>NC_090439.1:283318629-288118629 GCF_031143425.1 Pleurodeles waltl
TTTTAAAGAAAACAGAGGTGTTTTTTGCGAAGTGCCTACCTGTAGATTTTGGCCTCTAGCTCAGCCGGCACATAGGGAAACCTACCACACCTGTGCATTTCTGAAAACTAGAGACCTAGGGGAATCCATGATGGGGCGACTTGTGGGGCTCGGACAAGGTTCTGTTACCCAGAATCCTTTGCAAACCTCACAATTTGGCTAAAAAAAACATGTTCCTCACATTTCTGTGGCAGAAAGTTCTGGAATCTGAGAGGAGCCACAAATTTCCTTCCACCCAGCGTTCCCCCAAGTCTCCCGATAAAAATGATACCTCACTTGTGTGGGTAGGCCTAGCGCGTGCGACAGGAAACGCCCCAAAGTGCAGCGTGGACACATCCAAATTTTTGAAAGAAAACAGAGGTGTTTTTTGCGAAGTGCCTACCTGTAGATTTTGGCCTCTAGCTCAGCCGGCACCTAGGGAAAACTACCAAACCTGTGCATTTCTGAAAACTAGAGACCAAGGGGAATCCAAGATGGGGTGACTTAAGGGGCTCGGACCAGGTTCTGTTACCCAGAATCCTTTGCAAACCTCAAAATTTGGCTAAAAAAACACATGTTCCTCACATTTCTGTGGCAGAAAGTTCTGGAATCTGAGAGGAGCCACAAATTTCCTTCCACCCAGCGTTCCCCCAAGTCTCCTGATAAAAATGATACCTCACTTGTGTGGGTAGGCCTAGCGCCCGCGACAGGAAACGCCCCAAAGCGCAACGTGGACACATCCACATTTTTTAAAGAAAACAGAGGTGTTTTTTGCGAAGTGCCTACCTGTAGATTTTGGCCTCTAGCTCAGCCGGCACCTAGGGAAACCTACCAAACCTGTGCATTTCTGAAAACTAGAGACCTAGGGGAATCCAAGATGGGGTGACTTGTGGGGCTCGGACCAGGTTCTGTTACCCAGAATCCTTTGCAAACCTCAACATTTTGCCAAAAAAACACATGTTCCTCACATTTCTATGGCAGAAAGTTCTGGAATCTGAGAGGAGCCACACATTTCCTTCCACCCAGCGTTCCCCCAAGTCTCCTGATAAAAATGATACCTCACTTGTGTGGGTAGGCCTAGCTCCCGCGACAGGAAACGCCCCAAAGCGCAACGTGGACACATCCAATTTTTTAATAGAAAACAGAGGTTTTTTTCCGAAGTGGCTACCTGTAGATTTTGGCCTCTAGCCCAGCCGGCACCTAGGGAAACCTACCAAACCTGTGCATTTTTGAAAACTAGAGACCTAAGGGAATCCAAGATGGGGTGACTTTTGGGGCTCGGACCAGGTTCTGTTACCCAGAATCCTTTGCAAACCTCAAAATTTGGCTAAAAAAACACATGTTCCTCACATTTCTGTGGCAGAAAGTTCTGGAATCTGAGAGGAGCCACAAATTTCCTTCCACCCAGCGTTTCCCCAAGTCTCCCTATAAAAATGATACCTCACTTGTGTGGGTAGGCCTAGCGCCCGCGACAGGAAACGCCCCAAAGCGCAACGTGGACACATCCAATTTTTTGAAAGAAAATAGAGGTGTTTTTTGCGAAGTGCCTACCTGTAGATTTTGGCCTCTAGCTCAGCCGGCACCTAGGGAAACTGACCAAACCTGTGCATTTCTGAAAACTAGAGACCTAGGGGAATCCATGATGGGGCGACTTGTGGGGCTCAGACCAGGTTCTGTTACCCAGAATCCTATGCAAACCTCAAAATTTGGCTAAAAAAACACATGTTCCTCACATTTCTGTGGCAGAAAGTTCTGGAATCTGAGAGGAGCCACAAATTTCCTTCCAACTAGCGTTCCCCCAAGTCTCCTGATAAAAATGATACCTCACTAGTGTGGGTAGGCCTTGCGCCCGCAACAGGAAATGCCCCAAAGCGCAACGTGGACACATCCACATTTTTGAAAGAAAATAGAGGTTATTTTTGCGAAGTGCCTACCTGTAGATTTTGGCCTCTAGCTCAGCCGGAACCTAGGGAAACCTACCAAACCTGTGCATTTCTGAAAACTAGAGACCTAGGGGAATCCAAGATGGGTTGACTTGTGGGGCTCGGACCAGGTTCTGTTACCCAGAATCCTTTGCAAACCTCAAAATTTGGCTAAAAAAACACATGTTCCTCACATTTCTGTGGCAGAAAGTTATAGAATCTGAGAGGAGCCACAAATTTCCTTCCACCCAGCGTTCCCCCAAGTCTCCTGATAAAAATGATACCTCACTTGTGTGGGTAGGCCTAGCTCCCGCGACAGGAAACGCCCCAAAGCGCAACGTGGACACATCCAATTTTTTAATAGAAAACAGAGGTTTTTTTGCGAAGTGCCTACCTGTAGATTTTGGCCTCTAGCCCAGCCGGCACCTAGGGAAACCTACCAAACCTGTGCATTTTTGAAAACTAGAGACCTAAGGGAATCCAAGATGGGGTGACTTTTGGGGCTCGGTCCAGGTTCTGTTACCCAGAATCCTTTGCAAACCTCAAAATTTGGCTAAAAAAACACATGTTCCTCACATTTCTGTGGCAGAAAGTTCTGGAATCTGAGAGGAGCCACAAATTTCCTTCCACCCAGCGTTTCCCCAAGTCTCCCTATAAAAATGATACCTCACTTGTGTGGGTAGGCCTAGCGCCCGCGACAGGAAACGCCCCAAAGCGCAACGTGGACACATCCAAATTTTTTAAAGAAAACAGGTGTTTTTTGCGAAGTGCCTACCTGTAGATTTTGGCCTCTAGCTCAGCCGGCACCTAGGGAAACCTACCAAACCTGTGCATTTCTGAAAACTAGAGACCTAGGGGAATCCATGATGGGGCGACTTGTGGGGCTCAGTCCAGGTTCTGTTACCCAGAATCCTATGCAAACCTCAAAATTTGGCTAAAAAAACACATGTTCCTCACATTTCTGTGGCAGAAAGTTCTGGAATCTGAGAGGAGCCACAAATTTCCTTCCAACTAGCGTTCCCCCAAGTCTCCTGATAAAAATGATACCTCACTAGTGTGGGTAGGCCTTGCGCCCGCAACAGGAAATGCCCCAATGCGCAACGTGGACACATCCACATTTTTGAAAGAAAACAGAGGTTATTTTTGCGAAGTGCCTACCTGTAGATTTTGGCCTCTAGCTCAGCCGGTACCTAGGGAAACCTACCAAACCTGTGCATTTCTGAAAACTAGAGACCTAGGGGAATCCAAGATGGGTTGACTTGTGGGGCTCGGACCAGGTTCTGTTACCCAGAATCCTTTGCAAACCTCAAAATTTGGCTAAAAAAACACATGTTCCTCACATTTCTGTGGCAGAAAGTTCTGGAATCTGAGAGGAGCCACAAATTTCCTTCCACCCAGCGTTCCCCCAAGTCTCCTGATAAAAATGATACCTCACTTGTGTGGGCAGGCCTAGCGCCCGCGACAGGAAACGCCCCAAAGCGCAACGTGGACACATCCAAATTTTTTAAAGAAAACAGAGGTGTTTTTTGCGAAGTGCCTACCTGTAGATTTTGGCCTCTAGCTCAGCCGGCACCTAGGGAAACCTACCACACCTGTGCATTTCTGAAAACTAGAGACCTAGGTGAATCCATGATGGGTTGACTTGTGGGGCTCGGACCAGGTTCTGTTACCCAGAATCCTATGCAAACCTCAAAATTTGGCTAAAAAACACATGTTCCTCACATTTCTGTGGCAGAAAGTTCTGGAATCTGAGAGGAGCCACACATTTCCTTCCAACTAGCGTTCCCCCAAGTCTCCCGATAAAAATGATACCTCACTTGTGTGGGTAGGCCTTGCGCCCGCAACAGGAAACGCCCCAAAGCGCAACGTGGACACATCCACTTTTTTGAAAGAAAACAGAGGTGATTTTTGCGAAGTACCTACCTGTAGATTTTGGCCTCTAGCTCAGCCGGTACCTAGGGAAACCTACCAAACCTGTGCATTTCTGAAAACTAGAGACCTAGGGGAATCCAAGATGGGTTGACTTGTGGGGCTCGAACCAGGTTCTGTTACCCAGAATCCTTTGCAAACCTCAAAATTTGGCTAAAAAAACACATGTTCCTCACATTTCTGTGGCAGAAAGTTCTGGAATCTGAGAGGAGCCACAAATTTCCTTCCACCCAGCGTTCCCCCAAGTCTCCTGATAAAAATGATACCTCACTTGTGTGGGTAGGCCTAGCGCCCGCGACAGGAAACGCCCCAAAGCGCAACGTGGACACATCCAAATTTTTTAAAGAAAACAGGTGTTTTTTGCGAAGTGCCTACCTGTATATTTTGGCCTCTAGCTCAGCCGGCACCTAGGGAAACCTACCACACCTGTACATTTCTGAAAACTAGAGACCTAGGGGAATCCATGATGGGGCGACTTGTGGGGCTCGGACCAAGTTCTGTTACCCAGAATCCTTTGCAAACCTCAAAATTTGGCTAAAAAAACACATGTTCCTCACATTTCTGTGGCAGAAAGTTCTGGAATCTGAGAGGAGCCACAAATTTCCTTCCACCCAGCGTTCCCCCAAGTCTCCTGATAAAAATGATACCTCACTTGTGTGGGTAGGCCTAGCGCCCGCGACAGAAAACGCCCCAAAAGCGCAACGTGGGCACATCCAAATTTTTTAAAGAAAACAGAGGTGTTTTTTGCGAAGTGCCTACCTGTATATTTTGGCCTCTAGCTCAGCCGGCACCTAGGGAAACCTACCAAACCTGTGCATTTCTGAAAACTAGAGACCTAGGGGAATCCATGATGGGGCGACTTGTGGGGCTCAGACCAGGTTCTGTTACCCAGAATCCTATGCAAACCTCAAAATTTGGCTAAAAAAACACATGTTCCTCACATTTCTGTGGCAGAAAGTTCTGGAATTTGAGAGGAGCCACAAATTTCCTTCCAACTAGTGTTCCCCCAAGTCTCCTGATAAAAATGATACCTCACTAGTGTGGGTAGGCCTTGCGCCCGCAACAGGAAATGCCCCAAAGCGCAACGTGGACACATCCACTTTTTTGAAAGAAAACAGAGGTTATTTTTGCGAAGTGCCTACCTGTAGATTTTGGCCTCTAGCTCAGCCGGTACCTAGGGAAACCTACCAAACCTGTGCATTTCTGAAAACTAGAGACCTAGGGGAATCCAAGATGGGTTGACTTGTGGGGCTCGGACCAGGTTCTGTTACCCAGAATCCTTTGCAAACCTCAAAATTTGGCTAAAAAAACACATGTTCCTCACATTTCTGTGGCAGAAAGTTCTAGAATCTGAGAGGAGCCACAAATTTCCTTCCACCCAGCGTTCCCCCAAGTCTCCTGATAAAAATGATACCTCACTTGTGTGGGTAGGCCTAGCGCCCGCGACAGGAAACGCCCCAAAGCGCAACGTGGACACATCCAAATGTTTTAAAGAAAACAGAGGTGTTTTTTGCGAAGTGCCCACCTGTATATTTTGGCATCTAGCTCAGCCGGCACCTAGGGAAACCTACCACACCTGTGCATTTCTGAAAACTAGAGACCTAGGGGAATCCATGATGGGGTGACTTGTGGGGCTCGGACCAGGTTCTGTTACCCAGAATCCTATGCAAACCTCAAAATTTGGCTAAAAAACACATGTTCCTCACATTTCTGTGGCAGAAAGTTCTGGAATCTGAGAGGAGCCACAAATTTCCTTCCACCTAGCGTTCCCCCAAGTCTCCCGATAAAAATGATACCTCACTTGTGTGGGTAGGCCTTGCGCCCGCAACAGGAAACGCCCCAAAGCGCAACGTGGACACATCCACTTTTTTGAAAGAAAACAGAGGTGATTTTTGCGAAGTACCTACCTGTAGATTTTGGCCTCTAGCTCAGCCGGCACCTAGGGAAACCTACCAAACCTGTGCATTTCTGAAAACTAGATACCTAGGGGAACCCAAGATGGGGTGACTTGTGGGGCTCGGACCAGGTTCTGTTACCCAGAATCCTTTGCAAACCTCAAAATTTGGCTAAAAAAACACCCTTTCCTCTCATTTCGGTGACAGAAAGTTCTGGAATCTGAGAGGAGCCACAAATTTCCTTCCACCCAGCGTTCCCACAAGTCTCCCAATAAAAATGATACCTCACTTGTGTGGGTAGTCCTAGCGCCCGCGACTGGAAACACCCCAAAGCGCAACGTGGGCACATCCACATTTTTTAAAGAAAACAGAGGTGTTTTTTGCGAAGTGCCTACCTGTAGATTTTGGCCTCCAGCTCAGCCGGTACCTAGGGAAACCTACCAAACCTGTGCATTTCTGAAAACTAGAGACCTAGGGGAATCCAAGATGGGGTGACTTGTGGGGCTCGGACCAGGTTCTGTTACCCAGAATCCTTTGCAAACCTCAAAATCTGGCTAAAAAAACACATGTTCCTCACATTTCTGTGGCAGAAAGTTCTGGAATCTGAGAGGAGCCACAAATTTGCTTCCACCCAGCATTCCCCCAAGTCTCCTGATAAAAATGATACCTCACTTTTGAGGGTAAGCCTAGCGCCCGCGACAAGAAACGCCCCAAAGCGCAACGTGGACACATCCACATTTTTTAAAGAAAACAGAGGTGTTTTTTGCGAAGTGCCTACCTGTAGATTTTGGCCTCTAGCTCAGCCAGCAAATAGGGAAACCTACCACACCTGTGCATTTCTGAAAACTAGAGACCTAGGGGAATCCATGATGGGGTGACTTGTGGGGCTCGGACCAGGTTCTGTTACCCAGAATCCTTTGCAAACCTCAAAATTTGGCTAAAAAAACACATGTTCCTCACATTTCTGAGGCAGTAAGTTCTGCAATCTGAGAGGAGCCACAAATTTCCTTCCACCCAGCGTTCCCCCAAGTCTCCCGATAAAAATGATACCTCACTTGTGTGGGTAGGCCTAGAGCCCGCGACAGGAAACGCCCCAAAGCGCAATGTGGACACATCCAAATTTTTGAAAGAAAACAGAGGTGTTTTTTGCGAAGTGCCTACCTGTAGATTTTGGCCTCTAGCTCAGCTGGCACCTAGGGAAACCTACCACACCTGCGCATTTCTGAAAACTAGAGACCTAGGGGAATCCATGATGGGGTGACTTTTGGGGCTCGGACCAGGTTCTGTTACCCAGAATCCTTTGCAAACCTCAAAATTTGGCTAAAAAAACACATGTTCCTCACATTTCTGTGGCAGAAAGTTCTGGAATCTGAGAGGAGCCACAAATTTCCTTCCACCCAGCGTTCCCCCAAGTCTCCCGATAAAAATGATACCTCACTTGTGTGGGTAGGCCTAGCGCCCGCGACAGGAAACGCCCCAAAGCGCAACATGGACACATCCCATTTTTTTAAAGAAAACAGTGCCTACCTGTGGATTTTGGCCTGTAGCTCAGCCGGCACCTAGGGAAACCTACCAACCCTATGCATTTTTTTAAACTAGAGACCTAGGGGAATCTAAGATGGGGTGACTTGTGGTGCTCGGACCAGGTTCTGTTACCCAGAATCCTTTGCAAACCTCAAAATTTGGCTATAAAAACACTCTTTCCTCTCATTTCGGTGACAGAAAGTTCTGGAATCTGAGAGGAGCCACAAATTTCCTTCCGCCCAGCGTTCCCACAAGTCTCCCGATAAAAATGATACCTCACTTGTGTGGGTAGTCCTAGCGCCCGCGACTGGAAACACCCCAAAGCTCAACGTGGGCACATCCACATTTTTTAAAGAAAACAGAGGTGTTTTTTGCGAAGTGCCTACCTGTAGATTTTGGCCTCCAGCTCAGCCGGTACATAGGGAAACCTACCAAACCTGTGCATTTCTGAAAACTAGAGACCTAGGGGAATCCAAGATGGGGTGACTTGTGGGGCTCGGACCAGGTTCTGTTACCCAGAATCCTTTGCAAACCTCAAAATCTGGCTAAAAAAACACATGTTCCTCACATTTCTGTGGCAGAAAGTTCTGGAATCTGAGAGGAGCTACAAATTTGCTTCCACCCAGCATTCCCCCAAGTCTCCTGATAAAAATGATACCTCACTTTTGTGGGTAAGCCTAGCGCCCGCGACAGGAAACGCCCCAAAGCGCAACGTGGGCACATCCAAATTTTTTAAAGAAAACAGAGGGTGTTTTTTGCGAAGTGCCTACCTGTAGATTTTGGCCTCTAGCTCAGCCGGCACCTAGGGAATCCTACCAAACCTGTGCATTTCTGAAAACTAGAGACCTAGGGGAATCCATGATGGGGCGACTTGTGGGGCTCAGACCAGGTTCTGTTACCCAGAATCCTTTGCAAACCTCAAAATTTGGCCTCACATTTCTGTGGCAGAAAGTTCTGGAATCTGAGAGGAGCCACAAATTTCCTTCCACCCAGCGTTCCCCCAAGTCTCCTGATAAAAATGATACCTCACTTGTGTGGGTAGGCCTAGCGCCCGTGACAGAAAACGCCCCAAAGCGCAACGTGGGCACATCCAAATTTTTTAAAGAAAACAGAGGTGTTTTTTGCGAAGTGCCTACCTGTAGATTTTGGCCTCTAGCTCAGCCGGTACCTAGGGAAACCTACCAAACCTGTGCATTTCTGAAAACTAGAGACCTAGGGGAATCCAAGATGGGTTGACTTGTGGGGCTCGGACCAGGTTCTGTTACCCAGAATCCTTTGCAAACCTCAAAATTTGGCTAAAAAAACACATGTTCCTCACATTTCTGTGGCAGAAAGTTCTGGAATCTGAGAGGAGCCACAAATTTCCTTCCACCCAGCGTTCCTCCAAGTCTCCTGATAAAAATGATACCTCACTTGTGTGGGTAGGCTTAGCGCCCGCGACACGAAACGCCCCAAAGCGCAACGTGGACACATCCAAATTCTTTAAAGAAAACAGAGGTGTTTTTTGCGAAGTGCCTACCTGTAGATTTTGGCCTCTAGCTCAGCCGGTACCTAGGGAAACCTACCAAACCTCTGCATTTCTGAAAACTAGAGACCTAGGGGAATCCAAGATGGGTTGACTTGTGGGGCTCGGACCAGGTTCTGTTACCCAGAATCCTTTGCAAACCTCAAAATTTGGCTAAAAAAACACATGTTCCTCACATTTCTGTGGCAGAAAGTTCTGGAATCTGAGAGGAGCCACAAATTTCCTTCCACCCAGCGTTCCTCCAAGTCTCCTGATAAAAATGATACCTCACTTGTGTGGGTAGGCTTAGCGCCCGCGACACAAAACGCCCCAAAGCGCAACGTGGACACATCCAAATTTTTTAAAGAAAACAGAGGTGTTTTTTGCGAAGTGCCTACCTGTAGATTTTGGCCTGTAGCTCAGCCGGCACCTAGGGAAACTTACCACACCTGTGCATTTCTGAAAACTAGAGACCTAGGGGAATCCATGATGGGGTGACTTGTGGGGCTCGGACCAGGTTCTGTTACCCAGAATCCTTTGCAAACCTCAAAATTTGGCTAAAAAAACACATGTTCCTCACATTTCTGTGGCAGAAAGTTCTGGAATCTGAGAGGAGCCACAAATTTCCTTCCACCCAGCGTTCCTCCAAGTCTCCTGATAAAAATGATACCTCACTTGTGTGGGTAGGCTTAGCGCCCGCGACACGAAACGCCCCAAAGCGCAACGTGGACACATCCAAATTTTTTAAAGAAAACAGAGGTGTTTTTTGCGAAGTGCCTACCTATAGATTTTGGCCTCTAGCTCAGCCGGTACCTAGGGAAACCTACCAAACCTCTGCATTTCTGAAAACTAGAGACCTAGGGGAATCCAAGATGGGTTGACTTGTGGGGCTCGGACCAGGTTCTGTTACCCAGAATCCTTTGCAAACCTCAAAATTTGGCTAAAAAAACACATGTTCCTCACATTTCTGTGGCAGAAAGTTCTGGAATCTGAGAGGAGCCACAAATTTCCTTCCACCCAGCGTTCCTCCAAGTCTCCTGATAAAAATGATACCTCACTTGTGTGGGTAGGCTTAGCGCCCGCGACACAAAACGCCCCAAAGCGCAACGTGGACACATCCAAATTTTTTAAAGAAAACAGAGGTGTTTTTTGCGAAGTGCCTACCTGTAGATTTTGGCCTGTAGCTCAGCCGGCACCTAGGGAAACCTACCACACCTGTGCATTTCTGAAAACTAGAGACCTAGGGGAATCCATGATGGGGTGACTTGTGGGGCTCGGACCAGGTTCTGTTACCCAGAATCCTATGCAAACCTCAAAATTTGGCTAAAAAAACACATGTTCCTCACATTTCTGTGGCAGAAAGTTCTGGAATCTGAGAGGAGACACAAATTTCCTTCCACCCAGCATTTCCCCAAGGCTCCCGATAAAAATGATACCTCACTTGTGTGGGTAGGCCTAGCGCCCGCGACAGGAAACGCCCCAAAGCGCAACGTGGGCACATCCAATTTTTTGAAAGAAAACAGAGGTGTTTTTTGCAAAGTGCCTACCTGTAGATTTTGGCCTCTAGCTCATCCGGCACCTAGGGAAACCTACCAAACCTGTGCATTTCAGAAAACTAGAGACCTAGGGGAATCCATGATGGGGTGACTTGTGGGGCTCGGACCAGGTTCTGTTACCCAGAATCCTTTGCAAACCTCGAAATTTGGCTAAAAAAACACATGTTCCTCAAAATTTTGTGGCAGAAAGTTCTGGAATCTGAGAGGAGCCACAAATTTCCTTCCACCCAGCGTTCCCCCAAGTCTCCCGATAAAAATGATTCCTCACTTGTGTGGGTAGACCTAGCGCCTGCGACAGGAAACGCCCCAAAGCGCAATGTGGACACATCCCATTTTTTTAAAGAAAACAGTGCCTACCTGTGGATTTTGCCCTGTAGCTCAGCCGGCACCTAGGGAACCCTACCAACCCTGTGCATTTTTGAAAACTAGATACCTAGGGGAACCCAAGATTGGGTGACTTGTGGGGCTCGGACCAGGTTCTGTTACCCAGAATCCTTTGCAAACCTCAAAATTTGGCTAAAAAAACACCCTTTCCTCTCATTTCGGTGACAGAAAGTTCTGGAATCTGAGAGGAGCCACACATTTCCTTCCACCCAGCGTTCCCACAAGTCTCCCGATAAAAATGATACCTCACTTGTGTGGGTAGGCCTAGAGCCCGCAACAGGAAACGCCCCAAAGCGCAATGTGGACACATCCAAATTTTTGAAAGAAAACAGAGGTGTTTTTTGCGAAGTGCCTACCTGTAGATTTTGGCCTCTAGCTAAGCTGGCACCTAGGGAAACCTACCACACCTGTGCATTTCTGAAAAATAGAGACCTAGGGGAATCCATGATGGGGTGACTTTTGGGGCTCGGACCAGGTTCTGTTACCCAGAATCCTTTGCAAACCTCAAAATTTGGCTAAAAAAACACATGTTCCTCACATTTCTGTGGCAGAAAGTTCTGGAATCTGAGAGGAGCCACAAATTTCTTTCCACCCAGCGTTCCCCCAAGTCTCCCGATAAAAATGATACCTCACTTGTGTGGGTAGGCCTAGCGCCCGCGATAGGAAACGCCCCAAAGCGCAACATGGACACATCCCATTTTTTTAAAGAAATCAGTGCCTACCTGTGGATTTTGGCCTGTAGCTCAGCCGGCACCTAGGGAAACCTACCAACCCTGTGCATTTTTTAAAACTAGGGACCTAGGGGAATCTAAGATGGGGTGACTTGTGGTGCTCGGACCAGGTTCTGTTACCCAGAATCCTTTGCAAACCTCAAAATTTGGCTAAAAAAACACCCTTTCCTCTCATTTCGGTGACAGAAAGTTCTGGAATCTGAGAGGAGCCACAAATTTCCTTCCACCCAGCGTTCCCCCAAGTCTCCCGATAAAAATGATACCTCACTTATGTGGGTACGCCTAGCGCCCGCCACAGGAAACGCCCCAAAGCGCAACGTGGGCACATCCAAATTTTTTAAAGAAAACAGAGGGTGTTTTTTGCGAAGTGCCTACCTGTAGATTTTGGCCTCTAGCTCAGCCGGCACCTAGGGAAACCTACCAAACCTGTGCATTTCTGAAAACTAGAGACCTAGGGGAATCCATGATGGGGCGACTTGTAGGGCTCAGACCAGGTTCTGTTACCCAGAATCCTATGCAAACCTCAAAATCTGGCTAAAAAAACACATGTTCCTCACATTTCTGTGGCAGAAAGTTCTGGAATCTGAGAGGAGCCACAAATTTCCTTCCAACTAGCATTCCCCCAAGTCTCCTGATACAAATGATACCACACTAGTGTGGGTAGGCCTTGCGCCCGCAACAGGAAATGCCCCAAAGCGCAACGTGGACACATCCACATTTTTGAAAGAAAACAGAGGTGATTTTTGCGAAGTGCCTACCTGTAGATTTTGGCCTCTAGCTCAGCCGGTACCTAGGGAAACCTACCAAACCTGTGCATTTCTGAAAACTAGAGACCTAGGGGAATCCAAGATGGGGTGACTTGTGGGGCTCGGACCAGGTTCTGTTACCCAGAATCCTTTGCAAACCTCAAAATTTGGCTAAAAAAACACATGGTCCTCACATTTCTGTGGCAGAAAGTTCTGGAATCTGAGAGGAGCCACATATTTCCTTCCACCCAGCGTTCCCCCAAGTCTCCTGATAAAAATGATACCTCACTTGTGTGGGTAGGCCTAGCGCCTGCGACAGGAAACGCCCCAAAGCGCAACGTGGACACATCCAAATTTTTTAAAGAAAACAGAGGTGTTTTTTGCGAAGTGCCAACCTGTAGATTTTGGCCTCTAGCTCAGCCGGCACCTAGGGAAACCTACCACACCTGTGCATTTCTGAAAACTAGAGACCTAGGGGAATCCATGATGGGGTGACTTGTGGGGCTCGGACCAGGTTCTGTTTCCCAGAATCCTATGCAAACCTCAAAATTTGGTTAAAAAAACACATGTTGATCACATTTCTGTGGCAGAAAGTTCTGGAATCTGAGAGGAGCCACAAATTTCCTTCCACCTAGCTTTCCCCCAAGTCTCCAGATAAAAATGATACCTCACTTGTGTGGGTAGGCCTTGCGCCCGCAACAGGAAACGCCCCAAAGCGCAACGTGGACACATCCACATTTTTGAAAGAAAACAGTGGTGATTTTTGCGAAGTACCTACCTGTAGATTTTGGCCTCTAGCTCAGCCGGTACATAGGGAAACCTACCAAACCTGTGCATTTCTGAAAAGTAGAGACCTAGGGGAATCCATGTTGGGGCGACTTGTGGGGCTCGGACCATGTTCTGTTACCCAGAATCCTTTGCAAACCTCAAAATTTGGCTAAAAAAACACATGTTCCTCACATTTCTGTGGCAGAAAGTTCTGGAATCTGAGAGGAGCCACAAATTTCCTTCCACCCAGCGTTCCCCCAAGTCTCCCGATAAAAATGATGCCTCACTTGTGTGGGTAGACCTAGCGCCCCCGACAGGAAACGCCCCAAAGCGCAACGTGGACACATCCCATTTTTTTAAAGAAAACAGTGCCTACCTGTGGATTTTGGCCTGTAGCTCAGCCGGCACCTAGGGAAACCTACCAACCCTGTGCATTTTTGAAAACTAGATACCTAGGGGAACCCAAGATGGGGTGACTTGTGGGGCTCGGACCAGGTTCTGTTACCCAGAATCCTTTGCAAACCTCAAAATTTGGCTAAAAAAACACCCTTTCCTCTCATTTCGGTGACCGAAAGTTCTGGAATCTGAGAGGAGCCACAAATTTCCTTCCACCCAGCATTCCCACAAGTCTCCCGATAAAAATGATACCTCACTTGTGTGGTTAGGCCTAGCGCCGCGCAACGTGGACACATCCAAATTTTATAAAGAAAACAGAGGTGTTTTTTGCGAAGTGCCTACCTGTAGATTTTGGCCTCTAGCTCAGCCGGCACATAGGGAAACCTACCACACCTGTGCATTTCTGAAAACTAGAGACCTAGGGGAATCCATGATGGGGCGACTTGTGGGGCTCGGACCAGGTTCTGTTACCCAGAATCCTTTGCAAACCTCACAATTTGGCTAAAAAAAACATGTTCCTCACATTTCTGTGGCAGAAAGTTCTGGAATCTGAGAGGAGCCACAAATTTGCTTCCACCCAGCGTTTCCCCAAGTCTCCTGATAAAAATTATACCTCACTTTTGTGGGTAAGCCTAGCGCCCGCGACTGGAAACGCCCCAAAGCGCAACGTGGACACATCCAAATTTTTTAAAGAAAACAGAGGTGTTTTTTGCGAAGTGCCTACCTGTAGATTTTGGCCTCTAGCTCAGCCGGCACATAGGGAAACCTACCACACCTGTGCATTTCTGAAAACTAGATACCTAGGGGAATCCATGATGGGGCGACTTGTGGGACTCGGACAAGGTTCTGTTACCCAGAATCCTTTGCAAACCTCACAATTTGGCTAAAAAAAACATGTTCCTCACATTTCTGTGGCAGAAAGTTCTGGAATCTGAGAGGAGCCACAAATTTCCTTCCACCCAGCGTTCCCCCAAGTCTCCCGATAAAAATGATACCTCACTTGTGTGGGTAGGCCTAGCGCGTGCGACAGGAAACGCCCCAAAGTGCAGCGTGGACACATCCAAATTTTTGAAAGAAAACAGAGGTGTTTTTTGCGAAGTGCCTACCTGTAGATTTTGGCCTCTAGCTCAGCCGGCACCTAGGGAAAACTACCAAACCTGTGCATTTCTGAAAACTAGAGACCAAGGGGAATCCAAGATGGGGTGACTTAAGGGGCTCGGACCAGGTTCTGTTACCCAGAATCCTTTGCAAACCTCAAAATTTGGCTAAAAAAACACATGTTCCTCACATTTCTGTGGCAGAAAGTTCTGGAATCTGAGAGGAGCCACAAATTTCCTTCCACCCAGCGTTCCCCCAAGTCTCCTGATAAAAATGATACCTCACTTGTGTGGGTAGGCCTAGCGCCCGCGACAGGAAACGCCCCAAAGCGCAACGTGGACACATCCACATTTTTTAAAGAAAACAGAGGTGTTTTTTGCGAAGTGCCTACCTGTAGATTTTGGCCTCTAGCTCAGCCGGCACCTAGGGAAACCTACCAAACCTGTGCATTTCTGAAAACTAGAGACCTAGGGGAATCCAAGATGGGGTGACTTGTGGGGCTCGGACCAGGTTCTGTTACCCAGAATCCTTTGCAAACCTCAACATTTTGCCAAAAAAACACATGTTCCTCACATTTCTATGGCAGAAAGTTCTGGAATCTGAGAGGAGCCACACATTTCCTTCCACCCAGCGTTCCCCCAAGTCTCCTGATAAAAATGATACCTCACTTGTGTGGGTAGGCCTAGCTCCCGCGACAGGAAACGCCCCAAAGCGCAACGTGGACACATCCAATTTTTTAATAGAAAACAGAGGTTTTTTTGCGAAGTGCCTACCTGTAGATTTTGGCCTCTAGCCCAGCCGGCACCTAGGGAAACCTACCAAACCTGTGCATTTTTGAAAACTAGAGACCTAAGGGAATCCAAGATGGGGTGACTTTTGGGGCTCGGACCAGGTTCTGTTACCCAGAATCCTTTGCAAACCTCAAAATTTGGCTAAAAAAACACATGTTCCTCACATTTCTGTGGCAGAAAGTTCTGGAATCTGAGAGGAGCCACAAATTTCCTTCCACCCAGCGTTTCCCCAAGTCTCCCTATAAAAATGATACCTCACTTGTGTGGGTAGGCCTAGCGCCCGCGACAGGAAACGCCCCAAAGCGCAACGTGGACACATCCAATTTTTTGAAAGAAAATAGAGGTGTTTTTTGCGAAGTGCCTACCTGTAGATTTTGGCCTCTAGCTCAGCCGGCACCTAGGGAAACTGACCAAACCTGTGCATTTCTGAAAACTAGAGACCTAGGGGAATCCATGATGGGGCGACTTGTGGGGCTCAGACCAGGTTCTGTTACCCAGAATCCTATGCAAACCTCAAAATTTGGCTAAAAAAACACATGTTCCTCACATTTCTGTGGCAGAAAGTTCTGGAATCTGAGAGGAGCCACAAATTTCCTTCCAACTAGCGTTCCCCCAAGTCTCCTGATAAAAATGATACCTCACTAGTGTGGGTAGGCCTTGCGCCCGCAACAGGAAATGCCCCAAAGCGCAACGTGGACACATCCACATTTTTGAAAGAAAATAGAGGTTATTTTTGCGAAGTGCCTACCTGTAGATTTTGGCCTCTAGCTCAGCCGGAACCTAGGGAAACCTACCAAACCTGTGCATTTCTGAAAACTAGAGACCTAGGGGAATCCAAGATGGGTTGACTTGTGGGGCTCGGACCAGGTTCTGTTACCCAGAATCCTTTGCAAACCTCAAAATTTGGCTAAAAAAACACATGTTCCTCACATTTCTGTGGCAGAAAGTTATAGAATCTGAGAGGAGCCACAAATTTCCTTCCACCCAGCGTTCCCCCAAGTCTCCTGATAAAAATGATACCTCACTTGTGTGGGTAGGCCTAGCTCCCGCGACAGGAAACGCCCCAAAGCGCAACGTGGACACATCCAATTTTTTAATAGAAAACAGAGGTTTTTTTGCGAAGTGCCTACCTGTAGATTTTGGCCTCTAGCCCAGCCGGCACCTAGGGAAACCTACCAAACCTGTGCATTTTTGAAAACTAGAGACCTAAGGGAATCCAAGATGGGGTGACTTTTGGGGCTCGGTCCAGGTTCTGTTACCCAGAATCCTTTGCAAACCTCAAAATTTGGCTAAAAAAACACATGTTCCTCACATTTCTGTGGCAGAAAGTTCTGGAATCTGAGAGGAGCCACAAATTTCCTTCCACCCAGCGTTTCCCCAAGTCTCCCTATAAAAATGATACCTCACTTGTGTGGGTAGGCCTAGCGCCCGCGACAGGAAACGCCCCAAAGCGCAACGTGGACACATCCAATTTTTTGAAAGAAAACAGAGGTGTTTTTTGCGAAGTGCCTACCTGTAGATTTTGGCCTCTAGCTCAGCCGGCACCTAGGGAAACTGACCAAACCTGTGCATTTCTGAAAACTAGAGACCTAGGGGAATCCATGATGGGGTGACTTGTGGGGCTCAGACCAGGTTCTGTTACCCAGAATCCTATGCAAACCTCAAAATTTGGCTAAAAAAACACATGTTCCTCACATTTCTGTGGCAGAAAGTTCTGGAATCTGAGAGGAGCCACAAATTTCCTTCCAACTAGCGTTCCCCCAAGTCTCCTGATAAAAATGATACCTCACTAGTGTGGGTAGGCCTTGCGCCCGCAACAGGAAATGCCCCAAAGCGCAACGTGGACACATCCACATTTTTGAAAGAAAACAGAGGTTATTTTTGCGAAGTGCCTACCTGTAGATTTTGGCCTCTAGCTCAGCCGGTACCTAGGGAAACCTACCAAACCTGTGCATTTCTGAAAACTAGAGACCTAGGGGAATCCAAGATGGGTTGACTTGTGGGGCTCGGACCAGGTTCTGTTACCCAGAATCCTTTGCAAACCTCAAAATTTGGCTAAAAAAACACATGTTCCTCACATTTCTGTGGCAGAAAGTTATAGAATCTGAGAGGAGCCACAAATTTCCTTCCACCCAGCGTTCCCCCAAGTCTCCTGATAAAAATGATACCTCACATGTGTGGGTAGGCCTAGCGCCCGCGACAGGAAACGCCCCAAAGCGCAACGGTGACACATCCAAATTTTTTAAAGAAAACAGGTGTTTTTTGCGAAGTGCCTACCTGTATATTTTGGCCCCTAGCTCAGCCGGCACCTAGGGAAACCTACCACACCTGTGCATTTCTGAAAACTAGAGACCTAGGGGAATCCATGATGGGGCGACTTGTGGGGCTCGGACCAGGTTCTGTTACCCAGAATCCTTTGCAAACCTCAAAATTTGGCTAAAAAAACACATGTTCCTCACATTTCTGTGGCAGAAAGTTCTGGAATCTGAGAGGAGCCACAAATTTCCTTCCACCCAGCGTTCCCCCAAGTCTCCTGATAAAAATGATACCTCACTTGTGTGGGTAGGCCTAGCGCCCGCGACAGAAAACGCCCCAAAGCGCAACGTGGGCACATCCAAATTTTTTAAAGAAAACAGAGGTGTTTTTTGCGAAGTGCCTACCTGTATATTTTGGCCTCTAGCTCAGCCGGCACCTAGGGAAACCTACCAAACCTGTGCATTTCTGAAAACTAGAGACCTAGGGGAATCCATGATGGGGCGACTTGTGGGGCTCAGACCAGGTTCTGTTACCCAGAATCCTATGCAAACCTCAAAATTTGGCTAAAAAAACACATGTTCCTCACATTTCTGTGGCAGAAAGTTCTGGAATCTGAGAGGAGCTACAAATTTCCTTCCAACTAGCGTTCCCCCAAGTCTCCTGATAAAAATGATACCTCACTAGTGTGGGTAGGCCTTGCGCCCGCAACAGGAAATGCCCCAAAGCGCAACGTGGACACATCCACATTTTTGAAAGAAAACAGAGGTTATTTTTGCGAAGTGCCTACCTGTAGATTTTGGCCTCTAGCTCAGCCGGTACCTAGGGAAACCTACCAAACCTGTGCATTTCTGAAAACTAGAGACCTAGGGGAATCCAAGGTGGGTTGACTTGTGGGGCTCGACCAGGTTCTGTTACCCAGAATCCTTTCCAAACCTCAAAATTTGGCTAAAAAAACACATGTTCCTCACATTTCTGTGGCAGAAAGTTCTAGAATCTGAGAGGGGCCACAAATTTCCTTCCACCCAGCGTTCCCCCAAGTCTCCTGATAAAAATGATACCTCACTTGTGTGGGTAGGCCTAGCGCCCGCGACAGGAAACGCCCCAAAGCGCAACGTGGACACATCCAAATTTTTTAAGAAAACAGAGGTGTTTTTTGCGAAGTGCCTACCTGTAGATTTTGGCCTCTAGCTCAGCCGGCACCTAGGAAAACCTACCACACCTGTGCATTTCTGAAAACTAGAGACCTAGGTGAATCCATGATGGGTTGACTTGTGGGGCTCGGACCAGGTTCTGTTACCCAGAATCCTATGCAAACCTCAAAATTTGGCTAAAAAACACATGTTCCTCACATTTCTGTGGCAGAAAGTTCTGGAATCTGAGAGGAGCCACACATTTCCTTCCACCTAGCGTTCCCCCAAGTCTCCCGATAAAAATGATACCTCACTTGTGTGGGTAGGCCTTGCGCCCGCAACAGGAAACGCCCCAAAGCTCAACGTGGACACATCCACTTTTTTTAAAGAAAACAGAGGTGATTTTTGCAATGTACCTACCTGTAGATTTTGGCCTCTAGCTCAGCCGGTACCTAGGGAAACCTACCACACCTGTGCATTTCTGAAAACTAGAGACCTAGGGGAATCCATGATGGGGCGACTTGTGGGGCTCGGACCAGGTTCTGTTACCCAGAATCCTTTGCAAACCTCAAAATTTGGCTAAAAAAACACATGTTCCTCACATTTCTGTGGCAGAAAGTTCTGGAATCTGAGAGGAGCCACAAATTTCCTTCCACCCAGCGTTCCCCCAAGTCTCCTGATAAAAATGTTTCCTCACTTGTGTGGGTAGGCCTAGCGCCCGCGACAGAAAACGCCCCAAAGCGCAACGTGGGCACATCCAAATTTTTTAAAGAAAACAGAGGTGTTTTTTGCGAAGTGCCTACCTGTAGATTTTGGCCTCTAGCTCAGCCGGCACCTAGGGAAACCTACCAAACCTGTGCATTTCTGAAAACTAGAGACCTAGGGGAATCCATGATGGGGCGACTTGTGGGGATCAGACCAGGTTCTGTTACCCAGAATCCTTTGCAAACCTCAAAATTTGGCTAAAAAAACACATGTTCCTCACATTTCTGTGGCAGAAAGTTCTAGAATCTGAGAGGAGCCACAAATTTCCTTCCACCCAGCGTTCCCCCAAGTCTCCTGATAAAAATGATACCTCACATGTGTGGGTAGGCCTAGCGCCCGCGACAGGAAACGCCCCAAAGCGCAACGTGGACACATCCAAATTTTTTAAAGAAAACAGGTGTTTTTTGCGAAGTGCCTACCTGTAGATTTTGGCCTCTAGCTCAGCCGGCACCTAGGGAAACCTACCAAACCTGTGCATTTCTGAAAACTAGAGACCTAGGGGAATCCATGATGGGGCGACTTGTGGGGCTCAGTCCAGGTTCTGTTACCCAGAATCCTATGCAAACCTCAAAATTTGGCTAAAGAAACACATGTTCCTCACATTTCTGTGGCAGAAAGTTCTGGAATCTGAGAGGAGCCACAAATTTCCTTCCAACTAGCGTTCCCCCAAGTCTCCTGATAAAAATGATACCTCACTAGTGTGGGTAGGCCTTGCGCCCGCAACAGGAAATGCCCCAATGCGCAACGTGGACACATCCACATTTTTGAAAGAAAACAGAGGTTATTTTTGCGAAGTGCCTACCTGTAGATTTTGGCCTCTAGCTCAGCCGGTACCTAGGGAAACCTACCAAACCTGTGCATTTCTGAAAACTAGAGACCTAGGGGAATCCAAGATGGGTTGACTTGTGGGGCTCGGACCAGGTTCTGTTACCCAGAATCCTTTGCAAACCTCAAAATTTGGCTAAAAAAACACATGTTCCTCACATTTCTGTGGCAGAAAGTTCTGGAATCTGAGAGGAGCCACAAATTTCCTTCCACCCAGCGTTCCCCCAAGTCTCCTGATAAAAATGATACCTCACTTGTGTGGGTAGGCCTAGCGCCCGCGACAGGAAACGCCCCAAAGCGCAACGTGGACACATCCAAATTTTTTAAAGAAAACAGAGGTGTTTTTTGCGAAGTGCCTACCTGTAGATTTTGGCCTCTAGCTCAGCCGGCACCTAGGGAAACCTACCACACCTGTGCATTTCTGAAAACTAGAGACCTAGGTGAATCCATGATGGGTTGACTTGTGGGGCTCGGACCAGGTTCTGTTACCCAGAATCCTATGCAAACCTCAAAATTTGGCTAAAAAACACATGTTCCTCACATTTCTGTGGCAGAAAGTTCTGGAATCTGAGAGGAGCCACACATTTCCTTCCACCTAGCGTTCCCCCAAGTCTCCCGATAAAAATGATACCTCACTTGTGTGGGTAGGCCTTGCGCCCGCAACAGGAAACGCCCCAAAGCTCAACGTGGACACATCCACTTTTTTGAAAGAAAACAGAGGTGATTTTTGCGATGTACCTACCTGTAGATTTTGGCCTCTAGCTCAGCCGGTACCTAGGGAAACCTACCAAACCTGTGCATTTCTGAAAACTAGAGACCTAGGGGAATCCAAGATGGGTTGACTTGTGGGGCTCGGACCAGGTTCTGTTACCCAGAATCCTTTGCAAACCTCAAAATTTGGCTAAAAAAACACATGTTCCTCACATTTCTGTGGCAGAAAGTTCTGGAATCTGAGAGGAGCCACAAACTTCCTTCAACCCAGCGTTCCCCCAAGTCTCCTGATAAAAATGATACCTCACTTGTGTGGGTAGGCCTAGCGCCCGCGACAGGAAACGCCCCAAAGCGCAACGTGGACACATCCAAATTTTTTAAAGAAAACAGGTGTTTTTTGCGAAGTGCCTACCTGTATATTTTGGCCTCTAGCTCAGCCGGCACCTAGGGAAACATACCACACCTGTGCATTTCTGAAAACTAGAGACCTAGGGGAATCAATGATGGGGCGACTTGTGGGGCTCGGACCAGGTTCTGTTACCCAGAATCCTTTGCAAACCTCAAAATTTGGCTAAAAAAACACATGTTCCTCACATTTCTGTGGCAGAAAGTTCTGGAATCTGAGAGGAACCACAAATTTCCTTCCACCCAGCGTTCCCCCAAGTCTCCTGATAAAAATGATTCCTCACTTGTGTGGGTAGGCCTAGCGCCCGCGACAGAAAACGCCCCAAAGCGCAACGTGGGCACATCCAAATTTTTTAAAGAAAACAGAGGTGTTTTTTGCGAAGTGCCTACCTGTAGATTTTGGCCTCTAGCTCAGCCGGCACCTAGGGAAACCTACCAAACCTGTGCATTTCTGAAAACTAGAGACCTAGGGGAATCCATGATGGGGCGACTTGTGGGGCTCAGTCCAGGTTCTGTTACCCAGAATCCTATGCAAACCTCAAAATTTGGCTAAAGAAACACATGTTCCTCACATTTCTGTGGCAGAAAGTTCTGGAATCTGAGAGGAGCCACAAATTTCCTTCCAACTAGCGTTCCCCCAAGTCTCCTGATAAAAATGATACCTCACTAGTGTGGGTAGGCCTTGCGCCCGCAACAGGAAATGCCCCAATGCGCAACGTGGACACATCCACATTTTTGAAAGAAAACAGAGGTTATTTTTGCGAAGTGCCTACCTGTAGATTTTGGCCTCTAGCTCAGCCGGTACCTAGGGAAACCTACCAAACCTGTGCATTTCTGAAAACTAGAGACCTAGGGGAATCCAAGATGGGTTGACTTGTGGGGCTCGGACCAGGTTCTGTTACCCAGAATCCTTTGCAAACCTCAAAATTTGGCTAAAAAAACACATGTTCCTCACATTTCTGTGGCAGAAAGTTCTGGAATCTGAGAGGAGCCACAAATTTCCTTCCACCCAGCGTTCCCCCAAGTCTCCTGATAAAAATGATACCTCACTTGTGTGGGTAGGCCTAGCGCCCGCGACAGGAAACGCCCCAAAGCGCAACGTGGACACATCCAAATTTTTTAAAGAAAACAGAGGTGTTTTTTGCGAAGTGCCTACCTGTAGATTTTGGCCTCTAGCTCAGCCGGCACCTAGGGAAACCTACCACACCTGTGCATTTCTGAAAACTAGAGACCTAGGTGAATCCATGATGGGTTGACTTGTGGGGCTCGGACCAGGTTCTGTTACCCAGAATCCTATGCAAACCTCAAAATTTGGCTAAAAAACACATGTTCCTCACATTTCTGTGGCAGAAAGTTCTGGAATCTGAGAGGAGCCACACATTTCCTTCCACCTAGCGTTCCCCCAAGTCTCCCGATAAAAATGATACCTCACTTGTGTGGGTAGGCCTTGCGCCCGCAACAGGAAACGCCCCAAAGCTCAACGTGGACACATCCACTTTTTTGAAAGAAAACAGAGGTGATTTTTGCGATGTACCTACCTGTAGATTTTGGCCTCTAGCTCAGCCGGTACCTAGGGAAACCTACCAAACCTGTGCATTTCTGAAAACTAGAGACCTAGGGGAATCCAAGATGGGTTGACTTGTGGGGCTCGGACCAGGTTCTGTTACCCAGAATCCTTTGCAAACCTCAAAATTTGGCTAAAAAAACACATGTTCCTCACATTTCTGTGGCAGAAAGTTCTGGAATCTGAGAGGAGCCACAAACTTCCTTCAACCCAGCGTTCCCCCAAGTCTCCTGATAAAAATGATACCTCACTTGTGTGGGTAGGCCTAGCGCCCGCGACAGGAAACGCCCCAAAGCGCAACGTGGACACATCCAAATTTTTTAAAGAAAACAGGTGTTTTTTGCGAAGTGCCTACCTGTATATTTTGGCCTCTAGCTCAGCCGGCACCTAGGGAAACATACCACACCTGTGCATTTCTGAAAACTAGAGACCTAGGGGAATCAATGATGGGGCGACTTGTGGGGCTCGGACCAGGTTCTGTTACCCAGAATCCTTTGCAAACCTCAAAATTTGGCTAAAAAAACACATGTTCCTCACATTTCTGTGGCAGAAAGTTCTGGAATCTGAGAGGAACCACAAATTTCCTTCCACCCAGCGTTCCCCCAAGTCTCCTGATAAAAATGATTCCTCACTTGTGTGGGTAGGCCTAGCGCCCGCGACAGAAAACGCCCCAAAGCGCAACGTGGGCACATCCAAATTTTTTAAAGAAAACAGAGGTGTTTTTTGCGAAGTGCCTACCTGTAGATTTTGGCCTCTAGCTCAGCCGGCACCTAGGGAAACCTACCAAACCTGTGCATTTCTGAAAACTAGAGACCTAGGGGAATCCATGATGGGGCGACTTGTGGGGATCAGACCAGGTTCTGTTACCCAGAATCCTATGCAAACCTCAAAATTTGGCTAAAAAAACACATGTTCCTCACATTTCTGTGGCAGAAAGTTTTGGAATCTGAGAGGAGCCACAAATTTCCTTCCAACTAGCGTTCCCCCAAGTCTCCTGATAAAAATGATACCTCACTAGTGTGGGTAGGCCTTGCGCCCGCAACAGGAAATGCCCCAAAGCGCAACGTGGACACATCCACATTTTTGAAAGAAAACAGAGGTTATTTTTGCGAAGTGCCTACCTGTAGATTTTGGCCTCTAGCTCAGCCGGTACCTAGGGAAACCTACCAAACCTGTGCATTTCTGAAAACTAGAGACCTAGGGGAATCCAAGATGGGTTGACTTGTGGGGCTCGGACCAGGTTCTGTTACCCAGAATCCTTTGCAAACCTCAAAATTTGGCTAAAAAAACACATGTTCCTCACATTTCTGTGGCAGAAAGTTCTAGAATCTGAGAGGAGCCACAAATTTCCTTCCACCCAGCGTTCCCCCAAGTCTCCTGATAAAAATGATACCTCACATGTGTGGGTAGGCCTAGCGCCCGCGACAGGAAACGCCCCAAAGCGCAACGTGGACACATCCAAATTTTTTAAAGAAAACAGGTGTTTTTTGCGAAGGGCCTACCTGTAGATTTTGGCCTCTAGCTCAGCTGGCACCTAGGGAAACCTACCAAACCTGTGCATTTCTGAAAACTAGAGACCTAGGGGAATCCATGATGGGGCGACTTGTGGGGCTCAGTCCAGGTTCTGTTACCCAGAATCCTATGCAAACCTCAAAATTTGGCTAAAAAAACACATGTTCCTCACATTTCTGTGGCAGAAAGTTCTGGAATCTGAGAGGAGCCACAAATTTCCTTCCAACTAGCGTTCCCCCAAGTCTCCTGATAAAAATGATACCTCACTAGTGTGGGTAGGCCTTGCGCCCGCAACAGGAAATGCCCCAATGCGCAACGTGGACACATCCACATTTTTGAAAGAAAACAGAGGTTATTTTTGCGAAGTGCCTACCTGTAGATTTTGGCCTCTAGCTCAGCCGGTACCTAGGGAAACCTACCAAACCTGTGCATTTCTGAAAACTAGAGACCTAGGGGAATCCAAGATGGGTTGACTTGTGGGGCTCGGACCAGGTTCTGTTACCCAGAATCCTTTGCAAACCTCAAAATTTGGCTAAAAAAACACATGTTCCTCACATTTCTGTGGCAGAAAGTTCTGGAATCTGAGAGGAGCCACAAATTTCCTTCCACCCAGCGTTCCCCCAAGTCTCCCGATAAAAATGATACCTCACTTGTGTGGGTAGGCCTTGCGCCCGCAACAGGAAACGCCCCAAAGCGCAACGTGGACACATCCACTTTTTTGAAAGAAAACAGAGGTGATTTTTGCGAAGTACCTACCTGTAGATTTTGGCCTCTAGCTCAGCCGGTACCTAGGGAAACCTACCAAACCTGTGCATTTCTGAAAACTAGAGACCTAGGGGAATCCAAGATGGGTTGACTTGTGGGGCTCGAACCAGGTTCTGTTACCCAGAATCCTTTGCAAACCTCAAAATTTGGCTAAAAAAACACATGTTCCTCACATTTCTGTGGCAGAAAGTTCTGGAATCTGAGAGGAGCCACAAATTTCCTTCCACCCAGCGTTCCCCCAAGTCTCCTGATAAAAATGATACCTCACTTGTGTGGGTAGGCCTAGCGCCCGCGACAGGAAACGCCCCAAAGCGCAACGTGGACACATCCAAATTTTTTAAAGAAAACAGAGGTGTTTTTTGCGAAGTGCCTACCTGTAGATTTTGGCCTCTAGCTCAGCCGGCACCTAGGGAAACCTACCACACCTGTGCATTTCTGAAAACTAGAGACCTAGGTGAATCCATGATGGGTTGACTTGTGGGGCTCGGACCAGGTTCTGTTACCCAGAATCCTATGCAAACCTCAAAATTTGGCTAAAAAACACATGTTCCTCACATTTCTGTGGCAGAAAGTTCTGGAATCTGAGAGGAGCCACACATTTCCTTCCACCTAGCGTTCCCCCAAGTCTCCCGATAAAAATGATACCTCACTTGTGTGGGTAGGCCTTGCGCCCGCAACAGGAAACGCCCCAAAGCTCAACGTGGACACATCCACTTTTTTGAAAGAAAACAGAGGTGATTTTTGCGAAGTGCCTACCTGTAGATTTTGGCCTCTAGCTCAGCCGGCACCTAGGGAAACCTACCAAACCTGTGCATTTCTGAAAACTAGAGACCTAGGGGAATCCATGATGGGGCGACTTGTGGGGATCAGACCAGGTTCTGTTACCCAGAATCCTATGCAAACCTCAAAATTTGGCTAAAAAAACACATGTTCCTCACATTTCTGTGGCAGAAAGTTCTGGAATCTGAGAGGAGCCACAAATTTCCTTCCAACTAGCGTTCCCCCAAGTCTCCTGATAAAAATGATACCTCACTAGTGTGGGTAGGCCTTGCGCCCGCAACAGGAAATGCCCCAAAGCGCAACGTGGACACATCCACATTTTTGAAAGAAAACAGAGGTTATTTTTGCGAAGTGCCTACCTGTAGATTTTGGCCTCTAGCTCAGCCGGTACCTAGGGAAACCTACCAAACCTGTGCATTTCTGAAAACTAGAGACCTAGGGGAATCCAAGATGGGTTGACTTGTGGGGCTCGGACCAGGTTCTGTTACCCAGAATCCTTTGCAAACCTCAAAATTTGGCTAAAAAAACACATGTTCATCACATTTCTGTGGCAGAAAGTTCTAGAATCTGAGAGGAGCCACAAATTTCCTTCCACCCAGCGTTCCCCCAAGTCTCCTGATAAAAATGATACCTCACATGTGTGGGTAGGCCTAGCGCCCGCGACAGGAAACGCCCCAAAGCGCAACGTGGACACATCCAAATTTTTTAAAGAAAACAGGTGTTTTTTGCGAAGTGCCTACCTGTAGATTTTGGCCTCTAGCTCAGCCGGCACCTAGGGAAACCTACCAAACCTGTGCATTTCTGAAAACTAGAGACCTAGGGGAATCCATGATGGGGCGACTTGTGGGGCTCAGTCCAGGTTCTGTTACCCAGAATCCTATGCAAACCTCAAAATTTGGCTAAAAAAACACATGTTCCTCACATTTCTGTGGCAGAAAGTTCTGGAATCTGAGAGGAGCCACAAATTTCCTTCCAACTAGCGTTCCCCCAAGTCTCCTGATAAAAATGATACCTCACTAGTGTGGGTAGGCCTTGCGCCCGCAACAGGAAATGCCCCAATGCGCAACATGGACACATCCACATTTTTGAAAGAAAACAGAGGTTATTTTTGCGAAGTGCCTACCTGTAGATTTTGGCCTCTAGCTCAGCCGGTACCTAGGGAAACCTACCAAACCTGTGCATTTCTGAAAACTAGAGACCTAGGGGAATCCAAGATGGGTTGACTTGTGGGGCTCGGACCAGGTTCTGTTACCCAGAATCCTTTGCAAACCTCAAAATTTGGCTAAAAAAACACATGTTCCTCACATTTCTGTGGCAGAAAGTTCTGGAATCTGAGAGGAGCCACAAATTTCCTTCCACCCAGCGTTCCCCCAAGTCTCCTGATAAAAATGATACCTCACTTGTGTGGGTAGGCCTAGCGCCCGCGACAGGAAACGCCCCAAAGCGCAACGTGGACACATCCAAATTTTTTAAAGAAAACAGAGGTGTTTTTTGCGAAGTGCCCACCTGTAGATTTTGGCCTCTAGCTCAGCCGGCACCTAGGGAAACCTACCACACCTGTGCATTTCTGAAAACTAGAGACCTAGGTGAATCCATGATGGGTTGACTTGTGGGGCTCGGACCAGGTTCTGTTACCCAGAATCCTATGCAAACCTCAAAATTTGGCTAAAAAACACATGTTCCTCATATTTCTGTGGCAGAAAGTTCTGGAATCTGAGAGGAGCCACACATTTCCTTCCAACTAGCGTTCCCCCAAGTCTCCCGATAAAAATGATACCTCACTTGTGTGGGTAGGCCTTGCGCCCGCAACAGGAAACGCCCCAAAGCGCAACGTGGACACATCCACTTTTTTGAAAGAAAACAGAGGTGATTTTTGCGAAGTACCTACCTGTAGATTTTGGCCTCTAGCTCAGCCGGTACCTAGGGAAACCTACCAAACCTGTGCATTTCTGAAAACTAGAGACCTAGGGGAATCCAAGATGGGTTGACTTGTGGGGCTCGAACCAGGTTCTGTTACCCAGAATCCTTTGCAAACCTCAAAATTTGGCTAAAAAAACACATGTTCCTCACATTTCTGTGGCAGAAAGTTCTGGAATCTGAGAGGAGCCACAAATTTCCTTCCACCCAGCGTTCCCCCAAGTCTCCTGATAAAAATGATACCTCACTTGTGTGGGTAGGCCTAGCGCCCGCGACAGGAAACGCCCCAAAGCGCAACGTGGACACATCCAAATTTTTTAAAGAAAACAGGTGTTTTTTGCGAAGTGCCTACCTGTATATTTTGGCCTCTAGCTCAGCCGGCACCTAGGGAAACCTACCACACCTGTACATTTCTGAAAACTAGAGACCTAGGGGAATCCATGATGGGGCGACTTGTGGGGCTCGGACCAGGTTCTGTTACCCAGAATCCTTTGCAAACCTCAAAATTTGGCAAAAAAAACACATGTTCCTCACATTTCTGTGGCAGAAAGTTCTGGAATCTGAGAGGAGCCACAAATTTCCTTCCACCCAGCGTTCCCCCAAGTCTCCTGATAAAAATGATACCTCACTTGTGTGGGTAGGCCTAGCGCCCGCGACAGAAAACGCCCCCAAAGCGCAACGTGGGCACATCCAAATTTTTTAAAGAAAACAGAGGTGTTTTTGCGAAGTGCCTACCTGTAGATTTTGGCCTCTAGCTCAGCCGGCACCTAGGGAAACCTACCAAACCTGTGCATTTCTGAAAACTAGAGACCTAGGGGAATCCATGATGGGGCGACTTGTGGGGCTCAGACCAGGTTCTGTTACCCAGAATCCTATGCAAACCTCAAAATTTGGCTAAAAAAACACATGTTCCTCACATTTCTGTGGCAGAAAGTTCTGGAATCTGAGAGGAGCCACAAATTTCCTTCCAACTAGCGTTCCCCCAAGTCTCCTGATAAAAATGATACCTCACTAGTGTGGGTAGGCCTTGCGCCCGCAACAGGAAATGCCCCAAAGCGCAACGTGGACACATCCACATTTTTTAAAGAAAACAGAGGTTATTTTTGCGAAGTGCCTACCTGTAGATTTTGGCCTCTAGCTCAGCCGGTACCTAGGGAAACCTACCAAACCTGTGCATTTCTGAAAACTAGAGACCTAGGGGAATCCAAGATGGGTTGACTTGTGGGGCTCGGACCAGGTTCTGTTACCCAGAATCCTTTGCAAACCTCAAAATTTGGCTAAAAAAACACATGTTCCTCACATTTCTGTGGCAGAAAGTTCTAGAATCTGAGAGGAGCCACAAATTTCCTTCCACCCAGCGTTCCCCCAAGTCTCCTGATAAAAATGATACCTCACTTGTGTGGGTAGGCCTAGCGCCCGCGACAGGAAACGCCCCAAAGCGCAACGTGGACACATCCAAATGTTTTAAAGAAAACAGAGGTGTTTTTTGCGAAGTGCCTACCTGTATATTTTGGCCTCTAGCTCAGCCGGCACCTAGGGAAACCTACCACACCTGTGCATTTCTGAAAACTAGAGACCTAGGGGAATCCATGATGGGGTGACTTGTGGGGCTCGGACCAGGTTCTGTTACCCAGAATCCTATGCAAACCTCAAAATTTGGCTAAAAAACACATGTTCCTCACATTTCTGTGGCAGAAAGTTCTGGAATCTGAGAGGAGCCACAAATTTCCTTCCACCTAGCGTTCCCCCAAGTCTCCCGATAAAAATGATACCTCACTTGTGTGGGTAGGCCTTGCGCCCGCAACAGGAAACGCCCCAAAGCGCAACGTGGACACATCCACTTTTTTGAAAGAAAACAGAGGTGATTTTTGCGAAGTACCTACCTGTAGATTTTGGCCTCTAGCTCAGCCGGCACCTAGGGAAACCTACCAAACCTGTGCATTTCTGAAAACTAGAGACCTAGGGGAATCCATGATGGGGTGACTTGTGGGGCTCGGACCAGGTTCTGTTACCCAGAATCCTATGCAAACCTCAAAATTTGGCTAAAAAACACATGTTCCTCACATTTCTGTGGCAGAAAGTTCTGGAATCTGAGAGGAGCCACACATTTCCTTCCACCTAGCGTTCCCCCAAGTCTCCCGATAAAAATGATACCTCACTTGTGTGGGTAGGCCTTGCGCCCGCAACAGGAAACGCCCCAAAGCTCAACGTGGACACATCCACTTTTTTGAAAGAAAACAGAGGTGATTTTTGCGAAGTGCCTACCTGTAGATTTTGGCCTCTAGCTCAGCCGGCACCTAGGGAAACCTACCAAACCTGTGCATTTCTGAAAACTAGAGACCTAGGGGAATCCATGATGGGGCGACTTGTGGGGATCAGACCAGGTTCTGTTACCCAGAATCCTATGCAAACCTCAAAATTTGGCTAAAAAAACACATGTTCCTCACATTTCTGTGGCAGAAAGTTCTGGAATCTGAGAGGAGCCACAAATTTCCTTCCAACTAGCGTTCCCCCAAGTCTCCTGATAAAAATGATACCTCACTAGTGTGGGTAGGCCTTGCGCCCGCAACAGGAAATGCCCCAAAGCGCAACGTGGACATATCCACATTTTTTAAAGAAAACAGAGGTTATTTTTGCGAAGTGCCTACCTGTAGATTTTGGCCTCTAGCTCAGCCGGTACCTAGGGAAACCTACCAAACCTGTGCATTTCTGAAAACTAGAGACCTAGGGGAATCCAAGATGGGTTGACTTGTGGGGCTCGGACCAGGTTCTGTTACCCAGAATCCTTTGCAAACCTCAAAATTTGGCTAAAAAAACACATGTTCATCACATTTCTGTGGCAGAAAGTTCTGGAATCTGAGAGGAGCCACAAATTTCCTTCCACCCAGCGTTCCCCCAAGTCTCCTGATAAAAATGATACCTCACATGTGTGGGTAGGCCTAGCGCCCGCGACAGGAAACGCCCCAAAGCGCAACGTGGACACATCCAAATTTTTTAAAGAAAACAGGTGTTTTTTGCGAAGTGCCTACCTGTAGATTTTGGCCTCTAGCTCAGCCGGCACTTAGGGAAACCTACCAAACCTGTGCATTTCTGAAAACTAGAGACCTAGGGGAATCCATGATGGGGCGACTTGTGGGGCTCAGTCCAGGTTCTGTTACCCAGAATCCTATGCAAACCTCAAAATTTGGCTAAAAAAACACATGTTCCTCACATTTCTGTGGCAGAAAGTTCTGGAATCTGAGAGGAGCCACAAATTTCCTTCCAACTAGCGTTCCCCCAAGTCTCCTGATAAAAATGATACCTCACTAGTGTGGGTAGGCCTTGCGCCCGCAACAGGAAATGCCCCAATGCGCAACGTGGACACATCCACATTTTTGAAAGAAAACAGAGGTTATTTTTGCGAAGTGCCTACCTGTAGATTTTGGCCTCTAGCTCAGCCGGTACCTAGGGAAACCTACCAAACCTGTGCATTTCTGAAAACTAGAGACCTAGGGGAATCCAAGATGGGTTGACTTGTGGGGCTCGGACCAGGTTCTGTTACCCAGAATCCTTTGCAAACCTCAAAATTTGGCTAAAAAAACACATGTTCCTCACATTTCTGTGGCAGAAAGTTCTGGAATCTGAGAGGAGCCACAAATTTCCTTCCACCCAGCGTTCCCCCAAGTCTCCTGATAAAAATGATACCTCACTTGTGTGGGTAGGCCTAGCGCCCGCGACAGGAAACGCCCCAAAGCGCAACGTGGACACATCCAAATTTTTTAAAGAAAACAGAGGTGTTTTTTGCGAAGTGCCTACCTGTAGATTTTGGCCTCTAGCTCAGCCGGCACCTAGGGAAACCTACCACACCTGTGCATTTCAGAAAACTAGAGACCTAGGTGAATCCATGATGGGTTGACTTGTGGGGCTCGGACCAGGTTCTGTTACCCAGAATCCTATGCAAACCTCAAAATTTGGCTAAAAAACACATGTTCCTCATATTTCTGTGGCAGAAAGTTCTGGAATCTGAGAGGAGCCACACATTTCCTTCCAACTAGCGTTCCCCCAAGTCTCCCGATAAAAATGATACCTCACTTGTGTGGTTAGGCCTTGCGCCCGCAACAGGAAACGCCCCAAAGCGCAACGTGGACACATCCACTTTTTTGAAAGAAAACAGAGGTGATTTTTGCGAAGTACCTACCTGTAGATTTTGGCCTCTAGCTCAGCCGGTACCTAGGGAAACCTACCAAACCTGTGCATTTCTGAAAACTAGAGACCTAGGGGAATCCAAGATGGGTTGACTTGTGGGGCTCGAACCAGGTTCTGTTACCCAGAATCCTTTGCAAACCTCAAAATTTGGCTAAAAAAACACATGTTCCTCACATTTCTGTGGCAGAAAGTTCTGGAATCTGAGAGGAGCCACAAATTTCCTTCCACCCAGCGTTTCCCCAAGTCTCCTGATAAAAATGATACCTCACTTGTGTGGGTAGGCCTAGCGCCCGCGACAGGAAACGCCCCAAAGCGCAACGTGGACACATCCAAATTTTTTAAAGAAAACAGGTGTTTTTTGCGAAGTGCCTACCTGTATATTTTGGCCTCTAGCTCAGCCGGCACCTAGGGAAACCTACCACACCTGTACATTTCTGAAAACTAGAGACCTAGGGGAATCCATGATGGGGCGACTTGTGGGGCTCGGACCAGGTTCTGTTACCCAGAATCCTTTGCAAACCTCAAAATTTGGCTAAAAAAACACATGTTCCTCACATTTCTGTGGCAGAAAGTTCTGGAATCTGAGAGGAGCCACAAATTTCCTTCCACCCAGCGTTCCCCCAAGTCTCCTGATAAAAATGATACCTCACTTGTGTGGGTAGGCCTAGCGCCCGCGACAGAAAACGCCCCAAAGCGCAACGTGGGCACATCCAAATTTTTTAAAGAAAACAGAGGTGTTTTTGCGAAGTGCCTACCTGTAGATTTTGGCCTCTAGCTCAGCCGGCACCTAGGGAAACCTACCAAACCTGTGCATTTCTGAAAACTAGAGACCTAGGGGAATCCATGATGGGGCGACTTGTGGGGCTCAGACCAGGTTCTGTTACCCAGAATCCTATGCAAACCTCAAAATTTGGCTAAAAAAACACATGTTCCTCACATTTCTGTGGCAGAAAGTTCTGGAATCTGAGAGGAGCCACAAATTTCCTTCCAACTAGCGTTCCCCCAAGTCTCCTGATAAAAATGATACCTCACTAGTGTGGGTAGGCCTTGCGCCCGCAACAGGAAATGCCCCAAAGCGCAACGTGGACACATCCACATTTTTTAAAGAAAACAGAGGTTATTTTTGCGAAGTGCCTACCTGTAGATTTTGGCCTCTAGCTCAGCCGGTACCTAGGGAAACCTACCAAACCTGTGCATTTCTGAAAACTAGAGACCTAGGGGAATCCAAGATGGGTTGACTTGTGGGGCTCGGACCAGGTTCTGTTACCCAGAATCCTTTGCAAACCTCAAAATTTGGCTAAAAAAACACATGTTCCTCACATTTCTGTGGCAGAAAGTTCTAGAATCTGAGAGGAGCCACAAATTTCCTTCCACCCAGCGTTCCCCCAAGTCTCCTGATAAAAATGATACCTCACTTGTGTGGGTAGGCCTAGCGCCCGCGACAGGAAACGCCCCAAAGCGCAACGTGGACACATCCAAATGTTTTAAAGAAAACAGAGGTGTTTTTTGCGAAGTGCCTACCTGTATATTTTGGCCTCTAGCTCAGCCGGCACCTAGGGAAACCTACCACACCTGTGCATTTCTGAAAACTAGAGACCTAGGGGAATCCATGATGGGGTGACTTGTGGGGCTCGGACCAGGTTCTGTTACCCAGAATCCTATGCAAACCTCAAAATTTGGCTAAAAAACACATGTTCCTCACATTTCTGTGGCAGAAAGTTCTGGAATCTGAGAGGAGCCACAAATTTCCTTCCACCTAGCGTTCCCCCAAGTCTCCCGATAAAAATGATACCTCACTTGTGTGGGTAGGCCTTGCGCCCGCAACAGGAAACGCCCCAAAGCGCAACGTGGACACATCCACTTTTTTGAAAGAAAACAGAGGTGATTTTTGCGAAGTACCTACCTGTAGATTTTGGCCTCTAGCTCAGCCGGCACCTAGGGAAACCTACCAAACCTGTGCATTTCTGAAAACTAGAGACCTAGGGGAATCCATGATGGGGTGACTTGTGGGGCTCGGACCAGGTTCTGTTACCCAGAATCCTATGCAAACCTCAAAATTTGGCTAAAAAAACACATGTTCCTCACAATTTTGTGGCAGAAAGTTCTGGAATCTGAGAGGAGCCACAAATTTCCTTCCACCCAGCGTTCCCCCAAGTCTCCCGATAAAAATGATACCTCACTTGTGTGGGTAGACCTAGCGCCCGCGACAGGAAACACCCCAAAGCGCAAAGTGGACACATCCCATTTTTTTAAAGAAAACAGTGCCTACCTGTGGATTTTGGCCTGTAGCTCAGCCGGCACCTAGGGAAACCTACCAACCCTGTGCATTTTTGAAAATTAGATACCTAGGGGAACCCAAGATGGGGTGACTTGTGGGGCTCGGACCAGGTTCTGTTACCCAGAATCCTTTGCAAACCTCAAAATTTGGCTAAAAAAACACCCTTTCCTCTCATTTCGGTGACAGAAAGTTCTGGAATCTGAGAGGAGCCACAAATTTCCTTCCACCCAGCGTTCCCACAAGTCTCCCAATAAAAATGATACCTCACTTGTGTGGGTAGTCCTAGCGCCCGCGACTGGAAACACCCCAAAGCGCAACGTGGGCACATCCACATTTTTTTAAGAAAACAGAGGTGTTTTTTGCGAAGTGCCTACCTGTAGATTTTGGCCTCCAGCTCAGCCGGTACCTAGGGAAACCTACCAAACCTGTGCATTTCTGAAAACTAGAGACCTAGGGGAATCCAAGATGGGGTGACTTGTGGGGCTCGGACCAGGTTCTGTTACCCAGAATCCTTTGCAAATCTGGCTAAAAAAACACATGTTCCTCACATTTCTGTGGCAGAAAGTTCTGGAATCTGAGAGGAGCCACAAATTTGCTTCCACCCAGCATTCCCCCAAGTCTCCTGATAAAAATGATACCTCACTTTTGTGGGTAAGCCTAGCGCCCGCGACAGGAAACGCCCCAAAGCGCAACGTGGACACATCCAAATTTTTTAAAGAAAACAGAGGTGTTTTTTGCGAAGTGCCTACCTGTAGATTTTGGCCTCTAGCTCAGCCAGCAAATAGGGAAACCTACCACACCTGTGCATTTCTGAAAACTAGAGACCTAGGGGAATCCATGATGGGGTGACTTGTGGGGCTCGGACCAGGTTCTGTTACCCAGAATCCTTTGCAAACCTCAAAATCCTATGCAAAATCCTATGTTACCCAGAATCCTTTGCAAACCTCAAAATTTGGCTAAAAAAACACATGTTCCTCACATTTCTGTGGCAGTAAGTTCTGCAATCTGAGAGGAGCCACAAATTTCCTTCCACCCAGCGTTCCCCCAAGTCTCCCGATAAAAATGATAGCTCACTTGTGTGGGTAGGCCTAGAGCCCGCGACAGGAAACGCCCCAAAGCGCAATGTGGACACATCCAAATTTTTGAAAGAAAACAGACGTGTTTTTTGCGAAGTGCCTACCTGTAGATTTTGGCCTCTAGCTCAGCTGGCACCTAGGGAAACCTACCACACCTGCGCATTTCTGAAAACTAGAGACCTAGGGGAATCCATGATGGGGTGACTTTTGGGGCTCGGACCAGGTTCTGTTACCCAGAATCCTTTGCAAACCTCAAAATTTGGCTAAAAAAACACATGTTCCTCACATTTCTGTGGCAGAAAGTTCTGGAATCTGAGAGGAGCCACAAATTTCCTTCCACCCAGCGTTCCCCCAAGTCTCCCGATAAAAATGATACCTCACTTGTGTGGGTAGGCCTAGCGCCCGCGACAGGAAACGCCCCAAAGCGCAACATGGACACATCCCATTTTTTTAAAGAAAACAGTGCCTACCTGTGGATTTTGGCCTGTAGCTCAGCCGGCACCTAGGGAAACCTACCAACCCTATGCATTTTTTTAAACTAGAGACCTAGGGGAATCTAAGATGGGGTGACTTGTGGTGCTCGGACCAGGTTCTGTTACCCAGAATCCTTTGCAAACCTCAAAATTTGGCTATAAAAACACTCTTTCCTCTCATTTCGGTGACAGAAAGTTCTGGAATCTGAGAGGAGCCACAAATTTCCTTCCACCCAGCGTTCCCACAAGTCTCCCGATAAAAATGATACCTCACTTGTGTGGGTAGTCCTAGCGCCCGCGACTGGAAACACCCCAAAGCTCAACGTGGGCACATCCACATTTTTTAAAGAAAACAGAGGTGTTTTTTGCGAAGTGCCTACCTGTAGATTTTGGCCTCCAGCTCAGCCGGTACCTAGGGAAACCTACCAAACCTGTGCATTTCTGAAAACTAGAGACCTAGGGGAATCCAAGATGGGGTGACTTGTGGGGCTCGGACCAGGTTCTGTTACCCAGAATCCTTTGCAAACCTCAAAATCTGGCTAAAAAAACACATGTTCCTCATATTTCTGTGGCAGAAAGTTCTGGAATCTGAGAGGAGCTACAAATTTGCTTCCACCCAGCATTCCCCCAAGTCTCCTGATAAAAAAGATACCTCACTTTTGTGGGTAAGCCTAGCGCCCGCGACAGGAAACGCCCCAAAGCGCAACGTGGGCACATCCAAATTTTTTAAAGAAAACAGAGGGTGTTTTTTGCGAAGTGCCTACCTGTAGATTTTGGCCTCTAGCTCAGCCGGCACCTAGGGAATCCTACCAAACCTGTGCATTTCTGAAAACTAGAGACCTAGGGGAATCCATGATGGGGCGACTTGTGGGGCTCAGACCAGGTTCTGTTACCCAGAATCCTTTGCAAACCTCAAAATGTGGCCTCACATTTCTGTGGCAGAAAGTTCTGGAATCTGAGAGGAGCCACAAATTTCCTTCCACCCAGCGTTCCCCCAAGTCTCCTGATAAAAATGATACCTCACTTGTGTGGGTAGGCCTAGCGCCCGTGACAGAAAACGCCCCAAAGCGCAACGTGGGCACATCCAAATTTTTTAAAGAAAACAGAGGTGTTTTTTGCGAAGTGCCTACCTGTAGATTTTGGCCTCTAGCTCAGCCGGTACCTAGGGAAACCTACCAAACCTGTGCATTTCTGAAAACTAGAGACCTAGGGGAATCCAAGATGGGTTGACTTGTGGGGCTCGAACCAGGTTCTGTTACCCAGAATCCTTTGCAAACCTCAAAATTTGGCTAAAAAAACACATGTTCCTCACATTTCTGTGGCAGAAAGTTCTGGAATCTGAGAGGAGCCACAAATTTCCTTCCACCCAGCGTTTCCCCAAGTCTCCTGATAAAAATGATACCTCACTTGTGTGGGTAGGCCTAGCGCCCGCGACAGGAAACGCCCCAAAGCGCAACGTGGACACATCCAAATTTTTTAAAGAAAACAGGTGTTTTTTGCGAAGTGCCTACCTGTATATTTTGGCCTCTAGCTCAGCCGGCACCTAGGGAAACCTACCACACCTGTACATTTCTGAAAACTAGAGACCTAGGGGAATCCATGATGGGGCGACTTGTGGGGCTCGGACCAGGTTCTGTTACCCAGAATCCTTTGCAAACCTCAAAATTTGGCTAAAAAAACACATGTTCCTCACATTTCTGTGGCAGAAAGTTCTGGAATCTGAGAGGAGCCACAAATTTCCTTCCACCCAGCGTTCCCCCAAGTCTCCTGATAAAAATGATACCTCACTTGTGTGGGTAGGCCTAGCGCCCGCGACAGAAAACGCCCCAAAGCGCAACGTGGGCACATCCAAATTTTTTAAAGAAAACAGAGGTGTTTTTGCGAAGTGCCTACCTGTAGATTTTGGCCTCTAGCTCAGCCGGCACCTAGGGAAACCTACCAAACCTGTGCATTTCTGAAAACTAGAGACCTAGGGGAATCCATGATGGGGCGAATTGTGGGGCTCAGACCAGGTTCTGTTACCCAGAATCCTATGCAAACCTCAAAATTTGGCTAAAAAAACACATGTTCCTCACATTTCTGTGGCAGAAAGTTCTGGAATCTGAGAGGAGCCACAAATTTCCTTCCAACTAGCGTTCCCCCAAGTCTCCTGATAAAAATGATACCTCACTAGTGTGGGTAGGCCTTGCGCCCGCAACAGGAAATGCCCCAAAGCGCAACGTGGACACATCCACATTTTTTAAAGAAAACAGAGGTTATTTTTGCGAAGTGCCTACCTGTAGATTTTGGCCTCTAGCTCAGCCGGTACCTAGGGAAACCTACCAAACCTGTGCATTTCTGAAAACTAGAGACCTAGGGGAATCCAAGATGGGTTGACTTGTGGGGCTCGGACCAGGTTCTGTTACCCAGAATCCTTTGCAAACCTCAAAATTTGGCTAAAAAAACACATGTTCCTCACATTTCTGTGGCAGAAAGTTCTAGAATCTGAGAGGAGCCACAAATTTCCTTCCACCCAGCGTTCCCCCAAGTCTCCTGATAAAAATGATACCTCACTTGTGTGGGTAGGCCTAGCGCCCGCGACAGGAAACGCCCCAAAGCGCAACGTGGACACATCCAAATGTTTTAAAGAAAACAGAGGTGTTTTTTGCGAAGTGCCTACCTGTATATTTTGGCCTCTAGCTCAGCCGGCACCTAGGGAAACCTACCACACCTGTGCATTTCTGAAAACTAGAGACCTAGGGGAATCCATGATGGGGTGACTTGTGGGGCTCGGACCAGGTTCTGTTACCCAGAATCCTATGCAAACCTCAAAATTTGGCTAAAAAACACATGTTCCTCACATTTCTGTGGCAGAAAGTTCTGGAATCTGAGAGGAGCCACAAATTTCCTTCCACCTAGCGTTCCCCCAAGTCTCCCGATAAAAATGATACCTCACTTGTGTGGGTAGGCCTTGCGCCCGCAACAGGAAACGCCCCAAAGCGCAACGTGGACACATCCACTTTTTTGAAAGAAAACAGAGGTGATTTTTGCGAAGTACCTACCTGTAGATTTTGGCCTCTAGCTCAGCCGGCACCTAGGGAAACCTACCACACCTGTGCATTTCTGAAAACTAGAGACCTAGGTGAATCCATGATGGGTTGACTTGTGGGGCTCGGACCAGGTTCTGTTACCCAGAATCCTTTGCAAACCTCAAAATGTGGCCTCACATTTCTGTGGCAGAAAGTTCTGGAATCTGAGAGGAGCCACAAATTTCCTTCCACCCAGCGTTCCCCCAAGTCTCCTGATAAAAATGATACCTCACTTGTGTGGGTAGGCCTAGCGCCCGTGACAGAAAACGCCCCAAAGCGCAACGTGGGCACATCCAAATTTTTTAAAGAAAACAGAGGTGTTTTTTGCGAAGTGCCTACCTGTAGATTTTGGCCTCTAGCTCAGCCGGTACCTAGGGAAACCTACCAAACCTGTGCATTTCTGAAAACTAGAGACCTAGGGGAATCCAAGATGGGTTGACTTGTGGGGCTCGGACCAGGTTCTGTTACCCAGAATCCTTTGCAAACCTCAAAATTTGGCTAAAAAAACACATGTTCCTCACATTTCTGTGGCAGAAAGTTCTGGAATCTGAGAGGAGCCACAAATTTCCTTCCACCCAGCGTTCCTCCAAGTCTCCTGATAAAAATGATACCTCACTTGTGTGGGTAGGCTTAGCGCCCGCGACACGAAACGCCCCAAAGCGCAACGTGGACACATCCAAATTTTTTAAAGAAAACAGAGGTGTTTTTTGCGAAGTGCCTACCTGTAGATTTTGGCCTCTAGCTCAGCCGGTACCTAGGGAAACCTACCAAACCTCTGCATTTCTGAAAACTAGAGACCTAGGGGAATCCAAGATGGGTTGACTTGTGGGGCTCGGACCAGGTTCTGTTACCCAGAATCCTTTGCAAACCTCAAAATTTGGCTAAAAAAACACATGTTCCTCACATTTCTGTGGCAGAAAGTTCTGGAATCTGAGAGGAGCCACAAATTTCCTTCCACCCAGCGTTCCTCCAAGTCTCCTGATAAAAATGATACCTCACTTGTGTGGGTAGGCTTAGCGCCCGCGACACAAAATGCCCCAAAGCGCAACGTGGACACAACCAAATTTTTTAAAGAAAACAGAGGTGTTTTTTGCGAAGTGCCTACCTGTAGATTTTGGACTGTAGCTCAGCCGGCACCTAGGGAAACCTACCACACCTGTGCATTTCTGAAAACTAGAGACCTAGGGGAATCCATGATGGGGTGACTTGTGGGGCTCGGACCAGGTTCTGTTACCCAGAATCCTATGCAAACCTCAAAATTTGGCTAAAAAACACATGTTCCTCACATTTCTGTGGCAGAAAGTTCTGGAATCTGAGAGGAGCCACAAATTTCCTTCCACCTAGCGTTCCCCCAAGTCTCCCGATAAAAATGATACCTCACTTGTGTGGGTAGGCCTTGCGCCCGCAACAGGAAACGCCCCAAAGCGCAACGTGGACACATCCACTTTTTTGAAAGAAAACAGAGGTGATTTTTGCGAAGTACCTACCTGTAGATTTTGGCCTCTAGCTCAGCCGGCACCTAGGGAAACCTACCAAACCTGTGCATTTCTGAAAACTAGAGACCTAGGGGAATCCATGATGGGGTGACTTGTGGGGCTCGGACCAGGTTCTGTTACCCAGAATCCTATGCAAACCTCAAAATTTGGCTAAAAAAACACATGTTCCTCACAATTTTGTGGCAGAAAGTTCTGGAATCTGAGAGGAGCCACAAATTTCCTTCCACCCAGCGTTCCCCCAAGTCTCCCGATAAAAATGATACCTCACTTGTGTGGGTAGACCTAGCGCCCGCGACAGGAAACACCCCAAAGCGCAAAGTGGACACATCCCATTTTTTTAAAGAAAACAGTGCCTACCTGTGGATTTTGGCCTGTAGCTCAGCCGGCACCTAGGGAAACCTACCAACCCTGTGCATTTTTGAAAATTAGATACCTAGGGGAACCCAAGATGGGGTGACTTGTGGGGCTCGGACCAGGTTCTGTTACCCAGAATCCTTTGCAAACCTCAAAATTTGGCTAAAAAAACACCCTTTCCTCTCATTTCGGTGACAGAAAGTTCTGGAATCTGAGAGGAGCCACAAATTTCCTTCCACCCAGCGTTCCCACAAGTCTCCCAATAAAAATGATACCTCACTTGTGTGGGTAGTCGTAGCGCCCGCGACTGGAAACACCCCAAAGCGCAACGTGGGCACATCCACATTTTTTTAAGAAAACAGAGGTGTTTTTTGCGAAGTGCCTACCTGTAGATTTTGGCCTCCAGCTCAGCCGGTACCTAGGGAAACCTACCAAACCTGTGCATTTCTGAAAACTAGAGACCTAGGGGAATCCAAGATGGGGTGACTTGTGGGGCTCGGACCAGGTTCTGTTACCCAGAATCCTTTGCAAACCTCAAAATCTGGCTAAAAAAACACATGTTCCTCACATTTCTGTGGCAGAAAGTTCTGGAATCTGAGAGGAGCCACAAATTTGCTTCCACCCAGCATTCCCCCAAGTCTCCTGATAAAAATGATACCTCACTTTTGTGGGTAAGCCTAGCGCCCGCGACAGGAAACGCCCCAAAGCGCAACGTGGACACATCCAAATTTTTTAAAGAAAACAGAGGTGTTTTTTGCGAAGTGCCTACCTGTAGATTTTGGCCTCTAGCTCAGCCAGCAAATAGGGAAACCTACCACACCTGTGCATTTCTGAAAACTAGAGACCTAGGGGAATCCATGATGGGGTGACTTGTGGGGCTCGGACCAGGTTCTGTTACCCAGAATCCTTTGCAAACCTCAAAATTTGGCTAAAAAAACACATGTTCCTCACATTTCTGTGGCAGTAAGTTCTGCAATCTGAGAGGAGCCACAAATTTCCTTCCACCCAGCGTTCCCCCAAGTCTCCCGATAAAAATGATACCTCACTTGTGTGGGTAGGCCTAGAGCCCGCGACAGGAAACGCCCCAAAGCGCAATGTGGACACATCCAAATTTTTGAAAGAAAACAGACGTGTTTTTTGCGAAGTGCCTACCTGTAGATTTTGGCCTCTAGCTCAGCTGGCACCTAGGGAAACCTACCACACCTGCGCATTTCTGAAAACTAGAGACCTAGGGGAATCCATGATGGGGTGACTTTTGGGGCTCGGACCAGGTTCTGTTACCCAGAATCCTTTGCAAACCTCAAAATTTGGCTAAAAAAACACATGTTCCTCACATTTCTGTGGCAGAAAGTTCTGGAATCTGAGAGGAGCCACAAATTTCCTTCCACCCAGCGTTCCCCCAAGTCTCCCGATAAAAATGATACCTCACTTGTGTGGGTAGGCCTAGCGCCCGCGACAGGAAACGCCCCAAAGCGCAACATGGACACATCCCATTTTTTTAAAGAAAACAGTGCCTACCTGTGGATTTTGGCCTGTAGCTCAGCCGGCACCTAGGGAAACCTACCAACCCTATGCATTTTTTTAAACTAGAGACCTAGGGGAATCTAAGATGGGGTGACTTGTGGTGCTCGGACCAGGTTCTGTTACCCAGAATCCTTTGCAAACCTCAAAATTTGGCTATAAAAACACTCTTTCCTCTCATTTCGGTGACAGAAAGTTCTGGAATCTGAGAGGAGCCACAAATTTCCTTCCACCCAGCGTTCCCACAAGTCTCCCGATAAAAATGATACCTCACTTGTGTGGGTAGTCCTAGCGCCCGCGACTGGAAACACCCCAAAGCTCAACGTGGGCACATCCACATTTTTTAAAGAAAACAGAGGTGTTTTTTGCGAAGTGCCTACCTGTAGATTTTGGCCTCCAGCTCAGCCGGTACCTAGGGAAACCTACCAAACCTGTGCATTTCTGAAAACTAGAGACCTAGGGGAATCCAAGATGGGGTGACTTGTGGGGCTCGGACCAGGTTCTGTTACCCAGAATCCTTTGCAAACCTCAAAATCTGGCTAAAAAAACACATGTTCCTCATATTTCTGTGGCAGAAAGTTCTGGAATCTGAGAGGAGCTACAAATTTGCTTCCACCCAGCATTCCCCCAAGTCTCCTGATAAAAATGATACCTCACTTTTGTGGGTAAGCCTAGCGCCCGCGACAGGAAACGCCCCAAAGCGCAACGTGGGCACATCCAAATTTTTTAAAGAAAACAGAGGGTGTTTTTTGCGAAGTGCCTACCTGTAGATTTTGGCCTCTAGCTCAGCCGGCACCTAGGGAATCCTACCAAACCTGTGCATTTCTGAAAACTAGAGACCTAGGGGAATCCATGATGGGGCGACTTGTGGGGCTCAGACCAGGTTCTGTTACCCAGAATCCTTTGCAAACCTCAAAATGTGGCCTCACATTTCTGTGGCAGAAAGTTCTGGAATCTGAGAGGAGCCACAAATTTCCTTCCACCCAGCGTTCCCCCAAGTCTCCTGATAAAAATGATACCTCACTTGTGTGGGTAGGCCTAGCGCCCGTGACAGAAAACGCCCCAAAGCGCAACGTGGGCACATCCAAATTTTTTAAAGAAAACAGAGGTGTTTTTTGCGAAGTGCCTACCTGTAGATTTTGGCCTCTAGCTCAGCCGGTACCTAGGGAAACCTACCAAACCTGTGCATTTCTGAAAACTAGAGACCTAGGGGAATCCAAGATGGGTTGACTTGTGGGGCTCGGACCAGGTTCTGTTACCCAGAATCCTTTGCAAACCTCAAAATTTGGCTAAAAAAACACATGTTCCTCACATTTCTGTGGCAGAAAGTTCTGGAATCTGAGAGGAGCCACAAATTTCCTTCCACCCAGCGTTCCTCCAAGTCTCCTGATAAAAATGATACCTCACTTGTGTGGGTAGGCTTAGCGCCCGCGACACGAAACGCCCCAAAGCGCAACGTGGACACATCCAAATTTTTTAAAGAAAACAGAGGTGTTTTTTGCGAAGTGCCTACCTGTAGATTTTGGCCTCTAGCTCAGCCGGTACCTAGGGAAACCTATCAAACCTCTGCATTTCTGAAAACTAGAGACCTAGGGGAATCCAAGATGGGTTGACTTGTGGGGCTCGGACCAGGTTCTGTTACCCAGAATCCTTTGCAAACCTCAAAATTTGGCTAAAAAAACACATGTTCCTCACATTTCTGTGGCAGAAAGTTCTGGAATCTGAGAGGAGCCACAAATTTCCTTCCACCCAGCGTTCCTCCAAGTCTCCTGATAAAAATGATACCTCACTTGTGTGGGTAGGCTTAGCGCCCGCGACACAAAATGCCCCAAAGCGCAACGTGGACACAACCAAATTTTTTAAAGAAAACAGAGGTGTTTTTTGCGAAGTGCCTACCTGTAGATTTTGGACTGTAGCTCAGCCGGCACCTAGGGAAACCTACCACACCTGTGCATTTCTGAAAACTAGAGACCTAGGGGAATCCATGATGGGGTGACTTGTGGGGCTCGGACCAGGTTCTGTTACCCAGAATCCTATGCAAACCTCAAAATTTGGCTAAAAAACACATGTTCCTCACATTTCTGTGGCAGAAAGTTCTGGAATCTGAGAGGAGCCACAAATTTCCTTCCACCTAGCGTTCCCCCAAGTCTCCCGATAAAAATGATACCTCACTTGTGTGGGTAGGCCTTGCGCCCGCAACAGGAAACGCCCCAAAGCGCAACGTGGACACATCCACTTTTTTGAAAGAAAACAGAGGTGATTTTTGCGAAGTACCTACCTGTAGATTTTGGCCTCTAGCTCAGCCGGCACCTAGGGAAACCTACCAAACCTGTGCATTTCTGAAAACTAGAGACCTAGGGGAATCCATGATGGGGTGACTTGTGGGGCTCGGACCAGGTTCTGTTACCCAGAATCCTATGCAAACCTCAAAATTTGGCTAAAAAAACACATGTTCCTCACAATTTTGTGGCAGAAAGTTCTGGAATCTGAGAGGAGCCACAAATTTCCTTCCACCCAGCGTTCCCCCAAGTCTCCCGATAAAAATGATACCTCACTTGTGTGGGTAGACCTAGCGCCCGCGACAGGAAACACCCCAAAGCGCAATGTGGACACATCCCATTTTTTTAAAGAAAACAGTGCCTACCTGTGGATTTTGGCCTGTAGCTCAGCCGGCACCTAGGGAAACCTACCAACCCTGTGCATTTTTGAAAACTAGATACCTAGGGGAACCCAAGATGGGGTGACTTGTGGGGCTCGGACCAGGTTCTGTTACCCAGAATCCTTTGCAAACCTCAAAATTTGGCTAAAAAAACACCCTTTCCTCTCATTTCGGTGACAGAAAGTTCTGGAATCTGAGAGGAGCCACAAATTTCCTTCCACCCAGCGTTCCCACAAGTCTCCCAATAAAAATGATACCTCACTTGTGTGGGTAGTCCTAGCGCCCGCGACTGGAAACACCCCAAAGCGCAACGTGGGCACATCCACATTTTTTAAAGAAAACAGAGGTGTTTTTTGCGAAGTGCCTACCTGTAGATTTTGGCCTCCAGCTCAGCCGGTACCTAGGGAAACCTACCAAACCTGTGCATTTCTGAAAACTAGAGACCTAGGGGAATCCAAGATGGGGTGACTTGTGGGGCTCGGACCAGGTTCTGTTACCCAGAATCCTTTGCAAACCTCAAAATCTGGCTAAAAAAACACATGTTCCTCACATTTCTGTGGCAGAAAGTTCTGGAATCTGAGAGGAGCCACAAATTTGCTTCCACCCAGCATTCCCCCAAGTCTCCTGATAAAAATGATACCTCACTTTTGTGGGTAAGCCTAGCGCCCGCGACAGGAAACGCCCCAAAGCGCAACGTGGACACATCCAAATTTTTTAAAGAAAACAGAGGTGTTTTTTGCGAAGTGCCTACCTGTAGATTTTGGCCTCTAGCTCAGCCAGCAAATAGGGAAACCTACCACACCTGTGCATTTCTGAAAACTAGAGACCTAGGGGAATCCATGATGGGGTGACTTGTGGGGCTCGGACCAGGTTCTGTTACCCAGAATCCTTTGCAAACCTCAAAATTTGGCTAAAAAAACACATGTTCCTCACATTTCTGAGGCAGTAAGTTCTGGAATCTGAGAGGAGCCACAAATTTCCTTCCACCCAGCGTTCCCCCAAGTCTCCCGATAAAAATGATACCTCACTTGTGTGGGTAGGCCTAGAGCCCGCGACAGGAAACGCCCCAAAGCGCAATGTGGACACATCCAAATTTTTGAAAGAAAACAGAGGTGTTTTTTGCGAAGTGCCTACCTGTAGATTTTGGCCTCTAGCTCAGCTGGCACCTAGGGAAACCTACCACACCTGCGCATTTCTGAAAACTAGAGACCTAGGGGAATCCATGATGGGGTGACTTTTGGGGCTCGGACCAGGTTCTGTTACCCAGAATCCTTTGCAAACCTCAAAATTTGGCTAAAAAAACACATGTTCCTCACATTTCTGTGGCAGAAAGTTCTGGAATCTGAGAGGAGCCACAAATTTCCTTCCACCCAGCGTTCCCCCAAGTCTCCCGATAAAAATGATACCTCACTTGTGTGGGTAGGCCTAGCGCCCGCGACAGGAAACGCCCCAAAGCGCAACATGGACACATCCCATTTTTTTAAAGAAAACAGTGCCTACCTGTGGATTTTGGCCTGTAGCTCAGCCGGTACCTAGGGAAACCTACCAAACCTGTGCATTTCTGAAAACTAGAGACCTAGGGGAATCCAAGATGGGTTGACTTGTGGGGCTCGGACCAGGTTCTGTTACCCAGAATCGTTTGCAAACCTCAAAATCTGGCTAAAAAAACACATGTTCCTCACATTTCTGTGGCAGAAAGTTCTGGAATCTGAGAGGAGCTACAAATTTGCTTCCACCCAGCATTCCCCCAAGTCTCCTGATAAAAATGATACCTCACTTTTGTGGGTAAGCCTAGCGCCCGCGACAGGAAACGCCCCAAAGCGCAACGTGGGCACATCCAAATTTTTTAAAGAAAACAGAGGTGTTTTTTGCGAAGTGCCTACCTGTAGATTTTGGCCTCTAGCTCAGCCGGTACCTAGGGAAACCTACCAAACCTGTGCATTTCTGAAAACTAGAGACCTAGGGGAATCCAAGATGGGTTGACTTGTGGGGCTCGGACCAGGTTCTGTTACCCAGAATCCTTTGCAAACCTCAAAATTTGGCTAAAAAAACACATGTTCCTCACATTTCTGTGGCAGAAAGTTCTGGAATCTGAGAGGAGCCACAAATTTCCTTCCACCCAGCGTTCCTCCAAGTCTCCTGATAAAAATGATACCTCACTTGTGTGGGTAGGCTTAGCGCCCGCGACACGAAACGCCCCAAAGCGCAACGTGGACACATCCAAATTTTTCAAAGAAAACAGAGGTGTTTTTTGCGAAGTGCCTACCTGTAGATTTTGGCCTCTAGCTCAGCCGGTACCTAGGGAAACCTACCAAACCTCTGCATTTCTGAAAACTAGAGACCTAGGGGAATCCAAGATGGGTTGACTTGTGGGGCTCGGACCAGGTTCTGTTACCCAGAATCCTTTGCAAACCTCAAAATTTGGCTAAAAAAACACATGTTCCTCACATTTCTGTGGCAGAAAGTTCTGGAATCTGAGAGGAGCCACAAATTTCCTTCCACCCAGCGTTCCTCCAAGTCTCCTGATAAAAATGATACCTCACTTGTGTGGGTAGGCTTAGCGCCCGCGACACAAAATGCCCCAAAGCGCAACGTGGACACATCCAAATTTTTTAAAGAAAACAGAGGTGTTTTTTGCGAAGTGCCTACCTGTAGATTTTGGACTGTAGCTCAGCCGGCACCTAGGGAAACCTACCACACCTGTGCATTTCTGAAAACTAGAGACCTAGGGGAATCCATGATGGGGTGACTTGTGGGGCTCGGACCAGGTTCTGTTACCCAGAATCCTATGCAAACCTCAAAATTTGGCTAAAAAAACACATGTTCCTCACATTTCTGTGGCAGAAAGTTCTGGAATCTGAGAGGAGCCACAAATTTCCTTCCACCCAGCGTTCCTCCAAGTCTCCTGATAAAAATGATACCTCACTTGTGTGGGTAGGCTTAGCGCCCGCGACACGAAACGCCCCAAAGCGCAACGTGGACACATCCAAATTTTTCAAAGAAAACAGAGGTGTTTTTTGCGAAGTGCCTACCTGTAGATTTTGGCCTCTAGCTCAGCCGGTACCTAGGGAAACCTACCAAACCTCTGCATTTCTGAAAACTAGAGACCTAGGGGAATCCAAGATGGGTTGACTTGTGGGGCTCGGACCAGGTTCTGTTACCCAGAATCCTTTGCAAACCTCAAAATTTGGCTAAAAAAACACATGTTCCTCACATTTCTGTGGCAGAAAGTTCTGGAATCTGAGAGGAGCCACAAATTTCCTTCCACCCAGCGTTCCTCCAAGTCTCCTGATAAAAATGATACCTCACTTGTGTGGGTAGGCTTAGCGCCCGCGACACAAAATGCCCCAAAGCGCAACGTGGACACATCCAAATTTTTTAAAGAAAACAGAGGTGTTTTTTGCGAAGTGCCTACCTGTAGATTTTGGACTGTAGCTCAGCCGGCACCTAGGGAAACCTACCACACCTGTGCATTTCTGAAAACTAGAGACCTAGGGGAATCCATGATGGGGTGACTTGTGGGGCTCGGACCAGGTTCTGTTACCCAGAATCCTATGCAAACCTCAAAATTTGGCTAAAAAAACACATGTTCCTCACATTTCTGTGGCAGAAAGTTCTGGAATCTGAGAGGAGACACAAATTTCCTTCCACCCAGCATTTCCCCAAGGCTCCCGATAAAAATGATACCTCACTTGTGTGGGTAGGCCTAGCGCCCGCGACAGGAAACGCCCCAAAGCGCAACGTGGGCACATCCAATTTTTTGAAAGAAAACAGAGGTGTTTTTTGCAAAGTGCCTACCTGTAGATTTTGGCCTCTAGCTCAGCCGGCACCTAGGGAAACCTACCAAACCTGTGCATTTCAGAAAACTAGAGACCTAGGGGAATCCATGATGGGGTGACTTGTGGGGCTCGGACCAGGTTCTGTTACCCAGAATCCTTTGCAAACCTCGAAATTTGGCTAAAAAAACACATGTTCCTCAAAATTTTGTGGCAGAAAGTTCTGGAATCTGAGAGGAGCCACAAATTTCCTTCCACCCAGCGTTCCCCCAAGTCTCCCGATAAAAATGATACCTCACTTGTGTGGGTAGACCTAGCGCCCGCGACAGGAAACGCCCCAAAGCGCAATGTGGACACATCCCATTTTTTTAAAGAAAACAGTGCCTACCTGTGGATTTTGCCCTGTAGCTCAGCCGGCACCTAGGGAACCCTACCAACCCTGTGCATTTTTGAAAACTAGATACCTAGGGGAACCCAAGATGGGGTGACTTGTGGGGCTCGGACCAGGTTCTGTTACCCAGAATCCTTTGCAAACCTCAAAATTTGGCTAAAAAAACACCCTTTCCTCTCATTTCGGTGACAGAAAGTTCTGGAATCTGAGAGGAGCCACAAATTTCCTTCCACCCAGCGTTCCCACAAGTCTCCCGATAAAAATGATACCTCACTTGTGTGGGTAGGCCTAGCGCCCGCGACTGGAAACACCCCAAAGCGCAACGTGGGCACATCCACATTTTTTAAAGAAAACAGAGGTGTTTTTTGCGAAGTGCCTACCTTTAGATTTTGGCCTCCAGCTCAGCCGGTACCTAGGGAAACCTACCAAACCTGTGCATTTCTGAAAACTAGAGACCTAGGGGAATCCAAGATGGGGTGACTTGTGGGGCTCGGACCAGGTTCTGTTACCCAGAATCCTTTGCAAACCTCAAAATCTGGCGAAAAAAACACATGTTCCTCACATTTCTGTGGCAGAAAGTTCTGGAATCTGAGAGGAGCCACAAATTTGATCCACCCAGCGTTCTCCCAAGTCTCCTGATAAAAATGATACCTCACTTTTGTGGGTAACCCTAGCGCCCGCAACAGGAAACGCCCCAAAGCGCAACGTGGACACATCCAAATTTTTTAAAGAAAACAGAGGTGTTTTTTGCGAAGTGCCTACCTGTAGATTTTGGCCTCTAGCTCAGCCGGCAAATAGGGAAACCTACCACACCTGTGCATTTCTGAAAACTAGAGACCTAGGGGAATCCATGATGGGGTGACTTGTGGGGCTCGGACCAGGTTCTGTTACCCAGAATCCTTTGCAAACCTCAAAATTTGGCTAAAAAAACACATGTTCCTCACATTTCTGTGGCAGTAAGTTCTGGAATCTGAGAGGAGCCACAAATTTCCTTCCACCCAGCGTTCCCCCAAGTCTCCCGATAAAAATGATACCTCACTTGTGTGGGTAGGCCTAGAGCCCGCGACAGGAAACGCCCCAAAGCGCAATGTGGACACATCCAAATTTTTGAAAGAAAACAGAGGTGTTTTTTGCGAAGTGCCTACCTGTAGATTTTGGCCTCTAGCTCAGCTGGCACCTAGGGAAACCTACCACACCTGTGCATTTCTGAAAAATAGAGACCTAGGGGAATCCATGATGGGGTGACTTTTGGGGCTCGGACCAGGTTCTGTTACCCAGAATCCTTTGCAAACCTCAAAATTTGGCTAAAAAAACACATGTTCCTCACATTTCTGTGGCAGAAAGTTCTGGAATCTGAGAGGAGCCACAAATTTCTTTCCACCCAGCGTTCCCCCAAGTCTCCCGATAAAAATGATACCTCACTTGTGTGGGTAGGCCTAGCGCCCGCGATAGGAAACGCCCCAAAGCGCAACATGGACACATCCCATTTTTTTAAAGAAAACAGTGCCTACCTGTGGATTTTGGCCTGTAGCTCAGCCGGCACCTAGGGAAACCTACCAACCCTGTGCATTTTTTAAAACTAGGGACCTAGGGGAATCTAAGATGGGGTGACTTGTGGTGCTCGGACCAGGTTCTGTTACCCAGAATCCTTTGCAAACCTCAAAATTTGGCTAAAAAAACACCCTTTCCTCTCATTTCGGTGACAGAAAGTTCTGGAATCTGAGAGGAGCCACAAATTTCCTTCCACCCAGCGTTCCCCCAAGTCTCCCGATAAAAATGATACCTCACTTGTGTGGGTACGCCTAGCGCCCGCCACAGGAAAAGCCCCAAAGCGCAACGTGGGCACATCCAAATTTTTTAAAGAAAACAGAGGGTGTTTTTTGCGAAGTGCCTACCTGTAGATTTTGGCCTCTAGCTCAGCCGGCACCTAGGGAAACCTACCAAACCTGTGCATTTCTGAAAACTAGAGACCTAGGGGAATCCATGATGGGGCGACTTGTAGGGCTCAGACCAGGTTCTGTTACCCAGAATCCTATGCAAACCTCAAAATCTGGCTAAAAAAACACATGTTCCTCACATTTCTGTGGCAGAAAGTTCTGGAATCTGAGAGGAGCCACAAATTTCCTTCCAACTAGCATTCCCCCAAGTCTCCTGATACAAATGATACCACACTAGTGTGGGTAGGCCTTGCGCCCGCAACAGGAAATGCCCCAAAGCGCAACGTGGACACATCCACATTTTTGAAAGAAAACAGAGGTGATTTTTGCGAAGTGCCTACCTGTAGATTTTGGCCTCTAGCTCAGCCGGTACCTAGGGAAACCTACCAAACCTGTGCATTTCTGAAAACTAGAGACCTAGGGGAATCCAAGATGGGGTGACTTGTGGGGCTCGGACCAGGTTCTGTTACCCAGAATCCTTTGCAAACCTCAAAATTTGGCTAAAAAAACACATGGTCCTCACATTTCTGTGGCAGAAAGTTCTGGAATCTGAGAGGAGCCACATATTTCCTTCCACCCAGCGTTCCCCCAAGTCTCCTGATACAAATGATACCACACTAGTGTGGGTAGGCCTTGCGCCCGCAACAGGAAATGCCCCAAAGCGCAACGTGGACACATCCACATTTTTGAAAGAAAACAGAGGTGATTTTTGCGAAGTGCCTACCTGTAGATTTTGGCCTCTAGCTCAGCCGGCACCTAGGGAAACTTACCACACCTGTGCATTTCTGAAAACTAGAGACCTAGGGGAATCCATGATGGGGTGACTTGTGGGGCTCGGACCAGGTTCTGTTTCCCAGAATCCTATGCAAACCTCAAAATTTGGTTAAAAAAACACATGTTGATCACATTTCTGTGGCAGAAAGTTCTGGAATCTGAGAGGAGCCACAAATTTCCTTCCACCTAGCTTTCCCCCACGTCTCCAGATAAAAATGATACCTCACTTGTGTGGGTAGGCCTTGCGCCCGCAACAGGAAACGCCCCAAAGCGCAACGTGGACACATCCACATTTTTGAAAGAAAACAGTGGTGATTTTTGCGAAGTACCTACCTGTAGATTTTGGCCTCTAGCTCAGCCGGTACATAGGGAAACCTACCAAACCTGTGCATTTCTGAAAAGTAGAGACCTAGGGGAATCCATGTTGGGGCGACTTGTGGGGCTCGGACCATGTTCTGTTACCCAGAATCCTTTGCAAACCTCAAAATTTGGCTAAAAAAACACATGTTCCTCACATTTCTGTGGCAGAAAGTTCTGGAATCTGAGAGGAGCCCCAAATTTCCTTCCACCCAGCGTTCCCCCAAGTCTCCCGATAAAAATGATGCCTCACTTGTGTGGGTAGACCTAGCGCCCCCGACAGGAAACGCCCCAAAGCGCAACGTGGACACATCCCATTTTTTTAAAGAAAACAGTGCCTACCTGTGGATTTTGGCCTGTAGCTCAGCCGGCACCTAGGGAAACCTACCAACCCTGTGCATTTTTGAAAACTAGATACCTAGGGGAACCCAAGATGGGGTGACTTGTGGGGCTCGGACCAGGTCCTGTTACCCAGAATCCTTTGCAAACCTCACAATTTGGCTAAAAAAAAACATGTTCCTCACATTTCTGTGGCAGAAAGTTCTGGAATCTGAGAGGAGCCACAAATTTGCTTCCACCCAGCGTTTCCCCAAGTCTCCTGATAAAAATGATACCTCACTTTTGTGGGTAAGCCTAGCGCCCGCGACTGGAAACGCCCCAAAGCGCAACGTGGACACATCCAAATTTTTTAAAGAAAACAGAGGTGTTTTTTGCGAAGTGCCTACCTGTAGATTTTGGCCTCTAGCTCAGCCGGCACATAGGGAAACCTACCACACCTGTGCATTTCTGAAAACTAGAGACCTAGGGGAATCCATGATGGGGCGACTTGTGGGGCTCGGACAAGGTTCTGTTACCCAGAATCCTTTGCAAACCTCACAATTTGGCTAAAAAAAACATGTTCCTCACATTTCTGTGGCAGAAAGTTCTGGAATCTGAGAGGAGCCACAAATTTCCTTCCACCCAGCGTTCCCCCAAGTCTCCCGATAAAAATGATACCTCACTTGTGTGGGTAGGCCTAGCGCGTGCGACAGGAAATGCCCCAAAGTGCAGCGTGGACACATCCAAATTTTTGAAAGAAAACAGAGGTGTTTTTTGCGAAGTGCCTACCTGTAGATTTTGGCCTCTAGCTCAGCCGGCACCTAGGGAAAACTACCAAACCTGTGCATTTCTGAAAACTAGAGACCAAGGGGAATCCAAGATGGGGTGACTTATGGGGCTCGGACCAGGTTCTGTTACCCAGAATCCTTTGCAAACCTCAAAATTTGGCTAAAAAAACACATATTCCTCACATTTCTGTGGCAGAAAGTTCTGGAATCTGAGAGGAGCCACAAATTTCCTTCCACCCAGCGTTCCCCCAAGTCTCCTGATAAAAATGATACCTCACTTGTGTGGGTAGGCCTAGCGCCCGCGACAGGAAACGCCCCAAAGCGCAACGTGGACACATCCACATTTTTTAAAGAAAACAGAGGTGTTTTTTGCGAAGTGCCTACCTGTAGATTTTGGCCTCTAGCTCAGCCGGCACCTAGGGAAACCTACCAAACCTGTGCATTTCTGAAAACTAGAGACCTAGGGGAATTCAAGATGGGGTGACTTGTGGGGCTCGGACCAGGTTCTGTTACCCAGAATCCTTTGCAAACCTCAAAATTTGGCTAAAAAAACACATGTTCCTCATATTTCTGTGGCAGAAAGTTCTGGAATCTGAGAGGAGCCACAAATTTCCTTCCACCCAGCGTTTCCCCAAGTCTCCCGATAAAAATGATACCTCACTTGTGTGGGTAGGCCTAGCGCCCGCAACAGGAATCGCCCCAAAGTGCAACGTGGACACATCCAATTTTTTTAAAGAAAACAGAGGTGTTTTTTGCAAAGTGCCTACCTGTAGATTTTGGCCTCTAGCTCAGCCGGCACCTAGGGAAACCTACCAAACCTGTGCATTTCTGAAAACAAGAGACCTAGGGGAATCCAAGATGGGGTGACTTGTGGGGCTCGGACCAGGTTCTGTTACCCAGAATCCTTTGCAAACCTCAAAATTTGGCTTAAAAAACACATGTTCCTCACATTTCTGTGGCAGAAAGTTCTGGAATCAGAGAGGAGCCACAAATTTCCTTCCACCCAGCGTTCCCCCAAGTCTCCCGATAAAAATGATACCTCACTTGTGTGGGTAGGCCTAGCGCCCGCGACAGGAAGCGCCCTAAAGCGCAACATGGACACATCCCATTTTTTGAAAGAAAACAGTGCCTACCTGTGGATTTTGGCCTGTAGCTCTGCCGGCACCTAGGGAAACCTACCAACCCTGTGCATTTTTGAAAACTAGAGACCTAGGGGAATCCAAGATGGGGTGACTTGTGGGGCTCGGACCAGGTTCTGTTACCCAGAATCCTTTGCAAACCTCAACATTTTGCCAAAAAAACACATGTTCCTCACATTTCTATGGCAGAAAGTTCTGGAATCTGAGAGGAGCCACACATTTCCTTCCACCCAGCGTTCCCCCAAGTCTCCTGATAAAAATGATACCTCACTTGTGTGGGTAGGCCTAGCTCCCGCGACAGGAAACGCCCCAAAGCGCAACGTGGACACATCCAATTTTTTCATAGAAAACAGAGGTTTTTTTGCGAAGTGCCTACCTGTAGATTTTGGCCTCTAGCCCAGCCGGCACCTAGGGAAACCTACCAAACCTGTGCATTTTTGAAAACTAGAGACCTAAGGGAATCCAAGATGGGGTGACATTTGGGGCTCGGACCAGGTTCTGTTACCCAGAATCCTTTGCAAACCTCAAAATTTGGCTTAAAAAACACATGTTCCTCACATTTCTGTGGCAGAAAGTTCTGGAATCAGAGAGGAGCCACAAATTTCCTTCCACCCAGCGTTCCCCCAAGTCTCCCGATAAAAATGATACCTCACTTGTGTGGGTAGGCCTAGCGCCCGCGACAGGAAGCGCCCTAAAGCGCAACATGGACACATCCCATTTTTTGAAAGAAAACAGTGCCTACCTGTGGATTTTGGCCTGTAGCTCTGCCGGCACCTAGGGAAACCTACCAACCCTGTGCATTTTTGAAAACTAGAGACCTAGGGGAATCCAAGATGGGGTGACTTGTGGGGCTCGGACCAGGTTCTGTTACCCAGAATCCTTTGCAAACCTCAACATTTTGCCAAAAAAACACATGTTCCTCACATTTCTATGGCAGAAAGTTCTGGAATCTGAGAGGAGCCACACATTTCCTTCCACCCAGCGTTCCCCCAAGTCTCCTGATAAAAATGATACCTCACTTGTGTGGGTAGGCCTAGCTCCCGCGACAGGAAACGCCCCAAAGCGCAACGTGGACACATCCAATTTTTTCATAGAAAACAGAGGTTTTTTTGCGAAGTGCCTACCTGTAGATTTTGGCCTCTAGCCCAGCCGGCACCTAGGGAAACCTACCAAACCTGTGCATTTTTGAAAACTAGAGACCTAAGGGAATCCAAGATGGGGTGACTTTTGGGGCTCGGACCAGGTTCTGTTACCCAGAATCCTTTGCAAACCTCAAAATTTGGCTAAAAAAACACATGTTCCTCACATTTCTGTGGCAGAAAGTTCTGGAATCTGAGAGGAGCCACAAATTTCCTTCCACCCAGCGTTTCCCCAAGTCTCCCTATAAAAATGATACCTCACTTGTGTGGGTAGGCCTAGCGCCCGCGACAGGAAACGCCCCAAAGCGCAACGTGGACACATCCAATTTTTTGAAAGAAAACAGAGGTGTTTTTTGCGAAGTGCCTACCTGTAGATTTTGGCCTCTAGCTCAGCCGGCACCTAGGGAAACTGACCAAACCTGTGCATTTCTGAAAACTAGAGACCGAAGGGAATTCAAGATAGGGTGACTTGAGGGGTTCGGACCAGGTTCTGTTACCCAGAATCCTTTGCAAACCTACAAATATGGCTAAAAGAACACATGTTCCTCACATTTCTGTGGCAGAAAGTTCTGGAATCTGAGAGGAGCCACAAATTTCCTTCCACCCAGCGTTCCCCCAAGTCTCCCGATAAAAATGATACCTCACTTGTGTGGGTAGGCCTAGCGCCCGTGCCAGGAAACGCCCCAAAGCGCAACGTGGACACATCCCATTTTTTGAAAGAAAACAGTGCCTACCTGTGGATTTTGGCCTGTAGCTCAGCCGGCACCTAGGGAAACCTACCAACCCTGTGCATTTTTGAAAACTAGAGACCTAGGGGAATCCAAGATGGGGTGACTTGTGGGGCTTGGACCAGGTTCTGTTACCCAGAATCCTTTGCAAACCTCAAAATTTGGCTTAAAAAACACATGTTCCTCACATTTCTGTTGCAGAAAGTTCTGGAATCTGAGAGGAGCCACAAATTTCCTCCACCCAGCGTTCCCCCAAGTCTCCCGATAAAAATGATACCTCACTTGTGTGGGTAGGCCTAGTGCCCGCGACAGGAAGCGCCCCAAAGCGCAACGTGGACACATCCCCTTTTTTGAAAGAAAACAGTGCCTACCTGTGGATTTTGGCCTGTACCTCAGCCGGCATCTAGGGAAACCTACCAACCCTGTGCATTTTTGAAAACTAGAGACCTAGTGGAATCTAAGATAGGGTGACTTGTGGGGCTCGGACCAGGTTCTGTTACCCAGAATCCTTTGAAAACCTCAAAATTTGGCTAAAAAAACACATGTTCCTCACATTTCTGTGGCAGAAAGTTCTGGAATCTGAGAGGAGCCACAAATTTCCTTCCACCCAGCATTCCCCCAAGTCTCCCGATAAAAATGATACCTCACTTGTGTGGGTAGGCCATGCGCCCGCGACAGGAAACGCCCCAAAGCGCAACGTGGACACATCCAGTTTTTTTAAAGAAAACAGAGGTGTTTTTTGCGAAGTGCCTACCTGTAGATTTTGGCCTCTAGCTCAGCCGGCACCTAGGGAAACTGACCAAACCTGTGCATTTCTGAAAACTAGAGACCGAGGGGAATTCAAGATAGGGTGACTTGAGGGGCTCGGACCAGGTTCTGTTACCCAGAATCCTTTGCAAACCTCAAAATTTGGCTATAAAAACACCCTTTCCTCTCATTTCGGTGACAGAAAGTTCTGGAATCTAAGAGGAGCCACAAATTTCCTTCCACCCAGCGTTCCCACAAGTCTCCCGATAAAAATGATACCTCACTTGTGTGGGTAGGCCTAGCGCCCGCGACTGGAAACACCCCAAAGCGCAACAAGGGCACATCCACATTTTTTAAAGAAAACAGAGGTGTTTTTTGCGAAGTGCCTACCTGTAGATTTTGGCCTCTAGCTCAGCCGGCACCTAGGGAAACTGACCAAACCTGTGCATTTCTGAAAACTAGAGACCGAGGGGAATTCAAGATAGGGTGACTTGAGGGGCTCGGACCAGGTTCTGTTACCCAGAATCCTTTGCAAACCTCAAAATTTGGCTAAAAAAACACATGTTCCTCACATTTCTGTGGCAGAAAGTTCTGGAATCTGAGAGGAGCCACAAATTTCCTTCCACCTAGCGTTCCCCCAAGTCTCCCGATAAAAATGATACCTCACTTGTGTGGGTAGGCCTTGCGCCCGCAACAGGAAACGCCCCAAAGCGCAACGTGGACACATCCATTTTTTTGAAAGAAAACAGAGGTGATTTTTGCGAAGTACCTACCTGTAGATTTTGGCCTCTAGCTCAGCCGGTACCTAGGGAAACCTACCAAACCTGTGCATTTCTGAAAACTAGAGACCTAGGGGAATCCATGTTGGGGCGACTTGTGGGGCTCGGACGCGGTTCTGTTACCCAGAATCCTTTGCAAACCTCAACATTTGGCTAAAAAAACACATGTTCCTCACATTTCTGTGGCAGAAAGTTCTGGAATCTGAGAGGAGCCACAAATTTCCTTCCACCCAGCGTTCCCCCAAGTCTCCCGATAAAAATGATACCTCACTTGTGTGGGTAGGCCTAGCGCCCGCGACAGGAAACGCCCCAAAGCGCAACGTGGACACATCCAATTTTTTGAAAGAAAATAGAGGTGTTTTTTGCGAAGTGCCTACCTGTAGATTTTGGCCTCTAGCTCAGCCGGCACCTAGGGAAACTGACCAAACCTGTGCATTTCTGAAAACTAGAGACCGAAGGGAATTCAAGATAGGGTGACTTGAGGGGTTCGGACCAGGTTCTGTTACCCAGAATCCTTTGCAAACCTCAAAATTTGGCTAAAAGAACACATGTTCCTCACATTTCTGTGGCAGAAAGTTCTGGAATCTGAGAGGAGCCACAAATTTCCTTCCACCCAGCGTTCCCCCAAGTCTCCCGATAAAAATGATACCTCACTTGTGTGGGTAGGCCTAGCGCCCGTGCCAGGAAACGCCCCAAAGCGCAACGTGGACACATCCCATTTTTTGAAAGAAAACAGTGCCTACCTGTGGATTTTGGCCTGTAGCTCAGCCGGCACCTAGGGAAACCTACCAACCCTGTGCATTTTTGAAAACTAGAGACCTAGGGGAATCCAAGATGGGGTGACTTGTGGGGCTTGGACCAGGTTCTGTTACCCAGAATCCTTTGCAAACCTCAAAATTTGGCTTAAAAAACACATGTTCCTCACATTTCTGTTGCAGAAAGTTCTGGAATCTGAGAGGAGCCACAAATTTCCTCCACCCAGCGTTCCCCCAAGTCTCCCGATAAAAATGATACCTCACTTGTGTGGGTAGGCCTAGTGCCCGCGACAGGAAACGCCCCAAAGCGCAACGTGGACACATCCCCTTTTTTGAAAGAAAACAGTGCCTACCTGTGGATTTTGGCCTGTACCTCAGCCGGCACCTAGGGAAACCTACCAACCCTGTGCATTTCTGAAAACTAGAGACCGAGGGGAATTCAAGATAGGGTGACTTGAGGGGCTCGGACCAGGTTCTGTTACCCAGAATCCTTTGCAAACCTCAAAATTTGGCTAAAAAAACACATGTTCCTCACATTTCTGTGGCAGAAAGTTCTGGAATCTGAGAGGAGCCACAAATTTCCTTCCACCTAGCGTTCCCCCAAGTCTCCCGATAAAAATGATACCTCACTTGTGTGGGTAGGCCTTGCGCCCGCAACAGGAAACGCCCCAAAGCGCAACGTGGACACATCCATTTTTTTGAAAGAAAACAGAGGTGATTTTTGCGAAGTACCTACCTGTAGATTTTGGCCTCTAGCTCAGCCGGTACCTAGGGAAACCTACCAAACCTGTGCATTTCTGAAAACTAGAGACCTAGGGGAATCCATGATGGGGCGACTTGTAGCGCTCGGACCAGGTTCTGTTACCCAGAATCCTTTGCAAACCTCAAAATTTGGCTAAAAAAACACATGTTCCTCACATTTCTGTGGCAGAAAGTTCTGGAATCTGAGAGGAGCTACAAATTTCCTTCCACCCAGCGTTCCCCCAAGTCTCCCGATAAAAATGATACCTCACTTGTGTGGGTAGGCCTAGCGCCCGTGCCAGGAAACGCCCCAAAGCGCAACGTGGACACATCCCATTTTTTGAAAGAAAACAGTGCCTACCTGTGGATTTTGGCCTGTAGCTCAGCCGGCACCTAGGGAAACCTACCAACCCTGTGCATTTTTGAAAACTAGAGACCTAGGGGAATCCAAGATGGGGTGACTTGTGGGGCTTGGACCAGGTTCTGTTAACCAGAATCCTTTGCAAACCTCAAAATTTGGCTTAAAAAACACATGTTCCTCACATTTCTGTTGCAGAAAGTTCTGGAATCTGAGAGGAGCCACAAATTTCCTTCCACCCAGCGTTCCCCCAAGTCTCCCGATAAAAATGATACCTCACTTGTGTGGGTAGGCCTAGTGCCCGCGACAGGAAGCGCCCCAAAGTGCAACGTGGACACATCCCCTTTTTTGAAAGAAAACAGTGCCTACCTGTGGATTTTGGCCTGTACCTCAGCCGGCACCTAGGGAAACCTACCAACCTTGTGCATTTTTGAAAACTAGAGACCTAGGGGAATCCAAGATGGGGTGACTTGTGGGGCTCGGACCAGGTTCTGTTACCCAGAATCCTTTGCAAACCTCAAAATTTGGCTAAAAGAACACATGTTCCTCACATTTCTGTGGCAGAAAGTTCTGGAATCTGAGAGGAGCTACAAATTTCCTTCCACCCAGCGTTCCCCCAAGTCTCCCGATAAAAATGATACCTCACTTGTGTGGGTAGGCCAAGCGCCCGCGACAGGAAACGCCCCAAAGCGCAACGTGGACACATCCAATTTTTTGAAAGAAAACAGAGGTGTTTTTTACGAAGTGCCTACCTGTAGATTTTGGCCTCTAGCTCAGCCGGCACCTAGGGAAACTGACCAACCTTGTGCATTTTTGAAAACTAGAAACCTAGGGGAATCCAAGATGGGGTGACTTGTGGGGCTCGGACCAGGTTCTGTTACCCAGAATCCTTTGCAAACCTCAAAATGTGGCTAAAAAAACACATGTTCCTCACATTTCTGTGGCAGAAAGTTCTGGAATCTGAGAGGAGCCACAAATTTCCTTCCACCCAGCGTTCCCCCAAGTCTCCCGATAAAAATGATACCTCACTTGTGTGGGTAGGCCTAGCGCCCGTGCCAGGAAACGCCCCAAAGTGCAACGTGGACACATCCCATTTTTTGAAAGAAAACAGTGCCTACCTGTGGATTTTGGCCTGTAGCTCAGCCGGCACCTAGGGAAACCTACCAACCCTGTGCATTTTTGAAAACTAGAGACCTAGGGGAATCCAAGATGGGGTGACTTGTGGGGCTTGGACCAGGTTCTGTTACCCAGAATCCTTTGCAAACCTCAAAATTTGGCTTAAAAAACACATGTTCCTCACATTTCTGTTGCAGAAAGTTCTGGAATCTGAGAGGAGCCACAAATTTCCTTCCACCCAGCGTTCCCCCAAGTCTCACGATAAAAATGATACCTCACTTGTGTGGGTAGGCCTAGTGCCCGCGACAGGAAGCGCCCCAAAGCGCAACGTGGACTCATCCCCTTTTTTGAAAGAAAACAGTGCCTACCTGTGGATTTTGGCCTGTACCTCAGCCGGCACCTAGGGAAACCTACCAACCTTGTGCATTTTTGAAAACTAGAGACCTAGGGGAATCCAAGATGGGGTGACTTGTGGGGCTCAGACCAGGTTCTGTTACCCAGAATCCTTTGCAAACTTCAAAATTTGGCTAAAAAAACACATGTTCCTCACATTTCTGTGGCAGAAAGTTCTGGAATCTGAGAGGAGCCACAAATTTCCTTCCACCCAGCGTTCCCCCAAGTCTCCCGATAAAAATGATACCTCACTTGTGTGGGTAGGCCAAGCGCCCGCGACAGGAAACGCCCCAAAGCGCAACGTGGACACATCCAATTTTTTGAAAGAAAACAGACGTGTTTTTTACGAAGTGCCTACCTGTAGATTTTGGCCTCTAGCTCAGCGGGCACCTAGGGAAACTGACCAAACCTGTGCATTTCTGAAAACTAGAGACCGAGGGGAATTCAAGATAGGGGGACTTGAGGGGCTCGGACCAGGTTCTGTTACCCAGAATTCATTTCAAACCTCAAAATTTGGCTAAAAAAACACATGTTCCTCACATTTCTGTGGCAGAAAGTTCTGGAATCTGAGAGGAGCCACAAATTTCCTTCCACCTAGCGTTCCCCCAAGTCTCCCGATAAAAATGATACCTCACTTGTGTGGGTAGGCCTTGCGCCCGCAACAGGAAACGCCCCAAAGCGCAACGTGGACACATCCACTTTTTTGAAAGAAAACAGAGGTGATTTTTGCGAAGTACCTACCTGTAGATTTTGGCCTCTAGCTCAGCCGGTACCTAGGGAAACCTACCAAACCTGTGCATTTCTGAAAACTAGAGACCTAGGGGAATCCATGTTGGGGCGACTTGTGGGGCTCGGACCAGGTTCTGTTACCCAGAATCCTTTGCAAACCTCAAAATGTGGCTAAAAAAACACATGTTCCTCACATTTCTGTGGCAGAAAGTTCTGGAATCTGAGATGAGCCACAAATGTCCTTCCACCCAGCATTTCCCCAAGTCTCCCGATAAAAATGATACCTCACTTGTGTGGGTAGGCCTAGCGCCCGCGACAGGAAACGCCCCAAAGCGCAACGTGGGCACATCCAATTTTTTGAAAGAAAACAGAGGTGTTTTTTGCAAAGTGCCTACCTGTAGATTTTGGCCTCTAGCTCAGCCGGCACCTAGGGAAACCTACCAAACCTGTGCATTTCAGAAAACTAGAGACATAGGGGAATTCAAGATGGGGTGACTTGTGGGGCTCGGACCAGGTTCTGTTACCCAGAATCCTTTGCAAACCTCAAAATTTGGCTAAAAAAACACATGTTCCTCACAATTTTGTGGCAGAAAGTTCTGGAATCTGAGAGGAGCCACAAATTTCCTTCCACCCAGCGTTCCCCCAAGTCTTCCGATAAAAATGATACCTCACTTGTGTGGGTAGACCTAGCGCCCGCGACAGGAAACACCCCAAAGCGCAATGTGGACACATCCCATTTTTTTAAAGAAAACAGTGCCTACCTGTAGATTTTGGCAACTAGCTCAGCCGGCACCTAGGGAAACCTACCACACCTGTGCATTTCTGAAAACTAGAGACCTAGGGGAATCCATGATGGGGTGACTTGTGGGGCTCGGACCAGGTTCTGTTACCCAGAATCCTATGCAAACCTCAAAATTTGGCTAAAAAAACACATGTTCCTCACATTTCTGTGGCAGAAAGTTCTGGAATCTGAGAGGAGCCACAAATTTCCTTCCACCCAGTGTTCCCCCAAGTCTCCCGATAAAAATGATACCTCACTTGTGTGGGTAGACCTAGCGCCCGCGACAGGAAACGCCCCAAAGCGCAATGTGGACACATCCCATTTTTTTAAAGAAAACAGTGCCTACCTGTGGATTTTGGCCTGTAGCTCAGCCGGCACCTAGGGAAACCTACCAACCCTGTGCATTTTTGAAAACTAGATACCTAGGGGAACCCACGATGGGGTGACTTGTGGGGCTCGGACCAGGTTCTGTTACCCAGAATCCTTGGCAAACCTCAAAATTTGGCTAAAAAAACACCCTTTCCTCTCATTTCGGTGACAGAAAGTTCTGGAATTTAAGAGGAGCCACAAATTTCCTTCCACCCAGCGTTCCCACAAGTCTCCCGATAAAAATGATACCTCACTTGTGTGGGTAGGCCAAGCGCCCGCGACTGGAAACACCCCAAAGCGCAACGAGGGCACATCCACATTTTTTAAAGAAAACAGAGGTGTTTTTTGCGAAGTGCCTACCTGTAGACTTTGGCCTCTAGCTCAGCCGGCACCTAGGGAAACTGACCAAACCTGTGCATTTCTGAAAACTAGAGACCGAGGGGAATTCAAGACAGGGTGACTTGAGGGGCTCGGACCAGGTTCTGTTACCCAGAATCCTTTGCAAACCTCAAAATTTGGCTAAAAAAACACATGTTCCTCACATTTCTGTGGCAGAAAGTTCTGGAATCTGAGAGGAGCCACAAATTTCCTTCCACCCAGCATTTCCCCAAGTCTCCCGATAAAAATGATACCTCACTTGTGTGGGTAGGCCTAGCGCCCGCGACAGGTAACGCCCCAAAGCGCAACGTGGGCACATCCAATTTTTTGAAAGAAAACAGAGGTGTTTTTTGCAAAGTGCCTACCTGTAGATTTTGGCCTCTAGCTCAGCCGGCACCTAGGGAAACCTACCACACCTGTGCATTTCTGAAAACTAGAGACCTAGGGGAATCCATGATGGGGTGACTTGTGGTGCTCTGACCAGGTTCTGTTACCCAGAATCCTATGCAAACCTCAAAATTTGGCTAAAAAAACACATGTTCCTCACATTTCTGTGGCAGAAAGTTCTGGAATCTGAGAGGAGCCACAAATTTCCTTCCACCCAGTGTTCCCCCAAGTCTCCCGATAAAAATGATACCTCACTTGTGTGGGTAGACCTAGCGCCCGCGACAGGAAACGCCCCAAAGCGCAATGTGGACACATCCCATTTTTTTAAAGAAAACAGTGCCTACCTGTGGATTTTGGCCTGTAGCTCAGCCGGCACCTAGGGAAACCTACCAACCCTGTGCATTTTTGAAAACTAGATACCTAGGGGAACCCAAGATGGGGTGACTTGTGGGGCTCGGACCAGGTTCTGTTACCCAGAATCCTTTGCAAACCTCAAAATTTGGCTAAAAAAACACATGTTCCTCACATTTCTGTGGCAGAAAGTTCTGGAATCTGAGAGGAGCCACAAATTTCCTTCCACCCAGCGTTTCCCCAAGTCTCCCAATAAAAATGATACCTCACTTGTGTGGGTAGGCCAAGCGCCCGCGACAGGAAACGCCCCAAAGCGCAACGTGGACACATCCAATTTTTTGAAAGAAAACAGAGGTGTTTTTTACGAAGTGCCTACCTGTAGATTTTGGCCTCTAGCTCAGCCGGCACCTAGGGAAACTCACCAACCTTGTGCATTTTTGAAAACTAGAGACCTAGGGGAATCCAAGATGGGGTGACTTGTGGGGCTCGGACCAGGTTCTGTTACCCAGAATCCTTTGCAAACCTCAAAATGTGGCTAAAAAAACACATGTTCCTCACATTTCTGTGGCAGAAAGTTCTGGAATCTGAGAGGAGCCACAAATTTCCTTCCACCCAGCGTTCCCCCAAGTCTCCCGATAAAAATGATACCTCACTTGTGTGGGTAGGCCTAGCGCCCGTGCCAGGAAACGCCCCAAAGCGCAACGTGGACACATCCCATTTTTTGAAAGAAAACAGTGCCTACCTGTGGATTTTGGCCTGTAGCTCAGCCGGCACCTAGGGAAACCTACCAACCCTGTGCATTTTTGAAAACTAGAGACCTAGGGGAATCCAAGATGGGGTGACTTGTGGGGCTTGGACCAGGTTCTGTTACCCAGAATCCTTTGCAAACCTCAAAATTTGGCTTAAAAAACACATGTTCCTCACATTTCTGTTGCAGAAAGTTCTGGAATCTGAGAGGAGCCACAAATTTCCTTCCACCCAGCGTTCCCCCAAGTCTCCCGATAAAAATGATACCTCACTTGTGTGGGTAGGCCTAGTGCCCGCGACAGGAAGCGCCCCAAAGCGCAACGTGGACACATCCCCTTTTTTGAAAGAAAACAGTGCCTACCTGTGGATTTTGGCCTGTACCTCAGCAGGCACCTAGGGAAACCTACCAACCTTGTGCATTTTTGAAAACTAGAGACCTAGGGGAATCCAAGATGGGGTGACTTGTGGGGCTCGGACCAGGTTCTGTTACCCAGAATCCTTTGCAAACCTCAAAATTTGGCTAAAAAAACACATGTTCCTCACATTTCTGTGGCAGAAAGTTCTGGAATCTGAGAGGAGCCACAAATTTCCTTCCACCCAGCGTTCCCACAAGTCTCCCGATAAAAATGATACCTCACTTGTGTGGGTAGGCCAAGCGCCCGCGACTGGAAACACCCCAAAGCGCAACGAGGGCACATCCACATTTTTTTTAAGAAAACAGAGGTGTTTTTTGCGAAGTGCCTACCTGTAGACTTTGGCCTCTAGCTCAGCCGGCACCTAGGGAAACTGACCAAACCTGTGCATTTCTGAAAACTAGAGACCGAGGGGAATTCAAGACAGGGTGACTTGAGGGGCTCGGACCAGGTTCTGTTACCCAGAATCCTTTGCAAACCTCAAAATTTGGCTAAAAAAACACATGTTCCTCACATTTCTGTGGCAGAAAGTTCTGGAATCTGAGAGGAGCCACAAATTTCCTTCCACCCAGCATTTCCCCAAGTCTCCCGATAAAAATGATACCTCACTTGTGTGGGTAGGCCTAGCGCCCGCGACAGGTAACGCCCCAAAGCGCAACGTGGGCACATCCAATTTTTTGAAAGAAAACAGAGGTGTTTTTTGCAAAGTGCCTACCTGTAGATTTTGGCCTCTAGCTCAGCCGGCACCTAGGGAAACCTACCACACCTGTGCATTTCTGAAAACTAGAGACCTAGGGGAATCCATGATGGGGTGACTTGTGGTGCTCTGACCAGGTTCTGTTACCCAGAATCCTATGCAAACCTCAAAATTTGGCTAAAAAAACACATGTTCCTCACATTTCTGTGGCAGAAAGTTCTGGAATCTGAGAGGAGCCACAAATTTCCTTCCACCCAGCGTTTCCCCAAGTCTCCCAATAAAAATGATACCTCACTTGTGTGGGTAGGCCAAGCGCCCGCGACAGGAAACGCCCCAAAGCGCAACGTGGACACATCCAATTTTTTGAAAGAAAACAGAGGTGTTTTTTACGAAGTGCCTACCTGTAGATTTTGGCCTCTAGCTCAGCCGGCACCTAGGGAAACTCACCAACCTTGTGCATTTTTGAAAACTAGAGACCTAGGGGAATCCAAGATGGGTTGACTTGTGGGGCTCGGACCAGGTTCTGTTACCCAGAATCCTTTGCAAACCTCAAAATGTGGCTAAAAAAACACATGTTCCTCACATTTCTGTGGCAGAAAGTTCTGGAATCTGAGAGGAGCCACAAATTTCCTTCCACCCAGCGTTCCCCCAAGTCTCCCGATAAAAATGATACCTCACTTGTGTGGGTAGGCCTAGCGCCCGTGCCAGGAAACGCCCCAAAGCTCAACGTGGACACATCCCATTTTTTGAAAGAAAACAGTGCCTACCTGTGGATTTTGGCCTGTAGCTCAGCCGGCACCTAGGGAAACCTACCAACCCTGTGCATTTTTGAAAACTAGAGACCTAGGGGAATCCAAGATGGGGTGACTTGTGGGGCTTGGACCAGGTTCTGTTACCCAGAATCCTTTGCAAACCTCAAAATTTGGCTTAAAAAACACATGTTCCTCACATTTCTGTTGCAGAAAGTTCTGGAATCTGAGAGGAGCCACAAATTTCCTTCCACCCAGCGTTCCCCCAAGTCTCCCGATAAAAATGATACCTCACTTGTGTGGGTAGGCCTAGTGCCCGCGACAGGAAGCGCCCCAAAGCGCAACGTGGACACATCCCCTTTTTTGAAAGAAAACAGTGCCTACCTGTGGATTTTGGCCTGTACCTCAGCAGGCACCTAGGGAAACCTACCAACCTTGTGCATTTTTGAAAACTAGAGACCTAGGGGAATCCAAGATGGGGTGACTTGTGGGGCTCGGACCAGGTTCTGTTACCCAGAATCCTTTGCAAACCTCAAAATTTGGCTAAAAAAACACATGTTCCTCACATTTCTGTGGCAGAAAGTTCTGGAATCTGAGAGGAGCCACAAATTTCCTTCCACCCAGCGTTCCCACAAATCTCCCGATAAAAATGATACCTCACTTGTGTGGGTAGGCCAAGCGCCCGCGACTGGAAACACCCCAAAGCGCAACGAGGGCACATCCACATTTTTGAAAGAAAACAGAGGTGATTTTTGCGAAGTGCCTACCTGTAGACTTTGGCCTCTAGCTCAGCCGGCACCTAGGGAAACTGACCAAACCTGTGCATTTCTGAAAACTAGAGACCGAGGGGAATTCAAGACAGGGTGACTTGAGGGGCTCGGACCAGGTTCTGTTACCCAGAATCCTTTGCAAACCTCAAAATTTGGCTAAAAAACCACATGTTCCTCACATTTCTGTGGCAGAAAGTTCTGGAATCTGAGAGGAGCCACAAATTTCCTTCCACCCAGCATTTCCCCAAGTCTCCCGATAAAAATGATACCTCACTTGTGTGGGTAGGCCTAGCGCCCGCGACAGGTAACGCCCCAAAGCGCAACGTGGGCACATCCAATTTTTTGAAAGAAAACAGAGGTGTTTTTTGCAAAGTGCCTACCTGTAGATTTTGGCCTCTAGCTCAGCCGGCACCTAGGGAAACCTACCACACCTGTGCATTTCTGAAAACTAGAGACCTAGGGGAATCCATGATGGGGTGACTTGTGATGCTCTGACCAGGTTCTGTTACCCAGAATCCTATGCAAACCTCAAAATTTGGCTAAAAAAACACATGTTCCTCACATTTCTGTGGCAGAAAGTTCTGGAATCTGAGAGGAGCCACAAATTTCCTTCCACCCAGTGTTCCCCCAAGTCTCCCGATAAAAATGATACCTCACTTGTGTGGGTAGACCTAGCGCCCGCGACAGGAAACGCCCCAAAGCGCAATGTGGACACATCCCATTTTTTTAAAGAAAACAGTGCCTACCTGTGGATTTTGACCTGTAGCTCAGCCGGCACCTAGGGAAACCTACCAACCCTGTGCATTTTTGAAAACTAGATACCTAGGGGAACCCAAGATGGGGTGACTTGTGGGGCTCGGACCAGGTTCTGTTACCCAGAATCCTTTGCAAACCTCAAAATTTGGCTAAAAAAACACATGTTCCTCACATTTCTGTGGCAGAAAGTTCTGGAATCTGAGAGGAGCCACAAATTTCCTTCCACCCAGCGTTTCCCCAAGTCTCCCAATAAAAATGATACCTCACTTGTGTGGGTAGGCCAAGCGCCCGCGACAGGAAACGCCCCAAAGCGCAACGTGGACACATCCAATTTTTTGAAAGAAAACAGAGGTGTTTTTTACGAAGTGCCTACCTGTAGATTTTGGCCTCTAGCTCAGCCGGCACCTAGGGAAACTCACCAACCTTGTGCATTTTTGAAAACTAGAGACCTAGGGGAATCCAAGATGGGGTGACTTGTGGGGCTCGGACCAGGTTCTGTTACCCAGAATCCTTTGCAAACCTCAAAATGAGGCTAAAAAAACACATGTTCCTCACATTTCTGTGGCAGAAAGTTCTGGAATCTGAGAGGAGCCACAAATTTCCTTCCACCCAGCGTTCCCCCAAGTCTCCCGATAAAAATGATACCTCACTTGTGTGGGTAGGCCTAGCGCCCGTGCCAGGAAACGCCCCAAAGCGCAACGTGGACACATCCCATTTTTTGAAAGAAAACAGTGCCTACCTGTGGATTTTGGCCTGTAGCTCAGCCGGCACCTAGGGAAACCTACCAACCCTGTGCATTTTTGAAAACTAGAGACCTAGGGGAATCCAAGATGGGGTGACTTGTGGGGCTTGGACCAGGTTCTGTTACCCAGAATCCTTTGCAAACCTCAAAATTTGGCTTAAAAAACACATGTTCCTCACATTTCTGTTGCAGAAAGTTCTGGAATCTGAGAGGAGCCACAAATTTCCTTCCACCCAGCGTTCCCCCAAGTCTCCCGATAAAAATGATACCTCACTTGTGTGGGTAGGCCTAGTGCCCGCGACAGGAAGCGCCCCAAAGCGCAACGTGGACACATCCCCTTTTTTGAAAGAAAACAGTGCCTACCTGTGGATTTTGGCCTGTACCTCAGCAGGCACCTAGGGAAACCTACCAACCTTGTGCATTTTTGAAAACTAGAGACCTAGGGGAATCCAAGATGGGGTGACTTGTGGGGCTCGGACCAGGTTCTGTTACCCAGAATCCTTTGCAAACCTCAAAATTTGGCTAAAAAAACACATGTTCCTCACATTTCTGTGGCAGAAAGTTCTGGAATCTGAGAGGAGCCACAAATTTCCTTCCACCCAGCGTTCCCCCAAGTCTCCCGATAAAAATGATACCTCACTTGTGTGGGTAGGCCTTGCGCCCGCGACTGGAAACGCCCCAAAGCGCAACGTGGACACATCCATTTTTTTGAAAGAAAACAGAGGTGATTTTTGCGAAGTGCCTACCTGTAGATTTTGGCCTCTAGCTCAGCCGGTACCTAGGGAAACCTACCAAACCTGTGCATTTCTGAAAACTAGAGACCTAGGGGAATCCATGTTGGGGCGACTTGTGGGGCTCGGACGCGGTTCTGTTACCCAGAATCCTTTGCAAACCTCAAAATTTGGCTAAAAAAACACATGTTCCTCACATTTCTGTGGCAGAAAGTTCTGGAATCTGAGAGGAGCCACAAATTTCCTTCCACCCAGCGTTCCCCCAAGTCTCCCTATAAAAATGATACCTCACTTGTGTGGGTAGGCCTAGCGCCCGCGACAGGAAACGCCCCAAAGCGCAACGTGGACACATCCAATTTTTTGAAAGAAAACAGAGGTGTTTTTTGCGAAGTGCCTACCTGTAGAATTTGGCCTCTAGCTCAGCCGGCACCTAGGGAAACTGACCAAACCTGTGCATTTCTGAAAACTAGAGACCGAGGGGATTTCAAGATAGGGTGACTTGAGGGGCTCGGACCAGGTTCTGTTACCCAGAATCCTTTGCAAACCTCAAAATTTAGCTAAAAGAACACATGTTCCTCACATTTCTGTGGCAGAAAGTTCTAGAATCTGAGAGGAGCTACAAATTTCCTTCCACCCAGCGTTCCCCCAAGTCTCCCGATAAAAATGATACCTCACTTGTGTGGGTAGGCCTAGCGCCCGTGCCAGGAAACGCCCCAAAGCGCAACGTGGACACATCCCATTTTTTGAAAGAAAACAGTGCCTACCTGTGGATTTTGGCCTGTAGCTCAGCCGGCACCTAGGGAAACCTACCAACCCTGTGCATTTTTGAAAACTAGAGACCTAGGGGAATCCAAGATGGGGTGACTTGTGGGGCTTGGACCAGGTTCTGTTACCCAGAATCCTTTGCAAACCTCAAAATTTGGCTTAAAAAACACATGTTCCTCACATTTCTGTTGCAGAAAGTTCTGGAATCTGAGAGGAGCCACAAATTTCCTTCCACCCAGCGTTCCCCCAAGTCTCCCGATAAAAATGATACCTCACTTGTTTGGGTAGGCCTAGTGCCCGCGACAGGAAGCGCCCCAAAGCGCAACGTGGACACATCCCCTTTTTTGAAAGAAAACAGTGCCTACCTGTGGATTTTGGCCTGTACCTCAGCCGGCACCTAGGGAAACCTACCAACCTTGTGCATTTTTGAAAACTAGAGACCTAGGGGAATCCAAGATGGGGTGACTTGTGGGGATCGGACCAGGTTCTGTTACCCAGAATCCTTTGCAAACCTCAAAATTTGGCTAAAAAAACACATGTTCCTCACATTTCTGTGGCAGAAAGTTCTGGAATCTGAGAGGAGCCACAAATTTCCTTCCACCCAGCGTTCCCCCAAGTCTCCCGATAAAAATGATACCTCACTTGTGTGGGTAGGCCAAGCGCCCGCGACAGGAAACGCCCCAAAGCGCAACGTGGACACATCCAATTTTTTGAAAGAAAACAGGTCTTTTTTACGAAGTGCCTACCTGTAGATTTTGGCCTCTAGCTCAGCCGGCACCTAGGGAAACTGACCAACCTTGTGCATTTTTGAAAACTAGAGACCTAGGGGAATCCAAGATGGGGTGACTTGTGGGGCTCGGACCAGGTTCTGTTACCCAGAATCCTTTGCAAACCTCAAAATGTGGCTAAAAAAACACATGTTCCTCACATTTCTGTGGCAGAAAGTTCTGGAATCTGAGAGGAGCCACAAATTTCCTTCCACCCAGCGTTCCCCCAAGTCTCCCGATAAAAATGATACCTCACTTGTGTGGGTAGGCCTAGCGCCCGTGCCAGGAAACGCCCCAAAGCGCAACGTGGACACATCCCATTTTTTTAAAGAAAACAGTGCCTACCTGTGGATTTTGGCCTGTAGCTCAGCCGGCACCTAGGGAAACATACCAACCCTGTGCATTTTTGAAAACTAGAGACCTAGGGGAATCCAAGATGGGGTGACTTGTGGGGTTTGGACCAGGTTCTGTTACCCAGAATCCTTTGCAAACCTCAAAATTTGGCTTAAAAAACACATGTTCCTCACATTTCTGTTGCAGAAAGTTCTGGAATCTGAGAGGAGCCACAAATTTCCTTCCACCCAGCGTTCCCCCAAGTCTCCCGATAAAAATGATACCTCACTTGTGTGGGTAGGCCTAGTGCCCGCGACAGGAAGCGCCCCAAAGCGCAACGTGGACACATCCCCTTTTTTGAAAGAAAACAGTGCCTACCTGTGGATTTTGGCCTGTACCTCAGCCGGCACCTAGGGAAACCTACCAACCTTGTGCATTTTTGAAAACTAGAGACCTAGGGGAATCCAAGATGGGGTGACTTGTGGGGCTCGGACCAGGTTCTGTTACCCAGAATCCTTTGCAAACCTCAAAATTTGGCTAAAAAAACACATGTTCCTCACATTTCTGTGGCAGAAAGTTCTGGAATCTGAGAGGAGCCACAAATTTCCTTCCACCCAGCGTTCCCCCAAGTCTCCCGATAAAAATGATACCTCACTTGTGTGGGTAGGCCAAGCGCCCGCGACAGGAAACGCCCCAAAGCGCAACGTGGACACATCCAATTTTTTGAAAGAAAACAGAGGTGTTTTTTACGAAGTGCCTACCTGTAGATTTTGACCTCTAGCTCAGCGGGCACCTAGGGAAACTGACCAAACCTGTGCATTTCTGAAAACTAGAGACCGAGGGGAATTCAAGATTGGGTGACTTGAGGGGCTCGGACCAGGTTCTGTTACCCAGAATCCTTTGCAAACCTCAAAATTTGGCTAAAAAAACACATGTTCCTCACATTTCTGTGGCAGAAAGTTCTGGAATCTGAGAGGAGCCACAAATTTCCTTCCACCTAGCGTTCCCCCAAGTCTCCCGATAAAAATGATACCTCACTTGTGTGGGTAGGCCTTGCGCCCGCAACAGGAAACGCCCCAAAGCGCAACGTGGACACATCCACTTTTTTGAAAGAAAACAGAGGTGATTTTTGCGAAGTACCTACCTGTAGATTTTGGCCTCTAGCTCAGCCGGTACCTAGGGAAACCTACCAAACCTGTGCATTTCTGAAAACTAGAGACCTAGGGGAATCCATGTTGGGGCGACTTGTGGGGCTCGGACCAGGTTCTGTTACCCAGAATCCTTTGCAAACCTCAAAATGTGGCTAAAAAAACACATGTTCCTCACATTTCTGTGGCAGAAAGTTCTGGAATCTGAGAGGAGCCACAAATGTCCTTCCACCCAGCATTTCCCCAAGTCTCCCGATAAAAATGATACCTCACTTGTGTGGGTAGGCCTAGCGCCCGCGGCAGGAAACGCCCCAAAGCGCAACGTGGGCACATCCAATTTTTTGAAAGAAAACAGAGGTGTTTTTTGCAAAGTGCCTACCTGTAGATTTTGGCCTCTAGCTCAGCCGGCACCTAGGGAAACCTACCAAACCTGTGCATTTCAGAAAACTAGAGACATAGGGGAATTCAAGATGGGGTGACTTGTGGGGCTCGGACCAGGTTCTGTTACCCAGAATCCTTTGCAAACCTCAAAATTTGGCTAAAAAAACACATGTTCCTCACAATTTTGTGGCAGAAAGTTCTGGAATCTGAGAGGAGCCACAAATTTCCTTCCACCCAGCGTTCCCCCAAGTCTCCCGATAAAAATGATACCTCACTTGTGTGGGTAGACCTAGCGCCCGCGACAGGAAACACCCCAAAGCGCAATGTGGACACATCCCATTTTTTTAAAGAAAACAGTGCCTACCTGTAGATTTTTGCAACTAGCTCAGCCGGCACCTAGGGAAACCTACCACACCTGTGCATTTCTGAAAACTAGAGACCTAGGGGAATCCATGATGGGGTGACTTGTGGGGCTCGGACCAGGTTCTGTTACCCAGAATCCTATGCAAACCTCAAAATTTGGCTAAAAAAACACATGTTCCTCACATTTCTGTGGCAGAAAGTTCTGGAATCTGAGAGGAGCCACAAATTTCCTTCCACCCAGTGTTCCCCCAAGTCTCCCGATAAAAATGATACCTCACTTGTGTGGGTAGACCTAGCGCCCGCGACAGGAAACGCCCCAAAGCGCAATGTGGACACATCCCATTTTTTTAAAGAAAACAGTGCCTACCTGTGGATTTTGGCCTGTAGCTCAGCCGGCACCTAGGGAAACCTACCAACCCTGTGCATTTTTGAAAACTAGATACCTAGGGGAACCCAAGATGGGGTGACTTGTGGGGCTCGGACCAGGTTCTGTTACCCAGAATCCTTTGCAAACCTCAAAATTTGGCTAAAAAAACACCCTTTCCTCTCATTTCGGTGACAGAAAGTTCTGGAATTTAAGAGGAGCCACAAATTTCCTTCCACCCAGCGTTCCCACAAGTCTCCCGATAAAAATGATACCTCACTTGTGTGGGTAGGCCTAGCGCCCGCGACTGGAAACACCCCAAAGCGCAACGAGGGCACATCCACATTTTTTAAAGATAACAGAGGTGTTTTTTGCGAAGTGCCTACCTGTAGATTTTGGCCTCTAGCTCAACCGGCACCTAGGGAAACTGACCAAACCTGTGCATTTCTGAAAACTAGAGACCGAGGGGAATTCAAGACAGGGTGACTTGAGGGGCTCGGACCAGGTTCTGTTACCCAGAATCCTTTGCAAACCTCAAAATTTGGCTAAAAAAACACATGTTCCTCACATTTCTGTGGCAGAAAGTTCTGGAATCTGAGAGGAGCCACAAATTTCCTTCCACCCAGCATTTCCCCAAGTCTCCCGATAAAAATGATACCTCACTTGTGTGGGTAGGCCTAGCGCCCGCGACAGGTAACGCCCCAAAGCGCAACGTGGGCACATCCAATTTTTTGAAAGAAAACAGAGGTGTTTTTTGCAAAGTGCCTACCTGTAGATTTTGGCCTCTAGCTCAGCCGGCACCTAGGGAAACCTACCACACCTGTGCATTTCTGAAAACTAGAGACCTAGGGGAATCCATGATGGGGTGACTTGTGGTGCTCTGACCAGGTTCTGTTACCCAGAATCCTATGCAAACCTCAAAATTTGGCTAAAAAAACACATGTTCCTCACATTTCTGTGGCAGAAAGTTCTGGAATCTGAGAGGAGCCACAAATTTCCTTCCACCCAGTGTTCCCCCAAGTCTCCCGATAAAAATGATACCTCACTTGTGTGGGTAGACCTAGCGCCCGCGACAGGAAACGCCCCAAAGCGCAATGTGGACACATCCCATTTTTTTAAAGAAAACAGTGCCTACCTGTGGATTTTGGCCTGTATCTCAGCCGGCACCTAGGGAAACCTACCAACCCTGTGCATTTTTGAAAACTAGATGCCTAGGGGAACCCAAGATGGGGTGACTTGTGGGGCTCGGACGCGGTTCTGTTACCCAGCATCCTTTGCAAACCTCAAAATTTGGCTAAAAAAACACATGTTCCTCACATTTCTGTGGCAGAAAGTTCTGGAATCTGAGAGGAGCCACAAATTTCCTTCCACCCAGCGTTCCCCCAAGTCTCCCGATAAAAATGATACCTCACTTGTGTGGGTAGGCCTAGCGCCCGCGACAGGAAACGCCCCAAAGCGCAACGTGGACACATCCAATTTTTTTAAAGAAAACAGAGGTGTTTTTTGCGAAGTGCCTACCTGTAGAATTTGGCCTCTAGCTCAGCCGGCACCTAGGGAAACTGACCAAACCTGTGCATTTCTGAAAACTAGAGACCGAGGGGATTTCAAGATAGGGTGACTTGAGGGGCTCGGACCAGGTTCTGTTACCCAGAATCCTTTGCAAACCTCAAAATTTGGCTATAAGAACACATGTTCCTCACATTTCTGTGGCAGAAAGTTCTGGAATCTGAGAGGAGCTACAAATTTCCTTCCACCCAGCGTTCCCCCAAGTCTCCCGATAAAAATGATACCTCACTTGTGTGGGTAGGCCTAGCGCCCGTGCCAGGAAACGCCCCAAAGCGCAACGTGGACACATCCCATTTTTTGAAAGAAAACAGTGCCTACCTGTGGATTTTGGCCTGTAGCTCAGCCGGCACCTAGGGAAACCTACCAACCCTGTGCATTTTTGAAAACTAGAGACCTAGGGGAATCCAAGATGGGGTGACTTGTGGGGCTTGGACCAGGTTCTGTTACCCAGAATCCTTTGCAAACCTCAAAATTTGGCTTAAAAAACACATGTTCCTCACATTTCTGTTGCAGAAAGTTCTGGAATCTGAGAGGAGCCACAAATTTCCTTCCACCCAGCGTTCCCCCAAGTCTCCCGATAAAAATGATACCTCACTTGTGTGGGTAGGCCTAGTGCCCGCGACAGGAAGCGCCCCAAAGCGCAACGTGGACACATCCCCTTTTTTGAAAGAAAACAGTGCCTACCTGTGGATTTTGGCCTGTACCTCAGCCGGCACCTAGGGAAACCTACCAACCTTGTGCATTTTTGAAAACTAGAGACCTAGGGGAATCCAAGATGGGGTGACTTGTGGGGCTCGGACCAGGTTCTGTTACCCAGAATCCTTTGCAAACCTCAAAATTTGGCTAAAAAAACACATGTTCCTCACATTTCTGTGGCAGAAAGTTCTGGAATCTGAGAGGAGCCACAAATTTCCTTCCACCCAGCGTTCCCCCAAGTCTCCCGATAAAAATGATACCTCACTTGTGTGGGTAGGCCAAGCGCCCGCGACAGGAAACGCCCCAAAGCGCAACGTGGACACATCCAATTTTTTGAAAGAAAACAGAGGTGTTTTTTACGAAGTGCCTACCTGTAGATTTTGGCCTCTAGCTCAGCCGGCACCTAGGGAAACTGACCAACCTTGTGCATTTTTGAAAACTAGAGACCTAGGGGAATCCAAGATGGGGTGACTTGTGGGGCTCGGACCAGGTTCTGTTACCCAGAATCCTTTGCAAACCTCAAAATGTGGCTAAAAAAACACATGTTCCTCACATTTCTGTGGCAGAAAGTTCTGGAATCTGAGAGGAGCCACAAATTTCCTTCCAACCAGCGTTCCCCCAAGTCTCCCGATAAAAATGATACCTCACTTGTGTGGGTAGGCCTAGCGCCCGTGCCAGGAAACGCCCCAAAGCGCAACGTGGACACATCCCATTTTTTTAAAGAAAACAGTGCCTACCTGTGGATTTTGGCCTGTAGCTCAGCCGGCACCTAGGGAAACATACCAACCCTGTGCATTTTTGAAAACTAGAGACCTAGGGGAATCCAAGATGGGGTGACTTGTGGGGTTTGGACCAGGTTCTGTTACCCAGAATCCTTTGCAAACCTCAAAATTTGGCTTAAAAAAAACATGTTCCTCACATTTCTGTTGCAGAAAGTTCTGGAATCTGAGAGGAGCCACAAATTTCCTTCCACCCAGCGTTCCCCCAAGTCTCCCGATAAAAATGATACCTCACTTGTGTGGGTAGGCCTAGTGCCCGCGACAGGAAGCGCCCCAAAGCGCAACGTGGACACATCCCCTTTTTTGAAAGAAAACAGTGCCTACCTGTGGATTTTGGCCTGTACCTCAGCCGGCACATAGGGAAACCTACCAACCTTGTGCATTTTTGAAAACTAGAGACCTAGGGGAATCCAATATGGGGTGACTTGTGGGGCTCGGACGCGGTTCTGTTACCCAGAATCCTTTGCAAACCTCAAAATTTGGCTAAAAAAACACATGTTCCTCACATTTCTGTGGCAGAAAGTTCTGGAATCTGAGAGGAGCCACAAATTTCCTTCCACCTAGCGTTCCCCCAAGTCTCCCGATAAAAATGATACCTCACTTGTGTGGGTAGGCCTTGCGCCCGCAACAGGAAACGCCCCAAAGCGCAACGTGGACACATCCACTTTTTTGAAAGAAAACAGAGGTGATTTTTGCGAAGTACCTACCTGTAGATTTTGGCCTCTAGCTCAGCCGGTACCTAGGGAAACCTACCAAACCTGTGCATTTCTGAAAACTAGAGACCGAGGGGAATTCAAGATAGGGTGACTTGAGGGGCTCGGACCAGGTTCTGTTACCCAGAATCCTTTGCAAACCTCAAAATTTGGCTAAAAAAACACATGTTCCTCACATTTCTGTGGCAGAAAGTTCTGGAATCTGAGAGGAGCCACAAATTTCCTTCCACCTAGCGTTCCCCCAAGTCTCCCGATAAAAATGATACCTCACTTGTGTGGGTAGGCCTTGCGCCCGCAACAGGAAACGCCCCAAAGCGCAACGTGGACACATCCACTTTTTTGAAAGAAAACAGAGGTGATTTTTGCGAAGTACCTACCTGTAGATTTTGGCCTCTAGCTCAGCCGGTACCTAGGGAAACCTACCAAACCTGTGCATTTCTGAAAACTAGAGACCTAGGGGAATCCATGTTGGGGCGACTTGTGGGGCTCGGACCAGGTTCTGTTACCCAGAATCCTTTGCAAACCTCAAAATTTGGCTAAAAAAACACATGTTCCTCACATTTCTGTGGCAGAAAGTTCTGGAATCTGAGAGGAGCCACAAATGTCCTTCCACCCAGCATTTCCCCAAGTCTCCCGATAAAAATGATACCTCACTTGTGTGGGTAGGCCTAGCGCCCGCGACAGGAAACGCCCCAAAGCGCAACGTGGGCACATCCAATTTTTTGAAAGAAAACAGAGGTGTTTTTTGCAAAGTGCCTACCTGTAGATTTTGGCCTCTAGCTCAGCCGGCACCTAGGGAAACCTACCAAACCTGTGCATTTCAGAAAACTAGAGACATAGGGGAATTCAAGATGGGGTGACTTGTGGGGCTCGGACCAGGTTCTGTTACCCAGAATCCTTTGCAAACCTCAAAATTTGGCTAAAAAAACACATGTTCCTCACAATTTTGTGGCAGAAAGTTCTGGAATCTGAGAGGAGCCACAAATTTCCTTCCACCCAGCGTTCCCCCAAGTCTCCCGATAAAAATGATACCTCACTTGTGTGGGTAGACCTCGCGCCCGCGACAGGAAACACCCCAAAGCGCAATGTGGACACATCCCATTTTTTTAAAGAAAACAGTGCCTACCTGTAGATTTTGGCAACTAGCTCAGCCGGCACCTAGGGAAACCTACCACACCTGTGCATTTCTGAAAACTAGAGACCTAGGGGAATCCATGATGGGGTGACTTGTGGGGCTCGGACCAGGTTCTGTTACCCAGAATCCTATGCAAACCTCAAAATTTGGCTAAAAAAACACATGTTCCTCACATTTCTGTGGCAGAAAGTTCTGGAATCTGAGAGGAGCCACAAATTTCCTTCCACCCAGTGTTCCCCCAAGTCTCCCGATAAAAATGATACCTCACTTGTGTGGGTAGACCTAGCGCCCGCGACAGGAAACGCCCCAAAGCGCAATGTGGACACATCCCATTTTTTTACAGAAAACAGTGCCTACCTGTGGATTTTGGCCTGTAGCTCAGCCGGCACCTAGGGAAACCTACCAACCCTGTGCATTTTTGAAAACTAGATACCTAGGGGAACCCAAGATGGGGTGACTTGTGGGGCTCGGACCAGGTTCTGTTACCCAGAATCCTTTGCAAACCTCAAAATTTGGCTAAAAAAACACCCTTTCCTCTCATTTCGGTGACAGAAAGTTCTGGAATTTAAGAGGAGCCACAAATTTCCTTCCACCCAGCGTTCCCACAAGTCTCCCGATAAAAATGATACCTCACTTGTGTTGGTAGGCCTAGCGCCCGCGACTAGAAACACCCCAAAGCGCAACGAGGGCACATCCACATTTTTTAAAGAAAACAGAGGTGTTTTTTGCGAAGTGCCTACCTGTAGATTTTGGCCTCTAGCTCAGCCGGCACCTAGGGAAACTGACCAAACCTGTGCATTTCTGAAAACTAGAGACCGAGGGGAATTCAAGACAGGGTGACTTGAGGGGCTCGGACCAGGTTCTGTTACCCAGAATCCTTTGCAAACCTCAAAATTTGGCTAAAAAAACACATGTTCCTCACATTTCTGTGGCAGAAAGTTCTGGAATCTGAGAGGAGCCACAAATTTCCTTCCACCCAGCATTTCCCCAAGTCTCCCGATAAAAATGATACCTCACTTGTGTGGGTAGGCCTAGCGCCCGCGACAGGTAACGCCCCAAAGCGCAACGTGGGCACATCCAATTTTTTGAAAGAAAACAGAGGTGTTTTTTGCAAAGTGCCTACCTGTAGATTTTGGCCTATAGCTCAGCCGGCACCTAGGGAAACCTACCAAACCTGTGCATTTCAGAAAACTAGAGACATAGGGGAATTCAAGATGGGGTGACTTGTGGGGCTCGGACCAGGTTCTGTTACCCAGAATCCTTTGCAAACCTCAAAATTTGGCTAAAAAAACACATGTTCCTCACAACTTTGTGGCAGAAAGTTCTGGAATCAGAGAGGAGCCACAAATTTCCTTCCACCCAGCGTTCCCCCATGTGTCCTGATAAAAATGATACCTCACTTGTGTGGGTAGACCTAGCGCCCGCGACAGGAAACGCCCCAAAGCGCAATGTGGACACATCCCATTTTTTTAAAGAAAACAGTGCCTACCTGTAGATTTTGGCAACTAGCTCAGCCGGCACCTAGGGAAACCTACCACACCTGTGCATTTCTGAAAACTAGAGACCTAGGGGAATCCATGATGGGGTGACTTGTGGGGCTCGGACCAGGTTCTGTTACCCAGAATCCTATGCAAACCTCAAAATTTGGCTAAAAAAACACATGTTCCTCACATTTCTGTGGCAGAAAGTTCTGGAATCTGAGAGGAGCCACAAATTTCCTTCCACCCAGTGTTCCCCCAAGTCTCCCGATAAAAATGATACCTCACTTGTGTGGGTAGACCTAGCGCCCGCGACAGGAAACGCCCCAAAGCGCAATGTGGACACATCCCATTTTTTTACAGAAAACAGTGCCTACCTGTGGATTTTGGCCTGTAGCTCAGCCGGCACCTAGGGAAACCTACCAACCCTGTGCATTTTTGAAAACTAGATACCTAGGGGAACCCAAGATGGGGTGACTTGTGGGGCTCGGACCAGGTTCTGTTACCCAGAATCCTTTGCAAACCTCAAAATTTGGCTAAAAAAACACCCTTTCCTCTCATTTCGGTGACAGAAAGTTCTGGAATTTAAGAGGAGCCACAAATTTCCTTCCACCCAGCGTTCCCACAAGTCTCCCGATAAAAATGATACCTCACTTGTGTTGGTAGGCCTAGCGCCCGCGACTAGAAACACCCCAAAGCGCAACGAGGGCACATCCACATTTTTTAAAGAAAACAGAGGTGTTTTTTGCGAAGTGCCTACCTGTAGATTTTGGCCTCTAGCTCAGCCGGCACCTAGGGAAACTGACCAAACCTGTGCATTTCTGAAAACTAGAGACCGAGGGGAATTCAAGACAGGGTGACTTGAGGGGCTCGGACCAGGTTCTGTTACCCAGAATCCTTTGCAAACCTCAAAATTTGGCTAAAAAAACACATGTTCCTCACATTTCTGTGGCAGAAAGTTCTGGAATCTGAGAGGAGCCACAAATTTCCTTCCACCCAGCATTTCCCCAAGTCTCCCGATAAAAATGATACCTCACTTGTGTGGGTAGGCCTAGCGCCCGCGACAGGTAACGCCCCAAAGCGCAACGTGGGCACATCCAATTTTTTGAAAGAAAACAGAGGTGTTTTTTGCAAAGTGCCTACCTGTAGATTTTGGCCTATAGCTCAGCCGGCACCTAGGGAAACCTACCAAACCTGTGCATTTCAGAAAACTAGAGACATAGGGGAATTCAAGATGGGGTGACTTGTGGGGCTCGGACCAGGTTCTGTTACCCAGAATCCTTTGCAAACCTCAAAATTTGGCTAAAAAAACACATGTTCCTCACAACTTTGTGGCAGAAAGTTCTGGAATCAGAGAGGAGCCACAAATTTCCTTCCACCCAGCGTTCCCCCATGTGTCCCGATAAAAATGATACCTCACTTGTGTGGGTAGACCTAGCGCCCGCGACAGGAAACGCCCCAAAGCGCAATGTGGACACATCCCATTTTTTTAAAGAAAACAGTGCCTACCTGTAGATTTTGGCCTCTAGCTCAGCCGGCACCTAGGGAAACCTACCACACCTGTGCATTTCTGAAAACTAGAGACCTAGGGGAATCCATGATGGGGTGACTTGTGGTGCTCGGACCAGGTTCTGTTACCCAGAATCCTATGCAAACCTCAAAATTTGGCTAAAAAAACACATGTTCCTCACATTTCTGTGGCAGAAAGTTCTGGAATCTGAGAGGAGCCACAAATTTCCTTCCACCCAGTGTTCCCCCAAGTCTCCCGATAAAAATGATACCTCACTTGTGTGGGTAGACCTAGCGCCCGCGACAGGAAACGCCCCAAAGCGCAATGTGGACACATCCCATTTTTTTTAAAGAAAACAGTGCCTACCTGTGGATTTTGGCCTGTAGCTCAGCCGGCACCTAGGGAAACCTACCAACCCTGTGCATTTTTGAAAACTAGATACCTAGGGGAACCCAAGATGGGGTGACTTGTGGGGCTCGGACCAGGTTCTGTTACCCAGAATCCTTTGCAAACCTCAAAATTTGGCTAAAAAAACACCCTTTCCTCTCATTTCGGTGACAGAAAGTTCTGGAATCTAAGAGGAGCCACAAATTTCCTTCCACCCAGCGTTCCCACAAGTCTCCCGATAAAAATGATACCTCACTTGTGTGGGTAGGCCTAGCGCCCGCGACTGGAAACACCCCAAAGCGCAACGTGGGCACATCCACATTTTTTAAAGAAAACAGAGGTGTTTTTTGCGAAGTGCCTACCTGTAGATTTTGGCCTCCAGCTCAGCCGGTACCTAGGGAAACCTACCAAACCTGTGCATTTCTGAAAACTAGAGACCTAGGGGAATCCAAGATGGGGTGACTTGTGGGGCTCGACCAGGTTCTGTTACCCAGAATCCTTTGCAAACCTCAAAATCTGGCTAAAAAAACACATGCTCCTCACATTTCTGTGGCAGAAAGTTCTGGAATCTGAGAGGAGCCACAAATTTGCTTCCACCCAGCGTTCCCCCAAGTCTCCTGATAAAAATGATACCTCACTTTTGTGGGAAAGCCTAGCGCCCGCAACAGGAAACGCCCCAAAGCGCAACGTGGACACATACAAATTTTTTAAAGAAAACAGAGGTGTTTTTTGCGAAGTGCCTACCTGTAGATTTTGGTCTCTAGCTCAGCCGGCAAATAGGGAAACCTACCACACCTGTGCATTTCTGAAAACTAGAGACCTAGGGGAATCCATGATGGGGTGACTTGTGGGGCTCGGACCAGGTTCTGTTACCCAGAATCCTTTGCAAACCTCAAAATTTGGCTAAAAAACACATGTTCCTCACATTTCTGTGGCAGTAAGTTCTGGAATCTGAGAGGAGCCACAAATTTCCTTCCACCCAGCGTTCCCCCAAGTCTCCCGATAAAAATGATACCTCACTTGTGTGGGTAGGCCTAGAGCCCGCGACAGGAAACGCCCCAAAGCGCAATGTGGACACATCCACATTTTTGAAAGAAAACAGAGGTGTTTTTTGCGAAGTGCCTACCTGTAGATTTTGGCCTCTAGCTCAGCTGGCACCTAGGGAAACCTACCACACCTGCGCATTTCTGAAAACTAGAGACCTAGGGGAATCCATGATGGGGTGACTTTTGGGGCTCGGACCAGGTTCTGTTACCCAGAATCCTTTGCAAACCTCAAAATGTTGCTAAAAAAACACATGTTCCTCACATTTCTGTGGCAGAAAGTTCTGGAATCTGAGAGGAGCCACAAATTTCCTTCCACCCAGCGTTTCCCCAAGTCTCCCGATAAAAATGATACCTCACTTGTGTGGTTAGGCCTAGCGCCCGCGACAGGAAGCGCCCCAAAGCGCAACGTGGACACATCCCATTTTTTGAAAGAAAACAGTGCCTACCTGTGGATTTTGGCCTGTAGCTCAGCCGGCACCTAGGGAAACCTACCAACCCTGTGCATTTTTGAAAACTAGAGACCTAGGGGAATCCAAGATGGGGTGACTTGTGGGGCTCGGACCAGGTTCTGTTACCCAGAATCCTTTGCAAACCTCAAAATTTGGCTTAAAAAACACATGTTCCTCACATTTCTTTGGCAGAAAGTTCTGGAATCTGAGAGGAGCCACAAATTTCCTTCCACCCAGCGTTCCCCCAAGTCTCCCGATACAAATGATACCTCACTCATGTGGGTAGGCCTAGTGCCCGTGACAGGAAGCGCCCCAAAGCGCAACGTGGACACATCCCATTTTTTGAAAGAAAACAGTGCCTACCTGTGGATTTTGGCCTGTAGCTCAGCCGGCACCTCTGGAAACCTACCAACCCTGTGCATTTTTGAAAACTAGAGACCTAGGGGAATCCAAGATGGGGTGACTTGTGGGGCTCGGACCAGGTTCTGTTACCCAGAATCCTTTGCAAACCTCAACATTTGGCTAAAAAAACACATGTTCCTCACATTTCTGTGGCAGAAAGTTCTGGAATCTGAGAGGAGCCACAAATTTCCTTCCACCCAGCGTTCCCCCAAGTCTCCCGATAAAAATGATACCTCACTTGTGTGGGTAGGCCTAGCGCCCGTGCCAGGAAACGCCCCAAAGCGCAACATGGACACATCCCATTTTTTTAAAGAAAACAGTGCCTACCTGTGGATTTTGGCCTGTAGCTCAGCCGGCACCTAGGGAAACCTACCAACCCTGTGCATTTTTGAAAACTAGAGACCTAGGGGAATCCAAGATGGGGTGACTTGTGGGGCTTGGACCAGGTTCTGTTACCCAGAATCCTTTGCAAACCTCAAAATTTGGCTTAAAAAACACATGTTCCTCACATTTCTGTTGCAGAAAGTTCTGGAATCTGAGAGGAGCCACAAATTTCCTTCCACCCAGCGTTCCCCCAAGTCTCCCGATGAAAATGATACCTCACTTGTGTGGGTAGGCCTAGTGCCCGCGACAGGAAGCGCCCCAAAGCGCAACGTGGACACATCCCCTTTTTTGAAAGAAAACAGTGCCTACCTGTGGATTTTGGCCTGTACCTCAGCCGGCACCTAGGGAAACCTACCAACCCTGTGCATTTTTGAAAACTAGAGACCTAGGGGAATCCAAGATGGGGTGACTTGTGGGGCTCGGACCAGGTTCTGTTACCCAGAATCCTTTGCAAACCTCAAAATTTGGCTAAAAAAACACATGTTCCTCACATTTCTGTGGCAGAAAGTTCTGGAATCTGAGAGGAGCCACAAATTTCCTTCCACCCAGCGTTCCCCCAGGTCTCCCGATAAAAATGATACCTCACTTGTGTGGGTAGGCCAAGCGCCTGCGACAGGAAACGCCCCAAAGCGCAACGTGGACACATCCAATTTTTTGAAAGAAAACAGAGGTGTTTTTTGCGAAGTGCCTACCTGTAGATTTTGGCCTCTAGCTCAGCCGGCACCTAGGGAAACTGACCAAACCTGTGCATTTCTGAAAACTAGAGACCGAGGGGAATTCAAGATAGGGTGACTTGAGGGGCTCGGACCAGGTTCTGTTACCCAGAATCCTTTGCAAACCTCAAAATTTGGCTAAAAAAACACATGTTCCTCACATTTCTGTGGCAGAAAGTTCTGGAATCTGAGAGGAGCCACAAATTTCCTTCCACCTAGCGTTCCCCCAAGTCTCTCGATAAAAATGATACCTCACTTGTGTGGGTAGGCCTTGCGCCCGCAACAGGAAACGCCCCAAAGCGCAACGTGGACACATCCACTTTTTTTAAAGAAAACAGAGGTGATTTTTGCGAAGTACCTACCTGTAGATTTTGGCCTCTAGCTTAGCCGGTACCTAGGGAAACCTACCAAACCTGTGCATTTCTGAAAACTAGAGACCTAGGGGAATCCATGTTGGGGCGACTTGTGGGGCTCGGACCAGGTTCTGTTACCCAGAATCCTTTGCAAACCTCAAAATTTGGCTAAAAAAACACATGTTCCTCACATTTCTGTGGCAGAAAGTTCTGGAATCTGAGAGGAGCCACAAATTTCCTTCCACCCAGCATTTCCCCAAGTCTCCCGATAAAAATGATACCTCACTTGTGTGGGTAGGCCTAGCGCCCGCGACAGGAAACGCCCCAAAGCGCAACGTGGGCACATCCAATTTTTTGAAAGAAAACAGAGGTGTTTTTTGCAAAGTGCCTACCTGTAGATTTTGGCCTCTAGCTCAGCCGGCACCTAGGGAAACCTACCAAACCTGTGCATTTCAGACAACTAGAGACATAGGGGAATTCAAGATGGGGTGACTTGTGGGGCTCGGACCAGGTTCTGTTACCCAGAATCCTTTGCAAACCTCAAAATTTGGCTAAAAAAACACATGTTCCTCACAATTTTGTGGCAGAAAGTTCTGGAATCTGAGAGGAGCCACAAATTTCCTTCCACCCAGCGTTCCCCCAAGTCTCCCGATAAAAATGATACCTCACTTGTGTGGGTAGACCTAGCGCCCGCGACAGGAAACGCCCCAAAGCGCAATGTGAACACATCCCATTTTTTTAAAGAAAACAGTGCCTACCTGTGGATTTTGGCCTGTAGCTCAGCCGGCACCTAGGGAAACCTACCAACCCTGTGCATTTTTGAAAACTAGATACCTAGGGGAACCCAAGATGGGGTGACTTGTGGGGCTCGGACCAGGTTCTGTTACCCAGAATCCTTTGCAAACCTCAAAATTTAGCTAAAAAAACACCCTTTCCTCTCATTTCGGTGACAGAAAGTTCTGGAATCTAAGAGGAGCCACAAATTTCCTTCCACCCAGCGTTCCCACAAGTCTCCCGATAAAAATGATACCTCACTTGTGTGGGTAGGCCTAGCGCCCACGACTGGAAACACCCCAAAGCGCAACGTGGGCACATCCACATTTTTTAAAGAAAACAGAGGTGTTTTTTGCGAAGTGCCTACCTGTAGATTTTGGCCTCTAGCTCAGCCGGCACCTAGGGAAACTGACCAAACCTGTGCATTTCTGAAAACTAGAGACCGAGGGGAATTCAAGATAGGGTGACTTGAGGGGCTCGGACCAGGTTCTGTTACCCAGAATCCTTTGCAAACCTCAAAATTTGGCTAAAAAAACACATGTTCCTCACATTTCTGTGGCAGAAAGTTCTGGAATCTGAGAGGAGCCACAAATTTCCTTCCACCTAGCGTTCCCCCAAGTCTCCCGATAAAAATGATACCTCACTTGTGTGGGTAGGCCTTGCGCCCGCAACAGGAAACGCCCCAAAGCGCAACGTGGACACATCCACTTTTTTGAAAGAAAACAGAGGTGATTTTTGCGAAGTACCTACCTGTAGATTTTGGCCTCTAGCTCAGCCGGTACCTAGGGAAACCTACCAAACCTGTGCATTTCTGAAAACTAGAGACCTAGGGGAATCCATGTTGTGGCGACTTGTGGGGCTCGGACCAGGTTCTGTTACCCAGAATCCTTTGCAAACCTCAAAATTTGGCTAAAAAAACACATGTTCCTCACATTTCTGTGGCAGAAAGTTCTGGAATCTGAGAGGAGCCACAAATTTCCTTCCACCCAGCATTTCCCCAAGTCTCCCGATAAAAATGATACCTCACTTGTGTGGGTAGGCCTAGCGCCCGCGACAGGTAACGCCCCAAAGCGCAACGTGGGCACATCCAATTGTTTGAAAGAAAACAGAGGTGTTTTTTGCAAAGTGCCTACCTGTAGATTTTGGCCTCTAGCTCAGCAGGCACCTAGGGAAACCTACCAAACCTGTGCATTTCAGAAAACTAGAGACATAGGGGAATTCAAGATGGGGTGACTTGTGGGGCTCGGACCAGGTTCTGTTACCCACAATCCTTTGCAAACCTCAAAATTTGGCTAAAAAAACACATGTTCCTCACAATTTTGTGGCAGAAAGTTCTGGAATCTGAGAGGAGCCACAAATTTCCTTCCACCCAGCATTCCCCCAAGTCTCCCGATAAAAATGATACCTCACTTGTGTGGGTAGACCTAGCGCCCGCGACAGGAAACGCCCCAAAGCGCAATGTGGACACATCCCATTTTTTTAAAGAAAACAGTGCCTACCTGTAGATTTTGGCCTCTAGCTCAGCCGGCACCTAGGGAAACCTACCACACCTGTGCATTTCTGAAAACTAGAGACCTACGGGAATCCATGATGGGGTGACTTGTGGGGCTCGGACCAGGTTCTGTTACCCAGAATCCTATGCAAACCTCAAAATTTGGCTAAAAAAACACATGTTCCTCAGATTTCTGTGGCAGAAAGTTCTGTAATCTGAGAGGAGCCACAAATTTCCTTCCACCCAGTGTTCCCCCAAGTCTCCCGATAAAAATGATACCTCACTTGTGTGGGTAGACCTAGCGCCCGCGACAGGAAACGCCCCAAAGCGCAATGTGGACACATCCCATTTTTTTAAAGAACACAGTGCCTACCTGTGGATTTTGGCCTGTAGCTCATCCGGCACCTAGGGAAACCTACCAACCCTGTGCATTTTTGAAAACTAGATACCTAGGGGAACCCAAGATGGGGTGACTCGTGGGGCTCGGACCAGGTTCTGTTACCCAGAATCCTTTGTAAACCTCAAAAGTTGGCTAAAAAAACACCCTTTCTCTAATTTCGGTGACAGAAAGTTCTGGAATCTAAGAGGAGCCACAAATTTCCTTCCACCCAGCGTTCCCACAAGTCTCCCGATAAAAATGATACCTCACTTGTGTGGGTAGGCCTAGCGCCCGCGACTGGAAACACCCCAAAGCGCAACGTGGGCACATTCACATTTTTTAAAGAAAACAGAGGTGTTTTTTGCGAAGTGCCTACCTGTAGATTTTGGCCTCCAGCTCAGCCGGTACCTAGGGAAACCTACCAAACCTGTGCATTTCTGAAAACTAGAGACCTAGGGGAATCCAAGATGGGGTGACTTGTGGGGCTCGGACCAGGTTCTGTTACCCAGAATCCTTTGCAAACCTCAAAATCTGGCTAAAAAAACACATGCTCCTCACATTTCTGTGGCAGAAAGTTCTGGAATCTGAGAGGAGCCACAAATTTGCTTCCACCCAGCGTTCCCCCAAGTCTCCTGATAAAAATGATACCTCACTTTTGTGGGTAAGCCTAGCGCCCGCAACAGGAAACGCCCCAAAGCGCAACGTGGACACATCCAAATTTTTTAAAGAAAACAGAGGTGTTTTTTGCGAAGTGCCTACCTGTAGATTTTGGCCTCTAGCTCAGCCGGCAAATAGGGAAACCTACCACACCTGTGCATTTCTGAAAACTAGAGACCTAGGGGAATCCATGATGGGGTGACTTGTGGGGCTCAGACCAGGTTCTGTTACCCAGAATCCTTTGCAAACCTCAAAATTTGGCTAAAAAAACACATGTTCCTCACATTTCTGTGGCAGAAAGTTCTGGAATCTGAGAGGAGCCACAAATTTCCTTCCACCTAGCGTTCCCCCAAGTCTCCCGATAAAAATGATACCTCACTTGTGTGGGTAGGCCTAGCGCCCGCAACAGGAAACGCCCCAAAACGCAACGTGGACACATCCACTTTTTTGAAAGAAAACAGAGGTGATTTTTGCGAAGTACCTACCTGTAGATTTTGGCCTCTAGCTCAGCCGGTACCTAGGGAAACCTACCAAACCTGTGCATTTCTGAAAACTAGAGACCTAGGGGAATCCATGTTGGTGCGACTTGTGGGGCTCGGACCAGGTTCTGTTACCCAGAATCCTTTGCAAACCTCAAAATTTGGCTAAAAAAACACATGTTCCTCACATTTCTGTGGCAGAAAGTTCTGGAATCTGAGAGGAGCCACAAATTTCCTTCCACCCAGCATTTCCCCAAGTCTCCCGATAAAAATGATACCTCACTTGTGTGGGTAGGCCTAGCGCCCGCGACAGGTAACGCCCCAAAGCGCAACGTGGGCACATCCAAATTTTTGAAAGAAAACAGAGGTGTTTTTTGCAAAGTGCCTACCTGTAGATTTTGGCCTCTAGCTCAGCCGGCACCTAGGGAAACCTACCAAACCTGTGCATTTCAGAAAACTAGAGACATAGGGGAATTCAAGATGGGGTGACTTGTGGGGCTCGGACCAGGTTCTGTTACCCAGAATCCTTTGCAAACCTCAAAATTTGGCTAAAAAAACACATGTTCCTCACAATTTTGTGGCAGAAAGTTCTGGAATCTGAGAGGAGCCACAAATTTCCTTCCACCCAGCGTTCCCCCAAGTCTCCCGATAAAAATGATACCTCACTTGTGTGGGTAGACCTAGCGCCCGCGACAGGAAACGCCCCAAAGCGCAATGTGGACACATCCCATTTTTTTAAAGAAAACAGTGCCTACCTGTAGATTTTGGCCTCTAGCTCAGCCGGCACCTAGGGAAACCTACCACACCTGTGCATTTCTGAAAACTAGAGACCTAGGGGAATCCATGATGGGGTGACTTGTGGGGCTCGGACCAGGTTCTGTTACCCAGAATCCTATGCAAACCTCAAAATTTGGCTAAAAAAACACATGTTCCTCAGATTTCTGTGGCAGAAAGTTCTGGAATCTGAGAGGAGCCACAAATTTCCTTCCACCCAGTGTTCCCCCAAGTCTCCCGATAAAAATGATACCTCACTTGTGTGGGTAGGCCTAGAGCCCGCGACAGGAAACGCCCCAAAGCGCAATGTGGACACATCCACATTTTTGAAAGAAAACAGAGGTGTTTTTTGCGAAGTGCCTACCTGTAGATTTTGGCCTCTAGCTCAGCTGGCACCTAGGGAAACGTACCACACCTGCGCATTTCTGAAAACTAGAGACCTAGGGGAATCCATGATGGGGTGACTTTTGGGGCTCGGACCAGGTTCTGTTACCCAGAATCCTTTGCAAACCTCAAAATTTGGCTAAAAAAACACATGTTCCTCACATTTCTGTGGCAGAAAGTTCTGGAATCTGAGAGGAGCCACAAATTTCCTTCCACCCAGCGTTTCCCCAAGTCTCCCGATAAAAATGATACCTCACTTGTGTGGTTAGGCCTAGCGCCCGCGACAGGAAGCGCCCCAAAGCGCAACGTGGACACATCCCATTTTTTGAAAGAAAACAGTGCCTACCTGTGGATTTTGGCCTGTAGCTCAGCCGGCACCTTGGGAAACCTACCAACCCTGTGCATTTTTGAAAACTAGAGACCTAGGGGAATCCAAGATGGGGTGATTTGTGGGGCTCGGACCAGGTTCTGTTACCCAGAATCCTTTGCAAACCTCAAAATTTGGCTTAAAAAACACATGTTCCTCACATTTCTGTGGCAGAAAGTTCTGGAATCTGAGAGGAGCCACAAATTTCCTTCCACCCAGCGTTCCCCCAAGTCTCCCGATACAAATGATACCTCACTTATGTGGATAGGCCTAGTGCCCGCGACAGGAAGCGCCCCAAAGCGCAACGTGGACACATCACATTTTTTGAAAGAAAACAGTGCCTACCTGTGGATTTTGGCCTGTAGCTCAGCCGGCACCTCTGGAAACCTACCAACCCTGTGCATTTTTGAAAACTAGAGACCTAGGGGAATCCAAGATGGGGTGACTTGTGGGGCTCGGACCAGGTTCTGTTACCCAGAATCCTTTGCAAACCTCAACATTTGGCTAAAAAAACACATGTTCCTCACATTTCTGTGGCAGAAAGTTCTGGAATCTGAGAGGAGCCACAAATTTCCTTCCACCCAGCGTTCCCCCAAGTCTCCCGATAAAAATGATACCTCACTTGTGTGGGTAGGCCTAGCGCCCGTGCCAGGAAACGCCCCAAAGCGCAACATGGACACATCCCATTTTTTTAAAGAAAACAGTGCCTACCTGTGGATTTTGGCCTGTAGCTCAGCCGGCACCTAGGGAAACCTACCAACCCTGTGCATTTTTGAAAACTAGAGACCTAGGGGAATCCAAGATGGGGTGACTTGTGGGGCTTGGACCAGGTTCTGTTACCCAGAATCCTTTGCAAACCTCAAAATTTGGCTTAAAAAACACATGTTCCTCACATTTCTGTTGCAGAAAGTTCTGGAATCTGAGAGGAGCCACAAATTTCCTTCCACCCAGCGTTCCCCCAAGTCTCCCGATGAAAATGATACCTCACTTGTGTGGGTAGGCCTAGTGCCCGCGACAGGAAGCGCCCCAAAGCGCAACGTGGACACATCCCCTTTTTTTAAAGAAAACAGTGCCTACCTGTGGATTTTGGCCTGTACCTCAGCCGGCACCTAGGGAAACCTACCAACCCTGTGCATTTTTGAAAACTAGAGACCTAGGGGAATCCAAGATGGGGTGACTTGTGGGGCTCGGACCAGGTTCTGTTACCCAGAATCCTTTGCAAACCTCAAAATTTGGCTAAAAAAACACATGTTCCTCACATTTCTGTGGCAGAAAGTTCTGGAATCTGAGAGGAGCCACAAATTTCCTTCCACCCAGCGTTCCCCCAAGTCTCCCGATAAAAATGATACCTCACTTGTGTGGGTAGGCCAAGCGCCTGCGACAGGAAACGCCCCAAAGCGCAACGTGGACACATCCAATTTTTTGAAAGAAAACAGAGGTGTTTTTTGCGAAGTGCATACCTGTAGATTTTGGCCTCTAGCTCAGCCGGCACCTAGGGAAACTGACCAAACCTGTGCATTTCTGAAAACTAGAGACCGAGGGGAATTCAAGATAGGGTGACTTGAGGGGCTCGGACCAGGTTCTGTTACCCAGAATCCTTTGCAAACCTCAAAATTTGGCTAAAAAAACACATGTTCCTCACATTTCTGTGGCAGAAAGTTCTGGAATCTGAGAGGAGCCACAAATTTCCTTCCACCTAGCGTTACCCCAAGTCTCCCGATAAAAATGAGTACCTCACTTGTGTGGGTAGGCCTTGCACCCGCAACAGGAAACGCCCCAAAGCGCAACGTGGACACATCCACTTTTTTGAAAGAAAACAGAGGTGATTTTTGCGAAGTACCTACCTGTAGATTTTGGCCTCTAGCTCAGCCGGTACCTAGGGAAACCTACCAAACCTGTGCATTTCTGAAAACTAGAGACCTAGGGGAATCCATGTTGGGGCGACTTGTGGGGCTCGGACCAGGTTCTGTTACCCAGAATCCTTTGCAAACCTCAAAATTTGGCTAAAAAAACACATGTTCCTCACATTTCTGTGGCAGAAAGTTCTGGAATCTGAGAGGAGCCACAAATTTCCTTCCACCCAGCATTTCCCCAAGTCTCCCGATAAAAATGATACCTCACTTGTGTGGGTAGGCCTAGCGCCCGCGACAGGAAACGCCCCAAAGCGCAACGTGGGCACATCCAATTTTTTGAAAGAAAACAGAGGTGTTTTTTGCAAAGTGCCTACCTGTAGATTTTGGCCTCTAGCTCAGCCGGCACCTAGGGAAACTTACCAAACCTGTGCATTTCAGAAAACTAGAGACATAGGGGAATTCAAGATGGGGTGACTTGTGGGGCTCGTACCAGGTTCTGTTACCCAGAATCCTTTGCAAACCTCATAATTTGGCTAAAAAAACACATGTTCCTCACAATTTTGTGGCAGAAAGTTCTGGAATCTGAGAGGAGCCACAAATTTCCTTCCACCCAGCGTTCCCCTAAGTCTCCCGATAAAAATGATACCTCACTTGTGTGGGTAGACCTAGCGCCCGCGACAGGAAACGCCCCAAAGCGCAATGTGAACACATCCCATTTTTTTAAAGAAAACAGTGCCTACCTGTAGATTTTGGCCTCAAGCTCAGCCGGCACCTAGGGAAACCTACCACACCTGTGCATTTCTGAAAACTAGAGACCTAGGGGAATCCATGATGGGGTGACATGTGGGGCTCGGACCAGGTTCTGTTACCCAGAATCCTATGCAAACCTCAAAATTTGGCTAAAAAAACACATGTTCCTCACATTTCTGTGGCAGAAAGTTCTGGAATCTGAGAGGAGCCACAAATTTCCTTCCACCCAGTGTTCCCCCAAGTCTCCCGATAAAAATGATACCTCACTTGTGTGGGTAGACCTAGCGCCCGCGACAGGAAACTCCCCAAAGCGCAATGTGGACACATCCCATTTTTTTAAAGAAAACAGTGCCTACCTGTGGATTTTGGCCTGTAGCTCAGCCGGCACCTAGGGAAACCTACCAACCCTGTGCATTTTTGAAAACTAGATACCTAGGGGAACCCAAGATGGGGTGACTTGTGGGGCTCGGACCAGGTTCTGTTACCCAGAATCCTTTGCAAACCTCAAAATTTAGCTAAAAAAACACCCTTTCCTCTCATTTCGGTGACAGAAAGTTCTGGAATCTAAGAGGAGCCACAAATTTCCTTCCACCCAGCGTTCCCACAAGTCTCCCGATAAAAATGATACCTCACTTGTGTGGGTAGGCCTAGCGCCCACGACTGGAAACACCCCAAAGCGCAACGTGGGCACATCCACATTTTTTAAAGAAAACAGAGGTGTTTTTTGCGAAGTGCCTACCTGTAGATTTTGGCCTCTAGCTCAGCCGGCACCTAGGGAAACTGACCAAACCTGTGCATTTCTGAAAACTAGAGACCGAGGGGAATTCAAGATAGGGTGACTTGAGGGGCTCGGACCAGGTTCTGTTACCCAGAATCCTTTGCAAACCTCAAAATTTGGCTAAAAAAACACATGTTCCTCACATTTCTGTGGCAGAAAGTTCTGGAATCTGAGAGGAGCCACAAATTTCCTTCCACCTAGCGTTCCCCCAAGTCTCCCGATAAAAATGATACCTCACTTGTGTGGGTAGGCCTTGCGCCCGCAACAGGAAACGCCCCAAAGCACAACGTGGACACATCCACTTTTTTGAAAGAAAACAGAGGTGATTTTTGCGAAGTACCTACCTGTAGATTTTGGCCTCTAGCTCAGCCGGTACCTAGGGAAACCTACCAAACCTGTGCATTTCAGAAAACTAGAGACATAGGGGAATTCAAGATGGGGTGACTTGTGGGGCTCGGACCAGGTTCTGTTACCCAGAATCCTTTGCAAACCTCAAAATTTGGCTAAAAAAACACATGTTCCTCACAATTTTGTGGCAGAAAGTTCTGGAATCTGAGAGGAGCCACAAATTTCCTTCCACCCAGCGTTCCCCCAAGTCTCCCGATAAAAATGATACCTCACTTGTGTGGGTAGACCTAGCGCCCGCGACAGGAAACGCCCCAAAGCGCAATGTGGACACATCCCATTTTTTTAAAGAAAACAGTGCCTACCTGTAGATTTTGGCCTCTAGCTCAGCCGGCACCTAGGGAAACCTACCACACCTGTGCATTTCTGAAAACTAGAGACCTACGGGAATCCATGATGGGGTGACTTGTGGGGCTCGGACCAGGTTCTGTTACCCAGAATCCTATGCAAACCTCAAAATTTGGCTAAAAAAACACATGTTCCTCAGATTTCTGTGGCAGAAAGTTCTGGAATCTGAGAGGAGCCACAAATTTCCTTCCACCCAGTGTTCCCCCAAGTCTCCCGATAAAAATGATACCTCACTTGTGTGGGTAGACCTAGCGCCCGCGACAGGAAACGCCCCAAAGCGCAATGTGGACACATCCCATTTTTTTAAAGAACACAGTGCCTACCTGTGGATTTTGGCCTGTAGCTCAGCCGGCACCTAGGGAAACCTACCAACCCTGTGCATTTTTGAAAACTAGATACCTAGGGGAACCCAAGATGGGGTGACTTGTGGGGCTCGGACCAGGTTCTGTTACCCAGAATCCTTTGTAAACCTCAAAAGTTGGCTAAAAAAACACCCTTTCTCTAATTTCGGTGACAGAAAGTTCTGGAATCTAAGAGGAGCCACAAATTTCCTTCCACCCAGCGTTCCCACAAGTCTCCCGATAAAAATGATACCTCACTTGTGTGGGTAGGCCTAGCGCCCGCGACTGGAAACACCCCAAAGCGCAACGTGGGCACACTCACATTTTTTAAAGAAAACAGAGGTGTTTTTTGCGAAGTGCCTACCTGTAGATTTTGGCCTCCAGCTCAGCCGGTACCTAGGGAAACCTACCAAACCTGTGCATTTCTGAAAACTAGAGACCTAGGGGAATCCAAGATGGGGTGACTTGTGGGGCTCGGACCAGGTTCTGTTACCCAGAATCCTTTGCAAACCTCAAAATCTGGCTAAAAAAACACATGCTCCTCACATTTCTGTGGCAGAAAGTTCTGGAATCTGAGAGGAGCCACAAATTTGCTTCCACCCAGCGTTCCCCCAAGTCTCCTGATAAAAATGATACCTCACTTTTGTGGGTAAGCCTAGCGCCCGCAACAGGAAACGCCCCAAAGCGCAACGTGGACACATCCAAATGTTTTAAAGAAGACAGAGGTGTTTTTTGCGAAGTGCCTACCTGTAGATTTTGGCCTCTAGCTCAGCCGGCAAATAGGGAAACCTACCACACCTGTGCATTTCTGAAAACTAGAGACCTAGGGGAATCCATGATGGGGTGACTTGTGGGGCTCGGACCAGGTTCTGTTACCCAGAATCCTTTGCAAACCTCAAAATTTGGCTAAAAAAACACATGTTCCTCACATTTCTGTGGCAGAAAGTTCTGGAATCTGAGAGGAGCCACAAATTTCCTTCCACCTAGCGTTCCCCCAAGTCTCCCGATAAAAATGATACCTCACTTGTGTGGGTAGGCCTAGCGCCCGCAACAGGAAACGCCCCAAAGCGCAACGTGGACACATCCACTTTTTTGAAAGAAAACAGAGGTGATTTTTGCGAAGTACCTACCTGTAGATTTTGGCCTCTAGCTCAGCCGGTACCTAGGGAAACCTACCAAACCTGTGCATTTCTGAAAACTAGAGACCTAGGGGAATCCATGTTGGGGCGACTTGTGGGGCTCGGACCAGGTTCTGTTACCCAGAATCCTTTGCAAACCTCAAAATTTGGCTAAAAAAACACATGTTCCTCACATTTCTGTGGCAGAAAGTTCTGGAATCTGAGAGGAGCCACAAATTTCCTTCCACCCAGCATTTCCCCAAGTCTCCCGATAAAAATGATACCTCACTTGTGTGGGTAGGCCTAGCGCCCGCGACAGGTAACGCCCCAAAGCGCAACGTGGGCACATCCAATTTTTTGAAAGAAAACAGAGGTGTTTTTTGCAAAGTGCCTACCTGTAGATTTTGGCCTCTAGCTCAGCCGGCACCTAGGGAAACCTACCAAACCTGTGCATTTCAGAAAACTAGAGACATAGGGGAATTCAAGATGGGGTGACTTGTGGGGCTCGGACCAGGTTCTGTTACCCAGAATCATTTGCAAACCTCAAAATTTGGCTAAAAAAACACATGTTCCTCACAATTTTGTGGCAGAAAGTTCTGGAATCTGAGAGGAGCCACAAATTTCCTTCCACCCAGCGTTCCCCCAAGTCTCCCGATAAAAATGATACCTCACTTGTGTGGGTAGACCTAGCGCCCGCGACAGGAAACGCCCCAAAGCGCAATGTGGACACATCCCATTTTTTTAAAGAAAACAGTGCCTACCTGTAGATTTTGGCCTCTAGCTCAGCCGGCACCTAGGGAAACCTACCACACCTGTGCATTTCTGAAAACTAGAGACCTAGGGGAATCCATGATGGGGTGACTTGTGGGGCTCGGACCAGGTTCTGTTACCCAGAATCCTATGCAAACCTCAAAATTTGGCTAAAAAAACACATGTTCCTCAGATTTCTGTGGCAGAAAGTTCTGGAATCTGAGAGGAGCCACAAATTTCCTTCCACCCAGTGTTCCCCCAAGTCTCCCGATAAAAATGATACCTCACTTGTGTGGGTAGACCTAGCGCCCGCGACAGGAAACGCCCCAAAGCGCAATGTGGACACATCCCATTTTTTTAAAGAACACAGTGCCTACCTGTGGATTTTGGCCTGTAGCTCAGCCGGCACCTAGGGAAACCTACCAACCCTGTGCATTTTTGAAAACTAGATACCTAGGGGAACCCAAGATGGGGTGACTTGTGGGGCTCGGACCAGGTTCTGTTACCCAGAATCCTTTGCAAACCTCAAAAGTTGGCTAAAAAAACACCCTTTCTCTAATTTCGGTGACAGAAAGTTCTGGAATCTAAGAGGAGCCACAAATTTCCTTCCACCCAGCGTTCCCACAAGTCTCCCGATAAAAATGATACCTCACTTGTGTGGGTAGGCCTAGCGCCCGCGACTGGAAACACCCCAAAGCGCAACGTGGGCACATCCACATTTTTTAAAGAAAACAGAGGTGTTTTTTGCGAAGTGCCTACCTGTAGATTTTGGCCTCCAGCTCAGCCGGTACCTAGGGAAACCTACCAAACCTGTGCATTTCTGAAAACTAGAGACCTAGGGGAATCCAAGATGGGGTGACTTGTGGGGCTCGGACCAGGTTCTGTTACCCAGAATCCTTTGCAAACCTCAAAATCTGGCTAAAAAAACACATGCTCCTCACATTTCTGTGGCAGAAAGTTCTGGAATCTGTGAGGAGCCACAAATTTGCTTCCACCCAGCGTTCCCCCAAGTCTCCTGATAAAAATGATACCTCACTTTTGTGGGTAAGCCTAGCGCCCGCAACAGGAAACGCCCCAAAGCGCAACGTGGACACATCCAAATTTTTTAAAGAAAACAGAGGTGTTTTTTGCGAAGTGCCTACCTGTAGATTTTGGCCTCTAGCTCAGCCGGCAAATAGGGAAACCTACCACACCTGTGCATTTCTGAAAACTAGAGACCTAGGGGAATCCATGATGGGGTGACTTGTGGGGCTCGGACCAGGTTCTGTTACCCAGAATCCTTTGCAAACCTCAAAATTTGGCTAAAAAAACACATGTTCCTCACATTTCTGTGGCAGTAAGTTCTGGAATCTGAGAGGAGCCACAAATTTCCTTCCACCCAGCGTTCCCCCAAGTCTCCCGATAAAAATGATACCTCACTTGTGTGGGTAGGCCTAGAGCCCGCGACAGGAAACGCCCCAAAGCGCAATGTGGACACATCCAAATTTTTGAAAGAAAACAGAGGTGTTTTTTGCGAAGTGCCTACCTGTAGATTTTGGCCTCTAGCTCAGCTGGCACCTAGGGAAACCTACCACACCTGCGCATTTCTGAAAACTAGAGACCTAGGGGAATCCACGATGGGGTGACTTTTGGGGCTCGGACCAGGTTCTGTTACCCAGAATCCTTTGCAAACCTCAAAATTTGGCTAAAAAAACACATGTTCCTCACATTTCTGTGGCAGAAAGTTCTGGAATCTGAGAGGAGCCACAAATTTCCTGCCACCCAGCGTTCCCCCAAGTCTCCCGATAAAAATGACACCTCACTTGTGTGGGTAGGCCTAGCGCCCGCGACAGGAAACGCCTCAAAGCGCAATGTGGACACATCAAATTTTTTAAAGAAAACAGAGGTGTTTTTTGCGAAGTGCCTACCTGTAGATTTTGGCCTCTAGCTCAGCCGGCACCTAGGGAAACCTACCAAACCTGTGCATTTCTGAAAACTAGAGACCTAGGGGAATCCATGATGGAGTGACTTGTGGGGCTCAGACCAGGTTCTGTTACCCAGAATCCTTTGCAAACCTCAAAATTTGGCTAAAAAAACACATGTTCCTCACATTTCTGTGGCAGAAAGTTCTGGAATCTGAGAGGAGCCACAAATTTCCTTCCACTCAGCGTTCCCCCAAGTCTCCCGATAAAAATGATACCTCACTTGTGTGGGTAGGCCTAGCGCCCGCGACAGGATCGCCCCAAAGCGCAACATGGACACATCCCATTTTTTTAAAGAAAACAGTGCCTACCTGTGGATTTTGGCCTGTAGCTCAGCCGGCACCTAGGGAAACCTACCAACCCTGTGCATTTTTTAAAACTAGAGACCTAGGGGAATCTAAGATGGGGTGACTTGTGGTGCTCGGACCAGGTTCTGTTACCCAGAATCCTTTGCAAACCTCAAAATTTGGCTATAAAAACACCCTTTCCTCTCATTTCGGTGACAGAAAGTTCTGGAATCTGAGTGGAGCCCCAAATTTCCTTCGACCCAGCGTTCTCCCAAGTCTCCCGATAAAAATGATACCTCACTTGTGTGGGTACGCCTAGCGCCCGCGACAGGAAACGCCCCAAAGCGCAACGTGGGCTCATCCAAATTTTTAAAAGAAAACAGAGGGTGTTTTTTGCCAAGTGCCTACCTGTAGATTTTGGCCTCTAGCTCAGCCGGCAAATAGGGAAACCTACCACACCTGTGCATTTCTGAAAACTAGAGACCTAGGGGAATCCATGATGGGGTGACTTGTGGGGCTCGGACCAGGTTCTGTTACCCAGAATCCTTTGCAAACCTCAAAATTTGGCTAAAAAAACACATGTTCCTCACATTTCTGTGGCAGTAAGTTCTGGAATCTGAGAGGAGCCACAAATTTCCTTCCACCCAGCGTTCCCCCAAGTCTCCCGATAAAAATGATACCTCACTTGTGTGGGTAGGCCTAGAGCCCGCGACAGGAAACGCCCCAAAGCGCAATGTGGACACATCCAAATTTTTGAAAGAAAACAGAGGTGTTTTTTGCGAAGTGCCTACCTGTAGATTTTGGCCTCTAGCTCAGCTGGCACCTAGGGAAACCTACCACACCTGCGCATTTCTGAAAACTAGAGACCTAGGGGAATCCATGATGGGGTGACTTTTGGGGCTCGGACCAGGTTCTGTTACCCAGAATCCTTTGCAAACCTCAAAATTTGGCTAAAAAAACACATGTTCCTCACATTTCTGTGGCAGAAAGTTCTGGAATCTGAGAGGAGCCACAAATTTCCTGCCACCCAGCGTTCCCCCAAGTCTCCCGATAAAAATGACACCTCACTTGTGTGGGTAGGCCTAGCGCCCGCGACAGGAAACGCCTCAAAGCGCAAGGTGGACACATCAAATTTTTTAAAGAAAACAGAGGTGTTTTTTGCGAAGTGCCTACCTGTAGATTTTGGCCTCTAGCTCAGCCGGCACCTAGGGAAACCTACCAAACCTGTGCATTTCTGAAAACTAGAGACCTAGGGGAATCCATGATGGAGTGACTTGTGGGGCTCAGACCAGGTTCTGTTACCCAGAATCCTTTGCAAACCTCAAAATTTGGCTAAAAAAACACATGTTCCTCACATTTCTGTGGCAGAAAGTTCTGGAATCTGAGAGGAGCCACAAATTTCCTTCCACTCAGCGTTCCCCCAAGTCTCCCGATAAAAATGATACCTCACTTGTGTGGGTAGGCCTAGCGCCCGCGACAGGAAACGCCCCAAAGCGCAACATGGACACATCCCATTTTTTTAAAGAAAACAGTGCCTACCTGTGGATTTTGGCCTGTAGCTCAGCCGGCTCCTAGGGAAACCTACCAACCCTGTGCATTTTTTAAAACTAGAGACCTAGGGGAATCTAAGATGGGGTGACTTGTGGTGCTCGGACCAGGTTCTGTTACCCAGAATCCTTTGCAAATCTCAAAATTTGGCTATAAAAACACCCTTTCCTCTCATTTCGGTGACAGAAAGTTCTGGAATCTGAGTGGAGCCCCAAATTTCCTTCCACCCAGCGTTCTCCCAAGTCTCCCGATAAAAATGATACCTCACTTGTGTGGGTACGCCTAGCGCCCGCGACAGGAAACGCCCCAAAGCGCAACGTGGGCACATCCAAATTTTTTAAAGAAAACAGAGGGTGTTTTTTGCGAAGTGCCTACCTGTAGATTTTGGCCTCTAGCTCAGCCGGCACCTAGGGAAACCTACCAAACCTGTGCATTTCTGAAAACTAGAGACCTAGGGGAATCCATGATGGGGCGACTTGTGGGGCTCAGACCAGGTTCTGTTACCCAGAATCCTTTGCAAACCTCAAAATTTGGCCTCACATTTCTGTGGCTGAAAGTTCTGGAATCTGAGAGGAGCCACAAATTTCCTTCCACCCAGCGTTCCCCCAAGTCTCCTGATAAAAATGATACCTCACTTGTGTGGGTAGGCCTAGCGCCCGCGACAGAAAACGCCCCAAAGCGCAACGTGGGCACATCCAAATTTTTTAAAGATAACAGAGGAGTTTTTTGCGAAGTGCCTACCTGTAGATTTTGGCCTCTAGCTCAGCCGGCACCTAGGGAAACCTACCAAACCTGTGCATTTCTGAAAACTAGAGACCTAGGGGAATCCATGATGGGGCGACTTGTGGGGCTCAGACCAGGATCTGTTACCCAGAATCCTATGCAAACCTCAAAATTTGGCTAAAAAAACACATGTTCCTCACATTTCTGTGGCAGAAAGTTCTGGAATCTGAGAGGAGCCACAAATTTCCTTCCAACTAGCGTTCCCCCAAGTCTCCTGATACAAATGATACCTCACTAGTGTGGGTAGGCCTTGCGCCCGCAACAGGAAATGCCCCAAAGCGCAACGTGGACACATCCACATTTTTGAAAGAAAACAGAGGTGATTTTTGCGAAGTGCCTACCTGTAGATTTTGGCCTCTAGCTCAGCCGGTACGTAGGGAAACCTACCAAACCTGTGCATTTCTGAAAACTAGAGACCTAGGGGAATCCAAGATGGGGTGACTTGTGGGGCTCGGACCAGGTTCTGTTACCCAGAATCCTTTGCAAACCTCAAAATTTGGCTAAAAAAACACATGGTCCTCACATTTCTGTGGCAGAAAGTTCTGGAATCTGAGAGGAGCCACAAATTTCCTTCCACCTAGCGTTCCCCCCAGTCTCCAGATAAAAATGATACCTCACTTGTGTGGGTAGGCCTAGCGCCCGCGACAGGAAACGCCCCAAAGCGCAACGTGGACACATCCAAATTTTTTAAAGAAAACAGAGGTGTTTTTTGCGAAGTGCCTACCTGTAGATTTTGGGCTCTAGCTCAGCCGGCACCTAGGGAAACCTACCACACCTGTGCATTTCTGAAAACTAGAGACCTAGGGGAATCCATGATGGGGTGACTTGTGGGGCTCAGACCAGGTTCTGTTACCCAGAATCCTATGAACCCCTCAAAATTTGGTTAAAAAAACACATGTTCCTCACATTTCTGTGGCAGAAAGTTCTGGAATCTGAGAGGAGCCACAAATTTCCTTCCACCTAGCGTTCCCCCAAGTCTCCAGATAAAAATGATACCTCACTTGTGTGGGTAGGCCTTGCGCCCGCAACAGGAAACGCCCCAAAGCGCAACGTGGACACATCCACATTTTTGAAAGAAAACAGAGGTGATTTTTGTGAAGTACCTACCTGTAGATTTTGGCCTCTAGCTCAGCCGGTACATAGGGAAACCTACCAAACCTGTGCATTTCTGAAAACTAGAGACCTAGGGGAATCCATGTTGGGGCAACTTGTGGGGCTCGGACCAGGTTCTGTTACCCAGAATCCTTTGCAAACCTCAAAATTTGGCTAAAAAAACACATGTTCCTCACATTTCTGTGGCAGAAAGTTCTGGAATCTGAGAGGAGCCACAAATTTCCTTCCACCCAGCGTTCCCCCAAGTCTCTCGATAAAAATGATGCCTCACTTGTGTGGGTAGACCTAGCGCCCCCGACAGGAAACGCCCCAAAGCGCAACGTGGACACATCCCATTTTTTTAAAAGAAAACAGTGCCTACCTGTGGATTTTGGCCAGTAGCTCAGCCGGCACCTAGGGAAACCTACCAAACCTGTGCATTTCTGAAAGCTAGAGACCTAGGGGAATTCAAGATGGGGTGACTTGTGGGGCTCGGACCAGTTTCTGTTACCCAGAATCCTTTCCAAACCTCAAAATTTGGCTAAAAAAACACATTTTCCTCACATTTCTGTGGCAGAAAGTTCTGGAATCTGAGAGGAGCCACAAATTTCTTTCCACCCAGCGTTTCCCCAAGTCTCTCGATAAAAATGATACCTCACTTGTGTGGGTAGGCCTGGCGCGCGCGACAGGAAACGCCCCAAAGTGCAGCGTGGACACATCCAATTTTTTGAAAGAAAACAGAGGTGTTTTTTGCAAAGTGCCTACCTGTAGATTTTGGCCTTTAGCTCAGCCGGCACCTAGGGAAACCTACCAAACCTGTGCATTTCTGAAAACAAGAGACCAAGGGGAATCCAAGATGGGGTGACTTGTGGGGCTCGGACCAGTTTCTGTTACCCAGAATCCTTTGCAAACCTCAAAATTTGGCTAAAAAAACACATGTTCCTCACATTTCTGTGGCAGAAAGTTCTGGAATCAGAGAGGAGCCACAAATTTCCTACCACCCAGCGTTCCCCCAAGTCTCCCGATAAAAATGATACCTCACTTGTGTGGGTAGGCCTAGCGCCCGCGACAGGAAACGCACCAAAGCGCAACGTGGACACATCCCATTTTTTGAAAGAAAACAGTGCCTACCTGTGGATTTTGGCCTGTAGCTCAGCCGGCACCTAGGGAAACCTACCAACCCTGTGCATTTTTGAAAACTAGAGACCTAGGGGAATCCAAGATGGGGTGACTTGTGGGGCTCGGACCAGGTTCTGTTACCCAGAATCCTTTGCAAACCTCAAACTTTTACCAAAAAAACACATGTTCCTCACATTTCTATGGCAGAAAGTTCTGGAATCTGAGAGGAGCCACAAATTTCCTTCCACCCAGCGTTCCCCCAAGTCTCCTGATTAAAATGATACCTCACTTGTGTGGGTAGGCCTAGCTCCCGCGACAGGAAACGCCCCAAAGCGCAACGTGGACACATCCAATTTTTTAATAGAAAACAGAGGTTTTTTGCGAAGTGCCTACCTGTAGATTTTGGCCTCTAGCTCAGCCGGCACCTAGGGAAACCTACCAACCCTGTGCATTTTTGAAAACGAGAGACCTAGGGGAATCCAAGATGGGGTGACTTGTGGGGCTCGGACCAGGTTCTGTTACCCAGAATCCTTTGCAAACCTCAAAATTTGGCTTAAAAAACACATGTTCCTCACATTTCGGTGACCGAAAGTTCTGGAATCTGAGAGGAGCCACAAATTTCCTTCCACCCAGCGTTCCCACAAGTCTCCCGATAAAAATGATACCTCACTTGTGTGGATAGGCCTAGCGCCCGCGACAGGAAACACCCCAAAGCGCAACGTGGGCACATCCACATTTTTTAAAGAAAACAGAGGTGTTTTTTGCGAAGTGCCTACCTGTAGATTTTGGCCTCCAGCTCAGCCGGCACATAGGGAAACCTACCACACCTGTGCATTTCTGAAAACTAGAGACCTAGGGGAATCCATGATGGGGCGACTTGTGGGGCTCGGACCAGGTTCTGTTACCCAGAATCCTTTGCAAACCTCACAATTTGGCTAAAAAAAACCATGTTCCTCACATTTCTGTGGCAGAAAGTTCTGGAATCTGAGAGGAGCCACAAATTTCCTTCCACCCAGCGTTCCCCCAAGTCTCCCGATAAAAATGATACCTCACTTGTGTGGGTAGGCCTAGCGCGCGCGACAGGAAACGCCCCAAAGTGCAGCGTGGACACATCCAAATTTTTTAAAGAAAACAGAGGTGTTTTTTGCGAAGTGCCTACCTGTAGATTTTGGCCTCTAGCTCAGCCGGCACCTAGGGAAAACTACCAAACCTGTGCATTTCTGAAAACTAGAGACCAAGGGGAATCCAAGATGGGGTGACTTGTGGGGCTCGGACCAGGTTCTGTTACCCAGAATCCTTTGCAAACCTCAAAATTTGGCTAAAAAAACACATGTTCCTCACATTTCTGTGGCAGTAAGTTCTGGAATCTGAGAGGAGCCACAAATTTTCTTCCACCCAGCGTTCCCCCAAGTCTCCCGATAAAAATGATACCTCACTTGTGTGGGTAGGCCTAGCGCACGCGACAGGAAATGCTCCAAAGTGCAGCGTGGACACATCCAAATTTTTGAAAGAAAACAGAGGTGTTTTTTGCGAAGTGCCTACCTGTAGATTTTGGCCTCTAGCTTAGCCGGCACCTAGGGAAAACTACCAATCCTGTGCATTTTTGAAAACTAGATACCTAGGGGAACCCAAGATGGGGTGACTTGTGGGGCTCGGACCAGGTTCTGTTACCCAGAATCCTTTGCAAACCTCAAAATTTGGCTAAAAAAACACCCTTTCCTCTCATTTCGGTGACCGAAAGTTCTGGAATCTGAGAGGAGCCACAAATTTCCTTCCACCCAGCGTTCCCACAAGTCTCCCGATAAAAATGATACCTCACTTGTGTGGGTAGGCCTAGCGCCCGGGACAGGAAACACCCCAAAGCGCAACGTGGGCACATCCACATTTTTTAAAGAAAACAGAGGTGTTTTTTGCGAAGTGCCTACCTGTAGATTTTGGCCTCCAGCTCAGCCGGTACCTAGGGAAACCTACCAAACCTGTTCATTTCTGAAAACTAGAGACCTAGGGGAATCCAAGATGGCGTGACTTGTGGGGCTCGGACCAAGTTCTGTTACCCAGAATCCTTTGCAAACCTCAAAATTTGGCTAAAAAAACACATGTTCCTCACATTTCTGTGGCAGAAAGTTCTGGAATCTGAGAGGAGCCACAAATTTGCTTCCACCCAGCGTTTCCCCAAGTCTCCTGATAAAAATGATACCTCACTTTTGTGGGTAAGCCTAGCGCCCGCGACTGGAAACGCCCCAAAGCGCAACGTGGACACATCCAAATTTTTTAAAGAAAACAGAGGTGTTTTTTGCAAAGTGCCTACCTGTAGATTTTGGCCTCTAGCTCAGCCGGCACATAGGGAAACCTACCAAGCCTGTGCATTTTTTTAAACTAGAGACCTAGGGGAATCCAAGATGGGGTGACTTGTGGGGCTCGGACAAGTTTCTGTTACCCAGAATCCTTTGCAAACCTCAAACTTTTACCAAAAAAACACATGTTCCTCACATTTCTATGGCAGAAAGTTCTGGAATCTGAGAGGAGCCACAAATGTCCTTCCACCCAGCGTTCCCCCAAGTCTCCTGATTAAAATGATACCTCACTTGTGTGGGTAGGCCTAGCTCCCGCGACAGGAAACGCCCCAAAGCGCAACGTGGACACATCCAATTTTTTAATGGAAAACAGAGGTTTTTTGCGAAGTGCCTACCTTTAGATTTTGGCCTCTAGCTCAGCCGGCACCTAGGGAAACCTACCAACCCTGTGCATTTTTTAAAACGAGAGACCTAGGGGAATCCAAGATGGGGTGACTTGTGGGGCTCGGACCAGGTTCTGTTACCCAGAATCCTTTGCAAACCTCAAAATTTGGCTTAAAAAACACATGTTCCTCACATTTCGGTGACCGAAAGTTCTGGAATCTGAGAGGAGCCACAAATTTCCTTCCACCCAGCGTTCCCACAAGTCTCCCGATATAAATGATACCTCACTTGTGTGGGTAGGCCTAGCGCCCGCGACAGGAAACACCCCAAAGCGCAACGTGGGCACATCCACATTTTTTAAAGAAAACAGAGGTGTTTTTTGCGAAGTGCCTACCTGTAGATTTTGGCCTCCAGCTCAGCCGGCACATAGGGAAACCTACCACACCTGTGCATTTCTGAAAACTAGAGACCTAGGGTAATCCATGATGGGGCGACTTGTGGGGCTCGGACCAGGTTCTGTTACCCAGAATCCTTTGCAAACCTCACAATTTGGCTAAAAAAAAACATGTTCCTCACATTTCTGTGGCAGAAAGTTCTGGAATCTGAGAGGAGCCACAAATTTCCTTCCACCCAGCGTTCCCCCAAGTCTCCCGATAAAAATGATACCTCACTTGTGTGGGTAGGCCTAGCGCGCGCGACAGGAAACGCCTCAAAGTGCAGCGTGGACACATCCAAATTTTTGAAAGAAAACAGAGGTGTTTTTTGCGAAGTGCCTACCTGTAGATTTTGGCCTCTAGCTCAGCCGGCACATAGGGAAACCTACCAAGCCTGTGCATTTTTTTAAACTAGAGACCTAGGGGAATCCAAGATGGGGTGACTTGTGGGGCTCGGACAAGGTTCTGTTACCCAGAATCCTTTGCAAACCTCAAACTTTTACCAAAAAAACACATGTTCCTCACATTTCTATGGCAGAAAGTTCTGGAATCTGAGAGGAGCCACAAATGTCCTTCCACCCAGCGTTCCCCCAAGTCTCCTGATTAAAATGATACCTCACTTGTGTGGGTAGGCCTAGCTCCCGCGACAGGAAACGCCCCAAAGCGCAACGTGGACACATCCAATTTTTTAATAGAAAACAGAGGTTTTTTGCGAAGTGCCTACCTGTAGATTTTGGCCTCTAGCTCAGCCGGCACCTAGGGAAACCTACCAACCCTGTGCATTTTTGAAAACGAGAGACCTAGGGGAATCCAAGATGGGGTGACTTGTGGGGCTCGGACCAGGTTCTGTTACCCAGAATCCTTTGCAAACCTCAAAATTTGGCTTAAAAAACACATGTTCCTCACATTTCGGTGACCGAAAGTTCTGGAATCTGAGAGGAGCCACAAATTTCCTTCCACCCAGCGTTCCCACAAGTCTCCCGATAAAAATGATACCTCACTTGTGTGGGTAGGCCTAGCGCCCGCGACAGGAAACACCCCAAAGCGTAAACGTGGGCACATCCACATTTTTTAAAGAAAACAGAGGTGTTTTTTGCGAAGTGCCTACCTGTAGATTTTGGCCTCCAGCTCAGCCGGCACATAGGGAAACCTACCACACCTGTGCATTTCTGAAAACTAGAGACCTAGGGTAATCCATGATGGGGCGACTTGTGGGGCTCGGACCAGGTTCTGTTACCCAGAATCCTTTGCAAACCTCACAATTTGGCTAAAAAAAAACATGTTCCTCACATTTCTGTGGCAGAAAGTTCTGGAATCTGAGAGGAGCCACAAATTTCCTTCCACCCAGCGTTCCCCCAAGTCTCCCGATAAAAATGATACCTCACTTGTGTGGGTAGGCCTAGCGCGCGCGACAGGAAACGCCCCAAAGTGCAGCGTGGACACATCCAAATTTTTGAAAGAAAACAGAGGTGTTTTTTGCGAAGTGCCTACCTGTAGATTTTGGCCTCTAGCTCAGCCGGCACATAGGGAAACCTACCAAGCCTGTGCATTTTTTTAAACTAGAGACCTAGGGGAATCCAAGATGGGGTGACTTGTGGGGCTCGGACAAGGTTCTGTTACCCAGAATCCTTTGCAAACCTCAAACTTTTACCAAAAAAACACATGTTCCTCACATTTCTATGGCAGAAAGTTCTGGAATCTGAGAGGAGCCACAAATGTCCTTCCACCCAGCGTTCCCCCAAGTCTCCTGATTAAAATGATACCTCACTTGTGTGGGTAGGCCTAGCTCCCGCGACAGGAAACGCCCCAAAGCGCAACGTGGACACATCCAATTTTTTAATAGAAAACAGAGGTTTTTTGCGAAGTGCCTACCTGTAGATTTTGGCCTCTAGCTCAGCCGGCACCTAGGGAAACCTACCAACCCTGTGCATTTTTGAAAACGAGAGACCTAGGGGAATCCAAGATGGGGTGACTTGTGGGGCTCGGACCAGGTTCTGTTACCCAGAATCCTTTGCAAACCTCAAAATTTGGCTTAAAAAACACATGTTCCTCACATTTCGGTGACCGAAAGTTCTGGAATCTGAGAGGAGCCACAAATTTCCTTCCACCCAGCGTTCCCACAAGTCTCCCGATAAAAATGATACCTCACTTGTGTGGGTAGGCCTAGCGCCCGCGACAGGAAACACCCCAAAGCGTAAACGTGGGCACATCCACATTTTTTAAAGAAAACAGAGGTGTTTTTTGCGAAGTGCCTACCTGTAGATTTTGGCCTCCAGCTCAGCCGGCACATAGGGAAACCTACCACACCTGTGCATTTCTGAAAACTAGAGACCTAGGGGAATCCATGATGGGGCGACTTGTGGGGCTCGGACCAGGTTCTGTTACCCAGAATCCTTTGCAAACCTCACAATTTGGCTAAAAAAAACCATGTTCCTCACATTTCTGTGGCAGAAAGTTCTGGAATCTGAGAGGATCCACAAATTTCCTTCCACCCAGCGTTCCCCCAAGTCTCCCGATAAAAATGATACCTCACTTGTGTGGGTAGGCCTAGCGCGCGCGACAGGAAACGCCCCAAAGTGCAGCGTGGACACATCCAAATTTTTGAAAGAAAACAGAGGTGTTTTTTGCGAAGTGCCTACCTGTAGATTTTGGCCTCTAGCTCAGCCGGCACCTAGGGAAAACTACCAAACCTGTGCATTTCTGAAAACTAGAGACCAAGGGGAATCCAAGATGGGGTGACTTGTGGGGCTCGGACCAGGTTCTGTTACCCAGAATCCTTTGCAAACCTCAAAATTTGGCTAAAAAAACACATGTTCCTCACATTTCTGTGGCAGTAAGTTCTGGAATCTGAGAGGAGCCACAAATTTTCTTCCACCCAGCGTTCCCCCAAGTCTCCCGATAAAAATGATACCTCACTTGTGTGGGTAGGCCTAGCGCGCGCGACAGGAAATGCCCCAAAGTGCAGCGTGGACACATCCAAATTTTTGAAAGAAAACAGAGGTGTTTTTTGCGAAGTGCCTACCTGTAGATTTTGGCCTCTAGCTCAGCCGGCACCTAGGGAAAACTACCAAACCTGTGCATTTTTGAAAACTAGATACCTAGGGGAACCCAAGATGGGGTGACTTGTGGGGCTCGGACCAGGTTCTGTTACCCAGAATCCTTTGCAAACCTCAAAATTTGGCTAAAAAAACACCCTTTCCTCTCATTTCGGTGACCGAAAGTTCTGGAATCTGAGAGGAGCCACAAATTTCCTTCCACCCAGCGTTCCCACAAGTCTCCCGATAAAAATGATACCTCACTTGTGTGGGTAGGCCTAGCGCCCGCGACAGGAAACACCCCAAAGCGTAAACGTGGGCACATCCACATTTTTTAAAGAAAACAGAGGTGTTTTTTGCGAAGTGCCTACCTGTAGATTTTGGCCTCCAGCTCAGCCGGCACATAGGGAAACCTACCACACCTGTGCATTTCTGAAAACTAGAGACCTAGGGGAATCCATGATGGGGCGACTTGTGGGGCTCGGACCAGGTTCTGTTACCCAGAATCCTTTGCAAACCTCACAATTTGGCTAAAAAAAACCATGTTCCTCACATTTCTGTGGCAGAAAGTTCTGGAATCTGAGAGGATCCACAAATTTCCTTCCACCCAGCGTTCCCCCAAGTCTCCCGATAAAAATGATACCTCACTTGTGTGGGTAGGCCTAGCGCGCGCGACAGGAAACGCCCCAAAGTGCAGCGTGGACACATCCAAATTTTTGAAAGAAAACAGAGGTGTTTTTTGCGAAGTGCCTACCTGTAGATTTTGGCCTCTAGCTCAGCCGGCACCTAGGGAAAACTACCAAACCTGTGCATTTCTGAAAACTAGAGACCAAGGGGAATCCAAGATGGGGTGACTTGTGGGGCTCGGACCAGGTTCTGTTACCCAGAATCCTTTGCAAACCTCAAAATTTGGCTAAAAAAACACATGTTCCTCACATTTCTGTGGCAGTAAGTTCTGGAATCTGAGAGGAGCCACAAATTTTCTTCCACCCAGCGTTCCCCCAAGTCTCCCGATAAAAATGATACCTCACTTGTGTGGGTAGGCCTAGCGCGCGCGACAGGAAATGCCCCAAAGTGCAGCGTGGACACATCCAAATTTTTGAAAGAAAACAGAGGTGTTTTTTGCGAAGTGCCTACCTGTAGATTTTGGCCTCTAGCTCAGCCGGCACCTAGGGAAAACTACCAAACCTGTGCATTTTTGAAAACTAGATACCTAGGGGAACCCAAGATGGGGTGACTTGTGGGGCTCGGACCAGGTTCTGTTACCCAGAATCCTTTGCAAACCTCAAAATTTGGCTAAAAAAACACCCTTTCCTCTCATTTCGGTGACCGAAAGTTCTGGAATCTGAGAGGAGCCACAAATTTCCTTCCACCCAGCGTTCCCACAAGTCTCCCGATAAAAATGATACCTCACTTGTGTGGGTAGGCCTAGCGCCCGCGACAGGAAACACCCCAAAGCGCAACGTGGGCACATCCACATTTTTTAAAGAAAACAGAGGTGTTTTTTGCGAAGTGCCTACCTGTAGATTTTGGCCTCCAGCTCAGCCGGTACCTAGGGAAACCTACCAAACCTGTGCATTTCTGAAAACTAGAGACCTAGGGGAATCCAAGATGGCGTGACTTGTGGGGCTCGGACCAAGTTCTGTTACCCAGAATCCTTTGCAAACCTCAAAATTTGGCTAAAAAAACACATGTTCCTCACATTTCTGTGGCAGAAAGTTCTGGAATCTGAGAGGAGCCACAAATTTGCTTCCACCCAGCGTTTCCCCAAGTCTCCTGATAAAAATGATACCTCACTTTTGTGGGTAAGCCTAGCGCCCGCGACTGGAAACGCCCCAAAGCGCAACGTGGACACATCCAAATTTTTTAAAGAAAACAGAGGTGTTTTTTGCGAAGTGCTTACCTGTAGATTTTGGCCTCTAGCTCAGCCGGCACATAGGGAAACCTACCAAGCCTGTGCATTTTTTTAAACTAGAGACCTAGGGGAATCCAAGATGGGGTGACTTGTGGGGCTCGGACAAGTTTCTGTTACCCAGAATCCTTTGCAAACCTCAAACTTTTACCAAAAAAACACATGTTCCTCACATTTCTATGGCAGAAAGTTCTGGAATCTGAGAGGAGCCACAAATGTCCTTCCACCCAGCGTTCCCCCAAGTCTCCTGATTAAAATGATACCTCACTTGTGTGGGTAGGCCTAGCTCCCGCGACAGGAAACGCCCCAAAGCGCAACGTGGACACATCCAATTTTTTAATAGAAAACAGAGGTTTTTTGCGAAGTGCCTACCTGTAGATTTTGGCCTCTAGCTCAGCCGGCACCTAGGGAAACCTACCAACCCTGTGCATTTTTGAAAACGAGAGACCTAGGGGAATCCAAGATGGGGTGACTTGTGGGGCTCGGACCAGGTTCTGTTACCCAGAATCCTTTGCAAACCTCAAAATTTGGCTTAAAAAACACATGTTCCTCACATTTCGGTGACCGAAAGTTATGGAATCTGAGAGGAGCCACAAATTTCCTTCCACCCAGCGTTCCCACAAGTCTCCCGATATAAATGATACCTCACTTGTGTGGGTAGGCCTAGCGCCCGCGACAGGAAACTCCCCAAAGCGCAACGTGGGCACATCCACATTTTTTAAAGAAAACAGAGGTGTTTTTTGCGAAGTGTCTACCTGTAGATTTTGGCCTCCAGCTCAGCCGGCACGTAGGGAAACCTACCACACCTGTGCATTTCTGAAAACTAGAGACCTAGGGTAATCCATGATGGGGCGACTTGTGGGGCTCGGACCAGGTTCTGTTACCCAGAATCCTTTGCAAACCTCACAATTTGGCTAAAAAAAACATGTTCCTCACATTTCTGTGGCAGAAAGTTCTGGAATCTGAGAGGAGCCACAAATTTCCTTCCACCCAGCGTTCCCCCAAGTCTCCCGATAAAAATGATACCTCACTTGTGTGGGTAGGCCTAGCGCGCGCGACAGGAAACGCCCCAAAGTGCAGCGTGGACACATCCAAATTTTTGAAAGAAAACAGAGGTGTTTTTTGCGAAGTGCCTACCTGTCGATTTTGGCCTCTAGCTCAGCCGGCACCTAGGGAAAACTACCAAACCTGTGCATTTCTGAAAACTAGAGACCAAGGGGAATCCAAGATGGGGTGACTTGTGGGGCTCGGACCAGGTTCTGTTACCCAGAATCCTTTGCAAACCTCAAAATTTGGCTAAAAATACACATGTTCCTCACATTTCTGTGGCAGAAAGTTCTGGAATCTGAGAGGAGCCACAAATTTCCTTCCACCCAGCGTTCCCCCAAGTCTCATGATAAAAATGATACCTCACTTGTGTGGGTAGGCCTAGCGCCCGCGACAGGAAACGCCCCAAAGCGCAACGTGGACACATCCACATTTTTTAAAGAAAACAGAGGTGTTTTTTGCGAAGTGCCTACCTGTGGATTTTGGCCTGTAGCTCAGCCGGCACCTAGGAAACCTACCAACCCTGTGCATTTTTGAAAACTAGAGACCTAGGGGAATCCAAGATGAGGTGACTTGTGGGGCTCGGACAAGGTTCTGTTACCCAGAATCCTTTGCAAACCTCAAACTTTTACCAAAAAAACACATGTTCCTCACATTTCTATGGCAGAAAGTTCTGGAATCTGAGAGGAGCCACAAATTTCCTTCCACCCAGCGTTCCCCCAAGTCTCCTGATTAAAATGATACCTCACTTGTGTGGGTAGGCCTAGCTCCCGCGACAGGAAACGCCCCAAAGCGCAACGTGGACACATCCAATTGTTTAATAGAAAACAGAGGTTTTTTTGCGAAGTGCCTACCTGTAGATTTTGGCCTCTAGCTCAGCCGGCACCTAGGGAAACCTACCAACCCTGTGCATTTTTGAAAACGAGAGACCTAGGGGAATCCAAGATGGGGTGACTTGTGGTGCTCGGACCAGGTTCTGTTACCCAGAATCCTTTGCAAACCTCAAAATTTGGCTTAAAAAACACATGTTCCTCACATTTCTGTGGCAGAAAGTTCTGGAATCTGAGAGTAGCCACAAATTTCCTTCCACCCAGCGTTCCCCCAAGTCTCCCGATAAAAATGATACCTCACTTGTGTGGGTAGGCCTAGTGCCCGCGACAGGAAGCGCCCCAAAGCGCAACGTGGACACATCCCATTTTTTTAAAGAAAACAGTGCCTACCTGTGGATTTTGGCCTGTAGCTCAGCCGGCACCTAGGGAAACCTACCAACCCTGTGCATTTTTGAAAACTAGAGACCTAGGGGAATCCAAGATGGGGTGACTTGTGGGGCTCGGACCAGGTTCTGTTACCCAGAATCCTTTGCAAACCTCAAAATTTTACCAAAAAAACACATGTTCCTCACATTTCTATGGCAGAAAGTTCTGGAATCTGAGAGGAGCCACAAATTTCCTTCCACACAGCGTTCCCCCAAGTCTCCGGATAAAAATGATACCTCACTTGTGTGGGTAGGCCTAGCTCCCGCGACAGGAAACGCCCCAAAGCGCAACGTGGACACATCCAATTGTTTAATAGAAAACAGAGGTTTTTTTGCGAAGTGCCTACCTGTAGATTTTGGCCTCTAGCTCAGCCGGCACCTAGGGAAACCTACCAAACCTGTGCATTTTTTAAAACTAGAGACCTAGGGGAATCCAAGATGGGGTGACTTTTGGGGCTCGGACCAGGTTCTGTTACCCAGAATCCTTTGCAAACCTCAAAATTTGACTAAAAAAACACATGTTCCTCACATTTCTGTGGCAGAAAGTTCTGGAATCTGAGAGGAGCCACAAATTTCCTTCCACCCAGCGTTTCCCCAAGTCTCCCGATAAAAATGATACCTCACTTGTGTGGGTAGGCCTAGCGCCCGCGACAGGAAGCGCCCCAAAGCGCAACGTGGACACATCCCATTTTTTGAAAGAAAACAGTGCCTACCTCTGGATTTTGGCCTGTAGCTCAGCCGGCACCTAGGGAAACCTACCAACCCTGTGCATTTTTGAAAACTAGAGACCTAGGGGAATCCAAGATGGGGTGACTTGTGGGGCTCGGACCAGGTTCTGTTACCCAGAATCCTTTGCAAACCTCAAAATTTTCTTAAAAAACACATGTTCCTCACATTTCTGTGGCAGAAAGTTCTGGAATCTGAGAGGAGCCACAAATTTCCTTCCACCCAGCGTTCCCCCAAGTCTCCCGATACAAATGATACCTCACTTGTGTGGGTAGGCCTAGTGCCCGCGACAGGAAGCGCCCCAAAGCGCAACGTGGACACATCCCATTTTTTGAAAGAAAACAGTGCCTACCTGTGGATTTTGGCCTGTAGCTCAGCCGGGCCCTCTGGAAACCTACCAACCCTGTGCATGTTTGAAAACTAGAGACCTAGGGGAATCCAAGATGAGGTGACTTGTGGGGCTCGGACCAGGTTCTGTTACCCAGAATCCTTTGCAAACCTCAACATTTATCTAAAAAAACACATGTTCCTCACATTTCTGTGGCAGAAACTTCTGGAATCTGAGAGGAGCCACAAATTTCCTTCCACCCAGCGTTCCCCCAAGTCTCCCGATAAAAATGATACCTCCCTTGTGTGGGTAGGCCTAGCGCCCGCGACAGGAAACGCCCCAAAGCGCAACGTGGACACATCCAATTTTTTGAAAGAAAACAGAGGTGTTTTTTGCAAAGTGCCTACCTGTAGATTTTGGCCTCTAGCTCAGCCGGCACCTAGGGAAACTGACCAAACCTGTGCATTTCTGAAAACTAGAGACCGAGGGGAATTCTAGATAGGGTGACTTGAGGGGCTCGGACCAGGTTCTGTTACCCAGAATCCTTTGCAAACCTCAAAATTTGGCTAAAAGAACACATGTTCCTCGAATTTCTGTGGCAGAAAGTTCTGGAATCTGAGAGGAGCCACAAATTTCCTTCCACCCAGCGTTCCCCCAAGTCTCCCGATAAAAATGATACCTCAATTGTGTGGGTAGGCCTAGCGCCCGCGCCAGGAAACACCCCAAAGCGCAACGTGGACACATCCCATTTTTTGAAAGAAAACAGTGCCTACCTGTGGATTTTGGCCTGTAGCTCAGCCGGCACCTAGGGAAACCTACCAACCCTGTGCATTTTTGAAAACTAGAGACCTAGGGGAATCCAAGATGGGGTGACTTGTGGGGCTTGGACCAGGTTCTGTTACCCAGAATCCTTTGCAAACCTCAAAATTTGGCTTAAAAAACACATGTTCCTCACATTTCTGTTGCAGAAAGTTCTGGAATCTGAGAGTAGCCACAAATTTCCTTCCACCCAGCATTCCCCCAAGTCTCCCGATAAAAATGATACCTCACTTGTGTGGGTAGGCCTAGTGCCCGCGACAGGAAGCGCCCCAAAGCGCAACGTGGACACATCCCATTTTTTGAAAGAAAACAGTGCCTACCTGTGGATTTTGGCCTGTACCTCAGCCGGCACCTAGGGAAACCTACCAACCCTGTGCATTTTTGAAAACTAGAGACCTAGGGGAATCCAAGATGGCGTGACTTGTGGGGCTCGGACCAGGTTCTGTTACCCAGAATCCTTTGCAAACCTCAAAATTTGGCTTAAAAAACACATGTTCCTCACATTTCTGTGGCAGAAAGTTCTGGAATCTGAGAGTAGCCACAAATTTCCTTCCACCCAGCGTTCCCCCAAGTCTCCCGATAAAAATGATACCTCACTTGTGTGGGTAGGCCTAGCGCCCGCGACAGGAAACGCCCCAAAGCGCAACGTGGACACATCCAATTTTTTTAAAGAAAACAGAGGTGTTTTTTGCGAAGTGCCTACCTGTAGATTTTGGCCTCTAGCTCAGCCGGCACCTAGGGAAACTGACCAAACCTGTGCATTTCTGAAAACTAGAGACCGAGGGGAATTCAAGATAGGGTGACTTGAAGGGCTCGGACCAGGTTCTGTTACCCAGAATCCTTTGCAAACCTCAAAATTTGGCTAAAAAAACACATGTTCCTCATATTTCTGTGGCAGAAAGTTCTGGAATCTGAGAGGAGCCACAAATTTCCTTCCACCTAGCGTTTCCCCAAGTCTCCCGATAAAAATGATACCTCACTTGTGTGGGTAGGCCTTGCGCCCGCAACAGGAAACGCCCCAAAGCGCAACGTGGACACATCCAGTTTTTTGAAAGAAAACAGAGGTGATTTTTGCGAAGTACCTACCTGTAGATTTTGGCCTCTAGCTCAGCCGGTACCTAGGGAAACCTACCAAACCTGTGCATTTCTGAAAACTAGAGACCTAGGGGAATCCATGTTGGGGCGACTTGTGGGGCTCGGACCAGGTTCTGTTACTCAGAATCCTTTGCAAACCTCAAAATTTGGCTAAAAAAACACATGTTCCTCACATTTCTGTGGCAGAAAGTTCTGGAATCTGAGAGGAGCCACAAATTTCCTTCCACCCAGCATTTCCCCAAGTCTCCCGATAAAAATGATACCTCACTTGTGTGGGTAGGCCTAGCGCCCGCGACAGGAAACGCCCCAAAGCGGAACATGGGCACATACAATTTTTTGAAAGAAAACAGAGGTGTTTTTTGCAAAGTGCCTACCTGTAGATTTTGGCCTCTAGCTCAGCCGGCACCTAGGGAAATCTACCAAACCTGTGCATTTCAGAAAACTAGAGACATAGGGGAATTCAAGATGGGGTGACTTGTGGGGCTCGGACCAGGTTCTGTTACCCAGAATCCTTTGCAAACCTCAAAATTTGGCTAAAAAAACACATGTTCCTCACATTTCTGTGGCAGAAAGTTCTGGAATCTGAGAGGAGCCACAAATTTCCTTCCACCCAGCATTTCCCCAAGTCTCCCGATAAAACTGATACCTCACTTGTGTGGGTAGGCCTAGCGCCCGCAACAGGAAACGCCCCAAAGTGCAACGTGGACACATCCCATTTTTTGAAAGAAAACAGTGCCTACCTGTGGATTTTGGCCTGTAGCTCAGCCGGCACCTAGGAAACCTACCAACCCTGTGCATTTTTGAAAACTAGAGACCTAGGGGAATCCAAGATGGGGTGACTTGTGGGGCTCGGACAAGGTTCTGTTACCCAGAATCCTTTGCAAACCTCAAACTTTTACCAAAAAAACACATGTTCCTCACATTTCTATGGCAGAAAGTTCTGGAATCTGAGAGGAGCCACAAATTTCCTTCCACCCAGCGTTCCCCCAAGTCTCCTGATTAAAATGATACCTCACTTGTGTGGGTAGGCCTAGTGCCCGCGACAGGAAGCGCCCCAAAGCGCAACGTGGACACATCCCATTTTTTGAAAGAAAACAGTGCCTACCTGTGGATTTTGGCCTGTACCTCAGCCGGCACCTAGGGAAACCTACCAACCCTGTGCATTTTTGAAAACTAGAGACCTAGGGGAATCCAAGATGGGGTGACTTGTGGGGCTTGGACCAGGTTCTGTTACCCAGAATCCTTTGCAAACCTCAAAATTTGGCTAAAAAAACACATGTTCCTCACATTTCTGTGGCAGAAAGTTATGGAATCTGAGAGGAGCCACAAATTTCCTCCAAACCAGCGTTTCCCCAAGTCTCCCGATAAAAATGATACCTCACTTGTGTGGGTAGGCCTAGCGCCCGCGACAGGAAGCGCCCCAAAGCGCAACGTGGACACATCCCATTTTTTGAAAGAAAACAGTGCCTACCTGTGGATTTTGGCCTGTAGCTCAGCCGGCACCTAGGGAAACCTACCAACCCTGTGCATTTTTGAAAACTAGAGACCTAGGGGAATCCAAGATGGGGTGACTTGTGGGGCTCGGACCAGGTTCTGTTACCCAGAATCCTTTGCAAACCTCAAAATTTGGCTTAAAAAACACATGTTCCTCACATTTCTGTGGCAGAAAGTTCTGGAATCTGAGAGGAGCCACAAATTTCCTTCCACCCAGCGTTCCCCCAAGTCTCCCGATACAAATGATACCTCACTTGTGTGGGTAGGCCTAGTGCCCGCGACAGGAAGCGCCCCAAAGCGCAACGTGGACACATCCCATTTTTTGAAAGAAAACAGTGCCTACCTGTGGATTTTGGCCTGTAGCTCAGCCGGCACCTCTGGAAACCTACCAACCCTGTGCATGTTTGAAAACTAGAGACCTAGGGGAATCCAAGATGAGGTGACTTGTGGGGCTCGGACCAGGTTCTGTTACCCAGAATCCTTTGCAAACCTCAACATTTGGCTAAAAAAACACATGTTCCTCACATTTCTGTGGCAGAAAGTTCTGGAATCTGAGAGGAGCCACAAATTTCCTTCCACCCAGCGTTCCCCCAAGTCTCCCGATAAAAATGATACCTCACTTGTGTGGGTAGGCCAAGCGCCCGCGACAGGAAACGCCCCAAAGCGCAACGTGGACACATCCAATTTTTTTAAAGAAAACAGAGGTGTTTTTTGCGAAGTGCCTACCTGTAGATTTTGGCCTCTAGCTCAGCCGGCACCTAGGGAAACTGACCAAACCTGTGCATTTCTGAAAACTAGAGACCGAGGGGAATTCAAAAAAGGGTGACTTGAAGGGCTCGGACCAGGTTCTGTTACCCAGAATCCTTTGCAAACCTCAAAATTTGACTAAAAAAACACATGTTCCTCATATTTCTGTGGCAGAAAGTTCTGGAATCTGAGAGGAGCCACAAATTTCCTTCCACCTAGCGTTCCCCCAAGTCTCCCGATAAAAATGATACCTCACTTGTGTGGGTAGGCCTTGCGCCCGCAACAGGAAACGCCCCAAAGCGCAACGTGGACACATCCAGTTTTTTGAAAGAAAACAGAGGTGATTTTTGCGAAGTACCTACCTGTAGATTTTGGCCTCTAGCTCAGCCGGTACCTAGGGAAACCTACCAAACCTGTGCATTTCTGAAAACTAGAGACCTAGGGGAATCCATGTTGGGGCGACTTGTGGGGCTCGGACCAGGTTCTGTTACCCAGAATCCTTTGCAAACCTCAAAATTTGGCTAAAAAAACACATGTTCCTCACATTTCTGTGGCAGAAAGTTCTGGAATCTGAGAGGAGCCACAAATTTCCTTCCACCCAGCATTTCCCCAAGTCTCCCGATAAAAATGATACCTCACTTGTGTGGGTAGGCCTAGCGCCCGCGACAGGAAACGACCCAAAGCGCAACGTGGGCACATACAATTTTTTGAAAGAAAACAGAGGTGTTTTTTGCAAAGTGCCTACCTGTAGATTTTGGCCTCTAGCTCAGCCGGCACCTAGGGAAACCTACCAAACCTGTGCATTTCAGAAAACTAGAGACATAGGGGAATTCAAGATGGGGTGACTTGTGGGGCTCGGACCAGGTTCTGTTACCCAGAATCCTTTGCAAACCTCAAAATTTGGCTAAAAAAACACATGTTCCTCACAATTTTGTGGCAGAAAGTTCTGGAATCTGAGAGGAGCCACAAATATCCTTCCACCCAGTGTTCCCCCAAGTCTCCCGATAAAAATGATACCTCACTTGTGTGGGTAGACCTAGCGCCCGCGACAGGAAACGCCCCAAAGCACAATGTGGACACATCCCATTTTTTTAAAGAAAACAGTGCCTACCTGTGGATTTTGGCCTGTAGCTCAGCCGGCACCTAGGGAAACCTACCAACCCTGTGCATTTTTGAAAACTAGATACCTAGGGGAACCCAAGATGGGGTGACTTGTGGGGCTCGGACCAGGTTCTGTTACCCAGAATCCTTTGCAAACCTCAAAATTTGGATAAAAAAACACCCTTTCCTCTCATTTCGGTGACAGAAAGTTCTGGAATCTAAGAGGAGCCACAAATTTCCTTCCATCCAGCGTTCCCACAAGTCTCCCGATAAAAATGATACCTCACTTTTGTGGGTAGGCCTAGCGCCCGCGACTGGAAACACCCCAAAGCGCAACGTGGGCACATCCACATTTTTTAAAGAAAACAGAGGTGTTTTTTGCGAAGTGCCTACCTTTAGATTTTGGCCTCTAGCTCAGCCGGCAAATAGGGAAACCTACCACACCTGTGCATTTCTGAAAACTAGAGACCTAGGGGAATCCATGATGGGGTGACTTGTGGGGCTCGGACCAGGTTCTGTTACCCAGAATCCTTTGCAAACCTCAAAATTTGGCTAAAAAAACACATGTTCCTCACTTTTCTGTGGCAGTAAGTTCTGGAATCTGAGAGGAGCCACAAATTTCCTTCCACCCAGCGTTCCCCCAAGTCTCCCGATAAAAATGATACCTCACTTGTGTGGGTAGGCCTAGAGCCCGCGACAGGAAACGCCCCAAAGCGCAATGTGGACACATCCACATTTTTGAAAGAAAACAGAGGTGTTTTTTGCGAAGTGCCTACCTGTAGATTTTGGCCTCTAGCTCAGCTGGCACCTAGGGAAACCTACCACACCTGCGCATTTCTGAAAACTAGAGACCTAGGGGAATCCATGATGGGGTGACTTTTGGGGCTCGGACCAGGTTCTGTTACCCAGAATCCTTTGCAAACCTCAAAATTTGGCTAAAAAAACACATGTTCCTCACATTTCTGTGGCAGAAAGTTCTGGAATCTGAGAGGAGCCACAAATTTCCTGCCACCCAGCGTTCCCCCAAGTCTCCCGATAAAAATGACACCTCACTTGTGTGGGTAGGCCTAGCGCCCGCGACAGGAAACGCCTCAAAGCGCAATGTGGACACATCAAATTTTTTAAAGAAAACAGAGGTGTTTTTTGCGAAGTGCCTACCTGTAGATTTTGGCCTCTAGCTCAGCCGGCACCTAGGGAAACCTACCAAACCTGTGCATTTCTGAAAACTAGAGGCCTAGGGGAATCCATGATGGAGTGACTTGTGGGGCTCAGACCAGGTTCTGTTACCCAGAATCCTTTGCAAACCTCAAAATTTGGCTAAAAAAACACATGTTCCTCACATTTCTGTGGCAGAAAGTTCTGGAATCTGAGAGGAGCCACAAATTTCCTTCCACTCAGCGTTCCCCCAAGTCTCCCGATAAAAATGATACCTCACTTGTGTGGGTAGGCCTAGCGCCCGCGACAGGAAACGCCCCAAAGCGCAACATGGACACATCACATTTTTTTAAAGAAAACAGTGCCTACCTGTGGATTTTGGCCTGTAGCTCAGCCGGCACCTAGGGAAACCTACCAACCCTGTGCATTTTTTAAAACTAGAGACCTAGGGGAATCTAAGATGGGGTGACTTGTGGTGCTCGGACCAGGTTCTGTTACCCCGAATCCTTTGCAAACCTCAAAATTTGGCTATAAAAAAACCCTTTCCTCTCATTTCGGTGACAGAAAGTTCTGGAATCTGAGTGGAGCCCCAAATTTCCTTCCACCCAGCGTTCTCCCAAGTCTCCCGATAAAAATGATACCTCACTTGTGTGGGTACGCCTAGCGCCCGCGACAGGAAACGCCCCAAAGCGCAACGTGGGCACATCCAAATTTTTTAAAGAAAACAGAGGGTGTTTTTTGCGAAGTGAGTACCTGTAGATTTTGGCCTCTAGCTCAGCCGGCACCTAGGGAAACCTACCAAACCTGTGCATTTCTGAAAGCTAGAGACCTAGGGGAATCCATGATGGGGCGACTTGTGGGGCTCAGACCAGGTTCTGTTACCCAGAATCCTTTGCAAACCTCAGAATTTGGCCTCACATTTCTGTGGCTGAAAGTTCTGGAATCTGAGAGGAGCCACAAATTTCCTTCCACCCAGCGTTCCCCCAAGTCTCCCGATAAAAATGATACCTCACTTGTGTGGGTAGGCCTAGCGCCCGCGACAGGAAACGCCCCAAAGCGCAACGTGGGCACATCCACATTTTTTATAGAAAACAGAGTTGTTTTTTGCGAAGTGCCTACCTGTAGATTTTGGCCTCTAGCTCAGCCGGTACCTAGGGAAACCTACCAAACCTGTGCATTTCTGAAAACTAGAGACCTAGGGGAATCCATGATGGAGTGACTTGTGGGGCTCAGACCAGGTTCTGTTACCCAGAATCCTTTGCAAACCTCAAAATTTGGCTAAAAAAACACATGTTCCTCACATTTCTGTGGCAGAAAGTTCTGGAATCTGAGAGGAGCCACAAATTTCCTTCCACTCAGCGTTCCCCCAAGTCTCCCGATAAAAATGATACCTCACTTGTGTGGGTAGGCCTAGCGCCCGCGACAGGAAACACCCCAAAGCGCAACATGGACACATCCCATTTTTTTAAAGAAAACAGTGCCTACCTGTGGATTTTGGCCTGTAGCTCAGCCGGCACCTAGGGAAACCTACCAACCCTGTGCATTTTTTAAAACTAGAGACCTAGGGGAATCTAAGATGGGGTGACTTGTGGTGCTCGGACCAGGTTCTGTTACCCAGAATCCTTTGCAAACCTCAAAATTTGGCTATAAAAACACCCTTTCCTCTCATTTCGGTGACAGAAAGTTCTGGAATCTGAGTGGAGCCCCAAATTTCCTTCCACCCAGCGTTCTCCCAAGTCTCCCGATAAAAATATTACCTCACTTGTGTGGGTACGCCTAGCGTCCGCGACAGGAAACGCCCCAAAGCGCAACGTGGGCACATCCAAATTTTTTAAAGAAAACAGAGGGTGTTTTTTGCGAAGTGACTACCTGTAGATTTTGGCCTCTAGCTCAGCCGGCACCTAGGGAAACCTACCAAACCTGTGCATTTCGGAAAACTAGAGACCTAGGGGAATCCATGATGGGGCGACTTGTGGGGCTCAGACCAGGTTCTGTTACCCAGAATCCTTTGCAAACCTCAGAATTTGGCCTCACATTTCTGTGGCTGAAAGTTCTGGAATCTGAGAGGAGCCACAAATTTCCTTCCACCCAGCGTTCCCCCAAGTCTCCCGATAAAAATGATACCTCACTTGTGTGGGTTGGCCTAGCGCCCGCGACAGGAAACGCCCCAAAGCGCAACGTGGACACATCCCATTTTTTGAAAGAAAACAGTGCCTACCTGTGGATTTTGGCCTGTAGCTCAGCCGGCACCTAGGGAAATCAACCAACCCTGTGCATTTCTGAAAACTAGAGACCTAGGGGAATCCATGATCGGGCGACTTGTGGGGCTCGGACCAGGTTCTGTTACCCAGAATCCTTTGCAAACCTCAAAATTTGGCTAAAAAAACACATGTTCCTCTCAATTTTATGGCAGAAAGTTCTGGAATCTGAGAGGAGCCACAAATTTCCTTCCACCAAGCGTTCCCCCAAGTCTCCCGATAAAAATGATACCTCACTTGTGTGGGTAGGCCTAGCGCCCGCGACAGAAAGCGCCCCAAAGCGCAACGTGGACACATCCCATTTTTTTAAAGAAAACAGTGCCTACCTGTGGATTTTGGCCTGTAGCTCAGCCGGCACCTAGGGAAACCTACCGACCCTGTGCATTTTTTAAAACTAGAGACCTAGAGGAATCCAAGATGGGGTGACTTGTGGGGTTCGGACCAGGTTCTGTTACCCAGAATCCTTTGCAAACCTCAAAATTTGGCTATAAAAACACCCTTTCCTCTCATTTCGGTGACAGAAAGTTCTGGAATCTGAGAGGAGCCACAAATTTCCTTCCACCCAGCGTTCCCCCAAGTCTCCCGATTAAAATGATACCTCACTTGTGTGGGTAGGCGTAGCATCCGCGACAGGAAACGCCCCAAAGCGCAACGTGGGCACATCCAAATTTTTGAAAGAAAACAGAGGTGTTTTTTGCAAAGTGCCTACCTGTAGATTTTGGCCTCCAGCTCAGCCGGTACCTAGGGAAACCTACCAAACCTGTGCATTTTTGAAAACTAGAGACCTAGGGGAATCCATGATGGGGCGACTTGTGGGGATCGGACCAGGTTCTGTTACCCAGAATCCTTTGCAAACCTCAAAATTTGGCTAAAAAAACACATGTTCCTCACATTTCTGTGGCAGAAAGTTCTGGAATTTGAGAGGAGCCACAAATTTCCTTCCACCCAGCGTTCCCCCAAGTCTCCCGATAAAATTGATACCTCACTTGTGTGGGTAGGCCTAGCGCCCGCGACAGGAAACGCCCCAAAGCGCAAGGTGGACACATCCCATTTTTTGAAAGAAAACAGTGCCTACCTGTGGATTTTGGCCTGTAGCTCAGCCGGCACCTAGGGAAACCTACCAACCATGTGCATTTCTGAAAACTAGAGACTTAGGGTAATCCATGATGGGGCGACTTGTGGGGCTCGGACCAGGTTCTGTTACCCAGAATCCTTTGCAAACCTCAAAATTTGGCTAAAAAAAACATGTTCCTCACAATTTTGTGGCAGAAAGTTCTGGAATCTGAGAGGAGCCACAAATTTCCTTCCACCCAGCGTTCCCCCAAGTCTCCCGATAAAAATGATACCTCACTTGTGTGGGTAGGCCTAGCGCCCGCTACAGGAAACGCCCCAAAGCGCAACGTGGACACATCCCATTTTTTTAAAGAAAACAGTGCCTAACTGTGGATTTTGGCCTGTAGCTCAGCCGGCACCTAGGGAAACCGACCAACCCTGAGCATTTTTTAAAAACTAGAGACCTAGGGGAATCCATGATCGGGCGACTTGTGGGGCTCGGACCAGGTTCTGTTACCCAGAATCCTTTGCAAACCTCAAAATTTGGCTAAAAAAACACATGTTCCTCACAATTTTGTGGCAGAAAGTTCTGGAATCTGAGAGGAGCAACAAATTTCATTCCACCCAGCGTTCCCCCAAGTCTCCCGATAAAAATGATACCTCACTTGTGTGGGTAGGCCTAGCGCCCGCAACAGAAAACGCCCCAAAGCGCAACGTGGACACATCCCATTTTTTTAAAGAAAACAGTGCCTACCTGTGGATTTTGGCCTGTAGCTCAGCCGGCACCTAGGGAAACCTACCGACCCTGTGCATTTCTGAAAACTACAGACCGAGGGGAATTCAAGATAGGGTGACTTGAGGGGCTCGGACCAGGTTCTGTTACCCAGAATCCTTTGCAAACCTCAAAATTTGGCTAAAAAAACACATGTTCTTAACATTTCTGTGGCAGAAAGTTCTTGAATCTGAGAGGAGCCACAAATTTCCTTCCGTCCAGCGTTCCCCCAAGTCTCCCCATAAAAATGATGCCTCACTTGTGTGGGTAGGCTTAGCGCCCGCGACAGGAAACGCCCTAAAGCGCAACGTGGACACATCCAAATTTTTGAAAGAAAACAGAGGTGTTTTTTGCGAAGTGCCTACCTGTAGATTTTGGCCTCTAGCTCAGCCGGCACCTAGGGAAACCTACCAAACATGTGCATTTCTGAAAACTAGAGACCTAGGGGAATCCAAGATAGGGTGACTTGTGGGGCTCGGACCAGGTTCTGTTACCCAAAATCCTTTGCAAACCTCAAAATTTGGCTAAAAAAACACATGTTCCTCACATTTCTGTGGCAGAAAGTTCTTGAATCTGAGAGGAGCCACAAATTTCCTTCCACCCAGCGTTCCCCCAAGTCTCCCCATAAAAATGATGCCTCACTTGTGTGGGTAGGCTTAGCGCCCGCGACAGGAAACGCCCTAAAGCGCAACGTGGACACATCCAAATTTTTGAAAGAAAACAGAGGTGTTTTTTGCGATGTGCCTACCTGTAGATTTTGGCCTCTAGCTCAGCCGGCACCTAGGGAAACCTACCAAACCTGTGCATTTCTGAAAACTAGAGACCTAGGGGAATTCAGGATGGGGTGACTTGTGGGGCTCGGACCAGGTTCTGTTACCCAGAATCCTTTGCAAACCTCAAAATTTGGCTAAAAAAACACATGTTCCTCACATTTCTGTGGCAGAAAGTTCTGGAATCTGAGAGGAGCCACAAATTTCCTTCCACCCAGCGTTCCCCCAAGTCTCCCGACAAAAATGATACCTCACTTGTGTGGGTAGGCCTAGCACCCGCGACAGGAAACGCCCCAAAGCGCAACGTGGGCACATCCACATTTTTTAAAGAATACAGAGGTGTTTTTTGCGAAGTGCCTAACTGTAGATTTTGGCCTCTAGCTCAGCCGGTACCTAGGGAAACCTACCAAACCTGTGCATTGCTGAAAACTAGAGACCTAGGGGAATCCAAGATGGGGTGGCTTGTGGGGCTCGGACCAGGTTCTGTTACCCAAAATCCTTTGCAAACCTCAAAATTTGGCTAAAAAAACACATGTTCCTCACATTTCTGTTTCAGAAAGTTCTGGAATCTGAGAGGAGCCACAAATTTCCTTCCACCCAGCGTTCCCCCAAGTCTCCCGACAAAAATGATACCTCACTTGTGTGGGTAGGCCTAGCGCCCGCGACAGGAAACGCCCCAAAGCGTAACGTAGACACATCCAAATTTTTTTAAGAAAACAGAGGAGTTTTTTGCAAAGTGCCTACCTGTAGATTTTGGCCTCTAGCTCAGCCGGCACCTAGGGAAACCTACCAAACCTGTGCATTTTTGAAAACTAGAGACCTAAGGGAATCCATGATGGTTTGACTTGTGGGGCTCGGACCAGGTTCTGTTACCCAGAATCCTTTGCAAACCTCACAATTTGGCTAAAAAAACACATGTTTCTCACATTTCTGTGGCAGAAAGTTCTGGAATCTGAGAGGAGCCACAAATGTCCTTACACCCAGCGTTCCCCCAACTCTCCTGATAAAAATGATACCTCATTTGTGTGGGTAGGCGTAGCTCCCGCGACAGGAAACAGCCCAAAGCGCAACGTGGACACATCCAATTTTTTAAAAGAGAACAGAGGTGTTTTTTGCGAAGTGCCTACCTGTAGATTTTGGCCTCTAGCTCAGCCGGCACCTAGGGAAACCTACCAAACCTGTGCATTTCTGAAAACTAGAGACCTAGGGGAATCCAAGATGGGGTGACTTGTGGGGCTCGGACCAGGTTCTGTTACCCAGAATCCTTTGCAAACCTCAAAATTTGGCTAAAAAAACACATGTTCCTCACATTTCTGTGGCAGAAAGTTCTGGAATATGAGAGGAGCCACAAATTTGCTTCCACCCAGCATTTCCCCAAGTCTCCTGATAAAAATGATACCTCACTTGTGTGGGTAGGCTTAGCGCCCGCAACAGGAAATGCCCCAAAGTGCAACGTGGACACATCCAATTTTTTGAAAGAAAACAGAGGTGTTTTTTGCAAAGTGCCTACCTGCAGATTTTGGCCTCTAGCTCAGCCGGCACCTAGGGAAACCTACCAAACCTGTGCATTTCTGAAAACTAGAGACCTAGGGGAATTCAAGATGGGCTGACTTGTGGGGCTCGGACCAGGTTCTGTTACCCTGAATCCTTTGCAAACCTCAAAATTCGGTTAAAAAAACACATGTTCCTCACATTTTTGTGGCAGAAAGTTCTGGAATCTGAGAGGAGCCACAAATTTCCTTCCACCCAGCGTTTCCCCAAGTCTCCCGATAAAAATGATACCTCACTTGTGTGGGTAGGCCTAGCGCCCGCAACAGGAAACACCCCAAAGTGCAACGTGGACACATCCAATTTTTTGAAAGAAAACAGAGGTGTTTTTTGCGAAGTGCCTACCTGTAGATTTTGGCCTCTAGCTCAGCCGGCACCTAGGGAAACGTACCAAACCTGTGCATTTGTGAAAACTAGAGACCTAGGGGAATCCAAGATGGGGTGACTTGTGGGGCTCGGATCAGGTTCTGTTACCCAGAATCCTTTGCAAACCTCAAAATTTGTCTAAAAAAACACATGTTCCTCACATTTCTGTGGCAGAAAGTTCTGGAATATGAGAGGAGCCACAAATTTGCTTCCACCCAGCATTTCCCCAAGTCTCCTGATAAAAATGATACCTCACTTGTGTGGGTAGGCTTAGCGCCCGCAACAGGAAATGCCCCAAAGTGCAACGTGGACACATCCAATTTTTTGAAAGAAAACAGAGGTGTTTTTTGCAAAGTGCCTACCTGCAGATTTTGGCCTCTAGCTCAGCCGGCACCTAGGGAAACCTACCAAACCTGTGCATTTCTGAAAACTAGAGACCTAGGGGAATTCAAGATGGGCTGACTTGTGGGGCTCGGACCAGGTTCTGTTACCCTGAATCCTTTGCAAACCTCAAAATTCGGCTAAAAAAACACATGTTCCTCACATTTTTGTGGCAGAAAGTTCTGGAATCTGAGAGGAGCCACAAATTTCCTTCCACCCAGCGTTTCCCCAAGTCTCCCGATAAAAATGATACCTCACTTGTGTGGGTAGGCCTAGCGCCCGCAACAGGAAACACCCCAAAGTGCAACGTGGACACATCCAATTTTTTTAAAGAAAACAGAGGTGTTATTTGCAAAGTGCCTACCTGTAGATTTTGGCCTCTAGCTCAGCCGGCACCTAGGGAAACCTACCAAACCTGTGCATTTGTGAAAACTAGAGACCTAGGGGAATCCAAGATGGGGTGACTTGTGGGGCTCGGACCAGGTTCTCTTACCCAGAATCCTTTGCAAACCTCAGAATTTGCCTAAAAAAACACGTTCCTCACATTTCTGTGGCAGAAAGTTCTGGAATCTGAGAGGAGCCACAAATTTCCTTCCACCTAGCGTTCCCCCAAGTCTCCTGATAAAAATGATACCTCACTTGTGTGGGTAGGCCTTGCGCCCGCAACAGGAAACGCCCCAAAGCGCAACGTGGACACATCCAAATTTTTGAAAGAAAACAGAGGTGATTTTTGCGAAGTGTCTACCTGTAGATTTTGTCCTCTAGCTCAGCCAGTACCTAGGGAAACCTACCAAACCTGTGCATTTCTGAAAACTAGAGACCTAGGGGAATACAAGATGGGGTGACTTGTGGGGCTCGGACCAGGTTCTGTTACCCAGAATCCTTTGCAAACCTCAAAATTTGGCTAAAAAACACATGTTCCTCACATTTCTGTGGCAGAAAGTTCTGGAATCTGAGAGGAGCCACAAATTTCCTTCCACCCAGCGTTTCCCCAAGTCTCCCGATAAAAATGATACCTCACTTGTGTTGGTAGGCCCAGCGCCCGTGACAGGAAACGCCCCAAAGCGCAACGTGGACACATCCAAATTTTTGAAAGAAAACAGAGGTATTTTTTGCGAAGTGCTTACCTGTAGATTTTGGCCTCTAGCTCAGCCGGCACCTAGGGAAAACTACCAAACCTGTATATTTTTGAAAACTAGAGACCAAGGGGAATCGAAGATGGGGTGACTTGTGGGGCTCGGACTAGGTTCTGTTACCGAGAATCCTTTGCAAACCTCAAAATTCGGCTAAAAAAACACATGTTCCTCACATTTCTGTGGCAGAAAGTTCTGGAATCTGAGAGGAGCCACAAATTTCCTGACACCCAGAATTTCCCCAAGTCTCCCGAAAAAAATGATACCTCACTTGTGTGGGTAGGCCTAGCGCCCGCAACAGGAAACGCCCCAAAGTGCAACGTGGACCCATCCAATTTTTTGAAAGAAAACAGAGGTGTTTTTTGCAAAGTGCCTACCTGCAGATTTTGGCCTCTAGCTCAGCCAGCACCTAGGGAAACCTAACAAACCTGTGCTTTTCTGAAAACTATAGACCTAGGGGAATTCAAGATGGGGTGATTTGTGGGGCTCGGACCAGGTTCTGTTACCCAGAATCCTTTGCAAACCTCAAAATTTGGCTTAAAAAACACATGTTCCTCACATTTCTGTGGCAGAAAGTTCTGGAATCAGAGAGAAGCCACATATTTCCTTCCACCCAGCGTTCCCCCAAGTCTCCCGATAAAAATTATACCTCACTTGTGTGGGTAGGCCTAGCGCCCACGACAGGAAGCGCCCCAAAGCGCAACGTGGACACATCCCATTTTTTTAAAGAAAACAGTGCCTACCTGTGGATTTTGGCCTGTAGCTCAGCCGGCACCTAGGGAAACCTACCAACCCTGTGCATTTTTTAAAACTAGAGACCTAGGGGAATCCAAGATGGGGTGACTTGTGGGGCTCGGACCAGGTTCTGTTACCCAGAATCCTTTGCAAACCTCAAAATTCGGCTAAAAAAACACATGTTCCTCACATTTCTGGGGCAGAAAGTTCTGGAATCTGAGAGGAGCCACAAATTTCCTTCCACCCAGCGTTCCCCCAAGTCTTCCGATAAAAATGATACATCACTTGTGTGGGTAGGCCTAGCGCCCGCGACAGGAAGCGCCCCAAAGCGCAACGTGGACACATCCCATTTTTTTAAAGAAAACAGAGGTTTTTTTGCTAAGTGCCTACCTGTTGATTTTGGCCTCTAGCTCATCCGGCACCTATGGAAACCTACCAAACCTGTGCATTTCTGAAAACTAGAGACCTAGGGGAATCCAAGATGGCGTGACTTTTGGTGCTCGGACCAGGTTCTGTTACCCAGAATCCTTTGCAAACCTCAAAATTTGGCTAAAAAAACACATGTTCCTCACATTTCTGTAGCAGAAAGTTCTGGAATCTGAGAGGAGCCACAAATTTCCTTCCACCCAGCGTTTCCCCAAGTCTCCCGATAAAAATGATACCTCACTTGTGTGGGAAGGCCTAGCGCCCGCAACAGGAAACGCCCCAAAGTGCAACGTGGACACATCCAATTTTTTGAAAGAAAACAGAGGTGTTTTTTGCGAAGTGCCTACCTGTAGATTTTGGCCTCTAGCTCAGCCGGCACCTAGGGAAACCTACCAAACCTGTGCATTTCTGAAAACTAGAGACCTAGGGGAATTCAAGATGGGGTGACTTGTGGGGCTCGGACCAGGTTCTGTTACCCAGAATCCTTTGCAAACCTCAAAATTTGGCTTAAAAAACACATGTTCCTCACATTTCTGTGGCGGAAAGTTCTGGAATATGAGAGGAGCCACAAATTTGCTTCCACCCAGCATTTCCCCAAGTCTCCTGATAAAAATGATACCTCACTTGTGTGGGTAGGCTTAGCGCCCGCAACAGGAAATGCCCCAAAGTGCAACGTGGACACATCCAATTTTTTGAAAGAAAACAGAGGTGTTTTTTGCAAAGTGCCTACCTGCAGATTTTGGCCTCTAGCTCAGCCGGCACCTAGGGAAACCTACCAAACCTGTGCATTTCTGAAAACTAGAGACCTAGGGGAATTCAAGATGGGCTGACTTGTGGGGCTCGGACCAGGTTCTGTTACCCTGAATCCTTTGCAAACCTCAAAATTCGGCTAAAAAAACACATGTTCCTCACATTTTTGTGGCAGAAAGTTCTGGAATCTGAGAGGAGCCACAAATTTCCTTCCACCCAGCGTTTCCCCAAGTCTCCCGATAAAAATGATACCTCACTTGTGTGGGTAGGCCTAGCGCCCGCAACAGGAAACACCCCAAAGTGCAACGTGGACACATCCAATTTTTTTAAAGAAAACAGAGGTGTTATTTGCAAAGTGCCTACCTGTAGATTTTGGCCTCTAGCTCAGCCGGCACCTAGGGAAACCTACCAAACCTGTGCATTTGTGAAAACTAGAGACCTAGGGGAATCCAAGATGGGGTGACTTGTGGGGCTCGGACCAGGTTCTGTTACCCAGAATCCTTTGCAAACCTCAAAATTTGGCTTAAAAAACACATGTTCCTCACATTTCTGTGGCAGAAAGTTCTGGAATCAGAGAGGAGCCACAAATTTCCTTCCACCCAGCTTTCCCCCAAGTCTCCCAATAAAAATGATACCTCACTTGTGTGGGTCGGCCTAGCGCCCGCGACAGGAAACGCCCCAAAGCGCAATGTGGACACATCCACATTTTTGAAAGAAAACAGAGGTGTTTTTTGCGAAGTGCCTACCTGTAGATTTTGGCCTCTTGCTCAGCCGGCACCTAGGGAAACCTACCAAACCTGTGCATTTCTGAAAACTAGAGGCCTAGGGGAATCCGTGATGGGGCGACCTGTGGGGCTCGGACCAGGTTCTGTTACCCAGAATCTTTTGCAAACCTCAAAATTTGGCTAAAAAAACACATGTTCCTCACATTTCTGTGGCAGAAAGTTCTTGAATCTGAGAGGAGCCACAAATTTCCTTCCACCCAGCGTTCCCCCAAGTCTCCCCATAAAAATGATGCCTCACTTGTGTCGGTAGGCCTAGCGCCCGCGACAGGAAACGCCCTAAAGCGCAACGTGGACACATCCAAATTTTTGAGAGAAAACAGAGGTGTTTTTTGCGAAGTGCCTACCTGTAGATTTTGGCCTCTAGCTCAGCCGGCACCTACGGAAACCTACCAAACCTGTGCATTTCTGAAAACTAGAGACCTAGGGGAATTCAAGATGGGGTGACTTGTGGGGCTCGGACCAGGTTCTGTTACCCAGAATCCTTTGCAAACCTCAAAATTTGGCTTAAAAAACACATGTTCCTCACATTTCTGTGGCAGAAAGTTCTGGAATCAGAGAGGAGCCACAAATTTCCTTCCACCCAGCGTTCCCCCAAGTCTCCCGATAAAAATTATACCTCACTTGTGTGGGTAGGCCTAGCGCCCGCGACAGGAAGCGCCCCAAAGCGCAATGTGGACACATCCCATTTTTTGAAAGAAAACAGTGCCTACCTGTGAATTTTGGCCTGTAGCTCAGCCGGCACCTAGGGAAACCTACCAACCCTGTGCATTTTTGAAAACTAGAGACCTAGGGGAATCCAAGATGGGGTGACTTGTGGGGCTCGGACCAGGTTCTGTTACCCAGAATCCTTTGCAAACCTCAAAATTTGGCTAAAAAAACACATGTTCCTCACATTTCTGTGGCAGAAAGTTCTGGAATCAGAGAGGAGCCACAAATTTCCTTCCACCCAGCTTTCCCCCAATAAAAATGATACCTCACTTGTGTGGGTCGGCCTAGCGCCCGCGACAGGAAACGCCCCAAAGCGCAATGTGGACACATCCACATTTTTGAAAGAAAACAGAGGTGTTTTTTGCGAAGTGCCTACCTGTAGATTTTGGCCTCTTGCTCAGCCGGCACCTAGGGAAACCTACCAAACCTGTGCATTTCTGAAAACTAGAGGCCTAGGGGAATCCGTGATGGGGCGACCTGTGGGGCTCGGACCAGGTTCTGTTACCCAGAATCTTTTGCAAACCTCAAAATTTGGCTAAAAAAACACATGTTCCTCACATTTCTGTAGCAGAAAGTTCTGGAATCTGAGAGGAGCCACAAATTTCCTTCCACCCAGCGTTTCCCCAAGTCTCCCGATAAAAATGATACCTCACTTGTGTGGGAAGGCCTAGCGCCCGCAACAGGAAACGCCCCAAAGTGCAACGTGGACACATCCAATTTTTTTAAAGAAAACAGAGGTGTTTTTTGCGAAGTGCCTACCTGTAGATTTTGGCCTCTAGCTCAGCCGACACCTACGGAAACCTACCAAACCTGTGCATTTCTGAAAACTAGAGACCTAGGGGAATTCAAGATGGGGTGACTTGTGGGGCTCGGACCAGGTTCTGTTACCCAGAATCCTTTGCAAACCTCAAAATTTGGCTTAAAAAACACATGTTCCTCACATTTCTGTGGCAGAAAGTTCTGGAATCAGAGAGGAGCCACAAATTTCCTTCCACCCAGCGTTCCCCCAAGTCTCCCGATAAAAATTATACCTCACTTGTGTGGGTAGGCCTAGCGCCCGCGACAGGAAGCGCCCCAAAGCGCAATGTGGACACATCCCATTTTTTGAAAGAAAACAGTGCCTACCTGTGAATTTTGGCCTGTAGCTCAGCCGGCACCTAGGGAAACCTACCAACCCTGTGCATTTTTGAAAACTAGAGACCTAGGGGAATCCAAGATGGGGTGACTTGTGGGGCTCGGACCAGGTTCTGTTACCCAGAATCCTTTGCAAACCTCAAAATTTGGCTAAAAAAACACATGTTCCTCACATTTCTGTGGCAGAAAGTTCTGGAATCAGAGAGGAGCCACAAATTTCCTTCCACCCAGCTTTCCCCCAAGTCTCCCAATAAAAATGATACCTCACTTGTGTGGGTCGGCCTAGCGCCCGCGACAGGAAACGCCCCAAAGCGCAATGTAGACACATCCACATTTTTGAAAGAAAACAGAGGTGTTTTTTGCGAAGTGCCTACCTGTAGATTTTGGCCTCTTGCTCAGCCGGCACCTAGGGAAACCTACCAAACCTGTGCATTTCTGAAAACTAGAGGCCTAGGGGAATCCGTGATGGGGCGACCTGTGGGGCTCGGACCAGGTTCTGTTACCCAGAATCTTTTGCAAACCTCAAAATTTGGCTAAAAAAACACATGTTCCTCACATTTCTGTGGCAGAAAGTTCTTGAATCTGAGAGGAGCCACAAATTTCCTTCCACCCAGCGTTCCCCCAAGTCTCCCCATAAAAATGATGCCTCACTTGTGTCGGTAGGCCTAGCGCCCGCGACAGGAAACGCCCTAAAGCGCAACGTGGACACATCCAAATTTTTGAGAGAAAACAGAGGTGTTTTTTGCGAAGTGCCTACCTGTAGATTTTGGCCTCTAGCTCAGCCGGCACCTACGGAAACCTACCAAACCTGTGCATTTCTGAAAACTAGAGACCTAGGGGAATTCAAGATGGGGTGACTTGTGGGGCTCGGACCAGGTTCTGTTACCCAGAATCCTTTGCAAACCTCAAGATTTGGCTTAAAAAACACATGTTCCTCACATTTCTGTGGCAGAAAGTTCTGGAATCAGAGAGGAGCCACAAATTTCCTTCCACCCAGCGTTCCCCCAAGTCTCCCGATAAAAATTATACCTCACTTGTGTGGGTAGGCCTAGCGCCCGCGACAGGAAGCGCCCCAAAGCGCAATGTGGACACATCCCATTTTTTGAAAGAAAACAGTGCCTACCTGTGAATTTTGGCCTGTAGCTCAGCCGGCACCTAGGGAAACCTACCAACCCTGTGCATTTTTGAAAACTAGAGACCTAGGGGAATCCAAGATGGGGTGACTTGTGGGGCTCGGACCAGGTTCTGTTACCCAGAATCCTTTGCAAACCTCAAAATTTGGCTAAAAAAACACATGTTCCTCACATTTCTGTGGCAGAAAGTTCTGGAATCAGAGAGGAGCCACAAATTTCCTTCCACCCAGCTTTCCCCCAAGTCTCCCAATAAAAATTATACCTCACTTGTGTGGGTCGGCCTAGCGCCCGCGACAGGAAACGCCCCAAAGCGCAATGTGGACACATCCACATTTTTGAAAGAAAACAGAGGTGTTTTTTGCGAAGTGCCTACCTGTAGATTTTGGCCTCTTGCTCAGCCGGCACCTAGGGAAACCTACCAAACCTGTGCATTTCTGAAAACTAGAGGCCTAGGGGAATCCGTGATTGGGCGACCTGTGGGGCTCGGACCAGGTTCTGTTACCCAGAATCTTTTGCAAACCTCAAAATTTGGCTAAAAAAACACATGTTCCTCACATTTCTGTGGCAGAAAGTTCTTGAATCTGAGAGGAGCCACAAATTTCCTTCCACCCAGCGTTCCTCCAAGTCTCCCCATAAAAATGATGCCTCACTTGTGTCGGTAGGCCTAGCGCCCGAGACAGGAAACGCCCTAAAGCGCAACGTGGACACATCCAAATTTTTGAGAGAAAACAGAGGTGTTTTTTGCGAAGTGCCTACCTGTAGATTTTGGCCTCTAGCTCAGCCGGCACCTAGGGAAACCTACCAAACCTGTGCATTTCTGAAAACTAGAGACCTAGGGGAATCCAAGATGGGGTGACTTGTGGGGCTCGGACCAGGTTCTGTTACCCAGAATCCTTTGCAAACCTCAAAATTTGGCTAAAAAAACACATGTTCCTCACATTTCTGTGGCAGAAAGTTCTGGAATCTGAGAGGAGCCACAAATTTCCTTCCACCCAGCGTTCCCCCAAGTCTCCTGATAAAAATGATACCTCACTTGTGTGGGTAGGCCTAGCGCCCGTGACAGGAAACACCCCAAAGCGCAACGTGGACACATCCAATTTTTTAAAAGAAAACAGAGGTGTTTTTTGCGAAATGCCTACCTGTAGATTTTGGCCTCTAGCTCAGCCGGCACCTTGGGTATACCTACCAAACCTGTGCATTTCTGAAAATTAGAGACCTAGGGGAATCCAAGATGGGGTGACTTGTGGGGCTCGGACCAGGTTCTGTTACCCAAAATCCTTTGCAAACCTCAAAATTTGGCTAAAAAAACACATGTTCCTCACATTTCTGTGGCAGAAAGTTCTGGAATCTGAGAGGAGCCACAAATTTCCTTCCACCCAGCGTTTCCCCAAGTCTCCCGATAAAAATTATACCTCACATGTGTGGGTAGGCCTTGCCCCCGCGACAGGAAACGCCCCAAAGCGCAACGTGGACACATCCAATTTTTTGAAAGAAAACAGAGGTGTTTTTTGCGAAGTGCCTACCTGTAGATTTTGGCCTCTAGCTCAGCCGGCACCTAGGGAAACCTACCAAACCTGTGCATTTCTGAAAACTAGAGACCTAGGGGAATTCAGTATGGGGTGACTTGTGGGGCTCGGACCAGGTTCTGTTACCCAGAATCCTTTGCAAACCTCAAAATTTGGCTAAAAAAACACATGTTCCTCACATTTCTGTGGCAGAAAGTTCTGGAATCTGAGAGGAGCCACAAATTTCTTTCCACCCAGCGTTCCCCCAAGTCTCCCGACAAAAATGATACCTCACTTGTGTGGGTAGGCCTAGCACCCGCGACAGGAAACGCCCCAAAGCACAACGTGGGCACATCCAAATTTTTGAAAGAAAACAGATGTGTTTATTGCGAAGTGCCTACCTGTAGATTTTGGCCTCTAGCTCATCCGGTACCTAGGGAAACCTACCAAACCTGTGCATTTCTGAAAACTAGAGACCTAGGGCAATCCAAGATGGGGTGACTTGTGGGGCTCGGACCAGGTTCTGTTACCCAGAATCCTTTGCAAACCTCAAAATTTGGCTAAAAAACACATGTTCCTCACATTTCTGTGGCAGAAAGTTCTGGAATCTGAGAGGAGCCACAAATTTCCTTCCACCCAGCGTTTCCCCAAGTCTCCCGATAAAAATGATACCTCACTTGTGTGGGTAGGCCTAGCGCCCGTGACAGGAAGCGCCCCAAAGCGCAATGTGGACACATCCCATTTTTTGAAAGAAAACAGTGCCTACCTGAGAATTTTGGCCTGTAGCTCAGCCGGCACCTAGGGAAACCTACCAACCCTGTGCATTTTTGAAAACTAGAGACCTAGGGGAATCCAAGATGGGGTGACTTGTGGGGCTCGGACCAGGTTCTGTTACCCAGAATCCTTTGCAAACCTCAAAATTTGGCTAAAAAAACACATGTTCCTCACATTTCTGTGGCAGAAAGTTCTGGAATCAGAGAGGAGCCACAAATTTCCTTCCACCCAGCTTTCCCCCAAGTCTCCCAATAAAAATTATACCTCACTTGTGTGGGTCGGCCTAGCGCCCGCGACAGGAAACGCCCCAAAGCGCAATGTGGACACATCCACATTTTTGAAAGAAAACTGAGGTGTTTTTTGCGAAGTGCCTACCTGTAGATTTTGGCCTCTTGCTCAGCCGGCACCTAGGGAAACCTACCAAACCTGTGCATTTCTGAAAACTAGAGGCCTAGGGGAATCCGTGATTGGGCGACCTGTGGGGCTCGGACCAGGTTCTGTTACCCAGAATCTTTTGCAAACCTCAAAATTTGGCTAAAAAAACACATGTTCCTCACATTTCTGTGGCAGAAAGTTCTTGAATCTGAGAGGAGCCACAAATTTCCTTCCACCCAGCGTTCCTCCAAGTCTCCCCATAAAAATGATGCCTCACTTGTGTCGGTAGGCCTAGCGCCCGAGACCGGAAACGCCCTAAAGCGCAACGTGGACACATCCAAATTTTTGAGAGAAAACAGAGGTGTTTTTTGCGAAGTGCCTACCTGTAGATTTTGGCCTCTAGCTCAGCCGGCACCTAGGGAAACCTACCAAACCTGTGCATTTCTGAAAACTAGAGACCTAGGGGAATCCAAGATGGGGTGACTTGTGGGGCTCGGACCAGGTTCTGTTACCCAGAATCCTTTGCAAACCTCAAAATTTGGCTAAAAAAACACATGTTCCTCACATTTCTGTGGCAGAAAGTTCTGGAATCTGAGAGGAGCCACAAATTTCCTTCCACCCAGCGTTCCCCCAAGTCTCCTGATAAAAATGATACCTCACTTGTGTGGGTAGGCCTAGCGCCCGTGACAGGAAACACCCCAAAGCGCAACGTGGACACATCCAATTTTTTAAAAGAAAACAGAGGTGTTTTTTGCGAAATGCCTACCTGTAGATTTTGGCCTCTAGCTCAGCCGGCACCTTGGGTATACCTACCAAACCTGTGCATTTCTGAAAATTAGAGACCTAGGGGAATCCAAGATGGGGTGACTTGTGGGGCTCGGACCAGGTTCTGTTACCCAAAATCCTTTGCAAACCTCAAAATTTGGCTAAAAAAACACATGTTCCTCACATTTCTGTGGCAGAAAGTTCTGGAATCTGAGAGGAGCCACAAATTTCCTTCCACCCAGCGTTTCTCCAAGTCTCCCGATAAAAATTATACCTCACATGTGTGGGTAGGCCTTGCCCCCGCGACAGGAAACGCCCCAAAGCGCAACGTGGACACATCCAATTTTTTGAAAGAAAACAGAGGTGTTTTTTGCGAAGTGCCTACCTGTAGATTTTGGCCTCTAGCTCAGCCGGCACCTAGGGAAACCTACCAAACCTGTGCATTTCTGAAAACTAGAGACCTAGGGGAATTCAGTATGGGGTGACTTGTGGGGCTCGGACCAGGTTCTGTTACCCAGAATCCTTTGCAAACCTCAAAATTTGGCTAAAAAAACACATGTTCCTCACATTTCTGTGGCAGAAAGTTCTGGAATCTGAGAGGAGCCACAAATTTCCTTCCACCCAGCGTTCCCCCAAGTCTCCCGACAAAAATGATACCTCACTTGTGTGGGTAGGCCTAGCACCCGCGACAGGAAACGCCCCAAAGCACAACGTGGGCACATCCAAATTTTTTAAAGAAAACAGATGTGTTTATTGCGAAGTGCCTACCTGTAGATTTTGGCCTCTAGCTCAGCCGGTACCTAGGGAAACCTACCAAACCTGTGCATTTCTGAAAACTAGAGACCTAGGGCAATCCAAGATGGGGTGACTTGTGGGGCTCGGACCAGGTTCTGTTACCCAGAATCCTTTGCAAACCTCAAAATTTGGCTAAAAAACACATGTTCCTCACATTTCTGTGGCAGAAAGTTCTGGAATCTGAGAGGAGCCACAAATTTCCTTCCACCCAGCGTTTCCCCAAGTCTCCCGATAAAAATGATACCTCACTTGTGTGGGTAGGCCTAGCGCCCGTGACAGGAAACGCCCCAAAGCGCAACGTGGACACATCCAATTTTTTGAAAGAAAACAGAGGTGTTTTTTGCAAAGTGCCTACCTACAGATTTTGGCCTCTAGCTCAGCCAGCACCTAGGGAAACCTACCAAACCTGTGCTTTTCTGAAAACTAGAGACCTAGGGGAATTCAAGATGGGGTGATTTGTGGGGCTCGGACCAGGTTCTGTTACCCAGAATCCTTTGCAAGCCTCAAAATTTGGCTTAAAAAACACATGTTCCTCACATTTCTGTGGCAGAAAGTTCTGGAATCAGAGAGGAGCCACAAATTTCCTTCCACCCAGCGTTCCCCCAAGTCTCCTGATAAAAATTATACCTCACTTGTGTGGGTAGGCCTAGCGCCCACGACAGGAAGCGCCCCAAAGCGCAACGTGGACACATCCCATTTTTTGAAAGAAAACAGTGCCTACCTGTGGATTTTGGCCTGTAGCTCAGCCGGCACCTAGGGAAACCTACCAACCCTGTGCATTTTTTAAAACTAGAGACCTAAGGGAATCCATGATGGTTTGACTTGTGGGGCTCGGACCAGGTTCTGTTACCCAGAATCCTTTGCAAACCTCACAATTTGGCCTCACATTTCTGTGGCAGAAAGTTCTGGAATCTGAGAGGAGCCACAAATTTCCTTCCACCCAGCGTTCCCCCAAGTCTCCTGATAAAAATGATACCTCACTTGTGTGGGTAGGCCTAGCGCCCGCGACAGGAAACGCCCCAAAGCGCAACGTAGACACATCCAAATTTTTTTAAGAAAACAGAGGAGTTTTTTGCAAAGTGCCTACCTGTAGATTTTTTCCTCTAGCTCAGCCGGCACCTAGGGAAACCTACCAAACCTGTGCATTTTTTAAAACTAAAGACCTAAGGGAATCCATGATGGTTTGACTTGTGGGGCTCGGACCAGGTTCTGTTACCCAGAATCCTTTGCAAACCTCACAATTTGGCTAAAAAAACACATGTTTCTCACATTTCTGTGGCAGAAAGTTCTGAAATCTGAGAGGAGCCACAAATGTCCTTCCACCCAGCGTTCCCCCAACTCTCCTGATAAAAATGATACCTCATTTGTGTGGGTAGGCGTAGCTCCCGCGACAGGAAACAGCCCAAAGCGCAACGTGGACACATCCAATTTTTTAAAAGAAAACAGAGGTGTTTTTTGCGAAGTGCCTACCTGTAGATTTTGGCCTCTAGCTCAGCCGGCACCTAGGGAAACCTACCAAACCTGTGCATTTCTGAAAACTAGAGACCTAGGGGAATTCAGGATGGGGTGACTTGTGGGGCTCGGACCAGGTTCTGTTACCCAGAATCCTTTGCAAACCTCAAAATTTGGCTAAAAAAACACATGTTCCTCACATTTCTGTGGCAGAAAGTTCTGGAATCTGAGAGGAGCCACAAATTTCCTTCCACCCAGCGTTCCCCCAAGTCTCTCGACAAAAATGATACCTCACTTGTGTGGGTAGGCCTAGCACCCGCGACAGGAAACGCCCCAAAGCGCAACGTGGGCACATCCAAATATTTTAAAGAAAACAGAGGTGTTTTTTGCGCAGTGCCTACCTGTAGATTTTGGCCTCTAGCTCAGCCGGCACCTAGGGAAACCTACCAAACCTGTGCATTTCTGAAAACTAGAGACCTAGGGGAATTCAGGATGGGGTGACTTGTGGGGCTCGGACCAGGTTCTGTTACCCAGAATCCTTTGCAAACCTCAAAATTTGGCTAAAAAAACACATGTTCCTCACATTTCTGTGGCAGAAAGTTCTGGAATCTGAGAGGAGCCACAAATTTCCTTCCACCCAGCGTTCCCCCAAGTCTCTCGACAAAAATGATACCTCACTTGTGTGGGTAGGCCTAGCACCCGCGACAGGAAACGCCCCAAAGCGCAACGTGGGCACATCCAAATATTTTAAAGAAAACAGAGGTGTTTTTTGCGCAGTGCCTACCTGTAGATTTTGGCCTCTAGCTCAAACGGTACCTAGGGAAACCTACCAAACCTGTGCATTTCTGAAAACTAGAGACCTAGGGGAATTCAGGATGGGGTGACTTGTGGGGCTCGGACCAGGTTCTGTTACCCAGAATCCTTTGCAAACCTCAAAATTTGGCCTCACATTTCTGTGGCAGAAAGTTCTGGAATCTGAGAGGAGCCACAAATTTCCTTCCACCCAGCGTTCCCCCAAGTCTCCTGATAAAAATTATACCTCACTTGTGTGGGTAGGCCTAGCGCCCGCGACAGGAAACGCCCCAAAGCGCAACGTAGACACATCCAAATTTTTTTAAGAAAACAGAGGAGTTTTTTGCAAAGTGCCTACCTGTAGATTTTGGCCTCTAGCTCAGCCGGCACCTAGGGAAACCTACCAAACCTGTGCATTTTTTTAAACTAGAGACCTAAGGGAATCCATGATGGGTTGACTTGTGGGGCTCGGACCAGGTTCTGTTACCCAGAATCCTTTGCAAACCTCACAATTTGGCTAAAAAAACACATGTTCCTCACATTTCTGTGGCAGAAAGTTCTGGAATCTGGGAGGAGACACAAATTTCCTTCCACCCAGCGTTCCCCCAAGTCTCCTGATAAAAATGATACCTCACTTGTGTGGGTAGGCCTAGCTCCCGCGACAGGAAACAGCCCAAAGCGCAACGTGGACATATCCAATTTTTTAAAAGAAAACAAAGGTGTTTTTTGCGAAGTGCCTACCTGTAGATTTTGGCCTCTAGCTCAGCCGGCACCTAGGGAAACCTACCAAACCTGTGCATTTCTGAAAACCAGAGACCTAGGGGAATCCAAGATGGGGTGACTTGTGGGGCTCGGATCAGGTTCTGTTACCCAGAATCCTTTGCAAACCTCAAAATTTGGCTAAAAAAACACATGTTCCTCACATTTCTGTGGCAGAAAGTTCTGGAATATGAGAGGAGCCACAAATTTGCTTCCACCCAGCATTTCCCCAAGTCTCCTGATAAAAATGATACCTCACTTGTGTGGGTAGGCCTAGCGCCCGCAACAGGAAACGCCCCAAAGTGCAACGTGGACACATCCAATTTTTTGAAAGAAAACAGAGGTGTTTTTTGCAAAGTGCCTACCTGCAGATTTAGGCCTCTAGCTCAGCCGGCACCTAGGGAAACCTACCAAACCTGTGCATTTCTGAAAACTAGAGACCGAGGGGAATTCAATATGGGTTGACTTGTGGGGCTCGGACCAGGTTCTGTTACCCAGAATCCTTTGCAAACCTCAAAATTCGGCTAAAAAAACACATGTTCCTCACATTTTTGTGGCAGAAAGTTCTGGAATCTGAGAGGAGCCACAAATTTCCTTCCACCCAGCGTTTCCCCAAGTCTCCCGATAAAAATGATACCTCACTTGTGTGGGTAGGCCTAGCGCCCGCAACAGGAAACGCCCCAAAGTGCAACGTGGACACATCCAATTTTTTTATAAGAAAACAGAGGTGTTTTTTGCAAAGTGCCTACCTGTAGATTTTGGCCTCTAGCTCAGCCGGCACCTAGGGAAACCTACCAAACCTGTGAATTTGTGAAAACTAGACACCTAGGGGAATCCAAGATGGGGTGACTTGTGGGGCTCGGACCAGGTTCTCTTACCCAGAATCCTTTGCAAACCTCATAATTTGCCTAAAAAAACACGTTCCTCACATTTCTGTGGCAGAGAATTCTGGAATCTGAGAGGAGCCACAAATTTCCTTCCACCTAGCGTTCCCCCAAGTCTCCTGATAAAAATGATACCTCACTTGTGTGGGTAGGCCTTGCGCCCGCAACAGGAAACGCCCCAAAGCGCAACGTGGACACATCCAAATTTTTGAAAGAAAACAGAGGTGATTTTTGCGAAGTGTCTACCTGTAGATTTTGTCCTCTAGCTCAGCCAGTACCTAGGGAAACCTACCAAACCTGTGCATTTCTGAAAACTAGAGACCTAGGGGAATACAAGATGGGGTGACTTGTGGGGCTCGGACCAGGTTCTGTTACCGAGAATCCTTTGCAAACCTCAAAATTCGGCTAAAAAAACACATGTTCCTCACATTTCTGTGGCAGAAAGTTCTGGAATCTGAGAGGAGCCACAAATTTCCATCCACCCAGTGTTTCCCCAAGTCTCCCGATAAAAATGATACCTCACTTGTGTGGGTAGGCCTAGCGCCCGCAACAGGAAACGCCCCAAAGTGCAATGTGGACACATCCAATTTTTTGAAAGAAAACAGAGGTGTTTTTTGCAAAGTGCCTACCTGCAGATTTTGGCCTCTAGCTCAGCCGGCACCTAGGGAAACCTACCAAACCTGTGCATTTCTGAAAACTAGAGACGTAGGGGAATTCAAGATGGGGTGACTTGTGGGGCTCGGACCAGGTTCTGTTACCCAGAATCCTTTGCAAACATCAAAATTTGCCTTAAAAAACACATGTTCCTCACATTTCTGTGGCAGAAAGTTCTGGAATCAGAGAGGAGCCACAAATTTCCTTCCACCCAGCGTTCCCCCAAGTCTCCCGATAAAAATGATACCTCACTTGTGTGGGTAGGCCTAGCGCCCACGACAGGAAGCGCCCCAAAGCGCAACGTGGACACATCCCATTTTTTGAAAGAAAACAGTGCCTACCTGTGGATTTTGGCCTGTAGCTCAGCCGGCACCTAGGGAAACCTACCAACCCTGTGCATTTTTGAAAACTAGAGACCTAGGGGAATCCAAGATGGGGTGACTTGTGGGGCTCGGACCAGGTTCTGTTACCCAGAATCCTTTGCAAACCTCAAAATTTGGATAAAAAAACACATGTTCCTCACATTTCTGTGGAAGAAAGTTCTGGATTCTGAGAGGAGCCACAAATTTCCTTCCACCCAGCATTCCCCCAAGTCTCCCGATAAAAATGATACCTCACTTGAGTGGGTAGGCCTAGCACCCGCAACAGGAAACGCACCAAAGTGAAACGTGGACACATCCAATTTTTTGAAAGAAAACAGTGCCTACCTGTGGATTTTGGACTGTAGCTCAGCCGGCACCTAGGGAAACCTACCAACCCTGTGCATTTTTGAAAACTAGAGACCTAGGGGAATCCAAGATGGGGTGACTTGTGGGGCTCGGACCAGGTTCTGTTACCCAGAATCCTTTGCAAACCTCAAAATTTGGCAAAAAAAACACATGTTCCTCACATTTCCGTGGAAGAAAGTTCTGGAATCTGAGAGGAGCCACAAATTTCCTTCCTCCCATCGTTCCCCCAAGTCTCCCAATAAAAATGATACCTCACTTGTGTGGGTAGGCCTAGCGCCCGCGACAGGAAACGCCCCAAAGCGCAATGTGGACACATCCAAATTTTTGAAAGAAAACAGAGGTGTTTTTTGCGAAGTGCCTACCTGTAGATTTTGGCCTCTAGCTCAGCCGGCACCTAGGGAAACCTACCAAACCTGTGCATTTCTGAAAACTAGAGACCTAGGGGAATCCATGATGGGGCGACCTGTGGGGCTCGGACCAGGTTCTGTTACCCAGAATCCTTTGCAAACCTCAAAATTTGGCTAAAAAAACACATGTTCCTCACATTTCTGTGGCAGAAAGTTCTTGAATCTGAGAGGAGCCACAAATTTCCTTCCACCCAGCGTTCCCCCAAGTCTCCCCATAAAAATGATACCTCACTTGAGTGGGTAGGCCTAGCGCCCGCAACAGGAAACGCCCCAAAGTGAAACGTGGACACATCCAATTTTTTGAAAGAAAACAGAGGTGTTTTTTGCGAAGTGCCTACCTGTAGATTTTGGCCTCTAGCTCAGCCGGCACCTAGGGAAACCTACCAAACCTGTGCATTTCTGAAAACTAGAGACCTAGGGGAATTCAAGATGGGGTGACTTGTGGGGCTCGGACCAGGTTCTGTTACCCAGAATCCTTTGCAAACCTCAAAATTTGGCTTAAAAAACACATGTTCCTCACATTTCTGTGGCAGAAAGTTCGGTAATCAGAGAGGAGCCACAAATTTCCTTCCACCCAGCGTTCCCCCAAGTCTCCCGATAAAAATTATGCCTCACTTGTGTTTGTAGGCCTAGCGCCCGCGACAGGAAGCTCCCCAAAGCGCAACGTGGACACATCCCATTTTTTGAAAGAAAACAGTGCCTACCTGTGGATTTTGGCCTGTAGCTCAGCCGGCACCTAGGGAAACCTACCAACCCTGTGCATTTTTTAAAACTAGAGACCTAGGGGAATCCAAGATGGGGTGACTTGTGGGGCTCGGACCAGGTTCTGTTACCCAGAATCCTTTGCAAACCTCAAAATTTGGCTAAAAAAACACATGTTCCTCACATTTCTGTGGAAGAAAGTTCTGGAATCTGAGAGGAGCCACAAATTTCCTTCCACCCAGCGTTCCCCCAAGTCTCCCAATAAAAATGATACCTCACTTGTGTGGGTAGGCCTAGCGCCCGCGACAGGAAACGCCCCAAAGCGCAATGTGGACACATCCAAATTTTTGAAAGAAAACAGAGGTGTTTTTTGCGAAGTGCCTACCTGTAGAATTTGGCCTCTAGCTCAGCCGGCACCTAGGGAAATCTACGAAACCTGTGCATTTCTGAAAACTAGAGACCTAGGGGAATCCATGATGGGGCGACCTGTGGGGCTCGGACCAGGTTCTGTTACCCAGAATCCTTTGCAAACCTCAAAATTTGGCTAAAAAAACACATGTTCCTCACATTTCTGTGGCAGAAAGTTCTTGAATCTGAGAGGAGCCACAAATTTCCTTCCACCCAGCGTTCCCCCAAGTCTCCCCATAAAAATGATACCTCACTTGTGTGGGTAGGCCTAGCGCCCGCGACAGGAAACGCCCTAAAGCGCAACGTGGACACATCCCATTTTTTGAAAGAAAACAGTGCCTACCTGTGGATTTTGGCCTGTAGCTCAGCCGGCACCTAGGGAAACCTACCAACCCTGTGCATTTTTGAAAACTAGAGACCTAGGGGAATCCAAGATGGGGTGACTTGTGGGGCTCGGACCAGGTTCTGTTACCCAGAATCCTTTGCAAACCTCAAAATTTGGCTAAAAAAACACATGTTCCTTACATTTCCGTGGAAGAAAGTTCTGGAATCTGAGAGGAGCCACAAATTTCCTTCCTCCCAGCGTTCCCCCAAGTCTCCCAATAAAAATGATACCTCACTTGTGTGGGTAGGCCTAGCGCCCGCGACAGGAAACGCCCCAAAGCGCAATGTGGACACATCCAAATTTTTGAAAGAAAACAGAGGTGTTTTTTGCGAAGTGCCTACCTGTAGATTTTGGCCTCTAGCTCAGCCGGCACCTAGGGAAACCTACCAAACCTGTGCATTTCTGAAAACTAGAGACCTAGGGGAATCCATGATGGGGCGACCTGTGGGGCTCGGACCAGGTTCTGTTACCCAGAATCCTTTGCAAACCTCAAAATTTGGCTAAAAAAACACATGTTCCTCACATTTCTGTGGCAGAAAGTTCTTGAATCTGAGAGGAGCCACAAATTTCCTTCCACCCAGCGTTCCCCCAAGTCTCCCCATAAATATGATACCTCACTTGTGTGGGTAGGCCTAGCGCCTGCGACAGGAAACGCCCTAAAGCGCAACGTGGACACATCCAAATTTTTGAAAGAAAACAGAGGTGTTTTTTGCGAAGTGCCTACCTGTAGATTTTGGCCTCTAGCTCACCTGGCACCTAGGGAAACCTACCAAACCTGTGCATTTCTGAAAACTAGAGACCTAGGGGAATCCAAGATGGGGTGACTTGTGGGGCTCAGACCAGGTTCTGTTACCCAGAATCCTTTGCAAACCCCAAAATTTGGCTAAAAAAACACATGTTCCTCACATTTCTGTGGCAGAAAGTTCTGGAATCTGAGAGGAGCCACAAATTTCCTTCCACCCAGCGTTCCCCCAAGTCTCCTGATAAAAATGATACCTCACTCGTGTGGGTAGGCCTAGTGCCCGTGACAGGAAACGCCCCAAAGCGCAACGTGGACACATCCAATTTTTAAAAAGAAAACAGAGGTGTTTTTTGCGAAGTGCCTATCTGTAGATTTTGGCCTCTAGCTCAGCCGGCACCTAGGGAAACCTACCAAACCTGTGCATTTCTGAAAACTAGAGACCTAGGGGAATTCAAGATGGGGTGACTTGTGGGGCTCGGACAAGGTTCTGTTACCCAGAATCCTTTGCAAACCTCACAATTTGGCTAAAAAAAACATGTTCCTCACATTTCTGTGGCAGAAAGTTCTGGAATCTGAGAGGAGCCACAAATTTCCTTCAACCCAGCGTTCCCCCAAGTCTCCCGACAAAAATGATACCTCACTTGTGTGGGTAGGCCTAGCACCCGCGACAGGAAACGCCCCAAAGCGCAACGTGGGCACAGCCAAATTTTTGAAAGAAAACAGAGGTGTTTTTTGCGAAGTGCCTACCTGTAGATTTTGGCCTCTAGCTCAGCCGGTACCTAGGGAAACCTACCAAACCTGTGCATTTCTGAAAACTAGAGACCTAGGGGAATCCATAGATTGGGTGACTTGTGGGGCTCGGTCCAGGTTCTTTTACCCAGAATCCTTTGCAAACCTCAAAATTTGGCCTCACATTTCTGTGGAAGAAAGTTCTGGAATCTGAGAGGAGCCACAAATTTCCTTCCACCCAGCATTTCCCCAAGTCTCCCGATAAAAATGATACCTCACTTGTGTGGGTAGGCCTAGCGCCCGCAACAGGAAACGCCCTAAAGTGCAACGTGGACACATCCAATTTTTTTAAAGAAAACAGAGGTGTTTCTTGCAAAGTGCCTACCTGCAGATTTTGGCCTCTAGCTCAGCCGGCACCTAGGGAAACCTACCAAACCTGTGCATTTCTGAAAACTAGAGACCTAGGGGAATTCAAGATGAGTTGACTTGTGGGGCTCGGACCAGGTTCTGTTACCCAGAATCCTTTGCAAACCTCACAATTTGGCTAAAAAAACACGTGTTCCTCACATTTCTGTGGCAGAAAGTTCTGGAATCTGAGAGGAGCCACAAATTTCCTTCCACCCAGCGTTCCCCCAAGTCTCCCGATAAAAATGATACCTCACTTGTGTGGGTAGGCCTAGCGCCCGCAACAGGAAACGCCCCAAAGTGCAACGTGGACACATCCAATTGTTTTAAAGAAAACAGAGGTGTTTTTTGCAAAGTGCCTACCTGTAGATTTTGGCCTCTAGCTCAGCCGGCACCTAGGGAAACCTACCAAACCTGTGCATTTCTGAAAACTAGAGACCTAGGGGAATACAAGATGGGGTGACTTGTGGGGCTCGGACCTGGGTTCTGTTACCCAGAATCCTTTGCAAACCTCAAAATTTGGCTAAAAAACACATGTTCCTCACATTTCTGTGGCAGAAAGTTCTGGAATCTGAGAGGAGCCACAAATTTCCTTCCACCCAGCGTTTCACCAAGTCTCCCGATAAAAATGATACCTCACTTGAGTGGGTAGGCCTAGCGCCCGCAACAGGAAACGCCCCAAAGTGCAACGTGGACACATCCAATTTTTTGAAAGAAAACAGAGGTGTTTTTTGCGAAGTGCCTACCTGTAGATGTTGGCCTCTAGCTCAGCCGGCACCTAGGGAAACCTACCAAACCTGTGCATTTCTGAAAACTAGAGACCTAGGGGAATTCAAGATGGGGTGACTTGTGGGGCTCGGACCAGGTTCTGTTACCCAGAATCCTTTGCAAACCTCAAAATTTGGCTTAAAAAACACATGTTCCTCACATTTCTGTGGCAGAAAGTTCTGTAATCAGAGAGGAGCCACAAATTTGCTTCCACCCAGCGTTCCCCCAAGTCTCCCGATAAAAATTATACCTCACTTGTGTTTGTAGGCCTAGCGCCCGCGACAGGAAGCGCCCCAAAGCGCAACGTGGACACATCCCATTTTTTTAAAGAAAACAGTGCCTACCTGTGGATTTTGGCCTGTAGCTCAGCCGGCACCTAGGGAAACCTACCAACCCTGTGCATTTTTTAAAACTAGAGACCTAGGGGAATCCAAGATGGGGTGACTTGTGGGGCTCGGACGAGGTTCTGTTACCCAGAATCCTTTGCAAACCTCAAAATTTGGCTAAAAAAACACATGTTCCTCACATTTCTGTGGAAGAAAGTTCTGGAATCTGAGAGGAGCCACAAATTTCCTTCCTCCCAGCGTTCCCCCAAGTCTCCCAATAAAAATGATACCTCACTTGTGTGGGTAGGCCTAGCGCCCGCGACAGGAAGCGCCCCAAAGCGCAATGTGGACACATCCAAATTTTTGAAAGAAAACTGAGGTGTTTTTTGCGAAGTGCCTACCTGTAGATTTTGGCCTCTAGCTCAGCCGGCACCTAGGGAAACCTACCAAACCTGTGCATTTCTGAAAACTAGAGACCTAGGGGAATCCATGATGGGGCCATGTGTGGGGCTCGGACCAGGTTCTGTTACCCAGAATCCTCTGCAAACCTCAAAATTTGGCTAAAAAAACACATGTTCCTCACATTTCTGTGGCAGAAAGTTCTTGAATCTGAGAGGAGCCACAAATTTCCTTCCACCCAGCGTTCCCCCAAGTCTCCCCATAAAAATGATACCTCACTTGTGTGGGTAGGCCTAGCGCCCGCGACAGGAAACGCCCTAAATCGCAACGTGGACACATCCAAATTTTTGAAAGAAAACAGAGGTGTTTTTTGCGAAGTGCCTACCTGTAGATTTTGGCCTCTAGCTCAGCCGGCACCTAGGGAAACCTACCAAACCTGTGCATTTCTGAAAACTAGAGACCTAGGGGAATCCAAGATGGGGTGACTTGTGGGGCTCGGACCAGGTTCTGTTACCCAGAATCCTTTGCAAGCCCCAAAATTTGGCTAAAAAAACACATGTTCCTCACATTTCTGTGGCAGAAAGTTCTGGAATCTGAGAGGAGCCACAAATTTCCTTCCACCCAGCGTTCCCCCAAGTCTCCTGATAAAAATGATACCTCACTTGTGTGGGTAGGCCTAGCGCCCGTGACAGGAAACGCCCCAAAGCGCAACGTGGACACATCCAATTTTTAAAAAGAAAACAGAGGTGTTTTTTGCGAAGTGCCTACCTGTAGATTTTGGCCTCTAGCTCAGCCGGCACCTAGGGAAACCTACCAAACCTGTGCATTTCTGAAAACTAGAGACCTAGGGGAATTCAAGATGGGGTGACTTGTGGGGCTCGGACCAGGTTCTGTTACCCAGAATCTTTTGCAAACCTCAAAATTTGGCTCAAAAAACACATGTTCCTCACATTTCTGTGGCAGAAAGTTCTGGAATCTGAGAGGAGCCACAAATTTCCTTCCACCCAGCGTTCCCCCAAGTCTCCCGACAAAAATGATACCTCACTTGTGTGGGTAGGCCTAGCACCCGCGACAGGAAACGCCCCAAAGCGCAACGTGGGCACAGCCAAATTTTTGAAAGAAAACAGAGGTGTTTTTTGCAAAGTGCCTACCTGTAGATTTTGGCCTCTAGCTCAGCCGGTACCTAGGGAAACCTACCAAACCTGTGCATTTCTGAAAACTAGAGACCTAGGGGAATCCAAGATTGGGTGACTTGTGGGGCTCGGACCAGGTTCTGTTACCCAGAATCCTTTGCAAACCTCAAAATTTGGCCTCACATTTCTGTGGCAGAAAGTTCTGGAATCTGAGAGGAGCCACAAATTTCCTTCCACCCAGCGTTCCCCCAAGTCTCCTGATAAAAATGATACCTCACTTGTGTGGGTAGGCCTAGCGCCCGCGACATGAAACGCCCCAAAGCGCAACGTAGACACATCCAATTTTTTTTTAATAAAACAGAGGAGTTTTTTGCACAGTGCCTACCTGTAGATTTTGGCCTCTAGCTCAGCCGGCACCTAGGGAAACCTACCAAACCTGTGCATTTTTTAAAACTAGAGACCTAAGGGAATCCATGATGGGTTGACTTGTGGGGCTCGGACCAGGTTTTGTTACCCAGAATCCTTTGCAAACCTCACAATTTGGCTAAAAAAAAACATGTTCCTCACATTTCTGTGGCAGAAAGTTCTGGAATCTGAGAGGAGCCACAAATTTCCTTCCACCCAGCGTTCCCCCAAGTCTCCTGATAAAAATGATACCTCACTTGTGTGGGTAGGCATAGCTCCCGCGAAAAGAAAACAGAGGTGTTTTTTGTGAAGAACCCACCTGTAGATTTTGGCCTCTACCTCAGCCGGCACCTAGGGAAACCTACCAAACCTGTGCATTTCTGAAAACTAGAGACCTAGGGGAATCCAAGATGGGGTGACTTGTGGGGCTCGGATCAGGTTCTGTTACCCAGAATCCTTTGCAAACCTCAAAATGTGGCTAAAAAAACACATGTTCCTCACATTTCTGTGGCAGAAAGTTCTGGAATCTGAGAGGAGCCACAAATTTCCTTCCACCCAGCATTTCCCCAAGTCTCCCGATAAAAATGATACCTCACTTGTGTGGGTAGGCCTAGCGCCCGCAACAGGAAACGCCCTAAAGTGCAACGTGGACACATCCAATTTTTTTAAAGAAAACAGAGGTGTTTTTTGCAAAGTGCCTACCTGCAGATTTTGGCCTCTAGCTCAGCCGGCACCTAGGGAAACCTACCAAACCTGTGCATTTCTGAAAACTAGAGACCTAGGGGAATTCAAGATGAGTTGACTTGTGGGGCTCGGACCAGGTTCTGTTACCCAGAATCCTTTGCAAACCTCAAAATTCGGCTAAAAAAACACGTGTTCCTCACATTTCTGTGGCAGAAAGTTCTGGAATCTGAGAGGAGCCACAAATTTCCTTCCACCCAGCGTTTCCCCAAGTCTTCCGATAAAAATGATACCTCACTTGTGTGGGTAGGCCTAGCGCCCGCAACAGGAAACGCCCTAAAGTGCAACGTGGACACATCCAATTTTTTTAAAGAAAACAGAGGTGTTTTTTGCAAAGTGCCTACCTGCAGATTTTGGCCTCTAGCTCAGCCGGCACCTAGGGAAACCTACCAAACCTGTGCATTTCTGAAAACTAGAGACCTAGGGGAATTCAAGATGAGTTGACTTGTGGGGCTCGGACCAGGTTCTGTTACCCAGAATCCTTTGCAAACCTCAAAATTTGGCTAAAAAAACACATGTTCCTCACATTTCTGTGGCAGAAAGTTCTGGAATCTGAGAGGAGCCACAAATTTCCTTCCACCCAGCGTTCCCCCAAGTCTCCTGATAAAAATGATACCTCACTTGTGTGGGTAGGCCTAGCGCGCGTGACAGGAAACGCCCCAAAGCGCAACGTGGACACATCCAAATTTTTGAAAGAAAACAGAGGTGTTTTTTGCGAAGTGCCTACCTGTAGATTTTGGCCTGTAGCTCTGCCGGCACCTAGGGAAACCTACCAAACCTGTGCATTTCTGAAAACTAGAGACCTAGGGGAATCCAAGATGGGGTGACTTGTGGAGCTCGGACCAGGTTCTCTTACCCAGAATCCTTTGCAAACCTCATAATTTGCCTAAAAAAACACGTTCCTCACATTTCTGTGGCAGAAAGTTCTGGAATCTGAGAGGAGCCACAAATTTCCTTCCACCTAGCGTTCCCCCAAGTCTCCTGATAAAAATGATACCTCACTTGTGTGGGTAGGCCTTGCGCCCATGACAGGAAACGCCCCAAAGCGCAAAGTGGACACATCCAAATTTTTGAAAGAAAACAGAGGTGATTTTTGCGAAGTGCCTACCTGTAGATTTTGTCCTCTAGCTCAGCCAGTACCTAGGGAAACCTACCAAACCTGTGCATTTCTGAAAACTAGAGACCTAGGGGAATACAAGATGGGGTGAATTGTGGGGCTCGGACCAGGTTCTGTTACCCAGAATCCTTTGCAAACCTCAAAATTTGGCTAAAAAACACATGTTCCTCACATTTCTGTGGCAGAAAGTTCTGGAATCTGAGAGGAGCCACAAATTTCCTTCCACCCAGCGTTTCCCCAAGTCTCCCGATAAAAATGATACCTCACTTGTGTGGGTAGGCCTAGCGCCCGTGACAGGAAACGCCCCAAAGCGCAACGTGGACACATCCACATTTTTGAAAGAAAACAGAGGTGTTTTTTGCGAAGTGCTTACCTGTAGATTTTGGCTTCTAGCTCAGCCGGCACCTAGGGAAACCTACCAAACCTGTGCATTTCTGAAAACTAGAGACCAAGGGGAATCCAAGATGGGGTGACTTGTGGGGTTCGGACCAGGTTCTGTTACCCAGAATCCTTTGCAAACCTCAAAATTTGGCTAAAAAAACACATGTTCCTCACATTTCTGTGGCAGAAAGTTCTTGAATCTGAGAGGAGCCACAAATTTCCTTCCACCCAGCGTTCCCCCAAGTCTCCCCATAAAAATGATGCCTCACTTGTGTCGGTAGGCCTAGCGCCCGCGACAGGAAACGCCCTAAAGCGCAATGTGGACACATCCAAATTTTTGAGAGAAAACAGAGGTGTTTTTTGCGAAGTGCCTACCTGTAGATTTTGGCCTCTAGCTCAGCAGGCACCTACGGAAACCTACCAAACCTGTGCATTTCTGAAAACTAGAGACCTAGGGGAATTCAAGATGGGGTGACTTGTGGGGCTCGGACCAGGTTCTGTTACCCAGAATCCTTTGCAAACCTCAAAATTTGGCTTAAAAAACACATGTTCCTCACATTTCTGTGGCAGAAAGTTCTGGAATCAGAGAGGAGCCACAAATTTCCTTCCACCCAGCGTTCCCCCAAGTCTCCCGATAAAAATTATACCTCACTTGTGTGGGTAGGCCTAGCGCCCGCGACAGGATGCGCCCCAAAGCGCAATGTGGACACATCCCATTTTTTGAAAGAAAACAGTGCCTACCTGTGAATTTTGGCCTGTAGCTCAGCCGGCACCTAGGGAAACCTACCAACCCTGTGCATTTTTGAAAACTAGAGACCTAGGGGAATCCAAGATGGGGTGACTTGTGGGGCTCGGACCAGGTTCTGTTACCCAGAATCCTTTGCAAACCTCAAAATTTGGCTAAAAAAACACATGTTCCTCACATTTCTGTGGCAGAAAGTTCTGGAATCAGAGAGGAGCCACAAATTTCCTTCCACCCAGCTTTCCCCCAAGTCTCCCAATAAAAATGATACCTCACTTGTGTGGGTCGGCCTAGCGCCCGCGACAGGAAACGCCCCAAAGCGCAATGTGGACACATCCACATTTTTTAAAGAAAACAGAGGTGTTTTTTGCGAAGTGCCTACCTGTAGATTTTGGCCTCTTGCTCAGCCGGCACCTAGGGAAACCTACCAAACCTGTGCATTTCTGAAAACTAGAGGCCTAGGGGAATCCGTGATGGGGCGACCTGTGGGGCTCGGACCAGGTTCTGTTACCCAGAATCTTTTGCAAACCTCAAAATTTGGCTAAAAAAACACATGTTCCTCACATTTCTGTAGCAGAAAGTTCTGGAATCTGAGAGGAGCCACAAATTTTCTTCCACCCAGCGTTTCCCCAAGTCTCCCGATAAAAATGATACCTCACTTGTGTGGGAAGGCCTAGCGCCCACAACAGGAAACGCCCCAAAGTGCAACGTGGACACATCCAATTTTTTGAAAGAAAACAGAGGTGTTTTTTGCGAAGTGCCTACCTGTCGATTTTGGCCTCTAGCTCAGCCGGCACCTACGGAAACCTACCAAACCTGTGCATTTCTGAAAACTAGAGACCTAGGGGAATTCAAGATGGGGTGACTTGTGGGGCTCGGACCAGGTTCTGTTACCCAGAATCCTTTGCAAACCTCAAAATTTGGCAAAAAAACACATGTTCCTCACATTTCTGTGGCAGAAAGTTCTGGAATCTGAGAGGAGCCACAAATTTCCTTCCACCCAGCGTTCCCCCAAGTCTCCTGATAAAAATGATACCTCACTTGTGTGGGTAGGCCTAGCGCGCGTGACAGGAAACGCCCCAAAGCGCAACGTGGACACATCCAAATTTTTGAAAGAAAACAGAGGTGTTTTTTGCGAAGTGCCTACCTGTAGATTTTGGCCTGTAGCTCTGCCGGCACCTAGGGAAACCTACCAAACCTGTGCATTTCTGAAAACTAGAGACCTAGGGGAATTCAAGATGGGGTGACTTGTGGGGCTCGGACCAGGTTCTGTTACCCAGAATCCTTTGCAAACCTCAAAATTTGGCTTAAAAAACATATGTTCCTCACATTTCTGTGGCAGAAAGTTCTGTAATCAGAGAGGAGCCACAAATTTCCTTCCACCCAGCGTTCCCCCAAGTCTCCCGATAAAAATTATGCCTCACTTGTGTTTGTAGGCCTAGCGCCCGCAACAGGAAGCGCCCCAAAGCGCAACGTGGACACATCCCATTTTTTGAAAGAAAACAGTGCCTACCTGTGGATTTTGGCCTGTAGCTCAGCCGGCACCTAGGGAAACCTACCAACCCTGTGCATTTTTGAAAACTAGAGACCTAGGGGAATCCAAGATGGGGTGACTTGTGGGGCTCGGACCAGGTTCTGTTACCCAGAATCCTTTGCAAACCTCAAAATTTGGCTAAAAAAACACATGTTCCTCACATTTCTGTGGAAGAAAGTTCTGGAATCTGAGAGGAGCCACAAATTTCCTTCCACCCAGCGTTCCCCCAAGTCTCCCAATAAAAATGATACCTCACTTGTGTGGGTAGGCCTAGCGCCCACGACAGGAAACGCCCCAAAGCGCAATGTGGACACATCCAAATTTTTGAAAGAAAACAGAGGTGTTTTTTGCGAAGTGCCTACCTGTAGAATTTGGCCTCTAGCTCAGCCGGCACCTAGGGAAATCTACCAAACCTGTGCATTTCTGAAAACTAGAGACCTAGGGGAATCCATGATGGGGCGACCTGTGGGGCTCGGACCAGGTTCTGTTACCCAGAATCCTTTGCAAACCTCAAAATTTGGCTAAAAAAACACATGTTCCTCACATTTCTGTGGCAGAAAGTTTTTGAATCTGAGAGGAGCCACAAATTTCCTTCCACCCAGCGTTCCCCCAAGTCTCCCCATAAAAATGATACCTCACTTGTGTGGGTAGGCCTAGCGCCCGCGACAGGAAACGCCCTAAAGCGCAACGTGGACACATCCCATTTTTTGAAAGAAAACAGTGCCTACCTGTGGATTTTGGACTGTAGCTCAGCCGGCACCTAGGGAAACCTACCAACCCTGTGCATTTTTGAAAACTAGATACCTAGGGGAATCCAAGATGGGGTGACTTGTGGGGCTCGGACCAGGTTCTGTTACCCAGAATCCTTTGCAAACCTCAAAATTTGGCTAAAAAAACACATGTTCCTTACATTTCCGTGGAAGAAAGTTCTGGAATCTGAGAGGAGCCACAAATTTCCTTCCTCCCAGCGTTCCCCCAAGTCTCCCAATAAAAATGATACCTCACTTGTGTGGGTAGGCCTAGCGCGCGCGACAGGAAACACCCCAAAGCGCAATGTGGACACATCCAAATTTTTGAAAGAAAACAGAGGTGTTTTTTGCGAAGTGCCTACCTGTAGATTTTGGCCTCTAGCTCAGCCGGCACCTAGGGAAACCTACCAAACCTGTACATTTCTGAAAACTAGAGACCTAGGGGAATACATGATGGGGCGACCTGTGGGGCTCGGACCAGGTTCTGTTACCCAGAATCCTTTGCAAACCTCAAAATTTGGCTAAAAAAACACATGTTCCTCACATTTCTGTGGCAGAAAGTTCTTGAATCTGAGAGTAGCCACAAATTTCCTTCCACCCAGCGTTCCCCCAAGTCTCCCCATAAATATGATACCTCACTTGTGTGGGTAGGCCTAGCGCCCGCGACAGGAAACGCCCTAAAGCGCAACGTGGACACATCCAAATTTTTGAAAGAAAACAGAGGTGTTTTTTGCGAAGTGCCTACCTGTAGATTTTGGCCTCTAGCTCACCTGGCACCTAGGGAAACCTACCAAACCTGTGCATTTCTGAAAACTAGAGACCTAGGGGAATCCAAGATGGGGTGACTTGTGGGGCTCAGACCAGGTTCTGTTACCCAGAATCCTTTGCAAACCCCAAAATTTGGCTAAAAAAACACATGTTCCTCACATTTCTGTGGCAGAAAGTTCTGGAATCTGAGAGGAGCCACAAATTTCCTTCCACCCAGCGTTCCCCCAAGTCTCCTGATAAAAATGATACCTCACTCGTGTGGGTAGGCCTAGTGCCCGTGACAGGAAACGCCCCAAAGCGCAACGTGGACACATCCAATTTTTAAAAAGAAAACAGAGGTGTTTTTTGCGAAGTGCCTATCTGTAGATTTTGGCCTCTAGCTCAGCCGGCACCTAGGGAAACCTACCAAACCTGTGCATTTCTGAAAACTAGAGACCTAGGGGAATTCAAGATGGGGTGACTTGTGGGGCTCGGACAAGGTTCTGTTACCCAGAATCCTTTGCAAACCTCACAATTTGGCTAAAAAAAACATGTTCCTCACATTTCTGTGGCAGAAAGTTCTGGAATCTGAGAGGAGCCACAAATTTCCTTCCACCCAGCGTTCCCCCAAGTCTCCCGACAAAAATGATACCTCACTTGTGTGGGTAGGCCTAGCACCCGCGACAGGAAACGCCCCAAAGCGCAACGTGGGCACAGACAAATTTTTGAAAGAAAACAGAGGTGTTTTTTGCGAAGTGCCTACCTGTAGATTTTGGCCTCTAGCTCAGCCGGTACCTAGGGAAACCTACCAAACCTGTGCATTTCTGAAAACTAGAGACCTAGGGGAATCCATAGATTGGGTGACTTGTGGGGCTCGGTCCAGGTTCTTTTACCCAGAATCCTTTGCAAACCTCAAAATTTGGCCTCACATTTCTGTGGAAGAAAGTTCTGGAATCTGAGAGGAGCCACAAATTTCCTTCCACCCAGCATTTCCCCATATCTCCCGATAAAAATGATACCTCACTTGTGTGGGTAGGCCTAGCGCCCGCAACAGGAAACGCCCTAAAGTGCAACGTGGACACATCCAATTTTTTTAAAGAAAACAGAGGTGTTTTTTGCAAAGTGCCTACCTGCAGATTTTGGCCTCTAGCTCAGCCGGCACCTAGGGAAACCTACCAAACCTGTGCATTTCTGAAAACTAGAGACCTAGGGGAATTCAAGATGAGTTGACTTGTGGGGCTCGGACCAGGTTCTGTTACCCAGAATCCTTTGCAAACCTCACAATTTGGCTAAAAAAACACGTGTTCCTCACATTTCTGTGGCAGAAAGTTCTGTAATCAGAGAGGAGCCACAAATTTCCTTCCACCCAGCGTTCCCCCAAGTCTCCCGATAAAAATTATACCTCACTTGTGTTTGTAGGCCTAGCGCCCGCAACAGGAAGCGCCCCAAAGCGCAACGTGGACACATCCCATATTTTGAAAGAAAACAGTGCCTACCTGTGGATTTTGGCCTGTAGCTCAGCCGGCACCTAGGGAAACCTACCAACCCTGTGCATTTTTGAAAACTAGAGACCTAGGGGAATCCAAGATGGGGTGACTTGTGGGGCTCGGACGAGGTTCTGTTACCCAGAATCCTTTGCAAACCTCAAAATTTGGCTAAAAAAACACATGTTCCTCACATTTCTGTGGAAGAAAGTTCTGGAATCTGAGAGGAGCCACAAATTTCCTTCCTCCCAGCGTTCCCCCAAGTCTCCCAATAAAAATGATACCTCACTTGTGTGGGTAGGCCTAGCGCCCGCGACAGGAAGCGCCCCAAAGCGCAATGTGGACACATCCAAATTTTTGAAAGAAAACTGAGGTGTTTTTTGCGAAGTGCCTACCTGTAGATTTTGGCCTCTAGCTCATCCGGCACCTAGGGAAACCTACCAAACCTGTGCATTTCTGAAAACTAGAGACCTAGGGGAATCCATGATGGGGCCACGTGTGGGGCTCGGACCAGGTTCTGTTACCCAGAATCCTCTGCAAACCTCAAAATTTGGCTAAAAAAACACATGTTCCTCACAATTCTGTGGCAGAAAGTTCTTGAATCTGAGAGGAGCCACAAATTTCCTTCCACCCAGCGTTCCCCCAAGTCTCCCCATAAAAATGATACCTCACTTGTGTGGGTAGGCCTAGCGCCCGCGACAGGAAACGCCCTAAATCGCAACGTGGACACATCCAAATTTTTGAAAGAAAACAGAGGTGTTTTTTGCGAAGTGCCTACCTGTAGATTTTGGCCTCTAGCTCAGCCGGCACCTAGGGAAACCTACCAAACCTGTGCATTTCTGAAAACTAGAGACCTAGGGGAATCCAAGATGGGGTGACTTGTGGGGCTCGGACCAGGTTCTGTTACCCAGAATCCTTTGCAAGCCCCAAAATTTGGCTTAAAAAAACACATGTTCCTCACATTTCTGTGGCAGAAAGTTCTGGAATCTGAGAGGAGCCACAAATTTCCTTCCACCCAGCGTTCCCCCAAGTCTCCTGATAAAAATGATACCTCACTTGTGTGGGTAGGCCTAGCGCCCGTGACAGGAAACGCCCCAAAGCGCAACGTGGACACATCCAATTTTTAAAAAGAAAACAGAGGTGTTTTTTGCGAAGTGCCTACCTGTAGATTTTGGCCTCTAGCTCAGCCGGCACCTAGGGAAACCTACCAAACCTGTGCATTTCTGAAAACTAGAGACCTAGGGGAATCCAAGATGGGGTGACTTGTGGGGCTCGGACCAGGTTCTGTTACCCAGAATCCTTTGCAAGCCCCAAAATTTGGCTTAAAAAAACACATGTTCCTCACATTTCTGTGGCAGAAAGTTCTGGAATCTGAGAGGAGCCACAAATTTCCTTCCACCCAGCGTTCCCCCAAGTCTCCTGATAAAAATGATACCTCACTTGTGTGGGTAGGCCTAGCGCCCGTGACAGGAAACGCCCCAAAGCGCAACGTGGACACATCCAATTTTTAAAAAGAAAACAGAGGTGTTTTTTGCGAAGTGCCTACCTGTAGATTTTGGCCTCTAGCTCAGCCGGCACCTAGGGAAACCTACCAAACCTGTGCATTTCTGAAAACTAGAGACCTAGGGGAATTCAAGATGGGGTGACTTGTGGGGCTCGGACCAGGTTCTGTTACCCAGAATCCTTTGCAAACCTCAAAATTTGGCTCAAAAAACACATGTTCCTCACATTTCTGTGGCAGAAAGTTCTGGAATCTGAGAGGAGCCACAAATTTCCTTCCACCCAGCGTTCCCCCCAGTCTCCCGACAAAAATGATACCTCACTTGTGTGGGTAGGCCTAGCACCCGCGACAGGAAACGCCCCAAAGCGCAACGTGGGCACAGCCAAATTTTTGAAAGAAAACAGAGGTGTTTTTTGCAAAGTGCCTACCTGTAGATTTTGGCCTCTAGCTCAGCCGGTACCTAGGGAAACCTACCAAACCTGTGCATTTCTGAAAACTAGAGACCTAGGGGAATCCAAGATTGGGTGACTTGTGGGGCTCGGACCAGGTTCTGTTACCCAGAATCCTTTGCAAACCTCAAAATTTGGCCTCACATTTCTGTGGCAGAAAGTTCTGGAATCTGAGAGGAGCCACAAATTTCCTTCCACCCAGCGTTCCCCCAAGTCTCCTGATAAAAATGATACCTCACTTGTGTGGGTAGGCCTAGCGCCCGCGACATGAAACGCCCCAAAGCGCAACGTAGACACATCCAAATTTTTTTTAATAAAACAGAGGAGTTTTTTGCACAGTGCCTACCTGTAGATTTTGGCCTCTAGCTCAGCCGGCACCTAGGGAAACCTACCAAACCTGTGCATTTTTGAAAACTAGAGACCTAAGGGAATCCATGATGGGTTGACTTGTGGGGCTCGGACCAGGTTCTGTTACCCAGAATCCTTTGCAAACCTCACAATTTGGCTAAAAAAAAACATGTTCCTCACATTTCTGTGGCAGAAAGTTCTGGAATCTGAGAGGAGCCACAAATTTCCTTCCACCCAGCGTTCCCCCAAGTCTCCTGATAAAAATGATACCTCACTTGTGTGGGTAGGCATAGCTCCCGCGAAAAGAAAACAGAGGTGTTTTTTGTGAAGAACCTACCTGTAGATTTTGGCCTCTACCTCAGCCGGCACCTAGGGAAACCTACCAAACCTGTGCATTTCTGAAAACTAGAGACCTAGGGGAATCCAAGATGGGGTGACTTGTGGGGCTCGGATCAGGTTCTGTTACCCAGAATCCTTTGCAAACCTCAAAATGTGGCTAAAAAAACACATGTTCCTCACATTTCTGTGGCAGAAAGTTCTGGAATCTGAGAGGAGCCACAAATTTCCTTCCACCCAGCATTTCCCCAAGTCTCCCGATAAAAATGATACCTCACTTGTGTGGGTAGGCCTAGCGCCCGCAACAGGAAACGCCCTAAAGTGCAACGTGGACACATCCAATTTTTTTAAAGAAAACAGAGGTGTTTTTTGCAAAGTGCCTACCTGCAGATTTTGGCCTCTAGCTCAGCCGGCACCTAGGGAAACCTACCAAACCTGTGCATTTCTGAAAACTAGAGACCTAGGGGAATTCAAGTTGAGTTGACTTGTGGGGCTCGGACCAGGTTCTGTTACCCAGAATCCTTTGCAAACCTCAAAATTCGGCTAAAAAAACACGTGTTCCTCACATTTCTGTGGCAGAAAGTTCTGGAATCTGAGAGGAGCCACAAATTTCCTTCCACCCAGCGTTTCCCCAAGTCTTCCGATAAAAATGATACCTCACTTGTGTGGGTAGGCCTAGCGCCCGCAACAGGAAACGCCCCAAAGTGCAACGTGGACACATCCAATTTTTTTAAAGAAAACAGAGGTGTTTTTTGCAAAGTGCCTACCTGTAGATTTTGGCCTCTAGCTCTGCCGGCACCTAGGGAAACCTACCAAACCTGTGCATTTCTGAAAACTAGAGACCTAGGGGAATCCAAGATGGGGTGACTTGTGGAGCTCGGACCAGGTTCTCTTACCCAGAATCCTTTGCAAACCTCATAATTTGCCTAAAAAAACACGTTCCTCACATTTCTGTGGCAGAAAGTTCTGGAATCTGAGAGGAGCCACAAATTTCCTTCCACCTAGCGTTCCCCCAAGTCTCCTGATAAAAATGATACCTCACTTGTGTGGGTAGGCCTTGCGCCCATGACAGGAAACGCCCGAAAGCGCAAAGTGGTCACATCCAAATTTTTGAAAGAAAACAGAGGTGATTTTTGCGAAGTGCCTACCTGTAGATTTTGTCCTCTAGCTCAGCCAGTACCTAGGGAAACCTACCAAACCTGTGCATTTCTGAAAACTAGAGACCTAGGGGAATACAAGATGGGGTGAATTGTGGGGCTCGGACCAGGTTCTGTTACCCAGAATCCTTTGCAAACCTCAAAATTTGGCTAAAAAACACATGTTCCTCACATTTCTGTGGCAGAAAGTTCTGGAATCTGAGAGGAGCCACAAATTTCCTTCCACCCAGCGTTTCCCCAAGTCTTCCGATAAAAATGATACCTCACTTGTGTGGGTAGGCCTAGCGCCCGCAACAGGAAACGCCCCAAAGTGCAACGTGGACACATCCAATTTTTTTAAAGAAAACAGAGGTGTTTTTTGCAAAGTGCCTACCTGTAGATTTTGGCCTCTAGCTCTGCCGGCACCTAGGGAAACCTACCAAACCTGTGCATTTCTGAAAACTAGAGACCTAGGGGAATCCAAGATGGGGTGACTTGTGGAGCTCGGACCAGGTTCTCTTACCCAGAATCCTTTGCAAACCTCATAATTTGCCTAAAAAAACACGTTCCTCACATTTCTGTGGCAGAAAGTTCTGGAATCTGAGAGGAGCCACAAATTTCCTTCCACCCAGCGTTTCCCCAAGTCTCCCGATAAAAATGATACCTCACTTGTGTGGGTAGGCCTAGCGCCCGTGACAGGAAACGCCCCAAAGCGCAACGTGGACACATCCACATTTTTGAAAGAAAACAGAGGTGTTTTTTGCGAAGTGCTTACCTGTAGATTTTGGCTTCTAGCTCAGCCAGCACCTAGGGAAACCTACCAAACCTGTGCATTTCTGAAAACTAGAGACCAAGGGGAATCCAAGATGGGGTGACTTGTGGGGTTCGGACCAGGTTCTGTTACCCAGAATCCTTTGCAAACCTCAAAATTTGGCTAAAAAAACACATGTTCCTCACATTTCTGTGGCAGAAAGTTCTGGAATCTGAGAGGAGCCACAAATTTCCTTCTACCCAGCGTTCCCCCAAGTCTCCTGATAAAAATGATACCTCACTTGTGTGGGTAGGCATAGCTCCCGCGACAGGAAACGCCCCAAAGCGCAACGTGGACACATCCAATTTTTAAAAGAAAACAGAGGTGTTTTTTGCGAAGTGCCTACCTGCAGATTTTGGCCTCTAGCTCAGCCGGCACCTAGGGAAACCTACCAAACCTGTGCATTTCTGAAAACTAGAGACCTAGGGGAATCCAAGATGGGGTAACTTGTGGGGCTCGGACCAGGTTCTCTTACCCAGAATCCTTTGCAAACCTCATAATTTGCCTAAAAAAACACGTTCCTCACATTTCTGTGGCAGAAAGTTCTGGAATCTGAGAGGAGCCACAAATTTCCTTCCACCTAGCGTTCCCCCAAGTCTCCTGATAAAAATGATACCTCACTTGTGTGGGTAGGTCTTGCGCCCGCAACAGGAAAGGCCCCAAAGCGCAACGTGGACACATCCAAATTTTTGAAGGAAAACAGAGGTGATTTTTGCGAAGTTCCTACCTGTAGATTTTGTCCTCTAGCTCAGCCGGTACCTAGGGAAACCTACCAAACCTGTGCATTTCTGAAAACTAGAGACCTAGGGGAATACAACATGGGGTGACTTGTGGGGCTCGGACCAGGTTCTGTTACCCAGAATCCTTTGCAAACCTCAAAATTTGGCTAAAAAACACATGTTCCTCACATTTCTGTGGCAGAAAGTTCTGGAATCTGAGAGGAGCCACAAATTTCCTTCCACCCAGCGTTTCCCCAAGTCTCCCGATAAAAATTATACCTCACTTGTGTGAGTAGGCCAAGCGCCCGTGACAGGAAACGCCCCAAAGCGCAACGTGGACACATCCAATTTTTTAAAAGAAAACAGAGGTGTTTTTTGCGAAGTGCCTACATGTAGATTTTGGCCTTTAGCTCAGCCGGCACCTAAGGAAACCTACCAAACCTGTGCATTTCTGAAAACTAGAGACCTAGGGGAATCCAAGATGGGGTGACTTGTGGGGCTCGGACCAGGTTCTGTTACCCAGAATCCTTTGCAAACCTCAAAATTCGGCTAAAAAACACATGTTCCTCACATTTCTGGGGCAGAAAGTTCTGGAATCTGAGAGGAGCCACAAATTTCCTGACACCCAGCGTTTCCCCAAGTCTCCTGATAAAAATGATACCTCACTTGTGTGGGTAGGCATAGCTCCCATGACAGGAAACGCCCCAAAGCGCAAAGTGGACGCATCCAAATTTTTGAAAGAAAACAGAGGTGATTTTTGCGAAGTGCCTACCTGTAGATTTTGTCCTCTAGCTCAGCCAGTACCTAGGGAAACCTACCAAACCTGTGCATTTCTGAAAACTAGAGACCTAGGGGAATACAAGATGGGGTGACTTGTGGGGCTCGGACCAGGTTCTGTTACCCAGAATCCTTTGCAAACCTCAAAATTTGGCTAAAAAACACATGTTCCTCACATTTCTGTGGCAGAAAGTTCTGGAATCTGAGAGGAGCCACAAATTTCCTTCCACCCAGCGTTTCCCCAAGTCTCCCGATAAAAATGATACCTCACTTGTGTGGGTAGGCCTAGCGCCCGTGACAGGAAACGCCCCAAAGCGCAACGTGGACACATCCAAATTTTTGAAAGAAAACAGAGGTGTTTTTTGCGAAGTGCTTACCTGTAGATTTTGGCCTCTAGCTCAGCCGGCACCTAGGGAAACCTACCAAACCTGTGCATTTCTGAAAACTAGAGACCAAGGGGAATCCAAGATGGGGTGACTTGTGGGGTTCGGACCAGGTTCTGTTACCCAGAATCCTTTGCAAACCTCAAAATTTGGCTAAAAAAACACATGTTCCTCACATTTCTGTGGCAGAAAGTTCTGGAATCTGAGAGGAGCCACAAATTTCCTTCTACTCAGCGTTCCCCCAAGTCTCCTGATAAAAATGATACCTCACTTGTGTGGGTAGGCATAGCTCCCGCGACAGGAAACGCCCCAAAGCGCAACGTGGACACATCCAATTTTTTAAAAGAAAACAGAGGTGTTTTTTGCGAAGTGCCTACCTGTAGATTTTGGCCTCTAGCTCAGCCGGCACCTAGGGAAACCTACCAAACCTGTGCATTTCTGAAAACTAGAGACCTAGGGGAATCCAAGATGGGGTAACTTGTGGGGCTCGGGCCAGGTTCTCTTACCCAGAATCCTTTGCAAACCTCATAATTTGCGTAAAAAAACACGTTCCTCACATTTCTGTGGCAGAAAGTTCTGGAATCTGAGAGGAGCCACAAATTTCCTTCCACCTAGCGTTCCCCCAAGTCTCCTGATAAAAATGATACCTCACTTGTGTGGGTAGGCATTGCGCCCGCAACAGGAAACGCCCCAAAGCGCAACGTGGACACATCCAAATTTTTGAAAGAAAACAAAGGTGATTTTTGCGAAGTTCCTACCTGTAGATTTTGTCCTCTAGCTCAGCCGGTACCTAGGGAAACCTACCAAACCTGTGCATTTCTGAAAACTAGAGACCTAGGGGAATACAACATGGGGTGACTTGTGGGGCTCGGACCAGGTTCTGTTATCCAGAATCCTTTGCAAACCTCAAAATTTGGCTAAAAAACACATGTTCCTCACATTTCTGTGGCAGAAAGTTCTGGAATCTGAGAGGAGCCACAAATTTCCTTCCACCCAGCGTTTCCCCAAGTCTCCCCATAAAAATGATACCTCACTTGTGTGGGAAGGCCTAGCGCCCGTGACAGGAAACGCCCTAAAGCACAACGTGGACACATCCAAATTTTTGAAAGAAAACAGAGGTGTTTTTTGCGAAGTGCCTACCTGTAGATTTTGGCCTCTAGCTCAGCCGGCACCTAGGGAAACCTACCAACCCTGTGCATTTTTGAAAACTAGAGACCTAGGGGAATCCAAGATGGGGTGACTTGTGGGGCTCGGACCAGGTTCTGTTGCCCAGAATCCTTTGCAAACCTAAAAATTTGGCTTAAAAAACACATGTTCCTCACATTTCTGTGGCAGAAAGTTCTGGAATCAAAGAGGAGCCTCAAATTTCCTTCCACCCAGCGTTCCCCTAAGTCTCCCAATAAAAATGATACCTCACTTGTGTGGGTAGGCCTAGCGCCCGCGACAGGAAGCGCCCCAAAGCGCAACGTGGACACATCCACATTTTTGAAAGAAAACAGAGGTGTTTTTTGCGAAGTGCCTACCTGTAGATTTTGGCCTCTAGCTCAGCCGGCACCTAGGGAAACCTACCAACCCTGTGCATTTTTGAAAACTAGAGACCTAGGGGAATCCAAGATGGGGTGACTTGTGGGGCTCGGACCAGGTTCTGTTACCCAGAATCCTTTGCAAACCTCAAAATTTGGCTAAAAAAACACATGTTCCTCACATTTCTGTGGCAGAAAGTTCTGGAATCAAAGAGGAGCCACAAATTTCCTTCCACCCAGCGTTCCCCCAAGTCTCCCCATAAAAATGATACCTCACTTGTGTGGGTAGGCCTAGCGCCCGCGACAGGAAACGCCCTAAAGCGCAACGTGGATACATCAACATTTTTGAAAGAAAACAGAGGTGTTTTTTGCGAAGTGCCTACCTGTAGATTTTGGCCTCTAGCTCAGCCGGCACCTAGGGAAACCTACCAAACCTGTGCATTTCTGAAAACTAGAGACCTAGGGGAATCCAAGATGGGGTGACTTGTGGGGCACGGACCAGGTTCTGTTACCCAGAATCCTTTGCAAACCTCAAAATTTGGCTAAAAAAACACATGTTCCTCACATTTCTGTGGCAGAAAATTCTGGAATCTGAGAGGAGCCACAAATTTCCTCCCACCCAGCGTTCCCCAAGTCTCCTGATAAAAATGATACCTCACTTGTGTGGGTAGGCCTAGCGCCCGTGACAGGAAACGCCCCAAAGCGCAACGTGGACACATCCAATTTTTTAAAAGAAAACAGAGGTGTTTTTTGCGAAGTGCCTACCTGTAGATTTTGGCCTCTAGCTCAGCCGGCACCTAGGGAAACCTACCAACCCTGTGCATTTTTGAAAACTAGAGACCTAGGGGAATCCAAGATGGGGTGACTTGTGGGGCTCGGACCAGGTTCTGTTACCCAGAATCCTTTGCAAACCTCAAAATTTGGCTAAAAAAACACATGTTCCTCACATTTCTGTGGCAGAAAGTTCTGGAATCTGAGAGGAGCCACAAATTTCCTTCCACCCAGCGTTTCCCCAAGTCTCCAGATAAAAATGATACCTCACTTGTGTGGGAAGGCCTAACGCCCGCAACAGGAAACGCCCCAAAGTGCAACGTGGACACATCCAATTTTTTTAAAGAAAACAGAGGTGTTTTTTGCGAAGTGCCTACCTGTAGATTTTGGCCTCTAGCTCAGCCGGCACCTAGGGAAACCTACCAACCCTGTGCAGTCTTGAAAACTAGAGACCTAGGGGAATCCAAGATGGGGTGACTTGTGGGGCTCGGACCAGGTTCTGTTACCCAGAATCCTTTGCAAACCTCAAAATTTGGCTAAAAAAACACATGTTCCTCACCTTTCTGTGGCAGAAAGTTCTGGAATCAAAGAGGAGCCACAAATTTCCTTCCACCCAGCGTTCCCCCAAGTCTCCCCATAAAAATGATACCTCACTTGTGTGGGTAGGCCTAGCGCCCGTGACAGGAAACGCCCTAAAGCACAACGTGGACACATCCAAATTTTTGAAAGAAAACAGAGGTGTTTTTTGAGAAGTGCCTACCTGTAGATTTTGGCCTCTAGCTCAGCCGGCACCTAGGGAAACCTACCAACCCTGTGCATTTTTGAAAACTAGAGACCTAGGGGAATCCAAGATGGGGTGACTTGTGGGGCTCGGACCAGGTTCTGTTGCCCAGAATCCTTTGCAAACCTCAAAATTTGGCTTAAAAAACACATGTTCCTCACATTTCTGTGGCAGAAAGTTCTGGAATCAAAGAGGAGCCTCAAATTTCCTTCCACCCAGCGTTCCCCTAAGTCTCCCAATAAAAATGATACCTCACTTGTGTGGGTAGGCCTAGCGCCCGCGACAGGAAGCGCCCCAAAGCGCAACGTGGACACATCCACATTTTTGAAAGAAAACAGAGGTGTTTTTTGCGAAGTGCCTACCTGTAGATTTTGGCCTCTAGCTCAGCCGGCACCTAGGGAAACCTACCAACCCTGTGCATTTTTGAAAACTAGAGACGTAGGGGAATCCAAGATGGGGTGACTTGTGGGGCTCGGACCAGGTTCTGTTACCCAGAATCCTTTGCAAACCTCAAAATTTGGCTAAAAAAACACATGTTCCTCACATTTCTGTGGCAGAAAGTTCTGGAATCAAAGAGGAGCCACAAATTTCCTTCCACCCAGCGTTCCCCCAAGTCTCCCCATAAAAATGATACCTCACTTGTGTGGGTAGGCCTAGCGCCCGCGACAGGAAACGCCCTAAAGCGCAACGTGGACACATCAACATTTTTGAAAGAAAACAGAGGTGTTTTTTGCGAAGTGCCTACCTGTAGATTTTGGCCTCTAGCTCAGCCGGCACCTAGGGAAACCTACCAAACCTGTGCATTTCTGAAAACTAGAGACCTAGGGGAATCCAAGATGGGGTGACTTGTGGGGCACGGACCAGGTTCTGTTACCCAGAATCCTTTGCAAACCTCAAAATTTGGCTAAAAAAACACATGTTCCTCACATTTCTGTGGCAGAAAATTCTGGAATCTGAGAGGAGCCACAAATTTCCTCCCACCCAGCGTTCCCCAAGTCTCCTGATAAAAATGATACCTCACTTGTGTGGGTAGGCCTAGCGCCCGTGACAGGAAACGCCCCAAAGCGCAACGTGGACACATCCAATTTTTTAAAAGAAAACAGAGGTGTTTTTTGCGAAGTGCCTACCTGTAGATTTTGGCCTCTAGCTCAGCCGGCACCTAGGGAAACCTACCAACCCTGTGCATTTTTTAAAACTAGAGACCTAGGGAAATCCAAGATGGGGTGACTTGTGGGGCTCGGACCAGGTTCTGTTACCCAGAATCCTTTGCAAACCTCAAAATTTGGCTAAAAAAACACATGTTCCTCACATTTCTGTGGAAGAAAGTTCTGGAATCTGAGAGGAGCCACAAATTTCCTTCCACCCAGCGTTCCCCCAAGTCTCCTAATAAAAATGATACCTCACTTGTGTGGGTAGGCGTAGCGCCCGCGACAGGAAACGCCCCAAAGCGCAATGTGGACACATCCAAATTTTTGAAAGAAAACAGAGGTGTTTTTTGCGAAGTGCCTACCTGTAGATTTTGGCCTCTAGCTCAGCCGGCACCTAGGGAAACCTACCAAACCTGTGCATTTCTGAAAACTAGAGACCTAGGGGAATCCATGATGGGGCGACCTGTGGGGCTCGGACCAGGTTCTGTTACCCAGAATCCTTTGCAAACCTCAAAATTTGGCTAAAAAAACACATGTTCCTCACATTTCTGTGGCAGAAAGTTCTGGAATCAAAGAGGAGCCTCAAATTTCCTTCCACCCAGCGTTCCCCCAAGTCTCCCGATAAAAATGATACCTCACTTGTGTGGGTAGGCCTAGCGCCCGCGACAGGAAGCGCCCCAAAGCGCAACGTGGACACATCCAAATTTTGGAAAGAAAACAGAGGTGTTTTTTGCGAAGTGCCTACCTGTAGATTTTGGCCTCTAGCTCAGCCGGCACCTAGGGAAACCTACCAACCCTGTGCATTTTTTGAAAACTAGAGACCTAGGGGAATCCAAGATGGGGTGACTTGTGGGGCACGGACCAGGTTCTGTTACCCAGAATCCTTTGCAAACCTCAAAATTTGGCTAAAAAAACACATGTTCCTCACATTTCTGTGGCAGAAAGTTCTGGAATCTGAGAGGAGCCACAAATTTCCTTCTACTCAGCGTTCCCCCAAGTCTCCTGATAAAAATGATACCTCACTTGTGTGGGTAGGCATAGCTCCCGCGACAGGAAACGCCCCAAAGCGCAACGTGGACACATCCAATTTTTTAAAAGAAAACAGAGGTGTTTTTTGCGAAGTGCCTACCTGTAGATTTTGGGCCTCTAGCTCAGCCGGCACCTAGGGAAACCTACCAAACCTGTGCATTTCTGAAAACTAGAGACCTAGGGAATCCAAGATGGGGTAACTTGTGGGGCTCGGGCCAGGTTCTCTTACCCAGAATCCTTTGCAAACCTCATAATTTGCGTAAAAAAACACGTTCCTCACATTTCTGTGGCAGAAAGTTCTGGAATCTGAGAGGAGCCACAAATTTCCTTCCACCTAGCGTTCCCCCAAGTCTCCTGATAAAAATGATACCTCACTTGTGTGGGTAGGCATTGCGCCCGCAACAGGAAACGCCCCAAAGCGCAACGTGGACACATCCAAATTTTTGAAAGAAAACAAAGGTGATTTTTGCGAAGTTCCTACCTGTAGATTTTGTCCTCTAGCTCAGCCGGTACCTAGGGAAACCTACCAAACCTGTGCATTTCTGAAAACTAGAGACCTAGGGGAATACAACATGGGGTGACTTGTGGGGCTCGGACCAGGTTCTGTTATCCAGAATCCTTTGCAAACCTCAAAATTTGGCTAAAAAACACATGTTCCTCACATTTCTGTGGCAGAAAGTTCTGGAATCTGAGAGGAGCCACAAATTTCCTTCCACCCAGCGTTTCCCCAAGTCTCCCCATAAAAATGATACCTCACTTGTGTGGGAAGGCCTAGCGCCCGTGACAGGAAACGCCCTAAAGCACAACGTGGACACATCCAAATTTTTGAAAGAAAACAGAGGTGTTTTTTGCGAAGTGCCTACCTGTAGATTTTGGCCTCTAGCTCAGCCGGCACCTAGGGAAACCTACCAACCCTGTGCATTTTTGAAAACTAGAGACCTAGGGGAATCCAAGATGGGGTGACTTGTGGGGCTCGGACCAGGTTCTGTTGCCCAGAATCCTTTGCAAACCTAAAAATTTGGCTTAAAAAACACATGTTCCTCACATTTCTGTGGCAGAAAGTTCTGGAATCAAAGAGGAGCCTCAAATTTCCTTCCACCCAGCGTTCCCCTAAGTCTCCCAATAAAAATGATACCTCACTTGTGTGGGTAGGCCTAGCGCCCGCGACAGGAAGCGCCCCAAAGCGCAACGTGGACACATCCACATTTTTGAAAGAAAACAGAGGTGTTTTTTGCGAAGTGCCTACCTGTAGATTTTGGCCTCTAGCTCAGCCGGCACCTAGGGAAACCTACCAACCCTGTGCATTTTTGAAAACTAGAGACCTAGGGGAATCCAAGATGGGGTGACTTGTGGGGCTCGGACCAGGTTCTGTTACCCAGAATCCTTTGCAAACCTCAAAATTTGGCTAAAAAAACACATGTTCCTCACATTTCTGTGGCAGAAAGTTCTGGAATCAAAGAGGAGCCACAAATTTCCTTCCACCCAGCGTTCCCCCAAGTCTCCCCATAAAAATGATACCTCACTTGTGTGGGTAGGCCTAGCGCCCGCGACAGGAAACGCCCTAAAGCGCAACGTGGATACATCAACATTTTTGAAAGAAAACAGAGGTGTTTTTTGCGAAGTGCCTACCTGTAGATTTTGGCCTCTAGCTCAGCCGGCACCTAGGGAAACCTACCAAACCTGTGCATTTCTGAAAACTAGAGACCTAGGGGAATCCAAGATGGGGTGACTTGTGGGGCACGGACCAGGTTCTGTTACCCAGAATCCTTTGCAAACCTCAAAATTTGGCTAAAAAAACACATGTTCCTCACATTTCTGTGGCAGAAAATTCTGGAATCTGAGAGGAGCCACAAATTTCCTCCCACCCAGCGTTCCCCAAGTCTCCTGATAAAAATGATACCTCACTTGTGTGGGTAGGCCTAGCGCCCGTGACAGGAAACGCCCCAAAGCGCAACGTGGACACATCCAATTTTTTAAAAGAAAACAGAGGTGTTTTTTGCGAAGTGCCTACCTGTAGATTTTGGCCTCTAGCTCAGCCGGCACCTAGGGAAACCTACCAACCCTGTGCATTTTTGAAAACTAGAGACCTAGGGGAATCCAAGATGGGGTGACTTGTGGGGCTCGGACCAGGTTCTGTTACCCAGAATCCTTTGCAAACCTCAAAATTTGGCTAAAAAAACACATGTTCCTCACATTTCTGTGGCAGAAAGTTCTGGAATCTGAGAGGAGCCACAAATTTCCTTCCACCCAGCGTTTCCCCAAGTCTCCAGATAAAAATGATACCTCACTTGTGTGGGAAGGCCTAACGCCCGCAACAGGAAACGCCCCAAAGTGCAACGTGGACACATCCAATTTTTTTAAAGAAAACAGAGGTGTTTTTTGCGAAGTGCCTACCTGTAGATTTTGGCCTCTAGCTCAGCCGGCACCTAGGGAAACCTACCAACCCTGTGCAGTCTTGAAAACTAGAGACCTAGGGGAATCCAAGATGGGGTGACTTGTGGGGCTCGGACCAGGTTCTGTTACCCAGAATCCTTTGCAAACCTCAAAATTTGGCTAAAAAAACACATGTTCCTCACCTTTCTGTGGCAGAAAGTTCTGGAATCAAAGAGGAGCCACAAATTTCCTTCCACCCAGCGTTCCCCCAAGTCTCCCCATAAAAATGATACCTCACTTGTGTGGGTAGGCCTAGCGCCCGTGACAGGAAACGCCCTAAAGCACAACGTGGACACATCCAAATTTTTGAAAGAAAACAGAGGTGTTTTTTGAGAAGTGCCTACCTGTAGATTTTGGCCTCTAGCTCAGCCGGCACCTAGGGAAACCTACCAACCCTGTGCATTTTTGAAAACTAGAGACCTAGGGGAATCCAAGATGGGGTGACTTGTGGGGCTCGGACCAGGTTCTGTTGCCCAGAATCCTTTGCAAACCTCAAAATTTGGCTTAAAAAACACATGTTCCTCACATTTCTGTGGCAGAAAGTTCTGGAATCAAAGAGGAGCCTCAAATTTCCTTCCACCCAGCGTTCCCCTAAGTCTCCCAATAAAAATGATACCTCACTTGTGTGGGTAGGCCTAGCGCCCGCGACAGGAAGCGCCCCAAAGCGCAACGTGGACACATCCACATTTTTGAAAGAAAACAGAGGTGTTTTTTGCGAAGTGCCTACCTGTAGATTTTGGCCTCTAGCTCAGCCGGCACCTAGGGAAACCTACCAACCCTGTGCATTTTTGAAAACTAGAGACGTAGGGGAATCCAAGATGGGGTGACTTGTGGGGCTCGGACCAGGTTCTGTTACCCAGAATCCTTTGCAAACCTCAAAATTTGGCTAAAAAAACACATGTTCCTCACATTTCTGTGGCAGAAAGTTCTGGAATCAAAGAGGAGCCACAAATTTCCTTCCACCCAGCGTTCCCCCAAGTCTCCCCATAAAAATGATACCTCACTTGTGTGGGTAGGCCTAGCGCCCGCGACAGGAAACGCCCTAAAGCGCAACGTGGACACATCAACATTTTTGAAAGAAAACAGAGGTGTTTTTTGCGAAGTGCCTACCTGTAGATTTTGGCCTCTAGCTCAGCCGGCACCTAGGGAAACCTACCAAACCTGTGCATTTCTGAAAACTAGAGACCTAGGGGAATCCAAGATGGGGTGACTTGTGGGGCACGGACCAGGTTCTGTTACCCAGAATCCTTTGCAAACCTCAAAATTTGGCTAAAAAAACACATGTTCCTCACATTTCTGTGGCAGAAAATTCTGGAATCTGAGAGGAGCCACAAATTTCCTCCCACCCAGCGTTCCCCAAGTCTCCTGATAAAAATGATACCTCACTTGTGTGGGTAGGCCTAGCGCCCGTGACAGGAAACGCCCCAAAGCGCAACGTGGACACATCCAATTTTTTAAAAGAAAACAGAGGTGTTTTTTGCGAAGTGCCTACCTGTAGATTTTGGCCTCTAGCTCAGCCGGCACCTAGGGAAACCTACCAACCCTGTGCATTTTTTAAAACTAGAGACCTAGGGAAATCCAAGATGGGGTGACTTGTGGGGCTCGGACCAGGTTCTGTTACCCAGAATCCTTTGCAAACCTCAAAATTTGGCTAAAAAAACACATGTTCCTCACATTTCTGTGGAAGAAAGTTCTGGAATCTGAGAGGAGCCACAAATTTCCTTCCACCCAGCGTTCCCCCAAGTCTCCTAATAAAAATGATACCTCACTTGTGTGGGTAGGCGTAGCGCCCGCGACAGGAAACGCCCCAAAGCGCAATGTGGACACATCCAAATTTTTGAAAGAAAACAGAGGTGTTTTTTGCGAAGTGCCTACCTGTAGATTTTGGCCTCTAGCTCAGCCGGCACCTAGGGAAACCTACCAAACCTGTGCATTTCTGAAAACTAGAGACCTAGGGGAATCCATGATGGGGCGACCTGTGGGGCTCGGACCAGGTTCTGTTACCCAGAATCCTTTGCAAACCTCAAAATTTGGCTAAAAAAACACATGTTCCTCACATTTCTGTGGCAGAAAGTTCTGGAATCAAAGAGGAGCCTCAAATTTCCTTCCACCCAGCGTTCCCCCAAGTCTCCCGATAAAAATGATACCTCACTTGTGTGGGTAGGCCTAGCGCCCGCGACAGGAAGCGCCCCAAAGCGCAACGTGGACACATCCAAATTTTGGAAAGAAAACAGAGGTGTTTTTTGCGAAGTGCCTACCTGTAGATTTTGGCCTCTAGCTCAGCCGGCACCTAGGGAAACCTACCAACCCTGTGCATTTTTGAAAACTAGAGACCTAGGGGAATCCAAAATGGGGTGACTTGTGGGGCTCGGACCAGGTTCTGTTACCCAGAATCCTTTGCAAACCTCAAAATTTGGCTAATAAAACACATGTTCCTCACATTTCTGTGACAGAAAGTTCTGGAATCAAAGAGGAGCCACAAATTTCCTTCCACCCAGCGTTCCCCCAAGTCTCCCGATAAAAATGATACCTCACTTGTGTGGGTAGGCCTAGCGCCCGCGACAGGAAGCGCCCCAAAGCGCAACGTGGACACATCCAAATTTTGGAAAGAAAACAGAGGTGTTTTTTGCGAAGTGCCTACCTGTAGATTTTGGCCTCTAGCTCAGCCGGCACCTAGGGAAACCTACCAAACCTGTGCATTTCTGAAAACTAGAGACCTAGGGGAATCCAAAATGGGGTGACTTGTGGGGCTCGGACCAGGTTCTGTTACCCAGAATCCTTTGCAAACCTCAAAATTTGGCTAAAAAAACACATGTTCCTCACATTTCTGTGGCAGAAAGTTCTGGAATCAAAGAGGAGCCACAAATTTCCTCCCACCCAGGGTTCCCCAAGTCTCCTGATAAAAATGATACCTCACTTGTGTGGGTAGGCCTAGCGCCCGTGACAGGAAACGCCCCAAAGCGCAACGTGGACACATCCAATTTTTTAAAAGAAAACAGAGGTGTTTTTTGCGAAGTGCCTACCTGTAGATTTTGGCCTCTAGCTCAGCCGGCACCTAGGGAAACCTACCAACCCTGTGCATTTTTGAAAACTAGAGACCTAGGGGAATCCAAGATGGGGTGACTTGTGGGGCTCGGACCAGGTTCTGTTACCCAGAATCCTTTGCAAACCTCAAAATTTGGCTAAAAAAACACATGTTCCTCACATTTCTGTGGAAGAAAGTTCTACATTCTGAGAGGAGCCACAATTTTCCTTCCACCCAGCGTTCCCCCAAGTCTCCCAATAAAAATGATACCTCACTTGTGTGGGTAGGCGTAGCGCCCGCGACAGGAAACGCCCCAAAGCGCAATGTGGACACATCCAAATTTTTGAAAGAAAACAGAGGTGTTTTTTGCGAAGTGCCTACCTGTAGATTTTGGCCTCTAGCTCAGCCGGCACCTAGGGAAACCTACCAAACCTGTGCATTTCTGAAAACTAGAGACCTAGGGGAATCCATGATGGGGCGACCTGTGGGGCTCGGACCAGGTTCTGTTACCCAGAATCCTTTGCAAACCTCAAAATTTGGCTAAAAAAACACATGTTCCTCACATTTCTGTGGCAGAAAGTTCTGGAATCTGAGAGGAGCCACAAATTTCTTTCCACCCAGCGTTTCCCCAAGTCTCCCGATAAAAATGATACCTCACTTGTGTGGGTAGGCCTAGCGCCCGCGACAGGAAGTGCCCCAAAGCGCAACGTGGACATATCCCATTTTTTGAAAGAAAACAGAGGTTTTTTTGCGAAGTGCCTACCTGTAGATTTTGGCCTCTAGCTCATCCGGCACCTAGGGAAACCTACCAAACCTGTGCATTTCTGAAAACTAGAGACCTAGGGGAATCCAAGATGGGGTGACTTTTGGGGCTCGGACCAGGTTCTGTTACCCAGAATCCTTTGCAAACCTCAAAATTTGGCTAAAAAAACACATGTTCCTCACATTTCTGTGGCAGAAAGTTCTGGAATCTGAGAGGAGCCACAAATTTTCTTCCACCCAGCGTTCCCCCAAGTCTCCCAATAAAAATGATACCTCACTTGTGTGGGAAGGCCTAGCGCCCGCAACAGGAAACGCCCCAAAGTGCAACGTGGACACATCCTATTTTTTGAAAGAAAACAGAGGTGTTTTTTGCGAAGTGCCTACCTGTAGATTTTGGCCTCTAGCTCAGCCGGCACCTAGGGAAACCTACCAAACCTGTGCATTTCTGAAAACTAGAGACCTAGGGGAATTCAAGATGGGGTGACTAGTGGGGCTCGGACCAGGTTCTGTTACCCAGAATCCTTTGCAAACCTCAAAATTTGGCTTAAAAAACACATGTTCCTCACATTTCTGTGGCAGAAAGTTCTGGAATCAAAGAGGAGCCACAAATTTCCTTCCACCCAGCGTTCCCCCAAGTCTCCCGATAAAAATGATACCTCACTTGTGTGGGTAGGCCTAGCGCCCGCGACAGGAAGCGCCCCAAAGCGCAACGTGGACACATCCCATTTTTTTAAAGAAAACAGTGCCTACCTGTGGATTTTGGCCTGTAGCTCAGCCGGCACCTCGGGAAACCTACCAACCCTGTGCATTTTTGAAAACTAGAGACCTAGGGGAATCCAAGATGGGGAGACTTGTGCGGCTCGGACCAGGTTCTGTTACCCAGAATCCTTTGCCAACCTCAAAATTTGGCTACAAAAACACATGTTCGTCACATTTCTGTGGAAGAAAGTTCTGGAATCTGAGAGGAGACACAAATTCCCTTCCACCCAGCGTTCCCCCAAGTCTCCCAATAAAAATGATACCTCACTTGTGTGGGTAGGCCTAGCGCCCGCGACAGGAAACGCCCCAAAGCGCAATGTGGACACATCCAAATTTTTGAAAGAAAACAGAAGTGTTTTTTGCGAAGTGTCTACCTGTAGATTTTGGCCTCTAGCTCAGCCGGCACCTAGGTAAACCTACCAAACCTGTGCATTTCTGAAAACTAGAGACCTAGGGGAATCCATGATGGGGCGACCTGTGGGGCTCGGACCAGGTTCTGTTACCCAGAATCCTTTGCAAACCTCAAAATTTGGCAAAAAAAACACATGTTCCTCACATTTCTGTGGCAAAAAGTTCTTGAATCTGAGAGGAGCCACAAATTTCCTTCCACCCAGGGTTCCCCCAAGTCTCCCCATAAAAATGATACCTCACTTGTGTGGGTAGGCCTAGCGCCCGCGACAGGAAACGCCGTAAAGCGCAACGTGGACACATCCAAATTTTTGAAAGAAAACAGAGGTGTTTTTTGCGAAGTGCCTACCTGTAGATTTTGGCCTCTAGCTCAGCCGGCACCTAGGGAAACCTACCAAACCTGTGCATTTCTGAAAACTAGAGACCTAGGGGAATCCATGATGGGGCGACCTGTGGGGCTCGGACCAGGTTCTGTTACCCAGAATCCTTTGCAAACCTCAAAATTTGGCTAAAAAAAAACATGTTCCTCACATTTCTGTGGCAGAAAGTTCTGGAATCTGAGAGGAGCCACAAATTTCCTTCCACCCAGCGTTTCCCCAAGTCTCCCGATAAAAATGATACCTCACTTGTGTGGGTAGGCCTAGCGCCCACGACAGGAAACGCCCCAAAGGGCAACGTGGACACATCCCATTTTTTGAAAGAAAACAGAGGTTTTTTAGCGAAGTGCCTACCTGTAGATTTTGGCCTCTAGCTCATCCGGCACCTAGGGAAACCTACCAAACCTGTGCATTTCTGAAAACTAGAGACCTAGGGGAATCCAAGATGGGGTGACTTTTGGGGCTCGGACCAGGTTCTGTTACCCAGAATCCTTTGCAAACCTCAAAATTTGGCTAAAAAAACACGTGTTCCTCACATTTCTGTGGCAGAAAGTTCTGGAATCTGAGAGGAGCCACAAATTTCCTTCCACATAGCGTTCCCCCAAGTCTCCCGATAAAAATGATACCTCACTTGTGTGGGTAGGCCTTGCGCCCGCAACAGGAAACGCCCCAAAGCTCAACGTGGACACATCCACATTTTTGAAAGAAAACAGAGGTGATTTTTGCGAAGTGCCTACCTGTAGATTTTGTCCTCTAGCTCAGCCGGTACCTAGGGAAACCTACCAAACCTGTGCATTTCTGAAAACTAGAGACCTAGGGGAATCCAAGATGGGGTGACTTGTGGGGCTCGGACCAGGTTCTGTTACCCAGAATCGTTTGCAAACCTCAAAATTTGGCTAAAAAACACATGTTCCTCACATTTCTGTGGCAGAAAGTTCTGGAATCTGAGAGGAGCCACAAATTTCCTTCCACCCAGCGTTTCCCCAAGTCTCCCGATAAAAATGATACCTCACTTGAGTGGGTAGGCCTAGCGCCCGCAACAGGAAACGCCCCAAAGTGCAACATGGACACATCCAATTTTTTGAAAGAAAACAGAGGTGTTTTTTGCAAAGTGCCTACCTGTAGATTTTGGCCTCTAGCTCAGCCGACACCTAGGGAAACCTACCAAACCTGTGCATTTCTGACAACTAGAGACCTAGGGGAATTCAAGATGGGGTGACTTGTGGGGCTCGGACCAGGTTCTGTTACCCAGAAGCCTTTGCAAACCTCAAAATTTGGCTTAAAAAACACATGTTCCTCACATTTCTGTGGCAGAAAGTTCTGGAATCAGAGAGGAGCCACAAATTTCCTTCCACCCAGCGTTCCCACAAGTCTCCCGATAAAAATTATACCTCACTTGTGTGGGTAGGCCTAGCGCCCGCGACAGGAAGCGCCCCAAAGCGCAACGTGGACACATCCCATTTTTTGAAAGAAAACAGTGCCTACCTGTAGATTTTGGCCTCTAGCTCAGCCGGCACCTAGGGAAACCTACCAAACCTGTGCATTTCTGAAAACTAGAGACCGAGGGGAATCCATGATGGGGCGACCTGTGGGGCTCGGACCAGGTTCTGTTACCCAGAATCCTTTGCAAACCTCAAAATTTGGCTAAAAAAACACATGTTCCTCACATTGCTGTGGCAGAAAGTTCTGGAATCTGAGAGGAGCCACAAATTTCCTTCCACCCAGCGTTTCCCCAAGTCTCCCGATAAAAATGATACCTCACTTGTGTGGGTAGGCCTAGCACCCGCAACAGGAAACGCCCCAAAGTGCAACGTGGACACATCCAATTTTTTTAAAGAAAACAGAGGTGTTTTTTGCAAAGTGCCTACCTGTAGATTTTGGCCTCTAGCTCAGCCGGCACCTAGGGAAACCTACCAAACCTGTGCATTTCTGAAAACTAGAGACCTAGGGGAATCCAAGATGGGGTGACTTGTGGGGCTCGGACCAGGTTCTCTTACCCAGAATCCTTTGCAAACCTCATAATTTGGCTTAAAAAACACATGTTCCTCACATTTCTGTGGCAGAAAGTTCTGGAATCAGAGAGGAGCCACAAATTTCCTTCCACCCAGCGTTTCCCCAAGTCTCCCGATAAAAATTATACCTCACTTGTGTGGATAGGCCTAGCGCCCGCGACAGGAAGCGCCCCAAAGCGCAACAAAAACACATCCCATTTTTTGAAAGAAAACAGTGCCTACCTGTGGATTTTGGCCTGTAACTCAGCCGGCACCTAGGGAAACCTACCAAACCTGTGCATTTCTGAAAACTAGAGACCGAGGGGAATCCATGATGGGGCGACCTGTGGGGCTCGGACCAGGTTCTGTTACCCAGAATCCTTTGCAAACCTCAAAATTTGGCTAAAAAAACACATGTTCCTCACATTTCTGTGGCAGAAAGTTCTGGAATCTGAGAGGAGCCACAAATTTCCTTCCACCCAGCGTTCCCCCAAGTCTCCCCATAAAAATGATACCTCACTTGTGTGGGTAGGCCTAGCGCCCGCGACAGGAAACGCCCTAAAGCGCAACGTGGACACATCCAAATTTTTGAAAGAAAACAGAGGTGTTTTTTGCGAAGTGCCTACCTGTAGATTTTAGCCTCTAGCTCACCCGGCACCTAGGGAAACCTACCAAACCTGTGCATTTCTGAAAACTAGAGACCTAGGGGAATCCAAGATGGGGTGACCTGTGGGGCTCGGACCAGGTTCTGTTACCCAGAATCCTTTGCAAACCTCAAAATTTGGCTAAAAAAACACATGTTCCTCACATTGCTGTGGCAGAAAGTTCTGGAATCTGAGAGGAGCCACAAATTTCCTTCCACCCAGCGTTTCCCCAAGTCTCCCGATAAAAATGATTCCTCACTTGTGTGGGTAGGCCTAGCACCCGCAACAGGAAACGCCCCAAAGTGCAACGTGGACACATCCAATTTTTTTAAAGAAAACAGAGGTGTTTTTTGCAAAGTGCCTACCTGTAGATTTTGGCCTCTAGCTCAGCCGGCAGCTAGGGCAACCTTCCAAACCTGTGCATTTCTGAAAACTAGAGACCTAGGGGAATCCAAGATGGGGTGACTTGTGGGGCTCGGACCAGGTTCTCTTACCCAGAATCCTTTGCAAACCTCATAATTTGGCTTAAAAAACACATGTTCCTCACATTTCTGTGGCAGAAAGTTCTGGAATCAGAGAGGAGCCACAAATTTCCTTCCACCCAGCGTTTCCCCAAGTCTCCCGATAAAAATTATACCTCACTTGTGTGGGTAGGCCTAGCGCCCGCGACAGGAAGCGCCCCAAAGCGCAACGTGGACACATCCCATTTTTTGAAAGAAAACAGTGCCTACCTGTGGATTTTGGCCTGTAACTCAGCCGGCACCTAGGGAAACCTACCAAACCTGTGCATTTCTGAAAACTAGAGACCGAGGGGAATCCATGATGGGGCGACCTGTGGGGCTCGGACCAGGTTCTGTTACCCAGAATCCTTTGCAAACCTCAAAATTTGGCTAAAAAAACACATGTTCCTCACATTTCTGTGGCAGAAAGTTCTGGAATCTGAGAGGAGCCACAAATTTCCTTCCACCCAGCGTTCCCCCAAGTCTCCCCATAAAAATGATACCTCACTTGTGTGGGTAGGCCTAGCGCCCGCGACAGGAAACGCCCTAAAGCGCAACGTGGACACATCCAAATTTTTGAAAGAAAACAGAGGTGTTTTTTGCGATGTGCCTACCTGTAGATTTTAGCCTCTAGCTCACCCGGCACCTAGGGAAACCTACCAAACCTGTGCATTTCTGAAAACTAGAGACCTAGGGGAATCCAAGATGGGGTGACTTGTGGGGCTCGGACCAGGTTCTGTTACCCAGAATCCTTTGCAAACCTCAAAATTTGGCGAAAAAAACACATGTTCCTCACATTTCTGTGGCAGAAAGTTCTGGAATCTGAGAGGAGCCACAAATTTCCTTCCACCCAGCGTTCCCCCAAGTCTCCTGATAAAAATGATACCTCACTTGTGTGGGTAGGCCTAGCGCCCGTGACAGGAAACGCCCCAAAGCGCAACGTGGACACATCCAATTTTTTAAAAGAAAACAGAGGTGTTTTTTTGCGAAGTGCCTACCTGTAGATTTTGGCCTCTAGCTCAGCCGGCACCTAGGGAAACCTACCAAACCTGTGCATTTCTGAAAACTAGAGACCTAGGGGATTCCAAGATGGGGTGACTTGTGGGGCTCGGACCAGGTTCTGTTACCCAAAATCCTTTGCAAACCTCAAAATTTGGCTAAAAAAACACATGTTCCTCACATTTCTGTGGCAGAAAGTTCTGGAATCTGAGAGGAGCCACAAATTTCCTTCCACCCAGCATTTCCCCAAGTATCCCGATAAAAATAATACCTCACTTGTGTGGGTAGGCCTAGTGCCCGCGACAGGAAACGCCCCAAAGCGCAACGTGGACACATCCAATTTTTTAAAAGAAAACAGAGGTGTTTTTTGCGAAGTGCCTACCTGTAGATTTTGGCCTCTAGCTCAGCCGGCACCCAGGGAAACCTACCAAACCTGTGCATTTCTGAAAACTAGAGACCTAGGGGAATTCAAGATGGGGTGACTTGTGGGGCTCGGACCAGGGTTTGTTACCCAGAATCCTTTGCAAACCTCAAAATTTGACTAAAAAAACACATGTTCCTGACATTTCTGTGGCAGAAAGTTCTGGAATCTGAGAGGAGCCACAAATTTCCTTCCACCCAGCGTTCCCCCAAGTCTCCCGACAAAAATGATACCTCACTTGTGTGGGTAGGCCTAGCACCCGTGACAGGAAACGCCCCAAAGCGCAACGTGGGCACATCCAAATTTTTCAAAGAAAACAGAGGTGTTTTTTGCGAAGTGCCTACCTGTAGATTTTGGAAACTAGCTCAGCCGGTACCTAGGGAAACCAACCAAACCTGTGCATTTCTGAAAACTAGAGACCTAGGGGAATCCAAGATGGGGTGACTTGTGGGGCTTGGACCAGGTTCTGTTACCCAGAATCCTTTGCAAACCTCAAAATTTGGCCTCACATTTCTGTGGCAGAAAGTTCTGGAATCTGAGAGGAGCCACAAATTTCCATCCACCCAGCGTTGCCCCAAGTCTCCTGATAAAAATGATACCTCACTTGTGTGGGTAGGCCTAGCGCCCGCGACAGGAAACGCCCCAAAGCGCAACGTAGACACATCCAAATTTTTTGAAGAAAACAGAGGAGTTTTTTGCAAAGTGCCTACCTGTAGATTTTGGCCTCTAGCTCAGCAGGCACCTAGGGAAAACTACCAAACCTGTGCATTTTTGAAAACTAGAGACCTAAGGGAATCCATGATGGGTTGACTTGTGGGGCTCGGACCAGGTTCTGTTACCCAGAATCCTTTGCAAACCTCACAATTTGGCTAAAAAAACACATGTTCCTCACATTTCTGTGGCAGAAAGTTCTGGAATCTGAGAGGAGCCACAAATTTCCTTCCACCCAGCGTTCCCCCAAGTCTCCTGATAAAAATGATACCTCACTTGTGTGGGTAGGCCTTGCGCCCGCAACAGTAAACGCCCCAAAGCGCAAAGTGGACACATCCAAATTTTTGAAAGAAAACATAGGTGATTTTTGCGAAGTGCCTACCTGTAGATTTTGTCCTCTAGCTCAGCCGGTACCTAGGGAAACCTATCAAACCTGTGCATTTCTGAAAACTAGAGACCTAGGGGAATACAAGCTGGGGTGACTTGTGGGGCTCGGACCAGGTTCTGTTACCCAGAATGCTTTGCAAACCTCAAAATTTGGCTAAAAAACACATGTTCCTCACATTTCTGTGGCAGAAAGTTCTGGAATCTGAGAGGAGCCACAAATTTCCTTCCACCCAGCGTTCCCCCTAGTCTCCTGATAAAAATGGTACATCACTTGTGTGGGTAGGCATAGCTCCCGAGACAGGAAACGCCCCAAAGCGCAACGTGGACACATCCAATTTTTTAAAAGAAAACAGAGGTGTTTTTTGCGAAGTGCCTACCTGTAGATTTTGGCCTCTAGCTCAGCCGGCACCTAGGGAAACCTACGAAACCTGTGCATTTCTGAAAACTAGAGACCTAGGGGAATCCAAGATGGGGTGACTTGTGGGGCTCGGACCAGGTTCTCTTACCCAGAATCCTTTGCAAACCTCATAATTTGCCTAAAAAAACACGTTCCTCACATTTCTGTGGCAGAAAGTTCTGGAATCTGAGAGGAGCCACAAATTTCCTTCCACCTAGCGTTCCCCCAAGTCTCCTGTTAAAAATGATACCTCACTTGTGTGGGTAGGCCTTGCGCCCGCAACAGGAAACACCCCAAAGCGCAACGTGGACACATCCAAATTTTTGAAAGAAAACAGAGGTGATTTTTGCGAAGTTCCTACCTGTAGATTTTGTCCTCTAGCTCAGCCGGTACCTAGGGAAACCTACCAAACCTGTGCATTTCTGAAAACTAGAGACCTAGGGGAATACAAGAAGGGGTGACTTTTGGGGCTCGGACCAGGTTCTGTTACCCAGAATCCTTTGCAAATCTCAAAATTTGGCTAAAAAACACATGTTCCTCACATTTCTGTGGCAGAAAGTTCTGGAATCTGAGAAGAGCCACAAATTTCCATCCACCCAGCGTTTCCCCAAGTATCCCGATAAAAATGATACCTCACTTGTGTGGGTAGGCCTAGCGCCCGTGACAGGAAACGCCCCAAAGCGCAACGTGGACACATCCAATTTTTTAAAAGAAAACAGAGGTGTTTTTTGCGAAGTGCCTACATGTAGATTTTGGCCTTTAGCTCAGCCGGCACCTAGGGAAACCTACCAAACCTGTGCATTTCTGAAAACTAGAGACCTAGGGGAATACAAGATGGGGTGACTTGTGGGGCTCGGACCAGGTTCTGTTACCCAGAATCCTTTGCAAACCTCAAAATTTGGCTTAAAAAACACATGTTCCTCACATTTCTGTGGTAGAAAGTTCTGGAATCAGAGAGGAGCCACAAATGTCCTTCCACCCAGCGTTCCCCCAAGTCTCCCGATAAAAATGATACCTCACTTGTGTGGGTAGGCCTAGCGCCCGCGACAGGAAGCGCCCCAAAGCGCAACGTGGACACATCCCATTTTTTGAAAGAAAACAGTGCCTACCTGTGGATTTTGGCCTGTAGCTCAGCCGGCACCTAGGGAAACCTACCAACCCTGTGCATTTTTGAAAACTAGAGACCTAGGGGAATCCAAGATGGGGTGACTTGTGGGGCTCGGACCAGGTTCTGTTACCCACAATCCTTTGCAAACCTCAAAATTTGGCTAAAAAAACACATGTTCCTCACACTTCTGTGGCAGAAAGTTCTGGAATCTGAGAGGAGCCACAAATTTCCTTCCACCCAGCGTTTCCCCAAGTCTCCCGATAAAAATGATACCTCACTTGTGTGGGTAGGCCTAGCGCCCGCAACAGGAAACGCCCCAAAGTGCAACGTGGACACATCCAATTTTTTTAAAGAAAACAGAGGTGTTTTTTGTAAAGTAAAGTGCCTACCTGTAGATTTTGGCCTCTAGCTCAGCCGGCACCTAGGGAAACCTACCAAACCTGTGCATTTCTGAAAACTAGAGACCTAGGGGAATCCAAGATGGGGTGACTTGTGGGGCTCGGACCAGGTTCTCTTACCCAGAATCCTTTGCAAACCTCATAATTTGCCTAAAAAAAACACGTTCCTCACATTTCTGTGGCAGAAAGTTCTGGAATCTGAGAGGAGCCACAAATTTCCTTCCACCTAGCGTTCCCCCAAGTCTCCTGATAAAAATGATTCCTCACTTGTGTGGGTAGGCCTTGCGCCCGCAACAGGAAACGCCCCAAAGCGCAACGTGGACACATCCAAATTTTGGAAAGAAAACAGAGGTGATTTTTGCGAAGTGCCTACCTGTAGATTTTGTCCTCTAGCTCAGCCGGTACCTAGGGAAACCTATCAAACCTGTGCATTTCTGAAAACTAGAGACCTAGGGGAATACAAGATGGGGTGACTTGTGGGGCTCGGACCAGGTTCTGTTACCCAGAATCCTTTGCAAACCTCAAAATTTGGCTAAAAAAACACATGTTCCTCACATTTCTGTGGCAGAAAGTTCTGGAATCTGAGAGGAGCCACAAATTTCCTTCCACCCAGCGTTCCCCCAAGTCTCCTGATAAAAATTATACCTCACTTGTGTGGGTAGGCATAGCTCCCGCGACAGGAAACGCCCCAAAGCGCAACGTGGACACATCCAATTTTTTAAAAGAAAACAGAGGTGTTTTTTGCGAAGTGCCTACCTGTAGATTTTGGCCTCTAGCTCAGCCGGCACGTAGGGAAACCTACCAAACCTGTGCATTTCTGAAAACTAGAGACCTAGGGGAATCCAAGATGGGGTGACTTGTGGGGATCGGACCAGGTTCTCGTACCCTGAATCCTTTGCAAACCTCATAATTTGCCTAAAAAACCACGTTCCTCACATTTCTGTGGCAGAAAGTTCTGGAATCTGAGAGGAGCCACAAATTTCCTTCCACCTAGCGTTCCCCCAAGTCTCCTGATAAAAATGATACCTCACTTGTGTGGGTAGGCCTTGCGCCCGCAACAAGAAACGCCCCAAAGCGCAACGTGGACACATCCAAATTTTTGAAAGAAAACAGAGGTGATTTTTGCGAAGTTCCTACCTGTAGATTTTGTCCTCTAGCTCAGCCGGTACCTAGGGAAACCTACCAAACTTGTGCATTTCTGAAAACTAGAGACCTAGGGGAATACAAGATGGGGTGACTTGTGGGGCTCGGACCAGGTTCTGTTACCCAGAATCCTTTGCAAACCTCAAAATTTGGCTAAAAAAAACATGTTCCTCACATTTCTGTGGCAGAAAGTTCTGGAATCTGAGAGGAGCCACAAATTTCCTTCCCCCAGCGTTTCCCCAAGTCTCCCGATAAAAATGATACCTCACTTGTGTGGGTAGGCCTAGCGCCCGCGACAGGAAGCGCCCCAAAGCGCAACGTGGACACATCCCATTTTTTGAAAGAAAACAGTGCCTACCTGTGGATTTTGGCCTGTAGCTCAGCCGGCACCTAGGGAAACCTACCAACCCTGTGCATTTTTGGAAACTAGAGACCTAGGGGAATCCAAGATGGGGTGACTTGTGGGGCTCGGACCAGGTTCTGTTACCCAGAATCCTTTGCAAACCTCATAATTCGGCTAAAAAAACACATTTTCCTCACATTTCTGGGACAGAAAGTTCTGGAATCTGAGAGGAGCCACAAATTTTCTGACACCCAGCGTTTCCCCAAGTCTCCCGATAAAAATGATACCTCACTTGTGTGGGTAGGCCTAGCGCCCGCAACAGGAAACGCCCCAAAGTGCAACGTGGACACATCCAATTTTTTGAAAGAAAACAGAGGTTTTTTTTGCAAAGTGCCTACCTGCAGATTTTGGCCTCTAGCTCAGCCAGCACCTAGGGAAACCTACCAAACCTGTGCATTTCTGAAAACTAGAGACCTAGGGGAATTCAAGATGGGGTGACTTGTGGGCCTCGGACCAGGTTCTGTTACCCAGAATCCTTTGCAAACCTCAAAATTTGGCTTAAAAAACACATGTTCCTCACATTTCTGTGGCAGAAAGTTCTGGAATCAGAGAGGAGCCACAAATTTCCTTCCACCCAGCGCTCCCCCAAGTCTCCCGATAAAAATGATACCTCACTTGTGTGGGTAGGCCTAGCGCCCGCGACAGGAAACGCCCCAAAGTGCAACGTGGACACATCCAATTTTTTTAAAGAAAACAGAGGTGTTTTTTGCAAAGTGCCTACCTGTAGATTTTGGCCTCTAGCTCAGCCGGCACCTAGGGAAACCTACCAAACCTGTGCATTTCTGAAAACTAGAGACCTAGGGGAATCCAAGATGGGGTGACTTGTGGGGCTCGGAACAGGTTCTCTTACCCAGAATCCTTTGCAAACCTCATAATTTGCCTAAAAAAAACACGTTCCTCACATTTCTGTGGCAGAAAGTTCTGGAATCTGAGAGGAGCCACAAATTTCCTTCCACCTAGCGTTCCCCCAAGTCTCCTGATAAAAATGATACCTCACTTGTGTGGGTAGGCCTTGTGCCCGCAACAGGAAATGCCCCAAAGCGCAACGTGGACACATCCAAATTTTTGAAAGAAAACAGAGGTGATTTTTGCGAAGTGCCTACCTGTAGATTTTGTCCTCTAGCTCAGCCGGTACCTAGGGAAACCTATCAAACCTGTGCATTTCTGAAAACTAGAGACCTAGGGGAATACAAGATGGGGTGACTTGTGGGGCTCGGACCAGGTTCTGTTACCCAGAATCCTTTGCAAACCTCAAAATTTGGCTAAAAAACACATGTTCCTCACATTTCTGTGGCAGAACGTTCTGGAATCTGAGAGGAGCCACAAATTTCCTTCCACCCAGCGTTTCCCAAAGTCTCCCGATAAAAATTATACCTCACTTCTGTGGGTAGGCCTAGTGCCCGTGACAGGAAACGCCCCATAGCGCAACGTGGACACATCCAAATTTTTGAAAGAAAACAGAGGTGTTTTTTGCGAAGTGCTTACCTGTAGATTTTGGCCTCTAGCTCAGCCGGCACCTAGGGAAACCTACCAAACCTGTGCATTTCTGAAAACTAGAGACCTAGGGGAATCCAAGATGGGGTGACTTGTGGGGCTCGGACCAGGTTCTCTTACCCAGAATCCTTTGCAAACCTCATAATTTGCCTAAAAAAACACGTTCCTCACATTTGTGTGGCAGAAAGTTCTGGAATCTGAGAGGAGCCACAAATTTCCTTCCACCTAGCGTTCCCCCAAGTCTCCTGATAAAAATGATACCTCACTTGTGTGGGTAGGCCTTGCGCCCGCAACAGGAAACGCCCCAAAGCGCAACGTGGACACATCCAAATTTTTGAAAGAAAACAGAGGTGATTTTGGCGAAGTTCCTACCTGTAGATTTTGTCCTCTAGCTCTGCCGGTACCTAGGGAAACCTACCAAACTTGTGCATTTCGGAAAACTAGAGACCTAGGGGAATACAAGATGGTGTGACTTGTGGGGCTCGGACCAGGTTCTGTTACCCAGAATCCTTTGCAAACCTCAAAATTTGGCTAAAAAAAACATGTTCCTCACATTTCTGTGGCAGAAAGTTCTGGAATCTGAGAGGAGCCACAAATTTAACTTCCACCCAGCGTTTCCCCAAGTCTCCCGATAAAAATGATACCTCACTTGTGTGGGTAGGCCTAGCGCCCGTGACAGGAAACGCCCCAAAGCGCAACGTGGACACATCCAATTTTTTAAAAGAAAACAGAGGTGTTTTTTGCGAAGTGCCTACATGTAGATTTTGGCCTTTAGCTCAGCCGGCACCTAGGGAAACCTACCAAACCTGTGCATTTCTGAAAACTAGAGACCTAGGGGAATCTAAGATGGGGTGACTTGTGGGGCTCGGACCAGGTTCTGTTACCCAGAATCCTTTGCAAACCTCATAATTCGGCTAAAAAAACACATGTTCCTCACATTTCTGGGGCAGAAAGTTCTGGAATCAGAGAGGAGCCACAAATTTCCTTCCACCCAGCGTTCCCCAAGTCTCCCGATAAAAATGATACCTCACTTGTGTGGATAGGCCTAGCGCCCGCGACAGGAAGCGCCCCAAAGCGCAACGTGGACACATCCCATTTTTTGAAAGAAAACAGTGCCTACCTGTGGATTTTGGCCTGTAGCTCAGCCGGCACCTAGGGAAACCTACCAACCCTGTGCATTTTTGGAAACTAGAGACCTAGGGGAATCCAAGATGGGGTGACTTGTGGGGCTCGGACCAGGTTCTGTTACCCAGAATCCTTTGCAAACCTCAAAATTTGGCTAAAAAAACACATGTTCCTCACATTTCTGTGGCAGAAAGTTCTGGAATCTGAGAGGAGCCACAAATTTCCTTCCACCCAGCGTTTCCCCAAGTCTCCCGATAAAAATGATACCTCACTTGTGTGGGTAGGCCTAGCGCCCGCAACAGGAAACGCCCCAAAGTGCAACGTGGACACATCCAATTTTTTGAAAGAAAACAGAGGTGTTTTTTGCAAAGTGCCTACCTGCAGATTTTGGCCTCTAGCTCAGCCAGCACCTAGGGAAACCTACCAAACCTGTGCATTTCTGAAAACTAGAGACCTAGGGGAATTCAAGATGGGGTGACTTGTGGGGCTCGGACCAGATTCTGTTACCCAGAATCCTTTGCAAACCTCAAAATTTGGCTTAAAAAACACATGTTCCTCACATTTCTGTGGCAGAAAGTTCTGGAATCAGAGAGGAGCCACAAATTTCCTTCCACCCAGCGTTCCCCCAAGTCTCCCGATAAAAATGATACCTCACTTGTGTGGGTAGGCCTAGCGCCCGCGACAGGAAGCGCCCCAAAGCGCAACGTGGACACATCCCATTTTTTGAAAGAAAACAGTGCCTACCTGTGAATTTTGGCCTGTAGCTCAGCCGGCACCTAGGGAAACCTACCAACCCTGTGCAATTTTGAAAACTAGAGACCTAGGGGAATCCAAGATGGGGTGACTTGTGGGGCTCGGACCAGGTTCTGTTACCCAGAATCCTTTGCAAACCTCAAAATTTGGTTAAAAAAACACATGTTCCTCTCATTTCTGTGGCAGAAAGTTCTGGAATCTGAGAGGAGCCACAAATTTCCTTCCACCCAGCGTTTCCCAAAGTCTCCCGATAAAAATGATACCTCACTTGTGTGGGTAGGACTAGCGCCCGCAACAGGAAACGCCCCAAAGTGCAACGTGGACACATCCAATTTTTTGAAAGAAAACAGAGGTGTTTTTTGCAAAGTGGCTACCTGTAGATTTTGGCCTCTAGCTCAGCCGGCACCTAGGGAAACCTACGAAACCTGTGCATTTCTAAAAACTAGAGACCTAGGGGAATTCAAGATGGGGTGACTTGTGGGGCTCGGACCAGGTTCTGTTACCCAGAATCCTTTGCAAACATCAAAATTTGGCTTAAAAAACACATGTTCCTCACATTTCTGTGGCAGAAAGTTCTGGAATCAGAGAGGAGCCACAAATTTCCTTCCACCCAGCGTTCCCCCAAGTCTCCCGATAAAAATGATACCTCACTTGTGTGGGTAGGCCTAGCGCCCGCGACAGGAAGCACCCCAAAGCGCAACGTGGACACATCTCATTTTTTGAAAGAAAACAGTGCCTTCCTGTGGATTTTGGCCTGTAGCTCAGCCGGCACCTAGGGAAACCTACCAACCCTGTGCATTTTTTAAAACTAGATACCTAGGGGAATACAAGATGGGGTGACTTGTGGGGCTCGGACCAGGTTCTGTTACCCAGAATCCTTTGCAAACCTCAAAATTTGGCTAAAAAAAACATGTTCCTCACATTTCTGTGGCAGAAAGTTCTGGAATCTGAGAGGAGCCACAAATTTAACTTCCACCCAGCGTTTCCCCAAGTCTCCCGATAAAAATGATACCTCACTTGTGTGGGTAGGCCTAGCGCCCGTGACAGGAAACGCCCCAAAGCGCAACGTGGACACATCCAATTTTTTAAAAGAAAACAGAGGTGTTTTTTGCGAAGTGCCTACATGTAGATTTTGGCCTTTAGCTCAGCCGGCACCTAGGGAAACCTACCAAACCTGTGCATTTCTGAAAACTAGAGACCTAGAGGAATCTAAGATGGGGTGACTTGTGGGGCTCGGACCAGGTTCTGTTACCCAGAATCCTTTGCAAACCTCATAATTCGGCTAAAAAAACACATGTTCCTCACATTTCTGTGGCAGAAAGTTCTGGAATCTGAGAGGAGCCACAAATTTCCTTCCACCCAGCGTTTCCCCAAGTCTCCCGATAAAAATGATACCTCACTTGTGTGGGTAGGCCTAGCGCCCGTGACAGGAAACGCCCCAAAGCGCAACGTGGACACATCCAATTTTTTAAAAGAAAACAGAGGTGTTTTTTGCGAAGTGCCTACATGTAGATTTTGGCCTTTAGCTCAGCCGGCACCTAGGGAAACCTACCAAACCTGTGCATTTCTGAAAACTAGAGACCTAGGGGAATCCAAGATGGGGTGACTTGTGGGGCTCGGACCAGGTTCTGTTACCCAGAATCCTTTGCAAACCTCAAAATTTGGCTAAAAAAACACATGTTCCTCACATTTCTGTGGCAGAAAGTTCTGGAATCTGAGAGGAGCCACAAATTTCCTTCCACCCAGCGTTCCCCCAAGTCTCCTGATAAAAATGATACCTCACTTGTGTGGGTAGGCATAGCTCCCGCGACAGGAAATGCCCTAAAGCGCAACTTGGACACATCCAATTTTTTCAAAGAAAACAGAGGTGATTTTTGCGAAGTGCCTACCTGTAGATTTTGTCCTCTAGCTCAGCCGGTACCTAGGGAAACCTACCAAACCTGTGCATTTCTGAAAATTAGAGACCCAGGGGAATCCAAGATGGGGTGACTTGTGGGGCTCGGACCAGGTTCTGTTACCCAGAATCCTTTGCAAACCTCAAAATTTGGCTAAAAAACACATGTTCCTCACATTTCTGTGGCAGAAAGTTCTGGAATCTGAGAGGAGCCACAAATTTCCTTCCACCCAGCGTTCCCCCTAGTCTCCTGATAAAAATGGTACATCACTTGTGTGGGTAGGCATAGCTCCCGAGACAGGAAACGCCCCAAAGAGCAACGTGGACACATCCAATTTTTTAAAAGAAAACAGAGGTGTTTTTTGCGAAGTGCCTACCTGTAGATTTTGGCCTCTAGCTCAGCCGGCACCTATGGAAACCTACCAAACCTGTGCATTTCTGAAAACTAGAGACCTAGGGGAATCCAAGATGGGGTGACTTGTGGGGCTCGGACCAGGTTCTGTTACCCAGAATCCTTTGCAAACCTCAAAATTTGGCTAAAAAAACACATGTTCCTCACATTTCTGGGGCAGAAAGATGTGGAATCTGAGAGGAGCCACAAATTTCCTTCCACCCAGCGTTTCCCCAAGTCTCCCGATAAAAATGATACCTCACTTGTGTGTGTAGGCCTAGCGCCCGCAACAGGAAACGCCCCAAAGTGCTACGTGGACACATCCAATTTTTTGTAAGAAAACAGAGGTGTTTTTTGCAAAGTGCCTACCTTCAGATTTTGGCCTCTAGCTCAGCCGGCACCTAGGGAAACCTACCAAACCTGTGCATTTCTGAAAACTAGAGACCTAGGGGAATTCAAGATGGGGTGACTTGTGGGGCTCGGACCAGGTTCTGTTACCCAGAATCCTTTGCAAACCTCAAAATTTGGCTTAAAAAACATTTGTTCCTCACATTTCTGTGGCAGAAAGTTCTGGAATCAGAGAGGAGCCACAAATTTCCTTCCACCCAGCGTTCCCCCAAGTCTTCCGATAAAAATGATACCTCACTTGTGTGGGTAGGCCTAGCGCCCGCGACAGGAAGCGCCCCAAAGCGCAACGTGGACACATCCCATTTTTTGAAAGAAAACAGAGGTTTTTTTGCGAAGTGACTACCTGTAGATTTTGGCCTCTAGCTCATCCGGCACCTAGGGAAACCTACCAAACCTGTGCATTTCTGAAAACTAGAGACCTAGGGGAATCCAAGATGGGGTGACTTTTGGGGCTCGGACCTGGTTCTGTTACCCAGAATCCTTTGCAAACCTCAAAATTTGGCTAAAAAAACACATGTTCCTCACATTTCTGTGGCAGAAAGTTCTGGAATCTGAGAGGAGCCACAAATGTCCTTCCACCCAGCGTTTCCCCAAGTCTCCCGATAAAAATGATACCTCACTTGTGTGGGAAGGCTTAGCGCCCGCAACAGGAAACGCCCCAAAGTGCAACGTGGACACATCCAATTTTTTTAAAGAAAACAGAGGTGTTTTTTGCGAAGTGCCTACCTGTAGATTTTGGCCTCTAGCTCAGCCGGCACCTAAGGAAACCTACCAAACCTGTGCATTTCTGAAAACTAGAGACCTAGGGGAATTCAAGATGGGGTGACTTGTGGGGCTCGGACCAGGTTCTGTTACCCAGAATCCTTTGCAAACCTCAAAATTTGGCTTAAAAAACACATGTTCCTCACATTTCTGTGGCAGAAAGTTCTATAATCAAAGAGGAGCCACGAATTTCCTTCCACTCAGCGTTCCCCCAAGTCTCCCGATAAAAATGATAAGTCACTTGTGTGGGTAGGCCTAGCGCCCGTGACAGGAAGCGCCCCAAAGCGCAACGTGGACACATCCCATTTTTTGAAAGAAAACAGTGCCTACCTGTGGATTTTGGCCTGTAGCTCAGCCGGCACCTAGAGAAACCTACCAACCCTGTGCATTTTTGAAAACTAGAGACCTAGGGGAATCCAAGATGGGGTGACTTGTGGGGCTCGGACCAGGTTCTGTTACCCAGAATCCTTTGCAAACCTCAAAATTTGGCATCACATTTCTGTGGCAGAAAGTTCTGGAATCTGTGAGGAGCCACAAATTTCCTTCCACCCAGCGTTCCCCCAAGTCTACCGATAAAAATGATACCTCACTTGTGTGGGTAGGCCTAGCGCCCGCGACAGGAAACGCCCCAAAGCGCAACGTGGGCACATCCACATTTTTTAAAGAAAACAGAGGTGTTTTTTGCGAAGTGCCTACCTGTAGATTTTGGCCTCTAGCTCAGCCGGTACCTAGGGAAACCAACCAAAACTGTGCATTTCTGAAAACTAGAGACCTAGGGGAATCCAAGATGGGGTGACTTGTGGGGCTCGGACCAGGTTCTGTTACCCAGAATCCTTTGCAAACCTCAAAATTTGGCCTCACATTTCTGTGGCAGAAAGTTCTGGAATCTGAGAGGAGCCACAAATTTCCTTCCACCCAGCGTTTCCCCAAGTCTCCCGATAAAAATGATACCTCACGTGTGTGGGTAGGCCTAGCGCCCGCGACAAGAAACACCCTAAAGCGCAACGTGGACACATCCAAATTTTTGAAAGAAAACAGAGGTGTTTTTTGCGAAGTGCCTACCTGTAGATTTTGGCCTGTAGCTCTGCCGGAACCTAGGGAAACCTACCAAACCTGTGCATTTCTCAAAACTAGAGACCAAGGGGAATCCAAGATGGGGTGACTTGTGGGGCTCGGACCAGGTTCTGTTACCCAGAATCCTTTGCAAACCTCAAAATTTGGCTAAAAAAACACATGTTCCTCACATTTCTGTGGCAGAAAGTTCTGGAATCTGAGAGGAGCCACAAATTTCCTTCCACCCAGCGTTTACCCAAGTCTCCCAATAAAAATGATACCTCACTTGTGTGGGTAGGCCTAGCGCCCGCGATAGGGAACGCCCCAAAGCGCAACGTTGACACATCCACATTTTTTAAAGAAAACAGAGGTGTTTTTTGCGAAGTGCCTACCTGTAGATTTTGGCCTCTAGCTCAGCCGGCACCTAGGGAAACCTACCAAACCTGTGCATTTCTGAAAACTAGAGACCTAGGGGAATCCAAGATGGGGTGACTTGTGGGGCTCGGACCAGGTTCTGTTACCCAGAATCCTTTGCAAACCTCAAAATTTGGCTAAAAAAACACATGTTCCTCACATTTCTGTGGCAGAAAGTTCTGGAATCTGAGAGGAGCCACAAATTTCCTCCCACCCAGCGTTCCCCCAAGTCTCCTGATAAAAATTATACCTCACTTGTGTGGGTAGGCCCAGCGCCCGTGACAGGAAACGCCCCAAAGCGCAACGTGGACACATACAATTTTTTAAAAGAAAACAGAGGTGTTTTTTGCGAAGTGCCTACCTGTAGATTTTGGCCTCTAGCTCAGCTGGCACCTAGGGAAACCTACCAAACCTGTGCATTTCTGAAAACTAGAGACCTAGAGGAATCCAAGATGGGGTGACTTGTGGGGCTCGGACCAGGTTCTGTTACCCAGAATCCTTTGCAAACCTCAAAATTCGGCTAAAAAAACACATGTTCCTCACATTTCTGTGGCAGAAAGTTCTGGAATCTGAGAGGAGCCACAAATTTCCTTCCACCCAGCGTTTCCCCAAGTCTCCCGATAAAAATGATACCTCACTTGTGTGGGTAGGCCTAGCGCCCGTGACAGGAAACGCCCCAAAGCGCAACGTGGACACATCCAATTTTTTAAAAGAAAACAGAGGTGTTTTTTGCGAAGTGCCTACCTGTAGATTTTGGCCTCTAGCTCAGCCGGCACCTAGGGAAACCTACCAAACCTGTGCATTTCTGAAAACTAGAGACCTAGGGGAATCCAAGATGGGGTGACTTGTGGGGCTCGGACCAGGTTCTGTTACCCAGAATCCTTTGCAAACCTCAAAATTTGGCTAAAAAAACACATGTTCCTCACATTTCTGTGGCAGATAGTTCTGGAATCTGAGAGGAGCCACAAATTTCCTCCCACCCAGTGTTCCCCCAAGTCTCCTGATAAAAATTATACCTCACTTGTGTGGGTAGGCCTAGCGCCTGTGACAGGAAACGCCCCAAAGCGCAACGTGGACACATCCAATTTTTTTAAAGAAAACAGAAGTGTTTTTTGCGAAGTGCCTACCTGTAGATTTTGGCCTCTAGCTCAGCCGGCACCTAGGGAAACCTACCAAACCTGTGCATTTCTGAAAACTAGAGACCTAGGTGAATCCAAGATGGGGTGACTTGTGGGGCTCGGACCAGTTTCTGTTACTCAGAATCCTTTGCAAACCTCAAAATTTGGCAAAAAAAAACACATGTTCCTCACATTTCTGTGGCAGAAAGTTCTGGAATCTGAGAGGAGCCACAAATTTCCTTCCACCCAGCGTTTCCCCAAGTCTCCCGATAAAAATGATACCTCACTTGTGTGGGTAGGCCTAGCGCCCGCGACAGGAAACACCCTAAAGCGCAACGTGGACATTTCCAAATTTTTTAAAGAAAACAGAGGTGTTTTTTGCGAAGTGCCTACCTGTAGATTTTGGCCTCTAGCTCAGCCGGCACCTAGGGAAACCTACCAAACCTGTGCATTTCTGAAAACTAGAGACCTAGGGGAATCCATGATGGGGCGACTTGTGGGGCTCGGACCAGGTTCTGTTACCCAGAATCCTTTGCAAACCTCAAAATTTGGCTAAAAAAACACATGTTCCTCACATTTCTGTGGCAGAAAGTTCTGGAATCTGAGAGGAGCCACAAATTTCCTTCCACCCAGCTTTTCCCCAAGTCTCCCGATAAAAATGATACCTCACTTGTGTGGGTAGGCCTAGCGCCCGCGACAGGAAACGCCGCAAAGCGCAACGTGGACACATCCAATTTTTTTAAAGAAAACAGAGGTGTTTTTTGCGAAGTGCCTACCTGTAGATTTTGGCCTTTAGCTCAGCCGGCACCTAGGGAAACCAACCAAACCTGTGCATTTCTGAAAACTAGAGACCTAGGGGAATTCAAGATGGAGTGACTTGTGGGGCTCGGACCAGGTTCTGTTACCCAGAATCCTTTGCAAACCTCAAAATTTGGCTAAAAAAACACATGTTTCTCACATTTCTGTGGCAGAAAGTTCTGGAATCTGAGAGGAGCCACAAATTTCCTTCCACCAAGCATTCCCCCAAGTCTCCCGATAAAAATGATACCTCACTTGTGTGGGTAGGCCTAGCGCCCGCAACAGGAAACGCCCCAAAGCGCAACGTGGACACATCTCATTTTTTGAAAGAAAACAGTGCCTACCTGTGGATTTTGGCCTGTAGCTCAGCCGGCACCTTGGGAAACCTACCAACCCTGTACATTTTTGAAAACTAGAGACCTAGGGGAATCAAAGATGGGGTGACTTGTGGGGCTCGGACCAAGTTCTGTTACCCAGAATCCTTTGCAAACCTCAAAATTTGGCTATAAAAAACCCTTTCCTCTCATTTCGGTGACAGAAAGTTCTGGAATCTGAGAGGAGCCACAAATTTCCTTCCACCCAGCGTTCCCCCAGGTCTCCCGATAAAAATGATACCTTTCTTGTGTGGGTAGGCCTAGCGCCCGCGACAGGAAACGCCCCAAAGCGCAACGTGGGCACATCCAAATTTTTTAAAGAAAACAGAGGTGTTTTTTGCGAAGTGCCTACCTGTAGATTTTGGCCTCTAGCTCAGCCGGTACCTAGGGAAAGCTACCAAACCTGTGCATTTCTGAAAACTAGAGACCTAGGGGAATCCAAGATGGGGTGACTTGTGGGGCTCGGACCAGGTTCTGTTACCCAGAATCCTTTGCAAACCTCAAAATTTGGCATCACATTTCTGTGGCAGAAAGTTCTGGAATCTGTGAGGAGCCACAAATTTCCTTCCACCCAGTGTTCCCCCAAGTCTACCGATAAAAATGATACCTCACTTGTGTGGGTAGGCCCAGCGCCCGCGACAGGAAACGCCCCAAAGCGCAACGTGGGCACATCCACATTTTTTAAAGAAAACAGAGGTGTTTTTTGCGAAGTGCCTACCTGTAGATTTTGGCCTCTAGCTCAGCCGGCACCTAGGGAAACCTACCAAACCTGTGCATTTCTGAAAACTAGAGACCTAGGTGAATCCAAGATGGGGTGACTTGTGGGGCTCGGACCAGTTTCTGTTACCCAGAATCCTTTGCAAACCTCAAAATTTGGCAAAAAAAACACATGTTCCTCACATTTCTGTGGCAGAAAGTTCTGGAATCTGAGAGGAGCCACAAATTTCCTTCCACCCAGCATTTCCCCAAGTCTCCCGATAAAAATGATACCTCACTTGTGTGGGTAGGCCTAGCGCCCGCGACAGGAAACACCCTAAAGCGCAACGTGGACATATCCAAATTTTTTTAAGAAAACAGAGGTGTTTTTTGCGAAGTGCCTACCTGTAGATTTTGGCCTCTAGCTCAGCCGGCACCTAGGGAAACCTACCAAACCTGTGCATTTCTGAAAACTAGAGACCTAGGGGAATCCATGATGGGGCGACTTGTGGGGCTCGGACCAGGTTCTGTTACCCAGAATCCTTTGCAAACCTCAAAATTTGGCTAAAAAAACACATGTTCCTCACATTTCTGTGGCAGAAAGTTCTGGAATCTGAGAGGAGCCACAAATTTCCTTCCACCCAGCTTTTCCCCAAGTCTCCCGATAAAAATGATACCTCACTTGTGTGGGTAGGCCTAGCGCCCGCGACAGGAAACGCCGCAAAGCGCAACGTGGACACATCCAATTTTTTTAAAGAAAACAGAGGTGTTTTTTGCGAAGTGCCTACCTGTAGATTTTGGCCTTTAGCTCAGCCGGCACCTAGGGAAACCAACCAAACCTGTGCATTTCTGAAAACTAGAGACCTAGGGGAATTCAAGATGGAGTGACTTGTGGGGCTCGGACCAGGTTCTGTTACCCAGAATCCTTTGCAAACCTCAAAATTTGGCTAAAAAAACACATGTTTCTCACATTTCTGTGGCAGAAAGTTCTGGAATCTGAGAGGAGCCACAAATTTCCTTCCACCCAGCATTCCCCCAAGTCTCCTGATAAAAATGATACCTCACTTGTGTGGGTAGGCCTAGCGCCCGCAACAGGAAATGCCCCAAAGCGCAACGTGGACACATCTCATTTTTTGAAAGAAAACAGTGCCTACCTGTGGATTTTGGCCTGTAGCTCAGCCGGCACCTAGGGAAACCTACCAACCCTGTACATTTTGGAAAACTAGAGACCTAGGGGAATCAAAGATGGGGTGACTTGTGGGGCTCGGACCAAGTTCTGTTACCCAGAACCCTTTCAAACCTCAAAATTTGGCTATAAAAAACCCTTTCCTCTCATTTCGGTGACAGAAAGTTCTGGAATCTGAGAGGAGCCACAAATTTCCTTCCACCCAGCGTTCCCCCAGGTCTCCCGATAAAAATGATACCTTTCTTGTGTGGGTAGGCCTAGCGCCCGCGACAGGAAACGCCCCAAAGCGCAACGTGGGCACATCCAAATTTTTTAAAGAAAACAGAGGTGTTTTTTGCGAAGTGCCTACCTGTAGATTTTGGCCTCTAGCTCAGCCGGTACCTAGGGAAAGCTACCAAACCTGTGCATTTCTGAAAACTAGAGACCTAGGGTAATCCAAGATGGGGTGACTTGTGGGGCTCGGACCAGGTTCTGTTACCCAGAATCCTTTGCAAACCTCAAAATTTGGCATCACATTTCTGTGGCAGAAAGTTCTGGAATCTGTGAGGAGCCACAAATTTCCTTCCACCCAGCGTTCCCCCAAGTCTACCGATAAAAATGATACCTCACTTGTGTGGGTAGGCCTAGCGCCCGCGACAGGAAACGCCCCAAAGCGCAACGTGGGCACATCCACATTTTTTAAAGAAAACAGAGGTGTTTTTTGCGAAGTGCCTACCTGTAGATTTTGGCCTCTAGCTCAGCCGGTACCTAGGGAAACCTACCAAACCTGTGCATTTCTGAAAACTAGAGACCTAGGGGAATCCATGATGGGGCGACTTGTGGGGCTCGGACCAGGTTCTGTTACCCAGAATCCTTTGCAAACCTCAAAATTTGGCTAAAAAAACACATGTTCCTCACATTTCTGTGGCAGAAAGTTCTGGAATCTGAGAGGAGCCACAAATTTCCTTCCACCCAGCTTTTCCCCAAGTCTCCCGATAAAAATGATACCTCACTTGTGTGGGTAGGCCTAGCGCCCGCGACAGGAAACGCCGCAAAGCGCAACGTGGACACATCCAATTTTTTTAAAGAAAACAGAGGTGTTTTTTGCGAAGTGCCTACCTGTAGATTTTGGCCTTTAGCTCAGCCGGCACCTAGGGAAACCAACCAAACCTGTGCATTTCTGAAAACTAGAGACCTAGGGGAATTCAAGATGGAGTGACTTGTGGGGCTCGGACCAGGTTCTGTTACCCAGAATCCTTTGCAAACCTCAAAATTTGGCTAAAAAAACACATGTTTCTCACATTTCTGTGGCAGAAAGTTCTGGAATCTGAGAGGAGCCACAAATTTCCTTCCACCAAGCATTCCCCCAAGTCTCCCGATAAAAATGATACCTCACTTGTGTGGGTAGGCCTAGCGCCCGCAACAGGAAACGCCCCAAAGCGCAACGTGGACACATCTCATTTTTTGAAAGAAAACAGTGCCTACCTGTGGATTTTGGCCTGTAGCTCAGCCGGCACCTTGGGAAACCTACCAACCCTGTACATTTTTGAAAACTAGAGACCTAGGGGAATCAAAGATGGGGTGACTTGTGGGGCTCGGACCAAGTTCTGTTACCCAGAATCCTTTGCAAACCTCAAAATTTGGCTATAAAAAACCCTTTCCTCTCATTTCGGTGACAGAAAGTTCTGGAATCTGAGAGGAGCCACAAATTTCCTTCCACCCAGCGTTCCCCCAGGTCTCCCGATAAAAATGATACCTTTCTTGTGTGGGTAGGCCTAGCGCCCGCGACAGGAAACGCCCCAAAGCGCAACGTGGGCACATCCAAATTTTTTAAAGAAAACAGAGGTGTTTTTTGCGAAGTGCCTACCTGTAGATTTTGGCCTCTAGCTCAGCCGGTACCTAGGGAAAGCTACCAAACCTGTGCATTTCTGAAAACTAGAGACCTAGGGGAATCCAAGATGGGGTGACTTGTGGGGCTCGGACCAGGTTCTGTTACCCAGAATCCTTTGCAAACCTCAAAATTTGGCATCACATTTCTGTGGCAGAAAGTTCTGGAATCTGTGAGGAGCCACAAATTTCCTTCCACCCAGTGTTCCCCCAAGTCTACCGATAAAAATGATACCTCACTTGTGTGGGTAGGCCCAGCGCCCGCGACAGGAAACGCCCCAAAGCGCAACGTGGGCACATCCACATTTTTTAAAGAAAACAGAGGTGTTTTTTGCGAAGTGCCTACCTGTAGATTTTGGCCTCTAGCTCAGCCGGCACCTAGGGAAACCTACCAAACCTGTGCATTTCTGAAAACTAGAGACCTAGGTGAATCCAAGATGGGGTGACTTGTGGGGCTCGGACCAGTTTCTGTTACCCAGAATCCTTTGCAAACCTCAAAATTTGGCAAAAAAAACACATGTTCCTCACATTTCTGTGGCAGAAAGTTCTGGAATCTGAGAGGAGCCACAAATTTCCTTCCACCCAGCATTTCCCCAAGTCTCCCGATAAAAATGATACCTCACTTGTGTGGGTAGGCCTAGCGCCCGCGACAGGAAACACCCTAAAGCGCAACGTGGACATATCCAAATTTTTTTAAGAAAACAGAGGTGTTTTTTGCGAAGTGCCTACCTGTAGATTTTGGCCTCTAGCTCAGCCGGCACCTAGGGAAACCTACCAAACCTGTGCATTTCTGAAAACTAGAGACCTAGGGGAATCCATGATGGGGCGACTTGTGGGGCTCGGACCAGGTTCTGTTACCCAGAATCCTTTGCAAACCTCAAAATTTGGCTAAAAAAACACATGTTCCTCACATTTCTGTGGCAGAAAGTTCTGGAATCTGAGAGGAGCCACAAATTTCCTTCCACCCAGCTTTTCCCCAAGTCTCCCGATAAAAATGATACCTCACTTGTGTGGGTAGGCCTAGCGCCCGCGACAGGAAACGCCGCAAAGCGCAACGTGGACACATCCAATTTTTTTAAAGAAAACAGAGGTGTTTTTTGCGAAGTGCCTACCTGTAGATTTTGGCCTTTAGCTCAGCCGGCACCTAGGGAAACCAACCAAACCTGTGCATTTCTGAAAACTAGAGACCTAGGGGAATTCAAGATGGAGTGACTTGTGGGGCTCGGACCAGGTTCTGTTACCCAGAATCCTTTGCAAACCTCAAAATTTGGCTAAAAAAACACATGTTTCTCACATTTCTGTGGCAGAAAGTTCTGGAATCTGAGAGGAGCCACAAATTTCCTTCCACCCAGCATTCCCCCAAGTCTCCTGATAAAAATGATACCTCACTTGTGTGGGTAGGCCTAGCGCCCGCAACAGGAAATGCCCCAAAGCGCAACGTGGACACATCTCATTTTTTGAAAGAAAACAGTGCCTACCTGTGGATTTTGGCCTGTAGCTCAGCCGGCACCTAGGGAAACCTACCAACCCTGTACATTTTGGAAAACTAGAGACCTAGGGGAATCAAAGATGGGGTGACTTGTGGGGCTCGGACCAAGTTCTGTTACCCAGAACCCTTTCAAACCTCAAAATTTGGCTATAAAAAACCCTTTCCTCTCATTTCGGTGACAGAAAGTTCTGGAATCTGAGAGGAGCCACAAATTTCCTTCCACCCAGCGTTCCCCCAGGTCTCCCGATAAAAATGATACCTTTCTTGTGTGGGTAGGCCTAGCGCCCGCGACAGGAAACGCCCCAAAGCGCAACGTGGGCACATCCAAATTTTTTAAAGAAAACAGAGGTGTTTTTTGCGAAGTGCCTACCTGTAGATTTTGGCCTCTAGCTCAGCCGGTACCTAGGGAAAGCTACCAAACCTGTGCATTTCTGAAAACTAGAGACCTAGGGTAATCCAAGATGGGGTGACTTGTGGGGCTCGGACCAGGTTCTGTTACCCAGAATCCTTTGCAAACCTCAAAATTTGGCATCACATTTCTGTGGCAGAAAGTTCTGGAATCTGTGAGGAGCCACAAATTTCCTTCCACCCAGCGTTCCCCCAAGTCTACCGATAAAAATGATACCTCACTTGTGTGGGTAGGCCTAGCGCCCGCGACAGGAAACGCCCCAAAGCGCAACGTGGGCACATCCACATTTTTTAAAGAAAACAGAGGTGTTTTTTGCGAAGTGCCTACCTGTAGATTTTGGCCTCTAGCTCAGCCGGTACCTAGGGAAACCAACCAAAACTGTGCATTTCTGAAAACTAGAGACCTAGAGGAATCCAAGATCGGGTGACTTGTGGGGCTCGGACCAGGTTCTGTTACCCAGAATCCTTTGCAAACCTCAAAATTTGGCCTCACATTTCTGTGGCAGAAAGTTCTGGAATCTGAGAGGAGCCACAAATTTCCTTCCACCCAGCGTTCCCCCAAGTCTCCTGATAAAAATGACACCTCACTTGTGTGGGTAGGCCTAGTGCCCGCGACAGGAAACGCCCCAAAGCGCAACGTGGACACATCCCATTTTTTTAAAGAAAACAGTGCCTACCTGTGGATTTTGGCCTGTAGCTCAGCCGGCACCTAGGGAAACCTACCACCCCTGTGCATTTTTGAAAACTAGAGACCTAGGGGAATCCAAGATGGGGTGACTTGTGCGGCTCGGACCAGGTTCTGTTACCCAGAATCCTTTGCAAACCTCAAAATTTGGCTAAACAAACACATGTTCCTCACATTTCTGTGGCAGAAAGTTCTGGAATCTGAGAGGACCCACAAATTTCCTTCCACCCAGCTTTCCCCCAAGTCTCCTGATAAAAATGATACCTCACTTGTGTGGGTAGGCCTAGCGCCCGCGACAGGAAACGCCCCAAAGCGCAACGTTGACACATCCACATTTTTTAAAGAAAACAGAGGTGTTTTTTGCGAAGTGCCTACCTGTAGATTTTGGCAACTAGCTCAGCCGGCACCTAGAGAAACCTACCACACCTGTGCATTTCTGAAAACTAGAGACCTAGGGGAATCCAAGATGGAGTGACTTGTGGGGCTCGGACCAGGTTCTGTTACCCAGAATCCTTTGCAAACCTCAAAATTTGGCTAAAAAAACACATGTTCCTCATATTTCTGTGGCAGAAACTTCTGGAATCTGATAGGAGCCACAAATTTCCTTCCACCCAGCGTTCCCCCAGGTCTCCCGAAAAAAATGATACCTCACTTGTGTGGGTAGGCCAAGCTCCCGCGACAAGAAACGCCCCAAAGCGCAACGTGGACACATCCAAATTTTTGAAAGAAAACAGAGGTGTTTTTTGCGAAGTGCCTACCTGTAGATTTTGGCCTTTAGCTCAGCCGGCACCTAGGGAAACCTACCAAACCTGTGCATTTCTGAAAACTAGAGACCAAGGGGAATTCAAGATGGAGTGACTTGTGGGGCTCGGACCAGGTTCTGTTACCCAGAATCCTTTGCAAACCTCAAAATTTGGCTAAAAAAACACATGTTCCTCACATTTCTGTGGCAGAAAGTTCTGGAATCTGAGAGGAGCCACAAATTTCCTTCCACCCAGCATTCCCCCAAGTCTCCCGATAAAAATGATACCTCACTTGTGTGGGTAGGCCTAGCGCCCGCGACAGGAAACGCCCCAAAGTGCAACGTTGACACATCCCATTTTTTGAAAGAAAACAGTGCCTACCTGTGGATTTTGGCCTGTAGCTCAGCCGGCACCTAGGGAAACCTACCGACCCTGTGCATTTCTGAAAACTAGAGACCTAGGGGAATCCATGATGGGGCGACTTGTGGGGCTCAGACCAGGTTCTCTTGCCCAGAATCCTTTGCAAACCTCAAAATTTGGTTAAAAAAACACATGTTCCTCACATTTCTGTGGCAGAAAGTTCTGGAATCTGAGAGGAGCCACAAATTTCCTTCCACCCAGCGTTTCCCTAAGTCTCCCGATAAAAATGATACCTCACTTGTGTGGGTAGGCCTAGCGCCTGCAACAGGAAACGCCCCAAAGCGCAATGTGGACACATCCAATTTTTTGAAAGAAAACAGAGGTGTTTTTTGCGAAGTGCCTACCTGTAGATTTTGGCCTCTAGCCCAGCCAGCACCTAGGGAAACCTACCACACCTTTGCATTTCTGAAAACTAGAGACCTAGGGGAATCCATGATGGGGTGACTTGTGGGGCTCGGACCAGGTTCTGTTATCCAGAATCCTTTGCAAACCTCTAAATTTGGCTAAAAAAACACATGTTCCTCACATTTCTGTGGCAGAAAGTTCTGGAATCTGAGAGGAGCCACAAATTTCCTTCCACCCAGCGTTTCCCCAAGTCTCCCGATAAAAATGATACCTCACTTGTGTGGGTAGGCCTAGCGCCCGCGACAGGAAACACCCTAAAGCGCAACGTGGACATATCCACATTTTTTAAAGAAAACAGAGGAGTTTTTTGCGAAGTGCCTACCTGTAGATTTTGGCCTCTAGCTCAGCCGGCACCTAGGGAAACCTACCAAACCTGTGCATTTCTGAAAACTAGAGACCTAGGGGAATCCATGATGGGGCGACTTGTGGGGCTCGGACCAGGTTCTGTTACCCAGAATCCTTTGCAAACCTCAAAATTTGGCTAAAAAAACACATGTTCCTCACATTTCTGTGGCAGAAAGTTCTGGAATCTGAGAGGAGCCACAAATTTCCTTCCACCCAGCGTTTCCCCAAGTCTCCCGATAAAAATGATACCTCACTTGTGTGGGTAGGCCTAGCGCCCGCGACAGGAAACACCCTAAAGCGCAACGTGGACATATCCACATTTTTTAAAGAAAACAGAGGTGTTTTTTGCGAAGTGCCTACCTGTAGATTTTGGCCTCTAGCTCAGCCGGCACCTAGGGAAACCTACCAAACCTGTGCATTTCTGAAAACTAGAGACCTAGGGGAATCCATGATGGGGCGACTTGTGGGGCTCGGACCAGGTTCTGTTACCCAGAATCCTTTGCAAACCTCAAAATTTGGCTAAAAAAACACATGTTCCTCACATTTCTGTGGCAGAAAGTTCTGGAATCTGAGAGGAGCCACAAATTTCCTTCCACCCAGCTTTTCCCCAAGTCTCCCGATAAAAATGATACCTCACTTGTGTGGGTAGGCCTAGCGCCCGCGACAGGAAACGCCCCAAAGCGCAACGTGGACACATCCAATTTTTTTAAAGAAAACAGAGGTGTTTTTTGCGAAGTGCCTACCTGTAGATTTTGGCCTTTAGCTCAGCCGGCACCTTAGGGAAACCAACCAAACCTGTGCATTTCTGAAAACTAGAGACCTAGGGGAATTCAAGATGGAGTGACTTGTGGGGCTCGGACCAGGTTCTGTTACCCAGAATCCTTTGCAAACCTCAAAATTTGGCTAAAGAAACACATGTTTCTCACATTTCTGTGGCAGAAAGTTCTGGAATCTGAGAGGAGCCACAAATTTCCTTCCACCAAGCATTCCCCCAAGTCTCCCGATAAAAATGATACCTCACTTGTGTGGGTAGGCCTAGCGCCCGCGACAGGAAACGCCCCAAAGCGCAACGTGGACACATCTCATTTTTTGAAAGAAAACAGTGCTTACCTGTGGATTTTGGCCTGTAGCTCAGCCGGCACCTAGGGAAAACCTACCAACCCTGTACATTTTTGAAAACTACAGACCTAGGGGAATCAAAGATGGGGTGACTTGTGGGGCTCGGACCAAGTTCTGTTACCCAGAATCCTTTGCAAACCTCAAAATTTGGCTATAAAAAACCCTTTCCTCTCATTTCGGTGACAGAAAGTTCTGGAATCTGAGAGGAGCCACAAATTTCCTTCCACCCAGCGTTCCCCCAAGTCTCCCGATAAAAATGATACCTCACTTGTGTGGGTAGGCCTAGCGCCCGCGACAGGAAACGCCCCAAAGCGCAACGTGGGCACATCCACATTTTTTAAAGAAAACAGAGGTGTTTTTTGCGAAGTGCCTACCTGTAGATTTTGGCCTCTAGCTCAGCCGGTACCTAGGGAAACCTACCAAACCTGTGCATTTCTGAAAACTAGAGACCTAGGGGAATCCAAGATGGGGTGACTTGTGGGGCTCGGACCAGGTTCTGTTACCCAGAATCCGTTGCAAACCTCAAAATTTGGCATCACATTTCTGTGGCAGAAAGTTATGGAATCTGTGAGGAGCCACAAATTTCCTTCCACCCAGCGTTCCCCCAAGTCTCCCGATAAAAATGATACCTCACTTGTGTGGGTAGGCCTAGCGCCCGCGACAGGAAACGCCCCAAAGCGCAACGTGGGCACATCCAAATTTTTTAAAGAAAACAGAAGTGTTTTTTGCGAAGTGCCTACCTGTAGATTTTGGCCTCTAGCTCAGCCGGTACCAAGGGAAACCAACCAAAACTGTGCATTTCTGAAAACTAGAGACCTAGGGGAATCCAAGATGGGGTGACTTGTGGGGCTCGGACCAGGTTCTGTTACCCAGAATCCTTTGCAAACCTCAAAATTTGGCCTTACATTTCTGTGGCAGAAAGTTCTGGAATCTGAGAGGAGCCACAAATTTCCTTCCACCCAGCGTTTCCCCAAGTCTCCCGATAAAAATGATACCTCACTTGTGTGGGTAGGCCTAGCGCCCGCGACAAGAAACACCCTAAAGCGCAACGTGGACACATCCAAATTTTTTAAAGAAAACAGAGGTGTTTTTTGCGAAGTGCCTACCTGTAGATTTTGGCCTGTAGCTCTGCCGGCACCTAGGGAAACCTACCAAACCTGTGCATTTCTGAAAACTAGAGACCAAGGGGAATCCAAGATGGGGTGACTTGTGGGGCTCGGACCAGGTTCTGTTACCCAGAATCCTTTGCAAACCTCAAAATTTGGCTAAAAAAACACATGTTCCTCACATTTCTGTGGCAGAAAGTTCTGGAATCTGAGAGGAGCCACAAATTTCCTTCCACCCAGCGTTTACCCAAGTCTCCCAATAAAAATGATACCTCACTTGTGTGGGTAGGCCTAGCGCCCGCGATAGGAAACGCCCCAAAGCGCAACGTTGACACATCCACATTTTTTAAAGAAAACAGAGGTGTTTTTTGCGAAGTGCCTACCTGTAGATTTTGGCCTCTAGCTCAGCCGTCACCTAGAGAAACCTACCACACCTGTGCATTTCTGAAAACTAGAGACCTAGGGGAATCCAAGATGGGGTGACTTGTGGGGCTCGGACCAGGTTCTGTTACCCAGAATCCTTTGCAAACCTCAAAATTTGGCTAAAAAAACACATGTTCCTCACATTTCTGTGGCAGAAAGTTCTGGAATCTGAGAGGAGCCACAAATTTCCTTCCACCCAGCTTTTACCCAAGTCTCCCGATAAAAATGATACCTCACTTGTGTGGGTAGGCCTAGCGCCCGCGACAGGAAACGCCCCAAAGCGCAACGTGGACACATCCAATTTTTTTAAAGAAAACAGAGGTTTTTTTTGCGAAGTGCCTACCTGTAGATTTTGGCCTTTAGCTCAGCCGGCACCTTAGGGAAACCAACAAAACCTGTGCATTTCTGAAAACTAGAGACCTAGGGAAATTCAAGATGGAGTGACTTGTGGGGCTCGGACCAGGTTCTGTTACCCAGAATCCTTTGCAAACCTCAAAATTTGGCTAAAAAAACACATGTTTCTCACATTTCTGTGGCAGAAAGTTCTGGAATCTGAGAGGAGCCACAAATTTCCTTCCACCAAGCATTCCCCCAAGTCTCCCGATAAAAATGATACCTCACTTGTGTGGGTAGGCCAAGCGCCCGCGACAGGAAACGCCCCAAAGCGCAACGTGGACACATCTCATTTTTTGAAAGAAAACAGTGCCTACCTGTGGATTTTGGCCTGTAGCTCAGCCGGCACCTAGGGAAAACCTACCAACCCTGTACATTTTTGAAAACTAGAGACCTAGGGGAATCAAAGATGGGGTGACTTGTGGGGCTCGGACCAAGTTCTGTTACCCAGAATCCTTTGCAAACCTCAAAATTTGGCTATAAAAAACCCTTTCCTCTCATTTCGGTGACAGAAAGTTCTGGAATCTGAGAGGAGCCACAAATTTCCTTCCACCCAGCGTTCCCCCAAGTCTCCCGATAAAAATGATACCTCACTTGTGTTGGTAGGCCTAGCGCCCGCGTCAGGAAACGCCCCAAAGCGCAACGTGGGCACATCCAAATTTTTTAAAGGAAACAGAGGTGTTTTTTGCGAAGTGCCTACCTGTAGATTTTGGCCTCTAGCTCAGCCGGTACCTAGGGAAACCTACCAAACCTGTGCATTTCTGAAAACTAGAGACCTAGGGGAATCCAAGATGGGGTGACTTGTGGGGCTCGGACCAGGTTCTGTTACCCAGAATCCGTTGCAAACCTCAAAATTTGGCATCACATTTCTGTGGCAGAAAGTTCTGGAATCTGTGAGGAGCCACAAATTTCCTTCCACCCAGCGTTCCCCCAAGTCTACCGATAAAAATGATACCTCACTTGTGTGGGTAGGCCTAGCGCCCGCGACAGTAAACGCCCCAAAGCGCAACGTGGGCACATCCAAATTTTTTAAAGAAAACAGAAGTGTTTTTTGCGAAGTGCCTACCTGTAGATTTTGGCCTCTAGCTCAGCCGTCACCTAGAGAAACCTACCACACCTGTGCATTTCTGAAAACTAGAGACCTAGGGGAATCCAAGATGGGGTGACTTGTGGGGCTCGGACCAGGTTCTGTTACCCAGAATCCTTTGCAAACCTCAAAATTTGGCTAAAAAAACACATGTTCCTCACATTTCTGTGGCAGAAAGTTCTGGAATCTGAGAGGAGCCACAAATTTCCTTCCACCCAGCTTTTCCCCAAGTCTCCCGATAAAAATGATACCTCACTTGTGTGGGTAGGCCTAGCGCCCGCGACAGGAAACGCCCCAAAGCGCAACGTGGACACATCCAAATTTTTGAAAGAAAACAGAGGTGTTTTTTGCGAAGTGCCTACCTGTAGATTTTGGCCTGTAGCTCTGCCGGCACCTAGGGAAACCTACCACACCTGTGCATTTCTGAAAACTAGAGACCAAGGGGAATCCAAGATGGGGTGACTTGTGGGGCTCGGACCAGGTTCTGTTACCCAGAATCCTTTGCAAACCTCAAAATTTGGCTAAAAAAACACATGTTCCTCACATTTCTGTGGCAGAAAGTTCTGGAATCTGAGAGGAGCCACAAATTTCCTTCCACCCAGCGTTTACCCAAGTCTCCCAATAAAAATGATACCTCACTTGTGTGGGTAGGCCTAGCGCCCGCGATAGGAAACGCCCCAAAGCGCAACGTTGACACATCCACATTTTTTAAAGAAAACAGAGGTGTTTTTTGCGAAGTGCCTACCTGTAGATTTTGGCCTCTAGCTCAGCCGTCACCTAGAGAAACCTACCACACCTGTGCATTTCTGAAAACTAGAGACCTAGGGGAATCCAAGATGGGGTGACTTGTGGGGCTCGGACCAGGTTCTGTTACCCAGAATCCTTTGCAAACCTCAAAATTTGGCTAAAAAAACACATGTTCCTCACATTTCTGTGGCAGAAAGTTCTGGAATCTGAGAAGAGCCACAAATTTCCTTCCACCCAGCTTTTCCCCAAGTCTCCCGATAAAAATGATACCTCACTTGTGTGGGTAGGCCTAGCGCCCGCGACAGGAAACGCCCCAAAGCGCAACGTGGACACATCCAATTTTTTTAAAGAAAACAGAGGTGTTTTTTGCGAAGTGCCTACCTGTAGATTTTGGCCTTTTTGCTCAGCCGGCACCTTAGGGAAACCAACCAAACCTGTGCATTTCTGAAAACTAGAGACCGAGGGGAATTCAAGATGGAGTGACTTGTGGGGCTCGGACCAGGTTCTGTTACCCAGAATCCTTTGCAAACCTCAAAATTTGGCTAAAAAAACACATGTTTCTCACATTTCTGTGGCAGAAAGTTCTGGAATCTGAGAGGAGCCACAAATTTCCTTCCACCAAGCATTCCCCCAAGTCTCCCGATAAAAATGATACCTCACTTGTGTGGGTAGGCCTAGCGCCCGCGACAGGAAACGCCCCAAAGCGCAACGTGGACACATCTCATTTTTTGAAAGAAAACAGTGCCTACCTGTGGATTTTGGCCTGTAGCTCAGCCGGCACCTAGGGAAAACCTACCAACCCTGTACATTTTTGAAAACTAGAGACCTAGGTGAATCAAAGATGGGGTGACTTGTGGGGCTCGGACCAAGTTCTGTTACCCAGAATCCTTTGCAAAACCTCAAAATTTGGCTATAAAAAACCCTTTCCTCTCATTTCGGTGACAGAAAGTTCTGGAATCTGAGAGGAGCCACAAATTTCCTTCCACCCAGCGTTCCCCCAAGTCTCCCGATAAAAATGATACCTCACTTGTGTTGGTAGGCCTAGCGCCCGCGTCAGGAAACGCCCCAAAGCGCAACGTGGGCACATACAAATTTTTTAAAGAAAACAGAGGTGTTTTTTGCGAAGTGCCTACCTGTAGATTTTGGCCTCTAGCTCAGCCGGTACCTAGGGAAACCTACCAAACCTGTGCATTTCTGAAAACTAGAGACCTAGGGGAATCCAAGATGGGGTGACTTGTGGGGCTCGGACCAGGTTCTGTTACCCAGAATCCATTGCAAACCTCAAAATTTGGCATCACATTTCTGTGGCAGAAAGTTCTGGAATCTGTGAGGAGCCACAAATTTCCTTCCACCCAGCGTTCCCCCAAGTCTACCGATAAAAATGATACCTCACTTGTGTGGGTAGGCCTAGCGCCCGCGACAGTAAACGCCCCAAAGCGCAACGTGGGCACATCCAAATTTTTTTAAGAAAACAGAAGTGTTTTTTGTGAAGTGCCTACCTGTAGATTTTGGCCTCTAGCTCAGCCGGTACCAAGGGAACCAACCAAAACTGTGCATTTCTGAAATCTAGAGACCTAGGGGAATCCAAGATGGGGTGACTTGTGGGGCTCGGACCAGGTTCTGTTACCCAGAATCCTTTGCAAACCTCAAAATTTGGCCTCACATTTCTGTGGCAGAAAGTTCTGGAATCTGAGAGGAGCCACAAATTTCCTTCCACCCAGCGTTTCCCCAAGTCTCCCGATAAAAATGATACATCACTTGTGTGGGTAGGCCTAGCGCCCGCGACAAGAAACACCCTAAAGCGCAACGTGGACACATCCAAATTTTTGAAAGAAAACAGAGGTGTTTTTTGCGAAGTGCCTACCTGTAGATTTTGGCCTGTAGCTCTGCCGGCACCTAGGGAAACCTACCAAACCTGTGCATTTCTGAAAACTAGAGACCAAGGGGAATCCAAGATGGGGTGACTTGTGGGGCTCGGACCAGGTTCTGTTACCCAGAATCCTTTGCAAACCTCAAAATTTGGCTAAAAAAACACATGTTCCTCACATTTCTGTGGCAGAAAGTTCTGGAATCTGAGAGGAGCCACAAATTTCCTTCCACCCAGCGTTTACCCAAGTCTCCCAATAAAAATGATACCTCACTTGTGTGGGTAGGCCTAGCGCCCGCGATAGGAAACGCCCCAAAGCGCAACGTTGACACATCCACATTTTTTAAAGAAAACAGAGGTGTTTTTTGCGAAGTGCCTACCTGTAGATTTTGGCCTCTAGCTCAGCCGTCACCTAGAGAAACCTACCACACCTGTGCATTTCTGAAAACTAGAGACCTAGGGGAATCCAAGATGGGGTGACTTGTGGGGCTCGGACCAGGTTCTGTTACCCAGAATCCTTTGCAAACCTCAAAAATTGGCTAAAAAAACACATGTTCCTCACATTTCTGTGGCAGAAACTTCTGGAATCTGAGAGGAGCCACAAATTTCCTTCCACCCAGCATTCCCCCAAGTCTCCCGATAAAAATGATACCTCACTTGTGTGGGTAGGCCTAGCGCCCGCGACAGGAAACGCCCAAAAGCGCAACGTGGACACATCCCATTTTTTGAAAGAAAACAGTGCCTACCTGTGGATTTTGGCCTGTAGCTCAGCCGGGACCTAGGGAAACCTACCAACCCTGCGCATTTCTGAAAACTAGAGACCTAGGGGAATTCAAGATGGAGTGACTTGTGGGGCTCGGACCAGGTTCTGTTACCCAGAATCCTTTGCAAACCTCAAAATTTGGCTAAAAAAACACATGTTTCTCACATTTCTGTGGCAGAAAGTTCTGGAATCTGAGAGGAGCCACAAATTTCCTTCCACCAAGCATTCCCCCAAGACTCCCGATAAAAATGATACCTCACTTGTGTGTGTAGGCCTAGCGCCCGCGACAGGAAACGCCCCAAAGCGCAACGTGGACACATCTCATTTTTTGAAAGAAAACAGTGCCTACCTGTGGATTTTGGCCTGTAGCTCAGCCGGCACCTAGGGAAACCTACCAACCCAGTACATTTTTGAAAGCTAGAGACCTAGGGGAATCAAAGATGGGGTGACTTGTGGGGCTCGGACCAAGTTCTGTTACCCAGAATCCTTTGCAAACCTCAAAATTTGGCTATAAAAAACCCTTTCCTCTCATTTCGGTGACAGAGAGTTCTGGAATCTGAGAGGAGCCACAAATTTACTTCCACCCAGCGTTCCCCCAAGTCTCCCGATAAAAATGATACCTCATTGTGTGGGTGGGCCTAGCGCCCGCGACAGGAAACGCCCCAAAGCGCAACGTGGGCACATCCAAATTTTTTAAAGAAAACAGAGGTGTTTTTTGCGAAGTGCCTACCTGTAGATTTTGGCATCTAGCTCAGCCGGTACCTAGGGAAACCTACCAAACCTGTGCATTTCTGAAAACTAGAGACCTAGGGGAATCCAAGATGGGGTGACTTGTGGGGCTCGGACCAGGTTCTGTTACCCAGAATCCGTTGCAAACCTCAAAATTTGGCATCACATTTCTGTGGCAGAAAGTTCTGGAATCTGTGAGGAGCCACAAATTTCCTTCCACCCAGCGTTCCCCCAAGTCTACCGATAAAAATGATACCTCACTTGTGTGGGTAGGCCGAGCGCCCGCAACAGGAAACGCCCCAAAGCTCAACGTGGGCACATCCAAATTATTTAAAGAAAACAGAAGTGTTTTTTGCGAAGTGCCTACCTGTAGATTTTGGCCTCTAGCTCAGCCGGTACCTAGGGAAACCAACCGAAACTGTGCATTTCTGAAAACTAGAGACCTAGGGGAATCCAAGATGGGGTGACTTGTGGGGCTCGGACCAGGTTCTGTTACCCAGAATCCTTTGCAAACCTCAAAATTTGGCCTGACATGTCTGTGGCAGAAAGTTCTGGAATCTGAGAGGAGCCACAAATTTCCTTCCACCCAGCGTTTCCCCAAGTCTCCCGATAAAAATGATACCTCACTTGTGTGGGTAGGCCTTGTGCCCGCGACAAGAAACACCCTAAAGCGCAACGTGGACACATCCAAATTTTTGAACGAAAACAGAGGTGTTTTTTGCGAAGTGCCTACCTGTAGATTTTGGCCTGTTGCTCTGCCGGCACCTAGGGAAACCTACCAAACCTGTGCATTTCTGAAAACTAGAGACCAAGGGGAATCCAAGATGGGGTGACTTGTGGGGCTCGGACCAGGTTCTGTTACCCAGAATCCTTTGCAAACCTCAAAATTTGGCTAAAAAAACACATGTTCCTCACATTTCTGTGGCAGAAAGTTCTGGAATCTGAGAGGAGCCACAAATTTCCTTCCACCCAGCGTTTACCCAAGTCTCCCAATAAAAATTATACCTCACTTGTGTGGATAGGCCTAGCGCCCGCGATAGGAAACGCCCCAAAGCGCAACGTTGACACATCCACATTTTTTAAAGAAAACAGAGGTGTTTTTTGCGAAGTGCCTACCTGTAGATTTTGGCCTCTAGCTCAGCCGTCACCTAGAGAAACCTACCACACCTGTGCATTTCTGAAAACTAGAGACCTAGGGGAATCCAAGAAGGGGTGACTTGTGGGGCTCGGACCAGGTTCTGTTACCCAGAATCCTTTGCAAACCTCAAAAATTGGCTAAAAAAACACATGTTCCTCACATTTCTGTGGCAGAAACTTCTGGAATCTGAGAGGAGCCACAAATTTCCTTCCACCCAGCATTCCCCCAAGTCTCCCGATAAAAATGATACCTCACTTGTGTGGGTAGGCCTAGCGCCCTCGACAGGAAACGCCCAAAAGCGCAACGTGGACACATCCCATTTTTTTAAAAAAAACAGTGCCTACCTGTGGATTTTGGCCTGTAGCTCAGCCGGGACCTAGGGAAACCTACCAACCCTGTGCATTTTTGAAAACTAGAGACCTAGGGGAATCCAAGATGGGGTGACTTGTGGGGCTCGGACCAAGTTCTGTTACCCAGAATCCTTGGCAAACCTCAAAATTTGGCTATAAAAACACCCTTTCCTCTCATTTCGGTGACAGAAAGTTCTGGAATCTGAGAGGAGCCACAAATTTCCTTCCACCCAGCGTTCCTCCAAGTCTCCCGATAAAAATGATACCTCACTTGTGTGGGTAGGCCTTGCGCCCGCGACAGGAAGCGCCCCAAAGCGCAACATGGGCACATCCAAATTTTTTAAAGAGAACAGAGGTGTTTTTTGCGAAGTGCCTACCTGTAGATTTTGGCCTCTAGCTCAGCCGGTACCTAGGGAATCCTACCAAACCTGTGCATTTCTGAAAACTAGAGACCTAGGGGAATCCAAGATGGGGTGACTTGTGGGGCTCGGACCAGGTTCTGTTACCCAGAATCCTTTGCAAACCTCAAAATTTGGCCTCACATTTCTGTGGCAGAAAGTTCTGGAATCTGAGAGGAGCCACAAATTTCCTTCCACCCAGCGTTCCCCCAAGTGTCCCGATAAAAATGATACCTCACTTGTGTGGGTAGGCCTAGCGCCCGCGACAGGAAACGCCCCAAAGCGCAACGTGGGCACATCCACATTTTTTAAAGAAAACAGAGGTGTTTTTTGCGAAGTGCCTACCTGTAGATTTTGGCCTCTAGCTCAGCCGTCACCTAGAGAAACCTACCACACCTGTGCATTTCTGAAAACTAGAGACCTAGGTGAATCCAAGATGGGGTGACTTGTGGGGCTCGGACCAGGTTCTGTTACCCAGAATCCTTTGCAAACCTCAAAAATTGGCTAAAAAAACACATGTTCCTCACATTTCTGTGGCAGAAACTTCTGGAATCTGAGAGGAGCCACAAATTTCCTTCCACCCAGCATTCCCCCAAGTCTCCCGATAAAAATGATACCTCACTTGTGTGGGTAGGCCTAGCGCCCGCGACAGGAAACGCCCAAAAGCGCAACGTGGACACATCCCATTTTTTGAAAGAAAACAGTGCCTACCTGTGGATTTTGGCCTGTAGCTCAGCCGGGACCTAGGGAAACCTACCAACCCTGCGCATTTCTGAAAACTAGAGACCTAGGGGAATTCAAGATGGAGTGACTTGTGGGGCTCGGACCAGGTTCTGTTACCCAGAATCCTTTGCAAACCTCAAAATTTGGCTAAAAAAACACTTTTTTCTCACATTTCTGTGGCAGAAAGTTCTGGAATCTGAGAGGAGCCACAAATTTCCTTCCACCAAGCATTCCCCCAAGACTCCCGATAAAAATGATACCTCACTTGTGTGTGTAGGCCTAGCGCCTGCGACAGGAAACGCCCCAAAGCTCAACGTGGACACATCTCATTTTTTGAAAGAAAACAGTGCCTACCTGTGGATTTTGGCCTGTAGCTCAGCCGGCACCTAGGGAAACCTACCAACCCAGTACATTTTTAAAAACTAGAGACCTAGGGGAATCAAAGATGGGGTGACTTGTGGGGCTCGGACCAAGTTCTGTTACCCAGAATCCTTTGCAAACCTCAAAATTTGGCTATAAAAAACCCTTTCCTCTCATTTCGGTGACAGAAAGTCCTGGAATCTGAGAGGAGCCACAAATTTACTTCCACCCAGCGTTCCCCCAAGTCTCCCGATAAAAATGATACCTCATTGTGTGGGTGGGCCTAGCGCCCGCGACAGGAAACGCCCCAAAGCGCAACGTGGGCACATCCAAATTTTTTAAAGAAAACAGAGGTGTTTTTTGTGAAGTGCCTACCTGTAGATTTTGGCCTCTAGCTCAGCCGGTACCTAGGGAAACCTACCAAACCTGTGCATTTCTGAAAACTAGAGACCTAGGGGAATCCAAGATGGGGTGACTTGTGGGGCTCGGACCAGGTTCTGTTACCCAGAATCCGTTGCAAACCTCAAAATTTGGCATCACATTTCTGTGGCAGAAAGTTCTGGAATCTGTGAGGAGCCACAAATTTCCTTCCACCCAGCGTTCCCCCAAGTCTACCGATAAAAATGATACCTCACTTGTGTGGGTAGGCCGAGCGCCCGCAACAGGAAACGCCCCAAAGCTCAACGTGGGCACATCCAAATTATTTAAAGAAAACAGAAGTGTTTTTTGCGAAGTGCCTACCTGTAGATTTTGGCCTCTAGCTCAGCCGGTACCTAGGGAAACCAACCGAAACTGTGCATTTCTGAAAACTAGAGACCTAGGGGAATCCAAGATGGGGTGACTTGTGGGGCTCGGACCAGGTTCTGTTACCCAGAATCCTTTGCAAACCTCAAAATTTGGCCTGACATGTCTGTGGCAGAAAGTTCTGGAATCTGAGAGGAGCCACAAATTTCCTTCCACCCAGCGTTTCCCCAAGTCTCCCGATAAAAATGATACCTCACTTGTGTGGGTAGGCCTTGTGCCCGCGACAAGAAACACCCTAAAGCGCAACGTGGACACATCCAAATTTTTGAACGAAAACAGAGGTGTTTTTTGCGAAGTGCCTACCTGTAGATTTTGGCCTGTTGCTCTGCCGGCACCTAGGGAAACCTACCAAACCTGTGCATTTCTGAAAACTAGAGACCAAGGGGAATCCAAGATGGGGTGACTTGTGGGGCTCGGACCAGGTTCTGTTACCCAGAATCCTTTGCAAACCTCAAAATTTGGCTAAAAAAACACATGTTCCTCACATTTCTGTGGCAGAAAGTTCTAGAATCTGAGAGGAGCCACAAATTTCCTTCCACCCAGCGTTTACCCAAGTCTCCCAATAAAAATGATACCTCACTTGTGTGGATAGGCCTAGCGCCCGCGATAGGAAACGCCCCAAAGCGCAACGTTGACACATCCACATTTTTTAAAGAAAACAGAGGTGTTTTTTGCGAAGTGCCTACCTGTAGATTTTGGCCTCTAGCTCAGCCGTCACCTAGAGAAACCTACCACACCTGTGCATTTCTGAAAACTAGAGACCTAGGGGAATCCAAGAAGGGGTGACTTGTGGGGCTCGGACCAGGTTCTGTTACCCAGAATCCTTTGCAAACCTCAAAAATTGGCTAAAAAAACACATGTTCCTCACATTTCTGTGGCAGAAACTTCTGGAATCTGAGAGGAGCCACAAATTTCCTTCCACCCAGCATTCCCCCAAGTCTCCCGATAAAAATGATACCTCACTTGTGTGGGTAGGCCTAGCGCCCTCGACAGGAAACGCCCAAAAGCGCAACGTGGACACATCCCATTTTTTTAAAGAAAACAGTGCCTACCTGTGGATTTTGGCCTGTAGCTCAGCCGGGACCTAGGGAAACCTACCAACCCTGTGCATTTTTGAAAACTAGAGACCTAGGGGAATCCAAGATGGGGTGACTTGTGGGGCTCGGACCAAGTTCTGTTACCCAGAATCCTTGGCAAACCTCAAAATTTGGCTATAAAAACACCCTTTCCTCTCATTTCGGTGACAGAAAGTTCTGGAATCTGAGAGGAGCCACAAATTTCCTTCCACCCAGCGTTCCTCCAAGTCTCCCGATAAAAATGATACCTCACTTGTGTGGGTAGGCCTAGCGCCCGCGACAGGAAGCGCCCCAAAGCGCAACATGGGCACATCCAAATTTTTTAAAGAGAACAGAGGTGTTTTTTGCGAAGTGCCTACCTGTAGATTTTGGCCTCTAGCTCAGCCGGTACCTAGGGAATCCTACCAAACCTGTGCATTTCTGAAAACTAGAGACCTAGGGGAATCCAAGATGGGGTGACTTGTGGGGCTCGGACCAGGTTCTGTTACCCAGAATCCTTTGCAAACCTCAAAATTTGGCCTCACATTTCTGTGGCAGAAAGTTCTGGAATCTGAGAGGAGCCACAAATTTCCTTCCACCCAGCGTTCCCCCAAGTGTCCCGATAAAAATGATACCTCACTTGTGTGGGTAGGCCTAGCGCCCGCGACAGGAAACGCCCCAAAGCGCAACGTGGGCACATCCACATTTTTTAAAGAAAACAGAGGTGTTTTTTGCGAAGTGCCTACCTGTAGATTTTGGCCTCTAGCTCAGCCGGTACCTAGGGAAACCTACCAAACCTGTGCATTTCTGAAAACTAGAGACCTAGGGGAATCCAAGATGGGGTGACTTGTGGGGCTCGGACCAGGTTCTGTTACCCAGAATCCTTTGCAAACCTCAAAATTTGGCCTCACATTTCTGTGGCAGAAAGTTCTGGAATCTGAGAGGAGCCACAAATTTCCTTCCACCCAGCGTTTCCCCAAGTCTCCCAATAAAAATGATACCTCACTTGTGTGGGTAGGCCTAGCGCCCGCGATAGGAAACGCCCCAAAGCGCAACGTTGACACATCCACATTTTTTAAAGAAAACAGAGGTGTTTTTTGCGAAGTGCCTACCTGTAGATTTTGGCCTCTAGCTCAGCCGTCACCTAGAGAAACCTACCACACCTGTGCATTTCTGAAAACTAGAGACCTAGGTGAATCCAAGATGGGGTGACTTGTGGGGCTCGGACCAGGTTCTGTTACCCAGAATCCTTTGCAAACCTCAAAAATTGGCTAAAAAAACACATGTTCCTCACATTTCTGTGGCAGAAACTTCTGGAATCTGAGAGGAGCCACAAATTTCCTTCCACCCAGCATTCCCCCAAGTCTCCCGATAAAAATGATACCTCACTTGTGTGGGTAGGCCTAGCGCCCGCGACAGGAAACGCCCAAAAGCGCAACGTGGACACATCCCATTTTTTGAAAGAAAACAGTGCCTACCTGTGGATTTTGGCCTGTAGCTCAGCCGGGACCTAGGGAAACCTACCAACCCTGCGCATTTCTGAAAACTAGAGACCTAGGGGAATTCAAGATGGAGTGACTTGTGGGGCTCGGACCAGGTTCTGTTACCCAGAATCCTTTGCAAACCTCAAAATTTGGCTAAAAAAACACTTTTTTCTCACATTTCTGTGGCAGAAAGTTCTGGAATCTGAGAGGAGCCACAAATTTCCTTCCACCAAGCATTCCCCCAAGACTCCCGATAAAAATGATACCTCACTTGTGTGTGTAGGCCTAGCGCCTGCGACAGGAAACGCCCCAAAGCTCAACGTGGACACATCTCATTTTTTGAAAGAAAACAGTGCCTACCTGTGGATTTTGGCCTGTAGCTCAGCCGGCACCTAGGGAAACCTACCAACCCAGTACATTTTTAAAAACTAGAGACCTAGGGGAATCAAAGATGGGGTGACTTGTGGGGCTCGGACCAAGTTCTGTTACCCAGAATCCTTTGCAAACCTCAAAATTTGGCTATAAAAAACCCTTTCCTCTCATTTCGGTGACAGAAAGTCCTGGAATCTGAGAGGAGCCACAAATTTACTTCCACCCAGCGTTCCCCCAAGTCTCCCGATAAAAATGATACCTCATTGTGTGGGTGGGCCTAGCGCCCGCGACAGGAAACGCCCCAAAGCGCAACGTGGGCACATCCAAATTTTTTAAAGAAAACAGAGGTGTTTTTTGTGAAGTGCCTACCTGTAGATTTTGGCCTCTAGCTCAGCCGGTACCTAGGGAAACCTACCAAACCTGTGCATTTCTGAAAACTAGAGACCTAGGGGAATCCAAGATGGGGTGACTTGTGGGGCTCGGACCAGGTTCTGTTACCCAGAATCCGTTGCAAACCTCAAAATTTGGCATCACATTTCTGTGGCAGAAAGTTCTGGAATCTGTGAGGAGCCACAAATTTCCTTCCACCCAGCGTTCCCCCAAGTCTACCGATAAAAATGATACCTCACTTGTGTGGGTAGGCCGAGCGCCCGCAACAGGAAACGCCCCAAAGCTCAACGTGGGCACATCCAAATTATTTAAAGAAAACAGAAGTGTTTTTTGCGAAGTGCCTACCTGTAGATTTTGGCCTCTAGCTCAGCCGGTACCTAGGGAAACCAACCGAAACTGTGCATTTCTGAAAACTAGAGACCTAGGGGAATCCAAGATGGGGTGACTTGTGGGGCTCGGACCAGGTTCTGTTACCCAGAATCCTTTGCAAACCTCAAAATTTGGCCTGACATGTCTGTGGCAGAAAGTTCTGGAATCTGAGAGGAGCCACAAATTTCCTTCCACCCAGCGTTTCCCCAAGTCTCCCGATAAAAATGATACCTCACTTGTGTGGGTAGGCCTTGTGCCCGCGACAAGAAACACCCTAAAGCGCAACGTGGACACATCCAAATTTTTGAACGAAAACAGAGGTGTTTTTTGCGAAGTGCCTACCTGTAGATTTTGGCCTGTTGCTCTGCCGGCACCTAGGGAAACCTACCAAACCTGTGCATTTCTGAAAACTAGAGACCAAGGGGAATCCAAGATGGGGTGACTTGTGGGGCTCGGACCAGGTTCTGTTATCCAGAATCCTTTGCAAACCTCAAAATTTGGCTAAAAAAACACATGTTCCTCACATTTCTGTGGCAGAAAGTTCTGGAATCTGAGAGGAGCCACAAATTTCCTTCCACCCAGCGTTTACCCAAGTCTCCCAATAAAAATGATACCTCACTTGTGTGGATAGGCCTAGCGCCCGCGATAGGAAACGCCCCAAAGCGCAACGTTGACACATCCACATTTTTTAAAGAAAACAGAGGTGTTTTTTGCGAAGTGCCTACCTGTAGATTTTGGCCTCTAGCTCAGCCGTCACCTAGAGAAACCTACCACACCTGTGCATTTCTGAAAACTAGAGACCTAGGGGAATCCAAGAAGGGGTGACTTGTGGGGCTCGGACCAGGTTCTGTTACCCAGAATCCTTTGCAAACCTCAAAAATTGGCTAAAAAAACACATGTTCCTCACATTTCTGTGGCAGAAACTTCTGGAATCTGAGAGGAGCCACAAATTTCCTTCCACCCAGCATTCCCCCAAGTCTCCCGATAAAAATGATACCTCACTTGTGTGGGTAGGCCTAGCGCCCTCGACAGGAAACGCCCAAAAGCGCAACGTGGACACATCCCATTTTTTTAAAGAAAACAGTGCCTACCTGTGGATTTTGGCCTGTAGCTCAGCCGGGACCTAGGGAAACCTACCAACCCTGTGCATTTTTGAAAACTAGAGACCTAGGGGAATCCAAGATGGGGTGACTTGTGGGGCTCGGACCAAGTTCTGTTACCCAGAATCCTTGGCAAACCTCAAAATTTGGCTATAAAAACACCCTTTCCTCTCATTTCGGTGACAGAAAGTTCTGGAATCTGAGAGGAGCCACAAATTTCCTTCCACCCAGCGTTCCTCCAAGTCTCCCGATAAAAATGATACCTCACTTGTGTGGGTAGGCCTAGCGCCCGCGACAGGAAGCGCCCCAAAGCGCAACATGGGCACATCCAAATTTTTTAAAGAGAACAGAGGTGTTTTTTGCGAAGTGCCTACCTGTAGATTTTGGCCTCTAGCTCAGCCGGTACCTAGGGAATCCTACCAAACCTGTGCATTTCTGAAAACTAGAGACCTAGGGGAATCCAAGATGGGGTGACTTGTGGGGCTCGGACCAGGTTCTGTTACCCAGAATCCTTTGCAAACCTCAAAATTTGGACTCACATTTCTGTGGCAGAAAGTTCTGGAATCTGAGAGGAGCCACAAATTTCCTTCCACCCAGCGTTCCCCCAAGTGTCCCGATAAAAATGATACCTCACTTGTGTGGGTAGGCCTAGCGCCCGCGACAGGAAACGCCCCAAAGCGCAACGTGGGCACATCCAAATTTTTTAAAGAAAACAGAGGTGTTTTTTGCGAAGTGCCTACCTGTAGATTTTGGCCTCTAGCTCAGCCGGTACCTAGGGAAACCTACCAAACCTGTGCATTTCTGAAAACTAGAGACCTAGGGGAATCCAAGATGGGGTGACTTGTGGGGCTCGGACCAGGTTCTGTTACCCAGAATCCTTTGCAAACCTCAAAATTTGGCCTCACATTTCTGTGGCAGAAAGTTCTGGAATCTGAGAGGAGCCACAAATTTCCTTCCACCCAGCGTTTCCCCAAGTCTCCCAATAAAAATGATACCTCACTTGTGTGGGTAGGCCTAGCGCCCGCGATAGGAAACGCCCCAAAGCGCAACGTTGACACATCCACATTTTTTAAAGAAAACAGAGGTGTTTTTTGCGAAGTGCCTACCTGTAGATTTTGGCCTCTAGCTCAGCCGTCACCTAGAGAAACCTACCACACCTGTGCATTTCTGAAAACTAGAGACCTAGGTGAATCCAAGATGGGGTGACTTGTGGGGCTCGGACCAGGTTCTGTTACCCAGAATCCTTTGCAAACCTCAAAAATTGGCTAAAAAAACACATGTTCCTCACATTTCTGTGGCAGAAACTTCTGGAATCTGAGAGGAGCCACAAATTTCCTTCCACCCAGCATTCCCCCAAGTCTCCCGATAAAAATGATACCTCACTTGTGTGGGTAGGCCTAGCGCCCGCGACAGGAAACGCCCAAAAGCGCAACGTGGACACATCCCATTTTTTGAAAGAAAACAGTGCCTACCTGTGGATTTTGGCCTGTAGCTCAGCCGGGACCTAGGGAAACCTACCAACCCTGCGCATTTCTGAAAACTAGAGACCTAGGGGAATTCAAGATGGAGTGACTTGTTGGGCTCGGACCAGGTTCTGTTACCCAGAATCCTTTGCAAACCTCAAAATTTGGCTAAAAAAACACATGTTTCTCACATTTCTGTGGCAGAAAGTTCTGGAATCTGAGAGGAGCCACAAATTTCCTTCCACCAAGCATTCCCCCAAGACTCCCGATAAAAATGATACCTCACTTGTGTGTGTAGGCCTAGCGCCCGCGACAGGAAACGCCCCAAAGCTCAACGTGGACACATCTCATTTTTTGAAAGAAAACAGTGCCTACCTGTGGATTTTGGCCTGTAGCTCAGCCGGCACCTAGGGAAACCTACCAACCCAGTACATTTTTAAAAACTAGAGACCTAGGGGAATCAAAGATGGGGTGACTTGTGGGGCTCGGACCAAGTTCTGTTACCCAGAATCCTTTGCAAACCTCAAAATTTGGCTATAAAAAACCCTTTCCTCTCATTTCGGTGACAGAAAGTCCTGGAATCTGAGAGGAGCCACAAATTTACTTCCACCCAGCGTTCCCCCAAGTCTCCCGATAAAAATGATACCTCATTGTGTGGGTGGGCCTAGCGCCCGCGACAGGAAACGCCCCAAAGCGCAACGTGGGCACATCCAAATTTTTTAAAGAAAACAGAGGTGTTTTTTGCGAAGTGCCTACCTGTAGATTTTGGCCTCTAGCTCAGCCGGTACCTAGGGAAACCTACCAAACCTGTGCATTTCTGAAAACTAGAGACCTAGGGGAATCCAAGATGGGGTGACTTGTGGGGCTCGGACCAGGTTCTGTTACCCAGAATCCGTTGCAAACCTCAAAATTTGGCATCACATTTCTGTGGCAGAAAGTTCTGGAATCTGTGAGGAGCCACAAATTTCCTTCCACCCAGCGTTCCCCCAAGTCTACCGATAAAAATGATACCTCACTTGTGTGGGTAGGCCTAGCGCCCGCAACAGGAAACGCCCCAAAGCGCAACGTGGGCACATCCAAATTATTTAAAGAAAACAGAAGTGTTTTTTGCGAAGTGCCTACCTGTAGATTTTGGCCTCTAGCTCAGCCGGTACCTAGGGAAACCAACCAAAACTGTGCATTTCTGAAAACTAGAGACCTAGGGGAATCCAAGATGGGGTGACTTGTGGGGCTCGGACCAGGTTCTGGTACCCAGAATCCTTTGCAAACCTCAAAATTTGGCCTGACATTTCTGTGGCAGAAAGTTCTGGAATCTGAGAGGAGCCACAAATTTCCTTCCACCCAGCGTTTCCCCAAGTCTCCCGATAAAAATGATACCTCACTTGTGTGGGTAGGCCTAGTGCCCTCGACAAGAAACACCCTAAAGCGCAACGTGGACACATCCAAATTTTTTAAAGAAAACAGAGGTGTTTTTTGCGAAGTGCCTACCTGTAGATTTTGGCCTGTAGCTCTGCCGGCACCTAGGGAAACCTACCAAACCTGTGCATTTCTGAAAACTAGAGACCAAGGGGAATCCAAGATGGGGTGACTTGTGGGGCTCGGACCAGGTTCTGTTACCCAGAATCCTTTGCAAACCTCAAAATTTGGCTAAAAAAACACATGTTCCTCACATTTCTGTGGCAGAAAGTTCTGGAATCTGAGAGGAGCCACAAATTTCCTTCCACCCAGCGTTTACCCAAGTCTCCCAAAAAAAATGATACCTCACTTGTGTGGGTAGGCCTAGCGCCCGCGATAGGAAACGCCCCAAAGCGCAACGTTGACACATCCACATTTTTTAAAGAAAACCGAGGTGTTTTTTGCGAAGTGCCTACCTGTAGATTTTGGCCTCTAGCTCAGCCGTCACCTAAAAAAACCTACCACACCTGTGCATTTCTGAAAACTAGAGACCTAGGGGAATCCAAGAAGGGGTGACTTGTGGGGCTCGGACCAGGTTCTGTTACCCAGAATCCTTTGCAAACCTCAAAAATTGGCTAAAAAAACACATGTTCCTCACATTTCTGTGGCAGAAACTTCTGGAATCTGAGAGGAGCCACAAATTTCCTTCCACCCAGCATTCCCCCAAGTCTCCCGATAAAAATTATACCTCACTTGTGTGGGTAGGCCTAGCGCCCTCGACAGGAAACGCCCAAAAGCGCAACGTGGACACATCCCATTTTTTGAAAGAAAACAGCGCCTACCTGTGGATTTTGGCCTGTAGCTCAGCCGGGACCTAGGGAAACCTACCAACCCTGTGCATTTTTGAAAACTAGAGACCTAGGGGAATCCAAGATGGGGTGACTTGTGGGGCTCGGACCAAGTTCTGTTACCCAGAATCCTTGGCAAACCTCAAAATTTAGCTATAAAAACACCCTTTCCTCTCATTTCGGTGACAGAAAGTTCTGGAATCTGAGAGGAGCCACAAATTTCCTTCCACCCAGCGTTCCTCCAAGTCTCCCGATAAAAATGATACCTCACTTGTGTGGGTAGGCCTAGCGCCCGCGACAGGAAGCGCCCCAAAGCGCAACATGGGCACATCCAAATTTTTTAAAGAGAACAGAGGTGTTTTTTGCGAAGTGCCTACCTGTAGATTTTGGCATCTAGCTCAGCCGGTACCTAGGGAATCCTACCAAACCTGTGCATTTCTGAAAACTAGAGACCTAGGGGAATCCAAGATGGGGTGACTTGTGGGGCTCGGACCAGGTTCTGTTACCCAGAATCCTTTGCAAACCTCAAAATTTGGCCTCACATTTCTGTGGCAGAAAGTTCTGGAATCTGAGAGGAGCCACAAATTTCCTTCCACCCAGCGTTCCCCCAAGTCTACCGATAAAAATGATACCTCACTTGTGTGGGTAGGCCGAGCGCCCGCAACAGGAAACGCCCCAAAGCTCAACGTGGGCACATCCAAATTATTTAAAGAAAACAGAAGTGTTTTTTGCGAAGTGCCTACCTGTAGATTTTGGCCTCTAGCTCAGCCGGTACCTAGGGAAACCAACCGAAACTGTGCATTTCTGAAAACTAGAGACCTAGGGGAATCCAAGATGGGGTGACTTGTGGGGCTCGGACCAGGTTCTGTTACCCAGAATCCTTTGCAAACCTCAAAATTTGGCCTGACATGTCTGTGGCAGAAAGTTCTGGAATCTGAGAGGAGCCACAAATTTCCTTCCACCCAGCGTTTCCCCAAGTCTCCCGATAAAAATGATACCTCACTTGTGTGGGTAGGCCTAGCGCCCGCAACAGGAAACGCCCCAAAGCGCAACGTGGGCACATCCAAATTATTTAAAGAAAACAGAAGTGTTTTTTGCGAAGTGCCTACCTGTAGATTTTGGCCTCTAGCTCAGCCGGTACCTAGGGAAACCAACCAAAACTGTGCATTTCTGAAAACTAGAGACCTAGGGGAATCCAAGATGGGGTGACTTGTGGGGCTCGGACCAGGTTCTGGTACCCAGAATCCTTTGCAAACCTCAAAATTTGGCCTGACATTTCTGTGGCAGAAAGTTCTGGAATCTGAGAGGAGCCACAAATTTCCTTCCACCCAGCGTTTCCCCAAGTCTCCCGATAAAAATGATACCTCACTTGTGTGGGTAGGCCTAGTGCCCTCGACAAGAAACACCCTAAAGCGCAACGTGGACACATCCAAATTTTTTAAAGAAAACAGAGGTGTTTTTTGCGAAGTGCCTACCTGTAGATTTTGGCCTGTAGCTCTGCCGGCACCTAGGGAAACCTACCAAACCTGTGCATTTCTGAAAACTAGAGACCAAGGGGAATCCAAGATGGGGTGACTTGTGGGGCTCGGACCAGGTTCTGTTACCCAGAATCCTTTGCAAACCTCAAAATTTGGCTAAAAAAACACATGTTCCTCACATTTCTGTGGCAGAAAGTTCTGGAATCTGAGAGGAGCCACAAATTTCCTTCCACCCAGCGTTTACCCAAGTCTCCAAAAAAAAATGATACCTCACTTGTGTGGGTAGGCCTAGCGCCCGCGATAGGAAACGCCCCAAAGCGCAACGTTGACACATCCACATTTTTTAAAGAAAACCGAGGTGTTTTTTGCGAAGTGCCTACCTGTAGATTTTGGCCTCTAGCTCAGCCGTCACCTAAAAAAACCTACCACACCTGTGCATTTCTGAAAACTAGAGACCTAGGGGAATCCAAGAAGGGGTGACTTGTGGGGCTCGGACCAGGTTCTGTTACCCAGAATCCTTTGCAAACCTCAAAAATTGGCTAAAAAAACACATGTTCCTCACATTTCTGTGGCAGAAACTTCTGGAATCTGAGAGGAGCCACAAATTTCCTTCCACCCAGCATTCCCCCAAGTCTCCCGATAAAAATTATACCTCACTTGTGTGGGTAGGCCTAGCGCCCTCGACAGGAAACGCCCAAAAGCGCAACGTGGACACATCCCATTTTTTGAAAGAAAACAGCGCCTACCTGTGGATTTTGGCCTGTAGCTCAGCCGGGACCTAGGGAAACCTACCAACCCTGTGCATTTTTGAAAACTAGAGACCTAGGGGAATCCAAGATGGGGTGACTTGTGGGGCTCGGACCAAGTTCTGTTACCCAGAATCCTTGGCAAACCTCAAAATTTAGCTATAAAAACACCCTTTCCTCTCATTTCGGTGACAGAAAGTTCTGGAATCTGAGAGGAGCCACAAATTTCCTTCCACCCAGCGTTCCTCCAAGTCTCCCGATAAAAATGATACCTCACTTGTGTGGGTAGGCCTAGCGCCCGCGACAGGAAGCGCCCCAAAGCGCAACATGGGCACATCCAAATTTTTTAAAGAGAACAGAGGTGTTTTTTGCGAAGTGCCTACCTGTAGATTTTGGCATCTAGCTCAGCCGGTACCTAGGGAATCCTACCAAACCTGTGCATTTCTGAAAACTAGAGACCTAGGGGAATCCAAGATGGGGTGACTTGTGGGGCTCGGACCAGGTTCTGTTACCCAGAATCCTTTGCAAACCTCAAAATTTGGCCTCACATTTCTGTGGCAGAAAGTTCTGGAATCTGAGAGGAGCCACAAATTTCCTTCCACCCAGCGTTCCCCCAAGTGTCCCGATAAAAATGATACCTCACTTGTGTGGGTAGGCCTAGCGCCCGCGACAGGAAACGCCCCAAAGCGCAACGTGGGCACATCCAAATTTTTTAAAGAAAACAGAGGTGTTTTTTGCGAAGTGCCTACCTGTAGATTTTGGCCTCTAGCTCAGCCGGTACCTAGGGAAACCTACCAAACCTGTGCATTTCTGAAAACTAGAGACCTAGGGGAATCCAAGATGGGGTGACTTGTGGGGCTCGGACCAGGTTCTGTTACCCAGAATCCTTTGCAAACCTCAAAATTTGGCCTCACATTTCTGTGGCAGAAAGTTCTGGAATCTGAGAGGAGCCACAAATTTACTTCCACCCAGCGTTCCCCCAAGTCTCCTGATAAAAATTATACCTCACTTGTGTGGGTAGGCCTAGCGCCCGTGACAGGAAACGCCCCAAAGCGCAACGTGGACACATCCAAATTTTTGAAAGAAAACAGAGGTGTTTTTTGCGAAGTGCCAACCTGTAGATTTTGGCCTGTAGCTCAGCCAGCACCTAGGGAAACCTACCAACCCTGTGCATTTTTTAAAACTAGAGACCTAGGGGAATCCAAGATGGGGTGACTTGTGGGGCTCGGACCAAGTTCTGTTACCCAGAATCCTTGGCAAACCTCAAAATTTAGCTATAAAAACACCCTTTCCTCTCATTTCGGTGACAGAAAGTTCTGGAATCTGAGAGGAGCCACAAATTTCCTTCCACCCAGCGTTCCTCCAAGTCTCCCGATAAAAATGATACCTCACTTGTGTGGGTAGGCCTAGCGCCAGCGACAGGAAGCGCCCCAAAGCGCAACATGGGCACATCCAAATTTTTTAAAGAGAACAGAGGTGTTTTTTGCGAAGTGCCTACCTGTAGATTTTGGCATCTAGCTCAGCAGGTACCTAGGGAATCCTACCAAACCTGTGCATTTCTGAAAACTAGAGACCTAGGGGAATCCAAGATGGGGTGACTTGTGGGGCTCGGACCAGGTTCTGTTACCCAGAATCCTTTGCAAACCTCAAAATTTGGCCTCACATTTCTGTGGCAGAAAGTTCTGGAATCTGAGAGGAGCCACAAATTTCCTTCCACCCAGCGTTCCCCCAAGTGTCCCGATAAAAATGATACCTCACTTGTGTGGGTAGGCCTAGCGCCCGCGACAGGAAACGCCCCAAAGCGCAACGTGGGCACATCCAAATTTTTTAAAGAAAACAGAGGTGTTTTTTGCGAAGTGCCTACCTGTAGATTTTGGCCTCTAGCTCAGCCGGTACCTAGGGAAACCTACCAAACCTGTGCATTTCTGAAAACTAGAGACCTAGGGGAATCCAAGATGGGGTGACTTGTGGGGCTCGGACCAGGTTCTGTTACCCAGAATCCTTTGCAAACCTCAAAATTTGGCCTCACATTTCTGTGGCAGAAAGTTCTGGAATCTGAGAGGAGCCACAAATTTACTTCCACCCAGCGTTCCCCCAAGTCTCCTGATAAAAATTATACCTCACTTGTGTGGGTAGGCCTAGCGCCCGCGACAGGAAACGCCCCAAAGCGCAACGTGGACACATCCAAATTTTTGAAAGAAAACAGAGGTGTTTTTTGCGAAGTGCCAACCTGTAGATTTTGGCCTGTAGCTCAGCCAGCACCTAGGGAAACCTACCAAACCTGTGCATTTCTGAAAACTAGAGACATAGGGGAATCCAAGATGGGGTGACTTGTGGGGCTCGGACCAGGTTCTGTTACCCAGAATCCTTTGCAAACCTCAAAATTTGGCTAAAAAAACACATGTTCCTCACATTTCTGTGGCAGAAAGTTCTGGAATCTGAGAGGAGCCACAAATTTCCTTCCACCCAGCATTCCCCCAAGTCTCCCGATAAAAATGATACCTCACTTGTGTGGGTAGGCATAGCGCCCGTGACAGGAAACGCCCCAAAGCGCAACGTGGACACATCCCATTTTTTTAAAGAAAACAGTGCCTACCTGTGGATTTTGGCCTGTAGCTCAGCCGGCACCTAGGGAAATCTACCAACCCTGTGCATTTTTGAAAACTAGAGACCTAGGGGAATCCAAAATGGGGTGACTTGTGGGGCTCGGACCAGGTTCTGTTACCCAGAATCCTTTGCAAACCTCAAAATTTGGCCTCACATTTCTGTGGCAGAAAGTTCTGGAATCTGTGAGGAGCCACAAATTTCCTTCCACCTAGCGTTCCCCCAAGTCTACCGATAAAAATGATACCTCACTTGTGTGGGTAGGCCTAGCGCCCGCGACAGGAAACGCCCCAAAGCGCAACGTGGGCACATCCAAATTTTTTAAAGAAAACAGAGGTGTTTTTTGCGAAGTGCCTACCTGTAGATTTTGGCCTCTAGCTCAGCCGGTACCTAGGGAAACCAACCAAAACTGTGCATTTCTGAAAACTAGAGACCTAGGGGAATCCAAGATGGGGTGACTTGTGGGGCTCGGACCAGGTTCTGTTACCCAGAATCCTTTGCAAACCTCAAAATTTGGCCTCACATTTCTGTGGCAGAAAGTTCTGGAATCTGAGAGGAGCCACAAATTTCCTTCCACCCAGCATTCCCCCAAGTCTCCCGATAAAAATGATACCTCACTTGTGTGGGTAGGCCTAGCGCCCGCGACAGGAAACGCCCCAAAGCGCAACGTGGACACATCCCATTTTTTTAAAGAAAACAGTGCCTACCTGTGGATTTTGGCCTGTAGCTCAGCCGGCACCTAGGGAAACCTACCAACCCTGTGCATTTTTGAAAACTAGAGACCTAGGTTAATCCAAGATGGGGTGACTTGTGGGGCTCGGACCAAGTTCTGTTACCCAGAATCCTTTGCAAACCTCAAAATTTGGCTATAAAAACACCCTTTCCTCTCATTTCGGTGACAGAAAGTTCTGAAATCTGAGAGGAGCCACAAATTTCCTTAAACCCAGCGTTCCCCCAAGTCTCCCGATAAAAATGATACCTCACTTGTGTGGGTAGGCCTAGCGCCCGCGACAGGAAACGCCCCAAAGCGCAACGTGGGCACATCCAAATTTTTTAAAGAAAACAGAGGTGTTTTTTGCGAAGTGCCTACCTGTAGATTTTGGCCTCTAGCTCAGCCGGTACCTAGGAAATCCTACCAAACCTGTGCATTTCTGAAAACTAGAGACCTAGGGGAATCCAAGATGGGGTGACTTGTGGGGCTCGGACCAGGTTCTGTTACCCAGAATCCTTTGCAAACCTCAAAATTTGGCCTCACATTTCTGTGGCAGAAAGTTCTGGAATCTGAGAGGAGCCACAAATTTCCTTCCACCCAGCGTTCCCCCAAGTGTCCCGATAAAAATGATACCTCACTTGTGTGGGTAGGCCTAGCGCCCGCGACAGGAAACGCCCCAAAGCGCAACGTGGGCACATCCAAATTTTTTAAAGAAAACAGAAGTGTTTTTTGCGAAGTGCCTACCTGTAGATTTTGGCCTCTAGCTCAGCCAGTACCTAGGGAAACCTACCAAACCTGTGCATTTCTGAAAACTAGAGACCTAGGGGAATCCAAGATGGGGTGACTTGTGGTGCTCGGACCAGGTTCTGTTACCCAGAATCCTTTGCAAACCTCAAAATTTGGCCTCACATTTCTGTGGCAGAAAGTTCTGGAATCTGAGAGGAGCCACAAATTTACTTCCACCCAGCGTTCCCCCAAGTCTCCTGATAAAAATTATACCTCACTTGTGTGGGTAGGCCTAGCGCCCGCGACAGGAAACGCCCCAAAGCGCAACGTGGACACATCCAAATTTTTGAAAGAAAACAGAGGTGTTTTTTGCGAAGTGCCAACCTGTAGATTTTGGCCTGTAGCTTAGCCAGCACCTAGGGAAACCTACCAAACCTGTGCATTTCTGAAAACTAGAGACCCGAGGGAATCCAAGATGGGGTGACTTGTGGGGCTCGGACCAGGTTCTGTTACCCAGAATCCTGTGCAAACCTCAAAATTTGGCTAAAAAACACACATGTTCCTCACATTTCTGTGGCAGAAAGTTCTGGAATCTGAGAGGAGCCACAAATTTCCTTCCACCCAGCATTCCCCCAAGTCTCCCGATAAAAATGATACCTCACTTGTGTGGGTAGGCCTAGCGCCCGTGACAGGAAACGCCCCAAAGCGCAACGTGGACACATCCCATTTTTTGAAAGAAAACAGTGCCTACCTGTGGATTTTGGCCTGTAGCTCAGCCGGCACCTAGGGAAATCTACCAACCCTGTGCATTTTTGAAAACTAGAGACCTAGGGGAATCCAAGATGGGGTGACTTGTGGGGCTCGGACCAAGTTCTGTTACCCAGAATCCTTTCCAAACCTCAAAATTTGGCTATAAAAACACCCTTTCCTCTCATTTCGGTGACAGAAAGTTCTGGAATCTGAGAGGAGCCACAAATTTCCTTCCACCCAGCGTTCCCCCAAGTCTCCCGATAAAAATGACACCTCACTTGTGTGGGTAGGCCTAGCGCCCGCGACAGGAAACGCCCCAAAGCGCAACGTGGGCACATCCACATTTTTTAAAGAAAACAGAGGTGTTTTTTGCAAAGTGCCTACCTGTAGATTTTGGCCTCTAGCTCAGCCGGTACCTAGGGAAACCTAACAAACCTGTGCATTTCTGAAAACTAGAGACCTAGGGGAATCCAAGATGGGGTGACTTGTGGGGCTCGGACCAGGTTCTGTTACCCAGAATCCTTTGCAAACCTCAAAATTTGGCCTCACATTTCTGTGGCAGAAAGTTCTGGAATCTGTGAGGAGCCACAAATTTCCATCCACCCAGTGTTCCCCCAAGTCTACCAATAAAAATGATACCTCACTTGTGTGGGTAGGCCTAGCGCCCGCGACAGGAAACGCCCCAAAGCGCAACGTGGGCACATCCAAATTTTTTAAAGAAAACAGAGGTGTTTTTTGCGAAGTGCCTACCTGTAGATTTTGGCCTCTAGCTCAGCCGGTACCTAGGGAAACCAACCAAAACTGGGCATTTCTGAAATCTAGAGACCTAGGGGAATCCAAGATGGGGTGACTTGTGGGGCTCGGACCAGGTTCTGTTACCCAGAATCCTTTGCAAACCTCAAAATTTGGCCTCACATTTCTGTGGCAGAAAGTTCTGGAATCTGAGAGGAGCCACAAATTTCCTTCCACCCAGCGTTCCGCCAAGTCTCCTGATAAAAATGATACCTCACTTGTGTGGGTAGGCCCAGCGCCCGCGACAGGAAACGCCCCAAAGCGCAACGTGGACACATCCACATTTTTTAAAGAAAACAGAGGTGTTTTTTGCGAAGTTCCTACCTGTAGATTTTGGCCTCTAGCTCAGCCAGCACCTAGGGAAACCTACCACACCTGTTCATTTCTGAAAACTAGACACCTAGGGGAATCCATGATGGGGTGACTTGTGGGGCTCGGACCAGGTTCTGTTACCCAGAATCCTTTGCAAACCTCAAAATTTGGCTAAAAAAACACATGTTCCTCACATTTCTGTGGCAGAAAGTTCTGGAATCTGAGAGGAGCCACAAATTTCCTTCCACAAAGCGTTTCCCCAAGTCTACCGATAAAAATGATACCTCACTTTTGTGGGTAGGCCTAGCGCCCGCGACAAGAAACGCCCTAAAGCGCAACGTGGACACATCCACATTTTTGAAAGAAAACAGGTGTTTTTTGCGAAGTGCCTACCTGTAGATTTTGGCCTGTAGCTCTGCCGGCACCTAGGGAAACCTACCAAACCTGTGCATTTCTGAAAACTAGAGACCAAGGAGAATCCAAGATGGGGTGACTTGTGGGGCTCGGACCAGGTTCTGTTACCCAGAATCCTTTGCAAACCTCAAAATTTGGCTAAAAAAACACATGTTCCTCACATTTCTGTGGCAGAAAGTTCTGGAATCTGAGAGGAGCCACAAATTTCCTTCCACCCAGCGTTTCCCCAAGTCTCCCAATAAAAATGATACCTCAATTGTGTGGGTAGGCCTAGCGCCCGCGATAGGAAACGCCCCAAAGCGCAACGTTGACACATCCAAAAAATTTTAAGAAAACAGAGGTGTTTTTTGCGAAGTGCCTACCTGTAGATTTTGGCCTCTAGCTCAGCCGTCACCTAGAGAAACCTACCACACCTGTGCATTTCTGAAAACTAGAGACCTAGGGGAATCCAAGATGGGGTGACTTGTGGGGCTCGGACCAGGTTCTGTTACCCAGAATCCTTTGCAAACCTCAAAATTTGGCTAAAAAAACACATGTTCCTCACATTTCTGTGGCAGAAACTTCTGGAATCTGAGAGGAGCCACAAATTTCCTTCCACACAGCATTCCCCCAAGTCTCCCGATAAAAATGATACCTCACTTGTGTGGGTAGGCCTAGCGCCCGCGACAGGAAACGCCCCAAAGCGCATCGTGGACACATCCCATTTTTTTAAAGAAAACAGTGCCTACCTGTGGATTTTGGCCTGTAGCTCAGCCGGCACCTAGGGAAACCTACCAACCCTGTGCATTTTTGAAAACTAGAGACCTAGGGGAATCCAAGATGGGGTGACGTGTGGGGCTCGGACCAAGTTCTGTTACCCAGAATCCTTTGCAAACCTCAAAATTTGGCTATAAAAACACCCTTTCCTCTCATTTCGGTGGCAGAAAGTTCTGGAATCTGAGAGGAGCCACAAATTTCCTTCCACCCAGCGTTCCCCCAAGTCTCCCGATAAAAATGATACCTCACTTGTGTGGGTAGGCCTAGCGCCCGCGACAGGAAACGCCCCAAAGCGCAACGTGGGCACATCCACATTTTTTAAAGAAAACAGAGGTGTTTTTTGCGAAGTGCCTACCTGTAGATTTTGGCCTCTAGCTCAGCCGGTACCTAGGTAAACCTACCAAACCTGTGCATTTCTGAAAACTAGAGACCTAGGGGAATCCAAGATGGGGTGACTTGTGGGGCTCGGACCAGGTTCTGTTACCCAGAATCCTTTGCAAACCTCAAAATTTGGCCTCACATTTCTGTGGCAGAAAGTTCTGGAATCTGAGAGGAGCCACAAATTTCCTTCCACCCAGCGTTCCCCCAAGTCTACCGATAAAAATGATACCTCACTTGTCTGGGTAGGCCTAGCGCCCGCGACAGGAAACGCCCCAAAGCGCAACGTGGGCACATACACATTTTTTAAAGAAAACAGAGGTGTTTTTTGCGAAGTGCCTACCTGTAGATTTTGGCCTCTAGCTCAGCCGGTACCTAGGGAATCCAACCAAAACTGTGCATTTCTGAAAACTAGAGACCTAGGGGAATCCAAGATGGGGTGACTTGTGGGGCTCGGACCAGGTTCTGTTACCCAGAATCCTTTGCAAATCTCAAAATTTGGCCTCACATTTCTGTGGCAGAAAGTTCTGGAATCTGAGAGGAGCCACAAATTTCCTTCCACCCAGCGTTCCCCCAAGTCTCCTGATAAAAATGATACCTCACTTGTGTGGGTAGGCCTAGCGCGCGCGACAGGAAACGCCCCAAAGCGCAACGTGGACACATCCACATTTTTTAAAGAAAACAGAGGTGTTTTTTGCGAAGTGCCTACCTGTAGATTTTGGCCTCTAGCTCAGCCGGCACCTAGGGAAACCTACCACACCTGTGCATTTCTGAAAACTAGACACCTAGGGGAATCCATGATGGGGTGACTTGTGGGGCTCGGACCAGGTTCTGTTACCCAGAATCCTTGGCAAACCTCAAAATTTGGCTATAAAAACACCTCAAAATTTGGCCTCACATTTCTGTGGCAGAAAGTTCTGGAATCTGAGAGGAGCCACAAATTTCCTTCCACCCAGCGTTCCCCCAAGTGTCCCGATAAAAATGATACCTCACTTGTGTGGGTAGGCCTAGCGCCCGCGACAGGAAACGCCCCAAAGCGCAACGTGGGCACATCCAAATTTTTTAAAGAAAACAGAAGTGTTTTTTGCGAAGTGCCTACCTGTAGATTTTGGCGTCTAGCTCAGCCAGTACCTAGGGAAACCTACCAAACCTGTGCATTTCTGAAAACTAGAGACCTAGGGGAATCCAAGATGGGGTGACTTGTGGGGCTCGGACCAGGTTCTGTAACCCAGAATCCTTTGCAAACCTCAAAATTTGGCCTCACATTTCTGTGGCAGAAAGTTCTGGAATCTGAGAGGAGCCACAAATTTCCTTCCACCCAGCGTTCCCCCAAGTCTCCTGATAAAAATGATACCTCACTTGTGTGGGTAGGCCCAGCGCCCGCGACAGGAAACGCCCCAAAGCGCAACGTGGACACATCCAAATTTTTTAAAGAAAACAGAGGTGTTTTTTGCGAAGTGCCTACCTGTAGATTTTGGCCTCTAGCTCAGCCAGCACCTAGGGAAACCTACCACACCTGTTCATTTCTGAAAACTAGACACCTAGGGGAATCCATGATGGGGTGACTTGTGGGGCTCGGACCACGTTCTGTTACCCAGAATCCTTTGCAAACCTCAAAATTTGGCTAAAAAAACACATGTTCCTCACATTTCTGTGGCAGAAAGTTCTGGAATCTGAGAGGAGCCACAAATTTCCTTCCACCCAGCGTTTCCCCAAGTCTTCCGATAAAAATGATACCTCACTTGTGTGGGTAGGCCTAGCGCCCGCGACAAGAAACGCCCTAAAGCGCAACGTGGACACATCCAAATTTTTGAAAGAAAACAGGTGTTTTTTGCGAAGTGCCTACCTGTAGATTTTGGCCTGTAGCTCTGCCGGCACCTAGGGAAACCTACCAAACCTGTGCATTTCTGAAAACTAGAGACCAAGGAGAATCCAAGATGGGGTGACTTGTGGGTCTCGGACCAGGTTCTGTTACCCAGAATCCTTTGCAAACCTCAAAATTTGGCTAAAAAAACACATGTTCCTCACATTTCTGTGGCAGAAAGTTCTGGAATCTGAGAGGAGCCACAAATTTCCTTCCACCCAGCGTTTCCCCAAGTCTCCCAATAAAAATGATACCTCAATTGTGTGGGTAGGCCTAGCGCCCGCGATAGGAAACGCCCCAAAGCGCAACGTGGACACATCCAAATTTTTTAAAGAAAACAGAGGTGTTTTTTGCGAAGTGCCTACCTGTAGATTTTGGCCTCTAGCTCAGCCGTCACCTAGAGAAACCTACCACACCTGTGCATTTCTGAATACTAGAGACCTAGGGGAATCCAAGATGGGGTGACTTGTGGGGCTCGGACCAGGTTCTGTTACCCAGAATCCTTTGCAAACCTCAAAATTTGGCTAAAAAAACACATGTTCCTCACATTTCTGTGGCAGAAACTTCTGGAATCTGAGATGGAGCCACAAATTTACTTCCACCCAGCATTCCCCCAAGTCTCCCGATAAAAATGATACCTCACTTGTGTGGGTAGGCCTAGCGCCCGCGACAGGAAACGCCCCAAAGCGCAACGTGGACACATCCAAATTTTTTAAAGAAAACAGAGGTGTTTTTTGTGAAGTGCCTACCTGTAGATTTTGGCCTCTAGCTCAGCCGGTACCTAGGGAATCCAACCAAAACTGTGCATTTCTGAAAACTAGAGACCTAGGGGAATCCAAGATGGGGTGACTTGTGGGGCTCGGACCAGGTTCTGTTACCCAGAATCCTTTGCAAACCTCAAAATTTGGCCTCACATTTCTGTGGCAGAAAGTTCTGGAATCTGAGAGAAGCCACAAATTTCCTTCCACCCAGCGTTCCCCCAAGTCTCCTGATAAAAATGATACCTCACTTGTGTGAGTAGGCCTAGCGCGCGTGACAGGAAACGCCCCAAAGCGCAACGTGGACACATCCAAATTTTTGAAAGAAAACAGAGGTGTTTTTTGCGAAGTGCCTACCTGTAGATTTTGGCCTGTAGCTCTGCCGGCACCTAGGGAAACCTACCAAACCTGTGCATTTCTGAAAACTAGAGACCGAGGGGAATCCAAGATGGGGTGACTTGTGGGGCTCGGACCAGGTTCTGTTACCCAGAATCCTTTGCAAACCTCAAAATTTGGCTAAAAAAACACATGTTCCTCACATTTCTGTGGCAGAAAGTTCTGGAATCTGAGAGGAGCCACAAATTTCCTTCCACCCAGCGTTTCCCCAAGTCTCCCAATAAAAATGATACCTCACTTGTGTGGGTAGGCCTAGCGCCCGCGATAGGAAACGCTCCAAAGCGCAACGTTGACACATCCAAATTTTTTAAAGAAAACAGAGGTGTTTTTTGCGAAGTGCCTACCTGTAGATTTTGGCCTCTAGCTAAGCCGTCACCTAGAGAAACCTACCACACCTGTGCATTTCTGAAAACTAGAGACCTAGGGGAATCCAAGATGGGGTGACTTGTGGGGCTCGGACCAGGTTCTGTTACCCAGAATCCTTTGCAAACCTCAAAATTTGGCTAAAAAAACACATGTTCCTCACATTTCTGTGGCAGAAACTTCTGGAATCTGAGATGGAGCCACAAATTTACTTCCACCCAGCATTCCCCCAAGTCTCCCGATAAAAATGATACCTCACTTGTGTGGGTAGGCCTAGCGCCCGCGACAGGAAACGCCCCAAAGCGCAAAGTGGACACATCCAAATTTTTTAAAGAAAACAGAGGTGTTTTTTGTGAAGTGCCTACCTGTAGATTTTGGCCTCTAGCTCAGCCGGTACCTAGGGAATCCAACCAAAACTGTGCATTTCTGAAAACTAGAGACCTAGGGGAATCCAAGATGGGGTGACTTGTGGGGCTCGGACCAGGTTCTGTTACCCAGAATCCTTTGCAAACCTCAAAATTTGGCCTCACATTTCTGTGGCAGAAAGTTCTGGAATCTGAGAGGAGCCACAAATTTACTTCCACCCAGCGTTCCCCCAAGTCTCCTGATAAAAATGATACCTCACTTGTGTGGGTAGGCCTAGCGCGTGTGACAGGAAACGCCCCAAAGCGCAACGTGGACACATCCAAATTTTTGAAAGAAAACAGAGGTGTTTTTTGCGAAGTGCCTACCTGTAGATTTTGGCCTGTAGCTCTGCCGGCACCTAGGGAAACCTACCAAACCTGTGCATTTCTGAAAACTAGAGACCAAGGGGAATCCAAGATGGGGTGACTTGTGGGGCTCGGACCAGGTTCTGTTACCCAGAATCCTTTGCAAACCTCAAAATTTGGCTAAAAAAACACATGTTCCTCACATTTCTGTGGCAGAAAGTTCTGGAATCTGAGAGGAGCCACAAATTTCCTTCCACCCAGCGTTTCCCCAAGTCTCCCAATAAAAATGATACCTCACTTGTGTGGGTAGGCCTTGCGCCCGCGATAGGAAACGCTCCAAAGAGCAACGTTGACACATCAAAATTTTTTAAAGAAAACAGAGGTGTTTTTTGCGTAGTGCCTACCTGTAGATTTTGGCCTCTAGCTCAGCCGTCACCTAGAGAAACCTACCACACCTGTGCATTTCTGAAAACTAGAGACCTAGGGGAATCCAAGATGGGGTGACTTGTGGGGCTCGGACCAGGTTCTGTTACCCAGAATCCTTTGCAAACCTCAACATTTGGCTAAAAAAACACATGTTCCTCACATTTCTGTGGCAGAAACTTCTGGAATCTGAGATGGAGCCACAAATTTACTTCCACCCAGCATTCCCCCAAGTCTCCCGATAAAAATGATACCTCACTTGTGTGGGTAGGCCTAGCGCCCGCAACAGGAAACGCCCCAAAGCGCAACGTGGACACATCCAAATTTTTTAAAGAAAACAGAGGTGTTTTTTGTGAAGTGCCTACCTGTAGATTTTGGCCTCTAGCTCAGCCGGTACCTAGGGAATCCAACCAAAACTGTGCATTTCTGAAAACTAGAGACCTAGGGGAATCCAAGATGGGGTGACTTGTGGGGCTCGGACCAGGTTCTGTTACCCAGAATCCTTTGCAAACCTCAAAATTTGTCCTCACATTTCTGTGGCAGAAAGTTCTGGAATCTGAGAGGAGCCACAAATTTCTTCCACCCAGCGTTCCCCCAAGTCTCCTGATAAAAATGATACCTCACTTGTGTGGGTAGGCCTAGCGCGCGTGACAGGAAACGCCCCAAAGCGCAACGTGGACACATCCAAATTTTTGAACGAAAACAGAGGTGTTTTTTGCGAAGTGCCTACCTGTAGATTTTGGCCTGTAGCTTTGCCGGCACCTAGGGAAACCTACCAAACCTGTGCATTTCTGAAAACTAGAGACCAAGGGGAATCCAAGATGGGGTGACTTGTGGGGCTCGGACCAGGTTCTGTTACCCAGAATCCTTTGGAAACCTCAAAATTTGGCTAAAAAAACACATGTTCCTCACATTTCTGTGGCAGAAAGTTCTGGAATCTGAGAGGAGCCACAAATTTCCTTCCACCCAGCGTTTCCCCAAGTCTCCCAATAAAAATGATACCTCACTTGTGTGGGTAGGCCTAGCGCCCGCGATAGGAAACGCTCCAAAGAGCAACGTTGACACCCAAATTATTTAAAGAAAACAGAGGTGTTTTTTGCGAAGTGCCTACCTGTAGATTTTGGCCTCTAGCTCAGCCGTCACCTAGAGAAACCTACCACACCTGTGCATTTCTGAAAACTAGAGACCTAGGGGAATCCAAGATGGGGTGACTTGTGGGGCTCGGACCAGGTTCTGTTACCCATAATCCTTTGCAAACCTCAAAATTTGGCTAAAAAAACACATGTTCCTCACATTTCTGTGGCAGAAACTTCTGGAATCTGAGATGGAGCCACAAATTTACTTCCACCCAGCATTCCCCCAAGTCTCCCGATAAAAATGATACCTCACTTGTGTGGGTAGGCCTAGCGCCCGCGACAGGAAACGCCCCAAAGCGCAACGTGGACACATCCAAATTTTTTAAAGAAAACAGAGGTGTTTTTTGTGAAGTGCCTACCTGTAGATTTTGGCCTCTAGCTCAGCCGGTACCTAGGGAATCCAACCAAAACTGTGCATTTCTGAAAACTAGAGACCTAGGGGAATCCAAGATGGGGTGACTTGTGGGGCTCGGACCAGGTTCTGTTACCCAGAATCCTTTGCAAACCTCAAAATTTGGCCTCACATTTCTGTGGCACAAAGTTCTGGAATCTGAGAGGAGCCACAAATTTCCTTCCACCCAGCGTTCCCCCAAGTCTCCTGATAAAAATGATACCTCACTTGTGTGGGTAGGCCTAGCGCGCGTGACAGGAAACGCCCCAAAGCGCAACGTGGACACATCCAAATTTTTGAAAGAAAACAGAGGTGTTTTTTGCGAAGTGCCTACCTGTAGATTTTGGCCTGTAGCTCTGCCGGCACCTATGGAAACCTACCAAACCTGTGCATTTCTGAAAACTAGAGACCAAGGGGAATCCAAGATGGGGTGACTTGTGGGGCTCGGACCAGGTTCTGTTACCCAGAATCCTTTGCAAACCTCAAAATTTGGCTAAAAAAACACATGTTCCTCACATTTCTGTGGCAGAAAGTTCTGGAATCTGAGAGGAGCCACAAATTTCCTTCCACCCAGCGTTTCCCCAAGTCTCCCAATAAAAGTGATACCTCACTTGTGTGGGTAGGCCTAGCGCCCGCGATAGGAAACGCCCCAAAGCGCAACGTTGACACATCCAAATTTTTTAAAGAAAACAGAGGTGTTTTTTGCGAAGTGCCTACCTGTAGATTTTGGCCTCTAGCTAAGCCGTCACCTAGAGAAACCTACCACACCTGTGCATTTCTGAAAACTAGAGACCTAGGGGAATCCAAGATGGGGTGACTTGTGGGGCTCGGACCAGGTTCTGTTACCCAGAATCCTTTGCAAACCTCAAAATTTGGCTAAAAAAACACATGTTCCTCACATTTCTGTGGCAGAAACTTCTGGAATCTGAGATGGAGCCACAAATTTACTTCCACCCAGCATTCCCCCAAGTCTCCCGATAAAAATGATACCTCACTTGTGTGGGTAGGCCTAGCGCCCGCGACAGGAAACGCCCCAAAGTGCAACGTGGACACATCCAAATTTTTTAAAGAAAACAGAGGTGTTTTTTGTGAAGTGCCTACCTGTAGATTTTGGCCTCTAGCTCCGCCGGTACCTAGGGAATCCAACCAAAACTGTGCATTTCTGAAAACTAGAGACCTAGGGGAATCCAAGATGGGGTGACTTGTGGGGCTCGGACCAGGTTCTGTTACCCAGAATCCTTTGCAAACCTCAAAATTTGGCCTCACATTTCTGTGGCACAAAGTTCTGGAATCTGAGAGGAGCCACAAATTTCCTTCCACCCAGCGTTCCCCCAAGTCTCCTGATAAAAATGATGCCTCACTTGTGTGGGTAGGCCTAGCGCGCGTGACAGGAAACGCCCCAAAGCGCAACGTGGACACATCCAAATTTTTGAAAGAAAACAGAGGTGTTTTTTGCGAAGTGCCTACCTGTAGATTTTGGCCTGTAGCTCTGCCGGCACCTATGGAAACCTACCAAACCTGTGCATTTCTGAAAACTAGAGACCAAGGGGAATCCAAGATGGGGTGACTTGTGGGGCTCGGACCAGGTTCTGTTACCCAGAATCCTTTGCAAACCTCAAAATTTGGCTAAAAAAACACATGTTCCTCACATTTCTGTGGCAGAAAGTTCTGGAATCTGAGAGGAGCCACAAATTTCCTTCCACCCAGCGTTTCCCCAAGTCTCCCAATAAAAGTGATACCTCACTTGTGTGGGTAGGCCTAGCGCCCGCGATAGGAAACGCCCCAAAGCGCAACGTTGACACATCCAAATTTTTTAAAGAAAACAGAGGTGTTTTTTGCGAAGTGCCTACCTGTAGATTTTGGCCTCTAGCTAAGCCGTCACCTAGAGAAACCTACCACACCTGTGCATTTCTGAAAACTAGAGACCTAGGGGAATCCAAGATGGGGTGACTTGTGGGGCTCGGACCAGGTTCTGTTACCCAGAATCCTTTGCAAACCTCAAAATTTGGCTAAAAAAACACATGTTCCTCACATTTCTGTGGCAGAAACTTCTGGAATCTGAGATGGAGCCACAAATTTACTTCCACCCAGCATTCCCCCAAGTCTCCCGATAAAAATGATACCTCACTTGTGTGGGTAGGCCTAGCGCCCGCGACAGGAAACGCCCCAAAGCGCAACGTGGACACATCCAAATTTTTTAAAGAAAACAGAGGTGTTTTTTGTGAAGTGCCTACCTGTAGATTTTGGCCTCTAGCTCCGCCGGTACCTAGGGAATCCAACCAAAACTGTGCATTTCTGAAAACTAGAGACCTAGGGGAATCCAAGATGGGGTGACTTGTGGGGCTCGGACCAGGTTCTGTTACCCAGAATCCTTTGCAAACCTCAAAATTTGGCCTCACATTTCTGTGGCAGAAAGTTCTGGAATCTGAGAGGAGCCACAAATTTACTTCCACCCAGCGTTCCCCCAAGTCTCCTGATAAAAATGATACCTCACTTGTGTGGGTAGGCCTAGCGCGTGTGACAGGAAACGCCCCAAAGCGCAACGTGGACACATCCAAATTTTTGAAAGAAAACAGAGGTGTTTTTTGCGAAGTGCCTACCTGTAGATTTTGGCCTGTAGCTCTGCCGGCACCTAGGGAAACCTACCAAACCTGTGCATTTCTGAAAACTAGAGACCAAGGGGAATCCAAGATGGGGTGACTTGTGGGGCTCGGACCAGGTTCTGTTACCCAGAATCCTTTGCAAACCTCAAAATTTGGCTAAAAAAACACATGTTCCTCACATTTCTGTGGCAGAAAGTTCTGGAATCTGAGAGGAGCCACAAATGTCCTTCCACCCAGCGTTTCCCCAAGTCTCCCAATAAAAATGATACCTCACTTGTGTGGGTAGGCCTAGCGCCCGCGATAGGAAACGCTCCAAAGAGCAACGTTGACACATCAAATTTTTTTAAAGAAAACAGAGGTGTTTTTTGCGTAGTGCCTACCTGTAGATTTTGGCCTCTAGCTCAGCCGTCACCTAGAGAAACCTACCACACCTGTGCATTTCTGAAAACTAGAGACCTAGGGGAATCCAAGATGGGGTGACTTGTGGGGCTCGGACCAGGTTCTGTTACCCAGAATCCTTTGCAAACCTCAACATTTGGCTAAAAAAACACATGTTCCTCACATTTCTGTGGCAGAAACTTCTGGAATCTGAGATGGAGCCACAAATTTACTTCCACCCAGCATTCCCCCAAGTCTCCCGATAAAAATGATACCTCACTTGTGTGGGTAGGCCTAGCGCCCGCGACAGGAAACACCCCAAAGCGCAACGTGGACACATCCAAATTTTTTAAAGAAAACAGAGGTGTTTTTTGTGAAGTGCCTACCTGTAGATTTTGGCCTCTAGCTCAGCCGGTACCTAGGGAATCCAACCAAAACTGTGCATTTCTGAAAACTAGAGACCTAGGGGAATCCAAGATGGGGTGACTTGTGGGGCTCGGACCAGGTTCTGTTACCCAGAATCCTTTGCAAACCTCAAAATTTGGCCTCACATTTCTGTGGCAGAAAGTTCTGGAATCTGAGAGGAGCCACAAATTTCCTTCCACCCAGCGTTCCCCCAAGTCTCCTGATAAAAATGATACCTCACTTGTGTGGGTAGGCCTAGCGCGCGTGACAGGAAACGCCCCAAAGCGCAACGTGGACACATCCAAATTTTTGAACGAAAACAGAGGTGTTTTTTGCGAAGTGCCTACCTGTAGATTTTGGCCTGTAGCTTTGCCGGCACCTAGGGAAACCTACCAAACCTGTGCATTTCTGAAAACTAGAGACCAAGGGGAATCCAAGATGGGGTGACTTGTGGGGCTCGGACCAGGTTCTGTTACCCAGAATCCTTTGGAAACCTCAAAATTTGGCTAAAAAAACACATGTTCCTCACATTTCTGTGGCAGAAAGTTCTGGAATCTGAGAGGAGCCACAAATTTCCTTCCACCCAGCGTTTCCCCAAGTCTCCCAATAAAAATGATACCTCACTTGTGTGGGTAGGCCTAGCGCCCGCGATAGGAAACGCTCCAAAGCGCAACGTTGACACATCCAAATTATTTTAAGAAAACAGAGGTGTTTTTTGCGAAGTGCCTACCTGTAGATTTTGGCCTCTAGCTCAGCCGTCACCTAGAGAAACCTACCACACCTGTGCATTTCTGAAAACTAGAGACCTAGGGGAATCCAAGATGGGGTGACTTGTGGGGCTCGGACCAGGTTCTGTTACCCATAATCCTTTGCAAACCTCAAAATTTGGCTAAAAAAACACATGTTCCTCACATTTCTGTGGCAGAAACTTCTGGAATCTGAGATGGAGCCACAAATTTACTTCCACCCAGCATTCCCCCAAGTCTCCCGATAAAAATGATACCTCACTTGTGTGGGTAGGCCTAGCGCCCGCGACAGGAAACGCCCCAAAGCGCAACGTGGACACATCCAAATTTTTTTAAGAAAACAGAGGTGTTTTTTGTGAAGTGCCTACCTGTAGATTTTGGCCTCTAGCTCAGCCGGTACCTAGGGAATCCAACCAAAACTGTGCATTTCTGAAAACTAGAGACCTAGGGGAATCCAAGATGGGGTGACTTGTGGGGCTCGGACCAGGTTCTGTTACCCAGAATCCTTTGCAAACCTCAAAATTTGGCCTCACATTTCTGTGGCACAAAGTTCTGGAATCTGAGAGGAGCCACAAATTTCCTTCCACCCAGCGTTCCCCCAAGTCTCCTGATAAAAATGATACCTCACTTGTGTGGGTAGGCCTAGCGCGCGTGACAGGAAACGCCCCAAAGCGCAACGTGGACACATCCAAATTTTTGAAAGAAAACAGAGGTGTTTTTTGCAAAGTGCCTACCTGTAGATTTTGGCCTGTAGCTCTGCCGGCACCTATGGAAACCTACCAAACCTGTGCATTTCTGAAAACTAGAGACCAAGGGGAATCCAAGATGGGGTGACTTGTGGGGCTCGGACCAGGTTCTGTTACCCAGAATCCTTTGCAAACCTCAAAATTTGGCTAAAAAAACACATGTTCCTCACATTTCTGTGGCAGAAAGTTCTGGAATCTGAGAGGAGCCACAAATTTCCTTCCACCCAGCGTTTCCCCAAGTCTCCCAATAAAAGTGATACCTCACTTGTGTGGGTAGGCCTAGCGCCCGCGATAGGAAACGCCCCAAAGCGCAACGTTGACACATCCAAAATTTTTAAAGAAAACAGAGGTGTTTTTTGCGAAGTGCCTACCTGTAGATTTTGGCCTCTAGCTCAGCCGTCACCTAGAGAAACCTACCACACCTGTGCATTTCTGAAAACTAGAGACCTAGGGGAATCCAAGATGGGGTGACTTGTGGGGCTCGGACCAGGTTCTGTTACCCAGAATCCTTTGCAAACCTCATAATTTGGCTAAGAAAACACATTTTCCTCACATTTCTGTGGCAGAAACTTCTGGAATCTGAGAGGAGCCACAAATGTCCTTCCACCCAGCATTCCCCCAAGTCTCCCGATAAAAATGATACCTCACTTGTGTGGGTAGGCCTAGCGCCCGCGACAGGAAACGCCCCAAAGCGCAACGTGGACACATCCCATTTTTTGAAAGAAAACAGTGCCTACCTGTGGATTTTGGCCTGTAGCTCAGCCGGCACCTAGGGAAACCTACCAACCTTGTGCATTTTTGAAAACTAGAGACCTAGGGGAATCCAAGATGGGGTACTTGTGGGGCTCGGACCAAGTTCTGTTACCCAGAATCCTTTGCAAACCTCAAAATTTGGCTATAAAAACACCCTTTCCTCTCATTTCGGTGACAGAAAGTTCTGGAATCTGAGAGGAGCCACAAATTTCCTTCCACCCAGCGTTCCCCAAGTCTCCCGATAAAAATGATACCTCACTTGTGTGGGTAGGCCTAGCGCCCGCGACAGGAAACGCCCCAAAGCGCAACGTGGGCACATCCAAATTTTTTAAAGAAAACAGAGGTGTTTTTTGCGAAGTGCCTACCTGTAGATTTTGGCCTCTAGCTCAGCCGGTACCTAGGGAAACCTACCAAACCAGTGCATTTCTGAAAACTAGAGACCTAGGGGAATCCAAGATGGGGTGACTTGTGGGGCTCGGACCAGGTTCTGTTACCCAGAATCCTTTGCAAACCTCACAATTTGGCCTCACATTTCTGTGGCAGAAAGTTCTGGAATCTGAGAGGAGCCACAAATTTCCTTCCACCCAGCGTTCCCCCAAGTCTCCCGATAAAAATGATACCTCACTTGTGTGGGTAGGCCTAGCGCCCGCGACAGGAAACGCCCCAAAGCGCAACGTAGGCACATCCAAATTTTTTAAAGAAAACAGAGGTGTTTTTTGCGAAGTGCCTACCTGTAGATTTTGGCCTCTAGCTCAGCCGGTACCTAGGGAAACCAACCAAACCAGTGCATTTCTGAAAACTAGAGACCTAGGGGAATCCAAGATGGGGTGACTTGTGGGGCTCGGACCAGGTTCTGTTACCCAGAATCCTTTGCAAACCTCAAAATTTGGCCTCACATTTCTGTGGCAGAAAGTTCTGGAATCTGAGAGGAGCCACAAATTTCCTTCCACCCAGTGTTCCCCCAAGTGTCCCGATAAAAATGATACCTCACTTGTGTGGGTAGGCCTAGCGCCCGCGACAGGAAACGCCCCAAAGCGCAACGTGGGCACATCCAAATTTTTTAAAGAAAACAGAGGTGTTTTTTGCGAAGTGCCTACCTGTAGATTTTGGCGTCTAGCTCAGCCGGTACCTAGGGAAACCTACCAAACCTGTGCATTTCTGAAAACTAGAGACCTAGGGGAATCCAAGATGGGGTGACTTGTGGGGCTCGGACCAGGTTCTGTTACCCAGAATCCTTTGCAAACCTCACAATTTGGCCTCACATTTCTGTGGCAGAAAGTTCTGGAATCTGAGAGGAGCCACAAATTTCCTTCCACCCAGCGTTCACCCAAGTGTCCCGATAAAAATGATACCTCACTTGTGTGGGTAGGCCTAGCGCCCGCGACAGGAAACGCCCCAAAGCGCAACGTGGGCACATCCAAATTTTTTAAAGAAAACAGAGGTGTTTTTTGCGAAGTGCCTACCTGTAGATTTTGGCCTCTAGCTCAGCCGGTACCTAGGGAAACCTACCAAACCTGTGCATTTCTGAAAACTAGAGACCTAGGGGAATCCAAGATGGGGTGACTTGTGGGGCTCGGACCAGGTTCTGTTAACCAGAATCCTTTGCAAACCTCAAAATTTGGCCTCACATTTCTGTGGCAGAAAGTTCTGGAATCTGAGAGGAGCCACAAATTTACTTCCACACAGCGTTCCCCCAAGTCTCCTGATAAAAATTATACCTCACTTGTGTGGGTAGGCCTAGCGCCCGCGACAGGAAACGCCCCAAAGCGCAACGTGGACACATCCAAATTTTTTAAAGAAAACAGAGGTGTTTTTTGTGAAGTGCCTACCTGTAGATTTTGGCCTCTAGCTCAGCCGGTACCTAGGGAATCCAACCAAAACTGTGCATTTCTGAAAACTAGAGACCTAGGGGAATCCATGATGGGGTGACTTGTGGGGCTCGGACCAGGTTCTGTTACCCAGAATCCTTTGCAAACCTCAAAATTTGGCCTCACATTTCTGTGGCAGAAAGTTCTGGAATCTGAGAGGTGCCACAAATTTCCTTCCACCCAGCGTTCCCCCAAGTCTCCTGATAAAAATGATACCTCACTTGTGTGGGTAGGCCTAGCGCGCGTGACAGGAAACGCCCCAAAGCGCAACGTGGACACATCCAAATTTTTGAACGAAAACAGAGGTGTTTTTTGCGAAGTGCCTACCTGTAGATTTTGGCCTGTAGCTTTGCCGGCACCTAGGGAAACCTACCAAACCTGTGCATTTCTGAAAACTAGAGACCAAGGGGAATCCAAGATGGGGTGACTTGTGGGGCTCGGACCAGGTTCTGTTACCCAGAATCCTTTGGAAACCTCAAAATTTGGCTAAATAAACACATGTTCCTCACATTTCTGTGGCAGAAAGTTCTGGAATCTGAGAGGAGCCACAAATTTCCTTCCACCCAGCGTTTCCCCAAGTCTCCCAATAAAAATGATACCTCACTTGTGTGGGTAGGCCTAGCGCCCGCGATAGGAAACGCTCCAAAGCGCAACGTTGACACATCCAAATTATTTAAAGAAAACAGAGGTGTTTTTTGCGAAGTGCCTACCTGTAGATTTTGGCCTCTAGCTCAGCCGTCACCTAGAGAAACCTACCACACCTGTGCATTTCTGAAAACTAGAGACCTAGGGGAATCCAAGATGGGGTGACTTGTGGGGCTCGGACCAGGTTCTGTTACCCATAATCCTTTGCAAACCTCAAAATTTGGCTAAAAAAACACATGTTCCTCACATTTCTGTGGCAGAAACTTCTGGAATCTGAGATGGAGCCACAAATTTACTTCCACCCAGCATTCCCCCAAGTCTCCCGATAAAAATGATACCTCACTTGTGTGGGTAGGCCTAGCGCCCGCGACAGGAAACGCCCCAAAGCGCAACGTGGACACATCCAAATTTTTTAAAGAAAACAGAGGTGTTTTTTGTGAAGTGCCTACCTGTAGATTTTGGCCTCTAGCTCAGCCGGTACCTAGGGAATCCAACCAAAACTGTGCATTTCTGAAAACTAGAGACCTAGGGGAATCCAAGATGGGGTGACTTGTGGGGCTCGGACCAGGTTCTGTTACCCAGAATCCTTTGCAAACCTCAAAATTTGGCCTCACATTTCTGTGGCACAAAGTTCTGGAATCTGAGAGGAGCCACAAATTTCCTTCCACCCAGCGTTCCCCCAAGTCTCCTGATAAAAATGATACCTCACTTGTGTGGGTAGGCCTAGCGCGCGTGACAGGAAACGCCCCAAAGCGCAACGTGGACACATCCAAATTTTTGAAAGAAAACAGAGGTGTTTTTTGCGAAGTGCCTACCTGTAGATTTTGGCCTGTAGCTCTGCCGGCACCTATGGAAACCTACCAAACCTGTGCATTTCTGAAAACTAGAGACCAAGGGGAATCCAAGATGGGGTGACTTGTGGGGCTCGGACCAGGTTCTGTTACCCAGAATCCTTTGCAAACCTCAAAATTTGGCTAAAAAAACACATGTTCCTCACATTTCTGTGGCAGAAAGTTCTGGAATCTGAGAGGAGCCACAAATTTCCTTCCACCCAGCGTTTCCCCAAGTCTCCCAATAAAAGTGATACCTCACTTGTGTGGGTAGGCCTAGCGCCCGCGATAGGAAACGCCCCAAAGCGCAACGTTGACACATCCAAATTTTTTAAAGAAAACAGAGGTGTTTTTTGCGAAGTGCCTACCTGTAGATTTTGGCCTCTAGCTAAGCCGTCACCTAGAGAAACCTACCACACCTGTGCATTTCTGAAAACTAGAGACCTAGGGGAATCCAAGATGGGGTGACTTGTGGGGCTCGGACCAGGTTCTGTTACCCAGAATCCTTTGCAAACCTCAAAATTTGGCTAAAAAAACACATGTTCCTCACATTTCTGTGGCAGAAACTTCTGGAATCTGAGATGGAGCCACAAATTTACTTCCACCCAGCATTCCCCCAAGTCTCCCGATAAAAATGATACCTCACTTGTGTGGGTAGGCCTAGCGCCCGCGACAGGAAACGCCCCAAAGCGCAACGTGGACACATCCAAATTTTTTAAAGAAAACAGAGGTGTTTTTTGTGAAGTGCCTACCTGTAGATTTTGGCCTCTAGCTCCGCCGGTACCTAGGGAATCCAACCAAAACTGTGCATTTCTGAAAACTAGAGACCTAGGGGAATCCAAGATGGGGTGACTTGTGGGGCTCGGACCAGGTTCTGTTACCCAGAATCCTTTGCAAACCTCAAAATTTGGCCTCACATTTCTGTGGCACAAAGTTCTGGAATCTGAGAGGAGCCACAAATTTCCTTCCACCCAGCGTTCCCCCAAGTCTCCTGATAAAAATGATACCTCACTTGTGTGGGTAGGCCTAGCGCGCGTGACAGGAAACGCCCCAAAGCGCAACGTGGACACATCCAAATTTTTGAAAGAAAACAGAGGTGTTTTTTGCGAAGTGCCTACCTGTAGATTTTGGCCTGTAGCTCTGCCGGCACCTATGGAAACCTACCAAACCTGTGCATTTCTGAAAACTAGAGACCAAGGGGAATCCAAGATGGGGTGACTTGTGGGGCTCGGACCAGGTTCTGTTACCCAGAATCCTTTGCAAACCTCAAAATTTGGCTAAAAAAACACATGTTCCTCACATTTCTGTGGCAGAAAGTTCCTGAATCTGAGAGGAGCCACAAATTTCCTTCCACCCAGCGTTTCCCCAAGTCTCCCAATAAAAGTGATACCTCACTTGTGTGGGTAGGCCTAGCGCCCGCGATAGGAAACGCCCCAAAGCGCAACGTTGACACATCCAAATTTTTTAAAGAAAACAGAGGTGTTTTTTGCGAAGTGCCTACCTGTAGATTTTGGCCTCTAGCTAAGCCGTCACCTAGAGAAACCTACCACACCTGTGCATTTCTGAAAACTAGAGACCTAGGGGAATCCAAGATGGGGTGACTTGTGGGGCTCGGACCAGGTTCTGTTACCCAGAATCCTTTGCAAACCTCAAAATTTGGCTAAAAAGACACATGTTCCTCACATTTCTGTGGCAGAAACTTCTGGAATCTGAGATGGAGCCACAAATTTACTTCCACCCAGCATTCCCCCAAGTCTCCCGATAAAAATGATACCTCACTTGTGTGGGTAGGCCTAGCGCCCGCGACAGGAAACGCCCCAAAGCGCAACGTGGACACATCCAAATTTTTTAAAGAAAACAGAGGTGTTTTTTGTGAAGTGCCTACCTGTAGATTTTGGCCTCTAGCTCAGCCTTCACCTAGAGAAACCTACCACACCTGTGCATTTCTGAAAACTAGAGACCTAGGGGAATCCAAGATGGGGTGACTTGTGGGGCTCGGACCAGGTTCTGTTACCCAGAATCCTTTGCAAACCTCAACATTTGGCTAAAAAAACACATGTTCCTCACATTTCTGTGGCAGAAACTTCTGGAATCTGAGATGGAGCCACAAATTTACTTCCACCCAGCATTCCCCCAAGTCTCCCGATAAAAATGATACCTCACTTGTGTGGGTAGGCCTAGCGCCCGCGACAGGAAACGCCCCAAAGCGCAACGTGGACACATCCAAATTTTTTAAAGAAAACAGAGGTGTTTTTTGTGAAGTGCCTACCTGTAGATTTTGGCCTCTAGCTCAGCCGGTACCTAGGGAATCCAACCAAAACTGTGCATTTCTGAAAACTAGAGACCTAGGGGAATCCAAGATGGGGTGACTTGTGGGGCTCGGACCAGGTTCTGTTACCCAGAATCCTTTGCAAACCTCAAAATTTGGCCTCACATTTCTGTGGCAGAAAGTTCTGGAATCTGAGAGGAGCCACAAATTTCCTTCCACCCAGCGTTCCCCCAAGTCTCCTGATAAAAATGATACCTCACTTGTGTGGGTAGGCCTAGCGCGCGTGACAGGAAACGCCCCAAAGCGCAACGTGGACACATCCAAATTTTTGAACGAAAACAGAGGTGTTTTTTGCGAAGTGCCTACCTGTAGATTTTGGCCTGTAGCTTTGCCGGCACCTAGGGAAACCTACCAAACCTGTGCATTTCTGAAAACTAGAGACCAAGGGGAATCCAAGATGGGGTGACTTGTGGGGCTCGGACCAGGTTCTGTTACCCAGAATCCTTTGGAAACCTCAAAATTTGGCTAAAAAAACACATGTTCCTCACATTTCTGTGGCAGAAAGTTCTGGAATCTGAGAGGAGCCACAAATTTCCTTCCACCCAGCGTTTCCCCAAGTCTCCCAATAAAAATGATACCTCACTTGTGTGGGTAGGCCTAGCGCCCGCGATAGGAAACGCTCCAAAGCGCAACGTTGACACATCCAAATTATTTTAAGAAAACAGAGGTGTTTTTTGCGAAGTGCCTACCTGTAGATTTTGGCCTCTAGCTCAGCCGTCACCTAGAGAAACCTACCACACCTGTGCATTTCTGAAAACTAGAGACCTAGGGGAATCCAAGATGGGGTGACTTGTGGGGCTCGGACCAGGTTCTGTTACCCATAATCCTTTGCAAACCTCAAAATTTGGCTAAAAAAACACATGTTCCTCACATTTCTGTGGCAGAAACTTCTGGAATCTGAGATGGAGCCACAAATTTACTTCCACCCAGCATTCCCCCAAGTCTCCCGATAAAAATGATACCTCACTTGTGTGGGTAGGCCTAGCGCCCGCGACAGGAAACGCCCCAAAGCGCAACGTGGACACATCCAAATTTTTTAAAGAAAACAGAGGTGTTTTTTGTGAAGTGCCTACCTGTAGATTTTGGCCTCTAGCTCAGCCGGTACCTAGGGAATCCAACCAAAACTGTGCATTTCTGAAAACTAGAGACCTAGGGGAATCCAAGATGGGGTGACTTGTGGGGCTCGGACCAGGTTCTGTTACCCAGAATCCTTTGCAAACCTCAAAATTTGGCCTCACATTTCTGTGGCACAAAGTTCTGGAATCTGAGAGGAGCCACAAATTTCCTTCCACCCAGCGTTCCCCCAAGTCTCCTGATAAAAATGATACCTCACTTGTGTGGGTAGGCCTAGCGCGCGTGACAGGAAACGCCCCAAAGCGCAACGTGGACACATCCAAATTTTTGAAAGAAAACAGAGGTGTTTTTTGCAAAGTGCCTACCTGTAGATTTTGGCCTGTAGCTCTGCCGGCACCTATGGAAACCTACCAAACCTGTGCATTTCTGAAAACTAGAGACCAAGGGGAATCCAAGATGGGGTGACTTGTGGGGCTCGGACCAGGTTCTGTTACCCAGAATCCTTTGCAAACCTCAAAATTTGGCTAAAAAAACACATGTTCCTCACATTTCTGTGGCAGAAAGTTCTGGAATCTGAGAGGAGCCACAAATTTCCTTCCACCCAGCGTTTCCCCAAGTCTCCCAATAAAAGTGATACCTCACTTGTGTGGGTAGGCCTAGCGCCCGCGATAGGAAACGCCCCAAAGCGCAACGTTGACACATCCAAATTTTTTAAAGAAAACAGAGGTGTTTTTTGCGAAGTGCCTACCTGTAGATTTTGGCCTCTAGCTCAGCCGTCACCTAGAGAAACCTACCACACCTGTGCATTTCTGAAAACTAGAGACCTAGGGGAATCCAAGATGGGGTGACTTGTGGGGCTCGGACCAGGTTCTGTTACCCAGAATCCTTTGCAAACCTCATAATTTGGCTAAGAAAACACATTTTCCTCACATTTCTGTGGCAGAAACTTCTGGAATCTGAGAGGAGCCACAAATTTCCTTCCACCCAGCATTCCCCCAAGTCTCCCGATAAAAATGATACCTCACTTGTGTGGGTAGGCCTAGCGCCCGCGACAGGAAACGCCCCAAAGCGCAACGTGGACACATCCCATTTTTTGAAAGAAAACAGTGCCTACCTGTGGATTTTGGCCTGTAGCTCAGCCGGCACCTAGGGAAACCTACCAACCTTGTGCATTTTTGAAAACTAGAGACCTAGGGGAATCCAAGATGGGGTGACTTGTGGGGCTCGGACCAAGTTCTGTTACCCAGAATCCTTTGCAAACCTCAAAATTTGGCTATAAAAACACCCTTTCCTCTCATTTCGGTGACAGAAAGTTCTGGAATCTGAGAGGAGCCACAAATTTCCTTCCACCCAGCGTTCCCCCAAGTCTCCCGATAAAAATGATACCTCACTTGTGTGGGTAGGCCTAGCGCCCGCGACAGGAAACGCCCCAAAGCGCAACGTGGGCACATCCAAATTTTTTAAAGAAAACAGAGGTGTTTTTTGCGAAGTGCCTACCTGTAGATTTTGGCCTCTAGCTCAGCCGGTACCTAGGGAAACCTACCAAACCAGTGCATTTCTGAAAACTAGAGACCTAGGGGAATCCAAGATGGGGTGACTTGTGGGGCTCGGACCAGGTTCTGTTACCCAGAACCCTTTGCAAACCTCAAAATTTGGCCTCACATTTCTGTGGCACAAAGTTCTGGAATCTGAGAGGAGCCACAAATTTCCTTCCACCCAGCGTTCCCCCAAGTCTCCTGATAAAAATGATACCTCACTTGTGTGGGTAGGCCTAGCGCGCGTGACAGGAAACGCCCCAAAGCGCAACGTGGACACATCCAAATTTTTGAAAGAAAACAGAGGTGTTTTTTGCGAAGTGCCTACCTGTAGATTTTGGCCTGTAGCTCTGCCGGCACCTATGGAAACCTACCAAACCTGTGCATTTCTGAAAACTAGAGACCAAGGGGAATCCAAGATGGGGTGACTTGTGGGGCTCGGACCAGGTTCTGTTACCCAGAATCCTTTGCAAACCTCAAAATTTGGCTAAAAAAACACATGTTCCTCACATTTCTGTGGCAGAAAGTTCTGGAATCTGAGAGGAGCCACAAATTTCCTTCCACCCAGCGTTTCCCCAAGTCTCCCAATAAAAGTGATACCTCACTTGTGTGGGTAGGCCTAGCGCCCGCGATAGGAAACGCCCCAAAGCGCAACGTTGACACATCCAAATTTTTTAAAGAAAACAGAGGTGTTTTTTGCGAAGTGCCTACCTGTAGATTTTGGCCTCTAGCTAAGCCGTCACCTAGAGAAACCTACCACACCTGTGCATTTCTGAAAACTAGAGACCTAGGGGAATCCAAGATGGGGTGACTTGTGGGGCTCGGACCAGGTTCTGTTACCCAGAATCCTTTGCAAACCTCATAATTTGGCTAAGAAAACACATTTTCCTCACATTTCTGTGGCAGAAACTTCTGGAATCTGAGAGGAGCCACAAATTTCCTTCCACCCAGCATTCCCCCAAGTCTCCCGATAAAAATGATACCTCACTTGTGTGGGTAGGCCTAGCGCCCGCGACAGGAAACGCCCCAAAGCGCAACGTGGACACATCCCATTTTTTGAAAGAAAACAGTGCCTACCTGTGGATTTTGGCCTGTAGCTCAGCCGGCACCTAGGGAAACCTACCAACCTTGTGCATTTTTGAAAACTAGAGACCTAGGGGAATCCAAGATGGGGTGACTTGTGGGGCTCGGACCAAGTTCTGTTACCCAGAATCCTTTGCAAACCTCAAAATTTGGCTATAAAAACACCCTTTCCTCTCATTTCGGTGACAGAAAGTTCTGGAATCTGAGAGGAGCCACAAATTTCCTTCCACCCAGCGTTCCCCCAAGTCTCCCGATAAAAATGATACCTCACTTGTGTGGGTAGGCCTAGCGCCCGCGACAGGAAACGCCCCAAAGCGCAACGTGGGCACATCCAAATTTTTTAAAGAAAACAGAGGTGTTTTTTGCGAAGTGCCTACCTGTAGATTTTGGCCTCTAGCTCAGCCGGTACCTAGGGAAACCTACCAAACCAGTGCATTTCTGAAAACTAGAGACCTAGGGGAATCCAAGATGGGGTGACTTGTGGGGCTCGGACCAGGTTCTGTTACCCAGAATCCTTTGCAAACCTCACAATTTGGCCTCACATTTCTGTGGCAGAAAGTTCTGGAATCTGAGAGGAGCCACAAATTTCCTTCCACCCAGCGTTCCCCCAAGTCTCCCGATAAAAATGATACCTCACTTGTGTGGGTAGGCCTAGCGCCCGCGACAGGAAACGCCCCAAAGCGCAACGTAGGCACATCCAAATTTTTTAAAGAAAACAGAGGTGTTTTTTGCGAAGTGCCTACCTGTAGATTTTGGCCTCTAGCTCAGCCGGTACCTAGGGAAACCAACCAAACCAGTGCATTTCTGAAAACTAGAGACCTAGGGGAATCCAAGATGGGGTGACTTGTGGGGCTCGGACCAGGTTCTGTTACCCAGAATCCTTTGCAAACCTCAAAATTTGGCCTCACATTTCTGTGGCAGAAAGTTCTGGAATCTGAGAGGAGCCACAAATTTCCTTCCACCCAGCGTTCCCCCAAGTGTCCCGATAAAAATGATACCTCACTTGTGTGGGTAGGCCTAGCGCCCGCGACAGGAAACGCCCCAAAGCGCAACGTGGGCACATCCAAATTTTTTAAAGAAAACAGAGGTGTTTTTTGCGAAGTGCCTACCTGTAGATTTTGGCGTCTAGCTCAGCCGGTACCTAGGGAAACCTACCAAACCTGTGCATTTCTGAAAACTAGAGACCTAGGGGAATCCAAGATGGGGTGACTTGTGGGGCTCGGACCAGGTTCTGTTACCCAGAATCCTTTGCAAACCTCACAATTTGGCCTCACATTTCTGTGGCAGAAAGTTCTGGAATCTGAGAGGAGCCACAAATTTCCTTCCACCCAGCGTTCACCCAAGTGTCCCGATAAAAATGATACCTCACTTGTGTGGGTAGGCCTAGCGCCCGCGACAGGAAACGCCCCAAAGCGCAACGTGGGCACATCCAAATTTTTTAAAGAAAACAGAGGTGTTTTTTGCGAAGTGCCTACCTGTAGATTTTGGCCTCTAGCTCAGCCGGTACCTAGGGAAACCTACCAAACCTGTGCATTTCTGAAAACTAGAGACCTAGGGGAATCCAAGATGGGGTGACTTGTGGGGCTCGGACCAGGTTCTGTTACCCAGAATCCTTTGCAAACCTCAAAATTTGGCCTCACATTTCTGTGGCAGAAAGTTCTGGAATCTGAGAGGAGCCACAAATTTACTTCCACCCAGCATTCCCCCAAGTCTCCCGATAAAAATGATACCTCACTTGTGTGGGTAGGCCTAGCGCCCGCGACAGGAAACGCCCCAAAGCGCAACGTGGACACATCCAAATTTTTTAAAGAAAACAGAGGTGTTTTTTGTGAAGTGCCTACCTGTAGATTTTGGCCTCTAGCTCCGCCGGTACCTAGGGAATCCAACCAAAACTGTGCATTTCTGAAAACTAGAGACCTAGGGGAATCCAAGATGGGGTGACTTGTGGGGCTCGGACCAGGTTCTGTTACCCAGAATCCTTTGCAAACCTCAAAATTTGGCCTCACATTTCTGTGGCACAAAGTTCTGGAATCTGAGAGGAGCCACAAATTTCCTTGCACCCAGCGTTCCCCCAAGTCTCCTGATAAAAATGATACCTCACTTGTGTGGGTAGGCCTAGCGCGCGTGACAGGAAACGCCCCAAAGCGCAACGTGGACACATCCAAATTTTTGAAAGAAAACAGAGGTGTTTTTTGCGAAGTGCCTACCTGTAGATTTTGGCCTGTAGCTCTGCCGGCACCTATGGAAACCTACCAAACCTGTGCATTTCTGAAAACTAGAGACCAAGGGGAATCCAAGATGGGGTGACTTGTGGGGCTCGGACCAGGTTCTGTTACCCAGAATCCTTTGCAAACCTCAAAATTTGGCTAAAAAAACACATGTTCCTCACATTTCTGTGGCAGAAAGTTCTGGAATCTGAGAGGAGCCACAAATTTCCTTCCACCCAGCGTTTCCCCAAGTCTCCCAATAAAAGTGATACCTCACTTGTGTGGGTAGGCCTAGCGCCCGCGATAGGAAACGCCCCAAAGCGCAACGTTGACACATCCAAATTTTTTAAAGAAAACAGAGGTGTTTTTTGCGAAGTGCCTACCTGTAGATTTTGGCCTCTAGCTAAGCCGTCACCTAGAGAAACCTACCACACCTGTGCATTTCTGAAAACTAGAGACCTAGGGGAATCCAAGATGGGGTGACTTGTGGGGCTCGGACCAGGTTCTGTTACCCAGAATCCTTTGCAAACCTCAAAATTTGGCTAAAAAAACACATGTTCCTCACATTTCTGTGGCAGAAACTTCTGGAATCTGAGATGGAGCCACAAATTTACTTCCACCCAGCATTCCCCCAAGTCTCCCGATAAAAATGATACCTCACTTGTGTGGGTAGGCCTAGCGCCCGCGACAGGAAACGCCCCAAAGCGCAACGTGGACACATCCAAATTTTTTAAAGAAAACAGAGGTGTTTTTTGTGAAGTGCCTACCTGTAGATTTTGGCCTCTAGCTCAGCCGTCACCTAGAGAAACCTACCACACCTGTGCATTTCTGAAAACTAGAGACCTAGGGGAATCCAAGATGGGGTGACTTGTGGGGCTCGGACCAGGTTCTGTTACCCAGAATCCTTTGCAAACCTCAACATTTGGCTAAAAAAACACATGTTCCTCACATTTCTGTGGCAGAAACTTCTGGAATCTGAGATGGAGCCACAAATTTACTTCCACCCAGCATTCCCCCAAGTCTCCCGATAAAAATGATACCTCACTTGTGTGGGTAGGCCTAGCGCCCGCGACAGGAAACGCCCCAAAGCGCAACGTGGACACATCCAAATTTTTTAAAGAAAACAGAGGTGTTTTTTGTGAAGTGCCTACCTGTAGATTTTGGCCTCTAGCTCAGCCGGTACCTAGGGAATCCAACCAAAACTGTGCATTTCTGAAAACTAGAGACCTAGGGGAATCCAAGATGGGGTGACTTGTGGGGCTCGGACCAGGTTCTGTTACCCAGAATCCTTTGCAAACCTCAAAATTTGGCCTCACATTTCTGTGGCAGAAAGTTCTGGAATCTGAGAGGAGCCACAAATTTCCTTCCACCCAGCGTTCCCCCAAGTCTCCTGATAAAAATGATACCTCACTTGTGTGGGTAGGCCTAGCGCGCGTGACAGGAAACGCCCCAAAGCGCAACGTGGACACATCCAAATTTTTGAACGAAAACAGAGGTGTTTTTTGCGAAGTGTCTACCTGTAGATTTTGGCCTGTAGCTTTGCCGGCACCTAGGGAAACCTACCAAACCTGTGCATTTCTGAAAACTAGAGACCAAGGGGAATCCAAGATGGGGTGACTTGTGGGGCTCGGACCAGGTTCTGTTACCCAGAACCCTTTGGAAACCTCAAAATTTGGCTAAAAAAACACATGTTCCTCACATTTCTGTGGCAGAAAGTTCTGGAATCTGAGAGGAGCCACAAATTTCCTTCCACCCAGCGTTTCCCCAAGTCTCCCAATAAAAATGATACCTCACTTGTGTGGGTAGGCCTAGCGCCCGCGATAGGAAATGCTCCAAAGCGCAACGTTGACACATCCAAATTATTTTAAGAAAACAGAGGTGTTTTTTGCGAAGTGCCTACCTGTAGATTTTGGCCTCTAGCTCAGCCGTCACCTAGAGAAACCTACCACACCTGTGCATTTCTGAAAACTAGAGACCTAGGGGAATCCAAGATGGGGTGACTTGTGGGGCTCGGACCAGGTTCTGTTACCCATAATCCTTTGCAAACCTCAAAATTTGGCTAAAAAAACACATGTTCCTCACATTTCTGTGGCAGAAACTTCTGGAATCTGAGATGGAGCCACAAATTTACTTCCACCCAGCATTCCCCCAAGTCTCCCGATAAAAATGATACCTCACTTGTGTGGGTAGGCCTAGCGCCCGCGACAGGAAACGCCCCAAAGCGCAACGTGGACACATCCAAATTTTTTAAAGAAAACAGAGGTGTTTTTTGTGAAGTGCCTACCTGTAGATTTTGGCCTCTAGCTCAGCCGGTACCTAGGGAATCCAACCAAAACTGTGCATTTCTGAAAACTAGAGACCTAGGGGAATCCAAGATGGGGTGACTTGTGGGGCTCGGACCAGGTTCTGTTACCCAGAATCCTTTGCAAACCTCAAAATTTGGCCTCATATTTCTGTGGCACAAAGTTCTGGAATCTGAGAGGAGCCACAAATTTCCTTCCACCCAGCGTTCCCCCAAGTCTCCTGATAAAAATGATACCTCACTTGTGTGGGTAGGCCTAGCGCGCGTGACAGGAAACGCCCCAAAGCGCAACGTGGACACATCCAAATTTTTGAAAGAAAACAGAGGTGTTTTTTGCAAAGTGCCTACCTGTAGATTTTGGCCTGTAGCTCTGCCGGCACCTATGGAAACCTACCAAACCTGTGCATTTCTGAAAACTAGAGACCAAGGGGAATCCAAGATGGGGTGACTTGTGGGGCTCGGACCAGGTTCTGTTACCCAGAATCCTTTGCAAACCTCAAAATTTGGCTAAAAAAACACATGTTCCTCACATTTCTGTGGCAGAAAGTTCTGGAATCTGAGAGGAGCCACAAATTTCCTTCCACCCAGCGTTTCCCCAAGTCTCCCAATAAAAGTGATACCTCACTTGTGTGGGTAGGCCTAGCGCCCGCGATAGGAAACGCCCCAAAGCGCAACGTTGACACATCCAAATTTTTTTAAGAAAACAGAGGTGTTTTTTGCGAAGTGCCTACCTGTAGATTTTGGCCTCTAGCTCAGCCGTCACCTAGAGAAACCTACCACACCTGTGCATTTCTGAAAACTAGAGACCTAGGGGAATCCAAGATGGGGTGACTTGTGGGGCTCGGACCAGGTTCTGTTACCCAGAATCCTTTGCAAACCTCATAATTTGGCTAAGAAAACACATTTTCCTCACATTTCTGTGGCAGAAACTTCTGGAATCTGAGAGGAGCCACAAATTTCCTTCCACCCAGCATTCCCCCAAGTCTCCCGATAAAAATGATACCTCACTTGTGTGGGTAGGCCTAGCGCCCGCGACAGGAAACGCCCCAAAGCGCAACGTGGACACATCCCATTTTTTGAAAGAAAACAGTGCCTACCTGTGGATTTTGGCCTGTAGCTCAGCCGGCACCTAGGGAAACCTACCAACCTTGTGCATTTTTGAAAACTAGAGACCTAGGGGAATCCAAGATGGGGTGACTTGTGGGGCTCGGACCAAGTTCTGTTACCCAGAATCCTTTGCAAACCTCAAAATTTGGCTATAAAAACACCCTTTCCTCTCATTTCGGTGACAGAAAGTTCTGGAATCTGAGAGGAGCCACAAATTTCCTTCCACCCAGCGTTCCCCCAAGTCTCCCGATAAAAATGATACCTCACTTGTGTGGGTAGGCCTAGCGCCCGCGACAGGAAACGCCCCAAAGCGCAACGTGGGCACATCCAAATTTTTTAAAGAAAACAGAGGTGTTTTTTGCGAAGTGCCTACCTGTAGATTTTGGCCTCTAGCTCAGCCGGTACCTAGGGAAACCTACCAAACCAGTGCATTTCTGAAAACTAGAGACCTAGGGGAATCCAAGATGGGGTGACTTGTGGGGCTCGGACCAGGTTCTGTTACCCAGAATCCTTTGCAAACCTCACAATTTGGCCTCACATTTCTGTGCCAGAAAGTTCTGGAATCTGAGAGGAGCCACAAATTTCCTTCCACCCAGCGTTCCCCCAAGTCTCCCGATAAAAATGATACCTCACTTGTGTGGGTAGGCCTAGCGCCCGCGACAGGAAACGCCCCAAAGCGCAACGTAGGCACATCCAAATTTTTTAAAGAAAACAGAGGTGTTTTTTGCGAAGTGCCTACCTGTAGATTTTGGCCTCTAGCTCAGCCGGTACCTAGGGAAACCAACCAAACCAGTGCATTTCTGAAAACTAGAGACCTAGGGGAATCCAAGATGGGGTGACTTGTGGGGCTCGGACCAGGTTCTGTTACCCAGAATCCTTTGCAAACCTCAAAATTTGGCCTCACATTTCTGTGGCAGAAAGTTCTGGAATCTGAGAGGAGCCACAAATTTCCTTCCACCCAGCGTTCCCCCAAGTGTCCCGATAAAAATGATACCTCACTTGTGTGGGTAGGCCTAGCGCCCGCGACAGGAAACGCCCCAAAGCGCAACGTGGGCACATCCAAATTTTTTAAAGAAAACAGAGGTGTTTTTTGCGAAGTGCCTACCTGTAGATTTTGGCGTCTAGCTCAGCCGGTACCTAGGGAAACCTACCAAACCTGTGCATTTCTGAAAACTAGAGACCTAGGGGAATCCAAGATGGGGTGACTTGTGGGGCTCGGACCAGGTTCTGTTACCCAGAATCCTTTGCAAACCTCACAATTTGGCCTCACATTTCTGTGGCAGAAAGTTCTGGAATCTGAGAGGAGCCACAAATTTCCTTCCACCCAGCGTTCACCCAAGTGTCCCGATAAAAATGATACCTCACTTGTGTGGGTAGGCCTAGCGCCCGCGACAGGAAACGCCCCAAAGCGCAACGTGGGCACATCCAAATTTTTTAAAGAAAACAGAGGTGTTTTTTGCGAAGTGCCTACCTGTAGATTTTGGCCTCTAGCTCAGCCGGTACCTAGGGAAACCTACCAAACCTGTGCATTTCTGAAAACTAGAGACCTAGGGGAATCCAAGATGGGGTGACTTGTGGGGCTCGGACCAGGTTCTGTTACCCAGAATCCTTTGCAAACCTCAAAATTTGGCCTCACATTTCTGTGGCAGAAAGTTCTGGAATCTGAGAGGAGCCACAAATTTACTTCCACACAGCGTTCCCCCAAGTCTCCTGATAAAAATTATACCTCACTTGTGTGGGTAGGCCTAGCGCCCGCGACAGGAAACGCCCCAAAGCGCAACGTGGACACATCCAAATTTTTTAAAGAAAACAGAGGTGTTTTTTGTGAAGTGCCTACCTGTAGATTTTGGCCTCTAGCTCAGCCGGTACCTAGGGAATCCAACCAAAACTGTGCATTTCTGAAAACTAGAGACCTAGGGGAATCCAAGATGGGGTGACTTGTGAGGCTCGGACCAGGTTCTGTTACCCAGAATCCTTTGCAAACCTCAAAATTTGGCCTCACATTTCTGTGGCAGAAAGTTCTGGAATCTGAGAGGTGCCACAAATTTCCTTCCACCCAGCGTTCCCCCAAGTGTCCCGATAAAAATGATACCTCACTTGTGTGGGTAGGCCTAGCGCCCGCGACAGGAAACGCCCCAAAGCGCAACGTGGGCACATCCAAATTTTTTAAAGAAAACAGAGGTGTTTTTTGCGAAGTGCCTACCTGTAGATTTTGGCCTCTAGCTCAGCCGGTACCTAGGGAAACCTACCAAACCTGTGCATTTCTGAAAACTAGAGACCTAGGGGAATCCAAGATGGGGTGACTTGTGGGGCTCGGACCAGGTTCTGTTACCCAGAATCCTTTGCAAACCTCACAATTTGGCCTCACATTTCTGTGGCAGAAAGTTCTGGAATCTGAGAGGAGCCACAAATTTCCTTCCACCCAGCGTTCCCCCAAGTCTCCCGATAAAAATGATACCTCACTTGTGTGGGTAGGCCTAGCGCCCGCGACAGGAAACGCCCCAAAGCGCAACGTAGGCACATCCAAATTTTTTAAAGAAAACAGAGGTGTTTTTTGCGAAGTGCCTACCTGTAGATTTTGGCCTCTAGCTCAGCCGGTACCTAGGGAAACCAACCAAACCAGTGCATTTCTGAAAACTAGAGACCTAGGGGAATCCAAGATGGGGTGACTTGTGGGGCTCGGACCAGGTTCTGTTACCCAGAATCCTTTGCAAACCTCAAAATTTGGCCTCACATTTCTGTGGCAGAAAGTTCTGGAATCTGAGAGGAGCCACAAATTTCCTTCCACCCAGCGTTCCCCAAAGTGTCCCGATAAAAATGATACCTCACTTGTGTGGGTAGGCCTAGCGCCCGCGACAGGAAACGCCCCAAAGCGCAACGTGGGCACATCCAAATTTTTTAAAGAAAACAGAGGTGTTTTTTGCGAAGTGCCTACCTGTAGATTTTGGCCTCTAGCTCAGCCGGTACCTAGGGAAACCTACCAAACCTGTGCATTTCTGAAAACTAGAGACCTAGGGGAATCCAAGATGGGGTGACTTGTGGGGCTCGGACCAGGTTCTGTTACCCAGAATCCTTTGCAAACCTCACAATTTGGCCTCACATTTCTGTGGCAGAAAGTTCTGGAATCTGAGAGGAGCCACAAATTTCCTTCCACCCAGCGTTCACCCAAGTGTCCCGATAAAAATGATACCTCACTTGTGTGGGTAGGCCTAGCGCCCGCGACAGGAAACGCCCCAAAGCGCAACGTGGGCACATCCAAATTTTTTAAAGAAAACAGAGGTGTTTTTTGCGAAGTGCCTACCTGTAGATTTTGGCCTCTAGCTCAGCCGGTACCTAGGGAAACCTACCAAACCTGTGCATTTCTGAAAACTAGAGACCTAGGGGAATCCAAGATGGGGTGACTTGTGGGGCTCGGACCAGGTTCTGTTACCCAGAATCCTTTGCAAATCTCAAAATTTGGCCTCACATTTCTGTGACAGAAAGTTCTGGAATCTGAGAGGAGCCACAAATTTCCTTCCACCCAGCGTTCCCCCAAGTCTCCCGATAAAAATGATACCTCACTTGTGTGGGTAGGCCTAGCGCCCGCGACAGGAAACGCCCCAAAGCGCAACGTGGGCACATCCACATTTTTTAAAGAAACAGAGGTGTTTTTTGCGAAGTGCCTACCTGTAGATTTTGGCCTCTAGCTCAGCCGGTACCTAGGGAAACCTACCAAACCAGTGCATTTCTGAAAACTAGAGACCTAGGGGAATCCAAGATGGGGTGACTTGTGGGGCTCGGACCAGGTTCTGTTACCCAGAATCCTTTGCAAACCTCAAAATTTGGCCTCACATTTCTGTGGCAGAAAGTTCTGGAATCTAGGAGGAGCCACAAATTTCCTTCCACCCAGCGTTCCCCCAAGTGTCCCGATAAAAATGATACCTCACTTGTGTGGGTAGGCCTAGCGCCCGCGACAGGAAACGCCCCAAAGCGCAACGTGGGCACATCCTAATTTTTTAAAGAAAACAGAGGTGTTTTTTGCGAAGTGCCTACCTGTAGATTTTGGCCTCTACCTCAGCCGGTACCTAGGGAAACCTACCAAACCTGTGCATTTCTGAAAACTAGAGACCTAGGGGAATCCAAGATGGGGTGACTTGTGGGGCTCGGACCAGGTTCTGTTACCCAGAATCCTTTGCAAACCTCACAATTTGGCCTCACATTTCTGTGGCAGAAAGTTCTGGAATCTGAGAGGAGCCACAAATGTCCTTCCACCCAGCGTTCCCCCAAGTGTCCCGATAAAAATGATACCTCACTTGTGTGGGTAGGCCTAGCGCCCGCGACAGGAAACGCCCCAAAGCGCAACGTGGGCACATCCAAATTTTTTAAAGAAAACAGAGGTGTTTTTTACGAAGTGCCTAGCTGTAGATTTTGGCCTCTAGCTCAGCCGGTACCTAGGGAAACCTACCAAACCTGTTCATTTCTGAAAACTAGAGACCTAGGGGAATCCAAGATGGGGTGACTTGTGGGGCTCGGACCAGGTTCTGTAACCCAGAATCCTTTGCAAACCTCAAAATTTGGCCTCACATTTCTGTGGCAGAAAGTTGGAGCCACAAATTTACTTCCACCCAGCGTTCCCCCAAGTCTCCTGATAAAAATTATACCTCACTTGTGTGGGTAGGCCTAGCGCCCTCGACAGGAAACGCCTTAAAGCGCAACGTGGACACATCCAAATTTTTTAAAGAAAACAGAGGTGTTTTTTGTGAAGTGCCTACCTGTAGATTTTGGCCTCTAGCTCAGCCGGTACCTAGGGAATCCAACCAAAACTGTGCATTTCTGAAAACTAGAGACCTAGGGGAATCCAAGATGGGGTGACTTGTGGGGCTCGGACCAGGTTCTGTTACCCAGAATCCTTTGCAAACCTCAAAATTTGGCCTCACATTTCTGTGGCAGAAAGTTCTGGAATCTGAGAGGAGCCACAAATTTCCTTCCACCCAGCGTTCCCCCAAGTATCCTGATAAAAATGATACCTCACTTGTGTGGGTGGGCCTAGCGCGCGTGACAGGAAACGCCCCAAAGCGCAACGTGGACACATCCAAATTTTTTAAAGAAAACAGAGGTGTTTTTTGCGAAGTGCCTACCTGTAGATTTTGGCCTCTAGCTCAGCCAGCACCTAGGGAAACCTACCACACCTGTGCATTTCTGAAAACTAGACACCTTATGGAATCCATGATGGGGTGACTTGTGGGGCTCGGACCAGGTTCTGTTACCCAGAATCCTTTGCAAACCTCAAAATTTGGCTAAAAAAACACATGTTCCTCACATTTCTGTGGCAGAAAGTTCTGGAATCTGAGAGGAGCCACAAATTTCCTTCCACCCAGCGTTTCCCCAAGTCTCCCGATAAAAATGATACCTGACTTGTGTGGGTAGGCCTAGCGCCCATGACAAGAAACGCCCTAAAGCGCAACGTGGACACATCCAAATTTTTGAAAGAAAACAGAGGTGTTTTTTGCGAAGTGCCTACCTGTAGATTTTGGCCTGTAGCTCTGCCGGCACCTAGGGAAACCTACCAAACCTGTGCATTTCTGAAAACTAGAGACCAAGGGGAATCCAAGATGGGGTGACTTGTGGGGCTCGGACCAGGTTCTGTTACCCAGAATCCTTTGCAAACCTCAAAATTTGGCTAAAAAAACACATGTTCCTCACATTTCTGTGGCAGAAAGTTCTGGAATCTGAGAGGAGCCACAAATTTCCTTCCACCCAGCGTTTCCCCAAGTCTCCCAATAAAAATGATACCTCACTTGTGTGGGTAGGCCTAGCGCCCGCGATAGGAAACGCCCCAAAGCGCAACGTTGACACATCCAAATTTTTTAAAGAAAACAGAGGTGTTTTTTGCGAAGTGCCTACCTGTAGATTTTGGCCTCTAGCTCAGCCGTCACCTAGAGAAACCTACCACACCTGTGCATTTATGAAAACTAGAGACCTAGGGGAATCCAAGATGGGGTGACTTGTGGGGCTCGGACCAGGTTCTGTTACCCAGAACCCTTTGCAAACCTCAAAATTTGGCTAAAAAAACACATGTTCCTCACATTTCTGTGGCAGAAACTTCTGGAATCTGAGAGGAGCCACAAATTTCCTTCCACCCAGCATTCCCCCAAGTCTCCCGATAAAAATGATACCTCACTTGTGTGGGTAGGCCTACCGCCCGCGACAGGAAACGCCCCAAAGCGCAACGTGGACACATCCCATTTTTTGAAAGAAAACAGTGCCTACCTGTGGATTTTGGCCTGTAGCTCAGCCGGCACCTAGGGAAACCTGCCAACCCTGTGCATTTTTGAAAACTAGAGACCTAGGGGAATCCAAGATGGGGTGACTTGTGGGGCTCGGACCAAGTTCTGTGACCCAGAATCCTTTGCAAACCTCAAAATTTGGCTATAAAAACACCCTCTGCTCTCATTTCGGTGACAGAAAGTTCTGGAATCTGAGAGGAGCCACAAATTTCCTTCCACCCAGCGTTCCCCCAAGTCTCCAGATACAAATGATACATCACTTGTGTGGGTAGGCCTAGCGCCCGCGACAGGAAACGCCCCAAAGCGCAACGTGGGCACATCCACATTTTTTAAAGAAAACAGAGGTGTTTTTTGCGAAGTGCCTACCTGTAGATTTGGCCTCTAGCTCAGCCGGTACCTAGGGAAACCTACCAAACCAGTGCATTTCTGAAAACTAGAGACCTAGGGGAATCCAAGATGGGGTGACTTGTGGGGCTCGGACCAGGTTCTGTTACCCAGAATCCTTTGCAAACCTCACAATTTGGCCTCACATTTCTGTGGCAGAAAGTTCTGGAATCTGAGAGGAGCCACAAATTTACTTCCACCCAGCGTTCCCCCAAGTCTCCTGATAAAAATTATACCTCACTTGTGTGGGTAGGCCTAGCGCCCGCGACAGGAAACGCCCCAAAGTGCAACGTGGACACATCCAAATTTTTAAAAGAAAACAGAGATGTTTTTTGTGAAGTGCCTACCTGTAGATTTTGGCCTCTAGCTCAGCCAGCACCTAGGGAATCCTACCACACCTGTGCATTTCTGAAAACTAGAGACCTAGGGGAATCCATGATGGGGTGACTTGTGGGGCTCGGACCAGGTTCTGTAACCCAGAATCCTTTGCAAACCTCAAAATTTGGCTAAAAAAACACATGTTCCTCACATTTCTGTGGCAGAAAGTTCTGGAATCTGAGAGGAGCCACAAATTTCCTTCCACCCAGCGTTCCCCCAAGTCTCCCAATAAAAATGACACCTCACTTGTGTGGGTAGGCCTAGCGCCCGCGACAGGAAACGCCCCAAAGCGAAATGTGGACACATCCAATTTTTTGAAAGAAAACAGAGGTGTTTTTTGCGAAGTGCCTACCTGTAGATTTTGGCCTCTAACTCAGCCGGTACCTAGGGAAACCTAACAAACCTGTGCATTTCTGAAAACTAGAGACCTAGGGGAATCCAAGATGGGGTGACTTGTGGGGCTCGGACCAGGTTCTGTTACCCAGAATCCTTTGCAAACCTCAAAATTTGGCTAAAAAAACACATGTTCCTCACATTTCTGTGGCAGAAAGTTCTGGAATCTGAGAGGAGCCACAAATTTCCTTCCACCCAGCGTTTCCCCAAGTCTCCCAATAAAAATGATACCTCACTTGTGTGGGTAGGCCTAGCGCCCGCGATAGGAAACGCCCCAAAGCGCAACGTTGACACATGCAAATTTTTTAAAGAAAACAGAGGTGTTTTTTGCGAAGTGCCTACCTGTAGATTTTGGCCTCTAGCTCAGCCGTCACCTAGAGAAACCTACCACACCTGTGCATTTCTGAAAACTAGAGACCTAGGGGAATCCAAGATGGGGTGACTTGTGGGGCTCGGACCAGGTTCTGTTACCCAGAATCCTTTGCAAACCTCAAAATTTGGCTAAAAAAACACATGTTCCTCACATTTCTGTGGCAGAAACTTCTGGAATCTGAGAGGAGCCACAAATTTCCTTCCACCCAGCATTCCCCCAAGTCTCCCGATAAAAATTATACCTCACTTGTGTGGGTAGGCCTAGCGCCCGCGACAGGAGACGCCACAAAGCGCAACGTGGACTCATCCCATTTTTTGAAAGAAAACAGTGCCTACCTGTGGATTTTGGCCTGTAGCTCAGCCGGCACCTAGGGAAACCTACCAACCCTGTGCATTTTTGAAAACTAAAGACCTAGGGGAATCCAATATGGGGTGACTTGTGGGGCTCGGACCAAGTTCTGTTACCCAGAATCCTTTGCAAACATCAAAATTTGGCTATAAAAACACCCTTTCCTCTCATTTCGGTGACAGAAAGTTCTGGAATCTGAGAGGAGCGACAAATTTCCTTCCACCCAGCGTCCCCCCAAGTCTCCCGATAAAAATGATACCTCACTTGTGTGGGTAGGCCTAGCGCCCGCAACAGGAAACGCCCCAAAGCGCAACGTGGGCACATCCACATTTTTTAAAGAAAACAGAGGTGTTTTTTGCGAAGTGCCTACCTGTAGATTTTGGCCTCTAGCTCAGCCGGTACCTAGGGAAACCTACCAAACCAGTGCATTTCTGAAAACTAGAGACCTAGGGGAATCAAAGATGGGGTGACTTGTGGGGCTCGGACCAGGTTCTGTTACCCAGAATCCTTTGCAAACCTCAAAATTTGGCCTCACATTTCAGTGGCAGAAAGTTCTGGAATCTGAGAGGAGCCACAAATTTCCTTCCACCCAGCGTTCCCCCAAGTCTCCCAATAAAAATGACACCTCACTTGTGTGGGTAGGCCTAGCGCCCGCGACAGGAAACGCCCCAAAGCGAAATGTGGACACATCCAATTTTTTGAAAGAAAACAGAGGTGTTTTTTGCAAAGTGCCTACCTGTAGATTTTGGCCTCTAGCTCAGCCAGCACCTAGGGAAACCTACCACACCTGTGCATTTCTGAAAACTAGACACCTAGGGGAATCCATGATGGGGTGACTTGTGGGGCTCGGACCAGGTTCTGTTACCCAGAATCCTTTGCAAACCTCAAAATTTGGCTAAAAAAACACATGTTCCTCACATTTCTGTGGCAGAAAGTTCTGGAATCTGAGAGGAGCCACAAATTTCCTTCCACCCAGCGTTTCCCCAAGTCTCCCAATAAAAATGATACCTCACTTGTGTGGGTAGGCCTAGCGCCCGCGATAGGAAACGCCCCAAAGCGCAACGTTGACACATCCAAATTTTTTAAAGAAAACAGAGGTGTTTTTTGCGAAGTGCCTACCTGTAGATTTTGGCCTCTAGCTCAGCCGTCACCTAGAGAAACCTACCACACCTGTGCATTTCTGAAAACTAGAGACCTAGGGGAATCCAAGATGGGGTGACTTGTGGGGCTCGGACCAGGTTCTGTTACCCAGAATCCTTTGCAAACCTCAAAATTTGGCTAAAAAAACACATGTTCCTCACATTTCTGTGGCAGAAAGTTCTGGAATCTGAGAGGAGCCACAAATTTCCTTCCACCCAGCGTTCCCCCAAGTCTCCTGATAAAAATGATACCTCACTTGTGTGGGTAGGCCTAGCGCGCGCGACAGGAAACGCCCCAAAGCGCAACGTGGACACATCCAAATTTTTTAAAGAAAACAGAGGTGTTTTTTGCAAAGTGCCTACCTGTAGATTTTGGCCTCTAGCTCAGCCAGCACCTAGGGAAACCTACCACACCTGTGCATTTCTGAAAACTAGACACCTAGGGGAATCCATGATGGGGTGACTTGTGGGGCTCGGACCAGGTTCTGTTACCCAGAATCCTTTGCAAACCTCAAAATTTGGCAAAAAAAAACACATGTTCCTCACATTTCTGTGGCAGAAAGTTCTGGAATCTGAGAGGAGCCACAAATTTCCTTCCACCCAGCGTTTCCCCAAGTCTCCCGATAAAAATGATACCTCACTTGTGTGGGTAGGCCTAGCGCCCGCGACAAGAAACGCCCTAAAGCGCAACGTGGACACATCCAAATTTTTGAAAGAAAACAGAGGTGTTTTTTGCGAAGTGCCTACCTGTAGATTTTGGCCCGTAGCTCCGCCGGCACCTAGGGAAACCTACCAAACCTGTGCATTTCTGAAAACTAGAGACCAAGGGGAATCCAAGATGGGGTGACTTGTGGGGCTCGGACCAGGTTCTGTTACCCAGAATCCTTTGCAAACCTCAAAATTTGGCTAAAAAAACACATGTTCCTCACATTTCTGTGGCAGAAAGTTCTGGAATCTGAGAGGAGCCACAAATTTCCTTCCACCCAGCGTTTCCCCAAGTCTCCCAATAAAAATGATACCTCACTTGTGTGGGTAGGCCTAGCGCCCGCGATAGGAAACGCCCCAAAGCGCAACGTTGACACATCCAAATTTTTTAAAGAAAACAGAGGTGTTTTTTGCGAAGTGCCTACCTGTAGATTTTGGCCTCTAGCTCAGCCGTCACCTAGAGAAACCTACCACACCTGTGCATTTCTGAAAACTAGAGACCTAGGGGAATCCAAGATGGGGTGACTTGTGGGGCTCGGACCAGGTTCTGTTACCCAGAATCCTTTGCAAACCTCAAAATTTGGCTAAAAAAACACATGTTCCTCACATTTCTGTGGCAGAAACTTCTGGAATCTGAGAGGAGCCACAAATTTCCTTCCACCCAGCATTCCCCCAAGTCTCCCGCTAAAAATTATACCTCACTTGTGTGGGTAGGCCTAGCGCCCGCGACAGGAGACGCCCCAAAGCGCAACGTGGATACATCCCATTTTTTGAAAGAAAACAGTGCCTACCTGTGGATTTTGGCCTGTAGCTCAGCCGGCACCTAGGGAAACCTACCAACCCTGTGCATTTTTGAAAACTAGAGACCTAGGGGAATCCAATATGGGGTGACTTGTGGGGCTCGGACCAAGTTCTGTTACCCAGAATCCTTTGCAAACATCAAAATTTGGCTATAAAAACACCCTTTCCTCTCATTTCGGTGACAGAAAGTTCTGGAATCTGAGAGGAGTGACAAATTTCCTTCCACCCAGCGTCCCCCCAAGTCTCCCGATAAAAATGATACCTCACTTGTGTGGGTAGGCCTAGCGCCCGCGACAGGAAACGCCCCAAAGCGCAACGTGGGCACATCCACATTTTTTAAAGAAAACAGAGTTGTTTTTTGCGAAGTGCCTACCTGTAGATTTTGGTCTCTAGCTCAGCCGGTACCTAGGGAAACCTACCAAACCAGTGCATTTCTGAAAACTAGAGACCTAGGGGAATCCAAGATGGGGTGACTTGTGGGGCTCGGACCAGGTTCTGTTACCCAGAATCCTTTGCAAACCTCAAAATTTGGCCTCACATTTCTGTGGCAGGAAGTTCTGGAATCTGAGAGGAGCCACAAATTTCCTTCCACCCAGCGTTCCCCCAAGTGTCCCGATAAAAATGATACCTCACGTGTGTGGGTAGGCCTAGCTCCCGCGACTGGAAACGCCCCAAAGCGCAACGTGGGCACATCCAAATTTTTTAAAGAAAACAGAGGTGTTTTTTGCGAAGTGCCTACCTGTAGATGTTGGCCTCTAGCTCAGCCGGTACCTAGGGAAACATACCAAACCTGTGCATTTCTGAAAACTAGAGACCTAGGGGAATCCAAGATGGGGTGACTTGTGGGGCTCGGACCAGGTTCTGTTACCCAGAATCCTTTGCAAACCTCACAATTTGGCCTCACATTTCTGTGGCAGAAAGTTCTGGAATCTGAGAGGAGCCACAAATTTACTTCCACCCAGCGTTCCCCCAAGTCTCCTGATAAAAATTATACCTCACTTGTGTGGGTAGGCCTAGCGCCCGCGACAGGAAACGCCCCAAAGCGCAACATGGACACATCCAAATTTTTTAAAGAAAACAGAGATGTTTTTTGTGAAGTGCCTACCTGTAGATTTTGGCCTCTAGCTCAGCCAGCACCTAGGGAAACCTACCACACCTGTGCATTTCTGAAAACTAGAGACCTAGGGGAATCCATGATGGGGTGACTTGTGGGGATCCGACCAGGTTCTGTTACCCAGAATCCTTTGCAAACCTCAAAATTTGGCCTCACATTTCTGTGGCAGAAAGTTCTGGAATCTGTGAGGAGCCACAAATTTCCTTCCACCCAGCGTTCCCCCAAGTCTACCGATAAAAATGATACCTCACTTGTGTGGGTAGGCCTAGCGCCCGCGACAGGAAACACCCCAAAGCGCAACGTGAGCACATCCAAATTTTTTAAAGAAAACAGAGGTGTTTTTTGCGAAGTGCCTACCTGTAGATTTTGGCCTCTAGCTCAGCCAGCACCTAGGGAAACCTACCACACCTGTGCATTTCTGAAAACTAGACACCTAGGGGAATCCATGATGGGGTGACTTGTGGGGCTCGGACCAGGTTCTGTTACCCAGAATCCTTTGCAAACCTCAAAATTTGGCTAAAAAAACACATGTTCCTCACATTTCTGTGGCAGAAAGTTCTGGAATCTGAGAGGAGCCACAAATTTCCTTCCACCCAGCGTTTCCCCAAGTCTCCCAATAAAAATGATACCTCACTTGTGTGGGTAGGCCTAGCGCCCGCGATAGGAAACGCCCCAAAGCGCAACGTTGACACATCCAATTTTTTTTAAGAAAACAGAGGTGTTTTTTGCGAAGTGCCTACCTGTAGATTTTGGCCTCTAGCTCAGCCGTCACCTAGAGAAACCTACCACACCTGTGCATTTCTGAAAACTAGAGACCTAGGGGAATCCAAGATGGGGAGACTTGTGGGGCTCGGACCAGGTTCTGTTACCCAGAATCCTTTGCAAACCTCAAAATTTGGCTAAAAAAACACATGTTCCTCACATTTCTGTGGCACGAACTTCTGGAATCTGAGAGGAGCCACAAATTTCCTTCCACCCAGCATTCCCCCAAGTCTCCCGATAAAAATGATACCTCACTTGTGTGGGTAGGCCTAGCGCCCGCGACAGGAAACGCCCCAAAGCGCAACGTGGACACATCCCATTTTTTGAAAGAAAACAGTGCCTACCTGTGGATTTTGGCCTGTAGCTCAGCCGGCACCTAGGGAAACCTACCAACCCTGTGCATTTTTAAAAACTAGAGACCTAGGGGAATCCAAGATGGGGTGACTTGTGGGGCTCAGACCAAGTTCTGTTACCCAGAATCCTTTGCAAACCTCAAAATTTGGCTATAAAAACACCCTTTCCTCTCATTTCGGTGACAGAAAGTTCTGGAATCTGAGAGGAGCCACAAATTTCCTTCCATCCAGCGTTCCCCCAAGTCTCCCGATAAAAATGATACCTCACTTGTGTGGGTAGGCCTAGCGCCCGCGACAGGAAACGCCCCAAAGCGCAACGTGGGCACATCCAAATTTTTTAAAGAAAACAGAGGTGTTTTTTGCGAAGTGCCTACCTGTAGATTTTGGCCTCTAGCTCAGCCGGTACCTAGGGAAACCTACCAAATCTGTGCATTTCTGAAAACTAGAGACCTAGGGGAATCCAAGATGGGGTGACTTGTGGGGCTCGGACCAGGTTCTGTTACCCAGAATCCTTTGCAAACCTCAAAATTTGGCCTCATATTTCTGTGGCAGAAAGTTCTGGAATCTGAGAGGAGCCACAAATTTCCTTCCACCCAGCGTTCCCCCAAGTGTCCCGATAAAAATGATACCTCACTTGTGTGGGTAGGCCTAGCGCCCGCGACAGGAAACGCCCCAAAGCTCAACGTGGGCACATCCACATTTTTTAAAGAAAACAGAGGTGTTTTTTGCGAAGTGCCTACCTGTAGATTTTGGCCTCTAGCTCAGCTGGTACCTAGGGAAACCTACCAAACCTGTGCATTTCTGAAAACTAGAGACCTAGGGGAATCCAAGATGGGGTGACTTGTGGGGCTCGGACCAGGTTCTGTTACCCAGAATCCTTTGCAAACCTCAAAATTTGGCCTCACATTTCTGTGGCAGAAAGTTCTGGAATCTGATAGGAGGCACAAATTTACTTGCACCCAGCGTTCCCCCAAGTCTCCTGATTAAAATTGTACCTCACTTGTGTGGGTAGGCCTAGCGCCCGCGAAAGGAAACGCCCCAAAGCGCAACGTGGACACATCCAAATTTTTTAAAGAAAACAGAGGTGTTTTTTGTGAAGTGCCTACCTGTAGATTTTGGCCTCTAGCTCAGCCGGTACCTAGGGAATCCAACCAAAACTGTGCATTTCTGAAAACTAGAGACCTAGGGGAATCCAAGATGGGGTGACTTGTGGGGCTCGGACCAGGTTCTGTTACCCAGAATCCTTTGCAAACCTCAAAATTTGGCCTCATATTTCTGTGGCAGAAAGTTCTGGAATCTGAGAGGAGCCACAAATTTCCTTCCACCCAGCGTTCCCCCAAGTCTCCTGATAAAAATGATACCTCACTTGTGTGGGTAGGCCTAGCGCGCGCGACAGGAAACGCCCCAAAGCGCAAATGGACACATTCAAATTTTTTAAAGAAAACAGAGGTGTTTTTTGCGAAGTGCCTACCTGTAGATCTTGGTCTGTAGCTCAGCCAGCACCTAGGGAAACCTACCACACCTGTGCATTTCTGAAAACTAGACACCAAGGGGAATCCATGATGGGGTGACTTGTGGGGCTCGGACCAGGTTCTGTTACCCAGAATCCTTTGCAAACCTCAAAATTTGGCTAAAAAAAACACATGTTACTCACATTTCTGTGGCAGAAAGATCTGGAATCTGAGAGGAGCCACAAATTTCCTTCCACCAGCGTTTCCCCAAGTCTCCCGATAAAAATGATACCTCACTTGTGTGGGTAGGCCTAGCGCCCGCGACAAGAAATGCCCTAAAGCGCAACGTGGACACTTCAAAATTTTTGAAAGAAAACAGAGGTGTTTTTTGCGAAGTGCCTACCTGTAGATTTTGGCGTGTAGCTCTGCCGGCACCTAGGGAAACCTACCAAACCTGTGCATTTCTGAAAACTAGAGACCAAGGGGAATCCAAGATGGGGTGACTTGTGGGGCTCGGACCAGGTTCTGTTACCCAGAATCCTTTGCAAACCTCAAAATTTGGCTAAAAAAACACATGTTCCTCACATTTCTGTGGCAGAAAGTTCTGGAATCTGAGAGGAGCCACAAATTTCCTTCCACCCAGCGTTTCCCCAAGTCTCCCAATAAAAATGATACCTCACTTGTGTGGGTAGGCCTAGCGCCCGCGATAGGAAACGCCCCAAAGCGCAAAGTTGACACATCCAAATTTTTTAAAGAAAACAGAGGTGTTTTTTGCGAAGTGCCTACCTGTAGATCTTGGCCTGTAGCTCAGCCAGCACCTAGGGAAACCTACCACACCTGTGCATTTCTGAAAACTAGACACCAAGGGGAATCCATGATGGGGTGACTTGTGGGGCTCGGACCAGGTTCTGTTACCCAGAATCCTTTGCAAACCTGAAAATTTGGCTAAAAAAAACACATGTTCCTCACATTTCTGTGGCAGAAAGTTCTGGAATCTGAGAGGAGCCACAAATTTCCTTCCACCAGCGTTTCCCCAAGTCTCCCGATAAAAATGATACCTCACTTGTGTGGGTAGGCCTAGCGCCCGCGACAAGAAACGCCCTAAAGCGCAACGTGGACACATCCAAATTTTTGAAAGAAAACAGAGGTGTTTTTTGTGAAGTGCCTACCTGTAGATTTTGGCGTGTAGCTCTGCCGGCACCTAGGGAAACCTACCAAACCTGTGCATTTCTGAAAACTAGAGACCAAGGGGAATCCAAGATGGGGTGACTTGTGGGGCTCGGACCAGGTTCTGTTACCCAGAATCCTTTGCAAACCTCAAAATTTGGCTAAAAAAACACATGTTCCTCACATTTCTGTGGCAGAAAGTTCTGGAATCTGAGAGGAGCCACAAATTTCCTTCCACCCAGCGTTTCCCCAAGTCTCCCAATAAAAATGATACCTCACTTGTGTGGGTAGGCCTAGCGCCCGCGATAGGAAACGCCCCAAAGCGCAACGTTGACACATCCACATTTTTTAAAGAAAACAGAGGTGTTTTTTGCGAAGTGCCTACCTGTAGATTTTGGCCTCTAGCTCAGCCGTCACCTAGAGAAACCTACCACACCTGTGCATTTCTGAAAACTAGAGACCTAGGGGAATCCAAGATGGGGTGACTTGTGGGGCTCGGACCAGGTTCTGTTACCCAGAATCCTTTGCAAACCTCAAAATTTGGCTAAAAAAACACATGTTCCTCACATTTCTGTGGCAGAAACTTCTGGAATCTGAGAGGAGCCACAAATTTCCTTCCACCCAGCATTCCCCCAAGTCTCCCGATAAAAATTATACCTCACTTGTGTGGGTAGGCCTAGCGCCCGCGACAGGAGACGCCCCAAAGCGCAACGTGGACACATCCCATTTTTTGAAAGAAAACAGTGCCTACCTGTGGATTTTGGCCTGTAGCTCAGCTGGCACCTAGGGAAACCTACCAACCCTGTGCATTTTTGAAAACTAGAGACCTAGGGGAATCCAATATGGGGTGACTTGTGGGGCTCGGACCAAGTTCTGTTACCCAGAATCCTTTGCAAACATCAAAATTTGGCTATAAAAACACCCTTTCCTCTCATTTCGGTGACAGAAAGTTCTGGAATCTGAGAGGAGCGACAAATTTCCTTCCACCCAGCGTCCCCCCAAGTCTCCCGATAAAAATGATACCTCACTTGTGTGGGTAGGCCTAGCGCCCGCAACAGGAAACGCCCCAAAGCGCAACGTGGGCACATCCACATTTTTTAAAGAAAACAGAGGTGTTTTTTGCGAAGTGCCTACCTGTAGATTTTGGCCTCTAGCTCAGCCGGTACCTAGGGAAACCTACCAACCCAGTGCATTTCTGAAAACTAGAGACCTAGGGGAATCCAAGATGGGGTGACTTGTGGGGCTCGGACCAGGTTCTGTTACCCAGAATCCTTTGCAAACCTCAAAATTTGGCATCACATTTCTGTGGCAGAAAGTTCTGGATTCTGAGAGGAGCCACAAATTTCCTTCCACCCAGCGTTCCCCCAAGTCTCCCAATAAAAATGACACCTCACTTGTGTGGGTAGGCCTAGCGCCCGCGACAGGAAACGCCCCAAAGCGAAATGTGGACACATCCAATTTTTTGAAAGAAAACAGAGGTGTTTTTTGCAAAGTGCCTACCTGTAGATTTTGGCCTCTAGCTCAGCCAGCACCTAGGGAAACCTACCACACCTGTGCATTTCTGAAAACTAGACACCTAGGGGAATCCATGATGGGGTGACTTGTGGGGCTCGGACCAGGTTCTGTTACCCAGAATCCTTTGCAAACCTCAAAATTTGGCTAAAAAAACACATGTTCCTCACATTTCTGTGGCAGAAAGTTCTGGAATCTGAGAGGAGCCACAAATTTCCTTCCACCCAGCGTTTCCCCAAGTCTCCCGATAAAAATGATACCTCACTTGTGTGGGTAGGCCTAGCGCCCGCGACAAGAAACGCCCTAAAGCGCAACGTGGACACATCCAAATTTTTGAAAGAAAACAGAGGTGTTTTTTGCGAAGTGCCTACCTGTAGATTTTGGCCCGTAGCTCTGCTGGCACCTAGGGAAACCTACCAAACCTGTGCATTTCTGAAAACTAGTGACCAAGGGGAATCCAAGATGGGGTGACTTGTGGGGCTCGGACCAGGTTCTGTTACCCAGAATCCTTTGCAAACCTCAAAATTTGGCTAAAAAAACACATGTTCCTCACATTTCTGTGGCAGAAAGTTCTGGAATCTGAGAGGAGCCACAAATTTCCTTCCACCCAGCGTTTCCCCAAGTCTCCCAATAAAAATGATACCTCACTTGTGTGGGTAGGCCTAGCGCCCGCGATAGGAAACGCCCCAAAGCGCAACGTTGACACATCCAAATTTTTTAAAGAAAACAGAGGTGTTTTTTGCGAAGTGCCTACCTGTAGATTTTGGCCTCTAGCTCAGCCGTCACCTAGAGAAACCTACCACACCTGTGCATTTCTGAAAACTAGAGACCTAGGGGAATCCAAGATGGGGTGACTTGTGGGGCTCGGACCAGGTTCTGTTACCCAGAATCCTTTGCAAACCTCAAAATTTGGCTAAAAAAACACATGTTCCTCACATTTCTGTGGCAGAAAGTTCTGGAATCTGAGAGGAGCCACAAATTTCCTTCCACCCAGCGTTCCCCCAAGTCTCCTGATAAAAATTATACCTCACTTGTGTGGGTAGGCCTAGCGCGCGCGACAGGAAACGCCCCAAAGCGCAACGTGGACACATCCAAATTTTTTTAAGAAAACAGAGGTGTTTTTTGCAAAGTGCCTACCTGTAGATTTTGGCCTCTAGCTCAGCCAGCACCTAGGGAAACCTACCACACCTGTGCATTTCTGAAAACTAGACACCTAGGGGAATCCATGATGGGGTGACTTGTGGGGCTCGCACCAGGTTCTGTTACCCAGAATCCTTTGCAAACCTCAAAATTTGGCTAAAACAACACATGTTCCTCACATTTCTGTGGCAGGAAGTTCTGGAATCTGAGAGGAGCCACAAATTTCCTTCCACCCAGCGTTTCCCCAAGTCTCCCGATAAAAATGATACCTCACTTGTGTGGGTAGGCCTAGCGCCCGCGACAAGAAACGCCCTAAAGCGCAACGTGGACACATCCAAATTTTTGAAAGAAAACAGAGGTGTTTTTTGCGAAGTGCCTACCTGTAGATTTTGGCCCGTAGCTCTGCCGGCACCTAGGGAAACCTACCAAACCTGTGCATTTCTGAAAACTAGAGACCAAGGGGAATCCAAGATGGGGTGACTTGTGGGGCTCGGACCAGGTTCTGTTACCCAGAATCCTTTGCAAACCTCAAAATTTGGCTAAAAAAACACATGTTCCTCACATTTCTGTGGCAGAAAGTTCTGGAATCTGAGAGGAGCCACAAATTTCCTTCCACCCAGCGTTTCCCCAAGTCTCCCAATAAAAATGATACCTCACTTGTGTGGGTAGGCCTAGCGCCCGCGATAGGAAACGCCCCAAAGCGCAACGTTGACACATCCAAATTTTTTAAAGAAAACAGAGGTGTTTTTTGCGAAGTGCCTACCTGTAGATTTTGGCCTCTAGCTCAGCCGTCACCTAGAGAAACCTACCACACCTGTGCATTTCTGAAAACTAGAGACCTAGGGGAATCCAAGATGGGGTGACTTGTGGGGCTCGGACCAGGTTCTGTTACCCAGAATCCTTTGCAAACCTCAAAATTTGGCTAAAAAAACACATGTTCCTCACATTTCTGTGGCAGAAAGTTCTGGAATCTGAGAGGAGCCACAAATTTCCTTCCACCCAGCGTTCCCCCAAGTCTCCTGATAAAAATGATACCTCACTTGTGTGGGTAGGCCTAGCGCGCGCGACAGGAAACGCCCCAAAGCGCAACGTGGACACATCCAAATTTTTTAAAGAAAACAGAGGAGTTTTTTGCAAAGTGCCTACCTGTAGATTTTGGCCTCTAGCTCAGCCAGCACCTAGGGAAACCTACCACACCTGTGCATTTCTGAAAACTAGACACCTAGGGGAATCCATGATGGGGTGACTTGTGGGGCTCGGACCAGGTTCTGTTACCCAGAATCCTTTGCAAACCTCAAAATTTGGCTAAAAAAACACATGTTCCTCACATTTCTGTGGCAGAAAGTTCTGGAATCTGAGAGGAGCCACAAATTTCCTTCCACCCAGCGTTTCCCCAAGTCTCCCGATAAAAATGATACCTCACTTGTGTGGGTAGGCCTAGCGCCCGCGACAAGAAACGCCCTAAAGCGTAACGTGGACACATCCAAATTTTTTAAAGAAAACAGAGGTGTTTTTTGCGAAGTGCCTACCTGTAGATTTTGGCCCGTAGCTCTGCCGGCACCTAGGGAAACCTACCAAACCTGTGCATTTCTGAAAACTAGAGACCAAGGGGAATCCAAGATGGGGTGACTTGTGGGGCTCGGACCAGGTTCTGTTACCCAGAATCCTTTGCAAACCTCAAAATTTGGCTAAAAAAACACATGTTCCTCACATTTCTGTGGCAGAAAGTTCTGGAATCTGAGAGGAGCCACAAATTTCCTTCCACCCAGCGTTTCCCCAAGTCTCCCAATAAAAATGATACTTCACTTGTGTGGGTAGGCCTAGCGCCCGCGATAGGAAACGCCCCAAAGCGCAACGTTGACACATCCAAATTTTTTAAAGAAAACAGAGGTGTTTTTTGCGAAGTGCCTACCTGTAGATTTTGGCCTCTAGCTCAGCCGTCACCTAGAGAAACCTACCACACCTGTGCATTTCTGAAAACTAGAGACCTAGGGGAATCCAAGATGGGGTGACTTGTGGGGCTCGGACCAGGTTCTGTTACCCAGAATCCTTTGCAAACCTCAAAATTTGGCTAAAAAAACACATGTTCCTCACATTTCTGTGGCAGAAACTTCTGGAATCTGAGAGGAGCCACAAATTTCCTTCCACCCAGCATTCCCCCAAGTCTCCCGCTAAAAATTATACCTCACTTGTGTGGGTAGGCCTAGCGCCCGCGACAGGAGACGCCCCAAAGCGCAACGTGGACACATCCCATTTTTTGAAAGAAAACAGTGCCTACCTGTGGATTTTGGCCTGTAGCTCAGCCGGCACCTAGGGAAACCTACCAACCCTGTGCATTTTTGAAAACTAGAGACCTAGGGGAATCCAATATGGGGTGACTTGTGGGGCTCGGACCAGGTTCTGTTACCCAGAATCCTTTGCAAACCTCAAAATTTGGCTAAAAAAACACATGTTCCTCACATTTCTGTGGCAGAAAGTTCTGGAATCTGAGAGGAGCCACAAATTTCCTTCCACCCAGCGTTTCCCCAAGTCTCCCGATAAAAATGATACCTCACTTGTGTGGGTAGGCCTAGCGCCCGCGACAAGAAACGCCCTAAAGCGCAACGTGGACACATCCACATTTTTTAAAGAAAACAGAGGTGTTTTTTGCGAAGTGCCTACCTGTAGATTTTGGCCTCTAGCTCAGCCGTCACCTAGAGAAACCTACCACACCTGTGCATTTCTGAAAACTAGAGACCTAGGGGAATCCAAGATGGGGTGACTTGTGGGGCTCGGACCAGGTTCTGTTACCCAGAATCCTTTGCAAACCTCAAAATTTGGCTAAAAAAACACATGTTCCTCATATTTCTGTGGCAGAAACTTCTGGAATCTGAGAGGAGCCACAAATTTCCTTCCACCCAGCATTCCCCCAAGTCTCCCGATAAAAATTATACCTCACTTGTGTGAGAGGCCTAGCGCCCGCGACAGGAAACGCCCCAAAGCGCAACGTGGACACATCCCATTTTTTGAAAGAAAACAGTGCCTACCTGTGGATTTTGGCCTGTAGCTCAGCCGGCACCTAGGGAAACCTACCAACCCTGTGCATTTTTGAAAACTAGAGACCTAGGGGAATCCAATATGGGGTGACTTGTGGGGCTCGGACCAAGTTCTGTTACCCAGAATCCTTTGCAAACATCAAAATTTGGCTATAAAAACACCCTTTCCTCTCATTTCGGTGACAGAAAGTTCTGGAATCTGAGAGGAGTGACAAATTTCCTTCCACCCAGCGTCCCCCCAAGTCTCCCGATAAAAATGATACCTCACTTGTGTGGGTAGGCCTAGCGCCCGCGACAGGAAACGCCCCAAAGCGCAACGTGGGCACATCCACATTTTTTAAAGAAAACAGAGGTGTTTTTTGCGAAGTGCCTACCTGTAGATTTTGGTCTCTAGCTCAGCCGGTACCTAGGGAAACCTACCAAACCAGTGCATTTCTGAAAACTAGAGACCTAGGGGAATCCAAGATGGGGTGACTTGTGGGGCTCGGACCAGGTTCTGTTACCCAGAATCCTTTGCAAACCTCAAAATTTGGCCTCACATTTCTGTGGCAGGAAGTTCTGGAATCTGAGAGGAGCCACAAATTTCCTTCCACCCAGCGTTCCCCCAAGTGTCCCGATAAAAATGATACCTCACTTGTGTGGGTAGGCCTAGCGCCCGCGACTGGAAACGCCCCAAAGCGCAACGTGGGCACATCCAAATTTTTTAAAGAAAACAGAGGTGTTTTTTGCGAAGTGCCTACCTGTAGATTTTGGCCTCTAGCTCAGCCGGTACCTAGGGAAACATACCAAACCTGTGCATTTCTGAAAACTAGAGACCTAGGGGAATCCAAGATGGAGTGACTTGTGGGGCTCGGACCAGGTTCTGTTACCCAGAATCCTTTGCAAACCTCACAATTTGGCCTCACATTTCTGTGGCAGAAAGTTCTGGAATCTGAGAGGAGCCACAAATTTACTTCCACCCAGCGTTCCCCCAAGTCTCCTGATAAAAATTATACCTCACTTGTGTGGGTAGGCCTAGCGCCCGCGACAGGAAACGCCCCAAAGCGCAACATGGACACATCCAAATTTTTTAAAGAAAACAGAGATGTTTTTTGTGAAGTGCCTACCTGTAGATTTTGGCCTCTAGCTCAGCCAGCACCTAGGGAAACCTACCACACCTGTGCATTTCTGAAAACTAGAGACCTAGGGGAATCCATGATGGGGTGACTTGTGGGGCTCGGACCAGGTTCTGTTACCCAGAATCCTTTGCAAACCTCAAAATTTGGCTAAAAAAACACATGTTCCTCACATTTCTGTGGCAGAAAGTTCTGGAATCTGAGAGAAGCCACAAATTTCCTTCCACCCAGCGTTCCCCCAAGTCTCCCGATACAAATGACACCTCACTTGTGTGGGTAGGCCTAGCGCCCGCGACAGGAAACGCCCCAAAGCGCAATGTGGACACATCCAATTTTTTGAAAGAAAACAGAGGTGTTTTTTGCGAAGTGCCTACCTGTAGATTTTGGCCTCTAGCTCAGCCGGTACCTAGGGAAACCTAACAAACCTGTGCATTTCTGAAAACTAGAGACCTAGGGGAATCCAAGATGGGGTGACTTGTGGGGCTCCGACCAGGTTCTGTTACCCAGAATCCTTTGCAAACCTCAAAATTTGGCCTCACATTTCTGTGACAGAAAGTTCTGGAATCTGTGAGGAGCCACAAATTTCCTTCCACCCAGCGTTCCCCCAAGTCTACCGATAAAAATGATACCTCACTTGTGTGGGTAGGCCTAGCGCCCGCGACAGGAAACGCCCCAAAGCGCAACGTGGGCACATCCAAATTTTTTAAAGAAAACAGAGGTGTTTTTTGCGAAGTGCCTACCTGTAGATTTTGGCCTCTAGCTCAGCCAGCACCTAGGGAAACCTACCACACCTGTACATTTCTGAAAACTAGACACCTAGGGGAATCCATGATGGGGTGACTTGTGGGGCTCGGACCAGGTTCTGTTACCCAGAATCCTTTGCAAACCTCAAAATTTGGCTAAAAAAACACATGTTCCTCACATTTCTGTGGCAGAAAGTTCTGGAATCTGAGAGGAGCCACAAATTTCCTTCCACCCAGCGTTTCCCCAAGTCTTCCGATAAAAATGATACCTCACTTGTGTGGGTAGGCCTAGCGCCCGCGACAAGAAACACCCTAAAGCGCAACGTGGACACATCCAAATTTTTGAAAGAAAACAGAGGTGTTTTTTTGCGAAGTGCATACCTGTAGATTTTGGCCTGTAGCTCTGCCGGCACCTAGGGAAACCAACCAAACCTGTGCGTTTCTGAAAACTAGAGACCAAGGGGAATCCAAGATGGGGTGACTTGTGGGGCTCGGACCAGGTTCTGTTACCCAGAATCCTTTGCAAACCTCAAAATTTGGCTAAAAAAACACATGTTCCTCACATTTCTGTGGCAGAAAGTTCTGGAATCTGAGAGGAGCCACAAATTTCCTTCCACCCAGCGTTTCCCCAAGTCTCCCAATAAAAATGATACCTCACTTGTGTGGGTAGGCCTAGCGCCCGCGATAGGAAACGCCCCAAAGCGCAACGTTGACACATCCAATTTTTTTTAAGAAAACAGAGGTGTTTTTTGCGAAGTGCCTACCTGTAGATTTTGGCCTCTAGCTCAGCCGTCACCTAGAGAAACCTACCACACCTGTGTATTTCTGAAAACTAGAGACCTAGGGGAATCCAAGATGGGGAGACTTGTGGGGCTCGGACCAGGTTCTGTTACCCAGAATCCTTTGCAAACCTCAAAATTTGGCTAAAAAAACACATGTTCCTCACATTTCTGTGGCACGAACTTCTGGAATCTGAGAGGAGCCACAAATTTCCTTCCACCCAGCATTCCCCCAAGTCTCCCGATAAAAATGATACCTCACTTGTGTGGGTAGGCCTAGCGCCCGCGACAGGAAACGCCCCAAAGCGCAACGTGGACACATCCCATTTTTTGAAAGAAAACAGTGCCTACCTGTGGATTTTGGCCTGTAGCTCAGCCGGCACCTAGGGAAACCTACCAACCCTGTGCATTTTTAAAAACTAGAGACCTAGGGGAATCCAAGATGGGGTGACTTGTGGGGCTCAGACCAAGTTCTGTTACCCAGAATCCTTTGCAAACCTCAAAATTTGGCTATAAAAACACCCTTTCCTCTCATTTCGGTGACAGAAAGTTCTGGAATCTGAGAGGAGCCACAAATTTCCTTCCACCCAGCGTTCCCCCAAGTCTCCCGATAAAAATGATACCTCACTTGTGTGGGTAGGCCTAGCGCCCGCGACAGGAAACGCCCCAAAGCGCAACGTGGGCACATCCAAATTTTTTAAAGAAAACAGAGGTGTTTTTTGCGAAGTGCCTACCTGTAGATTTTGGCCTCTAGCTCAGCCGGGTACCTAGGGAAATCTACCAAACCTGTGCATTTCTGAAAACTAGAGACCTAGGGGAATCCAAGATGGGGTGACTTGTGGGGCTCGGACCAGGTTCTGTTACCCAGAATCCTTTGCAAACCTCAAAATTTGGCCTCATATTTCTGTGGCAGAAAGTTCTGGAATCTGAGAGGAGCCACAAATTTCCTTCCACCCAGCGTTCCCCCAAGTGTCCCGATAAAAATGATACCTCACTTGTGTGGGTAGGCCTAGCGCCCGCGACAGGAAACGCCCCAAAGCTCAACGTGGGCACATCCACATTTTTTAAAGAAAACAGAGGTGTTTTTTGCGAAGTGCCTACCTGTAGATTTTGGCCTCTAGCTCAGCCGGTACCTAGGGAAACCTACCAAACCTGTGCATTTCTGAAAACTAGAGACCTAGGGGAATCCAAGATGGGGTGACTTGTGGGGCTCGGACCAGGTTCTGTTACCCAGAATCCTTTGCAAACCTCAAAATTTGGCCTCACATTTCTGTGGCAGAAAGTTCTGGAATCTGAGAGGAGCCACAAATTTACTTGCACCCAGCGTTCCCCCAAGTCTCCTGATTAAAATTGTACCTCACTTGTGTGGGTAGGCCTAGCGCCCGCGAAAGGAAACGCCCCAAAGCGCAACGTGGACACATCCAAATTTTTTAAAGAAAACAGAGGTGTTTTTTGTGAAGTGCCTACCTGTAGATTTTGGCCTCTAGCTCAGCCGGTACCTAGGGAATCCAACCAAAACTGTGCATTTTTGAAAACTAGAGACCTAGGGGAATCCAAGATGGGTTGACTTGTGGGGCTCGGACCAGGTTCTGTTACCCAGAATCCTTTGCAAACCTCAAAATTTGGACTCACATTTCTGTGGCAGAAAGTTCTGGAATCTGAGAGGAGCCACAAATTTCCTTCCACCCAGCGTTCCCCCAAGTCTCCTGATAAAAATGATACCTCACTTGTGTGGGTAGGCCTAGCGCGCGCGACAGGAAACGCCCCAAAGCGCAAATGGACACATTCAAATTTTTTAAAGAAAACAGAGGTGTTTTTTGCGAAGTGCCTACCTGTAGATCTTGGCCTGTAGCTCAGCCAGCACCTAGGGAAACCTACCACACCTGTGCATTTCTGAAAACTAGACACCAAGGGGAATCCATGATGGGGTGACTTGTGGGGCTCGGACCAGGTTCTGTTACCCAGAATCCTTTGCAAACCTCAAAATTTGGCTAAAAAAAACACATGTTCCTCACATTTCTGTGGCAGAAAGTTCTGGAATCTGAGAGGAGCCACAAATTTCCTTCCACCAGCGTTTCCCTAAGTCTCCCGATAAAAATGATACCTCACTTGTGTGGGTAGGCCTAGCGCCCGCGACAAGAAATGCCCTAAAGCGCAACGTGGACACATCCAAATTTTTTAAAGAAAACAGAGGTGTTTTTTGCGAAGTGCCTACCTGTAGATTTTGGCGTGTAGCTCTGCCGGCACCTAGGGAAACCTACCAAACCTGTGCATTTCTGAAAACTAGAGACCAAGGGGAATCCAAGATGGGGTGACTTGTGGGGCTCGGACCAGGTTCTGTTACCCAGAATCCTTTGCAAACCTCAAAATTTGGCTAAAAAAAAAAATGTTCCTCACATTTCTGTGGCAGAAAGTTCTGGAATCTGAGAGGAGCCACAAATTTCCTTCCACCCAGCGTTTCCCCAAGTCTCCCAATAAAAATGATACCTCACTTGTGTGGGTAGGCCTAGCGCCCGCGATAGGAAACGCCCCAAAGCGCAACGTTGACACATCCAAATTTTTTAAAGAAAACAGAGGTGTTTTTTGCGAAGTGCCTACCTGTAGATCTTGGCCTGTAGCTCAGCCAGCACCTAGGGAAACCTACCACACCTGTGCATTTCTGAAAACTAGACACCAAGGGGAATCCATGATGGGGTGACTTGTGGGGCTCGGACCAGGTTCTGTTACCCAGAATCCTTTGCAAACCTCAAAATTTGGCTAAAAAAAACACATGTTCCTCACATTTCTGTGGCAGAAAGTTCTGGAATCTGAGAGGAGCCACAAATTTCCTTCCACCAGCGTTTCCCCAAGTCTCCCGATAAAAATGATACCTCACTTGTGTGGGTAGGCCTAGCGGCCGCGACAAGAAACGCCCTAAAGCGCAACGTGGACACATCCAAATTTTTGAAAGAAAACAGAGGTGTTTTTTGTGAAGTGCCTACCTGTAGATTTTGGCGTGTAGCTCTGCCGGCACCTAGGGAAACCTACCAAACCTGTGCATTTCTGAAAACTAGAGACCAAGGGGAATCCAAGATGGGGTGACTTGTGGGGCTCGGACCAGGTTCTGTTACCCAGAATCCTTTGCAAACCTCAAAATTTGGCTAAAAAAACACATGTTCCTCACATTTCTGTGGCAGAAAGTTCTGGAATCTGAGAGGAGCCACAAATTTCCTTCCACCCAGCGTTTCCCCAAGTCTCCCAATAAAAATGATACCTCACTTGTGTGGGTAGGCCTAGCGCCCGCGATAGGAAACGCCCCAAAGCGCAACGTTGACACATCCACATTTTTTAAAGAAAACAGAGGAGTTTTTTGCGAAGTGCCTACCTGTAGATTTTGGCCTCTAGCTCAGCCGTCACCTAGAGAAACCTACCACACCTGTGCATTTCTGAAAACTAGAGACCTAGGAGAATCCAAGATGGGGTGACTTGTGGGGCTCGGACCAGGTTCTGTTACCCAGAATCCTTTGCAAACCTCAAAATTTGGCTAAAAAAACACATGTTCCTCACATTTCTGTGGCAGAAACTTCTGAAATCTGAGAGGAGCCACAAATTTCCTTCCACCCAGCATTCCCCCAAGTCTCCCGATAAAAATTATACCTCACTTGTGTGGGTAGGCCTAGCGCCCGCGACAGGAAACGCCCCAAAGCGCAACGTGGACACATCCCATTTTTTGAAAGAAAACAGTGCCTACCTGTGGATTTTGGCCTGTAGCTCAGCCGGCACCTAGGGAAACCTACCAACCCTGTGCATTTTTGAAAACTAGAGACCTAGGGGAATCCAATATGGGGTGACTTGTGGGGCTCGGACCAAGTTCTGTTACCCAGAATCCTTTGCAAACATCAAAATTTGGCTATAAAAACACCCTTTCCTCTCATTTCGGTGACAGAAAGTTCTGGAATCTGAGAGGAGCGACAAATTTCCTTCCACCCAGCGTCCCCCCAAGTCTCCCGATAAAAATGATACCTCACTTGTGTGGGTAGGCCTAGCGCCCGCGACAGGAAACGCCCCAAAGCGCAACGTGGGCACATCCACATTTTTTAAAGAAAACAGAGGTGTTTTTTGCGAAGTGCCTACCTGTAGATTTTGTCCTGTAGCTCAGCCGGTACCTAGGGAAACCTACCAAACCAGTGCATTTCTGAAAACTAGAGACCTAGGGGAATCCAAGATGGGGTGACTTGTGGGGCTCGGACCAGGTTCTGTTACCCAGAATCCTTTGCAAACCTCAAAATTTGGCCTCACATTTCTGTGGCAGAAAGTTCTGGAATCTGAGAGGAGCCACAAATTTCCTTCCACCCAGCGTTCCCCCAAGTGTCCCGATAAAAATGATACCTCACTTGTGTGGGTAGGCCTAGCGCCCGCGACAGGAAACGCCCCAAAGCGCAACATGGACACATCCAAATTTTTTTAAGAAAACAGAGGTGTTTTTTGCGAAGTGCCTACCTGTAGATTTTGGCCTCTAGCTCAGCCGGTACCTAGGGAAACATACCAAACCTGTGCATTTCTGAAAACTAGAGACCTAGGGGAATCCAAGATGGGGTGACTTGTGGGGCTCGGACCAGGTTCTGTTACCCAGAATCCTTTGCAAACCTCAAAATTTGGCCTCACATTTCTGTGGCAGAAAGTTCTGGAATCTGAGAGGAGCCACAAATTTACTTGCACCCAGCGTTCCCCCAAGTCTCCTGATTAAAATTGTACCTCACTTGTGTGGGTAGGCCTAGCGCCCGCGAAAGGAAACGCCCCAAAGCGCAACGTGGACACATCCAAATTTTTTAAAGAAAACAGAGGTGTTTTTTGTGAAGTGCCTACCTGTAGATTTTGGCCTCTAGCTCAGCCGGTACCTAGGGAATCCAACCAAAACTGTGCATTTCTGAAAACTAGAGACCTAGGGGAATCCAAGATGGGGTGACTTGTGGGGCTCGGACCAGGTTCTGTTACCCAGAATCCTTTGCAAACCTCAAAATTTGGCCTCACATTTCTGTGGCAGAAAGTTCTGGAATCTGTGAGGAGCCACAAATTTCCTTCCACCCAGCGTTCCCCCAAGTCTACCGATAAAAATGATACCTCACTTGTGTGGGTAGGCCTAGCGCCCGAGACAGGAAACGCCCCAAAGCGCAACGTGGGCACATCCAAATTTTTTAAAGAAAACAGAGGTGTTTTTTGCGAAGTGCCTACCTGTAGATTTTGGCCTCTAGCTCAGCCAGCACCTAGGGAAACCTACCACACCTGTGCATTTCTGAAAACTAGACACCTAGGGGAATCCATGATGGGGTGACTTGTGGGGCTCGGACCAGGTTCTGTTACCCAGAATCCTTTGCAAACCTCAAAATTTGGCTAAAAAAACACATGTTCCTCACATTTCTGTGGCAGAAAGTTCTGGAATCTGAGAGGAGCCACAAATTTCCTTCCACCCAGCGTTTCCCCAAGTCTTCCGATAAAAATGATACCTCACTTGTGTGGGTAGGCCTAGCGCCCGCGACAAGAAACACCCTAAAGCGCAACGTGGACACATCCAAATTTTTGAAAGAAAACAGAGGTGTTTTTTGCGAAGTGCATACCTGTAGATTTTGGCCTGTAGCTCTGCCGGCACCTAGGGAAACCAACCAAACCTGTGCATTTCTGAAAACTAGAGACCAAGGGGAATCCAAGATGGGGTGACTTGTGGGGCTCGGACCAGGTTCTGTTACCCAGAATCCTTTGCAAACCTCAAAATTTGGCTAAAAAAACACATGTTCCTCACATTTCTGTGGCAGAAAGTTCTGGAATCTGAGAGGAGCCACAAATTTCCTTCCACCCAGCGTTTCCCCAAGTCTCCCAATAAAAAAGATACCTCACTTGTGTGGGTAGGCCTAGCGCCCGCGATAGGAAACGCCCCAAAGCGCAACGTTGACACATCCAAATTTTTTTAAGAAAACAGAGGTGTTTTTTGTGAAGTGCCTACCTGTAGATTTTGGCCTCTAGCTCAGCCGTCACCTAGAGAAACCTACCACACCTGTGCATTTCTGAAAACTAGAGACCTAGGGGAATCCAAGATGGGGAGACTTGTGGGGCTCGGACCAGGTTCTGTTACCCAGAATCCTTTGCAAACCTCAAAATTTGGCTAAAAAAACACATGTTCCTCACATTTCTGTGGCAGAAACTTCTGGAATCTGAGAGGAGCCACAAATTTCCTTCCACCCAGCGTTTCCCCAAGTCTTCCGATAAAAATGATACCTCACTTGTGTGGGTAGGCCTAGCGCCCGCGACAAGAAACACCCTAAAGCGCAACGTGGACACATCCAAATTTTTGAAAGAAAACAGAGGTGTTTTTTGCGAAGTGCATACCTGTAGATTTTGGCCTGTAGCTCTGCCGGCACCTAGGGAAACCAACCAAACCTGTGCATTTCTGAAAACTAGAGACCAAGGGGAATCCAAGATGGGGTGACTTGTGGGGCTCGGACCAGGTTCTGTTACCCAGAATCCTTTGCAAACCTCAAAATTTGGCTAAAAAAACACATGTTCCTCACATTTCTGTGGCAGAAAGTTCTGGAATCTGAGAGGAGCCACAAATTTCCTTCCACCCAGCGTTTCCCCAAGTCTCCCAATAAAAAAGATACCTCACTTGTGTGGGTAGGCCTAGCGCCCGCGATAGGAAACGCCCCAAAGCGCAACGTTGACACATCCAAATTTTTTTAAGAAAACAGAGGTGTTTTTTGCGAAGTGCCTACCTGTAGATTTTGGCCTCTAGCTCAGCCGTCACCTAGAGAAACCTACCACACCTGTGCATTTCTGAAAACTAGAGACCTAGGGGAATCCAAGATGGGGAGACTTGTGGGGCTCGGACCAGGTTCTGTTACCCAGAATCCTTTGCAAACCTCAAAATTTGGCTAAAAAAACACATGTTCCTCACATTTCTGTGGCAGAAACTTCTGGAATCTGAGAGGAGCCACAAATTTCCTTCCACCCAGCATTCCCCCAAGTCTCCCGATAAAAATGATACCTCACTTGTGTGGGTAGGCCTAGCGCCCGCGACAGGAAACGCCCCAAAGCGCAACGTGGACACATCCCATTTTTTGAAAGAAAACAGTGCCTACCTGTGGATTTTGGCCTGTAGCTCAGCCGGCACCTAGGGAAACCTACCAACCCTGTGCATTTTTAAAAACTAGAGACCTAGGGGAATCCAAGATGGGGTGACTTGTGGGGCTCAGACCAAGTTCTGTTACCCAGAATCCTTTGCAAACCTCAAAATTTGGCTATAAAAACACCCTTTCCTCTCATTTCGGTGACAGAAAGTTCTGGAATCTGAGAGGAGCCACAAATTTCCTTCCACCCAGCGTTCCCCCAAGTCTCCCGATAAAAATGATACCTCACTTGTGTGGGTAGGCCTAGCGCCCGCGACAGCAAACGCCCCAAAGCGCAACGTGGGCACATCCAAATTTTTAAAAGAAAACAGAGGTGTTTTTTGCGAAGTGCCTACCTGTAGATTTTGGCCTCTAGCTCAGCCGGTACCTAGGGAAACCTACCAAACCTGTGCATTTCTGAAAACTAGAGACCTAGGGGAATCCAAGATGGGGTGACTTGTGGGGCTCGGACCAGGTTCTGTTACCCAGAATCCTTTGCAAACCTCAAAATTTGGCCTCATATTTCTGTGGCAGAAAGTTCTGGAATCTGAGAGGAGCCACAAATTTCCTTCCACCCAGCGTTCCCCCAAGTGTCCCGATAAAAATGATACCTCACTTGTGTGGGTAGGCCTAGCGCCCGCGACAGGAAACGCCCCAAAGCTCAACGTGGGCACATCCACATTTTTTAAAGAAAACAGAGGTGTTTTTGGCGAAGTGCCTACCTGTAGATTTTGGCCTCTAGCTCAGCCGGTACCTAGGGAAACCTACCAAACCTGTACATTTCTGAAAACTAGAGACCTAGGGGAATCCAAGATGGGGTGACTTGTGGGGCTCGGACCAGGTTCTGTTACCCAGAATCCTTTGCAAACCTCAAAATTTGGCCTCACATTTCTGTGGCAGAAAGTTCTGGAATCTGAGAGGAGCCACAATTTTACTTGCACCCAGCGTTCCCCCAAGTCTCCTGATTAAAATTGTACCTCACTTGTGTGGGTAGGCCTAGCGCCCGCGAAAGGAAACGCCCCAAAGCGCAACGTGGACACATCCAAATTTTTTAAAGAAAACAGAGGTGTTTTTTGTGAAGTGCCTACCTGTAGATTTTGGCCTCTAGCTCAGCCGTCACCTAGAGAAACCTACCACACCTGTGCATTTCTGAAAACTAGAGACCTAGGGGAATCCAAGATGGGGAGACTTGTGGGGCTCGGACCAGGTTCTGTTACCCAGAATCCTTTGCAAACCTCAAAATTTGGCTAAAAAAACACATGTTCCTCACATTTCTGTGGCAGAAACTTCTGGAATCTGAGAGGAGCCACAAATTTCCTTCCACCCAGCATTCCCCCAAGTCTCCCGATAAAAATGATACCTCACTTGTGTGGGTAGGCCTAGCGCCCGCGACAGGAAACGCCCCAAAGCGCAACGTGGACACATCCAAATTTTTTAAAGAAAACAGAGGTGTTTTTTGTGAAGTGCCTACCTGTAGATTTTGGCCTCTAGCTCAGCCGTCACCTAGAGAAACCTACCACACCTGTGCATTTCTGAAAACTAGAGACCTAGGGGAATCCAAGATGGGGAGACTTGTGGGGCTCGGACCAGGTTCTGTTACCCAGAATCCTTTGCAAACCTCAAAATTTGGCTAAAAAAACACATGTTCCTCACATTTCTGTGGCAGAAACTTCTGGAATCTGAGAGGAGCCACAAATTTCCTTCCACCCAGCATTCCCCCAGGTCTCCCGATAAAAATGATACCTCACTTGTGTGGGTAGGCCTAGCGCCCGCGACAGGAAACGCCCCAAAGCGCAACTTGGACACATCCCATTTTTTGAAAGAAAACAGTGCCTACCTGTGGATTTTGGCCTGTAGCTCAGCCGGCACCTAGGGAAACCTACCAACCCTGTGCATTTTTAAAAACTAGAGACCTAGGGGAATCCAAGATGGGGTGACTTGTGGGGCTCAGACCAAGTTCTGTTACCCAGAATCCTTTGCAAACCTCAAAATTTGGCTATAAAAACACCCTTTCCTCTCATTTCGGTGACAGAAAGTTCTGGAATCTGAGAGGAGCCACAAATTTCCTTCCACCCAGCGTTCCCCCAAGTCTCCCGATAAAAATGATACCTCACTTGTGTGGGTAGGCCTAGCGCCCGCGACAGGAAACGCCCCAAAGCGCAACGTGGGCACATCCAAATTTTTAAAAGAAAACAGAGGTGTTTTTTGCGAAGTGCCTACCTGTAGATTTTGGCCTCTAGCTCAGCCGGTACCTAGGGAAACCTACCAAACCTGTGCATTTCTGAAAACTAGAGACCTAGGGGAATCCAAGATGGGGTGACTTGTGGGGCTCGGACCAGGTTCTGTTACCCAGAATCCTTTGCAAACCTCAAAATTTGGCCTCATATTTCTGTGGCAGAAAGTTCTGGAATCTGAGAGGAGCCACAAATTTCCTTCCACCCAGCGTTCCCCCAAGTGTCCCGATAAAAATGATACCTCACTTGTGTGGGTAGGCCTAGCGCCCGCGACAGGAAACGCCCCAAAGCTCAACGTGGGCACATCCACATTTTTTAAAGAAAACAGAGGTGTTTTTTGCGAAGTGCCTACCTGTAGATTTTGGCCTCTAGCTCAGCCGGTACCTAGGGAAACCTACCAAACCTGTGCATTTCTGAAAACTAGAGACCTAGGGGAATCCAAGATGGGGTGACTTGTGGGGCTCGGACCAGGTTCTGTTACCCAGAATCCTTTGCAAACCTCAAAATTTGGCCTCACATTTCTGTGGCAGAAAGTTCTGGAATCTGAGAGGAGCCACAAATTTACTTGCACCCAGCGTTCCCCCAAGTCTCCTGATTAAAATTGTACCTCACTTGTGTGGGTAGGCCTAGCGCCCGCGATTGGAAACGCCCCAAAGCGCAACGTGGACACATCCAAATTTTTTAAAGAAAACAGAGGTGTTTTTTGTGAAGTGCCTACCTGTAGATTTTGACCTCTAGCTCAGCCGGTACCTAGGGAATCCAACCAAAACTGTGCATTTCTGAAAACTAGAGACCTAGGGGAATCCAAGATGGGGTGACTTGTGGGGCTCGGACCAGGTTCTGTTACCCAGAATCCTTTGCAAACCTCAAAATTTGGCCTCACATTTCTGTGGCAGAAAGTTCTGGAATCTGAGAGGAGCCACAAATTTCCTTCCACCCAGCGTTCCCCCAAGTCTCCTGATAAAAATGATACCTCACTTGTGTGGGTAGGCCTAGCGCGCGCGACAGGAAACGCCCCAAAGCGCAAATGGACACATCCACATTTTTTAAAGAAAACAGAGGTGTTTTTTGCGAAGTGCCTACCTGTAGATTTTGGCCTCTAGCTCAGCCGGTACCTAGGGAAACCTACCAAACCTGTGCATTTCTGAAAACTAGAGACCTAGGGGAATCCAAGATGGGGTGACTTGTGGGGCTCGGACCAGGTTCTGTTACCCAGAATCCTTTGCAAACCTCAAAATTTGGCCTCACATTTCTGTGGCAGAAAGTTCTGGAATCTGAGAGGAGCCACAAATGTACTTGCACCCAGCGTTCCCCCAAGTCTCCTGATTAAAATTGTACCTCACTTGTGTGGGTAGGCCTAGCGCCCGCGAAAGGAAACGCCCCAAAGCGCAACGTGGACACATCCAAATTTTTTAAAGAAAACAGAGGTGTTTTTTGTGAAGTGCCTACCTGTAGATTTTGGCCTCTAGCTCAGCCGGTACCTAGGGAATCCAACCAAAACTGTGCATTTCTGAAAACTAGAGACCTAGGGGAATCCAAGATGGGGTGACTTGTGGGGCTCGGACCAGGTTCTGTTACCCAGAATCCTTTGCAAACCTCAAAATTTGGCCTCACATTTCTGTGGCAGAAAGTTCTGGAATCTGAGAGGAGCCACAAATTTCCTTCCACCTAGCGTTCCCCCAAGTCTCCTGATAAAAATGATACCTCACTTGTGTGGGTAGGCCTAGCGCGCGCGACAGGAAACGCCCCAAAGCGCAAATGGACACATTCAAATTTTTTAAAGAAAACAGAGGTGTTTTTTGCGAAGTGCCTACCTGTAGATCTTGGCCTGTAGCTCAGCCAGCACCTAGGGAAACCTACCACACCTGTGCATTTCTGAAAACTAGACACCAAGGGGAATCCATGATGGGGTGACTTGTGGGGCTCGGACCAGGTTCTGTTACCCAGAATCCTTTGCAAACCTCAAAATTTGGCTAAAAAAAACACATGTTCCTCACATTTCTGTGGCAGAAAGTTCTGCAATCTGAGAGGAGCCACAAATTTCCTTCCACCAGCGTTTCCCCAAGTCTCCCGATAAAAATGATACCTCACTTGTGTGGGTAGGCCTAGCGCCCGCGACAAGAAACGCCCTAAAGCGCAACGTGGACACATCCAAATTTTTGAAAGAAAACAGAGGTGTTTTTTGCGAAGTGCCTACCTGTAGATTTTGGCGTGTAGCTCTGCCGGCACCTAGGGAAACCTACCAAACCTGTGCATTTCTGAAAACTAGAGACCAAGGGGAATCCTAGATGGGGTGACTTGTGGGGCTCGGACCAGGTTCTGTTACCCAGAATCTTTGCAAACCTCAAAATTTGGCTAAAAAAACACATGTTCCTCACATTTCTGTGGCAGAAAGTTCTGGAATCTGAGAGGAGCCACAAATTTCCTTCCACCCAGCGTTTCCCCAAGTCTCCCAATAAAAATGATACCTCACTTGTGTGGGTAGGCCTAGCGCCTGCGATAGGAAACGCCCCAAAGCGCAACGTTGACACATCCAAATTTTTTAAAGAAAACAGAGGTGTTTTTTGCGAAGTGCCTACCTGTAGATCTTGGCCTGTAGCTCAGCCAGCACCTAGGGAAACCTACCACACCTGTGCATTTCTGAAAACTAGACACCAAGGGGAATCCATGATGGGGTGACTTGTGGGGCTCGGACCAGGTTCTGTTACCCAGAATCCTTTGCAAACCTCAAAATTTGGCTAAAAAAAACACATGTTCCTCACATTTCTGTGGCAGAAAGTTCTGGAATCTGAGAGGAGCCACAAATTTCCTTCCACCAGCGTTTCCCCAAGTCTCCCGATAAAAATGATACCTCACTTGTGTGGGTAGGCCTAGCGCCCGCGACAAGAAACGCCCTAAAGCGCAACGTGGACACATCCAAATTTTTGAAAGAAAACAGAGGTGTTTTTTGCGAAGTGCCTACCTGTAGATTTTGGCGTGTAGCTCTGCCGGCACCTAGGGAAACCTACCAAACCTGTGCATTTCTGAAAACTAGAGACCAAGGGGAATCCAAGATGGGGTGACTTGTGGGGCTCGGACCAGGTTCTGTTACCCAGAATCCTTTGCAAACCTCAAAATTTGGCTAAAAAAACACATGTTCCTCACATTTCTGTGGCAGAAAGTTCTGGAATCTGAGAGGAGCCACAAATTTCCTTCCACCCAGCGTTTCCCCAAGTCTCCCAATAAAAATGATACCTCACTTGTGTGGGTAGGCCTAGCGCCCGCGATAGGAAACGCCCCAAAGCGCAACGTTGACACATCCAAATTTTTTAAAGAAAACAGAGGAGTTTTTTGCGAAGTGCCTACCTGTAGATTTTGGCCTGTAGCTCAGCCGTCACCTAGAGAAACCTACCACACCTGTGCATTTCTGAAAACTAGAGACCTAGGGGAATCCAAGATGGGGTGACTTGTGGGGCTCGGACCAGGTTCTGTTACCCAGAATCCTTTGCAAACCTCAAAATTTGGCTAAAAAAACACATGTTCCTCACATTTCTGTGGCAGAAACTTCTGGAATATGAGAGGAGCCACAAATTTCCTTCCACCCAGCATTCCCCCAAGTCTCCCGATAAAAATTATACCTCACTTGTGTGGGTAGGCCTAGCGCCCGCGACAGGAAACGCCCCAAAGCGCAACGTGGACACATCCCATTTTTTTAAAGAAAACAGTGCCTACCTGTGGATTTTGGCCTGTAGCTCAGCCGGCACCTAGGGAAACCTACCAACCCTGTGCATTTTTGAAAACTAGAGACCTAGGGGAATCCAATATGGGGTGACTTGTGGGGCTCGGACCAAGTTCTGTTACCCAGAATCCTTTGCAAAAATCTAAATTTGGCTATAAAAACACCCTTTCCTCTCATTTCGGTGACAGAAAGTTCTGGAATCTGAGAGGAGCGACTAATTTCCTTCCACCCAGCGTCCCCCCAAGTCTCCCGATAAAAATGATACCTCACTTGTGTGGGTAGGCCTAGCGCCCGCGACAGGAAACGCCCCAAAGCGCAACGTGGGCACATCCACATTTTTTAAAGAAAACAGAGGTGTTTTTTGCGAAGTGCCTACCTGTAGATTTTGGCCTCTAGCTCAGCCGTCACCTAGAGAAACCTACCACACCTGTGCATTTCTGAAAACTAGAGACCTAGGGGAATACAAGATGGGGTGACTTGTGGGGCTCGGACCAGGTTCTGTTACCCAGAATCCTTTGCAAACCTCAAAATTTGGCCTCACATTTCTGTGGCAGAAAGTTCTGGAATCTGAGAGGAGCCACAAATTTCCTTCCACCCAGCGTTCCCCCAAGTGTCCCGATAAAAATGATACCTCACTTGTGTGGGTAGGCCTAGCGCCCGCGACAGGAAACGCCCCAAAGCGCAACGTGGGCACATCCAAATTTTTTAAAGAAAACAGAGGTGTTTTTTGCGAAGTGCCTACCTGTAGATTTTTGCCTCTAGCTCAGCCGGTACCTAGGGAAACATACCAAACCTGTGCATTTCTGAAAACTAGAGACCTAGGGGAATCCAAGATGGGGTGACTTGTGGGGCTCGGACCAGGTTCTGTTACCCAGAATCCTTTGCAAACCTCAAAATTTGGCTAAAAAAACACATGTTCCTCACATTTCTGTGGCTGAAAGTTCTGGAATCTGAGAGGAGCCACAAATTTCCTTCCACCAAGCGTTCCCCCAAGTCTCCCGATAAAAATGACACCTCACTTGTGTGGGTAGGCCTAGCGCCCGCGACAGGAAACGCCCCAAAGCGCAATGTGGACACATCCAATTTTTTGAAAGAAAACAGAGGTGTTTTTTGCGAAGTGCCTACCTGTAGATTTTGGCCTCTAGCTCAGCCGGTACCTAGGGAAACCTAACAAACCTGTGCATTTCTGAAAACTAGAGACCTAGGGGAATCCAAGATGGGGTGACTTGTGGGGCTCCAACCAGGTTCTGTTACCCAGAATCCTTTGCAAACCTCAAAATTTGGCCTCACATTTCTGTGGCAGAAAGTTCTGGAATCTGTGAGGAGCCACAAATTTCCTTCCACCCAGCGTTCCCCCAAGTCTACCGATAAAAATGATACCTCACTTGTGTGGGTAGGCCTAGCGCCCGCGACAGGAAACGCCCCAAAGCGCAACGTGGGCACATCCAAATTTTTTAAAGAAAACAGAGGTGTTTTTTGCGAAGTGCCTACCTGTAGATTTTGGCCTCTAGCTCAGCCAGCACCTAGGGAAACCTACCACACCTGTGCATTTCTGAAAACTAGACACCTAGGGGAATCCATGATGGGGTGACTTGTGGGGCTCGGACCAGGTTCTGTTACCCAGAATCCTTTGCAAACCTCAAAATTTGGCTAAAAAAACACATGTTCCTCACATTTCTGTGGCAGAAAGTTCTGGAATCTGAGAGGAGCCACAAATTTCCTTCCACCCAGCGTTTCCCCAAGTCTTCCGATAAAAATGATACCTCACTTGTGTGGGTAGGCCTAGCGCCCGCGACAAGAAACACCCTAAAGCGCAACGTGGACACATCCAAATTTTTGAAAGAAAACAGAGGTGTTTTTTGCGAAGTGCATACCTGTAGATTTTGGCCTGTAGCTCTGCCGGCACCTAGGGAAACCAACCAAACCTGTGCATTTCTGAAAACTAGAGACCAAGGGGAATCCAAGATGGGGTGACTTGTGGGGCTCGGACCAGGTTCTGTTACCCAGAATCCTTTGCAAACCTCAAAATTTGGCTAAAAAAACACATGTTCCTCACATTTCTGTGGCAGAAAGTTCTGGAATCTGAGAGGAGCCACAAATTTCCTTCCACCCAGCGTTTCCCCAAGTCTCCCAATAAAAATGATACCTCACTTGTGTGGGTAGGCCTAGCGCCCGCGATAGGAAACGCCCCAAAGCGCAACGTTGACACATCCAAATTTTTTTAAGAAAACAGAGGTGTTTTTTGCGAAGTGCCTACCTGTAGATTTTGGCCTCTAGCTCAGCCGTCACCTAGAGAAACCTACCACACCTGTGCATTTCTGAAAACTAGAGACCTAGGGGAATCCAAGATGGGGAGACTTGTGGGGCTCGGACCAGGTTCTGTTACCCAGAATCCTTTGCAAACCTCAAAATTTGGCTAAAAAAACTCATGTTCCTCACATTTCTGTGGCAGAAACTTCTGGAATCTGAGAGGAGCCACAAATTTCCTTCCACCCAGCATTCCCCCAAGTCTCCCGATAAAAATGATACCTCACTTGTGTGGGTAGGCCTAGCGCCCGCGACAGGAAACGCCCCAAAGCGCAACGTGGACACATCCCATTTTTTGAAAGAAAACAATGCCTACCTGTGGATTTTGGCCTGTAGCTCAGCCGGCACCTAGGGAAACCTACCAACCCTGTGCATTTTTAAAAACTAGAGACCTAGGGGAATCCAAGATGGGGTGACTTGTGGGGCTCAGACCAAGTTCTGTTACCCAGAATCCTTTGCAAACCTCAAAATTTGACTATAAAAACACCCTTTCCTCTCATTTCGGTGACAGAAAGTTCTGGAATCTGAGAGGAGCCACAAATTTCCTTCCACCCAGCGTTCCCCCAAGTCTCCCGATAAAAATGATACCTCACTTGTGTGGGTAGGCCTAGCGCCCGCGACAGGAAACGCCCCAAAGCGCAACGTGGGCACATCCAAATTTTTTAAAGAAAACAGAGGTGTTTTTTGCGAAGTGCCTACCTGTAGATTTTGGCCTCTAGCTCAGCCGGTACCTAGGGAAACCTACCAAACCTGTGCATTTCTGAAAACTAGAGACCTAGGGGAATCCAAGATGGGGTGACTTGTGGGGCTCGGACCAGGTTCTGTTACCCAGAATCCTTTGCAAACCTCAAAATTTGGCCTCATATTTCTGTGGCAGAAAGTTCTGGAATCTGAGAGGAGCCACAAATTTCCTTCCACCCAGCGTTCCCCCAAGTGTCCCGATAAAAATGATACCTCACTTGTGTGGGTAGGCCTAGCGCCCGCGACAGGAAACGCCCCAAAGCTCAACGTGGGCAACTCCACATTTTTTAAAGAAAACAGAGGTGTTTTTTGCGAAGTGCCTACCTGTAGATTTTGGCCTCTAGCTCAGCCGGTACCTAGGGAAACCTACCAAACCTGTGCATTTCTGAAAACTAGAGACCTAGGGGAATCCAAGATGGGGTGACTTGTGGGGCTCGGACCAGGTTCTGTTACCCAGAATCCTTTGCAAACCTCAAAATTTGGCCTCACATTTCTGTGGCAGAAAGTTCTGGAATCTGAGAGGAGCCACAAATTTACTTCCACCCAGCGTTCCCCCAAGTCTCCTGATTAAAATTGTACCTCACTTGTGTGGGTAGGCCTAGCGCCCGCGAAAGGAAACGCCCCAAAGCGCAACGTGGACACATCCAAATTTTTTAAAGAAAACAGAGGTGTTTTTTGTGAAGTGCCTACCTGTAGATTTTGGCCTCTAGCTCAGCCGGTACCTAGGGAATCCAACCAAAACTGTGCATTTCTGAAAACTAGAGACCTAGGGGAATCCAAGATGGGGTGACTTGTGGGGCTCGGACCAGGTTCTGTTACCCAGAATCCTTTGCAAACCTCAAAATTTGGCCTCACATTTCTGTGGCAGAAAGTTCTGGAATCTGAGAGGAGCCACAAATTTCCTTCCACCCAGCATTCCCCCAAGTCTCCCGATAAAAATGATACCTCACTTGTGTGGGTAGGCCTAGCGCCCGCGACAGGAAACGCCCCAAAGCGCAACGTGGACACATCCCATTTTTTGAAAGAAAACAATGCCTACCTGTGGATTTTGGCCTGTAGCTCAGCCGGCACCTAGGGAAACCTACCAACCCTGTGCATTTTTAAAAACTAGAGACCTAGGGGAATCCAAGATGGGGTGACTTGTGGGGCTCAGACCAAGTTCTGTTACCCAGAATCCTTTGCAAACCTCAAAATTTGACTATAAAAACACCCTTTCCTCTCATTTCGGTGACAGAAAGTTCTGGAATCTGAGAGGAGCCACAAATTTCCTTCCACCCAGCGTTCCCCCAAGTCTCCCGATAAAAATGATACCTCACTTGTGTGGGTAGGCCTAGCGCCCGCGACAGGAAACGCCCCAAAGCGCAACGTGGGCACATCCAAATTTTTTAAAGAAAACAGAGGTGTTTTTTGCGAAGTGCCTACCTGTAGATTTTGGCCTCTAGCTCAGCCGGTACCTAGGGAAACCTACCAAACCTGTGCATTTCTGAAAACTAGAGACCTAGGGGAATCCAAGATGGGGTGACTTGTGGGGCTCGGACCAGGTTCTGTTACCCAGAATCCTTTGCAAACCTCAAAATTTGGCCTCATATTTCTGTGGCAGAAAGTTCTGGAATCTGAGAGGAGCCACAAATTTCCTTCCACCCAGCGTTCCCCCAAGTGTCCCGATAAAAATGATACCTCACTTGTGTGGGTAGGCCTAGCGCCCGCGACAGGAAACGCCCCAAAGCTCAACGTGGGCAACTCCACATTTTTTAAAGAAAACAGAGGTGTTTTTTGCGAAGTGCCTACCTGTAGATTTTGGCCTCTAGCTCAGCCGGTACCTAGGGAAACCTACCAAACCTGTGCATTTCTGAAAACTAGAGACCTAGGGGAATCCAAGATGGGGTGACTTGTGGGGCTCGGACCAGGTTCTGTTACCCAGAATCCTTTGCAAACCTCAAAATTTGGCCTCACATTTCTGTGGCAGAAAGTTCTGGAATCTGAGAGGAGCCACAAATTTACTTCCACCCAGCGTTCCCCCAAGTCTCCTGATTAAAATTGTACCTCACTTGTGTGGGTAGGCCTAGCGCCCGCGAAAGGAAACGCCCCAAAGCGCAACGTGGACACATCCAAATTTTTTAAAGAAAACAGAGGTGTTTTTTGTGAAGTGCCTACCTGTAGATTTTGGCCTCTAGCTCAGCCGGTACCTAGGGAATCCAACCAAAACTGTGCATTTCTGAAAACTAGAGACCTAGGGGAATCCAAGATGGGGTGACTTGTGGGGCTCGGACCAGGTTCTGTTACCCAGAATCCTTTGCAAACCTCAAAATTTGGCCTCACATTTCTGTGGCAGAAAGTTCTGGAATCTGAGAGGAGCCACAAATTTCCTTCCACCCAGCGTTCCCCCAAGTCTCCTGATAAAAATGATACCTCACTTGTGTGGGTAGGCCTAGCGCGCGCGACAGGAAACGCCCCAAAGCGCAATGTGGACACATCCCAATTTTTTGAAAGAAAACAGAGGTGTTTTTTGCGAAGTGCCTACCTGTAGATCTTGGCCTGTAGCTCAGCCAGCACCTAGGGAAACCTACCACACCTGTGCATTTCTGAAAACTAGACACCAAGGGGAATCCATGATGGGGTGACTTGTGGGGCTCGGACCAGGTTCTGTTACCCAGAATCCTTTGCAAACCTCAAAATTTGGCTAAAAAAAACACATGTTCCTCACATTTCTGTGGCAGAAAGTTCTGGAATCTGAGAGGAGCCACAAATTTCCTTCCACCAGCGTTTCCCCAAGTCTCCCGATAAAAATGATACCTCACTTGTGTGGGTAGGCCTAGCGCCCGCGACAAGAAACGCCCTAAAGCGCAACGTGGACACATCCAAATTTTTGAAAGAAAACAGAGGTGTTTTTTGCGAAGTGCCTACCTGTAGATTTTGGCGTGTAGCTCTGCCGGCACCTAGGGAAACCTACCAAACCTGTGCATTTCTGAAAACTAGAGACCAAGGGGAATCCAAGATGGGGTGACTTGTGGGGCTCGGACCAGGTTCTGTTACCCAGAATCCTTTGCAAACCTCAAAATTTGGCTAAAAAAACACATGTTCCTCACATTTCTGTGGCAGAAAGTTCTGGAATCTGAGAGGAGCCACAAATTTCCTTCCACCCAGCGTTTCCCCAAGTCTCCCAATAAAAATGATACCTCACTTGTGTGGGTAGGCCTAGCGCCCGCGATAGGAAACGCCCCAAAGCGCAATGTTGACACATCCAAATTTTTTAAAGAAAACAGAGGTGTTTTTTGCGAAGTGCCTACCTGTAGATCTTGGCCTGTAGCTCAGCCAGCACCTAGGGAAACCTACCACACCTGTGCATTTCTGAAAACTAGACACCAAGGGGAATCCATGATGGGGTGACTTGTGGGGCTCGGACCAGGTTCTGTTACCCAGAATCCTTTGCAAACCTCAAAATTTGGCTAAAAAAAACACATGTTCCTCACATTTCTGTGGCAGAAAGTTCTGGAATCTGAGAGGAGCCACAAATTTCCTTCCACCATCGTTTCCCCAAGTCTCCAAATAAAAATGATACCTCACTTGTGTGGGTAGGCCTAGCGCCCGCGACAAGAAACGCCCTAAAGCGCAACGTGGACACATCCAAATTTTTGAAAGAAAACAGAGGTGTTTTTTGCGAAGTGCCTACCTGTAGATTTTGGCGTGTAGCTCTGCCGGCACCTAGGGAAACCTACCAAACCTGTGCATTTCTGAAAACTAGAGACCAAGGGGAATCCAAGATGGGGTGACTTGTGGGGCTCGGACCAGGTTCTGTTACCCAGAATCCTTTGCAAACCTCAAAATTTGGCTAAAAAAACACATGTTCCTCACATATCTGTGGCAGAAAGTTCTGGAATCTGAGAGGAGCCACAAATTTCCTTCCACCCAGCGTTTCCCCAAGTCTCCCAATAAAAATGATACCTCACTTGTGTGGGTAGGCCTAGCGCCCGCGATAGGAAACGCCCCAAAGCGCAACGTGGACACATCCCATTTTTTGAAAGAAAACAGTGCCTACCTGTGGATTTTGGCCTGTAGCTCAGCCGGCACCTAGGGAAACCTACCAACCCTGTGCATTTTTTAAAACTAGAGACCTAGGGGAATCCAAGATGGGGTGACTTGTGGGGCTCGGACCAAGTTCTGTTACCCAGAATCATTTGCAAACCTCAAAATTCGGCTATAAAAACACCCTTTCCTCTCATTTCGGTGACAGAAAGTTCTGGAATCTGAGAGGAGCCACAAATTTCCTTCCACCCAGCGTTCCCCCAAGTCTCCCGATAAAAATGATACCTCACTTGTGTGGGTAGGCCTTGCGCCCGCGGCAGGAAACGCCCCAAAGCGCAACGTGGGCACATCCAAATTTTTTAAAGAAAACAGAGGTGTTTCTTGCGAAGTGCCTACCTGTAGATTTTGGCCTCTAGCTCAGCCGGTACCCAGGGAAACCTACCAAACCAGTGCATTTCTGAAAACTAGAGACCTAGGGGAATCCAAGATGGGGTGACTTGTGGGGCTCGGACCAGGTTCTGTTACCCAGAATCCTTTGCAAACCTCAAAATTTGGCCTCACATTTCTGTGGCAGAAAGTTCTGGAATCTGAGAGGAGCCACAAATTTCCTTCCACCCAGCGTGCCCCCAAGTGTCCCGATAAAAATGATACCTCACTTGTGTGGGTAGGCCTAGCGCCCGCGACAGGAAACGCCCCAAAGCGCAACGTTGGCACATCCAAATTGTTTAAAGAAAACAGAGGTGTTATTTGCGAAGTGCCTACCTGTAGATTTTGGCCTCTAGCTCTGCCGGTACCTAGGGAAACCTACCAAACCTGTGCATTTCTGAAAACTAGAGACCTAGGGGAATCCAAGATGGGGTGACTTGTGGGGCTCGGACCAGGTTCTGTTACCCAGAATCCTTTGCAAACCTCACAATTTGGCCTCACATTTCTGTGGCAGAAAGTTCTGGAATCTGAGAGGAGCCACAAATTTACATCCACCCAGCGTTCCCCCAAGTCTCCTGATAAAAATTATACCTCACTTGTGTGGGTAGGCCTAGCGCCCGCGACAGGAAACGCCCCAAAGCGCAACGTGGACACATCCAAATTTTTTAAAGAAAACAGAGATGTTTTTTGTGAATGCCTACCTGTAGATTTTGGCCTCTAGCTCAGCCAGAACCTAGGGAAACCTACCACACCTGTGCATTTCTGAAAACTAGAGACCTAGGGGAATCCATGATGGGGTGACTTGTGGGGCTCGGACCAGGTTCTGTTACCCAGAATCCTTTGCAAATCTCAAAATTTGGCTAAAAAAACACATATTCCTCACATTTCTGTGGCAGAAAGTTCTGGAATCTGAGAGGAGCCACAAATTTGCTTCCACCCAGCGTTCCCCAAAGTCTCCCGATAAAAATGACCCCTCACTTGTGTGGGTAGGCCTAGCGCCCGCGACAGGAAACGCCCCAAAGCGCAATGTGGACACATCCAAATTTTTTAAAGAAAACAGAGGTGTTTTTTGCGAAGTGCCTACCTGTAGATTTTGGCCTCTAGCTCAGCCGGCACCTAGGGAAACCTACCAAACCTGTGCATTTCTGAAAACTAGAGACCTAGGGGAATCCATGATGGGGCGACTTGTGGGGCTCGGACCAAGTTCTGTTACCCAGAATCCTTTGCAAACCTCAAAATTTGGCTAAAAAAACACATGTTCCTCACAATTGTGTGGCAGAAAGTTCTGGAATCTGAGAGGAGCCACAAATTTCCTTCCACCCAGCGTTCCCCCAAGTCTCCCGATAAAAATTATACCTCACTTGTGTGGGTAGGCCTAGCGCCCGCGTCAGGAAACGCCCTAAAGCGCAACGTGGACACATCCACATTTTTGAAAGAAAACACAGGTGTTTTTTGCGAAGTGCCAACCTGTAGATTTTGGCCTGTAGCTCAGCCTGCACCTAGGGAAACCTACCAAACCTGTGCATTTCTGAAAGCTAGAGAACTAGGGAAATCCAAGATGGGGTGACTTGTGGGGCTCGTACCAGGTTCGGTTACCCAGAATCCTTTGCAAACCTCAAAATTTGGCTAAAAAAACACATGTTCCTCACATTTCTGTGGTAGAAATTTCTGGAATCTGAGAGGAGCCACAAATTTTCTTCCACCCAGCGTTCCCCCAAGTCTCCTGATAAAAATGATACCTCACTTGTGTGGGTAGGCCTAGCGCCCGCGACAGGAAACGCCCCAAAGTGCAACGTGGACACATCCAATTTTTTTAAAGAAAACAGAGGTGTTTTTTGCGAAGTGCCTACCTGTAGATTTTGGCCTGTAGCTCAGCCGGCACCTAGGGAAACCTACCAAACCTGTGCATTTCTGAAAACTAGAGACCTAGGGGAATCCAAGATGGAGTGACTTGTGGCGCTCGGACCAGGTTCTGTTACCCAGAATCCTTTGCAAACCTCAAAATTTGGCTAAAAAAACACATGTTCCTCACAATTCTGTGGCAGAAAGTTCTGGAATCTGAGATGAGCCACAAATTTCCTTCCACCCAGCGTTTCCCCAAGTCTCCCAATAAAAATGATACCTCACTTGTGTGGGTAGGCCTAGCGCCCACGACAGGAAACGCCCCAAAGCGCAACGTGGAGACATCTAATTTTTTTTTTTAAAACAGAGGTGTTTTTTGCGAAGTGCCTACCTGTAGATTTTGGCCTCTAGCTCAGCCGGCACCTAGGGAAACCTACCAAACCTGTGCATTTCTGAAAACTAGAGACCTAGGGGAATTCAAGATGGAGTGACTTGTGGGGCTCGGACCAGGTTCTGTTACCCAGAATCCTTTGCAAACCTCAAAATTTGGCTAAAAAAACACATGTTCCTCACATTTCTGTGGCAGAAAGTTCTGGATTCTGAGAGGAGCCACAAATTTCCTTCCACCCAGCGTTCCCCCAAATCTCCCGATAAAAATGATACCTCACTTGTGTGGGTAGGCCTAGCGCCCGCGACAGGAAACGCCCCAAAGTGCAACGTGGACACATTCCATTTTTTGAAAGAAAACAGTGCATACCTGTGGATTTTGGCCTGAAGCTCAGCCGGCACCTAGGGAAACCTACCAAACCTGTGCATTTCTGAAAACTAGAGACCTAGGGAATCCAAAATGGGGTGACTTGTGGGGCTCGGACCAGATTCTGTTACCCAGAATACTTTGCAAACCTCAAAATTTGGCTAAAAAAACACATGTTCCTCACATTTCTGTGGCAGAAAGTTCTGGAATCGGAGAGGAGCCACAAATTTCCTTCCACCCAGCGTTTCCCCAAGTCTCCCGATAAAAATGATACCTCACTTGTGTGGGTAGGCCTAGCGCCCGCGACAGGAAACGCCCCAAAGCGCAACGTGGACACATCCCATTTTAGAAAAGAAAACAGTGCCTACCTATGGATTTTGGCCTGTAGCTCAGCCGGCACCTAGGGAAACCTACCAACCCTGTGCATTTCTGAAAACTAGAGACCTAGGGGAATCCATGATGGGGCGACTTGTGGCGCTCGGACCAGGTTCTCTTACCCAGAATCCTTTGCAAACCTCAAAATTTGGCTAAAAAAACACATGTTCCTCACATTTCTGTGGCAGAAAGTTCTGCAATCTGAGAGGAGCCACAAATTTCCTTCCACCCAGCGTTTCCCTAAGTCTCCCGATAAAAATGATACCTCACTTGTGTGGGTAGGCCAAGCGCCCGCGACAGGAATCGCCCCAAAGCGCAATGTGGACACATCCAATTGTTTGAAAGAAAACAGAGGTGTTTTTTGCGAAGTGCCTACCTGTAGATTTTGGCCTGTAGCTCAGCCGGCACCTAGGGAAACCTACCAAACCTGTGCATTTCTGAAAACTAGAGACCTAGGGGAATTCAAGATGGGGTGACTTGTGGGGCTCGGACCAGGTTCTGTTACCCAGAATACTTTGCAAACCTCAAAATTTGGCTAAAAAAACACATGTTCCTCACATTTCTGTGGCAGAAAGTTCTGCAATCTGAGAGGAGCCACAAATTTCCTTCCACCCAGCGTTTCCCTAAGTCTCCCGATAAAAATGATACCTCACTTGTGTGGGTAGGCCTAGCGCCCGCGACAGGAATCGCCCCAAAGCGCAATGTGGACACATCCAATTGTTTGAAAGAAAACAGAGGTGTTTTTTGCGAAGTGCCTACCTGTAGATTTTGGCCTGTAGCTCAGCCGGCACCTAGGGAAACCTACCAAACCTGTGCATTTCTGAAAACTAGAGACCTAGGGGAATTCAAGATGGGGTGACTTGTGGGGCTCGGACCAGGTTCGGTTACCCAGAATCCTTTGCAAACCTCAAAATTTGGCTAAAAAAACACATGTTCCTCACATTTCTGTGGCAGAAAGTCCTGGAATCTGAGATGAGCCACAAATGTCCTTCCACCCAGCGTTCCCCCAAGTTTCCCGATAAAAATGATACCTCACTTGTGTGGGTAGGCCTAGCGCCCGCGACAGTAAACGCCCCAAAGTGCAACGTGGACACATCCACATTTTTTAAAGAAAACAGAGGTGTTTTTTGCGAAGTGCCTACTTGTAGATTTTGGCCTCTAACTCAGCCGCCACCTAGGGAAACCTACCACAGCGGTGCATTTCTAAAAACTAGTGACCTAGGGGAATCCATGATGGGGTGACTTGTGGGGCTCGGACCAGGTTCTGTTACCCAGAATCCTTTGAAAACCTCAAAATTTGGCTAAAAAAACACATGTTCCTCACATTTCTGTGGCAGAAAGTTCTGGAATCTGAGAGGAGCCACAAATTTCCTTCCACCCAGCGTTTCCCCAAGTCTCCCAATAAAAATGACACCTCACTTGTGTGGGTAGGCCTAGCGCCGACGACAGGAAACGCCCTAAAGCGCAACGTGGACACAAACAAATTTTGTAAAGAAAACAGAGGTGTTTTTTGCGAAGTGCCAACCTGTAGATTTTGGCCTGTAGCTCAGCCAGCACCTAGGGAAACCTACCAATCCTGTGCATTTCTGAAAACTAGAGACCTAGGGGAATCCAAGATGGGGTGACTTGTGGGGCTCGGACCAGGTTCTGTTACCCAGAATCCTTTGCAAACCTCAAAATTTGGCTAAAAAAACACATGTTCCTCACATTTCTGTGGCAGAAAGTTCTGGAATCTGAGAGGAGCCACAAATTTCCTTCCACCCAGCGTTTCCCCAAGTCTCCCAATAAAAATGATACCTCACTTGTGTGGGTAGGCCTAGCGCCCGCGACAGGAAACGCCCCAAAGCGCAACGTGGACACATCCAATTTTTTTAAAGAAAACAGAGGTGTTTTTTGCGAAGTGTCTACCTGTAGATTTTGGCCTCTAGCTCAGCCGGCACCTAGGGAAACCTACCAAACCTGTGCATTTCTGAAAACTAGAGACGTAGGGGAATTCAAGATGGAGTGACTTGTGGGGCTCGGACCAGGTTCTGTTACCCAGAATGCTTTGCAAACCTCAAAATTTGGCTAAAAAAACACATGTTCCTCACATTTCTGTGGCAGAAAGTTCTGGAATCTGAGAGGAGCCACAAATTTCCTTCCACCCAGCGTCCCCCCAAGTCTCCCGATAAAAATGATACCTCACTTGTGTGGGTAGGCCTAGCCCCCGCGACAGGAAACGCCCCAAAGCGCAACGTGGACACATCCCATTTTTTGAAAGAAAACAGTGCCTACCTATGGATTTTGGCCTGTAGCTCAGCCGGCACCTAGGGAAACCTACCAACCCTGTGCATTTCTGAAAACTAGAGACCTAGGGGAATCCATGATGGGGCGACTTGTGGCGCTCGGACCAGGTTCTCTTACCCAGAATCCTTTGCAAACCTCAAAACTTGGCTAAAAAAACACATGTTCCTCACATTTCTGTGGCAGAAAGTTTTGCAATCTGAGAGGAGCCACAAATGTCCTTCCACCCAGCGTTTCCCTAAGTCTCCCGATAAAAATGATACCTCACTTGTGTGGGTAGGCCTAGCGCCCGCGACAGGAAACGCCCCAAAGCGCAATGTGGACACATCCAATTTTTTGAAAGAAAACAGAGGTGTTTTTTGCGAAGTGCCTACCTGTAGATTTTGGCCTGTAGCTCAGCCGGCACCTAGGGAAACCTACCAAACCTGTGCATTTCTGAAAACTAGAGACCTAGGGGAATTCAAGATGGAGTGACTTGTGGGGCTCGGACCAGGTTCTGTTACCCAGAATCCTTTGCAAACCTCAAAATTTGGCTAAAAAAACACATGTTCCTCACATTTCTGTGGCAGAAAGTTCTGGAATCTGAGAGGAGCCACAAATTTCCTTCCACCCAGCGTTCCCCCAAGTCTTCCGATAAAAATGACACCTCACTTGTGTGGGTAGGCCTAGCGCCCACGACAGGAAACGCCCCAAAGTGCAATGTGGACACATCCAAAGTTTTTAAAGAAAACAGAGGTGTTTTTTGCGAAGTGCCAACCTGTAGATTTTGGCCTGTAGCTCAGCCAGCACCTAGGGAAACCTACCAATCCTGTGCATTTCTGAAAACTAGAGACCTAGGGGAATCCAAGATGGGGTGACTTGTGGGGCTCGGACCAGGTTCTGTTACCCAGAATCCTTTGCAAACCTCAAAATTTGGCTTAAAAAACACATGTTCCTCACATTTCTGTGGCAGAAAGTTCTGGAATCTGAGAGGAGCCACAAATTTCCTTCCACCCAGCGTTTCCCCAAGTCTCCCAATAAAAATGATACCTCACTTGTGTGGGTAGGCCTAGCGCCCGCGACAGGAAACGCCCCAAAGCGCAACGTGGACACATCCAATTTTTTTTAAGAAAACAGAGGTGTTTTTTGCGAAGTGTCTACCTGTAGATTTTGGCCTCTAGCTCAGCCGGCACCTAGGGAAACCTACCAAACCTGTGCATTTCTGAAAACTAGAGACCTAGGGGAATTCAAGATGGAGTGACTTGTGGGGCTCGGACCAGGTTCTGTTACCCAGAATGCTTTGCAAACCTCAAAATTTGGCTAAAAAAACACATGTTCCTCACATTTCTGTGGCAGAAAGTTCTGGAATCTGAGAGGAGCCACAAATTTCCTTCCACCCAGCGTCCCCCCAAGTCTCCCGATAAAAATTATACCTCACTTGTGTGGGTAGGCCTAGCCCCCGCGACAGGAAACGCCCCAAAGCGCAACGTGGACACATCCCATTTTTTGAAAGAAAACAGTGCCTACCTATGGATTTTGGCCTGTAGCTCAGCCGGCACCTAGGGAAACCTACCAACCCTGTGCATTTCTGAAAACTAGAGACCTAGGGGAATCCATGATGGGGCGACTTGTGGCACTCGGACCAGGTTCTCTTACCCAGAATCCTTTGCAAACCTCAAAACTTGGCTAAAAAAACACATGTTCCTCACATTTCTGTGGCAGAAAGTTTTGCAATCTGAGAGGAGCCACAAATGTCCTTCCACCCAGCGTTTCCCTAAGTCTCCTGATAAAAATGATACCTCACTTGTGTGGGTAGGCCTAGCGCCCGCGACAGGAAACGCCCCAAAGCGCAATGTGGACACATCCAATTTTTTGAAAGAAAACAGAGGTGTTTTTTGCGAAGTGCCTACCTGTAGATTTTGGCCTGTAGCTCAGCCGGCACCTAGGGAAACCTACCAAACCTGTGCATTTCTGAAAACTAGAGACCTAGGGGAATTCAAGATGGAGTGACTTGTGGGGCTCGGACCAGGTTCTGTTACCCAGAATCCTTTGCAAACCTCAAAATTTGGCTAAAAAAACACATGTTCCTCACATTTCTGTGGCAGAAAGTTCTGGAATCTGAGAGGAGCCACAAATTTCCTTCCACCCAGCGTTCCCCCAAGTCTTCCGATAAAAATGACACCTCACTTGTGTGGGTAGGCCTAGCGCCCACGACAGGAAACGCCCCAAAGTGCAATGTGGACACATCCAAAGTTTTTAAAGAAAACAGAGGTGTTTTTTGCGAAGTGCCTACCTGTAGATTTTGGCCTCTAGCTCAGCCGGCACCTAGGGAAACCTACCAAACCTGTGCATTTTTTGAAAACTAGAGACCTAGGGGAATTCAAGATGGGGTGACTTGTGGGGCTCGGACCAGGTTCTGTTACCCAGAATCCTTTGCAAACCTCAAAATTTGGCTAAAAAAACACATGTTCCTCACATTTCTGTGGCAGAAAGTCCTGGAATCTGAGATGAGCCACAAATTTCCTTCCACCCAGCGTTCCCCCAAGTTTCCCGATAAAAATGATACCTCACTTGTGTGGGTAGGCCTAGCGCCCACGACAGTAAACGCCCCAAAGTGCAACGTGGACACATCCACATTTTTTAAAGAAAACAGAGGTGTTTTTTGCGAAGTGCCTACTTGTAGATTTTGGCCTCTAACTCAGCCGCCACCTAGGGAAACCTACCACAGCGGTGCATTTCTAAAAACTAGTGACCTAGGGGAATCCATGATGGGGTGACTTGTGGGGCTCGGACCAGGTTCTGTTACCCAGAATCCTTTGAAAACCTCAAAATTTGGCTAAAAAAACACATGTTCCTCACATTTCTGTGGCAGAAAGTTCTGGAATCTGAGAGGAGCCACAAATTTCCTTCCACCCAGCGTTTCCCCAAGTCTCCCAATAAAAATGACACCTCACTTGTGTGGGTAGGCCTAGCGCCGACGACAGGAAACGCCCTAAAGCGCAACGTGGACACATACAAATTTTGTAAAGAAAACAGAGGTGTTTTTTGCGAAGTGCCAACCTGTAGATTTTGGCCTGTAGCTCAGCCAGCACCTAGGGAAACCTACCAATCCTGTGCATTTCTGAAAACTAGAGACCTAGGGGAATCCAAGATGGGGTGACTTGTGGGGCTCGGACCAGGTTCTGTTACCCAGAATCCTTTGCAAACCTCAAAATTTGGCTAAAAAAACACATGTTCCTCACATTTCTGTGGCAGAAAGTTCTGGAATCTGAGAGGAGCCACAAATTTCCTTCCACCCAGCGTTTCCCCAAGTCTCCCAATAAAAATGATACCTCACTTGTGTGGGTAGGCCTAGCGCCCGCGACAGGAAACGCCCCAAAGCGCAACGTGGACACATCCAATTTTTTTAAAGAAAACAGAGGTGTTTTTTGCGAAGTGTCTACCTGTAGATTTTGGCCTCTAGCTCAGCCGGCACCTAGGGAAACCTACCAAACCTGTGCATTTCTGAAAACTAGAGACCTAGGGGAATTCAAGATGGAGTGACTTGTGGGGCTCGGACCAGGTTCTGTTACCCAGAATGCTTTGCAAACCTCAAAATTTGGCTAAAAAAACACATGTTCCTCACATTTCTGTGGCAGAAAGTTCTGGAATCTGAGAGGAGCCACAAATTTCCTTCCACCCAGCGTCCCCCCAAGTCTCCCGATAAAAATGATACCTCACTTGTGTGGGTAGGCCTAGCCCCCGCGACAGGAAACGCCCCAAAGCGCAACGTGGACACATCCCATTTTTTGAAAGAAAACAGTGCCTACCTATGGATTTTGGCCTGTAGCTCAGCCGGCACATAGGGAAACCTACCAACCCTGTGCATTTCTGAAAACTAGAGACCTAGGGGAATCCATGATGGGGCGACTTGTGGCGCTCGGACCAGGTTCTCTTACCCAGAATCCTTTGCAAACCTCAAAACTTGGCTAAAAAAACACATGTTCCTCACATTTCTGTGGCAGAAAGTTTTGCAATCTGAGAGGAGCCACAAATGTCCTTCCACCCAGCGTTTCCCTAAGTCTCCCGATAAAAATGATACCTCACTTGTGTGGGTAGGCCTAGCGCCCGCGACAGGAAACGCCCCAAAGCGCAATGTGGACACATCCAATTTTTTTAAAGAAAACAGAGGTGTTTTTTGCGAAGTGCCTACCTGTAGATTTTGGCCTGTAGCTCAGCCGGCACCTAGGGAAACCTACCACACCTGTGCATTTCTGAAAACTAGAGACCTAGGGGAATTCAAGATGGAGTGACTTGTGGGGCTCGGACCAGGTTCTGTTACCCAGAATCCTTTGCAAACCTCAAAATTTGGCTAAAAAAACACATGTTCCTCACATTTCTGTGGCAGAAAGTTCTGGAATCTGAGAGGAGCCACAAATTTCCTTCCACCCAGCGTTCCCCCAAGTCTTCCGATAAAAATGACACCTCACTTGTGTGGGTAGGCCTAGCGCCCACGACAGGAAACGCCCCAAAGTGCAATGTGGACACATCCAAAGTTTTTAAAGAAAACAGAGGTGTTTTTTGCGAAGTGCCAACCTGTAGATTTTGGCCTGTAGCTCAGCCAGCACCTAGGGAAACCTACCAATCCTGTGCATTTCTGAAAACTAGAGACCTAGGGGAATCCAAGATGGGGTGACTTGTGGGGCTCGGACCAGGTTCTGTTACCCAGAATCCTTTGCAAACCTCAAAATTTGGCTTAAAAAACACATGTTCCTCACATTTCTGTGGCAGAAAGTTCTGGAATCTGAGAGGAGCCACAAATTTCCTTCCACCCAGCGTTTCCCCAAGTCTCCCAATAAAAATGATACCTCACTTGTGTGGGTAGGCCTAGCGCCCGCGACAGGAAACGCCCCAAAGCGCAACGTGGACACATCCAATTTTTTTAAAGAAAACAGAGGTGTTTTTTGCGAAGTGTCTACCTGTAGATTTTGGCCTCTAGCTCAGCCGGCACCTAGGGAAACCTACCAAACCTGTGCATTTCTGAAAACTAGAGACCTAGGGGAATTCAAGATGGAGTGACTTGTGGGGCTCGGACCAGGTTCTGTTACCCAGAATGCTTTGCAAACCTCAAAATTTGGCTAAAAAAACAAATGTTCCTCACATTTCTGTGGCAGAAAGTTCTGGAATCTGAGAGGAGCCACAAATTTCCTTCCACCCAGCGTCCCCCCAAGTCTCCCGATAAAAATTATACCTCACTTGTGTGGGTAGGCCTAGCCCCCGCGACAGGAAACGCCCCAAAGCGCAACGTGGACACATCCCATTTTTTGAAAGAAAACAGTGCCTACCTATGGATTTTGGCCTGTAGCTCAGCCGGCACCTAGGGAAACCTACCAACCCTGTGCATTTCTGAAAACTAGAGACCTAGGGGAATCCATGATGGGGCGACTTGTGGCGCTCGGACCAGGTTCTCTTACCCAGAATCCTTTGCAAAACTCAAAACTTGGCTAAAAAAACACATGTTCCTCACATTTCTGTGGCAGAAAGTTTAGCAATCTGAGAGGAGCCACAAATGTCCTTCCACCCAGCGTTTCCCTAAGTCTCCCGATAAAAATGATACCTCACTTGTGTGGGTAGGCCTAGCGCCCGCGACAGGAAACGCCCCAAAGCGCAATGTGGACACATCCAATTTTTTGAAAGAAAACAGAGGTGTTTTTTGCGAAGTGCCTACCTGTAGATTTTGGCCTGTAGCTCAGCCGGCACCTAGGGAAACCTACCAAACCTGTGCATTTTTTGAAAACTAGAGACCTAGGGGAATCCATGATGGGGCGACTTGTGGGGCTCGGACCAGGTTCTCTTACCCAGAATCCTTTGCAAACCTCAAAATTTGGCTAAAAAAACACATGTTCCTCACAATTCTGTGGTAGAAAGTTCTGGAATCTGAGATGAGCCACAAATTTCCTTCCACCCAGCGTTCCCCCAAGTCTCCCGATAAAAATTATACCTCACTTGTGTGGGTAGGCCTAGCGCCCGCAACAGGAAACGCCCTAAAGCGCAACGTGGACACATCCAAATTTTTGAAAGAAAACAGAGGTGTTTTTTGCGAAGTGCCAACCTGTAGATTTTGGCCTGTAGCTCAGCCGGCACCTAGGGAAACCTACCAAACCTGTGCATTTCTGAAAGCTAGAGAACTAGGGGAATACAAGATGGGGTGACTTGTGGGGCTCGGACCAGGTTCTGTTACCCAGAATCCTTTGCAAACCTCAAAATTTGGCTAAAAAAACACATGTTCCTCACATTTCTGTGGCAGAAAGTTCTGGAATCTGAGAGGAGCCACAAATTTCCTTCCACCCAGCGTTTCCCCAAGTCTCCCAATAAAAATGACACCTCACTTGTGTGGGTAGGCCTAGCGCCGACGACAGGAAACGCCCTAAAGCGCAACGTGGACACATACAAATTTTGTAAAGAAAACAGAGGTGTTTTTTGCGAAGTGCCAACCTGTAGATTTTGGCCTGTAGCTCAGCCAGCACCTAGGGAAACCTACCAATCCTGTGCATTTCTGAAAACTAGAGACCTAGGGGAATCCAAGATGGGGTGACTTGTGGGGCTCGGACCAGGTTCTGTTACCCAGAATCCTTTGCAAACCTCAAAATTTGGCTAAAAAAACACATGTTCCTCACATTTCTGTGGCAGAAAGTTCTGGAATCTGAGAGGAGCCACAAATTTCCTTCCACCCAGCGTTTCCCCAAGTCTCCCAAAAAAATGATACCTCACTTGTGTGGGTAGGCCTAGTGCCCGCGACAGGAAACGCCCCAAAGCGCAACGTGGACACATCCAATTTTTTTAAAGAAAACAGAGGTGTTTTTTGCGAAGTGTCTACCTGTAGATTTTGGCCTCTAGCTCAGCCGGCACCTAGGGAAACCTACCAAACCTGTGCATTTCTGAAAACTAGAGACCTAGGGGAATTCAAGATGGAGTGACTTGTGGGGCTCGGACCAGGTTCTGTTACCCAGAATGCTTTGCAAACCTCAAAATTTGGCTAAAAAAACACATGTTCCTCACATTTCTGTGGCAGAAAGTTCTGGAATCTGAGAGGAGCCACAAATTTCCTTCCACCCAGCGTCCCCCCAAGTGTCCCGATAAAAATGATACCTCACTTGTGTGGGTAGGCCTAGCCCCCGCGACAGGAAACGCCCCAAAGCGCAACGTGGACACATCCCATTTTTTGAAAGAAAACAGTGCCTACCTATGGATTTTGGCCTGTAGCTCAGCCGGCACCTAGTGAAACCTACCAACCCTGTGCATTTCTGAAAACTAGAGACCTAGGGGAATCCATGATGGGGCGACTTGTGGCGCTCGGACCAGGTTCTCTTACCCAGAATCCTTTGCAAACCATAAAACATGGCTAAAAAAACACATGTTCCTCACATTTCTGTGGCAGAAAGTTTTGCAATCTGAGAGGAGCCAAAAATGTCCTTCCACCCAGCGTTTCCCTAAGTCTCCCGATAAAAATGATACCTCACTTGTGTGGGTAGGCCTAGCGCCCGCGACAGGAAACGCCCCAAAGCGCAATGTGGACACATCCAATTTTTTGAAAGAAAACAGAGGTGTTTTTTGCGAAGTGCCTACCTGTAGATTTTGGCCTGTAGCTCAGCCGGCACCTAGGGAAACCTACCAAACCTGTGCATTTCTGAAAACTAGAGACCTAGGGGAATTCAAGATGGAGTGACTTGTGGGGCTCGGACCAGGTTCTGTTACCCAGAATCCTTTGCAAACCTCAAAATTTGGCTAAAAAAACACATGTTCCTCACATTTCTGTGGCAGAAAGTTCTGGAATCTGAGAGGAGCCACAAATTTCCTTCCACCCAACGTTCCCCCAAGTCTTCCGATAAAAATTACACCTCACTTGTGTGGGTAGGCCTAGCGCCCACGACAGGAAACGCCCCAAAGTGCAATGTGGACACATCCAAAGTTTTTAAAGAAAACAGAGGTGTTTTTTGCGAAGTGCCAACCTGTAGATTTTGGCCTGTAGCTCAGCCAGCACCTAGGGAAACCTACCAATCCTGTGCATTTCTGAAAACTAGAGACCTAGGGGAATCCAAGATGGGGTGACTTGTGGGGCTCGGACCAGGTTCTGTTACCCAGAATCCTTTGCAAACCTCAAAATTTGGCTAAAAAAACACATGTTCCTCACATTTCTGTGGCAGAAAGTTCTGGAATCTGAGAGGAGCCACAAATTTCCTTCCACCCAGCGTTTCCCCAAGTCTCCCAATAAAAATGATACCTCACTTGTGTGGGTAGGCCTAGCGCCCGCGACAGGAAACGCCCCAAAGCGCAACGTGGACACATCCAATTTTTTTAAAGAAAACAGAGGTGTTTTTTGCGAAGTGTCTACCTGTAGATTTTGGCCTCTAGCTCAGCCGGCACCTAGGGAAACCTACCAAACCTGTGCATTTCTGAAAACTAGAGACCTAGGGGAATTCAAGATGGAGTGACTTGTGGGGCTCGGACCAGGTTCTGTTACCCAGAATGCTTTGCAAACCTCAAAATTTGGCTAAAAAAACACATGTTCCTCACATTTCTGTGGCAGAAAGTTCTGGAATCTGAGAGGAGCCACAAATTTCCTTCCACCCAGCGTCCCCCCAAGTCTCCCGATAAAAATGATATCTCACTTGTGTGGGTAGGCCTAGCCCCCGCGACAGGAAACGCCCCAAAGCGCAACGTGGACACATCCCATTTTTTGAAAGAAAACAGTGCCTACCTATGGATTTTGGCCTGTAGCTCAGCCGGCACCTAGGGAAACCTACCAACCCTGTGCATTTCTGAAAACTAGAGACCTAGGGGAATCCATGATGGGGCGACTTGTGGCGCTCGGACCAGGTTCTCTTACCCAGAATCCTTTGCAAACCTCAAAACTTGGCTAAAAAAACACATGTTCCTCACATTTCTGTGGCAGAAAGTTTTGCAATCTGAGAGGAGCCACAAATGTCCTTCCACCCAGCGTTTCCCTAAGTCTCCCGATAAAAATGATACCTCACTTGTGTGGGTAGGCCTAGCGCCCGCGACAGGAAACGCCCCAAAGCGCAATGTGGACACATCCAATTTTTTGAAAGAAAACAGAGGTGTTTTTTGCGAAGTGCCTACCTGTAGATTTTGGCCTGTAGCTCAGCCGGCACCTAGGGAAACCTACCAAACCTGTGCATTTCTGAAAACTAGAGACCTAGGGGAATTCAAGATGGAGTGACTTGTGGGGCTCGGACCAGGTTCTGTTACCCAGAATCCTTTGCAAACCTCAAAATTTGGCTAAAAAAACACATGTTCCTCACATTTCTGTGGCAGAAAGTTCTGGAATCTGAGAGGAGCCACAAATTTCCTTCCACCCAGCGTTCCCCCAAGTCTTCCGATAAAAATGACACCTCACTTGTGTGGGTAGGCCTAGCGCCCACGACAGGAAACGCCCCAAAGTGCAATGTGGACACATCCAAAGTTTTTTAAGAAAACAGAGGTGTTTTTTGCGAAGTGCCTACCTGTAGATTTTGGCCTCTAGCTCAGCCGGCACCTAGGGAAACCTACCAAACCTGTGCATTTCTGAAAACTAGAGACCTAGGGGAATCCATGATGGGGCAACTTGTGGGGCTCGGACCAGGTTCTCTTACCCAGAATCCTTTGCAAACCTCAAAATTTGGCTAAAAAAACACATGTTCCTCACATTTCTGTGGCAGAAAGTTCTGGAATCTGAGAGGAGCCACAAATTTCCTTCCACCCAGCGTTCCCCCAAGTCTCCCGATACAAATGATACCTCACTTGTGTGGGTAGGCCTAGCGCCCGCGACAGGAAACGCCCCAAAGCGCAACGTGGACACATCCTATTTTTTGAAAGAAAACAGTGCCTACCTATGGATTTTGGCCTGTAGCTCAGCCGGCACCTATGGAAACCTACCAACCCTGTGCATTTCTGAAAACTAGAGACCTAGGGGAATCCATGATGGGGCGACTTGTGGCGCTCGGACCAGGTTCTGTTACCCAGAATCCTTTGCAAACCTCAAAATTTGGCTAAAAAAACACATGTTCCTCACATTTCTGTGGCAGAAAGTTCTGGAATCTGAGAGGAGCCACAAATTTCCTTCCACCCAGCGTTTCCCTAAGTCTCCCGATAAAAATGATACCTCACTTGTGTGGGTAGGCCTAGCGCACGCGACAGGAAACGCCCCAAAGCGCAATGTGGACACATCCAATTTTTTGAAAGAAAACAGAGGTGTTTTTTGCGAAGTGCCTACCTGTAGATTTTGGCCTGTAGCTCAGCCGGCACCTAGGGAAACCTACCAAACCTGTGCATTTCTGAAAACTAGAGACCTAGTGGAATTCAAGATGGAGTGACTTGTTGGGCTCGGACCAGGTTCTGTTACCCAGAATCCTTTGCAAACCTCAAAATTTGGCTACAAAAACACATGTTCATCACATTTCTGTGGCAGAAAGTTCTGGAATCTGAGAGGAGCCACAAATTTCCTTCCACCCAGCGTTCCCCCTAGTCTCACGATACAAATGATACCTCACTTGTGTGGGTAGGCCTAGCGCCCGCGACAGGAAACGCCCCAAAGCGCAACGTGGACACATCCCATTTTTTGAAAGAAAACAGTGCCTACCTATGGATTTTGGCCTGTAGCTCAGCCGGCACCTAGGGAAACCTACCAACCCTGTGCATTTCTGAAAACTAGAGACCTAGGGGAATCCATGATGGGGCGACTTGTGGCGCTCGGACCAGGTTCTCTTACCCAGAATCCTTTGCAAACCTCAAAATTTGGCTAAAAAAACACATGTTCCTCACATTTCTGTGGCAGAAAGTTCTGCAATCTGAGAGGAGCCACAAATTTCCTTCCACCCAGCGTTTCCCTAAGTCTCCCGATAAAAATGATACCTCACTTGTGTGGGTAGGCCTAGCGCACGCGACAGGAAACGCCCCAAAGCGCAATGTGGACACATCCAATTTTTTGAAAGAAAACAGAGGTGTTTTTTGCGAAGTGCCTACCTGTAGATTTTGGCCTGTAGCTCAGCCGGCACCTAGGGAAACCTACCAAACCTGTGCATTTCTGAAAACTAGAGACCTAGGGGAATTCAAGATGGGGTGACTTGTGGGGCTCGGACCAGGTTCTGTTACCCAGAATCCTTTGCAAACCTCAAAATTTGGCTAAAAAAACACATGTTCCTCACATTTCTGTGGCAGAAAGTTCTGGAATCTGAGATGAGCCACAAATTTCCTTCCACCCAGCGTTCCCCCAAGTCTCCCGATAAAAATGATACCTCACTTGTGTGGGTAGGCCTAGCGCCCGCGACAGTAAACGCCCCAAAGTGCAACGTGGACACATCCACATTTTTTAAAGAAAACAGAGGTGTTTTTTGCGAAGTGCCTACTTGTAGATTTTGGCCTCTAACTCAGCCGCCACCTAGGGAAACCTACCACACCGGTGCATTTCTAAAAACTAGAGACCTAGGGGAATCCATGATGGGGTGACTTGTGGGGCTCGGACCAGGTTCTGTTACCCAGAATCCTTTGAAAAACTCAAAATTTGGCTAAAAAAACACATGTTCCTCACATTTCTGTGGCAGAAAGTTCTGGAATCTGAGATGAGCCACAAATTTCCTTCCACCCAGCGTTCCCCCAAGTCTCCCGATAAAAATGATACCTCACTTGTGTGGGTAGGCCTAGCGCCCGCGACAGTAAACGCCCCAAAGTGCAACGTGGACACATCCACATTTTTTAAAGAAAACAGAGGTGTTTTTTGCGAAGTGCCTACTTGTAGATTTTGGCCTGTAGCTCAGCCGGCACCTAGGGAAACCTACCAAACCTGTGCATTTTTGAAAACTAGAGACCTAGGGGAATTCAAGATGGAGTGACTTGTTGGGCTCGGACCAGGTTCTGTTACCCAGAATCCTTTGCAAACCTCAAAATTTGGCTACAAAAACACATGTTCCTCACATTTCTGTGGCAGAAAGTTCTGGAATCTGAGAGGAGCCACAAATTTCCTTCCACCCAGCGTTCCCCCAAGTCTCCCGATACAAATGATACCTCACTTGTGTGGGTAGGCCTAGCGCCCGCGACAGGAAACGCCCCAAAGCGCAACGTGGACACATCCCATTTTTTGAAAGAAAACAGTGCCTACCTATGGATTTTGGCCTGTAGCTCAGCCGGCACCTATGGAAACCTACCAACCCTGTGCATTTCTGAAAACTAGAGACCTAGGGGAATCCATGATGGGGCGACTTGTGGCGCTCGGACCAGGTTCTGTTACCCAGAATCCTTTGCAAACCTCAAAATTTGGCTAAAAAAACACATGTTCCTCACATTTCTGTGGCAGAAAGTTCTGCAATCTGAGAGGAGCCACAAATTTCCTTCCACCCAGCGTTTCCCTAAGTCTCCCGATAAAAATGATACCTCACTTGTGTGGGTAGGCCTAGCGCACGCGACAGGAAATGCCCCAAAGCGCAATGTGGACACATCCAATTTTTTGAAAGAAAACAGAGGTGTTTTTTGCGAAGTGCCTACCTGTAGATTTTGGCCTGTAGCTCAGCCGGCACCTAGGGAAACCTACCAAACCTGTGCATTTCTGAAAACTAGAGACCTAGGGGAATTCAAGATGGGGTGACTTGTGGGGCTCGGACCAGGTTCTGTTACCCAGAATCCTTTGCAAACCTCAAAATTTGGCTAAAAAAACACATGTTCCTCACATTTCTGTGGCAGAAAGTTCTGGAATCTGAGATGAGCCACAAATTTCCTTCCACCCAGCGTTCCCCCAAGTCTCCCGATAAAAATGATACCTCACTTGTGTGGGTAGGCCTAGCGCCCGCGACAGTAAACGCCCCAAAGTGCAACGTGGACACATCCACATTTTTTAAAGAAAACAGAGGTGTTTTTTGCGAAGTGCCTACTTGTAGATTTTGGCCTGTAGCTCAGCCGGCACCTAGGGAAACCTACCAACCCTGTGCATTTCTGAAAACTAGAGACCTAGGGGAATCCATGATGGGGCGACTTGTGGCGCTCGGACCAGGTTCTCTTACCCAGAATCCTTTGCAAACCTCAAAATTTGGCTAAAAAAACACATGTTCCTCACATTTCTGTGGCAGAAAGTTCTGCAATCTGAGAGGAGCCACAAATTTCCTTCCACCCAGCGTTTCCCTAAGTCTCCCGATAAAAATGATACCTCACTTGTGTGGGTAGGCCTAGAGCACGCGACAGGAAACGCCCCAAAGCGCAATGTGGACACATCCAATTTTTTGAAAGAAAACAGAGGTGTTTTTTGCGAAGTGCCTACCTGTAGATTTTGGCCTGTAGCTCAGCCGGCACCTAGGGAAACCTACCAAACCTGTGCATTTCTGAAAACTAGAGACCTAGGGGAATTCAAGATGGGGTGACTTGTGGGGCTCGGACCAGGTTCTGTTACCCAGAATCCTTTGCAAACCTCAAAATTTGGCTAAAAAAACACATGTTCCTCACATTTCTGTGGCAGAAAGTTCTGGAATCTGAGATGAGCCACAAATTTCCTTCCACCCAGCGTTCCCCCAAGTCTCCCGATAAAAATGATACCTCACTTGTGTGGGTAGGCCTAGCGCCCGCGACAGTAAACGCCCCAAAGTGCAACATGGACACATCCACATTTTTTAAAGAAAACAGAGGTGTTTTTTGCGAAGTGCCTACTTGTAGATTTTGGCCTCTAACTCAGCCGCCACCTAGGGAAACCTACCACACCGGTGCATTTCTAAAAACTAGAGACCTAGGGGAATCCATGATGGGGTGACTTGTGGGGCTCGGACCAGGTTCTGTTACCCAGAATCCTTTGAAAAACTCAAAATTTGGCTAAAAAAACACATGTTCCTCACATTTCTGTGGCAGAAAGTTCTGGAATCTGAGAGGAGCCACAAATTTCCTTCCACCCAGCGTTTCCCCAAGTCTCCCAATAAAAATTATACCTCACTTGTGTGGGTAGGCCTAGCGTCCGCGACAGGAAACGCCCCAAAGCGCAACGTGGACACATCCAATTTTTTGAAAGAAAACAGGTGTTTTTTGCGAAGTGCCTACCTGTACATTTTGGCCTCTAGCTCAGCCGGCACCTAGGGAAACCTACCAAACCTGTGCATTTCTGAAAACTAGAGACCTAGGGGAATTCAAGATGGAGTGACTTGTGGGGCTCGGACCAGGTTCTGTTACCCAGAATCCTTTGCAAACCTCAAAATTTGGCTAAAAAAACACATGTTCCTCACATTTCTGTTTCAGAAAGTTCTGGAATCTGAGAGGAGCCATAAATTTCCTTCCACCCAGCGTTCCCCCAAGTCTTCCGATAAAAATGATACCTCACTTGTGTGGGTAGGCCTAGCGCCCGCGACAGGAAACGCCCCAAAGCGCAACGTAGACACATCCCATTTTTTGAAAGAAAACAGTGCCTACCTGTGGATTTTGGCGTGTAGCTCAGCCGGCACCTAGGGAAACCTACCAACCCTGTGCATTTCTGAAAACTAGAGACCTAGGGGAATCCATGATGGGGCGATTTGTGGGGCTCGGACCAGGTTCTCTTACCCAGAATCCTTTGCACACCTCAAAATTTGGATAAAAAAACACATGTTCCTCACATTTCTGTGGCAGAAAGTTCTGGAATCTGAGAGTAGCCACAAATTTCCTTCCACCCAGCGTTTCCCTAAATCTCCCGATAAAAATGATACCTCACTTGTGTGGGTAGGCCTAGCGCCCGCGACAGGAAACGCCCCAAAGCGCAATGTGGACACATCCAATTTTTTGAAAGAAAACAGAGGTGTTTTTTGCGAAGTGCCTACCTGTAGAATTTGTCCTCTCGCTCAGCCGGCACCTAGGGAAACCTACCAAACCTGTGCATTTCTGAAAACTAGAGACCTAGGGGAATCCAAGATGGGGTGACTTGTGGGGCTCGGACCAAGTTCTGTTACCCAGAATCCTTTGCAAACCTCAAAATTTGGCTAAAAAAACACATGTTCCTCACATTTCTGTGGCAGAAAGTTCTGGAATCTGAGAGGAGCCACAAATTTCCTTCCACCCAGCATTCCCCCAAGTCTTCCGATAAAAATGAAACCTCACTTGTGTGGGTAGGCCTAGCACCCGCGACAGGAAACGCCCCAAAGCGCAACGTGGACACATCCCATTTTTTGAAAGAAAACAGTTCCTACCTATGGATTTTGGCCTGTAGCTCAGCCGGCACCTAGGGAAACCTACAAACCCTGTGCATTTCTGAAAACTAGAGACCTAGGGGAATCCATGATGGGGCGACTTGTGGCGCTCGGACCAGGTTCTCTTACCCAGAATCCTTTGCAAACCTCAAAATTTGGCTAAAAAAACACATGTTCCTCACATTTCTGTGGCAGAAAGTTCTGCAATCTGAGAGGAGCCACAAATTTCCTTCCACCCAGCCTTTCCCTAAGTCTCCCGATAAAAATGATACTTCACTTGTGTGGGTAGGCCTAGCGCCCGCGACAGGAAACGCCCCAAAGCGCAATGTGGACACATCCAATTTTTTTAAACAAAACAGAGGTGTTTTTTGCGAAGTGCCTACCTGTAGATTTTGGCCTCTAGCTCAGCCGGCACCTAGGAAAACCTACCAAACCTGTGCATTTCTGAAAACTAGAGACCTAGGGGAATCCATGATGGAGTGACTTGTGGGGCTCAGACCAGGTTCTGTTACCCAGAATCCTTTGCAAACCTCAAAATTTGGCTAAAAAAACACATGTTCCTCACATTTCTGTGGCAGAAAGTTCTGGAATCTGAGAGGAGCCACAAATTTCCTTCCACTCAGCGTTCCCCCAAGTCTCACGATAAAAATGATACCTCACTTGTGTGGGTAGGCCTAGCGCCCGCGACAGGAAACGCCCCAAAGCGCAACGTGGACACATCCCATTTTTTTAAAGAAAACAGTGCCTACCTATGGATTTTGGCCTGTAGCTCAGCCGGCACCTAGGGAAACCTATCAACCCTGTGCATTTCTGAAAACTAGAGACCTAGGGAAATCCATGATGGGGCGACTTGTGGCGCTCGGACCAGGTTCTCTTACCCAGAATCCTTTGCAAACCTCAAAATTTGGCTAAAAAAACACATGTTCCTCACATTTCTGTGGCAGAAAGTTCTGGAATCTGAGAGGAGCCACAAATTTCCTTCCACCCAGCATGCCCCCAAGTCTCCCGATAAAAATGATACCTCACTTGTGTGGGTAGGCCTAGCGCCCGCGACAGTAAACGCCCCAAAGTGCAACGTGGACACATCCAAATTTTTGAAAGAAAACAGAGGTGTTTTTTGCGAAGTGCCTACTTGCTGATTTTGGCCTCTAACTCAGCCGCCACCTAGGGAAACCTACCACACCGGTGCATTTCTAAAAACTAGAGACCTAGGGGAATCCATGATGGGGTGACTTCTGGGGCTCGGACCAGGTTCTGTTACCTAGAATCCTTTGCAAACCTCAAAATTTGGCAAAAAAAACACTTGTTCCTCACATTTCTGTGGCAGAAAGTTCTGGAATCTGAGAGGAGCCACAAATTTCCTTCCACCCAGCGTTTCCCCAAGTCTCCCAATAAAAATGATACCTCACTTGCGTGGGTAGGCCTAGCGCCCGCGACAGGAAACGCCCCAAAGCGCAACGTGGACACATCCAATTTTTTGAAAGAAAACAGAGGTGTTTTTTGCGAAGTGCCTACCTGTAGATTTTGGCCTCTAGCTCAGCCGGCACCTAGGGAAACCTACCAAACCTGTGCATTTCTGAAAACTAGAGACCTAGGGGAATTCAAGATGGAGTGACTTGTGGGGCTCGGACCAGGTTCTGTTACCCAGAATCCTTTGCAAACCTCAAAATGTGGCTAAAAAAACACATGTTCCTCACATTTCTGTGGCAGAAAGTTCTGGAATCTGAGAGGAGCCACAAATTTCCTTCCACCTAGCGTTCCCCCAAGTCTCCCAATAAAAATGATACCTCACTTGTGTGGGTAGGCCTAGAGCCCGCGACAGGAAACGCCCCAAAGCGCAACGTGGACACAGCCCATTTTTTGAAAGAAAACAGTGCCTACCTGTGGATTTTGGCGTGTAGCTCAGCCGGCACCTAGGGAAACCTACCAACCCTGTGCATTTCTGAAAACTAGAGACCTAGGGGAATCCATGATGGGGCGACTTGTGGCGCTCGGACCAGGTTCTCTTACCCAGAATCCTTTGCAAACCTCAAAATTTTGCTAAAAAAACACATGTTCCTCACATTTCTGTGGCAGAAAGTTCTGCAATCTGAGAGGAGCCACAAATTTCCTTCCACCCAGCGTTTCCCTAAGTCTCCCGATAAAAATTATACCTCACTTGTGTGGGTAGGCCTAGCGCCCGCGACAGGAAACGCCCCAAAGCGAAATGTGGACACATCTAATTTTTTGAAAGAAAACAGAGATGTTTTTTGCGAAGTGCCTACCTGTAGATTTTGGCCTGTAGCTCAGCCGCCACCTAGGGAAACCTACCACACCGGTGCATTTCTAAAAACTAGAGACCTAGGGGGATCCATGATGGGGTGACTTGTGGGGCTCGGACCAGGTTCTGTTACCTAGAATCCTTTGCAAACCTCAAAATTTGGCAAAAAAAACACTTGTTCCTCACATTTCTGTGGCAGAAAGTTCTGGAATCAGAGAGGAGCAACAAATTTCCTTCCACCCAGCGTTTCCCCAAGTCTCCCAATAAAAATTATACCTCACTTGTGTGGGTAGGCCTAGCGCCCGCGACAGGAAACGCCCCAAAGCGCAACGTGGACACATCCAATTTTTTTAAAGAAAACAGAGGTGTTTTTTGCGAAGTGCCTACCTGTAGATTTTGGCCTCTAGCTCAGCCGGCACCTAGGGAAACCTACCAAACCTGTGCATTTCTGAAAACTAGAGACCTAGGGGAATTCAAGATGGAGTGACTTGTGGGGCTCGGACCAGGTTCTGTTACCCAGAATCCTTTGCAAACCTCAAAATTTGGCTAAAAAAACACATGTTCCTCACATTTCTGTGGCAGAAAGTTCTGGAATCTGAGAGGAGCCACAAATTTCCTTCCACCTAGCGTTCCCTCAAGTCTCCCAATAAAAATGATACCTCACTTGTGTGGGTAGGCCTAGCGCCCGCGACAGGAAACGTCCCAAAGCGCAACGTGGACACAGCCCATTTTTTGAAAGAAAACAGTGCCTACCTGTGGATTTTGGCGTGTAGCTCAGCCGGCACCTAGGGAAACCTACCAACCCTGTGCATTTCTGAAAACTAGAGACCTAGGGGAATCCATGATGGGGCGACTTGTGGGGCTCGGACCAGGTTCTCTTACCCAGAATCCTTTGCAAACCTCAAAATTTTGCTAAAAAAACACATGTTCCTCACATTTCTGTGGCAGAAAGTTCTGCAATCTGAGAGGAGCCACAAATTTCCTTCCACACAGCGTTTCCCTAAGTCTCCCGATAAAAATGATACCTCACTTGTGTTGGTAGGCCTAGCGCCCGCGACAGGAAACGCCCCAAAGCGCAATGTGGACACATCCAATTTTTTGAAAGAAAACAGAGTTGTTTTTTGCGAAGTGCCTACCTGTAGATTTTGGCCTCTAGCTCAGCCGGCACCTAGGGAAACCTACCAAACCTGTGCATTTCTGAAAACTAGAGACCTAGGGGAATCCAAGATGGGGTGACTTGTGGGGCTCGGACCAGGTTCTGTTACCCAGAATCCTTTGCAAACCTCAAAATTTGGCTAAAAAAACACATGTTCCTCACATTTCTGTGGCAGAAAGTTCTGGAATCTGAGAGGAGCCACAAATTTCCTTCCACCCAGCGTTTCCCTAAGTCTCCCGATAAAAATGATACCTCACTTGTGTGGGTAGGCCTAGCGCCCGCGACAGGAAACGCCCCAAAGCGCAACGTGGACACATCCACATTTTTTAAAGAAAACAGAGGTGTTTTTTACGAAGTGCCAACCTGTAGATTTTGGCCTGTAGCTCAGCCGGCACCTAGGGAAACCTACCAAACCTGTGCATTTCTGAAAGCTAGAGAACTAGGTGAATCCAAGATGGGGTTACTTGTGGGGCTCGGACCAGGTTCTGTTACCCAGAATCCTTTGCAAACCTCAAAATTTGGCTAAAAAAACACATGTTCCTCACATTTCTGTGGCAGAAAGTTCTGGAATCTGAGAGGAGCCACAAATTTCCTTCCACCCAGCGTTTCCCCAAGTCTCCCAATGAAAATGATACCTCACTTGTGTGGGTAGGCCTAGCGCCCGCGACAGGAAACGCCCCAAAGCGCAACGTGGACACATCCCACTTTTTGAAAGAAAACAGTGCCTACCTATGGATTTTGGCCCTATAGCTCAGCCGGCACCTAGGGAAACCTACCAACCCTGTGCATTTCTGAAAACTAGAGACCTAGGGGAATTCAAGATGGGGTGACTTGTGGGGCTCGGACCAGGTTCTGTTACCCAGAATCCTTTGCAAACCTCAAACTTTGGCTAAAAAAACACATGTTCCTCACATTTCTGTGGCAGAAAGTTCTGGAATCTGAGATGAGCCACAAATTTCCTTCCACCCAGCGTTCCCCCAAGTCTCCCGATAAAAATTATACCTCACTTGTGTGGGTAGGCCTAGCGCCCGCGACAGTAAACGCCCCAAAGTGCAACGTGGACACATCCAAATTTTTGAAAGAAAACAGAGGTGTTTTTTGCGAAGTGCCTACTTGCTGATTTTGGCCTCTAACTCAGCCGCCACCTAGGGAAACCTACCACACCGGTGCATTTCTAAAAACTAGAGACCTAGGGGAATCCATGATGGGGTGACTTGTGGGGCTCGGACCAGGTTCTGTTACACAGAATCCTTTGCAAACCTCAAAATTTGGCAAAAAAAACACTTGTTCCTCACATTTCTGTGGCAGAAAGTTCTGGAATCTGAGAGGAGCCACAAATTTCCTTCCACCCAGAGTTTCCCCAAGTCTCCCAATAAAAATGATACCTCACTTGTGTGGGTAGGCCTAGCGCCCGCGACAGGAAACGCCCCAAAGCGCAACGTGGACACATCCAATTTTTTGAAAGAAAACAGAGGTGTTTTTTGCGAAGTGCCTACCTGTAGATTTTGGCCTCTAGCTCAGCCGGCACCTAGGGAAACCTACCAAACCTGTGCATTTCTGAAAAATAGAGACCTAGGGGAATTCAAGATAGAGTGACTTGTGGGGCTCGGACCAGGTTCTGTTACCCAGAATCCATTGCAAACCTCAAAATTTGGCTAAAAAAACACATGTTCCTCACATTTCTGTGGCAGAAAGTTCTGGAATCTGAGAGGAGCCACACATTTCCTTCCACCTAGCGTTCCCCCAAGTCTCCCGATAAAAATGATACCTCACTTGTGTGGGTAGGCCTAGCGCCCGCGACAGGAAACGCCCCAAAGCGCAAAGTGGACACATCCCATTTTTTGAAAGAAAACAGTGCCTACCTGTGGATTTTGGCGTGTAGCTCAGCCGGCACCTAGGGAAACCTACCAAACCTGTGCATTTCTGAAAACTAGAGTCCTAGGGAAATCCATGATGGGGCGACTTGTGGGGCTCGGACCAGGTTCTCTTACCCAGAATCCTTTGCACACCTCAAAATTTGGATAAAAAAACACATGTTCCTCACATTTCTGTGGCAGAAAGTTCTGGAATCTGAGAGTAGCCACAAATTTCCTTCCACCCAGCGTTTCCCTAAATCTCCCGATAAAAATGATACCTCACTTGTGTGGGTAGGCCTAGCGCCCGCGACAGGAAACGCCCCAAAGCGCAATGTGGACACATCCAATTTTTTGAAAGAAAACAGAGGTGTTTTTTGCGAAGTGCCTACGTGTAGAATTTGTCCTCTCGCTCAGCCGGCACCTAGGGAAACCTACCAAACCTGTGCATTTCTGAAAACTAGAGACCTAGGGGAATCCAAGATGGGGTGACTTGTGGGGCTCGGACCAAGTTCTGTTACCCAGAATCCTTTGCAAACCTCAAAATTTGGCTAAAAAAACACATGTTCCTCACATTTCTGTGGCAGAAAGTTCTGGAATCTGAGAGGAGCCACAAATTTCCTTCCACCCAGCGTTCCCCCAAGTCTTCCGATAAAAATGAAACCTCACTTGTGTGGGTAGGCCTAGCGCCCGCGACAGGAAACGCCCCAAAGCGCAAAGTGGACACATCCCATTTTTTGAAAGAAAACAGTTCCTACCTATGGATTTTGGCCTGTAGCTCAGCCGGCACCTAGGGAAACCTACAAACCCTGTGCATTTCTGAAAACTAGAGACCTAGGGGAATCCATGATGGGGCGACTTGTGGCGCTCGGACCAGGTTCTCTTACCCAGAATCCTTTGCAAACCTCAAAATTTGGCTAAAAAAACACATGTTCCTCACATTTCTGTGGCAGAAAGTTCTGCAATCTGAGAGGAGCCACAAATTTCCTTCCACCCAGCCTTTCCCTAAGTCTCCCGATAAAAATGATACTTCACTTGTGTGGGTAGGCCTAGCGCCCGCGACAGGAAACGCCCCAAAGCGCAATGTGGACACATCCAATTTTTTGAAACAAAACAGAGGTGTTTTTTGCGAAGTGCCTACCTGTAGATTTTGGCCTCTAGCTCAGCCGGCACCTAGGAAAACCTACCAAACCTGTGCATTTCTGAAAACTAGAGACCTAGGGGAATCCATGATGGAGTGACTTGTGGGGCTCAGACCAGGTTCTGTTACCCAGAATCCTTTGCAAACCTCAAAATTTGGCTAAAAAAACACATGTTCCTCACATTTCTGTGGCAGAAAGTTCTGGAATCTGAGAGGAGCCACAAATTTCCTTCCACTCAGCGTTCCCCCAAGTCTCACGATAAAAATGATACCTCACTTGTGTGGGTAGGCCTAGCGCCCGCGACAGGAAACGCCCCAAAGCGCAACGTGGACACATCCCATTTTTTTAAAGAAAACAGTGCCTACCTATGGATTTTGGCCTGTAGCTCAGCCGGCACCTAGGGAAACCTACCAACCCTGTGCATTTCTGAAAACTAGAGACCTAGGGAAATCCATGATGGGGCGACTTGTGGCGCTCGGACCAGGTTCTCTTACCCAGAATCCTTTGCAAACCTCAAAATTTGGCTAAAAAAACACATGTTCCTCACATTTCTGTGGCAGAAAGTTCTGGAATCTGAGAGGAGCCACAAATTTCCTTCCACCCAGCATGCCCCCAAGTCTCCCGATAAAAATGATACCTCACTTGTGTGGGTAGGCCTAGCGCCCGCGACAGTAAACGCCCCAAAGTGCAACGTGGACACATCCAAATTTTTGAAAGAAAACAGAGGTGTTTTTTGCGAAGTGCCTACTTGCTGATTTTGGCCTCTAACTCAGCCGCCACCTAGGGAAACCTACCACACCGGTGCATTTCTAAAAACTAGAGACCTAGGGGAATCCATGATGGGGTGACTTCTGGGGCTCGGACCAGGTTCTGTTACCTAGAATCCTTTGCAAACCTCAAAATTTGGCAAAAAAACCACTTGTTCCTCACATTTCTGTGGCAGAAAGTTCTGGAATCTGAGAGGAGCCACAAATTTCCTTCCACCCAGCGTTTCCCCAAGTCTCCCAATAAAAATGATACCTCACTTGCGTGGGTAGGCCTAGCGCCCGCGACAGGAAACGCCCCAAAGCGCAACGTGGACACATCCAATTTTTTGAAAGAAAACAGAGGTGTTTTTTGCGAAGTGCCTACCTGTAGATTTTGGCCTCTAGCTCAGCCGGCACCTAGGGAAACCTACCAAACCTGTGCATTTCTGAAAACTAGAGACCTAGGGGAATTCAAGATGGAGTGACTTGTGGGGCTCGGACCAGGTTCTGTTACCCAGAATCCTTTGCAAACTTCAAAATGTGGCTAAAAAAACACATGTTCCTCACATTTCTGTGGCAGAAAGTTCTGGAATCTGAGAGGAGCCACAAATTTCCTTCCACCTAGCGTTCCCCCAAGTCTCCCAATAAAAATGATACCTCACTTGTGTGGGTAGGCCTAGAGCCCGCGACAGGAAACGCCCCAAAGCGCAACGTGGACACAGCCCATTTTTTGAAAGAAAACAGTGCCTACCTGTGGATTTTGGCGTGTAGCTCAGCCGGCACCTAGGGAAACCTACCAACCCTGTGCATTTCTGAAAACTAGAGACCTAGGGGAATCCATGATGGGGCGACTTGTGGCGCTCGGACCAGGTTCTCTTACCCAGAATCCTTTGCAAACCTCAAAATTTTGCTAAAAAAACACATGTTCCTCACATTTCTGTGGCAGAAAGTTCTGCAATCTGAGAGGAGCCACAAATTTCCTTCCACCCAGCGTTTCCCTAAGTCTCCCGATAAAAATTATACCTCACTTGTGTGGGTAGGCCTAGCGCCCGCGACAGGAAACGCCCCAAAGCGAAATGTGGACACATCCAATTTTTTGAAAGAAAACAGAGGTGTTTTTTGCGAAGTGCCTACCTGTAGATTTTGGCCTGTAGCTCAGCCGCCACCTAGGGAAACCTACCACACCGGTGCATTTCTAAAAACTAGAGACCTAGGGGGATCCATGATGGGGTGACTTGTGGGGCTCGGACCAGGTTCTGTTACCTAGAATCCTTTGCAAACCTCAAAATTTGGCAAAAAAAACACTTGTTCCTCACATTTCTGTGGCAGAAAGTTCTGGAATCAGAGAGGAGCAACAAATTTCCTTCCACCCAGCGTTTCCCCAAGTCTCCCAATAAAAATTATACCTCACTTGTGTGGGTAGGCCTAGCGCCCGCGACAGGAAACGCCCCAAAGCGCAACGTGGACACATCCAATTTTTTTAAAGAAAACAGAGGTGTTTTTTGCGAAGTGCCTACCTGTAGATTTTGGCCTCTAGCTCAGCCGGCACCTAGGGAAACCTACCAAACCTGTGCATTTCTGAAAACTAGAGACCTAGGGGAATTCAAGATGGAGTGACTTGTGGGGCTCGGACCAGGTTCTGTTACCCAGAATCCTTTGCAAACCTCAAAATTTGGCTAAAAAAACACATGTTCCTCACATTTCTGTGGCAGAAAGTTCTGGAATCTGAGAGGAGCCACAAATTTCCTTCCACCTAGCGTTCCCTCAAGTCTCCCAATAAAAATGATACCTCACTTGTGTGGGTAGGCCTAGCGCCCGCGACAGGAAACGTCCCAAAGCGCAACGTGGACACAGCCCATTTTTTTAAAGAAAACAGTGCCTACCTGTGGATTTTGGCGTGTAGCTCAGCCGGCACCTAGGGAAACCTACCAACCCTGTGCATTTCTGAAAACTAGAGACCTAGGGGAATCCATGATGGGGCGACTTGTGGGGCTCGGACCAGGTTCTCTTACCCAGAATCCTTTGCAAACCTCAAAATTTTGCTAAAAAAACACATGTTCCTCACATTTCTGTGGCAGAAAGTTCTGCAATCTGAGAGGAGCCACAAATTTCCTTCCACACAGCGTTTCCCTAAGTCTCCCGATAAAAATGATACCTCACTTGTGTTGGTAGGCCTAGCGCCCGCGACAGGAAACGCCCCAAAGCGCAATGTGGACACATCCAATTTTTTGAAAGAAAACAGAGTTGTTTTTTGCGAAGTGCCTACCTGTAGATTTTGGCCTCTAGCTCAGCCGGCACCTAGGGAAACCTACCAAACCTGTGCATTTCTGAAAACTAGAGACCTAGGGGAATCCAAGATGGGGTGACTTGTGGGGCTCGGACCAGGTTCTGTTACCCAGAATCCTTTGCAAACCTCAAAATTTGGCTAAAAAAACACATGTTCCTCACATTTCTGTGGCAGAAAGTTCTGGAATCTGAGAGGAGCCACAAATTTCCTTCCACCCAGCGTTTCCCTAAGTCTCCCGATAAAAATGATACCTCACTTGTGTGGGTAGGCCTAGCGCCCGTGACAGGAAACGCCCCAAAGCGCAACGTGGACACATCCACATTTTTTAAAGAAAACAGAGGTGTTTTTTACGAAGTGCCAACCTGTAGATTTTGGCCTGTAGCTCAGCCGGCACCTAGGGAAACCTACCAAACCTGTGCATTTCTGAAAGCTAGAGAACTAGGTGAATCCAAGATGGGGTTACTTGTGGGGCTCGGACCAGGTTCTGTTACCCAGAATCCTTTGCAAACCTCAAAATTTGGCTAAAAAAACACATGTTCCTCACATTTCTGTGGCAGAAAGTTCTGGAATCTGAGAGGAGCCACAAATTTCCTTCCACCCAGCGTTTCCCCAAGTCTCCCAATGAAAATGATACCTCACTTGTGTGGGTAGGCCTAGCGCCCGCGACAGGAAACGCCCCAAAGCGCAACGTGGACACATCCCACTTTTTGAAAGAAAACAGTGCCTACCTATGGATTTTGGCCCTATAGCTCAGCCGGCACCTAGGGAAACCTACCAACCCTGTGCATTTCTGAAAACTAGAGACCTAGGGGAATTCAAGATGGGGTGACTTGTGGGGCTCGGACCAGGTTCTGTTACCCAGAATCCTTTGCAAACCTCAAAATTTGGCTAAAAAAACACATGTTCCTCACATTTCTGTGGCAGAAAGTTCTGGAATCTGAGATGAGCCACAAATTTCCTTCCACCCAGCGTTCCCCCAAGTCTCCCGATAAAAATTATACCTCACTTGTGTGGGTAGGCCTAGCGCCCGCGACAGTAAACGCCCCAAAGTGCAACGTGGACACATCCAAATTTTTGAAAGAAAACAGAGGTGTTTTTTGCGAAGTGCCTACTTGCTGATTTTGGCCTCTAACTCAGCCGCCACCTAGGGAAACCTACCACACCGGTGCATTTCTAAAAACTAGAGACCTAGGGGAATCCATGATGGGGTGACTTGTGGGGCTCGGACCAGGTTCTGTTACACAGAATCCTTTGCAAACCTCAAAATTTGGCAAAAAAAACACTTGTTCCTCACATTTCTGTGGCAGAAAGTTCTGGAATCTGAGAGGAGCCACAAATTTCCTTCCACCCAGAGTTTCCCCAAGTCTCCCAATAAAAATGATACCTCACTTGTGTGGGTAGGCCTAGCGCCCGCGACAGGAAACGCCCCAAAGCGCAACGTGGACACATCCAATTTTTTGAAAGAAAACAGAGGTGTTTTTTGCGAAGTGCCTACCTGTAGATTTTGGCCTCTAGCTCAGCCGGCACCTAGGGAAACCTACCAAACCTGTGCATTTCTGAAAAATAGAGACCTAGGGGAATTCAAGATAGAGTGACTTGTGGGGCTCGGACCAGGTTCTGTTACCCAGAATCCATAGCAAACCTCAAAATTTGGCTAAAAAAACACATGTTCCTCACATTTCTGTGGCAGAAAGTTCTGGAATCTGAGAGGAGCCACACATTTCCTTCCACCTAGCGTTCCCCCAAGTCTCCCGATAAAAATGATACCTCACTTGTGTGGGTAGGCCTAGCGCCCGCGACAGGAAACGCCCCAAAGCGCAAAGTGGACACATCCCATTTTTTGAAAGAAAACAGTGCCTACCTGTGGATTTTGGCGTGTAGCTCAGCCGGCACCTAGGGAAACCTACCAAACCTGTGCATTTCTGAAAACTAGAGTCCTAGGGAAATCCATGATGGGGCGACTTGTGGGGCTCGGACCAGGTTCTCTTACCCAGAATCCTTTGCACACCTCAAAATTTGGCTAAAAAAACACATGTTCCTCACATTTCTGTGGCAGAAAGTTCTGGAATCTGAGATGAGCCACAAATTTCCTTCCACCCAGCGTTCCCCCAAGTCTCCCGATAAAAATTATACCTCACTTCTGTGGGTAGGCCTAGCGCCCGCGACAGTAAACGCCCTAAAGTGCAACGTGGACACATCCAAATTTTTGAAAGAAAACAGAGGTGTTTTTTGCGAAGTGCCTACTTGCTGATTTTGGCCTCTAACTCAGCCGCCACCTAGGGAAACCTACCACACCGGTGCATTTCTAAAAACTAGAGACCTAGGGGAATCCATGATGGGGTGACTTGTGGGGCTCGGACCAGGTTCTGTTACACAGAATCCTTTGCAAACCTCAAAATTTGGCAAAAAAAACACTTGTTCCTCACATTTCTGTGGCAGAAAGTTCTGGAATCTGAGAGGAGCCACAAATTTCCTTCCACCCAGCGTTTCCCCAAGTCTCCCAATAAAAATGATACCTCACTTGTGTAGGTAGGCCTAGCGCCCGCGACAGGAAACGCCCCAAAGCGCAACGTGGAGACATCCAATTTTTTGAAAGAAAACAGAGGTGTTTTTTGCGAAGTGCCTACCTGTAGATTTTGGCCTCTAGCTCAGCCGGCACCTAGGGAAACCTACCAAACCTGTGCATTTCTGAAAACTAGAGACCTAGGGGAATTCAAGATAGAGTGACTTGTGGGGCTCGGACCAGGTTCTGTTACCCAGAATCCATTGCAAACCTCAAAATGTGGCTAAAAAAACACATGTTCCTCACATTTCTGTGGCAGAAAGTTCTGGAATCTGAGAGGAGCCACACATTTCCTTCCACCTAGCGTTCCCCCATGTCTCCCGATAAAAATGATACCTCACTTGTGTGGGTAGGCCTAGCGCCCGCGACAAGAAACGCCCCAAAGCGCAAAGTGGACACATCCCATTTTTTTAAAGAAAACAGTGCCTACCTGTGGATTTTGGCGTGTAGCTCAGCCGGCACCTAGGGAAACCTACCAACCCTGTGCATTTCTGAAAACTAGAGTCCTAGGGGAATCCATGATGGGGCGACTTGTGGGGCTCGGACCAGGTTCTCTTACCCAGAATCCTTTGCACACCTCAAAATTTGGCTAAAAAAACACATGTTCCTCACATTTCTGTGGCAGAAAGTTCTGGAATCTGAGAGGAGCCACAAATCTCCTTCCACCCAGCGTTTCCCTAAGTCTCCCGATAAAAATGATACCTCACTTGTGTGGGTAGGCCTAGCGCCCGCGACAGGAATCGCCCCAAAGTGCAACGTGGACATATCCCATTTTTTTAAAGAAAACAGTGCCTACCTGTGGATTTTGGCGTGTAGCTCAGCCGGCACCAAGGGAAACCTACCAACCCTGTGCATTTCTGAAAACTAGAGACCTAGGGGAATCCATGATGGGGCGACTTGTGGGGCTCGGACCAGGTTCTCTTATCCAGAATCCTTTGCACACCTCAAAATTTGGCTAAAAAAACACATGTTCCTCACATTTCTGTGGCAGAAAGTTCTGGAATCTGAGAGGGGCCACAAATTTCCTTCCACCCAGCGTTTCCCTAAGTCTCCCGATAAAAATGATACCTCACTTGTGTGGGTAGGCCTAGCGCCCGCGACAGGAAACGCCCCTAAGCGCAATGTGGACACATCCAATTTTTTGAAAGAAAACAGAGGTGTTTTTTGCGAAGTGCCTACCTGTAGATTTTGGCCTCTAGCTCAGCCGGCACCTAGGGAAACCTACCAAACCTGTGCATTTCTGAAAACTAGAGACCTAGGGGAATCCAAGATGGGGTGACTTGTGGGGCTCGGACCAGGTTCTGTTACCCAGAATCCTTTGCAAACCTCAAAATTTGGCTAAAAAAACACATGTTCCTCACATTTCTGTGGCAGAAAGTTCTGGAATCTGAGAGGAGCCACAAATTTCCTTCCACCCAGCGTTCTGCAAGTCTCCCGATAAAAATGATACCTCACTTGTGTGGGTAGGCCTAGCACCAGCGACAGGAAACGCCCCAAAGTGCAATGTAGACATATCCCATTTTTTTAAAGAAAACAGTGCCTACCTGTGGATTTTGGCCTGTAGCTCAGCCGGCACCTAGGGAAACCTACCAACCCTGTGCATTTTTGAAAACTAGAGACCTAGGGGAATCCAAGATGGGGTGACTTGTGGGGCTCGGACCAAGTTCTGTTACCCAGAATCCTTTGCAAACCTCAAAATTTGGCCTCACATTTCTGTAGCAGAAAGTTCTGGAATCTGAGAGGAGCCACAAATTTCCTTCCACCCAGCGTTCCCCCAAGTCTCCTGATAAAGATGATACCTCACTTGAGTGGGTAGGCCTAGCGGCCGCGACAGGAAATGCCCCAAAGCGCAACGTGGAAACATCCAAATTGTTTAAAGAAAACAGAGGTGTTGTTTGCGAAGTGCCTACCTGTAGATTTTGGCCTCTAGCTCAGCTAGCACCTAGGGAAACCTACCACACCTGTGCATTTCTGAAAACTAGAGACCTAGGGGAATCCATGATGGGGTGACTTGTGGGGCTCGGACGAGGTTCTGTTACCCAGAATCCTTTGCAAACCTCAAAATTTGGCTAAAAAAACACATGTTCCTCACATTTCTGTGGCAGAAAGTTCTGGAATCTGAGAGGAGCCACAAATTTCCTTCCACCCAGCGTTCCGCAAGTCTCCCGATAAAAATGATACCTCACTTGTGTGGGTAGGCCTAGCGCCCGCGACAGGAAATGCCCCAAAGCGTAACGTGGACACATCCCATTTTTTTAAAGAAAACAGTGCCTACCTGTGGATTTTGGCCTGTAGCTCAGCCGGCACCTAGGGAAACCTACCAACCCTGTGCATTTCTGAAAACTAGAGACCTAGGGGAATCCATGATGGGGCGACTTGTGGCGCTCGGACCAGGTTTTCTTCCCCAGAATCCTTTGCAAACCTCAAAATTTGGCTAAAAAAACACATGTTCCTCACATTTCTGTGGCAGAAAGTTCTGCAATCTGAGAGGAGCCACAAATTTCCTTCCACCCAGCGTTTCCCCAAGTCTCCCAATAAAAATGATACCTCACTTGTGTGGGTAGGCCTAGCGCCCGCGACAGGAAACGCCCCAAAGCGCAACGTGGACACATCCAATTTTTTTAAAGAAAACAGAGGTGTTTTTTGCGAAGTGTCTACCTGTAGATTTTGGCCTCTAGCTCAGCTGGCACCTAGGGAAACCTTCCAAACCTGTGCATTTCTGAAAACTAGAGACCTAGGGGAATTCAAGATGGAGTGACTTGTGGGGCTCGGACCAGGTTCTGTTACCCAGAATGCTTTGCAAACCTCAAAATTTGGCTAAAAAAACACATGTTCCTCACATTTCTGTGGCAGAAAGTTCTGGAATCTGAGAGGAGCCACAAATTTCCTTCCACCCAGCGTCCCCCCAAGTCTCCCGATAAAAATGATACCTCACTTGTGTGGGTAGGCCTAGCCCCCGCGACAGGAAACGCCCCAAAGCGCAATGTGGACACATCCAATTTTTTTAAAGAAAACAGAGGTGTTTTTTGCGAAGTTCCTACCTGTAGATTTTGGCCTGTAGCTCAGCCGGCCCCTAGGGAAACCTACCAAACCTGTGCATTTCTGAAAACTAGAGACCTAGGGGAATTCAAGATGGGGTGACTTGTGGGGCTCGGACCAGGTTCTGTTACCCAGAATCCTTTGCAAACCTCAAAATGTGGCTAAAAAAACACATGTTCCTCACATTTCTGTGGCAGAAAGTTCTGGAATCTGAAAGGAGCCACAAATTTCCTTCCACCCAGCGTTTCCCTAAGTCTCCCGATAAAAATGATACCTCACTTGTGTGGGTAGGCCTAGCGCCCGCAACAGGAAACGCCCCAAAGCGCAATGTGGACACATCCAATTTTTTAAAGAAAACAGAGGTGTTTTTTTGCGAAGTGCCTACCTGTAGACTTTGGCCTCTATCTCAGCCGGCACCTAGGGAAACCTACCAATCCTGTGCATTTCTGAAAACTAGAGACCTAGGGGAATCCATGATGGGGCGACTTGTGGGGCTCGGACCAGGTTCTGTTACCCAGAATCCTTTGCAAACCTCACAATTTGGCTAAAAAAACACATGTTCCTCACATTTCTGTGGCAGAAAGTTCTGGAATCTAAGAGGAGCCACAAATTTCCTTCCACCCAGCGTTCCCCCAAGTGTCCTGGTAAAAATGATACCTCACTTGTGTGGGTAGGCCTAGCGCCCGCGACAGGAAACGCCCCAAAGCGCAACGTGGACACATCCAATTTTTTTAAAGAAAACAGAGGTGTTTTTTGCGAAGTGCCTACCTGTAGATTTTGGCCTGTAGCTCAGCCGGCACCTAGGGAAACCTACGAAACCTGTGCATTTCTGAAAACTAGAGACCTAGGGGAATCCAAGATGGGGTGACTTGTGGGGCTCGGACCAGGTTCTGTTACCCAGAATCCTTTGCAAACCTCAAAATTTGGCTAAAAAAACACATGTTCCTCACATTTCTGTGGCAGAAAGTTCTGGAATCTGAGAGGAGCCACAAATTTCCTTCCACCCAGCGTTTCCCCAAGTCTCCCAATAAAAATGATACCTCACTTGTGTGTGTAGGCCTAGCGCCCGAGACAGGAAACGCCCCAAAGCGCAACGTGGACACATCCAATTTTTTGAAAGAAAACAGAGGTGTTTTTTGCGAAGTGCCTACCTGTAGATTTTGGCCCCTAGCTCAGCCGGCACCTAGGGAAACCTACCAAACCTGTGCATTTCTGAAAAGTAGAGACCTAGGGGAATTCAAGATGGAGTGACTTGTGGGGCTCGGACCAGGTTCTGTTACCCAGAATCCTTTGCAAACCTCAAAATTTGGCTAAAAAAACACATGTTCCTCACATTTCTGTGGCAGAAAGTTCTGCAATCTGAGAGGAGCCACAAATTTCCTTCCACCCAGCGTTCCCCTAAGTCTCCCGATAAAAATGATACCTCACTTGTGTGGGTAGGCCTAGCGCCCGCGACAGGAAACGCCCCAAAGCGCAACGTGGACACATCCCATTTTTTGAAAGAAAACAGTGCCTACCTGTGGATTTTGGCCTGTAGCTCAGCCGGCACCTAGGGAAACCTACCAACCCTGTGCATTTCTGAAAACTAGAGACCTAGGGGAATCCATGATGGGGCGACTTGTGGGGCTCGGAGCAGGTTCTCTTACACAGAATCCTTTGCAAACCTCAAAATTTGGCTAAAAAAACACATGTTCCTCACATTTCTGTGGCAGAAAGTTCTGGAATCTGAAAGGAGCCACAAATTTCCTTCCACCCAGCGTTTCCCTAAGTCTCCCGATAAAAATGATACCTCACTTGTGTGGGTAGGCCTAGCGCCCGCGACAGGAAACGCCCCAAAGCGCAATGTGGACACATCCAATTTTTTGAAAGAAAACAGAGGTGTTTTTTGCGAAGTGCCTACCTGTAGATTTTGGCCTCTAGCTCAGCCAGCACCTAGGGAAACCTTCCACACCTGTGCATTTCTGAAAACTAGAGACCTAGGGGAATCCATGATAGGGTGACTTGTTTGGCTCGGACCAGGTTCTGTTACCCAGAATCCTTTGCAAACCTCAAAATTTGGCTAAAAAAACACATGTTCCTCACATTTCTGTGGCAGAAAGTTCTGGAATCTGAGAGGAGCCACAAATTTCCTTCCACCCAGCGTTCCCCCAAGTCTCCCGATAAAAATGACACCTCACTTGTGTGGGTAGGCCTAGAGCCCACGACAGGAAACGCCCCATAGCGCAATGTGGACACATCCAAATTTTTTAAAGAAAACAGAGGTGTTTTTTGCGAAGTGCCTACCTGTGGATTTTGGCCTCTAGCTCAGCCGGCACCTAGGGAAACCTACCAAACCTGTGCATTTCTGAAAACTAGAGACCTAGGGGAATCCATGATGGGGCGACTTGTGGGGCTCGGACCAGGTTCTGTTACCCAGAATCCTTTGCAAACCTCAAAATTTGGCTAAAAAAACACATGTTCCTCACAATTCTGTGGCAGAAAGTTCTGTAATCTGAGAGGAGCCACAAATTTCCTTCCACCCAGCGTTCCCCCAAGTCTCCCGATAAAAATGATACCTCACTTGTGTGGGTAGGCCTAGCGCCTGCGACAGGAAACGCCCTAAAGCGCAACGTGGACACATCCAAATTTTTGAAAGAAAACAGAGGTGTTTTTTGCGAAGTGCCAACCTATAGATTTTGGACTGTAGCTCAGCCGGCACCTAGGGAAACCTACCAAACCTGTGCATTTCTGAAAGCTAGAGAACTAGGGGAATCCAAAATGGGGTGACTTGTGGGGCTCGGACCAGGTTCTGTTACCCAGAATCCTTTGCAAACCTCAAAATTTTGCTAAAAAAACACATGTTCCTCACATTTCTTTGGCAGAAAGTTCTGGAATCTGAAAGGAGTCACAAATTTCCTTCCACCCAGCGTTCCCCCAAGTCTCCCGATAAAAATGACACCTCACTTGTGTGGGTAGGCCTAGAGCCCACGACAGGAAACGCCCCATAGCGCAATGTGGACACATCCACATTTTTTAAAGAAAACAGAGGTGTTTTTTGCGAAGTGCCTACCTGTGGATTTTGGCCTCTAGCTCAGCCGGCACCTAGGGAAACCTACCAAACCTGTGCATTTCTGAAAACTAGAGACCTAGGGGAATCCATGATGGGGCGACTTGTGGGGCTCGGACCAGGTTCTGTTACCCAGAATCCTTTGCAAACCTCAAAATTTGGCTAAAAAAACACATGTTCCTCACAATTCTGTGGCAGAAAGTTCTGTAATCTGAGAGGAGCCACAAATTTCCTTCCACCCAGCGTTCCCCCAAGTCTCCCGATAAAAATGATACCTCACTTGTGTGGGTAGGCCTAGCGCCTGCGACAGGAAACGCCCTAAAGCGCAACGTGGACACATCCAAAGTTTTGAAAGAAAACAGAGGTGTTTTTTGCGAAGTGCCAACCTATAGATTTTGGACTGTAGCTCAGCCGGCACCTAGGGAAACCTACCAAACCTGTGCATTTCTGAAAGCTAGAGAACTAGGGGAATCCAAAATGGGGTGACTTGTGGGGCTCGGACCAGGTTCTGTTACCCAGAATCCTTTGCAAACCTCAAAATTTTGCTAAAAAAACACATGTTCCTCACATTTCTTTGGCAGAAAGTTCTGGAATCTGAAAGGAGCCACAAATGTCCTTCCTCCCAGTGTTTCCCTAAGTCTCCCGATACAAATGATACCTCACTTGTGTGGGTAGGCCTAGCGCCCGCAACAGGAAACGCCCCAAAGCGCAACGTGGACACATCCAATTTTTTTAAAGAAAACAGAGGTGTTTTTTGCGAAGTGCCTACCTGTAGATTTTGGCCTCTAGCTCAGCCAGCAACTAGGGAAACCTACCACACCTGTGCATTTCTGAAAACTAGAGACCTAGGGGAATCCATGATAGGGTGACTAGTGGGGCTCGGACCAGGTTCTGTTACCCAGAATCCTTTGCAAACCTCAAAATTTGGCTAAAAAAACACGACAGGAAACGCCCCAAAGTGCAATGTGGACACATCCAAATTTTTTAAAGAAAACAGAGGTGTTTTTTGCGAAGTGCCTACCTATGGATTTAGGCCTGTAGCTCAGCCGGCACCTAGGGAAACCTACCAACCATGTGCATTTCTGAAAACTAGAGACCTAGGGGAATCCATGATGGGGCGACTTGTAGCGCTCGGACCAGGTTCTCTTACCCAGAATCCTTTGCAAACCTCAAAATTTGGCTAAAAAAACACATGTTCCTCACATTTCTGTGGCAGAAAGTTCTGGAATCTGAGAGGAGCCACAAATGTCCTTCCACCCAGCGTTTCCCCTAGTCTCCCAATAAAAATGATACCTCACTTGTGTGGGTAGGCCAAGCGCCCGCGACAGGAAACGCCCCAAAGCGCAACGTGGACACATCCAATTTTTTTAAAGAAAACAGAGGTGTTTTTTGCGAAGTGCCTACCTGTAGATTTTGGCCTCTAGCTCAGCCGGCACCTAGGGAAACCTACCAAACCTGTGCATTTCTGAAAACTAGAGACAAAGGGGAATCCAAGATGGGGTGACTTGTGGGGCTCGGACCAGGTTCTGTTACCCAGAATCCTTTGCAAACCTCAAAATTTGGCTAAAAAAACACATGTTCCTCACATTTCTGTGGCAGAAAGTTCTGGAATCTGAAAGGAGCCACAAATTTCCTTCCACCCAGCGTTTCCCTAAGTCTCCCGATAAAAATGATACCTCACTTGTGTGGGTAGGCCTAGCGCCCGCAACAGGAAACGCCCCAAAGCGCAATGTGGACACATCCAATTTTTTAAAGAAAACAGAGGTGTTTTTTTGCGAAGTGCCTACCTGTAGATTTTGGCCTCTATCTCAGCCGGCACCTAGGGAAACCTACAAATCCTGTGCATTTCTGAAAACTAGAGACCTAGGGGAATCCATGATGGGGCGACTTGTGGGGCTCGGACCAGGTTCTGTTACCCAGAATCCTTTGCAAACCTCACAATTTGGCTAAAAAAACACATGTTCCTCACATTTCTGTGGCAGAAAGTTCTGGAATCTAAGAGGAGCCACAAATTTCCTTCCACCCAGCGTTCCCCTAAGTGTCCTGGTAAAAATGATACCTCACTTGTGTGGGTAGGCCTAGCGCCCGCGACAGGAAACGCCCCAAAGCGCAACGTGGACATATCCAATTTTTTTAAAGAAAACAGAGGTGTTTTTTGTGAAGTTCCTACCTGTAGATTTTGGCCTCTATCTCAGCCGGCACCTAGGGAAACCTACCAATCCTGTGCATTTCTGAAAACTAGAGACCTAGGGGAATCCATTATGGGGCTACTTGTGGCGCTCGGACCAGGTTCTCTTACCCAGAATCCTTTGCAAACCTCAAAATTTGGCTAAAAAAACACATGTTCCTCACATTTCTGTGGCAGAAAGTTCTGCAATCTGAGCGGAGCCACAAATTTCCTTCCACCCAGCGTTCCCCCAAGTCTCCCGATAAAAATGATACCTCACTTGTGTGGGTAGGCCTAGCGCCCGCGACAGGAAACGCCCCAAAGCGCAATGTGGACACATCCAATTTTTTGAAAGAAAACAGAGGTGTTTTTTGCGAAGTGCCTACCTGTAGATTTTGGCCTCTAGCTCAGCCAGCACCTAGGGAAACCTACCACACCTGTGCATTTCTGAAAACTAGAGACCTAGGGGAATCCATGATAGGGTGACTTGTTTGGCTCGGACCAGGTTCTGTTACCCAGAATCCTTTGCAAACCTCAAAATGTGGCTAAAAAAACACATGTTCCTCACATTTCTGTGGCAGAAAGTTCTGGAATCTGAGAGGAGCCACAAATTTCCTTCCACCCAGCGTTCCCCCAAGTCTCCCGATAAAAATGACACCTCACTTGTGTGGGTAGGCCTAGCGCCCACGACAGGAAACGCCCCAAAGCGCAATGTGGACACATCCAAATTTTTTAAAGAAAACAGAGGTGTTTTTTGCGAAGTGCCTACCTGTAGATTTTGGCCTCTAGCTCAGCCGGCACCTAGGGAAACCTACAAAACCTATGCATTTCTGAAAACTAGAGACCTAGGGGAATCCATGATGGGGCGACTTGTGGGGCTCGGACCAGGTTCTGTTACCCAGAATCCTTTGCAAACCTCAAAATTTGGCTAAAAAAACACATATTCCTCACAATTCTGTGGCAGAAAGTTCTGGAATCTGAGAGGAGCCACAAATTTCCTTCCACCCAGCGTTCCCCCAAGTCTCCCGATAAAAATGATACCTCACTTGTGTGGGTAGGCCTAGCGCCTGCGACAGGAAACGCCCTAAAGCGCAACGTGGACACATCCACATTTTTGAAAGAAAACAGAGGTGTTTTTTGCGAAGTGCCAAACTGTAGATTTGGGCCTGTAGCTCAGCCGGCACCTAGGGAAACCTACCAAACCTGTGCATTTCTGAAAGCTAGAGAACTAGGGGAATCCAAGATCGGGTGACTTGTGGGGCTCGGACCAGGTTCTGTTACCCAGAATCCTTTGCAAACCTCAAAATTTGGCTAAAAAAACACATGTTCCTCACATTTCTGTGGCAGAAAGTTCTGGAATCTGAGAGGAGCCACAAATGTCCTTCCACCCAGCGTTTCCCCAGGCCTCCCAATAAAAATGATACCTCACTTGTGTGGGTAGGCCAAGCGCCCGCGACAGGAAACGCCCCAAAGCGCAACGTGGACACATCCAATTTTTTTAAAGAAAACAGAGGTGTTTTTTGCGAAGTGCCTACCTGTAGATTTTGGCCTCTAGCTCAGCCGGCACCTAGGGAAACCTACCAAACCTGTGCATTTCTGAAAACTAGAGACACAGGGGAATCCAAGATGGGGTGACTTGTGGGGATCGGACCAGGTTCTGTTACCCAGAATCCTTTGCAAACCTCAAAATTTGGCTAAAAAAACACATGTTCCTCACATTTCTGTGGCAGAAAGTTCTGGAATCTGAAAGGAGCCACAAATTTCCTTCCACCCAGCGTTTCCCTAAGTCTCCCGATAAAAATGATACCTCACTTGTGTGGGTAGGCCTAGCGCCCGCAACAGGAAACGCCCCAAAGCGCAATGTGGACACATCCAATTTTTTTAAGAAAACAGAGGTGTTTTTTTGCGAAGTGCCTACCTGTAGATTTTGGCCTCTATCTCAGCCGGCACCTAGGGAAACCCACCAATCCTGTGCATTTCTGAAAACTAGAGACCTAGGGGAATCCATGATGGGGCTACTTGTGGCGCTCGGACCAGGTTCTCTTACCCAGAATCCTTTGCAAACCTCAAAATTTGGCTAAAAAAACACATGTTCCTCACATTTCTGTGGCAGAAAGTTCTGCAATCTGAGAGGAGCCACAAATTTCCTTCCACCCATCGTTCCCCCAAGTCTCCCGATAAAAATTATACCTCACTTTTGTGGGTAGGCCTAGCGCCCGCGACAGAAAACGCCCCAAAGCGCAATGTGGACACATCCAATTTTTTGAAAGAAAACAGAGGTGTTTTTTGCGAAGTGCCTACCTGTAGATTTTGGCCTCTAGCTCAGCCGGCACCTAGGGAAACCTACCACACCTGTGCATTTCTGAAAACTAGAGACCTAGGGGAATCCATGATAGGGTGACTTGTTTGGCTCGGACCAGGTTCTGTTACCCAGAATCCTTTGCAAACCTCAAAATTTGGCTAAAAAAACACATGTTCCTCACATTTCTGTGGCAGAAAGTTCTGGAATCTGAGAGGAGCCACAAATTTCCTTCCACCCAGCGTTCCCCCAAGTCTCCCGATAAAAATGACACCTCACTTGTGTGGGTAGGCCTAGCGCCCACGACAGGAAACGCCCCAAAGCGCAATGTGGACACATCCAAATTTTTTAAAGAAAACAGAGGTGTTTTTTGCGAAGTGCCTACCTGTAGATTTTGGCCTCTAGCTCAGCCGGCACCTAGGGAAACCTACAAAACCTATGCATTTCTGAAAACTAGAGACCTAGGGGAATCCATGATGGGGCGACTTGTGGGGCTCGGACCAGGTTCTGTTACCCAGAATCCTTTGCAAACCTCAAAATTTGGCTAAAAAAACACATATTCCTCACAATTCTGTGGCAGAAAGTTCTGGAATCTGAGAGGAGCCACAAATTTCCTTCCACCCAGCGTTCCCCCAAGTCTCCCGATAAAAATGATACCTCACTTGTGTGGGTAGGCCTAGCGCCTGCGACAGGAAACGCCCTAAAGCGCAACGTGGACACATCCACATTTTTGAAAGAAAACAGAGGTGTTTTTTTGCGAAGTGCCTACCTGTAGATTTTGGCCTCTATCTCAGCCGGCACCTAGGGAAACCCACCAATCCTGTGCATTTCTGAAAACTAGAGACCTAGGGGAATCCATGATGGGGCTACTTGTGGCGCTCGGACCAGGTTCTCTTACCCAGAATCCTTTGCAAACCTCAAAATTTGGCTAAAAAAACACATGTTCCTCACATTTCTGTGGCAGAAAGTTCTGCAATCTGAGAGGAGCCACAAATTTCCTTCCACCCATCGTTCCCCCAAGTCTCCCGATAAAAATTATACCTCACTTTTGTGGGTAGGCCTAGCGCCCGCGACAGAAAACGCCCCAAAGCGCAATGTGGACACATCCAATTTTTTGAAAGAAAACAGAGGTGTTTTTTGCGAAGTGCCTACCTGTAGATTTTGGCCTCTAGCTCAGCCAGCACCTAGGGAAACCTACCACACCTGTGCATTTCTGAAAACTAGAGACCTAGGGGAATCCATGATAGGGTGACTTGTTTGGCTCGGACCAGGTTCTGTTACCCAGAATCCTTTGCAAACCTCAAAATTTGGCTAAAAAAACACATGTTCCTCACATTTCTGTGGCAGAAAGTTCTGGAATCTGAGAGGAGCCACAAATTTCCTTCCACCCAGCGTTCCCCCAAGTCTCCCGATAAAAATGACACCTCACTTGTGTGGGTAGGCCTAGCGCCCACGACAGGAAACGCCCCAAAGCGCAATGTGGACACATCCAAATTTTTTAAAGAAAACAGAGGTGTTTTTTGCGAAGTGCCTACCTGTAGATTTTGGCCTCTAGCTCAGCCGGCACCTAGGGAAACCTACAAAACCTATGCATTTCTGAAAACTAGAGACCTAGGGGAATCCATGATGGGGCGACTTGTGGGGCTCGGACCAGGTTCTGTTACCCAGAATCCTTTGCAAACCTCAAAATTTGGCTAAAAAAACACATATTCCTCACAATTCTGTGGCAGAAAGTTCTGGAATCTGAGAGGAGCCACAAATTTCCTTCCACCCAGCGTTCCCCCAAGTCTCCCGATAAAAATGATACCTCACTTGTGTGGGTAGGCCTAGCGCCTGCGACAGGAAACGCCCTAAAGCGCAACGTGGACACATCCACATTTTTGAAAGAAAACAGAGGTGTTTTTTGCGAAGTGCCAAACTGTAGATTTGGGCCTGTAGCTCAGCCGGCACCTAGGGAAACCTACCAAACCTGTGCATTTCTGAAAGCTAGAGAACTAGGGGAATCCAAGATCGGGTGACTTGTGGGGCTCGGACCAGGTTCTGTTACCCAGAATCCTTTGCAAACCTCAAAATTTGGTTAAAAAAACACATGTTCCTCACATTTCTGTGGCAGAAAGTTCTGCAATCTGAGAGGAGCCACAAATTTCCTTCCACCCAGCGTTCCCCCAAGTCTCCCGATAAAAATGATACCTCACTTGTGTGGGTAGGCCTAGCGCCCGCGACAGGAAACGCCCCAAAGCGCAATGTGGACACATCCAATTTTTTGAAAGAAAACAGAGGTGTTTTTTGCGAAGTGCCTACCTGTAGATTTTGGCCTCTAGCTCAGCCAGCACCTAGGGAAACCTACCACACCTATGCATTTCTGAAAACTAGAGACCTAGGGGAATCCATGATAGGGTGACTTGTTTGGCTCGGACCAGGTTCTGTTACCCAGAATCCTTTGCAAACCTCAAAATTTGGCTAAAAAAACACATGTTCCTCACATTTCTGTGGCAGAAAATTCTGGAATCTGAGAGGAGCCACAAATTTCCTTCCACCCAGCGTTCCCGCAAGTCTCCCGAAAAAAATGACACCTCACTTGTGTGGGTAGGCCTAGCGCCCACGTCAGGAAACGCCCCAAAGCGCAATGTGGACACATCCACATTTTTTAAAGAAAACAGAGGTGTTTTTTGCGAAGTGCCTACCTGTAGATTTTGGCCTCTAGCTCAGCCGGCACCTAGGGAAACCTACCAAACCTGTGCATTTCTGAAAACTAGAGACCTAGGGGAATCCATGATGGGGCGACTTGTGGGGCTCGGACCAGGTTCTGTTACCCAGAATCCTTTGCAAACCTCAAAATTTGGCTAAAAAAACACATGTTCCTCACAATTCTGTGGCAGAAAGTTCTGTAATCTGAGAGGAGCCACAAATTTCCTTCCACCCAGCGTTCCCCCAAGTCTCCCGATAAAAATGATACCTCACTTGTGTGGGTAGGCCTAGCGCCTGCGACAGGAAACGCCCTAAAGCGCAACGTGGACACATCCAAATTTTTGAAAGAAAACAGAGGTGTTTTTTGCGAAGTGCCAACCTGTAGATTTTGGCCTGTAGCTCAGCCGGCACCTAGGGAAACCTACCAAACCTGTGCATTTCTGAAAGCTAGAGAACTAGGGGAATCCAAGATGGGGTGACTTGTGGGGCTCGGACCAGGTTCTGTTACCCAGAATCCTTTGCAAACCTCAAAATTTTGCTAAAAAAACACATGTTCCTCACATTTCTTTGGCAGAAAGTTCTGGAATCTGAAAGGAGCCACAAATTTCCTTCCTCCCAGTGTTTCCCTAAGTCTCCCGATACAAATGATACCTCACTTGTGTGGGTAGGCCTAGCGCCCGCAACAGGAAACGCCCCAAAGCGCAATGTGGACACATCCAATTTTTTTAAAGAAAACAGAGGTGTTTTTTGCGAAGTGCCTACCTGTAGATTTTGGCCTCTAGCTCAGCCAGCAACTAGGGAAACCTACCACACCTGTGCATTTCTGAAAACTAGAGACCTAGGGGAATCCATGATAGGGTGACTTGTGGGGCTCGGACCAGGTTCTGTTACCCAGAATCCTTTGCAAACCTCAAAATTTGGCTAAAAAAACACGACAGCAAACGCCCCAAAGTGCAATGTGGACACATCCAAATTTTTTAAAGAAAACAGAGGTGTTTTTTGCGAAGTGCCTACCTATGGATTTTGGCCTGTAGCTCTGCCGGCACCTAGGGAAACCTACCAACCCTGTGCATTTCTGAAAACTAGAGACCTAGGGGAATCCATGATGGTGCGACTTGTGGCGCTCGGACCAGGTTCTCTTACCCAGAATCCTTTGCAAACCTCAAAATTTGGCTAAAAAAACACATGTTCCTCACATTTCTGCGGCAGAAAGTTCTGGAATCTGAGAGGAGCCACAAATGTCCTTCCACCCAGCGTTTCCCCAAGTCTCCCAATAAAAATGATACCTCTCTTGTGTGGGTAGGCCAAGCGCCCGCGACAGGAAACGCCCCAAAGCGCAACGTGGACACATCCAATTTTTTTAAAGAAAACAGAGGTGTTTTTTGCGAAGTGCCTACCTGTAGATTTTGGCCTCTAGCTCAGCCGGCACCTAGGGAAACCTACCAAACCTGTGCATTTCTGAAAACTAGAGACACAGGGGAATCCAAGATGGGGTGACTTGTGGGGATCGGACCAGGTTCTGTTACCCAGAATCCTTTGCAAACCTCAAAATTTGGCTAAAAAATAACATGTTCCTCACATTTCTGTGGCAGAAAGTTCTGGAATCTGAAAGGAGCCACAAATTTCCTTCCACCCAGCGTTTCCCTAAGTCTCCCGATAAAAATGATACCTCACTTGTGTGGGTAGGCCTAGCGCCCGCAACAGGAAACGCCCCAAAGCGCAATGTGGACACATCCAATTTTTTTAAGAAAACAGAGGTGTTTTTTTGCGAAGTGCCTACCTGTAGATTTTGGCCTCTATCTCAGCCGGCACCTAGGGAAACCCACCAATCCTGTGCATTTCTGAAAACTAGAGACCTAGGGGAATCCATGATGGGGCTACTTGTGGCGCTCGGACCAGGTTCTCTTACCCAGAATCCTTTGCAAACCTCAAAATTTGGCTAAAAAAACACATGTTCCTCACATTTCTGTGGCAGAAAGTTCTGCAATCTGAGAGGAGCCACAAATTTCCTTCCACCCATCGTTCCCCCAAGTCTCCCGATAAAAATTATACCTCACTTGTGTGGGTAGGCCTAGCGCCCGCGACAGAAAACGCCCCAAAGCGCAATGTGGACACATCCAATTTTTTGAAAGAAAACAGAGGTGTTTTTTGCGAAGTGCCTACCTGTAGATTTTGGCCTCTAGCTCAGCCAGCACCTAGGGAAACCTACCACACCTGTGCATTTCTGAAAACTAGAGACCTAGGGGAATCCATGATAGGGTGACTTGTTTGGCTCGGACCAGGTTCTGTTACCCAGAATCCTTTGCAAACCTCAAAATTTGGCTAAAAAAACACATGTTCCTCACATTTCTGTGGCAGAAAGTTCTGGAATCTGAGAGGAGCCACAAATTTCCTTCCACCCAGTGTTCCCCCAAGTCTCCCGATAAAAATGACACCTCACTTGTGTGGGTAGGCCTAGCGCCCACGACAGGAAACGCCCCAAAGCGCAATGTGGACACATCCAAATTTTTTAAAGAAAACAGAGGTGTTTTTTGCGAAGCGCCTACCTGTAGATTTTGGCCTCTAGCTCAGCCGGCACCTAGGGAAACCTACAAAACCTATGCATTTCTGAAAACTAGAGACCTAGGGGAATCCATGATGGGGCGACTTGTGGGGCTCGGACCAGGTTCTGTTACCCAGAATCCTTTGCAAACCTCAAAATTTGGCTAAAAAAACACATGTTCCTCACAATTCTGTGGCAGAAAGTTCTGGAATCTGAGAGGAGCCACAAATTTCCTTCCACCCAGCGTTCCCCCAAGTCTCCCGATAAAAATGATACCTCACTTGTGTGGGTAGGCCTAGCGCCTGCGACAGGAAACGCCCTAAAGCGCAACGTGGACACATCCACATTTTTGAAAGAAAACAGAGGTGTTTTTTGCGAAGTGCCAAACTGTAGATTTGGGCCTGTAGCTCAGCCGGCACCTAGGGAAACCTACCAAACCTGTGCATTTCTGAAAGCTAGAGAACTAGGGGAATCCAAGATCGGGTGACTTGTGGGGCTCGGACCAGGTTCTGTTACCCAGAATCCTTTGCAAACCTCAAAATTTGGTTAAAAAAACACATGTTCCTCACATTTCTGTGGCAGAAAGTTCTGCAATCTGAGAGGAGCCACAAATTTCCTTCCACCCAGCGTTCCCTCAAGTCTCCCGATAAAAATGATACCTCACTTGTGTGGGTAGGCCTAGCGCCCGCGACAGGAAACGCCCCAAAGCGCAATGTGGACACATCCAATTTTTTGAAAGAAAACAGAGGTGTTTTTTGCGAAGTGCCTACCTGTAGATTTTGGCCTCTAGCTCAGCCAGCACCTAGGGAAACCTACCACACCTATGCATTTCTGAAAACTAGAGACCTAGGGGAATCCATGATAGGGTGACTTGTTTGGCTCGGACCAGGTTCTGTTACCCAGAATCCTTTGCAAACCTCAAAATTTGGCTAAAAAAACACATGTTCCTCACATTTCTGTGGCAGAAAATTCTGGAATCTGAGAGGAGCCACAAATTTCCTTCCACCCAGCGTTCCCCCAAGTCTCCCGAAAAAAATGACACCTCACTTGTGTGGGTAGGCCTAGCGCCCACGTCAGGAAACGCCCCAAAGCGCAATGTGGACACATCCACATTTTTTAAAGAAAACAGAGGTGTTTTTTGCGAAGTGCCTACCTGTAGATTTTGGCCTCTAGCTCAGCCGGCACCTAGGGAAACCTACCAAACCTGTGCATTTCTGAAAACTAGAGACCTAGGGGAATCCATGATGGGGCGACTTGTGGGGCTCGGACCAGGTTCTGTTACCCAGAATCCTTTGCAAACCTCAAAATTTGGCTAAAAAAACACATGTTCCTCACAATTCTGTGGCAGAAAGTTCTGTAATCTGAGAGGAGCCACAAATTTCCTTCCACCCAGCGTTCCCCCAAGTCTCCCGATAAAAATGATACCTCACTTGTGTGGGTAGGCCTAGCGCCTGCGACAGGAAACGCCCTAAAGCGCAACGTGGACACATCCAAATTTTTGAAAGAAAACAGAGGTGTTTTTTGCGAAGTGCCAACCTGTAGATTTTGGCCTGTAGCTCAGCCGGCACCTAGGGAAACCTACCAAACCTGTGCATTTCTGAAAGCTAGAGAACTAGGGGAATCCAAGATGGGGTGACTTGTGGGGCTCGGACCAGGTTCTGTTACCCAGAATCCTTTGCAAACCTCAAAATTTTGCTAAAAAAACACATGTTCCTCACATTTCTTTGGCAGAAAGTTCTGGAATCTGAAAGGAGCCACAAATTTCCTTCCTCCCAGTGTTTCCCTAAGTCTCCCGATACAAATGATACCTCACTTGTGTGGGTAGGCCTAGCGCCCGCAACAGGAAACGCCCCAAAGCGCAATGTGGACACATCCAATTTTTTTAAAGAAAACAGAGGTGTTTTTTGCGAAGTGCCTACCTGTAGATTTTGGCCTCTAGCTCAGCCAGCAACTAGGGAAACCTACCACACCTGTGCATTTCTGAAAACTAGAGACCTAGGGGAATCCATGATAGGGTGACTTGTGGGGCTCGGACCAGGTTCTGTTACCCAGAATCCTTTGCAAACCTCAAAATTTGGCTAAAAAAACACGACAGCAAACGCCCCAAAGTGCAATGTGGACACATCCAAATTTTTTAAAGAAAACAGAGGTGTTTTTTGCGAAGTGCCTACCTATGGATTTTGGCCTGTAGCTCTGCCGGCACCTAGGGAAACCTACCAACCCTGTGCATTTCTGAAAACTAGAGACCTAGGGGAATCCATGATGGTGCGACTTGTGGCGCTCGGACCAGGTTCTCTTACCCAGAATCCTTTGCAAACCTCAAAATTTGGCTAAAAAAACACATGTTCCTCACATTTCTGCGGCAGAAAGTTCTGGAATCTGAGAGGAGCCACAAATGTCCTTCCACCCAGCGTTTCCCCAAGTCTCCCAATAAAAATGATACCTCTCTTGTGTGGGTAGGCCAAGCGCCCGCGACAGGAAACGCCCCAAAGCGCAACGTGGACACATCCAATTTTTTTAAAGAAAACAGAGGTGTTTTTTGCGAAGTGCCTACCTGTAGATTTTGGCCTCTAGCTCAGCCGGCACCTAGGGAAACCTACCAAACCTGTGCATTTCTGAAAACTAGAGACACAGGGGAATCCAAGATGGGGTGACTTGTGGGGATCGGACCAGGTTCTGTTACCCAGAATCCTTTGCAAACCTCAAAATTTGGCTAAAAAATAACATGTTCCTCACATTTCTGTGGCAGAAAGTTCTGGAATCTGAAAGGAGCCACAAATTTCCTTCCACCCAGCGTTTCCCTAAGTCTCCCGATAAAAATGATACCTCACTTGTGTGGGTAGGCCTAGCGCCCGCAACAGGAAACGCCCCAAAGCGCAATGTGGACACATCCAATTTTTTTAAGAAAACAGAGGTGTTTTTTTGCGAAGTGCCTACCTGTAGATTTTGGCCTCTATCTCAGCCGGCACCTAGGGAAACCCACCAATCCTGTGCATTTCTGAAAACTAGAGACCTAGGGGAATCCATGATGGGGCTACTTGTGGCGCTCGGACCAGGTTCTCTTACCCAGAATCCTTTGCAAACCTCAAAATTTGGCTAAAAAAACACATGTTCCTCACATTTCTGTGGCAGAAAGTTCTGCAATCTGAGAGGAGCCACAAATTTCCTTCCACCCATCGTTCCCCCAAGTCTCCCGATAAAAATTATACCTCACTTGTGTGGGTAGGCCTAGCGCCCGCGACAGAAAACGCCCCAAAGCGCAATGTGGACACATCCAATTTTTTGAAAGAAAACAGAGGTGTTTTTTGCGAAGTGCCTACCTGTAGATTTTGGCCTCTAGCTCAGCCAGCACCTAGGGAAACCTACCACACCTGTGCATTTCTGAAAACTAGAGACCTAGGGGAATCCATGATAGGGTGACTTGTTTGGCTCGGACCAGGTTCTGTTACCCAGAATCCTTTGCAAACCTCAAAATTTGGCTAAAAAAACACATGTTCCTCACATTTCTGTGGCAGAAAGTTCTGGAATCTGAGAGGAGCCACAAATTTCCTTCCACCCAGTGTTCCCCCAAGTCTCCCGATAAAAATGACACCTCACTTGTGTGGGTAGGCCTAGCGCCCACGACAGGAAACGCCCCAAAGCGCAATGTGGACACATCCAAATTTTTTAAAGAAAACAGAGGTGTTTTTTGCGAAGCGCCTACCTGTAGATTTTGGCCTCTAGCTCAGCCGGCACCTAGGGAAACCTACAAAACCTATGCATTTCTGAAAACTAGAGACCTAGGGGAATCCATGATGGGGCGACTTGTGGGGCTCGGACCAGGTTCTGTTACCCAGAATCCTTTGCAAACCTCAAAATTTGGCTAAAAAAACACATGTTCCTCACAATTCTGTGGCAGAAAGTTCTGGAATCTGAGAGGAGCCACAAATTTCCTTCCACCCAGCGTTCCCCCAAGTCTCCCGATAAAAATGATACCTCACTTGTGTGGGTAGGCCTAGCGCCTGCGACAGGAAACGCCCTAAAGCGCAACGTGGACACATCCACATTTTTGAAAGAAAACAGAGGTGTTTTTTGCGAAGTGCCAAACTGTAGATTTGGGCCTGTAGCTCAGCCGGCACCTAGGGAAACCTACCAAACCTGTGCATTTCTGAAAGCTAGAGAACTAGGGGAATCCAAGATCGGGTGACTTGTGGGGCTCGGACCAGGTTCTGTTACCCAGAATCCTTTGCAAACCTCAAAATTTGGTTAAAAAAACACATGTTCCTCACATTTCTGTGGCAGAAAGTTCTGCAATCTGAGAGGAGCCACAAATTTCCTTCCACCCAGCGTTCCCCCAAGTCTCCCGATAAAAATGATACCTCACTTGTGTGGGTAGGCCTAGCGCCCGCGACAGGAAACGCCCCAAAGCGCAATGTGGACACATCCAATTTTTTGAAAGAAAACAGAGGTGTTTTTTGCGAAGTGCCTACCTGTAGATTTTGGCCTCTAGCTCAGCCAGCACCTAGGGAAACCTACCACACCTATGCATTTCTGAAAACTAGAGACCTAGGGGAATCCATGATAGGGTGACTTGTTTGGCTCGGACCAGGTTCTGTTACCCAGAATCCTTTGCAAACCTCAAAATTTGGCTAAAAAAACACATGTTCCTCACATTTCTGTGGCAGAAAATTCTGGAATCTGAGAGGAGCCACAAATTTCCTTCCACCCAGCGTTCCCCCAAGTCTCCCGAAAAAAATGACACCTCACTTGTGTGGGTAGGCCTAGCGCCCACGTCAGGAAACGCCCCAAAGCGCAATGTGGACACATCCACATTTTTTAAAGAAAACAGAGGTGTTTTTTGCGAAGTGCCTACCTGTAGATTTTGGCCTCTAGCTCAGCCGGCACCTAGGGAAACCTACCAAACCTGTGCATTTCTGAAAACTAGAGACCTAGGGGAATCCATGATGGGGCGACTTGTGGGGCTCGGACCAGGTTCTGTTACCCAGAATCCTTTGCAAACCTCAAAATTTGGCTAAAAAAACACATGTTCCTCACAATTCTGTGGCAGAAAGTTCTGTAATCTGAGAGGAGCCACAAATTTCCTTCCACCCAGCGTTCCCCCAAGTCTCCCGATAAAAATGATACCTCACTTGTGTGGGTAGGCCTAGCGCCTGCGACAGGAAACGCCCTAAAGCGCAACGTGGACACATCCAAATTTTTGAAAGAAAACAGAGGTGTTTTTTGCGAAGTGCCAACCTGTAGATTTTGGCCTGTAGCTCAGCCGGCACCTAGGGAAACCTACCAAACCTGTGCATTTCTGAAAGCTAGAGAACTAGGGGAATCCAAGATGGGGTGACTTGTGGGGCTCGGACCAGGTTCTGTTACCCAGAATCCTTTGCAAACCTCAAAATTTTGCTAAAAAAACACATGTTCCTCACATTTCTTTGGCAGAAAGTTCTGGAATCTGAAAGGAGCCACAAATTTCCTTCCTCCCAGTGTTTCCCTAAGTCTCCCGATACAAATGATACCTCACTTGTGTGGGTAGGCCTAGCGCCCGCAACAGGAAACGCCCCAAAGCGCAATGTGGACACATCCAATTTTTTTAAAGAAAACAGAGGTGTTTTTTGCGAAGTGCCTACCTGTAGATTTTGGCCTCTAGCTCAGCCAGCAACTAGGGAAACCTACCACACCTGTGCATTTCTGAAAACTAGAGACCTAGGGGAATCCATGATAGGGTGACTTGTGGGGCTCGGACCAGGTTCTGTTACCCAGAATCCTTTGCAAACCTCAAAATTTGGCTAAAAAAACACGACAGCAAACGCCCCAAAGTGCAATGTGGACACATCCAAATTTTTTAAAGAAAACAGAGGTGTTTTTTGCGAAGTGCCTACCTATGGATTTTGGCCTGTAGCTCTGCCGGCACCTAGGGAAACCTACCAACCCTGTGCATTTCTGAAAACTAGAGACCTAGGGGAATCCATGATGGTGCGACTTGTGGCGCTCGGACCAGGTTCTCTTACCCAGAATCCTTTGCAAACCTCAAAATTTGGCTAAAAAAACACATGTTCCTCACATTTCTGCGGCAGAAAGTTCTGGAATCTGAGAGGAGCCACAAATGTCCTTCCACCCAGCGTTTCCCCAAGTCTCCCAATAAAAATGATACCTCTCTTGTGTGGGTAGGCCAAGCGCCCGCGACAGGAAACGCCCCAAAGCGCAACGTGGACACATCCAATTTTTTTAAAGAAAACAGAGGTGTTTTTTGCGAAGTGCCTACCTGTAGATTTTGGCCTCTAGCTCAGCCGGCACCTAGGGAAACCTACCAAACCTGTGCATTTCTGAAAACTAGAGACACAGGGGAATCCAAGATGGGGTGACTTGTGGGGATCGGACCAGGTTCTGTTACCCAGAATCCTTTGCAAACCTCAAAATTTGGCTAAAAAAAAACATGTTCCTCACATTTCTGTGGCAGAAAGTTCTGGAATCTGAAAGGAGCCACAAATTTCCTTCCACCCAGCGTTTCCCTAAGTCTCCCGATAAAAATGATACCTCACTTGTGTGGGTAGGCCTAGCGCCCGCAACAGGAAACGCCCCAAAGCGCAATGTGGACACATCCAATTTTTTTAAGAAAACAGAGGTGTTTTTTTGCGAAGTGCCTACCTGTAGATTTTGGCCTCTATCTCAGCCGGCACCTAGGGAAACCCACCAATCCTGTGCATTTCTGAAAACTAGAGACCTAGGGGAATCCATGATGGGGCTACTTGTGGCGCTCGGACCAGGTTCTCTTACCCAGAATCCTTTGCAAACCTCAAAATTTGGCTAAAAAAACACATGTTCCTCACATTTCTGTGGCAGAAAGTTCTGCAATCTGAGAGGAGCCACAAATTTCCTTCCACCCATCGTTCCCCCAAGTCTCCCGATAAAAATTATACCTCACTTGTGTGGGTAGGCCTAGCGCCCGCGACAGAAAACGCCCCAAAGCGCAATGTGGACACATCCAATTTTTTGAAAGAAAACAGAGGTGTTTTTTGCGAAGTGCCTACCTGTAGATTTTGGCCTCTAGCTCAGCCAGCACCTAGGGAAACCTACCACACCTGTGCATTTCTGAAAACTAGAGACCTAGGGGAATCCATGATAGGGTGACTTGTTTGGCTCGGACCAGGTTCTGTTACCCAGAATCCTTTGCAAACCTCAAAATTTGGCTAAAAAAACACATGTTCCTCACATTTCTGTGGCAGAAAGTTCTGGAATCTGAGAGGAGCCACAAATTTCCTTCCACCCAGTGTTCCCCCAAGTCTCCCGATAAAAATGACACCTCACTTGTGTGGGTAGGCCTAGCGCCCACGACAGGAAACGCCCCAAAGCGCAATGTGGACACATCCAAATTTTTTAAAGAAAACAGAGGTGTTTTTTGCGAAGCGCCTACCTGTAGATTTTGGCCTCTAGCTCAGCCGGCACCTAGGGAAACCTACAAAACCTATGCATTTCTGAAAACTAGAGACCTAGGGGAATCCATGATGGGGCGACTTGTGGGGCTCGGACCAGGTTCTGTTACCCAGAATCCTTTGCAAACCTCAAAATTTGGCTAAAAAAACACATGTTCCTCACAATTCTGTGGCAGAAAGTTCTGGAATCTGAGAGGAGCCACAAATTTCCTTCCACCCAGCGTTCCCCCAAGTCTCCCGATAAAAATGATACCTCACTTGTGTGGGTAGGCCTAGCGCCTGCGACAGGAAACGCCCTAAAGCGCAACGTGGACACATCCACATTTTTGAAAGAAAACAGAGGTGTTTTTTGCGAAGTGCCAAACTGTAGATTTTGGCCTGTAGCTCAGCCGGCACCTAGGGAAACCTACCAAACCTGTGCATTTCTGAAAGCTAGAGAACTAGGGGAATCCAAGATCGGGTGACTTGTGGGGCTCGGACCAGGTTCTGTTACCCAGAATCCTTTGCAAACCTCAAAATTTGGCTAAAAAAACACATGTTCCTCACATTTCTGTGGCAGAAAGTTCTGGAATCTGAAAGGAGCCACAAATTTCCTTCCACCCAGCGTTTCCCTAAGTCTCCCGATAAAAATGATACCTCACTTGTGTGGGTAGGCCTAGCGCCCGCAACAGGAAATGCCCCAAAGCGCAATGTGGACACATCCAATTTTTTAAAGAAAACAGAGGTGTTTTTTTGCGAAGTGCCTACCTGTAGATTTTGGCCTCTATCTCAGCCGGCACCTAGGGAAACCTACCAATCCTGTGCATTTCTGAAAACTAGAGACCTAGGGGAATCCATGATGGGGCTACTTGTGGCGCTCGGACCAGGTTCTCTTACCCAGAATCCTTTGCAAACCTCAAAATTTGGCTAAAAAAACACATGTTCCTCACATTTCTGTGGCAGAAAGTTCTGCAATCTGAGAGGAGCCACAAATTTCCTTCCACCCAGCGTTCCCCCAAGTCTCCCGATAAAAATGATACCTCACTTGTGTGGGTAGGCCTAGCGCCCGCGACAGGAAACGCCCCAAAGCGCAATGTGGACACATCCAATTTTTTGAAAGAAAACAGAGGTGTTTTTTGCGAAGTGCCTACCTGTAGATTTTGGCCTCTAGCTCAGCCAGCACCTAGGGAAACCTACCACACCTGTGCATTTCTGAAAACTAGAGACCTAGGGGAATCCATGATAGGGTGACTTGTTTGGCTCGGACCAGGTTCTGTTACCCAGAAACCTTTGCAAACCTCAAAATTTGGCTAAAAAAACACATGTTCCTCACATTTCTGTGGCAGAAAATTCTGGAATCTGAGAGGAGCCACAAATTTCCTTCCACCCAGCGTTCCCCCAAGTCTCCCGAAAAAAATGACACCTCACTTGTGTGGGTAGGCCTAGCGCCCACGTCAGGAAACGCCCCAAAGCGCAATGTGGACACATCCACATTTTTTAAAGAAAACAGAGGTGTTTTTTGCGAAGTGCCTACCTGTAGATTTTGGCCTCTAGCTCAGCCGGCACCTAGGGAAACCTACCAAACCTGTGCATTTCTGAAAACTAGAGACCTAGGGGAATCCATGATGGGGCGACTTGTGGGGCTCGGACCAGGTTCTGTTACCCAGAATCCTTTGCAAACCTCAAAATTTGGCTAAAAAAACACATGTTCCTCACAATTCTGTGGCAGAAAGCTCTGTAATCTGAGAGGAGCCACAAATTTCCTTCCACCCACCGTTCCCCCAAGTCTCCCGATAAAAATGATACCTCACTTGTGTGGGTAGGCCTAGCGCCTGCGACAGGAAACGCCCTAAAGCGCAACGTGGACACATCCAAATTTTTGAAAGAAAACAGAGGTGTTTTTTGCGAAGTGCCAACCTGTAGATTTTGGCCTGTAGCTCAGCCGGCACCTAGGGAAACCTACCAAACCTGTGCATTTCTGAAAGCTAGAGAACTAGGGGAATCCAAGATGGGGTGACTTGTGGGGCTCGGACCAGGTTCTGTTACCCAGAATCCTTTGCAAACCTCAAAATTTTGCTAAAAAAACACATGTTCCTCACATTTCTTTGGCAGAAAGATCTGGAATCTGAAAGGAGCCACAAATTTCCTTCCTCCCAGTGTTTCCCTAAGTCTCCCGATACAAATGATACCTCACTTGTGTGGGTAGGCCTAGCGCCCGCAACAGGAAACGCCCCAAAGCGCAATGTGGACACATCCAATTTTTTTAAAGAAAACAGAGGTGTTTTTTGCGAAGTGCCTACCTATGGATTTTGGCCTGTAGCTCGGCCGGCACCTAGGGAAACCTACCAACCCTGTGCATTTCTGAAAACTAGAGACCTAGGGGAATCCATGATGGTGCGACTTGTGGCGCTCGGACCAGGTTCTCTTACCCAGAATCCTTTGCAAACCTCAAAATTTGGCTAAAAAAAGACATGTTCCTCACATTTCTGTGGCAGAAAGTTCTGGAATCTGAGAGGAGCCACAAATGTCCTTCCACCCAGCGTTTCCCCAAGTCTCCCAATAAAAATGATACCTCTCTTGTGTGGGTAGGCCAAGCGCCCGCGACAGGAAACGCCCCAAAGCGCAACGTGGATACATCCAATTTTTTTAAAGAAAACAGAGGTGTTTTTTGCGAAGTGCCTACCTGTAGATTTTGGCCTCTAGCTCAGCCGGCACCTAGGGAAACCTACCAAACCTGTGCATTTCTGAAAACTAGAGACATAGGGGAATCCAAGATGGGGTGACTTGTGGGGCTCGGACCAGGTTCTGTTACCCAGAATCCTTTGCAAACCTCAAAATTTGGCTAAAAAAACACATGTTCCTCACATTTCTGTGGCAGAAAGTTCTGGAATCTGAAAGGAGCCACAAATTTCCTTCCACCCAGCGTTTCCCTAAGTCTCCCGATAAAAATGATACCTCACTTGTGTGGGTAGGCCTAGCGCCCGCAACAGGAAACGCCCCAAAGCGCAATGTGGACACATCCAATTTTTTTAAGAAAACAGAGGTGTTTTTTTGCGAAGTGCCTACCTGTAGATTTTGGCCTCTATCTCAGCCGGCACCTAGGGAAACCCACCAATCCTGTGCATTTCTGAAAACTAGAGACCTAGGGGAATCCATGATGGGGCTACTTGTGGCGCTCGGACCAGGTTCTCTTACCCAGAATCCTTTGCAAACCTCAAAATTTGGCTAAAAAAACACATGTTCCTCACATTTCTGTGGCAGAAAGTTCTGCAATCTGAGAGGAGCCACAAATTTCCTTCCACCCATCGTTCCCCCAAGTCTCCCGATAAAAATTATACCTCACTTGTGTGGGTAGGCCTAGCGCCCGCGACAGGAAACGCCCCAAAGCGCAATGTGGACACATCCAATTTTTTGAAAGAAAACAGAGGTGTTTTTTGCGAAGTGCCTACCTGTAGATTTTGGCCTCTAGCTCAGCCAGCACCTAGGGAAACCTACCACACCTGTGCATTTCTGAAAACTAGAGACCTAGGGGAATCCATGATAGGGTGACTTGTTTGGCTCGGACCAGATTCTGTTACCCAGAATCCTTTGCAAACCTCAAAATTTGGCTAAAAAAACAAATGTTCCTCTCATTTCTGTGGCAGACAATTCTGGAATCTGAGAGGAGCCACAAATTTCCTTCCACCCAGCGTTCCCCCAAGTCTCCCGAAAAAAATGACACCTCACTTGTGTGGGTAGGCCTAGCGCCCACGTCAGGAAACGCCCCAAAGCGCAATGTGGACACATCCACATTTTTTAAAGAAAACAGAGGTGTTTTTTGCGAAGTGCCTACCTGTAGATTTTGGCCTCTAGCTCAGCCAGCACCTAGGGAAACCTACCACACCTGTGCATTTCTGAAAACTAGAGACCTAGGGGAATCCATGATAGGGTGACTTGTTTGGCTCGGACCAGGTTCTGTTACCCAGAATCCTTTGCAAACCTCAAAATTTGGCTAAAAAAACACATGTTCCTCACATTTCTGTGGCAGAAAGTTCTGGAATCTGAGAGGAGCCACAAATTTCCTTCCACCCAGTGTTCCCCCAAGTCTCCCGATAAAAATGACACCTCACTTGTGTGGGTAGGCCTAGCGCCCACGACAGGAAACGCCCCAAAGCGCAATGTGGACACATCCAAATTTTTTAAAGAAAACAGAGGTGTTTTTTGCGAAGCGCCTACCTGTAGATTTTGGCCTCTAGCTCAGCCGGCACCTAGGGAAACCTACAAAACCTATGCATTTCTGAAAACTAGAGACCTAGGGGAATCCATGATGGGGCGACTTGTGGGGCTCGGACCAGGTTCTGTTACCCAGAATCCTTTGCAAACCTCAAAATTTGGCTAAAAAAACACATGTTCCTCACAATTCTGTGGCAGAAAGTTCTGGAATCTGAGAGGAGCCACAAATTTCCTTCCACCCAGCGTTCCCCCAAGTCTCCCGATAAAAATGATACCTCACTTGTGTGGGTAGGCCTAGCGCCTGCGACAGGAAACGCCCTAAAGCGCAACGTGGACACATCCACATTTTTGAAAGAAAACAGAGGTGTTTTTTGCGAAGTGCCAAACTGTAGATTTTGGCCTGTAGCTCAGCCGGCACCTAGGGAAACCTACCAAACCTGTGCATTTCTGAAAGCTAGAGAACTAGGGGAATCCAAGATCGGGTGACTTGTGGGGCTCGGACCAGGTTCTGTTACCCAGAATCCTTTGCAAACCTCAAAATTTGGCTAAAAAAACACATGTTCCTCACATTTCTGTGGCAGAAAGTTCTGGAATCTGAAAGGAGCCACAAATTTCCTTCCACCCAGCGTTTCCCTAAGTCTCCCGATAAAAATGATACCTCACTTGTGTGGGTAGGCCTAGCGCCCGCAACAGGAAATGCCCCAAAGCGCAATGTGGACACATCCAATTTTTTAAAGAAAACAGAGGTGTTTTTTTGCGAAGTGCCTACCTGTAGATTTTGGCCTCTATCTCAGCCGGCACCTAGGGAAACTTACCAATCCTGTGCATTTCTGAAAACTAGAGACCTAGGGGAATCCATGATGGGGCTACTTGTGGCGCTCGGACCAGGTTCTCTTACCCAGAATCCTTTGCAAACCTCAAAATTTGGCTAAAAAAACACATGTTCCTCACATTTCTGTGGCAGAAAGTTCTGCAATCTGAGAGGAGCCACAAATTTCCTTCCACCCAGCGTTCCCCCAAGTCTCCCGATAAAAATGATACCTCACTTGTGTGGGTAGGCCTAGCGCCCGCGACAGGAAACGCCCCAAAGCGCAATGTGGACACATCCAATTTTTTGAAAGAAAACAGAGGTGTTTTTTGCGAAGTGCCTACCTGTAGATTTTGGCCTCTAGCTCAGCCAGCACCTAGGGAAACCTACCACACCTGTGCATTTCTGAAAACTAGAGACCTAGGGGAATCCATGATAGGGTGACTTGTTTGGCTCGGACCAGGTTCTGTTACCCAGAATCCTTTGCAAACCTCAAAATTTGGCTAAAAAAACACATGTTCCTCACATTTCTGTGGCAGAAAATTCTGGAATCTGAGAGGAGCCACAAATTTCCTTCCACCCAGCGTTCCCCCAAGTCTCCCGAAAAAAATGACACCTCACTTGTGTGGGTAGGCCTAGCGCCCACGTCAGGAAACGCCCCAAAGCGCAATGTGGACACATCCACATTTTTTAAAGAAAACAGAGGTGTTTTTTGCGAAGTGCCTACCTGTAGATTTTGGCCTCTAGCTCAGCCGGCACCTAGGGAAACCTACCAAACCTGTGCATTTCTGAAAACTAGAGACCTAGGGGAATCCATGATGGGGCGACTTGTGGGGCTCGGACCAGGTTCTGTTACCCAGAATCCTTTGCAAACCTCAAAATTTGGCTAAAAAAACACATGTTCCTCACAATTCTGTGGCAGAAAGCTCTGTAATCTGAGAGGAGCCACAAATTTCCTTCCACCCACCGTTCCCCCAAGTCTCCCGATAAAAATGATACCTCACTTGTGTGGGTAGGCCTAGCGCCTGCGACAGGAAACGCCCTAAAGCGCAACGTGGACACATCCAAATTTTTGAAAGAAAACAGAGGTGTTTTTTGCGAAGTGCCAACCTGTAGATTTTGGCCTGTAGCTCAGCCGGCACCTAGGGAAACCTACCAAACCTGTGCATTTCTGAAAGCTAGAGAACTAGGGGAATCCAAGATGGGGTGACTTGTGGGGCTCGGACCAGGTTCTGTTACCCAGAATCCTTTGCAAACCTCAAAATTTTGCTAAAAAAACACATGTTCCTCACATTTCTTTGGCAGAAAGATCTGGAATCTGAAAGGAGCCACAAATTTCCTTCCTCCCAGTGTTTCCCTAAGTCTCCCGATACAAATGATACCTCACTTGTGTGGGTAGGCCTAGCGCCCGCAACAGGAAACGCCCCAAAGCGCAATGTGGACACATCCAATTTTTTTAAAGAAAACAGAGGTGTTTTTTGCGAAGTGCCTACCTATGGATTTTGGCCTGTAGCTCGGCCGGCACCTAGGGAAACCTACCAACCCTGTGCATTTCTGAAAACTAGAGACCTAGGGGAATCCATGATGGTGCGACTTGTGGCGCTCGGACCAGGTTCTCTTACCCAGAATCCTTTGCAAACCTCAAAATTTGGCTAAAAAAAGACATGTTCCTCACATTTCTGTGGCAGAAAGTTCTGGAATCTGTGAGGAGCCACAAATGTCCTTCCACCCAGCGTTTCCCCAAGTCTCCCAATAAAAATGATACCTCTCTTGTGTGGGTAGGCCAAGCGCCCGCGACAGGAAACGCCCCAAAGCGCAATGTGGACACATCCAATTTTTTTAAGAAAACAGAGGTGTTTTTTTGCGAAGTGCCTACCTGTAGATTTTGGCCTCTATCTCAGCCGGCACCTAGGGAAACCCACCAATCCTGTGCATTTCTGAAAACTAGAGACCTAGGGGAATCCATGATGGGGCTACTTGTGGCGCTCGGACCAGGTTCTCTTACCCAGAATCCTTTGCAAACCTCAAAATTTGGCTAAAAAAACACATGTTCCTCACATTTCTGTGGCAGAAAGTTCTGCAATCTGAGAGGAGCCACAAATTTCCTTCCACCCATCGTTCCCCCAAGTCTCCCGATAAAAATTATACCTCACTTGTGTGGGTAGGCCTAGCGCCCGCGACAGGAAACGCCCCAAAGCGCAATGTGGACACATCCAATTTTTTGAAAGAAAACAGAGGTGTTTTTTGCGAAGTGCCTACCTGTAGATTTTGGCCTCTAGCTCAGCCAGCACCTAGGGAAACCTACCACACCTGTGCATTTCTGAAAACTAGAGACCTAGGGGAATCCATGATAGGGTGACTTGTTTGGCTCGGACCAGATTCTGTTACCCAGAATCCTTTGCAAACCTCAAAATTTGGCTAAAAAAACAAATGTTCCTCTCATTTCTGTGGCAGACAATTCTGGAATCTGAGAGGAGCCACAAATTTCCTTCCACCCAGCGTTCCCCCAAGTCTCCCGAAAAAAATGACACCTCACTTGTGTGGGTAGGCCTAGCGCCCACGTCAGGAAACGCCCCAAAGCGCAATGTGGACACATCCACATTTTTTAAAGAAAACAGAGGTGTTTTTTGCGAAGTGCCTACCTGTAGATTTTGGCCTCTAGCTCAGCCGGCACCTAGGGAAACCTACCAAACCTGTGCATTTCTGAAAACTAGAGACCTAGGGGAATCCATGATGGGGCGACTTGTGGGGCTCGGACCAGGTTCTGTTACCCAGAATCCTTTGCAAACCTCAAAATTTGGCTAAAAAAACACATATTCCTCACAATTCTGTGGCAGAAAGTTCTGGAATCTGAGAGGAGCCACAAATTTCCTTCCACCCAGCGTTCCCCCAAGTCTCCCGATAAAAATGATACCTCACTTGTGTGGGTAGGCCTAGCGCCTGCGACAGGAAACGCCCTAAAGCGCAACGTGGACACATCCACATTTTTGAAAGAAAACAGAGGTGTTTTTTGCGAAGTGCCAAACTGTAGATTTGGGCCTGTAGCTCAGCCGGCACCTAGGGAAACCTACCAAACCTGTGCATTTCTGAAAGCTAGAGAACTAGGGGAATCCAAGATCGGGTGACTTGTGGGGCTCGGACCAGGTTCTGTTACCCAGAATCCTTTGCAAACCTCAAAATTTGGTTAAAAAAACACATGTTCCTCACATTTCTGTGGCAGAAAGTTCTGCAATCTGAGAGGAGCCACAAATTTCCTTCCACCCAGCGTTCCCCCAAGTCTCCCGATAAAAATGATACCTCACTTGTGTGGGTAGGCCTAGCGCCCGCGACAGGAAACGCCCCAAAGCGCAATGTGGACACATCCAATTTTTTGAAAGAAAACAGAGGTGTTTTTTGCGAAGTGCCTACCTGTAGATTTTGGCCTCTAGCTCAGCCAGCACCTAGGGAAACCTACCACACCTATGCATTTCTGAAAACTAGAGACCTAGGGGAATCCATGATAGGGTGACTTGTTTGGCTCGGACCAGGTTCTGTTACCCAGAATCCTTTGCAAACCTCAAAATTTGGCTAAAAAAACACATGTTCCTCACATTTCTGTGGCAGAAAATTCTGGAATCTGAGAGGAGCCACAAATTTCCTTCCACCCAGCGTTCCCCCAAGTCTCCCGAAAAAAATGACACCTCACTTGTGTGGGTAGGCCTAGCGCCCACGTCAGGAAACGCCCCAAAGCGCAATGTGGACACATCCACATTTTTTAAAGAAAACAGAGGTGTTTTTTGCGAAGTGCCTACCTGTAGATTTTGGCCTCTAGCTCAGCCGGCACCTAGGGAAACCTACCAAACCTGTGCATTTCTGAAAACTAGAGACCTAGGGGAATCCATGATGGGGCGACTTGTGGGGCTCGGACCAGGTTCTGTTACCCAGAATCCTTTGCAAACCTCAAAATTTGGCTAAAAAAACACATGTTCCTCACAATTCTGTGGCAGAAAGTTCTGTAATCTGAGAGGAGCCACAAATTTCCTTCCACCCAGCGTTCCCCCAAGTCTCCCGATAAAAATGATACCTTACTTGTGTGGGTAGGCCTAGCGCCTGCGACAGGAAACGCCCTAAAGCGCAACGTGGACACATCCAAATTTTTGAAAGAAAACAGAGGTGTTTTTTGCGAAGTGCCAACCTGTAGATTTTGGCCTGTAGCTCAGCCGGCACCTAGGGAAACCTACCAAACCTGTGCATTTCTGAAAGCTAGAGAACTAGGGGAATCCAAGATGGGGTGACTTGTGGGGCTCGGACCAGGTTCTGTTACCCAGAATCCTTTGCAAACCTCAAAATTTTGCTAAAAAAACACATGTTCCTCACATTTCTTTGGCAGAAAGTTCTGGAATCTGAAAGGAGCCACAAATTTCCTTCCTCCCAGTGTTTCCCTAAGTCTCCCGATACAAATGATACCTCACTTGTGTGGGTAGGCCTAGCGCCCGCAACAGGAAACGCCCCAAAGCGCAATGTGGACACATCCAATTTTTTTAAAGAAAACAGAGGTGTTTTTTGCGAAGTGCCTACCTGTAGATTTTGGCCTCTAGCTCAGCCAGCAACTAGGGAAACCTACCACACCTGTGCATTTCTGAAAACTAGAGACCTAGGGGAATCCATGATAGGGTGACTTGTGGGGCTCGGACCAGGTTCTGTTACCCAGAATCCTTTGCAAACCTCAAAATTTGGCTAAAAAAACACGACAGCAAACGCCCCAAAGTGCAATGTGGACACATCCAAATTTTTTAAAGAAAACAGAGGTGTTTTTTGCGAAGTGCCTACCTATGGATTTTGGCCTGTAGCTCTGCCGGCACCTAGGGAAACCTACCAACCCTGTGCATTTCTGAAAACTAGAGACCTAGGGGAATCCATGATGGTGCGACTTGTGGCGCTCGGACCAGGTTCTCTTACCCAGAATCCTTTGCAAACCTCAAAATTTGGCTAAAAAAACACATGTTCCTCACATTTCTGCGGCAGAAAGTTCTGGAATCTGAGAGGAGCCACAAATGTCCTTCCACCCAGCGTTTCCCCAAGTCTCCCAATAAAAATGATACCTCTCTTGTGTGGGTAGGCCAAGCGCCCGCGACAGGAAACGCCCCAAAGCGCAACGTGGACACATCCAATTTTTTTAAAGAAAACAGAGGTGTTTTTTGCGAAGTGCCTACCTGTAGATTTTGGCCTCTAGCTCAGCCGGCACCTAGGGAAACCTACCAAACCTGTGCATTTCTGAAAACTAGAGACACAGGGGAATCCAAGATGGGGTGACTTGTGGGGATCGGACCAGGTTCTGTTACCCAGAATCCTTTGCAAACCTCAAAATTTGGCTAAAAAAAAACATGTTCCTCACATTTCTGTGGCAGAAAGTTCTGGAATCTGAAAGGAGCCACAAATTTCCTTCCACCCAGCGTTTCCCTAAGTCTCCCGATAAAAATGATACCTCACTTGTGTGGGTAGGCCTAGCGCCCGCAACAGGAAACGCCCCAAAGCGCAATGTGGACACATCCAATTTTTTTAAGAAAACAGAGGTGTTTTTTTGCGAAGTGCCTACCTGTAGATTTTGGCCTCTATCTCAGCCGGCACCTAGGGAAACCCACCAATCCTGTGCATTTCTGAAAACTAGAGACCTAGGGGAATCCATGATGGGGCTACTTGTGGCGCTCGGACCAGGTTCTCTTACCCAGAATCCTTTGCAAACCTCAAAATTTGGCTAAAAAAACACATGTTCCTCACATTTCTGTGGCAGAAAGTTCTGCAATCTGAGAGGAGCCACAAATTTCCTTCCACCCATCGTTCCCCCAAGTCTCCCGATAAAAATTATACCTCACTTGTGTGGGTAGGCCTAGCGCCCGCGACAGAAAACGCCCCAAAGCGCAATGTGGACACATCCAATTTTTTGAAAGAAAACAGAGGTGTTTTTTGCGAAGTGCCTACCTGTAGATTTTGGCCTCTAGCTCAGCCAGCACCTAGGGAAACCTACCACACCTGTGCATTTCTGAAAACTAGAGACCTAGGGGAATCCATGATAGGGTGACTTGTTTGGCTCGGACCAGGTTCTGTTACCCAGAATCCTTTGCAAACCTCAAAATTTGGCTAAAAAAACACATGTTCCTCACATTTCTGTGGCAGAAAGTTCTGGAATCTGAGAGGAGCCACAAATTTCCTTCCACCCAGTGTTCCCCCAAGTCTCCCGATAAAAATGACACCTCACTTGTGTGGGTAGGCCTAGCGCCCACGACAGGAAACGCCCCAAAGCGCAATGTGGACACATCCAAATTTTTTAAAGAAAACAGAGGTGTTTTTTGCGAAGCGCCTACCTGTAGATTTTGGCCTCTAGCTCAGCCGGCACCTAGGGAAACCTACAAAACCTATGCATTTCTGAAAACTAGAGACCTAGGGGAATCCATGATGGGGCGACTTGTGGGGCTCGGACCAGGTTCTGTTACCCAGAATCCTTTGCAAACCTCAAAATTTGGCTAAAAAAACACATGTTCCTCACAATTCTGTGGCAGAAAGTTCTGGAATCTGAGAGGAGCCACAAATTTCCTTCCACCCAGCGTTCCCCCAAGTCTCCCGATAAAAATGATACCTCACTTGTGTGGGTAGGCCTAGCGCCTGCGACAGGAAACGCCCTAAAGCGCAACGTGGACACATCCACATTTTTGAAAGAAAACAGAGGTGTTTTTTGCGAAGTGCCAAACTGTAGATTTGGGCCTGTAGCTCAGCCGGCACCTAGGGAAACCTACCAAACCTGTGCATTTCTGAAAGCTAGAGAACTAGGGGAATCCAAGATCGGGTGACTTGTGGGGCTCGGACCAGGTTCTGTTACCCAGAATCCTTTGCAAACCTCAAAATTTGGTTAAAAAAACACATGTTCCTCACATTTCTGTGGCAGAAAGTTCTGCAATCTGAGAGGAGCCACAAATTTCCTTCCACCCAGCGTTCCCCCAAGTCTCCCGATAAAAATGATACCTCACTTGTGTGGGTAGGCCTAGCGCCCGCGACAGGAAACGCCCCAAAGCGCAATGTGGACACATCCAATTTTTTGAAAGAAAACAGAGGTGTTTTTTGCGAAGTGCCTACCTGTAGATTTTGGCCTCTAGCTCAGCCAGCACCTAGGGAAACCTACCACACCTATGCATTTCTGAAAACTAGAGACCTAGGGGAATCCATGATAGGGTGACTTGTTTGGCTCGGACCAGGTTCTGTTACCCAGAATCCTTTGCAAACCTCAAAATTTGGCTAAAAAAACACATGTTCCTCACATTTCTGTGGCAGAAAATTCTGGAATCTGAGAGGAGCCACAAATTTCCTTCCACCCAGCGTTCCCCCAAGTCTCCCGAAAAAAATGACACCTCACTTGTGTGGGTAGGCCTAGCGCCCACGTCAGGAAACGCCCCAAAGCGCAATGTGGACACATCCACATTTTTTAAAGAAAACAGAGGTGTTTTTTGCGAAGTGCCTACCTGTAGATTTTGGCCTCTAGCTCAGCCGGCACCTAGGGAAACCTACCAAACCTGTGCATTTCTGAAAACTAGAGACCTAGGGGAATCCATGATGGGGCGACTTGTGGGGCTCGGACCAGGTTCTGTTACCCAGAATCCTTTGCAAACCTCAAAATTTGGCTAAAAAAACACATGTTCCTCACAATTCTGTGGCAGAAAGTTCTGTAATCTGAGAGGAGCCACAAATTTCCTTCCACCCAGCGTTCCCCCAAGTCTCCCGATAAAAATGATACCTCACTTGTGTGGGTAGGCCTAGCGCCTGCGACAGGAAACGCCCTAAAGCGCAACGTGGACACATCCAAATTTTTGAAAGAAAACAGAGGTGTTTTTTGCGAAGTGCCAACCTGTAGATTTTGGCCTGTAGCTCAGCCGGCACCTAGGGAAACCTACCAAACCTGTGCATTTCTGAAAGCTAGAGAACTAGGGGAATCCAAGATGGGGTGACTTGTGGGGCTCGGACCAGGTTCTGTTACCCAGAATCCTTTGCAAACCTCAAAATTTTGCTAAAAAAACACATGTTCCTCACATTTCTTTGGCAGAAAGTTCTGGAATCTGAAAGGAGCCACAAATTTCCTTCCTCCCAGTGTTTCCCTAAGTCTCCCGATACAAATGATACCTCACTTGTGTGGGTAGGCCTAGCGCCCGCAACAGGAAACGCCCCAAAGCGCAATGTGGACACATCCAATTTTTTTAAAGAAAACAGAGGTGTTTTTTGCGAAGTGCCTACCTGTAGATTTTGGCCTCTAGCTCAGCCAGCAACTAGGGAAACCTACCACACCTGTGCATTTCTGAAAACTAGAGACCTAGGGGAATCCATGATAGGGTGACTTGTGGGGCTCGGACCAGGTTCTGTTACCCAGAATCCTTTGCAAACCTCAAAATTTGGCTAAAAAAACACGACAGCAAACGCCCCAAAGTGCAATGTGGACACATCCAAATTTTTTAAAGAAAACAGAGGTGTTTTTTGCGAAGTGCCTACCTATGGATTTTGGCCTGTAGCTCTGCCGGCACCTAGGGAAACCTACCAACCCTGTGCATTTCTGAAAACTAGAGACCTAGGGGAATCCATGATGGTGCGACTTGTGGCGCTCGGACCAGGTTCTCTTACCCAGAATCCTTTGCAAACCTCAAAATTTGGCTAAAAAAACACATGTTCCTCACATTTCTGCGGCAGAAAGTTCTGGAATCTGAGAGGAGCCACAAATGTCCTTCCACCCAGCGTTTCCCCAAGTCTCCCAATAAAAATGATACCTCTCTTGTGTGGGTAGGCCAAGCGCCCGCGACAGGAAACGCCCCAAAGCGCAACGTGGACACATCCAATTTTTTTAAAGAAAACAGAGGTGTTTTTTGCGAAGTGCCTACCTGTAGATTTTGGCCTCTAGCTCAGCCGGCACCTAGGGAAACCTACCAAACCTGTGCATTTCTGAAAACTAGAGACACAGGGGAATCCAAGATGGGGTGACTTGTGGGGATCGGACCAGGTTCTGTTACCCAGAATCCTTTGCAAACCTCAAAATTTGGCTAAAAAAAAACATGTTCCTCACATTTCTGTGGCAGAAAGTTCTGGAATCTGAAAGGAGCCACAAATTTCCTTCCACCCAGCGTTTCCCTAAGTCTCCCGATAAAAATGATACCTCACTTGTGTGGGTAGGCCTAGCGCCCGCAACAGGAAACGCCCCAAAGCGCAATGTGGACACATCCAATTTTTTTAAGAAAACAGAGGTGTTTTTTTGCGAAGTGCCTACCTGTAGATTTTGGCCTCTATCTCAGCCGGCACCTAGGGAAACCCACCAATCCTGTGCATTTCTGAAAACTAGAGACCTAGGGGAATCCATGATGGGGCTACTTGTGGCGCTCGGACCAGGTTCTCTTACCCAGAATCCTTTGCAAACCTCAAAATTTGGCTAAAAAAACACATGTTCCTCACATTTCTGTGGCAGAAAGTTCTGCAATCTGAGAGGAGCCACAAATTTCCTTCCACCCATCGTTCCCCCAAGTCTCCCGATAAAAATTATACCTCACTTGTGTGGGTAGGCCTAGCGCCCGCGACAGAAAACGCCCCAAAGCGCAATGTGGACACATCCAATTTTTTGAAAGAAAACAGAGGTGTTTTTTGCGAAGTGCCTACCTGTAGATTTTGGCCTCTAGCTCAGCCAGCACCTAGGGAAACCTACCACACCTGTGCATTTCTGAAAACTAGAGACCTAGGGGAATCCATGATAGGGTGACTTGTTTGGCTCGGACCAGGTTCTGTTACCCAGAATCCTTTGCAAACCTCAAAATTTGGCTAAAAAAACACATGTTCCTCACATTTCTGTGGCAGAAAGTTCTGGAATCTGAGAGGAGCCACAAATTTCCTTCCACCCAGTGTTCCCCCAAGTCTCCCGATAAAAATGACACCTCACTTGTGTGGGTAGGCCTAGCGCCCACGACAGGAAACGCCCCAAAGCGCAATGTGGACACATCCAAATTTTTTAAAGAAAACAGAGGTGTTTTTTGCGAAGCGCCTACCTGTAGATTTTGGCCTCTAGCTCAGCCGGCACCTAGGGAAACCTACAAAACCTATGCATTTCTGAAAACTAGAGACCTAGGGGAATCCATGATGGGGCGACTTGTGGGGCTCGGACCAGGTTCTGTTACCCAGAATCCTTTGCAAACCTCAAAATTTGGCTAAAAAAACACATGTTCCTCACAATTCTGTGGCAGAAAGTTCTGGAATCTGAGAGGAGCCACAAATTTCCTTCCACCCAGCGTTCCCCCAAGTCTCCCGATAAAAATGATACCTCACTTGTGTGGGTAGGCCTAGCGCCTGCGACAGGAAACGCCCTAAAGCGCAACGTGGACACATCCACATTTTTGAAAGAAAACAGAGGTGTTTTTTGCGAAGTGCCAAACTGTAGATTTTGGCCTGTAGCTCAGCCGGCACCTAGGGAAACCTACCAAACCTGTGCATTTCTGAAAGCTAGAGAACTAGGGGAATCCAAGATCGGGTGACTTGTGGGGCTCGGACCAGGTTCTGTTACCCAGAATCCTTTGCAAACCTCAAAATTTGGCTAAAAAAACACATGTTCCTCACATTTCTGTGGCAGAAAGTTATGGAATCTGAAAGGAGCCACAAATTTCCTTCCACCCAGCGTTTCCCTAAGTCTCCCGATAAAAATGATACCTCACTTGTGTGGGTAGGCCTAGCGCCCGCAACAGGAAATGCCCCAAAGCGCAATGTGGACACATCCAATTTTTTAAAGAAAACAGAGGTGTTTTTTTGCGAAGTGCCTACCTGTAGATTTTGGCCTCTATCTCAGCCGGCACCTAGGGAAACCTACCAATCCTGTGCATTTCTGAAAACTAGAGACCTAGGGGAATCCATGATGGGGCTACTTGTGGCGCTCGGACCAGGTTCTCTTACCCAGAATCCTTTGCAAACCTCAAAATTTGGCTAAAAAAACACATGTTCCTCACATTTCTGTGGCAGAAAGTTCTGCAATCTGAGAGGAGCCACAAATTTCCTTCCACCCAGCGTTCCCCCAAGTCTCCCGATAAAAATGATACCTCACTTGTGTGGGTAGGCCTAGCGCCCGCGACAGGAAACGCCCCAAAGCGCAATGTGGACACATCCAATTTTTTGAAAGAAAACAGAGGTGTTTTTTGCGAAGTGCCTACCTGTAGATTTTGGCCTCTAGCTCAGCCAGCACCTAGGGAAACCTACCACACCTGTGCATTTCTGAAAACTAGAGACCTAGGGGAATCCATGATAGGGTGACTTGTTTGGCTCGGACCAGGTTCTGTTACCCAGAAACCTTTGCAAACCTCAAAATTTGGCTAAAAAAACACATGTTCCTCACATTTCTGTGGCAGAAAATTCTGGAATCTGAGAGGAGCCACAAATTTCCTTCCACCCAGCGTTCCCCCAAGTCTCCCGAAAAAAATGACACCTCACTTGTGTGGGTAGGCCTAGCGCCCACGTCAGGAAACGCCCCAAAGCGCAATGTGGACACATCCACATTTTTTAAAGAAAACAGAGGTGTTTTTTGCGAAGTGCCTACCTGTAGATTTTGGCCTCTAGCTCAGCCGGCACCTAGGGAAACCTACCAAACCTGTGCATTTCTGAAAACTAGAGACCTAGGGGAATCCATGATGGGGCGACTTGTGGGGCTCGGACCAGGTTCTGTTACCCAGAATCCTTTGCAAACCTCAAAATTTGGCTAAAAAAACACATGTTCCTCACAATTCTGTGGCAGAAAGCTCTGTAATCTGAGAGGAGCCACAAATTTCCTTCCACCCACCGTTCCCCCAAGTCTCCCGATAAAAATGATACCTCACTTGTGTGGGTAGGCCTAGCGCCTGCGACAGGAAACGCCCTAAAGCGCAACGTGGACACATCCAAATTTTTGAAAGAAAACAGAGGTGTTTTTTGCGAAGTGCCAACCTGTAGATTTTGGCCTGTAGCTCAGCCGGCACCTAGGGAAACCTACCAAACCTGTGCATTTCTGAAAGCTAGAGAACTAGGGGAATCCAAGATGGGGTGACTTGTGGGGCTCGGACCAGGTTCTGTTACCCAGAATCCTTTGCAAACCTCAAAATTTTGCTAAAAAAACACATGTTCCTCACATTTCTTTGGCAGAAAGATCTGGAATCTGAAAGGAGCCACAAATTTCCTTCCTCCCAGTGTTTCCCTAAGTCTCCCGATACAAATGATACCTCACTTGTGTGGGTAGGCCTAGCGCCCGCAACAGGAAACGCCCCAAAGCGCAATGTGGACACATCCAATTTTTTTAAAGAAAACAGAGGTGTTTTTTGCGAAGTGCCTACCTATGGATTTTGGCCTGTAGCTCGGCCGGCACCTAGGGAAACCTACCAACCCTGTGCATTTCTGAAAACTAGAGACCTAGGGGAATCCATGATGGTGCGACTTGTGGCGCTCGGACCAGGTTCTCTTACCCAGAATCCTTTGCAAACCTCAAAATTTGGCTAAAAAAAGACATGTTCCTCACATTTCTGTGGCAGAAAGTTCTGGAATCTGAGAGGAGCCACAAATGTCCTTCCACCCAGCGTTTCCCCAAGTCTCCCAATAAAAATGATACCTCTCTTGTGTGGGTAGGCCAAGCGCCCGCGACAGGAAACGCCCCAAAGCGCAACGTGGATACATCCAATTTTTTTAAAGAAAACAGAGGTGTTTTTTGCGAAGTGCCTACCTGTAGATTTTGGCCTCTAGCTCAGCCGGCACCTAGGGAAACCTACCAAACCTGTGCATTTCTGAAAACTAGAGACATAGGGGAATCCAAGATGGGGTGACTTGTGGGGCTCGGACCAGGTTCTGTTACCCAGAATCCTTTGCAAACCTCAAAATTTGGCTAAAAAAACACATGTTCCTCACATTTCTGTGGCAGAAAGTTCTGGAATCTGAAAGGAGCCACAAATTTCCTTCCACCCAGCGTTTCCCTAAGTCTCCCGATAAAAATGATACCTCACTTGTGTGGGTAGGCCTAGCGCCCGCAACAGGAAACGCCCCAAAGCGCAATGTGGACACATCCAATTTTTTTAAGAAAACAGAGGTGTTTTTTTGCGAAGTGCCTACCTGTAGATTTTGGCCTCTATCTCAGCCGGCACCTAGGGAAACCCACCAATCCTGTGCATTTCTGAAAACTAGAGACCTAGGGGAATCCATGATGGGGCTACTTGTGGCGCTCGGACCAGGTTCTCTTACCCAGAATCCTTTGCAAACCTCAAAATTTGGCTAAAAAAACACATGTTCCTCACATTTCTGTGGCAGAAAGTTCTGCAATCTGAGAGGAGCCACAAATTTCCTTCCACCCATCGTTCCCCCAAGTCTCCCGATAAAAATTATACCTCACTTGTGTGGGTAGGCCTAGCGCCCGCGACAGGAAACGCCCCAAAGCGCAATGTGGACACATCCAATTTTTTGAAAGAAAACAGAGGTGTTTTTTGCGAAGTGCCTACCTGTAGATTTTGGCCTCTAGCTCAGCCAGCACCTAGGGAAACCTACCACACCTGTGCATTTCTGAAAACTAGAGACCTAGGGGAATCCATGATAGGGTGACTTGTTTGGCTCGGACCAGATTCTGTTACCCAGAATCCTTTGCAAACCTCAAAATTTGGCTAAAAAAACAAATGTTCCTCTCATTTCTGTGGCAGACAATTCTGGAATCTGAGAGGAGCCACAAATTTCCTTCCACCCAGCATTCCCCCAAGTCTCCCGAAAAAAATGACACCTCACTTGTGTGGGTAGGCCTAGCGCCCACGTCAGGAAACGCCCCAAAGCGCAATGTGGACACATCCACATTTTTTAAAGAAAACAGAGGTGTTTTTTGCGAAGTGCCTACCTGTAGATTTTGGCCTCTAGCTCAGCCAGCACCTAGGGAAACCTACCACACCTGTGCATTTCTGAAAACTAGAGACCTAGGGGAATCCATGATAGGGTGACTTGTTTGGCTCGGACCAGGTTCTGTTACCCAGAATCCTTTGCAAACCTCAAAATTTGGCTAAAAAAACACATGTTCCTCACATTTCTGTGGCAGAAAGTTCTGGAATCTGAGAGGAGCCACAAATTTCCTTCCACCCAGTGTTCCCCCAAGTCTCCCGATAAAAATGACACCTCACTTGTGTGGGTAGGCCTAGCGCCCACGACAGGAAACGCCCCAAAGCGCAATGTGGACACATCCAAATTTTTTAAAGAAAACAGAGGTGTTTTTTGCGAAGCGCCTACCTGTAGATTTTGGCCTCTAGCTCAGCCGGCACCTAGGGAAACCTACAAAACCTATGCATTTCTGAAAACTAGAGACCTAGGGGAATCCATGATGGGGCGACTTGTGGGGCTCGGACCAGGTTCTGTTACCCAGAATCCTTTGCAAACCTCAAAATTTGGCTAAAAAAACACATGTTCCTCACAATTCTGTGGCAGAAAGTTCTGGAATCTGAGAGGAGCCACAAATTTCCTTCCACCCAGCGTTCCCCCAAGTCTCCCGATAAAAATGATACCTCACTTGTGTGGGTAGGCCTAGCGCCTGCGACAGGAAACGCCCTAAAGCGCAACGTGGACACATCCACATTTTTGAAAGAAAACAGAGGTGTTTTTTGCGAAGTGCCAAACTGTAGATTTTGGCCTGTAGCTCAGCCGGCACCTAGGGAAACCTACCAAACCTGTGCATTTCTGAAAGCTAGAGAACTAGGGGAATCCAAGATCGGGTGACTTGTGGGGCTCGGACCAGGTTCTGTTACCCAGAATCCTTTGCAAACCTCAAAATTTGGCTAAAAAAACACATGTTCCTCACATTTCTGTGGCAGAAAGTTCTGGAATCTGAAAGGAGCCACAAATTTCCTTCCACCCAGCGTTTCCCTAAGTCTCCCGATAAAAATGATACCTCACTTGTGTGGGTAGGCCTAGCGCCCGCAACAGGAAATGCCCCAAAGCGCAATGTGGACACATCCAATTTTTTAAAGAAAACAGAGGTGTTTTTTTGCGAAGTGCCTACCTGTAGATTTTGGCCTCTATCTCAGCCGGCACCTAGGGAAACCTACCAATCCTGTGCATTTCTGAAAACTAGAGACCTAGGGGAATCCATGATGGGGCTACTTGTGGCGCTCGGACCAGGTTCTCTTACCCAGAATCCTTTGCAAACCTCAAAATTTGGCTAAAAAAACACATGTTCCTCACATTTCTGTGGCAGAAAGTTCTGCAATCTGAGAGGAGCCACAAATTTCCTTCCACCCAGCGTTCCCCCAAGTCTCCCGATAAAAATGATACCTCACTTGTGTGGGTAGGCCTAGCGCCCGCGACAGGAAACGCCCCAAAGCGCAATGTGGACACATCCAATTTTTTGAAAGAAAACAGAGGTGTTTTTTGCGAAGTGCCTACCTGTAGATTTTGGCCTCTAGCTCAGCCAGCACCTAGGGAAACCTACCACACCTGTGCATTTCTGAAAACTAGAGACCTAGGGGAATCCATGATAGGGTGACTTGTTTGGCTCGGACCAGGTTCTGTTACCCAGAATCCTTTGCAAACCTCAAAATTTGGCTAAAAAAACACATGTTCCTCACATTTCTGTGGCAGAAAATTCTGGAATCTGAGAGGAGCCACAAATTTCCTTCCACCCAGCGTTCCCCCAAGTCTCCCGAAAAAAATGACACCTCACTTGTGTGGGTAGGCCTAGCGCCCACGTCAGGAAACGCCCCAAAGCGCAATGTGGACACATCCACATTTTTTAAAGAAAACAGAGGTGTTTTTTGCGAAGTGCCTACCTGTAGATTTTGGCCTCTAGCTCAGCCGGCACCTAGGGAAACCTACCAAACCTGTCCATTTCTGAAAACTAGAGACCTAGGGGAATCCATGATGGGGCGACTTGTGGGGCTCGGACCAGGTTCTGTTACCCAGAATCCTTTGCAAACCTCAAAATTTGGCTAAAAAAACACATGTTCCTCACAATTCTGTGGCAGAAAGCTCTGTAATCTGAGAGGAGCCACAAATTTCCTTCCACCCACCGTTCCCCCAAGTCTCCCGATAAAAATGATACCTCACTTGTGTGGGTAGGCCTAGCGCCTGCGACAGGAAACGCCCTAAAGCGCAACGTGGACACATCCAAATTTTTGAAAGAAAACAGAGGTGTTTTTTGCGAAGTGCCAACCTGTAGATTTTGGCCTGTAGCTCAGCCGGCACCTAGGGAAACCTACCAAACCTGTGCATTTCTGAAAGCTAGAGAACTAGGGGAATCCAAGATGGGGTGACTTGTGGGGCTCGGACCAGGTTCTGTTACCCAGAATCCTTTGCAAACCTCAAAATTTTGCTAAAAAAACACATGTTCCTCACATTTCTTTGGAAGAAAGATCTGGAATCTGAAAGGAGCCACAAATTTCCTTCCTCCCAGTGTTTCCCTAAGTCTCCCGATACAAATGATACCTCACTTGTGTGGGTAGGCCTAGCGCCCGCAACAGGAAACGCCCCAAAGCGCAATGTGGACACATCCAATTTTTTTAAAGAAAACAGAGGTGTTTTTTGCGAAGTGCCTACCTATGGATTTTGGCCTGTAGCTCGGCCGGCACCTAGGGAAACCTACCAACCCTGTGCATTTCTGAAAACTAGAGACCTAGGGGAATCCATGATGGTGCGACTTGTGGCGCTCGGACCAGGTTCTCTTACCCAGAATCCTTTGCAAACCTCAAAATTTGGCTAAAAAAAGACATGTTCCTCACATTTCTGTGGCAGAAAGTTCTGGAATCTGTGAGGAGCCACAAATGTCCTTCCACCCAGCGTTTCCCCAAGTCTCCCAATAAAAATGATACCTCTCTTGTGTGGGTAGGCCAAGCGCCCGCGACAGGAAACGCCCCAAAGCGCAATGTGGACACATCCAATTTTTTTAAGAAAACAGAGGTGTTTTTTTGCGAAGTGCCTACCTGTAGATTTTGGCCTCTATCTCAGCCGGCACCTAGGGAAACCCACCAATCCTGTGCATTTCTGAAAACTAGAGACCTAGGGGAATCCATGATGGGGCTACTTGTGGCGCTCGGACCAGGTTCTCTTACCCAGAATCCTTTGCAAACCTCAAAATTTGGCTAAAAAAACACATGTTCCTCACATTTCTGTGGCAGAAAGTTCTGCAATCTGAGAGGAGCCACAAATTTCCTTCCACCCATCGTTCCCCCAAGTCTCCCGATAAAAATTATACCTCACTTGTGTGGGTAGGCCTAGCGCCCGCGACAGGAAACGCCCCAAAGCGCAATGTGGACACATCCAATTTTTTGAAAGAAAACAGAGGTGTTTTTTGCGAAGTGCCTACCTGTAGATTTTGGCCTCTAGCTCAGCCAGCACCTAGGGAAACCTACCACACCTGTGCATTTCTGAAAACTAGAGACCTAGGGGAATCCATGATAGGGTGACTTGTTTGGCTCGGACCAGATTCTGTTACCCAGAATCCTTTGCAAACCTCAAAATTTGGCTAAAAAAACAAATGTTCCTCTCATTTCTGTGGCAGACAATTCTGGAATCTGAGAGGAGCCACAAATTTCCTTCCACCCAGCGTTCCCCCAAGTCTCCCGAAAAAAATGACACCTCACTTGTGTGGGTAGGCCTAGCGCCCACGTCAGGAAACGCCCCAAAGCGCAATGTGGACACATCCACATTTTTTAAAGAAAACAGAGGTGTTTTTTGCGAAGTGCCTACCTGTAGATTTTGGCCTCTAGCTCAGCCGGCACCTAGGGAAACCTACCAAACCTGTGCATTTCTGAAAACTAGAGACCTAGGGGAATCCATGATGGGGCGACTTGTGGGGCTCGGACCAGGTTCTGTTACCCAGAATCCTTTGCAAACCTCAAAATTTGGCTAAAAAAACACATGTTCCTCACAATTCTGTGGCAGAAAGCTCTGTAATCTGAGAGGAGCCACAAATTTCCTTCCACCCACCGTTCCCCCAAGTCTCCCGATAAAAATGATACCTCACTTGTGTGGGTAGGCCTAGCGCCTGCGACAGGAAACGCCCTAAAGCGCAACGTGGACACATCCAAATTTTTGAAAGAAAACAGAGGTGTTTTTTGCGAAGTGCCAACCTGTAGATTTTGGCCTGTAGCTCAGCCGGCACCTAGGGAAACCTACTAAACCTGTGCATTTCTGAAAGCTAGAGAACTAGGGGAATCCAAGATGGGGTGACTTGTGGGGCTCGGACCAGGTTCTGTTACCCAGAATCCTTTGCAAACCTCAAAATTTTGCTAAAAAAACACATGTTCCTCACATTTCTTTGGCAGAAAGTTCTGGAATCTGAAAGGAGCCACAAATTTCCTTCCTCCCAGTGTTTCCCTAAGTCTCCCGATACAAATGATACCTCACTTGTGTGGGTAGGCCTAGCGCCCGCAACAGGAAACGCCCCAAAGCGCAATGTGGACACATCCAATTTTTTTAAAGAAAACAGAGGTGTTTTTTGCGAAGTGTCTACCTGTAGATTTTGGCCTCTAGCTCAGCCAGCAACTAGGGAAACCTACCACACCTGTGCATTTCTGAAAACTAGAGACCTAGGGGAATCCATGATAGGGTGACTTGTGGGGCACGGACCAGGTTCTGTTACCCAGAATCCTTTGCAAACCTCAAAATTTGGCTAAAAAAACACGACAGCAAACGCCCCAAAGTACAATGTGGACACATCCAAATTTTTTTAAGAAAACAGAGGTGTTTTTTGCGAAGTGCCTACCTATGGATTTTGGCCTGTAGCTCGGCCGGCACCTAGGGAAACCTACCAACCCTGTGCATTTCTGAAAACTAGAGACCTAGGGGAATCCATGATGGTGCGACTTGTGGCGCTCGGACCAGGTTCTCTTACCCAGAATCCTTTGCAAACCTCAAAATTTGGCTAAAAAAAGACATGTTCCTCACATTTCTGTGGCAGAAAGTTCTGGAATCTGAGAGGAGCCACAAATGTCCTTCCACCCAGCGTTTCCCCAAGTCTCCCAATAAAAATGATACCTCTCTTGTGTGGGTAGGCCAAGCGCCCGCGACAGGAAACGCCCCAAAGCGCAACGTGGACACATCCAATTTTTTTAAAGAAAACAGAGGTGTTTTTTGCGAAGTGCCTACCTGTAGATTTTGGCCTCTAGCTCAGCCGGCACCTAGGGAAACCTACCAAACCTGTGCATTTCTGAAAACTAGAGACACAGGGGAATCCAAGATGGGATGACTTGTGGGGCTCGGACCAGGTTCTGTTACCCAGAATCCTTTGCAAACCTCAAAATTTGGCTAAAAAAACACATGTTCCTCACATTTCTGTGGCAGAAAGTTCTGGAATCTGAAAGGAGCCACAAATTTCCTTCCACCCAGCGTTTCCCTAAGTCTCCCGATAAAAATGATACCTCACTTGTGTGGGTAGGCCTAGCGCCCGCAACAGGAAACGCCCCAAAGCGCAATGTAGACACATCCAATTTTTTTAAGAAAACAGAGGTGTTTTTTTGCGAAGTGCCTACCTGTAGATTTTGGCCTCTATCTCAGCCGGCACCTAGGGACACCCACCAATCCTGTGCATTTCTGAAAACTAGAGACCTAGGGGAATCCATGATGGGGCTACTTGTGGCGCTCGGACCAGGTTCTCTTACCCAGAATCCTTTGCAAACCTCAAAATTTGGCTAAAAAAACACATGTTCCTCACATTTCTGTGGCAGAAAGTTCTGCAATCTGAGAGGAGCCACAAATTTCCTTCCACCCATCGTTCCCCCAAGTCTCCCGATAAAAATGATACCTCACTTGTGTGGGTAGGCCTAGCACCCGCGACAGGAAACGCCCCAAAGCGCAATGTGGACACATCCAATTTTTTGAAAGAAAACAGAGGTGTTTTTTGCGAAGTGCCTACCTGTAGATTTTGGCCTCTAGCTCAGCCAGCACCTAGGGAAACCTACCACACCTGTGCATTTCTGAAAACTAGAGACCTAGGGGAATCCATGATAGGGTGATTTGTTTGGCTCGGACCAGGTTCTGTTACCCAGAATCCTTTGCAAACCTCAAAATTTGGCTAAAAAAACACATGTTCCTCACATTTCTGTGGCAGAAAGTTCTGGAATCTGAGAGGAGCCACAAATTTCCTTCCACCCAGCGTTCCCCCAAGTCTCCCGATAAAAATGACACCTCACTTGTGTGGGTAGGCCTAGCGCCCACGACAGGAAACGCCCCAAAGCGCAATGTGGACACATCCAAATTTTTTAAAGAAAACAGAGGTGTTTTTTGCGAAGTGCCTACCTGTAGATTTTGGCCTCTAGCTCAGCCGGCACCTAGGGAAACCTACAAAACCTATGCATTTCTGAAAACTAGAGACCTAGGGGAATCCATGATGGGGCGACTTGTGGGGCTCGGACCAGGTTCTGCTACCCAGAATCCTTTGCAAACCTCAAAATTTGGCTAAAAAAACACATGTTCCTCACAATTCTGTGGCAGAAAGTTCTGGAATCTGAGAGGAGCCACAAATTTCCTTCCACCCAGCGTTCCCCCAAGTCTCCCGATAAAAATGATACCTCACTTGTGTGGGTAGGCCTAGCGCCTGCGACAGGAAACGCCCTAAAGCGCAACGTGGACAAATCCACATTTTTGAAAGAAAACAGAGGTGTTTTTTGCGAAGTGCCAAACTGTAGATTTTGGCCTGTAGCTCAGCCGGCACCTAGGGAAACCTACCAAACCTGTGCATTTCTGAAAGCTAGAGAACTAGGGGAATCCAAGATCGGGTGACTTGTGGGGCTCGGACCAGGTTCTGTTACCCAGAATCCTTTGCAAACCTCAAAATTTGGCTAAAAAAACACATGTTCCTCACATTTCTGTGGCAGAAAGTTCTGGAATCTGAAAGGAGCCACAAATTTCCTTCCACCCAGCGTTTCCCTAAGTCTCCCGATAAAAATGATACCTCACTTGTGTGGGTAGGCCTAGCGCCCGCAACAGGAAATGCCCCAAAGCGCAATGTGGACACTTCCAATTTTTTAAAGAAAAAAGAGGTGTTTTTTTGCGAAGTGCCTACCTGTAGATTTTGGCCTCTATCTCAGCCGGCACCTAGGGAAACCTACCAATCCTGTGCATTTCTGAAAACTAGAGACCTAGGGGAATCCATGATGGGGCGACTTGTGGGGCTCGGACCAGGTTCTGTTACCCAGAATCCTTTGCAAACCTCACAATTTGGCTAAAAAAACACATGTTCCTCACATTTCTGTGGCAGAAAGTTCTGGAATCTATGAGGATCCACAAATTTCCTTCCACCCAGCGTTCCCCTAAGTGTCCTGGTAAAAATGATACCTCACTTGTGTGGGTAGGCCTAGCGCCCGCGACAGGAAACGCCCCAAAGCGCAACGTGGACACATCCAATTTTTTTAAAGAAAACAGAGGTGTTTTTTGTGAAGTGCCTACCTGTAGATTTCGGCCTCTATCTCAGCCGGCACCTAGGGAAACCTACCAATCCTGTGCATTTCTGAAAACTAGAGACCTAGGGGAATCCATGATGGTGCGACTTGTGGCGCTCGGACCAAGTTCTCTTTCCCAGAATCCTTTGCAAACCTCAAAATTTGGCTAAAAAAAGACATGTTCCTCACATTTCTGTGGCAGAAAGTTCTGCAATCTGAGAGGAGCCACAAATGTCCTTCCACCCAGCGTTTCCCCAAGTCTCCCAATAAAAATGATACCTCTCTTGTGTGGGTAGGCCAAGCGCCCGCGACAGGAAACGCCCCAAAGCGCAACGTGGACACATCCAATTTTTTTAAAGAAAACAGAGGTGTTTTTTGCGAAGTGCCTACCTGTAGATTTTGGCCTCTAGCTCAGCCGGCACCTAGGGAAACCTACCAAACCTGTGCATTTCTAAAAAATAGAGACACAGGGGAATCCAAGATGGGGTGACTTGTGGGGCTCGGACCAGGTTCTGTTACCCAGAATCCTTTGCAAACCTCAAAATTTGGCTAAAAAAACACATGTTCCTCACATTTCTGTGGCAGAAAGTTCTGGAATCTGAAAGGAGCCACAAATTTCCTTCCACCCAGCGTTTCCCTAAGTCTCCCGATAAAAATGATACCTCACTGTGTGGGTAGGACTAGCGCCCGCAACAGGAAACGCCCCAAAGCGCAATGTGGACACATCCAATTTTTTTAAGAAAACAGAGGTGTTTTTTTGCGAAGTGCCTACCTGTAGATTTTGGCCTCTATCTCAGCCGGCACCTAGGGAAACCCACCAATCCTGTGCATTTCTGAAAACTAGAGACCTAGGGGAATCCATGATGGTGCGACTTGTGGCGCTCGGACCAGGTTCTCTTACCCAGAATCCTTTGCAAACCTCAAAATTTGGCTAAAAAAAGACATGTTCCTCACATTTCTGTGGCAGAAAGTTCTGCAATCTGAGAGGAGCCACAAATGTCCTTCCACCCAGCGTTTCCCCAAGTCTCCCAATAAAAATGATACCTCTCTTGTGTGGGTAGGCCAAGCGCCCGCGACAGGAAACGCCCCAAAGCGCAACGTGGACACATCCAATTTTTTTAAAGAAAACAGAGGTGTTTTTTGCGAAGTGCCTACCTGTAGATTTTGGCTTCTAGCTCAGCCGGCACCTAGGGAAACCTACCAAACCTGTGCATTTCTAAAAAATAGAGACACAGGGGAATCCAAGATGGGGTGACTTGTGGGGCTCGGACCAGGTTCTGTTACCCAGAATCCTTTGCAAACCTCACAATTTGGCTAAAAAAACACATGTTCCTCACATTTCTTTGGCAGAAAGTTCTGGAATCTGAAAGGAGCCACAAATTTCCTTCCACCCAGCGTTCCCCCAAGTCTCCCGATAAAAATGACACCTCACTTGTGTGGGTAGGCCTAGCGCCCACGACAGGAAACGCCCCAAAGCGCAATGTGGACACATCCAAATTTTTTAAAGAAAACAGAGGTGTTTTTTGCGAAGTGCCTACCTGTAGATTTTGGCCTCTAGCTCAGCCGGCACCTAGGGAAACCTACAAAACCTATGCATTTCTGAAAACTAGAGACCTAGGGGAATCCATGATGGGGCGACTTGTGGGGCTCGGACCAGGTTCTGCTACCCAGAATCCTTTGCAAACCTCAAAATTTGGCTAAAAAAACACATGTTCCTCACAATTCTGTGGCAGAAAGTTCTGGAATCTGAGAGGAGCCACAAATTTCCTTCCACCCAGCGTTCCCCCAAGTCTCCCGATAAAAATGATACCTCACTTGTGTGGGTAGGCCTAGCGCCTGCGACAGGAAACGCCCTAAAGCGCAACGTGGACACATCCACATTTTTGAAAGAAAACAGAGGTGTTTTTTGCGAAGTGCCAAACTGTAGATTTTGGCCTGTAGCTCAGCCGGCACCTAGGGAAACCTACCAAACCTGTGCATTTCTGAAAGCTAGAGAACTAGGGGAATCCAAGATCGGGTGACTTGTGGGGCTCGGACCAGGTTCTGTTACCCAGAATCCTTTGCAAACCTCAAAATTTGGCTAAAAAAACACATGTTCCTCACATTTCTGTGGCAGAAAGTTCTGGAATCTGAAAGGAGCCACAAATTTCCTTCCACCCAGCGTTTCCCTAAGTCTCCCGATAAAAATGATACCTCACTTGTGTGGGTAGGCCTAGCGCCCGCAACAGGAAATGCCCCAAAGCGCAATGTGGACACTTCCAATTTTTTAAAGAAAAAAGAGGTGTTTTTTTGCGAAGTGCCTACCTGTAGATTTTGGCCTCTATCTCAGCCAGCACCTAGGGAAACCTACCAATCCTGTGCATTTCTGAAAACTAGAGACCTAGGGGAATCCATGATGGGGCGACTTGTGGGGCTCGGACCAGGTTCTGTTACCCAGAATCCTTTGCAAACCTCACAATTTGGCTAAAAAAACACATGTTCCTCACATTTCTGTGGCAGAAAGTTCTGGAATCTAAGAGGATCCACAAATTTCCTTCCACCCAGCGTTCCCCTAAGTGTCCTGGTAAAAATGATACCTCACTTGTGTGGGTAGGCCTAGCGCCCGCGACAGGAAACGCCCCAAAGCGCAACGTGGACACATCCAATTTTTTTAAAGAAAACAGAGGTGTTTTTTGTGAAGTGCCTACCTGTAGATTTTGGCCTCTATATCAGCCGGCACCTAGGGAAACCTACCAATCCTGTGCATTTCTGAAAACTAGAGACCTAGGGGAATCCATGATGGTGCGACTTGTGGCGCTCGGACCAGGTTCTCTTACCCAGAATCCTTTGCAAACCTCAAAATTTGGCTAAAAAAAGACATGTTCCTCACATTTCTGTGGCAGAAAGTTCTGCAATCTGAGAGGAGCCACAAATGTCCTTCCACCCAGCGTTTCCCCAAGTCTCCCAATAAAAATGATACCTCTCTTGTGTGGGTAGGCCAAGCGCCCGCGACAGGAAACGCCCCAAAGCGCAACGTGGACACATCCAATTTTTTTAAAGAAAACAGAGGTGTTTTTTGCGAAGTGCCTACCTGTAGATTTTGGCCTCTAGCTCAGCCGGCACCTAGGGAAACCTACCAAACCTGTGCATTTCTAAAAAATAGAGACACAGGGGAATCCAAGATGGGGTGACTTGTGGGGCTCGGACCAGGTTCTGTTACCCAGAATCCTTTGCAAACCTCAAAATTTGGCTAAAAAAACACATGTTCCTCACATTTCTGTGGCAGAAAGTTCTGGAATCTGAAAGGAGCCACAAATTTCCTTCCACCCAGCGTTTCCCTAAGTCTCCCGATAAAAATGATACCTCACTTGTGTGGGTAGGACTAGCGCCCGCAACAGGAAACGCCCCAAAGCGCAATGTGGACACATCCAATTTTTTTAAGAAAACAGAGGTGTTTTTTTGCGAAGTGCCTACCTGTAGATTTTGGCCTCTATCTCAGCCGGCACCTAGGGAAACCCACCAATCCTGTGCATTTCTGAAAACTAGAGACCTAGGGGAATCCATGATGGGGCTACTTGTGGCGCTCGGACCAGGTTCTCTTACCCAGAATCCTTTGCAAACCTCAAAATTTGGCTAAAAAAACACATGTTCCTCACATTTCTGTGGCAGAAAGTTCTGCAATCTGAGAGGAGCCACAAATTTCCTTCCACCCATCGTTCCCCCAAGTCTCCCGATAAAAATTATACCTCACTTGTGTGGGTAGGCCTAGCGCCCGCGACAGGAAACGCCCCAAAGCGCAATGTGGACACATCCAATTTTTTGAAAGAAAACAGAGGTGTTTTTTGCGAAGTGCCTACCTGTAGATTTTGGCCTCTAGCTCAGCCAGCACCTAGGGAAACCTACCACACCTGTGCATTTCTGAAAACTAGAGACCTAGGGGAATCCATGATAGGGTGATTTGTTTGGCTCGGACCAGGTTCTGTTACCCAGAATCCTTTGCAAACCTCAAAATTTGGCTAAAAAAACACATGTTCCTCACATTTCTGTGGCAGAAAGTTCTGGAATCTGAGAGGAGCCACAAATTTCCTTCCACCCAGCGTTTCCCCAAGTCTCCCGATAAAAATGACACCTCACTTGTGTGGGTAGGCCTAGCGCCCACGACAGGAAACGCCCCAAAGCGCAATGTGGACACATCCCAATTTTTTAAAGAAAACAGAGGTGTTTTTTGCGAAGTGCCTACCTGTAGATTTTGGCCTCTAGCTCAGCCGGCACCTAGGGAAACCTACAAAACCTATGCATTTCTGAAAACTAGAGACCTAGGGGAATCCATGATGGGGCGACTTGTGGGGCTCGGACCAGGTTCTGCTACCCAGAATCCTTTGCAAACCTCCAAATTTGGCTAAAAAAACACATGTTCTTCACAATTCTGTGGCAGAAAGTTCTGGAATCTGAGAGGAGCCACAAATTTCCTTCCACCCAGCGTTCCCCCAAGTCTTCCGATAAAAATGATACCTCACTTGTGTGGGTAGGCCTAGCGCCTGCGACAGGAAACGCCCTAAAGCGCAACGTGGACACATCCACATTTTTGAAAGAAAACAGAGGTGTTTTTTGCGAAGTGCCAAACTGTAGATTTTGGCCTGTAGCTCAGCCGGCACCTAGGGAAACCTACCAAACCTGTGCATTTCTGAAAGCTAGAGAACTAGGGGAATCCAAGATCGGGTGACTTGTGGGGCTCGGACCAGGTTCTGTTACCCAGAATCCTTTGCAAACCTCAAAATTTGGCTAAAAAAACACATGTTCCTCACATTTCTGTGGCAGAAAGTTCTGGAATCTGAAAGGAGCCACAAATTTCCTTCCACCCAGCGTTTCCCTAAGTCTCCCGATAGAAAATGATACCTCACTTGTGTGGGTAGGCCTAGCGCCCGCAACAGGAAATGCCCCAAAGCGCAATGTGGACACTTCCAATTTTTTAAAGAAAAAAGAGGTGTTTTTTTGCGAAGTGCCTACCTGTAGATTTTGGCCTCTATCTCAGCCGGCACCTAGGGAAACCTACCAATCCTGTGCATTTCTGAAAACTAGAGACCTAGGGGAATCCATGATGGGGCGACTTGTGGGGCTCGGACCAGGTTCTGTTACCCAGAATCCTGTGCAAACCTCACAATTTGGCTAAAAAAACACATGTTCCTCACATTTCTGTGGCAGAAAGTTCTGGAATCTAAGAGGATCCACAAATTTCCTTCCACCCAGCGTTCCCCTAAGTGTCCTGGTAAAAATGATACCTCACTTGTGTGGGTAGGCCTAGCGCCCGCGACAGGAAACGCCCCAAAGCGCAATGTGGACACATCCAATTTTTTTAAGAAAACAGAGGTGTTTTTTTGCGAAGTGCCTACCTGTAGATTTTGGCCTCTATCTCAGCCGGCACCTAGGGAAACCCACCAATCCTGTGCATTTCTGAAAACTAGAGACCTAGGGGAATCCATGATGGTGCGACTTGTGGCGCTCGGACCAGGTTCTCTTACCCAGAATCCTTTGCAAACCTCAAAATTTGGCTAAAAAAAGACATGTTCCTCACATTTCTGTGGCAGAAAGTTCTGCAATCTGAGAGGAGCCACAAATGTCCTTCCACCCAGCGTTTCCCCAAGTCTCCCAATAAAAATGATACCTCTCTTGTGTGGGTAGGCCAAGCGCCCGCGACAGGAAACGCCCCAAACGCAACGTGGACACATCCAATTTTTTTAAAGAAAACAGAGGTGTTTTTTGCGAAGTGCCTACCTGTAGATTTTGGCCTCTAGCTCAGCCGGCACCTAGGGAAACCTACCAAACCTGTGCATTTCTAAAAAATAGAGACACAGGGGAATCCAAGATGGGGTGACTTGTGGGGCTCGGACCAGGTTCTGTTACCCAGAATCCTTTGCAAACCTCACAATTTGGCTAAAAAAACACATGTTCCTCACATTTCTTTGGCAGAAAGTTCTGGAATCTGAAAGGAGCCACAAATTTCCTTCCACCCAGCGTTCCCCCAAGTCTCCCGATAAAAATGACACCTCACTTGTGTGGGTAGGCCTAGCGCCCACGACAGGAAACGCCCCAAAGCGCAATGTGGACACATCCAAATTTTTTAAAGAAAACAGAGGTGTTTTTTGCGAAGTGCCTACCTGTAGATTTTGGCCTCTAGCTCAGCCGGCACCTAGGGAAACCTACCAAACCTGTGCATTTCTGAAAGCTAGAGAACTAGGGGAATCCAAGATCGGGTGACTTGTGGGGCTCGGACCAGGTTCTGTTACCCAGAATCCTTTGCAAACCTCAAAATTTGGCTAAAAAAACACATGTTCCTCACATTTCTGTGGCAGAAAGTTCTGGAATCTAAGAGGATCCACAAATTTCCTTCCACCCAGCGTTCCCCTAAGTGTCCTGGTAAAAATGATACCTCACTTGTGTGGGTAGGCCTAGCGCCCGCGACAGGAAACGCCCCAAAGCGCAACGTGGACACATCCAATTTTTTTAAAGAAAACAGAGGTGTTTTTTGTGAAGTGCCTACCTGTAGATTTTGGCCTCTATCTCAGCCGGCACCTAGGGAAACCTACCAATCCTGTGCATTTCTGAAAACTAGAGACCTAGGGGAATCCATGATGGTGCGACTTGTGGCGCTCGGACCAGGTTCTCTTACCCAGAATCCTTTGCAAACCTCAAAATTTGGCTAAAAAAAGACATGTTCCTCACATTTCTGTGGCAGAAAGTTCTGCAATCTGAGAGGAGCCACAAATGTCCTTCCACCCAGCGTTTCCCCAAGTCTCCCAATAAAAATGATACCTCTCTTGTGTGGGTAGGCCAAGCGCCCGCGACAGGAAACGCCCCAAAGCGCAACGTGGACACATCCAATTTTTTTAAAGAAAACAGAGGTGTTTTTTGCGAAGTGCCTACCTGTAGATTTTGGCCTCTAGCTCAGCCGGCACCTAGGGAAACCTACCAAACCTGTGCATTTCTAAAAAATAGAGACACAGGGGAATCCAAGATGGGGTGACTTGTGGGGCTCGGACCAGGTTCTGTTACCCAGAATCCTTTGCAAACCTCAAAATTTGGCTAAAAAAACACATGTTCCTCACATTTCTGTGGCAGAAAGTTCTGGAATCTGAAAGGAGCCACAAATTTCCTTCCACCCAGCGTTTCCCTAAGTCTCCCGATAAAAATGATACCTCACTTGTGTGGGTAGGACTAGCGCCCGCAACAGGAAACGCCCCAAAGCGCAATGTGGACACATCCAATTTTTTTAAGAAAACAGAGGTGTTTTTTTGCGAAGTGCCTACCTGTAGATTTTGGCCTCTATCTCAGCCGGCACCTAGGGAAACCCACCAATCCTGTGCATTTCTGAAAACTAGAGACCTAGGGGAATCCATGATGGGGCTACTTGTGGCGCTCGGACCAGGTTCTCTTACCCAGAATCCTTTGCAAACCTCAAAATTTGGCTAAAAAAACACATGTTCCTCACATTTCTGTGGCAGAAAGTTCTGCAATCTGAGAGGAGCCACAAATTTCCTTCCACCCATCGTTCCCCCAAGTCTCCCGATAAAAATTATACCTCACTTGTGTGGGTAGGCCTAGCGCCCGCGACAGGAAACGCCCCAAAGCGCAATGTGGACACATCCAATTTTTTGAAAGAAAACAGAGGTGTTTTTTGCGAAGTGCCTACCTGTAGATTTTGGCCTCTAGCTCAGCCAGCACCTAGGGAAACCTACCACACCTGTGCATTTCTGAAAACTAGAGACCTAGGGGAATCCATGATAGGGTGATTTGTTTGGCTCGGACCAGGTTCTGTTACCCAGAATCCTTTGCAAACCTCAAAATTTGGCTAAAAAAACACATGTTCCTCACATTTCTGTGGCAGAAAGTTCTGGAATCTGAGAGGAGCCACAAATTTCCTTCCACCCAGCGTTTCCCCAAGTCTCCCGATAAAAATGACACCTCACTTGTGTGGGTAGGCCTAGCGCCCACGACAGGAAACGCCCCAAAGCGCAATGTGGACACATCCAAATTTTTTAAAGAAAACAGAGGTGTTTTTTGCGAAGTGCCTACCTGTAGATTTTGGCCTCTAGCTCAGCCGGCACCTAGGGAAACCTACAAAACCTATGCATTTCTGAAAACTAGAGACCTAGGGGAATCCATGATGGGGCGACTTGTGGGGCTCGGACCAGGTTCTGCTACCCAGAATCCTTTGCAAACCTCAAAATTTGGCTAAAAAAACACATGTTCTTCACAATTCTGTGGCAGAAAGTTCTGGAATCTGAGAGGAGCCACAAATTTCCTTCCACCCAGCGTTCCCCCAAGTCTCCCGATAAAAATGATACCTCACTTGTGTGGGTAGGCCTAGCGTCTGCGACAGGAAACGCCCTAAAGCGCAACGTGGACACATCCACATTTTTGAAAGAAAACAGAGGTGTTTTTTGCGAAGTGCCAAACTGTAGATTTTGGCCTGTAGCTCAGCCGGCACCTAGGGAAACCTACCAAACCTGTGCATTTCTGAAAGCTAGAGAACTAGGGGAATCCAAGATCGGGTGACTTGTGGGGCTCGGACCAGGTTCTGTTACCCAGAATCCTTTGCAAACCTCAAAATTTGGCTAAAAAAACACATGTTCCTCACATTTCTGTGGCAGAAAGTTCTGGAATCTGAAAGGAGCCACAAATTTCCTTCCACCCAGCGTTTCCCTAAGTCTCCCGATAGAAAATGATACCTCACTTGTGTGGGTAGGCCTAGCGCCCGCAACAGGAAATGCCCCAAAGCGCAATGTGGACACTTCCAATTTTTTAAAGAAAAAAGAGGTGTTTTTTTGCGAAGTGCCTACCTGTAGATTTTGGCCTCTATCTCAGCCGGCACCTAGGGAAACCTACCAATCCTGTGCATTTCTGAAAACTAGAGACCTAGGGGAATCCATGATGGGGCGACTTGTGGGGCTCGGACCAGGTTCTGTTACCCAGAATCCTGTGCAAACCTCACAATTTGGCTAAAAAAACACATGTTCCTCACATTTCTGTGGCAGAAAGTTCTGGAATCTAAGAGGATCCACAAATTTCCTTCCACCCAGCGTTCCCCTAAGTGTCCTGGTAAAAATGATACCTCACTTGTGTGGGTAGGCCTAGCGCCCGCGACAGGAAACGCCCCAAAGCGCAACGTGGACACATCCAATTTTTTTAAAGAAAACAGAGGTGTTTTTTGTGAAGTGCCTACCTGTAGATTTTGGCCTCTATCTCAGCCGGCACCTAGGGAAACCTACCAATCCTGTGCATTTCTGAAAACTAGAGACCTAGGGGAATCCATGATGGGGCTACTTGTGGCGCTCGGACCAGGTTCTCTTACCCAGAATCCTTTGCAAACCTCAAAATTTGGCTAAAAAAACACATGTTCCTCACATTTCTGTGGCAGAAAGTTCTGCAATCTGAGAGGAGCCACAAATTTCCTTCCACCCAGCGTTCCCCCAAGTCTCCCGATAAAAATGATACCTCACTTGTGTGGGTAGGCCTAGCGCCCGCGACAGGAAACGCCCCAAAGCGCAATGTGGACACATCCAATTTTTTGAAAGAAAACAGAGGTGTTTTTTGCGAAGTGCCTACTTGTAGATTTTGGCCTCTAGCTCAGCCAGCACCTAGGGAAACCTACCACACCTGTGCATTTCTGAAAACTAGAGACCTAGGGGAATCCATGATAGGGTGACTTGTTTGGCTCGGACCAGGTTCTGTTACCCAGAATCCTTTGCAAACCTCAAAATTTGGCTAAAAAAACACATGTTCCTCACATTTCTGTGGCAGAAAATTCTGGAATCTGAGAGGAGCCACAAATTTCCTTCCACCCAGCATTCCCCCAAGTCTCCCGATAAAAATGACACCTCACTTGTGTGGGTAGGACTAGCGCCCACGACAGGAAACGCCCCAAAGCGCAATGTGGACACATCCACATTTTTTAAAGAAAACAGAGGTGTTTTTTGCGAAGTGCCTACCTGTAGATTTTGGCCTCTAGCTCAGCCGGCACCTAGGGAAACCTACCAAACCTGTGCATTTCTGAAAACTAGAGACCTAGGGGAATCCATGATGGGGCGACTTGTGGGGCTCGGACCAGGTTCTGTTACCCAGAATCCTTTGAAAACCTCACAATTTGGCTAAAAAAACACATGTTCCTCACATTTCTGTGGCAGAAAGTTCTGGAATCTGAAAGGAGCCACAAATTTCCTTCCTCCCAGTGTTTCCCTAAGTCTCCCGATACAAATGATACCTCACTTGTGTGGGTAGGCCTAGCGCCCGCAACAGGAAACGCCCCAAAGCGCAATGTGGACACATCCAATTTTTTTAAAGAAAACAGAGGTGTTTTTTGCGAAGTGCCTACCTGTAGATTTTGGCCTCTAGCTCAGCCAGCAACTAGGGAAACCTACCACACCTGTGCATTTCTGAAAACTAGAGACCTAGGGGAATCCATGATAGGGTGACTTATGGGGCTCGGACCAGGTTCTGTTACCCAGAATCCTTTGCAAACCTCAAAATTTGGCTAAAAAAACACGACAGCAAACGCCCCAAAGTGCAATGTGGACACATCCAAATTTTTTAAAGAAAACAGAGGTGTTTTTTGCGAAGTGCCTACCTATGGATTTTGGCCTGTAGCTCTGCCGGCACCTAGGGAAACCTACCAACCCTGTGCATTTCTGAAAACTAGAGACCTAGGGGAATCCATGATGGTGCGACTTGTGGCGCTCGGACCAGGTTCTCTTACCCAGAATCCTTTGCAAACCTCAAAATTTGGCTAAAAAAACACATGTTCCTCACATTTCTGTGGCAGAAAATTCTGGAATCTGAGAGGAGCCACAAATGTCCTTCCACCCAGCATTCCCCCAAGTCTCCCAATAAAAATGATACCTCTCTTGTGTGGGTAGGCCAAGCGCCCGCGACAGGAAACGCCCCAAAGCGCAACGTGGACACATCCAATTTTTTTAAAGAAAACAGAGGTGTTTTTTGCGAAGTGCCTACCTGTAGATTTTGGCCTCTAGCTCAGCCGGCACCTAGGGAAACCTACCAAACCTGTGCATTTCTGAAAACTAGAGACACAGGGGAATCCAAGATGGGGTGACTTGTGGGGCTCGGACCAGGTTCTGTTACCCAGAATCCTTTGCAAACCTCAAAATTTGGCTAAAAAAACACATGTTCCTCACATTTCTGTGGCAGAAAGTTCTGGAATCTGAGAAGAGCCACAAATTTCCTTCCACCCAGCGTTCCCCCAAGTCTCCCGATAAAAATGACACCTCACTTGTGTGGGTAGGCCTAGCGCCCACGACAGGAAACGCCCCAAAGCGCAATGTGGACACATCCAAATTTTTAAAGAAAACAGAGGTGTTTTTTGCGAAGTGCCTACCTGTAGATTTTGGCCTCTAGCTCAGCCGGCACCTAGGGAAACCTACAAAACCTATGCATTTCTGAAAACTAGAGACCTAGGGGAATCCATGATGGGGCGACTTGTGGGGCTCGGACCAGGTTCTGTTACCCAGAATCCTTTGCAAACCTCAAAATTTGGCTAAAAAAACACATGTTCCTCACAATTCTGTGGCAGAAAGTTCTGGAATCTGAGAGGAGCCACAAATATCCTTCCACCCAGCGTTCCCCCAAGTCTCCCGATAAAAATGATACCTCACTTGTGTGGGTAGGCCTAGCGCCTGCAACAGGAAACGCCCTAAAGCGCAACGTGGACACATCCACATTTTTGAAAGAAAACAGAGGTGTTTTTTGCGAAGTGCCAAACTGTAGATTTTGGCCTGTAGCTCAGCCAGCACCTAGGGAAACCTACCAAACCTGTGCATTTCTGAAAGCTAGAGAACTAGGGGAATCCAAGATCGGGTGACTTGTGGGGCTCGGACCAGGTTCTGTTACCCAGAATCCTTTGCAAACCTCAAAATGTGGCTAAAAAAACACATGTTCCTCACATTTCTGTGGCAGAAAGTTCTGGAATCTGAAAGGAGCCACAAATTTCCTTCCACCCAGCGTTTCCCTAAGTCTCCCGATAAAAATGATACCTCACTTGTGTGGGTAGGCCTAGCGCCCGCAACAGGAAATGCCCCAAAGCGCAATGTGGACACATCCAATTTTTTAAAGAAAACAGAGGTGTTTTTTTGCGAAGTGCCTACCTGTAGATTTTGGCCTCTATCTCAGCCGGCACCTAGGGAAACCTACCAATCCTGTGCATTTCTGAAAACTAGAGACCTAGGGGAATCCATGATTGGGCGACTTGTGGGGCTCGGACCAGGTTCTGTTACCCAGAATCCTTTGCAAACCTCACAATTTGGCTAAAAAAACACATGTTCCTCACATTTCTGTGGCAGAAAGTTCTGGAATCTAAGAGGAGCCACAAATTTCCTTCCACCCAGCGTTCCCCTAAGTGTCCTGGTAAAAATGATACCTCACTTGTGTGGGTAGGCCTAGCGCCCGCGACAGGAAACGCCCCAAAGCGCAACGTGGACACATCCAATTTTTTTAAAGAAAACAGAGGTGTTTTTTGTGAAGTGCCTACCTGTAGATTTTGGCCTCTATCTCAGCCGGCACCTAGGGAAACCTACCAATCCTGTGCATTTCTGAAAACTAGAGACCTAGGGGAATCCATGATGGGGCTACTTGTGGCGCTCGGACCAGGTTCTCTTACCCAGAATCCTTTGCAAACCTCAAAATTTGGCTAAAAAAACACATGTTCCTCACATTTCTGTGGCAGAAAGTTCTGCAATCTGAGAGGAGCCACAAATTTCCTTCCACCCAGCGTTCCCCCAAGTCTCCCGATAAAAATGATACCTCACTTGTGTGGGTAGGCCTAGCGCCAGCGACAGGAAACGCCCCAAAGCGCAATGTGGACACATCCAATTTTTTGAAAGAAAACAGAGGTGTTTTTTGCGAAGTGCCTACCTGTAGATTTTGGCCTCTAGCTCAGCCAGCACCTAGGGAAACCTACCACACCTGTGCATTTCTGAAAACTAGAGACCTAGGGGAATCCATGATAGGGTGACTTGTTTGGCTCGGACCAGGTTCTGTTACCCAGAATCCTTTGCAAACCTCAAAATTTGGCTAAAAAAACACATGTTCCTCACATTTCTGTGGCAGAAAGTTCTGGAATCTGAGAGGAGCCACAAATTTCCTTCCACCCAGTGTTCCCCCAAGTCTCCCGATAAAAATGACACCTCACTTGTGTGGGTAGGCCTAGCGCCCACGACAGGAAACGCCCCAAAGCGCAATGTGGACACATCCCAATTTTTTAAAGAAAACAGAGGTGTTTTTTGCGAAGTGCCTACCTGTAGATTTTGGCCTCTAGCTCAGCCGGCACCTAGGGAAACCTACAAAACCTATGCATTTCTGAAAACTAGAGACCTAGGGGAATCCATGATGGGGCGACTTGTGGGGCTCGGACCAGGTTCTGCTACCCAGAATCCTTTGCAAACCTCCAAATTTGGCTAAAAAAACACATGTTCTTCACAATTCTGTGGCAGAAAGTTCTGGAATCTGAGAGGAGCCACAAATTTCCTTCCACCCAGCGTTCCCCCAAGTCTTCCGATAAAAATGATACCTCACTTGTGTGGGTAGGCCTAGCGCCTGCGACAGGAAACGCCCTAAAGCGCAACGTGGACACATCCACATTTTTGAAAGAAAACAGAGGTGTTTTTTGCGAAGTGCCAAACTGTAGATTTTGGCCTGTAGCTCAGCCGGCACCTAGGGAAACCTACCAAACCTGTGCATTTCTGAAAGCTAGAGAACTAGGGGAATCCAAGATCGGGTGACTTGTGGGGCTCGGACCAGGTTCTGTTACCCAGAATCCTTTGCAAACCTCAAAATTTGGCTAAAAAAACACATGTTCCTCACATTTCTGTGGCAGAAAGTTCTGGAATCTGAAAGGAGCCACAAATTTCCTTCCACCCAGCGTTTCCCTAAGTCTCCCGATAGAAAATGATACCTCACTTGTGTGGGTAGGCCTAGCGCCCGCAACAGGAAATGCCCCAAAGCGCAATGTGGACACTTCCAATTTTTTAAAGAAAAAAGAGGTGTTTTTTTGCGAAGTGCCTACCTGTAGATTTTGGCCTCTATCTCAGCCGGCACCTAGGGAAACCTACCAATCCTGTGCATTTCTGAAAACTAGAGACCTAGGGGAATCCATGATGGGGCGACTTGTGGGGCTCGGACCAGGTTCTGTTACCCAGAATCCTGTGCAAACCTCACAATTTGGCTAAAAAAACACATGTTCCTCACATTTCTGTGGCAGAAAGTTCTGGAATCTAAGAGGATCCACAAATTTCCTTCCACCCAGCGTTCCCCTAAGTGTCCTGGTAAAAATGATACCTCACTTGTGTGGGTAGGCCTAGCGCCCGCGACAGGAAACGCCCCAAAGCGCAATGTGGACACATCCAATTTTTTTAAGAAAACAGAGGTGTTTTTTTGCGAAGTGCCTACCTGTAGATTTTGGCCTCTATCTCAGCCGGCACCTAGGGAAACCCACCAATCCTGTGCATTTCTGAAAACTAGAGACCTAGGGGAATCCATGATGGTGCGACTTGTGGCGCTCGGACCAGGTTCTCTTACCCAGAATCCTTTGCAAACCTCAAAATTTGGCTAAAAAAAGACATGTTCCTCACATTTCTGTGGCAGAAAGTTCTGCAATCTGAGAGGAGCCACAAATGTCCTTCCACCCAGCGTTTCCCCAAGTCTCCCAATAAAAATGATACCTCTCTTGTGTGGGTAGGCCAAGCGCCCGCGACAGGAAACGCCCCAAACGCAACGTGGACACATCCAATTTTTTTAAAGAAAACAGAGGTGTTTTTTGCGAAGTGCCTACCTGTAGATTTTGGCCTCTAGCTCAGCCGGCACCTAGGGAAACCTACCAAACCTGTGCATTTCTAAAAAATAGAGACACAGGGGAATCCAAGATGGGGTGACTTGTGGGGCTCGGACCAGGTTCTGTTACCCAGAATCCTTTGCAAACCTCACAATTTGGCTAAAAAAACACATGTTCCTCACATTTCTTTGGCAGAAAGTTCTGGAATCTGAAAGGAGCCACAAATTTCCTTCCACCCAGCGTTCCCCCAAGTCTCCCGATAAAAATGACACCTCACTTGTGTGGGTAGGCCTAGCGCCCACGACAGGAAACGCCCCAAAGCGCAATGTGGACACATCCAAATTTTTTAAAGAAAACAGAGGTGTTTTTTGCGAAGTGCCTACCTGTAGATTTTGGCCTCTAGCTCAGCCGGCACCTAGGGAAACCTACCAAACCTGTGCATTTCTGAAAGCTAGAGAACTAGGGGAATCCAAGATCGGGTGACTTGTGGGGCTCGGACCAGGTTCTGTTACCCAGAATCCTTTGCAAACCTCAAAATTTGGCTAAAAAAACACATGTTCCTCACATTTCTGTGGCAGAAAGTTCTGGAATCTGAAAGGAGCCACAAATTTCCTTCCACCCAGCGTTTCCCTAAGTCTCCCGATAAAAATGATACCTCACTTGTGTGGGTAGGCCTAGCGCCCGCAACAGGAAATGCCCCAAAGCGCAATGTGGACACTTCCAATTTTTTAAAGAAAAAAGAGGTGTTTTTTTGCGAAGTGCCTACCTGTAGATTTTGGCCTCTATCTCAGCCAGCACCTAGGGAAACCTACCAATCCTGTGCATTTCTGAAAACTAGAGACCTAGGGGAATCCATGATGGGGCGACTTGTGGGGCTCGGACCAGGTTCTGTTACCCAGAATCCTTTGCAAACCTCACAATTTGGCTAAAAAAACACATGTTCCTCACATTTCTGTGGCAGAAAGTTCTGGAATCTAAGAGGATCCACAAATTTCCTTCCACCCAGCGTTCCCCTAAGTGTCCTGGTAAAAATGATACCTCACTTGTGTGGGTAGGCCTAGCGCCCGCGACAGGAAACGCCCCAAAGCGCAACGTGGACACATCCAATTTTTTTAAAGAAAACAGAGGTGTTTTTTGTGAAGTGCCTACCTGTAGATTTTGGCCTCTATCTCAGCCGGCACCTAGGGAAACCTACCAATCCTGTGCATTTCTGAAAACTAGAGACCTAGGGGAATCCATGATGGTGCGACTTGTGGCGCTCGGACCAGGTTCTCTTACCCAGAATCCTTTGCAAACCTCAAAATTTGGCTAAAAAAAGACATGTTCCTCACATTTCTGTGGCAGAAAGTTCTGCAATCTGAGAGGAGCCACAAATGTCCTTCCACCCAGCGTTTCCCCAAGTCTCCCAATAAAAATGATACCTCTCTTGTGTGGGTAGGCCAAGCGCCCGCGACAGGAAACGCCCCAAAGCGCAACGTGGACACATCCAATTTTTTTAAAGAAAACAGAGGTGTTTTTTGCGAAGTGCCTACCTGTAGATTTTGGCCTCTAGCTCAGCCGGCACCTAGGGAAACCTACCAAACCTGTGCATTTCTAAAAAATAGAGACACAGGGGAATCCAAGATGGGGTGACTTGTGGGGCTCGGACCAGGTTCTGTTACCCAGAATCCTTTGCAAACCTCAAAATTTGGCTAAAAAAACACATGTTCCTCACATTTCTGTGGCAGAAAGTTCTGGAATCTGAAAGGAGCCACAAATTTCCTTCCACCCAGCGTTTCCCTAAGTCTCCCGATAAAAATGATACCTCACTTGTGTGGGTAGGACTAGCGCCCGCAACAGGAAACGCCCCAAAGCGCAATGTGGACACATCCAATTTTTTTAAGAAAACAGAGGTGTTTTTTTGCGAAGTGCCTACCTGTAGATTTTGGCCTCTATCTCAGCCGGCACCTAGGGAAACCCACCAATCCTGTGCATTTCTGAAAACTAGAGACCTAGGGGAATCCATGATGGGGCTACTTGTGGCGCTCGGACCAGGTTCTCTTACCCAGAATCCTTTGCAAACCTCAAAATTTGGCTAAAAAAACACATGTTCCTCACATTTCTGTGGCAGAAAGTTCTGCAATCTGAGAGGAGCCACAAATTTCCTTCCACCCATCGTTCCCCCAAGTCTCCCGATAAAAATTATACCTCACTTGTGTGGGTAGGCCTAGCGCCCGCGACAGGAAACGCCCCAAAGCGCAATGTGGACACATCCAATTTTTTGAAAGAAAACAGAGGTGTTTTTTGCGAAGTGCCTACCTGTAGATTTTGGCCTCTAGCTCAGCCAGCACCTAGGGAAACCTACCACACCTGTGCATTTCTGAAAACTAGAGACCTAGGGGAATCCATGATAGGGTGATTTGTTTGGCTCGGACCAGGTTCTGTTACCCAGAATCCTTTGCAAACCTCAAAATTTGGCTAAAAAAACACATGTTCCTCACATTTCTGTGGCAGAAAGTTCTGGAATCTGAGAGGAGCCACAAATTTCCTTCCACCCAGCGTTTCCCCAAGTCTCCCGATAAAAATGACACCTCACTTGTGTGGGTAGGCCTAGCGCCCACGACAGGAAACGCCCCAAAGCGCAATGTGGACACATCCAAATTTTTTAAAGAAAACAGAGGTGTTTTTTGCGAAGTGCCTACCTGTAGATTTTGGCCTCTAGCTCAGCCGGCACCTAGGGAAACCTACAAAACCTATGCATTTCTGAAAACTAGAGACCTAGGGGAATCCATGATGGGGCGACTTGTGGGGCTCGGACCAGGTTCTGCTACCCAGAATCCTTTGCAAACCTCAAAATTTGGCTAAAAAAACACATGTTCTTCACAATTCTGTGGCAGAAAGTTCTGGAATCTGAGAGGAGCCACAAATTTCCTTCCACCCAGCGTTCCCCCAAGTCTCCCGATAAAAATGATACCTCACTTGTGTGGGTAGGCCTAGCGTCTGCGACAGGAAACGCCCTAAAGCGCAACGTGGACACATCCACATTTTTGAAAGAAAACAGAGGTGTTTTTTGCGAAGTGCCAAACTGTAGATTTTGGCCTGTAGCTCAGCCGGCACCTAGGGAAACCTACCAAACCTGTGCATTTCTGAAAGCTAGAGAACTAGGGGAATCCAAGATCGGGTGACTTGTGGGGCTCGGACCAGGTTCTGTTACCCAGAATCCTTTGCAAACCTCAAAATTTGGCTAAAAAAACACATGTTCCTCACATTTCTGTGGCAGAAAGTTCTGGAATCTGAAAGGAGCCACAAATTTCCTTCCACCCAGCGTTTCCCTAAGTCTCCCGATAGAAAATGATACCTCACTTGTGTGGGTAGGCCTAGCGCCCGCAACAGGAAATGCCCCAAAGCGCAATGTGGACACTTCCAATTTTTTAAAGAAAAAAGAGGTGTTTTTTTGCGAAGTGCCTACCTGTAGATTTTGGCCTCTATCTCAGCCGGCACCTAGGGAAACCTACCAATCCTGTGCATTTCTGAAAACTAGAGACCTAGGGGAATCCATGATGGGGCGACTTGTGGGGCTCGGACCAGGTTCTGTTACCCAGAATCCTGTGCAAACCTCACAATTTGGCTAAAAAAACACATGTTCCTCACATTTCTGTGGCAGAAAGTTCTGGAATCTAAGAGGATCCACAAATTTCCTTCCACCCAGCGTTCCCCTAAGTGTCCTGGTAAAAATGATACCTCACTTGTGTGGGTAGGCCTAGCGCCCGCGACAGGAAACGCCCCAAAGCGCAACGTGGACACATCCAATTTTTTTAAAGAAAACAGAGGTGTTTTTTGTGAAGTGCCTACCTGTAGATTTTGGCCTCTATCTCAGCCGGCACCTAGGGAAACCTACCAATCCTGTGCATTTCTGAAAACTAGAGACCTAGGGGAATCCATGATGGGGCTACTTGTGGCGCTCGGACCAGGTTCTCTTACCCAGAATCCTTTGCAAACCTCAAAATTTGGCTAAAAAAACACATGTTCCTCACATTTCTGTGGCAGAAAGTTCTGCAATCTGAGAGGAGCCACAAATTTCCTTCCACCCAGCGTTCCCCCAAGTCTCCCGATAAAAATGATACCTCACTTGTGTGGGTAGGCCTAGCGCCCGCGACAGGAAACGCCCCAAAGCGCAATGTGGACACATCCAATTTTTTGAAAGAAAACAGAGGTGTTTTTTGCGAAGTGCCTACTTGTAGATTTTGGCCTCTAGCTCAGCCAGCACCTAGGGAAACCTACCACACCTGTGCATTTCTGAAAACTAGAGACCTAGGGGAATCCATGATAGGGTGACTTGTTTGGCTCGGACCAGGTTCTGTTACCCAGAATCCTTTGCAAACCTCAAAATTTGGCTAAAAAAACACATGTTCCTCACATTTCTGTGGCAGAAAATTCTGGAATCTGAGAGGAGCCACAAATTTCCTTCCACCCAGCATTCCCCCAAGTCTCCCGATAAAAATGACACCTCACTTGTGTGGGTAGGACTAGCGCCCACGACAGGAAACGCCCCAAAGCGCAATGTGGACACATCCACATTTTTTAAAGAAAACAGAGGTGTTTTTTGCGAAGTGCCTACCTGTAGATTTTGGCCTCTAGCTCAGCCGGCACCTAGGGAAACCTACCAAACCTGTGCATTTCTGAAAACTAGAGACCTAGGGGAATCCATGATGGGGCGACTTGTGGGGCTCGGACCAGGTTCTGTTACCCAGAATCCTTTGAAAACCTCACAATTTGGCTAAAAAAACACATGTTCCTCACATTTCTGTGGCAGAAAGTTCTGGAATCTGAAAGGAGCCACAAATTTCCTTCCTCCCAGTGTTTCCCTAAGTCTCCCGATACAAATGATACCTCACTTGTGTGGGTAGGCCTAGCGCCCGCAACAGGAAACGCCCCAAAGCGCAATGTGGACACATCCAATTTTTTTAAAGAAAACAGAGGTGTTTTTTGCGAAGTGCCTACCTGTAGATTTTGGCCTCTAGCTCAGCCAGCAACTAGGGAAACCTACCACACCTGTGCATTTCTGAAAACTAGAGACCTAGGGGAATCCATGATAGGGTGACTTATGGGGCTCGGACCAGGTTCTGTTACCCAGAATCCTTTGCAAACCTCAAAATTTGGCTAAAAAAACACGACAGCAAACGCCCCAAAGTGCAATGTGGACACATCCAAATTTTTTAAAGAAAACAGAGGTGTTTTTTGCGAAGTGCCTACCTATGGATTTTGGCCTGTAGCTCTGCCGGCACCTAGGGAAACCTACCAACCCTGTGCATTTCTGAAAACTAGAGACCTAGGGGAATCCATGATGGTGCGACTTGTGGCGCTCGGACCAGGTTCTCTTACCCAGAATCCTTTGCAAACCTCAAAATTTGGCTAAAAAAACACATGTTCCTCACATTTCTGTGGCAGAAAATTCTGGAATCTGAGAGGAGCCACAAATGTCCTTCCACCCAGCATTCCCCCAAGTCTCCCAATAAAAATGATACCTCTCTTGTGTGGGTAGGCCAAGCGCCCGCGACAGGAAACGCCCCAAAGCGCAACGTGGACACATCCAATTTTTTTAAAGAAAACAGAGGTGTTTTTTGCGAAGTGCCTACCTGTAGATTTTGGCCTCTAGCTCAGCCGGCACCTAGGGAAACCTACCAAACCTGTGCATTTCTGAAAACTAGAGACACAGGGGAATCCAAGATGGGGTGACTTGTGGGGCTCGGACCAGGTTCTGTTACCCAGAATCCTTTGCAAACCTCAAAATTTGGCTAAAAAAACACATGTTCCTCACATTTCTGTGGCAGAAAGTTCTGGAATCTGAGAAGAGCCACAAATTTCCTTCCACCCAGCGTTCCCCCAAGTCTCCCGATAAAAATGACACCTCACTTGTGTGGGTAGGCCTAGCGCCCACGACAGGAAACGCCCCAAAGCGCAATGTGGACACATCCAAATTTTTAAAGAAAACAGAGGTGTTTTTTGCGAAGTGCCTACCTGTAGATTTTGGCCTCTAGCTCAGCCGGCACCTAGGGAAACCTACAAAACCTATGCATTTCTGAAAACTAGAGACCTAGGGGAATCCATGATGGGGCGACTTGTGGGGCTCGGACCAGGTTCTGTTACCCAGAATCCTTTGCAAACCTCAAAATTTGGCTAAAAAAACACATGTTCCTCACAATTCTGTGGCAGAAAGTTCTGGAATCTGAGAGGAGCCACAAATATCCTTCCACCCAGCGTTCCCCCAAGTCTCCCGATAAAAATGATACCTCACTTGTGTGGGTAGGCCTAGCGCCTGCAACAGGAAACGCCCTAAAGCGCAACGTGGACACATCCACATTTTTGAAAGAAAACAGAGGTGTTTTTTGCGAAGTGCCAAACTGTAGATTTTGGCCTGTAGCTCAGCCAGCACCTAGGGAAACCTACCAAACCTGTGCATTTCTGAAAGCTAGAGAACTAGGGGAATCCAAGATCGGGTGACTTGTGGGGCTCGGACCAGGTTCTGTTACCCAGAATCCTTTGCAAACCTCAAAATGTGGCTAAAAAAACACATGTTCCTCACATTTCTGTGGCAGAAAGTTCTGGAATCTGAAAGGAGCCACAAATTTCCTTCCACCCAGCGTTTCCCTAAGTCTCCCGATAAAAATGATACCTCACTTGTGTGGGTAGGCCTAGCGCCCGCAACAGGAAATGCCCCAAAGCGCAATGTGGACACATCCAATTTTTTAAAGAAAACAGAGGTGTTTTTTTGCGAAGTGCCTACCTGTAGATTTTGGCCTCTATCTCAGCCGGCACCTAGGGAAACCTACCAATCCTGTGCATTTCTGAAAACTAGAGACCTAGGGGAATCCATGATTGGGCGACTTGTGGGGCTCGGACCAGGTTCTGTTACCCAGAATCCTTTGCAAACCTCACAATTTGGCTAAAAAAACACATGTTCCTCACATTTCTGTGGCAGAAAGTTCTGGAATCTAAGAGGAGCCACAAATTTCCTTCCACCCAGCGTTCCCCTAAGTGTCCTGGTAAAAATGATACCTCACTTGTGTGGGTAGGCCTAGCGCCCGCGACAGGAAACGCCCCAAAGCGCAACGTGGACACATCCAATTTTTTTAAAGAAAACAGAGGTGTTTTTTGTGAAGTGCCTACCTGTAGATTTTGGCCTCTATCTCAGCCGGCACCTAGGGAAACCTACCAATCCTGTGCATTTCTGAAAACTAGAGACCTAGGGGAATCCATGATGGGGCTACTTGTGGCGCTCGGACCAGGTTCTCTTACCCAGAATCCTTTGCAAACCTCAAAATTTGGCTAAAAAAACACATGTTCCTCACATTTCTGTGGCAGAAAGTTCTGCAATCTGAGAGGAGCCACAAATTTCCTTCCACCCAGCGTTCCCCCAAGTCTCCCGATAAAAATGATACCTCACTTGTGTGGGTAGGCCTAGCGCCAGCGACAGGAAACGCCCCAAAGCGCAATGTGGACACATCCAATTTTTTGAAAGAAAACAGAGGTGTTTTTTGCGAAGTGCCTACCTGTAGATTTTGGCCTCTAGCTCAGCCAGCACCTAGGGAAACCTACCACACCTGTGCATTTCTGAAAACTAGAGACCTAGGGGAATCCATGATAGGGTGACTTGTTTGGCTCGGACCAGGTTCTGTTACCCAGAATCCTTTGCAAACCTCAAAATTTGGCTAAAAAAACACATGTTCCTCACATTTCTGTGGCAGAAAATTCTGGAATCTGAGAGGAGCCACAAATTTCCTTCCACCCAGCATTCCCCCAAGTCTCCCGATAAAAATGACACCTCACTTGTGTGGGTAGGCCTAGCGCCCACGACAGGAAACGCCCCAAAGCGCAATGTGGACACATCCACATTTTTTAAAGAAAACAGAGGTGTTTTTTGCGAAGTGCCTACCTGTAGATTTTGGCCTCTAGCTCAGCCGGCACCTAGGGAAACCTACCAAACCTGTGCATTTCTGAAAACTAGAGACCTAGGGGAATCCATGATGGGGCGACTTGTGGGGCTCGGACCAGGTTCTGTTACCCAGAATCCTTTGCAAACCTCAAAATTTGGCTAAAAAAACACATGTTCCTCACAATTCTGTGGCAGAAAGTTCTGTAATCTGAGAGGAGCCACAAATTTCCTTCCACCCAGCGTTCCCCCAAGTCTCCCGATAAAAATGATACCTCACTTGTGTGTGTAGGCCTAGCGCCTGCGACAGGAAACGCCCTAAAGCGCAACGTGGACACATCCAAATTTTTGAAAGAAAACAGAGGTGTTTTTTGCGAAGTGCCAACCTGTAGATTTTGGCCTGTAGCTCAGCCGGCACCTAGGGAAACCTACCAAACCTGTGCATTTCTGAAACCTAGAGAGCTAGGGGAATCGAAGATGGGGTGACTTGTGGGGCTCGGACCAGGTTCTGTTACCCAGAATCCTTTACAAACCTCAAAATTTGGCTAAAAAAACACATGTTCCTCACATTTCTGTGGCAGAAAGTTCTGGAATCTGAAAGGAGCCACAAATTTCCTTCCACCCAGCGTTTCCCTAAGTCTCCCGATAAAAATGATACCTCACTTGTGTGGGTAGGCCTAGCGCCCGCAACAGGAAACGCCCCACAGCGCAATGTGGACACATCCAATTTTTTAAAGAAAACAGAGGTGTTTTTTTGCGAAGTGCCTACCTGTAGATTTTGGCCTCTATCTCAGCCGGCACCTAGGGAAACCTACCAATCCTGTGCATTTCTGAAAACTAGAGACCTAGGGGAATCCATGATGGGGCGACTTGTGGGGCTCGGACCAGGTTCTGTTACCCAGAATCCTTTGCAAACCTCACAATTTGGCTAAAAAAACACATGTTCCTCACATTTCTGTGGCAGAAAGTTCTGGAATCTAAGAGGAGCCACAAATTTCCTTCCACCCAGCGTTCCCCCAAGTGTCCTGGTAAAAATGATACCTCACTTGTGTGGGTAGGCCTAGCGCCCGCGACAGGAAACGCCCCAAAGCGCAACGTGGACACATCCAATTTTTTTAAAGAAAACAGAGGTGTTTTTTGCGAAGTGCCTACCTGTAGATTTTGGCCTGTAGCTCAGCCGGCACCTAGGGAAACCTACCAAACCTGTGCATTTCTGAAAACTAGAGACCTAGGGGAATCCAAGATGGGGTGACTTGTGGGGCTCGGACCAGGTTCTGTTACCCAGAATCCTTTGCAAACCTCAAAATTTGGCTAAAAAAACACATGTTCCTCACATTTCTGTGGCAGAAAGTTCTGGAATCTGAGAGGAGCCACAAATTTCCTTCCACCCAGCGTTTCCCCAAGTATCCCAATAAAAATGATACCTCACTTGTGTGGGTAGGCCTAGCGCCCGCGACAGGAAACGCCCCAAAGCGCAACGTGGACACATCCAATTTTTTGAAAGAAAACAGAGGTGTTTTTTGCGAAGTGCCTACCTGTAGATTTTGGCCTCTAGCTCAGCCGGCACCTAGGGAAACCTACCAAACCTGTGCATTTCTGAAAACTAGAGACCTAGGGGAATTCAAGATGGAGTGACTTGTGGGGCTCGGACCAGGTTCTGTTACCCAGAATCCTTTGCAAACCTCAAAATTTGGCTAAAAAAACACATGTTCCTCACATTTCTGTGGCAGAAAGTTCTGGAATCTGAGAGGAGCCACAAATTTCCTTCCACCCAGCGTTCCCCCAAGTCTCCCGATAAAAATGATACCTCACTTGTGTGGGTAGGCCTAGCGCCCGCGACAGGAAACGCCCCAAAGCGCAACGTGGACACATCCCATTTTTTGAAAGAAAACAGTGCCTACCTGTGGATTTTGGCCTGTAGCTCAGCCGGCACCTAGGGAAACCTACCAACCCTGTGCATTTCTGAAAACTAGAGACCTAGGGGAATCCATGATGGGGCGACTTGTGGGGCTCGGATCAGGTTCTCTTACCCAGAATCCTTTGCAAACCTCAAAATTTGGCTAAAAAAACACATGTTCCTCACATTTCTGTGGCAGAAAGTTCTGGAATCTGAAAGGAGTCACAAATTTCCTTCCACCCAGCGTTTCCGTAAGTCTCCCGATAAAAATGATACCTCACTTTTGTGGGTAGGCCTAGCGCCCGCGACAGGAAACGCCCCAAAGCGCAATGTGGACACATCCAATTTTTTGAAAGAAAACAGAGGTGTTTTTTGCGAAGTGCCTACCTGTAGATTTTGGCCTCTAGCTCAGCCAGCACCTAGGGAAACCTTCCACACCTGTGCATTTCTGAAAACTAGAGACCTAGGGGAATCCATGATAGGGTGACTTGTTTGGCTCGGACCAGGTTCTGTTACCCAGAATCCTTTGCAAACCTCAAAATTTGGCTAAAAAAACACATGTTCCTCACATTTCTGTGGCAGAAAGTTCTGGAATCTGAGAGGAGCCACAAATTTCCTTCCACGCAGCGTTCCCCCAAATCTCCCGATAAAAATGACACCTCACTTGTGTGGGTAGGCCTAGAGCCCACGACAGGAAATGCCCCATAGCGCAATGTGGACACATCCACATTTTTTAAAGAAGACAGAGGTGTTTTTTGCGAAGTGCCTACCTGTAGATTTTGGCCTCTAGCTCAGCCGGCACCTAGGGAAACCTACCAAACCTTTGCATTTCTGAAAACTAGAGACCTAGGGGAATCCATGATGGGGTGACTTGTGGGGCTCGGACAAGGTTCTGTTACCCAGAATCCTTTGCAAACCTCAAAATTTGGCTAAAAAAACACATGTTCCTCACAATTCTGTGGCAGAAAGTTCTGGAATCTGAGAGGAGCCACAAATTTCCTTCCACCCAGCGTTCCCCCAAGTCTCCCGATAAAAATGATACCTCACTTGTGTGGGTAGGCCTAGCGCCTGCGACAGGAAACGCCCTAAAGCGCAACGTGGACACATCCAAATTTTTGAAAGAAAACAGAGGTGTTTTTTGCGAAGGGCCAACCTGTAGATTTTGGCCTGTAGCTCAGCCGGCACCTAGGGAAACCTACCAAACCTGTGCATTTCTGAAAGCTAGAGAACTAGGGGAATCCAAGATGGGGTGACTTGTGGGGCTCGGACCAGGTTCTGTTACCCAGAATCCTTTGCAAACCTCAAAATTTGGCTAAAAAAACACATGTTCCTCACATTTCTTTGGCAGAAAGTTCTGGAATCTGAAAGGAGCCACAAATTTCCTTCCACCCAGTGTTTCCCTAAGTCTCCCGATACAAATGATACCTCACTTGTGTGGGTAGGCCTAGCGCCCGCAACAGGAAACGCCCCAAAGCGCAATGTGGACACATCCAATTTTTTTAAAGAAAACAGAGGTGTTTTTTGCGAAGTGCCTACCTGTAGATTTTGGCCTCTAGCTCAGCCAGCAACTAGGGAAACCTACCACACCTGTGCATTTCTGAAAACTAGAGACCTAGGGGAATCCATGATAGGGTGACTTGTGGGGCTCGGACCAGGTTCTGTTACCCAGAATCCTTTGCAAACCTCAAAATTTGGCTAAAAAAACAAATGTTCCTCACATTTCTGTGGCAGAAAGTTCTGGAATCTGAGAGGAGCCACAAATTTCCTTCCACCCAGCGTTCCCCCAAGTCTCCCGATAAAAATGACCCCTCACTTGTGTGGGTAGGCCTAGCGCCCACGACAGGAAACGCCCCAAAGTGCAATGTGGACACATCCAAATTTTTTAAAGAAAACAGAGGTGTTTTTTGCGAAGTGCCTACCTATGGATTTTGGCCTGTAGCTCAGCCGGCACCTAGGGAAACCTACCAACCCTGTCCATTTCTGAAAACTAGAGACCTAGGGGAATCCATGATGGGGCGACTTGTGGCGCTCGGACCAGGTTCTCTTACCCAGAATCCTTTGCAAACCTCAAAATTTGGCTAAAAAAACAAATGTTCCTCACATTTCTGTGGCAGAAAGTTCTGGAATCTGAGAGGAACCACAAATTTCCTTCCACCCAGCGTTCCCCCAAGTCTCCCGACAAAAATGACACCTCACTTGTGTGGGTAGGCCTAGCGCCCACGACAGGAAACGCCCCAAAGTGCAATGTGGACACATCCAAATTTTTTAAAGAAAACAGAGGTGTTTTTTGCGAAGTGCCTACCTGTAGATTTTGGCCTCTAGCTTAGCCGGCACCTAGGGAAATCTACCAAACCTGTGCATTTCTGAAAACTAGAGACCTAGGGGAATCCATGATGGGGCGACTTGTGGGGCTCGGACCAGGTTCTCTTACCCAGAATCCTTTGCAAACCTCCAAATTTGGCAAAAAAAACACATGTTCCTCACATTTCTGTGGCAGAAAGTTCTGGAATCTGAGAGGAGCCACAAATTTCCTTCCACCCAGCGTTCCCCCAAGTCTCCCGATAAAAATGATACCTCACTTGTGTGGGTAGGCCTAGCGCCCGCGACAGGAAACGCCCCAAAGCGCAACGTGGACACAACCAAATTTTTGAAAGAAAACAGAGGTGTTTTTTGCGAAGTGCCAACCTGTAGATTTTGGCCTGTAGCTCAGCCAGCACCTAGGGAAACCTACCAAACCTGTGCATTTCTGAAAACTAGAGACCTAGGGGAATCTAAGATGGGGTGACTTGTGGGGCTCGGACAAGGTTCTGTTACCCAGAATCCTTTGCAAACCTCAAAATTTGGTTAAAAAAACACATGTTCCTCACATTTCTGTGGCAGAAAGTTCTGGAATCTGAGAGGAGCCACAAATTTCCTTCCACCCACCGTTTCCCCAAGTCTCCCAATAAAAATGATACCTCACTTGTGTGGGTAGGCCTAGCGCCCGCGACAGGAAACGCCCCAAAGCGCAACGTGGACACATCCAATTTTTGGAAAGAAAACAGAGGTGTTTTTTGCGAAGTGCCTTCCTGTAGATTTTGGCCTCTAGCTCAGCCGGCACCTAGGGAAACATTCCAAACCTGTGCATTTCTGAAAACTAGAGACCTAGGGGAATTCAAGATGGAGTGACTTGTGGGGCTCGGACCAGGTTCTCTTACCCAGAATCCTTTGCAAACCTCAAAATTTGGCTAAAAAAACATATGTTCCTCACATTTCTGTGGCAGAAAGTTCTGCAATCTGAGAGGAGCCACAAATTTCCTTCCACCTAGCGTTTCCCTAAGTCTCCCGATAAAAATGATACCTCACTTGTGTGGGTAGGCCTAGCGCCTGCGACAGGAAACGCCCCAAAGCGCAATGTGGACACATCCAATTTTTTGAAAGAAAACAGAGGTGTTTTTTGCGAAGTGCCTACCTGTAGATTTTGGCCTGTAGCTCAGCCGGTACCTAGGGAAACCTACCAAACCTGTCCATTTCTGAAAACTAGAGACCTAGGGGAATCCATGATGGGGCGACTTGTGGCGCTAGGACCAGGTTCTCTTACCCAGAATCCTTTGCAAACCTCAAAATTTGGCTAAAAAAACAAATGTTCCTCACATTTCTGTGGCAGAAAGTTCTGGAATCTGAGAGGAACCACAAATTTCCTTCCACCCAGCGTTCCCCCAAGTCTCCCGACAAAAATGACACCTCACTTGTGTGGGTAGGCCTAGCGCCCACGACAGGAAACGCCCCAAAGTGCAATGTGGACACATCCAAATTTTTTAAAGAAAACAGAGGTGTTTTTTGCGAAGTGCCTACCTGTAGATTTTGGCCTCTAGCTTAGCCGGCACCTAGGGAAATCTACCAAACCTGTGCATTTCTGAAAACTAGAGACCTAGGGGAATCCATGATGGGGCGACTTGTGGGGCTCGGACCAGGTTCTCTTACCCAGAATCCTTTGCAAACCTCAAAAATTGGCAAAAAAAACACATGTTCCTCACATTTCTGTGGCAGAAAGTTCTGGAATCTGAGAGGAGCCACAAATTTCCTTCCACCCAGCGTTCCCCCAAGTCTCCCGATAAAAATGATACCTCACTTGTGTGGGTAGGCCTAGCGCCCGCGACAGGAAACGCCCCAAAGCACAACGTGGACACAACCAAATTTTTGAAAGAAAACAGAGGTGTTTTTTGCGAAGTGCCAACCTGTAGATTTTGGCCTGTAGCTCAGGCAGCACCTAGGGAAACCTACCAAACCTGTGCATTTCTGAAAACTAGAGACCTAGGGGAATCCAAGATGGGGTGACTTGTGGGGCTCGGACAAGGTTCTGTTACCCAGAATCCTTTGCAAACCTCAAAATTTGGTTAAAAAAACACATGTTCCTCACATTTCTGTGGCAGAAAGTTCTGGAATCTGAGAGGAGCCACAAATTTCCTTCCACCCACCGTTTCCCCAAGTCTCCCAATAAAAATGATACCTCACTTGTGTGGGTAGGCCTAGCGCCCGCGACAGGAAACGCCCCAAAGCGCAACGTGGACACATCCAATTTTTTGAAAGAAAACAGAGGTGTTTTTTGCGAAGTGCCTTCCTGTAGATTTTGGCCTCTAGCTCAGCCGGCACCTAGGGAAACCTTCCAAACCTGTGCATTTCTGAAAACTAGAGACCTAGGGGAATTCAAGATGGAGTGACTTGTGGGGCTCGGACCAGGTTCTCTTACCCAGAATCCTTTGCAAACCTCAAAATTTGGCTAAAAAAACATATGTTCCTCACATTTCTGTGGCAGAAAGTTCTGCAATCTGAGAGGAGCCACAAATTTCCTTCCACCTAGCGTTTCCCTAAGTCTCCCGATAAAAATGATACCTCACTTGTGTGGGTATGCCTAGCGCCCGCGACAGGAAACGCCCCAAAGCGCAATGTGGACACATCCAATTTTTTGAAAGAAAACAGAGGTGTTTTTTGCGAAGTGCCTACCTGTAGATTTTGGCCTGTAGCTCAGCCGGTACCTAGGGAAACCTACCAATCCTGTGCATTTCTGAAAACTAGAGACCTAGGGGAATCCATGATGGGGCTACTTGTGGCGCTCGGACCAGGTTCTCTTACCCAGAATCCTTTGCAAACCTCAAAATTTGGCTAAAAAAACACATGTTCCTCACATTTCTGTGGCAGAAAGTTCTGCAATCTGAGAGGAGCCACAAATTTCCTTCCACCCAGCGTTCCCCCAAGTCTCCCGATAAAAATGATACCACACTTGTGTGGGTAGGCCTAGCGCCCGCGACAGGAGACGCCCCAAAGCGCAATGTGGACACATCCAATTTTTTGAAAGAAAACAGAGGTTTTTTTTGCGAAGTGCCTACTTGTAGATTTTGGCCTCTAGCTCAGCCAGCACCTAGGGAAACCTACCACACCTGTGCATTTCTGAAAACTAGAGACCTAGGGGAATCCATGATAGGGTGACTTGTTTGGCTCGGACCAGGTTCTATTACCCAGAATCCTTTGCAAACCTCAAAATTTGGCTAAAAAAACACATGTTCCTCACATTTCTGTGGCAGAAAATTCTGGAATCTGAGAGGAGCCACAAATGTCCTTCCACCCAGCATTCCCCCAAGTCTCCCAATAAAAATGATACCTCTCTTGTGTGGGTAGGCCAAGCGCCTGCGACAGGAAACGCCCCAAAGCGCAACGTGGACACATCCAATTTTTTTAAAGAAAACAGAGGTGTTTTTTGCGAAGTGCCTACCTGTAGATTTTGGCCTCTAGCTCAGCCGGCACCTAGGGAAACCTACCAAACCTGTGCATTTCTGAAAACTAGAGACACAGGGGAATCCAAGATGGGGTGACTTGTGGGGCTCGGACCAGGTTCTGTTACCCAGAATCCTTTGCAAACCTCAAAATTTGGCTAAAAAAACACATGTTCCTCACATTTCTGTGGCAGAAAGTTCTGGAATCTGAAAGGAGCCACAAATTTCCTTCCACCCAGCGTTTCCCTAAGTCTCCCGATAAAAATGATACCTCACTTGTGTGGGTAGGCCTAGCGCCCGCAACAGGGAACGCCCCAAAGCGCAATGTGGACACATCCAATTTTTTTAAGAAAACAGAGGTGTTTTTTTGCGAAGTGCCTACCTGTAGATTTTGGCCTCTATCTCAGCCGGCACCTAGGGAAACCCACCAATCCTGTGCATTTCTGAAAACTAGAGACCTAGGGGAATCCATGATGGGGCTACTTGTGGCGCTCGGACCAGGTTCTCTTACCCAGAATCCTTTGCAAACCTCAAAATTTGGCTAAAAAAACACATGTTCCTCACATTTCTGTGGCAGAAAGTTCTGCAATCTGAGAGGAGCCACAAATTTCCTTCCACCCATCGTTCCCCCAAGTCTCCCGATAAAAATTATACCTCACTTGTGTGGGTACGCCTAGCGCCAGCGACAGGAAACGCCCCAAAGCGCAATGTGGACACATCCAATTTTTTGAAAGAAAACAGAGGTGTTTTTTGCGAAGTGCCTACCTGTAGATTTTGGCCTCTAGCTCAGCCAGCACCTAGGGAAACCTACCACACCTGTGCATTTCTGAAAACTAGAGACCTAGGGGAATCCATGATAGGGTGACTTGTTTGGCTCGGACCAGGTTCTGTTACCCAGAATCCTTTGCAAACCTCAAAATTTGGCTAAAAAAACACATGTTCCTCACATTTCTGTGGCAGAAAGTTCTGGAATCTGAGAGGAGCCACAAATTTCCTTCCACCCAGCGTTCCCCCAAGTCTCCCGATAAAAATGACACCTCACTTGTGTGGGTAGGCCTAGCGCCCACGACAGGAAACGCCCCAAAGCGCAATGTGGACACATCCAAATTTTTTAAAGAAAACAGAGGTGTTTTTTGCGAAGTGCCTACCTGTAGATTTTGGCCTCTAGCTCAGCCGGCACCTAGGGAAACCTACAAAACCTATGCATTTCTGAAAACTAGAGACCTAGGGGAATCCATGATGGGGCGACTTGTGGGGCTCGGACCAGGTTCTGTTACCCAGAATCCTTTGCAAACCTCAAAATTTGGCTAAAAAAACACATGTTCCTCACAATTCTGTGGCAGAAAGTTCTGGAATCTGAGAGGAGCCACAAATTTCCTTCCACCCAGCGTTCCCCCAAGTCTCCCGATAAAAATGATACCTCACTTGTGTGGGTAGGCCTAGCGCCTGCGACAGGAAACGCCCTAAAGCGCAACGTGGACACATCCACATTTTTGAAAGAAAACAGAGGTGTTTTTTGCGAAGTGCCAAACTGTAGATTTTGGCCTGTAGCTCAGCCGGCACCTAGGGAAACCTACCAAACCTGTGCATTTCTGAAAGCTAGAGAACTAGGGGAATCCAAGATCGGGTGACTTGTGGGGCTCGGACCAGGTTCTGTTACCCAGAATCCTTTGCAAACCTCAAAATTTGGCTAAAAAAACACATGTTCCTCACATTTCTGTGGCAGAAAGTTCTGGAATCTGAAAGGAGCCACAAATTTCCTTCCACCCAGCGTTTCCCTAAGTCTCCCGATAAAAATGATACCTCACTTGTGTGGGTAGGCCTAGCGCCCGCAACAGGAAATGCCCCAAAGCGCAATGTGGACACATCCAATTTTTTAAAGAAAACAGAGGTGTTTTTTTGCGAAGTGCCTACCTGTAGATTTTGGCCTCTATCTCAGCCGGCACCTAGGGAAACCTACCAATCCTGTGCATTTCTGAAAACTAGAGACCTAGGGGAATCCATGATGGGGCGACTTGTGGGGCTCGGACCAGGTTCTGTTACCCAGAATCCTTTGCAAACCTCACAATTTGGCTAAAAAAACACATGTTCCTCACATTTCTGTGGCAGAAAGTTCTGGAATCTAAGAGGAGCCACAAATTTCCTTCCACCCAGCGTTCCCCTAAGTGTCCTGGTAAAAATGATACCTCACTTGTGTGGGTAGGCCTAGCGCCCGCGACAGGAAACGCCCCAAAGCGCAACGTGGACACATCCAATTTTTTTAAAGAAAACAGAGGTGTTTTTTGTGAAGTGCCTACCTGTAGATTTTGGCCTCTATCTCAGCCGGCACCTAGGGAAACCTACCAATCCTGTGCATTTCTGAAAACTAGAGACCTAGGGGAATCCATGATGGGGCTACTTGTGGCGCTCGGACCAGGTTCTCTTACCCAGAATCCTTTGCAAAACCTCAAAATTTGGCTAAAAAAACACATGTTCCTCACATTTCTGTGGCAGAAAGTTCTGCAATCTGAGAGGAGCCACAAATTTCCTTCCACCCAGCGTTCCCCCAAGTCTCCCGATAAAAATGATACCTCACTTGTGTGGGTAGGCCTAGCGCCCGCGACAGGAAACGCCCCAAAGCGCAATGTGCACACATCCAATTTTTTGAAAGAAAACAGAGGTGTTTTTTGCGAAGTGCCTACCTGTAGATTTTGGCCTCTAGCTCAGCCAGCACCTAGGAAAACCTACCACACCTGTGCATTTCTGAAAACTAGAGACCTAGGGGAATCCATGATAGGGTGACTTGTTTGGCTCGGACCAGGTTCTGTTACCCAGAATCCTTTGCGAACCTCAAAATTTGGCTAAAAAAACACATGTTACTCACATTTCTGTGGCAGAAAATTCTGGAATCTGAGAGGAGCCACAAATTTCCTTCCACCCACAATTCCCCCAAGTCTCCCGATAAAAATGACACCTCACTTGTGTGGGTAGGCCTAGCGCCCACGACAGGAAACGCCCCAAAGCGCAATGTGGACACATCCACATTTTTTAAAGAAAACAGAGGTGTTTTTTGCGAAGTGCCTACCTGTAGATTTTGGCCTCTAGCTCAGCCGGCACCTAGGGAAACCTACCAAACCTGTGCATTTCTGAAAACTAGAGACCTAGGGGAATCCATGATGGGGCGACTTGTGGGGCTCGGACCAGGTTCTGTTACCCAGAATCCTTTGCAAACCTCAAAATTTGGCTAAAAAAACACATGTTCCTCACAATTCTGTGGCAGAAAGTTCTGTAATCTGAGAGGAGCCACAAATTTCCTTCCAACCAGCGTTCCCCCAAGTCTCCCGATAAAAATGATACCTCACTTGTGTGGGTAGGCCTAGCGCCTGCGACAGGAAACGCCCTAAAGCGCAACGTGGACACATCCAAATTTTTGAAAGAAAACAGAGGTGTTTTTTGCGAAGTGCTAACCTGTAGATTTTGGCCTGTAGCTCAGCCGGCACCTAGGGAAACCTACCAAACCTGTGCATTTCTGAAACCTAGAGAGCTAGGGGAATCGAAGATGGGGTGACTTGTGGGGCTCGGACCAGGTTCTGTTACCCAGAATCCTTTACAAACCTCAAAATTTGGCTAAAAAAACACATGTTCCTCACATTTCTGTGGCAGAAAGTTCTGGAATCTGAAAGGAGCCACAAATTTCCTTCCACCCAGCGTTTCCCTAAGTCTCCCGATAAAAATGATACCTCACTTGTGAGGGTAGGCCTAGCGCCCGCAACAGGAAACGCCCCAAAGCGCAATGTGGACACATCCAATTTTTTAAAGAAAACAGAGGTGTTTTTTTGCGAAGTGCCTACCTGTAGATTTTGGCCTCTATCTCAGCCGGCACCTAGGGAAACCTACCAATCCTGTGCATTTCTGAAAACTAGAGACCTAGGGGAATCCATGATGGGGCGACTTGTGGGGCTCGGACCAGGTTCTGTTACCCAGAATCCTTTGCAAACCTCACAATTTGGCTAAAAAAACACATGTTCCTCACATTTCTGTGGCAGAAAGTTCTGGAATCTAAGAGGATCCACAAATTTCCTTCCACCCAGCGTTCCCCCAAGTGTCCTGGTAAAAATGATACCTCACTTGTGTGGGTAGGCCTAGCGCCCGCGACAGGAAACGCCCCAAAGCGCAACGTGGACACATCCAATTTTTTTAAAGAAAACAGAGGTGTTTTTTGCGAAGTGCCTACCTGTAGATTTTGGCCTGTAGCTCAGCCGGCACCTAGGGAAACCTACCAAACCTGTGCATTTCTGAAAACTAGAGACCTAGGGGAATCCAAGATGGGGTGACTTGTGGGGCTCGGACCATGTTCTGTTACCCAGAATCCTTTGCAAACCTCAAAATTTGGCTAAAAAAACACATGTTCCTCACATTTCTGTGGCAGAAAGTTCTGGAATCTGAGAGGAGCCACAAATTTCCTTCCACCCAGCGTTTCCCCAAGTCTCCCAATAAAAATGATACCTCACTTGTGTGGGTAGGCCTAGCGCCCGCGACAGGAAACGCCCCAAAGCGCAACGTGGACACATCCAATTTTTTGAAAGAAAACAGAGGTGTTTTTTGCGAAGTGCCTACCTGTAGATTTTGGCCTCTAGCTCAGCCGGCACCTAGGGAAACCTACCAAACCTGTGCATTTCTGAAAACTAGAGACCTAGCGGAATTCAAGATGGAGTGACTTGTGGGGCTCGGACCAGGTTCTGTTACCCAGAATCCTTTGCAAACCTCAAAATTTGGCTAAAAAAACACATGTTCCTCACATTTCTGTGGCAGAAAGTTCTGGAATCTGAGAGGAGCCACAAATTTCCTTCCACCCAGCGTTCCCCCAAGTCTCCCGATAAAAATGATACCTCACTTGTGTGGGTAGGCCTAGCGCCCGCGACAGGAAACGCCCCAAAGCGCAACGTGGACACATCCCATTTTTTGAAAGAAAACAGTGCCTACCTGTGGATTTTGGCCTGTAGCTCAGCCGGCACCTAGGGAAACCTACCAACCCTGTGCATTTCTGAAAACTAGAGACCTAGGGGAATCCATGATGGGGCGACTTGTGGGGCTCGGAGCAGGTTCTCTTACCCAGAATCCTTTGCAAACCTCAAAATTTGGCTAAAAAAACACATGTTCCTCACATTTCTGTGGCAGAAAGTTCTGGAATCTGAAAGGAGTCACAAATTTCCTTCCACCCAGCGTTTCCCTAAGTCTCCCGATAAAAATGATACCTCACTTTTGTGGGTAGGCCTAGCGCCCGCGACAGGAAACGCCCCAAAGCGCAATGTGGACACATCCAATTTTTTTAAAGAAAACAGAGGTGTTTTTTGCGAAGTGCCTACCTGTAGATTTTGGCCTCTAGCTCAGCCAGCACCTAGGGAAACCTGCCACACCTGTGCATTTCTGAAAACTAGAGACCTAGGGGAATCCATGATAGGGTGACTTGTTTGGCTCGGACCAGGTTCTGTTACCCAGAATCCTTTGCAAACCTCAAAATTTGGCTAAAAAAACACATGTTCCTCACATTTCTGTGGCAGAAAGTTCTGGAATCTGAGAGGAGCCACAAATTTCCTTCCACACAGCGTTCCCCCAAGTCTCCCGATAAAAATGACACCTCACTTGTGTGGGTAGGCCTAGAGCCCACGACAGGAAACGCCCCATAGCGCAATGTGGACACATCCACATTTTTTAAAGAAGACAGAGGTGTTTTTTGCGAAGTGCCTACCTGTAGATTTTGGCCTCTAGCTCAGCCGGCACCTAGGGAAACCTACCAAACCTTTGCATTTCTGAAAACTAGAGACCTAGGGGAATCCATGATGGGGCGACTTGTGGGGCTCGGACAAGGTTCTGTTACCCAGAATCCTTTGCAAACCTCAAAATTTGGCTAAAAAAACACATGTTCCTCACAATTCTGTGGCAGAAAGTTCTGGAATCTGAGAGGAGCCACAAATTTCCTTCCACCCAGCGTTCCCCCAAGTCTCCCGATAAAAATGATACCTCACTTCTGTGGGTAGGCCTAGTGCCCGCGACAGGAAACGCCCCAAAGCGCAACGTGGACACATCCCATTTTTTGAAAGAAAACAGTGCCTACCTGTGGATTTTGGCCTGTAGCTCAGCCGGCACCTAGGGAAACCTACCAACCCTGTGCATTTCTGAAAACTAGAGACCTAGGGGAATCCATGATGGGGCGACTTGTGGGGCTTGGACCAGGTTCTCTTACCCAGAATCCTTTGCAAACCTCAAAATTTGGCTAAAAAAACACAAGTTCCTCACATTTCTGTGGCAGAAAGTTCTGGAATCTGAAAGGAGCCACAAATTTCCTTCCACCCAGCGTTTCCCCAAGTCTCTCGATAAAAATGATACCTCACTTGTATGGGTAGGCCTAGCGCGCGCGACAGGAAACGCCCCAAAGCGCAATGTGGACACATCCAATTTTTTGAAAGAAAACAGAGGTGTTTTTTGCGAAGTGCCTACCTGTAGATTTTGGCCTCTAGCTCAGCCAGCACCTAGGGAAACCTACCACACCTGTGCATTTCTGAAAACTAGAGACCTAGGGGAATCCATGATGGGGTGACTTGTGGGGCTCGGACCAGGTTCTCTTACCTAGAATCCTTTGCAAACCTCAAAATTTGGCTAAAAAAACACATGTTCCTCACATTTCTGTGGCAGAAAGTTCTGGAATCTGAGAGGAGCCACAAATGTCCTTCCACCCAGCGTTTCCCCAAGTCTCCCAATAAAAATGATACCTCACTTGTGTGGGTAGGCCTAGCGCCCGTGACAGGAATCGCCCCAAAGCGCAACGTGGACACATCCAATTTTTTGAAAGAAAACAGAGGTGTTTTTTGCGAAGTGCCTACCTGTAGATTTTGGCCTCTAGCTCAGCCGGCACCTAGGGAAACCTACCAAACCTGTGCATTTCTGAAAACTAGAGAGACCTAGGGGAATTCAAGATGGAGTGACTTGTGGGGCTCGGACCAGGTTCTGTTACCCAGAATCCTTTGCAAACCTCAAAATTTGGCTAAAAAAACACATGTTCCTCAAATTTCTGTGGCAGAAAGTTCTGGAATCTGAGAGGAGCCACAAATTTCCTTCCACCCAGCGTTCCGCAAGTCTCCCGATAAAAATGAAACCTTACTTGTGTGGGTAGGCCTAGCACCAGCGACAGGAAACGCCCCAAAGTGCAACGTGGACACATCCCATTTTTTGAAAGAAAAGTGTGCCTACCTGTGGATTTTGGCCTGTAGCTCAGCCGGCACCTAGGGATACCTACCAACCCTGTGCATTTTTGAAAACTAGAGACCTAGGGGAATCCAAGATGGGGTGACTTGTGGGGCTCGGACCAAGTTCTGTTACCCAGAATCCTTTGCAAACCTCAAAATTTGGCCTCACATTTCTGTGGCAGAAAGTTCTGGAATCTGAGAGGAGCCACAAATTTCCTTCCACTCAGCGTTCCCCCAAGTCTCCTGATAAAAATGATACCTCACATCTGTGGGTAGGCCTAGCGCCCGCGACAGGAAACGCCCCAAAGCGCAACGTGGACACATCCAAATTGTTTAAAGAAAGCAGAGGTGTTTTTTGAGAAGTGCCTACCTGTAGATTTTAGCCTCTAGCTCAGCCGGCACCTAGGGAAACCTACCAAACCTGTGCATTTCTGAAAACTAGAGACCTAGGGGAATTTAAGATGGAGTGACGTGTGGGGCTCGGACCAGGTTCTGTTACCCAGAATCCTTTGCAAACCTCAAAATTTGGCTAAAATAACACATGTTCCTCACATTTCTGTGGCAGAAAGATCTGGAATCTGAGAGGAGCCACAAATTTCCTTCCACCCAGCGTTCCCCCAAGTCTCCCGATAAAAATGATACCTCACTTGTGTGGGTAGGCCTAGTGCCCGCGACAGGAAATGCCCCAAAGCGCAACGTGGACACATCCCATTTTTAGAAAGAAAACAGTGCCTACCTGTGGATTTTGGCCTGTAGCTCAGCCGGCACCTAGGGAAACCTACCAACCCTGTGCATTTCTGAAAACTAGAGACCTAGGGGAATCCATGATGGGGCGACTTGTGGGGCTCGGACCAGGTTCTCTTACCCAGAATCCTTTGCAAACCTCAAAATTTAGCTAAAAAAACACATGTTCCTCACATTTCTGTGGCAGAAAGTTCTGGAATCTGAAAGGAGCCACAAATTTCCTTCCACCCAGCGTTTCCCTAAGTCTCCCGATAAAAATGATACCTCACTTGTGTGGGTAGGCATAGCGCCCGCAACAGGAAACGCCCCAAAGCGCAATGTGGACACATCCAATTTTTTGAAAGAAAACAGAGGTGTTTTTTGCGAAGTGCCTACCTGTAGATTTTGGCCTCTAGCTCAGCCAGCACCTAGGGAAACCTACCACACCTGTGCATTTCTGAAAACTAGAGACCTAGGGGAATCCATGATGGGGTGACTTGTGGGGCTCGGACCAGGTTCTGTTACCCAGAATCCTTTGCAAACCTCAATATTTGGCTAAAAAAACACATGTTCCTCACATTTCTGTGGCAGAAAGTTCTGGAATCTGAGAGGAGCCACAAATTTCCTTCCACCCAGCGTTTCCCCAAGTCTCCCAATAAAAATGATACCTCACTTGTGTGGGTAGGCCTAGCGCCCGCGACAGGAAATGCCCCAAAGCGCAACGTGGACACATCCAATTTTTTGAAAGAAAACAGAGGTGTTTTTTGCGAAGTGCCTACCTGTAGATTTTGGCCTCTAGCTCAGCCGGCACCTAGGGAAACCTACCAAACCTGTGCATTTCTGAAAACTAGAGACCTAGGGGAATTCAAGATGGAGTGACTTGTGGGGCTCGGACCAGGTTCTGTTACCCAGAATCCTTTGCAAACCTCAAAATTTGGCTAAAAAAACACATGTTCCTCACATTTCTGTGGCAGAAAGTTCTGGAATCTGAGATGAGCCACAAATTTCCTTCCACCCAGCGTTCCCCCAAGTCTCCTGATAAAAATGATACCTCACTTGTGTGGGTAGGCCTAGCGCCCGCGACAGGAAACGCCCCAAAGCGCAACGTGGACACATCCCAATTTTTGAAAGAAAACAGTGCCTACCTGTGGATTTTGGCGTGTAGCTCAGCCGGCACCTAGGGAAACCTACCAACCCTGTGCATTTCTGAAAACTAGAGACCTAGGGGAATCCATGATGGGGCGACTTGTGGGGCTCGGACCAGGTTCTCTTACCCAGAATCCTTTGCACACCTCAAAATTTGGCTAAAAAAACACATGTTCCTCACATTTCTGTGGCAGAAAGTTCTGGAATCTGAGAGGAGCCACAAATTTCCTTCCACCCAGCGTTTCCACAAGTCTCCCAATAAAAATGATACCTCACTTGTGTGGTTAGGCCTAGCGCCCGCGACAGGAAACGCCCCAAAGCGCAACGTGGACACATCCAATTTTTTGAAAGAAAACAGAGGTGTTTTTTGCGAAGGTCCTACCTGTAGATTTTGGCCTCTAGCTCAGCCAGCACCTAGGGAAACCTACCACACCTGTGCATTTCTGAAAACTAGAGACCTAGGGGAATTCAAGATGGAGTGACTTGTGGGGCTCGGACCAGGTTCTGTTACCCAGAATCCTTTGCAAACCTCAATATTTGGCTAAAAAAACACATGTTCCTCACATTTCTGTGGCAGAAAGTTCTGGAATCTGAGAGGAGCCACAAATTTCCTTCCACCCAGCGTTCCGCAAGTCTCCCGATAAAAATGATACCTTATTTGTGTGGGTAGGCCTAGCACCAGCGACAGGAAACGCCCCAAAGTGCAACGTGGACACATCCCATTTTTTGAAAGAAAACAGTGCCTACCTGTGGATTTTGGCCTGTAGCTCAGCCGGCACCTAGGGATACCTACCAACCCTGTGCATTTTTGAAAACTAGAGACCTAGGGGAATCCAAGATGGGGTGACTTGTGGGGCTCGGACCAAGTTCTGTTAGCCAGAATCCTTTGCAAACCTCAAAATTTGGCCTCACATTTCTGTGGCAGAAAGTTGTGGAATCTGAGAGGAGCCACAAATTTCCTTCCACCCAGCGTTCCCCCAAGTCTCCTGATAAAAATGATACCTCACTTGTGTGGGTAGGCCTAGCGCCCGCGACAGGAAACGCCCCAAAGCGCAACGTGGACACATCCAAATTGTTTAAAGAAAGCAGAGGTGTTTTTTGAGAAGTGCCTACCTGTAGATTTTAGCCTATAGCTCAGCCGGCACCTAGGGAAACCTACCAAACCTGTGCATTTCTGAAAACTAGAGACCTAGGGGAATTCAAGATGGAGTGACTTGTGGGGCTCGGACCAGGTTCTGTTACCCAGAATCCTTTGCAAACCTCAAAATTTGGCTAAAATAACACATGTTCCTCACATTTCTGTGGCAGAAAGATCTGGAATCTGAGAGGAGCCACAAATTTCCTTCCACCCAGCGTTCCCCCAAGTCTCCCGATAAAAATGATACCTCACTTGTGTGGGTAGGCCTAGCGCCCGCGACAGGAAACGCCCCAAAGCGCAACGTGGACACATCCCATTTTTAGAAAGAAAACAGTGCCTACCTGTGGATTTTGGCCTGTAGCTCAGCCGGCACCTAGGGATACCTACCAACCCTGTGCATTTTTGAAAACTAGAGACCTAGGGAAATCCAAGATGGGGTGACTTGTGGGGCTCGGACCAAGTTCTGTTACCCAGAATCCTTTGCAAACCTCCAAATTTGGCCTCACATTTCTGTGGCAGAAAGTTGTGGAATCTGAGAGAAGCCACAAATTTCCTTCCACCCAGCGTTCCCCCAAGTCTCCTGATAAAAATGATACCTCACTTGTGTGGGTAGGCCTAGCGCCCGCGACAGGAAACGCCCCAAAGCGCAACGTGGACACATCCAAATTGTTTAAAGAAAGCAGAGGTGTTTTTTGAGAAGTGCCTACCTGTAGATTTTAGCCTATAGCTCAGCCGGCACCTAGGGAAACCTACCAAACCTGTGCATTTCTGAAAACTAGAGACCTAGGGGAATTCAAGATGGAGTGACTTGTGGGGCTCGGACCAGGTTCTGTTACCCAGAATCCTTTGCAAACCTCAAAATTTGGCTAAAATAACACATGTTCCTCACATTTCTGTGGCAGAAAGATCTGGAATCTGAGAGGAGCCACAAATTTCCTTCCACCCAGCGTTCCCCCAAGTCTCCCGATAAAAATGATACCTCACTTGTGTGGGTAGGCCTAGCGCCCGCGACAGGAAACGCCCCAAAGCGCAACGTGGACACATCCCATTTTTAGAAAGAAAACAGTGCCTACCTGTGGATTTTGGCCTGTAGCTCAGCCGGCACCCAGGGAAACCTACCAACCCTGTGCATTTCTGAAAACTAGAGACCTAGGGGAATCCATGATGGGGCGACTTGTGGGGCTCGGACCAGGTTCTCTTACCCAGAATCCTTTGCAAACCTCAAAATTTGGCTAAAAAAACACATGTTCCTCACATTTCTGTGGCAGAAAGTTCTGGAATCTGAAAGGAGCCACAAATTTCCTTCCACCCAGCGTTTCCCTAAGTCTCCCGATAAAAATGATACCTCACTTGTGTGGGTAGGCCTAGCGCCCGCGACAAGAAACGCCCCAAAGCTCAATGTGGACACATCCAATTTTTTGAAAGAAAACAGAGGTGTTTTTTGCGAAGTGCCTACCTGTAGATTTTGGCCTCTAGCTCAGCCAGCACCTAGGGAAACCTACCACACCTGTGCATTTCTGAAAACTAGAGACCTAGGGGAATCCATGATGGGGTGACTTGTGGGGCTCGGACCAGGTTCTGTTACCCAAAATCCTTTGCAAACCTCAAAATTTGGCTAAAAAAACACATGTTCCTCACATTTCTGTGGCAGAAAGTTCTGGAATCTGAGAGGAGCCACAAATTTCCTTCCACCCAGCGTTCCGCAAGTCTCCCGATAAAAATTATACCTTACTTGTGTGGGTAGGCCTAGCACCAGCGACAGGAAACGCCCCAAAGTGCAACGTGGACACATCCCATTTTTTGAAAGAAAACAGTGCCTACCTGTGGATTTTGGCCTGTAGCTCAGCCGGCACTTAGGGATACCTACCAACCCTGTGCATTTTTGAAAACTAGAGACCTAGGGGAATCCAAGATGGGGTGACTTCTGGGGCTCGGACCAAGTTCTGTTACCCAGAATCCTTTGCAAACCTCAAAATTTGGCCTCACATTTCTGTGGCAGAAAGTTCTGGAATCTGAGAGGAGCCACAAATTTCCTCCACCCAGCGTTCCCCCAAGTCTCCTGATAAAAATGATACCTCACTTGTGTGGGTAGGCCTAGCGCCCGCGACAGGAAACGCCCCAAAGCGCAACGTGGACACATCCCATTTTTTTAAAGAAAACAGTGCCTACCTGTGGATTTTGGCCTGTAGCTCAGCCGGCACCTAGGGAAACCTACCAACCCTGTGCATTTCTGAAAACTAGAGACCTAGGGGAATCCATGATGGGGCGACTTGTGGGGCTTGGACCAGGTTCTCTTACCCAGAATCCTTTGCAAACCTCAAAATTTGGCTAAAAAAACACAAGTTCCTCACATTTCTGTGGCAGAAAGTTCTGGAATCTGAAAGGAGCCACAAATTTCCTTCCACCCAGCGTTTCCCCAAGTCTCTCGATAAAAATGATACCTCACTTGTATGGGTAGGCCTAGCGCGCGCGACAGGAAACGCCCCAAAGCGCAATGTGGACACATCCAATTTTTTGAAAGAAAACAGAGGTGTTTTTTGCGAAGTGCCTACCTGTAGATTTTGGCCTCTAGCTCAGCCAGCACCTAGGGAAACCTACCACAGCTGTGCATTTCTGAAAACTAGAGACCTAGGGGAATCCATGATGGGGTGACTTGTGGGGCTCGGACCAGGTTCTGTTACCTAGAATCCTTTGCAAACCTCAAAATTTGGCTAAAAAAACACATGTTCCTCACATTTCTGTGGCAGAAAGTTCTGGAATCTGAGAGGAGCCACAAATGTCCTTCCACCCAGCGTTTCCCCAAGTCTCCCAATAAAAATGATACCTCACTTGTGTGGGTAGGCCTAGCGCCCGTGACAGGAATCGCCCCAAAGCGCAACGTGGACACATCCAATTTTTTGAAAGAAAACAGAGGTGTTTTTTGCGAAGTGCCTACCTGTAGATTTTGGCCTCTAGCTCAGCCGGCACCTAGGGAAACCTACCAAACCTGTGCATTTCTGAAAACTAGAGAGACCTAGGGGAATTCAAGATGGAGTGACTTGTGGGGCTCGGACCAGGTTCTGTTACCCAGAATCCTTTGCAAACCTCAAAATTTGGCTAAAAAAACACATGTTCCTCAAATTTCTGTGGCAGAAAGTTCTGGAATCTGAGAGGAGCCACAAATTTCCTTCCACCCAGCGTTCCGCAAGTCTCCTGATAAAAATGAAACCTTACTTGTGTGGGTAGGCCTAGCACCAGCGACAGGAAACGCCCCAAAGTGCAACGTGGACACATCCCATTTTTTGAAAGAAAAGTGTGCCTACCTGTGGATTTTGGCCTGTAGCTCAGCCGGCACCTAGGGATACCTACCAACCCTGTGCATTTTTGAAAACTAGAGACCTAGGGGAATCCAAGATGGGGTGACTTGTGGGGCTCGGACCAAGTTCTGTTACCCAGAATCCTTTGCAAACCTCAAAATTTGGCCTCACATTTCTGTGGCAGAAAGTTCTGGAATCTGAGAGGAGCCACAAATTTCCTTCCACTCAGCGTTCCCCCAAGTCTCCTGATAAAAATGATACCTCACATCTGTGGGTAGGCCTAGCGCCCGCGACAGGAAACGCCCCAAAGCGCAACGTGGACACATCCAAATTGTTTAAAGAAAGCAGAGGTGTTTTTTGAGAAGTGCCTACCTGTAGATTTTAGCCTCTAGCTCAGCCGGCACCTAGGGAAACCTACCAAACCTGTGCATTTCTGAAAACTAGAGACCTAGGGGAATTTATGATGGAGTGACGTGTGGGGCTCGGACCAGGTTCTGTTACCCAGAATCCTTTGCAAACCTCAAAATTTGGCTAAAATAACACATGTTCCTCACATTTCTGTGGCAGAAAGATCTGGAATCTGAGAGGAGCCACAAATTTCCTTCCACCCAGCGTTCCCCCAAGTCTCCCGATAAAAATGATACCTCACTTGTGTGGGTAGGCCTAGTGCCCGCGACAGGAAATGCCCCAAAGCGCAACGTGGACACATCCCATTTTTAGAAAGAAAACAGTGCCTACCTGTGGATTTTGGCCTGTAGCTCAGCCGGCACCTAGGGAAACCTACCAACCCTGTGCATTTCTGAAAACTAGAGACCTAGGGGAATCCATGATGGGGCGACTTGTGGGGCTCGGACCAGGTTCTCTTACCCAGAATCCTTTGCAAACCTCAAAATTTAGCTAAAAAAACACATGTTCCTCACATTTCTGTGGCAGAAAGTTCTGGAATCTGAAAGGAGCCACAAATTTCCTTCCACCCAGCGTTTCCCTAAGTCTCCCGATAAAAATGATACCTCACTTGTGTGGGTAGGCATAGCGCCCGCAACAGGAAACGCCCCAAAGCGCAATGTGGACACATCCAATTTTTTGAAAGAAAACAGAGGTGTTTTTTGCGAAGTGCCTACCTGTAGATTTTGGCCTCTAGCTCAGCCAGCACCTAGGGAAACCTACCACACCTGTGCATTTCTGAAAACTAGAGACCTAGGGGAATCCATGATGGGGTGACTTGTGGGGCTCGGACCAGGTTCTGTTACCCAGAATCCTTTGCAAACCTCAATATTTGGCTAAAAAAACACATGTTCCTCACATTTCTGTGGCAGAAAGTTCTGGAATCTGAGAGGAGCCACAAATGTCCTTCCACCCAGCGTTTCCCCAAGTCTCCCAATAAAAATGATACCTCACTTGTGTGGGTAGGCCTAGCGCCCGTGACAGGAATCGCCCCAAAGCGCAACGTGGACACATCCAATTTTTTGAAAGAAAACAGAGGTGTTTTTTGCGAAGTGCCTACCTGTAGATTTTGGCCTCTAGCTCAGCCGGCACCTAGGGAAACCTACCAAACCTGTGCATTTCTGAAAACTAGAGAGACCTAGGGGAATTCAAGATGGAGTGACTTGTGGGGCTCGGACCAGGTTCTGTTACCCAGAATCCTTTGCAAACCTCAAAATTTGGCTAAAAAAACACATGTTCCTCAAATTTCTGTGGCAGAAAGTTCTGGAATCTGAGAGGAGCCACAAATTTCCTTCCACCCAGCGTTCCGCAAGTCTCCTGATAAAAATGAAACCTTACTTGTGTGGGTAGGCCTAGCACCAGCGACAGGAAACGCCCCAAAGTGCAACGTGGACACATCCCATTTTTTGAAAGAAAAGTGTGCCTACCTGTGGATTTTGGCCTGTAGCTCAGCCGGCACCTAGGGATACCTACCAACCCTGTGCATTTTTGAAAACTAGAGACCTAGGGGAATCCAAGATGGGGTGACTTGTGGGGCTCGGACCAAGTTCTGTTACCCAGAATCCTTTGCAAACCTCAAAATTTGGCCTCACATTTCTGTGGCAGAAAGTTCTGGAATCTGAGAGGAGCCACAAATTTCCTTCCACTCAGCGTTCCCCCAAGTCTCCTGATAAAAATGATACCTCACATCTGTGGGTAGGCCTAGCGCCCGCGACAGGAAACGCCCCAAAGCGCAACGTGGACACATCCAAATTGTTTAAAGAAAGCAGAGGTGTTTTTTGAGAAGTGCCTACCTGTAGATTTTAGCCTCTAGCTCAGCCGGCACCTAGGGAAACCTACCAAACCTGTGCATTTCTGAAAACTAGAGACCTAGGGGAATTTATGATGGAGTGACGTGTGGGGCTCGGACCAGGTTCTGTTACCCAGAATCCTTTGCAAACCTCAAAATTTGGCTAAAATAACACATGTTCCTCACATTTCTGTGGCAGAAAGATCTGGAATCTGAGAGGAGCCACAAATTTCCTTCCACCCAGCGTTCCCCCAAGTCTCCCGATAAAAATGATACCTCACTTGTGTGGGTAGGCCTAGTGCCCGCGACAGGAAATGCCCCAAAGCGCAACGTGGACACATCCCATTTTTAGAAAGAAAACAGTGCCTACCTGTGGATTTTGGCCTGTAGCTCAGCCGGCACCTAGGGAAACCTACCAACCCTGTGCATTTCTGAAAACTAGAGACCTAGGGGAATCCATGATGGGGCGACTTGTGGGGCTCGGACCAGGTTCTCTTACCCAGAATCCTTTGCAAACCTCAAAATTTAGCTAAAAAAACACATGTTCCTCACATTTCTGTGGCAGAAAGTTCTGGAATCTGAAAGGAGCCACAAATTTCCTTCCACCCAGCGTTTCCCTAAGTCTCCCGATAAAAATGATACCTCACTTGTGTGGGTAGGCATAGCGCCCGCAACAGGAAACGCCCCAAAGCGCAATGTGGACACATCCAATTTTTTGAAAGAAAACAGAGGTGTTTTTTGCGAAGTGCCTACCTGTAGATTTTGGCCTCTAGCTCAGCCAGCACCTAGGGAAACCTACCACACCTGTGCATTTCTGAAAACTAGAGACCTAGGGGAATCCATGATGGGGTGACTTGTGGGGCTCGGACCAGGTTCTGTTACCCAGAATCCTTTGCAAACCTCAATATTTGGCTAAAAAAACACATGTTCCTCACATTTCTGTGGCAGAAAGTTCTGGAATCTGAGAGGAGCCACAAATTTCCTTCCACCCAGCGTTTCCCCAAGTCTCCCAATAAAAATGATACCTCACTTGTGTGGGTAGGCCTAGCGCCCGCGACAGGAAATGCCCCAAAGCGCAACGTGGACACATCCAATTTTTTGAAAGAAAACAGAGGTGTTTTTTGCGAAGTGCCTACCTGTAGATTTTGGCCTCTAGCTCAGCCGGCACCTAGGGAAACCTACCAAACCTGTGCATTTCTGAAAACTAGAGACCTAGGGGAATTCAAGATGGAGTGACTTGTGGGGCTCGGACCAGGTTCTGTTACCCAGAATCCTTTGCAAACCTCAAAATTTGGCTAAAAAAACACATGTTCCTCACATTTCTGTGGCAGAAAGTTCTGGAATCTGAGATGAGCCACAAATTTCCTTCCACCCAGCGTTCCCCCAAGTCTCCTGATAAAAATGATACCTCACTTGTGTGGGTAGGCCTAGCGCCCGCGACAGGAAACGCCCCAAAGCGCAACGTGGACACATCCCAATTTTTGAAAGAAAACAGTGCCTACCTGTGGATTTTGGCGTGTAGCTCAGCCGGCACCTAGGGAAACATACCAACCCTGTGCATTTCTGAAAACTAGAGACCTAGGGGAATCCATGATGGGGCGACTTGTGGGGCTCGGACCAGGTTCTCTTACCCAGAATCCTTTGCACACCTCAAAATTTGGCTAAAAAAACACATGTTCCTCACATTTCTGTGGCAGAAAGTTCTGGAATCTGAGAGGAGCCACAAATTTCCTTCCACCCAGCGTTTCCACAAGTCTCCCAATAAAAATGATACCTCACTTGTGTGGTTAGGCCTAGCGCCCGCGACAGGAAACGCCCCAAAGCGCAACGTGGACACATCCAATTTTTTGAAAGAAAACAGAGGTGTTTTTTGCGAAGGTCCTACCTGTAGATTTTGGCCTCTAGCTCAGCCGGCACCTAGGGAAACCTACCAAACCTGTGCATTTCTGAAAACTAGAGACCTAGGGGAATTCAAGATGGAGTGACTTGTGGGGCTCGGACCAGGTTCTGTTACCCAGAATCCTTTGCAAACCTCAATATTTGGCTAAAAAAACACATGTTCCTCACATTTCTGTGGCAGAAAGTTCTGGAATCTGAGAGGAGCCACAAATTTCCTTCCACCCAGCGTTCCGCAAGTCTCCCGATAAAAATGATACCTTATTTGTGTGGGTAGGCCTAGCACCAGCGACAGGAAACGCCCCAAAGTGCAACGTGGACACATCCCATTTTTTGAAAGAAAACAGTGCCTACCTGTGGATTTTGGCCTGTAGCTCAGCCGGCACCTAGGGATACCTACCAACCCTGTGCATTTTTGAAAACTAGAGACCTAGGGGAATCCAAGATGGGGTGACTTGTGGGGCTCGGACCAAGTTCTGTTAGCCAGAATCCTTTGCAAACCTCAAAATTTGGCCTCACATTTCTGTGGCAGAAAGTTGTGGAATCTGAGAGGAGCCACAAATTTCCTTCCACCCAGCGTTCCCCCAAGTCTCCTGATAAAAATGATACCTCACTTGTGTGGGTAGGCCTAGCGCCCGCGACAGGAAACGCCCCAAAGCGCAACGTGGACACATCCAAATTGTTTAAAGAAAGCAGAGGTGTTTTTTGAGAAGTGCCTACCTGTAGATTTTAGCCTATAGCTCAGCCGGCACCTAGGGAAACCTACCAAACCTGTGCATTTCTGAAAACTAGAGACCTAGGGGAATTCAAGATGGAGTGACTTGTGGGGCTCGGACCAGGTTCTGTTACCCAGAATCCTTTGCAAACCTCAAAATTTGGCTAAAATAACACATGTTCCTCACATTTCTGTGGCAGAAAGATCTGGAATCTGAGAGGAGCCACAAATTTCCTTCCACCCAGCGTTCCCCCAAGTCTCCCGATAAAAATGATACCTCACTTGTGTGGGTAGGCCTAGCGCCCGCGACAGGAAACGCCCCAAAGCGCAACGTGGACACATCCCATTTTTAGAAAGAAAACAGTGCCTACCTGTGGATTTTGGCCTGTAGCTCAGCCGGCACCTAGGGATACCTACCAACCCTGTGCATTTTTGAAAACTAGAGACCTAGGGAAATCCAAGATGGGGTGACTTGTGGGGCTCGGACCAAGTTCTGTTACCCAGAATCCTTTGCAAACCTCCAAATTTGGCCTCACATTTCTGTGGCAGAAAGTTGTGGAATCTGAGAGAAGCCACAAATTTCCTTCCACCCAGCGTTCCCCCAAGTCTCCTGATAAAAATGATACCTCACTTGTGTGGGTAGGCCTAGCGCCCGCGACAGGAAACGCCCCAAAGCGCAACGTGGACACATCCAAATTGTTTAAAGAAAGCAGAGGTGTTTTTTGAGAAGTGCCTACCTGTAGATTTTAGCCTATAGCTCAGCCGGCACCTAGGGAAACCTACCAAACCTGTGCATTTCTGAAAACTAGAGACCTAGGGGAATTCAAGATGGAGTGACTTGTGGGGCTCGGACCAGGTTCTGTTACCCAGAATCCTTTGCAAACCTCAAAATTTGGCTAAAATAACACATGTTCCTCACATTTCTGTGGCAGAAAGATCTGGAATCTGAGAGGAGCCACAAATTTCCTTCCACCCAGCGTTACCCCAAGTCTCCCGATAAAAATGATACCTCACTTGTGTGGGTAGGCCTAGCGCCCGCGACAGGAAACGCCCCAAAGCGCAACGTGGACACATCCCATTTTTAGAAAGAAAACAGTGCCTACCTGTGGATTTTGGCCTGTAGCTCAGCCGGCACCCAGGGAAACCTACCAACCCTGTGCATTTCTGAAAACTAGAGACCTAGGGGAATCCATGATGGGGCGACTTGTGGGGCTCGGACCAGGTTCTCTTACCCAGAATCCTTTGCAAACCTCAAAATTTGGCTAAAAAAACACATGTTCCTCACATTTCTGTGGCAGAAAGTTCTGGAATCTGAAAGGAGCCACAAATTTCCTTCCACCCAGCGTTTCCCTAAGTCTCCCGATAAAAATGATACCTCACTTGTGTGGGTAGGCCTAGCGCCCGCGACAAGAAACGCCCCAAAGCTCAATGTGGACACATCCAATTTTTTGAAAGAAAACAGAGGTGTTTTTTGCGAAGTGCCTACCTGTAGATTTTGGCCTCTAGCTCAGCCAGCACCTAGGGAAACCTACCACACCTGTGCATTTCTGAAAACTAGAGACCTAGGGGAATCCATGATGGGGTGACTTGTGGGGCTCGGACCAGGTTCTGTTACCCAAAATCCTTTGCAAACCTCAAAATTTGGCTAAAAAAACACATGTTCCTCACATTTCTGTGGCAGAAAGTTCTGGAATCTGAGAGGAGCCACAAATTTCCTTCCACCCAGCGTTCCGCAAGTCTCCCGATAAAAATTATACCTTACTTGTGTGGGTAGGCCTAGCACCAGCGACAGGAAACGCCCCAAAGTGCAACGTGGACACATCCCATTTTTTGAAAGAAAACAGTGCCTACCTGTGGATTTTGGCCTGTAGCTCAGCCGGCACTTAGGGATACCTACCAACCCTGTGCATTTTTGAAAACTAGAGACCTAGGGGAATCCAAGATGGGGTGACTTCTGGGGCTCGGACCAAGTTCTGTTACCCAGAATCCTTTGCAAACCTCAAAATTTGGCCTCACATTTCTGTGGCAGAAAGTTCTGGAATCTGAGAAGAGCCACAAATTTCCTCCACCCAGCGTTCCCCCAAGTCTCCTGATAAAAATGATACCTCACTTGTGTGGGTAGGCCTAGCGCCCGCGACAGGAAACGCCCCAAAGCGCAACGTGGACACATCCCATTTTTTGAAAGAAAACAGTGCCTACCTGTGGATTTTGGCGTGTAGCTCAGCCGGCACCTAGGGAAACCTACCAAACCTGTGCATTTCTGAAAACTAGAGATCTAGGGGAATCCATGATGGGGCGACTTGTGGGGCTCGGACCAGGTTCTGTTACCCAGAATCCTTTGCAAACCTCCAAATTTGGCAAAAAAAACACATGTTCCTCACATTTCTGTGGCAGAAAGTTCTGGAATCTGAGAGGAGCCACAAATTTCCTTCCACCCAGCGTTTCCCCAAGTCTCCCAATAGAAATGATACCTCACTTGTGTGGGTAGGCCTAGCGCCCGCGACAGGAAACGCCCCAAAGCGCATCGTGGACACATCCAATTTTTTGAAAGAAAACAGAGTTTTTTTTTGCGAAGTGCCTACCTGTAGATTTTGGCCTCTAGCTCAGCCAGCACCTAGGGAAACCTACCACACCTGTGCATTTCTGAAAACTAGAGACCTAGGGGAATCCATGATGGGGTGACTTGTGGGGCTCGGACCAGGTTCTGTTACCCAGAATCCTTTGCAAACCTCAATATTTGGCTAAAAAACACATGTTCCTCACATTTCTGTGGCAGAAAGTTCTGGAATCTGAGAGGAGCCACAAATTTACTTCCACCCAGCGTTTCCCCAAGTCTCCCAATAAAAATGATACCTCACTTGTGTGGGTAGGCCTAGCGCCCGCGACAGGAAATGCCCCAAAGCGCAACGTGGACACATCCAATTTTTTGAAAGAAAACAGAGGTGTTTTTTGCGAAGTGCCTACCTGTAGATTTTGGCCTCTAGCTCAGCCGGCACCTAGGGAAACCTACCAAACCTGTGCATTTCTGAAAACTAGAGACCTAGGGGAATTCAAGATGGAGTGACTTGTGGGGCTCGGACCAGGTTCTGTTACCCAGAATCCTTTGCAAACCTCAATATTTGGCTAAAAAACACATGTTCCTCACATTTCTGTGGCAGAAAGTTCTGGAATCTGAGAGGAGCCACAAATTTCCTTCCACCCAGCGTTCCCCCAAGTCTCCCGATAAAAATGATACCTCACTTGTGTGGGTAGGCCTAGCACCCGCGACAGGAAACGCGCTAAAGCGCAACGTGGACACATCCACATTTTTTAAAGAAAACAGAGGTGTTTTTTGCGAACTGCCAACCTGTAGATTTTGGCCTGTAGCTTAGCGGGCACCTATGGAAACCTACCAAACCTGTGCATTTCTGAAAGCTAGAGAACTAGGTGAATCCAAGATGGGGTGACTTGTGGGGCTCGGACCAGGTTCTGTTACCCAGAATCCTTTGCAAACCTCAAAATTTGGCTAAAGAAACACACGTTCCTCATATTTCTGTGGCACAAAGTTCTGGAATCTGAGAGGAGCCACAAATTTCCTTCCACCCAGCGTTCCCCCAAGTCTCCCGATAAAAATGATACCTCACTTGTGTGGGTAGCCCTAGCGCCCGCGACAGGAAACGCCCTTAAGCGCAACGTGGACACATCCACATTTTTGAAAGAAAACAGAGGTGTTTTTTGAGAAGTGCCAACCTGTAGATTTTGGCCTGTAGCTCAGCCGGCACCTAGGGAAAGCTACCAAACCTGTGCATTTCTGAAAGCTAGAGAACTAGGGGAATCCAAGATGGGGTGACTTGTGGGGCTCGGACCAGGTTCTGTTACCCAGAATCCTTTGCAAACCTCAAAATTTGGCTAAAAAAACACATGTTCCTCACATTTCTGTGGCAGAAAGTTCTGGAATCTGAGAGGAGCCACAAATTTCCTTCCACCCAGCGTTCCCCCAAGTCTCCTGATAAAAATGATACCTCACTTGTGTGGGTAGGCCTAGCGCCCGCGACAGGAAACGCCCCAAAGCGCAATATGGACACATCCACATTTTTTCAAGAAAACAGACGTGTTTTTTGTGAAGTTCCTACCTGTAGATTTTGGCCTCTAGCTCAGCCGGCACCTAGTGAAACCTACCAAACCTGTGCATTTCTGAAAACTAGAGACCTAGGGGAATCCATGATGGGGCGACTTGTGGGGCTCGGACCAGGTTCTGTTACCCAGAATCCTTTGCAAACCTCAATATTTGGCTAAAAAACACATGTTCCTCACATTTCTGTGGCAGAAAGTTCTGGAATCTGAGAGGAGCCACAAATTTACTTCCACCCAGCGTTTCCCCAAGTCTCCCAATAAAAATGATACCTCACTTGTGTGGGTAGGCCTAGCGCCCGCGACAGGAAATGCCCCAAAGCGCAACGTGGACACATCCAATTTTTTGAAAGAAAACAGAGGTGTTTTTTGCGAAGTGCCTACCTGTAGATTTTGGCCTCTAGCTCAGCCGGCACCTAGGGAAACCTACCAAACCTGTGCATTTCTGAAAACTAGAGACCTAGGGGAATTCAAGATGGAGTGACTTGTGGGGCTCGGACCAGGTTCTGTTACCCAGAATCCTTTGCAAACCTCAATATTTGGCTAAAAAACACATGTTCCTCACATTTCTGTGGCAGAAAGTTCTGGAATCTGAGAGGAGCCACAAATTTCCTTCCACCCAGCGTTCCCCCAAGTCTCCCGATAAAAATGATACCTCACTTGTGTGGGTAGGCCTAGCACCCGCGACAGGAAACGCGCTAAAGCGCAACGTGGACACATCCACATTTTTTAAAGAAAACAGAGGTGTTTTTTGCGAACTGCCAACCTGTAGATTTTGGCCTGTAGCTTAGCGGGCACCTATGGAAACCTACCAAACCTGTGCATTTCTGAAAGCTAGAGAACTAGGTGAATCCAAGATGGGGTGACTTGTGGGGCTCGGACCAGGTTCTGTTACCCAGAATCCTTTGCAAACCTCAAAATTTGGCTAAAGAAACACACGTTCCTCATATTTCTGTGGCACAAAGTTCTGGAATCTGAGAGGAGCCACAAATTTCCTTCCACCCAGCGTTCCCCCAAGTCTCCCGATAAAAATGATACCTCACTTGTGTGGGTAGCCCTAGCGCCCGCGACAGGAAACGCCCTTAAGCGCAACGTGGACACATCCACATTTTTGAAAGAAAACAGAGGTGTTTTTTGAGAAGTGCCAACCTGTAGATTTTGGCCTGTAGCTCAGCCGGCACCTAGGGAAAGCTACCAAACCTGTGCATTTCTGAAAGCTAGAGAACTAGGGGAATCCAAGATGGGGTGACTTGTGGGGCTCGGACCAGGTTCTGTTACCCAGAATCCTTTGCAAACCTCAAAATTTGGCTAAAAAAACACATGTTCCTCACATTTCTGTGGCAGAAAGTTCTGGAATCTGAGAGGAGCCACAAATTTCCTTCCACCCAGCGTTCCCCCAAGTCTCCTGATAAAAATGATACCTCACTTGTGTGGGTAGGCCTAGCGCCCGCGACAGGAAACGCCCCAAAGCGCAATATGGACACATCCACATTTTTTCAAGAAAACAGACGTGTTTTTTGTGAAGTTCCTACCTGTAGATTTTGGCCTCTAGCTCAGCCGGCACCTAGTGAAACCTACCAAACCTGTGCATTTCTGAAAACTAGAGACCTAGGGGAATCCATGATGGGGCGACTTGTGGGGCTCGGACCAGGTTCTGTTACCCAGAATCCTTTGCAAACCTCAAAATTTGGCTAAAAAAACACATGTTCCTCACAATTCTGTGGCAGAAAGTTCTGGAATCTGAGAGGAGCCACAAATTTACTTCCACCCAGCGTTCCCCCAAGTCTCCCGATAAAAATGATACCTCACTTGTGTGGGTAGGCCTAGCGCCCGCGACAGGAAACGCCCTAAAGCGCAACGTGGACACATCCAAATTTTTGAAAGAAAACAGAGGTGTTTTTTGCGAAGTGCCAACCTGTAGATTTTGGCCTGTAGCTCAGCCGGCACCTACGGAAACCTACCAAACCTGTGCATTTCTGAAAGCTAGAGAACGAGGGGAATCCAAGATGGGGTGACTTGTGGGGCTCGGACCAGGTTCTGTTACCCAGAATTCTTTGCAAACCTCAAAATTTGGCTAAAAAAACACATGTTCCTCACATTTCTGTGGCAGAAAGTTCTGGAATCTGAGAGGAGCCACAAATTTCCTTCCACCCAGCGTTCCCCCAAGTCTCCCGATAAAATTGATACCTCACTTGTGTGGGTAGGCCTAGCGCCCGCGACAGGAAACGCCCTAAAGCGCAACGTGGACACATCCAAATTTTTGAAAGAAAACAGAGGTGTTTTTTGCGAAGTGCCAACCTGTAGATTTTGGCCTGTAGCTCAGCCGGCACCTAGGGAAACCTACCAAACCTGTGCATTTCTGAAAACTAGAGACCTAGGGGAATCCATGATGGGGTGACTTGTGGGGCTCGGACCAGGTTCTGTTACCCAGAATCCTTTGCAAACATCAAAATTTGGCTAAAAAAACACATGTTCCTCACATTTCTGTTGCAGAAAGTTCTGGAATCTGAGAGGAGCCACAAATTTCCTTCCACCCAGCGTTCCCCCAAGTCTCCTGATAAAAATGACACCTCACTTGTGTGGGTAGGCCTAGCGCCTGCGACAGGAAACGCCCCAAAGCGCAATGTGGACACATCCACATTTTTTAAAGAAAACAGAGGTGTTTTTTGCGAAGTTCCTACCTGTAGATTTTGGCCTGTAGCTCAGCCGGCACCTAGGGAAAGCTACCAAACCTGTGCATTTCTGAAAGCTAGAGAACTAGGGGAATCCAAGATGGGGTGACTTGTGGGGCTCGGACCAGGTTCTGTTACCCAGAATCCTTTGCAAACCTCAAAATTTGGCTAAAAAAACACATGTTCCTCACATTTCTGTGGCAGAAAGTTCTGGAATCTGAGAGGAGCCACAAATTTCCTTCCACCCAGCGTTCCCCCAAGTCTCCTGATAAAAATGACACCTCACTTGTGTGGGTAGGCCTAGCGCCTGCGACAGGAAACGCCCCAAAGCGCAATGTGGACACATCCACATTTTTTAAAGAAAACAGAGGTGTTTTTTGCGAAGTTCCTACCTGTAGATTTTTGCCTCTAGCTCAGCCGGCACCTAGGGAAACCTACCAAACCTGTGCATTTCTGAAAACTAGAGACCTAGGGGAATCCATGATGGGGCGACTTGTGGGGCTCGGACCAGGTTCTGTTACCCAGAATCCTTTGCAAACCTCAAAATTTGGCTAAAAAAACACATGTTCCTCACAATTCTGTGGCAGAAAGTTCTGGAATCTGAGAGGAGCCACAAATTTACTTCCACCCAGCGTTCCCCCAAGTCTCCCGATAAAAATGATACCTCACTTGTGTGGGTAGGCCTAGCGCCCGCGACAGGAAACGCCCTAAAGCGCAACGTGGACACATCCAAATTTTTGAAAGAAAACAGAGGTGTTTTTTGCGAAGTGCCAACCTGTAGATTTTGGCCTGTAGCTCAGCCGGCACCTACGGAAACCTACCAAACCTGTGCATTTCTGAAAGCTAGAGAACGAGGGGAATCCAAGATGGGGTGACTTGTGGGGCTCGGACCAGGTTCTGTTACCCAGAATTCTTTGCAAACCTCAAAATTTGGCTAAAAAAACACATGTTCCTCACATTTCTGTGGCAGAAAGTTCTGGAATCTGAGAGGAGCCACAAATTTCCTTCCACCCAGCGTTCCCCCAAGTCTCCCGATAAAATTGATACCTCACTTGTGTGGGTAGGCCTAGCGCCCGCGACAGGAAACGCCCTAAAGCGCAACGTGGACACATCCAAATTTTTGAAAGAAAACAGAGGTGTTTTTTGCGAAGTGCCAACCTGTAGATTTTGGCCTGTAGCTCAGCCAGCACCTAGGGAAACCTACCAAACCTGTGCATTTCTGAAAACTAGAGACCTAGGGGAATCCATGATGGGGTGACTTGTGGGGCTCGGACCAGGTTCTGTTACCCAGAATCCTTTGCAAACATCAAAATTTGGCTAAAAAAACACATGTTCCTCACATTTCTGTTGCAGAAAGTTCTGGAATCTGAGAGGAGCCACAAATTTCCTTCCACCCAGCGTTCCCCCAAGTCTCCTGATAAAAATGACACCTCACTTGTGTGGGTAGGCCTAGCGCCTGCGACAGGAAACGCCCCAAAGCGCAATGTGGACACATCCACATTTTTTAAAGAAAACAGAGGTGTTTTTTGCGAAGTTCCTACCTGTAGATTTTGGCCTGTAGCTCAGCCGGCACCTAGGGAAAGCTACCAAACCTGTGCATTTCTGAAAGCTAGAGAACTAGGGGAATCCAAGATGGGGTGACTTGTGGGGCTCGGACCAGGTTCTGTTACCCAGAATCCTTTGCAAACCTCAAAATTTGGCTAAAAAAACACATGTTCCTCACATTTCTGTGGCAGAAAGTTCTGGAATCTGAGAGGAGCCACAAATTTCCTTCCACCCAGCGTTCCCCCAAGTCTCCCGATAAAAATGATACCTCACTTGTGTGGGTAGGCCTAGCACCCGCGACAGTAAACGCCCCAAAGTGCAACGTGGACACATCCACATTTTTTAAAGAAAACTGAGGTGTTTTTTGCGAAGTTCCTACCTGTAGATTTTTGCCTCTAGCTCAGCCGGCACCTAGGGAAACCTACCAAACCTGTGCATTTCTGAAAACTAGAGAACTAGGGGAATCCATGATGGGGCGACTTGTGGGGCTCGGACCAGGTTCTGTTACCCAGAATCCTTTGCAAACCTCATAATTTGGCTAAAAAAACACATGTTCCTCACATTTCTGTGGCAGAAAGTTCTGGAATCTGAGAGGAGCCACAAATTTCCTTCCACCCAGCGTTCCCCCAAGTCTCCCGATAAAAATGATACCTCACTTGTGTGGGTAGCCCTAGCGCACGCGACAGGAAACGCCCTAAAGCGCAACGTGGACACATCCAAATTTTTGAAAGAAAACAGAGGTGTTTTTTGAGAAGTGCCAACCTGTAGATTTTGGCCTCTAGCTCAGCCGGCACCTAGGGAAACCTACCAAACCTGTGCATTTCTGAAAACTAGAGAACTAGGGGAATCCATGATGGGGCGACTTGTGGGGCTCGGACCAGGTTCTGTTACCCAGAATCCTTTGCAAACCTCAAAATTTGGCTAAAAAAACAAATGTTCCTCACAATTCTGTGGCAGAAAGTTCTGGAATCTGAGAGGAGCCACAGATTTCCTTCCACCCAGCGTTCCCCCAAATCTCCCGATAAAAATGATACCTCACTTGTGTAGGTAGGCCTAGCGCCCGCGACAGGAATTGCCCCAAAGCGCAACGTGGACACATCCAAATTTTTGAAAGAAAACAGAGGTGTTTTTTGCGAAGTGCCTACCTGTGGATTTTGGCGTGTAGCTCAGCCGGCACCTAGGGAAACTTACCAACCATGTGCATTTCTGAAAACTAGAGACCTAGGGGAATCCATGATGGGGCGACTTGTGGGGCTCGGACCAGGTTCTCTTACCCAGAATCCTTTGCACACCTCAAAATATTGCTAAAAAAACACATGTTCCTCACATTTCTGTGGCAAAAAGTTCTGGAATCTGAGAGGAGCCACAAATTTCTCTCCACCCAGCGTTTCCCTAAGTCTCCCGATAAAAATGATACCTCACTTGTGTGGGTAGGCCTAGCGCCCGCGACAGGAATTGCCCCAAAGCGCAACGTGGACACATCCAAATTTTTGAAAGAAAACAGAGGTGTTTTTTGCGAAGTGCCAACCTGTAGATTTTGGCCTGTAGCTCAGCTGGCACCTAGGGAAACCTACCAAACCTGTGCATTTCTGAAAGCTAGAGAACGAGGGGAATCCAAGATGGGGTGACTTGTGGGGCTCGGACCAGGTTCTGTTACCCAGAATCCTTTGCAAACCTCAAAATTTGGCTAAAAAAACACATGTTCCTCACATTTCTGTGGCGGAAAGTTCTGGAATCTGAGAGGAGCCACAAATTTCCTTCCACCCAGCGTTCCCCCAAGTCTCCCGATAAAAATGATACCTCACTTGTGTGGGTAGCCCTAGCGCACGCGTCAGGAAACACCCCAAAGCGCAACGTGGACACATCCAAATTTTTGAAAGAAAACAGAGGTGTTTTTTGAGAAGTGCCAACCTGTAGATTTTGGCCTCTAGCTCAGCCAGCACCTAGGGAAACCTACCACACCTGTGCATTTCTGAAAACTAGAGACCTAGAGGAATCCATGATGGGGTGACTTGTGGGGCTCGGACCAGGTTCTGTTACCCAGAATCCTTTGCAAACCTCAAAATTTGGCTAAAAAAACACATGTTCCTCACATTTCTGTGGCAGAAAGTTCTGGAATCTGAGAGGAGCCACAAATTTCCTTCCACCCAGCGTTCCCCCAAGTCTCCTGATAAAAATGACACCTCACTTGTGTGGGTAGGCCTAGCGCCTGCGACAGGAAACGCCCCAAAGCGCAATGTGGACACATCCACATTTTTGAAAGAAAACAGAGGTGTTTTTTGCGAAGTTCCTACCTGTAGATTTTGGCCTCTAGCTCAGCCGGCACCTAGGGAAACCTACCAAACCTGTGCATTTCTGAAAACTAGAGAACTAGGGGAATCCATGATGGGGCGACTTGTGGGGCTCGGACCAGGTTCTGTTACCCAGAATCCTTTGCAAACCTCAAAATTTGGCTAAAAAACCAAATGTTCCTCACAATTCTGTGGCAGAAAGTTCTGGAATCTGAGAGGAGCCACAGATTTCCTTCCACCCAGCGTTCCCCCAAATCTCCCGATAAAAATGATACCTCACTTGTGTAGGTAGGCCTAGCGCCCGCGACAGGAATTGCCCCAAAGCGCAACGTGGACACATCCAAATTTTTGAAAGAAAACAGAGGTGTTTTTTGCGAAGTGCCTACCTGTGGATTTTGGCGTGTAGCTCAGCCGGCACCTAGGGAAACTTACCAACCCTGTGCATTTCTGAAAACTAGAGACCTAGGGGAATCCATGATGGGGCGACTTGTGGGGCTCGGACCAGGTTCTCTTACCCAGAATCCTTTGCACACCTGAAAATGTGGCTAAAAAAACACATGTTCCTCACATTTCTGTGGCAGAAAGTTCTGGAATCTGAGAGGAGCCACAAATTTCCTTCCACCCAGCGTTTCCCTAAGTCTCCCGATAAAAATGATACCTCACTTGTGTGGGTAGGCCTAGCGCCCGCGACAGGAAACGCCCCAAACCGCAATGTGGACACATCCAATTTTTTAAAAGAAAACAGAGGTGTTTTTTGCGAAGTGCCTACCTGTAGATTTTGGCCTCTAGCTCAGCCAGCACCTAGGGAAACCTACCACACCTGTGCATTTCTGAAAACTAGAGACCTAGGGGAATCCATGATGGGGTGACTTGTGGGGCTCGGACCAGGTTCTGTTACCCAGAATCCTTTGCAAACCTCAAAATTTGGCTAAAAAATCACATGTTCCTCACAATTCTGTGGCAGAAAGTTCTGGAATCTGAGAGGAGCCACAGATTTCCTTCCACCCAGCGTTCCCCCAAATCTCCCGATAAAAATGATACCTCACTTGTGTGGGTAGGCCTAGCGCCCGCGACAGAAATTGCCCCAAAGCGCAACGTGGACACATCCAAATTTTTGAAAGAAAACAGAGGTGTTTTTTGCGAAGTGCCAACCTGTAGATTTTGGCCTGTAGCTCAGCTGGCACCTAGGGAAACCTACCAAACCTGTGCATTTCTGAAAGCTAGAGAACTAGGGGAATCCAAGATGGGGTGACTTGTGGGGCTCGGACCAGGTTCTGTTACCCAGAATCCTTTGCAAACCTCAAAATTTGGCTAAAAAAACACATGTTCCTCACATTTCTGTGGCAGAAAGTTCTGGAATCTGAGAGGAGCCACAAATTTCCTTCCACCGAGCGTTCCCCCAAGTCTCCCGATAAAAATGATACCTCACTTGTGTGGGTAGGCCTAGCGCCAGCGACAGGAAACGCGCTAAAGCGCAACGTGGACACATCCAAATTTTTTAAAGAAAACAGAGGTGTTTTTTGCGAACTGCCAACCTGTAGATTTTGGCCTGTAGCTCAGCGGGCACCTAGGGAAACCTACCAAACCTGTGCATTTCTGAAAGCTAGAGAACTAGGTGAATCCAAGATGGGGTGACTTGTGGGGCTCGGACCAGGTTCTGTTACCCAGAATCCTTTGCAAACCTCAAAATTTGGCTAAAGAAACACACGTTCCTCATATTTCTGTGGCACAAAGTTCTGGAATCTGAGAGGAGCCACAAATTTCCTTCCACCCAGCGTTCCCCCAAGTCTCCCGATAAAAATGATACCTCACTTGTGTGGGTAGCCCTAGCGCCCGCGACAGGAAACGCCCTTAAGCGCAACGTGGACACATCCACATTTTTGAAAGAAAACAGAGGTGTTTTTTGAGAAGTGCCAACCTGTAGATTTTGGCCTGTAGCTCAGCCGGCACCTAGGGAAAGCTACCAAACCTGTGCATTTCTGAAAGCTAGAGAACTAGGGGAATCCAAGATGGGGTGACTTGTGGGGCTCGGACCAGGTTCTGTTACCCAGAATCCTTTGCAAACCTCAACATTTGGCTAAAAAAACACATGTTCCTCACATTTCTGTGGCAGAAAGTTCTGGAATCTGAGAGGAGCCACAAATTTCCTTCCACCCAGCGTTCCCCCAAGTCTCCCGATAAAAATGATACCTCACTTGTGTGGGTAGGCCTAGCGCCCGCGACAGTAAACGCCCCAAAGTGCAACGTGGACACATCCACATTTTTTAAAGAAAACTGAGGTGTTTTTTGCGAAGTTCCTACCTGTAGATTTTTGCCTCTAGCTCAGCCGGCACCTAGGGAAACCTACCAAACCTGTGCATTTCTGAAAACTAGAGAACTAGGGGAATCCATGATGGGGCGACTTGTGGGTCTCGGACCAGGTTCTGTTACCCAGAATCCTTTGCAAACCTCATAATTTGGCTAAAAAAACACATGTTCCTCACATTTCTGTGGCAGAAAGTTCTGGAATCTGAGAGAAGCCACAAATTTCCTTCCACCCAGCGTTCCCCCAAGTCTCCCGATAAAAATGATACCTCACTTGTGTGGGTAGCCCTAGCGCACGCGACAGGAAACGCCCTAAAGCGCAACGTGGACACATCCAAATTTTTGAAAGAAAACAGAGGTGTTTTTTGAGAAGTGCCAACCTGTAGATTTTGGCCTCTAGCTCAGCCAGCACCTAGGGAAACCTACCACACCTGTGCATTTCTGAAAACTAGAGACCTAGAGGAATCCATGATGGGGTGACTTGTGGGGCTCGGACCAGGTTCTGTTACCCAGAATCCTTTGCAAACCTCAAAATTTGGCTAAAAAAACACATGTTCCTCACATTTCTGTGGCAGAAAGTTCTGGAATCTGAGAGGAGCCACAAATTTCCTTCCACCCAGCGTTCCCCCAAGTCTCCTGATAAAAATGACACCTCACTTGTGTGGGTAGGCCTAGCGCCTGCGACAGGAAACGCCCCAAAGCGCAATGTGGACACATCCACATTTTTTAAAGAAAACAGAGGTGTTTTTTGCGAAGTTCCTACCTGTAGATTTTGGCCTCTAGCTCAGCCGGCACCTAGGGAAACCTACCAAACCTGTGCATTTCTGAAAACTAGAGAAGTAGGGGAATCCATGATGGGGCGACTTGTGGGGCTCGGACCAGGTTCTGTTACCCAGAATCCTTTGCAAACCTCAAAATTTGGCTAAAAAAACAAATGTTCCTCACAATTCTGTGGCAGAAAGTGCTGGAATCTGAGAGGAGCCACAGATTTCCTTCCACCCAGCGTTCCCCCAAATCTCCCGATAAAAATGATACCTCACTTGTGTAGGTAGGCCTAGCGCCCGCGACAGGAATTGCCCCAAAGCGCAACGTGGACACATCCAAATTTTTGAAAGAAAACAGAGGTGTTTTTTGCGAAGTGCCTACCTGTGGATTTTGGCGTGTAGCTCAGCCGGCACCTAGGGAAACTTACCAACCCTGTGCATTTCTGAAAACTAGAGACCTAGGGGAATCCATGATGGGGCGACTTGTGGGGCTCGGACCAGGTTCTCTTACCCAGAATCCTTTGCACACCTCAAAATGTGGCTAAAAAAACACCTGTTCCTCACATTTCTGTGGCAGAAAGTTCTGGAATCTGAGAGGAGCCACAAATTTCCTTCCACCCAGCGTTTCCCTAAGTCTCCCGATAAAAATGATACCTCACTTGTGTGGGTAGGCCTAGCGCCCGCGACAGGAATTGCCCCAAAGCGCAACGTGGACACATCCAAATTTTTGAAAGAAAACAGAGGTGTTTTTTGCGAAGTGCCAACCTGTAGATTTTGGCCTGTAGCTCAGCTGGCACCTAGGGAAACCTACCAAACCTGTGCATTTCTGAAAGCTAGAGAACTAGGGGAATCCAAGATGGGGTGACTTGTGGGGCTCGGACCAGGTTCTGTTACCCAGAATCCTTTGCAAACCTCAAAATTTGGCTAAAAAAACACATGTTCCTCACATTTCTGTGGCAGAAAGTTCTGGAATCTGAGAGGAGCCACAAATTTCCTTCCACCCAGCGTTCCCCCAAGTCTCCCGATAAAAATGATACCTCACTTGTGTGGGTAGGCCTAGCGCCCGCGACAGGAAACGCGCTAAAGCGCAACGTGGACACATCCAAATTTTTTAAAGAAAACAGAGGTGTTTTTTGCGAACTGCCAACCTGTAGATTTTGGCCTGTAGCTCAGCGGGCACCTAGGGAAACCTACCAAACCTGTGCATTTCTGAAAGCTAGAGAACTAGGTGAATCCAAGATGGGGTGACTTGTGGGGCTCGGACCAGGTTCTGTTACCCAGAATCCTTTGCAAACCTCAAAATTTGGCTAAAGAAACACATGTTCCTCATATTTCTGTGGCACAAAGTTCTGGAATCTGAGAGGAGCCACAAGTTTCCTTCCACCCAGCGTTCCCCCAAGTCTCCCGATAAAAATGATACCTCACTTGTGTGGGTAGCCCTAGCGCCGGCGACAGGAAACGCCCTTAAGCGCAACGTGGACACATCCACATTTTTGAAAGAAAACAGAGGTGTTTTTTGAGAAGTGCCAACCTGTAGATTTTGGCCTGTAGCTCAGCCGGCACCTAGGGAAAGCTACCAAACCTGTGCATTTCTGAAAGCTAGAGAACTAGGGGAATCCAAGATGGGGTGACTTGTGGGGCTCGGACCAGGTTCTGTTACCCAGAATCCTTTGCAAACCTCAAAATTTGGCTAAAAAAACACATGTTCCTCACATTTCTGTGGCAGAAAGTTCTGGAATCTGAGAGGAGCCACAAATTTCCTTCCACCCAGCGTTCCCCCAAGTCTCCTGATAAAAATGATACCTCACTTGTGTGGGTAGGCCTAGCGCCCGCGACAGGAAAAGCCCCAAAGCGCAATATGGACACATCCAAATTTTTTCAAGAAAACAGACGTGTTTTTTGTGAAGTTCCTACCTGTAGATTTTGGCCTCTAGCTCAGCCGGCACCTAGTGAAACCTACCAAACCTGTGCATTTCTGAAAACTAGAGACCTAGGGGAATCCATGATGGGGCGACTTGTGGGGCTCGGACCAGGTTCTGTTACCCAGAATCCTTTGCAAACCTCAAAATTTGGCTAAAAAAACACATGTTCCTCACAATTCTGTGGCAGAAAGTTATGGAATCTGAGAGGAGCCACAAACTTACTTCCACCCAGCGTTCCCCCAAGTCTCCCGATAAAAATGATACCTCACTTGTGTGGGTAGGCCTAGCGCCCGCGACAGGAAACGCCCTAAAGCGCAACGTGGACACATCAACATTTTTGAAAGAAAACAGAGGTGTTTTTTGCGAAGTGCCAACCTGTAGATTTTGGCCTGTAGCTCAGCCGGCACCTAGGGAAACCTACCAAACCTGTGCATTTCTGAAAACTAGAGACCTAGGGGAATCCATGATGGGGTGACTTGTGGGGCTCGGACCAGGTTCTGTTACCCAGAATCCTTTGCAAACATCAAAATTTGGATAAAAAAACACATGTTCCTCACATTTCTGTGGCAGAAAGTTCTGGAATCTGAGAGGAGCCACAAATTTCTTTCCACCCAGCGTTCCCCCAAGTCTCCTGATAAAAATGACACCTCACTTGTGTGGGTAGGCCTAGCGCCCGCGACAGGAAACGCCCCAAAGCGCAATGTGGACACATCCACATTTTTTAAAGAAAACTGAGGTGTTTTTTGCGAAGTTCCTACCTGTAGATTTTTGCCTCTAGCTCAGCCGGCACCTAGGGAAACCTACCAAACCTGTGCATTTCTGAAAACTAGAGAACTAGGGGAATCTATGATGGGGCGACTTGTGGGGCTCGGACCAGGTTCTGTTACCCAGAATCCTTTGCAAACCTCATAATTTGGCTAAAAAAACACATGTTCCTCACAATTCTGTGGCAGAAAGTTCTGGAATCTGAGAGGAGCCACAAATTTCCTTCCACTCAGCGTTCCCCCAAATCTCCCGATAAAAATGATACCTCACCTGTGTGGGTAGGCCTAGCGCCCACGACAGGAAACGCCCTAAAGCGCAACGTGGACACATCCAAATTTTTGAAAGAAAACAGAGGTGTTTTTTGCAAAGTGCCAACCTGTAGATTTTGGCCTGTAGCTCAGCTGGCACCTAGGGAAACCTACCACACCTGTGCATTTCTGGAAGCTAGAGAACGAGGGGAATCCAAGATGGGGTGACTTGTGGGGCTCGGACCAGGTTCTGTTACCCAGAATCCTTTGCAAACCTCAAAATTTGGCTAAAAAAACACATGTTCCTCACATTTCTGTGGCAGAAAGTTCTGGAATCTGAGAGGAGCCACAAATTTCCTTCCACCCAGCGTTCCCCCAAGTCTCCCGATAAAAATTATACCTCACTTGTGTGGGTAGGCCTAGCGCCCACGACAGGAAACGCCCTAAAGCGCAACGTGGACATATCCAAATTTTTGAAAGAAAACAGAGGTGTTTTTTGCAAAGTGCCAACCTGTAGATTTTGGCCTGTAGCTCAGCCGGCACCTAGGGAAACTTACCAAACCTGTGCATTTCTGAAAGCTAGAGAACTAGGGGAATCCAAGATGGGGCGACTTGTGGGGCTCGGACCAGGTTCTCTTACCCAGAATCCTTTGCACACCTCAAAATGTGGCTAAAAAAACACATGTTCCTCACATTTCTGTGGCAGAAAGTTCTGGAATCTGAGAGGAGCCACAAATTTCCTTCCACCCAGCGTTTCCCTAAGTCTCCCGATAAAAATGATACCTCACTTGTGTGGGTAGGCCTAGCGCCCGCGACAGGAAACGCCCCAAACCGCAATGTGGACACATCCAATTTTTTTAAAGAAAACAGAGGTGTTTTTTGCGAAGTGCCTACCTGTAGATTTTGGCCTCTAGCTCAGCCAGCACCTAGGGAAACCTACCACACCTGTGCATTTCTGAAAACTAGAGACCTAGGGGAATCCATGATGGGGTGACTTGTGGGGCTCGGACCAGGTTCTGTTACCCAGAATCCTTTGCAAACCTCAAAATTTGGCTAAAAAATCACATGTTCCTCACAATTCTGTGGCAGAAAGTTCTGGAATCTGAGAGGAGCCACAGATTTCCTTCCACCCAGCGTTCCCCCAAATCTCCCGATAAAAATGATACCTCACTTGTGTGGGTAGGCCTAGCGCCCGCGACAGGAATTGCCCCAAAGCGCAACGTGGACACATCCAAATTTTTGAAAGAAAACAGAGGTGTTTTTTGCGAAGTGCCAACCTGTAGATTTTGGCCTGTAGCTCAGCTGGCACCTAGGGAAACCTACCAAACCTGTGCATTTCTGAAAGCTAAAGAACTAGGGGAATCCAAGATGGGGTGACTTGTGGGGCTCGGACCAGGTTCTGTTACCCAGAATCCTTTGCAAACCTCAAAATTTGGCTAAAAAAAACACATGTTCCTCACATTTCTGTGGCAGAAAGTTCTGGAATCTGAGAGGAGCCACAAATTTCCTTCCACCCAGCGTTCCCCCAAGTCTCCCGATAAAAATGATACCTCACTTGTGTGGGTAGGCCTAGCGCCCGCGACAGGAAACGCGCTAAAGCGCAACGTGGACACATCCAAATTTTTTAAAGAAAACAGAGGTGTTTTTTGCGAACTGCCAACCTGTAGATTTTGGCCTGTAGCTCAGCGGGCACCTAGGGAAACCTACCAAACCTGTGCATTTCTGAAAGCTAGAGAACTAGGTGAATCCAAGATGGGGTGACTTGAGGGGCTCGGACCAGGTTCTGTTACCCAGAATCCTTTGCAAACCTCAAAATTTGGCTAAAGAAACACATGTTCCTCATATTTCTGTGGCACAAAGTTCTGGAATCTGAGAGGAGCCACAAATTTCCTTCCACCCAGCGTTCCCCCAAGTCTCCCGATAAAAATGATACCTCACTTGTGTGGGTAGCCCTAGCGCCCGCGACAGGAAACGCCCTTAAGCGCAACGTGGACACATCCACATTTTTGAAAGAAAACAGAGGTGTTTTTTGAGAAGTGCCAACCTGTAGATTTTGGCCTGTAGCTCAGCCGGCACCTAGGGAAAGCTACCAAACCTGTGCATTTCTGAAAGCTAGAGAACTAGGGGAATCCAAGATGGGGTGACTTGTGGGGCTCGGACCAGGTTCTGTTACCCAGAATCCTTTGCAAACCTCAAAATTTGGCTAAAAAAACACATGTTCCTCACATTTCTGTGGCAGAAAGTTCTGGAATCTGAGAGGAGCCACAAATTTCCTTCCACCCAGCGTTCCCCCAAGTCTCCTGATAAAAATGATACCTCACTTGTGTGGGTAGGCCTAGCGCCCGCGACAGGAAAAGCCCCAAAGCGCAATATGGACACATCCAAATTTTTTCAAGAAAACAGACGTGTTTTTTGTGAAGTTCCTACCTGTAGATTTTGGCCTCTAGCTCAGCCGGCACCTAGTGAAACCTACCAAACCTGTGCATTTCTGAAAACTAGAGACCTAGGGGAATCCATGATGGGGCGACTTGTGGGGCTCGGACCAGGTTCTGTTACCCAGAATCCTTTGCAAACCTCAAAATTTGGCTAAAAAAACACATGTTCCTCACAATTCTGTGGCAGAAAGTTCTGGAATCTGAGAGGAGCCACAAATTTACTTCCACCCAGCGTTCCCCCAAGTCTCCCGATAAAAATGATACCTCACTTGTGTGGGTAGGCCTAGCGCCCGCGACAGGAAACGCCCTAAAGCGCAACGTGGACACATCAAAATTTTTGAAAGAAAACAGAGGTGTTTTTTGCGAAGTGCCAACCTGTAGATTTTGGCCTGTAGCTCAGCCGGCACCTAGGGAAACCTACCAAACCTGTGCATTTCTGAAAACTAGAGACCTAGGGGAATCCATGATGGGGTGACTTGTGGGGCTCGGACCAGGTTCTGTTACCCAGAATCCTTTGCAAACATCAAAATTTGGATAAAAAAACACATGTTCCTCACATTTCTGTGGCAGAAAGTTCTGGAATCTGAGAGGAGCCACAAATTTCTTTCCACCCAGCGTTCCCCCAAGTCTCCTGATAAAAATGACACCTCACTTGTGTGGGTAGGCCTAGCGCCCGCGACAGGAAACGCCCCAAAGCGCAATGTGGACACATCCACATTTTTTAAAGAAAACTGAGGTGTTTTTTGCGAAGTTCCTACCTGTAGATTTTTGCCTCTAGCTCAGCCGGCACCTAGGGAAACCTACCAAACCTGTGCATTTCTGAAAACTAGAGAACTAGGGGAATCTATGATGGGGCGACTTGTGGGGCTCGGACCAGGTTCTGTTACCCAGAATCCTTTGCAAACCTCATAATTTGGCTAAAAAAACACATGTTCCTCACAATTCTGTGGCAGAAAGTTCTGGAATCTGAGAGGAGCCACAAATTTCCTTCCACCCAGCGTTCCCCCAAATCTCCCGATAAAAATTATACCTCACCTGTGTGGGTAGGCCTAGCGCCCACGACAGGAAACGCCCTAAAGCGCAACGTGGACACATCCAAATTTTTGAAAGAAAACAGAGGTGTTTTTTGCAAAGTGCCAACCTGTAGATTTTGGCCTGTAGCTCAGCTGGCACCTAGGGAAACCTACCACACCTGTGCATTTCTGGAAGCTAGAGAACGAGGGGAATCCAAGATGGGGTGACTTGTGGGGCTCGGACCAGGTTCTGTTACCCAGAATCCTTTGCAAACCTCAAAATTTGGCTGAAAAAACACATGTTCCTCACATTTCTGTGGCAGAAAGTTCTGGAATCTGAGAGGAGCCACAAATTTCCTTCCACCCAGCGTTCCCCCAAGTCTCCCGATAAAAATTATACCTCACTTGTGTGGGTAGGCCTAGCGCCCACGACAGGAAACGCCCTAAAGCGCAACGTGGACATATCCAAATTTTTGAAAGAAAACAGAGGTGTTTTTTGCAAAGTGCCAACCTGTAGATTTTGGCCTGTAGCTCAGCCGGCACCTAGGGAAACCTACCAAACCTGTGCATTTCTGAAAGCTAGAGAACTAGGGGAATCCAAGATGGGGTGACTTGTGGGGCTCGGACCAGGTTCTGTTACCCAGAATCCTTTGCAAACCTCATAATTTGGCTAAAGAAAAACATGTTCCTCACATTTCTGTGGCAGAAAGTTCTGGAATCTGAGAGGAGCCACAAATTTCCTTCCACCCAGCGTTCCCCCAAGTCTCCCGATAAAAATGATACCTCACTTGTGTGGGTAGCCCTAGCGCACGCGACAGGAAACGCCCTAAAGCGCAACGTGGACACATCCAAATTTTTTAAAGAAAACAGAGGTGTTTTTTGCGAACTGCCAACCTGTAGATTTTGGCCTGTAGCTCAGCCGGCACCTAGGGAAAGCTACCAAACCTGTGCATTTCTGAAAGCTAGAGAACTAGGGGAATCCAAGATGGGGTGACTTGTGGGGCTCGGACTAGGTTCTATTACCCAGAATCCTTTGCAAACCTCAAAATTTGGCTAAAAAAACACATGTTCCTCACATTTCTGTGGCAGAAAGTTCTGGAATCTGAGAGGAGCCACAAATTTCCTTCCACCCAGCGTCCCCCCAATTCACCTGATAAAAATGTTACCTCACTTGTGTGGGTAGGCCTAGCGCCCGCGACAGGAAACGACCCAAAGCGCAATATGGACACATCCAAATTTTTTCAAGAAAACAGAGGTGTTTTTTGCGAAGTACTTACCTGTAGATTTTGGCCTCTAGCTCAGCCGGCACCTAGGGAAACCTACCAAACCTGTGCATTTCTGAAAACTAGAGACCTAGGGGAATCCATGATGGGGTGACTTGTGGGGCTCGGACCAGGTTCTGTTACCCAGAATCCTTTGCAAACCTCAAAATTTGGCTAAAAAAACACATGTTCCTCACAATTCTGTGGCAGGAAGTTCTGGAATCTGAGAGGAGCCACAAATTTCCTTCCACCCAGCGTTCCCCCAAATCTCTCGATAAAAATGATACCTCACCTGTGTGGGTAGGCCTAGCGCCAACGACAGGAAACGCCCTAAAGCGCAACGTGGACACATCCACATTTTTGAAAGAAAACAGAGGTGTTTTTTGCAAAGTGCCAACCTGTGGATTTTGGCCTGTAGCTCAGCTGGCACCTAGGGAAACCTACCAAACCTGTGCATTTCTAAAAACTAGAGACCTAGGGGAATCCATGATGGGGCGACTTGTGGGGCTCGGACCAGGTTCTGTTACCCAGAATCCTTTGCAAACCTCAAAATTTGGCTAAAAAAACACATGTTCCTCACAATTCTGTGGCAGAAAGTTCTGGAATCTGAGAGGAGCCACAAATTTCCTTCCACCCAGCGTTCCCCCAAGTCTCCCGATAAAAAAGATACCTCACTTGTGTGGGTAGGCCTAGCGCCCGCAACGGGAAACGCCCTAAAGCGCAACGTGGACACATCCAAATTTTTGAAAGAAAACAGTGGTGTTTTTTGCGAAGTGCCAACCTGTAGATTTTGGCCTGTAGCTCAGCCGGCACCTAGGGAAACCTACCAAACCTGTGCATTTCTGAAAGCTAGAGAACTAGGGGAATCCAAGATGGGGTGACTTGTGGGGCTCGGACCAGGTTCTGTTACCCAGAATCCTTTGCAAACCTCAAAATTTGGCTAAAAAAACACATGTTCCTCACATTTCTGTGGCAGAAAGTTCTGGAATCTGGGAGGAGCCACAAATTTCCTTCCACCCAGCGTTCCCCCAAGTCTCCCGATAAAAATGATACCTCACTTGTGTGGGTAGGCCTAGCGCCCGCGAAAGGAAACGCCCTAAAGCGTAACGTGGACACATCCAAATTTTTGAAAGAAAACAGAGGTGTTTTTTGCGAAGTGCCAACCTGTAGATTTTGGCCTGTAGCTCAGCCGGCACCTACGGAAACCTACCAAACCTGTGCATTTCTGAAAGCTAGAGAACTAGGGGAATCGAAGATGGGGTGACTTGTGGGGCTCGGACCAGGTTCTATTACCCAGAATCTTTTGTAAACCTCAAAATTTGGCTAAAAAAACACATGTTCCTCACATTTCTGTGGCAGAAAGTTCTGGAATCTGAGAGGAGCCACAAATTTCCTTCCACCCAGCGTTTCCCCAAGTCTCCCAATAAAAATGATACCTCACTTGTGTGGGTAGGCCTAGCGCCCGCGACAGGAAACGCCCCAAAGCGCAACTTGGACACATCCAATTTTTTGAAAGAAAACAGAGGTGTTTTTTGCGAAGTGCCTACCTGTAGATTTTGGCCTCTAGCTCAGCCGGCACCTAGGGAAACGTACCAAACCTGTGCATTTCTGAAAACTAGAGACCTAGGGGAATTCAAGATGGAGTGACTTGTGGGGCTCGGACCAGGTTCTGTTACCCAGAATCCTTTGCAAACCTCAAAATTTGGCTAAAAAAACACATGTTCCTCACATTTCTGTGGCAGAAAGTTCTGGAATCTGAGAGGAGCCACAAATTACCTTCCACCCAGCGTTCCCCCAAGTCTCCCGATAGAAATGATACCTCACTTGTGTGGGTAGGCCTAGCGCCCGCGACACGATACGCCCCAAAGCGCAACGTGGACACATTCCATTTTTTGAAAGAAAACAGTGCCTACCTGTAGATTTTGGCCTCTAGCTCAGCCGGCACCTAGGGAACCCTACCAAACCTGTGCATTTCTGAAAATTAGAGACCTAGGGGAATTCAAGATGGAGTGACTTGTGGGGCTCGGACCAAGTTCTGTTACCCAGAATCCTTTGCAAACCTCAAAATTTGGCTAAAAAAACACATGTTCCTCACATTTCTGTGGCAGAAAGTTCTGGAATCTGAGAGGAGCCACAAATTTCCTTCCACCCAGCGTTCCCCCAAGTCTCCCGACAAAAATGATACCTCACTTGTGTGGGTAGGCCTAGCGCCTGCGACAGGAAACGCCCCAAAGCGCAACGTGGACACATCCCATTTTTTGAAAGAAAACAGTGCCTACCTGTGGATTTTGGCGTGTAGCTCAGCCGGCACCTAGGGAAACTTACCAACCCTGTGCATTTCTGAAAACTAGAGACCTAGGGGAATCCATGATGGGGCGACTTGTGGGGCTCGGACCAGGTTCTCTTACCCAGAATCCTTTGCACACCTCAAAATGTGGCTAAAAAAACACATGTTCCTCACATTTCTGTGGCAGAAAGTTCTGGAATCTGAGAGGTCCACAAATTTCCTTCCACCTAGCGTTTCCCTAAGTCTCCCGATAAAAATGATACCTCACTTGTGTGGGTAGGCCTAGCGCCCGCGACAGGAAACGCCCCAAACCACAATGTGGACACATCCAATTTTTTGAAAGAAAACAGAGGTGTTTTTTGCGAAGTTCCTACCTGTAGATTTTGGCCTCTAGCTCAGCCAGCACCTAGGGAAACCTACCACACCTGTGCATTTCTGAAAACTAGAGACCTAGAGGAATCCATGATGGGGTGACTTGTGGGGCTCGGACCAGGTTCTGTTACCCAGAATCCTTTGCAAACCTCAAAATTTGGCTAAAAAAACACATGTTCCTCACATTTCTGTGGCAGAAAGTTCTGGAATCTGAGAGGAGCCACAAATTTCCTTCCACCCAGCGTTCCCAGCAAGTCTCCTGATAAAAATGACACCTCACTTGTGTGGGTAGGCCTAGCGCCTGCGACAGGAAACGCCCCAAAGCGCAATGTGGACACATCCACATTTTTTAAAGAAAACAGAGGTGTTTTTTGCGAAGTTCCTACCTGTAGATTTTGGCCTCTAGCTCAGCCGGCACCTAGGGAAACCTACCAAACCTGTGCATTTCTGAAAACTAGAGAACTAGGGGAATCCATGATGGGGCGACTTGTGGGGCTCGGACAAGGTTCTGTTACCCAGAATCCTTTGCAAACCTCAAAATTTGGCTAAAAAAACAAATGTTCCTCACAATTCTGTGGCAGAAAGTTCTGGAATCTGAGAGGAGCCACAGATTTCCTTCCACCCAGCGTTCCCCCAAATCTCCCGATAAAAATTATACCTCACTTGTGTAGGTAGGCCTAGCGCCCGCGACAGGAATTGCCCCAAAGCGCAACGTGGACACATCCAAATTTTTGAAAGAAAACAGAGGTGTTTTTTGCGAAGTGCCTACCTGTGGATTTTGGCGTGTAGCTCAGCCGGCACCTAGGGAAACTTACCAACCCTGTGCATTTCTGAAAACTAGAGACCTAGGGGAATCCATGATGGGGCGACTTGTGGGGCTCGGACCAGGTTCTCTTACCCAGAATCCTTTGCACACCTCAAAATGTGGCTAAAAAAACACATGTTCCTCACATTTCAGTGGCAGAAAGTTCTGGAATCTGAGAGGAGCCACAAATTTCCTTCCACCCAGCGTTTCCCTAAGTCTCCCGATAAAAATGATACCTCACTTGTGTGGGTAGGCCTAGCGCCCGCGACAGGAAACGCCCCAAACCGCAATGTGGACACATCCAATTTTTTTAAAGAAAACAGAGGTGTTTTTTGCGAAGTGCCTACTTGTAGATTTTGGCCTCTAACTCAGCCGCCACCTAGGGAAACCTACCACACCGGTTCATTTCTGAAAATTAGAGACCTAGGGGAATTCAAGATGGAGTGACTTGTGGGGCTCGGACCAAGTTCTGTTACCCAGAATCCTTTGCAAACCTCAAAATTTGGCTAAAAAAACACATGTTCCTCACATTTCTGTGGCAGAAAGTTCTGGAATCTGAGAGGAGCCACAAATTTCCTTCCACCCAGCGTTCCCCCAAGTCTCCCGACAAAAATGATACCTCACTTGTGTGGGTAGGCCTAGCGCCCGCGACAGGAAACGCCCCAAAGCGCAACGTGGACACATCCCATTTTTTGAATGAAAACAGTGCCTACCTGTGGATTTTGGCGTGTAGCTCAGCCGGCACCTAGGGAAACTTACCAACCCTGTGCATTTCTGAAAACTAGAGACCTAGGGGAATCCATGATGGGGCGACTTGTGGGGCTCGGACCAGGTTCTCTTACCCAGAATCCTTTGCACACCTCAAAATGTTGCTAAAAAAACACATGTTCCTCACATTTCTGTGGCAGAAAGTTCTGGAATCTGAGAGGTCCACAAATTTCCTTCCACCCAGCGTTTCCCTAAGTCTCCCGATAAAAATGATACCTCACTTTTGTGGGTAGGCCTAGCGCCCGCGACAGGAAACGCCCCAAACCGCAATGTGGACACATCCAATTTTTTGAATGAAAACAGAGGTGTTTTTTGCGAAGTTCCTACCTGTAGATTTTGGCCTCTAGCTCAGCCAGCACCTAGGGAAACCTACCACACCTGTGCATTTCTGAAAACTAGAGACCTAGAGGAATCCATGATGGGGTGACTTGTGGGGCTCGGACCAGGTTCTGTTACCCAGAATCCTTTGCAAACCTCAAAATTTGGCTAAAAAAACACATGTTCCTCACATTTCTGTGGCAGAAAGTTCTGGAATCTGAGAGGAGCCACAAATTTCCTTCCACCCAGCGTTCCCCCAAGTCTCCTGATAAAAATGACACCTCACTTGTGTGGGTAGGCCTAGCGCCTGCGACAGGAAACGCCCCAAAGCGCAATGTGAACACATCCACATTTTTTAAAGAAAACAGAGGTGTTTTTTGCGAAGTTCCTACCTGTAGATTTTGGCCTCTAGCTCAGCCGGCACCTAGGGAAACCTACCAAACCTGTGCATTTCTGAAAACTAGAGAACTAGGGGAATCCATGATGGGGCGACTTGTGGGGCTCGGACCAGGTTCTGTTACCCAGAATCCTTTGCAAACCTCAAAATTTGGCTAAAAAAACAAATGTTCCTCACAATTCTGTGGCAGAAAGTTCTGGAATCTGAGAGGAGCCACAGATTTCCTTCCACCCAGCGTTCCCCCAAATCTCCCGATAAAAATTATACCTCACTTGTGGAGGTAGGTCTAGCGCCCGCGACAGGAATTGCCCCAAAGCGCAACGTGGACACATCCAAATTTTTGAAAGAAAACAGAGGTGTTTTTTGCGAAGTGCCTACCTGTGGATTTTGGCGTGTAGCTCAGCCGGCACCTAGGGAAACTTACCAACCCTGTGCATTTCTGAAAACTAGAGACCTAGGGGAATCCATGATGGGGCGACTTGTGGGGCTCGGACCAGGTTCTCTTACCCAGAATCCTTTGCACACCTCAAAATGTGGCTAAAAAAACACATGTTCCTCACATTTCTGTGGCAGAAAGTTCTGGAATCTGAGAGGAGCCACAAATTTCCTTCCACCCAGCGTTTCCCTAAGTCTCCCGATAAAAATGATACCTCACTTGTGTGGGTAGGCGTAGCGCCCGCGACAGGAAACGCCCCAAACCGCAATGTGGACACATCCAATTTTTTTAAAGAAAACAGAGGTGTTTTTTGCGAAGTGCCTACCTGTAGATTTTGGCCTCTAGCTCAGCCAGCACCTAGGGAAACCTACCACACCTGTGCATTTCTGAAAACTAGAGACCTAGGGGAATCCATGATGGGGTGACTTGTGGGGCTCGGACCAGGTTCTGTTACCCAGAATCCTTTGCAAACCTCAAAATTTGGCTAAAAAATCACATGTTCCTCACAATTCTGTGGCAGAAAGTTCTGGAATCTGAGAGGAGCCACAGATTTCCTTCCACCCAGCGTTCCCCCAAATCTCCCGATAAAAATGATACCTCACTTGTGTGGGTAGGCCTAGCGCCCGCGACAGGAATTGCCCCAAAGCGCAACGTGGACACATCCAAATTTTTGAAAGAAAACAGAGGTGTTTTTTGCGAAGTGCCAACCTGTAGATTTTGGCCTGTAGCTCAGCTGGCACCTAGGGAAACCTACCAAACCTGTGCATTTCTGAAAGCTAGAGAACTAGGGGAATCCAAGATGGGGTGACTTGTGGGGCTCGGACCAGGTTCTGTTACCCAGAATCCTTTGCAAACCTCAAAATTTGGCTAAAAAAACACATGTTCCTCACATTTCTGTGGCAGAAAGTTCTGGAATCTGAGAGGAGCCACAAATTTCCTTCCACCCAGCGTTCCCCCAAGTCTCCCGATAAAAATGATACCTCACTTGTGTGGGTAGGCCTAGCGCCCGCGACAGGAAACGCGCTAAAGCGCAACATGGACACATCCAAATTTTTTAAAGAAAACAGAGGTGTTTTTTGCGAACTGCCAACCTGTAGATTTTGGCCTGTAGCTCAGCGGGCACCTAGGGAAACCTACCAAACCTGTGCATTTCTGAAAGCTAGAGAACTAGGTGAATCCAAGATGGGGTGACTTGTGGGGCTCGGACCAGGTTCTGTTACCCAGAATCCTTTGCAAACCTCAAAATTTGGCTAAAGAAACACATGTTCCTCATATTTCTGTGGCACAAAGTTCTGGAATCTGAGAGGAGCCACAAATTTCCTTCCACCCAGCGTTCCCCCAAGTCTCCCGATAAAAATGATACCTCACTTGTGTGGGTAGCCCTAGCGCCCGCGACAGGAAACGCCCTTAAGCGCAACGTGGACACATCCACATTTTTGAAAGAAAACAGAGGTGTTTTTTGAGAAGTGCCAACCTGTAGATTTTGGCCTGTAGCTCAGCCGGCACCTAGGGAAAGCTACCAAACCTGTGCATTTCTGAAAGCTAGAGAACTAGGGGAATCCAAGATGGGGTGACTTGTGGGGCTCGGACCAGGTTCTGTTACCCAGAATCCTTTGCAAACCTCAAAATTTGGCTAAAAAAACACATGTTCCTCACATTTCTGTGGCAGAAAGTTCTGGAATCTGAGAGGAGCCACAAATTTCCTTCCACCCAGCGTTCCCCCAAGTCTCCTGATAAAAATGATACCTCACTTGTGTGGGTAGGCCTAGCGCCCGCGACAGGAAAAGCCCCAAAGCGCAATATGGACACATCCAAATTTTTTCAAGAAAACAGACGTGTTTTTTGTGAAGTTCCTACCTGTAGATTTTGGCCTCTAGCTCAGCCGGCACCTAGTGAAACCTACCAAACCTGTGCATTTCTGAAAACTAGAGACCTAGGGGAATCCATGATGGGGCGACTTGTGGGGCTCAGACCAGGTTCTGTTACCCAGAATCCTTTGCAAACCTCAAAATTTGGCTAAAAAAACACATGTTCCTCACAATTCTGTGGCAGAAAGTTCTGGAATCTGAGAGGAGCCACAAATTTACTTCCACCCAGCGTTCCCCCAAGTCTCCCGATAAAAATGATACCTCACTTGTGTGGGTAGGCCTAGCGCCCGCGACAGGAAACGCCCTAAAGCGCAACGTGGACACATCAAAATTTTTGAAAGAAAACAGAGGTGTTTTTTGCGAAGTGCCAACCTGTAGATTTTGGCCTGTAGCTCAGCCGGCACCTAGGGAAACCTACCAAACCTGTGCATTTCTGAAAACTAGAGACCTAGGGGAATCCATGATGGGGTGACTTGTGGGGCTTGGACCAGGTTCTGTTACCCAGAATCCTTTGCAAACATCAAAATTTGGATAAAAAAACACATGTTCCTCACATTTCTGTGGCAGAAAGTTCTGGAATCTGAGAGGAGCCACAAATTTCTTTCCACCCAGCGTTCCCCCAAGTCTCCTGATAAAAATGACACCTCACTTGTGTGGGTAGGCCTAGCGCCCGCGACAGGAAACGCCCCAAAGCGCAATGTGGACACATCCACATTTTTTAAAGAAAACTGAGGTGTTTTTTGCGAAGTTCCTACCTGTAGATTTTTGCCTCTAGCTCAGCCGGCACCTAGGGAAACCTACCAAACCTGTGCATTTCTGAAAACTAGAGAACTAGGGGAATCTATGATGGGGCGACTTGTGGGGCTCGGACCAGGTTCTGTTACCCAGAATCCTTTGCAAACCTCATAATTTGGCTAAAAAAACACATGTTCCTCACAATTCTGTGGCAGAAAGTTCTGGAATCTGAGAGGAGCCACAAATTTCCTTCCACCCAGCGTTCCCCCAAATCTCCCGATAAAAATGATACCTCACCTGTGTGGGTAGGCCTAGCGCCCACGACAGGAAACGCCCTAAAGCGCAACGTGGACACATCCAAATTTTTGAAAGAAAACAGAGGTGTTTTTTGCAAAGTGCCAACCTGTAGATTTTGGCCTGTAGCTCAGCTGGCACCTAGGGAAACCTACCACACCTGTGCATTTCTGGAAGCTAGAGAACGAGGGGAATCCAAGATGGGGTGACTTGTGGGGCTCGGACCAGGTTCTGTTACCCAGAATCCTTTGCAAACCTCAAAATTTGGCTAAAAAAACACATGTTCCTCACATTTCTGTGGCAGAAAGTTCTGGAATCTGAGAGGAGCCACAAATTTCCTTCCACCCAGCGTTCCCCCAAGTCTCCCGATAAAAATTATACCTCACTTGTGTGGGTAGGCCTAGCGCCCACGACAGGAAACGCCCTAAAGCGCAACGTGGACATATCCAAATTTTTGAAAGAGAACAGAGGTGTTTTTTGCAAAGTGCCAACCTGTAGATTTTGGCCTGTAGCTCAGCCGGCACCTAGGGAAACCTACCAAACCTGTGCATTTCTGAAAGCTAGAGAACTAGGGGAATCCAAGATGGGGTGACTTGTGGGGCTCGGACCAGGTTCTGTTACCCAGAATCCTTTGCAAACCTCATAATTTGGCTAAAGAAACACATGTTCCTCACATTTCTGTGGCAGAAAGTTCTGGAATCTGAGAGGAGCCACAAATTTCCTTCCACCAACGTTCCCCCAAGTCTCCCGATAAAAATGATACCTCACTTGTGTGGGTAGCCCTAGCGCACGCGACAGGAAACGCCCTAAAGCGCAACGTGGACACATCCAAATTTTTTAAAGAAAACAGAGGTGTTTTTTGCGAACTGCCAACCTGTAGATTTTGGCCTGTAGCTCAGCCGGCACCTAGGGAAAGCTACCAAACCTGTGCATTTCTGAAAGCTAGAGAACTAGGGGAATCCAAGATGGGGTGACTTGTGGGGCTCGGACCAGGTTCTATTACCCAGAATCCTTTGCAAACCTCAAAATTTGGCTAAAAAAACACATGTTCCTCACATTTCTGTGGCAGAAAGTTCTGGAATCTGAGAGGAGCCACAAATTTCCTTCCACCCAGCGTCCCCCCAATTCACCTGATAAAAATGATACCTCACTTGTGTGGGTAGGCCTAGCGCCCGCGACAGGAAACGACCCAAAGCGCAATATGGACACATCCAAATTTTTTCAAGAAAACAGAGGTGTTTTTTGCGAAGTACTTACCTGTAGATTTTGGCCTCTAGCTCAGCCGGCACCTAGGGAAACCTACCAAACCTGTGCATTTCTGAAAACTAGAGACCTAGGGGAATCCATGATGGGGTGACTTGTGGGGCTCGGACCAGGTTCTGTTACCCAGAATCCTTTGCAAACCTCAAAATTTGGCTAAAAAAACACATGTTCCTCACAATTCTGTGGCAGGAAGTTCTGGAATCTGAGAGGAGCCACAAATTTCCTTCCACCCAGCGTTCCCCCAAATCTCTCGATAAAAATGATACCTCACCTGTGTGGGTAGGCCTAGCGCCAACGACAGGAAATGCCCTAAAGCGCAACGTGGACACATCCACATTTTTGAAAGAAAACAGAGGTGTTTTTTGCAAAGTGCCAACCTGTAGATTTTGGCCTGTAGCTCAGCTGGCACCTAGGGAAACCTACCAAACCTGTGCATTTCTAAAAACTAGAGACCTAGGGGAATCCATGATGGGGCGACTTGTGGGGCTCGGACCAGGTTCTGTTACCCAGAATCCTTTGCAAACCTCAAAATTTGGCTAAAAAAACACATGTTCCTCACAATTCTGTGGCAGAAAGTTCTGGAATCTGAGAGGAGCCACAAATTTCCTTCCACCCAGCGTTCCCCCAAGTCTCCCGATAAAAAAGATACCTCACTTGTGTGGGTAGGCCTAGCGCCCGCAACGGGAAACGCCCTAAAGCGCAACGTGGACACATCCAAATTTTTGAAAGAAAACAGTGGTGTTTTTTGCGAAGTGCCAACCTGTAGATTTTGGCCTGTAGCTCAGCCGGCACCTAGGGAAACCTACCAAACCTGTGCATTTCTGAAAGCTAGAGAACTAGGGGAATCCAAGATGGGGTGACTTGTGGGGCTCGGACCAGGTTCTGTTACCCAGAATCCTTTGCAAACCTCAAAATTTGGCTAAAAAAACACATGTTCCTCACATTTCTGTGGCAGAAAGTTCTGGAATCTGGGAGGAGCCACAAATTTCCTTCCACCCAGCGTTCCCCCAAGTCTCCCGATAAAAATGATACCTCACTTGTGTGGGTAGGCCTAGCGCCCGCGAAAGGAAACGCCCTAAAGCGTAACGTGGACACATCCAAATTTTTGAAAGAAAACAGAGGTGTTTTTTGCGAAGTGCCAACCTGTAGATTTTGGCCTGTAGCTCAGCCGGCACCTACGGAAACCTACCAAACCTGTGCATTTCTGAAAGCTAGAGAACTAGGGGAATCGAAGATGGGGTGACTTGTGGGGCTCGGACCAGGTTCTGTTACCCAGAATCTTTTGTAAACCTCAAAATTTGGCTAAAAAAACACATGTTCCTCACATTTCTGTGGCAGAAAGTTCTGGAATCTGAGAGGAGCCACAAATTTCCTTCCACCCAGCGTTTCCCCAAGTCTCCCAATAAAAATGATACCTCACTTGTGTGGGTAGGCCTAGCGCCCGCGACAGGAAACGCCCCAAAGCGCAACTTGGACACATCCAATTTTTTGAAAGAAAACAGAGGTGTTTTTTGCGAAGTGCCTACCTGTAGATTTTGGCCTCTAGCTCAGCCGGCACCTAGGGAAACGTACCAAACCTGTGCATTTCTGAAAACTAGAGACCTAGGGGAATTCAAGATGGAGTGACTTGTGAGGCTCGGACCAGGTTCTGTTACCCAGAATCCTTTGCAAACCTCAAAATTTGGCTAAAAAAACACATGTTCCTCACATTTCTGTGGCAGAAAGTTCTGGAATCTGAGAGGAGCCACAAATTACCTTCCACCCAGCGTTCCCCCAAGTCTCCCGATAGAAATGATACCTCACTTGTGTGGGTAGGCCTAGCGCCCGCGACACGATACGCCCCAAAGCGCAACGTGGACACATCCCATTTTTTGAAAGAAAACAGTGCCTACCTGTAGATTTTGGCCTCTAGCTCAGCCGGCACCTAGGGAACCCTACCAAACCTGTGCATTTCTGAAAATTAGAGACCTAGGGGAATTCAAGATGGAGTGACTTGTGGGGCTCGGACCAAGTTCTGTTACCCAGAATCCTTTGCAAACCTCAAAATTTGGCTAAAAAAACACATGTTCCTCACATTTCTGTGGCAGAAAGTTCTGGAATCTGAGAGGAGCCACAAATTTCCTTCCACCCAGCGTTCCCCCAAGTCTCCCGACAAAAATGATACCTCACTTGTGTGGGTAGGCCTAGCGCCTGCGACAGGAAACGCCCCAAAGCGCAACGTGGACACATCCCATTTTTTTAAAGAAAACAGTGCCTACCTGTGGATTTTGGCGTGTAGCTCAGCCGGCACCTAGGGAAACTTACCAACCCTGTGCATTTCTGAAAACTAGAGACCTAGGGGAATCCATGATGGGGCGACTTGTGGGGCTCGGACCAGGTTCTCTTACCCAGAATCCTTTGCACACCTCAAAATGTGGCTAAAAAAACACATGTTCCTCACATTTCTGTGGCAGAAAGTTCTGGAATCTGAGAGGTCCACAAATTTCCTTCCACCCAGCGTTTCCCTAAGTCTCCCGATAAAAATGATACCTCACTTGTGTGGGTAGGCCTAGCGCCCGCGACAGGAAACGCCCCAAACCACAATGTGGACACATCCAATTTTTTGAAAGAAAACAGAGGTGTTTTTTGCGAAGTTCCTACCTGTAGATTTTGGCCTCTAGCTCAGCCAGCACCTAGGGAAACCTACCACACCTGTGCATTTCTGAAAACTAGAGACCTAGAGGAATCCATGATGGGGTGACTTGTGGGGCTCGGACCAGGTTCTGTTACCCAGAATCCTTTGCAAACCTCAAAATTTGGCTAAAAAAACTCATGTTCCTCACATTTCTGTGGCAGAAAGTTCTGGAATCTGAGAGGAGCCACAAATTTCCTTCCACCCAGCGTTCCCAGCAAGTCTCCTGATAAAAATGACACCTCACTTGTGTGGGTAGGCCTAGCGCCTGCGACAGGAAACGCCCCAAAGCGCAATGTGGACACATCCACATTTTTTAAAGAAAACAGAGGTGTTTTTTGCGAAGTTCCTACCTGTAGATTTTGGCCTCTAGCTCAGCCGGCACCTAGGGAAACCTACCAAACCTGTGCATTTCTGAAAACTAGAGAACTAGGGGAATCCATGATGGGGCGACTTGTGGGGCTCGGACCAGGTTCTGTTACCCAGAATCCTTTGCAAACCTCAAAATTTGGCTAAAAAAACAAATGCTCCTCACAATTCTGTGGCAGAAAGTTCTGGAATCTGAGAGGAGCCACAGATTTCCTTCCACCCAGCGTTCCCCCAAATCTCCCGATAAAAATTATACCTCACTTGTGTAGGTAGGCCTAGCGCCCGCGACAGGAATTGCCCCAAAGCGCAACGTGGACACATCCAAATTTTTGAAAGAAAACAGAGGTGTTTTTTGCGAAGTGCCTACCTGTGGATTTTGGCGTGTAGCTCAGCCGGCACCTAGGGAAACTTACCAACCCTGTGCATTTCTGAAAACTAGAGACCTAGGGGAATCCATGATGGGGCGACTTGTGGGGCTCGGACCAGGTTCTCTTACCCAGAATCCTTTGCACACCTCAAAATGTGGCTAAAAAAACACATGTTCCTCACATTTCAGTGGCAGAAAGTTCTGGAATCTGAGAGGAGCCACAAATTTCCTTCCACCCAGCGTTTCCCTAAGTCTCCCGATATAAATGATACCTCACTTGTGTGGGTAGGCCTAGCGCCCGCGACAGGAAACGCCCCAAACCGCAATGTGGACACATCCAATTTTTTTAAAGAAAACAGAGGTGTTTTTTGCGAAGTGCCTACTTGTAGATTTTGGCCTCTAACTCAGCCGCCACCTAGGGAAACCTACCACACCGGTTCATTTCTGAAAATTAGAGACCTAGGGGAATTCAAGATGGAGTGACTTGTGGGGCTCGGACCAAGTTCTGTTACCCAGAATCCTTTGCAAACCTCAAAATTTGGCTAAAAAAACACATGTTCCTCACATTTCTGTGGCAGAAAGTTCTGGAATCTGAGAGGAGCCACAAATTTCCTTCCACCCAGCGTTCCCCCAAGTCTCCAGACAAAAATGATACCTCACTTGTGTGGGTAGGCCTAGCGCCCGCGACAGGAAACGCCCCAAAGCGCAACGTGGACACATCCCATTTTTTGAAAGAAAACAGTGCCTACCTGTGGATTTTGGCGTGTAGCTCAGCCGGCACCTAGGGAAACTTACCAACCCTGTGCATTTCTGAAAACTAGAGACCTAGGGGAATCCATGATGGGGCGACTTGTGGGGCTCGGACCAGGTTCTCTTACCCAGAATCCTTTGCACACCTCAAAATGTTGCTAAAAAAACACATGTTCCTCACATTTCTGTGGCAGAAAGTTCTGGAATCTGAGAGGTCCACAAATTTCCTTCCACCCAGCGTTTCCCTAAGTCTCCCGATAAAAATGATACCTCACTTTTGTGGGTAGGCCTAGCGCCCGCGACAGGAAACGCCCCAAACCGCAATGTGGACACATCCAATTTTTTGAATGAAAACAGAGGTGTTTTTTGCGAAGTTCCTACCTGTAGATTTTGGCCTCTAGCTCAGCCAGCACCTAGGGAAACCTACCACACCTGTGCATTTCTGAAAACTAGAGACCTAGAGGAATCCATGATGGGGTGACTTGTGGGGCTCGGACCAGGTTCTGTTACCCAGAATCCTTTGCAAACCTCAAAATTTGGCTAAAAAAACACATGTTCCTCACATTTCTGTGGCAGAAAGTTCTGGAATCTGAGAGGAGCCACAAATTTCCTTCCACCCAGCGTTCCCCCAAGTCTCCTGATAAAAATGACACCTCACTTGTGTGGGTAGGCCTAGCGCCTGCGACAGGAAACGCCCCAAAGCGCAATGTGGACACATCCACATTTTTTAAAGAAAACAGAGGTGTTTTTTGCGAAGTTCCTACCTGTAGATTTTGGCCTCTAGCTCAGCCGGCACCTAGGGAAACCTACCAAACCTGTGCATTTCTGAAAACTAGAGAACTAGGGGAATCCATGATGGGGCGACTTGTGGGGCTCGGACCAGGTTCTGTTACCCAGAATCCTTTGCAAACCTCAAAATTTGGCTAAAAAAACAAATGTTCCTCACAATTCTGTGGCAGAAAGTTCTGGAATCTGAGAGGAGACACAGATTTCCTTCCACCCAGCGTTCCCCCAAATCTCCCGATAAAAATTATACCTCACTTGTGGAGGTAGGCCTAGCGCCCGCGACAGGAATTGCCCCAAAGCGCAACGTGGACACATCCAAATTTTTGAAAGAAAACAGAGGTGTTTTTTGCGAAGTGCCTACCTGTGGATTTTGGCGTGTAGCTCAGCCGGCACCTAGGGAAACTTACCAACCCTGTGCATTTCTGAAAACTAGAGACCTAGGGGAATCCATGATGGGGCGACTTGTGGGGCTCGGACCAGGTTCTCTTACCCAGAATCCTTTGCACACCTCAAAATGTGGCTAAAAAAACACATGTTCCTCACATTTCTGTGGCAGAAAGTTCTGGAATCTGAGAGGAGCCACAAATTTCCTTCCACCCAGCGTTTCCCTAAGTCTCCCGATAAAAATGATACCTCACTTATGTGGGTAGGCCTAGCGCCCGCGACAGGAGACGCCCCAAACCGCAATGTGGACACATCCAATTTTTTTAAAGAAAACAGAGGTGTTTTTTGAGAAGTGCCTACCTGTAGATTTTGGCCTCTAGCTCAGCCAGCACCTAGGGAAACCTACCAAACCTGTGCATTTCTGAAAACTAGAGACCTAGGGGAATCCATGATGGGGTGACTTGTGGGGCTCGGACCAGGTTCTGTTACCCAGAATCCTTTGCAAACCTCAAAATTTGGCTAAAAAATCACATGTTCCTCACAATTCTGTGGCAGAAAGTTCTGAAATCTGAGAGGAGCCACAGATTTCCTTCCACCCAGCATTCCCCCAAATCTCCCGATAAAAATGATACCTCACTTGTGTGGGTAGGCCTAGCGCCCGCGACAGGAATTGCCCCAAAGCGCAACGTGGACACATCCAAATTTTTGAAAGAAAACAGAGGTGTTTTTTGCGAAGTGCCAACCTGTAGATTTTGGCCTGTAGCTCAGCTGGCACCTAGGGAAACCTACCAAACCTGTGCATTTCTGGAAGCTAGAGAACGAGGGGAATCCAAGATGGGGTGACTTGTGGGGCTCGGACCAGGTTCTGTTACCCAGAATCCTTTGCAAACCTCAAAATTTGGCTAAAAAAACACATGTTCCTCACATTTCTGTGGCAGAAAGTTCTGGAATCTGAGAGGAGCCACAAATTTCCATCCACCCAGCGTTCCCCCAAGTCTCCCGATAAAAATGATACCTCACTTGTGTGGGTAGGCCTAGCGCCCGCGACAGGAAACGCGCTAAAGCGCAGCGTGGACACATCCAAATTTTTTAAAGAAAACAGAGGTGTTTTTTGCGAACTGCCAACCTGTAGATTTTGGCCTGTAGCTCAGCGGGCACCTTGGGAAACCTACCAAACCTGTGCATTTCTGAAAGCTAGAGAACTAGGTGAATCCAAGATGGGGTGACTTGTGGGGCTCGGACCAGGTTCTGTTACCCAGAATCCTTTGCAAACCTCAAAATTTGGCTAAAGAAACACACGTTCCTCATATTTCTGTGGCACAAAGTTCTGGAATCTGAGAGGAGCCACAAATTTCCTTCCACCCAGCGTTCCCCCAAGTCTCCCGATAAAAATGATACCTCACTTGTGTGGGTAGCCCTAGCGCCCGCGACAGGAAACGCCCTTAAGCGCAACGTGGACACATCCACATTTTTGAAAGAAAACAGAGGTGTTTTTTGAGAAGTGCCAACCTGTAGATTTTGGACTGTAGCTCAGCCGGCACCTAGGGAAAGCTACCAAACCTGTGCATTTCTGAAAGCTAGAGAACTAGGGGAATCCAAGATGGGGTGACTTGTGGGGCTCGGACCAGGTTCTGTTACCCAGAATCCTTTGCAAACCTCAAAATTTGGCTAAAATAACACATGTTCCTCACATTTCTGTGGCAGAAAGTTCTGGAATCTGAGAGGAGCCACAAATTTCCTTCCACCCAGCGTTCCCCCAAGTCTCCTGATAAAAATGATACCTCACTTGTGTGGGTAGGCCTAGCGCCCGCGACAGGAAACGCCCCAAAGCGCAATATGGACACATCCAAATTTTTTCAAGAAAACAGACGTGTTTTTTGTGAAGTTCCTACCTGTAGATTTTGGCCTCTAGCTCAGCCGGCACCTAGTGAAACCTACCAAACCTGTGCATTTCTGAAAACTAGAGACCTAGGGGAATCCATGATGGGGCGACTTGTGGGGCTCGGACCAGGTTCTGTTACCCAGAATCCTTTGCAAACCTCAAAATTTGGCTAAAAAAACACATGTTCCTCACAATTCTGTGGCAGAAAGTTCTAGAATCTGAGAGGAGCCACAAATTTACTTCCACCCAGCGTTCCCCCAAGTCTCCCGATAAAAATGATACCTCACTTGTGTGGGTAGGCCTAGCGCCCGCGACAGGAAACGCCCTAAAGCGCAACGTGGACACATCCAAATTTTTGATAGAAAACAGAGGTGTTTTTTGCGAAGTGCCAACCTGTAGATTTTGGCCTGTAGCTCAGCCGGCACCTACGGAAACCTACCAAACCTGTGCATTTCTGAAAGCTAGAGAACGAGGGGAATCCAAGATGGGGTGACTTGTGGGGCTCGGACCAGGTTCTGTTACCCAGAATTCTTTGCAAACCTCAAAATTTGGCAAAAAAACACATGTTCCTCACATTTCTGTGGCAGAAAGTTCTGGAATCTGAGAGGAGCCACAAATTTCCTTCCACCCAGCGTTCCCCCAAGTCTCCCGATAAAATTGATACCTCACTTGTGTGGGTAGGCCTAGCGCCCGCGACAGGAAACGCCCTAAAGTGCAACGTGGACACATCCAAATTTTTGAAAGAAAACAGAGGTGTTTTTTGCGAAGTGCCAACCTGTAGATTTTGGCCTGTAGCTCAGCCGGCACCTAGGGAAACCTACCAAACCTGTGCATTTCTGAAAACTAGAGACCTAGGGGAATCCATGATGGGGTGACTTGTGGGGCTCGGACCAGGTTCTGTTACCCAGAATCCTTTGCAAACATCAAAATTTGGCTAAAAAAACACATGTTCCTTCACATTTCTGTGGCAGAAAGTTCTGGAATCTGAGAGGAGCCACAAATTTCCTTCCACCCAGCGTTCCCCCAAGTCTCCTGATAAAAATGACACCTCACTTGTGTGGGTAGGCCTAGCGCCCGCGACAGGAAACGCCCCTAAGCGCAATGTGGACACATCCACATTTTTTAAAGAAAACTGAGGTGTTTTTTGCGAAGTTCCTACCTGTAGATTTTTGCCTCTAGCTCAGCCGGCACCTAGGGAAACCTACCAAACCTGTGCATTTCTGAAAACTAGAGAAATAGGGGAATCCATGATGGGGCGACTTGTGGGGCTCGGACCAGGTTCTGTTACCCAGAATCCTTTGCAAACCTCATAATTTGGCTAAAAAAACACATGTTCCTCACAATTCTGTGGCAGAAAGTTCTGGAATCTGAGAGGAGCCACAAATTTCCTTCCACTCAGCGTTCCCCCAAATCTCCCGATAAAAATGATACCTCACCTGTGTGAGTAGGCCTAGCGCCCACGACAGGAAACGCCCTAAAGCGCAACGTGGACACATCCAAATTTTTGAAAGAAAACAGAGGTGTTTTTTGCAAAGTGCCAACCTGTAGATTTTGGCCTGTAGCTCAGCTGGCACCTAGGGAAACCTGCCACACCTGTGCATTTCTGGAAGCTAGAGAACGAGGGGAATCCAAGATGGGGTGACTTGTGGGGCTCGGACCAGGTTCTGTTACCCAGAATCCTTTGCAAACCTCAAAATATGGCTAAAAAAACACATGTTCCTCACATTTCTGTGGCAGAAAGTTCTGGAATCTGAGAGGAGCCACAAATTTCCTTCCACCCAGCGTTCCCCCAAGTCTCCCGATAAAAATTATACCTCACTTGTGTGGGTAGGCCTAGCGCCCGCGACAGGAAACGCCCTAAAGCGCAACGTGGACACATCCAAATATTTGAAAGAAAACAGAGGTGTTTTTTGCAAAGTGCCAACCTGTAGATTTTGGCCTGTAGCTCAGCCGGCACCTAGGGAAACCTACCAAACCTGTGCATTTCTGAAAGCTAGAGAACTAGGGGAATCCAAGATGGGGTGACTTGTGGGGCTCGGACCAGGTTCTGTTACCCAGAATCCTTTGCAAACCTCAAAATTTGGCTAAAGAAACACATGTTCCTCACATTTCTGTGGCAGAAAGTTCTGGAATCTGAGAGGAGCCACAAATTTCCTTCCACCGAGCGTTCCCCCAAGTCTCCCGATAAAAATGATACCTCACTTGTGTGGGTAGCCCTAGCGCACGCGACAGGAAACGCCCTAAAGCGCAACGTGGACACATCCAAATTTTTGAAAGAAAACAGAGGTGTTTTTTGAGAAGTGCCAACCTGTAGATTTTGGCCTGTAGCTCAGCCGGCACCTAGGGAAAGCTACCAAACCTGTGCATTTCTGAAAGCTAGAGAACTAGGGGAATCCAAGATGGGGTGACTTGTGGGGCTCGGACCAGGTTCTATTACCCAGAATCCTTTGCAAACCTCAAAATTTGGCTAAAAAAACACATGTTCCTCACATTTCTGTGGCAGAAAGTTCTGGAATCTGAGAGGAGCCACAAATTTCCTTCCACCCAGCGTTCCCCCAAGTCTCCTGATAAAAATGATACCTCACTTGTGTGGGTAGGCCTAGCGCCCGCGACAGGAAACGACCCAAAGCGCAATATGGACACATCCACATTTTTTCAAGAAAACAGAGGTGTTTTTTGCGAAGTACTTACCTGAAGATTTTGGCCTCTAGCTCAGCCGGCACCTAGGGAAACCTACCAAACCTGTGCATTTCTGAAAACTAGAGACCTAGGGGAATCCATGATGGGGCGACTTGTGGGGCTCGGACCAGGTTCTGTTACCCAGAATCCTTTGCAAACCTCAAAATTTGGCTAAAAAAACACATGTTCCTCACAATTCTGTGGCAGGAAGTTCTGGAATCTGAGAGGAGCCACAAATTTCCTTCCACCCAGCGTTCCCCGAAATCTCCCGATAAAAATGATACCTCACCTGTGTGGGTAGGCCTAGCGCCAGCGACAGGAAACGCCCTAAAGCGCAACGTGGACACATCCAAATTTTTGAAAGAAAACAGAGGTGTTTTTTGCAAAGTGCCAACCTGTAGATTTTGGCCTGTAGCTCAGCTGGCACCTAGGGAAACCTACCAAACCTGTGCATTTCTAAAAACTAGAGACCTAGGGGAATCCATGATGGGGCGACTTGTGGGGCTCGGACCAGGTTCTGTTACCCAGAATCCTTTGCAAACCTCAAAATTTGGCTAAAAAAACACATGTTCCTCACAATTCTGTGGCAGAAAGTTCTGGAATCTGAGAGGAGCCACAAATTTCCTTCCACCCAGCGTTCCCCCAAGTCTCCCGATAAAAATGATACCTCACTTGTGTGGGTAGGCCTAGCGCCCGCAACGGGAAACGCCCTAAAGCGCAACGTGGACACATCCAAATTTTTGAAAGAAAACAGTGGTGTTTTTTGCGAAGTGCCAACCTGTAGATTTTGGCCTGTAGCTCAGCCGGCACCTAGAAAACCTACCAAACCTGTGCATTTCTGAAAGCTAGAGAACTAGGGGAATCCAAGATGGGGTGACTTGTGGGGCTCGGACCAGGTTCTGTTACCCAGAATCCTTTGCAAACCTCAAAATTTGGCTAAAAAAACACATGTTCCTCAAATTTCTGTGGCAGAAAGTTCTGGAATCTGGGAGGAGCCACAAATTTCCTTCCACCCAGCGTTCCCCCAAGTCTCCCGATAAAAATGATACCTCACTTGTGTGGGTAGGCCTAGCGCCCGCGAAAGTAAACGCCCTAAAGCGTAACGTGGACACATCCAAATTTTTGAAAGAAAACAGAGGTGTTTTTTGCGAAGTGCCAACCTGTAGATTTTGGCCTGTAGCTCAGCCGGCACCTAGGGAAACCTACCAAACCTGTGCATTTCTGAAAGCTAGAGAACTAGGGGAATCGAAGATGGGGTGACTTGTGGGGCTCGGACCAGGTTCTGTTACCCAGAATCTTTTGTAAACCTCAAAATTTGGCTAAAAAAACACATGTTCCTCACATTTCTGTGGCAGAAAGTTCTGGAATCTCAGAGGAGCCACAAATTTCCTTCCACCCAGCATTTCCCCAAGTCTCCCAATAAAAATGATACCTCACTTGTGTGGGTAGGCCTAGCGCCCGCGACAGGAAACGCCCCAAAGCGCAACTTGGACACATCCAATTTTTTGAAAGAAAACAGAGGTGTTTTTTGCGAAGTGCCTACCTGTAGATTTTGGCCTCTAGCTCAGCCGGCACCTAGGGAAACGTACCAAACCTGTGCATTTCTGAAAACTAGAGACCTAGGGGAATTCAAGATGGAGTGACTTGTGGGGCTCGGACCAGGTTCTGTTACCCAGAATCCTTTGCAAACCTCAAAATTTGGCTAAAAAAACACATGTTCCTCACATTTCTGTGGCAGAAAGTTCTGGAATCTGAGAGGAGCCACAAATTACCTTCCACCCAGCGTTCCCCCAAGTCTCCCGATAGAAATGATACCTCACTTGTGTGGGTAGGCCTAGCGCCCGCGACACGATACGCCCCAAAGCGCAACGTGGACACATCCCATTTTTTTAAAGAAAACAGTGCCTACCTGTGGATTTTGGCATGTAGCTCAGCCGGCACCTAGGGAAACCTACCAACCCTGTGCATTTCTGAAAACTAGAGACCTAGGGGAATCCATGATTTGTCGACTTGTGGCGCACGGACCAGGTTCTCTTACCCAGAATCCTTTGCAAACCTCAAAATTTGGCTAAAAAAACACATGTTCCTCACATTTCTGTGGCATAAAGTTCTGCAATCTGAGAGGAGCCACAAATTTCCTTCCACCCAGCATTTCCCTAAGTATCCCGATAAAAATGATACCTCACTTGTGTGGGTAGGCCTAGCGCCCGCGACAGGAAACGCCCCAAAGCGCAATGTGGACACATCCATATTTTTTAAAGAAAACAGAGGTGTTTTTTGCGAAGTGCCTACTTGTAGATTTTGGCCTCTAGCTCAGCCGGCACCTAGGGAAACCTACCAAACCTGTGCATTTCTGAAAACTAGAGATCTAGGGGAATTCAAGATGGGGTGACTTGTGGGGCTCGGACCAGGTTCTTTTACCCAGAATCCTTTGCAAACCTCAAAATTTGGCTAAAAAAACACATGTTCCTCACATTTCTGTGGCAGAAAGTTCTGGAATCTGAGATGAGCCACAAATTTCCTTCCACCCAGCGTTCCCCCAAGTCTCCCGATAAAAATGATTCCTCACTTGTGTGGGTAGGCCTAGCGCCCGCGACAGTAAACGCCCCAAAGCGCAACGTGGACACATCCACATTTTTTAAAGAAAACAAAGGTGTTTTTTGCGAAGTGCCTACTTGTAGATTTTGGCCTCTAACTCAGCCGCCACCTAGGGAAACCTACCACACCAGTGCATTTCTAAAAACTAGAGACCTAGGGGAATCCATGATGGGGTGACTTGTGGGGCTCGGACCAGGTTCTGTTACCCAGAATCCTTTGCAAACCTCAAAATTTGGCTAAAAAAACACATGTTCCTCACATTTCTGTGGCAGAAAGTTCTGGAATCTGAGAGGAACCACAAATTTCCTTCCACCCAGCGTTCCCCCAAGTCTCCTGACAAAAATGATACCTCACTTGTGTGGGTAGGCCTAGCGCCCGCGACAGGAAACACCCTAAAGCGCAACGTGGACACATCCAAATTTTTGAAAGAAAACAGAGGTGTTTTTTGAGAAGTGCCAACCTGTAGATTTTGGCTTGTAGCTCAGCCGGCACCTAGGGAAACCTACCAAACCTGTGCATTTCTGAAAGCTAGAGAACTAGGGGAATCCAAGATGGGGTGACTTGTGGGGCTCGGACCAGGTTCTATTACCCAGAATCCTTTGCAAACCTCAAAATTTGGCTAAAAAAACACATGTTCCTCACATTTCTGTGGCAGAAAGTTCTGGAATCTGAGAGGAGCCACAAATTTCCTTCCACCCAGCGTTCCCCCAAATCTCCCGATAAAAATGATACCTCACCTGTGTGGGTAGGCCTAGCGCCCGCGACAGGAAACGCCCTAAAGCGCAACGTGGACACATCCAAATTTTTGAAAGAAAACAGAGGTGTTTTTTGCAAAGTGCCAACCTGTAGATTTTGGCCTGTAGCTCAGCTGGCACCTAGGGAAACCTACCAAACCTGTGCATTTCTGGAAGCTAGAGAACAAGGGGAATCCAAGATGGGGTGACTTGTGGGGCTCGGACCAGGTTCTGTTACCCAGAATCCTTTGCAAACCTCAAAATTTGGCTAAAAAAACACATGTTCCTCACATTTCTGTGGCAGAAAGTTCTGGAATCTGAGAGGAGCCACAAATTTCCTTCCACCCAGCGTTCCCCCAAGTCTCCCGATAAAAATTATACCTCACTTGTGTGGGTAGGCCTAGCGCCCGCGACAGGAAACGCCCTAAAGCGCAACGTGGACACCTCCAAATTTTTGAAAGAAAACAGAGGTGTTTTTTGCGAAGTGCCAACCTGTAGATTTTGGCCTGTAGCTCAGCCGGCACCTAGGGAAACCTACCAAACCTGTGCATTTCTGAAAGCTAGAGAACTAGGGGAATCCAAGATGGGGTGACTTGTGGGGCTCGGACCAGGTTCTGTTACCCAGAATCCTTTGCAAACCTCAAAATTTGGCTAAAGAAACACATGTTCCTCACATTTCTGTGGCAGAAAGTTCTGGAATCTGAGAGGAGCCACAAATTTCCTTCCACCCAGCGTTCCCCCAAGTCTCCCGATAAAAATGATACCTCACTTGTGTGGGTAGCCCTAGCGCACGCGACAGGAAACGCCCTAAAGCGCAACGTGGACACATCCAAATTTTTGAAAGAAAACAGAGGTGTTTTTTGAGAAGTGCCAACCTTTAGATTTTGGCCTGTAGCTCAGCCGGCACCTAGGGAAAGCTACCAAACCTGTGCATTTCTGAAAGCTAGAGAACTAGGGGAATCCAAGATGGGGTGACTTGTGGGGCTCGGACCAGGTTCTATTACCCAGAATCCTTTGCAAACCTCAAAATTTGGCTAAAAAAACACATGTTCCTCACATTTCTGTGGCAGAAAGTTCTGGAATCTGAGAGGAGCCACAAATTTCCTTCCACCCAGCATTCCCCCAAGTCTCCTGATAAAAATGATACCTCACTTGTGTGGGTAGGCCTAGCGCCCGCGACAGGAAACGACCCAAAGCGCAATATGGACACATCCAAATTTTTTCAAGAAAACAGAGGTGTTTTTTGCGAAGTACTTACCTGTAGATTTTGGCCTCTAGCTCAGCCGGCACATAGGGAAACCTACCAAACCTGTGCATTTCTGAAAACTAGAGACCTAGGGGAATCCATGATGGGGCGACTTGTGGGGCTCGGACCAGGTTCTGTTACCCAGAATCCTTTGCAAACCTCAAAATTTGGCTAAAAAAACACATGTTCCTCACAATTCTGTGGCAGAAAGTTCTGGAATCTGAGAGGAGCCACAAATTTCCTTCCACCCAGCGTTCCCCCAAATCTCCCGATAAAAATGATACCTCACCTGTGTGGGTAGGCCTAGCGCCCGCGACAGGAAACGCCCTAAAGCGCAACGTGGACACATCCAAATTTTTGAAAGAAAACAGAGGTGTTTTTTGCAAAGTGCCAACCTGTAGATTTTGGCTTGTAGCTCAGCTGGCACCTAGGGAAACCTACCAAACCTGTGCATTTCTGGATGCTAGAGAACGAGGGGAATCCAAGATGGGGTGACTTGTGGGGCTCGGACCAGGTTCTGTTACCCAGAATCCTTTGCAAACCTCAAAATTTGGCTAAAAAAACACATGTTCCTCACATTTCTGTGGCAGAAAGTTCTGGAATCTGAGAGGAGCCACAAATTTCCTTCCACCCAGCGTTCCCCCAAGTCTCCCGATAAAAATTATACCTCACTTGTGTGGGTAGGCCTAGCGCCCGCGACAGGAAATGCCCTAAAGCGCAACGTGGACACATCCAAATTTTTGAAAGAAAACAGAGGTGTTTTTTGCGAAGTGCCAACCTGTAGATTTTGGCCTGTAGCTCAGCTGGCACCTAGGGAAACCTACCAAACCTGTGCATTTCTGGATGCTAGAGAACTAGGGGAATCCAAGATGGGGTGACTTGTGGGGCTCGGACCAGGTTCTATTACCCAGAATCCTTTGCAAACCTCAAAATTTGGCTAAAAAAACACATGTTCCTCACATTTCTGTGGCAGAAAGTTCTGGAATCTGAGAGGAGCCACAAATTTCCTTCCACCCAGCATTCCCCCAAGTCTCCTGATAAAAATGATACCTCACTTGTGTGGGTAGGCCTAGCGCCCGCGACAGGAAACGCCCCAAGGCGCAATATGGACACATCCAAATTTTTTCAAGAAAACAGAGCTGTTTTTTGCGAAGTACTTACCTGTAGATTTTGGCCTCTAGCTCAGCCGGCACCTAGGGAAACCTACCAAACCTGTGCATTTCTAAAAACTAGAGACCTAGGGGAATCCATGATGGGGCGACTTGTGGGGCTCGGACCAGGTTCTGTTACCCAGAATCCTTTGCAAACCTCAAAATTTGGCTAAAAAAACACATGTTCCTCACAATTCTGTGGCAGAAAGTTCTGGAATCTGAGAGGAGCCACAAATTTCATCCCACCCAGCGTTCCCCCAAGTCTCCCGATAAAAATGATACCTCACTTGTGTGGGTAGGCCTAGCGCCCGCAACGGGAAACGCCCTAAAGCGCAACGTGGACACATCCAAATTTTTTAAAGAAAACAGTGGTGTTTTTTGCGAAGTGCCAACCTGTAGATTTTGGCCTGTAGCTCAGCCGTCACCTAGGGAAACCTACCAAACCTGTGCATTTCTGAAAGCTAGAGAACTAGGGGAATCCAAGATGGGGTGACTTGTGGGGCTCGGACCAGGTTCTGTTACCCAGAATCCTTTGCAAACCTCAAAATTTGGCTAAAGAAACACATGTTCCTCACATTTCTGTGGCAGAAAGTTCTGGAATCTGAGAGGAGCCACAAATTTCCTTCCACCCAGCGTTCCCCAAGTCTCCCGATAAAAATGATACCTCACTTGTGTGGGTAGCCCTAGCGCACGCGACAGGAAACGCCCTAAAGCGCAACGTGGACACATCCAAATTTTTGAAAGAAAACAGAGGTGTTTTTTGAGAAGTGCCAACCTTTAGATTTTGGCCTGTAGCTCAGCCGGCACCTAGGGAAAGCTACCAAACCTGTGCATTTCTGAAAGCTAGAGAACTAGGGGAATCCAAGATGGGGTGACTTGTGGGGCTCGGACCAGGTTCTATTACCCAGAATCCTTTGCAAACCTCAAAATTTGGCTAAAAAAACACATGTTCCTCACATGTGTGTGGCAGAAAGTTCTGGAATCTGAGAGGAGCCACAAATTTCCTTCCACCCAGCATTCCCCCAAGTCTCCTGATAAAAATGATACCTCACTTGTGTGGGTAGGCCTAGCACCCGCGACAGGAAACGACCCAAAGCGCAATATGGACACATCCAAATTTTTTCAAGAAAACAGAGGTGTTTTTTGCGAAGTACTTACCTGTAGATTTTGGCCTCTAGCTCAGCCGGCACATAGGGAAACCTACCAAACCTGTGCATTTCTGAAAACTAGAGACCTAGGGGAATCCATGATGGGGCGACTTGTGGGGCTCGGACCAGGTTCTGTTACCCAGAATCCTTTGCAAACCTCAAAATTTGGCTAAAAAAACACATGTTCCTCACAATTCTGTGGCAGAAAGTTCTGGAATCTGAGAGGAGCCACAAATTTCCTTCCACCCAGCGTTCCCCCAAATCTCCCGATAAAAATGATACCTCACCTGTGTGGGTAGGCCTAGCGCCCGCGACAGGAAACGCCCTAAAGCGCAACGTGGACACATCCAAATTTTTGAAAGAAAACAGAGGTGTTTTTTGCAAAGTGCCAACCTGTAGATTTTGGCTTGTAGCTCAGCTGGCACCTAGGGAAACCTACCAAACCTGTGCATTTCTGGATGCTAGAGAACGAGGGGAATCCAAGATGGGGTGACTTGTGGGGCTCGGACCAGGTTCTGTTACCCAGAATCCTTTGCAAACCTCAAAATTTGGCTAAAAAAATACATGTTCCTCACATTTCTGTGGCAGAAAGTTCTGGAATCTGAGAGGAGCCACAAATTTCCTTCCACCCAGCGTTCCCCCAAGTCTCCCGATAAAAATTATACCTCACTTGTGTGGGTAGGCCTAGCGCCCGAAACAGGAAATGCCCTAAAGCGCAACGTGGACACATCCAAATTTTTGAAAGAAAACAGAGGTGTTTTTTGCGAAGTGCCAACCTGTAGATTTTGGCCTGTAGCTCAGCTGGCACCTAGGGAAACCTACCAAACCTGTGCATTTCTGGATGCTAGAGAACTAGGGGAATCCAAGATGGGGTGACTTGTGGGGCTCGGACCAGGTTCTATTACCCAGAATCCTTTGCAAACCTCAAAATTTGGCTAAAAAAACACATGTTCCTCAAATTTCTGTGGCAGAAAGTTCTGGAATCTGAGAGGAGCCACAAATTTCCTTCCACCCAGCATTCCCCCAAGTCTCCTGATAAAAATGATACCTCACTTGTGTGGGTAGGCCTAGCGCCCGCGACAGGAAACGCCCCAAGGCGCAATATGGACACATCCAAATTTTTTCAAGAAAACAGAGCTGTTTTTTGCGAAGTACTTACCTGTAGATTTTGGCCTCTAGCTCAGCCGGCACCTAGGGAAACCTACCAAACCTGTGCATTTCTAAAAACTAGAGACCTAGGGCAATCCATGATGGGGCGACTTGTGGGGCTCGGACCAGGTTCTGTTACCCAGAATCCTTTGCAAACCTCAAAATTTGGCTAAAAAATCACATGTTCCTCACAATTCTGTGGCAGAAAGTTCTGGAATCTGAGAGGAGCCACAAATTTCCTCCCACCCAGCGTTCCCCCAAGTCTCCCGATAAAAATGATACCTCACTTGTGTGGGTAGGCCTAGCGCCCGCAACGGGAAACGCCCTAAAGCGCAACGTGGACACATCCAAATTTTTTAAAGAAAACAGTGGTGTTTTTTGCGAAGTGCCAACCTGTAGATTTTGGCCTGTAGCTCAGCCGGCACCTAGGGAAACCTACCAAACCTGTGCATTTCTGAAAACTAGAGATCTAGGGGAATTCAAGATGGGGTGACTTGTGGGGCTCGGACCAGGTTCTGTTACCCAGAATCCTTTGCAAACCTCAAAATTTGGCTAAAAAAACACATGTTCCTCACATTTCTGTGGCAGAAAGTTCTGGAATCTGAGATGAGCCACAAATTTCCTTCCACCCAGCGTTCCCCCAAGTCTCCCGATAAAAATGATTCCTCACTTGTGTGGGTAGGCCTAGCGCCCGCGACAGTAAACGCCCCAAAGCGCAACGTGGACACATCCACATTTTTTAAAGAAAACAAAGGTGTTTTTTGCGAAGTGCCTACTTGTAGATTTTGGCCTCTAACTCAGCCGCCACCTAGGGAAACCTACCACACCAGTGCATTTCTAAAAACTAGAGACCTAGGGGAATCCATGATGGGGTGACTTGTGGGGCTCGGACCAGGTTCTGTTACCCAGAATCCTTTGCAAACCTCAAAATTTGGCTAAAAAAACACATGTTCCTCACATTTCTGTGGCAGAAAGTTCTGGAATCTGAGAGGAACCACAAATTTCCTTCCACCCAGCGTTCCCCCAAGTCTCCTGACAAAAATGATACCTCACTTGTGTGGGTAGGCCTAGCGCCCGCGACAGGAAACACCCTAAAGCGCAACGTGGACACATCCAAATTTTTGAAAGAAAACAGAGGTGTTTTTTGAGAAGTGCCAACCTGTAGATTTTGGCTTGTAGCTCAGCCGGCACCTAGGGAAACCTACCAAACCTGTGCATTTCTGAAAGCTAGAGAACTAGGGGAATCCAAGATGGGGTGACTTGTGGGGCTCGGACCAGGTTCTATTACCCAGAATCCTTTGCAAACCTCAAAATTTGGCTAAAAAAACACATGTTCCTCACATTTCTGTGGCAGAAAGTTCTGGAATCTGAGAGGAGCCACAAATTTCCTTCCACCCAGCGTTCCCCCAAATCTCCCGATAAAAATGATACCTCACCTGTGTGGGTAGGCCTAGCGCCCGCGACAGGAAACGCCCTAAAGCGCAACGTGGACACATCCAAATTTTTGAAAGAAAACAGAGGTGTTTTTTGCAAAGTGCCAACCTGTAGATTTTGGCCTGTAGCTCAGCTGGCACCTAGGGAAACCTACCAAACCTGTGCATTTCTGGAAGCTAGAGAACAAGGGGAATCCAAGATGGGGTGACTTGTGGGGCTCGGACCAGGTTCTGTTACCCAGAATCCTTTGCAAACCTCAAAATTTGGCTAAAAAAACACATGTTCCTCACATTTCTGTGGCAGAAAGTTCTGGAATCTGAGAGGAGCCACAAATTTCCTTCCACCCAGCGTTCCCCCAAGTCTCCCGATAAAAATTATACCTCACTTGTGTGGGTAGGCCTAGCGCCCGCGACAGGAAACGCCCTAAAGCGCAACGTGGACACCTCCAAATTTTTGAAAGAAAACAGAGGTGTTTTTTGCGAAGTGCCAACCTGTAGATTTTGGCCTGTAGCTCAGCCGGCACCTAGGGAAACCTACCAAACCTGTGCATTTCTGAAAGCTAGAGAACTAGGGGAATCCAAGATGGGGTGACTTGTGGGGCTCGGACCAGGTTCTGTTACCCAGAATCCTTTGCAAACCTCAAAATTTGGCTAAAGAAACACATGTTCCTCACATTTCTGTGGCAGAAAGTTCTGGAATCTGAGAGGAGCCACAAATTTCCTTCCACCCAGCGTTCCCCCAAGTCTCCCGATAAAAATGATACCTCACTTGTGTGGGTAGCCCTAGCGCACGCGACAGGAAACGCCCTAAAGCGCAACGTGGACACATCCAAATTTTTGAAAGAAAACAGAGGTGTTTTTTGAGAAGTGCCAACCTTTAGATTTTGGCCTGTAGCTCAGCCGGCACCTAGGGAAAGCTACCAAACCTGTGCATTTCTGAAAGCTAGAGAACTAGGGGAATCCAAGATGGGGTGACTTGTGGGGCTCGGACCAGGTTCTATTACCCAGAATCCTTTGCAAACCTCAAAATTTGGCTAAAAAAACACATGTTCCTCACATTTCTGTGGCAGAAAGTTCTGGAATCTGAGAGGAGCCACAAATTTCCTTCCACCCAGCATTCCCCCAAGTCTCCTGATAAAAATGATACCTCACTTGTGTGGGTAGGCCTAGCGCCCGCGACAGGAAACGACCCAAAGCGCAATATGGACACATCCAAATTTTTTCAAGAAAACAGAGGTGTTTTTTGCGAAGTACTTACCTGTAGATTTTGGCCTCTAGCTCAGCCGGCACATAGGGAAACCTACCAAACCTGTGCATTTCTGAAAACTAGAGACCTAGGGGAATCCATGATGGGGCGACTTGTGGGGCTCGGACCAGGTTCTGTTACCCAGAATCCTTTGCAAACCTCAAAATTTGGCTAAAAAAACACATGTTCCTCACAATTCTGTGGCAGAAAGTTCTGGAATCTGAGAGGAGCCACAAATTTCCTTCCACCCAGCGTTCCCCCAAATCTCCCGATAAAAATGATACCTCACCTGTGTGGGTAGGCCTAGCGCCCGCGACAGGAAACGCCCTAAAGCGCAACGTGGACACATCCAAATTTTTGAAAGAAAACAGAGGTGTTTTTTGCAAAGTGCCAACCTGTAGATTTTGGCTTGTAGCTCAGCTGGCACCTAGGGAAACCTACCAAACCTGTGCATTTCTGGATGCTAGAGAACGAGGGGAATCCAAGATGGGGTGACTTGTGGGGCTCGGACCAGGTTCTGTTACCCAGAATCCTTTGCAAACCTCAAAATTTGGCTAAAAAAACACATGTTCCTCACATTTCTGTGGCAGAAAGTTCTGGAATCTGAGAGGAGCCACAAATTTCCTTCCACCCAGCGTTCCCCCAAGTCTCCCGATAAAAATTATACCTCACTTGTGTGGGTAGGCCTAGCGCCCGCGACAGGAAATGCCCTAAAGCGCAACGTGGACACATCCAAATTTTTGAAAGAAAACAGAGGTGTTTTTTGCGAAGTGCCAACCTGTAGATTTTGGCCTGTAGCTCAGCTGGCACCTAGGGAAACCTACCAAACCTGTGCATTTCTGGATGCTAGAGAACTAGGGGAATCCAAGATGGGGTGACTTGTGGGGCTCGGACCAGGTTCTATTACCCAGAATCCTTTGCAAACCTCAAAATTTGGCTAAAAAAACACATGTTCCTCACATTTCTGTGGCAGAAAGTTCTGGAATCTGAGAGGAGCCACAAATTTCCTTCCACCCAGCATTCCCCCAAGTCTCCTGATAAAAATGATACCTCACTTGTGTGGGTAGGCCTAGCGCCCGCGACAGGAAACGCCCCAAGGCGCAATATGGACACATCCAAATTTTTTCAAGAAAACAGAGCTGTTTTTTGCGAAGTACTTACCTGTAGATTTTGGCCTCTAGCTCAGCCGGCACCTAGGGAAACCTACCAAACCTGTGCATTTCTAAAAACTAGAGACCTAGGGGAATCCATGATGGGGCGACTTGTGGGGCTCGGACCAGGTTCTGTTACCCAGAATCCTTTGCAAACCTCAAAATTTGGCTAAAAAAACACATGTTCCTCACAATTCTGTGGCAGAAAGTTCTGGAATCTGAGAGGAGCCACAAATTTCATCCCACCCAGCGTTCCCCCAAGTCTCCCGATAAAAATGATACCTCACTTGTGTGGGTAGGCCTAGCGCCCGCAACGGGAAACGCCCTAAAGCGCAACGTGGACACATCCAAATTTTTTAAAGAAAACAGTGGTGTTTTTTGCGAAGTGCCAACCTGTAGATTTTGGCCTGTAGCTCAGCCGTCACCTAGGGAAACCTACCAAACCTGTGCATTTCTGAAAGCTAGAGAACTAGGGGAATCCAAGATGGGGTGACTTGTGGGGCTCGGACCAGGTTCTGTTACCCAGAATCCTTTGCAAACCTCAAAATTTGGCTAAAGAAACACATGTTCCTCACATTTCTGTGGCAGAAAGTTCTGGAATCTGAGAGGAGCCACAAATTTCCTTCCACCCAGCGTTCCCCAAGTCTCCCGATAAAAATGATACCTCACTTGTGTGGGTAGCCCTAGCGCACGCGACAGGAAACGCCCTAAAGCGCAACGTGGACACATACAAATTTTTGAAAGAAAACAGAGGTGTTTTTTGAGAAGTGCCAACCTTTAGATTTTGGCCTGTAGCTCAGCCGGCACCTAGGGAAAGCTACCAAACCTGTGCATTTCTGAAAGCTAGAGAACTAGGGGAATCCAAGATGGGGTGACTTGTGGGGCTCGGACCAGGTTCTATTACCCAGAATCCTTTGCAAACCTCAAAATTTGGCTAAAAAAACACATGTTCCTCACATGTGTGTGGCAGAAAGTTCTGGAATCTGAGAGGAGCCACAAATTTCCTTCCACCCAGCATTCCCCCAAGTCTCCTGATAAAAATGATACCTCACTTGTGTGGGTAGGCCTAGCACCCGCGACAGGAAACGACCCAAAGCGCAATATGGACACATCCAAATTTTTTCAAGAAAACAGAGGTGTTTTTTGCGAAGTACTTACCTGTAGATTTTGGCCTCTAGCTCAGCCGGCACATAGGGAAACCTACCAAACCTGTGCATTTCTGAAAACTAGAGACCTAGGGGAATCCATGATGGGGCGACTTGTGGGGCTCGGACCAGGTTCTGTTACCCAGAATCCTTTGCAAACCTCAAAATTTGGCTAAAAAAACACATGTTCCTCACAATTCTGTGGCAGAAAGTTCTGGAATCTGAGAGGAGCCACAAATTTCCTTCCACCCAGCGTTTCCCCAAATCTCCCGATAAAAATGATACCTCACCTGTGTGGGTAGGCCTAGCGCCCGCGACAGGAAACGCCCTAAAGCGCAACGTGGACACATCCAAATTTTTGAAAGAAAACAGAGGTGTTTTTTGCAAAGTGCCAACCTGTAGATTTTGGCTTGTAGCTCAGCTGGCACCTAGGGAAACCTACCAAACCTGTGCATTTCTGGATGCTAGAGAACGAGGGGAATCCAAGATGGGGTGACTTGTGGGGCTCGGACCAGGTTCTGTTACCCAGAATCCTTTGCAAACCTCAAAATTTGGCTAAAAAAATACATGTTCCTCACATTTCTGTGGCAGAAAGTTCTGGAATCTGAGAGGAGCCACAAATTTCCTTCCACCCAGCGTTCCCCCAAGTCTCCCGATAAAAATTATACCTCACTTGTGTGGGTAGGCCTAGCGCCCGAAACAGGAAATGCCCTAAAGCGCAACGTGGACACATCCAAATTTTTGAAAGAAAACAGAGGTGTTTTTTGCGAAGTGCCAACCTGTAGATTTTGGCCTGTAGCTCAGCTGGCACCTAGGGAAACCTACCAAACCTGTGCATTTCTGGATGCTAGAGAACTAGGGGAATCCAAGATGGGGTGACTTGTGGGGCTCGGACCAGGTTCTATTACCCAGAATCCTTTGCAAACCTCAAAATTTGGCTAAAAAAACACATGTTCCTCAAATTTCTGTGGCAGAAAGTTCTGGAATCTGAGAGGAGCCACAAATTTCCTTCCACCCAGCATTCCCCCAAGTCTCCTGATAAAAATGATACCTCACTTGTGTGGGTAGGCCTAGCGCCCGCGACAGGAAACGCCCCAAGGCGCAATATGGACACATCCAAATTTTTTCAAGAAAACAGAGCTGTTTTTTGCGAAGTACTTACCTGTAGATTTTGGCCTCTAGCTCAGCCGGCACCTAGGGAAACCTACCAAACCTGTGCATTTCTAAAAACTAGAGACCTAGGGCAATCCATGATGGGGCGACTTGTGGGGCTCGGACCAGGTTCTGTTACCCAGAATCCTTTGCAAACCTCAAAATTTGGCTAAAAAATCACATGTTCCTCACAATTCTGTGGCAGAAAGTTCTGGAATCTGAGAGGAGCCACAAATTTCCTCCCACCCAGCGTTCCCCCAAGTCTCCCGATAAAAATGATACCTCACTTGTGTGGGTAGGCCTAGCGCCCGCAACGGGAAACGCCCTAAAGCGCAACGTGGACACATCCAAATTTTTTAAAGAAAACAGTGGTGTTTTTTGCGAAGTGCCAACCTGTAGATTTTGGCCTGTAGCTCAGCCGGCACCTAGGGAAACCTACCAAACCTGTGCATTTCTGAAAGCTAGAGAACTAGGGGAATCCAAGATGGGGTGACTTGTGGGGCTCGGACCAAGTTCTGTTACCCAGAATCCTTTGCAAACCTCAAAATTTGGCTAAAAAAACACATGTTCCTCACATTTCTGTGGCAGAAAGTTCTGGAATCTGGGAGGAGCCACAAATTTCCTTCCACCCAGCGTTCCCCCAAGTCTCCCGATAAAAATGATACCTCACTTGTGTGGGTAGGCCTAGCGCCCGCGAAAGGAAACGCCCTACAGCGCAACGTGGACACATCCAAATTTTTGAAAGAAAACAGAGGTGTTTTTTGCGAAGTGCCAACCTGTAGATTTTGGCCTGTAGCTCAGCCGGCACCTAGGGAAACCTACCAAACCTGTGCATTTCTGAAAGCTAGAGAACTAGGGGAATCCAAGATGGGGTGACTTGTGGGGCTCGGACCAGGTTCTGTTACCCAGAATCTTTTGTAAACCTCAAAATTTGGCTAAAAAAACACATGTTCCTCACATTTCTGTGGCAGAAAGTTCTGGAATCTGAGAGGAGCCAAAAATTTCCTTCCACCCAGCGTTTCCCCAAGTCTCCCAATAAAAATGATACCTCACTTGTGTGGGTAGGCCTAGCGCCCGCGACAGGAAACGCCCCAAAGCGCAACTTGGACACATCCAATTTTTTGAAAGAAAACAGAGGTGTTTTTTGCGAAGTGCCTACCTGTAGATTTTGGCCTCTAGCTCAGCCGGCACCTAGGGAAACGTACCAAACCTGTGCATTTCTGAAAACTAGAGACCTAGGGGAATTCAAGATGGAGTGACTTGTGGGGCTCGGACCAGGTTCTGTTACCCAGAATCCTTTGCAAACCTCAAAATTTGGCTAAAAAAACACATGTTCCTCACATTTCTGTGGCAGAAAGTTCTGGAATCTGAGAGGAGCCACAAATTTCCTTCCACCCAGCGTTCCCCCAAGTCTCCCGATAGAAATGATACCTCACTTGTGTGGGTAGGCCTAGCGCCCGCGACACAAAACGCCCCAAAGCGCAACGTGGACACATCCCATTTTTTGAAAGAAAACAGTGCCTACCTGTGGATTTTGGCATGTAGCTCAGCCGGCACCTAGGGAAACCTACCAACCCTGTGCATTTCTGAAAACTAGAGACCTAGGGGAATCCATGATTTGGCGACTTGTGGCGCACGGACCAGGTTCTCTTACCCAGAATCCTTTGCAAACCTCAAAATTTGGCTAACAAAACTCATGTTCCTCACATTTCTGTGGCATAAAGTTCTGCAATCTGAGAGGAGCCACAAATTTCCTTCCACCCAGCATTTCCCTAAGTATCCCAATAAAAATGATACCTCACTTGTGTGGGTAGGCCTAGCGCCCGCGACAGGAAATGCCCCAAAACGCAATGTGGACACATCCAATTTTTTGAAAGAAAACAGAGGTGTTTTTTGCGAAGTGCCTACCTGTAGATTTTGGCCTCTAGCTCAGCCGGCACCAAGGGAAACCTACCAAACCTGTGCATTTCTGAAAACTAGAGACCTAGGGGAATTCAAGATGGGGAGACTTGTGGGGCTCGGACCAGGTTCTGTTACCCAGAATCCTTTGCAAACCTCAAAATTTGGCTAAAAAAACACATGTTCCTCACAATTCTGTGGCAGAAAGTTCTGGAATCTGAGAGGAGCCACAAATTTCCTTCCACCCAGCGTTCCCCCAAGTCTCCCCATAAAAATTATACCTCACTTGTGTGGGTAGGCCTAGCGCCCGCAACGGGAAACGCCCTAAAGCGCAACGTGGACACATCCAAATTTTTGAAAGAAAACAGTGGTGTTTTTTGCGAAGTGCCAACCTGTAGATTTTGGCCTGTAGCTCAGCCGGCATCTAGGGAAACCTACCAAACCTGTGCATTTCTGAAAGCTAGAGAACTAGGGGAATCCAAGATGGGGTGACTTGTGGGGCTCGGACCAGGTTCTGTTACCCAGAATCCTTTGCAAACCTCAAAATTTGGCTAAAAAAACACATGTTCCTCACATTTCTGTGGCAGAAAGTTCTGGAATCTGGGAGGAGCCACAAATTTCCTTCCACCCAGCGTTCCCCCAAGTCTCCCGATAAAAATGATACCTCACTTGTGTGGGTAGGCCTAGCGCCCGCGAAAGGAAACGCCCTAAAGCGCAACGTGGACACATCCAAATTTTTGAAAGAAAACAGAGGTGTTTTTTGCGAAGTGCCAACCTGTAGATTTTGGCCTGTAGCTCAGCCGGCACCTAGGGAAACCTACCATACCTGTGCATTTCTGAAAGCTAGAGAACTAGCGGAATCGAAGATGGGGTGACTTGTGGGGCTCGGACCAGGTTCTGTTACCCAGAATCTTTTGTAAACCTCAAAATTTGGCTAAAAAAACACATGTTCCTCACATTTCTGTGGCAGAAAGTTCTGGAATCTGAGAGGAGCCACAAATTTCCTTCCACCCAGCGTTTCCCCAAGTCTCCCAATAAAAATGATACCTCACTTGTGTGGGTAGGCCTAGCGCCCGCGACAGGAAACGCCCCAAAGCGCAACTTGGACACATCCAATTTTTTTAAAGAAAACAGAGGTGTTTTTTGCGAAGTGCCTACCTGTAGATTTTGGCCTCTAGCTCAGCCGGCACCTAGGGAAACGTACCAAACATGTGCATTTCTGAAAACTAGAGACCTAGGGGAATTCAAGATGGAGTGACTTGTGGGGCTCGGACCAGGTTCTGTTACCCAGAATCCTTTGCAAACCTCAAAATGTGGCTAAAAAAACACATGTTCCTCACATTTCTGTGGCAGAAAGTTCTGGAATCTGAGAGGAGCCACAAATTACCTTCCACCCAGCGTTCCCCCAAGTCTCCCGATAGAAATGATACCTCACTTGTGTGGGTAGGCCTAGCGCCCGCGACACGAAACGCCCCAAAGCGCAACGTGGACACATCCCATTTTTTGAAAGAAAACAGTGCCTACCTGTGGATTTTGGCATGTAGCTCAGCCGGCACCTAGGGAAACCTACCAACCCTGTGCATTTCTGAAAACTAGAGACCTAGGGGAATCCATGATTTGGCGACTTGTGGCGCACGGACCAGGTTCTCTTACCCAGAATCCTTTGCAAACCTCAAAATTTGGCTAAAAAAACACATGTTCCTCACATTTCTGTGGCATAAAGTTCTGCAATCTGAGAGGAGCCACAAATTTCCTTCCACCCAGCATTTCCCTAAGTATCCCGATAAAAATGATACCTCACTTGTGTGGGTAGGCCTAGCGCCCGCGACAGGAAACGCCCCAAAGCGCAATGTGGACACATCCAATCTTTTGAAAGAAAACAGAGGTGTTTTTTGCGAAGTGCCTACCTGTAGATTTTGGCCTCTAGCTCAGCCGGCACCTAGGGAAACCTACCAAACCTGTGCATTTCTGAAAACTAGAGATCTAGGGGAATTCAAGATGGGGTGACTTGTGGGGCTCGGACCAGGTTCTGTTACCCAGAATCCTTTGCAAACCTCAAAATTTGACTAAAAAAACACATGTTCCTCACATTTCTGTGGCAGAAAGTTCTGGAATCTGAGATGAGCCACAAATTTCCTTCCACCCAGCGTTCCCCCAAGTCTCCCAATAAAAATGATTCCTCACTTGTGTGGGTAGGCCTAGCGCCCGCGACAGTAAACGCCCCAAAGCGCAACGTGGACACATCCACATTTTTTAAAGAAAACAGAGGTGTTTTTTGCGAAGTGCCTACTTGTAGATTTTGGCCTCTAACTCAGCCGCCACCTAGGGAAACCTACCACACCAGTGCATTTCTAAAAACTAGAGACCTAGGGGAATCCATGATGGGGTGACTTGTGGGGCTCGGACCAGGTTCTGTTACCCAGAATCCTTTGCAAACCTCAAAATTTGGCTAAAAAAACACATGTTCCTCACATTTCTGTGGCAGAAAGTTCTGGAATCTGAGAGGAGCCACAAATTTCCTTCCACCCAGCGTTCCCCCAAGTCTCCCGATAAAAATGATACCTCACATGTGTGGGTAGCTCTAGCGCACGCGACAGGAAACGCCCTAAAGCGCAACGTGGACACATCCAAATTTTTGAAAGAAAACAGAGGTGTTTTTTGAGAAGTGCCAACCTGTAGATTTTGGCCTGTAGCTCAGCCGGCACCTAGGGAAACCTACCAAACCTGTGCATTTCTGAAAGCTAGAGAACTAGGGGAATCCAAGATGGGGTGACTTGTGGGGCTCGGACCAGGTTCTATTACCCAGAATCCTTTGCAAACCTCAAAATTTGGCTAACAAAACACATGTTCCTCACATTTCTGTGGCAGAAAGTTCTGGAATCTGAGAGGAGCCACAAATTTCCTTCCACCCAGCGTTCCCCCAAGTCTCCTGATAAAAATGATACCTCACTTGTGTGGGTAGGCCTAGCGCCCGCGACAGGAAACGCCCCAAAGCGCAATATGGACACATCCAAATTTTTTCAAGAAAACAGAGCTGTTTTTTGCGAAGTACCTACCTGCAGATTTTGGCCTCTAGCTCAGCCGGCACCTAGGGAAACCTACCAAACCTGTGCATTTCTAAAAACTAGAGACCTAGGGGAATCCATGATGGGGCGACTTGTGGGGCTCGGACCAGGTTCTGTTACCCAGAATCCTTTGCAAACCTCAAAATTTGGCTAAAAAAACACATGTTCCTCACAATTCTGTGGCAGAAAGTTCTGGAATCTGAGAGGAGCCACAAATTTCCTCCCACCCAGCGTTCCCCCAAGTCTCCCGATAAAAATGATACCTCACTTGTGTGGGTAGGCCTAGCGCCCGCAACGGGAAACGCCCTACAGCGCAACGTGGACACATCCAAATTTTTTAAAGAAAACAGTGGTGTTTTTTGCGAAGTGCCAACCTGTAGATTTTGGCCTGTAGCTCAGCCGGCACCTAGGGAAACCTACCAAACCTGTGCATTTCTGAAAGCTAGAGAACTAGGGGAATCCAAGATGGGGTGACTTGTGGGGCTCGGACCAGGTTCTGTTACCCAGAATCCTTTGCAAACCTCAAAATTTGGCTAAAAAAACACATGTTCCTCACATTTCTGTGGCAGAAAGTTCTGGAATCTGGGAGGAGCCACAAATTTCCTTCCACCCAGCGTTCCCCCAAGTCTCCCGATAAAAATGATACCTCACTTGTGTGGGTAGGCCTAGCGCCCGCGAAAGGAAACGCCCTAAAGCGCAACGTAGACACATCCAAATTTTTGAAAGAAAACAGAGGTGTTTTTTGCAAAGTGCCAACCTGTAGATTTTGGCCTGTAGCTCAGCCGGCACCTAGGGAAACCTACCATACCTGTGCATTTCTGAAAGCTAGAGAACTAGGGGAATCGAAGATGGGGTGACTTGTGGGGCTCGGACCAGGTTCTGTTACCCAGAATCTTTTGTAAACCTCAAAATTTGGCTAAAAAAACACATGTTCCTCACATTTCTGTGGCAGAAAGTTCTGGAATCTGAGAGGAGCCACAAATTTCCTTCCACCCAGCGTTTCCCCAAGTCTCCCAATAAAAATGATACCTCACTTGTGTGGGTAGGCCTAGCGCCCGCGACAGGAAACGCCCCAAAGCGCAACTTGGACACATCCAATTTTTTGAAAGAAAACAGAGGTGTTTTTTGCGAAGTGCCTACCTGTAGATTTTGGCCTCTAGCTCAGCCGGCACCTAGGGAAACGTACCAAACCTGTGCATTTCTGAAAACTAGAGACCTAGGGGAATTCAAGATGGAGTGACTTGTGGGGCTCGGACCAGGTTCTGTTACCCAGAATCCTTTGCAAACCTCAAAATTTGGCTAAAAAAACACATGTTCCTCACATTTCTGTGGCAGAAAGTTCTGGAATCTGAGAGGAGCCACAAATTTCCTTCCACCCAGCGTTTCCCCAAGTCTCCCAATAAAAATGATACCTCACTTGTGTGGGTAGGCCTAGCGCCCGCGACAGGAAACGCCCCAAAGCGCAACTTGGACACATCCAATTTTTTGAAAGAAAACAGAGGTGTTTTTTGCGAAGTGCCTACCTGTAGATTTTGGCCTCTAGCTCAGCCGGCACCTAGGGAAACGTACCAAACCTGTGCATTTCTGAAAACTAGAGACCTAGGGGAATTCAAGATGGAGTGACTTGTGGGGCTCGGACCAGGTTCTGTTACCCAGAATCCTTTGCAAACCTCAAAATTTGGCTAAAAAAACAAATGTTCCTCACATTTCTGTGGCAGAAAGTTCTGGAATCTGAGAGGAGCCACAAATTTCCTTCCACCCAGCGTTCCCCCAAGTCTCCCGATAGAAATGATACCTGACTTGTGTGGGTAGGCCTAGCGCCCGCGACACGAAACGCCCCAAAGCGCAACGTGGACACATCCCATTTTTTGAAAGAAAACAGTGCCTACCTGTGGATTTTGGCATGTAGCTCAGCCGGCACCTAGGGAAACCTACCAACCCTGTGCATTTCTGAAAACTAGAGACCTAGGGGAATCCATGATTTGGCGACTTGTTTCGCACGGACCAGGTTCTCTTACCCAGAATCCTTTGCAAACCTCAAAATTTGGCTAAAAAAACACATGTTCCTCACATTTCTGTGGCATAAAGTTCTGCAATCTGAGAGGAGCCACAAATTTCCTTCCACCCAGCATTTCCCTAGGTATCCCAATAAAAATGATACCTCACTTGTGTGGGTAGGCCTAGCGCCCGCGACAGGAAATGCCCCAAAACGCAATGTGGACACATCCAATTTTTTGAAAGAAAACAGAGGTGTTTTTTGCGAAGTGCCTACCTGTAGATTTTGGCCTCTAGCTCAGCCGGCACCTAGGGAAACCTACCAAACCTGTGCATTTCTGAAAACTAGAGACCTAGGGGAATTCAAGATGGGGAGACTTGTGGGGCTCGGACCAGGTTCTGTTACCCAGAATCCTTTGCAAACCTGAAAATTTGGCTAAAAAAACACATGTTCCTCACAATTCTGTGGCAGAAAGTTCTGGAATCTGAGAGGAGCCACAAATTTCCTTCCACCCAGCGTTCCCCCAAGTCTCCCCATAAAAATGATACCTCACTTGTGTGGGTAGGCCTAGCGCCCGCAACGGGAAACGCCCTAAAGCGCAACGTGGACACATCCAAATTTTTGAAAGAAAACAGTGGTGTTTTTTGCGAAGTGCCAACCTGTAGATTTTGGCCTGTAGCTCAGCCGGCACCTAGGGAAACCTACCAAACCTGTGCATTTCTGAAAGCTAGAGAACTAGGGGAATCCAAGATGGGGTGACTTGTGGGGCTCGGACCAGGTTCTGTTACCCAGAATCCTTTGCAAACCTCAAAATTTGGCTAAAAAAACACATGTTCCTCACATTTCTGTGGCAGAAAGTTCTGGAATCTGGGAGGAGCCACAAATTTCCTTCCACCCAGCGTTCCCCCAAGTCTCCCGATAAAAATGATACCTCACTTGTGTGGGTAGGCCTAGCGCCCGCGAAAGGAAACGCCCTAAAGCGCAACGTAGACACATCCACATTTTTGAAAGAAAACAGAGGTGTTTTTTGCGAAGTGCCAACCTGTAGATTTTGGCCTGTAGCTCAGCCGGCACCTAGGGAAACCTACCATACCTGTGCATTTCTGAAAGCTAGAGAACTAGGGGAATCGAAGATGGGGTGACTTGTGGGGCTCGGACCAGGTTCTGTTACCCAGAATCTTTTGTAAACCTCAAAATTTGGCTAAAAAAACACATGTTCCTCACATTTCTGTGGCAGAAAGTTCTGGAATCTGAGAGGAGCCACAAATTTCCTTCCACCCAGCGTTTCCCCAAGTCTCCCAATAAAAATGATACCTCACTTGTGTGGGTAGGCCTAGCGCCCGCGACAGGAAACGCCCCAAAGCGCAACTTGGACACATCCAATTTTTTGAAAGAAAACAGAGGTGTTTTTTGCGAAGTGCCTACCTGTAGATTTTGGCCTCTAGCTCAGCCGGCACCTAGGGAAACGTACCAAACCTGTGCATTTCTGAAAACAAGAGACCTAGGGGAATTCAAGATGGAGTGACTTGTGGGGCTCGGACCAGGTTCTGTTACCCAGAATCCTTTGCAAACCTCACAATTTGGCTAAAAAAACACATGTTCCTCACATTTCTGTGGCAGAAAGTTCTGGAATCTGAGAGGAGCCACAAATTACCTTCCACCCAGCGTTCCCCCAAGTCTCCCGATAGAAATGATACCTCACTTGTGTGGGTAGGCCTAGCGCCCGCGAAACGAAACGCCCCAAAGCGCAACGTGGACACATCCCATTTTTTGAAAGAAAACAGTGCCTACCTGTGGATTTTGGCATGTAGCTCAGCCGGCACCTAGGGAAACCTACCAACCCTGTGCATTTCTGAAAACTAGAGACCTAGGGAATCCATGATTTGGCGACTTGTGGCGCACGGACCAGGTTCTCTTACCCAGAATCCTTTGCAAACCTCAAAATTTGGCTAAAAAAACACATGTTCCTCACATTTCTGTGGCATAAAGTTCTGCAATCTGAGAGGAGCCACAAATTTCCTTCCACCCAGCATTTCCCTAAGTATCCCGATAAAAATGATACCTCACTTGTGTGGGTAGGCCTAGCGCCCGCGACAGGAAACGCCCCAAAGCGCAATGTGGACACATCCAATTTTTTGAAAGAAAACAGAGGTGTTTTTTGCGAAGTGCCTGCCTGTAGATTTTGGCCTCTAGCTCAGCCGGCACCTAGGGAAACCTACCAAACCTGTGCATTTCTGAAAACTAGAGATCTAGGGGAATTCAAGATGGGGTGACTTGTGGGGCTCGGACCAGGTTCTGTTACCCAGAATCCTTTGCAAACCTCAAAATTTGGCTAAAAAAACACATGTTCCTCACATTTCTATGGCAGAAAGTTCTGGAATCTGAGATGAGCCACAAATTTCCTTCCACCCAGCGTTCCCCCAAGTCTCCCGATAAAAATGATTCCTCACTTGTGTGGGTAGGCCTAGCGCCCGCGACAGTAAATGCCCCAAAGCGCAACGTGGACACATCCACATTTTTTAAAGAAAACAGAGGTGTTTTTTGCGAAGTGCCTACTTGTAGATTTTGGCCTCTAACTCAGCCGCCACCTAGGGAAACCTACCACACCAGTGCATTTCTAAAAACTAGAGACCTAGGGGAATCCATGATGGGGTGACTTGTGGGGCTCGGACCAGGTTCTGTTACCCAGAATCCTTTGCAAACCTCAAAATTTGGCTAAAAAAACACATGTTCCTCACATTTCTGTGGCAGAAAGTTCTGGAATCTGAGAGGAGCCACAAATTTCCTTCCACCCAGCGTTCCCCCAAGTCTCCTGATAAAAATGATACCTCACTTGTGTGGGTAGGCCTAGCGCCCGCGACAGGAAACGCCCCAAAGCGCAATATGGACACCCTCAAAATTTTTTCAAGAAAACAGAGCTGTTTTTTGCGAAGTACTTACCTGTAGATTTTGGCCTCTAGCTCAGCCGGCACCTAGGGAAACCTACCAAACCTGTGCATTTCTGAAAACTAGAGACCTAGGGGAATCCATGATGGGGCGACTTGTGGGGCTCGGACCAGGTTCTGTTACCCAGAATCCTTTGCAAACCTCAAAATTTGGCTAAAAAAACACATGTTCCTCACAATTCTGTGGCAGAAAGTTCTGGAATCTGAGAGGAGCCACAAATTTCCTTCCACCCAGCGTTTCCCCAAGTCTCCCGATAAAAATGATACCTCACTTGTGTGGGTAGGCCTAGCGCCCGCAAGAGGAAAGGCCCTAAAGCGCAACGTGGACACATCCAAATTTTTGAAAGAAAACAGTGGTGTTTTTTGCGAAGTGCCAACCTGTAGATTTTGGCCTGTAGCTCAGCCGGCACCTAGGGAAACCTACCAAACCTGTGCATTTCTGAAAGCTAGAGAACTAGGGGAATCCAAGATGGGGTGACTTGTGGGGCTCGGACCAGGTTCTGTTACCCAGAATCCTTTGCAAACCTCAAAATTAGGCTAAAAAAACACATGTTCCTCACATTTCTGTGGCAGAAAGTTCTGGAATCTGAGAGGAGCCACAAATTTCCTTCCACCCAGTGTTTCCCCAAGTCTCCCAATAAAAATGATACCTCACTTGTGTGGGTAGGCCTAGCGCCCGCGACAGGAAACGCCCCAAAGCGCAACTTGGACACATCCAATTTTTTTAAAGAAAACAGAGGTGTTTTTTGCGAAGTGCCTACCTGTAGATTTTGGCCTCTAGCTCAGCCGGCACCTAGGGAAACGTACCAAACCTGTGCATTTCTGAAAACTAGAGACCTAGGGGAATTCAAGATGGAGTGACTTGTGGGGCTCGGACCAGGTTCTGTTACCCAGAATCCTTTGCAAACCTCAAAATTTGGCTAAAAAAACACATGTTCCTCACATTTCTGTGGCAGAAAGTTCTGGAATCTGAGAGGAGCCACAAATTTCCTTCCACCCAGCGTTCCCCCAAGTCTCCCGATAGAAATGATACCTCACTTGTGTGGGTAGGCCTAGCGCCCGCGACACGAAACGCCCCAAAGTGCAACGTGGACACATCCCATTTTTTGAAAGAAAACAGTGCCTACCTGTGGATTTTGGCATGTAGCTCAGCCGGCACATAGGGAAACCTACCAACCCTGTGCATTTCTGAAAACTAGAGACCTAGGGGAATCCATGATTTGGCGACTTGTGGCGCACGGACCAGGTTCTCTTACCCAGAATCCTTTGCAAACCTCAAAATTTGGCTAAAAAAACACATGTTCCTCATATTTCTGTGGCATAAAGTTCCGCAATCTGAGAGGAACCACAAATGTCCTTCCACCCAGCATTTCCCTAAGTATCCCGATAAAAATGATACCTCACTTGTGTGGGTAGGCCTAGCGCCCGCGACAGGAAATGCCCCAAAGCGCAAAGTGGACACATCCAATTTTTTGAAAGAAAACAGAGGTGTTTTTTGCGAAGTGCCTACCTGTAGATTTTGGCCTCTAGCTCAGCCGGCACCTAGGGAAACCTACCAAACCTGTGCATTTCTGAAAACTAGAGACCTAGGGGAATTCAAGATGGGGAGACTTGTGGGGCTCGGACCAGGTTCTGTTACCCAGAATCCTTTGCAAACCTCAAAATTTGGCTAAAAAAACACATGTTCCTCACATTTCTGTGGCAGAAAGTTCTGGAATCTGAAATGAGCCACAAATTTCCTTCCACCCAGCGTTCCCCCAAGTCTCCCGATAAAAATGATTCCTCACTTGTGTGGGTAGGCCTAGCGCCCGCGACAGTAAACACCCCAAAGCGCAACGTGGACACATCCACATTTTTTAAAGAAAACAGAGGTGTTTTTTGCGAAGTGCCTACTTGTAGATTTTGGCCTCTAACTCAGCCGCCACCTAGGGAAACCTACCACACCGGTGCATTTCTAAAAACTAGAGACCTAGGGGAATCCATGATGGGGTGACTTGTGGGGCTCGGACCAGGTTCTGTTACCCAGAATCCTTTGCAAACCTCAAAATTTGGCTAAAAAAACACATGTTCCTCACATTTCTGTGGCAGAAAGTTCTGGAATCTGAGAGGAGCCACAAACTTCCTTCCACCCAGCGTTCCCCCAAGTCTCCTGATAAAAATGACACCTCACTTGTGTGGGTAGGCCTAGCGCCCGCGACAGGAAACGCCCCAAAGTGCAATGTGGACACATCCACATTTTTTAAAGAAAACAGAGGTGTTTTTTGCGAAGTTCCTACCTGTAGATTTTGGCCTCTAGCTCAGCCGGCACCTAGGGAAACCTACCAAACCTGTGCATTTCTAAAAACTAGAGAACTAGGGGAATCCATGATGGGGCGACTTGTGGGGCTCGGACCAGGTTCTGTTACCCAGAATCCTTTGCAAACCTCATAATTTGGCTAAAAAAACACATGTTCCTCACAATTCTGTGGCAGAAAGTTCTGGAATCTGAGAGGAGCCATAAATTTCCTTCCACCCAGCGTTCCCCCAAATCTCCCGATAAAAATGATACCTCACCTGTGTTGGTAGGCCTAGCGCCCGCAACAGGAAACGCCCTAAAGCGCAACGTGGACACATCCAAATTTTTGAAAGAAAACAGAGGTGTTTTTTGCAAAGTGCCAACCTGTAGATTTTGGCCTGTAGCTCAGCTGGCACCTAGGGAAACCTACCAAACCTGTGCATTTCTGGAAGCTAGAGAACGAGGGGAATCCAAGATGGGGTGACTTGTGGGGCTCGGACCAGGTTCTGTTACCCAGAATCCTTTGCAAACCTCAAAATTTGGCTAAAAAAACACATGTTCCTCACATTTCTGTGGCAGAAAGTTCTGGAATCTGAGAGGAGCCACAAATTTCCTTCCACCCAGCGTTCCCCCAAGTCTCCCGATAAAAATTATACCTCACTTGTGTGGGTAGGCCTAGCGCCCGCGACAGTAAACGCCCCAAAGCGCAATGTGGACACATCCAATTTTTTGAAAGAAAACAGAGGTGTTTTTTGCGAAGTGCCTACCTGTAGATTTTGGCCTCTAGCTCAGCCGGCACCTAGGGAAACCTACCAAACCTGTGCATTTCTGAAAACTAGAGACCTATTGGAATTCAAGATGGGGAGACTTGTGGGGCTCGGACCAGGTTCTGTTACCCAGAATCCTTTGCAAACCTGAAAATTTGGCTAAAAAAACACATGTTCCTCACAATTCTGTGGCAGAAAGTTCTGGAATCTGAGAGGAGCCACAAATTTCCTTCCACCCAGCGTTCCCCCAAGTCTCCCCATAAAAATGATACCTCACTTGTGTGGGTAGGCCTAGCGCCCGCAACGGGAAACGCCCTAAAGCGCAACATGGACACATCCAAATTTTTTAAAGAAAACAGTGGTGTTTTTTGCGAAGTGCCAACCTGTAGATTTTGGCCTGTAGCTCAGCCGGCACCTAGGGAAACCTACCAAACCTGTGCATTTCTGAAAGCTAGAGAACTAGGGGAATCCAAGATGGGGTGACTTGTGGGGCTCGGACCAAGTTCTGTTACCCAGAATCCTTTGCAAACCTCAAAATTTGGCTAAAAAAACACATGTTCCTCACATTTCTGTGGCAGAAAGTTCTGGAATCTGGGAGGAGCCACAAATTTCCTTCCACCCAGCGTTCCCCCAAGTCTCCCGATAAAAATGATACCTCACTTGTGTGGGTAGGCCTAGCGCCCGCGAAAGGAAACGCCCTAAAGCGCAACGTAGACACATCCAAATTTTTTAAAGAAAACAGAGGTGTTTTTTGCAAAGTGCCAACCTGTAGATTTTGGCCTGTAGCTCAGCCGGCACCTAGGGAAACCTACCATACCTGTGCATTTCTGAAAGCTAGAGAACTAGGGGAATCGAAGATGGGGTGACTTGTGGGGCTCGGACCAGGTTCTGTTACCCAGAATCTTTTGTAAACCTCAACATTTGGCTAAAAAAACACATGTTCCTCACATTTCTGTGGCAGAAAGTTCTGGAATCTGAGAGGAGCCACAAATTTCCTTCCACCCAGCGTTCCCCCAAGTCTCCCGATAAAAATGATACCTCACTTGTGTGGGTAGGCCTAGCGCCCGCGACAGGAAACGCCCCAAAGCGCAACTTGGACACATCCAATTTTTTGAAAGAAAACAGAGGTGTTTTTTGCAAAGTGCCAACCTGTAGATTTTGGCCTCTAGCTCAGCCGGCACCTAGGGAAACGTACCAAACCTGTGCATTTCTGAAAACTAGAGACCTAGGGGAATTCAAGATGGAGTGACTTGTGGGGCTCGGACCAGGTTCTGTTACCCAGAATCCTTTGCAAACCTCAAAATTTGGCTAAAAAAACAAATGTTCCTCACATTTCTGTGGCAGAAAGTTCTGGAATCTGAGAGGAGCCACAAATTTCCTTCCACCCAGCGTTCCCCCAAGTCTCCCGATAGAAATGATACCTCACTTGTGTGGGTAGGCCTAGCGCCCGTGACACGAAACGCCCCAAAGCGCAACGTGGACACATCCCATTTTTTTAAAGAAAACAGTGCCTACCTGTGGATTTTGGCATGTAGCTCAGCCGGCACCTAGGGAAACCTACCAACCCTGTGCATTTCTGAAAACTAGAGACCTAGGGGAATCCATGATTTGGCGACTTGTGGCGCACGGACCAGGTTCTCTTACCCAGAATCCTTTGCAAACCTCAAAATTTGGCTAAAAAAAACACATGTTCCTCACATTTCTGTGGCATAAAGTTCTGCAATCTGAGAGGAGCCACAAATTTCCTTCCACCCAGCATTTCCCTATGTATCCCAATAAAAATGATACCTCACTTGTGTGGGTAGGCCTAGCGCCCGCGACAGGAAATGCCCCAAAACGCAATGTGGACACATCCAATTTTTTGAAAGAAAACAGAGGTGTTTTTTGCGAACTGCCTACCTGTAGATTTTGGCCTCTAGCTCAGCCGGCACCTAGGGATACCTACCAAACCTGTGCATTTCTGAAAACTAGAGACCTAGGGGAATTCAAGATGGGGAGACTTGTGGGGCTCGGACCAGGTTCTGTTACCCAGAATCCTTTGCAAACCTGAAAATTTGGCTAAAAAAACACATGTTCCTCACAATTCTGTGGCAGAAAGTTCTGGAATCTGAGAGGAGCCACAAATTTCCTTCCACCCAGCGTTCCCCCAAGTCTCCCCATAAAAATGATACCTCACTTGTGTGGGTAGGCCTAGCGCCCGCAACGGGAAACGCCCTAAAGCGCAACGTGGACACATCCAAATTTTTGAAAGAAAACAGTGGTGTTTTTTGCGAAGTGCCAACCTGTAGATTTTGGCCTGTAGCTCAGCCGGCACCTAGGGAAACCTACCAAACCTGTGCATTTCTGAAAGCTAGAGAACTAGGGGAATCCAAGATGGGGTGACTTGTGGGGCTCGGACCAGGTTCTGTTACCCAGAATCCTTTGCAAACCTCAAAATTTGGCTAAAAAAACACATGTTCCTCACATTTCTGTGGCAGAAAGTTCTGGAATCTGGGAGGAGCCACAAATTTCCTTCCACCCAGCGTTCCCCCAAGTCTCCCGATAAAAATGATACCTCACTTGTGTGGGTAGGCCTAGCGCCCGCGAAAGGAAACGCCCTAAAGCGCAACGTAGACACATCCACATTTTTGAAAGAAAACAGAGGTGTTTTTTGCGAAGTGCCTACCTGTAGATTTTGGCCTCTAGCTCAGCCGGCACCTAGGGAAACGTACCAAACCTGTGCATTTCTGAAAGCTAGAGAACTAGGGGAATCGAAGATGGGGTGACTTGTGGGGCTCGGACCAGGTTCTGTTACCCAGAATCTTTTGTAAACCTCAAAATTTGGCTAAAAAAACACATGTTCCTCACATTTCTGTGGCAGAAAGTTCTGGAATCTGAGAGGAGCCACAAATTTCCTTCCACCCAGCGTTTCCCCAAGTCTCCCAATAAAAATGATACCTCACTTGTGTGGGTAGGCCTAGCGCCCGCGACAGGAAACGCCCCAAAGCGCAACTTGGACACATCCAATTTTTTGAAAGAAAACAGAGGTGTTTTTTGTGAAGTGCCTACCTGTAGATTTTGGCCTCTAGCTCAGCCGGCACCTAGGGAAACGTACCTAACCTGTGCATTTCTGAAAACTAGAGACCTAGGGGAATTCAAGATGGAGTGACTTGTGGGGCTCGGACCAGGTTCTCTTACCCAGAATCCTTTGCAAACCTCAAAATTTGGCTAAAAAAACACATGTTCCTCACATTTCTGTGGCAGAAAGTTCTGGAATCTGAGAGGAGCCACAAATTACCTTCCACCCACCGTTCCCCCAAGTCTCCCGATAGAAATGATACCTCACTTGTGTGGGTAGGCCTAGCGCCCGCGACACGAAACGCCCCAAAGCGCAACGAGGACACATCCCATTTTTTGAAAGAAAACAGTGCCTACCTGTGGATTTTGGCTTGTAGCTCAGCCGCCACCTAGGGAAACCTACCAACCCTGTGCATTTCTGAAAACTAGAGACCTAGGGAATCCATGATTTGGCGACTTGTGGCGCACGGACCAGGTTCTCTTACCCAGAATCCTTTGCAAACCTCAAAATTTGGCTAAAAAAACACATGTTCCTCACATTTCTGTGGCATAAAGTTCTGCAATCTGAGAGGAGCCACAAATTTCCTTCCACCCAGCATTTCCCTAAGTATCCCGATAAAAATGATACCTCACTTGTGTGGGTAGGCCTAGCGCCCGCGACAGGAAACGCCCCAAAGCGCAATGTGGACACATCCAATTTTTTGAAAGAAAACAGAGGTGTTTTTTGCGAAGTGCCTATCTGTAGATTTTGGCCTCTAGCTCAGCCGGCACCTAGGGAAACCTACCAACCCTGTGCATTTCTGAAAACTAGAGACCTAGGGGAATCCATGATTTGGCGACTTGTGGCGCACGGACCAGGTTCTGTTACCCAGAATCCTTTGCAAACCTCAAAATTTGGCTAAAAAAACACATGTTCCTCACATTTCTGTGGCAGAAAGTTCTGGAATCTGAGATGAGCCACAAATTTCCTTCCACCCAGCGTTCCCCCAAGTCTCCCGATAAAAATTATTCCTCACTTGTGTGGGTAGGCCTAGCGCCCGTGACAGTAAACGCCCCAAAGCGCAACGTGGACACATCCACATTTTTTAAAGAAAACAGAGGTGTTTTTTGCGAAGTGCCTACTTGTAGATTTTGGCCTCTAACTCAGCCGCCACCTAGGGAAACCTACCACACCGGTGCATTTCTAAAAACTAGAGACCTAGGGGAATCCATGATGGGGTGACTTGTGGGGCTCGGACCAGGTTCTGTTACCCAGAATCCTTTGCAAACCTCAAAATTTGGCTAAAAAAACATATGTTCCTCACATTTCTGTGGCAGAAAGTTCTGGAATCTGAGAGGAGCCACAAACTTCCTTCCACCCAGCATTTCCCTAAGTATCCCGATAAAAATGATACCTCACTTGTGTGGGTAGGCCTAGCGCCCGCGACAGGAAATGCCCCAAAGCGCAATGTGGACACATTTTTTGAAAGAAAACAGTGCCTACCTGTGGATTTTGGCATGTAGCTCAGCCGGCACATAGGGAAACCTACCAACCCTGTGCATTTCTGAAAACTAGAGACCTAGGGGAATCCATGATTTGGCGACTTGTGGCGCACGGACCAGGTTCTCTTACCCAGAATCCTTTGCAAACCTCAAAATTTGGCTAAAAAAACACATGTTCCTCACATTTCTGTGGCATAAAGTTCTGCAATCTGAGAGGAGCCACAAATTTCCTTCCACCCAGCATTTCCCTAAGTATCCCGATAAAAATGATACCTCACTTGTGTGGGTAGGCCTAGCGCCCGCGACAGGAAATGCCCCAAAGCGCAATGTGGACACATCCAATTTTTTGAAAGAAAACAGAGGTGTTTTTTGCGAAGTGCCTACCTGTAGATTTTGGCCTCTAGCTCAGCCGGCACCTAGGGAAACCTACCAAACCTGTGCATTTCTGAAAACTAGAGACCTAGGGGAATTCAAGATGGGGAGACTTGTGGGGCTCGGACCAGGTTCTGTTACCCAGAATCCTTTGCAAACCTCAAAATTTGGCTAAAAAAACACATGTTCCTCACATTTCTGTGGCAGAAAGTTCTGGAATCTGAGATGAGCCACAAATTTCCTTCCACCCAGCGTTCCCCCAAGTCTCCCGATAAAAATGATTCCTCACTTGTGTGGGTAGGCCTAGCGCCCGCAACAGTAAACGCCCCAAAGCGCAACGTGGACACATCCACATTTTTTAAAGAAAACAGAGGTGTTTTTTGCGAAGTGCCTACTTGTAGATTTTGGCCTCTAACTCAGCTGCCACCTAGGGAAACCTACCACACCGGTGCATTTCTAAAAACTAGAGACCTAGGGGAATCCATGATGGGGTGACTTGTGGGGCTCGGACCAGGTTCTGTTACCCAGAATCCTTTGCAAACCTCAAATTTTGGCTAAAAAAACACATGTTCCTCACATTTCTGTGGCAGAAAGTTCTGGAATCTGAGAGGAGCCACAAACTTCCTTCCACCCAGCGTTCCCCCAAGTCTCCTGATAAAAATGACACCTCACTTGTGTGGGTAGGCCTAGCGCCCGCGACAGGAAACGCCCCAAAGCGCAATGTGGAAACATCCACATTTTTTAAAGAAAACAGAGGTGTTTTTTGCGAAGTTCCTACCTGTAGATTTTGGCCTCTAGCTCAGCCGGCACCTAGGGAAACCTACCAAACCTGTGCATTTCTGAAAACTAGAGAACTAGGGGAATCCATGATGGGGCGACTTGTGGGGCTCGGACAAGGTTCTGTTACCCAGAATCCTTTGCAAACCTCATAATTTGGCTAAAAAAACACATGTTCCTCACAATTCTGTGGCAGAAAGTTCTGGAATCTGAGAGGAGCCACTAATTTCCTTCCACCCAGCGTTCCCCCAAATCTCCCGATAAAAATGATACCTCACCTGTGTGGGTAGGCCTAGCGCCCGCGACAGGAAACGCCCTAAAGCGCAACGTGGACACATCCAAATTTTTGAAAGAAAACAGAGGTGTTTTTTGCAAAGTGCCAACCTGTAGATTTTGGCCTGTAGCTCAGCTGGCACCTAGGGAAACCTACCAAACCTGTGCATTTCTGGAAGCTAGAGAACGAGGGGAATCCAAGATGGGGTGACTTGTGGGGCTCGGACCAGGTTCTGTTACCCAGAATCCTTTGCAAACCTCAAAATTTGGCTAAAAAAACACATGTTCCTCACATTTCTGTGGCAGAAAGTTCTGGAATCTGAGAGGAGCCACAAATTTCCTTCCACCCAGCGTTCCCCCAAGTTTCCCGATAAAAATTATACCTCACTTGTGTGGGTAGGCCTAGCGCCCGCGACAGTAAACGCCCCAAAGCGCAATGTGGACACATCCAATTTTTTGAAAGAAAACAGAGGTGTTTTTTGCGAAGTTCCTACCTGTAGATTTTGGCCTGTAGCTCAGCCGGCACCTAGGGAAACATACCAAACCTGTGCATTTCTGAAAAATAGAGACCTAGGGGAATTCAAGATAGAGTGACTTGTGGGGCTCGGACCAGGTTCTGTTACCCAGAATCCTTTGCAAACCTCAAAATTTGGCGAAAAAAACACATGTTCCTCACATTTCTGTGGCAGAAAGTTCTGGAATCTGAGAGGAGCCACAAATTTCCTTCCACCCAGCGTTCCCCCAAGTCTCCCGATAGAAATGATACCTCACTTGTGTGGGTAGGCCTAGCGCCCGCGACACGAAACGCCCCAAAGCGCAACGTGGACACATCCCATTTTTTGAAAGAAAACAGTGCCTACCTGTGGATTTTGGCATGTAGCTCAGCCGGCACATAGGGAAACCTACCAACCCTGTGCATTTCTGAAAACTAGAGACCTAGGGGAATCCATGATTTGGCGACTTGTGGCGCACGGACCAGGTTCTCTTACCCAGAATCCTTTGCAAACCTCAAAATTTGGCTAAAAAAACACATGTTCCTCACATTTCTGTGGCATAAAGTTCTGCAATCTGAGAGGAGCCACAAATTTCCTTCCACCCAGCATTTCCCTAAGTATCCCGATAAAAATGATACCTCACTTGTGTGGGTAGGCCTAGCGCCCGCGACAGGAAATGCCCCAAAGCGCAATGTGGACACATCCAATTTTTTGAAAGAAAACAGAGGTGTTTTTTGCGAAGTGCCTACCTGTAGATTTTGGCCTCTAGCTCAGCCGGCACCTAGGGAAACCTACCAAACCTGTGCATTTCTGAAAACTAGAGACCTAGGGGAATTCAAGATGGGGAGACTTGTGGGGCTAGGACCAGGTTCTGTTACCCAGAATCCTTTGCAAACCTCAAAATTTGGCTAAAAAAACACATGTTCCTCACATTTCTGTGGCAGAAAGTTCTGGAATCTGAGATGAGCCACAAATTTCCTTCCACCCAGCGTTCCCCCAAGTCTCCCGATAAAAATGATTCCTCACTTGTGTGGGTAGGCCTAGCGCCCGCAACAGTAAACGCCCCAAAGCGCAACGTGGACACATCCACATTTTTTAAAGAAAACAGAGGTGTTTTTTGCGAAGTGCCTACTTGTAGATTTTGGCCTCTAACTCAGCTGCCACCTAGGGAAACCTACCACACCGGTGCATTTCTAAAAACTAGAGACCTAGGGGAATCCATGATGGGGTGACTTGTGGGGCTCGGACCAGGTTCTGTTACCCAGAATCCTTTGCAAACCTCAAAATTCAGCTAAAAAAACACATGTTCCTCACATTTCTGTGGCAGAAAGTTCTGGAATCTGAGAGGAGCCACAAACTTCCTTCCACCCAGCGTTCCCCCAAGTCTCCTGATAAAAATGACACCTCACTTGTGTGGGTAGGCCTAGCGCCCGCGACAGGAAACGCCCCAAAGCGCAATGTGGACACATCCACATTTTTTAAAGAAAACAGAGGTGTTTTTTGCGAAGTTCCTACCTGTAGATTTTGGCCTCTAGCTCAGCCGGCACCTAGGGAAACCTACCAAACCTGTGCATTTCTGAAAACTAGAGAACTAGGGGAATCCATGATGGGGCGACTTGTGGGGCTCGGACCAGGTTCTGTTACCCAGAATCCTTTGCAAACCTCATAATTTGGCTAAAAAAACACATGTTCCTCACAATTCTGTGGCAGAAAGTTCTGGAATCTGAGAGGAGCCACAAATTTCCTTCCACCCAGCGTTCCCCCAAATCTCCCGATAAAAATGATACCTCACCTGTGTGGGTAGGCATAGCGCCCGCGACAGGAAACGCCCTAAAGCGCAACGTGGACACATCCACATTTTTGAAAGAAAACAGAGGTGTTTTTTGCAAAGTGCCAACCTGTAGATTTTGGCCTGTAGCTCAGCTGGCACCTAGGGAAACCTACCAAACCTGTGCATTTCTGGAAGCTAGAGAACGATGGGAATCCAAGATGGGGTGACTTGTGGGGCTCGGACCAGGTTCTGTTACCCAGAATCCTTTGTAAACCTCAAAATTTGGCTAAAAAAACACATGTTCCTCACATTTCTGTGGCAGAAAGTTTTGGAATCTGAGAGGAGCCACAAATTTCCTTCCACCCAGCGTTCCCCCAAGTCTCCCGATAAAAATTATACCTCACTTGTGTGGGTAGGCCTAGCGCCCGCGACAGGAAACGCCCTAAAGCGCAACGTGGACACATCCAAATTTTAGAAAGAAAACAGAGGTGTTTTTTGCGAAGTGCCAACCTGTAGATTTTGGCCTGTAGCTCAGCCGGCACCTAGGGAAACCTACCAAACCTGTGCATTTCTGAAAGCTAGAGAACTAGGGGAATCCAAGATGGGGTGACTTGTGGGGCTCGGACCAGGTTCTGTTACCCAGAATCGTTTGCAAACCTCAAAATTTGGCTAAAGAAACACATGTTCCTCACATTTCTGTGGCAGAAAGTTCTGGAATCTGAGAGGAGCCACAAATTTCCTTCCACCCAGCGTTCCCCCAAGTCTCCCGATAAAAATGATACCTCACTTGTGTGGGTAGCCCTAGCGCACGCGACAGGAAACGACCTAAAGCGCAACGTGGACACATCCAAATTTTTGAAAGAAAACAGAGGTGTTTTTTGAGAAGTGCCAACCTGTAGATTTTGGCCTGTAGCTCAGCCGGCACCTAGGGAAACCTACCAAACCTGTGCATTTCTGAAAGCTAGAGAACTAGGGGAATCCAAGATGGGGTGACTTGTGGGGCTCGGACCAGGTTCTATTACCCAGAATCCTTTGCAAACCTCAAAATTTGGCTAAAAAAACACATGTTCCTCACATTTCTGTGGCAGAAAGTTCTGGAATCTGAGAGGAGCCACAAATTTCCTTCCACCCAGCGTTCCCCCAAGTCTCCTGATAAAAATGATACCTCACTTATGTGGGTAGGCCTAGCGCCCGCGACAGGAAACGCCCCAAAGCGCAATATGGACACATCCAAATTTTTTCAAGAAAACAGAGCTGTTTTTTGCGAAGTACTTACCTGTAGATTTTGGCCTCTAGCTCAGCCGGCACCTAGGGAAACCTACCAAACCTGTGCATTTCTAAAAACTAGAGAACTAGGGGAATCCAAGATGGGGTGACTTGTGGGGCTCGGACCAGGTTCTGTTACCCAGAATCCTTTGCAAACCTCAAAATTTGGCTAAAACAACACATGTTCCTCACATTTCTGTGGCAGAAAGTTCTGGAATCCGGGAGGAGCCACGAATTTCCTTCCACCCAGCGTTCCCCCAAGTCTCCCGATAAAAATGATACCTCACTTGTGTGGGTAGGCCTAGCGCCCGCGAAAGGAAACGCCCTAAAGCGCAACGTGGACACATCCAAATTTTTGAAAGAAAACAGAGGTGTTTTTTACGAAGTGCCAACCTGTAGATTTTGGCCTGTAGCTCAGCCGGCACCTAGGGAAACCTACCAAACCTGTGCATTTCTGAAAGCTAGAGAACTAGGGGAATCGAAGATGGGGTGACTTGTGGAGCTCGGACCAGGTTCTGTTACCCAGAATCCTTTGTAAACCTCAAAATTTGGCTAAAAAAACACATGTTCCTCACATTTCTGTGGCAGAAAGTTCTGGAATCTGAGAGGAGCCACAAATTTCCTTCCACCCACCGTTTCCCCAAGTCTCCCAATAAAAATGATACCTCACTTGTGTGGGTAGGCCTAGCGCCCGCGACAGGAAACGCCCCAAAGCGCAACTTGGACACATCCAATTTTTTGAAAGAAAACAGAGGTGTTTTTTGCGAAGTGCCTACCTGTAGATTTTGGCCTCTAGCTCAGCCGACACCTAGGGAAACGTACCAAACCTGTGCATTTCTGAAAACTAGAGACCTAGGGGAATTCAAGATGGAGTGACTTGTGGGGCTCGGACCAGGTTCTGTTACCCAGAATCCTTTGCAAACCTCAAAATTTGGCTAAAAAAACACATGTTCCTCACATTTCTGTGGTAGAAAGTTCTGGAATCTGAGAGGAGCCACAAATTTCCTTCCACCCAGCGTTCCCCCAAGTCTCCCGATAGAAATGATACCTCACTTGTGTGGGTAGGCCTAGCGCCCGCGACACGAAACGCCCCAAAGCGCAACGTGGACACATCCCATTTTTTGAAAGAAAACAGTGCCTACCTGTGGATTTTGGCATGTAGCTCAGCTGGCACCTAGGGAAACCTACCAACCCTGTGCATTTCTGAAAACTAGAGACCTAGGGGAATCCATGATTTGGCGACTTGTGGCGCACGGACCAGGTTCTCTTACCCAGAATCCTTTGCAAACCTCAAAATTTTCAAAAAAAACACATGTTCCTCACATTTCTGTGGCATAAAGTTCTGCAATCTGAGAGGAGCCACAAATTTCCTTCCACCCAGCATTTCCCTAAGTATCCCGATAAAAATGATACCTCACTTGTGTGGGTAGGCCTAGCGCCCGCGACAGGAAACGCCCCAAAGCGCAATGTGGACACATCCAATTTTTTGAAAGAAAACAGAGGTGTTTTTTGCGAAGTGCCTACCTGTAGATTTTGGCCTCTAGCTCAGCCGGCACCTAGGGAAACCTACCAAACCTGTGCATTTCTGAAAACTAGAGTCCTAGGGGAATTCAAGATGGGGTGACTTGTGGGGCTCGGACCAGTTTCTGTTACCCAGAATCCTTTGCAAACCTCAAAATTTGGCTAAAAAAACACATGTTCCTCACATTTCTGTGGCAGAAAGTTCTGGAATCTGAGATGAGCCACAAATTTCCTTCCACCCAGCGTTCCCACAAGTCTCCCGATAAAAATGATTCCTCACTTGTGTGGGTAGGCCTAGCGCCCGCGACAGTAAACGCCCCAAAGCGCAACGTGGACACATCCACATTTTTTAAAGAAAACAGAGGTGTTTTTTGCGAAGTGCCTACTTGTAGATTTTGGCCTCTAACTCAGCCGCCACCTAGGGAAACCTACCACACCGGTGCATTTCTAAAAACTAGAGACCTAGGGGAATCCATGATGGGGTGACTTGTGGGGCTCGGACCAGGTTCTGTTACCCAGAATCCTTTGCAAACCTCAAAATTTGGCTAAAAAAACACATGTACCTCACATTTCTGTGGCAGAAAGTTCTGGAATCTGAGAGGAGCCACAAATTTCCTTCCACCCAGCGTTCCCCCAAGTCTCCTGATAAAAATGATACCTCACTTGTGTGGGTAGGCCTAGCGCCCGCGACAGGAAACGCCCCAAAGCGCAATATGGACACATCCAAATTTTTTCAAGAAAACAGAGCTGTTTTTTGCGAAGTACTTACCTGTAGATTTTGGCCTCTAGCTCAGCCGGCACCTAGGGAAACCTACCAAACCTGTGCATTTCTGAAAACTAGAGACCTAGGGGAATCCATGATGGGGCGACTTGTGGGGCTCGGACTAGGTTCTGTTACCCAGAATCCTTTGCAAACCTCAAAATTTGGCTAAAAAAACACATGTTCCTCACAATTCTGTGGCAGAAGGTTCTGGAATCTGAGAGGAGCCACAAATTTCCTTCCACCCAGCGTTCCCCCAAGTCTCCCAATAAAAATGATACCTCACTTGTGTGGGTAGGCCTAGTGCCCGCAACAGGAAACGCCCTAAAGCGCAACGTGGACACATCCAAATTTTTGAAAGAAAACAGTGGTGTTTTTTGCAAAGTGCCAACGTGTAGATTTTGGCCTGTAGCTCAGCTGGCACCTAGGAAAACCTACCAAACCTGTGCATTTCTGAAAGCTAGAGAACTAGGGGAATCGAAGATGGGGTGACTTGTGGGGCTCGGACCAGGTTCTGTTACCCAGAATCCTTTGTAAACCTCAAAATTTGGCTAAAAAAACACATGTTCCTCACATTTCTGTGGCAGAAAGTTCTGGAATCTGAGAGGAGCCACAAATTTCCTTCCACCCAGCGTTTCCCCAAGTCTCCCAATAAAAATGATACCTCACTTGTGTGGGTAGGCCTAGCGCCCGCGACAGGAAACGCCCCAAAGCACAACTTGGACACATCCAATTTTTTGAAAGAAAACAGAGGTGTTTTTTGCGAAGTGCCTACCTGTAGATTTTGGCCTCTAGCTCAGCCGACACCTAGGGAAACGTACCAAACCTGTGCATTTCTGAAAACTAGAGACCTAGGGGAATTCAAGATGGAGTGACTTGTGGGGCTCGGACCAGGTTCTGTTACCCAGAATCCTTTGCAAACCTCAAAATTTGGCTAAATAAACACATGTTCCTCACATTTCTGTGGCAGAAAGTTCTGGAATCTGAGAGGAGCCACAAATTTCCTTCCACCCAGCGTTCCCCCAAGTCTCCCGATAGAAATGATACCTCACTTGTGTGGGTAGGCCTAGCGCCCGCGACACGAAACGCCCCAAAGCGCAACGTGGACACATCCCATTTTTTGAAAGAAAACAGTGCCTACCTGTGGATCTTGGCATGTAGCTCAGCTGGCACCTAGGGAAACCTACCAACCCTGTGCATTTCTGAAAACTAGAGACCTAGGGGAATCCATGATTTGGCGACTTGTGGCACACGGACCAGGTTCTCTTACCCAGAATCCTTTGCAAACCTCAACATTTTCTAAAAAAACACATGTTCCTCACATTTCTGTGGCATAAAGTTCTGCAATCTGAGAGGAGCCACAAATTTCCTTCCACCCAGCATTTCCCTAAGTATCCCGATAAAAATGATACCTCACTTGTGTGGGTAGGCCTAGCGCCCGCGACAGGAAACGCCCCAAAGCGCAATGTGGACACATCCAATTTTTTGAAAGAAAACAGAGGTGTTTTTTGCGAAGTGCCTACCAGTAGATTTTGGCCTCTAGCTCAGCCGGCACCTAGGGAAACCTACCAAACCTGTGCATTTCTGAAAACTAGAGTCCTAGGGGAATTCAAGATGGGGTGACTTGTGGGGCTCGGACCAGGTTCTGTTACCGAGAATCCTTTGCAAACCTCAAAATTTGGCTAAAAAAACACATGTTCCTCACATTTCTGTGGCAGAAAGTTCTGCAATCTGAGATGAGCCACAAATTTCCTTCCACCCAGCGTTCCCCCAAGTCTCCCGATAAAAATGATTCCTCACTTGTGTGGGTAGGCCTAGCGCCCGCGACAGTAAACGCCCCAAAGCGCAACGTGGACACATCCACATTTTTTAAAGAAAACAGAGGTGTTTTTTGCGAAGTGCCTACTTGTAGATTTTGGCCTCTAACTCAGCCGCCACCTAGGGAAACCTACCACACCGGTGCATTTCTAAAAACTAGAGACCTAGGGGAATCCATGATGGGGTGACTTGTGGGGCTCGGACCAGGTTCTGTTACCCAGAATCCTTTGCAAACCTCAAAATTTGGCTAAAAAAACACATGTTCCTCACATTTCTGTGGCAGAAAGTTCTGGAATCTGAGAGGAGCCACAAATTTCCTTCCACCCAGCATTCCCCCAAGTCTCCTGATAAAAATGATACCTCACTTGTGTGGGTAGGCCTAGCGCCCGCGACAGGAAACGCCCTAAAGCGCAACGTGGACACATCCAAATTTTTTAAAGAAAACAGAGGTGTTTTTTGAGAAGTGCCAACCTGTAGATTTTGGCCTGTAGCTCAGCCGGCACCTAGGGAAACCTACCAAACCTGTGCATTTCTGAAAGCTAGAGAACTAGGGGAATCCAAGAAGGGGTGACTTGTGGGGCTCGGACCAGGTTCTGTTACCCAGAATCCTTTGCAAACCTCAAAATTTGGCTAAAAAAACACATGTTCCTCACATTTCTGTGGCAGAAAGTTCTGGAATCTGAGAGGAGCCACAAATTTCCTTCCACCCAGCGTTCCCCCAAGTCTCCTGATAAAAATGATGCCTCACTTGTGTGGGTAGGCCTAGCGCCCGCGACAGGAAACGCCCCAAAGCGCAACGTGGACACATCCAATTTTTTTAAAGAAAACAGAGGTGTTTTTTGCGAAGTGCCTACCTGGAGATTTTGGCCTCTAGCTCAGCCGGCTCCTAGGGAAACCTACCAAACCTGTGCATTTCTGAAAACTAGAGACCTAGGGGAATCCAAGATGGGGTGACTTGTGGGGCTCGGACCAGGTTCTGTTACCCAGAATCCTTTGCAAACCTCAAAATGTGGCTAAAAAAACACATGTTCCCCACATTTCTGTGGCAGAAAGTTCTGGAATCTGAGAGGAGCCACAAATTTCCTTCCACCCAGCGTTTCCAAAGTCTCCCGATAAAAATGATACCTCACTTGTGTGGGTGGGCCAGGTGCCTTCAACAGAATAAGGCCCAAAACTTGAAGAGATAGAAGGGATAGCACAGCGAGTTTATAAGGGCATATTCTTTTATACATCTTTAGACGGACTCTGCTTTGGGGACCCACATAAGTGAGGTGTCATTTTACTTGGGAGACTGATGGGAAAACTGGGGAGTAGGAATTTTGTGCTGGAGCGGAGATCCTACTAAGAAAAGTCAGGAAAATATGCTTTTTTATGCATATTTTGAGGTTTACAGAGGAGACTGGGTAAGAAAATGTTGGGGGAACCACGCAAGCCACACCTCCCTGGACTCCTTGGGGTGTCTAGTTTTAAAAAATGTCTGGGTTTTGTAGGTTTCCCTAGATGAAGGCCGCACCCAGGACCAAAAACATAGGTGGGCCCTCCCCCCCAAACACAGGTATTTTTGTAATATATCATTTTGATGTGTGCATATACGTCCGTGATGTGCCAAACACTAAACTTGTGAAAAGAAACACACTTAGGTTATGTGAAGAAGACCCCTCACCCACCAACCAAGTTGGTGGCATGCTTCATCATCAAGGTCCCACCCGTGGCACATTTCTGTGGCAGAAAGTTCTGGAATCTGAGAGGAGTCACAAATTTCCTTCCACCCAGCGTTCCCCCAAGTCTCCCGATAAAAATGATACCTCACTTCTGTGGGTAGGCCTAGCGCCCGTGACAGGAAACGCCCTAAAGCGCAACGTGGACACATCCACATTTTTTAAAGAAAACAGAGGTGTTTTTTGCGAAGTGCCAACCTGTAGATTTTGGCCTGTAGCTCAGCCGGCACCTAGGGAAACTTACCAAACCTGTGCATTTCTGAAAGCTAGAGAACTAGGGGAATCCAAGATGGGGTGACTTGTGGGGCTCGGACCAGGTTCTGTTACCCAGAATCCTTTGCAAACCTCAAAATTTGGCTAAAAAAACACATGTTCCTCACATTTCTGTGGCAGAAAGTTCTGGAATCTGAGAGGAGCCACAAATTTCCTTCCACCCAGCGTTCCCCCAAGTCTCCTGATAAAAATGATACCTCACTTGTGTGGGTAGGCCTAGCGCCCGCGACAGGAAACGCCCCAAAGCGCAATATGGACACATCCAAATTTTTTCAAGAAAACAGAGCTGTTTTTTGCGAAGTACTTACCTGTAGATTTTGGCCTCTAGCTCAGCCGGCACCTAGGGAAACCTACCAACCCTGTGCATTTCTGAAAACTAGAGACCTAGGGGAATCCATGATTTGGCAACTTGTGGCGCACGGACCAGGTTCTCTTACCCAGAATCCTTTGCAAACCTCAAAATTTGGCTAAAAAAACACATGTTCCTCACATTTCTGTGGCATAAAGTTCTGCAATCTGAGAGGAGCCACAAATGTCCTTCCACCCAGCGTTCCCCTAAGTCTCCCGATAAAAATGATACCTCACTTGTGTGGGTAGGCCTAGCGCCCGCGAAAGGAAACGCCCTAAAGCGCAACGTGGACACATCCAAATTTTTTAAAGAAAACAGAGGTGTTTTTTGCGAAGTGCCAACCTGTAGATTTTGGCCTGTAGCTCAGCCGGCACCTAGGGAAACCTACCAAACCTGTGCATTTCTGAAAGCTAGAGAACTAGGGGAATCAAAGATGGGGTGACTTGTGGGGCTCGGACCAGGTTCTGTTACCCAGAATCCTTTGTAAACCTCAAAATTTGGCTAAAAAAACACATGTTCCTCACATTTCTGTGGCAGAAAGTTCTGGAATCTGAGAGGAGCCACAAATTTCCTTCCACCCAGCATTTCCCTAAGTATCCCGATAAAAATGATACCTCACTTGTGAGGGTAGGCCTAGCGCCCGCGACAGGAAATGCCCCAAAGCGCAATGTGGACACATCCAATTTTTTGAAAGAAAACAGAGGTGTTTTTTGCGAAGTGCCTACCTGTAGATTTTGGCCTCTAGGTCAGCCGGCACCTAGGGAAACCTACCAAACCTGTGCATTTCTGAAAACTAGAGACCTAGGGGAATCCATGATGGGGTGACTTGTGGGGCTCGGACCAGGTTCTGTTACCCAGAATCCTTTGCAAACCTCAAAATTTGGCTAAAAAAACACATGTTCCTCACATTTCTGTGGCAGAAAGTTCTGGAATCTGAGAGGAGCCACAAATTTCCTTCCACCCAGCGTTCCCCCAAGTCTCCTGATAAAAATGATACCTCACTTGTGTGGGTAGGCCTAGCGCCCGCGACAGGAAACGCCCCAAAGCGCAACGTGGACACATCCAATTTTTTTAAAGAAAACAGAGGTGTTTTTTGCGAAGTGCCTACCTGGAGATTTTGGCCTCTAGCTCAGCCGGCACCTAGGGAAACCTACCAAACCTGTGCATTTCTGAAAACTAGAGACCTAGGGGAATCCAAGATGGGGTGACTTGTGGGGCTCGGACCAGGTTCTGTTACCCAGAATCCTTTGCAAACCTCAAAATTTGGCTAAAAAAACACATGTTCCCCACATTTCTGTGGCAGAAAGTTCTGGAATCTGAGAGGAGCCACAAATTTCCTTCCACCCAGCGTTTCCAAAGTCTCCCGATAAAAATGATACCTCACTTGTGTGGGTGGGCCAGGTGCCTTCAACAGAATAAGGCCCAAAACTTGAAGAGATAGAAGGGATAGCACAGCGAGTTTATAAGGGCATATTCTTTTATACATCTTTAGACGGACTCTGCTTTGGGGACCCACATAAGTGAGGTGTCATTTTACTTGGGAGACTGATGGGAAAACTGGGGAGTAGGAATTTTGTGCTGGAGCGGAGATCCTACTAAGAAAAGTCAGGAAAATATGCTTTTTTATGCATATTTTGAGGTTTACAGAGGAGACTGGGTAAGAAAATGTTGGGGGAACCACGCAAGCCACACCTCCCTGGACTCCTTGGGGTGTCTAGTTTTAAAAAATGTCTGGGTTTTGTAGGTTTCCCTAGATGAAGGCCGCACCCAGGACCAAAAACATAGGTGGGCCCTCCCCCCCAAACACAGGTATTTTTGTAATATATCATTTTGATGTGTGCATATACGTCCGTGATGTGCCAAACACTAAACTTGTGAAAAGAAACACACTTAGGTTATGTGAAGAAGACCCCTCACCCACCAACCAAGTTGGTGGCATGCTTCATCATCAAGGTCCCACCCGTGGCACATTTCTGTGGCAGAAAGTTCTGGAATCTGAGAGGAGTCACAAATTTCCTTCCACCCAGCGTTCCCCCAAGTCTCCCGATAAAAATGATACCTCACTTCTGTGGGTAGGCCTAGCGCCCGCGACAGGAAACGCCCTAAAGCGCAACGTGGACACATCCAAATTTTTGAAAGAAAACAGAGGTGTTTTTTGCGAAGTGCCAACCTGTAGATTTTGGCCTGTAGCTCAGCCGGCACCTAGGGAAACTTACCAAACCTGTGCATTTCTGAAAGCTAGAGAACTAGGGGAATCCAAGATGGGGTGACTTGTGGGGCTCGGACCAGGTTCTGTTACCCAGAATCCTTTGCAATCCTCAAAATTTGGCTAAAAAAACACATGTTCCTCACATTTCTGTGGCAGAAAGTTCTGGAATCTGAGAGGAGCCACAAATTTCCTTCCACCCAGCGTTCCCCCAAGTCTCCCGATAAAAATGATACCTCACTTGTGTGGGTAGGCCTAGCGCCCGTGACAGGAAACGCCCTAAAGCGCAACGTGGACACATCCAAATTTTTGAAAGAAAACAGAGGTGTTTTTTGCGAAGTGCCAACCTATAGATTTTGGCCTGTAGCTCAGCCGGCACCTAGGGAAACCTACCAAACCTGTGCATTTCTGAAAGCTAGAGAACTAGGGGAATCCAAGATGGGGTGACTTGTGGGGCTCGGACCAGGTTCTGTTACCCAGAATCCTTTGCAAACCTCAAAATTTGGCTACAAAAACACATGTTCCTCACATTTCTGTGGCAGAAAGTTCTGGAATCTGAGAGGAGCCACAAATTTCCTTCCACCCAGCATTCCCCCAAGTCTCCTGATAAAAATGATACCTCACTTGTGTGGGTAGGCCTAGCGCCCGCGACAGGAAACGCCCCAAAGCGCAATGTGGACACATCCAAATTTTTTCAAGAAAACAGAGGTGTTTTTTGCGAAGTTCATACCTGTAGATTTTGGGCTCTAGCTTAGCCGTCACCTAGGGAAACATACCAAACCTGTGCATTTCTGAAAACTAGAGACCTAGGGGAATCCATGATGGGGCGACTTGTGGGGCTCGGACCAGGTTCTGTTACCCAGAATCCTTTGCAAACCTCAAAATTTGGATAAAAAAACACATGTTCCTCACAATTCTGTGGCAGAAAGTTCTGGAATCTGAGAGGAGCCACAAATTTCCTTCCACGTAGCGTTCCCCCAAGTCTCCCGATAAAAATGATACCTCACTTGTGTGCGTAGGCCTCGCGCCCGCGACAGGAAACGCCCTAAAGCGCAACGTGGACACATCCAAATTTTTGAAAGAAAACAGAGGTGTTTTTTGCGAAGTGCGAACCTGTAGATTTTGGCCTGTAGCTCAGCCGGCACCTAGGCAAACCTACCAAACCTGTGCATTTCTGAAAGCTAGAGAACTAGGGGAATCTAAGATCGGGTGACTTGTGGGGCTCGGACCAGGTTCTGTTACCCAGAATCCTTTGCAAACCTCAAAATTTGGCTAAAAAAACATATGTTCCTCACATTTCTGTGGCAGAAAGTTCTGGAATCTGAGAGGAGCCACAAATTTCCTTCCACCCAGCGTTTCCCCAAGTCTCCCAATAAAAATGATACCTCACTTGTGTGGGTAGGCGTAGTGCCCGCGACAGGAAACGCCCCAAAGTGCAACGTGGACACATCCAATTTTTTGAAAGAAAACAGAGGTGTTTTTTGCGAAGTGCCTACCTTTAGATTTTGGCCTCTAGCTCAGCCGGCACCTAGGGAAACCTACCAAACCTGTGCATTTCTGAAAACTAGAGACCTAGGGGAATTCAAGATGGAGTGACTTGTGGGGCTCGGACCAGGTTCTGTTACCCAGAATCCTTTGCAAACCTCACAATTTGGCTAAAAAAACACATGTTCCTCACATTTCTGTGGCAGAAAGTTCTGGAATCTGAGAGGAGCCACAAATTTCCTACCACCCAGCGTTCCCCCAAGTCTCACGATAAAAATGATACCTCACTTGTGTGGGTAGGCCTAGCGCCCGCGACAGGAAACGCCCCAAAGCGCAACGTGGACACATCCCATTTTTTGAAAGAAAACGGTGCCTACCTGTGGATTTTGGCATGTAGCTCAGCCGACACCTAGGGAAACCTACCAACCCTGTGCATTTCTGAAAACTAGAGACCTAGGGGAATCCATGATGGGGCGACTTGTGGCGCTCGGACCAGGTTCTCTTACCCAGAATCCTTTGCACACCTCAAAATTTGGCTAAAAAAACACATGTTCCTCACATTTCTGTGGCAGAAAGTTCTGCAATCTGAGAGGAGCCACAAATTTCCTTCCACCCAGCGTTTCCCTAAGTCTCCCGATAAAAATGATACCTCACTTGTGTGGGTAGGCCTAGCGCCCGCGACAGGAAACGCCCTAAAGCGCAATGTGGACACATCCAATTTTTTGAAAGAAAACAGAGGTGTTTTTTGCGAAGTGCCTACCTGTAGATTTTGGCCTCTAGCTCAGCCGGCACCTAGGGAAACCTACCAAACCTGTGCATTTCTGAAAACTAGAGACCTAGGGGAATTCAAGATGGGGTGACTTGTGGGGCTCGGACCAGGTTCTGTTACCCAGAATCCTTTGCAAACCTCAAAATTTGGCTAAAAAAACACATGTTCCTCACATTTCTGTGGCAGAAAGTTCTGGAATCTGAGATGAGCCACAAATTTCCTTCCACCCAGCGTTCCCCCAAGTCTCCTGATAAAAATGATACCTCACTTGTGTGGGTAGGCCTAGCGCCCGCGACAGGAAACGCCCCAAAGCGCAACGTGGACACATCCAATTTTTTTAAAGAAAACAGAGGGGTTTTTTGCGAAGTGCCTACCTGTAGATTTTGGCCTCTAGCTCAGCCGGCACCTAGGGAAACCTACCAAACCTGTGCATTTCTGAAAACTAGAGACCTAGGGGAATCCAAGATGGGGTGACTTGTGGGGCTCGGACCAGGTTCTGTTACCCAGAATCCTTTGCAAACCTCAAAATTTGGCTAAAAAAACACATGTTCCTCACATTTCTGTGGCAGAAAGTTCTGGAATCTGAGAGGAGCCACAAATTTCCTTCCACCCAGCGTTCCCCCAAGTCTCCTGATAAAAATGATACCTCACTTGTGTGGGTAGGCCTAGCGCCCGCGACAGGAAACGCCCCAAAGCGCAACGTGGATACATCCCAATTTTTTAAAGAAAACAGTGCCTACCTCTGGATTTTGGCCTGTAGCTCAGCCGGCACCTAGGGAAACCTACCAACCCTGTGCATTTCTGAAAACTAGAGACCTATGGGAAACCATGATGGGGCGACTTGTGGCGCTCGGACCAGGTTCTCTTACCCAGAATCCTTTGCAAACCTCAAAATTTGGCTAAAAAAACACATGTTCCTCACATTTCTGTGGCAGAAAGTTCTGCAATCTGAGAGGAGCCACAAATTTCCTTCCACCCAGCGTTCCCCCTAGTCTCCCGATAAAAATGATACCTCACTTGTGAGGGTAGGCCTAGCGCCCGCGACAGGAAACGCCCCAAAGCGCAACGTGGACACATCCCAATTTTTGAAAGAAAACAGTGCCTACCTCTGGATTTTGGCCTGTAGCTCAGCCGGCACCTAGGGAAACCTACCAACCCTGTGCATTTCTGAAAACTAGAGACCTAGGGGAAACCATGATGGGGCGACTTGTGGCGCTCGGACCAGGTTCTCTTACCCAGAATCCTTTGCAAACCTCAAAATTTGGCTAAAAAAACACATGTTCCTCACATTTCTGTGGCAGAAAGTTCTGCAATCTGAGAGGAGCCACAAATTTCCTTCCACCCAGCATTTCCCCAAGTCTCCCAATAAAAATGATACCTCACTTGTGTGGGTAGGCCTAGCGCCCGCGACAGGAAATGCCCCAAAGCGCAACGTGGACACTTCCAATTTTTTGAAAGAAAACAGAGGTGTTTTTTGCGAAGTGCCTACCTGTAGATTTTGGCCTGTAGCTCAGCCGGCACCTAGGGAAACCTACCAAACCTGTGCATTTCTGAAAACTAGAGACCTAGGGGAATTCAAGATGGAGTGACTTGTGGGGCTCGGACCAGGTTCTGTTACCCAGAATCCTTTGCAAACCTCAAAATTTGGCTAAAAAAACACATGTTCCTCACATTTCTGTGGCAGAAAGTTCTGGAATCTGAGAGGAGCCACAAATTTCCTTCCACCCAGCATTCCCCCAAGTCTCCCGATAAAAATGATACCTCACTTGTGTGGGTAGGCCTAGTGCCCGCGACAGGAAACGCCCCAAAGCGCAACGTGGACACATCCCATTTTTTTAAAGAAAACAGTGCCTACCTGTGGATTTTGGCCTTTAGCGCAGCCGGCCCCTAGGGAAACCTACCAACCCTGTGCATTTCTGTAAACTAGAGACCTAGGGGAATCCATGATGGGGCGACTTGTGGCGCTCGGACCAGGTTCTCTTACCCAGAATCCTTTGCAAACCTCAAAATTTGGCTAAAAAAACACATGTTCCTCACATTTCTGTGGCAGAAAGTTCTGCAGTCTGAGAGGAGCCACAAATTTCCTTCCACCCCGCGTTTCCCTAAGTCTCCCGATAAAAATGATACCTCACTTGTGTGGGTAGGCCTAGCGCCCGCGACAGTAAACGCCCCAAAGCGCAACGTGGACACATCCAAATTTTTTTACGAAAACAGAGGTGTTTTTTGCGAAGTGCCTACTTGTAGATTTTGGCCTCTAACTCAGCCGCCACCTAGGGAAACCTACCACACCGGTGCATTTCTAAAAACTAGAGACCTAGGGGAATCAATGATGGGGTGACTTGTGGGGCTCGGACCAGGTTCTGTTACCCAGAATCCTTTGAAAACCTCAAAATTTGGCTAAAAAAACACATGTTCCTCACATTTCTGTGGCAGAAAGTTCTGGAATCTGAGAGGAGCCACAAATTTCCTTCCACCCAGCGTTCCCCCAAGTCTCCCGATAAAAATGATACCTCACTTGTGTGGGTAGGCCTAGCGCCCGCGACAGGAAACGCCCCAAAGCGCAACGTGGACACATCCCATTTTTTGAAAGAAAACAGTGCCTACCTGTGGATTTTGGCCTGTAGCTCAGCCGGCACCTAGGGAAACCTACCAACCCTGTGCATTTCTGAAAACTAGAGACCTAGGGGAATCCATGATGGGGCGACTTGTGGCGCTCGGACCAGGTTCTCTTACCCAGAATCCTTTGCAAACCTCAAAATTTGGCTAAAAAAACACATGTTCCTCACATTTCTGTGGCAGAAAGTTCTGCAATCTGAGAGGAGCCACAAATTTCCTTCCACCCAGCGTTTCCCCAAGTCTCCCAATAAAAATGATACCTCACTTGTGTGGGTAGGCCTAGCGCCCGCGACAGGAAACGCCCCAAAGCGCAACGTGGACACATGAAACGCCCCAAAGCGCAACGTGGACACATCCAATTTTTTGAAAGAAAACAGAGGTGTTTTTTGCGAAGTGCCTACCTGTAGATTTTGGCCTCTAACTCAGCCGGCACCTAGGGAAACCTACCAAACCTGTGCATTTCTGAAAACTAGAAACCTAGGGGATTTCAAGATGGAGTGACTTGTGGGGCTCAGACCAGGTTCTGTTACCCAGAATCCTTTGCAAACCTCAAAATTTGGCTAAAAAAACACATGTTCCTCACATTTCTGTGGCAGAAAGTTCTGCAATCTGAGAGGAGCCACAAATTTCCTTCCACCCAGCGTTTCCCCAAGTCTCCCAATAAAAATGATACCTCACTTGTGTGGGTAGGACTAGCGCCCGCGACAGGAAACGCCCCAAAGCGCAACGTGGACACATGAAACGCCCCAAAGCGCAACGTGGACACATCCAATTTTTTGAAAGAAAACAGAGGTGTTTTTTGCGAAGTGCCTACCTGTAGATTTTGGCCTCTAACTCAGCCGGCACCTAGGGAAACCTACCAAACCTGTGCATTTCTGAAAACTAGAAACCTAGGGGATTTCAAGATGGAGTGACTTGTGGGGCTCGGACCAGGTTCTCTTACCCAGAATCCTATGCAAACCTCAAAATTTGGCTAAAAAAACACATGTTCCTCACATTTCTGTGGCAGAAAGTTCTGCAGTCTGAGAGGAGCCACAAATTTCCTTCCACCCAGCGTTTCCCTAAGTCTCCCGGTAAAAATGATACCTCACTTGTGTGGGTAGGCCTAGCGCCCACAACAGTAAACGCCCCAAAGCGCAACGTGGACACATCCAAATTTTTTAAAGAAAACAGAGGTGTTTTTTGCGAAGTGCCTACTTGTAGATTTTGGCCTCTAACTCAGCCGCCACCTAGGGAAACCTACCACACCGGTGCATTTCTAAAAACTAGAGACCTAGGGGAATCCATGATGGGGTGACTTGTGGGGCTCGGACCAGGTTCTTTTACCCAGAATCCTTTGAAAACCTCAAAATTTGGCTAAAAAAACACATGTTCCTCACATTTCTGTGGCAGAAAGTTCTGGAATCTGAGAGGAGCCACAAATTTCCTTCCACCCAGCGTTCCCCCAAGTCTCCCGATAAAAATGATACCTCACTTGTGTGGGTCGGCCTAGCGCCCGCAACAGGAAACGCCCCAAAGAGCAATGTGGACACATCCAAATTTTTGAAAGAAAACAGAGGTGTTTTTTGCGAAGTGCCTACTTGTAGATTTTGGCCTCTAACTCAGCCGCCACCTAGGGAAACCTACCACACCGGTGCATTTCTAAAAACTAGAGACCTAGGGGAATCCATGATGGGGTAACTTGTGGGGCTCGGACCAGGTTCTGTTACCCAGAATCCTTTGAAAACCTCAAAATTTTGCTAAAAAAACACATGTTCCTCACATTTCTGTGGCAGAAAGTTCTGGAATCTGAGAGGAGCCACAAATTTCCTTCCACCCAGCGTTCCCCCAAGTCTCCCGATAAAAATGATACCTCACTTGTGTGGGTAGGCCTAGCGCCCGCGACAGGAAACGCCCCAAAGCGCAATGTGGACACATCCACATTTTTGAAAGAAAACAGAGGTGTTTTTTTGCGAAGTGCCTACCTGTAGATTTTGGCCTCTAGCTCAGCCGGCACCTAGGGAAACCTACCAATCCTGTGCATATCTGTAAACTAGAGAACTAGGGGAATCCAAGATGGGGTGACTTGTGGGCTCGGACCAGGTTCTGTTACCCAGAATCCTTTGCAAACCTCAAAATTTGGCTAAAAAAACACATATTCCTCACATTTCTGTGGCAGAAAGTTCTGGAATCTGAGAGGAGCCACAAATTTCCTTCCACCCAGCGTTCCCCCAAGTCTCCTGATAAAAATGATACCTCACTTGTGTGGGTAGGTCTAGCGCCCGCGACAGGAAATGCCCCAAAGCGCAACGTGGACACATCCAATTTTTTTACATAAAACAGAGGTGTTTTTTGCGAAGTGCCTACCTGTAGATTTTGGCCTCTAGCTCAGCCGGCACCTAGGGAAACCTACCAAACCTGTGCATTTCTGAAAGCTAGAGAACTAGGGGAATCCAAGATGGGGTGACTTGTGGGGCTCGGACCAGGTTCTGTTACCCAGAATCCTTTGCAAACCTCAAAATTTGGCTATAAAAACACCCTTTCCTCTCATTTCGGTGACAGAAAGTTCTGGAATCTGAGAGGAGCCACAAATTCCCTTCCACCCAGCGTTCCCCCAAGTCTCCCGATAAAAAATGATACCTCACTTGTTTGGGTGGGCCAGGGGCCTGCAACAGAATAAGGCCCAAAACTTGAAGAGATAGAAGGGATAGCACAGCGAGTTTATAAGGGCATATTCTTTTATACATCTTTAGACGGACTCTGCTTTGGAGACCCACATAAGTGAGGTGTCATTTTACTTGGGAGACTGATGGGAAAACTGGGGAGTAGGAATTTTGTGCTGGAGCGGTGATCCTACTAAGAAAAGTCATGAAAATATGCTATTTTATGCATATTTTGAGGTTTACAGAGGAGACTGGGTAAGAAAATGCTGGGGGAGCCACGCAAGCCACACCGCCCTGGACTCCTTGGGGTGACTAGTTTTAAAAAATGTCTGGGTTTTGTAGGTTTCCCTAGATGAAGGCCGCACCCAGGACCAAAAACATAGGTGGGCCCTCCCCCCCAAACACAGGTATTTTTGTAATATATCATTTTGATGTGTGCACATACGTCCGTGATGTGCCAAACACTAAAATTGTGAAAAGAAACACACTTAGGTTATGTGAAGAAGACCCCTCACCCACCAACCAAGTTGGTGGTATGCTTCATCATGTGGGTCCCACCCGTGGCACATTTCTGTGGCAGAAAGTTCTGGAATCTGAGAGGAGCCACAAATTTCCTTCCACCCAGCGTTCCCCCAAGTCTCCCGATAAAAATGATACCTCACTTGTGTGGGTAGGCCTCGCGCCCGCGACAGGAATCGCCCCAAAGTGCAACGTGGACACATCCAATTTTTTGAAAGAAAACAGAAGTGTTTTTTGCGAAGTGCCTACCTGTAGATTTTGGCCTCTAGCTCAGCCGGCACCTAGGGAAACCTACCAAACCTGTGCATTTCTGAAAGCTAGAGAACTAGGGGAATCCAAGATGGGGTGACTTGTGGTGCTCGGACCAGGTTCTGTTACCCAGAATCCATTGCAAACCTCAAAATTTGGCTATAAAAACACCCTTTCCTCTCATTTCGGTGACAGAAAGTTCTGGAATCTGAGAGGAGCCACAAATTCCCTTCCACCCAGCGTTCCCCCAAGTCTCCCGATAAAAAATGATACCTCACTTGTTTGGGTGGGCCAGGTGCCTGCAACAGAATAAGGCCCAAAACTTGAAGAGATAGAAGGGATAGCACAGCGAGTTTATAAGGGCATATTCTTTTATACATCTTTAGACGGACTCTGCTTTGGAGACCCACATAACTGAGGTGTCATTTTACTTGGGAGACTGATGGGAAAACTGGGGAGTAGGAATTTTGTGCTGGAGCGATGATCCTACTAAGAAAAGTCAGGAAAATATGCTTTTTTATGCATATTTTGAGGTTTACAGAGGAGACTGGGTAAGAAAATGTTGGGGGAGCCACGCAAGCCACATCTCCCTGGACTCCTTGGGGTGACTAGTTTTAAAAAATGTCTGGGTTTTGTAGGTTTCCCTAGATGAAGGCCGCACCCAGGACCAAAAACATAGGTGGGCCCTCCCCCCCAAACACAGGTATTTTTGTAATATATCATTTTGATGTGTGCACATACGTCCGTGATGTGCCAAACACTAAAATTGTGAAAAGAAACACACTTAGGTTATGTGAAGATGACACCTCACCCACCAACCAAGTTGGTGGCATGCTTCATCATGTGGGTCCCACCCGTGGCACATTTCTGTGGCAGAAAGTTCTGGAATCTGAGAGGAGCCACAAATTTCCTTCCACCCAGCGTTCCCCCAAGTCTCCCGATAAAAATGATACCTCACTTGTGTGGGTAGGCCTCGTGCCCGCGACAGGAATCGCCCCAAAGCGCAACGTGGACACATCCAAATTTTTTAAAGAAAACAGAGGTGTTTTTTGCGAAGTGCCTACTTGTAGATTTTGGCCTCTAACTCAGCCGCCACCTAGGGAAACCTACCACACCGGTGCATTTCTAAAAACTAGAGACCTAGGGGAATCCATGATGGGGTGACTTGTGGGGCTCGGACCAGGTTCTGTTACCCAGAATCCTTAGAAAACCTCAAAATTTGGCTAAAAAAACACATGTTCCTCACATTTCTGTGGCAGAAAGTTCTGGAATCTGAGAGGAGCCACAAATTTCCTTCCACCCAGCGTTCCCCCAAGTCTCCCGATAAAAATTATACCTCACTTGTGTGGGTAGGCCTCGCGCCCGCGACAGGAATCGCCCCAAAGTGCAACGTGGACACATCCAATTTTTTGAAAGAAAACAGAGGTGTTTTTTGCGAAGTGCCTACCTGTAGATTTTGGCCTCTAGCTCAGCCGGCACCTAGGGAAACCTACCAAACCTGTGCATTTCTGAAAGCTAGAGAACTAGGGGAATCCAAGATGGGGTGACTTGTGGTGCTCGGACCAGGTTCTGTTACCCAGAATCCATTGCAAACCTCAAAATTTGGCTATAAAAACACCCTTTCCTCTCATTTCGGTGACAGAAAGTTCTGGAATCTGAGAGGAGCCACAAATTCCCTTCCACCCAGCGTTCCCCCAAGTCTCCCGATAAAAAATGATACCTCACTTGTTTGGGTGGGCCAGGTGCCTGCAACAGAATAAGGCCCAAAACTTGAAGAGATAGAAGGGATAGCACAGCGAGTTTATAAGGGCATATTCTTTTATACATCTTTAGACGGACTCTGCTTTGGAGACCCACATAACTGAGGTGTCATTTTACTTGGGAGACTGATGGGAAAACTGGGGAGTAGGAATTTTGTGCTGGAGCGATGATCCTACTAAGAAAAGTCAGGAAAATATGCTTTTTTATGCATATTTTGAGGTTTACAGAGGAGACTGGGTAAGAAAATGTTGGGGGAGCCACGCAAGCCACACCTCCCTGGACTCCTTGGGGTGACTAGTTTTAAAAAATGTCTGGGTTTTGTAGGTTTCCCTAGATGAAGGCCGCACCCAGGACCAAAAACATAGGTGGGCCCTCCCCCCCAAACACAGGTATTTTTGTAATATATCATTTTGATGTGTGCACATACGTCCGTGATGTGCCAAACACTAAAATTGTGAAAAGAAACACACTTAGGTTATGTGAAGATGACACCTCACCCACCAACCAAGTTGGTGGCATGCTTCATCATGTGGGTCCCACCCGTGGCACATTTCTGTGGCAGAAAGTTCTGGAATCTGAGAGGAGCCACAAATTTCCTTCCACCCAGCGTTCCCCCAAGTCTCCCGATAAAAATGATACCTCACTTGTGTGGGTAGGCCTCGCGCCCGCGACAGGAATCGCCCCAAAGCGCAACGTGGACACATCCAAATTTTTTAAAGAAAACAGAGGTGTTTTTTGCGAAGTGCCTACTTGTAGATTTTGGCCTCTAACTCAGCCGCCACCTAGGGAAACCTACCACACCGGTGCATTTCTAAAAACTAGAGACCTAGGGGAATCCATGATGGGGTGACTTGTGGGGCTCGGACCAGGTTCTGTTACCCAGAATCCTTAGAAAACCTCAAAATTTGGCTAAAAAAACACATGTTCCTCACATTTCTGTGGCAGAAAGTTCTGGAATCTGAGAGGAGCCACAAATTTCCTTCCACCCAGCGTTCCCCCAAGTCTCCCGATAAAAATGATACCTCACTTGTGTGGGTAGGCCTAGCGTCCGCGACATGAAACGCCCCAAAGCGCAATGTGGACACATCCAAATTTTTGAAAGAAAACAGAGGTGTTTTTTGCGAAGTGCCTACTTGTAGATTTTGGCCTCTAACTCAGCCGCCACCTAGGGAAACCTACCACACCGGTGCATTTCTAAAAACTAGAGACCTAGGGGAATCCATGATGGGGTGACTTGTGGGGCTCGGACCAGGTTCTGTTACCCAGAATCCTTTGAAAACCTCAAAATTTGGCTAAAAAAACACATGTTCCTCACATTTCTGTGGCAGAAAGTTCTGGAATCTGAGAGGAGCCACAAATTCCCTTCCACCCAGCGTTCCCCCAAGTCTCCCGATAAAAAATGATACCTCACTTGTTTGGGTGGGCCAGGTGCCTGCAACAGAATAAGGCCCAAAACTTGAAGAGATAGAAGGGATAGCACAGCGAGTTTATAAGGGCATATTCTTTTATACATCTTTAGACAGACTCTGCTTTGGAGACCCACATAAGTGAGGTGTCATTTTACTTGGGAGACTGATGGGAAAACTGGGGAGTAGGAATTTTGTGCTGGAGCGGTGATCCTACTAAGAAAAGTCAGGAAAATATACTTTTTAATGCATATTTTGAGGTTTACAGAGGAGACTGGGTAAGAAAATGCTGGGGGAGCCATGCAAGCCACACCTCCCTGGACTCCTTGGGGTGACTAGTTTTAAAAAATGTCTGGGTTTTGTAGGTTTCCCTAGATGAAGGCCGCACCCAGGACCAAAAACATAGGTGGGCCCTCCCCCCCAAACACAGGTATTTTTGTAATATATCATTTTGATGTGTGCACATACGTCCGTGATGTGCCAAACACTAAAATTGTGAAAAGAAACACACTTAGGTTATGTGAAGAAGACCCCTCACCCACCAACCAAGTTGGTGGCATGCTTCATCATGTGGGTCCCACCCGTGGCACATTTCTGTGGCAGAAAGTTCTGGAATCTGAGAGGAGCCACAAATTTCCTTCCACCCAGCGTTCCCCCAAGTCTCCCGATAAAAATGATACCTCACTTGTGTGGGTAGGCCTCGCACCCGCGACAGGAATTGCCCCAAAGTGCAACGTGGACACATCCAATTTTTTGAAAGAAAACAGAGGTGTTTTTTGCGAAGTGCCTACCTGTAGATTTTGGCCTCTAGCTCAGCCGGCACCTAGGGAAACCTACCAAACCTGTGCATTTCTGAAAACTAGAGACCTAGGGAAATTCAAGATGGGGTGACTTGTGGGGCTCGGACCAGGTTCTGTTACCCAGAATCGTTTGCAAACCTCAAAATTTGGCTAAAAAAACACATGTTCCTCACATTCCTGTGGCAGTAAGTTCTGGAATCTGAGAGGAGCCACAAATTTCCTTCCACCCAGCGTTCCCCCAAGTCTCCCGATAAAAATGATACCTCACTTGTGTGGGTAGGCCTAGCGCCCGCGACAGGAAACGCCCTAAAGCGCAACGTGGACACATCCAAATTTTTGAAAGAAAACAGAGGTGTTTTTTGCGAAGTGCCAACCTGTAGATTTTGGCCTGTAGCTCAGCCGGCACCTATGGAAACCTACCAAACCTGTGCATTTCTGAAAGCTAGAGAACTAGGGGAATCCAAGATGGGGTGACTTGTGGGGCTCGGACCAGGTTCTGTTACCCAGAATCCTTTGCAAACCTCAAAATTTGGCTAAAAAAACACATGTTCCTCACATTTCTGTGGCAGAAAGTTCTGGAATCTGAGAGGAGCCACAAATTTTCTTCCACCCATCGTTCCCCCAAGTCTCCTGATAAAAATGATACCTCACTTGTGTGGGTAGGCCTAGCGCCCGCGACAGGAAACGCCCCAAAGCGCAACGTGGACACATCCAATTTTTTTAAAGAAAACAGAGGTGTTTTTTACGAAGGGCCTACCTGTAGATTTTGGCCTGTAGCTCAGCCAGCACCTAGGGAAACCTACCAAACCTGTGCATTTCTGAAAACTAGAGACCTAGGGAAATTCAAGATGGGGTGACCTGTGGGGCTCGGACCAGGTTCTGTTACCCAGAATCCTTTGAAAACCTCAAAATTTGGCTAAAAAACACATGTTCCTCACATTTCTGTGGCAGAAAGTTCTGGAATCTGAGAGGAGCCACAAATTTTCTTCCACCCAGCGTTCCCCCAAGTCTCCTGATAAAAATGATACCTCACTTGTGTGGGTAGGCCTAGCGCCCGCGACAGGAAACGCCCCAAAGCGCAACGTGGACACATCCAATTTTTTGAAAGAAAACAGAGGTGTTTTTTGCGAAGTGCCTACCTGTAGGTTTTGGCCTCTAGCTCAGCCGGCACCTAGGGAAACCTACCAAACCTGTGCATTTCTGAAAACTAGAGACCTAGGGGAATTAAAGATGGAGTGACTTGTGGGGCTCGGACCAGGTTCTGTTACCCAGAATCCTTTGCAAACCTCAAAATTTGGCTAAAAAAACACATGTTCCTCACATTTCTGTGGCAGAAAGTTCTGGAATCTGAGAGGAGCCACAAATTTCCTTCCACCCAGCGTTCCCCCAAGTCTCCCGATGAAAATGATACCTCACTTGTGTGGGTAGGCCTAGCGCCTGCGACAGGAAACGCCCCAAAGCGCAACGTGGACACATCCCATTTTTTGAAAGAAAACAGTGCCTACCTGTGGATTTTGGCCTGTAGCTCAGCCGGCACCTAGGGAAACCTAACAACCCTGTGCATTTCTGAAAACTAGAGACCTAGGGGAATCCATGATGGGGCGACTTGTGGCGCTCGGACCAGGTTCTCTTACCCAGAATCCTTTGCAAACCTCAAAATTTGGCTAAAAAAACACATGTTCCTCACATTTCTGTGGCAGAAAGTTCTGCTATCTGAGAGGAGCCACAAATGTCCTTCCACCCAGCGTTTCCCTAAGTCTCCCGATAAAAATGATACCTCACTTGTGTGGGTAGGCCTAGCGCCCGCGACAGTAAACGCCCCAAAGCGCAACGTGGACACATCCAAATTTTTTAAAGAAAACTGAGGTGTTTTTTGCGAAGTGCCTACTTGTAGATTTTGGCCTCTAACTCAGTCGCCACCTAGGGAAACCTACCACACCGGTGCATTTCTAAAAACTAGAGACCTAGGGGAATCCATGATGGGGTGACTTGTGGGGCTCGGACCAGGTTCTGTTACCCAGAATCCTTTGAAAACCTCAAAATTTGGCTAAAAAAACACATGTTCCTCACATTTCTGTGGCAGAAAGTTCTGGAATCTGAGAGGAGCCACAAATTTCCTTCCACCCAGCGTTCCCCCAAGTCTCCTGATAAAAATGATACCTCACTTGTGTGGGTAGGCCTAGCGCCCGCGACAGGAAACGCCCCAAAGCGCAACGTGGACACATCCCATTTTTTGAAAGAAAACAGTGCCTACCTGTGGATTTTGGCATTTAGCTCAGCCGGCACCTAGGGAAACCTACCAACCCTGTGCATTTCTGAAAACTAGAGACCTAGGGGAATCCATGATGGGGCGACTTGTGGTGCTCGGACCAGGTTCTCTTACCCAGAATCCTTTGCAAACCTCAAAATTTGGCTAAAAAAACACATGTTCCTCACATTTCTGTGGCAGAAAGTTCTGAAGTCTGAGAGGAGCCACAAATTTCCTTCCACCCAGCATTTCCCTAAGTCTCCCGATAAAAATGATACCTCACTTGTGTGGGTAGGCCTAGCGCCCGCGACAGTAAACGCCCCAAAGCGCAACGTGGACACATCCAAATTTTTTAAAGAAAACAGAGGTGTTTTTTGAGAAGTGCCTACTTGTAGATTTTGGCCTCTAACTCAGCCGCCACCTAGGGAAACCTACCACACTGGTGCATTTCTAAAAACTAGAGACCTAGGGGAATCCATGATGGGGTGACTTGTGGGGCTCGGACCAGGTTCTGTTACCCAGAATCCTTAGAAAACCTCAAAATTTGGCTAAAAAAACACATGTTCCTCACATTTCTGTGGCAGAAAGTTCTGGAATCTGAGAGGAGCCACAAATTTCCTTCCACCCAGCGTTCCCCCAAGTCTCCCGATAAAAATGATACCTCACTTGTGTGGGTAGGCCTAGCGCCTGCGACAGGAAACGCCCCAAAGCGCAATGTGGACACATCCAAATTTTTGAAAGAAAAAAGAGGTGTTTTTTGCGAAGTGCCTACTTGTAGATTTTGGCCTCTAACTCAGCCGCCACCTAGGGAAACCTACCACACCGGTGCATTTCTAAAAACTAGAGACCTAGGGGAATCCATGATTGGGTGACTTGTGGGGCTCGGACCAGGTTCTGTTACCCAGAATCCTTTGAAAACCTCAAAATTTGGCTAAAAAAACACACGTTCCTCACATTTCTGTGGCAGAAAGTTCTGGAATCAGAGAGGAGCCACAAATTTCCTTCCACCCAGCGTTCCCCCAAGTCTCCCGATAAAAATGATACCTCACTTGTGTGGGTAGGCCTAGCGCCCGCGACAGGAAACGCCCCAAAGCGCAACGTGAACACATCCAATTTTTTAAAAAAAAACAGAGGTGTTTTTTGCAAAGTGCCTACCTGTAGATTTTGGCCTCTAGCTCAGCCGGCACCTAGGGAAACCTACCAAACCTGTGCATTTCTGAAAACTAGAGACCTAGGGGAATCCAAGATGGGGTGACTTGTGGGGCTCGGACCATGTTCTGTTACCCAGAATCCTTTGCAAACCTCAAAATTTGGCTAAAAAAAAACACATGTTCCCCACATTTCTGTGGCAGAAAATTCTGAAATCTGAGAGGAGCCACAAATTTCCTTCCACCCAGCGTTTCCCCAAGTCTCCCGATAAAAATGATAACTCACTTGTGTGGGTAGGTCTAGCGCCCGCGACAGGAAATGCCCCAAAGCGCAACGTGGACACATCCTATTTTTTTACATAAAACAGAGGTGTTTTTTGCGAAGTGCCTACCTGTAGATTTTGGCCTCTAGCTCAGCCGGCACCTAGGGAAACCTACCAAACCTGTGCATTTCTGAAAGCTAGAGAACTAGGGGAATCCAAGATGGGGTGACTTGTGGGACTCGGACCAGGTTCTGTTACCCAGAATCCTTTGCAAACCTCAAAATTTGGCTATAAAAACACCCTTTCCTCTCATTTCGGTGACAGAAAGTTCTGGAATCTGAGAGGGGCCACAAATTCCCTTCCACCCAGCGTTTCCCCAAGTCTCCCGATAAAAAATGATACCTCACTTGTTTGGGTGGGCCAGGTGCCTGCAACAGAATAAGGCCCAAAACTTGAAGAGATTGAAGGGATAGCACAGCGAGTTTATAAGGGCATATTCTTTTATACATCTTTAGACGGACTCTGCTTTGGGGACCCACATAAGTGAGGTGTCATTTTACATGGGAGACTGATGGGAAAACTGAGGAGTAGGAATTTTGTGCTGGAGCGGTGATCCTACTAAGAAAAGTCAGGAAAATATGCTTTTTTATGCATATTTTGAGGTTTACAGAGGAGACTGGGTAAGAAAATGCTGGGGGAGCCACGCAAGCCACACCTCCCTGGACTCCTTGGGGTGACTAGTTTTAAAAAATGTCTGGGTTTTGTAGGTTTCCCTAGATGAAGGCTGCACCCAGGACCAAAAACATAGGTGGGCCCTCCCCCCCAAACACAGGTATTTTTGTAATATATCATTTTGATGTGTGCACATACGTCCGTGATGTGCCAAACACTAAAATTGTGAAAAGAAACACACTTAGGTTATGTGAAGAAGACCCCTCACCCACCAACCAAGTTGGTGGCATGCTTCATCATGGGGGTCCCACCCATGGCACATTTCTGTGGCAGAAAGTTCTGGAATCTGAGAGGAGCCACAAATTTTCTTCCACCCAGCGTTCCCCCAAGTCTCCCGATAAAAATGATACCTCACTTGTGTGGGTAGGCCTAGCGCCCGCGACAGGAAACGCCCCAAAACGCAACGTGGACACATCCAATTTTTTTAAAGAAAACAGAGGTGTTTTTTGCGAAGTGCCTACCTGTAGGTTTTGGCCTCTAGCTCAGCCGGCACCTAGGGAAACCTACCAAACCTGTGCATTTCTGAAAACTAGAGACCTAGGGGAATTCAAGATGGAGTGACTTGTGGGGCTCGGACCAGGTTCTGTTACCCAGAATCCTTTCCAAACCTCAAAATTTGGCTAAAAAAACACATGTTCCTCACATTTCTGTGGCAGAAAGTTCTGCAATCTGAGAGGAGCCACAAATTTCCTTCCACCCAGCGTTCCCCCAAGTCTCCCGATAAAAATGATACCTCACTTGTGTGGGTAGGCCTAGCGCCCGCGACAGGAAACGCCCCAAAGCGCAACGTGGACACATCCCATTTTTTGAAAGAAAACAGTGCCTACCTGTGGATTTTGGCCTGTAGCTCAGCCGGCACCTAGGGAAACCTACCAACCCTGTGCATTTCTGAAAACTAGAGACCTAGGGGAATCCATGATGGGGCGACTTGTGGCGCTCGGACCAGGTTCTCTTACCCAGAATCCTTTGCAAACCTCAAAATTTCGCTAAAAAAACACATGTTCCTCACATTTCTGTGGCAGAAAGTTCTGCAATCTGAGAGGAGCCACAAATTTCCTTCCACCCAGCATTTCCCTAAGTCTTCCGATAAAAATGATACCTCACTTGTGTGGGTAGGCCTAGCGCCCGCGACAGTAAACGCCCCAAAGCGCAACGTGGACACATCCACATTTTTTAAAGAAAACTGAGGTGTTTTTTGCGAAGTGCCTACTTGTAGATTTTGGCCTCTAGCTCAGCCGGCACCTAGGGAAACCTACCAAACCTGTGCATTTCTGAAAACTAGAGACCTAGGGGAATTCAAGATGGAGTGACTTGTGGGGCTCGGACCAGGTTCTGTTACCCAGAATCCTTTCCAAACCTCAAAATTTGGCTAAAAAAACACATGTTCCTCACATTTCTGTGGCAGAAAGTTCTGGAATCTGAGAGGAGCCACAAATTTCCTTCCACCCAGCGTTCCCCCAAGTCTCCCGATAAAAATGATACCTCACTTGTGTGGGTAGGCCTAGCGCCCGCGACAGGAAACGCCCCAAAGCGCAACGTGGACACATCCCATTTTTTGAAAGAAAACAGTGCCTACCTGTGGATTTTGGCCTGTAGCTCAGCCGGCACCTAGGGAAACCTACCAACCCTGTGCATTTCTGAAAACTAGAGACCTAGGGGAATCCATGATGGGGTGACTTGTGGCGCTCGGACCAGGTTCTCTTACCCAGAATCCTTTGCAAACCTCAAAATTTGGCTAAAAAAACACATGTTCCTCACATTTCTGTTGCAGAAAGTTCTGCAATCTGAGAGGAGCCACAAATTTCCTTCCACCCAGCATTTCCCTAAGTCTCCCGATAAAAATGATACCTCACTTGTGTGGGTAGGCCTAGCTTCCGCGACAGTAAACGCCCCAAAGCGCAACGTGGACACATCCACATTTTTTAAAGAAAACTGAGGTGTTTTTTGCGAAGTGCCTACTTGTAGATTTTGGCCTCTAACTCAGCCGCCACCTAGGGTAACCTACCACACCGGTGCATTTCTAAAAACTAGAGACCTAGGGGAATCCATGATGGGGTGACTTGTGGGGCTCGGACCAGGTTCTGTTACCCAGAATCCTTTGAAAACCTCAAAATTTGGCTAAAAAAACACATGTTCCTCACATTTCTGTGGCAGAAAGTTCTGGAATCTGAAAGGAGCCACAAATTTCCTTCCACCCAGCGTTCCCCCAAGTCTCCCGATAAAAATGATACCTCACTTGTGTGGGTAGGCCTAGCGCCCGCGACAGGAAACGCCCCAAAGCGCAACGTGGACACATCCAAATTTTTTAAAGAAAACAGAGGTGTTTTTTGCGAAGTGCCTACTTGTAGATTTTGGCCTCTAACTCAGCCGCCACCTAGGGAAACCTACCACACTGGTGCATTTCTAAAAACTAGAGACCTAGGGGAATCCATGATGGGGTGACTTGTGGGGCTCGGACCAGGTTCTGTTACCCAGAATTGTTAGAAAACCTCAAAATTTGGCTAAAAAAACACATGTTCCTCACATTTCTGTGGCAGAAAGTTCTGCAATCTGAGAGGAGCCACAAATTTCCTTCCACCCAGCGTTTCCCTAAGTCTCCCGATAAAAATGATACCTCACTTGTGTGGGTAGGCCTAGCGCCCGCGACAGTAAACGCCCCAAAGCGCAACGTGGACACATCCACATTTTTTAAAGAAAACTGAGGTGTTTTTTGCGAAGTGCCTACTTGTAGATTTTGGCCTCTAACTCAGCCGCCACCTAGGGTAACCTACCACACCGGTGCATTTCTAAAAACTAGAGACTTAGGGGAATCCATGATGGGGTGACTTGTGGGGCTCGGACCAGGTTCTGTTACCCAGAATCCTTTGAAAACCTCAAAATTTGGCTATAAAAACACATGTTCCTCACATTTCTGTGGCAGAAAGTTCTGGAATCTGAGAGGAGCCACAAATTTCCTTCCACCCAGCGTTCCCCCAAGTCTCCCGATAAAAATGATACCTCACTTGTGTGGGTAGGCCTAGCGCCAGCGACAGGAAACGCCCCAAAGTGCAAAGTGGACACATCCCATTTTTTGAAAGAAAACAGTGCCTACCTGTGGATTTTGGCCTTTAGCTCAGCCGGCACCTAGGGAAACCTACCAACCCTGTGCATTTCTGAAAACTAGAGACCTAGGGGAATCCATGATGGGGCGACTTGTGGTGCTCGGACCAGGTTCTCTTACCCAGAATCCTTTGCAAACCTCAAAATTTGGCTAAAAAAACACATGTTCCTCACATTTCTGTGGCCGAAAGTTCTGCAGTCTGAGAGGAGCCAAAAATTTCCTTCCACCCAGCATTTCCCTAAGTCTCCCGATAAAAATGATACCTCACTTGTGTGGGTAGGCCTAGCGCCCGCGACAGTAAACACCCCAAAGCGCAACGTGGACACATCAAAATTTTTTAAAGAAAACAGAGGTGTTTTTTGCGAAGTGCCTACTTGTAGATTTTGGCCTCTAACTCAGCCGCCACCTAGGGTAACCTACCACACTGGTGCATTTCTAAAAACTAGAGACCTAGGGGAATCCATGATGGGGTGACTTGTGGGGCTCGGACCAGGTTCTGTTACCCAGAATCCTTAGAAAACCTCAAAATTTGGCTAAAAAAACACATGTTCCTCACATTTCTGTGGCAGAAAGTTCTGGAATCTGAGAGGAGCCACAAATTTCCTTCCACCCAGCGTTCCCCCAAGTCTCCCGATAAAAATGATACCTCACTTGTGTGGGTAGGTCTAGCGCCCGCGACAGGAAATGCCCCAAAGCGCAACGTGGACACATCCTATTTTTTTACATAAAACAGAGGTGTTTTTTGCGAAGTGCCTACCTGTAGATTTTGGCCTCTAGCTCAGCCGGCACCTAGGGAAACCTACCAAACCTGTGCATTTCTGAAAGCTAGAGAACTAGGGGAATCCAAAATGGGGTGACTTGTGGGGCTCGGACCAGGTTCTGTTACCCAGAATCCTTTGCAAACCTCAAAATTTGGCTATAAAAACACCCTTTCCTCTCATTTCGGTGACAGAAAGTTCTGGAATCTGAGAGGGGCCACAAATTCCCTTCCACCCAGCGTTCCCCCAAGTCTCCCGATAAAAAATGATACCTCACTTGTTTGGGTGGGCCAGGTGCCTGCAACAGAATAAGGCCCAAAACTTGAAGAGATAGAAGGGATAGCACAGCGAGTTTATAAGGGCATATTCTTTTATACATCTTTAGACGGACTCTGCTTTGGGGACCCACATAAGTGAGGTGTCATTTTACTTGGGAGACTGTTGGGAAAACTGAGGAGTAGGAATTTTGTGCTGGAGCGGTGATCCTACTAAGAAAAGTCAGGAAAATATGCTTTTTTATGCATATTTTGAGGTTTACAGAGGAGACTGGGTAAGAAAATGCTGGGGGAGCCACGCAAGCCACACCTCCCTGGACTCCTTGGGGTGACTAGTTTTAAAAAATGTCTGGGTTTTGTAGGTTTCCCTAGATGAAGGCCGCACCCAGGACCAAAAACATAGGTGGGCCCTCCCCCCCAAACCCAGGTATTTTTGTAATATATCATTTTGATGTGTGCACATACGTCCGTGATGTGCCAAACACTAAAATTGTGAAAAGAAACACACTTAGGTTATGTGAAGAAGACCCCTCACCCACCAACCAAGTTGGTGGCATGCTTCATCATGGGGGTCCCACCCGTGGCACATTTCTGTGGCAGAAAGTTCTGGAATCTGAGTGGAGCCACAAATTTCCTTCCACCCAGCGTTCCCCCAAGTCTCCCGATAAAAATTATACCTCACTTGTGTGGGTAGGCCTCGTGCCCGCAACAGGAATCGCCCCAAAGCGCAACGTGGACACATCCAATTTTTTGAAAGAAAACAGAGGTGTTTTTTGCGAAGTGCCTACCTGTAGATTTTGGCCTCTAGCTCAGCCGGCACCTAGGGAAACCTACCAAACCTGTGCATTTCTGAAAACTAGAGACCTAGGGGAATTCAAGATGGGGTGACTTGTGGGGCTCGGACCAGGTTCTGTCACCCAGAATCGTTTGCAAACCTCAAAATTTGACTAAAAAAACACATGTTCCTCACATTTCTGTGGCAGTAAGTTCTGGAATCTGAGAGGAGCCACAAATTTCCTTCCACCCAGCGTTCCCCCAAGTCTCCCGATAAAAATGATACCTCACTTGTGTGGGTAGGCCTAGCGCCCGCGACAGGAAACGCCCTAAAGCGCAACGTGGACACATCCAAATTTTTGAAAGAAAACAGAGGTGTTTTTTGCGAAGTGCCAACCTGTAGATTTTGGCCTGTAGCTCAGCTGGCACCTAGGGAAACCTACCAAACCTGTGCATTTCTGAAAGCTAGAGAACTAGGGGAATCCAAGATGGGGTGACTTGTGGGGCTCAGACCAGGTTCTGTTACCCAGAATCCTTTGCAAACCTCAAAATTTGGCTAAAAAAACACATGTTCCTCACATTTCTGTGGCAGAAAGTTCTGGAATCTTAGAGGAGCCAAAAATTTTCTTCCACCCAGCGTTCCCCCAAGTCTCCTGATAAAAATGATACCTCACTTGTGTGGGTAGGCCTAGCGCCCGCGACAGGAAACGCCCCAAAGCGCAACGTGGACACATCCAATTTTTTTAAAGAAAACAGAGGTGTTTTTTGCGAAGTGCCTACCTGTAGATTTTGGCCTGTAGCTCAGCCAGCACCAAGGGAAACCTACCAAACCTGTGCATTTCTGAAAACTAGAGACCCAGGGGAATTCAAGATGGGGTGACTTGTGGGGCTCGGACCAGGTTCTGTTACCTAGAATCCTTTGCAAACCTCAAAATTTGGCTAAAAAAACACATGTTCCTCACATTTCTGTGGCAGAAATTCTGGAATCTGAGAGGAGCCACAAATTTCCTTCCACCCAGCGTTCCCCCAAGTCTCCCGATAAAAATGATACCTCACTTGTGTGGGTAGGCCTAGCGCCCGCGACAGGAAACGCCCCAAAGCGCAACGTGGACACATCCCATTTTTTGAAAGAAAACAGTGCCTACCTGTGGATTTTGGCCTGTAGCTCAGCCAACACCTAGGGAAACCTACCAACCCTGTGCATTTCTGAAAACTAGAGACCTAGGGGAATCCATGATGGGGCGACTTGTGGCGCTCGGACCAGGTTCTCTTACCCAGAATCCTTTGCAAACCTCAAAATTTGGCTAAAAAACACATGTTCCTCACATTTCTGTGGCAGAAAGTTCTGCAATCTGAGAGGAGCCACAAATTTCCTTCCACCCAGCGTTTCCCTAAGTCTCCCGATAAAAATGATACCTCACTTGTGGGGGTAGGCCTAGCGCCCGCGACAGTAAACGCCCCAAAGAGCAACGTGGACACATCCAAATTTTTTAAAGAAAACAGAGGTGTTTTTTGCGAAGTGCCTACTTGTAGATTTTGGCCTCTAACTCAGCCGCCACCTAGGGAAACCTACCACACCGGTGCATTTCTAAATACTAGAGACCTAGGGGAATCCATGATGGGGTGACTTGTGGGGCTCGGACCAGGTTCTGTTACCCAGAATCCTTTGAAAACCTCAAAATTTGGCTAAAAAAACACATGTTCCTCACATTTCTGTGGCAGAAAGTTCTGGAATCTGAGAGGAGCCACAAATTTCCTTCCACCCAGCGTTCCCCCAAGTCTCCCGATAAAACTGATACCTCACTTGTGTGGGTAGGCCTAGCGCCCGCGACAGGAAACGCCCCAAAGCGCAATGTGGACACATCCAAATTTTTTAAAGAAAACAGAGGTGTTTTTTGCGAAGTGCCTACTTGTAGATTTTGGCCTCTAACTCAGCCGCCACCTAGGGAAACCTACCACACCGGTGCATTTCTAAAAACTAGAGACCTAAGGGAATCCCCGATGGGGTGACTTGTGGGGCTCGGACCAGGTTCTGTTACCCAGAATCCTTTGAAAACCTCCAAATTTGGCTAAAAAAACACATGTTCCTCACATTTCTGTGGCAGAAAGTTCTGGAATCTGAGAGGAGCCACAAATTTCTTTCCACCCAGCGTTCCCCCAAGTCTCCCGATAAAAATGATACCTCACTTGTGTGGGTAGGCCTAGCGCCCGCGACAGGAAACGCCCCAAAGCGCAACGTGAACACATCCAATTTTTTTAAAGAAAACAGAGGTGTTTTTTGCAAAGTGCCTACCTGTAGATTTTGGCCTGTAGCTCAGCCGGCACCTAGGGAAACCTACCAAACCTGTGCATTTCTGAAAACTAGAGACCTAGGGGAATCCAAGATGGGGTGACTTGTGGGGCTCGGACCAGGTTCTGTTACCCAGAATCCTTTGCAAACCTCAAAATTTGGCTAAAAAAAAACACATGTTCCCCACATTTCTGTGGCAAAAAGTTATGAAATCTGAGAGGAGCCACAAATTTCCTTCCACCCAGCGTTTCCCCAAGTCTCCCGATAAAAATGATACCTCACTTGTGTGGGTAGGTCTAGCGCCCACGACAGGAAATGCCCCAAAGCGCAACGTGGACACATCCTATTTTTTTACATAAAACAGAGGTGTTTTTTGTGAAGTGCCTACCTGTAGATTTTGGCCTCTAGCTCAGCCGGCACCTAGGGAAATCTACCAAACCTGTGCATTTCTGCAAAGCTAGAGAACTAGGGGAATCCAAGATGGGGTGACTTGTGGGGCTCGGACCAGGTTCTGTTACCCAGAATCCTTTGCAAACCTCAAAATTTGGCTATAAAAACACCCTTTCCTCTCATTTCGGTGACAGAAAGTTCTGGAATCTGAGAGGGGCCACAAATTCCCTTCCACCCAGCGTTACCCCAAGTCTCCCGATAAAAAATGATACCTCACTTGTTTGGCTGGGCCAGGTGCCTGTCACAGAATAAGGCCCAAAACTTGAAGAGATAGAAGGGATAGCACAGCGAGTTTATAAGGGCATATTCATTTATACATCTTTAGACAGACTCTGCTTTGGGGACCCACATAAGTGAGGTGTCATTTTACTTGGGAGACTGATGGGAAAACTGAGGAGTAGGAATTTTGTGCTGGAGCGGTGATCCTACTAAGAAAAGTCAGGAAAATATGCTTTTTTATGCATATTTTGAGGTTTACAGAGGAGACTGGGTAAGAAAATGCTGGGGGAGCCACGCAAGCCACACCTCCCTGGACTCCTTGGGGTGACTAGTTTTAAAAAATGTCTGGGTTTTGTAGGTTTCCCTAGATGAAGTCCGCACCCAGGACCAAAAACATAGGTGGGCCCTCCCCCCCAAACACAGGTATTTTTGCAATATATCATTTTGATGTGTGCACATACGTCCGTGATGTGCCAAACACTAAAATTGTGAAAAGAAACACACTTAGGTTATGTGAAGAAGACCCCTCACCCACCAACCAAGTTGGTGGCATGCTTCATCATGGGGGTCCCACCCGTGGCACATTTCTGTGGCAGAAAGTTCTGGAATCTGAGAGGAGCCACAAATTTCCTTCCACCCAGCGTTCCCCCAAGTCTCCCGATAAAAATGATACCTCACTTGTGTGGGTAGGCCTCATGCCCGCAACAGGAAACGCCCCAAAGCGCAACGTGGACACATCCAATTATTTTAAAGAAAACAGAGGTGTTTTTTGCGAAGTGCCTACCTGTAGATTTTGGCCGCTAGCTCAGCCGGCACCTAGGGAAACCTACCAAACCTGTGCATTTCTGAAAACTAGAGACCTAGGGGAATTCAAGATGGGGTGACTTGTGGGGCTCGGACCAGGTTCTGTTACCCAGAATCGTTTGCAAACCTCAAAATTTGGCTAAAAAAACACATGTTCCTCACATTTCTGTGGCAGTAAGTTCTGGAATCTGAGAGGAGCCACAAATTTCCTTCCACCCAGCGTTTCCCCAAGTCTCCCAATAAAAATGATACCTCACTTGTGTGGGTAGGCCTAGCGGCCGCGACAGGAAGCGCCCCGAAGCGCAACGTGGACACATCCAACTTTTTGAAAGAAAACAGAGGTGTTTTTTGCGAAGTGCCTACCTGTAGATTTTGGCCGCTAGCTCAGCCGGCACCTAGGGAAACCTACCAAACCTGTGCATTTCTGAAAACTAGAGACCTAGGGGAATTCAAGATGCTGTGACTTGTGGGGCTCGGACCAGGTTCTGTTACCCAGAATCCTTTGCAAACCTCAAAATTTGGCTAAAAAAACACATGTTCCTCACATTTCTGTGGCAGTAAGTTCTGGAATCTGAGAGGAGCCACAAATTTCCTTCCACCCAGCGTTTCCCCAAGTCTCCCAATAAAAATGATACCTCACTTGTGTGTGTAGGCGTAGCGGCCGCGACAGGAAGCGCCCCAAAGCGCAACGTGGACACATCCAATTTTTTGAAAGAAAACAGAGGTGTTTTTTGCGAAGTGCCTACCTGTAGATTTTGGCCTCTAGCTCAGCCGGCACCTAGGGAAACCTACCAAACCTGTGCATTTCTGAAAACTAGAGACCTAGGGGAATTCAAGATGCAGTGACTTGTGGGGCTCGGACCAGGTTCTGTTACCCAGAATCCTTTGCAAACCTCAAAATTTGGCTAAAAAAACACATGTTCTCACATTTCTGTGTCAGAAAGTTCTGGAATCTGAGAGGAGCCACAAATTTCCTTCCACCCAGCGTTCCCCCAAGTCTCCCGATAAAAATGATACCTCACTTGTGTGGGTAGGCCTAGCGCCCGCGACAGGAAACGCCCCAAAGCGCAACGTGGACACATCCCATTTTTTGAAAGAAAACAGTGCCTACCTGTGGATTTTGGCCTGTAGCTCAGCCAGCACCTAGGGAAACCTACCAACCCTGTGCATTTCTGAAAACTAGAGACCTAGGGGAACCCATGATGGGGCGACTTGTGGCGCTCGGACCAGGTTCTCTTACCCAGAATCCTTTGCAAACCTCAAAATTTGGCTAAAAAAACACATGTTCCTCAAATTTCTGTGGCAGAAAGTTCTGCAATCTGAGAGGAGCCACAAATTTCCTTCCACCCAGCGTTTCCCTAAGTCTCCCGATAAAAATGATACCTCACTTGTGTGGGTAGGCCTAGCGCCCGCGACAGTAAACGCCCCAAAGCGCAACGTGGACACATCCAAATTTTTTAAAGAAAACAGAGGTATTTTTTGCGAAGTGCCTACTTGTAGATTTTGGCCTCTAACTCAGCCGCCACCTAGGGAAACCTACCACACCGGTGCATTTCTAAATACTAGAGACCTAGGGGAATCCATGATGGGGTGACTTGTGGGGCTCGGACCAGGTTCTGTTACCCAGAATCCTTTGAAAACCTCAAAATTTGGCTAAAAAAACACATGTTCCTCACATTTCTGTGGCAGAAAGTTCTGGAATCTGAGAGGAGCCACAAATTTCCTTCCACCCAGCGTTCCCCCAAGTCTCCCGATAAAAATGATACCTCACTTGTGTGGGTAGGCCTAGCGCCCGCGACAGAAAACGCCCCAAAGCGCAATGTGGACACATCCAAATTTTTTAAAGAAAACAGAGGTGTTTTTTGCGAAGTGCCTACCTGTAGATTTTGGCCTCTAGCTCAGCCGGCACCTAGGGAAACCTACCAATCCTGTGCATTTCTGTAAACTAGAGACCTAGGGGAATCCATGATGGGGCGACTTGTGGGGCTCGGACCAGGTTCTGTTACCCAGAATCCTTTCCAAACCTCACAATTTGGCTAAAAAAACACATGTTCCTCACATTTCTGTGGCAGAAAGTTCTGGAATCTGAGAGGAGCCACAAATTTCCTTCGACCCAGCGTTCCCCCAAGTCTCCCGATAAAAATGATACCTCACTTGTGTGGGTAGGCCTAGCGCCAGCGACAGGAAACGCCCCAAAGCACAACGTGGACACATCCCATTTTTTTAAAGAAAACAGTGCCTACCTGTGGATTTTGGCCTGTAGCTCAGCCGGCACCTAGGGAAACCTACCAACCCTGTGCATTTCTAAAAACTAGAGACCTAGGGGAATCCATGATGGGGTGACTTGTGGGGCTCGGACCAGGTTCTGTTACCCAGAATCCTTTGAAAACCTCAAAATTTGGCTAAAAAAACACATGTTCCTCACATTTCTATGGCAGAAAGTTCTGGAATCTGAGAGGAGCCACAAATTTCCTTCCACCCAGCGTTCCCCCAAGTCTCCTGATAAAAATGATACCTCACTTGTGTGGGTAGGCCTAGCGCCCGTGACAGGAAATGCCCCAAAGCGCAATGTGGACACATCCAAATTTTTGAAAGAAAACAGAGGTGTTTTTTTGCGAAGTGCCTACCTGTAGATTTTGGCCTCTAGCTCAGCCGGCACCTAGGGAAACCTACCAAACCTGTGCATTTCTGAAAGCTAGATAACTAGGGGAATCCAAGATGGGGTGACTTGTGGGCCTCGGACCAGGTTCTGTTACCCAGAATCCTTTGCAAACCTCACAATTTGGCTAAAAAAACACATGTTCCTCACATTTCTGTGGCAGTAAGTTCTGGAATCTGAGAGGAGCCACAAATTTCCTTCCTCCAAGCGTTCCCCCAAGTCTCCCGATAAAAATGATACCTCACTTGTGTGGGTAGGCCTAGCGCCTGAAATAGGAAACGCCCCAAAGCGCAACGTGGACACATCCAATTTTTTGAAAGAAAACAGAGGTGTTTTTTGCGAAGTGCCTACCTGTAGATTTTGGCCTCTAGCTCAGCCGGCACCTAGGGAAACCTACCAAACCTGTGCATTTCTGAAAACTAGAGACCTAGAGGAATTCAAGATGGAGTGACTTGTGGGGCTCGGACCAGGTTCTGTTACCCAGAATCCTTTGCAAACCTCAAAATCTGGCTAAAAAAACACATGTTCCTCACATTTCTGTGGCAGAAAGTTCTGGAATCTGACAGGAGCCACAAATTTCCTTCCACCCAGCGGTTCCCCAAGTCTCCCGATAAAAATGATACCTCACTTGTGTGGGTAGGCCTAGCGCCCGCGACAGGAAACGCCCCAAAGCGCAACGTGGACACATCCCATTTTTTGAAAGAAAACAGTGCCTACCTGTGGATTTTGGCCTGTAGCTCAGCCGGCACCTAGGGAAACCTACCAACCCTGTGCATTTCTGAAAACTAGAGACCTAGGGGAATCCATGATGGGGTGACTTGTGGGGCTCGGACCAGGTTCTCTTACCCAGAATCCTTTGCAAACCTCAAAATTAGGCTAAAAAAACACATGTTCCTCACATTTCTGTGGCAGAAACTTCTGCAATCTGAGAGGAGCCTCAAATTTCCTTCCACCCAGCGTTTCCCTAAGTCTCCCGATAAAAATGATACCTCACTTGTGTGGGTAGTCCTAGCGCCCGCGACAGTAAATGCCCCAAAGCGCAACGTGGACACATCCAAATTTTTTAAAGAAAACAGAGGTGTTTTTTGCGAAGTGCCTACTTGTAGATTTTGGCCTCTAACTCAGCCGCCACCTACGGAAACCTACCACACCGGAGCATTTCTAAAAACTAGAGACCTAGGGGAATCCATGATGGGGTGACTTGTGGGGCTCGGACCAGGTTCTGTTACCCAGAATCCTTTGAAAACCTCAAAATTTGGCTAAAAATATCACATGTTCCTCACATTTCTGTGGCAGAAAGTTCTGGAATCTGAGAGGAGCCACAAATTTCCTTCCACCCAGCGTTCCCCCAAGTCTCCCGATAAAAATGATACCTCACTTCTGTGGGTAGGCCTAGCGCCCGCGACAGGAAACGCCCCAAAGCGCAATGTGGACACATCCAAATTTTTGAAAGAAAACAGAGGTGTTTTTTTGCGAAGTGCCTACCTGTAGATTTTGGCCTCTAGCTCAGCCGGCACCTAGGGAAACCTACCAATCCTGTGCATTTCTGTAAACTAGAGACCTAGGGGAATCCATGATGGGGCGACTTGTGGGGCTCGGACCAGGTTCTGTTACCCAGAATCCTTTCCAAACCTCACAATTTGGCAAAAAAAACACATGTTCCTCACATTTCTGTGGCAGAAAGTTCTGGAATCTGAGAGGAGCCACAAATTTCCTTCCACCCAGCGTTCCCCCAAGTCTCCTGATAAAAATGATACCTCACTTGTGTGGGTAGGCCTAGCGCCCGCGACAGAAAACGCCCCAAAGCGCAACGTGAACACATCCTATTTTTTTAAAGAAAACAGAGGTATTTTTTGCAAAGTGCCTACCTGTAGATTTTGGCCTCTAGCTCAGCCGGCACCTAGGGAAACCTACCAAACCTGTGCATTTCTGAAAACTAGAGACCTAGGGGAATCCCCGATGGGGTGACTTGTGGGGCTCGGACCAGGTTCTGTTATCCAGAATCCTTTGCAAACCTCAAAATTTGGCTAAAAAAAACCACATGTTCCCCACATTTCTGTGGCAGAAAGTTCTGAAATCTGAGAGGAGCCACAAATTTCCTTCCACCCAGCGTTTCCCCAAGTCTCCCGATAAAAATGATACCTCACTTGTTTGGGTAGGCCTAGCGCCCGCGACAGGAAACGCCCCAAAGCGCAACGTGGACACATCCAATTTTTTGAAAGAAAACAGAGGTGTTTTTTGCGAAGTGCCTACCTGTAGATTTTGGCCTCTAGCTCAGCCGGCACCTAGGGAAACCTACCAAACCTGTGCATTTATGAAAACTACAGACCTAGGGGAATCCCCGATGGGGTGACTTGTGGGGCTCGGACCAGGTTCTGTTATCCAGAATCCTTTGCAAACCTCAAAATTTGGCTAAAAAAAAACACATGTTCCCCACATTTCTGTGGCAGAAAGTTCTGAAATCTGAGAGGAGCCACAAATTTCCTTCCTCCCAGCGTTCCCCCAAGTCTCCCGATAAAAATGATACCTCACTTGTGTGGGTAGGCCTAGCGCCCGAAATAGGAAACGCCCTAAAGCGCAACGTGGACACATCCAAATTTTTGAAAGAAAACAGAGGTGTTTTTTGCGAAGTGCCAACCTGTAGATTTTGGCCTGTAGCTCAGCCGGCACCTAGGGAAACCTACCAAACCTGTGCATTTCTGAAAGCTAGAGAACTAGGGGAATCCAAGATGGGGTGACTTGTGGGGCTCGGACCAGGTTCTGTTACGAAGAATCCTTTGCAAACCTCAAAATTTGGCTAAAAAAACTCATGTTCCTCACATTTCTGTGGCAGTAAGTTCTGGAATCTGAGAGGAGCCACAAATTTCCTTCCACCCAGCGTTCCCCCAAGTCTCCTGATAAAAATGATACCTCACTTGTGTGGGTAGGCCTAGCGCCCGCGACAGGAAACGCCCCAAAGCGCAACGTGGACACATCCAATTTTTTTAAAGAAAACAGAGGTGTTTTTTTGCGAAGTGCCTACCTGTAGATTTTGGCCTGTAGCCCAGCCAGCACCTAGGGAAACCTACCAAACCTGTGCATTTCTGAAAACTAGAGACCTAGGGGAATCCAAGATGGGGTGACTTGTGGGGCTCGGACCAGGTTCTGTTACCCAGAATCGTTTGCAAACCTCAAAATTTGGCTAAAAAAACACATGTTCCTCACATTTCTGTGGCAGAAAGTTCTGGAATCTGAGAGGAGCCACAAATTTCCTTCCACCCAGCGTTCCCCCTAGTCTCCCGATAGAAATGATACTTCACTTGTGTGGGTAGGCCTAGCGCCCGCGACAGGAAACGCCCCAAAGCGCAATGTGGACACATCCAAATTTTTGTAAGAAAACAGAGGTGTTTTTTTGCGAAGTACCTACCTGTAGATTTTGGCCTCTAGCTCAGCCGGCACCTAGGGAAACCTACCAATCCTGTGCATTTCTGTAAACTAGAGACCTAGGGGAATCCATGATGGGGCGACTTGTGGGGCTCGGACCAGGTTCTGTTACCCAGAATCCTTTGCAAACCTCACAATTTGGCTAAAAAAACACATGTTCCTCACATTTCTGTGGCAGAAAGTTCTGGAATCTGAGAGGAGCCACAAATTTCCTTCCACCCAGCGTTCCCCCAAGTCTCCTGATAAAAATGATACCTCACTTGTGTGGGTAGGCCTAGTGCCCGCGACAGGAAACGCCCCAAAGCGCAACGTGAACACATCCAATTTTTTTAAAGAAAACAGAGGTGTTTTTTGCAAAGTGCCTACCTGTAGATTTTGGCCTCTAGCTCAGCCGGCACCTAGGGAAACCTACCAAACCTGTGCATTTCTGAAAACTAGAGACCTAGGGGAATCCCCGATGGGGTGACTTGTGGGGCTCGGACCAGGTTCTGTTACCCAGAATCCTTTGCAAACCTCAAAATTTGGCTAAAAAAAAACACATGTTCCCCACATTTCTGTGGCAGAAAGTTCTGAAATCTGAGAGGAGCCACAAATTTCCATCCACCCAGCGTTTCCCCAAGTCTCCCGATAAAAATGATACCTCACTTGTGTGGGTAGGCCTAGCGCCCGCGACAGGAAACGCCCCAAAGCGCAACGTGGACACATCCAATTTTTTGAAAGAAAACAGAGGTGTTTTTTTGCGAAGTGCCTACCTGTAGATTTTGACCTCTAGCTCAGCCGGCACCTAGGGAAACCTACCAAACCTGTGCATTTATGAAAACTACAGACCTAGGGGAATTCAAGATGGGGTGACTTGTGGGGCTCGGACCAGGTTCTGTTACCCAGAATCGTTTGCAAACCTCAAAATTTGGCTAGAAAAACACATGTTCCTCACATTTCTGTGGCAGTAAGTTCTGGAATCTGAGAGGAGCCACAAATTTCCTTCCTCCCAGCGTTCCCCCAAGTCTCCCGATAAAAATGATACCTCACTTGTGTGGGTAGGCCTAGCGCCCGAAATAGGAAACGCCCTAAAGCGCAACGTGGACACATCCAAATTTTTGAAAGAAAACAGAGGTGTTTTTTGAGAAGTGCCAACCTGTAGATTTTGGCCTGTAGCTCAGCCGGCACCTAGGGAAACCAACCAAACCTGTGCATTTCTGAAAGCTAGAGAACTAGGGGAATCCAAGATGGGGTGACTTGTGGGGCTCGGACCAGGTTCTGTTACCCAGAATCCTTTGCAAACCCCAAAATTTGGCTAAAAAAACACATGTTCCTCACATTTCTGTGGCAGTAAGTTCTGGAATCTGAGAGAAGCCACAAATTTCCTTCCACCCAGCGTTCCCCCAAGTCTCCTGATAAAAATGATACCTCACTTGTGTGGGTAGGCCTAGCGCCCGCGACAGGAAACGCCCCAAAGCGCAACGTGGACACATCCAATTTTTTTAAAGAAAACAGAGGTGTTTTTTGCGAAGTGCCTACCTGTAGATTTTGGCCTGTAGCTCAGCCAGCACCTAGGGAAACCTACCAAACCTGTGCATTTCTGAAAACTAGAGACCTAGGGGAATCCAAGATGGGGTGACTTGTGGGGCTCGGACCAGGTTCTGTTACCCAGAATCCTTTGCAAACCTCAAAATTTGGCTAAAAAAACACATGTTCCTCACATTTCTGTGGCAGAAAGTTCTGGAATCTGAGAGGAGCCACAAATTTCCTTCCACCCAGCGTTTCCCCAAGTCTCCCAATAAAAATGATACCTCACTTGTGTGGGTAGGCCTAGCGCCCGCGACAGGAAACGCCCTAAAGCGCAACGTAGACACATCCAATTTTTTGAAAGAAAACAGAGGTGTTTTTTGCGAAGTGCCTACCTGTAGATTTTGGCCTCTAGCTCAGCCGGCACCTAGGGAAACCTACCAAACCTGTGCATTTCTGAAAACTAGAGACCTAGGGGAATTCAAGATGGAGTGACTTGTGGGGCTCGGACCAGGTTCTGTTACCCAGAATCCTTTGCAAACCTCAAAATTTGGCTAAAAAAACACATGTTCCTCACATTTCTGTGGCAGAAAGTTCTGGAATCTGAGAGGAGCCACAAATTTCCTTCCACCCAGCGTTCCCCCAAGTCTCCCGATAAAAATGATACCTCACTTGTGTGGGTAGGCCTAGCGCCCGCGACAGGAAACGCCCCAAAGCGCAACGTGGACACATCCCATTTTTTGAAAGAAAACAGTGCCTACCTGTGGATTTTGGCCTGTAGCTCAGCCGGCACCTAGGGAAACCTACCAACCCTGTGCATTTCTGAAAACTAGAGACCTAGGGGAATCCATGATGGGGTGACTTGTGGCGCTCGGACCAGGTTCTCTTACCCAGAATCCTTTGCAAACTTCAAAATTTGGCTAAAAAAACACATGTTCCTCACATTTCTGTGGCAGAAACTTCTGCAATCTGAGAGGAGCCACAAATTTCCTTCCACCCAGAGTTTCCCTAAGTCTCCCGATAAAAATGATACCTCACTTGTGTGGGTAGGCCTAGCGCCCACAACAATAAACGCCCCAAAGCGCAACGTGGACACATCCACATTTTTTAAAGAAAACAGAGGTGTTTTTTGCGAAGTGCCTACTTGTAGATTTTGGCCTCTAACTCAGCCGCCACCTACGGAAACCTACCACACCGGTGCATTTCTAAAAACTAGAGACCTAGGGGAATCCATGATGGGGTGACTTGTGGGGCTCGGACCAGGTTCTGTTACCCAGAATCCTTTGAAAACCTCAAAATTTGGCTAAAAAAACACATGTTCCTCACATTTCTGTGGCAGAAAGTTCTGGAATCTGAGAGGAGCCACAAATTTCCTTCCACCCAGAGTTCCCCCAAGTCTCCCGATAAAAATGATACCTCACTTGTGTGGGTAGGCCTAGCGCCCGCGACAGGAAACGCCCCAAAGCGCAATGTGGACACATCCACATTTTTGAAAGAAAACAGAGGTGTTTTTTTGCGAAGTGCCTACCTGTAGATTTTGGCCTCTAGCTCAGCCGGCACCTAGGGAAACCTACCAATCCTTTGCATTTCTGTAAACTAGAGACCTAGGGGAATCCATGATGGGGCGACTTGTGGGGCTCGGACCAGGTTCTGTTACCCAGAATCCTTTGCAAACCTCACAATTTGGCTAAAGAAACACATGTTCCTCACATTTCTGTGGCAGAAAGTTCTGGAATCTGAGAGGAGCCACAAATTTCCTTCCACCCAGCGTTCCCCCAAGTCTCCTGATAAAAATGATACCTCACTTGTGTGGGTAGGCCTAGCGCCCGCGACAGGAAACGCCCCAAAGCGCAACGTGGACACATCCAATTTTTTTACAGAAAACAGAGGTGTTTTTTGCGAAGTGCCTCCCTGTAGATTTTGGCCTCTAGCTCAGCCGGCACCTATGGAAACCTACCAAACCTGTGCATTTCTGAAAACTAGAGACCTAGGGGAATTCAAGATGAAGTGACTTGTGGGGCTCGGACCAGGTTCTGTTACCCAGAATCCTTTGCAAACCTCAAAATTTGGCTAAACAAACACATGTTCCTCACATTTCTGTGGCAGAAAGTTCTGGAATCTGAGAGGAGCCACAAATGTCCTTCCACCCAGCGTTCCCCCAAGTCTCCCGATAAAAATTATACCTCACTTGTGTGGGTAGGCCTAGCGCCCGCGACAGGAAACGCCCCAAAGCGCAACGTGGACACATCCCATTTTTTTAAAGAAAACAGTGCCTACCTGTGGATTTTGGCCTGTAGCTCAGCCGGCACCTAGGGAAACCTACCAACCCTGTGCATTTAAGAAAACTAGAGACCTAGGGGAATCCAAGATGGGGTGACTTGTGTGGCTCGGACCAGGTTCTGTTACCCAGAATCCTTTGCAAACCTCAAAATTTGGCTAAAAAAACACATGTTCCTCACATTTCTGTGGCAGTAAGTTCTGGAATCTGAGAGGAGCCACAAATTTCCTTCCACCCAGCATTTCCCTAAGTCTCCCGATAAAAATGATACCTCACTTGTGTGGGTAGGCCTAGCACCCGCAACAGTAAACGCCCCAAAGCGCAACGTGGACACATCCACATTTTTTAAAGAAAACAGAGGTGTTTTTTGCGAAGTGCCTACTTGTAGATTTTGGCCTCTAACTCAGCCGCCACCTAGGGAAACCTACAACACCGGTGCATTTCTAAAAACTAGAGACCTAGGGGAATCCATGATGGGGTGACTTGTGGGGCTCGGACCAGGTTCTGTTACCCAGAATCCTTTGAAAACCTCAAAATTTGGCTAAAAAAACACATGTTCCTCACATTTCTGTGGCAGAAAGTTCTGGAATCTGAGAGGAGCCACAAATTTCCTTCCACCCAGCGTTCCCACAAGTCTCCCGATAAAAATGATACCTCACTTGTGTGGGTAGGCCTAGCGCCCGCGACAGGAAACGCCCCAAAGCGCAACGTGGACACATCCAATTTTTTGAAAGAGAACAGAGGTGTTTTTTGCGAAGTGCCTACCTGTAGATTTTGGCCTCTAGCTCAGCCGGCACCTAGGGAAACCTACCAAACCTGTGCATTTCTGAAAACTAGAGACCTAGGGGAATTCAAGATGGGGTGACTTGTGGGGCTCGGACCAGGTTCTGTTACCCAGAATCCTTTGCAAACCTCAAAATTTGGCTAAAAAAACACATGTTCCTCACATTTCTGTGGCAGAAAGTTCTGGAATCTGAGAGGAGCCACAAATTTCCTTCCACCCAGCGTTTCCAAAGTCTCCCGATAAAAATGATACCTCACTTGTGTGGGTAGGCCTAGCGCCCGCGACAGGAAACGCCCCAAAGCGCAACGTGGACACATCCCATTTTTTTAAAGAAAACAGTGCCTACCTTTGGATTTTGGCCTGTAGCTCAGCAGGCACCTAGGGAAACCTACCAACCCTGTGCATTTCTGAAAACTAGAGACCTAGGGGAATCCATGATGGGGTGACTTGTGGCGCTCGCACCAGGTTCTCTTACCCAGAATCCTTTGCAAACCTCAAAATTTGGCTAAAATAAAACACATGTTCCCCACATTTCTGTGGCAGAAAGTTCTGCAATCTGAGAGGAGCCACAAATTTCCTTCCACCCAGCGTTTCCCTAAGTCTCCCGATAAAAATGAGACCTCACTTGTGTGGGTAGGCCTAGCACCCGCAACAGTAAACGCCCCAAAGCGCAACGTGGACACATCCACATTTTTAAAAGAAAACAGAGGTGTTTTTTGCGAAGTGCCTACTTGTAGATTTTGGCCTCTAACTCAGCCGGCACCTAGGGAAACCTACCAAACCTGTGCATTTCTGAAAGCTAGAGAACTAGGGGAATCCAAGATGGGGTGACTTGTGGGGCTCGGACCAGGTTCTGTTACCCAGAATCCTTTGCAAACCTCAAAATTTGGCTATAAAAACACCCTTTCCTCTCATTTCGGTGACAGAAAGTTCTGGAATCTGAGAGGAGCCACAAATTCCCTTCCACCCAGCGTTCCCCCAAGTCTCCCGATAAAAAATTACACCTCACTTGTTTGGGTGGGCCAGGAGCCTGCAACAGAATAAGGCCCAAAACTTGAAGAGATAGAAGGGATAGCACAGCGAGTTTATAAGGGCATATTCTTTTATACATCTTTAGACGGACTCTGCTTTGGGGACCCACATAAGTGAGGTGTCATTTTACTTGGGAGACTGATGGGAAAATTGGGGAGTAGGAATTTTGTGCTGGAGCGGTGATCCTACTAAGAAAAGTCAGGAAAATATGCTTTTTTATGCATATTTTGAGGTTTACAGAGGAGACTGGGTAAGAAAATGTTGGGGGAGCCACGCAAGCCACACCTCCCTGGACTCCTTGGGGTGTCTAGTTTTAAAAAATGTCTGGGTTTTGTAGGTTTCCCTAGATAAAGGCCGCACCCAGGACCAAAAACATAGGTGGGCCCTCCCCCCCAAACACAGGTATTTTTGTAATATATCATTTTGATGTGTGCACATACGTCCGTGATGTGCCAAACACTAAAATTGTGAAAAGAAACACACTTAGGTTATGTGAAGAAGACCCCTCACCCACCAACCAAGTTGGTGGCATGCTTCATCATCGGGGTCCCACCCGTGGCACATTTCTGTGGCAGAAAGTTCTGGAATCTGAGAGGAGCCACAAATTTCCTTCCACCCAGCGTTCCCACAAGTCTCCCGATAAAAATGATACCTCACTTGTGTGGGTAGGCCTAGCGCCCGCGACAGGAAACGCCCCAAAGCGCAACGTGGACACATCCAATTTTTTGAAAGAAAACAGAGGTGTTTTTTGCGAAGTGCCTACCTGTAGATTTTGTCCTCTAGCTCAGCCGGCACCTAGGGAAACCTACCAAACCTGTGCATTTCTGAAAACTAGAGACCTAGGGGAATTCAAGATGGGGTGACTTGTGGGGCTCGGACCAGGTTCTGTTACCCAGAATCCTTTGCAAACCTCAAAATTTGGCTAAAAAAACACATGTTCCTCACATTTCTGTGGCAGAAAGTTCTGGAATCTGAGAGGAGCCACAAATTTCCTTCCACCCAGCGTTTCCAAAGTCTCCCGATAAAAATGATACCTCACTTGTGTGGGTAGGCCTAGCGCCCGTGACAGGAAACGCCCCAAAGCGCAACGTGGACACATCCAATTTTTTTAAATAAAACAGAGGTGTTTTTTGCGAAGTGCCTACCTGTAGATTTTGGCCTCTAGCTCAGCCGGCACCTAGGGAAACCTACCAAACCGGTGCATTTCTGAAAGCTAGAGAACTAGGGGAATCCAAGATGGGGTGACTTGTGGGGCTCGGACCAGATTCTGTTACCCAGAATCCTTTGCAAACCTCAAAATTTGGCTAAAAAAACACATGTTCCTCACATTTCTCTGGCAGAAAGTTCTGGAATCTGAGAGGAGCCACAAATTTCCTTCCACCCAGCGTTTCCAAAGTCTCCCGATAAAAATGATACCTCACTTGTGTGGGTAGGCCTAGCGCCCGTGACAGGAAACGCCCCAAAGCGCAACGTGGACACATCCAATTTTTTTAAATAAAACAGAGGTGTTTTTTGCGAAGTGCCTACCTGTAGATTTTGGCCTCTAGCTCAGCCGGCACCTAGGGAAACCTACCAAACCGGTGCATTTCTGAAAGCTAGAGAACTAGGGGAATCCAAGATGGGGTGACTTGTGGGGCTCGGACCAGGTTCTGTTACCCAGAATCCTTTGCAAACCTCAAAATTTGGCTAAAAAAACACATGTTCCTCACATTTCTGTGGCAGAAAGTTCTGGAATCTGAGAGGGGCCACAAATTTCCTTCCACCCAGCGTTTCCCCAAGTCTCCCAATAAAAATGATACCTCACTTGTGTGGGTAGGCCTAGCGCCCACGACAGGAAACGCCCCAAAGCGCAACGTGGACACATCTAATTTTTTTAAAGAAAACAAAGGTGTTTTTTGCGAAGTGCCTACCTGTAGATTTTGGCCTCTAGCTCAGCCGGCACCTAGGGAAACCTACCAAACCTGTGCATTTCTGAAAACTAGAGACCTAGGGGAATTCAAGATGGAGTGACTTGTGGGGCTCGGACCAGGTTCTGTTACCCAGAATCCTTTGCAAACCTCAAAATTTGGCTAAAAAAACACATGTTCCTCACATTTCTGTGGCAGAAAGTTCTGGAATCTGAGAGGAGCCACAAATTTCCTTCGACCCAGCGTTCCCCCAAGTCTCCCGATAAAAATGATACCTCACTTGTGTGGGTAGGCCTAGCGCCAGCGACAGGAAACGCCCCAAAGCGCAACGTGGACACATCCCATTTTTTTAAAGAAAACAGTGCCTACCTGTGGATTTTGGCCTGTAGCTCAGCCGGCACCTAGGGAAACCTACCAACCCTGTGCATTTCTAAAAACTAGAGACCTCGGGGAATCCATGATGGGGTGACTTGTGGGGCTCGGACCAGGTTCTGTTACCCAGAATCCTTTGAAAACCTCAAAATTTGGCTAAAAAAACACATGTTCCTCACATTTCTGTGGCAGAAAGTTCTGGAATCTGAGAGGAGCCACAAATTTCCTTCCACCCAGCGTTTCCCCAAGTCTCCCAATAAAAATGATACCTCACTTGTGTGGGTAGGCCTAGCGCCCACGACAGGAAACGCCCCAAAGCGCAACGTGGACACATCCAATTTTTTTAAAGAAAACAAAGGTGTTTTTTGCGAAGTGCCTACCTGTAGATTTTGGCCTCTAGCTCAGCCGGCACCTAGGGAAACCTACCAAACCTGTGCATTTCTGAAAACTAGAGACCTAGGGGAATTCAAGATGGAGTGACTTGTGGGGCTCGGACCAGGTTCTGTTACCCAGAATCCTTTGCAAACCTCAAAATTTGGCTAAAAAAACACATGTTCCTCACATTTCTGTGGCAGAAAGTTGTGGAATCTGAGAGGAGCCACAAATTTCCTTCGACCCAGCGTTCCCCCATGTCTCCCGATAAAAATGATACCTCACTTGTGTGGGTAGGCCTAGCGCCAGCGACAGGAAACGCCCCAAAGCGCAACGTGGACACATCCCATTTTTTTAAAGAAAACAGTGCCTGCCTGTGGATTTTGGCCTGTAGCTCAGCCGGCACATAGGGAAACCTACCAACCCTGTGCATTTCTAAAAACTAGAGACCTAGGGGAATCCATGATGGGGTGACTTGTGGGGCTCGGACCAGGTTCTGTTACCCAGAATCCTTTGAAAACCTCAAAATTTGGCTAAAAAAACACATGTTCCTCACATTTCTGTGGCAGAAAGTTCTGGAATCTGAGAGGAGCCACAAATTTCCTTCCACCCAGCGTTCCCCCAAGTCTCCTGATAAAAATGATACCTCACTTGTGTGGGTAGGCCTAGCGCCCGTGACAGGAAACGCCCCAAAGCGCAATGTGGACACATCCAAATTTTTGAAAGAAAACAGAGGTGTTTTTTTGCGAAGTGCCTACCTGTAGATTTTGGCCTCTAGCTCAGCCGGCACCTAGGGAAACCTACCAAACCTGTGCATTTCTGAAAGCTAGATAACTAGGGGAATCCAAGATGGGGTGACTTGTGGGCCTCGGACCAGGTTCTGTTACCCAGAATCCTTTGCAAACCTCACAATTTGGCTAAAAAAACACATGTTCCTCACATTTCTGTGGCCGTAAGTTCTGGAATCTGAGAGGAGCCACAAATTTCCTTCCTCCCAGCGTTCCCCCAAGTCTCCCGATAAAAATGATACCTCACTTGTGTGGGTAGGCCTAGCGCCTGAAATAGAAAACGCCCTAAAGCGCAACGTGGATACATCCAAATTTTTGAAAGAAAACAGAGGTGTTTATTGCGAAGTGCCAACCTGTAGATTTTGGCATGTAGCTCAGCCGGCACCTAGAGAAACCTACCAAACCTGTGCATTTCTGAAAGCTAGATAACTAGGGGAATCCAAGATGGGGTGACTTGTGGGGCTCGGACCAGGTTCTGTTACCCAGAGTCCTTTGCAAACCTCAAAATTTGGCTAAAAAAACACATGTTCCTCACATTTTTGTGGCAGAAAGTTCTGGAATCTGAGAGGAGCCACAAATTTTCTTCCACCCAGCGTTCCCCCAAGCCTCCTGATAAAAATGATACCTCACTTGTGTGGGTAGGCCTAGCGCCCGCGACAGGAAACGCCCCAAAGCGCAACGTGGACACATCCAATTTTTTTAATGAAGACAGAGGTGTTTTTTGCGAAGTGCCTACCTGTAGATTTTGGCCTGTAGCTCAGCCAGCACCTAGGGAAACCTACCAAACCTGTGCATTTCTGAAAACTAGAGACCTAGGGGTATCCAAGATGGGGTGACTTGTGGGGCTCGGACCAGGTTCTGTTACCCAGAATCCTTTGCAAACCTCAAAATTTGGCTAAAAAAACACATGTTCCTCACATTTCTGTGGCAGAAAGTTCTGGAATCTGAGAGGAGCCACAAATTTCCTTCCACCCAGCGTTTCCCCAAGTCTCCCAATAAAAATGATACCTCACTTGTGTGGGTAGGCCTAGCGCCCACGACAGGAAACGCCCCAAAGCGCAACGTGGACACATCCAATTTTTTTAAAGAAAACAGAGGTGTTTTTTGCGAAGTGCCTACCTGTAGATTTTGGCCTCTAACTCAGCCGGCACCTAGGGAAACCTACCAAACCTGTGCATTTCTGAAAACTAGAGACCTAGAGGAATTCAAGATGGAGTGACTTGTGGGGCTCGGACCAGGTTCTGTTACCCAGAATCCTTTGCAAACCTCAAAATTTGGCTAAAAAAACACATGTTCCTCACATTTCTGTGGCAGAAAGTTCTGGAATCTGACAGGAGCCACAAATTTCCTTCCACCCAGCGGTTCCCCAAGTCTCCCGATAAAAATGATACCTCACTTGTGTGGGTAGGCCTAGCGCCCGCGACAGGAAACGCCCCAAAGCGCAACGTGGACACATCCCATTTTTTGAAAGAAAACAGTGCCTACCTGTGGATTTTGGCCTGTAGCTCAGCCGGCACCTAGGGAAACCTACCAACCCTGTGCATTTCTGAAAACTAGAGACCTAGGGGAATCCATGATGGGGCGACTTGTGGTGCTCGGACCAGGTTCTCTTACCCAGAATCCTTTGCAAACCTTAAAATTAGGCTAAAAAAACACATGTTCCTCACATTTCTGTGGCAGAAACTTCTGCAATCTGAGAGGAGCCACAAATTTCCTTCCACCCAGCGTTTCCCTAAGTCTCCCGATAAAAATGATACCTCACTTGTGTGGGTAGGCCTAGCACCCGCGACAGGAAACGCCCCAAAGCGCAATGTGGACACATCCAATTTTTTGAAAGAAAACAGAGGTGTTTTTTTGCGAAGTGCCTACCTGTAGATTTTGGCCTCTAGCTCAGCCGGCACCTAGGGAAACCTACCAAACCTGTGCATTTATGAAAACTACAGACCTAGGGGAATTCAAGATGGGGTGACTTGTGGGGCTCGGACCAGGTTCTGTTACCCAGAATCGTTTGCAAATCTCAAAATTTAGCTAAAAAAACACATGTTCCTAACATTTCTGTGGCAGTAAGTTCTGGAATCTGAGAGGAGCCACAAATTTCCTTCCTCCCAGCGTTCCCCCAAGTCTCCCGATAAAAATGATACCTCACTTGTGTGGGTAGGCCTAGCGCCCGAAATAGGAAACGCCCTAAAGCGCAACGTGGACACATCCAAATTTTTGAAAGAAAACAGAGGTGTTTTTTGCGAAGTGCCAACCTGTAGATTTTGGCCTGTAGCTCAGCCGGCACCTAGGGAAACCTACCAAACCTGTGCATTTCTGAAAGCTAGAGAACTAGGGGAATCCAAGATGGGGTGACTTGTGGGGCTCGGACCAGGTTCTGTTACGAAGAATCCTTTGCAAACCTCAAAATTTGGCTAAAAAAACTCATGTTCCTCACATTTCTGTGGCAGTAAGTTCTGGAATCTGAGAGGAGCCACAAATTTCCTTCCACCCAGCGTTCCCCCAAGTCTCCTGATAAAAATGATACCTCACTTGTGTGGGTAGGCCTAGCGCCCGCGACAGGAAACGCCCCAAAGCGCAACGTGGACACATCCAATTTTTTTAAAGAAAACAGAGGTGTTTTTTTGCGAAGTGCCTACCTGTAGATTTTGGCCTGTAGCCCAGCCAGCACCTAGGGAAACCTACCAAACCTGTGCATTTCTGAAAACTAGAGACCTAGGGGAATCCAAGATGGGGTGACTTGTGGGGCTCGGACCAGGTTCTGTTACCCAGAATCCTTTGCAAACCTCAAAATTTGGCTAAAAAAACACATGTTCCTCACATTTCTGTGGCAGAAAGTTCTGGAATCTGAGAGGAGCCACAAATTTCCTTCCACCCAGCGTTCCCCCAAGTCTCCCGATAGAAATGATACTTCACTTGTGTGGGTAGGCCTAGCGCCCGCGACAGGAAACGCCCCAAAGCGCAATGTGGACACATCCAAATTTTTGTAAGAAAACAGAGGTGTTTTTTTGCTAAGTACCTACCTGTAGATTTTGGCCTCTAGCTCAGCCGGCACCTAGGGAAACCTACCAATCCTGTGCATTTCTGTAAACTAGAGACCTAGGGGAATCCATGATGGGGCGACTTGTGGGGCTCGGACCAGGTTCTGTTACCCAGAATCCTTTGCAAACCTCACAATTTGGCTAAAAAAACACATGTTCCTCACATTTCTGTGGCAGAAAGTTCTGGAATCTGAGAGGAGCCACAAATTTCCTTCCACCCAGCGTTCCCCCAAGTCTCCTGATAAAAATGATACCTCACTTGTGTGGGTAGGCCTAGCGCCCGCGACAGGAAACGCCCCAAAGCGCAACGTGAACACATCCAATTTTTTTAAAGAAAACAGAGGTGTTTTTTGCAAAGTGCCTACCTGTAGATTTTGGCCTCTAGCTCAGCCGGCACCTAGGGAAACCTACCAAACCTGTGCATTTCTGAAAACTAGAGACCTAGGGGAATCCCCGATGGGGTGACTTGTGGGGCTCGGACCAGGTTCTGTTACCCAGAATCCTTTGCAAACCTCAAAATTTGGCTAAAAAAAAACACATGTTCCCCACATTTCTGTGGCAGAAAGTTCTGAAATCTGAGAGGAGCCACAAATTTCCATCCACCCAGCGTTTCCCCAAGTCTCCCGATAAAAATGATACCTCACTTGTGTGGGTAGGCCTAGCGCCCGCGACAGGAAACGCCCCAAAGCGCAACGTGGACACATCCAATTTTTTTAAAGAAAACAGAGGTGTTTTTTTGCGAAGTGCCTACCTGTAGATTTTGACCTCTAGCTCAGCCGGCACCTAGGGAAACCTACCAAACCTGTGCATTTATGAAAACTACAGACCTAGGGGAATTCAAGATGGGGTGACTTGTGGGGCTCGGACCAGGTTCTGTTACCCAGAATCGTTTGCAAACCTCAAAATTTGGCTAAAAAAACACATGTTCCTCACATTTCTGTGGCAGTAAGTTCTGGAATCTGAGAGGAGCCACAAATTTCCTTCCTCCCAGCGTTCCCCCAAGTCTCCCGATAAAAATGATACCTCACTTGTGTGGGTAGGCCTAGCGCCCGAAATAGGAAACGCCCTAAAGCGCAACGTGGACACATCCAAATTTTTGAAAGAAAACAGAGGTGTTTTTTGCGAAGTGCCAACCTGTAGATTTTGGCCTGTAGCTCAGCCGGCACCTAGGGAAACCTACCAAACCTGTGCATTTCTGAAAGCTAGAGAACTAGGGGAATCCAAGATGGGGTGACTTGTGGGGCTCGGACCAGGTTCTGTTACGAAGAATCCTTTGCAAACCTCAAAATTTGGCTAAAAAAACTCATGTTCCTCACATTTCTGTGGCAGTAAATTCTGGAATCTGAGAGGAGCCACAAATTTCCTTCCACCCAGCGTTCCCCCAAGTCTCCTGATAAAAATGATACCTCACTTGTGTGGGTAGGCCTAGCGCCCGCGACAGGAAACGCCCCAAAGCGCAACGTGGACACATCCAATTTTTTTAAAGAAAACAGAGGTGTTTTTTTGCGAAGTGCCTACCTGTAGATTTTGGCCTGTAGCCCAGCCAGCACCTAGGGAAACCTACCAAACCTGTGCATTTCTGAAAACTAGAGACCTAGGGGAATCCAAGATGGGGTGACTTGTGGGGCTCGGACCAGGTTCTGTTACCCAGAATCCTTTGCAAACCTCAAAATTTGGCTAAAAAAACACATGTTCCTCACATTTCTGTGGCAGAAAGTTCTGGAATCTGAGAGGAGCCACAAATTTCCTTCCACCCAGCGTTCCCCCAAGTCTCCCGATAGAAATGATACTTCACTTGTGTGGGTAGGCCTAGCGCCCGCGACAGGAAACGCCCCAAAGCGCAATGTGGACACATCCAAATTTTTGTAAGAAAACAGAGGTGTTTTTTTGCGAAATACCTACCTGTAGATTTTGGCCTCTAGCTCAGCCGGCACCTAGGGAAACCTACCAATCCTGTGCATTTCTGTAAACTAGAGACCTAGGGGAATCCATGATGGGGCGACTTGTGGGGCTCGGACCAGGTTCTGTTACCCAGAATCCTTTGCAAACCTCACAATTTGGCTAAAAAAACACATGTTCCTCACATTTCTGTGGCAGAAAGTTCTGGAATCTGAGAGGAGCCACAAATTTCCTTCCACCCAGCGTTCCCCCAAGTCTCCTGATAAAAATGATACCTCACTTGTGTGGGTAGGCCTAGCGCCCGCGACAGGAAACGCCCCAAAGCGCAACGTGAACACATCCAATTTTTTTAAAGAAAACAGAGGTGTTTTTTGCAAAGTGCCTACCTGTAGATTTTGGCCTCTAGCTCAGCCGGCACCTAGGGAAACCTACCAAACCTGTGCATTTCTGAAAACTAGAGACCTAGGGGAATCCCCGATGGGGTGACTTGTGGGGCTCGGACCAGGTTCTGTTACCCAGAATCCTTTGCAAACCTCAAAATTTGGCTAAAAAAAAACACATGTTCCCCACATTTCTGTGGCAGAAAGTTCTGAAATCTGAGAGGAGCCACAAATTTCCATCCACCCAGCGTTTCCCCAAGTCTCCCGATAAAAATGATACCTCACTTGTTTGGGTAGGCCTAGCGCCCGCGACAGGAAACGCCCCAAAGCGCAACGTGGACACATCCAATTTTTTGAAAGAAAACAGAGGTGTTTTTTTGCGAAGTGCCTACCTGTAGATTTTGACCTCTAGCTCAGCCGGCACCTAGGGAAACCTACCAAACCTGTGCATTTATGAAAACTACAGACCTAGGGGAATTCAAGATGGGGTGACTTGTGGGGCTCGGACCAGGTTCTGTTACCCAGAATCGTTTGCAAACCTCAAAATTTGGCTAAAAAAACACATGTTCCTCACATTTCTGTGGCAGTAAGTTCTGGAATCTGAGAGGAGCCACAAATTTCCTTCCTCCCAGCGTTCCCCCAAGTCTCCCGATAAAAATGATACCTCACTTGTGTGGGTAGGCCTAGCGCCCGAAATAGGAAACGCCCTAAAGCGCAACGTGGACACATCCAAATTTTTGAAAGAAAACAGAGGTGTTTTTTGAGAAGTGCCAACCTGTAGATTTTGGCCTGTAGCTCAGCCGGCACCTAGGGAAACCTACCAAACCTGTGCATTTCTGAAAGCTAGAGAACTAGGGGAATCCAAGATGGGGTGACTTGTGGGGCTCGGACCAGGTTCTGTTACCCAGAATCCTTTGCAAACCCCAAAATTTGGCTAAAAAAACACATGTTCCTCACATTTCTGTGGCAGTAAGTTCTGGAATCTGAGAGAAGCCACAAATTTCCTTCCACCCAGCGTTCCCCCAAGTCTCCTGATAAAAATGATACCTCACTTGTGTGGGTAGGCCTAGCGCCCGCGACAGGAAACGCCCCAAAGCGCAACGTGGACACATCCAATTTTTTTAAAGAAAACAGAGGTGTTTTTTGCGAAGTGCCTACCTGTAGATTTTGGCCTGTAGCTCAGCCAGCACCTAGGGAAACCTACCAAACCTGTGCATTTCTGAAAACTAGAGACCTAGGGGAATCCAAGATGGGGTGACTTGTGGGGCTCGGACCAGGTTCTGTTACCCAGAATCCTTTGCAAACCTCAAAATTTGGCTAAAAAAACACATGTTCCTCACATTTCTGTGGCAGAAAGTTCTGGAATCTGAGAGGAGCCACAAATTTCCTTCCACCCAGCGTTTCCCCAAGTCTCCCAATAAAAATGATACCTCACTTGTGTGGGTAGGCCTAGCGCCCGCGACAGGAAACGCCCTAAAGCGCAACGTGGACACATCCAATTTTTTGAAAGAAAACAGAGGTGTTTTTTGCGAAGTGCCTACCTGTAGATTTTGGCCTCTAGCTCAGCCGGCACCTAGGGAAACCTACCAAACCTGTGCATTTCTGAAAACTAGAGACCTAGGGGAATTCAAGATGGAGTGACTTGTGGGGCTCGGACCAGGTTCTGTTACCCAGAATCCTTTGCAAACCTCAAAATTTGGCTAAAAAAACACATGTTCCTCACATTTCTGTGGCAGAAATTTCTGGAATCTGAGAGGAGCCACAAATGTCCTTCCACCCAGCGTTCCCCCAAGTCTCCCGATAAAAATGATACCTCACTTGTGTGGGTAGGCCTAGCGCCCGCGACAGGAAACGCCCCAAAGCGCAACGTGGACACATCCCATTTTTTGAAAGAAAACAGTGCCTGCCTGTGGATTTTGGCCTGTAGCTCAGCCGGCACCTAGGGAAACCTACCAACCCTGTGCATTTCTGAAAACTAGAGACCTAGGGGAATCCATGATGGGGTGACTTGTGGCGCTCGGACCAGGTTCTCTTACCCAGAATCCTTTGCAAACTTCAAAATTTGGCTAAAAAAACACATGTTCCTCACATTTCTGTGGCAGAAACTTCTGCAATCTGAGAGGAGCCACAAATTTCCTTCCACCCAGAGTTTCCCTAAGTCTCCCGATAAAAATGATACCTCACTTGTGTGGGTAGGCCTAGCGCCCACAACAATAAACGCCCCAAAGCGCAAAATGGACACATCCACATTTTTTAAAGAAAACAGAGGTGTTTTTTGCGAAGTGCCTACTTGTAGATTTTGGCCTCTAACTCAGCCGCCACCTACGGAAACCTACCACACCGGTGCATTTCTAAAAACTAGAGACCTAGGGGAATCCATGATGGGGTGACTTGTGGGGCTCGGACCAGGTTCTGTTACCCAGAATCCTTTGAAAACCTCAAAATTTGGCTAAAAAAACACATGTTCCTCACATTTCTGTGGCAGAAAGTTCTGGAATCTGAGAGGAGCCACACATTTCCTTCCACCCAGAGTTCCCCCAAGTCTCCCGATAAAAATGATACCTCACTTGTGTGGGTAGGCCTAGCGCCCGCGACAGGAAACGCCCCAAAGCGCAATGTGGACACATCCACATTTTTGAAAGAAAACAGAGGTGTTTTTTTGCGAAGTGCCTACCTGTAGATTTTGGCCTCTAGCTCAGCCGGCACCTAGGGAAACCTACCAATCCTTTGCATTTCTGTAAACTAGAGACCTAGGGGAATCCATGATGGGGCGACTTGTGGGGCTCGGACCAGGTTCTGTTACCCAGAATCCTTTGCAAACCTCACAATTTGGCTAAAGAAACACATGTTCCTCACATTTCTGTGGCAGAAAGTTCTGGAATCTGAGAGGAGCCACAAATTTCCTTCCACCCAGCGTTCCCCCAAGTCTCCTGATAAAAATGATACCTCACTTGTGTGGGTAGGCCTAGCGCCCGCGACAGGAAACGCCCCAAAGCGCAACGTGAACACATCCAATTTTTTTAAAGAAAACAGAGGTGTTTTTTGCAAAGTGCCTACCTGTAGATTTTGGCCTCTAGCTCAGCCGGCACCTAGGGAAACCTACCAAACCTGTGCATTTCTGAAAACAAGAGACCTAGGGGAATCCCCGATGGGGTGACTTGTGGGGATCGGACCAGGTTCTGTTACCCAGAATCCTTTGCAAACCTCAAAATTTGGCTAAAAAAACACATGTTCCTCACATTTCTGTGGCAGTAAGTTCTGGAATCTGAGAGGAGCCACAAATTTCCTTCCACCCAGCGTTCCCCCAAGTCTCCCGATAAAAATGATACCTCACTTGTGTGGGTAGGCCTAGCGCCCGCGACAGGAAACGCCCTAAAGCGCAACGTGGACACATCCAAATTTTTTAAAGAAAACAGAGGTGTTTTTTGCGAAGTGCCAACCTGTAGATTTTGGCCTGTAGCTCAGCCGGCACCTAGGGAAACCTACCAAACCTGTGCATTTCTGAAAGCTAGAGAACTAGGGGAATCCAAGATGGGGTGACTTGTGGGGCTCGGACCAGGTTCTGTTACCCAGAATCCTTTGCAAACCACAAAATTTGGCTAAAAAAACAAATGTTCCTCACATTTCTGTGGCAGAAAGTTCTGGAATCTGAGAGGAGCCACAAATTTTCTTCCACCCAGCGTTCCCCCAAGTCTCCTGATAAAAATGATACCTCACTTGTGTGGGTAGGCCTAGCGCCCGCGACAGGAAACGCCCCAAAGCGCAACTTGGACACATCCAATTTTTTTACAGAAAACAGAGGTGTTTTTTGCGAAGTGCCTCCCTGTAGATTTTGGCCTCTAGCTCAGCCGGCACCTATGGAAACCTACCAAACCTGTGCATTTCTGAAAACTAGAGACCTAGGGGAATTCAAGATGAAGTGACTTGTGGGGCTCGGACCAGGTTCTGTTACCCAGAATCCTTTGCAAACCTCAAAATTTGGCTAAACAAACACATGTTCCTCACATTTCTGTGGCAGAAAGTTCTGGAATCTGAGAGGAGCCACAAATGTCCTTCCACCCAGCGTTCCCCCAAGTCTCCCGATAAAAATTATACCTCACTTGTGTGGGTAGGCCTAGCGCCCGCGACAGGAAACGCCCCAAAGCGCAACGTGGACACATCCCATTTTTTTAAAGAAAACAGTGCCTACCTGTGGATTTTGGCATGTAGCTCAGCCGGCACCTAGGGAAACATACCAACCCTGTGCATTTATGAAAACTAGAGACCTAGGGGAATCCAAGATGGGGTGACTTGTGTGGCTCGGACCAGGTTCTGTTACCCAGAATCCTTTGCAAACCTCAAAATTTGGTTAAAAAAACACATGTTCCTCACATTTCTGTGGCAGTAAGTTCTGGAATCTGAGAGGAGCCACAAATTTCCTTCCACCCAGCATTTCCCTAAGTCTCCCGATAAAAATGATACCTCACTTGTGTGGGTAGGCCTAGCACCCGCAACAGTAAACGCCCCAAAGCGCAACGTGGACACATCCACATTTTTTAAAGAAAACAGAGGTGTTTTTTGCGAAGTGCCTACTTGTAGATTTTGGCCTCTAACTCAGCCGCCACCTAGGGAAACCTACAACACCGGTGCATTTCTAAAAACTAGAGACCTAGGGGAATCCATGATGGGGTGACTTGTGGGGCTCGGACCAGGTTCTGTTACCCAGAATCCTTTGAAAACCTCAAAATTTGGCTAAAAAAACACATGTTCCTCACATTTCTGTGGCAGAAAGTTCTGGAATCTGAGAGGAGCCACAAATTTCCTTCCACCCAGCGTTCCCACAAGTCTCCCGATAAAAATGATACCTCACTTGTGTGGGTAGGCCTAGCGCCCGCGACAGGAAACGCCCCAAAGCGCAACGTGGACACATCCAATTTTTTGAAAGAAAACAGAGGTGTTTTTTGCGAAGTGCCTACCTGTAGATTTTGGCCTCTAGCTCAGCCGGCACCTAGGGAAACCTACCAAACCTGTGCATTTCTGAAAACTAGAGACCTAGGGGAATTCAAGATGGGGTGACTTGTGGGGCTCGGACCAGGTTCTGTTACCCAGAATCCTTTGCAAACCTCAAAATTTGGCTAAAAAAACACATGTTCCTCACATTTCTGTGGCAGAAAGTTCTGGAATCTGAGAGGAGCCACGAATTTCCTTCCACCCAGCGTTTCCAAAGTCTCCCGATAAAAATGATACCTCACTTGTGTGGGTAGGCCTAGCACCCGCAACAGTAAACGCCCCAAAGCGCAACGTGGACACATCCACATTTTTAAAAGAAAACAGAGGTGTTTTTTGCGAAGTGCCTACTTGTAGATTTTGGCCTCTAACTCAGCCGGCACCTAGGGAAACCTACCAAACCTGTGCATTTCTGAAAGCTAGAGAACTAGGGGAATCCAAGATGGGGTGACTTGTGGGGCTCGGACCAGGTTCTGTTACCCAGAATCCTTTGCAAACCTCAAAATTTGGCTATAAAAACACCCTTTCCTCTCATTTCGGTGACAGAAAGTTCTGGAATCTGAGAGGAGCCACAAATTCCCTTCCACCCAGCGTTCCCCCAAGTCTCCCGATAAAAAATTACACCTCACTTGTTTGGGTGGGCCAGGAGCCTGCAACAGAATAAGGCCCAAAACTTGAAGAGATAGAAGGGATAGCACAGCGAGTTTATAAGGGCATATTCTTTTATACATCTTTAGACGGACTCTGCTTTGGGGACCCACATAAGTGAGGTGTCATTTTACTTGGGAGACTGATGGGAAAATTGGGGAGTAGGAATTTTGTGCTGGAGCGGTGATCCTACTAAGAAAAGTCAGGAAAATATGCTTTTTTATGCATATTTTGAGGTTTACAGAGGAGACTGGGTAAGAAAATGTTGGGGGAGCCACGCAAGCCACACCTCCCTGGACTCCTTGGGGTGTCTAGTTTTAAAAAATGTCTGGGTTTTGTAGGTTTCCCTAGATAAAGGCCGCACCCAGGACCAAAAACATAGGTGGGCCCTCCCCCCCAAACACAGGTATTTTTGTAATATATCATTTTGATGTGTGCACATACGTCCGTGATGTGCCAAACACTAAAATTGTGAAAAGAAACACACTTAGGTTATGTGAAGAAGACCCCTCACCCACCAACCAAGTTGGTGGCATGCTTCATCATCGGGGTCCCACCCGTGGCACATTTCTGTGGCAGAAAGTTCTGGAATCTGAGAGGAGCCACAAATTTCCTTCCACCCAGCGTTCCCACAAGTCTCCCGATAAAAATGATACCTCACTTGTGTGGGTAGGCCTAGCGCCCGCGACAGGAAACGCCCCAAAGCGCAACGTGGACACATCCAATTTTTTGAAAGAAAACAGAGGTGTTTTTTGCGAAGTGCCTACCTGTAGATTTTGTCCTCTAGCTCAGCCGGCACCTAGGGAAACCTACCAAACCTGTGCATTTCTGAAAACTAGAGACCTAGGGGAATTCAAGATGGGGTGACTTGTGGGGCTCGGACCAGGTTCTGTTACCCAGAATCCTTTGCAAACCTCAAAATTTGGCTAAAAAAACACATGTTCCTCACATTTCTGTGGCAGAAAGTTCTGGAATCTGAGAGGAGCCACAAATTTCCTTCCACCCAGCGTTTCCAAAGTCTCCCGATAAAAATGATACCTCACTTGTGTGGGTAGGCCTAGCGCCCGTGACAGGAAACGCCCCAAAGCGCAACGTGGACACATCCAATTTTTTAAAATAAAACAGAGGTGTTTTTTGCGAAGTGCCTACCTGTAGATTTTGGCCTCTAGCTCAGCCGGCACCTAGGGAAACCTACCAAACCGGTGCATTTCTGAAAGCTAGAGAACTAGGGGAATCCAAGATGGGGTGACTTGTGGGGCTCGGACCAGGTTCTGTTACCCAGAATCCTTTGCAAACCTCAAAATTTGGCTAAAAAAACACATGTTCCTCACATTTCTGTGGCAGAAAGTTCTGGAATCTGAGAGGAGCCACAAATTTCCTTCCACCCAGCGTTTCCCCAAGTCTCCCAATAAAAATGATACCTCACTTGTGTGGGTAGGCCTAGCGCCCACGACAGGAAACGCCCCAAAGCGCAACGTGGACACATCTAATTTTTTTAAAGAAAACAAAGGTGTTTTTTGCGAAGTGCCTACCTGTAGATTTTGGCCTCTAGCTCAGCCGGCACCTAGGGAAACCTACCAAACCTGTGCATTTCTGAAAACTAGAGACCTAGGGGAATTCAAGATGGAGTGACTTGTGGGGCTCGGACCAGGTTCTGTTACCCAGAATCCTTTGCAAACCTCAAAATTTGGCTAAAAAAACACATGTTCCTCACATTTCTGTGGCAGAAAGTTCTGGAATCTGAGAGGAGCCACAAATTTCCTTCGACCCAGCGTTCCCCCAAGTCTCCCGATAAAAATGATACCTCACTTGTGTGGGTAGGCCTAGCGCCAGCGACAGGAAATGCCCCAAAGCGCAACGTGGACACATCCCATTTTTTTAAAGAAAACAGTGCCTACCTGTGGATTTTGGCCTGTAGCTCAGCCGGCACCTAGGGAAACCTACCAACCCTGTGCATTTCTAAAAACTAGAGACCTCGGGGAATCCATGATGGGGTGACTTGTGGGGCTCGGACCAGGTTCTGTTACCCAGAATCCTTTGAAAACCTCAAAATTTGGCTAAAAAAACACATGTTCCTCACATTTCTGTGGCAGAAAGTTCTGGAATCTGAGAGGCGCCACAAATTTCCTTCCACCCAGCGTTTCCCCAAGTCTCCCAATAAAAATGATACCTCACTTGTGTGGGTAGGCCTAGCGCCCACGACAGGAAACGCCCCAAAGCGCAACGTGGACACATCCAATTTTTTTAAAGAAAACAAAGGTGTTTTTTGCGAAGTGCCTACCTGTAGATTTTGGCCTCTAGCTCAGCCGGCACCTAGGGAAACCTACCAAACCTGTGCATTTCTGAAAACTAGAGACCTAGGGGAATTCAAGATGGAGTGACTTGTGGGGCTCGGACCAGGTTCTGTTACCCAGAATCCTTTGCAAACCTCAAAATTTGGCTAAAAAAACACATGTTCCTCACATTTCTGTGGCAGAAAGTTCTGGAATCTGAGAGGAGCCACAAATTTCCTTCGACCCAGCGTTCCCCCAAGTCTCCCGATAAAAATGATACCTCACTTGTGTGGGTAGGCCTAGCGCCAGCGACAGGAAACGCCCCAAAGCGCAACGTGGACACATCCCATTTTTTTAAAGAAAACAGTGCCTGCCTGTGGATTTTGGCCTGTAGCTCAGCCGGCACCTAGGGAAACCTACCAACCCTGTGCATTTCTAAAAACTAGAGACCTAGGGGAATCCATGATGGGGTGACTTGTGGGGCTCGGACCAGGTTCTGTTACCCAGAATCCTTTGAAAACCTCCAAATTTGGCTAAAAAAACACATGTTCCTCACATTTCTGTGGCAGAAAGTTCTGGAATCTGAGAGGAGCCACAAATTTCCTTCCACCCAGCGTTCCCCCAAGTCTCCTGATAAAAATGATACCTCACTTGTGTGGGTAGGCCTAGCGCCCGTGACAGGAAACGCCCCAAAGCGCAATGTGGACACATCCAAATTTTTGAAAGAAAACAGAGGTGTTTTTTTGCGAAGTGCCTACCTGTAGATTTTGGCCTCTAGCTCAGCCGGCACCTAGGGAAACCTACCAAACCTGTGCATTTCTGAAAGCTAGATAACTAGGGGAATCCAAGATGGGGTGACTTGTGGGCCTCGGACCAGGTTCTGTTACCCAGAATCCTTTGCAAACCTCACAATTTGGCTAAAAAAACACATGTTCCTCACATTTCTGTGGCAGTAAGTTCTGGAATCTGAGAGGAGCCACAAATTTCCTTCCTCCCAGCGTTCCCCCAAGTCTCCCGATAAAAATGATACCTCACTTGTGTGGGTAGGCCTAGCGCCTGAAATAGGAAACGCCCTAAAGCGCAACGTGGATACATCCAAATTTTTGAAAGAAAACAGAGGTGTTTATTGCGAAGTGCCAACCTGTAGATTTTGGCCTGTAGCTCAGCCGGCACCTAGAGAAACCTACCAAACCTGTGCATTTCTGAAAGCTAGATAACTAGGGGAATCCAAGATGGGGTGACTTGTGGGGCTCGGACCAGGTTCTGTTACCCAGAGTCCTTTGCAAACCTCAAAATTTGGCTAAAAAAACACATGTTCCTCACATTTCTGTGGCAGAAAGTTCTGGAATCTGAGAGGAGCCACAAATTTTCTTCCACCCAGCGTTCCCCCAAGCCTCCTGATAAAAATGATACCTCACTTGTGTGGGTAGGCCTAGCGCCCGCGACAGGAAACGCCCCAAAGCGCAACGTGGACACATCCAATTTTTTTAAAGAAGACAGAGGTGTTTTTTGCGAAGTGCCTACCTGTAGATTTTGGCCTGTAGCTCAGCCAGCACCTAGGGAAACCTACCAAACCTGTGCATTTCTGAAAACTAGAGACCTAGGGGTATCCAAGATGGGGTGACTTGTGGGGCTCGGACCAGGTTCTGTTACCCAGAATCCTTTGCAAACCTCAAAATTTGGCAAAAAAAACACATGTTCCTCACATTTCTGTGGCAGAAAGTTCTGGAATCTGAGAGGAGCCACAAATTTCTTTCCACCCAGCGTTTCCCCAAGTCTCCCAATAAAAATGATACCTCACTTGTGTGGGTAGGCCTAGCGCCCACAACAGGAAACGCCCCAAAGCGCAACGTGGACACATCCAATTTTTTGAAAGAAAACAGAGGTGTTTTTTGCGAAGTGCCTACCTGTAGATTTTGGCCTCTAGCTCAGCCGGCACCTAGGGAAACCTACCAAACCTGTGCATTTCTGAAAACTAGAGACCTAGGGGAATTCAAGACGGAGTGACTTGTGGGGCTCGGACCAGGTTCTGTTACCCAGAATCCTTTGCAAACCTCAAAATTTGGCTAAAAAAACACATGTTCCTCACATTTCTGTGGCAGAAAGTTCTGGAATCTGACAGGAGCCACAAATTTCCTTCCACCCAGCGGTTCCCCAAGTCTCCCGATAAAAATGATACCTCACTTGTGTGGGTAGGCCTAGCGCCCGCGACAGGAAACGCCCCAAAGCGCAACGTGGACACATCCCATTTTTTGAAAGAAAACAGTGCCTACCTGTGGATTTTGGCCTGTAGCTCAGCCGGCACCTAGGGAAACCTACCAACCCTGTGCATTTCTGAAAACTAGAGACCTAGGGGAATCCATGATGGGGCGACTTGTGGCGCTCGGACCAGGTTCTCTTACCCAGAATCCTTTGCAAACCTCAAAATTAGGCTAAAAAAACACATGTTCCTCACATTTCTGTGGCAGAAACTTCTGCAATCTGAGAGGAGCCACAAATTTCCTTCCACCCAGCGTTTCCCTAAGTCTCCCGATAAAAATGATACCTCACTTGTGTGGGTAGGCCTAGCGCCCGCGACAGTAAACGCCCCAAAGCGCAACGTGGACACATCCAAATTTTTTAAAGAGAACAGAGGTGTTTTTTGCGAAGTGCCTACTTGTAGATTTTGGCCTCTAACTCAGCCGCCACCTACGGAAACCTACCACACCGGAGCATTTCTAAAAACTAGAGACCTAGGGGAATCCATGATGGGGTGACTTGTGGGGCTCGGACCAGGTTCTGTTACCCAGAATCCTTTGAAAACCTCAAAATTTGGCTAAAAATATCACATGTTTCTCACATTTCTGTGGCAGAAAGTTCTGGAATCTGAGAGGAGCCACAAATTTCCTTCCACCCAGCGGTTCCCCAAGTCTCCCGATAAAAATTATACCTCACTTGTGTGGGTAGGCCTAGCGCCCGCGACAGGAAACGCCCCAAAGCGCAACGTGGACACATCCCATTTTTTTTAAAGAAAACAGTGCCTACCTGTGGATTTTGGCCTGTAGCTCAGCCGGCACCTAGGGAAACCTACCAACCCTGTGCATTTCTGAAAACTAGAGACCTAGGGGAATCCATGATGGGGCGACTTGTGGCGCTCGGACCAGGTTCTCTTACCCAGAATCCTTTGCAAACCTCAAAATTAGGCTAAAAAAACACATGTTCCTCACATTTCTGTGGCAGAAACTTCTGCAATCTGAGAGGAGCCACAAATTTCCTTCCACCCAGCGTTTCCCTAAGTCTCCCGATAAAAATGATACCTCACTTGTGTGGGTAGTCCTAGCGCCCGCGACAGTAAACGCCCCAAAGCGCAACGTGGACACATCCAAATTTTTTAAAGAAAACAGAGGTGTTTTTTGCGAAGTGCCTACTTGTAGATTTTGGCCTCTAACTCAGCCGCCACCTACGGAAACCTACCACACCGGAGCATTTCTAAAAACTAGAGACCTAGGGGAATCCATGATGGGGTGACTTGTGGGGCTCGGACCAGGTTCTGTTACCCAGAATCCTTTGAAAACCTCAAAATTTGGCTAAAAATATCACATGTTCCTCACATTTCTGTGGCAGAAAGTTCTGGAATCTGAGAGGAGCCACAAATTTCCTTCCACCCAGCGTTCCCCCAAGTCTCCCGATAAAAATTATACCTCACTTCTGTGGGTAGGCCTAGCACCCGCGACAGGAAACGCCCCAAAGCGCAATGTGGACACATCCAAATTTTTGAAAGAAAACAGAGGTGTTTTTTTGCGAAGTGCCTACCTGTAGATTTTGGCCTCTAGCTCAGCCGGCACCTAGGGAAACCTACCAATCCTGTGCATTTCTGTAAACTAGAGACCTAGGGGAATCCATGATGGGGCGACTTGTGGGGCTCGGACCAGGTTCTGTTACCCAGAATCCTTTCCAAACCTCACAATTTGGCTAAAAAAACACATGTTCCTCACATTTCTGTGGCAGAAAGTTCTGGAATCTGAGAGGAGCCACAAATTTCCTTCCACCCAGCGTTCCCCCAAGTCTCCTGATAAAAATGATACCTCACTTGTGTGGGTAGGCCTAGCGCCCGCGACAGAAAACGCCCCAAAGCGCAACGTGAACACATCCTATTTTTTTAAAGAAAACAGAGGTATTTTTTGCAAAGTGCCTACCTGTAGATTTTGGCCTGTAGCTCAGCCAGCACCTAGGGAAACCTACCAAACCTGTGCATTTCTGAAAACTAGAGACCTAGGGGAATCCCCGATGGGGTGACTTGTGGGGCTCGGACCAGGTTCTGTTACCCAGAATCCTTTGCAAACCTCAAAATTTGGCTAAAAAAAAACACATGTTCCCCACATTTCTGTGGCAGAAAGTTCTGAAATCTGAGAGGAGCCACAAATTTCCTTCCACCCAGCGTTTCCCCAAGTCTCCCGATAAAAATGATACCTCACTTGTTTGGGTAGGCCTAGCGCCCGCGACAGGAAACGCCCCAAAGCGCAACGTGGACACATCCAATTTTTTGAAAGAAAACAGAGGTGTTTTTTGCGAAGTGCCTACCTGTAGATTTTGGCCTCTAACTCAGCCGGCACCTAGGGAAACCTACCAAACCTGTGCATTTCTGAAAACTAGAGACCTAGAGGAATTCAAGATGGAGTGACTTGTGGGGCTCGGACCAGGTTCTGTTACCCAGAATCCTTTGCAAACCTCAAAATTTGGCTAAAAAAACACATGTTCCTCACATTTCTGTGGCAGAAAGTTCTGGAATCTGACAGGAGCCACAAATTTCCTTCCACCCAGCGGTTCCCCAAGTCTCCCGATAAAAATGATACCTCACTTGTGTGGGTAGGCCTAGCGCCCGCGACAGGAAACGCCCCAAAGCGCAACGTGGACACATCCCATTTTTTGAAAGAAAACAGTGCCTACCTGTGGATTTTGGCCTGTAGCTCAGCCGGCACCTAGGGAAACCTACCAACCCTGTGCATTTCTGAAAACTAGAGACCTAGGGGAATCCATGATGGGGTGACTTGTGGCGCTCGGACCAGGTTCTCTTACCCAGAATCCTTTGCAAACTTCAAAATTTGGCTAAAAAAACACATGTTCCTCACATTTCTGTGGCAGAAACTTCTGCAATCTGAGAGGAGCCACAAATTTCCTTCCACCCAGAGTTTCCCTAAGTCTCCCGATAAAAATGATACCTCACTTGTGTGGGTAGGCCTAGCGCCCACAACAATAAACGCCCCAAAGCGCAACGTGGACACATCCACATTTTTTAAAGAAAACAGAGGTGTTTTTTGCGAAGTGCCTACTTGTAGATTTTGGCCTCTAACTCAGCCGCCACCTACGGAAACCTACCACACCGGTGCATTTCTAAAAACTAGAGACCTAGGGGAATCCATGATGGGGTGACTTGTGGGGCTCGGACCAGGTTCTGTTACCCAGAATCCTTTGAAAACCTCAAAATTTGGCTAAAAAAACACATGTTCCTCACATTTCTGTGGCAGAAAGTTCTGGAATCTGAGAGGAGCCACAAATTTCCTTCCACCCAGAGTTCCCCCAAGTCTCCCGATAAAAATGATACCTCACTTGTGTGGGTAGGCCTAGCGCCCGCGACAGGAAACGCCCCAAAGCGCAATGTGGACACATCCACATTTTTGAAAGAAAACAGAGGTGTTTTTTTGCGAAGTGCCTACCTGTAGATTTTGGCCTCTAGCTCAGCCGGCACCTAGGGAAACCTACCAATCCTTTGCATTTCTGTAAACTAGAGACCTAGGGGAATCCATGATGGGGCGACTTGTGGGGCTCGGACCAGGTTCTGTTACCCAGAATCCTTTGCAAACCTCACAATTTGGCTAAAGAAACACATGTTCCTCACATTTCTGTGGCAGAAAGTTCTGGAATCTGAGAGGAGCCACAAATTTCCTTCCACCCAGCGTTCCCCCAAGTCTCCTGATAAAAATGATACCTCACTTGTGTGGGTAGGCCTAGCGCCCGCGACAGGAAACGCCCCAAAGCGCAACGTGAACACATCCAATTTTTTTAAAGAAAACAGAGGTGTTTTTTGCAAAGTGCCTACCTGTAGATTTTGGCCTCTAGCTCAGCCGGCACCTAGGGAAACCTACCAAACCTGTGCATTTCTGAAAACAAGAGACCTAGGGGAATCCCCGATGGGGTGACTTGTGGGGCTCGGACCAGGTTCTGTTACCCAGAATCCTTTGCAAACCTCAAAATTTGGCTAAAAAAACACATGTTCCTCACATTTCTGTGGCAGTAAGTTCTGGAATCTGAGAGGAGCCACAAATTTCCTTCCACCCAGCGTTCCCCCAAGTCTCCCGATAAAAATGATACCTCACTTGTGTGGGTAGGCCTAGCGCCCGCGACAGGAAACGCCCTAAAGCGCAACGTGGACACATCCAAATTTTTTAAAGAAAACAGAGGTGTTTTTTGCGAAGTGCCAACCTGTAGATTTTGGCCTGTAGCTCAGCCGGCACCTAGGGAAACCTACCAAACCTGTGCATTTCTGAAAGCTAGAGAACTAGGGGAATCCAAGATGGGGTGACTTGTGGGGCTCGGACCAGGTTCTGTTACCCAGAATCCTTTGCAAACCTCAAAATTTGGCTAAAAAAACAAATGTTCCTCACATTTCTGTGGCAGAAAGTTCTGGAATCTGAGAGGAGCCACAAATTTTCTTCCACCCAGCGTTCCCCCAAGTCTCCTGATAAAAATGATACCTCACTTGTGTGGGTAGGCCTAGCGCCCGCGACAGGAAACGCCCCAAAGCGCAACGTGGACACATCCAATTTTTTTACAGAAAACAGAGGTGTTTTTTGCGAAGTGCCTCCCTGTAGATTTTGGCCTCTAGCTCAGCCGGCACCTATGGAAACCTACCAAACCTGTGCATTTCTGAAAACTAGAGACCTAGGGGAATTCAAGATGAAGTGACTTGTGGGGCTCGGACCAGGTTCTGTTACCCAGAATCCTTTGCAAACCTCAAAATTTGGCTAAACAAACACATGTTCCTCACATTTCTGTGGCAGAAAGTTCTGGAATCTGAGAGGAGCCACAAATGTCCTTCCACCCAGCGTTCCCCCAAGTCTCCCGATAAAAATTATACCTCACTTGTGTGGGTAGGCATAGCGCCCGCGACAGGAAACGCCCCAAAGCGCAACGTGGACACATCCCATTTTTTTAAAGAAAACAGTGCCTACCTGTGGATTTTGGCATGTAGCTCAGCCGGCACCTAGGGAAACCTACCAACCCTGTGCATTTATGAAAACTAGAGACCTAGGGGAATCCAAGATGGGGTGACTTGTGTGGCTCGTACCAGGTTCTGTTACCCAGAATCCTTTGCAAACCTCAAAATTTGGTTAAAAAAACACATGTTCCTCACATTTCTGTGGCAGTAAGTTCTGGAATCTGAGAGGAGCCACAAATTTCCTTCCACCCAGCATTTCCCGAAGTCTCCCGATAAAAATGATACCTCACTTGTGTGGGTAGGCCTAGCACCCGCAACAGTAAACGCCCCAAAGCGCAACGTGGACACATCCACATTTTTTAAAGAAAACAGAGGTGTTTTTTGCGAAGTGCCTACTTGTAGATTTTGGCCTCTAACTCAGCCGCCACCTAGGGAAACCTACAACACCGGTGCATTTCTAAAAACTAGAGACCTAGGGGAATCCATGATGGGGTGACTTGTGGGGCTCGGACCAGGTTCTGTTACCCAGAATCCTTTGAAAACCTCAAAATTTGGCTAAAAAAACACATGTTCCTCACATTTCTGTGGCAGAAAGTTCTGGAATCTGAGAGGAGCCACAAATTTCCTTCCACCCAGCGTTCCCACAAGTCTCCCGATAAAAATGATACCTCACTTGTGTGGGTAGGCCTAGCGCCCGCGACAGGAAACGCCCCAAAGCGCAACGTGGACACATCCAATTTTTTGAAAGAAAACAGAGGTGTTTTTTGCGAAGTGCCTACCTGTAGATTTTGGCCTCTAGCTCAGCCGGCACCTAGGGAAACCTACCAAACCTGTGCATTTCTGAAAACTAGAGACCTAGGGGAATTCAAGATGGGGTGACTTGTGGGGCTCGGACCAGGTTCTGTTACCCAGAATCCTTTGCAAACCTCAAAATTTGGCTAAAAAAACACATGTTCCTCACATTTCTGTGGCAGAAAGTTCTGGAATCTGAGAGGAGCCACAAATTTCCTTCCACCCAGCGTTTCCAAAGTCTCCCGATAAAAATGATACCTCACTTGTGTGGGTAGGCCTAGCACCCGCAACAGTAAACGCCCCAAAGCGCAACGTGGACACATCCACATTTTTAAAAGAAAACAGAGGTGTTTTTTGCGAAGTGCCTACTTGTAGATTTTGGCCTCTAACTCAGCCGGCACCTAGGGAAACCTACCAAACCTGTGCATTTCTGAAAGCTAGAGAACTAGGGGAATCCAAGATGGGGTGACTTGTGGGGCTCGGACCAGGTTCTGTTACCCAGAATCCTTTGCAAACCTCAAAATTTGGCTATAAAAACACCCTTTCCTCTCATTTCGGTGACAGAAAGTTCTGGAATCTGAGAGGAGCCACAAATTCCCTTCCACCCAGCGTTCCCCCAAGTCTCCCGATAAAAAATTACACCTCACTTGTTTGGGTGGGCCAGGAGCCTGCAACAGAATAAGGCCCAAAACTTGAAGAGATAGAAGGGATAGCACAGCGAGTTTATAAGGGCATATTCTTTTATACATCTTTAGACGGACTCTGCTTTGGGGACCCACATAAGTGAGGTGTCATTTTACTTGGGAGACTGATGGGAAAATTGGGGAGTAGGAATTTTGTGCTGGAGCGGTGATCCTACTAAGAAAAGTCAGGAAAATATGCTTTTTTATGCATATTTTGAGGTTTACAGAGGAGACTGGGTAAGAAAATGTTGGGGGAGCCACGCAAGCCACACCTCCCTGGACTCCTTGGGGTGTCTAGTTTTAAAAAATGTCTGGGTTTTGTAGGTTTCCCTAGATAAAGGCCGCACCCAGGACCAAAAACATAGGTGGGCCCTCCCCCCCAAACACAGGTATTTTTGTAATATATCATTTTGATGTGTGCACATACGTCCGTGATGTGCCAAACACTAAAATTGTGAAAAGAAACACACTTAGGTTATGTGAAGAAGACCCCTCACCCACCAACCAAGTTGGTGGCATGCTTCATCATCGGGGTCCCACCCGTGGCACATTTCTGTGGCAGAAAGTTCTGGAATCTGAGAGGAGCCACAAATTTCCTTCCACCCAGCGTTCCCACAAGTCTCCCGATAAAAATGATACCTCACTTGTGTGGGTAGGCCTAGCGCCCGCGACAGGAAACGCCCCAGAGCGCAACGTGGACACATCCAATTTTTTGAAAGAAAACAGAGGTGTTTTTTGCGAAGTGCCTACCTGTAGATTTTGTCCTCTAGCTCAGCCGGCACCTAGGGAAACCTACCAAACCTGTGCATTTCTGAAAACTAGAGACCTAGGGGAATTCAAGATGGGGTGACTTGTGGGGCTCGGACCAGGTTCTGTTACCCAGAATCCTTTGCAAACCTCAAAATTTGGCTAAAAAAACACATGTTCCTCACATTTCTGTGACAGAAAGTTCTGGAATCTGAGAGGAGCCACAAATTTCCTTCCACCCAGCGTTTCCAAAGTCTCCCGATAAAAATGATACCTCACTTGTGTGGGTAGGCCTAGCGCCCGTGACAGGAAACGCCCCAAAGCGCAACGTGGACACATCCAATTTTTTTAAATAAAACAGAGGTGTTTTTTGCGAAGTGCCTACCTGTAGATTTTGGCCTCTAGCTCAGCCGGCACCTAGGGAAACCTACCAAACCGGTGCATTTCTGAAAGCTAGAGAACTAGGGGAATCCAAGATGGGGTGACTTGTGGGGCTCGGACCAGGTTCTGTTACCCAGAATCCTTTGCAAACCTCAAAATTTGGCTAAAAAAACACATGTTCCTCACATTTCTGTGGCAGAAAGTTCTGGAATCTGAGAGGAGCCACAAATTTCCTTCCACCCAGCGTTTCCCCAAGTCTCCCAATAAAAATGATACCTCACTTGTGTGGGTAGGCCTAGCGCCCACGACAGGAAACGCCCCAAAGCGCAACGTGGACACATCTAATTTTTTTAAAGAAAACAAAGGTGTTTTTTGCGAAGTGCCTACCTGTAGATTTTGGCCTCTAGCTCAGCCGGCACCTAGGGAAACCTACCAAACCTGTGCATTTCTGAAAACTAGAGACCTAGGGGAATTCAAGATGGAGTGACTTGTGGGGCTCGGACCAGGTTCTGTTACCCAGAATCCTTTGCAAACCTCAAAATTTGGCTAAAAAAACACATGTTCCTCACATTTCTGTGGCAGAAAGTTCTGGAATCTGAGAGGAGCCACAAATTTCCTTCGACCCAGCGTTCCCCCAAGTCTCCCGATAAAAATGATACCTCACTTGTGTGGGTAGGCCTAGCGCCAGCGACAGGAAATGCCCCAAAGCGCAACGTGGACACATCCCATTTTTTTAAAGAAAACAGTGCCTACCTGTGGATTTTGGCCTGTAGCTCAGCCGGCACCTAGGGAAACCTACCAACCCTGTGCATTTCTAAAAACTAGAGACCTCGGGGAATCCATGATGGGGTGACTTGTGGGGCTCGGACCAGGTTCTGTTACCCAGAATCCTTTGAAAACCTCAAAATTTGGCTAAAAAAACACATGTTCCTCACATTTCTGTGGCAGAAAGTTCTGGAATCTGAGAGGAGCCACAAATTTCCTTCCACCCAGCGTTTCCCCAAGTCTCCCAATAAAAATGATACCTCACTTGTGTGGGTAGGCCTAGCGCCCACGACAGGAAACGCCCCAAAGCGCAACGTGGACACATCCAATTTTTTTAAAGAAAACAAAGGTGTTTTTTGCGAAGTGCCTACCTGTAGATTTTGGCCTCTAGCTCAGCCGGCACCTAGGGAAACCTACCAAACCTGTGCATTTCTGAAAACTAGAGACCTAGGGGAATTCAAGATGGAGTGACTTGTGGGGCTCGGACCAGGTTCTGTTACCCAGAATCCTTTGCAAACCTCAAAATTTGGCTAAAAAAACACATGTTCCTCACATTTCTGTGGCAGAAAGTTCTGGAATCTGAGAGGAGCCACAAATTTCCTTCGACCCAGCGTTCCCCCAAGTCTCCCGATAAAAATGATACCTCACTTGTGTGGGTAGGCCTAGCGCCAGCGACAGGAAACGCCCCAAAGTGCAACGTGGACACATCCCATTTTTTTAAAGAAAACAGTGCCTGCCTGTGGATTTTGGCCTGTAGCTCAGCCGGCACCTAGGGAAACCTACCAACCCTGTGCATTTCTAAAAACTAGAGACCTAGGGGAATCCATGATGGGGTGACTTGTGGGGCTCGGACCAGGTTCTGTTACCCAGAATCCTTTGAAAACCTCCAAATTTGGCTAAAAAAACGCATGTTCCTCACATTTCTGTGGCAGAAAGTTCTGGAATCTGAGAGGAGCCACAAATTTCCTTCCACCCAGCGTTCCCCCAAGTCTCCTGATAAAAATGATACCTCACTTGTGTGGGTAGGCCTAGCGCCTGTGACAGGAAACGCCCCAAAGCGCAATGTGGACACATCCAAATTTTTGAAAGAAAACAGAGGTGTTTTTTTGCGAAGTGCCTACCTGTAGATTTTGGCCTCTAGCTCAGCCGGCACCTAGGGAAACCTACCAAACCTGTGCATTTCTGAAAGCTAGATAACTAGGGGAATCCAAGATGGGGTGACTTGTGGGCCTCGGACCAGGTTCTGTTACCCAGAATCCTTTGCAAACCTCACAATTTGGCTAAAAAAACACATGTTCCTCACATTTCTGTGGCAGTAAGTTCTGGAATCTGAGAGGAGCCACAAATTTCCTTCCTCCCAGCGTTCCCCCAAGTCTCCCGATAAAAATGATACCTCACTTGTGTGGGTAGGCCTAGCGCCTGAAATAGGAAACGCCCTAAAGCGCAACGTGGATACATCCAAATTTTTGAAAGAAAACAGAGGTGTTTATTGCGAAGTGCCAACCTGTAGATTTTGGCCTGTAGCTCAGCCGGCACCTAGAGAAACCTACCAAACCTGTGCATTTCTGAAAGCTAGATAACTAGGGGAATCCAAGATGGGGTGACTTGTGGGGCTCGGACCAGGTTCTGTTACCCAGAGTCCTTTGCAAACCTCAAAATTTGGCTAAAAAAAAAAATGTTCCTCACATTTCTGTGGCAGAAAGTTCTGGAATCTGAGAGGAGCCACAAATTTTCTTCCACCCAGCGTTCCCCCAAGCCTCCTGATAAAAATGATACCTCACTTGTGTGGGTAGGCCTAGCGCCCGCGACAGGAAACGCCCCAAAGCGCAACGTGGACACATCCAATTTTTTTAAAGAAGACAGAGGTGTTTTTTGCGAAGTGCCTACCTGTAGATTTTGGCCTGTAGCTCAGCCAGCACCTAGGGAAACCTACCAAACCTGTGCATTTCTGAAAACTAGAGACCTAGGGGTATCCAAGATGGGGTGACTTGTGGGGCTCGGACCAGGTTCTGTTACCCAGAATCCTTTGCAAACCTCAAAATTTGGCAAAAAAAACACATGTTCCTCACATTTCTGTGGCAGAAAGTTCTGGAATCTGAGAGGAGCCACAAATTTCCTTCCACCCAGCGTTTCCCCAAGTCTCCCAATAAAAATGATACCTCACTTGTGTGGGTAGGCCTAGCGCCCACGACAGGAAACGCCCCAAAGCGCAACGTGGACACATCCAATTTTTTGAAAGAAAACAGAGGTGTTTTTTGCGAAGTGCCTACCTGTAGATTTTGGCCTCTAACTCAGCCGGCACCTAGGGAAACCTACCAAACCTGTGCATTTCTGAAAACTAGAGACCTAGAGGAATTCAAGATGGAGTGACTTGTGGGGCTCGGACCAGGTTCTGTTACCCAGAATCCTTTGCAAACCTCAAAATTTGGCTAAAAAAACACATGTTCCTCACATTTCTGTGGCAGAAAGTTCTGGAATCTGACAGGAGCCACAAATTTCCTTCCACCCAGCGGTTCCCCAATTCTCCCGATAAAAATGATACCTCACTTGTGTGGGTAGGCCTAGCGCCCGCGACAGGAAACGCCCCAAAGCGCAACGTGGACACATCCCATTTTTTGAAAGAAAACAGTGCCTACCTGTGGATTTTGGCCTGTAGCTCAGCCGGCACCTAGGGAAACCTACCAACCTTGTGCATTTCTGAAAACTAGAGACCTAGGGGAATCCATGATGGGGCGACTTGTGGCGCTCGGACCAGGTTCTCTTACCCAGAATCCTTTGCAAACCTCAAAATTAGGCTAAAAAAACACATGTTCCTCACATTTCTGTGGCAGAAACTTCTGCAATCTGAGAGGAGCCACAAATTTCCTTCCACCCAGCGTTTCCCTAAGTCTCCCGATAAAAATGATACCTCACTTGTGTGGGTAGGCCTAGCGCCCGCGACAGTAAACGCCCCAAAGCGCAACGTGGACACATCCACATTTTTTAAAGAGAACAGAGGTGTTTTTTGCGAAGTGCCTACTTGTAGATTTTGGCCTCTAACTCAGCCGCCACCTACGGAAACCTACCACACCGGAGCATTTCTAAAAACTAGAGACCTAGGGGAATCCATGATGGGGTGACTTGTGGGGCTCGGACCAGGTTCTGTTACCCAGAATCCTTTGAAAACCTCAAAATTTGGCTAAAAATATCACATGTTTCTCACATTTCTGTGGCAGAAAGTTCTGGAATCTGAGAGGAGCCACAAATTTCCTTCCACCCAGCGGTTCCCCAAGTCTCCCGATAAAAATTATACCTCACTTGTGTGGGTAGGCCTAGCGCCCGCGACAGGAAACGCCCCAAAGCGCAACGTGGACACATCCCATTTTTTTTAAAGAAAACAGTGCCTACCTGTGGATTTTGGCCTGTAGCTCAGCCGGCACCTAGGGAAACCTACCAACCCTGTGCATTTCTGAAAACTAGAGACCTAGGGGAATCCATGATGGGGCGACTTGTGGCGCTCGGACCAGGTTCTCTTACCCAGAATCCTTTGCAAACCTCAAAATTAGGCTAAAAAAACACATGTTCCTCACATTTCTGTGGCAGAAACTTCTGCAATCTGAGAGGAGCCACAAATTTCCTTCCACCCAGCGTTTCCCTAAGTCTCCCGATAAAAATGATACCTCACTTGTGTGGGTAGGCCTAGCGCCCGCGACAGTAAACGCCCCAAAGCGCAACGTGGACACATCCAAATTTTTTAAAGAGAACAGAGGTGTTTTTTGCGAAGTGCCTACTTGTAGATTTTGGCCTCTAACTCAGCCGCCACCTACGGAAACCTACCACACCGGAGCATTTCTAAAAACTAGAGACCTAGGGGAATCCATGATGGGGTGACTTGTGGGGCTCGGACCAGGTTCTGTTACCCAGAATCCTTTGAAAACCTCAAAATTTGGCTAAAAATATCACATGTTTCTCACATTTCTGTGGCAGAAAGTTCTGGAATCTGAGAGGAGCCACAAATTTCCTTCCACCCAGCGGTTCCCCAAGTCTCCCGATAAAAATTATACCTCACTTGTGTGGGTAGGCCTAGCGCCCGCGACAGGAAACGCCCCAAAGCGCAACGTGGACACATCCCATTTTTTTTAAAGAAAACAGTGCCTACCTGTGGATTTTGGCCTGTAGCTCAGCCGGCACCTAGGGAAACCTACCAACCCTGTGCATTTCTGAAAACTAGAGACCTAGGGGAATCCATGATGGGGCGACTTGTGGCGCTCGGACCAGGTTCTCTTACCCAGAATCCTTTGCAAACCTCAAAATTAGGCTAAAAAAACACATGTTCCTCACATTTCTGTGGCAGAAACTTCTGCAATCTGAGAGGAGCCACAAATTTCCTTCCACCCAGCGTTTCCCTAAGTCTTCCGATAAAAATGATACCTCACTTGTGTGGGTAGTCCTAGCGCCCGCGACAGTAAACGCCCCAAAGCGCAACGTGGACACATCCAAATTTTTTAAAGAAAACAGAGGTGTTTTTTGCGAAGTGCCTACTTGTAGATTTTGGCCTCTAACTCAGCCGCCACCTACGGAAACCTACCACACCGGAGCATTTCTAAAAACTAGAGACCTAGGGGAATCCATGATGGGGTGACTTGTGGGGCTCGGACCAGGTTCTGTTACCCAGAATCCTTTGAAAACCTCAAAATTTGGCTAAAAATATCACATGTTCCTCACATTTCTGTGGCAGAAAGTTCTGGAATCTGAGAGGAGCCACAAATTTCCTTCCACCCAGCGTTCCCCCAAGTCTCCCGATAAAAATGATACCTCACTTCTGTGGGTAGGCCTAGCACCCGCGACAGGAAACGCCCCAAAGCGCAATGTGGACACATCCAAATTTTTGAAAGAAAACAGAGGTGTTTTTTTGCGAAGTGCCTACCTGTAGATTTTGGACTCTAGCTCAGCCGGCACCTAGGGAAACCTACCAATCCTGTGCATTTCTGTAAACTAGAGACCTAGGGGAATCCATGATGGGGCGACTTGTGGGGCTCGGACCAGGTTCTGTTACCCAGAATCCTTTCCAAACCTCACAATTTGGCTAAAAAAACACATGTTCCTCACATTTCTGTGGCAGAAAGTTCTGGAATCTGAGAGGAGCCACAAATTTCCTTCCACCCAGCGTTCCCCCAAGTCTCCTGATAAAAATGATACCTCACTTGTGTGGGTAGGCCTAGCGCCCGCGACAGAAAACGCCCCAAAGCGCAACGTGAACACATCCTATTTTTTTAAAGAAAACAGAGGTATTTTTTGCAAAGTGCCTACCTGTAGATTTTGGCCTCTAGCTCAGCCGGCACCTAGGGAAACCTACCAAACCTGTGCATTTCTGAAAACTAGAGACCTAGGGGAATCCCCGATGGGGTGACTTGTGGGGCTCGGACCAGGTTCTGTTATCCAGAATCCTTTGCAAACCTCAAAATTTGGCTAAAAAAAACCACATGTTCCCCACATTTCTGTGGCAGAAAGTTCTGAAATCTGAGAGGAGCCACAAATTTCCTTCCACCCAGCGTTTCCCCAAGTCTCCCGATAAAAATGATACCTCACTTGTTTGGGTAGGCCTAGCGCCCGCGACAGGAAACGCCCCAAAGCGCAACGTGGACACATCCAATTTTTTGAAAGAAAACAGAGGTGTTTTTTGCGAAGTGCCTACCTGTAGATTTTGGCCTCTAGCTCAGCCGGCACCTAGGGAAACCTACCAAACCTGTGCATTTATGAAAACTACAGACCTAGGGGAATTCAAGATGGGGTGACTTGTGGGGCTCGGACCAGTTTCTGTTACCCAGAATAGTTTGCAAACCTCAAAATTTGGCTAAAAAAACACATGTTCCTAACATTTCTGTGGCAGTAAGTTCTGGAATCTGAGAGGAGCCACAAATTTCCTTCCTCCCAGCGTTCCCCCAAGTCTCCCGATAAAAATGATACCTCACTTGTGTGGGTAGGCCTAGCGCCCGAAATAGGAAACGCCCTAAAGCGCAACGTGGACACATCCAAATTTTTGAAAGAAAACAGAGGTGTTTTTTGCGATGTGCCAACCTGTAGATTTTGGCCTGTAGCTCAGCCGGCACCTAGGGAAACCTACCAAACCTGTGCATTTCTGAAAGCTAGAGAACTAGGGGAATCCAAGATGGGGTGACTTGTGGGGCTCGGACCAGGTTCTGTTACGAAGAATCCTTTGCAAACCTCAAAATTTGGCTAAAAAAACTCATGTTCCTCACATTTCTGTGGCAGTAAGTTCTGGAATCTGAGAGGAGCCACAAATTTCCTTCCACCCAGCGTTCCCCCAAGTCTCCTGATAAAAATGATACCTCACTTGTGTGGGTAGGCCTAGCGCCCGCGACAGGAAACGCCCCAAAGCGCAACGTGGACACATCCAATTTTTTTAAAGAAAACAGAGGTGTTTTTTTGCGAAGTGCCTACCTGTAGATTTTGGCCTGTAGCCCAGCCAGCACCTAGGGAAACCTACCAAACCTGTGCATTTCTGAAAACTAGAGACCTAGGGGAATCCAAGATGGGGTGACTTGTGGGGCTCGGACCAGGTTCTGTTACCCAGAATCCTTTGCAAACCTCAAAATTTGGCTAAAAAAACACATGTTCCTCACATTTCTGTGGCAGAAAGTTCTGGAATCTGAGAGGAGCCACAAATTTCCTTCCACCCAGCGTTCCCCCAAGTCTCCCGATAGAAATGATACTTCACTTGTGTGGGTAGGCCTAGCGCCCGCGACAGGAAACGCCCCAAAGCGCAATGTGGACACATCCAAATTTTTGTAAGAAAACAGAGGTGTTTTTTTGCGAAGTACCTACCTGTAGATTTTGGCCTCTAGCTCAGCCGGCACCTAGGGAAACCTACCAATCCTGTGCATTTCTGTAAACTAGAGACCTAGGGGAATCCATGATGGGGCGACTTGTGGGGCTCGGACCAGGTTCTGTTACCCAGAATCCTTTGCAAACCTCACAATTTGGCTAAAAAAACACATGTTCCTCACATTTCTGTGGCAGAAAGTTCTGGAATCTGAGAGGAGCCACAAATTTCCTTCCACCCAGCGTTCCCCCAAGTCTCCTGATAAAAATGATACCTCACTTGTGTGGGTAGGCCTAGCGCCCGCGACAGGAAACGCCCCAAAGCGCAACGTGAACACATCCAATATTTTTAAAGAAAACAGAGGTGTTTTTTGCAAAGTGCCTACCTGTAGATTTTGGCCTCTAGCTCAGCCGGCACCTAGGGAAACCTACCAAACCTGTGCATTTCTGAAAACTAGAGACCTAGGGGAATCCCCGATGAGGTGACTTGTGGGGCTCGGACCAGGTTCTGTTACCCAGAATCCTTTGCAAACCTCAAAATTTGGCTAAAAAAAAACACATGTTCCCCACATTTCTGTGGCAGAAAGTTCTGAAATCTGAGAGGAGCCACAAATTTCCATCCACCCAGCGTTTCCCCAAGTCTCCCGATAAAAATGATACCTCACTTGTGTGGGTAGGCTTGCGCCCGCGACAGGAAACGCCCCAAAGCGCAACGTGGACACATCCAATTTTTTGAAAGAAAACAGAGGTGTTTTTTTGCGAAGTGCCTACCTGTAGATTTTGACCTCTAGCTCAGCCGGCACCTAGGGAAACCTACCAAACCTGTGCATTTATGAAAACTACAGACCTAGGGGAATTCAAGATGGGGTGACTTGTGGGGCTCGGACCAGGTTCTGTTACCCAGAATCGTTTGCAAACCTCAAAATTTGGCTAAAAAAACACATGTTCCTCACATTTCTGTGGCAGTAAGTTCTGGAATCTGAGAGGAGCCACAAATTTCCTTCCTCCCAGCGTTCCCCCAAGTCTCCCGATAAAAATGATACCTCACTTGTGTGGGTAGGCCTAGCGCCCGAAATAGGAAACGCCCTAAAGCGCAACGTGGACACATCCAAATTTTTGAAAGAAAACAGAGGTGTTTTTTGAGAAGTGCCAACCTGTAGATTTTGGCCTGTAGCTCAGCCGGCACCTAGGGAAACCTACCAAACCTGTGCATTTCTGAAAGCTAGAGAACTAGGGGAATCCAAGATGGGGTGACTTGTGGGGCTCGGACCAGGTTCTGTTACCCAGAATCCTTTGCAAACCCCAAAATTTGGCTAAAAAAACACATGTTCCTCACATTTCTGTGGCAGTAAGTTCTGGAATCTGAGAGAAGCCACAAATTTCCTTCCACCCAGCGTTCCCCCAAGTCTCCTGATAAAAATGATACCTCACTTGTGTGGGTAGGCCTAGCGCCCGCGACAGGAAACGCCCCAAAGCGCAACGTGGACACATCCAATTTTTTTAAAGAAAACAGAGGTGTTTTTTGCGAATTGCCTACCTGTAGATTTTGGCCTGTAGCTCAGCCAGCACCTAGGGAAACCTACCAAACCTGTGCATTTCTGAAAACTAGAGACCTAGGGGAATCCAAGATGGGGTGACTTGTGGGGCTCGGACCAGGTTCTGTTACCCAGAATCCTTTGCAAACCTCAAAATTTGGCTAAAAAAACACATGTTCCTCACATTTCTGTGGCAGAAAGTTCTGGAATCTGAGAGGAGCCACAAATTTCCTTCCACCCAGCGTTTCCCCAAGTCTCCCAATAAAAATGATACCTCACTTGTGTGGGTAGGCCTAGCGCCCGCGATAGGAAACGCCCTAAAGCGCAACGTGGACACATCCAATTTTTTGAAAGAAAACAGAGGTGTTTTTTGCGAAGTGCCTACCTGTAGATTTTGGCCTCTAGCTCAGCCGGCACCTAGGGAAACCTACCAAACCTGTGCATTTCTGAAAACTAGAGACCTAGGGGAATTCAAGATGGAGTGACTTGTGGGGCTCGGACCAGGTTCTGTTACCCAGAATCCTTTGCAAACCTCAAAATTTGGCTAAAAAAACAGATGTTCCTCACATTTCTGTGGCAGAAAGTTCTGGAATCTGAGAGGAGCCACAAATTTCCTTCCACCCAGCGTTCCCCCAAGTCTCCCGATAAAAATGATACCTCACTTGTGTGGGTAGGCCTAGAGCCCGCGACAGGAAACGCCCCAAAGCGCAACGTGGACACATCCCATTTTTTGAAAGAAAACAGTGCCTACCTGTGGATTTTGGCCTGTAGCTCAGCCGGCACCTAGGGAAACCTACCAACCCTGTACATTTCTGAAAACTAGAGACCTAGGGGAATCCATGATGGGGTGACTTGTGGCGCTCGGACCAGGTTCTCTTACCCAGAATCCTTTGCAAACTTCAAAATTTGGCTAAAAAAACACATGTTCCTCACATTTCTGTGGCAGAAACTTCTGCAATCTGAGAGGAGCCACAAATTTCCTTCCACCCAGAGTTTCCCTAAGTCTCCCGATAAAAATGATACCTCACTTGTGTGGGTAGGCCTAGCGCCCGCAACAATAAACGCCCCAAAGCGCAACGTGGACACATCCAAATTTTTTAAAGAAAACAGAGGTGTTTTTTGCGAAGTGCCTACTTGTAGATTTTGGCCTCTAACTCAGCCGCCACCTACGGAAACCTACCACACCGGTGCATTTCTAAAAACTAGAGACCTAGGGGAATCCATGATGGGGTGACTTGTGGGGCTCGGACCAGGTTCTGTTACCCAGAATCCTTTGAAAACCTCAAAATTTGGCTAAAAAAACACATGTTCCTCACATTTCTGTGGCAGAAAGTTCTGGAATCTGAGAGGAGCCACAAATTTCCTTCCACCCAGAGTTCCCCCAAGTCTCCCGATAAAAATGATACCTCACTTGTGTGGGTAGGCCTAGCGCCCGCGACAGGAAACGCCCCAAAGCGCAATGTGGACACATCCACATTTTTGAAAGAAAACAGAGGTGTTTTTTTGCGAAGTGCCTACCTGTAGATTTTGGCCTCTAGCTCAGCCGGCACCTAGGGAAACCTACCAATCCTTTGCATTTCTGTAAACTAGAGACCTAGGGGAATCCATGATGGGGCGACTTGTGGGGCTCGGACCAGGTTCTGTTACCCAGAATCCTTTGCAAACCTCACAATTTGGCTAAAGAAACACATGTTCCTCACATTTCTGTGGCAGAAAGTTCTGGAATCTGAGAGGAGCCACAAATTTCCTTCCACCCAGCGTTCCCCCAAGTCTCCTGATAAAAATGATACCTCACTTGTGTGGGTAGGCCTAGCGCCTGCGACAGGAAACGCCCCAAAGCGCAACGTGAACACATCCAATTTTTTTAAAGAAAACAGAGGTGTTTTTTGCAAAGTGCCTACCTGTAGATTTTGGCCTCTAGCTCAGCCGGCACCTAGGGAAACCTACCAAACCTGTGCATTTCTGAAAACAAGAGACCTAGGGGAATCCCCGATGGGGTGACTTGTGGGGCTCGGACCAGGTTCTGTTACCCAGAATCCTTTACAAACCTCAAAATTTGGCTAAAAAAACACATGTTCCTCACATTTCTGTGGCAGTAAGTTCTGGAATCTGAGAGGAGCCACAAATTTCCTTCCACCCAGCGTTCCCCCAAGTCTCCCGATAAAAATGATACCTCACTTGTGTGGGTAGGCCTAGCGCCCGCGACAGGAAACGCCCTAAAGCGCAACGTGGACACATCCAAATTTTTTAAAGAAAACAGAGGTGTTTTTTGCGAAGTGCCAACCTGTAGATTTTGGCCTGTAGCTCAGCCGGCACCTAGGGAAACCTACCAAACCTGTGCATTTCTGAAAGCTAGAGAACTAGGGGAATCCAAGATGGGGTGACTTGTGGGGCTCGGACCAGGTTCTGTTACCCAGAATCCTTTGCAAACCTCAAAATTTGGCTAAAAAAAAACACATGTTCCCCACATTTCTGTGGCAGAAAGTTCTGAAATCTGAGAGAAGCCACAAATTTCCATCCACCCAGCGTTTCCCCAAGTCTCCCGATAAAAATGATACCTCACTTGTGTGGATAGGCCTAGCGCCCGCGACAGGAAACGCCCCAAAGCGCAACGTGGACACATCCAATTTTTTGAAAGAAAACAGAGGTGTTTTTTTGCGAAGTGCCTACCTGTAGATTTTGACCTCTAGCTCAGCCGGCACCTAGGGAAACCTACCAAACCTGTGCATTTATGAAAACTACAGACCTAGGGGAATTCAAGATGGGGTGACTTGTGGGGCTCGGACCAGGTTCTGTTACCCAGAATCGTTTGCAAACCTCAAAATTTGGCTAAAAAAACACATGTTCCTCACATTTCTGTGGCAGTAAGTTCTGGAATCTGAGAGGAGCCACAAATTTCCTTCCTCCCAGCGTTCCCCCAAGTCTCCCGATAAAAATGATACCTCACTTGTGTGGGTAGGCCTAGCGCCCGAAATAGGAAACGCCCTAAAGCGCAACGTGGACACATCCAAATTTTTGAAAGAAAACAGAGGTGTTTTTTGAGAAGTGCCAACCTGTAGATTTTGGCCTGTAGCTCAGCCGGCACCTAGGGAAACCTACCAAACCTGTGCATTTCTGAAAGCTAGAGAACTAGGGGAATCCAAGATGGGGTGACTTGTGGGGCTCGGACCAGGTTCTGTTACCCAGAATCCTTTGCAAACCCCAAAATTTGGCTAAAAAAACACATGTTCCTCACATTTCTGTGGCAGTAAGTTCTGGAATCTGAGAGAAGCCACAAATTTCCTTCCACCCAGCGTTCCCCCAAGTCTCCTGATAAAAATGATACCTCACTTGTGTGGGTAGGCCTAGCGCCCGCGACAGGAAACGCCCCAAAGCGCAACGTGGACACATCCAATTTTTTTAAAGAAAACAGAGGTGTTTTTTGCGAAGTGCCTACCTGTAGATTTTGGCCTGTAGCTCAGCCAGCACCTAGGGAAACCTACCAAACCTGTGCATTTCTGAAAACTAGAGACCTAGGGGAATCCAAGATGGGGTGACTTGTGGGGCTCGGACCAGGTTCTGTTACCCAGAATCCTTTGCAAACCTCAAAATTTGGCTAAAAAAACACATGTTCCTCACATTTCTGTGGCAGAAAGTTCTGGAATCTGAGAGGAGCCACAAATTTCCTTCCACCCAGCGTTTCCCCAAGTCTCCCAATAAAAATGATACCTCACTTGTGTGGGTAGGCCTAGCGCCCGCGACAGGAAACGCCCTAAAGCGCAACGTGGACACATCCAATTTTTTGAAAGAAAACAGAGGTGTTTTTTGCGAAGTGCCTACCTGTAGATTTTGGCCTCTAGCTCAGCCGGCACCTAGGGAAACCTACCAAACCTGTGAATTTCTGAAAACTAGAGACCTAGGGGAATTCAAGATGGAGTGACTTGTGGGGCTCGGACCAGGTTCTGTTACCCAGAATCCTTTGCAAACCTCAAAATTTGGCTAAAAAAACACATGTTACTCACATTTCTGTGGCAGAAAGTTCTGGAATCTGAGAGGAGCCACAAATTTCCTTCCACCCAGCGTTCCCCCAAGTCTCCCGATAAAAATGATACCTCACTTGTGTGGGTAGGCCTAGCGCCCGCGACAGGAAACGCCCCAAAGCGCAACGTGGACACATCCCATTTTTTGAAAGAAAACAGTGCCTACCTGTGGATTTTGGCCTGTAGCTCAGCCGGCACCTAGGGAAACCTACCAACCCTGTGCATTTCTGAAAACTAGAGACCTAGGGGAATCCATGATGGGGTGACTTGTGGCGCTCGGACCAGGTTCTCTTACCCAGAATCCTTTGCAAACTTCAAAATTTGGCTAAAAAAACACATGTTCCTCACATTTCTGTGGCAGAAACTTCTGCAATCTGAGAGGAGCCACAAATTTCCTTCCACCCAGAGTTTCCCTAAGTCTCCCGATAAAAATGATACCTCACTTGTGTGGGTAGGCCTAGCGCCCGCAACAATAAACGCCCCAAAGCGCAACGTGGACACATCCAAATTTTTTAAAGAAAACAGAGGTGTTTTTTGCGAAGTGCCTACTTGTAGATTTTGGCCTCTAACTCAGCCGCCACCTACGGAAACCTACCACACCGGTGCATTTCTAAAAACTAGAGACCTAGGGGAATCCATGATGGGGTGACTTGGGGGCTCGGACCAGGTTCTGTTACCCAGAATCCTTTGAAAACCTCAAAATTTGGCTAAAAAAACACATGTTCCTCACATTTCTGTGGCAGTAAGTTCTGGAATCTGAGAGGAGCCACAAATTTCCTTCCACCCAGCGTTCCCCCAAGTCTCCCGATAAAAATGATACCTCACTTGTGTGGGTAGGCCTAGCGCCCGCGACAGGAAACGCCCTAAAGCGCAACGTGGACACATCCAAATTTTTTAAAGAAAACAGAGGTGTTTTTTGCGAAGTGCCAACCTGTAGATTTTGGCCTGTAGCTCAGCCGGCACCTAGGGAAACCTACCAAACCTGTGCATTTCTGAAAGCTAGAGAACTAGGGGAATCCAAGATGGGGTGACTTGTGGGGCTCGGACCAGGTTCTGTTACCCAGAATCCTTTGCAAACCTCAAAATTTGGGTAAAAAAAAACACATGTTCCCCACATTTCTGTGGCAGAAAGTTCTGAAATCTGAGAGAAGCCACAAATTTCCATCCACCCAGCGTTTCCCCAAGTCTCCCGATAAAAATGATACCTCACTTGTGTGGATAGGCCTAGCGCCCGCGACAGGAAACGCCCCAAAGCGCAACGTGGACACATCCAATTTTTTGAAAGAAAACAGAGGTGTTTTTTTGCGAAGTGCCTACCTGTAGATTTTGACCTCTAGCTCAGCCGGCACCTAGGGAAACCTACCAAACCTGTGCATTTATGAAAACTACAGACCTAGGGGAATTCAAGATGGGGTGACTTGTGGGGCTCGGACCAGGTTCTGTTACCCAGAATCGTTTGCAAACCTCAAAATTTGGCTAAAAAAACACATGTTCCTCACCTTTCTGTGGCAGTAAGTTCTGGAATCTGAGAGGAGCCACAAATTTCCTTCCTCCCAGCGTTCCCCCAAGTCTCCCGATAAAAATGATACCTCACTTGTGTGGGTAGGCCTAGCGCCCGAAATAGGAAACGCCCTAAAGCGCAACGTGGACACATCCAAATTTTTGAAAGAAAACAGAGGTGTTTTTTGAGAAGTGCCAACCTGTAGATTTTGGCCTGTAGCTCAGCCGGCACCTAGGGAAACCTACCAAACCTGTGCATTTCTGAAAGCTAGAGAACTAGGGGAATCCAAGATGGGGTGACTTGTGGGGCTCGGACCAGGTTCTGTTACCCAGAATCCTTTGCAAACCCCAAAATTTGGCTAAAAAAACACATGTTCCTCACATTTCTGTGGCAGTAAGTTCTGGAATCTGAGAGAAGCCACAAATTTCCTTCCACCCAGCGTTCCCCCAAGTCTCCTGATAAAAATGATACCTCACTTGTGTGGGTAGGCCTAGCGCCCGCGACAGGAAACGCCCCAAAGCGCAACGTGGACACATCCAATTTTTTTAAAGAAAACAGAGGTGTTTTTTGCGAAGTGCCTACCTGTAGATTTTGGCCTGTAGCTCAGCCAGCACCTAGGGAAACCTACCAAACCTGTGCATTTCTGAAAACTAGAGACCTAGGGGAATCCAAGATGGGGTGACTTGTGGGGCTCGGACCAGGTTCTGTTACCCAGAATCCTTTGCAAACCTCAAAATTTGGCTAAAAAAACACATGTTCCTCACATTTCTGTGGCAGAAAGTTCTGGAATCTGAGAGGAGCCACAAATTTCCTTCCACCCAGCGTTTCCCCAAGTCTCCCAATAAAAATGATACCTCACTTGTGTGGGTAGGCCTAGCGCCCGCGACAGGAAACGCCCTAAAGCGCAACGTGGACACATCCAATTTTTTGAAAGAAAACAGAGGTGTTTTTTGCGAAGTGCCTACCTGTAGATTTTGGCCTCTAGCTCAGCCGGCACCTAGGGAAACCTACCAAACCTGTGAATTTCTGAAAACTAGAGACCTAGGGGAATTCAAGATGGAGTGACTTGTGGGGCTCGGACCAGGTTCTGTTACCCAGAATCCTTTGCAAACCTCAAAATTTGGCTAAAAAAACACATGTTCCTCACATTTCTGTGGCAGAAAGTTCTGGAATCTGAGAGGAGCCACAAATTTCCTTCCACCCAGCGTTCCCCCAAGTCTCCCGATAAAAATGATACCTCACTTGTGTGGGTAGGCCTAGCGCCCGCGACAGGAAACGCCCCAAAGCGCAACGTGGACACATCCCATTTTTTGAAAGAAAACAGTGCCTACCTGTGGATTTTGGCCTGTAGCTCAGCCGGCACCTAGGGAAACCTACCAACCCTGTGCATTTCTGAAAACTAGAGACCTAGGGGAATCCATGATGGGGTGACTTGTGGCGCTCGGACCAGGTTCTCTTACCCAGAATCCTTTGCAAACTTCAAAATTTGGCTAAAAAAACACATGTTCCTCACATTTCTGTGGCAGAAACTTCTGCAATCTGAGAGGAGCCACAAATTTCCTTCCACCCAGAGTTTCCCTAAGTCTCCCGATAAAAATGATACCTCACTTGTGTGGGTAGGCCTAGCGCCCGCAACAATAAACGCCCCAAAGCGCAACGTGGACACATCCAAATTTTTTAAAGAAAACAGAGGTGTTTTTTGCGAAGTGCCTACTTGTAGATTTTGGCCTCTAACTCAGCCGCCACCTACGGAAACCTACCACACCGGTGCATTTCTAAAAACTAGAGACCTAGGGGAATCCATGATGGGGTGACTTGGGGGCTCGGACCAGGTTCTGTTACCCAGAATCCTTTGAAAACCTCAAAATTTGGCTAAAAAAACACATGTTCCTCACATTTCTGTGGCAGAAAGTTCTGGAATCTGAGAGGAGCCACAAATTTCCTTCCACCCAGAGTTCCCCCAAGTCTCCCGATAAAAATGATACCTCACTTGTGTGGGTAGGCCTAGCGCCCTCGACAGGAAACGCCCCAAAGCGCAATGTGGACACATCCACATTTTTGAAAGAAAACAGAGGTGTTTTTTTGCGAAGTGCCTACCTGTAGATTTTGGCCTCTAGCTCAGCCGGCACCTAGGGAAACCTACCAATCCTTTGCATTTCTGTAAACTAGAGACCTAGGGGAATCCATGATGGGGCGACTTGTGGGGCTCGGACCAGGTTCTGTTACCCAGAATCCTTTGCAAACCTCACAATTTGGCTAAAGAAACACATGTTCCTCACATTTCTGTGGCAGAAAGTTCTGGAATCTGAAAGGAGCCACAAATTTCCTTCCACCCAGCGTTCCCCCAAGTCTCCTGATAAAAATGATACCTCACTTGTGTGGGTAGGCCTAGCGCCCGCGACAGGAAACGCCCCAAAGCGCAACGTGAACACATCCAATTTTTTTAAAGAAAACAGAGGTGTTTTTTGCAAAGTGCCTACCTGTAGATTTTGGCCTCTAGCTCAGCCGGCACCTAGGGAAACCTACCAAACCTGTGCATTTCTGAAAACAAGAGACCTAGGGGAATCCCCGATGGGGTGACTTGTGGGGCTCGGACCAGGTTCTGTTACCCAGAATCCTTTGCAAACCTCAAAATTTGGCTAAAAAAACACATGTTCCTCACATTTCTGTGGCAGTAAGTTCTGGAATCTGAGAGGAGCCACAAATTTCCTTCCACCCAGCGTTCCCCCAAGTCTCCCGATAAAAATGATACCTCACTTGTGTGGGTAGGCCTAGCGCCCGCGACAGGAAACGCCCTAAAGCGCAACGTGGACACATCCAATTTTTTTTAAGAAAACAGAGGTGTTTTTTGCGAAGTGCCAACCTGTAGATTTTGGCCTGTAGCTCAGCCGGCACCTAGGGAAACCTACCAAACCTGTGCATTTCTGAAAGCTAGAGAACTAGGGGAATCCAAGATGGGGTGACTTGTGGGGCTCGGACCAGGTTCTGTTACCCAGAATCCTTTGCAAACCACAAAATTTGGCTAAAAAAACAAATGTTCCTCACATTTCTGTGGCAGAAAGTTCTGGAATATGAGAGGAGCCACAAATTTTCTTCCACCCAGCGTTCCCCCAAGTCTCCTGATAAAAATGATACCTCACTTGTGTGGGTAGGCCTAGCGCCCGCGACAGGAAACGCCCCAAAGCGCAACGTGGACACATCCAATTTCTTTTCAGAAAACAGAGGTGTTTTTTGCGAAGTGCCTCCCTGTAGATTTTGGCCTCTAGCTCAGCCGGCACCTATGGAAACCTACCAAACCTGTGCATTTCTGAAAACTAGAGACCTAGGGGAATTCAAGATGAAGTGACTTGTGGGGCTCGGACCAGGTTCTGTTACCTAGAATCCTTTGCAAACCTCAAAATTTGGCTAAACAAACACATGTTCCTCACATTTCTGTGGCAGAAAGTTCTGGAATCTGAGAGGAGCCACAAATTTCCTTCCACCCAACGTTCCCCCAAGTCTCCCGATAAAAATGATACCTCACTTGTGTGGGTAGGCCTAGCGCCCGCGACAGGAAACGCCCCAAAGCGCAACGTGGACACATCCCATTTTTTTAAAGAAAACAGTGCCTACCTGTGGATTTTGGCCTGTAGCTCAGCCGGCACCTAGGGAAACCTACCAACCCTGTGCATTTATGAAAACTAGAGACCTAGGGGAATCCAAGATGGGGTGACTTGTGTGGCTCGGACCAGGTTCTGTTACCCAGAATCCTTTGCAAACCTCAAAATTTGGCTAAAAAAACAAATGTTCCTCACATTTCTGTGGCAGTAAGTTCTGGAATCTGAGAGGAGCCACAAATTTCCTTCCACCCAGCATTTCCCTAAGTCTCCCGATAAAAATGATACCTCACTTGTGTGGGTAGGCCTAGCACCCGCAACAGTAAACGCCCCAAAGCGCAACGTGGACACATCCACATTTTTTAAAGAAAACAGAGGTGTTTTTTGCGAAGTGCCTACTTGTAGATTTTGGCCTCTAACTCAGCCGCCACCTAGGGAAACCTACAACACCGGTGCATTTCTAAAAACTAGAGACCTAGGGGAATTCATGATGGGGTGACTTGTGGGGCTCGGACCAGGTTCTGTTACCCAGAATCCTTTGAAAACCTCAAAATTTGGCTAAAAAAACACATGTTCCTCACATTTCTGTGGCAGAAAGTTCTGGAATCTGAGAGGAGCCACAAATTTCCTTCCACCCAGCGTTCCCACAAGTCTCCCGATAAAAATGATACCTCACTTGTGTGGGTAGGCCTAGCGCCCGCGACAGGAAACGCCCCAAAGCGCAACGTGGACACATCCAATTTTTTGAAAGAAAACAGAGGTGTTTTTTGCAAAGTGCCTACCTGTAGATTTTGGCCTCTAGCTCAGCCGGCACCTAGGGAAACGTACCAAACCTGTGCATTTCTGAAAACTAGAGACCTAGGGGAATTCAAGATGGGGTGACTTGTGGGGCTCGGACCAGGTTCTGTTACCCAGAATCCTTTGCAAACCTCAAAATTTGGCTAAAAAAACACATGTTCCTCACATTTCTGTGGCAGAAAGTTCTGGAATCTGAGAGGAGCCACAAATTTCCTTCCACCCAGCGTTTCCAAAGTCTCCCGATAAAAATTATACCTCACTTGTGTGGGTAGGCCTAACGCCCGCGACAGGAAACGCCCCAAAGCGCAACGTGGACACATCCCATTTTTTTAAAGAAAACAGTGCCTACCTGTGGATTTTGGCCTGTAGCTCAGCCGGCACCTAGGGAAACCTACCAACCCTGTGCATTTCTGAAAACTAGAGACCTAGGGGAATCCATGATGGGGTGACTTGTGGCGCTCGCACCAGGTTCTCTTACCCAGAATCCTTTGCAAACCTCAAAATTTGGCTAAAATAAAACACATGTTCCCCACATTTCTGTGGCAGAAAGTTCTGCAATCTGAGAGGAGCCACAAATTTCCTTCCACCCAGCGTTTCCCTAAGTCTCCCGATAAAAATGAGACCTCACTTGTGTGTGTAGGCCTAGCACCCGCAACAGTAAACGCCCCAAAGTGCAACGTGGACACATCCACATTTTTAAAAGAAAACAGAGGTGTTTTTTGCGAAGTGCCTACTTGTAGATTTTGGCCTCTAACTCAGCCGGCACCTAGGGAAACCTACCAAACCTGTGCATTTCTGAAAGCTAGAGAACTAGGGGAATCCAAGATGGGGTGACTTGTGGGGCTCGGACCAGGTTCTGTTACCCAGAATCCTTTGCAAACCTCAAAATTTGGCTATAAAAACACCCTTTCCTCTCATTTCGGTGACAGAAAGTTCTGGAATCTGAGAGGAGCCACAAATTCCCTTCCACCCAGCGTTCCCCCAAGTCTCCCGATAAAAAATGACACCTCACTTGTTTGGGTGGGCCAGGAGCCTGCAACAGAATAAGGCCCAAAACTTGAAGAGATAGAAGGGATAGCACAGCGAGTTTATAAGGGCATATTCTTTTATACATCTTTAGACGGACTCTGCTTTGGGGACCCACATAAGTGAGGTGTCATTTTACTTGGGAGACTGATGGGAAAATTGGGGAGTAGGAATTTTGTGCTGGAGCGGTGATCCTACTAAGAAAAGTCAGGAAAATATGCTTTTTTATGCATATTTTGAGGTTTACAGAGGAGACTGGGTAAGAAAATGTTGGGGGAGCCACGCAAGCCACACCTCCCTGGACTCCTTGGGGTGTCTAGTTTTAAAAAATGTCTGGGTTTTGTAGGTTTCCCTAGATAAAGGCCGCACCCAGGACCAAAAACATAGGTGGGCCCTCCCCCCCAAACACAGGTATTTTTTTAATATATCATTTTGATGTGTGCACATACGTCCGTGATGTGCCAAACACTAAAATTGTGAAAAGAAACACACTTAGTTTATGTGAAGAAGACCCCTCACCCACCAACCAAGTTGGTGGCATGCTTCATCATCGGGGTCCCACCCGTGGCACATTTCTGTGGCAGAAAGTTCTGGAATCTGAGAGGAGCCACAAATTTCCTTCCACCCAGCGTTCCCACAAGTCTCCCGATAAAAATGATACCTCACTTGTGTGGGTAGGCCTAGAGCCCGCGACAGGAAACGCCCCAAAGCGCAACGTGGACACATCCAATTTTTTGAAAGAAAACAGAGGTGTTTTTTGCGAAGTGCCTACCTGTAGCTTTTGGCCTCTAGCTCAGCCGGCACCTAGGGAAACCTACCAAACCTGTGCATTTCTGAAAACTAGAGACCTAGGGGAATTCAAGATGGGGTGACTTGTGGGGCTCGGACCAGGTTCTGATACCCAGAATCCTTTGCAAACCTCAAAATTTGGCTAAAAAAACACATGTTCCTCACATTTCTGTGGCAGAAAGTTCTGGAATCTGAGAGGAGCCACAAATTTCCTTCCACCCAGCGTTTCCAAAGTCTCCTGATAAAAATGATACCTCACTTGTGTGGGTAGGCCTAGCGCCCGCGACAGGAAACGCCCCAAAGCGCAACGTGGACACATCCAATTTTTTTAAATAAAACAGAGGTGTTTTTTGCGAAGTGCCTACCTGTAGATTTTGGCCTCTAGCTCAGCCGGCACCTAGGGAAACCTACCAAACCGGTGCATTTCTGAAAGCTAGAGAACTAGGGGAATCCAAGATGGGGTGACTTATGGGGCTCGGACCAGGTTCTGTTACCCAGAATCCTTTGCAAACCTCAAAATTTGGCTATAAAAACACCCTTTCCTCTCATTTCGGTGACAGAAAGTTCTGGAATCTGAGAGGAGCCACAAATTCCCTTCCACCCAGCGTTCCCCGAAGTCTCCCGATAAAAAATGATACCTCACTTGTTTGGGTGGGCCAGGTGCCTGCAACAGAATAAGGCCCAAAACTTGAAGAGATAGAAGGGATAGCACAGCGAGTTTATAAGGGCATATTCTTTTATACATCTTTAGACTGACTCTGCTTTGGGGACCCACATAAGTGAGGTGTCATTTTACTTGGGAGACTGATGGGAAAACTGGGGAGTAGGAATTTTGTGCTGGAGCGGTGATCCTACTAAGAAAAGTCAGGAAAATATGCTTTTTTATGCATATTTTGAGGTTTACAGAGGAGACTGAGTAAGAAAATGTTGGGGGAGCCACGCAAGCCACACCTCCCTGGACTCCTTGGGGTGTCTAGTTTTAAAAAATGTATGGGTTTTGTAGGTTTCCCTAGATGAAGGCCGCACCCAGGACCAAAAACATAAGTGGGCCCTCCCCCCCAAACACAGGTATTTTTGTAATATATCATTTTGATGTGTGCACATACGTCCGTGATGTGCCAAACACTAAAATTGTGAAAAGAAACACACTTAGGTTATGTGAAGAAGACCCCTCACCCACCAACCAAGTTGGTGGCATGCTTCATCATCGGGGTCCCACCCGTGGCACATTTCTGTGGCAGAAAGTTCTGGAATCTGAGAGGAGCCACAAATTTCCTTCCACCCAGCGTTCCCACAAGTCTCCCGATAAAAATGAGACCTCACTTGTGTGTGTAGGCCTAGCACCCGCAACAGTAAACGCCCCAAAGTGCAACGTGGACACATCCACATTTTTAAAAGAAAACAGAGGTGTTTTTTGCGAAGTGCCTACTTGTAGATTTTGGCCTCTAACTCAGCCGGCACCTAGGGAAACCTACCAAACCTGTGCATTTCTGAAAGCTAGAGAACTAGGGGAATCCAAGATGGGGTGACTTGTGGGGCTCGGACCAGGTTCTGTTACCCAGAATCCTTTGCAAACCTCAAAATTTGGCTATAAAAACACCCTTTCCTCTCATTTCGGTGACAGAAAGTTCTGGAATCTGAGAGGAGCCACAAATTCCCTTCCACCCAGCGTTCCCCCAAGTCTCCCGATAAAAAATGACACCTCACTTGTTTGGGTGGGCCAGGAGCCTGCAACAGAATAAGGCCCAAAACTTGAAGAGATAGAAGGGATAGCACAGCGAGTTTATAAGGGCATATTCTTTTATACATCTTTAGACGGACTCTGCTTTGGGGACCCACATAAGTGAGGTGTCATTTTACTTGGGAGACTGATGGGAAAATTGGGGAGTAGGAATTTTGTGCTGGAGCGGTGATCCTACTAAGAAAAGTCAGGAAAATATGCTTTTTTATGCATATTTTGAGGTTTACAGAGGAGACTGGGTAAGAAAATGTTGGGGGAGCCACGCAAGCCACACCTCCCTGGACTCCTTGGGGTGTCTAGTTTTAAAAAATGTCTGGGTTTTGTAGGTTTCCCTAGATAAAGGCCGCACCCAGGACCAAAAACATAGGTGGGCCCTCCCCCCCAAACACAGGTATTTTTGTAATATATCATTTTGATGTGTGCACATACGTCCGTGATGTGCCAAACACTAAAATTGTGAAAAGAAACACACTTAGGTTATGTGAAGAAGACCCCTCACCCACCAACCAAGTTGGTGGCATGCTTCATCATCGGGGTCCCACCCGTGGCACATTTCTGTGGCAGAAAGTTCTGGAATCTGAGAGGAGCCACAAATTTCCTTCCACCCAGCGTTCCCACAAGTCTCCAGATAAAAATGATACCTCACTTGTGTGGGTAGGCCTAGCGCCCGCGACAGGAAACGCCCCAAAGCGCAACGTGGACACATCCAATTTTTTGAAAGAAAACAGAGGTGTTTTTTGCGAAGTGCCTACCTGTAGCTTTTGGCCTCTAGCTCAGCCGGCACCTAGGGAAACCTACCAAACCTGTGCATTTCTGAAAACTAGAGACCTAGGGGAATTCAAGATGGGGTGACTTGTGGGGCTCGGACCAGGTTCTGATACCCAGAATCCTTTGCAAACCTCAAAATTTGGCTAAAAAAACACATGTTCCTCACATTTCTGTGGCAGAAAGTTCTGGAATCTGAGAGGAGCCACAAATTTCCTTCCACCCAGCGTTTCCAAAGTCTCCTGATAAAAATGATACCTCACTTGTGTGGGTAGGCCTAGCGCCCGCGACAGGAAACGCCCCAAAGCGCAACGTGGACACATCCAATTTTTTTAAATAAAACAGAGGTGTTTTTTTTGCGAAGTGCCTACCTGTAGATTTTGGCCTCTAGCTCAGCCGGCACCTAGGGAAACCTACCAAACCGGTGCATTTCTGAAAGCTAGAGAACTTGGGGAATCCAAGATGGGGTGACTTATGGGGCTCGGACCAGGTTCTGTTACCCAGAATCCTTTGCAAACCTCAAAATTTGGCTATAAAAACACCCTTTCCTCTCATTTCGGTGACAGAAAGTTCTGGAATCTGAGAGGAGCCACAAATTCCCTTCCACCCAGCGTTCCCCCAAGTCTCCCAATAAAAAATGATACCTCACTTGTTTGGGTGGGCCAGGTGCCTGCAACAGAATAAGGCCCAAAACTTGAAGAGATAGAAGGGATAGCACAGCGAGTTTATAAGGGCATATTCTTTTATACATCTTTAGACTGACTCTGCTTTGGGGACCCACATAAGTGAGGTGTCATTTTACTTGGGAGACTGATGGGAAAACTGGGGAGTAGGAATTTTGTGCTGGAGCGGTGATCCTACTAAGAAAAGTCAGGAAAATATGCTTTTTTATGCATATTTTGAGGTTTACAGAGGAGACTGGGTAAGAAAATGTTGGGGGAGCCACGCAAGCCACACCTCCCTGGACTCCTTGGGGTGTCTAGTTTTAAAAAATGTATGGGTTTTGTAGGTTTCCCTAGATGAAGGCCGCACCCAGGACCAAAAACATAAGTGGGCCCTCCCCCCCAAACACAGGTATTTTTCTAATATATCATTTTGATGTGTGCACATACGTCCGTGATGTGCCAAACACTAAAATTGTGAAAAGAAACACACTTAGGTTATGTGAAGAAGACCCCTCACCCACCAACCAAGTTGGTGGCATGCTTCATCATCGGGGTCCCACCCGTGGCACATTTCTGTGGCAGAAAGTTCTGGAATCTGAGAGGAGCCACAAATTTCCTTCCACCCAGCGTTCCCACAAGTCTCCCGATAAAAATGATACCTCACTTGTGTGGGTAGGCCTAGCGCCCGCGACAGGAAACGCCCCAAAGCGCAACGTGGACACATCCAATTTTTTGAAAGAAAACAGAGGTGTTTTTTGCGAAGTGCCTACCTGTAGATTTTGGCCTCTAGCTCAGCCGGCACCTAGGGAAACCTACCAAACCTGTGCATTTCTGAAAACTAGAGACCTAGGGGAATTCAAGAGGGGGTGACTTGTGGGCTCGGACCAGGTTCTGTTACCCAGAATCCTTTGCAAACCTCAAAATTTGGCTAAAAAAACACATGTTCCTCACATTTCTGTGGCAGTAAGTTCTGGAATCTGAGAGGAGCCACAAATTTCCTTCCACCCAGCGTTCCCCCAAGTCTCCCGATAAAAATGATACCTCACTTGTGTGGGTAGGCCTAGCGCCCGCGACAGGAAACACCCCAAAGCGCAACGTGGACACATCCCATTTTTTGAAAGAAAACAGTGCCTACCTGTGGATTTTGGCCTGTAGCTAGCCGGCACCAAGGGAAACCTACCAACCCTGTGCATTTTTGAAAAGTAGAGACCTAGGGGAATCCAAGATGGGGTGACTTGTGGGGCTCGGACCAGGTTCTGTTACCCAGAATCCTTTGCAAACCTCAAAATTTGGCTAAAAAAAAAAACATGTTCCCAACATTTCTGTGGCAGAAAGTTCTGAAATCTGAGAGGAGCCACAAATTTCCTTCCACCCAGCGTTTCCCCAAGTCTCCCGATAAAAATGATACCTCACTTGTGTGGGTAGGCCTACCGCCCGTGACAGGAAACGCCCCAAAGCGCAACGTGGACACATCCAATTTTTTGAAAGAAAACAGAGGTGTTTTTTGCGAAGTGCCTAGCTGTAGATTTTGGCCTCTAGCTCAGCCGGCACCTAGGGAAACCTACCAAACCTGTGCATTTCTGAAAACTAGAGACCTAGGGGTATTCAAGATGGGGTGACTTGTGGGGCTCGGACCAGGTTCTGATACCCAGAATCCTTTGCAAACCTCAAAATTTGGCTAAAAAAACACATGTTCCTCACATTTCTGTGGCAGAAAGTTCTGGAATCTGAGAGGAGCCACAAATTTCCTTCCACCCAGCGTTTCCAAAGTCTCCCGATAAAAATGATACCTCACTTGTGTGGGTAGGCCTAGCGACCGCGACAGGAAACGCCCCAAAGCACAACGTGGACACATCCAATTTTTTTAAATAAAACAGAGGTGTTTTTTGCGAAGTGCCTACCTGTAGATTTTGGCCTCTAGCTCAGCCGGCACCTAGGGAAACCTACCAAACCTGTGCATTTCTGAAAGCTAGAGAACTAGGGGAATCCAAGATGGGGTGACTTGTGGGGCTCGGACCAGGTTCTGTTACCCAGAATCCTTTGCAAACCTCAAAATTTGGCTATAAAAACACCCTTTCCTCTCCTTTCGGTGACAGAAAGTTCTGGAATCTGAGAGGAGCCACAAATTCCCTTCCACCCAGCGTTCCCCCAAGTCTCCCGATAAAAAATGATACCTCACTTGTTTGGGTGGGCCAGGTGCCTGCAACAGAATAAGGCCCAAAACTTGAAGAGATAGAAGGGATAGCACAACGAGTTTATAAGGGCATATTCTTTTATACATCTTTAGACGGACTCTGCTTTGGGGACCCACATAAGTGAGGTGTCATTTTACTTGGGAGACTGATGGGAAAACTGGGGAGTAGGAATTTTGTGCTGGAGCGGTGATCCTACTAAGAAAAGTCAGGAAAATATGCTTTTTTATGCATATTTTGAGGTTTACAGAGGAGACTGGGTAAGAAAATGTTGGGGGAGCCACGCAAGCCACACCTCCCTGGACTCCTTGGGGTGTCTAGTTTAAAAAAATGTATGGGTTTTGTAGGTTTCCCTAGATGAAGGCCGCACCCAGGACCAAAAACATAGGTGGGCCCTCCCCCCCAAACACAGGTATTTTTGTAATATATCATTTTGATGTGTGCACATACGTCCGTGATGTGACAAACACTAAAATTGTGAAAAGAAACACACTTAGGTTATGTGAAGAAGACCCCTCACCCACCAACCAAGTTGGTGGCATGCTTCATCATCGGGGTCCCACCCGTGGCACATTTCTGTGGCAGAAAGTTCTGGAATCTGAGAGGAGCCACAAATTTCCTTCCACCCAGCGTTCCCACAAGTCTCCCGATAAAAATGATACCTCACTTGTGTGGGTAGGCCTAGCGCCCGCGACAGGAAACGCCCCAAAGCGCAACGTGGACACATCCAATTTTTTTAAAGAAAACAGAGGTGTTTTTTGCGAAGTGCCTACCTGTAGATTTTGGCCTCTAGCTCAGCCGGCACCTAGGGAAACCTACCAAATCTGTGCATTTCTGAAAACTAGAGACCTAGGGGAATTCAAGATGGGGTGACTTGTGGGGCTCGGACCAGGTTCTGTTACCCAGAATCCTTTGCAAACCTCAAAATTTGGCTAAAAAAACACATGTTCCTCACATTTCTGTGGCAGTAAGTTCTGGAATCTGAGAGGAGCCACAAATTTCCTTCCACCCAGCGTTCCCCCAAGTCTCCCGATAAAAATGATACCTCACTTGTGTAGGTAGGCCTAGCGCCCGCGACAGGAAACGCCCCAAAGCGCAACGTGGACACATCCAATTTTTTTAAATAAAACAGAGGTGTTTTTTGCGAAGTGCCTACCTGTAGATTTTGGACTCTAGCTCAGCCGGCACCCAGGGAAACCTACCAAACCTGTGCATTTCTGAAAGCTAGAGAACTAGGGGAATCCAAGATGGGGTGACTTGTGGGGCTCGGACCAGGTTCTGTTACCCAGAATCCTTTGCAAACCTCAAAATTTGGCTATAAAAACACCCTTTCCTCTCATTTCGGTGACAGAAAGTTCTGGAATCTGAGAGGAGCCACAAATTCCCTTCCACCCAGCGTTCCCCCAAGTCTCCCGATAAAAAATGATACCTCACTTGTTTGGGTGGGCCAGGTGCCTGCAACAGAATAAGGCCCAAAACTTGAAGAGATAGAAGGGATAGCACAGCGAGTTTATAAGGGCATATTCTTTTATACATCTTTAGACGGACTCTGCTTTGGGGACCCACATAAGTGAGGTGTCATTTTACTTGGGAGACTGATGGGAAAACTGGGGAGTAGGAATTTTGTGCTGGAGCGGTGATCCTACTAAGAAAAGTCAGGAAAATATGCTTTTTTATGCATATTTTGAGGTTTACAGAGGAGACTGGGTAAGAAAATGTTGGGGGAGCCACGCAAGCCACACCTCCCTGGACTCCTTGGGGTGTCTAGTTTTAAAAAATGTATGGGTTTTGTAGGTTTCCCTAGATGAAGGCCGTACCCAGGACCAAAAACATAGGTGGGCCCTCCCCCCAAAAACAGGTATTTTTGTAATATATCATTTTGATGTGTGCACATACGTCCGTGATGTGCCAAACACTAAAATTGTGAAAAGAAACACACTTAGGTTATGTGAAGAAGACCCCTCACCCACCAACCAAGTTGGTGGCATGCATCATCATCGGGGTCCCACCCGTGGCACATTTCTGTGGCAGAAAGTTCTGGAATCTGAGAGGAGCCACAAATTTCCTTCCACCCAGCGTTCCCACAAGTCTCCCGATAAAAATGATACCTCACTTGTGTGGGTAGGCCTAGCGCCCGCGACAGGAAACGCCCCAAAGCGCAACGTGGACACATCCAATTTTTTGAAAGAAAACAGAGGTGTTTTTTGCGAAGTGCCTACCTGTAGATTTTGGCCTCTAGCTCAGCCGGCACCTAGGGAAACCTACCAAACCTGTGCATTTCTGAAAACTAGAGACCTAGGGGAATTCAAGATGGGGTGACTTGTGGGGCTCGGACCAGGTTCTGATACCCAGAATCCTTTGCAAACCTCAAAATTTGGCTAAAAAAACACATGTTCCTCACATTTCTGTGGCAGAAAGTTCTGGAATCTGAGAGGAGCCACAAATTTCCTTCCACCCAGCGTTTCCAAAGTCTCCCGATAAAAATGATACCTCACTTGTGTGGGTAGGCCTAGCGCCCGCGACAGGAAACGCCCCAAAGCGCAACGTGGACACATCCAATTTTTTTAAATAAAACAGAGGTGTTTTTTGCGAAGTGCCTACCTGTAGATTTTGGCCTCTAGCTCAGCCGGCACCTAGGGAAACCTACCAAACCGGTGCATTTCTGAAAGCTAGAGAACTAGGGGAATCCAAGATGGGGTGACTTATGGGGCTCGGACCAGGTTCTGTTACCCAGAATCCTTTGCAAACCTCAAAATTTGGCTATAAAAACACCCTTTCCTCTCATTTCGGTGACAGAAAGTTCTGGAATCTGAGAGGAGCCACAAATTCCCTTCCACCCAGCGTTCCCCCAAGTCTCCCGATAAAAAATGATACCTCACTTGTTTGGGTGGGCCAGGTGCCTGCAACAGAATAAGGCCCAAAACTTGAAGAGATAGAAGGGATAGCACAGCGAGTTTATAAGGGCATATTCTTTTATACATCTTTAGACTGACTCTGCTTTGGGGACCCACATAAGTGAGGTGTCATTTTACTTGGGAGACTGATGGGAAAACTGGGGAGTAGGAATTTTGTGCTGGAGCGGTGATCCTACTAAGAAAAGTCAGGAAAATATGCTTTTTTATGCATATTTTGAGGTTTACAGAGGAGACTGGGTAAGAAAATGTTGGGGGAGCCACGCAAGCCACACCTCCCTGGACTCCTTGGGGTGTCTAGTTTTAAAAAATGTATGGGTTTTGTAGGTTTCCCTAGATGAAGGCCGCACCCAGGACCAAAAACATAAGGGGGCCCTCCCCCCCAAACACAGGTATTTTTGTAATATATCATTTTGATGTGTGCACATACGTCCGTGATGTGCCAAACACTAAAATTGTGAAAAGAAACACACTTAGGTTATGTGAAGAAGACCCCTCACCCACCAACCAAGTTGGTGGCATGCTTCATCATCGGGGTCCCACCCGTGGCACATTTCTGTGGCAGAAAGTTCTGGAATCTGAGAGGAGCCACAAATTTCCTTCCACCCAGCGTTCCCACAAGTCTCCCGATAAAAATGATACCTCACTTGTGTGGGTAGGCCTAGCGCCCGCGACAGGAAACGCCCCAAAGCGCAACGTGGACACATCCAATTTTTTGAAAGAAAACAGAGGTGTTTTTTGCGAAGTGCCTACCTGTAGATTTTGGCCTCTAGCTCAGCCGGCACCTAGGGAAACCTACCAAACCTGTGCATTTCTGAAAACTAGAGACCTAGGGGAATTCAAGAGGGGGTGACTTGTGGGCTCGGACCAGGTTCTGTTACCCAGAATCCTTTGCAAACCTCAAAATTTGGCTAAAAAAACACATGTTCCTCACATTTCTGTGGCAGTAAGTTCTGGAATCTGAGAGGAGCCACAAATTTCCTTCCACCCAGCGTTCCCCCAAGTCTCCCGATAAAAATGATACCTCACTTGTGTGGGTAGGCCTAGCGCCCGCGACAGGAAACACCCCAAAGCGCAACGTGGACACATCCCATTTTTTGAAAGAAAATAGTGCCTACCTGTGGATTTTGGCCTGTAGCTAGCCGGCACCAAGGGAAACCTACCAACCCTGTGCATTTTTGAAAAGTAGAGACCTAGGGGAATCCAAGATGGGGTGACTTGTGGGGCTCGGACCAGGTTCTGTTACCCAGAATCCTTTGCAAACCTCAAAATTTGGCTAAAAAAAAAAACATGTTCCCAACATTTCTGTGGCAGAAAGTTCTGAAATCTGAGAGGAGCCACAAATTTCCTTCCACCCAGCGTTTCCTCAAGTCTCCCGATAAAAATGATACCTCACTTGTGTGGGTAGGCCTACCGCCCGTGACAGGAAACGCCCCAAAGCGCAACGTGGACACATCCAATTTTTTGAAAGAAAACAGAGGTGTTTTTTGCGAAGTGCCTAGCTGTAGATTTTGGCCTCTAGCTCAGCCGGCACCTAGGGAAACCTACCAAACCTGTGCATTTCTGAAAACTAGAGACCTAGGGGTATTCAAGATGGGGTGACTTGTGGGGCTCGGACCAGGTTCTGATACCCAGAATCCTTTGCAAACCTCAAAATTTGGCTAAAAAAACACATGTTCCTCACATTTCTGTGGCAGAAAGTTCTGGAATCTGAGAGGAGCCACAAATTTCCTTCCACCCAGCGTTTCCAAAGTCTCCCGATAAAAATGATACCTCACTTGTGTGGGTAGGCCTAGCGCCCGCGACAGGAAACGCCCCAAAGCACAACGTGGACACATCCAATTTTTTTAAATAAAACAGAGGTGTTTTTTGCGAAGTGCCTACCTGTAGATTTTGGCCTCTAGCTCAGCCGGCACCTAGGGAAACCTACCAAACCTGTGCATTTCTGAAAGCTAGAGAACTAGGGGAATCCAAGATGGGGTGACTTGTGGGGCTCGGACCAGGTTCTGTTACCCAGAATCCTTTGCAAACCTCAAAATTTGGCTATAAAAACACCCTTTCCTCTCCTTTCGGTGACAGAAAGTTCTGGAATCTGAGAGGAGCCACAAATTCCCTTCCACCCAGCGTTCCCCCAAGTCTCCCGATAAAAAATGATACCTCACTTGTTTGGGTGGGCCAGGTGCCTGCAACAGAATAAGGCCCAAAACTTGAAGAGATAGAAGGGATAGCACAACGAGTTTATAAGGGCATATTCTTTTATACATCTTTAGACGGACTCTGCTTTGGGGACCCACATAAGTGAGGTGTCATTTTACTTGGGAGACTGATGGGAAAACTGGGGAGTAGGAATTTTGTGCTGGAGCGGTGATCCTACTAAGAAAAGTCAGGAAAATATGCTTTTTTATGCATATTTTGAGGTTTACAGAGGAGACTGGGTAAGAAAATGTTGGGGGAGCCACGCAAGCCACACCTCCCTGGACTCCTTGGGGTGTCTAGTTTTAAAAAATGTATGGGTTTTGTAGGTTTCCCTAGATGAAGGCCGCACCCAGGACCAAAAACATAGGTGGGCCCTCCCCCCCAAACACAGGTATTTTTGTAATATATCATTTTGATGTGTGCACATACGTCCGTGATGTGACAAACACTAAAATTGTGAAAAGAAACACACTTAGGTTATGTGAAGAAGACCCCTCACCCACCAACCAAGTTGGTGGCATGCTTCATCATCGGGGTCCCACCCGTGGCACATTTCTGTGGCAGAAAGTTCTGGAATCTGAGAGGAGCCACAAATTTCCTTCCACCCAGCGTTCCCACAAGTCTCCCGATAAAAATGATACCTCACTTGTGTGGGTAGGCCTAGCGCCCGCGACAGGAAACGCCCCAAAGCGCAACGTGGACACATCCAATTTTTTGAAAGAAAACAGAGGTGTTTTTTGCGAAGTGCCTACCTGTAGATTTTGGCCTCTAGCTCAGCCGGCACCTAGGGAAACCTACCAAATCTGTGCATTTCTGAAAACTAGAGACCTAGGGGAATTCAAGATGGGGTGACTTGTGGGGCTCGGACCAGGTTCTGTTACCCAGAATCCTTTGCAAACCTCAAAATTTGGCTAAAAAAACACATGTTCCTCACATTTCTGTGGCAGTAAGTTCTGGAATCTGAGAGGAGCCACAAATTACCTTCCACCCAGCGTTCCCCCAAGTCTCCCGATAAAAATGATACCTCACTTGTGTAGGTAGGCCTAGCGCCCGCGACAGGAAACGCCCCAAAGCGCAACGTGGACACATCCAATTTTTTTAAATAAAACAGAGGTGTTTTTTGCGAAGTGCCTACCTGTAGATTTTGGCCTCTAGCTCAGCCGGCACCCAGGGAAACCTACCAAACCTGTGCATTTCTGAAAGCTAGAGAACTAGGGGAATCCAAGATGGGGTGACTTGTGGGGCTCGGACCAGGTTCTGTTACCCAGAATCCTTTGCAAACCTCAAAATTTGGCTATAAAAACACCCTTTCCTCTCATTTCGGTGACAGAAAGTTCTGGAATCTGAGAGGAGCCACAAATTCCCTTCCACCCAGCGTTCCCCCAAGTCTCCCGATAAAAAATGATACCTCACTTGTTTGGGTGGGCCAGGTGCTTGCAACAGAATAAGGCCCAAAACTTGAAGAGATAGAAGGGATAGCACAGCGAGTTTATAAGGGCATATTCTTTTATACATCTTTAGACGGACTCTGCTTTGGGGACCCACATAAGTGAGGTGTCATTTTACTTGGGAGACTGATGGGAAAACTGGGGAGTAGGAATTTTGTGCTGGAGCGGTGATCCTACTAAGAAAAGTCAGGAAAATATGCTTTTTTATGCATATTTTGAGGTTTACAGAGGAGACTGGGTAAGAAAATGTTGGGGGAGCCACGCAAGCCACACCTCCCTGGACTCCTTGGGGTGTCTAGTTTTAAAAAATGTATGGGTTTTGTAGGTTTCCCTAGATGAAGGCCGTACCCAGGACCAAAAACATAGGTGGGCCCTCCCCCCCAAAAACAGGTATTTTTGTAATATATCATTTTGATGTGTGCACATACGTCCGTGATGTGCCAAACACTAAAATTGTGAAAAGAAACACACTTAGGTTATGTGAAGAAGACCCCTCACCCACCAACCAAGTTGGTGGCATGCATCATCATCGGGGTCCCACCCGTGGCACATTTCTGTGGCAGAAAGTTCTGGAATCTGAGAGGAGCCACAAATTTCCTTCCACCCAGCGTTCCCACAAGTCTCCCGATAAAAATGATACCTCACTTGTGTGGGTAGGCCTAGCGCCCGCGACAGGAAACGCCCCAAAGCGCAACGTGGACACATCCAATTTTTTGAAAGAAAACATAGGTGTTTTTTGCGAAGTGCCTACCTGTAGATTTTGGCCTCTAGCTCAGCCGGCACCTAGGGAAACCTACCAAACCTGTGAATTTCTGAAAACTAGAGACCTAGGGGAATTCAAGATGGGGTGACTTGTGGGGCTCGGACCAGGTTCTGTTACCCAGAATCCTTTGCAAACCTCAAAATTTGGCTAAAAAAACACATGTTCCTCACATTTCTGTGGCAGTAAGTTCTGGAATCTGAGAGGAGCCACAAATTTCCTTCCACCCAGCGTTCCCCCAAGTCTCCCGATAAAAATTATACCTCACTTGTGTGGGTAGGCCTAGCGCCCGCGACAGGAAACGCCCCAAAGCGCAACGTGGACACATCCCTTTTTTTGAAAGAAAACAGTGCCTACCTGTGGATTTTGGCCTGTAGCTAGCCGGCACCAAGGGAAACCTACCAACCCTGTGCATTTTTGAAAAGTAGAGACCTAGGGGAATCCAAGATGGGGTGACTTGTGGGGCTCGGACCAGGTTCTGTTACCCAGAATCCTTTGCAAACCTCAAAATTTGGCTAAAAAAAAAACCATGTTCCCAACATTTCTGTGGCAGAAAGTTCTGAAATCTGAGAGGAGCCACAAATTTCCTTCCACCCAGCGTTTCCCCAAGTCTCCCGATAAAAATGATACCTCACTTGTGTGGGTAGGCCTACCGCCCGTGACAGGAAACGCCCCAAAGCGCAACGTGGACACATCCAATTTTTTTAAAGAAAACAGAGGTGTTTTTTGCGAAGTGCCTACCTGTAGATTTTGGCCTCTAGCTCAGCCGGCACCTAGGGAAACCTACCAAACCTGTGCATTTCTGAAAACTAGAGACCTAGGGGAATTCAAGATGGGGTGACTTGTGGGGCTCGGACCAGGTTCTGATACCCAGAATCCTTTGCAAACCTCAAAATGTGGCTAAAAAAACACATGTTCCTCACATTTCTGTGGCAGAAAGTTCTGGAATCTGAGAGGAGCCACAAATTTCCTTCCACCCAGCGTTTCCAAAGTCTCCCAATAAAAATGATACCTCACTTGTGTGGGTAGGCCTAGCGCCCGCGACAGGAAATGCCCCAAAGCGCAACGTGGACACATCCAATTTTTTTAAATAAAACAGAGGTGTTTTTTGCGAAGTGCCTACCTGTAGATTTTGGCCTCTAGCTCAGCCGGCACCTAGGGAAACCTACCAAACCTGTGCATTTCTGAAAGCTAGAGAACTAGGGGAATCCAAGATGGGGTGACTTATGGGGCTCGGACCAGGTTCTGTTACCCAGAATCCTTTGCAAACCTCAAAATTTGGCTATAAAAACACCCTTTCCTCTCATTTCGGTGACAGAAAGTTCTGGAATCTGAGAGGAGCCACAAATTCCCTTCCACCCAGCGTTCCCCCAAGTCTCCCGATAAAAATGATACCTCACTTGTTTGGGTGGGCCAGGTGCCTGCAACAGAATAAGGCCCAAAACTTGAAGAGATAGAAGGGATAGCACAGCGAGTTTATAAGGGCATATTCTTTTATACATCTTTAGACGGACTCTGCTTTGGGGACCCACATAAGTGAGGTGTCATTTTACTTGGGAGACTGATGGGAAAATTGGGGAGTAGGAATTTTGTGCTGGAGCGGTGATCCTACTAAGAAAAGTCAGGAAAATATGCTTTTTTATGCATATTTTGAGGTTTACAGAGGAGACTGGGTAAGAAAATGTTGGGTGAGCCACGCAAGCCACACCTCCCTGGACTCCTTGGGGTGTCTAGTTTTAAAAAATGTCTGGGTTTTGTAGGTTTCCCTAGATATAGGCCGCACCCAGGACCAAAAACATAGGTGGGCCCTCCCCCCCAAACACAGGTATTTTTGTAATATATCATTTTGATGTGTGCACATACGTCCGTGATGTGCCAAACACTAAAATTGTGAAAAGAAACACACTTAGGTTATGTGAAGAAGACCCCTCACCCACCAACCAAGTTGGTGGCATGCTTCATCATCGGGGTCCCACCCGTGGCACATTTCTGTGGCAGAAAGTTCTGGAATCTGAGAGGAGCCACAAATTTCCTTCCACCCAGCGTTCCCACAAGTCTCCCGATAAAAATGATACCTCACTTGTGTGGGTAGGCCTAGCGCCCGCGACAGGAAACGCCCCAAAGCGCAACGTGGACACATCCAATTTTTTGAAAGAAAACAGAGGTGTTTTTTGCGAAGTGCCTACCTGTAGATTTTGGCCTCTAGCTCAGCCGGCACCTAGGGAAACCTACCAAACCTGTGCATTTCTGAAAACTAGAGACCTAGGGGAATTCAAGATGGGGTGACTTGTGGGGCTCGGACCAGGTTTTGATACCCAGAATCCTTTGCAAACCTCAAAATTTGGCTAAAAAAACACATGTTCCTCACATTTCTGTGGCAGAAAGTTCTGGAATCTGAGAGGAGCCACAAATTTCCTTCCACCCAGCGTTTCCAAAGTCTCCCGATAAAAATGATACCTCACTTGTGTGGGTAGGCCTAGCGCCCGCGACAGGAAACGCCCCAAAGCGCAACGTGGACACATCCAATTTTTTTAAATAAAACAGAGGTGTTTTTTGCGAAGTGCCTACCTGTAGATTTTGGCCTCTAGCTCAGCCGGCACCTAGGGAAACCTACCAATCCGGCGCATTCTGAAAGCTAGAGAACTAGGGGAATCCAAGATGGGGTGACTTGTGGGGCTCGGACCAGGTTCTGTTACCCAGAATCCTTTGCAAACCTCAAAATTTGGCTATAAAAACACCCTTTCCTCTCATTTCGGTGACAGAAAGTTCTGGAATCTGAGAGGAGCCACAAATTCCCTTCCACCCAGCGTTCCCCCAAGTCTCCCGATAAAAAATGATACCTCACTTGTTTGGGTGGGCCAGGTGCCTGCAACAGAATAAGGCCCAAAACTTGAAGAGATAGAAGGGATAGCACAGCGAGTTTATAAGGGCATATTCTTTTATACATCTTTAGACTGACTCTGCTTTGGGGACCCACATAAGTGAGGTGTCATTTTACTTGGGAGACTGATGGGAAAACTGGGGAGTAGGAATTTTGTGCTGGAGCGGTGATCCTACTAAGAAAAGTCAGGAAAATATGCTTTTTTATGCATATTTTGAGGTTTACAGAGGAGACTGGGTAAGAAAATGTTGGGGGAGCCACGCAAGCCACACCTCCCTGGACTCCTTGGGGTGTCTAGTTTTAAAAAATGTATGGGTTTTGTAGGTTTCCCTAGATGAAGGCCGCACCCAGGACCAAAAACATAAGTGGGCCCTCCCCCCCAAACACAGGTATTTTTCTAATATATCATTTTGATGTGTGCACATACGTCCGTGATGTGCCAAACACTAAAATTGTGAAAAGAAACACACTTAGGTTATGTGAAGAAGACCCCTCACCCACCAACCAAGTTGGTGGCATGCTTCATCATCGGGGTCCCACCCGTGGCACATTTCTGTGGCAGAAAGTTCTGGAATCTGAGAGGAGCCACAAATTTCCTTCCACCCAGCGTTCCCACAAGTCTCCCGATAAAAATGATACCTCACTTGTGTGGGTAGGCCTAGCGCCCGCGACAGGAAACGCCCCAAAGCGCAACGTGGACACATCCAATTTTTTTAAAGAAAACAGAGGTGTTTTTTGCGAAGTGCCTACCTGTAGATTTTGGCCTCTAGCTCAGCCGGCACCTAGGGAAACCTACCAAACCTGTGCATTTCTGAAAACTAGAGACCTAGGGGAATTTAAGATGGGGTGACTTGTGGGGCTCGGACCAGGTTCTGTTACCCAGAATCCTTTGCAAACCTCAAAATTTGGCTAAAAAAACACATGTTCCTCACATTTCTGTGGCAGTAAGTTCTGGAATCTGAGAGGAGCCACAAATTTCCTTCCACCCAGCGTTCCCCCAAGTCTCCCGATAAAAATGATACCTCACTTGTGTGGGTAGGCCTAGCGCCCGCGACAGGAAACGCCCCAAAGCGCAACGTGGACACATCCCATTTTTTGAAAGAAAACAGTGCCTGCCTGTGGATTTTGGCCTGTAGCTAGCCGGCACCAAGGGAAACCTACCAACCCTGTGCATTTTTGAAAAGTAGAGACCTAGGGGAATCCAAGATGGGGTGACTTGTGGGGTTCGGACCATGTTCTGTTACCCAGAATCCTTTGCAAACCTCAAAATTTGGCTAAAAAAAAAAACATGTTCCCAACATTTCTGTGGCAGAAAGTTCTGAAATCTGAGAGGAGCCACAAATTTCCTTCCACCCAGCGTTTCCCCAAGTCTCCCGATAGAAATGATACCTCACTTGTGTGGGTAGGCCTCCCGCCCGTGACAGGAAACACCCCAAAGCGCAACGTGGACACATCCAATTTTTTTAAATAAAACAGAGATGTTTTTTGCGAAGTGCCTACCTGTAGATTTTGGCCTCTAACTCAGCCGGCACCTAGGGAAACCTACCAAACCTGTGCATTTCTGAAAACTAGAGAACTAGGGGAATCCAAGATGGGGTGACTTGTGGGGCTCGGACCAGGTTCTGTTACCCAGAATCCTTTGCAAACCTCAAAATTTGGCTATAAAAACACCCTTTCCTCTCATTTCGGTGACAGAAAGTTCTGGAATCTGAGAGGAGCCACAAATTCCCTTCCACCCAGCGTTCCCCCAAGTCTCCCGATAAAAAATGATACCTCACTTGTTTGGGTGGGCCAGGTGCCTGGAACAGAATAAGGCCCAAAACTTGAAGAGATAGAAGGGATAGCACAGCGAGTTTATAAGGGCATATTCTTTTATACATCTTTAGACGGACTCTGCTTTGGGGACCCACATAAGTGAGGTGTCATTTTACTTGGGAGACTGATGGGAAAACTGGGGAGTAGGAATTTTGTGCTGGAGCGGTGATCCTACTAAGAAAAGTCAGGAAAATATGCTTTTTTATGCATATTTTGAGGTTTACAGAGGAGACTGGGTAAGAAAATGTTGGGGGAGCCACGCAAGCCACACCTCCCTGGACTCCTTGGGGTGTCTAGTTTTAAAAAATGTATGGGTTTTGTAGGTTTCCCTAGATGAAGGCCGCACCCAGGACCAAAAACATAGGTGGGCCCTCCCCCCCAAACACAGGTATTTTTGTAATATATCATTTTGATGTGTGCACATACGTCCGTGATGTGACAAACACTAAAATTGTGAAAAGAAACACACTTAGTTTATGTGAAGAAGACCCCTCACCCACCAACCAAGTTGGTGGCATGCTTCATCATCGGGGTCCCACCCGTGGCACATTTCTGTGGCAGAAAGTTCTGGAATCTGAGAGGAGCCACAAATTTCCTTCCACCCAGCGTTCCCACAAGTCTCCCGATAAAAATGATACCTCACTTGTGTGGGTAGGCCTAGAGCCCGCGACAGGAAACGCCCCAAAGCGCAACGTGGACACATCCAATTTTTTGAAAGAAAACAGAGGTGTTTTTTGCGAAGTGCCTACCTGTAGCTTTTGGCCTCTAGCTCAGCCGGCACCTAGGGAAACCTACCAAACCTGTGCATTTCTGAAAACTAGAGACCTAGGGGAATTCAAGATGGGGTGACTTGTGGGGCTCGGACCAGGTTCTGATACCCAGAATCCTTTGCAAACCTCAAAATTTGGCTAAAAAAACACATGTTCCTCACATTTCTGTGGCAGAAAGTTCTGGAATCTGAGAGGAGCCACAAATTTCCTTCCACCCAGCGTTTCCAAAGTCTCCTGATAAAAATGATACCTCACTTGTGTGGGTAGGCCTAGCGCCCGCGACAGGAAACGCCCCAAAGCGCAACGTGGACACATCCAATTTTTTTAAATAAAACAGAGGTGTTTTTTGCGAAGTGCCTACCTGTAGATTTTGGCCTCTAGCTCAGCCGGCACCTAGGGAAACCTACCAAACCGGTGCATTTCTGAAAGCTAGAGAACTAGGGGAATCCAAGATGGGGTGACTTATGGGGCTCGGACCAGGTTCTGTTACCCAGAATCCTTTGCAAACCTCAAAATTTGGCTATAAAAACACCCTTTCCTCTCATTTCGGTGACAGAAAGTTCTGGAATCTGAGAGGAGCCACAAATTCCCTTCCACCCAGCGTTCCCCGAAGTCTCCCGATAAAAAATGATACCTCACTTGTTTGGGTGGGCCAGGTGCCTGCAACAGAATAAGGCCCAAAACTTGAAGAGATAGAAGGGATAGCACAGCGAGTTTATAAGGGCATATTCTTTTATACATCTTTAGACTGACTCTGCTTTGGGGACCCACATAAGTGAGGTGTCATTTTACTTGGGAGACTGATGGGAAAACTGGGGAGTAGGAATTTTGTGCTGGAGCGGTGATCCTACTAAGAAAAGTCAGGAAAATATGCTTTTTTATGCATATTTTGAGGTTTACAGAGGAGACTGGGTAAGAAAATGTTGGGGGAGCCACGCAAGCCACACCTCCCTGGACTCCTTGGGGTGTCTAGTTTTAAAAAATGTATGGGTTTTGTAGGTTTCCCTAGATGAAGGCCGCACCCAGGACCAAAAACATAAGTGGGCCCTCCCCCCCAAACACAGGTATTTTTGTAATATATCATTTTGATGTGTGCACATACGTCCGTGATGTGCCAAACACTAAAATTGTGAAAAGAAACACACTTAGGTTATGTGAAGAAGACCCCTCACCCACCAACCAAGTTGGTGGCATGCTTCATCATCGGGGTCCCACCCGTGGCACATTTCTGTGGCAGAAAGTTCTGGAATCTGAGAGGAGCCACAAATTTCCTTCCACCCAGCGTTCCCACAAGTCTCCCGATAAAAATGAGACCTCACTTGTGTGTGTAGGCCTAGCACCCGCAACAGTAAACGCCCCAAAGTGCAACGTGGACACATCCACATTTTTAAAAGAAAACAGAGGTGTTTTTTGCGAAGTGCCTACTTGTAGATTTTGGCCTCTAACTCAGCCGGCACCTAGGGAAACCTACCAAACCTGTGCATTTCTGAAAGCTAGAGAACTAGGGGAATCCAAGATGGGGTGACTTGTGGGGCTCGGACCAGGTTCTGTTACCCAGAATCCTTTGCAAACCTCAAAATTTGGCTATAAAAACACCCTTTCCTCTCATTTCGGTGACAGAAAGTTCTGGAATCTGAGAGGAGCCACAAATTCCCTTCCACCCAGCGTTCCCCCAAGTCTCCCGATAAAAAATGACACCTCACTTGTTTGGGTGGGCCAGGAGCCTGCAACAGAATAAGGCCCAAAACTTGAAGAGATAGAAGGGATAGCACAGCGAGTTTATAAGGGCATATTCTTTTATACATCTTTAGACGGACTCTGCTTTGGGGACCCACATAAGTGAGGTGTCATTTTACTTGGGAGACTGATGGGAAAATTGGGGAGTAGGAATTTTGTGCTGGAGCGGTGATCCTACTAAGAAAAGTCAGGAAAATATGCTTTTTTATGCATATTTTGAGGTTTACAGAGGAGACTGGGTAAGAAAATGTTGGGGGAGCCACGCAAGCCACACCTCCCTGGACTCCTTGGGGTGTCTAGTTTTAAAAAATGTCTGGGTTTTGTAGGTTTCCCTAGATAAAGGCCGCACCCAGGACCAAAAACATAGGTGGGCCCTCCCCCCCAAACACAGGTATTTTTGTAATATATCATTTTGATGTGTGCACATACGTCCGTGATGTGCCAAACACTAAAATTGTGAAAAGAAACACACTTAGGTTATGTGAAGAAGACCCCTCACCCACCAACCAAGTTGGTGGCATGCTTCATCATCGGGGTCCCACCCGTGGCACATTTCTGTGGCAGAAAGTTCTGGAATCTGAGAGGAGCCACAAATTTCCTTCCACCCAGCGTTCCCACAAGTCTCCAGATAAAAATGATACCTCACTTGTGTGGGTAGGCCTAGCGCCCGCGACAGGAAACGCCCCAAAGCGCAACGTGGACACATCCAATTTTTTGAAAGAAAACAGAGGTGTTTTTTGCGAAGTGCCTACCTGTAGCTTTTGGCCTCTAGCTCAGCCGGCACCTAGGGAAACCTACCAAACCTGTGCATTTCTGAAAACTAGAGACCTAGGGGAATTCAAGATGGGGTGACTTGTGGGGCTCGGACCAGGTTCTGATACCCAGAATCCTTTGCAAACCTCAAAATTTGGCTAAAAAAACACATGTTCCTCACATTTCTGTGGCAGAAAGTTCTGGAATCTGAGAGGAGCCACAAATTTCCTTCCACCCAGCGTTTCCAAAGTCTCCTGATAAAAATGATACCTCACTTGTGTGGGTAGGCCTAGCGCCCGCGACAGGAAACGCCCCAAAGCGCAACGTGGACACATCCAATTTTTTTAAATAAAACAGAGGTGTTTTTTTTGCGAAGTGCCTACCTGTAGATTTTGGCCTCTAGCTCAGCCGGCACCTAGGGAAACCTACCAAACCGGTGCATTTCTGAAAGCTAGAGAACTTGGGGAATCCAAGATGGGGTGACTTATGGGGCTCGGACCAGGTTCTGTTACCCAGAATCCTTTGCAAACCTCAAAATTTGGCTATAAAAACACCCTTTCCTCTCATTTCGGTGACAGAAAGTTCTGGAATCTGAGAGGAGCCACAAATTCCCTTCCACCCAGCGTTCCCCCAAGTCTCCCAATAAAAAATGATACCTCACTTGTTTGGGTGGGCCAGGTGCCTGCAACAGAATAAGGCCCAAAACTTGAAGAGATAGAAGGGATAGCACAGCGAGTTTATAAGGGCATATTCTTTTATACATCTTTAGACTGACTCTGCTTTGGGGACCCACATAAGTGAGGTGTCATTTTACTTGGGAGACTGATGGGAAAACTGGGGAGTAGGAATTTTGTGCTGGAGCGGTGATCCTACTAAGAAAAGTCAGGAAAATATGCTTTTTTATGCATATTTTGAGGTTTACAGAGGAGACTGGGTAAGAAAATGTTGGGGGAGCCACGCAAGCCACACCTCCCTGGACTCCTTGGGGTGTCTAGTTTTAAAAAATGTATGGGTTTTGTAGGTTTCCCTAGATGAAGGCCGCACCCAGGACCAAAAACATAAGTGGGCCCTCCCCCCCAAACACAGGTATTTTTCTAATATATCATTTTGATGTGTGCACATACGTCCGTGATGTGCCAAACACTAAAATTGTGAAAAGAAACACACTTAGGTTATGTGAAGAAGACCCCTCACCCACCAACCAAGTTGGTGGCATGCTTCATCATCGGGGTCCCACCCGTGGCACATTTCTGTGGCAGAAAGTTCTGGAATCTGAGAGGAGCCACAAATTTCCTTCCACCCAGCGTTCCCACAAGTCTCCCGATAAAAATGATACCTCACTTGTGTGGGTAGGCCTAGCGCCCGCGACAGGAAACGCCCCAAAGCGCAACGTGGACACATCCAATTTTTTGAAAGAAAACAGAGGTGTTTTTTGCGAAGTGCCTACCTGTAGATTTTGGCCTCTAGCTCAGCCGGCACCTAGGGAAACCTACCAAACCTGTGCATTTCTGAAAACTAGAGACCTAGGGGAATTCAAGAGGGGGTGACTTGTGGGCTCGGACCAGGTTCTGTTACCCAGAATCCTTTGCAAACCTCAAAATTTGGCTAAAAAAACACATGTTCCTCACATTTCTGTGGCAGTAAGTTCTGGAATCTGAGAGGAGCCACAAATTTCCTTCCACCCAGCGTTCCCCCAAGTCTCCCGATAAAAATGATACCTCACTTGTGTGGGTAGGCCTAGCGCCCGCGACAGGAAACACCCCAAAGCGCAACGTGGACACATCCCATTTTTTGAAAGAAAACAGTGCCTACCTGTGGATTTTGGCCTGTAGCTAGCCGGCACCAAGGGAAACCTACCAACCCTGTGCATTTTTGAAAAGTAGAGACCTAGGGGAATCCAAGATGGGGTGACTTGTGGGGCTCGGACCAGGTTCTGTTACCCAGAATCCTTTGCAAACCTCAAAATTTGGCTAAAAAAAAAAACATGTTCCCAACATTTCTGTGGCAGAAAGTTCTGAAATCTGAGAGGAGCCACAAATTTCCTTCCACCCAGCGTTTCCCCAAGTCTCCCGATAAAAATGATACCTCACTTGTGTGGGTAGGCCTACCGCCCGTGACAGGAAACGCCCCAAAGCGCAACGTGGACACATCCAATTTTTTGAAAGAAAACAGAGGTGTTTTTTGCGAAGTGCCTAGCTGTAGATTTTGGCCTCTAGCTCAGCCGGCACCTAGGGAAACCTACCAAACCTGTGCATTTCTGAAAACTAGAGACCTAGGGGTATTCAAGATGGGGTGACTTGTGGGGCTCGGACCAGGTTCTGATACCCAGAATCCTTTGCAAACCTCAAAATTTGGCTAAAAAAACACATGTTCCTCACATTTCTGTGGCAGAAAGTTCTGGAATCTGAGAGGAGCCACAAATTTCCTTCCACCCAGCGTTTCCAAAGTCTCCCGATAAAAATGATACCTCACTTGTGTGGGTAGGCCTAGCGACCGCGACAGGAAACGCCCCAAAGCACAACGTGGACACATCCAATTTTTTTAAATAAAACAGAGGTGTTTTTTGCGAAGTGCCTACCTGTAGATTTTGGCCTCTAGCTCAGCCGGCACCTAGGGAAACCTACCAAACCTGTGCATTTCTGAAAGCTAGAGAACTAGGGGAATCCAAGATGGGGTGACTTGTGGGGCTCGGACCAGGTTCTGTTACCCAGAATCCTTTGCAAACCTCAAAATTTGGCTATAAAAACACCCTTTCCTCTCCTTTCGGTGACAGAAAGTTCTGGAATCTGAGAGGAGCCACAAATTCCCTTCCACCCAGCGTTCCCCCAAGTCTCCCGATAAAAAATGATACCTCACTTGTTTGGGTGGGCCAGGTGCCTGCAACAGAATAAGGCCCAAAACTTGAAGAGATAGAAGGGATAGCACAACGAGTTTATAAGGGCATATTCTTTTATACATCTTTAGACGGACTCTGCTTTGGGGACCCACATAAGTGAGGTGTCATTTTACTTGGGAGACTGATGGGAAAACTGGGGAGTAGGAATTTTGTGCTGGAGCGGTGATCCTACTAAGAAAAGTCAGGAAAATATGCTTTTTTATGCATATTTTGAGGTTTACAGAGGAGACTGGGTAAGAAAATGTTGGGGGAGCCACGCAAGCCACACCTCCCTGGACTCCTTGGGGTGTCTAGTTTAAAAAAATGTATGGGTTTTGTAGGTTTCCCTAGATGAAGGCCGCACCCAGGACCAAAAACATAGGTGGGCCCTCCCCCCCAAACACAGGTATTTTTGTAATATATCATTTTGATGTGTGCACATACGTCCGTGATGTGACAAACACTAAAATTGTGAAAAGAAACACACTTAGGTTATGTGAAGAAGACCCCTCACCCACCAACCAAGTTGGTGGCATGCTTCATCATCGGGGTCCCACCCGTGGCACATTTCTGTGGCAGAAAGTTCTGGAATCTGAGAGGAGCCACAAATTTCCTTCCACCCAGCGTTCCCACAAGTCTCCCGATAAAAATGATACCTCACTTGTGTGGGTAGGCCTAGCGCCCGCGACAGGAAACGCCCCAAAGCGCAACGTGGACACATCCAATTTTTTTAAAGAAAACAGAGGTGTTTTTTGCGAAGTGCCTACCTGTAGATTTTGGCCTCTAGCTCAGCCGGCACCTAGGGAAACCTACCAAATCTGTGCATTTCTGAAAACTAGAGACCTAGGGGAATTCAAGATGGGGTGACTTGTGGGGCTCGGACCAGGTTCTGTTACCCAGAATCCTTTGCAAACCTCAAAATTTGGCTAAAAAAACACATGTTCCTCACATTTCTGTGGCAGTAAGTTCTGGAATCTGAGAGGAGCCACAAATTTCCTTCCACCCAGCGTTCCCCCAAGTCTCCCGATAAAAATGATACCTCACTTGTGTAGGTAGGCCTAGCGCCCGCGACAGGAAACGCCCCAAAGCGCAACGTGGACACATCCAATTTTTTTAAATAAAACAGAGGTGTTTTTTGCGAAGTGCCTACCTGTAGATTTTGGACTCTAGCTCAGCCGGCACCCAGGGAAACCTACCAAACCTGTGCATTTCTGAAAGCTAGAGAACTAGGGGAATCCAAGATGGGGTGACTTGTGGGGCTCGGACCAGGTTCTGTTACCCAGAATCCTTTGCAAACCTCAAAATTTGGCTATAAAAACACCCTTTCCTCTCATTTCGGTGACAGAAAGTTCTGGAATCTGAGAGGAGCCACAAATTCCCTTCCACCCAGCGTTCCCCCAAGTCTCCCGATAAAAAATGATACCTCACTTGTTTGGGTGGGCCAGGTGCCTGCAACAGAATAAGGCCCAAAACTTGAAGAGATAGAAGGGATAGCACAGCGAGTTTATAAGGGCATATTCTTTTATACATCTTTAGACGGACTCTGCTTTGGGGACCCACATAAGTGAGGTGTCATTTTACTTGGGAGACTGATGGGAAAACTGGGGAGTAGGAATTTTGTGCTGGAGCGGTGATCCTACTAAGAAAAGTCAGGAAAATATGCTTTTTTATGCATATTTTGAGGTTTACAGAGGAGACTGGGTAAGAAAATGTTGGGGGAGCCACGCAAGCCACACCTCCCTGGACTCCTTGGGGTGTCTAGTTTTAAAAAATGTATGGGTTTTGTAGGTTTCCCTAGATGAAGGCCGTACCCAGGACCAAAAACATAGGTGGGCCCTCCCCCCAAAAACAGGTATTTTTGTAATATATCATTTTGATGTGTGCACATACGTCCGTGATGTGCCAAACACTAAAATTGTGAAAAGAAACACACTTAGGTTATGTGAAGAAGACCCCTCACCCACCAACCAAGTTGGTGGCATGCATCATCATCGGGGTCCCACCCGTGGCACATTTCTGTGGCAGAAAGTTCTGGAATCTGAGAGGAGCCACAAATTTCCTTCCACCCAGCGTTCCCACAAGTCTCCCGATAAAAATGATACCTCACTTGTGTGGGTAGGCCTAGCGCCCGCGACAGGAAACGCCCCAAAGCGCAACGTGGACACATCCAATTTTTTGAAAGAAAACAGAGGTGTTTTTTGCGAAGTGCCTACCTGTAGATTTTGGCCTCTAGCTCAGCCGGCACCTAGGGAAACCTACCAAACCTGTGCATTTCTGAAAACTAGAGACCTAGGGGAATTCAAGATGGGGTGACTTGTGGGGCTCGGACCAGGTTCTGATACCCAGAATCCTTTGCAAACCTCAAAATTTGGCTAAAAAAACACATGTTCCTCACATTTCTGTGGCAGAAAGTTCTGGAATCTGAGAGGAGCCACAAATTTCCTTCCACCCAGCGTTTCCAAAGTCTCCCGATAAAAATGATACCTCACTTGTGTGGGTAGGCCTAGCGCCCGCGACAGGAAACGCCCCAAAGCGCAACGTGGACACATCCAATTTTTTTAAATAAAACAGAGGTGTTTTTTGCGAAGTGCCTACCTGTAGATTTTGGCCTCTAGCTCAGCCGGCACCTAGGGAAACCTACCAAACCGGTGCATTTCTGAAAGCTAGAGAACTAGGGGAATCCAAGATGGGGTGACTTATGGGGCTCGGACCAGGTTCTGTTACCCAGAATCCTTTGCAAACCTCAAAATTTGGCTATAAAAACACCCTTTCCTCTCATTTCGGTGACAGAAAGTTCTGGAATCTGAGAGGAGCCACAAATTCCCTTCCACCCAGCGTTCCCCCAAGTCTCCCGATAAAAAATGATACCTCACTTGTTTGGGTGGGCCAGGTGCCTGCAACAGAATAAGGCCCAAAACTTGAAGAGATAGAAGGGATAGCACAGCGAGTTTATAAGGGCATATTCTTTTATACATCTTTAGACTGACTCTGCTTTGGGGACCCACATAAGTGAGGTGTCATTTTACTTGGGAGACTGATGGGAAAACTGGGGAGTAGGAATTTTGTGCTGGAGCGGTGATCCTACTAAGAAAAGTCAGGAAAATATGCTTTTTTATGCATATTTTGAGGTTTACAGAGGAGACTGGGTAAGAAAATGTTGGGGGAGCCACGCAAGCCACACCTCCCTGGACTCCTTGGGGTGTCTAGTTTTAAAAAATGTATGGGTTTTGTAGGTTTCCCTAGATGAAGGCCGCACCCAGGACCAAAAACATAAGGGGGCCCTCCCCCCCAAACACAGGTATTTTTGTAATATATCATTTTGATGTGTGCACATACGTCCGTGATGTGCCAAACACTAAAATTGTGAAAAGAAACACACTTAGGTTATGTGAAGAAGACCCCTCACCCACCAACCAAGTTGGTGGCATGCTTCATCATCGGGGTCCCACCCGTGGCACATTTCTGTGGCAGAAAGTTCTGGAATCTGAGAGGAGCCACAAATTTCCTTCCACCCAGCGTTCCCACAAGTCTCCCGATAAAAATGATACCTCACTTGTGTGGGTAGGCCTAGCGCCCGCGACAGGAAACGCCCCAAAGCGCAACGTGGACACATCCAATTTTTTGAAAGAAAACAGAGGTGTTTTTTGCGAAGTGCCTACCTGTAGATTTTGGCCTCTAGCTCAGCCGGCACCTAGGGAAACCTACCAAACCTGTGCATTTCTGAAAACTAGAGACCTAGGGGAATTCAAGAGGGGGTGACTTGTGGGCTCGGACCAGGTTCTGTTACCCAGAATCCTTTGCAAACCTCAAAATTTGGCTAAAAAAACACATGTTCCTCACATTTCTGTGGCAGTAAGTTCTGGAATCTGAGAGGAGCCACAAATTTCCTTCCACCCAGCGTTCCCCCAAGTCTCCCGATAAAAATGATACCTCACTTGTGTGGGTAGGCCTAGCGCCCGCGACAGGAAACACCCCAAAGCGCAACGTGGACACATCCCATTTTTTGAAAGAAAATAGTGCCTACCTGTGGATTTTGGCCTGTAGCTAGCCGGCACCAAGGGAAACCTACCAACCCTGTGCATTTTTGAAAAGTAGAGACCTAGGGGAATCCAAGATGGGGTGACTTGTGGGGCTCGGACCAGGTTCTGTTACCCAGAATCCTTTGCAAACCTCAAAATTTGGCTAAAAAAAAAAACATGTTCCCAACATTTCTGTGGCAGAAAGTTCTGAAATCTGAGAGGAGCCACAAATTTCCTTCCACCCAGCGTTTCCTCAAGTCTCCCGATAAAAATGATACCTCACTTGTGTGGGTAGGCCTACCGCCCGTGACAGGAAACGCCCCAAAGCGCAACGTGGACACATCCAATTTTTTGAAAGAAAACAGAGGTGTTTTTTGCGAAGTGCCTAGCTGTAGATTTTGGCCTCTAGCTCAGCCGGCACCTAGGGAAACCTACCAAACCTGTGCATTTCTGAAAACTAGAGACCTAGGGGTATTCAAGATGGGGTGACTTGTGGGGCTCGGACCAGGTTCTGATACCCAGAATCCTTTGCAAACCTCAAAATTTGGCTAAAAAAACACATGTTCCTCACATTTCTGTGGCAGAAAGTTCTGGAATCTGAGAGGAGCCACAAATTTCCTTCCACCCAGCGTTTCCAAAGTCTCCCGATAAAAATGATACCTCACTTGTGTGGGTAGGCCTAGCGCCCGCGACAGGAAACGCCCCAAAGCACAACGTGGACACATCCAATTTTTTTAAATAAAACAGAGGTGTTTTTTGCGAAGTGCCTACCTGTAGATTTTGGCCTCTAGCTCAGCCGGCACCTAGGGAAACCTACCAAACCTGTGCATTTCTGAAAGCTAGAGAACTAGGGGAATCCAAGATGGGGTGACTTGTGGGGCTCGGACCAGGTTCTGTTACCCAGAATCCTTTGCAAACCTCAAAATTTGGCTATAAAAACACCCTTTCCTCTCCTTTCGGTGACAGAAAGTTCTGGAATCTGAGAGGAGCCACAAATTCCCTTCCACCCAGCGTTCCCCCAAGTCTCCCGATAAAAAATGATACCTCACTTGTTTGGGTGGGCCAGGTGCCTGCAACAGAATAAGGCCCAAAACTTGAAGAGATAGAAGGGATAGCACAACGAGTTTATAAGGGCATATTCTTTTATACATCTTTAGACGGACTCTGCTTTGGGGACCCACATAAGTGAGGTGTCATTTTACTTGGGAGACTGATGGGAAAACTGGGGAGTAGGAATTTTGTGCTGGAGCGGTGATCCTACTAAGAAAAGTCAGGAAAATATGCTTTTTTATGCATATTTTGAGGTTTACAGAGGAGACTGGGTAAGAAAATGTTGGGGGAGCCACGCAAGCCACACCTCCCTGGACTCCTTGGGGTGTCTAGTTTTAAAAAATGTATGGGTTTTGTAGGTTTCCCTAGATGAAGGCCGCACCCAGGACCAAAAACATAGGTGGGCCCTCCCCCCCAAACACAGGTATTTTTGTAATATATCATTTTGATGTGTGCACATACGTCCGTGATGTGACAAACACTAAAATTGTGAAAAGAAACACACTTAGGTTATGTGAAGAAGACCCCTCACCCACCAACCAAGTTGGTGGCATGCTTCATCATCGGGGTCCCACCCGTGGCACATTTCTGTGGCAGAAAGTTCTGGAATCTGAGAGGAGCCACAAATTTCCTTCCACCCAGCGTTCCCACAAGTCTCCCGATAAAAATGATACCTCACTTGTGTGGGTAGGCCTAGCGCCCGCGACAGGAAACGCCCCAAAGCGCAACGTGGACACATCCAATTTTTTGAAAGAAAACAGAGGTGTTTTTTGCGAAGTGCCTACCTGTAGATTTTGGCCTCTAGCTCAGCCGGCACCTAGGGAAACCTACCAAATCTGTGCATTTCTGAAAACTAGAGACCTAGGGGAATTCAAGATGGGGTGACTTGTGGGGCTCGGACCAGGTTCTGTTACCCAGAATCCTTTGCAAACCTCAAAATTTGGCTAAAAAAACACATGTTCCTCACATTTCTGTGGCAGTAAGTTCTGGAATCTGAGAGGAGCCACAAATTACCTTCCACCCAGCGTTCCCCCAAGTCTCCCGATAAAAATGATACCTCACTTGTGTAGGTAGGCCTAGCGCCCGCGACAGGAAACGCCCCAAAGCGCAACGTGGACACATCCAATTTTTTTAAATAAAACAGAGGTGTTTTTTGCGAAGTGCCTACCTGTAGATTTTGGCCTCTAGCTCAGCCGGCACCCAGGGAAACCTACCAAACCTGTGCATTTCTGAAAGCTAGAGAACTAGGGGAATCCAAGATGGGGTGACTTGTGGGGCTCGGACCAGGTTCTGTTACCCAGAATCCTTTGCAAACCTCAAAATTTGGCTATAAAAACACCCTTTCCTCTCATTTCGGTGACAGAAAGTTCTGGAATCTGAGAGGAGCCACAAATTCCCTTCCACCCAGCGTTCCCCCAAGTCTCCCGATAAAAAATGATACCTCACTTGTTTGGGTGGGCCAGGTGCTTGCAACAGAATAAGGCCCAAAACTTGAAGAGATAGAAGGGATAGCACAGCGAGTTTATAAGGGCATATTCTTTTATACATCTTTAGACGGACTCTGCTTTGGGGACCCACATAAGTGAGGTGTCATTTTACTTGGGAGACTGATGGGAAAACTGGGGAGTAGGAATTTTGTGCTGGAGCGGTGATCCTACTAAGAAAAGTCAGGAAAATATGCTTTTTTATGCATATTTTGAGGTTTACAGAGGAGACTGGGTAAGAAAATGTTGGGGGAGCCACGCAAGCCACACCTCCCTGGACTCCTTGGGGTGTCTAGTTTTAAAAAATGTATGGGTTTTGTAGGTTTCCCTAGATGAAGGCCGTACCCAGGACCAAAAACATAGGTGGGCCCTCCCCCCCAAAAACAGGTATTTTTGTAATATATCATTTTGATGTGTGCACATACGTCCGTGATGTGCCAAACACTAAAATTGTGAAAAGAAACACACTTAGGTTATGTGAAGAAGACCCCTCACCCACCAACCAAGTTGGTGGCATGCATCATCATCGGGGTCCCACCCGTGGCACATTTCTGTGGCAGAAAGTTCTGGAATCTGAGAGGAGCCACAAATTTCCTTCCACCCAGCGTTCCCACAAGTCTCCCGATAAAAATGATACCTCACTTGTGTGGGTAGGCCTAGCGCCCGCGACAGGAAACGCCCCAAAGCGCAACGTGGACACATCCAATTTTTTGAAAGAAAACATAGGTGTTTTTTGCGAAGTGCCTACCTGTAGATTTTGGCCTCTAGCTCAGCCGGCACCTAGGGAAACCTACCAAACCTGTGAATTTCTGAAAACTAGAGACCTAGGGGAATTCAAGATGGGGTGACTTGTGGGGCTCGGACCAGGTTCTGTTACCCAGAATCCTTTGCAAACCTCAAAATTTGGCTAAAAAAACACATGTTCCTCACATTTCTGTGGCAGTAAGTTCTGGAATCTGAGAGGAGCCACAAATTTCCTTCCACCCAGCGTTCCCCCAAGTCTCCCGATAAAAATTATACCTCACTTGTGTGGGTAGGCCTAGCGCCCGCGACAGGAAACGCCCCAAAGCGCAACGTGGACACATCCCTTTTTTTGAAAGAAAACAGTGCCTACCTGTGGATTTTGGCCTGTAGCTAGCCGGCACCAAGGGAAACCTACCAACCCTGTGCATTTTTGAAAAGTAGAGACCTAGGGGAATCCAAGATGGGGTGACTTGTGGGGCTCGGACCAGGTTCTGTTACCCAGAATCCTTTGCAAACCTCAAAATTTGGCTAAAAAAAAAACCATGTTCCCAACATTTCTGTGGCAGAAAGTTCTGAAATCTGAGAGGAGCCACAAATTTCCTTCCACCCAGCGTTTCCCCAAGTCTCCCGATAAAAATGATACCTCACTTGTGTGGGTAGGCCTACCGCCCGTGACAGGAAACGCCCCAAAGCGCAACGTGGACACATCCAATTTTTTTAAAGAAAACAGAGGTGTTTTTTGCGAAGTGCCTACCTGTAGATTTTGGCCTCTAGCTCAGCCGGCACCTAGGGAAACCTACCAAACCTGTGCATTTCTGAAAACTAGAGACCTAGGGGAATTCAAGATGGGGTGACTTGTGGGGCTCGGACCAGGTTCTGATACCCAGAATCCTTTGCAAACCTCAAAATGTGGCTAAAAAAACACATGTTCCTCACATTTCTGTGGCAGAAAGTTCTGGAATCTGAGAGGAGCCACAAATTTCCTTCCACCCAGCGTTTCCAAAGTCTCCCAATAAAAATGATACCTCACTTGTGTGGGTAGGCCTAGCGCCCGCGACAGGAAATGCCCCAAAGCGCAACGTGGACACATCCAATTTTTTTAAATAAAACAGAGGTGTTTTTTGCGAAGTGCCTACCTGTAGATTTTGGCCTCTAGCTCAGCCGGCACCTAGGGAAACCTACCAAACCTGTGCATTTCTGAAAGCTAGAGAACTAGGGGAATCCAAGATGGGGTGACTTATGGGGCTCGGACCAGGTTCTGTTACCCAGAATCCTTTGCAAACCTCAAAATTTGGCTATAAAAACACCCTTTCCTCTCATTTCGGTGACAGAAAGTTCTGGAATCTGAGAGGAGCCACAAATTCCCTTCCACCCAGCGTTCCCCCAAGTCTCCCGATAAAAATGATACCTCACTTGTTTGGGTGGGCCAGGTGCCTGCAACAGAATAAGGCCCAAAACTTGAAGAGATAGAAGGGATAGCACAGCGAGTTTATAAGGGCATATTCTTTTATACATCTTTAGACGGACTCTGCTTTGGGGACCCACATAAGTGAGGTGTCATTTTACTTGGGAGACTGATGGGAAAATTGGGGAGTAGGAATTTTGTGCTGGAGCGGTGATCCTACTAAGAAAAGTCAGGAAAATATGCTTTTTTATGCATATTTTGAGGTTTACAGAGGAGACTGGGTAAGAAAATGTTGGGTGAGCCACGCAAGCCACACCTCCCTGGACTCCTTGGGGTGTCTAGTTTTAAAAAATGTCTGGGTTTTGTAGGTTTCCCTAGATATAGGCCGCACCCAGGACCAAAAACATAGGTGGGCCCTCCCCCCCAAACACAGGTATTTTTGTAATATATCATTTTGATGTGTGCACATACGTCCGTGATGTGCCAAACACTAAAATTGTGAAAAGAAACACACTTAGGTTATGTGAAGAAGACCCCTCACCCACCAACCAAGTTGGTGGCATGCTTCATCATCGGGGTCCCACCCGTGGCACATTTCTGTGGCAGAAAGTTCTGGAATCTGAGAGGAGCCACAAATTTCCTTCCACCCAGCGTTCCCACAAGTCTCCCGATAAAAATGATACCTCACTTGTGTGGGTAGGCCTAGCGCCCGCGACAGGAAACGCCCCAAAGCGCAACGTGGACACATCCAATTTTTTGAAAGAAAACAGAGGTGTTTTTTGCGAAGTGCCTACCTGTAGATTTTGGCCTCTAGCTCAGCCGGCACCTAGGGAAACCTACCAAACCTGTGCATTTCTGAAAACTAGAGACCTAGGGGAATTCAAGATGGGGTGACTTGTGGGGCTCGGACCAGGTTTTGATACCCAGAATCCTTTGCAAACCTCAAAATTTGGCTAAAAAAACACATGTTCCTCACATTTCTGTGGCAGAAAGTTCTGGAATCTGAGAGGAGCCACAAATTTCCTTCCACCCAGCGTTTCCAAAGTCTCCCGATAAAAATGATACCTCACTTGTGTGGGTAGGCCTAGCGCCCGCGACAGGAAACGCCCCAAAGCGCAACGTGGACACATCCAATTTTTTTAAATAAAACAGAGGTGTTTTTTGCGAAGTGCCTACCTGTAGATTTTGGCCTCTAGCTCAGCCGGCACCTAGGGAAACCTACCAATCCGGCGCATTCTGAAAGCTAGAGAACTAGGGGAATCCAAGATGGGGTGACTTGTGGGGCTCGGACCAGGTTCTGTTACCCAGAATCCTTTGCAAACCTCAAAATTTGGCTATAAAAACACCCTTTCCTCTCATTTCGGTGACAGAAAGTTCTGGAATCTGAGAGGAGCCACAAATTCCCTTCCACCCAGCGTTCCCCCAAGTCTCCCGATAAAAAATGATACCTCACTTGTTTGGGTGGGCCAGGTGCCTGCAACAGAATAAGGCCCAAAACTTGAAGAGATAGAAGGGATAGCACAGCGAGTTTATAAGGGCATATTCTTTTATACATCTTTAGACTGACTCTGCTTTGGGGACCCACATAAGTGAGGTGTCATTTTACTTGGGAGACTGATGGGAAAACTGGGGAGTAGGAATTTTGTGCTGGAGCGGTGATCCTACTAAGAAAAGTCAGGAAAATATGCTTTTTTATGCATATTTTGAGGTTTACAGAGGAGACTGGGTAAGAAAATGTTGGGGGAGCCACGCAAGCCACACCTCCCTGGACTCCTTGGGGTGTCTAGTTTTAAAAAATGTATGGGTTTTGTAGGTTTCCCTAGATGAAGGCCGCACCCAGGACCAAAAACATAAGTGGGCCCTCCCCCCCAAACACAGGTATTTTTCTAATATATCATTTTGATGTGTGCACATACGTCCGTGATGTGCCAAACACTAAAATTGTGAAAAGAAACACACTTAGGTTATGTGAAGAAGACCCCTCACCCACCAACCAAGTTGGTGGCATGCTTCATCATCGGGGTCCCACCCGTGGCACATTTCTGTGGCAGAAAGTTCTGGAATCTGAGAGGAGCCACAAATTTCCTTCCACCCAGCGTTCCCACAAGTCTCCCGATAAAAATGATACCTCACTTGTGTGGGTAGGCCTAGCGCCCGCGACAGGAAACGCCCCAAAGCGCAACGTGGACACATCCAATTTTTTTAAAGAAAACAGAGGTGTTTTTTGCGAAGTGCCTACCTGTAGATTTTGGCCTCTAGCTCAGCCGGCACCTAGGGAAACCTACCAAACCTGTGCATTTCTGAAAACTAGAGACCTAGGGGAATTTAAGATGGGGTGACTTGTGGGGCTCGGACCAGGTTCTGTTACCCAGAATCCTTTGCAAACCTCAAAATTTGGCTAAAAAAACACATGTTCCTCACATTTCTGTGGCAGTAAGTTCTGGAATCTGAGAGGAGCCACAAATTTCCTTCCACCCAGCGTTCCCCCAAGTCTCCCGATAAAAATGATACCTCACTTGTGTGGGTAGGCCTAGCGCCCGCGACAGGAAACGCCCCAAAGCGCAACGTGGACACATCCCATTTTTTGAAAGAAAACAGTGCCTGCCTGTGGATTTTGGCCTGTAGCTAGCCGGCACCAAGGGAAACCTACCAACCCTGTGCATTTTTGAAAAGTAGAGACCTAGGGGAATCCAAGATGGGGTGACTTGTGGGGTTCGGACCATGTTCTGTTACCCAGAATCCTTTGCAAACCTCAAAATTTGGCTAAAAAAAAAAACATGTTCCCAACATTTCTGTGGCAGAAAGTTCTGAAATCTGAGAGGAGCCACAAATTTCCTTCCACCCAGCGTTTCCCCAAGTCTCCCGATAGAAATGATACCTCACTTGTGTGGGTAGGCCTCCCGCCCGTGACAGGAAACACCCCAAAGCGCAACGTGGACACATCCAATTTTTTTAAATAAAACAGAGATGTTTTTTGCGAAGTGCCTACCTGTAGATTTTGGCCTCTAACTCAGCCGGCACCTAGGGAAACCTACCAAACCTGTGCATTTCTGAAAACTAGAGAACTAGGGGAATCCAAGATGGGGTGACTTGTGGGGCTCGGACCAGGTTCTGTTACCCAGAATCCTTTGCAAACCTCAAAATTTGGCTATAAAAACACCCTTTCCTCTCATTTCGGTGACAGAAAGTTCTGGAATCTGAGAGGAGCCACAAATTCCCTTCCACCCAGCGTTCCCCCAAGTCTCCCGATAAAAAATGATACCTCACTTGTTTGGGTGGGCCAGGTGCCTGGAACAGAATAAGGCCCAAAACTTGAAGAGATAGAAGGGATAGCACAGCGAGTTTATAAGGGCATATTCTTTTATACATCTTTAGACGGACTCTGCTTTGGGGACCCACATAAGTGAGGTGTCATTTTACTTGGGAGACTGATGGGAAAACTGGGGAGTAGGAATTTTGTGCTGGAGCGGTGATCCTACTAAGAAAAGTCAGGAAAATATGCTTTTTTATGCATATTTTGAGGTTTACAGAGGAGACTGGGTAAGAAAATGTTGGGGGAGCCACGCAAGCCACACCTCCCTGGACTCCTTGGGGTGTCTAGTTTTAAAAAATGTATGGGTTTTGTAGGTTTCCCTAGATGAAGGCCGCACCCAGGACCAAAAACATAGGTGGGCCCTCCCCCCCAAACACATGTATTTTTGTAATATATCATTTTGATGTGTGCACATACGTCCGTGATGTGCCAAACACTAAAATTGTGAAAAGAAACACACTTAGGTTATGTGAAGAAGACCCCTCACCCACCAACCAAGTTGGTGGCATGCTTCATCATCGGGGTCCCACCCGTGGCACATTTCTGTGGCAGAAAGTTCTGGAATCTGAGAGGAGCCACAAATTTCCTTCCACCCAGCGTTCCCACAAGTCTCCCGATAAAAATGATACCTCACTTGTGTGTGTAGGCCTAGCACCCGCGACAGGAAACGCCCCAAAGCGCAACGTGGACACATCCAATTTTTTGAAAGAAAACAGAGGTGTTTTTTGCGAAGTGCCTACCTGTAGATTTTGGCCTCTAGCTCAGCCGGCACCTAGGGAAACCTACCAACCCTGTGCATTTCTGAAAACTAGAGACCTAGGGGAATTCAAGAGGGGGTGACTTGTGGGCTCGGACCAGGTTCTGTTACCCAGAATCCTTTGCAAACCTCAAAATTTGGCTAAAAAAACACATGTTCCTCACATTTCTGTGGCAGTAAGTTCTGGAATCTGAGAGGAGCCACAAATTTCCTTCCACCCAGCGTTCCCCAAAGTCTCTCGATAAAAATGATACCTCACTTGTGTGGGTAGGCCTAGCGCCCGCGACAGGAAACACCCCAAAGCGCAACGTGGACACATCCCATTTTTTGAAAGAAAACAGTGCCTACCTGTGGATTTTGGCCTGTAGCTAGCCGGCACCAAGGGAAACCTACCAACCCTGTGCATTTTTGAAAAGTAGAGACCTAGGGGAATCCAAGATGGGGTGACTTGTGGGGCTCGGACCAGGTTCTGTTACCCAGAATCCTTTGCAAACCTCAAAATTTGGCTAAAAAAAAAAACATGTTCCCAACATTTCTGTGGCAGAAAGTTCTGAAATCTGAGAGGAGCCACAAATTTCCTTCCACCCAGCGTTTCCCCAAGTCTCCCGATAAAAATGATACCTCACTTGTGTGGGTAGGCCTACCGCCCGTGACAGGAAATGCCCCAAAGCGCAACGTGGACACATCCAATTTTTTGAAAGAAAACAGAGGTGTTTTTTGCGAAGTGCCTACCTGTAGATTTTGGCCTCTAGCTCAGCCGGCACCTAGGGAAACCTACCAAACCTGTGCATTTCTGAAAACTAGAGACCTAGGGGAATTCAAGATGGGGTGACTTGTGGGGCTCGGACCAGGTTCTGATACCCAGAATCCTTTGCAAACCTCAAAATTTGGCTAAAAAAACACATGTTCCTCACATTTCTGTGGCAGAAAGTTCTGGAATCTGAGAGGAGCCACAAATTTCCTTCCACCCAGCGTTTCCAAAGTCTCCCGATAAAAATGATACCTCACTTGTGTGGGTAGGCCTAGCGCCCGCGACAGGAAACGCCCCAAAGCACAACGTGGACACATCCAATTTTTTTAAATAAAACAGAGGTGTTTTTTGCGAAGTGCCTACCTGTAGATTTTGGCCTCTAGCTCAGCCGGCACCTAGGGAAACCTACCAAACCTGTGCATTTCTGAAAGCTAGAGAACTAGGGGAATCCAAGATGGGGTGACTTGTGGCGCTCGGACCAGGTTCTGTTACCCAGAATCCTTTGCAAACCTCAAAATTTGGCTATAAAAACACCCTTTCCTCTCCTTTCGGTGACAGAAAGTTCTGGAATCTGAGAGGAGCCACAAATTCCCTTCCACCCAGCGTTCCCCCAAGTCTCCCGATAAAAAATGATACCTCACTTGTTTGGGTGGGCCAGGTGCCTGCAACAGAATAAGGCCCAAAACTTGAAGAGATAGAAGGGATAGCACAGCGAGTTTATAAGGGCATATTCTTTTATACATCTTTAGACGGACTCTGCTTTGGGGACCCACATAAGTGAGGTGTCATTTTACTTGGGAGACTGATGGGAAAACTGGGGAGTAGGAATTTTGTGCTGGAGCGGTGATCCTACTAAGAAAAGTCAGGAAAATATGCTTTTTTATGCATATTTTGAGGTTTACAGAGGAGACTGGGTAAGAAAATGTTGGGGGAGCCACGCAAGCCACACCTCCCTGGACTCCTTGGGGTGTCTAGTTTTAAAAAATGTATGGGTTTTGTAGGTTTCCCTAGATGAAGGCCGCACCCAGGACCAAAAACATAGGTGGGCCCTCCCCCCCAAACACAGGTATTTTTGTAATATATCATTTTGATGTGTGCACATACGTCCGTGATGTGCCAAACACTAAAATTGTGAAAAGAAACACACTTAGGTTATGTGAAGAAGACCCCTCACCCACCAACCAAGTTGGTGGCATGCTTCATCATCGGGGTCCCACCCGTGGCACATTTCTGTGGCAGAAAGTTCTGGAATCTGAGAGGAGCCACAAATTTCCTTCCACCCAGCGTTCCCACAAGTCTCCCGATAAAAATGATACCTCACTTGTGTGGGTAGGCCTAGCGCCCGCGACAGGAAACGCCCCAAAGCGCAACGTGGACACATCCAATTTTTTGAAAGAAAACAGAGGTGTTTTTTGCGAAGTGCCTACCTGTAGATTTTGGCCTCTAGCTCAGCCGGCACCTAGGGAAACCTACCAAATCTGTGCATTTCTGAAAACTAGAGACCTAGGGGAATTCAAGATGGGGTGACTTGTGGGGCTCGGACCAGGTTCTGTTACCCAGAATCCTTTGCAAACCTCAAAATTTAGCTAAAAAAACACATGTTCCTCACATTTCTGTGGCAGTAAGTTCTGGAATCTGAGAGGAGCCACAAATTTCCTTCCACCCAGCGTTCCCCCAAGTCTCCCGATAAAAATGATACCTCACTTGTGTAGGTAGGCCTAGCGCCCGCGACAGGAAACGCCCCAAAGCGCAACGTGGACACATCCAATTTTTTTAAATAAAACAGAGGTGTTTTTTGCGAAGTGCCTACCTGTAGATTTTGGCCTCTAGCTCAGCCGGCACCTAGGGAAACCTACCAAACCTGTGCATTTCTGAAAGCTAGAGAACTAGGGGAATCCAAGATGGGGTGACTTGTGGGGCTCGGACCAGGTTCTGTTACCCAGAATCCTTTGCAAACCTCAAAATTTGGCTATAAAAACACCCTTTCCTCTCATTTCGGTGACAGAAAGTTCTGGAATCTGAGAGGAGCCACAAATTCCCTTCCACCCAGCGTTCCCCCAAGTCTCCCGATAAAAAATGATACCTCACTTGTTTGGGTGGGCCAGGTGCCTGCAACAGAATAAGGCCCAAAACTTGAAGAGATAGAAGGGATAGCACAGCGAGTTTATAAGGGCATATTCTTTTATACATCTTTAGACGGACTCTGCTTTGGGGACCCACATAAGTGAGGTGTCATTTTACTTGGGAGACTGATGGGAAAACTGGGGAGTAGGAATTTTGTGCTGGAGCGGTGATCCTACTAAGAAAAGTCAGGAAAATATGCTTTTTTATGCATATTTTGAGGTTTGCAGAGGAGACTGGGTAAGAAAATGTTGGGGGAGCCACGCAAGCCACACCTCCCTGGACTCCTTGGGGTGTCTAGTTTTAAAAAATGTATGGGTTTTGTAGGTTTCCCTAGATGAAGGCCGCACCCAGGACCAAAAACATAGGTGGGCCCTCCCCCCCAAACACAGGTATTTTTGTAATATATCATTTTGATGTGTGCACATACGTCCGTGATGTGCCAAACACTAAAATTGTGAAAAGAAACACACTTAGGTTATGTGAAGAAGACCCCTCACCCACCAACCAAGTTGGTGGCATGCATCATCATCGGGGTCCCACCCGTGGCACATTTCTGTGGCAGAAAGTTCTGGAATCTGAGAGGAGCCACAAATTTCCTTCCACCCAGCGTTCCCACAAGTCTCCCGATAAAAATGATACCTCACTTGTGTGGGTAGGCCTAGCGCCCGCGACAGGAAACGCCCCAAAGCGCAACGTGGACACATCCAATTTTTTGAAAGAAAACAGAGGTGTTTTTTGCGAAGTGCCTACCTGTAGATTTTGGCCTCTAGCTCAGCCGGCACCTAGGGAAACCTACCAAACCTGTGAATTTCTGAAAACTAGAGACCTAGGGGAATTCAAGATGGGGTGACTTGTGGGGCTCGGACCAGGTTCTGTTACCCAGAATCCTTTGCAAACCTCAAAATTTGGCTAAAAAAACACATGTTCCTCACATTTCTGTGGCAGTAAGTTCTGGAATCTGAGAGGAGCCACAAATTTCCTTCCACCCAGCGTTCCCCCAAGTCTCCCGATAAAAATGATACCTCACTTGTGTGGGTAGGCCTAGCGCCCGCGACAGGAAACGCCCCAAAGCGCAACGTGGACACATCCCATTTTTTGAAAGAAAACAGTGCCTACCTGTGGATTTTGGCCTGTAGCTAGCCGGCACCAAGGGAAACCTACCAACCCTGTGCATTTTTGAAAAGTAGAGACCTAGGGGAATCCAAGATGGGGTGACTTGTGGGGCTCGGACCAGGTTCTGTTACCCAGAATCCTTTGCAAACCTCAAAATTTGGCTAAAAAAAAAACCATGTTCCCAACATTTCTGTGGCAGAAAGTTCTGAAATCTGAGAGGAGCCACAAATGTCCTTCCACCCAGCGTTTCCCCAAGTCTCCCGATAAAAATGATACCTCACTTGTGTGGGTAGGCCTACCGCCCGTGACAGGAAACGCCCCAAAGCGCAACGTGGACACATCCAATTTTTTTAAAGAAAACAGAGGTGTTTTTTGCGAAGTGCCTACCTGTAGATTTTGGCCTCTAGCTCAGCCGGCACCTAGGGAAACCTACCAAACCTGTGCATTTCTGAAAACTAGAGACCTAGGGGAATTCAAGATGGGGTGACTTGTGGGGCTCGGACCAGGTTCTGATACCCAGAATCCTTTGCAAACCTCAAAATGTGGCTAAAAAAACACATGTTCCTCACATTTCTGTGGCAGAAAGTTCTGGAATCTGAGAGGAGCCACAAATTTCCTTCCACCCAGCGTTTCCAAAGTCTCCCGATAAAAATGATACCTCACTTGTGTGGGTAGGCCTAGCGCCCGCGACAGGAAACGCCCCAAAGCGCAACGTGGACACATCCAATTTTTTTAAATAAAACAGAGGTGTTTTTTGCGAAGTGCCTACCTGTAGATTTTGGCCTCTAGCTCAGCCGGCACCTAGGGAAACCTACCAAACCTGTGCATTTCTGAAAGCTAGAGAACTAGGGGAATCCAAGATGGGGTGACTTATGGGGCTCGGACCAGGTTCTGTTACCCAGAATCCTTTGCAAACCTCAAAATTTGGCTATAAAAACACCCTTTCCTCTCATTTCGGTGACAGAAAGTTCTGGAATCTGAGAGGAGCCACAAATTCCCTTCCACCCAGCGTTCCCCCAAGTCTCCCGATAAAAATGATACCTCACTTGTTTGGGTGGGCCAGGTGCCTGCAACAGAATAAGGCCCAAAACTTGAAGAGATAGAAGGGATAGCACAGCGAGTTTATAAGGGCATATTCTTTTATACATCTTTAGACGGACTCTGCTTTGGGGACCCACATAAGTGAGGTGTCATTTTACTTGGGAGACTGATGGGAAAATTGGGGAGTAGGAATTTTGTGCTGGAGCGGTGATCCTACTAAGAAAAGTCAGGAAAATATGCTTTTTTATGCATATTTTGAGGTTTACAGAGGAGACTGGGTAAGAAAATGTTGGGTGAGCCACGCAAGCCACACCTCCCTGGACTCCTTGGGGTGTCTAGTTTTAAAAAATGTCTGGGTTTTGTAGGTTTCCCTAGATATAGGCCGCACCCAGGACCAAAAACATAGGTGGGCCCTCCCCCCCAAACACAGGTATTTTTGTAATATATCATTTTGATGTGTGCACATACGTCCGTGATGTGCCAAACACTAAAATTGTGAAAAGAAACACACTTAGGTTATGTGAAGAAGACCCCTCACCCACCAACCAAGTTGGTGGCATGCTTCATCATCGGGGTCCCACCCGTGGCACATTTCTGTGGCAGAAAGTTCTGGAATCTGAGAGGAGCCACAAATTTCCTTCCACCCAGCGTTCCCACAAGTCTCCCGATAAAAATGATACCTCACTTGTGTGGGTAGGCCTAGCGCCCGCGACAGGAAATGCCCCAAAGCGCAACGTGGACACATCCAATTTTTTGAAAGAAAACAGAGGTGTTTTTTGCGAAGTGCCTACCTGTAGATTTTGGCCTCTAGCTCAGCCGGCACCTAGGGAAACCTACCAAACCTGTGCATTTCTGAAAACTAGAGACCTAGGGGAATTCAAGATGGGGTGACTTGTGGGGCTCGGACCAGGTTTTGATACCCAGAATCCTTTGCAAACCTCAAAATTTGGCTAAAAAAACACATGTTCCTCACATTTCTGTGGCAGAAAGTTCTGGAATCTGAGAGGAGCCACAAATTTCCTTCCACCCAGCGTTTCCAAAGTCTCCCGATAAAAATGATACCTCACTTGTGTGGGTAGGCCTAGCGCCCGCGACAGGAAACGCCCCAAAGCGCAACGTGGACACATCCAATTTTTTTAAATAAAACAGAGGTGTTTTTTGCGAAGTGCCTACCTGTAGATTTTGGCCTCTAGCTCAGCCGGCACCTAGGGAAACCTACCAATCCGGCGCATTCTGAAAGCTAGAGAACTAGGGGAATCCAAGATGGGGTGACTTGTGGGGCTCGGACCAGGTTCTGTTACCCAGAATCCTTTGCAAACCTCAAAATTTGGCTATAAAAACACCCTTTCCACTCATTTCGGTGACAGAAAGTTCTGGAATCTGAGAGGAGCCACAAATTCCCTTCCACCCAGCGTTCCCCCAAGTCTCCCGATAAAAAATGATACCTCACTTGTTTGGGTGGGCCAGGTGCCTGCAACAGAATAAGGCCCAAAACTTGAAGAGATAGAAGGGATAGCACAGCGAGTTTATAAGGGCATATTCTTTTATACATCTTTAGACTGACTCTGCTTTGGGGACGCACATAAGTGAGGTGTCATTTTACTTGGGAGACTGATGGGAAAACTGGGGAGTAGGAATTTTGTGCTGGAGCGGTGATCCTACTAAGAAAAGTCAGGAAAATATGCTTTTTTATGCATATTTTGAGGTTTACAGAGGAGACTGGGTAAGAAAATGTTGGGGGAGCCACGCAAGCCACACCTCCCTGGACTCCTTGGGGTGTCTAGTTTTAAAAAATGTATGGGTTTTGTAGGTTTCCCTAGATGAAGGCCGCACCCAGGACCAAAAACATAAGTGGGCCCTCCCCCCCAAACACAGGTATTTTTCTAATATATCATTTTGATGTGTGCACATACGTCCGTGATGTGCCAAACACTAAAATTGTGAAAAGAAACACACTTAGGTTATGTGAAGAAGACCCCTCACCCACCAACCAAGTTGGTGGCATGCTTCATCATCGGGGTCCCACCCGTGGCACATTTCTGTGGCAGAAAGTTCTGGAATCTGAGAGGAGCCACAAATTTCCTTCCACCCAGCGTTCCCACAAGTCTCCCGATAAAAATGATACCTCACTTGTGTGGGTAGGCCTAGCGCCCGCGACAGGAAACGCCCCAAAGCGCAACGTGGACACATCCAATTTTTTGAAAGAAAACAGAGGTGTTTTTTGCGAAGTGCCTACCTGTAGATTTTGGCCTCTAGCTCAGCCGGCACCTAGGGAAACCTACCAAACCTGTGCATTTCTGAAAACTAGAGACCTAGGGGAATTCAAGATGGGGTGACTTGTGGGGCTCGGACCAGGTTCTGTTACCCAGAATCCTTTGCAAACCTCAAAATTTGGCTAAAAAAACACATGTTCCTCACATTTCTGTGGCAGTAAGTTCTGGAATCTGAGAGGAGCCACAAATTTCCTTCCACCCAGCGTTCCCCCAAGTCTCCCGATAAAAATGATACCTCACTTGTGTGGGTAGGCCTAGCGCCCGCGACAGGAAACGCCCCAAAGCGCAACGTGGACACATCCCATTTTTTGAAAGAAAACAGTGCCTACCTGTGGATTTTGGCCTGTAGCTAGCCGGCACCAAGGGAAACCTACCAACCCTGTGCATTTTTGAAAAGTAGAGACCTAGGGGAATCCAAGATGGGGTGACTTGTGGGGTTCGGACCATGTTCTGTTACCCAGAATCCTTTGCAAACCTCAAAATTTGGCTAAAAAAAAAAACATGTTCCCAACATTTCTGTGGCAGAAAGTTCTGAAATCTGAGAGGAGCCACAAATTTCCTTCCACCCAGCGTTTCCCCAAGTCTCCCGATGGAAATGATACCTCACTTGTGTGGGTAGGCCTCCCGCCCGTGACAGGAAACACCCCAAAGCGCAACGTGGACACATCCAATTTTTTTAAATAAAACAGAGATGTTTTTTGCGAAGTGCCTACCTGTAGATTTTGGCCTCTAACTCAGCCGGCACCTAGGGAAACCTACCAAACCTGTGCATTTCTGAAAACTAGAGAACTAGGGGAATCCAAGATGGGGTGACTTGTGGGGCTCGGACCAGGTTCTGTTACCCAGAATCCTTTGCAAACCTCAAAATTTGGCTATAAAAACACCCTTTCCTCTCATTTCGGTGACAGAAAGTTCTGGAATCTGAGAGGAGCCACAAATTCCCTTCCACCCAGCGTTCCCCCAAGTCTCCCGATAAAAAATGATACCTCACTTGTTTGGGTGGGCCAGGTGCCTGGAACAGAATAAGGCCCAAAACTTGAAGAGATAGAAGGGATAGCACAGCGAGTTTATAAGGGCATATTCTTTTATACATCTTTAGACGGACTCTGCTTTGGGGACCCACATAAGTGAGGTGTCATTTTACTTGGGAGACTGATGGGAAAACTGGGGAGTAGGAATTTTGTGCTGGAGCGGTGATCCTACTAAGAAAAGTCAGGAAAATATGCTTTTTTATGCATATTTTGAGGTTTACAGAGGAGACTGTGTAAGAAAATGTTGGGGGAGCCACGCAAGCCACACCTCCCTGGACTCCTTGGGGTGTCTAGTTTTAAAAAATGTATGGGTTTTGTAGGTTTCCCTAGATGAAGGCCGCACCCAGGACCAAAAACATAGGTGGGCCCTCCCCCCCAAACACATGTATTTTTGTAATATATCATTTTGATGTGTGCACATACGTCCGTGATGTGCCAAACACTAAAATTGTGAAAAGAAACACACTTAGGTTATGTGAAGAAGACCCCTCACCCACCAACCAAGTTGGTGGCATGCTTCATCATCGGGGTCCCACCCGTGGCACATTTCTGTGGCAGAAAGTTCTGGAATCTGAGAGGAGCCACAAATTTCCTTCCACCCAGCGTTCCCACAAGTCTCCCGATAAAAATGATACCTCACTTGTGTGTGTAGGCCTAGCACCCGCGACAGGAAACGCCCCAAAGCGCAACGTGGACACATCCAATTTTTTGAAAGAAAACAGAGGTGTTTTTTGCGAAGTGCCTACCTGTAGATTTTGGCCTCTAGCTCAGCCGGCACCTAGGGAAACCTACCAACCCTGTGCATTTCTGAAAACTAGAGACCTAGGGGAATTCAAGAGGGGGTGACTTGTGGGCTCGGACCAGGTTCTGTTACCCAGAATCCTTTGCAAACCTCAAAATTTGGCTAAAAAAACACATGTTCCTCACATTTCTGTGGCAGTAAGTTCTGGAATCTGAGAGGAGCCACAAATTTCCTTCCACCCAGCGTTCCCCAAAGTCTCTCGATAAAAATGATACCTCACTTGTGTGGGTAGGCCTAGCGCCCGCGACAGGAAACACCCCAAAGCGCAACGTGGACACATCCCATTTTTTGAAAGAAAACAGTGCCTACCTGTGGATTTTGGCCTGTAGCTAGCCGGCACCAAGGGAAACCTACCAACCCTGTGCATTTTTGAAAAGTAGAGACCTAGGGGAATCCAAGATGGGGTGACTTGTGGGGCTCGGACCAGGTTCTGTTACCCAGAATCCTTTGCAAACCTCAAAATTTGGCTAAAAAAAAAAACATGTTCCCAACATTTCTGTGGCAGAAAGTTCTGAAATCTGAGAGGAGCCACAAATTTCCTTCCACCCAGCGTTTCCCCAAGTCTCCCGATAAAAATGATACCTCACTTGTGTGGGTAGGCCTACCGCCCGTGACAGGAAATGCCCCAAAGCGCAACGTGGACACATCCAATTTTTTGAAAGAAAACAGAGGTGTTTTTTGCGAAGTGCCTACCTGTAGATTTTGGCCTCTAGCTCAGCCGGCACCTAGGGAAACCTACCAAACCTGTGCATTTCTGAAAACTAGAGACCTAGGGGAATTCAAGATGGGGTGACTTGTGGGGCTCGGACCAGGTTCTGATACCCAGAATCCTTTGCAAACCTCAAAATTTGGCTAAAAAAACACATGTTCCTCACATTTCTGTGGCAGAAAGTTCTGGAATCTGAGAGGAGCCACAAATTTCCTTCCACCCAGCGTTTCCAAAGTCTCCCGATAAAAATGATACCTCACTTGTGTGGGTAGGCCTAGCGCCCGCGACAGGAAACGCCCCAAAGCACAACGTGGACACATCCAATTTTTTTAAATAAAACAGAGGTGTTTTTTGCGAAGTGCCTACCTGTAGATTTTGGCCTCTAGCTCAGCCGGCACCTAGGGAAACCTACCAAACCTGTGCATTTTCTGAAAGCTAGAGAACTAGGGGAATCCAAGATGGGGTGACTTGTGGCGCTCGGACCAGGTTCTGTTACCCAGAATCCTTTGCAAACCTCAAAATTTGGCTATAAAAACACCCTTTCCTCTCCTTTCGGTGACAGAAAGTTCTGGAATCTGAGAGGAGCCACAAATTCCCTTCCACCCAGCGTTCCCCCAAGTCTCCCGATAAAAAATGATACCTCACTTGTTTGGGTGGGCCAGGTGCCTGCAACAGAATAAGGCCCAAAACTTGAAGAGATAGAAGGGATAGCACAGCGAGTTTATAAGGGCATATTCTTTTATACATCTTTAGACGGACTCTGCTTTGGGGACCCACATAAGTGAGGTGTCATTTTACTTGGGAGACTGATGGGAAAACTGGGGAGTAGGAATTTTGTGCTGGAGCGGTGATCCTACTAAGAAAAGTCAGGAAAATATGCTTTTTTATGCATATTTTGAGGTTTACAGAGGAGTCTGGGTAAGAAAATGTTGGGGGAGCCACGCAAGCCACACCTCCCTGGACTCCTTGGGGTGTCTAGTTTTAAAAAATGTATGGGTTTTGTAGGTTTCCCTAGATGAAGGCCGCACCCAGGACCAAAAACATAGGTGGGCCCTCCCCCCCAAACACAGGTATTTTTGTAATATATCATTTTGATGTGTGCACATACGTCCGTGATGTGCCAAACACTAAAATTGTGAAAAGAAACACACTTAGGTTATGTGAAGAAGACCCCTCACCCACCAACCAAGTTGGTGGCATGCTTCATCATCGGGGTCCCACCCGTGGCACATTTCTGTGGCAGAAAGTTCTGGAATCTGAGAGGAGCCACAAATTTCCTTCCACCCAGCGTTCCCACAAGTCTCCCGATAAAAATGATACCTCACTTGTGTGGGTAGGCCTAGCGCCCGCGACAGGAAACGCCCCAAAGCGCAACGTGGACACATCCAATTTTTTGAAAGAAAACAGAGGTGTTTTTTGCGAAGTGCCTACCTGTAGATTTTGGCCTCTAGCTCAGCCGGCACCTAGGGAAACCTACCAAATCTGTGCATTTCTGAAAACTAGAGACCTAGGGGAATTCAAGATGGGGTGACTTGTGGGGCTCGGACCAGGTTCTGTTACCCAGAATCCTTTGCAAACCTCAAAATTTAGCTAAAAAAACACATGTTCCTCACATTTCTGTGGCAGTAAGTTCTGGAATCTGAGAGGAGCCACAAATTTCCTTCCACCCAGCGTTCCCCCAAGTCTCCCGATAAAAATGATACCTCACTTGTGTAGGTAGGCCTAGCGCCCGCGACAGGAAACGCCCCAAAGCGCAACGTGGACACATCCAATTTTTTTAAATAAAACAGAGGTGTTTTTTGCGAAGTGCCTACCTGTAGATTTTGGCCTCTAGCTCAGCCGGCACCTAGGGAAACCTACCAAACCTGTGCATTTCTGAAAGCTAGAGAACTAGGGGAATCCAAGATGGGGTGACTTGTGGGGCTCGGACCAGGTTCTGTTACCCAGAATCCTTTGCAAACCTCAAAATTTGGCTATAAAAACACCCTTTCCTCTCATTTCGGTGACAGAAAGTTCTGGAATCTGAGAGGAGCCACAAATTCCCTTCCACCCAGCGTTCCCCCAAGTCTCCCGATAAAAAATGATACCTCACTTGTTTGGGTGGGCCAGGTGCCTGCAACAGAATAAGGCCCAAAACTTGAAGAGATAGAAGGGATAGCACAGCGAGTTTATAAGGGCATATTCTTTTATACATCTTTAGACGGACTCTGCTTTGGGGACCCACATAAGTGAGGTGTCATTTTACTTGGGAGACTGATGGGAAAACTGGGGAGTAGGAATTTTGTGCTGGAGCGGTGATCCTACTAAGAAAAGTCAGGAAAATATGCTTTTTTATGCATATTTTGAGGTTTGCAGAGGAGACTGGGTAAGAAAATGTTGGGGGAGCCACGCAAGCCACACCTCCCTGGACTCCTTGGGGTGTCTAGTTTTAAAAAATGTATGGGTTTTGTAGGTTTCCCTAGATGAAGGCCGCACCCAGGACCAAAAACATAGGTGGGCCCTCCCCCCCAAACACAGGTATTTTTGTAATATATCATTTTGATGTGTGCACATACGTCCGTGATGTGCCAAACACTAAAATTGTGAAAAGAAACACACTTAGGTTATGTGAAGAAGACCCCTCACCCAACAACCAAGTTGGTGGCATGCATCATCATCGGGGTCCCACCCGTGGCACATTTCTGTGGCAGAAAGTTCTGGAATCTGAGAGGAGCCACAAATTTCCTTCCACCCAGCGTTCCCACAAGTCTCCCGATAAAAATGATACCTCACTTGTGTGGGTAGGCCTAGCGCCCGCGACAGGAAACGCCCCAAAGCGCAACGTGGACACATCCAATTTTTTGAAAGAAAACAGAGGTGTTTTTTGCGAAGTGCCTACCTGTAGATTTTGGCCTCTAGCTCAGCCGGCACCTAGGGAAACCTACCAAACCTGTGAATTTCTGAAAACTAGAGACCTAGGGGAATTCAAGATGGGGTGACTTGTGGGGCTCGGACCAGGTTCTGTTACCCAGAATCCTTTGCAAACCTCAAAATTTGGCTAAAAAAACACATGTTCCTCACATTTCTGTGGCAGTAAGTTCTGGAATCTGAGAGGAGCCACAAATTTCCTTCCACCCAGCGTTCCCCCAAGTCTCCCGATAAAAATGATACCTCACTTGTGTGGGTAGGCCTAGCGCCCGCGACAGGAAACGCCCCAAAGCGCAACGTGGACACATCCCATTTTTTGAAAGAAAACAGTGCCTACCTGTGGATTTTGGCCTGTAGCTAGCCGGCACCAAGGGAAACCTACCAACCCTGTGCATTTTTGAAAAGTAGAGACCTAGGGGAATCCAAGATGGGGTGACTTGTGGGGCTCGGACCAGGTTCTGTTACCCAGAATCCTTTGCAAACCTCAAAATTTGGCTAAAAAAAAAACCATGTTCCCAACATTTCTGTGGCAGAAAGTTCTGAAATCTGAGAGGAGCCACAAATGTCCTTCCACCCAGCGTTTCCCCAAGTCTCCCGATAAAAATGATACCTCACTTGTGTGGGTAGGCCTACCGCCCGTGACAGGAAACGCCCCAAAGCGCAACGTGGACACATCCAATTTTTTTAAAGAAAACAGAGGTGTTTTTTGCGAAGTGCCTACCTGTAGATTTTGGCCTCTAGCTCAGCCGGCACCTAGGGAAACCTACCAAACCTGTGCATTTCTGAAAACTAGAGACCTAGGGGAATTCAAGATGGGGTGACTTGTGGGGCTCGGACCAGGTTCTGATACCCAGAATCCTTTGCAAACCTCAAAATGTGGCTAAAAAAACACATGTTCCTCACATTTCTGTGGCAGAAAGTTCTGGAATCTGAGAGGAGCCACAAATTTCCTTCCACCCAGCGTTTCCAAAGTCTCCCGATAAAAATGATACCTCACTTGTGTGGGTAGGCCTAGCGCCCGCGACAGGAAACGCCCCAAAGCGCAACGTGGACACATCCAATTTTTTTAAATAAAACAGAGGTGTTTTTTGCGAAGTGCCTACCTGTAGATTTTGGCCTCTAGCTCAGCCGGCACCTAGGGAAACCTACCAAACCTGTGCATTTCTGAAAGCTAGAGAACTAGGGGAATCCAAGATGGGGTGACTTATGGGGCTCGGACCAGGTTCTGTTACCCAGAATCCTTTGCAAACCTCAAAATTTGGCTATAAAAACACCCTTTCCTCTCATTTCGGTGACAGAAAGTTCTGGAATCTGAGAGGAGCCACAAATTCCCTTCCACCCAGCGTTCCCCCAAGTCTCCCGATAAAAATGATACCTCACTTGTTTGGGTGGGCCAGGTGCCTGCAACAGAATAAGGCCCAAAACTTGAAGAGATAGAAGGGATAGCACAGCGAGTTTATAAGGGCATATTATTTTATACATCTTTAGACGGACTCTGCTTTGGGGACCCACATAAGTGAGGTGTCATTTTACTTGGGAGACTGATGGGAAAATTGGGGAGTAGGAATTTTGTGCTGGAGCGGTGATCCTACTAAGAAAAGTCAGGAAAATATGCTTTTTTATGCATATTTTGAGGTTTACAGAGGAGACTGGGTAAGAAAATGTTGGGGGAGCCACGCAAGCCACACCTCCCTGGACTCCTTGGGGTGTCTAGTTTTAAAAAATGTCTGGGTTTTGTAGGTTTCCCTAGATATAGGCCGCACCCAGGACCAAAAACATAGGTGGGCCCTCCCCCCCAAACACAGGTATTTTTGTAATATATCATTTTGATGTGTGCACATACGTCCGTGATGTGCCAAACACTAAAATTGTGAAAAGAAACACACTTAGGTTATGTGAAGAAGACCCCTCACCCACCAACCAAGTTGGTGGCATGCTTCATCATCGGGGTCCCACCCGTGGCACATTTCTTTGGCAGAAAGTTCTGGAATCTGAGAGGAGCCACAAATTTCCTTCCACCCAGCGTTCCCACAAGTCTCCCGATAAAAATGATACCTCACTTGTGTGGGTAGGCCTAGCGCCCGCGACAGGAAACGCCCCAAAGCGCAACGTGGACACATCCAATTTTTTGAAAGAAAACAGAGGTGTTTTTTGCGAAGTGCCTACCTGTAGATTTTGGCCTCTAGCTCAGCCGGCACCTAGGGAAACCTACCAAACCTGTGCATTTCTGAAAACTAGAGACCTAGGGGAATTCAAAATGGGGTGACTTGTGGGGCTCGGACCAGGTTCTGATACCCAGAATCCTTTGCAAACCTCAAAATTTGGCTAAAAAAACACATGTTCCTCACATTTCTGTGGCAGAAAGTTCTGGAATCTGAGAGGAGCCACAAATTTCCTTCCACCCAGCGTTTCCAAAGTCTCCCGATAAAAATGATACCTCACTTGTGTGGGTAGGCCTAGCGCCCGCGACAGGAAACGCCCCAAAGCGCAACGTGGACACATCCAATTTTTTTAAATAAAACAGAGGTGTTTTTTGCGAAGTGCCTACCTGTAGATTTTGGCCTCTAGCTCAGCCGGCACCTAGGGAAACCTACCAATCCGGCGCATTCTGAAAGCTAGAGAACTAGGGGAATCCAAGATGGGGTGACTTGTGGGGCTCGGACCAGGTTCTGTTACCCAGAATCCTTTGCAAACCTCAAAATTTGGCTATAAAAACACCCTTTCCTCTCATTTCGGTGACAGAAAGTTCTGGAATCTGAGAGGAGCCACAAATTCCCTTCCACCCAGCGTTCCCCCAAGTCTCCCGATAAAAAATGATACCTCACTTGTTTGGGTGGGCCAGGTGCCTGCAACAGAATAAGGCCCAAAACTTGAAGAGATAGAAGGGATAGCACAGCGAGTTTATAAGGGCATATTCTTTTATACATCTTTAGACTGACTCTGCTTTGGGGACCCACATAAGTGAGGTGTCATTTTACTTGGGAGACTGATGGGAAAACTGGGGAGTAGGAATTTTGTGCTGGAGCGGTGATCCTACTAAGAAAAGTCAGGAAAATATGCTTTTTTATGCATATTTTGAGGTTTACAGAGGAGACTGGGTAAGAAAATGTTGGGGGAGCCACGCAAGCCACACCTCCCTGGACTCCTTGGGGTGTCTAGTTTTAAAAAATGTATGGGTTTTGTAGGTTTCCCTAGATGAAGGCCGCACCCAGGACCAAAAACATAAGTGGGCCCTCCCCCCCAAACACAGGTATTTTTGTAATATATCATTTTGATGTGTGCACATACGTCCGTGATGTGCCAAACACTAAAATTGTGAAAAGAAACACACTTAGGTTATGTGAAGAAGACCCCTCACCCACCAACCAAGTTGGTGGCATGCTTCATCATCGGGGTCCCACCCGTGGCACATTTCTGTGGCAGAAAGTTCTGGAATCTGAGAGGAGCCACAAATTTCCTTCCACCCAGCGTTCCCACAAGTCTCCCGATAAAAATGATACCTCACTTGTGTGGGTAGGCCTAGCGCCCGCGACAGGAAACGCCCCAAAGCGCAACGTGGACACATCCAATTTTTTGAAAGAAAACAGAGGTGTTTTTTGCGAAGTGCCTACCTGTAGATTTTGGCCTCTAGCTCAGCCGGCACCTAGGGAAACCTACCAAACCTGTGCATTTCTGAAAACTAGAGACCTAGGGGAATTCAAGATGGGGTGACTTGTGGGGCTCGGACCAGGTTCTGTTACCCAGAATCCTTTGCAAACCTCAAAATTTGGCTAAAAAAACACATGTTCCTCACATTTCTGTGGCAGTAAGTTCTGGAATCTGAGAGGAGCCACAAATTTCCTTCCACCCAGCGTTCCCCCAAGTCTCCCGATAAAAATGATACCTCACTTGTGTGGGTAGGCCTAGCGCCCGCGACAGGAAACGCCCCAAAGCGCAACGTGGACACATCCCATTTTTTGAAAGAAAACAGTGCCTACCTGTGGATTTTGGCCTGTAGCTAGCCGGCACCAAGGGAAACCTACCAACCCTGTGCATTTTTGAAAAGTAGAGACCTAGGGGAATCCAAGATGGGGTGACTTGTGGGGTTCGGACCATGTTCTGTTACCCAGAATCCTTTGCAAACCTCAAAATTTGGCTAAAAAAAAAAACATGTTCCCAACATTTCTGTGGCAGAAAGTTCTGAAATCTGAGAGGAGCCACAAATTTCCTTCCACCCAGCGTTTCCCCAAATCTCCCGATAGAAATGATACCTCACTTGTGTGGGTAGGCCTACCGCCCGTGACAGGAAACGCCCCAAAGCGCAACGTGGACACATCCAATTTTTTTAAATAAAACAGAGATGTTTTTTGCGAAGTGCCTACCTGTAGATTTTGGCCTCTAACTCAGCCGGCACCTAGGGAAACCTACCAAACCTGTGCATTTCTGAAAACTAGAGAACTAGGGGAATCCAAGATGGGGTGACTTGTGGGGCTCGGACCAGGTTCTGTTACCCAGAATCCTTTGCAAACCTCAAAATTTGGCTATAAAAACACCCTTTCCTCTCATTTCGGTGACAGAAAGTTCTGGAATCTGAGAGGAGCCACAAATTCCCTTCCACCCAGCGTTCCCCCAAGTCTCCCGATAAAAAATGATACCTCACTTGTTTGGGTGGGCCAGGTGCCTGCAACAGAATAAGGCCCAAAACTTGAAGAGATAGAAGGGATAGCACAGCGAGTTTATAAGGGCATATTCTTTTATACATCTTTAGACGGACTCTGCTTTGGGGACCCACATAAGTGAGGTGTCATTTTACTTGGGAGACTGATGGGAAAACTGGGGAGTAGGAATTTTGTGCTGGAGCGGTGATCCTACTAAGAAAAGTCAGGAAAATATGCTTTTTTATGCATATTTTGAGGTTTACAGAGGAGACTGGGTAAGAAAATGTTGGGGGAGCCACGCAAGCCACACCTCCCTGGACTCCTTGGGGTGTCTAGTTTTAAAAAATGTATGGGTTTTGTAGGTTTCCCTAGATGAAGGCCGCACCCAGGACCAAAAACATAGGTGGGCCCTTCCCCCCCAAACACAGGTATTTTTGTAATATATCATTTTGATGTGTGCACATACGTCCGTGATGTGCCAAACACTAAAATTGTGAAAAGAAACACACTTAGGTTATGTGAAGAAGACCCCTCACCCACCAACCAAGTTGGTGGCATGCTTCATCATCGGGGTCCCAACCGTGGCACATTTCTGTGGCAGAAAGTTCTGGAATCTGAGAGGAGCCACAAATTTCCTTCCACCCAGCGTTCCCACAAGTCTCCCGATAAAAATGATACCTCACTTGTGTGGGTAGGCCTAGCGCCCGCGACAGGAAACGCCCCAAAGCGCAACGTGGACACATCCAATTTTTTGAAAGAAAACAGAGGTGTTTTTTGTGAAGTGCCTACCTGTAGATTTTGGCCTCTAGCTCAGCCGGCACCTAGGGAAACCTACCAAACCTGTGCATTTCTGAAAACTAGAGACCTAGGGGAATTCAAGAGGGGGTGACTTGTGGGGCTCGGACCAGGTTCTGTTACCCAGAATCCTTTGCAAACCTCAAAATTTGGCTAAAAAAACACATGTTCCTCACATTTCTGTGGCAGTAAGTTCTGGAATCTGAGAGGAGCCACAAATTTCCTTCCACCCAGCGTTCCCCCAAGTCTCCCGATAAAAATGATACCTCACTTGTGTGGGTAGGCCTAGCGCCCGCGACAGGAAACACCCCAAAGCGCAACGTGGACACATCCCATTTTTTGAAAGAAAACAGTGCCTACCTGTGGATTTTGGCCTGTAGCTAGCCGGCACCAAGGGAAACCTACCAACCCTGTGCATTTTTGAAAAGTAGAGACCTAGGGGAATCCAAGATGGGGTGACTTGTGGGGCTCGGACCAGGTTCTGTTACCCAGAATCCTTTGCAAACCTCAAAATTTGGCTAAAAAAAAAAACATGTTCCCAACATTTCTGTGGCAGAAAGTTCTGAAATCTGAGAGGAGCCACAAATTTACTCCCACCCAGCGTTTCCCCAAGTCTCCCGATAAAAATGATACCTCACTTGTGTGGGTAGGCCTACCGCCCGTGACAGGAAACGCCCCAAAGCGCAACGTGGACACATCCAATTTTTTTAAAGAAAACAGAGGTGTTTTTTGCGAAGTGCCTACCTGTAGATTTTGGCCTCTAGCTCAGCCGGCACCTAGGGAAACCTACCAAACCTGTGCATTTCTGAAAACTAGAGACCTAGGGGAATTCAAGATGGGGTGACTTGTGGGGCTCGGACCAGGTTCTGATACCCAGAATCCTTTGCAAACCTCAAAATTTGGCTAAAAAAACACATGTTCCTCACATTTCTGTGGCAGAAAGTTCTGGAATCTGAGAGGAGCCACAAATTTCCTTCCACCCAGCGTTTCCAAAGTCTCCCGATAAAAATGATACCTCACTTGTGTGGGTAGGCCTAGCGCCCGCGACAGGAAACGCCCCAAAGCGCAACGTGGACACATCCAATTTTTTTAAATAAAACAGAGGTGTTTTTTGCGAAGTGCCTACCTGTAGATTTTGGCCTCTAGCTCAGCCGGCACCTAGGGAAACCTACCAAACCTGTGCATTTCTGAAAGCTAGAGAACTAGGGGAATCCAAGATGGGGTGACTTGTGGGGCTCGGACCAGGTTCTGTTACCCAGAATCCTTTGCAAACCTCAAAATTTGGCTATAAAAACACCCTTTCCTCTCCTTTCGGTGACAGAAAGTTCTGGAATCTGAGAGGAGCCACAAATTCCCTTCCACCCAGCGTTCCCCCAAGTCTCCCGATAAAAAATGATACCTCACTTGTTTGGGTGGGCCAGGTGCCTGCAACAGAATACGGCCCAAAACTTGAAGAGATAGAAGGGATAGCACAGCGAGTTTATAAGGGCATATTCTTTTATACATCTTTAGACGGACTCTGCTTTGGGGACCCACATAAGTGAGGTGTCATTTTACTTGGGAGACTGATGGGAAAACTGGGGAGTAGGAATTTTGTGCTGGAGCGGTGATCCTACTAAGAAAAGTCAGGAAAATATGCTTTTTTATGCATATTTTGAGGTTTACAGAGGAGACTGGGTAAGAAAATGTTGGGGGAGCCACGCAAGCCACACCTCCCTGGACTCCTTGGGTTGTCTAGTTTTAAAAAATGTATGGGTTTTGTAGGTTTCCCTAGATGAAGGCCGCACCCAGGACCAAAAACATAGGTGGGCCCTCCCCCCCAAACACAGGTATTTTTGTAATATATCATTTTGATGTGTGCACATACGTCCGTGATGTGCCAAACACTAAAATTGTGAAAAGAAACACACTTAGGTTATGTGAAGAAGACCCCTCACCCACCAACCAAGTTGGTGGCATGCTTCATCATCGGGGTCCCACCCGTGGCACATTTCTGTGGCAGAAAGTTCTGGAATCTGAGAGGAGCCACAAATTTCCTTCCACCCAGCGTTCCCACAAGTCTCCCGATAAAAATGATACCTCACTTGTGTGGGTAGGCCTAGCGCCCGCGACAGGAAACGCCCCAAAGCGCAACGTGGACACATCCAATTTTTTGAAAGAAAACAGAGGTGTTTTTTGCGAAGTGCCTACCTGTAGATTTTGGCCTGTAGCTCAGCCGGCACCTAGGGAAACCTACCAAACCTGTGCATTTCTGAAAACTAGAGACCTAGGGGAATTCAAGATGGGGTGACTTGTGGGGCTCGGACCAGGTTCTGTTACCCAGAATCCTTTGCAAACCTCAAAATTTGGCTAAAAAAACACATGTTCCTCACATTTCTGTGGCAGTAAGTTCTGGAATCTGAGAGGAGCCACAAATTTCCTTCCACCCAGCGTTCCCCCAAGTCTCCCGATAAAAATGATACCTCACTTGTGTAGGTAGGCCTAGCGCCCGCGACAGGAAACGCCCCAAAGCGCAACGTGGACACATCACATTTTTTAAAATAAAACAGAGGTGTTTTTTGCGAAGTGCCTACCTGTAGATTTTGGCCTCTAGCTCAGCCGGCACCTAGGGAAACCTACCAAACCTGTGCATTTCTGAAAGCTAGAGAACTAGGGGAATCCAAGATGGGGTGACTTGTGGGGCTCGGACCAGGTTCTGTTACCCAGAATCCTTTGCAAACCTCAAAATTTGGCTATAAAAACACCCTTTCCTCTCATTTCGGTGACAGAAAGTTCTGGAATCTGAGAGGAGCCACAAATTCCCTTCCACCCAGCGTTCCCCCAAGTCTCCCGATAAAAAATGATACCTCACTTGTTTGGGTGGGCCAGGTGCCTGCAACAGAATAAGGCCCACAACTTGAAGAGATAGAAGGGATAGCACAGCGAGTTTATAAGGGCATATTCTTTTATACATCTTTAGACGGACTCTGCTTTGGGGACCCACATAAGTGAGGTGTCATTTTACTTGGGAGACTGATGGGAAAACTGGGGAGTAGGAATTTTGTGCTGGAGCGGTGATCCTACTAAGAAAAGTCAGGAAAATATGCTTTTTTATGCATATTTTGAGGTTTACAGAGGAGACTGGGTAGGAAAATGTTGGGGGAGCCACGCAAGCCACACCTCCCTGGACTCCTTGGGGTGTCTAGTTTTAAAAAATGTATGGGTTTTGTAGGTTTCCCTAGATGAAGGCCGCACCCAGGACCAAAAACATAGGTGGGCCCTCCCCCCCAAACACAGGTATTTTTGTAATATATCATTTTGATGTGTGCACATACGTCCGTGATGTGCCAAACACTAAAATTGTGAAAAGAAACACACTTAGGTTATGTGAAGAAGACCCCTCACCCACCAACCAAGTTGGTGGCATGCTTCATCATCGGGGTCCCAACCGTGGCACATTTCTGTGGCAGAAAGTTCTGGAATCTGAGAGGAGCCACAAATTTCCTTCCACCCAGCGTTCCCACAAGTCTCCCGATAAAAATGATACCTCACTTGTGTGGGTAGGCCTAGCGCCCGCGACAGGAAACGCCCCAAAGCGCAACGTGGACACATCCAATTTTTTGAAAGAAAACAGAGGTGTTTTTTGCGAAGTGCCTACCTGTAGATTTTGGCCTCTAGCTCAGCCGGCACCTAGGGAAACCTACCAAACCTGTGCATTTCTGAAAACTAGAGACCTAGGGGAATTCAAGAGGGGGTGACTTGTGGGGCTCGGACCAGGTTCTGTTACCCAGAATCCTTTGCAAACCTCAAAATTTGGCTAAAAAAACACATGTTCCTCACATTTCTGTGGCAGTAAGTTCTGGAATCTGAGAGGAGCCACAAATTTCCTTCCACCCAGCGTTCCCCCAAGTCTCCCGATAAAAATGATACCTCACTTGTGTGGGTAGGCCTAGCGCCCGCGACAGGAAACACCCCAAAGCGCAACGTGGACATATCCCATTTTTTGAAAGAAAACAGTGCCTACCTGTGGATTTTGGCCTGTAGCTAGCCGGCACCAAGGGAAACCTACCAACCCTGTGCATTTTTGAAAAGTAGAGACCTAGGGGAATCCAAGATGGGGTGACTTGTGGGGCTCGGACCAGGTTCTGTTAACCAGAATCCTTTGCAAACCTCAAAATATGGCTAAAAAAAAAAAACATGTTCCCAACATTTCTGTGGCAGAAAGTTCTGAAATCTGAGAGGAGCCACAAATTTCCTTCCACCCAGCGTTTCCCCAAGTCTCCCGATAAAAATGATACCTCACTTGTGTGGGTAGGCCTACCGCCCGTGACAGGAAACGCCCCAAAGCGCAACGTGGACACATCCAATTTTTTTAAAGAAAACAGAGGTGTTTTTTGCGAAGTGCCTACCTGTAGATTTTGGCCTCTAGCTCATCCGGCACCTAGGGAAACCTACCAAACCTGTGCATTTCTGAAAACTAGAGACCTAGGGGAATTCAAGATGGGGTGACTTGTGGGGCTCGGACCAGGTTCTGATACCCAGAATCCTTTGCAAACCTCAAAATTTGGCTAAAAAAACACATGTTCCTCACATTTCTGTGGCAGAAAGTTCTGGAATCTGAGAGGAGCCACAAATTTCCTTCCACCCAGCGTTTCCAAAGTCTCCCGATAAAAATGATACCTCACTTGTGTGGGTAGGCCTAGCGCCCGCGACAGGAAACGCCCCAAAGCGCAACGTGGACACATCCAATTTTTTTAAATAAAACAGAGGTGTTTTTTGCGAAGTGCCTACCTGTAGATTTTGGCCTCTAGCTCAGCCGGCACCTAGGGAAACCTACCAAACCTGTGCATTTCTGAAAGCTAGAGAACTAGGGGAATCCAAGATGGGGTGACTTGTGGGGCTCGGACCAGGTTCTGTTACCCGGAATCCTTTGCAAACCTCAAAATTTGGCTATAAAAACAGCCTTTCCTCTCCTTTCGGTGACAGAAAGTTCTGGAATCTGAGAGGAGCCACAAATTCCCTTCCACCCAGCGTTCCCCCAAGTCTCCCGATAAAAAATGATACCTCACTTGTTTGGGTGGGCCAGGTGCCTGCAACAGAATACGGCCCAAAACTTGAAGAGATAGAAGGGATAGCACAGCGAGTTTATAAGGGCATATTCTTTTATACATCTTTAGACGGACTCTGCTTTGGGGACCCACATAAGTGAGGTGTCATTTTACTTGGGAGACTGATGGGAAAACTGGGGAGTAGGAATTTTGTGCTGGAGCGGTGATCCTACTAAGAAAAGTCAGGAAAATATGCTTTTTTATGCATATTTTGAGGTTTACAGAGGAGACTGGGTAAGAAAATGTTGGGGGAGCCACGCAAGCCACACCTCCCTGGACTCCTTGGGTTGTCTAGTTTTAAAAAATGTATGGGTTTTGTAGGTTTCCCTAGATGAAGGCCGCACCCAGGACCAAAAACATAGGTGGGCCCTCCCCCCCAAACACAGGTATTTTTGTAATATATCATTTTGATGTGTGCACATACGTTCGTGATGTGCCAAACACTAAAATTGTGAAAAGAAACACACTTAGGTTATGTGAAGAAGACCCCTCACCCACCAACCAAGTTGGTGGCATGCTTCATCATCGGGGTCCCACCCGTGGCACATTTCTGTGGCAGAAAGTTCTGGAATCTGAGAGGAGCCACAAATTTCCTTCCACCCAGCGTTCCCACAAGTCTCCCGATAAAAATGATACCTCACTTGTGTGGGTAGGCCTAGCGCCCGCGACAGGAAACGCCCCAAAGCGCAACGTGGACACATCCAATTTTTTGAAAGAAAACAGAGGTGTTTTTTGCGAAGTGCCTACCTGTAGATTTTGGCCTGTAGCTCAGCCGGCACCTAGGGAAACCTACCAAACCTGTGCATTTCTGAAAACTAGAGACCTAGGGGAATTCAAGATGGGGTGACTTGTGGGGCTCGGACCAGGTTCTGTTACCCAGAATCCTTTGCAAACCTCAAAATTTGGCAAAAAAAACACATGTTCCTCACATTTCTGTGGCAGTAAGTTCTGGAATCTGAGAGGAGCCACAAATTTCCTTCCACCCAGCGTTCCCCCAAGTCTCCCGATAAAAATGATACCTCACTTGTGTAGGTAGGCCTAGCGCCCGCGACAGGAAACGCCCCAAAGCGCAACGTGGACACATCACATTTTTTAAAATAAAACAGAAGTGTTTTTTGCGAAGTGCCTACCTGTAGATTTTGGCCTCTAGCTCAGCCGGCACCTAGGGAAACCTACCAAACCTGTGCATTTCTGAAAGCTAGAGAACTAGGGGAATCCAAGATGGGGTGACTTGTGGGGCTCGGACCAGGTTCTGTTACCCAGAATCCTTTGCAAACCTCAAAATTTGGCTATAAAAACACCCTTTCCTCTCATTTCGGTGACAGAAAGTTCTGGAATCTGAGAGGAGCCACAAATTCCCTTCCACCCAGCGTTCCCCCAAGTCTCCCGATAAAAAATGATACCTCACTTGTTTGGGTGGGCCAGGTGCCTGCAACAGAATAAGGCCCACAACTTGAAGAGATAGAAGGGATAGCACAGCGAGTTTATAAGGGCATATTCTTTTATACATCTTTAGACGGACTCTGCTTTGGGGACCCACATAAGTGAGGTGTCATTTTACTTGGGAGACTGATGGGAAAACTGGGGAGTAGGAATTTTGTGCTGGAGCGGTGATCCTACTAAGAAAAGTCAGGAAAATATGCTTTTTTATGCATATTTTGAGGTTTACAGAGGAGACTGGGTAGGAAAATGTTGGGGGAGCCACGCAAGCCACACCTCCCTGGACTCCTTGGGGTGTCTAGTTTTAAAAAATGTATGGGTTTTGTAGGTTTCCCTAGATGAAGGCCGCACCCAGGACCAAAAACATAGGTGGGCCCTCCCCCCCAAACACAGGTATTTTTGTAATATATCATTTTGATGTGTGCACATACGTCCGTGATGTGCCAAACACTAAAATTGTGAAAAGAAACACACTTAGGTTATGTGAAGAAGACCCCTCACCCACCAACCAAGTTGGTGGCATGCTTCATCATCGGGGTCCCAACCGTGGCACATTTCTGTGGCAGAAAGTTCTGGAATCTGAGAGGAGCCACAAATTTCCTTCCACCCAGCGTTCCCACAAGTCTCCCGATAAAAATGATACCTCACTTGTGTGGGTAGGCCTAGCGCCCGCGACAGGAAACGCCCCAAAGCGCAACGTGGACACATCCAATTTTTTGAAAGAAAACAGAGGTGTTTTTTGCGAAGTGCCTACCTGTAGATTTTGGCCTCTAGCTCAGCCGGCACCTAGGGAAACCTACCAAACCTGTGCATTTCTGAAAACTAGAGACCTAGGGGAATTCAAGAGGGGGTGACTTGTGGGGCTCGGACCAGGTTCTGTTACCCAGAATCCTTTGCAAACCTCAAAATTTGGCTAAAAAAACACATGTTCCTCACATTTCTGTGGCAGTAAGTTCTGGAATCTGAGAGGAGCCACAAATTTCCTTCCACCCAGCGTTCCCCCAAGTCTCCCGATAAAAATGATACCTCACTTGTGTGGGTAGGCCTAGCGCCCGCGACAGGAAACACCCCAAAGCGCAACGTGGACATATCCCATTTTTTGAAAGAAAACAGTGCCTACCTGTGGATTTTGGCCTGTAGCTAGCCGGCACCAAGGGAAACCTACCAACCCTGTGCATTTTTGAAAAGTAGAGACCTAGGGGAATCCAAGATGGGGTGACTTGTGGGGCTCGGACCAGGTTCTGTTAACCAGAATCCTTTGCAAACCTCAAAATATGGCTAAAAAAAAAAAACATGTTCCCAACATTTCTGTGGCAGAAAGTTCTGAAATCTGAGAGGAGCCACAAATTTCCTTCCACCCAGCGTTTCCCCAAGTCTCCCGATAAAAATGATACCTCACTTGTGTGGGTAGGCCTACCGCCCGTGACAGGAAACGCCCCAAAGCGCAACGTGGACACATCCAATTTTTTTAAAGAAAACAGAGGTGTTTTTTGCGAAGTGCCTACCTGTAGATTTTGGCCTCTAGCTCATCCGGCACCTAGGGAAACCTACCAAACCTGTGCATTTCTGAAAACTAGAGACCTAGGGGAATTCAAGATGGGGTGACTTGTGGGGCTCGGACCAGGTTCTGATACCCAGAATCCTTTGCAAACCTCAAAATTTGGCTAAAAAAACACATGTTCCTCACATTTCTGTGGCAGAAAGTTCTGGAATCTGAGAGGAGCCACAAATTTCCTTCCACCCAGCGTTTCCAAAGTCTCCCGATAAAAATGATACCTCACTTGTGTGGGTAGGCCTAGCGCCCGCGACAGGAAACGCCCCAAAGCGCAACGTGGACACATCCAATTTTTTTAAATAAAACAGAGGTGTTTTTTGCGAAGTGCCTACCTGTAGATTTTGGCCTCTAGCTCAGCCGGCACCTAGGGAAACCTACCAAACCTGTGCATTTCTGAAAGCTAGAGAACTAGGGGAATCCAAGATGGGGTGACTTGTGGGGCTCGGACCAGGTTCTGTTACCCAGAATCCTTTGCAAACCTCAAAATTTGGCTATAAAAACACCCTTTCCTCTCCTTTCGGTGACAGAAAGTTCTGGAATCTGAGAGGAGCCACAAATTCCCTTCCACCCAGCGTTCCCCCAAGTCTCCCGATAAAAAATGATACCTCACTTGTTTGGGTGGGCCAGGTGCCTGCAACAGAATACGGCCCAAAACTTGAAGAGATAGAAGGGATAGCACAGCGAGTTTATAAGGGCATATTCTTTTATACATCTTTAGACGGACTCTGCTTTGGGGACCCACATAAGTGAGGTGTCATTTTACTTGGGAGACTGATGGGAAAACTGGGGAGTAGGAATTTTGTGCTGGAGCGGTGATCCTACTAAGAAAAGTCAGGAAAATATGCTTTTTTATGCATATTTTGAGGTTTACAGAGGAGACTGGGTAAGAAAATGTTGGGGGAGCCACGCAAGCCACACCTCCCTGGACTCCTTGGGTTGTCTAGTTTAAAAAAATGTATGGGTTTTGTAGGTTTCCCTAGATGAAGGCCGCACCCAGGACCAAAAACATAGGTGGGCCCTCCCCCCCAAACACAGGTATTTTTGTAATATATCATTTTGATGTGTGCACATACGTTCGTGATGTGCCAAACACTAAAATTGTGAAAAGAAACACACTTAGGTTATGTGAAGAAGACCCCTCACCCACCAACCAAGTTGGTGGCATGCTTCATCATCGGGGTCCCACCCGTGGCACATTTCTGTGGCAGAAAGTTCTGGAATCTGAGAGGAGCCACAAATTTCCTTCCACCCAGCGTTCCCACAAGTCTCCCGATAAAAATGATACCTCACTTGTGTGGGTAGGCCTAGCGCCCGCGACAGGAAACGCCCCAAAGCGCAACGTGGACACATCCAATTTTTTGAAAGAAAACAGAGGTGTTTTTTGCGAAGTGCCTACCTGTAGATTTTGGCCTGTAGCTCAGCCGGCACCTAGGGAAACCTACCAAACCTGTGCATTTCTGAAAACTAGAGACCTAGGGGAATTCAAGATGGGGTGACTTGTGGGGCTCGGACCAGGTTCTGTTACCCAGAATCCTTTGCAAACCTCAAAATTTGGCTAAAAAAACACATGTTCCTCACATTTCTGTGGCAGTAAGTTCTGGAATCTGAGAGGAGCCACAAATTTCCTTCCACCCAGCGTTCCCCCAAGTCTCCCGATAAAAATGATACCTCACTTGTGTGGGTAGGCCTAGCGCCCGCGACAGGAAACACCCCAAAGCGCAACGTGGACACATCCCATTTTTTGAAAGAAAACAGTGCCTACCTGTGGATTTTGGCCTGTAGCTAGCCGGCACCAAGGGAAACCTACCAACCCTGTGCATTTTTGAAAAGTAGAGACCTAGGGGAATCCAAGATGGGGTGACTTGTGGGGCTCGGACCAGGTTCTGTTACCCAGAATCCTTTGCAAACCTCAAAATTTGGCTTAAAAAAAAAACATGTTCCCAACATTTCTGTGGCAGAAAGTTCTGAAATCTGAGAGGAGCCACAAATTTCCTTCCACCCAGCGTTTCCCCAAGTCTCCCGATAAAAATGATACCTCACTTGTGTGGGTAGGCCTACCACCCGTGACAGGAAACGCCCCAAAGCGCAACGTGGACACATCCAATTTTTTTAAAGAAAACAGAGGTGTTTTTTGCGAAGTGCCTACCTGTAGATTTTGGCCTCTAGCTCAGCCGGCACCTAGGGAAACCTACCAAACCTGTGCATTTCTGAAAACTAGAGACCTAGGGGAATTCAAGATGGGGTGACTTGTGGGGCTCGGACCAGGTTCTGATACCCAGAATCCTTTGCAAACCTCAAAATTTGGCTAAAAAAACACATGTTCCTCACATTTCAGTGGCAGAAAGTTCTGGAATCTGAGAGGAGCCACAAATTTCCTTCCACCCAGCGTTTCCAAAGTCTCCCGATAAAAATGATACCTCACTTGTGTGGGTAGGCCTAGCGCCCGCGACAGGAAACGCCCCAAAGCGCAACGTGGACACATCCAATTTTTTTAAATAAAACAGAGGTGTTTTTTGCGAAGTGCCTACCTGTAGATTTTGGCCTCTAGCTCAGCCGGCACCTAGGGAAACCTACCAAACCTGTGCATTTCTGAAAGCTAGAGAACTAGGGGAATCCAAGATGGGGTGACTTGTGGGGCTCGGACCAGGTTCTGTTACCCAGAATCCTTTGCAAACCTCAAAATTTGGCTATAAAAACACCCTTTCCTCTCATTTCGGTGAAAGAAAGTTCTGGAATCTGAGAGGAGCCACAAATTCCCTTCCACCCAGCGTTCCCCCAAGTCTCCCGATAAAAAATGATACCTCACTTGTTTGGGTGGGCCAGGTGCCTGCAACAGAATAAGGCCCAAAACTTGAAGAGATAGAAGGGATAGCACAGCGAATTTATAAGGGCATATTCTTTTATACATCTTTAGACGGACTCTGCTTTGGGGACCCACATAAGTGAGGTGTCATTTTACTTGGGAGACTGATGGGAAAACTGGGGAGTAGGAATTTTGTGCTGGAGCGGTGATCCTACTAAGAAAAGTCAGGAAAATATGCTCTTTTATGCATATTTTGAGGTTTACAGAGGAGACTGGGTAAGAAAATGTTGGGGGAGCCACGCAAGCCACACCTCCCTGGACTCCTTGGGGTGTCTAGTTTTAAAAAATGTATGGGTTTTGTAGGTTTCCCTAGATGAAGGCCACACCCAGGACCAAAAACATAGGTGGGCCCTCCCCCCCAAACACAGGTATTTTTGTAATATATCATTTTGATGTGTGCACATACGTCTGTGATGTGCCAAACACTAAAATTGTGAAAAGAAACACACTTAGGTTATGTGAAGAAGACCCCTCACCCACCAACCAAGTTGGTGGCATGCTTCATCATCCGGGTCCCACCCGTGGCACATTTCTGTGGCAGAAAGTTCTGGAATCTGAGAGGAGCCACAAATTTCCTTCCACCCAGCGTTCCCACAAGTCTCCCGATAAAAATGATAGCTCACTTGTGTGGGTAGGCCTAGCGCCCGAAATAGGAAACGCCCTAAAGCGCAACGTGGACACATCCAAATTTTTGAAAGAAAACAGAGGTGTTTTTTGCGAAGTGCCTACCTGTAGATTTTGGCCTCTAGCTCAGCCGGCACCTAGGGAAACCTACCAAACCTGTGCATTTCTGAAAACTAGAGACCTAGGGGAATTCAAGAGGGGGTGACTTGTGGGGCTCGGACCAGGTTCTGTTACCCAGAATCCTTTGCAAACCTCAAAATTTGGCTAAAAAAACACATGTTCCTCACATTTCTGTGGCAGTAAGTTCTGGAATCTGAGAGGAGCCACAAATTTCCTTCCACCCAGCGTTCCCCCAAGTCTCCCGATAAAAATGATACCTCACTTGTGTGGGTAGGCCTAGCGCCCGCGACAGGAAACACCCCAAAGCGCAACGTGGACACATCCCATTTTTTGAAAGAAAACAGTGCCTACCTGTGGATTTTGGCCTGTAGCTAGCCGGCACCAAGGGAAACCTACCAACCCTGTGCATTTTTGAAAAGTAGAGACCTAGGGGAATCCAAGATGGGGTGACTTGTGGGGCTCGGACCAGGTTCTGTTACCCAGAATCCTTTGCAAACCTCAAAATTTGGCTTAAAAAAAAAACATGTTCCCAACATTTCTGTGGCAGAAAGTTCTGAAATCTGAGAGGAGCAACAAATTTCCTTCCACCCAGCGTTTCCCCAAGTCTCCCGATAAAAATGATACCTCACTTGTGTGGGTAGGCCTACCGCCCGTGACAGGAAACGCCCCAAAGCGCAACGTGGACACATCCAATTTTTTTAAAGAAAACAGAGGTGTTTTTTGCGAAGTGCCTACCTGTAGATTTTGGCCTCTAGCTCAGCCGGCACCTAGGGAAACCTACCAAACCTGTGCATTTCTGAAAACTAGAGACCTCGGGGAATTCAAGATGGGGTGACTTGTGGGGCTCGGACCAGGTTCTGATACCCAGAATCCTTTGCAAACCTCAAAATTTGGCTAAAAAAACACATGTTCCTCACATTTCAGTGGCAGAAAGTTCTGGAATCTGAGAGGAGCCACAAATTTCCTTCCACCCAGCGTTTCCAAAGTCTCCCGATAAAAATGATACCTCACTTGTGTGGGTAGGCCTAGCGCCCGCGACAGGAAACGCCCCAAAGCGCAACGTGGACACATCCAATTTTTTAAAATAAAACAGAGGTGTTTTTTGCGAAGTGCCTACCTGTAGATTTTGGCCTCTAGCTCAGCCGGCACCTAGGGAAACCTACCAAACCTGTGCATTTCTGAAAGCTAGAGAACTAGGGGAATCCAAGATGGGGTGACTTGTGGGGCTCGGACCAGGTTCTGTTACCCAGAATCCTTTGCAAACCTCAAAATTTGGCTATAAAAACACCCTTTCCTCTCATTTCGGTGAAAGAAAGTTCTGGAATCTGAGAGGAGCCACAAATTCCCTTCCACCCAGCGTTCCCCCAAGTCTCCCGATAAAAAATGATACCTCACTTGTTTGGGTGGGCCAGGTGCCTGCAACAGAATAAGGCCCAAAACTTGAAGAGATAGAAGGGATAGCACAGCGAATTTATAAGGGCATATTCTTTTATACATCTTTAGACGGACTCTGCTTTGGGGACCCACATAAGTGAGGTGTCATTTTACTTGGGAGACTGATGGGAAAACTGGGGAGTAGGAATTTTGTGCTGGAGCGGTGATCCTACTAAGAAAAGTCAGGAAAATATGCTTTTTTATGCATATTTTGAGGTTTACAGAGGAGACTGGGTAAGAAAATGTTGGGGGAGCCACGCAAGCCACACCTCCCTGGACTCCTTGGGGTGTCTAGTTTTAAAAAATGTATGGGTTTTGTAGGTTTCCCTAGATGAAGGCCACACCCAGGACCAAAAACATAGGTGGGCCCTCCCCCCCAAACACAGGTATTTTTGTAATATATCATTTTGATGTGTGCACATACGTCTGTGATGTGCCAAACACTAAAATTGTGAAAAGAAACACACTTAGGTTATGTGAAGAAGACCCCTCACCCACCAACCAAGTTGGTGGCATGCTTCATCATCGGGGTCCCACCCGTGGCACATTTCTGTGGCAGAAAGTTCTGGAATCTGAGAGGAGCCACAAATTTCCTTCCACCCAGCGTTCCCACAAGTCTCCCGATAAAAATGATACCTCACTTGTGTGGGTAGGCCTAGAGCCCGCGACAGGAAACGCCCCAAAGCGCAACGTGGACACATCCAATTTTTTGAAAGAAAACAGAGGTGTTTTTTGCGAAGTGCCTACCTGTAGATTTTGGCCTCTAGCTCAGCCGGCACCTAGGGAAACCTACCAAACCTGTGCATTTCTGAAAACTAGAGACCTAGGGGAATTCAAGATGGGGTGACTTGTGGGGCTCGGACCAGGTTCTGTTACCCAGAATCCTTTGCAAACCTCAAAATTTGGCTAAAAAAACACATGTTCCTCACATTTCTGTGGCAGTAAGTTCTGGAATCTGAGAGGAGCCACAAATTTCCTTCCACCCAGCGTTCCCCCAAGTCTCCCGATAAAAATGATACCTCACTTGTGTGGGTAGGCCTAGCGCCCGCGACAGGAAACGCCCCAAAGCGCAACGTGGACACATCCCATTTTTTGAAAGAAAACAGTGCCTACCTGTGGATTTTGGCCTGTAGCTAGCCGGCACCAAGGGTAACCTACCAACCCTGTGCATTTTTTAAAAGTAGAGACCTAGGGGAATCCAAGATGGGGTGACTTGTGGGGCTCGGACCAGGTTCTGTTACCCAGAATCCTTTGCAAACCTCAAAATTTGGCTAAAAAAAAAAACATGTTCCCAACATTTCTGTGGCAGAAAGTTCTGAAATCTGAGAGGAGCCACAAATTTCCTTCCACCCAGCGTTTCCCCAAGTCTCCCGATAAAAATGATACCTCACTTGTGTGGGTAGGCCTAGCGCCCGCGACAGGAAACGCCCCAAAGCGCAACGTGGACACATCCAATTTTTTAAAATAAAACAGAGGTGTTTTTTGCGAAGTGCCTACCTGTAGATTTTGGCCTCTAGCTCAGCCGGCACCTAGGGAAACCTACCAAACCTGTGCATTTCTGAAAGCTAGAGAACTAGGGGAATCCAAGATGGGGTGACTTGTGGGGCTCGGACCAGGTTCTGTTACCCAGAATCCTTTGCAAACCTCAAAATTTGGCTATAAAAACACCCTTTCCTCTCATTTAGGTGACAGAAAGTTCTGGAATCTGAGAGGAGCCACAAATTCCCTTCCACCCAGCGTTCCCCCAAGTCTCCCGATAAAAAATGATACCTCACTTGTGTGGGTGGGCCAGGTGCCTGCAACAGAATAAGGCCCAAAACCTGAAGAGATAGAAGGGATAGCACAGCGAGTTTATAAGGGCATATTCTTTAATACATCTTTAGACGGTCTCTGCTTTGGGGACCCACATAAGTGAGGTGTCATTTTACTTGGGAGACTGATGGGAAAACTGGGGAGTAGGAATTTTGTGCTGGAGCGGTGATCCTACTAAGAAAAGTCAGGAAAACATGCTTTTTTATGCATATTTTGAGGTTTACAGAGGAGACTGGGTAAAAATATGTTGGGGGAGCCACGCAAGCCACACCTCCCTGGACTCCTTGGGGTGTCTAGTTTAGTCTAGTTTTAAAAAATGTCTGGGTTTTGTAGGTTTCCCTAGATGAAGGCCGCACCCAGGACCAAAAACATAGGTGGGCCCTCCCCCCCAAACACAGGTATTTTTGTAATATATCATTTTGATGTGTGCACATACGTCCGTGATGTGCCAAACACTAAAATTGTGAAAAGAAACACACTTAGGTTATGTGAAGAAGACCCCTCACCCACCAACCAAGTTGGTGGCATGCTTCATCATCGGGGTCCCACCCGTGGCACCTAGTGTGTCACAGGTGTGCTGCGACGCCTGATTACAGCGGAGCAGGTTTTGTCATTTTTACCATGCATACTGGTTGGATTTGGCACGAGGGTGAGTGATGGTTCAGTGGATCAAATTTTATTAACAAGAGATTTCACAAAAATGAAATGTACTGCTAATAACTGAAAGGCAAAAAACTGAACCAATGACTCACAGCTTGTTGAGCTGTAAAGCCGCGACAAGGCACCAACCACTTAACAGTCCATTCACACACCTTTCATACATGACACGCACAAGACCATTCACACCGCCAGCCACGGGCCCAGCACATTACAACACTCACATCGACAGACCGCGCCACTCAAGGGCCCATCACTTACATACGCTCACATGCCTGATACAAGAATCACACCAGCTGATGGGAGTGTGGACTGCCATTTGGCTGGCACCGCCAGCCAAGCGCCACCCCATGCACACCACCAGCCAAGCGCCACCCCAAGCACACCGCCAGCCAAGCGCCACCCCAAGCACACCGCCAGCCAAGCGCCACCCCACGCACACCGCCAGCCAAGCGCCACCCCACGCACACCGCCAGCCAAGCGCCACCCCAAGCACACCGCCAGCCAAGCGCCACCCCACGCACACCGCCAGCCAAGCGCCACCACAAGCACACCGCCAGCCAAGCGCCACCCCAAGCACACCGCCAGCCAAGCGCCACCCCACGCACACGGCCAGCCAAGCGCCACCCCAAGCACACCGCCAGCCAAGCGCTACCCCACGCACACCGCCAGCCAAGCACCACCCCACACACACCGCCAGCCAAGCGCCACCCCACGCACACCGCCATCACTTTTTTTGTTTATAAACAACAAAGAAACCACTAATTATAAAATAAGCACAAAACTACAAACACAAAAGCTCTAACTAAATACATGACAGAGATGCCAACCGTGAAACATATGAAAATATGAAACAGGCAGCTTACGCTCACGGTATTTCCCAGATTTTTTTTTTGGTATGGTAACTTCTATAACAGCCGGGCACACACATCCCAGGCTTTGAAGGGCATTCGGGGCAGTACATCCGGCTCTCCCTCCGGATTAATCTCCGGGCACATACTCTACATTTCTTTGTGGGCAAGTCTTTTTTGGGAGTGGGAGGAATGTGAGGAATGTGGGAGGAATGTGATCTGGAAAGTGCCGATCTTTCAATCTAGCCACATCCTCCACCACTTCTACTCTAGGAACTCTTGCCGGTTCCACCACAATAAGGCTTTCTATCACTGACTCCTGAAATTTAACAAATATCATCCTTGACTCAGGTGAACAATCCTTGTATACAATAAAGGCATTAAAAGTTGCCAAATGAAATAAATGTAGGGCCAACTTTTTATACCACACATAAGACTTACGAAGAGCAGTGTAAGGTTCCAACCTCTGATCTACTCTATCAACACCACCCATGTAGTCCAAAATGCACGCAGGTTTGCGCACTTCCGCAACCTGACCCCAAACAGCCACAGGGGAAGTACTCTCATCATGGATGGTCGATAGCATGTACACATCCCTCCTGTCTGAAAATTTCAGAGCTAGCAGCTCATTATTCCGCAAGGCACTGCACTGTCCCCTCTCAAGTTTTTTACAGACAAGCTCCCTTGGATAGCCTTTCCAGTTAGAACGGATTGTGCCACAAGCAACAGTGTCCACCCTAAACAACTCCTTGAACAACTGCACTCCAGTGTAGAAATTATCTACGTACAAATGGTGACCTTTGTTAAACAGCCGTCTAGCAAGTTCCCACACAATTTTTTCGCTAACTCCAAAAGTGTCCGGACAACCAGGAGGGTCAATACTGGAATCCCTAAAAGTGTAGACCCGGAAATTATTCACATATCCTGTACTGCTTTCTGACAGCAGATACAATTTAATCCCATACTGTGCCCTCTTACTAGGAATGTACTGCTTAAAATCAACACCACCCATGTGCCTATTGTAGTCCAAAATGCACGCAGGTTTGCGCACTTCCGCAACCTGACCCCAAACAGCCACAGGGGAAGTACTCTCATCATGGATGGTCGATAGCATGTACACATCCCTCCTGTCTGAAAATTTCAGAGCTAGCAGCTCATTATTCCGCAAGGCACTGCACTGTCCCCTCTCAAGTTTTTTACAGACAAGCTCCCTTGGATAGCCTTTCCAGTTAGAACGGATTGTGCCACAAGCAACAGTGTCCACCCTAAACAACTCCTTGAACAACTGCACTCCAGTGTAGAAATTATCTACGTACAAATGGTGACCTTTGTTAAACAGCCGTCTAGCAAGTTCCCACACAATTTTTTCGCTAACTCCAAAAGTGTCCGGACAACCAGGAGGGTCAATACTGGAATCCCTACCAGTGTAGACCCGGAAATTATTCACATATCCTGTACTGCTTTCTGACAGCAGATACAATTTAATCCCATACTGTGCCCTCTTACTAGGAATGTACTGCTTAAAAACTAAACGCCCCTTGAAAAGGACCAAAGACTCGTCCACACTTATCTCTTTGCCTGGAACATAGACCTCTGAAAACCGATCCACAAAATGATCAAGGACAGGCCTAATCTTAAAAAGGCGGTCACAATCAGGGTGATCTCGTGGCAAGGCTAAAGCACTGTCTACAAAATGCAGCATACGAAGAAGAAGCAAATACCGATTACGTGTCATAGTTGCAGGAAATATAGCAGTTGCCATCAAGGGACTAGTAGACCAATAAGAAGCCAGTGACGGCTTCCTGATCAACCTCATCAAAAAAGACAAACCTAAAAACCTTTTCATCTCTTCCAGATATGTGGGAACCCACTGAGTAGCTCTAGACTGAGGCTTAAGTCTGGCAGCGTTGTCCCGCAAATATTGCTCTGCATACACATTTGTCTGCTCCACAATCTCTTCCAAAAATACATCGTCCACAAACAAGTGAAAGAAATGGACAGGCAAAAAGTTTTCCGTATTAACTCTACACCCTGGGAGACCAGTAAATGCAGGTAACTGTGGCTGCTCCATGTTTGGGGCAATCCAGGAGTCAGGTCTTCTAATGGGAAACCCTTCAGCCTCAGGCTGCTGCACTCGTGGCACATCAATGTCCTCCTCTAACACAGGGCCTTCATCTGCACTGAGAGTAGCTTCCTCATCAGAAGAATACTCTCGGACAGAAAACTCACTTCCAGAATCTCCTGCTTCCTCCTCTGCCTCAGATGCAGAGTCAGTGTCGTAATCATGGTCTGAAGACGACTCAAAGAGCATGCGAACAACCTGCTGAGCGGTCACTTTGCGTCTAGCCATGATCCTAACAACAAATGGATTGCCAACAACAACTAGCACTAAAATAAGTAATAAACAAAGTGTAGCTTTATCACAAAGAGTTATGTACTACAAAAAACTATACCACTCACTTGCCTGAAAAAGCTACTCACCAAGCAACTACTCTGCACAGACACAGCAATCACCAATGATATCCCACTAAAAAGAAAAAAGCAAATTAGACATATGACAGCACAAACATCACTGTGCTCAAATCTAAGGAAAATGTCAAACACACAATACTGCATTTGGTACACCACCTACAAACATGTCATTCATGCATGTCAACAATACTCCTTTGGAGTAAATTGCTTTCACTTACCTAAAACATGCAACTATGCAAACCGCAGGACAACTACTGCCAAAACCGCAAAGATCCACAGCAAAGGAAGCAAAAGCATTGAACTAGAAGAAAAAGAAGAAATAAATTGTTATAATCACAATTACAAATATTTTGCCAGTTGACAAACACCCCACCACCAAGAACTTAGAAGTTGTCCCTGGTACCTAAGTGGATCCTGCCCCCCTCGGGGGTAGATGGGCATAAAGAAATTGGCCAATCTGCCCCCAAGGGGGGCAGAAATGGGCAACACCTCTGTGCCCCCTTTAGGGGGCGACCCTTCCCAAAGGGGGCACCCCCAGCACAACACAAAACAAAAACAAAAAAATTCCTGCCGTATTGGTGGTTTCTGCCCTCCTTGGGGGCAGATGGGCCTACAAAAATAGGGGCAGAGATGGCCAATACGAACTTTCCCCACTTTAGGGGGGCGACCATTGCCCAAGGGGTGCCCCCAAACACACACCACACACACACACACCACACAATCCCTGGCACCTAGTGGGCTTCCACCCCCCCGGGGGCCAGATCGTCCAAAAAATGGCTGGTCTGCCATTGGGGGGGGGGCGAAACAGAAAAAAAAAATAGCCCCCCAGGGGAGTGACCCTTGCCCAAGGGGTTGCCCCCAAAATAAACAATAAAAACAAAATCCCTGGTGTCTAGTGGATTTTGCCCCCCCCTTGGGGGCAGATCAGCCCCAAAATTGGCAATCTGCCCCCCGGGGGGGCGAAATACTAATAAAATAGCCCCCCAGTGGGTCGACCCTTGCCCAAGGGGTCGCCCCCAAAAGAAACTTTACAATAAAAATAAATCCCTGGTGTCTAGTGGATTTCGCCCCCCCCTGGGGGCAGATTGGCTGAAAAAAAGGCGATCTGCCCCCGGGGGGGCGAAACACAAACAAAAATTGACCCCGGGGGTGGGGGGGAGACCCTTGCCCAAGGGGTCACCCCCAAAAAACACAATAAAAACTAATTCCCTGGTGTCTAGTGGATTTTGCCCCCCCCCCCCCCGGGGGCAGATCCACCAAAAAATCGGCGATCTGCCCCCAGGGGGGGGCGAAATACTAAAAAAATAGCCCCCCAGTGGGGCGACCCTTGCCCAAGGGGTCACCCCCAAAAGAAACTTTACAATAAAAATAAATCCCTGGTGTCTAGTGGATTTTATAATCAAAAGGAAGAATGGAGCACACTATCGTTGATTTACTTACAGTAATGATTAACACCCTGAGTCCTTTGATTCTATTTAAATTTCAATAGACAACCATGGTACAATTTGAATACATAATAAATTCTAAATTATAGGCTACACTATTTGAAATTCACATTTAATACAAACAGAAACACACCTATACAAATAAGACTAATAATCAAAATGACAACAGAAAATTGAAGAGATAAGTAACACCAATTTGACACAACTCGTCTGTAAAGTCCATAACATTGAACTCCAGAGATTTAAGAATCAAAGAACACCCAAGTCCAAATAGTCCGTGACAAGGGTGTATGTTGTCCCATATGTTGACTTGAAGCAATGCCGTTTCTTAATGTCCAATGCAAAATAATTCGCTGCAGAATCCGAACCAAGTTCAGCCGACACGTGTTTCGTCCCTGAAAGGGACTTTCTCAAGGCTGACAAAATAAATTGTAAAGGTACTTATTGCAACTTAGTGTCCTATTAAAATACCAATCATTGCCTAAAAAGCATGCTATCAAACCAAGTTTCATAAAAATCACCACAAGCGTGTCAAAACTCTAAAAGCTATGGATCGTGTGTACGTCGAGCCATTACACCAAAACATCCCAAACATCAAAAACAATCTGTGTAGCCTAAATAAAATGTGGAAACCAGCCTATTAAATCTAACCCAATGATATCTCTAATGTTCACCTTAGAGGGAAATGAATTTAATTTTTGTTATCATGCAAATGATGGACATATATCAATTATTTTCATGCAGGTTAGTGCTATGTATGTCACCAAAGTGGTGTAAGAATGTTTGAACCCCTACTTGATTGGAATAGTCAAAATATTTGTTAGTACCATCTGTGATCATATTTTATTTATTTCCCCTTTGTTAGGAACATATTTCAAGATTTTATACCTCGTCCCTTCGCATTTGATATGAACTTTTCAAAATCTGTTTATCCAGTAGGGTACTGTGGTGCTACACATCTGCAAAGTAACCAAAGCAGTGTCTCATAACATTATCAAAGAACCCGCAATGTCTGATTATAAATATACACTTCCAAATTGGACCAACCTGTACTTATTTCATTTCCAGTGAAGAAATCCCCAAAGAAACGTCATATTCTAACCTGACAAGAGATGACATATGTTTTACAGAGGTCGCTCTGAAATCCAAACACTGTTTATTCTGTAACATATTTAAAAAAATTAAAAAAATAAAAAATAAAGAGGGGTTTGATAATGTTGGTGGCATTAAATTAATGCGTTCCCATACATAAAGGACGTAACCTCTAGAAAAAGCGCCAATTATTACCAAATATCCCTAAAAGTCCCAATTAACCAATACGTTCAGTGTATCATGGACTCATCTATACAATAAAGTTTCGCATTCTTTTTGACCGTTATGCGGTCGAATCCTACCTTACTGTGGTCAATCCCATTAGGGAAAAGCATCTTCTCGTGCCGAAACCGCAAAATCAATTGCCTCCAATGCTCACACAGATAAAAACTGTAAGCCAAGGGAAAAGAAAGGTAGGACTTCTCCCTCGAGACTCACTTCCTGTCTCATGACTCTTCCGAAATGTTGGTGCACCGTAGAGTGAAAGCTGTCCGCCATCTTTAAATTGTATGTTGTTCCGTTCAGACATGCCGATTCTGGGAAAACTTAAAACTGCATGAAAGAATTGACGCTATGTAGCGTCCCCAGAAAGACTCAATCCTTACAATCCTAACCTTGATTTGTACGTATTTCATAATTATGAGACAAATGTCTCCAATGTACTCATTAATTCAATCTATGAGCCAAGGTAAAGAAAAAGTTAAACTTATCCCTCGATAGTGATTTTGTATCTCGTAACTATTTCGGAATGTGGTTCACCATGGCATTGACGGCGTGCGTCATCTTTAAATTCCATGTGTCTCATTTCGAAATACCAATAAAAAGAAGACCCACAGCCACATGGTCCAATTTACATTCTGTTGTATCCTTAGAAAGGACTTAATCTTTTGTTTGATGGCATTATTTTATATTTACTTTGAGATCAAGATATGATTTGAAGTTGGAGATCATATCCACGTTTTAAATGCAAGTTATATGTGGTTCACGACATTTAGTTGCTGGAACCCGATGTGTATTTAGAAATACACTGAGCATTCAGAATTCAAAAACAAGAGCGCCCTTGTCTAGTTATCCAAGCATCTGATGTGACAAATTTGAGTTTTAATGAATGACCGACTGTTGTGCCATATATATTACGAGCACCATTTGGAGAAGGTTGTCTGCCTGTTTTACTGTAGTGGAAAACTAAGTATACTTGACTGTTATTATTTCATAATCTTACAGGCTTAGTCTTGGGATAACAAAAGTTCACCTTATCACCCATGATCTTCATGTGAAGTGATATTAGTGCCTGGAATTTTTCAATAACAAATATGTTAGTTGGTGGATACGAGAATATAGCATGCAAATCAATTGTGTGTCATGCTTTGTTATATGATTAATTGACTCAGATTCCTACTCAGCTGAAATGATGATGGCATTAAGTACCAGTGCATAATATTAACAGTTCTTATAACCTATTACGGCAGCAAATGGAGTCATAAAAAATAATGCATTTCATGATCTAAATTCATGCCCAGTTGTATACTTTTCAATCTCAGTATCCATTTTGACTCATTTCTTCTGAGCTCTAGCTCACGATTACCCCCTCTCGGATGTACTTTTGTCTGGCTGATGCCCATATATTTTAGCATCGGGACCTCCGTTGTCGAATGTTCCTTTATCATGTGACGCACTACTGGAGAAAATGAATCATTATTTCTCAGGGCCCGTACATGTTCCTGGATTCTTTCCTTTAGTGGCCGGATAGTGCTTCCTACATAGATCTTGGTACATTCACATATCAACACATAAACCACATATTTAGTATTGCAGTTAATGAAATCTTGGATCTTATATACTTTGCTGCCATTGAACTGAAAAGAGAAGGTCTTATGTAACGCCAATTGGCATATATTACATTTGCTGCAATTAAAAAAGCCCATAGGTTTTTCTGGTAACCAAATTATTGATTTTTCTTTTAGCGGTGGTAAGAAGCTTTTACATATTAAATTCTTAATGGTAGTACCTTTTTTGTGTACCATGTGAGGCTTGGTGGGTAATATGTGTTTTAGAGTGTTGTCAGTATGTAGGACATTCCAATGTTTGAACAAGATCTTATAAATATCCTGGCTGTTTTGACTAAAAGAGGTACAAAAGGATAGTGGTCTTGTGGATGTGGTATTCTTTTTTCCCTTGTTTATCAACAGTGATGATCTTGGCAACTTATTTACTTTTTTTCTTGCACTCTTCAAGACTTTACTAGAGTAACCTCTCTGAATAAATCTATTTTCTAGTTTGTCCAACTCTACCTCACAAAGTCTGTTATCACTACAATTTCTCTTCACTCGAACCATTTCCCCAAAAGGAATGGCATTAATCTGTGTCATGGGGTGGGAACTATTAGCATGTAGCAAGGCATTACAAGCAGTTGATTTTCGATGTAAATTAGAATGTACGCAATTATTCTCTATGAATATTTCCAAATCAAGGACATTGATTCGATCCTTATTGTGTTCATGTGTCATCTGTACATTGAACTCATTGTTATTGATATGTTGAATAAGTCTAATCAATTGTGGTTCATCACCAGTCCAGATCATGAGTACATCATCAATGTACCTACCCCAAAAAAATATATGCTCTGTTAAATCAGATGGACCATTTAGCCACAGATGTGTTTTTTCAAAAAGTCCCATGTATAGGTGTGCATAGGAGGGCGAAAAACGTGAACCCATCGCCACTCCCTGTGCCTGCCTATACCATTTCCCTTCATGAATGAACACATTATTTTCAAGTATAAACCGAATCATGTCCACTATCATGTTGGTATGTTCAAATAGGAGGCCGATCTACTTGCCAAAAAATGACAAATAGCTTCCAGACCCTTATTTTTCGGTATACAGGTATAAAGGGAACTCACATCCAAGGTTACCCAAGACATTTCTGGAGACCATATAATGTCTTCCAATTTAGTCAGAACATCACGTGTGTCCTGCAGATATGAGGGGAGATTCTTGACAAAAGGTTGTAAAAAGCTGTCAATGTACTTGGATAATGTCTCGGTGGGCGAGCCTAAACCAGATATGATGGGTCTTCCTGGTGGTGCCGTTTTATGTTTATAAATTTTCGGAAGTATGTAAATACAAGGTGCCTTAGGATAAGCATTAAAGATATATTTAAATTCTGCATCTGAGATTAGGCATTGTTCTAGCCAATTGTGTAGTAAAGTCTCTAGATCTTGCACAATTTTGGACAAGGGATTAGTTTTTAATTCTATATATGAAGACTTGTCAGTCAGTTGTCGATTTATTTCATTAATATAGTCCACTCTATTAAGGATGACTATATTACCTCCCTTATCTGCTTCCTACACTATTATGTCCTGGTTGTTACTTAGATTTTTCAAAGCCATTTTCTCATTTTTACTTATGTTAAAGGAGATATGTGATCCACCCCCATCGATCTTTTTTTCAAGCTTATTCAAATCCTCCACAACCAACCTTTGGAAGATGTCAATGGCATTATCACTAGCCAATAAAGGTGTAAAGATAGATTTCGGTTTAAACCCACTACTCAGTGTCAAATCTTGTCTGATGTTCAAATCACTTAAAACTTGTTGTGTGTCCCTGGTCTCATTATCCATGTTGTTAAGTGAAAGTAAAACTTGAATATCCTCAATATCCTTTATGGTATATGTACTGGGTGATGTCTCTGGTCCTCCTTGATATACATTCTTATCTTTTTCTGCAAAGTATTTTTTCAGCTTCAATTGCCTTGAAAATTTATATAAGTCAATCTGTACTTGTGTCATATTACAATGACTGGTCAAACAAAATCCTAGACCTTTGCTTAGTACTTTTATTTGATCACTAGATAGTACATAGTTAGACAAATTAACAATTGAAATGTCACCATTACATGCCCTGTTACCCTCTCCATATCCATCTTGAGAGTGTAATTGATCTAGGTTTGTGGGTGTCTGTTCTTGGAAGCTCTGGTTTGCATTCCCATTCCCTTGTTGAGCCCCACCGCTCCTCTTTCTTTTCCCTCTTCGGGTTCTTTTAAATTTGATTGTGCCATTGGAGAAAACTTTCTCCTGTTGCCTAGTCTGTATCTCTTGGCCTCCTGTAAAAAAACAGAAGGGACACTAATGCTAGTATCTGAGGCTAGACTTGAACTGTCACTTAGTATTTCCCTTTCCTGATCCGTAGATGTTATTGAAACCTCAGACTCACTCTCTGAGAATTGTCTATTCAAATTTGTCTCATTTATTGATGATTTAATTGAGATGCCATCAAATCTCCTAGCAAAGGTGTAGATGCGTCCTTCCTTGTAGTCTCTCTCATCTCTTTTTATTTTTGTCATCTTTCTATCTCTGATATATGTTTGATGTTTATCCAGGACTTCTTTTAATATCTTATCATTCTTTTCCTTTACTTCGGGAAGATTCAAATTGCTTATCTCTATTTCCAATTCTTGTATTTCCTTCAATAGCTTTTCTCTTTTTTGTTCGGCATGTTGGATCAATATGTTCATCATGCCTTTTGAAGCTTCAAATAGCAATTGTTCCCATTCCTGTAGATGTTGAGATGATAAATCATCAAAAGAGGGGAAGATGACAATCCTCAGACCTCGTGGAACTTTTTTGTCATTAATATATTTTTTTTAAACTGTAGCGTCCCACCACCGGGATAATTCTTGCTTTCTAAGTTTCTCTAGCCTGATATATTTCTTTTTCATTCCCTCTGATTGTTTATTTTTGTTTTCTATATTTGGGACTGGTTCCATCCGTCCTGAAAACATTGTAGAGAAAATCTGTTCTCTATCATCCTTGAACTGATCCATTTTTCAAAATTATACTGTTAACCATAAATGAACCTTCAAATAGTCAATACTTTGACCTCTATTTAGGAAGTGCTGGCCGGTTTATGAAACCTATTTCATTAGACCAAAACCATTGACAACAGAAAAGCCCACAGAAAGGCCGCACTTTCCTTTGATATAGAGTGTAAACACAGGTGCTCAGTACATCCTAAACATGTCCGTTGTCCAACATGTATTACGGGGCAAGAAACTTGCACCATCAAGCTATAATCAAAAGGAAGAATGGAGCACACTATCGTTGATTTACTTACAGTAATGATTAACACCCTGAGTCCTTTGATTCTATTTAAATTTCAATAGACAACCATGGTACAATTTGAATACATAATAAATTCTAAATTATAGGCTACACTATTTGAAATTCACATTTAATACAAACAGAAACACACCTATACAAATAAGACTAATAATCAAAATTACAACAGAAAATTGAAGAGATAAATAACACCAATTTGACACAACTCGTCTGTAAAGTCCATAACATTGAACTCCAGAGATTTAAGAATCAAAGAACACCCAAGTCCAAATAGTCCGTGACAAGGGTGTATGTTGTCCCATATGTTGACTTGAAGCAATGCAGTTTCTTAATGTCCAATGCAAAATAATTTGCTGCAGAATCCGAACCAAGTTCAGCCGACACGTGTTTCGTCCCTGAAAGGGACTTTCTCAAGGCTGACAAAATAAATTGTAAAGGTACTTATTGCAACTTAGTGTCCTATTAAAATACCAATCATTGCCTAAAAAGCATGCTATCAAACCAAGTTTCATAAAAATCACCACAAGCGTGTCAAAACTCTAAAAACGATGGATCGTGTGTACATCGAGCCATTACACCAAAACATCCCAAACATCAAAAACAATCTGTGTAGCCTAAATAAAATGTGGAAACCAGCCTATTAAATCTAACCCAATGATATCTCTAATGTTCACCTTAGAGGGAAATGAATTTAATTTTAGTTATCATGCAAATGATGGACATATATCAATTATTTTCATGCAGGTTAGTGCTATGTATGTCACGAAAGTGGTGTAAGAATGTTTGAACCCCTACTTGATTGGAATAGTCAAAATATTTGTTAGTACCATCTGTGATCATATTTTATTTATTTCCCCTTTGTTAGGAACATATTTCAAGATTTTGTACCTCGTCCCTTCGCATTTGATATGAACTTTTCAAAATCTGTTTATCCAGTAGGGTACTGTGGTGCTACACATCTGCAAAGTAACCAAAGCAGTGTCTCATAACATTATCAAAGCACCCGCAATGTCTGATTATAAATATACACTTCCAAATTGGACCAACCTGTACTTATTTCATTTCCAGTGAAGAAATCCCCAAAGAAACGTCATATTCTAACCTGACAAGAGATGACATATGTTTTACAGAGGTCGCTCTGAAATCCAAACACTAGTGGATTTTACCCCCCCCCCCCCCCCCGGGGCAGATCCGCCGAAAAAAAGGCGATCTGTCCCCAGGGGGGGGGTGAAATACTAAAAAAAATTGCCCCGGGGGGGCGACCCTTGCCCAAGGGGTCGCCCCCAAAATACACAAACAAAATAAAATCCCTGGTGTCTAGTGGTTTTCGCCCCCCCTGGGGGCAGATCCGCCGAAAAATCAGCGGATCTGCCCCTGGGGGGGGCGAAATACAAAAAAAAAAATGCCCCCCAGGGGGGCGACCCTTGCCCAAGGGGTCGCCCCCAAAAGAAACCTAATAGAAAAAATCCCAGGGGTCTAGTGGAGATTCCTGCTCCACGATCGCGGGGCCTGCCCGCGATCGTGGAGCAGGAATCTTGTAAAAACAGGCACAGGGGGAAAGGAAAAACCCTTTCCTTTCCCCCGTGTCTGTTTCCCCCCTCCCCCGCCCCCCAAAAACGGAAAGGACTCATCTTTCCTCCTCGCGCGCTGGAAGCAAATGGCTTCCAGCGCGCCCGGCAACACTAGATGACGTCGGTGCGCACGCTGACGTCATCGGATTGCCGGGGGGGGGTCGGGGGTGGAAGGGGAGGGTCTTCCCCTTCAATCCCCGCCTTGGGGGGGAGGGGGGCGCACGGGGGGCATGCTAGCGCTCCCCCAAGTTCCTCTGTGCCTTGGACGAGGTCACCTCGTCCAAGGCACAGGGGAACTGTAGGACGAGGTCACCTCGTCCAAGGCACAGAAGCGGTTAAATTCATGAGGTGGAGTGTTTGCAACTGGAAAATTGCAGGAGGGTTCATGCCTACTTAAAATGCTTCAAGGTATCCATTGTGATTCTACAAGAAGCCCATATTAGTAGAAATTGCATTTCTTCTATTCGGAAGCGCTGGAGAGGACAACTATACACCTCTTCTTACTATTGATCTGGTTGGCCCCCGGGGTGCCCATTTCTCCATTGAAATCACATCCTAGATCCAGAGGATTGTTATGTAATTCTGGGAGTGAGGTCTTCTCTATTAATATATATGCACTTAATGTTGATTGTATTGATTGTTACACCATGGTAGCGCAGGCCTCCTCCCCTTATCTAGCAGCTGATATTATTTTAATGGGGGATTGTAACTTTGTTCTCAATGGTGAACTCGACCGCATCCCACCTCAACAACACACCAAACCTCACATGATAGAGTCATTACGTGACATAATGCGCAAATTACACCTTAGAGATCTCTGGTGACTTAGAAATCCACAAATCCAACAATTTTCTTGTTATACTCCTACAACAGTCACGCACAGCAGATTGGATCATTGTCTGATCTCTGATGCTTTGTCACCTATGGTATCTAGAATCTCCTACTTGCCAAGATATCTGTTAGACCTTTCCCCTGTCCTGATGGTGCTTGGGAAAATGTCTTGTAGACTGGCAATGCCGCTTTGGCATCTCCGATTAGGGGCAATCACGGACCCTCCCTTTGAGTCCAAGATAGCTGATATGCTGACTAAGGATGTGCGGGGAGCTCCAGTCCACTGGTGGAGCTAACAGGGTTTTTGGCACTCCACGCTCTGCTTGGAACATGGAGTGTGGCCAAAAACTTTGCTAGCCCCACCAACAGAGCAGCGCTCACCTGATGCACACTGCAGCCCAGTTATGGGCTACATAGCCCAAGCCCAGTCCGTCTGTGCTTGACCTGTGTAGCCTATAACTGGGCTGCAGTGTGAACCAGAGCCCAGGAGCAGGCAGTAGAGGGAGGCACAGAGCCAGGCCACTGAGGATAACAAAGGAGAGGAGGACCCCTGAAAGACCCAGGTAAGTCCTCGTCTCTTTTCTTTTTCCTTGTTTGTGCACACTGGTGCACAAACAAGGACTGAAATGGCAGCTTTCGCTGTCTATGGCCCTGGCCTGAATTCAGGCCAGTTCCATAGACAGGGAAAGCTGCCATTTCAGGGCTCTTGTGCATCAGCCTATCCTGCGTGCAGTGCACCCGGGGTAGACAAGTGCACAAGAGACCTGGTAGCTTCCGCTGCCTATGGCCCTGGCCTGAATTCAGGTCGGGGCTGTAGGCAGCACAAGAAAGCTGCCGTGTCAAGCATTACTTCCATGAGAACTAGGGCACCTCCGGTAAGAGGGCTATGGATTCGGAGGGAACGAAGTCTGAAAGGTTTGGGCGATATATCCAGGACAGCTGACAAACTGGTGCGAAACCCGTAAGATCCTGTTAGATGACTGGCACAAACACACTTACACCGCTCACCGCCAGGGACTTCGTGCTGAAGGAGATAAAACCGGAACAAACACTAGCTCATCTGGCTAAACAAGACGATTCCCGGACGGCAATCCAGCTTCTAAATGATCGCACAGGGCACTCTATTTACACACAGCGAGCCACTAACACGTTTTTTCATCCTCATTTTAGTAATATCTATGCTAGTCGGGGATCGGCCCAACCGGGTGCCATTGTGGATTATCTGTTGGAAATTCCGATCCGTCACTACCTCACTGCTGATAGCTGTAACAACCTGGATCACTAAAACAAAATGATATTAAAATCCCTTAAGATGAAGCCCCAGCCACTCACATTTCAGTCTATGTATAAGTTAAGGAAATTCAGACCATTTAAATACAACACTTGAGAAATCACAGAAACAATAGATCAAGTGAGGGATTTCACATATGTAGAACTTTTAAAATCAGTATGAAGAGAATGGAAGTTGCTGTATTATTATTGCTTTTGGTAGTTCCTTGAAAAGTAACCTCCACTAAACATAATGGCATAGAATTATGATAAATTAAAATTCTCCATATATTAGCAGAAAATAAACTCTTTGTTACACTCTTTTAGCGCTTACAAGATACCCTCCCTTGTTTTATAAAACCCTGGGACAAAAATTAAATAAAAACACATATAATTAATTTGTGGCTGATGTAATTTGCAGAACATCAAAAGTTTAACGCGGAAACATGTTGTTCCGCGACAAATATTTCTCTAAACAATTTTAAAGGCCTTCTTTAACTAAGGCATACTGCGGCCAGCTTGGAAGCATCCCTACTTTGTGATTTGATTTTCGAAGTTCAAGGTTAATTGAGAGGGAAAAGAAAGCAGAGTTCCACGCGCCTTCAGACTTTCCTAAATGCTTTTGTAGATTTTCACACCCACTATTTTCGCAGATTATTAGCAATCGATTTAAAAAGTCATTATCAAGAAGACTTTACATGTCCTCACTTGTCTCGCTGGTGTCAGTGTTTACTTCAAGCTATGAACGAACGCTTTAAATAGGTCACTGCTTTTCAACTCTACCGAGCAAAAGGAAAGGGCTGGATCGATGCTGCTGCCTGCAAATGTGCAAATTGTACAAATCTTCCCTTTTAACTTGTTACGAAGACTATTTGAGAGGCTTAAATCCATTAACATGGTCAAGTTCCTCAGCAGCTAGAAGACATGGCCCCTCCGTAACCAGGCACACGTCCTGGTAAGCAGACAGGCACGTTTGTGTGCTATTACACATGGACCATTGTAACATTTTGCCAAACGGGTTTGCTTCAGAAACATTCAAAAGCAGATAGCAAATGCCTACAATAAAGAGGCCCATATTTATACTTTTTGACGCAAAACAGCGCTAACGCAGTTTTGCGTCAAAAAAATTAGCGCCGGCTAACGCCATTCTGAAGCGCCATGCGGGTGCCGTATTTATTGAATGAGGTTAGCCGGCGTTAGCCGCCGGCGCCGTCTGGTGTGCGTTAAAAAAACGACGTACACCAGGCAGCGCCGGCGTAGGGGGATATGGGGCTTGGGCGTCAAGAAATGGGGCAAGTCAGGTTGAGGCAATTTTTTCGCCTCAACCCGATTTGCGCCATTTTTTTTCACTCCCAACCCCCATAGAAATGACTCCTGTCTTAGCAAAGACAGGAGTCATGCCCCCTTGCCCAATGGCCATGCCCAGGGGACTTCTGTCCCCTGGGCATGGTCATTGGGCATAGTGGCATGTAGGGGGGCACAAATCAAGCCCCCCTATGCCACAAAAAAAAAAAAAAAAAAAAACACTTACCTGAACTTACCTTAATGTCCCTGGGATGGGTCCCTCCAGCCTTGGGTGTCCTCCTGGGGTGGGCAAGGGTGACAGGGGGTGTCCCTGGGGGCATGGGAGGGCACCTCTGGGCTCCTTCAGAGCCCACAGGTCCCTTAACGCCTGCCTTTTGCAGGCGCTAAAAAACGGCGCAAAAGCGGCCGTATGTCATTTTTTTTGACCCGCCCACTCCCGGGCGTGAATTTTGCCCGGGAGTATAAATCCGACGCACATGCCTCGGAGTCGATTTTTTAGACGGGAACGCCTACCTTGCATATAATTAACGCAAAGTAGGTGTCCACGTTAAAAAATGACGCTAACTCCATGGACTTTGGCGCTAGACGCGTCTAACGCCAAAGTATAAATATGGAGTTAGTTTTGCGTCGAAATTGAGTAAAAAAAAACAATGCAATACCGGCGCAAACGGAGTATAAATATGCCCCAGAGTGTTTTAATGTTCACCAGAGTATAGTGCTTCTGAATTTGGGTTTTGGAATGAGGGAAATGTGAACTGGACTCTCTGGGTTAACTCACCACCATTCACAATTTAGGCTCTGCTGATCCCATCGCGAAATGTTTGATTGTGCCCGTTTGTCTTTGCAGTCAAGTTATAGTTGCACAACAAAGACCAACAGAGTTGCCTTTCTAGTAAACTAAAAGCAAGGTTGGATTATATGGGTTACAAATAAGTGTGAACGACAAACTGTTTTTATTGTCCTTTCAAGTGAGCTTAGAACAACTGAGCCTCATTCTTCATCAAATCTTATAACCTAATAATCTTCCATGGGCAATTCCATTAGGAATGCAAAATGATTGCCTTCCTGCAGAATGTGATGCGGAGTACCTGAGACTCTCATGTCTCACAAAAGGGTCCCATGCTGAAATGGCGGCGAACCTGAAGATTGACAACGCCTTGTGCTGCTCGGGCTAAAGGGGCCTGTTTTACACCCCTAGGGGCATATTTACAAACCTGTAGTGCCATTGGGGTGTGACTTTTTATGAAACTCTGGTGCCGCTGTGTACTGCGCCATATTTACAAGGCAGCGTTAAGCCACTTTTTTGTGGCTTAATGCCGCTGTGTAAATAGGGCCCCTTCACAGGCATCACTTTGCGTAAAAAGGACTTGCAATGCGTGTTGCTGTGGGTGTTCCACAGCAACACCCATTACATTTTGACGCTGCCCTAGATTTAAAAGAAATCGTAAATCTGTGGCAGCGCTAAAAAATAATGCCACCCCAGGGGTGGCATTAGCATGGCACAACAAGGAGAAATTCTTTCATTTCTCCTCATTTTTTGCCCTTTCTATGTGTGAGCAAATTGCCTTTGAAGATTGTTTTTGTGGAGGAAGGTGTCTCTTCCCTTGCAGCGAAGCGATTCCTTGCACAGTGGGGCATGGGTGGCTGCATTGGCTCTAGGCAGCTAATTTAGCACTGGTGCAGGGGTAAACACAGGAATGCACTGTATTTTTGTAAAAAGGGGAAATTCTTGAAATTCAGAACTGACGAAGCGCAGTGCTGGCGCGTGCACTAGTTCTTTGAAAATATGCCCGCTGGTTCAGAGCAAAACCAGCAAAGCCAGAAGCCAAGTTTAAGAGCAAAAGAAAACTCAATCCGTCGCTGTGGCTCCAATCAAGTATCACTATTGAAAGCATAATAGTTAATGAAAATGATCTCTGAAAAGAATAGATAAAAACAAGTGAACCTCTCTTCTTAAACTTCATGCTTGGTCAAGATGAAAAACATTCACAACACTTTTAAACTAAAAGGAGCCATCTAACAGTAAATTAAACTGTCAACACCTGTGCCAAATTAGGTGCTGATGGAAAGTTAATATTTTGACAACTAGCTCTTAGTTCTTTCAAGGAAATCCCAACCTCACTCTCTTTTCCTCAAACCAAACCTTCTGATGCTGCAGAATTCAAGGCTGTTCTCAGAAATGAGTAATCACCTCAAACATCTTTCAGGGCCATATTTATACTTTTTGACATTAAACTGCGCTGATGCAGTTTTGCGTCAAAAATAATACCGCCAGTTAATGCCATTTTGGTGCGCCGTGCGGGCGTCAAATTTATACTTTGACGCACAGCAGCGCAAACCACAGGTGTGAGTCAATTTATTTAACGCACACCGCCGCGTCAAGTCGTAAAGCAAAATGACGTTAACGCTGCGGAAATGACTGTGGGTCGAATTACGGGCCGCAAACCAGATATGCAGCGTTTTTTGACGCAATAGCGTAAAAAAAAAACACAAACACTGCCATTTCAGCAGAGGAGAGCCAAAATGGATCCCAGATGCCTCTACAGACCCCAGGAAGGTGACAACAGACCAGGAACCAGCCAGGAGGACCCACACATGAACCAGGACACTTTTAAGAAGAAAAGAAAGTGTCGCTTCAGTGCAGAGGAGCAGGAAATTCTGGTGAAAGAAGTGACGGAACACCAGCACCAACTGTTTGTCACCTCAAAATTGCCAATTAGTAGGAGAGAGGCTATATGGCAACAAATTGTAAACAAGGTCAACAGTGTGGCAGAAGTTTGCAGAACAGTCATCAATTGCAAGAAATGCTGGCATGACTGCAAGCGCAGGATCAAGAAAAAGATGACCCGGAACAGGAAGGCAGCACTGCAGACTGGAGGTGGGAGTCCAGCACACCAGGAGGCCCTGGACCACATGGAGGAGATGGTCGCAGCCGTCATCCCTGAGGAGATCGTCACAGGGATTCAGGGACAGGACAGCGCAGACTACCAGGAGACAACACACATGCAGGGTAAGTCGCATGGGGAAATAAATTGCACTAATGTCAACTACAACTGGGGGGGATACCGACCACAAAATGCATGGAAGCCATGATATACATGGAGTGGCATGGGTAAAGGTAGATGGCATGGGGGCATGGCCTGCACAGACAGATGCTGGGGCACACCATAACACTACACCAACAACAGTCCCATGGGGGCATGTGCCATGCCAATGATGGAGCAAAGGGAAAGCCACACCAGGAGGGAATGGCGCAATGTCAAACTGACATCCCGGCACACGTCAGCAACCATACCCCCTACATTAACTAGGGCCCTATTAACAACCTTTAGCCATACCAACAACTGGAATTTAACTGCAACAACAGTTGCCACTACCACCTCCGCTCTGTGTGCAGCTCAAGTAGCCAATGGCAGTAACCTCCCCATGGATCATAAACACCTAAATTAGAGGGTTGAGGATGACAGCTCCAGTAATCCCCTGGAAAAAGACTAAGGCCCCAGTACTGTCAAATGTCAATGCCCATAGTTGTTGCAAACATCAGCCTATGTCAACAACAATAGGAGCTACACAGCACTAATGGCATACCCATGCTGCATATGTCAGGGTCCACCCTGTGCCTGGGTCACAATGTAACCTCCCAAATGTCATACTGCTCAGACAACAGCATTGAAGGGGAGGACACATGTAACTGGTCACTGACATACACCTGCACAGTCAGAGGAGGAAATAGGACACTGATACGATTATCAGTTTAATCCAATGTACCACACATTCCCAACGTCAGCTGTACACATTACCAATGCCAACATCCATATAGTGCCATAACAATGCTATGCGTAGGATATGCTACATGTCAACTACATTTAAGTTGATGTGAAAGATCAGAGACTGGGGCAGGTCCAGATTGTTAAGTGTGCTGCCAGTGCCATCAGAACACCCACAGCCAGTGAAAGGCCTCACCATGAGAATGGAAGTAGACGGAGGGTTGAGTAGGACCAGAAGGTGGCAATTCACTATTTGGCCTAAAACAATACTAGAGGAGATGATACAGAGAAGTCCAATAACTTAATATTATACATGTGACAATGCAGGTGGGCCAGAGGCCTGGGAGAATGCCCATCTGAAAGACTGGAGCAATAAGCACGAAACAAGATCACAATGTGAATTCATCACAAGGCAGGCATGTCACATCACTAATGCCACAAAAGAGACCCACTAATTGTACCCCGTTTCATTGCAGAGGAAGATGTATCTCCTGCGGATATGCCTGTCCCAGAATACCCTGATGACATGGATGACGAGCTGACAAACATTCCCCAGGAGACCATCGAAGAGGTCCTTGGAACCCTCCAGACCCCACCTTCAGTCACAAGGAGGAACACAGAACAAGCAGCCATCACAGAGGACCCACCCACCACCCCAATTGTAAGACCTGCCAGCTCCAATACAGCTGAGGACTCAGACGACACAGGCACCAGGTTTGAGAGAACTGTAGTTGGAGTAAAGCGGGAGCTGGCCAATGAGGTGCGGGTAGGGATGCAAACTATGGCAGCCAGCCTTGAGGGGGTGAGCTCGTGCATGATGTCATCTGCAGATCAGGCAGCAACTATGCAAGCACTAACATCTATCTTGCAGGAATAGCAAAAAGCCTGAAGGAAATCAGCACAGCTGTAATACAGTTGACCCAACACCTACAACAGCAATCCTGTCAACGCGTGCACGAATGCAACATGGAACCCCTCAGGGCCGACCTGGCTGCCTACCATCGTGATGTGGCTGCTATTTCGAAGAATCAGCAGATCCTCCTTGCAGCAGTACTGCCCCTAAGACCTTCACATGTAGCAGCGACTGGGATGTCTGACTCCATGTCTTCTAACACTGAGGTGTGTGTTGCCCCTTCACAACCACCACCAACAAGGGCAGAGGAGGCAACACACACATCAGAAGAAGAAGACATGGAACAGATCACATTCACACGGAAAAGTACCCAGAAGCACTAGTCCCTGCCACATGGCCAACTATTACCAAGGTCCTGCATTTTGTAACATGCCAGTCTTACAACAACTCTACTTAATGACTGTTCTGCTAACCACTGTATATCTTGTCAGCCTGCCCAGTGATTGTCTCTCTCTAACTCATTTGCAAATCCTGTCCCTCTGCACTGTCTGAAACATCACCCCAGCATGTCAGAAGCATTTCCTTAACCCCTTGTGTAGGATCACAATGTAAGATGTCACTATAATGGACTCACAATCATGGACAATGTACATATAGCACTACAGCATTTTTCAATAAATAGCACTTACACAACAAATCAGTCTCTGGGTAATGTGACATATCAACTGTGCAGTAGATAACTGAAATGTGCCTACTGTCAAATTACGTAGCTTGTCCATACAACTGTCCTGATATTATGTAGTCAGATAAATCTGCACAGTGGCCAGGATTGCATCATACTCTGCCCTTCCTGAGGGTAATATCTGATGAAGTGAGAAACCATACACCATCATGCTGTGTTGGACAGAATAATGCTTCCTCAAGGGATATCTAAGTCATCAAATAGTGGCAGCAAAATGTTGTCACCATGCAATACTAACACATATAACAGTGCACACAAATCTAAGCAAATGAATGAAGCTGTCTGAGTTTACATCCAAATAGGTAATCATGCTGAACTGTGTCACAAATGATCTATGTGAGTCATGAAGACAAGAATACAAGAGTGCTTACGAGAACTCATCTTATAAGGGTGTCCTTGAACATCACACTGCAGTCAGACCTAAAACTGTTCCCCCAATACCAAGTCTGGAAGCACTGTTTGTGACATAGAAAACATACTTATCGACAGAAACACGTTGGGATCTATAATAACTGTGATTGGTGGTTGCAACGAATGGTGTAAACTTTGCAAGGTAGCTCTGGGGTAGCTGCCAATCTTACAGCTCAGTTTGGATTTGTTTGTAGCATAGGACACAAATGTAATAAATATAATTCCTGTTCACTAATGCCAAGGCCATGATCAAGTAGCATTTAACACATACTGTAAAGGGTTAACTATATATTTATTAAATGGTAATCACAGAAGAGGAAACTGAGGGAAAAGTCCTACCTACCCTAATCTACCCTGACTACTCATTACCCACAACTGTCCCTAACTACCTAAGCTAAACTTACTTACCACATGTAACGAAACGTTCTAAACATCAACCCCCCACCCCCCTTATGAGATGAGACACATGGAGGACAACACATACTAACCTAAACACATACTATACTATCCTAAACAAATATATATATTTTTGTATTTTTTTGTATTTTGTATTTTTTTTAATTTAACACAAAGAAACCCCAACATAGACCACACACACACTAAATAAGTAAAAATAGAAAAAATCAGGACCCCCCCACCCACTAACACTAACTAAACTAACAGACTATACTAACCTAACACTAAGCCCCCTAAGCCCACTAAGTATGAAAACAAGGAAAGAGGAGGGAGGGGAGGGACTCATGTCCATTGTCACAATAGTCTAGAGGTTGGCCCTCTGGAGGGTCCGCTTTATGGACTTCACACGTCTGTTAATGTGGCGAACATCCCGGCTCAGATTGCTTATCTTCCTCAAGACACGGTCCATCTTCCTTTCCATTTCGTGGAATGCTGCAGGGTCAACCGATGGAGCTGGGGCAGTCTGGGTACCGGTGGAGGAGGTCTCTGCGCGTGTGGAGCCAAGGCCAGTGGGCTGTCCTGCAGCTGTTGCAATGCTGGGGCCTGGAAGTACAGCAGACGTAGAGACAACAGTCCTAGCTGTGGGTGGGGCCACCTGGGTCGAACTGGTGGTTGTGCTGGTGGTGGCTGTGGTGGGCAAAGTAGGGCCACCCTGTGGGAAGGCCCTCCATGCCCCGGAGGCCCGTTCATGGCGGTATCGATGGGCCATCCTCCTGAACCCTGACTCTACCAGCAGGATATGCTGGTATCTCATGGCCCACCGCTGGAACTCACGGACCTGGTCGGGAGTCATGTTTGCAGCTGTGAAGACAAATGCAAATAATTTACATTAGGAACTGAATTGTGTGTAATGGCACAAGAAGTCAATCAGACAATACATCTGCTGTACTTGTAACAGCTCATATCACCATACAGATCATTGAATGTCCCTGAGAAAGTACATGGCAGGCCAGCCTACAAAGGTCACATCACACATAGCACATTCACAACCTACGAGATGGGTAACAACTGGCATTGACTTGCCATCTGAGTTTTGCCAGTTATCAGCTAACAATCATAATGCATATCCTCCACCAATACCTTGGCTACAAATGTCAGTGTACGGAACGCAAAACTAAAGCCACATGGTCTGCAAGTTGTAACCAGACTTGCCAGTATAGTACCCATGTGCCAAACCTGAGTGTGTATACTAGGTTCCGACCAAACAGTCACTTATTCACATGTATGTGTAACATACTGGTAGCATCAGTCCTAGGTACCCTAACAATTCCAAACAACATGGACACCGAGGAGTGTATAGAAAACTCCACACGTGTTTGGCTCTACAAACACACCACAGGTAAGGTCTATCAACAATTAGGAGTCTGCAAACCCTTGACCAATCATAACGCCACACATGTCAGGAAATGCAGAGTTTGGTACACAACATATACTTCCAGTAAGGCATGACTTACACCAGACAGAGAGTTGCAAGAACACCCATGATCATGATTACCATGCACACCTAGGCCATTGCACTCAAGTTCCACATAAATGTAGCACAACATGTGGAAGTACATGCTGCTAGGAAGTTCTACCTACAGTTTAATAAGTACCTTGGTAAATAGGGGAAACAGAAGTCTGCTGGAAAGCAATTTGCAGTACCAATCTGGGAGAATGTGGGTCTGACAGGCTGACTAAATCTGAGCTGACTTCCAGTGCGACTCTTGTTGATACAAGTGTCATCCACATGACTCACCCCAGTTCTCATTGCGGGGCCTACAGGAATGACCTAAAATCCCTAGATAATACAATAGGATAAGCATTGGCCAACTCAAAACTTTTGAGAAACTGAAATCCCACTCATGGAACATGACAAATGATTTGCCAACGCATCACACCTTGCTATGCATTCAACACACACGAGTCCATCACACATCACCAGCAAACACAACACATAACAGACATATCAACACTTACTGGAGTGGCCAGGGTCCTCAAATTTAGCCACCTCTCCCACAGTGTAGGGTGCCGGTCCACCTGTAAGGCATGGAAGGAAGAAATATGCTTAAAATCTGTGCGCTGACCAACAATTTCAAAGACATATACGATGTGTAAGCTGAATAAGGAAATGACAGCCATTCAGACATGATGTTACTGCATCTGATATATCACGGCCAACATGTACATAGCATGGGTATCCTGTGACAGTTACACACATATCTGCACACATGCATTGGCCCTAACTATCATGTGGTGGCAAAAATGCCCCGTCATAAGTGATCAGAAAAAATATGGAGTGTAATCGTCTCATCATGTGCATCCAAGAGAGACATCCAAAGCCTGGTTACTTGAAGACTGCATTACCAGTCAAAAAGCCTATGTGGCCATGACACATTTCATACACATAGGTACAATGTACAGAGGGGCAGGGACTTTTGTAAGCCCTCCTGTTGTTACAGTTTCTGCATTTGATGTGGCCCTGCAATGGTGATTTGCACCAATCATGGAGATGGGAAGCCATGTGCATACCTTTGGACTGCCATCCCTATTTGGAATGTAGTACAACAAACTCCAAACACCAGTCTGAGATGTTAGCTGAGGGCACCTTACACCTTTTCACAATGTTTTCAAATCCAGATCTGACATGTATCCAAAAAGATGAAGGACCACAATAATCCCTAACATTCATAGAACTTCCGTGAACGCTTTCCTTCCACATTCACCAGACTCACATGAGACGTATGTCTGGGCCACTTTGCTATCATCAATTGACGTGAAGCCAGCACTCATTTTCTGCATCATGCAGTGTTTCTAAAGTCAGTTTAGCTATTGCGTCAACAAAGTTAGCCAATATTTTAGTACATCTTTACTTCACTGCCAAGTGTGGCCTATACAGACATGATTGGGTCCTATTTTGTTTGGTTGGCTGACACAAAGGCAGCACCAATTTACTTAACGGAAAAGTATCCTGTAAGTTTGCAGAGCACCTGCTACCTTACAGCTAGCAATTGTGATCCTTCCCATAGTGCATCAAGAACCCTGTATGTTTCCACAGCATTACACACAGTCAGCAAGTTAGCTGGCGGATATTGTACAAATCATCTGATGTCACTACAGAGCATTTAATCGTACACATTCACATGATTAGTCCTCACCAACAGTGCCACCAATCACAATTCCCAGGTGGTCCAAGAGATCCTGCTCCCTGGTGATGAGGTCCGCCCACAGGTGCTTCAGCTGTTGCTCACTCCTCTGGCTGGCATACACACGCTGCAGGTGATGCAGCACCTTTCCCCACCGGATTCTGAGCACCTCAGTGTGATACCCCTGTATCACCCTGCCATCAGTGGCAAGAAATGGCACACAAGCCATATGAAGCCCCCAACTCCTCTTCACCTATCCTGCCAAGACGTGGCCTACCAGACATCGTGCAAATGAGAAGGGGAATAGGGGTTAAAGAAATAGAAAGGGGAAAAGGGGGAAAGTAGGGGTACCAAAACAGATGAAAAGTAAACTTAACCACTAAAAGAGCCCAACTATCCCCAAACTAGCACTACCTACAACAGACTCCCACAAACAACAAAAACACTAGAAAACTGGACAAATGTAAACAAAACACAGTAAGACACTATACACCAACAATATTTATTTCACAAATTGACAATTGAGACAGCACACAGGACACAAAAGCACAAAATCACTGGACACCACTCTCAACACAGCCACACAGTCTAGAAGATTCACAGACTGCAAAGTGAAAGTGAAATTACACCCACTGTACATGATCTGTAAACAGGATATCCGATTACATCACTTCCTGCATAAAATGTCAGCCGTTTTTCACGTTTGCGTCATATTTATTGACGCATACAGGTTGTGCGTCATATTTTACGACGCACAGGAGTGAAAATTAGCCCGCATCCAAATAATAGTAAATAGTCTGTACAATTATTTGGATGCAGCCTAATTTTCACTCCTGTGAGTCAAAAAATATGACGCACAAACAGTATTTGTGGGAACAAAATAACGCATAATGCTAGCAACGTCAAAATTTCAGTGCATGAACTGGTTTTGGGCAGTTTTTCTGTTTTTATGTTATGTTACATTTGGTACACATCAGAGATAGACTGATGGCACCCACTATGGTGTTGATGGTGTATGTTCACACGTGAGACATCATACTGCAGCGGAACATGACCCGCTACTTCCTTCACAGTATTTTGACGGTTGGCTGACGCACTAGATGGCCATATGTGTGGCCTACATATATGTATTGCACAAATTGGGCATGTTTAGCATCAGGAGAGGATAGCAATGTGACGCACATATGTACAATACCTCAATGCCTATGGCTCAATGTGTGTGCAGTGGCAACTAATGTATTTGTTGACCAAGTGTGTGTGCATCACATGATGCATTATTGCATATATGCTTGTATGAATGTGAAGTCGATGTGTATACACCTTAGATGCAAGTCATTTTGGAACTGAGAGAGGACATATAGCAACATCCATTATGTACACTTCCAAGATTTAGGGTAACGTAGACACCACATATGACTAAGCATGCACCAGATAGATGGCAGACGCTTGTTCATGTCAATGGTCCACATTTTCACCATCCTATGTCCTAGATTTTTGGTAACAGCTTCCTAGGCACTTGTTGGTGAATCCCACAGTGAGTCAGACACATGCATTGAGGAAGTGGGTACCATGTAGTTGGCCCAGACAGCCAAAGGTGAATCACAAATGTATGATGACGCCACAGTTGAGGTCATATAACTGAGCCACAACTCTCCAGTGGCTGTGGTGGACCAGCAGATGAGGCAGCACGTGTCCACATATTTCCAGTGATCAATTGCACATAGGTGTCTTGTTCATGTGTGTGGCCCAATGTGGAGCCTGTATATTTTTGGGGGTGTAATTTGTCACAGTTAGGTCCAGGTCTCATCATGAGTCAGTGGCAGCGATTCCTTTATCTACTGAGTATCCTTTGTTGATCAATGTGAGTAAAGTGGATGTGGACATAAGAACCTACATGGGGATGGTCCCACCCTGTCACTGAAGACGTGTGATGAGACAGTCAACAGGGCAACTTTGGTGTGCTGAGTGAGATAATGTCTCAGGTGTCATGTTCCGGCAGGTGTCATTACAACATTTGTACACAGGTTAGCCTCTGCAATTCCCACTGCATCTGGGAACATCATAGCCTCTGTGCTGATTATTCTCGCAGCTATTCACCACACACGGCCCATCAAACTGTTGTGAGCAATGTAATTCTGTGTGTGAACTGTCAGGGTCCTGACATGTGTGGATTTTTCATGGACATTATCAGAGGTTGCTGGTTCTGCTGAAGGCCCCGTACCCAAACCCTGCATACGGCACTGAGACACTGTCACACTTTGTCATTCATGCATAAATGAGACCCAGACAAGGGATGGGCCATGAATTTTGGTATTCACAGGGGATTTAACTCATATGGTACAATTAAAAGTCAGATGATGCTATACAATGTATTTGGGTATGCATTGATGAAGCACATGCCCAAATACCCTCTGAGGAACGAGAGGTTTGCTAACGCAAGTGTGGTACATATGTAGCCACAGGGAAAGTTTAGGGTGACACACAGACAGATGCCAGTCAGGCTGCAGGGTGAATCAGGATCCAGCAATTTAACAAGTTACATAATCAGTGGTCTGAGTAAGACTGTTTGGAGGACGAACTAGACAATTGACATGTATAACTGTGTATGTCCTGTGTTATTGATGGTGCCAAATGAAACCAAGGGCTGTGTTACACAGCTTAATTAGTAGCAATGCTTAACGGTGTATTTGACAAAATGGCAACTCCTATGCTGCTCCAGGCATCAGCAGGGGCAGAGCTTGTTGAAATGGGTGATGTGCATGGAGGTGATCGCAGGTGTGGGCTGCATCTGTTATTCACAAGTCCTGTAGGTGAGATTTGCATTCTAACGGAAAACTGACATTTTCCCACGGGAAGCAATTTACAGGTGCTAACAGGGCTTGGAAACATGAAGCCAGTGTATTAATTGACCTGACGTCCATGCAGTCAGATGTTCTATGACAATGGTATACCATAGGAAAGGGTGTAGCACACTGGATTGCTATTGACAAGCTGTGTGTGTAGAGGAGGGAATATCAGGCTGCACATCTTACTATTCCAGGGACCTCTTCAGACAGGTGGCTTGTGACCAGGTGCATGGGTGTGTCCGGAGTTAGGAAATGGGCTGACATGTACATGGAATGTCATGTGCACAATGCTGCTCATATGTGTGGCACTTGTGCTGTCTATGTTCTGCTTCTATGGAACTCTGGTCTCAGATAGTCCTTGCAAAGATTGGATGCAGTTGGACTTACTGCTGTCAAGGGTCAGGTCAGACATTCCTGTTACTGATGCAAAAGCACATCAACTGCCTCATGTATGAGGCTTGTTTTCCCCTTATTGAGTGATGGTGTCTTAGTTGTGAGCCATATGCTGCGATGAACCATGTTTTCAACATGTATGTGTGAAATAGGTGTGGTCCTCTGCTACTGCCCTTCAACGGTGAAATGTACAGGATATATGTCATTTACTGTATGTGTGTATGTGACCGTTGTATGGTACGCATCACATTTGCTCTGGGATTTTCAGTGTCCTAATCGGTATATCAGCAATGCTCCATGAGGCAACACTCTTAATCTGATAGTTAGAGATGAAGGTGTGCAAAAATGAATAGCCAAATGATGATATGGTGATTATTATAGGTGTTTATTTAATTTAGTTCATAAAGTGGTGATGGTGATTATATTTAAAACAAATTATTCACGATATGTTGCCGCCTACGTAAACCAGCGGCCGTGTTTTGTTGCTCCCCCTCATGTTGCAGGCCACCATCATCCTCTTCCTCATCTTCAGGCAAGTGTGGCTCGGGTTCCAGGAGGGGAATGTTCCTTTTTATGCAAATGTTGTGCAGAATAGCACATGTTAGGATGATCTTACAGACCATTTCCGGGGAATATAGGAGGCTACCACCAGTGATGTTGAGGCACCGGAAACTTGACTTGAGGATGCCGAAGGTCCTCTCGACTATGGTGCGTGTCCTCCTATGTGCATCATTGTAGGCACGCTCTGCTGCAGTACTCGGGTTGCCAATAGGTGTCATTATCCATGGCTTGATGCCATACCCCTGATCAGCTGCAAGAGAAAATGAATGGGATCACGTTGATGTAGCTATCCCCATTGAAATCACCTTTCATGGCAGTAGTTGTCTTGTGTTGTCTGTGACTCTTTTGTGTTATTATGTCACATCCTAGGCTAGTAGTATGTACCATCTACATTGTGTTGTTTCCTTGGCTGAATGAGTGTTTGGCTGCTAACCAGTTGTCAGCAGTATGTTTTAGGACTTGCAGTACAGTGTGTGCTCCCTAGCATTGTGACATGTCATACAGGTGTCCCTGTGTCTTCACTGTGGGTGAGATGATAGTTCCATACACAGGTTAAAATTGACAGTGGTGGTAACACGTTCATATCAATGTACCCTGGACATCACATACCTTTAGACTTATGCAATGGATTAATGTAAACATAACTGAGACGCTTACAATTTGCAAGGTGACATTTAGGCAACCCACTCCAAACGTTGTGATCATTGCTTCTTAACATTAGGCTGTACAGTAATTTCAGATGTGTGACAGGTTCAATGGTGACCTAAGAAACATGGCTAGCGATGTCACGACCTCAGTGTGTGCCTGTCGACATGTTGCTGTTATGGTGTATGTGTTGTGTGTCCTAGAGGGTTGCTGTGCAGTGTGTATATAAGTAGGTTTTTGTACTTACCAACAAGTAGTCCATTACCTTAGTGTCCATCCTGGAAGTGTTCATTGATGGTGGTGTGACGGTACATGAATGAGTCATGGACACTCCCAGGATATTTAGCCACGATGTTGGTGATCAATCCTTGGTGATCAACAATGGACTTCACATTGATGGAATGTGTGTGCTTCTTGTTGCGGTAGAGGTGTTCAGTTGCAGCAGGTGGCACAAGGCATACATGTGTGCAGTCGATTGCACCAAGGACATGTGGGAAGCCACTAATGATGTAGAACCCCTCTTTTGTTTCCTGCTGCTTCTGCAGTGTGTTAGGGAAGCAGATGTGGCGGGGTGTGAGTCCAATGATGGCATCCAGTACTTTGGGCAAAAAGGCAGAGAATGATGGCTGTGATATTCCGGCAACCAGGGCACCAGTTGTTTGAAAAGAGCCACTTGCCAGCACATGAAGTACGGCAAGCAGATGGTTTCTGTTGGGATGGTGCGGGGTGTCAGCAAAGTGGGTGCCAACTGCGGCTCAATGTTGCGCAGCAGCTGCTGAATGGCCTGCCAGTTCAACCTGTACCTCTGGATGATGTCATGTTCCCTGAGGCCATGAAGGGTTGTTCTGGGGCGGAATATCCTCTCCTACCTTCTGCGCTGCCTTTGTGGTCCCTGCTGGTGTTGTGGTAGCTGCTGTTGTTGTTGCTGGGCTCTGCATCTGCGTGCACGCTGGATGAGAAGCACGTCCATGTCTCCCTTTTGCTGCCCTGCTGCTCTGCTGTTGCTTCTGTGTGTTCTGATTAAATACAGGTGTGTTTTGCCCCATTTTAACACCTGCCCTGACCCAGGTGTTAAATTTTGATGCAAATCGGGCTGTGCGTCATTTTCCGGCTCCGCCTCCCGGCCGTGCGTCATTTTTGCCTGAAAGCATAAATACGACACACGGCGTTTAAGTCATTTTTTGGACGGGAATGCCTTCCTTGCATATGATTAACGCAAGGTGGGTTGCCGCATCCAAAAAATGACGCAGACGGTGGAATTTTGTCATCTGTGGGCTCGGGCGTCAAAGTTTAAATAAGGGGCAAGGTTTGCGCTGAATGTGTGTCAAACTTTTTGACGCACATACGGCGCAGACGGTGTATAAATATGCCCCTCAATCTTTTTATTGTGGCAACACTTCCTACCCCAAAACGCCACCTCCATTCTTGCACAAATAAAGCACTTTTAGGAAGCCACTAGGTATTAACCAAACAAGAATAAACAAAAAAATTACGTGGAAAATTAAGGGGCATATTTATACTCTGTTTGTACTGAATTAGCATAATTTCTTTTTACTCTAATTCGGTGCAAAACTAACTCCATATTTGTACTTTGGTGCTAGACCTGTCTAGCGCCAAGTTTATGGATTAAAGTCATTTTTTGGAAGTGCAGACCTACCTTGCCTTAATGAGATGCAAGGTAGGCATTCCCGTGCAAAAATGTACTCTATGGCCCTAACACTGTATTTAGGGGCATATAACTTTACTCATTTTCTGATGCAGAAGTGGCGCAAACTTACAAAATATTGGCCCTTATTTATACTTTTATGTGCAAAACTGCACGAACTTGCACCATTTCTGTGAACCAGCTGGGCACCATATTTATGGAATGGTGCAAGCCGGTACAAAGGGTAGGCTAGAGTAAAAAAAAAAAAGACTTTAGTCGGGTTGGGCTGGTGGTATAGAAGAAGGGGGTTTAGCACCAAAAAATTACTTTAGGCAGGTTAGAGAAAAAAAAAAATGACTTTAACCAGATTAGCATCATTTTATGGCAGGAAAAGGCAAGAGTCATGCCCACCACCCCAATAGCCAGCACAGAGGACAAGGGTTCCCTGGGCATGGCCATTGCATCATGTGCCATGTATGGGGCCCATTTCGTGGCCCCCTATTGCACTTTCAAAAATAAAATGCAATCTTATCTGTACTTACCTGGGATGGGGTCCCCCATCCTCCGCAGTCCCTCTGGTGTGGGTTGGGGTGCCCCTGGGGCTGGGGAGGGCACCTGTGGGCTTATTCCATGGTGTTCCACCATGTAAATAGGCCCACAGGTCCCCTAACGCCTGCCCTGACCCAAAGCAAGCTTTACACCATTTTATGACCCCTCCTCCCTCCCTTGCACCATTTTTGCATGGGAGTATAAATATGGTGTTAAGGCCATAGAGTCATTTTTGCATGGGAACGCCTACCTTGCATCTCAATAAGGCAAGGTAGGTTTTCACTTCCAAAAAATGACTTTAACTCTATAAATTTGGCGCTAGATGGATTTAGCAACAAAGTATAAATATGGAATTAGTTTTGCACCTAATTAGAGTTTAAAAAAATGACTCTAATCCAGTGCAAACAGAGTATAAATATGCCCCATTGTATTAAAAGGTGGTCTGAATTGCCACTAAGAGCAAAGCGCTAGAGTCATACAATCTGTTGCTGTAGGAGCCCCAGCAGTTACTTCCTCCTGTATTTTCAATGGATATTTTCTTGTCACTCTCTTAAGGTTTGGTTATTGTACATGTTTGGGTTTATCCTTTTCAATGCCTTAAAAAGTGCTTCCTACTGGTTCCATTCAGTACCATTGAATTTATGGATATTGGGATTGATATCTAAGTTGTTTTGTCAGTGATTGATCCTGCCTCACGACAAAAGCCCCGATTACTAGGTTAGTTTAACATTTTTAATCCAATACAAACAAAGGATTGCACAGGGATCGGGATTCAGAGTTGTGTGATAATTATCACACCTCTTCTGTTTTATACTGAAAGATTTTAGTAATTCAAACTGCTGGAACTTAATGAATTATTTGTATATGCATTTCAGTGATTTTATCAGTGATTTTTCTATCATACTACACACACACAACATTTCGATATGTCCAACCAACAATGAACAGCTAACACCAACTGTGCATTGCCTGTGGTCATGTAGTGGTGGTAGGCCAGAGAATCTGGCGTGTAACCAGGTCTTGTAATCAACCCTTCACTGGCAGTTAACCAGCACTGTGACTGGCATTTAGAGGTGTTCAGCAGGAGTGGGCCACAATGCCTGACCTTTCACCCTATTTGGCACACAACTCTCTGCAGGTGGCCAAACCCCCCTGCAGAACTCCTGATGTGCAAGGCCTGTGGCTACATGCTGCAGCAAGAGTTGACCTCAGGATCACATTGGGCATCAAAAGCTAATTGCACTCAGCTGATGGCAGAATTTTACTTTTGGCAGCAGGGGTAGGACTATGGCCCAATCTGCTATGTGTGGCTAACACCTTAATGTGGCCATTGGGTAAGCACAGCAAAAGTGCAATGAATACTTTTTTCTCCATTTTTTACAGGAGTCACAAATCCTAGCACCTCCCTGAGGCCCATATTTATACTTTTTTAGCGCCGCATTTGCGCCACTTTTTGACGCAAAAACGGCACAAATGTAGTTTGCACCGTTTTTGCGTTAAAAAGTGGCGCAAATGCGGCGCTAAAAAGGTATAAATATGGGCCTCAGTCCTTTGGTGCCAGGGAAGGTGCAGGAATCGTGTTTCTATCAAAGAATGTTTAAATCCTTCATTAAAAACAACTGTTTTTGGTTTTTGTTTTAATACCGTGGACTATCTTTGAGGTCCCCTCACATTGCCCTGGAGGACAGGGTAGGTTCACCCTGCTCCCCTTTGCCCTTTTTCTTTTTCTTTTTTCTAACACTGTGCTCAGTACATCATATTGGGTAAGGGAAGTCACAGACGAAAGCTTCTCCCTTCCTGGTTGCTGAAATTCATTTTTGTCTGCTTTAAGAATCTGTGCCTTTTATCACTGCTAATAAGTGATAAAGGGATTGTGCCCACTCCTTTAAAGATGGTAAAAGTGGCTGACATACAATTAGGCACAACTAATTTACTTTTAAGCCCCTGGTAAAGTGGTACTAAAGTTACCAGGACCTGTAAAATAAATGCTACTAGTGAGCCACTTTAAAACATATCTCAAGTCTGCCATTGAAGCCTGTGTGCAGTTCTAATCTGCTAATTCAGCCTAGAAAATTAAGCTTTTTGCTAGACCTAACCCTCCCTTTCTAATGCATATAATTTACTCCAAAGGTAGCCTCTAAATAGCTGAAAGGCTGTGCATTGTATTTCAATGACAGGACATATGATTTTAAGTTTAATATGTCATGGTAGTGAAAAACTCCCAAATTCTTTTTTCAGGACTTTGAGGCCTAGGTCCCCAATAGGAAATATTGGGGTTACTTTATTACATTTCATAAATGCTAACATTTGATTGGGAACAGGTTAAAATAACATGTTTGGTCTCAAAAGAATTGTAATTTTAAATCTTCTTTAATTGTAAAGTTGGATTTTAACTCACAATTTTGAAAATGCCACTTTTAGAATTATATCATTTTCTTGTTCTAACCATTTGTTGCCTGAAGGCTAAGTCCTGGGTCACGTGGTTAAGAATAGTTGGTAGTTGGCCTTTGTGCATTCCTCCCAGACAATAAGACAAAGGGGAACTCGAAAATGGAAGGATTTGCCTTCCTGCCAGGATAGGTGGTGCAGAGCTATTCCCTGTCCCAATTACAATTCAAAGGGCTGCCTCCAGCACACCCACAAAGGAACTTGACTCCAGCATATATTTACTGTAGACCACTTGGAGTCTGGGGAGGGGAAGGAAATTTCCCAAATCAGATGCAAGAATAGAAGTTGCTTCTACTTCAAAGGGTGGCACCAGGTAAAATAGTGGACCCTCAGCCCAACTCTTCAGTTCACTCCTGGACCTCTGGACCACTCAGAAGGGCTGAAATGAATTCTAGAGGACTGCCTTTCTGCTTGAGGCCTGCTTTGTATCTCAGAGGACTGCCCTGCTGCTAATTCAAGACTGCCCAGCTGCTTGAAACCTACCTTGTATCCCTAGAGATGTGCCATGCTGCTTGAGGCCTGCCTTCTTGCATGAAACCAGGACTACCAGAGTGATTCAAATGGCTAGTTGGCTTGCCTACTGTTCTGAGCTACAGGGACTCAAGTAGCTTCAACAACCTTCAACCCTTCACCTGGACTCTGCCTGGAGTGAGTTCTGACCCCCTCCTCAAGTGGTACCCGCCTGTTCTGAACCCTTGAAAGTGATGCTAAAGGTGCTTTACCAACCTAACCCTAAATTTTGAGGCTTGAAAAATGTTACACCCAAAAGTGGCTTGAAGATAGACAGGAGACTGGGACCTCCCTGTTTGATGATCTGCATTAAGTGCATCGAGGGTCAGACTGACTTTGTAGTAGCTCCTGCTACATTCTTCTTTGCAGCTACAAATCTTGTTCAGCAGCTCATCTCGGTAAGAGTATCCGGCCTCACGTGACCAAATGCCTGCGGTTGGTGCTCTAATATTTTAGGCACTATTTTTCATAAATAAAATGTAAAAAATCATAACTCTGGTTAGACTGATTGAAGTTTATTTAATTTGGATTTAAATTATTTATTAAATGTTATTCTATTTTTCCAGACAGCGTGGAATCTTTCTTGTGTTGTGTTTTGAGTTTATTACTGTTTACGTGATGCATAAATACTTTACATAGTGTCTCTAAGTTTAGCCCGACAGCATTTCTGCAAAGCTACCAGAGGTTTATGCACAGGTTAATTTTTTGCTTCACCCTGACAAAGATATTGGTTGTTTCTTGAGACTGATTAACATCACCCTCAACCAAAAACCAAATATCCTACAGTGACTTTGACACCATTTGATGAATCTGCCCAACACCTTAAAAAATTATATCCACTTTCGGTACTTCATTACAAACGTAAGGCAGACCTGTCAAGCAGGAGCCAAGAAAAGTGAGGGAGAGTCCCAAAAGTGGTGCTTAGCTTTTTAAGTCCCATAGGATTCTTTAATTATCTATAAAGGTAAAATAACTGAGTTACATAAAATCTGTCATGAAGGTAGAACTTTTCTCAAGGAAGTTTATTTGATTGGCGCTGTTGTTCTTAAGAAATCATCATGTAAAGAGGTGTTTGGGTTGGGCATGAAGAGACTTCATTTTAGAAATACCTAGATGGTTAATTTGCAGGATTCTCTAAAACAGGTTTTGCTGAGCTCTGTAAATTTGAAATATACCTGAATCGGATTGTTTGTAGGAGTTTTTGCTCCTGCTGACCATTTCGGGTCTGCAGATCCAGAGTCAGATTTACAAAACCAAAACAATTTGATTGGCTGGTTGCAACATGGAAAAAAGAGTTTACAGGACAAGTGGACCTGGTTTCTTGGATGTTAAAAAAAAACAGGAAAGGGCACATAAGAGGACAAATGTACAGACCCTGACTCACAGGCACAAACAGGATCGGGCCCAAGGAGATGATTGATTTATTCATATTAAACATATTGATTTTGAAATCGGGAATCCAACTTTGGGTCTGTGAACCCCAAAAATAATCATACAAAATGAAAGCAGGACCTGAACATAGATTAGGCTGCGTGGCCAACCCATTTTCTGTGCTGCATGAATACTTTACATTGTGACTAGGTTAAGCCTGACTGTTTCTGTGCCAGGATACCAAACAATCAAGCACAGGTTAATTTTGTGATTCACCCTGACAAAGATTTTGGTTATTGGTTGAGAAGGGTTACACCCACCTCAACCAAACTTTGAAAAATCTCGATAAAACCTTTAAAAAGTACATCCACTTTGGGTATTTCATTGCAAACTTCAGATGATTCATCAAGCAGGTGCCAAGAAAAAGGGGGGATGCCCAAAATTGGTGTTTTGCTTTTTCATTCCTAAATCATTCTTTGATCATTTATAAATTAAAAAACAGCTGAATGGGACAACATCAATTCTGGCATGAAGGTAGAACTTTTCTCACCAAAATGTATTTGTCTGATTGTGTAGTTCTTGAGAAGATAGCATTTAAAAGGCGCCTGGGATGGGCATGAAGAGGTTGACTTTTAGAGAGTTCATGAGAGTTAATTTGTGTACTTCTCCAAACAGAGGGGCTTAGTTATTTATAAGTCCCTTGTGCGTCACATTTTCCCATATAGAAAGTGGCACACCAGTGGCTAAATGGGCTTGTAAAGAAGTCCCAGAGTTTTGCTGAGCTCCTCAAAAACAAAATATACCTTCATCAAATTGGTCGCCGGAGCTTTTTCTCCTACTGACTGTTGGAAAATGGCCCTCTCTGAAGGGTCACCTCAAAATTTTGCTTTCCTCCTCCTCTTTTTCTGACCTTATTTTTGTAGACTTTATGACTCTGAGCACTTTACCACTGCTAACCAGTGCTAAAGTGCATGTGCTCGCATCCAAAAACATGGTAATATTGACTTCTACCCAATTGCCATATTTAATGTACTTATAAGTCCCTAGTAAAGTGCACGACAGGTGTCTGGAGCCTGTAAATCAAATGCTATTAGCGGGCCTGCAACATTGATTTTGACGGCCACATATGTATCCCCTTAACCATTTTCCCGGCCTGCTATTGCATGTCCTGTGTGTTCAGTTTACTGCCACTTCAAATTGGCATTTAAAACCTCTTCCTGAGCCTTAAACTCCCCTATTATTACATAAGACACCCCTATGGTAGGCCTTAGGTAGCCTGCAGGGGAGGGTGCTATATAAGTAAAGGGCAGGACATGTACTTGTAGGTTTTACTTGTCCTTCAAGTGAAAAACTTGCAAAGTCATTTTTCACTACTGTGAGGCCAAATCCTTCCATAGGCCAGCATTGGAAATCCCTTAATATACTTTTAAGTTGTAATTCCTGATCAAAAAGGAGTAGCTACATTATGTTGCATATCTTCGGAATCGTAATTATAAATCCTCTTTACAGGTAAAGTCAGAATTAACATTACTATTTTAGAAATGCCTCTTTTAGAAAGTGGGCATTTCCCTAATCTTACTGCTCTGTGTGCATTACACCGTCTCCAATACACATTTGGGTTAGGTGACAGCTACTCTTTATGCATTTCCCCAGACAGCCACAAACACAGGAAGGTGAGGTGTGGCTCAATACCCATCTAAATACATCTGATTCTGAGGGCCTTCCTAGGCAGGAAGAGAGGAAGGGGCTCACACTTACACTTCAAAGGGTAGTGGCCTGAGCCCACATAAATAACTGTTTACCACCCACAGATAGCCTGGCAGACAGGACTGGTTTGAGTCGGATACCTGTGCACTTCAAAGCCACTCTTTGAAGTCTCCTCTACATCAAAGGCACATTTGGGTATAAATACTGGGGCTTTGACCCCACCAAATCAGACTCTTTTGAATCTTGAATTGGACCTCTGTCAGAAGAACTGCTGTGCAGCTGAAAGGACTCAAATGGACTGCTTTTCTTGAAGGGCTGCTTATCTGCTGTTTCCCTGCTACTTGCTGTTCTCTGAATCTGCTGAAAGAGAGCAAAACTCTGCCCTCCCTCCAAAATGATTTCCAAGGGTTTGCTAGCTTGCTTCCTGTTCCTGCAGTCTCAGGGCCATCAAAGACTTCAACTGGGTACCATTGCCATGGGACCCTGCCACTCGTGAGTCTGGCTGCTGTTTTAGTGACAATGATCAGGGTGTGTCTGAACATCAGCCTGCCTTGTACGAAGATTAAGCATCTTGCATCTGGCACGGATACCACAGTGTTGAAGGAATCCCTCTCAGTACATCCCCACCTGTACTTGGGGCCAAGATCGATCCCATGCAAGCCTGAATGCTATCCCTCCACGCAAGATGCCACAGCTCCCACAGCAAACACCCCAATGTAACTTGCCTGCCTCAATGCATTCCTGACACAGAGAGTTGCTATTTAACCTTGTGCACCACCTAAATCTATGTAGGTGCCACAGCATGACATGCTGAAAGATAGTCTTTTTCCCAAAGGAAGGTACTTTGATTCTCGAGACCCATGACATCTCTGCAAGCCGACCTGCATGACATTGCGGTTGGCTGGGGGAATTTTTAAAGCATTCCGGTCTTAATCGCACAATTGGACACTTTCTCTTTCAGGACTTGGGTGAGTACTACACTGTTGCTTCCACTGTGAGAATGTTCATTTGCCTACTTTTCAGTATTACCATAAGGAACCTAATAGAAGCAGATGTATCTTTAGCACTGCAATTTTACTGCAATAACTTGAAACACATATATTGAATTCTTGCTGTTTTGATCAAATGTTGATTATAATATACTAAGCTATTTTTCTAACCTGGTTTGGATTCCCTTTGTGGTGTTTTCAATATTATTGTATGAGTACAATACAAATACTTTACACATTGCCTTCTAAGTTAAGACTGCCTGCTATGTGCCAAGCTGCCCGAGAGTTATTGCAAGCTCATTTAGGTTGTATTGTGACTTACCCTGACTAGGATTGCAGTCCCTACTTGAACAGGGTGCAGACATCTGCCAACTAGAAACCCAGGGCCATATTTAAAAGAAATGACAGATTGCTGCATTGTGTTAACAATGCATCAAAATAGTTTGTGCTTCTTTACGTCGGAATCGTATGCCATGGATGCATTGTATTTATAATATGGTGCACCATGGTGTAAGGGTCCTGGCTGCGTTAAAAAAAATTACATATCCGTATGTGCCATGTCGTAGAGAAATCTGATGCTCCTGCTACAAAATTGATGCAGGGCTGACTTGTGGCACGTAAAGTGATGCAAATGGGCCCTGCATCAATTTTCAGTGCGGACTGTGTCAAAAAAAGTACAAAAAGCGATGCTTCATGAAAAAAAGGCACATTTCACAGAAGGCAGCCATGGAGCAACAGCAAAGACAACAACTCCAGCCCAAGCCAGGATAACCAGACAAGCTCCCAGGGGAAGAGGAAGTGCAACCTCATTGAGGAGAATGACATCTTGATTGCCGATGTGACAGAGCACCAACATCAGCTCTTTGACGCCTCAAAATTGCCACTAGTGAGGAAAGATGCTATTTGGCAGTCCACAATGTAGAAAGTCAATGGTGTGGGACAAGTGAAGAGGACTGTCATCAAATGCAAGAGGCAATGGTATGGTTATAAGTGCCAGACAAGAGAGAAACTGGAAAACCAACTGAAGTCAGCAATGCAGACCAGAGGAGGGAGCCCTGCACCCGGGGGCTGGATGCCTTGTGGAGCGTGTGGCAGCTGTCATCCCAGATGAGTTGGTGGCTGGAGTCCCCAGACACAACAGTGCAGCACATGAGGAACAACCACAGATAGAGGGTAAACATCAACAAGGGGCAATGTGGGCAAAAAGGTCTTGTTGTGCAGTGCAGCTAGCAATGTCCCAGCGCTCCACTGCGCTGTCTGCAGGGTAAAGGGCAGGAATCTTGATCAAGTCCCTTGAAATGCTACGGAAATATCACAAACATTGACCAGTTACATGTTGAATGGCAGTGAGGGTCTGTCACGGTCATCCACTACATGCGTGAAGTGCAGCACTAGTTTAGGTCAACCTGTGTATACTGGCAGGTGTAGTCAAAAGGACAACATGAGTGACCAGAGTTTCCAGTCACACAATACAAAGTTAAAAACATAGGGCCCAATCACAAAGTAAGTGGTGTAGGGCAGCAATGCAGATCACCTTGCTGTGCTGCCCTGTGCCACATGGAAAGGTGGGCAATGGCCTGGATCCACAATATAACGTGCATTCCTGTCCTCCCACTGTGCTAATGCTCACTGGGCTATCAAGAGCCAGATGCAAGCAGACTTACACCATGTTGGAAGGATGCTTGCATTACATACAAGTATGCCCCTGGGCAGGAAGGGACACGTTCCTGCACAAAAACAATCATGTCAGCATACGCCCTAATCCTATGTGTGATGCAGAATGCAGCACACATTGAAAAATGTAAAAACAAAGAGCATAAAAGATATCACTCCTTGTTATAGACTTTCTGGGGAGGAGTAAGAATTTGTCACATTTCCAGCTTCACTGATCCTTGGAAATCAGGGAATATAACAAAACCTATGTGTAGTCCATTTGAAAACCCAATGCAATCTCCATGATATGCCCCTGACGCAGAGTAAGGCTATGCAGAGACTTGCACTGCCTTGCCTCACTAAGGGGAAGTGTATGCCCAGACGTGGGTCCCGTGCTTCCCATGCCACTGGATTCAAGCTAGCCTGGCTGATGAGGGGTGAAACCCCGAAACTGGTCCCAGGATGCTTGGTTTCAGTCCAGGGAGGACCTGGCCTGGCAGTTCGGGCTGGATTGTTCCCATGGGGAACATGGTCAAGACTGATTTGCACATGGCTGGTTCTAAACTGGAATGGCATGGACAGGAAAAAAATGATGGATTTAGGCCCAGATCTCTGTACTGGGGGTGAATGTTTGACATTGTTCAGCATTCTGTCCTTCACTTATTCTTTTTGCATTTGTTGCCCTAAGTGGGAAGGGTATGCCCAGGTGTGGGTCCCGTGCTTCCCAGGCCACTGGATTCAAGCTAGCCTGGCTGATGAGGGGTGAAACCCCAAAACCGGTCCCAGGATGCGTGTTTTTCTGTCCAGGGAGGACCTGGCCTGTCAGTTCGGGCTGGACTGTTCCCATGGGGAACAGGGTCAAGACTGATTTGTATATGGCTGGATCCAAACTGAAATGGCATGGGCAGGAAAAAAACGAGGGATTTAGGCCCAGATCTCGGTACTGGGGCTGTATGTTTGACATTGTTCAGCATTCTGTCCATCACTTATTCTTTTTGCATTTGTCACCCTAAGTGGGAAGGGTATGCCCAGACGTGGGTGCTGTGCTTCTCATGCCACTGGATTCAAGCTAGCCTGGCTGATGAGGGGTGAAACCCTGAAACCGGTCCCAGGATGCTTGTTTTCAGTCCAGGGAGACCCTGGCCTGGCAGTTCGGGCTGGACTGTTTCCATAGGGAACAGGGTCAAGACTGATTTGCAGATAGCTGGGTCCAAACTGAAATGGCATGGGCAGGGAAAAAACGATGGATTTAGGCCCAGATCTCTGTACTGGGGGTGAATGTTTGACATTGTTCATCATTCCGTCCATCACCTATTCTTTTTGCATTTGTCGCCCTAAGTGGGAAGGGTATGCCCAGACGTGGGTCCCGTGCTTCCCATGCCACTGGATTCAAGCTAGCATGGCTGATGAGTGGTGAAACCCCGAAACCCGCAAAGGATGCTTGTTTTCAGTCCAGGGAGAACCTGGCCTGGCAATTAGGGCTGGACTGTTCCCATGGAGAACAGGGTCAAGACTGATTAGCATATGGCTAGGTCCAAACTGCAATGGCATGGGCAGGAAAAAAACGATGGATTTAGGCCCAGATCTCTGTACTGGGGGTGAATGTTTGACATTGTTCAGCATTCCGTCTATCGCTTCTTCTTTTTTGCATTTGTCGCCCTAAGTGGGAAGGGTATTCCCAGACGTGGGTCCCGTGCTTCCCATGCCACTGGATTCAAGCTAGCGTGGCTGATGAGGGTTGAAACCCCGAAACCGGTCCCAGGATGCTTGTTTTCAGTCCAGGGAGAACCTGGCCTGGCAGTTCGGGCTGGACTGTTCCCATGGGGAACAGGGTCAAGACTGATTAGCATATGGCTAGGTCCAAACTGGAATGGCATGGGCAGGAAAAAAACTATGGATTTAGGCCCAGATCTCTGTACTGGGAGTGAATGGTTGACATTGTTCAGCATTCCTTCCATCACTTATTCTTTTTGCATTTGTCGCCCTAAGTGGGAAAGGTATGCCCAGACGTGGGTCCCGTGCTTCCCATGCCACTGGATTCAAGCTAGCCTGGCTGATGAGGGGTGAAACCCTGAAACCGGTCCCAGGATGCTTGTTTTCAAGCCGGGGAGGACCTGGCTTGGCATTTTGGGCTGGACTGTTCCCATGGGGAACAGGTTTAAGACTGATTTGCATATGGCTGGGTCCAAACTGGAATGGCATGGGCAGGAAAACAATTATGGATTTAGGCCTAGATCTCTGTACTGGGGGTGAATGTTTGACATTGTTCAGCATTCCGTCCATCACTTATTCTTTTTGCATTTGTCACCCTAAGTGGGAAGGGTATGCCCAGATGTGGGTCCCGTGCTTCCCCATGCTAATTGATTGTAGCTAGCCTGGCTGATGAGGGGTGAAACCCCAAAACCGGTCCCTGGATGCTTGTTTTCAGTCCAGGGAGGACCTGGCCTGGCAGTTCGGGCTGGACTGTTCCCATGGGGAATCCCGTAAAGACTGATTTGCATATGGCTGGGTCCAAACTGGAATGGCATGGGCAGGAAAAAAACGATGGATTTAGGCCCAGATCTCTGTACTGGGGGTGAATGTTTGAGATTGTTCAGCATTTTGTCTATCACTTATTCTTTTTGCATTTGGTGCCCTAAGTGGGAAGGGTATGCTCAGATGTGGGTCCCGTGCTTCCCATGCTAATTGATTCTAGCTAGCCTGGCTGATGAGGGGTGAAACCCCGAAACCGGTCCCTGGATGCTTGTTTTCAGTGCAGGGAGGACCTGGCCTGGCAGTTCGGGCTGGACTGTTCCCATGGGGAACCCGGTAAAGACTGATTTGCATATGGCTGGGTCCAAACTGGAATGGCATGGGCAGGAAAAATACCATGGATCTAGGCCCAGATCTCTGTACTGGGGTTGAATGTTTAACATTGTTCAGCATTCAGTCCATCACTTATTCTTTTTGCATTTGTCGCCCTAAGTGGGAAGGGTATGCCCAGACGTGGGTTCCGTGCTTCCTATGCCTCCCATGCCACTGGATTCAAGCTAGCCTGGCTGATAAGGGGTGAAACCCCGAAACCGGTCCCTGGATGCTTGTTTTCAGTCCAGAGAGGACCTGGCCTGGCAGTTCGGGCTGGACTGTTCCCAGGGGGAACTGGGTCAAGACTGATTTGCATATGGCTGGGTCCAAACTGGAATGGCAGGGGCAGGAAGAAAAACTGTGGATTTAGGCCCAGATCTCTGAACTGGGGTGAATGTTTGACATTGTTCAGCATTCCGTCCATCACTTATTCTTTTTGCATTTGTTGACCTAAGTCTGAAGGGTATGCCGAGACGTGGGTCCCATGCTACCCATGCCAGTGGATTCAAGCTAGCCTGGCTGATGAGGGGTGAAACCCCGAAACCGGTCCCAGAATGTTTGTTTTCAGTCCAGGGAGAACCTAGCCTGGCAGTTCGGGCTGGACTTATTGGCATATGGCTGGGTCCAAACTGGAATGGCATGAGCATAAAAAAAACAATGGATTTATGCCCAGATCTCTGTACTGGGGGTGAATGTTTGACATTGTTCAGCATTCAGTCCATCACTTATTCTTTTTGCATTTGTCGCCCTAACTGGAAGGATATGCCCAGACGTGGGTTCCGTGCTTCCTATGCCTCCCGTGCCACTGGATTCAAGCTTGCCTGGCTGATAAGGGGTGAAACCCCGAAATCGGTCCCTGGATGCTTGTTTTCAGTCCAGAGAGGACCTGGCCTGGCAGTTCGGGCTGGACTGTTCCCAGGGGGAACTGGGTCAAGACTGATTTGCATATGGCTGGGTCCAAACTGGAATGGCATGGGCAGGAAAAAAACGATGGATTTAGGCCCAGATCGCTGTACTGGGGGTGAATGTTTGACATTGTTCAGCATTCCGTCTATCACTTGTTCTTTTTGCATTTGTCGCCCTAAGTGGGAAGGGTATGCCCAGACATGGGTCCCGTGCTTCCCATGCCACTGGATTAAAGCTAGTCTGGCTGATGAGGGGTGAAACCCCGAAACTGGTCCCAGAATGCTTCTTTTCAGTCCAGGCAGGACCTTGCCTGGCAGTTTGGGCTGGACTGTTCCCATGAGGAACAGGGTCAAGACTGATTTGCATATGACTGGGTCCAAACTGGAATGGCAGGGGCAGGAAAAAAACAGTGGATTTAGGCCCAGATCTCTGTACTGGGGTAAATGTTTGACGTTGTTCAGCATTCCGTCCATCACTTATTCTTTTTGCATTTGTTGCCCTAAGTGGGAAGGGTATGCCCAGACGTGGGTTCCGTGCTTCCTATACCTCCCATGCCGCTGGATTCAAGCTAGCCTGGCTGATGAGGGGGTGAAACCCTGAAACCGGTCCCTGGATGCTTGTTTTCAGTCCAGAGAAGACCTGGCCTGGCAGTTCGGGCTGGACTGTTCACATGGGGAACAGGGTCAAGACTGATTTGCATATGGCTGGGTCCAAACTGGAATGGCATGGGCAGGAACAAAACGATGGATTTAGGCCCAGATTTCTGTACTGCGGGTGATTGTTTGACGTTGTTCAGCATTCCGTCCATTACTTATTCTTTTTGCATTTGTTGCCCCAAGTGGGAAGGGTATGCCCAGACGTGGGTTTCGTGCTTCCTATACCTCCCATGCCGCTGGATTCAAGCTAGCCTGTCTGATGAGGGGGTGAAACCCTGAAACCGGTCCCTGGATGCTTGTTTTCAGTCCAGAGAAGACCTGGCCTGGCAGTTCGGGCTGGACTGTTCCCATGAGGAACCTGGTCAAGACTGATTTGCATATGGCTTGGTTCAAACTGGAATGGCATGGGCAGGAAAAAAACGATGGATTTAGGCCCAGATCTCTGTACTGGGGTTGAATGTTCGACGTTGTTCAGCATTCCGTCCATCACTTATTCTTTTTGCATTTGTCGATCTAAGTGGGAAGAGTATGCCCAGACGTGGGTCCCTTGCTTCCCCCCCCCCCCATGTCAGTGGATTCAAGCTAGCATGCCTTATGAGGGGTGGAACCCTGAAACCTGTCGCAGGATGCTTGTTTTCAGTCCAGGGAGGACCTGGTCTGGCAGTTCGGGCTGGACTGTTCCTGTGGGGACAAGGTCAAGACTGATTTGCATATGGCTGGGTCCAAACTGGAATGGCATGGGCAGGACAAAAACGCTGGATTTAGGCCCAGATCCCTGTACTGGGGTGAATGTTTGACATTGTTCAGCATTCCGTCCATCACTTATTCTTTTTGCATTTGTCGCCTTAAGTGGGAAGGGTATGCCAGGACGTGGGTCCCGTGTTTCCCATGCCACTGGATTCAAGCTAGCATAGCTGATGAGGGGTGAAACCCCGAAACTGGTCCCAGGATGCTTGTTTTCAGTCCAGGGAGGACCTGGTCTGGCAGTTCGGGCTGGACTGTTCCCGTGGGGAACAAGGTCAAGACTGATTTGCATACGGCTGGGTCCAAACTGGAATGGCATGGGCAGGAAAAAAACGATGGATTTAGGCCCAGATCTCTGTACTGGGGGTGAATGTTTGACATTGTTCAGCATTCCGTCCATCACTTATTCTTTTTGCATTTGTCGCCTTAAGTGGGAAGGGTATGCCCAGACGTGGGTCCCGTGCTTCCCATGCCACTGGATTCAAGCTAGCCTGGCTGATGAGGGGTGAAACCCCGAAACTGGTCCCAGGATGCTTGTTTTCAGTCCAGCGAGAACCTGGCCTGGCAGTTCGGGCTGGACTGTTCACATGGGGAACAGGGTCAAGACTGATTTGCATATGGGTGGGTTCAAACTGGAATGGCATGGGCAGGAAAAAAACGATGAATTTAGGCCCCGATCTCTGTACTGTGGGTGAATGTTTGACATTGCTCAGCATTCCGTTCATCACTTATTCTTTTTACATATTGACAAGGCCAGGAAAAGCCATGCAAATTGGCTTTTTGTGGGCCTGCAGAAATGGGTCTCCAGTTTGCTCCACGATTATGTCACAAAAAGTGACATGGCAGTGGTGTAAGCTGCATACAAGTATGCCCCACAGACTAGAACAACAAATCCTGCCTGGACACCTGAACCCTATACAACCTGCCGGTAACAATGCAGTCCACCTTGCAAAAAGAGGCCAATGTGTCTTACCTGGGCCCATAAACATAAATATGCATTGTAACAGAAGCCAAGGGCATGTGTTTGTCAAAGAAGAAACAGCTCACCTCTGAGGATGCTCAGGTTGCGAGTATGTGAAGTATCAACACATAGGAACATGCCAAGAGGCACATGTACATTCATTGGCATGCCAATAGCACACAGCTGCCCCGATGTGTGAGGTGAGACCACACAGGTGTCAGTTACCATGATGGGGACCACAAGAACTCATGCCATGTACTTAGGGGCATATTTATACTCCGTTTGCGCCGAATTAGCGTCGTTTTTTTCGACGCAAATTCGGCCCAAAACTAACGCCATATTTATACTTTGGCGTTAGACGCGTCTAGCGCCAAAGTATGAGGAAAGAGCGTCATTTTTTTGCGTGAACGCCTTCCTTGCGTTAATGAGATTCAAGGTAGGCGTTCCCGTCTAAAAAAATGACTGCGCCGCAAATGGGTCGTATTTATACTCCCGGGCAAAAATGACGCCCTGGAGCGGGCGGGGCAACAAACCCTGCATTTGCGCCGAATTTTAGCGCCTGGGTCAGGGCAGGCGTTAAGGGACCTGTGGGCTCAAAATGAGCCCACAGCTGCCCTCGCATGCCCCCAGGGACCCCCCCTGCCACCCTGGCCCACCCCAGGAGGACACTTAAGGATGGAGGGACCCACCCCAGGGACATTCAGGTAAGTTCAGGTAAGTATAATTTCTTTTTTTAAAAAAAAAATTTTTTTGGCATAGGGGGGCCTGATTTGTGCCCCCCTACATGCCTCAATGCCCAATGACCATGCCCAGGGGACATGGCCATTGGGCAAGGGGGCATGACTCCTGTCTTTACTAAGACAGGAGTCATGTAAATGGCGTCTGGGCGTCGTTAAAAATGGCGCAAATCGGGTGGAGGCGATTTTTTGCGTCAACCTGACTTGCACCATTTTTAAGACGCCCTAGCGCCATTTTTCCCAACGCCGGCGCTGTCTGGTGTACGTGGTTTTTTTCCACGCACACCAGGCAGCGCCGGTCTGCTTGCGCCGGCTAACGCCATTCAATGAATACGGCGCCCGCATGGCGCTTCAGAATGGCGTTAGCCGGCGCAAAACTTTTTGACGCTAAACTGCGTTAGCGCAGTTTAGCGTCAAAAAGTACAAATACGGGCCTAAATCTGGATGGGTCTGGGGTAAAGCAAGTGATACACATCACAGGACCATGCATGTTGAAACCAAATAAGATGTGTTGTCCTGTTGGGCCCATGGGTGTGCAGTACATTGTAAGTGCTGACTGGGTTGGTTGAACTGCCACTGAATCTGAATGGGGAGACATTGCTTAGCAACGAGATCAGAATGGATATGTGTACTGGAAGGTAGCCAGAGCAATACAAATGCACTTCCATGTCTTGGTGTTGGAAGCGCTCTTCGCAGGGGTGCCGAAGAGCACATCTGGGCTCAGGAAGCTGGTAGGGAGCAACCAGAATAGTGAGGGGGAGCTGGTACATGACCTTCTCAATATGGTCATGCTGCAGCTTCCATTAAGTAAGTGCTGGGGTGAGAAGGGTGGTCGGCGGTGGTGGGTGGGTTGGCTGCAGGTGAGAAAAAAGAGTAGGAAAGTAGCAAGAGTGACTCAGCGGGAGAGTGGCTAGAACAAAGAGAAAAGAACAGAGGATAAGGAAGCAAAAAACTGCTACCCAGCACTACAATAAAGCAACATAGCTGAGAGAGAAAAAGAGCAGAGTGGGCATACAGAGGAAGCCACAACACAGGGGGACAACAGCAAGAGAGCCCAGAGCAGCATGGTGAATAAGAGCAGAGTGGCATGGAGAGAGAACCACAAACATGGAGACAACAGCAAAAAGGGAGTGACCAGGGGCAGTGGAAGGCACTTGGTGAAAGTGCTTTCAGCAGTGGTGCTGAAGAGCAGAAATAGGCTCTGAAGGTTGGCAGGGAGCAACCAGAATGGTGAGGGGGAGCTCTCCCCTCGCCATTCTGGTTACTCCCACACGATGGAGCTAACATAGAATGACCACCACAATGTACACTCACTGTAACAAGCACATCTGAATCCTCCAACACAAACCCACCCTCCCACACCGAAGCTGGGGAAAAATCACAGAGACCCAATGGACCTCTAGCACATTACCAATATACCCAACCTCACCAGCAGCATTGAGCAACATGCCCACAATTTCTCTGTCTGGATCCAAAACTGCACCAACGGAATCACCTCCCCCAAGAAACGCCAACAATAGAAGATCCAGCAAGCCCACCGGCTGGTTCACAACTGAACTCCACCCACTGAAGAGAGAATGCAAACTAGAAAGACAATGGCACACTAGCAAGAGCCCATTAGAATGTGCCACCTTCAAAGCTGTCTTCAACAATTATCAACACCACTGCAGGGAAGCAAAAACAGGATGCATGCAGAGAGAGCTACCCTGCCCTGCAGCCACAGAGAACACAATCCAACCCTCCCTGGCCCTCTGCAATTCTTCGTCAGATTATTTCCATGACGAAATAACAGCCATCTACAGCAATTTTCCCCCCCAGACCACCAGCCTTGACCATGTAAAACCACTTCTGAAAAAATGTCCACCATCCCCTGCAAACTCAGAACTACCACTTGATCTCGCTGCTACCTTTCCCTACCAAAGTCCTAGAAAGAGCCTTCAACTGACAGCTCTCCGAACACCTAGAAAAACGTAGGCCAGCATTACAACCCTGGCGTTGGGTGATAAAGTGGCGGTAATACTGCCAACAGGCCAGCGGTAAGAAAAATGGAATTACGTCCATGGCGGAAACCGCCAACACAGACAGCCACTTTAACACTCCGACCGCCACGGCGGTAGAAACAAACACCGCAGCGGTAACCGCTAACAGACAGGCGGAAGACAATGTCCCGCCCACACTATTACAAGGCACCAATCCACCAGCTTTTCCAGGGCGGTACCAGCATCATCAAAAGCACAGCGGAAACAGTACACAGAAGTGAAACCACTCACCTCTCGACACTCAATGAGGAACCAGGACGCCATGTAGCCAGAGTTACAGGTCCTGCCGATGCTGGTCTACCTCCTCATCTACCAGGAACATCAAAGACGGCGGCAACGATGACAGTGAGTACTGCACCAAGCACACCGTGGAGGGGAGGAGGGAAAAGAGAGTGACACATGCATGCAACACCCGCACCCCCCCCAACCCCCACCCACAATAACTCACACACACACATATCCAATCATATCACAGATACAGCCCGTCACCCCCTGGAAGGAACAAATGAAATGAGTCTAACGAGTATAATATTCGAACAATCAGATAGGCAAAGATAAATTTAACAGCAAGTACACAAGTCTGTACACTGTCCCATTAAGGCCCGTATTTATACTCCGTTTGCGCCGAATTTGCGTCGTTTTTTTCGACGCAAATTCGACGCTAAACTAACGCCAACTAACGCCATATTTATACTATGGTGTTAGAGGCGTCTAGCGCCAAAGTTCCCGGAATGTGCGTAATTTTTTAGCGTGAACCCCTTCCTTGCGTTAATGATATGCAAGGGAGGCGTTCCCGTCTTAAAAAATGACTCCCAGGCCTTTACGTGGTATTTATACTCCCGGGCAAAAGAGACGCCCGGGAGTGGGCGTGGCTAAAAACGGCGCATTTGCGCCGCTTTTTAACGCCTGGGTCAGGCATGGCGTTAAGGGACAAGTGGGCTCAAAATGAGCCCAGAGTGCCCTCCCCTGCCCCCAGGGACCCCCCCTGCCACCCTTGCCCACCCCAGGAGGACACCCAAGGCTGGAGGGACCCACCCCAGGGACATTCAGGTAAGTTCAGGTAAGTATTTTCTTTTTTTTTTAAATAATTTTTTTGGGCATAGGGGGGCCTGATTTGTGCCCCCCTACATGCCACTATGCCCAATGACCATGCCCAGGGGACAGAAGTCCCCTGGGCATGGCCATTGGGCAAGGGGGCATGACTCCTATCTTTACAATGATAGGAGTCATGTTGATGGGGGATGGGCGTCGTTAAAAAATGGCGCAAGTCGGGTTAAGACGATTTTTTTGCCTCAACCTGACTTGCCCCATTTTAAGACGCCCTAACGTCATTTTTGCCCAACGCCGGCGCTGCCTGGTCTACGTGGTTTTTTTCCACGCACACCAGGCAGCGCCGGTCTGCTTGCGCCGGCTAACGCCATTCCATAAATACGGCGTCCGCATGGCGCTTCAGAATGGCGTTAGACGGCGCAAAATTTTTTGATGCTAAACTGCGTTAGCGCAGTTTAGCGTCAAAAAGTATAAATATGGGCCTAAATGTCCATGGACCATTGGTCCCAAAAAGCATGGGCGAAGCCCCACTGACACCTGCTTCACAACGGAGAGAACACTGCAGGGGCATCAGCTTGGAAACAAACAGGCACCTCAGGGGGAAGGGGAGGGGAGGCACCTCAGCCGGATGATGGGACAATGCCACTGCTCCTCGAGGGGGCTCCTTGCTCACTGCTTGGTCCTGGGGAGTGCAAAGTCACAATCTCTCAAGTCTCTCAAGTGGGTGGTTTGCTCACTGCTTGGTCCTGGGGAGTGGAAAGCCACAGTCTCTCAAGTGGGTGGTGTGCCCACTGCTTGGTCCTGAGGAGTGCAAAGCCACAGTCTCTCTAGTCTCTCAAGTGGGTAGTGTGTCCACTGTTTAGTCCTGGGGAGTGCAAAGCCACAGTCTCTCAAGTCTCTCAAGTGGGTGGTTTGCTCACTGTTTGGTCCTGCGGAGTGCAAAGCCACAGTCTCTCAAGTCTCTCAAGTTGGTGGTTTGCCCACTGCTTCGTTCGGGGGAGTGCAAAGGCACAGTCTTTCAAGTGGGTGACATGTTCCACTGGTTCTGGAGGGGTATTTGTGCCGAGAGTGCTTCATCCTGCCAAGGATGAGGTGAGTGGATGCATTTCTCCACTGGTTCTGGAGGGGGCGTTGTACCCAGAATGCTTCATCCTGCCAAGGATAAGATGAGTGGATGCTTTTCTCTACTGGTTCTGGAGGAGGCTTTGTGCCCAGAGTGCTTTATCCTGCCAAGGATAAGGTGAGTGGATGCTTTTCTCTACTGGTTCTGGAGAGGGCTTTGTGACCAGAGTGCTTCATCCTGCCAAGGACTGGGTTAGTGGATGCTTTTCTCCACTGGTTCTGGAGGGGGCTTTGTGCCCAGAGTGCTTCACCCTGCCAAGGATAAAGTGAGTGGATGCTTTTCTCCACTGGTTCTGGAGGGGCTTTGTGTCCAGAGTGCTTCATCCTGCTAAGGATAAGTTGTGTGGATGCGTTTCTCCACTGGTTCTGGGGGGGCTTTGTGCCCAGAGTGCTTCATCCTGCCAAGGACTGGGTTAGTGGATGCTTTTTTCCACTGGTTCTGGAGGGGGCTTTGTGCCCAGAGTGTTTCATCCAGCCAAGGATTGAGTTAGTGGATACTTTTCTCCACTGGTTCTGGAGGGGGCTTTGTGCCCAGAGTGCTTCATCCTGCCAAGGACTGGGTTAGTGGATGCATTTCTCCACTGGTTCTGGAGGGGGCTTTGTGCCCATAGTACTTCATCCTGCCAAGGATAAGGTGAGTGGATACATTTCTCCACTGGTTCTGGAGGGGGCTTTGTGCCCAGAGTGCTTCATCCTGCCAAGTACTGTGTTAGCGGCTGCTTTTCTCCACTGGTTCTGGAGGGGGCTTTGTGCCCAAGGATAAGGTGAGTGGATGCATTTCTCCACTGGTTCTGGAGGGGGCATTGTGCCCAGAGTGCTTCATCCTGTCAAGGACTGGGTTAGTGGATGCTTTTCTCCACTGGTTCTGGAGGGGGCTTTGTGCCCATTACTCACCTGGGTGTCTGAGCCACGAGATTTTCTGGTAACAAGTAGCATGATACTCCATGGAGGCAGATCCATACTCCACCTTGTGACGACTTAGGCTGCAAACTGTTGGTAGTGCCAGAGCTGGTGGTGGTGCCTCATGTAGTGTGTGCAGGGTCCAGGACGTCTCCTGCAGCCTCGGACGGTTGCCCACTGGGGATGATGCTGATGTCCACTGTAGTGGCACTGGCTGGGCACGTCGCGGGGCAAGTGGTGGTGGCAGCGGCGGTGTCTGGGGCAGAGATGCTGCCCGTGGTGCAGGTGTCTGTAGTAGGGAGACACCAGGCTGTCTCCTCCAGTCTCGGAAGGCTGCCCACTTGAGATGATGCTGGTGACTGTAGTTGTGGCAGCAGCCATGCAGGTGGCGGTGCAGGTGGCTGTTCAGGTGGCAGTGCAGGTGGCGGTTGTTGCGGCGGTGCCTCCAACGATTGAGGTTGCTGGCCTGTCTGGAAAAATGGGGGTCACCAGTCCCTCACCAGGAGGCTCCGTGCCCTGAGGTGACTTTCCTTTGCTCTTGTGTCTCTTCCCCACCTTGGCAGTCACTGCTGGGACCTTAGCACCTTCCTCTGTTGTTCTGGGGGAGACCTTGCTGGGTGGGTGGTGCAGCTTTTCTCTCCTGTATACTGGCGACTATGCCTATCCTTCTTTAGCTTGGCAGAATGGGGTGGTCCTTGGCTTCAGTAGAGGGCACACTACCAGCCCTGATGGGTGCCCTCTTCAATCCTCCCGGACTTGCAGGGCCCACAGTGGACGACGATTTGGTGGCTGAGGTGCTGGTCTGGGCTCTAGACAACCTGGCCCTAGGGGAAGGACGGGGGGAGGTTTAGGGAAGAGATCAATGGTAGCCAGGAAACGTTTTTGGGACACACTGGAACGGGAAATATGGAGGGGGTTTGGGAGTAGAGGAAGAGGTAGTGGTTGTAGTAGGTGTACGTCTGCTGAGTTTGGGTGAAGGTGCATGGGTTGGAGGCTGTTGTGAGGTGGGTGGCTGTTGAGTGGATGTGTGCTGATGCTTCTGTACTTTGGGAGGAGGGCTCACAGACACACTGGACGTGTGAATGGTAGTGGGGTGGTGATTGCACGTGAGCGGTGTGTAGTGATGGGCGTGCTGGTTATGGAGGTAGTGGCTGAGGATTTAGTGCATGCAGGTATGAGTGGAGATGAGACTGGGAGGGAGGTGGAGGTCGTGGATGAGGGGGACACAGTGGAGGAAGTGGATGTTGGTGTGTCTGCATGGGGATGGTGCTTGTGTGAGTGCCTGTGGGATGTGTGGTGCTTATGTTTGCCTGAACCCCTTTTGTGTGTTGATGTGTGTGCATGCTAGTCTGTAGGTGTGCTTGGGATAGGCTGAGGTAGAGGGGATTGGGTCTGGGTAGTGGAACTTGGAGGGGGGAGGCTGGACATAGGGACAATGGCTGCCATCAGTGCTGAGGCCAGAGCCTCAAATACTCTCTTTTGGGCTGCCACACCAGAATGAATGCCCTCTAGGTATGCATTTGTTTGCTGCAAATTCCTCTCTACACCCTGGATGGCATTCAAAATGGTTGACTGCCCAACAGTGAGGGATCTCAGGAGGTCAATAGCCTCCTCACTGAGGGCAGCAGGGCTGACTGGGGCAGGGCCTGAGGTGCCTGGGGCAAAGGAGATGCCCACCCTCCTGGGTGAGCGGGCACAGGAAACACGATGAGGGGCTGCTGGTAGGGTGGTGCTGGGAGGGGGGTGGCGGTTGTACCTGTTGTTGCGGTGGGTACAGAGGTGCCTGCCACCACAAGGAAGCTCCCATCAGAGGAGGAGTCGCTGTCGCTGGTGTACCCTCCTGTCCACGTCGTGAAGCTCCCCTCGCCCTCCGCCCCACTGGTGCCTTCAGACTTCGTACATTCACCCTCCTGGGCCATGTGGGTTGCAGCTCCCTCCTGCTCCGGTGCCACTGCTCCTCCACCAGCTGATACTAATGCACACAAGGACAGGGTGACAAAACAAGAAGGGGGGGATAGACAGAGGAGACACATGGTCAATGCCAGCAACACCACTACCGTTGACGGACACAACACACAAAGAGCAGCCCTATGCACTAGGGCATGCACTAACAGTTCTTAGGAAAATCACCTGCCCATGGGGGAATACGCCTAACCCCATTAGCTGCACACCCTTGTCGTAGTTTGGACTCTTGCTCTAAGCAAGACTGCTGGTTTAAGGATGACAGTACTTTTGTCTGTAGGCGACTATGCCTATCCTACAACAAGTCGCAACTGTTGCCCCAACCTTACCGGCTCACTAGCAGCACCTCACCAGAAACACAATAGTAAAGGTGATTTGTGGCAGCCTTTACACATGGACTTGAGAATAAGACATCTCAGGGAGTGTCGTGGTTAAAAGGAGATTACCCCTTTCTCACAGATATCTCGGCCCATATTTATACTTTTTGACGCTAAACTGCGCTAACGCAGTTTAGCGTCAAAACATTTAGCGCCGTCTAACGCCATTCTGAAGCGCCATGCGGGCGCCGTATTTATGGAATGGCGTTAGCCGGCGCTAGCAGACCGGCGCTGCCTGGTGTGCGTGGAAAAAAACCACGTAGACCAGGCAGCGCCGGCGTAGGGGGAAAATGGCGTTAGGGCGTCTTAAAATGGGGCAAGTCAGGTTGAGGCAAAAAAATCGCCTCAACCCGATTTGCGCCATTATTTTCGACGCCCAGACGCCATTTAAATGACTCCTGTCTTAGTAAAGACAGGAGTCATGCCCCCTTGCCCAATGGCCATGCCCAGGGGACTTATGTCCCCTGGGCATGGTCATTGGGCATAGTGGCATGTAGGGGGGCACAAATAAGGCCCCCCTATGCCACCCAAAAAAAATTAAAAAATATAAAAAATTATACTTACCTGAACTTACCTGAATGTCCTTGGGGTGGGTCCCTCCATCCTTGGGTGTCCTCCTGGGGTGGGCAGGGGTGGCAGGGGGGGTCCCTGGGGGCAGGGGAGGGCACCTGTGGGCTCATTTTGAGCCCACAGGCCCCTTAACGCCTACCCTGACCCAGGCGTTAAATAGTGGCGCAAATGCGGGGTTTTTTGACCCGCCAACTCCCGGGCGTGATTTTTGCCCGGGAGTATAAATACGACGCATTTGCGTCGCCGTCATTTTTTTAGACGGGAACGCCTTCCTTGCATCTCATTAACGCAAGGAAGGCGTTCACGCAAAAAAATGACGCTATTTGCCCATACTTTGGCGCTAGACGCGTCTAACGCCAAAGTATAAATATGGCGTTAGTTTTGCGCCGAATTTGCGTCGAAAAAAACGACGCTAATTCGGCGCAAACGGAGTATAAATACGGGCCCTCATGTCTCATACAAACACAGGCAATGACAAAGATGCAGTAAAGTTTCAATAGTTTTTATTTAACACAACTGCAGTTTGTGATATGTTGCATGTGCTGCAATGATTAGGATAATGAATAATGGAAGAAACAGAATTGTGAAGACGAGAGTCATTATTAGAAAGACCCCCACCATCTTGCAATGCATGTAAAAGACATATGAGATGTAATATGCCCTAATACCCTAATGTGAGAGGCCTAACCTCCTACCTAAAGGAGAGCTGGGTTTGCTAAACCTAATCTGCCAATGCCATGTCCATGAGAGGAGCCCCCAAAATTCGTTACCTTGGAATGAGGTCTCTATCTCAGACTCCATAGGGACACAAAGACTGGGTCAGTGTCAAGACGACGTGCAGCAACGATATCAGCGATGGTGACAATGCCCTCTGGTTGGAATCCCTCTGATTATCTCTCTAAAGTGCGATGTATTCATACAGATCTACCAGGACCCCTGACGTGGTGTGTTCCCAGACAATAGATAACAGACATGCTTGGGACGGCAATTAATAAAAACAATCCTTCGAAAGTATAGAGAGGGAAAATCCCTAAGTGTGAACACCTACTGTTTGTTTGTCTTTGTTGCTTTATCTTGACGCCTCAGCGCAGTGACACTGATAATGCAAAGCATAACAAGTTGCCTAACTATAAACAAGGCAGCCATCTTAGAAGAATTAAATAATTAGATGGGCTAAGACAGAGCAAGCTAAGTAGGTTAAAAGTCACTAGGTGACGGGGGCACGAGTCTGCAAGCCAGAGGCTAAGCTAACTCCTGTTATCCCATTAAAACAGACTAGGATTCACTACACCCTCCCCATTGCTGTAACAGGTATGACGAAGGTACAGGAACCCAAATGCTAAAATTGCTCTGAACTAAAAAAGCTAAAAACATAAAAACTAGCTGAAAAAACATTAAAATGTGTTAAAAAAAGGAATAAAAACAGTTCAGTTAAAATACATACAGAGATGTTAATGTCAACCATGACAAGCACAGCATGCCAAAGCAAGTTAATTTAAATGCATAATTTTTAATCGGGAATGGCAAGCCAACTCATCCAATTATTTGCTGTACGCATGATCTCGAAGAGTGTCATCGAAGTCACCAACCAAGGACCTCAAAAATGAGTCAACATCATCCGATGTTAAATCGAGTGCTGGGCGGCCAAACGGATCCACAGAGTAGTAGTGAGCAGTACTTTCTGGTGTAAAGTCATCCGTTGCAGTGCCGTCGTCCATGGTAGATCTCAAAACGGAAGGCTCTTAGGTAGCCTCATGGAGCAACCTCAGTCTCAAGGGGCATAACCGTGTATGAACCCTCATCGGGGACATCAGCAGTTTGTGGTCCACAGGAGATGTCGGCGCAACAGCAAGACAGACCATAGGCAGATGTTCAAAGAGGAACCATATGCAGCGGAAAACTGGTTTTACGCACCAGAGAAGGGGCCAAAATGATAACGACCAGTCATGCTCCAGTTCCACCAGCAGGGGTGCACTGAAGATCGTTCACAGCACAGTGGAGTTGGTGGGAGCGGCTCCATTACTCTGCATAGCTGGAAAGAAACAACCACTGCGAATCAGCAGTAGTAGTCCGCCACTCAAAGGCAAAATAATTGGAAAGCCACCAAACACAGTTGAAAAAAGCGAGTGGATGGCTGACGGGATGACTCCGAAGACAGTCTGGAAGATGGACACGAAACCAGACCCGACAGCCTTAAAGAAATGGACAATCCCAGTGGTGTTTGAAGCATTGAATATTCTGGATACCAGTTCCCCAAAGTGTTTGTGGAAGTTGGTATTTAATAGCGATTGTATCTCGGCTGATGATCTCGCAATCTGGAGAGCATACGTCTCCTTTGCGGATGTCAAGACGACCTGTTTTTGAAACAATAGCGCCTTTAGCCTGCTCAGCTTGTCATAGTTCACATTAATAGTATCTATGTGGGGCCACATGTCAGATACATGTCAGATATTTTTATCTCTTGTGTGGGGGGGGACAAAACTAGTCCACAACACGTAACGTCCTTCGAGACTGAGATTGCTTAGTCAATTCCTGGTCACATGCCGCAACAACTTTGATCATTCAGTACCACATAACTTCCATTGGAAAGTACATGAAATACTGGGCGAATTAAAGGGACGGGAGTACCCTTCAGAAAAAAGGCTAAGTTTGCGACCCCCACATTGCAAAGACCGTGAAGGGACACCTGTTTGCATATCAGTGAATGACTAACAGCATCCTCACATTCACTTCCGCTAAGAAAGACCTCTTTTTAGCCGTTCAGACATTCATAATCAAAGGGTAACTCCCACCTTTCCTTAATATAGCTATCTCCTAGTTGCTCGTACCTTCCCACTGCAAGATGTTTCAGGCAGCTTGAGAAACGAAAGGTTGAAATGGGTAAATTAATTATGCCATGTAAGAGCCAGATAGTTGAAGGACTCTCTGCTACCGTGAAGGGCAACCTATCTAACTTTTCTACATGAAGCATAGTGAAACTAGCCTCCCTTTTAGCCCTTGTCTGGAAAAATAAAAGCAGTGAAGAATTCACTCCGGTTAATATACTTCCATGGAATACGGCAATTTTTCAGTGTCTCTAAAGTCCAATCCAGCTGCATGATGGAACGAAGCTGTGTTTGCCCAGGATATAACCAGGATAAGTCTGTCTGAGTGTTATCAATAGCAGACGACACTATATTTGATAGTGAATAAATCCTGTTGAACAGAGTATTCATGCCATTGTTGACAACGGCTAAAGCCTTTTCCAAATTTTCAGGCCCATATTTATACTTTTTGACGCCAAACTGTGCTGGCGCAGTTTTGCGTCAAAAATATTACCGCCGGCTAACGCCATTTTGGTGCGCCGTGCGGGCATCATATTTATAATTTGACGCACGGCCGCGCAAACAACAGGTGGGAGTCATTATTTTTGACGCACACCGCGGCGTCAAGTCGTAAAGGAAAACGATGTTAACGTGGCGGAAATGACTGTGGGTCGATTTACGACCCGCAAACCGGATATGCGCCGTTTTCTTTTATGCAATAGCGTCAAAAAACACAGCGAACACAGCCATTTCACCAGTGGAGAGCCAAAATGGATCCCAGACGCCACTACAGACCCCAGGAAGATGACAGCAGACCAGGAACCAGCCAGGAGGATCCACACAAGAACCAGGACACTTTTAAGAAGAAAATAAAGTGTCGCTTTAGTGCAGAGGAGCAGGAAATTCTGGTTAAAGAGGTGACGGAACACCAGCACCAACTGTTTGTTGCAGGGTCAACAGCTGGAGCAGTGGCAGTCTGGGTACCGGTGGGTACCGGTGGAGAAGGTCTGTGTGGGCTGTCCTGCACCGGTGGCAATGCTGGGGCCAGGAAGTCCAGCAGATGTTGGATCAACAGAGGCAGCTGTGGGTGGGGCCACCTGGCTCTGTTTGGTGGTTGTTTCTATGGTGGCTATGGTGGGCAAAGTAGGCCCACCCTGTGGGAAGGCTCGCCATGCCCCAGAGGCACGTTCATGGCGATATCGCCGGGCCATCCTCGGGACCCCCGACTCCACCAGCAGGATGTGCTGGTATCGCATGGCCCGACGCTGAAATTCACGGACCTGGTCTGGAGTCATGTTAGCTGCTGTGAAGACAAATGCAGATATGCTACATTAGTAACTGCATTGTGTGAAACGGCACAGCAAGTTAATCAGACATTACATCTACTGTACTTGTAACAGCTCATATCATGATACAGAGCATTGAGGGTCCCTGAGGAAGTATATGGCAGGCCAGACAACAAAGGTCACATCACACAAAGCACATCCATAACCCACAAGATGGGTAACAACTGGCTTTGACTTGCAATCTGAGTTTTGACAGTTAACATCTAAGAATCATGCTGCATATCCTCCACCAAGAGCTGGGCTACAAATGTCAGTGTACGGGAAGAAAAACTAAAGCCACATGGTCTGCAAGTTGTAACTGGACTTTCCAGTATGGTACCAAGTGCCAAACCTGAGTGTGTATACTAGTATGCAACCAAAGCGTCACTTATTCACAGGTATGTGTAACATACTGGTAGCCTCAATACTAGGTACCCCATTCACAAACCCATGGCTGTGTTTGATGGGGGGCAGTGGATACACAACTATAATTTGCCAACTACATGTACACCGAGGAGTGTATAGGCAACTCCACACATGTTTGTCTCTACAGACACACCACAGGTAAGGTCTATCTACAATTAGGAGTCAGCAAACGCTAGAGCACTCATAGGGTCAGACATGTCAGGAAATGCAGAACTTAGTACACAACATATACTCACAGTGAGGCCTGACTTACATCAGACACAGAGTTGCTAGAACACCCATGATCATGAATTGCATGCACACCTAGGCCATTACACTCAGGTTCCACAGACTTGATGCACTACATCTGGAAGTACATGCTGCTAGGAGGTTCTACCTACTGTTTCAAACTTACGTAGGTAAATAGTGAAGCAGATGTCTATTGGGAAGCTATTAGCTCCACCAATCTTAGAGAATGTGGGTTTGACAGGCTGGCTAAATAGGGGCTGACTTCCATTGCGACTCTTGGTGATACAAGTGTCAGACACATGACTATCCCCTGTACTCACAGTGGGGCCTACAGGGATGTCCTACAATCCCTACATCATACCATTGGATACGCATTGGCAAACTCAAAACATGTGAGAACTGCATTCCCACTAATGGAACAAGTGAAAAACTTGCCCAACGCATCACACCTTGCTATGCGTCCAACTCACACGAGTCCATAACCAGCAAACACAACACATAACAGACATATCAACACTTACTGGAGTGGTCGGGGTCCTCAAATGTCGCCACCTCTCCCACAGTGTAGGGTGCCGGTCCACCTGGAAGGTATGAAAGGAAGAAGTGTGGTCAAAATCTGTGCACAGTGCAACAATTTCATAATCATTTACAATGTGTAGGCTGAATAAGGACATAGCAGCCATTCAGACATGATGGTACTGCATCTGATATTTCACGGCCAACTTGTACATAGCATGGGTCTCCTGTGACAGTTACACACATATCTGCACACATACATTGGCCCTAACTATCATGTGGTTGCAAACTTGCCCCATAATTGGTGAGCACTAAAAAATATGGAGTGTAATCGTCTCATTATGTGCATCCAAGAGAAACATCCAATGCCTGATTACTTGAGGACTGCATTACCAGTCAAACATGCCTTGTGGCCATGGCACAGTTATTGCACATAGGTCCAATGTACAGAGGGAGGGGCAGGGACTCCTGTAAGCCACCCTGTTGTTACAGTATAGTCAAATGATGTGGCCCAGCTAGGGTGATTTGCACCAACAATGGAGATGTGAAGCCATGTGCATACACTTGGACTGCCATCCATAATTGGATTGTGGCTCAACTAATTCCAACAAACATCTTAAGATGTTAGCTGAGGGCACCTTACACCTTTTCATGATGTTTTCAAATCATGAACTGACATGTATCCAAAAAGATCAAGAAACACAATAATCCCACACATTCATAGTACTTCTGTGAACGCTTTCCTTCCACACTCACCAGACTAACATGAGACCAATGTTTGAGCCACTTTGCTATTATCAATTGACGTGAAGGCAGCACTCATTTTCAGCATCATGTAGTGATTCTAAAGTCAGTCTAGCAATTGCGTCAACAAAGTTGGCCTAAATGTTGGTACATCTGTACTTCTCTGTCAATAATACCCTATATAGACATGATTGGCTCCTATTTTGTTAGCTGTGCTGACAAAAAGGCCGCACCAATTTCCTTCATGGTAAAGTTACCTGTAAGTTTGCTGAGCACGTGCTACCTGACAGCTAGCAATTGTGATCCTTGCCATAGTGCATCAATGATCCCCTTATATTTCCCCAGCATTACACACAGTCATCAAGTTAGCTGGCAGACATTGTACTAATCCCCTGATGTCACTACAGAGCATTTAATCGTGCACATTAACAATTGTCGTACTCACCAACAGTGCCACCAATCATGATTCCCAGGTGGTCCAAGAGATCCTGCTCCCTGGTGATGAGGTCAGCCCACCGGTGCTTCAGCTGGTGGTCACTCCTCTGGCTGGCAAACACACGCTGCAGGTGATGCAGCACCTTTCCCCACCGGATTCTGCGCGCCTCTGTCAGGTACCCCTGTATGACCCTGACCCCTGCCTGGATCATGAGCGGCAAGAAATGTGTCACCAGCCAGATGAAGCCCCCCCAACTCCTCTTCCCCCATCCTGCCAAGACGTGGCCTACCAGACATACTTATAGTTGAAGATAAGGAATAGGGGTAAAAGAAATAGAAAGGGGAAATGGGTGAAAGTAGGCGTAAAAAGACAGAAAAAAAGTAAACCTAAACACTATGGGGCATATTTATACTCTGTTTGCGCCGAATGTGCGTCAAACTTTTTTTAAGCACATTCGGCGCAAACACTGCCCCACATTTATACTTTGATGTCCGACGCAGCGGGCGTCAAAGTTTCACCATGTGCGCCATTTTTTAGAAGGGTGAACCAGCCTTGCGTTAATTATATGCAAGGTAGGCGTTCCCTTCTAAAAAATGACTTTAAGGCCTGTGCCCCATATTTATACTGTGACGTCATTTTGACGCACAGGAGGGGGCAGGCCTTAAAAAACGGCACCCAGCCTGATGGGCGCCGTTTTTAAACGCCTGGGTCGGGCAGGCGTTAAGTGACCTGTGGGCTCAGAAGGAGCCCAGAGGTGCCCTCCCATGCCCCCCAGGGACACCCCCTGCCACCCTTGCCCACCCCAGGAGGACACCCAATGATGGAGGGACCCATCCCAGGGACGTTGAGGTAAGTTGAGGTAAGTATTTTTTTTTTTTTTTTGTGGCATAGGGGGGCCAGATTTGGGCCCCCCTACATGCCACTGTGCCCAATGACCATGCCCAGGAGACATAAGTCCCCTGGGCATGGCCATTGGGCAAGGGGGCATGACTCCTGTCTTTGCTAAGACAGGAGTCATGTCAATGGAGGGTGGGAGTAAAAAAAAAGGGCGCAAATCGGGTTGAGGCAGATTTTTTGCCTCAGACCTGACTTGCCCCATTTTTTGACGCCCAAACTCCATTTTCCCCTAAGCCGGCGCTGCCTGGTGTGAGTAATTTTTTTTGACGCACACCAGTCCGCAGCACCGGCTAACGTCATTCAATAAATAAGGCGCCCGAATGGCGCTTTGGAATGGCGTTAGCCGGCGTAAAATTTTTTGACGCACAACTGCGTTGGCGCAGTTGTGCGTCAAAAAGTATAAATATGGCCCTAAAAGAGCCCAACTATCCCCAAACTAACACTACCCACAACAGACTCCCACAAACAAGAAATACACAAGATAAATGGACAAATGTAGACAAAACACAGTACTACAGTATACACAAACAATATTTATTTCACAAAAGGACTTTACAGATAGCACACAGGACAAATACAGCACAAAATCTCTGGACAACACTCTCTACACAGCCACACAGTCTAGAAGGATCATAGACTGCAAAGTGAAAGTGCACCCACTGTACATGATCTGTAAACAGGATATCCTATTACATCACTTCCTGTATGAAAAGTCCCGCCTTTTTCGCGTTATGCATCATTTTTTGTTTACCAAAACTGTATTTGCGTCATTTTTTTTGACGCACAGACATGAACATTAACCCGCATCCACATAATGACACATAGACTGTACAAATATCTGGATGCGGGCTAAAATTCACTCCAGTGCATCAAAAAAAATGACGCAAATACAGTTTTGGTAAACAAAAAATTACGCACACCGCTAGGGACGTCAAAATTACAGTGCATTAACTGGTTTGGTGCAAGTGTTTGGGTTATTTTACATTTGTAACACATCAGAGATTGGCTAATTGAAGACAGTATGGTGTTGATGGTGTATGTTCACATATGTCACATCATACTGCAGCGGAACATCATCCACTACACCCTTCACAGTATGTGTCCAGTTGGCTGACGTCATAGATGGTCATAAGTGTGGCCTACATATATGTGTGGCACAAATTGTGCATGTTTGTCATAAGGAGAGGATAGCAATGTGACGCACATATGTACAATACCTAAATGCCTTTGGCTCAAAGTGCGTGCTTTGACAACTAATGTGTTGGTTGTCCAAGTGTGTGTGTATATCACATTAAGCATTATTGAACATATGGTTGTATGAATGTGACGTCCATATGTACAATCCTAAGATGCAAGTCAAATTTGGAATGAGCAAGGGCATGTGTTAGTCATACATGTAACAATACCCGTAAAGTATACTTCCAAGATTTAGGATCACGCAGACACCACATGTGACATAGCATGCACCAGATGGATGGCAGACAATGGTCCACATTTTCTACATCCTATGTCCTAGAGTATTGGTAAGAGCTTCCTAGGCACTAGTTGATGAATCCCACTGTGAGTCATACACATGCATTGAGGAAGTGGGTACCATGTTGTTTGCACAGACAGACAAGGGTCAATCTCCTATGTATGATGACACCACAGTTGAGGCCATAGAAGTAAGCCCCAACTATCAAGTGACTGTGGTGGACCAGCATACAAGACAGCACGTGTCCACATATTTCCAGTGATCAATTGCACATAGGTGTCTTGTTCATGTGTGTGGTCCAATGATGATCCTATATATTGTTTGGGGTGTAATTTGTCACAGTTCAGACCAGTACTCATCATGAGTCAGTGGCAGCTATTCCTGTAACTACTGAGTATCCTTTGTTGATCAATGTGAGTAAAGTAGATGTGGACATGTGAACCAACATGTGGATGGTCCCACCCTGTCACTAAAGACGTGTAATGAGACAGTCAACAGGGCAATGATCCTACAGTCCTACAGACCATCTCGGGGGAATATAGGAGGCTACCACCAGTGATGTCGAGGCAGCTGAACCTTGACTTGAGGATGCCGAAGGTCCGCTCGACAATGCTGCGTGTCCTCCTATGGGCCTCGTGGTATGCACGCTCTGCAGTTGTACTTGGGTTGCCAAATGGTGTCATAATCCATGGCTGGATGCCATACCCCCGATCAGCTGCAAGAGAAAATGAATGGCACTATTGAAAAGACCTTTAATGGCAGTAGTTGTCTTGTGTTGTCTGTGACTCTTTTGTGTACTAATGTGACATCCTATGCTTGTAGGCTGTACCATCTGCATTGTGTTGTTTCCTTGGCTGAACGAGTGTTTGTCTGCTGACCGTTTGTCATCAGTATGTTTTGGGATTTGCAGTACAGTGTGCCCTCCCTAGCATTGTGACTTGTGATACAGGTGTCCGTGTGTCTTCACTGGGGGTGAGATGATAGTTCCATGCACAGTTAAAATTGAAAGTGTTGTTAACACGTTCATATCAAAGTACCCTGGACATCCCATAACTTGAAACTTATGCAATGTATTAATGTAAAGGTCATTGGGACACTTACAATTTGCAAGGTGACATTTAGGCAACCACACTCATTGACGTCTTAACATTAGGCTGTACAGTAATTTCTGATGTGTGACAGGTTCAATGGTGACTTAAGAAACATGGCTAGCGATGTCACGACCTCAGTGTGTTCCTGTTGACATGTTGCTGTTGTGGTGTATGTGTTGTGTGTCTAGAGGGTTGCTGTGTAGTGAGTATATAAGTAGGTTTTTGTACTTACCAACAAGTAGTCCATTGCCATACCGTCCATCCTGGAAGTGTTCATTGATTGTGCAGTGACGGAAGATGTATGAGTCATGGACACTCCCAGGATATTAGCCACGATGTTGGTGATCAATCCCTGTTGATCGACTATGGTCTGCACGTTGATGGAATGTGTGTGCTTCCTGTTGCGGTAGAGGTGTTCAGTTGCAGCAGGTGGCACAAGGCGTACATGTGTGCAGTCGATTGCACCAAGGACGTGTGGGAAGCCACTGATTGCGTAGAACCCCTGTTTTGTTTCCTGCTGCTTCTGCAGTGTTCTAGGGAAGCAGATGTGGCGGGTGTCAGTCGAATGATGGCATCCAGTACTTTGGGCAAAAAGGCAGAGAATGATGGTTGTGATATTCCGCCAACCAGGGCACCAGTTGTTTGAAAGGAGCCACTTGCCAGCATGTGAAGTACGGCAAGCAGCTTTGTTTCTGTTGGGATGGTGAGGGGTGTCACCAAAGTGGGGGCCAACTGCTGTTCAATGTTGTGCCGCAGCTGCTGAATGGCCTGCCAGTTCAACCGGTACCTCTGTATGATGTTGTGTTCCCTGAGGCCCTGAAGGGTTGTTCTTGGGCAGAATATCCTCTCCTGCCTTTTGCGCTGCATTTGGGGTCCCTGCTGGTGTTGTTGTAGCTGCTGTTTTTGCTGCTGGTGCTCTGCGTCTGCGTGCACGCTGGATTAGAATCACCTCCATGGCTCCCTGTTGCTGCTCTGCTGCTCTGCTGTTTGTTCTGTGTGTTATGATTAAATACAGGTGTGTTTGCCACATTTTAACACCTGCCCTGACCCAGGTGTTAACTTTTGACGCAAATCGGGCTGTGCGTCATTTTCTGGCTCCGCCTCCCGGACGTGCGGCATTTTTGCCCGAAAGCATAAATAAGACGCACTGCCGTTTAAGCCATTTTTTGGACGGAAATGCCTACCTTGCATATAATTAATGCAAGGCGGGTTGCCGCATCCAGAAAATGACGCACACGGTGGAATTTTGTCGTGCGCAGGCTCGGGCGTCAAAGTTTAAATACGGGGCAACGTTTGCGCTGATTGTGCGTCAAACTTTTTGATGCACAATCGGCGCAGACTGAGTATAAATATGCCCCTCAGTATCCATTTGCTTTAAACGCGCAGCAGCCTCAATCTGTGAAAGTTTCCAAATTTCATTGTACATAGCATATAGGAACCTTTTTGAGCGCTGTTTTCTAGGACCCAGCAGAAAATCCTGCAAGTCTACATCTTCAGACAGAGTGTTCAGGTGTTTCTTAAATGCGGCTAACATGTTGGTCTGTACCCATTGCTGTCACAGTTTACCCACACTGTGGCCCATATTTATACTTTTTGACGCAAAACTGCGCTAACGCAGTTTTGCGCCCAAAAAATTAGCGCCGGCTAACGGCATTCTGAAGCGCCGTGCGGGCGCCGTATTTATTGAATGGCGTTAGCCGGCGCTAGCAGACCGGCGCTGCCTGGTGTGCGTGGAAAAAACCACGTACACCAGGCAGCGCCGGCGTTGGGGAAAATGGCGTTAGGGCGTCTTAAAATGGGGCAAGTCAGGTAGAGGCAAAAAAATCGCCTCCACCCGATTTGCGCCATTTTTAACGACGCCCAGACGCCATTTACATGACTCCTGTCTTAGTAAAGACAGGAGTCATGCCCCCTAGCCCAATGGCCATGCCCAGGGGACTTATGTCCCCTAGGCATGGTCATTGGGCATTGTGGCATGTAGGGGGGCACAAATCAGGCCCCCCTATGCCAAAAAAAAATTGACAAAAAAAATATATATACTTACCTGAACTTACCTGAATGTCCCTGGGATGGGTCCCTCCATCCTTGGGTGTCCTCCTGGGATGGGCAAGGGTGGCAGGGGGGGTCCCTGGGGCATGGGAGGGCAGCTGCGGGCTCATTTTGAGCCCACAGGTCCCTTAACGCCTGCCCTGACCCAGGCGTTAAAAAGAGGCGCAAATGCGGGGTTTTTTGCCCCGCCCACTCCCGGGCGTGATTTTTGCCCGGGAGTATAAATACGACGCATTTGCGTCGCAGTCATTTTTTTAGACGGGAACGCCTACCTTGCATCTCATTAACGCAAGGAAGGCGTTCACGCAAAAAAATGACGCTCATTCCTCATACTTTGGTGCTAGACGCGTCTAACGCCAAAGTATAAATATGGCATTAGTTTTGCGCCGAATTTGCGTCGAAAAAAACGACGCAAATTCGGCGCAAACGGAGTATAAATATGGCCCATGGTATCTGAATAATCTCTGTAGGCCCATATATATCAAAGGGAAGTTTGTCCCACACAATCCCATCAAAAATCGGTATTGCTGTACAATTTACAGGGGACAAGACTCTTCGGACCTTATGTGAGGAATGATATGGAGTTAATACTTCATCAACAGGCTCCAAAGAGGAGCGTTCAGGAATATAGTGACCATTTATGAGCAAAAAGAACACAGTCACAAAACCAATCCATAAAAATAATGCAAAAACTGTCAAACAGAACCATAAATAGTTCCACGGGTATATCAAATAGTTCTTTTTAAGCCATTGATACAGCTTACTTCTTTTTGAAACATTGTCAATCACAGTAGTGGATGAGTCTGCTTTAGATCACGATTCCGCCTCTCCACGACTGAATTTCCCTCCGGCTGGTATGGTGAGGAGTAATGGAGTTCAATGCCCATCGTCCCCATGGTGTCCCTGAATGCCTTAGAGGCAAACGCAGGGCCCTGGTCCGAGTGGAATGCTGCAACCGCATATGTACCGATAAAGATCAGCAATTCTTTTATAACAGCCCGAGCGTCAGCCGACCGCTGTGGCCATACCCACAGGAATCTAGAACAAGAATCTACAGCGACTAAAATGTATTTGTATGCACCATCAGACTGTAAGGGACCGCAGTGGTCCAGGTACACACACTGTAGTGGCCTGTTGGACACTAAGAGGGATGTCTGCAGTGGGCGTTTGATATTAGATCCCTTTATCTGCTGGCAAATGTCACAGCAAAGGACACGCTTCTTTGTCCGTCTGCATAGACCAAGCCACCAGAAGCGTTTCAGTAAGAGTGTTATTGTGGCCAATATACCAGCATGTGTCGAAGCGACACCCTCATGCGCTGCTTTTACTTGATCTAATCTCTTGTCTTCGTTGGGGATCACTTGATCTCCAACCCCAGGAATTGTTGCGTAGGCAACATTCTGTGCACTGATATGGTAAGTATAGTTTGTAGGGTATCCCTTTGGAAGGGGCTTGCTTGTAAACGAAGTTTTCACGGCACTCAGTATTAAACTATCCAATCTCGTTTGTGAACGAGACACTGCAGCCACAGAAGCTGTAGCTAGTGCTGCTTTGGCCGCTTCATCAGCCAATGTATTGCCAGTAACGTGTACTCCTACATGTTGGTGGCCCAATATATGTACTACATGGCCACGCATTAGCTTATCCTTAAGATCAGCCAACCTCCCCCACAATATTTTGTATTTAATGGTGTTCCCTTTAGAGTCTCTAAACCTGTTCAGCTTCCAATGATTGAGATAATCATTGTATGACTGAACGCAGTAATATGAGTCACAGACTATTAAAGTCAGGCTTCCTGGCTCAGTATGTTCGAGCGCTAGTATAAGAGCCTTAAGTTCAGCCAACTGGGCTGTGCAGTCTCCTAAGGTCTGCGTGTAGGTATTTTGAGGGTGCAAGACTCCATCTTCCATCACTCCGCTCACGGCTGCGCAAGCTGCGGAGTATTGATGTTTAGTACCTATAGCTGGTTGTGCGGAACTGTCAGTGTATATGACAGTATGATATCTGTCTAATGGCAAGATCTTTGGAGGAGCGGGGTACTCTTGTTCGTACTGGAGAAACTCTTGTGTCTGAAGTTTTGGATCAAAAATGTAATCAACATCAGTGGCGGTCAGAGACGTTGCCCATTCAATCCAACGTGGATGTAATGCTTTAGCATTAGGAACGCTTGCTTTGGTGACAGCCTCTAAAGTCGGCACCGGGGATACAACAATAATACGTTTCCCCGGGGCAAGTGGCCTCTCTTTTATGATGGCAATCTGAACTGCCATCAGAATCTTTTCTGTAGGTGCAAAACACTGTTCTGCATTAGAGTATAAATGTGATTTATATGCCATGGGTACCGTGTCACCCTCGTTGAAAGTGACATAAGTAAATCCAATGGCACCAGCAATTATTATGATGACTAAATTTCTTTTATTATCACATGTGTGTAAATGTTTAGCTTCTAGCATGTCCTGTTGCATTTCCCTAAGGATGCATGTGTGTTCAATTGTCCTGTGTCTGCTAGAAAAATTGGGCTGAACCAAGTCATAAAGGCCCATATTAATACTTTTTGACGCAAAAATGCGCCGGCACAGTTTTTCGTCAAAAATCTTACCACCGGCTAACGCCATTTTGGTGCGCCGTGCGGGCGTCAGATTTATACTTTGACGCTCGGCGGCGCAAACAACAGGTGGGAGTCATTATTTTTGACGTACACCGCGACGTCAAGTCGTAAAGGAAAACGACGTTAACGCGGCGGAAATGACTGTGGGTCGATTTACGACACCGCGAACCGGATATGCGTCGTTTTTTTGACACAATAGAGTCAAAAAACACAGCGAACACAGCCATTTCACCAGAGGAGAGCCAAAATGGATCCCAGATGCCACTACAGACCTCAGGAAGAAGACAGCAGACCAAGAACCAGCCAGGAGGACCCACACAAGAACCAGGACACTTTTAAGAAGAAAAGAAAGTGTCGCTTCAGTGCAGAGGAGCAGGAAATTCTGGTTAAAGAGGTGACGGAACACCAGCACCAACTGTTTGTCACTTCAAAGTTGCAAATCAGTAGGAGAGAGGCTATATGGCAACACATTGTCGACAAGATTAACAGTGTGGCTGAAGTACGCAGAACAGTCATCGAGTACAAGAAACGCTGGCATGACTGCAAACGCAGGACCAAGGAAAAGATGGCCAAGAACAGGAAGGCAGCAATGCAGACTGGAGGTGGTAGTCCAGCACACCAGGAGGCCCTGGACCCCATGGAGGAGATGGTCGCAGCCGTCATCCCTGAGGAGATCGTCACAGGGATTCAAGGACAGGACAGCGCAGACTACCAGGAGACAACGCACATGCAGGGTAAGTCGCATGGGGAATTGAAATGCACTAATGTCAACTGCAACCGGGGGTGGAATACCTACTACACATTGCATGTAAGTCATCATATACATGGAGTAAAGGGGCATGACATTGGGGCATGGCCCGTTCTGAGAAGACCTGGGGCACACCATTACACAACACCAACAACAGTCCCATGGGGGCATGCTGTCATGCCAACGATGGAGCAAAGGGAAAGCCAAAACAGGAGGGAAGGCCACTACGTCAAACTTACATCCTGGCACTCGTCAGCCAACATACCTCCTACATTAGCTAGGGCCCTAATAGCAATCCTGTAGCCAAACCGACAACTGCAATGTAACTGCGACAACAGTTGCCACTACCACCTCTGATCTGTGTGCAGCTCAAGTAGCCAATGACAGTAACCTCCCCATGGAACATACATACCTAAATTAGGGGGTGAGGATGACATCTGCAACAATCTCCTGAAACAAGACAAAGGCCCCAGTACACTCAAATGTCAATGCCCATAGTTGTCAAAAACATCAGACAAAGTAAACAACAATAGGATCGACACAGCACTAAGGACACACCCATGCTGCATATGTCAGGGTCCATCCTGTGCCTGGATAACAAGGCAACATCACAAATGTCATACTGCTCAAACAACAGCATTGAGGAGGGGACACATGTAACTGGTCACTGAAATACACCTGCACAGTCAGAGGACGAAATAGGACACTGATACGACTATCAGGGCAATCCAATGTAACACACATTACCCAACATCAGCAGGACACATTAACAATGTCAACATCCATATCAGATCATAACATTGCCATGCATAGGACATGCAACATGTCAATTACATTTAAGTCGATGTGAACGATCAGGGATTGGGGCAGGTCCTGATAGTTAAGTGTGCTGCCAGGGCCATCAGAACACCCACAGCCAGTGAAAGGTCTCACCATGAGAATGGATATACACGGAGGGTCGAGTAGGACAAGAAGGTGGCAATTCTCTATTTGGCATAAAGCAACACCTAGAGGCAATGAGGCTGACAAGTCTGATAACTCAATAACATACATGTGACACACAGGTGGGCCATAGGCCTGAAACAATGCCCATCTGAAGGACTGCAGATATTAATACAAAACAAGATCACAAAGTGAATTCATCAAAGGGCAGGCACGTCACGTCAAAATTGTCACAACACAGACACACTAATTGTACCCTGTTTCATTGCAGAGGAAGATGGATCTCCTGCCGATATGCCTGTACCAGATTTCCCTGTTGACATGGATATCGAGCCGATAAACATTCCCCAGGAGACCATCCAAAAGGTCCTTGAAACCCTCCAGACCCCACCTTCAGTCACAAGGAGGAGCACAGAACAAGCAGCCATCGCAGATGATCCACCCACCACCCCAATTGTAAGACCTGCCAGCTCCAATACAGCTGAGGACTCAGACGGCACTGGCACCAGCTTTGAGAGAACTGTAGTTGGAGTACAGTGGGAGCTGGCCAAGGAGGTGCAGGTGGGGATGTAAAATATGGCAGCCAGCCTTGAGGGGTTGCGTTCGTGCATGATGTAATCTGCAGATCAGGCAGCAGCTATGCAAGCCCTAACATCTATCTTGCAGGAACTCCAGAAAACCCAGAAGGAAATCAGCACAGCTGTAATACAGTTGACCCAACACCTACAACAGCAATCCTGTCAACGCGTGCACAAATGCAACATTGAACCCCTCAGGGCCGACCTGGCTGCCTACCATCGTGATGTGGCTGCTATTCTCAAGAACCAGCAGGCCATCCTTGCAGCAGTACTGCCCTTAAGACCTTCACAGGGAGCAGCAACCGGGATGTCTGACTCCACGTCTTCTAACACTGAGGTGTGTGTTGCCCCTTCACAACCAACAACAACAAGGACAAAGCAGGCAACACACACATCAGAAGAAGAAGACATGGAACAGATCACATTCACAAGGAAAAGTACCCAAAAGTACTAGTCCCTACCACATGGCCAACTATTACCAAGGTCCTGCGCTTTGAAACTTGCCAGTCTTGCAACAACTGTACTCAAGCACTGTTCTGCAAACCACTGTATATCTTGTCACCCAGCCCAGTGATTGTCTCTCTCCTACTCATTGCCAAATCCTGTCCCTCTGCACTGTCTGAAACAGCAACCCCAGCATGACAAAAGCATTTTGGTAAACCCTTGTGTTGGATCACAATGGAAGATATCACTATAATGGACTCAGGGGCATATTTATACTCTGTTTGCGCCGAATGTGCGTCACAAATTTTGACGCACAATCGGCGCAAACCCTGCCCCATATTTATACTTTGACATCCGACCCCGCGGGCGTCCAAATTCCACCATGTGCGTCATTTTTTCGAACGGGGAACCAGCCTTGCGTTAATTATATGCAAGGTAGGCGTTCCCTTCCCAAAAATGACTTTAAGGCCTGTGCCCCATATTTATACTCTGATGTCATTTTGATGCACAGGAAGGGGTGGGCCTTAAAAAACGACGCACAGCCTGATGGGCGCCGTTTTTTAACGCCTGGGTCAGGGCAGGCGTTAAGGGACCTGTGGGCTCAGAAGGAGCCCAGAGGTGCCCTCCCCTGCCCCCAGGGACACCCACTGCCACCCTTGCCCACCCCAGGAGGACACCCAAGGATGGAGGGACCCATCCCAGGGAAGTAAAGGTAAGTTCGGGTAAGTATTTTTTCCAGATTTTTTTTGTGGCATAGGGGGGCCTGATTTGGGCCCCCCTACATGCCACTATGCCCAATGACCATGCCCAGGCGACATAAGTCCCCTGGGCATGGCCATTGGGCAAGGGGGCATGACTCCTGTCTTTGCTAAGACAGGAGTCATGTCAATGGACGTTGGGCGTAAAAGAAAATGGCGCAAATCCGGTTTGAGGCCTGAATTTTGCCTCAGACCTGACCTGCCCCATTTTTTGACGCACAACCCCCATTTTCCCATACGCCGGCGCTGCCTGGTGTGAGTCATTTTTTTTGACGCACACCAGTCCGCAGCGCCGGCTAACGTCATTCCATAAATAAGGTACCTGCATGGCGCGTTGGAATGGCGTTAGCCAGCGGTAAAATTCTTGACGCACAACTGCGTTGGCGCAGTTGTGCGTCAAAAAGTATAAATATGGGCCTCACAATCATGGACAATGTACATATAGCACTAGAGCACTTTTCAATAAATAGCACTTACACAACAAATCTGTCTCTGGGTAATGTGATATATCAACTGCGCAGTAGATAATTGAAATGTCCATACTGTCAAATAACGTAGCTTGTCAATACAACTGTCCAGATATTATGTAGTTAGAGAAACCTGCACAGTGACCATGATTGCATCATACTCTGCCCATCCTGAGGGAATAAACTGATGAAGTGAGAAACCATACACCACCATGCTGTGTTGGACAGAAGAATGCTTCCTCAGGGGATAACTAAGGGCCAGATGTAGGAAACAATTTGCGACTCGCAAACGGCAAAAATTGCCGTTTGGGAGTCGCAAATCAGAGTTTCCTATGCAGAAATGCATTTTGCGAGTCGGGACCGACTCGCAAAATGCATTTCCGACTCGCAAATAGGAAGGGGTGTTCCCTTCCTATTTGCGACTCGCAGTGGTATGCAATTCCATTTGCGACCGCGTATGCGGTCGCAAATGGAGTCGCAGTTACCATCCACTTGAAGTGGATGGTAACCCACTCGCAAATTGGAAGGGGTCCCCATGGGACCCCTTCCCTTTTGTGAATGGACCACAAAATATTTTTTCAGGGCAGGTAGTGGTCCAAGGGACCACTACCTGCCCTGAAAAAATAGCAAAACAAAAGGTTTCGTTTTTTTTTTTAAGTGCAGCTCGTTTTCCTTTAAGGAAAACGGGCGACACTTGAAAAAAAAAAAACTGCTTTATTTAGAAGCAGTCACGGACATGGAGGTCTGCTGACTACAGCAGGCCTCCATATCTGCGAGTGCCCATAGTCGCTATGGGGCCGCAATTTGCGACCCACCTCATTAATATTAATGAGGTAGGTCTTTGCGACCCCATAGCGAGTCGCAGACGGTGTCTGAGACACCGTTCTACATTGCAAATTGCGATTTGCAATTTGCGAGTCGCTCGGACTCGCAAATTGCAACTCGCAATTTGCAATATTGCTACATCTGGCCCTAAGTCATCAAATAGTGCCCGCTAAATGTTGTCAACATGCAAAAATAACACAATAAACATGCCACACTAATCTAAGTAAACACTAAAACAACTGCACAAATGAAGGTGTCTGAGTTAACATACAAATAGGTAATCATGCCGAACTGTGTCACAAATGATGTATGAGGGTCATGAAGACAAGAATACAAGATTGCCAATGAGAACTCTTCTTATAAGGGTGTGCATGATCATCACACTGAAGTCAGACCTAAAACTGTTTCCCCAATATCAAGTCTGGAAACACTGTTAGTGACTTTGAAAACACACTTATCAACAGAAACATATTGTCATCCATATGAACTGTGATTGGTGGTTGCAACAAAGGGTAGACACTTTGGGCCATATTTATACTTTTTGACGCACAACTGCGCTAACGCAGTTTTGCGCCAAAAAAATTAGCGCCGGCTAACGCCATTCTGAAGCGCCATGCGGGCGCCGTATTTATTGAATGGCGTTAGCCGGCGTTAGCCGACCGGCGCTGCCTGGTGTGCGTGTAAAAAAACCACGTACACCAGGCAGCGCCGGCGTAGGGAAAAATGGCGTTTGGGCGTCCAAAAATGGGGCAAGTCAGGCTGAGGCAAAAAAACGTCTTAACCCGATTTGCGCCATTTTTTTTTGGCACCCAGACGCCATTAACATGACTCCTGTCTTAGCAAAGACAGGAGTCATGCCCCCTTGCCCAATGGCCATGCCCAGGGGACTTCTGTCCCCTGGGCATAGTGGCATGTAGGGGGGCACAAATCAGGCCCCCCTATGCCACCAATTTTTTAAAAAAAAATACTTACCTGGACTTACCTTAATGTCCCTGGGGTGGGTCCCTCCATCCTTGGGTGTCCTCCTGGGGTGGGCAAGGGTGGCAGGGGGTGTCCCTGGGGGCAGGGGAGGGCACCTCTGGGTTCATTCTGAGCCCACAGGTCCCTTAACGCCTGCCCTGACCCAGTCGCTAAAATCCGGCGCAAATGCGGGTTTTTTAGACCCACCCGCTCCCGGGTGTCATTTTTGCCCGGGAGTATAAATCCGACGCAATAGCATCGGAGTCATTTTTTAAGACGGGAACGCCTACCTTGCATATCATTAACGCAAGGAAGGTGTTCACGCAAAAAAATGACGCTAATTCTAGTAACTTTGGCGCTAGACGCGTCTAACGCCAAAGTATAAATATGGAGTTAGTTTTGCGTCGAATTTGCGTCGAAAAAAACGACGCAAATTTGGCGCAAACGGAGTATAAATATGCCCCTTTTCATGGTAGCCCTGGGTTAGCTGCCAATCGTACAGCTCAGTTGGGATTTGTTTGTAGCATTGGACACAGATTTTATAGTACAAAAGAGATGTACACGGAATCCAAACCCACAATTAAGTACCATTCAACACATACTATTAAGGGGTAACCAAATATTTATTAAAAGCTAACCATAGATGAGGAAACTGAGGGAAAAATCTTACCTACCCTAATCTACCCTGACTACTCATTACCCACAACTGTCCCTAACTAACCTAAGCTACACTTACTTATCACATGTAACGAAACGTTCTAAACATCTACCCCCCACCCCCCTTATGAGATGGGACACATGGAGGACAACACATACTAACCTAAACACATACTATACTATCCTATACAAATATATATTTTTTTGGTAAATGTTTTTTTAAATGTTTTTTGTGTTTTTTTTTTTTTTTAAACACAAGAACCCCAAAATAGCCCCCCACCCACCCACCCACACATGTAATGAGGCAAAAAAGAAAGAAGCAGGATCCCCCACCCACTAACACTGACTAAACTAACAGCCTATACTAACCTAACACTAAGGGGCATATTTATACTCTGTTTGCGCCGGAATTGCGTTGTTTTTTTTATGCAAATCCGATGCAAAGCTAACTCCATATTTATTCTTTGGCGTTAGACCCGTCTAGCACCAAAGATCTTGGAGTTTGCGTCATTTTTTAGCGTGGACACCTACCTTGCGTTAATGATTCAGGCATTCCCGTCTAAAAAATGACTCCAAGGCATGTGCGCCTTATTTAAACTCCCGTGCAAAAATGACGCACGGGAGTGGGTGGGTCAAAAAAAATGACGTCCAGCCGCTTTTGCGTCATTTTTTAACACCTGGTCAGGGCAGGCGTTAAGGGACCTGTGGGCTCGGAAGGAGCCCAGAGGTGCCCTCCCATGCCCCCAGGGACACCCCCTGCCACCCTTGCCCACCCCAGGAGGACGCCCAAGGATGGAGGGACCTATCCCAGGGAACTTAAGGTAAGTTCAGGTAAGTATTTTTTTTAAAAAAAAATTGTGGCATAGGGGGCCTGATTTGTGCCCCCCTACATGCCACTATGCCCAATGACCATGCCCAGGGGACATAAGTCCCCTGGGCATGGCCATTGGGCAAGGGGGCATGACTCCTGTCTGTGCTAAGACAGGAGTCATTTCAATGGGGGTTGGGAGTCAAAAGAAATGGCGCAAATCGGGTTGAGGCCAATATTTTGCCTCAGACCTGACTTGCCCCATTTTTTGACGCCCAAGCTCAATTTTCCCCTACGCCGGCGCTGCCTGGTGAGGGTCATTTTTTTTGACGCACACCAGTCAGCTGCGCCGGCTAACGTCATTCCATAAATAAGGCGCCCGCATGGCGCTTTGGAATGGCGTTAGCCGGCGTTAAATTTTTGACGCACAACTGCGTTGGCGCAGTTGTGCGTCAAAAAGTATAAATATGGCCCTAAGCCCACTAAGTATGAGAACAAGGAAAGAGGAGGGAGGGGAGGGTATCATGTCCATCTATTCAACTGTCTAGAGGTTGGCCCTCAGGAGGGTCCTCTTTATATCCTTGACCCGTCGTTTAATGTGCTGCACGTCCTGGCTCAGGTGGCTCACCTTGCGCAGCACTTTGTCCATCTTGTTTTCAAGTCTTTTGAAGGCTGCAGGGTCAACAGCTGGAGCAGTGGCAGTCTGGGTACCGGTGGAGGAGGTCTGTGTGGGCTGTCCTGCACCGGTGGCAATGCTGGGGCCAGGAAGTCCAGCAGTTGTAGATTGAACAGAGGCAGCTGTAGGTGGGGCCACCTGGCTCATATTGGTGGTTGTTTCTGTGGTGGCCGTGGTGGGCACAGTAGGCCCACCCTGAGGGAAGGCTTGCCATGCCCTGGAGGCACGTTCATGGCGATATCGCCGGGCCATCCTCCGGAACCCCGACTCCACCAGCAGGATGTGCTGGTATCGCATGGCCCGACGCTGAAATTCACGGACCTGGTCTGGAGTCATGTTAGCTGCTGTGAAGACAAATGCAGATATGCCACATTAGTAACTGCATTGTGTGAAACAGCACAGCAAGTTAATCAGACAATACATCTACTATACTTCTAATAGCTCATATCACGATACAGAGCATCGAATGTCCCTGAGGAGGTACGTGGCAGGCCAGACAACAAAGGTCACATCACACAAAGCACATTCATAACCCACAAGATGGGTAACAACTGGCCTTGACTTGCAATCTGAGTTCTGACAGTTAACATCTAAGAATCATGCTGCATATCCTCCACCAAGAGCTGGGCTACAAATGTCAGTGTACAGAAAGCAAAACTAAAGCCACATGGTCTGCAAGTTGTAACTGGACTTTCCAGTATGGTACCAAGTGCCAAACCTGAGTGTGTATACTACTATGTAACCAAACCGTCACTTATTCACAGGTATGTGTAACATACTGGTAGCATCAATACTAGGTACCCCATTCACAAACCCATGGCCGTGTTTGAGGGGGGGCGGTGGATACGCAACTATAATTTGCCAACAACATGTTCACCGAGGAGTGTATAGGCTAATCCACACATGTTTGTCTCTACAGACACACCACAGGTAAGGTCTATCTACATTTTGGAGTCAGCAAACCAGAGAGCACTCATAGGGTCAGACATGTCAGGAAAATCAGAACTTAGTACACAACATATACTTCCAGTGAGGCCTGACTTACATCAGACACAGAGTTGCTAGAACACCCATGATCATGAATTGCATGCACACCTAGGCCATTACACTCAGGTTCCACAGACTTGATGCACTACATGTGGAAGTACATGATGCTAGGAGGTTCTACCTACGGTTTCAAAATTACGTAGGTAAATAGGGAAGCAGATGTCTATAGGAAAGCTATTAGCTCCACCAATCTTAGAGAATGTGGGTCTGACAGGCTGACTAAATAGGGGCTGACTTCCATTGCGACTCCTGGTGATACAAGTGTCAGAGACATGACTATGCCCTGTACTCACAGTGGGGCCTACAGGGATGTCCTACAATCCCTACATGATACCATTGGATACGCATTGGCTAACTCAAAACATGTGAAAACTGCATTCCCACTCATGGAACAAGTGAAAAACTTGCCCACAACATCACACCTTGCTATGCGTCCAACTCACACGAGCCCATAACCAGCAAACACAACACATAATAGACATATCAACACTTACTGTAGTGGTCGGGGTTGTCAAATGTCGCCACTTCTCCCACAGTGTAGGGCGCCGGTCCACCTGTAAGGTATGGAAGGAAGAAATGTGGTCAAAATCTGTGCACAGTGCAACAATTTCAGTATCATTTACAATGTGTAGGCTGAATAAGGAAATGGCAGCCATTCAGACATGATGGTACTGCATCTGATATATCACGGACAACTTGTACATAGCATGGGTCTCCTGTGACAGTTACACACATATCTGCACACATACATTGGCCCTAACTATCATGTGGTTGCAAACTTGCCCCATAATTGGTGAGCACTAAAAAATATGGAGTGTAATCGTCTTATCATGTGCATCCAAGAGAAACATCCAATGCCTGGTTACTTGAGGACTGCATTACCAGTCAAACATGCCTTGTGGCCATGACACATTTAGTGCACATAGGCCCAATGTACAGAGGGAGGGGCATGGACTCCTGTAAGCCATCCTGTTGTTACAGTATAGTCAATTGATGTGGCCCAGCTATGGTGATTTGCACCAACCATGGAGATGTAAAGCCATGTGCATACACTTGGACTGCCATCCATATTTGGATTGTGGCTCAAACGATTCCAACAAACATCTTACGATGTTAGCTGAGGGCACCTTACACCTTTACACAATGTATTCAATTCATGAACTGACATTTATCCTAAAAGATTAAGAAACACAATAATCCCACACATTCATAGTACTTCTGTGAACGCTTTCCTTCCACACTCACCAGACTCACATGAGACCAATGTTTGAGTCACTTTGCTATTATAAATTGTCGTGAAGGTAGCACTCATTTTCTGCATCATGTAGTGATTCTAAAGTCAGTCTAGCAATTGCGTCAACATAGTTGGCCTAAATGTTGGTACATCTGTACTTCTCTGTCAATAATACCCTATATAGACATGATTGGCTCCTATTTTGTTAGCTGTGCTGACAGAAAGGCCGCACCAATTTCCTTCATGGTAAAGATACCTGTAAGTTTGCTGAGCACGTGCTACCTGACAGCTAGCAATTGTGTTCCTTGCCATAGTGCATCAATGATCCCCTTATATGTCCCCAAAATTACACACAGTCATCAAGTTAGCTGGCAGACATTGCACTAATCCACTGATGTCACTAAAGAGCTTTCATTTGTGCACAATAACAATAGTCGTACTCACCAACAGTGCCACCAATCATGATTCCCAGGTGGTCCAAGAGATCCTGCTCCCTGGTGATGAGGTCAGCAAACCGGTGCTTCAGCTGGTGGTCACTCCTCTGGCTGGTATACACACGCTGCATGTGATGGAGCACCTTTCCCTACTGGATTCTGCGCGCCTCTGTCGGGTAGCCCTGTATGACCCTGCCCCCTGCCTGGATCATGAGCGGCAAAAAATGTGTCACCAGCCAGATGAAGCCCCCCAAATCCTCTTCCCCCATCCTGCCAAGACATGGCCAACCAGACATACTTATAATTGAAGATAAGGAATAGGGGTAAAAGAAATAGAAAGGGGAAATGGGTGAAAGTAGGGGTAAAAAGACAGAAAAAAAGTAAACCTAAACACTAAGGGGCATATTTATACTCCGTTTGCGCCGAATGTGCGTCGTTTTTTTCGACGCAAATTCGGCGCAAAACTAACGCCATATTTATACTTTGGCGTTAGACGCGTCTAGCGCCAAAGTATGGGCAAATAGCGTCATTTTTTTGCGTGAACGCCTTCCTTGCATTAATGAGATGCAAGGAAGGCGTTCCCGTCTAAAAAAATGACGGCGACGCAAATGCGTCGTATTTATACTCCTGGGCAAAAATCACGCCCGGGAGTGGTCGGATCAAAAAACCCCGCAATTGCGCCCCCTTTTAACGCCTGCGTCAGGGTAGGCGTTAAGGGGCCTGTGGGCTCAAAATGAGCCCACAGGTGCCCTCCCCTGCCCCCAGGGACCCCCCTGCCACCCTTGCCCACCCCAGGAGGACACCCAAGGATGGAGGGACCCATCCCAGGGACATTCAGGTAAGTTCAGGTAAGTATAATTATTTTTTTTTTGGGTGGCATAGGGGGGCCTTATTTGTGCCCCCCTACATGCCACTATGCCCAATGACCATGCCCAGGGGACATAAGTCCCCTGGGCATGGCCATTGGGCAAGGGGGCATGACTCCTGTCTTTACTAAGACAGGAGTCATGTAAATGGCGCCTGGGCGTCGTTAAAAATGGCGCAAATCGGGTGGAGGCGATTTTTTGCGTCAACCTGACTTGCACCATTTTTAAGACGCCCTAGCGCCACTTTTCCCAACGCCGACGCTGCCTGGTGTACGTGTTTTTTTTCCACGCACACCAGGCAGCGCCGGTCTGCTTGCGCCGGCTAACGCCATTCAATAAATACGGCGCCCGCATGGCGCTTCAGAATGACGTTAGCCGGCACAAAATTTTTTGACGCTAAACTGCGTTAGCGCAGTTTAGCGTCAAAAAGTATAAATACGGGCCTAAAAGAGCCCAACTATCACCATACTAACACTACTCACAACAGACTCCCACAAACAAGAAATACACAAGATAAATAGACAAATGTAGACAAAACACAGTACTACAGTATACAATAAAAATTTATTTCACAAAAGGACTTTACAGATAGCACACAGGACAAAAACAGCACAAAATCTCTGGACAACACTCTCTACACAGCCACACAGTCTAGAAGGATCATAGACTGCAAAGTGAAAGTGCACCCACTGTACATGATCTGTAAACAGGATATCCTATTACATCACGTCCTGTATGAAAAGTCCCGCCTTTTTCGCGTTATGCGTCCTTTTTTGTTGCACAAAACTGTATTTGCGTCATTTTATTTTACGCACAGACGTGAATATTAACCCGCATCCACATAATGATACATGGACTGTACAAATATCTGGATGCGGGCTATACTTCACTCCAGTGCGTCAAAAAAAATGACGCAAATACAGTTTTGGTAAACAAAAAATGATGCACACTGCTAGGGATGTCAAAATTACTGTGCAATAACTGGTTTGGGGCATTTTTACTTGTTTTTTGGTTATCTTACATTTGGAACACATCAGAGATTGGCTAATTGAAGACAGTATGGTGTTGATAGTGTATGTTCACATGTGTGACATCATACTGCAGCGGAACATCATCCACTACACCCTTCACAGTATGTTTACAGTTGGCTGACGTCATAGATGGTCATAAGTGTGGCCTACATATATGTATGGCACAAATTGTGCATTTTTGCCATAAGGAGAGGATAGCAATGTGACGCACATATGTACAATACCTATTTGCCTTTGGCTCAAAGTGTGTGCTTTGACAACTAATTTGTTGGTTGACCAGGTGTGTGTGTACATCACATGAAGCATTATTGTACATTTGGTTTTATGAATGTGACGTCCATGTGTCCAACCCTAAGATGCAAGTAAACATTGGAATGAGCAAAGGCAAGTGTTAGTCATACATGTAACAAAACCCGCAAAGTATACTTCCAAATTTTATGGTCACATAAACACCACATGTGACATAGCATGCACCAGATGGATGGCAGACACATGTTCATGTCAATGGTCCACAATTTCTACATCCTATGTCCTAGAGTATTGGTAAGAGCTTCCTAGGCACTAGTTGATGAATCCCACAGTGAGTCATACACATGCATTGAGGAAGTGGGTACCATGTTGTTTGCACAGACAGACAAGGGTCAATCTCATATGCATGATGACACCACAGTTGAGGCCATAGTAGTGAGCCCCAACTATCAAGTGGCTGTGGTGGACCAGCATACAAGACAGCATGTGTCCACATATTTCCAGTGATCAATTGCACATAGGTGTCTTGTTCATGTGTGTGGTCCAATGATGATCCTGTAGTTTTTTTGGGATGTAATTTGTCACAGTTCGGACCAGGACTCATCATGAGTCATTGGCAGCTATTCCTATTTCTACTGAGTATCCTTTGTTGATCAATGTGAGTAAAGTAGATGTGGACATGTGAACCAACATGTGGATGGTCCCACCCTGTCACTAAAGACGTGTAATGAGACAGTCAACAGGGCAACCTTGGTGTGCTGAGTGAGATAATGTCTCAATTGTCATGTTCCAACAGGTGTCATTACAACATTTGTACACAGGTTGGCCTCTGCACTTCCCACTGCATCTGGGAACAACATAGCCTCTGTGCTGTTTATTCTCACAGCTATTCACCACACACGGCCCATCACTATGTTGTGCGCACTGTGATGCTGTGTGTGAACTGTCATGGTTCTGACATTTGTGTATTAGTCATGTACATTATCAGAGGTTGCTGGTTGTGCTGAAAGCCCCGTACCAAATCCCTGCCTATGACCCTGGGACACTGTCACACTTTGTCATTAATGCATAAATGCAACCAAGAAAAGAGATGGGCCATGATTTTAGCATTTCCAAGAGGATTTAACTCAAATGGTACAGTTAAAAGGCAGATGATGCTATACAATGTATTTGTGTATGCATGGTAGAAGCCCATGCCCAATGCCCCCTGATGAATGGCAGGTTTGCTAACGCAAATGTGGTACATATGTAGACACAGGGATACGTTAGTGTGACGCACAGACAGTTGCCAGTCAGGCTGACAGAATGCAAGATGATTCAGTAGCAGGCTACTGGACAAGTTACATAATCAGTGGTCTGACTGAGACTGGTTGGAGGACAAACTAGACAGTTTACATGTCAATCTGTGTATGTCCTGTGTTTTTGAAGGTGACAAATGAACCCAAGGGCTGTGTTACACGGCTTAATTACTATCAATGGTTGACGGTGTATTTGACATAATGGCAACTCCTATGCTGTTCCAGGCATCATCAGGGGCAGTGCTTTTTGTAATGGGTGGTGTGCATGGAGGTGATCACAGGTGTGGGCTGCATCTGTTTCTCACCAGTCCTGTAGGTGAGACTTGCATTCTAAGGGCCAACGGACATTTTCACAAGGGGAAGCAATCTACATGTGCTAACAGGGCTTTGAAACTAGAAGACAGTGTATAAATTGACCTGACGTCCAAGCAGTCAGATGTTCTTTGACAATGGCATACCATAGGAAAGGGTGTAGCACACTGGTTTGCTAATGTTGGTCTGTGTTTGTATACCAGGTATTATCAGGGTACACATCTTAGTATTCCAGGGACCTCTTCCGACAGGTGGGTTGTGACCAGGTGCATGGGTGTGTAATGAGTTTGGAAATGGGCTGACATGTACATGGAATGTCATGTGTGCAATGCATGTCATATGTGTGGCACTTGTGCTGTCTATGTTCTGCTTCTATGGAACTCTAGTCACAGATATTCCTTGCAAATATTGGATGCAGTTGGACTAACTGCTGTCAAGGGTCTTGTCAGACATTCCTGTTAGTGATGCCAAAGCACATTGACTGCCTCATGTATGAGGCTTGTTTTCCCCTTATTGAGTGATGGTGTCATAGTTGTGTGCCATATGCTGCGTTGGACCTTGCTTTCAACATGTATGTGTGAAATAGTTGTGGTCCTCTGCTAGAGGCCTTCAAAGGAGGTATGTACATGATATATGTCATTAAGAGTGTGTGTGTATGTGACCATTGTATGTTAGGCATCACATAAGCTCTGGGATGTTCCGTGTCCTACTCAGTATCTCAGCAATGCTCCATGAGGCAACTCTCTTATTCTGATAAGTAGAGATGAAGGTGTGTAAAAAGGAATAGCCAGACCATGATATGGTGATTAGAATAGGTGTTTATTTAAATTAGTTAACTAAAGTGGTGAAGGTGATCATATTCAGAAGAAATTATTTACAATCTGTTGCCGCCTGCGTAAACCAGCAGCTGTGTTCTGTAGTTCCCCCTCCTGTTGCAGGCCATCATCCTCCTCTTCAGGCATGTGTGGCTCTGGTTCCAGGAGGGGAATGTTTCTTCTGATACAAATGTTGTGCAATATTGCACATGTGAGGATGATCCTACAGAGCATCTCGGGGGAATATAGGAGGCTACCACCAGTGATGTCGAGGCAGCGGAACCTTGACTTGAGGATGCCGAAGGTCCGCTCGACAATGCTGCGTGTCCTCCTATGGGCCTCGTTGTATGCACGCTCTGCAGCTGTACTTGGGTTGCCAAATGGTGTCATAATCCATGGCTGGATGCCATACCCCTGATCAGCTGCAAGAGAAAATGAATGGGATCATGTTGATGTAGCTGGCACTATTGAAAAGACCTTTAATGGCAGTAGTTGTCTTGTGTTGTCTGTGACTCTTTTGTGTACTAATGTGACATCCTATGCTTGTAGGCTATACCATCTGCATTGTGTTGTTTCCTTGGCTGAACAAGTGTTTGTCTGCTAACCATTTGTCAGCAGTATGTTTTGGGATTTTCAGTACAGTGTGCCCTCCCTAGCATTGTGACTTGTGATACAGGTGTCCGTGTGTCTTCACTGAGGGTGAGATGATAGTTCCATGCACAGTTAAAATTGAAAGTGTTGTTAACACGTTCATATGAAAGTACCCTGGACATCCCATACCTTGACACTTATGCAATGTATTAATGTAAAGGCCATTGGGACACTTAAAATTTGCAAGGTGACATTTAGGCAACCACACTCATTGACGTCTTCACATTCGGCTGTACAGTAAATTCCGATGTGTGACAGGTTCAATGGTGACTTAAGAAACATGGCTAGCGATGTCAGGACCTCAGTGTGTTCCTGTTGACATGTTGCTGTTGTGGTGTATGTGTTGTGTGTCCTAGAGGGTTGCTGTGCAGTGTGTGTATATAAGTAGGTTTTTGTACTTACCAACAAGTAGTCCATTGCCATACCATCCATCCTGGAAGTGTTTATTGATGGTGCAGTGACGGAAGATGTATGAGTCATGTACACTCCCAGGATATTTAGCCACGATGTTGGAGATCAATCCTTGGTGATCGACTATGGCCTGCACGTTGATGGAATGTGTGTGCTTTCTGTTGCGGTAGAGGTGTTCAGTTGCAGCAGGTGGCACAAGGTATACATGTGTGCAGTCGATTGCACCAAGGACGTGTGGGAAGCCACTGATTGCGTAGAACCCCTGTTTAGTTTCCTGCTGCTTCTGCAGTGTGTTAGGGAAGCAGATGTGGCGGGTGTCAGTCGAATGATGGCGTCCAGTACTTTGGGCAAAAAGGCGCAGAATGATGGTTGTGATATTCCGCCAACCAGGGCACCAGTTGTTTGAAAAGATCCACTTGCCAGCATGTGAAGTACGGCAAGCAGCTTTGTTTCTGTTGGGATGGTGCGGGGTGTCACCAAAGTGGGGGCCAACTGCGGTTCAATGTTTCGCAGCAGCTGCTGAATGGCCTGCCAGTTCAACCGGTACCTCTGTATGATGTCGTGTTCCCTGAGGCCCTGAAGGGTTGTTCTTGGGCGGAATATCCTCTCCTTTCTTCTGCGCTGCCTTTGGAGTCCCTGCTGGTGATGTTGTAGCTACTGTTGTTGCTGCTGGGCTCTGCGTCTGCATGCATGCTGGATTAGAATCACCTCCATGGCTCCCTGTTACTGCTCTGGTGGTCTGCTGTTTGTTCTGTGTGTTCTGATTAAATACAGGTGTGTTTGCTCCATTTTAACGCCTGCCCTGACCCAGGTGTTAATTTTTTACGCAAATCGGGCTGTGCGTCATTTTCTGGCTCCGCCTCCCGGCTGTGCGTCATTTTTGCCCGAAAGCATAAATATGATGCATGGCCGTTTAAGCCATTTTTTTGGATGGGAACGCCTACCTTGCATATAATTAACGCAAGGCGGGTTGCCGCATCCAAAAAATGACGCACACGGCGGAATTTTGTCGTCCGCGGGCTCGGGCGTCAAAGTTTAAATACGGGGCAACGTTTGCGCTGATTGTGCGTCAAAAATTTTGACTCACAATTGGCCCAGACAGTGTATAAATATGGCCCCAATTGGCTTGGTATGTTGTGCATAATCTGGAATGTATGTTCTGCCAAAATTAAAGAAACCTAGTAATGACTGTAGTTTCTTAAGTGTATAAGAAGGGTTCAGTTGAGCCAATTTTTCTATAAAGTGCAGGCCAGGCTCTTTCCCTTGTTTGATAGCTCATATCACAGGAACAATACACTGAGAAAGGCGATCTTGCTTTTCTTAAAGTTGAATTTGTAACCGAGGTCTGCAAATCTCAAAATGATCCTATCGACCCTTGCATGATAAATGTTGAGGTCGTCGTCTGTGAGATATAAGTCATCCACGTAGGATAACGCCTCGGAATCAATATCAGGTAATATTGATGTTACACGGGCTGAAAATAGCCCTGGGCTGTTTTTATAGCCTTGAGGTAAACGACAAAAGCGTTTCTGAGCGCCAAATGAGACTGCACTCAGGTCCGACTTTCGTGTGCTAAGTTCTGGCAGAAAAAGCCATGAGATATGTCTAATGTTGTTTTATATTTTTTACGCACTATATTGTTTATTAGTGCTGTGCTGTGTGAATTTTGTATAGCATATGTGCGTGTATGACTATTTAAATGTCTATAATCAATGACTATTCGGTATGAATGGTCTGGCTTTGCAACGGGGAGTAACGGACTATTCATTACAGATGTTCATGGCTCAATAACTCCCTGGTACTCAACATGGGTGAGGCTCTCCCTCACCGGAGCTTTTGCTTCATGTTTTACAGGATATTGTGGCTGCGGTTGGGGTGTAGACCTAACGGGAATGACATGACAAGGAGACTCCTTGTCCCAACCTACATGATTGCGATATAACGCAGGTGCCTGCGCTAAAGCCCATTCAGCAGCATAGGCTTCTTTTTCTGCTTCCGGAACAAGATGGGAGAAAGAAGGCAAAATGACATTTTCCCCATGCGGGAGCTTACGGACGTGTTCAGGTGGCCAGTCTCTTTCGACCAGTAGGATATCACTAGTAAGTTCATCCCAAAATATCACACTAATAGTGCGCTCCACGTCTCCCTCTATCTGAATTTTTAAATCATAAACCCTGTCGGGAGTAGAACGCGGCCATCCGCTGTTTCAACCACGATGAAATTGCTAGTTGCTGTCGCATCCGGATGATCTTTCAGACTCTGGTGACATATTGTGACCTCTGCTGCGCTGTCTAACAGAGTCACTGTCCACATCTTGTTCCTCAACAGTCTTCTCAAGTATACTGGCATTTTTAGCTGTTAGTGGTGCCACCTTTTTCTTTTTAAACTGTGGCTTTTGCTGAGGAGTCTTTTCTTCTTTTTTAACGGTAGACTGCAGTGAGTCTTTCTTTTGTTTCACCTAGTCAGGACGTCAATCTTAATGGCCCCCTCTCTCGCTACGTCTTTCCGGTGCATCCTGAAAGGAACAAGAGGGAAGTGAATCATTATATCTGTCTGGAGTTTTAATGTTCTCCCTATTTCTGAGATTGTATCTCCTTTTGGAGATTTCCGGGTGTGGAGAATCAGCTCTCTTATTTATTCTATCTTTAAAATCTTTTTGTTTGTCCCAGCGCTTCTTAGGGCCCTCTTGTGCTTGCTTTGTACCCTCCTTATGGGTGGTACCTTGTATCTCCAATTTCTTTGGCTTGGCTCCCAAACGATCCCGCCCTATACTAGTATGGGTATCGGAAATAATTTTCAGTAGCTGTCTCTCTTGTTCCTGGTGTGGAGTTTCCCTGAGACGCTGGCGTATTGCCAGTGCTACCGCTTCCCCTTTAATATTACTGAGTATTATTGAGGAAACCGCATCAAAGTTACGCATTAATTTCATCCCCAAATCCAAGGCTGGTGCAGCCCTGTGCTCATTTTGTATTTGTTTTAACACTTCTGGTAAATTAGCAAGTGTCGAGGTACCATGTGTGGTAGTGTATATAGCAGCGAAGACTGTACCCCATAGGGCGCAGTCATCCACCTTTATGAGATGGGCCAACTCCAGATGCACCATGTGTGGCTAATAGGTGAGCCCAAGGTCCCCACACAGTATGAATAGGTGTCTGGGTATGGGGTAGTCCCTAAAGGTTGGTGTGTGTCTAACAGATATCCCTCGACATTTGCAGGTGACTCTGGTTACCCAACCTCTCTTGGCTACTGACCCCAGTGAGGAATGCCAGGACAAGGGCAGAGGAATGCTACAATGAGAGATTTGGGTGAACTAGGCGTTTTATTGAGAGGATGTTCAGTCTCCTGAAGGCCAGATTCCGGTGCCTCCACCTAACAGGTGGCTCCTTATACTACTCACCGAAGAAAGTGTGCCAGAGCATCGTGGCATGCTGCATGTTACACAACCTGGCATTGCGTTGCCAGGTGCCTTTTCTGCAGGAGGAAGGCCCTGATGTTGGTCTTGTGGCAGCTGTTGAGCCTGTGGACAGTGAGGAAGAGGAGCCAGAGGAAGAAGATAATGACAACTGAAACACCATCATCATGCAGTACTTCCAGTGAGACACAGGTAGGAGACTGGCACAGCTCATCTCATATCTGACTACTGTAGGACATTGTGGGCCGTATTTATACTCCGTTTGCGCCGAATTTGCGTCGTTTTTTTCGACGCAAATTCGACGCTAAACTAACGCCAACTAACGCCATATTTATACTATGGCGTTAGAGGCGTCTAGCGCCAAAGTTCCCGGAATGTGCATCATTTTTTAGCGTGAACCCCTTCCTTGCGTTAATGATATGCAAGGGAGGCGTTCCCGTCTAAAAAATGACTCCCAGGCCTTTACGTGGTATTTATACTCCCGGGCAAAAGAGACGCCTGGGAGTGGGCGTGGCTAAAAACGGCGCATTTGCGCCGCTTTTTAACGCCTGGGTCAGGCATGGCGTTAAGGGACAAGTGGGCTCAAAATGAGCCCAGAGTGCCCTCCCCTGCCCCCAGGGACCCCCCCTGCCACCCTTGGCCACCCCAGGAGGACACCCAAGGCTGGAGGGACCCACCCCAGGGACATTCAGGTAAGTTCAGGTAAGTATTTTTTATTTTTTTTTTTAATAATTTTTTTTGGCATAGGGGGGCCTGATTTGTGCCCCCCTACATGCCACTATGCCCAATGACCATGCCCAGGGGACAGAAGTCCCCTGGGCATGGCCATTGGGCAAGGGGGCATGACTCCTATCTTTACAATGATAGGAGTCATGTTGATGGGGGATGGGCGTCGTTAAAAAATGGCGCAAGTCGGGTTAAGACGATTTTTTTGCCTCAACCTGACTTGCCCCATTTTAAGACGCCCTAACGTCATTTTTGCCCAACGCCGGCGCTGCCTGGTGTACGTGGTTTTTTTCCACGCACACCAGGCAGCGCCGGTCTGCTTGCGCCGGCTAACGCCATTCCATAAATACGGCGCCCGCATGGCGCTTCAGAATGGCGTTAGACGGCGCAAATTTTTTTGACGCTAAACTGCTTTAGCGCAGTTTAGCGTCAAAAAGTATAAATATGGGCCTGTATGAGTCAGACTTTTTAACCTCTGTGTATGGACCCTGACAGTTCACTTTGGCTTTCCTTTTCAAAGATCTGGGTACCACAATCTGCCTTCTGCTATGTTTACTGCTTCCCAACAACTGTCATACTTTGGTTGCTGCAAATAAACATATACATTGATATTTGTCCAAGAGGTTGTAATAATACATTGGCGAAAGTAAAGACTGACTCCAGATTGTTTTGTGATTCAATGGTGGTTATTTAAGTGCTAATAAGAAGTGGGGGATGTGCAATGGGCTGGGGTGATGGATGAGGAATATCCATGGTAGAGTCCAGTCTCTTTGTATCACAGGTGCATTGTCCAATGGGGCATAGGAAGGGGAGCAATGGCAATTCATGGTGGACGGATGACAGAGTGGGACAGAAGGATGACAATCAGTAGAGTCTTATTTCCTGGCGGGGTCTTGGCAATGTTCTCTGCCTTCTGCCTGGATAGCAGGGATTGTTTGTGGGGTGGTTCTCCATCTGCAGGGGGTGGGGTGCTGGTGGCCTGTTGTTCCTATGGTGGGACCTCCAGTCCACTAGCGCCAGCGGACGTGGAAGGCTGTTCATTGTTTGGGCTTGTGTCAGGGGCCCGGTGGTATGCCACTGTCTGCCTCATGGTGTTGGCCATGTCTGCCAGCACCCCTGCAATGGTGACCAGGGTGGTGTTAAAGGACTTTAAGTCCTTCCTGATCCCCAGGTACTGTTCCTCAAGCAGCCGCTGGGTCTCCTGAAACTTGGCCAGTACCGTGCCCATGGTCTCCTGGGAATTGTGGTATGCTTCCATGATGTTTGAGAGTGCCTGTTTGAGAGTGGGTTCCCTGGGCCTTTCCTCCCCCGTCGCACAACAGTCCTCCCAGTTTCCCTGTTATTCTGTGCCTCTGTCTCCTGAACCTTGTGCCCACTGCCACTGACCCAAGGTCCCTGATCGCCCTGTGTTAGTAGTGTTGCCTGGGGTCCCTGTAGTGGTGGACACACTGCTGATTGACGTATCCTGGGGACAGTGTAATGGGCCCGCCGGGTGGGTGCTGTGGTGGTGTTTCCTGAGGGGGGAGGTTCTGTGGTGGTTTGGTGCGGTGGCACGGGAATCGACTGTCCAGAGGTCCCTGATGGGCCTGGCTGGTCATCTTGATCCAGGCATGCAGAGCTGCTGTCGTTACTGTGGGCCTCTTCTGTGGGGGAACTGGATATGTCTGGCACCTCCTGTCTGGTGACATTGGGTAGGGGTTGTGTTGGGGTGTAAATGCATTGTTAATACATCTGTGTGTGCCATCTTGTGCAATGGGTTTGTTTCCCTCTACTACTGTGCTTGCATTATCGCTTTGGTCCAAAGGTGCCTCAGTCCAAATAGGGACACCTCAGCTGCTACACGAGGTACCTACCCTTCGCTTTGTGGACTGCAAGTCTGTGGCTGAGATTGCTGGTGTCATGGAGCCAAAGCTTGAACAAATGCCCTGCCAAAGTGACACCAGTGAGGTGGCCACATAGCTGGGGGCAATGTGCAAGATCCTTGAGTCCATGGAGAGAAAGCAGGACATATACATCACCAAAAAGGGGGCCCACCACTGTGTCCTTGGTGCTGTGCTGGCAAACCAGCTGGTCCTTCTCGGTGCAGTGCTACATCACTGGTTGGCACAAAGAAACATTGCTGAGGACTGAGACTCTACATCTTCAGCCACTGATCTGTGTGTGCCTCCATTGCCTCTAGCACCTACAACACCCGCTCACAGGAAGCACCACACGCATTAGAGGAAGAAGATATGAACTTCATCTCTTTCCAACATAAAACAGCCCTGTAGCATTTTTCCGTGCCAAATTGCCAGTTTCTGTTTTGCCCAGTCCTGATGACAATTCCAATGTTCTTCCCAATTGGTGCTGTCCCAAATTTGCTGTCCCACCTGTTGATTTCATCAATTTGTGGATGGCCAATGTGGCCTATCTTCCCTATTGTCAATCTGTGACATCTACTACTCACTGAAACACTTCACTCCTTAATGCCACATGCAGGGGCATATTTATACTCTGTTTGCGCCGAATGTGCGTCAAAATTTTTGACGCACAATCGGCGCAAACCCTGCCCCATATTTATACTTTGACGTCCGACGCAGCGGGTATCAAAGTTCCACCATGTGCGCCATTTTTTGGAAGGGGGAACCAGCCTTGCGTTAATTATATGCAAGGTAGGCGTTCCCTTCCAAAAAATGACTTTAAGGCCCGTGCCCCATATTTATACTGTGACGTCATTTTGACGCACAGGAGGGGGCAGGCCTTAAAAAACGCCGCCCAGCCTGATGGGCGCTGTTTTTTTACGCCTGGGTCAGGGCAGGAGTTAAGGGACCTGTGGGCTCGGAAGGAGCCCAGAGGTGCCCTCCCATGCCCCAAGGGACACCCCCTGCCACCCTTGCCCACCCCAGGAGGACACCCAAGGATGGAGGGACCCATCCCAGGGAAAGAAAGGTAAGTTCAGGTAGGTATTTTTTCGTATTTTTTTTGTGGCATAGGGGGGCCTGATTTGTGCCCCCCTACATGCCACTATGCCCAATGACCATGCCCAGGGGACATGTCCCCTGGGCATGGCCATTGGGCAAGGCGGCATGACTCCTGTCTTTGCTAAGACAGGAGTCATTTCAATGGGGGTTGGGCGTAAAAAAAAATGGTGCAAATCGGGTTGAGGCCAAAATTTTGCCTCAGACCTGACTTGCCCCATTTTTTGACGCCCAATCTCCATTTTCCCCTACGCCGGCGCTGCCTGGTGTGGGTCATTTGTTTTTACGCACACCAGTCCGCAGTGCCGGCTAACGTCATTCAATAAATATGGTGCCTGCATGGCGCTTTGGAATGGCGTTAGCCGGCGGTAAAATTTTTGACGCACAACTGCGTTGGCGTAGTTGTGCGTCAAAAAGTATAAATATGGGCCGCAGTGTATCACCATTGAACTCTGTCTGGAAATTCAGGGGAATATTTATACTCTGTTTGCGCTGAATGTGCATCAATAATTTTGACACACATTCAGCACAAACATTGCTCCATATTTAAACAATGACGCCCAAATCAGCGGACGTCAAAATTCCACCGTGCGCGTCATGTTTTTTGGAGCGGGAAACTGCCTTGCGTTAATGATATGCAAGGTAGGCGTTCCCACCCAAAAAATGACTTTAAGGCCTGTGCACCTTATTTATACCCCAGCGTCATTTTGACGCAGAGGAGGGGGTGTGCCTTAAAAAACTGCACACAGCCTGTTGTGCGCCGTTTTTTAATGCCTGGGTCAGAGCAGGCATTCAGGGATCAGTGGGATTGGAAGGAACCAAGAGGTGCCCTCCCCTGCCCCCAGGGACACCCCCTGCCACCCTCGCCCACCCCTGGAGGACATCCATGGATGGTGGGACCCATTCCAGGTAAGTAAAGGTAAGTTCAGGTAAGTATTTTTTAAGGTTTTTAAAGTGGCATAAGGGGGCCTAATTTGGGCCCCCCTACATGCCACTATGCCCAATGACCATGCCCAGGGGGCATGACTCCTGTCTTTGCTAGGACAGGAGTCATGTCAGTGGGGATTGTGCGTCAAAAAAAATGCTGCAAGTCCGTTTTGTGGCCTGATTTTTGCCTCAGACCTGACTTGCACCATTTTTTGACGCTCAACCCCCATTTTCCCCTACGCCGGTGCTGCCTGCTGTGCGTAATTTTTTTTTACTCAGACCAGTCCGCAGCGCCAGCTAACGTCATTCCTTAAATAAGGCGCCCGCATGGCACCTTGGAATGGCGTTAGCCGGCGGTAAAATCTTTGATGCACAACTGCGTTGGCGCAGTTGCGCGTCAAAAAGTATAAATATGGCCCTCAATGGCTCAAACATGCTTTTGGGGTTGTTGCCCTTATAACTGTGCTTGTGATCCTACTAATGTTGCACATACAAATAAATGTAATGTGTTCAACCTGTGTGTTATATGTCTGTGGGAGTCTAGACTAAGTAGAACATCATGGATTGGGTGAGGCTAAGACACCGAGGGGCATATTTATACTCCGTCTGCACCGATTGTACGTCAAGAATTTTGACGCACAATCAGCGCAAACGTTGCCCCGTATTTAAACTTTGACGCCCGAGCCCACGGACATCAAAATTCCGCCGTGTGCATCATTTTTTGGATGCGGCAACCCGCCTTGCATTAATTATATGCAAGGTAGGCGTTCCCGTCCAAAAAATGGCTTAAACGGCCGTGCGTCGTATTTATGCTTTCGGGCAAAAATGACGCACGGCCGGGAGGCGGAGCCAAAAAATGACACACAGCCTGATTTGCGTCAAAATTTAACGCCTGGGTCAGGGCAGGCGTTAAAATGGGGCAAAAACACCTGTATTTAATCAGAACACACAGAACAAACAGCAGAGCAGCAGAGCAGCAAAAGGGAGCCATGGAGGTGATTCTAATCCAACGTGCACGCAGACGCAGAGCCCAGCAGCAACAACAGCAGCTACAACAACACCAGCAGGGACCCCAAAGGTAGCGCAGAAGGCAGGAGAGGATATTCTGCCCCAGAACCACTGTTCAGGGCCTCAGGGAACACAACATCATCCAGAGGTACCGGTTGAACTGGCAGGCAGTTCAGCAGTTGCTGCGCAACATTGAACCGCAGTTGGCCCCCACTTTGGTGACACCCCGCACCATCCCAACAGAAACAAAGCTGCTTGCAGTACTTCATATGCTGGCAAGTGGCTCTTTCCAAACAACTGGTGCCCTGGTTGGTGGAATATCACAACCATCATTCTCCGTCTTTTTACCCAAAGTATTGGATGCCATCATTGGACTGACACCCCGCCACATCTGCTTCCCTAACACACTGCAGAAGCAGCAGGAAACAAAACAGGGGTTTTACCTCATCAGTGGCTTCCCACACGTCCTTGGTGCAATCGACTGCACACATGTAAGCCTTATGCCACCTGCTGCAACTGAACACCTCTACCGCAACAGGAAGCACACACATTCCATCAACGTGCAGGCCATAGTCGATCACCAGGGATTGATCACCAACATCGTGGCTAAATATCCTGGGAGTGTACATGACTCATACATCTTCCGTCACTGCACCATCAATGAACACTTTCAGGATGGACGGTATGTCAATGGACTACTTGTTGGTAAGTACAAAAATCTACTTATATACACACTGCACTGCAGCCCTATAGGACACATAACACATACACCACAACAGCAACATGTGAACAGTAACATACTGAGGACGTGACATCACTAGCCATGTTTCTTAGGTCACCATTGAACCTGTCACACATCGGAAATTACTGTACAGCCCAATGTTAAGACGTCAAAGATCACAACATGTGGAGTGGGTTGCCCAAATGTCACATTGCAAAATGTAAGTGTCCCAATGACCTTTACATTAATCCATTGCCTAAGTCTAAAGGTATGGGATGTCCAGGGTACAATGATATGAACGTGTTAACAACACTGTCAATGTTAACTGTGTATGGAACTATCATCTCACCCCAGTGAAGACACACGGACACCTGTATCACAAGCACAATGCTAGGGAGGGCACACTGTACTGCAAATCCCAAAACATACTGCTGACAAACGGTTAGCAGACAAACACTCGTTCAGCCAAGGAAACAACACAATGCAGATGGTACATCCTACAAGCATAGGATGATACATTATTACACAAAAGAGTCACAGACAACACAAGACAACTACTGCCATGAAAGGTCATTTCAATAGTGCCAGCTACATCAACATGATCCCAATCATTTTCTCTTGCAGCTGATCAGGGGTATGGCATCCAGCCATGGATTATGACACCATTTGGCAACCCAAGTAGTGCTGCAGAGCGTGCCTACAATGACGCACATAGGAGGACACGCAGCATTGTCAAGAGGACCTTTGGCATCCTCAAGTCAAGGTTCCGGTGCCTCGACATCACTGGTGGTAGCCTCCTATATTCCCCCGAGATGGTCTGTAGGATCATCCTAACGTGCAATATTGCACCACATTCGCATCAAAAGAAACATTCCCCTCCTGCAACCAAAGCCACACATGCCTGAAGAGGAGAAAGAGGAGGATGCCGGCCTGCAACATGAGGGGGAACTACAGAACACGGCCGCTGGTATACGCAGGCGGCAACAGATCGGCAACAATTTATTTTGAATATGATCACCTTCACCACTTTAGTTAATTAATTTAAATAAACATCTATTCTAATCACCATATAATGGTCTGGCTACTCATTTTTGCACACCTTCATCTCTACTTATCAGAAGAAGAGTGTTGCCTCATGGAGCATTGCTGAGATACTGAGTAGGACACAGAACATCCCAGAGCTAATGTGATGCCTAAAATACAATGGTCACATACACACACACTCTTAATGGCATATATCATGTACATTTCTCCTTTGAAGGCCAAAAGCAGAGGACCACAACTATGTCCTACATACATGTTGAAATCAAGGTCCAACGCAGCATATGGCACACAACTAAGACACCATCACTCAATAAGGGGAAAACAAGCCTCATACATGAGGCAGTCAATGTGCTTTGGCATCACTAACAGGAATGTCTGGCAAGACCCTTGACAGCAGTAAGTCCAACTGCATCCAATATTTGCAAGGAATATCTGTGACCAGAGTCCCATAGAAGCAGAAGATAGACAGCACAAGTGCCACACATATGAGCAGCATTGCACACATGACATTCCATGTACATGTCAGCCCATTGCCTAACTCCTGACACACCCATGCACCTGGTCACAACCCACCTGTCGGAAGAGGTCCCTGGAATACTAAGATGTGTACCCTGATATTCCCTCCTCTACACACACAGACCAATATTAGCAAACCAGTGTGCTACACCCTTTCCTATGGTATGCCATTGTCATAGAACATCTGACTGCAAGGACGTCAGGTTAATTTATACACTGTCTTCTAGTTTCAAAGCCCTTTTGGCACATGTAGATTGCTTCCCGTGTGAAAATGTCTGTTGGCCCTTAGAATGCAAGTCTCACCTACAGGACTGGTGAGAAACAGATGCAGCCCACACCTGTGATCACCTCCATGCACACCACCCATTTAAAAAAAACACTGCCCCTGCTGATGCCTGGAACAGCATAGGAGTTGCCATTATGTCAAATACACGTTAAGCATTGATACTAATGAAGCCGTGTAACACAGCCACTGGGTTCATTTGTCACCTTCAAAAACACAAGACATACACAGTTTGACATGGCAGCTCTCTAGTTTGTCCTCCAAACAGTCTTAGTCAGACCACTGATTATATAACTTGTCAAGTAGCTGGATACTGAATCACCTTGCATTCTGTCAGCCTGACTGGCAACTGTCTGCGCGTCACACTAAAGTATCCCTGTGTCTATATATGTACCACACTTGCGTTGGCAAACCTCTCATTCATCAGGGGGTATTGGGCATGGGCTTCTTCCATGCATACACAGATACATTGTATAGCATCATCTGCCTTTTAACTGTACCATTTGAGTTACATCCTCTTGGAAAAGCAAAATTCATGGCCCATCCATTGTCTGGGTTGCATTTATGCATGAATGACAAAGTGTGACAGTGTCCCAGGGCCGTAGGCAGGGATTGGGTACGGGGCTTTCAACACAACCAGCAACCTCTGATAATGTCCATGAATAATACACAACTGTCAGGACCATGACAGTTCACACACAGAATCACAGTGCTCACAACATAGTGATGGGCCGTGTGTAGTGAATAGCTGCGAGAATAATCAGCACAAAGGCTATGATGTTCCCAGATTCAGTGGGAAGTGCAGAGGCCAACCTGTGTACAAATGTTGTAATGACACCTGCCCGGAACATGACACCTGAGACATTATCTCACTCAGCACACCAAGGTTGCCCTGTTGACTGTCTCATTACACATCTTTAGTGACAGGGTGGGACCATCCACATGTTGGTTCACATGTCCACATCCACTTTACTCACAATGATCAACCAAGGATACTCAGTAGATTCAGGAATAGCTGCTGCTGACTCATGATGAGTCCTGGACCGAACTGTGACAAATTACACCCCAAACAATATACAGGATCATCATTGGACCACACACATGAACAAGACACCTATGTGCAATTGATCACTGGAAATATGTGGACACGTGCTGTCTTGTATGCTGGTCCACCAAAACCACTTGATAGTTGGGGCTCACTTCTATGGCCTCAACTGTGGTGTCATTATACATTTGAGATTCACCCTTGTCTGTCTGTGCAAACAACATGGTACCAACTTCCTCAATGCATGTGTATGACTCACTGTGGGATTCACCAACTAGTGCCTAGGAAGCTATTACAAATACTCTAGGACATAGGATGTAGAAAATGTGGACCATTGACATGAACAAGCGTCTGCCATCCATCTGGTGCATGCTATGTCACATGTGGGGGCATATTTATACTCCGTTTGTGCCGAATTTGCGTCGTTTTTTTCGACGCAAATTCGACGCAAAACTAACTCCATATATTTATACTTTGGCGTTAGACGCGTCTAGCGCCAAAGTTCATGGAATTAGCATCATTTTTTTGCGTGAACACCTTCCTTGCGTTAATGATATGCAAGGTAGGCGTTCCCGTCTTAAAAAATGACTCCGATGCTATTGCGTCGGATTTATACTCCCGGGCAAAAATGACGCCCGGGAGTGGGCGGGTCTAAAAAACCCGCATTTGCGCCGGGTTTTAGTACCTGGGTCACGGCAGGCGTTAAGGGACCTGTGGGCTCAGAATGAGCCCAGAGGTGCCCTCCCCTGCCCCCAGGGACACCCCCTGCCACCCTTGCCCACTCCAGGAGGACACCCAAGGATGGAGGGACCCACCCCAGGGACATTCAGGTAAGTTCAGGTAAGTATAATTTTTTTTTTTTTTGTGGCATAGGGGGGCCTGATTTGTGCCCCCCTACATGCCACTATGCCCAATGATCATGCCCAGGGGACAGAAGTCAAAAAACCCCGCATTTGCGCCTCTTTTTAACGCCTGGGTCAGGGCAGGCGTTAAGGGACCTGTGGGCTCAAAATGAGCCCGCAGCTGCCCTCCCATGCCCCAGGGACCCCCCCTGCCACCCTTGCCCATCCCAGGAGGACACCCAAGGATGGAGGGACCCATCCCAGGGACATTCAGGTAAGTTCAGGTAAGTATATATATTTTTTTTGTCAATTTTTTTTTGGCATAGGGGGGCCTGATAAGTCCCCTGGGCATGGCCATTGGGCAAGGGGGCATGACTCCTGTCTTTGCTAAGACAGGAGTCATTTCAATGGGGGATGGGCATTGTTAAAAAATGGCGCAAATCGGGTTGTGGCGCTTTTTTTGCCTCAGCCTGACTTGCACCATTTGTGGACGCCCATACGCCATTTTCCCCCTACGCCGGCGCTGCCTGGTGTACGTCGTTTTTTTTAACGCACACCAGACAGCGCCGGCGGCTAACGCCGGCTAACATCATTCAATAAATACGGCCCCCGCATGGCGCTTCAGAATGGCATTAGCCGGCGCTAATTTTTTTTGACGCAAAACTGCGTTGGCGCAGTTTTGCATCAAAAAGTATAAATATGGGCCGTGGTGTCTACGTGACTATAAAACTTGGAAGTCCACTTTACGGGTGTTGTTACATGTATGACTAACACATGCCATCGCTCATTTCCACAATGACTTGCATCTAAGGATTGGACATATGGACGTCACATTCATACAAGCATATGTACAAATATGCTTCATGTGATACACACACACTTGGTCAACAAATACATTAGTTGCCAAAGCACACACTTTGAGCCAAACGCATTTAGGTATTGTACATATGTGCGTCACATTGCTATCCTCTCCTTATGCCAAACATGCACAATTTCTGCAACACATATATGTAGGACACACTTATGACCAACTATTGCGTCAGCCAACCGTAAAAATACTGTGACGGGAGTAGCGGATAATGGTCCACTGCAGTATGATGTCACACATGTGAACATACACCATCAACACCATACTGTCTTCAATCAGCCTATCTCTCATGTGTCCCAAATGTAACATAACCAAAAAATAAGTAAAATTGCCCAAAACCAGTTAATGCACTATAATTTTGACGTCCCTAGCGTAATGCGTCATTTTTTGTCTACCAAAACTGTATTTGTGTCATTTTTTTTTTTGACGCACAGGAGTGAAATTTAGGGCCATATTTATACTTTTTGACGCAAAACTGCACTAACGCAGTTTTGCGCCCAAAAAATTAGCGCCGGCTAACGCCATTCTGAAGCGCCATGCGGGCGCCGTATTTATTGAATGGCGTTAGACGACCGGCGCTGCCTGGTGTGCGTGAAAAAAAAACCACGTACACCAGGCAGCGCCGGCGTAGGGAAAAATGGTGTTTGGGCGTCCAAAAATGGGGCAAGTCAGGCTGAGGCAAAAAAATCGTCTTAACCCGATTTGCGCCATTTTTTTTTGGCACCCAGACGCCATTAACATGACTCCTGTCTTAGCAAAGACAGGAGTCATGCCCCCTTGCCCAATGGCCATGCCCAGGGGACTTCTGTCCCTTGGGCATGGTCATTGGGCATAGTGGCATGTAGGGGGGCACAAATCAGGCCCCCCTATGCCACAAAAAAAAAAAAAAAAATACTTACCACAACTTACCTTTTGTTCCCTGGGATGGGTCCCTCCATCCTTGGGTGTCCTCCTGGGGTGGGCAAGGGTGGCAGGGGGTGTCCCTGGGGGCTTGCGAGGGCACCTCTGGGCTCATTCTGAGCCCACAAGGTCCCTTAATGCCTGCCCTGACCCAGGCGCTAAAATCCGGCGCAAATGCGGGTTTTTTAGTCCCGCCCACTCCCGGGCGTCATTTTTGCCCGGGAGTATAAATACGACGCATATGCATCGCAGTCATTGTTTAAGACGGGAACGCCTACCTTGCATATCATTAACGCAAGGAAGGTGTTCACGCAAAAAAATGACGCTAACTCCATGAACTTTGGCGCTAGACGCGTCTAACGCCAAAGTATAAATATGGAGTTAGTTTTGCGTTGAATTTGCGTCGAAATAAACGACGCAAATTTGGCGCAAACGGAGTATAAATATGCCCCTTAGCCCGCATCCAGATATTTGCACAGGTCATGTACTATTATGTGGATGCGGGCTAATTTTCACTTCTGTGCATCAAAAAAAATGACGTAAATACAGTTTTGGTAAACAAAAAATGGCGCATAACGCGAAAAAGGCGGGACTTTTCATACAGGAAGTGATGTAATACGATATCCTGTTTACGGATTATGTACAGTGGGTGCAATTTCACTTTCACTTTGCATTCTATGATCCTTCTTGACTGTGTGGCTGTGTAGAGAGTTTTGTCCTGAGATTTTGTGCTTTTTTGTCCTGTGTGCTATCTGTATTGTCAATTTGTGAAATAAATATTGTTGCTGTATACTGTACTACTGTGTTTTGTCTACATTTGTCCATTTATCTTGTGTTTTTGTTGTTTGTGGGAGTCTGTTGTGGGTAGTGTTAGTTTGGGGATAGTTGGGCTCTTTTAGTGGTTAGGTTTACTTTTCATCTGTCTTTGTACCCCTACTTTCCCCCTTTTCCCCTTTCTATTTCTTTTACCCTTATTCCCTTTCACTTCCAAGTATGTCTGGTAGGCAAAGTCTTGGCAGGATGGGGGAAGAGGAGTTGGGGGGGTTCATCTGGCTTGTGACGCATTTCTTGCCGCTCATGATCAAGGCAGGGGGCAGGGTGATACAGGGGTATCCAACAGAGGCGTGCAGAATCCGGTGGGGAAAGGTGCTGCATCACCTGCAGCGTGTGTATGCAAGCCAGAGGAGTGACCACCAGCTGAAGCACTGGTGGGCTGACCTCATCACCAGGGAGCAGGATCTCTTAGACCACCTGGAAATCATGATTGGTGGCACTGTTGGTGAGTACGAATCATGTTAATGTGCATGATTAACTGCTCTGTAGTGACATAAGGGGATTAGTACAATGTCTGCCAGCTAACTTGCTGACTGTGTGTAATGCTGGGGAAATATAAAGGGATCATTGATGCACTATGGCAAGGATCACAATTGCTAGCTGCCAGGTAGCACGTGCTCCGCAAACTTACAGGTTACTTTTCCATGAAGGAAATTGGTGCGGCCTTTTTGTCACAAAAGCAAACAAAATAAGAGCCAATCATGTCTATATAGGGTACTAATGACTGAGAAGTACAGATGTACCAACATTTCGTCCAACTTTGTTGACGCAATTGCTAGACTGACTTTAGAATCACTACATGATGCAGAAAATGAATGCTGCCTTCACGTCAATTGATAATAGCAAAGTGGCTCAGACATATGTCTCATGTGAGTCTGGTGAGTGTGGAAGGAAAGCGTTCACGGAAGTGCTATGAATGTGTGGGATTATTGTGTTCCTTGAACTTTTTGAATACATGTCAGTTCTGGATTTGAAAATATCATGAAAAGGTGAAAGGTGACCTCAGCTAACATCTTAGAATGTTTGTTGGAGTTAGTTGTGCCACATTCCAAATATGGATGGCAGTCCAAGTGTATGCACATGCCTTCACATCTCCATGGCTGGTGCAAATCACCATAGCTTGGCCACATCAAATGAATAAACTGTAACAACAGGATGGCTTACAAAAGTCCCTGCCCCTCCCTTTGTACATTGGACCTATGTGTAATAAATGTGTCATGGCCACAAGGCATGTTTGACTGGTAATGCAGTCCTCAAGTAACCAGGCTTTGGATGTCTCTCTTGGATGCACATGATGAGACGATTACACTCCATATTTTTTTCTGCTCACCAATTACGGGGCATGTTTGCAACCATATGATATTTAGGGCCAATGTATCTGTGCAGATATGTGTGTAACTGTCACAGGAGAGCCATGCTATGTACAAGTTGGCCGTGATATATCAGATGCAGTACCATCATGTCTGAATGGCTGCCAGTTCCTTATTCAGCCTACACATTGTATAAGTTTATGAAATTGTTGCGCTGTGCACAGATTTTGAGCACATTTCTTCCTTCCATACCTTACAGGTGGACCGGCACCCTACACTGTGGGAGAGGTGGCGACATTTGAGGACCCCAACCACTCCAGTTAGTGTTGATATGTCTGTTATTTGCTGTGTTTGCTGGTTATGGACTCGTGTGAGTTGGACGCATAGCAAGGTGTGATGTGTTGGGCAAGCTTTTCTCTTGTTCCATGAGTGGGAATTCAGTTTCTCACATGTTTTGAGTTGGCCAATGCGTATCCAATGGTATCATGTAGGGATTGTAGGCCATTCCTGTAGGCCCCACTGTGAGTACTGGGGTTAGTCATGTGGATGACACTTGTATCACCAAGAGTCGCACTGGAAGTCAGCTCTAATTTAGTCAGCCTGTCAGACCCACATTCTCTAAGATTGGTACAGCAAATTGCTTTCCAATAGACATCTGCTTCCCTATTTACCTACGTAATTTTGAAACAGTAGGTAGAACCTCCTAGCAGCATGTACTACCACATGTAGTGCTACAAGCATGTGGAACATGAGTGCAATGGCCTAGGTGTGCATGCAATTTATGATCATGGGTGTTCTAGCAACTCTGTGTCTGATGTAAGTCAGGCCTCACTGGAAGTATATGTTGTGTACCAAGTTCTTCATGTCCTGACATGTGTGGCCCTATGAGTGCTCTAGGGTTTGCTGACTCCTAATTGTTGATACACCTTACCTGTGGTGTGTCTGTAGAGACAAACATGTGTGGAGTTTTCTATACACTCCTCGGTGTACATGTTGTTGGCAAATCATAGTTGTTTATCCACCCTCTCCCTCAAACACGGGCATGGGTTTGTGAATGGGGTACCTAGTACTGATGCTACCAGTATGTTACACATACATGTGAATAAGTGACGGTTTGGTTGCAAACTAGTATACACACTCAGGTTTGGTGCTTGGTACTATACTGGCAAGTCCAGTTACAACTTGCAGACCATGTGGCTTTAGTTTTGCTTTCCGTACACTGACATTTGTAGCACAGGTCTTGGCGGAGGATATGCAGCATGATTCTTAGCTGATAACTGCCAGAACTCTGATTGCAAGTCAAAGCCAGTTGTTACCCATCTTGTAGGTTATGGATGTGCTATGTGTGATGTGACCTTTGTAGTCTGGCCTGCCATGTACTTCCTCAGGGACATTCAATGATCTGTATTGTGATATGAGCTGTTACAAGTACAGTAGATGTATTGTCTGATTAACTTCCTGTGCCATTTCACACAATGCAGTTACTAATGTAGAATATCTGCATTTGTCTTCACAGCTGCTAACATGACTCCAGACCAGGTCCGTGAATTTCAGTGTCGGGCCATGCGATACCAGCACATCCTGCTGGTGGAGTCGGGGTTCTGGAGGATGGCTCGGCGATATCACCATGAATGGGCCTCCATGGCATGGAGAGCCTTCCCACAGGGTGGGCATACTTTGCCCACCACAGCCACCACCAGCACAACCACCAATCCGAGCCAGGTGGCCCCACCCACAGCTGCCACTGTTGGTCCGACATCTGCTGGACTTCCAGGCCCCAGCATTGCCACCAGTGCAGGACAGCCCACTAGGCCTGGCACCACACCCACACAGACCTCATCCACCGGTATCCAGACTGCCACTGCTCCATCTGTTGACCCTGCAGCCTTCAACCAAATGGACCATAAGATGGACAAAGTACTGCACAAGTTGAGCCACCTGAGCCGGGATGTGCACCACATTAACCAGCGTGTTAAGTCCATTAAGAGGACCCTCCGGAGGGCCAACCTCTAGACTTTTTTGATATGGACATGATTCCTTCCCCTCCCTCCTCTTTACTTGTTCTTATAGTTAGTAGGCTTAGGGGGCTTAGTGTTAGGTTAGTATAGGCTGTTAGTTTAGTTAGTGTTAGTGGGTGGGGGGGTCCTGATTGTTTCTATTTTTTACTTATTACAGTGTTGTTAACACGTTCATATCATTGTACCCTGGACATCCCATACCTTTAGACTTAGGCAATGGATTAATGTAAAGGTCATTGGGACACTTACATGTGTGGGAGGGTGGGTGGTGTCTATGTTGGGGTTCTTGTGTGTTTTTAAAAAAAAATCCCCCAAAACTAAAAAGAATTACCAAAAAAAATATATATATATTTGTATAGGATAGTAGAGTATGTGTTTAGGTTAGTATGTGTTGTCCTCCATGTGTCCCATCCCATAAGGGGGGGTGGGGGGTAGATGTTCAGAATGTTTCGTTACATGGGATAAGTAAGTGTAGCTTAGGTTAGTTAGGGACAGTTGTGGGTAATGAGTAGTCAGGGTAGATTAGGGTAGGTAAGATTTTTTCCCTCAGTTTCCTCATCTGTGATTAGCATTTAATAAATATTTGGTTAACCCTTAATAGTATGTGTTGAATGGTACTTGATCGTGGGTTTGGATTCAGTGTACATCAATTTTGTACTATAACATCTGTGTCCTATGCTACAAACAAATCCCAACTGAGCTGTACGATTGGCAGCTAGCCCAGAGCTACCTTTCAAAGTGTCGACCCTTCGTTGCAACCACAAATCACAGTTAATATGGATGACAATGTGTTTCTGTTGATAAGTGTGTTTTCAAAGTCACAAACAGTGCTTCCAGACTTGGTATTGGGGAAACAGTTTTAGGTCTGACTGCAGTGTGATGATCATGCACCCTTATAAGATGAGTTCTCATTGGCAATCTTGTATTCTTGTCTTCATGACCCTCATACATCATTTGTGACACAGTTCGGCATGATTACCTATTTGTATGTTAACTCAGACACCTTCATTTATGCAGTTTTTGTAGTGTTTACTTAGATTAGTGTGGCATGTTTATTGTGTTATTTTTGCATGTTGACAACATTTTGCGGCCACTATTTGATGACTTAGTTATCCCCTGAGAAAGCATTCTTCTGTCCAACACAGCATGGTGGTGTATGGTTTCTCACTTCATCAGATTTGTCCCTCAGGATGGGCAGAGTATGATGCAATCATGGGCACTGTGCAGAATTCTCTGACTACATATTATCAGCACGGTTGTATTGACAAGCTACATAATTTGACAGTAGGCACATTTCAGTTATCTACTGCACAGTTGATATGTCACATTACCCAGAGACAGATTTGTTGTGTAAGTGCTATTTATTGAAAAGTGGTGTAGTGCTATCTGTACATTGTCCATGATTGTGAGTCCATTATAGTGACATCTTACATTGTGATCCAACACAAGGGGTTACGGAAATGCTTTTGACATTCTGGGGTTGATGTTTCAGACAGTGCAGAGGGACAGGATTTGGCAAGGAGTAGGAGAGAGACAATCACTGGGCTGGGTGACAATATATACAGTGGTTTGCAGAACAGTGCTTGAGTACAGTTGTTGCAAGACTGGCAAGTTACAAAGCGCAGGACCTTGGTAAATGTGGGCCATGTGGCAGGGACTAGTGCTTCCGGATCATTTTCCTTGTGAATGTTATCTGTTCCATGTCTTCTTCTTCTGATGTGTGTGTTGCCTCCTCTGTCCTTGTTGTTGGTTGTGAAGGGGCAACACACACCTCAGTGTTAGAAGACGTGGAGTCAGACATTCCGGTCGCTGCTCCCTATGAAGGTCTTAAGGACAGTACTGCAGCAAGGAGGGTCTGTTGGTTCTTGAGAATAGCAGCCACATCACAATGGTAGGCAGCCAGGTCGGCCCTGAGGGGGTCATGATTGCATTCGTGCATGCATGGAAGGTTTGGGGTGTGAGGTGTTGTTGCAATTCCCTTACTGCAGTGGTGAATTCCTTGACAGTTTCTTGTAGTCCTTGCAGTATGGATGTTAGGGCTTGCATAGCTGGTGTCTGATCTGCAGATGACATCATGCACAAACGCATCCCCTCAAGGCTGGCTGCCATAGTTTGCATCCCCACCTGCACCTCCTTGGCCAGCTCCCGCTGTACTCCAACTACAGTTCTCTCAAAGCTGGTGCCTGTTTTCGTCCGAGTCCTCAGCTGTATTGGAGCTGGCAGGCCTTACAATTGGGGTGGTGGGTGGATCCTCTGCGATGGCTGCTTGTTCTGTGCTCCTCCTTGTGACTGAAGGTGGGGTCTGGAGGGTGTCAAGGACCTTTTGGATAGTCTCCTGGGGAATGTTTATCGGCTCGTCATCCATGTCATCAGGGAAATCTGGGACAGGCATATCCGCAGGGGATCCATCTTCCTCTGCACTGAAACAGGGTACAATTAGTGTGTCTGTGTTGTGGCAATTTTGACGTGCCTGCCTTTTGATGAATTCACTTTGTGATCTTGTTTTGTGTTCATTTCTCCAGTCCTTCAGATGGGAATTCTTCCAGGCCTATGGCCCACCTGTGTGTCACATGTATGTTATTGAGTTATCAGACTTGTCAGCCTCATTGCCTCCAGGTGTTGGTTTATGCCAAATAGAGAATTGCCACCTTCTTTTCATACTCAACCCTCCGTCTACATCCATTCTCATGGTGAGACCTTTCACTGGCTGTGGGTGTACTGATGGTCCTGGCAGCACACTTAACAATCTGGACCTGCCCCAATCTCTGATCTTTCACATCCACTTAAATGTAATTGACATGTGGCATATCCTATGCATGGCAATGTTATGATCCGAAATGGATGTTGACATTGGTAATGTGTCCTGCTGATGTTCGGGAATGTGTGTTACATTGGATTGCCCTGATAATCGTATCAGTGTCCTATTTCATCCTCTGGCTGTGTATGTGTATTTCAGTGACCAGTTACATGTGTCCCCCCTCAATGCTGTTGTCTGAGCAGTATGACATTTGGGATGTTGCATTGTTACCCAGGCACAGGATGGACCCAGACATATGCAGCATGGGTGTGTCCTTAGTGCTGTGTAGCTCCTATTGTTTTTTACATTGGCTGATGTTTGCGACAACTATGGGCATTGACATTTGAGAGTACTGGGGCCTTTGTCTTGTTTCTGGGGATTGTTGAAGTTGTCATCCTCACCCCCTAATTTAGGTGTGTATGTGTATGGAGGTTACTGCCATTGGCTACTTGAGCTGCACACAGAGCAGAGGTGGTAGTGGCAACTGTTGTTGCAGTTACATTCCAGTTGTCGGTATGGCTAGAGGTTGTTAATAAGACCCTAGTTAATGTAGGGAGTATGGTGTCTGACGTGTGCCGGGATGTCAGTTTGACGTTGTGGCCTTCCCTCCTGGCTTGGCTTTCCCTTTGCTCCATCGTTGGCATGACAGCATGCCCCCATGGGACTGTTGTTGGTGTTGTGTAATGGTGTGCCCCAGGTATTCTCAGAACGGGCCATGCCCCCATGCCGTGCCCCTTTACCCATGCCACTCCATGTATTAGATGACTTCCATGCATTTAGTGGTCGGTATCCCCCCCCTGCTCACAGTTGACATTAGTGGATTTTAGTTTCCCGTGCGACTTACCCTGCATGTGCGTTGTCTCCTGGTAGTCTGCGCTGTCCTGTCCTTGAATCCCTGTGACGATCTCCTCAGGGATGACGGCTGCGACCATCTCCTCCATGTGGTCCAGGGCCTCCCGGTGTGCTGGACTCCCACCTCCAGTCTGCAGTGCTGCCTTCCTGTTCCTGGCCATCTTTTCCTTGGTCCTGCGCTTGCAGTCATGCCAGCGTTTCTTGCACTCAATGACTGTTCTGCGTACTTCAGGCACACTGTTAATCTTGTTGACAATTTGTTGCCATATTGCCTCTCTCCTACTGATTGGCAACTTTGGTGTGACAAGCAGTTGGTGCTGGTGTTCCGTCACCTCTTTAACCAGAATTTCTTGCTCCTCTGCACTAAAGCGACACTTTCTTTTCTTCTTAAAAGTGTCCTGGTTCTTGTGTGGGTCTTCCTGACTGGTTCCTGGTCTGCTGTTATCTTCCTGGGGTCTGTAGTGGCATCTGGGATCCATTTTGGCTCTCCTCTGGTGTAATGGCGGTGTTCGCTGTTTTTTTTTTACGCTATTGCATCAAAAAACGGTGCATATCCGGTTTGCGGGGTCGTAAATTGACCCACAGTCATTTCCGCCGCGTTAACGTCATTTTGCTTTACGACTTGATGCTGCGGTGTGCGTAAAAAAAAAATTACTCCCATCTGTGATTTGCGCCGCTGTGCGTCAAATTGTAAATATGACGCCCGCACGGCGCACCAAAATGGCATTAGCCGGCGGTAAAATGTTGTATGTTGTAAAATGTGTATGTTGGATTTTTGTCATTCTGGTCTTGTTTTGTTTAGATAAATACTACGGCCCATATTTATACTTTTTGATGCAAAACTGCGCTAACGCAGTTTTGCGTCAAAAAAATTAGCGCCGGCTAACGCCATTCTGAAGCGCCATGCGGGCGCCGTATTTAATCAATGATGTTAGCCGGCGTTAGCCGCCGGCGCTGCCCGGTGTGCGTGGAAAAAAACGACGTACACCAGGCAGCGCCGGCGTAGGGGGATATGGAGCTTGGGCGTCAAGAAATGGGGCAAGTCAGGCTGAGGCAATTTTTTCGCCTCAACCCGATTTGCGCCATTTTTTTTCACTCCCAACCCCCATGGAAATGACTCCTGTCTTAGCAAAGACAGGAGTCATGCCCCCTTGCCCAATGGCCATGCCCAGGGGACTTCTGTCCCCTGGGCATGGTCATTGGGCATAGTGGCATGTAGGGGGGCACAAATCAGGCCCCCCTATGACACAAAAAAAATACAAAAAATATCACTTACCTGAACTTACCTTAATGTCCCTGGGATGGGTCCCTCCAGCCTTGGGTGTCCTCCTGGGGTGGGCAACGGTGACAGGGGGTGTCCCTGGGGGCATGGGGGGGCACCTCTGGGCTCCTTCAGAGCCCACAGGTCCCTTAACACCTGCCTTTTCCAGGCGCTAAAAAACGGCGCAAAAGCGGCCGTACGTCATTTTTTTGGACCCGCCCACTCCCGGGCGCAAATTTTGCCCGGGAGTGTAAATACGGCGCACATGCCTCGGAGTCAATTTTTTAGACGGGAACGCCTACCTTGCATCTCATTAACGCAAAGTAGGTGTCCACGCTAAAAAATGACGCAAACTCCATGGACTTTGGCGCTAGAGGCGTCTAACGCCAAAGTATAAATATGGAGTTAGTTTTGCGTTGGAATTGCGTCAAAAAAAACGACGCATTTCCGGCGCAAACAGAGTATAAATATGCCCCTCAGTTTCTTGAATCCTTAGACAACAGTGAGAATGCTGTTTGCACACAAAAGTACCTGGGTAGCATCAAAATAAAGCCACTCGGATGAGTGTGCATCCAAAATGGCCAGCGATGCATCGATTTCTCACCCACAAGAGAGCAAAACTTCGATCAGAACAAGCACCTTGGGTCTGGGCAGGCTTTGTATTGATTTTCCACACCCAGTGATTTTGTGTTGAAATCCGGTCTCACTGTTTCAAGAAACCGCGCTCTGCGTGTCTTTACTTCAGCCACGTTGCATCGATCTCCCAGCCACGATGCAGGTGGAGTGTTGATTTTAGCTGCGAGGTCGGCGGCGGTTGGTTTATCAGCCGTGAGGCTGGTGGTGCGTCGAAAGATTCCCTGCATGGCGGTCTTTGCATGATTTCGGTTCTTTCCAACCAGCTTTACCTCTCAGGGACCTAGAGATAGGTTAGGGCACCACTTTGCAGGCAGGACTCTCGGCAGAAATCCCAGGTGCTGGCAGAGAGAAGTCTTTGATGTCCCTGAAACTTCAGCAACACATAAGGATGATGGACGAAGTGCTGAACAATGTAAACACTTACCCAGAGTCGCAGATCTGGGTTTAATCCATTGATCTTTTGCTCACCGTGCCACTTTGACCCAGCCATATACAAATCAGTCGTGACCCTCTTCCTTATGGGAACAGTCTAGCCCTAACTGCCAAGCCAGGCCCTAACTGGACCAGAAACAAGCATCCCGGGAATGGTTTCAGGGTATCACCCTTCATCAGCCAGGCTAACTTGAATCCAGTGGCACAGTGAGCAAGGGACCCACATCTGGGCATATCCTTCCCACTTAGGGCAACTTTAGCAGCACAAAAGAATGATGGATGGAATGCTGAACAATGCAAACACTCACCCCTAATCACAGATCTGCGTTTAATTCATTTTTATTTTACTTACCTTGTCACCCCAGTTCAAACCCAACCAAATGCAAATCAGTCTTGACCCTGTTCCTCATGGGAACAGTCCAGCCTGAACTGCCAAGCCAGGTCTGCCCTAGACTGAAAACAAGCATCCTGGGACGGGTTTCAGGGTATCAGCCTTTATCAGTCACACTAGCTTGAATCCAGTAACACAGTGAGCAAGGGACCCACGTCTGGGCATACCCTTCCACTTAGGGCAACTTTAGCAACACAAAAGAATGATGGATGGAATGCTGAACAATGCAAACACTCACCCCTAATCACAGATCTGTGTTTAATTCATTTTTATTTTACTTACCTTGTCACCCCAGTTCAAACCCAGCCATATGCAAATCAGTCTTGACCCTGTTCCTCATGGGAACAGTCCAGCCTGAACTGCCAAGCCAGGTCTGCCCTAGACTGAAAACAAGCATCCTGGGACGGGTTTCAGGGTATCAACCTTTATCAGCCACACTAGCTTGAATCCAATAACACAGTGAGCAAGGGACCCATGTCTGGGCATACCCTTCCCACTTAGGGCAACTTTAGCAACACAAAAGGATGATGGACGGAGTGCTGAACAATGCAAACACCCACCCCAGTCACAGATCAGGGTTTAATCCATTGTTCTTTTGCTCACCATAGCACCCAACTTTGGACCCAGCCATATGCAAATCAGTCTTGACCCTGTTCGTCATGGGAACAGTCTAGCCCAAACTGCCAATCCAGATCCTCCCTGGACAGGAAACAAGCATCCTGGAACAGGGTTCAGGGTATCACCCTTCATCAGCTATGCTAGCTTAAATCCAATGGAATAGTGAGCAAGGGACCCATGTCTGGGCATCCCATTCTCACTTAGGGCAACTTTAGCAACACAAAAGGATGATGGGCGGAGTGCTGAACAATATAAACACTCACCCCGAATCACAGCTCAGAGTTTATTCCATAGTTCTTTTGCTCACCATGCCACCCCAGTTTGGACCCAGCCATATGCAAATCAGTCTTGACCCTGTTCCGCATGGGAACAGTCCAGCCTGAACTGCCAAGCCAGGTCCTCCCTTGACCGGAAACAAGCATCCTGGGACCGGTTTCAGGGTATCACCCTTCATCACCCAGACTAGTGTTAATTCAGTGCGCACAGTCAGCAAGGGACCCATGTCTGGGCATACCGTTCCCACTGAGGGCAACTTTAGCAACACAAAAGGATGAGGAACAGAGTGCTGAACAATGCAAACACTCACACCCAATCAAAGATCTGAGTTTAATCCACCATTCTTTTGCTTATCATGCCACCCCAGTTTGGACCCAGCCATATGCAAATCAGTCTTGACCCTGTTCCTCATGGGAACAGTCCAGCCCGAACTGACAAGCCAAGTCCTCCCTTGACCGGAAACAAGCATCCTAAGACCGATTTTAGGGCATCAGCCTTCATCAGCCAGGATAGCTTAAATCCAGAGGCACAGTGAGGAAAGTACCCACGTCTGGGCATACCATTCCCACTTAGGGCAACTTTTGCAACACAAAAGGAGGATGGATGGATTCCTGAACAATGCAAACACTCAGCCCAAGTCACAGATCTGAGTTTAATCCATCGTTCTTTTGCTCACAATGCTACCCCAGTTTAGACACAGCCATATGCAAATCAGTCTTGACCCTGTTCCTCATGGGAACAGTTCAGCCTAAACGGCCAAGCCAGGTCCTCCCTGGACCGGAAACAAGCATCCTAGGACCAGTTTCAGTGTATCAGCTTTCATCAGCCAGGTTAGCTTGAATCCATGGCACAGTGAGCAAGGGATCAACGTCTGGGCATATCATTCCCACTTAGCGCAACTTTAGCAACACAAAAAGAGGATGGATGGAGTGCTGAACAATGCAAACACTCACGAGTCACAGATCTGAGTTTAATCCATCGTTCTTTGGCTCACCATGCCACCCCAGTTTGGACCCAGTCAAATGCAAATCAGTCTTGACCCTGTTCCTCATGTTAAACAGTCCAGCCCAAACTGCCAAACCAGGTTCTCCCTGGACCGGAAACAAGCATCCTCGGAACTGTTTCATGGTGTCATCCTTTGTCAGCCAAGCTAACTTTAATCCAGTGGCACCGTGAGCAAGGGACCCACGTCTGGGCATACCCTTCCCACTTAGGGCAACTTTAGCAACACAAAAAGATGATGGACAGAGTGCTGATCAATGCAAAAACTCACCCCAAGTCATATCCATCTTTCTTTTGCTCAACATGCTACTCCAATTTGGACACAGCCATATGCAAATCAGTCTAGACCCTGTTCCTCATGGGAACAGTCCAGCCTGAACTGCCAAGTCAGGTTCGCCGTGGACCAGAAACAAGCATTCTGGGACTGGTATCAGCTTTCATCAGCCAGGCTAGCTTAAATCCAGTTGCACAGTGAGCAAGGGACCCACGTCTGGGCATACCCTTCCCACTTAGGGCAACTTTAGCAACACAAAAAGATGATGGACAGAGTGCTGAACAATGCAACCACTCACCCCCATTCATAGATCTGGGTTTAATAAATCGTTCTTTTGCTCACCCTGCCACTCCAGTTTGGACCCAGCCATATGCAAATTAGTCTTGACCCTGTTTTTCATGGGAATAGTCCAGCCTGAACTGCGAAGCCAGGTCCTCCCTGGACCAGAAACAAACATCCTGGGACTGGTTTCAAGGTATCAGCCTTCATCAGCCAGGCTTGCTTGAATCCAGTGGCACAGTGAGCAAGGGTCCCTCGTCTGTGCATACCCTTCCCACTTAGGGCAACTTTAGCAAAACAAAAGGATGATGGACGGAGTGCTGAACAATGCAAACACTCACACCCAGTCAAAGATCTGAGTTTAATCCATCGTTCTTTTGTTCATCATGCCACCCCAGTTTGACTTAGCCATATTCAAATCAGTCTTGAACCTGTTTTTCATGGGAACAGTCCAGTCCAAACTGCCAAGCCAGGTTCTCCCTGGACCGTAAACAAGCATCCTGGGACAGTTTCAGGGTATCAGCCTTCATCAGCCACGCTAGCTTGAATCCAGTGGCACAGTGAGCAAGAGACCCACCTCTGGGCATACCTATCCCACTTAGGGCAACTTTAGCAACATAAAAAGATGATGGACAGACTGCTGAACAATCCAAACACTCACCCCTAATCAAAGATATGGGTTTAATAAATCGTTCTTTTGCTCACCCTGCCACCCCAGTTTGGAACCAGCCATATGCAAATCAGTCTTGACCCTGTTTTTCATTGGAATAGTCCAACCAGAACTGCCAAGCCAGGTCCTCCCTGGACCAGAAACAAACATCCTGGGACCGGTTTCAGGGCATCAGCCTCCATCAACCAGGCTTGCTTGAATCCAGTGGCACAGTGAGCAAGGGACCCACGTCTGTGCATACCCTTCCCACGTAGGGCAACTTTAGGAACACAAAAGGATGCTGGACGGAGTGCTGAACAATGCAAACACTCAGCCCAAGTCACAGATCTGAGTTTAATCCATCGTTCTTTTGCTCACCATGCCACCCCTGTTTGGACACAGCCATATGCAAATCAGTCTTGACCCTGTTCCTTAAGGGAACAGTTCAGCCTGAACTGCCAAGCCAGGTCCTCCCTGGACCGGAAACAAGCATCCTAGGACCAGTTTCAGTGTATCAGCTTTCATTAACCAGGTTAACTTGAATCCATGGCACAGTGAGCAAGGGATCAACGTCTGGGCATATCATTCCCACTTAGCGCAACTTTAGCAACACAAAAAGAGGATGGATGGAGTGTTGAACAATGCAAGCACTCACCCCGAGTGACAGATCTGAGTTAAATCCATCGTTCTTTGGCTCACCATGACATCCCAGTTTGGACCCAGTCAAATGCAAATCAGTCTTGACCCTGTTCCTCATGGGAACACTCCAGCCCGAACTGCCAACCCAGATCCTCCCTGGACTGGAAACAAGCATCCTGGGACCAGTTTCAGGGTATCACCCTTCATCAGCCAGGTTAGCTTGAATCCAGTAGCACAATGAGCAAGGGACCCATGTCTGGGCATACCCTTCCCACATAGAGCAACTTAAGCAACACAAAAGGATGATGGATGGAGTGCTGAACAATACAAACACTCACCCCAAGTCAAAGACCTGGGTTTATTCCATTGTTTTTTTGGTCATCATGACACCCCAGTTTGGACCCAGCCATATGCAAACCAGTCTTGACGCTGTTCCTCATGGGATCAGTCCAGCCCGAACTGCCAAGCCAGGCCCTCGCTGGACCGGAATCAATCATCCTCAGACTGGTTTCAGGGTATCACCCTTCATCAGCCAGGCTAGATTGAATCCAGTGACACAGTGAGCAAGGGGCCCACGTCTGGGCATACCCTTCCCACCAAGGGCAACTTTAGCAAAACAAAAGGATGATGGACGGAGTGCTGAACAATGCAAACACTCACCACCAGTCACAGATCTGGGTTTAATCCATCGTTCTTTTGCTTAACATGCCACCCCAGTTTGGACACAGCCATATGCAAATCAGTCATGACCCTGTTTCTCATGGGAACAGTCCAGCCCAAACTACCAAAGCAGGTCCTCCCTGGACCGAAAACAAGCATCCTCGGAACGGTTTCATGGTATCAGCATTCATCAGCCAGGCTAGCTTGAATCCAGTGTCACAGTAAGCAAGGGACCCACGTCTAGGAATACCCTTCCCACTTAGGGCAACTTTAGCAACAGAAAAAGATGATGGACGGAGTGCTGAACAATGCACAAACTCACCTCCAGTCATAGATCTGGGTTTAATCCATCATTCTTTTGCTCACCATGCTACCCCAGTTTGGACCCAGCCAAATGCAAATCAGTCTTGACCCTGTTCCTCATGCTGAACAGTCCAGCCCGAAACGCCAAGCCAAGTCCTCCCTGGACCAGAAACAAGCATCCTGGGACCAGTTTCAGAGTATCACCTTTCATCAGCCAGGCTAGCTTGAATACAGAGGCACAGTGAGCAAGGGACCCAAGCCTGGGCATACCCTTCCCACTTAGGGCTACATTAGCAACACAAAAAGATGATGGACAGAGTGCTGAACAATGCAAACACTCACCCCCAGTCAAAGATCTGTGTTTAATAAATCGTTCTTTTGCTCACCCTGCCACCCCAGTTTGGACCCAGCCATATGCAAATCAGTCTTGACCCTGTTTTTCATGGGAATAGTCCAGCCCAAACTGCCAAGCCAGGTCCTCCCTGGACCAAAAACAAACATCCTGGGACCAGTTTCAGTGTATCAGCCTGTATCAGCCAGGCTTGCTCGAATCCAGTGGCAAAGTGAGCAAGGGACCCACGTCTGTGCATACCCTTCCACTTAGGGCAACTTTAGCAACACAAAAAGATGATGGACGGAGTGCTGAACAATGCAAACACTCACCCCAAGTCAATTACCTGGGTCTATTCCATTGTTCTTTTGCTCACCATGACACCCCAGTTTGGACCCAGCCATTTGCAAATCAGTCTTGACCCTGTTACGCATGGGAACAGTCCAACCTGAACTGCAATGCCAGGTCCTCCCTGGACCAGAAACAAGCAGCATCCTGGGAACGGTTTCCGGGTATCACCCTTCATCACCCAGACTAGTGTTAATCCAGTGGCACAGTGAGCAAGGGACCCACGTCTGTGCATACCGTTCCCACGTAGGGCAACTTTAGGAACACAAAAGGATGATGGACGGAGTGCTGAACAATGAAAACACTCAGCCCAAGTCACAGATCTGAGTTTAATCCATCTTTCTTTTGCTCACCATGCCACCCCAGTTTGGACACAGCCATATGCAAATCAGTCTTGACCCTGTTCCTCATGGGAACAGTTCAGCCTAAACTGCAAGCCAGGTCCTCCCTGGACCAGAAACAAGCATTCTAGGACCATTTTCAGTGTATCAGCTTTCGTCCGCCAGGTTAGCTTGAATCCATGGCACAGTGAGCAAGGGATCAATGTCTGGGCATGCCATTTCCACTTAGCGCAACTTTAGCAACACAAAAAGAGGATGGATGGAGTGATGAACAACGCAAACACTCACCCCGAGTCACAGATCTGAGTTTAATCCATCGTTCTTTGGCTCATCATGCCACCCCAGTTTGGACCCAGTCAAATGCAAATCAGTCTTGAGCCTGTTCCTCATGGGAATAGTCCAGCCCAAACTGCCAAGCCAGGTCCTCCCTGGACTGGAAACAAACATCCTGGGAAAAGTTTCAGGGTATCATCCTTCCTCAGCCAGGCTAGCTTGAATCCAGTGGCACAGTGAGCAAGGGACCCACGTCTGGGCATACCCTTCCCACTTAGGGCAACTTTAGTAACACAAAAGGAATATGGACAGAGTGCTGATCAATGCAAACACTCACCCCAAGTCATAGATCTGGGTTTAATCCATCTTTCTTTTGCTCACCATGCCACCCCAATTTGGACCCAGCCATATGCAAATCAGTCTTGACCCTGTTCCTCATGGGAACAGTCCAGCTTGAACTGCCAAGTCAGGTTCAACCTGAACCGGAAACAAGCATTCTGGGACTGGTATCAGCTTTCATCCGCCAGGCTATAGATCTGGGTTTAATAAATCGTTCTTTTGCTCACCCTGCCACTCCAGTTTAGACCCAGCCATTTGCAAATTAGTCTTGACCCTGTTTTTCATGGGAATAGTCCAGCCTGAACTGCCAAGCCAGGTCGTCCCTGGCCCAGAAACAAACATCCTGGGACTGGTTTCAAGGTATCAGCCTTCATCAGCCAGGGTTGCTTGAATCGAGTGGCACAGTGAGCAAGGGTCCCTCGTCTGTGCATACCCTTCCCACTTAGGTCAACTTTAGCAAAACAAAAGGATGATGGACGGAGTGCTGAACAATGCAAACACTCACACCCAGTCAAAGATCTGTGTTTAATCCATCGTTATTTTGTTCATCATGCCACCCCAGTTTGACTTAGCCATATTTAAATCAGTCTTGAGCCTGTTCCTCATGGGAACAATCCAGTCCGAAATGCCAAGCCAGGTTCTCCCTGGACCGGAAACAAGCATCCTGGAACAGGTTTCAGGATATCAGCCTTCATCAGCAGCGCTAGCTTGAATCCAGTGGCACAGTGAGCAAGAGACCCACGTCTGGGCATACCTTTCCCACTCAGGGCAACTTTAGCAAAACAAAAAGATGATGGACAGACTGCTGAAAAATCCAAACACTCACCCCTAGTCAAAGATCTGGGTTTAATAAATCGTTCTTTTGCTCAACCTGCCAACCCAGTTTGGACCCAGCCATATGCAAATCAGTCTTGACCCTGTTTTTCATTGGAATAGTCCAACCCGAACTGCCAAGCCAGGTCCTCCCTGGACCAGAAACAAACATCCTGGGACCGGTTTCAAGGTATCAGCCTTCATCAACCAGGCTAGCTTGAATCAAGTGGCACAGTGAGCAAGGGACCCACGTCTGTGCATACCCTTCCCACCTACGGCAACTTTAGGAACACAAAAGGATGATGGACGGAGTGCTGAACAATGCAAACACTCACCCCCAGTCAAAGATCTGGGTTTAATCCATCGTTATTTTGCTCATCAGCCACCCCAGTTTGACTTAGTCATATTCAAATCATTCTTGAGCCTGTTCCTCATGGGAACAGTCCAGCCCGAAATGCCAAGCCAGCTCCTCCCTGGGCTGGAAACAAGCATCCTAGGACCGTTTTCAGGGTATCAGCCTTCATCAACCACACTAGCTTGAATCCAGTGGCACAGTGAGCAAGAGACCCACATCTGATTATACCCTTCCCACTTAGGGCAACTTTAGCAACACAATAGGATGATGGACAGAGTGCTGAACAATGGAGACACTCACCCCCAGTCACAGATCTGGGTTTCATCCATTGTTCTTTTGCTCAGCATACCACCCCAATTTGGACCCAGCCATATGCAAATCAGTGTTGACCCTCTTTCTCATGGGAACAGTCCAGCCGGAACTGCCTAGCCAGGTCCTGTCTGGACCGGAAACAAGCATTCCAGGAGCGGTTTCAGGGTATCAGCCTTCATCAGCCAGGCTAGCTTGAATCCAGCGGCACAGTCAGCAAGGGACCCATGTCTGTGCATACGCTTCCCACTTAGGGCAACTTTAGCAAAACAAAAGGATGATGGACGGAGTGCTGAACAATGCAAACACTCACCCCCAGTTAAAGATCTGCGTTTAATCCATCGTTCTTTTGTTCATCATACCACCCCAGTTTGACTTAGCCATATGAAAATCAGTCTTGAGCCTGTTCCTCATGGGAATAGTCCAGTCCGAACTGCCAAGCCAGCTTCTCCCTAGAGCGGAAACAAGCATCCTGGGACAGGTTTCAGGGTATCAGCCTTCATCAGCCACCTAGCTTGAATCAAGTGGCACAGTGAGCAAGAGACCCACGTCTGGGCATACCTTTCCCACTTAGGGCAAATTTAGCAACACAAAAAGATGATGGACAGACTGCTGCACAATCCAAACACTCACCCCTAGTCAAGGATCTGTTTTTAATAAATCGTCTTTTTGCTCACCCTGCTACCCCAGTTTGGACCCAGCCATATGCAAATCAGTCTTGACCCTGCTCTTCATTGGAATATTCCAGCCCGAACTGCCAAGCCAGGTCCTCCCTGGACCAGAAACAAACATCCTGGGACCGGTTTCAGGGTATCAGCCTCCACCAGCCAGGCTTGCTTGAATCCAGCGGCACAGTGAGAAAAGGACCCACGTCTGTGCATACCCTTCCCTCCTAGGGCAACTTTAGCAACACAAAAGGATGATGGACGGAGTGCTGAACAATGCAAACACTCACCCCAGTCAAAGATCTGGGTTTAATCCATCGTTCATTTGCTTATCAGCCACCCCAGTTTGACTTAGCCATATTCAAATCAGTCTTGAGCCTGTTCCTCATGGGAATACTCCAGCCCGAAATGCCAAGCCAGCTGCTCCCTGGGCCAGAAACAAGCATCCTGGGACCGTTTTCAGGGTATCAGCCTTGATCAGCCAGGCTAGCTTGAATCCAGCAGCACAGTCAGCAAGGGACCCATGTCTGGGCATACCCTTCCCACTTAGGGCAACTTTAGCAACACAAAAGGATAATAGACAGAGTGCTGAACCATACAAACACTCACCCTCAGTCAAAGATCAGGGTTTAATCCATCATTCTTTTGCTCACCATGCCACCCCAGTTTGGACTCAGCCATATGCAAGTCAGTCTTGAGTCTGTTCCTCATGGCAATAGTCCAGCCCAAACTGCCAAGCCAGGTTCTCCCTGGACCGGAAACAAGCATCCTGGGACCGGTTTCAGGGTATCATCCTTCGTCAGCCATGCTAGCTTGAATCCAGTGGCACAGTGAGCAAGGGACCCACGTCTGGGCATACCCTTCCCACTTAGGGCAACTTTAGCAACACAAAAGGATAATGGACAGAGTGCTGAACAATGCAAACGCGCACCTCCAGGAATAGTTTGGGGTTGAATCCATCTTTATTTTGCTCACCATGCCACCCCAATTTGGACCCAGCTATATGCAAATCAGTCTTGACCCTGTTCCTCATGGGAACAGTTCAGCACGAACTGCCAAGTCAGGTTCACCCTAGACCGGTAACAAGCATTCTGGGACCTGTTTCAGGGTATCAGCTTTCATCAGCCAGGCTAGCTTGAATCCAGTCGCACAGTGAGCAAGGGACCCACGTCTAGGCATACCCTTCTCACTTAGGGCAACTTTAGCAACACAAAAGGATAATGGACAGAGTGCTGAACAATGCAAATACTCACCCCCAGGCATAGATCCGGGTTGAATCCATCTTTCTTTTGCTCACCATGCCACCCTAGTTTGGACCCAGCCATATGCAAATCAGTCTTGCCCCTGTTCCTCATGGGAACAGTCCAGCCCGAACTGCCAAGTCAGGTTCGCCCTAGCCCAGAAACAAGCATTGTGGGACCTGTTTCAGGGTAACAGCTTTCATCAGCCAGGCTAGCTTAAATCCAGTGGCACAGTGAGCAAGGGACCCACGTCTGGGCATACCGTTCCCACTTAGGGCAACTTTAGCAACCTCAAAATTTATGGACAGAGTGCTGAACAATGCAAACGCTCACCCCCAGTCAAAGATCTGGGTTTAATAAATCATTCTTTTGCTCACCCTGCCACTCCAGTTTGGACCCAACCATATGCAAATCAGTCTTGATCCTGTTTTTCATGGGAATAGTCCAGCCTGAACTGCCAAGCCAAGTCCTCCCTGGACCAGAAACAAACATCCTAGGACCGGTTTCAGAGTATCAGCTTTCATCAGCCAAGCTTGCTTGAATCCAGTGGCACAGTGAGCAAGGGACCCACGTCTGTGCATACCGTTCCCACGTAGGGCAACTTTAGGAACACAAAAGGATGATGGACCAAGTGCTGAACAATGAAAACACTCAGCCCAAGTCACAGATCTGAGTTTAATCCATCTTTCTTTTGCTCACCATGCCACCCCAGTTTGGACACAGCCATATGCAAATCAGTCTTGACCCTGTTCCTCATGGGAACAGTTCAGCCTAAACTGCAAGCCAGGTCCTCCCTGGACCAGAAACAAGCATTCTAGGACCAGTTTCAGTGTATCAGCTTTCGTCCGCCAGGTTAGCTTGAATCCATGGCACAGTGAGCAAGGGATCAATGCCTGGGCATGCCATTTCCACTTAGCGCAACTTTAGCAACACAAAAAGAGGATGGATGGAGTGCTGAACAACGCAAACACTCACCCCGAGTCACAGATCTGAGTTTAATCCATCGTTCTTTGGCTCATCATGCCACCACAGTTTGGACCCAGTCAAATGCAAATCAGTCTTGAGCCTGCTCCTCATGAGAATAGTCCAGCCCAAACTGCCAAGCCAGGTCCTCCCTGGACTGGAAACAAACATCCTGGGAAAAGTTTCAGGGTATCATCCTTCCTCAGCCAGGCTAACTTGAATCCAGTGGCACAGTGAGCAAGGGACCCACGTCTGGGCATACCCTTCCCACTTAGGGCAACTTTAGCAACACAAAAGGAAAATGGACAGAGTGCTGATCAATGCAAACACTCACCCCAAGTCATAGATCTGGGTTTAATCCATCTTTCTTTTGCTCACCATGCCACCCCAATTTGGACCCAGCCATATGCAAATCAGTCTTGACCCTGTTCCTCATGGGAACAGTCCAGCTTGAACTGCCAAGTCAGGTTCAACCTGAACAGGAAACAAGCATTCTGGGACTGGTATCAGCTTTCATCCGCCAGGCTATAGATCTGGGTTTAATAAATCATTCTTTTGCTCACCCTGCCACTCCAGTTTGGACCCAGCCATTTGCAAATCAGTCTTGACCCTGTTTTTTATGGTAATATTCCAGCCCGAACTGCCAAGCCAGGTCCTCCCTGGACCAGAAACAAACATCCTAGGACCGGTTTCAGAGTATCAGCCTTCATCAGCCAGGCTTGCTTGAATCCAGTGGCACAGTGAGCAAGGGACCCACGTCTGGGCATACCCTTTCCACTTAGGGCAACTTTAGCAAAACAAAAGGATGATGGACGGAGTGCTGAACAATGCAAACACTCGCTCCCAGTCAAAGATCTGGGTTTAATCCATCATTCTTTTGTTCATCATGCCACCCCAGTTTGACTTAGCCATACTCAAATCAGTATTGAGCCTGTACCTCATGGGAATAGTCCAGTCAGAACTGCCAAGCCAGGTCCTCCCTGGACCTGAAACAAGCATCCTGGGACAGGTTTCAGGGTATCAGCCTTCATCAGCCACGCTAGCTTGAATCCAGTGGCACAGTGAGCAAGAGACCCACGTCTGGGCATACCTTTAGCACTTATGGCAACTTTAGCAACAAAAAAAGATGATAGACAGAGTGCTGAACAATGCAAACACTCACCCCTAGTCAAAGATCTGGGTTTAATAAATCATTCTTTTGCTCACCCTGCCACCACAGTTTGGACCCAGCCACATGCAAATCAGCCTTGACCCTGTTTTTCATTGGAGTAGCCAAGCCCGAGCTGCCAAGCCAGGTCCTCCCTGGACCAGAAACAAACATCCTGGGACCGGTTTCAGGGTATCAGCCTCCATCAGCCAGGCTTGCTTGAATCCAGTGGCACAGTGAGAAAGGGACCCACGTCTGTGCATACTTTTCCCACTTAGGGCAACTTTAGCAACACAAAAGGATGATGGATGGAGTGCTGAACAATGCAAACACTTACCCCCTGTCAAAGATCTTTTGCTCATTATGCCACCCCAGTTTAACTTAACCATATTCAAATCAGTCTTGAGCCTGTTTCTCATGGGAATAGTCCAGCCAGAACTGCCAAGCCAGCTCCTCCCTGGGCCAGAAACAAGCATCCTGGGACCGTTTTCAGGGTATCAGCCTTCATCAGCCACGCTAGCTTAAATCCAGTGGCACAGTGAGCAAGAGACCCACATCTGGGTATACCCTTTTCACTTAGGGCAACTTTAGCAACACAAAAGGATGATGGACGGAGTGCTGAACAATGCAGACACTCACCCCCAGTCACAGATCTGGGTTTCATCTATTGTTCTTTTGTTCACCATGCCAACCCAATTTGGACCCAGCCATATGCAAATCAGTCTTGACCCTGTTCCTCATGGGAACAGTCCAGCACAAACTGCAAAGGCAGGTATTCGCTGAACTGGAAAAATGCATTCTGGGACCAGTTTCAGGGTATCAACCTTCATCAGCCAGGCTAGTTTGAATCCAGTGGCAGGGTGAGCAAGGGACCCACGTCTGGGCATACCCTTCCCACTTAGGGCAACTTTAGCAACATAAAAGAATAATGGACAGAGTGCTGAACAATGCAAACACTCACCCCCAGGCATTGATCTGGGTTGAATCCATCTTTCTTTTGCTCACCATGCCGCCCCAATTTGGACCCAGCCATATGCAAATCAGTCTTGACCCTGTTCCTCATAGGAACAGTTCAGCCCGAACTGCTAAGTCAGGTTCACCCTAGACCGGCAACAAGCATTCTGGGACCTGTTTCACGGTATCAGCTTTCATCAGCCAGGCTAGCTTGAATCCAGTGGCACAGTGAGCAAGGGACCCATGTCTGGGCATACCCTTCCCACTTAGGGCAACTTTAGCAACAGAAAAGGATAATGGACAGAGTGCTGAACAATGCAAACACTCACCCCAGGCATAGATATGGGTTGAATCCATCTTTCTTTTGCTCACCATGCCACCCCAATTTGGACCCAGCCATATGCAAATCAGTCTTGACCCTGTTCCTCATGGGAACAGTCCAGCCCGAACTGCCAAGTCAGGTTCGCCCTAGACCGGAAAGATGTATTCTGGGACCTGTTTCAGGGTATCAGCTTTCATCAGCCAGGCTAGCTTGAATCCAGTGGCACAGTGAGCAAGGGACCCACGTCTGGGCATACCGTTCCCACTTAGGGCAACTTTAGCAACCCCAAAAGTTATGGACAGAGTGCTGAACAATGCAAACACTCACCCCCAGTCAAAGATCTGGGTTTAATAAATCATTATTTTGCTCACCCTGCCACTCCAGTTTGGACCCAACCATATGCAAATCAGTCTTGATCCTGTTTTTCATGGGAATAGTCCAGCCTGAACTGCCAAGCCAAGTCCTCCCTGGACCAGAAACAAACATCCTAGGACCGGTTTCAGAGTATCAGCTTTCATCAGCCAGGCTTGCTTGAATCCAGTGGCACAGTGAGCAAGGGATCCACGTCTGTGCATACCGTTCCCACGTAGGGCAACTTTAGGAACACAAAAGGATGATGGACCGAGTGCTGAACAATGAAAACACTCAGCCCAAGTCACAGATCTGAGTTTAATCCATCTTTCTTTTGCTCACCATGCCACCCCAGTTTGGACACAGCCATATGCAAATCAGTCTTGACCCTGTTCCTCATGGGAACAGTTCAGCCTAAACTGCAAGCCAGGTCCTCCCTGGACCAGAAACAAGCATTCTAGGACCAGTTTCAGTGTATCAGCTTTCGTCCGCCAGGTTAGCTTGAATCCATGGCACAGTGAGCAAGGGATCAATGTCTGGGCATGCCATTTCCACTTAGCGCAACTTTAGCAACACAAAAAGAGGATGGATGGAGTGCAGAACAATTCAAACACTCACCCCGAGTCACAGATCTGAGTTTAATCCATCGTTCTTTGGCTCATCATGCCACCACAGTTTGGACCCAGTCAAATGCAAATCAGTCTTGAGCCTGTTCCTCATGGGAATAGTCCAGCCCAAACTGCCAAGCCAGGTCCTCCCTGGACTGGAAACAAACATCCTCGGAAAAGTTTCAGGGTATCATCCTTCTTCAGCCAGGCTAGCTTGAATCCAGTGGCACAGAGACAGGAGCCCACGTCTGGGCATACCCTTCCCACTTAGGGCAACTTTAGCAACACAAAAGGAAAATGGACAGAGTGCTGATCAATGCAAACACTCACCCCAAGTCATAGATCTGGGTTTAATCCATCTTTCTTTTGCTCACCATGCCACCCCAATTTGGACCCAGCCATATGCAAATCAGTCTTGACCCTGTTCCTTATGGAAACAGTCCAGCTTGAACTGCCAAGTCAGGTTCAACCTGAACCAGAAACAAGCATTCTGGGACTGGTATCAGCTTTCATCCGCCAGGCTATAGATCTGGGTTTAATAAATCGTTCTTTTGCTCACCCTGCCACTCCAGTTTGGACCCAGCCATTTGCAAATCAGTCTTGACCCTGTTTTTCATGGGAATATTCCAGCCCGAACTGCCTAGCCAGGTCCTCCCTGGACCAGAAACAAACATCCTAGGACCGGTTTCAGAGTATCAGCCTTCATCAGCCAGGCTTGCTTGAATCCAGTGGCACAGTGAGCAAGGGACCTACGTCTGGGCATACCCTTTCCACTTAGGGCAACTTTAGCAAAACAAAAGGATGATGGACGGAGTGCTGAACAATGCAAACACTCGCTCCCAGTCAAAGATCTGGGTTTAATCCATCATTCTTTTGTTCATCATGCCACCCCAATTTGACTTAGCCATACTCAAATCAGTATCGAGCCTGTACCTCATGGGAATAGTCCAGTCAGAACTGCCAAGCCATGTCCTCCCTGGACCTGAAACAAGCATCCTGGGACAGGTATCAGCCTTCATCAGCCACGCTAGCTTGAATCCAGTGGCACAGTGAGCAAGAGACCCACGTCTGGGCATACCTTTCCCACTTATGGCAACTTTAGCAACAAAAAAAGATGATAGACAGAGTGCTGAACAATGCAAACACTCACCCCTAGTCAAAGATCTGGGTTTAATAAATCATTCTTTTGCTCACCCTGCCACCACAGTTTGGACCCAGCCACATGCAAATCAGCCTTGACCCTGTTTTTCATTGGAGTAGCCAAGCCCGAACTGCCAAGCCAGGTCCTCCCTGGACCAGAAACAAACATCCTGGGACCGGTTTCAGGGTATCAGCCTCCATCAGCCAGGCTTGCTTGAATCCAGTGGCACAGTGAGAAAGGGACCCACGTCTGTGCATACTTTTCCCACGTAGGGCAACTTTAGCAACACAAAAGGATGATGGATGGAGTGCTGAACAATGCAAACACTTACCCCCTGTCAAAGATCTTTTGCTCATCATGCCACCCCAGTTTGACTTAACCATATTCAAATCAGTCTTGAGCCTGTTTCTCATGGGAATAGTCCAGCCCGAACTGCCAAGCCAGCTCCTCCCTGGGCCAGAAACAAGCATCCTGGGACCGTTTTCAGGGTATCAGCCTTCATCAGCCACGCTAGCTTGAATCCAGTGGCACAGTGAGCAAGGGATCCACGTCTGTGCATACCGTTCCCACGTAGGGCAACTTTAGGAACACAAAAGGATGATGGACCGAGTGCTGAACAATGAAAACACTCAGCCCAAGTCACAGATCTGAGTTTAATCCATCTTTCTTTTGCTCACCATGCCACCCCAGTTTGGACACAGCCATATGCAAATCAGTCTTGACCCTGTTCCTCATGGGAACAGTTCAGCCTAAACTGCAAGCCAGGTCCTCCCTGGACCAGAAACAAGCATTCTAGGACCAGTTTCAGTGTATCAGCTTTCGTCCGCCAGGTTAGCTTGAATCCATGGCACAGTGAGCAAGGGATCAATGTCTGGGCATGCCATTTCCACTTAGCGCAACTTTAGCAACACAAAAAGAGGATGGATGGAGTGCAGAACAATTCAAACACTCACCCCGAGTCACAGATCTGAGTTTAATCCATCGTTCTTTGGCTCATCATGCCACCACAGTTTGGACCCAGTCAAATGCAAATCAGTCTTGAGCCTGTTCCTCATGGGAATAGTCCAGCCCAAACTGCCAAGCCAGGTCCTCCCTGGACTGGAAACAAACATCCTCGGAAAAGTTTCAGGGTATCATCCTTCTTCAGCCAGGCTAGCTTGAATCCAGTGGCACAGAGACAGGAGCCCACGTCTGGGCATACCCTTCCCACTTAGGGCAACTTTAGCAACACAAAAGGAAAATGGACAGAGTGCTGATCAATGCAAACACTCACCCCAAGTCATAGATCTGGGTTTAATCCATCTTTCTTTTGCTCACCATGCCACCCCAATTTGGACCCAGCCATATGCAAATCAGTCTTGACCCTGTTCCTTATGGAAACAGTCCAGCTTGAACTGCCAAGTCAGGTTCAACCTGAACCAGAAACAAGCATTCTGGGACTGGTATCAGCTTTCATCCGCCAGGCTATAGATCTGGGTTTAATAAATCGTTCTTTTGCTCACCCTGCCACTCCAGTTTGGACCCAGCCATTTGCAAATCAGTCTTGACCCTGTTTTTCATGGGAATATTCCAGCCCGAACTGCCAAGCCAGGTCCTCCCTGGACCAGAAACAAACATCCTAGGACCGGTTTCAGAGTATCAGCCTTCATCAGCCAGGCTTGCTTGAATCCAGTGGCACAGTGAGCAAGGGACCTACGTCTGGGCATACCCTTTCCACTTAGGGCAACTTTAGCAAAACAAAAGGATGATGGACGGAGTGCTGAACAATGCAAACACTCGCTCCCAGTCAAAGATCTGGGTTTAATCCATCATTCTTTTGTTCATCATGCCACCCCAGTTTGACTTAGCCATACTCAAATCAGTATTGAGCCTGTACCTCATGGGAATAGTCCAGTCAGAACTGCCAAGCCATGTCCTCCCTGGACCTGAAACAAGCATCCTGGGACAGGTATCAGCCTTCATCAGCCACGCTAGCTTGAATCCAGTGGCACAGTGAGCAAGAGACCCACGTCTGGGCATACCTTTCCCACTTATGGCAACTTTAGCAACAAAAAAAGATGATAGACAGAGTGCTGAACAATGCAAACACTCACCCCTAGTCAAAGATCTGGGTTTAATAAATCATTCTTTTGCTCACCCTGCCACCACAGTTTGGACCCAGCCACATGCAAATCAGCCTTGACCCTGTTTTTCATTGGAGTAGCCAAGCCCGAACTGCCAAGCCAGGTCCTCCTTGGACCAGAAACAAACATCCTGGGACCGGTTTCAGGGTATCAGCCTCCATCAGCCAGGCTTGCTTGAATCCAGTGGCACAGTGAGAAAGGGACCCACGTCTGTGCATACTTTTCCCACGTAGGGCAACTTTAGCAACACAAAAGGATGATGGATGGAGTGCTGAACAATGCAAACACTTACCCCCTGTCAAAGATCTTTTGCTCATCATGCCACCCCAGTTTGACTTAACCATATTCAAATCAGTCTTGAGCCTGTTTCTCATGGGAATAGTCCAGCCCGAACTGCCAAGCCAGCTCCTCCCTGGGCCAGAAACAAGCATCCTGGGACCGTTTTCAGGGTATCAGCCTTCATCAGCCACGCTAGCTTAAATCCAGTGGCACAGTGAGCAAGAGACCCACATCTGGGTATACCCTTTTCACTTAGGGCAACTTTAGCAATACTAAAGGATGATGGACGGAGTGCTGAACAATGCAGACACTCACCCCCAGTCACAGATCTGGGTTTCATCTATTGTTCTTTTGTTCACCATGCCAACGCAATTTGGACCCAGCAATATGCAAATCAGTCTTGACCCTGTTCCTCATGGGAACAGTCCAGCACAAACTGCAAAGGCAGGTATTCGCTGAACTGGAAAAATGCATTCTGGGACCAGTTTCAGGGTATCAGCCTTCATCAGCCAGGCTAGCTTGAATCCAGTGGCAGGGTGAGCAAGGGACCCACGTCTGGGCATACCCTTCCCACTTAGGGCAACTTTAGCAACATAAAAGGATAATGGACAGAGTGCTGAACAATGCAAACACTCACCCCCAGGCATTGATCTGGGTTGAATCCATCTTTCTTTTGCTCACCATGCCGCCCCAATTTGGACCCAGCCATATGCAAATCAGTCTTGACCCTGTTCCTCATGGGAACAGTTCAGCCCGAACTGCTAAGTCAGGTTCACCCTAGACCGGCAACAAGCATTCTGGGACCTGTTTCACGGTATCAGCTTTCATCAGCCAGGCTAGCTTGAATCCAGTGGCACAGTGAGCAAGGGACCCATGTCTGGGCATACCCTTCCCACTTAGGGCAACTTTAGCAACAGAAAAGGATAATGGACAGAGTGCTGAACAATGCAAACACTCACCCCAGGCATAGATATGGGTTGAATCCAGCTTTCTTTTGCTCACCATGCCACCCCAATTTGGACCCAGCCATATGCAAATCAGTCTTGACCCTGTTCCTCATGGGAACAGTCCAGCCCGAACTGCCAAGTCAGGTTTGCCCTAGACCGGAAAGAAGTATTCTGGGACCTGTTTCAGGGTATCAGCTTTCATCAGCCAGGCTAGCTTGAATCCAGTGGCACAGTGAGCAAGGGACCCACGTCTGGGCATACCGTTCCCAATTAGGGCAACTTTAGCAACCCCAAAAGTTATGGACAGAGTGCTGAACAATGCAAACACTCACCCCCAGTCAAAGATCTGGGTTTAATAAATCGTTCTTTTGCTCACCCTGCCACTCCAGTTTGGACCCAACCATATGCAAATCAGTCTTGAGCCTGTTTTTCATGGGAATAGTCCAGCCCGAACTGCCAAGCCAAATCCTCCATGGACCAGAAACAAACATCCTGGGATTAGTTTCAAGGTATCAGCCTTCATCAGCCAGACTTGCTTGAATCCAGTGGAACAGTGATCAAGGGTCCCTCGTCTGTGCATACCCTTCACACGTAGGGCAACTTTAGCAACACAAAAAGATGATGGACAGAGTGCTGAATAATGCAAACACTCACCCCCAGTCAAAGATGTGGGTTTAATAAATCGTTCTTTTGCTCACCCAGCCACTCCAGTTTGGACCCAGCCATTTGCAAATCAGTCTTGACCCTGTTTTTCATGGGAATATTCCAGCCCGAACTGCCAAGCCAGGTCCTCCCTGGACCAGAAACAAACATCCTAGGACCGGTTTCAGAGTATCAGCCTTCATCAGCCAGGCTTGCTTGAATCCAGTGGCACAGTGAGCAAGGGACCCACGTCTGGGCATACCCTTTCCACTTAGGGCAACTTTAGCAAAACAACAGGATGATGGACGGAGTGCTGAACAATGCAAACACTCGCTCCCAGTCAAAGATCTGGGTTTAATCCATCATTCTTTTGTTCATCATGCCACCCCATTTTGACTTAGCCATACTCAAATCAGTATTGAGCCTGTTCCTCATGGGAATAGTCCAGTCGGAACTGCCAAGCCAGGTCCTCCCTGGACCTGAAACAAGCATCCTGGGACAGGTTTCAGGGCATCAGCCTTCATCTACCACGCTAGCTTGAATCCAGTGGCACAGTGAGCAAGAGACCCACGTCTGGGCATACCTTTCCCACTTATGGCAACTTTAGCAACACAAAAAGATGATAGACAGAGTGCTGAACAATGCAAACACTCACCCCTAGTCAAAGATCTGGGTTTAATAAATCATTCTTTTGCTCACCCTGCCACCACAGTTTGGACCCAGCCATATGCAAATCAGTCTTGACCCTGTTTTTTATTGGAGTAGTCCAGCCCGAACTGCAAAGCCAGGTCCTCCCTGGACCAGAAACAAACATCCTGGGACCGGGTTCAGGGTATCAGCCTCTATCAGCCAGGCTTGCTTGAATCCAGTGGCACAGTGAGAAAGGGACCCACGTCTGTGCATACTTTTCCCACGTAGGGCTACTTTAGCAACACAAAAGGATGATGGACGGAGTGCTGAACAATGCAAACACTTACCCCCAGTCAAAGATCTGGGTTTAATCCATCGTTCTTTTGCTCATCATGCCACCCCAGTTTGACTTAACCATATTCAAATCAGTCTTGAGCCTGTTCCTCATGGGAATAGTCCAGCCCGAACTGCCAAGACAGCTCCTCCCTGGGCCAGAAACAAGCATCCTGGGACTGTTTTCAGGGTATCAGCCTTCATCAGCCACGCTAGCTTAAATCTAGTGGCACAGTGAGCAAGAGACCCACATCTGGGTATACCCTTTTCACTTAGGGCAACTTTAGCAACACAAAAGGATGATGGACATAGTGCTGAACAATGCAGACACTCACCCCCAGTCACAGATCTGGGTTTAATCCATTGTTCTTTCGCTCACCATGCCACCCCAATTTTGACCCAGCCATATGCAAATCAGTCTTGACCCTGTTCCTCATGGGAACAGTTCAGCCCGAACTGCTAAGTCAGGTTCACCCTAGACCGGCAACAAGCATTCTGGGATCTGTTTCACGGTATCAGCTTTCATCAGCCAGGCTAGCTTGAATCCAGTGGCACAGTGAGCAAGGGACCCATGTCTGGGCATACCCTTCCCACTTAGGGCAACTTTAGCAACAGAAAAGGATAATGGACAGAGTGCTGAACAATGCAAACACTCACCCCAGGCATAGATATGGGTTGAATCCATCTTTCTTTTGCTCACCATGCCACCCCAATTTGGACCCAGCCATATGCAAATCAGTCTTGACCCTGTTCCTCATGGGAACAGTCCAGCCCGAACTGCCAAGTCAGGTTCGCCCTAGACCGGAAAGAAGTATTCTGGGACCTGTTTCAGGGTATCAGCTTTCATCAGCCAGGCTAGCTTGAATCCAGTGGCACAGTAAGCAAGGGACCCACGTCTGGGCATACCGTTCCCACTTAGGGCAACTTTAGCAACCCCAAAAGTTATGGACAGAGTGCTGAACAATGCAAACACTCACCCCCAGTCATAGATCTGGGTTTAATAAATCGTTCTTTTGCTCACCCTGCCACTCCAGTTTGGACCCAACCATATGCAAATCAGTCTTGAGCCTGTTTTTCATGGGAATAGTCCAGCCCGAACTGCCAAGCCAAATCCTCCATGGACCAGAAACAAACATCCTGGGATTAGTTTCAAGGTATCAGCCTTCATCAGCCAGGCTTGCTTGAATCCAGTGGAACAGTGAGCAAGGGTCCCTCGTCTGTGCATACCCTTCACACATAGGGCAACTTTAGCAACACAAAAAGATGATGGACAGAGTGCTGAATAATGCAAACACTCACCCCCAGTCAAAGATGTGGGTTTAATAAATCGTTCTTTTGCTCACCCAGCCACTCCAGTTTGGACCCAGCCATTTGCAAATCAGTCTTGACCCTGTTTTTCATGGGAATATTCCAGCCCGAACTGCCAAGCCAGGTCCTCCCTGGACCAGAAACAAACATCCTAGGACCGGTTTCAGAGTATCAGCCTTCATTAGCCAGGCTTGCTTGAATCCAGTGGCACAGTGAGCAAGGGACCCACGTCTGGGCATACCCTTTCCACTTAGGGCAACTTTAGCAAAACAAAAGGATGATGGACAGAGTGCTGAACAATGCAAACACTCGCTCCCAGTCAAAGATCTGGGTTTAATCCATCATTATTTTGTTCATCATGCCACCCCATTTTGACTTAGCCATACTCAAATCAGTATTGAGCCTGTTCCTCATGGGAATAGTCCAGTCGGAACTGCCAAGCCAGGTCCTCCCTGGACCTGAAACAAGCATCCTGGGACAGGTTTCAGGGCATCAACCTTCATCAACCACGCTAGCTTGAATCCAGTGGCACAGTGAGCAAGAGACCCACGTCTGGGCATACCTTTCCCACTTATGGCAACTTTAGCAACACAAAAAGATGATAGACAGAGTGCTGAACAATGCAAACACTCACCCCTAGTCAAAGATCTGGGTTTAATAAATCATTCTTTTGCTCACCCTGCCACCACAGTTTGGACCCAGCCATATGCAAATCAGTCTTGACCCTGTTTTTTATTGGAGTAGTCCAGCCCGAACTGCCAAGCCAGGTCCTCCCTGGACCAGAAACAAACATCATGGGACCGGGTTCAGGGTATCAGCCTCTATCAGCCAGGCTTGCTTGAATCCAGTGGCACAGTGAGAAAGGGACCCACGTCTGTGCATACTTTTCCCACGTAGGGCTACTTTAGCAACACAAAAGGATGATGGACGGAGTGCTGAACAATGCAAACACTTACCCCCAGTCAAAGATCTGGGTTTAATCCATCGTTCTTTTGCTCATCATGCCACCCCAGTTTGACTTAACCATATTCCAATCAGTCTTGAGCCTGTTCCTCATGGGAATAGTCCAGCCCGAACAGCCAAGACAGCTCCTCCCTGGGCCAGAAACAAGCATCCTGGGACTGTTTTCAGGGTATCAGCCTTCATCAGCCACGCTAGCTTAAATCTAGTGGCACAGTGAGCAAGAGACCCACATCTGGGTATACCCTTTTCACTTAGGGCAACTTTAGCAACACAAAAGGATGATGGACATAGTGCTGAACAATGCAGACACTCACCCCCAGTCACAGATCTGGGTTTAATCCATTGTTCTTTCGCTCACCATGCCACCCCAATTTTGACCCAGCCATATGCAAATCAGTCTTGACCCTGTTCATCATGGGAACAGTCCAGCACAAACTGCAAAGGCAGGTATTTGCTGAACCAGAAAAATGCATTCTGGGACCAGTTTCAGGGTATCAGCCTTCATCAGCCAGGCTAGCTTGAATCCAGTCGCAGGGTGAGCAAGGGACCCACGTCTGGGCATACCCTTCCCACTTAGCGCAACTTTAGCAACACAAAAGGATGATGGACGGAGTGCTGAACAATGCAAACACTCACCCCCAGTCACAGATCTGGGTTTAATCCATTGTTCTTTCGCTCACCATGCCACCCCAATTTTGACCCAGCCATATGCAAATCACTCTTGACCCTCTTTCTCATGGGAACAGTCCAGCCCGAACTGCCAAGCCAGGTCCACTCTGGACCGGAAACAAGAATTCGTGGACTGGTTTCAGGGTATCAGCCTTCATCAGCCAGGCTAGCTTGAATCCAGCGGAACAGTCAGCAAGGGGCCTACGTCTGTGCATACCCTTCCCACTTAGGGCAACTTTAGTAACACAAAACGATGATTGGCGGAGTGCTGAAGAATGCAAACATTCACCCCCAGACACAGATGAGGGTTTAATCCATCGTTCTTTTGCTCACCATGCCACCCCAATTTGGACCCAGCCATGTGCAAATCAGTGTTGACCCTCTTTCTCATGGGAATAGTCCAGCCCGAACTGCCAAGCCAGGTCCTCTCTGGACCGGAAACAAGAATTCTGTGACCGGTTTCAGGGTATCAGCCTTCATCAGCCATGCTAGGTTTAGTCCAGTGGCACAGTCAGCAAGGGACCCACGTCTGGGCATACCCTTCCCACTTAGGGCAACTTTAGCAACACAAAAAGATGATGGACGGAGTGCTGATCAATGCAAACACTCATCCCCAGTCAAAGATCTGGGTTTAATCCATCGTTCTTTTTCTCACCATGCCACCTAAGTTTGGACTCAGCCATATGCAGGTCAGTTTTGAGCCTGTTCCTCATGGGAATAGTCCAGCCCAAACTGCCAAGCCAGGTCCTTCCTGAACCGGAAACAAGCATCCTGGGACCGGTTTCAGGGTATCATCCTTCATCAGCCAGGCTAGCTTGAATCCAGTAGCACAGTGAGCAAGGGACCCACGTCTGGGCATATCATTCCCACTTAGGGCAACTTTAGCAATACAAAAGAATGAGGGACAGAGTGCTGAACAATGCAAACACTCACCCACAGTCATAGATCTGGGTTTAATCCATCGTTCTTTTGCTCATCATGCCACCCAAATTTGGACCCAGCCATATTCAAATCAGTCTTGACCCTGTTCCTCATCGGAACAATCCAACCCAAACTGCCAAGCCAGGTCCTCCCTGGACCGGAAACAAGCATCCTGGGACTGGTTTCAAGGTATCACCCTTCATCAGCCAGGCTTTCTTGAATCCAGTGGCACAGTGAGCAAGGGTCCCACATCTGGGTATACCCTTCCCACTTAGGTCAAATTTAACAACACAAGAGGATGATGGACGGAGTGCTGAACAATGCAAACACTCACCCCCAGTCACAGATCCTGGTTTAATCATTTGTTCTTTTGCTCACCATGCCACCCCAGTTTGGACCCAGCCATATGCAAATCAGTCTTGAGTCTGTTCCCCATGGGAACAGTGCAGCCCGAACTGCCAAACTCAAACTTCAGCAATAGGAGGCAAGCTCAGTTCAAGCCCTTGGAGATTCTTCACCAGTGGGAAGTCAAACAAAAGTTGGTCTTTGTCCTTTCTCAGGAAGAAGTAGCTACTGCAGGCCAACCCAGCAAAGCACAGTCACAGGCAAAGGGGCAGTTCCCCTCTTCTAGCTTCCAGCTCTTCTCCTTGACAGATGCTCCTCTTGGTTCCAAAAGTAATCTGATTTTCAGGGTTTTGGGTGCTCTTCTTATACCCCTTTCTGCCTTTTAAGTAGGCCTACTTCAAAGAGAAGTCTCTGTTGTTTTCATGATCCTGCCTTGCCCAGACCAGGCCCCAAACACACACCAGGGGGTTGGAGACTGCATTGTATGAGGGCAGACACAGCAGTTTCAAGTGTAAGTGACCATGTTAACCTTTGAGAGCGATAAGTCTTGCAACAGTAAAAACCAAATTTGGCAGTATTTCACTGTCAGGACATGTAAACACATAAGTACATGTCCCCCCTTTAACACACACTACACCCTGCCCATGGGGCAACCTATGGCATTCCTTAGGGGTGCCTTACATGTATAAAAAGGGAAGGTTTAAGCCTGGTAAGTGGGTACAATTGCCAAGTCAAATTGGTAGTTTAAAACTGCACTCACAGACACTGCAGTGGCAGGACTGAGCTATGTTTACAGGGCTACTAACATCAGTGGCACAACCAGTGCTGCAGGCCCACTGGTATCATTTGATTTACAGGCCCTGGGCACCTCTAGTGCACTTTACTTGGGACTTACTAGTAAATCAAATATGTCAATCATGAATAAGCCAATGTACACATATAATGTATACAGGGAACACTTACACTTTAGCACTGGTCATCAGTGGTAAAGTGTCCTTAGCAAACAAAAACTGCACAATCAGAGTCTAGCCCTCAGTAGAAACCTGGGAAGTAGAGGCAAAATGTTAAGGGAGATCATGCCAGTTATGCTAAATCTAACACTACCTCTTCACATTAAGACTGCCACTTACAGTGCACAACTATGAGTTTTGTTGGCTCTCATTGTTCCAATTTGGCTGCTGGATTTGGGCAGCAGGATCAACTGAATTGTGGGGACTGAGTCCAATCCCAAACCACGTGACAACTGTCAGCCTAATTAATTTCCGGACAGCTAGCAGCAACTCACCTATGCCCAAGAGCAAGGGTGATTTTTGGCAACTGGGCACATGACATTGTGACTTCTCAGGAAAAACATGGTGGATCAGGTCTCATACTTTTCTCTCAGTTATAATTGTCTCAAGACAAACAGAAGCAGTGAATGGTTCAATAAGATTTTTTGAATCAGTTGTTTACTAGATAAAATAACATGAACTGCAATAATTAGGATGACACATAAGAAGAGTCCCACTATACTGTCACTATGCAAGATGTGTGATTCCTACCTACACCACTAATGTTCTATGTTGGAGCTCAGCAGAATAAGCCCTAATTCCCCCTTCAGGAACCCTGAGAGGACATCATCCCCCATACCTCATTATGACAGTAGTGGAGAAGCCTGTAGTCACCATCCCCATATAGACCAGGGAACTGACAATCTCAGCCAGCAGCTGTCACAAAGCCAGGCAGCATGCGGTCAAGGTCATCTGGCTACAACCTACCTCTAATGTGCAGGGGACAAAGAGATGTTTTTTAATAAACACTTTTTTAATAAAAGTGTCCCAGCGTACAAAAGACACATGTTTCTGTGGAGTGTTAGAGATGCAGTGTACCACTTGTGTGGGCAATCCTTTCTCACTGCAGCCTTAAAGAAAGCACAGAGTGAAACAATGTTGTGCTAAGAAATGTAAATGCTTTCCTAGGCAAAAGTACAGCAAGATAAAGGAAAATGAAACAGTACAACAAATGTGGACATTTCTAAAAGAATACAATAAAATAAAATGGAACGTTACTAGTGTAAAGGGCACAGGCATCAGGCATAGTTGCTAAAATAACATCCTCACAAACATCACTAAAATGGCTTCACAACACCCTCCTCTTGTTCGTTCAACAGTGGTAGAGCAGCCTACTTCCTAATCTGAAAGCAACTAAAATGAAGCACTTTGAAACATATCGACATAAATGTCAACTGTGATGAGTCAAGACATACTTGAGCAGGTTTACTGGTAAAAATTTAAATGGACAATTTAAAATCTTAGTAGTGGCATCAATAAAGCCAAATTTAAAAGTCATGTTATTTTGAAAATCCCCAATTACAGCTGTGACAATTGACTCAAGGAAATTATTCACTTCAGCAGGTGGTAATGTTACCAAATCTGTGCCAAGGAGAACTGAAGAATACTCATGTTACAAAGCCTGAGCTCCAGCTAAAGCAGCAGCATTCCATGTTGTGCCAGATGTTGGGGAAAGAGCTGCATGATCCACAGAGGGCAGCTCAGAAATGTCTCACTGTAGCAAACACACCCTCAACTTGCATGTCTGATAATGAGCCCGCAGTGAGAACTACAACAGATCAGAGTGCAATGAAAGTGCCACGTAGAAAGACAAACTTTCACTGCACATTCGTAAAGGCACCAGAGACCTTGAAATACGGGCTGCACACAATCCAAAACCATTCTGAAAGACAGAGACTAGTTACACTCCAGTTCTTCCAGGAGTGGTGCTCCGAAATACTGCATCATATGTTCATGACACAGTTGTGTGGTGGAAATGCAATCAATCCTCCTTGTAGCGATGGAACAGCCATTGCAAATAAAAAACAGTGACAGCAAGATGCACCTGTTATCACCAAAGTAATTGTAAATCCCCTGAAAATACTCAACAATATCGAGTGCATGGCTAAAGGTATTCACCAATCATAGAGAAGAAAGTGCTTACAAAACCAGAACCAACAGCTTTAAAGACATGAGCAATCGCTGTAGTACTGGAAGTGTTAAAAATCAGTCCCACATGTTCACAAAAGTGTCTTGGAAAGTTTGTATTTAGAAGGGACTGTATCTCTGAAGATGAAGTTGCCACTTGGTGCACATAGGTATCGCATGCAGATGTCAGTGCCACATGTTTTTGGAACAATAGAGCTTTTAGTCTGCTGAACTTATCAAAATTCATATTTGAAGTAGCAATATGAGGCCAAATATCTGCTACTTCCAGCTGTTGATTGGGGGGAAAAAGAACATTATTTCAACACGTGACAGTTTGTGAGACCCAAAATACATAAGAATTTGCAGCTCTCATTCCACAACAGCTCTCACTTTTCGGAAGCAAATAGCTTCCAGTAGAGAGCATCTAGAACGCTGGTCTAATGAAGGGGACTGGAATTCCCTTCATATAGAAAGCAAAATTTGCTGCCGAAGCATTGCACATCCCATGCAAGGACAGCTGCTTTCAAACCATCAAATGGCTCACAGAAGTCTTGCATTCACTACCACTAAGAAAGACCTCTGTCATGCCATTGAGACATTTGTGTGAAAACGGTTGCTCCCTCACCTCATGGATGTAACTATCTACTAGCCTTTCATATCTTCCCACTGGAATGTGTTTTAAGAAAGATGTGAATTGCAGTGTTAAAATAGGCAGATTGATAACCCCAAATATTGCCAATTCAGCAGATGGTATTTCAGCCACAATAAAGGGCAACTTTTCTAACTTTCCAATGTTTAGCATAACATAAGTTGCTTCTTTTTTAACCATTATTGGTTGCTGTTGCATCAAATTAGATGCTGAAAAAAACGTTCCTTGCACTAACGTGTTACCAGGGAACGCGACCAGATTTTAATGTTTGTAGTGTCCATCCCAATTTCATAATTGACCTTAGCTGGCTCTGTCCATGTTTTAAGAATGACATGTCACTTTGTACACTATTTATTGCAGATGAAACAATGTTGTTTAAAGTGCATATGCTGTCTGATGATGTGTTATTCCGATTATCAACAATGGATAATGCTTTCTGTAAATTTTTCTGATCTATTTGCCTTAGCCAATTCTTTTTGGGAAAATTTCCAAATTTCATTATAATTTGCATGTAAGAAGCACTGTTTTCATTGCCTTCTGAGGCCTAACAGGAAATCCTGCAAGTTTTTTTTACAGGAAACTGAAGTGTTCTTTAACAGCATCTAGTAAGGACCGTTTTTACCATTGCTAGCATAATTTTCCAACACTGTATGTGGTTACTATAACCAAATTTTCTGACGATACATAACACGGGTCAGGTCTACTTGTGCTAAAACCCCCTTTGAGTTTACAAAACATGCATGGCAACCATTTATGTCCACTGGCCAAAATAACCACCTGCCAGCATGTAAAATTGATGTGATAAATGTTCCATTTTTGACTTACCCATAAAGCAGATCTTCAGTTGCATTGATGTAATATTGCCATTTATAAAATTTAGCAGGAGCAGGGATACTGGGCACATTCAATTCCTTACTTTTTGCCAAGACTAAACAACCTCACGTGTCTGTTGTATTGTTTCATTTAAAAATATTATTTATACAGGTATCAGGCATGCTCTAAATAAAGCTTACTTTCCCCTTATTTGCCAATTTTTAGTTTTTTGTTCCCCATACACTCTTTAAGTAAATTTACTTCAGCCAATATTCATAGCCTTTTAAACCCAACTGGGAAAGAAAGGAATCCGGATAAATTAATTTTCTATCAGTCAATAAAACATTGTGCATTTCCATTATAAGCATTTTAAAATAATAGGACTCGGCATTTTTTTAACATTGTGCCCAGAGAAATATACAAAATTTTCAGAGTGTGTTTTAGAACTCCCCACTAGTTCAGATAACATAGAATTAACTGATTTTACATCCCAAACTTCAGAAACAACTCCAGGTGTTATTACAACATTCATTGAAATTTAAATACATGTCGAATTTGAATAACCTCTGCCAGCCCATATATATCACAAGATAATTTATCCTAAACAATCCCATTAGGAATTGATATAGCTGAAATGTTCAGTAGGGACAAGTCTCCGTTGACCTTATGGGAGGAAAAATGTGGTTTTCGGACCTCTTCCACCTGTTCAACTGCAGAGCGTTTAGGAAGGTGCTGACCATGTGTTAATAAGAAAAAGACGATGACAAACTCAATCCAACGAAGGAAGGCAAACACAGTAAATAAGAGCCACAGATAGTTCCTTAGATAAATGAAATAGTTAATTTTGAAATTTATCAACTTCTGTGCTCTGCACTGTTTTGTTGCACAAGATACAGATGAGTCGGTGAAAGAGTCTTTGACATCAGCAAAATATCCAGAACCAGTTTGTGCAAAAAATGGGGCTGTGTTTGGATCAGGAGAACTAGAAGAAGCCTCCCTTGCTGGTTTGTAGTAGACAATTCCATCTGTTTGAGTTAAATTTGAGAACAATTGCTCATTGTTGTGGACGTTACTTGTTGCAAAAGAAGTTAGTGGAAATAAAGACCATATTTCACCATCCCCAAGCTCAGAGAGGTGTCATTGTTGATGGTCAAAACCTGTAGAGGAACATCCTCATCTGTAGCGAGAGGGAGTTGGGTACTACCCACAAGTCCTTTAGGTCTGCTGTGTAGGGTCAGTCATATGGTGTAACTTGACATTGTCGATGGAGACAAAGCGTTTTTCTTTAGAACCAGTTAGCTGTGCTAGAATAAAAGTTTTAGAGCCATGTATTCCCAGGACTGGAACCGGTACACAATAAGAAAGACCAAACTCCTTTTTCATAGCAATCTTTTCACGTACTAGATCCCCAACTTTTGGAATCCAACCGGTTGGTGTTTTAGGTGCATCCCTCATTCCTAAGTAGGCTGTTTTGGCAGATGTGTTGTCATCATGGAACTGTTGTAAGTCCTGCAAGACAGTGACGTCCATTTATTTCAAAAGCTGTATCGGTCACATTTGCGTCAGGATCATCAAGATCTGGAACATATATTTCTGTTCCAAACAGAACTTCATATGGGTTACAACATCCCAGAGACCTTCTGGGTGATTATAAGGTGTTCTCTGGACTACATACAGGTTATTAAGCCAACTATGACCCATGCTGAATACTCTTGCTGGTAAGGATTGCTTTAAGTCACAGTTTGTTTTGCTCTACAACACTGTTTCCCTCGGGATGATACAGAGACGAATAAACACAGTTGGAACCGTAACAAAGCCATGGTATCCCTAAATGCCCTTGAGGCGAGAGCAGGACCCTGCTCTAAGTGGAAAGCTGCAACTGTATATGTGCCGATAAAGACTTTAAAATGTTTACTAACAGCTTGAGCCTCGGCTGAGTGTTGTGACAATGCCCATAAAAATCTGGAGCATAAGTCGACAGCGATTAAAATGTATTTGTGTGCCCTCTCAGGTGTCAGGAGACCACAAGGCTCCAAGAACACACATTCTAGACGTTTGTTGGAAATTAGGAGGGGTGTTTGTGGTGGATGTTTGACAGTTTTATTTGCTGACAGATGTCACAGTAAAGGACATATTGTTTGGTCTGTTGTATAGATCTGGCCAAAAATAACGTGTGTGTGTAATAGTAAAATAGTCCAAATCAGCATGGGCAGAAGCAATTCCCTCATGCGCTGCTTTAATCAACCCAGGTCTTTGGTCTTGGTTGGGGATCACACGATCACCCACCTCTGGTATTGGTACAAGGGCAGTATTTAGGCTAAATATGCAGTGGAAATATTTGGCAGGAAATGCCTTTGACATAGGCTTGCTTTTGGCCAAAGCTTTCACAGCAGCCATTGTTTCATCATCCAACCTCATCCATGAATGAGTTATTGCAGCACCAGAAGCATACAGAAGGTACTGCTGGCTTGGCCACTTCATCAGCCAAGGTGTTGCCAATAATGTGTATTCTAACAAGTTAATGTCTCAATGTATGACCTACATAGATACTGGGTAGCATTTCTTTCAGATCCGCTACTTTCCTCCACAGTAGTCTGTGTTTGATGATGATGCCTTAGGAATCCTTTCTGGCACCAGTAATGCAGGTATTTATTGAAGGACTGGACACAGTAGTATGAATCACAGATGATTGGAGTTAACTGTCCTGGAACCCTGTGTTCCAATGCCATCAATTGAGCCTTGAGCTCTGCTTATTGTGCTCTGCAGCCCTCTAAGGTCTGCGTGTAAGTATGTTGTGGATCGAATTCACCATCCTTCGTTTAGCTACTCACAACTGCACAGGCCAACAGTAAACCCCGCTGTGTTCTTGATGGTGGTCTTATCACAGACCGCCAGCCCCCTTGATACCCCGCAGGCCGAAAAATATACATTCTGCTGGGCCATTGCCGATGGCTCCACATGGAGCCGTCGTCAATGCCGCTGTGTGGCTGATGCAGCAGCACCCATTGCACAGATCACTGCCCATAAATCAGGCAGTGACCTGCGGGATGGGGCACTGCACAGGGGCCCCAGAGCACCCCTTCCGCCAGCCTTTTCCTGGTGGGGAAACCCGCCAGGGAAAGGCTAGAGTAGCGCTGCCCTGTCGGATAAAGTAATCTGCCATCGTCAGGCTGCCTGTCCATAATATGGCGGTTTAGACCGCCATGCCGGTGGTGGTATTTTCCGCCACCGCCGGCCTGGTGGTCTGAACCGCCATGTTCGTAATGAGGGCCTTAGTGTCTATTGCTGGTTGGGCTGAACCATCAGAGTACATTATTGTATGATATTGTTCAATAGGCAAGTGTTTGCTGGAACTGGATATTGTAGTTCAAATTTGAGAAATTATTGAGTTCGTAATTTAGGGTTGAAAACATAATCAACATCCGTGGCTGTCAGAGACGTTGTCCATTGAATCCAACGTGGATGAAGTGCTTTGACGTTAGGAACACTGGCTTTTGTGAAAGCCTCAAGGGTTGGGATAAGAGATACAACAATAATTAGTTTACACTGGGCCTGAGGTCTCTCTTTAATGGCATTCAACAGAACAGAAGTCAGAATATTTTCTGAGGAAGCAAAGCGCTGTTCAGCCATGGAATACAGATGTGATTGGTATGCTATTGGAATGGTATCACCCTCATTAAATGTTACCAATGGCACAAGCTCTGATGAGCAAATGTGCTTTCTTGTCACTTGTATGTGAGTGCTTAGCTGCAAGTTTATCTTGATGTAATGCTCTAAGTATGTGTGTGTGTTTGACTGTACAATATTTACTTGAAAAGTCTGGATGTATTAGGTCATATAATGGTTTAATGCATTGTGCATAATCTGGAATGTAAATTCTGCCAACGTTTAAAAATCGCAACTATGACTGACGCTTTTTGATGGTATTCTGTGGTTGCAATTATGCTCACTTTTCTAGAAATTGGGGATCAAGGCTTTTGCCTTTGTTGGATAATTCATATCACAAAAATAGGACACTATGGAAGGCAATTTCTGTTTTTTATAATTAAATTAGTAGCCTATTTTGGCAACCCCACAACAATGCTGCATACCGATCTTACATGTTGAACGAGATCATCATCCCTAAAGTAGCTATCATCTAAGTAAGACAATTGGTCAGGGTCAATGTCATACAAAATTGAAGTAACATGAGCTGAAAACAAGCCTGGACTGTTTTTATACCTGTGTGGGAGTCTACAAAACATTTGTTGAGAGCCTTAAGTGCTAAAACTTGTTAAATCCTTACTTTCAGGTGCTATATTTTGGCAGAAAAAACATTGGAAATATTCAAGGTTGTTTTCTGATTTGTTGTGCACTATATAATTAATAATAAGTGCAGTACTGTGTGCATTTTGAGCAGCAAATGTGCGTGTATGACTATTTAAATGTCTGTAGTGTATGACTATTCTATATGAATAGTCCAGTTTTGCTACAGGGAACAACAGATTGGCCCTTGGTGAGACACAGAATTCAATTATGCCCTGGTACTATAAATGCATGAGGATTTCCCTCATGGGTGCTCTAGCTTCATGCTTTATTGGATATTGTGGTTAAGGTTGTGGTTGGGACCTAATTGGCATTATACGGTAGGAAGAATCTTTAGCCCACTCCATATGGTTGTGATACAATGCAGGTGCTTGCACCAATGCCCAATCGAAAGTGCAAGCCTCACTGAGCTCTCTTGAAACAAGGGGAAAGAAAGATTGTTCAATTACCTCTTCCTCATATGGGAGATTATGGACAAATTCTGGTGTCCATTTTTTTTCAGCCAATAAAATATCATAAATGGTAGTTATGTGATCCCAAAAGATAGCATCAATTGTGTCTCAGTGTCTCCTTCTAATTGTATTTTCAGTTTATACACCTTGTGGATGTGGAGACATGCATGTCCACGGTCTTGACTTGTAAAAAAAAAAGTTGTTATTTGCTTTTATCTCCAAATGCTCTTGAAGATTCTGGTGAACTATTGTGACCTCTGCCACGCTTTTTAGCAGGGTCAGTGCCCACTTCCTGTTCTTCATTAAAGTTCTCACCTTGAGTGCCATTCTGTATAAAAATGTCTATTGTTTCTTATCAGAAACTTCTGATGGGCGTTGTCACTCCTTTTTCGGTTTCACGTGCTCAGTTTGCTGCTCTGACTGCTCCGCTCTTTTACTGCTTTTATCCAGTGAGTCCTGAAAGGAACAAGATTTGTGTGCATCATTATATTGATATCTATCAGGAGTTTTTATATTATCTCTGTTTCTAAGTTCATAGCAGTTTTGAGAGGTCTCCAAATGCAGAGGTTCTCCCCTTTTGTTTTTAGGTGTTTGTTTTTCTTTATCCCAGCAGTTTTTAGAACCCTCATGTGCCTGCTTGGTAGAATCCTTATTGGATTTAACCTGCAATTATGGTTTACTAGGTCTGGCTCCCATGCTATTTCGCCCGATACTAGAGTAGGTCTCTGAGATAAACTTTGGCAGCTCATGTTCTTGATCCTGTTCAGGAACGTACAGGAGTTCCTTAACAGATGAACAGCTGGTGCTACTGCTTTCCCTTCAAGATCACTTCGTATTATTTACGACGCAGTGGCAAAATTGCCCATTATTTGCATCCCCAAATTCTAAGGCCGGGGCAGCCCTGTATTAATCTTGAATTTGTTTTGATACTTCCTGAAAATTGGCAAGTGTTTGTGTACTCTGTGCAGTAGTATAGAGTGTGGCAAAAACCATGCCCCAAGTAGAGCAGTTATCTACTGGAGGAACCATCTCAAATGGCAAGCACATAGTGAGAATTCTATGTTTATATATGGGGAAATACTGCCTCCAGTGTGTTTATTTTTTTTTTAGCTAACCAAAATGGAATATCTTCCCGTTTGGCGGGTTTCTTACCCATGATCGAACGCAGAGTTGCAGGGTTAATGCTGGTGTGACTGCAGGTGGTTACCGGGTTAGTATTTAATATTTGCATTATAGACCAAGGCCCTCATTGTGTAATTGGCAGTGAATGATAAAGTGGCGGTAATACCTCCAACAGGTTGGCGGTAATTACCGCTAAATTATGACCATGCGGTGATAACTCCCATAGACAACCAATGTACCACACCAACCGCCAGTGCGTTAACACCACTGACCACAGCGGTAGCCATGAACAGCCAGGTGGAAAACAAAGTACCACCCACCATATCATGACCCAGGAAACTGCCACGATTTCCTGGGCGGTACCAACGCCATCAAAAGCCTGGCAGAAACAGAACACAGAAGACCAAAGACTCACCATCGGAGACACAGAGAAAGACACAGCCACCATGGAACCGGAACTGTAAGTCTTCCCGATGCTGATCTATACCATGCTCCACCTGGAACACAAACCCCGACGAAGATGGTGAGTATAGCTGCCTAGCACACTAGAGAGAGAGGGAGGAAAATGAGAGAGACACACACACACAAGACACACACACATATCATACACACAACCAGCTGCAGAGGAAAAACAATGGCACACGACACACAGCATAATAATGCAAGGACAACAAGAATGCAGTGATAAGAGCGTTTTGATCGTGAACAGCTACCAAAAGAACAAATTGTACGAAAAAAATATATGTACAAATGTACACAACGGGCCAATGCCCAGATAAAAGTACTAAAGGTCCACATGGCCACAGGGCACAGTCCAAGGCCCAACTCGAATCCCGACTTCATTGAGATAGAACTCTGCAGGGGCATCAGTTTACAAGTGGGCAGGCACCTCAAGGGGATGGGGGTGGAGGCACCTCGGCGGAATACAGGAACAAGCCCACTGGTTCTGGAGCGGGCTCCATGCCCATTTCTCTCTGCTGGGGAGTGAAACGCCACAGTCTCTCAGGTGGGTGAATTTTCCACCCGTTCTGGAGGAGTCTCCATGCCCATTTCTCTGTGCTAAGGAGTGCAAGGTCACAGTCTCTCAGGTGGGTGAATTTCCCACTCGTTATGGAGGGGGCTCCATGCCCATTTCTCTGTGCTGAGGAGTGCAAGGTCACAGTCTCTCAGGTGGGGAACATGCCCACTGCTTCTGGACGGGGAGCCTTGTAAAGCAGTACCTGGAGGGTGGCTTACATGGCTTCCGCTGGTGGTGATCGCTGCACTGTGTCATCTGGAGGTGAGGGCTACAGTGTGTCAGCAGGTGAAGTTTCTTCCTATGCAGCCTCTGCTGAAGGTGAGGGCTGCACTGTCTCAGCAGGTGAAGGTGCCTCCTGGGCAGCCTCTGCAGGAGGAGTAGTCTGCACTTCCTCAGCTGGCGTTGAGGGCCCCGTGACCACTGGTGGTGGTGGTGTCACCCTGACAGCCTCCGCTGTAGTCGAGGGCTTCTTCCCCTTCATGGCAGGAGATGTTGGATCCCTACCCTTCCTGGCAGGGGTTGAGGGCTTCTTCCCCTTCATGCCAGAATGTGCAGCCTTCCTGGCAGGAGTCAAGGGCTTCTTTCCCTTCATGGGAGGAGGTGCAGGCTCCTTCCCCTTCATGGCAGGAGGTGTGGAATCCTTAACCTTCCTGGCTGGTGGAGTGGGATCCTTCACTGACTTGCCACCACGACTAGGTGGTGCCACCACTGTCCGTGTGGACTGTCTGACTCAGGTGCTGGGCTGGGTCACTGGGACCCTGCTCTTACAGGCAGGAAAGAGGTGAGGGGGAGGGAAGAGGTGAAGTTGGGCAAGGAAAAGCTTTTTAGGGATGGGTAGTGTGCTGATGCGAGGTGGATGGCTGTTGGGTGCGTGAGTGCTTGCGTTTGTGTCCTTTAGGAGTGGGGACAGACAGGGTGGGAGAGGACGCAGGAGACGCATGCAGGGATGTTGTGGAGGTGTCTGCCAGTGAGGTGTGTGTGCTGCTCGGTGTGGTGACGCTGGTGGTAGATGTTGATGCAGTGCATGCAGGTGTGAGTGTGGACATGACTATGAGGGAGGGGGAGACAGTGGAGGCAGTGGATGTGGTTGTGTCTGCAACTGTTTGGTGATTGCGCGACTGCTGGTAGGATGAAGTGTGGTGCCTGTGTTTGACTGTGCCACTCTTGAGTGCTGTCTTGTGTGCATGCTCATCTGTATGTGCGCACAGGATGGGTTGGGGGTGAGGAGACTGGCACTGGGTAGTGGTAGTTGGAGGGGAGACATTAAGAACAGGGACAATGGCTGCCATCAGAGAGGAGGCCAGAGCCTGAATCGATCTCTGTTGGGCAGCCAATCTACCGCAGATGCCCTCCAAAGAATGCATTGCATTGCTGCGTCTGGGGTGCCAGCCCTTGGAAGGCATTCACAATGGTTGACTGCCCTACAGAGATGGATCTCAGGAGGTCAATAGCCTCTTCACTCAGGGCAGCAATACTCACTGGGGCAGGGCCTGTGGTGCCTGGGGTGAAGGAGATGCCCACCTTCCTGGGTGAGCGGGAACTGGCAACTCTCTGAGGGCTACTAGGAGGGCAGTTCTGGTACAGGGATGGCGGCTGTACCTGCAGCTGGGGTGGTCACAGAGTTGTCCGCCACGACCAGGGATCTTCCATCGCAGGAGGTGTCTGAATCTGTGTTGTCACCTCCTTTCTCCGCCGTGGTGCTCCCTTCACCCTCAGTCCCACTGGTTCCCTCAGTGTCGGTGGACTCTGCCTCCAGGGTCCTGTGGGATGCAGCTCCCTCTGTCGGCGGTGCCCCTGCTCCTCTGTCAGATGATGCTAATGTACACATGGACAGGATGACAGAAGGAAAAAGAGGGGTCAATTACTGCACCAACACCACAGTTGGCATACACCGCACCGTCACACACAAGGATCAGGATTGAGCACTATGCATTGCAGTGCCAGTGATTTGGCTAGATGCCACGGCAAGATGCGGGCCACACACAGCCAACTGCACCCCTCCTGGTACCCACAAAGCCCTGACTGACTTGGAATGTTAACAAGCTAGGTTACCTGCATTTGCAATACACCCATTACCCTTGAGTTGGATCATACTACAATGTCTGACCTGGCATTAAGGGGCACCCACTAACTCACACCCACCATCCAGATCCCATGCCACCTCCCAATTATTGTAGTACTGCCCACTGTACCCACCCCCTTGTGGCTGCTGTGATGCCCTCAAGTGCCCATCCAGCTCTGGCTAGGCCACCGCCAGTATGCAGGCCACCTGGAGGTCAGGTTCTGACGGGCACCCCTTCCTCATTGGAAGGCCATCCCCATCTGGGCCTCCATGGTCTTCCGTGCTCAGCGCCTCTGGTCCTCCCACCGTTTCCAACAGTAGGTGCTCCGCCTGCCATAGACCCCCAGGGTCCGCATGTCCTTGGCGATGGCATGCCATAATCTCTTCTTTTGATGGGCACTGACCTGCAGAGGTAACACAGACAGGAGGACACCATTACACATATATTCCAGCCTGTCACACATATGGCCCACCAATCCTGTTTCCATCACCATTGGCACACACATTGCTTGGCGCACACCAAGTATACCACCACAAGACATCCCCCCCATGACACGATGCTTGCACACACATCTCCATGCATCGTTCCCACATGTATTGTGTCCAAGGGGTACTCACCTGTTGGTCTGGAGGCCCATACAGCAGTCCGTACTAGGGTAGGACCTCATCCACCAAGCGCTCCAACTCCTCCACAATGAAGGCAAGAGCCCTTTCCCCGGTCACACGGGCCATGGTAGCTTCCAGACACAGGTCACAGCAGCATATGTAGTGTAGGTGTTCTCCTATTGAAAGTCAGGAATCAAGGGCCAGATGTAGCAACCCGTTTGCGACTCGCAAACGGCGAAAATCGCCGTTTGCGACTCGCAAACGTGGGTTTGCTATGCAGAAATGCATTTTGCGAGTCGGATCCGACTCGCAAAATGCATTTCAGACTCGCTAATAGGAAGGGGTGTTCCCTTCCTATTAGCGACTCGCACTGGTATGCAATTCCATTTGCGGCCGCGAAAGCGGCCGCAAATGGACTCGCAGTTACCATCCACTTGAAGTGGATGGTAACCCAGTCGCAAACGGGAAGGGGTCCCCATGGGACCCCTTCCCCTCTGTGACTGGACCAGATATTAATTTTTCAGGGCAGGGAGTGGTCCAAGGGTCCACTCCCTGCCCTGAAAAACCGAAACTAAAGGTTTCGGATTTTTTTAAAGTGCAGCTCGTTTTCCCTTAGGGAAAACGGGCTACACTTTAAAAAAAAAAAACCTGCTTTATTGACAAGCAGGTCGCTAACATGGAGGCCTGCTGACGTCAGCAGGCCTCCATGTTAGCGAGTGCCTATACTCGCAATGGGGCCGCAATTTGCGACCCACCTCATGAATATTCATGAGGTGGGTCATTGCGACCCCATTGCGAGTTGCAGTCGGTGTCTGAGACACCGTACTGCATAGCAATTTGCGAGTTGCAAATTGCGAGTCGCAGGGACTCGCAATTTGCAAGTCGCAAATTGCTTTTTTCGTACATCTGGCCCCAAGTGAGGAAACAGGTACAAAATGGTGGTCATGTTCGTGGCGGTGTAGACCTTCACCGCCGGTGCTGATGCCCATTGGCCACTGTACTCCATAGAGCCCCATATTGTCAGATGAGGAATTGCACGGCAGTGCAAGACCGCCTTCCACCACAACGCCCAACGTCAGCGGAGTTATGTCACTTCCACCTGTCCCTACATACAGGAATGGTGGTGGACAATGGTCATATCAACCTTAACTACGTCACAGCCTAGATTAGCACATACCTCACCATTCCTACTGTCCCATCACATATATGCACTATGTACACTGAGGATGTGGTTCCATTGTTCAAATTGTGACAGCCTGCTCACTGTTGTATCCGTTAGATACCTACCACTGCGGATGAATAGGAGGAGGAGACAAACCCCCGTGTACAGAACCCTGGTGGACTTAGCTACACCGGAGGACAGGCACATTATACTAACTTATAGACAGGACAGGGCCACAATCACAGAGCTGTGTGCCCAATTGGAGCCTGACCTGATATCTGCTATCCATCATCCGACCGGGATTTCCCCCCTTGTGCAAGTGCTATCAGTGCTCCATTTCCTTACAACTGGTTCTTTCCAAGTAACAGTGGGCTTGGCAGCAGGAATGTCACAGCCAATGTTTTCAATTGTGCTGGAAAGAGTTTTGTCTGCCCTGGTGAAACACTTGTGCAGCTACATAGCTTTTCCCCAGGTGGAAGATCTGGCCACTGTGTAGGCCGGATTCTATGCAATGGAACACATCCCCAATATTGTTGGGGCGATTGACAGGACACATATTGCGTTAGTCCCCTCTGGCAGAATGAACAGGTGTTCAGGAATCGTAGGAGTTTCCACTCACTGATCGTGCAAATGGTATGCCTGGTAGACCAGTACATCCTCACATCACTGCTAAGTATCCTGGGTCGGTGCATGACGCCTTTGTCCTGAGAAATAGCAGCATCCCAAATGTGATGGCCCAACTGCAGAGGCACAGGGCATGGCTAATAGGTGAGCCATGGTCCCCACCCACTGTATGTTAGTGTATGCCTTCTGGTGTCATCCCCATAGCATTGTGTGAGGCTAAATGTTGTCCCTCAATACTTGCAGATGACTCTGTCTACCCAAACCTATCGTGGCTGCTGATCCCTGTGAGGAATGCCAGGAAAGGGGCTGAGGAACGTTATAATGAGGCACATGGGAGAACCAGAAGGATCGTCGGGAGGACCTTTGGTCTCCTGAAGGCCAGGTTCAGGTGCCTCCATCTGACAGGTGGATCCATGTGCTACTCACCCAGGAAGGTCTGCCAGATAGTAGTGGCATAATGCATGTTGCACAGCCTGGCCCTCAGAGGGCATGTACCTTTTCTGTAGAAGGAGGAGACTGGATATGCCCCTGTGGCAGCAGTGGACCCTGAGGACAGTGAGGATGAGGAGTCAGAGGATGAGGACGAGGACAACTGAACATCAGTTATACATCAATACTGCCAATGACACACAGGTGAGACAGTGCAACTGACCATTCCTCTGACTATTGATGTTTTCTGTGTGGCTGTAGCATGATGACATTAACTTCCATTGCATCTCAACTTACTGTCACCTATTGCTTGTCATTTTACAGATGTTGGTGAGCTAACAACTGTGTGCTAATGTGATGACTACAGACAGCTACATGTCATTATTTCTATGCTTTCACAGTGTTCAGATCATTTACATTAGATGTAACTGTTTCCATGAATGCACATTTCCAACACATAAAATACTAGTAGTCAAGTTGTGTTCAAGGGTGTTTATTGTAGTGATATGAAATTGAAGGAAAAGTGCAATGGAATAGGGTGATGATGTAGGAAAGTCCAGGGTATTGTTCCAGTCTGTTTGAAGCACAGCTCCAGTGTCCAAGGGGCCATAGGAAGGGGAGCAAAGTTAGTTCAAAGTGGACAGGGTGGGACACAAGGGGGACAATCAGGAGAGTCTAATTTCCTAGCGGTGGTCTTGGCAAATGTCTCTGGCTTCTGTCTTGGTCGCAGGGCATGTTTGCGTGCTGGTTCACCTCCTGCAGGGAGAGGGGAGCTGGTGGCCTGTGGGTCCTGTGGCGGGGCCTCCTGCCCACCACTGGCAGTGGAAGTGGAGGGCTGGTCAATGGACTGGCTAGTGGTAGGTGCCAGCTGGTGTGCTGTTGTTTCCCTCATGATGTTGGCCATGTCTGCCAGCACCCGTACTATGGAGATCAAGGTGGTGTTGATGGCCTACAAGTCCTCCCTGATCCCCTGATACTGTTTCTCGTGCAGTCACATGTTCTTCTGTACGTTGTCAAGGATCTGGCCCATCGTGTCCTGGGAATGTTGGGAGGCTCCTAGGATCTCAATGAGTGCCTCCTGGAGGGTCAGTTCCCTGGGCCTGTCCTCCCCCTGGCACACAGAGGTCCTTCCAGTGCTCCTGTTGCCCTATACCTCTGTCCCCTGAACGGTGTACCCACTGCCACTGATTGTCTTAGTGTCGAGGTGTGGACTGGGATCCCTGTAAAGGTGGGCACACTGCTGATTGACTTGTCCTAGGGACAGAGGTGTGGGTACGCTGGGTGAGTGCTGTGGTGTTGGATACTGATGGGGGAGGCTCTGTGGTGTACTGTGAGTGGGCTGGGGTGACTAACTGTCCAGTGTTCCCTGATGGACCAGGTTGATGGTCCAGATCCTGAAGTCCAGAGTTACTGTCATCGCTGGGAGCATCTTTCGTTGGGGGTCTGGATAGTCGTGGCACCTCCTCTCCGCTGGGATTGGCTCGGCACCTGTGTGGATGTGTGGTACTGAATATTCTGGACCCGTGTTATAAGCGTCGTCGTATCACAACGATTTGGTATCAGCAGACCGGGAATGATTAGAATAGTATGCACAAGCATTGTATTCATATTCGGGTAACGAAATCACCCGAATATCAGAGTTTCCGTCCTGAACCCTCGTGTTCCATTTAAACGACAGCCATTTTGTGATTGCCCTCACATAGGCCAATGTCTAATGCTAAAAACGAGTCTGAAGGACATGTACATCTTTGCTGACTCCTCTGTGACCTGGGCAAGCTGACTCCACTGCCTGAAGCCAAACCTGTTTGGCCAGTTTCTTTCCCAGTGGCCGAATGAGATTAGTATCAAGGCACAACACATCATAAAACCTTTCATCACACACAAACCATGCCTAATCTTACACACACCTGTCCCTGTTTCCTTCTTTATGACTTGCTTTACAAGGAGGAGGTGCCCGTTTATATTGGGGGTCTGTCGATATCTGATGAAAGTACTAAGCCTTGCCGGGTAATTGATTGAGGGCTGGACAAACTGAAATATGGGCTTGTCATCATAAACCTGCTATTTCTTTGTAGTGAAAATATGTGATTGATCAACTGTAAAATAAGGAATGTTTGCCTAAAGCATAATATTTTGTATAAAAGAGAAGGGTAGCTTTGCAAAGGGAGCAGTCTCCTGAGAATATACACCGTGTTGTACTTCTAGGATACCTGTTATGGGCTGCAGCCAATAAACAAGATCTTTGACTTCACCAAGAAGACTCTGTGTTTCTGTAGTCTGAAACAGGAAGGACTCGAAGTCATACGGTGTGTTCCCTGGCACCACTGGGTTCTGAAAAACCCAGTACTTCAGTTGGCGCACAACGTGGGGCGATTTCAGCGGTACCAGTCCAAGCCAGAGGTTCGTGAGGAGCTTTGTGTGAAAATTCTGGAGGGAGGGCGCCACTTCATCGACCCCTGTATGTCGACGTGGTCCGAAAGTCTTTGCTGCGAGGTTCCCCGCTTTCCGACGGCTACGAAGGACTGCTGCCCTGACTATCGCCCTGTTTTGGACCCTTGATGATTTGGTAGAGCGAAACGATAAACGAGTCTTCTGGTGACGTCATCGATACCTCAGTTAAGTATAAGTGGAGCGTCTCCCAGTCCTTAGTTTGGTTCTTAGTTTGGTATCCCCTTGGGATCTTTGATTTAGAACTTGCAAGTCCCAAAGCCGAGGGATTCGTGTATTCACGAGACTATCGTATTCGATAATCCTTTGAAGTTTGAAGCTAGACTAGAGAGCGAAGATGCCTGGTCTTAGCAGATATGGAAATTTGTTTTGTCTTGGTTATAATAGGGATTCCCGATTGGAGGACTCGTGTCCGGTTCCTCCGATTGGAACTCCAACCTATGAACTATATGTGAAACATGGCATAGGCCCCCTCAGATATAATGAAGTATGGATCCGATAAACCAGGAAAGATGGAGTTTTAAAATGGCCCCAAAATGGTAGTTTTGACACAGAGATTCTGAATAATCTGGAGGTTAAACTTTTCAAGAAGAAAGCCCGGCCGGCGATGTTTGACTCTTTCCGCCTATGGCGTAAGGAAGCCAAACAGAAGGAAATTAAATTAGCAAAGAGAAATAAGAGGGAAGAGGGTATCTCGATAATGCAAGCTGCAATGCAGTTCAAAGATGATGAAGAAGAACAGATGAATGAGCAGTTGCACAGGCAACGTAAATTGGTGACCGATAAATGTTATCCAGTTCTTCCGCTTCTTCAGCAAGATGCAGCAAAAGAACTTTAGAAAGATCCTTTAATGTCACACTTGTTGAGGTCGCCACCCCCTTATGCGCAAAATGCTACAGCACCCCCGCAACATTTAGCTGTGCAACCTCCGGTTATTGTGCCTCAGGTTCTTCAACAGCCACCAGCTCCTTTTCAGTTGGCTCCTACTACTATGGCGCAGCCCCTTCAAGGGCCGCCGATTTCGCTACCTGCTCCATCTGTACCTACTACGACTTTATGTACTACATCGACTGCCCCTTCTGGTGTTCTTCCTGATACTGCCTCTGCGTCTGCTTCTGCGTCTGCCTTGCCTCCCTCTGTTTTTCCTCCTGTTCTTTCATCAACTTCTCCTTCTGTCTGACAGAGAATGACAGATACTGTTGCCAGCCTTATATTTCCTCTCTTTGGGTCGTCTGGTGTGACCCCAGATTCGGAGCGTAAACAGTCGCGTAGTCAACTGCCTAATTCTCAAGAGAGAAAAAAGTTTGACCGTATGGCGCGTAAATGGGTTGTTTACCCTTTAAGATACGATGTAGAGTCTGTTATGGATGTCTTCCGTCAGTGGGGAGCACCGAAACAAAGATACGTTTTTGAGAAAATGTGTGCTTTCCTTTGTGAGGAATTGGAAGATAATGATTTGGAAACAAATCCGCCTGATTTGTGCCGTGTACGGTTTGAGTTTGCAAAGGGCACGATTGTGGGTCCCGATGCTGAGACAGCAGTTGCGACGTTGTTGTCCTTTAGGAATAAGGATCCTTCTCAGACATTGTTCCAACATGACTCCTCTGTTAAAAAAAAGGTGCAACAGTACCCAATGAGAGAAGTCCCTCCGGTATGGAAGGATGCCGTTGAGGCTGATGTTGCTAATCAAATTGATGCTGTCCCAGCTCATTTTCAGCGTGTTTGGGTACATGTTCCGTGGAAGCGAGCTGAAGCTTTAGCCCTTAAGCAGACTTTGCCTGATCCCCGTAAAAACCCTGCAGGGTATTATAAGGAATTATCACAGACTGCAGCCTCATGCATTATGAATTTAGCCGACATAGACATGTTATTTGGGAATGTTGTTCCACAGCCTTTGTGGGGATTGATTCGCCATACAGATCATGCGCAAGAGTTAGGTGACTCATGGGCTAATATTAGTGCTGCAAATGATAGACAAGTTGGTGGTGCCAAGCCTGAGCCTTTGGTAGCAGAACTGCCTGCTAGGATCATTACTTACATGAAGACTTTAATGCCTGCGATGCGTGTGAATTGGGATAAATTGTCTGCGTGTAAGCAGAAGAAAGATGAAACAGTGTCTGATTTCTTCACCAGGTTTGAGGAAACGTTTATCGACCACAGTGGTCAAGATATGAGTACAGAAGGTGGTCAACGGTTGTTCGTCGACAAGTTTGTGCACAATTTGCTTGCCGAGCTGTGTAAGAAATTGAAGGATTCAGAGAGTTCTTGGGCCGTTTCCTCTTCAGCACAAATATTGGCTACTGCACAGTACTACGAAAATAGGGATAAAGATGAGAAGGATAGAGCAGACAAGAAAACTAAAGAATTAAAGACGAAGGTTCTTTTACAATAGGCGTATCCGCCACGTGGTGGTCAGAGTAACTATCAGCAACCTCAACAGTTCCAGAGAAACTCGCAAAGGTTCGAGTTTTCTCAACCACGTGTTCCTGTAGGTCCCAATCAGTGTTCATATTGTAAAGAAGAGGGTCATTTCAAGTATAGTTGTCCTATTTTGTTACAGCGTACGAATGGTGCTTCTGGCGCAAGAGGTCGAGGTGTTCAACAAGCTCCTAGAGGTGGAGGACGTGGAAGTTTCCCCCAGAACACGCGTTCCTTTCCGTCTCAAAACTCAATGAATAGTTTTGACCAGCAACATAACGCGTCTGGTAGGACGGCTCAGTACTATGCTGACGACTACTATGCAGAAGATGAGAATCTGGAAGGTAATAATTGCTAGGACAGCCATAGACAAAGAGAGGGAGTTTTTTTAGTTCCAGTGGATCAGAATGGACCTTATGTTAAGGTGATTACCTCAGATGTGTCGGAGCCTTTTCTGTTGGATACTGGTGCTACAAAGAGTTCTATTATGCACTCAAAACTCCCTGGCGCACCTTTGTCTGGCGAGATGAATGTTTCAGTGGGTTTTTCTGGCGCCCCGGTTAGAAACCCGATTTCTAGTCCTATGTCCCTTTCTGTTGGACCTTGTGAATTGGAAGCACCCCTTATTCTGACGACAGGTTGTGGTGAAAACTTGTTAGGATTGGATTTGTTGAAAAGATTGTATGCGACATTATATTGTTCTCCTTCGGGAGTACAACTTACACTGGGTAGGAAATTGGTCTCTCCAATGTATTTGTCGAAGGATAAACTTCCGACCGAATTGTCGTTTCTTCCTGATACCATTTGGGCTACTGGTCCTAATGACGTGGGTCTGTTGGAAATACCGCCTTATGTTGTGACATTGAAAGCCAATGTTAAATTACCACGCATTCAACAATACAAGATCTCTAGTGAAGGTGAAAAGGCGTTGCTAGCGATCATTTATGATTTAATTGAAAAAGATGTAATTGAAGAGACAAGAGGCAACGTTTGTAATAGTCCTGTTCTGCCTGTTTTGAAACGTACTGACCCCTCTAAGCCACCTGTATACAGGCTCGTGATTGATCTTAGAGAGATAAATAAAATAGTTGTGCCACAGTTTCCAGTTGTTCTTGATATCACTGCCATATTGACTATGATTCCAGCTTCCGCCACCTGGTTCTCGGTGATTTTCTTAAAGAATGCTTTCTTCAGCATCCCGATTGCAGAGGAGAGCAGGGATATTTTTGGCTTCAGTTTAGGAGGCCGAAGTTTCCGCTTCAAACGCGCTCCTCAAGGCTACTGTGAAAGTCCATCAATATATAGTCAGGTTTTGAAAACACAGCTTGATGCCATTGATTTACCTGACGGTTCTACCCTTATTCAGTACGTCGATGATTTGCTAGTCGCTACAGATACTGAAGAGATTTGTAAAGAAGCCACCTTGTTGTTGTTGCGTCATTTGTCTGATTTACATCACAAAGTGTCCCTTTCAAAACTGCAATATTGTCGACAAGAAGTGACCTACTTAGGTCATCTCTTATCGAAGGAGGGAAGGAAACTGACCTCAGAAAGAATTCAGGCAATTGCAAAATTGAGTGTGCCAAGGACACAGAGAGAAGTACGTGCTTTCTTGGGCATTACATCATACTGCAGACAATGGATACCAAATTTTTCTTTGCTGGCCAAACCTCTGGTAGCATTGACCTATAAAGATACACCAAACCCCGTTCCGTGGTCTGAAGATTGTCAGAAAAGTTTTTCTGAATTGCGTAATGCATTGTGTTCGGTACCCCCGACTACAGTAAGCCCTTTACACTGTATGTCCATGAGAAAGAGGGTTGTGCATTGTCAGTGCTGACACAGTCTTTTGGAGACAAGCAGCGCCCGTGCGCATATTTTTCGTCGACTTTGGATCCGGTAGCTAAAGCATTGCCGAGTTGCTTGAGAGCCACTGCGGCAGCAGCTGTTTCTATTCGACAGTCCGCTGGGATAGTGATGAATAATATGTTGATTGTGATGGTTCCACATGCAGTGGACACGTTGTTAAACAGGACCAAGACACAGCATTTAACTAGTGCTCGATTGTCAGGTTACGAGTTGACACTGTTAGCGAGTCATGTGCACATAAAGAGGTGCAATACGTTGAATCCAGCCACGTTATTGCCGATTTCAGTAGAAACAGATGATGTTGAACAACATGATTGTTTTCTTAGGACAGAAGAAGAAACGAAAGGGAGAGTAGATCTTAAAGATACTCCTCTTGTAAAGTGTGATGGTACCTTATGGGTGGATGGTTCATGCTTCAAGCTTCCGAATGGTGATACGACTGCAGCATATGCTGTCACAACTTTGCATACGATTGTTGAAGCTGCACGTATACCACATAATTCAGCTCAAGCAGCAGAGCTGATTGCACTTACGAGAGCGTGTGTGTTATCGAAAGGAATGAAAGTGACCAAATATACAGACAGCCAGTATGTGTTTGGTGTGGCCCATAGTTTTGGACGATTGTGGAAAGAACGTGGGTTCCTGACTTCGCATGGAACTAAAATTCAGCATGGTCAGTTGGTGAATGAGCTTCTTGAGTCACTGACCTTGCCATTACAAGTTGCGATTGTGAAATGCAGTGCACACAAGAAGGTTACTGATGATATCGGTCGTGGCAATGCATTTGCTGACGAAATCGCTAAAGAAACAGCAACAGATGTGATGAATCGAATGTATGTTGCAGGCCCCGCAAGATGGGTTGCTGACGTTGGAATATGTGAAGATACAATAGAGGGTGTGAAGTCTCTTCAAGCTGAAGCTTCAGAGAAAGAGTTGAGTGTGTGGAAAGAAAGTACAGGTAAATTGGATGAAAATGGTTGTTGGGTTGACTTGTCAGAACATCAGCGATGGTTGTTACCCGATGCGTATGTGCTTGCAGTGGTGACAATGGCTCATGGAATGGCCCATATCAGTGTGAAAGGGATTTGTAAGTTGTTGGCTCCAGTATGGCAAAATGCTGGAATTCCTAAATGTGCAGAGAATGTGGTCAAGAATTGCATGGTGTGTCTGAAATACAATCCTGGTAGGGGAACCACAACTCCAGCTGGTCATTTTGCGCCTCCAACATATCCGTTCGAGGTTTTGCAGCTAGATTTCATCCACATGGAAAGGTGCAACAATCTGAAATACGTACTCGTTGTTGTTTGTGCCTTTTCAAGATGGGTAGAAGCATATCCCTTAAAAGACAACACTGCCTTATCCACAGCTAAAGCCCTTGCCAAAGAATTCTTCCCTAGGTTTGGAAAGCCGATAATGGTCTGGAGTGATAATGGGAGTGAATTTGTGGGTCGAGTGATGAAAAAAGTATGTGAAGGGCTAGGTATCCAGCAAAAATTCCACGCTGCAAATCACCCCCAATCAGCTGGACTAGTAGAGTGCTATAATGGCACGCTAAAACTGAAGTTGGCAAAGATACAAGCGAGCTCTGGTCTTAAATGGCCTGACGCTCTGCCTCTAGCACTCCTATCAACAAGAATGACTGTGCATTCGCGAGTGGGACTTAGTCCTTATGAAATTGTGTTCGGCCGCCCGGCCAACATATGGGGAGTGCCAAGACCAACAAAATTCAGTGAGATCGAACACCCTGTACTGCTTGATTATTTGTATGAATTGACGGCTAAATTGCGTGTTCTACACCAACAGGTTCACAATACTCTGCCTCAGGTCTCTGAAGCTCCAGGACATCTTATCGATCCTGGATCATGGGTGCTGGTCAAGAACTTCCAGCGGACAAAGAATGACCAGCCCCGTTGGACCGGCCCCTACCTCGTCCTTCTCTCAACAAGATCAGCTGTTCGAGTGGAAGGGAAAAAGAACTGGATCCACGGGGTACACTGCAAGAGGGTCCCTTTTCCTCTACCATACGACCGGTGGGACCAGGAGGGGATCGCCGACTCTGAGACTGAGACTGTGCCTCGTTTTTTGCCATTTAGCGATGCACGTGTAAAAGGAACAATTTCTGAACGAGAAAGTGACAATAATTTGCAAGAAGCTGTGCCACCGTCAATTCGATTGAACACTACAGAGCCTGAACTCTTGTTCCAGAACCAGACAGTACCTGGAAAAAGCCGTTATAATTTGAGACCAAGAACTAAGGACAAATAATTTTTTTCCCGTTCCTTTGCTATTTTTTTTGAAAGGTGCGGCTCTCTCATCTGAGAAACTTTCTTATTTTAGTTTTTTTCTTTTCGAACCGCCATCCGGGTTCAGCTGTAGGGTCGTGGTTGCCCAAGTCTTTGAAGTGCAGCTGAAGACGTTAGGTCGACAGTTCTGGTCAGTCTAAGGGAGTTGCCCTGGACTGACAGAAGCATTCCCTAGCATAGAACACCCTACCACCACGAGCAGCAATTAGAGAGGATGGAGTTTTTCAAGAATGAGAGACCTGCCAGACAGATGGACTTTAAAGCCAGAATGGGTATAATAATGACAAAGAAACTATTTTTGATATTATGTGTTTTCATGTTGTTTAGTGTAATGACGTTTTTAATAGGATATGTTTTATTCTGTTTTCAAGTGACATTTGCACCCATTACACAGCCCATACCTCCTTCTACTGTTTCCTCGCATTCTTTTCACCCCCTGCCTGAACACGAGTCTGCCAGAAGATTAGAATTTGTCAACAATTCATTCATTCAGCTTCTACACCAACACCAATTAGTAGTGAACACAACTAACTGTTGGGTGTGTGGTCTTATGCCCCATACTACTGATAAAGGTATCCCTTATCTGGTCCTGCCTTTCAGCCATAATGGTTCTGTATGGGCATATAGAACGGTGTTCATATACGCGTACAAAGCCAACCCCCTACGTTCTGTGAAAGATAATCCTAAAAATAGTGCTCTAGCTAAGGGTATAGTAGATATGATTAGGGAAGATATTTCCTATGAGACTATCCCGAGAGATGAGACACTAGCATATATTGGATGGAACATAACAGGATATGGAGTTACTCTGAGTGGGAACCAGTGAGCAAAGAGATCCTCCCCGATTTGGATTGTACCCCATCAGGGTCACCTATGTCTGCAAGGTAATGGCAAGAATCCCAGAGCTCAGTTAGGGAAAAGTATCTGCACTGAAACATATGTTTTTGCGTCTCAGACTTCTCCTTCGTTCTTAGCAGCTAAGGGTACCTATTTAATCTGCCATAATAGAGCCTATACATGGTTGCCCCCTGACTTCTCAGGCACATGTTTTGTTTTGTTCCTGTTACCTCCCACCTACACGGCCGCGGCAGATTACCATAAGACAAGGATAGTTCGAGGTGTCATAAGTAAAGAAGACACTACAGGACAAGAATTTGGAGATTTCGCAAAGGGTTTTCTGCCGTTTTGGGGCCCTATGGTGAACAGCAGGAACATAAGGCAATTGACAAGGGTGGTTGAATCCACGGTAGTTGAAACCGCCGGTGCCCTTAGTAATTTGACTGCTGAGCTCCAGTCGGATCGCCTTATGACTCTTCAGCACAGGGTCGCATTAGACGTCATACTTGCAGACCGAGGTGGGGTATGTAAAGTGATCCAATCAAGTTGCTGTGTTTTCATCCCAGATAACGCTCCGACAGTCTACCAGGCCATTTCCAAACTGCATAAGATCTCCGAGTCTATTCACGTGGATAAAGGAGATTGGTCATTGATGGGGTGGTTCTGGGAGCTGATATCCGCCTGGGGATGGAAGTCTCTGATAGTCATTGGGATGATCTTAGCCATTCTTTTCCTGTCCTGTCTGTGTGTACAGTGTGCTCCTGCAATATGTGGCCTCTGTGCTACATCATGTGTAAGGAAACCTGTATCAAGGGACGAGCTAAGTAATAGGATGATGCTACAGCAATATCTCAACGACTTTATGAATATAGACCTGGACTCAGATTAGCGTGAGTATAGGTTATTGCCTATGTAAGGGCAAAAGGAGGGTCTGTGGTACTGAAAATTCTGGACCCGTGTTATAAGCGTCGTCGTATCACAACGATTTTGGTATCAGCAGACCGGGAATGATTAGAATAGTATGCACAAGCATTGTATTCATATTCGGGTAACGAAATCACTCGAATATCAGAGTTTCCATCCTGAACCCTCGTGTTCCATTTAAACGACAGCCATTTTGTGATTGCCCTCACATAGGCCAATGTCTAATGCTGAAAACGAGTCTGAAGGACACGTACATCTTTGCTGACTCCTCTGTGACCTGGGCAAGCTGACTCCACTGCCTGAAGCCAAACCTGTTTGGCCAGTTTCTTTCCCAGTGGCCGAATGAGGTTAGTATCAAGGCACAACACATCATAAAACCTTTCATCACACACAAACCATGCCTAATCTTACACACACCTGTCCCTGTTCCTTTCTTTATGACTTGCTTTACAAGGAGGAGGTGCCCGTTTATATTGGGGGTCCGTCGATATCTGATGAAAGTACTAAGCCATGCCGGGTAATTGATTGAGGGCTGGACAAAATGAAATATGGGCTTGTCATCATACACATGCTATTTCTTTGTAGTGAAAATATGTGAATGATCAACTGTAAAATAAGGAATGTTTGCCTAAAGCATAATATTTTGTATAAAAGAGAAGGTTAGCTTTGCAAAGGGAGCAGTCTCCTGAGAATATACACCGTGTTGTACTTCTAGGATACCTGTTATGGGCTGCAGCCAATAAACAAGATCTTTGACTTCACCAAGAAGACTCTGGGGGTCATTCTGACCCTGACGGGCGGCGGAGGCCACCCGCCAGAGTTCCCCCACCAAAATACCGCTCCGCGGTCGAAAGACCGCTGAGGGTATTTTGGGATTTGCCCTGGGCTGGCGGGCGACCGCCAAAAGGCCGCCCGCCAGCCCAGGGCAAATCATCCTTCCCACGAGGCGGTCAGAATACCCTGCGGGGCACCGCCGGCCTGTCGGCGGTGCTCCCGCCGACCCTGGCCCCGGCGGTCTCTGACCGCCGGGTCAGAATCACCCCCTCTGTGTTTCTGTAGTCTGAAACAGGAAGGACTCGAAGTCATAGGGTGTGTTCCCTGGCACCACTGGGTTCTGAAAAACCCAGTACTTCAGATGGAAGTGATGTATTATGCTTCATGTCTCTGACATATTGTACATCCCTGGCTTTCCTTCTTTCATTGTTGTTGCCCTGCCACCTTTGTTTGTGTATGGTGAGGTATTGTGGGATTGTTAGTTTCCCTATTATGTGCATGCTTTAGTGATTGGTGGCCATGCAGGGCCGGGAGGGCTGTCCCTGCAGGATTTGGCATTGGGGTTAGTCATATGTCTATTCTTCTATCAGATCACGCCCCAGTAATTATTGATATGAACCTTCCAGGAAATTCCTCCTTTTCTAATTGCTGGAGGTTTAATAACACTTTATTGCAAGACCATTTATTTATTGAACAATTGACAATGTTTTCTAAAGAATTTTGTATGCACAATTTACCTTCTGACACTCAGATGAATTTTATATGGGATGCATTTAAAGCTACTGCTACTGCTAGAGGCTTTATTATAGATTATGTTGCCACTAAAAAGAAAGAACATTCGAAGGTTTCCTCTCAATTGCTTACACAAATAAAGTGTCTTGAGCATGAATATTTCTTCTCTGACAAACCAGATTCCTTATCCAGGTTGATTGATGCTAAATTACAATACAATATGCATTCTTTGGAAATTGCATGTGGAACTCTATTCAAAATAAATTCCAAATTTTATGGGGGGGGACAATAAAGCGGGTAAACTATTGGCAAATTATCTAAAGATCAAAAAACAAAAGTCTAAAATTACTGTTATCACAGACACATTTGGAAACAGGCACACTAATGATTGATCGAGTTTGTTGGGATTTTATGTTTGGAGAATTAAAATGGCATGGTTTTAGTCCTCATATTATTAAACGTTTTAGTATTTTATACTCCTCACCCTCTACATCTATTTTAGTCAATGGTAAACAATCCCATTACTTCCCCCTGAACAGAGGTACTAGACAAGGTTGTCCTCTATCACCTCTTTTATTTTGATTAGCCCTTGAGCCCCTTCTAGAGAAAATACGTAGGTCATCTGATTTTTATGGTTTTAAGCATAAAGACACAGAGATTAAGTTCACAGCATATGCTGACAATATTTTGCTTTTCATCTCTAATCCTCAAAAGACTATTCCGGAATTTTTTAACTTACTACAAGAATACTCAAGTGTCTCAGGTTATAAGCTTAATGTAGACAAATCAGAGGTTTTGCCATTAAATTCTTATTGTTTACCCGACATCTTTAAAGATACTGGTTTTACGTGGAACTCTAAGAATATCAAATGCCTGGGCATATCCTATTCCAACTCTATTAAAGACACAATTCGAACTAATCTCAAAGAGGTAGAGTCAAAGATATTGAAATTGCTTGACAGGTGGTATCCTCTTTATTTAACTTGGTGGGGAAGATTAGCCACAATTAAAATGATGTTGTTGCCCATTTTTAATGTTATTTATCTATGCTCCCAGTTAAACTTACTTCTGTTTAAAAAAAAAATTATGGAACAAACGTAAATCTCGTATATCTTTAGTCAAATTACAAGAACCTAGAGATAATGGAGGTGTAACTTTTCCGTGCCTTAGAAGATATCACTCTGCTTTTGTTTTAAAACAAATATGGTTGTCCCTCTCTCCAACTTTTCATAACGGGACCTCTCTATGGAGTCAATTGGAGCACTCACAAATTACACCATTTACATTTAGAGATGCAGTTCGGCTTTCAAAACCTCCTAAATCTCTTTTCTCTCCGATCATAACTCATTCTATTTCTACTGCCAAGCCATTACTTCTTGCATCTCACTCCTCATACGAGAACCTTAGGCAAACTCCTATATGGTACAATAATTATATTACATTTCATAATAGAACTTTAGTTTGGAAAGAGTGGATGCACAAAGGCATTATACATTTAGATAACTTAATTTTAGATAATGCTGTACTTGAATTTCAAGATATTCAACAGACATTTCACATCTCCTCTGATTACGCTGTAAAATACCAAACTCTCTTTGCTATCCTCTATACCTTGTTATCTCAATCTTTGGAGGATCCCTCTTCTACACAGCCTATTTCCCAGCCTCATAATTTTTCCTCACAAGTCCCAGGGTCCTTTATATATAGAACCCTTACACATACCTGTCTTGTGAGACCAAAGTCTAAAATAGAATTAGCATGGGAGCAGGATTTCAATCAAAACCTTCCTATATCTACATGGAAACAAATATGGTCAAAACTCCATACAACATCCCATTCAGCATCTACAACCCAAACATTAATTTATTTTTTATAATAGGTTGTTCTATACTCCTGTAGATCTTTATAAACTTAAACTTACTACAGACAGCAAGTGTTGGTAGTGCTCTAAAGAAAATAGCCATTATATGCACATGTTTTTTGAGTGCCCTTCAGTTCATACTTTTTGGGCACAAGTTTGGGATAAAGTCAATCAGATTTTGTCCATCAATGTACCTTTCAATATATTACATATTTTTTGGGGGTAGTACCTCATCTATTTGGCATTCTCAATCACTGCTTGGTAAATTGGCTGATTTACTCATTGCTAGCACACTGCAAATTATAACTTCTAATTGGAAAGATACCATGAGAATATATGTTGTTGCTTGGTGGAATCTGATTTGTTATAATCACAGAATGGATCGAGCAAATGCTAATACTACTCAACTGTTAATTAAAAGGGACAAGCTTTTGCTTTCCTCTCACCTCTTTTCTTTCGCAATACAAGACCTTTCATACTACTGTTAACACTTAATGGTTGCTTTATTGTAAATATGTGGTTTTTAATTTGCATTGTTAAAATTTTTCTTTCCTTCCTTTCTCTCTTCTCTTTCTTTCTTTACTAAAACATAACAAAAATGCTAGTATTCTATGGTACAATATTCTATTCCGATAGTGCATACAAATTGTTTTTATAGGTAAATTATCTTTATGATTTTTTTTGTTACAATGTATTTATCCAATTGTACTAGTGTATGCTAACGTATTCAATAAAGCATTATTAAACACAGAAATAACAGGAGAGGAGTCCCAGAGTACCGGTTGTCATAGCAGAGAGGTGCCTCCTGAAGCAGGGAAGTGACTCCATCACTCCACAGGAGTTTCCTTCAGTTCTTCTGGTGCAGGGTGAAGACAGGCAGTCCTCGAAGCATGTACACCTTGGAAATTGTTGCAATTTCTGGCTGGAGCTGAAGTTGCAGGTCATAGGAGTCTTCAAGGATACTTTGTTGCAGTTACAGTGGTTCCTGGAGCAGTCTGAGGTTGATCTGATGGTCAGAAGCTGAAGCAGAGGATGCAGAGGATGCAGAGGAGTCTTGGTGGAGTCTTGCACACCTAATCTGAGGAAACACCCAGAGGAGAGACCCTAAATAGCCATGAGGGAGGGATTGGGTACCTACCCAGGTATGCACCTATTAGGAGGGGTCTCTGACATTACCTGCTGGCACTGGCCACTCAGAGGTCTCCAGAGGGCCCCTACACCTTGGAATCCAAGATGGCTAATGCCAGGGACACTCTAGAAGAGCTCTGGGCAACACCCATGGGGTGGTGATGGACAGGGGAGTGGTCACTCCCCTTTACTTTGTCCAATTGCGTGCCAAAGCAGGGACTAGGGGTCTCTGAACTGGTGTAGACTGGTTTATGCAAGGAGGGCACTTTTTGTGCTGTTCAAAGCATTTCCAAAGGCTCTGGGAGGATACCCTTCCCTTGCCTTGTACACCTATTTTCAATGGGAGACAGTGTAACACTCCTCTCCTAAAGGAAATGCATTCTTCTTCCTTCCTGGGATTGAGCTGCTCAATCCCCAGGAGGGCAGAAACCTGTCTGTGAGGTTTTTTATTTATTTTATTTGAGTTCATTCGGTCTAGAAATCTAGACCATTTAGAGTAACAAAGATAACAATCATACATGATAGATAATATTTGTTAAAAAAACGTAATAGCAATATAAAAAACAATAATAATCAGGACAGTATAACAATAAAATCAACAGGACTAAGGCGGTCATTCTGACCGCGGCGGTCGCCGCCCGCCAAGCGGTTCCTGCCGAAAGACCGCAGCGGCCATTCCGGCTTTCCCGCTGGGCCGGCGGGCGACCGCCAGAAGACCGCCGGCCGGCCCAGCGGGAAAGCCCCTTCAACAATGAATCCGGCTCCGAATGGAGCCTGCGGAGTTGCAGGGGTGCGACGGGTGCAATGGCACCCGTCGCGATTTTCACTGTCTGCAAAGCAGACAGTGAAAATCTTTGTGGGGCCCTGTTAGGGGGCCCCTGCACTGCCCATGCCAGTGGCATGGGCAGTGCAGGGGCCCCCAGGGGCCCCACGGCACCCGTTCCCGCCATCCTGGTTCTGGCGGTGGACAATGCCAGAAACAGGCTGGCGGGAAGGGGGTCGGAATCCCCATGGCGGTGCTGCAAGCAGCGCCGCCATGGCGGATTCCCTGGGCCAGCGAGAAACCGGCGGGAAACCGCCGGCTCCCCTTTTCTGACCGCGGCTTTACCACCGCAGTCAGAATCGCCCAGGAAGCACCGCCAGCCTGTTGGCGGTGCTTCCGCTGCCCTCCGCCATGGCGGTCATGGACCGCCAGGGTCAGAATGACCCCCTAAGTATTTGATCATAGATAAAAAGTACAATAAATAAGACATGGCTAAAAATGTTAAGAGAAAAAAGATAAAAGCTAGGATATAAAATTTTGTCTAACATACCAATGTGTGCAGTTATTTTCCCGTAAGACCTGGCCCTCGTCAATCCAAAAAACAAATAGAGTTCCCATTTAGATATAGGGTACTTTAACAAGAAGCCTATCAGATTTCAGCTAAAAAAAAAAGGCTCTATAAGCTTATACAATCTCTATTGTTCATATAGAGGGCAACAAGTTCCTACAAAAAATTCCTACTGATACTACTAGAAAATAACAGTTGAGACTCCTTCTGTCGACTAATGTCAGGATGGCTCACATGCCCTTTGATACAATAAGCCTACGCCGGATGTACCAGGCCTCCGATAAATATTTGGTAACTGTAATAGCTACCACGGAGGATGAGTCATATGTACAGATTCTGGTGGTGTTTGCTCTATCCTGTAATGACATGTTTTTGCTGAGGGGAATGATCCACCTCCCTCTGGGACTCTTATACAAAGGGCAGAAAAATAGTATATGCTCTATTGTTTCTTTGCAATTTTGGCAAGAGATACATCTATAATTTGAAACGATGTTAGATGACCAGTGAGCCGTAAAACCATTAATAGGCAGTGTACCATATCGTAGTTGGAGATATAAAGCACGGGCGTACGGAGGCATGGGAAGGTTCAAGAAGTTCTCAGCCCAAGGCTCGTGCTTGAATTGGAGAAATTCCATTGTTAGCCTGCCCGCCCCCTTTTGGTGCAAGGAGTCTTCATTAACTTTCTCCCAATATCTTTTTGTGACAAGTTTCCTTGCATTATCGGGGATTTGATCCGGATATTTCCAGTAGCAAGGAAAACCTATTTTGACCCAGGCAGATTTAATCTCCTTCAGCCATGGAATTTTTTCCAGTGCCTTGGGGGCGGCTATGAGCTCTCTTATAGCCAGCCTATATGGTTCGAGTTCAACAGATTTCCATAAACGAATCCAATAGGAGAGAGGCCTTAGGGCCGCTGTGGTTTTAATACTGTTTAAACCTAGGTCAAGCCTTAGAGGGGTCATTGGTGAGCCCATACCTAACCGGGCAATCTGTCTAAGGAAATGATTTTCCTTGGTTTGCAGAGTATTGAGGTTTTTGTGGGACCCCCAAAGTTTCGCTCCATAAAGGGCCACTGCTCTGATTTGGACATTGTAAATCTCCGCAAGTATGTTCAAGGGGGGACTCAGAGCCTTTCTCGATCTACGGACAAGGGCCCCGCCTGTCTGGCTTATAATGAGAGCCCCTTTGTCAATGGCTGCCTTCCATTTGCCTGTGGTTGATAGTGTGAAACCCAAATAATCGAACTCTTCTACTTTCTCCAATGGAATCGAGTTCATTTCTATACTAACGCGCGATCGTTTCTTGGAGGTACTATATATCATAAGTTTTGTTTTCTTAATGTTTACGTCCAGACCATAGTCACTACAAAAAACACAGAATTGGTTGATCAGCTTTTGGATTCCCATTGGCGATTTGGATATCAAAATTGTATCATCTGCATATAGCAGACACAGGATATTTTCCCCAACCAATTTAGGTGAATCATTTGTACAGTTCTCTAAATAGTGGATGCAATTATTGATATATAGCAAAAAAAGAGTGGGTGCCAGGACACATCCCTGTCTAACTCCTTTTTTAATAGCTACGGGGTCAGTCAACTCGCCCCCCTGGCCACATCTAATTTGAGCGAAAGTATTTTCATGCAGTTGAGCAATGAGTTTCAGGAGACCAGATGGCACTCCCATATTTGATAATGTTGACCACAGCAGGTTCCTGGGGATCAAATCAAATGCGGCTCTGAGGTCTATGAAGACCACATAGAGATTACCCCTCCCCAGGTCAACATTCTTCCATTTTATTGACATGAATCTTAGGGCTTGGTCAACTGTACTCACTGCAGGTCTGAATCCTGCTTGTAGGTCAGAAAGAGCTTCAGACTCCATAATCCATTCCTCAAGATGGAGCAGAAGATGTTTTGCATAGGTTTTTTGGGAGTTATCAAGGAGACTGATCGGACGATAATTGGCAGGGATATTCGGATTTCCTTTTTTAAAAATGGGTACTATTTCAGCCCCTCTCCAAGTGGGTGGAGCGGGGGCCCCTGCTGCAATTGCATTGCAGATAAGGTTGAGATATGGTGCCCATATATCTGGTCTTGATTTGTATAGATCGCCTGGAATCTTATCTGGGCCAGGGGCCTGTCCCCATTTCAATGAGTCTATTGCTGCTCTTGTTTCGGTTACAGAGAATGTGATGGGGTGGTCTCTTGGTTTATTGAGGCATCAGGGGCCCACAGAGATGCTTCAGATGGCCCTTCGTATAGTTGCCCAAAGTGCTCTACCCATGATGCTGAGAGAATTGAGGAGCCAGGTGCGGCAGGGGAATTACTACAGTCATCAGTTATTAGTTTCCAGAACCTAGATGTGTTATTGGATTTAGCAGTCTCTGGAATAATAACCCATCTGGCCTCTTCCCAGCTTCTGCGTGCCTTGGAACATTCCTTCTTATAAACCTTTCTGGCTGTTCTTAACAACCCAACATGGCCTTCTTTTATTGCTTCCAGGAGAGATAGTTGTGCTTCTCTGCAACAATTGTCAAACCAAGGAGCGCAGTGCTTTTTGTTAGGATTATTGAGAATCTTTTTTGTAAAAAGATGCTTTAAAGATTGAAACAAATCAGTGTGGGCTGCTAAGAGTCTGTCACCCTCCCCATTCTCGTTTAGCCGGATCATACACTCCATCTGGTTGGCAAGCAGGTTGTAAATAGATGCCAGGTGTTTAGGGGAAGAAATAACAGATTCCCATTTTAGGTTGCGTCTGTTATTAGTTAGGGCCAGCTGGGAGGCATGGATCTTAGAGTAGGGCACATTAAACGAAGGAAAAAGTCCTCTTGTCGATAAGATGAACGGGTCATGATCGCTCTCAATTTGCTTTTGGACCCTCATATCGAACATGTGGCTCCACAGTCGGATGTCAAGAAATATATAATCAATACGACTGCTTTGCCCTCCGCGCCTAAAGGTAGCTTGCAAATTTACATCCGAGCGCGAGCGACCATTGCAGGCTCGGAGGCCATGGGCTAGTGTGATGTCGGACAATAAGCGCGCAGATTTATTCAGCCTTGGTCTTTTGTTGGAGACTAGCTGAGGGATGCCCCAGTGGGCATCCTCTTCTTTACATATTCCTTGGACTAGAGGATTAGGTTCGAAAGTGACATTAAAATCCCCTCCAATCAAAACAAAGAAGGAGGGATTGTTTTTAAGAAAACTGTCCAAAATGGACAGGACATCAGAATCAGGGTGGGAGCTCACATTCCTGTTACAGATATTAATTAAAAGTAAAGGTCTCTCTTCAGAAATCATTATTAATAGGACTTGCAAGTCAGGGCAACCCGTATCTATTTCTTCTATCTTGCACCTATGAGAAGTATTGATCCACACAAGCAGCCCTCCTGATGGTCTCCCAGAAGATGACTTGCGTGCTGGAACCGAATAGCTTTTAAAGCCTAGTCTATATTTGGGTTCTAATGCCCACGTTTCTTGGAAGAGGCAGATCAGGTGATCATCAATAAAATTGCCCCATCCTGGGCTTTGTAATTTGCTTTCCAACCCTGCTATATTCCAGCTGAGTACCTTATTGAGATCCTCTGTTTTTATGGACCCTGCTTTATTCTGAGGATATTTCCTACAGGGGGAGGAACTGCTGGGAACCATGCTATTTCCCTCAGGTATATTAGGACCAGTAGCTTTCTCGCTATGTGCCTTGTAAGCCTCGCTGGATATGACCCCAGCTATATTTAAATTTGGTAGGTTGGCCATACGGGTGGACCCCAGAATGTGTGGAACAATTGACAGGTACGGAATACATTCCTCGCTGGCTTGGCTTGTGGTACTTGTGGGTGATCCCTGATTAACAGGATCTGCCAAGGTCGAAGGGGCAACAGAGTTAGAGATGCTGAGGGCAGTAGGGTGAATGTCCTCAGCCTCACCATTGCTCGGAGCCACTTCCGAAAGGTCATCTCCTAGTCAGTCTGTCTCAGAAAGAGATGACGAGGGGCATCTAGGGCCAAGTGCAGGGATAGACTGTGTGTGGATAGCCGGGGGAGCCCCGTATAACATTGGCAATTGTCTACTCCAAGCTGGCATGGGAGGTGGATAAAACACTTGTAACCTGCAAAGAGAGGCTTTTTCAATTATAGGATAAGGTCTATTAGCGTTTAAAAAGAGCCGTTGGACAAGGTCAGGAGAATTGAAGTTGATAACTATGCAGTCCCCTGAACCGATCTTCGCTAGGGAACCAACCCACCCTACCCTTCTCACCATCAGTATTGAGGGTGTCATGGAAAAAGCAAACCCCGCATTCGTGTGCAACCAATGGATGACCTTGTTTTTAAGTTCGGTAAAAGATTCAGTGAAATGAGGTTTGAGTTCAGGAACATTCGATATAATGAGCACATAATGACATGATTCTGGTGGTAAATGGAGCACTTTTGGATCTAGCAGACCCCTGATCTTGTCACTCTTCTGGTGTTCTGTTTGCGGGTGCTCCCAAGTGGGGTTGCCATCTCCCGGATTAGTTACTGGGTTATTCCATGGGGTGGTTCCTTTTGAAAGGGGAACTGAGACCATATGGGGCTTATTCATTAAAATACTAGCTGTTTTGACAGAGCTGGGCCAATCTTGGTTTAAAGAGGAAAAAGGGATTTTGGGTATTTGGCCAGTGGGTCTATTGGCAGTGATGAGGTCCTGGTTGGCAAGGGGATGGGATTGAATATCTACGGGTGGAGCAATTTTTGGTGGCTGGCTATTAATAAGGCTTTCCAATTTGTCCTCAATTGATTGGAGGCGGGTTAAAATAGGAAGAAATAGTTTTGAAAGCTCATCTCTTATGAAATCCCTGGTGTACTCATTTGCATGGCACTCATTTGTGTTGTGTAAGGGGATTAATACCGTATCCTTATTAGAAGATTGGGCCAAGTTAGAGGGGCTCAAAGTCCTGGATCGTTTGTTTTTAAAAGAGGGTTCCCTTCGTTTCCTTTTTCCTTTGGTATTAGAATCTGCTAAGTTAAGGGGGCCTTCATTTGAGGGACTCTGAGCCAGCAGAATTGGTGCAGCACGGGTGGTAATTACAATTGGGGTTTCATCCTGATTCTCCTGGGAGATTGTAGAGGGGGAGGGGTAGTCAGTACAGACTGTAATTTTGTTCGGGGGGGGCTGTGGGGCTGAGCTATCATGAACTAGGCTGTTGGTTGAAGAAGGGGGGCAGCTATGCGTCGCTGCACTAACTCTATTTCTTTTTCAAGTTCCCCAACAGCCTTTTGCAGAAAACCATCTAGGGTTTTGTTAGAGTGCTGCTTTCCTTCCAACCCACCCCCACGTCGTCGGCCCATTATTCTTTAAATCAGGGGCCTTTAGTGAGCCCCCGGCTTATAGAGGTGTGTAGGCCTTTGGGACCCAGCCTCTGTCACTATAGTGTGATTAATGAGCTCCTCAGACCCTACTGTTCACAAATCCCAAAGACAAGACCACAGTGAGATGCCCAAAGCGTATATATATAGCCTGGCCCAACCACTTATCAGGCGCAGACAGGCGCAAAACGGGTAATGAATTTTGGGCTCCTGCCCTTGGGAGAAAAAGAATGGTGCCGCCTCCTTCCGCCCTCCAAGAAACGTAATTCAATAAGCAGTTATATGATGAACTGAGGTAAATTCAACTGAGTACACAGAAAAACCTGCGAGTATCCGGTTTAGGTTGATAGTTTTCCACGTGCTTGATGGGGCCTGGGGCTCTATGGGAGGGCTGCCCACGCACCGAGCAGAGGAACTTAAGATCTCCTTCAGGCAGCCATGGACAAGTTAGCTGTCTGGTCCACGTCTTTGGGTAGATGTCAGAGGGGTGGCCCTGCCCTGCCTCTTCCTGGCAATGACCGGCCCGCCCTTGGCCCGGGCTTTGCCTGGGCGCCGCCTGCGCGCGTCCCGCGACGGCGGGAGCGCAAAGTTATTTTAAAGGGCTCCTGCCCCGTGACACTCCTCCCTGCAGCAAACAGAGCTTCCCGCAACGGCGACCTAGACACAAGAACACATGTGTACGGTCTACCATTTCACAGTTACTGGGCCCGATTCACAAAGGTATACTTAGATCAAAAGTCTAGTTGCTCCTAGTAAAGTTCGAATTTTGGTTTAAGTTTAGACTTTTGGTCTTAACTTAGCCAAAAAGTCTAAAATTAGTCCAAAAGTATTTACTCGTAGCAAAGTTACACCTTTGGTCAAAGTTCAGACTTTTTGTCTAAACTTAGACTTTTTGTCTAAGTTTACCATTTGTGAATCGGGCCTGCTGTAAATATTCCATATATTGACATAGCACCTATGTGAACCTAGCCAATACAAAATTTAGGTAGTCATGTATTTTACACAACAGATCAAAATCCTGCTGTCAAAAACATGTGTGCAAATCAACTACATGTGTGAAATGCATTTTGCGTGGAACAATAAGAACAACACAAAGGTGGCAATGCACCATACTATGCATGTGTACAAGGTATGTGCAAATGTTCACTGATTTTCAGACATCCCATCACAATCCAGAGGAAGTGGAAATGGCAACAATGTGTGAAGATTGTGAGGATCATTTACAAGCCCTTGTGCACTGCCTAAACATCACTTTTAGTGAAGGTCTGGTTACGCACACAGCAGGGCCATACCTACAAGGCCACGTAAAGCCACCATATGTGACATTCCATGGCATTCTAGATATGGACTGAGGCAACACAACATGAGTCACTGCCTTGCCACACCCTGCAATAGGGATGTATGCCATGGGAGTTACATGGGTGTTCCTGAGTAACACCCATGGCATTTGACACATTCCCATATTTACGAGATTAGAAAACCTGGAAATGTCTCAAGAGGCGAAGCCGGCCCAGGGGAGGTGTAAGGGAGGTCAACAAGCAAGAATATCTCAATTCCTCTTTGTTTTACCTTTTGCTTTGTGTGTTGCCTTCAGCCACAAACATAGAAAGATGAATATGCCTCCTTTGATTGTTTATGTGCCGGAAGGTGTCCCTTTCTGCACAATAACAAGCATCCCTGCAATGCATATATCCTTGCACCATGGTGCAACTGTGTCTGCATAGGTGCTTTGCAGACCACTGTGCACCAGTAAAGGTGAAAAGGACAGGAATGCGCAGTAAATTATGGATACAGCCCATTCCTGTCTTTTTACCTTTGAAGCAGTGCAGCAAAAAAACACATTTGGTTTCCCTGCACTAAAACCTTGTAATTATGGTCCTTTGTCTGTAATGTAGACAAAAAGTAAGATCTTCTAATATGGCTGCATTCACGTATGAAAGAAAGGATGCCATTTTCATAGCTGGACTACATATGTGAACCAATAATGAATTACATGCAGAGACCTCTATCAGGCAAAGCATAACACATTCAGAAAACATACAAATCTGTGTTTGTCACAACAATATCTTCCCTGTCCAAGTGGGTGCACTATGAACGCATGGAGTCACACATACGTGGAAAAGTCAACAAACACATGTAACACAGGCCAAGTTGAAAAGCTTGTCAGTAAAGCGATATTGTGCAAAAAATCTAAAAGAAAAGTGTAACTAATAGATAGGTTTATTCCAAAGCAATGCATCAGAAATAGATGCTTAAATACGAAAAGTAACGCATTCTGATAGGAAGTGACACTTTTGATGGCAAAGTTGGAAATGTGAGGCTTAATCATGAAACATGACACCCTTGATGTTTCAGTCGTTAAAGTTACGCTTGTTCTTACAATGTGACGCTTTGGATGCTTGCATTAGAAAAAGGGATGCTTCTTTAAAAAAAATGTGGTGGTTCAGTAGGAAAAGTGATGCTTCTGCAGAAAACGTGATGTATCCATCAAGGAGGTAATGAAATGGCTCAGCCAATGCTCCAAACCAGGAAGTGTGATGTTCACTTCACTTTCACTGTAGAGTGTTAGGGACAAATGTACAATGCATTTTACTGATCACAAACGGCCAATCGGGCCATTTGCGACTGGTAAAATTTACTTAGCTATGTATCAACCCTATTTTGCGAGTCAGTAGCTATTACACACTCTCAAAATAGGGCTTGCAAGTCACGATTAGGAAGGAGCGTGTAAAGGTAAATGTAAAGATTTAAGGAGTACATGTACAGTTTTTGTTGCAGGGCAGTGCTGCAAGCATTCATGCTGCACCGTCCTGCATCTAAGAAAAAGACCAGAAATGCTCCTTATCTGTAGGATTTTGAGCTTCCATTTCTTTTTCATCAACATCTGCACACAAATGGCTGCCATGTGCCAAGGCAGGCACCCTTGCACTATGTTGAAAAGGTGTCTGCATTGTAGATAGGAATTTTTTTGGGCATGAAGTGAGACCTTCCTGCACAAAAACAAACAATGGAGGGGAGTTCTACATCATATGCATGCTGCAGACTTCAGCACACATAAAATTATGAAAAAGGAGAAGACACATATAATTTTGGCTCATTAGGCCTCCCTCATGCCTCTGCAGGGGAGGCGTAGGCTTCTGAAGGAACACCTCCATATGGGACCACAGCTGGTGGCCAGAAGAACTGGGACCAGCATCCACACCAATAAACCACACACACGACCTGGGCATCACCCTAGACAGCCAACTGACCTTAAAATGACAAATCAATGTTGTCTCCTCCTCCCGCTTTCACACCCTCCACAGAATCCTCAGATGGATCTCAATCAACACCAGAAAGACTGTCACACAGGCTCTCAGCACCAGTCGCTTTGACAATGGTAAAACTCTCTACGCCAGAATATCCACCAAGCTCCTCAGAAGACTCCAGACCATACAGAACAAGGCAGCAAGGTTCATCTTGGACCCTGGCGGAAGGACCTACATCACCCCCTACCTCAGTGACCTCCACTGGCTACTCATCCAGAAGAGATGCCAGTTCAAGATCTTCACACTAACCCACAAAGCTCTACACAACCAGGGACCCTCCAACATCAACCATCCATTGAGATTTCATCTGCTTACAAGACACCTGTGCTCTACCATACTCGCTCATACTGCCAATGTGCTGCATTGCCTTACTTCATATCTACAAGGGAATGAAAAGCTACGCTGGGTGAGTTGAAGTGGTCTTGTACCTATGGCTCTGCAGTGTGTTCCACCGGACCATCATTAATAGTGTTATTCCTGCGCTGCAAAGGGACTTGGAAATAAGCCACTAGATATGTATCAGGAAGGTTCAGATCTATATGTTGGCTAAGATACCATGATACGCAGAATAACTGATGAATAAATATAACATGCCACAGGGGTCTGTTCACAGTGGCATTACATTTGTGAAAACACACCATGCTATGAAGGCTAGGTGCCATGTGAGACATCCAACACTGTTAAGGGAGCACTGTCACACAGTCTCCTGCACCTGATATGTGAGGTGCCAGGTACTGTCTACATATCCTGCAACATGGAAAACAGGACACCATTATCTGGACCTTCAAACTTAGCTCTGTGCTACATGTCCAATATACTGACAGTACCAGGCATTAATGACGTCAAAGTACTGTAATACAAATGTACTAATGTAGAAGTTCAGCATTCACAGAGCATTGTACCTTTTCTTGTCTTTTAGGTGGCAGACCTGATCTCTACACCTGTGGTGAGGTGGATGCCTTCCGGGATCCTAATGCTACCAGTGAATGTCTCCTGATTCTTTGTGTGCACTGTAAGGAATGTCTGAGTTCAAGTATGTTGTTCTTCATGCAATGTGTAAGGTGTAGCATAAGTAAGCTGAAACAACTTTTGCTGACACTTTGACACACACCAGTATTAGGACAAAGTGGCATGTACAATAGAAAAGGTCACTTTGCAATGTAGCGCAATTTTCTATGTAGGCAGGTACACATGCTGGATGTATCAGAATGTTGTACCATCTATGTTGCTGGTGCTTATGGCACATGCACCATCACCTGCCTTAGAAATCAACAGGTGTGCATAATTGCAAAAGAATTGTCACACACAATATGGACAGGAGGTGGCAACATGTAACCCAAAAACTGTTGACATAAATGGTGTAGGGAATAGTCTGATTGATTGAAGGCTAGTCAGACATTCATGGAACTCAAAACTCTATTTGTTATGAGATCCTTCTATATGCCAGTAGTTTAGTGTCTAAACAGCGTTAATACTACAATGGACCTAGCAGACCAGGTAAGCAGGCTCAGCATCCCTAAAAATGGTTCCTTGCTAGTATAGATGCTGCTGAAGTATTTCCGATGGGGGACAGTCATTATGTGCCAATCATGAGTGCAGAAATGGTGTGCAAATCACAATACCGATTTTTGGGCAATGAGTGAGTAAGTCCATTGTCCATAGCAATGACAAACTTGGCTTCACCCTTTAGCACACATATATCATTATGCATTGCAATTATTGACCCAACATCATGGGTACCTGTGCATCCCTTTGAGTTCTTCATATCAGTATTTGTTTTTCATATTTAGGTTTCTTGTAAGAGCACATTCAGACCAATGGTATCAAAGCTCTAAAAAACAGGTAAGTTGGCCTCAGCTATTCCGTTCTATTATTAGTAGGAAAATAGCCAAGTCTTGAGTTGCTTACGAAATGGAAGCAAGCATGAGATTCCTCCGATCTCAATTGGAAGATAATTCGATAACCTAGCAGCTGCTATTGAGAAAGCCCTGTCCCCCCATTTAAATTTTTTGCTCCTCTGGATCTTTGCCATTTTAAGATTTAGTGATCTAAGTGAGCAACTAGGTGTATACCAATTGATTGCAGATTGTAAGTATCCTGAACCCTAGAAATTAAGAGCTTTATTCACCAGGCACAGTGTCTTAAAGGTTCCTAATTGGAAGCCAATGCAGCTTCCTCATGCCCTCCTTAATGGAAGAGAACCTGGATAACCAGAGCACCAGTCTGGGGCTGAGTTTTGAACAAGTTGAAGCTTGTTCAAAGATAGTTGATTAATATTAAGGTATAAGGTATTACAGTAGTCCAATCTGTGCTAGGTATAAGGTATTACAGTAGTCCAATCTGTGCTAGGGTTACTGCCGACTCTGATTTCCTGTAAGATAACTGGTAGGACTTTCTTTAGAAATGTAATTAGCCAGAAGCATGTCTTAGTAACTTTATTTACCAGAGCTTCAAAAGTTAATGCTGAGTCGCAAATAACCCTGAGATTCCTGACCGCGCTTGTTGGTATGGGTAATGTCCTGTATGTCTTGGGCCATGAGTTTTGATTCCAAGGATATAACTTCAGTTTTGTCCCTATTCAATTTTAACCTGTTTTGGTGCATCCACTTATTGACTTCTCTCATACAGGTTTGAAACCTGTCAGCCATGATGTGAATGTTGTCTTGAATGGTAACAATAATTTGGGTGTCGTCAGTATATGAGGACACCTGGAAGTCAAAAGATCGAATCAGTTTACATAGAGGTGCAACATACAAATTAAAGAGGGTCGGACTGAAGGATAATCCCTGGGGGACCCCACCGAGGATCTGGTAAGGGGTTCAGAGGAAGTCCCCACACTTGACTGACAATATTCACTCTTGGAGAAACGTCTCCAGAATTCTTAAAGCTGAGCCCCTCAGGCCTGCCTGGTATAGTCGGTGTATCAGTATTTGGGGCGAGATGGTGTCAAATGCAGCCGACAGATCTAATAGGATTAGAATAGTGCCCCCTTCCTGATCCACCTGTTTTCTTATAATATCTGTGGTGGCCAGTAAGGTGGACTCCATATTATGATGTTTCCGTAATCCATGTTGGGAGATATTCAATTGATCATGTGCCAGTAGAAAGGTAACAAGTTCTTCATCAATATGCTTTTCTAATACTTTAGCCAGCATTGGTAGGAGAGCAATTAGACATACATTTTTAAGGTCTCCTGGACCTCCTCTTGACTTTTTTTAATGAGGATGATAACAGTCTCGTTCCAAATGATAGGAAATGTTCCTGATTCTAGAACTTCAGAGTAGATCTTTTCTAATGGCACTGCTATGAATTTGCTGAACATTTGCAGCACTCTGTGGGGCAGGGATCATTTGGGGAGTGAATCCTGGATAGAAGGGAGTTGACTTTGTTAGCTATTCAGGGTGTTAACATAGCCAGGGTCACACTTCCAGCTATTTCATCACTGGACTCAGTTACCCGTACTCCTAGAAAAGGATGGGGGGCTGAAAATTCAGCAAATATCTTCATGATCTTATCTTTGAAGAAATTAGCTACATTGTTCCAGAAATTCTGCACATTTTCCAACTCTTGATAGGGGATGGGGCAGCTAGGGCCTTTACTAGTTTAAACAGCTCTTTCAGGGCATTGCCTACACTTCTAATTTTCTGGGAAAAATAGCGTGACTTGGCACATTTTACAGCGCTTTCTCTGTTACCTATAGTCCTTTGAGTTTCGCTCTTTCTAGTGGTCCAGGGTCAAGATTCCATTTCCTTTCTTATATTCTACATAGCTTCTGGAAAGCCTTAAGCTCTTCAGTATACCATGGGGCCGAAACCGTTTTCCCAAATTTGGGTTTGATTTCCCTCAAAGGGGCCACCATATTGATTGCTTCTCTAACCCAGGAGTCAAAGACTGCCACTCCCGATCCAAGGCTTCCCTGAAGCTTCTCCTGACATCTCTCTAAAGCTAGGGAGAGACCCTAATTCTCAATGTGGTTCCAGTTTCTACTGGGAGTAGTGAGATATTGCTGGGATTCCTTCCATCTTCTGTATTTTACTTCAAAGAGGATCAGGCTATGATCTCTCCAGTCCAGCTCCCTGCACTTTCCTACCAAGATAAATTCCTGTGTGGATAAAATGCCATCCAGTTTACAGCCCTCAGTATGAGTATTTGAGGTGACCTCTTGATTCCAACCAAAACAGGTCATAGAGTCCAGAAGGGTAGGGGTGTCACCATCTTCCTTATTCTCTAAGTGAAAGTTAATATCTCAAAGAATTAAACTGTGATTCGCGGAGGTTAACTGTTCGATAATATGGGACCAATTCTCTAGGAATTTCTTCTTGGGTTCAGGTAGACGATAGACTAGGAGCCCTTCTATTCTTAGCAAATTCCCTTTTTTGATCTTAAAGTAACCACCTTCACAAATATCTGGAGTGACCAATCAGTGACATGTAATATAGGGTGTATCAACTGCAAAAATTGGATTTTTGAACAAATTATGGTATTATGGTATCTGAGGTGACCTCCAATTTTGTGGGATGAACTTCTTTCAGCCTGTCTGATGCACATTGCTAGTGTTGTCATCCACATGGCAATGTATGATCCATTTTGTGTGGCAGCTCTACACAGGCTGTGTCATCACCCACTGCAAACAGAATACGCATGAGCCAATGTTTGACATGTCAGCAGTCCACACATGCCAAAGCAGTTAAAAGCCTAATTGATGCCCCCATATACATAAAGACCTACAGCGGACACATCATCTTACTTTTGTAGTGTTCTGAGAGGTATAAGGCCAATGTGATCTTTCCCACAAGCATGTATGCACATTGTTGTCTACATGCAGGACTTTTCACTTTCCACCTACTGCTGTCGTTACACATAATGGGCATGTTTAGGAACTTTGTGGAGGGGAATACTCGGTTGCAATTGTAACGGATATCCTATCCTAGTGTATTGTAGATGTGATATCTGTCACATTAGTGACTGAGTATTTCATACCACCAAATTAAAATTCAGGACCCTTGTCTCCCAAAGGTTTTGAGTCACTGAACCTTTTCAGACTATTATGTGCAAGGTAGAGCAATGACTACTCAGACATCTGAGATGTAGAGAATACAAGCACACACCCCTCACATGGATTAAGTATTAGTTGATGTGCATCTAGGCAACTATACATACAGATATGGATAGACAGGCACTTAGATATGTGAAAAAAACACATACTAATGTTTGAGTTACATTATGTGATCTATGTGAAACTGTTCCAGGTAGGTCCATGATTCAATATTGGAGAAGTGCCCAAAAGGTCTATTGATTGTGTGTTGGCTACCCACACTCTGTCTCTGTTAACATTACCTGGCACAGAATCAATCAGTGCTGCAATGTATGTGGGCTTGTGTCTTTCCCATTACAGTGACACTGTGCTCATGTGTGACGTGTACCTGTTACACATTATTCAATTCACATAGCTGTTTGGCCCATATCCTCTTACAGGGAGTATCTAGATCTATCTGGTATACAATTCCATGTGTATAAAACATCACTACCTAGATAACGTGTTAAAAATGGCATGCGTATATGTTTTTTGCGCTAGGCACAACCTTTTCAGATCCTCACAAGGTCAAGATATTAGCACATTAGCTGCTTAACTTTATGAGAAAAACATGCTTCTTATGACAGTTGGTCACGATTCCTTACATAGGAGTCCTTATTTATGCTCAATATGCCACTTATGCTGCCAATATGTGTTCATACATGTAGTTGATGACAACGGGGACTACTTCATCTTGGTCTGATACATATGTCCTTCCTCTCCAATAGAGAACATGAACCCAGAGCAGAAAAGAGCATTTTTGATCCATTTCAAGAGGTAACACCACGTACGTCAGGTGAGCAAGGAATTCCATAAAATGAGGCGTAGTTTGAGGAGAGCAAGGCTGCAGCATCCCGAAGGTCGCCACCATTGGAACAGAAACTGGGAAGGAAGGCACTCCCAAATGCAGAGGGTACTTGCTACAGATCATGGAGCTGTCAATGGGTGCTCAACTGCCCCCCCACCCCTGCCACTATAGGGTGACTAAGCATCACAGGGCCTAACTTCCATGTAGACCAGCATGCCATCACTGCTAAATATGACATTAAGTGGAGCCTGTCAGGCCTAGAACTCCAGGTTGCCACTATTCTCACTAAGATGGACAAACTCCAAAAATCAGAGGACATGATTTTGACCCAACTGTAGTGTACTTTGACCTGTTGCCCCTCCCCTGTTTTTTTGTTTTGTTTTTATGTATTTATTTGCATAGTTTAGTATAGGGATTGGATTAGTGTTAGGTTAGGTAGTTTTTAAGGATTTTTGAGCTTGTAATATTTCATAGATAGTTGGGCATATGGGTGGGTAGTTTATTTAGTGGGTGGGGGTTTGATGTTTAGTGTCAGTATAAAAATAAAAAAAGATTAAAGAAAGTTGAAAAAATATAAAATATATATATTTGTTTAGGTTTCAATGTTTAGTTAGTTTATGTATTTAGGTTTAGTGTATATGTGCTTCATGTCCTATTGTGTATAAGTTGGGTAGAGAGTTGATGTTTTATAATTTTGATGTAGTTTGTGTGTAGATATTGAAAGGTTAAAGATAGGTAGTTTAGGTTATTTGTAGGTGAAGGTAGGATAGATTGGTTAGCATAGGTTAGAATAGGCATAGTTAGCTTAGGTTTGTAAAGTAGTGTAGGTTAGTCTCATTTTATATTTTCTTTTGACAGTAGTGTGGATAAAAATGACTGTTAATGACTTCCAATACTGCTTCCTTATTCACACTGTGGAACCTAACATATATGCCTTTGCTGGAATAAGCCCATGATGTGTGCTTTCATGACTGTACTTCTAAACGTTATTGACTGCGTGAAGGACCAAAGGGGTATAGACTAGTATGTTTGCAATGGAAAGACTTAATGGGTCATCCAAAGTGGTTGTGCACAGAAAGTATCATTCTTGCTCTGAATGGACAACAGGCCATATACAGGTTTTCATTCAACTCTTGTACTGTGTGCTGTAAGTGAAGCTACATGTTATGTAAAGTCAAATATGTGATGCAATTGTGAGTTATCAAGGATGTGTTGGCTCACAGACTGTTACCATAAACTTCCTCACTCTGCCTTGCACCAACTACTTTTCACATTATGGTCGATTGTGGGCTAGCATTCATTAAATATCTGCCTCCTGGATGATCACATGCTTTGTTTCACCAGTGACAGATTGTTATTTGTAGAAGTTGATACATTTGATCTTGGGTAACTACTTGCTAATTCAGAAGCACATATCGTTCCCATACACTTTTACCCTTGCCCTGTCCTAATTTTGAGATGGGTCTATACACACATTTTCAATTTGTGAATATGTAGAGTATATTGGGCCAGCACAACCAACACAGTGTACTCTATCTTATCATTAACAAATATACAACAAGCTGCACGAGGGAACTGAATTTATTTACAAGTGGGCATACGAGCAAGCTGCCAATAGCAGTCCTTGGTTCAACAACCAAAACATTCCATCAGAGCCATCGAATGTCCAGACAGAGTCCTGTGGGCAGTACATCCTTTTTACATATGTGGAAAAGAAGTGTTTCAGTGAGGAAGAGAATGACTGAATTGCCAATAGGTACGTACAGCCACATTGACCATCCAAAATTAGTTGAGGTCCACAGGTGGGCAGCAAAATGAGGACAGTAGCACTCGTCAGGTACATTGGAAGGGATGAACACAGAGAAAAGGAGAAACTGCAAATTTGGCACAGAGAGATGCTACTGGGTAGTTTTATGTTTGAAGGAGGTTAAGTCCACACCTTCCTCCTCTGATGTGGTGTTGCTAAAGGAGGGGGGGGGGTGTTGTAGGTGCCCGAGGCAATAGAGGCACACACACAACATAGGCTGAAGATGTGGGCCCCTGTCTGCAGGAGCATTTCTCTGTGTCAAAGGGTGAGGCAGCACTGCACTAAGAAGGGCCTGCTGGTTTACCAGCACAGCCCAAAGGTTGAGGAGGTAGGCACCCATAGTGATGATGTATGTGTCCAGCCTCTGCTCTGTGGACTTCAGAATGTTGCGTACTTCCCCCAGCTGTTGTGCAACCTCACTGGTGCAACTTTGGCAGGGCAGTTGTTCATGTCTCTGCCTCATGACACCAGTGATATCAGCCAGGTACTGTTGGAGTCCATAGAGCGGAGTGTAGGTGCCTCATACAGTAGACAAGGTATCCCTATTTGTACTGAGGCACCTATGGACTACCTCAAAGGTGCCTGCCATTGTCTCCACCCCCCCCATATCTAGCATCTCTCCCTAGACTCCTGCCTCACAACCCTGAAATTTTACTTGGGGGTCCTTCGAGTCCAGGTCAGGAGATGGTGTAGCAGCTGCTGTTTGTTGTGTGCTGGAAAATCCCACTATGTTGTTGGCCCTTCCCACAGCCGGAGATGGTGTGCTGAAGGAGCCCAGGATTTCCCAGAGGCTGTCTTAATCAAGGGTTAGCAGGTTTTCATCTTCAGCCAGATCGTCATCCTGGACAGACAGCTGCTCAGGAGTTTTAGGTACATCCTTTGCAATGTGAGGGAACAATGTTAACGGTGTGGTAAGGTATATGTTGACCTGAGTAGTCTGTTTGTTATTCAGACATGCTAATGACTAAATTTCTATGCAACACTGAGGCATAAGATGACTATTACTCGGAGGTATGAAGTCTAGTTTGCACTAAAGTTGCCTTTCAGTAGGCAGTATCTCTACGTACTTAATACAACTGTGTGACTGACAAGGCAGACTTTATGTATCATGATACATATTGTAACACAGCTATGCAGGCCACTCTGCCTACCATTCCTCCATTTATGAGATGAGAACATGTCCTCTTCTGCCAAGGTGATGTGCATCCTTTCTCATGAATTTCTTTGGCAAATGAGTCTTAAAATATTGACACTACTTCTGTTCATATTACACCTAATCCCTAGCTTGGCTGCATTCCCTGTTACCATTACTCTACCAACTAATCCTATGGAGGTAATGTAGCCTTTGTCCAAAATTAATAATAAGTCTGCCATCTGGCTTTCATACTGTACACTATGGCACTATACCTTATTGTGCTGTCTTGCAACATTGTGCATTCTTGTGGCGGAGGGCTGATTTGGTAACACCTGTCCTGTCCAACCCTAAACACCAAATAAACCTTAAAAGACTGCAGGAATCTGTGAGGCCATGTACTTCCCACGTATTTCCTATATCTTTTTAGTCAGATTATGTAACTGGATTCTATTTTGGTACCATCAATGAGGACAGTGGGCACTGTGTATCAGATCTGGGGCTACTATCAATATCACACTGAGTAATGTGCTGGCACTGACACTCCCCCGGTTGAGGATTACCAGATTTGGGAGGCTGCATAGTATGACACATCCTTTGACTCAGGACCACTCACTTGTACTTGTGCATGCCTCCTCTGCCACTCCTCATTTAGGGCCAGGGACTGCCACACAGTGCTGTAACCCAGATCATACATTGACTCTCATGTGCCAACAACATCAACAATATGTGTGATCATGTCCAAAATTCTGGCATATCTTGCTGTCATTGAGGCCTATGGATTAGGCTGTACCCCACATGGTAGTAGTGTTTTATTTGCTGACATGTATCTACCAGTTTTGAAACATGACTGGGCACATCTACCTCAGTCACCATACATTGCTGGCTAAAGCACTTTGTGGTGGTAGACTAGTTTTCCACCTTGACCAATCCCTATTTCACATCCTCCAACTGAGACATATGTGGCATGGTAAGACATTTTCCCTTCAGACTATCACTTGCCAGATGCTACATCTTCACCCATGGCCATAGCACATGTAGGATGTAGTACCCCAATGGGCTCTTCTATGTCATCCCTTCCCAGCTGCAAAACAAGTGTGACACTGTCAGACACAGCAGTGCACTTGTACAGGTCTGACTACCTTGCAGTACAATTATCCATTCAGACCTCCTTTCTATGCAATGCCTCCCCATTCAGACACAGTGGTAGTTTAAACTACTCAGCCATCCCTTACAATACACATCGACTCACCGGGGTATCACACCATCTTTGATTTTAACACACATGGTCCTCTGATGTGCATCACTAGCATTTCCACTTGTCACCATGCACAACATAGCAGCTAAGTGTTATGTATTGTTATTACAATTAATCCACATGTGGCTCTTGGTAAGTTCGTATGTGTTGATACTTCACATACCACACACCTCACCCCCAACTCAGGTGAGATGTTTCTCCTTTGACCAGCACATGCCCTTGGCATCGGTTATAGTGCATGTTTATGTTTAAGGGTCCATGTGAGTCACAGTGGCAGTTGTATAGGGCTCGGGTGTCTAGCACTAATGTGTTCTTGCAGTTGAGGGACATATGTTCATGCAACTTCTGCCACCGGTACTTCACTGTTTGTGACACACCAGCAAGACAAGCTGCAGACCCATTTCTACTTGGCCACAATGGTCAACTTTGCATGGCTTTTCCTGGTCTTGGAGATATGGAGTGAGGGAAGGCTCAACAAGTGGCTGCATTGCCTTACTTTGCTTCGAGAAGCAATACCATGGCTTTTACATTGTGTTTCAAAAGTCAAACCCATGGGTTTTGTTGTTTTCCCTGATTAACAAGGTTTGGTGAACTGATGAATGTGACAATTTTTTACACCTCCCTAGGGGAGCTGTAACAAGGAATCTTGTATTTCATTCTTTTTGTTTTTTCATTTTTCTTAGTGTGCTGCATTCTGCACTACACACATAGGAAGTGAAAGCCAGACATGATTGTTTTTGTGCCTGAGGGTGTGCATTCCTGGAACAGGGGCAAACCTGTCTGCAACAAAGGCAATCTTGCAAAATGGTGCAAGGGTGTTGGAAATTTGGCACTGTCCTACCCAGTGTGCATCAGCACAGGGGCAGACGTCAGGAATACATGTTATCTAGTCATTACAGGTCATTCCTCCCCCTTCCATGTGACACAAGGCAGCACAACTTGGTGTGTTGCATTGCTAGCCTACGCCACTTAGCTTGTGATTTGGCCTTCATGTTTTTGATGTAGGGTTCTCGTGACCAATGTTGTGTATTGCACTACACATGCCTGGTATGTACAGGTTGACCTGGACTGGTGCTGCACTTCACACATGTAATAGGTAAATGTGTCAAAGCCTGACTGAGCTGTGAAATATATTGGTGGGCAGTGTAAGTGACATTTCAGTGTTATTAAATGGAACATGGTCTATATTCCTGACCTATGTCCTATAGACAGCTCAGTGGAGCACTGAAACATAGCTAGCTGCACTGCACAACCTGACTTTGTTGCCCCCATTGCACCTTGTTCATAATTACCTTGTGTCTGTGGTTGTTCCTAATGTGCTGCACTGCCTTGTCTGGGGACTCCAGCCACCAACTTGTCTAGGATTACAGCTGCCACCCTCTCCTTCAAGGCAACCCGCTCTGCCTGTGGTACAGGACTCCCTCTTCTAATCTGCATTGCTGCCTTCAGGTTGTTTGCCAGTTTAACCTTTAGCCGTTTCTTATAATCATGCCAGTACTTCTTGCAGTCAGTGACAGTCGTTTTTGCTTGTCCCTCAGTGTTGACTTTCTTCATGATGGACTGCCAAATGGCCTCTTGCCTCCTTAGTGGCAATTTTGAGGTGACGAGGAGCTCATGTTGGTGCTCTGTCATCTCAGTGATTAAAATATCATTCGCCTCATTAAAGTTGGACTCCCTCTTCCTTTTCCCATTTGAGTCAGTCTGGACATCCTGGCTGGTGCTGGGGTTGTTGTCCTTGTGTCTGTTGCATACTCCATGGCTGCCTTAAGTGAAGTGTACTATTTTTTCCACCTGTGCATCATTTTTTGTGGTTTTTTTAATGCGTTCCCCACACAAAAGAGACTCTGGCCCAATTAGCAAGGCGATGATGTGCTAAATTGTAAATATGGTGCTCCTATGGCATAGGATTCTGGCATACCATAGGACAAGAATTTTGGACACATTGAGGCCCCCAATTTCTAATACTGACCATGTCAGGTTTGCGGCTTTGGAATCAGATTCTCAAAATCAAAACAATCTGATTGGGTGGCTGCAATGTTGGCACAGAACGTGCAGCCTTCTTTAAAGGACACATGGACTTGGTCCTTTCATGCTAAAAAGTAGTGAAAAGAGCACAGAAGAGGAAAGCTGAGCACACACTGACTTGCAAGTCCGAATATGGTGAGGTCCAATGAGATGATCCCTTTGTTTATATTAAAACAAATCGATTTTGGAATTGTAAATCCAATTTTGGACCTGGGAACATTAAAAAATAATAATAAAAAATGGAAAAAAGGATCTGACTGTAGGTCAGGCCGTGTGGCCACCCTTTTTTTGGCAATTTTCTATAGTGCAAACTTGACATGCAGGATTTGGAGTGCTTTATATGAGGACCACTTCCATTGCACAAGGATGCATTCATTATTTGTAGGCACTGAGAGATTAAGGGGGTCATTATGACCCCGGCAGTTCTGGACGGCCCACCGGCGGTAGCGGTAGTACTGCCAACAGGCTGCCGGTGTCCACCAGGCATTCACTACGGTCATACCGCCAGTACCACCAGGCTATAGCCAGGCGGCCGCCTGACGGTCATAATTATGAGTCCCCATCCGCCAGCCTGTCCATGGCGGTAAACGCTGCCATGGAAAGGCTGGCCGTAAGGGGGACTCGGGGTGCCCTTGGGGCCCCTAAACTGCCCATGCACTTGGCATGGGCAGTGCAGGGGGCCCCAGGCACAGCCCCATCACGCATTTCAATGCCCGAATTCTGCAGTTTTGCGTGAAAAAGTATGCTACCGGCTAGCGCCATTCCAAGATGCAGGCTGGGTATCATATTTATGGAAAGATGGTAGCTGGCCCTAAGGTGCGGCTAGTGTAATAAAAAAGGGTGCCAGTCGGGTGGGGGAGGCGTAGGGGGAACAGAAGGTTGAGCATCAAAGGATGACGCTAGTCTGGTTAGAGGAATAATAATGCCTGTAACCAGACTAGCATCATTCTCTGAAACACAACCCCCATGGACATGACTCCTGCCTTAGTAAAGACAGGAGTCATGCCCACCACCCCAATGGCCATGTAGGGGGAACCAAGCTAAACCCCCTATGTCACTTAAAAAATTAAATCAAATACTCACCTGTACTTACCTTACTTACCTGGGATGGGGTACCCCCAATATCTGGAATCCCTATGGTGTCGGTGGGCGTGTCCCTGGGGCTAGGGAAGGGCACATGTCGGCCTATTCCATGGCCTCTGACCATAGAAATAGGCCCACAGGTCCCCTAACGCCTGCCCTGACCCAGGCATTAAATAATGGTGCTAAGCAAGCTTAGCGCCATTATTTAAGGCCCCTTTCCCCTGTTCTTGATTTTAGCATGGGGGATAGATATGGCACTAAGGCCATATTGTCATTTTTTGCATGGGAACACATACCTTGCATCTCATTGATGCAAGGTAGTTTCTCGCGAGAAAAAATTACTTTAACTCCATAACTTTGGCACTGGACGGGTCTAGCGCCAAAATATAAATATGGAGTTAGGTTTGTGCTGAATTTCCGATAAAAAAAATTACGCAAATGTGGCACAAAGAGGGTATAACTCTGGGCCTAAATCCCATCTCTCTTTCCACCCTTCACCGCTCATCTTCTCTGCCTTTCTATTCTTTTTACCTCACCTGTCTTTCTATACATCACTGCTCATTTTTGTACCCTCTCTATATTTCATCTCTCTCTATCTTGAATCTCTATATCTCTGCACACTTCTATTACTATCTCACCTCTCTACCTTTTTTCCCCTATCACACCCCTCTGTTTCCAACTTACCTTTCCTTAACTTCACTTTCTCTCTCTGTGCATATACCTCTCCTAATTTCTAGCTCACTATCACTCTCTCTTTCTGGCTAAGCCATCTTTTTTTTTTTTTTTTTACCTTATGTCTTTCCCTACTTCACCTTTTGCCTACATTATGTTTTTCTCTACCACCCCTTCTCGCTCTACCTTATCTCTCTTGGGTCCCAAGTTACACTTTTTTTCACTGCATTTGCGTCATCTTTTGTTGCAAAAGCGGCATAAACTTACAAAATACCATCGTACTTTGTATGTTTGTGCCGTTTTTGCATCAAAAGATGACGCAAATGCTGTGCAAAAAAAGTATAAATCAGTGCCTTGGTGTACTGTTCTCATTAGCCAGGGGGGAAGGAGTATATACTTTTGATTATAATGGTATGGTGATTAAAATACAATTTAGTGCACTGGTGCTTAGTTCTGTTTTGTTTTTATGCATTAGTCCACTAGATATACACTGATTCACCCTTTTCTACAATGGGAGGAACTAGCAGGTTAAACACTTAGGGGCATATTTATACTCCGTTTGCGCCGGAATTGCGTCATTTTATTTGACGCAATTTCGACGCAAAACTAACTCCATATTTATACTTTGGCGTTAGACGCATCTAGCGCCAAAGTCCATGGAGTTAGCGTAATTTTTTAGCGTAGACACCTACTTTGCGTTAATTATATGCAAGGTAGGCGTTCCCGTCTAAAAAATCGACTCCGAGGCATGTGCGTCGGATTTATACTCCCGGGCAAAAATCCCGCCCGGGAGTGGGCAGGTCAAAAAAAATGACGTACGGCCGCTTTTGCGCCGTTTTTTAGCGCCTGCAAAAGGCAGGCGTTAAGGGACCTGTGGGCTCTGAAGGAGCCCAGAGGTGCCCTCCCATGCCCCCAGGGACACCCCCTGTCACCCTTGCCCACCCCAGGAGGACACCCAAGGCTGGAGGGACCCATCCCAGGGACATTAGGGTAAGTTTTTTTATTTATTTTTTTGTGGCATAGGGGGGCCTGATTTGTGCCCCCCTACATGCCACTATGCCCAATGACCATGCCCAGGGGACAGAAGTCCCCTGGGCATGGCCATTGGGCAAGGGGGCATGACTCCTGTCTTTGCTAAGACAGGAGTCATTTCTATGGGGGTTGGGAGTCGTAAAAAATGGCGCAAATCGGGTTGAGGCGAAAAAATTGCCTCAACCTGACTTGCCCCATTTCTTGACGCCCAAGCCCCATATCCCCCTACGCCGACGCTGCCTGGTGTACGTCGTTTTTTTTAATGCACACCAGACGGCGCCGGCCGCTAACGCCGGCTAACGTCATTCAATAAATACGGCGCCCGCATGGCGCTTCAGAATGGCGTTAGCCGGCGCTAATTTTTTTGACCCAAAACTGCGTTGGCGCAGTTTTGCGTCAAAAAGTATAAATATAGGCCCCACTACCAGATAGAATATTTTTGAAGGAAGAAAAACATAATTGAGATTCAAGTGCAAAGAGACATTACTTAATGCTTGTTCAAGGTTTATTTTAGTAATATTTGGTTGCCGAACACTGGGGAGCTCTTGCTAAAAGGTAACTTTAGCATGAGCCCCCACCATGCACAGTTTCATTAATAGTTTCATGGCAAAAATTCCAGTGATATTATCAATGATGTCAAAGAAGATGTCATGAGTTATGTAATATGTGCAGCAACTAGCAGTGCAGGGAGACTGTGCAAGCTATAGTTACTTTTGGTCATGAGTTATAGTTACTTAAAATAACTGGTGAATTTTTGTGGTTTTTAGGGTTTAAACCTTTACGTTGTTACTGAACATTTCACCTAAATATAATGTTACTTTAACCTTAGGTTATTTCAGTGAATTTCTAGGGTTTCTTCAATGTAAAGTAATATTTCATTACCGTACATGAAGCCAACCGCCAGCCATGCATAGCCTTTGGTCATGCGGTTGGCCAAAGGGACTGGGTTGTGGCCAGGCCCTGGGGCCCACCCCTCGCTGGCAACCAGCCCCATTCTGCGCATGACTTTTGGCTGTTTACAATAGGGTTGCTTAAAGGGCCTGGCCTGTGGCCAGGTGCTGCAGCCGACCCTCACAGGCAGTCAAATCTCCCCCTCATCCCCTCCACCTCTACATACAACACCCACTCTACATATAACACCCTATGTATAAAGCAGTACCAGTAATTTTAATCAACTCTGGATTTTAATAATGGCCATCCACCCACCGCTATTTTGGTAGCCCTACCCATGATGGGGAAGGCCATCTCCAGCCCGGTGGAAAGGCCCTACCTGCCCACCAAATAATGAAACACCACACTGCCATCAGTTCCGGGGCGGGACCACGTCCACGCAAAGTTTGTCAGAAATGACCCATATAAAGGGAAACACTCACCCGAGGCACACAGAACACGCCGACGCCAACTTGGAGCATGAGTTGGAAATAATGTCAGTGCTTCTCCTTGCCATATTTCTCCATGCCCTTGACCGACAACGAAGACGACGACGGTAAGTTCCGCAGCCTAGTACGCTTGAGAGGAAGCAGTACAGTTACACATGCACCCACTCCACCCACACCGCAACGCACTCCCACACCCTCCCACTGCCCAAAACCATACATACCCTACCAAAATGTACTTACCAGACACATGCAAACATATATCAGAACCAGTGTACACACCTGTGTACACCACTCCCCCACAGTGAAACGCTGCAGAACGGGACAATATTGCACCAACAGGTCTGCTGGGCACTAAAATTTATTATTTAGAGCCAAAAATAAATGTCCAAACAAGGCCATAGTCCCATCCAAATTCAAGTCCCAGAAGGGAAAATATAGGACACACTTCTCCACTGAGAAGGGGCATCTATGGGGCAGCCAGGCACCTCAGGGATCAGGGAGTGGCAAGGGTGGTGAGTCATGTATGGAAGGGGGTCTTGGGCTTAGGTTTAGGAGGTGGAGGTGGAGAGGGTTTGGGCTTTCCCTTGTAAGGAGGGGGAGTGGGCCTAGACCGGGGGGATGGAAGAGGGACCTAGGGCAACACAGGGCTTCTTCCCCCCTGGGGAAGGTGCATGGGAATGGGAAGGGCGGACTGTTGAGGATTTTGAAGAGGAAGCAGTGGACTGGGTGAGGGCATGGGAACGTTTAGGGACAAGACAGGGTGGTCCAGTGGGTTCAAACAGGTCAACACGGGAGAGGAAACACTTCTTAGGTTCAGTTGGAGGGGTTTTGGAGCCAGGTCTGGGAGTGGAGGTTGAGGGAGTGATGGTACGAAGTGTAGGTGTGCTGGATGTGGATGCAGGTGTCTCTTTAGTCTGCTTATGTATGGTGGATGTGTGTGGTGTGAGAGCGTTTGAGTGTTTTGGGAGGAGGGGGTGAACACAGTGGGTCAAGACATGCTGCCAGTGTGTATGGATGTTGTGTGGGTGTCTGCAGGTCTGGTGAGTGTGCTCCAAGTGTCTGTGAATGTAGTCGTGGTGAGTGCAGGTATGGTGCCTGGGGTGCATTACTGGATGTCAGCTGTTGTGGTAACTGCAAGAATGGGGGTAGTAGCAGTGACCGAGGGTGCAGTGCATGTGGGTGTACATGGTGAGGTGACAGACAGGGATACGGGGAAGGTTGACACAGTGGGTGAAGTGGATGTTGTTGTGTGTGCTTTGGTATATTGAGTGTGTGCCTGCTTGTGGTGGGAAGTGTGGTGCTTGTATTTCTCTGTGTGCTTCTTGTGTTTTGATCTGTGTTCATGGCTGCCTGTTTGTGTGCTTGGGATGGGTGAAGGGAGTGGGGTGCTGGAAGGGATAGAGGTGGTGGGTGGGGGGATGGAAAGATCAGGGACACTGGCTGCCATCAAAGAGGAGGCCAGAGCCTGAAAAGATCTCTGAAGGCCAGACAAAGTACCATGAATGCCTTCCTGGTATACATTACATTGCTGCATCTGGGATGTTAGCCCCTGGATGGCATTCACAATGGTTGTCTGCCCTACAGAGATGGTTCTCAGGAAGTCAATAGCCTCCTCCATGAAGGCAGCAATGGCTGGCTGGGGCAGGAGATGAGGTGCCTGGGGTGAAGGAGATGCCCACCCTCCTGGGTGAGCGGGCACTGGCAACTCTTTGGGGAGCTATTGGGAGAGCAGTCATGGTATGGGGTGGCGGAAGATGGCAAATAATGGGTGGACCCAGTAGGGTCCGCCACCACCAGGGAGTTGCCATTGGAGGAGGTATTGGAGTCACTACCTCCAGTGGTAGTTGCCTCCCCGTGGTACACCCCTAGCCCTCCATCCCACTGGTCCCCTTGGCATCGGTGGACTCTGCCACAGGGGTCCCGTGGACTTCAGCATCCCCACTCGCCTGTGCCTTAGCTCCCTCACCAGATGATGTTTAAGTACACAGGGATATTAGAGCATGGAGGGGGACAAAACAGGAAAGAAGTATGTCAATTCCAGGAAATATGTACATGTCGGGACATATAAACTCCCACCCAGCTCAGACACTAACCCTCAGCAGATGAATGTGCCTCTGACTGGTAGGCATGACCCCACAGTACACTACATGCCCAACATGCCCCACTAGTCTGTAAAGTAAACCAATGAGAGACGTGCCAAGCCAACACATCTGCAAGTCCAGAAGGCTACATTGAATACATTGGCACAAGTAGAGGACCCCTCACAGGCCTAGAGACCCAGCCAAACTACCTAGGACACTATCCCTCGGATGTGGAGGGGGCAGAACTGCAGGGACACAACTGTCTATGTGCCTGGCACTACTATGCATGCACCCCTTAGCACCTAACTACACTCATCATAGTGGCATCACAACAGTGTTGGTACTCAACCCCATGTGGCTCCTGTGCCAAATCCGGATAGGCCATCACCAGAATGCGAGCTATTAGGGGGGGTCAGGGTCCGACGGGCACCCCTCCCTCAATGAGAGACCTTCCCCAGATGGGCCTCTCCTGTCTTCCTGGCCCAGCAACTCTCGTCCTCCCACCGCTTCCTGCAGTGGGTGCTCTGCCGGTTGTAGGCCCCCAGGGTCCGCACTTCTTTGGTGATGGCTTGCCACAGTCTCCTCTTCTGATGGGCGCTGACCTGCATGGGACACACAGAGTAAAAAAAACAGATGTCAGTGTGGGTGCCCCATCCATATATGCTATGCCCGTTCAACTTGACATGGCCCATGGAGGCATACATATGGGCAATTTCCAAGACAGAAACTGATAGACACACTACGGGTGAGCATTCACAACAATAACGCACACAGGCATTCGCCAATTCACACTCCTAAAGAGGACAAATAGCAACTCACCTGCTCCTCTGGTCACCCATACAGCTTGGCATACAGGGGTAGGACCCCATCCCCCAACTTCCCCAGCTCCTCTGCGGTGAAGGGCGCAGCCTGTTCCCCTGTAACATGTGCCATCTCAGGGACCAGAGTCAGGACACAGCAGCACATACAGTGGAGTTCTTCCCTTCTTGTCGTGCAGGAGTCAAGTGTCAAGGGCATGTCAAAATGGTGGTAGATATCGCAGCGGTGTGCACCATCACCGCTGGCGGGGATGATTGGCCCAGCTTCCCCATTGACAACCATGTTACCCAATGATCAGTTGAACGGCGGTGAACACCACCTACCGCCATGACTAGTAAAGCCAGCGGAAAGAAGTAACTTTCACACTACACTACCTGTATGGCACGAGGCTGTCATTTTGCACCCACCACGCATTCCATAGCCTGGCCAGCGGCCTCATCCATGGCTCCATACCCTCTCCACTTCGTCGAGTACTGACATGAGTACTGGTCCTCCACATGGAATCATGGTGGGAAGTGTGTCTACACTGTGATGCCATTATGACTGAGACACCTCACCACACATTAGCCTGACAGGATTACTTCCTTCTTAGTGTCTGTGTAAGGTACATTTGTGTTGCATGTAAAACATGAATTCTGTCATTATGTGATGCAAGTGTATGTCCCAACTCAATGTATCTTCCTTCCTTCCCCCTAGATACAGACCCGTTTGGCGAGGGAGAACCCCATCTGTTTACAGACCCCTGGTTGATCTGGCCACCATGGAGGAATGTCAACTCATCATAACTTACCGCCTGAATCGAGCTGCAATCCTGGAACTCCCTGCAGAAATGGAGTCTGTTGCGAAGCCAGCTTATAGGAATCACCATGCCATACCTACAACTGTATAGGTACTATCTGTGCTCCATTTTTTGGCCACAGGCTCATTCCAAGTGACAGTGTGCATGGATGCTGGGGTATCTCAGCCAATGTTCAGCCACATCCTGTCCAATTTCCTCAATGCATTTGTGCAACACCTGCAAAGTTATGTCCAGTTTCCCCAAAGGGCTGATCTCACCGCCATCAAATCTGGATTCTATGCTTTTGCAAATATCCCCCATGTGATATGTGCCATTGATGGTATCCACATAGCCCTCATACCCCCAAGAGTAAATCGGAATCGTAAAAACTCCATGAATGTCCAATTGGTGTGTTCTGCTGATCAGTACATTTCACATGTTAATGCAAGGGTCCCAGGATCAGTCCATGATTCATTTGTCCTGAGAAACAGCAGTGTGCCACACATGATGGGATGACTACAAGGCGAGCAGAGCTTGGCTCATAGGTGAGTGTGTATGACACTGGATCAGTTACATAGCTGACTGGGAGGCTGTATGCAAGTAGATAGTGTGTGTTTCAACCCTCTTTCACCCACTTTTGCAGGGGATTCTGGCTAACCAAACATGCATTGGCTCCTGACACCTGTGAGAAATCCCAGGACAGATTCAGAAAGACATTATAATGTCCAGGGGTGGGGGATGGGCCAGGAATTTCCTCTGTGTCCAGACATCCATCTGCACTCTCCTGAGTGGGCCCTTTGTCTTCAGGTAGAGGACTGGCACTCCTTAACATCTCCGTCCAGGTGAAACGGGTAGTGGTGCCTGTGTGTGACAGAATTGAGATGTGGGTGTCTTGCACCTTCTTGTCATTTGCAGCACTGGTCAGCAGTAATTGGTAGTTGGATTCCCACGTAGTGGCATGCAGGGTTCCTTCATGTTCTCTTTGATGCATTTATTGTGAGGAGGTGGTGCATTGTGGGTGTTGTGGTGCTCCTGAGATTACATGCATGGGTTGGTGACTGTGCACAGGGGGCTGGATGGTGATTGCATGGGGGATTGTGGGCATGCAGGTGACATGGATATGAGTGTGTGGGTGTTGTGGACTGGGTAGGGGATGGGGGCATGGTGGTAGTGAGAGGGATGGGGTAATACATGCATTAAAGGTGTGGTGACTGTTATGGTATTGTAGTTGACTTACCCGAGGCCAGTCCTCCAGTGAGTCCAGTGAGGCCCTCCGGGTGCAGGATAGCCAAGACCTTCTCCTTCCAGTCAGTGTCTTCAGTGGGATGAGTGGGGGACCACCACCAGTCTTCTGCACAGCGATGTTGTGCATGGATGCCATGGAAAGCACCTTCTCACGCAGGTTGTTCCATCTCTTCCTGATGTTGTACCTTGTGCATGGATGATTTCCCACTGCGTTGACCTTGTTGACTATCCTCTGCCATAGCGCCGTCTTCTTGGCCAAGGGTGTCTGTTGCACCTGTGCCCCGAATAGGTGTGGCCCGACACTGAGTATTTCATCCACCACAGTCTTTAACTGCCTGTTGGTGAAGCGGGGGTGCTTAGTGGGTGCCATGGTGTGTGTTGTGGGTGGTGTATTCTAGGTGTGTTGGTAAGGGTGCTGTTGTGTGGTTGGGTGAGTGGTTGGGTGTGTGGCTTGTGATGGTGGGCATGCAATGTATGAGTTTTGGTGGTGTTTTTATGTGTGTGACTTGTGTGATGGTTAGTTCAGTGTATGCGTGCTGTGGTCTCAATATCTGTCTTGATATTGGTTTTGCAAAGGATTGTGGGGTGTGTATGTGTTTGTTTAAAAGTGTTGTGGATATGTGTTAGGTGTGTGCTTTTCGAACTTGCCAATGTGTGCATTTTTTTTAAAGTCCTCATAATAATCAGCATCTTCAAACAAGGGTCATAAATGTGTGTCTCATGGGGAAAGGCCCTTCAGCTCAAGCCAGTCTGCACCTCTCGACACACGTAACTCCCCTCTTTCCACTGTAAACTATTAGCAATTCAAGAAAGGCATGCACCTTGGCCAACTAAACTCCCAAACTTAGACCCATAGAGACGGGAGGAATTATAATCATCGGACTTCGAGGGGAGATTACCAAGTTGCTGGGCATTTTCCCAAATAGACCAACAGTCATCTCTTTTACTGGGAGGCCCATACGCTCCAAACTAGAAATGTAATTAATAGATGCCACCCATTCCAATACAGTAGAGGGTGACGACGAGGTCCACCTCAGACAAATTTCCCATCTGGCGAGAAGAATCAACACAAACATCAATTGCTTACAGCACCCAGGAAGCTTCAAACCCCAGGTTGTCCCATAACCCAACCCAAAGATTATCAGTGGAAGGGCTACCTCCACTTCTGGACTTATGATATCCTTAAGTACTCTTTCAACGTCACCCCAAAAATCATCAAGCCTTGAGCAATACTAGGACATATGCAAATCGTTTGGCTTTTCCTCGCCAAAGTGCAGGCAACTTCTTTTTGTCTACCCTAGGACTTACAATTTCTTTGGGTATCAGTATACTCTATTAAGCGTAAACAAATGATTTCTCTTCATAAAAGTGGATTTAGTAGCAGACCAAAGCATAGAGCATGAAGTTTTCCATGCATTTCCAACATCTAAAACTGGCAAAACCTCCCCCCATTTCCTTACCGGGAGAGACAACACATCATCTGATACCTCTAATAGGGACTGATACCACAATGCAATCTCTTTATAAACGTATCTCTGAAATAGTTTCTCCTCCCAAATGTTCTTCCCATCACCGTCTACCTGGAGAGAGGTAGCCCAAGAACTAGCCAGCTGATAATATTTAAACTTTGAAATCCTGCATCCTGCTAATTCCTCAAATTTAGACCAGGGTATCAGCTTAGAGCCCTCTAAGATTTGTACCCATTTCTTTACCGCATTGGCCTTTAATGGAAATGGCAACTTATCTGTAAGACAATCAGGGGTGCCTGGTGAATCCCAAACCAGGGCCAGAAAACTATAATGGGTTATCCCTAAAGCTAATTGAGTCTGCCCTACAAGCATCCTTAAGAATCTTTAGATTAACCTTTATGAAGTATTTCTAATGACTAAACTTATACAAAAACTTATCTCCCACCTTTGATAATTCCTGCGTCATTGCCTCCCAAAATATGGTGTACTTAGATCTATCATGCAAGAGGATCCACACATTCAAATGGAAGGCAAAACAATATTTATAGAAATCTGGAGCCGCAATCCCTCCCTTTTCTTTCTTTCTACATAGTTTTTTCTATGCAATCCACACCCCCTTATATGACCATACAAACAAGGTCAAACCCCCCTGTAGCTTATTAAACCAACAAACCTTAAACTCTAGTGGGATTTCATTAAACAGAAAAGTAAATTTTGGAAGAATGATCATTTTGAGAATATTAACTCTTCCTATAAGAGACAGGTGAAGAACAGCCCAAGTTCTAAGACGTTTTCTAATGTCCTCACAAGCTCTATCAAAGTTAACCTCAGCTGCATCCCTAAACTAGAAGTAACTTGAATCCCCAAATATCTGATCTGTTGCTGAACTAAAGGGCTGTTGTAAGTAGCATTCCAACACATAATTTCATTTTTTTCTGGATTCACAGAATAACCCAACACCCTACCAAAATCCTCTAACAGCGATGTGATTGTGGGTAGCGAATGGATGAGATACTTAGTATAAATCATAAGATCATCAGTGTGAAGGGCAACCTTCTTTACCCAGCCATTACTTTGAAAAGGAAGAATATGTTTATCAGCCCTAATCATTACAGCCAACATCTCAATATAAAGGTCGAAAACGGGAGGGGATAATGGGAAACTCTGGTGAGTCCCTTGCCCGATCTTCAACTTCTGAGGCACCTTGTCATTAATCAATATACTGGCGGTCGGGCGTTTGTATAGTGTCATAATCGCTCTGATGAAATTTACCCCAAACTTAAATGCCTCCATGGAAATCTGCCAAAAAGACGAATTCACCCGATCAAAGGCATTAGCGGTGTTAAAAGTAAGAACCATTAAAGGGACCCCCTGCTTAAATGCCACATCTACCGCACCTAATAGATCATGAGTGAGTTCATGCAATTGCCTTCCTTTAATAAATCCCTTTTGATCTTCATGAATCAGCCTACTAATCGGTTTCTGAAGTCTTTTAGACAGAACATATGTGTAAAGTTTATAATCTGAATTCAATAAGGAGACAGGCCGATAGGACATGCATTGTGCCAGATCTTTTCCAGGTCTTAAAAGGAGACTAATTACGGCTTCATCCCAGGATTTTGGCATATCAGCACCCCCAAGCAAAAAAAGAAGATTAAACAGCTCCAGCATAATTAGTACTAGCTCGTCACCTAGCAAACTGTAAAGCTCATTCAGCAAAACATCCGGGCCTGGTGCCTTCCTCCTTTTTAAATTTTTTATTGCATCATCCACCTCCATCCGTTCTATCTTCTTTCCACCTGCCATCGCTCTTGTTCGTCCATCTGGGGAAGATGGATCCCCTCCAAAAATCCTCTAAACTCTTCTTCTGCAATTTTCAAATCATCTGTATAAAGTTTCTGAAAGAAAACTGTAAAGGTCTCCTCTAGCTCCAATTCAATTGAAGAAACGTGATTTCTAGTATGATCAGTTTTAGTTTTCCATGCTAACAGCTTGCTACAACCTTCCCCATATTCATAATGAGCATACCGGCTACTATCCCATCTTTTTCTATTTTTACTCTCAAGGAATAGATCCAAATCTTTTTTAGCTTTTGCCAATTGAACTTCCAGAGTAGCTCCTGTAGAAAAATACTAAGAATTGCTTCTTGAAGGGTGGCGATTTGAAATTCTAAACTCTTTAGCTGTTCTCTCTCTTCCCTGTACTTATAGGGGGCCAAATTAATGTCTTGCCATTTATATGTGTCCCACATCATCTGTAAGGTGGTGGATCCATAGTTCATTACAAAATATTCTTTTTTGTCATGTTCAAGCTTTCAACTATCAGCTCATCTAAAAAAAAGAGCCAGAATCACAGTCCACCTAGGAATAAAGAACTGAATATTAAGGGAGACATGTAACTTAACTGCTGAGTGATCTGAAAGATGGGCCGGAGCATGTCTAACCATTCCACTCAGACTGTTATGTACCAAAAAAAAGTCTGTCCTAGACCAGTGACCATCCTTTTTGTTATTAAACACAAATCTTTGGCCCTCACCCCCTTTCCAACGCCAAATATCCACCAGACCAAAATCTACCATTGCTTGTTTAACCCAATATCGAGTTCCAGGGGAGTTCACCATTGGTTTAGGAGTAGATTAATCTAACATAGGGTCTAGTAAAACATTGAAATCCCCTCCTATCACAATTATATTTTTTGCTGTTAGTAGATTACTGTACAAATCCTGAAAAGGTGCTGAATCGTCCACATTGGCACTACAATATCTGACTATTGTAAGCCAAATTCCATGCAGGCCCACATCCACAATCAGCCACCTGCCTTTAGGGTCAGCTATTACATTAGCTACAACCACTTTTAAAGATTTCTTAATAAGAATTGCCACACCCTTTACTGCACATGATTGATTAGTACCAGCACTAAAACCCACGCACTGCATTTGCTTAAGGATATCTTTCCATTCTGTTTGCAATAAGTGGGTCTCCTGCAAAATAACCAACTCTTCATCTATCCTTTTTAAAAATTGAATTTTTTTTTCTCCTTCTTCCTTTAACCCAGAGTCCATTACATTCCATGAGAGAAATTTCAGCAAAACATTCTTCTGTCTAGCCATTACTTTTAATAAAAAGACCTAGGTGCACCATCGAACCTTATGTAGACTATCTGAGGACTCTCATATATATTATTGTTTTTCCCACCTGCTCCCACACCTAGTACAAAAAAAAGCCCGCAAAACTATTACAAACCTCATGATGCATCCCCCACCCATAGGAACACTCCACATTATCTTTAAATGGCACATAAGATTGCCCCATTTGAGCTCTTGACTGGACGAGAAAATACTAAATCTAATGTGATGCCTTAATCCGCACAATAAAAGCATGAACTTCAACAGGGTCCCTAATATTTTGAATTTTGTTGTTTCACATGATCCTAAAGGAAGCTGGAAAACTCATATGAACCATGGCCCCAAGAGACATAAGCTCCTGCATAAAGTTCCCCAGCTCCCACTGTCTGTCCAGTGTCGCCTTAGAAACATCGGATCGCCTACAGAAGGACCATTCCCCTTTAGAAAACTGCCCGCTTTAAGAGCTTCAGACCTGATTTTCTCCTTAATAGAGTATGTTCCAAAGTTTATAAGTATTTTCATAGGAATTTTCCTCTCAGGTTTTCTTTTAAAAGGATCACAATAAATTATTTGGATGTCCTCCGCCAACTTTATGTGTGCCATGGTCGGACAAAACTCTCTAATCAGGGAAATTACAAAGCTCTTAATGTAATCACCTTCCTCCCCTTCAGGAACATTTAGTAGTCTAATGTTATTCCTCCTCAAGTAATTTTCCAATTATTCCATCTTCTCCTGGAGGACTTTTTCCCTGGCTTTCATTTGGGAGATATCCAGAGTATTCGCGAGCAGTCGTCTATCTTATTCCTCAACCACCACCTCCAACCTACCCATTCTCTCTGTTAACACACTCAGCTTACTCTCCAGTGCTTCGCATGCTTCCCTGATTTTTCCTTGATTATGTTCAGACACCTCAAATTTTTCTCTGATCTCTTTAGTTAATGAAATCAAAAGGTTCTGAACAACTAGGCCTTGAGGGAGAATGGAGTCCGCTGGGGAATCAGATTCTGAGGAACCGAAAGATAGTGTGCGAGCTACCTCTGTTTGCCTCCCAAAATGATCTTGGTCCGCATTTTTATCCCTACTTTGTCCCGATGTTATTGGGCTCTCGGAGAACGAGGCGAGGGAGAAGGGGGATTCCCTACTTCCTGTAAAACCTGCATTTCCTTGTCCCCTTTGGGGACTCTTTTAAAAAAAGATAAAAGTGGTGAAACAGGCCTACACCCCTCTAATGACTGTGTTAGAGAAAGGGTTTTTTTATTTAAGCTACAAGCTAGACCTGATTTGTTAATATGACTCTTTTTCAGTCTGATATCCGGCTGATATGCTTATGGACAGTTCGACTTTTTAATATTTAGAGGCCTCTCCCCCACCCCTAACACCTTCTTATTGATGGTGCGACTCCTCCCATTCCTTATTGTAGAAGAGACTCCGGTGATCAATTCAGGGGCTCCCTTACCTGTAAATATGCATTGTGGCTGCTGAACCAGGGCAACCAGGGGACCTCTAGATATTGCCAGAGGCTTCCGTTTTGCCGGAGTCATGTATGTGCAGTCCTCTGCACCACCAACTCGCCCTAACCCCTGGTTCCCAAGGGCTTTCCCTTCTCAAGGGAGAGAACTTCCTGGTGCACAGGCAGCACTCACGCCGCGGAGGCTGCAACAGATGGCGTAGCGTCTCCCACGATGCACACTCCAGGTAGCCTCCGCCCACACTCCTGACCTCAAAAGGCTGTTCCTTTGCATCTCCACCATGCCGGAGCCAGCTCCCAACCTTACTTCACGCAAGGACTCCACATGACAAGTAAGAGGCATAGTTTTTTTTTTCATGTGGACCATACGCCGTACATATTCTCCATTCCGTTCTTCAATTCATACTGCAGTAAGTCTTCCAGATCAGCGAGCTCCAGACCGCTCACCCCAAGCGGCTGCCATGTTCCCCCAAACCCCCCCAATGGGTGCATTTGTTGTTGGCGGGTCCCAATGCTGGCTGTGGTGGTCTGTACAGCCAATGGTTGTTCGGAATTCACTGTCCGCCACGCTGATTTGTGCATCATTATTTGGTGGGTGGAGGATTTGTCTGCATGGCGGTAGTGGTGTGAGGTTCCTGCCTTTCTGCCGTCTTTGGCCCTGGCAGTGAGTGGAGGTGCAAGATTTTTGGAGGTTTGTCTTTTTGGCCTCATTATACGGCAGTGTGCAGTTCACCGCCACTGGCAGTCTTTTGTTCATTGTCAGCACGGTGGTCGGCAGTGATTGCCGCCAAGTTCATAATGAGGGCCATATTATTTTCTAAAATCAAACAGCATATTTCTGTTCTACCTTTTCACACCCAAGAAATGCACTGGTAAATGTAAACACATAAAGGGGTTGCATTTTATGCAATATATCTTTATCACATAAAAATTCAAAAGAATTCAAAAGGACCCTAGATGGCACTGCAATCCTAGCTGTAGAGCAAACGTTCCAGCCTAGAAAATGCTTTAGTACACAATGGTAAGTTCATGGTTTCAATGATTATTGAGACATATTTTTACTAGTGTTACCTGGGGGACTGTAGGTCTCCCTAAAGCACCCCCCACAAAATTTTAGAAAATTGTTGATGTGCCTACGCCTTCTATGGGCATGACAAAAACCAAATATATGTATGAAGCGCTCCCAGGGCATTATGGAGGACTCCTTGAATGATAAATGAATAATAAATGAGCAGCTTCTCACTTATTATTCACTTTTGGATTAAAAAAAACAACAAATCTGGGTTTTGTTAGTGAAGTGTCCCCGTGCCCACCCAATAATCTGTTCATCACTGGTGGCTGCGGGAGAAACCCAGGAACCCTGTAACCCTGCTGGATCCCCTGATTGCACCCACGTGGGTGCAGCAGGATCTGGCATTACTCCAACCCCGAAGAAGCAGTTTTCTTTTGCTCCTGGAGGATGGGAGCTATCAAAGCATTTCCTTGCCTAAGAGTAAAGGCATGGAAATACTTTATTCTTCTACTGGGTGGGAGCAGCTTTGTGCTCCCACCTGGTGGGAGAAATTTACAATTTCCCTGAATACCTTTGTAGTCAGGGAAAGAGATGGGGTCCTGGAGGTTGGGGGACACTGGGACAAAGTCACCGAGCTTGCCTTGGGGGATGGGGCCCCAGGGGTCATTGTATGGCTCAGGGAGGGGGGCACATGACCTCTCTCTCCTTCATTTAAGACAGCCCTGGTGGATGGGATCCATGGGGCTTCCTCGAGGCTTGGGGAAGCAGGCTGTGTGTCCCCTTATGTCTTTTTTTGTGTGTTTTTGTTTTAGGGCTCAGGACTCAGTCCTAAAATGCCTGCCACCACTTCCTGGTTGAGATGATGGCAACCAATCAGATTTACCGGTGGAGATCAGCCAGTTCTGTGGATCCTCTGTGGAGTGATATATACTATTTTGTGAACCTTGCTGTTTTTAAAACTACTGAATGGGTTTACACCAAAACACATCAAGCACTCTTTCTGGAGCAAGAGCTAGTTTTCTGCCATAGTCGGTGTAAATTGGGTAGCCGTGTCTACAGTTTCTATGGAAAATGAATGGGGAAAACATGTTTTTGGATCCTTCCTTTTTCACAACCCCTGCTTGACAGATTACCCTAAAATTTTAAATGTGCAAACTAGTCAAAAAGTATCATGTTTCGGAAACTTTCATGGAGATTTGTTAAACGGTGCCAAAGGCAGAAACAACACAACAAAGACATTTCATATGTAAATACAATCCTAACTATAAATACCCAGTCACCATTTGGTAATGTATAAGGAACTAGTCAAATAATTGATACACCACTCAACTGCAGTGTAAACATGTCCATTGATGAGGGAAGCATGTTTTATAGTTATGGCGGGCACCTTCCTGTGTATTGTTTCGGAATGAATAAACCCAGGACCTCCTACTTTTATACTATGGGGATCAAGGCTGCTATTAGAGTACAGCATGGAAATAAACCTCAATAGGTGCAGCAGTAAACAAATGAGTGCAAGGGTTGACCCCGCAGGAAGGTATGGGGGCTGGTAATTAAGTTTGGAACGTATCTGCTATAACTGTCTGGGTGGTCCTCTACTCGTTCCCTTATAGTTGCTCCAGCTCTCCTCAGGATAGGGACTAGGCTGTGTAATTATGCTCTCTATTTAGCATTTTCTTTGTGCTATTTGGCTAGTATTTTTTGTGGAAGATAGATCATTATTTTGTTTTTAATTGTTGGAGAAATCGTCTGCTATGGAGAAATTTGCAACTTTATAAGTGCTGAGGAAAATCAATAAAAAAGTAAATATGTTTATTACAGTTTTCCTTTTATTGGAACATGAAATACAATGCTCCTCGCAAAGCACTGGTTTCACCTTTTAACGACCTTTACAAACTAGATTTGAATGGGCTGTTCTGAACAGTTTCGTAAGTCGCAACAGTAGCTGTTTTATGTGCATATAATACCTTTTGAAGTTTCCCTGACAACTTGACCGGGGTCACTGATTTACCTCTAGACTGAAATTACGGCACTGTTCTGGTGATAAAAGAACACGTACAATGGTAGAAAGCAGCAACTAAAGTTCAATAAAACCGTCGTCTCCTTGCTGCTGACAATAGTTTAACTTTTCTCTTCCTGGAGCTTCATTATTTTTTGCATGGCAACAAAGTTCATTGGAGGTTGCAGTGGAATAATTCTCTTTGTAAACTGCTCCATAATGGATGCCCACGGTGACGTGATCCTCTTTAGCACTTGTTCCTACACTACATGGACATCTTTTTTGAGCAAGTGGTCAAAGACAATTTGAAAGAAAGGTCGTGTGTTGATACAGCAAATCAGGCTTCAGGAGGAAAAGATTCGTACCTACATGAGAGATTTCCTCAAGACACACATAGGCCCAGATTTATGGTGGCCTAGTGCCATGCCAAGGCCACATTAGTGTCATTTTTCTACGCTAATGTGGTGTTGGAAGGGCAAAAACGCAGTGCCATATTTACAAAGTGGTGCAATGCTTGCATTGCACCACTTTGTAACCCCTTGCACCACATTATGCCTATTCCAGGCACAATGTATGCAAGGGAGGCAGTCCGGAGCTCAGGGGGCTGTAAAAATGGTGTAAAAGAATCTATGAGATTCCATTGCACTATTTCTATCAGCAATTTTTTAACGCCTGCTAAGTGCAGGCATTAAAAAGTGGCTCCCATTGTGTTTAATGGGCCTCTGGGTGCTTTGCAGGATTAGCGTTATAATTGTTGACACTAACCCTGCAAAGCGCCAGACTAGCATAAACAATTATGATGCTAGTCCACTTGGCTACCGCCATGGTGCACCGTATTTGAAATGCGGCGCGTACATGATGGCGTTAGGGGGCAGAAAGGGGCGCTAGAAAAGTGCCTCTGCACTGAGTGCAGTGCCACTTTTCATAAATCTGGCCCATAATGCTTATTAATCGATTATAATTGTTAAACAATTGTGCTTTAGATCTAAAGTTTTCAATAAAAAACAATTATGACACTACCTACAGAGACTGCATTTTTAAATAATGTAGTTAGACTCAATGCACACAGGCCCTCATTCTGACCTTGGCGGTCTTTTCGCAAGACCGCCGAGTTACCGCCGCGGTAAAGACCGCCGACCGCGGCGGTATGCCGCTGCGCGTATTCCGACCGCTGGGAGCGTTCCGCCGGAATACCGCCAGCAGCCACACTGGCGGTCGGCGGGAAAGTGGAGACTGGTCAACCTCCACCGCCACGCCAGCAGAACACCGCCCCCAGAATTACGACCCACATTTCTGTGTGGCGGTCTTCTGTTGGCGGTCTTCTGTTGGCGGTCACGTCCCTATGGCTCCCGTCGCCTCCCGGAGGACCAACGCACAAGGTAAGTTGATCGTCCGTGAGGGGAGGGGGTGGGGGGGTGTTGTGTGATGTGTGCGTGCATGGGGGTGTGCGTGTGAGTGTGTAGAGGGGTGCTGCTGTGTCTATGGGTAATGTGTGCTGTTCGGCAGGTGCGCATGTCTGCATGTATGTGTGCGGGTATGTGTCCCCGTTGTGTATGTGTGTGTAGGGGGTGTGTATATGTGCATGTTGGGGGTGTGTGCATGTCGGGGTGCATGTATGTGCATGTCGGGGTGGGGGTGGGGAGGGGGTTCGTACCACCTCTGGGGGGTGGCAGGGGGGTGGAGGGTGTGGGGGGAGGACTCGGGTGGGTAGTGGGGGGTGGGGGAGACCCCTATCAGTGCCAGGGAAGGAATTCCCTGGCCCCGATAGTGCTTACCGCCATGGTTCGCACGGCGGTTCCCGCCCGCAAGAAACCGCGGCGGTAGGCAGGGTCATAATACCCTTGGCGGTCTTGGGACGACCGCGGGGCCGGAGTGCGCAAACTCCAGCCCCGCGGTCATGACCGCCGCGGCGGTCGGAGTGGAGAAGTAGCGGTCGGTCGCGGCGGGGACCGCCGCGGTCAGAATGCCATTTTTAATACCGCCGGTCTGTTCGCGGTCCGACCGCCGCCTCTCCGCCGACCGCCAGGGTCAGAATGAGGGCCACAGTGTTTAAAAGATGAATGGACAAAGAAGCAGTGCTGACTTAATAGGAGGCACTCATCTAGGTAATTCTTGTTGATGCATCAACAAAGGAAAATTCAATAAGGGGAAACTGACCGAATGTTGTACAAGCTGTAGAAGCCAAAGGAGATGGCTTGCAACAGGGCTAGGACACAGCCCCCTTGACTGTCGCTACAGATGTTAGACTAAATAAAATATCTGGACTTGACCAAAATTTCAGTTAGAGTGAAAATATGTGACAATGAAGCAGGAGATGTATTACACAGCAATACATCTTATGGTCGTGAAAATACCTATGCCCAAATCAGGAACGGCAAGAAGGGTGATCTCACAGAACCAGTGGCTATTGAGAGGGGAGTTAGACAGGGGTGCGTCCTGGCCCCAACTCTCTTTCTATTATACATAAACAACTGTATCAAGTACTTAGTAAACTGCACAAATGATTCTCCCAAGCAGGCTGGAACCAAAGTCCCCTGCCTACTCTACGCAGATGACACTATTCTTTTGTCTAAATCACCCATGGGAATTCAAAACTTGGTAAACCAGTTTGGTGTATACTGCAGAAACTATGGATTAGACATAAACCATAAGAAAACTAAACTTATGATATACAGCGCCCCGAACAAGAAGCTCAGCGCAAACATAAAGATGGATTTAACTCCCCTGGAGAGAGTAATGGAATATGACTACTTGGGCATTAGACTATCTGACAAGGGCAGCTGGGAGCCAGCCATAAGGAAAGGGGCACTAACAATTAGCCAAAGATGTGGAGTAATAGGACGCAAAGCTAGTACTGCCACAAGCCCCCCTCTGATCCTTATCTCTGAAATATATAAAGCACAAATCCGTGCTGCGGCCCTATATGGAGCAGAACTTTGGGGATTACACAGACAGATGGATACTCTCCAAATCAAAGAAAATAACTTTCTTAGACACATATCTAGACTAGGGAGGGGCACGCCAATGCTCCCCCTCAGACTGGACCTGGGCTTAAATAGTATCAAAGACATAGCATATCTAAGACCACTCCTGTATTGGGTCAGACTATGGAAAACAGATGAACTTGAACCCTACAGGGCAGCAGTCAAAGAACTATTACCACCTCATCACGGATGGGAAAAAGTACGGTGGCTTAGGGAGATGAAAGCGGCATGGGCCAAATTGAGTCTATCCCAGTACTGGGAGAACCCCGAGATGATTCCTGGCAGTGCTAAACGCCTGATCAAAGAACATTATTGGGCAAAAATCAACGAGGAATCTCTCGGTCCAAATGGGTCAGGTCGGCTGACAGCAGAATTCCTGCTGGTCAAACACGTTCCCTTCCCTGAAAGCTCCCTGGATCTACCCATACCAGCCCGTGCTCGCTCTCTATTACTCCAGCTCAGGTACGGGACATTGGCGGTCAATAGCTACACGGCTGGTTGGTCGACTAACAGTTCCCCATCGGACAAATGCATAAATTGTCACTTATGCAAGGAAACTGCTGAACACGTCCTATTTTTTTGCCCTCTGTACAAAGGTCCCCGAGGGAAGTGGATTATTCCCTTGTGCAGAACACTCCAACCACTATCCCGCAACAGTCTATTCAGAATATGTAAATACGACACTTCCATACTGATAATCAGCGCTGTTTCTAAATATCTGGCAGCAGCATGGAAAATTCGTAATAGGACTATTTTAGATTTTAACTCACTGTTTGAAGAGCTGTCTAGAAAATAGTAAATCAGCATCCTGTTATATTAGCCTTGGGCTCTAATTGTAAACCGCGACTTATTGAGCCCAAAAGACCGTATCTCTGAATAAGTGCTACATTGAGTTATTTTAACTAAAGTGTTTTATAAATTTAAAATTATACTTAATTTTATAATTGTCAAGATGCAATTTATTGGATTAATTAACCCAAAAGAACTAATTAACCTAGAGCATCATCTACCACTGTCTGACTTCTTAAATTTTTAATCGGTTTTACTGTCTGGAGTTTCAATGCCTGATTTTATATAGAGATGTGCTACACAACAGTTTTTACGTTATTGTTATTTTACTGTTCAGGGTTATGTACAGGGTAAGATCCAGAGACTATTCCGAGCACCTCCTTCACCCCACCTATTTATGAAATCTCTCTCAGGCAGCTACTGGACCCCTACTTGTTTTACTATTGTTCCTTTTACTGTGTATTGGTTTATGGTTTTTATCTTTCTGTATGTATGTATATATTTTTAAACCTTTTAAATGGCCCAAATTTGGACCGAATAAACTATTGATTGATTGATTGGTCTACATATGTCAATGTTCGATTAACAATTTGTCCTTTTGAAAATTGTCACAAAACTAATCTAGCAGTTTATGTTTGCATTAACTGTTTGGGAGGTCTTGCTCACAAGCCACATAACAACTCAATATCCACTGTTGCTTCAACCTTTTGAAATGCAAAACTTGCAAAGGAGCTATAAATTGCATTGCCTCTAGGCCTCAAATTGTTCAATCTCATTTTGACTCTTAGTAGACAGTAAGGCACAAAAGCAGCATTTTATACCACATACCAATATAACCAAACATGGGGCATATTTACACAGACGTGGTGCAGCATGGCACTGAGTGGCAGCGCCGTGCTGTGTCACAGCTGAAATGCAGGGATACACTGTATTTACACAAATACTGCGCATCCTTGTGTTTCCCCTTGCGCTGGTACTAAATTTAGCTGCGTAGCGCCAATGCAGGCACAATAGTGAAAGGGTGTCTGCGTTGAAGGAAATGATTGTTTATGTTCAGGAAGTTATTCCTTCCTGCTCATAAACAATCTACAATGGTGATTTGTTACTTCTATGTGTGCTGCCGAATACAGCACTCATAGAAGTAGCAAATCGTCATTAATGAATGATTGTTTATGTGCAAGAAGGAACACCTTCCTGCGCATAAACAATCAATCATGGTGTTTTGCTCTTTCTATGAATGCAACACACATAGAAAAGCAACAACAAGGAGAAATAAAAGTACTTTTCCTCATCGCACCATGCTAACGCCACCCCTGATGTGGCATTAGTTTTTGGGGCAGCCACAGATTTGCGAATTCTTGTAAATCGGGGCAGGATCAAAAGCAATGGGTGTTGAGGTGGAACACCCGCAGCAACACCCGTTGCATGCATCTTTGCAGCAGAAAACTGCACGGAGGGGCCCATATTTACGAGGTGGCGTTAAACCAACAAAAAGTGGCTTAGCACCAAATTGTAAATATGACACAATGTGTAGCGCCATTGGAGCATCACAGAAAGTGCAGCTCCTGTGGCACTAGGGGCATGTAAATATTCCCCTATGTGTGCTAGTTACTGTCATGATATGTATCTGGTTTTACCTGGTGAAAATCATGTTGGCAAGAAACCCCAGGTCATCTTCCCGACTGAAGTGTGAATGAGAGTTTGCTCACAAATTTGGTTGGATTAAGACTTGCTTTAACTTAGGGCAACTTAATGTTAACAGGTACACCAAAACTATATCCACTATGTAGAAGGCCAGTCACCATACAATAAATGACACAAGACTGGCCCATGAGCATTGTGATGTAAATAGTGTAAATATTAATTCCAGGCACTGGCAAATACCCTGGGCTACCATCCTATTCATCATTTTGTTACTGCAGTGCAGGTGCAGACAGAAACAAACCAAAAGCAATATAGCCTTAGTCCTTCTGTTATAGGAACAGTCCAGCCTGAACTAATGGGCCAGGTCTCCTTTGAAAGGGAACACAATCAACCCCAGACCAGTTTTGGCCTATTTGAACCTCATCAGAAGGTTGCATTTTGAGTCCAAATGGCACACAGTGAGCATGATATTGATGCCTAACACATGAATGTGAATTATTCCACACAATGAGCTGATTGAAAAGGATTTGTCTTAATGCCTTATTTAGGATTTGGCAGGCAAGATACTCCCACAAAATGTGACATATTTCCTGTCCAAGTGTCATTAACTAAAATACACTATTAATCGCTCTCTTAGACGTTGACCTCAAGCATTTCTCATTTTGTGTGCTAAAAAACCTAGAGACCTGGATTGCAGATAAAAACATTTTGACCTTAAATCAAAGAGGCTTCACCAAGCACCAAGGAACGCTAATGAACCCTTTGGCACTGGGACTGATCACCAACGGCAAAAGCAACTGGGACTCCCACCTATTTGTGCTTTGTTGACTTTAAAGCTGCCTTTGATTGTGTCCCTTGTGGAAAACTGTGGGCCAAACTACAACTTTGGGGGTTACCATCCACTATTTAAAATGCCATCAAAATGATTTACTCCAATACATGGGTGAAGGGTAAACTGGGGGGAGGCTCTCACCTATCTAGGGCAGTTAAAACAACAGTCAGTGTTGAACAAGGATGTGTATTGGCCCCAACACTCTTTAATTTGTACATAGCAGATCTTTCTGCCAAATTAAACAATCAATCATCCCATTCTCCCTCCCTGGGTGTCCGATAACTATCTAATATGTTGTACGCAGATGACCTATTACTAAGTAGCCACACCAGAATAGGCATGCAAAAACTGCTAAACAAATTAGAAGAGTATGCAAGAACAAACAAATTACAAATCAACCATAATAAATCTAAAATGATCACTCTAAATCGCAGACCCACTAGCCAGCATAAATAGTACTCGAACTGAAAGACCTTAGAGGAAGTAAGCTCATACAGATACCTAGGAGTCGTGGTCGATGCCAGATGTAATCATGCACTACAAAAAGAAGCAATAAAAAATAAGGCACAGGCACTTGCTCATGCCTTTGGCAAGCTCTCAAACTCAATCTGTGGTCATGGTCTGAACCCATTGACAGCCATAATGAGAGCAAAATTACTGCCAACCCTCACTTATGGGGCCGAAATGATGAGGGGGATGAAGGTAGCTCAGGATAAGCTTTTGCTAAAGACATATAAGTGTGTTTTTCGGTTACCACGGCATGCCTCCCCAGCCCAGGTCAGACTGGAATTTCTGTTGGTCAAGCAGTCGCTAGCCTGTCCTGCAGCATATATCAAATGTTTTTACAAACTGAGCCGCGCTCCAAAAGGGTCATTAGCTAATCTAGTCTGGCTGGAAATCATCTTAGAAAGAGTGAATAGCAATTACAAAAGGTATCTGGAAAAGAGTAAAAGTATTTTGAACTTAGGTGAGGTATGGAACCAGTCGCTTCCCACCCCGGATTTTAACTAAGCATTGAATAAATCAAGTAAATTACACAGCTGGCTAGAAGACAAGGAGGTTCTGGCTAAAAGGTTGCATAGTTGGTTGATTCTTAACTCATATAAAACTTTTAAAGAATCACCACTTATGGCTGCCTCTTACTCAAGGAAAATCAAGCAACGCTTTCTAAGGCTCAGGCTGGGTGAAGTTCAAATGCTAGACCTCATGACAAAATGGAAGAAGGGGCTGCGAGTAGGCACCCACGAGTCCCGCATATGTCATCTTGCAGAAGAAAACTTGGTGCATGTGGTCTGCATTTGTCCAGCTTTGGCAGTTGAAAGAAGACGTTTACTGAAAAAAGAACTAAATGGCTTAGGGATCAGATCCTGTAGACAAGCACTAGCCGAAGCATTTAATCCACAAAACAACATATTGAATATTAGGCTGGTTCAATTTCTGGAAATTTTTTCGTTCACAATTTCCTCTGCTGAAAAACACCAGTGATAGGGAGGGTGCAAATAGTAAAAAAAATCCTTCTACCTCGTATGAATACATCGAAGAATTGAAGGTTGTTAGGTAACATCGCAGGGTACACAGCCTGCACGTTAATAAAGTCTTGTACCAACAATTGGAATTAAGTAGGGGCAAACCAAATCTGTAGAATGTATTATACTATTTTTACCTCATAACTTTTATTGTTACATAAATGTCTTATTGCACCAATATTGTTCTGTTACATTTTTTGTTGAAGGAATATTTTTTATGGTTTTAATTAACTAATAAAATAAACATTCTGTCTGTAGTGAATAGGACAGCCGCCATATTTGTGACAGAGTTTCCTATGAATTAAACTCTAAATAATGACATTAGTCTTGTAATGCACCTTGCAATACTCCTTGCCTGCTGCTCAGTTGTATGAGTAAGATAGGAGATTGCCAGGAACACTCTTGACTTATTCCTGGATTTCCGCAGTAAGCCAGGAGTACTACAAGAGTGAATCGCAAGCTCTACCCACATTTTTTTTCACAAATCACAATTCAACAATGATGAAGTCATTAGAAGCGATATATACCCTAATACAATAGAATCTTTTGTGAGACATGAAATTTCTTGTTTTGAACGCAGTGTATTAAAAAAAAAAAAAAAAAACTGTGCACATACACACACCCAGCAATTGCCAGTATGTGATAAGTGTATGATAGCTGTTATCGTAAGAATAGTAATCAAATACCTGTCTTTCAGACTATATGCTAAGTGTTGATGAGGAATGGTCTCGTCTCCATTACACACCGCTTAATGTAGCTTTTATGCGATGGTTTGAGAATGATTTTTAGAATGATACCAACTAAAATCCCTTAATACCTACATTGTTGTCAATGAATATTTTGAATTAACTTGCTGAACCTTCTAGGAACAACTTCATTGAGATTATATATTTTAAAACTGTACCCATATATCAACAATGACCAATGACCTTAACCAGGGAACTTTATGGTAGAAATAGATAAGTAAAGAGATGTCTGCTCTCTGTAGGTTTCCATCTTCCACTCCTATGCTTACCTTGCAGGGAAATACTTGGCAATCATCAATAGTGCAAGCACACTGAATGTTGTCATTCAAAAATGGAAAGTGGTGATCTTTGAACAACTCAATGTTGTTCATTAGCAGATACATAGTCAGCATCTGACAGCCACAGAGAAAGTTAAAATGTTGATCAACAAAATCCCCAGTTCCCAATTTCTCGTTATGTAATTTAATTGTTGTTTGCTATATATTGCTATGTAATTTCAGCTTGTGTGCATCATATTTCTAAAAAAAATGCAAAGGAAGATTTACCCCCACGGAACAGTTTTGTTCTGTAATAGTTCCTTATTTTGTGTTGCAACTTATGTTTGAAGTCAGGAGCATATATAATTATAAATAAATAGGTGACTGTTAGACCTGACAGCCTTAGGGTGGTCACCCCTAGCTTTTTGCCTCCCTCCCTCCACTTTATGGACACAGTTTTTGCTGGTTTTAGGACTCTGCACACTTTACCACTGCTAACCAGTGCTAAAGTGCAAATGCTCTCTCCCTGAAAATATGGTGACCCTCTCTTAGGTTAATATGGAGGCTTCCTTGAAATCTGATTAAAGTGTAGATTCCCTTTGGGAGCGGACGGACATGTGGAGTTTGGGGTCTCTGAGCTCACAATTTAAAAATACATCTTTTAGTAAAGTTGATTTTAAGATTGTGTGTTTGAAAATGCCACTTTTAGAAAGTGAGCATTTTCTTGCTTATACCATTTCTGTGACTCTGCCTGTTTATGGATTCCCTGTCTGGGTCAGTTTGACAGTTGGGCTGGTTGCACCTCACACTAGACAGTGACACAAAGGGAGCTGGGGTGTAGTCTGCATTTCCTGATGAGCAATCTGTGCTAGGAGGGAGGGGAGGAGTGGTCACGTACACCTGAAAGGGCTGTGCCTGTCCTCGCACAATGCAGTCTCCAACCCCCTGGTGAGTGTCTGGTGCCTGGCCTGGGCAAGGCAGGATTTCACATTCAAAAGAGGCATTACTTTGAAGTTGGCCCACTTCAAAGGAGCAATTGGGTATAAGAAGGGCACCCAAAACCACAGACTTTAGAACACTTCTGGAAGCAAGAGGAACCTCTGCCTGGAGAAGAGCTGAAGAGCTGAGGAGAAGTGCTGCCCTGACTGTGACTGTGCTTTGTGGAGCTATCCTTCAGTTGCTGATTCTGCCTGTGCAAGAGGACAAAGACTGGACTTTGTGGTATATTCCTTCTTGAGAAGGACTCTCCAAGGCCTTGGACTGAGCTTGCCCCCTCAGTCTCAGGGCCATTAAAGACTTCCCTTACCAGCACCTGTACTCTCTGCTGAGACTCCTGCCCTGACAAGTGGTGCCCTATCCAGTCCCTAGGGCCCTTGAAAGGAAATGGTGGTGAAAATCCAAGGAAATCAACTTTGAATGATTCTGGACCGACACTGCTGCTGAATCTGGTGACGCCGCCTGCAACCGACTCCGTGATCTTCGCTGGAACGCGACGACCTTCGCAGGCCTGACACCGCTGCAGTGCCGCTGAAGTCCACAACTTCATGGAAGACGCCGCACCACGCCGTGACCAACGCCACTCGAAGTGCACGGATTCAACGTTTCCCACAGACGCCGCGATCCTTGAATTCGTGCATCGGCTTGTTTCCATTCTTCACCAAGGTTCTGTACCTGGGGGTCTGCGTGACTCTGGCTGGCACCGCTGGTGTCGGATTATTGGGAACGATTCCGACACGACGCCGTGTTAACACCTCATCGCAGCATTTTGTGTTTCTAAGCGCTATTTTTTAATTTAGGCCTATATTTATACTTTTTTAGCGCTGCATTTGCGTCATTTTTTGACGCAAAAGCAGCGCAAACTTGCTAAATACAATTGTATTTTGTAAGTTAGTGCCCTTTTTGCATCAGAAAGCGGCACAAATGCGGCAAGAAAAAAGTATAAATATGGGCCTTAATCTTTAAAAATTCATAACTTGACTTGAGTATCTCGGAGTTTTGCTGTTTTGGTCTTGCTTTGTTTAGATAAATATTTCCTATTTTTCTAAACCTTTGTTATGTCATTTTTGTAGTGTTTTCATTGAGTTACTGTGTGTGTTTCTACAACTACTTTACACCTAACACTCTGAAGTTAAGCCTACTGCTCTGTAAAGCTACCAAGGGGGTGAGCAGGGGTTAGCTGAGGGTGATTTTCTTTTACCTTGACTAAAGTGAGGGTCCTTGCTTGAACAGAGGGTAACCTGACTGTCAACCAAAGACCCCATTTCTAACACGCCGGGGAGAAAATCACAGCACACCGAACTGGAACGATGCAGCCTACCTCCCCGCATGGAGATCAATGCAGCACCAGCGTTGCGACCGGAAACTTCGACGCACCGTCCACTGGATCGACGCATAGCCAAGCCAGAACGGCGCAGCTCGACTTCCTGCAAGAAGAATCGATGCAGCACCAGCTGTACAACAGTGATTTCCCTGCACTGCCCACCGCATCAACGCAATCCTGTGACTTCGTCCTGCATGCCTGAGATTTCTTCGCATCACCCCCAGGGTGTCCAAATACCCCACAACCTGAAGAGGATCCAAGACATCGTGCCGCAAATTGACGCAAAGCCTTCCCTGCGTGGAAAATTCTTGACGCATCGTCAAAACTAACGCGCACCTACCCGTTTTCCATGCATCTCCTCCTCTGTGGTCCTCAGTGGAGAATTTGCACGCAAACCAGGTACTTTGTGCTTGCAAGAGACACTTGTTGCTTTTTAAAGACTAAAGACTCTTTTTTATAATTTTATAGAGTGATATCTCAACGTGTACTTATCAAATCTGGATCGTTTTGACCTGCATTTAACCAGGTATATATTATATATTTTTCTAAACACTGTGTGGTGTATTTTTGTGGTGTTATACTGTGTTATTGCATGATTTATTACACAAATACTTTACACATTGCCTTTTAAGTTAAGCCTGACTGCTCAGTGCTAAGCTACCAGAGGGTGGGCACAGGATAATTTTGATTGTGTGTGACTTACCCTGATTAGAGTGAGGGTCTTTGCTTGGACAAGGGGTAACCTGACAGCCAACCAAAGACCCCATTTCTAACAGTGACTGTAAGTATAAGGCACGATTTTCACCTATGAGTTCTGAGTGACATCAAATAGACAGCAAGAGCAAACCTTGAGCTGTATATGACACCACTGAGAACCACTTGAATAGCAAGAATTAATCTTTAGCAATGGATCTTGTTGCGCTCCTTCAGTTAGCAATGGGGCTTTAACTAATAATCTAGTAAATATACTTATCCCTATGATGCAATGTATTCGAGTCTTTCATGCAGCAGAGGTTTTTTGGCTCAATCCCTTATTGAGTTTACAATAAAGAAAAGATCACAGATAGTCTCACTGTTGATTAGGGTTATTTTTCTGTTAGAATGAAAATGCTGTTTCCAGATTGTGATATAGGCTGTGTACCTTGAGGTTCATCGCTAAAGTCCCTGCATGACAGATACATTACGCATTCTCGCACATGTTTAATGTTCTCAATAAAAGTCAAAAAATTAAAATCAGCTTTATTCAATTTTTTATTAAAATCATAAAGGTACAAGATTAAAGACTGTAATCAATAATTAAAAAGAAACACCAAATCATTTACAGCTGTAGGCTAACTCTCGCTCTCCTGGAGGTGTATCGTCTTTCTATTGCCGAAAATAGGCCATAAAACCTCAGACATTGCATTACAGATATAAGTAGTTGGCAAAGATTGTAAAAACATATAAGTTTGATGATATTGTACCAATTCAATGGATCTCAACAATGGTAGAAGCAGTGCCATTCTTTGTGACTTGCACAAGTTACAGAATAAGACTGTGTGAAAAGTGCTTTGGCTCATCTCCTTATCGCAAGGGAATTGTAACAGGTCGGCACAATGAGGACAAGTAGTCAGTGGCAAATGGTAGGGTGACTTTTATTAAATGTATAAATTTGTTCCACACAGTTCTGGTTTTCCCATATGTACGATTAATGTCTCTTTATTTCTTCCCTTCGTCTTCTTGTTACTGGGCTCCCAGGAGGCGCATGTGGGAACAAGAATGAGAAATATACAGGTAAGTGGTTGGTCCTTTGCTATGTTTCTAATTTTCTCCTATTGTTAATCTTTTCTCTCTTCCTGTTCTTTTTTTCTCTTTTCATCCTTTTCCATATCTCTGTCTGGCTTTCCTTCGACTTTCCTGTGGCCTGTTCTGGCTGCCTCTTCCTCTTTTCCTCTCTTCTTTCGTTATCTCTCCTTTGTTGCGCTTTGGGTTTCTTTCTATAGATGTACCTAGTCCTCTTTCTCTGTTTTTGCCTATTCATTCGCTTCTCTTCTTTTAGGGTCTCTGTCTGAGCCTGTAGCTCATTCTTAGTTCCTCTTACCCACGAGCGGCTTCCGCTTATTGTTTTATCGTTCTGATTATTAATACCTAGAGCATATACCTTTGTCGGTAATATTCCCCCTTTGTCTTGTCTCCTTTTCCCTGTCCCCTGGGTTGGATAGTGTATCCTGAGATAAAACCTCCTGTATTATTTACCCTGCAACAGTAGTCACTCATGGACAGTGTCCCCTCCTCTGTGCTTGTCAACACGACCCCTTCCTAAAAACCAAACAAGAAAACACAAACACCGTGCTCTTCCTTAGTCCCATACTGCCTGCCCTCCCCCCCAGTTTAGTATAGCCATGCACCTGATGTGGCCACGCTTTCCCTCAAGCGTGGCCGAAACTTGCGCTGGGTGCCTCTCGCGCCACTGGTTCCTGACTCCTTTTCCTTGGACAGGCCTTCGGTTTTGCCATCTGCCGCAGTGTAACCTCCTTCTCCTTGGTCATCTTCGTTAGGTTCTCCCGGTCTCCTGCTCCTTGCCTGCTTCTCCTCCGAACTCTCTCCTTCAGCCGCATCGTCCTCCTTTTTACACCCGAGAATGGCACGCATCAGCTTCCCCAGCCCTTCTGCACCCGGATGTGCAAGGGGATTGGGCGTCGCTCTCTGCACTTCCGGGTCAGAAGAGGCAGGGCCAGTTTCCTCCTCCTGGCAAGGCGGGTCTGCTTGCTGTAGCAGCGGCCCGTCACAGTCTCTACCCCTAGCACATGACTGATAGAGCCACTCCACAACCGGATACCGGGACAGGTAATCAGCATTAAGCATGCGAGATCCAGGCGTTGCAAGAAGGTTGTAGTGAGAGGAACCATCTGAGAACACGAGCATTAGTGTCTTTATGATGAGCAAGCCAGGTCAGAGGGGCATGATCCGTGATCAACATAAGCGGCTGCCCTGGCAAATAATACCGCAGGGATTCCACAGCCGTGTTGATTGTGAGGCACTCCTTCTCAAGAGTGGGATAGGGGCATTCCCTAGGTAACAGCTTTCGACTGAGGTACACAATGGCATGTAAAGAACCCTCCTGATCTGCCTGTGTCAGTACTGCTCCCGGGCCCACATCCGAGGCATCTGTTTGAACAAGAAATGGTTTGGCGAAGTCCGGGCAACAGAGGACCGGTTCAGAAGTTAAGAGGTCTTTGAGTGATTCAAAACTCTGCCTTTCCTGCTGAGAAAGGCAAACCAGACAACTGGGTTTAGTTTTTCTCAATAAATCCGTGAGGGGTCCTGTGAGTGTGGAAAAACGAGGTATAAAGCGACGGTAGTAGCCCACCATTCCTAAAAAGCTCGGACGTCTTTCTTGGTACGCGCAGCGGTAGATGGGTAATGGCTTGGATTTTCTCTATTTGGGGTCGAACCCTTCCTTCCCCTATGACATAGCCCAGATATTTATTAATGACAGTGTGACCTAACTTAAATTTTTCTGGATTTGCAGTTGGGTTGGCTTCACGCAGGGCTTGCATTATGTGGCGTAAATGCTCAAGATGTTCTTCCCAAGTGGTACTGTACACCACAATATCATCCAGATGTGCAGCCGCATACCTTTGGAAGGGTCTAAAGATCATATCAATGAGGCATTGGAAGGTAGCAGGGGCCCCATGAAGACCAAACAGCAGGACTGTGAACTGATAGAGGCCTGAGTGAGTAGCAAATGCAGTCTTTTCTCTGTCTTCAGCTCTAAGGGGAATCTGCCAATAGCCTTTGGTCAAATCTAAGGTGGACATATAAGTGGCCTGCCCTAACCGTTCCAAAAGCTCGTCAATTCGAGGCATGGGATAGGAATCAAAATAGGACAATGCGTTGACCTGCCTAAAGTCAATACAAAATCTGGTGCTCCCATCGGGTTTTGGAACCAAGACTACTGGGGAACACCAGGGGCTGGAAGAGGGCTTGATTATGCCAGCGTTTAACATGGTTTCTACTTCTTGTTCCACTACCTGTCGCTTAGCTTCAGGTTTCCTATATGGGGGTTGTCGTGCTACTTTATTCCCTATGGTACGGATGTGGTGTTGCATTAACGAGGTTCGACCAGGTACTTTAGAGAATACGTCCAGACCCGAAAGGACAAGGTGTTTAAGTTGTTTGTGTTGTTCTTGGGTGAGGGAGCTATTCATCTGGGGTAGTGGAGTCTCATTCGGATGTGTACCTGGGAACTGATACATAGGTATGTCCTGTACAGTATCATTGGTAATATACAAAGTAGTGTGGGCCTCAGGTGTCTCATACCATTTTTTAAGTAGGTTAATATGATAAATTTGTTCTCTACCTATCCCATTGGGTATCTCAATCTTATAGGTTGTGTGGTTGACTTTTTCCAATACCATATATGGACCCTTCCAACGCGCGAGGAGTTTGTTTTCACTGGTGGGTAATAATACTAGTACCTTATCTCCCACCCTTAGGCCTAAGGGAGCGCTATGTGTATCATAGTATGCTTTCTGTTTGGCCTGTGCTTCTCTTAATGTTTTGTGGGCCTCCTCCTATAGAGTGTGTAGGTTGTCTCTAAGGTCTTTGGTGTACGTGAGGAGATCCCTCACCTCCTCCTCCGATTCCTCACACTGTTTTGCTAGCATTTCCAGGAGGGTGCGGGGTTGCAGGCCAAAGAGTAACTCAAAAGGGCGGTGCCCGGTGGAAAATTGTACATGGGTACGCAATGCATATAGGACTAAGGGTAATTTTCTTTCCCAGTCTCTTCCTCTCTCGTAGATGACCTTTCGTAACAGCGTTTTTATGGTCTTATTATATCGTTCGACTAAGTCATCCATCTGTGGATGGTATACGGAGGTACGTATCTGTTGCACCCCGAGAGTGTGACATATTTCGGCCATAAGTCGGGACATGAATGGGGTTCCCTGATCGGTGAGTATCTCCTTAGGAAACCCCACTCGTGGGAAGAACTCAGTCATGGCCTGGGCTTTGGACTTAGGGGCATATTTATACTCCGTTTGCGCCGAATTAGCGTCGTTTTTTTCGACGCAAATTCGGCGCAAAACTAACGCCATATTTATACTTTGGCGTTAGACGCGTCTAGCGCCAAAGTATGAGTAAAGAGCGTCATTTTTTTGCGTGAACGCCTTCCTTGCGTTAATGAGATGCAAGGAAGGCGTTCCCGTCTAAAAAAATGACGGCGACGCAAATGCGTCGTATTTATACTCCCGGGCAAAAATCACGCCCGGGAGGTGGCGGGTCAAAAAACCCCGCATTTGCGCCACTATTTAACACCTGGGTCAGGGTAGGCGTTAAGGGGCCTGTGGGCTCAAAATGAGCCCACAGGTGCCCTCCCCTGCCCCCAGGGACCCTCCCTGCCACCCCTGCCCACCCCAGGAGGACACCCAAGGATGGAGGGACCCACCCCAGGGACATTCAGGTAAGTTCAGGTAAGTATAATTTTTTATATTTTTTAATTTTTTTTGTGTGGCATAGGGGGGCCTTATTTGTGCCCCCCTACATGCCACTATGCCCAATGACCATGCCCAGGGGACACAAGTCCCCTGGGCATGGCCATTGGGCAAGGGGGCATGACTCCTGTCTTTACTAAGACAGGAGTAATTTAAATGGCGTCTGGGCGTCGAAAATAATGGCGCAAATCGGGTTGAGGCGATTTTTTTGCCTCAACCTGACTTGCTCCATTTTAAGACGCCCTAACGCCATTTTCCCCCTACGCCGGCGCTGCCTGGTCTACGTGGTTTTTTTCCACGCACACCAGGCAGCACCGGTCTGCTTGCGCCGGCTAACGCCATTCCATAAATACGGCACCCGCATGGCGCTTCAGAATGGCGTTAGACGGCGCTAAATTTTTTGACGCTAAACTGCGTTAGCGCAGTTTAGCGTCAAAAAGTATAAATATGGGCCTTAGTGTTCATGCTGGCAATGGGTATGGCCTCAGGTTATCTAGTCGCCTAATCGACTAGTACCAATAAATATTGGTGTCTTTTGACAGACGGAGTCAAGGGTCCCACAATATCCATACCCACCCGTGTAAATGGTATGTCTATTATGGGTAGTGGTTGCAGGGGAGCCACGCGGTTGGGTGAGGTGTTGATGAGCTGACATTTCAAACACTCCTGACAGTGTTTTCTAATATCCCCGTATATGCCTGGCCAATAAAATCTTTGGAATATTGCGGCCTAGGTTTTTTTTCCCTTTCCATATGTCCTTCCCCGTTATCCCCATGAGCCAAATGGAGGACCTGATGTATATGAGATTGGGGAACAACTAACTGAGAGGGTTTTCCCAGGTTGTTAGGGCAGGTCCTATACAGCAAGTCATTGGTGATGGAGAAGGTGGGACCTACCGGTGTCTCGTCCGGGGCTAAAGCATGGTGCCAGGCGTTTTTCAGGGTGGGGTCTTCTGGATGGAAGCTACCTGCTGCCGTCAGTACCGCCATGGGTGTGTGGGCAGTGTGAGTGGAGACTTCCTTGTGAGGGTTAGATTAGCTCTGTCGCTGTTCTCGTTTTTTCTTTTTGTTGAGTTTCTGTCTAACTTCGGGTGCTTCCAGTTCAGAAGAAACAAAAGGCGCTTCCTCCCACCAGGTAGTGGTTGGGTGTTCCTGACTGGTTTTTGTCAACAAATGTACAAAATCCTCATAGTCAGTGCCTATAGTCATGTCTTCACCCAGATTAGGGATAACTCCCACAGAGAGGTGTTCCTCAGAACCTTTCCAATTGATGGAGACCATAGCTACGGGGTACAGTTTTTGATCCCCATGAACACAGGTTATGAGGACTTGGGTGCTTGGACTCCATTGATCCGGTTTTACAAGGTCATGTTTCACCACGCTTTGACTGCACCCCGAGTCTATCAACACCCTTTGTGCTTCCCTATTGAGACCCAGTATGGTAATGTCTTTAGTTTTTTTATTTCCGGACCAGAGTACACGTCCCTTCATCATACCTATCTCCATAGGTTCCTCTGGTTCCTTCTTTAAAGGACAATGGCGGGCAATATGTCCCCACTTGGAACAATGAAAACACTGTGGTCCGGTTAAGGCCTCCAAGGGGAAGAGGAGTGCAGAGTGGATGCTCGTTCTTGACCAGGAGTAGCTACTGGCCGAGGGTGTACAATTTTCCCTACGGCCATCCGAGACGAGGAGGGTGTAGGTTTTGAATGGGCCCCTCGGAACTCGGGTGCCCGATAGAAAGCACATGCCAGGTCTATGGCTGTGAGGTTGGTCAGATCTGGATGTTGTCTGACCCAATTGCGGGTAGTGGTCGGAAAGGCTTCCAGATATTGCTCGAGGATAATGGCATTGAACATTTCAACCTTTGTGGACTCAATGGGGTGTAGCCATTTTCCACCTGCATGATGGACCCAATAATACAGGGTGCGCAGGTTTTCCTGGGAACGCCATTTGGTCTGTCAAAATTTTACTTTATAGCTTTCTTGATCCAGACCAATGCGTTCTAATATCACTTGCTTGACTTCATTATAAGGTGTCACCCCTCCTGGGTTTACCGCCTGGTATGCGGCCTGGAAATGTCCAGTAAGAAGGGGGGCGATGTATTGTCCCCATTTATCCATGGGCCAATTGCCAGAACTCGCCACTCGTTCAAAGTTTGTAAAAAATGAGTTGGGATCCTCCCCTGCTACTCAGGATGTTGGGGTGTACCTTGGTGTGAGCAATGGTATCTGTTAGTTTTCTCAATGCATTTTTTTAATGGACTAGTTGGTTATTTTGACTTTTCAGAGCTGTCTGTAGGGCTTCTCTTTCCTCCTTGGCCTCTTTTAACTGTTGTTCCCATACCAGCTGGAGGAGTAATTTTCCTTCTGCCCGCTGAGCTATCATGTCTGCGAGTGTGGGTTTTTCTTCCATTGCATCGAAGACCTGATCCCAGATCTGACACCACTTGTAACAGGCCAGCGCAATGAGGACAAGTAGTCAGTGGCAGATGGTACGGTGACTTTTATTAAATTTATAAATTTGTTGCACACAGTTCTGGTTTTCCCATATGTACGATGGATGTCTCTTTAGTTCTTCCCTCATCTTCTCGTTACAGGGCTCCCAGGAGGCGCATGTGGGAACAAGAATGAGAAACATACAGGTAAGTGGTTGGTCCTTTGCTATGTTTCTAATTTTTTCCTATTGTTAATCTTTTCTCTCTTCCTGTTCTTTTTTTTCTCTTTTCATCCTTTTCCATATCTCTGTCTGGCTTTCCTTCGACTTTCCTGTGGCCTGTTCTGGCTGCCTCCTCCTCTTTTCCTCTCTTCTTTCATTATCTCTCCTTTGGTGCGCTTTGGGTTTCTTTCTATAGATGTACCTAGTCCTCTTTCTCTGTTTTTGCCTATTCACTTGCTTCTCTTCTTTTAGGGTCTCTGTCTGGGCCTGTAGCTCATTCTTAGTTCCTCTTACCCACGAGCGGCTTCCGCTTATTGTTTTATCGTTCTGGTTATTAATACCTAGAGCATATACCTTTGTCGGTAAGATTCCCCCTTTGTCTTGCCTCCTTTTCCCTGTCCCCTGGGTTGGATAGTGTATCCTGAGATAAAACCTCCTGTATTATTTACCCTGCAACAGTAGTCACTCATGGACATTGTCCCCTCCTCTGTGCTTGTCAACACAACCCCTTCCCAAAAACCAAACAAGAAAACACAAACACCGTGCTCTTCCTTATTCCCGTACTGCCTGCCCTCCCCCCCCCAGTTTAGTTTAGCCACGCACCTGATGTGGCCACGCTTTCCCTCAAGCGTGGCCGGAGCTTGCGCTGGGTGCCTCTCGCACCATTGGTTCCTGATTCCTTTTCCTTGGACAGGCCTTCGGTTTTGCCTTCTGCCACAGTGTAACCTCCTTCTCCTTGGTCATCTTCGTTAGGTTCTCCCGGTCTCCTGCTCCTCGCCTGCTTCTCCTCCAAACTCTCTCCTTCAGCCGCATCGTCCTCCTTTTTACACCCGAGATTGGCGCACCTCAGCTTCCTCTGCTCTTGTGCACCCGGATGTGCAAGGGGATTGGGCATCGCTCTCTACACTTCCGGGTCGGAAGAGGCAGTGCCAGTTTCCTCCTCCCGGAAAGGCGGGTCCGCTCGCTGTAGCAGCGGTCCGTCACAGGCATCTTTACATAGGTCGCGACCAATCATTCATAGTTGGAAAGCTCACCAGGTGATGAAAAATGTCCAATCTAAACCTAGTAAGAACAAATCTATGCTGGTAATTGCACACCTCCCTTAAGTACAATTGCATACCAAATGAAGTTAGAATCATCTGATTTTTTTAAAAACTTGGCTTAATCAGTTTTGCAGATGAACTTAGTTCTTCCAAGTGTGACAGGCACTCTTTCTTCATGGTTTTCGTTGGTACAGACCTTAACGTTTCTGGTTTATAAAAATAATCTCGATGCCCCAGCTCAATCATAAAATTCTTGATATATTCCAACCACTGTAGCCCTACCCGAGAGGACCAAAGACAGTATCTTATATTCTCTTGATTCAGCTTTGTATGCTCAGTGTTCCAAACCTTTTGCCATCGCAAAATCGGCTAGATCGTAGCTATGTTCGAAATAAAAGAAACCCCTAATTCAGCATGGCTTACGTAGGATGGACTACTCTGCGGAAGAGAGAGGAGGCATTTCAAAAAGATATTCTCAATAACTTGCAGTTATTAGATTTTTACATACCCCATAGGCCTGCCCCATAGAGGGCCGTTGACATATATTTAGCCTTATAAACTGATAATAGCTCCATAGGGGGTTTCTTTCCAAGCTTGTGAGAAAAGCTACACAACGCTGTGACAATTTTCTGGAACTGTAACCTCCAAGTTTTAATTGCCGTCCATCATGACTTATCTTGGTCAAAAATGATCCCCAAATACGAGAAGGAATTGACATAGTCAATTCTAGTATCCTATATCATTAGACTGGGAGATTTCGATGTCGACTTCCCACATCTCATAGCAAATGTCTTACTTTTATTGGCTAATAGCACTAATTCCTCCATATAGGATACAAAACAAGTTAACAGCTGTTGTAACGCAAGAGGTGTCCGTGCGATGAGCACGGCATCATCAGCATATAATAAGGTGAGGATAGGGCATTATCCTATTTGGGGCAGACTTTTACAATCAGCAGTTAATGTACTGCCAAGCTGTTAATATATAAAGAAAAAAGAAAGGGTGCCTAAACACATCCCTGCCTTACCTCCCTCTACATTCTGAATGGATGGGTGCCTTCATCCAATAATCCATACTACACTCTAGCCCTACAATCCTGATACATTTGCCTAAGAAATGTAATGGGTCCACCCACAGATTCATCATAATAACCCACAACTTATTGTGAATTACAAAATGAAACATGGCTGACAGGTTAACAAAGGCCAGGTTAACAAAGGCCAGGTATAATCTCCCTTGTTTATTAGTACAATATTTCTCTATCAACATCTTGAGATTAAGGCCCTGTTCAACAGTCCCCACTGTGGCCCGAAACCCGTACTGTATGATGCAACGTTCTTCTCCTGAGCCCAATCTTGTAATCTATTCAGAACTATGCAACCAGCCACTTTCAGCATATACTCTAATAAGAAAATTGACCAGTAGCAAGTTGGACTGTGTCTGACTTTCCTTTTTAAAGATTGGCACAATAGGAGATTCCCTCCAAGATCCCAATATACCAATTTGACAGAGTACATTTAGGAGGTGGGTGAGCAATGGCCCCAAGACTAATGTTGGCTTTAAATAAGTCTATCTGGTTAAAGTCTGGGCCCGGGGCCTTTCCATCTTTAATAGCATTTACAGCAATGATAACTTCTTCCAAGGTAAATACAAGATTAATTGGAAAGGTAACAGGGGCAAGAAAACAGCAATCAGGGGCCTCATCATTTAGTAAACATAGCCTATCAGGTGGGCTCCAGAAGAAAGCCAAAAAGTGTAAAATCCAATCTGCCTTGCTTATTGCAATTCCCAGGTGTATCATGTCATCTGACCTAAAATATGGAGAATGAATTACACACCAAAAAGAGGAATAATCTTTACTAAGGTTGGCTTCTTGCAGTTTATCCCACAGATCTTCTTTCAGCACTTTTTCATCTGTATTAAAACACACTTATAGTTTTTCCTAGCAGCGCGGATTTCATGACTGCAGTGTGGCTTTTATGTAAGGCTGATTTCAATATACTATGGGCCTTAATGCAGGATTCATTGAACCACCCCTTTTCCTTATTATTGTGACTGACCCTAATGGCAACCACTAGTCCATCCTTAATGCCCCTAGCAATCCTCTGGAAAACCTCAATAATATTCTTAAGATTAGTGCCCATATCTAGACATTTCTCAAAGGTCTGCTTAATACCACAAATCAGCTTTTTTAAGAACTCATGATCATCAATCTTTGACCATTGCAAGGTATTCCCATTATGCCTTGCGATATCCACATCACTCACAGTGCAATGGTTAGAATGTGGCACTTGAGCTGGGCAGTCCTTGGACAATACATCCATGTCTACACTCAGTGGGTAATGGTCACTGCATGCAATAGTATGAGTAATAACATTTCCAACCATTGAGGAGTGTCTATTTGTAACCAATATATAATGTATCACCAAGTTTTTTTCCTTGGCCATTAAATGTGTACATAAATGGAACTGACAGGAGACAAATCTCATTACAGAATGCCAAATCAGTATTGAAGAGGAACTCATTCAGTTGATCCCCATAAAAAGAGTGCATGTAATGTGAATGCCAATCGTTTTCACATTCTCTAAAGCCACATATCTTTTCTGAACCCTTGCTGCATAATTCAACATTAAAGTCCCCACCCCACAGGAATACCACACCCTTATAGATCCCATTCCTGATGACTTCAAAATCCCTTTTTAACCCCTTGGGTGCCTGGGGGGAACTGGTCTCGTCCTGGGCCACGGTTGCTGTGTGCTGAGGATGAGACCAGCTCATCCTGCACCCGGCCCCCATCAGGGATGGAAGGGGAATCGCTTCCCCTTCCACCTCTCCGTGACGTCTGACCTCATCCGAGGTCGCCTGAGCTTCCAGCGTGATCGGAAGAGAAATGGAAAGCATTTCTATTTCAATCGGGGGTGGGGGCAGGCAGAGGCAAGAAAGGAAAGGCTTTCCTTTCCTTTCATGTCTCTGAGCATTTCTGCAGCCCAAGTGTGAAGCAATCGGGCTGCTGAAATGCCCACTAGACACCAGGGAGTTTGTTATTTTTTTATATTTACACATAAGGGGAGCGACCCCTTGAGAAAGGGTCGCTCCCCAAGGGGGACAATTTTTTTAAGGCCTTTTCTGCCCCCATGAGGGGAAGAAACCTTTAGACTCCAGGGATTATTATTATTTTTTTTTTTTACAGGACGGGAGAGACCCCTTAGGCAAGGGGTCACTCTCTTGGTGGGCAATTTTAATTTAGGACTAGTTATCTTCGACCAATCTGCCCCCAAGAGGGGCAGTAACCACTAGGCACCAGGGATATATATATATATATATTATTTTGTTTTACTGATGGGGAAGGGAAAGGATAGGCAAGGGTCTCTCCATTAGTGGGCAATTTTATTTTAGGTCATTTCTGCCCCCCTTGGGGGCACATCGGCCTATTTCTCTTAAGCCAATCTGGCCCCAAGGGGGGTAGAAACCACTAGACACCAGGAATTTTTTTAGCACCAATTTCATGCAAAGGGAATGACCTCTTAAGCAAGGTTCACGCCCCTGGGGGGCAAATTTATTTTAGGCCATTTCTGCCACCCTTGGGGGCTGATCGGCTATTTTAATTCAGCTGATCTGCCCTCAAGGGGGGCAGAAACCACAATGCACCAGGATTTTTTTATTTTTTTACAAATGGGGAGCGACCTCTTAGGCAAGGGGAGCTTTCCTGGGGGGCAAATTTATTTTTGGCCATTTCTGCCCCAATTGGGGGCAGATCGGCCTACTTCTATTAGGCTGATCTGCCCCCGGGGGCAGAAACAACTTAGGCAACAGGGATTGGTGTGTGTGTTGTTTGGCGAGGCAGCCCCTTGGGCAACGGTCGCTCCTCAGGCGGGCACATTACTTTTGGCCATTTCTGCCCCTCTTGAGGGCAGATCGACTTATTTTTGGAAGGCCCATCTGCCCCCAAGGGAGAGACAGAAAGCCCGACAGAGACCAGTGAAGGCTTTTTTTTTAAAAAGAGGGTTGGGTATGGCCATACCCCCACCCCAAATAAATAGGGACACAGTTGTACCACCCACCTGTGGGCAGATGGAGCAATTACCCCCGACCCACTCCCCGGGGGGGGGGGGGTAGAAAGCCCACTGGATGCCAGTTTTTTTTTTTTTTTTTAAATAGTGGAGTGGTGGCTACCAACCAGTATGGGCATGGTTATGCCCCTACCACAACTGAAGGGGGTAACAGTCTTTCAGCTGTCCCTCCGCACACTAAAAGATCTTGGGCCTGATTACAACTTTGGAGGAGGTGTTAATCCATCCCAAAAGTGACGGTAATGTGACGGATATACCACCATCCGTATTACGAGTCCATCATATCCTATGGAACTCGTAATACGGCTGGTGGTATATCCGTCACATTTGGGACGGATTAACACCTTCTCCAAAGTTGTAATCAGGCCCATAATCCCAACAGCAAGCAAGAGGACATTTGATTATTTGCGGTTTTCATTTTACATTTGGATCATGAGAGCTTGTTTAACTCTCAAAATCGTTACAGTTGGAATGGTGAGGGCTGCCCTTTTTGGAATTTGGGACACTACCATGTAGAAAAATCTACTAGACCTAGACACATCTGAAAACTAAACATTTGGGTGAGTCCAGGTTGTGTGCTTCACATGCACCCTGCACATTTTCCTACCCACAAAGCCCTGCAAACCTCCAACTTTGCTTGAAATCACACATTTTCCCCACATTTTTGCGATGGAACATTCCGGGTTCTGCAGGAACCCACAAAAGTCCTATCACCCAGCATTGTCGCATCTATACAGATGAAAATTCTGTGCCACTTGCCGGCTTAAAAATGTTTTTTTCCAAACTGCCCTTTTGGACCCGCTTTGGTTCCCCCCTCAATTTCAACATGCTTTTGGCTCTTCCCTGTCACAGGCACTCGGCCCACCTACACAAGTGAGGTATCATTTTTATCAAATTTGTTCCAGTGCGGTGATCCCACACAGAAATGTGGGAAAAATGAGATTTTTTTAGCTAAATTGGAGGTTTGCTGAGGATTCTGGGTATGAAAACACTGGGGGATCCACGCAAGTCACACCTCCCTAGACTACCTTGAGTGCCTAGTTTTCAGAAATGTCTGGGTTTGGTAGGTTTCCCTATATGGCTGCTGAGCTCAGGACCAAAAACGCAGGTGCCTCCCCTGCAAAAACACGTAGTTTTGTATTTGATCATTTTGATGTGTCCACATAATGTTTTGGGGCATTTCCTGTTGCGGGCACTAGGTCCACTCACACAAGTGAGGTACTATATTTTTATGGAGAGAATTGGGGGAATGCTGCGTGGAAGGAAGTTTGTGGCTCCCCTCAGATTCCAGAACTTTCCATCACCGCAGGGCATGCTGAAGTATCCGGAGCACAAAGTAGTACATGTGTGTAGCTGAAGCAAGTCTGGTGTCCTCTGTCCTGAAGAATACATGCCCCTCTGGAAACAAGTCTACAAAATTGTGTAGGGATAGGTTGATTAATGTGCCCTGGACCAGCCTTTCCTTTGTGATGGAAAGCCACAAATTGCCCGGCAGCAGCAATTCCAATGCTGGGGAATAGAGTGTTGAAATGTAATAATCGGACTAGTCTGTGCCATGCACAGCATGTGGTCGTCAATGTTTGTATTTCATTTGTGTCCAACGGATGTCCTGTGGGAAGGAGTGTGCACAGTGGAGTTGGGTGTACTAGGTCTCTCTCAGGTATGCTGTATGACAATTGCACATCTGGGTGATACCAGTAATATGCAAATTGGTTCTGGGTGACTAAGTAATACAATTGAAAATCCGGAACTCCCAGTCTGCTTCACTCATATGGCAATGCGATGACCTCTCAAAATATCCTTGGGTGCCTATACGTCCAGATCAGTCAAGTGAGCAATCCCCTGAGTATCAAGAAAAATGAGTTGTACAAAGGCACTAGGAGATTAGTAAACAGGTACAGAATTCATGGTTGGATGACCATTTTTATGACAGCTACGCGTCCCGCCATCGAGGGCAGAAGACAGGTCCATTGGTCTACCTGTGTGGATAGTTTGTCAAGGGCAGTCCCGTAGTTTAGCCAAATTATCTTCTCTTTCTCCCAATGGATGTGCAATCCCAGGTACCTAGCCTGTTCAGTGCACCAAGTCAAAGGGAACAGTGATCGGTAGGTGGTCGTGCTATCTGTGAGTGAAAAAAACTCAGATTTTGATCAGTTGATGTGTAGCCGGGAGAGTAGGGCAAAGCGGTCTAACTCCCGCAGTATGGGGTCTACGTTTTCGGCAGGGCACCGTAAGAATAGCAGAATATCATCTACGTATAGTGATATCTGCGAGGGGCCAGGTTTAATCTGTAATGCCATGTGCTTCTGATTTTCTAGGAGGTGTTGCACCAAAGGATCCACAGCAACAATGAAAAGTAATGGGGACAATGGGCACCCATGGCGCGTGACCCTTGAGATGGGAAAGGAGGGGATAGCGTGTCGGTAACTCTGATCCTGGCTGATGGGGCTGCGTATAGTAGTTTGATTACGGAGAGGAATCCCTGAGGTATGCCCACCTTGCAGAGCATAGCCAGCAGAATGGGTCACTTCTATGAATCAATAGCTTTTACCATTTCTAGGAGGGCTACACCCATAGGTATGCTTGGGTAAATTCTGTGTAGTGTGGCAAACAATGTGCGAAGGTTGATGGTGGTGGAGTGATGTGAGACAAAGCCTGATTGAGCCGGGGATATAATACTTTCCAACAGTAAGGATAGCCAAGTTGATAATAAATTGGTGAGGATTTTATTATCGAAGTTCAACAACGATAATGGACGATAGGTACTGCACAATGTGCAGTCCTTAACTAGCTTAGGTAGAATGATTACAGCTTCTCTCATTGTTGGTGATAACGTACCAGTCTCCAATGCTTCACTGTACACTGATAGTAAGTGTGATGCCAAAACATGCTTGTACACCTTGCAAAAGGCTCCAGTGAATCTGTCTAGGCCTAGGGCCAGTGAGTCATCCAGTGCCTCTATTGCATGGATGATCTCTTCACATATGAAGGGTTCACTCAAAAATAGTTATTGGGTGTTAGTGGCCATCACCACCTCCTCGAGGAACCGTCTCATGTCAGCTGTTTAGTCGCTATGTCTGGATGTGTAGAGTTATGTGTAGAAGTTAAGGAATTGAGACTGAATCCCACTTGTGTCAACTATGCTAGAGCCCTTAGCAGTACGTAATTCTGGTATGTGGGATGAGGACCTAGGGGGTCTCCGTAGGTTAGCCAGTGTACGGCTTGGTCAGTCACCCTCTCTGTATTGTCAGTCCCAGGTGTATTTACTGAAATAGTGTGTTTCACGTTCTGCTAGTCGTATAAACTCCTCCAGTAGTTAAGCTCCATTACTCTAATCACAGTGTGTTTGCCATAGTGCATCTACACGGTCCATTTTCGACAGTGCATTCTCTCCCTTGGATAACCTACTGTGTATGTCTCTCAAGGTGTCTGCATGTTTCGCTATGCAAACTCCCCTTGTGTAGGCCTTGAATGCCTCCCATAGTGTCACCTGAATTACAAGTGAGCCCTTGTTGAGGGTACAGTATTCTGTGATCGCTGTTTGGAGTACAGTGCGAAAAAACATGTCTTGAAGTGCCATGTGGGGAAACTCCATCTGTGCTCATGCAGCATTGACTGTGGTATTTTGCAAGTAAGCCTCACCAGAGAGTGGTATGACAGGGTGTGTGGTAGATGTACAGTGGAGTCAACCCAGAACAAACTCATAGCTGATAATTGGCAGTAATCTATACAGTTCCATGAGTTGTGTGGAGCAGAGTAAAAAGTACAAGCAGTGGTATGTGGTTTCGCAAGAGCCATGGGTCCTGCAATCCATAAGTATTGCAAATATTCTGCAAGACACGCAATGATTGGAGTTTCATGGTGGGACTTTGTGGCGTAGAATCCAATTGCACAACGGTAATCATGTTAAAGTTGCCCTTTATAATGATATGATCTGTTGCCATTTGGTCAATGCGAGCTAGTAAGAGCTGTAAGAATTCAGGGTCATCTGTGTTTGCGGCATAAACATTCACCAACAATATGCTGTGTCCAGACAGCTAGTCCGCCACCAGTACATATCTATCCTGTTCATCTTTAGAGGTTGCGTTTAGGTGGAAAGGTAGCTTTTTTATACACTAACGTGCAGACCTCTTGGGCATAGGAACTATAGCTGGAGTAAGGGCCCTAACTGGCTGCAAACCTGTGCAAGCATTGTGGAGGAAGGTGTGTCTCCTGTGATAAGTCTTTGTGTGCCCCATGTCCATTGAGGTACTGTAGCACTTGTTTACCTTTAAGGGGATTATTTAGCCCACAAATATTCCATGATATAAAAGTGGTAGCAAGTGCTGTTTGTCCGCTAGTTCTTTGGTTAACAATCCTGCATAAATGTGCTTGTGGAGGCAATGCAATACAAATGGATACAGCGTGTGCAAAACAAACAAAACAATGTGATTAACATTGTGTATCTATGCGTGCCAGTTCCCTATCCCCCCTCCCACACCTTGTAATAAGTTGCCTGGTGAAACCCCAATTACTTAACAAACAAAATTCAAATTCCCATGAACAACATGTGGCATCCACCATGGAGGGCAGCAACGCCAAGGCAAGTGTCTCCTCACATCCTGAGGATACTTGCTATACCAGAGTTATGCATGAGCCTTGCAATGTCATCATTAGTGATGGTTTACTTTGTTAGCAAGCAAAGCATTAACTCAACACAGCAGCTGCAATGTCTAGAGTAGTGGTTATCAGGCAGGCAGTGCACATGGTGGTGTCAGGTTCATCACTCTTCTGGGAAGAGGTCCATGCTATGTTAAGCTTGAGAGTCCAGTGGTGTTTGATTGGATGTGATTCTTGTAGGCAGTGTTAGGTCTTTGACAATTTTTTTAAAGAACTCCAGGCCATCTGCTGGCTTTTCAAAGATGCATGGTTTGCCATTCGCGTCCACCCAGAGCCATGCAGGGCTTGGACATTCCGAATTGTATTACCATTTTCCACAGTAATGCCATGGCATCTGTGAAATTGTGGTGTGCTTTCTGGAAGGTGACAGTGAAGTCTGGGTATATAGAGAACAACATTCCTAGGGAATGCAGCGGGCCCTTTTTTCTTGCTAGGTGCAGTGTTGTGTCACACTCTCTGAAATTGGCAGACGGGCTAGTGTGGGTCTTGGTGTTGCTTCCGGGATCAGGTGTGGCCCTACGGTTCTGTTGGCGCACTCCTCCATGAATGTGGTAGTGAAGTTGTAGCGACTCAGCAATTCAGTCAAGAGAGTTTCCACAAAAGTGCCCATGTGGTCCGCTCTCCTTGTCAGCCGAATCCAATTACACAGCAACACACCTCACTGCCCTCATTCCGGGTGGCCGACATCCTCATGAGTGCCCAATAGGATATCTGACGTGCATTCGTACTATGAGACTCAGGAAGCATTTTGTGGGAGAATGCTCGCCATAACTTCAGCATCGCATGGCCATGTTGGTCAGTGGTGTGGCCCCGTCCCTCGGTGTTCTTAAATTTTAGTTTATTGATAAACACTCTGCCATCCCTGAGGTTAGCGCCCCTTACCATTTCAGCACCCAGCGCAGCCCTAAGCCAGCCTTGATTGGTGAACATATACTATGCTATCATTGAAGTAAACGTCTTTTAGTAGCTCAATATTTCAGGTGCATACATAAATGCAGCTCATCGGAAATTTGGTAAATCAGGAAATTATATCACATGGCGTGAATTACTACGCTCTAAGATTAAAATAACTGTCTTCCTGTAGTTAGTTCTCATCCCATGTAGTAGTTAGGGTGTTCCACACCATAACAATTGGAGGTAGGACCTTTTTTTTGTTCCTATGCCTCAGGTCTCATTCTGTCTAGGGTTTCTCAAATGGATACCGATCAAAGGTCTCAAAATTAATATGTAGCATTAAGTCACAATAATACCCAGATTAGATGAATGTAGGCAAAACCCCCCACAAAAACATAAAATACAAAACTTGGCAAAGGCTAATCTAAAATGTTCTGATAGAACATTGTGAGAAAGGGTCTCTTTTGACATGGTAGCTCCCCCCACGTTTTCCCTGGAAAATTATGTGGTTTCAAACTGTAAGTGCCCTTGGCTTCTGCTAAACAGGTTCCCAGGGCCAGATCACTTTCCGCAAAACAGTACTATGTTTGGCACTGCAGCCACCTTTGCTAGTCCCTAGTAAATGGTACCCCTGGAACCTAGGGCATGGGTCTTGAAGAGGGCCCCTCAGAACTGCAGCACCAATTGTGCCACTCTGAGACTGCCATTGCAAGTGCACGACAAGGTGAAACCTAAAGTCTCAGACTCAACATGGCACTCACCCAGAGTACCATGCCCGCTAACCCTGCATGCAATATAGGTAAGTCACCCCTCTGGCAGGCATTACAGCCCTAGGGCAGGGTGCACTATAATGCATGTGAGCGCATTTGTGTGCATGAGCAAATATGCCCCTACTGTCTCTTTCCTAAACCTTAAGACATAGCAAGTGTACAGGGAAGCCATAGCAAAAGCATAAGCTAGATACTGCTCATTACGAGTTCCACAGCTACATGATGACCTCTCTGAACCCTGGGTTGTTTGGTATCAAACAACCCAGAATAATAAACCCACACTAATGCCAGTGTTAGATGGCCTCTGCAAAACCTAACAGCCCTGGCATGGTTGCTGACTGGTCCTGTTCAGTTTGCCACCACAGGCATGATTCTGGACTCCTGGATCAAATCAAATCAAATCATTAACATTTATAAAGCGCGCTACTCACCCGTGCGGGTCTCAAGGCGCTAGGGGAAAAAGGGGGGGGTTATCGCTGTTCGAACAGCCAGGTCTTTAGGAGTCTCCGGAAAGCGGAGTGGTCCTGGGTGGTCCTGAGGCTGGTGGGGAGGGAGTTCCAGGTCTTGGCCGCCAGGAAGGAGAAAGATCTCCCACCCGCCGTGGAGCGGCGGATGCGAGGGACAGCAGCGAGTGCGAGGCCAGAGGAGCGGAGGAGGAGGGTGGGGACATAGAAGCTGAGGCGTCTGTTGAGGTATTCCGGTCCCTTGTCGTAGAGGGCTTTGTGTGCATGGGTGAGAAGTCGGAAGGTGATCCTTTTGCTGACAGGGAGCCAATGCAGGTGTCTCAGGTGTGCGGAGATGAGGCTGCTGCGGGGTATGTCGAGGATGAGGCGGGCCAAGGCGTTTTGAATGCGTTGCAGGCGATTTTGGAGTTTGGCTGTGGTCCCGGCGTAGAGGGTGTTGCCGTAGTCCAGGCGGCTCGTGACGAGGGCGTGGGTCACGGTTTTTCTGGTGTCGGCGGGGATCCTGCGGAAGATCTTGTGGAGCATGCGGAGGGTGAGGAAGCAGGCGGAGGACACGGCGTTGACTTGCTTGGTCATGGTGAGAAGAGGGTCCAAGATGAAGCCGAGGTTGCGGGCGTGGTCTGTGGGGGTCGGTGCGGTGCCGAGGGCCGGTGGCCACCAGGAGTCGTCCCAGGCGGACGGGGTGTTGCCGAGGATGAGGACTTCCGTTTTTTCAGAGTTCAGCTTTAGGCGGCTGAGCCTCATCCAATCTGCGACGTCCTTCATACCCTCTTGTAGGTTGGTCTTGGCGCTGGTGGGGTCCTTGGTGAGGGAGAGTATAAGTTGGGTGTCGTCGGCGTAGGAGGTGATGATGATGTCGTGCTTGCGTACGATGTTGGCGAGGGGGCTCATGTAGACATTGAAGAGAGTCGGGCTGAGTGATGAGCCTTGGGGTACGCCGCAGATGATCTCGGTGGGTTCTGAGCGAAACGGAGGGAGGTAAACTCTTTGGGAACGGTTTGAGAGGAAGGAGGCGATCCAGTCCAGGGCCTGGCCTTGGATCCCGGTGGAGTGGAGGCGGGTGATTAGGGTGCGGTGACAGACGGTGTCAAAGGCAGCCGAGAGGTCGAGCAGAATGAGGGCGACTGTTTCACCGTTGTCCATCAGGGTTCTGATGTCGTCAGTGACTGAGATGAGGGCGGTTTCAGTGCTGTGGTTGGTTCGGAATCCGGTTTGTGAGGGGTCGAATCCGGTTTGTGAGGGATGAGAGCCTTTTGCTCTCTGGAACCAGAACACAAAAGCTTTCCTGGGTAGAGGTGTTACATCTCCTTCTCCAGGCAGGCACCCTGCATCAACGATCAGCTCCAAAGGCTTTACCACCTTTGAAATCTGGCCCACCTCCCCTCTGCTAGCAGCAGATGGCTGGCCAATGGTTTTGCCCCCACTTTTGATGGGGAAACTGGTGGGAAAACTAGAAAGGACAAAAAAGTGGCCATAACCCAAGCCCTACCACACCTCAGGTGTGGCAGTTGAGATGACCACTCCATTTCATTTTCCTCCATCTTGAATGGCAGGAAAATATCCACATGAAGTGGTCACTTAGTGGGTTTAGCCACTCTACAGTAGGTGGCCCATTAGCCACTAGCAGGTACTGTGACTACTACCCCCTAAATGCAATTTGAGTGGGCATTCCAAAACTAACAGATCAGATTCGATGGAGTCAAGAAGACCAGGAACAAAGAAGACCTGAGGCACGGGAACAGAGGTACTGCTAAACAAAGAAAAAGACGCAAAACTCTGCCTGCTGCTCCGAAGACCTGATAATCACTGCTGAGAATTCACCTGAAAACTGAAGGACTCTATAAAACCCCAAAGCACCTCCAGATTCCTAAAAAACCTTTCTCAGACTGAAGGCACCACTCTCCTGTACCCTGCAGGCAAGCAGCCAGTGAATTCAAGTTCACTGAGCAGCAGATGACCAATGAATTGGACCCAGCAGCCTGACCAAAATCCACACGACAACCTACCAATGTGCCGAGTTTGGTAGCACTGAGACTCTCAGGCCCTAAGATGTACCATTACCCAGGGTACTGAGCCCCAAACATCGGACACTCAGAAGCAAAGTCCACTCTGGACTCTCAAAAGTCCAAAAGCAAGCACCAGTCGAGGAACTTCAGGAACCCCAAGAACAACCCCCCACAGTGGCCCTGCTGACCTGCAACCCACCCTCCAAGTAACATACTCCTGGCTTCACGGACTCCAAGATGCACAACTCCTCGCTGACCTGTCTGTGCTGTGCCTGGCCTCCGTGGCTCCTGCATCGACAAACCATCTGTGTTCTAGGGATCTCCAACCCCTTGTGACCTCCATTCCCCAAGGGGACTTACCGGGCTTATCTTTAAGCACATTAATGTAGTGCATTTCCAAGTGGTCCCCCTCTCTGTTGTGCACCAGCTCCAAGACTTTCAGCCGCTGCTCCCACTTGACCCGGGAACCACCCAAACTTTTTCAGCTGGCTCACATTACATCTTGAGAACCTTGATCTAAAAAGGAAAATTACACTTTTGAGAGCATTACCTCATTTTATATGCATTTTTAAAGATTGTTCCCATTTATTCCTATGTTGCGTACTTATGAACAAAAAAAGAACATTTTCTAGAGTTTTAAAATCATAACTAAGAAAGTACTTCCCATATATTGATGATCTTGGTCTTACATTTTTTTTTACATCTGAAGTATTTTTGTAAATTGATCTTGAATTATTCTCCTGAGTTTGTGTCCACATTTATTGATGCTGTGAGTACAACAAATGCCTAGCACATCTCGAAGACAAGCCTAACTTCTCGCCCACACTACCACAAAAATAGAGCATTAGGTGGTCTGCTTTTTCCCCCTGTATACCAAAATGAGGTTGCTTGGACTCTGCATAGTGCATGTTATTTTCGTACACTACATAGTGAGCCAGCCTTCTACAAACATTGTGTACACTTTTTAATGCTTCAAATAACTGGTCTTAACATGTAAGAATCACGGGCCATAAATGGATTTCTCATCACAGAGTTACAGTAGCTTAACAAGCAGGATTAAAAATATTGTTCTGAGGCTTGCATGTCAGAACGCTGAGATTTTCATTTTGTGATTAGAAAATATCATAACACACGTATCGATGACAACAATATTGACAGTATAATTACACATCTACGTATTTTGAAACTAAAATAATCATGCATGTATATGGAGTTAAGGACGGTAAAGCCATGTTGGACTATGTATTTTTAACATTGACACTTGTGCTACAATATTTTGGTAGCACAATATTTATGACTGGATATTTTGATACCATACTGCTGGAGTTCGAAATACTCATCCTCAAAAAACGCTTTTAATTTATGAAGGATTCAAAAGATTTGCTCATAGGTGCTAAATGCACCCTATCTGATTTTCTATATTTTTACACTATTTGGCAAAATATGTATAAAATGATTAAATAGTTGAATCCTCGTTAACCTTGGTGGTTAGTCAGATTAAAAAATATACACAGAAGAAGGTATTTCAATAAGCCTACCTGACTTCTGTCCAATGCTAAGTTCACTTTCTTTGGATGTACTCAGCAAATGCTTTCTTTTATCCGCATTATGATTTCACAGCCTGGGCTTCAATCGCCTTTTGTGCAGAAGGCTTGCAAAATTGAGATTGAACGGGAATAAACTGTTGCAACTGAGTCAAATTGTTTGCTTGCTTCAGCTAACAAGTTAGCTTTATTTGAGAGGAGCACTATTGTTGTGACTGCCCTAGCTTCCCATCTGTGAACTGTGGGGCAGATTTAAGGAAAGTGGCGCTGCACCCAGTGCAGAGACACTTTCCTTGCGCTCCTTAGCGCCCCCCCACCACCACCATGTGTGTGGTGTATCTAACATACAACACACCATGGCGTAGGGTAGGGGGCAATAGCGTCAACATTGACGCTAATGTTGTACTGTTCAGAGTTAGTGCCAACATTTTTGAGCTAACCCTAAACAGTACATAGGGGCCTATTGTAAACAATGGTATACCCCCTTTAAACGCCTTCTCTGAGCGGGTGTTAAAAGTGCAGAAAAATAATGATGCAAAGAAATCTCTTATATGGTGCATGCATAATGTAGTGCAAAGGGTTATAAAGTGGCGCAATGCATGCATTGGGCAACTTTGTAAATTTTCTGCAGGGAAAAGGCCACCGTAGTGCTGCCTTAGTGTAAAACAAAATGACGCTAAAGCAGTGCTAAAGTGGCGCGATGCCCTCTTAAATCTGGGCCTGAGTTCATGGAAAAAAATAATTACTGTAAAAAATATTTTAAAAGTGCTGTCAAGGCTGAGCACTTTTGAAATATAGTGGTTGGCTATATATTTTGGATTTCTTTTAAAAAAGATTGCATCAGATGGGTAACAAATTATTAAAAATTGCGAAAAATGCATTAAAAATATTAAATCAACAGCAGTGCTCTGATAAATGATATGAAAGTAAATTGATTATACTATTACAATACAATACAATTATGGCACAAAAATCATAAAAAATACCTTTAGATTTATTTATTTTTGCACTAATCTAGAATTACTAAGGGTATGCTTAGTGTGTGTGACGGGGTAACATGCCTTCTATACATTCCATTGAACCAAGCTGTTGCTGCAGTGTGTATGCCAATGTAAACGTCTTTCCGACTCTGTGTATGAATTTCCTTCTATTATATGGAGAATTAGGTTGCACTTCGTGGTGAGATCAGAACTATAAATTACCATAAGTACGATCATAAAATAAAATAATGTACATATCCTACGAACATTTTAGCAAACAAGAGAAATACTCCGGGATTGATCTATAGTGCCCTACATTTTAACTTTCTCAAAACTCAGGTTCTCTCTTTCAGTCCACTAAGAACTTTGTAGGAAACATACCTGGCTCGTTAATAGCACTCTCGAATCATGTTTCTGGCTTTGTAGCAGAAAATTCGATCTGACAACCATATGTAATTTTTGTTGCAGATTTCTTATGCAAAGGAATCAATAGCACTTTGCACCTTATGTTTATTTCAGCTGTTAAGGTTTTGTTATGCATCATTTGCTCCCTTTTGACACATAAAAAGGTGCAAAGCAATCATGATGTGTTTCACTTAAAAATGCGGAAACGATTTCCAGTGATATCCACAAGGACTGAAATGTATATAAAATCAAAGTGCAAATGGTTGACAAAATCAAGATCACTTGGAAGGAAAAAGGAAATTACATTTTTGAGACAATTAAGCGTTCAACATAGACAAATACCAGGCTAGAGAATGGCTCCCCTATGGACAATGTCCAACTTGCCTGGGTGTGCTGACCTGGCAATAGAGGAAAACAAAGGCCAGCGCGAAATGAGTTTAAATATGCTGCTGTTGTTAAGCGAAGTAGGTCATGGACAGTTTCATCCAGGGCCAGCGTTTAGCGCTGGTAGCACCCTGTGCGACAGTCTTTTTTTGGTGCCCCAGAGCCCCATGACCACCTCCTCGGATTCCCTCACTGCCACCCGGCAAAATGTGCCCCTCGTCTCCCCATAGCCGCCCTTTCACATACATTCGTTTTTGTGGTTGTAAAGGCTGGCTTTACTATTCCATTCAGCTATCCACATAAAATATAGTGCAGTCATTTGCAGGAGGCATAGTAACATAGCTACTTTACAGCGAGTCACAGCTGTCATTAAACAAAACTCCCATCTCTCTCTGTAGCAGGAACAATACTAACAAGAGGTGCCTTGACATTTTAATTGCTTCGGAAAGGCTGGACGCACAAGAAACTTTTCAGAAGGTGCTTTTAAATTGCACGTTTTTAAGTTATTGCTAAACACAGCGCCCACCTGAGGTAAGCGCCCCCCAATCCAGGTCATCCGGTGCATCCACATAGATCGCACCACCCTAAAGCCGGCCATGGATTTTGGGGCCAGCGGGCAACACATTTTGACGGCCTCTTGATGGAACAAGTTTGAGTTGTGTTACTTATTTCCTGCTAGATCTAGCCCTCGTGATACCAAAGAATACTAAATTATATTGAAAACTTTATCAGGGACACACAAAAGCACATGAAGAACGTCTTGCTCTGGAGCCCAAAAATCCTTAAAATGAAATTTGTTAGAGAGATGGAGTGAGAACTGGAGAAAAAAAGAGGAAAAGGGGATCACATATTTAAATAGAAGAGGCAGATGTCAAAGATACATTTTTCTTTCCCTAGGAGGCCTTTGAAAAGTCGGAGCCCTGGCCAATTGCCTAGTTTGCCTATGCCTAAAATGTCTCTGCTCACAGGTCTCTTTATTGTCTGCCAACGGTGAGTTTGAGCGCTGAAATGAGAAAGGAACCACTGCTCTGGCTATGTGTTTGTGCAAAAGCAATTGAGCCACCAGTAGGGCCCAGGTAACATTAATTGTGTACAGGAAAAAAGTCAGGGATATGGAAGTCCCTATTTATTAGAATTTGTGCAACACTAGGTGAAAATTAACTGTATTGAGTGTGGGGTAAAAAGAGTGTATACCACCACATTTAGGGCCGTATTTTTACTTTTTAGCGCACAACTGCGCAAACGCAGTTGTGCGTCAAAAAATTTAACGCCAGCTAACGCCATTCCAAAGCGCCATGCGGGCGCCTTATTTATGGAGTGACGTTAGCCGGCGGAGCTGCCTGATGTGCGTAAAAAAAAATGACTTACACCAGGCAGCGCCGGCGTAGGGGAAAATGGAGCTTGGGCGTCAAAAAATGGGGCAAGTCAGGCTGAGGCAAAATTTTCACCTCAACCCGATTTGCGCCATTGTTTTTGACTCCCAAACCCCATTTAAATGACTCCTGTCTTAGCAAAGACAGGAGTCATGCCCCCTTGCCCAATGGCCATGCCCAGGGGACTTATGTCCCCTGGGCATGGTCATTGGGCATAGTGGCATGTAGGGGGGCACAAATCAGGCCCCCCTATGCCACCCAAAAATAAATAAAAAAATACTTACCTGAACTTACCTTAAGTTCCCTGGGATGGGTCCCTCCATCATTGGGCGTCCTCCTGGGGTGGGCAAGGGTGGCAGGTGGTGTCCCTGGGGGAATGGGAGGGCACCTCTGGGCTCCTTCCGAGCCCACAGGTCCCTTAACGCCTGCCCTGACCAGGCGTTAAAAAATTACGCTAAAGCGGCTGGACGTAAATTTTTTTTACCCGCACACTCCCGGGCGTCATTTTTGCCCGGGAGTGTAAATACGGCGCACATGCCTCGGAGTAATTTTTTAGAAGGGAACGCCTACCTTGCATATCATTAACGCAAGGAAGGTGTCCACGCTAAAAAATGACGCAAACTCCAAGATCTTTGGCGCTAGACGGGTCTAACGCCAAAGTATAAATATGGAGTTAGTTTTGCGTCGGATTTGCGTAAAAAAAAACGACACAAATCCGGCGCAAACAGAGTATAAATATGCCCCTTAGAGAGTCACACAGTGGGGATGTCACTGTCAAAGTTAGAAAAAAAACAACACCACAGTGAAAACGTGAGAGAGCAATATTTTCAAAGCTTAGGCACTCAACGGGACACCATCCAGTACAATTGTTTGATCTTCTAATGTGATACATGTTTAATTTTACAAACAGTATACGTGTTTGTCATGGGAAATCACCTCACTTTGCCTTTCCCAATTATTTGAGTCATTTAATTCTCGGATTTGCTGTCAAGCCAGGTGGTGCTAATTCGTATACCAGACTTTCCATGGAATTCTAGGGGTATTTCCAATGTTCATGCTCTGTTATGCCACCTTTTATACATTAGCTGGGCTTTGGTGCTACTTGATTAAAGTCATTTTTTTGTGCAATTGAGTCAGCTTTTTGTGCAAATATACACACAAAAATTAATGTATGCCTATGTTTGTGCAGCTTAGATCCACAAAACACCAAAGGTGCCAGGAAGAATGCTTGCAAGAATCCTAACCACCTGGCAATCCAGGTGGTTAGGAAACACAAGCAAACAAAAATGATTTAGAACCTCAATGGTGATTGTCAGGTGGGTGTAACTTGGTTGCAGTGTCACAAATAAGCATGGGACCCATGTTCTGGGCATACCAGTGCTACTTAGGATGTTACATCAAACACACAAAAGTGGATAGGATTACATCTTACCCATCATTTTGTTGTTTATTTTCCATGCTCACTTTGCAACTGGAACCAGGCTGCATCCAACTGAAGACCCCCAACTAGGGTGAAACTGGTCATGGGTTGTTTGTTTTCCAGTTCAGAGAGGATCTGGCTTGGCAATTCAGGCTGGACTGCTCCTATTGGAGCAGGATCAAGGCTTTTTTGCATATGGCTGGGTCTCATCTAAAGTAACAGTGTTAGCAAAGAAATGAAGGACTGGGATGCAGCCTGAATAATTACCAGCAACTGAGATTATTTCAAGAATCCCACCCATCACTTTTTTTAAACTTCAGACCGGTGCCCTAATTGTGACAGATATGTCCGGACATGGGTCCCGTGCTCACTGTGCCACTGGTACCAACCTGCTCCAACTGAAGAGACCCAACTAGGGAGATTTTGGGCTTGGGTTGCTTGTTTTCTGGTTCACAGAGGACATGGCTTGGCAGTTTGGGCTCGGCTGTCCTTTTTGGGGCAAATAATATTTAATAAACACACAAGTATCCAGTGGGACTAATTCGAGGTGGGAGACCACTTTGTGACTTGGAGGAATTCAATTATCAATAAACAACACATTTCTCCATACAACAAATGTTAATAAGACACTGCAGACCAAACCAGAAATAAATCCACAGATCCTGGTATTTCCTTCACTTGTACATATTAGCTTATACACATGTGGCAGTTTGCATGCAGTCAACAGTGAATCAAGTGCAGACAACACATTTACAATTTAAACCATTCTGTGCCTTAGCCTGACTTTGAATACTTACCTGGGATGGGTGACAGCTACACTTTGTGAATTCGCCCTAGAAAGCCACCAACTCAGGGCACTCAGGTGCATCTGCATTTATCGGCATAGGTCTTCCTGGGCAGAGGGAAGGTGAGGGGTTGACACACTTCAATAGGTGGTGTCTTGCCTCCACACCAAGGGCTCAAAGTCAGAATGTAATTCCCCCTATCATAGACACAGCTGCATTTCCTCCACTCTGGTTTCAGGAGGAAGTCCCCGTTAGCGCTGCTAGCCTGGAACCATATCTTGCCCTAATTACGAACACAACCTTTGGAGGGGAAATGATTACTGCTCAGGCTACATAATTGATCCATTCATATTTATTGAATTCACTCTCCCACTTTTGTTTGAGATCATTTTTTTGTTGCTGTCACATTTGATCAGATTTATTTTTCTATTTTTCACTGTGTTACTGTAATTACGTGTTGCATAAATACTTACACATTGCCTCTTAAGTTAAACCTGACTGATCTGTTCCAAGAAACCAGAGGGTGAGCACAGGTTCATTTAGGTTGTGTAACTGACTTCCCCTGAATAGGACTGTGGTCCCTACCTGTTCAGGGTGCATAAGTTTGTTAACTAAAGACTCTATTTCTAAATCTAGCCATGAAGGAAGCAAAACCTGCTGGTAATGTACCTGTGTTAAAATGTTGAGCACCTCAGGCTCCCCATGTTTATAGCCATTTTAAAGGGAATTTCCACCCATTGGGCCAGGATTGAACCACAGCCAAGAGATGCAAGAGATGCATCCACACCCAGGTCAAAAATATAATCACCACATCATGTGTTATTTCATTGCATTACAACATTTGATAGCACCCCACCTACATGGCACGCAAAGTCCATGGCCCATTTCCTATAAACCTACAGTACCTTGTGCATCAAGACAGTGGGGTAAGTCATTGCTAACTGAGCAGCCATCTGCGTTAAACACTTTCTGTACTGAACAAAATTTCTCCAAAATATCCAAAGGTAACCTCAGTGCCACACAAAGTATGGTTCATTTATTCAGTGGACAAAGCATATCTGCACTTCTCTGAAGATGACGTAATTAATTTGGTACACAGGCTGTGAAAAAAACTACATTTTCTCTTACAATACTTCCTTTGCAACAACCGCATTAAATCTATACAGTCTGTCCCAGCATTCACTACAGGGTCATTTTGGTCCACTCCATGGTTGCATCCATGAAGAGGCATGTATGTAACAATGCCACTCACATAGTGCAGACCTACGCCGAAAACAATGGGTTGCAGACAAAAACGATACCAACCAATGAATGGTAAAGGGTAAAAAAAAGTACCAGTTCATTTATGGTGTATACAGTGTAAGATTTATCCAAGTCACATTAAGGAGCAAGGCCAATATTTGCTAACATTGCATCTATTATTTTGTACCACACAGAACTACTGGGTACAGCTGTCTGAGTAATCTTCATTGTCCTGAAGCACTGTATTTGAAGCATGCTGTATGTTGTGACTAGCAGCCTTTGTTTCTGATTTCCTTCAACCTTTGTAATATTTGCTTAATTGATATCATATAGGTTGTAGCTGTCTGGCAACAAATATTAAATGTCTTTAATATTCCTACCATCCTGACTCAAGAATATTGGTAGGACTTTCACCTACTTCCGCTCCACCTTCTTCATAGCATGCTGATAAGGGGATTTGTGAGAAAATACTTGGAGCAAAGATTTATAAAAAAAAAATCTCATTAAGGAAATATTAATAGTAGACTTTTATCAACTGTTTCTGATGTGGTTGCATTGTGTTTATGCCACTTCCTTTAGCGTATTAATGTAACTTGCTTTTGAATGTCTTGGCTTCCCAATACAAAAACACAGACAAGGGTTATTCCAGATGTCATCAATGATGTCATCAGTGATGTCACTGACCATGTCATGGGTGACGTAATATGTGAGGTCATAAGTAGTGCATTGCAAAGTGCGTAAGCTATAGTTGGCTCAGGTTAACTATGAGTGCTGAGGTTCTATGGTTCTGTGTGTGTAAAACATGAAACTAATTATAATGTCCGATTCCCTATGTTTTTTCAGGGAATGTCTAAGGTTTTTTTAAATTCTATATCCTAACTATATCGTCCCGGAAACCTTTGTTTTTTTCAGTGATTGCATATGTTTTTTAATGCTATTTCTTAGCTATAACATCCCTGTAACCTTTATTTTTTAGTGAATTTCATCAGGTTTTTTAATATAAGTTGTAATACTATTTGACCCATGATTTCAATATCATATATTTTACGACTGAAAATTAAGCAATTAAGGTAAAGTAATGTAGGTCGTCTTTCTGTAAATGCAATGGGCCAAGTCTGTCTTTTAATATTCATTTTATGGATTTACAGATCCATGGTGAATCCTCTGACAAATGAAGGGTCTACAGGTTATATTGAAGGATGATCTGTGAAAGATTCATGGATCCGGTCCAAACCAAAGGCACAAATTCAATACTAAAACAACAACACAATTAATACAAACATATGTTATTGCAATTTCTGTAACTGCATAACTGGCTATGTGTGTGTGTGTGTGTATGTGTGTGTTTGGGTGTCTGCATGATGACTGAATGGGCATGTGAGTGGCTATTTCAATGTGTGAGTGGGTGTGGAAGTGACTGTGTGGGTGTGTGAGGAGCTGTGTGAGAGACTGTGTGTGTGTTTTGAGTAGTTTGTGAGTGGTTGCATGGGTGTGCGAGTGGGTGAGTGGGTGTGTGAGTGTGTATGTGAGTGAGTGTATGAGTGGTTGTTTGTGTCTGTGAGTGGATGTGTGAGTGGGCGTGTGAGTGGTTGAGTAGGTGTGTAAGTGGGTTTGTAAGTAGTTAAGTAGGTGTGTAAGCGGGTGTGCGAGTGGGTGCGTGAGCAGCTGTGTGATTGGCTCTGTGGGTCTGTGAGTCAATGTGAGGTGTTTCTGTGGGTCTGTGAGTGCGTGTGTGAGTAGCTGTATGTGTGTGCCAGTGAGTGTGAAAGAGCTTGTATGGGTGTGTGAATGTGTGTGTGAATGTGTGAGTGCATGTCAGAGTGGGTGTGTGAATAGCTATGTAGGTTTATGCGTGGGTGTGAGTGGTGTAGTTGGTCTGTGAGTGGGTGTGTGAGTGGCTGTATGGATGTATTAGAGGGTGTGTGAGTGGTTGTGAGTGTATGTAAGTGAATGTGTGTGAGTGAGTGAGTGAGGCTATACTACCATACAGGCACTAGACATCTACTCAAACACTCACAGTGCCACTTACACAGCTATTTACATACCCACACACAGACAGTGATGCAATTATATAAATTGCAGTAGGATTTGTTTGTATTAAATGTATTACTGATTTATACTGAATGTGTGCTTTTGGTTGAGAATGGATCTGGGGAACCATCGTGTATCTAGCCTCAAACTAACCATCAGACCCGTTATTAGGCTGTTGAAATGGGGTGGATCTAATTGAGAAATTAAAAAAAAGAATTTGAAAACAAAAAGAACTGTTGTTTGGGAAAAGGGTTGGCAAGTGGGTGAAGAGGAAGAGCTGTTGTGTTTATTGTGTGTAAATGATAATTACACATAGAACACGATGCAGCCATTTTAGGTGTCTTTTCAATATATTCCCTCCATGTTGAATTGTAAGTTGCTATGGTATATTGAGCCCATGTTGTGTTCTCAAAGAAATGCAGTAATAGCTTTATTGACATGTTTCCTAGATTTCTCTATCTGCGGACAAGATTAGATTGTCCCCTGCCACTTCTTTCTTTGGTAAATGTTGGGAAAAGTGACATTAACTTAGCAAATGAAACCTTCATTATGATTTCCAGGGGAAACATCCTGAACAACTAGGTCCTAAACAACTACTTGCCTAAACCACTACTGCTAAACTACTAAAAAGTCTCTGAAATGAAGTACTGAACATCTACTGTCTAAACAACGATTTTACCTGAATAACGATTGCCTGAACAATGAATTTTCAGGTAAGTTTTTCTTTTTTTAACGGTTTATTCGTTGTTTAGAATTTTATATATATATATATATATATATATATATATATATATATATATATATATTATAATTGATATATATATATATAGATAGATAGATAGATAGATAGATAGATAGATAGATAGATAGATAGATAGATAGATAGACAGATAGATATATAAATTCTAAACAACTAATAAACCATAAAAAAAGAAAAACTTACCTTAAAATTCGTTGTTCAGGCAATCTTTATTCAGGCAAAATCGTTGTTTAGACAGTAGTTGTTCAGTACTTCGTTGTAGAGTCTTTTTCGTTTTTTAGCAGTAGTGGTTTAGGCAAGTAGTTGTTTAGGACCCAGTTGTTCCATCACATATTCGATTTCCAGTAATACCCCAGTAATTGTTCCTAGGTCATTGCTACCACAGTTCACAATCATGAGATCTGGATGTTGGAAATCTGTAATGCTTCCAACCAAAGGCAGCAATTGATGCCACTTTAACCTTCTCTGGTCATCCCAAGTAATGTCTATAATAGGTAAACCTAGGTCCCTGTCAATGCTACTCTTTCTGACACTCTCTCTTGTCCAAAATACAAAACTATTGCCCAGAATACAGATTGACATTTTTAGAGACAAGCCAGGATAGCATACATGAAATGGCAGCAGCAGAATGAGGCCGCTTTGAATATAAAAGGCAGTTAAAATGGAGGACAGAAAGTCAAATATAAAAGAACATATTTGATTGGATGGTGGAGATGTGCAGGGAACTAAAATTAGGTAGTGTCATTAGGAAAAAAGTAACTACTCTGTGATTGGCTTTGTAAAAATAAAAAAGCTAGTATGCTGTTGAGAGAACTTTTTACTGATTGTTAGGCAAAGACTATTGGAAACATGGTTACTATGGAAACAGAGCTAAAAGAATGAGGGGGAAGGCAACAAAATAGACTTCAGGGTAAAACTGAAAAGCAGGTTGGTGTACAAGAGTTGCTCATTAGGGAGTGTATGTCTTAAATTGACAATATTTTACAAAATAAAATATAAATGGAAAGCTCTGACAACAGATTGTTGAATGCGTTAAGGACTTTAGTGTGGATCCAGGACACAGGGGAGCCACTCTGAGCCCCGCAGTGGATTCACAGATCCACAAAAAACTACCAAATTGGACTTCATTACAGGAAACATGGAAAGGGTAAAAAACAGAGACCATTTAAAAGAGGTATAAGAAATATAAAAGATGAAAGGAAGTCCGTGATTTGCTAAGTACAGGAGTGTGAGTGAAAACACAGTGGGAAGGGTGGCTATTATGAGAATTTAGTATGCAGAATGAAGGAGCATTGCCATATTTCTACAGGTATGTTAATTTGTTTGTACTTTACAAAAGTATATTTAAAAAAACCTATGAGTGTCCATAAGCTAAAATAAAATGTGTATCTTCTAGACACTATAGTAAAAGGCAAAATAGAAGGGAGGTTATATGAGAACTGTTAGATAATGTGTCTCTAGTTGGCAGAGGTATGTACCCTGTCCAAGTAGGGATCACAATTCTAGTCAGGGTAAGTCAGATACACAACCCTAATTAGCCTGTGCTCACCCTCTGATAGCTTGGCACAGAGCAGTGAGGCTTAACTTAAGAGGTAATTTGTCAAATATTTGTGCAACACTAAAATCACAGTAACATAGTCAAAACACCACAAAAAGACTCCAGGCAGTTTACAACAATAGAGAAAATCTGTCTGAGTAAAATAAGATAAAAATGACAAAAATCTAATAAACTGAAGTCGAGATATGAATTTTTAAACTTAAAAGTGGAAACAGTGCTTTGAAGTCACTAGCTGTCAAAAGGTTACTTGAGGTTTTGAGGGACTGGTACAAAATCCAAAGTTCAGGCTGACAATGATGGAGGGCATGCTGGCTACCCAACCCACATATGATATACTGAAAAAGTACCTGGTATGGAGCTTTTGTCAATGTGAATAGTCTACTGCATCATCTTCGAGCAGCGGAAAAAGGTTTTGACATCGTCTTTGAGCTCAGTTGAAGTGAATGCAATGCATTGTCATCAAGTCGCACTGAGCATTGTCATCGGGTCTCACAGGCTGGGGATCTGATATTGTTGAGCAGCCTCTGCATCAGTGTCAAAGGGTGATGCAGCAGAATTTCCCACACATACAAGACAATACATTGGTGTTTGCAGAAATCAGCTGCAGAACCCACTTCTGAATCCCAGGACTGGAGGGGGGACCCAATGCTAGGGTAGGACTCACAGATGGAAGAACCCAGTAGCATCAGCAGAGCAGAGACCGTCTCACTCCAAGCAAGAAGCAGCAGACAGCAGGCCAACACAGCAGTACAAGTAGCAAAGTGGCAGTCCCTCCTACAGCACAGGACAGCACAGCACACAGCAGGCAGTAAGCCAACACACCAATGCAGTTGCAGAGTGGCAGGCTCTCCTTGCAGCACAGTAGTCCTTCTTCCTGGCAGAATGTCCTGGGTTCTAGCAGAGTTCTAATGTGGTGGGATTTGGGGTCCAGTATCAATACCTAAATGTGCCTTTGAGGTGGGGGATACTTTAGAGCAATGCAATCCTTTGTGTGGGGGAGAGGAGGCACAGCCCTATTCAGTGGAAGTGTCAGCTTCTCCCTCCCATCTAGACCAGGATGACCCATCAGCCTCGTGATGGGCCCTCAGGATGAAAATGTCTCACCCAAGCTCCCTTTGTGTGTGACTCGCTAGAGGGAATGCACAAAGCCCAGCTGTTATCCACCCCAGATGTATATTCAGAGATAGGCAGAGGCACAGCATGGTTAAAGTAGGAAAAATGCCAACTATCTAAAAGTGCTACTTTCATACTTACAATTTAAAATTTGACTTCACCATAAGTTGTGGTTTTAAAATAAGAGTCCAGGAACACTAAACTCCATATGTCTATGTTTTCCCAATTGGAAATTACACTTAAAAGAAATCCAAATGCTATCCTTTGGGAGAGATCATCCTTTTAGCAGTAAAAAACGAATTGAGATTTCACTATCGGGACATGGTAAACTTAAAGACGGGCATGTCCAACTTTTTACATACTCTGCACCCTGCTCTTACTGCTGGCTAGGGCCTACCTTAGGAGTGACCTACATGTAATCATAAGGATGATTTGGGCCTGACCAGTGGGTGCGCTTGCAAGGGCCAAATGGTAATTAAAACAGCACACACTGGCTCTGCAGTGGTAGGCTGGAAACATGTTTGAAGAGCTACTCTAGTGGGTTGCACAATGAGTGCTGCAGATCCACAAGTAGCATTTAATGTACAGGCCCTGAACATATATAGTGCACTTTAGTAGGCAAGTAAATTAAATGTGCCAATTGTGGGTAAGCCAGTGTTACCATGTTTAGAGTGCAGAGTATATGCACTTTAGCACTGTTTAGCAGTGGTAAAGTGCCCGTAATCCTGAAGCCAAAAAGAGGCAAAGGAAGGTTCTACAAAAACATTTCCTAAAACTATAGTGACTAGCAAAGGAGGTAGAGGAATTGTTATACTAAAAATATAGCTGTTTTATTAAGTCAATATGAATGCATGTGTTTGAAATTAGATGTGGGTGCTTGCTTATGGGAAATAATTTAATAGTATGTAATTTGTACCCACTCACACAGTCACTTACACACCTAGGTACACTCCCACAAAAGCACCTATGTGCTCACCCTTCAGATAGTCAGACAGTGACTGACACACTCAGCCACACACCTATTAACACATTCACACACCTATTTACTCATCTATACATCCACTTATAGAGTCATTCACACTCTCATACAGGCATGGTCACACCCACTCACACATTTAAATGGCCATTCATGTATCCAACACTCAGTCAGTTACATATACACGTATACACCCATACACGCAGTAATATACCCTTTTAGCCACCCATACAGCCACTCACATACGTACTTACAAAACCATAGAGCCACTCACACACCCAGTCAGAGAGTGACAGAGGCACTGACAGATCCATTTGCACAACCACAAAGCACGTATGTATCCACTGCTGTCAGAGCCATTTGTACACACAATTTCACACCCCAACACCAACTAACACAACCAATTACCAATCCACACAGACACTTTCATACCCATTTAGACACCCATAGATTCACCAACAAAACCAGTCACACATCCACACAGGTACTTACATATCCTGTGACAAATCAACAGACTCACTGACACCCCCACTCACATATGCGCTTAATCACTTACACACTCAGTCACCCACAGGTAGAGCCGCTCATATACTCATGTATTCAACCATATCCTGACATTTACACAGCCTCTTACATACTGACATAACCACATAAGTTGCTACTAATCTGCTTATATTATGTAATGTAAAAATAAATATTCAATGTTTGCTTTTAAGGTATCTACTTGTGTTTGAAGAGGAGGATTTACAATGCAGAGAAAAACAGAAATGAGAAAAAAACAGAAGAAAGAGTACTATCTGCTTAAAAGTGAGAGTAAAATATTGCACAATGGGAAGACAAAAAGCTACTCGTGAGAGAGCTAAACAGTTTACTAAATCAAATGTAAAAAAAATGTAAAATGTGGACAAGGTTCCAAATAAAAAGTGAGGCTTAAAATCACCTCAGAAGTGAGAAGGAGTAAGTCAGATTGAAAGTGAAAAATCTTGTAGGGAAGCACACACTTTGACAAGAGGTAGAAGGAATGTAAAGAAATATTATTATAAATGTTTAAAAGTAGGGTAATACAATATTTTATATGAAACACGAAGCCCTATAAGAGGAGAAGGGCAGCACTGAAACAAAAAAAAAATAGATTGACAGTGTGGTTGATAAAGCGTTTGCCTTGAAGTGCAAATAATTAATTTTGATACTAAACAGAATGAGAACACTGGATAAAACAGTGTTGTCTATGAGGGAAATAGCCAAAAAAGGATTATTAATAAAAGTAATTTTTGCAAAATGTTCCTAGGATAATAGTAGCATACGTCTAGTTCAGAGGCTCTCTTTAATGAAGAAAGGTACTCACAACGGAACGCATTAGTGCATGCGGCTGAAAGAACTGGCTGATGCTATGAGATAAAAGAATGTATTCCCATTTCAAAAGAGGAAATGGTTCCCAGAAATGTAAAGGAAGAGATAGATGAAGAGATACAAACAAGGTTTAGGCATGTTCCTGTGTATAAATGGACTGCAGTAGTACTGGTAGTATTTGCCAGGTATCAACTGATATACTAAGGCATTCTCTATGTCATCTTCAGATAGTTTTGAAACAGAAAACTGCAATGTTGCAAATGTTAGATCCATGCCAAGTCAAGAAATATTATCATTTACAAGGACACTCACTGGCGTGTCTATTTAGGAGAGTGTTCCCAAGCACCTTTCACCATTTTTAATATTGTTCATCATTCTAAAATGAGATGTTTAGTTAGAAGACTTTACTTTGTAAAAAGTCTTGCATTTTGTTTAGGAGAAATGAACAAAGCAGCTCTACATGGTATAGTATCAGAGATTGAAAATGTTTATTAAGATATTCATTTACATTTCTTTGGTTCTAACGTACAGTTTGGGAAAAATGAGGAGTGGGGATGTTGAAGTGTAGAAGAACAAAACAGAGATATTTGTACTCATAACTTTAGACAAGAAGTACCAAAGTGTAATGCAGTTTCTACAGAGAAACAAAACAATGTCTGTATTTGCGGCCAGCACACCCACTAAAAAGGCCCAATTTGAAGTGTGTGTTTGAAAATGAAGAAAAAGGAAACAGAGAAAAGTGGCTAGAATTTGCAGTGTATTTGTTTGTGGAGGAATGTTTCAATTTGTTGACAGATCAAGTACCAGAGATAAATTAGAGGTTCAACACAATGCCTGGCAGAGCAGTTCACAATATGTTAGAGGTGGTTGAAATTCCAGAAGAACTTTGACATCTGATTATTAATGAAGGAATACTCAACAATCTATACATCCTGTTTGAGCAACAGTTCGTATGGAAGCAAAGAATGGGACCCTAACACCTATTGAGCTTCAGAAGGGCTTAAAGGTGGAGTTTAAGATTTTAAATACAATATTAAAACTGTGGTGTAGCAAGAGATTTGGAAGAACCACTTGTTATTCTAGTGAATGGTGTGTCGAAAAAAAGAATTAAGAAATTGCCAAGCCTTGGATGTAAAAGAGGCGAAGAAAATGATGTTGTATCTTAAAGAGAATATTGTGTACTATAATGTTTTCCTCAACTCTGTGCAACAGGAGGAGTTGAACAGCATGATGACCACCCTGTGCAATACCTGCAGCTAAGTATGGATCAACAAGATTATATAGATGACACAACACTAGATTTCAGCAAAGTATTTCATATGAATTTCACCTCTTCTTTGGAAGTGATTTTTTTAGACTGTCATGTACTGTTAACCATATTGTTAAGGCAGGACTCAATGTACAAAATATGTCTGCAAAAGACTTTGTTGAAACAAATTGTGGAAAAAATGAAAAACTTAATACATTTGATGGTATGCCAGCGTGCAACCAATGAGTACTGATATACCCATCATATTGAGCTCATGTGTATGTTTAGGTGTATCAACCTGGTTTGTAACACTGAGTTGTGCAGGTTATAAATTGAATGATTTACATTAGTTTTTGAGAGAAGCACTAACACTAAAGGTATCATATTGAAGAACTTTGCTTTTTGGATCCTGCAAATATTTGTAGGTACTTTAAACACAGATTTAAAGTTCTGTTGTCCTTCATCCAGAGCAACACAAAATCCACTTCTTGAAGAAATTACTGGTTTCTTTTGGTGAAAAGAGTACCAAGCAAGAGGTGCTCCTCATATTCACATGATGTTGTGAATAAAAGGCAAACTTAAATTTGGAACAGACACAGATGAGTCTGTACTTTCTTTCATAGAACATAATACTACATGTAGCATTCAAAAAGACACTGAGGAAAAGGCCTAAAGCAGCAAGTACTGCATTTCCAGACACATAGATGTAAAAAGTACTGTAAGCAAAAATTCAGAGCAAAGGGAAACTTTTACACAAAATGTTGGTATGGATTTCCAAGACCTGATATTTCAAAAGGAAGAATGAACAGTTTTATATCTGCAGTGAGAAATACACTTACTAGTAAATCACCAAAAAACTGTCGCGGTTCTCAATGGTCTTACCCTCGCAGCGGAGAGGTGTAGGGGAACGGTCCTTGTTCCGACGGGTTCTGCTCTGGCCGAGGTAGGGGCGACCCCTTCCGGTAGCCACGGTGCTGTTTGGCATGAGCGAACCACTACAGTCGTGCCCTCCAGAAGGAGTCCCAGAGGAAAAACCCCAGTAGGGTAAAAAACCTCCACAGGAACTCCCTGAAACGAAAAGGAGGACACCAGGGTATTAGGACCGCAGTTCGGGAAGGCAGGAAAACAAGGCAGATCAGGAACAGACAGGATTCGCAGAAGGATATCAAATAGGAGCGTGACTATCACCAAGGAGTGTTGCAACGCAATGAACAGGCAGTTGGAATCCCCTTATATACCCCTGGACAGGAAACAGGAAACAGGAAGTAGAACACCGCCATCTTGGATTGGGGAAGAGATAACAATAGTGAATTAGGTATGTGCGTAAAACAATGCATGCTGGGTAGAGAGGGAGTGGTCAGCATGCTGAGAGAAAAAAGGACAAGTATAAAGTGCACCATGTGTAAGGGTTCTGTTTCGTTCCCAGGATATCGGTAAGTGTGATATAACATGCAAGAAACGGTAAAGCGCATCACGTGCTGTAAGCGGCCCTGCCGCGTCTGTTTTTATGGTAAAATGTATAATAGGGGAGGCGGCGAGTGCCGCGACCCTTAAACCGGCTCCTTGGAGCCTCCCTGGTTTTCGCCTGAGCCGCGGAACCCCCCGTGACCCAAGCGTCAACCGTGGTGGTCATCGCAACTGGAGCGCCGGCCGCGGCGCTCCCCGCGACCGGGGCGTCGGCCGCGGCGAGATTGACGTGCCACGGCAACCTGAGCCCGCGGCCGCGGCGAGCGCCGCGGTGAGAGCCGCGGCGTAACAAAAACATACAACCTCAGGAGAACAGAGGCTTGCAAAAATATTAAATACTGCAATCCTATCATTTTGAAAACTTTATAGCTGCTGCTCATCATATTGCTTCATACACAACAAAATCTGAGATGACAGAGATGAAAGATATGTTGGGAGAGATCGCTGCTGAAAAGTCTCTAACAAAAAATATGTATAGCATCAGTGTGAATATGCTATCACACAGGGTAATCAGATTGTGTGAATTTGGCAATCACTTTAGTTCTGCTAGTTTATATTCTTAGTCAAAAAGAATTACTTGTATGAGTCTAGGTCTAGCACCAGCTCGAAAACGAGTTTTGAAATTGTTTTCAGAAATTCAACATCTTGACAAATTTGAGCCAAGTAGTATAGACATTGGAAAAACAAACATGTTGGATAATCTCCAAAAGGAGTGTACATCTTGAAAATGTTTGTCTCTATGAAGTACTCCAGTACCACATATATAGTAATAATATGACAGAAAACTTAGATGAAGGTATATTTGCAGTAGTTGGCTGCAATGAGTGTATTATATGGCATAGAAAAGGCAGTCTAATTAACTATCGCAATCTGAGTTGCCAGACTGCTCAAAAAAGGAATTATTCTATTTTGCACTTTTAGTGCTGTTTAAGCCTTAGAATTCTGAAACAGAATTATGAGGAGAATTTGACTGCTAAGAAGACTCTTTCAAGGCCTCAAAGGATGGTATTGAGTGCTCAGTATTTGCAAACTACTTGAAAATTGTGAACAATGAAATTAAGCAGAAAGGTACAATTGCTGCTGAGGTAGTTAAAGGTAGATTGCAAAGTAGCCAAAGCTCAGGTCCTAAATGTCAGGACCCACTTGGACAGTCAATTATTGAAAATGAGGCTGCTATTACAATGAATTAGGTGGAGACTGCGATGGAGCAAGCAAAATAGGAAATAATTGATTTGGCAGATTTAATTGCACAGCTAGATGATGAGTAAATGCAAATATACATGGAAGTGAAAGCTATAGTGGAGCATGGATTACTTCTTAACAAGAAAGAGTGAGGATGCTCAACTTTTAAAAATATACTGTTGTATGTCCGTGGTCAAGATGGCACTGGTAAAAGTTTGTTAATACAAGTTCTTACTGCTTTTCTACAAAAGACTACAGAGTGCAATTTATCATGTTTGGTTACAGCATCTACTGGATTAGCTGCACACAATATCAAAGATATTTCTTTACATTGACATTTGATGCTGCCTGTGGAACATGACAACAAACTGGAATGCCAAAAGTTATCCGGTAAAGCTCGTCATGAAGTATCAAGAATGTTAAAAAAGTTGAAACTTTTAATCATTGACAAGGTGAGCATGGTTTCAAACAGAGTGCTCGCCCTTGTGCATTTGATAATGCAAGAAGTTTGAGAACAGATTATGATGTCCTAATAGGAGGAAAACATTTGGAGATATACCCCAACTTACTCCTGTCAAGGGTCAGCCTGTGCTGCTACATGTTGAAATTAGGAATTCTTTGGAAAATGTGAATATTTGGTTACATTTTAAATACATAGTATTAATCAGGCATATGTGGCAAGCATCTGACATTGAATATGGTAATATTTTGATGGATACTAGAGTAGGTGTTCTTTCAAAAGAGGGGAGATGTGCTCTACAAGGTAATCTTCTTAAAATCTTTTATCCAACAATAAAGATAGCAGTAGATCTGATGGTCAGTAATGTACAAGATGGTAAACATATTGTGTGCCTAATGCCTACATTGGAGGAGTGTGCTTGCTTGAACAATGAATTGCTGAAATTCGAAAAATAAAACATTTTGCGACTGAAGACAACAGATATAATAGAACACCGGGGTGTCACCGTATTTCTGAAAAGTTACAAGCAAAAGTGGATTCATTTGAAAAATCTGTTTCATGAACTGCGGGATTGGAGGAATGGTTATGTCTATGCCTTTGTGCCAAAATGTTAATATTAAAGAAGGTTTGGTTAATAATAGCATGGGTAAAATTGTTGATTTAATTAATTTTTCCAATAGGAATACCTTGTGATGAAATCTGATCTGATTGCCAACACAAGTTGGACAATGTACTGAATGTTGTTTGCTTCTGACATATTTACTTTTTTGATGGAATCAGTTCCCAGTTTCTCTTGCAGATGCTGCTCCTATTCATACCTTACAGGATTTAGGTTTAGCTGCAGCATTTATTAATATTGGTAGTACAGTTCGCAAGGATGTTATGTCATATGTAGCTTTTTCCTGAGCTACAACATTATCTGGTGTGTATCTAATTGCCTTTGGTAACAGCAGATTAAATACAAACTCAAGTTGTGTTAAAGAGCACAACCGATAAATAAGTCTGTATGCTCCTCATTGTAGACAGTATCCACTTTATAAGAAACGTTCCAGCTGTACAAAGTGGGACATTTCTAAACATGTGACTTGTGAGAGATTAGGGAGTAAAGCTACACAAAACAAGGCATGTCCAAATTGTCAAACAGATGTTCTATTGACTTTATGTGTAGCAAGAACTGGGAAGTATGTAATTTAAATGCTACAACAATGGAGAGCAGATGTATTAAACTAGATATTGAGATTACTAACTTTACAGCAGGACAAATGTATATTTCTGCCAAAACATATACTATAGCCCCTATCATTTTTCCTGAAGGAGTTAGTATTAGATCTGGCCATTAAACTGACTATCAAACAAGTAGAAGTGGATAGACAGGATGAATGATAGGAACCTTAAATTCAGACAAAGATTGCCTTGGAAGTTACCAAAGTCCTATATTTTTTTTGCTCTCAAAGCTATAAGAAGGGTGACAGATGTAAACGTGGAATAGTCTTGTTATTGAAGATGCATTATCAGAATTTGTGACATCATGCAGACTTCTAAGGGTGATGTTTTCATAAGGCTTTTCCTATGCTGGTGTGTCTTATATATCTAGTAATGCTACTGTAGCACTTCTATTGATGAAGTTCTCGTTTTCAACATATGTTTCTTTGTATTAGTACTGCAAGTATAGATAATATGATAGTTTGGAAAATTGTAGTGTGTACAATGTGCAGTGTTGCTTGTTTGCCATGGCATACTGTGCATATGTGGGGGTTTTAATACAGTTTATATGATTACTTTTTCTCCAATGTTCATGGTTGATTCTTTATACAGTAAATCATTTTTGTTGTATAACTATAAAGTCGGAGAGCAGTAAAAAATTGAAAATGAATTGTTGATTTTAATTATAACATCATTAGAGCATGGGAAATGTGTAGTGATTTGGTGCTATTATATATTTGTGCATTGCTGACATTTCTAAGTTTAATTTATACTTGTGTAAATTGTAATAATAATTCACAATTGTTTTTTTTTCTTTTTTCTTCAGATGAATGGCACCATTCTCTTCCTCCTCCTCCTGCTTCCACACACTCCGCACTCTAAAAAAATCCTTCAAATAGATTCCTCCAGAAACCAGAAAGACAGTCACCCACGCACTCATCAGCAGCAGACTAAACTACGGTAATGCACTCTATGCCGGCATCACACTCAAACTCAAACGCAAACGCAAACTCCAGAGAATCCAGAACACAGCCACACGCCTCGTCCTTGGCCTCCCTCTGCCCTGAACGAATCTCACCGCACCTCAAATCCCTTCACTGGCTCCCCATAGACAAGAGAATCATATTCAAGATCCTCATCCACGCACACAAATCTCTCCACAACACCGGCCCAACCTACCTCAACGAAAGAGTCAACTTCCACACTCCCACACGCAACCTCTGATCAGCTGATCTTGCCCTAGCCACAGTCCCCCGCATCCAACGCACCACCACAGGAGGCAGGTATTTCTCCTACCTCGCCCCCAAAACCTGGAACTCCCTCCCCACCGACCTTCACAAAACCAAAGACCTCCTGGTCTTCAGAAAGAACCTCAAGACATGGTTGTTCGATCAGTGACCCTCCCTGCCCCCGACTTCCATTCCCCCCCACCCCAGCGCCTTGAGACCCTCACGGGTGAGTAGCACGCTCAACAAATTCTTTTGATTGATTGATTGACCATTTACTGAAGTAATGTGGTTTAAAAATCACTTCTTCCAGTTTTGTTGTATGAGATGGTGAGGGTGTTCCAACCTACAATGAAACAAAACATACACCCACTTGCATAGTCAGACACCCACTTACAGTCCCATATAGCCATTCACATACCCACTCACACATCTAAACAGACAGTCACTTTTCAATTACCTACACAGTCATGCAGAGACCCACTTGCACACCCATACATACATTCATAAAGCTACTCACACAGCAACACACTCACTTACACACACATTAACACACTCATTCATGTAGTCATACACCAATTCACACACCCACACAGTCACGCAAACACCCTATCACACACCCATGCAGCCATTCTCACATTTACTCAACCATTCACACACCCACTTAAACATCCATCAGACATTTATATCCCCACTAAGATGTCCATACAGTCACTCACAGAGCTACTGACACACCCACACAGTCACTCATACGCTCACTCACATACCCATTCAGCCACTCTCACACCTACTCACAGACCCACACAGCAACTCCAAACCCACTAACACACCCGCACAGACATTTACAGATCCATTAACACATCCATACCATCACTCACACAGCTAATGGCATACCCACAAATCCACTCACACACCCATTCACACTCCCATACAGTCACTCACAAACCCATTTATACATCCACACACTTACTCACATAAACTCAAACCCCCATACAGATGCATACACACTAACTCACACACCCACTCAGACACCTACTCATGCACCCATAAAGTTATTCTCACACCCTCTCACACACTCACACGGACACTCACACACCCTCTTAAACACCCACATAGGCATTTACATCCCAACTAAGACACCCATACTGTCACTCACACAACTATTGACACAGCCACACAGCTACTTAGAGACCCACTCACATAACTATACAGCCACTCTCACACCCACTCAGAGACCTACACAGCCACCCACACATCCACTCATACACTCACACAGCCATTCACACACCCACGCAGACATTTACGTCCCCCTAGCACACCTATACAGTCATTCACGTAGTTACTGACACCCACAGAGCTGCTCATACAGCCAGTCACACTCCTATACATTCACTTACATACCCATTGACAAATCCACACACTTACTCACAGAGACTCATAAACCCATACAGATACTAACACACTCATTTAAACACACACACACAGTCATTTACACACCCATGCATAGCTCCAGACACTTATACTCCCAGAGAGCAACTTACACAATCAGAAATGCACCTACATCGACACTAACAAATCCACTGAGGTACCCATAGAGCTACTTACACCTTCAAATGGCATTTTAGTATTCTTGAAGGCACTGTAAAACATTTGCTAGCATATTATTTAATACTTCATAGGTTTATTCCACTTTGGGAATATTGAAGTAGTCAGGTGTGCTACTTTGATTTCACGTATGCAAGGTATGATACATAAATGGATAGAAAAACTCACAAACACTTAAACACACAATTCGACAAAGCATAAAACATGTAGTTAGCTAATTCTTTGACTAGATGAAGTTGTTCTAAAAAGAACTGTTTTTTAGTGGGTGGATTTTCTGGAAAAAAGCTTATTTTTGGTTCTTTTCTTATAGAACAAAATTAACAAGGAAAGTAAAAGGACAAAGAAAAGGCCACCTTGAAGAAGGAACTGACTTACTGGCTTCAGTCTTTAAGAGGAAAGGAAGGTGGAATGGTGAAGTAAAACATATAGCCGTTATGCTTGTTGACAGCATCCATAAACTCAGCAACAGATGGCTTTTTTATTTCCATTGGTCTATGGCATTTGCCACAATGAGTCATCAAATCTTGCAGTTTGTATGAAACAGCAGGTATGGTAACCATCTGGACAAGTGGTATGGGTCCCATAGATGGTCCACCTCCTGTACCCCTCAACAGTACTTTGCTGGATACAATGCATTGGACCATTTTGGAACTATTTTTTTTTTTTTCCTGAAGGGATGGAGAAATGTTCCCAAACATTGGAGGCCTTTTTCAGAGGTAGAAAGTCTTCTTCTTTGTGTTGCTCTTCCCCTTCTCTTCTAGCTACACAGAAAGCCATCTTGACTTTCAAACTCTCTTCTTTTGAAGGAATGGCAAAAACAATGACGGAGCTGTAGTTTTGAGTTTGTCTCAAGAGAGATGTGAAACCCAAATAACTTTAGGGTGTGGTTGCAAGGTGCATTGGTGGGGACCTACGGCATGCAATGAGAAGTTGAGGTTTGGGTGTTTTCCTGTCATCTCAGTGACCCATAGTGGCGTTGCAGTGGATTCACAGATTTACCAAACTCGTAAAGTAAAAAAAGTATATTGTGAAACACAGATAGGTTTTGAAATCTTAATGTATGTATAATTTCGCTATTGTAAATTATAAAAATTGTGTGGCCTGTATAAAATATTTCTTTATATTTTTTTAACATTTCGTTGAATCTGCAGATCCACTGCAATTTCATCACAGGAACTAGTAACCATTGAGTACTTGTATGGCCTCCTTTCTCAAATTCACAACAGACATCAAGATCCATTAAACAAATAAAAAAAGAGAAAAACATTTGTGTATTTAATTTATGGAAAAACTATATAACTTACTTTACATTGATTTGTTGAATGTTACTTTTGAAACGTTTAATAAGAATAAGTAAGTGAATAAAATGCATTCATAAATGTCTGAAAATGCATAATGCTAGGTTGAACCTATGGGTGAAATTGTACTACAAGTTATGTAAAAAACAGAAGGTAAATTCACTAAAAAAACAAGCATTACGGGGATGTTGTAGTTAGGAAATAGCATAAAAAACAAACATTTACTGAAAAACACAAAGGTTGCAGGAACGTTGTAGTTAGAAAATAGAATTAAAAAAATAAATCTTAGAAATTCACTAAAAAGTCAAGGGTTACAGGGATGTTATAGTTAGGGTCAGATTTTAAACCCACAAAACCACAGAAATTCAGCTGTTATAGTTAGAGTTATTTCAAGTTACCTTTATTTATGCTCTACAGTAACTATAACTCACGCCCTTGCCATGCACTGTTAATCACCCCAAATATTACACCACTCACAACATATTCTATGACATCATTGATAATATCACTGTAAAATCTGCAGTACAATTATTGAGAGAAAACTGTGCATGGTATGGGCGCAAGCTATAGTTACCTTAGGGCATAAGTTATAGTTACTTGAAATACCTCTAACTATATGGCTGAATTTCTAAGGTTTTTCTACAGTTGCCAGTAGGTACTTATAGTTGGGGCCTAGTTTCCATAGGAAAATAATTTTTTGGTTTACCAATAACTTTGGCGCCACTTGACAAATCTGTGAAATGGGGGCCGAGAAAAAGGTGGGAGTCCCAAAAAACTTTTTACCCATGCAATTTCCTATAGGGATTTGGAAAATGACTAAAGGCTGAATGGCTAGACAGAATTACACTAAATTTGGCAGAAAGCTAGCCCTTGATCCAGACACAGTAGCCAACTATGGACCACTATACATAATTGCACCTTCTAAAGGGTCTACAGAGTTGAAAAGGAGAAAATAAGCTTACATTTAGGGAACAATGCACTTTAAGGAGTACATAAATATATATAACAAGTTTTGGCAGTGGTTACAGGACTCTTGGACATGGACCCCATTGAAATGCACTGCAGTGAGTGGCAGGTTTTGAGGGCACAAAAGGGAGATCGTATGAAGGGTGATAACAACATTTAGGCCCTCATTACAACCCTGGCGGTAAATCCCACTTTCCGCTGTGCAGAAGACCGCCAACATACCGCTGCGGCCGTGGAATTCCGCTACAGGCTTTACGACCCACAGCTCGGAATCTGCCACAATACAGACACCCACACAAGTCCGCCACACCAAAGGTCAGTGATAAACTGTCAATACTAAAACCAACACCGTCACGCCAACAGTAATACGCCCACAGTATCACAACCCACGAATCAACGCGGCGGTCATTCAACCGCGGTAATCCATTGGCGGTTACACACCGCCGTGCTCAAAATACACACACACTTACAAAACAAAACCACATTGGACAATTCGAAATACACACACCTGATACACATACACACACCACACCCACACACCCAATCCAATATAAAGCACACACCCACATCACCCACAAACCGTTACAACCAAACATTTGAAAGAAGGCCAGAGAGAGAGACTACCTAAAACAACACCAGCATCCACAGACACACAACACCATCACTTACACAACATCCACGCGCCTCAAACAACACACACCAACACATCCCCTCACATATCACAACAGACACCACCTCACACATCACCCCCACCACATCATGACACCTCAAAGACACCCCAGGTTCTCTGAGGAGGAGCTCAGGGTCACGGTGGAGGAAATTAACTGGGTAGAGCCACAGCTATTCGGATCACAGATGCAGCAGACTTCCATTGCTAGGAAGATGGAGCTATGGCGCAGAATTTTCAAAAGGGTTAACACAGTGAGACAGCATCCAAGAACACGGGGTGACATCAGGAAGAGGTGGAACGACCTACGGGGGAAGGTGCATTCTGTGGTATCCAGACACCAGATTGCTGTACAGAGGACTGGCGGTGCACCCCCACCTCCTCCCCCCACAACTAACAACATGGGAGGAGCAAGTCTTGGCAATTATGCATCCTGAGGGCCTCGCAGGAGTAGCAGGAGGACTGGACTCTGGTAAGGCATATCTTTACTACTTTATCCCCCACACCCCACCTGCATGCCATCACATACCGCCAAACTTAACCTCACACCCATCACCCCAACAACCCACAGATACCCCACTAACACAACCCACACATCCCAAAACCAAGCCCTTTATGTAACACCAATGCATGGACACCCATCACCAAAGCATGTCCAGTACAGAGACCCACTCATGCCCCAAAATCACCAATCACAGAAGGACCAATCCAATAATGCAAGCACAGGAGTAGAGGGTAACTCACCCATTGCACAAGATGGCACACACAGATACAATAACTATGCATTTACACCCCAAGAGGACCCATACCCAACGTCACTGGACAGGAGGTGCCAGGCATATCCAGTCCCCCCACAGAAGAGACCCACAGTGATGACAGCAGCTCTGCACGCCTGGATCAAGATGACCAGCCCGGCCCATCAGGGACTGGACTCTGATAAGGCATATCTTTACTACTTTATCCCCCACCCCCCACCTGCATGCCATCACATACCGCCAACCTTACCCTCACACCCATCACCCCAACAACCCACAGATACCCCACTAGCACAACCCAAACATCCCAAAACCAAGCCCTGCATGTAACACCAATGCATGGACACCCATCACCAACGCATGTCCAGTACAGAGACCCACTCATGCCCCAAAATCACCAATCACACAAGGAACAAGCCAATAATGCAAGCACAGGAGTAGAGGGTCACTCACCCATTGCACAAGATGACACACACAGATACAATAACTATGCATTTACACCCCAACAGGACCCATACCCAACGTCACCGGACAGGAGGTGCCACGCATATCCAGTCCCCCCACAGAAGAGACCCACAGTGATGACAGCAGCTCTGCACGCCTGGATCAAGATGACCAGCCCAGCCCATCAGGGACCTCAGGACAGTTGGTTCCCCTGACACAGTCACAAACCACCACTGAACCTCCCTCCTCAGGAAACACCACCACAACACCCACCCATCGGGCCCATCCCTCTGATCCAGGACACGTCAATCAGCAGTGTGTCCACCATTACAGGGAACCCAGGCAACCCCACTAACACAGGATGATCAGGGACCTGGGGGCAGTGACAGTGGGCACACGGTTCAGGGGACAGAGGCACAGGATAACAAGGAAGCTGGGAGGACTGCTGTGCAACAGGGGGAGGACAGGGCCAGGGAACCGACACCCCAAAAGGCACTCTCCAACATCATGGGAGCTTACCACCATTCCCAGGAGACCACGGGCACGGTACTTGCTAATTTCAGGAGACCCAGCGGCTGCAGGAGGAACACTACCTGGGGATGAAGGAGGACTTGAAGTCCATCAACACCACCCTGGTCACCATTGCAGGGGTTCTGGCAGACCTTCTCAACACCAAGAGGGACACAGCGGCACACCAACGGGCCCCTGACACTATCGTGGACGATGAACAGCCCTCCACCTCCGCCAGTGCTAGTGGACAGGAGGCACCGCCAGAGGAACAACAGGCCACCAGCACCCCACCCCTGCAGATGGAGAACCACCCCACAAACGGTCCCTGAGATCCAGGAGCAAGACATAGAACATTGCCAAGACCACCGCCAGGAAATAAGACCCCCCTGAATGTCACATTTCTGTCCCACTATGTCACCCTGTCCATCCTTAAACTGCCATTGCTCCACTTCCTGTGCCCCTTTGGACAATGCACCTGTGAAACAAATAGACTGGACTCTGCCATGGACATACCTCCACCATCACCCCAGCCCATTTTACATCCCCCCACACTTATTTGCACAGGAATAAACACACTTCAATCACAAAACAATCTGGAGTCAGTCTATTCTTTCACAAATGTGTAATTGCAATATCTATGGAATATAGCAATGTCAATTTACTTATTCACATACCAATGTAACACAGCTGTAGGCCAGGAGTAAACATAGCAGAGGGCACACAGTGGGACCCAGATCTGTTGAATGGAAAGTCAAAGTGACAAGTCATGGTCCATACACTGAGTGAAAATGACAGACTTATGCTAGCTCCAACAATGGTATGAGATGTGGGAAGCAGTGAAATCTTCTTAACTGTGTCTCACTGGAAGTACTGCATGATGATGTTGTTTTGGTTGTCGATATCCTCTTCTTCTGCCGCCTCTTCTTCACTGTCCACAGGCTCCACAGCTGCCACAAGACCACCATCTGGCCCATCCTCCTGCAGAAAAGGCACCTGGCGTCGCAAAGCCAGGTTGTGCAGAATACATTAGGCCACGATTATCTGGCACACCTTCTTCTGTGAGTAGTATGGGGAACCACCCATCAGATGGAGGCACTGGAATCTGGCCTTCAGGAGACAGAAGGTGAGTTCTATTATCCTCCTAGTTCGCCCACGTGCCTAATTGTAGCGTTCCTCTGCCCTTGTCCTGGGATTCCTCACTAGGGTCAGTAGCCATGACAGGTTAGGGTAACCAGAGACACCTGCAAATGATGAGGGACAACTTTTAGACACAAACTAAACCTTAGGGACAACCCCATACCTAGACACCTATTTCAAATGTATTGGGACCTTGGCCTCACCTATTAGCCACACAAGGTGCCCCAGGAGTTGCTCCATCACATAAGGGATGCTGCTATTTCTCAAAATGTAAGCGTCATGCACAGAGCCAGGATACTTGGCATTCACATGGGAGATGTACTGGTCTGCCAAACACACCATCTGCACATTCATCAAAGGGTAGCTTTTCTGGTTTCTGTACACCTGTTCATTCCTGCAGGGGGGGACAAATGCCACATGTGTACCGTCTATGGCACCAATAATGTTGGGGATATGTCCCAGGGCATAGAAGTCACCTTTCACTGTGGGAAAATCCTCCACCTGAGGGAAAACGATGTAGCTGCGCATGTGTTTCAGCAGGGCAGACAACACTCTGGACAACACGTTAGAGAACATTGGCTGGGACATCCCTGATGCCATAACCACTGTTGTTTAAAAAGACCCACTGGCCAGGAAATGGAGTACAGACAGGACCTGCACTTGAGGGGGTATCCCTGTGGGATGGCGGATAGCTGACATCCGGCTCCAACTGGGCACACAGTTCATGGATTGTTGCACGATCAAGTCTGTATGTGATTATGATGTGTCTCTCTTCCATTGTTGACAGGTCCACCAGGGGTCTGTACACCGGAGAATGCCGCCATCTCATCACCTGCCCCAGCAGACATGCCCTATGGAGGAGAACAGTCAGCAGAGAGTCATCCAACAGTGAGGTATCACAATGTGTTGTTTGCAGAAACGTTAGTAATCCGCAATGTGCCGGTATCTGTCTGTATTCCCGGCCTAGATAGGTGTGATGCAGTTTTCATCCATCCCATGTGGTCCCCTGAAATGGCGGCTGCCTGACCTGTAAGGTGGGACAAGGAGATATGAGGTGACTGCGCTGGCGTTGTACACAGTCGGGGTGGGCGGTTGAAGACTGCGGCGCAATTCTGCATTGGTTAACATTGGGCCCTATGGGTCCCAGGAGCCAATGACGATGTACGCCAACAGTGACAGTATGCACTGCTGCGGACCTGACCGCCATTTTCTGTCTGTTCACTCACTTGATACCTGACCTTCAACAGGAGAGGACCTACACTGCAAGTGCTGCTGTGACCTGTGTCTGGAAGCGACAATGGCTACAGTGTCTGGGGAAAGAAGGGCCCCTGCCTTCACTTCGGAGGAGTTGGAGAAACTAGTGGATGGGGTCCTCCCCCAGTACACACAACTGTACGGTCCTCCAGACAAACAGGTGAGTACACTGTGAGCATGCTGCATGGACAATGCCTGCTTTGAGTGGTGTGGATGGAAGATACATGGGGGGCTGAGGCCTGCATGTGCTGATGGTGAGTGTATGTGCGTCAGGGCATGGGTGGGAACTGGTGGGCAATGAGTATGACGGTCCGGATGGGTGAGTAATTTCCTTTCCCCCTGTACCATTCCTCTAGGTCAGCGCCCACCAGAAGAAGGGTATTTGGCGTGCCATCGCCAAGGACATCCGGACCGTCGGGGTCTACCACAAACGGAGCACCCACTGCTGTAAAAGATGGGAGGACCTGCGCCACTGGAGCTAGAAGATGGCGGATGCCCAGCAGGGGATGGCCTACCAACGTGGAAGGGGTGCCCGTCACACCATGACCCCCCTGATGTCCCGGATCCTGGCAGTGGCCAATCCGGAGTTGGATGGGTGCTTGAGGGTATCACAGCAGCCACAAGGGGGTGAGTACACTCTCATTCAGCTGACTCTGCGCGCATTATGAGGTGTCTGGGTGGGGGAGGTGGGCAGTGGGTTCCCTTAGGCCAGGATGAACTTGGTAGGCAAGGTCCCTTGTGAGGCAGCCTGTGTGTCACCCCAACCCCATTAGTGGTAAGAGCCATCTACACCTAGTCAGGCACCTGTGACTTCCAGGTGTGCAGCAATTGGGCTTAGGCCTCATACCCCATTGGTCAGGGGAATGTTCTAGGAACTGTTAGTGCATGGCGTAGTGCTGATGGCTGCTTCCTGTGTGTTGTGTCCGCCAACGGTAGTAGTGTTGCATGCACTGAACATGTTTTTCTTCTGTCTTTCCCCCCCTTTTTGTGGTCTCCCTGTTCTTGTGTGCAATAGCATCATCAGGCGGAGGAGAAGTGGCACCGGAGCAGGAGGAAGCTGCAACCCCTTGGCCCTAGAGGGTGAAGCAACGGAGTCTGAAGCCACCAGTGGGATGGAGGGCGAGGGGAGCTCCACGGCGGGCAGGAGCAGACACCAGTGACAGCGACTCCTCCTCTGATGGGAGCTCCCTTGAGGTGGCAGGCACCTTTGTGCCCACCGCATCAACAGGTACATCCGCCACCAGCACCGCCCTCCCAGCAGCCCCTCAGCGTGTGTCCCGTGTCCGCTCACCCAGGAGGGTGGGCATCTCCTATTCCCCAGGCACCTCAGGCCCTGCCCCAGGCAGCCCTGCTGCCCTCAGTGAGGAGGCCATTGACCTCCTGAGATCTCTCACTGTTGGGAAATCTACCATTTTGAATGCCATCCAGGGTGTTGAGAGGCATTTGCAACAAACAAATTCATACCTAGAGGGCATTCATTATGGGCAGGCGGCCCAACAGAGAGCATTTCAGGCTCTGGCCTCAGCACTGATGGCAGCCATTGTCCCTCTGTCCTGCGTCCCCCATCCAACTTCCTTCACCCAGACCCAATCCCCTGTACCTCAGCCTATACCAATCACACCAACAGACCAGCATGCAAACACATCAACACATAAGAGATGGCAAACATAAACACCACACATCCCACAGGCACTCACACAAGCACCATCCCCATGCAGACACAGCAACATCCACTGCCTCCACTGTGTCCCCCTCCTCCACATCCTCTTCCTCCCTCCCTGTCTCGTCTCCACTCACACCTGCATGCACTACATCCTCAGCCACTACCTCCATCACCAGCACGCCCATCACCACACACCGCTCACGTGCAATCACCACCCCCACTACCATTCACATATCCCCTGTGTCCTCTCCCAGTGTATCAGTGAGCCCTCCTCCCAAAGTACACAAACACAGGCACACACCCACCCAACAGCCATCCACCTCACAACAGCCTCTGGCCCATGCACCTTCACACAAATTCAGCAAATGTACACCTCCTACAACCACTACCTCTTCCTCCACTCCCAAACCCCCTCCATCTTCCCGTCCCAGTGTGTCTAAGAATCTTTTCCTGGCAACCCTTGACCTCTTCCCTTCACCTCCCCCTGTCCTTCCCCTAGGGCCAGGCTTTCCAGGTCCCAGCCCAGCACCTCAGCCACCAAATCCCCAGGCACAGTGGTGCCAGCAACTGCGGGGTCATCAAGTGCGCCACCCATCAGGGCTGCCAGTGTGCCACGTAGCGAGGGCAAGGACATTCCGCCACCTGCCAAGGTGAAAAAGGTGCCCACATCCCAGAGGGAGAAGCCGCACCTACCAGCCACCAAGTGCTCAGCAAAAACAAAAGGAGATAGTGGTAAGACAACTGCGGTACCATCAAAGGTGGGGAGGGGACAAAAGCACAAGAGAAGGTCAGGAGAGGGCACGGTGGCACCGTCTGAGGGACCAGTGTCACACCTTCTGTCCACGACCACACCAACCTGTACGGCAGCGAACACCGCAAGCTGCCCCGCCACCACAACCGCCACCTTCACCGCCACCTGCACTGCCACCTGCACAGCCACCTGCACAGCCACCGGCACATCTACAGCCTCAGCGACAGTCCCCAGCCTCTTCCCCAGTGGGCAGCTGTCCGAGGCTGCAGGAGACGTCCTGCTGTGTGCCTCAGCAGGTGCTGACCTATGCACCACCGCCAGCACTGCCACCACAGACACCGCCGCAAGCACCGCCACCAGCCCCGCGACATGCTCGTACAGTGGCACCACCGCTGACATGGCTACCATCCCCACTGGTCAGTCGTCCGAGGTAGGAGGAGACTTCCTGGACCCTGGCCAGCTTCCATGAGGCATGACTTCCATCACTGTTTGCACCTGCAGGTGGAAGGCGAAGCCGCAGCAGTGTGGGGTATGTCACTGCCTCCATGGTGTATCATGCTACCTGGATTGGCAATCTGGTGGCACACACACCCAGGTGAGGGAATTGTACTGGCCACACTGCACATGGAGCACTCTGGGCACCAGGCCCCCTCCAGAACCAGTGGAGAGATACATCCACTACCTCAGTCCTTGGCAGGATGAAGCACTCTGGGCACCATGCCCCCTCCAGAACCAGTGGAGCGATACATCCACTACCTCAGTCCTTGGCAGGATGAAGCACTCTGGGCACCAGGCCCCCTCCTGAACCAGTGGAGAGATACATCCACTACCTCAGTCCTTGGCAGGATAAGGCGCTCTGGGCACCATGCCCCCTCCAGAACCAGTGGAGAGATAGATCCACTACCTCAGTCCTTGGCAGGATGAAGCACTCTGGGCACCAGGTCCCCTCCAGAACCAGTGGAGAATGACATCCACTTGAGAGACTGTGGCTTTGCACTCCCCAGGAGAAGGCAGTGGGCAAACCACCCACTGGAGAGACTTGAGAGACTGTGGCTTTGCACTCCCAGGATAAAGCAGTGGGCAAACCACCCACTGGAGAGACTTGAGAGACTGTGGATTTGCACTCCCCAGGATACAGCAGCGGGCAAACCACCCACTGGAGAGACTTGAGAGACTGTGGCTCTGTACTCCCCAGGATACAGCAATGGGCATGGAGCCCCCTTGTGCAGCAGTGGCTTCGTGCGTTCATCTGGCTGAGGTGCTCCCCCTCCCCCTGAGGTGCCTGTATATTTTTGGTCTGATGCCCCAGCAGTGTTCTCTCCGTTTCCAGTCAGGTATCTTGTGTGGGCTTCGCACATGCATTTTGGGACCAGTGGTCCACGGACAATGATTGGTACACTATCCAGACTTGTGTAGTTGGTGTACATATTTGAATATACTGAATTTTGATTTTTGACTATCAGATTTTTCATGATTACACTGGTTACAATCAATTTCTTTTGTCCTTGTGTTCTTCGGGGGTGATGGGGTGTATATGTAATGTTGCTGCATGTATTTGTGTGTATGTTGTTGTGGGTGAGGGTGGGGGTGTGGGTATTGTGTGTTGCGTGTGTGTGTCACTCTCTTTTCCCCCCTCCCCTGTGTTGTAGGTGCAGTACTCACTGTGGTTGTCAGCGGCGTCTGTCCTGCTCCTGATAGAGCAGGGGGAAGAGCAGCATTGGTAACACCTGTAGTTTGGGCTCCATGGTGTCCTGGTTCCTCGTTGGGTGTCGAGAGGTGAGTGTTTTCCCTTCTGTGTGCTGTTTCCTCTGTGCTTTTGATAGCGTTGCTTCCACCCCGGAAAAGATGGCGGATAGGCATGTTGAAATACAGTGGGCGGTACTTTGTCTTCCGCCTATCTGTTTGCGGTTACCGCCGCGGTGTTTGTTTCTACCGCCGTGGCGGTCTGAGTGTTAAAGTGGCTGTCTGTGTGGGCGGTTTCCGCCATGGTCGTGATTCAATTTTTTTTTTCCGCCGGCCTATTTGCGGTATTACCGCCGCTTTAATACCGACCGCCAGGGTTGTAATGAAGGCCTTAGTCTCAATATAAATCATTGTTGATGGTACCATGCTAATTTTAGGAAATGTGGGTGCGTTTTAAAGTGATTTTACACAGTGAAAAAAGCTTTCTGCTGGGATTTCATGAACCACGTTTGAGAGAAAATTGTTTCCTTGTTATTTCCCCATACAGGCAATGGAAAGTGCATCAGAAGCTAAAATGAGAGCACATTTTCTGCAATTTTCACACTATCTTTCTCAGCCATATGAGAATGAAGTCTAACATTCTCACTAAAACATGTACTTCCAACAGGAGCAGCCTGCCAGTTTATTCCTTTGTGTACTGCTGCAGCCTCCAAGAGTGTTCTAAAGAACAACTAGAGTTCTAACAGTAAATGTTTGACAAACGTGTGCTATCTTCATTGAATTAAACTGGCAAAACCTAAAACATTTAATTTAGAAAGGAACAAAATGAGGGGGTTCAGTTTGTCACAGATCTTATGGTTAGTGCTGCAGATAGAAAAATTAGGGCATGTTTTGAGTTCTCAAATATCTTCTTTTTTTACTTCATTAAACCATCCTGACACACAGACTGAAGCATGCACTATTAACATCAGCAGCAGACTGCCAGTTAACTCCCTGGTGATCAATCGCTTTACTATAGTGATCTAATGAGCAACTAGAGTGCTAACATTCTAAATCTATGCCAAATGTGTGACACATCAGAGCGCCATCTTGATGGAATTAAAGTTGAAAAGTGAAAGCATTTGCTACTGAGAATACTACAGAAATTATAAAATTAGGGAGCTTTATAACAAATAGTTCTCCCAAGATGACCAGCGTAGAAAAAGGAGCCCAAATGTAGGACAGATACCACCCAAATGTAGCCCATGTATAGCCCAATGACAGAAGTGTGCTAATCACTTAGGGCCAGATTTCTACTTTTTGATGCAAAATTGTGCAAACACAGTTTTGTGTAAAAAAAAATTGCGCTGGCTAATGTAATTTCTTAATGCCACACGGGAATCAAATTTATACTTTGATGCAGGGTGGCGCTAAGATCAAGTTAGAGTCATTTTTTCTGGTGCTAACCATTGCACCTTGTTGAAAGGCAAAATGATGTTAACGCAGGAAAAATGACTCTAATCCGGTTTGCAACATGGAAAAACATCGCAAAACGGATATGCGCTATTTTTCACCGCAATAGCGTCAAAAAGAGACGTAAATGCAGCAAACAGTGTTAAGGATCCCTGAAGTGGATCCCAGGAGCCAGGAGAGACCCCAGACAGACCCCACACAACCAGGAACCAGGAAGGAGGACACAGACAAGACCCAGGGGATAGACAAGAGGAAGAGGAAGTGTTGCTTCAGTGCAGAGGAGCATGAAATTCTGTTCAGAGAGGTGACAGAGCACCAGCATCAACTATTCATCACCTCTAAATTGCTATTTGGGAGGAGAGAGGCAATTTGGCAACAGATTGTGGACAACATTAACAGTGTGGCAGAGGTCAGGAGAACTGTCACAAAGTGCAAGAAACACTGGCATGACTGCAAGCGCAGGACAAAGGAGAAAATGGCAAGGAACAGGAAGGCAGCACTGCAGACCGGAGGTGGGAGTCCATCATCGCAAGAGGACCTGGGCAAGATGGAGAAGATGGTTGCAGCCATCATCCCAGAGGAAATCATCACTGGTATTGCAGGACAGGACAGCACAGACTACCAGGAAACAACACATATGCATGGTAAGTTGAATGGGGGAACAAAGGGGGTTATTACAACTTTGGAGGAGGTGTTAATCCGCCCCAAATGTGATGGATATACCACCAGCCGTATTACGAGTTCCATAGGATATAATGGACTCGTAATATGGCTGGTCGTATATCCGTCACTTTACCGTCACTTTTGGGACGGATTAACACCTCCTCCAAAGTTGTAATAACCCCCAAAATGCCTAAATGTCAAGTGCAAGAAGGGGGAGGCACATACCTACTACACAATGCATGTCAGCCCTGAAAATCAGGCAGTGGAAAGGGCAAAGGGGCACGGCACAGACTCCCTGCACTGACCATGCCAGGTGCATGGGCTGTGAAGGTGCATCCAGGGGCACATCACAACACAACACAACACCAACAACCTTTGCATGGGGGTACACCGCCATGTCAAGGCTGCTGGAAATGCTGAAGCATACCAGGAGGGTAGGGTAGAGCGTAAAACTGGGCTGATGTCACAGGACAGCTGGTATTAGCAGAATGTAAACTAGAGGACAATGCTCAGTCTCAGGCCATTGGTTCAAGCGGCATTTACCATTGACAACACTTGCCACTACTACCTGTGCTGTGTGTGCTGGTCAATTAGGAAATGGCAGTTAGATGCCCATGGCACAACCACACTCAAAAATGCCCATCAATCCCTATCCAAGTGCAACTCCTATCAACTGCTCATATGCATAGACTCAATAAACATCAGGCACTGTCACATACATTACGAAGTACACAGCAGTAATCTCATACCCATGCTGCCCATTCCAGGGTCTACCCCTGTGCCTGTGTCGCAATGCCACCATGCAACATCTCAGGTGTCATAGTGCCAAGACAACAGCATTGAAGGGGAGGACATATGTGTGTAGCTAGGCAAACACACCCACACAGTCGTAAGAGGAAATGGAACTCTGCCAGGCTCATCAGTGCAATGCAATGTAGCACACATACACAAACATCAACATGAGAAACTAACAATGGTGACACCTGTATTGTTTCATGGAAATGCAATACATGGTATGGTGCTAGGTCTCAGCACCGTAGAAGTGTATGTGAAAAATGATAGACTGGGACATGGCCATATTGTTATGTGTGGTGCATGTGCATCAGCACACCAACAATCATTGCAAGGCCTCACTGTGCTAATGGATGCAGAGGGAGGGTTGATTAGGACAAGAAGGTGGCAAGCCACAATTTGGACAGAACCCACACCTAGAAGATGTGATGTAGACAATTTCCAAAATAGCCCACACTACATGTGACATGCAGGTGGGGCATAGGGCTGAAAGACTGCAAACATTAATGACAGGAGCAATGCATGGGAACCAAGGATACAATGGACCACCAATAGGAAGTCAGTGACATCACATTACAACTGCCACAACACAGACACACTAATTGTACAATATCTCATTGCAGAGGATGATGGCTCTCCTGTGGATCTGTCTGTCCTGGACTACCCTGATGGCCTGGATGACCAGCTGACAACCATCAGCCAGGAAACCCTCCAAGATGTCCTGGGAACCCAACAGACACCAACTCCAGTCGCAAGGAGGAGCACACATGTAGCAGCCATCCCAGAGGACCCACCCACTACACCAATAATATGAGCTGCCAACTCAAACACAGCTGAGGACTCTGATGACACTGGGACCACCTTTGGGAGGACAGTAGTGGAAGTTCAGCGGGAGCTGGTCAAGGAGGTAAGGGTGGGGATGCAAACTATGGCAGCTAGCATTTAGGGGATGCACATGTGTGATTGATGACATCAGCAGAACAGTCAGCAGCCATACAAGTCACGCAATCCCTACTACAAGGAGACCAACAGTGTGTGAGGGACCTCACCACTGCTGTGAGGGAGTTGCCACAACACCTGCCTTCCCCAATCTTGCAGCTGCATGCATGACAACAAGCTGGACTCCCTCAGTGCAGACATGGCTGCCTACCACAGGGATGCTGCTGCCATTCTCAATAATAAGCAGCTCCTCCTTGCTGCAGTGATGCCATATCTGGTTAAACAGATGGCAGCTGCCGGGAATTTGGATTCCACTTCTCCAACCACTGAAGTGTGTGTTGGCCCCTCAAACCCAGCAACACCACCATCAAGGGAAGAGGAGACGACACAAACATCAGAGGATGAAGATGTGGAACAGATCATATTCACCGGTAGGAGCACCGGTTGCACTAGCCCATGCCACATGGGCACTTATTTTCCTTTGTCCTGTGCTTGACAGCATGCCAGTGTTGCTAAAGTTGGTGACATGCACTCTTCAACGACACACTGTTAACCTTACCACTATGGACTGCAATTGTTTCTCACTACTCAATTGGCAATTCATATTCCTCTGCACTGAATGACACTTCATCTCAGCATGTCCAATGACATGTCCCTCAACCTTGCACTTGTGTTGTGTCACAATAGAATGCTTTACACTAATGGGCTCACAAACCTGAACTAATGTAAATATTGCACTACAGAACTTTAAAATAAACAGCACCCACACAACCACTTTGACTTTGTGTAATGTGACACATCTACTTTGCTGGAGATTTGTTATGCATGTTACATGTCTATGGTCACAGTGTCAATACCAGAGTGCAGAAATATTATGGCAGATATTGACACACAAGGGCCATGACTTCTAATTCTTCTGCGTTGCATTTGCCTCATTTTAAAGTAAAAGCAGCACAAACGTACAAAAATATAATTGTAATTTGTAAGTTTGTGCTGCTTTTGCAAAAAATGAGACATATGCAATACAATAGTAGTATATTTCTGGCCCAAGGTATCTACAAAATGAAACTCAATGCTGGCCACATCCCTTACAAGAAAGTCATTGTGTATGAGACATTTGCTTTAAAACATACATGCCTCACACACAACATACAGCAGGAATGGCTGTGTAAGATTGTTTGGCCAATAACGTCAGCTCGGAGCACAATTAAAATACATAGGCATGAAATTTGTATACTTGACCTCATCTGAAATTTACACAACTCAGTTTAGCAGTGTTCACATGAACATCAGGCTGCAGGCAGACATCCCACAGTGTCCAACATTCCAACACAGGACCCAAACGATGATAGCTTTAAAACCACACATACCTCTGGGAACCATAGTCACGTTGGGTGGTGGGTACAATGGATGGCAGATGCATAGAGATTTAGATTTGTTGTAGCTGCCAATGTGACAGATCAGTTTGAAGTGGGAATTCACATGTCAAGAGTGGGATGTGGATGCAGGATGGCAAACACAGGCCAGCAGACAATTGGCATTGTACACTCATGCGAAGACCCAGATCCCAGAGGATATGACACATGCAGTAAGGGAGTACCTAAATCTTTAATAACTATATACAAAACAGAACTTAAAACTATGTAACACACCTACACTAACTTAACCTATCCTAACAATACATTACCCACCGCTGGCCCTAACTACCCTATCCTAAGCTTACTTACCACATTTAACAACACACTCTAAACATTTGCCCCTAACCCCCCTTATATGACAAGACACATGTAGGACAACATATACTATACTTAACAAATACTAACTAATACTAAACAAATATATATTTTTTGTATTTTTTTTAATTTATATATATATATATATATATATATATATATATATATATATATATATATATTGTAGCAGTGGTCCAGGTGATAATAAGGACTTGGATACTTGAGTGGGTGTGAAACCGTGAATTTATTTATTCTTCTTTATAGTCTTTTGTTTTGTCAACAGTGTAGGGGTGGTGTGCTTCTTCCCATAGAGTGTCTCTTCTCTCTCTTTTCCCAGGTCCCCTCTTGACCGGCGAAGATGTTCTGTCGTACTCCAAGACGCACCGGAAAGAGGAACGAAAATGAAGGTAAGTCAGGGTTATACAGGATAACAGTTCATAGCAGGAGTAGAAAGGAGGGAGAGAGAGAAAGAGAGAGAGAGAGAGAGAGAGAGAGAGAGAGAGGTAGCTCCCAGGTGCGTAAGTGTTATTATATAAGCGAGTGTGTGCAAAGTCACCTCCTTGTGCTTTTCCCCGTGAATATGACTTCTGTTTCACGTGCTCTTTAAGGTTTTTAAATGAAGGAAGTCTTGTAGTTTACATCCCCTTTCTTTAGTCCTCCTCGTCTCCTCTCTGTTCCCTCCAAGCGTCTCCCTCCCCTCTCCCTGTACCGTCCCTCCCCTCTCCCCTTCTGCCGTAACTCTCCCGTTTCGTCAATATACTGTCCTTTGAAAAGGAGCGTACCTTCGTTAGCCACGTCCCTCCTGGGGCGTGGCAGAATGCGAGTGTGTCACCGTTCCTCTCTGTTCCCCGCTGGTCGGCTGCTTCCGAGGGAACCACGCTGTTCCCGTTCCTCCTGCCGTCCTCCTTACCTTCCTCGTTCTCTGTGTTTTCCTCGTTCTCCTTCCTTTCTGTTTTCTCTGCCTTCTCCGCGTCCTCCACCTCCCTAAAGAGTAGTCCGTCCTCTCCTTTAGTTCTGTCGGGAACCCGGATATCCGGGTTCCCGAGGGAGGTTCCAGCGTCTCCGTTGCCCAGGGAACAGGGCAAGCTGACTTTCTCGTTGCAGACGCCGAGTGGAAACCGCCACTCATGAGCCGGGTTCACCGACAACCGGCTACATATATATATATATACATATATATATATATATTTTTTTAAATTAAAATACACAAAAGCCCCAACAATAACCCAACAAACTAACATCTAATAACATGAAACCCCCCCCCCAACACCTACTTATCCTCTCTAAACTACTACCCAACTCTAATCTATCACTAAAACCACTAAACCCACTAAAAAAAATGGATAAGGAATGAAGAGGGAGGGGACGGAATTAGGGGTGAGAGGAGGCAGGAGTTCAGAGGTTTGCCCTCCCCAGTGTTTTATTTCTAGATTTTAGCCTCCAGCTGTTTCTGTCCACATCCCGCTGTAGAGTGTCAAGCTTTTTCATGACTTTACCCATGTCCCTCTGAAGCTGGGAAATGGTGGCCATGTCCAAAGCAGTAGATGTGGTGGTCTGTGTTCCAGACGTAGTTGCTCCTGCAGGTGTGGTAGTCGGTGGTGCTGAAGTGGATGTGCAGCAGGTGTGGTGGGTGTTGGTCCCGAGGTGGAGGGTGCAGCAGGTGGGGCTGATGTTATGGTGTCCGCTGTGCTCCTGGCTGCAGATGTGGTAGTGGCTCCACCCGTTGTGGCCAATGCTGGTCCCCCCTGGCTTAAAGCCCACCGTTCTCCTGTGGCTTTCTCTCTCTGATAGCATCTTGCCATCCTCAGGAACCCAGACTTGACATCCAAGATGTGTCTGTACCTCACTTCCCGCCTCTGGAAACCCCTGCTCTCCACTTCATTTATGTTGGCAGCTGTAAAAATGAGACAGGCAACTATCAGTGTCATCATTGTATGATGAATGTACGGATGATAATCTAACACTCTCCCTCAAATTGCACATGCAGTCCAAATCACAGTACAGATGATATAATGTCCCTGATGAATGAAATGGCAATGCTGCCTACACATCAAGTATTTAACAGCACAGCAAAGCACAACAAGAGGTGTAATAAAGAAAGTGATCTGTGCATTGATGTAGTGCAATGTGTCACAATGCAAATGCAGCAAGTACTTCACATGGGCCAGGCCGACTAACCTTTATCATCTGAGTCAACTTCAAGGCACCCAAGACTAGTGATTTCTAGATGTAATTGGCAGGATAGTATGCAGTTGCTAATCATAAGAGGTCAGTGTTATTTGGGACACATACATGCTTGAATGAGATAACTGTTATCTACACTGTGACCATCACATCTACCTACATATATGTTCTTCCCCTACCCCTGTGCTTCAGGGGGGTGGGTTTGCAATACATCATCTGTTGAGTACAACCACAAAGCCTTGTCCACTTGTACATGGATTTAATGAAGGGAACACATGTTAGGAGGGCTGCCACCTAGGAATGAGGTGTCCATAGGTCAATCACATCTACATTCATGTTTCCATTTGTGGACAACTATCAACACCTGATCTGCCAAAACAATTCCAAAATTACCCACATTGATGCCAGCAAACATCTGGCCTTAACCTGCATGCACGCCTATTAAGTACCACGTAAATGGAGTACAACTTATGGGGCTAAATGCTGGAGGACAGTTACCCATAGTCCTACATGTATATTACAATACAGGGATGCACAATTTTGTTTGGAAAACTGATGCACCACTGTCTTGTGAAAATGAGGGCATGACTCGGTGACAATATTCTGACACTGGAGCACTTCCAAATTAAATGTGGGCCTACATTTGTCTACTAATCACCTTGTTCACATGCTGCTGCCTATTGCGTAGCACAAGACTCCCAAGATATGACTCTCTGCCTGTGAATGTTTAACCCTTGCATGGAACACTATGTCAACATCCAGTCAAGCAATATATCAGATCACGTGCCAGCTCATCATATCTTGCAATGAGTGCAACACACAAGAGTCACTCACACAATAGCTGCAATCACTACACAGGACAGACATTATAACACTTACTGGATACTTCTGGGTCCTCAAATTGAGCCACTTCCCCGATGGTATAGAGTGCCGGTCCACCTGTAAGACATGGAAAGGAAATATATTCTTAATGTCAGATCACTGTACAAAAGTGTGGATAACATATCACAGTGTGTAAAATTTTATATGAGTGAGCTGCTGATCCGGCATATGGACACTCAAATAGACATACTACTGCAAACTCGCATTAACACTGACACTCCAGTGAGACACACTTGCCCCGGCCACAACAATCATGTGGTGCTATACCTAACTACTAACATTTGTGGCTAATCTATTTCAGATGGTACTCCATGTTATGATTTGTAATTGGGTGCCAATTTCAATGGCCCTTCTCTGTGCACTGCAATACAAGTGACTCAGGTATTGTGGCTTGTGTATCAAGGGACAATAAGTAACTGTGGCGGTCATGCGGTTCCCGCCGAAAGACCGCACCGCGGTCAAAAGACCGCGGCGGTCATTCCGGCTTTCCCGCTGGGCCGGCGGGCGACCGCCAGAAGAACGCCGGCCGGTCCAGCGGGACAGCCCCTCCAACAATGACGGCGGCTCGGAATGGAGCCGGCGGAGTTGACGATTTTCACTGTCTGCTAAGCAGACAGTGAAAATCTTTGTGGGGCCCTGTTAGGGGGCCCCTGCACTGCCCATGCCAGTGGCATGGGCAGTGCAGGGTCCCCCAGGGGCCCCACAGCACCCGTTCCCGCCATCCTGGTTCCGGCGGTGGACACCGCCAGAGACAGGCTGGCGGTAAGGGGGTCGGAATCCCCATGGCGGTGCTGCAAGCAGCGCCGCCATGGCGGGTTCCCTGGGCCAGCGGGAAACCGGCGGGAAACCGCCGGCTCCCCTTTTCCGACCGCGGCTTTACCGCCGCGGTCAGAATCGCCCTGTTGGCGGTGCTTCCGCCGCACTCCGCCATGGCGGTCATGGACCGCCAAGGTCAGAATGACCCCCTGTGTGATGGACATGTGGGTCAATTTTCAGTCAGCAATTATTGTGCATTCAGTGGTCCATAACAGATGTGGCACAATTATATGTAGGTAACAAATGACCCATTGGCAGTTTCCCCTAAGCCGTGTATGCCCCCTTTGCGAACTTGATGGCAGGGATCATGTGTGTGTAATGATGACAATGTAGCGCTAAACATGGATAGTCCACTTTGCTGTCCCAACACAATGAAATGTGGTATGCTGGTCTTAGCTGATCATCATTGACATAATGCATGGGCACAGGTGTTGTCATTGCATCTGAAATGTGTTACTCAGGGGCACATGTACCAAGATCAGGCTTTGTGAGTCACACATTGCGAGACTTGGCAACTAGCAATTTGCAAGAAGGATGATCTGAGGTACAACACTGTCAATGACACTGTTTGCAATTCACAAATAGGGCAGCAAATGACCTACCACATGAATTTTGATGAGGTAGGTCTCTTTTTGCAAACCCCTTGGGAGTGGCGGTAGTCACAGGGATGCTGGCCTGCTCGTCTCAGCAGACCACTATGTCTGTGACTGCATTCAAATAGGGATGTATATTTACGTTTAAATGCAGCCTTCTTTCAGCAGAGGTAAACAGAAAGCATTTAAAAAATCAATATTATAACTCAAATAATTTTTGGGAAGCAGTCAGTGCTCAGAAACTATTTTTGGGCATGCATTCACAAAGTGGAAGGGATCCCATAGGGAACCCTCCCCTTTAGCAAATGGGTTAGCACCAACTTGAAACGGCTGGTAACTGCAATTATTTAGGGCCAGCATTTGCGCTCAAGAAGGAATCAATCAGCGTACTGCGACTCGATAATAGGAAAGGCACACCCCATCCTAAATGCCATTAGCAAACCCTATTTTGTGAATGGGCAATGTGATAGCAGAAAGGCAAATTTGGGGGGGGTGCACTTGAATGAACATTTTTCCTGACCTAAACACAATAAATCTGAAAACTAGGCCGTTTGTGAGAATTAAAAATAGCTTGGTACATGTGGCCCTAAGCAATAGTCTGACATGACTCAACAAAGCTTAGGACTGCATTGTTAACATGTATAGACATGTGGAATACATCTCAGTACTGGGACACTAACAGTTTGTTCTACTTGCATTCAACATCGCCACAAACACTGCATGCAGCACGTCAAGACATCTGCTACTATCACTCAGGAGCATTCTACTGTACACATTTGTCAATGTGATACTCACCAACAGGGCCCCTGATCACCTCACCCAGTTGGTCCAGCAGGTTTTGTACTCGGGCCACCAAGTCAGCCTAGCGATGCTTCAGCTGGTGTTCATTCCTTGTTGTGTTGAAGACATGTTTGAGGTGGTAGAGCACCTTGCCCCAACGCAGCCGCCTTGCCTCCGTGTGAGAACCCTGTATCACACGCCCACCAGCCACACAAAGGCCCCAAGCTCCTCATCACCCATGCGGGTCAGCCTCTGCCTTCCCAACATGTTCGTGCACAACAATTGAAACAGAAACAGGGAAAAGGAAGGAAAATAAATCTGAAAAAAGGAAACTTACAACCCAAAATGCGAACCCCAAATAACCCAACTAATGTAACCTTCAAACAGACATCCAACAGTACAAATACAATCCAAAAAACCCTAAACTACACAAAAGCTCTTAAACAGGATAATATACAAATAGAATACGCAAAATACACAAGATAGACACCACAAGATACAAGAAACGCAATCCAGATACGAGCAACACCAAGACACAGCCACACAGTCAAGAAAAAGCACAGACTGTAAAGTGAAAGTGAAAGTACACCCACAGTACCATGTCTGTAAACAGGATTTCCTATTAATCACTTCCTGTCCACTTTGCGGCCCGTTTTCAGTCTTGCGTGTATTTTCTATTCATGCATACGATGTTTATGTGAATATATTCAACGCATATCCTACATGTGCTGTAAAATACCATGCATTAACGGAAAACCTCTATATTAATGGATATCCTCATGCGTGGGGTGCGCTGGTAGAATTAACGTTAAGGGCTCATGTATGTTTAGTTAGCGTTTGACTCAAACTGTGTTTGTGCGATTTTCAATGATTCAATATGCATGCACCCAGCATCAAGATGGAAATAGGATGGTATGGCCTGCAGTGTGTGGTATAGTGGTTGGCCACATGTGGTAGAGCATGCAACTGCGGACCAAATTTCTACTATCTTTGCGCCGCATTTCCTTCATTTTCTGATGCAAAAGCGGCACTACTTACAAATACAATATTTTCTGAGTTTGCGCCGCATTTGCGTTAAGAAATGTAGGCAATACGGTGCTATGGAAGTATGAATCATGGCCTGTGTGTTTTGTGTGTGAATGAAGTGTAACAACAATTTGTGTGCTACTGAAGGAATGGCATGCAATACATTTGATGTAATGCTCATGCATGAATGTGTTACAAATGGATATCTACACCAGATGGCAATCAGTGATGTACAACAGTCATGATATGTGTTTGTAATATGTGTTGACTCATTTGATGTGTGTAGTTTTTTGACTTTGGGGAAATTACGTTTCACACGACAAACAAAACACAGGGATGATTGAGGATGGCTGATGAGGGCTATGTCGCATATGTTACCCCCATATGTCATTAATTGTTGGCTATGCCTTCATGGTGACTTGTTTGTGAACTACCCTTTTGATGGGCCTTTGTACATGTTTGTTACGTACAGTGTTTGTGACACTGTGCCTTAATTCCACTAAATTGATAGGTACAGGTCAGTTTGACTATGTTACTTGTGTTGCTGTGGTGGACCTGCTGTCCAGGCTGCATGTGTTCACATATTTTCAGATGTGCATTCCACAGAAGTGTCCTGTTGAAGTGTGTGGGCATGTGTACCCTGGGTCAGGACTGTAATCTATGGTGTTACGGTTTCTTGCGGGTCTGTTGGGGCAACCCTTGAGTTCACAGGGTATCTTGCAAGGAAGAAGCGTACCAAAGCAGAAGAACAGCTAAAGGCATACGAGGGGATAGGGCATCTATGGTAAGGCAGATAATACAGAAGAGTGAATACAGAGCAACCTTAGGGGCTCATTCTGAGCCCGGCGGGCGGCGGGAGCCGCCCGCCTGGAGGGAGCCGCCAAATGACCGCACCGCGGTCAAAAGACCGCGGCGGCCATTCAGACATTTCCTCTGGGCCGGCGGGCGCTCTCCAAAAGAGCGCCCGCCGGCCCAGAGGAAATGCCCCTGCAACGAGGACGCCGGCTCAGAATTGAGCCGGCGTAGTTGCAGGGGTGCGACGGGTGCAGTTTGCACCCGTCGCGTATTTCAGTGTCTGCATTGCAGACACTGAAATACTTTTCGGGGCCCTCTTACGGGGGCCCCTGCAGTGCCCATGCCATTGGCATGGGCACTGCAGGGGCCCCCAGGGGCCCCGCGGCACCCCCTACAGCCATCCTGTTCCTGGCGGGAGACCCGCCAGGAACAGGATGGCGGTAGGGGGTGTCAGAATCCCCATGGCTGCGGAGCGCGCTCCGCAGCCATGGAGGATTCCCCCGAGCAGCGGGAAGTCGGCGGGAGACCGCCGACTTTCCGCTTCTGACCGCGGCTGAACCGCCGCAGTCAGAATGCTCGTGGGAGCACCGCCAGCCTGTTGGCGGTGCTCCCGTGGTCGGTGGCCCTGGCGGCCACCGGCCGCCAGGGTCAGAATGACCCCCTTAGTGTGGACAAATATGGAACGGGTCAGTAATGGACAAACACGCAGGGGTTATCACTAAGATTGTACACAGGGTAGGGCCCAGAACTTCCCACAGCAACAGGAAACGTGAGTGCCTCTATGTAGATTAATCTCACAGCTAGTCACCACGCAGGCCCATAGAAAGGTGGCAGCAGAAGTGAATCTGTGTCTGGACCCTTAGGGCACAAATAAGGATTGTACTTACATACACAAGACTAGCCCATGTTGGTCGAGCAGGAGACAGTAACAATTCCTGGAATACATCCATAGCACACTGTCACTGTTAAGCACTAATGACTACATGCAACAGTAGACAAAGGATGGGGGCTGGATTACCATCCTGGAAACCAGGTGCCAGAACAAATACAAAGTTAAACACTTCTAGACAGGTGAGGACTGATAGTACGCTTGCCAGACACGATACACCAAGAGGAAACAGAAAGCAAGGGAACCAACTAGGAGGAAAAGCCAGGCACAGGGACCAGGCTCTGGTTGACACAAAGGTTGGAACAGGTCTGCGTAACAGAAAGCAGCCTGTGGCAGAAACAACCATGAACAAGGCTGAGAAACAGGGAGCAGAGTCTGACTGGAACAAGTAGGAAAAGCACTGGGTAAACAGAGAGCAGGTTCAGGCGTTATCAGGACTGTAACACAATCCAACAAGGGCTCTGGAACACAAATGAATCATACTCCAACGCACCATAAGAAGCTTCAGGGAATGGCAGTGTCTAAGCAGTTCCAGGCAGCAGCAAGGCAAGGGCAGAGTCACATGGCTGGGCTGCACAAGAGAGGTCACAGGTGTGTGCAGCTTCAGTCTCTCACAAGTCCTGGAGGAGAGAATCCGACTACCAGGTAGTGTATTATGGGACCTGAAGTCCATGCAGGCTAATGTAGTTTTTCTATAGCATGCCATATGGAAAAGGGAAGCAAACAGGAGTCAGAATGGGAGACTGGGTGAGTGTTAATGATGATTCCGAGGGTTCAGATTTACAGCGCCCCCTAGAGATGGGACGGCAGAGACTTAACATATGGCAGTGGCAGGACTTATTTCCAGGGATGTACTGCGCAGAGCATGTGTTGTGAACATTGCTTGTCATACCTGGACACTCATGCTATCCATTTTCAGAAATGATGCACCTCTTGTCACACAAGCTCCTTGCACAGATAGCAAATGTCACACTTACTAATGTCAGGGGTCTGTTCAGATATTCCTGTTACCACTGATATTTCACATCCACTGCATCATGTATGAGGCGCTTATTTACCTTATGATTGGAGATGTCATAGTTGTGTGTTGTGTCCTACAGTAGACCATGTTGGCAATGTGGATGTGTGTCATATGCTGTGGTCCTATGATTTTGTCCTTCATATGTGAAATTCATAAGATCATTTTTTTATATGTGTGTGATGTTTGCTGTACAATCATACGCATCACATGTGATGCTACATCAGAAGTAGTCAAATTTGTCTTTGTGACATGCTCCCTGAGGCAATACTCACATTCCTAAAGAACATGTGATGGACAAATAAGTACCCAGAGCAGGATTGTGTGATGAAGTGAGGTGTTTAATTAAATATCCTAACAAGATGTTTAGAGTGACTATTGGTGAAAAAAGTTTTGAACGATCTGCTGTCTGCTGCGCATTCCTGCAGCTGTGCTTGGATGTCCCCCCTCATTTACCCTGGCACCATCCTCCTCCACATGCAGTTCTTGCTTGGGTTCATGAGGGGGATGTTCCTCCCCACACAAATGTTGTACAGGATGGCACAAGTCAATATGATCTTGTAGACCATTTCTGGGGCATATAGGAGGCTGCCTCCTGTGATGTCCAGGCACCTGAATCTGGACTTCAGGATGCCAAAGGTCCTTTCTACAATGGTGCGTGTCCTCCAATCTGCCTCATTATAGGCACACTCTGCTGCTGTGCTTGGGTTGGGAATGGGCTCATGATCCATGGCTGGATCCCGTAACTATGATCAGCTGAAAAATAAAATAGGAGTAAGTATTTTGTTAGTGCTTGCACCAGGAATGTCATGTAGCATGGCAGTTGATATCTTGTGTCGTCTTTAACTCATGTGTGTTTGTGGTATGGTGTGAGATCCTGGGCTTCTGTGAGATTTTTTTCTGCAGTGGGTTGTTTGACTTGACAACTCGTGTTTGACTCATTGACCTGATAGCTATGATTTTGTTTCCAAACTACTTGTCAGTATGGATGTACAATGTGTTGTGTAGTGAGCAACATGTTTAATGTGCTTTCAGTGGAGGGGACATAATACATCCACACACACAATAGATTCAGATGTGGTGGTAACATGGTTGCACTATATGGAATGGACATCCCATCCACTTGGACATATGTCATTGCAGATGAAATGCAAACAGTGAGGACCTTTGATTAGGCTTGGTGACAATGCACAACACATCTCCCTAAGCTGGCAGCACTGAGGTGTTCAGTATTGACAATGCACAATTGTCCCACGTGTGACTTGGTTCTATGCAAACCTGTGTAGTTCCCTCTGCCAGTGGCTCATGTGCAACCGTACACCTACACTACCAAACTTGCTCCAGGTGACCTGGCTAACTGCCTTATGGAGGTGGATGTATCTGTGCAGGAAGGGCCATCTCCATGTACATCTGTTATTTTGATGGACAATTGGCTCTTTCAGTGTATGCAGCAGTGTGCAGTTTGCATTAGTGGCTCATCAATATGTGTTCATAGCACAGTCCACTTCCTTATTGCTACCAGGCAATGGCACCCCAGGACTGATGTATGATGTTGGGACTGCCTCAGTATTTCCATCTCGCCTACATGTGAGTCTCCATCATCATGCTATGTGTCTCATGGTTTTGACCAGCAGCAAAACACATTGCACACCCCTTCCATGGTACATATTGCTTGGGAGGGTGAGGGATCGACTATGTGGCCTAATGTAATAGTAAATGGTTCTTCTTCCAAGTGTTACTTCCAGTGCAGGCCATGTCATTATCACTGTGTGCTTTGACATTGGTCCCTTGTGGCTCTAGAGTGGCAGCTAATGTTATTGGCAGCCATCATTTGTCCATAGGTTTGTACCCCATTGTGTCAGGGTGCAAAACATAACTACCTGAGTTACACCTCAGTGTATTCCTGCCCACATGGCAATGTAGAGGCATATGTATTGAGTGTATATGGACTATAGGATTGCTTACATTGTGTGGATTGCTAGGCTTATGGACTTACTGACAAGAAGGCCATTGCCATTTCGTCTGTCCTGGAAGTGCTGATTGACTGTGCTGTGGCAAAAGATGAAGGAATCATGTACACTCCCAGGATACTTGGCCAAGATGTTGGTAAACAATCCCTGGTGGTCAACTATGGCTTGCACATTAATGGAGTGGGCTGCTTTCTGTTCCAGTATAGATGCTCTTTTGCTGCAGGTGGTACAATCCGGACATGGGTGCAGTCAATTGCACCAAGCACATGTGGGAAGCCTTGTATTTGATAAAACCTCTGTTTCATCTCCTGCTGCTTCTTCTACTGGCTGTTGAAGAAGCTGATGTGGTGGGGTGTGAGGGAGATGATGGCATCTAGGACCTTGGGAAGGAAGGCGGAGAATGACAGCTATAATACCCCAGCAACCAGGGCACACGTTGTTTGGAAAGAGCCACTTGCCAACATGTGCAAGACAGCTAGCAGCTTGGTTACTGGTGGTATAATGTGTGGTGTCTGCAGGCTAGCTGTTATATGTGGCTCAATTTGGAGCAGCAGCTGCTGGATGGCTTTCCAGTTGAGTCTATACCTCCAGATGGTATCCTGTTCCCTGAGGCCCAAGAGGGTTGTCCTGGTGCTGAAGACTCTCTCCTGCCTTCTTCATTGCCTTTGGGGGCCATGTTGGGGTGGTGGTGGCTGCTGCTGTTGGTCCTGTGCGCTGCACCATCTAGCATGCTGCATCAGTAGCACGTCCATGTTGTCCTTATTGAGCAATGATGTTGCTTATGTGTGTTTTCCTTAAGTAGTGGTGTGTTTGCCTCATTTTAACACCTGCCCTGACCCAGGCATTAAAATATGATGCAAATAGGGCTTAGCTTTATTTTTTGGGTTACCTTCCACCCGTGTGTCATTTTTGCCCTGTTGGATGAATATGGCGTTATGGGGTTTGAGTCATTTTTTGGATGGGAATGCCTACCTTGCATCTCATTGATGCAAGGTGGTTTTACGCATCCTTAAAATGATGCAAACTCCATATTGTTGACGTTAGACAGGTCTAGCGTCAAAATATAAATATGCAGTTAAGTTTGAGCGGGATTTGCATTAAAAGAAATTACGCAAATTTGGTACAAACAGAGTATAAATATGGGCCTTAGGGCCTCATTTACAAGAGTCCTGCTCTGCCAGAGCATCAATTTTTATGACACTCCGGCTGTGCCTCTCAATCACATATATGAGGCACCTCAAAGCCATCTTGCCTGGCTTTGTATGGCCTCATAGGTATGGAGTAAGGCCATACTCTACATCAAGGAGTCATTTCATCGTCGTTGTGTTGGGTTTTCCCATGGAACATTCATGCGTTTTCATGCATTCCCAGATTTACAAGAATCTGCAAACCTAGGAATGCGTCAAAACTGTGAATCTCCCATGTTAGGCATAACTAGGAGAAAAACTATTTCTACTTGTTTTTTTCCTCTTTCTATGTCTGCTGCATTCTGCAGCAGACATAGAAAGATGACAATGGCTTAATTGATGCTTTTTGCGCAGGAAAGTGCCTTCCTGCACAAAAACAATTGTTACAACAAAGCAGGCACCCTTGCACCATGGTACATCAGGGAAGGCAGAAGAGAAAGGAATGTGTCATATTTCATTATTAAAGTGCATTCCTGCCCTTTTTTTCATGCAGGGCAGAGCAGCAAACTGACATGATGCGCTGCCCTGCGGCAAAAACACATGAATTAGGCCCTTAATTTGAAAGGGAAAGGGACATGAACTCCGATAACAAAGGGCAGGAGGGAGATGGGCAGGGGAGCCCAACAGACCTTATAGGGCAAATGTCAGAGGTAGCAACAGCACAATAGACACACAGGGCACACAGGAGGGCAGTGCAGCACAATGGATCATGGAAAGCTATAGGGGGGACAAGGCCAGGCACATGGACAATAGAGAGCAGAGGGGAATGAGGCAGGGGCAGCAAGCTGACCATCCCGGACAGACACGAGGGACAGTTGCAGCATACTGGACCATGAAGGGTGAGAGGGAGTGGCAGTGGCAGTGGCAGCACATCGGACCATGCAGGACAGCAAGGAGGGGCTGGTGCATGGACCAGACAACATTCAGGAGGAGGTGGATGGGGCAACAAGCTAACTATTCAGGGCAGGCGGGGAGGGCAGGGGCAGATCAGTGGCCACACAGGGCTCTAACGAGGGAGCAGGGGCATGGACTTGGACAATGGATGGCAAAAGAGGGAGACTTGAGCAGCAAGGTTAGGTGGGGGCAGCACAATGTTAGGCGGGGCCCTGCATCCACCCCTTCATCCACTGTGTATTGGGACCTTACTTAACATTTTTTTTTAAACTTTGAAATTTACAAAAAAACCAAAGGTTACATTACAGTTAGGTTCAGATTATAGACCTAGTAAACCATAGGAATTCAGCTGTTACAGTTAGCGTTATTTCAAGTAAGTATAACTTGTGCCCTAAAATAACTATAACTCATACCCACACCATGCACTGCTAATTACCCACATTGTATAACACTCATAACATCTTTTTTGACATCATTGATAATATAATTACAACATTTGCAATAAAATGATTGATGAGAAAACTGTGCATGGCGGGCCTGCTGGTTATAATTACTTGAGATACCTCTAACTATAACTGCTTAATTTCTATGGTTGTGTGTGTGTGAAATGTGAACCTAACTATAACGTCCCTGTGACCTTCGTTTTGTTAGTGAATTTCTTAAGTTTTTAATGTTCTATTTCATAACTATAACATCCCTGTAACTTTTGTTTTTTTAGTGAAAACATTGATTTGGCATGTTTGCATATTCAAACTCCTAACAGGAGCTCCAGTTATGGACAAGGAATGATACATATATTGTCTGTGTTTTTATTCATTTTTTTATTCAGATTTCTAGCCCTGTTTCTGGATTTTTATTTATGTGTTGAGCACGGAACATCAGCATATTGCAAATAATTCCAAGAATAGCTTGTTTATTGCTTGTTTTTTTCTTTCCTGTTACCTTGGATGCACTTTATTTCATTTAATTTTGCACTATTTCATACCACTATTGGGGATGTGTCCACAAATTGTTTTTTTAATTGCAAGCAATTTGTTTAAGTAGACTAAATTTGGTGATTAAAAGATCAGCAAATAAAATGGCTTTTTAGTGGACTCTAATTGATTGATGGATTTTGACATGATGAATTTTGAAATGTATTTACACAATGGATGTATTTTTATTTGTTCTTAAACAAGCTGGTAATTATAAATCACGAAAATTGTGATGTGAAAACAATTGATTGGCAGTGGTGCAGCAGTGTGTTTACTTTGTTGATGAACATTATGTCTATTTTTGGGTGTTTGAGAGCATTCTGGTAACTTGACAAAGCCTTCTGTAAAGCCAAAATGAGTCTTTCCTTCATACACAAACTATTGGTGTTCTCATTTGGTTTGCTGTTTCCTGTCATTTCCACATATAAGTGTTTGTGGGAATTTGATTTATTTGTTAATTTGGACAAAGGCCGTGAGCCGTCACAGGGACTGAAATCACTAGGCTGATATACAGCACAACTGTGGCTGTTTTGGTGGAAATATAGTTATATGTAACCTACTGGCGGTCGCCAGTAGGTAGTTATAGTTAGGACCTAATTTCCATAGCAACAAAGTACTTTATTTTGCCAATAACTTTGGCACCGTTTGAGTAATATTCACAACATTTTCTAAACTAATATGCAACTCACTACACCTGCTGTCTTGAAAGTTTTGTGGTGATTAGTCAAGCAGGACCGAGAAAAAGGAGGGGTCCGAAAACGTATTTTCCACATGCAATTTCCCAAAGGGATTTTAGGCACAAGACAGCCTGAACCGCTGGATTGAATTACACCAAAATGGTCAGAAAGCTAGATCTTGGTCCAGAAAGTATGCTTTTTGCAATATGGTATAAATCTGTTCCGTATTTTCGGAGCTAGTAAAGGATAAAGAAATTTGTATATTATCCCCTTCGCTGCCAGGCCTTTTCCCCCTCCTGTGCCGAGCCTTTTTTTTGCTATTTGGACAGTTCGTGCTTAGGCCCTCATAACTTTTTGTTCACATAAGCTACCCACGCCAAATTTGCATCCTTTTTTTCCAACATCCTAGGGATTCTAGAGGTACCCAGACTTTGTGGGTTCCCCTGAAGGAGACCAAGAAATTACCCAAAATACAGTGAAAATGTTGTTGTTTTTAAAAAAAATGGAAAAAAGGGCTGCAGAAGGGAGCTCGTGTTTTTATCCCTGAAAACGGCATCAACAAAGGGTTTGCTATGGCAAGATCACCATCTCCCCAGCTTTCAGGAACAGGCAGACTTGAATTGGAAAACCCAATTTTTCAATACAATTTTGACATTTTACTGGGACATACCCCATTTTTACTATTTTTGTGCTTTCAGCCCACTTCCAGTTAGTGACCCAAAAGGGTAAGAAACCAGTGCTGGATCCCAGAAAGCTAAACATTTCTGAAAAGTAGATAGAATTCTGAATTCAGCGAGGGGTCATTTGTGTACATCCTACAAGTGTTTCCTACAGAAAATAACAGCTGAAATAAAAAAATATTGAAATTGAGGTGAATAAAACAGCCATTTTTCTCCACATTTTACTATGTAACTTTTTCCTGCGATGTCAGATGTTTGAAAGCAATATACTGTTCCATCAGCTGGACTCTTCTGGTTGCAGGGATATATAGGGCTTGTAGGTTCATCATGATCTCTAGGTACCCAGAGCCAATAAATGAGCTGCACCTTGCAATGGGTTTTTATTCTATACTGGGTATACAGCAATTAATTTGCTAAAATATAAAAAGTTAAAAATAGGTATCAAGAAAACCTTTGTATTTCCAAAATGGCCACAAGATAAGGTGTTGAGAAGCAGTGGTTATTTGCACATCTCTGAATTCCGGGGTGCCCATACTATCATGTGAATTACAGGGCATTTCTCAAATAGACGTCTTTTTTACACACTGCCTTACATTTGGAAGGAAAAAATGTAGAGAAAGACAAGGGGCAATAACACTTGTTTTGCTATTCTGTGTTCTCACAAGACGCCCGATAAAAATGGTACCTCACTTGTGTGGGTAGGCCTAGCGCCCACGAAAAGAAATGGCTCAAAATACAACGTGGACACATCACATTTTTTCACAGAAAACAGAGGTGTTTTTTACAAAGTGACTACTTGTGGATTTCGGCCTCTAGCTCAGCCAGCATCTGGGGAAACCTAGCAAACCAGTACATTTTTGAAAACTATACACATAGGGGAATCCAAGAGGAGGTGACTTGTGGGGCTCTGACCAGGTTCTGTTACCCAGAATCCTTTACAAACCTCAAAATTTGACCAAGAAAACACTTTTTCCTCTCATTTCGGTGACAGAAAGTTCTGGAATCTGAGAGGAGCCACAAATTTCAGCCAGCGTTCCCCCAAGTCTCCTGATAAAAATGGTACCTCACTTGTGTGGGTAGGCCTAGCGCCCACGAAAGGAAATGGCCCAAAACGCAATGTGGACACATCACATTTTTTCACAGAAAACACAGGTGTTTTTTACAAAGTGCCTACCTGTGGATTTTGGCCTCTAGCTCAGCCGGCACCTGGGGAAACCTAGCAAACCAGCGCTTTTCTATAAACTAGACACCTAGGGGAATCCAATATGGGGTAACTTGTGGGGGCTCTGACCGGGTTCTGTTACCCAGAATCCTTTGCAAACCTCAAAATTTGGCCAAAGAAACACTTTTTCCTCTCATTTCGGTGACAGAAAGTTGTGGAATCTGAGGAGCCACAAATTTCCTTACACCCAGCGGTTCTCCAAGTCTCCCAATAAAAATGGTACCTCACTTGTGTGGGTAGACCTAGCGCCCACGAAAGGATATGGACCAAAACACAACGTGGACACATCAAATTTTTTCACAGAAAACAGAGGTGTTTTTTACAAAGTGCCTACCTGTGGATTTTGGCCTCTAGCTCAGCCGGCACCTGGGGAAACCGAGCAAACCAGTGCATTTCTAAAAACTAGACACCTAGGGGAATCCAAGATGGGGTGACTTGTGGGGCTCTGACCAGGTTCTGTTACCCAGAAAACTTTGCAAACCTCAAAATTTGGCCAAAGAAACACTTTTATCTCTCATTTCGGTGACAGAAAGTTCTGGAATCTGAGAGGAGCCACAAATTTCCTTCCACCCAGCATTCCCCCAAGTCTCCTGATAAAAATGGTACCTCACTTGTGTGGGTAGGCCTAGCACCCACAAAAGGAAATGGCCCAAAACACAACGTGGACACATCACATTTTTTCACAGAAAACAGTGGTGTTTTTTGCAAAGTGCCTACCTGTGGATTTTGGCCTCTAGCTCAGTCGGCCCCAGGGGGGGCAGAAGTGGCCTAAAATAAATTTGCCCCCCCCAACCCTCCCGGGTAGCGACCCTTGCCTACGGGGTCGCTCCCCCTGCGTGACATTGGCGCCAAAAAAAAAGATCCCCGGTGCCTAGTTGTTTCTGCCCCCCTTGGGGGTAGATTTACCTAAAATCATCCGATTTGCCCCCAAGGGGGGCAGAAATGGTCTAAATACAATTTGCCCCCCAGGGGAGCGACCCTTGCCTAATGGGTCGCTCCCCATCTCTAAAAAAACAAAAAAAAACAAAAAAACACAAAAAGAATTTTGCCCTGGCGTCTAGAGGTATCTGCCCCCTGCCCCCCAACACCCCAGGGGAGCGACCCATGCTTACGGGGTCACTCCCTCTGCGTGATATTTCTAATTAAAGGGGGGCAGAAATGGCCTAAAATAAATTTGCCCCCCGGCGGAACGACCTTTGCCTAAAGGGTCGCTCCCCTTGCGTGAAATTCATGTAAAAAAAAAACTCCCTGGTGTCTAGTAGTTTCTGTCCCCCTTGGGGGCAGATTGGCCTCATAAAAATAGGCCAATTTGCCCCCAAGAGGGGTAGAAATGGCCTAAATATAATTTGCCCCCTAGGGTAGTGACCCTTGACTAAGGGGTTGCTCCCCACCTCTAAAAAAAAAAAAAAAAAAACAATTATCCCTGGGGCCTAGAGATTTCTGCCCCCAGGGGGGGTAGAAAAGGCCTTAAAAAAAATGCCCCCCCTGGAAGTGACCCTTGCCCAAGGGGTCGCTCCCTCATGTCAATTTCCTAAAAACAAATAAATCCCTTGTGTCTAGTGGGCGTTTTAGCAGCCGGATTGCTTGCAATCCGGCTGCTAAAACGCTGAGAGAGACTTCAAAGGAAAGGAAATTCCTTTCCTTCCCTTTGAAGCCTCTCCGACCTCCTCCACGTGATCGGTTGCATTTCTCTTCCAGCGCGATGGGAGGAGGCCTTGTGATTGTCAGCGTGCGATCGCGCGCTGATGTCACGGGGGTGGGGGGGGGCTTCCCCTTCCATCCCTGCCTTGAGCTAGCACTCCCTCTGGGCTCTGTGCCCAGCACGTAATGTTTACGTCCTGGGCACAGCAGCACTGTGCCTCAGGACGTAACCATTACGTCCTGGGCACAGAAGGGGTTACGGGACGAAGATCCACAGGCCTGTGTGTCATTTGCAATGCTGCAATTGGCTGACCACAACCTGACTGCAAAGTTGCTGCAGCCATTTTTATATATTGGAGAACGGTGCCCTGGGTGTGAAATTTGAAATAAAATCTAGTAGAAGGGGTAAGGGTAAAAGCACCTTGACCCATAGATGCAATTTGAGGGTCTATGAGGGGCTGTGATGGGCAGAAAAGTGCCCCAAAACTACTTTTTTACTTGTAAGTGGATTTGCAGATTCACCGAGGTGCAAAGAGTGCCCGCTGTGTAAACGTGCAACAAATTTTCGAATCCTGCTGTAATTTGTTTTAAAAAACACTCACTCACAGACCTACTCGGACACTCACACTTCCACACAAAGACCCAAGCAGACACTCACACACTTACTCACAGACCCATGCAGCCACTTACACAACCACTCACTGACCCAAGCAGACACACACCCGTTCCCAGCTCCACTCACAAAATGCCATACCTACTCAGAGATCCACTGAGTCACTCACATACCCACTCACAAGCCTACACAGTCTGTCACAGACCCACTCACAGATACTCACACACCAACTCACAGACCCTCATAGACATTCATGCACCCACTCATGAGCCTTGCAAACACTCACACACTGACAGACCCACGCAGACACTCACACACCCACTCACAGTCCCAAACATACTCACATACCCACTCACAGATCCATACAGACACTCACACAACCACTCAGAGACCTACTCAGACACTCACACACCTACTCACTGACCCACATAGACACACCCACTCACAGACCCACACAGTCACACAACCATTCACAGACTCACTCAGATACTCACACATCCACTCACCGACCCATGCAGAAACTCATAACTCCATGAAGACACACACACCCTCTCACAGACCCACTCACACACTCATGTGCTGTAGGAGGCTGGCAATCTTCATAGTGTACAAATGTGATGGTACTGTGCAGAGGGTCCAAGCAAACCCACTTTGGTACCCAGAGGTAAAAAGCCTCCCAATGCTCTGTTTTTATGGTATTGTGGGAGGACAGTTAGGCTATTCCAAGAGATGTGCTCAGCATTTGTTGTACTCACAGTATCGATAAATGTGGACACACACTCAGAAGAACAACACAAGACTCCAGAGTTTTCAACTAGGAGAAATTTAAATGGGAGTTTGGTAAGAGGACATTGCGACAGTGTCGGAGCCTCACGGTGTATGTCTCCAATTAAACGTCGCCCCAGGGGTGTACGGGCAGAAGTTAAAGACTTTGTTGGTGTGAGGAAAGGTAAGCCCGGCCCCCTGGGTGTGAGTATTAAGCCTCAGCCTCAGCCATCAGAGACCATAGCAGCAGCTATAGTAAATTCTGGACCGGTGACTCACGGTGAGGGCTTAGTAAGGGGGATTGATCATACAGTGTCACTCTTGGAGCTCCCCCCACCCTCCCTGGAGGTAGATCAAACCGAGCCTCTGGGAAAGAGCGAATCTTTGATCACAAGGTATTTCCGGACCACAATTCTTCCACCGCAAGATGTGGCAAATGCTCAACCGATCTTAGGCGATTTAGGGGCATTAAATCTAGCTGTATGCTCGGTCCAAAATCCATTAGACAAGGATTTAGAAGGGCAGAGAGAGGGCTCTTCCACTATACTAGCCTTGTCAGAAGTAGAGGGTAATCCTCCTAGTGGATCAATGACTTACGGTATGGACGTACAGGCTTTGTTAATCTCCCTCACTAAAGAGATAAGGGAAAAATTTGTGATCTCAGAGAATAATCAAACTAGGATTCGAGAAGCCTGTGAAGTTTTGGAAAGTAAAATCAATTTGTTAACAGATCGGTTGGGTAAGCTGGAGGCTGTGGTGGAGGCCCACGAGGAGCGGGTGTTAGCACAATCCAAGGATATTTTACAATTAAAACGTGGAGAAAGGATGTTACAGGATAAACTAGAGACATTGGAAAACAACATGAGGAGAAACAATATTAGGCTTTTGGGAGTCCCTGAGGGAATGGAAGGGGAAGACATTAAGGGCTACGTGATCGCTTTGATTAAGGAGGTTATCCCAAACATAGCAGTGCTTAATCTGGAAGAGGATATTTAAAGAGTCCATCGGGATCCGTTCAAGAAAATTTTTGGGTTTGGTTGTGTGTTGGTGTTGGCTTAGGGTGTGGGAGGCACTGGGTGTAGGGGTTTGGCTCGGGTTAGGTGGGTTGAAAATGATAAATATAGGAAAGTCCTCATAACTTACTTAAATAGGAGGGGGGGTTCTGTGTTCATGATTTTTTTTTTCTTTCAGGAATGACTAAGTATGGCAATTTAAGATTAAAATTTCTCTCTTGGAATGTGAACTGTTTAAGGGTGCTATGTAGGAGGAGGAAGATTTTTGAATATTTAAGATTGGCGGAGGAGGAGATCATTATATTGCAAGAAACCCATCTTCAACAAGATGAGTGGGAGAGCTGGCTTAAAAGGTTAAATTGGGTTTCATTCAGTGTATGTTCTTCCCAAACTAGTGCGATAAAAGGTGTGGCAGTCCTGATTAAAAAATCCATAAGGCTTAAAGTAGGAGTGGTGCAAGTTGACTCTAGGGGGAGATGGGTAGTGGTAGAAGTGTGCTTATGCGGTTACTGGGTCACAGTGGCGGGTTATTACGGGCCAAATCTAGATGATCCGACGCCATTTCAAGAATTATTCAATATTTTACTTCTAGCTAGGTACCCAGTGGTATTAGGTGGGGATTTTAATATACTGTTAGATCCTGTTCATGATAAGTCAACCCCCCGGGGTATGGTTAATTCACCTAAAACGAGGGTACAGGTGAAACAAGCCATGCAGGATTTAGGATTGGTAGATATATGGCACTGGAGAGGGGGTGAAGGAGATAGATACACATTTTACAATAAAAAATATGGGCATAGATCTAGAATAGATTTTTTTTTAATACATAAAAGTCTATGCTCAGAGGTGAGAAAGATAGCCCACAACCCAGCACACCTTTCAGATCATTCAGCTGTAAAACTACACTTGGATATCAGGGTCGTAAGTAAGGGTATTAGGAGCACAATTAATCGTGCTTTATTCCTAGATGACTCAGTAGTAGAAGTGTTAAAAAAAGATACAAGAGATTTTTTCCACTTAAATCAAGGAACAGTAAGTTTATGGTGTGTTTGGGATGCGTTTAAGGCCTATATTAGAGGGAGGCTTGTGAGTCTGGCAATATATAAGCATTGTGAAGGAAGGGAAAAGCTGGGAGATATGGAATCATCATTAAAAACTCTTCAAGTTTCAATGCATAATGCACGACTAGAAGGGAAGGACGATCTATTAGAGGATTTGACACGCCAAGAGGAAAAGGTTCGGATTAATTTAGATGCTTTTTTGGAGAATCGCAGTAGGTTAAAGTGGGAAAGTAGTCGATATGCACACTATGAATATGGAGAAGGTTGTAGTAAACTATTAGCTTGGAAGGTTAAGTCGAACCTTTCTAAAAGGCATATTTTATCGGTTAAATCTGATCTTACGAACCAGATCTGTGTGGAGCAAGAAGAGATTGAGGGGGCATTTGTATCCTTTTTTCAAGAAATGTATTCAGAAAGCTTGGTTAATTCAGAGGAGTCGGTCAGAAAATTCTTAGAAAAAGCGCATCTCCCAGTTTTAGAGGAAGCTGAAATGCTTTCATTGAATTGTAATATAAATGAGGCAGAGCTCGTTGAAGGCATAAAGGCTTTGAAAAAAGGGAAGGCAGTTGGGCCAGATAACCTACCTAATGAATTATATAAGGTTTTGGGGGATGAACTTATTCCTTTTTTATTAGAACTATTCAACTCTATGCTGGTAGAAGGGGCACAGATACCTAAATCCTGGAGAGAAGCGATAATTTGTTTATTGTTAAAGCCAGGTAAGGACTCAATGTTTTGTTCATCCTATAGACCCATCTCCTTGTTGAATGCGGATTACAAATTGTATACAGGGATTTTATCTAGGAGACTGGGGAAAGCCATAGGTAATCTGATTCACTTGGATCAAAAGGGTTTTATCAAGGGGAGGCAACTCCATGAGGTAACTCACAAGTTATTTGCTGCAGTAGACCTGGCGGAACAAGAAAAGGCTCCATTGGCGATCTTGACGTTTGATGCAGCGAAAGCCTTTGATCGTGTTAATTGGTCTTTCTTAAGGGCTGTATTGGAAAAAGGGGGCTTGGGAATACCTTTTGTTAGGGCAGTTAGGGAACTGTATAGATGCCCCTCAGCGAGAGTCTTGGTTAATGGCCAACTATCACAGGAATTCAGGATCTGGCGAGGCACGCGACAGGGGTGTCCTTTATCTCCCTTGCTTTTCAATTTATATATTGAACCTTTGGCAATTTTACTACGGGCTTGTAAGGACATTACCCCATTTCGGATTGGGGGCTGGGAAAAAAAAGTAGCGTTATATGCTGATGATCTTATACTATTCACCAGCGACGTCAGGTCTACTCTACCTATGGTCAATACTCTGATGGAACAATTTGGTAGATTTTCCGGTTGCAGTATAAACACGGAAAAGACGGAAATTATGTGTTGGAATTTGACTTATGCTTCTCCCTTAGTTAAACAAGAGATTAAATATTTGGGTATCCGATTAACAACTGATCTTAATGAGGTTGCTAAATTAAATTTAGACATAACTTACAGGGAAACGAAAAAACTACTAAAGGTGTGGGCTGCTCTTCCACTTTCTATAATCGGAAGATCTAATATTCTGAAGATGTGCATTCTCCCAAAATTCACCTTTTTATTTAACTCAATTCCACTAGAGTTTAAGAGGATCTGGTTTAAAAAACTACAGGGGGATCTATCCTCGTTTGTATGGGCCTCTAAGGGAGTAAGGATTTTGTGGAAAAAGATGAGTAGAAAGAAAGAGTGGGGGGTATTGCGTCTCCGGATTATTTTAGGTATTATTTGGCCTTTCAACTAAAAAATACCAGAATGTTATTGAATAAGAAGTCATAGTATGATCTGGTCTGGAGAGCTTTAACGGCACATCTTGAGGAAGGAGCAGACCATTTCTTATATAAATTTGGACACCCAAGTACTTTAAGAAGGTACGTTTGAAGCTCCCCAGACAGGCATGTAATGTTTGGATGTATTTTCGGAAGGCGCTAGAGATACCTTATTTTTGTAGTTCTGCTCCCATTTGGGACTCACCCGGTACCCCTGAATGCCTTATCGACAAATTATCAATTCCTTTGAGAATGAGTGGGATGGTAAAATGGGGTCAGATTATAGAAGGATCGGAATTGCTAAATTGGTCTGCATTCCAGGAGGGTACTGGAGGGACAGTTTCTAAATTCAAGTATTTTCAGATATCTAGTTGGGTGAAATCTCGACGAACAGGAGAAGTAGGGAGGAGCTTATGGGAAGGGAAATTAAACCAGAAAGTCATTAAAAAAGAAGTTGCTTTGTGGTATCATGCTTTGTTGGAAACAGCAGAGGATGGTGCTTCCCTTCCCCTGTTGAAGTGGGGGGGGATATTCCCAAGCATAGAAGTTACAGCATTGTGGCAAAGGTCTTGTGCAGAACTGTGGTTTACTATTAAACCTGCAGGGTTGAAGAAAAACCATTTGTTTACACTCTACAGGGTTTATTGGACACCGGCTAGATTAACAGCTATCGGGAAAGTTCAGAAAAACTGTCCGAGGTGTGGGGAAGACAAGGCAGATGACATTCACATGTTTTGGCAATGTTCAAGGTTGTTGAAATATTGGGAGGATATTGGAAACATCCTAAAGGTAATCTTTAATGTAAACTTAAAAATACATCTTTCTATGGTGGTGTTTGGGGTTTGTGAACAAGGTATACATTACCAGAGAATGTCAGTACACCAGGAGCATTTGTTGTTTATATTAATGCTTTTAGCTAGACGAGAAATATGTCGTAAATGGGTTGATCCTCTTCCCCCCCGGGTTCAGGATTGGCAAACATCTGCAAATCGAATGTGTAAAATGGAACAACGAGGTCCCTTCTCTAGAAGAGACAATTTTTGGGTGAACTGGGAAAATGTTTATCAATAGTTTATCAAATTTGTGTTTTATAGGTTCTTTGTTTGGTCTCCTCCTTTTGAAACTTAAGTCCAATGATTAGAACTCCCCTCATCCTATTGGGTGCTGCTTTGGTTATGATCAGGTCTCGAAGAAAACAATAAGACTTGGTTGATGGCATGCGATCGGGAAAAGAGCAATAAGTAGAACAGGTGGGACGGCCCAATAGAGGTGTGGATCGCATACCTGGAGACATATTTACTATTCGCCGTGACCTTTGCTTTTCCCTCTTAACCAAAGCGTGGGTGACGAAATGAGGACAAAAAAAAAAAAACAAGACCAATTTACAAAAATACTTCAGATTTGTATAAATTGTTTTAAGATGAAGATCATCAATATATTGTAAGTACTTCTTTTGTTATGATTTTTCAAACTTTAGAAAATGTTCTGTTTTTGTCCCTAATTATGCATCATGAGAATCAATGGAAAAAACAAAAAAAATGCATATTAAATCAGGAAATGCTCTCATAAATATCACCTTCTATTTTTAGGTCAAAGTCATTGATATGTCCAGTGGGCCACATAGAGAACATCAGGTTCAAGTCCCCGGTTCAAGCAGGAGCTGCAGCTAAAGGTCTTGGAGCTGGTGCTCAAAGGAGAAGGGGACCACTTGGAGACACACTACAAAGTTGGACTTAAAAGTGAGTCCAGTGGGTCCTCTTGGAGGCTGGAGGTCACAAGGAGTTAGGGACGCCTAGAACACATCTGGTTGGTTGATGCAATGGCCAGGGAGGCTGGGTGCAGCACACATAGGTCAGCCATGAGTTGGGCATCCTAGGGTCCTTGGAGTCAGGAGTCGACAACTTTGAGGGTTGATTGCAGGTGACAGGGCTACTCTGGGGGGGATCTCAGGTGTCCTGTAGTCACTCAAATGGCACTTACTTCTGGGCTTTTGGGAGTCCACAGTGGACTTTGCTTATGGATGTCTGGCTTTGTGAGTCCGGAAAAACAGGTAGTGGTATGCCACAGTCCTGGAGAGTTGCCGTGCCACCAAACTTGGCACGGTGCAAGACTTTTTCTTATGGACTGGTGTATGGAATTTTAGCTGGGCTGCTGGGTCCAGGTCATTTGTCAGCAGCTGGTTACACTACAGGACTTTGCAGGTATCTTGCCTGCTGGGTCGAGGGAGTGATGCCTTCACTCTGAAGGAAGTTCTTGGCAAATTCTCGTAGGCTAGAGGTGTCACCTCAGTGGCAATTGTCGAGTCCTTGGAGCAGCAGGGAGGGTTTGGCGCCTTTTGCTTTGTGTTGCAGGACTTCATTTCTTGTGCCTTTGGTCTTCTTTGTTCATGGTCTTCTTGGGTCTGTCAAATCTAATCTTTTGGTCTATGGATGCCCACTAAATACTGCATTTAGGATGTGCTAGGGGCAGTACCTGCTAGTGGCCAAAGGGCCATCTACATTAGGGTGGCTACACCTACTAAGCCGCCATTTCCTGTGGGAAGGAGTTGCATGCCTAACCTTGATTGGTTATATTCCTGGAATTCAAGATGGAGGAAAATGAAATGGAGTTGTCACCTTGCCTGCCACACCTGAAGGGTGGTGCAGGCCAGGATGACCACTGCTCCTATCCTTGCTAGTTTTCCTGCTGGTTGCCCATACTAGCATGTGATTTACAGGGCATTTCTCAAATAGATGTCATTTTTACACCCGGTCTTACATTTGGAAGAAAAGTAGAGAAAGACAAGGGGCAATAACACTTGTTTTGCTATTCTGTGTTTCCCCAACTCTCCCGATAAAAATGGTGAATCACTTGCGCGGATAGGCCTAATGCTCGCGACAGGAAAAGCAACATGGACACATCACATTTTTACATTGAAATCTGACATGTTTTTTGCAAAGTGCCTAGCTTTAGATTTTGGCCTCTAGCTCAGCCGGCACTTAGGGAAACCTACCAAACCTGTGCATTTTTTAAAACTAGACACCTAGGGGAATCCTGGATGGGGTGACTTGTGGGGCTCTCACCTGGTTCTGTTACCCAGAATCCTTTGCAAACCTCAACATTTGGCTAAAAAAACACTTTTTCCTCATATTTTGGTGACAGAAAGTTCTGGAATCTGAGAGGAGCCACAAACTTCCTTCCATCTAGCGTTCCCTCAAGTCTCCCAATAAAAATGGTACCTCACTTGTGTGGGTAGGTCTAGCAACCGTGACAGGAAATGCCCCTAAACACAACGTGGACACATCACATTTTCCCAAAGAAAACAGAGTTGTTTTTTGCAAAATACCAAGCTGTGGATTTTGGCCTCCAGCTCAGCCGGCAGCTAGGGAAACCTACCAAACCTGCACATTTTTGAAAACTAGACACCTAGGGGAATCCAAGATGGGGTGACTTGTGGGGCTCTCACCAGGTTCTGTTACCTGGAATCCTTTGCAAACCTCAATATTTGGCCAAAAAATACACTTTTTCCTCACATTTCAGTGACAGAAAGTTCTGGAATCTGAGAGGAGCCACATATTTCCTTCCACCCAGCATTCCCCCAAGTCTCCTGATAAAAATGATACCTCCCTTGTGTGTGTAGGCCTAGTGCCCGGAAAAGGAAATGCCCCAAAACACTATTTGGATACATCAAAATGATCAAATACTAAACTACCTGTTTTTGCGGGGGCGCTGTGTTTTTGATCCTGGTTCAGCAGCCAAATAGGGAAACCTACCAAACCCAAGTATTTCTGAAAACTAGACACCCAAAGGAATCCAGGAAGGTGTGACTTGCGTGGATCCCCAATGTTTTCATTCCCAGAATCCTTAGCAAACCTCAAATTTAGTTAAAAAGAATCAAATTTTTCCCACATTTCTGTGTGTGATCACCACACCGGGACAATTTTCCTACAACACAATGTTCCCCTCAGTCTCCCAGTAAAAGTGATACCTCACTTGTGTAGGTGGGCCAAGTGCCTATGTCAGGGAAGAGCCAAAAACATGATGAAATTGAGGGGGAACTAAAGCGGGTCACAAAGGGCAGTTTGAAAAAAAAAACATTTTTAGGCTGACAAGTGCAGCAGAATTTTTATCGGTATAGATGAGACAATGCTGGGAGGTCGGAATTTTGTGGATTCCTGTAGATTCCGGAAGGTTCCATCACAAAAATGTGTGATTTCCAGTAAAGTTGGAGGTTGCAGGGCATTGTGGGTAAGAAAATGGTGTGAGGTGCATGTGAAGCGCACCTCCTTGGACTCACCCAGATGTTCAGTTTTCAGATGTAGCTAGGTCTTGTGGATTTTTCTACATGGCAGCATCCCAAAGTCCAAAAAGTACAACCCTCACCATTCCAAGTGGGACGATGTTGAGAGTTAGCCAAGCTCACATGCCCCAAATGTAAAACCAAAACCAAAAACAATCAAATGTCCTTTTGCTTGCCGTGGAATAAGATGTGTTAGTGTGCGGGGGAGAGCTGAAAGACTGTTACCCACTTCAGTTGGGGTGGGGGCATAACTATGCCCATACTGGTTGGTAGCCACTACCACACTATTTTTTTTTCTTTTTTTTAAATTCCTTGGCATCTAGTAGACTTTCTGCCCCCCCGGAGTGTGGATCGTGGGTAGTTGCCCCATCTGCCCTCTGGTCCACCCAGCATTCCCCCAAGTCTCCTAATAAAAATGGTACCTCACTAGTGTGTGTAGGCCTACTGCCCGGCAAAGGAAATGCCCCAAAACACTAAGGGGGCCAGGGTTGGAGGGAGCACCGCCAACAGGCTGGCGGGGCTCCACAGGGTATTCTGACTGCAGCGGTTTAGCCGCGGCCAGAAAGGGAAAACCAGCGGTCTCCCGCCGGTTTTCCGCTGCCCTGGGAATCCCCCATGGCGGCGCAGCTTGCTGCGCCGCCATGGGGGATTCTGACACCCCATACCGCCATCCTGTTCCTGGCGATTCGCCCGCCAGGAACAGGATGGCAGTATGGGGTGTCGTGGGGCCCCTGGGGGCCCATGCAGTGCCCATGCCAATGGCATGGGCACTGCAAGGGCCCCCGTAAGAGGGCCCCACTTTGTATTTCAGTGTCTGCCTTGCAGACACTGAAATACGCGACGGGTGCCACTGCACCCGTCGCACCTTCCCACTCCGCCGGCTCAATTCTGAGCCGGCGTCCACGTGGCAAGGATGATTTGCACTGGGCTGGCGGGCGGCCTTTTGGCGGTCGCCCGCCAGCCCAGTGCAAATCCCAAAATACCCTCAGCAGTCTTTCGACCGTGGAGCGGTATTTTGGAGGGGGGAACTCTGGCGGGCAGCCTCCGCCGCCCGCCAGGATGAGAATCACCCCCTATGTGGACACATCAAAATGATCAAATACTGAACTACCTGTTTTTGCGGGGGGCGCTGCGTTTTTGGTCCTGGGCTCAGCAGCCATATAGGGAAACCTACCAAACCCAAACATTTCTGAAAACTAAACACCAGAGGGAATCGAAGGAGGTGTGACTTGGGTGGATCCCCTAATGTTTTTTTTACCCAGAATCCTCAGCAAACCTCAAATTTAGCTAAAAAAATCTAATTGTTTCCACATTTCTGTGTGGGATCACCACACCGGGACAATTTTCCTACCACCCAATGTTCCCCTCAGTCTGCCGGTAAAAATGATACCTCACTTGTGTAGGTGGGCCAAGTGCCTGTGACAGGGAAGAGCCAAAAACATGTTGAAATTTAGGGGGAACCAAAGCGGGTCACAAGGGGAAGTTTGGAAAAAACTATTTTAGGCTGACAAGTGCAGCAGAATTTTTATCGGTATTGATGAGACAATGCTGGGAGGTAAGAATTTTGTGGATTCCTGCAGATTCCGGAAGACTCCATCACAAAAAATGTGGGAAAATATGTGATTCCCAGCAAAGTTGAAGGTTTGCAGGCATTGTGGGTAAGAAAATGGTGTGGGGTGCATGTGAAGCACACCACGATGGACTCACCCAGATGTTTAATTTTCAGATGTGTCTAGATCTTGTGGATTTTTCTACATGGCAGCATCCCAAAGTCCAAAAAGTACAACCCTCACCATTCCAAGTGGGGCGATTTTGAGAGTTAGCCAAGCTCTCATGCCCCAAATGTAAAACCAAAACTGAAAATAATCAAATGTCCTTTTGCTTGCCGTGGAATAGGATGTTTTAGTATGTGGGTGAGAGCTGAAAGACTGTTACCCACTTCAGTTGGGGTGGGGGCATAACTCTGCCCATACTGATTGGTAGCCACTACCACACTATTTTTTGTTTTTTTTTAATTCCTTGGCATCTAGTAGACTTTCTGCCCCCGGGGTGTGGATTGGGGGTAGTTGCCCCATCTGCCCACTGGTGGGCAGAATAACTTTGGCCCCATTTATTTGGGGTGGGGGTATGACCATACCCCTACCCTCTAATTCTGAAAAAAAAATCTTCCCTGGTCTCTGGTAGGCTCTCTGCCCCCTCTGGGGGCAGATCGGCCTTCCAAAAATAGGCCGATCTTCCCCTAAGGAGGGCAGATATGGCCAACAGTAAGGTGCCCCAATGGGAAGCAAACCTTGCCCTAGGAGCTGCACCCCCCCAAACAAAACACACACATACACACACACACCAATCCCTGGTGCCTAAGTGGTTTCTGCCCCCCTGGGCCAATCGGCCTAAAAGAAATAGGCTGATCTGCCCCCAAGGGGAGCAGAAATAGCCTAAAATAAATTCCCCCCCAACCCCAGGGGAGCGAACCTTGCCTAAGCGGTCACTCCCCTTGGGTCAAATTGGCACAAAAAACAATTCCTGGTGCCCAGAGGTTTCTGCCCACCTTGGGGGGCAGATCCACCTAATAAAAATAGGCCGATCTGCTCCCAAGAGGGGCAGAAATGGCCTAAAATAAATGTTCCCCCAGGGGAACGACCCTTGCCTAAGGGATTTACAAATCCATAAGACATCAAAATGGGCATACCCGTTTATCTTGCAGACAAGCTGAACATCGCTGTTGGTTCTTAGCACATTCACAGCCAGGACACCATCAGACTAAGAAGTGTACAAAATAGAAAAAATAAGACAACAAGCTACTTCCACTCACGCACCCAAGATCCGAACAATATCCCTGTGTCAATCAGAACCACCCCAACAATACTGCAGTTTAGAAAAAAGTTGAAGGCTCACATCACATCACATCAGTCACCCACAACCCAGGTTCCTCTCCTAATACTTATTGAGGTTATACTTTTACAGAACTCTTCTGCCTTTTGGCTAGGTATGTGCAATGGAAATGCCCCATACCTACATATATAAAGGAACGCCTTGAGACTAATGTGCCTCTATTTTTGGCTTTCTTACGTGATCTTGGTTAAGTGGCAAAGAAAGAAGACTTGCTAGGAATTCAGATATTCTCTTGATAAGCCTTTCATGTGAACTTCAAGCAGTCTATAATTTAGACTCCTGTTAGTGTCTATTTTCATTGACACTCCATATCCTCTACCAATTTTTACATGCTCCAAAGTATAGGGCCGTCAGAATAGTCTGTAGTTTTTTCCTACGGATGTGTCTCAAAAGCGAGTAGTAGTTAATGAAGTAGGCAAAAGGTGGAGAGTTCTTCCTGGAGATGGCCTTCTGTACATGAACATCACTGTCACCATGTTATCTACAGCCCGTATCTCCTCCTGAAACCTGACTGATAAAAGGGAATGATTTGCCTTTCCGCGATCTATTCTTCTATTTCTTTTAATAGAATTCCAGCAAATGCCTTCCCTTCTACATCTAGCAGGTCAATAAGACGGGAGCAAGTTGCCTTTATTGAATAGTGGACAGACGATCAGTTCTCATCAGGAGTCCGTGACTAGGGGCAGTAGAAATTATTCCTTTTCTAATGGGGTAAGCCAGGTTGCCCAAAAGTCTAATATGGCCTTTAGCACTGCATTTGCTATGCCACTGAGCCCTAGAGCTCCCCTTGATCTTCCCTGTTTTAAAACTAATCTTGTGCTTTGAATATCGATTATTTTCTTCTGTGTGGTTTAAATTACGATGTTATGTGATATTGGGGGCAAGGACTCTTTGACTCTTACCTAAATATAACAGCAGTATATTTAGTTCTCAAGACTCATTCTGTGCTACGAGACCATGGCAGTAATCACATTTTTCGATAAAATCCTCAAATTTACTGTGGTCTTTTGGACTTCGATATCTAATAAGGGGGTTGCCACTGGGATTTTGAGTATTTTCCTTTTTCCTTCCCAGCTCTTTTGCTCATGACTTGCTTGTAGGGTGGTTAATTGTGGTTGCAAAAAACGACCCGTGCCTTTCTGAACATGAGGCATTTTTATTTTCTAATCTTCCTGTTTAGATGTTTTATTTCTGGAGTATTTTCTCTGTTTGCATTTGTTTGAGTTACTATTGCCAGGGCTCAAGTTGTGCTGCTGGGACAGTAATACCATTGCCAACGTTACGAAAAGGTCAGGACCCTTTGTTGTAACAAACAAGCACTAAAGACAGCTGTGCCATTGTTTTACCCTCTCCCTAACCAAATCAGTCTCTTAATTATCAGTGGGGAAGTGCTATCACCAATCAGGGGCACATGTTCAGCACATATGGTTAGGGGAAACTGAAAGACGTGTTGAGTAGTGATCTCTATCACATCTATCAGTGACAGAGTAGTTCAAGCATTCTGAGAATAGAATACAAGAAATATCACCGTAATCGAGGATGGCGCACCTACCATGCGAATGATGGGTGATGTTTCCAGCTCAGCTAAATTTACTACAACTAGGCAAGGGGGATAACTGAATATTGAAGAAACAAGTGTTAAGTAGTTTTCCTAGTGGATCTTGTTTCGGGCTTTGTGAATGCAACTTTATTCACAGCGGGTTTAAAGATCTTAAAAGCCATCTTCCCCTAGTAAACTCAAGTTGAAGTCTCCTGTAATTTAGCACTCATGACAAGGGAGTGAGAAAATTAATTTATAAAAGTCAGTTCTGAATTCCATGACTGACGCTTTTCAATCTTTGCAATTGATATTTAAAGGAACTATTATCACAAGCAAATTGTTTTTTGTTTTCAAAAAGCTTATGGGATAATAAACTATTGCTTGCATAAATATTTACATGCAATATTAAGCTTCGTTAGCTTAGCTTTGGTGGCTGTGGTGGCACAAATAGTTAGGCCTCCAGATGGGCTCCGATGTCCACTACTGTGGATGTTTGGTTGGAAAAATTATTGCAAGTAATTAGGGTGAATTGCTCTCATAGACGAGGTTTGGTGGAGGCAATTGATGGCCATGAGTCAAAAATGAGGCACTGTATAGGTTTTGTAGAATTTTATGCAAACCACAGACTTTCCAAGATATAAATGTGAGCAGATTGGACACTGAACCTAAGTGAGTGGCTGGCTGAACTAAAAGCTGGTTAGGATTGCTAGCCGAGTCCAGAGACCAAAATTGCAGGTAACCAGCTCAGTCTGCTGAGTTCTCTTGCTTGATGACAGGGGTCATCTTACACACTTGGAGGAGGAAGTCTGACTCTGGACAGAATGGCCGGGTATTTTTCAGTTTGTGTTTCTTTTATGTTGACTCATGCCTCACTTCTCAAAGTCTGTCTTAATCTTGTACACTGACTACACTATTTTAGCTGACTTATATAATAACTATGTTGTCTCAGTCTTGTGGAGCTTTGGTGTTGAATAAAGTGAATACTAATGATGTCATCCGTGGTTAATGCTGCTAGAGCTGGGATACCAGAGGTTAGTCACAGTCTATTTACTTTGTTTAAGATATCCTGTTGTCCCCTCGAACAATTTTCTGGGGGAAACATTAAAGTTGAGCTGTTCTTCTTGAGATATCCTGTGCTTGGACCAGGCATTTGTTAAATTGAGAGCTGAGTATATTTAAGTGCTGTATCACTGCCTTCAGAAACTTGCCGTTCCTCACCTTGAATTGAGCCAGTATTTATGCCTTGGTTGTCTAAGGGAGACATAGTACCATGAAAATACCCAGTTGAGTTAGAAAGATTGGAAGTATTTGGAGACGGGGGAGGCCAGAGCTACGTTTCACTGTTGACTTAACTAACTCTCTGTGGAAGAGTTCTTGTTAACTACATGAAATAACTATTGTACTGTACATTGTTTCCTTGCCTGAGGCCCTGCTACAGTGACTAGCTTAGACCTAGGTTGCATTTTCTATTGCAGTTTCAGGCGCTGCCCACACTATTTTAGGGGCTGCTATGACTGGCCTCACCAATAACTGCATTTGTTGTGTTTGTTGCTATGGAGAGATGTTAAGCGTAACCTGTGAAATAGATATCACACCTTCATCCTCCTCTCCTCTTGTTTATATCTGAAAGTTCTATAGAAAGTATTGCTTCACATCCCTCTATGTGGTGGCTTTCAATTTGTCATTTCAAAGGTGTACAGTTTTCTTTGCTTGCTCCTTGTTTGCTAACAAAGATTGAACAGATTGTGTCTTCCAGCTAATACCTTCCAAATGATCATAAATTCCTGAAGGCAGTGTTTCTGATTGATTTAGAATGGACTGATCATTTGGTGAGTCCTGAGCTTGAAGAGAACTAATTAACACCAAATCATCTACATCTTGGGCCTCAGTGTTATATAAAGTGAAACTGCCATATATAATAGAGAGTCCACTGTGTAGACTAGAGAGTACTTCGACAGCTGGATGCAGAGAAGTGTGGGTTGAAAGATGGTACTATAACTGTCAAATGTGGACAGTGTTTCTCATTATGGCGTGGTTGTACAACTGTTTCAATGACAGTCCAGGTGGTTGCCTTCAACTAGTCTGGATTAGTCCTTGCTTGAGTAGAACCAGGAAAGTTATATGATGTACTATCTAAGAGGATCTGCCTGCAGAAGTCAAAAATAGAAAGCTGATTGTATTATGGCTTGAGTACTTGAGCACTAATAGTCTACTAACTGCTGTCTTAAGGCACCTTTTTTGCTGCTCTCAATCAAATCTTCAATAAATCCAGGCTCATTCTCGTTGTGTGTCAACTTGAAGTAAAGGTCTGGTCTGCTATCATTTCTCTTTATGCCTCCAATGTCTCCATTAAAATTGACCCCTTGCAAGGCATGAGCCGAAAGGTCCTACCCCAACCGTGCCACACACCCCACGCTCCTCAAGAGGGATGGGCACAGTGGTGAAGGAAGGCCTGCTCCTATTGCAGTCCTCTTGTTAGGCCCCCCAGACTAGTTCAGGACTAGTTGTAAGACTAACACTTTTTCTAGTTTAGGGTTTGCGAGTGCTTCCAGAACCTGGGCTGCTACCACTGTTGGCTCAAAAGTGAGTCCGATCAGGGCATGAGCTAAACTGAACTTTGGACTGTAGCAGGACTGCGGGCTAAAATACTAGCAGGTTTCCCTTGGCCACCCAGACAGCCTGAATACAATCAGAGAAGACACTGCAAAGCAGTGCAGGGCAGAGCAAACAACGGCATAGCTTCAGGGGGGTGCTTGGGGTGTTACAGCCTCCTAAAAAATCTAACCTATAGTAAATAGTTGGGCACACATGTATGGTGAGGTGGCTTTCGGATTTCACCTAGGATTTCTACATACACACAGACAAAAACATACACACACTTTTTTTCTAACCTCTTTATTTTGAAGTTTTTAAAACTGTTTGTTATTTTACGTATTTTCTTTTAAGTACATCTAACAATCTGCACTGCTATCCATTCCCAATGCCCCTTAATCCCCCTCATTATCTGCTTCATAACTAATTTAGTTTGCCATGATGTGCCAGTGGGCTTGTTGGGAAATTTGAAGCTCACCCCCCCCCCCCCTAATCTTACTGATCAAGCTACGCCCTTGAGAGCAAACCTATCCCACACCAGACTAATTGCCGATGCTGACAGAGATGGTGCTAAACGGTGCTGACTGCTACAGCCTCCTGCTGCCTGCTGCTATCCCACAAGGAATCTGGCAAGAATGAGAAATCTCCAAATGGCCAAGGATGCCGACAGCCACCAATCGTGAATACAGCAGGATACATGTACCAAGGTGCACGAGGACGGGCGAAAGCACACATGGCAAAAAGGGAGGAGGAGCAAATGTTTACATTTTAAAAGGGTTTTGCGAGTTTGATCCATGAAATATGCCATTATGCTGAAATGATTTTTGCCCACCTTCCCATGGTCTCCAGTAGTCTGGGCTGTGGAGTGCACAGGCAGTTCTTGAAGTGTCCTGTGATCGGTCAAGGACTGATGACTCAGACTCATCCAAAGTAATTTGCAGGTCTTCAAAGGACCATTTATCAGTTCACAGGTCTTTACGTGTTTTAACTGCTACGGTCCCCTGCTGTCCTATGGACTATCGCTGCCAGAGTGGGATAAAAGGATGAGCCGATTTCATTTACAAACAAACGTGGGACTGTAGCACATTAATATAAAGTGCCCAGCCATTGGCCTGCTTTGCTTCTAGGAACTACGCCCTCTACGTGGTTTATACTTCATCATTTACAAATCTGAAAGTCTCACATTTCAAAAAGTATATTTATTTATTTTGGAAACGTTTCACTTAAGTACACTACAGCGAATTCCTGCATTGACTGTCATCTATCAGAATTTAGTTTCCAAAATGTAACCTTTGAAACATTCATGCCTGAGATGATGCTGCTATTGGTAGCTTCTCTATATTTATGTGATTCATGCATTTTTCAAATAATATTGGATTTGCTGAAGTTGCCACATAATCATTTTTCTGCTGCATAATCTGTAGTTCTGACAAAAAAAATAGTTTCTAACTCAAACTGATCAAAATTAAAATATGGCAATATATGTTCCTGCTCCATGGAAGGCCCTTTGTAAAGGTTGAATGGATATATATCAGTTGCTTAATGGTGTATTTAGATGTTCAATTGGTATTAATAAGGTGAAATCCTTCAGAGAGAGTGTTACCATGTGTAAAAATGACAAAATAATGAATTAATACTATCACAAAACGTACTGCATTACGTCACATAATTTGCCATTTCTTGATGTATAATTTGGTTCTCCTCTGCCGCATAATTCCAGTGGCCCTGGCTAGTAGGGAACCAAGAGGCAAGTCAGTTGTCATGTAAACCCCGTTGAGATTTGTAGATCATATGGAGCAACATTAAAGTCTAATAAAGTGAAGGTTTTGTAAAGGGCACATGTTGAATTTAGGTTTTTTAGGTACTTTTAAAAGGTACGATAGAAGGCATGGAGGCACAGTGATATAAAATAATTGCAGAGGGTAAAACAGATTTTGTCTAGCAGGCAAACCATGTTTGAAACCAGATTTTCCGGTTTTACTGTGCACAATTTAACCACTAGATGAAGGAGAAGTGGCTTTGTGACTGATATAAGGTCTTGGGTGAGAGAAACCACAAGAAGTCTTGGCCCGAAGTTCCAAAAGGACTTTTTCCAGAGCCACAGCTCAGCATCTGGGTATGGTCTTCAATGACTCTTCCACCTCTACAAAAGTAACTTTCAGCATGTCCACAAAGCTGACATTTTGTTGCAGGATCAGCTTTGATAACCCTAGTTCAAATTACACCTGAATCCTCACTCACCAACTGTCAAGGTTAAGGTGAATTACTTAAAGTGTCTAAGGATACATCATCGTGCATTCAGACAGCTCACACTACACTGAAACTGGTTCACAAGTCATCCTTTTACTCTCCCCATCCACTCACAAGAGCATGCTGGTCACCGGGTTCTCACATGAACACACCACTCACCCTCCACTCACACCTCCCACCCTCCACTTACACAGGCATTCTTTCCACCCTGAACTCACAATGTTCACCCTGCACTTACACCACCCACCATCACTCAGCACTTCCAGTCCACACCAGTAGCACAGCACACATTTAACTACTGAACACTTGTGCACATGAAAACATCTACAAATGCATTCACAGAATATCTGTCCTTCCCACCGTACTAGATGCTTATTCAATTCCATCTGCAACTACAGGTGCAATACAAGAAGGGCAAGTGTACAAAGACTGTGGGATGGAACGGAAAAGGAGATTGAGCTGGGCCTGTGGGGGCGGGTGCCAAAGCTGGGGTCAGTCCAAGGCTGTGGGGATCATCCAAGACGGAGTGGTGAAAGCAGACGAAGGCAGCTGGATAGGGAACAGCACAACAGGCTAAGGATGAAGCACCACAGCTGTGATATGGTGTGGGCGTTGACTGGTAGTGCAGGCTAAGGGTATGGTTTAGGTGGGGGAACATTTTACATCTCCATGGGGGCTTGTTGGTCCTTCACTAAGCCTAAATGGTCTTCATAACAGCCACTGTGAAGAAATATGGGAGATCACATGGCCATACATGCAATTTATGCTGCTTCTGAATCTATGATGTAGACCAACATCTGATCTCCATTGACCAGCATAGCAATAGTGCTCTGCAAGTGGTGGGATTGGAGGAAAGAATGTGCTGAGGATACAGCTGGTGTGTGAGATAGGAGCAGTTCGTGGAGGAACCAGTGAAGTTGAGGAGAGTGAAGTGAGGTTGTAGGTTGGCGTAAGAAGAGGGGCTGGGATGAAGCTGTTGTAACACAGGATCGCAGGCTAAGGAGTGAAAGGAAGTTCGGATAAAACAAACTTTTTTGTTTTGGATGTCACTAATGCAAACGGGGAAGAAAAAGCAAACAAGTTCAGATGATGCTACATCATCACGCTGGACATTGCTGCCATTTGGATGGGGGAAATCCCTTCTTGGAAAGCTCTATTCACCAAAGCTTCTACCAGTTATCCGGCTGTTTGGTCACAGAGAAATATTCTTAGCCAATACTATCAAGTCTTTGTAAAGGGTCTTCTTCTTGCACACTGCCATGTTCTTGTGTTTTAATAGTGTAGCCATCTATGTGAGGGAATACAACTCAGGACTCAACAGAAGTGCAACAAGCACTGCACTCTTTCTCAGCAGCACCACGCAAATTCTGCCCAATCAATTGCTGTAATAAAGGTAAACATGTGGGAGGAGTCAAAGTCTCTCTGATGCTTGTGTTTCTGAAAGCTCTGTTGATCACACAAGGTATCGTAATAGCAGACCAAAAAAGTACATCTCAGAAGTATTTAAAAACACATAATCAATATGGTGCTAAAAAGCTCACATCATAGCACTCTAAAATAACTTATGTACATTAACACTTCAAGAATAACACGTGAGATCTGTCCTGTGTTGTGAAGTACTGGTGATCATCTAAAAGTTGTGAAATAGTTTTTTAACAGTATTAGTTTTATTCAAAAAATCTTTGTTTGTATTAATTTCCATCAATGCCTTTAGTGCCTCTTGCACCATTCCTACCTGACCCCATTTTGTCCTCGACTCCCATTGAAAACATAGGGGCAGATTTATGGAAAGTGGCACTGCACCGAGTGCAGCACCACTTTCCCTGTTCCCCTTACCGTCACAAAGTGTGTGCCGCATTTAAAATATGGTGCACCATGGCGCAGGGCGTGGGGCAATAGCGTCATTCTATGTGACGCTATTGATAGACTCTGAAGGAGTTGCACCTCAATGTCGGCACTACTCCTGCAGAGTACAGAGGTGCCCATTCTAAAATAATGGAAGCTCCCTTTTAATGCCTGCATTGAGCAGCCATTAAAAGTGCCCAAAATTATGGCACAGGGAAATCTCATAGATTTCCTTGTGCCATTTTTTCAGACCCCAAACAGGGGAACGACCCCTTGCATGCATTATGCCTGGTACAGTCATAATGTGGTGCAAGGGTTTACAAAATGGTGCAATGCCAGCATTGCACCAAGTTGTAAATATGGTGCGTGGTACATGCCCCCTTAATGCCACACTTGCAGGGAAATAAATGCTGCAAATGTGGCGCAAGGTTGCACTAGGGGCTCATAAATATGCCTCTGCGCTGCACACGAGGGCCAGGAAACTGGTTCAGGAAGGCCTTGTTTGAAAGGGGAGAATCTTTCAAACGAGGCCTTCCTGAACATTGGGGAGGCCCGTTTGGGCCTGTTTTCCACACGGAAAAGGAAGCTACCACAAGGCTGCTTCCTGCTCCAGTGGGGAAAACTGATAGTGATGTCAGCGCACCTCATGGCATGCTGACATCACAAAGGGGCAGGCGGGGGGCGGGGGGAGACACAGAAGATCTTCTGTGTCTCCCGGGGTTATTTTAAATAAAAAAAATCCTCTGGGGCAAAGCACCTGAGGATTTTTTAACCCCCTCCCTCGTGTTGGCCACTGGTCATGACCCACACCAGGGAGGTAGTGCGGGCGTCAGCCAGTGGATGATGCCCACAGCCAGGAGGTTCAGAGCATTCACAAACCTTTCAAGCAGGTAGTGTAGGGGGATATGGAAATGCAGAACTCAGATCACCCAGCAGAGTAATATCTATTTTTCCACCCCAGTGCTTTATTTGGATAATAAACTTACTTTAATAGACACGTTTAAAAGGGTGTACTGCCACAGGTACAAGAACATGCACTGCCACTTCGGCTACTGTATCTTAGGATACTGTTTTTACTGTCTTCTTCTTCTCTCTTTTACATGAGACCTTCCTCATGTGAGTATAGGCAGGTCCCTGTTAGATTCGTTTTGTGAGACATTAAACAAGGATGAGATGCAAAAACCCGAGTACCAATATGGTTTTGATCAGTTCAGTACAGTCTCCTAGATACAGATTCACCACAATGCAGGTCTCTATGGGTTTCACAATCTTGTGTCTCTGATCTTGCTCGCTTCTAGGGTTAGACTGCATGGTTTCAGGAGTGGCCCCCAGGCTAGGTAGGCCACAGCAGGATGGAGTAGCCAGAGCTTTAGCTATGAGCCCTTTGGTTGATGCAGGCAATGGAAGTCAGTGAGGGTTAACGGCAGGCATCAGACCTGCTTCTAGGTCACTTGGCACCAAATAGGCCACCACTTACATGGTTGTCATGACAGCGTGATGCACTTTGTAAATAATGCAGAGGTGACCATCATGTGCACAAGTCTTGGCTACGACTGTGATGTACACCATGGACATTATTTTTGACATCTTTTGCAACATCAGCCACAGGAACAACGCTGGATGTCAGTGGTTACATTCACCATGGGCACAGCTTTTGATTAAAGCAGCAAGGTCAACCATGATTGTTCCTTTTGTAAGGTAGACTGCCTTGCCTAACCATGATTTCCTCTTGGAACCACACTTCTGGAGAGACAGCATCCACCCTCTTTGGCCTCACAGATCACATTCTGCAGTCTTCTTTATCCTGGTAGACCTTGCACATTAGAGTCTAACAGTTTCTGGCATGACCTGGACACTCACACCTCTTGCGGCTTGACAGGCTCTTTCACTCTGTCAGCAGGCAGGCTGGTTTCCAGGTGCTTCAGGCCAGGGGTGTAGTTCGTCCAGCAGATAAGGACTTCAGGTAATATATACACTCCTCTATGGGAAGCTGGCTGTCACACAGACACCACTTCTTGTTGTCGTACAGAAGTCCTCAAAGTATGCTGTGGAATACTCCCTTCCTTGGAGCAACTGGAACTAGAGCAACAAAGATGTAAGTTGCTCCACTTTTATGCAGTCAACGCAGATAAGGAATGTGGATTCTATGCATGCAATGTCAAAACAGGTTTGTAGCGGTCCTTCTGTCAAGTGCCCTCTCTATGCTATTGTCCAGACAGAGGTTTTGTGTAGAGTGAAGCTCTTCACAACAGGGTAGATTCCAGCATGGAGTACTTACACAAGCGGTCCAAAGAAGCATCAAGTTTCTGCAACTGGCTTTTCACCAGCCACACTGAACAGGGATCAGAATGAAGACAAAAGGCTGTCTTCACCTAAAAGATCTCTCTGACCTTGAACAGCAAAGATGAGAGTCCTATCCCAAACACCTACCAAATGATAGTACCACAGGAAAACAAATCAACAGCTTGTCTCAGCAGGGGCTGCTTAAGAGAATTTTAAAGGATCTGTGTTGTCTCCCTCCATTTTCTGGCATGCAAGCAATTCTCTTCACTGTCTATGTAAACAATCTCACCTACATCTTGTGCACAGGAGCAGACTAGGGGCTTCCGAAATGGGACCTGCAGACCTCCTTTAATCTGGCTCACTTGTGCACATACTGCATGTACTACTGTTTTGCTTTCCTTCTCTTATCTTATGACCGAGCTTACAAAACGTCTCTGGAATGCACTTCTTAGTTTAAAGAAGACATTTATTGGTATTATTTCTTCACCACGAGGCTCCTGAAAGACGAAATTAGTAGGTTGGAAGCACACATTCAAAAGTAGTTGCAGCAATGAAAGCAAAATGTGTCAAAGTACTTTTCAGTTGCAATGTACACAGCAAATACATGTGATTATATTATAGAATAACTTCAAAGCAAAGCATAAAAGTCAAAATTGCATGCAAGTTGATGACTCCGGTTCAACTGCGAGAAAGAGATTTTCTACCCAAACGGGAGACAGGCAACTGACGTCCATTCCTGTCTGAAGTCAAGAAATATCTCCCCCCTCGCTGTTGCCTAGGGCCATCGTTAAAAGCAAACTCAGTGTGAGAACCAAATAAACTTGGAGAGTGGCCAATTCTCAAGAATTCCCTCGTTCCCAGGCTGGATTGAGAGGTAAACACAAAATCTACGCTCTCTTATCAGCTAGGATTTGGTGTGAAAAGCACACTTTGGTCTATCATGTGGAAAAACACAGCTTGGAAAAACACAGCTCATCTGCAATGTCTCAACTGTAATGTCTAACTCCACGTTAAAGCCAATAGGCAACTAACCTAAATACCAAATGTGATGTCTAATACCATGTTAAATCCAATAGGCAGCTAACCTAAATACCAAATTTAATATCTTATGCCATGTTAAAGCCAATAAGCAGCTGACCTACATGCCAAGTGTAATGTCTAATTCCATGTTAAAGCCAATAGGCAGCTAAACTGAATACAACATGTAATGTGCTACTGGTGAACATTGCACAACTAATATGCGCAGTGGTGAAACACAAAGTCATCGGTCAAACACAATTAATAGCATAACACTCCACCCTATGACCAATTAATTTTGGTTTACATACCTCTTATTTCAAACAAAAACAAAAACCAAAAACATTAACACAAAAAAACATTATAAGCAAATCAGATTTGAATGATAAAAGCAATCACTGTAAAGCAATGGAAGTGGATTAACATATTGATCTCATAACCTTTCACATCAGATACATCTACAATGAAAAGACTGAAACTTATATACTCTGAATGGGATAATAGTGTCTCTAAAATAGCAAGTTGATGTAGCATGAGTCCTACTCATGTAAAGGTACACGGTCCACCTGAAAGGTTTGCTGGAATGTAAGCGAAAGTCAGAGTTCCACACAAAAAAAAAACACAGACAGTTAACTGTTAAGGTTGCTTAGTTCCAGTGGAAGAATGTAATCAAACAAGTTGACAAACTTTATATTGATCCCATGTAGAACTTGAACTGAAGGCGCCAGTTGCGCAAAATAGATCCATGGGGTTTGTACTTTAATCAATCAGGTTCAGGTTGGGGGTTTGGTCTCTTCCCCGACCCCACCCGCACACACCCGAAGGGAGACCACACAGCACACTCATGGTCAGTGGCGAGTCGTGGTAGGATCTTCAAAAGAAAAAAGTATGACTTTTCTTGCAAATAACATTTGTCATCTGAAATGTGCCCTTCCTCTTCCTTTCCTTGTTTTATAGTCTTGTGGCCCTTTGTTATTATTTCTGCAGGTTATGGGGGGTCATTTGGGGATTCAACCCACACCTTAGCACTGAGGTTTTTATCTGCTGCCCCACAGCTTCCCTTTTCTTGCACTGTCAGAAGGGCTGGGGCAGACTCCTTCTTTACCAAACCTCCATTCACTGCACTTTGGACAAGTTGGGCAATTCTGTCTCCAATCTGTTTGAATGAATCAGATTATTTTCTAGTTATCAGCATAATTTTGATTTCTCTTTGGTAATCTGCAGCAATCACTCCCCCTAAAACCTGATCAATTTGCCATATCTGTCCTGGTAACGTTCCTCTCCCCAACTGATCTTTGACTGTTTGTGGGACAGATTGCTGTTGTGTGTGCTGACAAATAGGACATTGCAAAATCACCGTTTTTATCAAATCTAGGGGAATGTGCATCCCTCTAATCTCTGCCCACCTGTAAGTGTCTTTTTCTCCCAGATGTCCACATTTCTGGTGCACCCACTTAGCCATCCCCACTAAGTCAGAATTCTGGGTGGACACTTCTCTCTCTGAATTTTTCTCTTTAACATCTGCAAGGGAATTGAACCAGTTATATACAAGCCATGTGGAAAACCAAACGGCTAAACCCTTGGCAGTGAACCAGGAATCAGTGTAAAAATGACACGTCTCAAGCAGCTCATGCTTTAAAGTCTGACACACATTGTACAACTCTGTTCCTTCTCCTGTGGTGGAGAACTACTTTTCAGTCAATGAATCATTAGTCAAACAAACATGCTTTTTATCCTCAGGGGACGCAAATTCAAATGGTGCACTCAATATCAATGGGGACTCTTTTACCTGTGGTACTCCCTGCACCATCTCCTCATCCTGAAAAGGGGGTTGTGACACCTGTTCATGTAGGGCTGCAGTGACTCTAGCCCTGTCTTGCATGTACCAGATCCAGTGTATGATACTAGCCTCTTGTGCCTATCCTAAATTGTGAGAGTTAGGTGAACTCATCACCCACTTCATGCGCAATATTTCAGGTTTCAGAATTACATTATCATTTAATGTCATTTGCTCAGTATTCACTAGAGCCCAATAACAAGTCAAAAGCGTAATCCAAAGTTCCAGGGGCACTCTTGTCTTCCCCTGATTTTGATTTACATGTAAATCAGTGTTTCCCTTTTGCACTGCGCAGAAACCTAATGTCTGAATTATTTCCTTTGCCAAATCAAAAGCGCACAGCTGCTCATGTTTTTTCCTAGTTACTTTGTACCAAAGTGTTGAGATTTCACTCAGATGAGGGCTATACTGTTTCCAAAAATCAAACAAGCTCATGAAACTCGTTGTCTCTTGCTCAGTGCAAATAGTAAGAAACTCTAAAATCTTTTGTTTTAGTTGTGACAACATCTGTCTATTTTCTGGGTTCAACTGAATTCCCAGAAACTGCATATTTTGTGACAGTACTGCTACCTTGTCTGAATTAATGTTAAACATTGTACTTTGCAAAAGCGGTCTGAAAACAATATTCCTAACTCTGTTCTCAGTGTTATCTGTTAAGGAATGCTCTTCAACTGCCAAAAACTGTGGGCTGTTCTGCACATCTACGCTCTGCTCACACTGGCCCACACCTGTTTTAACCTCCTCATTACTGGAATGGGAAAAGCCAGATTCTTCTAAAACAGCAGTTTCATAGATTTCAGCATTATCTTGCAATAATGTGTTCTGGCTAATTTGCTCACGTAAATTCCTATTTTCATGTTCTAACTGCCTACATTTCTCCTGCATTTTTCTGTAAGCAGACAAAAGTATCCAAACCCTTCTGTCAAGAACAAAAAGGAAACCCTTTTTTTCAAAAGGCAACTTTTCTAAATATGCTTCCAAGCACTCATCCCAAGACTCACACAGTCCTGATTAACAAGAAAACATGTTTATCACAGCACCATAAGGCAGTTTAACTTCACATGCATTTTTAAACATGGTCTGCCGTCCTTCTTTAATTCTCTAAACAACAAATAACAATTACACTTTTAAATAGTGCACTTCCAATCTCTAACTCCGACTCCCAGACTGCTGATCAGCAACAAAATGTTTTGCTTTCCTTCTCTTATCTTATGACCGAGCTTACAAAACTTCTCTGGAATGCACTTCTTAGTTTAAAGAAGACATTTATTGTTATTATTACTTCACCTCGAGGTTCCTGAAAGATGAAATTAGTAGGTTGGAAGCACACGTTCAAAAGTAGTCGCAGCAATGAAAGCAAAATGAATCAAAGTACTTCTCAGTTGCAATGTACACCGAAAATACATGTGATTATATTATAGCATAACTTCAAAGCAAAGCATAAAAGTCAAAATTGCATCACCGTAGGGCCTATCACTCCGCTTCATCTTTCTGGGGCCTGCAAGTTGATGACTCCGGTTCAACTGTGAGAAAGAGATTTGCTAACCAAACGGGAGACAGGCAACTGACGTAAAAACCTGTCTGAAGTCAAGATATTTCTCCCCCTCGCTGTTGCCTAGGGCAATCGTTAAAAGCAAACTCAGTATGAGAACCGAATAAACTTGGAGAGTGGCCAATTCTCCAGAATTCACTCGTTCCCAGACTGGATTGAGAGGTAAACACAAAATCCACGCTCTCATATCAGCTAGGGTTTGGTGTGAAAAACACCGCTTGGTCTATCATGTGGAAAAACACAGCTTGGAAAAACACAGCTCATCTGCAATGTCTCAACTGCAATGTCTAACTCCACATTAAAGCCAATAGCCAGTTAACCTAAATACCAAATGTAATGTCTAACTCCACATTAAAGCCAATAGCCAGCTAACCTAAATACCAAATGTAATGTCTAACTCCATGTTAAAGCCAATAGGCAGCTAACCTAAATACCAAATGTAATGTCTAATGCCATGTTAAAGCCGATAGGCAGCTAAACTGAATAAAACATGTAATGTGCTACTGGTGAACATTGTGCAACTATTATGCGCAGTGGTGAAACACAAAGTCATTGGTCAAACACAATTAATAGCATAACAACTACACAAGCCACAAACCCACATAATCCACTTGCATGTTAGTACTAGGGTCTAGGTTTCACATTGATGCAGATCTTTACACAAGTCTGGCTGGCTACACAGATTAACAAAACATGGTATGCTGTCACTACCAATGTACATGCTAAAGCAATGATGGATGGTAGCCTACTGTCAGCACAATGAGAGCACAATTGGGGAACACCTCCAGGTCACAGGACAGTTGCAGAACTTCCTTTGTGTCAGGGCCGGGGTAGGTCTCTGCCCATGTTATAGTAGTGTGAGCCTAGAGCCAAAATAAAAAACCGGGATATAAATGAGTCACAGTCATGCACTTAGAACATGACAACATGACTGCACACCTGTCAGAGAACATTCTCAGTCCAACAGCCTGTTCAGGCAATATTATGTTATTCCTAAATTAATGTGGCTTATCTTACAGTCTTTCACAACATATATGTTTAATTGACTCCTATAAATATGCTATTTTGTGCTTACTAAACAAGTGCATGTTTGTGCCTCAATGTAAACCATTGATGTAAATATACATTAATTCCCATCATTGTCAACCTCTACACAGTGCACACGTGCAAGAATAGCTGCTCTTCACCCTCTAAATGGTGAGTAGCCCTGGATGTTTTCTTTTCTTTTCTTCACAAGAACCATGAGTTGTTAACAAGGAAAGCTGACTAGAGCCAGTAACGTTAACACTTCCTGTGACCTGATGGCTGCCTTGCTAAAGGGAGACATGTCATATGTTCTGAAGAGCTTACCTACAGGCTGTAGAGCTGAGCGTAGCTACTAAGCCTTAACATGGGGCAGACAATTTTTAAAAGAGAGAGCTAGTGAGGAGTCTTCAGACCTAAAGGCCTCAAGGTCACAAACAACAGCTCTGCTAGATGATTTGAGAGAAAAAATGGTCCAACAGTCATAATTCCTGAAGCTGTAGTACATTAGAACATCCTGATTCCTTGGCAGTGCAGCAGAAGGCTTCCTCACCACTGGCCATTGCTGTTTCAAACACAAACTGGATTACATCTCACCCACCAATTTAATTCTTCATGTATCACTTCCCCCTGCTGGGCCACAATTATCAGAAGCTCAAAACAGTTAACCAAAAAAAAAAAAACAGAAACACATCTACAGTCACTCGACTTGAATCTCATCAAGGCTTCATCAATCCTTCATTAATATTGCAAATGCCTTTGGGCTAGCAGAATTGCCTACAGAGCCATGTCAATGACTAGCTCGGCAGCGAGTCCAGTCAGAACAGTTAACAACTCATTGAACATAGGCATTTTCTCAAAGGAACTCTAAATGACTTGCATAAAATCCTCCCTAAACTAAACAGGCTTTCAGCTGAGAGATCCTTCTAACTGCTGGCCAATAACAGATGGTATTTAGTAAAAAAAGATAAAACTATCTGCCTCAAAACATATACCTACATTAAATTAAAATAATCTGCTTTAAGATTACCAATATAGATTTTAGTATTGATGAGGAACAGGTGCAGCAGTGATTCCCACAAGGAATAATTTAAAACAACAGTGGATTAAAACTGGAGTACCGGCACACCTGTTGCTAGAAGTGTCCCTTGCCTTTGATACTGTTTATCATCTCAAGTTTCTACAGAGCCTTTACAACATCATAGTGCCTGGTGCATAAATGAGGCAGATTAATTCCCGTGTAATGTACGAAACATCTTTACCCCCTCTTTAATATTTACCTTAGCTATATATGGCAACCAATCTGCTCTTTCAATTAACAAATAATAAACAAATCATATGAAAGTATGAAAATTCATCTGACTTTGTATCATACTCCATTGCATAATATCTCAGTTAAATAATGGATGATATCTAATCACAGCAATCTAAACATGTCACAAATCCAATTTGTCACGGTTTTGGGTGGGTCAGTCAGGACTCTGGTAAGGACACCCCTTGAGTTCACAGAATATCTCCCAAGGCGGTAGTGTACTGAAGCAGAAGAGCAGCTAAAGGCATACTTGGGGTAAGGACAGCTATGGTAAGGCACAGAAAACAGGATAGTGTAGGCAGAGCAACCTTAGTGTGAACAAACAGGGAACGGATCACTAATGGACAAACACACTGGGGTTACAAATAAGGTTTTACACAGGGTAGGGGTCAGAACTTCCCACAGCAACAGGGAACGTCAATTCCTCTGTGCAGATTACTCTTACAGATAGTCACCCCACTAGCCTCATAGAAAGGAGGCAGCAAAAGTGATTCTGTCTCTGGACTCTTAGGGCACAAACAAGGATTATACTTACATACACAAGACAAGCCTGTGTGGGTCCAGCTGGAAACAGAGTGGCAATTCCCGGAAAACAGAAATAGCAGACTGTCACTGCTAGGCACTAAAGACTACATACAACACAAGACAAAGGATGGGGGCTGGAATTGCCTCCTGGAAACCAGGAGCCAACCCCAGAACAAAGGAAAACACTTATACATACACAGATGAGGACTGATGGTACACTTACCAGACATGAGAATTCAAGAGGAAACAGAAACAGAAGGAACAAACTAGGGGGCAAAGGCAGGAACTTGGAACAGGCTCAGGCTGAAGCAAAGGCAGGAACAGGACTGGAAAAACAGGGAGCAGGCTCTGGCTGGAACAAGCAGGAACAGGACTGGGAAACAGAGAGCAGGTTCAGGCTGAACCAAGGCAGGAAGAAGACTGGAAAACAGGGAGCAGGCTCTGTCTGAAACAAGCTGGAACAGGTCTGAGAAACAGGGAGCAGACTCTGGCTGAAGCAGGACAGGAACAGGAACAGGACTGGAACACAATCCAACAGGGGGTCTGTAACACAAAGGAATCAAACTCCAATGCACGATGAGGAGCTTCGGGAAATGGCAGCTTATGAGCAGTTCCAGGCAGCAGCAAGCTCAGGGCAGAGTCACATGGCTGGACTCCAGATGAGAGGTCACAGGTGTGTGCAGTTTCAGTCTCTCACAAGTCCTGGAAGAGAGAATCCAGTATAAAGGAACAACCAGACTTTTCCCTTAGGAAGCAATGGAGAGAAGATCACAGGTCGTACTGAGTACCAGGCAGTGCATTATGGGACCTAGAGTCCATGAGAGCAAATGTAGCTCTTCCGTAGCATGCCATATCAAAAAGGGAAGCAAACAGGTGTCAGGTGAGTCTGGGTGAGTGTTAATGATGATTCCCAGGCTACAGATAGCCCGTTTACAGCACCCCCTAGAGATGGGATGGCAGAGTTGTAACAGAAATATTTATTTGCAGTAAATGGATCAACTGCCGTTCATCAACAATATGGCCTTAGCAAGTAAGCCCACCATCAAACAACTGACTTAAGTGAGAAATCTAAGAATAAATATGGACTCGAGTCTGTCACTCATAATAATATTGTGTTTATCTAATATGTTTAAACTGCAATTTGGCACTTCTTTTCCTCACAATGGCTATAAAGATATCTCAGCAAACATTGTCTGAAATGCTTGTCCTGTCCCACTGACTGAAGAGTTGGGCCCTCCCCCCAAAACCCTGAAGGTCGGGTCTCCATGCGCCCTTGGAAACATGCACCATTTAAAGCACACATTGTATATTTATATGCACAAGTAAAACATGTTCTTTCTTACTGTAAGAGAGGCAGAAAGACAAAAAAATTACACATCATGGTGGGAAGGCCATTAACTAAAAACTGTCTTCCATATACTTCTAGGGGAAAAAATGAAATCTCTGAATAATTCCTAAATGGCAAAGAGATAATACTAGAGAAAAATGTATTCTCGATTTCCTCTATAGCCCAGGATGATATATTCTATATAGAATACTATTTGCTAAGCATTTGTGGTACTCACTACATCTCCACAAGTCTTTATAGGGATGTTTGATTGGTACATCTTGTGCCTTTAACAATGTGACACATTAGCTCTAGTTGTCGTTTCAGATCAGAATATATTCATGTCTTTGTGCACGAAAAATATTTGTTCTGTGCAACATTAATTACATTTCCCTAAGGCGGGACAGAACGCTGGGCAATGATTAAGGCCTTCCTATTAGCTCACAATGCAAACGTTTGGCTGGCTGTAGGGTTTGAGGTCAAGTTAAGCAGCTAATGCATTGATAGTGTAAATCCGGAGTGTAAAGGAGAGTGCATGCACATTAATTACCGCTGAAACGCTTAACAATAATTCATGCATCGGCCAATACCTTAAACCATATTTACTAAATTAAACTCTTTTTTCAATAAAAATACTTTTAATGCATCTATTTTAATAAGTGCCGAGAGTGCTAAAGGCAAGAGATAGGAATTATCTGTTTTCTTGAACATAACACTTTGCTTCAAATAGAGATCACTGTGCTGCAAGTAAGTGCCTTTCTTAACTGGGCATTTCTGTTATCTTTCTAAGTGAAATTAGTTATTAATGAGAACTAAAGTATCATTTCATGGTATTCAAAGGGGAGCAGGATCAAAATTAGCACATTTCAGAACATCTCGTTCCAGTAGTGGTACACTGCTCGTGACCAAATGAACGGGCTCTGGGTGCAGTCAGTGCAGTTGTCATTTACTTCACAGACACGTTTTCATAATAACATAAACTGAACGGACTGAAAGTCCCCTTGAGATGCAATGTTTGCAGTTGTTTGCAATTATTTGTTTGCATCGCATTGCTTGCAATGTTCTTAGACAATAGATTGAGTAGTTTTCTTTCTCATTGTGTCTCTCACAATCAGTCGTCGACTAGCCCTTAGCAGTTTCTGATAGTTACATACTGTGTAATGTTGACAGAGGTAACACAGTTGTACAGTATAGGATTTGGGAAAATCCTTCATAGCTGTAAATAGTATATGAGATTATGGAAAGTATGCTGATTTGAAACACGAAAGGGCAGCTAATAAATAGCCTGTGCTTCCTAGGCAACAGTAATGAAGTGGTCTAGTAAAAGATCATAGTTTATATAAGTCCAGATGTTTAATACTAATGCACGTTCGTACATGCACATGTATGTGCAGGCATTAAGCATATTTATATATCCATCGATCGCATCTTAAATAAAGTTCACACACCTGTACGAAAAACACACAGTGGGTGCTCCAAGGAGATGGTGCAGTGATAGTGATTAGTGAAAGATTGTGAACAGTGGTGCATAGTGTTACATAAACCAACATAATATGAACTTAAAAATCATAAGCCTCTTAAGGAGCCTGGATTCAAATGACCATGTAGGTTCCAATATGAGCAGACATTTAAACTCAACATATATACGTCAAGCATTCAATTAGCTTCTTGATATTTATATGTAAATTTGCACTTCCGCAGAAGGGAACTGATAAAATGTTGCTGAGAGTCGGGATATTTGCGCAGCACCTGCCGTTTGCTGCATCCGTGCAAGGATTTCAAGGACCTAATCTTTATGTACTTGACCTTATTTGATAGATGCCTCCCAGTATGGTCCTGATGAAGACTCCGATACAAGTGTACTTATAGGGGTCCTAACGTCGCCCTCTATATGTTGATTTCATATTTATTGTTGCTTAGGAAGCTCAGGCTCTTAGCTTCCCCTGAGGGAACCACCGTTCAGTTTATTATATATTTACACAGGTCCTAGGTACACTGGGAAGCCCCATATTTTGTTTATAGTTTTGAAAAATAAGCATATTGAATATCTTTACATTGATTAGACACATGGCTCATGCCTGTCCCGTTAAATTATGTCTTAATTTATTTGTCCTAGAGCTGTGAAAATGTAGCGCTTACATTATTTTATTCGAATTCTGATATGCTGCAGTTTAAATCGCTGTAATGGGTTCTTTATCCCTGAAGCACATAAAAGGGATATTGGAATAAGATAACAGGCGCAGAAGGTAGGTTTTAGTTATTTTATTCGTGTTTTGGTTTTTAAGGATGGCTTTTTATCCCTTGTTTTGTTCACACGGATAACGCACTTGCAATCCAGAAATAATTTAAAAAAAAGTTCCCCCTTGTTTTTTCTCTTTCAGGGTTTTGGTGGTAGTCCGTGAGTAACGCGGTCCAGCCTTGGGAAGGTCTCCGGTCCTCCTCTTCGTCAGGGGCCCGGCTCTCCAAAGAAAATAGAAAGGAGGATAACAAAACAGGTAAGTGGGATATATATATATAAAGTAAGTATATAGGGTTAGTAGGGCGGTGAGGGGGGGGGGGGGATAGGTATAAGTGAAGGGAAGTAAGGGTTTAACTGCCCGTTGGTTTGTGATTCCCCCCTATGGGTGTTCTCAGACCTTCTCCTCCTTGTAGAAATCCTCTGGTGGGTGGTTTTTGTGGGGTTAGGTTTTATTTTAGGGGCCTTTGTTATATGGCCTCCCCTTCCCGGCAGGACCTCCCTTCCTTTCCCTTGGCTCCCCTTTTCCCTAACAACCACCCTCTAGCAAACCCCCAGTTGCGGTACGAACGTACCTGAGGTGACCACGCCCCTCCTGGGACGTGGCCGGCACTTTGGCAGCCTCCCGGCTTCTCTCCGACGGGGGCGGGAGAGCCCCGGGGCTCTCCTCTCTCTCTCGGGGTCTTGGTTCCTTCGGCGGGTTCCTTCTTCTCTGTCGTCTCCTTCTCCTCCGGTCGCGCACGTCGAGACACCACTTCCGTCTCCTCTCTCTCTTCGTCCTCTTTTGGTCCGTCTTTTCTTTCGGTTGTCGTCCAGACGCCGAAGGCGTCTGACGTCACAGGCTCGCGTCCGTTCCGCACAATGTCCTGGAAACCGGCGTCCGGAGACGTCCGGTTACACATCCCCTCCCTTGAATGGGGCTGTTCGAGCCCCAAAGGTCCCGGGAACCGGGATAAATAGTCAGCCTGTCCCATAAGATCACCAGGGAGATGGCAAACCTGGAAGGAGAAAGGTTGAAGCTCCATAAACCATCTCAATATGCGACTGTTAGTATCTTTATACCTCGATAGCCAGGTGAGGGGAGCGTGGTCCGTATATAATAGAAAGGATCTTCCCAGGAGATAATATTGGAGGCTCTCAAGTGCCCACTTGATGGCGAGACATTCTCGCTCAATAATGGGATAGTTTCGCTCCCTGGGAAACAGTTTACGGCTAATAAAGACCACGGGGTGACTAATACCTTTCCCATCTTTCTGAAAAAGCACGGCCCCCAGACCCACGTCTGAGGCATCCGTTTGGAGGTGAAAGGGGACAGTGAAGTCAGGACATTTTAAAATCGGTTGGGTAGTGAGGTATCTTTGGAGGGTACGGTAACTATGGGATTGTACGGGGTTTAAATTCGTGATATTTTTTTTCTGTCCTTTCCTCAGGAGATCGGTTAGGGGAGCGGCCACGGTGGAATAATGGGGTATAAATCTTCGGTAGTAGCCTACTAAGCCTAAGAATGAGCGGACCTCCTTTTTCGTTGTGGGTGCCTCTATCCGTAGGATGGCTTCAACTTTACTCATTTGTGGTCTAAGTATACCTTTCCCTATATGATATCCTAGATAAGAGATCTCATTGAACGCCAATCGGCTTTTGGAGGCATTGGCTGTTAACCCAGCCCCTCGTAACGCTGTAAAGATTTTGGTTAAATGTGTCAAGTGGTCCTCCCAAGTCTCGCTGTGGATAACGATATCATCCAGATACGCGGCAGCGTATCTGGTATGAGGTCGTAGAATGGTGTCGATGAGACGTTGGAAGGTGGCGGGTGCCCCATGTAACCCGAAAGGGAGAACCTTAAAATGGTATAACCCAGAGGGGGTAGAGAAGGCCGTTTTCTCTTTATCTTCTGGCGTCAAAGGAATCTGCCAATAGCCTTTGGTCAAGTCGAGTGTAGACATGTACCTAGCTTTTCCCAACTTCTCTAAGAGTTCGTCTACCCTTGGAAGGGGATAGGTATCAAACTGGGATATAGAATTGACTTGTCTAAAGTCAATACAGAAACGTATGGACCCATCTGGTTTTGGCACTAATACCACCGGGGAACACCAGGGACTCTGGGAAGGCTCTATAACGCCTAGGTCTAACATCTTTTCTATTTCGTTTTCTACCAGGATCTTTCTAGCTTCTGGGATACGATATGGTCGTAAGCGTATGACCTTGCCAGGTGGGGTTATGATTTGATGATGTACCAGCTTGGTCTTGCCTGGTATCGAGGAGAACACATGGGCATGAACATGGAGGAGCTGATTTAATTGCTCACTCTGTTGGATCGAGATTTCGCTATTTATGGGAGGCACCTCGTTTCCGCTAGGATGCTCAGTGGGACACCACCCTATCTCTAACTCCTTAACGGTGTTAACTAGGCATCCCCTGGTTGGTTCTCCCTGTGGCTCTTCCCACTTTTTCAATAGATTGACATGAAAGATCTGGGACCGGTTGGAACTATCTGTGAGCTGGATCTTATAGGTCACGGGGGTTATTACCCCTATCACTTTATAAGGTCCCTGCCACTTTGCCAGCAACTTGTTGTCTGAGCTAGGGAGAAGCACTAACACCTTATCACCTATGGTAAAGGTCCTTAATTGGGTATTCCTGTCGTAATATCTTTTCTGCTTTTCTTGAGCCTTTTCCATATGCTCCCTTACATTTTCCCACACATTTTGGATGTTGGTTTTTAACTCCTGGGTATATTCTAAGAGGGATTTTTCTCCGTCCTCCTCCTCCCACAACTCGGCAGCCATATCTAACAAGGTCCTGGGCTGTCGTCCGAACAATAATTCAAATGGACTATGGCCCGTGGAAGCTTGTTCATGGGTCCTGATAGCGTATAACACTAAGGGGAGTTTTCTATCCCAGTCCTTACCTGTCTCTGAAATAGATTTCTTTAGTAGAGTTTTCAGAGTGCGGTTATACCTTTCTACCAAACCATCCGTTTGAGGATGATAAACCGCTGTCCGTAACTGTTTGATCCCCAGAAGTTGACATATTTGTGACATCAAGTTGGACATGAACTGGGTACCTTGGTCTGTTAAAATTTCTCGGGGAAAGCCTATTCGGGAGAAGAACCCTATCATTGCATGAGCTACGCTCTTGGAGTTAATACTGCTGAGTGGGATGGCTTCTGGATATCTGGTGGCATAATCCACTAATACCAGTATATAACGGTATCCTCTAGAAGAAGGTAGGAGAGGACCTACAATGTCCATTCCTATTCTTGAAAAAGGGATGTCTATAATGGGCAACGGTTGTAAGGGGGCTCTTCTTTTGGGACCAGGATCAATCATTTGGCATTTGGGACATTGCTGACAAAACCTCCTAATCTGTGAAAAGACCCCCGGCCAGTAAAACTTCCTCAACAGATATTCTTCCGTTTTTTCCCTGCCATAGTGACCCCCCCCTGGCTGGCTATGGGCTAGGTGTAGGACTTGGGGTCTATAAGGTTCGGGGACTAATAGCTGCTTCTTTTCTTCTCGGTTATTACCAGTGACACGGTACAACAGGTTTCTGATTATGGTAAAAGAGGGGCTTTTGTCTTGGGGTTCCCGGGGTCGGGCATTTTTCCAGGCATGGATCAAACTCGGATCTTCCCTTTGACAACTACGGAATGGGGGAAGGTCAGTAAGAGTAAGGACCTTTGTAATTACCCTATCTGGACTCATGTTTCCTTGGGCAAAGACTCTTCGGGTTTCTCTCTTTTCTTTTCGGGAGGGTCGGTATTTAAGCACCGGTGGTGTTATTGGTGTACTAGAAAAAGGAGCTCTTTTCCACCACGTGCTCATGTTTTCAGAGTCTTTTGTACTGTCAAGAAGTTCCGAAAAGTCAGGGAAGTCGGTTCCTATGATAGCTTCTTCGACTAATCGTTCCACCACCCCCATCCTGATGGGGACTTCTTTTCCATCCCAGGACAAAGTTGTCCAGATTAGGGGGTATTCTCTTGTATCTCCATGAATACAACATATGGATACTGTAAGCCCTGAAGCAAAAAGGGGTTTTTCCAATAAATCAGCACGAATTACAGATTGGCTGCACCCTGAGTCGATGAGCGCTACTGTGGTTCTTCCATTGATAACAAGTCTCTTCTTGTATCGGGTTTCCTTTCCCCCTGTATAGAAGACTCTCCCCCTGGTGACTCCTATTTCCATCGGCTCTGACTTTTCTGACTTCAGTGGGCAAACCCGGGCGATATGTCCCCACTCTCCACAGCTAAAACACTGTGGTTGTTGCATATAGGGTCTTTCTGGACCTCGTAATTTTCCCGGATCCTCGGTTGGTTTTCGCCCTAGGGATGGGGAGGGTCCGAGGTTCTGTCGGAGGGGGTTAAGTGTTGGCCGTACGGGAGGGATTTTGAACTCGAGGGAGCGGTGAAAGGCACAGGCTAATTCAATAGTGGTGTTAGTGTCTGGACTTGGGTGTTGCTTGATCCAATTACGGGTATTGGTAGGTAGAGCATCTAGATATTGTTCTAGGAGAACAACCTCAATGATATCCTCCCTATTGGTCCCAATGGGACCTAGCCACTTGAGTCCTAAGTCCTTAATTCGAAAATATAGGGCCCGGGGATTCTCGGAGGGTCCCCACTTGGCTTTCCTAAACCGGATCCTATAATGTTCTGTATCAAACCCCACCCGCTCCAGGATACTCTTCTTAATATCCTGATAGGGTGTCGTTCCGCCGGGGTTTACCGCTTGATAAGCCGCTTGGAGAGTTCCTGTCAATAACGGGGCGATGTATTGGCCCCACCTATCCGGGGGCCAGGTGGCGGAAGTAGCAACCCGCTCGAAATTCGTGAAAAAGGCATCCGGGTCTTCGCCTTCCTGATATCGCTGCAGGACCGAACTGGGTACGTTCGGATGTACCCGGGTAGTGGCAATAGTGTCCGTGAGGTTTTTGATTGCAGTCTCATGGACCAACTGATTGTTGGCCATGATAGTGGCCTGACTTTTCAGAGCGCTTTGTAGGGCCTCCCTTTCCACTTTAGCCTCCTTCTGCTGCTCTTCCCATACTACTTGCAGATGCCTCTGCCCTGCGGCTAGCTGCTGCATCATCTCCGATAGGCTGGGTGTGCCCTCCATCGTCTTTGGTTACCTGTAGTTATTCCAATATCCCACTTCTGACACCACTGTAATGGGTTCTTTATCCCTGAAGCACATAAAAGGGATATTGGAATAAGATAACAGGCGCAGAAGGTAGGTTTTAGTTATTTTATTCGTGTTTTGGTTTTTAAGGATGGCTTTTTATCCCTTGTTTTGTTCACACGGATAACGCACTTGCAATCCAGAAATAATTTAAAAAAAAGTTCCCCCTTGTTTTTTCTCTTTCAGGGTTTTGGTGGTAGTCCGTGAGTAACGCGGTCCAGCCTTGGGAAGGTCTCCGGTCCTCCTCTTCGTCAGGGGCCCGGCTCTCCAAAGAAAATAGAAAGGAGGATAACAAAACAGGTAAGTGGGATATATATATATAAAGTAAGTATATAGGGTTAGTAGGGCGGTGAGGGGGGGGGGGGGGATAGGTATAAGTGAAGGGAAGTAAGGGTTTAACTGCCCGTTGGTTTGTGATTCCCCCCTATGGGTGTTCTCAGACCTTCTCCTCCTTGTAGAAATCCTCTGGTGGGTGGTTTTTGTGGGGTTAGGTTTTATTTTAGGGGCCTTTGTTATATGGCCTCCCCTTCCCGGCAGGACCTCCCTTCCTTTCCCTTGGCTCCCCTTTTCCCTAACAACCACCCTCTAGCAAACCCCCAGTTGCGGTACGAACGTACCTGAGGTGACCACGCCCCTCCTGGGACGTGGCCGGCACTTTGGCAGCCTCCCGGCTTCTCTCCGACGGGGGCGGGAGAGCCCCGGGGCTCTCCTCTCTCTCTCGGGGTCTTGGTTCCTTCGGCGGGTTCCTTCTTCTCTGTCGTCTCCTTCTCCTCCGGTCGCGCACGTCGAGACACCACTTCCGTCTCCTCTCTCTCTTCGTCCTCTTTTGGTCCGTCTTTTCTTTCGGTTGTCGTCCAGACGCCGAAGGCGTCTGACGTCACAGGCTCGTGTCCGTTCCGCACAATGTCCTGGAAACCGGCGTCCGGAGACGTCCGGTTACAATCGCTTTGAAATATTGTTCTGTATATGAAATCCTATCATCATTGCCATTGTCCTAACTTTTTACGATGGGTCATTTCCACAAAGACTGACAAATCAATTGGTCCAGTTCAAGTTTAAAAAATGTTTCCCAAAACTAGGATTGAGGTAATTTTTCATGTGCTCTTTCAGTTCTATTACTATAAAGACCCCCAAGACTCACCATGCATTGTATGAATCCAAGTTGCAGGTTTTAGTGTTGAAAACACACCCACCACATCCTAAATGAAGGCAATATAAACACTGTCAAACCAAAACATTGGAAGTAAGCCGGGAATGTTGTGTGCTGTTTTCACCCATGGGAAATCCTTTCCCGCTCATTTTGTTTTACTCAGGAGGAAATTACAACACGATTCCGAAATTTGCAGGTAAGAATAAGGTGTAGCTTGTCGAGTCTTAGCTATTAAACTTGATTTCAGCACCGTGCATGTATCTCTAAATATTTTGGGCAAAATATACCTGGGATAAATCGTGGGCGCTTGTCATTAGGGTACAACTTGGAATACCGGTATAGGGTACAAAGAGAATGAGGTACACAGAATTAGACTGGAGTAGGGAAGATTACCAGAAAATAAATGGGCCCTTAGCATCTCATAATTCTTATCCGTCATAGTTCCTGTGTATTAAGGAAGTAAAAGCAGTGATCAGAAACCCCACCACATTGATAAACAACAATGTTGATCCTTGTCAGAAGACCGCTATTATGGAAAAAAAGAGATTGAAGACCTCTTTAACATTTGTGGTCCTATGGGGTGGCTGCCAGTAATAGCCTCTCACCCACTGTTAGACCTGACAGCCTTAGGGTGGTCACCCCTAACTTTTTGCCTACCTCCATCCACTTTTGAGATACTGTTTTTGCTGGGTTTTAGACTCTGCGCACCTTACCACTGCTAACCAGTGCTAAAGTACATATGCTCTCTCCCTCTAAACATGGTAACATTGGATCACACCCAATTGGGTTATTTCATGTACTTATAAGTCCCTAGTAGAGTGCACTATATGTGCCTAGGGCCTGTAGATTAAATGCTACTAGTGGGCCTGCAGCACTGGTTGTGCCACCCACTTAAGTAGCCCCTTTACCTTGTCTCAGGCCTGCCGTTGCAACGCCTGTGTGTGCAGTTTCACTGGCCTTTCGACTTGGCATTTAAAAGTACTTGCCAAGCCTAAAACCCCCTCTTTCTACATATAAGTCACCCCTAAGGTGTGCTCTAGGTAACCCCTAGAGCAGGGTGCTGTGTAGGTAAAAGGCAGGACATGTACCTGTGTAGTTTACATGTCCTGGTAGTGTAAAACTCCTAAATTCGTTTTTACACTACTGTGAGGCCTGCTCCCTTCAGAGGCTGCCCTCATACATTGTTTGAGTGGTAGCTGCTGATCTGAAAGGAGTAGGAGGGTCATATTTAATATGGCCATAATGGTAATACAAAATCCTGCTGACTGGTGAAGTTGGATTTAATATTTCTATTTTAGAAATGACACTTTTAGAAAGTGAGCATTTCTCTGCACTTAAATATTTCTGTGCCTTACAATCCACGTCTGGCTGGGTTTAGTTGACAGCTCCTTGTGCATTCACCCAGACACACCCCAAACACAGGATACTCAGCCTCACTTGCATACATCTGCATTTTGAATGGTTCTTCCTGGGCTGGGAGGGTGGAGGGCCTGCTCTCACACAAAGGATTGCCACAACCCCTACTGGGACCATGGCAGACAGGATTGAACTGAAAGGGGACCTGGTGCACTTCTAAGCCACTCTTTGAAGTCTCCCCCACTTGAAAGGCACATTTGGGTATAAAACAGGGCCTCTGCCCTACCACCTCAGAAACTTCCTGGAGAAGAAACCTGAACCAGAACCTGCACCCTGAGAAGAAGAACTGTCTGGCTGCCTAAATGACTCACCTGACTGCTTTCTGAAGAAGACTGCTGCCTTGCTGTTGCCCTGCTGTCTTGCTGCTCTCTTGCTTTTCTGTAGAAGTGCTCTCCAAGGGCTTGGATAGAGCTTGCCTCCTGTTCCCTGAAGTCTCAGGACCAAAAAAGACTACTCTCCTGCAGCTGAAAACCCCTGTGTGGTGACAATTCGATGCACCGCCTGCCAAGAATGATGCACAGCCTGCTCCCGGTGAAAATTTCACCGCACGCCGAGTCCGGAACGACGCAGCCCGACTTGGTGACCGAAGATCGATGCGGCGCCAGTGATGTGACCAGCACAGCCCTACTGGATTGATGCGAGCCGACTCAGAACTATGGCGCCCGACTTCCTGAGAGTTATCGATGCAGCGCCTGCCTTGCGGTAGAAAATTCCACGCATCACCTAACGGCATCGACGCAGCCGCTCTGACTTTGCTCCGCAAGCCCAGGATTCCACGCATCATCCCCGAGGCGTCTGAAAACCCTGTAACCTGAAGAGGATCCAAGTCCGCGCCCCAGAAGTCAACACAAGTCCTCCCCGTGTGGAAAATAACGACACAAGTCTGTGTGCGAAGGGGCGAAACCGCGCACACTCACCGTTTTCCACGCATCTACTCCTCTGCAGTCCCTTGCTAGGATTTTTCAATGCAAACCAGGTACTATGCCCTGCAAGAGACACTTGTTGTTTCTAGGAGAACTAAAGACACTTTTTCTTTTGCTTTTACAGTAATCTTTTAACTCTGAAGACACTTGATATCTCTTTCAGTGATATCCCTACGTTTGCTTATTTCATCTTTAATCATTTTTACCTGCATTTATCCAGATAAATATTATATATTTTTCTAAACACTGTGTGGTATATTTTTGTGGTGTTATATTGTGGTATTGTATGATTTATTGCACAAATACTTTACACATTGCCTTCTAAGTTAAGCCTGACTGTTCAGTGCCAAGCTACCATAGGGTGAGCACAGGATAATTTGGATTGTGTGTGACTTACCCTGACTAGAGTGAGGGTCCTTGCTTGGACAGGGGGTAACCTGACTGCCAACCAAAGACCCCATTTCTAACATCCACCTGCAAGCCTAAGTTAAACGGAGTTGCTGCATCCACTCCGAAACCTATTGCTTATTATAACTTAGCATGAAGAGAGACACTCCCCTCAGAGAACCGGGAAGAGTCCAGAAAATGCTTAATCAACACAACAGTTTAGATGGAGCACTTAAACCAAGAAAAACTCAGTCAGGCACCTCATTATGATTTATCAGCTACAAAGGAAAATGTACAAAGTATACTCATAGCAATTGAAGTTGGGACACACAGTGGGACACTCTCTGGGAGAACAGATGATGCTCCTGAACACAGGTGGCAACCTCATTATAGCAGATGGAGCGATAAATTCCCTCCCTTCATCCTGGATCGAACAGCATATGAGCCGTCATCACAATGAAAAGAAGGTCCAGAATTCCACTGAACAGCTTCCAGCTCAAAAGATGCATTCCTCAGAGAATTTGAGGGGCTGGTCTTAACTTGAGGAAGTGTAAGTGCTACAACATACTCCTACCCGAATGAAACCACTACAAAGTACAAAATATTGTTTGGAGAGTGTGTCAAAGTAGAATATTATTATAGTCATAATTGACATATCTGAAGATATAGACAGGCTCCCGGCTGCATTGTAGACTCGAGCGATGTGTAGTCATGATGGATGCTAAGCAGGGCCACAATGATAAATTCTTGACATAAGACAGCTACCAATTGAATACAAAGAGTCTAAACGGAATCATGGACAATAAAAAGACACGTAAACAAGCCAATGTGCATTTGCAAGAACCCAGTATCACCATTTTTAATCTGACTAACTGAAATCAAAGTAAGAGATGTTAGCGCACTCTGGCCGTATCTATTTTATCGTAGTAAGTGGTAGGACGCAGTTATAAGGTCGATGAATCTTATGACTCGTTTAAATTATATTGATTAAGTAAAGTAAAGCACAATAACAATCCAACAATGCAAAACCTTAGAGAGTCAGTATTGAACGCCCCAGGACCAATTTTGGCCACGAATTACCACACCTTTTTAGTATCAATTAAAATGTTTATTTCCCTATATTAACAATGCTAAAGTCACGAAAATTTATTTTAACACCAAATGGTACAAATAAAGAAACATCACGGCTGTTGGATTGGACTGAAGAATCTTAGTTTAAACAAAGCAATAAGAGTAATAAACTCAATAGCGAAAACACTCATTAATAGCAGCAATATTTGAGAAAGAGATATGTAAAAATGTGTTCAGCAAGCAAAATTAATATCAGTTCATTGGCATGAGGAAACACCTCATTAACCTCAGATTAGCATTAGGATGTTGGGCTTCATGCAAAAGTTTGAGTATCATAATTTTGAAAACATCTAGCTATGACGCTATCAAAACAGCAGCAGTATTTAAACAGTAGCAGTTGGTACCTGGAAAACAAAAGACAAATAACAATGCACTATCTTTCATAATTACCTAGCCTAAGGAAATCAGCAACAACTTCTACTTCATCAAGGGGTCATCAGCGCTAGCAACAGAATAGGAATAGGGAAAGGGGGATGGTTTAAATTTTGGACTATAAGATTACTAAACCATCAGAGCACCAGTTCAGTACTGAACAGGCATAGTAAAACTTGAAAAATAATAAAGCATCAGAATGACAGTACACTGACTGGCAAAACATGAAGTGTCAAAGTGACAGATCACACCAAGTACACAAAGTGAAGTCTCTGGAAACCAGGAAAGTATAAGCTAATGGCAGACGACGACTGACCATTAAATTAAACTTACTAAGCATTTTCCATTGGTTGAAAATATCGTACAAAGAAAGAACATCCAATTACAAGGACATTAGAAATCAAAAATGCACTAAAGGTGATACAACAATTATTTGAAAGCCACTGATTGGATTATGTTCTGTTGGCGTAATTCAGACTTATACTAAATGTAGCACTGCACATCCTCTTGGTTGCTGGACAGTAGTTATAAAAATATGGAAACATTTCACGCACCATTTCCTCTGGAAAAACGCATGAGTTAGAAACATAACTACAGGCAAATATGTGAATTCAATGAATGGAGTCTGTTAAACAACGGACATGAAAGCGTACAATTGTAATAACAGTAGGAACACCAAGTTTTAGATAACTTAATACTGTGGCCTTGTCTTCCTGAGACCCAGCAGTAAACCAAGAAATACTCATATTATTTCAGCATTTATTTTAGCAGAGAACATGTTCCTAAAGTGAAAGAATATTTTCTCATTACAGCGTTAGTTCAATGTGCCGACCTTTCACTTGATGGCGGACAATCAAAAAGGCACTTTCTATGTTAACATTGATTTTTATAGTTAAATTACTTCACCCATCAGTACATAAGTATTATTACGTAAAAGATAATTATTCACGCTATTTTGTGGCTGTCACAGAGGTGGCCATGCAACTGAACAGGTGAAAACTTGTTATGATCGGCCTTAGAAGATGTGGCATTACACTGTCCCTGAAACCAATGTGAACTCGGGCCAGAACAGCAAAATATGAAAAAACCTTGACTCTTCTAATTCTGGGGAAGTTTGTCTCCGCCTGTGCTGTTCCTGCCATATCCTGCCTATAATATCCTGCTTCTCTCCACATTGCCTGTGCAGTCACTGGGACTAGAAGTGATGTCCAATTCCCTGACTGTGGACCTGGGGGACTTTGTACTGTAAGGTCCTAGTTTCCACATGACATGACAACATTCTCTCCCCTAAAGGCATGTTGAGAAGTGGCTTATTAAGAGAAGGAACATCAATGTTCCACCTATTTTATTCATGACAGATGCCAGGTACCAACTTGTGTTGCTAATTTGAATGGGCCTGCCTCAGTAAGGATTAAGAAACCAACAACACCTGGACAAAGGGCAGAATTTTCATTATTGTTACCATTCTGAAGGAATCAATTATATTAAACGTGGAAGCTGAACTTGTTCTGACTGAATGACATGCCTCAGTCAAAGATGGTCCACTACAAGCCAGCCTCTGTCACGAACCCACCTGAGTTACAGCACGCAGTCAAATAAATCATACTGTGATGATGTTGACATTGCAAAGATATCGTCGTATCGAATACGGGAAAAGCAAACTACATACTGGATAGTCATATGATGTGGCCAAATTTCTTTTGCAAGTTGCCTCTACCTGGCTGTTGAAGTCAATAACTCTACACGGGTAACAGATGTGGAGAAGAGTAAAGCATATGTACTTTCTAAATCTTCATGACGTGCTTGTAAGGTGTCTCAGAAGACATCCTGTGGATCACATGTCCCAACAAGAGAAGTCCTTGATTAAAATGGAGTTGGTATGAAGAAGTGCTGTGTTGCAAAAACTAGAGGTATATGTCTGTCTTTAATAAATAACAATAATATGTGCCATCTGATTGGAATTATTGTGTCCATTATACACATTCCAAAAACCAGAGTGAAAACAGCTGTGGCATTGACACAATGCACCACAAGAAAAATTCATCAACATTGTCCTGAAAGAAAATAAAGAACAGTCCTTGAGGTCCTAATTTTTCATAAATAATTTTTTTGGGCCTCTACACAACCTAAGATACTACATAGCTTTCGTACCAGAAATGCACAATTCATGCAACCCTGCGGCCAGTGTGTTTTTCATACAGTAAACCCAGGCCCTAATTATTGCTATTAAGTGCAAGGGAGCTAACAAAGAGGGCTTGATTACAATTGTAAACTACAATACTGTCCCTAGTCCATGTTTAACACTGGTGTGCAGTATGATGTGTTTAGGTGCCTCATTATCCAAATCTTGGCTCTGGTAGTCCTATATCGAGCTCTGATGGCCTGAATAAACTTATCCCCAAAGCCCTTCCATAGCAACACTGCCCACAGGAACTGCCACAACACACGGTAGAACACATTCTCTGCATCTAATAAGGTGAGGCCTAGTGGTGACCTTGTAGCTTGTGCAATATCAAGCAGCCTAATAGCACTGCGAACATGATCTGTTGTACTTCCTCCCAGGATAAAACTGTGTTGACGGTGAGACACTAAGGGGGGAAAGACTTTACTCAACCAGTTAGCCAGTACCTTGGCATACATTTTGCCATCACAGTTAATTAGGGGAATTGGCCTGTACAACCCAGGCAGTACCGGTGATTTTCTTTTTTTCTTAAAAACAACAAAACTATTAATTTCCCATGAACTAGGATTCATCCCAGCTTGGGCTTGAAGAAAAGTTGAAAGCATATGTTGTTGTTGTTTTTAGAAAAAAGAGCCTGTAGAATTCAAATGGAATTTACCTGGCCCAGCAACTTTACCTGCTGTCTCTTCAATCGTTATAGGAGCTTCTAGCATGGCATTCTCTTCTTTATGAATTTTAGGAGTGAATAGATCATTAAGAAACTTTGCAAAGCATTCTCTGTGAAGGCCAGCTCTCCAGCATTTAACGCTGCATAAAATGTCCTAAAAGTCCTCAAAATGACTATTGGAGACTCACACAACTGCCATGTCTGATTCCCTATAGCCGATATCCGATTTAACATCTTTTTCTCTCCAATATGTTTGCTAGGAGCTGCTCCGCAGTTTTCATCTAACTCATAGCATTTTGACTTATATTGGTAAAATTTGGCTGCCACCTCTGTGCCAAAATACCTACTTATTTTAATAATGCTAGTTCCTGCTACAATTCCTGAGCATCCAGCCCACTACCAATGCTTCTAGTAAGTTCCCTTTCTGCAAAGCCATCTGATGAAGTAATTTACATATCTCTACTTGCTTTACCCTTTGTTGATAAAGAGAAAAGCAAAGGGTTTCCACCTCTGACCACGGCCTTAAAAAAAAGTCCTAGACCGAGCCCACTGATGCAGTCCCCGTATAAATCCCTAGAAACTCTCTGATCCACTTAGACATTTGATCCCTATATGCCTGGCCTAAGAGAAGTTTCCTATCAAAAGTCCACAACTTCTTCCTTCTCACGCACCCTCAACTGGGATTTCCAACAAAAGAGGATTATAGTGTGATATAACTCTTGGAAAACTCTCATTCCTCACTCGACCGCAAGGGCATTGGATAGAAAAAAACGTATTCTAGCTGAACAAATGTATTGTGTGGGGTAGAGTAAAAGGTAAAGTCTGGATATGGGGTCATAAGTTTAACGCAGACATCCAACAAACCCATGGTCATTCACCAACTGTTGTAGGTCCTTATAAACACCCTGCTTCCTCCCTGAATAGGGTTGATTCCCATAGGTGACATTATATACATCTACATGGCTATTTAGATCCTCACACAAAACAAGGGGATACGGCCAGTAAGACAGTTCTGTGTTAAAATAATCAAGCACTCCTGCTTCATCAGTGTTGGAGCCATTGTTCAAGCATTTCATGAGCTGGACACCCCCAATATCACCCTCAGTGATGACCCAGCCTCCGAATTTGCCTTCCTTGACGTGTTTACAAGAATAAAAAGCTTTGTTTGCCAATATCGCTGCACCCCTTGATGTTAGCCCTTGACGAGTACGTGGCAGTAATGACAGCCCTAGATCTTCCGACCAATACCATTTGTTCCATGGAATATGAGTCTCTTGTAGACAGACAAGGTCTGACTTTATACATCTCAAACTGAGGGCCACCCTTGCTCTCTCATTCCTATCATTAAGGCTGCAGATATTTTGATTGTGCTGATGCGTATTTTACCCCTTGTCATAATTTGTATATGAATACCATTGGCAACTGCTGGTGCTGCAAAGGCTGTTGCTTAATACCATTTCAACTTTTAGAACCACAGCTTCATACCTGTCAAGACGTCTCTGGTGTGATCTTGCACATAAACACAAGTATACTCTCACCACATTTCCCCCCCATTGTCCCCAGCCCTGTCTTGCACCCCCACCCCTCCAAAACACCAATTCAAAACCATACCTTCCCTTTTCACCTCATGAAAGCAATTGGACTTCCCAGGCCGGTGATGAAATGCTAGCCCCCCCATAAGTCAAGCCCCACTAATTAAGACCATTCAATCTCATATTGTTCCCCATGTAGAAAAAAAGAAGCTCCCAGAGAGATCAAAACACCCCTACCTTAACAAACCCACTCTACTGAAACATAAGAAAATAAATTATCACATTTTAGTACCAGCTAGAATTAAATATTTAATATCTAATTTGAAAAGAACGTAATGTTGCTGAGCTTCTATTTTGAACCTAGGCTATGAAAAAACTCTTCTGCTTTGATCTCGGACAAAATATTTTAAATTATCATGCTAGACCACCTTCTATTTCATTTGGTGGGCCTGAGCACCCTTTGCTTGAGGTTGTTGACTTAACTGGCATAAATGCCAGCATCGCTCTACTGTAAATTGGCAATAATCAGGCCGAACAAAAAAAGTACTGCTCTCCAATGAACATTTACAATCTGGAAGAGCCAGATTGAATAGGGCCTGGTGCAGCAAGAAGTTTCCTAGATAAATCAATATCACTGTAGGTTTGGGCCCTTTGTGAGATGACCGTGCATTCTGTCTAAAGGGGAACCTATGGGCTGGTTGGATTTCTTGATCCCAGTCCTAATTAGCCAACTCTGAAAACGCACCTTTGAAAAGCCCAACAATATATTTATGAACATCCTCTCCCTCTTCTTCTGCTGGAATACCCAACACTCTAAATGTGTTCCGCCTTAGCCTGTTCTCAGAATCTTCCAATTTCTTTTGGGTGTCCACCATTCGGGCTTCGAGGGACTTGGTTGCTTTTTTTTTGTAGTCAGCATCTCACTTTCCAATGTCACAATCTTACCTTCAGCTTCACCCATTCTTATCGAAAATTCTGAACATGTTTTAGCAACCCTTCAAATGGTCCTTTGTAACTTCTGACAGGCTGGCTGGGTTTTGCAACTTTCGGTGAAAGCTTTTATATCTCAAGGGGCACTAAACAAGGTTGTCCATGCTCACCGCTATTATTTGCATTATATAGCGATCCTTTTTACAAAAACTAAAGTGAGCACACTTTTTAATCCTGTTTTTGCTATTCAGGTTGAGTATAGGGCCCAGGCACATTCAAATGGTATTGCGGTTCTCACCACTGATCCAGCTACTGCACTTCCCGAGATCAAGGCTTTAGCAAGGCAGTCTTGGTTATGCTCTAGTTATAAGGTTAGCAAAGCTGAGGTACAGATATTGTGCACAGAGGAAGTAGGATTTGAGGACCCGTGGGTGGTCTCGGAGGAACATACCTTGGTGTGAAGCTTACAACAACTCTAGAAAAGATTGTGGAACTGATTATGACACACATTCTCAATAATGTCAAATGTGATCTAGAGAGAATGGATCATTCACATGTGTCCCTTTATGGAAGAGGTAGTGTCCTGAAAATGGCTATCTTAATAAAGGTGCTCTGCATTTTTAGGACGTTCCCTCTAGAAATTAACAAATTTTGGCTGTCTAGTTTTGAGAGCATCTGTTTCAGATTTCTATGGGGATACGACAGACCAAGGAGGGCAGCCATGTGGATGATCTCCCAAGGCTCTGGGGGGTGGACAAATAGTTCCTAGCTTCAGTTTCCATTATTGGGCATGTATGTTGCAACATATGTGCATCTTGCATTTTCACAAAGCAATCAGGACTAGCTCTGCTGAAACCCCACCTATTTATGAATTGACTCTGGGTAATCAAGTTAAAAGCCATCTTGGCACCAATCTAGAAACCAGCTATTATTAAAAAGAAACTAGGGGGCATAAGTAAGAGGACCTAGCGCCTCCTTACACCACATAAGCAGCATTTTTTTTACACTAATGTGGCCCAATGAGGCTAAAATCCCTGCACCATATTTACAAAGTGACGCAATGCATGCATTGCACCACTTTGTAACCCTTTGCGCTAAATTAACCAGTACCAGGCATAATGTATGCTAAGGGGGCTTTCCCCCGTTGGGGGGGAAATGGTGCAAAGAAATGTTGCAGATTTCTTTGCATAATTTTGTTTAAATCTTCTAAGGCCTGCTCAGAGCAGGTATTAAAAGGAGGCACTTCATTGATTACAGTGGGTGTTAATTAGCTTTGCAGGAATAGCATCAACATCTTTTATGGTAACCCTGCAAAGCTCCGGATTAGCATAAAAAATTCTGATGCTAGTCCCTAACTACCGCCATGGTGCACAGTATTTTAAATACAGGGCACGCATGGTGGTGTTAGGGGGTGCTAAGGGGTAAAAGAAAAGTGACGCTGCACTATGTGCAGTGCCACTTTTCTTAAATATGCCCCCAGGTTTAAGACCTTAAAAGCTGCATGTAGGATTTGGCTTCAGGTAAAATGGTTATTTGGTATTCCCAAATTTAATCTATATTCTCTCATGATGGTCTCATCTATTCTCCCAGCAGTTTTTCAAGATCATGTGACTGCTAAATGTGCTCAGAGAGCTGTGACATCTCTGGAGGAGTTATATATTTATGGGCAACTCTGCTTCTTTTTCGAATTACTCTGTGGTTTACACAGAGAGGATTTTTTTTTGGACTTTCTTTATAAACCTGTGAAGGACACGAAGGTGGTAACTAGGATCCCTCTGGTGGAAGTAGTGAAACGAAAAGCCAGGATTGGGATGATCTATGATCTATTGATTCAGGAGCTCCTAGATGACCTTGAATTGCAAAACTCTAAATGGGAGATTAGGTTAGGGTAGGGGTGGTGGGGCCTTATATTCAGGATTCCTTGGAAGTATGTAATGGGGTTCTTTTAACTGCTAGCTTTTAAAGTCAACATTTTATGACAATCTTCAATCTCTATTTTACCCCAGCAAAGGTAGAAAAATTGAGTGCCTGCTTTGGGGGTAAATGACGAGGTGTGGCACCCAGCTGGTGGATTGTCTTGACATGTTTTTCTCATGCTCTAAATTGCATGGTTTCCTTCCGGAAATTGGGAGGTTACTGAGATTAATTATAGAGGCTCTACTTCAGATTACTCCAGTACTGATGATCCTGGGAGTGATTGATCACAGGGAAATTCATGATTGTCTGAGACGAGTGGCAGACTTGCTATTTGTAGCTATGACAGTCACTTGTTTGAGTATTTCCTCCCAGTGGCTAAACTCGGATCTTCCTACTTTTTTAATCTGGAGTTCAAGGTTGTTAACAATGTTTAATATTGAGGTTCCCTTATATAAATTTAAAGGGGAACAGGGAAAAGTGACGGGGACTTAGGATATGGGCTCTGGTTATTGCTGGGAGGAATCAATAAGGTTGACCTCGGGGGGATTATAGTGTTTGGCTCCTGACACCTCAGGATGCTGTTGTACTTTGCAAAGCCATACTTGTGTTGTTGGACTTGTCCGATGGTCATGTGTGATCATTTTTCTTAGTTTCTTAAATTTATGTGACATAGATGCACTTGTACTTTACCTTTGATCCTAAAAGAGTCAATGGTAATGCTGTTATACACTGAAGGGTAATGGGGCCTGTAAGCCTTTATATTGTAATCATTTGTATATCTATGTCTATGTTTTTCATTTCACAAGCCTGGGTTGCAGTCAATTCCATTGCTTGTGTTTTACTCTTTTGGCATGTTTAGTGATAGGTATAATATACTTTCCTCTATGTATCTGGTCAAGATCGAGGCTAGGGATATGGTGTTGCTAGAAATTCTTTATGTTGGTCTCTAGTGAAATTATTGCTGAAATTATGCAACCTATGATTTTTTATAAGCTATGGTTAATTTTGCATTTTCATATTTATGTCTGTTCTGTTAGTGTGATATTTCTATGAAAAAACAATTAGAAAATGGAGTGTTTAGGTGCTTGGTAAACAAGACCCTGCTCCTCCCCCTTTATTTTTTTCTGGGAGAAAACATTGGGTTCAGCAAGTACACACACAGCAAAAGAGACCAGCTTATTAGCTGAGGGGGCTGGAAACCCCACTCAGGCAACAATGACAATCCTTGCCAGAGTGAGACACAAAAGTCACTAAATTAAGCTGTGCTTAACCCTCTACTAGCGTGGTGCAAAACCAAATTGGGCTTAACCTAGAGGTAAAGTGTAAAGTATTTATGTAGCACACAAAAAGTCCTAAAGTGAAAATTCAACAGAAGAAAAATCCCATACCAATTTAGAAAAATAAGGTCAATTTTATGAAATAAGATGAGACTAAAACAACAAACATCAATGGAACTTGAGGTATACAATTTCTAAGTTTTAGGTAAATATAGCGCTTAAAAGCACATAGCTTGACTTGCGGTCATCTGGTCGTGCTAGACCAGGGGAAAGTCACAAGTTCAAGTTGATTGCAATGTTACGTGAACTGGATAAAGGCACCAGTTTAGTTCTGCTGAAAAAGTTACCGTCTCAAAGTCTGTTGTGAAGAATCCAGTTCACAGTGAAGAGGACCACAAGGAGCATGGAGAGTGTTAAGGATGGTCATCTATGTAGCATAAAGAGCAGGCCAGGCATTGTCCCTGTCATCGTTGCAGCACAAAGAGCCAGTCAAGCATTCTGGTCCACATTGCTGGAGCTTCACATTAAGTTCAACGTGGGCTGTTGGGCTGTAGTGCAAAGTGAAAATCTTGTGTTGCCGGTTGTCGCTGGTGGTTGCAGCACAGCAAAGAGTTGAGTTCACTGGATCTTTGCTTTGCCAGTCGTCACTGGTGGCAGGCTCTTGGTGGGAACAGCCTGTTTGCAGTTGCAAAGGGCCAAAACTTCTGAATTTCTAACTTTCTTGTGGGTGAGTGCACTCCTGTTCCAGCCAAGGGTCCAGTACCTGGGAAGGAACCTTTTGGGGATCAGGGACTCAATCTAGCTGAGGCTAGCAGGCTCAGGCAGGTCCACTTGCAGGTTCATTCAGGTCCAATTGCAGCAGGTCAGCTGGGCAGTTGCAGGGAGACCTCTGGAGCTTGTTGTGTCCCTATAGCTCAGAACAGGAGGTCAGCAAACTGACCCTTACGGTCACCCAGGTTAGTCTGGGATGAAGGGAGCAGATCCAGTATTACATCTCACATCGCAAGGCAGGCCTCAAACAACAGGCCAATCCTCTGAGGAATAGGGCAGGCCTCAAGCAGTATGTCAGTCCTCTGGTGGCATCAGGGAAGCCCTCTAGGGAACCAGTCAGGCCACAAGCAGCAGGGGAGTCATTCTGTTATATCCACAAGTCCAAGAGTGTTCTGAAGAGTGGCTCAGGAGGTGCCAGCTTTTAAAGTGGGGGTACTGACAGGCCTGGACCATTCACTTGAATTCCACGTTTTCTCAGGAACGAGCAGAACCCACATGCCTGTGGACTAGACCTTCACCGCTGAGGTTACATGCAGAGAGCGAAGAATCCAGAGGGAGGAGGGGTTGGAAATAGGGAGATGGGAAGAGAGGGTATGAGACAACAGGTCCTGAGATGCCTTGATTCTGCAGCGCTTGCTAGTGATCTGATTTCTGTCTTGTGAGTAAAGGACCTTGGGCAAAAGACAGAAATAGTATTAGTTTTGAGCATTAATTCACCCTACTGCCTTTCTTAGTATGTGTTGAGGCGATTAACCATTGACAAAAATACACACCAATAAATATCTTGCTCTGAATCTTTCAGCAGACGTCTTATACAATGTTCTTGTTGAACAATGTCCCATAAGAAATATTTTTAAACACCTTTTTCAGCATCAATGTTTTTGGGAAGTAAAATTGTCACAGTTTTTCAAACAAGATAATATTCTGGACTGCTATCAGTTTTAAGTAAACAAAGTCCTTCTTTTTCTCCACGCCATGTTACTAAATTAGTTCCAATTAGGCCAAAGGAAGGCTTTTGGGAACCAGGAAACAGGAGTTGAGTCAGAAGAAGGTGCTGGAGAAGGCAGTGTACAAGAGGATGAGTCAGTGATAGCACATTTTGAAGACATAACAACATTGTACACTCCTTCTGGGTTACAATATATATGAAATCCAAAGATTGTATGGAGAATGCACAACACATCATTGTTCAACAGACTGATATAGAAATGTTCACTAGACTTACACAGAAATGTGCAGGTCCTGGGATCAATTAAGGGTACCTAGAGGTAACAAATAGTGTAGGATGAGCGTGTTGTAACACTAAGTCCTTATACTACCTCTGCATCTAATTCGGAAAGTTATTTCCCCTCCCCTGTCAAGGCTCCAAGAAGTATGGGGTGATAAAAGACTAGTGTCAGGTTCCTTTGGACGCACTGGAGGCAAGCCCCTTGACGTGTAAGTGGGGCAGGGAACCGCTCCAGACATCCTGGCAGGATGACTCATTTTACCAACACTTAGACCCTTTTGTCTCACTGTCTGGGAGAAATACACAAAGCCCAAAAGCAGAGCTATTCACAGTCAAGTCACCCAGGGAACTGACAGAAGGGACAAATGGTTAGCACGAGAAAATGCTAACTTTCTTTCAGTAGCATGTTCAGAATTGTTAATTAAAATCCAAGTTTACAATTAAACATGATGTCTCCACCTACTCCTAGTCCACAATTAGTACCTTAAATGGTAACCCAGTATGAGTCAATGGGAGGGATAGGATTTGCAGTCACTACAAGGACATGTAAAATGTAACCCCACATGCCTTGCTTTTTAAATGCAATGCACCTGCCTATGAGACGTTGAGAGGGTGATATATAATAGAAAGGAAGATTTTGCTAGGTTGAAATGGCAGTTTGAAACTTAACTACTGGCTGAGACATTATAGCTTGGAAGAAAATGTCAGTTAAAACATGCCATTTTAAACTAAAAGAAATCACTAAAATCCCTCCATTATTGTTGTCTCAAGTAACTATAACTTGTGATTAAAATAACTATAACTCACACCCTTGTCATACACTGCTAACTACCTCATTTTATATCACTCATGATATGTTCAATGGCATCATCAATAACATTACCTTAGCATCTAAATTACATCATTAATGATAACACTGTACTTGGCTAGGGCGCAAGTTACAGTTACTCAGTAGTGACATTATAGTTAGGAATTATTATATTTTACTTAACATTAAAAAAAGCTTAGGAATTCACTAAAAAAACAAAGGTTGCAGAAAGTTGCCAGTTATAGTTAGCAGAGCTAAGTATAGCTTGCACCCCTGCCATCCACTGCTTATTGCCGCACATATTATATCACTCATGACGTGATCTATGACATCACTGATGACATCTCAAATTAACTATAACTCACACTTTCCCCATGCACTGCCTATGCCAGTTCCTATTACGTCACTAATAGCATGTCAAATCATAGCATTCATAACAACACTCATGACATCTTGAATGACATAATTTATGAGAAGACTATGCATGGTAGTGGGCTGATTTATAGTTAATTTAGTCTGTCTCATGATTTGACAAAACTGTATGGAGAGTTACAGTAATATTTGGGCAGGGTCGTAAATTGTAACTTTAAGTGTAACTATAAAGTTAAAATTTCGAAGGTTTGTGTAGTTTACATTGGTATTGTATATAAATAATAAATTACATTTTCCTAGCTATAACTTATCTTCAACCTTTACATTTTTCATTGAATGTGTATTTTTTGTTTTTCATTTCTTTCTAATCATATAATGTTGTTTATTAGCCTATTAAATGTGATAATTTTTATTTTGGAAGCACTGTACTTTCTCTAAAGGTCACTTTCACATCAACATAGTCTGCTTGATCATTTTGCCTTCAATAGCAGTTCCTCAATAGTACAGCGGTACCTCTATAAAACTGTAAAATTATATTTACACCAAAGAATTATTAATTTAAAATATGGATTCAAGGTCTCATGGATAGATTTTTTTAAGGGTATATGTGTTAATATTACAACTGCACGTTGTGTTTGTGCACATACGCGTACTGCAATACTGATGCAGTAGTATTGAGATAGTACAGTGGTATTTTCATTTTTGTAAAACTGTATTTCATATGCTTCGAACTCTGTCAATTGTAGGAAACAGGAAGCGTATACTCCTTACCCCCATTCAATTTGATATATTCATAGGAGAAGGTTGTGCTCTTTGGAAGAGGGACTTTTTTCAAAAGCCACCTTGCGACACTTGGATAACTGCAATGGCTGATTTTGTTACTTGCAACCTATGTAATAAAGTTATTTCCCATGGGACTATGAAACAATACTCCTTCATTACTACTGGAATGAGAAAACACTAGACAATTCAATTAATATTCTTTATTTGGACGCAACATACATACATAACATTTTCAAGACAGAAAAGCACATTATAATTTAATACATTAAAAGAACAATGCATATTACAATAGACATATAACGGCCCAGCCAAAGCACACAATAACAGGATTATATCCAAAATCAATATGGGCCGTATTCTTAGAAATGAGCAAGTCATCAATTCTGGAGAACACAAGTGAGTATCATGAATTCAAGTCAGCATAGTGTTACGTGCCTTCACTGCAGCTTTTAAAAACAAGCCCATGAGCAAGACAATTTCAGTATCATATAGTTGCATCAGGGACGGGAAGGCTAATCTCACTTGTGTGATGTCCCCAAACTTCTTACTTAAAAATGATATTAACAAATATTTGGTGTATCTTTCATAAAACATGCAAAAAACGCAAAGTGCAACATGGTTTGACCTGACGTACCATCGCAGTGACATGAGACATTGTCTAGATGATGCGAGAAACTTAATGGAAAACATACAAATGTTACAGTGTCTGCCCTGAACTGCACTAAAAGTGAGCATTACTTTCCTGTTAATTCGTTAAAGGGATACATAATTAGATAAGGCATAACAAACATGCTTTTTACCGAGAGTACTACAAAATTCAGGCTCGACAAAAGCACGCAACTGCCCAATCCAGGAAATAGCTGATTTTGCAAAGGAAAGCTAAAGAGTACACATTCTTCTCTCACAGAAGAGACAGTCCCTGATGATGTCCCTTGTCAGACTTCCCTGTCCGTTTTTCCAAATAGCCAGCCATAATAAGGCCGGTCTTACACTGATGAACTCTACCAGAAAAGTCAGACCCAGGTCTTTGTGACAGATAAAACTAGATAATTAAATGGGGACTGCAAGGAGCCATCTACAAAAATGATTTTCTTCGCGCTGACTAACTGCACCATCGGAATTGCCACAGATTTCTGCCCCATACAGAGCAGCAGAGGTCTATTGAGATCTGTAGATCTGCAACAATGGACGGATCGGACCACCTCCCACAGGTTGAGGGAGGCTGAATAAAGAACTAATTGCCCTCGACAGCTTCACTCTGCATTGAGTGATGTTAGGCACGCAAGACACAGGGGAAGAAAAGGTAACCCCAAGATAGGAAAAAGGGCTCGTGCAGCTTAGCTGACTTGTTCTGATAGAGATACTGGAAAACTGGTTACATTTAGGGCCATGCGCCAGAATGTAAGATTAAAAAAATTGATGCGTAGATCTAAAGTAGGCATAAAATTCACGAAGGCAAAGACCAGAAGATGCAGTGCCCTTGGTGTATGTTTCATCAGAAAGGCGTCATCTGAATACAAGAAAGTAGGTAGCAATGGTCCATGGATTTTGGGTACATCCTGTGTAAGAGAAGTAGAGATGGATAAAGATTGTTTATGTACAGTACAAACAAAAGAGGAGCCAGGACACACCTTTGGCACACCCCTTGAAGCACATTTATGTCCCAAGAAAACTCCCTTTGTCTGCTAACCATAATTCGCACCTTCATGTCAGTGTGTAAGTAAGCCAAGAAATGCACTAAGATGTCATCCAACCCACATTAAATGAGCATGTGCCAGAGCATGGAACGGTGAACATAATAAAAAGCTGAAGATAAATCCATAAATGCCAGTTAGAGTGTGATTAGTTTAGCAACAATGTATTTCTCAAGGACAAGATTTAAGTTCAAACACTGCTCGATTGTGCCCAATTTACTTCAAAATCCAAATTGACAAGGGTAAAGGACCATCTCTGTCTAAATCCACTCTCTGATACGATTATATATAATCCTCCCAGGATCTTTACAGTAGAATCAATCAAAGAGAATGGTCTATATGAACCTGGAAAGTAACAATTATCTTTTTTAAAGATGGCTACAATTATTGATGTGGACCATGAGGAGGGCAACGTGGCGTGAGCGAGATTATTAGAGACATTAGCTAGCAAGGGGCCCCAGAAATCAGTGCTATGTTTTATGCAGTCAATTGGGGCACCATCTGGGCTGGGTGCCTTCCCGCTAACACTTTGAGTAATTGCATCTACTACTTTATCCAGACTGACTTGTGGCAAGAGGTCCCAGTGCTGGGTGCATACTTAACTACAGCGTTTTGCCGTGACCTCTTTATCGTGCTTCCTTGCAAAGGCCACATTGCCACGATCTGTAGGCTTGTCTACCAGGGCCTGTTGCAGCTGACGATTGGCTGAGGAGCAATCATGGTTAAACCATCTTGGGGAGTTGACAATAGGTCGATAAGGCTTTAACAGCCCCTTCCTGATGTTTGTACAAAGTCCAGTAAATGCCTTGGCTATCTGTGGGGTGCTGGCCTCTCCTGCAGGGCATACATCCACCAGTTCTCAGTTTTCACTGATTATGAGACTGAAAAACCAAGAAGATTTGCACAGCTGCCACACTAGTCTCAGATTATCTGTGGAGAGCTTGGGACTGGTCGTTGTTTTGTCCAACTTAAATTTTTCCCTTGGGGCCCACCGAAAAGGTACTACCAGGGGGTTATGGTCACCATAATTAAACTCAATATTAATCCAGATAGCAAAATATCTTCTAGGCTATGTGTTATAAAGATGTAATCAATCACAGATGATTTAGCCCTACCTCTGTAAATTGGGCAGTTTCAGATGTGCCTGCTACTTCCATTGCATTATACATGTTGCATGCCTCTAGGTCGAATACTAAATCCTGCCTCCTAGGATCCATACTGAGGTGTGGTGTGTTAGACTTAAGTGGCAATTTGATGTTGAAATCTCCAGCCAGAAATAAATAAATTGGACATCCAGAAATCAGGACTCCTTCAGTTAATGTGTTTATATAGTCAAATAATTCAGAAAATGTGGAATTTGGGACATTTATGAAATCATTGTTATTAAAGTTTGCTAGATACAAATGTATGTGAGTCTTTAGTAATATACCTTGAACAGCACTGTTGGGGGAGTGAAGAGCACAAGCGGACTCCACTTTAGATACATTAACACATACATCTAAATCTCCTGAAGCATGGCCATGATGAAAGGGATTAGCACGGATACAAAAACATATAAAAACATTGACCAGGGAGGAAAAATGCGCGACATCCCAGGTCTCCTGAAACATTATAACAGCATAACCCTTCATAAAAGTTAACAAATGTGGTAGAATGAGATTGGAGCTGAGCCATGCAATGCTCAAACTTACAATTTTCAGTGTATGATCACCAAAGATGCTTGTAACACTGGGGTTAAAAGAGACACTTGAAGGGGAGAAGCACATGTACTGCACTAGGATCAAACTAAGAGGAAACAGTGCCAAAGAATGCAGCACTCCTAGTCTGAGTCTTAATTTATTAAAGCACTTCCCAGACATCAAATAAAAGGCACATGAATATATAAAAATAAGCATACAACTAAAATGAAGTAAAACATTTGTGTAGAATAATCACAGCAGTTAAGCAATCACAGACAGAAAGGTGCCATGCATCAAGAGTGAACAAATAATATATATATATATTTATATTTATAAATATATATATATATGTATATATATATATATATATATATATATATATATATATATATATATATATATATATATATATATGAATACATATTTGCTAAATAATAAAAAATGCATCACCAATGTTTTTTTTTTCATCATCCTCTCCAGTCAGACTGGGATACCCAGGATGTCCCAAGGCAGGAGACCCCCAAATTGGGATCAAAGAGATCCTGGGCAGTGCGTCCGCTCTACAAGTGAGTTCCTGCCTTGGTGTCAAGTCTCTCTGTCTTTTATACTTTAAAACAAGCTCAATGAGAGATTTCTAAAAAATCCTTTCCCTCTGTTATGAAATTAAATACTGGCTGTAGTTTGACTGTGTTGAAAATATGCAAGAGAATTGACTAGACTTCCCATGCTAATTTCTGAGGCAGGGCAGTACATTTCTCTGATAAAAATATTCTCAGCCTTGTGCAGTTGTATCTAGTCCGTATCCCCCATCCCGCATCCAGCACAGTATGACAAGAGAAAAACAGGTTATGTGTGGATAACAAGTTTTGAGTGAAAGAACATCTGTGCTGCCCTGCAACCGTAGCAGGGCACAACATGAAATCACCCACACAGCATGGAGTCGATGGTCAAACATGGAGAAGGAGGTTAAATATACATTGCATTACACCACACCACCTTATTTCAGGAAGGTCCATGTTAAACTATAGTTTCCCCAGGTAGTCATTCGACATCTTCTAAACTATTCAAAGCCTCAAACCTATTAGCATGGGCAAACAACTGTACCTGATCTACAAATGTGTCAGTGCGAGGGTACAAAAGGTATGGCAATTCATTCCTCCAGGTTGGTGCATGCTGAAATGAAGCTTCAGAAGGAGAAAAAAGAGGCTGGAGCAGGGAGATCATCAGCACCAACATCTTGGGTTACTGCAACGCCTCCAACTTCTTTGGCACCTCCATCACCAGGTGGTGCATTTGTCTCTGCAGTAGCACCTTCTACTTCTTCTGCTCCATGAATACGTCTACCAGCCCCTGGCCCTGGTACAGTAGTGCTAATATATCTTTTGAAGCACAATTGCAAAGTAGTAGACTAATATGGTAGTACAGTATATTGGGCCCTCAGCTATGCTGTCATTGTAGCAGGAAAGAGAGATATAAACATCCATCATCAGCTAGTCATAGCTCAAAAGTGTTCTTCCCAACAACCATATTACTGTTATTATTTTTAATTGTGTTGTCCTCCTTTTTTCAGTATAAACTATTGTTTTTGTTGGTCATTAAAACCTTGTATAAAAAAAAAGTCCAGAAAAAAATCTTAAAATGAAAAAAGAAAAAAAATATTTTCATAACTAACTAAAGGTCTCAGAAGATAAAGAGCTTCTTGCCAATATTAAACATATTTTTTCAGGTACCAGAAATACTAAATTGTAATTATTATAGAGATAAGTGGTAAGTGTATGGTAACTTAAAAATCTGTCTTATGGTGGCTTTCTAGTGGATAGTAGTTTTATAATAGAGCCTTACAGTTATATCTGATTGTATTTAATAAACATAATACAAAGTCAATCCATTATTGTTTTCCTTTTTGTGTGCTTACAGACAGAACTACCACTTCTGTTATACTATCATGTCATTATTTAAATATGTACAGTTCAAAATGATCTTATGGTAGTAGTCATCATGAAACACCAGGGAAAAACAAATCAATTTGATTGTTTAAAAACCCATAGATGTTGCACATGTCCTCCTGGCAACGTATTTAATTAGGTAATTAGATCTATGTGAAAGCACAGAAGACAACACTACTTAGAGCAGATTTTTACAAATGTCATCCAATGCCTGGGCACATAATGACTTATCTCCTGAATTAACTAACTACAACTCATATGTACCATTTCCTAAAAAAAGCCATACAGATGCAAATAGAAACATACCTGTGTTATCTAGAAATATATAGCTGAGGCTGATGAGGTATAATTTCAAATTCTCTCTTATGTCTTTGAAGAAGAAATGTTAAGGTTTGTGTAAATATAACTAATCTTAAACCATTGTTTTTTCATTGAAAATATATTCACTGAAGAAAACAAAGTATAAACAGACTTCATAGTCAAGTGAAAATGTCAGTTCAAACATAAAGGCCCTGATTTAAGAAAAATGACTCACAACTGTACTAGCGCAGTTGTGCGTCAAAAAAATTATAGTGGGCTAACACCATTCCTTAGCACCATCTGTGCGCCATATTTAGAAAACAACACACCATGGCGCTAAGAAAAGGTGAGCATAAAACAAAATTAGACTATCCATTGCGACATGATGGAAAGAAAAATGAAGCTAATGATGTAAGAGTGATGTTAGAACATTTTGCAGCATGTTTTTTATGCTAAGCGTGTTAGCGCCATATTTAACAGCATTAGCATTAAAAAAAGTGCACAAGCAATACAAAAATAGGGAGACAAGATGGAGAATGCAGGCCAGGAGAGACCCCAGATAGATCCCACTGAGCCCAGTATGAGCTAGGAGGGACCAGCAAAGTCCCAAGAGAAGAAGAGGAAGCGGACAAGTCACTTTAGTGAGGAGGAGAATGACTTCTTAGTCAGAGACGTGACGGAGCACCAACAATAGCGCTTCATCACCTCCAAATTGCCAATAGGTAGGAGAGAGGCTATATGGCAGGCAATAGTAGATAAAGTCAACAGTGTGGCAGAGGTGAAAGGGACTGATTGTAAGAAGCACTGGCATGAACGCAATCGCAGAACTAAGGAGAAACTTGCCAGGAACCAAAACGCAGCACTGCAGATTGGCGATGGAACTCCTGCACCCCAGTAGGACCTGGATGAGCTGGAGGAGATGGTGGCAGCGGTCATCTCGGAGGAGCTGGTCATTGGAATTGCAGGACAGGACAGCTCAGACTACCAATACCTACCACAAATGCATGGTAAGTTGCAGGGGGGACTATCTGGATTTTTACAAAAAAGCAGAAGGGGGAGGCACATAGGACACACTGAATGCATGCAAATGGGTTTCTTTGGGACACGTAGGGCCAAAATTAAAAGGCACCATCGCCACTGGAGCCTCACTTTTAGTGACACACTAGTGGCGCTATGCACTCAAACACATACACAATGTGGTGTCAACCAATTTACTGTGGCTTAACACCACCTTGTAAATATTGCCCCTACATATGCAGCACTTTGACTGGAAGGGGCATGCAATCAGTGTGGCTGTAGCTGTGGTGTTAGGATGGCGCAACAAGGGGAAATGCTTTCATTCCTCCTTGTGTCATTGCCCTTCTTATGTGTGCTGTATCCAGCAGCACAGAAAGAAATGCCAAATTGCCATAGTATATTGTTTATGTGCAGGAAGGGACACCTTCCTGCATATAAACAATCTGTCCCCTCAGTGCAGGCATTCTTGCATTATGGTGTAAGGATGGCTGCGTTGGTGCAGGGAGCTTAAATCTGTGCAGGGGGGAAACGCAGGGGTGCGCTGTATTCCTGTAAATATGGTGCATCCCTCTGTTTCAAAAGTGGCGCAGCAGTGCGCTGTGCCACTTTTGAAAAATCAAGGCCTCAGTTTGCAACATGTCCTACGCTACTCGCACAGGGTGGCCCAATTACAGCTCTCATACACCTCTATGCACCATTTAGGAATAGGCACAAAAGTGAACATATACAACATATGGGGCATGTCTGTGATCATAATTTGTGCAGCTGTACAAGTAGCTTCAATTTCACCATGTAACAAGGTTGGCTGTGTTGTGGGAATGGTTGGTGTTGTGCATAAAGAGAAACCATCATGTGTAAGAACAGCCACAAGTGGCATCAATGATGCACTATGGGCCCAATTTCACCAGCCCGTAATGCAACAGTACCATCATACAAATAAAAGACAATGTGGATCAAAGCTGCCCACTCTCCTCGTGCCACATTAACAAAGTCTCAAAATGCATGCATTGATCCACATTGTACATCCTTACACCAACATATGCCTATGGCAGATATGCTGTATACAGGGAAATGTCCCCTAGATAGGGAGGGATGAACTAATCAGGCTAACAATCCCTAAAGGTTGCACTGTGCCATCTAATTAGCATATCTGTGGGGCCTGCTAAAGGCAGATGACAAAATGACACAAACATTGTAAGCAATGGACCTCCCAGTGCTTTGCTGTACTAGTTCCATCATTCATGGCACCAATGCAGGAAAGCACCAAATTAGTGACAACACTCATTAGACTACAGTGGGAATATCCACCATGGTGAATAGGAATGTAAATGATGTGCTACCATGGTGTCAGTGGCTGGGCCAAGGGGCCTGCAAGGAAATGGTGGTGTGAGATCATTGTTCCAAATACCTTGAAGGATTGCCTTATGTGTGATGCACAATGCAACACATAAGAAAACAACTACAACCTGGAGTCTGTAGCATGTCACTGAGCCACCAGTAGCAAGTAAATGATGAGTCATATCAACACCCACTACAGTCAAAGATTGACATTTCATTAGCCCATTGCAGAAGAGGATGCATTACCTCCTGCCTGTCCTGGATTTTACAGATGACATGGATGACCAGCTGCTGACCATCAATGAAGAGATTCTCCAAGATATGCTAGGTTCCTTCCAGACAGCTCCTCCACTTGCGGGAGGAGACACAGTGTTGTAGGGTCTCAACATGAACCACCCAACTACCAACACACAACACCAAACAGTCCTGCCAACGCCCTGGACTCTGAGGGCCCAGACATCAACTTTCAAAGGACAGTTGTAGGAGTCTTGCATATGCTGGCCAAGTAGGTGTCGGTGGGAATGGAGACTATGGCAGGCAGCCTAGAGAAGGAGTGCTGAGGTGGCTCAGTCCAAATAAGGACAACTCAGCTGCCATCAGAGGCACCCACTCCCCACTATGTGCACTACGGCAGTCCCTGGCTGACATAGCTGCTAACATGAGGCAGAGGCTTCATTAATTACCCTCCCAAAGTGGCAGCAGCATGATAGATAACTGGCTAGGGATGATAGAAAATGTCCTGGAATCCAGACAGTGGGAAGTGGCCTCCCTCAGGGAAAACATAGCTGCATACCACCATGATGTAACTGCGTGTTGAGAAATCAGCAGTTTCTAATTGCTGCAGTAATGCCTTATGTGGTCCCACAAATGGCAGCTGCCAGAACCTTTGATTCCACATCTCTATCCACTGATGTGTGTGTGCCCCCCTCAACTATAACAACAGCACCAACCATGGCACAGGAGGCACCACACACATCAGAGGATGAAGATGTAGAAGGCATAACATTCACACGTAAAACACCAGTGGTTGCCACATGGACAGTATCTCTTTAGTTTTGTACTTAAGATCATGCCAGTGTTGTGACAGCTGGCAATGAGTCCTCTTCACTCAACCACTGCTGACTTATGTGCTATGGACTGTCATTGTCTCAATTGTTACATATTGTCAGTTTGGACACCTCTCCACTAATGCATAATTTTCCTGCCCATGTCTCATTACATGTCCCTCACCAATGGACTCAGGATCTCTCATCGGGTCAGTGAACTGGACTTTGTACTGCACTGAAAATCAACTTGTACATGTAAATAAATCACCATAATCACATGTATCATGCACTTTTTTCAGAGTTTAATCAATTCATATGAATGTCTGCATTGTGTGAAGCAATGTCAATGAGAACAGAACTAAATGACTTTTGCGGCTTACTGTGAGACACAAAGGCATACACTAGGACCCAAACATGATGAAGGTGACCAATAATATTGTGGACTACAACCACCTTACTGAGCCTCACAAGTATGGATTGAACATATTTCCATGTAAGTTGACATATGGCATGAATGGTTCATAACTCAATTGCCAGGAATTTTCCCTGATGAATGTACCAATACAACAAATATGTGCGGAACTGAGTATCATATTCAAACCTGTGACAGGCAGCTGTCAGTTTGCCAGTATCCATACCCCACATAAGGTGGAGTATAATGTGCAAAACCTTTCTAAAAAGATTGTGACAGATCTCAGCAATAACAATTGAGGTAGCATCATTACCTGTCAAATATATTTTATCCGTACACTATCAGAGAGTTAGGAACAGCACTGAAAACTCTCTTGAGTAGCTGATGTCATAGCACTGCCAATTAGACAGGTTCTTGGGCATTGGGGATGTACACAGTCATACATGTAAATCAATACTGAATGTATACTCTAAGGCATTTCCCCAACTTGGCCAGTGCAGACATGAGAACACCCAGACAGTCAATCATCATGGACACCTAATTGTTCAAAATATAACAGTATTTATTGGCAACTAAAAATACAACCTATTAAAAACCTAACCTACTCACTAACCTACACTAAGCTAGCCTACACTAACTTATCTTAAACCTACAGCTATCTATCCTATTCTAACCTTAACTTATACACATACGCCTCTCAATAAACACTGTCGCCAACCCCATTATGAGACAATAGACGTGTAGGAGAACATGAACTAAACTGCACACATACTAACTAATCCTATGTTCTAAACAAATATATATTTTTGGTATTTTTTAACAATGTTTTATTTTTTTGTTTAAAAAAAAAAGAATTGTACTTCTTCCACTAAACATAACCCCCCACCCAACTACCCCAAAATGAAAACAATGCCTAAATCCCAACCCCAAACTACACTAACTATATCCTACAACTAACATACACCATCCTACCTAACCTATGTCTAACACACTAAAACCCACTAAAACTTTGAACGATGCACACTGGTGAAGGGAAGGTCCATGGAAGCGGCATGCAGCCACACTTACAGCTTCTTGAACCTTCTCTTTATAAGTGTCAGCAATTTATAATTTCAGACATTGTCTGCCTCAAATCCAGCCAACCTAGCCTTCAGCTCGGCCATGCCTTTTTGCATTTCTGCCTCACAGCTAGAGCCAATGGCAGATGGTCTGATGTCTGAGGTTCTGCAGATGAGGGTAACCGAACGCAAGGAGCACCACAGATTCTGGATGCTGAGGACACTCCTGTAGTTGAGGTGGTTTTTAGATGTTTGTCTGGTCCACCATTAGGGAAGGCCTTCCACGCCCCGGATGATTTCTCCGTGTGGTATCGCCTTGTCATCTTCCTGTAACCAGCGTGGACCTAGCAAATGTGCCAGAACCTTTCTACTCATTTAGTGAACTTCTGTTAATGCGCTGGAGTCATTGTGGCAGGTAACACAAGAGGAGAACATCTCATCAGTAACAGCATTGGGTAGAGGAAGAACAAGCATGCATTGTAAACAGCATTTCGTGATGACACATGTTGCCAAGCGTTAAGTCAAGAACAAGGGCAAGACCCAAGTCCATTCAAATCTGTCTAGCAAGCATCTACAGTATTTAGTACATCACAGGGATAATGGCTCCCCAAAGTTGCACACTAGGGCCAAGGTGTGAGAGGGTTTAGGGTCTCCTTCCACCACATTAGCAGCATGAGTAATATGACACAAATAAGCACAACAATGCCAAATGGTCAACAGAATCTCAACAAAGTGGTACAGTACCTGTGTTGTGCCAAGTTGTCACCCCTTGCCCCACATTAGGCCTGTGCCAGGTTTGATGTATGCAAGTTTTGCATTACCCCGGTAGGGTGAATGCCAAAATGGTGCACTGCAATCTACGGGTTTCAGCTGCCTCATTTTTCTCCTCTAGTATAAATGCCAACTCAGAGCTGGAACTAAAAGGGGGCACACCATTAAAATGGGCCCCTATGTACAGTCCAGGTTTGGCATAAGATTCTCTGGCACTAACCATGAATAGTAGATCATGTCCATCAAGATGTTAGCCACAATTGGCACATACCCAGCATCATGGTGTCCCGTATATCATATACTGCACACACATGATGGCGGATAGGAGGTAGCTAAGGACAGCAAGAGAAGTGGTGCATGTAGGAGACTGGCCTGGTTTGTAGTTGGTACCAAAGGTACACCTTATACCAGGCCCAGCTATCCTTATTAGTGAAATGTAGTCAGTGGCTAGAAGCCAGGCTCTCTAGGGGTACTGTGGATGAGCAGCCAAGGCCTAACTGGGAGACATGCAAAGCTCATGCAATACCACTGTAGTCACACAGTACTCACACATGAAAAAAATACTCAGTCTTACAAAAATATAGGCACTTTATTATGGTGACACAAATGCCAAAAATAGCTTAGAGACTCTACTCCCTTAGGAGGTAAGTAATATACACAGTATATACACTAGAATGCAGTAATAGCTGTAAAAACAGTTAGAAAACAGTGCAAATAGTGAAAATCACAAATGTTAGAAATGGGCCTAGGGGAACACAAACCATATACTAAAATAGTGGATTGTGAAAGTCGGTTTGCCACCTAGTCAAGTGTAGTGTGTAGAGGGGCACTGGGAGTGTACGAAAACACCTAAGGTAAGTAATAGAACCCACCCTAGAGCCCAGGAAAGCAGGAGCAAATCACAGTAACTTTCCTAGAACACACAAGAACATATGATAGAAGATTTTGCAAGAACCAGAAGAGACTGCAAGACACCAATGATGGATTCCTGGACCTGAAGACCTGTGAAAGAATGGGACAAAGTCCAATAAGCACTAAAGAGTCCAGGGAGAAAAGGAGCCTGTGCTAACCCAGATGAAGGTGCAAAAGAAGAACCACAGGTGAAGAAGCACTGCACCAATGAAGACGGATGCGGATACGTGGTTGGTGCAGATGATGTCCCACACCGGATAGATGATTGCAGTCTGGTTTGCATTGCTGGATTCTGCCAACAAGCCTTTCCTCTCTAAAAGGTCATGGTTAGTGGGAAATGGTGGTGCCAGGGACCAGGAGGGACCTGGTGGCCTCTAACCAGGAAGGGAAGACAGAGAGGGCTCTCAGCAACTCAGAGAGCCATCAGAAGACCAGGTAGCATGCACAGGAGTCCCACAGCACGGGGACAAAAAAGGTGCAAAAGGAGGCCCACTCAGCACTACACAAAGGACTCCATACCGCCAGAGCACCACGCAGGAGACTGTGCATCGCAGGAAGGAGTGCTGGGGGCAGGAGCTGCACGGTGCATGAATGACTTTGTGTAAGGATGCAACAAGCCTTGGTAACTGCAAAACACGCGGTGCACAGGAGTACTGTCTTGCGTGGGGAAGCAAGTTCTTACCTCCACCAAAGGTGGACAGTAGGAGGTCAGGACCATCAGGACCACTTTAGTCCATCACTTGTGATGCTGCATTCAGACACTCTTTCAGAAGAGGGACCCAAGCCACAAGTCGTTGCTGCAGACGGGTGCCAGCTGAAGCGTGACTCCTTCACTTAAAGGGAGATTCCTTTGTTCTTCTGGTGCAGGCTGAAGACAGGCAGTCCTCAGAGGATGCACAACCTGGAAACAGTTGCAGTTGCTGGCAGGAGCTGAAGATACAATGTTGCATAAGTCACCTTTTCTTTATGTTGCAGTTTGTAGAGTTCTTGGAGGGTCCAGATGAAGTTTCGTTGGTAAAAGGTGAAATAAAGGATGCAGAGGATCCCTGCTGGAGTCTTGCGATCTGAATCTGAGGAAACACGCAGGAGAGAAACCCTAAATAGTCCTGAAGGAGGATTGGTCAGCTAACAGGTAAGCACCTATCAGGGGAGGGCTCTGATGTCACCTGCTGGTACCAGCCACTCAGATGCTCTCAGAGTTCCCTACCAACTTGTAATACAAGATGGCATAACCCAGGGACACTCTGGAGGAGCTCTGAGCACCACCCCTAGGGTGGTGATGGACCGGGGAGTGGACACTCCCCTTTCCTTTGTCCAGTTTTGTGCTAGGCAGGAACTGGGGTCTCTGAACCGGTGTAGACTGGATTATGCAAGGAGGGCACCATCTGTGTCCTTCAAAGCATTTCCAGAGGCTCTGAGAGGCTACCCCTCCCATGCCTGTAACACCTATTTCCAAAGGGAGAGGGTGTAACACCTTTCTCCCAAACGAAATCCTTTGTGCTGCCTTCCTGGGATTGAGCTTCTTGAGCAACAGGAGTGCAGAAACCTGTCTATGAGATGGCATCAGTTGTGGCTGCCTGGAAAACCTCAGAAGGCTGGTGTGGCTGTACTGGGGGTCCACTGTGGAGCCCCTAGAGTGCATGGAATCATACAACCAATTCTAGAATCAGCATTGGGGTATAATTCTAAGATGTTAGACACCTTACTTGGACATATTTTGAGTTACCATTGTGAATCGGGACATAGGTATTGACCAATGTCCAGTGCACACATGAAATGGCGTCCCTGCACTCAGGAAGTCTGGGCAAATGGTCGTGGGTGACATGGGGGCACCTTGGCTATTGCAGGGGTGCCCTCACACACAGGTGCTCTGCAGCCAGCATTCACGGTTGGAAGGCCTGGTATATGGTTGATTTAGAAGTGTCCTGGTGCAGTGTAAATGGCTGTGAAAGGGTGCATGCACCTTTTCACACAGGCTGCAACAGCAGTCCTGTAGAAGCATTTGCATGGGCTCCCTATGGGTGGCAAAAGTAATGCTGCAGCCCATAGAGATCCCCTGAAACCCCAATGCCCTGGGTACCTAGGTATCATAAACTAGGGACTTATAAGGGGGCACCAGTATGCCAATTATGAGTGGAATACTGTGTTAGCAGTATCCAACAACCAAATTTAAAGGGGAGAAGACATGAGCACTGGGGTCCTGGTTAGCAGGTTCCCAGTGACACAAACACACTGACAAACAGGCCAAAAATGGGGGTAACCATGCTAAAAAGAGAATACTTCCTCACAGTGCAGCACTTGGTGCTGGGCCTGTTGACCTGTGTTTGCCCCTATCTGTGCACAAACTTGATACACCGCCTAACTACCAGGTACACACCCACCATGCATATTTCATACATATGTGATGTGATCATGCTTGCTCACAATTGTCATGATGGCTAAAACCTGTTGTTTCATCTGCACATATCTTACTTGCTACAATCCATGGACTTGTCCCACATCCATCTGGAGAAGAGCGCAAATCTTAATGTGTACTCAACTGACTGTTGTCCTTCTCAACAGAGCTCCTTGTACGTCCGGTGACACACTTCATTGTTGAAGAGCAGTGAAGCACGGGGGGTGCAAGTGTCTCCTTGCAAAAGGACCTAGAAGAGCAATACCCATGTAGGTATATTGTACAATGTCCTGACTAAATTTGTGCAATGTGTGGCATACAGTGCTGGAAGAGGTGCTGTGAAAACATATGTTTGCTATATCCATGCTTTGTAGAGAGCCAGCACCTCTGACACATATCATGACTGGCATCTGACGTGTTTCTGGCCATACAAAACATTTCCTGAGACCCACTAACCCATGGCAGCACACGTTGGCACCTGTGCAACATTCTATTAATGTCAAATCCTCAGCATACAATCAGACATGATGTCGATCCCTAAGGTTAGATGATGGTGTAGAAACTGACACACATGCCATTTGTACATGGCTTAATACACATCAAATCCTCTCAGACACAACACTGTATGTACGTATACGACATATAAGGTGACACTTATTGGTTGCATCAGGGTCTTCAAAAGTGGAAACCTCTCCTATGACAGTTTAGTGGTCCTACCTGCAAGATATGACAAGAAAACATAGCTTTATGATTTTTGAGCAAAGATTAGCATGGATAGATGTTACACATTGCACTTGTTTAGCTGGGTGACAAAGTCAACTTAGTGTTCGGAATGACCCATTGCCATCTACAACATGTCAGTCACACAGACATAGGTAGCACCCAAAAACAAACATAGCAATGTAACTCACCCATACATACATACATGTCTCTGATTCATATGTCACACTTACTGGGGACAGCAACGCTTAGGGGCAGGTAATAGGGAAGTGTCGCTGCCCCCAGAGCAGCACCACTTTCCTTGTTCCCCATGACACCCCCTTTTTGCCACCTTGTGTGCACCATATCTAAGATAAGGCACATAATGGTGCAGGGAAGGGGGCAATGGCGTCATAATTGTTGATGGAATTGCTGTACAGTTTAGGGTTATTTCCTAAGAATTTGGTCCAACCCGGAACAGTACATAGGGGCCCATAAATAATTTATGGTGAGCCCCCTTTTAATGCCTGTTTTGAGCAGGCATAGAAAATACCAGAATGCTTAACACAAAGATTTTTCTCTGTTTTCTTTGTGCCATTCCTTATATGGCCACTCTAACAGGGGAATGCCCCCCCTGCATGCATCATGCATGGCGTGGGAATCATGTTGCTCATAGGCTCACAAAGTGGCACAATGCATGCATTGTGCAACTTTATCACCCTTTCTGCTACATTATGCCTGCACCAGCTGTCATGTACGCAAAGGGGGCATTTGCCCATTGGGGGGACAGAAGAAATAGCACATTGAACCTTAAGGTACATTGAGATTCATTTTGTTTTGCACATTTGAATGCCTGCTCAGAGCATGTGTTGATAGGGGAGCACACCATTATATGTTGATGGCCCACTGTTTGTTGGTCAGGGTTTTAGGCAAATTGATGGGAATGGCCCTGAACAGTACACCAGTAGCATAAAACAAAATGGCGGAAATGCTCCCTAACCTGTGCCATGGTGCTCTGTACCTTAGATACAGTGCACACATGGTGACAGTAGGAGGTGCTAAGAGGTGCAAGATAAGTGGGGCTCACTGGATCCGGCCAGGCTAAAAAAATTCCTGTTGTGTCCCCCATTGATGTTGTGCTGTCATTCCCTTTGGTGCATATTTGAAGCTTCCTGGGCCATGTTTCAGTATTGACTTTGCTTTAGGGCTAGAATGTGTGCTCTCTCAGATCACTCCTCATCAGGTATGCTGGCCTCAAGGGGCAAAAACTAATGTTCAAGAGCATTCAGGGCCGTATTTATACTCCGTTTGCGCCGAATTTGCGTCGTTTTTTTCGACGCAAATTCGACGCTAAACTAACGCCAACTAACGCCATATTTATACTATGGCGTTAGAGGCGAATAGCGCCAAAGTTCCCGGAATGTGCGTCATTTTTTAGCGTGAACCCCTTCCTTGCGTTAATGATATGCAAGGGAGGCGTTCCCGTCTAAAAAATGACTCCCAGGCCTTTACGTGGTATTTATACTCCCGGGCAAAAGAGACGCCCGGGAGTGGGCGTGGCTAAAAACGGCGCATTTGCGCCGCTTTTTAACGCCTGGGTCAGGCATGGCGTTAAGGGACAAGTGGGCTCAAAATGAGCCCAGAGTGCCCTCCCCTGCTCCCAGGGACCCCCCCTGCCACCCTTGCCCACCCCAGGAGGACACCCAAGGCTGGAGGGACCCACCCCAGGGACATTCAGGTAAGTTCAGGTAAGTTTTTTGTTTTTTTTTTAAATAATTTTTTTTGGCATAGGGGGGCCTGATTTGTGCCCCCCTACATGCCACTATGCCCAATGACCATGCCCAGGGGACAGAAGTCCCCTGGGCATGGCCATTGGGCAAGGGGGCATGACTCCTATCTTTACAATGATAGGAGTCATGTTGATGGGGGATGGGCGTCGTTAAAAAATGGCGCAAGTGGGGTTAAGACGATTTTTTCGACGTAACCTGACTTGCCCCATTTTAAGACGCCCATACGCCATTTTCCCCCTACGCCGGCGCTGTCTGGTCTACGTGGTTTTTTCCCACGCAAACCAGGCAGCGCCGGTCTGATTGCGCCGTCTAACGCCATTCCATAAATACGGCGCCCGCATGGCGCTTCAGAATGGCGTTAGACGGCGCAAAACTTTTTGACGCTAAACTGCGTTAGCGCAGTTTAGCGTCAAAAAGTATAAATATGGGCCTCAATGTGTCTCTTTTTAGTTGTTTCCCTTGCGTCATCAAGGTGAGACCTACCACCTTTACCCACAACGTGAGTGGAGACTCTATTGATGTAATGTTTCCCTGAAAATTATGGTCTTTTGTGGCTAACTTCCATTCTCTACTTTTTGGCTTTTTAAGGTACCAAGGCCTCAATATGATGAGGTAGTGTTTGTCCTCTAAGCCCCACCCGACACCCGCTACAGGAGGAAATAGTCAGAAATACCCCTGGTTAAGTTAGTGGCCTCACTGACTTTTAACAGCTGGTGAGTCAGCATGAGAAAGTGATCAACTCAGGAAAGAATATGATGCACCACTAAGTAAAAAGAGGACGTGCTCGCTTACTGGGTTAAGGGTACACCATACATATGCCAGTCCCTGGGCAATGAGGAAGTCTGCTAATTGTCGTCTGACTGAGACCAGGAGCCTGGGGCAATGTTGGTGTATGCTATCACTCAGTGTTGTGTTGAGGTGCCCTCACATAGTCACTTCCCCATCTGGAAGACTGTGTAGCAGAGTGATCAGGACTGGTAGTATGGGGTCCCAAAGTTACGCTGTGATATCTTTTGAAGGTGTGGTTAAGATGCCCCCCTCCCAGGTCCCAGAGGGCACCATAAAGAGACCCAGCGGATCGGGCCATATTTGCCAAATGACCATGGGCAATGTCCACCTCACAAACCTTACAAATCCTCTATTGGAGGTGGTATGGACCACATTAGCAGCCTTATTATTTCCCCAATGGTGAACGGCATTACACCTGTGGACTAGGAGGTGAGTCTCTTGTAGGAGAACCATCTCAGGGGAATCTGGTTTGAGGTACTGAGGCACCACCCCTCTTTAACTTTGTCAGGTAGGCCATTGAAATTCCAAGATACTATCTTTAGGGTTGACGTACTAAGTTTTGACATCCCGCTGTATGGTTAAAGGACCACACCCGGGGGTGCTGGCACTAAGCTGTTTGGGGGTCCGACTGTGAGAGTGAATATCCTGTGCTCCTCAGCTATGCTGACTGGACGTATGTATCTTGCCTGAACATATACTACAACAACTATCCAATTAACCCTCTGCAATCATCACTCCCCACTCATTGCTACACTGCACTGCAGATTACAAACTGCCCACCTCCCCAACTGTGCATAGCGCCTGTTGCCCCAACCAAACATACTGATAACTAGTATACATCACTACCACCATCTGGCACCCACCCAGCCCCTTACTCGAATGCCTTTACCAAGTTGGTGTCTCATATTCTCTGTCTCAATCTTGCTCCCACATACTGATTTAGGACCATCGCTGCCTGCTCCCAGACCATCCACAAGATGCTTTGGGCGCATATCCAGTGCCACATTTATGATCCCACGAGCCCCTTGCATCTCCCCATGGGTATTAAGATCTGATTTGCTGATCTAGATGATGCCCTGACCCGCACCTCCACTTCAAGTGTTTTACTACACTCCTTTGCCATGCTGCCACCACGGGCCTCTTAGGGCATTTGCAGTGTCTTGACTCTCCTCCCAGCTAACATTCAATCCAGTCAATCAGAACCAGCTTCTGGGCTCGCTAAAAAGTGAGTTTTGCATGCTGCAACTAATCAAAGCTGTGCCGGAAAAGACATTGGGGGTCATTACAACATTGGCGGTAAAAGCCGCTTACCGCCGTGCAGAATCAATCAATCAATCAATCATATTTATACAGCGCGCTACTCACCCGTGAGGGTCTCAAGGCGCTAGGGGGTGGGGGTCACTGCTACACGAAGAGCCAGGTCTTGAGCTGCCTCCGGAAGGCGAGGTGGTCCTGGGTGGTCCTGAGGTGGGCGGGGAGGGAATTCCACGTCTTGGCTGCCAGGTAGGAGAAGGATTTCCCACCTGCAGTGGTTTGGTGGATGCGAGGGACGGCAGCGAGGGCGAGGCTGGTGGAACGAAGTTGACGGGTGGGCGTGTAGAAGGTGAGGCGACGGTTGAGGTATTCAGGGCCCTGTTGTGGAGGGCTTTGTGTGCGTGGGTGAGGAGCCTGAAGGTGATCCTTTTGTTGACGGGTAGCCAGTGCAGGTGTCTCAGGTGGGCAGAGATGTGGCTGTGGCGGGGTATGTCGAGGATGAGGCGTGCAGAGGCGTTTTGTATTCGCTGAAGACGTTTCTGAAGTTTTGCGGTGATTCCTGCGTATGGGGTGTTTCCGTAGATTAGGCGGCTCGTAACAAGGGCGTGGGTCACAGTTTTTCTGGTGTCGGCGGGGATCCAGCGGAAGATCTTTCGGAGCATGCGGAGTGTGAGGAAGCAAGAAGACGAGACGGCGTTGACTTGCTTGGTAATGATGAGAAGGGGGTCCAGGATGAATCTGAGGTGGCGTGCGTGGTCTGAGGGGGTCGTTGCGGTGCCCAGGGTCGTGGGCCACCAGGAATCGTCCCAGGCAGACGGAGAGTTCCCGAGGATGAGGACTTCTGTTTTGTCTGAGTTCAGCTTCAGGCGGCTGAGTTTCATCCATTCCGCGACGTCTTTCATTCCATCCTGCAGGTTGGCTTTGGCAGTGGCTGGGTCTTTGGTGAGGGAGAGTATCAGCTGGGTGTCGTCGGCGTAGGAGATGATGTCAATGTTGTGTTTGCGTGCGATGTCGGCGAGGGGGCTCATGTAGACATTGAAGAGAGTAGGGCTGAGCGAGGAGCCCTGTGGGACGCCGCAGATGATCTCGGTGGGATCCGAGCGGAACGGCGGGAGGTAGACTCTTTGGGAGCGGTCAGAGAGAAAAGAGGCAATCCAGTCCAGGGCCTGTCCATGGATACCGGTGGAGCGGAGGTGGGTTATTATGGTGCGGTGGCAGATGGAGTCGAAGGCAGCCAAGAGGTCGAGGATGATGAGGGCGGCTGTTTCTCCGCTGTCCAGCAGAGTTCGGATGTAAACGGTGACTGCGATGAGGGCGGTTTCCGTGCTGTGGTTGGCCCGGAATCCGGATTGGGAGGGGTCGAGCAGGTTTTTGTCTTCGAGGAAGTTTGTCAGTTGTTTGTTGACGGCCTTCTTGATGACTTTGGCTGGGAAGGGGAGGAGCGAGATGGGGCGGAAGTTCTTCAGGTCGCTGGGGTCCGCCATGGGTTTCTTCAGGAGAGCGTTGACTTCTGCGTGTTTCCAGCTCTCGGGGAAGGTGGCAGATGCAAACAAGCTGTTGATGATGGTCTGGAGATAGGGGGTGATGATGTCCTCGGCTTTGTTGAAGATGTAATGTGGGCAAGGGTTTGAGGGGGCACCGGAGTGGTTGCACCGGAATGGTGTTCATGGTAGTTTTGGGCTCTTCGGCGCTGATGGGTGTCCAGGCGTTGAGGGTGACGTCTGGGGCTGTGGGTTCCGTGGTGGTCGGCGGGGTCTGTGGACCGAAGCTGTCGTGTAGGTCAGTGATCTTTCGATGGAAGAAGGTAGCGAGGGAGTTGCAGAGTTCTTATGAGGGCGTGATGGAGTTGGAGCTGGCGTTGGGATTGGAGAGCTCTTTGATGATGTTGAAGAGTTCTTTGCTGTTGTGGGTGTTCTTGTCCAGTCTTTCTTTGAAAGATGCTCTTTTGGTGGCGCGGATCAGCTGGTGGTGTTCGCAGGTGTCGTTTTTGAGGGCTGACATGTTTTCTGCGGTGTGATCTTTGCGCCAGGTTTTCTCGAGGGTACAGTAGGTTTTCTAGGATTCTTTGAGGGCGTCTGTGAACCATTGAGGTTTCCTGGTGTTGATCTGTCTTGGGAGACGTCTGAGGGGGGTGAGGTTGTCAGCGCAGTTGGTGATCCACTGTGTGAGGCTGAGGGCTGCGTTGTTGGTGTCGGAGGTGATGGTAGGTTGGTTGTGGTTGAGAGTGGGGAGTAGCTGTTCGGTGGAGATTTTGTTCCAAGGTCTGCGTGAGATAGGTTGTGTGCAAAGGTGGAGAGTCTTGCGTCTGAAGGTGAAGTGGACACATCTGTGGTCGGTCCAATGTATTTCGGAGGAGTGGCTGAAGGATACGTGGTTGCTGCCGGAGAAGATGGGGTCTAGCGTGTGTCCGGCGATGTGGGTGGGGGTGTTCACCAGTTGCTTGAGACCGAGGTTGGCGAGGTTGGCGAGCAGGGTGGTGGTGTTGGTGACGTTGTTCTGCTCCAGGTGGAAGTTCAGGTCTCCGAGGAGGATGTAGTCTGGCGAGGCTAGGGCGTGCGGGGAGATGAAGTCTGTGATGGATTCGCTGAAAAGGGTGCGTGGTCCAGGGGGCCTGTAGATGAGAGTTCCTCTGAGGGTGGTCCTGGGGTCGGTGTGGATCTGGAAGTGCATGTGTTCGGCGGCGAGGGGGTTGTCTTCGGTGGAGGTAGTGACGTCGATGGAGTTCTTGAATATGATGCCGATTCCTCCTCCGACTTGGTTGGTGCGGTCTTTCCTGGCGATCTTGTAGCTGTCGGGGATGGCTATGGTGATGTCAGGGGCCGATGAGGCGTTCATCCAGGTCTCAGTGATGAAGGCGACGTCCGGTGCGGTAGAGTCCAGGAGGCCCCATAGTTCAATGGCGTGCTTGTGGACGGAGCATGCGTTGATGAGGGTGCACTTGAGGTGGTTATTGGCGCGTGGGCTGGTGGGCGGGGTGCAGTCGCAGTGGAAGGTATGCTTGCAGGTTTGACATGCGAAGGGTCCATGAGTGCGTTTCGGGCTGGCTTGGTAGCAGGTTGTAGAAGACCAGCAACACACCGCCGCGGCCCCGGAATTCCACCACAGCTATTATGACCCACAGCTCGGACTCTGCCAAAATTCAGGGACCCACACAAGTCCGCCACACCAAAGGTCAGTAATAAACTGGCGAAAACAAAACCTCCACCGTCACGCCAACAGAAATACGCCCACACTATCACAACACACAAATCCACGCGGCGGTCTTTCAACCGCGGTATTCCATTGGCGGTACACACCGCCGCGCTCAAAATACACACACATCTCCAAAACACAGCCACATTGGACCATTAAAAATACACACTCCTGATACACATACACACACCACTCCCACACACTCAATACACTATAAAACACACACCCAAATCACCCACAAACCCTTACGACAACAAATCACGAATGAAAGCCAGAGAGAGACACCACCATCAACAACACTAGCATCCACAGGCACACAACACCATCACCCACATAACTTCCACGCACCTCACACAACACCCCACTACATATCAGCAAACTTATCACCACACACACCACCCCACACATCACCTACACCACCCCATGGCACGGCAAAGACACCCCAGGTTCTCGGAGGAGGAGCTCAGGGTCATGATGGAGGAAATTGTCCGGGTATAGCCACAGCTATTCGGATCACAGGTGCAGCACACCTCAATTGCAAGGAAGATGGAGCCATGGCGAAGAATAGTGGACAGGGTCAATGCAGTGGGACAACTCCCAAGAAATCGGGAGGACAACAGGAAGAGGTGGAACGACCTACGGGGAAAGGTGTGTTCCGTGGTCTCCAGACACCACCTGGTTGTTCAGTGGACTGGCAGCAGACCCCCACCTCCTCCCCCACAACTAATAACATGGGAGGAGCAGGTCTTGCCGATTCTGCATCCTGAGGGCCTCGCAGGAGTAGGTTGAGGAATGGACTCTGGTAAGTCAAACCTTTAACTACTTCATCCCCCACCCACCTGCATGCTATCACCTGCCCCCACCCTCACCCTCACCCCCATCACTTCTACTCCTCACAAATGTCCCACTATCACAAACCACACATCCCAACACCAGGCCCTGCATGCAAAAACAAAGCATGGACACCCATCACTAAAGCATTCCCACTGCACATACCCATACACCCCCCTAAACCACCATCACACAAGGTTCCAAACAGGAATGCAAGCACTGAGGTACACGGTCACCCACCCATTGCACACCTTGACACACACAGATGCAATAATCATGCCTTTATACCCCTGCAGGACCCCTACCCAACGTCACCGGACAGGAGGGTCCACACATGTCCACACCACCAACAGAAGAGGCCCACAGTGATGACAGCACCTCTGTCCAACTGGATCTAGATGACCAGCCTGGCCCATCGGGGACCTCAGGACAGTTGGTTCCCATCACACAGTCACAGGCCAGTACAGAGCTTCCCCTCTCTGGAAACACCAGCACAGCACCCACCCAGCGGGCCCTTACCTCCGTCCCCAGGACACATCAATAAGCAGTGTGTCCACCACTACAGGGAACCCAGGCTAACCCACCACCCCAACAACAACAGGGACCTGGGGGCAGTGGTAGTGGGCACATGGTCCAGGGGACAGCGGCCCAGGAACCCAGGGGAACTGGGAGGGCTGCTGTGCAACAGGGGGCGGACAGTCCCAGAGAACCCACTCTCCACGAGGCCCTCTCCTCCATCATGGGAGCCTACCACCACTCCCAGGAGATGATGGCAACGGTACTGGCCAAGTTTCAGGAGACCCAGCGCCTGCAGGAGGAACAGTATATGGGCTTCAGGGAGGAACTCAGAACCATCAGTTCCACCCTGGTCACCATTGTAGGGGTGCTGAAGGTAGTACTCAACACCAGGAAGGACACTGTGGCACTACAAGGGGCCCCTGACACTAGCCTGGATGATGAACTGCCCACCACCTCCACCGGCACTAGTGGACAGGAGGCACCGCCACAGGACCACCACACCAGCACCCCACCCCCTGCAGAGGGAGAACCACCTTGAAAATGGTCCCTGAGATCCAGGAACATGACAGAGAATGATGCCAAGACCTCCGCCAAGAAATGAGACCACCCTGATTCTCATCCTACTGTCCCACTTTGTCACCCTGTCTATCCTTAAACTGCCCCAGCTCCACTTCCTATGCCCATTTGGGCAATGAACCTGTGAGACTAATAGACTGGACTCTGTCATGGACATTCCTCCGCCATCAACCATCACCATTTTGCTACCCCCTCCAATTTTGAGCACTAAAATATACACCCTTAAAGCACAAAACAATCTGGAGTCTGACTGTGATTTAGGAATAGTGTATTAGCAATAGCTGTGGCAAAAAGCTCTTTCATTTGTAATGTCAACATACCTATGTTACACAGCTCTAGTCCATGAGGAAACAAAGCAGATGTCACACAGTGGGACCCACATCTGTGAAATCATAAGGGAAAGTGACAACTTAGTGACCATACACTGGGTGAAAATGACAGACAGTAGAGAGGTAGTAGTGTTTAAGTACATGTAGTAGGCAGGTTTGTATTCTTACCTGTGTCTCATTGGAAATATTGCTGGATCACTAGGTCCCTGTTATCCATGTCTTCTTCCTCTGCTTCCTCGTCTTCACTGTCCACAGGATCCACAGCTGCAACAACACTGCCATCTGGACCATCCTCCTGCAGAAAGGGCACCTGTCTTCGCAAAGCCAAGTTGTGAAGCATACAGCAGGCCACGATGATCTGGCCCACCTTCTTTGGTGAGTAGAATAGGGATCCACCTGTCATATGGAGGCACCTGAACCACGCCTTCAGGAGGCCGAAGGTCCGCTCGATCACCCTTCTAGTTCCCCCATGGGCCTCATTGTAGCGTTCCTCTGCCCTTGTCCTGGGATTCCTCACTGGGGTCAGTAGCCATGACAGGTTGGTTTAACCAGAGTCACCTGCAAATGGCGAGGGACAACTGTTAGACACACACTAACCTGTAGGGATATCCCCAGACAACCATTATCACTGATTTGCTTCCAGGTGCTCACCTAATAGCCACACACGGTGCCTTTGGAGTTGACCCATCACATAAGGGATGCTGCTGAGCCAGGGAACATGGCATTCACATGGGAGATGTACTGGTCTTCCAAACATTCATAGAATGATAACTCTTCCGGTTTCTGTACACCTGTTCACTCCTGTGGGGGGGGGGACCAAAGCCACATGGGTCCCATCAATGGCACCTATGATGTTGGGGATATGTCCTAGGGCATAGAAATCACCTTTCACTGTAGGCAAATCCTCAACATGAGGGAAAACAATGTAGCTCCGCATGTGTTTCAGCAGGGCAGACAACACTCTGGACAACACTTTGGAAAACATAGGCTGGGACATCCCTGATGCTATGGCCACTGTTGTTTGAAATGACCCACTTGCAAGGAAATGGGGCACTGACAGCACCTGCACTTGAGGGGGGATTCCTGTGGGATGGCGGATAGCTGACATCAGTCTGGCTCCAGCTGGGTACACAGTTCCTGGATTGTGGCACGGTCAAGCCTGTATGTGATTATCACGTGTCTTTCCTCCATTGTCGACAGGTCCACCAACGGTCGGTACACCGGAGGATGCCGCCATCTCCTCATATGTCCCAGCGGACGGTGCCTATGAAGGACAACAGCGAGCACAGAGTCAACCAACTCAGAGGTACATACCCACAGCTTACACAGAACACCATTCATAATCTAAAAAGTGGCCTGTATGTGTGTTGAGTCTAGGCCTAGGTATGTTTGACACAGTTGAAAATGAAGCCATGTGGGCCCCTGAAATGGCAGCTGCCTGACCTCTAAAGTGGGACAATGGGATGTGAGGTAACTGCGCTGGCGTTGTACACCGTCGTGGTAGGCGGTCGAAGACCGCGGCACAATGCTGCATTGGTTAACATTGGACCCTATGGGTCCCAGGAGCAAATGACGATGTACGCCGGCGGTGACGGTACGCACCGCCGCGGACGTGACTGCCATTTTCTATCTGTTCAATCACTCGATACCTGATCTTCTACAGGAGAGGACCTACACTGCAAGTGCTGCTGTGACCAAGGTCTGGATGAGACAATGGCTCGAGTGTCTGGGGAAAGGGCCTCTGCCTTCACATCGGAGGACTTGGAGAAACTCGTGGATGGGGTCCTCCCCAGTACACGCTACTGTCCTCCAGACAAACAGATAAGTACACTGGGAGCATGCTGTATGGGCTATGCCTGTGTGGGATGGGGTGGATGAAAGATGGGGGGGTAGATTTAGGCGTGCATGAAACGACGGTGAGTGCATGTGCCACATGGCAAGGGTAGGGGTGGTGGCCAATCACTTGGACGGTGTAGTTGGTAATAACTTTCTCTTCCCCCTGTACAAATCATGTAGGTCAGTGCCCACCAGAAAAAAGATATTTGGCGTGCCATCGCCAATGACGTCAGGACCATGGGGGTCTACCACAGACGGAGCACCCACTGCCGGAAAACATGGGAGGACATTTGCCGCTGGAGCAAGAAGACGGCGGAGGCTCAGCTGGGGATGGCCTCCCAACGTGGGAGGGGTGCCCGTCGCACCATGACGCCCCCTGATGTTCAGGATCCTGGCGGTGGCGTACCCGGAGTTGGATGGGCGCTTGAGGGCATCACAGCAGACACAAGGAGGTGAGTACACTCGCATTCTGCTGACTTTGCGCGCAGTGGAGGGGTCTGGGTTGGGGAGGTTGGCTGTGGGTTTCCCTAGGCCAGGGCAAGTTCTGTAGGCAAGGTCCCTCTGTAAGGCAGGCCGTGTGGCACCCCAGCCCACCTCTGTAGAGTGCCAAGTACACCTAGTCATGCCCCTGTGTCATCTATGTGTGCAGATGTCGTCCATAGCCTTGTAGGCCATTTCCCAGGAATTGAACAGTGGAGACCAAGAGTGCGGCGTAGTGTAGGGGGCTTCTGGGTCTGTCATGTCCGCCAACGGAAGCGGTAATGCATGCACTCAACATGTCTTTCTTCTGTCATCCCCCACTTTTTGTGTTCTCCCTGTGCATTAGCATCACCAGCCGGCTACTGCTCCGGAGCACGAGGGAGCTGCATCCCACATGGCAATGGAGGGCCACACTACGGACTCAGAGTTCACCAGTGGGATGGAGGGCGAGGGCAGCTCCACGGCGGGGACAGGAGCTGAGACCAGTGACACAGACTCGTCCTCTGATGGGAGCTCCCTGGAGGTGGCGGCAACATCTGTGCCCCCCCATCTACAGGTACAGCCGCCACCCCCCCTTCCAGCACCCGCCCTCCCAGCAGCCCCTCAGCCTTCACCCCGTGCCCGCTCACCTGGGAGGGTGGGCATCACCTTCGCCCCAGGCACCTCAGGCCCTGCCCCAGTCACCCCTGCTGCCCTCAGTGAGGAGGCCATTGACCTCCTCAGGTCCCTCACTGTTGGGCAGTCTACCATTTTGAATGCCATCCAGGGTGTAGAAAGGCAGTTGCAACAAACAAATGCATTCCTGGAGGGCATTCATTCAGGTCAGGCAGCCCTTCAGCGAGCTTTTCAGAATCTGGCCTTAGCACTGATGGCAGCCATTGTCCCTGTGTCCAGCCTCCCCCCTCCAACTTCCTCCACCCCAACCCAATCCCCTGTACCTCAGCCTATCCCAAGCACACGTACAGACCAGCATGCACACACGTCAACACACAAGGGAAGCTCAGGCAAACATAAGCACCACACATCCCACAGGCACTCACGCAAGCATCACACACATGCAGACACACCAACATCCACTGCCTCCACTGTGTCCCCCTCCTCTTTGTCTCCCTCCTCCCTCCCTGTCTCATCTACACTCACACCTGCATGCACTACCTCTACAGTCACTACGTCCCTCACCAGTACACCCACCACCACACCCCGGTCACGTGCAGTCACCACCCCCACTACCATTCACACGTCCTCGGTGTCCTCTCCCAGTGTGTCTTTGGCGCCCCCTCCGAAGATACACAAATTCTGGCACACACACACCCAACAGCCATCCACCTCACGACAGCCTCCAGCGCATGCACCTTCACCCAAAGTCAACAAACGAACACCTCCTACAACCACAACCTCTTCCACCACTCCCAAACCCCCTCCAGCTACCCACCCCAGTGTGTCAAAAAAACTTTTCCTGTCCAACCTTGACCTCTTTCCCACACCTCCCCCACCCCGTCCGTCTCCTAGGTCCTGAACTAGCACCTCAGCCACAACATCTCCGGGACCAGTGGTGCCTGTAATCACCGGAATCTGGAGTGCACCGGCCACTAGGGCAGCCAGTGTGGCACGGAGCCACAGCACAGACAGTCCCCCACCCGTGAAGCATCAGAAGTTGGCCAGTGCCCGGCAGGAGAGGGGGAAGACTCCAGCCACCAAAGCCTCTCCCAGGAGTCCCGGTGGGAGTGTGGAGTCAGCTGTGACACATTCCAAGGTGGGGAAGGGCCACAAAAAACCCAGCAAGTATGGGAAGAGCAGCACAGTGGAGAAGACTGCCATCATCCCTGCTGCCCAGGAGGCCACCGCCAGCATCATCCCCGCTGCCCAGGAGGCCACTGCCAGCACAAGCCCAGCTAGGCCATGAAGGACCGCCAGCAAAAGCCCGGCTGGGCCATGAAGTACCACCAGCATCTGAGTCCCTGCAATTGAGACCGCCGTCTCATGCACCACTGAACAGGGCACCGCCGCCTCAAGCGCCGCTGAACAGAGCACCGCCGCCTCAAGCACCGCTGAACAGGGCACCGCCACCTCACGCACCGCTGAACAGGGCACCGCCGCCTCACGCACCGCTGAACAGGGCACCGTCGCCTCAGGCACCGCTGAACAGGGCACCGCCGCCTCAAGCACCACTGAACAGGGCACCGCCGCCTCATGCACCGCTGAACAGGGCACCGCTGCCACACACACCGCTGAACAGGGCACTGCCGCCTCAAGCACCGCTGAACAGGGCAACGCTGCCTCAAGCACCGCTGAACAGAGCACCGCCGCCTCATGCACCGCTGAACAGGGCACTGCCATCTCAAGCACCGCTGAACAGGGCACCTCCGCCTCAAGCACCGCTGGCCCATGAGCGCCAAGGGCACTGACGCTACTCAGTCCGTCACTGGCAGGATGAAGCACTCTGGGCACCATGCCCCCTCCAGAACGAGTGGAGAGATTCATCCACTACCTCTGTCCTTAGCAGGATGAAGCACTCTGGGCACCATGCCCCCTCCAGAACCAGTGGAGAGATACATCCACTACCTCTGTCCTTAACAGGATGAAGCTCTCTTGGCACCATGCCCCCTCCAGAACCAGTGGAGAGATCCATCCACTACCTCTTTCCTTAGCAGGATGAAGCACTCTGGGCACCATGTCCCCTCCAGAACCATTGAAGAGATCCATCCACTACCTCTGTCCTTAGCAGGATGAAGCACTCTGGGCACCATGCCCCCTCCAGAACCAGTGGAGAGATACATCCACTACCTCTGTCCTTAGCTGGATGAAGCACTCTGGGCACCACGCCCCCTCCAGAACCAGTGGAGAGATACATCCACTACCCCTGTCCTTTGCAGGATGAAGCACTCTGGGCACAAGGTCCCCTCCAGAACCAGTGGAGACTGTTATCCACTTGAGAGACTGTGGCTTTGCACTCCCCAGGATTGAACAGTGGACAGACCACCCACTGTAGAGACTTGAGAGACTGTGGCATTGCACTCCCCAGGATTGAACAGTGGACAGACCACCCACTGTAGAGACTTGTGAGACTGTGGCTTTGCACTCCCCAGGATTGAACAGTGGGCAGACCACCCACTCTAGAGACTTGAGAGACTGTGGCTTTGCACTCCCCAGAATTGAACAGTGGGCAGACACCCACTGTAGAGACTTGAGGGACTGTGGCTTTGCACTCCCCAGGATTGAACAGTGGGCTTGTGGCCCCCTCGTGGATTTGGCATCATGCACTCAAGCGGCTGAAGTGCCCCCCCCTTTCCCTCCCCCTGAGGTGCCTGTTTAGTTGCTCTCTGATGCCCCTGCAGTGTTCTCTTCGTCATGGTCGGGGATCATGTGTGGGCCTCGCCCATACCGTGTGGGCCCAGTGTTCCACAGACTTAATTGGAGCACTACCTGGACTACTATGCTTGGTATATATTTTGTAAATGGTGTATATATTTTTTTTTGCCTACTTGTTTTTAATATATTACAATGGTTACAATCATTTTCTATTGTCTTTGCATTCTTCCGGGGGGAGTTGGGGGGTGTAACTGTGATGTATTAATATGCACTAGTGTGTTTGTTTGTACCGCCGTGGCGGTCGGAGTGTTAAAGTGGCTGTCTTTGTGGGCGGTTTCCGCCACGGTCGTAATTGCAAAATGTTTACCGCCGGCCTGTTGGCGGTCTTACCGCCGCTTTAACACTGTCCGCCAGGGTTGTAATGACCGCCATTGTTTATTTGTGATCCCGTTCTCTCAGAGCCTTTGTCACCTAAAGGATACTGCAGTACAGCCTTTAGACCCAAAAACAGAAATTGTGGACGAAGGTAACCCAAGTTTTACCTACATGCAATGGAGGGGCACAGCGAGCTGCTTGGTGACTCACGTCCCGGTATCAGACATTTATGAGTATTGCTATGATGGGCCAGGCTTTCATGGTGCACCTGGGATGCAGTGGGCTACCTCCACCTAGAAGACTTTTGGGAGTCCACATGTTTGCAGCTGTTTCAGGATGAGATCATCCACAAACAGGTGCATGGCTGGACCCTTGGAATTTTGAGGTACCACTAGTATCCATAGATCATTTCAGCAGGACCAGCCGTCCAAGTCTTCCAACTTCTCTTACAACTGTTCTACTGTGGCTTAACGTCATTTTTCATACATGGCCACATGCTCACATTTGCTTTCCACATGCTCTGTAACATTCCCAATGACTGTATTTTGGTACTATGATTACTCATGTCAGCTATGAGTAGAGGCAATGACACAATCAAGCTTTCTATGTCATTTGTCACACATATAATTAGGCAATGTCTGTGATATGTTAGTACATTGCTTGACTTAAAATCACATTCTGAGTTGATTGGGTGTAATACACCTAGACATTTGTGTGTATTGGTTCCTACATGTCACTGTCTTGCTAATACACATGAGTGACACTGAGAAGCTTGTTCTTAGTACTCACCTGTGATGTTGTCATTCAGACTTAGCTAGATTACCTACCAGACACAAACCTGCCTTTGAAGGTACTTGCTAGCCTTTTCCTGTGCAGCAGTCTTCACGTATATATTTCCTGGATTGCTTCAGGCATATGTCAAGCCAGCACACTTGTGTGATATGCATGTGACAATGTAAATTGTATTAGCTAGAGACAAGGCCCACATTCCACCAACACATTCATGTGGTAATGAATTATTTAGGAGATGTTTATTGTTCCTGACTATGGGGCAGATTAAAGTGAAGTGGTGCAGTCGCCAGTGCCGGGCCACTATTCTTTCCACCCTTAGCATCATCCTACCACAATCATGTGTGCTATATTTTACAGACTCCACACATGGAACAGGGTAGGGGGCAATAGCATATGAGGTATTTGATGCAATTAATGTACTGTTCAAGCTCCCAGCGAAGATTGAGGCCCTTACCATGAACAGTACTACAACAACTATCCAGTTAACCCTCTGCATTGGTACCAATTGTGTGCCTTCTTTAAACAGCTGCACTGAGCATGTATCAAGAGTAGCAGCAATATATGGCCCAGGTGTTTTTGTTAAATTCCATAGCACCATTTTGCCCACTCCCCTAGCTGTACACCCCCTTTGCATACTTAATGCTTGTCACAGGCATTCTGTAGCACAAGGTGTTACACAGTGGCACAATGTCTGACTTGTGCCACTATGAGTTTCTGCTGCTGATATATTTCCACAAGGATACACTAGGCCCTCTTAATTCAGGGCCTTTGTCCCAAAGTTGTTTACAACTGTTGTGGTTTAGTCATGCTCTCTGAGATTTGTGCAAGTTACAATCGGTATGTGATGGTGTAAAAACATTTTCCATGTACATTCTGAGTTTGCATGTTTTTATTTGAATATATCCAAGGTGATTCTTGAAGTACAGTTCTACGTGAAACGTGTTTTTCATTATTAGTTCCCTTCCAAGTACTCCAGCAGCATTATTTTGTTGTTTCCCCTACTCCAGTTGTACACCACTGTGGTCATCATCCTCATGGGGGTCATCTACTTGGTATCGCAGGGGGTATGTGTGCATATACATATGTTGTGCAAAATGGCACACCCAAGGATGATTTTGCAGAAAAGGAGTCTTGCATATAACTGTCCTCCTCCTGTAAGATGTAGCCACCTAAACCTTGATTTAAGAAGGTCAAATGTCCGCTTCACAACATTTCTGGTATTTATGTGGGCTTCATTGTAGGCCCGCTCTGCATCCATTGTGGGATTTCGAAAAGGTGTCATGACCCATGGCTGGATTCTGTAACCTTGGTCAGCTGCAAAGGAATGTGAGAACATGTATTAATCATGCACATTAGTCAATTGCTAGGTGCCACGGCCCATATTTCTTTGAGTAGAGTGGTATATCAGACTAACATCTGGTATTGTGTGTGTTCCTGTTTGGATGCATGGTTGCATTGGTCTATGGTGGTGCACTTTTCGATCATAGGTTGTGGCTTAGGTACATGGTGATTGTAATTGGAATTTTTGTCTAACAGTTCACCCATGTCAAATGTATGCAATGTTCTCTATATGTGAGCCAGGTGAGTAGAGCTACAAGGCCCTGGAACCTCCATTCACCACAGTAGCCTTATTTTCGTAGACACTATTATGGGCCAAATAGGCAAATAATCACTGTTCCATGTTTAAAAAGTGCCACTACCCATGCTGTGTAAAACTTAGTACACCTTAGCAACACACTATGCCTGTGCAAAGAATCATGCTTGCACGGGGTGTGTTCCCCCGCTATCCTAAAGCTAAAATGGTGGAGAGGTATAGAAGAGGTTCCAATGAATATATTTTATCTGTACTTTTGACACCTGCGCAGAGAAAGCATACAAATTGAGTACACCTTTGCTTTAAATATAAGCCTATGTACTGTGCAAGATTTGCACCATACATTTGGCAATTATCCTACACAGTTTATTGATGGCATCCATCACGTTGACACTATTGCACCTACTATGTGCAATGGTGTGCCAAATATTAACTACAGCAAATGCATGTTGGGTGTAGGGGGGTGATTTGGTGCCCAAGTGAGGTAGCATTGCTTTAGATGCTGACCAACTTTTCTGACATGTGACCCTTAGTGCCTTCACTTTAGACCTGCAGAAGAATGATGTAGCAGACATGTGTTCCTATTTTGTGTGTTGTGTGCCACGTAACAGGTGTAGGGCCCTGTGTGCTGCATGGGAACCCCCCCCTTTACCGAGGAATACCTCCCTTGCACAAAGTGTTATTGTTGGCAATTGTTGGCTGGCATACGTGTGTGGATGAGGTTCATATGCCCAGTGTGGGACAGGTGCATGGAATATATTTTGATGTATGCATGATTTTCCAGACAGCTGTGGGACAGGACAGGGCATGCTGTGCTTTTCAGCAGTGCCCTGCAGCAGGAGAACAGCCCTGCTAAGTTCCATGTATCCTCATTCATGTGCAATTCTGGCCTCTCCCTATACATTGTAGGTAGTACATCTGGCACAATCCATTGTTGGTACCCTTTAATCATGATACGGAGATGTGAGATTACCAGTATGTTTGTTGGTGTGCTATGAGGTGTCCATTCCTGCAAAGATCTTTAATTGATGGCGATGTTGTATTTCAATGTATGCTGCGCTATGCACCACACAAGGGAAAGTTGAACACAATGAGTATACCTATCATATTTAGGTCATATGTAGATGGTGATGGGACCACTCGGGTGGAAATAGATATCAGTGCTGCTTCTACAGCACAGTAAATGTGGGTCAGTGCCAATATGTGAGTTGTTGACCTTTGAGTGCCCAATGCAAATCACATAGCAGAGTGATTCTTTGGTAAGTGTTTTATGTGAACACATGTATTTGTTTGAGTCCAACTTTTGGATTCATAGGGGACATTGCTCCACCTGTCCGTCCAGTGATGTGTCAGTCAGGTGGTGCCAGGGATTTGTGGATATGGGCGTATGTGAGGGTGATGTGCATTCCATGCAGTGTAGTGTGGCATGTGGCTTATGTGTTGTGGTCTATACATCTGTGTTTCTTTGTCCATGTACGTTTTATATTATGTTTGTATTGTTTGTACTACAAGTTTGTTATTATGTGTTTGCTATGATTTGTATGGCATCGTACCTACAAGTAGGGCATTGCCATATTGTCCATCTTGGAATTGTTGGTTTACAGTGGAGTGCCTGAAGATGTAAGCATCATGGACGCTTCTGGGATATTTGGCAATGATGTTTGTGATAGGTTCACGGTGTTCTGCGATGGCCTGCATATTGTTGGAGTGGGTATGTTTATGGTTCCCGTAGAGGTATTCGGTGGCTGCAGGAGGGACAAGTTGGACATGGGTGCAGTCAGTAGCACCCATCACATGTGGAAGTTAGAAATCTGGTAGAAACCTTGCTTGGTCTCCTGCTGAAGTTCCTGGGTGTTGAGGAAGCAGATGTGGTGGGGTGTGAGTCTGATTATGGCATCCAGAACCTTCATAAGGAAGGCAGAGAGGGATGGTTGTGAGATTCCACCCATTTGTGAGGCAGTTGTCTGGAATGAACCTAATGCCAGCAAGTGCAGGACAGCCAGGACTTTGGTCATGGGTGGAATTGCTGTGTGACTCCGTACTCTTGCTGTGATGTCTGGCACGATGTAGTGGAGCAGGTGTACAATGGACTCCCTCCTCAAACAGTAGAGTCTGATCAAATCTCCTTCCCTGAGGGCCAGGATTCTTGCATGCTGGCGAAAGATCCTCTCCCGTCTTCTACGCTGTGCTTGTGGCTGCTGTGGTGGTGTTTGTGGTTGCTGCAGGGGTGCTGGTAGCACTTGGTGTTGCCGCTGTCCTCTTCTACGGTTGCCAAGTTGTAGGATTAACACTTCCACAATTTCCTGTTGCTTTCCAGTACTCCTTCTGTGTGTTTCCCTTATGTAGTAGTGTGTGGGTCTCATTTTAACACCTAGTCTGACCAGGCGTTAACATTTTGACACTAATCTGACTTAGCGTCATCTTTTGGAGACGGTCCTTTGTGTGTGTCGTTTATCCGTCAGGTTGTAAATTTGGCACTATTATCCTAGCGTAATTTCTTAGGAAGGAACGCCTACCTTGCATATCATTGTTGTTAAACAAATCAAAGTGAGGTGGTGCTCCCAAAAAGTGATGCTAAGTCAAACATTGTGACGCTAGACTGCTCTAGCATCAAAATCTAAATAAGCTCTTAAGTTAGCACTACTTTTAAGTAAAAAGATATGGTGCAAAAGTGGCACTAACTTTTCTTAAATCTGGGTCAAAATTTTAAACAAACAAAACCACTCAAATTCACCAGTTATAATTATCTCAAGTAACGGAAAATTGAGTCCTGAGATAACTATAATTCAGGTCCCCGCCATGCACAGTGTTGTCAATAATTATGTCATTTCAGATGTTAAAGTGATGTTATCAATGATGTCTTAGAACACATTATGAGTGGTATAATATGCGAGGTAGTTAGCAGTGCATGGCAAGGGTTATAGTTACTTTAGGGCTTGAGTTACAGTTACTTGAGATAACTACAACTGACAATAATCAATGGTTTTGTTCTTTTAAAACAGCATGTTTTAACTCAAATGTTCACCTATCTGTAATGTCAATTTAACCTTTTCTTTTTTTCAGGGCATTTCTAGAGTTTTTTAAAAATGTAGTGTCATATTTTATTACTGTAGGTAATACAAACTCAATGCTGCTCATGGCTTTTGGCCATGGGCAGTTGGGGTTGGCCTCTTGGCAGATAGGCCCAGCAGCACACTGTCTTCGGCTAGGCCCTGCATCTAATTCCTCACAGGCAGCCAAACCCACACAGTGCATGACTAAAGGCCATGCATGGTATGGAGTTGGCCATAGGGAAGGCCCTGCACCCAACCTCCACTCATGCTTAACCACCACCTTGTGCCAAGCCATGGGGAGCAGGTGGTTGAGCACATGACCTGGGTGTCTTTTTAAGTAAGGCAGACCTACTGATTTTGTCAAAGGATCAGAACACCAAAATATTAAGAGTGGCCTTTTTGGCTTTATGAAGCGATAAGAATATCAACGTATAAAAAAAGACTCATATTTACAATGAAAATTATATTTGATTCATACAGTGCAATGTTTAATGAAAACGACTTGCATAAAAAAGTTAAAAAATTTAATTTAAAAAACACCAACATGACTTTGAGTTTTTAACATTTTTCAATCTACAAATTGCAGTTATAGATCCCCACCATAAGGGGGTTCTGTACTGCAGGTGAATAGCATAGAGCTCAAGCTTGTAGTGATTTTAAAAAATATGGTAAGCTCTCCTTGGGTCAGGGATTTAACTGCACTCCCTGTAGACCTCCCTGTACATTAAAAAATGCCTGGGGGTGTTCTTCCCCTTCCAGGTACATCACCAAGCTTAAAAAAGTTTAAAGAGCCTTTGCAGGGCATTTGTGGGGCTTTCTCTCATGGAGCAGTGAATAATAATAAATGAGCAGCTCCTGCTGCTCATTTATTATTTTTTATTTATTATTTTTTTTAATATATTTTTTGGGTTTCCCGGTGCCCACCCGGGACACCCATATCTTTATTGCTTTCTTGGGGGGGGCAGCAGTTTTCTTTTGCTCCTGCCCCGTAGGACCAATTCTGTGTTTTCCTTGTCTGCAAGTGTGTAAGCAGAGAGAAACATGTGTACTCCCACCCGGGGGAAGCAGTTTTCTGTTCCCACTGGGTGGGAGCACATAACTGTTCCCTACCTCCACTCTGGCTGGCACAGAAACCAATATGTCCCAGAGCTAGACTTTAATATAAGCCATACAGAGTCGATATCCATCGATAAAGGATGCCACCCCTCCTCTATTATTGCTTCTCAGCCCCATGGGAATGGGATCTGAGGGGACTCATGCAAGCCTCATGCAAGCTCGGTATGGGGCCCATTGATCTCTTCCCTTTGAATAAGCTATCTGCCCTGGGGGATGTAGTCTATGGGGCCTTGATCAGGCTCAGGAAGGGGTGGCATGCCTACCTCCTCTATAAAATTGATTGTGTTGCTTCACCCAGGCTCTGTCCCACAGTGAAGGGTAATTTTTTTATTTTTTTTTACAGCAGATTTGCAGTTCAACCTGAACATTTGCAGCAACATTTTTAATATCTATGGGGCAGATTTATGAAAAGTGATACTACACCTAGTACAGCACCACTTTTCTTGCACCCCTTAGCACCCCCAAAGCCACCATGTGTGTGCCGTGTTTAAAATACGGCGCACTATGGCAGTAGTCAGGGGTACTAGTTGTTTAAGATGTATTCTTCCCAAGACACGATGAATCCAGTAACAACAGCCGACACGTGTTTTGTCATCAAGACATTCTCAAGGCTGCAAGACGTGTTCAGAACTTTTGTTGACATGCTTTACACATTATAGACTTCAGTATGCCTTGGTAATCGGAAATTAATTTTGTCAGTCCTGATTGGATTTCCAGTTGGGACAGCGTCACCCTTGGTGGTTGGGTGTGAACACCAGAATGGCACTTAATGGACATCACTTAAGACTATAAAATACAATTTTCCCTAGCAATTGTATGTTTACTTAGGATGTGTGAACCTGAAAGCACAGCCACCTCTCTGTTGAAGTTCAGTCAGGGGTACTAACATCATAATTTTTGATGCTAGTCTGGCACTTTAAGATTAGCATAAAAAATATTGATGCTAATCATGCAAAGCACCCAGAGACCCATTGAAAACAATGGGAGCCTCCGTTTAACTCCTGCTATTAGCAGGCTTAAAAAATGCTGATAAAAATGACACAAAGAAATCTCTTTTCTTTGCGCCATTTCCCCCTCCCCCCAATACCAGAATGCCTTAATGCATACATTATGCCTGGCACAGGCTTAATGTGGCGCAAGGGGTTGCAAAGTGTCGCAATGCAAACATTGTGTTATTTTGTAAATATGGCACAGCGTTTTTTGCCTTCCAGCGCCACATTAGAGTAAAAAAATTATGCTAATGTAGCATTGGATTGGTGCTAGGCCCTCTCAAATCTGGGTATATCTTTTTGAAACCAGTGAGGGTTCCCTCTGGGGCCACACCACCAGGCCTGGGGGGACAGGTTATTCTGATCCTGCCACCCTCATATCTTTTTTAATCTTTGCTTCATATTTTATAGGGGATTCTTAGATCCAGTACAAATGTGCAGTACATTTGTAAAGAATCTATGTTTTTGGCACCAGCAAGGGGTCCCTCAGGGACCACACCAACAGGCCTAGTAGGACAAGGTATCCCAACACTGTCCCTTATATCTTCTTTATCCTTTGTTACAAGATAGGGAACTGAGCCCCAGGTTCTAGGATGGCCGCCACCACATCATTGTTGATTTGATGGCAGGCAATCAGATCTTGTTTCAAGATCTGTTGCCTCTGGGAATCCTCCACAGCTTGAAATGTGCACATTTCTTAACCTTAATTTCACAAAAACAACGGAATGGATTTTTATCAAATCACAAATACCACGCTTTCTGGACTAAGATCTAGCTTTCTTCTAAAGTTGGTATGAATCCGTCCAGCAGTTTGGGCTTTAATTGTGTCTAATTTACCTTTGCAAAACTGAATGGAGAAAATGTGTTTTGAGACCCCCCCCAACCACTTTTGATATGTGCTCTCTTGATGGATCACACCAAAAGATTTGGAAAGTATTGAGAAGACCCATCAAACAGAGCCAAGGTTGTAGTACTTCTGCTATGCCATACACAGTTCTCTTATCAATAATAATATTCCGAATGTTGCAGTGATAATATCAAAGATGCTGTGCAAGATCTCATCAATGATATAATATGTGGAGTAATTAGCAGTGCATGGCAAAGATGCAAGTTATAGTTACCTTAGGGCACAAGTTGCAGTTACTTGAAAGAACTGTAACTATTGCTGCTGAATTTCTATCGTTTTATATGGGTACATTCAGAGCCTAACTATAACGTCCCTGTAACTTTTGGCTTTTTTCAGTGAATTCATATGGATTTTTAACATGAAGTAATCTTAATTATTACATGTTATTCCAACCCCTGACACACACTGCCGAAGGCCGTGTGCAGTGGGGGTTGACATCAAGGCCTAGCCTGCAGCCAGGCCTTGCAGCCAAGCCCTTATAACCACCCAACTCTGCGCCATTCACAGCCTTTGCCCGTACGCAGCGCAGGTTGGCCACAGGACTCAGTCAGTGGATCTGTGAGTGGGTGCATGAGTGTTTGAATGGGTTTGAAAATGTGTGTGTGAGTCTATGAGTGGGTCTGAGTGGATGCATGAGTGTCTGAGTGGGTGTGTGAGTGTACGCGTGAGTCTGAGTGCATGCATGAGTGAATAAAGTAGTGTATAAATGAGTCAGTGTTTTTTTTCAAACTTTTTCACATTTGCGAATGTTTTACAAATAATTAGTGAAAATTCGCAAATGTTCATGAATTTTCATGAATACAGCACATGGGGCCAGATGTAGCAAGGCATTAGCGCCTCGCAAACGGCGAAAAACGCCGTTTGCGAGGCGCTAATGCCTGTGCGCGATGCAGAAACACATTTTGCGAGTCGGAACCGACTCGCAAAATGTGTTTCCGACTTGCAAATAGGAAGGGGTGTTCCCTTCCTATTTGCAACTCGCACCGCGATGTAAGTTGATTTGTGACCGCAAAAGCGGTCACAAATCAACTCGCAGTTACCATCCACTTGAAGTGGATGGTAACTCATTCGCAAACGGGAAGGGGTCCCCATGGGACCCCTTCCCCTTTGTGAATGATCACAAAAATAATTTTTCAGAGCAGGCAGTGGTCCAATGGACCACTACCTGCCCTGAAAAATACCGAAACAAAAGGTTTCGGTTTATTTTTCAAAGTGCAGCTCGTTTTCCTTTAAGGAAAACGGGTTGCACTTTGAAAAAAAAAACCTGCTTTATTGAAAAGCAGTCGCAAACATGGAGGTCTGCTGACGACAGCAGGCCTCCATGTTTGCGAGTGCCCATAGTCGGTATGGGGCCGCAATTTGCGACCCACCTCATTAATATTAATGAGGTGGGTCATTGCGACCCCATACCGACTCGCAGAAGGTGTCTGAGACACCTTTCTGCATGTGGTTTTGCGAGTTGCAATTTGCGAGTCTCTATGACTCGCAAATTGCAACTCGCAAAACCATACTTACCTACATCTGGCCCATGGTGAGGCAAAATTGTTTTAAATCCATACTTTGCCCCTAAAACACACCTGTATTACACCCCTGGGGTCAGGGTACCTTCACCCTAAACCCTTATGCCACTTTCCATGAGGATTTTACATCCTGGGGACCGTGGCTCGTGAAGCAAAATGGTAACTTTCTAGTCAGGTTGCAGTCAGCCAATTACAGTACTTCCTTTTGCATGCGCATTCACGAAAATGTATGAATTTTTGCAAAATATTCACGAAATAATCTTGAAGGCACCATGGCCAGAGATAGAAACAAATTTATTTTCCCTTTAATTTCTCAAAAACTACTGAACAGATTTACACTAAATAAGTTAAAGCACAATCTGCATCCTGAAAGCTAGCGTTCTTCCAAATTTGGTATAATTCCGTCCAGTGGTTTGGGCTGTAGTCATGTTCAAATTTACTAGGGGAATTAACATAGGAAACCCAAACTGAACTCCTTGCCAGGACGCTTTTGGGAAGGTTATAGTAGTCTTGATGACTGCATTGTTTTCACCTTTGGAGATACTTGCGCCACAATCGCTTCTTTAAAATCTTCCAAAGCTCCTCGTCCTGATAAAATACTGGGGGATCTATACAAATCTGAGCCGGCAATGTGGTCTATTTATATTAATATGATATCTAATGCTATAGCAGCTCAGGGTCCTATTCTTGCCACTTGGAAGGGTGCTGAAATAATAACCATATATAAGAAGGGTGATATGAGCTCCCCTGCTAACTATAGACCTTTTAGCCTTATTGATAACTTACAAAAAGTATTTGCAATGCTTTCAACCCAAAACTAGTACCGTAAGTTTTCTGGCTGGCTTTTCTCTATTGTAAATATGTACTTCTTGCCAAACAAAGTCTGTATGTTGCTTTTGCGGACATTTGGTACGCTTTTGATTTGGTTCCTAGGTAGAAACTATGGTAGGTTTTAGACAAAGAGGATATACCCAGGAACTTAATTCATCTTTTTAGAGCGGCACCATGAAGGTGAATACGCCCAGGTGAGATGGGGCAAACAGGGAGAATTAACCAACCACATCCCTATACAGTGGGGGGTTCGCAAAGGTTGTGTCCTGGCACCATTACTATTTACTCTATTTATAAACGGGGTGGTACAAGCCCTGTCTTCTTGCCAGAATGATGCCCCCACCTTAAAAACTAAAATAAATCCCCATATTACTCTTTGTGGATGATTCTCTCCTTGTTTCTAAAACACCAAAAGGGTTACACACTCTTGTTAATAGGTTCACAGCTTTTTGTGAAGATCGTGGGCTGGAACTGAATGTCAGCAGAACAAAACTGATGGTGTTTCGTCCTGTTGTGTAGCCATTTTAGATGTAGCTCCATGCACTTTATTTTAACACACTAGGCCTGTCGCTGTGCACTTTAAACTAGATATATTTTATGCAGCTTTGTTTATTATTTTAACAATAGACATATTTGCGGTCTTGTTTTATTTCTCTCTATCAGCTGTTCTTTGCTTAGGCCGGCACTGTGTTCTTAAACAAGCACTCTGTGCTTTTCTCAAGGCTACAGTAAGATAGGTTGCCAATAAATGTGGTAACGTTTTGTCTCTGGTATTCATAGAAACATACACATCCTTACATAGAGACGTTTTCTCAGAACATCAGCTGTTTTATTATAAAAACACTTCCCTGTCCCATATACGTTAGAGGAAGATTCCAGCCAGATGATCACGACTATATGGTAATTGCTGAACACTTTGATACAGCTGCTTATGCAGACTTCGAGCCTCTGCTCAGGTATGGGGGCTGATGTCTTCCCAAGGGAACCTGAAGGGCAGAACTAGAGCTTAACATGCTGTGCTCTAATATAGCCTAGATAGGAATTAGTCTATGGACTCTAGGGACAATGTGGGAGCGTTATTTCTATGCTTCACTCTCCTCATCCCAATTTTTATCCTGTCATGCTTTATCGTCCAGGTTATTGCAGTACATGCTTTAGTATCTAAGATGCAGTTGCTTCATTAAAAACCTTATTGAAACATATACAGTATTGCCTCTGCCTCATTGTATATGTGAGACTAATGTAACTGAGAGAAATGGATGAGATCTGAGTGACCTCAATTTCCCTGAGGAGTCAATTGTGACATGCGCTCGGCTGCCCAATCATCCCTGCTCTTGGGTAGAGTTAAGGCACTGCTAGTTAGCCAGAGCAAAACCCAGATTGGAGTGACAGGTGTCACCTATAGTGGGTTAGTCTCCCACACTGCAGGCGATTCTGCCGCTCTAATAGCTTTGTTAGAAGACTACTTGCTTGTACAGGCAGTACTCCTCTGGTTCCCATTTATCTTGACCTTGGTCTTAAACGTATCGCAGATACACTAGTTTTAAAATCCTTGTTATACTGGGTAAGGATATGGACTAATAGAACAATAAATAAGGGAGGAGTTATGGTCCAGTGTATATCCTCCCAATAGATACGTCAAAAAATATAATACACTGTTCCAGCTAGAAGGAGAGAAAGGATACAAAAAAGAGGGTCCTAAAATTTAGGAGCAAAAAACCTCACACATCCAGAAGGATGTCATGCTTCATCATCGGAATTGCTCCTCGTCAGACCGGCACTGCAATGTCTGACGGGCACCACCACAAAAGGGTGGAGCTATAGTCATAAGGAACTCGACTGACTACAAACAGGAGTGTCTACGTCTACTCGGGGATTCTACCTATTACACCCAGATCAGTATTGACCCCACTGAGAGACTACAAGCTGAAATACGTGGTATGATAGGGGAGGCTCTAGGTAATTCATGGATTTCGCACAAAGAAGCTGAATTCCTGGGCACCCTAAATCCACGTACTCCCTGTTTCTACTGCCTCCCTAAAATTCACAAAGGCAAAGTGCCTCCATCAGGTCGTCCGATAGTCTCAGGGATAGGCTCAGTCCTTGAACCATTGTCGATTTTCTGTGACCATTTTCTACAACCTATTGTCCAGGCATCCGCTACTTATCTTAAAGACACTAAAGATGTCCTCAACTTGATAGAGACTATTAACTCAACAGTTCAGGTCCATGCTCTAATTACCTTGGATGTCGAGGCCTTGTATACTAACATCCCTCAAAAGGCCACATTGCAAGTAGTGGAAACTGCCCTCCTGCCTGCTAATCAACCATTCACCACTCTGGTTCACTTTATCATGCACTGTGCTGCCCTCGCTATGAAAGAAAATTTCTTTCAATTCGAGAATCTTCTTTTTCACCAGATCCACGGGACATCTATGGGCAGTACTTTTGCCCCGAGTCTCACCTGCCTCTATATGTTTAACTTTGAATCACGGTTCATACTTCCAAATACAAATCCTTTTCATGGCAACATCAAATTTTGGCGCAGATATATTGACGACATCCTGATAGTGTGGCAAGGCACTCTCGCTGAGGTCGACCAATTTACCATTTGGGTCAATACTTTGGATCCGTTTTTGAATTTCACATCCTCTGTATATAACACACAGATACCTTTTCTGGATCTTGTGATCAATATAGAGGGTGGAAAACTGTACACACATACCTACCAAAAAACCACTGACCATAATAGTCTCTTGTTATATGAGAGCCACCACCCAAAAGTACTGAGAGATAATCTACTTTACGGTCAGTTTTTTCGATTACAGCGTAATTGCAGTAGTATGCATACGTTCAACTCTCAAGCCAGAGATTTGTCTAATAAACTTGGCAGTCGCCACTACCCAAATCCTGTGGTAAACGCAGCTTACAAGCGGGCGAAATCTTGTGATAGAGACACATTGCTTTCCACCACTCCACCCATTGCGGATACTAAGCTTACTTATGTGTCCACTTTCACCCCCTCTGTCTAATTCCATCAAAAAAGTTGTGAATAAAAGATGGACCATTTTATTCAGTGGAGGAGAACGGATCCCTAAACCCCTTTTTGCCTTCAAACGAACCACTAATATTAAGGACTTACTAGTCCACACTAGACCCCATTCTGCTAGTTTACCACCTAGGCAGCAATCTCTTTGGGGCACTCCCACGTCGCTGGTCATTTCCCATGTGGCAACTGCAATGCCTGTGCCCTGACAAAACGGTTAAAATCCCTCGATCTTGGCACGTGGCACCTGGTTAAACATACTAACTGTAACACTCGGAATTGTGTATATTTGATCACATGCCCGTGTGGTTTACACTACATGGGGATGACCACAAGAGCTGTGAAACTGCGAATTAACGAACACTGCAGTAATATTAGATGTGGTCGCGCCACCACTAAACTGAGCATCCATTTCCTAGAGGTTAAACACAGCCCAGATGATATGTGGTGGGTTGTTTTACAAACTAGCCCACACAACAACACTAGCTCTCTTTTTGAACTAGAACAACGGTGGGTGTTTAAATTGCACACTCACATTAACGGACTGAATGATGATATCCCTTGGACCAGTCTGGCCCATTAGCTCCATTGACTGGTGTTACATTCATGTACTATTTGAAATTAACCTTGTACCTTACATATATTTTTTCTCTGGTACCCAATTTTTCCCTGACTTGTACTCAATAGTACTGAATATGATCACTAGTTACATTATTACATTATCACATTTCTCTTGGAGGCTCAATCCTCCAGTAAACCCTGTGGACTCCTCATCTTTCCTGAGTCCTTCCTTTATTTCTGTCTCTCGGGCTCTCGAAATAGAGTCCTTCGTCTCTGTTTACTCTTTCCCAGCTGCGTCCCGGCACACGGAACGCAGCGTGACTCAGCGAGTCCGGGAAACACTTGTTTTTCATTTCCGGGCCGCAGCACATTTAACCGGATCGTCCGCAGTTTCCGTTATTCATTCGGGAAACACGGGCCCGGGTAGGTTACCCACCGGTAGTGGCAGCAATAACAAGTAAGTCATGATTACTTTGACAACCGTTGAGACTCGCATCTACTAACTATAGACCCGAGCCTTCTTTATAATTATATTTATTTTCGTTCTGTTTCGTTTTTCACTATCTCTACTCTCCAGTTTAATTTCCCAGGAGAGGGAAATCATTCCATTCGCGCTGTACCTTGCTCACTTGCTCATTACTTTTTATACCAGTCATTATATGAGCCATTCCCGCATTTTAAGGTCACTGCTACTCTGACATTCTCTACATATCTATATACCTCAAGTCCTTATCCACACAAGATAATTGGATCCTTGATCCTTGCCATACTGACCAGTGGGGATCATTAACATAATATAATCTCTGTATTTTGATAAAGATACCTGCACCATATCAGTAATTACAATATGAGTACCAAGATATGCATATTTGGTATTATATACCTGTACCTCCATGATGTTTGACTAGGACATGTTTTCTTTTTACATCAACTAATTGTTGTACCATTTTTTAATCTTTTGCACTCCTCCTTCAGATTAGTTTTGCGCCTGACCACTGGTCTGTGTGGTCCTATGAAGCGCGCTCCCTAATTGGGATGGTAAGCCAAGATCATTTATATGTGCATGCACTCTTATTTCACGTATTGACACTCTCACTATGCCGCACTGTTGTTTTTTACACCATTTATTTCCATTGATGATTACGTCATAAATGGAAACACATATTGACCTGTGTACATCTGATTGCAGGGCGACAGTTAGGAATAATATCTTTCCCAGACTAATGTAAGTGATTGGATACTTTTTATTGAGAATTTCAGGTAATAGCAATCCACACATTTTACGATTAGGAGATACACATAGTCATTAGGTCCTGAAGAAGCGTCACTGGATCTGTATGGACCACAGGGACGTGAAACATGTTGACCCTTGATAGGGATGGCTTGGAAATTCCCCATCCTTACTTCTCTTTTGTTACAGAGTGATTGATCATTATCTCTGTTTCACTCTTGTGACTACTTTTTAACCTTGGCCTCCACCCCTCATCTGGACTAATAAATTGATTACCCGCTACAGGTTCTGAGAGCCAATTTTAACCCCCTTCCCTTATCTCCTTTCTTTCATACTTACACTTGGGGTCGTGGCATCATCACTCAAAAGATCTCCGGCAAAGAGCCCCCCCCATTTGGAGTGGTGCCCATCAGACATTGCAGTGCCGGTCTGACGAGGAGCAATTCCGATGATGAAGCATGACATCCTTCTGGATGTGTGAGGTTTTTTGCTCCTACATTTTAGGACCCTCTTTTTTGTATCCTCTCTCTCCTTCTACCTGGAACAGTGTATTATATATTTTTTGAAGGATATGGACTACTCCGATACTTAGGGCCTTATTTATACTTTTTGGTGCAAAACTGCACTAACGCAGTTTTGCATCAAAAAGTTTTGCACCGGCTTGCACAATTTTTTTGCACCAGCTGGGCACCATATATATGGAATGGTGCAAGCCGGTGCAAAGGGTAGGCAAGCATAAAAAAAAGGACGTTAGGCAGGTTAGAGTCAAAATAAATGACTCTAACCAGATTAGTGCCATTTTTTGATGCTAATGGGCATATTTATACTCTGTTTGCACTGAATTAGCGTCACTTTTTTTTAACTCTAATTTGGTGCAAAACTAACTCCATATTTATACTTTGGTGCTAGACCCGTTTAGCATCAAATTTATGGAGTTAAAGTAATTTTTTAGAAGTGGAAACCTACCTTGCCTTAATGAGATGCAAGGTAGGCGTTCCTGTGCAAAAAATTACTCTATGGCCTTAACTCCATATTTATACTCCCATGCAAAAATGGTGCAAGGGAGGGGGAGGGGTCAAAAAATGGGGCAAAGCTTGCTTTGCCCCATTTTTTAAAGCCTGGGTCAGGGCAGGCGTTAGGGGACCGGTGGGCATATTTCCATGGTGGAACACCATGGAAGAAGCCCACAGGTGCCCTCCCCAGTCCCCAGGGGCTCCCCCACCCACACCAGAGGGACTGCGGAGGATGGGGAACCCCATCGCAGGTAAGTACAGGTAACATTGCATTTTATTTTTTAAAGTGCCATACGGGGCCCTGAAATGGGTCCCCATACATGGCACAGGATGGAATGGCCATGCCCAGGGGACCCTTGTCCTCTGTGCTAGCCATTGGGGTGGTGGGCATGACTCCTGCCTTTTCTAAAGCAGGAGTCATGTGGCATGGTGGTATCTGGTTAGAGTCATTTTTTTTTACTCTAACCTGCCTAAAGTCATTTTTTGGTGCCAAACCCTCTTCTTCTATACTGCCAGCCCTGCCCGACTAAAGTCATTTTTTTTTACTCTGCCCTACCCTTTGCACCGGCTTACACCTTTCCATTAATATGGTGCCCGGCTAGTGAACAGAAATGGTGCAAGCCCGTGCTAAACTTTTTGTGCAAAACTGAGTTAGTGCAGTTATGCAGCACCACTTTTGCATCAAAAAATGATGTTAATGTGGTGCAAAAAAAGTATAAATCAGGGCCTTGGTGCTAGACGGGTCTAGCACCAAAGTATAAATATGGAGTTAGTTCTGCACTGAGTTAGAGTAAAGAAAATGGCACTAATTCGGTGCAAACAGAGTATAAATATGCCGCAAAGTATAAATATTCTCCTAAATATGGCGTTAAGGCCATAGAGTCATTTTTTGCACGGTAACGCCTACCTTGCATCTCATTAAGGCAAGGTAGGTCTCCACTTCCAGAAAATGACTTTAACTCCATAAATTTGGCGCTAGATGGGCCAGCACCAAAGTATAAATATGGAGTTAGTTTTGCACCGAATTAGAATTTAAAAAAATGAAGCTAATTTGGTGCAAACAGAGTATAAATATGCCCCTTAGTACTTACAGGAACTCGCTTCTTGATTTTTTGAAAAAAACAAATGTAGCCTCTATCCATGGTTTAAGCTTGTGTCAAACTGGTTCTGCATCCTGTGTCTTTGGAGTTTCTGGGAGAATAACCAGGGTTTAAGGAAAGCACAGATGCAATCCTTAAAATCAGTTTACTGGGCCTATATTAGGATCAACCTTCTTTCTTTGACAACCCATGGGCGATTGACCAATCAATTTCTTGACCTCAATTCGTACCCCCGGTACGAGCCTTTTTTAGATATCATTCCTGAACCCATTGCTAAGAGCTTGTACATTTGTTTTCGCTATGGTAGTTTGCCACTAATGTCTTTGACAGGTAGATGGAGGGCAACATTTGTATCGAATAACTGCCCGGCCTGTTGTGTTGTTCCTGAGACGGTTGAACATTTTTTGTTTTTCTCACCAAACTTATGTTATCCCCCGGTGTAAGTGGATGGGTCCTATCTGCCGGAATCTGGGCACGAGACAATATGTCCCTGCCCTTAGGATTTTAAAAAGTGATACTTCTGCTGTGATGGTGCTGGCAGTTGGTAAGTTAATTATGGCCTAATGGTAAATACACACCCGTTTTCTAAAAAAGACTCTGCAAATGAATCATGTTAATAACCTGTGCCAATTATGCAAGTATGGTGCACACATGCTCGTCTCTTTTAAAATAAGAGTGCAATGAATCATGTCTAATGATACGAAATCATGGATGCTCATTGGCCTGGGGACTGATTGGTTTTTATTTGTTGTTGCCAGTTTTTATCCCTTTGTATTTATTAATGTGATTTTATGTGGAGTTTCTTGTTTTGTACGTTTTGATGGTTTTCAATGACCGAATAAAGCTTTGTATGATGATGATGATATATAAATGTATATATATAAAAACATACATATACAACATTCCTAACCATAACCACCAAGTGGAGTGCACCAATATATATATATATATATATATATATATATATATATATATATATATATATATATATATATATATATATATATCTATAGCACCACACTACTGGGCGGTAATGGTTAGGAATGTTGTCCTAGGTACTCAATGTTGTCACTAGGTGATATATATATATATATATAAATATATATATATATATATATCCAAAAACAAACAGTTGCAAGCAACTTCACCACCGCACTCCAGGAGGAAATTATTTATTTTTATTGCAGTCAGGATTAAATCACCATCCTTCACCACTGACGCGTTTCGACCTACTGGTCTTGATCACAGTAACTTAGTCCTATCTCCATGTCCCCTATTTATAGTGTCTCTCCTATGACCCCTATTGGTGCATTGTGGGACATGTAGTCTATTAAAAATAAATTAAATGTTGTGCATTAAAAACCAAGCGCCCCACCACCACAGAACGTGCCCTACACTACACAAATTGGCTAAATGAATATGTGCAAAGAATATCACTATTCACAACAATCATTATGTCCATTTCTATTTTGTTGGTACTATTAACCTTGCTTAATACAATTACCTCTGTGGTTGCTATATGTACCTGATAATAGATTGGTGCACTTATCTATTATTGTTTTCATACTTTCTCATATACATCCTAAATTTACCTCATTTTCTCCTTGATATTTATCTATAAATGTCCTCTATCCACACATCCACAGGTAATCTTATGTAATAACTGTTAGCAAGAGCGTTATATATCCTCAACCTACAGATGATAATGCAATTCTTCATCCCCATTCAGACCCCTCTGGCTTTTGGGTTTGAGCTGTATTATGAACCGTGACTCCAAACGTCTCAGTTGTAAATCTCTATCTCCTCCCCTTTCATTGCTCTTTACACTCGCAATACCAAAAAATCTCATGTCTGTCCATTTAGCTCCATCATGAGTCATAAGGTGTTTTGCAATAGCATAGGTTGTATCCTTATTTTGCACGGCTCTAATGTGCTCCAAAATGCGTTTTTTCAAAGGACAAATTGTACTGCCAACATAACGCAGACCACATGTGCATTGAATCACATATACCACATAATTAGAATTACATGTGATCTTTTTGTTGATAGTCATCTTGTTGCCACCAGAGTCCTCGAATTCCTTCACATTCATCCCAATGTGACATGCTTTGCACTTCTTACAGCAAACAAAACCATTTGTTTGGCTCGAGAGCCAGTTTGACTGTTCTTTGATCTGAAAGTGACTATTAACCAAAAGGTCCTGTAGAGATGGTACTTTTTTATAGGTAACCATAGGTTTCTCCCCAACCAACTTTCCCACCTCTGGGTCCTTCCTTATAATGTACCAATAGTTCCTCAGAATTTTCGAGATTAAATAGCTCTCCTTGGTGTATGTCATTACAAATCTAATAGTTGTGTCTTCCGGAGGTTTTTTCATCATTGTTTTGTTCAGTATATTATCTCTGGTTCGAGCTCTTGCTTTTAGTTCCCCAGCTCTAATATCTTTGTATTTGTATATTCTTTGAAGAAATCTCTGTCTCGTTTCAGTGAATTTTTGTTCCATTTCACTTTCCGTGGAACAATTACGTTTTATTCTGACAAATTCTCCATAAGGTATACTCTTTTTCAATGACATTGGATGGAAGCTCTCTCCATGCAAGATGCTGTTAGTTGACGTTTCCTTCCGAAATAAAGTTGTCTGAATCTGATTGTTCTCTACATACACCATCACATCCAAGAACTGGACCCGTTCTTCACTTATATTATAGGTGAATTGGAGGCCCATATCATTTTGATTTAGTTTTGCAAAGTATTGCAGGAATTTATTTTCTATATATATATACACAACCTAGTGGCAGTCATCATTAGGTAGTTACAATTAGGATCTAGTTTCTATAGAAAAAGAATTTTTGTGTTTGCTAATAATTTGGTTCTGTTTGATGAATCTTCATGAAATTTCCAAGAAAATTTGATGCTCACTTCAGCTGCTGTCTGGAAAGTTTTGGGGTGATCAGTCAAGTGGGGGACAAGAAAAAAGGGGTGGTCCCAAAACAAGTTTTCCCCCATTCAATTTTACATAGGGATCTTTTGAACATAGATAGCACCCAAACTACTGGATGGAGTTACATCACATTTGGCAGAAAGGTAGGTCTTGGTACCGAAAGCACACTTTTTAAATTTGGTATAAATACATTCAGTAGTTTTTGATAAATCAAAGATAATCCAGATTTGTATATATAGGGATGCGTAGGATTTGCAACCCTTCCCAAACTCGTGTTGAGATGTGACTGCTGACAAACTTTAACAAGGAGGTGTTGGCAGCCATCTTGGGACTCAGCTTTAGCTGAGTCTACAAAAAAAAAACATGCCAAAAAACAAGAAAAGGGACCAGGGTAGAGTCACCCTCACCCCTTAGCTCTGATGCTGGTGTCCCAGACTCCCTCACAGCAAAAAAGCATTGTTTTTACAATTTCCAGCAGGAGTCATGGTTGAGCCACAATTTGTTTTATAAAAACAAGCCCGGCTCCCTAATTTGCTTTAACTATAGCCCCACTATGGACCAGGTCCCCTAGGCATTTATATTTTGAATATGGGGGGGCCATTGTTTGCCCCACAGCCCCAAAGAAAACCACCACCATCCTGGGGCACTTATTACAAATTAAATGCGGTGGGGCCTCCTTGCCACATCCCCTGGGCACTCATTGTAGCCCACCACAGCTCGGGGACAGTCACCTGCCAGTGGCACATATTCAAATAAATTGTGGGGTTGCTTAGGGGCCAAGAAAAAGACGGTGGTCCCAAAATGTATTTTCGCCATTCATTTTTCTGTAGGGATTTGAACAGCGATAACACTCAAACTACTGGACGGAATTTGCACCAAATTTGGCAGAAAGGTAGGTCTTGGTCCAGAAAGCACCCTTTTTTATTATTTGGTGTAAATCCATTCAGTAGTTTGTGAGAAATTAAAGAAAATCCAGATTTGTATATACGGATGCCTAGGATTTGCAAACCCTCCCAAACTCGTACTGAGATCAGATTGTCTGACAACACTTTAACAAGGAAGTGTTGGCAGCAATCTTGGGACTTGGCTTCAGCCAAATCCCCCCCAAAAATGTCAAAAAACAAGCAAAGAGACCAGAGTAGAGTCACTCTGACCCCCTAGCTTTGTTGCTGGGTCCCCAAAAACAAGTGTAGGCTCCTGCACTTGTTTTAACTTCAGCGCATGGATGGGCCAGGAACCTAAGGCATTTATACGTCGAATATGGGGGGGTTTGGTCCCCCCACAGCCCCGGGGACCCCCACCTCCCTGGGGTACTCATATATCACATGTGGTGGGCTTCTTTGTCCCCCGCAATCCCAGGGACTGCCACCTCCCACAGCACTCATTATAAATCATATGTGGGGGGCCACCTGCATTGCAATTTCCATAGACTTCTTTAGACAGCAGTACAGCAAAAAGAGCTGAACAGACTTATATCATATTTGTCAGGAAGCTAGATGTTAGCCTGAAGATGTTGCTTTTATTATGATTTGATGTAAATCCATTCAGCAGTTTTTAAAAAATGTAGGTTAAAAAATATTTGTACATTTAGACGGTTGAGTTCAAGGGGCTACTGAAAGAGTATCACATGAGCACCATTTCAAAAATACACCATTCGGAGTTTTCCCCCCTTGGGCCAATTCATTCCCATGGAAGTCAAACTCCTGAGACAAGGGCTCTGATTGACTGCTAGCAATATGAGAAAAATATTGCTGGCAGCTACTATAGGACTCAAGGACTAAGGGCCAGATGAAGCAAAATCCGATTTTGCGACTTGCAAATTGCGAGTCTGAGCGACTCGCAATTTGCAAGTCGCAAAATCGGATGCAGAATGGTGTCTCAGACACCTTCTGCGACTCGCTATGGGGTCGCAAAGACCCACCTCATCAATATTCATGAGGTGGGTCGCATTTTGCCACCCCATAGCGAGGCCCTGCACTCACAGGGATGGTGGCCTGCTGTGGTCAGCAGACCTCCATGTCTGTGACTGCTTTTTAAATAAACCAGTTTTTTTTTTTTTTTCATTTTGCAGCCCGTTTTCCTTAAAGGAAAACGAGTTGCAAAATGAAAAAAATACCGAAACCATTTGTTTTTGTTTTTTTCGACATTCACAAAGGGGAAGGGGTCCCATGGGGACCCCTTTTCCTTTTGCGAATGAGTTACCACCAGTGTGACACTGGTGGTAACTGCGAGTTGCTTTGCGACCGCATTCGCGGTCACAAAGCAACTCTGAATTGCGATGCGAGTCACAAATAGGAAGGGAACACCCCTTCCTATTTGCGAGTCGCATTCCCAAATTGCGAGTCGGTACCGACTCGCAATTTGGGAATGAGCATCGCGTGAGGCCGTTTGCATGGCGCAAACTGCGTTTTTCGCAGTTTGCGCCATGCAAACGGCTTGCTACATCTGGCCCTTAGTTCCCTGTCCTAAAGTTTAAAAAAATATAATAAAAGGTGCAGGGAATGGATACCCTGCCCCCTACGCCCTATATCTATTTGAGGCTTTGAAGTGGGGCAGACCTCAAAGACAGACCTTTGCAGTACACAGAGATCCTTCCCTTCCTGCCATGGATAGAGGCTCATTACAGGGGGCTATATGTAGCACTATACGTGGGGAGAGGACACAGCCTAATCAGGTGTAAGTGAGGCTGTGTCCAGCTCCTCCTTCCCATCCTCCTAGGATGGTACATCAAGTAACACCTAAGCTCCCATAGTGTGTGGCTGTTTACACACTTCCTTTAAATTAAGCCTGAGGCTCTGTGTCAATCTACCAGAGGGTAAGCACAGGTTCATTTAGGGTTTACCTGACACTCACCTGACTAGAATTGTGGGTAATGTATGACTAAGATTTACACCAGAGTCAAGTAACAACCCAATTTTTTACAGTAACGTTGCTGGCAGCTACTATAGGACTCAAGGACTAAGGCCAGATGAAGCAAAATCCGATTTTGCGACTTGCAAATTGCGAGTCTGAGCGACTCGCATTTTGCAAGTCGCAAAATCGGATGCAGAATGGTGTCTCAGACACCTTCTGCGACTCGCTATGGGGTCGCAAAGACCCACCTCATCAATATTCATGAGGTGGGTCGCATTTTGCCACCCCATAGCGAGGCCCTGCACTCACAGGGATGGTGGCCTGCTGTGGTCAGCAGACCTCCATGTCTGTGACTGCTTTTTAAATAAACCAGTTTTTTTTTTTTTTTCATTTTGCAGCCCGTTTTCCTTAAAGGAAAACGAGTTGCAAAATGAAAAAAATACCGAAACCATTTGTTTTTGTTTTTTTCGACATTCACAAAGGGGAAGGGGTGGGACCCCTTTTCCTTTTGCGAATGAGTTACCACCAGTGTGACACTGGTGGTAACTGCGAGTTGCTTTGCGACCGCATTCGCGGTCACAAAGCAACTCTGAATTGCGATGCGATTCACAAATAGGAAGGGAACACCCCTTCCTATTTGCGAGTCGCATTCCCAAATTGCGAGTCGGTACCGACTCGCAATTTGGGAATGAGCATCGCGTGAGGCCGTTTGCATGGCGCAAACTGCGTTTTTCGCAGTTTGCGCCATGCAAACGGCTTCCTACATCTGGCCCTTAGTTCCCTGTCCTAAAGTTTTAAAAAATATAATAAAAGGTGCAGGGAATGGATACCCTGCCCCCTACGCCCTATATCTATTTGAGGCTTTGAAGTGGGGCAGACCTCAAAGACAGACCTTTGCAGTACACAGAGATCCTTCCCTTCCTGCCATGGATAGAGGCTCATTACAGGGGGCTATATGTAGCACTATACGTGGGGAGAGGACACATCCTAATCAGGTGTAAGTGAGGCTGTGTCCAGCTCCTCCTTCCCATCCTCCTAGGATGGTACATCAAGTAACACCTAAGCTCCCATAGTGTGTGGCTGTTTACACACTTCCTTTAAATTAAGCCTGAGGCTCTGTGTCAATCTACCAGAGGGTAAGCACAGGTTCATTTAGGGTTTACCTGACACTCACCTGACTAGAATTGTGGGTAATGTATGACTAAGATTTACACCAGAGTCAAGTAACAACCCAATTTTTTACAGTAACGTTATAGTTAGGAGTGATAAAAATATCTGTTTTGTTTAAAAGTTTACGTTAGACATCTGATGCAATGCTCGTTTATAGAGTAACATGTATAAAAGAAGCTTGGATGAACTCATCACTGTTGTCATCAATGATGTAATCAATGATGTCATTTGAAATGTAATCAGTGATGTCATAAATGATGTAATGGATCTTGTCATGAGTCATGTAGTGTGTGAGGTCATAAACAGTGCATATCAGTGCATAATCTTTGTTTTTTCAGGGAATATAGATGAATATATAGCTAAGGCTATAGATATAAATATTGACATTGACATAGATATAGAAAACAATTGCAATAAAGACAAAGGTGAAGAATAATATAATTAGGAAAGTTTACATGGTGCACTAACTTTTGAACTAACACTTTTCTGGTTACCCTTTGGTCAATTTCTCCTGGATAAAGTAGCAAATATACATATTTAAAATCCAGTCAGCACATATTACTCTGAATATATTTTCTTGTAAAATGTCTGATTGTTCCCTTGTCCTCCATTTTTATTTTCAATGTGAAATTTCACTTGGGAACTCTCTGATGTTTACTGCACCATACAACCCATTTGAATTTAACATCAATTCCCACTGAGAAAGTGATAGGTAAGTTATACATTGCATTTATTGTACTTAATTCCTTCTCACATGTGTTACTAAACATGTTCAAGTTTTCATGTTTTAGAAATAAGGCAACACTATGACAAATACTTTTATTTAGTGGATCCTGACATGCATCAGTGATATTTTTTTTCTAGACAGATGTCTCTGCACACTAAAAGTGTGCAGAAACAGATTCAGCTTTGAAACCATTTGCCTTTGTCTGAAGTCTAAGCCAAAACCTGGGCCAAAGATAAGAAATAAGCTGAGTACTGTGGAGTCCTCTGTTAAATGCAACATTCACATATGGGCCATTTAAAATGATAACACATCACTGTTCTAATATGCTATATTTTGTGTCAGCTTTGTGCTAACTATAATGAATTGCTACTTAAATAAAAAGAACAACATTTGCTTTGCTTTTCACAGAGACTGTTTGTTTAGCAACCTGAAAGCTTAACGATAATAAATAATACTTTGTGACAACAGAATTATGCCTCAAAACTGTCTCTCTGCCAAACAATGCTCCACCTTCCTCGTTGTAAGATTTCAACTGTCCCAGACGTCACTCCTTATCTGGCATTCGTGTAATTAGGGAGAAGCCTGCTAGTGTATGCGCTAGCTCATGTGTGTCGCTTGCGAGACCATGTTGTGTACAGTAAAGGGCTTGGAGCCCGCCTTTTGCTTACTATTTATTGGTTTGCGTGGTACTCTGCTTTACAGCCTCATAATTAATTACTGCAGAACTGGCATAATTTACGTTCCTCTGTGTGGAGCAGGGACCAAACACTGATTGATTAAACTTAATAAGTTCTCATCCTCTGCTCTCCATGCGATTGAGGTACTATTTTTTTACTTTGTAAATTCTTGTGCCCTGCAAACAGAAGGCATATGACTGTCACAAATGTGCCCAACAGGACAAACAAAATTGCAAAGTTTTATTTTTTTAAGCTAACTTTCTTTTATGTTGGCAAGTCGTCTTTTCTCACTTTGCGCTCATGTATTCTTTTGTATTTTGCTCATGGGCGCTGTTCTCAAAAGATGACAATTATCTTGTTCTAAATATTGCAAAGCCACATTGTTTCTTTATTATGTGTAATTTCTTAAATAATGCTTTAATACAATACCATGCATTCTACTCCACTCACCCATTGCAATCCACCCCAACCTCACTCCAACTCAACCCAACCCACCTCACCCCACACCAATCAATCCTCACCCAAATCCAATACACTCTAACCCACCCACTTCAGTCCCCCCAACCCACCCCAATCTGATCTGCTCCACTACAATTTGCCCCACTCCAATCCAAAACAATCTACACCACTCCAAAACAATCTCCCCCACTCCAATCCAAAACAATCTGCCCCACTCCAATCTTCTCCACTCCAATCCAAAAGAATATGCCCCACTCCAATCCAAAAGAATATGCCCCACTCTCATCTACCCCACTCCAATCTGCTCTACTACAATCCAAAACAATCTGCCCAGCTCCAATCTGCCCAATACAAAATAATCTGCCCCAATACAATCTGCTGCACTCCAGTCGAAAACAATCTGCCCCACTCCAACTTAAAACAATCTGCTCCACTCCAATCGGCCTCACTCTAAATTGCACCACTTCAATCCAAAACAATCTACCCCATTCCAATCCACACCACTCGAATCTGCACCACTCCAATCCATAACAATCTGTCCCACTAAAATCTTCCCCTCTCCAATCCAAAAGAATCTGCCCCACTTCAGTCTGCCCCATTCCAGTCTGCCTCACTCAAATCCAAAACCATCTGACCCACTCCAATCCGCACCACTACAATCTGTCCCACTTCAATCCAAATCACTACGCCCTACTCCAATTCACTCAACCTCATCCCTATCCAATTCCCCCACTCCATCCCAATTCACCCCACTTCAATCCACGCCACTCCCATCCAAGCCACCCTACACCAACCCAATACAACCCACTCCAATCCAATCCACCGCACTCCAATCCACCCTAATATAAATTGCCCCACTCCAATCCAAAACAAATCTGTCCCACTCTATTCTGGCCCCACTCCAATCCACAACAATCTATCCCACTCCAAACCACCCTAGTCCTACTCCAATCTGTCCCACTCCAATCCATTTCAATCTGCCCCACTTTAATCCAAATCAAACTACCCCACTGCACCATGCCCCACTCCAATCCCAAACAACCCACTCCAATCCAAAACAATCTTCCCCACTCCAATTCATCCCACTGCAATCCAGTCTACTGACTCATCCCAACTCATGCCACCCCAATCCACCATAATGCATCCACCACAATCCAGTCCACACGAAACCAATTCACCCCGTACCAATCCAATATCCCCAATCAGCCCAGTCCAATCTACTCCCACTCCAATTCAATACACCTCATCCCACCACAATCTACTCCACTACACCCAATCCTCTCATGTCAAATCCACCCCACCCCAATCCACCCCACTCCAGTCCAACCCACCCTACTTCCATGCAACCGACACCACTCCAATTCAACCAATCCACCCACTCTAATCCACTCCACTTGTTCTGCGTGAGCCACTCAACTGAATTCCAAGCGTTCCAATGGGGTGATGACAATTCCTAAATCGCAGTGAGGACTGACGTGACCGCGATGACGAGTGCATTGCCCTCTCGCAATTCCTCAAGGAGAAGGGGGGTTTTGGAGAAGAGAAAAAGAGAAAATACTAGCTTCTGCTTTGTGGAATGCAGAATTGGATGGTTGAACCCTGGACTGCATGTTAAGTTGGGTGTCAGGACTTCTGATTTCTCAAAGTACTGGGTTCTTGGTTTTTAGGATTCTCCTACATTAATACATTGAACTTGCATAAACTTTTGCAAAATTATACATTGTTGACACAAACTGTGCATACATTTCTCTTCCTCTTTTTACAATACTTTCAGAGTCTCTGGAGTAATGTCTTGACTCAATAACTATCAACTTATTTCACCTTTCTTGTTTTCTCTATTTTACAAGAAGTACAGGATCGTCGGCAGCTGGAACTCGACAGGAAACTGATTGGAGGGCGAGGATGTCACAGTGCCCTTTCCTCGGAATCTGCATGCTGCTGAACAAAAGTCTAACTCCCGGCGTCACCAACTCAGAAGGTATTATAGCACAGAGTTATGATGAAGCCAGGCGGGGGGAAGGGAATTAGGGTAGGGAACTGCAGGGAGAGAGATCTGAAAAGAAACGGTTAGAACAAATATGCATACATTAATGCATAACAGTATAACTCACCAATAGACTCTTGAATAAAGGCGTCATTGTGATATCAGATTGAGACCCTTTGTGAATTGGGCGTAGCCCCTTCTTTGAATCATGGAACAAACTGCAACCTCTAAACCTAGAGGTGGCAAGAGCTTTGGACTATGGTCATACTAACATAGCAGTATGCTTGTTAGATTCTGGTAAGTCTGTAATAAAAACCAAGCTGATTGTGTGCCATGGTTTAAAGGGAATTGGCAAAGATTTGGAGAAGACCAGCGGGAGCGGTGTGTGAGGATTTATTCCAGGCACAGGTTGAACATGAATTAACATGGTCATAAACATCTTGGTGCATGGTTTTCCACCAAATGTTTCATGAACAGTTTTCTAAAGTTGTTTGTATACTTGGGTGTCCAGCCAATTTCCTTGCATGTAAGTAATAGTCCTGTTCAGTTGTATTATATGGCTTTCTGAGCCACTGTTCAGGGGGAGGTCATGCAATGCCTTCTTGACATTATCCCTGAATGTATCTATTGTGGTTAGAGCTAGCACTTTGTCTGCAGGTATTATACTGAGAGGGTTGCAAAAACTATCATCCTCTGGGTGCCCTATACGTGACAAGGTATCTGACTAAAGTTGTTTGGTTCCTGGTTTATATGTGATAATGAAATCAAAATCACTGAAGAAGAGAAGCCAGCGGATTTGTCTAGGGGTCAGAGCTTTAACTGAACCAAGAATTGCAAATTCTTATGGTCAGTGTAGATGGTTACCGTGTGTTTCGCCCCAGTAAATGATGTCACCACTCAGTAAATCTGTTTTAATAGCTAATAGTTCTCTTTCAGCAATGGCATCATTTTGTTCAGTTGAAAGAAGTTTTTTAGAATAAAAGGCTGCAGAATGGAGATGCCCTAATTGTGGATCTGTTTACGATAACACACGAATTGAGAAGGATCAGCTTCAATATAAAATAGCTGCTCAGGATCTGGGTGGTGTAAAATGGGAGCAGAGGTGAAAGTTCTTTTGAGAGTTGTGAATGTTTGTTCCGCTGCTCAAGACCACATAAATGATGCTCTGTCTTTAATAAAGTGGTTTTAGGGACCACTATTTGTGAGAATTGTGGGATGAAGCACCTTAAAAATTGGAGAAACAAGAGTCTTTTGGACATCCTTAACAGATGTAGGGGTTGGCCATGAAACAATAGTATCTACTTTTTTGGAGCCCAGGGTAATGCCGTTGGGTGATAAGTGATATACAAGGAACTCTACTGAGTCAGTGTTAAAGGTAAATATTTCTAATTTGGCATACAGGGAGTGTTCACATAGATGTTGCATAATGACCCTAACGTGCTGAGTGTGCTCCTGCTTGTTTTTAGAGAATATCAAGATGTCATCAATACACACAACAGCGCAGACATCTAGGAAATCATGTAATTCATCATTGATAAAGTATTGGCATGCCGCTAGGGTGTTTCAAAGACCAAAAAAAGCAGTATGGTGTATTTGAACAAAACAAACTTTGTCCGAAAGGAAGTCTTCTATTTGTCTTCTTCCTTGACATGGATCAGGTGATATTCAATGCGCGAGTCTAGCTTGTTGTAAATGGTGGACCCCCGGACTTGGTCCAAGAGGACCGGTATCAGAGGTATGGGGTAATGATTTTTGATGGCTGCTTTATTAAGCATTCTGTAATTAATACAAGCCCACAAATCTCTGGATTTTCTTGCCACGAAGAAAAGAGGGGACAAAATGGAGAAGTAGAATGTCTTATAAACCCCAAATCTAAAACTCATCCGAATACTTGCAGATATATTAATTTTTGGGTTCTGTTAAAGCATATATTCTACTACTAGGAAGGACTGCTCCAGGAACTAGGTCTACCTGACAATCATAAACCCTATAGGGTGGCAACTGAGTGCTTTGATTGGGTCAAAGACATCTAGGAAATTCCAATATTCTTTTGGTATAACAGTGGAAGAATGGTAATTGGGTGAGGCACAATGTAGGGGTGTCACAGGACAGCAAACTTCTTTATAGCATGTGGACATGCAGAAGGGGAAGTCCAAGGTCACTATTACAGAAACCCAATCAATTTTCTTTTATGATTATGGTGTTCCAGCCATGGAATTCCAACAAAAACACCAAGGGTGGAGGTATCAATTAAGTAAAAGATTGTGTCTTCTGTATGACCATTGTCACATACTATGGTTAGCAGATTAGTGTAAAACCGAATAAGGCCAGAGGACAAGCCTGACACATCAACTGCCCTAACTGGTTCAGGTACTGCCTTGGTAACATGTGACACTCCCAGCTTGACCGCTAGGGCCAGATCAAGGAAGTTACCTGTAGCACATGTGTCTATGAGCACTGACAGGATAGAATCAGGGTTACTCAAATGGTCAGGTGTCTAGGTACATGGTTTAGGACATTAGTAAAGTATTGGGAGACCTGGTAAAGGGACCCTCTCAGAGAGGGGATCTCAGTTCTCTCTGAGAGCATTAGTTTTTCTGCTGCATTTCGGGAACACTCAAACTAGTGACAGCTTCTTTTTAGGTTTAACTGTGCAGTCCCGTGCTGAGTGACTAGATTTACTACAATATAGGCACAAATTGGCCTTATGGCACCATTTCTTCTCTTCAATAGATAAAGGACCTCTAACTCACCCAATTTGCATGGGTTGTAGGTCCTGTGCTTTCTTTGCAATTTCTTTATTATCTGTTTTTAAAACAACTACCCTGGATTCACTCCACAGATATTCAGGTTTCCTTTCTCCTAACCAATGATCTAGTCACAATACTAATTATTAAATTCAGTGTGATCTTCTGGTAATTTAACCACATGGGATAAACTATCCTTTAAATCATCCCTCAGGCCTCTGTAAAAATGTCAGGTACATTTTTCTTCTGTCCATCTAGTTTCAGTAATGAATCGATTTAAAGTATTAATGGAAGTGAGGAGGTCTGTGGACCCTTGTCGTAAATTTGATAATCTGTTATCACAAGGCTAGATAAAAAAATGTTTCGCAAACAATCACGTTAGGACTGCCTTAAAGGCGGCAAAATTTTACAGGATGGGATCATTGTTTTTGAAAAGTGCAATAGACAAGTTGGAAACAACACCACCAAGATAGGAAACTACAAAAGCTACCTTAGCAGCATACCAAGATTTTTGAGGTTTACACAAAAAAATGGAATTGCCACTGGCTCATGAAAGCAGCAAAGGGAGAACGCTCCCCAGTGAATTTTTCAGGATAGGCCAAGGGCACAGATGCTGGGGTGGTCACTGTTACATATAGAGTTTGGTCAGAGGGATTAGCAGGAATGGAAGTGGAGGAATAAGTACCACATTTTGGGGATCAATAGTGAGCCGTGGACCTGAGGGATGCCTCCATTGCATGAAGGATGTGGAAAGTGTTAGGGTCTCCCCGAGCACTAGATTCTCGGTTCATAATTTCAGGACTTGTTCCTGTGAATTTTGTACAACAACTTCCAACTGCTCAGTAGGGGTTAAATGATCTGAATCAGTTACTGACTTGTGTTCTTTGCCCCAAGGGAACTTTAGTTTAGTTAGTTTCGAGGATTTGTAGAGCGCATAGCTACCCGAATGCCTCCCAGCGCTGAGGAAGATCACTAGGTAAGAGGAACAGACCTAAACAGGGAACAATACAGTATTCAATTTTCTACAAAAAGAAAATTCTGACATATCATGATGAAGTTCCAAGCGGAGGGAGTTCCAGATCTTAGCTGCTCTACAGGTGAAGAATCTACCCCCATCTAACTTTCTTAGCATGAAAGGAGGTAATTAAAAAAGCTAAAGAAGATCTGAGTGTTCTCCGGGGGTGAAGGGAGTGATCATTCATTTGAGGAAGACTGGGCCCTTGTTTCGAAGGGCCCAGCTTTAATGTTGTGGCTTGGCTTTCTGGTCTGTGCAAGCCACTCACCTGAATTCCAGCGTTATGATGGGGCAATGACAATTCCCTCATCCCAGTGAGAACTAACATGACCGTGATGAAGAGTACATTGCCCTCTCGCAAGTCCTCAAGGATGAGGGGGTTTTGGGAACAGAAAAAGAGGAAAGCCCAGCTTCTGCTTTGTGGACTGCAGAATCGGACTGCTGGACTCTGGACTGTGTATCGTGTTGGGCGTCAAGACATCTGATTTCTCAAAATACTTGCTTCTTGGTTTTTAGGATTCTGGGCTGCAAAACAATTACTTCATTAATACATTGAACTTGCATAAACTATTGTTAAATTTTACATTGTTGTGCATGTGTTTCTATAAGGCTGAACAAGTCTCTTCCTCTTTTTACAATACTTTCTAAGTCTCTGAAGCAATGTCCAAATTGAAAAACAATCAACTGGACTAAAGAGCTTCTTTGTGTTCTGGCTTAATCTTGCCAATAATAATTTTGATAAACTTGCTCTATTTCCAATCTCCTAGTTCTTAGGGGAGAGCTTGTTACAGGAAATTAGTCTTTCCTTAAGGACTATTTATTGGTATCTTGGATAACCACCCAAATCATAAATCACGCTAGTTCTTATTAGAAGACAGAGCTCTGTTTTCTTTAATTTCAGCAATTAACCTTTCTTCACATTGAAATTAAGTCACTTGCCTGCAAATTTTAGAAGAACCCAAACTGTTTTTTTTTTTTACCTTTCCTACTTTCTCTCTTTTACAAGACATATGGGATCATCGGCAGAAGATGGAAGAGGAGAGCCAGACCTCTGCAGGAAGCCAATGGGAGGGCGAGGATCGCTGGAACTTGAATGGAGCCTATCCGGAGGATGACAAATGCTGGAAATCGACTGGGAGCTAGTCAGAGAACGAGGAACACTGGAACCTGAATGGAGGCAGGCTAGAGGACAAGGAACATTACTTGCACTGGAAATCGACTGGAGGCAGGCTGGAGGACAAGGAACCTGACTTGACTGGAAACACGGAAGCAGAGCAATTGGTATGAAGCCAAGCAAGGCCTTATGCTCAAAAGCCTTCTTAAATAATCATATATGCACATGCACCTTTTGGCAGTTGATTGCTTGTTAAGAAATTAAAAATTATCCTCCTGATTGTGGCACATGTTCAATACAGATCACATTGTGAAAAGCCCATGTTTTGGCAGTTACAGTTAGCACAAGTTTAACAGGTGGGATACAATGTGCATAATCAACAGTCATTGGTTATAATAAATAAGACATTTTATGCAAACTTCATATTCAAGAATGTAATGAATATACTCAAATAAGTCTGAATGTTGCAAGCAACAGCACCATACTGTAATCGAGCTCTTGGATGTGCTAGTGTACCCACAACACCACTACAATCACGTGTACTGCTACCCAATTCACCTCACTCCAATCCAGTCCACCCACACCACTCCAATCCATCCCACTTCAATACAATCCACTTTAATCAACCCCACTCTAGTCCAATCCAGTCCACATGAATCCTCCCTACCCCTGTCCAATCCACCCCACATCAAAACCACCTTAATCTACCCCACTCCAATCTACGTCACCCCTCTCCAATTACTCCACCCCACACCAATCCAATCCACCCACACCAATCATATCCACCACACTATCCAATCCAATCTACCCTCACTCCAACTTAATCCAATCCACCCTAATCCACTCCAGTACGCCACAATCCACTCCGCTCCACCCCACTCCACTCCAATTCATCGGACTCAACTCCAATTCACCCCACCCCTATCCAATCTGCCCCACCCCATCCAAATCTAATCCACCACACTCAACCCAATCCACCCATCCTGCCCTAATCCACCCCAATCTATCCCACTCATTCCAATCCACCCCACTCAATCCAATCCACCTCACTTGAATCCACCTCACCCTAATCTGATCTACCCCAATCCAGTCAACCACAATCTGATCCAACCCATTTCAATCTACCTCAATCTGACCCACCTCACTCCAGTTCTTCCAACTCCAGTCCACCCCATTCTAACCCAATTCACTCCACACCACCCTAATCTACCGCACCTCACTCCAATCAAATCCACAACTTCAATCCACACCACCCCAATGCATCCCACCCCACCCCATTTCAATTTACTCCAATCCACCCCACTCTACTCCAATCATCCCTACTCTACCTCAATCCAATCCATCCACCCCATCTCAATTCAGGCCACTGCACTCCAATCCAATCCATTATGCCTACCCCACTCCAATCCATTCCACCCCAAGCAATTGCAATCCACCCCAATCAATACACCCCACTAAAATCCACCGACCCTAATTCAATCCACCACTCCTTATCCCAGTTCAGTCCATCCCATCCCACTCCAATTCAATCCACCCCACCTCAATGCAATCCATCCTACTCCAATCTACCCTGCTCCAATCTACCCTAATTCAATCTAGCACACCCCACCTCACTCCAATCTAATCCACCCCACCCCACCACACTGCAATCCAATCCATCCCACTGCAGCCCACCACATCCCAATCCAATCCAGCCCAGATACAGTTACCCCACTCCAATCCAATCCACCCCACTCCAGTCCATTCCACCCCACCCCAGTCCAGTGAACCCAGTGCAGCCCACTCCAATCCAATACACCCTACTCAAGTCCAATATAATCCACCCCACTCAACTCCACCCCAATCAAATCCACCTCACTCCATTTCATTCCACACCACATCACTCCAATCCATTCCACCCCACACCAATGCACCCAACTCCACTCAATACAACCCTCTTGAACCCCAATCTAATGCACCCCCCTCTACTCCATTCCAGTCCACCTCACTTCCTCAATTCACTCCAACCACCTTTACCCTATTACACCGCAGTCCACTCTACAGCACTCTCTACCACTGAATGCTAATACCCTGTGCTCAACTCTACAAAACTCTACTCCGCCTACTTCACTCTTGAACACTCCAATAACTCAACTCTTCAACACTCTACTCCCCCACTCCACTCTTACTCTTCATGACACTAACGTTTAACCATTCTGGACAGCAGCCACACTAGTGTACAACAAGCCTAAACACATTGCCAAACCCACTAGCTTTTGCATAGGCGAGACCTATTGGCTTTGCCAAAGCTTGTTTCTAATGTCCTCTCTCTCCTAGGCACAAAGTTTACTCCATCAACTCCCTTTAGAATAGTAGTTGCTCCACAGCAAACAATCTTCCTGGCAGGGGACGAAAGCTAGGCACTTTATTGTTACTTCCACATTAGGTGCTATATGGACGGGGTCCATTATTAGATGCCTTTGGGGCGACCCAAAAGAAATTCTCCATCCACTTTGTGATATACAAACATTTTTGGGGCAGAACCCTGCGTCCACAAGTTTCCTCACTTTAGAACTCACTTCTTTGTACATATACTTATAGAAGAAAGACTCTGAGATTCAGTTAAGTCCAGAACGACTTCCTTCCGATAGGCCTTTGGATGACCTCCGCTGACTATCCTAAAAAAATTATCTTTCAGCAGTACTTGCCAACTCTGCTTTCCAGCTCCTTAATAGCCCATCTTCAATCAGCCCTTTCCTGCTCAAACAAATTAGAAGTGACCTCCAGGCAGTGTAAAATACATAAAATATCCTACTACACAAAGACTTTGCTCACGTCCACTTGCTTCTAAAGCTATCATCTCATTACCAATCAACGATATTATGTGAATTCTGAAAGTTGCAGCCTGCCGGATTAATGTGGTGCTTCTGAAACCTATGCTCTGACACATTATCAGGAGCATACAATATTAATCAATTTGTTCCTGAGTATATTAGTACTCGGGTCAGTGACAGGAACAGCAGCTGCAGCAATAAATGTGCTTAATGCAAGAGTTTTTTGTTCTCCGATGGAATTTCTTCATTTAGGGCTACATGCACTGAGGGCAGGAAAGATCGCATTGATTTTGGTGTGATTGCTCAACCTTAGAGCAAGCCCTGTGCCTCGGCAGTCTTTTTCCTGGCTGACTTCTAGTGTGAAGACTTCTGACCTATAACGACCTTCAATTCTTGTTTAATCGTTCCACTTAACATTAGAAAAGGAGTGTTTTATTTACCTTTACACCTTTTCATTCAATTCTTGCGTTTTTTGACCTTTCAATAGCGGACTGCAGCAGTTAATAGCTTACAACAGGAAAGATTGTTTTTCTGCTAATACATAATAAAGCGATTTGGTGGGGAATATTAGGACTGAATGCACTTGCCTTCATTAAGCTTTCCTGAGTGCGCAGGAACTGCCCTGACTTAATAAAGCACTTTATATGTTATGCTGTAATATATTTCAGTAGCATTTATGTAGCAAGTGTTTTTTGTACCTCTGACGAGAAGGTGAAGCTCATTACCTTTTCTGGCCTAAATTGTATGGCCTGCAGATTCATCTCTGGTGTTTACGTGCTCTAGAGTTACCACTACCGGAGCTTCCGGTAAACACAGGGTCGGGGAAATACTAGGGATTTACAGGTTTATGAGGAATAGCATGCAGGAATCAGTGATTCCACTGATTACCCCATGTTTTCCCAATGGAATAGGCACAACAGCCAGGCATACTATAAGCTCTAAAGGGTCTACCCAGGAAAGGCTATAGGGCAATTACTGCACAACCAGACTCAGTTTATGTGTCTTATAAGTCCATCCAAGAGTGACAGGAAGCAACCCAAAACAATGGTCACTATACAAGAAAAAATTGTATTTGTTCTAAGGAATCCAACTAGGAATGTCAACGACCAACCTGTAGGAATGAGCATTGTATGGCCTTTATCCCTGACCATATTATTTCAAACGAGTCCCCAGAGAAATGCCGGAGAAGCAGCCATTATGAAACCAGAAGTAGTGTGTGTTTCTGAGGAGTCCAACCAGGAGCATTGCGGAGAAATAAAAGGAGTGGTCATTATACAAATGGCCATAGTATATTCCTGAGGAGTGCTAGCTCACGTGTTTTGATAAAAATAATTAATGAGTATTTATGTATTCTGAATAATGGATTTGTGCAGAAAATATAATAACGTTTAAAAAATAATGCACACATTTGAAAATGTAATTACGATGAGTGGCCGTCAATGTTCACAAAGTGTCCTCATTAATAGTCTAATACTGTAAAATGTGGACCATATGTTTGACTAATGTTGTAATTTATCATATTAAAGGTTATTCATTATGTATTAGCTTTATTAGTTATAGGCCTTAACTTAACGAAGGTCTTGGCCTAGTTGCCAGGCCTCATGTCAAGCTGTATTTCTTAACGTTTAATAAATGGCTGTCCTAGAGAGTTAAACTGAGATTTTCCATTGTATTGTGCAAATGTGCTCACTGTTGAGAATCTTTTCTCATTAGATCCAACTGCTAGAAGATCCTGTTCTTGCTAAATGTAACCTTATGTGTGTAATTTGTGTAAGACTGACTTTCTTAGGAGGCGAACAATGGAGACACTGTCTGGAGTAGAAGCTGCAACAAAATTGTTACCTGACAAGCCCAGGATGATGAGGGTAATCAATGACATGAACGGAGTAGTAGTAGAATTTATAGATTTGGAGTTCTAGTTTTATTGAACAAAGTGTGAACATGTGATCCCTTGACCAATAGGGATTTGGGAAATAGTTGTGGTGAATTCAACTTAACGAGACTGAGAAGAAACCAGAATTAGCTTTTTTGCTTTTAGCATTTTACATTTGGCATTTACCTTTAGCCCATTACACATTACCTTGCTGGCCGAAAGCTCAATATTTTCTTGTGCGTCTTCACAAGAGACGTACTCAACTTTAATGCTTAGACTTTGCGTTTTCTGAACTTTGATGCTGAATTCTGATGCTTTGCTGATCAACTGATGTCCTGAGGATGAAGACTATTTTGTCTTGCCGATCCAATTGAGGAGAGGTGTAAATCGTACCTATGTGTCTGTTATGCATATTTGCTTTTTCTTTCTAGGTACCAACCACATTGTTTTGATAGAGCCATAGGTAGATGTTTTTCGAAATGTGTTTTATTAAATTGTTTTGAATGAAGCCCACCATACTGATGCTAATCTGGTGTTAGTTAAGGATCCTCACTAATGGAAATTTGCTGATAGGGAATAATGGTTGATGGGTTTCTTGGCTGAATCTACTTTTATGTGATCTTGTTGAAGCCAATATGTTAATTAGAAATATTAATAAGTGATTATGCATTTTAAATAACAATAATAAAATGTAGAAAAGAATAATGTAGAGAATTAATGTGCACGTTTGAAAATGTGCCCTCAGAGAGTGGTCACCAAGATTCACAAATGTTCTAATAAAATGATTAACATGTATGGCATATAGAAAATGCCTTAAAATAATGTAGTAGCATGTCATATTGAGATATGTAACTTATGTTTTGCATTATATTGTAGAGTTCACTTAGCTGAAGTTGTGGCCTGCTTTTTGCCAGGCCTCATGTAGAAGCTGAATTACCAGCGCAATGTAGAGAAGCTAATCTGCTGAACTGACCCTGAACTGCTCATTGTTTAATAAAAAGTCTGCTCAGCAAAATCTTATGCGTGAACCGACGGACAGGAGATGATTGAATCATAATTGTGACAAGGACTGTGTAAAGCAGACGACATGTACTTTCCCAGGACTCGAACAATGGAGACACTGACTGGAGAAGAAGATGCAACATTTTTGAAACCTGACAAGCCGGATGATGCGAACATCGTACAGTGAACCAATCGACACCTGGAGAATCGTGTAGTACTAGAATACATAGATTTGAAGAACTGAAAGTATTGGGTAGAGTCATATCTGGTGACTAATTGACCAATTAGGAATTGGGAGATAGTCTGGGTGACTTTGATATAATGCCGTGACAAGGAAGACATTTCAGATGTTCAGATGTTCGATGTTAGGCATGGACGTTCGAAGAGATTTAAGATTCTGTCATTGGACTCTTGAGAGTCTGATGTGATGCTGATTGACTGATGATCTGAAGACGAAGACTGACTTTGTTGCTGACCCCTACCGTGGAGTGGTAGCTATGACAATGTGACTGATTGACTTTGTGCCTTTTCTTTCTAGGTAGCAATTGCGCTGTCTAAATAGTTTTTCTTTTAGATAGATGTTTTTCCAAATTCATGTTCTAAACTGTTTTCGCATGAAGTCCCACATGCTAATGCTAATCTGGATTAAGTAGGGTTCCTATTCTGTGATGCTGACATGTATGATGACAAATGATTGACGGACTGATTTGTTGAACTCTGCTACTCATGTTAACAAATTCATCGTTTTTGGCTTATGTTGAGGCATTAGAACGCATGTTTTCTCAAGTTCTGATTAGATTAGGTTATTGGTGGTTGCTAATGAATTAATCTTGAGTTGATTTGAATAAAGTTTGAATTAACCTCATGATTTAGGGGGTCATTACAACATTGGCGGTAAAAGCCGCTTTCCGCCATGCAGAAGACCGCCAATACACTGCCGCGGAATTCAGCCACAGCTATTATGACCCACATCTCGAAGTCCAACAAAATTCAGACACCCACACAAGTCCACCACACCAAAGGTCAGTGATAAACTGGCGAAAACAAAACCTCCACCGTCACGCCAACAGAAACCCGCCCATGGTATTACGACCCATGAATCCACGCGGCGGTCTTTCAACGCGGTATTCCATTGGCGGTACTCACTGCCGCGCTCAAAATACACACACAACTCCAAAACACCGCCACATTGGACAATTCCAAATACACACACCTGATACACATACACACACCTCTCCCACACAATCAATACTATATAAAACACACACCCACATCACCCACAAACCCCTACGACCAAAAATCTTGACGAAGGCCAGAGAGACAGCACAGCATAGACAACCCCACCACACAGAGGCACACAACACCATCACCCACACTACATCCACGCACAAAACACCACACACCACTACATATCACCACACTCATCACCACATACACCACCCTACACATCACCTACACCACCCCATGGCACGGCAAAGACACCCCAGGTTCTCGGAGGAGGAGCTCAGGGTCATGGTGGAGGAAATCGTATGGGTAGAGCCACAGCTATTTGGATTACAGGTGCAGCACACCTCCATAGCTAGGAAGATGGAGCTATGGTGCAGAATAGTCGACAGGGTCAACACAGTGGGACAGCACCCAAGAAATCGGGACGACATCAGGAAGAGGTGGAACGACCTACGGGGAGGGTTCTTTCCGTGGTCTCCAGGCACAACATTGTGGTACAGCGGACTGGCGGCGGACCCCCACCTCCTCCCCCACAACTAACAACATGGGAGGAGCAGGTCTTGGCCATTATGCATCCTGAGGGACTCGGAGGAGTCTGTGGAGGAATGGACTCTGGTAAGTCAAATCTTAACTATCATATCCCCCACCCTACCTGCATGCTATCACAGACCCCCACCCTCACCCCCCCTATCACTCCAACTCCTCAAATATGTACTACTAACACAAACCACCCATCCCAACACCAAGCCCTGCATGACACAACAAAGCATGGACACCCATCACTAAAGCATGCCCACTGCACATACCCATAACACCCCCCCAACCATCATCACAGCCCCCACACAGGTATGCTAGCACTGGGGTACACTGTCACCCACTCATTGCACACCATGACACACACAGATGCAATAATCATGCTTTTACACCCCTGCAGGACCACTATCCAACGTCACCAGACAGGATGGGTCCAGACATCTCTACCCCACCCACAGAAGAGGCCTACAGTGATGACAGCAGCTCTGTCCAGCTGGATCCAGATGACCAGCCCGGACCATCGTGGCCCTCGGGACAGTCAGTTCCCCACACCCAGTCACAGGCCACCACAGACCTTCCACCCTCTGGTAACAACAGCACAGCACCCACCCAGCGGGTGCATACCTCTGTCCCCAGGACACGTCAATCAGCAGTGTGTCCACCACTACAGGGAACCCAGGCTAACCCACCACCCCAACAACAACAGGGACCTGGGTGCTGTGGCAGTAGGCACACTGTGCAGGGGACAGAGGCCCAGGGAAACAGGGGAACTGGGAGGGCTGCTGTGTGACAGGGGGAGGACAGGCCCAGGGAACCCACTCTCCACGAGGCCCTCTCCATGATCATGGGAGCGTACCATCATTCCCAGGAGAAGATGGCAACGGTACTGGCCAAGTTTCAGGAGACCCAGCGGCTGCAGGAAGAACAGTATTTGGGCTTCAGGGAGGAACTCAGATCCATCAGTTCCACCCTGGGCACCATCGTAGGGGTGCTGAAGGAAGTCCTCAACACCAGGAGGGACAGTGTGGCACAACAAGGGGCCCCTGACACTAGCATGGACGATGAACTGCCCACCACCTGCGCCAGCGCTAGTAGACAGGAAGCACCGCCACAAGACCACCACACCAGCACCCCACCCCCTGCAGATGGAGAACCACCCCGCAAGCGGTCCTTGAGATCCAGGAACAGGACAGAGCATGAAGCCAAGACCCCCGCCAAGAAATGAGACCACCCTGATTGTCATCCTACTGTCCCACTTTGTAACCCTGTCCATATTGGAACTGCCCCAGCTCCACTTCCTATGCCCATATGGGCAGTGCACCTGTGAGACTAATAGACTGGCGTCATGCACTGAGCCAGGGAACATAGCATTTACCTGGGAGATGTACTGGTCTGCCAAACATACCATCTGTTCATTCATGGAATGATAACTCTTCCGGTTCCTGTACACCTGTTCACTCGTCTGGGGAGGGACCAGAGCTACATGGGTCCCATCAATGGCACCTATGATGTTAGGGATATGTCCAAGGGCATTGAAGTCACCTTTAACTGTAGCCAAGGGAAAACGATGTAGCTCTGAATGTGTTTCAGCAGGGCAGACAACACTCTGGACAACACGTTGGAAAACATAGGCTGTGACATCCCTGAGGCCATGGCCACTGTTGTTTGAAATGACCCACTTGTTAGGAAATGGAGCACTGATAGCACCTGCACTTGAGGGGGGATCCCTGTGGGATGGCGGATTGCTGACATCAGGTCAGGCTCCAACTGGGTACACAGTTCCTGGATTGTGGCACGGTCAAACCTGTAGGTGATGATTAAATGTTGCTCCTCCATTGTCAACAGGTCCACCGGAGGATTCTGCCATCTCCTCACATGTCCCAGCGGACGGTGCCTAGGAAGGACAACAGCGACCACAGAGTCAAACAACTCAGAGGTATGTACCCACAGTCTACACAGAATACGAAACATAATCCAAAAAGTTGCCTGTATGTGTGTTGAGTCTAGGCCTAGGTATGTGTGACGCAGTTGAAAATGAAGCCATGTGGCCCCTGAAATGGCGGCTGACTGACCTGTAAAGTGGGACAATGGGATGTGAGGTAACTGCGCTGGCGTTGTACACCGTCGCGGTAGGCGGCCGAAGACCGCGGCGCAATGCCTATGGTTCCCAGGAGCCAATGACGAAGTGCGCCAGCGGTGATGCTACGCACCGCAGCGGACGTGGCCGCCGCGGCCGTGACTGCCATTTTCTATCTGTCAAATCACTCCATACCTGATCTTCGTCAGGAGAGGACCTACACTGCAAGTGCTGCTGTGACCTTGGTCTGGAAGAGACAATGGCTCGTGCATCTGGGGAAAGGGCCCCTGCCTTCGCTGCACAGGAGTTGCAGAAGCTGGTGGATGGGGTCCTCCCCCAGTACACGTTAATCTATGGTCCTCCAGACCAACAGGTAAGTACACAGGGAGCACGTTGTACGGGCTATGCCTGAGTGGAGGGGGCTGGTTGTAAGAAGGGAGGGGCCACAGTTCTGCGTGCATGAAGGACTGTGAATGCATGTGCCACATGGCAAGGGTAGGGATGTGGGCCACTTACTTTGATGGTGCAGTTGGTAATGACTTCTCTTCTTCCCCTATACATGTCATGTAGGTCAGCGCCCACCAGAAGAAGGATATTTGGTGTGCCATCGCCAAGGACGTCTGGACCCTGGGGGTCCACCACAGACGGAGCACCCACTTCCGTAAAAGATGGGAGGACATTCGCTGCTGGAGCAAGAAGATGGCGGAGGCTCAGCTGAGGATGGCCTCCCAACGTCGCACCATGACCGCCCTGATGTTCCGGATCCTGGCGGTGGCCTACCCTGAGTTGGATGGGCGCTTGAGGGCATCACAGCAGACACAAGGGGGTGAGTACAACATCATTCTGCTGACTTTGCGCGCAGTGAAGGTGTCTGGGTGGGGGAGGAGGGCTGTGGGTTTCCCTAGGCCAGGCCGAGTTGTGTAGCCTAGGCCCCTCCGTAATGCAGGCCATGTGGCACTCCACCCCACCTCTGTAGAGTGCCAAGTACAGGTATACATGCCCCTGTGTCATCTATGTGTGCAGATGTACACCATAGCCATGTAGGCCATATCCCATGAACTGCATCTGTTGAGCCCAACAGCGCGGCATAGTGCAGCAGGCTGCTGTGTCTGTATTGTCCGCCAACGGTAACGGTAAGCCATGCACTCAACCTGTCTTTCTTCTGTCGTCCCACCCCCTTTTTTGTGGTCTCCCTGTTCTTGTGTAGATCAGCATCATCAGGCGGAGGTACAGTGGCACCGGAGCACGAGGGAGCTGCATCCCACATGGCCATGGAGGGCCACACCACAGACTCAGAATACACCAGTGAGACGGAGGGCATGGGGAGCTTCACGGCGGTCACCGGATCTGCAACCAGCGACACGGACTCGTCCTCCGATGGGAGCTCCCTTGTGGTGGCGTCAAAATCTGTGCCCCCCACTTCTACAGGTACAGCCGCCACCTCCCTACCAGCACCGCCCTCCCAGCAGACCCTCAGCCTTCGCCCCATGCCCGCTCACCCAGGAGGGTGGGCATCACCTTCGCCCCAGGCACCTCAGCTCCTGCCCCTGTCACCTTTGCTGCCCTCAGTGAGGAGGCCTTTGACCTCCTCAGGTCACTCACTGTTGGGCAGTCTACCATTTTGAATGCCATCCAGGGTTTAGAAAGGGAATTGCAACACACAAATGCATTCCTGGAGGGCATTCATTCTGGTCAGGCTGCCATTCATCGAACCCTGCAAACTCTGGCCTCAGCACTGACGGCAGCCATTGTCCCTGTCTCTACCCTCCCCCCTCCAACTTCCTCCACCCAGACCCAATCCCCTGTACCCCAGCCTATCCCAAGCACACCATCAGACCAGCCTGCACACACCGCACCACACAAGGGAAGCTCAGGCAAACATAAGCACCACACATCCCACAGGCACTCACGCAAGCATCACACACATACAGACACACCAACATCCACTGCCTCCACTGTGTCCCCCTCCTCGTCATCTCCCTCCTCCCTCCCAATCTCATCTACACTCTCACCTGCATGCACTACCACTACAGCCACTAGGTCCCGCACCAGCACACCCACCACCACACCCCGCTCACCTGCACTCACCACCCCTACTACCATTTACACGTCCCCTGTGTCCTCTCCCAGTGTGTCTGTGACGCCCCTCCCAAAGTACACAAATGCAGGCACACAACCACCCAACATACATCCACCTCACGACAGCCTCCAGCGCATGCACCTGCACCCAAAGCCACAGAAGTTACACCTCCTACAACCACCTCCTCTTCCTCTACTCCCAGACCCCCTCCAGCCACCCGTCCCAGTGTTCCTAAGAAACTTTTCCTGACCAAGCTTGACCTCTTTCCCCCCCTCCAATTCATAGGTCCCGTACTAGCACCTCAGCCAAAAATACTCCGGTACCAGTGGTGCCTGTTAGAGGTATGTGGAGAGCACCGGGCACCAGGGCAGCCAGTGTGAAACGGAGCCACAGCACAGCCAGTCCCCCCTCTGTGAAGCACCAGAAGATGGACAGTGCCCGGCAGTAGTGGGGGAAGGCTCCAGCCAGCAAAGCCGCTCACAAGGGTCCCGGGGGGAGTGTCCACTCAGCTGTGACTCCTCCCAAGGTGGGGAAGGGGCAGAAGAAATCACCAAAATCTGGGAAGAGCAGCACGACGGAGAAGACCGCCATCATCCCTGCTGCCCAGGAGGCCACCGCCAGCCCCATCATCAGTGGCCAGGAGGCCACCACCAGCCCCATCGTCAGTGGCCAGGAGGCCACCGCGAGCCCCATCGTCAGTGGCCAGGAGGCCACCGCCAGAGTCAGTGTCCAGGAGGGCAGCCCCATCGTCAGTGGCCAGGAGGCCACCGCCAGAGTCAGTGCCCAGGAGGGCAGCCCCATCGTCAGTGGCCAGGAGGCCACCGCCAGAGTCAGGGCCCAGGAGGCCACCGCCAGCCACAGCCCAGCTGCCCAATGAAGGACCGCCAGCCGCAGCCCAGCTGGGCAATGAAGGACCGACATGGCAAGAACCGCTGAACAGGTCAGACACTGCAAACTCAAGCACCACTGAACAGGGCAAAGACTGCCATGGCAAGCACCGCTGAACAGGTCAGAAACTGCTAACTCAAGCACCGCTGAACAGGACAAAGACCGCCATGGCAAGCACCGCGGAACAGGTCAGAAACTGCAAACTCAAGCACCGCTGAACAGGGCAAAGACCGCCATGGCAAGCACCGCTGAACAGGTCAGAAACTGCAAACTCAAGCACCGATGAACAGGGCAAAGACCGCTGAACAGGGCAAGGACCGCCGACTCAAGCACCGCTAGCCCATGAGCGGCAGGGCCAGTGACGGAACTGGGACCGTCACGGGGAGAGTGATGCATTCTGGGCACCCGTCCCCCTCCAGAACCAGTGGAGACATGCATCCACTCCATCTGTCCTTCCCAGGATGAAGCACTCTGGGCACTAGTCCCCCTCCAGAACCAGTGGAGACGTGCATCCACTCCGTCTGTCCTTAACAGGATGAAGCACTCTGGGCACCATTCCCCCTCCAGAACCAGTGGAGACATGCATCCACTCCATCTGTCCTTCCCAGGGTGAAGCACTCTAAGCACCAGTCCCCCCCCAGAACCAGTGGTGACATGCATCCACTCCGTCTGTCCTTAACAGGATGAAGCACTCTGGGCACCAGTCCCTCTCCAGAACCAGTGGAGACATGCATCCACTCCGTCTGTCCTTAACAGGATGAAGCACTCCGGGCACCAGTCCCCCTCCAGAATCAGTGGAGACATGCATCCACTCCGTCAGTCCTTCACAGGATGAAGCACTCTGGGCACCAGTCCCCCTCCAGAACCAGTGGAGACTGTTATCCACTTGAGAGACTGTGGCTTTGCACTCCCCAGGATGCAGCACTGGGCAACCCACCCACTGTTGAGACTTGAGAGACTGTGGCTTTGCACTCCCGGATGGTCCAGTGGGCAACCCACCCACTGTAGAGACTTGAGAGACTGTGGCTTTGCACTCCCCAGGATGGTACAGTGGGCAAGCCACCCACTGTAGAGACTTGAGAGACTGTGGCTTTGCACTCCCCAGGATGGTCCAGTGGGCAACCCACCCACTGTTGAGACTTGAGAGACTGTGGCTTTGCACTCCCCAGGATGGTCCAGTGGGCAACCCACCCACTGTAGAGACTTGAGAGACTGTGGCTTTGCACTCCCCAGGATGGTCCAGTGGGCAACCCACCCACTGTAAAGACTTGGAAGACTGTGGCTTTGCACCCCCCAGGATACATCAATGGGCATGGAGCCCCCTCGTGGATCTGGCGTGGTGCACTCATCTGGCTGAGGCAGTGTTCTCTCCGTTTTGATCAGGTATCTGATGTGGGCCTCGCCCATGTATTTTGGGCCCAGTGGTCCACGGACAACGAATGGTGCATTACCTGCACTACTAATCGTGATGTATATTTTGTGGAATGTGTATATATATCTGTATATATTTGCTTACTGTATTTTGATATATTACAATGGTTGAAATCATTTCCTTTTGTGTTTGCATTCTTCCGGGGGGGCTGGGAGTTGTTACTGTAATGTTTGGATATGCATTGGTGTGTGTGTTGTAGTGGGTGAGGGTGGGGGTGGGGGTGGGGGTGTTGCCTGTGTGTGTCCCTGACTTTTTCCTCCCCCTCCCCTATGTAGTAGGTGCACTACTCACCGTTTTCTTCGGCACCGGTGTTGATGATGGTCGTATAGGAGCAGGAAGACTATCGCTGGGAGAATTTGGAGTTCCGGTTCCATGGTGCCCTCCTTCCTCGTGGAGTGTGTAGAGGTGAGCGTTTTCCCTTTGACATGGATGTTTCCGCCGTGTTTTTATCCACGGTGAATCCGCCCCGGAAAAGGTGGCGGATTGGTAGGTTGTGATACTGTGGGCGGTACATTGTCTCCCGCCTGTCTGTTGGCAGTGACCGCCGTGCTGTTTGTCTGTACCGCCGTGGCGGGCGGAGTGTTAAAGTGGCTGTCTTTGTTGGCGGTTTCCGCCACGGTCATAATTCCAATTTTTTTACCGCCGGCCTGTTTGCGGTCTTACCACCGCTTTAACACCGTCCGCCAGGGTTGTAATGACCCCCTTAGTATTGTAACTAATAGGGAATAAAAATTACTAAAATGTATACTGCGTTGTGGTAATTCATGACTAAAGTTCATGGTGTGATTTATTAACTGTTGATTAAAGATTTGATTCTTGTGTATTGACTATTGATGCACATTGGTTACACCATAGCTAGGATACTCCATGCAAATCAAAAGGTTTATCGACATATACGCGTCCCCTTGTAAGTTTTCTTACTAAGGACCAGGCGCGCTAGCAATCTTGTTGCGGAATTGTTCCCGTTATTAAGTTGCACAGTAACCTTAGAATGTGTAATAGTCCAAGGTTTGATTAGATTACATTTTCCTGATTTGAGATTTGAGATTCATTGAGATTCATTTACATGAGTTTAGCATTGTTAACATAGGGAAATAACTATTTTAACTTTTACTAAATGGTGTGTTAATTCATGACTGAAAGGTCATGGTGCATGACAATTACTGACTCTATTGACTATTACTGTTATTGATTATTGTTGATTATTGATATAGTGCATTGGTTATTGTTTATTGATCTGCATGTACTGGAATTATGGTGGAAACATCTTAATAGCGAGTCAAAAGGTTAATCGACCTATTCACGTCCCCTTGAAAGTTTACTTATTAAGGTCAGACACCAACAGGAGTCCACCCACAAGAGAGTTAATGCAACCTACAAGGGATGGTAATACAACAGCTGGGATGAGCATGGCTTGGCAACTAATTCTGGGAAAGACGTAGTTAGATTATGAATACAAAAGAGATTGACGAGAGGAGGGAATTGATGATAAGAATAAGAGGAGACTAGACCGTAAATTCTGACTCAGTTCTGTCTGGCCTTAAGTATCCCAAACAGATAAGGCACCAGCTTTAACATCCCCACTTTTCACGTGTAAACCCGAGCTGGACAACCGAAATGCATAATCTGAGATTGAGAGTTTGTGGTGCTGGGGGCCCATGGCCCTCATGCTACTAATAAAGGTGACATGGGCACATAGCTAGGGTTCACAGAACTGGCCAGGGCATTTGCGCCCAGCACTTTTTATTAGCAGGGTCACCTGACTGGTGAGGCCTGTGATGGATGGGTGTGGGGTGAGTGTGGAAGCCAGCATTCAGCAGAATGGCTGGTGGAAACACTAGAATGTGTCCGTCAGGACACTACAGAGTTAGATAAAGTGAGATTACGCGGAAGGGTCAACCTCAAGGTTACATGAGTGGAGGTGAGGCATTTGGCTATAAGAACCTGCATACTTCATCACTAAACAAGCTCTTGTCAGAAGGCCAGGCGTGCATACACCACACACAGAGACCCCGTAATAAATTAATTTTGTGATAAATAATTGGGAACAGGTGCTTTCAGCCAGGTACAGTGAGATGTCCTTCTGATTTTACCAGACATTTATACAAACACACACACACAAAAAACGCACACACACACTTTCTCCCTCTCTCTGGAAGGACTTCACAATTGTTGGCCATTCCACAACATAATATGCTTTTCTCGCTTATTACCCTTACCAATCCAAATCCCTCTCCCTTTCTGCTGCCCCTTAAGCTCCTCTCCTCTTGTGCATCCTGCTTGTGGTGTATTGTATTTTACCATTAAGTGCCAGCGTGATTGTTGGGAAATCTGAAGCACACCTTCCCCCCAACCCAATCTAACTGATCAAGCTTCATCCTTGACCACACAAAGGGGGCGAGGGGTTAAAAACGAACAAAGAAAGGTGTCATGATAAAGAGAACAAGCATCACATGGACTGGTGAACAAACATTAACATGCACAACAGGCAATCATTTAGATGTGGAAATGAAGGGATTCACACAGGTAGACAGAAGACTAATATGTACACAAGCAAGCACGTGGATGCACAGGCTATCTCTGGCAAATGGCATTTAAGAAGGCAAATCATCTTTTTATGATGATGCAACACATTTTAAATTGTCAGGGCTGCTCAATGAGGGAAGCTTTGCCGGCTTCATTCACTCTTGCCACTTGGGGTGATCACCTGGCATGGAGGCGAATTCTGAACAGTGGGTTTAAAATTCAGGACAAAGGGTCAAGCTGCAGGACAGCAATTCAGGACAAAGCCTTAAAGTGTTAGTTTTACTGACACATTAACGGAGGTCACGCCATCCAGCTGCCAGCCTTTCGACTTTAGCAAAGCTAGTTTTGTTTTGTCAAGGTTTTCTAAAACTTTACTGCCTGGGAAGATGCTGCCCCCTCAGCAATATAACAACAAGCATTGGCATAGCCAATAGGTCTTGTTTTCAGACTTTATAAGTGTCTAGCCAGGGCTACTGGCTATGCCAATGTCATTAAGCCATGTTGCAGAGCAGCAGTGAATGTTACCATCCAATTGAAGAGTAATCAGTTGATCGACTAATAAAGGATAAACAGCTGAGTTTACACAATCTGAATAGAATGTGTATTAAGTGAACCTAAATGTCCACAGAAAATGCATTAAAACGCTGGACTACACGATCTGAGAAAAACAAATTTGCTTCACTGCCTGAACATTATCCATACTTCGATGAAGTAAGGACTCAGTTCAAAGGTTTATTCTTCTGAATGAAAACCCCTGGCATCAGCAAGTATGTAAACAACTTTTAAAACAACCATCTTCACCAACAGGGACTCCAACATACTACATGTGAGATTACCAATCTCAGTGATCTATTTTACAGAAAAGCATCTAGCTTATCCTACAATTAAGACGAGTTTCTCTTTGTTTGTATTAATGTGATCATAAAAATGTTTTAAAACCTAAAAAATGTTTTAAAACCTATGTAACTGGTTTGTTAAAATAAGTATTTGACACCAAGGGGCAAATTAGCAGCACCTAACCAGACAATGATGTATTTGCATGAAAACGGTCTGTGTGAATAAGCATTCGGTGCCTAGTGCTAACAGGCTCGAGGCACAGGCAACGGATCCTGGACGATGTTCATGAAATAAAAGGAGCTCTGAAAAAACAGCAAATTCATTTTCCTTTTAGCCATCCAACACGTAGCTACTGAAAATAGGTTTTGAACTGGCGACCTCAAATTCACTGGTGGCCACGGATAAGAGCACTAACGATGGCGACGAGTAGGCAGCCCCCCTCTCCAGAATGGATAGTCTACAGAAAAGATTTTGCATCCCCAGTCCTGTTTCCACGTGTAACGGCATTCAAGGGCCTCCTCAGCCCCACCCATGATGGGTCCAGCACATCTCAGAGCTGGATGACTTTGAAGGTCTGGATGCTCCTTTGGTTCCCGGGAGCTGCTTACAGTCACTGGTAAGTTCTCGTGCTGCGAGGTGCTGAGGAACCACGTGGGGCAGGTGGCAGACTTGAAGGTGGAGATGGCTCCCCTGCCACTCCCCTCACCTGCCCTGAAGAACAGGTGGGGGTGGTCAGCTTCTCACTCACTTCCTCTATGCGTAGCTTGGGCTTCCCATCCACCAATGCGCAGGACAGGAAGAGGCTGCTTCCTAAAATGTTCAGCGTGACGGGACGCTTCGTGCTGTCTCCCCCAGGTAGCCAAGAGTATAGGTTCATATTCAAAGTTGCTGGGTGTTCCACGTCGGGCCCCTGCAGATATCGAGCCACCAGCTGGGCCTGTCCGAGTGTGTTGTACAGTACCAAGCTCTTGTTGGCAGTGTCAGTGACATAGCACTGAGAGTCTGAGAAATGCCGGAACACCTGGTTGGGTGTGTCCCTAAGGGTGGGAAAGAGCCAGAAGTTATTTAGGGGTGACTGTGTGGTACTTTCTTTTAAATCTCTGGAATTGGTCAAAGACATTCTGAGCTACCTAAGCCTGCAGCAGATTACGGACTATGGCACCATACTGTTGCCTTTGGGTTTCTTTTATACGCACAACATCGACCATGTCTATCCCGGTCCTAATTCTGAGAAACAAACAACTAGGCTGGAGAGATATTACTTGATCCCAACGTAAAATAGATTTTACGCTCTTTGTCTGGAAGGCGTTGATTGACTGCCATTTGATCAGGAAGCGGGTGGGCCTATGACTACTACGCTAATCCCAGTTTCTGATCCACTAAAGGGTGGGCATGGTTTGGTGGAGAGTAATGGAGATGAACGGGCGGAGATGGAAGTTGAACCGAGTCAACTTGCCAATAATGAAGCGCCAATAAGCGGACTTTCCATCCAAATAAAAGACACAGTAACCAAACAGTCTTCCGCGGGGATTTCTCATTTTTATTTTGGAATGTGGCAGGCCTGCGCTCGAAAATTAACAATGAAGACTGGTTAGAATACATTCGATCCTTTTACTGGGTGAGTTTACAAGCGACTTGGTCCATGGACCCTATCCATACAAATGGTTTTAGGACATTTCATACCCCCGCCGTTCCTTGCTCACGGGGCAGGGCAAAAGGTGGGTTGTGTACATTCATCTCTAACAAGTTCAATTTAATTAAGGACGTTAGATTAATTTCTAATTCATTTTATCAACTGATCACATGTGAACTAAAAATCACCGCACAAATGGTGATCATCAACTTTTTTAATAATGTTCCTCAACAAAGTTTTTTTTCTGTTCTCAAGCTGTTGCGGGAAGATCTGGACCGAGCATGTAACTCAGTGCACAATGAGACTTTTATTGTGTGGGGGGGACTTTAATACACACTTGTGTCCTCAATCCGTGGAAAATGTTTGTTTTTTGGCACGGGTGGAGATGATGACTCATACCATTTTACACATAATCATTACGGTAATTTGTTGAATGAAACATTGTTTAAATTTGATCTCCTCTTGTGCAATAGTTTAAATCACTGTAAACCACAGTTAAAACCCACATTCAATGGCAAACATGCTAACACAATAATTGATTTTATACTATTATCCAATAACTTTATTTCTTATGTGTCTGAATATAAAATTCAAGATGCTTTGTTCAGCGATCACTACCCTCAAAGTTTAAGCCTTGCACTCAATCAAGCCATCACCAAACATAAGGAATCAACGGAGAAGGTAGAGAATATTGAGCTGGGAGCAAGAAATGGTTACACTATCCGGTGGTCACTTCTTGAGCCTACGCAGTTTATGAAACAATTAATGAGCAAACTCTCTAAAGAGTTTGAAATTTGTCTTTCAGACAAAATTTGCCCGTAGGCTTGCATTAACGCTTTCACTACAATTACTACCAGAATCAAAGACTCTCTTACTGTTAGCTTTGGTAAATCTAGACCTTATGTAGGCAAAAGATGGTTTGATAGTGAATGTACTCAAGCCTATAAAAATCTTAAACGGTGCTCACATAAACAGAATCCTGACAAACATGGCATCAGCCTTCGGAGGAAGGAGTATAAAAAGGCTATAAATCAAGAAAACAGAACCTAAGAAATGAGGCTTGGCATTCTCTTCATGAAGCAAGCCTTCAGAATGACAACATTAAATTTTGGAAAATTGTAAACTCTCCTCTTCTGTGTGATGGAACGTTACCATCAATCGAAATAGCCATTACTGAAGAGGTTTGGGTTTCTTTTTTCTCTAGTATATATTCCGCTAAAGATTTGGTCTTGGAACCAAACCCTCTGAGACCAGTTTCCCAATCTATTTTTCCACCATTTAGCCTAAAAGAGGATACAGACGCAATTAATGCTGGTAAAAGCGGGAAAGCGCCAGGCCCAGATGGAGTCCCAATTGACATCTATAAGTCGAACGTTTCACTTTGGGGCCCATTATTAACTCAAGTTTTATGTGCCTGTTGTGCCACAGTCTTTATACCGACCTGGGATGAGTCCATCATTGCTCCTATCTTTAAAAAGGGAGATCGTCAAAATCCTGCATTCTACCGCCCAATCTCTCTGCTTGATACTCTTGCAAAGATTGCTGGACGAATTGTCTTAAACAGGCTACGAGATTGGACGGAGGAAAACAACATCCTTTCGGACTTGCAATATGGCTTTCGAGCTGGGATAGGGACTACAGAGCAGGCTCTGAACTTAGATATTATACTCGGTAAATATATGAGGAGCCTTATACCTAGTGTTTGTCGACCTGACTTCAGCATTTGACTGCGTGGTCCATAGCAAATTATGGCCTATCTTATTGGACATGTGGGTTGACTTACCTATTGTTCACTTTATTAGGGAACTATACGCCGGAGCTAAAGCCAAGGTGCGTTATGGGCTTCAGTGTGAATGCACCTCAGCCTTTCCTATTGAACGGGGGTACGGCAAGGCTGTGTACTAGCGCCACTACTGTTTGCTTTATATATTAATAAACTAGAGGGGGTATTATCTGATGCTTGCAGTGACCTCCCACAAGTTGGTTCTCGAAAGATCCCAGCACTCCTGTACGCGGATGACGCCGTTTTGATGGCCCGCACCCCAGTAGCATTGCAGAGGCTACCTACAACCTTTGATAACTATATGGAAGCCTTAGGTCTCAGAATTAACCATTCTAAAACCGTCTCGATGACATGTGGTAGAAATTCTATAAAGAAATCCCAGATCATGTTAAAAGGTACGAAACTAGATGACACAGGAACCTTTTCATACTTAGGCATTACGTTTGATAATGAAGGGACATGGTCACAAGCCATAAAATCGAGGAAGCTGTCATTCACTAAAACTATCATGGCTGTAAAAAAAAATTGAAAACGGTTGGTAGGACGACCCCCAAGGATATGATGATATTGTACAATGCAAAATGTGTTTCTGTTGCATTGTCCGGGGCAGGACTCTGGGGATATAGGAACTGCACCATCCTACAGCTAGTTGAAAATGATTTTTTTAAACTTTATTTCGAGCGCTCCAAAATCTGCCCCTACACTGGCATGCCATATGGAATTGGGGGTATCATACCTTACAGATTTAATTTGTATCCAACCAATCCTATTATGGCATAAAGTATGGACTTCTGATTCCACTAGGCTGAACAGGGCCATCATAGAAGATGCATTGGCATTATCCTCTCCGCTGAAAATTCCATGGCTAAATTATATAAATAATTTTTTCATAGATCTGGGCTATCCTGAGTTATATTCCACCCCGGCAAAACTGGAAACAATTTCCAGGAAGGAACTGAAAAATATCTGTCTTACTCATCTGGCCGATTTAAGATGGGCCACTGTGGTAAAGAAACCCAGCGTAATGAGGAATTTCATGTTGCAACAAACAGATGGCATGGAACCATATTTGAGTAATGTACTGAATCCAAGGCATCGGTTCGACCTTTCGCGCCTAAGATTAGAGATTTTCCATCGTCTTGTTAGCTTTCCGAGTACTAATGATTGGACCCCTGTCTTGGTAAAATGTCCTTGTGACTTAGGGGGTCATTCCGACCCCCGGGGATGCGGGAGCACCGCCAACAGGCTGGCGGTGCCCCGCAGGGCATTCGGACCGCGGCGGTTTGGCCGCGGTCAGACCAGGAAAACCGGCGGTCTCCCGCCGGTTTTCCGCTGCCCTGGGAATCCCCCATAGCGGCGCAGCTTGCTGCGCCGCCATGGGGGATTCCGACCCCCTCACAGCCATCCTGTTCCTGGCGGTTCCGACCGCCAGGAACAGGATGGCGGTGAGCGGTGTCGTGGGGCCCCTGGGGGCCCCTGCAGTGCCCATGCTAATGGCATGGGCACTGCAGGGGCCCCCGTAAGAGGGCCCCACTTTGAATTCCAGTGTCTGCTCAGCAGACACTGGAATTCTCGACGGGTGCAACTGCACCCGTCGCACCTTCCCACTCCGCCGGCTCCATTCGGAGCCGGCTTCCTCGTGGGAAGGGGTTTCCCGCTGGGCTGGCGGGCGGCCTTCTGGCGGTCGCCTGCCAGCCCAGCGGGAAAGCCAGAATGGCCTCCGCGGTCGAGCGGCCATATGGCGGTTCCCTCCAGGCGGGCGGCTCCCGCCGCCCGCCGGTGTCTGAATGACCCCCTTAGTGTCTGATCAAAGTACAATATTCATTCTCTTTTTCTGTAAATTCTATGCAGATTTAAGGAAAGCGTTTGTGATCGCATTCTTAAAATCAATGCATTTTAAACAATGTCGCCTAGCCTTCAATTACCTCCTTTCCCTACCATCAATCATGATTTGCAATGGAATAGCTTTAATTTTAAGTGCAGTGATGAAGGCTAGACTACATTTCTAGTTAACCTAGACACAGTCTTCTTATTTGTATGAATTTTAAATGAATTTTATTAATGATAATAGCTTTTGTTTTAAAACATACTCTTATATTGATTTTATCTGTCCTGTTTTTGAACTGTGGTTTTTGTGAGAAGTTATTTAATTCCTTGCAACATAATCTTGCTACACAGTTCTTTTAGGTATGGTCTGACTTACTCGTGTTCTCTTATTACTTTAAACCTTGAGCGATGTTTTTAATGTGAATTATTTGCTTTTATGATTGTTGTATTCAATCGAATAAAGTATTTTTGATGATGATGATGAAGTAAGGACTCAACCTACTTACTATGTAGCCAACTACATGGCTGTCAAAAGGCTAGGGGCAGACTTAGAAAACTATCACTCAGCGCAGCAATGAAAAATGCTGTGCTGCATGACATGGAGGGAGCAGGAGTGCTCCATATCCACAAAGATATGGCACACTCCTCCTCTCTAGCTGATTTTAGCTGCTGTGAGCCACACACACACCTTTGCACCATATTGCATGATATTAATGAATTGGGCTCTTTGAATATTGTTTAGGGGGGTGCACCGTCAGCAATTGATTAATTCCCAGAAAGCATTAAGTTGTCAAGCGAAAGTCCAACACGGAAACTGTAGTGTCTCTGCCACATGGAACAAGGTATAATAATAAATTACTTCAAATAGGATAAACATGCCTGCTCCTTAGCAACTTTGCTTCATATTATCAAGAAAGTGTTGGTCCATTTTATTTAGAAAATTAAAGGCTGCAAGAGAAAACAAGCATTGGCAAAACCAATAGGTTTCACCTTTGACTTTTTTTGCATTGCATTTTACTATTTAACTGGATTATAAATCTATCCTTATTTAATTGACTTAACATCCTACAACCAAATACATTGCTAATCTGCTTATATTGTCATATGCTCATAAAGAGGAATGCACACTTGGCCCACAGACTACTACTGGCATCAGCTTTCTAATTTAGTGCAGCCTATCATCAAAAAATTAGATGCCGGCAAAATGACAAACAATTGTAGTGTCTTCAGTGAATTTTACCTATCCCCAGCAGTACTGGAGCTTGAAATGTCCAGACAATGCTAATTCAATAGGTCTCTAATCACATCTTGTAGCTAAAGAAAAACTGAATACGAAGGGTAAAAGGGAGACACTGACACAAGTTGGAGGCTGTGACAAGGACAAACACTCTGTGCTCTCCCCCTTTTCACAGTGTCCAGGGGCCGCTGATCTGCACCACTTAAATGAATTTTAATGTGGTAAAATGTATTGTGATTGCTTCTATAACTGACATAAAAAAGCACTGGGTAAAAAAGCAATCTATCAGGTCAGTCGAATGCAAGCGGCTAACTCCAACACTAAATTCAGAATGACCTTTAAGCTAATAGACCAGTTGACTGAGTTCTACAGTCACATGGATCCCAGGAAGTTGTAGTGAAGTATAATTGCTATACCCGATTTATTCTGGTCTTACCTGATATGGTAACTTGATAATAATTGTTCTGTGTACTGTATGACTGTGACTAGAAAAAACAGACCAAGGCAACTGTCCAAAGTAAAACAATTCTCACTGTTGGGATGACCAAGTCCCTCTCATGGTGGCAGACATGTACCCCTGCCTTGCTTGCCACAGCTGCAGTGACATCAGGATACTTGGCAATGATTCTTGGTCATGAGCAAACACTGATCATATGTGCACGCTATGACCTAGGACTTTGTTATGGACTGTGGTCTGCTTAGACTGGTAGCAGTGCCTAAATGGTTACACTTAGATTAGTAGTATGAGCACAGTGGTGGCAGCATACAGTGTTTAAGTGATCAGTTGAGTGAACAGGTCCATGTGCCTGTGTCACTAAACTGGTGAATCCTGGACCTGTCCAATAAAGTTCTGCTGTTGTGTACTTTACTATTCCTTGGTCTGCAGTGAATTGTGTATAGCGTGAAGAACTATGTGTGCCTTAGTGATGGTTTAGTGCAGGAAAAATAGTGCAAGCAATTGCGTGCAAGAGAAAGTACATGTGCCTGAGAAATGGTACAGTGCAGGAGAAATAGTGAGAGCAGCTGTGTGTGCACTCTAGGATGCTCATGTACCTATGGGAAGGTATATCACATAGGAGACAGTGCAAAATGTTGCATGAGTGTGCTAGGATGTGTGTGTGCCAAGAAAGAGGTACAGTACATTGGAGAATGCAAGTGTCTGGAAGCATGTGTGCACAGCAGTTGTGAAGGGCAAAATACATGAAAAATACTGGGTCCATTTTACGAGACCCAGGCCATCCGTACGGAGCAGGGAGAGGAGGAGGTTTTCTCCAGATGTGTGGATTGCTGCTTTTCTGAGAGCTAGGACAGATGCACATGGGAGGAAGGAAGAGGTAGGTACTTTGGTGCACTTCAATGGGAAATCTTTGATTCTAAAAGAAGGGCATTGGTCAAAGGGACCTGGGTGCTCTAGAGGAAAGAGATGGGCTGATAAGGGAATTATAAAGGGTACAGCCAGGGCCCTTTGGTAACCTTTTGAAAGCACATATCACTTAAGTTGACATCCAGGTGTGAACCTCTAGTCACTCCAGTGGCCTGTGATTGGGCCTATCAAGATTGTAGGCTGTCCTACAGTGATAGACTGCTATATAGAGGAGGATCACAGCAAGGAGTGGCACTTGATATTGAGCAACCCCCAGAACACAAACCTCAAATGCAGAGACACTAAATCACAGGTGTTTCATGAAATTGATTACAAAAGGGGGGATTCACACTCCCAAGTCGTCAAATTGAAGCTATACATCAACAAGGAAAATCTCATCACAAGCTCTGCCGATTTTTACCAGGACTGGGGATTACGTTGATCAGGAGGAAGGGGCTTTGAAGTAGGAAGAGGGTTATCGCTTTGTCCCCGCATGTAGTGGAAAAGACACCACAAGCTGTGACCTATGGAGAGTGAAAACAACAACTTCAACACCCGGTGTCCAAGTGGTGCCTTGGAACTTGAAGCCATCATTCTGCACGAGGGGGTAAGCCTGTCGAGTAGACTGCCGGGTCCTGTGGAAAATTGCATTAAATGAAAAAGCTCTAGCACGGGGCACTAAAGATCTTGATAAAGAGTCCCAATAAAGTTCTGAAACTTGAGCAGATTAGTGGGCCAAGCTAGGATATCTCCACACACGAATGAGAAATAAACATCAACTATAAACTGGAAAGTTGACCCATGTAACGCTAGTGGACTTATCTCAAGAAGTCAGTGTATATTGTTCGAAGTATGTTGTTTTGTACTTTGTGTTATTAGATAGTTATTTTTACATATAAAAAAAGTATTTGACTGGAAAATCATTTTTTGGGTTTTGAATTTTGAGTCTGTGCTCACCTTATGCCTACCTCCTCCACGAGAAACCTTGGACTGCTTGAACCAGGCTACCACTGAGAGTGGAGTCCTGCACTGGTACTTGTCCCAGTTTTTCAGAGCCCATAATAGGCTGGGCCCCTGAACATCAGGAGTAAAAGGACTTCAACACCATGATTTGTGCTGAGCTTGTCCCATGGACCGCTTAACGGGATTCTGACACCGACCAAATAAATATATTTAAATTCAAAGATTTAAAATTGGAGTAGCCCCAATTTAATTGAAATAACAAGACTCAGCTTCGAAAAAAAATTAACCCTTGCAGTGCCTTTGCTAGTGAGGCTATCATACTGCCAAATAAAATCTGTTCATTTCAAAATGTCCACTGCGCATTTGGTGCAAGATGATGTGAAACAAATTTGGCATATATGAAAAAAAGTAGCAAGGAAGAAAAACATCAGTTTAACAGTAAACAAATATATTTTAGAAGCCCATCCTTGTCAGTGTCTTTATCTAGTGAATCACATCCTACAATTCACTGACTCAATGGAAATATAAGTAGTGCAAAAAAGAATCCAATACTCTCACATGTAAACATTTAGATAATATTAAAATACACAGCAAGCGGCAAGTGTTTGTAGTCCTTTCCAAATTTATGAATATTTTGTGTCAGGGTTGTGTCTGCTTTTTGATGCATCATGACACAAAATCTATTTTGGGATTTAGTAAGCAACAAAAAGCAGATAAAAAAATAATCCAAAGCAGCACATGCTATCTTGCATATCCTTTTAATGGGGAGGTGTTCCATGGGTGGAGCATGGGTGTTCCTATGCGTCCACCCATGGATTTTGATTCAGAACAAGACTTGCTAAAGTCTCTAAACCTGGATTTATGCCAAAATGATGTGCCTTGCAGAGTCTGGCATAAGAGAGAAAAATATCTTTATTTCTCCTTGTTACTTTCGCTTTGCATGTATGTTGCATTCTGCAGCACACATACAAAGAGGAACAGGCCCTTAAAGATTGTTTTTTTCTGCAGGAAATTACCCCTTACTGAACAAAAACAATCCTGACCCAAGTGCCAGATTACCAAATAGACAAAGTAGGCACCAGCATATGGGCCCCACTCCTTTTAGAGGCCGCCGACAATGGATCTAAATAATATTGATTTGATATTGAAGGAAAATTACCAATCAAGCTTTTGTAAATTATTTACAAAAGATAGAAAATATGAATCAACTCAAAGATATGAAGCTTTAACATTAAAGACTGGATAGAGAAAATGCTGTGTATGTACTCATTTCCAACTTAGAGTACATAAACCATAGACCTGAGATTCACAAAACAGTTTGGCCATATTTATACTTTTTCAGCGCAGCATTTGCGTCATTTTTTGATGCAAAAGCAGTGCAAATTTACAAAATACACTTGTATTTTGTAAGTTTGTGCCACTTTTGGGTCAAAAAGCGGCGCAAATGCAGTGCTAAAAAAGTATAACATGTTTTAAAAGCTCATCTTCTGTCAGCTGCCAGTTTGTAATGAAAATCGGTGCAAACTACGTACATGTAATATTTAGGGCCAGATGTAGGAAAGGATTTGCGAGTCGCAAACGGCAAAAACTGCCGTTTGAGAGTCGCAAATCGCATTTTCCTATGCAGAAATGCATTCTGCGAGTCGGGACCGACTCGCAAAATACATTTCAGAATCGCAAATAGGAAGGGGTGTTCCCTTCCTATTTGCGATTCCTAGTGGTATGCAATACCATTTGCGACCGCATATGCGGTCGCAAATGGTGTCGCAGTTACCATCCACTTCAAGTGGATGGTAACCCACTCGCAAATTGGAAGGGTTCCTTTAAGGAAAACGGGCTACACTTAAAAGAAAAAAAAACTGCTTTATTTAAAAGCAGTCACGAACATGGAGGTGTGCTGACTACAGCAGGCCTCCATGTTTGCGAGTGCCCATAGTCGGTATAGTGCCGCAATTTGCGACCCACCTCATTAATATTAATGAGGTGGGTCATTGCGACCCCATACCGACTCGCAGACGGTGACTGAGACACCGTTCTGCATAACATTTTGCGAGTTGCAAATAGCGAGTCGCTATGACTCGCTATTTGCAAGTCGCAAAATGTTTCTTTGCTACATCTGGCCCTTAGTTTTGTGTAGTAAAATTAGTTTACCAAAATTGTTGATTGATAAAACAAAAACATGCTAGGAGATAATTTGCAAGGGGGGCGAATTTTCGACTGTCTAGGCACTGCCTGACCCTAGTGCAGGAAACTTTGCACCGGGGAGCAAGTGCCCTTGCTGCACTACCTTTCGAGAAAGATGAGTAAATCTGGGCCTCAGTTTTGAAGCCTGTTAACTTTAAAAGTGTTTCCTAACTTCACTAGTTTTTAAATATTTTAAAGTAAAAGTAAGAGAAGAGAAGAAAGGTAATATTTTGCCTGAACTAGTAAAACCAACATATTAGGTGCATAATTTCTCGATAGTTGCTTTGGTAACACCAGTATGGGTTTGTTTGAGATACGAAGCTCATTGCTGAAAACATATTTCAATAGTCTTTGTATGGCGTATACTATATCTTGAGGGCAAGACATAAAATGCAATTGTGATTTATATATATTTAATGTGTGTTCGTAATTAGGGTAGTTGTGGGGCACAGATTTATCATGGAGTAATTTAAAGAGGATAAATAATTTATGTTACTCCTTGCATTAGTAATTATTTCTGCTAATCGCAAATTGCATTCAGTAATTAATCGAAATGACATCTTTTTACTTGATAGTATGCATATTCCATATGTAATATTTCTTTCCAAAGAATAACAAGAACTTCTGTTCTCCATTATAATATTTCACAATTTCCCTATTTCGTATTGGTTGTTCTATAACCTATTTCAAAATGTCTCTAAAATATGTGAAAAATCATCTCACGCAAACCAGTGTAAAATTTGCAGATAGTGATTCATTGTTTATGATTTTTGGAGTAACTGTAAAAAAAGAGATTCTTAAAGTGATTTCAACTTTCAGTTCTAATTCTGTGTTTTCTCTCCCACTGTGCCTTCGTAGCCCTATAGCTGAGAGTGTTGTTGCATCACCATTGGTAAATCCAAATAAAGCTTTCCAAATTCTTTATGCAGAAATCCTCTTTATTGTATCTTCTCGTAATCTATGCTTCAGCATCAGCTCCCGTAATCATAATTGCCCCCTACATTCCATCCACCCACCTATATTCACCGAACATGGAGTGCACAACCCTGACCTCATAAATTCCAACTGGAATGAGCTATGCGTGCATGTAGGTTCATGTAAATACTAACAATACTACACTATCACCCCTTATCTTTTTTACAAAATAATTTCAAATTCCAGTGAACATTCAACGGAAAGAAAAAAACTACTGTCTAAAAAAATATTGAAAATATAATGAATAAGGTTAATCACATTTGAACGCATCCAATTTTTTCAACTCCCTTACAATTCGTCTAGGGATTGGGCTTAAGTCAGAAGAATTAAGAGAACAATCCTGCTTAGATTTCACATTAGACTGATCACCACTGACTGTATGACTATCACCACTGGCCATGAGGCTGGCATCCACATTAGAATATTCTGTGAGACTGTCATCCACATAGGAATTTTCCCACTGTTGACTGTATTCTCAAGTATTATTTGAACCATTTTCGACACACTCAGCAGGGTTAGACACATCACATCAAACCACCAGTATCTACTATGAGACTGTGGGGCATATTTATACTCTGTTTGCGCCGAATGTGCGTCAAACATTTTGACGCACATTTGGCGTAAACCGTGCACCATATTTAAACCTTGACGCCCGAACCTGCGAACTCCAAAATTCCGCTGTGTGCGTAATTTTCTGGATGCGGTAAACCACCTTGCGTTAATGACATGCAAGGTAGGCGTTCCCGTCCAAAAAATGACTTAAACACCGTGCGCCTACTTACCCAAGCGTGCAAAAATCCTGCACGGCCGGGAGGTGGAGTCGGAAAATGACGCACAGGCCAATTTGCGTAAAAAAATAATGCTTGGGTCAGGGCAGGCGTTAAAATGGGGCAAACACACCTGTACTTAATGAAAACACACAGAAGCAAGAGCAGAGCTTCAAAAGGAAGACATGGAGGTGATTTTCATCCAGCATGCACGCAGACGCAGGGCACAGGACCAACAACAGCAGCTTCCACAACACCAGCAGGGACCCCAAAGGCAACGCAGAAGGCAGGAAAGGATATTCCGCACCAGGACAACCCTTCTGAGACATCTTCCAGAGGTACAGGCTCAACTGGCAAGCCATTCAGCAGCTGCTGCGCAACATTGAGCCACAGTTGGCACCCAGCTTGCAGACACCCGCACCATTCTATCAGAGACCAAGCTGCTAGCTGTCCTCCACATGTTGGCAAGTCACTCCTTCCAAACCACTGGTGCCCTGGTGCCGGGATCTCACAGCTCTCATTCTCTGCCTTCCTACCCAAGGTATTTGGATGCCATCATCTCCCTCACACCCGCCACATCAGCTTCCCCAACACACAGCAGAAGCGGCAGGAGACAAAACAGGGGTTTTACCAAATTAATGGCTTTCCACACGTGCTTGGTGCCATTGACTGCACACATGTATGCCTTGTGCCACCTGCTGCAACTGAGCATCTATACCGCAACAGGATGCACACACACTCCATCAATGTGCAGGCCATTGTCGATCACCGGGGTTTGATCACCAAAATCGTGGCAAACTACCCTGGGAGTGCACATGATTCATTCATCTTACGTCACTGCACCATCAATCAACACTTCCAGGATGGATGATATGGAAATGGCCTACTTGTTGGTAAGTACAGAAACCTACTTATATACACACAGAACAGCAACCCTCTAGGAGACACAACACATACCCCACAACATCGACACGTGGCCAGGAAGACACAGAGGTTGTGACACTGCTAGGCATGTGTGATATCCTGACCCATTTGGACATAGAACTATGGACAAATGACAGTACCACATAACAACAGATGCCACTCCACAGACACAAGGCAACAATTTAAAACAACACAGTGACAATGGCATGGCCTCAACTGGCAGTACAACTTGGAAGGTTTATCTTTCAATATCACATAAATAACACTCAATCAAACACCCTTCCAACCAATACGTACTGTGTAAGGGGTGTATAATGTGTTATGCTGCAGGTCAAACACCATGACACACATAGCATGATGATGATTACAAAGAAGGTGACATGGAATCATTGAGGCTGTAACAATATCTCACATCACTCCTGCTCTCACATTGCCCACTACCAATAAGCAAGTGAACTGTGCGAAGAACACATATTGATGTGACAATATTTAAATGCACATTCCTACACATACTGATTGAGACAATTTCACACACACACAACAGATCTGCAGGTATATGGACCTTCTGACACTCAAAATGACAATCTGACAACCAAGTTAGCCAGCTGAACTAGATCATGTTCAGATGTATAGGTACATGTTACAACCTAAGTCGACTTGACAAAGGCAGAGAAATAGGTCTGCTGAAAATTTGTCACACATGTGAAATTAGTACATAGTCAATTGTCAACATGTCAGTGCTGACAACATACGGAGATGTGTTGTACATTGCCGCCTAGCCAAAACTAAGGGTCTCACTGATGTTTAAATAGTTCCATTGCATATGTGAAATTGGATGGGATGTCCAGGGTATATAGATGCAACTGTGTTACCACCACTGTGGAATTGATTCTCTGTATGGAAGTATCATCTCACCCCCAGTTACAACACAGGGACACCTCTTTCACATGCCATAATGCAAGGGAGTACACAATGTAGTGCAACTCTACAAAAATACTGCTGACATCTGGTCAACAGCCAAACCCCCGTTCAGATAAAGAAACAACCCAATGCTGATGGTACATCCTAGAAGCCTAGGATTCCACACAATAACACAAACACCGATGAGTCACAGGCAACACAAGAGAACAACTGCCATGCAAAGTGATAATCATGGTGCAAGCTACATCAACATGTTCTCACTCATTTTCTGTTTCAGCTAATCAGGGGTATGGGATCCAGCCATTGATCATGACCCCATTTGCAAACCCAAGCACTGCAGCAGAACGTGCCTATAATGAGGCACATCGGAGGACACGCACCATAGTCGAGAGGACCTTTGGCATCCTGAAGCCAAGATTCAAGAGCCTCAACATCACCGGAGGCAGCCTCCTATACTCATCAGAAATGGTGTGCAAAATAATTTTGACCTGTGCCATCCTGCACAACATATGTGTAAGAAGGAACATTCCCCTATATGAATCCGACCCACAAATGCCTGAAGAGGAGGAAGAGGAGAATCTGTCCATCAATATGAGGGGGACCATCCAAACACAGCTGCAGGATTGCGTCGGAGACAACATATTGTCCAAAATTTCTTTTAACTCTACTCATCCATCGCCAATAAATACCTATTCTAATCACTATGTCATGGTCTGGATAATCATTTTTGCATAACATTATCCTTAACTATCAGAATCAGAGTGTAGCCTTATGGAGCATTGCAGAAATACAGATTAGGATACAGAAAAATCCACATAAATTTTGATGCGTATGAATGTACAGCCAAATTCACACACACTGTAAATGACATTTATCCTGTACATTTCACATTTGAAGGGCAATAGCAGAGGACCACAGCTATTTCACACATACATGTTGGCAACATGGTTCATCGCAGCATATGGCACACAACTAAGACACCATCAGTCAATACGGGAAAAACATGCCTCATACATAAGGCAGTGGATGTGCTATTGCACTGGTGACAAGAAGGTATGACCCGACCTTTGACAGCAGTAAGTGTTACATCAGGTATCTTTGCAAGGAGTATGTGTGACAAGATGTCCTTATAAGCAGAAAAGTGATAGCACAAGTGCCCCAGGTATGACTAGCATTGTTCACAAGACATCCCCTGCACATGTCAGCCCAGGTCCTAAGTCCTGCCACACCCATGTTCCCTGTCTCAAACCACCCTTCCTCAGAGGTCCCTGGAAAGGTAATATGTGTACCCAGATAATCCCTCCTTTACACACACCCAGACTCACAATGTGAATCCAGTGTGCTTCCCTCTTTAGTATGGTATGCCATAGACATTGTACTTCTGTCTGCATGGACTTCTGGTTAAATAATGCCATGTCTTGTAGTCTGTAGGACCTGTAATCACCTGTACATTGCTTCCCATGTGAAAGGTACTGTCGGCCCTTTGAACTTGATTCTCACCTACAGGACTTGTGAGAGACTGAAGCTGCACACACCTGTGAGCACCTCCACGCAGACCAGCCATTTGAACATGCACTGCCCTTGCAGCTGCCTGGAACAGCATAGAAGCTGCCATTTTATGTATAACACTGTTATGCATTGCCGTATAAATCACTTGTGTAGCACAGCCCTTGGGTTATTGTGTTACGTTCCAACACACAGGACAAACACAGTTTTCATTTTCCACAGTGATGTTCCACCTTTGACCAGTCTCAGTCTGCTCACTGTGTATTTGCTTTGCTAAATTTATTGATCCTGATTTACCCTGCATCCTGTTAGCCCGACTGGTTCCTGTCTTTGCATTACCATAAAGTTTCCCTGTGGCTACATTTGTATCATAGTTGCTTTCCCAGCCCTCACTTTCCTCCTGGGGTATTGTGTCAGGTGGGTCTACAATGCATACTCAAATCCATTGTATAGCATATTCAGTTTACTTATCATACCATGGGGTGGAACTTTTCCCCAAATACCCTAATCATGGCCCATCCATTGTCTGGGTTTCATGTATGCGTGAGTGACAAATAGTAACAGTGTACCATGGCTGTATGCATGGATTGGGTATGGTGCCTCCAGCACAACAAACAACGTCAGATAATGTGCATGAAATGTAAACACATGTTAGGACCCTGACAGTCCACACGCTGATTTTCATTGCCCCCCACATATTGGTGGTGCTTCCGTGGTGAATAGCTGTGAGATTAATCAGCACAGAGGCACTGATGTTCCCAGATGCAGTGGGAATTTTAGAGGCCAACCTGTGTACAAATGTTGTCAGGAAACCTGCTGGTTTAAGAATCCTGATCCATTACCTTTGTCGGGACACCAAGGTTGCCCTGTTGTCAGTCTCAGAACATGTCTGCAGTGCCAAAGCTGGACTATCCCCATGTGTGTTCTCAATTCCTCATTGGCATTCCTTCAATTCAGCTGTGAAGGATTCTTTGTAGATGCAGGAAATGGCTCCACAGACACATGTCTAGACCTGCACGTAACTGTGACAACATGGACCCCAATAATGATACAGGCTAAACATTGGCCCACACACTTGAACCGGATACCTTTGTGCATTTTACCACTGGAAATATGTGAACACATGCAACTCGGTTTGCTGGTCCTCCACTGCCACAGGAGAGACATGGCTTCTTTGTATGACTCCAACTGTGGCGTGACATGACATTTGTGGATTGTATTTGGGACTCGGTGTCACAAACACCGTACCTACATAGCATTATCCCATGCATGACTCATGGGGAGTAAACAAACAAGTGCCTAGGAAGTAGTATCCAACATTCCAGGACATGTGATGGCTTAGTTTTGGAACATTGCCATGATCAACCGTCTGCAATCTATCCTGTGCATGCTTTGTCATTGGTGGTGCTTATGTTCCAAAAAACCTAGGAAGTGCACACAGCATTTGTTGCTACGTGTATGACAAACACATTTCCTCTCTCATTTCCCCACTGAATAGCATCTGATGGTTGGACACATTGACTCCACATGCATACAAGCAGATTTGCAAAAATGTGTCTTGTGATGTTCACACAGTGGGGCAACTACAATAGTGAGAGCCAAATCACACACATTGACCCATAGGCATTGAGTTACTGTTTTGAGTTGTGTCGCCTTGCTATCCTCTCTTGACGCAAAACATGCCCAAACTGGGTAATACCTAATTGTGTTCCACACGTTTGGCCATCTATTGCGTCAGTGAAGAGTGCAAATCCGGTACAACAACTAGAGGATCATGGTCCGCAGTAGTATGATCTGTCACATGTGCCCATACAACGGAATGCACAATGTTGGTGCAATCAGCCTATCTCTATATTGTCAAACCTGTCATGTACTATTACAAATGAGAAATTACCCAAACCCAGTTAGAGACAGACAAAATATGACGCTCATTGCTATGAAACATCCAGTGGCCCTGAGCGGTAATTCCCACACTGTACCCCCTGAAATTAGTTAAGTATGAAACATATTTCAAAATATGGATGTTGGGTTATTTCAATGCATGTGCGTAAACTAAAATGACACACATACTGTAAGCATTATAATATTTTGACGCATAACATGAAAAATGCACTGCATTTGAGGCAGGAAGTGATGCAATAGGATATCCTGTTTACAGAATTGGTACAGTGGGTGTACTTTCACTTTCACTTTGCAGTCAGTGATATTTCCTGACTGTGTGGCTGTGTTTTGACTTGTCTCTCTGTACATTTTGTGAATTTGTCTCCAGTGTGGTCTTTAAATTGTATTTTTGTGTTTCCTAAGTGTCTGTGGTATCCTGTGTTAGTGTTTTTTTGGTCATTTTTGGTGTCTACATTTGTCTTTGTTCTTTTGGGAGTCTGTTGTGGATAGTGTTAGTTTGTGGATAGTTGGGCTGTGTTCTGTTAGTTTTTCTGCATTTCCCTGTCCTACTTTCCCTCCATTCTCCTCTGTACCCCTTTATTCCCTTTTTTTGGTGCAAGCAAGTTGGGTAGGCCTTGTCTTGGCAGTATGGGAGAGGAGGAGCTGGGTGGCTTTATTTGACTGGTGTGCTACTTCCTACTGTTAATGATTGAAGCAGGTGGTCATGTGATACAGGGCTATCACACAGAGGCAAGGAGACTCCGGTGGGCAAAGGTCCTGTACCATCTACAGCGAATCTACAACATACCGCACAATGATCACCAGCTGAAACACCGTTGGGCTGACCTGGTTGCCCGGGAGCAAGACCTGCTGGACCACCTGGGGATTGTGATTGATGGCCCTGTTGGTGAGTACAAATCAGAGTAATGTGCAAATTTAAATGCTCTGTAGTGACAGTAGCTGATTTGTTCATATGCTGCTGGCAATGTTTTTGAACATGTGACATGCAAGTTAAACATACAGGCCCATATTTCTACTTTATTATCACCGCATTTGCATCATTTTTTGAAGCAAAAGTGGCGCAAACTTACAAAATACAAATTTATTTTGTAAGTTAGCATCGCTTGTCCGTCACAAAGCGGCACAAAATGCGACGCAAAAAAAGTATAAATATGGGCCAAGGTTGCCTGTGAGAAATACAATAATTCCTACACATTACCGTCATTAGTTGATGTAACAGCTAGACTAACTTACAAAACACAACAGGAGCCTGTAAATTAGTGCTGCCTTCACGTCAATTGATGATGCAAATGTGGCTCTAACATATGTTTCATGCATGGTCTGTGAGTGTATCATGAAACACGTTTTAAATCCAGATTTTTACAAAAATATTGTGTTCCTCAATGTTTTGGGATGCATGTCTGAACTGGAATCTGACACATACGTAACAAGTTATAGCTGACCTCAGGTAACATCCTAGACTGATATTAGGACTTTGTAGTGCCACACTAAAATTCGGGATTGATGCCAAAAGGTATGCACACGGGTTCATACCTCTATGGTTGGTGCAGCTTACCATAGCTGTGGCACATAAAGTGAAGAAAATGATTCAAACTGAGGTCTAACAACTGTCCCTGGCCCTCTGTACATTGTACCTGTGTGTTTTAAATTGGTCTTAGTCACAATAGCTGGGTGACTGGTATTGCAGTCCTCCAGGAAAGTGGATTGGCATGTCTCTCATGGATACACATGATGAGAGGAATACACTCCATGAATTAGTCTGCTAACTAATGAAGGAGCATGTGTGCCACCACATGATAGTTAGGGCCACTGCATGTGTGCAGATATGTGTGTATCACTCACTGGAATCCCTGGGTCTGAACATGTTTGCAGTGGTATGTAGGATGCAGTATCATCATGTCTGAGAGGCTTTACTTTCTGAGTTAATATTATACATACTATTTGTATTTGGAAGTGTTGTACAGTGCAGAGACATTGAGCAGATTTCTCCCTTCCATGCCTTCTTCCCCCTACACTATCAGAGAGTTGGCTTGATTTGCGGACCCAGACATCTCCAGTAAGTGTTGATATTTCTGTTCTGTGTTGACCGTGCTGATGATGTGTGATTGACTCCTGTGTCTTGGACACATAGCAAGGTGTGATGCGCTGGTCAATGATCGGATATGTTCCTTGAGTGGAGTATAATTTTTTCCCCATCTTTGAGATGGCCAATCATTAGCGTATTGTCATAATTTGGGATTGTAGGTCAATCCTGTAGGCACGGCCATGTGAATAGGGATGAGTTTTGTGGATAAAACTTAAAATCAGAAAATGTAGCAGAGGACCATGTTTGTGATTTAGTCAGCAAGCCAGACCCTGATTCTCACAGAATAGGGATGCCAAAGTCTTACCCACAGACTTCAGCTTCCCTATTCACTAATGAACATGTTTGACTGTATGTTTGCCTTCCTAGCAGCATGTAGCTCTACATGTTGTGCTACGAGTATGAGGTACTTGAGTACAATGGCCTAGTTGTGCATGCAGCTCATGGCCAGATGTGTGCTTGCATCTATCTGCTTGTTGTAAGTCATGTGTTACTGGTAGGAAATGATGTTGACAATGGTCTGCATTTCCAAACATAAGTGTGGATGGGATTGTCCAAGGTTTAGGTGTATCCTAGTTGGACTTCCTCCTTAACTGTGGTGGGCTGCCCAAACCCATGTACAGCTGTCCAAGGCTTCCTGGGTGTCCTTGTTGTTTGAATGTATTTGTTGCCTGTCCCCCCCCCCACTCAGGCACAGGCGTAGGGTTGTAAAAAGTATACCTAGGACTGATGATCCAAGTTTAGTACACAGACATGTAAATCTGTAAGCCACTTGTCCAAACCTAGGATACCCACTCATGATTAGCAACTGCATACTATCCTGGCAATTCCATTTACAACTCGCAGATCTTGTGGCCCTTGATTGTCATGAAGAACATAGTAATTAGTTGACCTGTCAGTGGTGGAGGACTTGCAGCATTATTTTTACCTGCGAAATGGCTGAACAATGATGCATAAGTCATTCAAGTTGTTACCCATCTTTTAGAGTATTGCTGTGCTGTTTGATGATGGGACATGTGTAGGCTGCATTGACATGTACTTCCTCAGGGACAATCAGTGATCTGTATGATGATATGGCCTGTTTCTGGTACATTAGATGTATTGTCTGATTTACTTCTGGAGCCATATCAAACCTTGAAGTACCTAATGTTTAGTGTTCTATTTGTTTTAACAGCTGCCAATATGAATCCCATCCAGATTCGGGAGTTTCAGAACAGGGCGATGCTTTACCGCCACATTCTGGATGTGGAGTCGGGGTTCTGCAACATGGCAAGGCATTATCGCCATGAAAGAGCCTCCGGAGTGTGGAGGACATTTGCCCAAGGGGGCCCTTCCGTGTCCACCATAGCCAGCACCACCACTATCACCCAGGTGGCACCAACATTAGCATGCACCATTGCTGGACCATCAACCTCCACTGCTCCACAGCACCACCTGCACCTCCTCCTACAGACATGGCACCGACAAGGGCACATGCTTCCTCCACTGGCACCCAGACCACCCCTGCTGCAGTCATAGAACTTGGACCGTATGTTGCGGAAAATGACCAGGCTGCAGCAGGAGGTGGCACAAGTAAATCGGAGGGTGCGTGCCATCAAAAAGACCCTGCGAAGGGCCAACTTGTAGACAATATACCCTCAAACATGATTTCCTCCACTCCCTCCTCTTTCCTGGTTCTTTTAATTATTGGCTTTAGGGGGCTTAGGTGGTCATTCCAACCTTGGCGGTAAAAGCCGCTTACCGCTGTCAGAAGACCGCCAACATACCGCCGCGGCCGCGGTAAACCGCCACGGTCATTCTGACCCACAACAGGCAAACCGCCAAAATACAGACATCCACAAAAGTCCGCAACACCAAAGGGCAGCGAGAAACTGGCGATGACCAAACCTCCACCGTCACGCCAACAGAAATACGCCCACACTATCACGACACACGAATCCACGCGGCGGTCTTTCAACCGCGGTATACCATTAGCGGTACACACTGACGCGCTCATAATACACACACACTTACAAAACACAGCCACATTGGACAATTACAAATACACACACCTGATACACATACACACACCACTCCCACACACCCATTACAATATAAAACACACACCCACATCACCCACAAACCCCCACTGCTACAGAATCGTGACCATGCACTGAGAAAAAGAGAACTGAGCACCCAGACGTGCATTTTACTTTCACCCAGCAATATTTCCACGCACTTCACACAACACACCAATAGACATCACCACACAATCCACCCCACACATCACCCACACCACCCCATGGCACCACAAAGACACTCGAGGTTCGCGGAGGATGAACTCAGGGTCATCGTGGAAGAAATTGTACGGGTAGAGCCACAGCTCTTCGGGACACAGGTGCAGCACACCACCATTGCCAGGAAGATGGAGCTATGGAGCAGAATAGTCGATAGGGTCAACGCTGTGGGACAGCACCCAAGAAATAGGGACAACATCAGGAAGCAGTGGAACGACCTACGGGGGAAGGTGCGTTCAATGGTATCCAGGCACAACATCGCGGTGCAGCGGACTGGCGGCGGACCCCCACCTCCTCCCCCAGAATTCACAACATGGAGGAGCAGGTCTTGGCAGTCCTGCATCCTGAGGTCCTCACAGGAGTATCTGGAGGAATGGACTCTGGTAAGTCTCATCTTCACTACTTCATCCCCACCAGCATGCCAACTCATACCCCCACCCTCACCCCCATCACATCCTGCTCCTTGCAAATGTCTCCCCATCACAGCCCACCCATCCCAACCCCAAGCCCTGCATGCGACCACAAAGCATGGACACCCATCAACAAAGCATGCCCACTGCACATACCCATCCCCCCCAAACCACCGTCACAAAAGCCCCCACACGGGAATGCCAGCACTGGGGTACACGGGCACCCACCCATTACACACTATGGCTCACACAAATGCAATAACCATACTTTTATACCTCTGCAGGACCCGAACACCACGTCACCGCGCAGGAGGGTCCACAAATGTCCACTCCACCCCCAGAAGAGTCCCACAGTGAGGACAGCACCTCTGTCGACCTGGATCTAGATGACTAGCCCGGCCCATCGGGGACCTCTGGACAGTCGGTTCCCCTCAGACAGCCACAGCCCATAGCAGACCTTCCCCCCTCTGGGAACACCAGCACAGCAACCACCCAGCGGGCCCATCCCTCTGTCCCCAGGACACGTCAATCAGCGGTGTGTCCACCACTACAGGGCACCCAGGTTAACCCACCACCCCAACAACAACAGGGACCTGGGGGCAGTAACAGTGGGCACACGGTCCAGGGGACAGAGGCCCAGGGAAACAGGGGAACTGGGAGGGCTGCTGTGCGACAGGGGGGGACAGGCCCAGGGAACCCACTCTCCACGAGGCCCTCTCCTCCATCATGGGAGCCTACCACCACTCCCAGGAGACAATGGCGATGGTCCTGGCCAGGTTTCAGGAGATCCAGCTTCTGCAGGAGGAACAGTATTTGGGCTTCAGGGAGGAACTACGAAACATCAGTTCCGCCCTGGCCACCATTGTAGGGGCTCTGAATCAGGTAGTCACCACATTGTGGAACACTGTGGTACCACAAAGGGCCCCTGACACTAGCATGGACCAAGAACTGCCTACCACCTCTGCCGGCGCTAGTGGACAGGAGGCCCCGCCCCAGGACCAACAGGCCACCAGCACCCCAGTCCCTGCAGAAGGAGAACCACCCCGCAAGCGGGCCCTGAGATCCAGGAAGAAGACATAGTAAGATGCCAAGACCCCTGCCAGGAAAGGATACCTCCCTGATTGTCATCCCACTGTCCCACATTGACACCCTGTCCATCCTTATACTGCCCATGCTCCACTTTCCACAGGCATTTGGACAATGCACCTGTGATACTAATAGTCTGGACTCTGCCATGGACAACCCTCCACCATCACCCCTCACCGATTTGCAATCACACACCAATATAGAGCACTGAAATAAACACAGTTATTGCACAAAACAATCAGGAGTCTGGCTGTGAGTTTGTACAAATGTATTAGACATTACCGTGTCAAAAATGCATATTTACATTGTGATGCAAACATACCACTGTCACACAGCTGTAGTCCATGGGGAAACAAAGCAGATGTCACGCAGTGGGGCCCACATCTCTGAAATTGGTAGGGAAAGTCACAACTCAGTTACCATACACTGGTGGAAAAGGTTAGACAGGAGAGAGGTAGTAGGGGTTAAGTATATGTAATATGCCGGGTTGGAATCTTACCTGTGTGTCATTGAAAATACTGCTGTATTACTGCGTTCCTGTTGTCTATGTCGTCCTCTTCGGCTTCCTCGTCTTCACTCTCCACAGGCTCCACAGCTGCTACAACACCACCATCTGGACCATCCTCCTGCAGAAAAGGCACCTGGCGTCACAAAGCCAGGTTGTGAAGCATACAGCAGGCCACGATGATCTGGCACACCTTCTTTGGTGAGTACAATAGCGATCCACCTGTCATATGGAGGCACCTGAACCTGGCCTTCAGGAGGCTGAAGGTCCGTTCGATCACCCTCCTAGTTAGCCCATGGGCCTCATTGTACCGTTCCTCTGCCCTTGTCCTGGGATTCCTCACTGGGGTCAGTAGCCATGACAGGTTGGGGTAACCCGAGTCACCAATTAGCCACACACGTTGCCTCTGGAGTTGACCCATCACGTAAGGGATGCTGCTATTCCGCATGATGTACACGTCATGCACTGAGCCAGGGAACTTAGCATTAACATGGGAGATGTACTGGTCTGCCAAACACACCATCTGTACATTCATAGAATGATAACTCTTCCTGTTTCTGTTCACTTGTTCACTCCTGCTGGGGGGTACTAAAGCCACATGGGTCCCATCAATGGCACCTATGATGTTGGGGATATGTCCAAGGGCATAGAAATCACCCTTCACTGTAGGCAAATCCCCCACCTCAGGGAAAACGATGTAGCTCCGCATGTGTTTCAGCAGGGCAGACAACACTCTGGCCAACACCTTGGAAAACATAGGCTGGGACATCCCTGATGATATGGCCACTGTTGTTTGAAATGACCCACTTGCAAAGAAATGGAGCACTGACAGCACCTGCACTAGAGGGTGGATCCCTGTGGGTTGGCGGATTGGTGACATCAGGTCTGGCTCCAGCTGGGCACACAGTTCATGAATAGTGGCTCGGTCAAGCCTGTATGTCAGTATGACATGTCTTTCCTCCATTGTCGACAGGTCTACCAGCGGTCTGCACACAGGAAGATTCCTCCATCTCCTTGCATGTCCCAGCGGACGGTGCCTAGGAAGGACAACAGCGAGCACAGAGTCAATCAACCCACAGGTACGTAACCACAGCTTGCACTAAACACGATTCCCAATGCATTGAATGGCTTGTATGAGTGTTGATGCAAGGCCAAGGTATGTGTGACGCAGTAAAAAGTAAGCCATGTGGGCCCTTGAAATGACGGCTGCCTGACCTGTGAAGTGCGACATGGGGATGTGAGGTAAATGCGCTGGCGTGGAACACCGTGGCGGTAGGCGGTCAAAGACCGCGGCGCAAATCAGCATTGGTTAACATTGAACCCTATGGGTCTCAGGAGCCAATGACGATGTGCGCCGGTGGTTGCGGTACGCACCGCCGCGGGCGTGACAGACATTTTCTATCAGCTTAATCACTCGATACCTGATCTTCGACAGGAGAGGACCTACACTGCAAGTGCTGCTGTGACCTCGGTCTGGAAGAGACAATGGCTCATGCGACTGGGGAAAGGGCCCCTGCATTCACAGCTCAGGAGTTGGAGAAACTCGTGGATGGGGTCCTCCCCCAGTGTGCGCTACTCTACGGTCCTCCAGACCAACAAGTAAGTACACTGAGGCCATGCTTAGTGGCCAATGCCTGTGTTGAGTGGGGTGGATGAAAGATGGTGGGGAGGGGAGCGATTGAGGCATGCATCAAACGACGGATGAGAGCATGTGCCACATGGCAAGGGTAGGGATGGGTGCCACTCACATTGAGGGTGCAGAAGGTGATGACTTTTTTTCTCCCCCTGTACATTTCACATAGGCCAGCGCCCACCAGAAGATTGATATTTGGCGTGCCATCGCCAAGGACGTCCGGACCCTGGGGGTCCACCAGAGACGGGGCACCCACTGCCGGAAGAGATGGGAGGACATCCGACGCTGGAGCAGGAAGACGGCGGAGGCTCAGCTGGGGATGGCCTCCCAACGTGGGAGGGGTGCCAGTCGGACTTTGACCCCCCTGATGTTCCGGATCCTGGCGGTGGCCTACCCCGATTTGGATGGGCGCGTGAGGACATCACAGCAGACACAAGGGGGTGAGTAGACTCTTATTCTGGTGACTTTGCGCGCAGTGGAGGTGTCTGGGTGGGGGAGGAGGGCTGTGGGTTTCCCTAGGCCAGGGCGAGTTCTGTAGGCTAGGCCCCTCGATAAGGCATGGCCCTGTGCCCCCGCCCCCACCTCTGTAGGGTGCCAAGTACAGCTATTCATGGCCCTGTGTCATCTATGTGTGCAGATGTCGTCCATAGGCTTGTAGGCCATGTCCCACGGATTGAGTAGTGGACCCCAAGTGCGCGGCGTATTGCAGGGGGCTTCTGTGTCTGTCCTGTCCGCCAACGGTGTCACCAATGCATGCACTCAACATGTCTTTATTTTCTCCCCCTCCCCTTTTTTGTGTTTTTCCTGTTCATGTGAGCATTAGCATCATCAGGCGGAGGAGAAGTGGCATCGGAGCACGAGGGAGCTGCATCCCACATGGCCATGGAGGGCCATGCAACGGATTCCGATTTCACCAGTGGGACGGAGGGCGAGGGGAGCTCCACAGCGGGGACTCGGGCAGACATAAGTGACACTGACTCGTCCTCTGAAGGGAGCTCCCTTGTGGTGGCGGCAACATCTGTGCCCCCCGCAACAACAGGTACAGCCGCCACCTTACGCACCAGCACCGCCCTCCCAGCAGCCCCTCAGCATTTGCCCTGTGCCCGCTCACCCAGGAAGGTGGGCATCTCCTTAGCCCCAGGCACCTCAGACCCTGCCCCAGTCACCCCTGCTGCCCTCAGTGAGGAGATCATTGACCTCCTGAGGACGCTCACTGTTGGGCAGTCTACCATATTGAATGCCATCCAGGGTGTCGAAAGAGAGGTGCACCAGAGTAATGGATACCTGGAGGGCATTCATTCTGGTCAGGCTGCCCTTCAGCGATCGTTCAACACTCTGGCCTCAGCACTGATGGCAGCCATTGTCCCTGTCTCTAGCCTCCCCCCTCCAACTTCCTCCACCCAGACCCTTTCACCTGTACCTCTGCCTATCCCAGACACAACATCAGACCAGCCTGCACACACCTCAACACCCAAGGGAAGCTCAGGCACACATAAGCACCACACATCACACAGGCATTCACACAAGCAACATCCACATACAGACATACCAACACCCACTGCCTCCACTGTGTCCCCCTCCTCCTCGTCTCCCTCCTCCCTCCCTGTCACGTCTCCACTCACACCTGCATGCATTACATCTTCAGCCACTACGTCCATCACCAGCACACACACCAGCACCCCCCGCACACGTGCAGTCACCACCCCCACTGCCATTTACACGTCCCCTGTGTCCTCTCCCAGTGTGTCTGTGACCCCCTCTTCCAAGATACACAAACGCAGGCAGCCACCCACCCAACAGCCATCCACCTCACGACAGCCTCCAGCCCAAGCACCTGCACCCAAAGACACCAGACTTCAAACTCCTACAACCACATCCTCTTCCTCCACTCCCATACCCACTACACCTACCCCTCCCATTGCTCCTAAAAAGCTTTTCCTGTCCAAACTTAACCTCTTTCCACCAACTCCCCCACCCCGTCCATGTCATAGGACTCCAGTAAGCACCTCAGTCACCACAAAACCGGGCCGTGTCATGACAGTCTGCCATGGACTATGGAGTCCCCCACCCTCCAGGGCAGCCAGTTCAGTATGGAGCCAAGGCACGGGCAGCCCACCCCCGGAGAAACAATCAAAGATAGGCAGTGGCCGGCACGAGAGGGTCAAAACACCAGGCACAAAAACCCCTACCATGGCTCCGGCAGGAGGTGTGGAGACAGCAGTCACACCGCCCAAGGTGGGGAAGGGCCACAGGTGATCAGGGAAGGCTGGGAAGGGCAGCACGCCCGGCAAGACCGCCATCAGCCCAGCTGGCCAGGAGGGCCCCGCCAGCCCCATCCCAGGTGGGCAGGAGGCCACCAACATGCCCGGCACTGCAGCCCAGGAGGGCCCCGCCAGCCACAGGACAGATGGGCAGGAAGGCACTGCCAGCCACAGGACAGATGGGCAGGAAGGCACCGCCAGCCACAGGACAGGTGGCAAATGAGCTCAACGCCATGGCCAGATCCGCTGAACTGGGCCCTTCATGTCAAGCACCGCTGAACTGTGCCCTTCATCTCAAGCACCGCTGAACTGGGCACCGCCGTCTCAATCACCGCTGAACTGGGCAGCGCCGTCTCAAGCACCGCTGAACTGGGCCCTTCATCCCAAGCACCACTGAACTGGGCCCTTCATCTCAAGCACCGCTGAACTGGGCACCGCCGTCTCAAGCACCGCTGAACTGGGCACCGCCGTCTCAAGCACCGCTGAACTGGGCACCACCATCTCAAGCACCGCTGAACTGGGCACTGCCGTCTCAAGCACCGCTGAACTGGGCACCGCCGTCTCAAGCACCGCTGAACCATGTGCGCCAGGGGCTGGCCCGCATCTTAGTCGGGCAGGGCTGCGCGAAGCAGTCTGGGCACCAGGCCCCACCCAGAACCAGTGGAGACTGTTATCCACTTGTGAGACTGTGGCTTTGCCCTCGCCAGGATTGAACAGTGGGCAACCCACCCACTTGTGAAACTTGAGAGACTGTGGCTTTGTACTCGCCAGGATTGAACAGTGGGCAACCCACCCACTTGTGAAACTTGAGAGACTGTGGCTTTGTACTCCCCAGGATGGAACAGTGGGCAACCCACCCACTGTAGAGACTTGAGAGACTGTGGCTTTGCACTCCCCAGGATTGGACAGTGGGCAACCCACCCACTGTAGAGACTTGAGAGACTGTGGCTTTGCACTCCCCAGGATTGAACAGTGGGCAACCCACCCACTGTAGAGACTTGAGAGACTGTGGCTTTGCACTCCCCAGGATTGAACAGTGGGCAACCCACCCACTGTCCGGACTTGAGAGACTGTGGCTTTGCACTCCCCAGGATTGAACAGTGGCCATGGAGGCCCCTTTTGGATCTGGCGTCGTGGACTCATCTGGCTGAGGTGCCCCCCCTTCCCTTCCCCCTGAGGTGCCTGTAGTATTGCTATCTGATGCCCCTGCAGTGTTCTCTCCATTGGAGTCAGGTATCTTGTGTGGGCTTTGCCCATGTGATTTGGGCCCAGTGGTTCACGGACAATACATGCTACAATGCTCGGACTTGTACATTTATGTATATAACAGTTTTTGATGTAGAATTATATATTTAAGCCAGTTATACAATATATTCCTATGTTTAGAATCATTTCATTTTGTGTTTGCATTCTTCCGGGGGGTGTCACTCTGATGTGTTGCTACGCATTGATGTGTGTGTTGTAGTGGGTGAGGGTGAGGGTGGGTGTGTCGCGTATGTGTGTACCCGTAATATTTTCTCCACCCCTCTCCCCTGTGTCGTAGGTGCAGTACTCACCGTTGTCTTCTGCGCCGGCGTTCGTGCTCCTGGTAGAGGAGTAGGAACACAATCGCTGGGAGTATGTGGAGTTCGGGTTCCATGCTGTCCTTATTCCTCGTGGGCTGTATGGAGGTGAGCGTTTTCCCTTCTAAATGTCTGTTTCCGCCGTGTTTTTATCGGCGGGGCTACTGCCCCGGAAAAGGTGGCGGATTGGTAGGTTGTGATAGGGTGGGCGGTACATTGTCTCCCGCCTGTCTGTTGGCGGTGACCGCCACACAGTTTGTTTGTGCCGCCGTGGCGGGCGGTGTGGTAATGTGGCGGTCTCTGTTGGCGATTTCTGCCAGGTTCGGAATTCCATTTTTTTACCCGCCAGCCTGTTTGCGGTTTGTCTGCTGGTTTAACACCGACCGCCAGGGTTGGAATGACCCCCTTAGTGTTAGGTTAGTATAGGCTGTTAGTTTAGTTAGTAGTAGTGGGTGAGGGGGTGGGGTATAATACTTTTTATATCTGTTCTTTATTATGTGTGTGGGTGGGTTGGTGGGGGATGAATTTGGGGTTTTGGGGTTTAAAAATAAATAAATTACAAAAGTATATATATTTGTTTAGTATAAGATAGTATCTGTTTAGGTTAGTATATGTTGTCCTCTATGTGTCCCGTCTCATAAAGGGGGTGGGGGGTTGATGTTTACATCGTTTTGTTAAATTAAATTTGTTAAATTTGTTAAATTAAATTTGTTCTTTTCAGATTATGTGTATATTTCTAGTTATGTATAGTTCTTTAGAAAATATGTATTGCTGCTCTGTCATAACAATAAAATACACACACACTCTTTAAACCTGTTTGACTAAGTATATTATACCCATGGTTCTAATTATGTATTGTATGTGCATATGTGTGTGTATTCATGTGTTTGTATGTGTATGTGTGTATGTATATATATATATGTGTGTGTGTATATGTTGTTTCTGTGCTTGGCATGTTCGTAGGTCATTACATGGCTCCTGGGTGGGTTGTTATACTAGATATCTATGAATCTTCATCTTATCACACTTATCTACCCATCATCATAAGTCATGTCTCTATCAAACTATCCTCCATTCTCACTCGGACTCATCCCAAATCCTCTCTACTACTTTCATCTCCTAAATAACTCTGCCTAGGCTCTTCCCTCCGCTTCCACATCTAACTCACCAAACCTCACTCTACTACCGTGACTTCCCACACAACCCTACTAAATTCTCTGCATTTATCTCACCCTGCTACTATGCTCTCCCTATCCCTTCCACATACTCTTCCTTCCTCCATCCCCCTTTACTCATCCCATGCCTTTGGGTACAATTGGGGTGGTGGGTGGGTCCTCTGTGATGGCTGCTAGTTCTGTGCTCCTCCTTGTGACTGAAGGTGGGGTCTGGACGGTTCCAGGGACATCTTGGAGGGTCTGCTGGCTGATGTTTGTCAGCTCGTCATCCCTGTCATCAGGGAAGTCCAGGACAGGCATATCCCCAGGAGAGCCATTGTCCTCTGCAATGAGATATGGTACAATTATAGTGTCTGTGTTGGGGGATTTGTAATGTGACGTGCCTGCCTTCCGCTTATTTTCACATTGTGATCTGGATTCCTGTTCATTGTTCCTGTTTTTCATATTAGCATTCTCCCAGGCCTATGCCCCACCTGCATGTCGCATGTATTGTGGTCAGTTTGTGGACTTGTCAGCATCACATCCTCTAGGTGTTTGTTCTGGCCAAATTGTGAATTGCCACCTTCTTGTCCTACTCAACCCTCCGTCTTCTTCCATTCTCATGGGGAGGCCTTTCACTGGCTGTGGGTGTTCTGATGGCACTAGCACCACACCTAACACTCTGGATCTGCCCCAGTCTCTGGTCTTTCACGTCCACCTATATGTTGTTGAGATCTAGCATATTCTATGTATAGCATCGGTCTGGCACGATACGGATGGCAGCGTTGGTAATGTGTACTGCTGATGTTGGGAAATGTGTGCTACATTGGATTGCACTGATGGTCCCAGCAGTGTTCCATTTCCTCCTCTGACTGTGCGGGTATATTTCTGTAACCAGTAACATACGTCCTCCCCCTCAATGCTGTTGTCTGAGCCGAATGTCATTTGGGATGTTGCATGGTGTCTATTGTGACCCAGGAATAGGATGGACCCTGACATATGCAGCATGGGTGTAACATTAGTGCTGTGTACCTCCTAATGTTCATGACAATGGCTGATGTTTGTAGCAACTATGGACAATCACACTTGACAGGATTGGAACATTTGCATTGATTTCAGGGGATTGATAACGTTGTCATCCTGAACCCTCTAATTTGGGTGTGTTTGATCCATGGGGACGTTACTGCTATTAGCTACTTGACCTGCACACACAGCAGAGGTGGTAATGGCAACTGTTGTCAATGTTAAATTCCACTTGCAGATATGGCCAGAGGTTGTTAATTGGGCCCTAGTTCATGTAGGGAGATTACTGGCTGACGTGTGACGGGCTGCCAGTTTTAAGTTGTACCCTACCCTCCTGACCTGGCTTTACCTTTCTAACATCCTTGGCAAGGCAGCATACCCCCATGCAAAGGTTGTTGGTGTAGTGTAGTACTGTGCCCCAGGTTTCCTCTGTACAGCCCATGCCCCCGTGCCGTGCCCCTTTACCCAAGCCACTCCCTGAATATCATGACTTACATACCTTGTGTACTAGGTATGTCCACCCCCGCTTACAGTTAACGTTTGTGCAAATTAGTTCCCCATGTGATTTACCCTGCATGAGTGTTGTCTCCTGGTAGTCTGTGCTGTCCTGTCCTTGAATCCATTTGACGATCTCCTCTGGGATGACGGCTGATACCATCTCCTCCATGTGGTCCAGGGCCTCCTGTGGTGCTAGACTCCCACCTCCAGTCTGCAGTGTTGCCTTCCTATTCCTGGCCATCTTTTCCTTGGTCCTGCGCTTGCAGTCTTGCCAGCATTTCTTGCACTCGATGACTGTTCTCCGTACTTCTGCCACACTGTTGATCTTGTCAACAATTTGTTGCCCTATTGCCTGTCTCCTACTAATTGGGAACTTTGAGGTGAACAACAGTTGGTGCTGGTGCTCCGTCACCTCATTCACCAGAATTTCCTGCTCCTCTGCACTGAAGCAACATGTTCTTTTCTTCTTCTCCCTGTCCTGGGTCTTGCATGGGTCTTCCTGGCTGGTTCCTGGTCTGTTGTCATCTTCCTGGGGTCTGTGCAAGCATCTGGGATCCATTTTGGCTCTCCTTAGCACATTTTGCTGCATTTGCGCTGCTTTTTTATGCTATTGTGTCACAAAACTGCGCGTTTCCGGTTTGCGATGTCATAAACCGGCTCGCAGTCATTTTCGCTGCGTTAACGTCATTTTTCTTTATGACGTGACGCATTGGTTTGAGTAAAAAAAAAAGACTCACACCTGTGGTTTGCGCCACCGTGCGTCAAAGTATAAATTTGACACCCGCACAGAGCAAAGAAATGGCGTTAGCCAGCGGTAATTTTTTTTTATAAATATTGCCCTTTGTCTTTTCTTTCACAATTCTGTCACTAGAACTTGTCAATGCAAGCCGACTTATATGCCATACTTCTCCATTATCTAATTCTACTGCTTTTTTCATGACTCACACAACTTTTATTGGTTCACTGAAAATACTCTCGCCTTTTGCAACTTTTCTCACACTCGTCATTGGCCCACCTTTAAAATAACTTGTTTAGTGCCATGATTGACAGCATTGTAGACTCTATTTTTTCTCCATGACTCCTTGATGTTTCTCTTCACCTCCTCCACATCATACTTCACCATGCTACTTCATTTTAGCCATCCTGGATTGACCTTAGAAAGGAACTCTACCTCTTATTAATAAGAATGGACTATTTCCAAGGGAACCGTGACATGTTATCCGGTTTGCCCAAACCATTTTCCTCAATTCTTCCTGCCATGAAATGTTTGCTTTGTTGAAGAGTTGCAATATGCACTTTATTATTCTCATTAGGCCTCATTTTTTTCTTTTTTTCCCTTTTTCTTGCACACTCTAGCAAAATGGCCTACTGTGCTGCACTCCAAGCATTTTGCTGATTTTGCTGGATACCTTTCAGACCTAGCATCGTGTGCACTGCTACCTCAACAGTAACGAGTAAATGTTGAGGTCTTTTCTTGGTTGGTGTTACTGTCTCTGGTAAAACCTTTTTGTAATATTGGTCTTGTCATACATGTTCTTTAAACTCTCCTTTTTTTCATTCTGAGATCTTATTAACTGGGTGACTGCTACGTTGCAGAAATACTGCCTTAGCACATTTATCTTAACGTTCAGCCTTCTTTGCTAGGGCTATGATATCCTTTAAATTTGAGCCACCTTCAAATCAAAGTGTATACTGAACTCCTTTGTTTTTTTTAACACATAAAAATTTGATCACAAATCATCTCATCATTTAAACTACAAAGTTTGCATATTGCAGCAAGAATGTGTAGATTGAAAACATATCCCTCCATGGATTTGTTCTGTTGTTGCCTCCTTTTAGACATTGCACTTCTGGTAACCGCAACACAGAAGGTGGAAGAGTCATGTTCATCAAAATCTAAAAGAGCGCACTTGAATACATTCACATTACCCACTCTCTCCATTTTGAGCATTAGGTTATAAACCCTGAGCTCTTTGGGACTCAGGAAATGCATTAACGTTTCTTTTTGGTGACAACACATTTCTATTGTCTTCTAGGTGTGGCAATATAATTTAAAATATACTTCCTCCACTCTGCCCACTTGAGAATAGACTCACCAGGATAGATAAATCATTATTTTGGTATGTTTACAATAATACCAGCATATCTGTTGCTGGACCTAGCTGTGTTGGATTCCATTATAAATGCTCCCAAGAGTGATAATCGAGATCAATTGAGTACAAAACAGACACAAGTTCAATACAAATGACTCGAACACTGCAGTAACTGAAATGTGAATGTGATCTCATTGCAAACAGGACAACCTGAATGACAACAGAAAATTGAAAAAAATAAAGAAAATCTAGCTTGTCTTATTTTTTTTAGTTTTTTTGTCTGATTACTTGTAAATACAGTACTGTGCCGTAATTGTGAAATGCATTAGAAGTGCAGCAGCATAGACCAAGATCCATGTCGAGAGCTGCTGAACGCGTACTCCAATATATACACATATGGTGGCACATCAGGTCAATGATTGTGCGACCTATAGTCCTGTCTGCTGTGTGCACGTAGCCTCGAATCCAGTTATCCCAGAGGACTGTGTGCGGTGTGCGCATCGCTCAGAATCCAGAGCAGTGAAGAACTGGAAGCATGCTGGAAACCATGATTCTGAGGACTGTGGACAGAGAGCATGCCGCGAGTGAGGTAAGTGACAGAGATCCCAAAGTATACAATGACCACACGGCAGAGACCTGATAATAAACCACCAGCCACGGCCAAGCAAGAAAAAGCATGCAGACGATAGAAAGGACGATAGAGCCCAACAAACAAAATCTAATCTCACTACTGCATCTCCATAATTAGCCAGGATCAATTTTGAATGAATTCCAGAAGGATGCAGGAATTAATGAGAAATTCGTACTCAGTGCCTGCACCAGATAAACTGCCACATAAATCCACAAGCAGTCTTTAAATGTGCTGGTTCCTGCTTTTGAAAACCATCCTCAACACAAAAATTGTGTCACGTTGCCATTGGTAAATCCAAACAAAGAATTCCAAGTCTTTTATGCAGAAAGCCTATTTATAATAACTTCCCAGCATCCATGCTTCAACATCAGCTCCTGTAATCAGAATCCCCTATGCAATTAATCTATACAGCTGCAAGCACGCCTGGTCCTTAGTAAGTAAACTTACAAGGGGACGCGTATAGGCCGATGAACCTTTTGGATAGCATGGAGTATCCTAGCTACGTAGTAATTGATGAACATCAATTATCAATCTAATCAATCAACAATCACTAAGAGAATCATTAAGCATGAGACAATAAATCAACATTTCATGAATAACCACAACTCAATTATATGTTTTATGAATTTTATTTCCCTATTAGTTACAATACTAAGGGGGTCATTCTGTCAGGGCCACGAATGACGGAAGCACCGCCAACAGGCTGGCAGTGCTTCCTAGCCCATTCTGACCGCGGCGGTAAAGCCGCGGTCAGAAAACCGGGGCTGGCGGTTTCCCGCCGATTTTGCCCCGTCTGGGCTAATCCGCCATGGCAGCGCTGCAAGCAGCGCTGCCATGGAGATTCTGACCCCCTTCCTGCCAGCCTGTTTCTGGCGGTTGTCACCGCCAGGAAGAGGCTGGCGGGAACGGGTGTCTTGGGGCCCCTGGGGGACCCTGCACTGCCCATGCCACTGGCATGGGCAGTGCAGGGGCCCCCTAACAGGGCCCCAGCTGGCTTTTCACTGTCTGCCTAGCAGACAGTGAAAAGCGTGACGGGTGCAACTGCACCCGTTGCACGGCCGCAACACCGCCGGCTGCATTCGGAGCCGGCTTCTGTGTTGCAGCCCTCCTTCCCGCTGGGCCGGCAGGCGCTAACATAGTTAGCGCCCGCCGGCCCAGCGGGAAGGTCAGAATGCCGGCAGCGGTCTTCTGACCGCGGAGCGGCCAAATGGCGGTTCCCGCCTGGCGGGCGGCAACCGCCACCCCCCAGAGTCGGAATGACCACCTAAGTCATCAGGTTAGATTAAACGTATTCATCCAACTCAAAATTAGTTCATTAATGACCACCAATAACATAATCTAATCAGAACTTGAGAAAACATATGCTTGAATGCTTCAGCATAAGCCAACAAAGTTGAATATAACAACATTAATAGCAGAGTTCAGCAATCAGTTTGTCAATCATTTGTCACTGTCAACATCACCCAAAGGACCATATCTAACCCAGATTAGCATCAGCATGTGGGACTTCATGCAAAAGAATTTGGAAAACGTGAATTTGGAAAACATCTAGCTAAGAGAAAAACTATAAAACAGCACAGTTGGTACCCAAAAAGAAAGGCATACAAGTTAATCAGTCACATTCTCATAGCTACCTATCCATGAAATGGATCAGCAACAAAGTCAGTCTTTGTCCTCAGGTTATCAATCGATCAGCAACTCATCAGGGTCTCAAGAGCTTGAGCCCAATGACAGAATCTCAAATCACGTCTTCTGGCATCAGCATTTCTCCCCTCGCATCTGAAGTTTTAGCCCCTTGTCATGACTTATTATTAGAGTTTTTCAGTCCATCCCCCTAATTCCTAATTGGTCAATCAGTCATCCATATGTGATGTTACCCAATACATTTTATTCTACATATCTATGAGTTCTAGTATTTAGTCTTTCTCAGTTCATGGATTGGTCCACTGTACAATGTCTTCATCATTCAGCTCTCCAGGTATTGAAAATGTTGCATGTTCCTCTTCAGTCAGTGCCTCTACTGTTCAAGGCCTAGGAAAGTACTTTCAGTCTACTCTACACATAATTGTATCAAATTGACTTCATCATCTCCTGTCTGTCGGTACATTGCAGAAAATTCTAGCTAAGCACACAGTTTAAGGTTAGTTCATAGGCACTAGCAACTTCTGCATCATGTGTTTATTAATTCTGCTTCTGCATGAAGCCTGGCAAGTAGGCTACAACTTCGGCTAAGTTAGCGTCTACGATATAATGCAAAACGTAGGCTATACATCTCATTATGGTACATTACTACACCATTATTACACATTTTCATTATTTCATGCATTTTTAGTTCTTTTAGTACAAGTTCGTATATGTGGCTGACATACCCCGTGGGCACATTTGAAAACATGCACATTAATTTTCTCTACAATTAATTTCTCTATGAAATTTTATAAATCATAACAAATACGCATTTATTAATAATTGCTAATTAGCATGTCTGTGTCAACAGTCCCTCCACTGATAACTAAATATGTCATCACAACTTTTTTGCCCCATCATTTCACAGTTCAGTTTCAGCTGTATTTTGTCTCCTTCTCAAATCTTCTCTTTAAATTCTTTCCCTGTTTCGTTCACCCCTCCTCCGATTATCTTTAGATCTTTTTAATTTTATATTTTGACATAATTTACAAGAACCCCGTAATCCTAATATGCAAGCAATCACAATTAATATCACCTATATGATTTACAATAATACCCCATTCCAAATTTGACTAAGCCAATTTCCCACTGAAGGAAATCCTTTTCCAACTTTTTGCCAAACACCTGGTTCTTTCAATCCTTTTAAATCCTTACTTGAGTTAATCAGATTATTGAGTAAGTCTCTTATTTCCCTATCATTAGCTGGAATAAATGAGCAACAATGCCTAGCATTAATCATCTTATAGACTCTGCCGTCTTTCGCTAAAAGAATGTCTAAAGCAAACCTATTTTGAAGCGTCATAGCTCTATCCATGGCTAATTCCGTATCTTTCAGGAGTTTTGCCCCTGTAAAATTTGTCAGCATGTTATCCATAATAATAGACAACTTTTGTATCTTGATCGAATTCAGCATGACTCCTACTGAAGGAATAACTGCACCAAAGCCATCTCCCACAATTGCAGAAGAGGTTTCCCCTCCTTTGTCGCTTATAATGTAATTCAGTCAATTTCAGAAAATTCTTTAAGTCATCTATCTGGTAAGTTTTAGGGAAGGCTATCCCCAAATAACATGTTCCATACCATCCTCTTGGAAGATGGTAATAAGCATTAAGTCCACAAACATAGTAGATTCCAGGGTTAGCAGGGTCCTGACCATTCAGCATAAATGTCCACTTACTCTGAAACAGAAACACATGCCTACATTCACTCTTTCCCACAAATAAATTGTCAGTGCGTGATTTTGACTTATGTGTACAAATCTTCCCTACATGTAGTGCATCTAAGGCTAATTTCCCTTGCGTTTCAATAGCAGTGTAAGCATAATAATTTTTGTAAGTCCTTTTCTATAAACCTTTTTCTAATTTTTCTTTTAATGCTTTTCTCCTATCATCAGTATGCCCTATGAAGCACTTTTCTGAAGGGGGCAAGCAAGCATGTGAGGTTATTGTGATGCGCATAAGCAGTCCCAAATGTTAGTGTTGGCTCAAAGAATCCTGTAACTAGTACTATATCATGTTCTCTAGCTTTTTTACTCAGATATCTAATAATAGGAACACATGGGAACATAACATCATGGTTAGAATACAAATACTGTATATCCTCTTGGTTATAAAATCTTGTTAGTCCATTTGTTAGCGGGAGACTATGGTATGTTACCCCTCCTTCAACTGAGGAAGGAATTTGTGTACACACAAGACTATTCCTCGCATCCATCGTTTCAACATACTCACCCAACAAGCGATAGAAAACGTTAGAAGAAAGGTGTCCATGTGCATTAGTGTAATCATGCAAGTATTTCTCATCTAACGTAAACCTTTCTAGAGCTGTTAGTGTTGTAGTTTCAGGATTGGAAGTAATAGTAGCTCTTTTCATATCATGAACAGACATTCCCACAATCACAACTATAAACATTATCCAACACATAACTGCCACTCTAACACTCATGTATCTACAGCGCCTAGCAATTCTATCTTGATTATTTAGCTCAGCCATGATCTGTAAAGAATCAGAAAGCAGAAGTAACTCTTGTATAACATGCAGTAAAAATCAAAAATCAAAAATTCTTCTCTCACAGTTCAGTTTCACATCCAGGAACCCTTTTCCTTTGTCAAAATCGATTAGCAGCTTGTCACATCCGGTTTTCAGTCAAATCAGGTTATCAATGTCTCTTCCAGTATTATTTTCAAACAGTCTCTTTTACGACTTTTTAGATCAGCTCAATAATTCAGCTTCCTTATTCACCTTCAGGTGACATCAAAGTACTGACTCGGAATTTCTCTATCAAAACAAAAAGACATAAACTTGTGTTGCCATTTATTGGTAGTTGCAAATGCCCATTCAGGACCTGCGCAATGTCGACTTGCTATTCTCTTTCTTTTCAACTTTCGATCACCACTTAGTTCTCCATCACTTGAATCTTCTTTTCTCGTAGTGTCCACTTCTTCCTCTATTGTTTCATTTATGATCAATTCCTTTCTCTTTCCTATTTGCGATTGAAGCCAATTATCTCCCTTTCCCGATCCTTCTATCAGTATTTTTCTCAGGATTGGACTCTTCTCCTTCTCTTACTCTATGGTGTTTTCTCTTGATGGATCTGCAACGGGCTCACAAGGAGTCCGATCACCTTGACTTTGACCCGTCTCAACTCTTTCCCCCTCTTGATCTGGCACTTGATCTGTCTGCTTTCCAGCACCATCTGCTTCTGGGAGAACCTCTGCTGAACTACGCTCTCTTGCTGTGTCCGTCTAGTTGGTTCTTGCTCACCCTCCTGTAATTTTTCACCTTCGTCTCTTACAGGGTAATGGAACCATCTTCCACAAGCTCTGGTTTAACTTCAGGCTCTATTGGCTCCTTTTCTGGCTCAGGTGCGGCGACCGGTTTCACTGTTGTTGATGCTTTCAACAGCGCTTCTTCATGATCTGGTGGACATACCACTCTCTTTGTATGGCTCTCGTGTATCCAGTTTGGAAGTCCTGCACACTTCAGAGCTGTCGTAGTTGTTAACACCACCTGGTAACGGTCCCTCCAACGTGGTTTCAAACAGGTCTTGCGAACATGCTTTCTGACAACGACCCAGTCACCGGCTCTCAGGTTGTGCCCTGGATCGTGGATGGGTGGCAGGGTGGTGGCCTGCACCTGTTGAGAGAAAGAGCGAACAACATCAGCCAGACCCTTGTAGTAGTCCAACACCATATCATCTGTAAAGTTTACAAGTGCATTGGCTGGAACTGCTGGTAATCTCATTGCTCTGCCCATGAGGATTTCATGGGGTGACAGCCCTGTCTTCCTGTCAGGTGTGTTTCTCATTGATATCAACACCAAGGGCAATATATCTGGCCATTTCAGATTCGTAGCTCCACACATCTTTGCAATTCTTGCTTTCAAGGTATCAATTATCTGTTCCACCAGTCCTGATGCTTCAGGGCAATAGCTACAATGCAACTTTTGTTCGATGTTTAGTGCTGCACATAAGAGTTTAATCACCTCGTTATTGAAGAGAGTGCCCCTATCTGATTTTAAAGAGATCGGAAACCTGAAACATGGTATCAACTCCCTAAGTAACAACTTTGCTACTGTGAGACTGTCATTTCCTCTGGTAGGATATGCTTCAATCCAGTGACTAAAAACACACACAATCACCAACACATATTTCAGACCTCCACACGCAGGCATCTCAATGAAAACCAATTTCATTCTGTTGAATGGGCCTCCTGCTCTTCCAATGTGGCTCAAATTCACTACTGTCCCTTTTCCCACATTTAGCTGCTGACAAATTATACAGTGATGACAGACTGCCTCTGCTGCCTGCCTGAATTTAGGGTTAAACCAATCAATCTTGAACAATCTAACCATGGCATCCCTCCCAATATGTGCCTGTCCATGATAATACCTGCCCATTTGGGACAATAAACTATTTGGCAGGACCATCTGACCCTCTTCAGAAATCCAAATTTCATCAGATCGTTGAACACATCACAATTTAACCCAAAGACGTTTTTCTTCCTTGTCAACATTACTTTGCAATGTTGTTAACTCCTCCAGAGTATCAATCACTTTCAATGCAAAACTTGTACATGTTCAGTCTTCTTCTAACATCAGTTCCCACATGTCTTGGAATGATATACAATTCAATGCGCAAAACCTTGCGACTTGATCTGCATTTCCATTTCCCAGTGAGATGTAATCCTGTGCCTTTTGATGTGCACTGCATTTTACCACTGCAATTTCTTCAGGTAACTGAATTTCATACAACAACTCCTTTATCTTGTCACCATTTCTTATTGGTGTACCAGTAGAGGTCAGAAAACCTCTTTGCGCCCACAACTGACCAAAATCATGAGCAATTCCAAATCCATATTGGCTGTCTGTATAGATTGCAGAAACATGGCATGCTCTAGTAAGACCTACCAATTCTGCCACTTGTGCAGAATATACACCTCGAAGCCAGGAAGCTTCTAATGTACCTGTGATTGTGCTACAGCATATCCTGCTCTCAGTGTCCCTGTACCATCTCTGAGACACGAGACATCGACAAAGACAATTTGATAATTTTCTTCCAATCGAGTATCTCTGATATCAGGCCTTGGTTTTGTACACAGTTCAGTTACCTCAAGACAATCATGCTCAATGTCTTCCTCCTTTTCAATTTCAACAGTATCACTCGGAAGTAATGTTGCCGGGTTTAACACTGTGCATCTTTTCAATGTTACATTGGGAGCACCTAGTATGCTCGTCTCATACCTTGTCAATCTTGCACAGAGTCAAGTACTTTGTTTTCGTCCATGTCAGTAAAATCTCAACAGAGTGAGGAACCTTTACAGTCAAAAGGGTATCCCTTCACTCCTCCCTCACATTGAGAAAGGCCTTGACCAACTGCGGCAACTGCCCGCAAACAGCCTGGTAAAGCTACTGTGAGTGGGTCTAAGGTAGCTGAAAAATAGGCAACTGGGCGATTAGCACCTCCATGGACCTGTGTCAAAACAAACAAAGAACAAGCATCATGTTCATGACAAAACAATGCGAATGGCTTCATGTAGTCAGACATTCCCAGTGCTGTAGCGCTGCACAAACTCTCTCTCAACTCAGTGAACACTTTCATCTGATCTTCATCTAGAGTTATGGGATCTGTAACATCCTTGTGTGTCAGCTGCTGCAATGGTTTGGCAATCTCAGCAAAATTTGGAATCCACTGGCGACAATAACCTACCATTCCCAGAAACATCCTGACATCTCTCTGTGAAGTCGGTGGGCTTCTCTGCAGTTTCATTGTAATTCTCTTTCTGGAGATTCTCCTTGACACTTTATCAATCTGGTGTCCCAAGTATTTCACTGACTTCTGACAGTACTGCAATTTCAAAGGTGACACCTTATGTCCAAAATTTCCCAAATGATTTAACAGGGCAATTGAGTCATACTTACACTCATCCCTTGTCTTGGATGCAATTAGCAAGTCATCAATATACTGCACTAGAGTCGATTGGTACGGTAGTTCCAATGATTCCAAATTCTTTTTCAAGATATGATTGAACAGAGACGGTGACTCCATATACCCTTGTGGAAACCTCCACGATCTGTAGACTCTGTCTAGGAATTTGAAACTAAAAAGAAACTGACTATCCTCATGAAGAGGCAGAGAAAAGAAAGCTTGTGACAAGTCAATCACTGGGAACCACTCAGCATCGCAAGGAATCTGAAACAGTACCACTGCTGGGTTTGGCACTACAGGACAACATTTGACCACCATGTCATTCACTTTTCAATAGTCCTGCACAATGTATACTTTCCCACACTGCTTCTTTAAGCCCATTATAGGTGAATTACATGGACTGCTCAACACTTCTTTCAAAACCCCTTGTTTCTGGTAAATCTCCAATTATTTGCACCACTTTCATCTGAACATCTTGTGCCATGTTATACTGTGGAAGCTGCAGAAACACTACATTTGGCTTCAAAGCAATTTTAATCGGCTCCTCTCCCTTGATTAAGCCCACTTCTGTACTTGTCAGGTCCCACACATTTTACAGTAGTGTTCCCTCCAAGTCTGCATGTAATTCTTCCACAGTAAACACCAGGAAAAACTGAATCAATGGGTACTCTTTGTTAACGCTTTCAGTCTCAGTTTCAGGTACCTGTTCTTCCTCATCATCGCTTTTTGTCTGAACCTCTATTCCAGCAGTTGAACAACTAATTAAACATTTAGGGGGTCATTCTGACCCCGGCGGGCGGCGGGAGCCGCCCGCCTGGAGGTAACCGCCAGAATACCGCTGCGCGGTCAAAAGACCGCCGCGGGTATTCTGGGTTTCCCACTGGGCTGGCGGGCGACCGCCAAAAGGCCGCCCGCCAGCCCAGTGGGAAACACCGCTCCATGAGGATGCCGGCTCCGAATGGAGCCGGCGGAGTGGAGGATGTGCGACGGGTGCAGTAGCACCCGTCACGAATTTCAGTGTCAGCTGAGCAGACACTGAAATTCAAAGTGGGACCCTCTTACGGGGGCCCCTGCAGTGCCCATGCCATTGCAGGGGCACTGCAGGTGCCCCCAGGGGCCCCACGACACCTCTCACCGCCATCCTGTTCCTGGCGGTCGGAACCGCCAGGAACAGGATGGCGATGAGGGGGTCGGAATCCCCATGGGCAGCTGAAAGTCGGCGGTACACCGCTGACTTTCCGATTCTGGCCGCGGCTGTACCGCCGCGGTCAGAATGCCCGGCGGAGCACCGCCAGCCTGTTGGCAGTGCTACCGCCGACCCCGGCGGTCCTTGACCGCCGGGGTCAGAATGACCCCCTTAGTCTTACACAGTAAGTCCATTCCCAGTAGAGATACTGGACTTGAATCACAAACTACACATTTATGCAGTCCCTGGAAGTTGCCAATCTCAACCTGTAGTGGATCTGTGATCGGATTTGTCAATTGTCGGTTTGCTACTCCCACAGCCTGAACTGTTCTGCCTGAAAGAGGTAAGTTTGGCAATTCTGCACTTCTCACTGTAGAGCGTGTAGCTCCTATGTCCACTAAGAATGAGACTCTGTGACCCATCACCTTTCCCTTCACAAAAGGTCCTCTCTGATCTACCCCTAAAGATGCTGCAAGCATACATGGCTCTTCATTCGAACTAATACTCATCCATTCATTGTTTATTTCATTCTTACTATCTAATGGGAATTGGTGCACTGTGCCATTACTCCTGTCTTGTCTCTGACCTGTGACCTGCGGAGTAAGCATCATCTGTTGCTGTTCCATCAGGGCTTGAGGTATCTGCATTTGCTGTCTAGGTACCATAGGAACCTGCTGCTGCATTGGTTGTTACTGTGTCAGTTGTGCACGTGGCATTTGCACCTGCTGCATGGGTTGGAAATCCTGCACCTGGTTCTGAACATTCGGATTAAGTCCTCTCATTCTAGGGACTTTTCACAGTTTGAAATGTATTGATATCACCACCTTGCTGAACGACACAATCCTGCACCATCAATGGACACTCCTGCTTTCAGTGTTCCATGTTTCCGAACAGATGACACGGTAACATCTTTTTCATCCCTTGCACATCATTTTGAAAACTACAGTACTCAAAGCCGGACCCCCAGTCATGTTGACTCCACGACCCCTACCTCTTATCTTAGGTTGCAACATGACGGTTCCCTGCTGCTGCGGTATCTGTTGCCCTAAAGCTCCTTGCACTCCTGTCTGAGCTGCCTTAAGTTGCATCACCATCGCTTTCTCCTTCAGCTTTTTCTATTTCAACTCGACCACATCACTACAGTATTTCGCATACTTTAACACTTCATCAATCGGCTTCGCTTGCCAGCAAAACAAATGACTTTTAATCATCTGCCCTATTTTCGGTCTCAATCCTTCGATGAACCTGAACACAAAGTGCAACATGTCTTTCGGCTCAATTGCTTCTTTACCACTGTACTCTTTGAACGCTTTCACCAATCTCTCATAATAGATATGTATTGACTCTTTCGCCTCCTGCACTGTCCTGTCAATCCTCTGCCAGTCAATATGTTTAGGCGAGATTCTCGTCTTCAGCAGCTCATTCACCTTATAGTAATGTTTCATCACTTCAGGTGATGGTGCACCTGTAACTCTATCCTTTCCTGGTTCACTCGTTGGCCAATCCACTCCTCTTTTGCACTCAACCCATAACTCAGTTGGAACCACTATTTCCAACAAAGTGTTCAAGTCTTTCCACAGACTTTTAGAAAGCTTCACAAATCTGTCTGCTGGTACCACCCAACCGGTTTCTCTCTCAGTTTTGGATAATCATTTGTGAATGACAGAATATCACTCCTGTGCCAGGGAACATGAATGAATTGCCCTCCTGGAATTTCCCTCATCTGTAAATGTTTTACTGGATCCTTTTCTTTCTGAACACTTTCAGACCCTTCTTGTGAATCTCGTTTGTGCTTATCCTTCTTCTTCGTCCATCTGCCTTCCCACTTCTCTAAGGCTCCCAAAATCTGAGCACCCTGCAATAATTCTTTAAGTTGTGCCTTCATTCCTGCTGACCTCATATGCTCAAAATCCTTTGCCTCAAAGTATAACCTGTAGCTTCATTTCAAATGCTTTGTTTTCTCAATTTCTATGTCAGCCTATCTGCTAAGTCTGACAATTTCTGGTGTATCTTGCCCACTTCACTCGTAATTCTCAGACACAAGAACCTCAGCTCTTCTTCTGTATAGGATTCTAATCTATTCACTCCCATCATCCCTTCAACTAGCTCGGTTATTTCTGTAGCAATATCTTACATGGTTTATCTGCACTTCACCCTTGGAAGTGTTTCGAGGAGTATTCAGACTATCCAACCACTCATTCAATTGTTGTGCTGTCAATCCCTGTAATAAGATATTACTCATGTTCAGCAATGGTACTTGCTGTCCTACTGCACCTGAAGTCTGCGGTGTCAAAAGATTCAGGCTCTGACTTGCACTCGGACAATTTATCACATCTGGAAGCGCAACGAGTGGACTAAGATCCATTAATGGTCTAGATCCATCAAGGGTCTGACCCATAGACGATCACTCACTCCCCTCCTCACCCTGTTCTCCTGCAATTGTTTTCTTTTGCGCAAACAATGGTACCGCTTGACCAACAGTAATCAATAGCGATACTGCATCTGGTGCTGCTCTGACACTCGCATTTTATGGAAGGATTACTCCCATGTTCTGATTCATTACTGGTGTCACATCTGACTGTGTCCCTGTCATTGGTGTGAACTTTGGCAAACCCTGTGGCTGTGCCTGAGGCAACAACATTGGAGTCCGCTCAGTCTGAACTAGCATTGGTCTTAGAACCACTTGCTCCGACGACACTACTAAGTTCGAGGTTGTCTCAAGAACTGGTTCATCTGCAAAAAATCCTCTGTATCAATGTTGGGTGCATTTGCACTTGGACCACCAAAGTAGTCACTGCAATAGGAGTACTCTGCATTACCCCTTGTATCTGTCCACTATCTGTCTGCACTGGTCCCACTGTGACACTTGAGCTGGAGCAGTTGGAGCAGAACTAGGACTTGGACCCCTTTCATGCATCGCATATGGCAGAGGCGGTCCCTCAACAGCTGTGCAATAAGATCCTCAACATCTGAATCTTCTTCGTACACATACGTTTTTTTCTTCTTCTTATCTCTTGATCCCTTATCACTCTTGACACCGTCCTCTTTTTCATCTGACTCATCTTCCTCTGCAATAGCAGGAAACAATCTAACACCCTGTAACATTGTCATTCTCCACTTCTTCTGTTCCTAATCTCACCTTGATTCTGCTAAGGATTTTTTTTACCTTCCTTATCCTCCTCTGGAACTTCGTCTCTTGCTGCTGTCTGGCTATGAGTTCCCAAACTGCTAAAGCCTCAAACTGTGCTGGTATCGGAAGTAGCTGTCTCATATAATGTAATTCGCAACTGATCCCAAAATCTCAAATTAAATGTTCAAACTCTGGAAACGCCAAAGCTCCCTGTTTCTCGGTCAACTTGCACCGCTGCTTTATCCAAAGACATGGCACAAAACCTCAGTCCTCTATCACAATAAATGCTGGAGAATTTCCCAGTGGGGTAGGTTCCCCAACTGTCACCGTAATGTAAGAATCACACTTCATGGCACTTCTAAACGATTTGAAAAACTTCATTTTGCTATCTTTTGTATATTTGATTCAATAAGGAAATGACTTTTAAGATTCCTTTCACCCACTTACTCAACCAATAGTCTCTTACAAACGGCTGTCAATCCGCCCACAACTCCTCTCATTAACCAACCTATTCCAGTGCGGCTCACTCTGATGACACACTCAAACACTGCGACTGACAAAGTCTGGTAGCTTGCCCTCCTAAACTTCAACTCACATTAACTAATGCAAAATATTGTGAGCACTAACCAAAAAAAACAATAACCGAAACAAAACCTGCTGGTTTACTACAGGAAAGGTACACAATCACTTCAGAGACTTTACGGATTTTCACTAATGGACCTTTCGCTCATGTAGCTATTCCTCTTTCTCAGTCTCCCACATTCACAAGCAAAATTCGACCCCCAAATTTTACTCTCAACTGTTCAATGGGTCTGTCTTGTTGCACATAGGACTCTCCAAATCTCAGTCTAAAATGTCTCTTACTCACTTAGCTCACACACCGATCTGTTGACCACGCCCGATCAACCTACTAAACCAAACAGATTACAACATATAACCAAGTGTCTCCTACACTTGTCAATATACGCTGGAGTCTTAGACCATGCAGGGTCTGTACATCACCAACAAACATGTGGACAATTTTTGAGCCCAAAGCGCCACAATCCTATCACTTTCACACTTTCACAAATACGCCAAGAACATACCCATCTTTACTAGCGGGATCCATGGTCTGAGAAAGTCATTTCTGGGCTTAAGGGGACATCATCTTTGCTACAATTGCCATTTCAGAAAAACAAAATTAAAACCTCATAAAATTGAACAACTAACCCTAACTTAAACATAACTAGTTCTCCAACGAAACAAACCATGAAGCTGCTACCAAAAACTGCAAGCGCGCCTGGTCCTTAGTAAGTAAACTTACAAGGGACGCGTATAGGCTGATGAACATTTTGGATTGCATGGAGTATCCTAGCTATGTAGTAATCGATGAACATCAATTATCAATGTAATCAATCAACAACCACTAAGAGAATCATTAAGCATGAGACAATATATCAACATTTAATGATTAACCACAACTCAATTATACATTTTATGAATTTTATTTCCCTATTAGTTACAATACTAAGTCATCACTTTAGATCAAACTTATTCAATCAGCTCAAAATTAGTTCATTAATGACCACCAATAACATAATCTAATCAGAACACATATGCTCAAATGCTTCAGCATAAGCCAATAAAGATGTATATAACAACATTAATAGCAGAGTTCAGCAATCACTCCGTCAATCATTTGTCACTGTCAACGTCACCCAAAGGACCCTTATCTAACCCAGATTAGCATCAGCATGTGGGACTTCATGCAAAACAATTTGGAAAACTTGAATTTGGAAAACATCTAGTTAAGAGAAAAACTATAAAATAGCACAGTTGGTACCTAGAAAGAAAGGCATACAAGTTAATCAGTCACATTGTCATAGCTACCTATCTACGAAATGGATCAGCAACAAAGTCAGTCTTCGGCCTCAGGTCATCAATCGATCAGCAAAGCATCAGAACTCAAGAGCATGAGCCTAATGACAGAATCTCGAATCATGTCTTCTGGAATCAGCATTTCTCCCCTCGCATCTGAAGTTTTAGCCCCTTGTCATGACTTTTTATTAGAGTTTTTCAGTCCATCCCCCTAATTTCTAATTGATCAATCAGTCCTCCATTTGTGACATTACTCAATACATGTTATTCTACATATCTATGAGCTCTAGTATTTTGTCTTTCTCAGTTCATGGATTGGTCCACAGTACGATGTCTTCATCATCCTGCTCTCCAGGTATCAAAAATGTTGCATGTTCTTCTTCAGTCTGTGCCTCTATTGTTCAATTCCTAGGAAAGTACATTCAGTCTACTCTACACATAATTGTATCAAATTGACTTCATCATCTCCTGGCCGTCGGTACATTGCAGAAACTTCTAGCTAAGTACACAGTTCATGGGCGGTTCATAGGCACTAGCAACTTCTGCATCGTACGTTTATTAATTCTGCTTCTGCATGAGGCCTGGCAAGTAGACCGCAACTTCGGCTAAGTTAGCTTCTATAATATAATGTAAAACGTAGTTTATAGATCTCATTATGGCACATTACTGCTTCATTATTACACATTTTCATTATTTCACGTATTTTTTGTTCTTTTAATATAAGTTTGTATATGTGGCTATCATACCCCGTGGGCACATTTTAAAACATGCACATTAATTTTCTCTACAATTAATTTCTCTATGAACTTTTATAAATCATAACATATACTCATTTATGAATAATTTCTAATTGGCATATCCGCGTCAACACAGCTATATTTACCAAACATGAAATGCACAACTCTAACCACATTCATTCACTGTGAAATGAGCTGCAAGTGCATGTACATGCATACATAGGGCAACAATACTACCAGGGTCTAAGGCATCCATGAATCTAAAATTAGAGGTGAATTATAGTGAATCATTTATCTTTGAGAGCTAATAACTCATTATAAAGGACACACATATCATAATGGCAGGGAAGAATTACACAATCTCAAATGCACCTTGTGTTCCAAGTTTGGTTCTCCATTCTGCTGTTATAACACGCCAATCAGCATGTCATCCTCGCAGTGATTCTCCCAAGACAGTCAAGAGTAACTTTACCACACTGTTAGCACATTAACAGAGGATCCCTCCTCATACCAAGTGACCAGTTCACTGTAGATGTGCCACTTCCATCCGGCTTTGATAACATCCATTGTGAAATTTGTGTACAAAAAAAACTACTCATGCCGTACAGTTAAGTTTATACCAGTTCAAAATATTTGTATTACAAGACCGGAGTCTCATATTATGTTTCTTGTCCTGCATTTATTTAAATAGCAGCCAAGATCCTTAAGAACTACATTTACCAGAAACCCTGGAGAAAAAAAACTAAAACATTGCATCACAATAGTAACACCAACAGGATTTCATACAGTAAGGTAATTATCTTGACTAAGAGCAAAAAGTCCACTTTTCTTGATGCTTGCAGTCAAGATAAGTACTCTACTCCACATTTCTTTATGTATGAATGATATATTATTTGTTAACAATATTTTATTCTATATTGTAATTTTTTCAATATATTACACCCTTCCTTGGGGTTGATGACCACATGTTTGTTAATTTCTGACACGCTCCTCTGGAATGTTCTTTTGTGGGTGTCCCCCACTCCAGTGAGTGGGCTGTCATCCCTGGCCCATTTTCGCTTCTCCTCAGTTCTTTAGCTGAGCAGTGCTTCATGTGCTGTCCTTTTTCATGCCCGAAATGTTGCAGCTCAGTGCTTTGTTCCTGACACCTCCAGGAGGGGTTACCTCCTTTCAGCCTTCACAAGTGTCTTCCCACACTCACTGCAGGCTGCTGGTGACCGATGAGGGATTCCACGATCTGTGGCCCCACCTCCAAACACACCTCAACTCCCAGTAAGACATCTCCCTTAAAGGATCTCTCCCTTAATGGTTCTTCCCTGTTAGCGTTGCTTTGAGTTATATCTCTATATTTTTTTTTTTTTTTTTAAAGTAACATATTGTCCCTCATTATGACATTGGGGGAGCGGTCCCGCCACGCCGGCGATGGCGGTTGGACCACCGCCGATCCGGTGGTGCAGACTGCCATATTACAGCCAGAGTAGTTAACCCACTGAAACAAAGCCAGTTTGCCGACAGTACCAGCAGTGTGGCATGACTTCCGCTGATGGCAATTGCCATCCCCAGGCTGGCGGTAACCACTGCACCGCCCACCCTATTAAGGCACTCCAGACAGCCATGATTTCTGGGGCGGGACAACCGCCACCCAAAGCGTGGCAGAAACAGCAAGTAGAAAAGGACCCTTTCACCTCCAGGGACTCAGGCACCTTCACGGAAGCCATGGAATGCTACCTTGAAATATTTCCAGTGCTCTTCCTCGCATTCCTCTTCTATGACCACTAACACCGACGTCATCTGTGAGTACACCTGCAGAGCACACATGGGGGAATGGGAGAGTTTCACACCCACACGCATTATTCATACTATGCATGGACTCCAATGCACACACCCGCTCACACAGGCTACACAACACCCATACTGAGACACTCACACACAAAACGCCGCGACGCCAAACACACACGTCACATACGCGAACCCTGGATCAAAATTATACAACCACACCTATATGACCAACAAGCAGAGACACACAAACCAATACAAAAACACAACACTACATACAATGGCCAAATACAAGAAGGAACAGTGAACCAGACTGAAAAAATGCCTAGAAATGCAAATTGAACAGCAGATGATAGATTGATGGAAACCTACCAGTAAACAAAAAGACTCAACAAATGTATAGTAAGTAAACCAACAGAAATCCTGTTGTCTAAATATATTTCAAGAAATGCAATGGAAATGTGCAACAAAAAACATCAAGGCCCACAGGTCAGTCCAGTGTCCAGTAGGCACAAAATGTGAATGGCAAAGGCCTCAACTTGATTCCTGACAGTCTAATGGCCCCTACAGGGTAGGGGCATCAATGGGGAAGGCAGGCACCTCAAGGGTCTGGGGGTATGGGTTTGTGTGGGGAGTCCTTGGTCTTTGGCTTGGGAAGGAGGTCTTTTGACTTTGGTCTGGGAGGGGATGGTGGTCTCGCCCTTCCACTGAATGGAGGGGCAGGCGCTTTGGAGCCAGGTGTTTTTTTGGGACAGGGGAAGGCTTTTTGGGGGTGGAGGGGCAGCACAGGTAGTGGGGAGGTCATGGGAGTAGTTGGCGGTGGAGGGACTTGGCCTGGAGAGGGAACCATGACAGCGAGGGGCAACACTAGGTGGGAAAGTCTCAGGGAACAGGTCAAGGCGGGCAAGGAAGATGGATTGGAAAACTGGATTTGGGAGTGGAGGTAGATAGAGTGATTGTAGGATGTGTAAGTGTGCTGGATATGGGTGCAGATGTATGCAGAGTATGTATGTATGAGGTGGAGGAATATTGAGTGTCTGAGTGCCGGTGTTTATGTGTTTTGGGAGGAGGGGTAGATGCTGGGAGAGGACAGACAGGTCATGTGGGTGTATGTTGGGGTGGTGTCTGCATGTTGGGGTAATGTCTGCATGTAAGGTGGGTGTTCTGCATGTGTCAGTGATGGTGGTTGTAGTGAGTGTGGATGTGGTGCATGGGGTGCATATATGAGTGTCTGCTGTTGTGATGATTGAGGGCAACACAGAAGTGGTGACAGGAACTGGGAGTGAGGATGAAGTGCTGGCAGGTGTGAGTGGTGATGTGACTGTAAGGGAGGAGGTGCTAGGGGAGACGGGAGGTAGTGGCTGATGGTGTGTCTGCTTTTATGTGTTGAGTGTGTGCATGCTTGTGATGTTATTTGTGGTGCTTGTTTTTTTTTTTGGGTGAGTGCATGCTGTATGTGTGGCTTGGCTGGGAGAGGGGAGAGGGCTTTTGGTTGGGGCACAGGTAGCAGGAGGGAGGACAGAAGTACTCGGGACACTGGCTGCCATCACTGAAGATGGCAGAGACTGAAACGAGCTCTATAGGCCAGTCAAGGCACAGTGAATGCCCTCCAGCATTACTCTGCTGCATCTGGGATGCCAGGCCCTGGGTGGCATTCACAATGGTTGACTGCCCTACAGAGATGAACCTCAGGAGGTCAATAGCCTCAGCGCTGAGGGCAGCAGGGCTGAAAGGGGCAGAGCTAGAGGTGCCTGTGGTGAAGGAGATGCCCATCCTGGGTGAGCGGACACTGGCAACTAGGTGGGGAGCCACTGGAAGGGCAGTGCTGGTAAGGGGGGTGGAGGATGAGGATGTGGCTGGGATGGTCTCAGAAGGTGCCACCACCACCAGGGAGCTTCCATCAAAGGAGGAATCTGTATCAGTGGTATCTGCTCCAGTCTTCCCCGTGGTGCTCCTCTCGCTCTCCAACCCACTTGTCCCCTCAGCGTTGTTGGTCTCTGCCTCCTAGGGAAGCAGCCTCCCCTCTCACCAGTGCCCCTACTCCTTCTCCTGCTAATTTTAATACATACAAGGCCAGTTTAGTGAAAAGGGAAGGGAGGGGGTGAAAATGATGGGAGCATAGGGTTAATATCAATCTCCATTTCACATTTGTACATTTCAACAATATGACTCTTTGACAATTCCTGAATGCACCATCTACAATGTCAATAGACATTTCTCTACACCTACTGTGCATCCACTCTGATGTACATAAGCAAACATGAAACCTCTACAATAACGCTCATGTACTACTCCACACTGTAATGGCTCTTGTATACAGGGTAATTACTGTGAGAAGTCAGTCCATAACTGTCCGTCGTACATTGTCATACCTACCTGTGTCACCCATAATGGTCATGAATAGATATGTATTGGAACCAACCTAGGTTCCTGTATGTCCATGTCATATACTAAAATTTGGCAAATTACATATGCCATGGCAAACAGTTGCACAGATACTCACTTATCACAGCTACATATGTTCACAGCACAACTGTATCATACCTACATTAACTGTCATAGCTACACTAGACATCCTTCATCCCATGGCTCAGTATGCGGGACATCAGGAGGGTCAGAGTCCGATGGTCACCCCTTCCTTGTTAGGATGCCGTCTCCAACTGGGCCTCTGCGGTCTTCTGGGCCCAGCGTCTCAGGTCCTTTCACCGCTTCCTGAAGTGGGTGCTGTGCCTGATTTGGACCCCCAGGTAACGGCGATGGCTATCCACAAACCCTTCTTTTGGTGGACGTTGATCTGCATGGGAGACACAGAAGGAAAGGCACATTAATGTAGACACATCAACCTACGACATTCATAGACTTACTAACAGTACACATATCAGCATTGTACACAACTTCACTCTTCCACAACATCCCTAGCAGTCATATCCGTAGGTACACCCTCCACTGGAACATCCTGCATACACATACCTCTGTTGTTCTGGAGCCCCATACAGCTTTGTGTTTAGGGGTAGGACCCCATCCTCAAGTTTCTCAAGTTCTTTCGTTTTGAAGGTGGGGGCCCTGTCCCCTGTAACATGCACCATTGTGGCTCCCAGGAATACAACACGGCAGCACACTCAATTGAGGTCTTGATGGTTGGAGAGTCAGAAGTCAAGTGAGATAGAGTCAAGTGTTATACACTGTAGAAAATGGCGGTAACAGCCACAGCAGTCTGCACCATCACCACCAATGATAAATACCATTGGTCCCTGTATGCCATAGACATCAATGTTAACCAATGAGGAGTTGCACAGCAGTTCTGACCGCCTACCGCCATGACGGCATACGCCGGTGGAATGAGCTCACTGGCATCGGTCTCCTGCATGCAGTACAAGCAGCAGCCATTTTACACTGTTACTGTTAATAAAAATTAATACAAAAGCGTCACTACACATTTCCATCATGGACATGTGATAAGGTACGCTCTGGGACTGTGTATATTTCAATCAGGAAGTCGAAACTTTCAGTGTGCACACATACAGAAAATGGCATCATGACAGATTGGAACTAAACGTACATATTGATGGTGACTGTACACTAGCAGTGACAGACAACCATCTTACTCATGTCGTCCTTTGTAAATCCCAGAAGTATGTGCAACTAACATGGGTATTTCAACAGCTCTTCACTTTGAAGTCTGCTTTGCATGCACCAAGTGGTAGCAGATGCGATGTTGATTTTCCATTTGTGACCATGTAGTAGGATGCATGAAGTGTAATCGTTGACATTCTTGTGTTGTATGCCATGTGTGCATGAATAGATGCTAACCACTGTGGAGGGTGAGGCATGCACCTGTGTAGTGGCCTCTGGTTGACTTGGCAACGATGGAAGAATACCACATCATCTCCCACTATCAACTGAACCGTCCTACAATCAGGGAGCTGTGTACCTATTTGGAGTCTGATCTGCTGACAGCCATTCCTTCAACTGTGCAGGTGCTACCCATCCTCCACTTCTTGGCCACTGGCTCATTCCAGGGGTTAGTGGGAATAGCAACAGGCATGTTTCAGCAATGTTTTGAGGAATGTCTTGTTCACTTTAGTGAAACATATGGAAAGCTACATCCAATTTCCCCATACTGTAGATCTGGCCAGTGTGAAGACTGGTTTCTATGATATGGGGCGTATCCCACATGTGATTGGGGCCAGAGATGGCACCCATATTGCATTAATATCACCCAGGGCTGATGAGCAAGTGTACAGGGACCGTAAGAGCTTTCACTCCATTAATGTGCAGATGGTCTGCTTAGCTGGACCAGTACATCTCCCAGGTGACTGCAAGGTTTCCAGTCTCTGTCCATGATTTGTACATACTCAGGAATAGCAGTGTCCCTCGGTTGATGGCGCTCCTACAGAGAGTGAGGACCTACCTCATCCGTGAGTATGATTTGTGTATATATAATTACTGTTACCCCAGCCTTCTTACTGTATGTGAGAGAGTGGATTGTAAATGTTAGTTTACCCTATCCACAGGTGGTTCTGGTTATCCCAATATCTCCTGACTACTGACACCAGTGAGGAACCCAAGGACCCTATAATGAGGCACATGGGAGGACAAGAAGGGTGATAGGAAGGACTGTTGGTCTTTTAAAGGCAAGATTCAGATGCCTGCACATCTCTGGGGGTTACCTGCAGTACTCACTACAGAAAGTGTGCCAGATTGTGGTGGTCTGCTGAATGCTCCACTATCTGGCTCTAAGGAGGAATATCCCATTGCTGGAGGAGGAAAGAGATAGGGACAAGCCTGTGGCAGAGGAGGGAGTGAATATGACTGACGAAGATGGGGATGAGGAAGACGTAGGCACAAGGACAGAGCTAATCCAGCAGTACTTAAGCTAACATTCTGGTAGGTACATCTCTACATTTACCATGTCTCATGATGGAGTACAGGTTGGGTGTACATCCTTATCCATTCCTGACATTAGTAGGTGTTGATCTCATTTGATTATCAGATGAGCGTATACAAGAGTGGTCTGACAAGTAGGTCAACAGTCCCACTGTGATGTTATCTAGTTCATCTGCCTGTGTTGCATATACTTTAGACATCCCATCTACTTCTTCACACATTTGTGAGTTCCACATTCTGGTATCATGTGTACATTGGCATAGTTTGCTACTTCAAGCAGTTGGTAGCACAGGTCCAGTATCCATGTAGTATTTGAAAATTGGGCTATGGCAGTAGAGAGTCAACAAGATGTTTCAGTGGCGCACAAGGGAGACAGTTCTGGAGAGGCTCATTTCCTGGCAGTGGGGTTGGTCTTGACTTCGGTCCCTGCAGGATGCCTGGCTCTACAAGTATGTTTGCATGAGGATTTCTCAGCTACAGGGGGTGGCTCAGTAGTGGCTTTTGAGTCCTCAGGCATTGCCAAATTCCCATTAGCTGCAGCAGATGTAGAGAGCTTTAGAGAGCTAGTCAGTAGGTTGGCTAGAGGAAGGGACCAGGTGGTGGGTGGAGGACTCTTGCAGGACTGTGATGAGATCCTGCATCAAGCCTTTCATGGAGGCCATAATGGCATTGAGGTCATGCCACTCCTGCAGTGCCTCCTGGTGGTACTCTCTCCACAGCCTCAGGTTTACCCCAACCAAAATATCTATGATCTGGCCCATCTTGTCTTAGGATAGGTTGTTTGTTCCCAGAACTAGTGCTATTGCCTTATGGGCAGGTGGCTCTCTGGATTGCCCCACCCTGTGGCCCCTTGGTGTCTTATCACTGGTTATAGACCCCTGTTTCTGTGTCTCTGGCATGGTGTGCCTACTCCCACTTACACAAGGACCTTCATCATCTTGTGTGGAGGGTGCTGACTCAGGTCCCTGTACAGGTGGGCACAGTATGGACTGATGTGGCCTGGAGACACTGGTTTGTGGGTGTTGGGCGACAGGTGTTATGGTGGCAAAAGTTGTGGGGAGCTCTATGGTGCCCTGGGTGAGGCTGGTGGAGGTGGACTGCCCAGATGGGCCTGGTAAGTCTTCCAGTTCCAGACATCTTGTGTCGCTGTCATCTTCTGGTGGAGGACTGGCTGCACGTGGCAAGGGTTGTCTGACGACATTCTCAATGGCACCTGTGGATGACATGGATTGTTATTCACATCTGCTTGATATACTTTACAAGGGCTGCAAGGTGAGAGCTATACGTCATGCTTCAGTACTCAGGTGTAGTTATGCGAGGGGAATGCGCATTGTTAGGTGGCTAGAGGGTAATGCATTGTGGGAGTTGTAGTGCTTCATGCTGTACATGCATTGGGTGCATTTGGGTGTGTTGACTTAGGGACTGGTGTTAGTGGGGTAGGGTGGCCATGCAGGGGATGGGGATGCATGTATTACAGGTATACATGTTACAAGGGGCTTATGGTGACTTACCAGTTTCCAGTCCTCCAGAGATTCTTGTGAGACCCTCAGAGTGCAGGATCACCAAGAACTTCTCCTCCCATGATGTGATCTCCAGGGGAGGAGGTGGGGGCCCACCCCCAGTCTTCATGAGGATGATTTGGAGTCTGGACGCCATGGACCGGACCTTCCCTCTCAGGTCATTTCACCTCTTCCATATGTCGTCCTTTGTGAATGGGTGGCTTCCCACTGAGTTTACTTTGTCGATGATCCTCCGCCATATCTTCTTTGCCATGGACGTTTGCTTGACTTGTGCCCCAAACAGCTGTGGCTCTACCCTGATGATTTCATCCATCTTGGTCCTTAATTCATCATCCGTGAAACAGGGGTGCTTTTGTTGGGACATGGTGAGTGTGATGGTTGTGTGAGATATTTTGAGTGAAGTGTGATGTGTGAGACTTGTGCAGGCATCTGTGATGTCTGTGTGCAGAGCAATCTTCAGCGTGGTCGTGCAATATATGTCAGTTGTTTGTCGTAGCAAGGGGTTGTGGGTTGTGTGTATTTTATAGTGGTAGTGTGTGTATGTTTTTCACCTGTGGGGTATTCGAATTGGCCAATGTGGTGTTGTAGTGGAGGTCCTATTACGGCCTCCACAGTCCCGACTGCCAATGGATTACCGCTGCGCTATGACCACTGTGCTGATTTGTGGGTTGTATTGGGGAGCGCTGTCTTTTTCTACTGTGGCAGTGCGTGTGATGCGACTGCCTCTCTGCCATTGTCATTCGGCCTGATGTGTCAAATTTGTGGCTGTGTTTTGATGATTTTGTTTTTGTGTCTTAATTGGTCGGGCAGATTACTGCCACCACTGCGGTCTTTTGGCGGCCGCCAGCACGGCAGTCTTCGGTATAGACTGCCAATGTCATAATGTGGGCCATTGTCTGTCAGTGGTTGCCATTTTCAGGGCTCAGGGAGTGAGGCTCATCATTTATCTCGATGATTTTGTGATCATGATGCGGGACACTAGCTGTCTTCTTTCTCATCTTCTCTTCTTAGCCTAAGCTATGTGTTGGTAATTCTTTAAAGACTTACGTATCTTGAACTACAAATCTGAGAACATCATCAACATCCCAAATTCTCATTTGTTTTAAAAAAACTCACAAACCTGTTTCCGCTTCTACCCTGGCCCACTGCATTAGATGAATGCTGGCATTGATACTGTTTCCTTTGGCGCCCGTCAAACTAGCCCAGTTGGAGCTCATCCTTTGTATCCCTCTTCTTGAATTGGTTTTCTTACACCATCCTTTCAGAACTGGGTCCCTCTACTTGCCATAGATTTCATCAAAGATTTGGTGACTATTATACTAAAGCTTAGTTCTGTGCTGCTGCTCATTCTGATTGACTTTTGCAAGAAAAGAAGATTTGTTCATCTCAGTCAGTATAAATATCTTACTGTACAAAATCCTATTGGTGTTGCTATTGTTATGCAATGTCGTAGATTTTCTGGGTAATGTAGTTCTACATATCTTGGCTGTTATTTAAATAAACACAGGAAAAGAAAGCATAATACTTGCCTCTGTGTCTTTAATAAAATCTAGCCTTTCTGACACTAAGGCTAGGAAAATCTCAACTGTTATGAAAGATCAGAGTTAATTGCCTTTGCAAATTCTCCAGACATTAATCCTTCTTAATTGCTCCTGAATTTAGGTTGTATGTTATCTTCTCTAAGTCAGTATGTTATTTTATAATCAGCACCAGTGAGCAGCACTACTACATGTGTCACCCTAGTTTTGGACTGATTCCTATTGATTTATGTTAACAACCTGCAATTGTAGGTAATCACAATTTTTCAAATCTTTACCGCTAGGAATGGACCAGTGGTCAGCCCACAAACCTCCTAATATGGTTATTTATTAGATAACATCATTCTATAAAAGTCTACCTTTGAAAAATGCAAAGTGTTCCACCCACTGATTTACTAATTGATGTGCCATTCATTACATAGATAAAAAATGTGCTTAACATTGTAACTGTACATAAAGGATACCAATGAGAACCCCCTGTTCATGATTAATACCCACTTGCCCAGGTTCCAGTGGGTTTAAGTGTGGGATAACATCCTATGAACCCTTTCATAGCTCCAGAAGCCCCGTTTTGGGCAACCTGGTTGTAATGTTTTCATTGAAAAACAAGACTAAAATGATTAAGAAACTAATCAGAATGTTCGACAGAAGACTTTATTTGAACTTAAGTGGCATAGCCTATGCTTAGTTCATCATGAATGGTAATGCTAGCACACCTGGTCCTTAGTTAATAAACTTACAAGGGGACGCGTATAGGTCGATGAATCTTTTGGATCGCATGGAGTATCTTAGTTAAGTGGTAGACCATTGAACCATTAACATAACCTTAATCAATATCAAACATTTTTGAAAACTTATCTAACAAGAAATACCATCACTCTCAAAAAGGTTAATCGTTTATATTCCCTAAGGGTTACAATTCTAATCAAAAACTTTACTCAACTTTATTCTAATCAAGCTTTATTAATCATCACAAAACATTTTTCACCAGAAGAATCTAGAGCAATCAAAGTACAACATAAGTCAGCAATTTTTAACATTAATTGAGTTATTCAGCAATGCCAATTTGTCAGTCAATTGTCACCGTCAAATTCACCATTGTCATCCTACCTAACCCAGATTAGCATCCACATGTGGGTCTTCATGCAAAAACAATTTAGACAAAAACATTAATTTGGAAAAATCTACCTATTAGAAAAATATTTAAAACAGCGCAGTTGGTACCTAGAAGAAAAAGCACGCATTAATCAGTCACATTGTTATAGCTACCTATCCAAGATGGATCAGCAACAAGTCAGTCTTCGTCTCTAGGTCATCAGTCATCAGCAAGTATCAGGCTCACAGGAAAGTAAGCTCAATTATCAGCACTTAAGACAGCGTCTCCTGACGTCATCAACTATCTCCTCTCCTCCCTGAATTTTCTCCCCTTGCCAAGACTTTTTATTATGGTCTCTCAGTCCGTCCCACTAATTGCTAATTGGTCAACCTTATCAAAAGTTATGACTCTAACCTATAGTTTTTGTTTACCGCATGTACACGTCTATTCAGGATTCAAGTTCCACTAGTTTGATTGGTTCATCTGCCGATGAGAACATAATCCGGCTCTTCAGGTAACAAAACTGTTGCACACAGTCTTTTAGTCAGTGCTTCCATTGTTCAAGTCCTGGGAAAGTGCGTTTAGCCTACACTACACATAATTGTATCAAGTTGTCTTCATCATCTCCTGTCTATTGGTACATTTGCAGAATGTTCTAGCAGAGCCTTCTGAACTCTGTACAGTTCAAGGTCCTTCTCTCCAGTTCCAGTCCACGTTAAAGCAAGCAAGGCCCAGCGAAAACCAGGCCTCTAGTATGGCTAAGTTAAGAATACGAATTAACACAAAACATAAGTTATACATCCAAATATGACATATTAATACGTTTTCATGAATATTTTTAATTATTTAGCATCTTGTTAATACACATGGTGACCACTCCCCGTGGGCACGTTTTGCTCATACACGTCATTTTCAAATATTAGTTTCTTTATCGGATTTTCTCAGTAGTATTCTCACGCAAATCATTAGAAATTTCTCATATTAGCATATCTGCTTCAACAGTAACATAAGGGTGATCATGGAAGAAGCCATGTAAAACTCTTGTGGCTGATTCAGAAAGTGCACTTGACTTTGTTCCACGAAGGCAGGGATAAATATGAAACTTCCTACATATTTCTTCATATTGACATTGTGACTCTCACAGAGGATGTTGTGAGTTAAGAAAAGTTGATTAATTGAAATTCTATCTAATAGGAAATGAATTGGAATGAAATGAGGTTTGGAGATACAGATTTTACTTCATATCTCACAAGTTGTGTAATCCACAGGAGCTGGACAGATAACACCAATGTGTTAATGAGCTGAAGAAATGTGAAGAGGGTCAAAATACAAATGTACTCATATTGCTCATCTATACAAGTATAAAAGATCAGTGTAGACCTTTTAGACACATGTTTCTCAGGCCTAAGAAGAGGCTGGATGGGAAAGGCATACCACTAATGGCTGCTATGTACTAACTGTTAGTTCTAACAGGAAAAGAACACACAAAAAGATAAAAGGGGCAAGTATACAGAAAAAACCCAAATACCATGCTGGTGGGAAATTGAATAAATGGAAAAAACAAAAATGTTGCACAGCGTAAAGAATATGTGTGCAAATTATGTGGTAAGAGAAGAAACACACCAACAATCAATGTTGTCAGAGAATAAGTGACTTGACTTAAAAACTTTTATGCAGCACTTTTATACATCATTGCCTATATGAATATGGAATTGAAAATGAACACAAGGGTTCAATATTATATGAAGGGCAAGCTGTCCCCAAGACTATTGTGCCTCCATCCCAAGTAGCCCCCCAGAGGGGCGTACTGACTGTGAATCATATCTATGTGGCCCACCATCAATTTTCTTCCTGAGTACTCCTTTGCCTTTGCACTAATGCCTGTAACATTGAAGAGATGCAGAGACAAACTGCATTTTCATGAGGAAGGAGTGCCCCTTCATCGCCACACCGACACAAAATGTATGGTTGAGCAGTACTACAGAAGGGGCCCCAAAGGCTTGTGCAGCACCTTCTATAATATCAAGTGGCCATGGGTTCAAAAAGCAAGTACGAATGATAATTACACATGAGAGCATTTTTTATAATATGGACCCAGGAAGTGCTAATCTCTATGTAAAGTAATTTTAGTGTTTTCTCATACAAGCTTTACAAACCAAAATGACCGCTACTCATGTACTTAACAAAAGGTTGTTAGTATAGTGAAGTCGTCCAAAATGCTTCTCTGATTTCATGACTGTTTTCCGCGATACACTTTTTTCCAAAGAAGATGCTTCACCATTTGAAAATAAGGCACCTTAGTGAAGAGCACAAGCTAAGGGCTACCCCTGGCAGGCACCAGCAATAGTCCCCTGTTCAGTTCTAGAATTATCATGCACAAGCAATTGAAGATTGCCAGGATCAAATGAAAACACAAACACTGTAGAATATATTACTTTCCTTTTTTTAAAGTAGAAGAGATAACAATGCATGTTACAGGGATATGAGTATTTCTAAATAAAGTAAACTAGCATATCAAAATGACAAATAAGATTTAAGTGTAAATATAATCCTCAATTTTTATTGGTTTATCTGTGAGCAAGTTAACGTTAGGGGCTTCACAGATGGAGTCCACAAGTGGGGACGTGTTCCCAATGGATCAGTCCAGTGGCTCAGGAAACCAGAGACAGGGGTAGCCAACTGAGTTCAGAGAGGCATGTTCCATCACCTAATCAGGGAAGCCCATCAATGTATTGATTTGTCTACCATGGATTTTGGCTGGAGGGGGGTCATGTTAGACTTGGCTCTTTCTGCAGGGCCATTCTTAGGCGTTTTGCCTTCCTCCTCGTTTTTTTTGCTGAATAAATTTTGTTGACCTTAGGACTCTGCATTTTACCACTGTTAACCAGTGCCAAAGTGCATGTTCTCTTTCCTTAAAACATGGTGATATTGGCTTATACCCAATTGGCATATTTAACTTACTTCAAAGTCCCTAGTAAAGTGGCATTCCCTGTGCTCCTAGCCTGTTAATTAAATGCTATTAGTGGACATGCAGCACTTGTTGTGCCACCCACATAATTAACCCTTTTAAACGTGTCTCAAGCCTGCCATTGCAACATGTGTGTGCAAGTTTAACCCTTTCATTGCTCAGCCTCCCTCTCCCATGCTAAGACTTTTTTCAGCTATTTGGGGTAGTTCGCACTAAGGCCCCCATAAAGTTTTGTGGATTCCCTGCAGGGGATGAGAAATAAACTAAAATACAGCTACATTTTGGATGGTTTGAGAAAAATGGCAAAAAGTGCTGCGAAGGAAATTGACAGTTTTTTTCCCCTGAAAATGTCATCAACAAAGGGTTTGAAGTGCTAAGCTCACTGTCTTCCCAGATTTCAGGAACAGGAAGACTTGTATTAGAAAACCACATTTTTCATCACGATTTTATCTTTTTAATGGGACATAGCCCATTTTTCCAATTTCTTGGGCTTCCAATCTCCTTCCAATTAGTGGTAGAAATGGGTATAAAATCAATGGTGGATCCTGAAAAGCAATACATTTACGAAAAGTAGACACAATTCTGAATTCAGCAAGCGGTAATGTGTGAGGATCCTTCAAGGTTTTCTCAAAGAAAGTAACAGTTGACCTAAAAAATATTGAAATGAGTTAAAAAAGCCATTTGTGCCTCTGTTTTCATCGGTAACTTATTATAACTATGGCAGATTTTCAAATACAATATACCGTTGCATCTGCTGGACCCTTCTGGTTGCGGGAGAAAATAGGGCCTGTAAGTTCAGCAAGAAGCCTAGGTACCCAGAGCCAATTACTGAGCTGCACCTTGCAATGGTTTTGGTAAACAGTAATTTATTTGGTAAAATATGAAGAGTGAAAAATAGGTATCAATAACACCTATGGTTTTCTAAAATAGGCACAAGATATGGAATTTAGAAGCAGTTGTTATTTACACATCTTTGAATTTGGAGTTACCCATACTGGCATGTGAATTAGAGGGAATTTCTCTAAATGATTTCTTTCTTACAAACTCTCTTATATTTGGAAGGTGCAAATGCATTGAAAGTAATTTGGTAATAATACTTATTCTACTATTCTGTGTTTCCCTAAATTTCCTGACAAAATGGTACCTCAATTGTGTGGGTAGGCCTAGTGCCCATGAAAGGAAATGGCCCAAAATGCAACATGGATACATCAATTTTTTCCACACAAAACCAACCCGTATTTACAAAATGGGTAGCTGTGGTTTTTGGGCCCAACCTCAGCTAGCATCTATGGAAACCTAGCAAACCTATATATTTTTAAAAAATAGACACCTAGGGAAATCCAGGGTGGGGTGACTTGAGTGGCTCTCTGAAATATGCACAGAACCACAAACTTCCTTCCACCAAGCATTCTCCTTAGTCTTCTGATGAAATGGTACCTCACTTGTGTGAGTAGGCTTAGTGCCTTTGACAGGAAACGGACAAAAATACAACAAGGATACATCACATTTTTCCACCGAAAATTTACTTGTTTTTTGCAAAGTGGGTAGCTGTGGTATTTGGGCCCTACCTCAACTGTCACCTAGGAAAACATAGCAAACCTGTATATGTTTGATAGCTAGATATCTAGGGTAGTCAAGGATAGGGTAACTTGTGTCTCACCAAGTTGTTTTACCCAGAATCCCTTGCAAACCGCACATTTTGACCAAAAAAAAAAACACATTTACCTCACATTTCTGTGATGGGAAGTTCTGGAATCTGAGGGGAGCCACATATTTCCTACCACCCAGTGTTCCCCTCAAGCTCCCGAAAAAATGATACCTTACTGGTGCAGGTGAACCAAGGGCCTGGGACAGGGAATTGACAAAAAAGTATAGAAATTAAGGGGAACCAAAGTTGGTCCAAAAGGGCAGTTTGTTTTATGTTTTTAGGCTGAGTCTGCTCTGGGCACTCACAAAAGTGGGGCAGAGTGTTTATCAGTACAGATAGGGCTATGCTGGGTTGTAGGAATTTTGTGGATTACTGTGGATTCCAGAACTTTCCATCAAAGTAATGTAGGGAAAATGCATGATTTCGGGCAAAGTTGGGGATTCCAGGGCATTGTGTGTAAGGAAATTGTGTGGAGTGCATGTGAAGTACATCATTCTGAACTCCCCTATATGGTTAGTTTTCAGAAGGGTCTGGGCCTGGTAGCTTTTTCCAGATGACAGCATATCCAAGTCCAGAAAGGGCAACCACTTACCATTTCAAGTGGTACACTATTGGGAGTTAGCTAAGCTCTCTTGGACCATATGAACAATCAAAACCCAAAAGAGTCCAATGTCCTCTTGCTTGCCATTAGTATGAGATACTTTAATCTGCACAAGGGGCAGAAAGATTGTACCTGTGTGAAAACAGGGCTTATTCCAGACCCCCCCTGACTTTTTGCCCCAATTTTTACTTTTTGCTGGTGTTTTCCTGACTTTGATGGTGCCCTGGGTACTGCTAACCAGTCCCAGGGCCTGTGCTCTGTATAAAATGAGTATGCAAATTAGGCTAATTATAATTGGCTAAGTCAATCTACCTATAAGTCCCTAACATATGTAATCTTTGTTTTTTTCCAGTGAATTTCTAGTTTTTTTAAAATGTTAAGTAAAATGCCCCTCGCAATGCATGCTGGGGACGAGGGAGGGGTTGGACGCAGTGCCTGGCATTGTGCTGTCCCCACAAAGGCTTGTTGCTCTTGCTCCCCTCCTCCTTGCCATCCATTGTCTAAGTTCATGTCCCTGCTCCCTTACTACAGCCTTGTGTGGTCATTGTCCTGCTACTGCCCTGCCCGCCTGCTCTGAACAGTTAGCTTGCTGCGCCATCCACCTCCTCCCTAACCTTTGTTTACCATGTACCAGCACACTCCCTCCTGCCCTGCATGGTTCGACGTGCTGCCACTGCCCTATATTTTGCTTTTGTCTCTGCACACTACTCCTACCCTCCATTGACCTATTCTCTGCCCCTTCATTGACCTTCTATTTAGCCTCTGTGCTTAGCTTACTGTCGCTACCCACCTTCAACCTCCCTCTGATGTAGTGTGCTTGGTCCTGCTCCCTCCATTTTGCCCATTATGTTCAAAGTACCTCCCACTGCCATTCCTATCTATGCTGAGTGTTCTGTTGAGGTGCCACTGCCCCTCCCACCTGCCTAGCATGGTCAGATGACTGTCGCCTGTCCCTGCCACCTTCATCCACTCTGTCCGAGTTCCATGCCCCTATTTCTTCCCTCCTGTCCTCCATGTTTTTTTGTGCTACCACTCCCTTCTGATCTCCATGCTCTGTTGTGCTGCAACAGCTCCTACTACCTACCCCGCATGATCAGTTTGAAGGCCCTTCCTCCATCCTCTGTTGTCCATGTCCAGCCCCACCCAACCCTTTTGACCTCCATGGTCATTTGTTCATGGCCCTACCCTCCTCTCTCACCCACCATGGCTGTTATGCTGCCACTAGTCCTCCCACTTGCCATGCATGGCCTTCTGTGCTGCCATAGCCCCTCACACCAGCCCCGTGTGGCCTGCTTGCTGAGCCAGAACCCCTCCCACCTTCCCCCCATTGTCTGTGTGTATGCTAATATAGTCTCACTGTTGCCCTCCATGGCATGTTGTACTTCCAGTGCCTATCCTGCCTGCCTTCCATGGCCAGCCTTGTGTTTCAGCCCTGTCCCCTTGCCCTCTGCCCTCTGTTTTCCATGTAAATTCCCCTATCCCCACCCTGCTACCTTGTCTGGTCTGTTGTGGTTCCCCTAGCCCCTCCCTCCTGCCCTTCATGGTCTGTTATGCTGCAACTATCCCTCCTGTCTGTGTGGTATGATCCGTTTGATGCCCTTGCCTCTTTCCCCTATGCTCACAGACTATCCCCTCCCTATTGCTTTCCATGGTCGATTATGATGGACTGACTTCCCACTTGCCCTGTTTGGTGTATTATGATGCTGCAACCTCAGACAACTCTACTGAAAGGTCAGTTTGGTGCTCCTGCCAATCTCCCTTCAGCCCTCTTTTATTCAAGTCCATGTCTCTACCCCATTACTACTGCCCTCAGTTTATGTACCATACTTGCCAACAGTTTGAACTTGGTAAGAGGGAGATTTTTCAAAAAACATGAGGAATTGATTTTCCCCATTGACTTACATTGAAAAGGATGAGATTTTGGTCAAGAGACAGATAAAATAAATCAATTTGGGCTTAAAATTGTTGGGAGTCTTCAGCATGAATCAGGTCTTTGGGAAGTCTGGTTGTATTGCCACTGCCTCTTCCTTCTACCTTCAATGGCCTGTTATATTATCATAGCCTTTTCTGCCTTTCTTGCTTGGATTGTTTGTTCTCTGGCCCCCTTTCCCCTGCCCTCCATGGTCCTTGTGCTGCCACCGCCTCTCCTGCCTGCCCAGCATGGTCAACCTGTTGCCTCTGGACCTCCTCCTTGCCCTAAATTATCTGAGTTTGTTCCCCTGACACCTGCCTCCTTAAAGTATTCTAATGAACAACCACATAGCTAACATTCTATATTTATTACAAAAGTGTTGCACACCTGATGTCTTCTTGATGTAATCAAAAATGTAACATCCAAAGCATTTCCTCTAGAAATTATGAAAATTAGAGGGTCTTATTCTCATAGAAATTACAATGAGTTATTTAAAAAACTAAAATGACTAAGTAATTTTAAATTAGTTGCTATCTTGAGTTTTTTTCAATCCATTTGATTACTTAATTATATGCTACACTTAGGGAAGAGAATGTGGCGTTATCACCAGAGCTGCAACTGAGGAATCGGATTCAAGTTTCAGAGTCAGCTTGACACCCTGTGAATCTGGGCAAATCAATTAATCTTACCTCTGGTTGATGAATCACTCCTAAATTTTTTATTCGAAAAGATGGGGTCCTCGAGGCCAAAACTGGCCAACCTTAGGAAAGTACGCAACCCCCTTTCTTCTTTCAATAATTGTCCAGGCCCCAGGGGTTATGGGCCCCGGGGCTCAAATCAGGCAGGGAGGGGACTCTATGGGGGCGTAACTGCAGGACCTTGCTTGCCAACCCCTGCCATGCACAGCCAAAGGATATGCGTGGCAGGGGCTGGGTGCTTATATGGGGTTGGGCGCAGACTTACTTTGGAAGATGATGTCATCAGTGATGTCATAAGTGATGTAATTTGCCATGTCATCAGTCATTTCATCAATTATATCATTGACCATGTCATGAATAATGTCACATATGAGGTTATAAGCAGTGCACTGCGGGGACGAATTATAGCTACTTTAAATAACTATAACTATAACAGGTGAATTTCCATGGTTGTGTGCGAGTAAATTCAGAACCTAACTATAACATCCCTGTAACCTTTGAGTTTTTCAGTGAATTTTTACGTAGACGTAGAATGAGATATTTCTTCACAAATTGAAAAAAATATGTGCTTGTTCAATAAAAACAGTAAGATTACCTTTCAGTATGAGCCTTAAACATTTCCCTTTGAAAAAAAGGAGGGAAATGACTTGGGATAGAGGGATCGAACCCTCAACGCTCAGTGTGAAGGTCTGTGACATTTACACTTAAGCTCTTTTTTAACATATTTTTTGTTAGCCCTTTATGGGCTATCTGGGACCAATAAGGGAGCCTCAAGCCCTCTCCTGCAGTCCCTGATCATTTTTAAACTTTTTTTTATTATATGCCCTTTATGGACTATCTTGGATCACGGGGGGCCTCATGGCCCCTGCACTCCCATTTTTCCAGCAAGCAGGCAGTTGTTTTTAACAGCAGCTCCCTTTTCACTGGAGCAATGCTTTCTCTTCCCTGCACTCATACCCCCAGCATAAATCACCCAGGGAGGTGGTGGGGAACACCGACGGGCCTCCCCCACACAATTAAAGCATTTTGAGCCTGAGAAGTGGTGGTCGCATTTGCAGCAAAATAATGGTTGTGGTTTCAAAAGAATGCAGAAACAGTAATATTAATAGGTTTCCTGGATTTGCCTATTTGGGGACACATTTCACTTGATCACTTCCACTTCTGCCTTCAGCAAATGTGAGAAAAACAAAGGAACTGTGGGAAAAGTATGATTCATTTTTCAAAGGTATCTTTCATTAGGATTTCCAATCCAACCCCAGTGACTGTGTTCAGGTCATTCCACCACAGTATTTAATCATGAGGTGTGGATGATGACAATTCTTAATGCTTTCACCCAAAGGGCGCAATTGATGCCACTTGAACCCTCTCTGGCCAATCCAAGTAATGTCCACATTAGATAAACCCAGGTCCCTGTCAATGCCACTCTTTCTCGCATACTCTCTGGCCCAAAACATGAAGCTATGACCCACAAGCCATACTACGTATTTTGGAGTTAAACTGGAGTACCGCAGAGGACAAAGCTTCGGCTGAATGAGGCAGTGTTATAATGAAATGCAGTTGAAATGGAGGCTACTAGCTACAGTTTAAAGGAACACATTTGATTGGTTGTTGTAAATATGTTGGTGATTAAAACTAGGTAGTAATACTGTGAGAAAAGTAAGTAGATTCACATTGGCTTTGAAGAAATTGGTAAAAGTATTGGTGTTTGGGATATGATTATTATTTCAGAAACTGAACAACTGTTGCATTTGGGTTAGAAGTATGCATGCTTCTGTCAGACATTGTCATGAACTTGTGACCTACTGATAGCAAAGAATGTTTCAAGATAGGTTACTATGGTAACAGAGCTACAGAAGTATGTGAGGAAGGGAATTAAAAAGATAAGACTGTGAATTTATATTTACAGTTCTAGTGCAATAAATTATTTACAAAATATAAATTGGCATTAGTATATTTACTTGTGGAAACAGGAGTACAAATGATATTGTTTGAAAGCAGTTCATAAAAAGTAACTTTTTACTGCCATGTGGATCTGCAGACCTGCGACAAAATACACATGGGGGCCCTGCTGAGTGCCGCAGATCCTCCCAAAGTCTCTATCAAATTCAGCTATCTTTTGAGGAGTGATAGAAAGGGTTAGGCATACTGACCAGTCAGAAGTGGCATTACATAAGTTAAATATGAAAGGGAGTTTGTGAGTGGTTTTCTGATTGAGAAACCTTGAAAGACAGATAGCGCAGCTTATATACTTAGAAATGAATATGAAATGTTTATGAACTAATGTATAATAATGCCGCATAGAAAATGTATTAATGTATTTTGCTAAACGTGCGCTTGAAATGTGCCCACGGGGAGTGGCCGCGAATATGTACAATGACTAATGAAACTGATTAATAATGATGAAATGTTATGTTAAAGTATGATTTGCACTAATAATAAAAGGTTATATGTTAAAGTTCTGCTAATAAATCATTAGGCCTTAGTTAGCATGAGTCGAGGCCTAGCTGCCCGGTTTCATGTTAAATGTGTTTTTCTAATGTACAGTATGATGACTTGCTGAAGGACATGAACCCGTATTTTTCCAAAGCTAGAAGATGAATGTAACTGTAGTAGATCCATTCTCATGAAATTCGACTTGCTTAGTGAAACATTCTTGCTGAATGCAACAGTGTAGACTACTCGCAGGTACAAGGTCGCCTGAACCGGTACAGACAATGGAACCACTGACTGAAGTTGCAAAGAGGACCACAAGAGTATGAAATCATACCGGACATTCTACCCGCTGAAGACGTCAATCATAAGGACCAATAAACTACGTGAGAACTGTTATGGGGTGACAATTTTAATGAAGTCATTGAAACTCTATTGGAGGGAGATAGTGAGGTGCCAACCCCAACCAATTAAAATTTAGGGGACTGTACAACAGAAAAGGGATAAAAACCTTTGACACGAGGAGCCATTAGGAGAGATGCCATTGCGAACTTGTTATGACCTAGACACTTTGTCACTCTTCATAGAGACTTTGCTGTTTGGTTCTTCAAACCAACCTTGCCCTTGCCTTGCCCGTTAAATACTTTTCCTCCTTATGAGGGAAGTGTCCCTTCTTACCAGTGCTTGCTGAATTCCTGGCTGGTAGCGAACCAACTTGATGTCCTGAGGACGAAGACTGAATCTGTATGCTGGCCCAATACGGAGGGTAACTATATGACAATTAAATTGTAATTGTCTGTTTGCTTTTCCTTTCTAGGTACCAACTGCTTCTTTTGACAGGGGCCATAGTTAGATGTTTTCTAAATTGGTGTTGCTAAATTGTTTTGCATGAAGCCCAACATGCCAATGCTAATTCGAGGTTAGATGAGGGGTTCACTAAACATGTGCATATAGACAAATGACTGAATCTATGCTTTGTTGAATAATGTGATAACACTTTGCTAAGGATAACCTATGTTAACATTGTGTTATATTCTAATATTCGTGATTCTTGCTTTGATGTAATCTTGTCAGAGTTGCCATATTGTGACTATGCTAATGTGTTTCTTGGTTTTGAGACTAATAAACTTACTAGTAGAATTATATTGAATAGGGAATAAACTTCATATAATAGTACTAAACTGGTGTGGTTATTCATGACTGCAAGGTCATGGTGGTTTCTGAGTCTTATTAATGTCTTTGACTAACCTGAATTGTCTTATTGTGATAAACATTGATGACGTTATTGACATATTGATTGACATGTTGATTAGTTATCTCGTCCTAAGGTGTCTTCAATCAGGGTCAAAAGATTCATTGGCCTAAAACGAGTCCCAGAGTGAGTAAATTAATCATAAAGGGACGTGTTAGCAGTTCTGGTAGAAGAGCGACGTTTGAGGACCTTTGGGGCCCTAGGATGAAGGACCATTGTTTAGAAGTGATTTTTTTTGATAATGCAAATTGGAGGTAGGATGCGTTTCTAAATTCCCCATGACTTTTTCCGGAATCTCGGAGCTTGCCTAAGTGAGTTGGGTATGCTCTCGGCGTTCTAGCATGTGTGGTGTAGAATTTGCGCTTGCTCAGCTTATGCATATTGCAGGTGATTTGTGAAGTTTGTGTGGATTTAGGTCAGGTAATGTTGTTTTAGTAGGAGTGGGTGTACTCCGCAGTTTGAGAGTAGGGAAGTCGATGAACTTCATGTGAGTGTGGCGCTTTGTGCTAAAAAATTATCCACGTGGTTGTTGGTGATGTACGGACCCATCGTGGTCTAAGACTCCGGAGTATATTGACAAGTGTAGGAGTCACTTGGGTTTATGTTGTAATTTGTGCGGTTTATTAGGTCAATCAGGCGTGGTTGACAAGTCGAGTTTGATTCAAATTGTGTGAGTGAAACCTTCGATGGAGATTTGGCAAGTTCTAAAGTGCACTAGAACAAGCCATTAACAAGTCGAGAGTAGGATTTGCGGGTTGAATTCTGCTTGTGAGTGTGGGAGCTGAGAAGGAGAGAGTAGCGGCTGAGGCTAAAATTGAAATCTCTGTAAAGTTCTGAAGCAATTGTGTTACCCTTCCTGTAGTAAACCGGCAAATTTAGTTTTTTGTTGTTAAAGGTGCTCCTAATATTTTGCATTAGTTTTGTGTGAGGAGGACAAGCCGTAAGACTTTGTCAGCTGCAGTGTGTGTGAGTGTGACGTCATTAGAGCCGCGCTGGGATAGATCAGTTGCTGAGAGGGGTCGTGCACGGATTGGCAGCATTCCGTGAGAGGCAATTGGTTGAGAAAGGTGGGTGAAGAGTGTTCTGGGAATTAAAGTCACTTCCTGATTAGATTCTAAAACAAAATAAAAGACATAAAAATGACGTTTTTCAAGGCTCTGAAGAGTGCTTGGAGGGGAGATACATACATTACAGCAAGTGTGGGGGAGCCTACACCGCCTGAGGGTACTCCATCTTATATTGTAATGGAGGAGAAGGGAGTCACGCCATGTCTTTGGTTAAAACAGTGGTGCTAGTTGACAGAGAAGGAAGGATGTTTTGCATTTCCGGAACAAGGAACGTTTAATGTAAGAATTTTGGAAAATTTGCGAATGATGTTAAGTGTACAAAAACCACCTCCGAGACCTGCTCAGTATGAGGCGTTATCAATCTGGGATTTGAGGGCCATACGACAGAGACAGCAGAAATTTGAAAGGAGAATGAAAAGAGGAGAAACGACTTTAGCTGAGACTAGATGGGATAATGAGACCAAGATGTGGAGAAGGGGAATAGTTGACGGACTTAAAATGTTTCTGGCAATAACACAAGAAGATGAGACACAGGGAAAGAAAGCCATTTGTAAGACAGACAAGGACTCTAGTAAGACAAAGGAGACTCAGAGGTCTTGGGTAGACGAAGATGATTCAGACGATGAAGAGTTCATCATCATCATTTAACTTTATTTCGGTAAGTAAAAGACATACCATTAAAGTACAATACACATCAAAGAGAAAAGAGGCTTTTTAAGAGCAGGAGGATACTAAAAAAAATAAAACGCGGTTAAAAAGGAACAAAACAAGTTTAAAAATCAAACAGAATAAACAACCAGATGAGCATCACTTAATGTAAAAAAAGGTCTACTAAGCAAAAAAAAACTGGTTTCATGAATCAGTAAATAATTAAAAATATAATGAACCAATATCTATATACTGGAGAGTAAAGACCAAAATCACGCATCCGATTTGATAAATATACATAAATAAGTCTAAAAATTAGTTCCCCAATCTTACTCCTTTAAATTGCTAATCTCAACTTTCAGAATAATACAAAAGATTTCACCATTGATAAAACTATCTGGACGGATGAATCACATTTTAAAATTCTCACAGCATAAAGTAAGGGATCAGCTCCATAGATCAATAAATAATCAATAATATAATGAACCAATATCTATATCCTATGAAACAAAAAACTGCAATCATACATCCAAATTTAATAAATATACATAGATAAAACTAAGAATTAACTACATAGTTTTATTCCTTAAAGTTGCTAATCTCAACCGCCAGATTGACTCAAGAAATCTTGCCACTGGTAAAACTATCTGGACGGACGGGTCGCATTTTAAAATTCTCTCAGCATAAAAACAGGATCTAACCCCTATTTGTTTGCAAAGCGGGATGAGCCAAAGTGCTCTTTGTTTATGATACGCGTGACAGTGGAAAAAAACATGTGAAACGGTCTCTTCACTTTTACAACCCATCGGGCAATATTTAGATCTATTAATTGAGCTGGACCATTTGTATGTTAAACAGCACAAAGGAAGAGACCCGATTCTAAACATAATAAAAAGGGCACGAGCAAATGGAGATAACGCTGCGTCCATAAAAGGCTCAAATTCATAATGACATTTCACAAGTAAAAAATTATCGGACATAGACAATGGGATGGAACTTACAAATTGGCCAACCTGAACATTATGCCAAAAAGCATCCTTTAACAGCTGTGCAGCATTTTTAGGAATAGAAATAGGATCCTGCCAATAGGACCCTAAGCCAAGCTGGGAAAGAGATTGTTCAACAAAGACACACCATTTAGTTTTAATAGTAGAATCGCGGCCCACCAAATTAAGAAGGCCACAACGGGTTAGGGCATCTGTTGTCCATAACCGAATCCAAAACAGCAGAGGCCTTAAGGCAGCAATCTGTGAAATTGAGAAAAGGTTTAGGTCCAGGCGAATAGGCAAGGATGGAGTGCTCGATGGAACCTTTAGCAACATTTTTAAAAACTGATTTTCCGCCCTTGCCAAATTCGCCAAATTACAGTGGCCCCAGTGTTCGGCACCATATAAGGCGCCCCCCCTAGCTTGAGCTTTGCATATTTCCAGGGCAGGGGACATAGCAAATTTGGGGGATCTGGAGGCAAACCTGGCAATGCCATCCGCCCTCTGCTTCAGGCATAATAAAGATTTTTGTCGTTGAGCATGCCAAAGATGTGAATCTTCCACTTTAATGCCTAAGTAATCAAAGGTACCCACCCTTTCCAAGGGAACACCTTCTAAATATACAGGCCTCTTCATTTTATGCCTAATATCCCCAAAAACCATATATTTTGTTTTTGCTGAATTAATTGATAGCCCATGGTCAGTGCAAAACTGCAGAAATCTGGAGAGCAGTCTAGAAAGGCCCATGGCAGTACGTGATAACAGTAGAGTATCATGTGCAAACAGAAGACAAGGAAGCTTCTGCCCGCCCAGACTAGGGGCATCACTTTGGCAGTCTAAAAGGTATGGCAAACAAGCATTGATAAACAAAAGAAACAAGGTAGGCGCCAAAACGCATCCTTGCCTCACACCACGTGCAGTTGGGAAAGCAGGAGTCAAATCGCCAGTAACACCCCAGCGAACTTTAGCACAGTTATCAGAATAAAGATCCTTGATGATGTTAATCATAGAACCCGGAACACCAGTGGTACTAAGGACCTCCCAGAGCTTAGCACGTGGGACAAGGTCAAACGCAGATTTCAAATCAACAAAGGCCACAAATAAGTGGCCTCTATCAGCGTCTACGGTCTTCCACTTGAAGGTAATAAATCGGAAGATCTGATCAATGGTGCTGACCTTGTCCCTAAATCCTGCCTGAAGATGACTTAAGACCTGGTTTTTCGTTATCCAGTGTTTTAATCTAGTTAGCAACTGGTACGAAAAATAAATCTGCAAGTTGTCTAATAGACTAATAGGTCTATAATTCCCAGGGGAGCTCTTGTCTCCTTTTTTGTGAACGGGGACGATAATCGCCATCTTCCACGAAACCGGATAGGATCGAGTTGCCATGGCAGTGTTCGATACCCTATTGATGTACCGGGTCCATAAAGGTAGATCTGATTTGTACAGATCCGAGGGAATGCCATCTTGGCCAGGGGCCCTACCAGATCTTTGAGCGCAAATTGCCATCTCTGTTTCTTTTAAGGTAAAGGGCGGCATTTCAGGCTGGCACAGTGCAAAATCTGTAAAAGTATCATCGAAATCCGACCGAGAGCCATACAATTCCCAAAAATAAGAGAACCAAGTTCCTGAATCGATATGACATTCAGGAGTAGATGACAGGGCAGGATCACTACACGAAACCAAAGTCCAAAAGAGCTTGGCATCGCGAGTACTAGCCGCCTCCGCCAGACACTCCCATAAGTGCTCCTCATATTTGAGTTTCGATAGCGTGTGAGTAGACGCATAATTCCTTCTTGCATGTATAATGGAATCCCGGTTCTTTGACTTTAAGGCTTCAGATAAAAGATGCTTGGCCACCCGGCACTCTTTGTCGAACCATTTGCACCTAGGAGCAGAAGATTTTAATTGGGTTTTAAAAGGTTTAGTGAAAAGCTCCTTGAGTTCCGCAAAAAAACCCGCATGGGCGGACATAATTTCTGAAGGAGATAATACAATGGATTCCTCAAAAAGATGGTGACAGGACACCATAGCGCCAAGCTTGTGATTCAGCAGGTTGGATTTAAAAAACGAGGGCCACTTTACCACACGCCTATTAGTGGACAGTTCCAACAGATCATTGCGATCAACCAAAGCAGTGGGTAGATCAAACAGGGCTGTGTTATATGCAATTTGCAATGGGGCATGGTCACTAGTACGGGGAAGACCCACCTCTACATTAGTTATGAAATGCCAAACTCGTATATCCAAGATAACATAATCCAAACAGCTGCTATAGTGTCCTCTAAAAAAAGTGGGCCTAGCAGGATTATCGTTTGGAAATCGACCATTTCCAAAACGAAGACCGTATGTAAGTGCAAGGTCTATTATCTGGGACGCCCTAGGGGAAGGAATAAGTGGCGTAGAATGAGATTGAAGTGGGGAACATTCCACACTACGTCCTCAGCCTGAGTGGACTCAGCAAAGGCTGAGCCAAGTTCAATTTGGGCGTTAAGATCACCAGCAATGATGACTCGATATTTAGAATGGAATTCTAATAAACAATTATGCAAGAGATGGATAGTATCAGACTGTTGATTTGAAGGACCTGGTCGGTTATAGATATTAATGCATAACACAGGAGTACCAGATCTTGGCTGTATTGCTATGGCTAAAATGTCACAGGAAGCAACAGCAATTTCCTTTACCCTACCCATCTCAGACAGCTTGACCCAAGTACATAGGCCCCCGACCGCCCTTCCCCTTGGGGATTAGATTGCCTTTTTATAAACGAACGATAACCTTGCCTATACACACCATCCGTTGCCCATGTTTCCTGAAACATGCAGATAGAATAAGATTCCACATAAGCCCCCCACCCACTCGTCAAGCAGTTTGCTCTTGATACCTGACACATTCCAGGACAAAAAATACCCTGCAGAGGATGGAGTGCTTCAAGTAAGCGTGCCAGAATCAATGTCCGTAACTAAATTAGGAATTGCTGTAGGGATACAGAATGAAGCACTTGGGATAGGACCACCTAGGCTGATTAAAGATCTTTGAGGTAGCACGAGTGGACCACTGGATTTACAAAAATTAGAAGAGCGTAGTCAATCCACATCAGATGTGTCCCCTAAAGAAGCGGGGTCTCGAGTATCAGTGCCTTTAGGATTGTAAACCAAAACAGCCCCATCAACAGGGAAAGGCAACAAACCAGACTTAGCAACAGGAACTGGAACATTGCAAAGATTTTCCTTGAACCTAAAAGAATGTGCGGACAAGATCTTATTGCCAGTAGCAGGCAGACATTCACTAAAGTATATATCCAGGTCAGTTCTTAACATGTTGTGGGCTTCCATCTGCAAAAGCCCCCTAACTAGCTCAAAGTTAACGAGGTTAATTTTAATGGTGTCTCGTCCACCGGGACAGCCACGCAGCCGAGAAGCAAAGACAATGTCAGAATGAATAATAGAAGCAGAGCCCTTGATGTGACGGATCCAATATGACACCTTGTTAACAAGAGAGGAAGTATCTTCTCTGATATGAGATGTAAGAGGGGGAACATTGCATAAATAGATACAATTTGAATTAGACACATGAGTGGAAGGGGCCACAATTTGTCCAGAGTTAAAAAAGGAAGATGTCGAATGTACTGCCGAAGTGGCCAATTGTTTCCCATGGGATGGCTTATTGGAAGGGCCCTTGTTGAGATCCCCAATTGATGAAGAAATAACTGGCAGTGCAACCGGGCCCAGAGGACAAAAAGATTGTGTTGGCACAGGAATCGAAGTACACTGAGGAGATAAGTCAGTTTTTTTTTTAAGTCTGAGAACCTCAAACAGTAGACCCTTCAACTCCCCAACTTCACGTTTTAAACTAGAGACTATTGTTAGCACGTCTTCTCCTGGAGGATCGCAGGAAATGGTGGGGGATGGGGAGATCAAAGATTGTTTATCACCCTCCAAATCAGAGTGGTCCAAAGTGGAAAACCGATTAGCACAAGGGATGCCACTAAGGATAGGATCAAGAGAAGTAGCATCCAAATTATCCACTAAACCAGGTGGAGATGAAGATTTAGGCAAACCCAACTGACTAGGTGAGGCAGGACCTTTCACAAAAGATTTCAAAGGCTGGGCATCGGTAGAAATGTTAGGGCCTGCTGTTAAGAACTGAAGTAGAGTCCCAGGTTTCAGTCTCTTGCAGGCGTTGCCCTCCTTTTCCTTAAGAATAGATTCCACCTCCTCAATTAAGTTGTCGATTTCTCTTGAAACGCAGTTTGAGTGGACTTTCGTTACTCTATTGAGTTTTAAGGGGATCATTCCAACCCTGGCGGTCGGTGTTAAAGCGGCAGCTAACCCGCCAACAGGCTGGCGGTCAAAAAAATGGAATTCTGACCCTGGCGGAAACCGCCAACAGAGACCGCCACATTAACACTCCGACCGCCACGGCGGGACAAACAAACAGCGCGGTGGTCACCGCCAACAGACAGGCGGGAGTCAATGTACCGCCCACCCTATCACAACCCACCAATCCGCCACCTTTTCCGGGGCGGTAGCCCCGCCGATAAAAAACACGGCGGAAACAGACATTTCAAATGGAAAACGCTCACCTCCATACACCCCACGAGGAATCTGGACAGCATGGAACCCGAACTACACATCCTACCAGCTATTGTATTCCTGCTCCTCTACCAGGAGCACGAACGCCGGCGCATAAGACTATGGTGAGTACTGCACCTACAACACAGGGGAGGGGGGAGGAGAAAATATTACGGGCACACATACGCTACACACCCACCACCACCCCCACCCACTACAACACACACATCAATGCATAGCAATACAGCACTGTTACAACCCCCAAACCTCCCGGAAGAATGCAAAGACAAAATGAAATGATAATAAACAGTCGAATATATTGTATTATTGGCATATAAAAATATCACACATTTAAAACTAATATATACATAAATATTAAAAGTCCGATACTTTTAGCAGTCATTGTCCGTGGACCACTGGGCCCAAATCACATGGGCAAGGCCCACACAGGATACCTGACACCAACGGAGAGAACACTGCAGGGGCATCAGATAGAAAAACTACAGGCACCTCAGGGGGAAGGGAAGGGGGGCACCTCAGCCACATGAGTACACGACGCCAGATCCACGAGGGGCCTCCATGGAAAGCCACAGTCTCTCAAGTCCATACAGTGGGTGGTTTGCCCACTGTACCATCCTGGGGAGTGCAAAGCCACAGTCTCTCAAGTGGATGACAGTGTCCACTGGTTCTGGAGGGGGACTGGTGCCCAGAGTGCTTCGTGCAGCCGTGCCCGACACAGATGCGCACTGCCCCTTCCGCCAATGGGCCAGCGGTGCTTGAGATGAAGGGCCCAGTTCAGCGGTGCTTGAGATGAAGGGCCCAGTTCAGCAGTGCTTGAGACGACGGTGCCCTGTTCAGCGGTGCTTGAGACGGCGGTGCCCTGTTCAGCGGTGCTTGAGACGGCGGTGCCCAGCGGAGCGGTGCTTGAGATGAAGGGCCCAGTTCAGCGGTGCTTGAGACGGCGGTGCCCTGTTCAGCGGTGCTTGAGACGGCGGTGCCCTGTTTAGCGGTGCTTGAGACGGCGGTGCCCTGTTCAGCGGTGCTTGAGATGAAGGGCCCAGTTCAGCGGTGCTTGAGACGGCGGTGCCCAGTTCAGCGGTGCTTGAGATGAAGGGCCCAGTTCAGCGGTGTTTGAGACGGCGGTGCCCTGTTCAGCGGTGCTTGAGACGACGGTGCCCTGTTCAGCGGTGCTTGAGACGGCGGTGACCTGTTCAGCGGTGCTTGAGATGAAGGGCCCAGTTCAGCGGTGCTTGAGACGGCGGTGCCCTGTTCAGCGGTGCTTGAGATGAAGGGCCCAGTGCAGCGGTGCTTGAGATGAAGGGCCCTGTTCAGCGGTGCTTGAGACGGCGGTGCCCTGTTCAGCGGTGCTTGAGACGGCGGTGCCCTGTTCAGCGGTGCTTGAGATGAAGGGCCCAGTTCAGCGGTGCTTGAGACGGCGGTGCCCAGTTCAGCGGTGCTTGAGATGAAGGGCCCAGTTCAGCGGTGCTTGAGACGGCGGTGCCCTGTTCAGCGGTGCTTGAGATGGCGGTGCCCAGCGGAGCGGTGCTTCAGATGAAGGGCCCAGTTCAGTGGTGCTTGAGATGAAGGGCCCTGTTCAGCGGTGCTTGAGACGGCAGTGCCCTGTTCAGCGGTGCTTGAGATGAAGGGCCCTGTTCAGTGGTGCTTGAGACGGCGGTGCCCTGTTCAGCGGTGTTTGAGACGGCGGTGCCCTGTTCAGCGGTGCTTGAGATGAAGGGCCCAGTTCAGCAGTGCTTAAGACGGCGGTGCCCAGTTCAGCGGTGCTTGAGATGAAGGGCCCAGTTCAGCGGTGCTCGAGACGGCGGTGCCCTGTTCAGCGGTGCTTGAGACGGCGGTGCCCAGCGGAGCGGTGCTTGAGATGAAGGGCCCAGTTCAGCGGTGCTTGAGACGGCGGTGCCCTGTTCAGCGATGCTTGAGATGGCGGTGCCCTGTTCAGCGGTGCTTGAGACGGCGGTGCCCTGTTCAGCGGTGCTTGAGACGGCGGTGCCCTGTTCAGCGGTGCTTGAGACGGCGGTGCCCAGCGGAGCGGTGCTTGAGATGAAGGGCCCAGTTCAGCGGTGCTTGAGATGAAGGGCCCAGTGCAGCGGTGCTTGAGATGAAGGGCCCAGTTCAGCGGTGCTTGAGACGGCGGTGCCCTGTTCAGCGGTGCTTGAGATGAAGGGCCCAGTTCAGCGGTGCTTGAGATGAGTGTCCAGTGCAGCGGTTCCGGCCCAGGCATGGATGTCACTCGCCACCTGACATGTGGCTGGCGGGGCCTTCCTGCCCATCTGTCTGTTGGCTTGCGGGGCCCTCCTGGGCTACCGTACCGGGCCTCTGGGTGTCCTCCTGCACACCTGGGATGGGGCTGGTGGGGCCCTCCTGGGCAGCTGGCCTGCTGCCGGACTTGTCAGGCGTGCTGCCCTTCCCACCCTTCCCTGGTCGTCTGTGGTCCTTTCCCACCTTTGGCGGTGTGCCAGGTGGCACCCCACTTCCAGCCGGAGCCAGGGTAGGGATTTTGGTCCCTGGTGTCCTTGGCCTCTGGCGCCGGGCACTGGATATCTTTGGGTGTTTTTCCGGGGGTGGGCTGGCCGTGCCTTGGCTCCTAGCAGAACTAGTTGCCCTTGAGGGTGGGGGACTCCACAGTCCTTGGACAACAGTCTTGATCGGTCCTGGTTTGGTGGTGGCTGAGGTGCTGATTGCAATCTTATGAGATGGAAGGGTTGGGGGAGTTGTTGGAAAGAGGTCAAGTTTGGAAAGGAAAATCAATTTGGAAAGAGAGGGACGGCTAGGTGTAGTGGGTATGGGAGTGGAGGAAGAGGATGTGGTTGTAGGAGTGTGAAGTCTGTTGTCTTTGGGTGCAGGTGCTTGGGCTGGAGGCTGTCATGAGGTGGATGGCTGTTGGGTGGGTGGCTGCCTGCGTTTGTGTGGTTTGGAAGAGGGGGTGACAGACACACTGGGAGAGGACACAGGGGACGTGTAAATGGTAGTGGGGGTGGTGACTGCACGTGTGCGGAGTGTTCTGGTGGGTGTGCTGGTGATGGACGTAGTGGCTGAAGATGTTGAGCATGCAAGTGTGAGTGGAGACGTCACAGGGAGGGAGGAGGGAGACGAGGAGGAGGGGGACACAGTGGAGACAGTGGGTGTTGGTGTTTCTGCATGTGGATGTTGCTTGTGTGAATGCTTGTGTGATGTGTGGTGCTTATGTCTGGATGAGCTTCCCTTGGGTGTTGAAGTGTGTGCAGGCTGGTTTGATGGTGTGTCTGGGATAGGCAGAGGTACAGGTGATAGGGTATGGGTGGAGGAAGTTGGAGGGGGGAGGCTAGAGACAGGGACAATTGCTGCCGTCAGTGCTGAGGCCAGAGCGTTGAACGATCGCTGATGGGCAGCCTGACCCGAATGAATGCCCTCCAGGTATGCATTACTCCGGTGCACCTCCCTTTCTACACCCTGGATGGCATTCAAACGGGTAGACTGCCCAACAATGATGGTCCTCAGGAGGTCAATGACCGCCTCACTGAGGGCAGCAGGGGCGACAGGGGCGGGGCCTGAGGTGCTTGGCGTGAAGGAGATGCCCCCCTTCCTGGGTGAGCGGGCACGGGGCAAACGCTGAGGGGCTGCTGGGAGGGCGGTGCTGGTGCGCTGGGTGGCGGCGGTACCTGTTGTTGCGGGGGACACGGATGTTGCCGCCACCACAAGGGAGCTCCCTTCAGAGTCGCTGCCACTGACATCAGCACGAGTCCCCGCTGTGGAGCTCCCCTCACCCTCCGTCCCACTGATGTACTCAGAGTCGTTGCATGGCCCTCCAGGGCCATGTGGGATGCAGCTCCCTCGTGCTCCGATGCCACTTCTCCTCCGCCTGATGATGCTAATGCACACATGAACAGGAAGACCACAAAAAAGGGGGGGAGGAGAAATAAAGACATGTTGAGTCCATGGATTACCGCTACCGTTGGCGGACAAGACAGACACAGAAGCCCCCTGCACTACGCCGCAACTTGGGGTCCACTACGCAATCCGTGGGACATGGCCTACAAGCCTATGGACGACAACTGCACACAAAGATGACACAGGGCCATGGATACCTGTACTTGGCACCCTACAGAGGTGGGGGGCGGGGGCACAGGGCCATGCCTTACGGAAGGGCCTAGCCTACAGAAATCGCCCTGGCCTAGGGATACCCACAGCCCTCCCCCCCCACCCAGACACCTCCACTGCGCGCAAAGTCAGCAGAATGTATTTGTACTCACCCCCTTGTGTCTGCTGTGATGTCCTCACGCGCCCATCCAAATCGGGGTAGGCCACCGCCAGGATCCGGGACATCAGGGGGGTCAATTGACGACTGGCACCCCTCCTACGTTGGGAGGCCATCCCCAGCAGAGCCTCCGCCGTCTTCCTGCTCCCGCGTCAGATGTCCTCCCACCTCTTCCGGCAGTGGGTGCCCCGTCTGTTGTGGATCCCCAGGGTCCGGACGTCCTTAGCGATGGCACGCCAAATCGCGACTTTCTGGTGGGCGCTGACCTATGTGACATGTACAGGGAGAGAAAAATTGTCATCACCTTCTGCATGCTCGATGTGAGTGGCTCCCCATCCCCACCCTTGCCATGTGGCACATGCTCTCATCTGTCGTCTGATGCATGCCTCAATCGCTCCCCTCCCCACCATCTTTCATCCACCCGACTCAACCCAGGCATTGGCCACAAAGCATGGTCCCAGTGTACTTACCTGTTGGTCTGGAGGACCGTAGAGTAGCGCATACTGGGGGAGGACCCCATCCACGAGTTTCTGCAATTCTTCAGAAGTGAAGGCAGGGGCCCTTTCCCCAGTCGCAGCAGCCATTGTCTATTCCAGACCGAGGTCACAGCAGCACTTGCAGTGTAGGTCCTCTCCTGTGGAAGATCAGGTATCGAGTGATTAAGCTGATAGAAAATGGCGGTCACGCCCGCGGCGGTGCGTACCGCGGCGGTGCGTACCGCGACCGCCGGCGCACATCGTCATTGGCTTGTGAAACCCATAGGCTTCAATGTTAACCAATGCGGCTTTGCGCCGCGGTCTTCGACCGCCTACTGCCACGGTGTGCCACGCCAGCGCATTGACCTCACATCCCATTGTCACACTTCACAGGTCAGGCAGCCGCCATTTCAAGGGCCCACATGGCTTAATTTCTACTGCGTCACACATACCTAGGCCTTTCCTCAACACTCATACAAACCATTCAATGCATAGTGAATCGTGTTGTGTGCAAGCTGTGGGAACGTACCTGTGGGTTGATTGACTCTATGCTAGCTGTTGTCCTTCCTAGGCACCGTCCGCTGGGACATGCGAGGAGATGGAGGAATCTTCCCATGTACAGACCGCTGGTGGACCTGTCGACAATGGAGGAACGACATGTCATTCTGACATACAGGCTTGACCGAGCCACTATACATGAACTTTGTGCCCAGCTGGAGGCAGACCTGATGTCACCCATCCGCCAACCCACAGGGATCCCCCCTCTAGTGCAGGTGCTGTCAGTACTCCATTTCTTAGCAAGTGGGTCATTTCAAACAACAGTGGCCCTAGCATCAGGGATGTCCCAGACCATGTTTTCCAAGGTGTTGTCCAGAGTGTTGTCTGCCCTGCTCAAACACATGCGGAGCTACATCATGTTCCCTGAGGTGGGGGATTTGCCTACAGTGAAGGGTGATTTCTATGCCCTTGGACATATCCCCAACATCATAGGTGCCATTGATGGGACACATGTGGCTTTGGTACCCCCCAGCAGGAGTGAACAGGTGTACAGGAACAGGAAAAGTTATAATTCCATGAATGTACAGATGGTGTGTTTGGCTGACCAGTACATCTCCCATGTTAATGCCAAGTTCCCTGGCTCAGTGCATGACGCCTACATCCTGCGGAATAGCAGCATCCCGTATGTGATGGGTCAACTCCAGAGGCACCGGGTGTGGCTATTAGGGGACTCTGGTTACCCCAACCTGTCCTGGCTACTGACCCCAGTGAGGAATCCCAGGACCAGGACAGAGGAACGCTACAATGAGGCCCATGGGTGGACTAGGATGGTGATCAAACGCACCTTTGGCCTCCTGAAGGCCAGGTTCAGGTGCCTCCATATGACAGGTGGATCCCAAATGTACTCACCAAAGAAGGTGTGCCAGATCATCGTGGCCTGCTGTATGCTTCACAACCTGGCTTTGCGACGCCAGGTGTCTTTTCTGCAGGAGGATGGTCCAGATGGTGGTGTTGTAGCAGCAGTGGAGCCTGTGGAGAGTGAAGAGGACGAAGCCGAAGAGGACGACATAGACAACAGGAACACAGTAATAGAGCAGTATTTTCAATGACACACAGTTAAGAGTAGACACCGGCATATTACATTTATCTAAAGACTCCTACCTCTCTACTGTCTGACTTTTTCTCCCAGTGTATGGTAACAGTGTTGTGACTTTCCCTTCCGATTTCAGAGCTGTGGGCCCCACTGCGTGACATCTGCTTTGTTTCCCCATGGACTACAGCTGTGTGACAGCGGTTTGTTGGCATCACAATGTGAATAAACATTTTGGCACTGTCATGTCTAATACATTTGTTAAAATCACAGACAGACTCCAGATTGTTTATGTGCAATAAGTGTGTTTATTCAAGTGCTCTAATTTGGATGGGTGGTTGCAAATCGGTGAGGGGTGATGGTGGAGGATTGTCCATGGCAGAGTCCAGACTATCAGTATCACAGGTGCATTGTCCAAATGCCTGTGGAAAGTGGAGCAGGGGCAGTTTAAAGTTGGACAGGGTGACAATGTGGGACAGTGGGATGACAATCAGGGCGGTATCCTTTGCTGGCGGGGGTCTTGACATGTTACTCTGTCTTCTTCCTGGATCTCAGGGCCCGCTTGTGGGGTGGTTCTCCTTCTGCAGGGGGTGGGGTTCTGGTGGCCTGTTGGTCTTGTGTCGGGGCCTCCTGTAAACTAGTGCTGGCGGAGGTGGTAGCCAGTTCTTGGTCCATGCTAGTGACAGGGGCCCTTTGAGGTGCCACAGTGTTCCGCAATGTGGTGATTAACTCATTCAGGGCCACTACGATGGTACCCATGGCGGAACTGATGTTTCTTAGTTCCTCCCTGAATCCCATATACTGTTGCTCCTGCAGAAGCTGGATTTCCTGAAACCTGGCCAGGACCGTCGCCATCGTCTCCTGGGAGCGGTGGTATGCTCCCATGATGGAGGAGAGGGCCTCGTGAAGAGTGGGTTCCCTTGGCCTGTCCCCCCTCTGTCGCACAGCAGCCCTCCCAGTTCCCCTGTTTCCCTGGGCCTCCGTCCCCTGGACCGTGTGCCCACTACCACTGCCCCCAGGTCCCTGTTGTTGTTGGGGTGGTGGGTTAACCTGGGTTCCCTGTAGTGGTGGACACACCGCTGATTGACGTGTCCTGGGGACAGAGGTATGGGCCCGCTGGGTGGGTGCTGTGCTGGTGTTCCCAGAGGGGGGAAGGTCTGCTGTGGCCTGTGACTGTCTGAGGGGAACCGACTGTCCCGAGGTCCCCGATGGACCGGGCTGGTCATCTAGATCCAGGGAGACAGAGCTGCTGTCATCACTGTGGGCCTCTTCTGGGGGGTGGAGTGGACATTTGTGGACCCTCCTGCGCGGTGACCTGGCGTTCGGGTCCTGCAGGGGAATAAAAGTATGGTTATTGCTTCTGTGTGTGCCAATGGCGTGCAATGGGTGGGTGCGCGTGTACCCCAGTGCTGGCATTCCTTTGTGAGGGCTGTTATGACGGTGTTTTGGGGGGCTGGGGGGATGGGTATGTGCATTGGGCATGCTTTGGTGATGGGTGTCCATGCTTTGGGGCCGCATGCAGGGCTAAGTTTTGGGATGGGTGGGTTGTGATGGTGAGACATTTGCAAGGGGTAGTTGTGATGGGGGTGGGGGTGAGGGTGGGGGTATGAGTTGGCATGCAGGTGTGGTGGGGGGGATGAAGAAGTGAAGATGAGACTTACCAGAGTCCATTCCTCCACCGACTCCTGCGAGGCCCTCAGGATGCAGGATGTTCAAGACTTGCTCCTCCCATGTTGTAAATTCTGGGGGAGGAGGTGGGGGTCCGCCGCCAGTCCGCTGTACCGCGATGTTGTGCCTTGATACCATGGAACGCACCTTCCCCCGTAGGTCGTTCCACCTCTTCCTGATGTCGTCCCTATTTCTTGGGTGCTGTCCCACAGCGTTGACCCTGTCGACTATTGTGCTCCATAGCTCCATCTTCCTGGCAATGGTGGTGTGCTGCACCTGTGTCCCGAACAGCTGGGGCTCTACTCGTACAATTTCTCCACCATGACCCTGAGTTCATCATCTGAGAACCTGGGGTGTCTTTGAGGTGCCATGGGTGGTGTGGGTGATGTGTGGGATGGATTGTGTGGTGCTAAGTGTGGTGATGTGTATTGTTGTGTTGTGTGAAGTGCGTGCTAATATTGCAGGGTGACAGTGAATAGGGCGTCTGGGTGCTCGGATGTCTTTTCTCGGTGCGTGTTCACGAATCTCTAGGAGTGGAAGTTTGTGGGTGATGTGGGTGTGTGTTTTATATTGTATTGGGTGTGTGGGAGTGGTGTGTGTATGTGTATCAGGTGTGTGTATTTCGAATTGCCCAATGTGGTATTGTTTTGTACGAGTATGTTTATTTCGACCGCGGCGGTGTGTACCGCCAATAGAATACCGCGGTTGAAAGACCGCTGCGTGGATTCGTGGGTCATAATGGCATGGGCGTATTTCTGTTGGCGTGACGGTGGAGGTTTGGTCATCGCCAGTTTATCGCTGACCTTTGGTGTGGCTGACTTTTGTGGATGTCGGTATTTTGGCGGTTTGCCTGTTGTGGGTCAGAATGACCGTGGCGGTTTACTGCGACCGCAGCGGTGTTATGGCGGTCTTCTGTCTGGCGGTAAGCGCATTTTACCACCGAGGTTAGAATGACCCCCTAAGTCTTGAGTTTTAACTACTGCAGAATCAGGACTGGTGCGCGCCTTACGCTTCCCCATACTTAAAAAAGGAAATAAGGAAAAACAAAAGGCCCTCACTTCACCCTTATAAAGCACAGGAAAAAATTAGAAAACCAAGGGGTGTGGCCCAGGCCAGCCTCTTCCGGGCACTGACGGGCAAAGGACGGGCCCGCCCTTGGCCCGGGCTTTGCCCGGGCACGTCCCGCGAAGCGGGCGCGCTCTGTGAATTTAAAGGGCTCTCAGCCCCGCCCCCAGGATTCCAGGCATCCGGCAGCAGTCCTTCCTTCAGTTGCACCAACGCGCGACCCGCGAAGCGGGCGCGCTCTGTGAATTTAAAGGGCTCTCAGCCCCGCCCCCAGGATTCCAGGCACCCTGCAGCAGTCCTTCCTTCAGTTGCACCAACGCGCGACGAAGAGTTTCTAAATCAGTTGTTACATGATCGCCCGCCACCATATGCCATAAATGATAACGTACAGAGCACTAGTGTGAGTTTTGAAAACCCGGCACAAAACAAGGGAATCTCAAATACAGTGCAGACAAGTGATACAGTTTTGATACAGAATGGTGTCAGTGTACCCACTGCGCCAGACACACAGATACAGTTGCAGCCACCACAGATTCAGAGGCTTTATCCTGATGTTCTAGTATTAGAAACAACTACGAGTCTGATGGTACCGCCTGATCCGGTATGCATGAGATCAAAGTTAGTGCAGATTGAGCTAACTCTGCAATTGCTGCCCCAGCTGCAGCAACAGGTGGTTCCGAGTTACACTTCAGTTGCAGGACCACAGTCAGTAACTACAGCACCAATGATGAATCAAGCTATGGGAGTTAATGCTCCACAGGGTTAGGGACTTGGTCAGACACCAGCTGCTATATCATTTCCAATTACTGTTGGTCCACCAGTACCGCTCTATGCGCAAGGTAAGCCTGGCATATGTGATCAGGGAGTAATGACCCAAAAGGCAATAAGAGGAGGGTCCACAGGACACTTGCAGGGAGAACAGACAGTCAAAAGGTCTAGATCCTTGTTAGACTTTAGTCCGATTGGGGTTCCTTTGGAGACAATGAGGCAAGCAGGGTTGGGAACACTAACCCCACAGGTAATGAGTACAAATACGACACAGACACCAATGGTGCAGTCTGGAAATATTTAATTACAAGGCTTAACAGCGCAACAATTGAACGAGTGGTTAGACAAACTCAACACTCCACAGACTACTACAGTGACCGCAGAGAGGTCAGAAAGGGAAGAATACCAGAATTTTGTGAGACTGGGTGTAGAAGCCATGGAACTAGTGGAAGGAACAATGGGGGTGAACAGTCTGGAGTCATATACGGAAACAGAATTGAGGTATCTGTGCTCCAAAATAACTAAAGAAGTGAGCAAGGTGCATCAGAGGTTGGCAATCCTGGCGGATAAATACGGCATAGACATTGAAAGTACTAAACATTTGAAAATAATCTACAGATTACACTTTGGGCCTAAAGATTTTGATCACATGAGATCTACCAGAATGATAGCACATCTTAAAGAAATACTGCAGAGTGCTCAAATTTGGGAAGCCTTAGAGAAATGGGAAGGCAGATGGGCAAAGAAGAGAGATAAAGAGAAAGGTGATGGTCCGGAACTAAAGAAGGCTAAAGCTGCACCGGACACGGGGACAATAAAAATGTTACCAATGAGAGAAATAGCCTTAGGGGTTCTAGTCCATGTACTGTGGTCCAGGGGTGACATCCTGTCATTTACAAATGATTATCCCAGGTTGAGGGAAAAGCCAATAGAATGGTACCAGCAGACGGACAGATTTGTGAAGCTTACAAAATGTCTCTGGGAGTACTTGAATTCCCTGTTTGAAATTAGAGTTCCACCTGACTTATGGCTTGAGTGCAAGGGGGCATAGATTGGCGGACAGAAGAGCCGGCAAGGGATACGGTTACTGGAGCACCGTCTGCAGAAGTGATGAGGTATTATCATAAAGTGATTGAGTTTTTGAAGCAGAAAGTGTAGCCGAAAGTAACTGATTGGCAGAAAATTGATTGAACATCACAGGAGGCCAAAGAGTCGATTCATGCTTACTATGAGAGATTGTTGAAAGCATTCAAACACTACAGTGGCACTGAGGTCATTGAGCCGAAAGACATGAATCATCTTGTGTTCAGGTTTGTTGAAGGGCTGAGACCAGAAATTAGCCAGATGATTAAGAATCCTTTGATCTGTTGGCAAGCGAAGCCGATTGATGAGGTGTTGCAGTATGCGAAATACTGTAGTGACGAGATTGAGTTGAAACATAGAAAGTTGAAGGAGAAGGTGATGGTGATGCAGATTAAGGCAGCACAAGCAGGGATGCAGGGAAATGGAATACAGCAGATGGTACAGCATCAACTGCAGGGGAATGGAATGTTTCAGGCACAACCAAGAGGTCGAGGACGAGGAGGTTTTGTGAACCGTGGTCCAGATATGAATATTGTCGTGGTTCAAAATGATGTGCATGGGATGAAAAAGGTGTCACCATGTTATGCGTGCGGGGGCGTGGGGCACTGGAAGCGGGAATGACCAATGGTGGTGCAGGATGGTGTTGTTCAACAAAGCAATGATGTTGGTACATTTCAAAATGTGAGGGGTCCAAAAATGAGGGGTCAAAATCCAAATTTCCAGAATAACATGGTGCAGATGCAGGGTCTCCAACCTGTGCAACAGATGCAAATGCCACGTGTTCAACCAGCACAAAGGCAGCAGGCACAACAGCAGATTCCCATGGTACCTAGACAGCAAATGCAGATACCATTAGCTCCAATGGGACAGCAACAGGTGATTCTTCCTCAACAGGTCACAGGTCAAACGATGAGTCAAAATAACACAGTACAACAGTTCCCATTGCGTGGTGAGGATGGAATAAACGAATGGTCGGATGATTGTTCAGACAGTGAGGAGTGCAGGCTTGCAGTGTCCCTAGAAGTAGACCAGAGGGGACCCTATGTAGAGGGAAAGGTGATGGGTCATAAGGTTTTGTTCCTAGTTGATACAGGAGCTACACGCTCTGCAGTCAGAAGTGCAGAGGTTCCGAAATTACCACTTTCGGGGCGTACCATAAGGGTGGTAGGAGTAGGAAATCAGTTCCTGACAAATCTGATTACAGATCCGGTCCAAGTTGAGATTGGTAACTTCCAGGGATTACACAAATTTGTAGTCTGTGACTCGAGTCCCGTATTCTTACTGAGAAGAGACTTACTGTGCAAAACAAGGTGTTCGATTACCTGTTCCAATGAAGGGATTGAGGTGCAGACAAACAGTGATGATGAAGGGGATGATGGTCAGTTTCCAGAGTTAGAGACTGAGACCGCAAATGAGGACTACCCTTTGATAACCTTATTCCCGATGCTTACAGTGACTGACTTACCACCTGAGTTGCAGGGAACAGTGACAGAGAAAGTGTGGGACCTGACAGGAAAGGAAGTGGGACTAATAAAAGGAGTAGAACCGGTTAAAAGTAGAGGTAAAGCCGAATGCAGTGTTTCCCCAGGTACCGCAGTACCACATGGCACAAGATGTCCTCATTCAAGTAGCGCAGATAATTGCAGACTTTGTGAAGCAAGGGGTTCTGAAAGAAGTGCTGAGTAGCCCGTGCAATTCACCAATAATGGGTCTGAAAAAGCCTTGTGGGAAAGTTTGAATTGTTCAAGACTTGAGGAAAATAAATGAGATTGTGGTAAAATGTTGCCCCATAGTGCCAAATCCAGCCGTGATCATGTTTCAGGTTCCGTGCGATGCAGAGTGGTTCACAGTTGTGGACCTGTCTCAAGCATTTTTTTCGGTGCCTCTTCATGAGGATAGCCAATTTCTCTTTAGTTTCAAATTCCTGGATAAGGTTTACAGTTGGTGCAGAATTACTCAAGGGTTTTCTGAGTCTCCTTCCATCTTCAATCAGATATTGAAGAAGGATTTGGAATCATTAGGGTTGCCTTTTAGTTTGACTTTAGTACAATACATTGATGATTTGTTGATTGCGTCCAGAACAAAAGATGACTGTAGGTATGACACAATTGCCTTACTGAACCATTTGGGAAAGAACGGACATAAAGTATCCCCAAAGAAGCTGCAATACTGTCAGAATGAGATTAAATACTTAGGTCACCTGATTGAGAAAAGGTCGAGAAACATATCTAAGAAAAGGGTGACAGCCGTACTGCAGATGAATCTCCCAACAACAAAAAGGGACGTTAGGATGTTTTTGGGAGTGGTGGCCTACTGTCGTCAGTGGATCCCCAACTTCTCGATTATCTCTAAACCATTGGTGAGACTGACTGTCAAAGATGTTCAGGATGGCCCGGGTGCCATAACCATGTCCGAGAAAGAGATGAAGGCATTCATGGAATTGAGGGAAAGTATGTGCAGGGCAACAGCTTTAGGTATGCCGGATTACACAAAGCCTTTTGTACTGTTTTGTCATGAACGTGATGCTTGTTCTTTGTCTGTCCTGACACAGGTCCATGGAGGTGCAAACCGCCCAGTAGCATATTTTTCAGCTACTTTGGACCCAGTCGCAGCAGCCTTACCGGGTTGTTTGCGTGCAGTTGCAGCAGTTGGTCAAAGCCTCACCCAGTGTGAAGGAATAGTGATGGGACATCCTTTAACAGTAATGGTCCCCCATTCAGTTGAAATCTTGTTAACCCGAACCAAGACACAGCACATGATAAATGCGAGATTAACAAAATATGAAACAATTATACTGGGGTCACCTAATGTATCCCTTAAGAGATGTACTGTATTGAACCCGGCAACTTTACTTCCTATTGAAAATGCAGCCATTGATGATGCCGAGGAGGTAGAACATGATTACCTTGAGGTAACAGATCTGTGAACCAAACCAAGACCTGATATTAAAGATACCCAACTGGAAGAAAATGATTAAATTATCTTTGTTGATGGTTCATGCCTGAGAGACACAGTAGGAGTACTGAGAGCTGGATATGCCGTGTGTACAATCACTGGTATCTTAGAAGCTTCCTGGCTCAAAAGAGTGTACTCTGCTTAAGTGGCTGAATTAATTGCTCTTACTAGGGCGTGCCACGCAGCTGAAAACCTAAAAGTCACTATCTGTTGGAAAATGGGTTATTGGTAGGGCAGGTAGGTACCTACACCTAGCAACAAGCCACTAACCTCCACATAGGTACAGTTAGGTCTCAGTAAATTAATCCCAGCTCAACCCTTGGTAGCTTGGCAACGAGCGTCAAGGCTTAACTTAGGAGACAAAGTGTAAAGCATTCAAATATCACAAAACAGTAATTAAATAAAACACAGGAAACAGTTTAAAAATCCAAAACCAATTTATAAAAATAGTTTATATTTTTATCTTTAAAATGACACAAAAACGATTAAAATCGGTTCAGGGGAACCGGAGATATGAATTTTTAAAGAATTATTACTTTTCTAGCGCTTAGAAACAAAAAGCGCCAATCGGGTCATTTGGTTGCACCTCGACCGGGGCAAAGTCAAACTTTCAGGCCGACCGCGATGGAGCCCTGCTCGGCTACAGGTCGCGGGAGGCCTCGGTTAAAAAGTTACCTTCTGACTTAGGTGGTCATTCTGACCCTGGCGGTCTTTGACCGCCAGGGCGGAGGACCGCGGGAGCACCGCCGACAGGCCGGCGGTGCTCCAATGGGGATTCCGACCGCGGCGGTAAAGCCGCGGTCGGACCGGCACCACTGGCGGGGTCCCGCCAGTGTACCGCCGCCCCATTGAATCCTCCGCGGCGGCGCAGCTTGCTGCACCGCCGCGGGGATTCCGACCCCCCCTACCGCCATCCAGATCCCGGCGGTCGGACCGCTGGGATCCGGATGGCGGTAGGGGGGGTCGCGGGGCCCCTGGGGGCCCCTGCAGTGCCCATGCCACTGGCATGGGCATTGCAGGGGCCCCCGTAAGAGGGCCCCTACATGTATTTCACTGTCTGCTGCGCAGACAGTGAAATACGCGACGGGTGCAACTGCACCCGTCGCACAGCTTCCACTCCGCCGGCTCGATTCCGAGCCGGCTTCATCGTGGAAGCCTCTTTCCCGCTGGGCTGGCGGGCGGTCTGAAGGCGACCGCCCGCCAGCCCAGCGGGAAAGTCAGAATTACCGCTGCGGTCTTTCGACCGCGGAACGGTAATCTGACGGCAGGACTTTGGCGGCAAGGTCAGAATGAGGGCCTTAGTCTTTATTTTGAAGTTTTTCTTCACCGGGACGAACCTGCCAGTTGAATCCGACCTCCTGGAGCCCTTGTCCGGATACGCGATGTGGGTTTCCTCGGTGGAGACTTTTACCTTCGGACTTAGTCGTTTTTTCGAGATGAAAATCCTTCGACCGGGGTAAACCTGGATCTTGATCCGACGTCCATGGAGCCCTTCTCGGATACGATGGCTGGGAGGTCCCGGTCAACTTTTTACGTTCGGACTTAGGGCCTGATTCTAACTTTGGAGGACGGTGTTAAACCGTCCCAAAAGTGGCGGATATACCACCTACCGTATTACGAGTCCATTATATCCTATGGAACTCGTAATACGGTAGGTGGTATATCCGCCACTTTTAGGACGGTTTAACACCGTCCTCCAAAGTTAGAATCAGGCCCTTAGTCTCTTTTTTGGATGTTTTTCTTTACCGGGACGAACCACGAAGTCAGGCTGGGTCGCGGTTGAGGCAAGCCGGCTAGAATTTCCACGGCGGGTCGGTCCCTCTCTGGAGCTTTTTTCCAAAAATTCTCAAATCTTTTCCAAACTTCTGGGGCTTCACCCAGATGTTCTTTTAAGGTTCTTTTGGGGTCCACAGCTCACCCCAAGGGTCCAGAAGTTCTGTGATGGTCCTTGGGGGGTGCGGACTTCAACTCCCAGAATACACCTGGTGCAAACTCCTTTTTGGCCACTGGACAGTGGTCAGCTGGTCGCTTTCTTCAGGAGTTGGTGCAGGGGACTCTGGTTAGCAATTTTTCACCTGTAGCAAACAGGGAGTCCCTCCTTGAACCAGTTGAAGCCAGGCAAAGTCCTTCTTGTGGTGAAGCCCAATTGTGCATCTGGTGCAGTCCTTCTGAGTGCAGGGTCCAGGTGCAGGCCAGGGGTCCAGCAGGGCAGTCCTTCTTCTTCTTTAGTTCCTTTCTTGTTGAATTCTGGAGGGGATCTGAGGTGTGGGTGCAGGTCTGCCAGTTTTATCCTTGCTCCTGGGTGAAAAGCAGGGGGGCCCTGGTTCTCCAATCAGGGACAGGGTCGTCCCCCTGTGATGACCACTTCCTGGGAAGTGTGGCAAAAATCCATCCCAGAAGGCAACAGTCTCTAAAAATCCAACATGGATGAATCTGATTTTTGGAGGTTACATCTGGCTGAGCCCACCCACTGGTGTGGCTAAAAATCATAAACACACCCCTCTCCTGCCCTCTCCTAATCTAATCAAGGGGGCACTTAGCTGTCTGGTGTTGCAGGATGTGGGGGTGTTGCTGGGTGCTGCAAATGTCCTTCTCTGCCTTTGAAGACCAGTTTGGCAGCCCTCCCCCTTCCTGCCTCACCATCTGCTGAGGGGAGATTCTCTCCCCCAAGCACATTCCTTTGTGTGAAGCCTGGCCACTTCACACCTCATCAAGGCAGCCTGGCAGAAGCTGCTGCAGGCTGGCCAATCAGAGCACAGCAGCAAAAACAATGCAGAGCTGAAATTGGCAACTTTTTAGGTAAAGTCTAAACTTTTTACCTGAACTAGTTATATTAAATCCAACAACAGGAAGTTGTAGGATTTATTACAACAATTAATTTGATACCAAATTCTTGGTATGCAACATTTAAGGAGACTTTAAAATTTAAAATAAAGTCTGCCCATTCTAGCCTATGAAGGCCATTTACTTCAATGAGGGAAAAACAAATTTGGCTGTTTTTACCTCACCAGGGCTTATAAATCTATTTTTATAAAGTCCCTGCTTATAGTTACATGGCACATAGGGGCACATAGGGCACACCTTAGGGGTGACTTATATGTAAATATAAGGTAGTTTAAGACTTTGAAAGTACCTTTAATTCCAAAGTCGAATTTGCATATAACTTTAATTTAAAAGCAGCCAGCAAGGCAGGCTTGCTTTTAAAATGACACTGGGCACCTCAGCAATGCACCTAGGTGTGCACCACCTATGCTGTGGTCCCTAAACCTACATGCCCTACAATATACTAGGGACTTATAGGTAGGTTAACTTAGCCACTTATAATTAGCCTAATTTGCATATCCATTTGACACAGAGCACAGGCCCTGGGACTGGTTAGCAGTACCCAGGGCACCTTTAAAGTCAGGAAAACACCAGCAAAAAGTGGAAAATGGGGGCAAAAAGTTATGGGGCCTCTGCAATCAGCCCTGTTTTCTCACACAACCCCCCCCCAGCCCACACGCCCAGGAGACTCAGCCCAACCCTGGGAGAGTCTTCCTGGCTTGTTAGGCGAGGAAGACAGTGAAGAAAACTGGCTGTCCCTTTGCAGGGCCTACTCTGCCTTATATCCTCCTGTCAGGGTCACTCCCTATGGGTAGTGAAGCCATCCCAACAGTAAAAGGACTTAACTCAAACTGAAACTTCCCTCTAGGGGGGTCTTCCTCCTTTCTCTCTGCCAACTTGGGTAGTGAGGTGCCCACCTCCCCTACTCCTAACTTTGCTAGGGCAACACCTAGCTTACCCAAAGAGGTCACCCAACACTTGAGCAACCCCACCATGACCAACAGGGTCAGGGGGCCTAATTTGCTATTGGCCCTGGGGTCTGCCTCCCAGGCCAAGTACATTGCTGCCAGAAAGGCTAGCACCCAGCAGAGGCTACTGACAGCTGTCAGTACCCAGAACCACACCCTAAGCTCTCCACTGACAGGTGGCTGAGCTGCTTTAGGGGCAACTTTGGGGTCCTGGCACCCCTCTTGCTGTCTAGAGTGGGGGGCTACCACCTCCTGTGGCAGACACCCTCCTTCCACTCTCCCTTCTGTCAGTGCAGGGGCAACACCTTGCATCTGGACAGCTGCCTGACTACTCAGGACTTTCTTGGGATCAGGTGAGGCCTCACCAGTGCCAACTCTGGGCTCCCCCCTTACTGGGGCAGAAGGCCTTTGGCTCCCTGGAACTCTCTTTAAGAGTGGCCTACCCTTCCTTTTCTTCTTTCCTTTTCTTGGGGACCCCTGTCTCCTAACTGTAGGGACTGACTCCCCAGGACTTTGGGTTGGGGGGGCGCCCTGGGCGACCACCCCATCTGTGACCAGACTCACCTCTGGGAGGTCATTGCCCAGGATACAATCTAGGGGAAGGTCAGCACTGACTACCACCCTAATCCAGTCAAGGATACCCTCCCTCTCTAGGGGCACTCTGGCTACAGGTTTGGAGGTGACCTCCCCTGTGGCTATCCTGACTTTCTTTGTCTTTCCTGGGACATACATGTCTGGGGTCACTAACCGGTCACTCACTATAGTGTGACTGGCACAGGTGTCTCTCAGGCCAGTGGTAGGGATCCCATTCACTTGAATGTGGTGGAAGTGCCTACTCCCACCCTCAGGGATCACCAGATTACCATCTGGTCCTGTCTCCCAGCACAATGCTAGGAGGACTTCATCATCTGAGGAATCCTCCTCTATGGCTACACTGGACAGCCCAGTGCTAACCACCTTCTTTGGACAGGCTGCATCTCCTCTGAAGTGACCTGTCTGCTGACAGTCAAAGCAAGCCCTACTGTCCAAGAGCTTTTTTAACCCTGGGTCTCCCTGTCTGCATGTCAGAGTGGGAGTGGGATTTACTCTCCTCCTTCTTAGGGTTCTGGGGTACAGAGGGAGTCTCTGTGGTGGGCTTACCACCTCCCTCCTTAGGTTTTTGGGGACCTGCCCCCCCCTTCTTGGAGTCTCCCCCCTGGGACTTGACAACCACCCTGGTTCTCAACCACTCATCAGCTGCCTCCCCTAGCTCTCTAGGGTTGGTCTGCTTAGAGTCCACTAGATGCTGGCGTAACCTTTCTTGGGTACAATTGGTCAAGATGTGCTCTCTCATGATCAGATTGTATAACCCCTCATAAGTATCTACTTTGTTACCAATAATCCAGCCCTCTAGTGCCTTTAGTGAAATGTCCACAAAGTCAACCCAAGACTGGGTACTGACCTTCTGGGTGTCCCTGAACTTCATTCTATATTGTTCTGGGGTCAGACCAAACTTCTTGGCTAAGCACCTCTTCATACTAGGGTATGAATCTGCCTCCTCCCCCCTTAAGGTCAGAAGCCTATCCCTCCCTGAGTTGGGGACCAACTCCCACAAAAGGGAACCCCAGTATTGAGGCCTAACCCTTCTCATTTGGAGTACCCTCTCAAAGGCCCCCAGCCACTTATCTATGTCATCCCCCTCTACATAAGCAGGAACTACCCCCTTGGGTAATCTGGGGCAAACTCCCCCACCCATGGACACCTCAGCTTCTTTATCGCTGCTTCCATCTCTTTTCTCTTTGTATGCCCACTTTTTCTTTTCTAGGGCCAGCTTCTCTGCTTCCAAAGCTATGTATGCTAGCTGGGCCTCCAGCTCTCTTTCTCTGATGGATGGGTTCTCTCCTCCTGAAAGGACCCCCCTCCCACCGCTAGCTTTGGATCTGCCCCTAGTGACTGTGTTTACTGAGGACCGTTCTTCCTCATCCTCACTTGGGCTCAGATGCCTTCCCTCCCCTGAGTGGTTAGAGCTTGCATCCTCCCTTCTTTCTCCCTCCTCTGGAGCTTCTTCTGACTCTACCTATTGGGCCTCAGCCCATGCTGTCAGGGATGTGATCAGGATTTGCTTCCTGAGATCAGTGGTTGCAGGCAACCCTCTTTCAATACACAACCCCCTAAGCTGGACTACTGTCAGTGTGGGTAGGCTAGCCAGATCAAGCTCCATGGTTCCCTAGTTTTGTGTCAACAAAAACTTTTTGCAAAAATTGGAAACAAGAATTTAGAAAAATTACAAAAATTCAATAATTGAAATTAATCCAAATTAAAAATTAAAAACAATTTTTGCACTAGGACAATTTAAAGGATTTTTAATTTGTTTTACCTAAAACTGTAACGTGATATTGAACACAAGTACAGGATCCCGTCGCTGCTTCCAATTATGTTGGAAAATGGGTTATTGGTAGGGCAGGTAGGTACCTACACCTAGCAACAAGCCACTAACCTCCACATAGGTACAGTTAGGTCTCAGTAAATTAATCCCAGCTCAACCCTTGGTAGCTTGGCAACGAGCGTCAAGGCTTAACTTAGGAGACAAAGGCCCTCATTCTGACCTTGGCGGGCGGCGGAGGCCGCCCGCCAAAGTCCCGCCATCAGCTTACCGTTCCGCGGTCGAAAGACCGCGGCGGTAATTCTGACTTTCCCGCTGGGCTTTCGGGCGGTCGCCTTCAGACCGCCCGCCAGCCCAGCGGGAAAGAGGCTTCCACGATGAAGCCGGCTCGGAATCGAGCCGGCGGAGTGGAAGCTGTGCGACGGGTGCAGTTGCACCCGTCGCGTATTTCACTGTCTGCGCAGCAGACAGTGAAATACATGTAGGGGCCCTCTTACGGGGGCCCCTGCAATGCCCATGCCAGTGGCATGGGCACTGCAGGGGCCCCCAGGGGCCCCGCGACCCCCCCTACCGCCATCCGGATCCCGGCGGTCGGACCGCCGGGATCTGGATGGCGGTAGGGGGGGTCGGAATCCCCGCGGCGGTGCAGCAAGCTGCGCCGCCGTGGAGGATTCAATGGGGCGGCGGTACACTGGCGGGAGCCCGCCAGTGGTGCCGGTCCGACCGCGGCTTTACCGCCGCGGTCGGAATCCCCATTGGAGCACCGCCGGCCTGTCGGCGGTGCTCCCGCGGTCCTCCGCCCTGGCGGTCAAAGACCGCCAGGGTCAGAATGACCGCCTTAGTCTCTTTTTTGGATGTTTTTCTTTACCGGGACGAACCACGAAGTCAGGCCGGGTCGCGGTTGAGGCAAGCCGGCTAGAATTTCCGCGGCGGGTCGGTCCCTCTCTGGAGCTTTTTTCCAAAAATTCTCAAATCTTTTCCAAACTTCTGGGGCTTCACCCAGATGTTCTTTTAAGGTTCTTTTGGGGTCCACAGCTCACCCCAAGGGTCCAGAAGTTCTGTGATGGTCCCTGGGGGGTGCGGACTTCAACTCCCAGAATGCACCTGGCGCAAACTCCTTTTTGGCCACTGGACAGTGGTCAGCTGGTCGCTTTCTTCAGGAGTTGGTGCAGGGGACTCTGGTTAGCAATTTTTCACCTGTAGCAAACAGGGAGTCCCTCCTTGAACCAGTTGAAGCCAGGCAAAGTCCTTCTTGTGGTGAAGCCCAAGTGTGCAGCTGGTGCAGTCCTTCTGAGTGCAGGGTCCAGGTGCAGGCCAGGGGTCCAGCAGGGCAGTCCTTCTTCTTCTTTAGTTCCTTTCTTGTTGAATTCTGGAGGGGATCTGAGGTGTGGGTGCAGGTCTGCCAGTTTTATCCTTGCTCCTGGGTGAAAAGCAGGGGGGCCCTGGTTCTCCAATCAGGGACAGGGTCGTCCCCCTGTGATGACCACTTCCTGGGAAGTGTGGCAAAAATCCATCCCAGAAGGCAACAGTCTCTAAAAATCCAACATGGATGAATCTGATTTTTGGAGGTTACATCTGGCTGAGCCCACCCACTGGTGTGGCTAAAAATCATAAACACACCCCTCTCCTGCCCTCTCCTAATCTAATCAAGGGGGCACATAGCTGTCTGGGGTTGCAGGATGTGGGGGTGTTGCTGGGTGCTGCAAATGTCCTTCTCTGCCTTTGAAGACCAGTTTGGCAGCCCTCCCCCTTCCTGCCTCACCATCTGCTGAGGGGAGATTCTCTCCCCCAAGCACATTCCTTTGTGTGAAGCCTGGCCACTTCACACCTCATCAAGGCAGCCTGGCAGAAGCTGCTGCAGGCTGGCCAATCAGAGCACAGCAGCAAAAACAATGCAGAGCTGAAATTGGCAACTTTTTAGGTAAAGTCTAAACTTTTAACCTGAACTAGTTATATTAAATCCAACAACTGGAAGTTGTAGGATTTATTACAACAATTAATTTGATACCAAATTCTTGGTATGCAACATTTAAGGAGACTTTAAAATTTTAAATAAAGTCTGCCCATTCTAGCCTATGAAGGCCATTTACTTCAATGAGGGAAAAACGAATTTGGCTGTTTTTACCTCACCAGGGCTTATAAATCTATTTTTATAAAGTCCCTGCTTATAGTTACATGGCACCCAGCCCTAGGGGCACATAGGGCACACCTTAGGGGTGACTTATATGTAAAAATAAGGTAGTTTAAGACTTTGGAAGTACCTTTAATTCCAAAGTAGAATTTGCATATAACTTTAATTTAAAAGCAGCCAGCAAGGCAGGCTTGCTTTTAAAATGACACTGGGCACCTCAGCAATGCACCTAGGTGTGCACCACCTATGCTGTGGTCCCTAAACCTACATGCCCTACAATATACTAGGGACTTATAGGTAGGTTAACTTAGCCACTTATAATTAGCCTAATTTGCATATCCATTTGACACAGAGCACAGGCCCTGGGACTGGTTAGCAGTACCCAGGGCACCTTTAAAGTCAGGAAAACACCAGCAAAAAGTGGAAAATGGGGGCAAAAAAGTTATGGGGCCTCTGCAATCAGCCCTGTTTTCTCACACTATCTGTACTGTTGCGTGGGCTCTCATTATCCTAAATGAGACTACTGGATTTCTAGGCAGCAGGATCGATCACGGTGTGGGGGACTGAGTCGGACCCACGTGTAAGGAACTCTGTCACCCTAAATCCGTTTTTTGCTCCGGCTAACTAGCAGTGCCTCATTTCTCCCACGGGGAAGAGATGATTGGGCAGCCGAGCGCATGACATCTTTGGAACTTCTCAGGGAAGTCGTGGTCACTCAGATCCAAACCAACTCTCTCATTTACAGTATGATCTCATATACAAATGGCAAAGACAGTATAGTTTTTATATAATGTTTTAATAAAATGACTGTATTTTAGATAATAAGGCGTGAGCTGCAATAACCAGAACCATATAACACAGTAGGATTGAAATAGTCACCAGGAGAGTAAAACATAAGAACAAAGCTATCATCGTGTCTATTAGTTTCTACTCTCCCTCTGCTTGATCTATTTCGAGCACAGCATGTTAAGCTTCTAACTTGTCTTTCTGAATCACCGGGGAGACATCAGCCCTCATACCTGAGCAAAGGCCTGTGATTTTGGTTCAGCATCTGCAACGAGGCAGTCAGCGTCTAGTTGTGGTTCCCTGGTTGGAATCTCCCTCTTGCGTGTATTGGGACAAGGAAGTGATTTTATAACTAACATGTCAGCGTGATCACAAAATGTCCCTACGCAGGAATGCCAAGTCTAAACTCCTACCATGTCTATCGGCAATGTACCAGACTGTATCCTTGACTGAAGTACAGAGTGAATGTGTTATGGAGAACTCCAGTGCAGAAGTAGGCTAAACAGTGTGATATGAATAAAAAACAAAAACGTAGAACTGGCTATTTGAAAAATAACAGTACGAAGCCTAATAAAAAGCATTTAGAGCAAAGTGCACAGAGGCTCTAAGCTGCCAGCAAATGAATAAAATACATCCAGGGCAAAGTGCACAAAGGCCTAAAGCCTGAAGCTAACGCGCAAAGGATACGTAAAACTAACCACACTACACCCTCCCCTTGTCGGTAGCAAGTGGTTCCAATAATATAAAAATATGCCCCAGATAAAAACAATACCTAAAATTATATACATATTTCGACAAGGTCAGAAGACAACAAAGTCATAAATTTAGGAAACATGGGACAATAAAGCCAAATTTAATATAATTTAAATTTTGCAGGAGAGGAAAAAAATCCAAATGTTAAACAGAAGCAATAGAAAGTAGGAGCTCCTCCACTTCGATATATGTCAATATCGGAAGATCCACGCCACACAGCACCATGGAGCAGGTGTGTTCCAAAGCCCCAAAACCATTCAGGGCGGCACCCCGTGCAGGGCCTATGAATGAGACAAAACCATCTTCCTCCAGGAAGGGAATCTCATAAACTGCCTCACGAAGCAAACGCAACCGTAGTGCACAAGTCTGGGAATGAGCCCTAATCGGAAACATCAACAGATCAGGATCGACCACTGGAGGGCGCTGCAGTGAGAGACAGGGAGCCAGTGCATGTTCAAACGAGCACCAAAGGCACCGAAACACGGGCTGCACACAATCCAAAACCGGTCGGAATGACAGAGACCAGTCACACTCCAAATGGCCCAGGAGTGTTGCTCCAAAATGCTGCATCATGCGTTCACGACACAGCTGCGCTGACGGGAGCAGCAATATAGGATCTCGTTGTGGCGGGACAGCCATTGCGAAAAAATAGCAACAACAGCAAGACTACAGCCAACAAAGCCAAAGTAATCGGGAAACCCCCAAAAATGCTTCCGAAAATAGAGTGTATAGCCGAAGGTATCAAACCGAATATGGAAGAGAAGGTGTGAGCAAAACCAACACCAACGGCTTTGAAAAAATGTGCAATACCAGCAGTGCTGGATGCATTAAATATACGTCCCACAAATTCACCGAAGTGACTTGGAAAGTTAGTATTCAAAAGGGACTGTATTTCCGCCGATGACCTTGCCACCTGAAGTGCGTAGGTCTCGCTAGCAGATGTAAGGGCCACATGCTTTTGAAACAATAAAGCTTTTAGTCGACTCAACTTGTCGAAATTAACCTTGGAAGTAGCAATATGAGGCCAGATGTCCGCTACCTCCTTAATTTGAGTGGGGGGAAACAACACATTCCCGCAGCACGTAACGGCCTTGTTGACAACGACAACGTAAACTATTCCGGAACGCATGCCACAGCAGCGTTCGCTGTGAAGAACAATGTAACTGCCTTTAGAAAGCACCTGGAAAGTGTTTTTAATAACTGGGACTGGAACTCCCTTCAGATAACAAGCTAAGTTAGCAATCGAAGCGTTACACGCTCCGTGCAAGGACAGCTGTTTACAAACCATAGAATGGCTGACAGAAGTTTCGCATTCACTACCGCTAAGAAAAACCTCCCTCAAACCATTAACACATCTGTATTGAAAGATGATATTGGAAGCTCCCACACCTCGTGTATGTAACTGTCTCCCAATAGTTCATATCTACCCACCGGAATGTGCTTCAAACAAGAAGTAAATTGCAGAGTGGAGATAGGCAGATTAATAACCCCATGAATCAACCACTCAGCTGACGGAATCTCAGCAACCGTGAAAGGCAGTTTCTCAAATTTTTCAATATTCAACATAACATACGTCGCTTCCTTTTTAGCCATCAGCTGTTGTTGACGAGTCAAATTAAAGGAGACAAAGATCTCTCTGGCACGAATGTGCTGCCATGGAACGCGACCTGCCTTCAAGGTCTGAAGAGTCCAACCCAACTGCATGATGGAACGCGTTTGACTATGCCCATGATATAAAGAAGACATGTCTGATTTAATAATGTCAATAGCAGAGGAAACAATGCTGTCAATCGTGTAAACACGGTCAGAAAGGGTATGCATGCCATTACCAACAACAGACAAAGTCTGCATCAGGTTTTCCTGATCAATCTGCCTCAACCGGGATGCAGCCTCCTGTTGTGAAAGTTTCCAAATCTCATTATAAACTTCGTATAAAAATCTTTTCTTCCGTGGTACCTTGGGACCTGACAAAAAATCTTGTAAATCAGTATCATTAGACAGTAACGTGAGATGTGACTTAACTGCATCCAGCGTGGATGACTTCAACCATTGCTGACAAAGCTTCCCCACGCTGTATGTAGTTATAATATCAGCATGTTCTGGCGAAATGTAACGAGGGTCTGCCCTACTAGTCCTGAACCCCCCTGAAGAGGTGACAAAACGTTGATGACACTTATTAGTGTCTACAGGCCATAATAACCACCCGCCCGGATGTATCGATGAAATGTTAAGCGTACCATTCTGGACCCAATGTGTCAATTCACTAAAAGTAGCATTCACATAGTGCTGCCAGTTGTTTAATTTGGAAGGGACAGGTATACTAGGCAAATTTAACTCTCTAATTTTTGCCAAGCCCAAACAGCTAGTCTGTTGTACTGTGTCATTGAGGAAAATCATCTGTACAGCGATAATACATGCTCTAAATAATGTGTCCCTGCCTTGCATCTGCCAATTTTTCGTACTCCAAACACTTTTCAAGTCAACAGTCTTAAACCAGTATTCATACCCCTCGACCGAAAGTTTAGATACAAACAAATTTGAATACAGTAATTTAGTATCGGTCAATAACATTTGCTTATTAGAATACGGAGTAACTTTAAAATAGTAAGACTTAGCATTTCGTTGATTATGCCCAGAAAAATATGCAAATTTACCATAATACGTTTTCGAACTCCCTTGTGGAGGAGTCGAGCAATGTTCCCATTGCACATAATTAAATATGGACTTAGGGCTACTAGCTTTATGAATAAAGTGGTGTCCATAATAGTTGTAGCAAAACATGTCACATGATTATCTCTAAATTGGTAAGCATCTTCATCGTCATAGACAGTGTAATATTGTAAGTATGTCAGCATAGAATCTACTGTCTTCACATCCCAATCATCAGAAACAATGCCTGGTATAACAATATCATTCATTGATAACTTGAGGACATACGGTATTTGAATCAATTCAGTGGGACCATATATATCAAACATTACTTGATCCCACACAATCCCATCCGGAATCGGTATTGCAGAAATGTTTACATTGGACAAGTCTCGTCAAACCATATGAGACGAAAAATGTGGTTTTAACACAGTCTCCACGTGCTCAATGTCAGATCGTTCAGGAAGAAAATGACCATGTATTACTAGAAAAAAAGTAACCACAAATCCCAACCACAAAAAAAAAGTCATTACAGCCATAAAAAGCAACAAATAGTTCCAAGGAAAAACAAAATATGTGCGTTTAAGCCAACACAACAGCTTACGTGGACCTCCGACTGAAGACATCGAGGACGAGGAGCTGGACACTGCATCATCAGTGTCGTTGAAGCAGCCAGAGGCAGTTCTTGCAAAAGGAGCAACTGTGAACAAAGAAGCAGATGGAGGCTCTCGCCTAGGCACGCTATAAACCACATGTTCAGAAACATCAGTAGAACGTACAGCAACATGATCAAAAGATTCCAAATTAATCGTCGTCTGTGGAACAATCGCAAGATTAGCTTCCACCCTCCCCAAGCTCGGAGAGGAAACAGCGTCGGTGTAAATCACCTGCAGCGGGACTTCTTCCCCAGTAGTGAGAGGGATTCCGGAACTACTGGGTGTCCCTCTTGGTCTACTGTGCAGAATTGGCCACATGTTTTAACTTGACATTATCAATGGAAACAAAGTGATTTCCTTTGGCCCCTTGCAGCGGCGGTAAAATCACAGTTCTCGTGCCGCTAACCCCTAACACAGGGACAGGTGCTCGATAAGAAGGACCAAATTATTTCTTTACTGCAACCTTTTCACGCACTAGATCCCCAATCCTGGGTATCCAACTAGTAGGTGTTACTGGCTCATCCTTAATTCCCGAGGAGGCAGCACTTGCAGAAGAGTTATCCTCACGGAATTGTTGTAAATCCTGCAAAACAGTGACACGATCATTTATGTCAAAGGGCGTATCTGCCCCCTCCACACCAGGACCATCTAGATCAGGAACATACATTTGTGTTCCAAACAGGCACTCATATGAAGTACGACCCCCCCAGCGACCGTCTAGGCAAGTTATTAAGGGCCAGATGCAGGAAACGGATAGCGAGTCGCAAACGGCAAAAATTGCCGTTTGCGACTCGCTAATCGCATTTCCCTATGCAGAAATGCATATTGCGAGTCGGTACCGACTCGCAATATTCATTTCAGAATCGCAAATAGGAAGGGGTGTTCCCTTCCTATTTGCGATTCGGAGTGGTATGCAATACCATTTGCGACCGCATATGCGGTCGCAAATGGTGTCGCAGTTACCATCCACTTCATGTGGATAGTAACCCACTCGCAAATTGGAAGGGGTCCCCATGGGACCCCTTCCACTTTGTGAATGGACCCACAAATATTTTTTCAGGGTAGGTAGTGGTCCAAGGGACCACTACCTGCCCTGAAAAAAAACTGAAACTAAAGGTTTCGGATTTTTTTTTAAGTGCAGCTCGTTTTCCTTTAAGGAAAACGGGCTACACTTAAAAAAAAAAAACTGCTTTATTTAAAAGTAGTCACGAACAAGGAGGTGTGCTGACTACAGCAGGCCTCCATGTTTGCGAGTGCCTAGACTCGCTATGGGGCCGCAATTTGCGACCCACCTCATGAATATTAATGAGGTGGGTCATTAGGACCCCATAGCGAGTCGCAGACGGTGTCTGAGACACCGTTCTGCATTGGAAATTGCGACTTGCAATTTGCAAGTCGCTCTGACTCGCAAATTGCAAGTCGCAATTTCCAATTTTGCTACATCTAGCCCTAAGTGCTCTCTGTACTCCATACAGGTGGGCTAGCCAACTACGACCCGTACCTATAACCCTGGCCGTTAAGGATTGCTTTAAATCACGATTTAAACGCTCCACAACAGAATTTCCCTCGGGATGAAATGGAGACGAGAATTGGAGTTGGACCCCCAACGAAGCCATGGTGTCCCTGAATGCCTTAGAGGCAAAAGCAGGGCCCTGGTCCGAATGAAAAGCCGCAACTGCAAATGTATCCACAAAGATGCGCAAATCTTTAATAACAGTCCGAGCGTCAGCCGAGCGTTGTGGCCAGACCCACACAAATCTGGAGCACGAATCTACAGCAACCAAAATATATTTGTATGCACAATCTGGTGTCAGCGGAACACAATGATCCAAGGACACACACTGTAAAGGTTTATTTGAAATCAGAAGGGGCGTCTGCAGCGGGCGTCTAGCCGACGAAGCTTTAATCTGTTGACAAACGTCACAACAAAGGACATATTGCTTTGTCGCTCTATAGAGACCAGGCCACCAGTAACGAGCCTGTAAAAGTGAAATCGTAGCAGCCACACCAGCATGTGCAGACGCCACCCCCTCATGTGCTGCAGAAATTAATCGAGGTCTCTCAATTTTATTGGGTAGTTCACGTACACCAATGCCTGGAATATTAACAACAGCATTTAGCACACTACTCAAGCAGTAACCATATTTAGAAGGAAATCCTTTAGGAAAGGGCGTGCCATCAGCCGTAGCTTTTATGGCAGCCGAAATTTCTGTGTCTGGTTTGGAACTCGAACGAGTCACTGCGGCCACAGTGGCGACAGCCACTGCTGATTTCGCGGCTTCATCAGCCAAAGTATTCCCAGCAACGTGTATTCCAACGCGCTGGTGTCCAAGTGTATGTACAACATGGACCTTAGGAAGCGTCTCTTTCAGATCCGCAACCTTACCCCACAACAATTTGTGTTTAATGGTGTTGCCTTTAGAATCTCTGAACCCATTCAACTTCCAATAGTGTAGATATTCATTGAAAGACTGTACACAGTAGTAGGAGTCACAGACCAGCAAGGTTAAAATCGCCGGATCTGCGTGCTCCAACGCAAAACAATAGAGCTTTGAGCTCAGCCAGCTGTGCCGTGCAATCTCCCAAGGTTTTAGTATAAGTATGTCGGGGCAGAACACTTCCCCCTCCATTGTGCCGCTCACCACCGCACATGCAGCAGAATACTGTTGTTTAGTCCCAACCGCTGGTTGCGCAGAGCCATCGGTATACATGACCACCTGATATTGGTCAATAGGCAATGTGCCAGCAGGGACTGGGTACTCTTTTTCATATTGAAGAAATTCTTGAGTCTGCAGTTTAGGGTCAAATATGTAATCTACATCAGTGGCTGTCAAAGACGTAGCTCATTGAATCCGTCGCGGGTGTAAAGCTTTTGAATTAGGAACACTCGCTTTTGTAACAGCCTCTAAGGCCGGAATCGGGGAAACGACAATGATGCGTTGTCCCTGTGCAAGCGGTCTTTCTTTAATCACAGCCATCTGGACTGCAGTGAGTATTTTCTCAGTCTGTGCAAATCGTTGTTCTGCAGCATATTAAAAGTGGGACTTGTATGCAATCGGGACTGTCTCACCCTCATTAAAGGTGACATACGTAAACCCAACAGCCCCAGATATCACCCTGATGACTAAATGTGCCTTATTGTCCCGTGTGTGTAAATGTTTAACTGCTAAGAGATCAGTTTGTAAATGTCGTATGATATGTGTATGCTCAATCGTCCAAAATCTACTCGAAAAATTAGGACGAATCAACTCGTATAAGGGTTTTATACGCGTAGCATAATCAGGAATGTAAGTTCTGCCAAAATTCAGAAACCCCAACAATGACTGGAGCTTCCGAACCGTATTCGGAGGCTGCAATAAAGCACATTTCTCCAAACAATGTGGCGCTAAGCTCTTGCCCTCACTCGACAACTCATATCCCAGGAAAATGACGCTGAGGAAAGCAATCTTCGATTTATAAAAATTAAACTTATAGCCAATATCAGCAAACCCCACAACAATGCGCGATACACGCCTTAGATGTTGCAGAATCTCATCGTCTGTCAGATATATGTCATCAACATATGATAACGCTTCAGGGTCCAACTCGTGCAGCATTTCAGTCACACGAGCCGAAAACAGTCCTGGGCTATTCTTATACCCCTGAGGCAAACGACAAAACTTTTTCTGAGAGCCAAATGCACTGAAACTGGTATAGTACTGGTATAGTACCGACTTTCGGGGGCTATATTTTGGCAGAAAAAACCATTCGAGATATCTAATGTTTTGTATTTCTTACGCACTATATTATTCATAAGCGCTGCGCTATGTGAATTCTGTATTGCATATGTGCGTGTGTGACCATTTAAATGTCTGTAATCCACCACTATCCTATATGAATGGTCCGGTTTAGCAACTGGAAATAAGGGATTATTCATCGGCGAGACACAGGGCTCAATTACACCCTGGTACTCCAATTGTGTAAGAATTTTCCTATCCGATGCCCTTGCCTCAAATTTGATAGGATACTGCGGCTGCGGCTGAGGTTCACCCTTTATTGGAATCACATGATAAGGTGATTGTCTATCCCACCCCACGTTATTTCTATATAGGGCGGGAGCCTGTGCTAGAGCCCATGTTTTACTATAGGACTCCGCAAGTTCTCTCGGAACAAGTGGTGAGAAGGAAGGTGTAATAACCTCCTCCCCAACCGGACAGTTGTGAACAAAGTCAGGTGGCCAATCCTGTTCCGCCAGCAGAACATCATATGATTTTACCACATGGTCCCAAAAGATGGCGTGTACAATGCGGTCAATGTCCCCTTCCAATCGCAGAGTCACTTTATATACTCTGGCAGGATCAGAGACTCGCATATCCGCCGTTTCGACTTGTATGAAGTTATCAGTTGCTTTCATCTCCAGATGCTCTAGAAGACTCCGGCGAACTATTGTGACCTCTGCCGCGCTGTCTAACAGTGCCAACGCCCATGTCTTGTTCGTCAAGAGAACTCTCTTCTTGAGCGGCATGTCTAACTGAGACTGCTGCCACTTTCTTCTTTTTAAATTGCTGTTTTTGTTGCAGCGGTTTCACTTCTTGTTTAATAGAAACCTCCGTTGAGCGTTGTGAATCCTGTCTTGGTTTCACGTACTCCATTCTCTGCTCTGACCGCTCTCTCACTTCTCTTCTCTGAGGACTCCTGAAAGGAACGAGTTTGGCGTGTATCAGTATTTTGATATCTATCAGGCGTCTTCAAATTATCCCTATTCCTGAGATTATACCAATTCTGCGGGGTCTCCGGTTGCGGAGACTGTCCCCCATCTTTCTTAGGTGTTTGCTGTTTCTTTTCCCAGCGCTTTTTAGTACCCTCAGGTTGCTGTTGTTTAGCATTGTCTTTATTATTTTTACCCTGTAATTGGGGTTTTTGCGGTCTAGCCCCTAGGCTATCGTGACCAATACTGGAATATGTCTCTGCTATTATTCTCTGAAGTTCCCGCTCCTGATTAATCTGCGGAACGTCCCGAAGACGCATTCGCACTGCTAGTGCTACTGCCTCCCCCTTGAGATTACTCAAAATAATAGAAGAAACTGCGGCAAAATTGCCCATTAACTGCATGCCCAAATCTAAGGCAGGGGCAGCGCCATATTCATCTTGAATTTGTTTAAGCACTTCCGGTAAATTAGCTAATGTCGGTGTACCGTGTGCCGTAGTGTAGAGCGCGGCAAACACCGTGCCCCAAGTATTACAAAGGTCCACCGGTGGAACCATCCCATACGGCAAACACATCGTCAATATTCTATGTTTATCCTGAGGTCCCGTATGGGGAAATACTGCTTCCAGTGTATTAATTTTTTGCGCCAGCCAAAATGGAGTTTCCTCACGTTTAGCCGGTACCTTACCCATAACTGAGTGTACAGTGGCCGGATTGATACCCGGAACCACCGCCTGTAGGTGTGCCGGAGCAGCACGCGCTGCGTTTGTATTTAGTGTCTGCATTACAAACTGAACTAATCGTCTATATGTAGCCGTTAAGTCTGTATATAAACGACGAACTTCAACCGCTGTCAATTGAGCAGCCGCAGGTTGAGGTGTATATGTAGCCAATAAAGGCCAGGTAGGACCATCATTACTCAGTGGACCTAACCTAACTTGTGCTACTGTGTGTGGGACGGCACCATCAAGCCAATTATGGTGTTCTTGATAAGATAAAGGTATCTCTAAGTATGCATAAGCCCTGTATTGTCCAGGAACATTCGCAACAGTGTAATCGTGAAAAGTGTTTGTACCCCCGTCAACTGCTGGAAATACGACCCAAGAATAAAAAAGTTCTGTTCTATAGGCTGCATGGGCGTCCACCACAAAAGTGACCGGACCCCCCTGGACCGTCAGGCCATGTGCTATCAGATGTCCTGTGAGCGGTTGTCGCATATTGATTGCTATATTCACTACATTAGGATTCGCCATTTGTAAAAAATAGCACTAGGTCAGAGAAGGCACACCAATATCGGGGTTTTCCTTTTAAAGTTCAAGCTTGAACAACCAACCACTGAGTAATAGGATGTACCTATCCCGTGGTGGTGGAAACCCTCAGCCCCACAGACGTCTCCGTTTACGGAACCGAGTAGTCAAAATATATATGATACCGAGAGAGTCAGCCGGACCTAAATATTAGAGCCAGACCAATCGTTGGCGGCGCCATGTCGCGTGGGCTCTCATTATCCTAAATGAGACTACTGGATTTCTAGGCAGCAGGATCGATCACAGTGTGGGGGACTGAGTCGGACCCACGTGTAAGGAACTCTGTCACCCTAAATCCGGTTTTTGCTCCGGCTAACTAGCAGTGCCTCATTTCTCCCACGGGGAAGAGATGATTGGGCAGCCGAGCGCATGACATCTTTGGAACTTCTCAGGGAAGTCGTGGTCACTCAGATCCAAACCAACTCTCTCATTTACAGTATAATCTCATATACAAATGACAAAGACAGTATAGGTTTTATATAATGTTTTAATAAAACGACTGTATTTTAGATAATAAGGCGTGAGCCGCAATAACCAGAACCATACAACACAGTAGGATTGAAATAGTCACCAGGAGAGTAAAACATAAGAACAAAGCTATCATTGTGTCTATTAGTTTCTACTCTCCCTCTGCTTGATCTATTTCGAGCACAGCATGTTAAGCTTCTAACTTGCCTTTCTGAATCACCGGGGAGACATCAGCCCTCATACCTGAGCAAAGGCCTGTGATCTTGTTTCAGCATCTGCAACTAGGCAGTCAGCGTCTAGTTGTGGTTCCCTGGTTGGAGTCTCCCTCATGCGTGTATTGGGACAAGGAAGTGATTTTATAACTAACATTTTAGCGTGATCACAAAATGTCCGTACGCAGGAATGCCAAGTCTAAACTCCTACCACGTCTATCGGCAATGTACCAGACTATGGGGGTTATTCTATCTTTGGAGGAGGTGTTAATCCGTCCCAAAAGTGACGGAAAAGTGACGGATTTACCACCAGCCGTATTACGAGTCCATTATATCCTATGGAACTCGTAATACGGCTGGTGTTATATCCGTCACTTTACCGTCACTTTTGGGACGGATTAACACTCCTCCAAAGTTAGAATAACCCCCTATATCCTTGGCTGAAGCACAGAGTGAATGTGTTATGGAGAACTCCAGTGCTGAAGTAGGCTAAACAGTGTGATATGAATAAAAAACAAAACCGTAGAACTGGCTATTTGAAAAATAACAGTACAAAGCCTAATAAAAAGCATTTAGAGCAAAGTGCACAGAGGCTCTAAGCTGCCAGCAAATGAATAAAATAGATCCAGGGCAAAGTGCACAAAGGCCTAAAGCCTGAAGCTAATGCGCAAAGGATACGTAAAACTAACCACACTAAAATACTGACAGCAGATACGGATTTGGAATTGTACATGATTTTGGCCAGTTATGGTCACAGAGGGGTTTCATGACCTCTTCTGGTTCTCCAGTGAAAAATGGCGAAAAGATTAAGGATTTGTTGCACGCGATTCAGTTACCTCTTGAAATTGCCGTGGTAAAATGCAATGCTCATGTTCAGTCACAAGATTTTGTGTCAATGGGAAACGGATATGCAGATCAAGTCGCAACGTTTTGTGCATTGAACTGCATATCATTTCGAGATCAGTGGGAATTGTTACCTGAAACTGAAAATGAAACATGCACAGGGTATGCATTAAGGGTGGTTGACACATTAGATGAGCTAAAATCCTTGCAGGGACGTGCCAGCAAAGAGGAGAAACGTCCCTGGCAGAGAATGCAATGCGTACAGAGGTCTGATGACTTATGGGTTTCAGAGGAGGGAAAAATGGTCTTGCCAAACAGTCTTTTGTCACAGTTTGCGAGGTTTTACCATGGTCAAGCACATGTTGGAAGAGACGCAATGATCAGGGTATTCAAAATCGATTGGTTCAATCCGAAATTCAGACAAGCTGCAGAGGTTATCTGTCACAGGTGCATCATCTGTCAGCAGATGAATGCAGGAAAAGGGACTGTGGTGAATTTGAGCCACGTTGAGAGAACAGGAGGTCCATTTAGCAGAATGCAGATGGATTTTATTGAAATGCCTGTGTGTGGAGGATTCAGGTACGTGTTGGTGATTGTGTGCATTTTTAGCCACTGGATTGAAGCTTACCCTACACGTAGGAATGACAGTCTCACAGTAGCAAAGCTGCTGCTTAGGGAATTAATACCACGTTTCGGGTTCCCGATCTCTTTAGAATCAGATAGGGGCAGGCACTTCGACAATGAGGTGATTAAGCTCTTGTGTACTGCATTAAACACTGAGCAGAAGTTGCATTGTAGTTATCGCCCTGAAGCATCAGGACTAGTGGAGCAGATGAATGGTACCTTGAAGTCGAGAATGGCAAAAATGTGCGCAGCTACAAATTTGAAGTGGCCAGATGCATTGCCCTTAGTGCTGATGTCAATGAGAAACACACCTGACAAGAAAACAGGACTGTCTCCTCATGAAATTCTCATGGGCCGAGCTATGAGATTGCCCGCAGTGCCTGCAAATGCTCTTGTGAATATCACGGATGATATGGTGTTGGACTACTACAAGAGTCTGGCTGACGTGGTCCGCTCTTTCTCTGACCAGGTGGAGGCTACCACATTGCCACCCATAAGTGATCCAGGTCACACCCTGAAAGCCGGTGACTGGGTTGTTGTCAAGAAACACGTGAGGAAGTCGTGTTTGGAGCCACGTTGGAAGGGTCCATATCAAGTAATACTGACAACTACTACTGCTGTGAAATGTGCATGTCTTCCAAATTGGATACATGCCAGTCACACAAAGAAGGTGACGTGTCCAACTGATGAGGAACTTGAAGTGTCCAAAACAACAGCTGCAGAGAAGGAAGTCTTAGTGCTGGGGAGTATTCAAAGGGGAACTAAGACTGAAGGAGAGCCCGCTGAGGAAGGCTTAGTCACTCAAACAGTAAACGAGCTCCAGAGGGGTGACGGTGGGCCTATCTCAGCTGAGGTAACAGGGAAACAAACACATAGAGAGGTTCTCCCAGAAGCAGACGGATACAGGTTTGAAATTGAGCCCACAACAGACCCTGAAGGCGAAGAAGGAGAAGTGGCAGGGGGGTCAAAGTATTCTGACTCTTCCTGAACCGCTTGCAGAGTCATCAAGAGAAAACACCATAGCACAAGAGGAGGGCGCTGTTCAACATCCTGAAAGGCCAAGCAGAAAAAAAACCCTTAAAGGGGGTAATTGGCCAGAGCCACAAGCTGCAGGAGAGAAAGTGATCCCTAGCGAAACAATAGAGGAAGAAGTTGGTACAACCAGGAAAGAAGATCTTAGTGAAGGAGAGTTGCAGGGTGATCGTAAACTGAAAAGAAAGAGAGTTGCAAACAGAAGGTACGCAGGTCCTGAATGGGCGTATGCAACATCAGCTGAATGGCAACAAGAATTCTTGGCGTTCTGTTTTGATCGTGAGGTTCCAGGTCAATACTACGGCACCTGAATTAAACTTTAGAAAGAGACTGTGTTAAATCGAAATTTAAATTGAAAGCTGAAAAGCTGAGAAAAGAGACTGATAAATTACCGGATGTGACACTGTAAAACTGAATTGACTCTGAAAAACCGATTATAACAGGCTGCTAACCTGACTTTACAAAGGGGTCCTGGAGTGAGTGAAACGCTGTAAATACTCACAGAGAAAGAGAAAGACTTTGTGCAGAAGAAAAAAAAAAAAAGGAGATATTATATCGTCCTCAAGTTGATTGTTTGCTTTGTATTATTCTGCTTTCTGATTCTTTACAGATCATGAGTTACACTAGAGATAATAGTAATAGGGGTAAGATTCATGCATGTTTGGTTGTTGGTGTGGGAATTATGGGGGTTATTACAACTTTGGAGGAGGTGTTAATCTGTCCCAAAAGGGACGGTAAAGTGACGGATATACCACCAGCCGTATTACGAGTCCATTATATCCTATGGAACTCGTAATACGGCTGGTGGTATATCCGTCACTTTTGGGACGGATTAACACCTCCTCCAAAGTTGTAATAACCCCCTATGTGTGCTGTATTGATAATAGCTGTGATTGTGGGAATACCATTGGTGGATAAGAAAGTGACTAACAATGCTTCAAATCCTGAGACTCCTACACTAACACAATGGGAGAAGTTTGAGCAGGCTTCAAAACACTTGCATGAGGGAACTAATTCAAAATGGGAGCTATCTACTAATGTCTTCTATCGCTTGCTGAATGAGTATGTTGACACAATGGATGTGAAAAATTGCTATGTGTGCACAAAGATTCCTTCGTCAGTACAAGAAGGGGTTACTTATCATAGTCTGCCACTAACCTACAGGATAAGCTGTAGTTTGCTGTTAACAAGATTCTATGATCAAGAACATGTTCAATAGTTCTATTCTAACTTAGATGTAGTGTTTTCCTTTGTGCCTGTGATTGAGTTTCTAAATAAATTAGCTAAAGAACATAGCATAAAATTAGTTAGGGGTTTCCTTGAGCCGACACTGACATTTCGGACAGCGTATGTGCACCGCAATAATCTAACCTGCTTACTAACACCTGTAGAAAAGAGCTTCTTAGATCACACTGATGATAGACGGAAAGCATTAAAGGAAAGGCTAGAAAAGGGATTAGAAAATTGCACACTTGCAAATTATTATGCTTACACTGCAGTAAAGACACAGGGCAAATTAGCTATAGATGCATTACACGTAGGAAGGCTTTGTAAATAAAGGCTGAAATCTGAGCATGACACTTTATTTGTGGGAACAAGTGAGTGCAGGCATGTATTTTTGTTTCAGAGTAAATTGACGTTCATGTAATATGGACAGGATCCAGCGATCCCTGGGATCTATTATATATGTGGACTTAAAGCTCATTACCGTCTTCCAAAGGGTTGGTATGGGACATGTTATTTGGGAATAGTTTTTCTCAAGATCTACCAGATTGATGACTTAAAGCAAATTCATAAAATGTCTGAATTACATCATACTAAACAAAAGAGAGAGACAGCGGCTGCTGTCGTTAGTGACATATTTGGAGCCATAATTCATTCAGTAGGGGTTATCTTAAACTCCATAAAGATTTGAAAGTTGTCTACTATTGTGGATAACATGCTGACAAACTTCACAGGGGCTATACTCCTGATGGATACTGAAATTGCTGCGGAAAGAGCTATGACTCGTCAAAACCGGCTTGCTATAGACATTCTTTTAGCAAAGAGTGGCAGAGTCTGTAAGATGCTTAATGAGTGCCATTGTTGTGCATTCATTTCTGACAATAATAAAAAGATTAGTGGTATGCTTACTAACCTAACAAGAGGTAGTGCAGATGTGAAGGGGCTGAAGGAACCTGGAGTTTGGAAAAAGGTTGGGAAAGGAATTACTAAAGTAGGGAATTGGTTTAGTTGTATTTGGAATGGGGTTCTCGCAAAAATAATAGAGGGTATATTGATTGTCCTAACTTGTTTATTCTGGCTATGGTTATCATGCAAAATTAGTAAAAGAATGAAAAGAGATGTGGCAAAACACAATAAAAGAAAAGAAGAAAAGGAAAAGGAGAAAATGTTCCAAGAAATTTGGGACAAATCACACGGGGGAGGATGTTGAAATGCATGTATTGAGAAAAAGGAAAGGTTGTGAAGGGAAAGGTTTTGTGTGATGACAAGTGTCATCAGAGGAGGGACTGAGAGAGCGCAGCTTATATACTTAGAAATTAATAAAAAATGTTTATGAACTAATGTATAATAATGCCGCATAGAAAATGTATTAATGTATTTTGCTAAACGTGCGCTTGAAATGTGCCCATGGGGAGTGGCCGCCAATATATACAATGACTAATGAAACTGATTAATAATGATGAAATGTTATGTTAAAGTATGATTTGCACTAATAATAAAAGGTTATATGTTAAAGTTCTGCTAATAAATCATTAGGCCTTAGTTAGCATGAGTCGAGGCCTAGCTGCCCGGTTTCATATTAAATGTGTTTTTCTAAAGTACAGTGTGCTGATTTGCTGAAGGACATGAATCCGTATTTTTCCAAAGCTAGAAGATGAATGTAACTGTAGTAGATCCATTCTCATGAAATTCGACTTGCTTAGTGAAACATTCTTTCTGAATGCAACAGTGTAGACTACTCGCAGGTACAAGGTCGCCTGAACCGGTACAGACAATGGAACCACTGACTGAAGTTGCATAGAGGACCACAAGAGTATGAAATCATACCAGACATTCTACCCGCTGAAAACGTCAATCATAAGGACCAATAAACTACATGAGAATTGTTATGGGGTGACAATTTTAATGAAGTCATTCAAACCCTATTGGAGGGAGACAGTGGGGTGCCAACCCCGACCAATTAAAATTTAGGGGACAGTACAACAAAAAAGGGATAAAAACCTTTGACACAAGGAGCCATTAGGAGAGATGCCATTGCAAACTTGTTATGACCCAGACACTTTGTCACTCTGCATAGTGACTTTGCTGTTTGGTTCTTCAAACCAACCTTGCCCTTGCCTTGCCCATTATATACTTTTCCTTCTTATGAGGGAAGTGTCCCTTCTTACCCATTCTTGCTGAATTCCTGGCTGGTAGCGACACAACTGATGTCCTGAGGATGAAGACTGAATCTGTATGCTGGCCCAATACAGACGGTAACTATATGACAATGAAATTGTAATTGTCTGTTTGCTTTTCTTTTCTAGGTACCAACTGCTTCTTTTGACAGGGACCATAGTTAGATGTTTTCTAAATTGGTGTTGATAAATTGTTTTGCATGAAGCCCAACATGCCGATGCTAATTCGAGGTTAGATGAGGGGTTCACTAAACAGACACCAATAGACAAATGACTGAATCTATGCTTTGTTGAATAATGTGATAATAACACTTTGCTAAGGATAACCTATGTTGACATCGTGTTATATTCTAATATTCGTGATTCTTGCTTTGATAAAATCTTAACAGAGTTGCCATATTGTGACTATGCTAATGTGTTCCTTGGTTTTGAGACTCATAAACTTACTAGTAGAATTGTAATCAATAGGGAATAAACTTCACATAATAGTACTAAACTGGTGTAGTTATTCATGACTGCAAGGTCATGGTGGTTTCTGAAGTGTCTTATTGTGATAAACATTGATGACGTTATTGACATATTGATTGACATGTTGATTAGTTATCTCGTCCTAAGGTGTCTTCAATCTGGGTCAAAAGATTCATTAGCCTAAAACGAGTCCCAGAGTGAGTAAATTAGTCATAAAGGGAGGTGTTAGCAAAAGCAAAGTTGAAAAAGTTGCAATTAATGGTTACCTTGTATGAGAGTGGTGTTTTGTTTTTTTGCTTACTTATTTTGCATTTTTAGTGAGAAGAAATTCTAACTGATACTGAGAGACAAACATAGAGAAAAACAAACAAACTTAACAGGTATGTGTGCAGACTAATAGTGTATATAAGCGGAATGAAAGTGAGCAGGAGGTGTAGCGGCCCTGGGAGCTGCGAGTGCAGCAAGCGTCCCTCTGTCCTGCAGGGCCCGAGCCGGTGTCCCGGTCGCTCCGGCTGGCACAGTTTAGCACAGTTCGTAGGGATTGCTCCGCTCCTTCGCTCTTTCTGGGGCGCAGATGGACCACGGACTTCCCCAGCAGCGCTGCCAGGGCAGGGAGATTTCCCCGGGTTGCTGCTGCTGAGCTGGATCCGACAAGCTGAGCACCCTGTTCGCCCACGCAGAGCCCTCCCGCGCCCCAGGTGCTGGCTCGACAGCGATTTCCCTTTTCATTTCCTGGATTGCGAGAGCTGTGATTCCCCCGCACCAGGGATCCCGAGGAGGAGGAACGTATGTGACCCTGGCTTGGATAACGCAGGAGCGCAGTTACCGCTTTGGAACACCTAACATTAAAACAGAGAAAATATGCACTTTGAATAACTTCGACGCGCATTGCTGGAGCCAGGGGCGGCGTCACTACAACAGGGCAGGAGCCCTTTAAAAACTTTGTTGCGCTCCCGCCGTCGCGGGACACGCATTGCTGGAACCAGGGGGCGGCGTCACTACAACAGGGCAGGAGCCCTTTAAAAACTTCGTTGCGCTCCCGCCGTCGCGGGACGCGCGTTGCTTGAGCCAGGGGGCCCTTCAGCGCCCGGAAGAGGCTGGGCTGGGCCATACCACTTAATCTCTCAGTTTTTGTGCTGCGTCGACCAGCGGTGACCTGTGGTGCTGAGTAAGTTTCCTTCTTTTTTCTCTTCCCCATTCTCTATTCAGCATGGGAAAGCGCAAGGTTTGTTCTAGTCCTGACCTGGCTATAGCCAAATCCAAAAGCTCTAAATCCAACAGAGCAACGCAATTCCACTCCAATTGCGTTTCTAGAGAAATTGATAACTTAATTGAGGAAATGGAATCCATCCTCAAGGAAAAAGAGGGTAATGCCTGTAAGAAACTGAAATCAGGATCTTTACTTCCATTTTTAACGACTAGCTCCACTAAACCTACTGACATTCAGCCTCAGAAAAGTTTAGCCCAGGTTGCTGTCCCTCCCAGCTCGACTGGCCTGGCTAATTCCTCACTTTCGCCTGGCACTAGTTCTAATTTGGACGTAATCCGTTCTGTTTCCATTGTCAATGGGATTCCATGTACAAATCGTTTTTCTGTTTTGGACCAACCAGAATTAGCAAGTGCCATACAGCCTTCGCTCCCTGTGCCTGTGCCTCTTAAACCCATTTTTGATCCTCCTAGTGATGATGTCTTAGCTCTGGTATCTAGTCTAAAGCGTGAAGTCGGGGAATTGAAGAGTCTTTCATTTGAGGTCCTCAAATTACTCAAAAAATCTGACCTAACTCCTCAGTTTATCCCGAACTCAGCCATTGTACAAGCTTCTCGGCCATTGGCTCCTGTTGCTCTGCCAGTAGATTCCCCACTGCCACGGGAAACGGTCAAGGGTCCTAGCTATAGTCATCATCATGGAAATCACTCGACCTCTGCTCAAGCAAATTCGTCACTCTTAATCCGGGCCATTCTGTGGCCCATTCTACTCATGTGCCCAACCGAAATTGCATTGACATGTGTAACGTCCCTCGACTTCCACCACATACGAGGGAAGGCACTTCCTCTCTTATTAACAAGGTGTCGTATTGGATTCGCCACACTAGGGGTTGTGGCTCTATCATTCACGCTGATATTGCCTTTGCTTCTCATGTGCGAGGCCCTGGTGGGTGGGACACTATCAAACTTCATCTTGCCAGCCCAATTTTAGTTAAAGGGATCTTGCAGATGGAAGTTTGTAATTTATCAAGATCTGACTCTGACATTTTTTTTAGAGAAAGTTTGCCTGCTATGGGTCACAAGATAACGTCCTTGCGTCCACCCGGAGCCAACCCAATTCCTTCGAAATGCCTCTGTTTCAACTGTCTCCCCTGGCTTGTTGCCTTTTCAAGGCGACGGGGCTGCTTTGGTTTGCAACAATAAAGGTACCTTCATACAATACCCTGTCACCTCAGGGGATACATCTGATGTGGATTGACTGTGTCATTCTAATTCTTGCAAACATAATGTTCCACAGGTCTGGGCAACGACACCTACAAGGTCTTCATTTGGTTTGGGTGACAATACTACAAGGGCCTTACCCTGCACCACTAATGGGACTTCCAATTCTGCTCCCGATGCCGACTCTTGTACGCCAGCTTGTAGTATTACAAAAAGGAAAATATTGTCTTGGAATGTGACTGGCATCAAGAGCAAATTATCTGATCCGGACTGGGGGACCTATGTTGAATCTTTTTCCATATGTATGTTTCAGGAAACTTGGGCTATGGATTGTGCGTATAGGCAAGGCTATTGTTGTTTCACTAAAAAGGCGACTCCATCCACTAGAGGAAGGGCGATTGGGGGTCTATGCACTTGGGTCAAGCTGACTGAAGTGAGCAGGGTAAAGGAAATCACTGTTGACTCTTGCGATATCCTTGCAATAGAAATATGGCCTGTCACAGGCACTCCGGTGTTATGTATTAATATTTATAATAGGCCAGGTCTATCTAACCGCCAGTCTGGTACTATTCATCTGTTGCTCAAATTTTTATCCAATCTTTATTCTAAATATTGTGTTATTATTGCAGGTGATCTCAATGCCCAAATTGAATTCGATTCAGCTTTTGTCGAGTCTATCCAGGCCGAAGATGAAGTATGGAATCTTCCCCCGCTTTCAATCCAACCAGTGCCATGTACTCCTCCTCTTAGGGTCATGCAGATAATAGACCTTGTAGTATCTCATGGCCTGCGTTTTGGAAATGGCCGTTTTTTAAATGACAACTCTAGACCCACCTTATACAGAGGCCACTATAGTAGCACTCTGGATTACGTTATTTTTGATCTGCAAGTCTGGCATTTTATAATCAATGTTGAGGTTGGTTCTCGGTACACTAGCGACCATGCCCCTTTACAAATTGAATATAATGCAACTCTTTTTTCAGGGCTCACTCCACCTTATGTTTTGGATGCTCCCAATGATTGGCTGGAATTATCCAGCAATAGGCGTGTGGTGAGATGGTCTTCGTTTTTGAAATCCAATCTGCTTAATGATAAGCTTCACGACCTACTCTCTTGCCACCAGCTTTCTGATGACTATATTGTCTTATCTCCCTCAGAAGTTATGTCCTCTCATGCGACTCTTTTTATGAATCTTAAGGAGCTCTTTACTAACCCCCCCTCAACCCAAAACAATTCCTCTATGTCCAATTGTAAGTGGTTTGATAAGGAGTGTCGGGAGGCTAAGAGCCTCTTGTCCAAAGCTCTTAAGCTAAAGAGCCGGGATGCTATCATACATGCAAGAAGGAACTATGCTTCTACTTGTAAGTCATCTAAACTTAAATACGAAGAAAAATTGTGGGAGCGTCTGCTGGAGGCAGCTGGTGCCTGTGATCTTAAACTTTTTTGGACCCTGGTCTCACGCAGAGACCCCGCCCTTTCATCTACTCCTGAATGTTACATTGATGCAGAATCCTGGCTCTCCCATTTTCGGGAACTTTATGGGTCTTGCTCCAATCTGAACAACTCTCCTATTGATTCTTCATTGTGCTTTTCCACTGTGTCACCCATTACCCTAAAGGAAACTGAGCTGGCAATCTGTGCTCAAAGAACAGGGAAGTCTCCTGGCTTAGACAGTGTCCCATCGGACCTGTATAAATCAGATTTATCATTAATTAATCTGATTACATTAATAGGCTATCGAATATTGTTCTGACAACCCGTTCCTACCCAGATACGTGGAAGGTGGCTATTATTGTCCCCATACATAAAAAAGGAGATAAGAGCTCCCCTGGGAACTACTGACCGATTAGTCAATTAGATAACCTGCAAAAAATATTGTCTTTCCAGTTGTTATCCAGATTAAAACACTGGATAACAAAAAATCAGGTTTTAAGCCATCTCCAGGCTGGTTTCCGGGACAAGGTAAGTACCATTGGTCAGGTCTTCCGATTTACTACCATCAAGTGGAAGACCGTAGACGCAGACAAAGGCCATTTATTTGTGGCCTTTGTCGATTTGAAATCTGCGTTTGACTTTGTCCTGCGTGCAAAGCTCTGGGAGGTCCTGAGCAATATTGGAGTTCCGGGTTCTTTGATTAATGTTATCCAAGATCTTTACTCTGATAATTACGCCAGAGTGCGCTGGGGTTCGGCTGGTGACCTGACCCCCAGCTTTTTCTACAACGTGAGGTGTGAGGCAGGGGTGCGTCCTTGCGCCCACCCTATTCCTATTGTTTATCAACGCATGCATCCCATACCTCTTAGATTGTTATGGTGATACCCCGAATTTGGGTGGCCAGAAGTTCCCCTGTCTACTGTTCGCAGACGACACCCTGTTACTCTCGGGAACTGCCACGGGCCTTTCCAGATTGCTATCACGATTTTTGGAGTTTTGCAAAGACCATGGTTTGGAAATCAACTCAGCAAAAACAAAGTATATGGTCTTTGGGGACAATAGGTGCAAAATGAAGAGACCAGTATACCAATATGGCACTCCCTTGGAAAGAGTGGTCACTTTTGACTACTTAGGTATCAATCTGGAAGACTCACACCTTTGGCATGCAAACCGCCAGAAATCCTTACTGTGCCTGAAGCAAAGGGCGGGTGGCATTGTAAGATTTGCTTCTAGATCTCCCAAGTTTGCAATGTCTCCCGCCCTTGAAATATATAAATTCCAAGCCCGGGGGGGCTTATATGGTGCTGAACTTTGGGGCCATTGCAACCTGGTGGATTTGGAAAGGGCGGAAAATAAATTTTTGAAATCATTGTTAAAAGTTCCTTCTAGTACTCCATCTCTGCCCATCCGTATGGATTTAAATCTTTTTTCTATTTCGCAGATTGCTGCTTAAAGGCCCTTGCTATATTGGAACCGGCTCTGGATAACAGATGCCCTTTCTCCATTTCGTTGTGGGCTTCTCAAATTGGTGGGCAGCAACACTATTAGTAAAACGAAAATGGTGTACCTATGTCAAAGAATCCTTATTCCTATTGGTTGGACCCTCCTTCCATTCCTAAAAATGCTGTGCAGCTACTGAAGGATGCTTTTTGGCACAACGTTCAGATTGTGCAATTTACTAAGATTGTTCCGCTGTCAATGTCTGATAATTATTTATTACTCAAATGCCACTATGAATTTGAGCCTTATATGGATATAGCATTATCTCCATTTGCACGAGCTCTTTTTGTTAGATTCAGAATAGGGTCCCTCCCTCTGTGTTCTCTAACGTACAATTGGCATTGTTCCACTAATAGTTCCAAGCTCTGCCCGATGGGCTGCCAACGTGAAGAGTCTATCTCACATGTTCTCTTTTATTGTCATGCATATCACAAACAAAGAGCTTGTTGGATTATCCCGCTCTGCAAATCTATAGGCGCCAGGTCTCATTTGTATGCTGAGAGAATTTTTAAATCTGATCCATCTGCCGAGGTAGTTTTACCAGTGGCAAAATTCCTCGAATGAATCTGGCGCCTCAGACTAGCAATTTTAAAGAATAAGACTGGGTAGCTAATTTTTAGATTTATGTATGCACTTTAATTGACTTTTTGATGTCTGATTTTAGTATTTAACTTTTAATATTAAGACACCGTTTTATTACATTATTGAACACCTACAGGCATAGGGAATAGGGTCCTTGTTGTGTGGTACACTCTAAATATAGGAGACATATATTGTGATCATTTTGTTCGAATTTTAACTCTCTATTATCTCTTTTATATTTTTATTGTGTTCATATTTTTTAGTGTTCTACCAATTTAAAAAAATTAACAATTTATGATGCTTGTATTGTACTTTTATGGTATGTTTTTACTTACCGAAATAAAGTTAAATGATGATGATGAAAGTGAGCAGCATGTTGATAAAAGGTTAAAAGGATTATAAGTACATGGTGTTTGAGAAAAATAGTGAAAGGTAGAATAATCACCAAAGAAAGAATTAAAGGCTCACCTTGGAATCACAATACCTGCTTGATAAGCCTTAAACTCTCATTTTATTACACAAAACTCCCCCCTCAGCTAGGCTGTAGCTAGGCCACAGAATGGGGCGCTTTGTGATTAAAAGGTTAATCATTTCCTTCACAGTTTCACTGACTTAGATGTGCACTTGCAGACTAATATGCCTAGCTATATATCCAATATCCCACACATAATGTAACTCACATACCTATTTACAAAAGGATAGATACACTCACACACCCAGTCAGACACTGAAAGAGCCACTTATCCATTCATGCACACACTCAGATAGCAAGTATGTATGCAGCAGTGTCAGAGCCAGTTGGGGACTGATGTAGTCACTCTGATATGTAGTGATGTACTCACACAACCTAGTCACCTATTCAGACCAATAGTCTTTTGAACATGGCTTGAACATACTACTGCAGAGCCTGAGTGTGCAGTTTTACTCCCAGCTCTTCTTGTAATTCAAAGGTCTATTCCCAAGCATTAAACTCTCCTTTTACTACACACAACTTACCCCTTGGTTAGGCTGTAGTTAGGCCACAGAGCAGGGTGCTTTATGAATAAAAGCTGAAACATGTCCTTTTGACTTTCACTGAATTTGGCAAGCACTTGCTGAACCCTATGCCAATTATATATGCAGTCTACCACCCATACTGCAACTCAAATACCTATTTACAAAAACATAGAGTAACACACTCAGTCAGACAATGAAAGAGCCACTGATACATTCATGCAGACACCCAGACAGCCATTATGTTTCCAGAAGTATCAGAGCCAATTGCATACATAGTTACATACCCCAATACTCATCAACACAGCCAGCAAGCAATTCATATAGTGACTTACATACAGATATAGAGGCCTATAGAGTCAGTAAAACACACAGTGATATATTGACATAGTTACTTAAACATTTTGGTGGCACACCCATGGAAGGACTCATTCAGTCACTTAGATAAGTAGTACTGACACAACTTAGTACCCCATCCATATAATTAGTCCTTTAAACATGACTCTGACTTACTACTGCTGAGTCTGAGTGTGCAGTTTTACTCTCAGCTCGACTTGCTATTAGTTTAGTACAGAAAACCTACTCCTCACCTTGGCTGTAGGTAGGTCATAGAGCAGGGTGCTTTGTGCATAAAAGGTGAGACATGTCCTTCTGAGGTTCACTAACTTAGATGTGCACTTGTACATCACTATGTCCATATGCAGTCCCCCACCCATAATGCAACTCACATAAGTATTTGCAAAAGCACAGACTCACCCAGTCAGACAGTGAAAGATCCACTTATACATTTACGCTCACACCTAGACACCAATTATGTATCAAGCAGTATCAAAGCCAGTTGCATACACAGTGACATATTCCTGTACTCACCAACACAGCCAGTAAACCATTCATATGGTCAGTTACAGACATATTTAAAAAAACAATAGTGTTACACCAATATATTTACTTAAACATCTGGTGGTATAGCCACAGAGGGAAATCATACACTCACTTAGATATGTAGGCTAGGACTGACACAACATTGTCACCCATCCAGAGAAGTAGTCCTTTAAACATGGCTCGAACTTACCACTAGTGAGCATGAGTGTGAAGTTTAACCCTCAGCTCCACTTGACATTAGAAAACCCGCATAACAAGACTTAAAGTGTTCTTTTACTACAGAATACGCATCCATCACCTATGCTGTAGCTAAGCCACAGAGTAGGGTGCTCTGCGCTTAAAAGGTTAGACGTCTTTCTGAGTTTCACTGACTTACATGTGCACATGCAGACCCCTATGTCCAATAATATATGCGGTCTCCCACCCCTACCGCAACTCACATACATATTTACAAAACATAGAGCCACTCACACACCCAGTCAGACAGCAAAATAGCTACTTATACATTTATGCTCCCACCCAGACAACATTTATGTATCCAGCAGTATCAGAACCAGTTGCACACACAGTGATATACCCCTGTACTCACAAACACAACCAGCAACCCATTCATATAGTCACTCACAGGCACATTTAAAACCCATAGAAATACTAAAATAGTCAGTGATATACTGGTATACTTATTAAATATCTGGTGGTACAGCCACAGAGGGAATCATACACTCACATATGGGGATTAGTACTAACATAACTTAGTCACCCATCCAGAGAAGTAGTCCTTTAAACATGGCTCAGACTTACTACGGCTGAGCCTGAGTGTGCACTTTTACTCTCAGCCTCTCTTGGCATTAGAAAACCCACTTGACAAGAATTAAACTGTCCTTTTACTACAGAAAACTCACCCCTCACCTATGCTGTAGGTAGGCCTTAATTCAGGGTGCTTGGTGCCTAAAAGGTAAGACATGTCTTTCTGAGTTTCACTGACTTAGATCAGCACTTGCACATCCCTATGTCCATATGCAATCTCCCACCCATAATGGAACTCATATATGTATTTGCAAAAGCATGGACCCATTCACACACCCAGTCAGACAGCGAAAGGGCCACACTTATATTCATGCACAGACTCAGATAGCAGGTATGTATGCAGCAGTGTCAGAGCCAATTGGGGGCTGATACAGTTACTCCGATATGTAGTGAAGTACTCACAGAACCTAGTCACCCATTCAGACCAATAGTCCTTTGAACATGACTTAGTTGTACTACTGCAGAGCCTGAGTGTGCAGTTTTACTGCTAGTTTGTCATGGCATACAAAATGTCCTTTCCCAAGCCTCAAACTTTCCTTTTACTACACAAAACTTACCCATCACCTATGCTGTAGGTAGTGCATAGAGCATGTTGCATTGCGATTTAAAGCTGAAACATGTTCTATTGACTTTCACTGAGTTACACATGCACTTGCAGAGCCTTATGCCCAGGTATATATGCAGTCTTCCACCCATACTGAAGCTCATATACCTAAATGATAAAACCATACCTCCACACACACTCAGACAATGAAAGAGACACTTATACATTCATGCACAAAACCAGACAACACTAATGTATGCAGCAGTAGTAAGGGTCACTTGCACACACAGTTAAATACCCCTGTACTCACTAACACAGCCAGTAGGCAATTCATATAGTCACAAACCCATAGAGGGACTGCACACTCACTCAGAAACATGGGCAAGCACTGCTACAACCTACTCACCCATCCAGAAAATGTATGCACTGATAGAGCCACAATCCCATACATTAATACACTGGCATGCCCAGGAAGCTATAGAACAATACACATAATGGCACAGTCAGACAGTTATGAATACACTAACACACCCAGGTATAAAGTGACATGTACACTAACAGATCCAGGGAGACACTAATCCATTAAATCACATCCCAAAGTACACATTCATGTATACATTGAAACTCCCAGGCACACACTGATACATACAGTAACACACCAGGCACCCACCTATACACACACTCACAGATCCACCTACACACTTGATCATACTATGAGATACCCAAACTCAAACTGACAGATAAACTATAACAGACAAGCACACACTAATGTTTACACTGACGTATCCAGACACACACTGATGCATATGGTAACACATTCAGTAACACACTGATGCATATACTGACACACCCAGGCATAGACTGGTACATACATTGATATACAAAGGCACTCATTGATGCATACACTAACACTCCCAGATAAATGTATTCATACATATACTTATGTACCCAGGTACACCCTTCTATACACACAGATAAACTCAGATACACAGTAACAAATACACAGACACATCTAGATATACACCAACTCATACACTGAAACACCCAGGTACACACTGATGTATACACCAAGATACCCAGGCACATAGCAATGCATATAATGATATACCCAGGCACACACTGATGTACACACTGTGATAGATGGGTACAGACAACTGCAGACACTGAGACACCCACACAGACACTCATACATACACTCACATGCCCAGACACATACTTATGCATGCACTAACACACTGAGGCAGACATTTATTAGTAAGATGGGCAGGAACACAACATGTGCTATGTATATAGTAACTAGTACACACATTTATAAATGTATGAATAGAGACGTCTACAACCATTTAGATACTTGAATGACAATGTATGTAGTGATTTACTTACTGTATCTAATTGTATACTGTGTTCTGTGAAGGTAAATGTTTTTTATTTGTTTTCTAGATGTCTACCTACATTTAGAAAACTGGCGGATAAACTGGTACAGACAAGCACACACTAATGTTTACACTGACGTATCCAGACACACACTTATGCATACGGTAACACATTCAGTAACACATTGATATATATACTGACACACCCAAGCATAGACTGGTACATACATTGATATTCCCAGGCACTCATTGATGCATACACTAACACTCCCCGATAAATGTATTCATACATATACTTATGTACCCAGGTATACCCTTCTATATACACAGATAAACTCAGATACACAGTAACAAATACACAGACACATCTAGATATACACTAACTCATACACTAAAACACCCAGGTACACACTGATGTATACACTGAGATACCCAGGCACATAGCAATGCATATAATGATATACCCAGGCACACCCTGAGGTACACACTGTGATAGATAGGTACAGACTACTGCAGACACTGAGACACCCACACAGACACTCATACATACACTCACATACCCAGATGCATACTTACGCATGCACTAACACACTGAGGCAGACATTTATTAGTAAGATGGGCAGGAACACAACATGTGCTTTGTATATAGTAACTAGTACACACATTTATAAATGTATGAATAGAGACGTCTACAACTATTTAGATACTTGAATGACAATTTGTGTAGTGAGTTACTTAATGTATCTAATTGTATACTGTGTTCTGTGAAGGTAAATGCTTTTTTATTTGTTTTCTAGATATCTACCTACCTTTAGAAAAGAAGATTGACAATGTCTGATAAAACACAGAGAAGAAAGAAACAGAAACAACAGTACTACCTCATTAAAATGGTCAGTAAAAAGGAAGATTAGGTGGAAAATGTGAGGGTAAAAAAATCACTGGTAAAAGTATTAAGATATTTAAAAAATGAAATTTGCTTGAAAGTGCAAAATGAGGTACCTATCTCAATTAAATAAGGACGTTTAAAATGTACTTACAAACAGAAAGAAGTAAACAGTGTTGAAATAGGAAATCTAATAAGAAAACAGAGGTTTTGACTTGGTGACAGAAACAGTTTAAAGAGTTAACAGTAAAAATGTTTTGAACCAGAATAATTTAAAATTTGCTAAAGAAGATGAAGACGTTTAGGAGGAGAAGTCCTGTTCTTAAGAAAAAGCAACATATTGAGACTAAAAAAGGATTTGCTATGAAAAGGAAACTTTATATCTTAGTATTGAACAGAATGAGGACACTAGACAAAACAGTATTGTGCATAAGGAAATAAACATTAAGAAAAAGGCTTATTTACAAAAGTAATTTCTGTAAAATTGTTAAAGGTGAATGGATGCATACATTTAGTACATATCTGCTTTTTAATGAAGAGAGCTACTTACAAGAGAACTCATAAGTGCATGCAGTTGACACAACTGGTCATTGCTATAAGATAAAAGAATGTAGTCCAATAGAATAAAAAAAGATAGTTCCTAGGAATGTAGAACACTTGGTAGTTGAAGAGCTACAAGGAAGGTGTGCACTGGCCCTTGTGTACAAATGGAAGTGTAGCTTTATTTGCAGTGTCTGTCAGGAATAAATAGATACATTGAGAACTTTCGTAAGAAAATGTTCATGCAGAAGTCTGAAACTGAAAATTCTAATGCTGCAAAGAGTAGATACATGCAGAGTTATGAAATACATTAACTTAAGAGCATTCACTGGCATGCCTAGCAAAGAAAGTGTGCAGATGTGCTTTTCATCACTTTAGACTATTTTGTATGCATAATTCAAATATGTGAAATTTAGATAGGTGACTTTACTATGAGCAAACTCCTGTTCTATGTTTAGGAGACAAGAATAGAGCTGCGTTTCATTGAGACATTAGTACTGAAAAAGTTGCCTAATAGATAGCAAAGTTTAACACAGCATCTTCAGAGAAACCAGAACTGGCGTGTATATGTTGTTGCCGCATTCACTACAAAGGCCAAACTCATAAAGTGGTTGTATTTTCTAAAACGGAAGAAGAAAACAGAGATAAGTGGCAGGAATTTGGTGCAAATTTATTTGTAGAAGAACACTTTGATTTAGCAAAAAAATAAACAATATGTAAGTATTGTAATGATAAGTTAGAGGATAATAAAATGCCAACTAGAGCAATATATAACATATTATAATTGGTATCGATCCCAGAAGAACGTCAACAATTGAATGTTTATGAATCAATTCTGATGCAAACTTTACATATTTTTCAAGCAATAGTTCAAATGGAACCAAAGGCAGGAACACTACCACCACCAGAACTACAGAAAGGACTAACATGAAGTGTTGCTTTACTTACCTTTAGATTTTAAACAAAATGTTAAGACTGTGGATGTTCAAAGAGATACTGATAAATGACAACTTTCTCATAATAGGTTTTATTTGACAATTAATTCATAAAAGCAGATTAAAAAATACATATACGTCAATGAGATGACGTATAAAACAATACATTCTAGTATGCAAACCAAAGCATCGCAGCATACGGAAGTTTAGATAATTCAAGAAAATACATGAAAATAAAATGTATTCTACTAGATAAATATGTATAAAATCACAGTAATAGTTCAACATGTGGGCAAAACGAATACCCTAACTCCTTAATGGTAAAATTCTAAAACAAAGACAAATACTAATCATGACTTTGATTTAAAAGGACAATTCATGTCCCTGCCCTTGTCTTCCTGCTCATCTACGAACACCAGCAACGGCGGCGCCGAAGACAACGGTGAGTACTGCACCTACGACATAGGGGCGGGGGGAGGCAAAAGTCAGGGACACACACACGCAACCCCCCACCCTCGCACATTACAACACACACACCAATGCATTTCCAAAAATCACAGTAACAACCTACAACCCCCCCGGAAGAATGCAAAGACAAAAGGAAATCAGTTCAAACATTGTAATGTATCAAAATACAGTTCCAAATATATACAGATATATATACACATTCAAAATTATATACATTACGAGAAGTAGTGCAGGTATGCACATATCAATGTCCGTGCACCACTGGTCCAAAAATGCATGGGCGAGGCCCACACTAGATACCTGTCCACAAACGGAGAGAACACTGCAGGGGCATCAGATAGAAATACAACAGGCACCTCAGGGGGAAAGGAAGGGGAGGCACCTCAGCCGGATTACAGCACCACGCCAGATCCACGACGGGGCTCCATGCCCATTGATGTATCCTGGGGAGTGCAAAGCCACAGTCTCTCAAGTCTCTACAGTGGGTGGTTTGCCCACTGTACCTCCTGGGGAGTGCAAAGCCACAGTCTCTCAAGTCTCTACAGTGGGTGGTTTGCCCACTGTACCATCCTGGGGAGTGCAAAGCCACAGTCTCTCAAGTCTCTACAGTGGGTGGTTTGCCCACTGTACCATCCTGGGGAGTGCAAAGCCACAGTCTCTCAAGTGGATAACAGTCTCCACTGGTTCTGGAGGGGGACTGGTGCCCAGAGTGCTTCATCCTGTTAAGGACAGACGGAGTGGATGCCTGTCTCCACTGGTTCTGGAGGGGGACTGGTGCCCAGAGTGCTTCATCCTGTTAAGGACAGATGGAGTGGATGCATGTCTCCACTGCTTCTGGAGGGGGAATGGTGCCCAGAGTGCTTCATCCTGTTAAGGACAGATGGAGTGGATGCATGTCTCCACTGGTTCTGGAGGGGGAATTGTGCCCAGACTACATCAGGCTCACTGTGACGTTTCCTGTTCCGTCACTGTCCTAGCTGCAAATGGGATAACGATGCTTGATGTGGCAGTGTTTTTCTTGTTCAGCAGTGCTTTGCCCTGTTCAGCGGTGCTTTGCCTTGGCGGTCTCTGACCTGTTCAGCTGTACTTTGCCCTGTTCAGCGGTGCTTTGCCATGGCGGTCTCTGACCTGTTCAGCGGTGGTTTGCCCTGTTCAGCGGTGCTTTGCTATGGTGGTCTCTGACCTGTTCAGCTGTGCTTTGCCCTGTTCAGCTGTGCTTTGCCATGGCGGTCTCTGACCTGTTCAGCGGTGCTTTGCCCTGTTCAGCGGTGCTTTGCCATGGTGGTCTCTGACCTGTTCAGCAGTGGTTTGCCCTGTTCAGCGGTGCTTTGCCATGGCGGTCTCTGACCTCTTCAGCGGTGCTTTGCCATGGTGGTCTCTAACCTGTTCAGCTGTGCTTTGCCCTGTTCAGCAGTGCTTTGCCATGGCGGTCTCTGACCTGTTCAGCGGTGCTTTGCCATGGCGGACTCTGACCTGTTCAGCTGTGCTTTGCCCTGTTCAGCGGTGCTTTGCCATGGCGGTCTCTGACCTGTTCAGCGGTGCTTTGCCCTGTTCAGCGGTGCTTTGCCATGGCGGTCTCTGACCTGTTCAGCGATGCTTTGCCATGGCGGTCTCTGACCTGTTCAGCGGTGCTTTGCCCTGTTCAGCGGTGCTTTGCCATGGCGGTCTCTGACCTGTTCAGCGGTGCTTTGCCCTGTTCAGCGGTGCTTTGCCATGGCAGTCTCTGACCTGTTCAGCGGTGGTTTGCCCTGTTCAGCGGTGCTTTGCTATGGCGGTCTCTGACCTGTTCAGCGGTGCTTTGCCCTGTTCAGCTGTGCTTTGCCATGGCGGTCTCTGACCTGTTCAGCGGTGCTTTGCCCTGTTCAGCGGTGCTTTGCCATGGTGGTCTCTGACCTGTTCAGCGGTGCTTTGCCCTGTTCAGCGGTGCTTTGCCAGGGCGGTCTATGACCTGTTCAGTGGTGCTTTGCCATGGCGGTCTCTGACCTGTTCAGCTGTGCTTTGCCCTGTTCAGCGGTGCTTTGCCATGGCGGTCTCTGACCTGTTCAGCAGTGCTTTGCCCTGTTCAGTGGTGCTTTGCCATGGCGGTCTCTGACCTGTTCAGCAGTACTTTGCCCTGTTCAGCGGTGCTTTGCCATGGCGGTCTCTGACCTGTTCAGCGGTGCTTTGCCATGGCGGTCTCTGACCTGTTCAGCGGTGCTTTGCCCTGTTCAGCGGTGCTTTGCCATGGCGGTCTCTGACCTGTTCAGCAGTGCTTTGCCCTGTTCAGCGGTGCTTTGCCATGGCGGTCTCTGACCTGTTCAGCGATGCTTTGCCATGGCGGTCTCTGACCTGTTCAGCAGTGCTTTGCCCTGTTCAGCGGTGCTTTGCCATAGTGGTCTCTGACCTGTTCAGCGGTGCTTTGCCCTGTTCAGCGGTGCTTTGCCATGGCGGTCTCTGACCTGTTCAGCTGTGCTTTGCCATGGCGGTCACTCACCTGTTCAGCAGTGCTTTGCCCTGTTCAGCGGTGCTTTGCCATGGCGGTCTCTGACCTGTTCAGCGGTGCTTTGCCATGGCGGTCTCTGACCTGTTCAGCAGTGCTTTGCCCTGTTCAGCGGTGCTTTGCCATGGCGGTCTCTGACCTGTTCAGCAGTGCTTTGCCCTGTTCAGCGGTGCTTTGCCATGTCGGTCTTTGACCTGTTCAGCGGTGCTTTGCCCTGTTCAGCGGTGCTTTGCCATGGCGGTGTTTTCCTTGTGCAGCAGTGCTTTGCCATGGCGGTCTCTGACCTGTGCATTGGTGTGTGGCATGACGGTCCCTCGTTGCCCAGCGGGGCTGTGGCTGCCAGGGCCCTCATGGGCACTGACTCTGGCGGTGGCCTCCTGACCAGTGACGATACTGCTGCCCTCCTGGGCACTGACTCTAGCGGTGGTCTCCTGACCAGTGACGATACTGCTGCCCTCCTGGGCACTGACTCTGGCGGTGGTCTCCTGACCAGTGACGATACTGCTGCCCTCCTGGGCACTGACTCTGGCGGTTGTCTCCTGACCAGTGACGATACTGCTGCCCTCCTGGGCACTGACTCCGGCGGTGGTCTCCTGACCAGTGACGACGGTGCTGACGGTGGCGTCCTGGCCGCCGGGGAGGATGGCACCCTTCTCCGCTGTGCTGCTCTTACCAGACTGTGCAGACTTCTTCTGGCCCCTCACCACCTTTGGAGGAGTCACAGCTGACTCTGCAATCCCCCTGGGACCCTTGTGAGAAGTTTTGCCGCCAGGAGGCTTCACCCTGTCCCGTCGGCCACTTTCCAACTTGAGATGCTTTACAGGGGGTGGACTGCCAGTGCCTTGGCTCCATGTCACACTGGCTGCCCTGGTGGCCGGTGCACTCCACACACCTTGAACACGCACCACAGGTCCTGGAGTTTTTTTGGCTGAGGTGCTACTACAGGACTTATGAATTGGAGGGGTGGGGCAAAGAGGTCAACGTTGCTGAGGAAGAGTTGTTGACGAAGACTGGGATGGGTAGCTGGAGGGGGTCTGGGAGTGGAGGAAGAGGAGGTGGTCGTAGGAGGTGTAACTTTAGGTGTTTTGGGTGCAGGTGCAGGTACTGGAGGTGGATGGATTTTGGGTGTGTGGGTGCCCGCGTTTGTGTACTTTGGGAGGGGGCATCACAGACGCATTACGGAGGGGCCTAGCCTACGTAAGTCACCCTGGCCTAGCGAAACCCACATTCCTCCTCCCCCACCCAGACCCCTCCACTGCGCGCAAAGTCCCCAGAATGAGAGTGTACTCACCTCCTTGTGTCTGCTGTGATGCCCTCAAGCGCCCATCCAACTCCGGGTAGGCAACCGCCAGGATCCTGAACATCAGGGGGGTCATGGTGCGACAGGCACCCCTCCACGTTGGGAGGCCAGCCCCAGCTGAGCCTCCGCCGTCTTCTTGCTCCAGCGGCGAAAGTCCTCCCATCTTTTTCGGCAGTGGGTGACCCGTCTCTGGTGGACCCCCAGGGTCCAGACGTCCTTGCGATGGCATGCCAAATGTCCTTCTTCTGGTGGGTGCTGACCTACATGACATGCACACGGGAAGAAGAAAAGTCATTACCAACTGCACCGTCCATGTGAGTGGCCCCCATCCCTACCCTTGCCATGTGGCACATGCATTCACAGTCCTTCATGTTCCCTGAACTCTGCCCCCTTCCTTCTTACAACCAGCCCTCTCCACCCAGGCATAGCCCATACAACGTGCTCCCTTGGTACTTACCTGTTGGTGTGGAGGACCGTAGAGTAGCGTGTACTGGGGGAAGACCCCGTCCACGAGCTTCTCCAACTCCTGAGCAGTGAAGGCAGGGGCCCTTTCCCCAGAAGCAGCAGCCATTGTCTCTTCCAGACCGAGGTCACAGCAGCACTTGCAGTGTAGGTCCTCTCCTGTCAAAGATCAGGTATCGAGTGATTGAACAGATAGAAAATGGCGGTCACGTCTGCGGCGGTGACGTCTGCAGCGGTGAAGTCCGCGGCGGTGCGTATCATCACCGCCGGCGCACTTCATCATTGGCTCCTGGGACCCATAGGGTCCAATGTTAACCAATGCAGCATTGCGCCGCCGTATACGACCGCCTACCGCGAAGGGCTACAACACCAGCGCAGATACCTCACATCCCATTGTCCCAATTCAGAGGTCAGACAGCCGCCATTTCAGGGGCCCACATGGCTTCATTTACTACTGCGTCACACATACCTAGGCCTACACTCAACACACATACAGGAAGAGTTTTGTGTTTGGTGTCGTTTTCTGTGTATCTGTGGGTAAATACCTGTAAATTTGTTGACTCTGTGGTCGCTGTTGTCCTTCCTAGCCACCGTCAGCTTGGACATTTGAGAAGATGGCGGAATCCTCAGGTGTACCGACTGCTGGTGGACCTGTTGACAATGGAGGAGCGACATTTAATCATGACCTACAGGTTTGACCGTGCCACTATCCAGGAACTATGTACCCAGTTGGAGCCAGACCTGATGTCACCAATCCACCATCCCACTGGAATCCCCCCTGACGTGCAGGTGCTGTCAGTGCTCCATTTCCTTGCAAGTGTGTCATTTCAGACAACAGTGGCCATGGCATCAGGGATGTCCCAGCCTATGTTTTCAAACGTGTTTTCCAGAGTGTTGTCTGCCCTGCTGAAACACGTAAGGAGCTACATCGTTTTCCCTCAGGTGGAGGATTTGGCTACAGTTAAAGGTGACTTCTATGCCCTTGGACATATCCCCAACATCATAGGTGCTATTGATGGCACCCATGTAGCTCTGGTCCCCCCCCACAGGAGTGAACAGGTGTACAGGAACCGGAAGAGTTATCATTCGATGAATGTACAGATGGTATGTTTGGCAGACCGGTACACCTCCCAGGTAAATGCTATGTTCCCTGGCTCTGTGCATGACGCCTACATCCTGCGGAATAGCAGTATCCCGTATGTGATGGGTTAACTCCAGAGGCACCGTGTGTGGCTATTAGGGGACTCTGGTTACCCCAACCTGTCCTGGCTATTGACCCCAGTGAGGAATCCCAGGACAAGGGCAGAGGAATGCTACAATGAGGCCCATGGGCGGACTAGGAGGGTGATCGAACGCACCTTCAGCCTCCTGAAGGCCAGGTTCAGGTGCCTCCATATGACAGGTGGTTCCCTATTCTACTCACCGAAGAAGGTGTGCCAGATCATCATCGCCTGCTCGATGCTTCACAATCTTGCTTTGTGACAACAGGTGCCTTTTCTGCAGGAGGATGGTCCAGATGGCGGTGTTGTGGCAGCTGTGGAGCCTGTGGAGCCTGTGGACAGTGATGAGGATGAAGCTGAGGAAGAAGACATAGACAACAGGGAGTCAGTCAGACAGCAATATTTCCAGTGACGCACAGGTGAGAACATTTCTTTTTTACCATTACATTCACTTTCACACTTCTACCTCTATCATGTCTGTCATTCCATAGCACTATTTGTTAACTGAGTTGTACCTTTCCATTACGGTTTCACAGGTGTGGTTACCAACGTGTGTCATCTGCTTGCATCCTTCAAGGACTTGTGATGTGTGACATGGGTATGTTGGCTTTACAATTGAAAACGCATTTTGACACTGTCATTGATAATACAAATTTACCAAATCACAGACTGACTCCAGATTGTTTTGTTGTTCAAGGGTGTTTATTTAAGTGCTCAAAAATGGAGGGGGGTTGTAAAATGGTGATGGGGGACGGTGGAGGAATGTCAATGGCAGAGTCCAGTCTATTGGTCACACAGGTGCACTGCCCATATGGGCATAGGAAGTGGAGCTGGGGCAGTTAACGTATGGACAGGGTAACAAAATGGGACAGTGGGAGGACAATCAGGGTGGTCTCATTTCCTGGCAGGGGTCTTGCCATCTTGCTCTGTCCTGTTCCTGGATCTCAGGGACCGCTTGCGTGGTGGTTGTCCGTCTGCAGGGGGTGGGGTGCTGGTGTGGTGGTCCTGTGGCGGGTCTTCCTGTCCACTAGCGCCGGCGGAGGTGGTGGGCAGTTCATCATCCAGGCTAGTGTCAGCGGCCCCTTGGAGTGCCACGGTGTCCCTCATGGTCTTTTGTATGTCCTTCAGCACCCCACGATGGTGCCCAGTGTGGAGCTGATGGTTCTGAGCTCCTCCCTGAACCCCAAATACTGCTCCTCCTGCAGGCGCTGGGTCTCCTGAAACTTGGCCAGGACCGTCGTCATCGTCTCCTGGGAGTGGTGGTATGCTCCCATGATGGAGGAGAGGGGCTCGTGGAGAGCGGGTTCCCTTGGCCTGTCCGCCCCCTGTCGCACAGCAGCCCTCCCAGTTCCCCTGTGTTCCTGTGCCTCTGTCCCCTGGACCGTGTGCCCACTACCACTGCCCCCAGGTGCCTGTTGTTGTTGGGGTGGTGGGTTATCCTGGGTTCCCTGTTGTGGTGGACACACCGCTGATTGACGTGTCCTGGGTACGGAGGTATGGGCCTGCTGGGTGGGTGCTGTGCTGGTGTTACCAGAGGGTGGAAGTTCAGTGTTGGGCTGTGCCTGTGCAAGGGGAACCGACTGTCCCGAGGCCCACCATGGTCCGGGCTGGTCATCAGGATCCAGTAGGGCAGAGCTGCTGTCGTCACTGTGGGCCTCTTGTGTGGGTGGAGCTGAGATGTCTGGACCCTCCGGTGTGGTGACGTTCCTTAGTTGTCCTGCAGGGATATGAGAGCATGATTATTGCATGTGTGTGTGTAATGGTGTGCAATGGGTGGGTGTGCGTGTACCCCAGTGCAAGCATTCCTGTGTGTGGGTTTGTGTGATGATGGTTAGGGTTTTTTTCTGGGTATGTGCAGTGTGCATGCTTTGGTGTGGGGTGACCATGCTTAGTTGTGTCATGCAGGGCTTGGTGTTGGGATGAGTGGTTTGTGTTATTAGTACATTAGTGAGGATTTGGGGTGATAGGGGAGGGGGTGAGGGCGGGGGTGTGTGATAGCATGCAGTTAGGGTGGGCGATATGATAGTTAGGATTTGACTTACCAGTGTCCATTCCTCCACCGACTCCTCCGAGGCCCTCTGGATGCATGATGGTCAAGACTTGCTCCTCCCATGTTGTTAGTTGTGGAGGAGGAGGTGGGGGTCCGTCGCCAGTCCACTGTACTGCGATGTTGTGCCTGGAGACCACAGAACGCACCTTTCCCCATAGGTCATTCCACCTCTTCCTGATGTCCTCCCGATTTCTTGGATGCTGTCCCACAGCGTTGACCCTGTCCACGATTCTGCGCCATAGCTCCATCTTCCTGGCTATGGAGGTGTGCTGCACCTGTGAGCCAAATAGCTGTGGCTCTACCCGTAGGATTTCCTCCACCATGACCCTGAGCTCCTCCTCGGAAAACCGAGGGTGTCTTTGGCGTGACATGGGGTGGTGTGGGTGAAATGTGGGGTGGTGTAAGTGTTGATGTGTGTGGTGATGTGTAGTGGTGTGTGGTGTTTTGTGCGGGGAATGGTGTATGAGTGATGGTGTTGTGTGCCTCTGTGTGGTGGGGTTCTCAATTGCTGTGCTTTCTGTCTCTGGCCTTCGTTCGTTAATTGTGGTCGTAGGGGTTTCTGCGTGATGTGGGTGTGTGTTTTACATTGATTTGGGTGTGTGGGAGTGGTGTTTGTATGTGTGTCAGGTGTGTGTATTTGGAATTGTCCAATGTGGCGGTGTTTTGGAGATGTGTGTGTATTTTGAGCGCGGCAGTGTGTACCGCCAATGGAATACCGCGGTTGAAAGACCGCTGCGTGGATTCGTGGGTCGTGATAGCATGGGCGTGTTTCTGTTGGCGTGACGGTGGAGGAATTGTTTTCTCCAGTTTAACACTGACCTTTGGTGTGGCGGAGTTATGTGGGTGTCTGAATTTCGGCGCATTCCGAGATGTGTGTCATCATAGCTGTGGCGGAATTCCGTGGCTGCGGCGGTGTTTTGGCGGTCTTCTGCACGGCGGTAAGTGGCTTTTACCGCCAATGTTGTAATGACCCCCATAGTTGTACAGCTACTATTTTTCATGAAGGAGTAAGTATTACTTCTGGACACTACACAATCTACCTACAAAATACATCTGGATGGACAGAGTGTAAAAACAACAACCTCACGGTCAAACAAAGATTACCTTATAAACTTCCAAATTCCTATCTTCTGTTTCTCAAAGCCAAATAAAACATCATTTGGCCTACCAAAGGTGACGTCTACCTGAGGAATTCAAAATAGTGATATGCACTTACTCCTGCAACAAAACAACAGAAATACAACTAAATTGGAAACTTAGACCACAAACTAAAATCCAGGACAAACAGCTATTTGAAAGAAAAAGCAATACTTTCAAGTTATTTAAGTTAAACATATTTCTGGATATTGAACTTGTCTTGTCAACAACAGCTACAAAATTATAAAAAGAAATAGAAGTGCAACACTGACATACTCTACTCCTGATTGATGGATTACCAGTTTGTACAACATCATGAGGCCTACCAAGAGTGATGTCATTAGAAGGGTTCTCATCTACTGCTACCCTTCAAACATAATAATTTTATCATAACACTCTTAAAAAAAATCTTAGCTTAAGCATATATCTATTAGATAAGTCAATAAGTATAGGTAAAACAGTGAGCTAATTATGGTGGTCATTCCAACCTTGGCGGTAAAAGCCGCTTACTGCTGTCAGAAGACCGCCAACATACCGCCGCGGCAAACCGCCATGTTCATTCTGACCCACAACAGGCAAACCGCCAAAATACAGACATCCACAAAAGTCCGCCACACCAAAGGCCAGCGAGAAACTGGCGATGACCAAACCTCCACCGTCACGCCAACAGAAATACGCCCACACTATCACGACACACGAATCCACGCGGCGGTCTTTCAACCGCGGTATTTCATTGGCGGTACACACCGCCGCGCTCAAAATACACACACTCTTACAAAACACAGCCACATTGGACAATTCAAAATACACACACCTGATACACATACACACACCACTCCACACACCCATTACAATATAAAACACACACCCACATCACCCACAAACCTCCACTCCTAGAGAATCGGTACCACGCACAGAGAAATAGATATCCGAGCACCCAGACGTGCATATTACATTCACCCAGCAATATTACCAGGCACTTCACACAACACACCAATACACAACACCACACTTAGCACCACACAATCCACCCCACACATCACCCACACCACCCCTTGGCACCGCAAAGACACCCCAGGTTTTCTGAGGATGAACTCAGGGTCATGGTGGAGGAAATCGTACGGGTGGCGCCACAGCTCTTCGGAACACAGGTGCAGCACACCTCCATTGCCAGGAAGATGGAGCTATGGAGCAGAATAGTCGACAGGGTCAACGCTGTGGGACAGCACCCAAGAAATAGGGACGACATCAGGAAGCGGTGGAACGACCTACGGGGGAAGGTGCGTTCAATGGTATCCAGTCACAACATCGCGGTTCAGCGGACTGGCGGCGGTCCACCACCTCCTTCCCCAGAATTTACAACATGGGAGGAGCAGGTCTTGGCGATCCTGAGGGCCTCGCAGGAGTATCTGGAGGAATGGACTCTGGTAAGTCTCATCTTCACTACTTCATCCCCCCCACCCCACCAGCATGCCAACTCATACCCCCACCCACACCCTCACCCCCATCACACCTACTCCTTGCAAATGTCTCACCATCACAACCCACCCATCTCAACCCCGAGCCCTGCATGCGACCACAAAGCATGGTCACCCATCACCAAAGCATGCCCACTGCACATCCCCATCTCCCCCCCAAACCACCGTCACAAAAGCCCCCACACAGGAATGCAAGCACTGGGGTACACGGGCACCCAACCATTGCACGCTATGGCACACACAGATGCAATAACCATCCTTTTATACCCCTGCAGGACCCGAACGCCACGTCACTGCGCAGGAGGGTCCACAAATGTCCACTCCACCCCCAGAAGAGGCCCACAGTGATGACAGCACCTCTGTCGACCTGGATCTAGATGACCAGCCCGGCCCATCGGGGACCTCGGGACAGTCGGTTCCCCTCAGACAGCCACAGGCCACAGCAGACCTTCCCCCCTCTGGGAACACCAGCACAGCACCCACCCAGCGGGCCCATACCTCTATCCCCAGGACACGTCAATCAGCGGTGTGTCCACCACTACAGGGCACCCAGGTTAACCCACCACCCCAACAACAACAGGGACCTGGGGGTGGTGGTAGTGGGCACACGGTCCAGGGGACAGAGGCCCAGGGAAACAGGGGAACTGGGAGGGCTGCTGTGCGACGGGGGGGAACAGGCCCAGGGAACCCACTCTCCACGAGGCCCTCTCCTCCATCATGGGAGCCTACCATCTTTCCCAGGAGACGATGACGGCGGTACTGGCCAGGTTTCAGGAGATCCAGCTCCTGCAGGAGGAACAGTATTTGGGGTTCAGGGAGGAACTATGAACCATCAGTTCCGCCCTGGGCACCATTGTAGGGGCTCTGAATCTGGTAGTCACCACATTACGGGACACTGTGGCACCACAAAGGGCCCCTGACACTAGCATGGACCAAGAACTGCCTACCACCTCTGCCGGCGCTAGTGGACAGGAGGCCCCGCCACAGGACCAACAGGCCACCAGCACCCCACCCCCTGCAGAAGGAGAACCACCCCGCAAGCGGGCCCTGAGAACCAGGAAGAAGACAGAGTAAGATGCCAAGACCCCCGCCAGGAAAGGATACCTCCCTGATTGTCATCCCACTGTCCCACATTGTCACCCTGTCCATCCTTAAACTGCCCCTGCTCCACTTTCCACAGGCATTTGGACAATGCACCTGTGATACAAATAGTCTGGACTCTGCCATGGACAATCCTACACCATCACCCCTCACCGATTTGCAACCACCCACCAATATGGAGCACTGTAATAAACACAGTTATTGCACAAACAATCAGGAGTCTGGCTGTGATTTTGAACAAATGTATTAGACATTACAGTGCCAAAATGCTTATTTACATTGTGATGCTAACATACCAATGTCACACAGCTGTAGTCCATGGGGAAACAAAGCAGATGTCATGCAGTGGGGCCCACATCTCTGAAATCAGAAGGGAAAGTCACAACTCAGTTACGATACACTGGGGGAAAAGGACAGACAGTATAGAGGTAGTAGCCACTACGTCCCTCAGCAGCACACACACCAGAACCTCCCGCACACGTGCAGTCACCACCCCCACTGCCATTTACACGTCCCCTGTGTCCTCTCCCAGTGTGTCTGTGACCCCCTCTTCCAAGATACACAAACGCAGGCAGCCACCCACCCAACAGCCATCCACCTCACGACAGCCTCCAGCCCAAGCACCTGCACCCAAAGACACCAAACTTACAATTCCTACAACCACAACCTCTTCCTCCACTCCCATACCCACTACACCTACCCGTCCCACTGCTCCTAAAAAGCTTTTCCTGTCCAAACTCAACCTCTTTCCACCAAGTCCCCCACCCCGTCCATGTCATAGGACTACAGTCAGCACCTCAGCCACGACAAAACCGGCCCCTGTCATCACAGTCTGCCATGGACTGTGGAGTGCCCCACCCTCCAGGGCAGCCAGTTCGGTACGAAACCAAGGCACGGGCAGCCCACCCCCGGAGAAACATCCCAAAATAGCCAGTGGCCGGCCAGAGAGGGTGAAAACACCAGGGACTAAAACCCCTACCATGGCTCCGGCAGGAAGTGTGGAGACAGCTGGCACACCTCCCAAGGTGGGGAAGGGCCACAGGTGATCAGGGAAGGCTGGGAAGGGCAGCACGCCCGACAACACCGCCATCAGCCCAGCTGGCCAGGAGGGCCCCGCCAGCCCCATCCCAGGTGGGCAGGAGGCCACCAACATGCCCGGCACAGCTGCCCAGGAGGGCCCCGCCAGCCACAGGACAGATGGGCAGGAGGGCCCCGCCAGCCACAGGACAGGTGGCAAATGACCTCCCCGCCATGGCCGGATCCGCTAAACTGGGCCCTTCATCTCAAGCACTGCTGCACTGGGCACCGCCGTCTCAAGTACGCTGCACTGGGCCCTTCATCTCAAGCACCGTTGCACTGGGCCCTTCATCTCAAGCACCGCTAAACTGGGCCCTTCATCTCAAGCACCGCTGCACTGTGCACCGCCGTCTCAAGTACCGCTGCACTGGGCACCGCCGTCTCAAGTACCGCTGCACTGGGCCCTTCATCTCAAGCACTGCTGCACTGGGACCTTCATCTCAAGTACCGCTGCACTGGGCACCGCCGTCTCAAGCACCGCTGCAGTGGGCCCTTCATCTCAAGCACCGCTGCACTGTGCACCGCCGTCTCAAGTACCGCTGCACTGGGCACCGCCGTCTCAAGCACCGCTGCACTGGGCCCTTCATCTCAAGTACCGCTGCACTGGGCACCGCCGTCTCAAGCACCGCTGCACTGGGCCCTTCATCTCAAGCACCGCTGCACTGGGCCCTTCATCTCAAGCACCGCTGCACTGGGCCCTTCATCTCAAGTACTGCTGCACTGGGCACCGCCGTCTCAAGCACCGCTGCACTGGGCCCTTCATCTCAAGTACCGCTGCACTGGGCACCGCCGTCTCAAGCACCGCTGCACTGGGCCCTTCATCTCAAGCACCGCTGCACTGGGCCCTTCATCTCAAGCACCGCTGCACTGGGCCCTTCATCTCAAGCACCGCTGCACTGTGCACCGCCGTCTCAAGTACCGCTGCACTGGGCACCGCCGTCTCAAGCACCGCTGCACTGGGCCCTTCATCTCAAGCACCGCTAAACTGGGCCCTTCATCTCAAGCACCGCTGCACTGTGCACCGCCGTCTCAAGTACCGCTGCACTGGGCACCGCCGTCTCAAGTACCGCTGCACTGGGCCCTTCATCTCAAGCACTGCTGCACTGGGCCCTTCATCTCAAGTACCGCTGCACTGGGCACCGCCGTCTCAAGCACCGCTGCAGTGGGCCCTTCATCTCAAGCACCGCTGCACTGTGCACCGCCGTCTCAAGTACCGCTGCACTGGGCACCGCCGTCTCAAGCACCGCTGCACTGGGCACCGCCGTCTCAAGCACCGCTGCACTGGGCCCTTCATCTCAAGCACCGCTGCACTGGGCCCTTCATCTCAAGCACCGCTGCACTGGGCCCTTCATCTCAAGTACCGCTGCACTGGGCACCGCCGTCTCAAGCACCGCTGCACTGGGCACCGCCGTCTCAAGCACCGCTGCACTTGGCCCTTCATCTCAAGCACCGCTGCACTGGGCCCTTCATCTCAAGCACCGCTGCACTGGGCCTTTCATCTCAAGCACCGCTGCACTGTGCACCGCCGTCTCAAGTACCGCTGCACTGGGCACCGCCGTCTCAAGTACCGCTGCACTGGGCCCTTCATCTCAAGCACTGCTGCACTGGGCCCTTCATCTCAAGTACCGCTGCACTGGGCACCGCCGTCTCAAGCACCGCTGCAGTGTGCCCTTCATCTCAAGCACCGCTGCACTGTGCACCGCCGTCTCAAGTACCGCTGCACTGGGCACCGCCGTCTCAAGTACCGCTGCACTGGGCACCGCCGTCTCAAGCACCGCTGCACTGGGCCCTTCATCTCAAGCACCGCTGCACTGGGCCCTTCATCTCAAGCACCGCTGCACTGGGCCCTTCATCTCAAGTACCGCTGCACTGGGCACCGCCGTCTCAAGCACCGCTGCACTGGGCCCTTCATCTCAAGTACCGCTGCACTGGGCACCGCCGTCTCAAGCACCGCTGCACTGGGCCCTTCATCTCAAGCACCGCTGCACTGGGCCCTTCATCTCAAGCACCGCTGCACTGGGCCCTTCATCTCAAGCACCGCTGCACTGTGCACCGCCGTCTCAAGTACCGCTGCACTGGGCATCGCCGTCTCAAGCACCGCTGCACTGGGCCCTTCATCTCAAGCACCGCTGCACTGGGCCCTTCATCTCAAGTAGCGCTGCACTGGGCACCGCCGTCTCAAGCACCGCTGCACTGGGCACCGCCGTCTCAAGCACCACTGCACTGGGCCCTTCATCTCAAGCACCGCTGCACTGTGCACCGCCGTCTCAAGTACCGCTGCACTGGGCACCGCCGTCTCAAGCACCGCTGCACTGGGCCCTTCATCTCAAGCACCGCTGCACTGGGCCCTTCATCTCAAGTACCGCTGCACTGGGCACCGCCGTCTCAAGCACCGCTGCACTGGGCACCGTCGTCTCAAGCACCGCTGCACTGGGCCCTTCATCTCAAGCACCGCTGCACTGTGCACCGCTGTCTCAAGTACTGCTGCACTGGGCACCGCCATCTCAAGCACCGCTGCACTGGGCCCTCCATCTCAAGCACCGCTGCACTGGGCCCTTCATCTCAAGTACCGCTGCACTGGGCACCGCCATCTCAAGCACCGCTGCACTGGGCCCTTCATCTCAAGCACCGCTGCACTGGGCCCTTCATCTCAAGCACCGCTGCACTGAGCCCTTCATCTCAAGTACCGCTGCACTGGGCACCGCTGTCTCACGTACTGCTGGCCCATGAGCGGCAGGGGCTGGCCCGCATCTGTGTCGGGCAGGGCTGCACGAACCACTCTGGGCACCAGGCCCCCTCCAGAGACCAGTGGAGACTGTTATCCACTTGTGAGACTGTGGCTTTGCACTCCCCAGGATGTAACAGTGGGCAGCCCACCCACTGTATGGACTTGTGAGACTGTGGCTTTGCACTCCCCAGGATTGAACAGTGGCCATGGAGGCCCCTCGTGGATCTGGCATCGTGCACTCATCTGGCTGAGTGCCCCCCCCCTTCCCTTCCTCCTGAGGTGCCTGTAGTTTTGCTATCTGATGCCCCTGCAGTGTTCTCTCCGTTGGAGTCAGGTATCCTGTGTGGGCTTTGCCCATGTGATTTGGGCCCAGTGGTCCACGAACAATGCCTGCTACAATGCTCAGACTTGTACATTTATGTATATAAGAGTTTTTGATGTGTATATATTTTTTTTGGGCAGTAATACAATATATTACAATGTTTATAATCATTTCCTTTTGTATTTGCATTCTTCCGGGGGGTTTGGAGGGTGTCACTCTGATGTGTTGTTATGCATTGATTTGTGTGTTATAGTGGGTGGGGGTGAGGGTGGGTGTGTCGCGTATGTGTGTACCCGTAATAATTTCCCATCCCCCCTCCCCTGTGTCGTAGGTGCAGTACTCACTGTTGTCTTCTGCGCCGGCGTTCGTGCCCCTGGTAGAGGAGCAGGAACACTATAGCTGGGAGTATGTGGAGTTCGGGTTCCATGCTGTCCTGATTTCTCGTGGGGTGTATGGAGGTGAGCGTTTTCCCTTCGAAATGGCTGTTTCCGCTGTGTTTTTCTCGGCGGGGCTACCGCCCCGGAAAAGGTGGCATATTGGTAGGTTGTGATACAGTGGGTGGTACATTGTCTCCCGCCTGTCTGTTGGCGGTGACCGCCGCGCTGTTTGTTTTTACTGCCGTGGCAGGCGGTGTGTTGATGTGGCGGTCGCTGTTGGCGGTTTCCGCCAGGGTCGGAATTCCATTTTTTTTCCCGCCAGCCTGTTTGCAGTTTGGCCGCAGCTTTAACACCGACCGCCAGGGTTGAAATGACCCCCTATAAGTAGTAAGTGTGATGCATAGTAATGATAATTTATAATAACATATTTGGCACTTATGGGGTATTTTAGAATGCCTATATGATTGTTTTTCCCCACTGTTCAATAATGAGGCCCTCATTACAACCCTAGCGGTTGGTGTTAAAGCAGCTGTAATACTGCCAACAAGCCGGTGGTAAAAAAAATGGGGTCACGACCACAGTGGGAACCAACAATACAGCCAGCCACTTTAACACTCTGACCGCCACGACGGTAGCAACAAACACCTTGGCGGTAACCGCCAACAGCCATGTGGAAGACAATGTACCTCCCACCCAATCACAACCCGCCAATCCACCAGCTTTTCCGGGACGGTACCAACGTCATGAAAAGCACGGCAGAAACATGACTTGGAAGGGAAACCACTCACCTCTCGTCACTCAACGAAGACCCAGGACACCATGGAGCCCGAGCTGCAGGTCCTGCCCGTGCTGGTCTACCTCCTCATCTACCAGGGATACGAAAGGCGGCAACGACGACCACGGTGAGTACTGCACCTGGTACACAGAGGATGGGGGGAGGAAAAAGAGAGTGACACACACACGCAACAAGCAACACCCCCACCCGCACCCTGACCCACAACACCGTACACACAACAACATGCATCAACATTACATTTACACCCCGTAAACCCCTGGAAGAACGCAAAGACAAAAGGAATTGAGTTAAACAGCAATATTTTAGAAATAGGCAGATAGCCATAATAACTAGAAAAACTGTATATACAAAAATATACAATATGTACATAAGACAGTACATTGTCGTTTCAAAATGTCCGTGAGCCACTAGGCCAAAAATCATTGGCCAAGCCCACACTTGACTCCTGCCTCAATACGGAGAGAACACTGCAGGGGCATCGGGTCAAAAACACAGGCACCTCAGGGGGATGGGGGTGGGGGTACATCAGCCAGAAGATGGAATAACGCCACTGCTCCTCGAGGGGGCTCCATGCCACTCCTTGGTCCTGGGGAGTGCAAGGCCACAGTCTCTCTAGTGGCTGGTTTGCCCACTGCTTGGTCCTGTGTAGTGCAAAGCCACAGTCTCACAAGTCTTTCAAGTGGGTGATTTGCCCACTGCTTGCTCCTGGGGAGTGCAAAGCAACAGTCTTACAAGTCTCTCAAGTGGGTTGTTTGCCCACTGCTTGGTCCTGGGGAGTGCAAAGCCACAGTCTCTCAAGTCTCTCAAGTGGGTGGTTTGCCCACTGCTTTATCCTGTGGAGTGCAAGGCCACAGTCTCTCTAGTGGGTGGTTTTCCCACTGCTTGGTCCTTGGTAGTGCAAAGCCACAGTCTCACAGGTCTCTCAAGTGGGTGGTTTGCCCACTGCTTGGTCCTGGGGAGTGCAAAGCCACAGTCTCACAAGTCTCTCAAGTGGGTGGTTTGCCCACTGCTTGGTCCTGGGAAGTGCAAGGCTACAGTCTCTCTAATGGGTGGTTTGCCCACTGCTTGGTCCTGGGGAGTGCAAGGCCACAGTCTCACAAGTCTCACAAGTGGGTGTTTTGCCCACTGCTTGGTCCTAGGGAGTGCAAAGCCACAGTCTCATAAGTCTCTCAAGTGGGTGGTTTGCCCACTGCTTGTTCCTGGGGAGTGCAAGTCCACAGTCTCTCTAGTGGGTGGTTTGCCCACTGCTTGGTCCTGGGCAGTACAAAGTCAAAGTCTTAAAAGTCTCTCAAGTGGGTGGTTTGCCCATTGCTTGGTCCTAGGGAGTGCAAAGCCACAGTCTCATAAGGCTCTCAAGTGGGTGGTTTGCCCACTGCTTGTTCTTGGGGAGTGCAAGTCCACAGTCTCTCTAGTGGGTGGTTTGCCCACTGGTTGGTCCTGGGCAGTACAAAGTCAAAGTCGCACAAGTCTCTCAATTGGGTGGTTTGCCCACTCCTTGGACCTGGGAGTTGCAAAGCCACAGTATCACAAGACTCTCAAGTGGGTGGTTTGCCCACTGCTTGCTCCTGGGCAGTGCAAGGTCACAGTTTTCCAAGTGGATGGCTTCTTCTACTGGTTCTGGAGGGGGCTTTGTGGCCAGTGTGCTTCATCCTGCCTAGGAGGGGGGAGTGGATGCCTTCTTCCACTGATCCTGGAGGGGGCCATGTGGCCATTGTGCTTCATCCTGCCAAGGATAGGGTGAGTGGATGCATATCTCCACTGGTTCTGGAAGGGGCTTTGTGCCAAGTGTACTTCATCATGCCAAAGAGGGGGTGAGTGGATGCCTTCTTCTACTGGTGTCTGGAGGGGGCTTTGTGCCCAGTGTGCTTCATCCTGCCAAGAAGGGGGTGAGTGAATGCCTTCTTCCACTGGTCCTGGAAGGGGCCTTGTGCCCAGTGTGCTTCATCCTGCCAGGCATAGGGTGAGTGGATGCATATCTCCACTGGTTCTGGAGGGAGCTTTGTGCCTAGTGTGCTTCATCCTGCCAAGGAGGCGGTGAGTGGATGCCTTCTTCCACTGGTTCTGGAGGGGGCTTTGTGCCCTTTGTGCTTCATCCTGCCAAGGAGGGGGGAGTGGATGCCTTCTTCCACTGGTTCTGGAGGGGGCTTTGTGCCCAGTGTGCTTCATCCTGCCAAGGAGGGGGTGATTGGATGCCTTCTTCAACTGCTTCTGGAGGGGGCTTTGTGCCCAATGTGCTTCATCCTGGATGGTGCAAGGTCACAGTCTCTCACCTGGGTGCGTGAGGCACGGGATTTGCAGGGAACAGGTTGCATGATAGTCCATGGAGGCAGGGATAGACTCCATCCTGTGGCGGGTAAGGCTGCAAACTGGTGGCAGTGCACTGCTGGTGGGGGTGCTGCCAGTGGTGGTGGGAGGCTTCAGCCCTTCTCCTGCAGCCCCAGACAGCTGCCCACTGGGGCTACTGCTGCTGGTAGTGGTCCTACTGTCAGCAGTGCAGGTGGCGGTACTTGCGGCGGGACCTGCGGCAGTGCTAATGGCAGGGCATGTGGCGGTGCTGCCTGTGGTGCAGGTGCCAGTGCTGCCAGTGGTGGAGGGAGGCTCCAGTCCTTCTCCTGCAGCCTCAGACAGCTGCCCACTGGGGCTGCTACTGCTGACAGTAGTGGTGCTAGCAGCAGTGCTGGTGGCGGGGCTAGCGGCGGGGATGCTGGCGGTGCTGGCCGCAGTGCAGGTGGTGGGGATGGCGGCTGTGCTGGTAGCCACCAGGCCTTCACCTGCAGCCTCCGATGGCTGAAGTGCCTTGCTAGGTGTTTTCTGCCCCTGAGGAGGCCTTGCTGGGTGGTTCGTGCTCCTTGCCCTTGCTGCATACTGTCCCCCTCTTCACCTTGGCAGGTGGTGGAATGGTTTTGTCCTTTGCAGGGGTTGGTGGCACACTGGCTGGGCTGACGGGTGCCCCCTTTGAGCCTCTGTGAGTTACAGGTACCACAGCGGATGTCGACTTGGTGGCTGTGGTGCTGGCCTGGGTTCTGGACACCCTGGCCTGAGTGGAAGGATGGGGGGGACGGAGAGGGAAGAGGTCAATGTTTGCCAGGAAAAGCTTCTTAGAGACACTAGGGAAGAAAGAGGGAGAGGGTTTGGGAGCGGAGGAAGAGGGAGTGGTTGTAGTCTCCCCTCCTGTCCCCGTCGTGGTACTCCCCTCGCCCTCCGTCCCACTGTTGCCCTCACCATTGGTGGATTCGGTCTCCAGGCCCATGTGGGATGCAGCTCCCTCCATCGCCAATGCCCCTGCTCCTCCACCAGATGATGCTAATGCACACAAGGACAGGGTGACAAGGGGGGAGACACAGAGGACACACTTGGCCAATGCCAGCAACACCACTACCGTTGGCGTACACAATACACAGGGGGCAGCCCTATGCACTAGGCCATGCTCTACCAGTTACTAAGATAGTCACCAGCCAATGGGGTACAATGCCTACTGCCATTATCTGCACACCTGAAACCCACAGGACCCTGCCCAGTAGTAGATGCCCACTAACACTAATGGGGTAGGAATGCTCCAGAGCCTGCACAACAAGGCACCTACCCTGCCATCTTCGCCCTGGCTGAGGGGCACCCATAGCCCACATCCCCCTCCCAGGCACCCAAAATCATGATTCAGAATCTGTACTCACCCCCTAGTGGCTGCTGTGATGCCTTCAAGCACCCATCAAACTCCAGATATGCCACTGCCAGGATGCGGAACATCAGGGGGTTCATGGTGTGACGGGCACCCCTTCCTCATTGGGAGGCCAGTCCAAGCTGGACCTCCTCCGTCTTCTTTGCCCAGCGGTGCAGGTCCTCTCAACTTTTGCGGCAGTGGGTGCTCCGCCTGTCAAAGACCCCCATGGTTGGCACCTCCTTGACGATGGCACACCAAATACCCTTTTTCTGGTGGGTGCTGACCTGCAGGGAAAAGACAGCAGGAAAAGGATTAGTCATACTGTCCTGTCATCCTCATGGCCCACCATATCCTCAAATCCCCTTACACACATACAGTAGCCACCATACATGTGGCACTCTGCCCAGCACCCCTCAGCCCCCCTACATGTGGCTTACACACACAGCACTCCATACATTCATGGCCCATGCATCATGCTCACAGTGTACTCACCTGTTTGTCTGGAGGACCGTAGAGTAACGTGTACTGGGGTAGGATCCCATCCACCAGTTTCTCCAACTCCTCTGCAGTGAAGACAGGGGGCCTTTCCCTAGACACATGAGCCATTGTCGCTTCCAGACACAGGTCACAGCAGCACTTGCAGTGTAGGTCCTCTCTTGTTGAAGGTCACGTAGCAAGTGAGAGAACAGATAGAAAATGGCGGTCACGTCCTTGGCGGTGCGTACTGTCATCGCCGGTGTAAATCGCCATTGGCTCCTTGAACCCATAGGGCCCAATGATAACCAATGCTAAGTTGCGTGGCGGTCTTTGGCTGCCTACCGCGACGGCGCACAACGCCAGTGGAATTACCTTATTTTCACCTGTGACTCTTCACAGGTCAGGCAGACGCCATTTCAGGGGGGGGGCACAAGGCATGGCACCTAACTGCTTCACAGTAGACACTGGCACAGCAACTGACTTTTGGATTCACATACTGGTTCTGTAAAGGAAAAAAATCATCATTAGTGCAATAGATGTGTGAATATGACCCTCTGCTCACCATTTTCTTCCATAGTCTTCAACCGCTGAGGCTGAATATGAGATGGTGACATCCTCCAGTGTACAGACCACTGGTGGACCTTGCAACAATGGAGGACAGATACATTATCCTAACCTACAGACTTGATCGGGCCACAATCCAAGAACTGCGTTCCCAATTGGAGCCAGACCTGATGTCAGCTATCCGCCAGCCCACAGGTATCCCCACTCTAGTGCAGGTCCTGTCAGTACTCCATTTCCTGGCAAGTGGTTCCTTACAAACAACAGTGGCCATGGCATCAGGGATGCCTCAGCCAATGTTCTCCAACGTGTTGACAAGAGTGTTGTCAGCCCTGCTGAAACACACACGCAGCTACATCGTTTCCCCCAGGTGGATGATTTGGCCACAGTGAAAGCTGACTTTTATGCCCTGGGACATATCCCAAACATCATTGGTGCCACTGATGGTACACATGTTTAAAGGAAAGGAAAAAGCTATCACTCTAGGAATGTGCAGATGGTGTTTTTGGCGGACCAGTACATCTCCCATGTGAATGCCAAATATCCTGGCTCTGTGCATGATGCCTTTATCTTGAGGAATAGCAGCATCCCATATGTGATGGGCTTACTCAAGGGGCACCGGCTGTGGCTAATAGGTGAGCCCAAGGTCCCCACACAGTATAAGTAGGTGTCTGGGTATGGGGTTTTCCCTAAGGGTTAGTGTGTGTCTAACAAGTATCCCTCGATATTTGCAGGTGACTGGTTATCCCAACCTCTCATGGCTACTGACCCCAGTGAGGAATGTCAGGACAAGGGCAGAGGAACGATACAAAGAGGCACATGGGCATACAAGGAGGATTATTGAGCAGACCTTCAGCCTCATGAAGTCAAGGTTCCAGTGCCTCCATCTGACAGTTGGATCCCTGTACTACTCACCCAAGAAGGTGTGCCAGATCATCGTTGCATGTTGTATGTTGCACAACCTGGCCTTGAGACACCAGGTGCATTTCCTGCAGGAAGATGAGCCTGAAGATGGTGTTGTGGCAGTGGTGGAACCTGTGGACTGTGAGGAAGAGGAGGCAGAGGAAGATGTTGACATGCACAAGATGGCACCGATAGATACAATAACACTGCTTTTGCTGTATTATATGGGTGTGTTTCCCTGTATGATTGTGATTTCCCTGTCAGCTTTGCCTTGTGTGCGTGGTGATTTTGTGAGCTGGGTGAGTCTCTCTACTGGGCATGCTGTGGTGATGGGTGTTCATGGAGGTCTGTGATGGGGGCCCATGCATTGGTGTTACATGCAGAGCTTGGTATTGGGATGGGTGGGTTGTGATAGTGGGGTATGTGTGAGGTGGTGGAGTGATGGGGTGAGGGTAGGGGTAGGAGTTTGTTATGGCATGCAGGTAGGGCGGGGAGATAAAGTAGCAAAATTTGACTTACCAGAGTCCAGTCCTCCTGCTACTCCTGCGAGGCCCTCAGGATGCATTATTGCCAAGACTTGCTCCTCCCATGTTCTTAGTTGTGGGGGAGGAAGTAGGGGTCCACTGCCAGTCCTCTGTACGGCTACCTGGTGTCATGCAACCACGGAACGTGCCTTCTACCTCTTCCTGATGTCATCCCTAGTTCTGGGGATGCTGTCCCACGGCGTTGACCCTGTCCATGATCCTCTGCCATTGCTCCATCTTCCTTGCAATGGACGTCTGCTGCACCTGTGATCTGAATACCTGTGGCTCTACCCGGATGAGTTCCTCCACCATGACCCTTAGCTCCTCCTCTGAAAACCTGGGGTGTCTTTGGGGTGCCATGGATGTGGTGTGAGTGGTATGTATGAGGATGTGTGGGGTGATGTGTGGGGTGCTGTGTTGTGAGGTGCGTTGATGATGTATGGGTGATGATGTATTGTGCCTCTCATTGAGTGGGTGCTCGTGGCTTGTCTCTCTTTGCTTGCTATCTTTTTTTTTCACTGTAAGGGGTTGTGGGTAATGTGGGTGGGTGTTTTATAGTGGTGTGGGTGTGTGGGTGTAGTGTGTGTATGTGTGTCAGGTGTGTATAGTTTGAATTGTCCAATGTGGTGTAGTTTTGTAAGTATGTGTGTATTTTGAGCGCCGTGGTGTGTACCGCCAATGGCTTACAGTGGTTGAAAGACTGCTGCAGTGATCTGTGGGTCGTGACACTGTGGGCGTATTCCTGTTGGCGTAATGGTGTGCGTTTTGGTACCACAAGTTTATCACTGACCTTTTGTCTGGCAGACTTGTGTGGGTGTCTGTATAGTGGCAGATTTCTTAGTGTAGGTCATACTATCCGTAGCGGAATATCGCAGCGGTCACGGTATGTTGGTTGCCGTTGGCATGGCGGTAGGCGACATTTACCGCCAGAGTCCTAATGAGGGCCTGAGTCTCTTTACAAGACTTCATTTATAGTGTAAAAGTATGGAAGCTGAGACTAGTGTGACGGGGGAATGAAATACTTCATATTATATGTATGAAAACTTCACAGGGAAACACACCCGTATAGTATCAATTTGTTGTGTTTTATTATGAACAAATCTTTTTTCATTACAGATTGTGGAGCTTTAATGATCAAATTTATAATATGATACTTTAACTTCTATTTATGTTTTGTTCCTTTTTACACAGATTAAAGGACCCATTTGTTGCAGTAATGTAGGTCACTAATTGCACCTTTCTCCATTAACAGACCATCCATAATTATACCCAACTAGAGATAAGTAATTAGAGTGATACCATAATACACACTGATGAAAACACTGATTGACCCACATGTATACTTGTACACACACTAACTCACCAAAACACACATTCATCCATACACTGACACACCCAGCTATACTCTGATCAGGCACTGACACACCCGTAAACATACTCATGCATACACTCAGACACCAGCCATACTCTGACACAAAAACCAACACATTCAGACACACACCAATGCAGATAATGACACACCAAGCCAAATAATAATGCATCCAATGATACTCTCGGGTACACACTGATGCATAAACTGACACATTCAGGCACATATTGATGTAGACACTGACATACCCAGGAAAACACCAATACAGACACTTACACCCCCAGCATACACTGATGCAGGCACTGAGACAACCAAGCACACACTCATACATACACTGAGACACCCAACTATACACCAATGCACACACAGACACACCAGCCCAATCACTAATGCATTCAATAACACAGGCAGGCACACACTGATATGTACACTGACACACCCAAGCACATAACAGTCCAGAAACTGACAGTCCGAGCCGAACACTAATGCATTTCTTAACATACCAAGGCATACACTGATGCAGACACTGACACAACCAGGTTTACAATCAAGTTTACACTGAAACACTCCTGCACACATTCAGATAGAAACTAACATAGTGAGGCACACACTCATGCATATACTAGCACACTAAGTCACATACTCATACATACACTAATACACCCAGGCACACACTGACAAATACACTGCCACAGCCAGGTACATACTGATGTATTTGGACAAAATGGCCACAGCACACAGAAAGTATAGTCCAATAGTAAGGCAGGGATAAGTATCCCTGGTAGTATGTTGCTGAGGTACAGAGTTGAATGGAGTCTCAAGTCCTGTTTAGAGCTGGTGTCTTTTATTTGTAGATACTAGACAACATTATGACATCAACGAGATACAGCCAACACGTGTTTCGTCACACCAGTGACTTTATCAAGGCTGGGCTGTCCGGCCAGGATGGTACGTAACGGAGGTAAGTATTAAAGGGAGCCCCATGATCAGTTGAGTGGGCTTTGGAGCGTCAGTAGTAACTTCTAAAAGTAGACCTAACAATAGTGTGGCTGAGTAAGAAAATATGCAAGTGTGGAAAGGCAGGTAAGCAGACCCTGATAAGCCTGTGGTCGGAACCTGAGAAGGCGAGGGGATGTGTAGCACCAAGTAGTCACGATGATGCACTAACACACCCAAATACACACTCATGCATACACTAGCATACACAGACACACACTGATGTATGCACTAACACACCCACACACACACTGATACATTCACTAACATACACAGGCACACACTCATGTATGTACTAATACACCCAGGCACACACTCCTGCATACAATAACACACCAAGTCACACACTCATGCATACTCTGGTACACCCAAGCACATGCTGACACATACAGTGACACACTCATGCACACTGTCATGCATACATTGATCGACCAAGGCACACACTTATGCACACACTGATACACCCAAGCATATACTGATACATATACAGAGACATCCAAGCATACCCTGAGACATACACTGAGACACCGAAGTACACACTAATGCATACACTGACATACCCAAGCACACACTGTCAAGTACACTAACACACTGAAGCATACAGTGATGCATATAATAAAAGGGCAAAGGCCAGGCCCTGTAAAAAAATCATAAGTTGCAAGGATATTATAGCAGTAAAAAAACATAGACATTCACTTAAAAAACAAAGGTTACAGAGACATTGTAGTGAGGCAGATATTTCACATGCACTAAACCATAGAAATTCAGTATTTATAGTTACCTCACCTTACTATAACTTATGCCCCCCCAAAGCACTGCTTATGACCTCACAAGTTACATCACTGATGACATGGTCAGTAACATCACTGATGGCATCTCAAATAACATCCCTGATGACATCATCTGGTGAATGTAACTGCTTTCTTAGTATTTATAAGATTTCAAGATTTATAATCAGGCGCTACATATTTGAAATTACTTTTGTGTTCTATAGAATTAATAAGTGTTAGTTTTTGAAATATAGGTTTTCTGTACGGTTGTGTGAAGTTTTGTATCACTGGTTGAATGGATTTCTGAGTTGCTCTATGGGTTTGAGTCAGTGTCTGTGAGTGGTTATATATATATATATATATATATATATATATATATATATATATATATAACTGGGTGTGTGAGTGACTGTATAAGTCTGTGAATGGGTGTGTAACTAGATATTTAAGTGTATAATTTTTTAGGTGTGTGATCGGCTGCCAATACTTCAACCAGGAAGTGTTGGCAGCCATCCTGGGACTCGGCTTCAGTCATAGGAACAAAAGTGAAATCAAAAGAAAAGGGGCCAGGTTGGAGTCATCCTGACTCCTTAGCTCTGGTGCTGGGGTCCCGCCAGATGAAAAAAAAAAAAAAAACTTTAAAAAAAACAATGTTACCATAATTTCAGGAGAAAAAAAAGCACAGTCTCCTATGCTTTTTAGATTAAAGCCCCCAGGCCACCCCTCCTAATTTTTTTCCTTTCCCAGGAACTGCCACCTCCTGGGGGCTTTTTTTCCATATTACCTGGGAGGTGCGCACCGAGGACTCCCGCCTCCCTGCTTCAAAATGTATTTATTTTACTAGAGGGGCCCTGTGGACCCACTTGAGTACTGAGGATGCCACCTCCCCGGGGGTTAAAATGGAATTATAAACAGGGGGACTGCACAGTCCCTCCCAGAAGCCCCGGGGACCACCAGCTCCCCAGGGTTAATATTAAAGTATATACAGAGGGCCGTGCAGGCCCCACCGCAGCCCTCAGGACCGCTACTACCCTGGGGCTTTACTCATAATTAAGGGGGGACCATATGGCCCCCCCAAAGCCACAGGGACCGCTGTGTCTCCTGCGCTGAATTAAAAGGGAAATGGTTGCAGGCCTTGACCACCAGGCCCTGGGAACCACCACCTCCCCAAAACTACGTAATGAAAATTGTTGGTGGACCCAACCCACGCAGACCCCCTTGGGCCCCAGTGACCAACACCTTCCCAGGGCAACAACAAATAAATATATCGGGCCACACAGATCCCCCTGAGTCTTGACGATCACCACCTCTCTGGAACAGCATTAAAAAAATATATGGGGAGCTGCAAGGAACCCCCCCTCCTCCCGGGAAGCATCCCGAACAACGAGTCTTGAACAACAAAGCCATAGAAAACAAAAGTGGAACAACGCTTTTGTTTTCCACGACTTCCTTGTTCAGGGCCTTAACCATGCATGTGTGAACCACGTACATGCGTGGTTAAGGCACAGAAGAAGGGAGTCGACGCGATGAAGGAGGAGGTAAGATGGGCTGGGACTGGGGCTGTTTTTTGGGGGGTGGGGGCTCGGTGTGATTAAGGTTTAGGGGCGGGAGAACGGGGTGAAGGTTTATGTTTTAGGGGTGGGGGGGTTGGGGTGCTTTAGGTTTTAGGGGAGAAGGTTGGGGTTGGGGTAATTTTGGGGGTGGGGGATTGGGGTGGTTGTGACCGTGGGGGGGTTGTGGTAATTTTCACGGGTTGGGGGCTGGGGCGACTGATGCTGGAACCATGCATGCTGATCACTAATGCCTTTACCAGGAATGCCTTTACAACGAAAAATCGTTGTTAAGGCATTTGTGGTAAAAGCATTAGTGGTAACAACGAGGTCGTTGTTCCGACCTAGTTGTTCAGGCATGGGTGGTTGAAGCACTCATTGTTCGGACATATAACCCCCCGGGCCCTGGGGACCACCATTTCCCCGGAGATACATTTTAAAACAATATGGGGGGGGCTACACAGACCCTCCAGACTCCGGGGAGCACCACCTCCCTGAGTTTACATAATAAAAAAACTTAGGTGGGTGGTGGCAAACCTCCCGAGGTCAATGGGACCACCACTCCTCCGGGACAACACTCAGAAAATATATGAGGAATGTCACGGACACCCCTAGTCCCCACGGACCACCACCTCTCTAGGGCTACATAATATAAAAACGTCGGGGGACCATGCAGAGCAGCCCTAGTCCCAGTGACCACCACCTCCACAGGACACAATTAACAAAGTATATGGGGGAACCACATGGACACCACAGGCCTTGGGGACCACCACCTCCCCAGGGCTACATTTTAAAACTATGTGGGGAAATCACACAAACCCCCAGGCCCTGGGAACCACCACCTCCCTGTGACTTTTTAAAAATAATTTATAAGGGGGGGCCACAAGAGCCCTCGGGGCTCCAGGGACTAGCACTTCCCCGGGGCCAAATACTTTTTATTGAAAGGGATAGGGGCCACATTGCCCCTGTCCCTAGGTCAATTTGGCCCAGAAGACCCCATCCCTTTGGGCCGGGCCACATGTACCTTGGTACCCAGGTCACCCAGCATAGATTTCTAGGGACTGCAGGGTGAGCCTCAGGGCCCCTGTGGTCTCACCGGCTCCCATCTCCTGTGGGAGACGGCATTTCTCCAGCACGCAGGGAGCTGCCTTATATGGCAGCTCCATGCATGCAGGAGACATATTTTCATCTCTTTCCCTGCTCACATGATAGTGTGCAGGGAAAGAGATGAAAACTCTGCTTTTAGAATGCAGGAGCATTTTTAAAGCTTCTACTTGCTGACAGCAAAGTGTTTGCTTTTGCTTGGAGAAAGGGGAGCTGTCAACTCCTGCCAAGCCAAAGCGAATGGCTACCTCCTGAGGGTGGACACCTTGGGAGGTTGCAGGAGCCGGACCTAGGGGGTGGCTGTCCCCAGTGCCATGTATGGCTCCAAGAGGGGGGCCGGGATGCCCCCTTCCATCTTTGAAATTTTGCCCAAAGGGAGGTGGTGGTCCCCACAGCTGGGGTTTCACACGGACCCCCTATGAAAATATTTTTGTAGCCAGTGGAGGTGGCAGTCCCTCAGGGAACCCCCATTGTAATGTTTTAAAATTAAAGCCCCGGGCAGGCGGTGTTCCGACTATTAATAGATAGCATATGGGAGATGGTGATCCCTGGGGCCTGACTGGGTCCACAGGACTCTCTTGTATTTGTATAATGTCTTGGCCTTGAGACGAGGTGGTCCCAGGATAACGGGTAGCATGCGGCCCCCCCTCTGAATACTATTAACTGTAAGCCCCAGGGACGTGGTGGTCACCGTCCCTGGGGCTAACATAACCTGCCCCTTTTTCTTTTTTTTAACTGTTTTTTGGAACTTGGTTGAAGCTGAGTCCCAAAATGGCTGTCAACACTTGTTGCTTGAAGTGTTAGCAGCCAATCAGATCTCAGCAGGAGATATCTCTTGATTTGAGGCCCTAAGTATACCCATTTCCTTTCCCTTTAATATTTAAAAAATACTGAATGGATTTACACCAAATAAAAAAAAGGGTGTTCTGCTGACCAAAGTTATCTTTTTGCCTAAATTGGTGTAGTTCCATCAAGTGGTTTGGGCTGCAGGAGTGTACCAAGAGTCTATGGAAATTAACATGGGAAACACACTGTTTTTGACCTCTGCCCCCTTTTTCTTGCCCCTCACCCCCCACTGGATGAATCATCCCAAAATTTTCCTTGCACAACAAGCCCAAACTTGAGACTTGATACGAATATTATACAACAATAGTATAAAGCTGCTTTCAAAATACCCACTTGGGCTCAATGGTATTAAGAAGAAAGGAAATGCTGGCATGTCTGTCAATCCAACAGCATTTCAGCTATGGGTGCTGTATGCATTGCATGGAATTAAAATGGTCTCAAGGGATAAATGCAAGTTACAAGGCGTAGTTTTTATGTGATTATTTTTTATGTGATAGTTTAACAAATATGCGTTGCTGTTTTGGGTTTAGTGTTTCGTCTATCTTTATGGTGATGTCCTGAACTTGCACTATTGTAAATAGAAACAAAACATTGCACTTTCTGTCAGTAAACAAGGCGAAGGTAGCCAAAATACGTTTGCTGGTGGCATCAATGAATTGATTGAAACTTTTTGCAAGTATTTGAACATAACATGCATTGGTCCTTTCTTTTTCAAGAACATTGGCAGTCGCCACTAGATAGTTATAGTTAGGACCTAGTTTCTATATAAAAAGCATTCTTTTACTTGCCTATATCTTTAGTGCTGCTTGAAAAATCTTCACAAAACTTTCCAAAAAATATTTGTCAGTCTCATCTAGCTGCTGCCTGGAAGGTTTTGGGGTGATTTGGGGGAGGGGGGAGGCCAAGAAAACAGGGTGGTCCCAAAACACGTTTTCCCCATTCATTTTTCCATAGGGATTTTGAACAGCAATAGCACAAAAACTACTGGACAGAAGTACACCAAATTTGGCAGGAAGGTAGGCCCTGGTCCAAAAAAACAACCTTTTCTGTCTTGATGTAATTCTGTTCATTAGTTTTTGAGAAATTGAGAGGAAAACAAATTTGTATATCAAGGGTCGCAAAGGATTAGCGACCCCTTCCTATCTTGTGCTCAGATCTTATTGGCTGATAACACTTCAACAAAAGAAGCCGTTGACGTGTTGTCAGCCATCTTGGGACTCAGCTGAAGCTGAGTTCCCCAAAAAAAGTTTAAAAAGAAAGAAAAGGGACTGGGGCATGGGCTTGCTGACTCCTTAGCTCTATGGAGTAGCTGTGGATATGCTGATCCGCCATAAAATTTTAAAAAACTTAAGCGCAGTCTACAGCACTTCGTTATCATAATGTCCAAGGGGTGGGCCAAGTCCCAGGTTCTTCTGTGTTAAAAGAGGCGGCGGGCCTTCTGGCCCTCTCTCGCTGTCTCAGGGGACTGCCACCATCCAAGGGCTTATTATTTGTATGCAGGAGCCCTATGCCCCCTGTCAAGGGGACCGCTACCTCCCCAGGGCTGTGTTAATATGCAAGAGGCATGACCGGCCCCCTTCCACTCCCCGGGGCTATTAGGTAATAGTAAGTGGGCTGGGCCTGTGGCAACATGCAATTTATTTGAGGGGGCAACGTGCCCCCCTGTTGCCCCGGAGACCACCACCCCTGGAGCAACGCTGTATTTGGAGTGAGTGGACCATGCCCTGGTAACATCACCTCCTGGGGGACTTCCTTAAAAAAAAGAAAGTGGGTCCCAATGGGACCCCCAAGCCTTGGGGAGCAAGACCCCCTGGGGCTATGTCTACATTGGAGGGGGGCTGCACAGCCCCCCTCTAGAAGCCTCCGTTGACCCTAGGGACCGCCACCCTAGAGGGCTGACTCCTGCTTTGTCCCTGGGTGCCCACCTCCGGGACATAGCTATTTGCTGTGGCTTGGCTACAGCTGAAGAGCTGCAGCCCAGCCACAGCAAATAATTCATTTTTTGACAGTGGAACCTGTAAAGCAAGTCCTGCTGTCAGAAAACTGAAGCTTTTATCTTTGTCAGATGAAATGCTTCAGCAAGCACGGAGCTGCTGTCAAAGTAGCTCCATTCCTGCTGAAACAATGGCACTGCGAGGAAAGCCTTAAAGCTTTCCTCACACTACCAAGTACCCCATATTTTACATTGAACACAAATATCTCTTCTAAGTATATAAGCTATTAAATCCTAAACAAACTCTGGCCCTCATTGTGACTCTAACCCCACTTGTACCGCCAGGGCGGTTGGAAAGCCAGGCCAGAGATTAGCATCTCTGACCCGGCGGTCCAATGAAGACTGTCAGTGGTATCAAGAGTCAGCTTTCCACCATGGTTTCTGTCGTGGTAGCACTGCCATGAAAACCATGGCGGAAAGGCTACCGGTGACAGGAAATTTCTTTCCTGTCACCAGCAGATGACTTCCCATCCGTCTGCAATCTAAGTGCCACACCCCCCTCCATACCAAAACTGCCCTCCCCTAACCCCTTCTAGAACATCACCCCCAACCCCCATCTAGTACAGTGCCCCACCCACTCCCCGCATACACACACATGCACACAGACACTCACATGCACCTTGCATACACTCATTCACCAATACTTACATACACGCATTTACTCACAAGCATCCATACATGCATTCATTCACAAGTATCCACAATCACATTCACTCGCAAGCATCCATACACGCACTCACTTCAACAATCATACATGAATTCAAACACACATACACACACGCATTCAAACATGCATACACACAGGCATTCAAACATGCATACACATACGCATATACACATGTATACACACTTACATTCACACACGCAGACAACACCCACTCATACACACACACACACAACACCCCCCACCCTCCCACCTCCCTCCCCTGTCAGACGATCTACTTACGTTTTCCAGTGAGGAGGTCGTTTAGCAGGGAACGGGAACAGGCACTTCTACCATCAGTAGCACCCCGACATCAGGACACCACCAGGCCGTATTATAGGTCATAATATGGCTGGTGGATTCCTTTTGGCAGAGCGGGGCTGGTGGTGGAATTGCCCATGCACCTCTGACCACCAGCACGACTACTAGAGGATTTCCTCCCACTATGTGGTGGAAATCCTTCAGTACTCGTGTTTTTGACTTGGCTATATCATTGGCGCTGTTTGACAAATCTTTATGAAAGTTTCCCCCAAATGAGTGTCCTCTACGGTTTTGTTGTGCATGGAAAGCTTTGGAATGATCTGTCAAGTGGGGCCGAGAAAAAGTGGAGGTAAAAAAAACAGTGCATTTCCGGTTTCAATGCCCATAGAGATATCAGGCACAAATAAAGTCCAAATGCTGGACGGAAACACACCAGATATTGCAAAAAGATAGCTCTTGGTCCAGGAAGCCCCCTTTATGTTTTTTGGTGTAAATCTATGCAGCAGTTTTTGAGATATTTAAAGAAAACTAAATTGGTATTTCTGGGTGGAGCCTAAGCAGAGATCTCATGTTGAGATTTGATTTGCTGCCAGCACTTCAACCAGGAAGTACTAGCAGCCATCTGGGGACCAACATACATGATAGGACCTCGTTGAAATGCATTGTAGTGAATGGCAGCTTTTGAGGGTCACTAAAAGGAGAACATATAAAGGGTGATAACAGATTTTATTTACACTATATATATATATATATATATATATATATATATATATATATATATCTCATTTGTTGATGGTACCGTAATAATGTTAGGAATTGTGGTATGTTCTAAGGTGATTTTACTCTGTGAATAAGCCTTCTGCTGGTATTTCGGAATCATGTCTGAGAAAATAGTGTTTTCTCATGATTTTCCCATAGAGTTGGTGAATGGTGCTCCAGAAGCTAAAATGAGAGCATATGTTCTGTAAATTCACATTATCTTTCTAATTCATATGAGAATACATTCTGACACACTCAGTAAAGCATGTACTTTGAACAGGAGTAGCCTGCCAGTTGATTCTCTTGTGTTCTACTGCAGCCTCCCAGAGTGTTCCAAAAAACAACTGGAGAACTAACAGTCTTACTTCTGACAAAAGTGTGGCACACCAGAAGTCATCTTGATTGATTCAAACTGGTAAGTCTTAAAACATTTAATTTAGACAGGAACAAAATGACGGGGTTCATTCTGTCATAGCAATTGTGGTTAGTGCTGTAGAAGGACAAATTAGGACATGTTTTAAGTGAGTTCTCAGATATCTGTCTATTCTATTGTATTAAAACATCCTGACATGCGGATTGAAACATGCACTTTCAACACCAGCAACAGACTACCAGTTAACTCCCACGCGATCAAAAGCGTACAGTGTTCTAATGAACAAGTAGAGTGCTGGCATTCTGAATTTACCCCAAATATATGGCACATCTGAACAATGTCTTTTTGGTATCAAAGTGGAAAACTGAAAACCTTCACTACCTAGGATACTGCAGTAAATAAGGAAATTAGTTAGCTTCATACCAAATAAGATTCCCAAGATGACCACCAGAAAGAAAGTGCCCAAATCTAGCACACGTCACCCACATTTTGACCAAGTACAGCCCAATGACAGAAGTGTGCAATGCTCTTAATTGCTTAGTTTTGTTGCAGTTTTATCAAAGGCAGACTTGACCCGAAGGCATTGGAGTGCTTTACATGAACAACAGTTGCATTACAGAAGGACGCATCTATTGTGGTTTTAGGCGGGGGGATTAAATGATTTGCCCAGAATCACAGAATGTCAACCGAAACTCAAACTTGGTTCCCAAGTTGCAAAGTCTGCAGCTCTGGCTATAATGCCACATCCTTTCCCCTAGGTGTGACAAATAATGAAATTATCATTGGATAAATAAAACATAAAGATAGCAAATAATTTAAAAGTGCTTTGTCACTATTTGAGAGCTCAGAAAAAATGTCCTCATTTTATATTTTTAGAGCACTAACCATACTTTCTATGCAAATTTCATTTTTATGATCTTTAAAGGAAATGCTTTAGGTATTGCAGTTTTGATTACATCAAGATGATGACAGGTGTGCCACACTTTTGTAATAAATATAGAATGATAGCAATCTAGTTGTTCATTACAATACTGTGGGGAGGCAGAGATCAGGGGCATTAACTCAGATAATTGAAAGCAGGGAGAAGGGTGCAGAGGCAAGAAGATATCCAAGCTGGGCAGAGGAGAGGGGCAGTGGCAGCACAATGGACCATGGAGGGCAGGGGTAGGGGCAATAAATCAACCGTGCAGGACAGGCAGGAGAGACTGTGGCAATATAATAGACCACTGAGGGCAGAAGAAAGAGGCAGTGGCAGCACAACCATACACACCAATAAACCTAATTCAGGCAGGAGACTCACAATGTGATCCATACATGCACTCACTTCAACAATCATACATGAATTCAAACACACATACACACACGCATTCAAATATGCATACACACAGGCATTCAAACATGCATACACATACGCATATACACATGTATACACACTTACATTCACACACGCAGACAACACCCACTCATACACACACACACACAACACCCCCCACCCTCCCACCTCCCTCCCCTGTCAGACGATCTACTTACGTTTTCCAGTTAGGAGGCCGTTTAGCAGGGAACGGGAACAGGCACTTCTACCATCAGTAGCGCCCCGACATCAGGACACCACCAGGCCGTATTATAGGTCATAATATGGCTGGTGGATTCCTTTTGGCAGAGCGGGGCTGGTGGTGGAACTGCCCATGCACCTCTGACCACCAGCACGACTACTAGAGGATTTCCTCCCACTATGTGTTGGAAATCCTTCAGTACTCGTGATATGGTGGTCGGAAGACCGCCAGCACTGGTGGTCTTCTGGTGGCTGTGGCTTTGGTGGTCTGCTGAAAAGACCGCTGAAGTCATAATGAGGGCCTCTATCTCTTTCACTCTCACTTTCTTTTACACTTTTTGTCTCTCTTTCAATCAATTTCTACCACTCACACACCAACTCAGACACTTACTCACACACTCACAGACCCACTGACACCCATGCACCCACTCACAGACCCACTCAGACACTCACCAACCCACTCACAGACCCACTGACATCCTCATGCACCCACTCACAGACCCACGTACACACTTACGTACCCACTGAATTACTGCTATACGCACTCTCACACCCAGACAGACAATCTGAAGCTACTCCCATCCCCATATACACTCTCTCACACCTATTCTCATACCCAGAGAAGCAGTGGTTGGATTAACGCACAGTAATTAAAATTACTATATGTTAATAAAAGCATTAGAAATTCACTGAAAAAAACAAAGGTTACAGGGACGTTATAGTTATGAAATAGAATTAAACAACATAGAAATGTACTTAAAAAACCAAAGGTTACAGGGATGTTATAGTTAATCTCACATTTTAAACATACCAAACCATAGAAATTCACCTGTTATAATTAGAGTTTTCTCAAGTAACTATAAATTGTGCCTTAAGGTAACTATAACACCCAGCACTTTAACAACTTTGATAACATCACTAATAATATCAATGTAATACTTACAGTAAACTTTGTGTGAAAAAGCTGTGCATGGCAGGGGCAGGAGCTGCAGTTACCTTAGGGCACAAGATATAGTTACTTGAGATAACTCTAACAATAAATGGTGAATTTCTGTTGTTTGGTACATTTAAAATGTGAGCCTAATGATAAAATCCCGGTAACCTTTGTTTTTTTAAGTGAATATATATTTATGTATCTATTTCTCTCTATTTAGCTCTCTATAAATCTCTCTCTCTCTCTCGCTCTATATCTCTACACATATCTATATATATATTTATATATGTATATATTTATATATATATATATATATATATATATATATATATATATATATATATATATATGTACACCGTCAGTAGGTAGTTATAGGTTGGACCTAGTTTCCATAGGAAAACTGTTTTTGACTTGGCTATATCATTGGCGCTGTTTGACAAATCTTTATGAAAGTTTCCCCCAAATGAGTGTCCTCTACGGTTTTGTTGTGCATGGAAAGCTTTGGAATGATCTGTCAAGTGGGGCCGAGAAAAAGTGGAGGTAAAAAAAACAGTGCATTTCCGGTTTCAATGCCCATAGAGATATCAGGCACAAATAAAGTCCAAATGCTGGACAGAAACACACCAGATATGGCAAAAAGATAGCTCTTGGTCCAGGAAGCCCCCTTTATGTTTTTTGGTGTAAATCTATGCAGCAGTTTTTGAGATATTTAAAGAAAACTAAATTGGTATATCTGGGTGGAGCCTAAGCAGAGATCTCATGTTGAGATTTGATTTGCTGCCAGCACTCCAACCAGGAAGTACTAGCAGCCATCTGGGGACCAACATACATGATAGGACCTCGTTGAAATGCATTGTAGTGAATGGCAGCTTTTGAGGGTCACTAAAAGGAGAACATATAAAGGGTGATAACAGATTTTATTTACAATATATATATATATATATCTCATTTGTTGATGGTACCGTAATAATGTTAGGAATTGTGGTATGTTCTAAGGTGATTTTACTCTGTGAATAAGCCTTCTGCTGGTATTTCGGAATCATGTCTGAGAAAATAGTGTTTTCTCATGATTTTCCCATAAAGTTGGTGAAAGGTGCTCCAGAAGCTAAAATGAGAGCATATGTTCTGTAAATTCACATTATCTTTCTAATTCATATGAGAATACATTCTGACACACTCAGTAAAGCATGTACTTTGAACAGGAGTAGCCTGCCAGTTGATTCTCTTGTGTTATACTGCAGCCTCCCAGAGTGTTCCAAAAAACAACTGGAGAACTAACAGTCTTACTTCTGACAAAAGTGTGGCACACCAGAAGTCATCTTGATTGATTCAAACTGGTAAGTCTTAAAACATTTAATTTAGACAGGAACAAAATGACGGGGTTCATTCTGTCATAGCAATTGTGGTTAGTGCTGTAGAAGGACAAATTAGGACATGTTTTAAGTGAGTTCTCAGATATCTGTCTATTCTATTGTATTAAAACATCCTGACATGCGGATTGAAACATGCACTTTCAACACCAGCAACAGACTACCAGTTAACTCCCACGCGATCAAAAGCGTACAGTGTTCTAATGAACAAGTAGAGTGCTGGCATTCTGAATTTACCCCAAATATATGGCACATCTGAACAATGTCTTTTTGGTATCAAAGTGGAAAACTGAAAACCTTCACTACCTAGGATACTGCAGTAAAAAAAGGAAATTAGTTAGCGTCATACCAAATAAGATTCCCAAGATGACCACCAGAAAGAAAGTGCCCAAATCTAGCACACATGTCACCCACATTTTGACCAAGTACAGCCCAATGACAGAAGTGTGCAAAGCTCTTAATTGCTTAGTTTTGTTGCAGTTTTATCAAAGGCAGACTTGACCCGAAGGCATTGGAGTGCTTTACATGAACAACAGTTGCATTACAGAAGGACGCATCTATTGTGGTTTTAGGCGGGGGGATTAAATGATTTGCCCAGAATCACAGAATGTCAACCGAAACTCAAACTTGGTTCCCAAGTTGCAAAGTCTGCAGCTCTGGCTATAATGCCACATCCTTTCCCCTAGGTGTGACAAATAATGAAATTATCATTGGATAAAAAAAACATAAAGATAGCAAATAATTTAAAAGTGCTTTGTCACTATTTGAGAGCTCAGAAAAAATGTCCTCATTTTATATTTTTAGAGCACTAACCATACTTTCTATGCAAATTTCATTTTTATGATCTTTAAAGGAAATGCTTTAGGTATTGCAGTTTTGATTACGTCAAGATGATGACAGGTGTGCCACACTTTTGTAATAAATATAGAATGATAGCAATCCAGTTGTTCATTTCAATACTGTTTTGAGGCAGAGATCAGGGGCATTAACTCAGATAATTGAAAGCTGGGAGAAGGGTGCAGAGGCAAGAAGATATCCAAGCTGGGCAGAGGAGAGGGGCAGTGGCAGTACAATGGACCATGGAGGGCAGGGGTGGGGGCAACAAATCAACCGTGCAGGACAGGCAGGAGAGACTGTGGCAATATAATAGACCACTGAGGGCAGAAGAAAGAGGCAGTGGCAGCACAACCATACACACCAATAAACCTAATTCAGGCAGGAGACTCACAATGTTTTTAAGCCCCAAAGGGCTCTATTTTATTTGTTTCTTGCCTACAATCACCTCTTTTTCAATGTAAGCCAATGAGGAAAATCAATCCCCCAGGTCTTTTTTTCAAAATCTCCCTCTTACCAAGTTCAAACATGTTGGCAAGTATGGTACATTGGATCATGGAGAGCAGGAGGAATGAGGTAGGGACATGGACTCAAATAACAGAGGACAGGAGAGAGATGGGCAGGGCACCAAACTGACTTTACAAGGCAAGCATGAGGGGTTGCAGCAGCATAATATACCACACAGGGCAAGCGGAACAGCAGTGCAGCACAACGGATCATGGAAAGCAACAGGGAGAGGACAGGGCCATGTGTATGGACAACAGAAAGCAGAAGGGAAAAAGGCAAGGGCAGCAAGTTGACCATAGTAGACATACAGGAGGGACAGTTGTAGCATAACGGACCATGAAGGTCTGGAGGGTGGGGGCAGTGGCAGCACATTGGACCATGCAGGACAGTAGGGAGGAGGCTTGTACGTAGACTTGGACCGAGTGTAGGGAGGAGGTGGATGGGGCAGCAAGCTGACTCTTTAGGGCAGGCAGGAAAGGCAATGGCAGAACAATGGCCACACAGGGATGTAATGAGGGAGCAGGGGCATGGACTTGGACAATGGATGGCAAGGATGATGGGGGACAGGAGCAGCAAGCTTGGATGGGACAGCACAATGCCAGCAAGGCCCTGTGTCCAATCCCACCACCTCTACACCATGCATTGTGATGGGCATCTTACTTAATGTTTAAAAAAAAAACTGAGAAATTTACTAAAAATAACAAAGGTTACAGGGACGTTATAGTTAGGATATTGAAAAAAACCTTGCAAATTCACTAAAAACAAAGGTTACAGGGGCATTATAGTTAGTTTCAGATTTTACACACACAAAACCATGGAAATTCAGTTGTTAGAATTATTTCAAGTAACTATAACTTGTGCCCTAAGGGAACTATAACTCACGGCCTTGCTATGCACGATACATGTTCTATAACTCCACTTTTTCACAACCTGTCAAGTTCCTCTTTCAACTAATCCTGTAAGGCTTGTGGATTTTTGGTGTAACTCCTTCTTTTAAAATAATGTGATATTACTTTTTTTCAAAATATCCTAATTTGCTTGCAAACAACTTAAGAAAAATCTTGTGCAATAAAATTTTGCTCTATGATTAACACTTGGTTGGAATCATTATTGTATAAAACACGTCCTAGTGCATGTTGCTCTCTCCAGTCAACTGGCGTCCTGCACTTTTACACACTATGTACATCACCAATGCACACCTATTTTTATACTGCAATTTGGCAATACAATAATCCATCACTGGCAATTTGCTGCCCCACTAACCCTCAGGTTCCACATCTGTCAGCATCAGATCCCAGTGCCCTGGCTCTTCAGAGAAAGTCTTGTCTATTAGCACTAAAAGTGAACACGACTATTCCCATGTGAAAATCTGCTTTCTGTTCACCTTCAACATATATTTTGGCAAAGAAGAATCACCCTTTTTTTATTTTGGGTTCTTTACATCTCATACCCATCATGGTCATACATACTCACCATGTCATCAGTACCATCACTTTCCCTACTCTGGACCAGATTTGTGTTCTGCTTAGCATCCCTTTTACTATCTATTTTACAAACTTTGGAAAAATACCCAAACTTCTTGCATTTGTAACATCTGGTTTCGACTTTGGAAAAAGTGTGAGATTCCTCCATATTCTTCCTACTCCCACATCTATAGCATTGTCATTTTATCTTTCATCTAGTGCTCTTGTTGCGATTTGATATTTGTTTTTTTCTAATATTAAAATGTGAGAATTTTATGAAATCATTAACATCATTCTTCACACAGTGCTCAAATTTCCCTTTGCTTTGATCACTGATCAATTCTTTTACAAAATTTGAAGTGTTCTCCATACAACTTGCAATGTTTTTTTCTAAAGAGGGCTCCTTCAACCACAATAATTGTTTCTAGATCCTTATGTTAATGAATTTATTAATCATCTGACCGCTAATGATTTCCATCTAAAAACCTCTAAATTTACATGGGCTGCTAATGCTCTTAGCACCACTCAATATTGTTCTAATGTTTCACCTGGTAAAAGAGCTTGTGTTATGGTTGCAGGGAGAATCTAGACTGGCAGTACGGGCTGGACTGCTCCTACTGGAGCAGGATCAAAACTGATTTGCATATGGCTGGGTCAAAACTGAGGTGGCATGGTGCACAAAACAACAATAGGTTGGAATGCTACCTTGAGCGATTGCCAGTGGTTAAAAGTATTGCAAGTATTCCTCCCATCATATTTTGCCTGTGTGTATGCTAATGAATGTCTTTCAGAGTGGTACAGGTGGTGTTGACCTTTTGTCAAGCACTCTGAAAGTGACCAATTAGGCAATGATAAACAAGGAGGCTGTAGCCTGACCACTGAGCTATATCTGCTGGATGTTGTGTATTACATTCTCCTTTAGTTCATGTACATGGTATTTTTCAACAGTTTCATTTAAAGACTTTGTTTAGTTGGAATTTGATGAAATGCAAAAAAAAATACATTGAAAGATGAATGTCCTAGATGCAGATACACAAATGACATTTTTGATAGATTTTGTAATATTTGATGAAATTGCATTTGTACATGAATTTGCAAGAGCCATCTAGTAAGAAAAAAAACATTTCACAGCCAAGACCTGTAGGCTTTTTTATGATTGTTGTTTTTATTGTAATAGTTTTGGGAGTTTCACAAACCCTGGGGGAGAGTTCATGTACTTCAAATGGTTCATGATTCCCAAACCCTCCGTAAAAAAGTTTTTTTTCTCTTAAAATGTTAATTCCACAGAGTGGTTCCTTTGGGAGTCTCCACACTTCCCCAAGCAATTCATCGTTATATTCAGATACATAGAGTGTAATATTCTAATTATTACAATTGTTGAACGAAGGGATGGGCATCACCTCTCGTGAACTATGGTCCGATGACACAGAACAATGATAATAAATTACGTATTAAAATGTTCACAAGTGCATATATATCATATAAGCACAGTCACAGATACACACACAAACCAAATATGTGTATTTTAATCATGATTATTGTATATTTTATAATCATACGTCCTTATTATGCATTTTGTATTTTAATATTCAGAATATCTAAATAAATCTGTGAATCGCCCCACTAAATATATCAAGATGCATTACTTGGCTCCATTTTTCTCTTACCCTCTTCTTTTGAAACATAAACATTATTCTGGCCCACATACATATCTTTACTTAGAAAACATCTGTGCTTTTCATCAGCTATCTAAATTCTACATGGGAGATGTGAATCAAACTGCAGATATGGGTCTGTTCTGGGTCTTGTTATTGTATCCATGAAGGAGACGGGACAAAAGCAGAACGAGAGAGATTGCGTTTAATATCATTCGCCCATGCTTATGAAATTTTCATCATTTATCCACCTTCATACATGGCAGCATAAAAAATCCCTTTCAAGAGGAAAAAAACTAAGCTAACATGGAGTCAAATATTGTGGTTCATGCTTGGAAAATTGATGTGAAAAGACACAGCAAATGATGCAGATTAGTGGAGAACAGAAAATCTTGAAAAACTGAAATGTGCACTTTAAAAATGAGGCTCCTCTAGGCTGAGACGTGCTTCTGCCCCGACGAGATTAACCATGGTAATTGACTCTGTTATTCTTTCCCCTTAACATATTGTGCAGTGCTTTGCAGGCGGTAGTAATAAATAATGTGCACTTAGCTGCACCATTGGTCATTCACAGTCCTATCACAGCAACCTCCCCCCATTCAGGGAAGATAAATGTGATTTAAATTAATAGCTAGTCCTAAATAACTCCTCAGCTGGTAAACGATGCATTTATCAGGCCTAGACAGGCAGTGTCCTTTGATTCATGATCCCCTCCTTACAAAGTGAAGGGTGCGTACAAAAATTGTTATTACTTTTTAATAAAGTGTAGCAGTCAGTCTTCCGTCATTTATCAGAGATGGTGGCAGTCTGACAAACAGAAATATTGTTGTGGTTGCTGCATAAAGGGGATAAGGTACACATTTCTCAAAAAGAATAATCACTCCCTAAATAGCCTGACAAAAGTCAGTTCTAAGTATCTTAAATAAAACATGTATGCAAAGAATGAACAAGGAGCTGACACACTATTAAAAGAGAGTAAAATCCTATAGAGCAGTTAGGGTGAACACCATATCGCCACAAAGGGGAAACATAACCATAATATTAGTCGTCTCAGGGTGCGGCCTGTGACAATCAATAATCCCAATGATCAAATAACGGAACGCGTAAAAACTAGGCCCGGCAAACATCGCGCGTAATTTGGGGGAATTTCACGTTTTGTCTATTATCTGAGATTCCAGAAATGACAGGAACAATGTGAACAACTAGAATAGAATCTTGTGTTGTTCGCAGGACTGGTGTTTTGCGCCACTTTTAGCAGAAAATGCATCTTCACATCCGCAAACATCCTAGAGATGCATTTCGTGCTAAAATATAGGCTTAAGGGCTAGATTTAGATTTTGACTATCTTTGCGTACTTTTGCACAATTCCACTTAATTATACAAAAACAAATGACATAAATTTGCACACACCCCCCACCACCACTAAACAGCAGCTTAGAAGAGCAGTATGGGCACACAGATTCATTACGAAAATGTATAGGTAAACAGTTATTTGAGCAAAAGCATGCACTCAATATCTGTGGCACTGCAACAAATATAGGATATCTTGAGCACAAAGGAAGAACCAAAAACATTAGAAAACACATTTGCACAGATTTATGGGTTTTTTGATGCAGGGCAGTGCAGCAAGTAACCTTACTGCTCTGCCCTATTTCAAAAGAAAAGGGCAGGAATGCACTTTATCTATGCAATACTGTGTATTCCAGTGGTATAAAAAGGGCCCCCATGGTGCGGGAGCCCTGAGCTCCAGGGGTCCCCTTCAGCACAGCACCTGGCCTGAGTGAGTACTGAGGGGCCCTCCTCCAAGTTCTTTGCAGGGGCTCCCCCTTCAGTTTCATTACTTAGTGCCAGTTTGGCTGCCTAGCACCAAAGCAGGCGCCCTTGCACCATGGTGTAAGGGTGTCTGAGTTGCATGCAGGATTGTTTTTGTTCAGGAAGGGAAACCGTTCTGCGCAAAAACAGTCGTGGGAGGCTTTTTCCTCTTTCTATGTGTGCTGCACATTAAACGAGGAAAATAAAGGAGGAATAAAGATATTTCTACTAGTTTTTCCTCCCCAGGGAAAACGTAAGGTTTTGACACATTCCCAGGTTTACATGGCCTTGTAAAGCTTGGGAAGCATCAAAGTCCATGGGTGTTGCAAGAGAACACCCACTGCAATGCCCATGAAACACCTCCCTAATGCAGAGTAAGGCTATGCAGTAATTTGCACTTCTGTGCCTAACACCCTATCTATGAGGCCATACAAAGCCATACAAAGTAGCTTTGCATGCCCTCATAGCTATTGTTGGAAGGTTTGTTTTGCCATAACAGCAGCGAAAGCCTCTAATGAATTTGCCCCATTTTGTGTCCAATTAAGCACAGCTCTGGTCAGTGGTATTTGTGATTACAGAAACCCCCATCAAAACAAACAGCCTGATATATGTGAGTAGTGTTAGTAAATCCTCTGTGATGGAAGTGGTAAGTATTTTAATCTACTTTCTGGTGGGACTCTTGTGGTGGAATTGTCTCCACTATGCTACCACCATAGCACATGCACGTGTTTTTGAAAAGACTCGAGCAGCATAGAATTGTTGAGTGAAGTATTTGCCACTTCCTCCTGAAATCAGAGGATTACACTTTACAACACAAAATTAAACCAGAGTGAGACCCTTTTATGCAAAAACGTGCAAATAAAAACCTTAACAAAGCATTAGACAGCACAAGCAGACAATACATAGAAAGAAAGGAGCAGTGGACCCTAACACCTGCAGTGCCTTCTGAAAGGCAGATGTCAGCAACATCATAAACTCTCATAAAACACTTCTATAAAGGGTTGTGCCCTGTACTTTGCAAATATGACGAAATGAGCATAAGCCCATTGACATACAACTCTATCTCGCACACATTTCTGCAAGACTTGAGAGAAGAGCTCACAGGAAAAGAAAGTGTATCCAGATGACAACACCCCACAGGAATTACTACAGACAAAATTTGATTTCTACCAGATTGACAGGTTCCCACATTTCATAGGCGCCATCGATGGTACACATGTTGCTATCTGTCCACCATCTGCCACAGAGTATGTTTATCAGAACTGTAAAAATTCACATTCCATGAACATACAAGTGCCTCCAACATCAAAACCGATCTCGTGGCCAGATATCCAGGTAGCACACATGAATCCTACATCTTTTGCCACAGTGAAATTTACACAAGACTCCTAGCTGGGTAGTTTGGCTAAGGATATCTACCGGGTAATGTAATAGTTGACAATGATGCATTGATGTAAATGTGACAACATATAACAATTACTCATTTTACTCTCATGTCATTCCAGGAGACAGTGCTTACGCCGTGCGGTCCTTCATACTGACTCCCTACCTGAGTCCTGCAATGCCAGCCGAGAAGAGGTACAATGCTGCTCACAGGACAACCCGCAGTGTTGTGGAGACGAGCTTCAGACTGCTGAAGAGCAGCTTCAGATGCATCCGCAAGAGTGGTGGTGCACTACAATACAGCCCTGAAACAACATGCAAAATCGAGGCTACATGAGCTATGTTGCACAACATTGCAACAACAAGGGGCATACCTGTGCCACCCCTTCACCCAGTAGACAGAAGCAGTGCAGCACAGGGCAAAGACGTGCTGACATCATGTGCAACCATTTCTGATGTAACTAATGACAATACTACGTCTATTATATGTATTGCTGGAGGGAGCATCTTATTACCTTGACTTCAGGATAACATATGTGTGAATAGGATATAGCTATGCACTATAGAGAAACAGGTGCAAGTAACATTGTCACACTATTAGCATCATAGTATAACTGTATTGCTACATGTTAAGCTGGTCCCCTGTACCCCTCATCATCGCTTCTTACGTCAAGGCACTCCACTTGAGTACTCAGTGGCCTCGCTGGCACCTCTTGCGGCGGGTTCCAAGACAGTACTGTGTCTGGTGCTGCAATACCTAGGTTCCATCACAGGGGTTGTGAGACTACTGAGGTTAGAGAGCTCCTCACTATCCCCACCACCCAATTCGCTGTTTGTAGCACTCTGTGCTGTCTGCATTGTATCCAGAACATTGGTGATTTGCACCAATCCCTGTACAATGTCTCGACTGCAATGTGCCATCTCTACCTGTATGCCCACAGCATGTCATGATATCAAGGCAGTTGAGGTAGCGAGTCGATTGACCAATCTGCAGAATCCATCCAACCTGCCCATAAATTGGTGATGGCGCCTACAGTGGCCGACACGCTCCTGCTGAATCACAGTGCAGAGTTCCCTAATGGCGTTTGTCATCTCCTTTGTGTTTTCTGCTGCTGTTTTGCTGTCCCTCACGCAGCTTGCACACATTTTCATTCAGAGACTCCAACTGCTTGTGCAGTACTCCAATGTTGTCATTGTGAGACACCAACTGCCTGTGCATTGACCTCATGTGTTTGCATTGCAGGCGCTGCACTTTCGGCATGGAAGCTTCAAGGCCGCCAAAGAGTGATGGGCCCTCTCCTTCATCAGTGCACTGTCTGCCTGCATCATGACGCCTCCTAAGGGGAGTGGACTGATACTGGGGCATGGACAGCTGTGTTCCTGTGAATCTAGCCTCTGGGGGTGGTGTGGGTACTTCATCCGGCATTTCATCTGAGTCCAGGTTATACTCTGGGAGAGGTAACACTCTTGCCCTGCGTCTAGTTGGTGCAATAATGAAGGACTCACTGGTGTTTGAGTCGGACTGTGGCTGTGTTTCACTATCCCCAAAATTTACACCTTCTGCTGCGTAGGGCCCGGGACAGCTACAACGACAATGTGCAGCATGTCATTTTTGAATATTTCACAAAATGTTGCATAATAGTATTAAATGTACACTAACATCGTATCACTATGATTCGTATGTGTTGTTTCTCTATGTGGCTGAACTCTATCTTGCTATTTATGTGGTATTTGCACTTTAGGGGTGGGGACTACCACTCCCATAAGGCATTGTTGCGTTGTATGTAATATGTGGCATGGAATACTTATCACACTCCGTTGCGCTAATAGCTATTTTCTAGGGAGCATTTGTACATGCACATATGGGGAAACACATCATTACTGCCCTTACGTTTGCTGGTGCTGGGTGTCCCTTAGGTGTCAATGTCAGTGACACCACTGACAGCTTCAGGAAGCAGTGTGGACTCCATCATGTCATCCATTGGTGTGGACAGCGTCTGGTCCTCCTCTGGTGCTCCTTGCCTCCTTTAGCCTGCTGGCTACGCTCTCTTTGGCACAGGAACGCAAGTCATACCATTGCTTGCATATCTCCTCAACAGGGCCCTGCGCAACACCCACTGCGCATATTTTGGTCTGGATGTCTGACCACAGTTTCCTCTTCTCACTTTCAGGTACCTGGAGTGAGTTCTTGCCAAAAAGTTTGTTGTGGTTCCTGACCGCCTCCTCAGTGAGCACCTCCAATTCCTGCTCACTGAATTTGAGCTTCCTGTCTCCTTTCTCCTTCACATTCCCATCAGGGGGCATGTTTCTGTTTAGTCCTAGCTGGATCACAAGGCTGCCTCCCTGGTGTTGGGCTGTGTCTCTCTGCCTGCTCCTGTGGGTGTGGCTCCTGGAAACAGCATGGGCTGACTCACTTCCTGGTTGTGATGTCATCAGCCTGTTCTGGTTTGGCGTTTTCACAATTTGCGATTTTCAAATACCGATTCGCAATTTTTTTGAAATTCGGTATTTGCAATTCGGTATTTGCAACTCGCAAATTGCGCTTGTGAACTTTAAGAAATCACTTTTACTGACTCGCAATTTTGATACATCCCATTTTGCATTTCTTAAATAGCGATTTCTTAAAATTTGCTATTTAAGAAATGCAAACTAGGAGCTTAATACATCTGGGCCTTAATGAGGTGGGCAGACCTGCATGTTGCAGGAAAGGGTCACCATTGGACCAACCACCCTTTCGACCAACATACAAATTAATTTCTCAATTTGAATCTGCCCAATGAGTTATCTCATTGATTTTGAGGGTGCTTTAATTGTGATTTACTGCATTCTGCTACACATAGGTAACTGATCAATGCTCCATTACCTAGGAATGAACCTGGCAGGGAGTTTCCCATTCTTCATGCTGAGGTTCAGAGTGAGGAGGTTTCAGAAGTGCTTTGTTAGGATGATTATTTTGGAGACCGACATTTTGGTGGAGTTTATGAGCTGGATGAGGTACTGCAGCTCCTTTTATTGTATTGTACTTTGTCAGGTTGGCAAGATGGTCTGGTCTTGATCACTGTGGGATAATCTGGTGGCAGCTTTGCAGACTCTTGGAACTCTCTGTCATGGCATATGGCATTTGATCAGTGCACTGGTAGACACCCATTCCAAAGGTGCAGGAGTCGGATGAGTTTACATCCGTGGATGGGGAAATGTCCATTCATTTCAGTGGCAGACCATTCATCCACATGATGAAAATGGCCTTTAATATATTTTAATGGTATATGGCACACTAACTAACATGTGAAATTCGAGATGGCCGTGCCCTAAAAGGTTGCAGCTAGCAGTTCCAACATTACACATTCACACCAGGCTGCATTTTATTTAAGGCTAGACCTTGCTTTCATACCGTCCCCTCTCCTTCCCTTCTTTCTGTGACTTACTCTGGCTGACCTGACATTCTGTCATTGTGTCTCCCCATCCACCCTTTGTCTTGCCCTCACTACATTGCTTGCCACAGCATTGTGAGGTGGAGGGTGCAGGCATCATACAGTTTTGTAATGTTGAGAGATATGTATGTGCCCAAGATCACATCATGCACGCAACAGATAACTTTTATGCTACTGACTGGATTTTTGTAATTTTGGTTTCAAATAATTTGTTAACATTTACTCTATTTTTCTAAATTGGTGTGGGACTTTTCTTGTGTTGTGCTTTCACTTTATTGCTGTGTGTGTGTGCTGCATAAACATTTTACACATTGCCTCTAAATTAAGCCTGACTTTCTTTGTGCCAAGCTAACCATGGTAAGTACAGATTAATTGAGATAATTTTTGTGGTTAATTCTGCAAGGGATTGTGGCTGTTGCTTGACTAGGGCTCACACCTCAGTCGACCAACAATTTCTTCTGACATTGGTGTTAAGTTATGTGGATCATGACTTGTATTCATGCAGTGCTATACAGTGAATGTTATTACACAAAAAACAAGATAAATGATTTGCACCAAAGTTGACCTCTTTTTAAATTCTTCTTAGTTGTCAACTATCTGTTTTCTCTCATTTCTAAATTTAAGTGCTGTACCTTCCTTTTTGTACCAAGGAGATGGAGCTTTGCAACTTTGATACCCTCAGTAGGGCTGTGTTGCTGAAGCTCTGCAAGCAGAAGGGGCTGAAAGTAGACCAGAAGGCTACCAAACTGGATTTCCAGGCATCCCTCAGAGCATTTGCAGGATGTTGAGGTGCCAGTCCACATCAGAATAGGATTATGGTGATGACAATGAAGACAAGGGAGCACTGACAGAAGATGAGGAGAGAGAGGACTCATGCTAGGGTCTTGAGCTGTAATGAGAGCTTGACCCAAACCCAGCAGATGGCCAAGATGCCCAGGATGGAGCAGGGGGCAGTATATCTGCCAGGGGTCTGACCCCAGAGGAGCTGGAGGACAGAAAGGGGAGAGGAATCCTAAGCTGCAGCTGGCCCAGATTAAGTGGGATGCAGAGGAGAAGAAGGCTGAAGCTGAGAGAGCTGTAGAAGAAAAGAGAGTGTCCATGGAGGAGAGGAGAAGGGCCCATTAGCTCAGTTTCGAAGAGCTGGACATAAAGACCAAGAAAGTGAGGTCCAGCAGTGTTGGTGGCAGCCTACCTGCAATGGCCGTTAGAGAGGTGAGGGTCCACATACCCAGGGGTCTGCTGTCCCCTTATGTGGTGGGAGTTGATCTTAACAAATGGTTTTCAGCCTGTGAGATAGCGTTGAGGGTAGGCAAGGTCCCAGAGTAGTATTGAGGGATAGGTTGTGGAAGTACATGCCTACAGTCGGAAGGGATGCACTTCTTAAACTTGAGGAAGAGTGCCAGATTAAGTAAGCCCCCATGAATACCATCATTATTTTAAAGTTTGAGCTGAGCCTTGAAAAATACAGTCATTTTCAGAAACAGCCACAAAATCCCAAACCAATCCTGTGTACACTTCTTAGACCATTCCAGAAAAGCACTGAAGGACTGGGAGAGGGACAGCAAGGTAGATGATTGTGTTGTGCTGTAAACCTGATTCTGAGGGAGCACATGATAAATGCCTGTTTTACAGAGCTGCACCAACACCTGGTAGATAAAAAGCTGACTGACCCCAGGAAGCTTGCTGAAGAGGCAGACCTCTGGATCAGCACCAGAGTTTTCAAGAAGGCACCTGGGGGTAGGGGGCTCCCAGAAGGGTGGTCAGGGTTCCTAACAGAAGACGAAGAGGGGGCATAAAAGGAAAGAGTTCACTCAAGGCCCCAAAACACTTCTCAAGAGAAAGGGTCCAAGTTCCAAATTGTCCACCAGTACCATTATCTTTGATAAGAAAACTGGCAAGTTTGTCCACAAGTACCATCAGTGTTACCAACATGGGCACACCAAGGGTGATCCCAAGTGTCCCAAACAGGCACAGCCCCCAGTGGTAGGCAGACCCTGAGTTTAGCTAGTGTAGTACTTGAGAAGGAGGTCCCAGTTAGTCTGGGAGAGATAAGTGAGGTTACCCTAGAGTCCCTGCATGACAAGGAGATGGTTCGCAAATGTCACACGCTTTCTAATACTTTCACGTAGAGGCAGTAGTGGGGCCTTCAGGAAGGTGCTAAAGAAGGGGGTTAGATGGTTGGATTTAGCCCTTTTGAACTTCATGTTAGAGGGCTTCTAAGTGTGGTCCGGGGTAAGCTCCCAAGAACACCCTCCACTGCCCAGGATGTAGTTAGCTACATTCAAGTCCTCCAGAAACAGATAGCCATGTTCTGGAAGAAAGCTTAAGAGACCTTGGAGGCTGGTCAGAAAGCAGTGGTACGGACAGATGGCTACTCCTGTGAAATTCAGCCAAGACAGAAAATGTGGATAATGGAGCCTGTGAAGCCCAGGGCCCTCCAAGACCTATTTATGAATAGTTGAGAGGACTGGGGAGGACACCTAACTGGTGGATCTCACGATTCCCAGAAACCCCATAAGGGTACTCCATATCAAACGCCTCAAGCCACACTATGAGATGTCTGAGGTCATTATGCTGCTGGTGACAAGTGATGGGTATGAGAGAGGCTCTCTCCCTGACTGCCTGTTATCAAAAGTGAAAAATGGGCTTGTAGAGAATGTTAACCTCTCACCTACATTGACCAAAGAACAGCAAAGGGATTCTTATCAGTTACTGGAACAGTTTACTTCTCTGTTTTCCCACACTCCTGTGACTCCATATCTGTGTACCAATTATATTGACCCTGGAGACAGCCTCACTATCAAAAAATTAATTTTCAGGTTATCTGACAAAGGGAGGGCCAGCATCAAAGAGGAGGTCTTTAAGATATTGAAAGTGGGAATGGTTTAGCACTTTAGTAGACTTTGATGCAGCCCAGTGGCGCTGGTACCAAAAGCTGCCACACCACACACCACCCCAGAACTCAGGTTCTGCATGGACTACAGGGGGATCAACTCAGTCACTAAAACTGAAGCTCATCCCACCCCATGTGCTAGTGAACTCATTGACAGATTAGTGGCTACCAAGTTCCTAAGTAATTTTGATATACATTCAGGGTACTCACAGAATGCCCTGACTGGAGGGACTAAAGAAAGTCAGCCTTTTCCACACCAGAGGGCCACTTTCAATTTAAAGTGATACCCTATGGACTGAAAAATACACATGCTTCTTTGAAGAGGCTGGTGAACCAGGTCTTGGCTGGTATGGAAGCCTTTAGTATTGCTTACTTAGATGATGTATCTGTCTTCAGTAGCAACTGGGAGAACCACTTTTTTCACGTACAAGAAGTGCTTAATGGCTTGCGACATGCAGGCCTGGATTACAAGGACAGTAAGTGCCAGACAGGGCAGGGGTCTTTGGTGTACTTGAGAAACCTTTTGGGCTGGGGGAACATGCAGCACCTGTAATTCAAAAAAAGAGACCATACTGACCTGGAAGCTCCCAAAGTCTCCGACTGAAGTTAGGGCACAACTGGGCCTCACCTGATATTACTGAAGGTGTGTCAATTGGTATGGCACCACTGTTGCCCCTTGACTAAGCTAACTTCCAAGAACCAGCCAAAGAAGATTATCTGGACAGAGACTAGACAGAAAGCATTTGACTCCCTAAAACAAACCATATGCCACTTTCTGTGTTCAAGGCACCTGACTTTTCTAAGGAATCCATAATCCAAAGATATACCTGAGACCATGGCATGGGGCAGTCTTGTCACAACTCAATGAACAAGGCCTAGACAGACCTGCAGCTTTTATCTCTAGGAGGTTACTCCCTAGGAAACAGAGATAGAGTGCTGTTAAAAGAGAAGCATTTGCGGTGGTCAGGCCACTGAAGAGGTTGAGACTGTACATCGTTGGGACTCTCTTATGGGTTCAGACAGATCACAGGCATTTAAGATTTTAAGATGGGCAATCCAAAATTGTTGAGGTAGTTCATCTCTTACAGGGAACAAGATCATTCCAATGCTGATTGTTCATCCAGGTACTTCTACCTTAGTGATGAGAACTCCCAGGAGATTGGGTAGTTCTCCTCACTTTCAGCTGGGGACACTTGTTAGATATGCCAGCTTTAGGGAGGTCTCCCCTCCAACATTTAGACTACCTATATCCTTTTGTGCTTAAATTTGTTTTTTTGGGCCTTAGGCTCTGCACTTTACCACTGCTAACCAGTGCTAAAGTGCTTGTGCTCATTCCCCTAAACATGGTCTGACTAGCTTACATCTGATTGGCATTGGCATTGGAGTGGTATATCATATATCCAGGGCCTATAAATTAAATGCTAACCGCAGACCTGCAGCACTTATCATGCCATCCACTTCAGTAGTATTTTAATACAATTCCGAGGCATGTCAATGCTGCTTGAATGCAGTTTTAAACTGGCAGTTTGACTTAGCAATTTAACTACCTTGCAAAGACTTTAACTCCCCTTTTACTTCATTTGAGTCACCCCAAGGTAGGCCGTAGGTATTCCATGGGGCAGGATGCATTTCAATTAAAAGGATGGGTATATACTTTTAGGTTTTACTTGTGCTGTTATTGGAAACTTCCTAAATTTACTTTTCATTATGGTGAGGCTTACCTGCCCCATAGGATAACATTGGGTTGCCTTATTACATTTCTTCAGTACTAATGTTTGATTGGGATGAGGTGTTCAGTTCATGTTTGGCATCTCTGAAATTGTAATGAAAAATCCTCTCTCATGGTAATAGAGGATTTGTATTTACAAGTTTTAAATGCCACTTTTCAAAAGATGACATTTTTCTGCCTTTAACCTTTTGTGCATGTAGCCTGACTTGGGTCACATTGCTGGGTGTAGCTGACAATTATACTTCGTGAATTCCTCTCAGACAGTCACACAATAGAGGGATTAGGTGTGCCTGAATGGGCCACCTGCTGGCAGAATAAGGAGGCAGAGCTGAGCACAGCTCCACTTGCAACTGAATAAGGAGTGTTCTACCTTCACACAAAGGACCTATCACCTCCACCTTGTTACTGCAGCCACCAACTTTAGCCAAGTGACAAGGGAATCAGGAAATTCCATGCATTTCAAAAAACCTTTCTTGAAGCCTCCTCGACCAGGGTATAAAAATGGAATCTCCAGACCCACTCTTTGGTTCACTCCTGGGACTGTGGAAGGACTCAGAGGTCTGTCCGCTGCTGGGATTTGCTGTACACTCTTCAAGACTGATTTGCTGTGCCTAGAAGGTCTGCTTTGCTGCCTCTAGACTGCCTTGAACCGTCAGAGGGCGGTCCTGCTGTTGAGCCCCCAATCTTCACATGAACCTAGAGACCCTGAGTGTCTCTAAGGGCTAGTATGCTAGCCTCTTGCCAGAGCCATAGGGACAGAAAAGGATCACACCATCTTGACCTGGACCCAGACTGAGTGTGTCCTGAACCCCCAAGTGCTACTGGACCCTTGGTTGTGGTGCAAAAAAAATGTTTAGGCCAAAAATTGCTCACAGCAATAGGAGGAGACCAAGATCATCCTGCTTGCCTAGTCCCCTGAGGTACATTGCGGGTTGGATTCACTTTGTAGCTTCTCCTGATACTTTCTTCCCCACTGCAGGAAATCCTGTTCAATGGTCCTTCGTCAGAGGGTATCTGGCTTCATGGAACTGTCTTCAGCTGCAGACCTCTGCCTGGTCCCACTGGAGATTTTTGACTTTAAAATAAAGAATAAGTCTGAACGTAGAACTCTTCACCACTGCTTCAACCCAAGGCTCCACAACAATGATGCTTCCTCCTCAGACACTTACTGCAGCCTTGCTCTGTTGAACTTTACCTACAAAGAACACTTTTTCTCAGAATTTCTTCTAAGTCCAAAAGTACACACTGACCGGGCCTAATCCACTTCTTGTATCCGAATCACACTCCATTGCAGTCAACCATATTTTCGACTTTGACATGAGCTCACAGGACTAAATGTCAGCTTTTGGTGCTTTGATCTTTTAGTTCTCACTAAAACCTTTGAAAAATCATAACTCTGTTTTTTCTAATTGGATTTTTGATATTTTAATGTCAAATAATTTAATTAAATTTACTTTATTTTTCTAATTGGTGTGGGAGCTTTCTTGTCTTGGGTTTTCCCTTTATTACTGTTTGTTTGCTGCATAAACACTTTACATATTGCCTCTAAGTTTAGCCTTACTTCTCTTTGGTGCCAATCTACCCAGCCTAAGCATAGGTTAATTTAGTGACTATTTATGGTTCATACTGCAAGGGATGGGGGCTGTTGCTTGACAAAGGCTCACCCGTCAGTCAACACGCAACCAGATTTCTCACAGCACATTTTGCCAATTAGATGCATCTAAAGTTAAAAAAAAACATAGTAGCTTGAACGCTATGAAGAGTATCAAGGGTACCATGTTTCCTTTACTGGATAATTCACAAAACAAAGGATGACATTTAAAATTGTAAGTCTGGACTTAATAAAGTTTATCTGTATAATCTGAAACACTAGGATACTGACAGTGTTATAGATACATCACAATTATGCATCTAAGGTTTTTCCTGTGATACAATTATCACCAAAATAAGATTTACGAGTTCAGTGGTGATTGAAATGCTCCTGGGCGTTTCCTAAAGCTTTGAGCTAGATAGGTGAATGAATATTTGGTATTCTAAAACATTAACTAAATTAGGTATTGTGATGAAGGAGTAATGCAATATGATATAACAATTAATTGCTGATGTTAATCGTTATTTTATATTCCTTTCGAGTCAAACAGGTCATCAATGGTGTGCTATTTGTGTTCTGTGTACAGCATGCATCTTGCAATAGATGATAAAGTGGCTTTAAACTAAAACTCATGTGAAAGACCCATCAGGCAAAGATATCCAGACAGTTGCTCAGTTCTGCTCATACTATGGCTTCTAAAACCACTACTGCTCTACATGCAAAACCCATGACAGAGACAATAGTCCACTGTCATTAATGAGGGCATGCTGGATGATGTCCAGAATAATGTCAGACAGCAATCCATTGAGGAATAACACTAAGGAATGGAGAAAATATATTGATGATATTTTCATCATGTGGAAACAGCAGTAAGATTAATTGGATGGCCCAACATACATAATGAACTTCTGAAGTTCACCTGTCAATGAGCAATATTCTTACATTTTTTTAAAACTGAGTTGTCCCTCGACAAATCTTTTCTTCTCCCCTAACGTGATTTGCCCTTTGACAAACCTCCACAAAATTTTCCAAAATTATATTTTACTAAGCTCAGCTTCTGTTTTGAAGGTTTTGAGGTGATCTATCAAGGAGGGCTGAGAAAAAGAGATGGAGTCCCAAAACACATTTTCGTCAATCATTTTTCCATAGGACTTTAGACACCCTACAGCCCAAACCACAGAACGGAATTACACCTAATTTGTTACAAAGCTAGATTCTGTTACGCAGACCAGAGGTTTTGTGATTTGGTGTGGATCTGTTCAGTAGATTCAGAGAAATTTAAGGCCAATATAGATATATAGGGATGCGGATCCTGATTGCCTGCCCGCAACCTGAGAAAAATGTTGCAGCCGCCAATTTCTTTTGTTTGTAAATGATCCCCCGTGCTGACCCCATGGGGGTGATATGGTCGTAGTGATAACACAACTAATGGCGTTGAAATGCAGAAAACGTTTTTTTTTTTTTTTTACTCTTCGTGAGATCTGCGAATCCACCCACGGGGTTCAGCACGGCCCCCAGTGTGAATCTGCGGTTGGATCCGCGGTGCTAGGTAAATGTAAAACTAGAGTAAATTCTAATAGAGGCATTCTCATACTGATTCCATTAGCTGTTGTAGATATTTTTTGGCTGAAGGTAGGCAGTGAGGTTTTATGATTTGTAAGTATATGTTGGACTGGGTTTAGAAAAATAGGAAATCAGTAAAAATAGCTGTGATATGTTCACTCTAAAAGATTCAACCACACCTGCTAAATGTGGCTTGAGACTAAGCATGCTCTAGTCAAAAACTGTTCTGAGTTTGTGACCTAGTGCAGTAGGGTGTTGCAGACTGTGTAACCATGGTAACAGAGCTACAGGAGCATGAAGGGGAAGGGAACAGAAAAAAGACTAGAATGTGAATTTATTTTACCATATACATAAAGTAAGTAATGATTCATAATGATTATTTGATGCTATGGTTTGGTTTTGTGTTCCAAAAAAGTGTTTGTATGGATGTGCATTTTTTTATAAGATCAGAAAATTATTTCTGAACTTCCCCATTGGTCTGCAATTTCACCCGAAATTTACACAAGGGGGCCGTACTGAGTGCCGCAGTGGATCTGCAGACTTGGCAAAACTCACATTGTATTGGCTAACGTTTTCAGGAGCGAATAGGGGGAACTATACAACCAGTGAGAAGCTGTAGAACATTATATTAACATGAAAGGGAGAGTGTGATTGGTTTACTGACTCAGCAACCTTGAAAAGAGAGTTGAAGAGGTTACCAGTACTGGTTGCCTGCTTTGAGAGTGGACCTCCATTCTTGTGGTCGGTTTTCTGAGCTTTGGTCAATGAGAAGAAATTCTAACTGATATTGAAAGAGAAACATAGAGCACAAGAAAGAGAATCATCAGGTATGTGTAGTAAAATGTATTTTATTTTACAAAGTGTTAGTATATTGGTATATTAATATTAAGTGAAGGAAAGTGAGCAGTGTGTTCACAAAATTCTATAAAAGAAGAAATACTATGTTTGTGCTTTATGTCAAGGAATTATGCAAGTAAATCATTATATCTGAAAGGTATTCAGCTTAACTTGGATGTGTCCAGTTTCTATCAGTATATTAAAGTGATCCCTCATGTATGCTGAAGCTAGTATGGAGAAAGCACTAATGGGTAATTTAAAGGTAAAAATGTTATATTGAGATCTACAAATGTTATGTGTTTGTCTATACAGAAAAGGATATGTATAAAGGCAATGTTGAATTAATGCAGAGAGTCGCACAGTATTGAGAGGTGATAGAAGTTATTTCACTATGAGTTAGACATTGATATCAGTGTAGTATATTACTTGAAAAGGTAAGAAAAGGATTGAGTGAATGCAGGTTGAACTGTTTTTTCTGTAAAGTCCTATATATATGACCTGTAGTAGAACATGTGGTACGTATATAGCTAATAATAAAGAAAAGTTACAGTCATTCTTGTATCTGGTGAAATAATGATGAAGTCACTTATGTATTCACCAATGCAAATACTAATATACCAAGCCATACACCAAGGATCACATTGATAGGTTTAATAACACAATCAAGGACACACTAATGTATACACTGACACACCTAGGCACACACTGATCTGAACACTGATACAACTATGTACACTGTAATGTATAGACTAACATACCCAGGTGTTTACTAACAAGTAGAGTGACACACCCTAACATGCACTGTAGCACGCACTGACATAATCAGGTGGACACTGATGGACTGATGAAAACACCCATGTGCACTGTAATGCATATACTATAATACCTAGGTGACTGTGATCCATGTACTGCCAAATCTAGAGACACAGGGGGTCATTCCGACTGACCGGCGGTGCCCCGCAGGGCATTCTGACCGCGGCGCTTTGGCCGCGGTCAGTGCAGGAAAACCGGCGGTCTCCCGCCGGTTTTCCACTGCCCGTCAGAATCCTCCAAGGCGGCGCAGCATGCTGCGCCGCCTTGGGGATTCTGACACCCCCTACCGCCATCCTGTTCCTGGCGGTTCGCCCGCCAGGAACAGGATGGCGGTAGGGGGTGTCACGGGGCCCCTGGGGGCCCCTGCAGTGCCCATGCCAATGGCATGGGCACTGCAGGGGCCCCCGTAAGAGGGCCCCGCTTGTATTTCACTGTCTGCATAGCAGACAGTGAAATACGCGACGGGTGCAGTAGCACCCGTCGCACCTTCCCACTCCGCCGGCTCGATTACGAGCCGGCTTCATGGTGGGAAGGTCGTTTTCCCCTGGGCTGGCGGGCGGCCTTTGGAAGGCCGCCCGCCAGCCCAGGGGAAAACTCAAAATACCCGCCGCGGTCTTCCGACCGCGGTACGGTATTTTGCCGGCTCCCGCCGGGCGCGCGGTGTCCGCGCCCGGCGGGAGTCAGAATGACCCCCACAGTGACATATACACTGAGACACTTCAGGATGCAGTAATGCATGTAGTGGGACACAGAGATACTTTCTATACACTGACATAGCCAGACACACACTGATGTATACGTGACACATCCAGACACACTCTCTTACATATATTGACACATCCAGAGATGCAATTATCCATGTACTGACAGATCCAGGCACACATTGGTGCATGCAGTGACACAGCCAGGTGGACACTGATGTATTCAGAGATTCATTCAGATGTACACTGAGGTATATAGTGAGACACCTAGGCAGACAGAGAAGGATAGAGTGACACTCACGCACCTAGGAGTACACTGTTGTATATACTGCCACAAACAAGCACACACCAATGCATACACTTATTCTCTCAGATAAATATATATATAGATATAATAATGAGACACTTAGTTGAACATTGACATATAAAGAGGTACATGGGTAGGTACACACTAATACATACACTGATATACTGACGGACAGATTGATGCATAGACTTAGACAGGTAGCTACACACTAATGTATAGACCGACACACCCAGGTACACAGCTATGCAGAGGCTGATACACCCAGTCATATGGCGATATATATACTGACGCACCCAGACCTGAATACTGTCAGACATCTTGAGAGAGATTAATGTATACAGTAAGAGACTAAGGCCCTCATTATGACATTGGCAGTAAATGCCAATTAATGCCACGGTGACGGCCACCAACATACTGCCGCAGTGGCGAATATCAGTTCGTCATATTATGGTACACACACACCAAACCAACAGAATACTGCCATATACACAAATTCGCCAGCCCAAAGGTCAGTGGTAAAGTGTTGTTACAAACACCCTTACCATTATGCCATCAAAACAACGTCCACCACATTATGACCCACGAATCTCCACGGCGGACATTCAACGGTGGTAAACCATTGGCGGTACACACTGGCGCCCTCAGAATGGCCACCCAAATACAAAACAACACATCATTGGCCAATACCAGAAACACACACCTGACACTCATACACACACTACAACCACACACCAACTGCACTATATAACACACATGCACATTACACACAACCCTGTATGAATACCAAAAAGCGCCACAAGACTAATGCGTAGAACACTGAGACAACTACACACACACACCACAAACACCCATCTGTCCGTCACGCACCCCACATCCCATACCCCACCACATCAATTAACATCCTCTGCACAACTCACAATACCCATGTCCCTATTAAGGCACCCCTGTTTCACTGATGAGGAGTTGTGGGTCATGGTCGAGGAAATAGACAGGGTAGAGCCACAGCTGTTTGGAGCACAGGTACAGCAAATATGAAGATGGAGCTATGGCGGAGAATCATGGACAGGGTGAACGCTGTAGGACAGCATCCAAGAACAAGGGATGACATCAAGAAGGGGTGGAACGACCTACAGGGGAAGGTTGTTCTGTGGCAGCAAGGCACCAGCTCACCGTCCAGAGCACTGGTGGTGGACACCCACCTCCTCCCCCACAGCTCACAGCATGGGAGGAGCAAGTCTTGGAAATATTGCATCCTCAGGGACTCACTGGAGTTGCCGGAGGACTGGACACTGGTGAGTCAATATTTACTACTTGTCACCCCTCCATACCTGCATGCCATCTCACCCCATCACCCTCACCCTCACTCCCATTACTCCACTCCATCCCATACATTGACCTACACATCTGACTAACCCCAATGTCAAGCTCTGCATGCTATACCAATGCATGGACAGCCCTCCCAGCCCTGCATGGACACCCATCACCAAAGCATGCAAAGCATGGAGAACTAACAAGCACACAATCCATCACCATACACAAACAAAGGTGGCAGGACAATACCAACAATAGAGGGGAAGAAAGGGATGTACAATATGTCACAGATAGGACATATAATACATCACTTACATTCCCACAGGTGAACCAGCTAATCTCAGCAGCGAGGAGGTACCCCGACTAACTAGTCCCCCAACAGAAGACTCCCCCAGTGATGACAGTAACTCTGGACTTTAGGATCTGGATGAACTACCTGGCCCATCAGGGACCACTGGTCAGTCGGCCACCCAAGCACCCTCACAGTCCACCACAGAGCCTCCCCCGTATGTATCCAATACCACAGCACCCACCCACCGTCCCCACACCTCTGTCCCCAGGACACGTCAATCAGCAGTGTGCCCATCTGTACATGGAGCCCAGTCCACACCTCACACCCAAGACAATCAGGGACCTGGGGTCAGTGGCAGTGGGCACACCCTTCAGGGGACAGAGGCACGGGGAACAGGGACAATGGGAGGACCACTGTGCCCCAGGGGGATGACAGGCCCAGGGAACCGACTCTCCAGGAGGCACTCTCTAATGTCCTGGGGGCTTACCAACAATCCCAGGACAAGATGGGCCAGATCCTTACTAACATGCAGGAGAACAAGTGGCTGCAGCAGGTACACCATCAGAAGATCAGGAAGGATTTGCAGGCCCTCAACAACAGCATATATAGCCAACATCATGAGTGAATGGACAGCACGCCAGCGAGCCCCTACCACTAGCCATTCTACTGACCAGCCCACCACTTCTGCTGCAGCCAGTGGGAAGGAGGCCCTGCCACAGGACCCACAGGCCACCAGCACCCCTCCTCCTGCAGAAGGTGAACTACCCCACAAACGTTCCCTGCGACCCAGGCAGAAGCCAAAGACACTTGCCAAGACCAAGACCACCACCAGGAAATGAGACCCTCCTGAATGTCCCACTTGCGTCCCACCTTGTCACCTTGTCCACTTTGAACTGCCTTTGCTCCCCTTCCTATGGCCCCTTGGACACTGGATTTGTGCTTCAAACAGACTGGAACAATGCCCTGGACTTTCCTTAACAATCACCCCATTCCATTGCACTTTTCCATCAATTACTTGCACTACAAAAAAGTACCTTAACACAACCTAGGTGAAAGTATTTAATATGATGAAAATGTTCATATATGGAACAGTCACATCATGTGCAAATGATCTGAACACTATGATAGCATGCATTTTATGACCTGTATCTGTCTGTAGTCATCACAACAGTACACAGTTGTCATATCACCAACATCTACAAAATAAGAAGCCATGGGTGACAGCAAGGAGAGATGCAAAAGAAGTGAATGCCATCCTGTTACAGCCACACAGAAAACATCAATAATCAGAGGAATGGTCACTTCCACTGTCTCACCTGTGCGTCATTGGAAGTATTGACGTATAAGTGATGTTATGTTGTCCACATTCTCATCCTCTGCCTCCTCCTCATCCTCACTGTCCTCAGGGTCCACTGTTGCCACAAGTGCATTTCCAGTCTCCTCCTCCTGAAGAAAAGGCACATGTCATCTGAGGGCGAGGTTGTGCAACATGCAGCATGCTACTACTTTCTGGCAGACCTTCTCGGATGATTAGCACAGGGATCCACCTGTCAGATGGAGTCATCTGAACCTGTCCTTCAGGAGGCCAAAGGTCCTTTTAATAACCCTCCTGGTTCGCCCATGTGCATCATTATAATGATTCTCAGCCCCTGACCTGACATTCCTTACAGGGGTCAGGAGCCACAATAGGTTTGGGTATCCAGAGTCACCTGCCAGTATTGAGTGACAAACATTAGCATTATACAACGCTATGGGATCAACACCAAAAGGCATACGCTGACATACATTTGGTGGGGAGTCACGCCGACCAATTAGCCACAACCTGTGCCTCTGTAGTTGTGCCATCAATTTGGGATGCTGCAGTCCTCAGGACGAAGGCATCATGCACCAACGCAGGACACTTGGCAGTGATGTGGGAGATGTACTGGTCAGCCAGGCACACCATTTGCACATTGAGTGAGTGGAATCTCTTCAGATTCCTGAACCCTTGTTCATTCTGGCGGGGGGCAAAAGCAACATGTGTACCGTCAATCGCCCTAATAATATTGGGAATATGTCCCATTACATAGAATCCTACCTTCACAGTGGCCAAATCTTCCACATGGGGGAAAGCATGTGTTTCACCAGGGCAGACAAAACCCTTGCCAGCACGATGAGAACATTCCTGCTGCCAAGCCCATTGTCACTTGGAAAGAACCAGTTGCCAGGAAATGGAGCACTGATAGAACCTGCACTAGAGTGGGGATCCCAGTGGGATGATGGATAGATGATATCAGATCAGGCTCCAATTGAGCAAACAGCTGTGTGATTGTAGCCCTATCCAGTCTATAGGTGAGTATTATGTGCCTGTCCTCCAGTGTAGCCAAGTCCACAAGAGGTCTGTACACGGGGTCTTGTCTCCTCCTCCGACTCCTCCGCAGTAGTAGGAATCTAAGGGACACAAGAGTAAGTAGGCTGACACAATTTGAACAATGGAACCACCACATCAGTGTACATGGAGCAGTAATGTGATGGGACATTGGTAATGGCAATGTATGTGCAAATTATAGAAATGATGTAGTTCTCGACCCAAAAATGGCAACCACTTGTCCCGTATGTAGGGACAGGAGGAAGTGAAGTAACTCTGCCGTCATTGCGCGTCATGGCGGAAGGCGGTCTTGCACCGCCATGCCATTCCTCATTAGATAGCATGGGGCTCTATGGAGTACATTGGCCAAGGGGGATCACCGGTGGTGGTGACGGTGTACACAGCCGCGGACGTGCCTGCCATTTTCTGTTTATAACCTCACTTGATTCCTGACTTTCTACAGGACAACACCCACACTGCCTGTGCTGCTGTGACCTGTGTCTAGATCTTGCCATGGCCCTTGTGAGTGGGGAAAGGGCCCTTGCCTTCACTTTGGAGGAGTTGGAGCAGTTGGTGGATGGGGTTCTGCCCCAGTATGGGCAGCTGTATGGGCCTCCAGACCAACAGGAGAGTACACCTTAGGCACGAGGCATGTGACAAGGTTGCATGGAGATGTGTGTGCAAGTATTGTGTCATTTGGGGGGTCGTATGCCTGCATATAGTGTACATGGTGGGCGCTGGGTGATGTGTGTGCCAATGGGGATGGCAGGGGATTTGTGGCCATATGTGTGACAGGCTGGATTGTATGTGTAATGGTGTCCTCCTGTCTGTGTTTCCCCTGTAGGTCAGCACCCATTAGAAGAAGGACATGCGGACCATAGGGGTCTACAGCAGGTGGAGCCCCCGCTGTAGGAAGAGGTGGGAGGACCTGAAATGCTGGGGATGCCCTCCCAACGAGGGTGGGGTGCTCGTCAGAACCTGACCCCCCTGATGGCCCGCATACTGGCGGTGGCCTACCCAGAGCTGGATGGGCTCTTGAGGACATCACAGCAGCCACAATGGGGTAAGTACAGTGTGAGTTAAAACTATGATTGGTAGGTGGCATGGGAACCTGGTTGTGGGTGCCAATAACTGCCCCTTAATGCCAGCTCAGAGAACTCAGCATGATCCAGCTCAAGGGTAATGGTTTTATTGCTAAATCTATTAACCTAGCTAGGTTGTATTCCATGTCAGACAGGGCTTACTGACTCCCAGGAGGGGTGCAGTTGGCGGGGGCTGGCTCATATCTTGCTGTGGTACCTAGCCTACGGAATGCCACAGCGATGCATGGTGCTCAATTGTGATCCCTGTGTATGACGGTAATGTGTATGTCATCTGTATTGTTGGTGCTGCAAATGACCAAGTGCTCCCTTTCTCTCTATCTCCTTTTTTCTTCTTTCATTCTGTCCATGTGTGCATTGGCATCATCTGGCAGAGGAGCAGGGGCACAGGCGACAGAGGGAGCTGCATCCCACAGGACCCAGGAGGCAGAGTCCACTGACGCAAAGGGAGCCAGTGGGACAGAGGGCGTGTGGAGCACCATGGCGGAGACAGTAGGTGACAACACTGATTCAGATACCTCCTCCAATGGAAGCTCCCTGGTGGTGGCGGACACCTCTGGGACCACCCCATCTACAGGTACACCTGCCACCCCCTACCAGCACTGCCCTCCCAGTAGCCCCTCACTGAGTTGCCAGTGCCCGCTCACACAGGAGGGTGGGCATCTCCTTTGCCCCAGGCACTTCAGGCCCTGCCCCCATCAGCCCTGCTCCCCTGAGTGTGGAGGCTATTAACCTCCTGAGATCCATCTCTGTAGGGCAGTCAACCATTGTGAATGCCATCCATGGGCTGGATTCCCAGATGCAGCAATGCAATGCATTCCTGGAGGGCATTCACGGTGTATTGGTGGCCCAATGGAGATTATTCCAGGCTCTGGCCTCCTCTCTGATGGCAGCCAAAGTCCCTGTTCCTACCGTCCCCCTCCAATTACCACTTCCCAGTCCCAATCTCCTCGACTCCAACCCATCCCATGCACACATACAGGCAAGCATGCACAGAAAACATCACACAAGAGTTGCACAGACAAACACAGACAGCACACTTTGAGGCCACAAGCACTCACACAAACAACAGACAGTTGCATACACACAACATCCACTACCTCCACTGTCGCCCCTCCACCTTCTCCTCCCTCACTGTCACATCCGCACTCACACCTGCATGCACCGCTTTAACAGCCACCACCACCATCACCACAACAAGCAACACACTCACCTCACTTGGAGACACCTCTACAAAACATCCATCCATGCGTCTCCTGTGTCCTATCCTACCCTGCCCGCCCCCTCCTAAGAGACACAAACGCATGCACTCAGACACCCAACAGCCATCCAACTCACATCAGCACACTGCCCATGCACCTGCACCCAAGTCCAGCAGACATACACCTCCAACAACCACTCCTTCAACCTCCACTCCCATCCCTCCTCCCTCATCCTGTCACACCGTCCCTAAGAAGCTTTTCCTTGCCCAACTTGACCTCTTCCCTCCCCCCGTTCTGCCCATAAGAGCAGGGTCACAACGATCCAGCCCAGCACCTCAGCCAAACAGTCCATGGGGACATTGGAGGCACATCCTAGTTAGATGCAAGAAATGAAAGGATTCCACTCCACTACCAAGAGGGGGAAGAATCACACTCCACCACCCAAGAGACGGAGGGATCCCACTCTACCACCACAGAGAGGGAAGAATCCCACTTCACCACCCAAGAGAGGGAAGGATCCCACTCCACCAACTAAGAGAAGCAAGAGGCAAGAGGCCCCCTCCAACAGCAATGAGCAAGGAGCCGTCACCTCCAGCAGAGGCTTGCAGGGTATCCCCCCCAACAGCAGTGGGCAAGAAGCCCTCACCTCCAGTTGTGACACAGCAGCCCTCATCTCTGGCTGGGACACAACAGCCCTCACCCCCAGTTGGGACACAACAGCCCTCACGCCCAACTGGGACACAGCAGCCCTCACCTCCAGTTGGGACACAGCAGACCTCACCTCAGTTGAAACACAGCAGCCCTCACTTCACTTGGGACACAGCAGCCCTTACCTCCAGCTGGGACACAGTAGCCCTCACCTCCAGTTGGGACACAGTGCCCTCACCTCAAGCTGGGACACAGCAGCCCTCACCTCCAGTTGAGACACAGAAGCCCTCACCTCCAGCTGGGACGCAGCAGCCCTCACCTCCAGTTGGGACACAACAGCCTTCACCTCCAGTTGGGACACAGCAGTCCTCACCTCCAGCTTCGACACAGCAGCCATCACCTCCATTCGGGACACAAAGGCAGTTGGGACACAGCAGCCCTCACCTCCAGCTGGGACACAGAAGCCCTCAACGCCAGTTGGGACACAGCAGCCCTCACCTCCAGCTGGGACACAGCAGCCCTCACCTTTAGTTGGGACACAGCAGCCCTCACTTTCAGCTTGGACACAGCAGCCCTCACCTCCAGTTGGGACACAGAAGCCCTCAACGCCAGTTGGGACACAGCAGCCCTCACCTCCAGCTGGGACACAGAAGCCCTCAACGCCAGTTGGGACACAGCAGCCCTCACCTCCAGCTGGCACACAGCAGCCCTCACCTCCAGCAGAGGGCATGTAGGTCACCCTCCAGGGACTGTTGTACAAGGAGCCCCCTCCAGAACCAGTGGGCAAGTTCCCTACCTCAGAGACTGTGACCGTGCACTCCTCAGCAAATTGAAATGGGCATGCAGCACCCTCCAGAACCAATGGGCAAGTTTCCCACTTCAGCTGAGGTGCCCTCCACCCCCCTTTCCCATAAGGTGCCTGGCCATTCCCAACACGATGCCCCTGCACAGTGTAGTGTGGATTATGTCAGGGAACAAGTTGGGCCTTGGACTGTGCCTTGTGGCCATGTGGGCCTTTTGTACTTTGGACTGGCCATTGGCCCTTTCGGAACAGTGACTCATGCATTTCTTGCCCTATGGACAATATGGTGGCTGTTAGCATCAAATTACCCTCTCAGTTCTGGAAAAATGTGGTCCATGCATTATTATGACGTGGGTCCTGTGACATTGGCTTTCCTCTGCAGCTGATTGTGTGTATGAATGGCGTGTGTTGTGCGTGAGTGTGTCACTCTCTTTCTCCTCCCTCTCTCCCTTGTGTGCTAGGCGGTTGCCCTTACTGTCGTCATCTTCATCGGCGTTGGTGTTCCAGGTGGAGCATGGTGTAGAAGAGCATCGGGAAGCCTTGAATTTCCAGTTTCATGGCGCTGTTGATCTTCACTGTGTCTCTATTGGTGAGTCTTTCGTCTTCTGTGTTCTGCTTCTGCCATCGTTTTGATGCAGTTGGTACTGCCCCAGAAATCGTGGCGGTTTGCTATGTCTCAATATGGTGGGTGGTACTTTGTCTTTTGATGGCTACCTCCGTGGTCAGTGGTGTTAACGTCCTACGGTTGGTGTGGTACATTGGCTGTCTATGGGAGTTATCACTGTCATGGTCATAATTTCGCAGTAACTATCGCCAGCCTCTTGGCGGTATTACCGCCACTTTAACAGTCACCACCAACGTCATAATGACCACCTGAGTGAGACACATATCCATAGAGTGATACAAGTGGGAGGGAATAAATATATAGAAAAGCTGTGAAGGCGACAGTGATATGGCGGTATGAACAAGGTAACACCTATGAATATTGAGACACAGGTAGAGATACAGTGGTACATTGATTGGTAGATGCAGGAGAAAGTCTTGTGTTCAGTGATGCAGTAATAGACAATCTAAAAAATAGATTCACAGTCACAGGTAAACAAATGTAAATTTAGCATGAAGTAAACTTTGTATTAGAAAATGTTATTGTTAACATTTTTTTTTACATGTGTAAATGCATTCTCTATTTGGTGTCTGGGTATTATTATTATTTTTAAGTAAGAAGATTGAGAATGCCTGGCAAAAGAGAAACAAGGAAAAATAAAAAAAACTGTACTATCCGCTCAAAACAAATAGTAAAAAACTAAATAAGGTGGAAAATGTTCAGAAGAAGAAAGGAGATACTGGTAAGAATAATAAGGACTTTAAAAAAAAAATATGCCGTAAAATGCAAAATGATAGGAGTAAGTTAATTAAAAATATAAATTTGGAATGTAGTGATGAATTGCAATGTATGGATGTTCTAAGAGTTATGAAATCTAATAAGAAGTCTAAGATTTTTCCACAGCAACAATTTATGGAGTTGAGAGTAAAAATGTTTCAAAATGGAGTATTTCTAAATTTATGGAAGAAGAAGAAGTGTAAGAGGAGAAGTGCTGTTACGAAACAAAAGCACTATATTGAGAATGTAATCGACAAAGCATTTGTTGTGAAGTGGAAACTTTTTATTTTAATATTGAATAGAATGAAGACACTGGATAAAACAGTCATGTCCATGAGGAAGAGTAGTTTAAGAAAGAGAATTATTAACAAAAGTAATTTTTGCAATTATTCCAAAGGTGACTGGAGGCACACATCTAGTACAGAACCGTTTTTTAATGAAGAGAGTTACTTCCATGAGAATGCTTTAGTACATGCATTTGATACAAGTGGTTGTTGTTATGAAGTGAAATATGATAATCCTATAGCAAAAGAAAAGATAGTTACATGTAGAAAAAATGATAGCTGAAGAACTACAAGGAAAACATAAACAAGCTCATGTGTACACGTGGAAGTGTAGTTGTATTTGTAGTATCCTCAGGAGTCAATGAATAAATTGAAGACATTTTTAAGATTTTGTTCATAGAGAAGTCTAAAACAAACAATTAAATGCTTCAAGAATTAGATCCTTGCATAGTTAGAAACTATAGTAACTTACGAGGGCATCCTAGGTTTCAACCATTTATTCCTTATATATTCCATCTGTTTTTCGAGAGTGATTTCTCTGGACTCTCATATGCTGTGAACCATATTCTGCAAAAAGAATAGTTGATGGACAGAATGCAGACAAAATCAAACATTCACCTCCAGTCACAGATCTGGGTTTAATCCACCAGTTTTTTTGCTCACCATGCCATTCCAGTTTGGACCCAGCCATATGCAAATCAGTCTTGACCCTGTCAGAAGTCCACTGGGCATGGCCATTGGGCAGGGGGTCATGACTCCTGTCTTTGCTAAGACAGGAGTTATTTCCATGGGGGTTGTGTGTCAAAAAATGGTCCAAGTCCGGGTAGAGCCATGATTTAACCTGACTTGCACCATTTTTTGATGCACAACCCCCATTTTCCCCTACGCTGGCGCTGCCTGGTTAGAGTCATTTTTTTACGCTGACCAGCCTGCAGCGCCGGCTAATGTCAATCCTTAAATAAGGCGGCCACCTGGCACGTAGGAGTGGTGTTACCCGGCGGTAAAAAAAATTACGCAAACCAGCGCCAGCGCTGGTTTGTGTCAAAAAGTATAAATATGGGCCATGGTTTGTTGCTGACAGTTCCATCGCTGTTGCCCGATATGCCACTTCATACATCACTAAGTCAGAAAAAACAGAGCCAAAGGAAACATGGGAGGATATTTCTACAGAAATGTCTCTATCAAACAAATTGTACTTTTTCAGCTTGAAAATGCTTTCACACAGAGAGGTAAGTTCTTATGAGTGCTGTGATAAGTTGAGTTCAGCTAGCTTCTTCTCAAAGTCCATAGGAATTGTTTGGGTTAGCCTAGGCCTTGTGAACACATTAAACCGAGATTCAGTACTTAGCAAAATGTCATCCAGAGAGTACAGATATTATAAAAACAAATATAGTAGACATATACTATTCAAAAAGAAGTATACACCTTGAAAATATGTGTCTTTTTGAAATTCTACAACACTATACATATAGAAGTAATGGTTAAAAAAACATTGAAGAAGGCAAATATAGTGTAGCTGGTTGTGATGGTTTTTTAGTTTGGCATGTGAAGGGTAAATTAATTAACCATAGAAACCTTACTTGTGAAATTGATGAAAACAGATAATTGTTCTATTTGCCACTTTTTCAGCTATTCAAACCTTGGCAATCTGAAAAAGAGTTACTCTGACAATTTGACTGCTTTCAATGCTGTGAAAGATACTATTCATTGTGCAATAGTTCCAAGCTATATGAATATGTTAAATTGAGAAATTGAACAAGAAGAAACAATTGCTACTGAGATTGCAAAGGAAAGTTCACAAAGCAGACAAAGTTCTGCACCTCTTATTCAAGATCTTCTTGGACAGCCAATAATAGAAAGTGAAGCTGCCATAGCAATGAATGAAGTGGAGACAGCAGTGCAATAAGTAGGAATAGAAAATGTTACATTGGAAGATTTCATAGAACAATTCAATAGTGAGCAGAAAGAAATATATATATGTAAATCAAAGGAAAAATATTCCACAAATTACTGCATAAAAGTAATCAAGGTAGGTGTTCAAGTTTAAAACCAATTCTTGTATATGTCAGTGGACAAGCAGGTACTGGAAAAAGCTTTCTAATACAAGCTATAACAACATATCTATAGAAGACTACAGACTCCATTTTATTGTGTGTAGTAACAGCTCCTACTGGATTGACTGCACACAATCTCAAAGAAATAACCTTGCATCATCTACTAATGTCCCCTTAGGACACAGCAATACATTTGGGTACCAAATGTTATCTGGTGAATCTTGCCACAACGTTTCAAGAGTTTTGAAGAAACTAAAGCTTTTCATTATCAATGAGATGAGCATCGTGTCAAAGTTAGTGCTTGCTTTTATGCATTTGAGGATACAACAGATATTAAAAACTGACAATGATGCGCTCTTTGGAGAAAAGCTTGTGATTATCTTTGCTGATTTGTTACAACTTACCCCAGTGGAAGGACAAACTATATTTACGACTCGCGACCACATGAAAAAACTCATAGTTTTTTAGGAAGCATTGAAATTGTAAATATTTGGGTATATTTTCAGTACAAGGAACTGATTACAAACATGTGTCAGGCATCCGATGAGGAATATGGAAGTATTTTGAAGGATGTAAGTGTTGGAATACTGTCAAAAGAAGGAAAATGTTGTTTGGAAACGTGACTTATAAGAAACATATTTCCTTAAAAAAGTGCAGCACAGCTAATGTTTTAATCTATTCAAGAAAAAAATCAATTCTCTACTTAATGCCTACCATTCCTCTATCATTCAAGAATGCACATATTTTAATGAACAATTACTACAACTACAGAATGAGCAAATATTAGAGTTGCTGTCAATTAATAAAATGGAACACAAAGGAGTAACAACACTAGTGAATGACAAACTACAGTCAAAACTGGATTGTTTGGAAAAATCTGTTTCCAAAACTGTGGATTAGAAAAGATTTTGCATGCTTGTAAGAACTGTAAAGTAATTTTGCGATGTATTTTAAATGTTTAAGTAGGATTAGTTGATGGAACTATTGGAAAAGTATTAGATTTTATTCTTTATCCAAACGGAAGTGAAGTTCTGGCAATTAAATGTGATGATCTTGAGGATATAAAAACAGAGAGCAAGATCTGTTGCGTGTTTCTTACTTGTGAAAACCTGTTGGTACGTGGAAAGCACTTTCCTGTATCTCTAGTTCATGCTATAACAGAATATGAGTCTCAAGGTTTAAGTGTAGATGTAGCTTTTATTAATATTGGCAGCACTGTATCATGCATAGAAGATTTGTATGGTTTGGATCTAATAGACTGTGATGACATTATATCAAATGCTGATTCCAGTTGTGTATTGGAGTACAACCGTTTGAGAACCCTGTATGCTCCCCACCAAGAGCAATATCCCATTTATAAAAACCTACTATCTTACCAAAATGAAAAATTACAAAAGATCTGACTGATGGTCAAGAAAAAAGTAGAAAAAGAAAAGACGGAAGTATCAGAGAAAAACAAGAGTACAAGTAATAGTGAAATTGTAGGTTACCAGTTATAAAACTTGTCTGGAGTCAACTGCTACACTAATATAGTTGTTGGTGCACTGTTTATCCTACCTACTGTTGTCCATGAACTTAAAGAGAAAAGGGAAAAACAATTGCACTATTGGCTTTGTTAGAACGTTTGTCAAGTGATAGTACAAAAACATACTCTGCATCTTCTATTAGAGATATTGCAGATATGTGCCCTGGATCTGTACAGATTAGAAAATAAACTCAAGAAGATGCATAATAATTTTTGATGGTCCTACTAGGAATTTTAGAAGAAGGGATGATACCTATTGATGAATTGTTTGGGCTAAGTTTCCCATGGCAGCATGAGTGATGTAATATGTGAGGTCATAAGCACTGTATTACCGAAGTGCAAGTTCTGGTTAGCTCAGGTAGCTACAACTGCTGAATTTCTATGGTTTTATACAAGTAAGTTCAGAACCTAACGATAACGTTCATGTAACTTTTGTTTATATATATATATACATATTTGTAATTTGTTTTCACTAAAAAATAAAGGCTACAGGGACGCGATAGTAAGGTTCAGATTTCACTCAAACAAAACCATTGAAATTCAACAGTTATAGTTAGAGTTATTTCAAGCAACTATAACTCATGGCCTAAGGAAACCATAACTCACATCCTTTCACTCCACAGTTTTTTCTTCAATAATTTGACTACTAATGTTTCATTGCTGTTTTTATTGATGTTATAAAAGTTGTCATGAGTGCTATAATATCTGGGGTAATTAGCAGTGCATATGGGGTCGGGAGTCATAGTTACCTTAGGGCATAAGTCATAATTACTTGAAGTAACTCTAACTATAACCGCTGGATTTCAATGCTTTTGCATGCTTGAAACCTGAGCCTAACTAGAACACCCCTGTAACCTTCTTTTTGTGTGAATTCCTAAGGGTCTTCAAATTGTATTTCTATAACATCCCTATATCATTGTTTTTCAGTGGATTTTTCTGGTTTTTCATGCTATTTCCTAACTATAATGTCCCTGCAACCTTGGTGTGTGAAGGTGTGTGTGAGTAAGTGTGTGACTGGTTGTGTGGGTGAGTGAGTGTGTGGTAGGTGCATGACAGTGTGTGTAATTGACTGTGGCGGTCTGTGAGTGGGTGTGAATTGGCTTTGTGAGTAGGTGTGTGAGTGGCTGTGTGAGTGGTTGTATGGGTTTGTGAGTGGGTTTGTGAGTAGCTGTACAGTGAGTGGCTGTTTGAGTGGTTGCATTGGTATGTAAGTGGGTGTGTGAGTGGATCTGTGAAAGCTGTGTGGTTCTTTGAGTGGCTATGTGAGTGGTTTTGGGGGTCTGAGAGTGAGTGTGTGAGTGGCTGCTTGGGTGTGTGAGTGTGTGCGTGTGTGGCTATATGTGTGTGTGAGTAGGTGTGTGGGTGTGTAAGTGGTTGTCTGAGTAGGTGTGTGAGTGGCTGTATAAGTCTCTGAATGGGTGTGTGTGTGGTTTTGTGGGTCTGAAGGTAGGTGTGTGAGTGGCTGTATGGATATGTGAGTAGGTGTGTGATTGGTTGTATGGGTGTGTAAGTAAGTATGCAAATGTGTGTGTGAGTAGTAGTATATATCTCTGAGTGAGTGTATGTTTTATTTTAAATTGGGGTCTGGATTCCCCAATCCTCCCTGAATCCACCCAAATATACCCAAATCTGTGAGGGTCCTGGGAGGACCCAGGTAGGATCCAGCGAGGATCTGAGGCTCCTTGCATGGTAAATAAAAAACGTTTTTTGTCAATTTCATGCCCATAAGGGTGTGCCTCAGAGGACCCCGTCATTAGACCTGTGGAGTTAGAGTACCTCTACCGTGATCCCTTCTATCACTTTTTATTTCTATTTTCCCTCCTGGGAATCGAGTCCTGATGAACAAAACGACGCAGCCAGCCAATCACAACATTGCTGTTGGCAAGTGGATTTGCGAATGAAAGGAGAATCCACAGAGAATCTGTGGAGGATCAGTGTCCCTATATATACATTTTTTAAATTTTCTTTAATATCTCAAAACTACTTGACGAATTTACACAAAATCACAAAAGAGGTTGCTTTCAGGACCAAGGGCTAGCTTTCTGCCAAATTTGGTATAACTCCATCCAGCGGTTTGACCGCTATTCCTGTTCAAAATCCCTTTAGAAATTAACATGGCAAAAACATCCCCAGCCCCCTACTGCCACGGGGACCAACACCTCTGTTGGACCAATGCAATATGTTATGCAAGGGGGCCATGTAGATTTATATGTGTGTGGGGGGCTGCACAACCCCCCGGCATCACAGGGGACTGTCACCTACACGGGGAAAATGTAATATGGTATGCGGGAGGTGCACTGCCCCCCCCACAGCCACTGCTCCCACTAAGTAAAACAAACACTCCATGCTCCACAGGTGGGAGCTGCCAAAATGATGATCCTGCTTGCTGGAAGCAGAGTTTTCATCTCTTTCATTGCTGCAGACATGCTGGCAGCCAAAGAGATGAAAGTATTGCTCCCACAAGCAGGGAACTGCAGTTCCAGCAGGAGGTGGGGAGCTGACTGTGACCACCGGGGCCTTGAGGCTCTACCCACGTTCCCACATTCTTGATGCCTAGGAATACGATCACAGCTGCAAACAAAGAAGCATTTAATTTTGTACAAATTACCCAAGTGTGCTCTCTCTACTGTTCCACCTTGAAAAGTTATCTGATTAAGATGCTTGAGGAACAACTACATTGGAAAAGACCGAGCAGCAAAGGAAGAGAGGTTGGTCGCACCTTGGAGCCAGGTGAGAGCGATTGAGAGCCTTTTCTGGCCTGCTTTGTTCAATCCTTCATCAGCACCCATTAAATCACAGTTTGAAGCCGCAACTAAAAGATGCTCTTAAAAAATCCACAAGCATGTCAGCTTGAAGAAATGGTTGCACCTCATCCAGAAAAAACACCAATTCACTTGCTGTAGGAATATGGTATCAAGACTGGTAAACCTCTTTTGTCTGACTTAGAGAAGGCTAAGGGCAAGCTAATCTTCTAAATTTTCCATATAATGTGACTGTGGATGAAATAGTATGCACAAGATAAGGTCCTAGTAAGAAGATTGCAAGACACAAAGCAGCAAAAGCGGTCTTGAAAACCATCAAAAGAGATAGCAATTTGAGCTTGTCAGTGTCCAGCCCTGCAATTCTGCGAGGAGCAACCAAATCAGCCTAATCCTACTGGTAAATAACAGAAACTAGCAGTTAAAAAGGGATGCTGACTACCTTAATATTCACTTGCCCAGGACACTGGGCCTTACACAAGAGAGAATTTTCAATGACATGCCAAGTAGAAGTGTTTAGAGAAACAGGAACAGGAACATAAATAAGAATTGCAAAGCAAATTACTGCTGAAAAATTACTTGAAAAGCTTAGTAATGTCCCCGAAGATGGCATCTACATTCCCCAGGTACTTAGAGTGGACAATAATGTGGGATGCACATGGGACTCTTTGAAGAAATCAACTGGAGAGAACGTGCCCTTGCTGAAGAGTAGTCCATTAAATATTCCCAACTGTAAATATGCCAAAATTTTGGAAGAAGTAGCAGAAGAGCAAAAGTTTGATGTCAGGTATTTACATATACATGAACTGAGCATGAACGGTCAGTACCAGTGTCTTGCATAGTTGTGACAAAACCAGCTACTATTTGTCATGGAACTGGAATCTCCTGTGGTAACGCTCACAATGGTGCTGCCCACAATGCATTGCACTATTTACAAGTTATGGTGTTAAGAAAATGAACTTCAAGCAAATATAACAGTATCCTTGAAAAACTACTGCCCTTCAAAATGTTTCCTAGTTGAGTATTTTTGTATTGTTGAGGGCTCGTTTGTGATGTGCTGAGTATAGTCTAAGTAGAGAGAATAAAGCGTATGTAATAATGCAACCAAAATTATAACGGTTAAATTGGCCATCGTCTTTATTATCTTTAGAGGTTATCGTATTGAATGATTCTCCTAATTGAACTCAATATGGCGTACATGAGAAACAATTACTCTAGCATTGAAATGATCCTTATTTTTAAAATCATTTATCTATGTTGCAGCTACTTGCTTTTTGAAGGAAATTCTGTATACTTGTGACTGTAAAAATGGCTTTCATTGAAGTTTTAAAGAATAGCAGTCATACATTTTACTCTTTTGTGTATACTTTTCCATTTTATTTGCCGTTATAGTTAATTATAAAGCAATACCTTTTGAAAGTATTTAAGACACATTAAATTGCAGAGGGAACGGCTGACTTCTGAAGGAATCTGTTTTTTTTCACAAAGTCTATTGCGCGTTTTCATTCTGTAATAAATTGTTTGCTGAAGCATTGGCAAAGTTTTACACGCACTGGGTCACTGGAGACATTACCTCAGTGTCCTTTGCAGCTGTAGTGTAGGAGATGTACTGTACATTTACCCAAGGAGGTAGGACTTAGTAATTAGAATTAAAGAAAGTACTCCAGTTGGGTAGACATTCTGCACAAAACCCTGGGCTGTTTTGGATAAATATGCAGGGCAGGACTCATTCTGGCATGATGCTCTTTTCACAGAAATTAAAACCTCAATAGGAAACATTTATTTACAGATATAAACAAAGCAGGTGTCAATTTTGAAGCTCCACTTCTATAAAGTAATTATCATCCTAATTTCTTGTGCATGGTCAAAGCAAGCAATTGTTTTTTCTCTGCCTTTCTGCTTTGAAAAGTTATATGTAAACCTTGATGGAGGTGTCTGCATCCTGCTTTTTTTTAGCGCAAAATCTCATATAATGACTGTGATGAGTGGGTTCTTTGTTGTCATCTCTGCTGAGACCAGAGATTGTGTTCTCTCTTTAAAAGCTACAAGTATGTGAAATAGGCTAGAGGCCCTGCCTTTTTGATCCCACCCCATATACAGGACCGGTATGCAACGTCTTCCAGCCATTTTCTATAAGATGCACAGCATACTAAAAGGACCCCTAGACCGCATTTCCGGCCAATTTTGGAGCCACGTTCTTGATGCACAGGAATATGACCACACCAAACAGAAGAAGCACATCATGAGTTGCGTGGGGTTGGGTGCTTATAGGGGATAGGCGCAGGGCCTACTCGCAGATCGGGCCCTGTGGTCAATCCCTGCCACAAGCCAGGTTGGGTGCTTATAGGGGGTAGGGCATAAGGCCTGGCTGTAGGCCAGGCCCTGTGGTCAATCCCCGCCACGGGCGGCCAAAGTGGTTAGATTAACATAAAGTAATTAAAATTACTTAATGTTAAAAAAGAGTTACAGAGACATTATTGTTATGAAATAAAATGTACAAAACCATAGTAATTCACTTCAAAACAAAGGTTACTGGGAAGTTATAGTTAGGTTCTGAATTTACTTGCACAAAACCATAGAAATTCAGCAGCTACAGTTATGGTTAACTGAAGTAACTGTACTCATGCTCAAAGGTAACTATAACACTGTTGAAATATATATTTACCTACTGGCAATCGCCAGTGGGTAGTTATAGTTAGGACCTAGTTTCCAAAGGAAAGACATTGTTTTTTTTTTTGTTTGCTTATAACATTGCTTGCATGTTGAATCTTCACAAAATGTTCCAAAAAATATTCCCTACTTTGTCTATTTATGCATGGACATTTTTGGGGTGATCTATTAAGCTGGGGCTGAGAAAAAAGGGGTCAAACATTTGTATTTCCCATGTTATCTCCACCCACAGAGATTTTAGAAATGACTACAGCCCTAACTGCTGAACAAAATTATACCAAATGTGTCAGAAACCTACATCTTGGTCCAGAAAAGAGCCCTTTCTGTAATTTGGTGTAAATCCAAAGCATAGTTGTACAGTAATTAAAGAAAAAAGAAATGTGTATATCTAGGGATGCGGATAATCCTTGTAGCCGACAGCTCTCATGCTAAGATCTGACTGGCCGCCAACACTTCAGCCAGACAATGACAGCTTCTAGTTCTGTTCTCAAGGGGGGGTCACCAAATCAATGGATAAATGGCAGGCCTATTGGTTTTGTCAAAGGGTGACCACATCAATATACAAGGTAAACCTATAGGCTCTGTTAAGGGGTCACCACATCATTATGTGAAGACACACTGTTGGATCGTGTCCTTTCTTCAGGGTCCCCACAGATATTTGCATGCCTTTGCTGAACCTCTTTTTGTTGGCTTTTAGTTTCTGTGCATTTTACTCCTGCTAACCAGTGGTAACATTTCACAGTAGCAAAGCTAGCTCTTCCATAGACTAACACAGTATTACCATATCACATTTAATAAGTGATGAAGTCAGTTTGGGAGGAAATAGAGAGATACTTTTTCCACGCATATGAATTGTGATGTAAACTTCTCTTTAACGGTAAAGTCGGATTTTAAATTTCTATTCTGAAAATGTCTAAAGCAAAAGTGCCTTTCTGCCAGTGTCCAGCGTCACATGACTTAATGGACCTGTCTGAGCCCTGTTGCTGCACTTGCTGGGTTGAATCCTGACCCACAAGAGGTGCTTTTCCAGGTCCTGGACCCCTGACTGGTGTCAGAGTGTACTCCCCCCACTTACAAACTGCAAGAAGTATACTCCTGGTGAACCTCCAGAGGTTCTGAGGTCTTCACATCGTACAGAACCATCCTCAATCTTCTTGTGAAGACAAAAGGACTTCCTCAAGGACAACAAGATATTTGTATCTGACTGCCGACAAGACCTTCCTGGCTCAAGACTCAGGAAGTCATTCAAGCTGTGTTCTCTCAATGACTACCACTGGCGTTTTCTGTTATCCATGAAGATATCTATTGTGATTAGAGCTAGCACTTTTTCTTCAGGTAGTATACTGGGAGGGTTACAAGAACTTGCATCCTCTGTGTGCCCTATATGTGACAAGATATCTGACTGAAGTTGTTTGGTCCCTGGTCTGTATGTGATAATAAAATCAGAATTGCTGAAAAAGTGAAGCCAGCACATTTGTCTAGGGGTCAAAATCTTAACTCAAATAAGAATTGCAGATTATTATGGTCAGTGTAGATGGTGACAGTGTGTTTTACTCCCAGAAAATTATGTCACCACTCAGTAAATGATGTTTCAATAGCTATTAGTTCTCTTTTAGCAATGATATAATTTTGTTCAGCTGGAAGGAGTTTTCTGGGGAAAAAAGGCTACAGAATAGAGATGCTCTGTTTGTGAATCTTTTTGCGATAATACACCTCCCAGAGTAAATTGAAAATCATCAGCTTCAAAATAAAATGGCTGCTTAGGATCGAGGTGAGAGTTATGAAGGCCTATTCTGCTGCTCAAGACCAGATACATGGTTGTCCCTTCTTTAATAAGGTGGTTATAGGGACCACTATATGTGAGAATTGTTGGATGAAGCACCTATAAAAAATGACAAAACCAAGAATCTTTTGCACATCCTTAACAGATGTAGGGGTTGGCCATGAAAGAATAGTGTCTACCTTTTTGGGGTCCATGGTAATGCTGCTGGGTGATAAGTGATATGCTAGAAAGTCTACTTAGTCAGTGCTAAAGGTACATTTTTCTAATTTGTCATTCAGGGAGTGTTCACATTCATTTCAGAATGACGCTAACATGCTGAGTGTGTTCCTGCTTATTTTTTATAGAATATCAAGATGTGATCTATTTAAATGACAGCGCAGGCTTCTAGGAACTCATGTAATATACCATTGATAAAGTATTGGAAAGCTGCAGGGGCGTTGCAAAGCCCAAAGGACATCATAGTATGTTCAAACAAATCAAACCATGTCCATAAAGCGGTCTTCCATTTATCTCCTTTCTTGACATGGATCGGGGATATGCACCATGCAGCTCTAGCTTGGTGTAAATGGTGGACCTCCTGACTTGGTCCAACAGGACAGGAATCAGAGGCAAGGGGTAAAGATTTTTGATGGTTGCTTTATTAACCATTCTGTAATCAATACAAGCCATCAAATCTCCAGATTTGTTTGCCACAATGAAAAGAGGCAACCAAATGGTAGAAGCAGAATGTCTTATAAACCCCAAATTCAACAATTCATCCAAATACTTGCACAGAAATTGATTCTCTGGTTCTGTTAATGGATATATTCTACTACAAAGAAGGACTGCTCCAGGAACTCGGTCTATCTGACAATCATAAACCCTCTGGGGTGGCAACTGAGTTGCTTTGACTTGTTCAAAACCATCTTGGATTTCCTGATATTCCTCTGGTAGAATAATGGGAGAAGGGTCAATGGTTGCGGCACAATGTACGGGTGTCACAGGACAGGGGGCTTCTTGATAGCCTGTGGTCATGCAGAAGGAGGAGTCCAAGGCGACTGTTCGAGAAACCCAGTCAATTTTAGGATTGTTCCGTTCCTGAAGGGGAATACAAAAAATAACCCCGAAGGTGGGGGTATAATTTAAGTCAAAGGTTGTATTTTCTGTAAGACCATTGTCACATACTATGATTAACGGATAAAACCGAGCCATCAACTGCCCTAACTGTTTCGGGTACTGCCTTGGTAACATGTGACATTCACAGCTTGGCCGCTAGGGACAGATCAAGAGAGTTATCTGTAGCACCTGAGTCTATGAGCACTGACAGACTTTGTCTATTCTGAGGGGATAGAATGAGGGTTACTGTAATGGTCAGGTGTCTAGATACACGGTTTAGGACATTAGTCAAGAATTGGGAGATCTGGTAAAGGAACTCTCTCTGAAAGGTGACAGCTTTTTTCTTTTTAGGTTTAACTGTGCAGTCTTGTGCATAGTGACCGGATTTACGACACTATAGGCACAGATTGGCTTTATGACACAGTTTCTTCTCTTCAAAAGATAAAGGACCTCTAACTCCCCCAATTTACATGGGTTCTGGTTCCTGTGCTGTTTCTTTTATTTCTTCTTTATCTGTTCTTAAAACAACTACCTTGGGTTCACTCAGAGAACGTTCAGATTTCCTTTCTCCTAACCGATGATCTAGTCTCACTACTAAATTAATAAATTCAACGCAATCTTCTGATAATTCAATGATATGGGATAGTCTCAGTAATTAACCGGTTGAAATTATTATTAATGTAAGGAGGAGATCCTAGGACCTTTGTCGTAAATTTTATAATTTTTTATCATAAGACTGGATAAAATATGTTTCGCAAACAATTACATTAGGGCTGCCTTAAAGGTGGAAATATTATGTAGGATGGGATCATTGTTTTCGATAAGTGGAATTGACTAATTGGCAGCAACACCGTCAGGATAGGAAACTACAAAAGCTACCTTAGCAGCGTCTGAGGTAAATATTTGAGGTTTATACAAAAAAATGTGATTGGCATTGGCTCATGAAAGCAGCAAAGTGAGAACAATCCTCAGTGAATTTTGCAGGGTTGGCCAACGGCACAGATGTCAGAGTGCTCACTGTTACATGTAGACTGTGGTCAGACGGATTAGCGGGAGTGGAAGTGGAAGGTTGAGTACCAAACTCTGGGGGATTAATAATGGGCCTTGGACCTGAGGGATCTCTCCATTACGTGAAAATTTTTGAATGTGTTAGTTTCTCCCTGAGCTCTTGATTCTCGGTTCATAATTTCAGGACTTGTTCCTGTGAATTTTGTACTAGAACTGCCAACTTCTCGGTAGGGGTTAAATAATCTGAATCAGATACAGACTCATGATCCATGATTACTTTGTACCAAGGGAACTTTAATGTTGTGGCTTGACTTTCTGTTCTGTGCGAGCCACTCACTTGAATTCCAGGTGTTCCAATGGGAGGGTGTGACAATTCCCCAATCCCGGTGAGGACTAACATGACTGTGATGATGAGTAGATTGCCCTCTCAGAAGTGCTCAAGGGGAAGGGGGTTTTCAGAAGAGAAAAAGAGAAAATACCAGCTTCTGCTTCGTGGACGGCAGAATCGGGCTCCTGGACCCTGGACTGCGTGTCGTAGTGGGAGTCAGGACTTCTGATTTCTCAAAATACTAGGTTCTTGGTTTTTTAGGATTCTGGGCTGGAAAAGAATTTGTTCATTAATACATTGAACTTGCATAAACTATTGTACTTTGCAAGTTATTGTTGACAAATTGTGCATATGTTTCCATAAGGCTGAACAAGTCTCTTCCTCTTTTTACAATACTTTCAGAGACTTTGCCATTGGTAGTTCTGATAAACTTGCTCTATTTCCAGTCTCCTGATTCTCAGGGGAGCACTTCTTTCAGGAAATATGTCTTTCCTTAATGTCTGTTTAGTGGTATCTTGGTTTCCCATCAAAATGATAAATCAAGCTAGTTCTTATTGTCATTAAATATTTAAAAATTTAAAAAGAACCCAAACGTTTTTTTTTACCTTTCTTATTTTCTCTCTTTCACAAGAAATATGGGATCGTCAGCAGAAGAGGGTAGAGGGAAGAGGAGAGCAGGTACTCTGCGGTACTTCCGGAGGACGAAGATCGTCCTAACATGATTGAAGGCTGTCCGGAGGACAAGAAATGCTGGAACTCGACTGGAAGCTGGTCAGAAAACAAGGAACACTGGAAATTGGCTGGAGATAGGCAAGAGAACAAGGAACTTGACTTTCTCTGGAACATGACTGCAGGTAGGTTAGAGGGCAAGGATCTCGACTTGACTGGAAACAGGTGAGCAGAGTAATAGGTGTGAAGCCAAGCGAGGCCTCAGACTCACAACCATCCCTAAATAATAAAATGTTCACATGTGCCTTTTGGCAGTTGATTGCTTGTTAAGGAAAGGAAAATTAACTTCCTGATTGTGGCAAATGTTCAATACAGATCACATTGTGAAGCGCACATGTTTTGACATTTACATTTGGAGAAGGTGGAATACAATGTGCATGATCAACAAGCATTAGTTATACTAAATGAGACATTTAACAAGCATTGGTTATTGCAAACTTGATGTTCAAGAATGTAATGAATATACCCAAATAAGTCTGAATGTTGAAAGCAACAGCATCTTACTGTAATCAAGCTCTTGGCTGTGCTATTCTACCGACAACAGGTGGTCATTTACTCCATCTCCCTGATGGAGAAACGGGCCACCTGCCATTATATAGATTAGCCCCTAAGTTACAAGGTAAACACTCCACTTGGATGAATCTGGTACCAGTATTCAACCCACTTACCTTCATGGTAGGTCTCAACTCACTTACACACACAAGTATATCACTTGCATGCATCAATGCTTACATTCTTAATTTTTAAATTCTGTGCTTTAGTGATTTCCAAGCAAAACACAAAGCACAGTGCAGTTCAATGTATTTTGTAGCAACCCAATAAAATAATTAAAAGCAAGAACATCTCAATTAGTTGCACTGTTCTCTTACATAAGAAGGAAGAAGAGAAGGGAAAGCCACTCAGCCAAGGAAAACAGGTGCATATCTTAACAAAGGGATTGCAGTCTTCTTACATATCAAGCCACCTGGACCCTTGAGGAGCCAGACTCACAGAGGAGGAGTACCCAGTGGATCAGCCTTCCTTGATTCCAGAGCAGCCTCAGACTCTTTGGGGCAGGATCTCACTGGTATCAACTCCCAGTAGGTAGTCAGTTGCTCCTGGCAGTTGGATGCCCTTTGAAGCTGGCTGGCCCTACGTGGCAACAGACATCGATCCCAATGCTTCACCACGCGGCACTTCGCTAGCAAAAGAATCATTACCATCAATTTACACATGTCCAGAGGAACATCCTTCATATAACCTGAAAGTGCAACTCGTGGTGATCTTTCTGTGCAACTTCTCAAGCATGTAGTATAATCTATGCAGATCTTTGAAGTGCACTACGTGTAGTCTATAGTTAGGATAAAGAGCCCTGGATTAAGTTCAGCAATATTTCCACTGATCATCAGTGAGAGGGGGTCGCCAGGTCCATATCTCCCACCCATCGAGCACTGGGGACACACACAGGCACAGAATCCTGCATCTAAGCATACAGCCTTGTAACTAGCTTGAGCAGAGAAGGAAATGTGAGAGTTTCTTCAAGTACCAGAAACTTAGGAATGGCCAAAGAAAAAGAGTCATACAGCATCCGGACGGCTGCCCAAAGTTGATAGTATGTGAACCTGTTCAGTAGAGTCACGTCGGAGCCTTGCTGGGCCTGCTGTTGCATGACGAAGGTACTCTCCAGGTACATAGCTCCCATGGAATCACCTTCAGAGAGCGCGCCGAGTGTGGGAGCCAGCATTAAGTGTGATTGGGAAGGAAGGATGGGCAATCAGCACCGAGGGAGCTCAGCTAAGGTCACAATTGAAGTTCATTCCATGCCCATAGTGTGGAAACCTCGGTGTCCATCCATGCGCATGGGCACTTGGAGGTCAAGTACAGTGCCAGTTGAAGGGTCATGGTGCAACATGGTCTTGCTCAGGCCATGTGTTGCTAGAAACTACGTGGGGTAAAGCCAGTAATGTGCACACCGCGCTGAGCACTGTAATAAAACAAATTCATATCTGTATCCCCCAGTGCCCCCTGCTCAAATGGGGGTGTCAGTATCTCCACCGCTATTAAAGTTGTCCATCCTACCATGCAAGAATCACCATGCACCACCAGAGCTGTGGGTGGAAGTACAGTGGGAGTGGCAGATTGAGAATCAAATAAAGAAACTTAGGAAGAACCACCATCTTTCCAATGGCCAGCCGCCCAGTTAAAAACAATGGGAGCTTCAGCCAGCCCTCCACATGGTTCTCTAGCCCTGTCATTAAGCAGCCTTAATTAGCTCACCACAAGCCATCCAGATTTCACCTTAGCCAAATCCCCAAGTATATCATAGACTCTTGCATCTGTCAGGGGAAACAGGATCGACTTGGTTCAATTAATAGTGATGCTTGATATTCCACCAAATCTAGTAAAGTCTTGTATCAATGGGTCAAATTATCCTGTGTGATTCTCACATACAGGGTAATGTAATCAGCATGTTTAGAGACTGGAATCCTATGAGGTGTAAATGCCAATCCCCACTGGGAGTGATGCTGTCGCAACCGTGACACTCAGGCACTCTTGTGAACTGGATGGAAAGGCGAATGACATGTTGCTTATTCTTCAAATTATGCCTATGAAATAGCTATATTAATTCATAAGTGATCATTATGGTGCACATTCAAAGTGATAGGTGACCAACAGGGCCGGTCTATACTACTCTCTGGTACATTGCAGGGCCACCCGCTCCTAATGCTGTTGGTGTATGACCCAAACATAGGCAACCACTGCTTCTTAACAGAGGTTTGGAAGTTGGTGGGCATGATGGGGCTAGGGGCCACTTGTTTTGGGATCATACTTCAATGTGGTACTGGATCCCCGGACTAATGTCACAATACCCTCTTTCACCCTCAGTACTGTGGGTTTGGCGCACAGGGCCCATGTTGTATTTCCCCTGTAGCACTTCATTGCCTCCTATGACACAAGGAAATTCACCCCTTTCAGAGCACATGAAGGTGTAGAACCTCTTGTACCATTGTTCACTTATTTGTTTCAGTTTGCACAGTTGTGAAGGAGAGCCATGTGTTTCCAGGTTTATTGACTAAAACTACCATGGCCTGTTGGCTTCACCCGCTAATGTTAAATGATTCCACCTGCTAATGCTTATTGGTTCCACCACCCATGGTTTATTGGCTCCAAATGCCTATTGACTTTTTTTAATAATGCTTAGTGGTTCCAACTGTCATTTTCACCTGCCTTCAGTTAAGGTCAAAACCATTATGCTGACATATGTTCTTACCCAGGGCTTGTTTGGAACTTCCCGGTCTCCCTTGTGAGCCACATGCCTTTCAGAAATCAGCCTCACCAATTGAGTATTTAATCCATGCACAAACCTGAGTTGGTGTTTGGCCTCAGACCTATCCTGAACAAGCATCATCCCTGCACTCACCTTCTGAGTTGGGATCCTAGTCTTCCCCTACCTAAGACTGCTTGCCGATTCTGTGATCCTGACCCTGTTGATGTCTCCTTTGTCTTCGTGTTCAATATACCGATTTCTTTTCCTCTTTGGCTCTCAACACCACAACCACAAAGCCTTCCTCCAGTTTCCAGTTTAAAGATTAAAGACAAGGCTAAGTACTTGGTCACAGGTTAGTGCGCACTGATCTCTAAATTAAGCACAGGACAAACAACAATACTTATTTCTTTCAAAAAAAGAAACCATCTTTTGGAAATCAATCATTATTTTGTTCCCAATGTATCTATGGTCTTAGCGCTACAGACACATTTACAGAGTGGGTGCTCTGAACCTTAATTGCATCAGAGCTGAAAACCCTCACGTCAGTGTTTCTTGGCAAGTTGTTTTTACAATGACAAGAGAAGATTTAAAGTGCACAATATATATAACTGAGCTTGAACTGTAAACTGTATATTAACTGATTCTTGGGAGTACCAGAAACTTCAGCTTTACCTCTAAATTGTACCTGTCTCATGCAGTGTTTCTGGTGAAGCCTGGTACTGCATCCACATCAACACCCAAAAGTTCCAGGGAATGCAGATATTCCTATGCAGTGTTGCAAGGCAACAAAGCAGACCCAGTGCTGCAATGAGTTTATCTTTTCTTCTTCTATCCAAACACTCCTCCCCCCAAGGGGCAGTGTGTGTATGAAGGTTTTGCTTACTTTTTTCAATTGCTAGTACAGGGGGACTAAGAGGTCCAGCATCATCTCAGGGGCTGGAAGTGGGTGAGTCCGTGACAGACGACAGCTCCAGAGTCTTCCAGTGTTCTCACCCGATTGCAGCTGTGCCTAATAATGACTGACGATCACCTCACTGACCTTTGGTGTCCTAGACATACTGATACAATGGAGGTCACATGTATAACTGCTACACAGACCACTTGGTTGAGGTTAGATTACTGGCTGTCAATGCACAATATAGATACATGGAGCCCTAGAGATCATGCTCTGGTTCTGCTGGAGATGAGATCATTGGATGGTGCAATGTGTGCCTCTGCATGGTGCCTCCCATCTGGGACCCTGTGACACCAGGTGTTTCAGGAGGACTTTAGAGTCTCTATTATCGAATATTTAGAGGACAGTGAGTACTCAGTATTATTTCAGTCTACCCTGTGGTAGTAATAAGGAGAGTCTGCATAGCAAAGCAGGAAGGTGTGCTGCGAGCACTGTGTGGCACGCTTGTGTGCCCTTTGAGGGAGAGATTTGCACTCTAGAGCTCCAATATTTTTATGCTCTCATGTCAATAAGCTAAAGCATAACTTCATTCAGAAATCTATTGTGAAAATGATCTGGTGATGTATTAAGCAAAAGCTTTCTGTATTTGAGCTTTTATTATCTACTTCTTACAGGTACCACGGATACTTATCCTGACAATGATGCTACACCAGCTACAAATGAAGGATGGGAGGCAATCCAGGAGAAAATCCTATATTCATCCAATGACCTCTTGCAGTGGCTGCTACTGCAGAAAAAGACGGCGATGAACAGTACATTGTTGAGGAGGATGAGCTGGAGGAGGATCCAATATTAATAGTCTTCTTCCAAGGTCTTTTCGGAGGATTACTAGTTCCAGATACTATCTCAACACCTTCACACAGCCCACAACCTATACATTCCTCATTTGAGTCTTCTGTAGAACACTTCCATGCAGGTGCATATTCAGTCTTCACTCATTTATCTGAAGAACAGGACACCCATGGTAAAGAGAAGCTCTCTCTCACTCAGTCCCAGCTCATATTCTATCATTCTGAGCCCATATCCTCCCAGATAGCAAGCCTCCCTATGATGAGCAACCTGCTTGCCATGTCAGATGGCAGTGCACGTAGGCGAAGTTTCATGGCCGGCAAAATCCTGTTCTCTGGGAGGGTATGTTTTTCAAAAGCAATCTACTGTACAAGAGCATATTCATGACAAGGGGGAAAGTCTGTGTGAGACCGCTGACATCCTTAAAGTGCTTCCTCAGATGACTTAACAACAGACCTGTAGCAGAGATGCATTGTGAACATCTTTATTTTTTGAGGGAAGAGAATGTCAGGAAACATGAAGATGCCAATGCCAAACAAGTGCTAAGTGCTAATCAGGCATAGGTATGCACAGGTTCAACTGAGGCACCACAACCTACGAGGCCCATATCACCCACAAACTGTATTGTGAACACTTCTACACCAGGCACAAACCCACCACTTCTAGCTCAAACATCACCATCACACGGACCATTAAGACAAACAGCAGCACAACCAATATTCAGTAGCTGAAGATGTGGATGACCCTGCTGCCCAGTGTTAGGAATTTAACACTTATGTGCCTTCATGCACAATTATGGGCACACAATAGAGTTGTGTTCCCAGTCAGGAAAACAGAGTCAGGGCACACTTCCTTTCTGTGTACTACTTCCATCCTCTGCATACAGATGCACACGGTATTATGGGGCGAGTTTTGTCTTCCCCTTGAGTCTGGCATCTATCTAATGTTGCATGTACAGGATAAGACGTGTCATAGGTATCTGCAGTAGCTCTGTAATGTTGCAGGTACCAGACCATTATTTCTGTTTCTCTTGACATGCCTTATTTTAGTTGGATTCCACAGTTGGATTTTCTTTTATAGTGCATTGCTTCCATGTTTTTCTTCTAGATTTGCTTCCTGGCTATCAACACAAAAGAGAACTGAACAACAAGGTCTTGGAGAATTACACTTGTGCTAGTATATTGCTTGCACACTGGTCCTGACTTAAATAATTTTTCACGTTTCCTCTGTTTTTACTTGACAGTCATCTCGTCTAGTTGCATGAGCCAGTTTGAAAGCTTTTCTTGGCTTTCAGTTTTTGCTTTCCTTGCTGCATTTGACTTCCAAAGTGAAATTGATTTGATTTATTGTTTCAGATCTAGAGCCTAAGGTTACTACTGCAGGCTGAAGGTCATGTCACATGACAATTTTGAAGCCCTCTCAAAGAAGATCTACTCTTGACCAGTTACAATGCCAAGAAATTCAGAAAATGAATTAATTATAAGAATTACTGATTGCAGTAAACAATTTTATTGTCCAAGTACAGAGTTTACCCAATGAAAATATTGAATTATTACAGTTTCTAGCAGTTTCTCTCTAAGGCAGTCTGTACCTTATACTCACCATTTGTTGGTCTGGCAGAACAAAAGATTGATGGAATCCCTTGAAGCATAAAAGAACATCAGGATAACTGGCAAACTTATTTCACTTTTAGATTTCACATATATGCCATTGATAGATTTAAAGTGGTGTTTGTATTGAGTAACACTACTGGTTACATCTTAGCTTTGTCAACTCCGCTAGTAACCAATGGAAGTCCACTCCACAACAATTATTTAGCCTTCCTTGTAGACCTTAAAAAAGATATTTGATTGACAAGTTCAACAATATGCTGCACAGGAGGAAATTCTAGAGTTTCTCTATTACACTCTAATTAGAGAGCCCTGGGTAGAGATGTGAATTGGCCTAACACTGCACTCTTCACTTTTTTTCAGAAAGTCTTGAATAAAGAGTTGAAAGACACATTTGTTCAAGTAGTCAGACCAACATCTTTACAGTTTCTCATTCAGTTCTCCATTCAGTTTGATAGTCAAATTCAGTAAATGAAACTAGAGCATCAAAAACTTTCATATCAGAACCTATTTGCAAGTCAGTTTTATAATCTATGACTACAAATTCAAATTTGAAAAACACCCAATCCCAGGAGTCCTATCTGAAGAAGAAATCTCCTGTAGGAAGAAGCTAGGCCTTAGTCTTTATTGGCGTTAGAAATGTTATCTTCTCAATACATGTCCTACATGAGCATCTGGTCAGTTGAGATCCTAAGAAAACTGATTAACTTGTCCATAGTAAAAGGAATAGAGACAGGTTCAAACAAAGAGTCCCTTCCCTTGCCTACTAGTTGATTCAGATCTGTCTTCCTAAAAAGGCACACATGTTTTTAATCTCAGTTATACATTGTTCCTGTTCTTACTGACTTTGGAACCTCAAATGTACACATGGTTAGTGGGCTTGTGATCATCAAATTCCAAATAGAATTAAAAGATACATGTGGTTGTGGAAGCTGTTGAGGGTACTCTTGTATCTTCTGATCTTGTAACTGAAGAGCCTAACACCTTATTACTATGGCCTGCAGTCTATTATGAAAAGGAAAGTTTTGACCTGATTTCTACTCTTGATTTCACTCTCGTAATGAGCATTAATCGACTTGCAATACACAACCAGAATATAAACTTGTCAGTCAAAACTTTGTTTCTCGGATCCAAATTTTACATCAGTGAGTGCTTCTTTAATAATCCTTCAACTATTAAGAGCTCTGAAAAAACTGAGAAAAGACCTACTGCATCTGTTATTCAATTAACATCTACTCTTGAAGCATATCATGAGTTCTTGGATGTCTTTTCCGAGTCCAATGAAAAAGAATTATCAACCTATCATTCTTTTGACTGTTGTGTCGATCTGACTCCTTATGTAGTAGTTCGATTTGGCAGTAATTTTTCCTTATTTTACCCGTGAGAATCTTGATGTCAATCTCAAGAATGACCTGATTATTTAATTCAAATCTCCATCAGGGCCTTATTTATTCATAGAGACTTTAATTAAGTTACCATTAAGATTCCATATCCTCTACTTCTAATAACTGATATTCTGGAAGCAGTCCAAAGAGCCAAGATTTTTACCAAGTTTTTGTCAAGATACTTTAGGGCCAATTGGATGTCTTATGGCATGTGCAATGCCCCAGCATACACTTGTTTCATTAAAGTGATTTTTATATTTTCCAAGGATCGAAGTCAACATTCACAGCATGTTAAGGAGGTGGTATTGCATCTAAGACAACATGCACCATTGGCATAACCATAAAAATGCCTGCTTCATAAGACTTATTTCAAATAATTAAGCTGTGTTCTTTCAGGTGATGGTATAGCCATGAAGCCTCGAAAGGTAAAGACAAACCTGGAGAGGCCAATTCCAACTTCTATTAAAGAAACAACACAGAGTTTCCTTGGTCTGGCCAATCATTATCAGAAGTCAATTCAAAATGTTTCTGATGAAGTTATAGCAATTACAGATCTATAAAAAAATAATCTGACTTTTTAATGTGACATTCAAGCCACTTTCGCCTTCAACAAACTAACAAAGTAATTTGTTTCAGCTCGAATCTCACAAAAGTTTGCTGCACTAAAATATTTTTCCCGTAAACTAATGACTCTGATATCACTGTCAAAGCAGGTCACATTAAAAAAGGATGTGGGAAAGTGTCTAACTTTGTGTGGTCATCCCCATTTTTTGGCCAATTTCTCAGAATTGTTTGACTCTTTACACTGGGACACTTCTAGCCAGGGCCCAGTGTAGTTGTGCTAGCCCCTAAAGATGTTGAATTGGCTTACTATTATTTAATTTTCCTAAGGGCATAGTATATGCTGTCTCAAAATAAGCCCATGGCACGGAAAAGTAAATCTACACCCACAAAAGACACTAAGCATATATTATTGAGAAGTGATGCAACGCTGCAGAGTGGCAGCTTTACATTAAAAAAAACATGCGCTGTGGAGCGCTGTTTCCTTGCGACATGGATGTGCCAGATTTATGGTTTGATGGACCATGTTTTAAGGTCCCAAGGACAGTCAAAAAACTTTGATGTATCTTAAAAAATAAATGACGCAAAGTGTCATGAAACAACCAGTGCCTATGTGATGGGAAACTGATATGTATGTGGTAAAGCACTTGTAAGTTCCACAAATCAGCATTGCGCCACTTCAGAGAGTGTTGCATTGTGGGATGCATAAAATAACAACACAGAGCAAAACAACTGCACAAACATGGAGGGAGCACCGTGTTCAAGTCAGGAAGGCAACAATTCCAACCCCAGCCAAGATGACGAGACGGTAGGCCAGGGAAGGAGAAAGAGGAAGGCCAATCTCAGTGAGAAGGAGAACCAAATAGTAATACCAGAGGTGACAAAAATGAACACCTTCTCTTTGTCACCTCCAAATTGTCATTAGAAAAGAAGGAAGTAATTTGGAAATCTATAGTGGACAAAATCAACAGTGTAGGGCAAACGAAGAAGATCCAGAAGTTTGGAGAAGATTGGAGAACTTTTGATAATAAGTTTCATAAAGGGGCCAACCCACAGTCGAGAGTCAAGCTGGCTTACGTTGACTGCAAACCAGCCTGACTTGAATATTCATCCTGCTGAAAAGCTCCAGAGCCCCAGACTTCCAGGATTTCACCAGGTGCACCTGGAAAGGCAATCTGATGAAGTTGACTCAAAACTAGCTTGCTGTGGAGGATCGTCCAACGTCAGCAGGAAAAAGCTTGAAAAAAGTGACTAAGGGGGTTATTCCAACTTTGGAGGAAGTGGTAATCTGTCCCAAAAGTGACGGTAAAGTGACGGATATACCACCAGCCGTATTACGAGTCCATTATATCCTATGGAACTCGTAATACGGCTGGTGGTAAATCCGTCTCATTTGGGACGGATTACCACCTCCTCCAAAGTTGGAATAACCCCCTAAATCCAAAAGTAAAAAGTTGACCGGGACTTCCCAAGCAGTGTATAGGAGGGCTCCAGGGATGTTGGATCAAGATTCAGCTTTGGCCCGGCCGAAGATTTTTCATCCCGTAAATTCGTCTAAGTCTGAACGTAGAATTCTTCACCGAGGTCTCCTGCAAGGCGTGTCCGAAAAGGGCTCTAGGGAGGTCAGATCAGATTGGTGACTTCATCCTGCTGAAGAAAATCTTCAAGAAAAAGAGTAAGGGCCTGATTACTCTTTGGCAGTGGTCTGACTGTCGCATTATGACCCCGGCGGTCATGCCACGGTCAATCTGCCAGCTCTGCCAGGACACAGTGTCCAGAGGGGCTGGTGGTCCTGACGGTCCTAATCCGCCAGGGAAGCGCTGCAAGCAGCACCACCCTGGGCATTACGGCCCCCCTCTCCACCACAGGTTACATTGCAGTAGCTCGTCCTTGGCATGGTTACCCACATTTTCTAGCTGTTGTCAGTGTGTTTGACTGTGTTCACTGGGCTCCTGCTAACCAGTACCCCAGTGATTATGCTCTCTCCCTTCTAACTTGGTAGCTTGTACCATTTTCACCCCACATTTGGCATACTGGTGCATACTGGTGCCTTTATGTAAGTCCCTATTATATGGAACACTGGTGCCCAGGGTAATGGGGTATCAGAGGATACCATGCAAAGTGTTCTGCAGACCTGCCATTGCATGCTGCGTGAAAAGGTGCATGCACTCCTTTTCACCATAGGTCATTGCACCTGGTCACTATAAGTCACCCCTATGGCAAGCCCTCCTAGCCCAGAGGTCGCTGTGCAAGTACCTGTGTATGAGGGCACGCCTGCACTAGCAAAGTAGCCCCACAAATTCCAGTGCTATTTTTATGGACTTCTGCCATTTTACGGGTATACTGGACATAGGTATGTCCAGCTGCATAATGGTAACTCCGAATCTAGGCATGTTTGGTATCAAACATGTCAGAAGCATACCCCAATACTGCTGCCAGTATTGGAAGTATGATTCCATGCACTCTGGGGGCTCATTAGAGGATGCCCAGCATTGCTCCTACCAGTCTTCCAGGGTTTTCCAGGCAGCCCAAGCTGCTGCCACCCCTCAGACAGGTTTCTGCCTTCCTGCTGCTTGAACAGCTCAAGCCCAGGAAGGCAGAACAAAGGATTTCCTTTGGCAGAGGGGGATAACGCCCTCGTCCTTTGGAAATAGGTGTTACATGGCTAGGGAGGGGTAGCCTCCTCAAACAACCGGTATGCTTTGAAGGGCACATTTGGTGCCCTCCAAGCATAAACTAGCCTACACCGGTTCAGGGACCACCATTCCCTGCTCTGGCATGGATCTGGAAAATGGAAAGGGGAGTGACCACATCCCTGTCCATCACCACCCCAGCGGTGGTACCCAAAGTTCCTCCAGAGGGTCCTTGAGGTCTACCATCTTGAATCGAAGGTTGGTAGGGACCTCTGAGAGCATCTGAGTGGCCAGGCCCAGCAGGTGATGTCAGAGCCCCCACCTGATAGGTGGTCATGTGGCTAAGTGATCAATACCCCTTTCAGGGTTATTTAGGGCCTCTCTCTTGGGTGGGTCCTCCGATTCAGCTTGCAAGATTCCAGCAGGACTCCTCTGCTTCCTCCACTTTGACTTCTAGCCACTGGAACCACAACTGGACCCTCCAGAAACTAACAATCTGCAACCACGAAGAAGACTCTTCTTGCAACATTGTTTCCACAGCTCCTTCCATCTACTGCTACATTTCCCTGTCTGTGCATCCTCTGAGGATGGCAAGTCTTTAGTCTGCATGAGAAGAAATAAGGAATCTCCCCTGGAGTGAAGGAGTCACTCCCCTGCATCTGCAGGCACTTACTACAATGACAACTGGCTGTGTGGATCTCCATCACGGGTAGTGGTCCAGAATAGTCCTCTTGGTCCTCTCTGCCAGTTTTCTAATTGGGTGGAGGTAAGCCCTTGCCTTCCCAATGCAGGACAGTAACCCTGTGCATTGCTTGTCTTACAGCTGCCAGGACTTGTTTGCATCTCTTCCAAGGGAACTCCAGGCTACACACAGCTCCAGCCCCCTCACTCCTTCTTGTGACGCACATCCCTCTGCATGGTTCTCCTGCGGTGTGGGATTCCTTTCTGCAGTGCTGCATGGACTACTTCTATGTCCCCATCCTGTGGGACTCCTTTGAATGCTGCCTTTGCTCCTGTGGGCTCTCGCTGAGGGTCCCCTCTGACTCCTCTCCTAAGTTGAATCTTCCTGGGCCTTGCTGGTCCCCGGCAGCACCACTTTCCGCCTACCGCAATATTTGCCCTTGCCAGGGCTTGTTAGTCGAATTCCAGCACCGACACCCAATTGCTATTCTCCTTCCAGCATTGGACATCATCTGCATCTCTCAGGAACTTTTCTCTAGCTCCAGGGCTGCAGTGCTGATCTTCTTCTTATCACCGTCGACCAACTCCTGAAGCTACAGCTATGTGGGTAGTCGCTCCTACTCCTCCTGGACTCCACTGTGACTCTTGGACTTGGTCCCCCCCCCATCCACAGGTCTTCCTCTCCAGAAATATACCACTGGTTTCTTGCAGTCTTGTTTGGGTGTCTTCTTTTCTTCTTTTCCTTCCTTTTGGGTGGTTTGGGAAAATTCCAGTGATTTACTCCTGCTTTCCTGGTCGCTGGGAGTTACTGTGTTACTTACCTCTGTGGTTTTCTAGTACTCCCAGCTCCACTCTACACATTCCACTTACCTAGATGGGGGTTGTATGTTCGCATTTCATTTTTTCAGTTTATGGTTTTGGCTCCCCTAGGGTCACTATTGGTTATGTACATTTGCACTGTTTTCTAACCTTTTCTATGCCTATTGTCGTTTACTAGTATGTATAATTAGTGTATTACTTGCCTCCTATTGGAGGGTTACCCTTCTAGTACTTTGAGGTATTGTGTGACCAAAAATAAAGTACCTTTATCTTTGTACAACTGAGTGTTTCCTTTCATGTGTGTAACTGATGTGTGACTACAGTAGTTTTGCATGAGGTTTGCATGTCTCCTAGATAAGCCTTGTCTACTCATCCACAGCTACCTCTAGGGAGGCTGGCTACTAGACACTGCCTACGCTTCACTGACAGGGGATACTTGGACCTGGTATAAGGTGTAAGTACCTTAGGTATCCACCAGATACCAGGCCAGCTTCCTACAACCACATGTAAAGGCTGGTGGAAACTGAGTGCAGTGTGCCCCGGGGGGGCCCTGCACTGTCCATGCACTTGGCATGGACAATACAGGAGTTCCCCTGGCCAGCCCGATCGTAAAGTTCACTGTCCGCTTTGCAGGCTGTGAACTTTGCCACAGGAGCGGGTGTACCCTACGCACTACAGCATTGCCACCGACTCGATTACGAGCCAGAGACAATGCTGTAGGCCATTTCCCGCTGGGCCAGTGGGCAGAAACTCTATTTCCGCCTTCTGATCCAGTGGGAAACTCGTAATGGGGCCTGCGGGGGGGGGAGGGCATGTACTGGCGGCAATCTGTCCGTGGGGACAACAGCAAACTGTGTGAACCGTCTGCCAAAGTCATAAGGACCCCCTAAGTCCAAAGGTAAACTTTTGAGGGAGGCCTTCTGCTTGCTGTAGCTGAGCAGGGTTCCATTGCAGTTGGCCTCAGACTTTGTCTTTGCCCCGGTCGAGGTGTGACGAGATATCCTGAGTGGTGTTTCTTGTTTGTAAGTGCTAAAAATAATAATTCTTTAAAAACTCATATCTCTGTTTCCCCTTATCCGATCTTATTCGTTTTGGTGTCAAATTACAGATAACAATATTTTCTATTCTTATGAATTGGTTTGAAATTTTTTAACTGTTTCACGTGTTTTATTTTATTACTGGTTTGTGATGCCTGAATGCTTTACACACTTAGGCCCATATTTAACAGAAAATGATGGAGCGCGATGCTGCGCCGAAATAGGCAGCGCTGTGCTCCATCATTTTCACAATGCAGGGATGCACCATATTTAATTGAATATGGCGCACCCCTGTGTTGTCCCCTGCACTTGTGCTAAATTGAGCTGCATGGCAACAACGCAGGCATCCTGGCATCATCGTGCAAGGATGTCTGTGCTGGGGGGTTTATTGTTTTTGTGGGAAGTTGTAACTTCCTGCACATAAACACTAATGGCAATTTGCAGAATGCAGCAAGCACAGAAGTGAAATAATTGTTAATGTGCAGAAAGAGACACCTTCCCACACATAGACAATCATGTCTGGCAGTTGGCTCTTTCTATGCATGCTACAGAATGTGGGGTGGCGTTAACTTCTGGAGCTGCCTCAGGTTTACGAAAACTCATACATTTGAGGCAGCATCAAAAAGCAATGGGTGTTGCTGTAGCATGCCCACAGCAATACCCATTGCACACCCCTTTGATGCAAAGTGCTGTTTGTGAAGGGGCTGTATTACAAGGTGGAGTTAAGCCTAAAAAAGTGGCCTAACTCCACCTTGTAAATACAGTGCAGGGCATTGCGCCACCGGAGTGTCAGGAAAGGAAGGCTCCGGTGGCACTAGGGGCTCTTAATTATGTCCCATTGTTTCCTAAATTAAGCCTTGTTGCTCGTTGTCAAACTACCAAGGGTTGAGGTGGGGTTAATTTATTGAGACCTAACTGAGCCTAATGGGATTTAGTGGTCTATTGATACGTGTAGGTACTTACTTGCCCTTACAAATGATCCACTTTCAAACAGGTGGCAATGTAAATACAGTCTTAGCTCAAAATGTGTGTGAAAATAGTTTGATATTGTAACAGAATCATATGTGCCTGACCAAACTCCAGAAATTGAGATGTTACATGGACAATATACTATCACTACATGGACATTCCCTACTTGAGCAAGGAAACCTGAATTAGATGCCGCCTGCTTAAGTTTATATTAATGAAATGTTGTCACAATGAGAATACAACCATGTTGTACAGAACAATGGTTCACACTCATGAAAATGTACTGATTTTAAATAGAAAACATGGTCCAGGAATTTTAACTTTGGGTGTTGGGATTGCATCATGCAAGTGGGCTAATGCTTTCTCATCAACATAAGTGAAAGTGGTTAACGTGATACAGTCAAGGTAGTGCTCCTCTGTGCTGCATACCCTATCTGAAGTCACCAAAGGCAGCAGACATATCTGACTTCACTTACTCAGTGTCAGATAGCCAATACACCGGTAGTGGTCTGTCATTTATCTCCTGTAAAACATGACAGAGGTACATTTTGAATAATTTAGCCTCAGACAAATGTACTGAAATGTGAGCTTCTGGTTCATACTTGTAGTCAAAAACATGGACAGTCTTACTTAAACAAGTTTCTGCACACACATTATCCCAAAGCTGCATTAATCTGTAGACATTATAAATTACTCAATGCATCTCACTAGTTTGTGTATGCTTGCTGGGGTACTCATCTGACCAAGAACTGTGTTGCAAATAATGTAGGTACCCCTGCACCATTACTCTGAGGGAGGGTCAAGTACCTCTGTGGCTGGATTACAACAGCCTTTCCACGTGGTATGTTGAGAAATTGAAGATCTAGATGTTCGTATGATAATGTATGAACACACAGGTACACATATAGCCATTATTTTTGTTATCTGTCATTGGTGAAATCCATCAATTATGAAGAATTTGGCCTATCACAAAAACATATGTGTTAGAAAGGGGTCTCTAGTTGGCAGTGGTTTGCACCCTGTCCAAGTAGGGGCACTCACTCTAGTCAGGGTAAGGGAGTCATACAGTTAAGGGAACCCCTGCTTACCCCATTGGTAGCTTGGCTTAAGCAGTTAGGCTTATCTCGGAGGCAATGTGTAAAGTATTTGTACACACACACACACACAGAGTAATGCGGTGAAAATATCACAAATGTACTCCACACCAGATTAGAAAAATAGCCTATATTTATCTGAGTAAAACAAGACCAAAATGACAAAAATCCAACATACATAAGTAAATATATGAATTTGCAAAGATTAAATGTAGCATAGCACTTAGAAACACAATAGCTCCAACTGGGGCTATCCTAATGGCTTAACGGAGTTACTTCCAACAGCCCAGCACCACCTGTGAGGAAGCATGCGCTGGCCACGGAGTCGAGTAGACCCTGGTAATACTTTGGAAAATTATGAGGAAACAAAGACGTTGCACAGAGTTGGGGAGGTGGGGCATTCCTGGAGCTGGTGCAGTGTTGGTTCTTCACTGCCACTGGGGAGGTGAGGCGTTGGTTCCTTACTGCTAGGCAGGGGAGGTGAGCTGTTGGTTGCTTATAGGTGCAAAGGAGGTAATGCAGCATTGTCATCATGGCGTTGGTTCCTTACCACAAGACAGGGATGATGAATACAGCAGGTAAAGACGCGAGACATTGACTTTGCAATGTTGCGATCACACCAAGAGGCCACAGGTGATGTGGCAGAGAAGGAGTCTGGTGCCATCAGTGAAATGGCACTCTTTACTCACACTGTGGTGGGACTTGGGAGGTGCTGGCGCTGCATCGGGCCTGCTTTGTAGGTCATAGTTGTTGCACTCAGCAGGGACCACAGCGGAGGTGCAGGTAGCAGCATGGGTTCAGATAGCGGTGTTGGTTCCAAAGTCGTTCTGGAAGTCGATGCACTAGTTTCTTCCTTGTTGCACCAGAACTCACTCCCATGTACCCAGGGACTAATATAGCACCACTTGCCAAGTCAGGACTTCCAGGGCCTGGCAGATGAAGTCTAAGTGAGTCTTATTTACATGAGGCAAGCTTAGTCCAAGCCCTTGGAGAACCTTTGGAAGCAGGATGGAGAAAGCCAAGTCCAGGCCTTTAACTGCCAGGACGGCAGCAGCAAGCAGCAAGTTAGCACAACAAAGCAACAGGCAGAGAGGCATTCCCTCTTAGAGCATCCAGCTCTTCTGCCTGGCAGAATTTCCCCAGTCCCGAAGAATTCTAAGTTTGTGTTGTAAGAGATCCAGTACTTATACCCATTTCTGTCTTTGAAGTAGGCAAACTTCAAAGAGGAGTCTTTGTAGTGCACAAGACCCTACCTTTCCCTGCCCTGGCCCCAGACACACTCCTGGGGTTGAAGACTGCTTTATGTGAGGACAGACATTCAGGTGTAAGTGCCAGCTCCTCCTACCACTCTAACTCAGGAAGACCCATCAGCCTAGTTACGGGCCATCAGGAAATGCAGACATACCTCAGCTCCTTTTGTGTGACTGTCAAAAGTGAATGCACAAACAGTCCAGCTGTCATCCTGACCCAGATGTGTATTCAGCAGACAGGCAGAGGCACATAATTGTTAAGCAAGAAAACACCCACTTTCTAAAAGTGGCATTTTCAAACTCACAATAAAAAAAATAAAAAAAATAACCAAAATATGTATTTTTAAGTTGCGAGTTCAGAGGCCCCAAACGCCATATCTCCATCTGCTCCCAATGGGATATTACTCTTAAAAGTAATCCCCATGTTACCCTATTGGAGGGATAGACCTTGGAATAGTGAAAACAGAAGTTAGAAGTATTTCTCTATCAATAAATGTAAGACACCAGTGCCTGTTGTACCTTTTACATACACTCCACCCTGCCTGAGGGGCTGCCTTGGGCCTACTTTAGGGATGACTTACATGGAAAGGAAAGGTTTGGGCCTGGCAAGTGGGTGCAAATATCAGTTAATATGGCATTTAAAACTGCACATACAAACACTGCAGTGGCAGGTCTGAGACATGCTCACAGGGGTACTCATGTGGGCTGCACAATCAGTGCTGTAGGCCCACCAGTAGCACTTGATTTACAGGCCCTGTACACACATAGTGCACTTTACTAGGGGCTTGCTAGTAAATAAAATATGTCAATCATGGATAAGCCAATCACCAATACAATTTAGATAGGGAGCATTTGCACTTTAGCACTGGTCAGCAGTGGTAAAGTGCCCAGAGTCCTAAAGGCAGCAAAAATGAAATGCAGCCCACAGTCAAAAACAGGAGGTCAGAGGCGAAAAGGTTGGGGATAACCCTGCAAAGAGGGCCACTTCCAACAATTTGCAGCATCTATCATATTCAGAATTGGTTAGGTTGAGATGGCTACCATGCTGACACTGTCATTCATGTTTTCACGATTGAGCTTTTGGTTTGACATACTGCTACAGGTACAGGTATGTTGTCTACAAACAAAGTGTTACACAGCAGGTATATTTGGCCAAGCTTATGGTCAGTCAAACTGAATTGGTTTTTTGCAGGAGAGCTCAAAAGTATGCTGCATGTCCGAGCAAAGTATACTGTATGATGATGGTACATAAGTGGCTTAGTCACACATTGTCTGTGACTCTGATTCTGTGATACCAACCTGTCCATACTTGGTAACTGTGTCTGTGAATTAATATTGCACATCGTCTGCACCTGTGCCATACACAATTTTGGACACATGAAACAGAAACCTGCCCAGACATACTTAGCAACAAATATTTGACTGTGTTGCTACACATGTAGAATCCTGTTTTTTTGGTTTCTGCCATTTTTTATACCATTTAATGTGCTTGTGTTGAACACAAGCAGATTATGCACCAGATATGGCTACTGTGCCAAAAGCTGCATGACACTAGGGCCCATATTTATACTTTTTGACGCGAAACTGCGCCAACGCAGTTTAGCGTAAAAAAAATTTGCGCCGGCTAACGCCATTCTGAAGCACCATGCGGGCGCCGTATTTATTGAATGACGTTAGCCGGCGTTAGCCGGCGGCGCCATCTGGTGTGCGTTAAAAAAAACGACGTACACCAGGCAGCGCCGGCGTAGGGGGATATGGGGCTTGGGCGTCAAGAAATGGGGCAAGCCAGGTTGAGGCAATTTTTTCGCCTCAACCCGATTTGCGCCATTTTTTTTCACTCCCAACCCCCATAGAAATGACTCCTGTCTTAGCAAAGACAGGAGTCATGCCCCCTTGCCCAATGGCCATGCCCAGGGGACTTCTGTCCCCTGGGCATGGTCATTGGTCATAGTGGCATGTAGGGGGGCACAAATCAGGCCCCCCTATGCCACAAAAAACACTTACCTGAACTTACCTAAATGTCCCTGGGATGGGTCCCTCCAGCCTTGGGTGTCCTCCTGGGGTGGGCAAGGGTGACAGGGGGTGTCCCTGGGGGCATGGGAGGGCACCTCTGGGCTCCTTCAGAGCCCACAGGTCCCTTAACGCCTGCCTTTTGCAGGCGCAAAAAAACAGCGCAAAAGCGGCCGTACGTCATTTTTTTTGACCCGCCCACTCCCGGGCGTGGTTTTTGCCCGGGAGTATAAATCCGACGCACATGCCTCGGAGTCGATTTTTTAGACGGGAACGCCTACCTTGCATATAATTAACGCAAAGTAGGTGTCCACGCTAAAAAATGACGCTAACTCCATGGACTTTGGCGCTAGACGCGTCTAACGCCAAAGTATAAATATGGAGTTAGTTTTGCGTCGAAATTGCGTCAAATAAAACGACGCAATTCCGGTGCAAACGGAGTATAAATATGCCCCTAGATGTGCTAACATTAACACAAATATCTATGGGCATTCTCTGTTGTTTTGCCCTAATGACAGCAAAATGACAGTAGGTGATTGTTACCCTCCAGAACACATCACAGTGGTATGTTTCACATAGATCACACACGAACACCAAAATGCTACATTAATGTACATGACACTTCATGGCAGCATTTTAGTAATGAAAACTGTCCACCTTAGGACGTGTGAATGGAAGATGTCCACATTGAAGGCAATATATTGGACAAGGAATTGTAAATATTGCTTTTACATATGCTTAAATGTACATCTCACAAACTATGTGATCCAAGCATTTCAGATGTACAAAACAGCTTTGACACACATGTCTAAATATTACAGTATTATTGGATGCAGCTAGTCAGCTTGAGGGCCTGAGCTGTCTGGCTGATGAAAGTTAGAGGTTTCCATCATCACATGCCTGATGCATGCCTCACGAATGTGATGTATTTAGTAATGCTGGCCAGTATCATGTCAGGCTGCATTGTCCCATGACATATGGGTGACACCATTGACCATCAGCAGAACTAAGTAGTGCGTTGTTGGGAAAGGACAGACATACACCCTATGTGACATCGTAAAAGCCATATAAGTGTTTAACGGCACTGGTGCAGAGTGCTGACTAGTGGTAAATCTTTGTCCCTTCCAACTTTGTGCAAGCATTCATGCCTTGCCAGCAGGTATTTTGTTTTGGTGATGTCCTGTTAAAACCACAGTTATGTACAATGCAGCAATTTGGTATATATCTCTTGCTTAGGCTTCAACAATGGTTCTCTGGAAAAATGAAATAGTAACTCATGAACTAGTTACTTGGGTCTGCCGATCATATCAGTGATGTTCAAGATCACTCATACGATAGGCAGACATAGGAGCTGGAGTGCTCGGAAGGCTGGTTGAGTTAGAACTCTTTGGCAAAGCTCTGTTACACTAAAACGAGGACGGAGGATTGTGAGTCCCTGTTTCATTTTAAGCTGATGAGTGTTTTTCTCTGGCTCGATGGAAAAATGTAAGTCATCAAAAATAAAATAGTTTGGCTACAATAAAACTTGATGTTATGTCCTGCAATTGAAAATAGTTCATAATTGTGAGAGTATAGGTGTTCTTTTTCTCATAATTATAGTGGCCGAACCTCACTGACATAATAGGCCCAACCCCTAGTTTTGCTCTCTAAAAGTGGCATCTCTAAAATAGTAATAATAACTCAGACTTTACCAGTAAGCAGGATTCATCATTACGATACCAATGTTTTGAAACATGGTGCACCTACACCCACACCTACACCTTTCTGATCAAGAATGACACCTTAAAAGTATATTGGATGTCCCAATGTTGGCCTTTGAGAGGAGCAGGTATCACAGTAATGAAAAACTACTTTGGGAGTTTTTCATTACCAGAACATGTACAATTAAAAGTACATATCCTACCTTTTACTTAAATAGCAACTTGCCAAATGGGCTTCCTAGTGCCTACCTTAGGAGTGACTTATATGGCAGGTCTGAGGCATGTTTACAGGGCTACATGAGTGAGTAACACAATCAGTGTTGCAGGCCCCCTAGTAGCATTTTATTACAGCCCCTCGGTATATGCTATACTGGTTTTCAATGGATTTACAGGTAAACTAAATATGGAAATTATGTATACACCAATGTTGCCATGTTTTAGGAGAGAACGCACATGCACTTTGGCACTGGGTAGCAGTGGTAAGGTGCTCAGAATCTTAAGCCAACAAAAACAAGGGCAGAAAAAGAGTAGGAGGATGGCAAAAAGTTTGGGGAAACCATGCAAAAAGGGTCCATTTCGAACAGCTTGTTGTCTCAGGTATGGTCATATTGGGTGATTTATGTTGTATCACTCACTGAGTACCATACGAAACTCACTTTGCTGCTACAAAACACAGCAAGCCTGCTAGCTGTGCTGCACAGCTCTGCTCAAGCGCGCGAGGACAGAAAAGCACTATTTAGATGTGGATATGTAGGAAGCCTAACCCTTACATGCAGGACAGTACATCACATTGCATTGCTGCATTGGTTGATTAAATATTTAGAGCCATGACCCCATGTTGTTCAACAGGTCTGACAACATGATTGCTTAGTCCTGCTTCTAGTTGAGAAGATATGAATGACTTGATGTTTAAATTGACTGATGCATAAAAACTACAATGAATGAGTTCAAACATTTATTTTTATGTTGAACATTTAAGAAAAGTTCATACAATTTATCCATCATGTACTTCATTTAAGAAAAAAACGCTGTTGTTGCGTCGCTGCTGACCAGCCCATCTGTGGTGGATGTCTCCTCCATTACTATGATTATCCTTGTCCATTTGGTCACTCTCTTTTAGCTCCAAGTCACAGTGATCATTTGTTCTTATACAGATGTTGTGTAGCATTGCACACACAAAAATGATCTTGCATACCATGGGGATTAACAGTCTTCCCCCAGATATTTCTATAAATCAAAACCTAGACTTCAGTCCTTTCTACCACATTCCTAGTCCAGATCAGTGCCTTGTTGAACTGTTTTTCTGGCTCTGTCTGTTGATGTGCAAATAGGTTCATGACCCACTTCTGCAAACCATATCCTTGGTGAGCTAAAAGGTAAAAAAATACTGTTAATGATTATGCACTTTGTTACAGAGACATACCTGTCAACGAGTGTCATGTCACAGATATATCCTACTGTATTGAACGTTATGTGTTATATATGCAGTTGACAATAGTCTGGCACGTCTCTTCCAGTTACCTGTGTCAATGTAAATGTTTCCCATGTCCTGATACCTATGACACTTCTACATTCCGACTTTCATGTTCAGTTAGTAGATTACTGCAATAAGTTTTTTTTAAAGTTGTGGACAACTCTATAATATATACCCTCACTACATGTGTAAATTGACAAAGTAGTAATCTGATTTTCTATCATATATTCAGCATATATTCAGCACTAGGTAGGTTTGGACAGTGCCAACCTGTTTGACACTCACACATAAATATGTCCTTTTGAAACATCTGAATGTTGGTGCTTACCTACATGACACTGACTCAGCCTTTTCTTTGTCCATTTAATTTGGCATGGGAATTTGCTACTTACATGTACTGCATTTCCAACATGTGACATGGATAGTTAGACATTTTGTTGTCAGCCTTCAGATAGAAACATAGGTATGGTAATGTGGGTCATTTTTATGTAGGACACACTGATTTAGAAACAAGTAGCTTTCCACTTTAGTTATTCACATATATTTTTATGACTATACCTTGTAGGGGATTCTATGGTTATATACCTTAATTCTATCACCATTGATGTGGCTTGAGAGTGTTGAGATTGGGATCTTGGGTACATTGTGATACTTTGCCTTGGTTGCATTTCCTTCTATGTAAGTAACTGGTGTTTGACAGTATTGTGTTTGTGTTTGTGAGTTTAACAATGATGGATTTATATGCAGGAGATTTCACAAAGTTACAAGACAATACTGGTGACCTATCACCTTGGTTACATAATCAATGTGGCTTGATATATATGTATATATATATATGTGTGTACCTAGACTGTCAGAATGGATGATAAACACAGTTTGCAATGTTGGTATCACATTGGTACACCAAATTGACTTTTATACATGAATGGGACCTGACACAATTGGAATTTACAACTACTTATTCCAGTGTTGCTCCAGAAGCTATGGTCAACATACGAGTATTCTGCCATGTGTGCCATACTTACTTATGAACACAGGATTAGTTAATATTCCATTAATTTATTTGAAGTGTAACTTACAGCAAGACCAGGTACACCATTGAAGAAACACTCATCTAACACTTAGCCATCATGTGCACTTTGTACTAATATTAAGCTGTCTTGTGTGCCAGATGATTTTTATCTTGATTTGTTATCCAGTACAAATAATGTTGTTCAGTCCATTCAGACATTGTGAGATGACACAATACTATACACAGATGTTCTGCTGTTACTGCATTGCTGGATTAATGAGGGTATGACAGAATGGGTAATCATAGTCTGCACGTTGCAGTAAGTTGTTTCCACTACGTGCACATGACACTAGGGGTCAGATATTTGAGAAAGAGGCACAGTGCAGCACAACAAGTGGCCTTGCTGTGTTACACTGTGGCACTTGAAAAGGGCAGGAAAGCACAGTATTTAAGCCACATGGTATTTGTCTGTCCTTTCACCCTGCACTGGCACACATTGGGCTGCTTAGCACAAGCACAGGTAACATTGCATCACTGTGCAAGTGTGCCTGCATTGCATGCATGCTTGTTTTAGTAGAGGAAGGGGCACCTTCTGGCACATAGACAATCCTTGGATGCATATACCTCTATCTATGTGTGCCACAGAGTAGGAAGCAGAAGTGACTTACTGTAGAAGACTTACATCTTTTAACCTTGTTACACATCACTTGGGAAGGCTTATTTATTTTACACATTCTCAGGTTTACCATGTTTGGTATACATGACGTGCATCATCAGCCATGGGAGATTAATGGATACACCCACACATTGCCCATGGAACACGCACCTTACACACAGTAATGCTACACACCATTTTGATCTGCGTTGCATTACTCCAGATTTTGGTCGCCCTTAAAAGCCATAAAAAGTGCATTTGCAGGTCCTCAAATATCTGACTTAGGGGTTTGCATCACACCATGCATGGTGCAAGTATAAGGCACACCTTTCATACTTGTGCCCCTAGCTTCATCGAGAGACATAGAAATGGCTATTACGTCATACATTTCTACATTTTTGTTGGTATATTGCAGACTTCAAACTTACTTACCAACAAGTAGGCAATTCCCATATTGCTTCTGGAAGTGCTTTTTGATGATACAGTGCCAAAAGATGTAAGCATCATGTGCACTTCCAGAGTATTTGGCCAGCACATTGGTGAATATTGTCAGATAGTCCACAAAGGCATGGATGTTGATAGAGTAAATATGTTTCCATTTACTGTACAGGTGGGATGTTTTGGCTATGTGAAACCAGTTGCACATGTGTGCAATCCATGGCACTTAACACATAGGGAAATCCCACAATGGCATGGAAGCCTTGCATGGTGTCCAGCTGTTGTTGCTGGGTCTTGTGGAAATGGAGGCACTGGGGTGTTAGCCGGATTATGGTATCCAGGACTGAGGGTAGGAAGGCAGAAAATGATGCCTTTGACATTTATGCCACTCTGGTTGTTGTGACATTTAAGGAACCAGATGCAAGCATGTGTAGCACAGCCACGAGTTTGACCTGTGGAGAAATGTTAGTGGACCTGGCAGTTGGTGGCAAGAGACTGGGCCCAATCTTGTGGAGCAATTCAATCATAGGCTCCCTCCTGAGTCTAGAGAATTTGATGACCTCATTCTCCCTGAGGTCGCTGAGGGAGATACACTGCCGGAACACACAGACCCTCCTAATTTGCCAACTATGTGGAGGTGGTGGCCTTCTTGAGACTCCGAGGTGCAGGATCACAACTTCCATGGCATAGTTGAGCTTGCCAAGGTGTTTTTGGATGTTCAAGTTTTTATAACGCTCTATATCATCTTTTCCTGCGCCTGGGTTGATGATGCACAGATTTTTTGGTGCCTTTCTAGTTTTGTGCTCTGCATCCAAATTATTGGACACTCATTGCCATACCGATAAGGTAAATGTATTAGATTTGCATTTCAATTTGCAAGGGAACACCTGCCTTGCATTTTCTAATTTGTGCAGGTTGCAGGTGGATTAGGCATATCTTTTGCCTGACTCAAGCCCTCAAAAATGACACATTTTGGCAAATGTGTTGTTTTATTAATATGGAGTTTTGCTTGCGCCACCAACCTGAGGGGGAAGTACTTAGCCTTGCTTAGTACTTTAACTGGAATCTGAAGATGATGGGAGGCTCGGTGCAAGAAGCTCAAAAGGAAGCACAACAGTAGATCATGAAGGAAGAAACTAGAAGCATTGCAGGACCCAGTATCACGGAATCATCAGGAAGGCTTTGAAGGCTAGAACACTGGAGGTTCCTGGCATCTCAGGAGGTGAGTGCAGGGATGATGCTTGCACAGAACTGGAATGAGGCCAAGCGCTGATGCAGATTCAGAGGAGGGTATATATGCTGGAAGAAAAGAGTGTTCCAGAAGGCATGTGTCCAACATGGAAGGATGGAATATTCCAATGAATCTGGAGAAGATCACATTATATACAATGAATACATTAATATGATTCCTTCCAGGTGGCAGGAGCAAATAGCAATTGGAAACAATTACAAATATAACAGGACCCCAATTGCATGATGATACAGTTCAATGGGTCACAATGGAAGCATAGCGAATCATAAAAACACACATGATAATAAGCAGGTGCAAGACAGATTAAACTTGCAGAGCAATAGAACTGGAGGGTCAATGGTTCATGCTTCCTGAGAAGGGGATGATGGAGTGCTCAAAACAGGAAAGCTCCACAAGGGATGGGTGACATGACTCTGACGAGTAAAACCCACAGTACATAGGACACAAATCAGAGTCTTGACATGGGTACGCAGTCCAACCCAACTAATGAACTACAACTCACAAAGGCCAAGATGGATTTGCATGTGAAACAGCATATTATTCTTGAAGGTTTACTGCACAAAAGCTCAATTATTCAGTACTCGTGAAAAAACTATTGGCTATCACATAGGCCTTCATCAAATGGCAACATTTTCTACTTAGGGCTCAGTTTAAAGTGACGGTTCACACAGATCATTGAAATCTTCAGCTACAACAGCATACTGAATGCAGGACTAGCAGACAAGCTGAGTGGCTCTGCTTTCGAAAAAATATAACTTTTAAATAAAGTATAATCCTGGAACTTATAACACAATAGCTGACATTTACTCCAATTGACATCCTGAGAAAAGAACGAATGAATTTAATGAATAGATCCTTCCTCCAAATGCCTCTATATCCATCCAGATATTTTCCTCCCTAGAGCAAGTACTTCAAAAGGTGGAAGAACTACAACATTTTCAATGTAGTCAACGATCTCCACAAGCACAGTTTAAGATTTCCAAGGGACAAATTCTTTCTTCCAATCAAAGATCTACAAAAGACTATTTCATGATTCTCTGATTTCTGGGCACAACACAGAAAAAGTACAGAAGACCTAATAAAGACAAATTTGGCTGTGAATTCTTTGTCTGGATGTCTCAAGATACATTGCTTCTTGTGACACCTGTTCTCAAATTTGGAGCAAAGCAAAAAGAAAAGGGGAACTACTATTGAATACTGAAGTGGGGACAAGTGCATGGAAAATAATATCCAATAATTATTTTGTGGATTTACTTCAATCTGAAAATTGGACTACTATAACTGTTTTTATGGACACTTTTATCAAAATGACACACTTTTCTGCATTACCTAAGCTGCCCTCTGCAACTGAACTGGCTGAGATATTCTATCCAGACACCTGTAATCTTCACTAACTACGAAGTGAGATTATTTCTGATTGAGGTCCATGGTACATTAATTTCTCTGCAGCAAATTAGGCATTCAAAGGGCATTGACTTCTGATTTTCATCCTTAGTTCAATGGCCAGACAGATATATGGAGCCAAACCCAAGAGGATTTTTTACACTTTATATCTGCCTCTAACAACTGGAAATCTTTACTTCCCACAGTAGGGTTCAGGGATAACAACTCAATTCATTCCACTACTGGATTTTTTCCATTTATTGCATTACCCAATTTCCATCATCAAACTTTACCTCACTATTCAAAGTCAGAGATTTTGGGCCAGATGTATCAAACATTTTTGCAATCACAAAAATGTGATTTGGTATGTAACAAGTCCAAATAAGATTCAGTAACTTGGATTTGCGACTACATACTGATTCGGTATTAGGAAGGGGTGTGTCAAGGGCGTCCCTTCCTAATACCGAATCGCACAGGTATGTGTGATTGTTTTGTGACCGTGAATGTGGTTGCAAAACAATCACAGTTGCCACCTACTTCAAGTCAGTGGTAACCCATTCGCAAAGGGGAAGGGGTCCCCTTTGTGATTGCATGCAAAAACATTTTTTAAGAGCAGGCAGTGGTCCCATGGACATGTAAAATCTCTAACTCTCGGCCACAGACCACGAAATGCCACAACACAAACCAGAAATAATGATTACCTTTTCTGAAAATGCAAATGATGGCATACACCGACCCGGCCTAGCGAGAACCCCACAATGGAACTATCCCATTGACCACTGCCTACTCTTAAAAAATGAAAAAGGAAACTTTTCATTTTTCATTTTTAAATGCATCCTGTTTTCCTTTCATAAAAATGGGCTGCATTTGTTTTTTTTAAAAAAGATTGCTTTATTGAAAAGCAATCACAGACGTGGTGGTCTGCTGAGTCCAGCAGGCCACATCCCTGTGACTGTAGCCATTCTCAACGGCTCGCAAATTGCGACCTACCTCATAAATATTGATGAGGTAAGTCCATTTGAGAGCCCTTGCGAATTGCAGTATGAAACTCCTTGAGTTTCATACATTCCAATAGCGATTACTTAATTGCGATTCGCTAAAAATCTCAATTAGGTAATCACTATTGTAAAAAATTATAGATCTGGCCCTTTGTTCCTGCCATTCAAGAAATCGCTGAAATTAATAATCAAACTAGAAAAATGTTATTACAACATTTACAATCTTCTAAGTTAAAGCAGAATTAAAAGCCCAATCGAGAGAGACGAATAGCTCCACCTTATAAAATAGGTGATAAGGTTTGACTGCAACACTACCTCAAGCAATTCTGAGATGCAAACTCAGTCCTAGATTTTTTGTCCTTTTAAAATAACCAGGATCATTAATCCAGTCACTATCAGATACCTATTCCCATGAAAAGACATACCTCCTTCCCTGGGTTCCCTTTCAAGCCAAACTTTACGCAGGTACAACAAGGAACACCCAACATTAAAACATTTCCGATTTCACTTCATCACTATCTTAACCATTCACGCACAAAACTTAGGGGCATATTTATAAATCCCTAAGACCACCTTGTGCCACATAAACGTAATTATTTTTTACATTATCATCATATATACTTTATTCGACCATGGGTCATAAAAGTTACATATTAAATTGTACAAAAAAGGTACGTTTGCTTCATTATGCTTTTACACTGGCTAAAAATAATAAGGTTTAGAATAAGAAAAGCTTCTATAGGCAATGGCCTAGTATAATCCACCATTATTCCCGATACATAGCTTAACATTTAGATACCAGGGTTTCTGAGACGTTTACTTCATAACGTTAAAATAGTACAAATATTTAAAAGCTCTTAAAACAATATGAGGTGGTTTCAAATACAAATTTCCCAGGTGGTATCATCATCAAGATAAATACAAACTATCCGACCCAAGATATAAAGATTTAAAGTGCTAATTTGATGTTACATAGTAATACAATTCCTTAATAATTTAGATGGCATACTTTAACAAAGAGAGCCTACTACCGGCACAATCATTTGGCAAGTTTAAGCACTGTCAAGTCATTAAGACACAAGCACAGTGTGATAAAAAGCTTATATAATAACTTAAAATGGTTATCGGATTCATGTTAAAATGGCACGAGTACCAGACAGGTGCATAAAAAATAGCTCAATGTGGCTAATACTAGTGTTAAAATGGCAGAAACACATGATGATTACCTACATAATGTCTAAAAAATCTATTCCAAGCCCTGTCCAAACCACATGGTCAATAATTCGTCATCATCTTCATCATCAACTTAGTTCATCAATGACCATAAAAGCACATAAAACAAAATATAATAATTCTTAAGTGAATAAATACATACATGTCTGTAAATAGGTGTAAAAACATTAAAACAATAACTTGAATTGCACATATGACTCTAAATCTTACCTATATAGAGATAAGGCCTTAAATAACTTTTTGAAGATGGCAACGTATGCGCCAAGCTGTTGCTAAATACTTGCTTACTGAAAGAATTACGTCAGCTGAATTATGGCTTTTTAGAACCCGTAGAGCCAAAGAGCAATTCTTGAATCCCATGTCCCTGCAAATCTTGCGGATCCATTTTGTTCGCGGAATCGCATAGGCTGGGCAGAAGAACATGAAATGCTCAATGGTTTCAAAAATACTGCCACAGGCAGGGCATATATCGGGAAGATTAATCGACCTCCACCTATGAATCAATGACATCAGGGGCAGAGAGCCAAAACGAAACCTTGCATATAAGCTCTTGCAAATCCGGTATAACATCCAAATAGAGTTCAAACTTTGGGGACCATTTAATATCAGTAAAGGAATTAGTTAAGCGACCATGGGATTTATGGGTTATGTAGTTGTCCTTAACGTAAGACCAATAGGTTAACTTTAAAACATTTTTGTGCCGTCTCTCTAATTTATGGGGATTTTCCCAATAGTCACCCAGACCCAAAAGCCGGAGCCAATGGGCCACATGGCGAATCCAGGGAAGAGTATTAGCATTTTGGCGTTTCAATAAATCGAGTAATGCGGTCTTATATATATCTAGTTCGGGGGTTATCCATAACCTGATCCAATAAAGGAGAGGTCTTAGAGTAGCTAGATCTGCTACTCGGCTTAACCCCAGATCTAGAAATAATGGAAGCAAGGGTGTGGTGCGTGGACATGCAATTAAAGCCCTTGCAAAGTTGTTTTCCCCCACACTGATCTTATTGCAGTTAGCGTAACCCCATACCTCCGCTCCGTACAGGGCTGCACTTTGAGCCTTAGCTGTGTAAATTTTTATTGCTGGGGAAACAACCTTTGTAAAGGAGCTTTGATAGAAACGCAATATGGATGAGGCTCTATGTTGAAGGAGCCCTGCACTTTTTGTAATCTGCTCTTCCCATAGTAGTTTACTGGTTAACCTAACTCCCAAGTAATCTATAGAGCTTACTTCCTTCAACGGTACTCCCTCAATATGAATGAAACATCTTTTCCTAGGTCCCTTGGATAACACCATCAATTTGGTTTTGTTAATGTTAACCTCCAACCCATGATCGCTGCAGAATTGGTTAAACCGGTCAACAAGGGTTTGCAACCCCATTGGTGTCTTAGAAATGAGTGAATTATCGGCAAAGAGCAAGATAGGGATTTTTTGTGTATTCAGGGAAGGGGCATCATTCTGGCCTATGGACACAGCCTTTACTACTTCGTTGATAAATATGGTAAACAGTAGGGGGGCTAACACGCAACCTTGGCGAACTCCTCTTCTGATTGGGATCCATTCTGTCAGTTCGCCTTGTTCACCCCACCTCACTTGGGCATAAGTGTTCTCATGTAGTCGTTTTAACAGGAGTAATAGATCCTCTGGGATTCCCAATCTACCCAGCACTTCCCACAGTTTGGCTCTTGGGACCAAATCAAAAGCCGATCGCAGGTCTATAAATACCACATACAGGCATTGTTTGGCCACAAGTACATATTTCCAATGCAATATGGCCAATCGAAAGACCTGGTCTATCGTGCTTGTTTTTGCACAAAACCCTGCCTGTAAATGGGAAAGGATTTGGTACTCCTCAACCCAATTGATTAGCCTCTGCAAAATTTGTTTAGCAAAGATCTTTTGTAGGTTGTCTATAAGGCAAATTGGCCTATAGTTAGCTGGGAGATTAGCATTCCCTTTTTTATAAATGGGTATGATCTCTGCCCCCTTCCATGTACCTGGAATTTGCCCCCCTGCCGCTATACTATTTGAGATGGCATTTATATACCAGGACGAGATATGTGGTTCCGATCTATAAAGGTCTCCAGGAAGCTTATCTGGTCCAGGTGCTTTGCCAGGTTTTAGGCTATTTATAGCCTCAAGGGTCTCTTCTATTTTAAAGATGAGGCAATGCTCAGGGACACACTGAGACTCCACTTGGGGGGCCATGCGGGAATTTGATTCCAACAATTCTGTTGGAGAGTGGACCACATTGGTGTCCATTGGGCCCTCTGGTAGGGCATAGAGAGTAGTAAAATGCTCTACCCAGCTTTCTGGTTGGATATGGTTGCTGGGACAACTCCTACCTCCATTTTCTCTTTTAGACAGAAGCTCCCAGAAACGCTTGTTATTCTTCTCTCTGGAAGCATCTAATAATTCCTGCCACAGGGAATCCTCCCACTGCTTTTTTGCATTAGACAAAGTTACTTTGTATAGGGACCTGGCTTGTTTAATTTCCCCCTGGGAACCAGACATTACTGCAACTCTTAACCCAGACTTAGCCTTTGAGCACCTCTCATCAAACCATCCCTTGCGTGCCCCTTTCCCTTCATGTGGCTTTGACCGCCTTGTTTTATAAAAAAAAAACGTAGTTGAGTATTCATGTTGTCATGTATTTTGAGAATCGGAATGTTCCCCACAGCCTGGTCTTCATACTCAGCCAAACTATTTAAAAAAATCTGATATATTGCTCTAATATGGTGAGGGTTGGACACCACTTTTGGCCATGTAATCTTGGTGAATTTATTATTCCAACAAGGTGGCGGAATGATTGTGACATGGTTATTAAGTGTTCTCCTGAACATTTCTCCAGAAAGAGTAAGGAGCAAGGGGAAATGGTCACTATCACATCTTACTTCTACTTTCATATCTACCAATTGGGGCCACAACCTAACATCGACCAAGAAGTAATCAATAGTGCTTGTCGACATGCCCCTTTTAAAAGTAGGTGCGTTGTTCATATCGGATGGAGTTCTGCCATTACAGGCCCTAAGGCCATGATTTAAACATAATGTGGCTAATTGCATGGCCACCCGAGATTTTTTGCAAGGCTGGGTAATAAATAGTTGTGGGATCCCCCACTGCTCATCTTCTTCATCAGTTAAACCACTTATGAGAATAGAAGGCTCGAAGGTACAGTTAAAATCTCCAGCTATGATTAGAATAGTTGAGGGGTGGAGGCTGCCTACAAATTCAGACAGAATAGCCAGGGTATGGGACTGGGAGCCATTTGGGACCGATCGTATATAAGCATTAACAATAACAATTGATAAACTTCTGTTAAACGTAATACACATGGCTTTTAGATCTACAGAATCAATTCCCAAAAGCTTATAGTCACACTGCAAATTCTTGTTAACAAGTAATAAGAGCCCACCTTTTGCCCGGCCCCTCCCCTTCTCTGGAGGTATAGCAGGTGCACTAAATGAGAGAAATCCATCTATATTGGTGACATCCTACGCCCAAGTTTCCTGAAACAAACATATGTCTATTTTTTTAATAAAAGAGGCCCATTCACCATCATCTAATTTCTTTGCCAGGCCGGCAACATTCCATGACATAAGTTCTAACGTACATTTATCTTGGTTTGTCACCACGATTGTGCATCCAGCGTCTACCGCGCTCGGGTCATTACTACAAGTGTTTGATGATGATGCTTTGTCATCCCCCGTAAAATGTAAGGCCTTGGAGCAGGCCGTCACATTAGTTACTAGTTCAGTAGTCAGTCATACAGGATTAGGCAACGGCCTGGGATTAACTTACTTTCGTGCAGCACCTCCGCGGGAATTAATTAAACCATCAGATCCTGCCAGTCCCATGGCTGGTCCAGTATTTTGTGGGTGTAACATGAGTCTAATTCCCTCCCTGGTTGTTGCATTATCCAAGTGGGTACGACAATCAAAGTCCATTAATTGTGTCACCATATACTTGTCTTCAAAATAGATAGTTATTATGTCAAGATTGGTCCCTGTGATGCTGCTTCTCTTGGCCGATATTATGTCAGAACGAATAACAGAGAGACGACTTCGTCGGGAACGTATCCAATGTATGACTTTGTTGATCAAGGAAGCTTGATTCTCAGCTAACCCTGGCGATAGTTTTGGAACATTAGTCAAATAGATTTTATTTGTTCCCTGACTTATAAGCAGGTCCTGTTCTTTATTAACTATACTCTCAATATTGTATCGGGAGAGAGTGATGTTGTTAGAGGGAGTCTTATGTGACTTGTTAGGGGTTTGTGTAAAGCTGGAATCTTGGACAGTTTCCGGAGGGTCGGATTTACTAGTCCTACCTCTGACCCTGTCACTAGTAAGATTACTTGACCAACTACCTTGACGGTCTCTGTGCCTAGGTACATTTGTAGACCTCCTTCTGGGCCTCATATTGTCAATATTGGGATCACAGCGGTAGTCTTCCCTCCCTTGAAGAGCTGTCCCCCTTCTAATGGGGAGACAACAATTGTCCCTTAACTCCGTCCCCATTGATGGGGCAGATAATGGGAAGGCTTCTTCCCCCCTGACCTCCCCACAGACTTTACAAAACCCGGCACAAGCACGGTTGCTCTTCATAAGATCTATTAGTACTAAAACCAGTCCCTTAACTTCATCAACTCTCTGAAGAACTGTAGCCAGGTTGTCTCTACTAGCTGCTGGTTCTTTGCCTTCCGACTCGAGCTGGGGGATCGGTGAAATAACACTAGGGTTGGGTTTTCCAACTACTGGCTTGCACTTGGGCACACTCGTGGGCACGGGCGAATCCTCTATTACCAATAGAGGTTCAAAGCGATTAGTACAGAATAAGCTAGGGACCACCTTGATCACCGGAGTCAGTGGTAGAAGGGTTGGTGTATGTGGTACATGTGGGAGACCCAGCTGGGATACTGGAGGACTCGCTATGTTATAAGTGGGTATCGGGAAGGGGCCCCTACAATTATGCGGGCCCCCGTCTCCATCAACCCCTATTATAGTATCTGTAGGATCCCTTGACACCTTCTTTTTAAATAACTCTGGGATTTTCCTATCCTTAGGGGGACCTCTCTTTAAATTAGTTGCCCCTAGAGTTGTTTGTGTACCTAACATAGACTCAACTTCTTTAACTAGGAGATCTATTTCATCCAATGGGTTAGACCCATTGGGTATAACTGGATTCAAAGGTCTACTTGGGCGTTTTTTTTGCGATTTTAGTACCCTTGGATTGCGCTGGTAAATCTATAGCCTTCCTTTTCCCCATATTGGGAAGATGCCCGCAATGGGATAGCTTAGAGGAGGAACTAATGAGGGAAGGGCTGAGTAAAGAATAGGCTTCTCAATTTTGGAATAGTAGGATGGTGCTATAATCTGTACGCTCTTAAACAACTCTTAGATAACAAGTAATTCTCTTACTGCAGGTGAAAGAGATGGGGCCCAGCCCAGCCTCCTCCGGTCTCTGATGGGCTAAGGATGGGCCCGCCCTTGGCCCGGGCTTCGCCCGGGCGCCGCCCGCGCGCGTCCCGCGCTGCGGGAGCGCCAGGATAATTTAAAGGGCTCCTGCCCTATTGCGTGGCTCTCTTCCCGGCCTCCCGGCTGTGACAGCGCTTCCCGCGACGGCGGGAGCGCGAGGATAATTTAAAGGGCTCCTGCCCTATTGCGTGGCTCTCTTCCCGGCCTCCCGGCTGTGACAGCGCTTCCCGCGACGGCGGGAGCGCGAGGATAATTTAAAGGGCTCCTGCCCTATTGCGTGGCTCTCTTCCCGGCCTCCCGGCTGTGACAGCGCTTCTATTTTTTACATTAATGTGGCCCAAACAAGGCCGAAATCCCTGTGCCGTATTTACAGGGTGGTGCAATGCATGCATCGCGCCACTCTGTAACCCTTTATGCTACATTATGCCTGAGCCAGGCATAATGTATGCTAAGGGGGTGTCCCCCTACTAGGGGAACTGGAAAAATGGCATAAGGAAATCTATGAGATTTCCTAGTGCCATTTTTTACGGCACTTTTAACACCTTCTCAAGCAGGTTTCAAAAGGGGGATTCCATTTTTTAGAATGGGGCCCTATGTACTCTGCAGGAGTAGCGCCAATATTTTGGCGCTACCCCTGCAGAGTACATCAATAACGTTGCAAGAAATGACGCTATTGCCCCCTACCCTGTGCCATGGTTCAGTGTATTTTAAATACGGCGCACACATGGTGACGGTAGCGGGGTGCTAAGGGGTGCAGGGAAAGTGGTGCTGCACTCTGTGCAGCGTCACTTTCCATAAATCTGCCCCTTACATTTGTCACCACCACTAAAAAATCAAGGTTTCTAAAAGTCAAACTAGTGAGAACCTTTGAAAAGAAAACTTTATAATACCTAACCTAAAGTTATGATATAAACATCTATATAACTACACACTTCATAGTCATGTCAGACAATTGGTATTAGCAAATACACAATCACGTTGTCTAAAAATTTTAATACTTCAAAAAAATTAATTTTTTTGTATTATTAATAGAAAATATATTTTTACTAAATTGAATATTAAAATAAGTAGTCAGGCCTTGGGATTTTGCAAAATTAAAAAATAAAGTTTTAATTCAGAAGAGAAAGTTAAACTTGGTGCAGGCAGTCAAATGTGAAAAACACCTTTGCAACATCAGAAACCAAATCTATTTAAAAATTGGTATAGAAGCAGAAATAATAATTAGAGGAAAGTTTAAACTAATAAGTCCAAAACCAAAAATATTACAACTCAATAGGACTGCTTGTGAAGGAAAAACACTGTAAAAGAAAGTCAAATGTTTAAAAGAAAGTCAAACATCCCATTATAGAAATAAAGGCCTGCATTAGGACCTTGGCGGTATATATCGCCTACCGCCTCGGTGACAGCCACCAAAAGACCGTCGCCGCGGTTACCAGCTGTCTGCCGTATCATGACCACAGCCAGAATTCTGCCAGAAGGGTGGCGGAATCCGGCTGTGGCCATGCCGGCGGATGGCAGTAAGGAGGCGCTGCTGCCAGCAGCAGCACCATGCCAGCAAACTGTGGCCGGCCGTATTATAAGAATAATATGGCCTGGCGGTGTTCTGCTGGTGGATGCCTTTTCCCGTCTCCTGCCGGATGACACCCTGGAGCCAGGTAAGTGGGTGCTCTGACAGGGGAGGGGGTGGGGGATGTTGTGTGTGTGGGGGGGGTGTGGGGGTGTATGTCTGTGCATGCATGTACGCGGGTGTGTGTTGCGTGTTGTATGTGTGTCCATATTTGGAGGGGACTGTGTATGTTCAGTTGTGTAAATGCGTGTTTGCATGTATGTATGTAAGTGTGTGTGGATATGTGTGTGAATGGATGTATGCATATGTGGATGAATGTTGGAATGGGTGTGTGTATGCGTGTGTGCATCTGTGAAGGGAGGGGCGTGTATGAAGGGGGTCTGGAGAGGAAGAGGGGTCTGGAGGGAAACCTGGGGAGAGAGAGGGGGTGGGGAAGACCCCTATCAGTGACGGGAAGGGATTCCCTGTCACTGATAGTGCCTACAGCCATGGTTTTCGTGGTGGTAAGGATGCCACAAAAACCATGGTGGTATGCGGGGTCATAATCCTGCAGGTGGGCAAGTGACGGCCGCCGGGCTGGAGACTGAAGTGTCCAGCTCAGCGGTCGTTACCGCCATGGCGGTCGGTGTGGTACCAATGTCATAATATGGAGGAAAGTACAGCCAGTCTGTTGGCAGTATTTTTCTCCATATTAGCGCCGACTGCTGGGGTCATAATGACCCCCATAGTAACGTCCCCAAACCATGCATGGTGCCAGAACAAAAGTTCAGATTTAGAGGCAAAACTTCCTGGCCATACTCAGCTTCACTCTCCACCATCACAACATTAATTTCCTCCTCTGGTGCAGATATGTAGCTGGGTGTGGCACGACTAGTCAATCTCTGTAAAATGCAATATATAGCATAGAGGGAAAATCTTTTACAAATAATGTGTTATGGGATAGGTGGGAAGAAATGCCTTCACCCAATGATGTCTGGAGGGAGCTTTGGTCAGATAATGACTATCAGAGCACTCTTACTTCTCTATTAACTCATGCACATCCCAACAGGTTGCTACCTGGCCACCTGTATGGACCACATGACTTACTTGAGAGCAGCCAATGAGATGTATTAGGAGAGAGGGGATTTCCCACACATGAGTACTCAGGAGAATCTGGTAAAAATGTGTCTCTCGACTGCTGCAGCTCAGGCAGGCACTTGGGAGAGGAGAAGCAGTTGATGCACTACTGGTATGGGGGCCTCTGAAGTTAAGGAAGGGTAGGTTCAGGCCCACATGATGGTTGGGCTTGCTCTTGGGAGAATGCTGAGGGCTCTTGTTCCTAGCCAGGAGGAGACTTTGAGCCATATTCACAAGAATTGGCAGTAAAACAGCGATGCATCAAAATAAACTTGAAGTCTCACAGTTTTCTATGCCATGGATGCATCATATTTACAGTTTGGGGCACCATATCATAAGGTCCAATGGTGGGTCAAATAAAAATGATGCATCCATGGGAGGGATGCCATGAGGAAAGCGGATGCAAATGCTGCAAAAATGACGCATGCCTCATTTGCGGCACGTAAAGCAAGAAAATTCAGCCTTGCATCACTTTTTTGCATGTTATGCATCGGAAATCCTTCAAAATGTGATGCATTTAGTAAAAAGGTTTTTCTCATACATAGAAAGGAAAAGATGGAGCAGGCAGGAGCAGCCAGGGCAACAAACCCCAGCAACCCCAGCAGCAGCCAGGAGGTCCAGGCAGAATCCCAGGATAGGAATAGGAAGAGTAATTTTTCTGAGGAGGAGAATGAAATACTCATTACAGAGGTGACAAAGCATAAGCATCAACTCTTTGCCACCTCAAAATTGCCATTAGGAATTAAAGAGGCAATATGAACGCTCATAGTGGATAAAATCAACAGTGTAGGGCAAGTTAAAAGGAGGGTGACAGACTGCAAGAAGCACTGGTTGACTACAAGCACAGCACCAATGGGAAACTGGCTTGCAACTTGAAGGCGGTCATACAGATTGTAGGAAGTGGTCCTCCGGTCCAAGAGGATGTGATATCAGTAATCCAAGCTGAGCTGGTGGCAGGAGTGGAAGGACATGACAGTGTATCCTAAGAGGACCAACAAGACACACATAGTAAGTGGCAACAAGGGACAATATCACCAAATATGTCAGACTCAGCAGCACAGATTGCTACGTTTCTGCATTGCACTCACGGTAAGAGAAAGGGATGGAAATGCCCACATGTCATGCCACACATCATAGAAACGTAACTTTAAAAAAAACACTCATGTGTTGCACAGCCCAGTACACATCTGTCATGTATTTACAGTCTTTGTTTGCTTTGGTGCACCAGTCCAGCTTCACAATTGGATCTTGGGGATTTGTCAGGCAATGGTTAACAGCAGTTCCCAGGACCACAAGTCCCATAATCCCAAGAAGATTTGGACTGGAAAACCACAGCAAGGATGAACAGTGGAACCCTGACCACTCTGACTTGTATAATGGATGCCCCCTGCACCATGAGGCTAGTAGGTCTCTCTAGGGGTCATACAGCCAAATCTGGACTGCAAAGCAATGGAATGGAATGGATTTGTTAAAGGATCAATTGCACACCTGAGAGGGGAGTTAGGTGTTGGGTATGTGAAGTACCCAAAGCCAAGTCCAGAGGGGTGTAAGTACACCAATAGTGGACCAGGGTAACACAGCAAGTGACCATGCTGTGCTGCCTTGCACCATAGGGAAAGGGCAGAAGTGCAACGTATTTTTTTTTTTAAAACATGCATTCCTGTTCCTTCCACCGGTGCTAGTGCCCTTATGGCTGCCTAAAATCCACTCAGGCACACTTGCACCATGTTGCAAGTGTCACTGCATTGCAAGCAGGAGTGTCTTTGTGCAGGAAGGCACACCTTCCTGCACAAAAACAATCCATGAAGGCAATTTCCTCTTCCTATCTGTGCAGCAGAATGCAGCACACATCGAAAGAGGCAAAAAGGAGGAGAAACAAAAATATTTCTCCTTGTTATGCCTGCCTTTGGGGAGGCGTATGGTTAGAACCATTCCCAGGTTTTTCCATCCTTGTAAATCTGGGAATGAGTCAAAACTAAATGGGGGTTGCATTGGAAAACCCACTATAAAGCCCATGGAATGCCCCTCGATGCAGAGTAAGGCAACACAACCATTTGCCCTGATTTGCCTTACTCCATATCAATGAGGCCAATAAAAGGATTGCTGATAGACTTTGTATGGTCTCATAGATATGGGTCTGCCCTCTGCACCTGTGGTGTCTCAAAACAAGTGTTGCACTGGCAGTGCAAGGTGATCATAAACATGACCCTTAGTCCCTGGAATTAAACCACATTGCACACAGCTGCAATGATGTGTGGGGTATAAGCACACAGGTGTAGCTTGCCATAGTAGCCAACACCATAAATCCTGGTATGTAAAAAGTCTCAGGGAGTGATGCAAGTGATGCATAAAATAGGGAGCTTTGTGTTTTGTCAAGCAATAGATGGTATGTGAGACTTGTGGGCCCCTGGTAGTGCTATTTGATATAGGTGTGGCTGAGCACATTGAACTGCCACTGTGTTTGAATGGGCGCACACCGCATAGCAAGGACCTGAGAAGCAGTGTGTGTACTGCAAGGTAGCCTGAGCTATAAACACACTGCTGTGTTTGATGATGTCATGTCTTTTGCAGCTTGGAAGGTATGACATGGATGAGTGCATATGTGTACAACATCCTACATGCATTGTGCATCACGAGGAAGATGTTGCACATGTCAAGAGAGAGACGGAAGAAGAATTCTCATACCTCCTAGTTAGCATCAGTTCACCCTCCTCGGTGCAGTTCCACCTGTTGCTGCTGCCTCTGCTGCACTTTGAACTGAGAGCTTTCCTGACTCTCAGTTTGAGGCCCACCTCCACCCACAGGCTCCAGCCTGTGCCTTATCCCTAGAGGCCTAGTGGCATCTGCATGTAACTATCTTGCTGTCTATCTTTACTTTTGTGTTTCACTTCTGTGTATTTTTCTGTCATTTTTATTTAATTTTTTCATTTCTCTCATTCTTGTCTGTTTCTCTCTCCTTTCACTCTCCCCATGTTTCTCACATTGCTGCTGCCCCTGCGGCCCTGCACTCCTCCCTCCCTGAGAATCGCTTTCCTACCCTCCCGCCTCCCAGCTGGCCGGACCCCCCTCCCTCCCATTCTTAATGGTGGCTGTGGCACACTGAGAGGGTGACTCCTCTGACCTACTGGTCAGCATCTGTTCGCCCTCGTCTGTGCAGCTCCACCTGTTGCTGCTGCTGCCTAAGAGGCGTTTCAAATTGAAAGCCTGCCTGACTCTCAGTTCAAGGTCCACCTCTACCCACAGGCTCCTGCCTGAGCCTCATCCCTGGTGGCCTAGTGGCCATCTGCATGTAAGTATCTTGCTGTCTCTTTTTACTTCTGCTTTTTACTTCTGCTTACTTTTTTGTCAATTTTATTTCATTTTTTCTTTTCTTTCTTTCTTGTCTGTTTCTCTCTCCTTTCACTCTCACTGTGTTTCCCACATGCTGTTGCACCTGCAGCCCCACCCCCTCCATGCCTGCAAATCACTTTCCCACCCTCCTCGCTCCCAGCTGACTGGACGTCCAGCCTCCGTCCCTTTCTTTATGGCACTCGCTGCACACTGAGAAGGTGACACCTCTGACCTCCTGGTCAGCATCTGTTTTCCCTTCCCTGTGCAACTCCACCTGTTGCTGCTGCTGCCTCTGCCACATTTCAAACTGAGAGCCTCCCTGACTGTCACGTCGAGGCCCAACTCCACCTGCAGGCTCCAACCTGCACCTCATCCCCGGTGGCCTAGTGGCCATTTGCATGTAATTAACTTGCTGTCTCTCTTTACTTCTGCTTATTTTTGTCACTTTTTTTATTTCTTATTTTTTTCTTTCTTGTCTCTTTCTCTCTCCTTTCACTCTCCCTGTGTTTCTCACACTACTTCTGCTCCTGCTGCCCCTCCTGTGAAGCACTTTCCTGCCCTCCTGCCTCCCAGCTGACCAGACCCCTACCTCCCTCCCCTTCTTAAAGGCAGCTGTTGTGCCGCCGTGCCACTGGCGCACCGAAAGCACACCAAAGCCAAGCCCATCTGCACCTGTCCGTGCCTGGACCGCGCAAAATGTCATGATCCCTGCCCCCATCCAGCCTTCAGCGACTCCATCATCAACATCATTGCTCCTCAACTTCTCGCCCCCGCGAACTACTTCCTCCTCATTGACCTCAACTATCACATTGACAACCGCGACGACACCAACACCGCTCCTGCTTGACAAACTCGCCACAATAGAACTAACGCAACTGGTCACCTCACCAACACACATCACAGGACACACGCTTGAAACCATTTTCTCCACCAGCAAGAACATCACTGTCGTCAACACCTCTACACTTCACTGGACTGACCACCACTGCATCTATTTCACCATCACCTCATCAACCATCCACCTCCACATTCTCCGAGCCCCAAGCAGAAAATTGAATCAGATAACCGAGGAACAGCTCTCCAACACCCTCAGCAAGGGTAGCCTGTCAACATCAGAACAGTGCGCGGTCTACGGGCGACAAAAATGCAAAAACCCAGTCTTTCTGCAAAAGCATAATTCATGCATGTTGTTTATATACAGTTTGTTAACCTTTTGCATTGCAGAGTTTTACCTTGAAACCACTATTAATGATGTTTGCAAATAATGTTCATTTGCAAGGTATTGCTGCAGGCTTACTGAGTGTGTTTGGGTGTGGTCCCTTTCTCGGACCTTCTCGAAGCTTTCTCTGCAGCATGACTGGGTGTGGTTTGTGGGCTGGGCCAGACTCCGTATAAGGGATCCACCCAGCTCCACATTCTCATTAATCAGAGGTCCCGGTGCAGAGCAGCAGCAACTTCCTGAGCTCCTGTTCCGGAGGCCTACCTTGATGTTCCAGGCCTGCCCCGCATTATATTGGTGATCCTTGAGCAGGGCGGTAAGGCAGAGGTCGGGCTGGGCCCCCGACCCCGTTCTCAAAGACTCTTGAGTTTTGGGCCTATTTGTGAAACTTTCAGAGTGCGCGATTCATTGCTCTCATGTAAACCTTAGCATTCAGATCGGCAAAAGCGATAGTTTCATGGCATTTGCATATTCTTGTTCGAATCAGCAGTGTTTGCGATTCATTTCCCGCATGTAAAAATTTATGTTCAGATCGGCAAAACCTTGCACGATCATTTCATGGCATGTGCATATTCTTGTTCGAATCGGCAGTGTGCGCCATTTATTTCCCGCATGTAAAACTTGATGTGCGCGATTCATTTCCAGCATGTAAAACCTGATATTTGGATCAACAAAAGCTTGCGCGATCATTTCATGGCATTTGCATATTCTTGTTCGAATCGGCGGTGTGCGCGATTCATTTCCAGCATGTAAAACTTGACTTTAGATCAGCAACAGTGTGCGCAATTATTTCATGACATTTAAAACTTTGGGGTGTTGTATTTGTTGAGGTGCACACATTTATCCCGAGCTTTTGGATTTTCTGTGAAGATGCTTAATTCAAAATGTGACATTCTTTGTGCATATTAAGTCCCTAATACAATTCCTATTGTTTTCCAGGAAATGTTTCAGATAGCCTTTTGGCCTCATGTAAAAATGTAATGTTTGTTCTTAAACATTATTCTAGAAGGTTCTTGCATTTCTATACTATGTGATATTTCATGAAAAGCTCATATGGGCCCATTCTTGATTTTTTCCAGGTAACTAGATTTCTTGAGGCCTAGTTGGAGGCTAGTTCTAGGCCATTCATGTTTCTTAAGTCTAAGTGTTATTCCATGCTCCGAGTATCATTGAAAACCTAGATTCAACAGAATGTTATTTCATGTTCAGAGTATCATTGAACCCTAGATTCAACAGAGTGTTATTTCATGTTCAGAGTATCATTGAACCCTAGATTCAACAGAGTGTTATTTCATGTTCAGGGTATCATTGAACCCAAGACTCAACAGAGTGTTATTTCATGTTCAGAGTATCATCGAACCCTAGATTCAACAGAGTATAATTCAATGTTCAGAGTATAGGATTATTATTAAGAATATAGATAGTTCCAAACACAGTTTATTGAAAGTCAATGTGATTATATCTTGATATTGTGTTGTTTAACCTTTTTGCTTCCTACAGGTCTCCTTCCCAGCTGTTCCCTACCTAATCCCCTTTTCCCGCACTTGGACTCTCTCAGGCTCTGTGATATTTCTATCAGAGTTTTGGAGCTGTCTAGTGGTGGACATGTTGGGAACGTGCGCAGGCCCGAGGATCTGGTCTCCCTGACACCGCCCTTCACCGTAGATGCTAAAGTCTCCAAAGAGCTCTTCGCCATGGTCAAAGATTTTGCCAACCCCCAATTAGAAACAGCAAACAACCCTCCATCTCAAGACCTCTGTTACAGGCTAGCCAACTTCTTCCACCAGAAAATCAAAGATATATACAACAGCTTCAGATCCCAAGACCTCCTGAGCCCTCCAACAACCCCCCAGATCTGTCCCATTGAACCACCACAGACTCTACATCGTTGGACCATCCTCACAACAGACGAAACCCGCACCATCATGAACAGCATCTACTCAGGAGCCCCTATGTACCCCTGTTCTCACCACATTTTCATCAATGCCAACATATCCATTGCATCCAAGATCTGACACACCCTCAACTGTTCCATTGAGAAAGCAACCTTCGCAGAGGACTTGAAGCACGTCAAAATCCGTCCGCTCTTGAAGAAACCCACAGCCGACCCCCTGGATCTCAAGAATTACCGCCCCCTCTCTCTACTGCCTTTCCCAAACCAAAGTCATCAAAATGGCCATCAACACTCACCTCCATATGCACATCAAGGACAACAACATCGTGGACACCACCCAATCAGGCTTCAGGAGCAATCAGAGCACGGAGATGCCGTCCTCAATGCCACAGATGACATCTGCTTACTCCTCGACTGAGGCCATACAGCAGCCCTCATCCTATTAGGCCTACTGGCTGCCTTCAACACTGTCTCACACCTCACCCTCTGCTACAGGCTCCACACAGCCAGCATACATGGAAAGGCTCTAGAGTGGATACGCTCCTTCCTGTTTGGCTTAACACAGAGAGTCAGGCTCCCGCTTTAGCTGTCAGAACCTATGGAGATGAGCTACCGAGTTCCACAGGGTTCCTCCATGAGCCCCTCACTCTTCATCGTTTACATGGCCCCTCTCATATCCATCGTCAGGAACCACAGACTGAACATCGTCCTTTACGCCAACGATAACCAGCTGATCATTGCACTAACCGAAAACACCACTACTGCCAAGAAGAATTTCCACAATGAGATGGAAGCCGTCGCCGCCTGGACGAAAGACAGCTACCTTAAGTTCAACTCTCACAAGACCGGAATCCTCATCGTGGGACCATTCACAACATCGTGGGATGAGTCCTGATGGCAATCGACTCTCGACACCCCTTCACTCCAACAAATCACGCATGCAACCTCAGCATCATCCAAGGCATCTCAGTCGCATCCTCCTGCTTTCACACACTGTAACTTTTCTGGAAGATCTACAAATGTATCCCAAAGGGCTGCCACAAAACCGTAACCTATGCCCTGGTTACCAGCAGACTCGACTATGACAACACACTATTAGAACCTTAAGAAATTACAGCACATCCAAAACGCCTCCACAAGACTCATCCTGGATATTCCCCACGGTGAATATATCTCCAATCACCTAAGAGACCGCCACTGGCTTCCTATTGAGAGGAGAATTAACTTCAAGCTCCTTGTCCACGCTTACAAGACCCTCCATGACCTAGTACCCGCCTACCTCAACCACCACATCATCTTCTACTCCCCCACCAGACCTCTCCTCTCTGCTCAACAAGCCTTAGCCGCTGTACCCGGCATTCAGAAGACCTCGGCTGGTGGGAGATCTTTCACCTACCTTACAGCAAAGAGCTGGAACACACTGCACCTCAGGCAGTCACCATCGCTACCCCAATTTAAAAAGGACTTTAAAACCTGGCTCTTCTACTGAAGCTCAAAGGACAAACTGCCTTAGAGTATTGAGACCCTTACAGGTGAGTAGTTGTGCTTTATGAACCCTTTGATTTGATTTATGTCAAAGCAGGAGGATGACAAACAGGGAATTCAGAAGTGACAAACTAAGCTAGATTGCCATAACTATGGGCAAGAATCAAAGATAGTTTGAGGCTGAGAAGTATGGGTAAAGTTGTGTGGCAAACCAGGGTAGGCACATGCTATGCATTATCAACACTACTAGCGAGTGTGGGTTCAGCCTAATATATAGCTCACAAATACATGCAGCCATGTTAGGCAATTAGAAGTGGTGAATTGTATTGTCGGCTTTGGTTTCACATGTGACTCAGTGTATGATCAGGCTTTCATGTGTGTGTGACAGTAAGTGGAGCCACTGAGCCTAAATGAGAATTGCCAGAGGAGTCAAGTACACGTTCAAGGGAATGCGCCTGAGTCTAACAATGTGTGATATTCAGCAGATAACCAACTCTGGCAATGATGAAATCGGGTAAGCGTCAATGCTAGCTATCTACCTAGTTTGACTGTGCATATCCCCTCAGAGTTAGCACACACTGGCCACTGTTTTCACAGATAGCACACCCACAGTAACTACATGCACCTACACATTTCTACAACTGTAGCAGTTTGCTAGCGTTATAGAGTAGTGTGGATGCATGACCAAAATGAACCTTGTCCACATGAATGCATATGTGCATGCTAGACAGCCCAAAAAGGCAGACTGCTATGATGTAGCGTGTATAAGGTTGACAACAGCATCACATTGAATAAATCAACAAACCATGTTCACTTTCACATGAGCTGTTGCATGAGTAGTGACCACAGGCAATGATTGGCACCCTGGTGACTTAGGGCAATGTTGGTGCAATGTGCACAGTAGTGCTGTAAATACATAGAAAAACATTAAGCATAGACATCATGAAAAGAAGTGCTAATCTCAAAGCTTGATGTGTACTTTACCTCAACTTATCTGCACTGGCAGGGCAGGCCAGCAAGCTGTGTAAATGTGTTGCAATATGTGATACAATACAAACACCCTTGTCACACAGTGGCATGAGAACAATGCACAGATGCTGCCACTTTAAAGGCAATTACAGTGCCACTTACCCTCTATACATAAAAATCCAAAAGGTATTACACATCAATGTTGATAAGAAACTGAATGAGGATTTAGATGTTGGCCGCCCCATAGATGAAAGCTCGCATTGGAACCACCGCCTCCACCAAGAAATATTGCCTGCCTCGAAGGTGCAAGAGGGAAAAAGGGGTGCCAACAGGAACCCAGACACCCTTCCAACCATGCAGATTTGGATGTGCTATACCCCCCAAAAAAAGAGGCATTCCGATCTCCATTTTTGAGCTGGCGGATTGGGGAGAAAAGCTGTGAAAACTCATCTTTCTTTTTCCAATTACACCCCCATCTCCAATTGGACATGAATGGACAACAACTGCCATCATTACTGCCCCTAATCCACAGAGAAAACATGACTCCCCTATCACCGGACTCGAAGGGAGGAACACAATATTGCCACAGTACATTGGATTACACTGCACGGGAGGTCAGGATCACTACAGGCATACACATGTCACAGTAACTTTTCAAATCACTGTGACATGCATATGTCGGTGACACAAGTGGGTCAAACACAGATGGGGACAAACTGGGACACAACACATATCACACACATTCACAACTGTCATTATGGTGGCAGTATTCATTGGCAAATGAATGCTGGCACCACAATGAACATACATTCACACCTGTCAACTATGTACATGTGTGCATATTGCCAGGGGACCTGTAACTGTCATGTTGTGTTCTGAGTTGTGTGTGTGAAGCAGTACCTTTATGTATGTATGTATGTATGTATGTATGTATGTATGTATGCGATTGGCTGGTTGAGGTGTAAGGAGCTGGAGTGGATGATGTGGTTTTATCTGTATGTGAGTCACTTGCATGTGAGACTTATGTTGTGTATGTTGTGTTGCTGTGTGAAAAATTCAGGTGAATGTTATTGTTGTGTGGTGGACATTGTTGTGATGTGTGTAGTTCTGTGTGTATGTGAGTGTGTTTGTCTAGCTGTGTTGGCTGTTGTGGTTGTGTCATGTGTGGGCACAGTGTCAATGGTGTGCATATGTTATGTCATGGATTTATGTCAATGTATGTTTCTGCATGTGCGAGTTGTCTTGTGTCAGAATGGCAATGGGTTGTTTGCACGTGACGTGTTTTGCAGCGTGTAGTGTGGTGATAACCCTTTGGCTAAAGGACAGTGTGTGTGTGACTTACCTCTCTTCCATAGCCCTTGCCATTGTACAAAGTCCATTGGTCCCGCTGCCATCTCCCTCCGACAACATCAGTCAATCCGCTTGCAGAGCTGTAACATCTAAATATGGTAGCTGGAAGACCATCAACTCGACATTCTTCTCTGGTGCATGGTCTATGAGGCTTGGTGACGCGATTGCCAAGATCTAAATCAGGCCCTTTGTCTGGACATCGTTTACCTCTCAAAAAATGCTGGGGTTGTTGCTCCAATAACTACTTCTTTGACCCCTCATATTTACACATATGCGAACAAAGGCACTGTCCCTACCCTGAGTACTGTATGCCTATTGCTGATTGGACGAAGTAGACCATGGTGGATGTGCTGACCCTAAAGACACTACCTGCTATCTAAAGGGAATTGTATGACTCAGACCCATGCAAAATCTATACAGGCCAAGAGGAATAATTAATGTAAACCATATGTGCATATAAACTTGCAAGGAATCAGCAGATAGCGTGTGTCATTGTCAGATAATGAACTATTCTTAGGAATTTTGCACAGGCACCGTCTGACGTGACGAGGCAGAGCCTCATGACGGAGCTGAGCTGAGCTCTGCTCAGCCGTGCAAACTGTTCCTCCTCCCCCTGGGCCCCCCGCATATGGACCCAGACTCAACCCTGGCCCTGGCCCCAACCGCCGGCTTTCCTTTCTGAGTTCACCGAACAGTCTGAGGCAGGGGGCAGAGCCTCCAAAGGGGCAAGCCGCAACAGCAGGAAGGAGTAGGAGCCGTGCCGTGCGTAGGTGACATTAAAGTGCCTTAAAAGCATGGAAAAAGAGGGTGAAAAAACCAAAGGGGACTAAGAGGGGAAAAAGGGTAAAGGATGACTGCTAAACGCCTTTCTCAGTTGGGCCTATAAAAAAGCAATCCATTCCCTGAAGAAATAAGGGAATCACTCATTTGAATATAAGAAATTTAAATTCCATTCTCCCCTTAGTCCAAAAGGACCCCCCCGTCGACATTAGACGGGAAGGTAGTAAATTGTCCTGCTTCTAGTAACATGGATTCCCTAAGAAAGGACGTAGATGAAGCCTTAAGTCCTACGAGTGGTTTACCTGTTTCCCCCGGGGGGGGGGGTCTGAGAACTACCCTGTGATGGACCTTACCCCTAAAGGTCTAAATCACCATTTGGCCGCCCTGATTCAATACTCTATGCAGCACCACTTGAAAATTAATAAACTTAAATCTCAAGTAGTACGATTCGTGGGTAAAAAAGTTGGGAAAAATGCTAATTTATCTGGGTTACTTGGGCAACATAATTTAGAGCAGGTAAACTCATATTGTTTGCTAGGTAAAATTATATCCGGCTCTCTCAGTGATCAAGATCATATCGGAATAATATCAGCAAGGCCCTATCTCAAGCGCAAGGTTTAGTGACCTTTTATAATGCAGTTGGCCGGCACCACTTTTTTCATTTACTCACAGCCTACCAAGCAAAGATCCCAGCCACCCTCTTGTATGTGATAGAAAGTATTGAAATCTCAAAATTAGACTTCCTCGATAAGATAGAAGGGCGTATTCTAAGACATTTCGCCTTTTGTAATAACTCGGCCCGAGTGGCATCTTTGAGGCTCGAATTTGGCATTAAGAATCTCGTTGTCCAGGGGCTTGAGGTGGTGGCCTGAAGGGCCCACTGTCTAGCACATAGTGAGGAATGAACTCTGTGAACCCTGGGGCATATTTATACTCCGTTTGCACCGGAATTGCGTCGTTTTTTTTGACGCAATTTCGACGCAAAACTAACTCCATATTTATACTTTGGCGTTAGACGCGTCTAGCGCCAAAGTCCATGGAGTTAGCGTCATTTTTTAGCGTGGACACCTACTTTGTGTTAATTATATGCAAGGTAGGCGTTCCCGTCTAAAAAATCGACTCCGAGGCATGTGTGTCGGATTTATACTCCCGGGCAAAAATCACGCCCGGGAGTGGGCGGGTCAAAAAAAATGACGTACGGCCGCTTTTGCGCCGTTTTTTAGCGCCTGCAAAAGGCAGGCGTTAAGGGACCTGTGGGCTCTGAAGGTGCCCAGAGGTGCCCTCCCATGCCCCCAGGGACACCCCCTGTCACCCTTGCCCACCCCAGGAGGACACCCAAGGCTGGAGGGACCCATCCCAGGGACATTTAGCTAAGTTCAGGTAAGTGTTTTTTTTTTTATTTTTTTGTGGCATGGGGGGCCTGATTTGTGCCCCCCTACATGCCACTATGCCCAATGGCCATGCCCAGGGGACAGAAGTCCCCTGGGCATGGCCATTGGGCAAGGGGGCATGACTCCTGTCTTTGCTAAGACAGGAGTCATTTCTATGGGGGATGGGAGTGAAAAAAAATGGCGCAAATCGGGTTGAGGCGAAAAAATTGCCTCAACCTGACTTGCCCCATTTCTTGACGCCCAAGCCCCATATCCCCCTACGCCGGCACTGCCTGGTGTACGTCGTTTTTTTTAACGCACACCAGACGGCGCCGGCGGCTAACGCCGGCTAACGTCATTCAATAAATACGCCGCCCGCATGGCGCTTCAGAATGGCGTTAGCCGGCGCTAATTTTTTTCACGCAAAACTGCGTTGGCGCAGTTTTGCGTCAAAAAGTATAAATATGGGCCCCTGTCTTTTACAAAAATCTTTAATAGTCTGAGAGAAAAATCCAGGTTTGTCAGAAATTATACTTGTGCTGTTCAGCTGTTAGAGCTGGATCTGGACCTTTGAACAATGGTACCGCATACTATTCTTTAAAAAATCTTGAAGGAGGGCATGGTCCAAGAGTTTTTTAATGGATCTTGAATCTTGTTCCCTAAAGAAGAGTCTCGAGAAAGTAACTAAAACTGTGACCCTCAAACATGCTCATCCCTATATCGCATGGAATCCCCTCATCTTCATTAGATTAGATAGAGTGCCACTCAGGGAATTAATCTCCAAATGGGATACAACCATGAATATTTGTGCCAAAGGGGGGTGCAGAATATTAAGCATGTATTATTTATCTGCCCTGCTCTAACCATTCACCGGAAAAAATGGCTGAAACCCCTCTATTTGCAATTAAATATTGAATCAGCTGGGGAGGCCCAAAACACTTTATATAAACCACCAAGTGAAATGTTCTGTATTAGGATTTTCAAATTCTTTAAATCCTTTTAAAATCTATATTAAATCCCTTTCGATTAGTGGGTGTGACAGGTTTGCCAGCGCTGACTCAATGTAGTATTATTGGGTCAGTGCTGGACAACTTCCTGAACTTACTTGGAAGGAGGGACCTTGCAAGGATTTTAAATGTGTTTTGTATATACATGCTGATTGGTAAGAGGGTAGCATGTCTATGTTAGATTTTTGGATTCTGGTACGTGGGACATACTGTAATTGTTCAACTGTGACTTTAATCTGGATATCCTCATAAGGTGATTGGGGAAGCCAATAAGAATGATCTCTTTTGGAGGCTGTTTTCATGAAAAATAGTACCCGGGCTGCCATGCATGAGGTATATGGCAAAGAGTCGGAGGGGAGGACTTTCCTTTTATGATTTTAGAGGAAGTAACTGTAAGAATTTAATTTTATACGGCATTGTATTTATATTATTCTATTGGTGTTTGTACGATTTTTGCATGTAGACCTCTTCATCGTTCCAAATCATGGAATACATAAATTGAAATTTAATTGAAATTTAATTGAGTTACACAAGTTCAGAAGCATGCAGTGCAAAAATTATTAAACAGTCAATGTGAAGGATGAATGAAGTTTCTGCATAGGTAGAGGACATCTCCCTTGATAACAGCCAGCAAACAACACTGATGGGACAATAACATGATGCAAGGGTGAGTGTGTAAGCGGCTGTCATCAGTATTTTAGCCAACACATCCTTGATCAGTGACAATGAATTGACATAATCATCCATACAACACATGTAGCATAACTTACACACACAGTGCAACAGTAGGTGATCACCTGTTTTTGCCTGTGGGTCCATTCACAGCAAGAGTGCTATTACAGTGCACAGTCATGTTTGAAGATCCCTTAAGGGACTCCTTTGCAAACTTGACAGGGTCTTATCCATAGGTCTGTCACATAGTAACACATGTAGCAAATACTGCCTCGAGATGTTACTGCATGTGCGTAACACAACATAAGCATATCTCATAACTCCTAAGCAGGAAATCATCAAGCAGATGTGAAAGGGGAAAAAATTGTTTCTTCTTATCATTATATAAAAATCTATAACTAACTACACTTTACTACACTTATCCTAGCTATACTATGACTAAACCTACCTATGCTTACTAACCACACTACTTTAATTTACCTACTTAACTGTAACCTATACTACTCTACCCACATACCAAAACAGACATGATAAACATCAAGCCCCCACCCCTTTAAAACACATATTCACACAATACGAACATAAATTACACCTATACACAAACTACCTAAACCATATATCCCAAACAAAGATATATATTTTTGTATTTTTTCAGATATATTACAACCCCCTACCCAATAATAACCTACCCACCCATATCACCACCTAAGAACAAATCACTATTAAAATCCAAGAAAATACTAATACTAAACTAACCCATCCTATGCTACAACCTATTATAACCTATGCTACGATACTAATCTTTAAAAGCAGATATGTAAACCTGGGGAAGAGCTAAATGTCAGAGGGAGGGCTAAATCTGTGCAGCAATCTTATTGATGACCTTCTGTAATATCTGCGCCATCTGCATCAATGTGGCGACTTGGATCTCGATGCCAACCAGCTGTAGTTTTAGGTTGGAAAGGTCTTTAAGGGCCAGTTGGTCAAAATTAGAGAGCTGTCCTGAGGTTTTGGCCAGGGGCTGTGTTGCTTGTGCTGGCTGCACTGCAGATGTGCCCAGAACCACGACTGCTCTGCCACTAGGGGGCACATCAACAACCTGGTTGGTCCTTGCCTTGTCTGGTCATCTGAGCCCCTGCGGTCCAGAGTTCCAGGTCCCAACCACTTTCCCCCAACGTACAACCATCCTCTGCATCAGTAGGCCCAGGCAACATGCCTAATGTGGCGGTATCCTTCCAAACAGACAGCGTAGGATTTTCCTGATCAGGCGTCATGTTGTCTGTTGGAGAAGAAGGATATATGTATCAGACAAAGCTGAACATGTACATGTTGTAATCAATATTAGGCTTAAGTTACTAAAAACATCACATGTGGCATGTCCTGCCAAAAAATGAATCTAAAAATGACAAACCATCATAAGAACCATATACTTCCCCTAACGTAACAATGCAAAGGTACTCATGTGTTGGCATTGTAGGTATATGAAATGAATGTATACCCATATTGATACTTAGACTGATCAGAAACTATGATCGTGTGTACACATTGAATGGTACACATGGTTGACCTAGATACTCCCTGGTATTTGCCACGCAGGAGGCAAGAGGTTGTATAATATGGCCATTAATGTGAAATGAGTAATGTCTAGCAAGGACAGGTATTGTGCCTCAGTATTGTGTAATTGACATAGCAAATACACAAGGCCACACACATTGCAGCATAGATTGACCCTGTGCTAGATAATTGAACCATAGATGAAGGGTGGCTAGCTACCCCCAATTAAAATGGCCTGTTGGGCACTTCTCCAATATTGACTCATGGAAATACCTGAAACCCTATTGCATGGTTCATGTAATAAAATTTAAGCTATACCATGTGGCTTTTTACATATTCTTGTGTCTGCCCATACATGTCAGTTCGGAATGTTGCCTTGAAGCACATAAACTCAGACCACATCCATGCGATGAGTTTGTGCATGCATGCTGTAGTTCTCATATGTATAAGTATCTTGTGCTGAACCAAACACCCTGTCTAACCTGTGGTATGATGCCATGTGAGTGTGTTCCCCGGGCCTCCACAGTTTGGAGTAAGTAATGACCTAGCAAGCCAGGTGACAACTCTCCCTGTACAGTGCCAGATGGCACACAAGCATCTCTGGGCCTCTCTTGGGCCTCTCTTGCACTTCATGATTTGTTTGGGCTACTGCTAGGCCACTGTGAACAGGCCTCAGTGTCATGATATTTGTTTTTACCAGAGTTATCCTGTATCGAGATGGCATACTACCTCAAACATATACCTGTGCCTTCCAGTCGAAAAAGCAAGAGCTAAAGGCACATAGTCAGATGCTTATGGAATACAGGTACTTACTAACAGCCCACCAACTTACAGTCCAAGATGGTCTATTAGGTCTGCCTCCCGGCTTACCACACCTGCCCATATGTGCTTGATTTGATGGACAATGCGCTGGAATCCAAATATACAGCTCATATGGAACCTGACCTTCTCCCACTGCTCCTTTCTCACTGGAGTATTGTAACCTTGGCTCACCCTCCCCCGTCATTATCATGTTCAGTTGATAGTGGACCAACAGCCACAGTAGGCCCCCAAACTCCTTTTCTGTGCTCTGCTCTTTCCAGCCATATCCCTAGCTAAATAACCCACCTATAACATCTAAACTAAAACTAACCCTTCCCCATGCCTAAAACTACAAACGCCAACATCAACATACACCCAACAATATGGTGGACAAAACATTGCAAGATACAAACACAATACACAAACAGCAATATTTTAACATAACAGGGATAGCACAGACACTGACAAGAACAAAAAATGTAAGCAATCTCCAGAGGACACACCAAACACCTCCACCAATCAGTACGGATGCAAATACTTTAAGTGAAAGTGAAAGTAACTTCACACTTCCTGGTTTGCCATATGGCAGAGCCATTGCATCCTTTTCTAGGTGGATGGTGCATGTTTTCTATAAATGTTTTGTTTTTTCTGCTGTATCACTAGAGAAATGGGCAAAGCGTGCTTTACACACAGCACATGTCAATGCACCATGCATTCTTTTTGAAGCATTGGTACAAATGCGTGGCTTCAGAGTGATGCGCTGGGTGCAATATGTCACACAAAAGGCTAATGCTTGTGTTTTGATTGATGCAACAAGCTTATTGTGTGTGGTACAGAGTAGTGAATTGTGTAATGTAGGTAAACATTCCCTGGGCTCACCTGTCTTGGTCAAACTTTCTTAGTTGACATGCTTTAAGACTTATTGCTTTCATGGTATGGACACTAGGATAGGCAATATATTACTGTGAAATACTGAGATATATTGTGAATTGCTTAGACCTTGAAATTATTTATATGTCTTAAAGTTTGTATCATGCTTTGCTGGATGTAGGTACCTGCATAGTAGGTTTTCTTAATACACAGACATTGCAGTCCTTTGCAAATGTAATACATATTGTAATACATGACTATGCCCAAACTTGAAGAACATACTATGGGGGTTATTCTAACTTTGGAGGAGTGTTAATCCGTCCCAAAAGTGACGGTAAAGTGACGGATATACCACCAGCCGTATTACGAGTTCCATAGGATATAATGGACTCGTAATACGGCTGGTGGTAAATCCGTCACTTTTCCGTCACTTTTGGGACGGATTAACACCTCCTCCAAAGTTAGAATAACCCCCTCTATGTCTGTATTTCTGACATAGAATATGTTATAGACACAATAAACACTCAGAGAATGACATACTCTGGCTGCTTCAGCCAGTCTACAGTGTATGTGGCATCCAGCTCACAGATTGACTGTCTAGATGTATAAGGTATGTAGCTAGAACTACAAGCCACCTGTTAATATGTGCAAGACATCATTGACCAGATAAAAATACCCCACAACCACCATATAATGTTGTGGTACACACATCTGCTGTCTGGGATTGGTGTCTGGAACAATATGTGAGGCACATGCACATTACCGCTGCAGAAAAGTGTTTGCCTTAATTGGTAACCTATATTTTGATGATCACAAGGCCAGCTTCAGTAGCCAAACAAGGTAGGAATTTGATTACCATTACCCTGCTTCACATTATCTGGCAATAGAGAGGGCTTACATGACCTTAGAATGTGGTTAGCCATTGAAAGTAGCTTGTCATATGTCCGTTTATTAACACACTACGCCACTCCAACCTGAGATGTATCAGTGCATGCTCCATTGGCAGGAGTGACATTGCATGTAGTTATACCCTGACATCTATTTTGATTTTCATTGTGTCCTGTTTTTTTTACCACACATACATGGAGCAGTGGGAGTGACAACATTGTTTGTTTCAGAGCAACAGTTGCATCCTTGCTTGGTTGCATCCTTGCTTGGTGGGGCACACTGGCTAGCATTGGGCATAGGTAGCCAATCCAGCAGCAGCACAGTTAAAGACTGAACATTTATATGTTTTATGTGAGATACCACACTGATTTTGCTATGTGCTTGCAACTGTTGATGTGGCATATGGTGACTATCTGGGTTGCACTGTGTGCCCATGAACATCATATGGGCCTCTGTTCACAGTCATAGGACTATGAGGTTCATATACTGGCCTCCACCAGTGTAAGATGGTAAACTTGTCTAGATGCATAACACACACACATCCAGTGATTGCACACTGTTTACATTTACACTCCCTTTGGGTTGTGGTAGGATATCTGGAGGTCAGTACACAGTCACAGCACACATTCACAACATGAGCACACTGTTCCACATTGCTAACTTTGTTTGGTGTATGTTTTCCCTAAGCACATAGGTTGGCACATGTTGGTGATCTGTACAAATATTTTGGTCCACATGATGTTGTACTGGGGTGAGTGTAACACCTAGCTACATACCTTTGTCATGGGCCAAAAAGTATTAGGTGAGATGTGAGTGCCTTGGGTTTACAGTGACTGTGAAAGAAAAATTGTGTACACACAGGCAGTGCTCTTTCATGAATTTACATTTTGGAACACTATAAACAAAAAATATATTTATGACCTTCAGTCTCTTTCAAGCTTCAATGATAACATGAAAACAATGTTGTTTCTTTACCATGTATCTGCAATTGTGGCTACATTTTCCCCTATGTCCAAATCTTCATACTCATTTTCATCTGGTAATTCCTGACACTTTAATACACATACATGTATACTGGCATGTGGGACAAACTAATGTACACAAACAAAATTTCACACTAGCCCGAAAATGATGAGCCTTGACTCATAGATAGAGTAGGTACACCAATGAGGAGACATTCATACATGTCTTATTTTTCATCTGTTACCCAGTGCAGAAAATGTGGTCCCATTCATTCATACAAATTGAAATGTGACAGTAGTAGTTAATGATGTTCAGTAGTTACTGACATTGATAGATTAGTGAGTACATTTCAATGTGAAACATCAATATGTACACATTGCAGTGTGTTGGGGCAGCTATGAGGACAAGAGATAAAGACCCAGAGATAAAGAAATGTGGCACTCTACAGTACGGCAAATACATTATCACCACCCCACTGTCTTACTGAGAAAGAGCAGTATGAGACATGTTTGGGGCCATATAGCAAAGTTATGAGTTTTCAATCAGCACTGGCACACAATGGGCTATGCAGCACTGAGACAGGCACAATTGCAACATGGGGATTGTATGGCTGCACTTATTATCATATGAGGTTTAATTTGTGCATGAGGGGCCCCCTTTCTACACCTCATGGACCTTTGGAGGCCTGATTCTCTATGTGTCAGGGACTGCACCACTCATAAGTGGCTAGAGTGTGTTGGATGACTTGAGTAATTGTTCTGAGGGACGCATGACCTGGGCAGGTCAATTGATTGGGGAGATTTCACAGTTTACAATGGTTCATGACATTCCTCATGAACCATGGGAGTTACATGTGGACACACAGACAGCAACCATGAAAGCCATTTGTTGCACACAGTGATGCTACATGGCATTTTTCCTAGTGTTGCATTGCTCAGGTTCTTCCCACTATCTATAAGCACACAAAGTGACGTAAGATGTCTTCACATTTGTGACTTGCGGGTTTGCATTGCACATGTACCATGATGTATGATGCAAGTATGAGGCACACCCCTCCTACCTACTCACTGTCTTAGGTAGCACACACAGAGATGGCTATTTTTTCATATGTTTTTTACTGTTATTAGATCTGTCATGTATTTCAGGTGTAATTACCAACCAGTAGGTTCACATATCTCCTATTCTGGAAGCAGTCGTTGATGATGTAGTGCCTGAAGATGTAGCAATCATGAGTACTCTCAATATACTTGGCCAGCACATTGATGAACATCCCCATATGGTCCACAATTGCCTGTACGTTTATTGAGTAGGTGTGCTTCCTATTGCGATACAGGTGGGATGATGCAGCAGGAGGCACCTGCTGCACCTGTGTGCAATCCATTGCCCGCAAAACATTTGGGAAGCCAGCTATGGCATAAAAAACCTTGCTTTGTGTCCAGTTGATGTTACTGTGTCTTGGAGAATATGAGGTACTGGGGTGTCAGTTTGATGATGACATCCAGGATGGAATTTAGGAAAGCTGAAAAAGATGGCTGGGAGATTCCTTCCACTCTTGCTGTGGTGGTCTGGAGTGACCCAGATGTCAGCATATAGAGGACTGCCATCAGCTTGACATGAAGAGGGATATTGGTGCACCTCTGAGATGGTGGCTGCAGCCTTGACGCAATCTGTTTCAGGAGTTGTATGATGGACTCCTTCCTGACTCTGTAGTAGGTGATGAACTCCTCCTCCCTGAGGTCAATGAGAGTAGTCCTTTGCAGGTATATATGTTCCTTGGTGGTCTTCATGCTGCTCCTAACTGAAGTATTAGCACCTCCATGACGTAGTTGATCTTACCAAAGTGCTTTGGGTATATTCTGTTTATATACCAGTGCCAATGTGTCATTTCTTATGCCTGGGTTGCCGATGTGCAGGAATTTCAAACCATTTCAGGATCTGAGCGCCACTTTACGATGATACATCACTTTTCACGAAAAACTCGTAAACTGCTTCAGTTTTACACTGAGATTTATGATGGAAAACCTACCTAGCATGTATAAATATTTGCATGAAACGGCCGGTTCAGCTGCATTCCGATGCAGTCCTCCCAAAAGTGACCCATTGTCCTAGATGCATCACCTTGTAAATGTGGAGTTCTGTTTGCACTGCCGAAAAATAAAAAAAATGACACAATGGTGGAGCAAGCTCCTTGTAGATATACCCCCTACTGTCCATCTCCTCCTGGCTGGTGGTGTCAAGTTTCTTCACTACCACAGTGGTTTTGATAGTCTGGGCCCTGAATCTTTTGGTGGGGACAAATTTGTTTTTGGGTGGGTGCACTCTTCCTTCTGGTCTTTGCTTCCTCCCGCTCTCTGTTGGTTATGTGTTCCCATGTCCACCTTGCAGAACAGGATCTTATACATTTTCTGACTGGGTCCTGCTTTGATGTTGCTTGGCCAGCTCTGTATACTGAAAAGGAATGTTTAATAAAATAAATAGTTACATTCCTTTGGACACAGATCCTAGTGCCACTAAGTGATGCATCTGATCTCGGGTGTGGGGATTGTGGTGGGAAACAGCTAAGAACTTCATGATTCACACAGTGGCATAAGAAAAGAATGAGTTGTTAATTGCCACTTCCCTGTCTTGATGCCTTTTTTTTCTGGAAATATGAACAAATTATTTTGCCCTTTGAAAAGAATACATCCTGGAGAAGTTCATTCTTGAATGACACACATTGGCTGAGGCTGTTTTATTATGAATAAAAATGGAAGGAAGGAAATCAACAGTGTTTTATTATTTGGAGATGAAACAAAGAAGGCACAAGCACTTCAGAGATTATGATTTGACTTTTTCTTTGGGTGCAGCACTATACTTGTAATTTTATACTTGTCTGCTATGCAGAGTATCAGTGAGGGGAGGATACTATTTAGGGAGTGCACTAAGATTATAACTTGAGGAGGTTTGGGAGGTGCCAGAAGGTTTACCTACCAGCTGTTTGGAGTTGACATTTAAAGAAAGTTTTAGACCCGCAGAAAATATTTTAAGAGTTCATTTAAAAGTTACTCAATATAGCCATACATACACCTATGCTTGTGAAAAGGAAATTTAACATGAGTCAATTTCAATTTATGGTAACTGAAGTGATATGTACCAAATATATAAGGCCATATTATTTTTCCATTGAGCTAATATACTGTTACTTTAAAAATAATGAAAGATTTTATAACCCAAATAAAATGAAAATAAAAAAGAACAATCATTTAAGTCATTAATTTCACAGGAAAAGATATTGTAAAGGAAACATGGAAATAATAAAAAAGAATTTAAACAGGAGACATGATTAGAAAACATGGTTAAAGCAAATGTATGCTTATATTATTAGACACATATTTCCCTTACCACCTCAGTGCTACTCAAATGCTTCCAGCTTGGTGTGGAAAATCAACCAGTGTGGACACCTACTGCTGATCACCCTTCAAATCTCTGGACCCCCATAGAGTGAGGGTACTTTTGGAGAATTCACAAACAAATGAACATCAGCTCCTCATTAGTAAAGGTGATCTCATCTAAACTTGTCCATCAGCCATTAGGGGCCTTCCAGTTCTCAAAGGAATGGTAGGATGGAAGAGGATGATGTTGTAGTGAGGGGATGTCTCAGAATGATGGTAGAATTTCTCTTCCAGTGTGTATCTTCTTATTTGTGGCAGTAGGGAGAGATTTCCATCTCAAATATGAAGATCCTTGTCCCATATATGGAAGTCCCAGCCCTGCAGCTGCAGTCTGTATATGGAGATTTTCTTATTCATTGGAGGAGGTTACATGTTAACGGGAGTTGATTTATAATATGGAAAACCACATTATAGGGTAAAGCAAGTATGTATACGTACTTGCATGAACTATGGGAATGATTTTAGTTTTGTGTAAATTTGTCAATGTGTTTAAATGATTGTAAAAGTGAAGTGCAAGTCTAATAATCGAGTAAACAAAGCCTTTTGATTCAATCAATCAGCATTTATTAAGTGCTGCTTATCACCCGGGGTTCTCTAGGCACTACCTGGGGGGCACGGGTCTGTTGAAGAGCCAGGCATTGAGGTCCTTCCTGAACTGAGCCAGCAAGGGGGACTGCCTGAGGTGGAGGGGCATTGTGTTCCAGGCCTGCACAGTGAGGTAGGAGAAGGATCTTCCTCTGGCGTGTTATTCCTGATCTTGGGAATGATGGCGAGGGCCAGTTGAAAAGAGCAGAGTTGCCTGAAGGGTGTGTAGAAGGAGAGACAGTGGTTGAGATAGGCAGGTCCGATATTGTGAAGGGCCTTCTATGCAAGTGTCAGACGCTTGAAAGTGTTGCATTTGTTCATGGGCAGCTAGTGTAGGTCTCTCAGGTTGGCAGAGATGTAGCTGTGGCATGGGATGTCCAGAATCAGTCTGGCTGTGGTGTTCTGTATTCTCTTAAGTCTAGTTTGGAGTTTCACGTTGATTCTGGCATAGAGTGCATTGTCATAGTCGAGTTTACTGCTGGTGAGTGACTGTCCTTCTTGAGTCAATGGGTAGCCACTTGAAGATCTACCGGAGTAGGCAGAGAGTGTGGAAGCATGTGGATGAGACAGTGTTGACTTGGCGGGTCATGGAAAGTGACGAACCGAGGGTGATGCTGAGGTTGCGTGCATGGTCAGTAGGAGAGGGGTAGTTCCAAGAGTGCTAGGCCACCAGGCGTCATCCCATGAAGTAGTGGTGGGGCCCAGGAGGAGGATCTCTGTCTTGTCTGAGTTTAGCTTGAGACAGGTGTCTCTCATCCAGTCGGTGACTGCCGTCATTCTGTTGTGAAAGTTATTTTTGGCTTATGATGGTTTGTCGGTGAGGTTTGTCGGTGAGGGGGAGAATGAGCTGTGTGTCGTCGGCGTATGCGACAATGTTGAACCTGTGGTGTCTGACGATCTTGTTGTGCGGAGTGATGTAGAGGTTGAAGATTGTGCGGCTCAGGGAAGACCCCTGGGGCACTCCACATCTGGTTTCTGTCGGCATCAAGGTGAAGGGTGGGAGTCTGACTCTCTGGGTTTGGCCGGTGAGGAAGCATCGGATACACTCCAGGATCCAGGGCTTTGCCGTGGATGCCAGCATTGTGTACTCTGGTTTGTGACATTATGGTAATGAGACATTGTGGTAATGCAACAGCAATGTCCCAGTTTGGTATATGTAGGTGATGTACTAATCCACAATTCATCATTAACAGGATACAGTTCAATAACAATAATGCAGCAACATGGCGCTGGCATAATGTAGTGCAAAGGGTTACAGAGCGGCGCAATGCATGCGTTGAACCACTCTGTAACTCTGTAACTATGGCGCTGGGATTTTGGCCTCGTTGGGCTACATTAACTTCAATATAAATGAAGTTAATATGCACCAAAGTTTGTACATATGGCTTTGAGTATCACCAAAAAATCTTAATGCCCAAATTTCAAGTGCTGTTTTGGGTGATCAATAACACACTGCCACATTTTCTGTAGGAAATTTTCAGCAGGGCAATATTGATACATGTGTGAACTGAAGGGCATATTTATACTCCGTCTGCGCCGATTGTGCGTCAAAAATTTGACGCACAATCAGCGCAAACGTTGCCCCGTATTTAAACTTTGACGGCCGAGCCCGCGGACGACAAATTCCCGCCGTGTGCGTCATATTTTGGATGCGGCAACCCGCCTTGGGTTAATTATATGCAAGGTAGGCGTTCCCGTCCAAAAAATGGTTTAAACGGCTGTGCGTCGTATTTATGCTTTCGGGCAAAAATTACGCACGTCTGGGAGGCGGAGCCAGAAAATGACACACAGCCCGATTTGCGTCAAAAATTAACGCCTGGGTCAGGGCAGGTGTTAAAATGGGGCAAACACACCCGTATTTAATCAGAACTCACAGAACAAACAGCAGAGCAGCAGAGCAGCAACAGGGAGCCATGGAGGTGATTCTAATCCAGCGTGCACGCAGACGCAGAGCCCAGCAGCAACAACAGCAGCTACAACAACACCAGCAGGGACCCCAAAGGCAGCGCAGAAGGCAGGAGAGGATATTCCACCCAAGAACAATCCTTCAGGGCCTCAGGGAACACAACATCATACAGAGGTACCGGTTGAACTGGCAGGCCATTCAGCAGCTGCTGCGAAACATTGAACAGCAGTTGGCCCCCACTTTGGTGACCCCCCGCACCATCCCAACAGAAACAAAGCTGCTTGCCGTACTTCATATGCTGGCAAGTGGCTCTTTTCAAACAACTGGTGCCCTGGTTGGCGGAATATCACAACCATCATTCTCTGCCTTTTTGCCCAAAGTACTGGATGCCATCATTCGACTCACACCCCGCCACATCTGCTTCCCTAACACACTGCAGAAGCAGCATGAAACCAAACAGGGGTTCTACGCAATCAGTGGCTTCCCACACGTCCTTGGTGCAATCGACTGCACACATGTACGCCTTGTGCCACCTGCTGCAACTGAACACCTCTACCGTAACAGGAAGCACACACATTCCATCAACGTGCAGGCCATTGTCGATCACCAAGGATTGATCACCAACATCGTGGCTAAATATCCTGGGAGTGTACATGACTAATACATCTTATGTCACTGCACCATCAATGAACACTTCCAGGATGGACGGTATGGCAATGGACTACTTGTTGGTAAGTACAAAAACCTACTTATTTACACACTGCACAGCAACCCTCTAGGACACACAACACATACACCAAAACAGCAACATGTCAACAGGAACACACTGAGGTCCTGACATCGCTAGCCATGTTTCTTAAGTCACCATTGAACCTGCCACACATTGGAATTTACTGTACAGCCTAATGTGAAGACGTCAATGAGTGTGGTTGCCTTAGTGTCACCATGCAAATTGTAAGTGTCCCAATTTACATTAATACATTGCCTAAGTCTAAAGGTATGGGATGTCCAGGGTACATTGATATGAACGTGTTAACAACACTTTTAATTTTAACTGTGCATGGAACTATCATCTCACCCCCATTGAAGACACACGGACACCTGTATCACAAGTCACAATGCTAGGGAGGGCACACTGTACTGAAAATCCCAAAACATACTGCTGACAAATGGTTAGCAGACAAACACTTGTTCAGCCAAGGAAACAACACAATGCAGATGGTATAGCCTACAAGCATAGGATGTCACATTAGTACACAAAAGAGTCACAGACAACACAAGACAACTACTGCCATGAAAGGTCTTTTCAATAGTGCCATCTACATCAACATGATCCCATTCATTTTATCTTGCAGCTGATCAGGGGTATGGCATCCAGCCATGGATTATGACACCATTTGGCAACCCGAGTACAGCTGCAGAGCGTGCATATAACGAGGCCGATAGGAGGACACGCAGCATTGTCGAGCGGACCTTCGGTATCCTCAAGTCAAGGTTCCACTGCCTCGACATCACTGGTGGTAGCCTCCTATATTCCCCCGAGATGGTCTGTAGGATCATCCTCACATGTGCAATATTGCACAACATTTGCATCAGACAAAACATTCCCCTCCTGGAACCAGAGCCACACATGCCTGAAGAGGAGGAAGAGTAGGATGCTGGCCTGCAACAGGAGGGGGAACTACAGAACACAGCTGCTGGTATACGCAGGCGGCAACAGATTGTAAATAATTTTTTCTGAATATGATCACCTTCACCACTTTAGTTAACTAATTTAAATAAACACCTATTATAATCACCATATCATGGTCTGACTATTCCTTTTTACACACCTTCATCTCTACTTATCAGAATAAGAGTGTTGCCTCATGGAGCATTGCTGAGATACTGAGTAGGACACGGAACATCCCAGAGCTTATGTGATGCCTAACATACAATGGTCACATACACACACACTCTTAATGACATATATCATGTACATATCTCCTTTGAAGGCCTATAGCAGAGGACCACAACTATTTCACACATACATGTTGAAAGCAAGGTCCAACGCAGCATCTGGCACACAACTATGACACCATCACTCAATAAGGGGAAAACAAGCCTCATACATGAGGCAGACAGTGTGCTTTGGCATCACTAACAGGAATGTCTGAAGAGACCCTTGACAGCAGTAAGTCCAACTGCATCCAATATTTGCAAGGAATATCTGTGACTAGAGTTCCATAGAAGCAGAACATAGACAGCACAAGTGCCACACATATGACATGCATTGCGCACATGACATTCCATGCACATGTCAGCCCATTTCCTAACTCCTGACACACCCATGCACCTGGTTACAACCCACCTGTCGGAAGAGGTTCCTGGAATACTAAGATGTGTACCCTGATAATACCTCCTCTACAAACACAGACCAACATTAGCAAACCAGTGTGCTACACCCTTTCCTAAGGTATGCCATTGTCAAAGAACATCTGACTGCATGGACGTCAGGTCAATTTATACACTGTCGTCTAGTTTCAAAGCCCTGTTAGCACATGTAGATTGCTTCCCCTTGTGAAAATGTCTGTTGGCCCTTAGAATGCAAGTCTCACCTACAGGACTGGTGAGAAACAGATGCAGCCCACACCTGTGATCACCTCCATGCACACCACCCATTTCAAAAAGCACGGCCCCTGATGATGCCTGGAACAGCATAGGAGTTGCCATTTTGTCGAATACATCGTCAACCATTGATAGTAATTAAGCCGTGTAACACAGCCCTTGGGTTCATTTGTCACCTTCAAAAACACAGGACGTAAACAGATTGACATGTCAACTGTCTAGTTTGTCCTCCAAACAGTCTCAGTCAGACCACTGATTATGTAACATGTCCAGTAGCTGGCTCCTGAATCATCTTGCATTCTGTCAGCCTGACTGGCAACTGTCTGTGCGTCACACTAAAGTATCCCTGTGTCTACATATGTACCACACTTGCGTTAGCAAACCTGACATTCATCAGGGGGCATTGGGCATGGGCTTCTGGTTCTTGTGTGTGTCCTCCTGACTGGTTCCTGGTCTGCTGTCATCTTCCTGGGGTCTGTAGTGGCATCTGGGATCCATTTTGGCTCTCCTCTGGTGAAATGGCTGTGTTCGCTGTGTTTTTTGACGCTATTGCGTAAAAAGAAAGGCGCATATCCGGTTTGCGGTGTCGGAAATCGACACACAGTCATTTCCGCCGCGTTAACATTGTTTTCCTTTACGACTTGATGCCGCGGTGTGCGTCAAAAATAATGACTCCCACCTGTTGTTTGCGCCGCCGTGCGTCAAAGTATAAATATGACGCCCACAGGGCGCACCAAAATGGCGTTAGCCGGCGGTAATATTTTTGACGCAAAACTGCGTCGGCGCAGTTTTGCGTCAAAAAGTATAAATATGGCCCTGAGTGTGGTTAAGCTGCAAGCATGATATGGCCAATTTCCCAGTAAAAATTCCTAACTGGAGGTATTGACGGCGCATGTTAAAAACCTGAACCCACAGCATCAGTATTTACCAGGTGCATTACTCTCACATTCCCATCGATCACACTCAAGTCCTTTCTTCTATATTAAGGGACTTTATAGAGGTCACACAAATAAAGTAGTTTTGAATAATGTTTTGTGAAAATTGTTATAAGCAAAAATCGTCTTATCAGCGAATTGTAAAAAGAATGTGGAAATGCTGTTTGCAGAATAATTTGAAAGGCAACTCTTTGCAGATGTTATGCTCTGTTATCCCTTTAAATAATATTTTGCATATTTTAATACCTGCGGCAAAACACTCTTACACATTAAATGTCACTACATACAACTTGGCAACTTAGCATTTTGTAAAGTTAACAAGATAATTTCACGAAGTTTGCAGAAGTGAAAGTCTGCCACTTTGCACAACTAAGCTTCTGAATGCTGCAACGATCTGTCGTCTTGATGACTTTAGAAAAGTATTGAAACTGGCTCTATCTGAGAGGATTCTGGAACTAAAAATACTACATAAATTTAAAAAGATATTTAGGTTTTCGTATTTGTATTTTACAGCTAGAAAAAAAGCAATTATAATAGGTCCTTACAGAAATCCTGGATGTGTAGGAAAGCGCATCTGGTCGCACTCCTGGAATGGTTTACGAAGGTGAGCTTCCTGATGAGTTGCTGCTCAAAGAGCTTCTAAACATTTAGGGGCTGATTTACGAGCCCCCTGCGCCTCTTTGTGCCTCATTATCATCATTTATTTACATTAATGTGTCCCACCAAGGCCAAAATCACTGCACCAAATTTACAAAGTGGCGCAATGCATGCATTGCACCACTTTGTAACCCTTTGTGCTACATTATGCCTGCGTCAGGCATAATGTATGCAAAGGGGGCATTCCCCCATTATCCATCTTAGAGATTTCTTGGAGTCATTTTCTTTCAGCACTTTTAATATCTGCTCAGAGCAGGTATTAAAAAGAGGCGCCCATTGGTTTCAATGGACCTCTGGGTGCTTTGCAGGATTAGCATCACAATGTTTTAGTAAAAAATTCTGACGCTACTTCTCCTATTACCACCATGGTGGCCATATATTAAATACAGTGCACACATAGTGGTGTTAGGGGGGCTCTCTGGGGTGAAAGAAAAGTGGTGCTGCACTGGATGCAGCACCACATTTCTTAAATCCGTGCCTTAGAAAGCCTAAGAACTAAACACAGTAATAAGACTGGACCCAAATCTCTGTTCCAATGCAGCCAGCTTTCTATCTATTCATTGCAGGAGTATTCCACAAACCAAGTTGGTTTGGAGGATAAGACAGAACTAGTCCAGGCAAAGAATTGTATACATTTAAGAATAAAATGTTTCATGAAAGAACATTTAAGGATTTGGGGCAAAATCAAAATAGTTTGCATGTAAGAGAAATATCTCAATGCCAAAACTGTGCAGAAGGATATACCAGGTTCATTTCAGTTAATCCCTCCACTCACTTGCAAGTTAAGACATCATCTCAAAACCAAAAGTCACACTTGTGTTGGCAAACTAAATCATCACCCTCCTTTTACACTACACACAGCTCCAAATCACGTTGGAAAAAGCTAATTGTGTTGGTAATTTTATATTTTTTTTCTGAGGTGTTGAATGGAGAGTAGAAGACTTTGTTCATGGTTTTAGGTGCTACATAGAGTGGCGCACAAAACCTTGATAAATCTGACCCCAAGTTTCTGTGTTGAAATGAACATATAGGTTGTGGTGCATTATAATATTAGTAATATTGGTGGTGTGACATTGCTGAATGTCCATTGATGAACATGAGCTGAAGATGGTGTGATGTGGGTGGTGTGAGAAATCTATTGGCTGGTATTAGAAAAGCGGTCTCTAGTTGGCAGTCAGTTTACACCCAAGCCAAGTAGGGACCCTCACTCTAGTCAGGGTAAGAGAGATACACATTTCAGATAACCCCTGCTCATCCCCATGGTAGCCTGGTACAAGCAGTCAGGCTTATCCCAGAGGCAATGTGTAAAGTATTGTACCAACACACGCAGTAACACAGTGAAAACACCACAAAGGACTCCACACCAGTTTAGACAAATAGCTAGTATATATCTAAATCTAACAAGACACAAATGACAAAAATACAACATATACAGGCAAAAATATGAATTTTGAAAGTAAAAAGACTATTAATGTATAGAAATCAATAGAGGCGTTGTTTTAGCACAAAGTACCTGGCATGTGTCAAAAATAAAGCTGCAAGGGCGACGGTGCGTCAGGAAAGAAACTGATGCAATGTTTCCTTACTCGCAAGTGAGTCCGTGCGTCGATTCTTTACTCGGGCCGGAGGCTGTCCATTAATTCTTTATTTGCATGGGAGGCCATGTGTCAATTTCGGGTGCTCACACTCGGGCCCGTGTGGTGATCTTTGCGGATTTTGATGCCCAGGATCCGTGCATGGAAATTTCTGAAATGCTGTGTGAAGATTCCACATTGACAACAGGCGCTGAGTTATTTTTCCAACCATGAGGTAGGCGCTGTGTCTAATTTGTAGGATGGGAGGTGTGTCGATTTTTCATCCGCTGGTAGTTTCCACTTCTAAGGGACTGGATTTGGTACCACTTAGCAAGTCAGGACTCCCAGCAGAAGAGCCAAGACACTGGCAAATTAAGGGCCTTATTATGACCTATTTGGATGTGAAACTCCATCACAAACATGACGGATATCCTGCCCACCATTTTAAAAGTTACATAGGATATGATGGAAATTGTAATACGGCGGATGGGATATCCATCACTTTTGCAATGGAGTGTCCCATCAGCCAAGGTCGTAATGAGGCCCTAAGCCTTTGGGGTCCATGAGACTTCAGAACAGGTGAAAAGCTTAGTGCAAGCCCTTGGAGAAACTTCACAAGGAGGATTTCAGAAAGCAAAGTCCAGTTCTTTCCCTTTTCAGGCAGAAGCAGCAGCACGCCAGCACAGCAAAGCAACAGGCAAAGTGTCAGGTCCTCCTCAAGCATCAAGCTATTCTCTTTGGCATAGGTTCCTCTTGATCCAGAAGTAATGTAAATGTCTGGGGTTTTAGGTCTACTCCTTTCTGCCTTTGAAGCAGGAAAACTTCAAAGGAAAGTCTCTGTTGTTCCCAATATCCTGCCTTGCCCAGTCTTGGCCCCAGACACACACCTGGTGGTTGGAGACTGCATTGTGTGAGGACAGGTACAGCCCTTACATGTATAAGTGTCAGCTCCTCCCTCCCCCCTCTAGCCCAGGAGACTAGATCAGGATATGCAGGACACACCTCAGCTCCCTTTGTGCCACTGTCTAGATGGAATTCACAAACAGCCCAACTGTCAGACTAAACTAGACGTGGATTCCACAGGAAGGCAGAAACACAGAATGGTTAGGCAAGAAAATGCCCACTTTCTAAAAGTGGCAATTTCAAACAGACAATCTAAAAACCAACTTAACCCAAAGATGTATTTTTAAATTGTGAGTTCAGAGACCCCAATTTTAACCCATGGGACAGATAGGCCTTGCAATAGTGAAAAGTTAATTTGGCATTATTTCAGTATTAGGACATGCATAACACACCAGTACATGTCCTACCTTTCAAGTACATTGCACCCTGTGCATGGGCTACCTAGGGCCTACTTTGTTGCAACTTCCATGCAGTAAAAGGGAAGGTTTGGGCCTGGCAAGTGGGTACACTTGGTAGGTCGAATTGGCAGTGCAAATTTGCACACACAGACACTGCAGTGGCTGGTCTGAGACATGTTTACAGGGCTTCTCATGTGGGTGGCACAATCAGTGCTGCAGGCCCACTAGTAGCATTTGATTTGCAAGCCTTGGGCACTCATATTGCTCTTTACTAGGGACTTAGCAATAATTCAAATATGCCAATCATTGATAAACCAATCACCAGTACAATGTAGACATAGAGCATATGCACTTTAGCACTTGGTAGCAGTGCTAAAGTGCCCAGAGTCCTAAAGCAAACAATAACTGATTCAAAAACATAGGAGGAAGGAGGCAAAAGGTTTGGGGATGACCCTGCAAAAAGGGCTAGGCCCAACAAGTGGTATGATGAAGAGGTTTTTTGTATCAGATGTGCAAATATAGGTCCTTCAGGTCGAATCAGATAAAGCTTTTTCTTATTCACTCTTAGCTTTGGATAGTCAGGTGAGAGACTCCCTTGGAGGCAGTTCTTTAAAGGCTGAGGAGGGCAGGAATATGCAGCAATGTCACCTTCTGTAGATATGTAGACTGAGAAATGCAATTATATCAATTTCTATAAATAAGGATGTTGGAAAATCTAGGGATGTCTTCTTGATGAGATTGATGCTTTGTAATGAAGTCTACTTGCCTGATGTTCTCTGCTAAAGCTAGTTTTGGAAGAAAATTACAGATGTCACTCCTGTACAGATGGATACTGATAAAATAAGTGATGTCATTTCACGTGTAAATGAATGCTAAGAAATACGAAGATGTTGTCTTGTTGAGATTGATGCAGGGAAATTTCAAGTCAGTCTTAAATTTCTCACCTATTTATATTGCATAATTGTAAAGGAGCACAAGGTGTTAATGGTGTTTCTAGTTTTGTGGTACTACATGAGTCAAATAGACACTGAACTCATCTCCCACTTATAGGATTATATTGGCACAGCTTAGGTAGTTATTCCAAACATAAGAAGAGGTATGAATACACATGTATTTTCAAGATAGCTATGCTTCCATTTGTTTAGCTTCAGATTGAAGTATATAGAGTTGATTATGTGGAGATATTAGAGATATAATTATTATATATATATGTATATATATATATATATATATATATATATATATATATATATATATGTATATATATATATATACAGTATATATATATTTTCTCAGTTGCAGTTACATTTAGTATTCCAATGAAAACTTATTTAAGGCATCTTTTTATCTCGTAACAATCGGCTACAATCTGAAGATGTCTTTGACCTCATAAGTGACAAGGCAGAGCACGGAGTCCTGTGTTTCTGTTTTCTCTCTAATTCCATTCGTCGCCCCATTCTCCAACATCCCTCAAAATGTATTATATTTGGTCATTGGTGGGGATAGTGAGAGATCAAAAGGAACAGCACTCCAGTTGGATCCTGCACACAAGCTTCATGCCATCTGATAAGTGAAAAGATCACCTGCTTATCCTGTTCACAGCAAACTCGACTAAAGTAACAATGTCAAGAAAATGCAAAAGATTATGGACCTCATTATGACCCTGGCCATAAATCCCGCTTATCACCACTGTGACGGCTGCCAACATACTGCCGCGGTGGTGAATATCCATTCACCATATTATGACACACACAGACCAATCCACCAGAATACAGCCACATACACACATCCACCAGCCCAAAGCTCAGTGATAAAGTGGCGGTCCCAACACCCACACCGTTACACCAACAGAACAACACCCATCACGTTACGACCCACAAATCACCACGGCGGACATTCAACGGCGGTAAACCATTGGCAGTACATACTGCCACGCTCAGAATGGACACCAACATACAAAACAACACTACATTGGCCCCATACAGAGGACTGGCGGTGGACCCCTACCTCCTCCCTCACAGCTCAAAGCAAGGGAGCAGCAAGTTTTGGCATTACTGCATCCGGAGGGACTCACTTGAGTTACCGGAGGACTGGACACTGGTAAGTCAACATTTACCACTTATCACCTCCCATACCTGCATGACATCTCACACCCTCACCCTCACTCCCATCCCTCCACTCCATCCCACGTACTGTACCTACACATATGACTAAGCCAAATTCCAAGCCCTGCATGCTATACCAATGCATGGACAGCCCTTCCAGCCCTGCATGGACACCCACCACCAAAGCATGCACAGCATAGGGAAACGATCAATCACACAATACATCACCATATGCAAGCAAAAGGTGGGAGGGCAACACCAATGATAGAGAGGAAGCCAGGGATGTACAATATGTCACACACATGAAGCATAATACATCCCCACAGGTACCTCAGCCAATGTCAGTGGAGAGGAGGGGCCACGACTATCCAGTTCCCCAAATGAAGAGGCCCCTGTGATGACAGTAACCCTGGACTTCAGGATCTGGGTGACCTACCTGGCCCATCAGGGACCACTGGACAGCCGGTCAACCAAGCCCACTCGCAGACCACCACAGAGCCTCCCCCATCAGGATCCAACACCACATCACTCACCCAGCCTACCACCAACTCTGTCTCTAGGACACATCAAGCAGCAGTCTGCCCACCTGTACAGAGACCCCAGTCCACACTTCATACCCAAGACAGTCATGGACCTGGGGTCAGTGGCAGTGGGCACACCATTCAGGAGACAGAGGCACAGGCCAACAAGGACACTGGGAGGACTGCTGTGTTCAAGGGGGAGGACAGGACCAGGGAACCGACTTTCCAGGAGGCAGTCTCTGTGATCCTGGGAGCCTACCAACATTCCCAGGACATGATGGGCCAGATCCCTGACAACGTGCAGGGGAACAGGCAGCTGCAGGATGGACAGTATCAGGGGATCAAGGAGGACTTGCAGGCCATTAACACCACCCTGATCTCCATAGCAGGGGGGCTGGCAGACATGGCTAACCTCATGAGGGAGGCAACAGCACACCAGCAGGCCCCTACCAATAGCCAGTCCATTGACCAGCCCTCCACTTCCGCTGCAGCTAGTGAGCAGGAGGCCTCGCCACAGGACCCACAAGCCACCAGCACCCCTCTCCCTGCAGAAGGTGAACCACCCGCCTGTGAACCAGACAGAAGCCAGAGACACTTGCCAAGACCACCGCCAGGAAATGAGAATCTCCTGATTGTCCCCCTTGTGTCCCACACTGTCACCTTGTCCACTTTGAAATGCCTTTGCTCCCTTTCCTATGTCCCCTTGGACACTGCACCCGGGATACAAACAGACAGGAACAATACCCTGGACTTTCCTCCATCATCACCCCATTCCATTGCACTTTCCCCTCAGTTTCTTAGCGCTACAATAAACACCCTTGAACATAACTTGACTACTAGTATTTTATATAAACAGTTACATCTAGTGCAAATGAGCTGTACACCGTGAGAGCATAGAAATAATGACCTATGGCTGGCTGTAGTCAGCACATCAGTACACAGTTGTTATATCACCAACATCTTAAAATGACAAACCATAGGTGACAGTAAGTTGAGATGCAAAGGAAGTTAATGTCATAATGCTACAGCCACACAGAATACCCCAATCGTCATATGAATGTGCATTTGCACTGTCTCACCTGTGTGTCACTGGAAGTACTGACGGACACCTGATGTTCTATTGTCCTCATCCTCAGCCTCTTCATCCTCACTGTCCTCAGGGTCTACTGCTGCCACAGGGGCATCTCCAGTCTCCTCCTCCTGCAGAAAAGGTTGTGCAACATGTAGCATGCCACTACTATCTGGCAGACCTTCTCGGGTGAGAAGCACAGGGATCCACCTGTTAGATGGAGGCACCTGAACCTGGCCTTCAGGAGGCCGAAGGTCATCTCAATGATCCATCTGGTTTGCCTATGTGCCTCTTTATAACTTCCCTCAGCCCCTGTCCTGGCATTCCTCTCAGGGGTCAGCGGCCACGATAGGTTTGGGTAGCCAGAGTCACCTGCAAGTATTGAGAGACCACATTTAGCCTCACACAATGCTATGAGGTTAATACCAGAAGGCATACACTAACATACAGTGGGTGGGGACTAAGGCTCACCTATTAGCCACACCCTGTTCCTCTTTAGTTGGGCCATCACATTTGGGAAGCTGCTATTCCTCAGAACAAAGACATCATGCACCGACCCAGGATAGTTAGCATTGACGTGGGAGATGTACTGGTCCGCCAGGCACACCATCTGCACATTCAGTGAGTGGAAACTCTTACGATTTCTGAACAGCTGTTCATTCGGGGGATGGGGGTCAAGTGCAATATGTGTCCCATCAATCGCCCCAAAAATATTGGGGATATGTCTAATTGAATAGAATCCGACCCTCACAGTGGCCAAATCTTGCACCTGGGGGAAATAAATGTAGCTGCAAATGTGTTTTACCAGGGCAGACAAGTCTCTTGCCAGCACAAATGAGAACATTGGCTGTGACATTCCTGCTGCCAAGCCCGCTGTCACTTGGAAAGAACCAGTTTCCAAGAAATGGAGCACTGATAGCACTTGCACAAGAAGGGGGATGCCAATCGAATGACGGATAGATGAGATCAAGTCTGGCTCCAATTTGGCACACCGCTCTGTGATTGTGGCCTGTCAAGTCCATAGGTGAGGATATTGTGCCGGTCCTCCAGTGTAGCTAAGTCCACAAGGGGTCTGTACACGGGTTATGTCCCCACCTCCTATTCATCCATTTCGGTAGGTATCTAAGGGACACAAGAGTGAGTTGGCTGTCACAATTGGAACAATCAAACCACAACTTCAGTATACTTGGTGCACTTATGTAATGGGACAGTGTTAATGACGCGGTATGTGCCAATGTAATCTGAGACGCAGTTAATGTCGATATGACCGCTGTCCATCCCTCGAAATTGCGACCGCCCGTCCTGTAGGTAGGGACAGGTGGAAGTGAAGTAATTCTGCTGACATTGGGTGTCGTGGCGTAAGGCATTTTTGCTCCACCGTACAATTCCTCATTGGATAATATGGGGCTCTATGGAGTACACTGGCCAATGGGGATCTGCGCCAGCGGTGATGGTGTACACCTCAGCGGACGTGACCGCCATTTTCTGATTCCTTACTTGTTTCCTGACCTTCAACAGGAGAACACCTACACTGCGTGTGCTGCAGTGACCTGTGTCTGGAACACACCATGGCCCTTGTGACCGGGAAAAGGGCCCCTGCCTTTACTTCAGAGAAGTTGGAGCAACTGGTACTGGTACCCCAGTGCGGACTGCTGTATGGGCCTCCAGACCTAGAGGTAAGTACACATTGGACACGATGCATGTGGGAAGGATGAATTCGGATGTGTGTCATCGGGCGGAAGAGGGTAATGTCTTGTGGTTGGGTACATGGTGTGCATCGGGCGATGTGCGTGCCAATGGGGATGGAAACGGGTATGGTGGGCCATTTGTGTGACAGGCTGGACTGTTTGTTTAATGGTGTTCTCCTGTCTGTATTGTCTCTGCATGTCAGCGCCCATCAAAAGAAGGGATTATGGCGTGCCATCACCAAGGACTTGCAGACCCTGTGGGACTATGGCAGGTAGAGCACACACTGTTGGAAACAGTGGGAGGACCTGAGACGCTGAGCAAAGAAGCCCGCGGAGGCCCAGCTCTGGATGGCCTCACTATGAGGAAGGGGTGCTTGTCGGAACCTGAACCTCCTGATGGCCTGCATACTGGCTCTGGCCTACCCTGAGCTGTAGGGCAAGCAACCATTGTGAAAGCCATCCAGGGGCTGGCATCCCAGATGCAGCAATGCAATATATTCCTGGAGGGCATTTCCTGTGGATTGGCAGCCCAACAGAGATCGATTCAGGCTCTGGACTCCTCTCTGATGGCAGCCATTGTCCCTGTTTCTACAGTCCCCCCTCTAACTACCGCTTTCCAGTCCCAGTCTCCTCAATCTCAACCCACCTAGGCACACATACTGATGGGCATGCACACAAGATAACATCTAAAAGTGGCACAGGCAAACACAAGCACCACACTTCATCCCACAAGCACTCATGCATACACCAATCAGTTGCAGACACAACAACATCCACTGCATCCACTGTCTCCCCCTCCTCCTCCTCCACCTTCCTCCCAGTCACGTCCACACTCATACCTGCATGCACTCCATCAACATCCACCACCACCATTACCACACCAAGAAGCACACACACCTCACAAGCAAAGACCTCCACAACATCCATGCACATGTCCCCTGTGTCCTCTCCCACCCTGTCTGCCCCACACCCTAAATGACACAAACGCAAGCACTCACGCACCCAACAGCCATCCACCTCACATAAGCATACTGCCCATGCACCTGCACCCAAATCCAGCAGACATACACCTCCTACAACAACTCCCTCAACCTCCACCCCATCACTCCACCCTCTCCCCACCCCACCATCCCTAAGAAGCTTTTCCTTGCCCAACTTGACCTCTTCCCTCCCCATCCTGCACGTAAGGGCAGGGTCCCAACTAGCCAGCCCAGCACCTCAGCCAAAAAGTCCACGGGGACAGTGGTGATACCACCTAGTCGTGATGGGAAGGATACCACACCTCCATCCAAGAAGGGGAAGGAGCCTGTACCTCCAGCCAAGAAGGGGAACCTTCTTTGAAGGGCAAGAAGCCCTCAACTCCTGCCCGGAAGGCTAAGGACCATGTGCAACTTGCCATGAAGGGGAAGAAGCAATCATCCCCTGACAGGAAGGGTAAGGATTCCACACCCCATGTCATGGAGAGGACGAAGTCCTCTATTCCAGCGGAGGCTGTCAGGGTGACACCTCCACCACCACCAGCGGTCATGGGACTCCCACCACCAGCTGAGGAAGTGCAGCCATCACCACCTACAGAGGCTGCCCAGGAGGCTCCTCCATCTGCCACCACACTGCAGCCATCACCACCAGCGTAAGCCATGTAGGCCACCCTCCAGTGGCTGCTGTACAAGAGGACTGCTCCAGAACCATTAGGCTAATCACCCACCTGAGAGATTCTGGCCTTGCACTCCCCAGCAGAGAAAAATGGACATGGAGCCCCCTCCAGAATCAGTGGGAAAGTCACCCACTCCAGAGACTGTGGCCTTGCACTCCCCAGCAGAGAGAACTGGGCCTGGAGCCCCCTCCAGAACCAGTGGGAAAGTCACCCACTCCAGAGACTGTGGCCTGCGCGCCCCAGCAGAGAGAACTGGTCATGGAGCCCCCTCCAGAACCAGTGGGAAAGTCACCCACTCCAGAGACTGTGGCCTTGCACTCCCCAGCAGAGAGAACTGGGCATGGAGCCCCCTCCAGAACCAGTGGGAAAGTCACCCACCTGACAGACTGTGGCCTTGCACTCCCCAACACAAAGTAATGGGCATGGAGCCCCCTACAGAACCAGTGGGAAAGTCACCCACCTGAGAGACTGTGGCCTTGCACTCCCCGGCACAGAGTAATGGCCATGGAGCCCCTCCAGAAACAGTGGGCTTGTTCCCGACTTCGGCTGAGGTGCCCCACCATCCCCCTGAGGTGCCTATACAATTGCAAACTGATGCCCCTGCAGAGTTCTATCCAGATGAGGTCAGGATTCGATTTGGGGCTTAGACTGTGCCCTGTGTCCATGTGGGCCCTTTGAACATTGGACTGGGCATTGTCCCTTTGTGTACATGTGTACATATCTGTTTCACAGACAATTGGATTATTTATTAGCTGTTGATATTAATACATTCACCTTGGTGCATTCCTGTTGTCCTTGCATTATTCTGCCGTGAATCGGGTGCAGATTGTTTTTCGTGCAGCTGTACTTGTGTATGGTGTGTGTGTGTGTGTCGGGTGGGTGTTGTGCGTGTGTGTGCCACTCTCGTTTTTCTCCCTCCCTCCCTTGTGTGCCAGGCGGCTGTACTCACCATTGTTGTTTTTGTTGGTGTTCCAGGTGGAGCATAACCTAGAAGATCATTGGAAAAACTTGCAGTTTGGGTTCCATGGTGGCGTTGTTCTTCCCTGTGTCTCTGATTGTGACCGATTCAGTGATGTGTTTCTGCCAGGCTTTTGATGGTACCGGACTGGAAAATGTGGTGGATTTTAGGGTCTTAATATGGTGGGTGACACTTTGTCTCCCACCTGGCTATTCATGATCGACCGCCGGGATGCGTGGTGTTTCCGCCCTGGGGGATGGTGTGGTACATTACCTGTCTATGGGAGTTATCACTGCCATGGTCATAATTTGGCAGTAATTACCACTAGCCTGTTGGTGGTATTACCACCACTTTATCACTCACCTCCAGAGTCATAATGAGGGCATATATGTCTTAAAGGGCTTCTCCATGCTCAATAGGTGTGTGAACTCTTAACTCAATATTCTGATGTGCAGGATATCAGACAGGAAAATAATAATCTAAAAAACATCCAAAATGTGTTTGATCAAACTCAATGAAGAAACAAATATCACGCTAACTGAGCTCAGAGCAAGTCTGATGACGAAACCCATTGACCAAATAAATGGCTGAACTGTATCAAGATAGAAATATTTACAAGAAACATGTCTGTAGGCCAAGTGGCCTATGTAGGGAGGGAATCGGACTAAGCTACGAAATCATAAAACAACCAAATAAACTATTTCAACTGAAAAGCACAAACACCTTCAAAGAAAATTATGAACAGTGCTCTTTATTCTTTTTTAAAAAACATAGAAAGTATTAAATGTTCGATCGTTGTCTCCTGAAAGATGAGACATACTAAAACTTGAATCCAAAATCAAAGACCTATGGGTCTCAGTGAAAGAAAACTTACGCAGTCCACTTAAATCCATTCAAAAGATGAGACTCCATTCACACCACTGGAAATATATCCCACCCACCCTAATGAAAGATACTACTGGGATAGTTGACCTCTAATCTGAATCTCATGTACACATATTTATCTCATGAAAAAGTTGCATTTTGCTTAAATGTAGTTCAGGTCACAATGCTCCTAAACAAATAAAAATTTAAAAGGACATAGTTTGGGGATCGAAATACCTATTGTACAGTTAGCAATCTACAACCTCCAGCAAAAATATCAGAGAGTTGTCTGAAAACTAATGTCAAACAGTGCTTAAAAGAGAATGCCCTTCCCATTCTGCATGATGGTGGCTCTTGCCTCCTCAATTTCCTAGTTATTGCAGTCTCAAACACCGTAGTGAACATTCCTTCCTCAGGCGAATACTCAATGAAAGAATAGTGTTTATTGGCACCATAATGAACTGGTTCTTCTCATTTTTAGATCACAGTGATTAATGAATTAAATCAACCAAGTTCCCCTCCACAAAGCAAAGCAAGTCTCAACCATGGAGTTTACTCTGGCTTAGTACTTTTGCCCACAGTATGTTGCAAACACATGGAGCACTTACATCTACGCTAAATCAATCAGACTTATGTAGCTCCTCTATGATGACAACATGCAACTTAAGTTAAAACCATCCTACCCATAAAATGTTAAACGGCTGTGAAAAGTCCTCAAAGAGGTTCTCGTGGATGTGCTATTACCATTTTAAGCTAAACCTACATAAAAACAAAACATATGCTTATCTTCACCCTCTGTGTGCCGGTATTGGCCTCTACTCCATGAGGAGCGGAGGCCATTGATGCTGCACAGTTTCAACTGGGCTAATTTGGCAGAAAAATCTGATTTCTGAAGCTTATGCCCGTTAGTTCAGTGGAAACCTTATAATAGGGCTGATGGGAGACTGCCAGCTCTACAGTTGTCTCCTCACCATGGGCCTGGAGGGCCGACGGTCAGCCCACCAGCTTCATAATAAGGCCGTTAAAGTCTTAGAGTGGATTTTTAATGATTATGTTTGGCTATTTAGGCATTACTCCGTAAAAAACTGCAAATTGCTATTCATCCACTATCTATAATTTTCTCAGTCTCCTAACAGTGAATTGCTCAAACACTACATTTGGTTTTCTCTGTAAGCACCACAATGGTGGAAAATTCTGTCTGCATGATCACAACCCAGTGTTCTCATTTTCAATGTCCTGGATACCTTGTTTTTCTTCACAGTGTACAGATGTATTTATGCTGTTATTCTGGGTGCCGATTTGTTGGGCATAGTATCATGCCAACAGGTACAAATCTCTGTCACATTCAAATCGAAATCAAATTAAATCAAGTTAATGTGCCCTGGGATGGCTGTAGATGACCTTTTGTGGGTGGGTTGGTCCAAACAATGTAGTTTCTCATACAAAATGAATAAAACCTATGAACAGCAAAGTTAATGTGCACAAAAAATGCAAATTTTACCTTACAGGGAAAGTACATCTTAGAACTTCAGAGGCGACACAACAAAAAAATTAATTTGTTCAACTTTGACTTCCAGCTGGATTGGATGAGGGAAACATAAAAAAAGTGGTGAACTAGATGCGTACTTTAAGCAAAAAAATAGTATATAGACATTAAAATCAATACCTGACCTAATGACTGAAGACTGAATTATCAATATGCTCAAAATAATATTGGGAGCTTTCTTGAAATTATCATAACATTTTTAATATTACTCATCTCTGAATGACCTATCATGATGATACAGCTCAAGACGTGCAACAAAACCTCATGATTTTTGTGTAAACTTCATTTTCACTCTTTATTTGTTCATTTTAGAAGAAGAGTCAACCTAATCTTTTATTTTACTGGAATTAAAAATGTTGTATAGGATTAGTTTCTCACTTAAATTGAGTGTGAAATATCAGATAAAATAATTCTATTATTATCCTAGCTTTAACATGGTGTTCTATATATAAGATTACATATCTTCAAAGTTCAAAATATTGTATTGAGTTGAATTAAGAGAATGTAAACATTTTGCATAAAATAGCTTTACTGAGGTCCATAGGCAATTCAATAATATGAAGGTATTGGTTTGGTACAGATATATCAATAACCATATGGAAATATTAATCAATCATACGATTTTCCATGTATCATAAGAAAACCATACATTTAGTTCTGTATTCCAAAAGGTGTAGAGAAAATTATTATTGTCTCCTTTAAAATTATTAACATTTTTAGAAACCACTGATACCACATGAGTTGATGTAGCTACTGCCTGAATATAAACTTCTAAATCTGAGGTGGCATTTAAAGGAGAAGTGCCACAATAGGAATCAAAGATAAAGCTACATTACATTATATATTTGGATACATCTGAAGGAGGTAAAGGACATTTTTGTCCTAACTCACCAAAAGTTAAAAAGTTGTTGTTTTTATATACATCTTTAATATAAAAATACCAGATTTAAACCATGAATACCAACATTTTACATTTTTTCAAGTTTTAACAATGGATTATACCATAAGGTTTGTGAAATGTGGGAATAAAAAAGAATCTAAATCATGTAATATACATTTTATGAATTTCAATATTATGGATTTCCTTAATAAAGTTACAAAGTTTGACATAATCAGTAAAGCATGTAAAGGAACTGGCACTACCAAACCTTTTTCTATGGAAAGCCATCTAGGTATATTATTAAGGTGAGTAACAAAGAACCAGAAGAAGCTTTGTTTTAAAAAAAATGTTTTATGGTGGTTTAGAAAATCTAGTAAACCAAAAACTCCATTACATTTGAGGATTTGTAATTGTTTTATAGCTTATACAAGGAGTTTTATTGTTTCAGATAAATGGAGATAAAAGTTTATCTATATTTTTAGAAAACGTAGGAGGACATTCAATAGGAATCATAGAAAGGAGATACAAATGTTTTGGAGCAATAACCATTTTTATACAATCTATACTTCCTCACCATGACAAATGCAAGTAATACATTTATCTTAAAAGAAAATATAAAGCTATTTAGGTTTTTCTATTTGCCATATTATTTCCTTGTTTGGGAGCATGTCAGAAGTACAATGACGTTTATAGGAAAACATCCTATCTTGTTATTATTTAAGGAATAACCTTAAATCTATGATTATGGATGAATCAAATAGAGGATAAATTGCCAATTCTGGATTACTAATATATAGTGGTACATCATCAGCATAAGCAGAAGTTTTTTAATTACTTAGGCCCGCATTAAGTTCATGGTGGTTGAGACTGCCACACCAGCGACGGAAATTACCGCCACCGGCATGGCGGTCTCGACCGTCATATAAATAACAACGGAAGACCGCCACAGGCGATCCTCCGCCACCGCCAGCCTGCCGCCTACAGGCAGCCTGACAATGGTGGATTACATTATCTGACAGGGCAGCGCAGCAAGCAGCGCTGCCCTCCGGATAATGTACCCTGTTTCCCCCAGCCTTTCCCTTGCGGGTTGCCCCGCCAGTGAAAGGCTGGTGGAATGGCTGCTCCAGGGCCCCCGTGCAGTGCCCCTTCGCGCAGGTCACTACCTGATTTACTGGCAGTGACCTGCGCGACGGGTGCTGCTGCACCCGCCGCTCACCAACATTGGCGGCGGCTCCATTTGGTGCCGACGTCAATGTTAACGCCCTTTTCCCTGCTGGGCCGGCGGGAGGAAACAGTGTTTCTGCTCGCCAGCCCAGCAGGGAAAACATTATACAGCTGGCAGGAGGCTCGTCGCGCTGGCGCTCTTCTGTTAACCACCAGTGCTGATCTCGGGGGTCTTTACTGCCGAGATCATAATGAGGGCGTTAATGTTAATACCTTCAATTGCTTCACAGTTTCTGATGGCTTTAAGTAAAGGTTCAATAACATGAAAGAAAAGTAAGGGTGACAAAGGACAACCTTGCCTAGTGCCCCTAAAAAGGAAACATTTATTAGAGATCCTACCATTAATAAAAAGTCAAGCTGAAAGCTGGAATAGTGCACTGAAATCATATGTATAAATGAACCGTCAAAGTTAAATGAAAATAAGGTGTGCAATAAATATTGCCAATTTACTTTGTCCAAAGCTTTTTCTGCATCTACCTCCATTACACTAGCTAGGGTAGACAAAATCAATCAAATGGCTTAACAATTTAGTATTACTTACAGAATGTCCGATGCTTAATGAAACCAGATTGATCAATATGATTGAGGAAATCAAGTACATAGATCAATCTAGTTCCAAGAAGTTTACAATCTTAATGTATTAATGAAATAGGGTGATAATTTGAAAGTATAGTGTGATCTTTGTTAGGTTTTGGAAGAGCAGTAATTATTGCTTCAGTAAAGGACCCAGATGTTGATAATGAATTAATAAAGTGGGTAAAAAGATTAAGTGAATGAGGTGTAAAGTGCACTGAGAATGTCTTTTGAAATTCAGCTGGAATACCATCTGGACCAGGAGATTCAAGCAATTTAAGGGAATTGATAGCCAATTCAACTTCTTCCATAGAGATCAGTAAATCCAATTTATCTTTAACTGATTCAGACATTTTTGGCAATCTACAATTTTCAAAAAAATTATTAATAAGTGAGTTATCACTTGATGGATGATCATTGTATAGTGTTGAGCAATAATTCAAAAAATCATTGACTATGTTTTTATGAGAAAGTGCAATCTTGCCATTAGACCCATGGATTGCATTAATTTGAATTTTATATTTTTAAATATGTAGATAGTTTGCCAGAAGTCTTCCAGACCTATTACAACCAAAGGAGGTGTATTATTAGATATTTGAATGCTAGCTCATTTGCTTAGTATTGAATTTAACTCATATCAAAGTGTTTGCAATTTTGTTTTATATTTTAGATCATTTGATGTAATGAGTCATTCAAACTTTGCAATTTGTTTCTCCAAATCTTTGATTTTTGAGTTAAATGTTTTGCTATCATGTGCCATAATGGAAATGGTTACTCTTCTGATATATGCCTTAAACACATCCCAGAGATTTACAATAGAAGTCAAGCTTTATGGATTAAAAGAAAAATAGTCAGGGAGTGCTGACAAAAGTTTGGGTTGATATGTTTCATTTAGAACAAAAAGATTATACATCTTGACCTATTTTATCAAAAATGTATTTTTAACTGTGAAAAATTAAATTAATTAGAAATTATTTCAGGAACACTGGCATGCTCTACTATGCTTGTGGCCTTCAGCAGCATAAAAGGCAGGTAGGCAAGTCCCGTTGTTGTACCCATCCAATCACTTTGGTGTCCCATCATGGTTGGAGTCTCTTGAATCATGCTTGGGGGACTTGCATCTGAGATAGCAAGAAGCATCATGGAATTTTGGTTTGTGTTGCTACTGGCATGTTCCATGTTGTAAGCCAACACAAAACTTCACTATTCACAACTTGCCAATCCAGTATGGTGACTGAAGAAGCTGCTGTCTACTCCTAGATTACCAAATGCAGCAGCTGTATACAATTAATCCCCTAGTTAACATGCATCGCCACCAAATGATGTGTTCCTGAATTTAGACATTTATTTCAACTTGTTCTTGTTATGCATTACTTAGCACAACTCATAGAAAAAGATTTATTGATGCACTTCTTAAACATATCTATGTTTCAATCATTAATACATACCACTTAAACAGCTGACAAGACACCATATGACACATTCTCCCCAAACATGAGCAGTGATTAATTAGTCATTGCCACAAGTTCTCATAATTCCAATACAACCTACATCTGTGTTACGAAGCAAAAAAAAACTAACTCAAGAAACATATTTAGAGAGACCAAATAAAAAATATGATAGCTGAAGGGAGAACATTTAAAGGGAAGGTAACCCAAAGAGGGAATGCAAGAGGTGGTGAGGAGACCGAAATAACAAATACAAAGTGCTCTAGCTGTGCTACCTCGAAAATGCCTCTCCAGTCTCATATCCTTGCCATTAAAGTCATTCAGTAGTATCAGGTCATAATTGCAAGCCTGTATTCCAGTCATTCCAGGTCATAATTCCTCAATGCATCTGTTGGTGTTCTACACATTTTTAAGAAAGGTAAAACACATGTTTTTCCTTCACTCCCACTCTCATGCCAGATGGGTGCCAGACGGAGGATGTGAACCATAATAACGAAAGTTCCTTTCATGCCCCTGAAAGTCTTCATCTCCTTGCTTGTGTGCCGCTACTTAGGTCTGAAAAGAAAAAATCTCTGACCTTTAATGTGGAGGTTGTGCATGAGAACAGCTCCCAACTTCAGTACTGGTGTGTGGCAGCCAGGGTTTTTAAGAATGACAATACTTGCACCACTGCTTGCCACATTTGGGGTAATAGAAGGCACCAATTAATATCACACCTGTCCCTGCATCTTCAGAGCTAAAAGCAGGTAACCCTGAAACCCTAATATGAGCTGCTTCCCTAAGTCTATCCAGTATCTTGACTCTGCTGTTTATATCTAGCAGTGTACCAAACCACGTGCTCTGAAATTCTAGTTGAATGTATATTCCCCTCCTCCACACTGTCCATCTGATCATTCAAATTTAGTTGTCAGTGAAAGAGTGTCTGCCTTCTTTTGCATGGTCTCGATTTGTGCTTCCACTGCTTTCAAGCTCTTCTCTGAATTCTCTAGTTTTCTCAAATGGTTTCCAAAGTTGCCATCATTTATGTTTGTTCCTCTATTAAATAATCTGGTCAGCTTTACAATTTTTCACTTCTAATGTGGTCTTCTTCCGCCTCAAAAATTGTTGAAAAAAATGCCTCTTATTCTTTTTGGAATGTTTCTCAGTAATAATATTGCCTGTCATGTCTGGCAGACCCATCATGCCTATGCCCATCTTGACTTAATGGAGGTCTCTCCTTATGCCTTCTGTCTCCAGACATTAGGTGGTTACAAATCTGCTTCATGGTCTGCCTCTTTCATTGGTCATGCCAACAACATGGTTGTTTCCAGAGCAGCTGAGTACCATCTTTAAGGGTTATCTCCACGTAGAGCTTATTCTGCACTATTCACTGCAACTAGTTTCTCAAGGAACATATAATTCAGCATCTGCTGCCTCTGCTTTTCTGCACCACCAAAGAATTCATTTATAAATGGAATGAGAAGGATTTTCTCAAGTGAATGATGACAACTACCTAATTATGCCTCACCGAGTAGTGGTTACCTTTTCCCTTCTGCCCAAAATTCATAAACAACAAAGATCTCCTCAAAAACACTCGTGATAGCTGACATTAATCCCCTAACTCCTTATATATCAAAATACTTTGTCAGCCTTTCGTCAAATGCCTGAGTCCTATAACAAAGAGAGATATCTTTGAGGCGAATTACACAACATATCATGCCAATGAATCAACCTACTTGAAGCCTTGTAGTTCACTCTTCTCTACACATCAGTACATCACAATATTAGTTCAAATGAAAATTTTAATTTCCTCTAATCCAGATCAGCGCACTATGTTGCCTCTAATGAAATGATAAACTAAATTACAAAAATCTGGAGATTTTAACTGTACCTTCGAGCCTTCTATTCTCATAAGTGGTTTAACTGATGAAGAAGATGAGCAGTGGGGGATCCCACAATTATCCATTACCCGGCCTTGCAAAAAATCTCGGGTGGCCATGCAATTAGCCACATTATGTTTAAACCATGGCCTTAGGGCCTGTAATGGTAGAACTCCATCCGATATGAACAGCGCACCTACTTTTAAAAGGGGCATGTCGATAATCACTATTGATTACTTCTTGGTCGATGTTAGGTTGTGGCCCCATTTGGTAGATATGAAAGTAGAAGTGAGATGTGATAGTGACCATTTCCCCTTGCTCCTTACCCTTTCTGGAGAAATGTTCAGGAGAACACTTAACAACTATGCTACAATAATTCCGCCACCTTGCTGGAACAACAAATTCACCAAGATTACTTGGCCAAAAGTGATGTCCAACCCTCACCATATTAGAGCAATATATCAGATTTTCTTAAATAGTTTGGCTGAGTACGAAGATCAGGCTGTGGGGAATATTCCGATTCTCAAAATACATGACAGCATGACTACTCAGCTACGGGGGTTCTTTTATAAAACAAGGCGGTCAAAGCCACATGAAGGGAAAGCGGCACGCAAGGGATGGTTTGATGAGAGGTGCTCAAAGGCTAAGTCTGGGTTAAGAGTAGAGTAATGTCTGGTTCCCAGGGGGAAATTAAACAAGCTAGGTCCCTATACAAAGTAACTTTGTCCAACGCAAAAAAGCGGTGGGAGGATTCCCTGTGACAGGAATTATTAGATGCTTCCAGAGAGAAGAATAACAAGCGTTTCTGGGAACTTCTGTCTAAAAGAGAAAATGGAGGTAGGAGTTGTCCCAGCAACCATATTCAACCAGAAAGCTGGGTAGAGCATTTTACTACTCTTTATGCCCTACCAGAGGGCCCAATGGACACCAATGTGGTCCACTCTCCAACAAAATTGTTGGAATCAAATTCCAGCATGGCCCTCCAATTGGAGGCCCAGTGTGTCCCTGAGGGTTGCCTCATCTTTAAAGTAGAAGAGACCCTTGAGGCTATCAATAGCCTAAAACCTGGCAAAGCACCTGGACCAGACAAGCTTCCTGGAGATCTTTATAGATCGGAACCATATATCTGGTCCTGGTATATTAATGCCATCTCAAATAGCATAGCTGCAGGGGGGCAAATTCCAGGTACATGGAAGGGGGCAGAGATCATACCCATTTATAAAAAAGGAAATGCTAATCTTCCAGCTAACTATAGGCCAATTAGCCTTATAGACAACCTACAAAAGATCTTTGCTAAACAAATTTTGCAGAGGCTAATCAATTGGGTTGAGGAGTACCAAATCCTTTCCCATTTACAGGCAGGGTTTCGTGCAAAAACTAGCACGATAGACCAGGTCTTTCGATTGGCCATATTGCATTGGAAATATGTTCTTGTTGCCAAGCAATGCCTGTATGTGGTATTTATAGACCTGCGATCGGCTTTTGATCTGGTCCCAAGAGCCAAACTGTGGGAAGTGCTGGGTAGATTGGGAGTCCCAGAGGATCTATTACTCCTGTTAAAACGACTACATGAGAACACTTATGCCCAAGTGAGGTGGGGTGAACAAGGCGAACTGACAGAGCAGATCCCAATTAGAAGGGGAGTTCGCCAAGGTTGTGTGCTAGCCCCCCTACTGTTTACCATATTTATCAACGAAGTAGTAAAGGCTGTGTCCATAGGCCAGAAAGATGCCCCTTCCCTGAATACACAAAAAATCCCCATCCTGCTCTTTGCCGATGATTCACTCCTCATTTCTAAGACACCAATGGGGTTGTAAACCCTTGTTGACCGGTTTAACCAATTTTGTAGCGATCATGGGTTGGAGGTTAATATTAACAAAACAAAACTGATGGTGTTATCCAAGGGACCTAGGAAAAAATGTTCCATTCATATTGAGGGGGTACCGTTGAAGGAAGTAAGCTCTATAGATTACCTGGGAGTTAGGCTAACCAGCAAACTATTATGGGAAGAGCAGATTACAAAAAGTGCAGGGCTCCTACAACACAGAGCCTCATCTATATTGCGTTTCTATCAAAGCACCTCTACAAAAGTTGTTTCCCCAGCAATAAAAATTTATACAGCTAAGGCTCAAAGTGCAGCCCTGTACGGAGCGGAGGTATGGGGTTACGCTAACTATAACAAGATCAGTGTGGGGGAAAACAATTTTGCAAGGGCTTTAACTGCATGTCCACGCACCACACCCTTGCTTCCATTATTTCTAGATCTGGGGTTAGGCCGAGTAGCAGATCTAGCTACTCTAAGACCTCTCCTTTATTGGATCAGGTTATGGATAACCCCCGAACTAGATATATATAAGACCGGATTACTTGATCTATTGAAATGCCAAAACGCTAATACTCTTCCCTGGATTCGCCATGTGGCCCATTGGCTTCGGCTATTGGGTCTGGGTGATTATTGGGAAAATCCCCATAAATTAGAGAGACGGCATAAAAACGTTTTAAAGTTAACCTATTGGTCTTATGTTAAGGATAACTACATAACTCACAAATCCCATGGTCGCTTAACTAATTCCTTCATTGATATTAAATGGTCCCCAAAGTTTGAAACCTATTTGGATGTTATACCGGATTTGCAGGGCAAGAGCTTATATGCAAGGTTTCGTTTTGGCTCTTTGCCCCTGATGTCATTGATTCATAGATGGGGGTCGATTAATCTTCCCGATATATGCCCTGCCTGTGGCAGTACTTTCGAAACCATTGAGCATTTCATGTTCTTCTGCCCAGCCTATGCGATTCCGCGATTAAAATGGATCCGCAATATTTGCAGGGACATGGGATTCAAGAACTGCTCTTTGGCTCTACGGGTTCTAAAAAGCCATAATTCAGCCGACGTAATTCTTTCAGTAAGCAAGTATTTAGCAACAGCTTGGCGCATAAGATGCCATCTCCAAAAAGTAATTTAAGGTCTCATCTCTTTTATAGATAAGTTTTAGAGTCATATGTGCAATTCAAGTTATTGTTTTAATGTTTTTACACCAATTTATAGATGTGTATTTATTTATTTACTTCAGAGTTATTTATTATCTTGTTTTATGTGCTTTTATGGTCATTGATCGAACAAAGTTGATGATGATGATGATGAATTATTGACCATGTGGTTTGGACAGGGCTTTGGAATAGATTTTTCTCTGACAATATGTGGGTAATCATCCTGTGTTTCTGCTATTTTATCACTAGTGTTAGCCGCAAAGAGTTATTTTTATGCACCTGTCTGGTATTCGTGCCATTTTAACATGAATCCGATATCCGTTTTAAGTTATTATATAAGCTTTTTATCACACTGTGCTTGTGTCTTTAATGACTTGACAGTGCCTAAATTTGCCTATATGATTGTGCCGGTAGTAGGCTCTCTTTGTCAAAGTATGTTATCTAAATTATCAAGAAACTGTATCACTATGTAACATCAACTTAGCACTTTAAATCTTTAAATCTTGGGTCGGATAGTTTGCATTTATCTTGATGATGGTATTACCTGGGAAATTTGAATCTGAAACCACCTCATATTGTTTTAAGAGCTTTCAAATATTTGTATTATTCTAACATTATGAAGCAGACGTTTTAGAAACCTTGGTATCTAAATGTTAAGTTATGTACCGGGAATAATGGTGGACTATAGTAGGCCATGGCCTATGATTGTTTTTTTTTTTTTAATTGTTAGAATTTGAAGGTTTTAGAGAAGCTATTTTTATTCAAAACTTTATTTTAAGCCAGTGTGAAAGCATAATGAAACAAACGCACTTTCTTTTGCACAATTTAATGTGTAACTTTTATGACCTATGGTCGAATAAAGTATATATGATGATGATGATGAAAAATCTGCCAGAGGATACCTAATTCTCAATCGACCAGAAATTATTTTAAAAGTATGAGGTACGACCATGCATTCTACATTTGCACCAACACATCTTAACCTTTTTATGGGTCACTTGAGAAACACTAGAATTGGGAAGAAGAATCCAATGGAGGACGTATATTGAAGACATAATTATATTTTAGTGGGGCTCAAAAAAAACTACACCACAAAAATATACTCTATTGCCACAAAAATACAAATAAGATTCAGCGTATATCTTAACCCAGTGAACCCAATATGAACTTCTTAGGCACTGAATTCTATTTGTAGGATAACATCCTTCAATCACAGGTCTTCAGGAAATCCACTACATGTAATTACATTCTTAATATCACTAGTGGCCACCCACCTAAGCGGACATTATTTCTAAATTCAGACAATGGAATTTCAAACAAAAATATCAAAGATGTTATAAACACAGAGCATAAATGTACAGAAATACCTTATTGAGAAGCACAACTGATTCTCCCACAGATAGTGAAGTACACTTTATGACCATTTACTGAGATCTACATCACAAACTAAGAAAAAGTCTCAGTCAGAATTGTTACATTCTTAAACTGGACTGAACCAAGCAGCTCTTTACTTTTGCAGAAACTGTAACGTTAGGAAAGAGTGGTGAGAACCCATCGCAAATAAAAATCATGACCCTTGTCAGTGTGAGCTGCCAAAGTCACTAAATAAACCTGAGCTGTACCCAGGTAGCTTGGCACAGATCATTCAGGCTTAACTTAAGCAATGTGTACAGTATTGATGCAGTACGCAAACAGTAATAAAGTGAAAACACAACTCGTGAAAAATCCCAAACCAATTTAAAAGAAACAGATAATATTTAAATGACACCAAAAGCAGTGAAATCCAATAAATAGATCCAGAGATGTGAGTTTTTAAATTTAGAGTTAAAAATAGTGCCAAAAAGTGGTACACACCAACCGCAGGTGTCTGGTTGCACTGCACCAGGTCAATGTCAATAGTTAAGGCCGACCCCAATGGATCGCCAGTCAGATACAGGGATCAAGTTTGTTCCAATAGGATGTTTACTGGATAAAAACTGGTCATTGACAAGGGGTTGCTGGGGTACACTTCAACCCAAAGTAGTGCGTGTCGATGGTAGAGTGCCTGGAGCACAGGGTCTTGGTGCAGCTGAATTCTGGACTCTGTTCCAAGGGCAGCATTGATGTCAGTCAGATGCTGCTCAGTGCTGGGCTCGGTGAAGTATTCTGTACTCGTACTTGGAATATTTTCTGGAAATTGGATCTCCTTTAGATGGACAAATCTGCAAGTTGGAGCTAACTGGCGATACAATGGTGACTCCTTCAGCTCAACGGCCAATCCGGTTCTTAAGAGCAAAAGTTTATAAAAAGTTTCTAAGTCTCAGCTTTTGCAGTTTGGATAAAATGAGTACACTCTAACACCAGCTAAGATTCAATAAACCTGGGCCCAGTTTATGAGCTTAAATTCACTCCAACAAAGGCTAGCATTAGGGTCCAAGGTAGGTTCTTTTGAGACATGTCAGCTGAGTAGTTGCAGGGAAAAGGCCTCTTGATACTTGCTATGGCCTGTAGCTCAAACAGGAGGTCAGCTAACTAACGCTTGGAGTCACTTCTTGAGTTCTGGGCTCATGATAAACAGGTAAAGTCTTCTTTCAGGATTCAGACAGCAGTGCAGTCCTTCGTCTGATTCTTTACAGGCTCAGTTGTGTTTTTAATAGAGTACCTGGGATGCCACTTTTATGCCCAGTGCCAGATTGTGCGGGCATGGGGGAACATTTTTATCCACCCTCTAAACTAGTTGTGGGCAGCATTTCCCTCCCACCGGGTTTGGAGCCACTCTTACTAGAAAGACAAATGGAAGAGTCAGGACTATGTGTGAGCTTCATCTGCCAATGACCGGGTAGGCATCCTTTAAAACTTAGCAAGTGTGTGAGCACAGCCTTCCCTACCATCCTATCAAGGAGGGCAACTCCCTCCCAACACCCAGGGCCCTTTGTCCACTTTCTTGGAGCAATACATAGCTCACCACAAGGGAGCCATTAGTAGATGGTGATAGCTGGGCCCTGGCACCAAACATTTTGATTTTAGGCAGAAATAAGACAACTTTCCAAAACAGTTATGTAAAATCCTATAGTTATATACAATCCTAAAATACCAATAAATTGTTTTTTAATTACTATCAAAATGAGTCCTTGAATGAGTTTTCAGTCTGCCCTCAAACTGAATTTAGCGCTTAATAATGCAAACCAAAGGAAGGCAATGGGAGCGCCACTCTTACCATAGTGCAAAATGAATTTGGCAATTTTTCTCTACGTCTCTACCAGGACATGTAAAAGATTACTTTCTATGTCTCCCACTTTTAAATGCCATGCACCTAGCAATAAGGCCTACTTTAGGGGTGATCTATAGATATTAAAAATAAAGGTTTTGGCCTTTCAAAATGATCATTTTGAGAGGTCAAAATGGCAGTTTAAAACTTCACACCCAGGTTGCAGTTGCAGGCCTCAAGATTGTATCTTACAATGCTACTTCTGGTGGGTGCACAATGAGTGCTGCAGCCCACTAGTAGTCTTTAATTGAGTGGCCTTGGGTACATGTAGTACTTTATACTAGGGACTTTAACTGTGCCAATCAGAGGTATACCAATTTTAACATGTTTGAAAAGGAGAGCAGAAGCATTTTACCACTGGTTAGCAGGGGTAATGTATACAGAATCCTATGTCAAATAAAAACAGATTCAGCAAAAAAAAGCAACAATTGGGGGGAATACCAAGCAAAAGTTGGTCATTTCTAACAGGTACCTTATGTGCAATGTTTGTGAATATACATGAATCAAACCCAAAGAATTCCTTCCATCCCTTAACAGTTATGTTTTTACTTGCATAATCATCAACTGCATCATACCACTTGTGCAGTCTACAATGCTTTCTGTCTTATCCCACAGCTTAAACTGAAATTAAAAAGAGACCACTTAAATTCAGAATTACAGAGCATCTCTATGGCAACACAAATCAACAATTTGTACAACAAATGCACTTTCAAAACATTGCATGCATAATTATGTAATGAACAGTCAGCTTCCCTACCAAAGAAGAACTCACATCACACTCGAGAGGAGGTGACAGAGACTAAAATGTCAAAAATAAGAATTTTATTTGACATGAAGAGGAACTAAATTACTTTCTAAAATAAGGAATTAGGTGAACTATGACTTAGGAATTTCAACCTTGTGAACTAACTGCTATTTTGTTAGAACTCAATCATCTTTCTTTTGAACATGTACACCACAAACATCATGAAATGTTTGTGGTATCAGAACATTTGCCCATAAATTATTCCCTTACATTCTACAGACCAATGACATATTGTATGTTACATTAGACTAGTTCCAGACTCAATTTCATACGCAACCTAGTACCTGAACACACTCAACAGGTGAAGAATACTCTCATACTTAGCGCACCCTACAGTGCCCACAATGATAAGCCTCCCTCTTAGTACTTTCTTAATCAAACCTCTGGGTCTTTTGTCAGTTAAGTAAATTAAATAATACAATGTTATTTGAGAACATAAGCTGTCTAATTCATAAGTTTACCATGATGCAATAGAACATATGTGTGTGGCAGACTATCCTAAAGTGGTGATGCCTTACATGTCAGTACGCTAATACTATTAAGTAGAAAAACATGTATAGTAGGGTTGTGTGAAACTTGTGTATTTTTGCTATTGCACATTACATTTATTTCAGCAAAATGATGCTCAAGCAATTTCATACTTAGGCCCTCATTACAACCCTGGCGGTCGGTGTTCAAGCGGCAGTAATACCGCCAACACTCCGGCGGTTACATAAATGGAATCATGACCACGGCGGACACCTCCAACAGATACAGCCACTTTAACACTCCGAACGCCATGGCGGTAGCAACAAACACTGCAGCGGTCACCACCAACAGCCGGGCGGAAGACAATGTACCACCCACCCCATTACAACCCGCCCATCCGCCATCTTTTCCAGGGCGGTACCAACACCATCAAAAGCACGGCAGAAACAGTACTTTGAAGGGAAACCACTCACCTCTCGACACTCAAGGAAGAACCAGGATTCCATGGAGCCCGAGCTGCAGGTCTTCCCCATGCTGGTGTTTCTGCTCATATACCAGGAGTACCAACAGCGGTGGCGACGACCACAGTGAGTACTGCACCTAGTACATAGGGGAGGTGGAGGAAAGAGAGAGTGACACACAAACGCAACACCCCCACCCACACCCTCACCCCCAACACCATACACACAAACACATGCAACAACATTACATATACACCCTGTAACCCTCAAGAATAACGCAAGGACAAAAGGAATTGAGTCAAATGAGTGCTATATTAGAAATAGTTAGAAATACGTTAATGATTCAAAAACAGTATTCACAAAATATACAATATGTACAAAAGGCGGGACAATTTCCACTCAAAATGTCCGTGGCCCACTGGGCCAAAACACATAGGCCAAGCCCACACTTGACTCCTGCCTCAATACGGAGAGAACACTGCAGGGGCATTAGGTCGAAAACACACAGGTACCTCAGACGGATGGGAAAGGGTGGGTGCACCTCAGCCTGAAGATGGTACAACGCCACTGCTCCTGGAGGGGGCTCCATGCCCACAGCGATGTCCTGGGGAGTGCAAAGCTACAGTCTCTCAAGTGGGTGGTTTGCCCACTGCTTGGTCCTGGGGAGTGCAAAGCCTCAGTCTCCCTAGTGGGTGGTTTGCCAACTGCTTGCTCCTGGGGAGTGCAAAGCCACAGTCTCTCAAGTGGGTGGTTTGCCCACTGCTTGGTCCTTGGGAGCGCAAGGCCACAGTCTCTCTAGTGGGTGCCAGTTTTCCACTGGTTCTGGAAGGGGATTGGTGCTCAGTTTGCTTCATCCTGCCAAGGATAGGGTGCGTGGATGCCTTCTTCCACTGGTTCTGGAGGGGGCTTGTGCCCAGTGTGCTTCATCCTGCCAAGGATAGGGTGAGTGGATGCCTTCTTCCACTTGTTGTGGAGGGGGGCCTTGTGCCCAGTGAGTTTCATCCTGCCAAGGATAGGGTGAGTGGTTGCCTTCTTCCACTGGTTCTGGAGGGGGCCTTGTGCCCAGTGTGCTTCATCCTGCCAAGGATAGGGTGAGTGAATGCCTTCTTCCACTGGTTCTGGAGGGGGCTTGGTGCCCAGTGATGCAGCACATGGGGTGTGAAAGGTCACAGTCACTCACCCGGGTATCAAATCCACACGATTTTCTGTGGGCAGGATGCATGACTCACCATGGATGCATGATTACAGTCCATTCGCCGACGGGGATGGCTGTACAGTGGTTGCAGGTGGCGGTGATGCCAGTGGTGGGGGGAGGCTCCAGCCCTTCCCCTACAGCCTCGGACGGCTGCCCATTCAGGCTGCTGGTGGCGATGCTGCTGTCCTCGGTGCAGGTGGCGGTGCTGGTCACGGTGCAGCTGGCGGTGCTGCCAGTGGAGGCTCCAGCCCCTCCCCTGCAGCCTCGGACGGCTGCCCACTGGGGCTGCTGCTGCTGGTGGTGGTGCTGTTGTTCGTGGTGCAGGTGGCGGTGCTGGCCGCGGGGCAGCTGGTGGTGGTGGCCGGGGTACAGGTGGCAGTGCTGGCCACGGTGATGCTGGCGGTACTGCCTGTGGAGGGGGGAGGCTCCAGCCCTTCCCCTGCAGCCTCGGAGGGCTGAATTGACATGCTTGGTGTTTGTTGCCCCTTCCTGTCCTTGGTAGATGGTGGTGCCTCCTTGCTTATGCCAGCTGGAGTCTTTGCCTTGGACTTGCTCGCTGGTTGGGCCACCTTCTCCTTGCTGGACGCTCTCACCTTTTTGCCCTTTCTTGGTGGCAGAACCATCTTGTCCTTAGCAGGTGTTGGTGGCACACTGGCTGGGCTGACCGGTCCTCCTTAGAGCCTCTCTGTGCTCCAGAAACCACAGCAGATGTGGACTTGGTGGCTGAGGTGCTGGGCTGGGGTCTGGCCACTCTAGCCCGAGGTGAAGGATGTGGCGGGGATGGGGAGGGAATGGGTCAAGGGTGGTGAGGAAAAGCTTCTTAGTGACACTGGGGTGGGAAGAGGGTGAAGGTTTGGGAGGTGAGGAAGAGGGAGTGGCTGTAGGAGGTTTCAGTCTGCTGTGTTTGGGTGCAGGTGCATGGGCTGTATGCTGTTGTGAGGTGGATGGCTTTTGGGTGGGTGTGTGTTTGTGTACTTGGGGAGGAGGGGTCACAGACACAGTGGGAGAGGACCCAAAATGTGCATGGATGTGGGGGTGGTGACTGCCAGTGAGGGCCGTGTAGTGATAGGCGCGCTGGTGATGGAGGTAGTGGATGAGGATGCAGTGCATGCAGGTGTGAGTGGAGACGCTACTGCGAGGGCGAAGGACGAGGAGGAGGAGGGGGACACAGTGGAGGCAGTGGATGTTTTGGTGTCTGCTTCTGGATGGTGCTTGTGTGAGTGCCTGTGAAATGATGTGTGGTGCTTGTGTTTGCCTGAGCCACTTCTGTGTGTTGATTTGGGTGAATGCTGGTCTGAAGATGTGCTTGGGATAGGTTGCGATTGAGGGGATTGGGACTGGGTAGAGGAGGTTGGAGGGGGAGGCTGGAGACAGGGACAATGGCTGCCATCAGTGCGTAGGCCAGAGCATGAAATGCTCTCTGTTGGGCCGCCACGCCAGAGTGAATGCCCTCCAGTTATGCATTTGTTTGTTGCAAATGCCTCTCGACACCCTGGATGGCATTCAGAATGGTTGACTGCACAACATTGAAGGATCTCAGGAGGTCAATAGCCTCCTCACTGAGGGCAGCAGGGCTGCCTGCGGGGCAGGGCCAGAGGTGCCTGGGGCGAAGGAGATGCCCACCCTCCTGGATGAATGGGCATGGAAAACACCATGAGGGGCTGATGGGAGGGCGGTGCTGGTAGGGGGGTGGCGGCTGTACTTGTTGTTGGGGTGGGCACAGAGGTGTCCGCCACAACCAGGGAGATCCATCGGAGGAGGAGTCGCTGTCTGTAGTGTCCCTTCCTCCCTCCGTCGTGGTGCTCCCCTCACCCTCCATCCCACTTGTGCCCTCCCCATCGGTGTATTTTGCCTCCAGGCCCATGTGGGATGCAGTTCCCTCCATCACCGGTACCTCTGCTCCTCCGCCAGATGATGCTAATGCACACAAGGAAAGGGTGACAAAACAAAAAGTGGGGCGAGACAGAGGATACACTTGGTCAATGCCAGCAATACCACTACCGTTGGTGTACACATCACACAGGGAGCTGCCCTATGCACTACGCCATGCACTACCAGTTGCACATCTAGTCACCACCCCATGGGGTACAATGCCTAACGCCATGAGCTGCGCACCTGAAACTCACAGGACCCTGCCCAGTAGTAGATGCCCACTAACACTATTGGGGTTGGAGTGCTTCAGAGCCTGCCCAACAAGGGACCTACCCTGCCAGTTCGCCCTGGTCTAGGGGTACCCACAGCCCACATCCCCCACCCAGATAAAATCTTAGCGCGTTCAAAGTCAAGAATCTGAATCTGTACTCACCCCCTTTGGCTGCTGTGATGCCTTCAAGCGCCCATCCAACTCCGGATAGGCCACCGCCATGATGCGGAGCATCAGGGGGGTCAGGGTACAACGGGCACCCCTTCCTCAATGGGAGGCCAGCCCCAGCTGGGCCTCCGCTGTCTTCCTTGCCCAGCGGTGCAGGTCCTCCCACCGTTTGCAGCATTGGGTGCTCCGCCTGTCAAAGACCCCCAGGGCCTGCACCTCCTTGGCGATGGCACGCCAAATTCCCTTTATCTGATGGGCGCTGACATACAGGGAAATAAGCATAGAAAAAAGGGATTAGTAATACCGTCCGGACTGTTACACTCAAGTCCCACAATATCCCTCCCATCCCCTTACGCACAGACATTGACCAACAGACATGCAGCTCTCTACCCAGGACCCCTGAGTCCCCCCTACACGAGGCATACACACACAGCACTCCATACATTCATGGCCCATGCATCATGCTCACAGTATACTCACCTGTTTGTCTGGAGGACCATAGAGTGAAGTATACTGGGGTAGGACCCCATCCACCAGTCTCTCCAACTCCTCCAAAGTGAAGGCGGGGGCGCTTTCCTCAGACATTTCAATCCATTGTCGCTTCCAGACACAGGTCACACCAGCACTTGCAGTATAGATCCTCTCCTGTTGAAGGTCAGGTAGCAAGTGATTGAACAGTTAGAAAATGGTGGTCACGTCCGTGGCGGGTGCGTACTGTCACTGCTGGCGTACATCGTCATTGCCTCCTGGCACCCATAGGGCTCAATGAAAACCAAGGCAAAGGTGCACGGTGGTCATCGACGGCCGACGGCAACGCCGCACAATGCCAGCGAATGACCTAATTTCCACTTGTCCCTCCTCACAGGTCAGGCAGCCGCTATTTCAGGGGGGCACAGGCCATGGCACCTAACTGCGTCACAGCAGACATTGGCACATCAACTGATTTTCAAATTCACATACTGTTTCTGTAAAAGAAGAAATGCATTTTTATTGCAACATAAGTGTGAATATGACCCTCTGCTCACCGTTTTCTACCCTAGAGTTCAACCGCTGAGGATGAATAGGAGATGGAGACATCCCCCCATGTACAGACCCCTTGTGGACCTGGCGAATATGGAGGACAGGCACATAATCCTTACCTACAGACTTGATTGGGCCACAGTCCAAGAACTGTGTCCAATTGGAGCCACACCTGATTTCAGCTATCTGCCACCCCACAGGTATCCCCCCCCCCAGTGCAAGTCCTGTCAGTGCTCCATTTCCTGGCAAGTGGTTCCTTCCAAACAACAGTGGCCATGACATCAGGGATGTCTCAGCCAATGTTCTCCAACGTATTGACCAGAGTGTTGTCTGCCCTGCTGAAACACATGCGCAGCTACATCGTATTCCTTCAGGTGGAGGATTTGGCCACAGTGAAAGCTGATTTTTATGCCCTGAGACATATCCCCAACATCATTGGTGCCATTGATGGAACAAATGTAGCATTTGTCCCCCTCCCGGAGAAATGAACAAGTGTTCAGGAATAGAAAAAGTTATCACTCTCTGAATGTGCAGATGGTGTACATCTCCCATGTGAATGCCAAGTGTCCTGGCTCTGTGTATGACGCCTTTATCTTGAGGAATAGGAGCATCCAACATGTGATGGCTCAACTCCAGAGGCACCGGGTGTGGCTAGTAGGTGAGCCCAAGGTCCTCAACCAGCATATGTTGGTGTATGTGTATGGGGTTGTCCCTAAGGGTGAGAGTGTGGTGAACAGGTATCCCTTGATATTTGCAAGTGACTATGGTTACCCCAACCTCTCAGGGCTACTGACCCCAGTGAGGAATGCCAGGACAAGGGCAGAGGAACGTTACAATGAGGCACATGGGCAAACAGAGAGGATAATTGAGAGAACCTTGCACCTTCCTGAATGCCAGGTTCAATTGCCTCCATCTGACTAGTGGATCCCTGTACTACTCACCCAAGAAGGTGTGCCAGATCATTTTTGCATGTTGCATGTTCCACAACCTGGCCTTGATACAGCAGGTGCCTTTTCTGCAGGAGGATGAGCCTGGAGATGGTCTTGTGGCAATGGTGGAGCCTGTGGACAGTGAGGAAGAGGAGGCAGAGGATGAAGATGTGGACAACAGGAGTTCTCCCATACAGCAGTACTTCCAGTGACCCACAGGTAAGATACTGTAACTTAACATTACATTGCAATTTTCTGTTGGACATTGAACATGGCAGCATGATTTTCCTCTGTCTATGGACACTTACTGTACCCTTTGGCATCTCTATTTTCAGATCTTTGTGGCCCACTCTGGTTTCTGGTGTGTTTACTGCTGCCAACTATATATACCAAAGTATATATAACTGTACATATGAATTGCAACATTTACAGATTGTTGAACTAATACATATTTCAATCAATTGACAGACTTCTATTTGTTCCAAGGGTGTTTATTTAAGTGCTAAGAGGTTGAGGGGGATGTTCAATCGGCCGGGGTGATGGTGGAGGAATGTCCATTTAGAGTCCAGTCTCTTTATATCACAGGTGCTTTGTCCAATGAGGCATAGGAAGGGGAGCAATGGCAGTTCAAGGTGGACAGGGTAACAGAGTTGGACACAAGGGTGACAATCAGGAGAATCTTATTTCCTGGCGTGGGTCTTGGCAATGTTCTCTGGCTTCTGCCTGGATCGCAGTGACCGTTTGAGGGGTGGGTCTCTTTCTGCAGGGGGTGGGGTGCTGGTCGCCTGTTGTTCCTGTGGCAGGGCCTCCTGTCCACTAGCGCTGGTGAGGTGGAAGGCTGTTTATCGGTGTGGCTAGTGTCAGGGGCCCGTTGGGGTGCCACTGCCTCCCTCATGGTGTTGGCCATGTCAGCCAGCACCCCTGCAATGGTGACCAGGATGGTGTGGATGTGTTTGAGGTCCTCCCTGATCCCCAGGTACTGTTTCTCCTGCAGCAACTGGGTCTCTTGCAACTCTCTGAGAATGGTGGTATGCTCCAAGGATCCCTGCAAGTGCCTCGTGGAGACTTGGTTCCCTGGGCCTGTCCTCCCCCTGTCGCACAGCAGTCCTCCCAGCTTCCCTGTTGTCCAGTGCCTCTGTCCCATGAACCATGTGCCTACTGCCACTGACCCCAGGTCCCTGATTGTCTTGGGTTTGTGGGGTTGTCTAGGGTTCCTGTAGTGGTGGACACACTGCTGATTGATGTGTTCTGGGGACAGTGGTATGGGCCTGCTGGGTGGGTGCTGTGGTGGAGTTTTCTGAGGGGGGAGGCTCTCTGGTGGTATGGGACTGTGGCAGGGTAACCGACTGTCCAGAGGTCCCTGATGGGCCAGGTTGGTCATCGTGATCGAGGCGTGCAGAGCTGCTGTCATCACTGTGGCCCTCTGCTGTGGAGGGACTGGATATTGGTGGCACCTCCTCTATGGTGACGTTGAGTGGGGGTCCTGTGGGTATAAAAATGCAGTGTTATTGTATCTGCATGTGCCATTTTGAGCATGGTTGTGTTTCCCTGTATGGTTGTGATTGCCCTGTCAGCTTTGCCTTGTGTGCGTGGTGATTTTGTGGGCTAGGTGATTCTCTCTAAGGCATATTTTAGTAATGGGTGTCCATGCAGGTGTGTGAAGGGTGTCCATGCATTGGTGTTGCATGCAGGGCTTGGTATTGGGATGGGTGGGTTGTGGTAGTGGGGTATATGTGAGGTGGTGGAGTGATGGGTGTGAGGGAAGGAGTAGGAGTTTGTGATGGCATGCAGATAGGGTGGGAGATATAGTAGTAAAGATTTGACTTACTAGAGTCCCGTCCTCCTTCTACTCCTGCGAGGCCCTCAGGATGCCTGATCACCAAGACTTGCTCCTCCCATGTTGTTAGTTGTGGGGAGCTGTTGAGGGTCCACTGCCAGTCCTCTGTACGGCTACCTGGTGTCTTGCAACCACGGAACGCACCTTCCCCATAGGTCGTTCCACCTCTTCCTGATGCCATCCCTTGTTCTGGGGTGTTGTCCCATGGCATTGACCCTGTCCACGACTCTCAGCCATAGCTCCATCTTCCTTGCAATGGATGTCTGCTGCACCTGTGATGTGAATAGCTGTGGCTCTACTTTGATGATTTCCTCCACCATGACCCTTAGCTCCTCCTCTGAAAATCTGGGGTGTCTTTGGGGTGACATGGATGTGGTGTGAGGGGTATGTGTGAGGATGTGTGGGGCGATGTGTTGTGGTGTGTGCTGTGAGGTGCTTGGATGGTGTATGGGTGATGGTGTTCTGTGGCTCAGATTGAGTGGGTGCTCCTGGCTTGTCTCTCTCTCTCTGTTAGCAATCCTTTTATTGAGTTGAAAGGGTTGAGGGTAATGTGGGTGTGTGTTTTATAGTGGTGTGGGTGTGGTGTGTGTAGGTGTGTCAGGTGTGTGTACTTTGAATTGTCCAATGTGGTGTCGTTTTGTAAGTGTGTGTGTTTTTGAGCGCAGCTGTGTGTACCGCCAATGGTTTAGTGCAGTTAAAAGACCGCTGCGGTGATTCGTAGGTCCTGATACTGTGGGCGGATTCCTGTTGGCGTAACAGTGTGGGTTTTGGTACCACCAGTTTATCACTGACCTTTGGGCTGGCGGACTTATGTGGGTGTCTGTATAGTGGTGGATTTCTCTGTGTGGGTCATAAAACTCCTAGCGGTATACCGCTGCGGTCACGGTATGTTGGTGGCCGTCAGCACAGCGGTAGGCGGCATTTACCACCAATGCTGTAATGGGGGTCTTAGGCTGACTAACCTGGCTGTGGCTTGTTGGAGTGCACTTTTGTCGTATTAGGAATGAGAACTAATGGTTTGCGGTCTGTGTATATTAGACATTACAAAGGCCTTGAATGGCTCAACATTCCAGGTACAAGCGAGCATTTCATGCTCAATGGCAAAATGTGCACTAGATAAAATGTATGATGTGAATGCTATAACTCAATCAGAATCGCCATTTCCTTGAAAAAACAATCCCCCAAATCCACACCACTAGCATCAACTGTGATAGAGAGTGTATTTGCAGATGAAAATGTGCTTAATAGTGGTGTAATACTTAGTTCTGTCTTCTAGTTATTGCATGATAAGGCCTGTTTTTCCTTTCACACAAAACTGACACTCTTCTTAAGTAATAGATGTAGTGGTTCAACTTTCATTGCAAAATGCTCAATAAACTTAGCATAGTATTCACACATTCCTATGAACACTTCCAATTGTTCATGACTGGTGAAAAAAGGGTACCTTTTCGATCGTTTCAGTAAACTAGGACTTGGGGAAATACCCTGACACTACATGTCCTAAATATTAAATATCTTGGGCTTCAAATAGAGGTTAGACCCTACTTAGTTTTAATGCTTAAGTGTCAATGCATGCAAGACAGCATTCAATCTCAGCCTACAATCCTCTAAATTGTACCCAAACGCTAGTCATGCTGTAATACCAAAACCTCAGGAAGACCCTTCAGAACGTACGATGGCCCATTGGAACACCAAGGCCACTGATGCTAGACTGAATGGGATTCTGCAATATTGAAATACGCCGGCCAACTATGCATAATGATAGGCCGAGCACTTGTCTAGCTTAGAAAACACATTAGCCCCAGCCAACGTGACCATCATGTCCTCACTTTTTCGTAGAGGATGTGCCTCAATTGAAACTGACTTATTAAGACTGCTAAGGTCTATACACATTCATAGCTTGTTGGTTTTTTGTGTGTAGCAACTGTAGGTGATAATCATAAAGACAATTTTGTGGGCTCAATAACTCCCTCAAAGCATAGCTGCTGAATCAACTTTTCCAACCCATCCCTGACTGCCATTGGTAGAACTCCTAACTTAAGTTTTACTGGAATGCTACCATCCATAAGCTAAATGACATACTCAAAATCCTGGAATTTCCCAACTTTATCTTCAAACCCCATGACATTTTTTTCCAAGATACTTTCCAGATCAGGAAACACATCTCTGACAGTGTTTATGTAATGAGCAACTAACACTTGTATCACACATGAGGGTTTCAGTGTTATCCCCAAAACAGCCCTGATTATACCATCCCTGAATGTCAGGACCAGCATATGACGCATAAACTTTTCCATAACAGATGAACCTTTAAATACCACAGTGGTTTGAATATAACCCTCAAGAGTTATCCTGGTACCATTGTAACTCTGGGAGTTATGTCAGGGGGTGATAGAGTTTACAACAGATTTTTCAGATTGAATGTGTTTCTTGAAAAATAGTTATCTTGGATACAGAATCAGTCAGCATGGATATCCACACTCCCTCAATACAAAAATATTCAATAGGATCACATGACTTTGAAATGTCAGCCAAATGAACCTGTACAAACACGACTAGATTATCAATGTTGTTGGTCATTCTGTCTTCAGATATGTTGGTATCAACAGTCACATTTACACGAGACCCAGACTTGTTGTCCTTCTTACAAACTTGAGCAAAGTGTTGGGTGATACTGCATTTTGCACATTGTTTACCAAAGACAGAAGAATTGCTTAAACTAAGCCTTATGAAATTTAGATCCTCAGCAAAAACACACACCATTACAATCTTTCCTTTTATGTATTGTGTGTAGTTTGCTGCTTGGATTCCATTTGGGAACACAAACTGCCCTTTCATTTTCCTCATTAAGGACCTTGACCTGATTCTCTAGACTTGTGTATGCTTTTAGCTATATCTACTGCTTCCTCAAGAGACAGATTTGTGCAAGTGAGCAATCTCTCTTGCATGTAATTAACTGACCTCTGGTGAGTTCGTCCGTAAATGAATGAAACTCACTTTTATGTAGTTACCTGTTCTCTTGAAAAAAGTGTATGTCTTCTTATAACTAAATCTCGTGGCTTAGAAAAATGTTTCACAAGTCTTGGTAGCCTCTTCATAGTCATCAGGTTGTTCATCCTCATCCAATGTACCTGGGCAAGTGTTCAAAAATATTTTGACCTTCCAAACTCAAGGAATACTCCAATAACCATATATTTCTGCCTGCTTTAAATTTAAATCCATCAGTGGTACCCAAATAAGCATTAAATGCTCTAAACCACTCCTTTAAGAAAATGATAGGTTTAACTGGTGACAGTGAGAAAGGTGGCGGGGAGTAACAGCTTGCATGGTATATCAAACAAAATAACTGCTAAGCAAGAGATATAAAGACCATTTAAAAAACCCATATGAGCCTGTTCTAATGAGCCAGAGAGATTGTTTACATTCACAGTACACATTGTATAGTAAAATAGTTGAATAATATCCCATAATTGTATTCTGATCGAGACCGTCTTACAGCAGGAAAATCAGGTATAAAAAACCTGATACTGAACTTGCAGGAATACATGGAGAAAATCAGGCAAATCAAAATTCTTTAGAATGTGAAAGTGCCCAAAGTTCAGGCAAGTTCCTCTTGAAGCAAAGATAGCTGACAGGACCATCAATGTGCAAGCGTGTGACATCACTTCCTCATAGAAATGAGTGCAAGGCAGGAGAACAAGGTCCAATGAATAAATTGACGTGTAGCTAAGGTGCCACCCACTGTAGCTGCCCCTGGTGTCCTCATCAGTCACCCACCTCAGGACGTCTTTAAGTCTGTGCCATCATGGCTGATCACAGATGTAGCTTACTTGGCATACTCCATAAATGAGGTGAAGATGCAGGTAACATCAATCGTCACCAGTGTTGGCATGTAGAAATACTGGTCGGCAGCAGAAGTAATGAAGGAAAATTAACTTTATTATGATAGGACTAAACAGGCAGCTATACCGCCAAATGATCCTTCTCCTGTCACTAGCTAAGTGTCCACACCTCATCAGCATTCACATTCTTGAATGCTGAGAAGAGTCACACAGCATTGCAGAGAAAAGGAGGGGATCATAGCATTTCTCTTCCAAATACCTAATCAGCATGCTGTATTTCAATGGTTTGCAACTGAAATCCAGTCACAAAAGAATCATATTTTCAAGGCACCTCTAGGGGAAGATGTTTCCTTGGCACTTCTTATACTTTGTGAATGGAACAAAATAAGTAAAAGGAGGCAGTGGACCATTTCCTCCTCTTAAACAAATAAAAATATAACCTTCTCACTGTGTTGCCTTACTCTGCACTAGAGAGGAGTTCCGTGGGAATTGTGCATGTGCTCCCAAGCAGCTCCCATGACGCAAATCTTACGCCTCACCAGGGATGCATAATGAGAAGAAATATCTATATTTTTCCTTGTTTCCTCCATTTTCTGCATCACACAGAGAAAGAGGACTATGCCTCCTAGGATTGTTTTTGTACAGGAAGGCGTTTCTTCCTACGCAAAAACAATCCTCTATGCAACACAAGCTTTCCTGCATTGGCGTTAGGCTGCCAAAAGGGTACCAGCGCATGAAGGACAGGAATGTCTGTATTCTTTTATATATGGCACAGCCTTGCCCTTTCTCTGTCACACATTGCAGCAAGGCAATGTGACTTGCTGTGTTGCACTGCCTGACCTGGCCATAAATGTGCCCCAGAGTTTGTGCTTCTCCAGACCAAACACTCTTATGACATGTGACTCTTATGTAACATTTCCTGTACATTGGTTAACACACTTGTATGTTTAGTTTCCTCTCTAAAAATATGTGTGTGATGTGAAGTGCTCTGAAACTTTACATTAGGATGACTAACACTATAAAAAAATACTACATAAGAAAGAGACAGAGACATAACGGAGACAGGAGGGACACTGATGAAGGGTGGTAGTGAGGGAATCGTTGGATAAGGAGATCACTGAAGGATGCCAATAAAGAATATCACACTGGTTGCCACCAGCACTAAAGCTAGCCCTGATTGCATTCCTTAGGATCTCAGTGTTATCTGAGTTACTAATTAAATGTAGTAATACCTACAAAAAATTCAAACATCTGGATTATTACTCAGTATAATAAAGAGCCCTTGAATCTTTGTGCCAGGTTCATGCACCTCTATCAAAATGCAAGTGAACTAACCTTTTCTTGGATCAGACATCACTTTCGTAAACCTAAATTATAACCCACAGGAACATTTTGAATTGCATTACGGCTAGACCAGTGGTTTGATGGGCCTTTTACCAAAGTCTCTGCATATGAGTAACACTCCACCTATGTAAAGATAAGACCGCAGTGGGCTACAATATGGTTATAACATAATTTTGGTAGACCAAATTTTAGCCATTTAAGGAGTATCTATCTATCTATCTATCTATCTATCTATCTATCTATCTATCTATCTATCTATCTATCTATCTATCTATCTATCATCTATCCATATATATATATCACAATACCAGTCTAGTTTGATAACATGAGTGCATAACATAAAAACCTGTAAAATTGATGAACTCATGCAGTTTATCAGCAATTATACAAACAGATGCATATTCAGCCATTTACATAATGCCCTTACAACGGATGAGCCTTCTTTTGCCAGTGTTGTAAGCAATATCTTTCTCATAAACAGCATTATTGGTCCTGACCCAGAAGGCTGCACCCACTTATAATAAAGTTAAAATATTCATGCGCTGGAATAGAAGTCTGTTTTCGTCTGAGCATAATTTTGAAACAAAGGGGCTTAGAGGCATATTTATCAAAATGTCACACAATGCAGTGCAGCAAGACACCTTGCTACTCTGCTTTGTGTGACAGGGAGAGAGTAGGAATGTGCCGTGTTTAGCATGATATGGTGCATTCCTGTCCTCTCCTTGCGCTGTTTCACTATGTGATCCCTGGAACAAATGCAGGCACCCTTGCACCACTGTTTGAGGGGGCCTGTATTGCAGGCATGATTGTTTTAGCATACGAAGGGGCACCTTCCTGCACAAAAACAATCTTTTGGGACGTTTTTCTCTTTCTATGAGTGCTGTAGAATGCAGCACACGTAGAAAGAGGAAAGAATCAGGAGAAATAAAGATATTGCTTCTGGTTGTGTCTCCCCTGGGTAAGGGTAGCATTTTGATTTATTCCCAGGTCTAACACTCATGGAACGCTCACTCTCCATACATGAAACACCTCGGTGGGGCAGAATAACACTGGACAGTGACTTGTGCTACTTTGTGCTACTCCAGATATAGCAAGCACTGCAGGACCATGCAAAGTGTTCTTGCATGCCTTGGTAAATCTGATCTAGGTTTTGTATCCTCCTTGTGTTACCTTGTGTGGCACAAGGGCAGTACGAAACTTTGATAAATATGGCTCTTAATGTCAATTAATATTTAGGCCTTCATTATGATATTGGTGGTAAATCCCACTTACCCTCACGCCAACTGCTGCCAACATACCGCCGTCACAGCGGATATCCGCCAACCATAATATAACACACACATACCAATCCGTCACTATAAAGCCACACACACAAGTCTGCAAGCCCAAAAGGTCAGTGATAAACTGGCAGTATCCAAACCCACACCGTTACGTCAACAGAACTACGCCCACAACATTATGAACCACAAATCACTGCGGCGTACATTCAATGGCATTAAACCATTGGTGGTACATACCGCTGCGCTCAAAATACACACAACCTAACAAAACAACACTACATTGGTAAATTCTAACTACACACACCTGACACCCATACACACAACACACCCACACCACTATAAAACACACATCCACATTACCCACAACCATTTACGACTATTAACCATTGCCAACAGAGAGAGAGACAGCAAGAGGACCCACATAACCAGAGCCACATACAACCATCACCTACACCACCCATGCACCTCCCAACAGACACCCCAATACATCACCCTACACACCCTCACCCACACCACTCACACCACACTCATGCCACCACAACGATACCCCAGGTTCTCTGAGGAGGAGCTAAGGGTCATGATGGAGAAAATCATCCGGGTAGAGCCACAGTTCTTCGGATCACAGGTGCAGCAGATATCCATTGCTAGGCAGATGGAGCTATGGTGGAGGATCGTGGATAGGGTCAATGCCGTGGAACAGCACCCCAGAACAAGTGATGACACCAGGAAGAGGTGGAAGACCTACGGGGAAAGTACATTCCATTGCAGCAAGACACCAACTAGCTGTGAAGAGGACTGGCGGTGGACCCCCACAACTAACAACATGGGAGGACCAAGTCTTGGCAATCATGCATCCTGAGGGCTTGGCAGGAGTAGCAGCAGAACTGGACTCTGGTAAGTCAACTCTCTATTACTACCACCCCCCTGCCTGCATGCCATCACATACCCCACCCTCACCTTCACTCCCATCACTCCACTGCCCCCCACACACCCCACCATCACAACCCACTCATCCCAATGCCAACCCCTGCATGCAACACCAATGCATGGACACCCCTCACAGACCTGCATGGACACCTATCACCACAGCATGCACACTGGAGAGAATCACCTAGGCCACCACATAACAACTCACACAAGGAAAAGCTTCCAGGACCAATCCAACCAAAGAGGGCAACCCAACCATACACAAAATGTGTCACACACAGAAACATCAACACTTCATTTACATGCCCACCGGTAACCCAGCCAATGTCACTGGCGAAGAGGTGTCAGCAACATCCAGTCCTCCCACAGAAGAGGCCCACAGTGATGACAGCAGCTCTGGTCGCCTGGATCTGGATGACCAACCTGGCCTATTTGGGTTCTCCGGACAGTCAGTTACCCAGGCACACTCTCACACCACCACAGAGCCTCCCCCCTCAGGAAACACGACCACAGCACCCACCCAGCAGGCCCATACCTCTGTCCCCAGGAAACATCAATCAGCAGTGTGTCCACCACTACAGGGAACCCAGGGCACCCCATAAACACAGGAGAATCAGGGACCTGGGGTCAGTGGCAGTGGGCACATGTTTCATGGTACAGAGGCACCAGACAACAGGGAAGCTGGGAGGACTGCTGTGCGACAGAGGGAGGACAGGCCCAGGGAACTGACCCTCCAAGAGACACTCACCGCAATCCTGAGAGCATACCAACATTCCCAGGATATGCTGGGCCGGATTCTGGACAAGTTGCAGGAGAACGTGCGGCTGCAGTGGGGACAGTACCTGGGGATCAGGGAGGACTTGAAGGACATCAACACCACCCTGGTCTCCATTGTAAGGGTGCTGATAGACATGGCCAACAGTATGAGGGAGGCAGTGGCACACCACCAGGCCCATCGCACTAGCCAAACCACTGAACAGCCATCCACTTCCGCTAGTGGACAGAAGGCCTCGCCACAGGACCAACAGGCCACCAGCACCCCACCTCCTGCAGAAGGAGAACCATCCCGCTAATATTCCCTGCGATCCAGGCAGAAGCCAGAGACTATTGCCAAGACCCCCGCCAGGAAATGAGACTCTTCTGATTGTCACCCTTGTGTCCCACTCTGTTACCCTGTCCACCTTGAACTGTCATTGCTCCACTTTCTATGCCCCCTTGGACAATGCATCTGTGATACAAATAGACTGGACTCTAACCTGGACTTCTCTCCTTCATCACCCCAGCCCATACCTCTACCCCCTCTTCTTCAGAGCACTGCAATAAACACACTTTGATGAAATACAATTGATGGTGTATGTGAAATGTTTTCAAAATGCATTCGTTTAACCAGGTTCAAACATTGCAATTCAACTGTACAGTAATGTTTACATTGGAAAGACCAGTAGTTGGCTGCACTGACCACACTAGGAGAAATAGTGAGGCACCAACATCTGCAAAAAGAGATGCCAAAGAGTACAGTGAGTGGACATAGAAGTAGGAATCCACAGCCTGCCAGTGACAATGTCACACCTCAAACTGTCAATTAAATGTGTACTAACACTGTCTTACCTTATGTGTCTCATTGGAAGTATTGACAAATAATTGCACTTCGGTTGTCCTCATCCTCATCCTCTGCCTCCTCATCTTCACTGTCCACAGGATCTACTGCTGCCACACGGCCATCTCCAGTGTCCTCCTCCTGCAGAAAAGGCACCTGGAGACACAAGGCAAGGTTATGCAACATATAGCATGCTACAATGATCTGGCAGACCTTCTTGGGTGAGTAGCACAGAGATCCACCTGTTAGATGGAGGCAACAAAACCTGGCCTTCAGGAGGCCAAAGGTCCTCTCTATAATCCTTCTTGTTCGCCTATGTGCCTCATTGTAACGTTCCTCGGCTCTTGTCCTGGCATTCCTCACAGGGGTCAGTAGCCATGAGAGATTGGGGTAACCAGAGTCAGGTGCAAATATCGAGGGACAACTGTTAGCCACACACTCACCCTTAGGGCCCACACCATACCCATACACCGACATTCACTGGGTGGGAAGCAGGGCTCACGTATTAGCCACACCCTGTGCCTCTGCAGTTGGGCCATCACATTTGGGATACTGCTATTCCTCAGGATAAAGGCATCATGCACAAACCCAGGATACTGTGCATTGACGTGGGAGATGTACTGGTCCGCCAGGCACACATCTGGAAATTCATGGAGTGAAAAAACCTGTTCATTTAGCCGGGGGGGGGGACAAATGCATTATGTGTTCCATCTAGTGCCCCAATTATGTTGGGGATATGTCCCATTGCATAGAAGTCAGCTTTCACTGTGGCAAAATCCTCCACCTGGGGGAAAACAATGTAGCTGCACTTGTGTTTAATCAGGGCAGACAACACTCTGGTCAGCACTATTGAGAACATTTGCTGTGACATTCCTGCTGCCAAGCCCACTGTCACTCGGAATGAGCCACTTGCCAGGAAATGGAGCACTGATAGGACTTGCACAAGAGTGGGGATCCTGGTGAGGTGACAGACAGCAGATATTAGGTCAGGCTCCAATTGGGCCCACAGCTCTGTGATTGTGGCCCTGTCAAGTCTATAGGTGTGGATAATGTGCCTGTCCTCCATTGTTGCTAAGTTTACCGGGTGTCTGTACAAGGGGGGGATGTCCCCATCTCATATTCATCCGCAGCAGTTGCAATCTATGGGGCAAAAGAGGGAGCAGCTGGTCATTACCTCTATAGTCCAACCTCTACAGTTCAATGCATATTGTGATCCTAACATTATTTTGTTGCAGAGTACAAATAGTGCATTTGTGTACTGTGACGCAGTTAGGATCCAGGGCCTGCACCCCCCTGAAATACCATTCGCCTATCCTGTATGGAGGGACAGTTGGAAATGAGGTAATTCTGCTGACGTTGTGTGCTGTTGCGATAGGCGGTCGAAAAACCGCTGTGCAACTCCTCATTGGTTATCATTGGGCCCTACAGGGTCCAGTGGCCAATGGTGATGTACGCCAGTGGTGACGGTACGCACCGCCGCGGACGTGACCGCAATTTTCTAGCTGTGCACTCACTTGCTACCTGACGTTCAACAGGAGAGGACCTACACTGCAAGTGCTGCTGTGACCTCTGCCTGGAACCGACCATGGCTCGTGTTATTGGGGAAAGGGCCCTGGAGAGTGTAGAGCATGTATGGTGGGCCATGTCTGTGCTAATGGGGATGGGAATGGGCATAGTGGGTCCTGAGTGTAACAGGCAGGACAGTTGGACTAATACCTTTCCCTGTGTCTATTTCCCTGCAGGTCAGTGCTCATCAAAAGAAGGGTATATGGTGTGCCATCACCAAGGATGTGCAGACCATGGGGGTCTATGGCAGGCTGAGCACCCATTGTCGCAAACGGTGGGAGGACCTGAGACGTTGGGCACGGAAGACGGCGGAGGCCCGCTGGGGATTGACTCCCAACGAGAAAGGGGTGCCCATCGAACTCTGACCCCCCTGATGGCTTGTATACTGGTGGTGGCCTATCTGGAGCTAGATGGGCGCTTGGGGGAATCACAGCAGCCAAAAGGGGGTGAGTACAGTGCCCTAATTTACAACATACGCCTGGTGGAATGGTATCTGGGTGGGGGGTATGGGCCCTGTGGGTCCCCCTAGGCCAAGCCTGGCATTGCACAGTAGGTCCCATGTTGTGCAGGATTCTGATATGAAAGTGCTCCAACCAAGCTAGTAGGCATCCACTACTGGGAAGGTGTCTGTGGGTCTCAGGTATGCCGCAATTTGCCTTAGATGTCCCTATCCATGGGCTGGTGACTAGCATTGTGACTGGTAGTGCATTGCCTAATGCGTTGGGCTGTTCCCTGTGTGTGAGTGTGTTGTGTATGCCAACGGTGATGTTGGGGCCACCATTGACCAAGTGTATCCTTTGTCTCTTCCCCCCCTTTATGTTTTGTCAACCTGGCCTTTATGTGCATTAGCATCATCTGGCGGAGGAGCAGAGGCACTGACGATGGAGGGAGCTGCATCCCACAGGACCCAGGAGGCCGAATCCACCGACGGTCAGGGCACCAGTGGGATGGAGGGTGAGGGGAGCACCACGACGGAGACTGGAGGAGACAGTTCGGACACTGATTCCTCCTCCAGTGGAAGCTCCCTGGTGGTGGCAGACACCTCTGTGCCCACCCCAGCTACAGGTACAGCTGTCACCCTGTACCAGCACTGCCCTCCCAGAAGCCCCTCAGTGAGTTTCCCATGCCCGCTCACCCAGGAGGGTCGGCATCTCCTTCGCCCCAGGCACCTCAGTCTCTGCCCCAGTTAGCCCTGCTGCCCTGAGTGTGGAGGCTATTGACCTCCTGCGATTCATCTCTGTTGGGCAGTCAACCATTGTGGATGCTATCCACGGGCTGGCAGCCCAAATGCAACAGTCCAATGCATTTCTGGAAGGCAATCACACTAGCTTGGCGGGCCAACAGAGATCAATCCAGGCTCTGGCCTTGTCTCTGATGGCAGCTATTGTCCCCGTTTCCACCCTCCCCCTCCAACTTCCTCCACCCAATCCCATTCCCTTCAAACCTAACCTATCCCAAGCACACAGGCAAATGAGCAGGCACCCAGAACAACACACAAACGTGGACATGGCAAACACAAGCACCACACTTCATCCCACAGGCACTCATACAAATAACATCCAGAATCAAATGTACCAACATCCCCTGTCTCCACTGTGTCCCCCTCCTTCTCGTCCTCCAACTCCCTCCCAGTTGCATCTACACTCACACCTGCATGCACCACGTCCTCATCCATTACCACCATTACCAGCACACCTATCAGTACACATCCCGCACTGGCAGTCACCAACCCCACATCCATGCACACATCCCCTGTGTCCTCTCCCGCTGTGTCTGTGCCCACTCCTCCCAAAGTACACAAACGCAAGCACTCAGAAACCCAAGAGCCATCCACCTCACAACAGCATCCAGTCTATGCACCTGCAACCAAACACAGCAGACTGACACCTCCTACCACCACTCCCTCTTTCTCCACTCCCAAACCACCTCCCTCTTCCCTCCCCAATGTCCCTAAGAAGTTTTTCCTTGCCAACATTGACGTCTTCCCTAGCCCTCCCCCTCTGTCACTCATGTCAGGCCAGGGTGGTCAAAACCAAGGCAAGCTCCTCAGCCACCCAGTCCACGGGCACAGTAATGTCCCCGGCTACTCCAGGTAGGAAAGGATTGAGGCCACCAGCCAGCTAGACAGAAAGGGTGCCTGCCCCAAGTGAATCAAGGAACGGCAAGGATTCAGCCCCAGTTTTGCAGGAAGGAAGGGCAAGGAGGCAGCCCCAGCTCCTGGAAGGAAGGGCAAGGAGGCAACCCTAGCTGCTAGAAGGAAGGGCAAGGAGGCAACCACAGCTGCTGGAAGGAAGGGCAAGGGGCCTGCAACAGCAGGCAGTAGAGACAAGGGGCCTGTTGCTGGGAGTCAGTCGGAGCCCCCACAACCAATCATGGTGGTTCAGCAGTCTGAGGCTGCAGGGGATGTGCTGGAGCCTCCCCCCACCACTGCCAGCACTGCTACCAGCACCGCCACCAGCAGCTGCAGCTCCAGCGGGCAGCCATCCGAGGCTGCAGGGGATGGGCTGGAGCCTCCCCCCACCACTGCCAGCACTGCCACCAGCACTGCCACCAGCACTGCCACCCGCAGCAGCAGCCCCAGTGGGCAGCCGTCCGAGGCTGCAGGGGATGGGCTGGAGCCTCCCCCCACCATTGCCAGCTCCACCAGCAGCAGCACCAATTCTACCACTGAGCAGCCATCACCTCCGGCGGACAGTGTTTAGTACTCCGTCCATCGGCTGTTGTGTGGCCTGGCCCCTGCAAATCCCATGGGTCTGACACCCAGGTGAGAGACTGTGACCTTGCACTCCCCAAGATCTGCATCACAGGGCACAATGCCCCCTCCAGAACCAGTGGAGAAGCATTCCACTCATGTCATCCTCCCCAGGATGAAGCTCACTGGGCACAATGCCCCCTCCCGAATCAGTGGAGAAGCTATCCACTCACCCCATCCTGCCCAGGATGAAGCTCACTGGGAACAATGCCTGCTCCAGAACCATTGGAGAAGCCATCCACTCACCCCATCCTCCCCAGGATGAAGCTCACTGGGCACAGTGCCCCCTCCAGAACCAGTGGAAAAGCCATCCACTCACCCCATCCTCCTCAAGATGAAGCTCACTGGGCACAATGCCCCCTCCAGAACCAGTGGAGAGATACATCCACTACCTCTGTCCTTGGCAGGATGAAGGTCTTGCACTCCCCAAGACCAAGCACAGGACATGTTGCCCCCTCCAGGACCAGTGGTAAAGACAGTCACTTGAGAGACTGTGGCTTTGCACTACCTAAGACCAAGCACAGGGCATGTTGTCCCCTCCAGAGCATGTGGGCAAGTCACCCACTCGAGAGACTGTGCCCTTGCACTCCCCAGGACCAAGCACAGGGCATGTTGCCCCCTCCAGAGCATGTGGGCAAGTCACCCTCTCGTGAGACTGTGGCCTTGCACTCCCCAGGACCAAGCACAGGGCATGTTGCCCCCTCCAGAGCAAGTGGGTAAGTCACCCACTCAAGAGGCTGTGGCCTTGCACTTCCCAGGACCAAGCACAGGGCATGTTGCCCCCTCCAGAGCATGTGGGCAAGTCACCCGCTCGTGAGAGTGTGCCCTTGCACTCCCCAGGACCAAGCATAGGGCATGTGCCCCCTCCAGAGCATGTGGGCAAGTTACCCACTCAAGAGACTGTGGCCTTGCACTCCCCAGGACAGAGTGATGGGTATGTTGCCACCTCCAGGACCAGGGATGTTGTACCATCTTCCGGCTGAGGTGCCCCCCATTCCCCATCCCCCTGAGGTACCTGGCTATTTTCAACCTGATGCCCCTGCAGTGTTCTTTCCGTGTTGTTGCAGGAGTGAGGTGGGGCCTTAGACTTTGTGATGGGGCCCTGTGGCCCATGAACATTGAGGACTGGGCAGTGTCCCTTGATTTGTACAAATGTATATACTTATTGATTTGGATGCATGTATTACTAATATATTTATCTTATTACACTCTTTACTCTATTTTGGTTGTCCTTGCATTATTCCTGAGGGGTACAAGGTGAGTATGTAATGTTAGTGTATCTGCTAGTGTGTATTGTGTTGGGGTGGGGTTTTGTGTGTTGCATGTGTGTGTGTCACTCTCTTTTTCCTCCCCCCCCTTCCCTGTGTGCTAGGCAGCATTACTCACTGTGGTCCTCTTCGCTGGCATTGGTGTTTGTGGTGGAGCAAAATGTAGAAGAGTATGGGGAACACATGCAACTCGGGCTCCATGGTGGCGTGATTCTTCCTTGAGTCTCCAGAGGTGAGTTGTTTCCCTTCTGTGCAGTGTTTCTGCCAGGCTTTTGATGTCGTTGGTACAACCCCGGAAAAGGTGGCGCATTGGTGTGTCATTATACAGTGGGTGGATAACTGTCTTCCACCTGGCTATAGGTGGTTACCGCTGTGGTGCCTGTTAATTTCGCCCTGGTGGTCGGGTGTGTTAAAGTGGCTGTCTGTCTGAGCAGTTTCCTCCGTGTTCATAATTTTTTATTTACTACCACCGGCCTGTTAGCGGTATTGCCGCCACTATATCACCAACCGCCAGGGTTGTAATGAGGGCCTTAGTCATGAATTTTCTCTGGAATAATATAATTTGTGCAGCAGTTTTTTTTTTATGGCAAGTACATTTCAGGAGCTTAACATGGACTATTGAAAGTAATGATTATAAATCCACAGGTGGGACTAATAGATCTTTTCAGTGCAATCTGTGGTAAAATACGAATAAACTATTAGTGGGATAGTGTGAAAGTTAATATGGAAAGCATTTTTTATTATAATAATAGCAGAATAAGCCATGTATTAATTATTGTTGCCACGTGGTCCACTCACCCACACTCAATGGCTTTTGAACAAATCAGTAAAATGTTACATCTGCGATGCCTGACCAGGGGCCATGATCACAAAGGGCCTCATTTAGCATTTGTGGGTAACTAAAATTCCTCCTATTTCTGAAGGAAACTCTAAATACCAGTTCACTGACTGACTTTCCTCCACCATATGGATATTATTGTGGTTTCTACTCTGCATTTATAGGTCCCTCCAGAAACTGGAACATTTTCAGTCCTTTCATAGCTCTAAATGAAACCCTTAGGCATAAGTCCTAGAGATCTACAATTATTGCACATTTCCATGGGCAAACTTACTTTTGTTGTCTGTGTCAGAAAATAAATTATGCATTTTTGTCAATCTCATGAAGTTCAAAAGTTTTTCATGGCCATGTCGGGTCTCATTTCAAAACCTTTAAGTTCTCACCCTCACTCTTCATCTATTCTTGCAGGTTCTTTGGCAAGATAGACCCATGAGTTATGGTATATCTTCTTGGAAATAATGGATCTGTGTTTCAGGGTTTTGCTTTCGAAATCTTGTTTGTGACACATTGTTATAATAAAACAGGTCCAAAAACTTTGTCAACCAGACCTGAAGAAAAGGTCAGTTTAAAATTGTTTTGGATGCTTGATTCACAATGCATTTGCACACACAAGTGTGCAAAACAAATATTTTTGTATATTCTAGCCAAATCCGTATTACTGGAATTTTGCAGAAACATAGTGCATTCATCACAGTGAGAAATCTTGCAGCATTTTCCACAATCACATTTTTAACATTAGATGTGGAAAAATGTTTATTTTCAGAGTAACAATGGGGATGACCACTTTTGTAACTTGGACAATGTTCTACCTTGCGGAGAGTTCACATACATTTCCATAGGATTCTTCCACCGCACTAATGTACTGAGAATTTATTCAAAGTTAGGTGTACGTCCTGTGATGTGTTTGGAAAGGAGTATCTCAACAGGCTAACATATATTTTTCTAGAAAATTAGAAAAATAAAGACATGGTGCATTTGCACATTATCAATTATTGAACACGCCAGTCTAGTTTTTGTCATACTCAAGTAATTCTGAGATTTTCAATGTTTTAGGTATGCCTGATCTAGAACTTTTGTGACTCCCATAATATCCGGTAACTTACTCAAATCTCATGCCTGAAAAATATTTAGATAGTGCACCACAAATTCAAAAGTACCATAAAATGTCCAAAAATCATGTGTCGTCACTTTGTTCACTTTTGTTATCTTCTTTTTATTCAACTTCTCTTTGGAGCAAATTCATAGAAACATCAGCCAACGCTTTTCGTCCTTAACATAGGACTTCTTCAGGGCTGTAATATGATACAAAAAATACACTCAATCTAATAACATTTATATTTAAATAAGTACACAATGAAACCTGTGCCGTATTTAAAAAAAAAAAAAAATTCCAGACTGCAGGTTAGACAAATGGACTTCTGCGCCATCCAACGCAAAAACCTGGGGAGGCACCTCTTGGGGGTCAGTAGTCACTCCAGTAGAGGCCAGTAGCAGGGTCCAACCAGGTCCAGTTGGTAATGGTCAGTGGGTGGGTGCAGAGAAGGCCCCTGGAAGCTTGTGATGTCCATGTAGCTCAACAGAAGGTCAGCCAACTGACGCCTGGGTTCAAGTTCAGCAGGGCCAGTCTTCCCTCTTTAGACAGCAGGGCAGTCCTTCTTCTGGATCTTCCACACTTTTAGGAGTGTTCTGATGAGAGGTTCTGTGTGTGTCACTTATATATCCAGTGTCAGCCTTACAGTGGGGTCACTCCCTGTCCTACTCTCCAACTAGTTCTGGCCAGTTCCATTAATTTCCCTGGGATTAGCTGCAACCTGGCTAGGGGGACAAAGTCAAGGGTAGGCCTGATGGTGGGTTCCTTTGTATGAAACCAACTAAACAAGGAGTTTGGGGTGTTTATGTGGGTACCAAGTAGAGTTAAATTGCCCTGGACCCTTTGTGTATCCCGGACTTTGGGACTTATTTGTGGTTATCAGGAGAGGAATTTCTCCTAACAGACTAGGTGGTCTCACACACTATATAGTGTCATGCTTCATCATTTGACCACCTAGCCCCATCCAAGTAGGATAGTACCATCTGGATGGACTCAACCTCATTGTTAAAAGAACTTGGAGGGAGTGCAGAGATAAAGATTATCTGGATAATAGTGGGATCCAGTTGTACTACAGAAAATCTAAAATCACCTAATCAATCACCTTTGTCATATTGCACCTTTATTTGCGGTCTTCAGACCTTCTATTGGGAAAATCCCACCCAGACCTAGAAACAGATAAGAACACAGGCTTACAACCTAAATCCACCTTCTGACCCTCAATGAGTCAAATGCCACCAGAGATACAGGCATTTTAAAAATCCGTAACTCGGAAGATTGATTATTTACAGCAGTTACTTAACAATACGTTTCACAACACAAGTTCTCAAGAATTAGCAGCTCTTAAATGCCTGACATCAGACCCCACAATAGTGATAAAACCAGCAGATAAGGGCAAAGCCACTGTTATGCTACTGCAGCAGATGTACAGTGATGTATGCTTGCATTTATTGGGGAATACGCAGCACTACAAATGGTCATCAAAGGATCCCACATCAGAGATCCAGGAGGAGATTGCCTGGTATCTAGAGGATCTGATAATGATTGTTGACAAAGCATGAAGCAGCTTTCTTGGTCCAAACAAACCCAAAAGTGCCATATTTCTATATTCTTCTGAAAATGCACAAGAAAATAAATCCACCTCCTGGCAGACCTATCATATCCGGGATTGGATCAGTCCTGGAACCCCTTTCACAATTTAGGGACATGTTTTTTCAATCACTGGTCAAGAAGATCCCGACATACTTGAAAGACTTAAACTTATTAAATGCAATGCCATTTGACATAAGTACTGAACTTCTAATTACACTGTATGTGGAATCCCTCTACACCAACATACCCCAGGGGGCAACCCTTGAGGTCATCTAGGAACTGCTTGAGGGGACCAGAAGTGAATCAAAAACACCTCCAGAATTTATACTGGACTTAGCCCATATGGCTCTGACAAGGAACTATTTTTAATATGAGAAGACTTTTTTTCTACAAATACAGGGGACATCAATGGGTAGTAACTTTGATTCCAGTCTAGCCTGTTTTTTTGTAGACCACTTTAAAAGAAAATTGGACTTCCAAGATGATAATCCTTTTCTTAGACAGATCAAACTATGGCAACTCTATATTGATGACCTCCTGTTGATCTGGACAGGTACCACCAACGAGGTCCTAACTTTCGCAAATAGGCTGAATGCATTGAACCCATACCTTCAATTCACTATGACGATAGGCAGCAATGAGCTACCTTTTCTTGATCTGCTTATTTACAAGAAGAATGGAACACTGGTCACAGAGGTCTATTACAAACCAACAGACCGTAACAATCTTCTCCACATTCAAAGTTTCCACCCCAGGTCCCTACAGGATAACCTACCAGTGGGACAGTTACTCCGTATTAGTCATAATTGCTCAGATATAATGAATTACACCAAACATGCAGAAAGATTGTCAAAGAAACTCCTTGAGAGAAACTGCCTAGTTCGTCTCATCAGGAGAGCTGACAAGAGGACACACAACAACAACAGGGACCAGCTCTTGGAGCCTTCATGAGTGAGGCAAAAGATGGATCAGGTTATCTGAGTCACCACTTTCAACCCCCTATCAAACAAAATCCAGAAAATAATAAAGGAAGACTAGAAGATTCTCACGTCAGGTGGACTCCCCTTTGATCAACCTCTACATGCCTACAAGACAGCCACCAACATATATGAAATGGTGGTCCACAGATGACCCCAGCTAAGGACACCACCTAACAAACAAGTGATGTTATGGCAAAGGACCCCCCCTCATCAGGCCAACACCCATGCGGGAAATGTAGTGTTCGTCAGTTTACACGAAAAACAACTACCCTGGACCTAGGTCTGAAAACCCCTTGGGAATTGAAATCCCTCACACATTGCAACAGCAAAAATGTGGTTTACATGATCCAATGTCCCTGTCGATTAAAGTACATTGGGGTGACAACGAGGAGAGTGGGACCCAACATATGCGAACACAGAAGCACCATCTGCTGCAAACATGATGCTACGAAACTTACCTGCCACTTCATCAAAAGCAACCACTCCCCGGATGATCTGGAATGGATAGTACTAGACAAACGTAATCCTATGACAAACAACATGAACCAAAAGCTTCTATACTGCGAACAAAGATACGTCTGGAGATGGCACACAGATACCACAGGACTTAGGCCCTCATTACAACCCTGGCAGTCGGTGTTAAAGCTGCGGTAATACCGCCAATAGGCCGGCGGTAAAAAAATGGGATCACGACTACGGCGGAAACCGCCAAAACATACAGCCAATTTAACACACTGACCGCGACGGCGGTAGCAACAAACACGCGACGGTAACCGCCAACAGCTGGGCAGAAGACAATGTACCAGCCCACCCCAGCACAACCCGCCCATCCACCAGCTTTTCCGGGGCCGTAACAATGCCATCAAAAGCACGGCGGAAACAGTACGTGGAAGGGAAACCACTCACCTCTCGACACTCAACGAAGAACCAGGGTGCCATGGAGCCCGAGCTACAGGTCCTCCCCATGCTGGTCTACCTCCTTATCCACCAGGAGTACCAACGTTGGCGGCGACGATGATGGTGAGCACCTAGGAGACATGGGAGGGGGGGGAAAGAGAGTGACGCAACACTTGGGGTGTGGCAGTTCACAGTCCCTCACCTGGGTGTCTGAGGCACGAGATTTTCAGGGACCAGGTTGCATGATAGTCCATGGAGACAGGACTAGACTCCACCTGGTGACGGCTACGGCTGCAAACTGGTGGTAGTGCCGGGGCTGGTGGGGGTGCTGCCAGTGGTGGGGGGAGGCTCCATCCCTTCTCCTGCAGCCTCGAACGACTGCCCACTTGGGCTGCTGCTGCTCGCAGTGGCTCTATTGTCATCGGTGCAGGTGGCAGTGCTTGCGGTGGGGCCTGGGGCGGTGCAGGTGGCGGTGCTGGCCATGGTGCAGGTGCTGCCAGTGGTGGAGGGAGGCTCAAGCCCTTCTCCTGTAGCCTCAGACGGCTGCCCACTGGGGCAGCTGTTGCTGACAGTAGGGGTGCTTGTGGCGGTGCAGGTGGCGGGGCTTGCGGCGGTGCTAGCGGCAGGGCAGCTGGCAGTGCTGGCCGTGGTGCAGGTGGAGGTGCTGGCGGTTGTGCTGTTACACACCAGGCCTTCACCTGCAGCCTCAGACGGCTGAAGTGCCTTGGCTGTTTTTTTCTGCCCCTTCCTCACCTTGGCAGATGGTGGTGTGACCTTGGGTCTGGCAGCTGAATTCTTTGAGGCGGCCTTGCTGGGTGGTGGTGACTTCTTCCCCTTGCTTGATCCTGTCCCCCTCTTGGCCTTGCCAGGTGGTGGAATGGCTTTGGCCTTGGCAGGGGTTGGTGGCACACTGGTTGGGCTGACGGGTGCCCCCTTTGAGCCTTCGATAGCTGCAGGAACCACAGCAGATGACGAATCAGTGGCTGAGGTGCTGGGCTGGGTTCTGGTCACCCTAGCCAGAGGGGAAGGACGGGGGGCCAGGGTTAGGTAAGAGGTCAATGTTTGCCAGGAAAAGCTTCTTAGGGACACTGGGGCGGGAAGAGGGAGAGGGTTTGGGAGTGGGGGAAGAGTGGGTGGTTGTAGGCGGTGTCTGTCTACTGAGTTTGGGTGCAGGTGCATGGGCTGGATGCTGTTGTGAGGTGGATGGCTGTTGGGTGGGTGGGTGCTTGCGCTTGTGTACTTTGGGAGTAGGGGTCACAGACAAACTGGGAGAGGACACAGGGGACATGTGCATGGATGTGGGGGTGGTGACAGCCAGTGAGAGGTATGTAGTGATGGGCATGCTGGTGACGGAGGTAGTGGATGAGGATGTAGTGCATGCAGGTGTGAATGGAGACGCTACTGGGAGGGAGGTGGACGAGGAGGAGGAGGGGGACACCGTGGAGGCAGTGGATATTGGTGTGTCTGCATGAGGATGGTGCTTGTGTGAATGCCTGTGAGACGAAGTGTGGTGCTTGTGTTTGCCTGAGCCACTTCTGTGTGTTGATTTGGGTGAATGCTGGTCGGAAGGTGTGCTTGGGATAGGCTGGGGTTGAGGGGATTGGGATTGGGTAGAGGAAGTTGGAGGGAGGAGGCTGGAGACTGGGACAATGGATGCCATCAGTGCTGAGGCCAGAGCATGAAATGCTCTCTGTTGGGCAGCCACACCGGAGTGAATGCCCTCCAGGTATGCATTTGTTTGTTGCAAATGCCCCTCAACACCCTGGATGGCATTCAGAATGGTTGACTGCCCCACACTGAGGGATCTCAGGAGGTCAATAGCCTCCTCACTGAGGGCAGCAGGGCTGACTGGGGCAGGGCCTGAGATGCCCACCTTCCTGGGTTAGCGGGCACGGTAAAAAGGCGGAGGGGCTGCTGGGAGGGCGGTGCTAGGAGGGGGGGTGGTGGCTGTACCTGTTGTTGGGGTGGGCACAGAGGTGTTGGCCACCGCCAGGGAGCTTCCAACAGAGGAGGTTTTGCTGTATGTGGTGTCCCCTCCCGTCCCCGTCGTGGTGCTCCCCTTCCCCTCCGTCTCACTAGTGCCCTCACCGTCGGTGGATTCGCCCTCCAGGCCCATGAGGAATGCAGCTTCCTCCGTCGCCGGTGCCTCTGCTCCTACACTAGATGATGCCAATGCACACAAGGACATGGTGACAAAACAAAAAGGGGGGAAGACAGAGGATACACTTGGTCAATGGTGGCAACAACACTACCTTTGGCGTACACAACTCACAGGGAACAGCCCTATGCACTAGGCCATGCACTACCAGTTACAATGCTAGTCTCCAGCCCATGGGGTACAATGCCTAACGCCATCAGCTGCACACCTGAAACAAACAGGGCCCTGACCAGTAGAGTTTGCCCACTAACACTATTTGGGGTTATAGTGCTTCAGAGCCTGCCCAACAAGAGACCTACCCTGCCATGTTCGCCTTGGGCTAGGGGCACCCACAGTCCACATCCCCACCCAGGTAAAACATTAACACATGCAAAGTAATGAATCAGAATTTGTACTCACCCCCTTGTGGCTGCTGTGATGCCCTCAAGCGCCCATCCAACTCCAGATGTGGAACATCAGGGGCGTCAGGGTACGACGGGCACCCCTTCCTCCTTGAGAGGCCAGCCCCAGCTGGGCCTCCGCCGTCTTCCTTGCCCACCGGCGCAGGTCCTCCCACCGTTTGCGGCATTGGGTGTCCCGCCTTTCAAAGGCCCCCAGGGTCCGCACCTCCTTGGCAATGGCACGCCAAATACCCTTTTTCTGATGGCCGCTGACCTGCATGGAAAAGAGAGTAGAAAAGGGCATTAGTTAACCGTCCAGACCGTCACACTCATCATGCTCACAGTGTACTCACCTGTTTGTCTGGAGGACTGTGGAGTAACATGTACTGTGGTAGGACCCCATCCACCAGTTTCTCCAACTCCTCTGCAGTGAAGGCAGGGGCCCTTTCCCCAGAAACATGAGCCATTGTCGCGTCCAGTCACAGCAGCACTTGCAGTGTAGGTCCTCTCCTGTTGAAGGAGAGTGAACAGATAGAAAATGGCGGTCACGTAGGTGACAGTGCATACCGTCACTGTTGGCGTACATTGCCATTGGCTCCTGGAACCCATAGGGCCCAATGATAACCAATGCGAAGTTCCGTGGCGGTCGGATACCGCCTACCGCAACGGCGCACAATGCCAGCGGAATTACCTAATTTCCACTTGTCCATCCTCACAGGTCAGGCAGCCGCCATTTCAGGGGGACACAGGCCATGGCACCTAACTGCATCACAGCAGACATTGGCACAGCAACTGACTCTCAGATTCATATATTGGTTCTTTCAAGTAAAAGATGCATCATTATTTCAATTGATGTGTGAATAAGACCCTCTGCTCACCGTTTTTCTCCATAGGCTTCTGCCGCTGAGGATGAATATGAGATGGCGACATCCTCCGGTGTACAGACCCCTGTTGGACCTTGTGACAATGGAGGACAGACATATTATCCTAACCTACAGACTTGATCAGGCCACAATCCAAGAACTGTGTGCCCAATTGGAGCCAGACCTGATGTCAGCTATCCGCCAGCACACAGGTATCCCCCCTCTAGTGCAGGTCCTGTCAGTGCTCCATTTCCTGGCAAGTGGTTCCTTCCAAACAACAGTGGCAATGGCATCAGGGATGTCTCAGCCAATGTTCTCAAACGTGTTGACAAGAGTGATGTCAGCCCTGCTGAAACACATGCATAGCTACATTGTATTCCCCCAGGTGGAGGATTTGGCCACAGTGAAAGCTGACTTGTATGCCCTGGGACATATCCCCAACATCATTGGTGCAATAGATGGTACCCATGTAGCATTTGTCGCCCCCGAAGAAATGAACAAGTGTTCAGGAATAGAAAAAGCTATCACTCTCTGAATGTGCAGATGGTGTGTTTGGCGGACCAGTACATCTCCCATGTGAATGCCAAGATTCCTGGCTCTGTGCATGACACCTTTATCTTGTGAAATAGCAGCATCCCATATGTGATGAGCCAACTCCAGAGACACCGGGTGTGGCTAATAGGTGAGCCCAAGGTCACCACCCAGTATAAGTTTGTGTCTGGGTATGGGGTTGTCCCTAAGGGTTAGTGTGTGTCTAAATGGTATCCCTCGATATTTGAAGGTGACTCTGGTTACCCCAACCTCTCATGGCTACTGACCCCAGTGAGGGATGCCAGGACAAGGGCAGAAGAACGTTACAATGAGGCACATGGGCGAACAAGGAGGATCATTGAAAGGACCTTTGGCCTCCTGAAGGCCAGGTTCCGGTGCCTCCATCTGACAGGTGGATCCCTGTACTACTCCCCCAAGAAGGTGTGCCAGATCATCATTGCATGTTGCACAACATGGCCTTGAGATGCCAGGTTCCCTTTCTGCAGGAGGATGAGCCTGGAGATGGTCTTGTGGCAGCGGTGGAGCCTGTGGACAGTGAGGAAGAGGAGGTAGAGGAAGAAAATATGGACAACAGAAGTAATATAATAGAGCAGTACTTCCAGTGACACACAGGTAAGACACTGTAACTTCACTTTACATTTCAGTTTTCTGTTGGACATTGTACATGGTAGCCTGATTTCCCTATGTCTATGACAACTTACTGTACCCTTTTGCATCTCTATTTTCAGATCTCTATGACCCACTCTGGCTCCTGGTATGTTTACTGCTGCCCACTAAAGGTCATACCAATGTATAAATGACTGTATATATGACTTGCAAAGTTTTCAGAATGTTGTACTAATACATGATTCAATCATTTGACAGACTCAAGATTAGTATTTGTGCAAAAATGTTTATTTAAGTGCTCATACATAGAGGGGGATGGTGGAGGAATGTTCAGTTAGAGTCCAATCTCTTTGTATCACAGGTGCATTGTCCAATGGGACATAGGAAGGGGAGTAATGGCAGTTCAAGGTTGACAGGGTGACAAAGTGGGACAGAAGGGTGACAATCAGGAGAGTCTTATTTCCTGGTGCGGGTCTTGGCAATGTTCTCTGGCTTCTGCCTGGATCGCATGGACCGTTTGCGGGGTGTTTCGCCTTCTGCAAGGGGTGGGGTGCTGGTGGCCTGTTGATCCTGTGGCAGGGGCTCCTGTCCACTCGCGCTGGTGGAGGGCTGTTCTTTGGTGTGGCTAGTGTCAGGGGCCCATTGGTTTGCCACTGTCTCCCTCATGGTCTTGCCCATGTCAGCCAGCACCACTGCAATGGTGACCAGAATGGTGTAGATGTTTTTTAGGTCCTCCCTGATCCCCTGCTACTGACCCTCCTGCAGCCGCTGGGTCTCCTGCAACTTGTACAGTATCTGGCCCATAATCTCCTGGGAATGGTGGTATGCTCCAAGGATGTTGGAGAGTGGGTTCCCTGGGCCTGTCCTCCCCCTGTCGCAAAGCAGTCCTCCCAGTTTCCCTGTTGTCCTATGTGTCTGTCCCCTGAACCGTGTGCCCACTGCCACTGACCCCAGGTCCCTGATCGTCCTGTGTTTGTGGGGTTGCCTGGGATCCCTGTAGTGGGGACACAATGCTGGTTGATGTGTCCTGGGGACAGTGGCATGGGCCCGCTGGGTGGGTGCTGTGCTGGTGTTTCCTGAGGGGGGAGGCTCTGTTGTGGGTTGGGACTGTGCCTGGGTGGCTGTCTGGAGGTCCCTGATGGGCCAGGTTGGTCATCGTGATCCAGGCATGCAGAGCTGCTGTCATCACTATGGGCCTCCTCTGGGGGGACTGGATGTTGGTGGCAATTCCTCTACGTTGACATTGAGTAAGGGTCCTGTGGGGATGAAAATGCAGTGTTATTGTATCTGCGTGTGCCATCTTGTGCATAGGTATATTTCCCTCTGTGGTTGTTATTAGCAAGGCAGCTTTGGCTTTTGTGAGTTGTGCTTGGTTTGGCTAAGTGATTGTCAGTAGTGTGCATGCTGTGGTGATTGGTGTCCATGCTGGTCTGTGATGGGGGTCCATGGATTGGTGTTACATGGAGGGCTTGGTTTATGGATGAGTGGGTTGTGATGGTGGGCTGTATGTGAGGTGTTGGAGTGATGGGGTGAGGGTAGGGGCAGGAGTTTGTGATGGCATGCAGTTAGGATGGGGGATATAGTAGTAAAGATTTGACTTATCAGAGTCCAGTCTTCCTGCCACTCCTGCGAGGCCCTCAGGATGCATTATTGCCAAGACTTGCTCCTCTCATGTTGTGGGGGAGGAGGTGGGGGTCCACCGCCAGTCCTCTGTACAGCTACCTGGTGTCTTGCAACCACAGAATGCACCTTCCCCTGTAGGTCATTCCACCTCTTCCTGATGTCATCCCTTGTTCTTGGGTGCTGTCCCACGGCGTTGACCCTGTCCACGATCCTCTGCCATAGCTCCGTCTTCCTAGCAATGGACGTCTGCTGCACCTGTGATCCGAATAGCTGTGGCTCTACCCGGATGATTTCCTCCACCATGACCCTTAGCTCCTCCTCTGAAAACCTGGGGTGTCTTTGGGTGCCATGGATGTGGTGTGAATGATATGTGTGAGGATGTGTGGGGTGATGTGTGGGGTGATGTGTTGTGGTGTGTGGTGTGAGGTGCGTGGATAGTGTATGGGTGATGGTGTTCTATAGCTCAGATTGAGTGGGTGCTACTGGCTTGTGTCTCTCTCTGTTGGCAATCTTTTTTTTTTGTGGAAAAGGTTGTGGGTAATGTGGGTGGGTGTTTTATATTGGATTGGATGTGTGGGTGTGGTGTGTGTATGTGTATCAGGTGTGTGTAGTTTGGATTGTCCAATGTGGTATAGTTTTGTAAGTATGTGTGTATTTTGAGCGCGGCCGTGTACACTGCCAATGGTTTACCGCGGTGAAAAGACCGCTGCGGTGATTCGTGGGTCCTGATACTGTGGGCATATTCCTGTTGGCGTAACGGTGTTGGTTTTGGTACTGCCAATTTATCACTGATCTTTGGTCTGGCGGACTGGTGTGGGTGTCTGTATAGTGGCGGATTTTTCAGTGTGGGTCATAATACCCGTAGTGAATACCGCTGCGGTCACCGTATCTTGGCGCTCGTCAGCACGACGGTAGGCGCCATTGACCACCAGGGTTGTAATGAGGGCCTTAATGATGAAATACCATGGTCTTTATTAAATAAAGAAGAGGGTTCTATAACACTCTCATTTCTCTCTTCTTCTAGCATTCTCCCGTTGTCTCTCTCCCGGTGCCTTTTCCCCTGTCCCCATCTTCCCATTCTCTCCTTCCCCACTTTTCCTTTTCCCCCTCTTCTTTTTTTATTTCTTCTTACTCCTCTCTTTCTCTTCCCCATTTTTTCTTTCCACTTTCCTTTTTTGCCCCACTTCTCCACTCCATTCCCTCAAAGTCAACCCCAAAAACCACCCCCTTCCTCCACCTCAACTATTTGTGTCCTTTCTTTCCCATCCTTCCCCTGTTTCTGTTTTTTCCCCCACCTCATTATCTCGCCTTTCTTTTTCATGTTCTATTTTTTTTCCCTCTTTTGTTCCCCTCTCCTGAACCCCTACCCCTTCCTAATTCTTCCACTTTCTTTTCTTGAAACCTTTTCCCTCCCCTCCCACCCATTTCCCTCCTCCCCCCTTGTCTTCTTTTAAACATCCCCAAACTGCCCCATCTTCTTTTCTCTTCCACCCTTCACGGTGTTTTCCGCCCATTGCGGAGTCTACCGATAATGTTGGGAGACATGTGACTACATTTCTCATGCTCCCTTAAGCTGGACGTTGCCACACCCTGCGCTCTCCTGCACATCGGCATAGACGCCGGACGGCAGGTTATTTACATTCTGAGCCTCCCCGGCCAAGCTTCATTGACAGCCGGAGAGGGATTCGTACTAGGTGCACAAATGAGAGTCACCCTTTGAAGCAGTACGTCGACACATGCTTTTCCCCGCACCCCTTCAGCGGCATCCCTGGGCTGCATCCCCGGACAGATATGACGTTACCTTTTGAATTAGGTTATTCTCTATGTTTTATGCATTTTCTGCAAAGCTTGAATTTAATTGGCACTCACCTCAGGTCACTGCATTTTGGTTATTCTCTATGTTTTATGTATTGTCTTTAAAGCTCTGATATATCTGGCACTTACCTCATTGCTAGTTACATCTTGCACTGTGAGGCCTATTTAAGAGGGGCTTCACAGAAATTTGCCTGACTTCACGGGCCCACTGGCATTTATTTAGCCTTCCTCCGGGCCTGCATGCCGCGCTCCCCTCATTTGCAAATAATTTTTTCCTGCCTCCTAGTTCTGTGTTCACCACCATTCCTGTCGACTTTCTCCTATATACACTGTGTGACTACAAGGGGACACTCCCCTTCCCCTAGACAAGAGATGATTTGCCACCTCCTACTGAGGTAGGTCGTTTCCTTCTTTCAGCACACAACTCGTTAGTGCATGAATCTAGGGATTCTATGACCTGACGAATGTCCCCAGACCTCCTTTGGCTTTACTTAGCGGGTGGAAACGTGTGCCAGTGAAATGTAGGTGACTCTTCGAGTCATTACCCGCTAGAAGTGTCCCACCATTTTTTAATCTCACCAACAATTACCACAAATAAAGGTGCAATACGACACATGTGACTGATAAGGTGATTTTAGATTTTCTGTAGTACAACTGGATCCCACTATTATCCAGATAATCTTTATCTCTACACTCCCTCCAATTTCTTTTAACGACGAGGTTGAGTCCGTCCAGGGGGTACTATCCTACCTGGATGGGGCTAGATGGTCAAATGATGAAGCATGACACTTTATAGTGTGTGAGACCACCTAGTCTGTAAGGACAAATTCCCCTCCCGATAATCCCTTCAGCATACAAATGAGTCCTGAAGTCCAGGATACACACGGGGTCCAAGGCAATTTAACTCTACTTGGTACCCACGTAAACCCCCCATACTCCTTGTATAGTTGGTTGTGTACTTTGGGGAGGCATTATGGGGTCCATATCCTCTCTTGCCCCTCCTCTCTCGTTGTGTTAAGATGAGTTCCTTTGTATATCTTGTAGGCAGGTTCCTTTGAAGTGTAATGAGAGCAGGGCACTACTCCTCCACAGCCACCACGTTAGGAAACTCCACTTCCTCTACACCCAGGCTTCATTTTCCCTTCTCTGGAAGAAATAAATATTTCACTACAGGAGAGCCATTAACAGTTATGTGATCCCGGACACTGGCAGAAAGGCACATTTGGTTTAGGCAGAAAAAGGGAAACTTTAATTATCAGAATATTAGCTCTAGGAACTGTAGGAACTGTGGGAAACTGGGTTTTTGATTTACAGCGATGAAGACTGCCACAGATGACATCAGAACCGTCCTTGACCAAGGAGACTCACCTGCCCTGATCTTCCTCGACCTCTCAACAGCATTCAACGCTGTCTCCCACAACACCCTGATCAAGAAGCTTCACCAGATTGGCATCCAAGACAACCCCCTCAAACAGACTGCATCATTCCTTTCTAGTAGAACTCTGAGAGTCCTCCTCCCTCCTTTCACATCATAGCACAAGAACATCCTATGCGGTGTTCCTCAAGGCTCATCCCTCAGCCCCACCCTCTTCAGCACCTACATGACCAATTTGGCAAACATCGTCAGAAACCACAGACTAAACATCATCTCCTACGGACACGATATCCAGCTCATCCTCTTGCTATTCAAAGATCACTCCACCATGAAGGTCATCTTTAACCTGTGCATGACTATCATCACGAACTAGATGAAAGCCAATTGCTCAGAATAAACACAGACAAAACAGAAGTCCTGATCTTTGGGAGCACCACCTCCCTGTGGTATGACTCCTGGTGGCCCACCGACCTGGGACCATCCCCCTGTCATGCAAGCTCATGTCACTAGCTGCCTGGACTATGGCAACACCCCGTAGGCTGGAATTAGCCTCCCAATCCACCTCAGGACATCCTCCTGGCACCAGGAATTCAGGACAGGACTTAAGACCTGACTCTTCAACTGACACCCCTGAGAAGTGTGTACTTTGCGCCTGGATACTCTCATGGGTGATTAGCGTGCTCTACAAATCCTGTTTGACTGATTGATTAATAGATGGTGCCAGCCCTAAAAGTGAGGGACACTTCTTGACCACCCCCATTCCTGGTGCTAAAAAGTTCCTTCTTTCTCCTGCCCAGGCTCCAAGAGGTCTAAGGTGAAAAAAGATGGTGTCAGGTTCCTTTGTGTGTGTGTGCTGAAGGCTGCTCTTTGAAATGTAAGTGGACAGGGAACAGCTCCACCCCACCATCTTCGCAGGATGGCCCCTCCTCATAACACTTAGGCCCGTATTTATACTCCGTTTGCGCCGAATTTGCGTCGTTTTTTTCGACGCAAATTCGACGCTAAACTAACGCCAACTAACGCCATATTTATACTATGGCGTTAGAGGCGTCTAGCGCCAAAGTTCCCGGAATGTGCGTCATTTTTTAGCGTGAACCCCTTCCTTGCGTTAATGATATGCAAGGGAGGCGTTCCCGTCTAAAAAATGACTCCCAGGCCTTTACGTGGTATTTATACTCGCGGGCAAAAGAGACGCCCGGGAGTGGGCGTGGCTAAAAACGGCGCATTTGCGCCGCTTTTTAACGCCTGGGTCAGGCATGGCGTTAAGGGACAAGTGGGCTCAAAATGAGCCCAGAGTGCCCTCCCCTGCCCCCAGGGACCCCCCCTGCCACCCTTGGCCACCCCAGGAGGACACCCAAGGCTGGAGGGACCCACCCCAGGGACATTCAGGTAAGTTCAGGTAAGTATTTTTTTTTAAATTTTTTGTGGCATAGGGGGGCCTGATTTGTGCCCCCCTACATGCCACTATGCCCAATGACCATGCCCAGGGGACAGAAGTCCCCTGGGCATGGCCATTGGGCAAGGGGGCATGACTCCTATCTTTACAATGATAGGAGTCATGTTGATGGGGGATGGGCGTCGAAAAAAAATGGCGCAAGTCGGGTTACGACGATTTTTTCGACGTAACCTGACTTGCCCCATTTTAAGACGCCCATACGCCATTTTCCCCCTACGCCGGCGCTGTCTGGTCTACGTGGTTTTTTCCCACGCAAACCAGGCAGCGCCGGTCTGATTGCGCCGTCTAACGCCATTCCATAAATACGGCGCCCGCATGGCGCTTCAGAATGGCGTTAGACGGCGCAAAAGTTTTTGACGCTAAACTGCGTTAGCGCAGTTTAGCGTCAAAAAGTATAAATATGGGCCTTAGACCCCCTTTGTCTCACTGTCTGAGAGGAATACAAAAGGCCAACTGCCAACTATTCACAGTCATATGACCCAGGACACAGGCTGTAGATAACATAAGTTTATGACAAGAAACGGCCTACTTTCTAAAAGTAGTCTCAGAATTGTCACTTAAAATTCAACTTTACCATTAAAGAGGATTTTAAATTACAATTCAGTCACAGGAAAAAGGATTTCTCTACCTGCTCCCTGACTTAAGTTATTACTTATCAAGTGTAATAAAGTAACACAGTGTGAGTCTGTGGGAGAGATGGCCTTGCTACACTGAAAAATGACTTTAGGAGTTTTTCACTGTCAGGATAACAAAAACTTATGTAAACGCCTCATAGTTTTTAAATCTATGCAACCTGTGCTATGAACCTTTATGACCTACCTTAAGGGTGTCATAAATATTAAAAAGGACGGTTTAGACTTGGCAAAAAGGTTTATTTTGCCACGATGAAAAGGCAGTTTAAAACTGTGCTGTAGGCTTCAGTGACAGGCTTCAGACGTGCTCTACAGTGCTACTTTAGTGGGTGACACAATCAGTGCTGTAGCCCACTGTTATCATTTATTTTACAGGACCTGGGTACATGTAGCATCAGAAACTATGTTTGTGCTACGTATGGCCTCTGATACCATCACCCTCTGCTGTCCAGTGGTAGAGGAGTCATACGAGATTCATACATGCCATGCCAGCGTCAGCCCCCTGCATTATCTTACACCAAGTGTCGTACCATCTATCCTACGTCCTATGGCCATTCCTTCCCTCCCAAAATCTAAATAAAAAAACATATTAGGCATCCTTCTCCTCCAATATTCAATGTATCAATATATGAAATGCAAAGGTAGTACATACACAGAAAATTCAAATGATTATGTCACCACCTCTACCTGATGCCTGGCCACTCACTCCTACTACTATCTGCATTGCTTATTCTCCCCTCTACCACCTACATTAAAAAAACTGGCTTCTTGCCACCTTCTCCTGACTCCATCCCTTTTCCCCCTCTCCCAAATATAAAAACAAATTCCAGGCCCCCTGGCACCCACACTCACCACCCCATGATGTCCCGCCACCTCTATGCCAAAGAAAGGCTCTTTGCTCTCTATGGAGCGGAGAGTAAAACAGGGACTGACCAAGAAGTGTCTCTAAGAGAAGTGTCAGCACAACTTAGAAAGTCCTGTGCCACTGGCATTTGCAAAAACCCACACATACAGGGAAACGTGGCTTTTCTTGCGCAATTTCAGTCTTTTGTTTCAGTGAATATTTGGATCCAGAATCAAGTTCTCATTGTACTAACTCTCTATGAGAGCCATACATAACACTATTTCAATACTGATTTTTATATTTAAAAGCTTTACACAAAATAAAACCGTTTTCAGGAAATATGATGAACAGTGAATGTATTTGCCCTTAGTTGTCAGTATTCTGTTTCACTTTTATTTCTTTGCTTGAACCAAAGTATCTGTATCCAAATGTTATATTTAAAAAAAAGAAAGGGTCTGTGGTGTAAACAGGTCTTTCAAGGCTATGTACGTGAATTATTTGAAAGAGGGAGCTGTCAGTGAAGCAAGACCTCAACGATAGCAAAATAGTCCAAAGTTCAAACACCAGACAGACACTTTCGATGCAGCGGACCAAAGCCCAATTACATTAAAAACGCCTGTAAAGGGGTCATTCTCTCAAACAGATTGGCGAAGCAAAGGTGGCCACCCCAACAGAGCAATACAATTTACTTCACTAGAAAGGAACGTTATTGTTTAATCTTATTTTTACACGTACATGATAAAACGCTCGGCATTGATTTATTGTCCAGCACTTACTATTAAAAGTGACATCATGTGGAATATCAAACCTTGGCTTGCATTGCCCCCACTCCATGATTGCATTCAAAGTAGAAATGTCTTTGAGAAAGGGATAATTTTGAGACAAAGACACTTCTACCATGCTCACAACAAAAATTACGACAGGCATCTTATGCTCATTCGCAGGAAGAATAAATCGGAATTTAGGCTGTCTGACCTTGACCCTGACTAATTTCTTTTGAAACAAAGTAAACTTTAAGAATAATGTGGTTTCACATCTTTTTTAATTAATTACTTAATTATCGGTATTTATGGATTTACGTTTTTCTGCTAAACAGTTTAGAAAAAAACAGGAAGTTGCATTTCGATCTCTTAAGAACATTCCAAGAGAGTCAGATTATTTATGTTCTATGACGTAATGTGAGATTCCAATCGGTGATGAGTGGGTCTCAACTCAATATTCTTCAATCGCACACCCATATATATTAAAACTTACTCGTGGGCCCGCCACAACTGCTTAGTTTTAAATTCGGTGGTGCATCCAGTCATTTTGTGTCCTCGAGCTAGAGTCATTCCAAAAAACATGGGGGCATATTTATGAATCTGGCAGGCAGCACACACAGCAAGTCACTTTTTGAAAAAAAATACTGCCCATTCCTGCTTTTTCCCCTGGACCTGGCGCCATTTTAGCTGCCGAGCAGCAATGCAGACACCCTTGCATCATGGTGCAAGGGTGCCTCTGTTGCATACAGGATTAATTTTGTGAAGGAAGGGGAACCTTCCTGCACAAAATAATCCCCCGAGGCTTTTTCCTCTTTCTATCATGCTGCAGAAAGAGGAAGAAATAAGGAGAAATAAAAATATTTCTTCCTGTTACGCCTTTCCTGGGGGCGTATCTTTTTGCGGCATTTCCTGGTTTACCAGTTCTGGGAAATCTAGGAATGCTTCAAAAACGAAAGTGATAAAGTGCGTGGAGTCCTAAAACTAGCAAACACGAAGTTCAGCATAGGATAAAAAAACAGGAGGTCAGAATCCAATAAGACAAAACCCTGCAGAAAGGGCCATTTCAAACATGGTCCGACTGCAAGGCACACCGTTGAGACACCTGGCACTATGGGGCAGATTTAAGAGTCCCTTGCAGCATAGATTGCCAGATTAGCGTCCTCTTTTTTACACAAATGTAGAGATATTTTGGCAAAAATGCCACGCCATGTTTACAAAGTCGTGCAATGCATGTATTCTGCCACTTTGTAACCCCTTGAACTACAGTATGCCTGCGCAGGACATAATATATGGAAGGGGGGCATTACCTCGTTGGGGGGCCCGAAAAGATGGTACGAAGAAATGTAAAAGATTTTTAATGCCTGCTCAGAGTAGGTGTTAAAAGGGGGCACACCATTGGTTACAATAGGCCCCTATGTACTGTTCAGGGTTAGTGCCAAACTTTTGGCGCTAACCCTGAACAGTAAATCAATAGTGGCAACAATTTTGATGCTATTGCCCCCTACCCTGTGCCATGGTGTGCCATACTTTTAATATAAATACAGCATACACATGGTAGTGGTAGGAGGCGTTAAGGGGCACAAGAAAAGTAGCGCTGCACTGGGTGCAGCACCACTATTCTTAAATCTGTCCCATGTCTCTCACCTCAGCTAGCAAATACAACACAATGACCCCAAATCTTTCCATAGAAAAAGGGAAAAAATGCATTATTAAATGCTTTATAAAGGACAAACTCTTCTTCTTCTTCATCTTCTTCTGCTTCTTCTTGATAATATTATATTTATTACGTGATACAGAAATATTTCATATTATTCAATCTTCTACGCAGACAATATCAGGTATTTGCCCCACCTCTTCAGAATTGAGCAATAAATTGAAAAGCTATTTGTAAGATAACATTGACACCATATCTTCCAAGTCAAAGGCATTCCTGTTTCTACATTTACACAAGATGAAATTGAGATAACTTTCTCTGGCTCTTTAACTTTGAAGCAGGTTTTCTTTTGACCAGTTTGTTTCCTTTAACACCTATGCGACTGACAGAGCTAGCTTTGGCAGTCAAATCTGGTATACCCAGGATGTCTGTCGAGTATTTTTTTTCTACTGTCTATGCATATGATAAAAACTGCCTTTCTTCACTTGCTGCCCTTCATTGGATACACACCATGACAACACCCATTAAAAAATGTAATCTTCATCTCCAATAAATCCAAGACAGTATCATCCCATCTCTTTGCTGTCTTTCTAATTGTGAATTTGAAAGAACATGTAAATAATTCTCTCTCATCTTTTTGAGATTCCTGAATAAACTCAGTCTGAGATTAGATGATTTTTAAGTATGAAATTGGGGGTCGTAAAATTATTTTATTAACTTAAATGGATCCTACACCATGGAAGATGTGTGACTCCAATTCTTCTTGATCTGTAGACTTTGACACTATTTAGCACAAGATGCTTATTTTTTAGCTTAATTGGATCGCTAGCAGAGGCTCAGGTCTGAAATGGTTTACATCCTATCTCAATAATGGGACTCAGTTTGTGAAAGTTGTTTTTCCAGAGGTCCAGAGTTGTATTGAAAAGTTGGGTCAGAGAGTTCAATATTTTCACTTGGTACCAGCTTTGAAGTAGAAGTCGTTCTGAAGGTTTCTAACCCTAGTGGTTTTTTAGATTTTTTGCCTTCCTGCCCTGGTCCCAGTTTGTCAGAGAGTAGAAAAGGCTAGTGTCAAACCCTTTGTGAGTGTGCTCCGGCAGAAGTTTTATCATGTTCAAGAATGATAGGTGAAAAGTTCTCCCTCTCATTAAATCATAGATGGCCCATCCTGCCAACACCTATTCCCCCTTTGTAGCACTGTCTGGGAGACTGTCTAAGACCAACTGCCAGCTACACCTAGTCATGTGGCCCAGGATACAAGATGTGGGCACCAATAGGTTGGGGCAAGAAAATGCCAACTTTATAAAAGTGGTATTTTCAGAGTAGTGACTTAAGATCCAAAGTTACCATTAAATAGGGTTTACATTACAATTCTTTAGACACCAATCTCAACATTCCTACCTACTTCCAGGTGAAAATTATCACTTATTACATGAGATAAGTTAACCCAGTGTTATCCTATGGAAAAGGCAAGCCTTGCAGTAGCAAAAATTGAATTTTAGAGTATTTCACTACCAGTATATGCGAAAGCTAAAAGTACATGTCCATTTTTTTAAATACAATAAACCCTGCCCTGTGGGCTATTTAGGGCCTGGCAAAATGTTTAATGTACCAGGTTCAGATGATAGGTTAAACTGCACACAGATGCTGCAATGAGAGGCCTCAGACATGTTTCAAGTGCTACTTACATGGGTGATACCATATGTGCTGCAGGCCCACTAGTAGCATTTCATTTTTAGGCCCTGGGTACATTTAGTACCACTGTACCAGGGTCTTTTGAGTGTGCTAACGGTGCCAATTAGGGTGTAAGCTAAAGTTACCATGTTTCAGGAAGTGAGCCCATTTACTTTATCACTGGTAAGCAGTAGTAAAGTGCACAGAGTCCCAAGGCCAACAAAAACAAGATCAGCAAAAATGGAGAAGTAAGGTAAAAAGCTTGCAGGAAGACCACCCTACGGCTGAAAGGTATAAAAGAAGTGTACTCCCTGAGAAGAATCTTGTAAGGGGATTACCCAATGTGGTCATAGGAGGTATCGGAGGAAGCAAGTCCCTAAGAGGAAAGCATAGGTCTGTGGCATTCACCTGTGGAACAAAGGCCATGATTTATACTTAATGACGCAAACCTGCGCTAACGCAGGTTTGCGTCAAAAAGTATACTATTGGATTACGCTGTTCCAGGACGCCAGCCGGGTGCGATAATAATGGAATGGTGCAATCTGGCGGAAAGGGTGGACTAGCGTCAGAAAAATTGACACCCGAGTGGCGGTGACAGTATGGAAGATGGGTGTTTAGCACCAAAAAAATGACACTTGGCGGATTAGAGTAAAAAAAAAAGATGACTCTAACCAGTTTAGCGTCATTTATGGCGCTAAACCTACCATGCTACATGACTCCTGCCTTAGAAAAGGCAGGAGCCATGCCCATCACCCCAATGGCCAGCAGAGGGGACAAGGGTCCCCTTGGCATGGCCATTGCACTCTGTGCCATGTATGGGGGTTCATATTTTTTTTAAAAAAAAGGTAAATACTTACCTTTACTTACCTGTACTGACCTGGGATAGGGGTCCCCCATCCTCCGCTGTCCCTGTGGTGTGGGTGGGGGTGTCCCTGGGGCAGAGGGAGCACACCTGTGGACGCATTCCATGGTGTTCCACCATAGAAATGAGCTTACAGGTCACCTAACACCTGCCCTGACCCAGGCGTTAAATAATGGTGCTAAACAAACTTAACACCATTATTTAGACCCACCTCCCTCCTGTGCACAATTTTTGCATGGGAGGATAAATAAGGCGCAAGGGCCTTAGAGTCATTTTTTACCTGGGAAAGCCTACCTTGCATCTCATTGACGCAAGGTGGTTTTCCGCAGGTTAAAAATGACTTTAACTCCAATGTTTTGATGCTAGACAGGTCTCGCGTCCACATATAAATAAGGAGTTAAGCCTGTGCTGAAATAGTGTAAAAAGGTGATGCTATTTCAATGCAAACAGAGTATAAATATGCCTCAAGTTCCTTTATTGCTGTACTCCCTCTGATGTCCCAGCAGCTGCAGCACATGACTGCAACAGGGGTTCTTCGTCTATAGATTTTTTTTGTGAATATTGAAGCTTAGCCAATGGTTAGGGATGTGAGGGTGGTACTTTGCCTAGTCACAATCCACCTGCTGTATCTCTTTGTGTTGAAAACAACCCTGAGATCCCCCATTTGTGATGTAGATGGTGAGGATAGTGACATTTCGATATCTCACCAACAGATCAGAAGGCCCGTTAGGTGGAACCCTGAAAAATGAATGAGTATTTTGCTCAGGACTTGAGCAATGTAATTCAACCAAGTATTCATGACAGGATTTGAACAGGTTGTTCATATTAGGGCATTGGCCTCCTTTAAACAGATTATTGTTAAGATTTCCCCTTTTCAGACAACCTCTAACAGGGGTGATCATGTGAGCGGTAATATTCATATTGGGAATTAGCTTGACTGTGAATGTTAGATCAGAAAGAAGGATGCCCGGGTGACACATCACAATACTATTGACTCAGAGGAGATCTTTATTAGATTGAGAAAAGGCTATAAAGAGTTGATCCAGGGGAAGATGTTTGAGAGGCAAATTGAGATTTGGGAACAGGTGAAACAATCATCTCGGAACATCTGGTCACTTATTACATGAGGGAGATATCCAGTGTCCAGATAAGCAGACCATGTGCATGAAGACACAGGAGTGAGGGTCACACGTTTCTAGACTTTATGCTCTTGAAATGCCGGCAAATAGTACCCAACAAATGTTAACCCCTCTTACGCAATTAATAATCGAGTAGTAGGGAATTTTTAGACGCCAAGGTAAAAGATGCTATCTTGCACCAAATTGAAATAAAGCCCTGGACCCTGCCCTTGTACCTATAGATCTTCAATGCAATAGGGAGATCTGGTAGCACCCTGAGATATGGCATATAGAGAAAACTTTCCCAATATTTATGAAAGGCATTAGAACTGACACATCTAATTGCTATCCAATACCACTACTAGATAGTGTAGGTAAGATCTATGGGAGGATGCTTGACAACCACCTTCAAGAGTGGGTCAACTCTGGGGGAATTCTATCTGATAACCAAGCTGGATTTAAGAAGGGCATTGAAATGACTGACCAGACCAAGCATCTATATTCTGTTTGGTCAATGTTTGTTAGACAAAGGTGAGTTCCTCTCTCTATATCTAACTTTCATCTTTTAAAGTCAGCTTTTGACTCTGTAGATAGAGACTTAGGGTTGGTGCTGGGCAGTAGGGATTTATCCAGTACTTGCTAACAGCCCACAAAGTCTGCACAGAGCTCAGGTACAGCATGGGCCTAAGGGGGAAATTACAGAGGGTTTTTCGATCAGCTTAGGAGTGCACCAGCAATGTGTGCTGGCTCTTCTGCTTTTCTTACTGTTTTTGAATGATCCCTGCCTAGATAGTCTGAAACTGGATAACTCAAGACTTGGAGACACAAGGATCTCTGTGCTTTTTTTCATGGCTGATGCACTTTCGTTATCTCTCTACGAGGTCTTGATGCATAGGCTGGTTAAGGACTTTGTGGGGAAGCACTTAGTTGTTAATGTTTCCAAAACCAAATTTAAGATAATGGGAACAAAGTCAATTCTAAGATGTTCGTTTTCCATTAATAACGAGATCCTGGAACGAGTGAATAACTTTGATCACACCTCTGTTTTTTGCTCTGATGTCTGCATCAGTCTACATGTGGCTCATCGTTTTAAACCCTTTAAGTGAGAGAGAACTGTGTGGATAGGTTTTTCCCTAAATTCCTTAAAAAATGTGGAACACTCTGGTGAGCTTGAAATATTCTGGTGAATGGAAACACACAGGAGAAATGTTTGTCCCCTCTTTTATTTTGAAGCTGGAAAATCAGAACTTGCATGCACTTTTATTTAATTCACAGAACCATACCTGCCTATTCCCTTGGCAGGAGACTCACCACGTAATATACTGTTAGAAATGGGGTCTTTGGTTGGCAGTCCGGTTACCCCTTGTCCAAGCAAGGAGCCTCACTCTAGTCAGGGTAAAAGAGAATCACCCTCAGCTAACCCCTGCTTACCCCCTTGGTAGCTTGGCACGAGCAGTAGGCTTAACGTCAGAGTGCTGGGTGTAAAGTATTTGTACCAACACACACAGTAACTTAATGAAAATTCTACGAAATGACAAAACACAGGTTTAGAAAAATAGAGACTATTTATCTAAACAGAACAAGACCAAAACAACAAAAATCCACAATACACAAATCAAGTTATCAATTAAAAAGCAAAAAGAGTTGTCATCTCTTTTTAAACACATACTAACACTGTTAGCGGGAAAATTGACCTTGGGTGCATCATAAATAACCCCTCACGGGTGAGTGTGCATCATAAAGGGCTTGCGATGCATCAATTTCACTCACGAGCGAGACCTTGAGTTGTTTTTCCTTTTGTCGGGGAGCGCCGTTTCTTCTCTCCGCAGGATAGCGATGCGCTTTAAGTTTATTTCTGACATTTAATGTGTGACTAAATGGGTTTCACTGTCATTTAATGCAGTGAGCAAATGTGTTTTCTTCTTGCCCCTCAGGTCTCCTAAAAAGATGAATTGGACTCAGAAGATAGAGAAAAGGCAGATCAGGATCAGATGCTATCAGAGGACAGTTAGGTTCCCGAAGTAAGGAGAGCTAGAAATCTATCCTCAAGACTAGTTAGTCCTTAGAGCCCAATCCCTTGAGCCCATGTCCAGACCGCGAGAGATCACTGGAATTGTGGAGATTTGGAAGAGAGTTGTATTGGAAAAGAGGGGTGAGTATTAACAGGTTTACGAGTTGCAGTGGTTCATTTTTAGCTTGTGGTGTTTGTGTGTTTGACGATGTCTAGCAGAGATGTTTGCTTGTTGTGTGAGTGTGAATTGTGAGTTGGTTAGTAGAATGGGAAATTAATGCACAGAGTGAACCTGTACTGATCTAGATAATACGGTGGTCGAGGTTTCAGTCGAAGTGAAAGGAAAATTTTTGTGCAACTGACAACTGTTAATTTTTAGAGAAACAGGCAAAAAGGATTTTGTAACTTGTTGTGTTCCACTATACATGTACGAGGTTGATGAGAGTTGGTGCTTGCTGATTTTAAAGGAGGAAGAACTTCTGCGAGGAGCAAGGCTGACATCACAGTGAGCTGTGCTGGCATAGGTTTGTTGATGTGTTGCTGATCTGCTACTGGTTGAGAACATGATAAGGGACTGCAATGGGATTGGTAGTTATTGTGGAGCAAAGGATTGTGCATACTACTTCGTTTTCGAGTCAAAAATTCTATTGTAATTGTTGACATTTAATTGTGGAAAAATGAAAGGTTTCAAAACTGTGCAAGATTTATTTAGAGGAGATTCACACATACCAAGAGGGAGAAGAGGTACCTCCAGAAGAAATCCCAGGACATTATTTGGCAATTAACATAGGGCTCCATACATGTGTGTGGCTTGGTCAATGGCACAAGACCACAAAACAGGAGGGTGCATTGAGGTTTCCACGATATGGCACATTCAGTTTAAGAATTGTTGAAAAGCTTAGGAGGGTATTGTACCAAATGAAACTGCCTCCTAGACTTACACAATGAAGCACATAATGCTTGGGAATGAGCTGCTCAAGCTATGGAGAGAGAAATATGAGAACAAACCTTGAAGAGCTGTGCAAACATACGCAGATGAGAAATGGGATGCCGAAGAGAAGAGGTGGGAGAACAGGCATGATAGAAGGGGTAAGCTTATATCTGGCTTTAACCACTGACATAGCTGAAGGTATGGGGAAAACAAAATGACTAGGAAATAGAAAGAGAAGAAGTCATTGATAGAAACTCTAGAGATAGTATTTTGGATGTATTATTATCTGCACGTTCACCTACATACAATGAAGTTAGAATCCCAACAACTTGAACTCCTGTTTAGAAGCCAGTTTTAATTTCTATTATGGGTATTCCGGGAAATAGCATTACAAAATTTCTTGTAGTGACTCAAATCATTAATTCTAATGAAATAGATGAGTGGGTTAGAGTGCTTAATGAAGTTATTCCTTCAAAATTGGCAGTATAGAACTGAGTTAGGGAAAAATTTCATCACCACCCAGAGAAGAGTAAGTGGATGTGCTAAAGCTTAAAGAAGAACTGGATGTGATGATTAATGAAAATCTTGGTTTAGAATGGTTAGATTCCTATCATGAGAGTTTATGTGTAGGGGCATTGCCAAGTGTGTGGCTCAGGTTCGTGGCAAGCTAGAAGAATTAGCCCAAAGGCATGAGTTACATTTGAATAAAACTAGGCCCATATTTATACTTTTTGACGCTAAACTGCGCTAACGCAGTTTAGCGTAAAAAAATTTAGCGCCGTCTAACGCCATTCTGAAGCGCCATGCGGGCGCCGTATTTATGGAATGGCGTTAGCCGGCGCTAGCAGACCGGCGCTGCCTGGTGTGCGTGGAAAAAAAACACGTAGACCAGGCAGCGCCGGCGTAGGGGGAAAATGGCGTTAGGGCGTCTTAAAATGGGGCAAGTCAGGTTGAGGCAAAAAAATCGCCTCAACCCGATTTGCGCCATTTTTTTCGACGCCCAGACGCCATTTAAATGACTCCTGTCTTAGTAAAGACAGGAGTCATGCCCCCTTGCCCAATGGCCATGCCCAGGGGACTTATGTCTCCTGGGCATGGTCATTGGGCATAGTGGCATGTAGGGGGGCACAAATAAGGCCCCCCTATGCCACCAAAAAAAATTGAAAAAAAAAAACAATTATACTTACCTGAACTTACCTGAATGTCCCTGGGATGGGTCCCTCCATCCTTGGGTGTCCTCCTGGGGTGGGCAAGGGTGGCAGGGGGGGTCCCTGGGGGCATGGGAGGGCACCTGTGGGCTCATTTTGAGCCCACAGCCCCCTTAACGCCTACCCTGACCCAGGCGTTAAAAAGTGGCGCAAATGCGGGGTTTTTTGCCCCGCCCACTCCCGGGCGTGATTTTTGCCCGGGAGTATAAATACGACGCATTTGCGTCGCCGTCATTTTTTTAGACGGGAACGCCTTCCTTGCATCTCATTAACGCAAGGAAGGCGTTCACGCAAAAAAATGACGCTATTTGCCCATACTTTGGCGCTAGACGCGTCTAACGCCAAAGTATAAATATGGCGTTAGTTTTGCGCCGAATTTGCGTCGAAAAAAACGACGCTAATTCGGCGCAAACGGAGTATAAATAGGGGCCCTAATGCTTTGCAATGAAGATAACAAGGCCCATATTTATACTTTTTGACGCTAAACTGCGCTAACGCAGTTTAGCGTAAAAAAATTTAGCGCCGTCTAACGCCATTCTGAAGCGCCATGCGGGCGCCGTATTTATGGAATGGCGTTAGCCGGCGCTAGCAGACCGGCGCTGCCTGGTGTGCGTGGAAAAAAACCACGTAGTCCAGGCAGCGCCGGCGTAGGGGGAAAATGGCGTTAGGGCGTCTTAAAATGGGGCAAGTCAGGTTGAGGCAAAAAAATCACCTCAACCCGATTTGCGCCATTTTTTTCGACGCCCAGACGCCATTTAAATGACTCCTGTCTTAGTAAAGACAGGAGTCATGCCCCCTTGCCCAATGGCCATGCCCAGGGGACTTATGTCCCCTGGGCATGGTCATTGGGCATAGTGGCATGAAGGGGGGCACAAATAAGGCCCCCCTATGCCACCCAAAAAAATTGAAAAAAATAAAAAATTATACTTACCTGAACTTACCTGAATGTCCCTGGGATGGGTCCCTCCATCCTTGGGTGTCCTCCTGGGGTGGGCAAGGGTGGCAGGGGGGGTCCCTGGGGGCATGGGAAGGCACCTGTGGGCTCATTTTGAGCCCACAGCCCCCTTAACGCCTACCCTGACCCAGGTGTTAAAAAGTGGCGCAAATGCGGGGTTTTTTGCCCCGCCCACTCCCGGGCGTGATTTTTGCCCGGGAGTATAAATACGACGCATTTGCGTCGCCGTCATTTTTTTAGACGGGAACGCCTTCCTTGCATCTCATTAACGCAAGGAAGGCGTTCACGCAAAAAAATGACGCTATTTGCCCATACTTTGGCGCTAGACGCGTCTAACGCCAAAGTATAAATATGGCGTTAGTTTTGCGCCGAATTTGCGTCGAAAAAAACGTTGCTAATTCGGCGCAAACGGAGTATAAATACGGGCCCAAGTGTGTTTGAATGAAAAAGATATAATTGACATGAGCATTTAGGGGATGAAAACTCAAGTTAGGGAAATATTCCATAGTATTGAGAAGTGAAATATATTAGGTAAATGAGAAGCTAAGGGGTAAAAAAGAAAGATATAAAGCGGCCCTTGGGATATTCACCTTTTAGAGGAGCAGGGGGGAATTACTAACTTTCCTGTGAGAAAAGTGCCTAGTAGAGGTTATGTGCATGTGCCAATTACCAATGAGCTCCCAAAGTTAAGAGATAAGATAGTGGGAAGGTATAAACAAGTTCAGGGGTTTGTGAAAATATCACAGGTGTTGAGGGTTGATCTGAATATGTTGCCTGATATTGTCATTCCAAGTGACTTGTGGGCACAATGTAAGATAGCTGTTCAGTGGTTTGAGACTCAGCCAATGAGAAGTGTCATAACGAAAAGTCTCTGCCATTGGTGATTGTAGGAGGCTGGCCTGGCTAGTAGTGGGTTCCAGAGGTACTTACACCTTGTGCCAGGTCCAGTTATCCCTTATTAGTGTAGAAGAGGTGTTTCTAGCAGCTTAGGCTGATAGAAGGTAGCTATGGCAAAGCAGCTTAGGCTGAACTAGGAGACATGTAAAGCTCCTACTATACCACTGGTGTCATAGGCACAATATCATAAGAAAACACAATACACAGAAGTACTAAAAATAAAGGGACTTTATTTTTATGACAATATGCCAAAAGTATCTCAGTGAGTACCCTCAGTATGAGGATAAGATATATACACAAGAAATATGTACACAAACCAAAATTATGCAGGTAATAGCAAGAAAAGTAATGCAAGCAGTGTAAAGTTCCAATAGATTGCAATAGGAGCACATAGGTATAGGGGCAACACAAACCATATACTCCAAAAGTGGAATGCGAACCACGAATGGACCCCAAACCTATGTGAGCTTGTAGAGGGTCGCTGGGACTGTAAGAAAACAGTGAGGGTTAGAAAAAATAGCCCACCCCAAGACCCTGAAAAGTAAATGTAAAGTGCACCTACTACCCCCTGACAGTACAGTACAGAAGTCGTGATAGGGGGATTCTGCAGGAAGAACAAACACCAGCAATGCAACAACAGTGGACTTCCAGACCTGAGTACCAGTAAGACAAGGTGACCAAGTCCAATAGTCGTGATAGTGTCGAGAGTGGGCAGGAGTGCAGGAAATGCCAGCTGAGGGTGCAAGGAAGCTGCCACCTGTTGGAAGAAGCTTGGAGTTCTGCAAGAAAGTAGAGGTCTAGGAACATCTCCTTTGATAGGATGGATGTCCCACATTGCGATGAAGCTTGCAGTGGTGTTCCCATGCAGAAAGACTGCAAACAAGCCTTGCTAGCTGCAAGGGTCGTGGTAAAGGTTTTTGGGTGCTGCTGTGGCCCAGGAGGAACCAGGATGTCACCACTTGGAGGAGGAGACAGCGGGGGCACCCACCAACGTAGGGAGCCCTCACAGAAGCAGGCCGCACCCACCTGAACAGGCAATTGGAAGAAGATCCCAGAAAGGCAGTTTGGCAGTACCCGGGTTCTGTGCTAGAGACCCGGGGGATCATGAAATTGTCCCTCCAATGCCAGGATGGCATTGGGGTGACAATTCCATGATCTTAGACATGTTACATGGCCATGTTCGGAGTTACCATTGTGACGCTGTACATAGGTAGTGACCTATGTACAGTGCACGCATGTAATGGTGTCCCCGCACTCACAAAGTCCGGGGAATTTGCCCTGAACGATGTGGGGGCACCTTGGCTAGTGCCAGGGTGCCCACACACTAAGTAACTTTGCACCCAACCTTCACCAGGTGAAGGTTAGACATAAAAGTGACTTATAAGTTAATTAAGTGCAGTGGTAAATGGCTGTGAAATAACGTGGACGTTATTTCACTCAGGCTGCACTGGCAGGCCTGTGTAAGAATTGTCAGAGCTCCCTATGGGTGGCAAAAGAAATGCTTCAGCCCATAGGGATCTCCTGGAACTCCCAATACCCTGGGTACCTCAGTACCATATACTAGGGAATTGTATGGGTGTACCAGTATGCCAATGTGAATTGGTAAAATTAGTCACTAGCCTGTTAGTGACAAATTTGGAAAGCAGAGAGAGCATAACCACTGAGGTTCTGGTTACCAGAGCCTCAGTGAGACAGTTAGGCATCACACAGAGAACGCATACAGGGCACATACTTATGAGCACTGGGGCCCTGCCTGGCAGGGTCCCAGTGACACATAGACTAAAACAACATATATACAGTGAAATATGGGGGCAACATGCCAGGCAAGATGGTACTTTCCTACAGTGATGAAAAGGTATCAGCAGGTCATGACATTTTTGAAAGGAAAGGTCTCACCTCAAGATCTGGATTGGGTTAAAAATGACAGAACAACGCAGGAACCCAAGGAAACAATTCATGCCTACTATGAGAGATTGTTGCAGGCATTCAAACAGTATAGTGGAATGGAGACGCTTGAGCCTAAAGATATGGGGCATTTTGTGTCAAGGTTTGTGACGGGATTGAGTCCCTGAGATTAGCAGGATAATTCAGCAGCATCTGAATTGCTGGCAGAATAAGTCAGTTGATGAAATCCTGAGGTATGCCAAATACTGCAGTGGTGAACATGAGATGAAACAGAAGAAGCTTAAAGAAAGGCTTATGGTTGCCCAGATGAAAGCAGCTTAGAGAAACAGTCACATCTGTAATGAGATGGGGAACTGGAAGAGGGAAAGTAATTTCAATCCGACTGATCAGCTCCAAAATTCAGGAGCTGTGCCATCACAAAATGTTACGACTGTACAAATGCAGAATGTACTGAGACAGAGGAGTCAAAATTTTAACAAGCCCCAACGAAGCAAGTTCCCCAACTTCCAATTCCACAACAGAATGTGATGAGTCCTAGACTCAATGCTAATGAAGTTCCGCATTTGGACGTGAGTGTGATTCAGTGAGGGAAAGCTGTCCAACAATTTTCTCTATTTGAAACGAAACAGGTCTGTGGCTCCAGTCAGTCAGCCTGACGGTGCCTGCGAGGGGAGGAAGATTTCATGCTTGGCGCAGCCTTGGAGGTAGACCAGAGTGGACCATGTATAAAAAGTGAGGTGGATGGCCGCCCTGTGTCATTTTTAGTTGACACTGGTGCTATATGCTCTACTTTGAGAACAGCAGAGGTTTCAAATCTACCCCTCATGGGAAAATGAGTCCAAAATGTAGGAGTAGCATACAAGAAAATGACCACTCAGGAAACTGAACCAATTTTGGTGAGACGGGATCTTTCAAAGACAGACACATATTTGTGGTGTGTGATTCTAGCCCTATAAATCTCTTGGGAAGGGATTGATTAAAGAAGTTGAGGCGGTCCGAATAACAGCCAAATACTGAATTCCTGAGAACACCACAATATAATCTGACACCTGAAATGATTGAAGGGATTCATCCTGTATTCAAGTCTATGATTCAGCAGGGAACCCTAAAGGAAATTATGAGTAGTCCTTGCAATTCCCCCATTATGAACTTAAAGAAGCCGAATGGTCAGTACAGGATTATACAGCATCTGCGTAAAGTAAACAATATAGTCGCGCTGTGGTACCAAATCGAGCTATAATATTGTTCCTGATTCCATGTGAGGATGAGTGGTTCACTGTCATTGATTTATGTCAAGCCTCTTTCTCTATACTTCTGCACGAGGATAGCCAATTCCTCTTTGCATTCCGTTTTGATAATCATGTTTTGCATGGTGCTGAGTCCCTCAAGGGCATACAAAGAGTCCTTCAGTTTTCAACCAGATTCTTAAGAAAAATCTGGACTTTTTGGCCAATCCTAATACAATATATCAATGACCTATTGGTGGTGGTCACTACCCATGAAGCATGAACAAACAGGATACTATTGCTCTGTTGAACCACCTAGCTGCGAATGGACATAAAGGGGGTCATTACGACCTCGGCGGTCTTTTGAAAAGACCGCCGAGGCCGCGGGAGACAGAATACCGCCATTGCCGGCGGTATTCCTGTCTCCCTATTATGACATTTCCGCTGGCCCAGCGGACGGTAACAGTGTTACCGTCCGCTGGCCCAGCGGAAATGTCACATCAACATTGCAGCCAGCTCGTAATAGAGCCAGCGGCAATGCTGATGTGCAGCGGGTGCAGTAGCACCCGTCGCGCATTTCACTGCCCGAAATTCGGGCAGTGAATTGCGAGACGGGGCTATGCCTGGGGGCCCCTGCACTGCCCATGCCAAGTGCATGGGCAGTGCAGGGGCCCCCAGGGGCACCCCAAGTCCCCTTTCCGCCGGCCTTTCAATGGCGCTGTGTACTGCCACGGACAGGCCGGCGGTCGGGGACTCATAATCCCCAGGGCAGCGGTGCTTGCACCGCTGCCCTGGGGATTATGACCGCCAGGCGGAATCCTGGCGGGAAAATGGAGGGGCCGGGGGTATTGCCGTGGCAATTCCGCCACGGTCATAATTGCTGGCGGAACACCGCCAACATACCGCCGGCCGCCAGGGTCGTAATTACCCCCAAAGTGTCCTCAGGAAATTTGCAGTACTGTCAGAAAGAAGTGCAATATCTTTGCCATCACATTGAGAAAGGAGCATGTAAAGTGTCACAAGAGAGAATTTTCACCAATGAGTCTGCTGACATCACGTAAGGAAGTGATGATGTTTTTGGGAATGGTGGGCTACTATTGTCAGTGGATTCCCAACTTTTCCCTGGTGCCCAAGCCTTTACAGAGGCTGACATACAAGGATGTGACTGATCCAGTACCTTAGGATAGCTAATTTCTTTCCTTGAACTGAGAGAAAGTCTCTGTCATGCCCCTGCACTAGATATGCCTGATAACAACAATCCTTTTAAACATTTCTACAGTGAGAGGGAGGGTTGTGATCTCTCAGTGCTTACCAAATCAATGGAAATGCCAAGATGCATGTAGCTTATTTTTCGGTTACATTAGATCCTATAGATTCTGCTTTAACTGGCTGTCTCAGGCCTGTGGCTTCTGTCAGCACTAGTATAGAGGGATGTGAATATTATGTAAAGGGTCACCCTTTTACTGTATATGTGCCTTTCTCTGTTGAATTACTGTTCAATTACTGTTGACTAAGGTTAAAAACCAGCACATGAAAAGCAGCCATCTCACCAAATATAACACATGATATTGGCGGCTGAAAATGTAACTGTTGAACTCTGTGGTGTTTGTAATGATATGTGAATTTTGACCACTGACTCCATATTGCACTTAGCCTAGAAGAACACCATCACATTAGTGACCACCAGATACATTATGCCTATTGACTTTATTTCAGCATTAGCCGCTGCCACATCAAAAGCTGCAAGTAGTTTTCCACGTTGTACACTGTGCTCATGTTTTCATTTTTCATGTTCTTTCCCACCAAGGGCTTAGGCTGAATTAGAATGTACAATTAGCACCTTGGGATTGTGGCCAAGTCCCAACGTGTTATTTTCAAAGCTGGCCTAAATAAATCAGCATTTTAATGAATAAATAAACTTCTGCAGTGAGAGGGGCGTTCTCGAATTTTCTTCTCTTGTTTATTCAAAGTATAAGAGGTCGAGACCAGATGGACCGGGGACTGAGAGTGTTTTCAGATCTCAGGCATACCTAGGACTGTTGGGTGTGTCATCCTTCCCATGAGGATAATTGATTTCTCTCTCCTCGATCGTATCTGGGATCTGGCGATCTGATGCTGAATAGGAGGGAGATGAAGCAGGTGTGCCTTTACCTCATGGTGATGCATTTTTTTGTAATTTATTATTTGATCTGCAATATAATATAGATACATATATTTGCTGTGTATATTGTAGTGAAGAATCATTTGTACATGTTTTCATTTCATTGCTGTGACCATTTTTAAACGTGTGCTTTCTGCATGCTAATCTTCTTTTACGAACCTTATGAAGTGAAGTAATAAGGGGGTTTTTCTAACTTTGGAGGAGGTGTTAATCCGTCCCAAAAGTGACGGAAAAGTGACGGATTTACCACCAGCCGTATTACGAGTCCATTATATCCTATGGAACTCGTAATACGGCTGGTGGTATATCCGTCACTTTACCGTCACTTTTGGGACGGATTAACACTCCTCCAAAGTTAGAATAACCCCCTAAATGTCTTCTTTAGACTAAGAATTGCGTTCCAGAGATTTTTGTCAGTGCATGAGTGTTTCAGCTCGGTCATTAATGAAGCAAAACTGTGTTTTAAACCCCTCAACTTTGCTGCCAGGGCTGGATGGTGAAAGTGATGTAGAATATGAGGTGGACCATGATTGTCTTGATGTCACTGAATTGAGCAGGAAACAGAAACCAGATATATGAGATGAACCCTTACCTGAATCTGATTTTTTGCTTTATGTAGATGGTTCACGTTTACTAAACAATGAAGGAAGTTGGAGAACAGCTTATGCTGTCTGTACCCTTTCAGGAGTTGTTGAAGTTTCTTTGCTTTAAAGAGTATTCTCCCCTCAAGTGGTTGAATTAATTGCTCTTACTATGACATGCTGCATCTCAGACCAATTGAAAGTGACAATCTTTACTGATGGTCAGTACAGCTTTGGTGCAGTTTATGACTTTGGGCAACTATGGTCCCAGAAGGAGTTTATGACATCCTCTCGACCCTTGATTCCAAATGGCAAAAAAGTGGAAACCTCCTTGATTCATTCCAATTGACTGAGCAGGTTGCAGTGGTCAAGTGCCCTGCACATCACACTGTCGCTGATCATGTGACTTTGGGCAACAATTACACTGATGAGGTTGTGAAGTATTGTGCACACGTTTGCACCTTTAATAGGGGGTATACCAATGATTGAATGGATGAGATTAACTACAACCTTTTGTTGACTACAGCTGATACCTGGGAAGAAGTAAAGAGACTTCAACAGGAAGTGTCAAAGGAAAACAGCAAAGTTTGGTCAGAGAAAGTTGTGTCAAAAGAGATGATGACGTTTCAGTCTCAATGGATGTAACACTGGTGTTACCAAAAATACATTTCCATGGCCCATCTGATGTTGATAGTGATGCCATGGTGAGGTTGTGTAGGTAGACCTGGTTTAATCCAAAATGCAGATTGGTGGCTGAGGCTTTGTGTCACAAGTGTGCGTGTGCGAGCAAAATAACGCTGGAAAGAGAACTGCAGTTCCACTGACTCACATAGGGAGGTCAGGAGGATCATTTGATAGGATTCAATTGCACTTTATCAAAATGCCTGTGTGCATGGGGTTGAGATATGTCCTGGTTATTTGTGTATCTTCTCAAGCTGGGTTGAAGCATACCATACTAGAAGAAATGATAGACTTACAGTAGCCAAACTGTTGTTCAGGGAGCTCATTCCTAGGTTTGGTTTTCTAACTTTTCTGGAATCAGATCGAGGAACGCATTTCAATAATGAGGTCCTGAGGTTATTGTGCATAGCGTTACAGGTTCAAGACCTGAGGCTTTGGGTCCTATGGAAGAGGTCAATGGTCCACTGAAATCCCGACTGGCAAATGTGCTAGCTTTGATGTGTTTGAAGAGGCCTGATGTGCTGCCTCTTGTGTTGATGATTCCTCCAATTGTGTCCGATGAAAAGACTGGACTAACCCCACAAGATCATTATGGGGAGGGCAAGGAGACAGCTAGCAGGTCCTGTGAATACACTTGTGAACGTTATCAACAATATAGTCCTTAACTATTGCAAAGGCATGACTGATGTGGTGTGCCTGCTCTATGGTTCTTCAGGTTGGAGCATCTACAGCTTCCCCGCATCAGGAACAATGCATGACCTCAGTCCTGGCGACTGGGATTTGGTGAAGAAACGTATCAGGAAGACATGCTGGACTGGCATTGGCTAGAGCCTTACGTAAACTTCGCACTTGTATAGGGCACTACTCACCTGTTAGGGTCTCAAGGCGCTGTACGCACACCACTGTGGAACCCCTCCTGGCTTTTCCCTGTGGCGTTGCCACTCCTGGGCAACCCCCAGGATGAAGCCAGGCATCCAAATGCTGTCAGGGCCGTTGTGGAGATTAAGCAAGCTATTGTCCAGAGTTACAGAGTGGGACCCATTAATTAGATTAGGCACCGAGGCGAGAATGATCTGGTCCAAGGGAATTGAGCCCAAAACTCACCGAGGCGGGAATTGAACCCTGGTCCCGGGCCAGATCTCTGCATCAGGGTCTGCCGCTCTAACCATTGTGACACACTTCTTCACTTATCACCAGGTGATCCTGGTTACAAAGACTGCTGTAAACGGTAGAGGTCTCCCCAACTGGTTTCCCTCTTCCCAGACTCGCAGAGTTGAATATCCCCTTGATACAACGGCAGCTGTACCTTAAGTGCTGGTGGTTTCAGAGTGACAAGAGGAGCAGGTTAGTCAAGGTGTTGGGAATCAAACAGAGCTTGAAATATCACTTGATATGTCTGAATGGGGTCTGGAACAAGCCATTGCTGAAACTGAAGTTGAGGCTGAGCAATCTGACTCTTGTTTGTGGTGGTTAATAAATTAAGGTTGGACTTGGACACTGACAAAGGACGTAGTGCTGTGAAAAGGCAAGTGGAAGCTGGAGACCGTTGGCTCATAATACAAGAAAGAGAAAGAGTGACCTTGCCTAAAGAGTGTGTGTCCCAAACAATAGCTGAAGACATTGAGAACTCTTATTTAAGTGAAATCGAGGACGAGAGTATGGCAGTTAGGATATCGAGAAGAACAAAAGTGCCCAGTTGGGGCTACTCTTCACCTCAGTTGATCTATTTTGCAAATGATGCAAATAAAGAGTTCTGCAAAGAATGGGTTCATGATTCAAGTTGAACTGAACCACCATGAACTGAACATTTTGCTTGCGTTGTATTGTACATTGAATTTCGATTGCTGTTGATGAGCATGAACTGTGCAATCATTAGCGGCATTTATTTTGATTGGGATAGGGAATTAAGAAGAATACCTAGGTAGAAAAAAAAGAGGATTGTCCCACAGATCAACATGGAGTAGAGTTTGGGAAGACGATCTGTGAATATTTCTGAAATCTTTTGAATTTTTTTGCTGTTTGAACAGTTAGAGTTAATGGGGAAATATTCTGTTGCTGCTGCATTCTACCCAATTTTATATCTGATTTATAGAAGTAATGGAGCCAAACCAGAAAAGTAGACTTCGGTATATAGCAGGCGTAATATTGCTTATGCTCCTCACTGTATTAGTAGCATTGCTAATAGGAGTGTTTTCCTCTACACCTTCAATGGAGAAAGAGTCAATTCTTAGTGTTACCCAACCAACATTAAGCCCTCGAGATAGTGATATACATAATTTAGATGAGAAAGCTTTACACTTAGATGCATCTAGAGGACATTATTCTACAAATGCATATTTAAGGCTGCTTTACAAGTATATTGACGATGAAGGCAAGGGACTGTTATGTATGCACTGAATTACTTGCTTCTGTATCAGGTGGTATTACATATCACCATATCCCTGTGACTTATGGGATTTCTTATCCTTTTTTGTTAAGTTTGTTTTATGGAACAGGTCATTAACAATATTATTTTTCTAAATATGATTCAATTCTTTCAGAAATCCTTTTAATTGAACACTTGAACTGATGACCAGACCAACTCCTTTAGAGTTGAAAATAGCTGCAAGGATCTCTAAACCTGTTATGACTTACACACAGTTTATGCATACCAACACAATTTAACAAATTGACTGAAGTTGAGAGGAAATTTTTGAATCTGGTTGAAGACCGAAGAAGGAAACTAGAAACTAGCTCAAAATTTGAAGAGAATTTCCAAAGTCAGAATAAATGGAGGAGCGTAGACATCATTTAGCCGTTAATTTTGCTGCTTTAGCATTGGATTGGAAATATAAGGGAAGATTATGGGGGTCATTCTGACCCTGGCGGCCGGTGACCGCCAGGGTCACCGACCACGGGAGCACCGCCAACAGGCTGGCGGTGCTCCCGAGGGCATTCTGACCGCGGCGGTTCAGCCGCGGTCAGAAAGGGTAAACCGGCGGTCTCCTGTCGGTTTACCACTGCCCTACAGAATCCTCCATGGCGGCGGAGCGCGCTCCGCAGCCATGGGGATTCTGACACCCCCTACCGCCATCCTGTTCCTGGCGGGTCTCCTGCCAGGAACAGGATGGCGGTAGGGGGTGCCGCGGGGCCCCTGGGGGCCCCCTGCAGTGCCCATGCCATGGCATGGCACGGGCACTGCAGGGGCCCCCGTAAGAGGGCCCCGCAAAGTATTTCAGTGTCTGCAAAGCAGACACTGAAATACGCGACGGGTGCAACTGCACCCGTCGCACCCCTGCAACTACGCCGGCTCAATTCTGAGCCGGCGTCCTCGTTGCAGGGGCATTTCCTCTGAGCCGGCGGGCGCTCTTTTGGAGAGCGCCCGCCGGCCCAGAGGAAATGTCTGAATGGCCGCCGCGGTCTTCTGACCGCGGTGCGGTCATTTGGCGGCGGTACCTTGGCGGACGGCCTCCGCCGTCCGCCAAGGTCATAATCAGGGCCTATGTCTTTGGCTGGAAAGATCTGAAACTGACAATATATTTGTGGGAAAAAGTGAATGTGACCATACCTTGAAGTTCAAGGGAATTACTAGTTCTATTTGGATGTTGAACATGCCGTTATTCCTGGAGTTTATTTTATTTGTGGAGAGCAAATGTTTTAAGTTGCCCAAGGGATAGTATGGTATGTGTTATTTAGGTGTAGTTTTCCCAAGATTTTTCAAGTAGAACATCTTCATGCTCCTGCCTGGACCAAGGGTTTTGGACCAAAATGAGTTATTAGTGCTGGACAACTGGTGGGTGACATATCTGGTGCATTGATTCCATATGTAGGAGTGATTTTGAATGATCTGAAGATCAGAATGCTGTCTACCATAGTGGATAATTACCTACTAGCACAGCAGAAGATTTATTATTGGTAAATTCTAATATGATAGCAATAAGATCAATGAGTTTGCAAAACAGACTTATGTTATATATGTTACTCACAAAAGAGGGAGGAGTCTGCCTGATGTTGAGGGTTCAGCAATTCTGCACTTACATCCCCGACACGAGTAAGGATCTGGAAAAGTATATTAAGAATATGTTTGGCCTGATGAAAGATTTGGAGGAGTGGGAAGCGACAGGTGCATACATCATTGTGGGGGTTGAAATAGCATAATTTGGCTGTGCCATTATGCTTTCGAGGGAGAGTAACCAGCTACATATGCTGTGGTAAAACTCTTTCATGTACAGATGGTGCACTGTAAAGCCATATTATCAAAGTGCACGTATTCGCAGAAGTCTGTGAATATGTTATGTAAACCGCATCTATGCAATTACTATTCAAATATATTGGTGTTACAATGTCTTAGAAACAATATACTCATATAATCATTTTCTTCTTATTTTCTGTTTATGAGAATTTCATGTGTAACTTCATAATCATATCTGTGTTAAAAGTCTGTACTGAACAGACTGGAGTTAAGGTTTGTGTTTTACTTTCTGTTTAAACTATAATGTGAGGCATGCTCTTGTTGTTCAATCCTTTGATTTCCAGTTGCCACTGTACGGGTCTTCAGTTAATAAGAAGCACATTGTTAAGTATAGTTGAGGTGGTGTGAAGATGGGTTGCCAAAGACTAGGAGCAGTAACAAGGGGCTGTAAGAACAAATTCTCCTTTCAGATTCCTTAACATGGGAGTAATCCAAGGTCATGCAGATGTTTTCCAAAGTGAATGAAGGATAATTGTATTTATTTAACAATGGTGTCCTGTCATTGGACATTTCCTTGGCTGTCATGTCAGCTTCTGGAAGGTTCAGAAGTTGATTAAGGTTTTGTTTAGGGAGTCTTAGATTCAGATTCCCTTTGCCCCTTGACTAGACCAGACCTTTTAGAGAGGTGCAGACCTAATTCCTTTTTGGTAGATTAAGTGGCTTTATGCTATGCACATCTCTCTTGTCAGAAATTCTACTGAGGTATATGTAATATTGACACTCTTCCCTGACCTACCTTTAGTTTATTACAATAGTTAGGAATTTAAATTCAATGATTTGGCAGGAAAATCTGAGCTTATATACGAAGCATCATATGCTTTTTCTTATTTACTGTATTGTTGCCATTGAGATATTTATCTTTTATTTGCCAGTGAAATTTAATATTGTTCAACTATTTAATGCGCGTTAGGTGATTGTCTACATTAACAGTCTGTTTCTGTGACTCATTTATGTAAGTCTGACTCTGAATCTGTAATAAATCCCTTCCTAAACTATAAATCTATTTATGAGATTTAATGTGTGACCAAATGTGTTACACTGTCATGTAATGTAGTGAGTGAATGTGCTTTCTCTTGCCCCTAAGGACTCTTTAAAAGACTTGCCAGACTCAGAAGAATCGAGAAAAGACAGATCTCGATAGGTACACTATTAGTTTTGATAATATAACCCTCAGTGTATTGTCTTCCACACCTTTTGCCCATGCTTACATCTGCAAGACAAACTGTATATGACCACAAATAAAACCTCTCTAAATGCTACAATTCCTTAAATGAATATAAGTGGAGCGTTGACTAAAGTTTATTTTGAAAGATTTAGGGTTCTGGTAGTAATTGTTATTTTTTCTGTAGCACAAACGGAAAATAGTAATCCTAAGGGTGACTATCATAAGGGATGGGTTTTAGAGGAACAGGGACTTACAAATTCTTCATCAGTGGAGAGTGGCAGTACAAAGGAGGATGGAGCAAGAATACAAAGTTTTCTAGTGTAGCGTCAAGAAGTTTAGATTCTATTAAGGACACAGAGGCGAGGATTATGCTTCTCAATTCTTTACTACTTAAATACAGCAGCCAATGAAAAAAACAGTACCAGTAAGGACCAGTAAGAGGTTTTGAACCCCACCTCCCATAACCACCAATAGTAGACCAACAGGGGAGGCACCAACTGACGTCCTCTTTCTTTGAAAAAATCAGAAAACCACAAAAAAACTCATGTCCAACCAAAGTCTCTGGGAAGAAGAACGATCCACCAAATTCCGGATCTCCAAGAACGACCCAAGCGACGGCTCATCACAGGTTCAACCTTGTTTACCATCCGTGTCTGAAAGAAAAATCCATGATAAGACTCGAAACTCAAGATAATACAATTTCCAGGGTGGGAAAACAAAATAACTATAATACAATCATTGAATAAGAACATTCAATTCAAGTTAAATACTGGGTGGGATAATCCTCGCCTCTGTGTCCTTAATAGAATCTAACATTCTTGACACTACACTAGAAAATTTTGTATTCTATGTCAGGACCGGAGGCTCCGATTATGCTGGTTCAAAGCTGATCCACCACCAGATTAGACACATGTACTATAGGTTTATAATAAAACATTTTAAACATAGAATCCTTAGACCAATCGGCCGCTCTAAGAACATCTTCCAGTTTGGAACCCAAAATAAACGCTTTAGATGCCATGGCCCTCTGGGTAGAATGGGCCCCAAATAGCGACATATCAATACCTGCTTCAGACATCACCCAACGAACCCAGCGAGCTAAAGTAGCTGCTAAAACTGGATAGAAGGGTTTCTGGGTGGAAATAAGAAGAGAACTCAAAGGATCCACCCTGTAACTTGCAGTGCATTCTTCATAAACCTTTAAACATTTGACAACACACAAATTGGCATTATGTGGAAAATCTGGATACTCAACAGAAGAAGACATACATTTAGTACGCTTGGAAATTATAAAAGAAACTCCAGAAGGAGAAAACAACCTCCCTCCTAAATCAAGGGCTTTGATGTCTGACACCCTTCGACAGGAGATTAAACAGATTAACATAGTTATCTTTGCTGATAATTGTTTCATAGATATCAAATGATTTTCTGGCCAATTAGACAAAAAAGATAAAACAACATTCACATCCCACATCTGAGAATAACGCAGTCTAGGAGGCTTGGCCACTCTGATACCTTTCAGTAATTTACAAACCAAAGGGTGTTGCCCCGCCGGTTTATTATTGATCAAAGAATGCCCAGTAGAAATGGCAGATCTAAAATTATTTACTGACCTGTAATATAAACCAGAGTCTGCACACTCGGACAGAAAATGTATAATGTCTTTGACCTCGGATCCCACTCGATTCATGTCTCCTCGAATGCCCCAACCCACCCACTTCTTCCATGCCAGGGAATTTCGTTTGTGGGTGGAAGGAGCCTAAGCTTGTCGTATAAACGAGGAAGCTGAAGCCAAAAGGCCCTGCACCTGTGAGTGTCCCCCGATATTTTCCAGGCCATGAGACACAGTTGACCTGATAAGAGAAGAGAATGCGGGGAACCCACCAGGTCCAGAAGGAGCTGTGGAAACACCGGGAGACGAAGAGGAAGGGCAATTGAGAGTTCCGGAAGGGATGGAAACCAAGGTTGACTCTTCCAAAAGGGGGTTATGAGAACCGCAGACGCTGCTTGGCGTCGTAAGCACGTTGCTACTCGAGGAATCATGGCAAACGGAGGAAACGCATAATTCATCTGAGATGACCAATCCTGCAGAAACGCATCTGTCGCTATGGCCAGAGGGTCTGGCCTCCAACTGAAAAGATTTGGGAATTTGGAAGTTGAGGCAAGACACAAACAGATCCACCTGGCAAGGCCCCAAAAGCCCCATGACCTTCTGAAAAACAGAAGGTAGAAGTTTCCAGTAGCTTGCATCCCTCAGGAACTGAGAGTTCCAATCTGCCACTAGGTTGTCTTTGCCCAGAAGGAATTCCGCTATCACCATGATCTTCCGATCCAAACAAAGATGCCAGAATTCCCCGGCAATATTCGCCAGGAGGCGAGACCTTGTTCCCCCCAGACGGTTGATATACCAGACTGCTGACACATTGTCCATCTTCAGAAGAATACAACAATTGCTCTGGAGGGGGGACAGAGATCTGATGGCAAAAGAACCCGCTAAGAGTTCTAGACAATTGATGGGGAGATGCAATTCCTATGAGGACCACCTCCCCCCTGTCGAAAACGGACCACATCTCGCTCCCCATCCCCAACGACTGGCATCTGATTCTATCACCACCTTGGAAATGTCCCCAAAAATGGCCCTGCTGTTCCACACCTCCATGTGCGAGAGCCACCCCTGAGGTTCTTCTTGGGCTTCTAGAGATACAGGAACCAGGTGATTGTAAGAGAAACCCCTTTGAAGGAATTGGATCTTCAACCTCTGCAAGGCTCTGTAATGTAGAGGACCCAGAAAAAACGCTAGGATAGAGGAAGCCAAAAGGCCCACAATCTGAGCTAGGGACCTCAAAGAAACCATCTGTTTCGATAACACCAGCTTCAACTCCCTCTTGATTGATTTCATTTTCTGAGGAGGAAGAAGCAACTGGGCTAGTGAAGAATCCACTTGGAACCCCAGGAACTCCAATCGTTGGGATGGGATCATGCAGGATTTCTTGTCATTGATCACAAACCCCAGCTACTGAAGAAGATAAATCACCCAAAACAGGTGGGTCAGTAACAGCGATTGGTCCTGAGCCATGATAATCATGTTGTCTAGATAAATAATCAATTGAATGCCCCGCTCGCGAAGGTTTTCCACTACTGGTTTCATGAGTTTGGTGAACACCCATGGAGCTGAGGACTGGCCGAAAGGGAGAGTCAGGTACTCGTACCAACTGTCTTTCCACCGAAATTGAAGACACCGTCGGTGTAAAAGCGCCATGGGGACTGATAAGAAAGCGACTTTCAGATCTAAACAAACCATCCAGTCTCCATTTTGAAGAAGATCTCGTAACAGATGGATGCCTTCCATTTTGAAATGGCGATGTACCACAAAGGGGTTGAAATGACTTAAATTGAGCACCAGTCTCTGACCAACTCTCTTCTATTGCACCAGAAAAACGTTGCTGCAGAAACCCTGTGGATGACGGGAGGTTAAGGCAATGGCCTTCTTTGTTAACAATTCCTGAATTTCGCCATCTATAAAGGCTTTGTATAGTTGGGAAAAAAGGATAGGACGAGGCAATGCATGTTGTTGAGGGGCTGAAAGCAGCTCTATGGAATAACCTCAAACCGTATCTAGAAACCATGCGTCTGAGGAAATGGAAGGCCATTTTTTAAAGAAGAATTTCAGTCTGCCTCCTAAGGGGATAGAAGGAAGAGGAAGATTCATTACCTGTGGGGGCATTATCTATGGCTCTGTAACCTCTGTTCGCACCTCAATTGCTGCAGTTGCGTGCTGCTCTATATCTGGAGGGGTAGAAACCTGCTTGGGAAGGATCCTGGGTGTAACCCCTGCATCTCAGATAAGTACCTCTGGCAGGACCTTGTTGAAAACCCCGGCCGGTCGAGCATCCTTAAAATCGACCAGCCCATCCAAAAAGAGGGTTAAACATTCTTTTAAGGGAAGACTGGGATATATCCAATGAGGTGAAAGTGTTTACAAATTTAACAATGTCTTTCACAAACTTGTCCCTAAAACATTGTCCCTCGGCTAGAGGGCCCGCTTCAGCCGAAGCCAAGTCTGCCAACTGAGGGTCAATACGCAGTAAGATGGATTTTCTACTCTCAGACGCTAATGCGCAATTTGCATTGACAAGGAAACATATTGCATGTTGCGTCCACCCAGCCAGCACCTCCAGATGGATGGCCGCCCCGGTCTCCTGAGCTTGAAGGGCCAATTTGAGAATTTTTGCCAGAGTACCAGACACGCCCATCAACTTATCCTGACAAGCCTTGAGGGCTCTGTAAATTCCTTTCTTTGGATCCTTGAACAGGGGTCAAAATAGTAATCTTCATCATAAGAGCCATAGATCTCCACGCCCTGGCCTTAAAACTCTTCATCAGACATGATAATGCCATTGTCAAAACTTCCAAAATGGAAGTGCTCACAGATGCTGAAAACAGCAAATTTCTAAAATTGTTACAACCTCAGCCAGCACAGGTCAGGGGCGTCAGAAGACTCAACAAGTCAAATATATCAAAAATATGCTTAAAAGAATATTGTTGCACTAGGAGACGAGTGCCTGCACTGAGCAACAAGAAAAAATGCACTGTAGGGTTAAACTTGTAGAAATGTTAGAGCAGCTGGGGCCGGCGTCCGTAGTCCAACGAGAGAGGGAAGTTGACCTACGTCACTTCCCTCCCTCGTGGGATGTAAAAACCATGTGAATAGCCCAATTGGGCTATACATGCACGCCCCCAGCGCAAGTATTCAACGCGACCTAGAAGTCAGGCAAGTTCTGCCTGACCTACCCGACGCGTCAATTCAACTACTGGAGGGGGGCACACCCCAGAACAAAACAGCCGTAGTGGCGCATCTCCCAAAGTGAGTGCTGTACGACCCGGAAGTCAGACAATCCCTGCCTGACCCTCCGGACGGGACTGCTCGAGAAAGGGAGGCGCGACCACGTGCCGATAGGAACACACAGCCGCTGCTCGGTAAAGAAATGCTGCGATGCGCAAAAAGCAATGAAAACTCTCAAAAGCCCCAGGTGGCCGCCAGTCAGAACACGGTCGAGCGCGAACCAAAGCACGTCGGCAAGTATAATAAAAGGAATAAACGGACGTTACCAACATATAAAAATAAATGCAATACGGGGGCAACACGCACCCTAGCGCACTAGAGGGAGCTAAGTGCCACTATAATATACAGTAAAATATTCAAGAAGACTCCATATAGAACAATATAAAATAAACACAAATGGGGAGGCACTTAACTGACTGCGAAGCAGCAAAGAAAGAGGACGTCAGTTGGTGCCTCCCCTGTTTATAGACCAAGTTGGTCTACTATTGGTGGTTATGGGAGGCGGGGTTCAAAGCCTCTTAATGGTACTGTTTTTCATTGGCTGCTGTATTTATTAGTAAAGTATTGAGAAGCATAATCGGAGCCTCCGGTCCTGACATAGAATCACGAGGAAGAAATCTTAAAGATGGTTCAGGGGAACAAAGGAAAATGGTAGAGGAGAGGGACAAGAAGACAAAAACCAGGGAAAGTAGAAGATTTTGAGGATTCTACCCAAATAGGTACAGAAGACACAAATATTAAAAAATGTGAGCAATGGTTTGATGTTTTAAAGACAGACAACTGAAGGGAATTTGAAAAATCTTCCACTACTCTGATACCAAAACCATTTAACAGGCAAAAAGATTAAGAATTGGGCTAGAGAACAAACAGAAACTAACAAAATGAGAGATAAAACTGTTTGATCCTAGGCAAAAAAAATAACTACACATTGATTTGGGTATATTTCTAAACTTCATTATCCTTAAACTTTTGAGGAAAGAGATTTGACACAATTATTTATGAAGAAAGATCAAGAACTATTTTCCAAGGCTATTTTGTTTTTTATCAGGATGACGTATGACTAGCTAAACCAGCCTCTTCACATGCTAACACTTTATTTTCTCTTCACCTGTTTTGAATTGGTTTCTGGTGTGTGCTGCATCCCACATTACTCTTGCAGGTATGAAGCCTTGACCTACGCCCAGCAGCCAACTGAGGCATCTCAGTATGTGAGGGAGGTTTGGGGTTTATTGCTATTTGCTAGGTGGCTCTGCCTAGGTGACCTAGGTGGTTTGAACGCCACCTCAATGTTTTTCAGTCGCTCCACCGGAACCAACGTTTCTGAGTTCCTCACAAACTTAAAGTGTATTTAATTTTGGTACAACTTGATGCAAAATTATGACACACAGAAAACTTATGAGCAGGGGTGGCTCCTTCGCAATGGCGAAGGAGCGTCGCCCCCTGGCTAAGCCAGCAGCTGAAAGATAAAACAATATTACATTTTTGTTTTATCTTTCAGCTGCTGGCTCAGCAAGTAGCATGTTCAGGGAAGGGTGGGCTGGGCCACGAAAAGTGGATGAGGGATAAGGAGAGATTGCATCTAAGTATGCATGTGTGTTTGGCTGGCTGTCTCAGGTCGGTCAAACACATATGCGCACTTAGGTTTCTCCAACACGGCTGTGATGAACAGCTGGACTGGAGAAGCTGCACAGACCACAGGGTTGTATTTGAGTGGAAATCCAAGCCACTCAGACCAATCCCGACACTGCTTTCATGCTAGGTTTAGCATGAAAGCAGCTCCAGGATTTCTGAGGAGCCTATGTTGTTGTCCCAGTGAATGCTGGAACATGCGAAGAAGAGGAGCGACAAGCGAGGCGGCAGGAGACGGCGACGGGAAGAGGTAAGCATTTTTTTATTTTATTATCTATTTACTCCCCCGTCCCTGTCCCTTCTCCTGCCCTCCTCTGCCTTTGAGATTTACGACCGCTGTTGCTGCTATTGAGAAACTGAAGTATCTTCAAAAACGTGTAGCTGTGCATTCTGCTAGGGATTACTTTCCCTTCCATCTAACCCAAATTACATTTTACAAAAATATGTGTCACTCTTGTGTTTCAATTGCCTTGGAGCATACCGTGTGAGGTTTGTTTCCTGGCACTTTTAGCTTTATTTTGCTACAATGGTCCACAAATTACGCGCTAATTTGAATGCTCACTGTAGGGACCAAACGAACCTTCCATGACATTTGCAGACGTTTTGAGGTGCTCCTGTATAATTCGGTAAAGTGCTGTTTAGATTTTATGTAAACATGCTTAAATAATATTTTGATCTGATAGCCATATTTCACAAGACCTCATGAAAAAAATATATAAACACCATGGACAACAAAATCAAATGTTCTGAAATCGTTTCAGAGCAGGACTTTTGTTATGGCACCTATCATTTCGCCGTTTTCCCTGGTTAAATCGAACGTCTGTTTTAAAGTAGAATACATTAGCACTGTAAAAGCAGTTTCCTGTTCAAATAAATTACCACAGTACAGCAATCCTCTAGTGGGCAGGCCTACATTAAGCCTTATATATGGATACCAGTCAATCCATTAACCTTTGTTGCTTAACCTGTGTGTCATTTGCACCACAGTTGGCCTTCCTACTAATACCCTTTTCCTTAATAGTTATTCACCCGGAACTGGAAAGGGCAGAGCAGCATCTCTTTGACGCTGACTTTGCCAATGCAGTAATAAGCTTCCCTTTGCGCTCCTTGCTCCTCCTGCTTCGCTGTGGTTTATGTAACCATTGCTGGCGGGGGACTGCCATGGTTTAAGGGAGGGTTGAGCCCTGTAATCTAAAAAGAGCTGTAGAGGCAGGGGTCGTGTAAAACTGTAACGTAAATGTTATTCCTCGATTATCCGATGGGGTAAATGTCAACCGCTGCAGGCTAAAGCAATTGCAAAGTCACTGTGTGGATGAGAAGGGCGGGAGAGTGAGAGAAAGGGACAAACGGAGAAGACTGAGGGAGGCTACGCCCGAATCTTAAATCGACTATTTGTGTTTGCTTTGTATAGTTTTAGTTTCCTTTGCTTGGTTATTGCTTTAAGTTTTTTCACTCCGGAAACTGCGGTTTGACTAGATGCTGGTACTTTGAATAACAACAAAAATAATAATCAAACAATAATACCAATAATAAAAAGATGATATTAGCAATAATAATAATAATAATAGTGATTTGCATTATACGTATGTGATATTTATTAAATCATAATGATGATGAGGATGAATAGGATGATGATAACAACAGCAACAACAAAACACCACCAACAATAACGATAATAACGTTCTCAATCTCGATGATGTAAAAATCGTTGCAAGTACCATTTTTAATTTGGGTCAGTTAAAGCTCATAATATTTCTCATGTCTGCTCTGTTTACCTTGACAGAGTATTTGAAATGATAGTCTGCCTGGGCCTTTGAGATAAATAATTTATATATCAGGTATTGTAAGCAGAGAGTCAAGCCACTCACCAAGATGAAATCTATATCCCGAATACAAACTGCCCTTTTGTTGCGCATTGACTCATTTTCTCCATGATAACAGCTGCCCAGATTTAAGAGGGTGTAATGCAATTCCAACACCACGTTAGCATAATTTGTTTTACCCTAATGTGGGGTTAGAAGGCGGCACACCATTGTTTTTTTCATTGGGCCTCAATGGGCTTTTCAGGATAAGCGTCCACAAAGCTCTGACCTAGCATCAAATATTTTGTCACTAGCTTCACTAACTACCACCTTGGTGCACTGTATCTTAGATATGGCGCACACATGGTGGTGTTAGGGGAGGCACTAAGGGGCGCAAGGGAAGTGGTGCTGCACTGGGTGCAGCACCACTTTCCTAAAGTCAGGCCCTCAATATTTTAAAGTTCAGAAGACTGAGATATTGATTCTTAAAATATGAAAAGACTAGTGGGTGCTTTAACCTCATTACATTTCTCCTCTTATTCTCTCTTACATTTAGAGATCTGTGCGAGAAAGTGTATGTTATTGGGTTGTCATGGATATGCTGTGAAGTATTTGTTGTTAAACTAGAATGGTAGACTTAAGGCATAACATTGCTTCCATGAATGACATTCATGTAATCTTTTTCCTAAGTGATGTGATGCCAGCATACTATAAGCATTGGGCAACAAGCATTGGGCAACGGGAATACATAATTAGAACTTGGGGCCTGATTTAGAGTTTGGTGGAGGGGTTCCTGAGCCGCAACGGTGACGTAAACCCCACCCGCCAAAATATAAATTCTGTAGGATATAATGGGATTTATATTTTAGCGGATGCAATATCCGTCACTGTTGTGACAGAATAACCCGTCCGCCAAACTCTAAATCAGGCCCTAAGTTGTCAACTATACTCTGGGAAAGGAAAGCTGGCCCTGGTTAGTGTAATGTAACACAGAGCTGAGGAGAGGTAAATGGGGGAAATTAGGGAGCCTAAGATGTTGGAGTTTAAATAAACATTCGGGATTCATTAAGAGATTTGTGGACGGGTTAGTCCATCACAAATGTGACAGATTCCCTATCAGACTTACTAAAGGTGCATTATTTACTATGGTGACATATTATAAGGTGGATGGTAGCTCCATCATGTTCATGATGGAGCAACCAATCTACCAAATTCTAAATCAGGTCCTCTGTTTTGTAACACGTTTTCCCCTTCAGGGCTTCCTTTCTTTGGTGTTTCACAACCTCTTTCACCTTGCCTTGAATAATCTCTCCATCCTCTCATTTCTTTCAATGATTCATGCTGGATAGTAGCAAGCCTTCTTGTAGCCTCCATGTCACAGGATACATCTACTGCTGCAGATGTTTGGCTTCATGCTACGCTTAAGAGAAGTTATATCCAGTATTAGGAGTGACTGAGAGGATCCGTTCAATAAATTATCCTCTATTAGAGAAAACAGGGAAGTGTTTCCTCTTTTTTGACTTTCTCACTGCTTCCCTTAGAGTCTAAAGTTGAGCCAAAGACAGATAACAGACAATAACGTTTCCAATAATGTATTTTATTGAATCTGCTGCCCTACACCATAGATAAACTAGTCATTTGGTATGGGGATGCAGATTGAGGGAAATGATTATGCACACCAAGGAAGAAAACGTGGTGAGTGCAATTGGTATTTGACTCTCCTACATAGCTGAAACATTGAATACTCAGCTTGGTGTATCAGCTATGTAGGCCCTCTCCTAGTGGCTAGACTTGAGGTGAGTACTATAGCTGAGTATGAGCCCCTTATGTATTGCTGTAGATACATGTGCTTAGCATTGGAAACAAGGACACCTACATATGCAGCTAAAAATCTCCTCTGCATTCAGTGTGGCTGCAGGAGGTTGAGGTGTGATAGAGCGGTCCGTACTAGCAATTTTTACCTGTATTCGGACGCTCTTTAGGCCGATTAATCTTTTGGCTAAGTGGGACTCTCCGTACTCTATATCGGTTAATTTAATCAAATCAATAATCAATAACGAACATAAGCAATACCTTGATCAACATAACACTTAACAATTAATCCAGAATACATTTCGGCGAACCCTGACCTTTCAGTCAGGAATAACCACACCAGTTTATTCAAAGTTAGTGAGATAATTTCCCTATATTAACAAAGCTAGCACGATATAGATGTGTCTCAACACCAAATGATAAACATAAATGAACATTAATAGCTGTCCATAACGGCGAAACAGGTGCAACCTATGTAGCATTTGAATCACAAGGCATTCGATAATAGCAATGCAAATCACTAATACGATAATCTGTAACGAACTAACTGCATACATTTAGTCAGCATAACAAGGTCTCAAATTGCATCGTGCAACAAAAGGAATCCTCATCTAACCTCAAATTAGCATCGGCATGTGGGACTTCATGCGAAAACAATTTAGCAACATAAATTTGGAAAACTCCTAACTAGGGATCTTATCAAAATCAGCAGTTGGTTACCTAAAAGAAACACAATGCAATTGTACAATTTCCTTTCATATTTACCAATTACGATCAGCATACAAGGAAGTCTTCGTCTCACAGGTACCGTTTCTCGATCAGCATGGGTACCGTTTCGATCAGCATGGGACGGGGCAAAAGGGCAAGGTGGACGGGGCAATTGCCTCACGGCGGCAAGGTAAAACTACTACTTCATGCAAGGGATTAAATCAAAGTTAAAGTCTCTAGGGCAAGAATCATTTAAAGTCTCTTCCTCTCGATTAGAGAAAGCATCAAAGTCTCTTTCAAAATGGCGTCGCAGCAAAGTGGGCCATAATAGCTACGGAATGACGCGATGTCAGGCAATAGCTGGTAATGGCTACTTTCTTCTCGTGCACCTGGTTTAAATAGACAACAGTTCAAATCCAGTAGGGCCTTCCATTGGAGGGTTCACAGGATAGCTTCAAATTGTCCAATCAAAAACGACAGTTCTCAAGCTTTTACTTAAGCATACATTATCCTTGGAGATGGGTACGCAAGTTGCAACATTTTATACCAATTAACTCACTTTCAGAGCTTCCATTGTCCGCACCTGCAGATTGACCTTGGAGTAAGGAGAGAAATATGCCAGGCTGGCACGAAACCTTAAGATAAGCATGTGAACGATCTCAGTGGAAAAGTACAGCTTCAAGCAAAAATACACGTTTATTAGCACATTGGAAAAATACGAGCATCTAAACCGTGAGACCAGGCAACTAGGCCAAAGCCTGCACTAAAGTAATGCTAAGCTAAAACATTTCAAACAAGCAAATCGTAGCACACGTTTATGATTATGTCGGATTAGTGCAATTCTAATACACCACGTTATATAAAGCACGCTTATAAATGTTGGCAAACTACTCTGAGGGCACATTTTGTCCCCGTACAATCTTTATTAGTTCGGTTAAAGTCACACATGATTATTGCAGCACTACGTTTAAGCGTCAATAAATGAAAACCTTCATTTTCTGCTTCATCAATCCCTCCTCTGATGACTACTTGTCATCACACCAAATCATGCCCACAAATTTTATTCCATTAAAATTCTGTCAGTTCTCTTTTCCTTTTAATTCCCCTAGTTTTCGCTTTGTATTCTTCTGCCATTCTTTTCATTATTTTCTCTTCCTTCCGTCTTTTAATTCTTTCCATTATCATTATTATTCCCTTTTTTACTCCCCAAATTCCAAGTATGCAAATCAGTACTATTAAAATTCCCTGTATTATTTTTAATAATATTCCATTCCAAACTCCCCCAATCCAATTTCCCACTGAAGCAAGTCCTTTTCCAACCTTCTCCCACACTCCTGGTTCTTTCAGTTCCTTCAAGTCTGCACTCTCTTTTGTTAGATTAGCAAGCATAGTTTTAATCTTCACACTATTGTCTGGAATATACGTACAACAGTGTCGTGCACCAAGCATTTTGCAAACGCCGCCATCCTTTGCTAAAAGAATGTCTAAAGCAAGCCTATTTTGAAGAGTCATAGCTCTTTCCGCTGCAAGTTCAGCATCTATCAGGATTATAGCACCTGAAAACTTTGTCAACATGTTATCCACTATAGTAGACAACTTTCTTATTTTGATGGAATTCAACACAACTCCCAATGAAGGAATCATGGCTCCAAATATATCTCCTACCACAGCAGCTGCGGTCTCTCTTTTCTGGATACGATGAGATCCAGATGTCTTTTGAATCATCGATAGGTCATCCAGTTGATAAACCTTTGGGAACACTATACCCAAATAACATCTCCCCCACCATCCCTTTGGAAGACGATAATAGGCATTATATCCACAAATGTAATATACACCTGGAATGACAGGGTCGAGTCCGTTCATCATGAATGTCCATTTGGCCTTAAAGATAAACGTATGTTTACACTCACTCGCTCCTACAAAAATATTGTCATAATAAGATTCACCTCTATATATACAAAATTTCCCTACATGCCAAGCATCTAAAGCTATTCTCCCTTGTGTTTTTATTGCAGCAAAATCATAATTATCTACTGAAGTCCTCTTATGTAGCTCTTTTTCTAATTTCGCATTCATTTGTGCCCTTCTATCATCCGTGCGATCTAAAAAGCTTATTTCTACTGCAGAGAGCGAGCAGGTAAGGTTTTCCCTATGAGCGTGAGCCGTTTCAAAAGGTTGCATTGGCTCGAAAAATTCCCTCATTATTTTAGCATCCCAATCTTTAGCAATCTGGCTTAGCTGCGCTATTATAGGAACATATGCAAAGGTAACATCATAATTTGAGTAAAAATACTGTATGTTAGTTTGACCATAAAATCTAGACATTACTATACTACATGTAATCCCGTATGTAAGAGGCATGTGGTGATAAGTCACCCCTTCCTTTACTGATGTTGGTATCTGTGTACACACATAACAATCTTTCGCATCCATAGTCTCAACATATTCTGTTAGCAAGCGATAGAAAACATTATATGAAAGCTCCTTCTTATCATGCAAGTGTCTCTCATCTAATTCCAGTCTTTTTAGTGCAGTTAGTTCAGTAACAGTAACAGGAGCAAAAGTAGAAGCATCAATTCTCTCATCCTCACCCTTTTCCATGCATTGTAAGCTCTATTGCCATTATTATTAGTACACATGCAATTATCAAGCCTATACACACATATTTACAATATTTCTTTCTACTGTTTTGCGTCATGATCTGTATAGAATCAGAGAGCTAGAAGTACCTATAAAGAAACTATTTAGCAATTCAGTTACAAAGCTGAACGAGCGCAATGTTCACACAGTCTTCTTCAAGAGGCCAGGCACTTATCAGTTAGCAGCATTTGTCTCAATTCGGCAATACCTCAGTCTTTTATCAGTTCAGCAAAAAGTCTCATCCGGTTTAGCAATGTCTCAGCTGGTTGTTTGTATCACGTTGGATTGTAGCAAGCAATATCATTTATCACCCTTTCAAGCGACAGAGTCCATAAAACTTTTCTTTTCTATTGGTATCTCTTCTTCTTTGTTCTCGAGGCTAAGAGATACAAACTCGTCAGTCCAATCGTCATGAACTACATATGCCCATTCAGGACCGGAATATCTTCGGTTCGGTATCCTTTTCCTTTTCAATTTTGCTTCTCTTTTCGATTCTGCTTCGCTGGTACTTTCCACTTTTGTCAAGTCTTTTTCTTCACTCGGGGATGGTACCACGACAGTTACTTCTTTTCTTTTCTCTTTCACTTTTGGCCTTTCTCCGTCGTTCAAACTTTCTTCAGTCCTTTGTTTTGTTGGTGATATACTTAGTCTCCTCTTTGCACCATGTCCATTTGATGGACCTGGGATCTTTTCTGAGGAAGCTTGAACCTTTTCGTTCTGTTCTGCCTTGTCCCCTCCTTCTGGGGAATCAATCACGTTCTCTTTTTCTTTTTCTGTATCGTCTGCTTCTGGGAAAGCCCTCCTCTGATCAGGCACTCCTGCTTTTTCACCTTTTTCGAGCCCTTCGTCACCGTTACTTTCTTCAGGCTCTTTATCACTTTCGGCTGCTTCAGGTTCCTTGTCACCTTCAGCTGCTTCAGGCTCTTTGCTACCCTCAGCTGCTTCAGGCTCTTTGTCACCTTCAGCTGCTTCGTCGCTGTCTGAACTTTCTCCTTGGTCTCCCCCAAGTGAGTTGGTCTCTTCGTCCTCAGAGAATATCCCTCTCTCTTCCGTTCCTGCCTGTTCGCTTTCAGTTCGGTTTTGCTCTGTCTCAGCACTCAGCACTGTTTTATCAGGCACTGGCAGTTTTAGCGCTTCAACTTCCTCATCTGTGGGACACAACACTTTCTTTGTGTGACTGGCGTGGATCCAGTTGGGAACCCCCGCACACTTCACAGCGGTAGTTGTCGTCAGGATCACTTGGAAAGGGCCTTTCCAACGGGGTTCCAGACACGACTTCCTCACGTGCTTCTTTACCACGACCCAGTCACCTGCTTTCAGTGCGTGTCCTGGACCTTGGATCGGTGGCAAGGTGGTTGCTTCCACCTGGTGAGAGAAAGAGCGAACCACGTCAGCCAGACCCTTGCAGTAGTCTAACACCATATCATCTGTAATATTCAAAAGCGCGTTTGCAGGAACTGCAGGAAGTCTCATAGCCCTGCCCATGAGAATTTCGTGCGGAGACAATCCAGTCTTTCTATCAGGGGTGTTTCTCATTGACATTAGCACTAAGGGCAATGCGTCAGGCCATTTCAAATTTGTCGATGCACATATTTTCGCCATTCTTGATTTCAGTGTACCATTCATCTGCTCCACCAGTCCTGATGCTTCAGGGCGATAGCTACAATGCAGTTTTTGCTCAATGTTCAGCGCTTCGCGAAGTAACTTTATCACCTCGTTATTGAAGTGACTTCCCCTATCTGATTCTAAAGAGATCGGGAATCCGAAACGTGGTATCAACTCCCTCAACAATAGCTTTGCAACTGTAAGGCTGTCATTTCTACGTGTGGGGTATGCCTCAATCCAGTGACTAAAAATGCACACAATCACCAACACATACTTCAGACCTCCATGGACAGGCATCTCAATGAAATCTATCTGCATTCGACTAAACGGGCCACTGGCTCTGCCAATGTGGCTCGCGTTCACTACTGTTCCCTTTCCTGGGTTCATCTGCTGGCAAGTGACACATCGATGGCAAACTGCTTCTGCAGCTTGACGAAATCTGGGGTTAAACCAATCCGTTTTGAACAATCTTATCATGGCATCTCTCCCTAGGTGAGCTTGCCCATGATAGAACCGTGCAAGCTGTGATAAGAGACTATTTGGCAAAACAAATTTTCCCTCATTTGAAACCCATAACTCATCTGCTCTCTTTATACATTGTGATTTAATCCAGGACTCTCTTTCATCCTCTCTGACGTTATTCTGTAATGCTTTTAATTCATCTATTGTATCTACGACCTTCAAGGCAAATGCTTCAGCTGGTTCGAGTTCTGGTTCACTTATTGAATTCCATTCATCTCTGAGTAATATACAATTCAAGGCACAAAATCTTGCGACTTGATCCGCATATGCATTTCCCAGAGAAACATAGTCCTGTCCTTTTGTATGAGCACTACACTTTACCACTGCAACTTCGGCTGGCATTTGAATGGCGTGTAACAATTCCCTTATCCTTTCTCCATTTTTCACTGGGGATCCTGAAGAAGTCAGGAAACCTCTCTGTGACCATAGTTGTCCAAAATCATGCACAATCCCAAACCCGTACTGACTATCAGTATAAATGGTAACTTTCATCAATGCAGACAGTTGACATGCTCTTGTAAGGGCTACAAGTTCTGCTACTTGTGCAGAATAGACTCCTTGAAGCCAGCCTGCTTCCAGGACACCTGTTACAGTACATACAGCATATCCTGCTTTCAAAATTCCCATCCCATCTCTTAGACATGAACCATCAACGAAAACAATTTGGTCATTTTCATCAAGCTTAGTATCCTTAATGTCAGGTCGAGGTTTTGTGCAAAATTCAGTCACCTGAAGGCAGTCATGCTCGACGTCTTCGGCGTTCTCAATTTCAGCATTTTCACCAGGAAGCAAGGTTGCTGGATTCAACGTAGTGCACCTTTTCAGCTGCACATTCGGTGAGCCCAGAATTATCGTTTCATACCTTGTGAGTCTTGCTCCAGTCATGTGTTGCGTTCGGGAGCGGGTCAAGAGTATCTCAACTGAGTGAGGGACCATGACTGTTACTGGGTGTCCCATCACTATTCCTTCACTCTGAGTGAGGCTGATACCAACTGCTGCTACAGCGCGCAAACACCCTGGAAGTGCTGCTGCGACCGGATCCAAAGTAGCTGAAAAATACGCTACTGGTCTGTTTATGCCACCATGGGCTTGAGTCAAGCCAGACAAAGAACATGCATCATGTTCATGACAAAACAATGTGAAAGGCTTTGTGTAATCAGGCATACCTAAAGCTGGAGCCCTGCACATGCATTCTTTCAATTCAACAAAAGCATCCATCTCATCTCCTTTCAGCTCAATTTGATCCAAAGCATCCTTCTGGGTCAGCTTCAGTAAAGGCTTTGCTAGAGTTCAGAAGTTGGGAATCCACTGGCGACAGTAGCCCACCATTCCCAAAAACTTCCTCACCTCCCTCCTTGTCTTTGGTGGACTCATTTGAAGTACACTCGTTATTCTTTCCTTCATTATTTTCCTTGACCCTTTCTCTATCTGGTGACCCAAGTATTTCACTTTCTTCTGACAGAACTGCAATTTGGAAGGAGACACCTTGTGCCCATTCCTTCCCAAATGGTTCAACAGAGCAATGGTGTCGGCTGTGCAGCCACTTTCTGTCTTTGATGCAATCAGTAAGTCATCAATGTACTGTACTAGAGTTGACTCGAATGGCAATTCTAATGCTTCCAAATCTTTCTTTAGAATCTGATTGAAGATTGACGGTGACTCAGAAAACCCTTGAGGAATTCGACACCAACTGTACACTCTGTCTAAGAATTTGAAACAAAAGAGGAATTGGCTGTCCTCATGAAGAGGCACAGAAAAGAATGCTTGTGACAAGTCGATGACTGAGAACCACTCGGCATCGCAAGGGACTTGAAACATTATCACAGCTGGATTTGGTACGACAGGGCAACACTTGACTATGATGTCATTTATTTTCCTCAAATCCTGCACAATTCGGACTTTTCCACTCGGCTTTATTAGTCCCATGATTGGTGAATTACATGGACTGCTCAACACTTCTTTCAGTACTCCCTGCTTTACAAATTCGTCAATAAGTTGGGCAACTTTCATGAGGGTGTCTTGTGCCATGTGGTATTGTGGGGTCTGGGGAAAAATTGCATTGGGCTTTACAGTCACTTTCACTGGTTCCACTCCTTTCATCAATCCCACCTCTTTCCCTGTCATGTCCCACACTTCCTTTCCGACTGTTTCCCGTAATTCGGCTGGAATATCTTCTTCAGTTATCATCGGGAAAAGGCAAATCAGAGGATAATCTTCATCAACAGTTTCCATCTCATCCCCCTCTACACTGTCCTCTTCTTCCCCATCACTGCTCGTCTGAATTTTAATTCCCTCGTTCAAACACATAATCGAACAACCCAATTTGCACAATAAGTCTCTCCCTAACAGTGCTATCGGGCTTGAGTCACATACCACAAACTGATGTAACCCTTGATAGTTACCGATGCTGACTGGTACCGGATCTGTAATTGGGTTTGTCAGGTGCCTGTTTGCTACTCCCACCACTTGAATTGTCCTCCCTGAGAGTGGCAAATTTGGTACTTCAATGCTCTTAACAGTTGAACGTGTTGCTCCTGTGTCAACCAGGAATGAGACACGATGACCCATTACTCTTCCCTCCACGTACGGACCCTTTTGATCAACTTCCAAGGATGCTGCAAGCACACAATCTCCTTCTTCTCCTGAACTTTCACTCTCCCATACATTGTTTATTCCACTCTCACTGTGTAGTGGGAACTGTTGTACGGTGCCATTTGTACTCATTACCTGACCCGAGACCTGTGGAGGAACCATCACTTGCTGCTGACTCATTGGTGCCAAAGGTATTTGCATTTGCTGATTAGGTACCATGGGAAACTGCTGTTGCATCGGCTGCATTTGCGTCACCTGCATACGAGGCATCTGCATCTGCTGCGGCTGCATAGGTTGTAATCCCTGCAACTGATTTATGGTCTGAAAATTTGGGTTTGGACCTCTCATTTTCGGTCCCCTCATTGTCTGAAATGCATTGACATCATTGTTTTGCTGACCAACACCTGCACCTGCACCTTCCTGCACCACCATCGGGCACTCGCGTTTCCAATGTCCGACAATTCCGCACACGTGACACGGCATCACCTTCTTCATTGCCTGCACACCAGTCACAACAGTGTTCAAATCCGGACCATTATTCACAAAACCTCCTCTGCCTCTGGCCTGTGGCTGAAACGCCATGTTTCCCTGCAACTGCGGCTGCGGTTGCGGTACCTGCTGTTGGAGCCCTTGCAACCCTTGCAAACCTTGCAGACCTGTCAGAGCTGCTTTAAGTTGCATCATGATCACCTTCTCTTTCCACCTTTTCTGTTTCACTTCAATTTCGTCGCTACAGTATTTCGCATAATTCAACACCTCATCAATCGGTTTCGACTGCCAGCAAATCAAATGCGACTTTATCATCTGACTTATCTCTGGTCTCAACCCTTCCACAAATCTAAACACAAAATGAAGCATGTCCTTCGCCTCTATTGTCTCCGTGCCACTGTAGTTCTTGAACGCCTTCAACAACCTCTCATAGTAACTATGAATCGACTCTTTAGCCTCTTGGGCAGTTCGATCGATCTTCTGCCAATCCACATTTTTCGCGGCCACCTTCGTCTTCAAATGCTCAATCACCTTATAGTACAGGCTCATCACCATAGGTGAGGGTGCACCCGTCTCCCTGTCTCTTTCTGGTTCACTTGTCGGCCAACCTACAGCTCTTTTGCAATCCTCCCACAAATCTGCCGGAACAACAATCTCAAAGAGGGTTTTCAGGTCTTCCCAAATACATTTTGCAAGCTTCACAAACCTGTCAGTCTGTTGATACCATTCAATCGGTTTCTCTCTCAGTTTGGGAAAATCATCCGTAAAAGACTGAATGTCGCTTCTGTGCCACGGTACATGTATTAATTTTCCCCCTGCTGTCTCCCTCATTGGTAACATGGTTACTGCATCACTACTCTGCGGTCTTTTCTCGTTGATCTTTGGGACACTGTCTTTCCTCTTTTACTTTCTCTTCACCCATCTGCTTTCCCATTTGTCTAAGCACCTCCACACTTGTGCACTCTGCAACAATTCTCTAAGGTGCGCCTTCATGCCTGCTGACCTCATGTGTTCAAAATCTGTGGTCCCTAAATCCAATCTGTAGCTCCTGCTCAAGTGTTTTGTCTTGTCTATATCCACCCCGTTTTTGTCAGCTATTTCCTGCAAGCTTTTATGTACTTTGTTCACTTCTTTCGTAATCCTGGGACATAGATACCTCAGCTCTTCTTCCGAGTAGGACTCTAACCTATTCACACCCATAGTCCCTTCCACCAATTCTTGTGCTTCCATGTTCAACCTGACCCTATTCAGATAGTCTTCTCCCTTCCCACTGGCTGAGCTTTGTGTGGAATTCAAACTGTTGAACCACTGTGTCAGCTGTTGCGCATTCAACCCCATAAGTGTAGCATTTACATCGACTGCCATTGATGGTTGCGGCAACTTTTCAGTATTCGATGACAGCGGTATCACCAGTGGGGGACTTGACCTCACCAGTGTTGACTGAGCACATATGGGGCTAAACTCCATCAAGGATCCAGATCCAGCTGGCTGAGCCGCTATCGGAGTTATCCCTGGAGTGTTTTCTATGCACCTCCTTTCTGTCCCATTCTGCAGCATTGATCCCTGACGGCTCATACCTAAGTTAGGCTGACTGTACAAAGGTACCGGTGGACCTACAGTAATGGGTAGCGATATCGCATCTGGGTTTTGTCCATTCCCCATGTTCTGAGGCATGTTCATTCCCACACCATGGGTCATCATTGCCGGCATGCCCATCTGACTCCCCGTCATCTGAGCATGTGCGTTTCCCCCCTGCATCTGCTTTTGAGGCATCAAAAACTGGGTTGATTCAGCTTGTGCCAACGTCGGGTTGTGACCATTCTGTACTCCCCTTACTGTTGGATCTAGAATCATTCCTGCACTGTTGTCACTGCTGTAGTACCCTGGCATCTGCGGCTGATAATTTTCTGCTGGTTTCAACATGGGCACATCTGGATATATTCTCCTCACCTGCGGTATCTGCGGGGTGCACATTAAACTCGGGTCCTTAGACCCCGACGATGCTCCTGAACTCTGAGTTTCACTGTTCTGTACCGGTGCCGGAGGTGCAGAACTGGTACTTGGACCTTGTCCACTCTCCGCATAAGGTGGTGGACGGTCATTCAGCAATTGCATTATCAACTCCTCATCCTCTAACTCCTCTTCTCTTCTCAACTTTTCCTTGTCCTCTCTATCCCTGGAACACCTCCTGTTTGTCTTACAGGTAGCTTTCTTACCTGTCTCCTCTTCTTCCTTAGTAATTGCTGGAAACAATTTTATCCCCTGCAATACATCTGACCTCCACACCTTCTGTGCATTATCCCACCTAGCGTCCGCTAGTGTCTTTTCTACCTTTCTTATCCTGGTCTCGAACTTATTTTGCTGCTGCTGTCTAGCCATTAGTTCCCAAATTGCTAGAGCCTCAAACTGGGCTGGCCTTGGAGGCACCTTCATGTCGTACATCGTGAATCTCAAATTCTCTAGAATCCTTATATTGAACGTCCCATGGATCGGGAATGCTACGCTCCCATGTTTCTCTGTCAACTTGTGCCATTGCTTTAGCCAAAGGCACGGAGCTACCCCCTTTTCCTCCATTACAATGTAAGCCGGTGTGCCTTCGGGCGGCGTCTCCTCTCCTACACTCGCTTTAATGTAAGACTCCCCCTTCATCGCACTCCTGAATGCTTTAAAGAATTTCATTTTCTCGTCTTTTATTTCACAAAGTTTGTAATCAATAGGTGACTTTAATTCCCAGAATACTCTTCGCTTGCCTTTCCCCTTCCAATCGAGCCCCACGGACTGCGTCCAATCCGTGCGCGACCCTTCTCTGCAACCAACCTATCCCAGCGCGGCTCCTAGTGACGTCACACTCACACACACTGCGGCTGACAAAGCCTCGCGGCTAGTCCTCCTTCACTCAGCTCCTCTCGTAACAACTTCTTGCATGTATCGCGAGCTACAAAAACTAAAACAGATCTGTCGGTTTACTACAGGAAGGGTAACACAGTCGCTTCAGGACCTTAGGGACTTTTCACTAGCCTCAGCAGTTATTCCATCTTTCTCAGTCCCCACTTTCGCAAGCAAATCTGACCCGCAGACCTACTCTCAACTTGTCAATGATCTATTCTAGTGCACTTAGAATCTTGTCAAAGCCCGAAGTCGAAGTTTCTTTCACTCCCTTAACACACGTACCGACTCGTTGACCACGCCCGATCAACCTACTAAACCGCCCAGACCACAACATAAATCAACATACTCTGGAGTCTCTTGACCTCGCAGGGCCCGTCTCAACAACAACAACCACGTGGACCTTTTTATGCACAAAGCGCCACACGCACATGAAGTTCGACGACTTCCCTACTCTCACACTCGGAGTCGCACCTCCGCTATCTTCTATGAAGTTCGACGACTTCCCTACTTCTACACTCGGAGTCGCACCTCCGCTATTCTCTAAAAAAATAAAAAATCCTCGCAACCTTTTCACACACCCTGCGGCAATAAGCTGTGCAAGCGCAAAACCCTAACTTCACTCAAACCATCACTAGTACCGCCAACGCTGATCTCCACACCTCCATTCTCTCCATTCGCAAGCTCCGAGATCCCGGGAAAGTCGCGGTGGACCTAGCCCATCATCATTTTCCCAATCAGTTTTTATCCAAGAAAAATCTAATTCAACTTCTCGAGTGGGGTCTCAAAGGGCGTAACCGCTAATTCAACACCATGTACTTTAACGGTACGGAGTCCCAAAAGGCGAAACCGTCCTCTGCTACCATCTACTGATAGAGCGGTCCGTACTAGCAATTTTTACCTGTATTCGGACGCTCTTTAGGCCGATGAATCTTTTGGCTAAGTGGGACTCTCCGTACTCTATATCGGTTAATTTAATCAAATCAATAATCAATAACGAACATAAGCAATACCTTGATCAACATAACACTTAACAATTAATCCAGAATACATTTCGGCGAACCCTGACCTTTCAGTCAGGAATAACCACACGAGTTTATTCAAAGTTAGTGAGTTTATTTCCCTATATTAACAAAGCTAGCACGATATAGATGTGTCTCAACACCAAATGATAAACATAAATGAACATTAATAGCTGTCCATAACGGCGAAACAGGTGCAACCTATGTAGCATTTGAATCACAAGGCATTCGATAATAGCAATGCAAATCACTAATACGATAATCTGTAACGAACTAATTGCATACATTTAGTCAGCATAACAAGGTCTCAAATTGCATCGTGCAACAAAAGGAATCCTCATCTAACCTCAAATTAGCATCGGCATGTGGGACTTCATGCGAAAACAATTTAGCAACATAAATTTGGAAAACTCCTAACTAGGGATCTTATCAAAATCAGCAGTTGGTTACCTAAAAGAAACACAATGCAATTGTACAATTTCCTTTCATATTTACCAATTACGATCAGCATACAAGGAAGTCTTCGTCTCACAGGTACCGTTTCTCGATCAGCATGGGTACCGTTTCGATCAGCATGGGACGGGGCAAAAGGGCAAGGTGGACGGGGCAATTGCCTCACGGCGGCAAGGTAAAACTACTACTTCATGCAAGGGATTAAATCAAAGTTAAAATCTCTAGGGCAAGAATCATTTAAAGTCTCTTCCTCTCGATTAGAGAAAGCATCAAAGTCTCTTTCAAAATGGCGTCGCAGCAAAGTGGGCCATAATAGCTACGGAATGACGCGATGTCGGGCAATAGCTGGTAATGGCTACTTTCTTCTCGTGCACCTGGTTTAAATAGACAACAGTTCAAATCCAGTAGGGTCTTCCATTGGAGGGTTCATAGGTTAGCTTCAAATTGTCCAATCAAAAACGACAGTTCTCAAGCTTTTACTTAAGCAAACATTATCCTTGGAGATGGGTACGCAAGTTGCAACATTTTATACCAATTAACTCACTTTCAGAGCTTCCATTGTCCGCACCTGCAGATTGACCTTGGAGTAAGGAGAGAAATATGCCAGGCTGGCACGAAACCTTAAGATAAGCATGTGAACGATCTCAGTGGAAAAGTACAGATTCAAGCAAAAATACACGTTTATTAGCACATTGGAAAAATACGAGCATCTAAACCGTGAGACCAGGCAACTAGGCCAAAGCCTGCACTAAAGTAATGCTAAGCTAAAACATTTCAAACAAGCAAATCGTAGCACACGTTTATGATTATGTCGGATTAGTGCAATTCTAATACACCACGTTATATAAAGCACACTTATAAATGTTGGCAAACTACTCTGAGGGCACATTTTGTCCCCGTACAATCTTTATTAGTTCGGTTAAAGTCACACATGATTATTGCAGCACTACGTTTAAGCGTCAATAAATGAAAACCTTCATTTTCTGCTTCATCAGGTGGAAGCACTTGACAGATTTAGGAGGGAAAACAGGCATAGTGTAATAATACGTCTTGGACTAGTGTGTTTGTGTGTCACGGGGTTCCCACAATGGACAGATTCACAATCTGATTCGTTGTATTTGGGATTGCATGTCTTTTAACTTTAAACACCATGCAAATTACTGTGGATATGTCATGCCTGGGTCTTATGAGGCAGAGAAATGTTGCTCTGATTACTCTGTATCTTAAGAAGATTGTATTGATAGTAAGTGATGTATTCCATAATCACACTGTGCATGGCATTTATCAATGACTTCTTTTGTAATTTTGTCACTCAGTCCTTAAATACATTATTTGCGGATTTGGTGTGATTTAGTGGCCCAGACCAGTAATCAATGATAACTTTTGTATGGCAGAAGACTCTGGGCACTTCTTGGATATTTATCTTAAGGGTAGGAAGTGCTGAGGGAAACAAAGACATGTGGAGTTCTCCTTCTTGTCAAGCTCACTGTCTAGCTGAGGATGAGATTTTTTAGTGATACTGACAGCAAGCAGATAGGTGGGTTGCATGATAACATTGTCTCTTCACTTTAAAGGAAAATAGGGCTAGCTATTCCATCATTCTCTTCCAAATGTAGAAAGGCTTTAGTTAATCACACTTTGATGTGTTACATCTGTCTAAAGGAGGTTATGTTTCTTTCCCCTAATAATACCCTTTTATTTGTCTATTCCTCAGACCAGGTTATTCTGCATTGTCTGGGTGCTGGTCAATCCATTGTCCTTGTTTCTCTGAGTGGTAATTTTCCCAATTCATGAGAGAATGATTGTACATTTATATCTCATTTGTCTTGTACAGGGTCATTTAAAAGGCATTTTGATATGATTGCTGTACACCTGCTCTCATAAATAAGATAAGTGGCATTTTGGCTTGAGATACATGTGGTGGAAAAAGGCAGAAATCCTACTAGGAGCATATCTAAATCCTTGAGCACCTGCTTAGACTAGATTTTAGATGTTTATGACCCCCTTGTGCATACTCTGGAACTGATTGAGGAGCAACAGTCTTCAAGAACAAATACATCTCTCTCAACTCCAAAGATGGCTTCAGAGGAGTGTATGCTTGCTTTGCGATGCCAAATCACCTCAGTCATCTGAACATTGGGTCAGACTGAGAAAGGTGACATGTGGGGACTGATTACAAAGACCACTGTGGTAGTAAATTCACATAGGAGATATTTTATTTCCAAATATTTACTACACTGGAGAGGTTAAACAGAAGTTGGTTGTCATGAAAAATATTTTCTCAAATGCCAGAAGAGGATAAGCGTGTTCATTCTGAGTACTCCCTGAAACCTCTGTAGACATTCCCAGTACTCTTTGAAGATCATAGACATTTGTTTCCAGTGCTTTGGGAAAGAAGTGTCATTCTACTGATCAAGAACAATTATTGGAAAGGAAGAACCCAGAGAGGATAAAGCCTTTCCTATCCCAGCAAGGGTAGTTGTTTCCAGTTTTGAGCTTTGTTTCCTGAGTGAGCTGCATGACAGATTGACAACACTCTTTTTAAAAAGAAAATTAATTATGTTCTTGAGATCCTTGAGTCTGTAAAAGATAACACAGTTCCAGTTGTGGATACCACACTAGACATGGTCTCTGGTTTTATTTGCTCCTGATTTGAAGCTGATATAAGGGAAGACACCATAGTTGTTGTCCAAGACACAGTAGAGGATGTTGCTTTATTTGTTCCATCAATACGTTTTTGATGTGGTTGTAGAAGAAAGGGACAAATGTATGTGGAAGTGGGCCAGAAGGGAAGGGGTTACACTTGTCACTCCCCTGGATTGGCAAAGGCATTCCAGGAACTTCAACCATACTTCTCGGAGGAAGCTGGCTCTCTATGTAGTGTGCAAATCCAAGCACACTGTGCAGAGAGTCCAGGCAACTACACATTGGTTTACATAGGTACAAAATAGACCACCTAACTCTCTAATTTTTATGGTAGCTTGGTCGAGCAACTAGGGTAATCTTGGAGAAGTGCAAAGCACTTGTAGGACACACAGTATCAATAAAGCAAGACACACACTCAAAAGAATAATTCAAGACAAAACATACAAAAATACTTCAGATTTTTTTTACATTTTTAAGACCAAGATCAACAAAATCAGGTAAGTGCCTTTTAAGTTATGAATTTTTTAAATTTAGCAAAAATAGCCTTTTTGTGCATAATTATGCAACATAGTACTCAATGGAGGAATACTTGAAAAAAGCACATAAAATCAGGCAATGCATTTACCAATGTCACCTTTTGCAGGTATGTTGTGGTCATCGATGGGCCCTATGGATCAGCTGATAAAGTTTGGACAGCTCTCAGTTTCAGTGGGAGCAGCTGTAGAAAGATATTGGAGATAGTGCCTGGTTACTGCGGGGGACCACTTGGAAAAGCACTGCACAGGTGGACCTAAGGGTATATCTGGTAGTTTCACTTGGAGTGTTGAGGTCGCAAGGGGTAAGGGAACCCTTAAGGGACAGCTGGATCTTTGGTGCTGGGCACAGGGCAGCCGGGTGCAGAGCGAATCAGTGAGCCAGGAGCAGTGCGCAAAGGTGCTCTTGTAACGCAGGAGGTAGGTCACTTTGAGGGTCACTTGCAGGTCAGCAGGGGCACCCTGGTGGGAGGTCCTGGTGTTTTCTGAAGTTGCTCATCAGGGGTTTTGCCCTAGTCATTTTACATTTTGGAATGGACTATCCTTCTGGGTGTTCGTTATTAGGTAACTAATACCTGTGACAATGGTACGGTTCGACCGCTGGAGGGCGTGTGCCACCAAAATTGGCACACTTGCAGGGTTTATCTTCACAGTCCATCAGATGGGGTTTGGTCTGGCTGCGGTGTCCAGTTTCTTGGTCAGCAGTTAGTCAGTGAAATGAACTTCACTGGGTCTTTGGTCTTTGTTACAGGTGAGTGATGCCTTCAATCTGGAGGGTGATCGTCAGCAATTTTCTAAGTGTGGAGGGCCATTGGGGGTTTGTAGAGTCTGTCCAGTGCCCAAGCAACCCCTCAGCGCTGATTGTTGAGCCTTGGGTGCAGCAAGTAGAGTTTGGCACCGTTTATGGTGCAGCAAGACATTAGTTCTTGAGTCTTATGTTTTCTTTGCTGTTGGTCTTCTTTTTGTCCTTGGAATCTGAATCTCTTGTCTAGGGATCCTCACTAAATATTGTATTTAGTGGGCAGCTAGGGGAGTGCCTAATAGTGAAATATGGGTCATCTACTTTTGTGTGGCTACACCCACTAGGTGACTACTTCCTATGAGCAGAGATCACTTTCCTTCACCTGATTGGCTATTTTCCTTCCATGCAAGATGGAGGAAAATGAAATGGAGGGGTCACCTCGCATGAAACACCTTAGGGGTGGTGCAAGCTGGGGATGACCACTCCTCCATGGGGGTTTGCAGCAGGGTCATCCATCTGCTGCTAGCATTAGGCTTGGGGTTGAGTGTCAAGGGTGGTAAGCCCTTTAAAGCTCGCTGGCAGGACAGTGCACATTCCTAGGGGGAGGTGTGATAGCACAAGTACCCAGGAAGGGCTTTGTTCTGGGACCCAGAGAACAGGATCTCTCACCCCAGGGTTCTAGAATTTGTCTGGTGGTGGCAGGATGGTTGTGACTGGCCAGCAACCATGCCAAGGTAGTTAGCTTTTGCAGGGTGCACCTCTAAGGTGATCCCTGGTTACATTTTGTAATAAACCCAAAACTGGTACCAGTTTGTATTTATCATTCTGAGTGGTTTGGTACAAAACAACCCAGGGTTCAGAGTGACCTTCATGTAGCTGTAAAACTCGTACTGGGCAGTGTCCAGCACATACTTTTAAAATGGCTGCTCTGTTCACTTACTATGTCCCAGCTTTGGCAAGAACACAGTAGGGGCATATTGCTCATGCATCTATGAAGGAGGGAAACCCAAAGGGCAGATTAGGCTTATTACGCTGTGCTCAACCGCAGTGTAGGTAGGAGAAATATATATATATATATATATATATATATATATATATATATATATATATATATCATGCCTAGTAACAGTAGGCTAGGACTGTTATTGTGTGTTACTCTGTTAGTCACCTGATTGCTTTCATTGTGTTTTATCATCCTAGCTATTGTAATACATGCTTTTTTATATAAGATGCAGTTACTTCAATAAATCCTTATGAAATTATTTTCTGCCTCTGTTGTCTTTGCTTATATGAGATTTTCGGTAACTGAGAGAAAGGGATGGGATCTGATCGACCACGAATTCCCTGAAGATCTTTCTTGTCATGAGCCTGGTTGCCACAATCATCGTGGCCGGAGATGAGGCGCTGCCATTTAGCCGGAGAACTTGGATTAGTCCTACAGGCGTCATGTGGTGTGGACTCATATTTAGTGTCCATCATTCATGTGATCCTGTCTCCCAAATCCGAGAGCCTCATTAGCATAATGAGAACCCATGCAACTGTCTGTGCCATCTACTAAAACAGCCACATTACCTTCAAAGACATCATGCCTCCTCCTCCTTATCTGGGTGACAACCACCTGTGTTTACAGGCTGACAACAGCATACCATTAGGACAGAGATGAAGAAATGAAGAACTGTAAAAGAAGAAAAAAAAATCAAATCAACAAGCCTTTTCCATCTATGCACTCAGAATCTGATATATCATACCATATCCTTAAGGACTGCCTCAAGTTGGAAGACGGAAGAATGCTGACCGTGTGACACAGAGAGCAACAGAAGCCATTGGGAAGAGGAAGCATGGAGTGGGGCCGCAGGGAAGCTGCAGGAAGTGCAAAGTGTAGAGCGAGGAGGAAGAAGAAGGAGCATCGGCCAAGCAGCTTCGGCTGCCCAGGCAGAGTCTTGGTCGAATCTTGGTTGAGCTGCTCTGGCCATGCTGTGCTTGTTGCCGCCCCCGTCCACCGACCTACCTGCCTGCCATGGCCTATGAACCTGTCCTGGCCTGCCCTGATGCTGAAAGCAAGAAAAAGGAGGGAGTCTCCCTGACAGCGTTTACCGCCGGCCCAACTGCAGTCTTGCTGACCTCCCAGCCTGGCTCACTGTCCTACCACTAGAAGCAGGGAGAAGAAGGGGTAAGTCTCCCGCTTTCCCGGCAGTCCGACGTTCTGCTCCTGGTCACCTCCTCCCACAGCTGCACTTTAACTTTTAGACTGACCCAGCCCTTTTTATCAAGCCGCCTTCACCTTTCACCCTTTGCAGTACCAAAGGGGTGTAGACTGGGGATCCGTGGGCTTGTGGCACTGGTGATCATTCCAGTCGGCCCCATAGTGTGTCTCCACCTGCGCCCAGCCCATTTCATTGGACTAAGGAGTGGTCTGGAGCTTCAGCAGGAAAATGGCAAAACTGTTCCCGATGTGAGCTTCCGGTGAGATGTGCTGTGTCTGGAGCCCCCGGAGAACCTGGAGCTTGGAGTGCCTGTGGCAATCAGGATGTACTAGGCCACAGGCAGCCTGCTAGGAGCAGAAGCAGCTGGCGTTAGGCCAGTGTGGTTTGCTAGGCATTGCTGTCCTGCTCTGCTTGCCCCTGGCTGTTGACGGGCACTGGAAGTGCATCAGAAGTTGTTTGCCCTGCTTCTTAACCCCTTCCCCGCCAGGGACTTAATGGTTACGTCCATGGCAGCGCCCGTGTGGCGCCATGGACGTAACCATTACGTCCTGGGACTGGCAGTCGGGGGAAGCGCTAGCGCTTCCCCCGAGGGCCGCCCCCCAACACCCCCAGGCCAGGGCTGAAAGGGGAATCCTTTCATGATTTCATGGAAAGGGGGAAAGACGCGCTGGAAGCCATTTGCTTCCAGCGCGTCTAAGGGAGAAGGTGAGTTTTTCCCCTTCGTGCGGGGTGGGGGTGCATTGAGAGAGGCATCGAGGGAAAGGAAAGGGTTTTCCTTTCCCTCGATGTCTATTTGAGCATTCCTGCTGCCCGATCGCGATGCGATCGGGCAGCAGGAATGCCCACTAGACACCAGGGATTTGTCTTTTGAATGCATACTAGTGTAGGGGAGCGACCCCTCGGGCAAGGGTCGCTCCCCTTTGGGGGCACATGTATTTTACGTCGTTTCTGCCCCCCCTGGGGGCAGATTGGCCCTATTTTTAGGCCGATCTGCCCCCAAGGGGGGCAGAAAGCCACTAGACACCAGGGATTTTATTGTTGATTTGTATTTTTTGTGTTGGGGGGCGGCCCCTTGGGCAAGGGTCGCTCCCCTTTGGGGGCAAATGTATTTTACGTCGTTTCTGCCCCCCCTGGGGGCAGATTGGCCCTATTTTTAGGCCGATCTGCCCCCAAGGGGGGCAGAAAGCCACTTGACACCAGGGATTTTATTGTTGATTTGTATTTTTTGTGTTGGGGGGCGGCCCCTTGGGCAAGGGTCGCCCCCAGGGGCCCTCATGTATTTTTGGGCAGTTCTGCCCCCCTTGGGGGCAGAGAGGCCTATTTTTTTTAGGCCTTTCTGCCCCCAAGGGGGGCAGAATCCCAATAGCGCCAGAAATAGTATGTATGTATGTGTGCTTTGTGTTGGGGGGTGGCCCCTTGGGCAAGGGTCGCTCCCCCCAGGGGCGCAATGTATTTATTGTCGTTTCTGCCCCCCTTGGGGGCAGATTGGCCCTATTTTTAGGCCGATCTGCCCCCAAGGGGGGCAGAAAGCCACTAGACACCAGGGATTTTATTGTTGATTTTTATTTTTTGTGTTGGGGGGTGGCCCCTTGGGCAAGGGTCGCCCCCAGGGGCCCACATGTATTTTTGGGCAGTTCTGCCCCCCTTGGGGGCAGAGAGGCCTATTTTTTTTAGGCCTTTCTGCCCCCAAGGGGGGCAGAATCCCAATAGCGCCAGAAAGATATGTTTGTATGTGTGCTTTGTGTTGGGGGGTGGCCCCTTGGGCAAGGGTCGCTCCCCCCGGGGGCGCAATGTATTTATCGTCGTTTCTGCCCCCCTTGGGGGCAGATTGGCCCTATTTTTACGCCGATCTGCCCCCAAGGGGGGCAGAAAGCCACTAGACACCAGGGATTTTATTGTTGATTTGTATTTTTTGTGTTGGGGGGCGGCCCCTTGGGCAAGGGTCGCTCCCCTTTGGGGGCAAATGTATTTTACGTCGTTTCAGCCCCCCCTGGGGGCAGATTGGCCCTATTTTTAGGCCGATCTGCCCCCAAGGGGGGCAGAAAGCCACTAGACACCAGGGATTTTATTGTTGATTTTTATTTTTTGTGTTGGGGGGTGGCCCCTTGGGCAAGGGTCGCCCCCAGGGGCCCACATGTATTTTTGGGCAGTTCTGCCCCCCTTGGGGGCAGAGAGGCCTATTTTTTTTAGGCCTTTCTGCCCCCAAGGGGGGCAGAATCCCAATAGCGCCAGAAAGATATGTTTGTATGTGTGCTTTGTGTTGGGGGGTGGCCCCTTGGGCAAGGGTCGCTCCCCCCGGGGGCGCAATGTATTTATCGTCGTTTCTGCCCCCCTTGGGGGCAGATTGGCCCTATTTTTACGCCGATCTGCCCCCAAGGGGGGCAGAAAGCCACTAGACACCAGGGATTTTATTGTTGGTTTTTATTTTTTGTGTTGGGGGCGGCCCCTTGGGCAAGGGTCGCCCCCAGGGGCCCACATGTATTTTTGGGCAGTTCTGCCCCCCTTGGGGGCAGATATGCCTATTTTTTAGGCCTTTCTGTCCCCAAGGGGGGCAGAATCCCCATAGCGCCAGGGATACTATGTGTGTGTGTGTGCTTTGTGTGGGGGTGTGGCCCCTTGGGCAAGGGTCGCCCCCCCCAAAGGGTGCAATGTAATCTGGGCGATTTCTGCCCCCTCCCCTTGGGGGTAGATTGGCCTATTTTTTTTTAGGCCCATCTTCCCCCAAGCAGAGAAGACTAGACACAAGGGAAAATGAAAAAATGGTTAGTGGCGGAGTGTTTGTCAACTGGCGAAGTATTTGCTTTTATGATAATAACAGTTTTTCTCCTTTTTGTTTTAGTTCAAAGCTTTTGCTGACTTTGCTGTGGCTTGTTGCAGTTTTGGCAGTAGTTGTCCTGCGGTTTGCGTAGTTGCATGTTTTAGGTAAGTAAATAAATTTACTCCAAGTGAGTATTGTTGCAATGCATGAATGACATGTTTGTAGGTGGTGTACTGAATGCAGGATTGTGTGTGAAATTGTCCTTAGAGTTATGCACAATGATTATTGTGTTGTCTTATGTCTAATTTGCTTATTTTTTTCTCTTTTTAGTGGGATATCGTTGGTGATTGCTGTGGCTGTGCAGAGTAGTTGCTGGTGAGTCAAGCTTTTTCAGGCAAGTGAGCAGTATAGTTTTTGAGTTTATAATTCTTAGTGATAAACCTATACTTTGTTACTTATCTTACACAGTGCTGGTTGTTGGTGGTGTATTTGTCCAGTTAATTTTTGTAGGAAGGATCATGGCCAGCCGTAGGATGACCGCTCAGCAGGTTGTTAGTGTGCTTTTTGAGTCATCTTCTGACCATGAATATGAGACTGACTCTGCATCTGAGGCAGAGGAGGAAGTGCAGGATTCTGGAAGTGAATTTTCTGTCAGAGATGAATCATCTGATGATGAAGCCACTCTCAGTGCTGATGAAGGGCCTGTTTTAGAGGAGGACAGTGATGTGCCAATGGTGCAGGAGCCAGCGGCTGAAAGGCTTCCCATTGGAAGACCTGACGCATGGGTTGCACCAAACATGGAGCAGCCACAGTTGCCTGCGTTTACTGGTTTTCCTGGGTGTCGAGTTAATACGGAAAACTTTTTGCCCGTCAACTTTTTTGAGTTGTTTATGGACGATATATTTTGGAAGAGATTGTTGAGCAGACTAATTTGTATGCAGAGCAGTTTTTGAGGGACAACGCTGCCAGACTTAGGCCACACTCTAGAGCTAGCCGGTGGATTCCCACAAATCTGGAAGAGTTGAAAAAGTTCTTGGGTTTAACTTTTTTGATGGGGCTGATAAGGAAGCCGTCGCTGTCTTCATATTGGTCTACTAGTCCCTTGATGGCAACTGCTATATTTCCTGCCATCATGAGTCGTAACCGGTATGAGCTTCTTCTTCGGATGTTGCATTTTGTAGATAATGCTTTAGCCTTGCCACGAGATCATCCTGATTCTGACCGTCTTTTTAAGATTAGACCTGTCCTTGATCATTTGGTAGATCGGTTTTCAGAGATCTATGTTCCAGGGAAAGAAATATCTGTAGATGAGTCTTTGGTCCTGTTCAAGGGTCGTTTGGTTTTTAGGCAGTACATTCCTAGCAAGAGGGCACGGTATGGAATTAAATTGTATATGCTGTCAGAAAGTAGTATAGGATATGTTTATAATTTCCGGGTCTACACTGGTAGGGATTCCAATATTGACCCCCCTGGTTGTCCTCCCACTTTTGGAGTTAGTGAGAAAATTGTGTGGGAACTTGGTAGACGACTGTTTAACAAAGGTCACCATTTATATGTAGATAACTTCTACACTGGAGTTCGGTTGTTCAAGGAGTTGTTCAGAGTGGACACTGTTGCTTGTGGCACAATCCGCTCTAATCGGAAAGGCTATCCAAAAGAGCTTGTCTGTAAAAAACTTGATAAGGGACAGTGCAGTGCCTTGCGGAATGATGAGCTGCTAGCTCTGAAATTTGTAGACAAGAGGGATGTATACATGCTAAGCACCATCCATGATGAGAGTACTTCACCTGTGGCTGTTTGGGGTCAGGTTGCCGAAGTGCGCAAACCTGTGTGCATCTTAGACTATAATAAGCACATGGGTGGTGTTGATAGAGTAGATCAGAGGTTAGAACCTTACACTGCTGCTCGTAAGTCTTATGTGTGGTATAAGAAATTAGCGCTTCACTTGTTCCACTTGGCAACTTTTAATGCTTTTGTTGTGTTTAAGGATAGTTCTCCAGAGTCAAGGATGACATTTGTGAAATTTCAGGAGTCTATCATAGCTAGCCTTGTTGTGCTGGAACAGGCAAGAGTTCCTAGAGAAGCAGTGGTGGAGGATGTGGCTAGATTTAAAGATCGTCACTTTGCTGAGCACATTCCTCCCACGGCCAAAAAAAACTTTCCTGCTAAGAGATGTAGAGTCTGTGCTCGAAGAGGTATCAGGAAGGAGACTAGGATGTACTGCCCTGATTGTCCTTCAAAGCCTGGGCTGTGTGTGGGTGGCTGTTTCAGGAGCTACCACACACAGAAGAATTATTGGGAAATTCCGTGAGCGTAAACTGGTGTTTTATATTTTTATATGTTCGGTTTCACGGTTGGCATTAGTCATGTATTCAGTTAGAGCTTTTGTGTTTGTAGTTTTGTACTAATTTATGATTAGTGGTTTCTTTGTTGTTTAAAAACAAAAAAAAGGGGATGGCATGTGTAGAGTGGCGCTTGGCTGGCGGCGTGGGTGTGGTGGCGCTTGGCTGGCGGTGTGTGTGGGGTGGCGCTTGGCTGGCGGTGTATGTGGGGTGGCGCTTGGCTGGTGGTGTGTGTGGGGTGGCGCTTGGCTGGCGGTGTGTGTGGGGTGGCGCTTGGCTGGCGGTGTGTGTGGGGTGGCGCTTGGCTGGCGGTGTGTGTGGGGTGGCGCTGGGCTGGCGGTGTGTGTGGGGTGGCGCTTGGCTGGTGGTGTGGGTGGGGTGGCGCTTGGCTGGTGGTGTGGCGCTTGGCTGGCAGTGCCGGCCAAACGCCAGTCCACACACTCATCAGCTGGTGTGATTGCTGTATCAGGCATGTGGGCGTATGAAAGTGATGGGCCCTTGACTGGCGCTGTCTGTGGATGCGAGTCTTGTAATGTGCTGGGCCCGTGGCTGGCGGCGTGAATGGTCTAGTGCATGTCATGTATGAAAGGTGTGTGAATGGACTGTAAAGCGGTTGGTGCCTTGTCGTGGCTTTACAGCTCACGAGCTGTGAGTCATTGGTTCAGTTTTTTGGCCTTTCAGTTATTACCAGTGCATTTCACTTTTGTGAAATCTCTTGTTAATAAAATTTGATCTACTGAACCATCACTCACCCTCGTGCCAAATCCAACCAGTATGTGTGGTACAAATGACAAAACCTGCTCCGCTGTAATCAGGCGTCGCAGCACACTTGAGACACGCTAGGTGCCTCGGGTGGGACCCCGATGATGAAGCATGCCACCAACTCGGTTGGTGGGTGAGGGGTCTTCTTCACATAACCTAAGTGTGTTTCTTTTCACAATTTTAGTGTTTGGCACATCACGGACGTATGTGCACACATCAAAGTGATATATTCCACAAATACCTGTGTTTGGGGGGGAGGGCCCACCTATGTTTTTGGTCCTGGGTGCGGCCGTCATGTAAGGAAACCTACAAAACCCAGAAACTTTTTAAAACTAGGCACCCCAAGGAGTCTAGGGAGGTGTGGCTTGTGTGGCTCCCCCAACATTTTCTTACCCAGACTCCTCTGTAAACCTCAAAATTTGCATAAAAAAGCATATTTTCCTGATTTTTCTTAGTAGGATCACCGCTCCAGCACAAAATTCCTACTCCCCAGTTTTCCCCTCAGTCTCCCAAGTAAAATGACACCTCACTTATGTGGGTCCCCAAAGCAGAGTCCGTCTAAAGATGTATAAAAGAATATGCCCTTATAAACTTGCTGTGCTATCCCTTCTATCCCTTCAGGTTTTGGGCCTTATTCTGTTGCAGGCACCTGGCCCACCCACACAAGTGAGGTATAATTTTTATCGGGATACTTGGGGGAACGCTGGGTGGAAGGAAATTTGTGGCTCCTATCAGATTCCAGAACTTTCTGCCACAGAAATGTGAGGAACATGTGTTTTTTTAGCCAAATTTTGAGGTTTGCAAAGGATTCTGGGTAACAGAACCTGGTCCGAGCCCCGCAAGTCACCCTCCTTGGATTCCCCTAGGTCTCTAGTTTTCAGAAATGCACAGGTTTGGTAGGTTTCCCTAGGCGCCGGGTGAGCTACAGGCCAAAATCCACAGGTAGGCACTGTTTTCTCCCAAAAGTTTGGATGTGTCCACGTTGCGCTTTGGGGTGTTTCCTGTCGCAGGCGCTAGGCCTACCCACGCAAGTGAGGTATCATTTTTATCGGGAGACTTGGGGGAACGCTGGGTGGAAGGAAATTTGTAGCTCCTCTCAGATTCCAGAACTTTCTGCCACAGAAATGTGAGGAACATGTGTTTTTTTAGCCAAATTTTGAGGTTTGCAAAGGATTCTGGGTAACAGAACCTGGTCCGAGCCCCGCAAGTCACCCCTCCTTGGATACCCCTAGGTCTCTAGTTTTCAGAAATGCACAGGTTTGGTAGGTTTCCCTAGGTGCCGGCTGAGCTAGTGGCCAAAATCTACAGGTAGGCACTTCGCAAAAAACACCTCTGTTTTTTTCCAAAATTTAGGATGTGTCCACGTTGCGCTTTGGGGTGTTTCCTGTCGCCGGCGCTAGGCCTACCCACGCAAGTGAGGTATCATTTTTATCGGGAGACTTGGGGGAACGCTGGGTAGAAGGAAATTTGTAGCTCCTCTCAGATTCCAGAACTTTCTGCCACAGAAATGTGAGGAACATGTGTTTTTTTAGCCAAATTTTGAGGTTTGCAAAGGATTCTGGGTAACAGAACCTGGTCCGAGCCCCGCAAGTCACCCCTCCTTGGATTTCCCTAGGTCTCTAGTTTTCAGAAATGCACAGGTTTGGTAGGTTTCCCTAGGTGCCGGCTGAGCTAGAGGCCAAAATCTACAGGTAGGCACTTCGCAAAAAACACCTCTGTTTTTTTCCAAAATTTAGGATGTGTCCACGTTGCGCTTTGGGGTGTTTCCTGTCGCCGGCGCTAGGCCTACCCACGCAAGTGAGGTATCATTTTTATCGGGAGACTTGGGGGAACGCTGGGTGGAAGGAAATTTGTAGCTCCTCTCAGATTCCAGAACTTTCTGCCACAGAAATGTGAGGAACATGTGTTTTTTTAGCCAAATTTTGAGGTTTGCAAAGGATTCTGAGTAACAGAACCTGGTCCGAGCCCCGCAAGTCACCCCTCCTTGGATTCCCCTAGGTCTCTAGTTTTCAGAAATGCACAGGTTTGGTAGGTTTCCCTAGGTGCCGGCTGAGCTAGAGGCCAAAATCTACAGGTAGGCACTTCGCAAAAAACACCTCTGTTTTTTTCCAAAATTTAGGATGTGTCCACGTTGCGCTTTGGGGTGTTTCCTGTCGCCGGCGCTAGGCCTACCCACGCAAGTGAGGTATCATTTTTATTGGGAGACTTGGGGGAACGCTGGGTGGAAGGAAATTTGTAGCTCCTCTCAGATTCCAGAACTTTCTGCCACAGAAATGTGAGGAACATGTGTTTTTTTAGCCAAATGTTGAGGTTTGCAAAGGATTCTGGGTAACAGAACCTGGTCCGAGCCCCGCAAGTCACCCCTCCTTGGATTCCCCTAGGTCTCTAGTTTTCAGAAATGCACAGGTTTGGTAGGTTTCCCTCGGTGCCGGCTGAGCTAGAGGCCAAAATCTGCAGGTAGGCACTTCGCAAAAAACACCTCTGTTTTTTTCCAAAATTTAGGATGTGTCCACGTTGCGCTTTGGGGTGTTTCCTGTCTCCGGCGCTAGGCCTACCCACGCAAGTGAGGTATCATTTTTATCGGGAGACTTGGGGGAACGCTGGGTGGAAGGAAATTTGTAGCTCCTCTCAGATTCCAGAACTTTCTGCCACAGAAATGTGAGGAACATGTGTTTTTTTTGCCAAATTTTGAGGTTTGCAAAGGATTCTGGGTAACAGAACCTGGTCCGAGCCCCGCAAGTCACCCCTCCTTGGATTCCCCTAGGTCTCTAGTTTTCAGAAATGCACAGGTTTGGTAGGTTTCCCTAGGTGCCGGCTGAGCTAGAGGCCAAAATCTACAGGTAGGCACTTCGCAAAAAACACCTCTGTTTTTTTCCAAAATTTAGGATGTGTCCACGTTGCGCTTTGGGGTGTTTCCTGTCGCCGGCGTTATGGCCTACCCACGCAAGTGAGGTATCATTTTTATCGGGAGACTTGGGGGAACGCTGGGTGGAAGGAAATTTGTAGCTCCTCTCAGATTCCAGAACTTTCTGCCACAGAAATGTGAGGAACATGTGTTTTTTTAGCCAAATTTTGAGGTTTGCAAAGGATTCTGGGTAACAGAACCTGGTCCGAGCCCCGCAAGTCACCCCTCCTTGGATTCCCCTAGGTCTCTAGTTTTCAGAAATGCACAGGTTTGGTAGGTTTCCCTAGGTGCCGGCTGAGCTAGTGGCCAAAATCTACAGGTAGGCACTTCGCAAAAAACACCTCTGTTTTTTTCCAAAATTTAGGATGTTTCCACGTTGCGCTTTGGGGTGTTTCCTGTCGCCGGCGCTAGGCCTACCCACGCAAGTGAGGTATCATTTTTATCGGGAGACTTGGGGGAACGCTGGGTAGAAGGAAATTTGTAGCTCCTCTCAGATTCCAGAACTTTCTGCCACAGAAATGTGAGGAACATGTGTTTTTTTAGCCAAATTTTGAGGTTTGCAAAGGATTCTGGGTAACAGAACCTGGTCCGAGCCCCGCAAGTCACCCCTCCTTGGATTCCCCTAGGTCTCTAGTTTTCAGAAATGCACAGGTTTGGTAGGTTTCCCTAGGTGCCGGCAGAGCTAGAGGCCAAAATCTACAGGTAGGCACTTCGCAAAAAACACCTCTGTTTTTTTCCAAAATTTAGGATGTGTCCACGTTGCGCTTTGGGGTGTTTCCTGTCGCCGGCGCTAGGCCTACCCACGCAAGTGAGGTATCATTTTTATCGGGAGACTTGGGGGAACGCTGGGTGGAAGGAAATTTGTAGCTCCTCTCAGATTCCAGAACTTTCTGCCACAGAAATGTGAGGAACATGTGTTTTTTTAGCCAAATTTTGAGGTTTGCAAAGGATTCTGGGTAACAGAACCTGGTCCGAGCCCCGCAAGTCACCCCTCCTTGGATTCCCCTAGGTCTCTAGTTTTCAGAAATGCACAGGTTTGGTAGGTTTCCCTAGGTGCCGGCTGAGCTAGTGGCCAAAATCTACAGGTAGGCACTTCGCAAAAAACACCTCTGTTTTTTTCCAAAATTTAGGATGTGTCCACGTTGCGCTTTGGGGTGTTTCCTGTCGCCAGCGCTAGGCCTACCCACGCAAGTGAGGTATCATTTTTATCGGGAGACTTGGGGGAACGCTGGGTAGAAGGAAATTTGTAGCTCCTCTCAGATTCCAGAACTTTCTGCCACAGAAATGTGAGGAACATGTGTTTTTTTAGCCAAATTTTGAGGTTTGCAAAGGATTCTGGGTAACAGAACCTGGTCCGAGCCCCGCAAGTCACCCCTCCTTGGATTCCCCTAGGTCTCTAGTTTTCAGAAATGCACAGGTTTGGTAGGTTTCCCTAGGTGCCGGCTGAGCTAGAGGCCAAAATCTACAGGTAGGCACTTCGCAAAAAACACCTCTGTTTTTTTCCAAAATTTAGGATGTGTCCACGTTGCGCTTTGGGGTGTTTCCTGTCGCCGGCGCTAGGCCTACCCACGCAAGTGAGGTATCATTTTTATCGGGAGACTTGGGGGAACGCTGGGTGGAAGGAAATTTGTAGCTCCTCTCAGATTCCAGAACTTTCTGCCACAGAAATGTGAGGAACATGTGTTTTTTTAGCCAAATTTTGAGGTTTGCAAAGGATTCTGAGTAACAGAACCTGGTCCGAGCCCCGCAAGTCACCCCTCCTTGGATTCCCCTAGGTCTCTAGTTTTCAGAAATGCACAGGTTTGGTAGGTTTCCCTAGGTGCCGGCTGAGCTAGAGGCCAAAATCTACAGGTAGGCACTTCGCAAAAAACACCTCTGTTTTTTTCCAAAATTTAGGATGTGTCCACGTTGCGCTTTGGGGTGTTTCCTGTCGCCGGCGCTAGGCCTACCCACGCAAGTGAGGTATCATTTTTATCGGGAGACTTGGGGGAACGCTGGGTGGAAGGAAATTTGTAGCTCCTCTCAGATTCCAGAACTTTCTGCCACAGAAATGTGAGGAACATGTGTTTTTTTAGCCAAATGTTGAGGTTTGCAAAGGATTCTGGATAACAGAACCTGGTCCGAGCCCCGCAAGTCACCCCTCCTTGGATTCCCCTAGGTCTCTAGTTTTCAGAAATGCACAGGTTTGGTAGGTTTCCCTAGGTGCCGGCTGAGCTAGAGGCCAAAATCTGCAGGTAGGCACTTCGCAAAAAACACCTCTGTTTTTTTCCAAAATTTAGGATGTGTCCACGTTGCGCTTTGGGGTGTTTCCTGTCGCCGGCGCTAGGCCTACCCACGCAAGTGAGGTATCATTTTTATTGGGAGATTTGGGGGAACGCTGGGTGGAAGGAAATTTGTAGCTCCTCTCAGATTCCAGAACTTTCTGCCACAGAAATGTGAGGAACATGTGTTTTTTTTGCCAAATTTTGAGGTTTGCAAAGGATTCTGGGTAACAGAACCTGGTCCGAGCCCCGCAAGTCACCCCTCCTTGGATTCCCCTAGGTCTCTAGTTTTCAGAAATGCACAGGTTTGGTAGGTTTCCCTAGGTGCCGGCTGAGCTAGAGGCCAAAATCTACAGGTAGGCACTTCGCAAAAAACACCTCCGTTTTTTTCCAAAATTTAGGATGTGTCCACGTTGCGCTTTGGGGTGTTTCCTGTCGCCGGCGCTAGGCCTACCCACACAAGTGAGGTATCATTTTTATCGGTAGACTTGGGGGAACATAGATTAGCAAAACAAGTGCTATTGCCCCTTGTCTTTCTCTACATTTTTTCCTTCCAAATATAGGAGAGTGTGTAAAAAAGACATCTATTTCAGAAATTCCCTATAATTCACATGCTTGTATGGTCACCCCGGAATTCAGAGATGTGCAAATAACCACTGCTCCTCAGCACCTTATCTTGTGCCCTTTTTGGAAATGCAAAGGTTTTCTTGATAGCAATTTTTTACTCTTTATATTTCAGCAAATGAATTGCTGTATACCCGGTATAGAATGAAAACGCACTGCAGGGTGCAGCTCATTTATTGGCTCTGGGTTCCTCGGGTTCTTGATGAACCTACAAGCCCTATATATCCCCGCAACCAGAGGAGTCCACCAGACGTAACGGTATATTGCTTTCCATAATCTGACATTGCAGGGAAAAGTTACAGAGTAAAACGATATGTTTTTTTCACCTCAATTTCAATATTTTTCTCTTTCAGCTGTTATTTTCTGTAGGAAACCCTTGTAGGATCTACACAAATGACCCCTTGCTGAATTCAGAATTTTCTCTACTTTTCAGAAATGGTTAGGTTTCTGGGATCCAGCATTGGTTTCATGCCCATTCCTGTCACTGACTGGAAGGAGGCTGAAAGCACAAAAAATTGCAAAAATGGGGTATGCCCCAGTAAAATGCCAAAATTGTGTTGAAAAATTGGGTTTTCTGATTCAAGTCTGCCTGTTCCTGAAAGCTAGGAAGCTGCTGAGTTTAGCACTACAAACCCTTTGTTGATGCCATTTTCAGGGGGAAATCCACAAGCCTTCTTCTGCAGCCACTTTTTCCATTTTATTTTTAAAAAACGAAATTTTCACTGTATTTTGGCCAATTTCTTGGCCTCCTTCAAGGGAACCCACAAAGTCTGGGTACCTCTAGAATCCCTAGGATGTTGGAAAAAAAAGGACGCAAATTTGGCTTGGTTAGCTTATGTGGACAAAAAGTTATGAGGGCCTAAGCGCGAACTGCCCCAAATAGGCAAAAAAGGCCTGGCACAGGAGGGGGGAAAGGCCTGGCAGCGAAGGGGTTAAGGAACAGAGAATTTGGACCAGTCCAGAGAGGAGAAGAGAGGAGAGGACCTTTGAATCTGGGCGGACAGGCTTCTGAGACCATATTGGATATTACTTTTGAATAAGGTGAGAGACTTCTTCATCACCCCTTGGGTTTGACTTTAACTTGGTTCTGGTGGTTTGGAGGAGAGGCAAAAATTATGACCCTAAAGAAATTACACTCTGGGCGCTTGCTCCCAGGAAGTACATGTACAAAAACGAAATCCGATCCCCTTCGGAATAAGGTGAATCCAACCTCATGTGTGAAGGGCCAGAATAAAGGCCCATATTTATACTTTTTGACGCTAAACTGCGCTAACGCAGTTTAGCGTCAAAAAATTTAGCGCCGTCTAACGCCATTCCGAAGCGCCATGCGGGCGCCGTATTTATGGAATGGCGTTAGCCGGCGCAAGCAGACCGGCGCTGCCTGGTGTGCGTGGAAAAAAACCACGTAGACCAGGCAGCGCCGGCGTAGGGGGAAAATGGCGCTTGGGCGTCTTAAAATGGCGCAAGTCGGGTTGACGCTAAAAAATCGTCTTAACCCGATTTGCGCCATTTTTTCGACGCCCAGACGCCATTTAAATGACTCCTGTCTTAGTAAAGACAGGAGTCATGCCCCCTTGCCCAATGGCCATGCCCAGGGGACTTATGTCCCCTGGGCATGGTCATTGGGCATAGTGGCATGTAGGGGGGCACAAATAAGGCCCCCCTATGCCACCCAAAAAAAATTGAAAAATATGAAAAATTATACTTACGTGAACTTACCTGAATGTCCCTGGGGTGGGTCCCTCCATCCTTGGGTGTCCTCCTGGGGTGGGCAGGGGTGGCAGGGGGGTCCCTGGGGGCAGGGGAGGGCACCTGTGGGCTCATTTTGAGCCCACAGGCCCCTTAACGCCTACCCTGACCCAGGCGTTAAATAGTGGCGCAAATGCGGGGTTTTTTGACCCGCCAACTCCCGGGCGTGATTTTTGCCCGGGAGTATAAATACGACGCATTTGCGTCGCCGTCATTTTTTTAGACGGGAACGCCTTCCTTGCATCTCATTAACGCAAGGAAGGCATTCACGCTAAAAAATGACGCTCTTTGCCCATACTTTGGCGCTAGACGCGTCTAACGCCAAAGTATAAATATGGCGTTAGTTTTGCGCCGAATTTGCGTCGAAAAAAACGACGCTAATTCGGCGCAAACGGAGTATAAATACGGGCCAAAATGTTTACTTTATAGGAAAAAGAAAAAATCCCTCAGGAGGAGACAAGGCTTGACATTCTCCTCAGCATGACAGCTGACATAGATCTAAGTGGAACCCTGTTCAAGGGGGATTCAAAGGAGTCTTACTCCGCTGATAGTATACTGTGGGGGAGAGCAGAGGATTTAGCCCCCCAGAAGGCCCTTTTAAGAGCATTCGGAACTCGCTCAGGGCACCATCCTGTTCCTCTTCTACCTCCTCCCCCCTCCTGCTAGTTAGCCCACCTCCTCCTGAAAACACCTTCCGAAGATTAGTTAAGTCTGCTGAAGTTCTCTAGGAATCCTTTTCCACTTGAGGGCTATAGGGACTCCAGTTACTGGGCTTCAGTACTTCACCCTGCCCAGTTTGGACTTAGACCTCTGTAGGAGATATGGGTATCAGGCCAAGGACTATTCTTTGCCTCCTGGGGATCCTGTGCCTATGCTTCCACCAACAGGTCTCCATTTGTTTAGCAGTACCCCGTCCATCCAAGACTCTGTGTACTCTCACCTATCTGTGACTCCAGTTCTGGAAGTAAGCGGTAATTTTCCTACTCAACCTCCAGACCAGGAGGTTAGGTTCTCTATTTCCCTGAACCGCTTGGAAAATCTGCTTTCCTCAATTTTAAAACATCGGGAGAAATATGTAGGAGGGTCTGACTGTATTCTTGACTCTGTGACAGCCATCTTGAAGGAAATTGTGTAAAGACAACAAAAACAGGAGTTTGAATCAAGGCCTCTCGGGGTCACTGACTGCCCCCCTTTGCTATTAAATGAGCCAGAGAATCCCATGGTGCGTTCTTGCGTGGAGGTGAGCTCGCAGGCTGGTAAATCCCAATGTAAAGAAACTATTAATAAAAGGGCACCGCTTGATAGCCAAGTGGACCTCATATGATTTATTTATGACCCCTCCCTGGTTAAGAGTAAACCGTTGGCAAAGTCTAATCACACTGAACAGAAGGTATTCTCAATATTTAAAGCCTTGTCTAATCAGAATTGCTCTCCAGAGTCGCCTGCTCCTCTGCCTAGAGTGTGAGCGAAAAACAAGAAGAAAAAAATCTAAAGGTTTGAAAAGACCAGTTTGAAGGATTACTCAGAAAGGCAGAAGGAAAGTACATTTCTCTGAGGTGACAGATCCCACACAAAAATGCATGGAGGTATCCAGCATGATTTCTCCCTCCCCTTTGGCGACAGGGATCGCATCTGAGATTATTGGAGCAGCCGCCAGGGATGGAGCCAGGGCGGGAGCCCGAGAGTGAGCCTTTCTTTGTTCACTCCTCGAGTCCGCCTCCCACATTGAACCCAACAGCTCCAATATTTTAGTTCCTCAGTCTGAAGGGAGACTCTAATGGCCTTGTATCTTCGGAAGGCTTTCCCCCAACTGGATGCAATGTGGACACATATATAGTAGACTTTATTCCAATCTTTGATGCAGATTTAATTTTGAATAGATCTACACTGTTAAACTGCATCTTGGCGTGTGGCCCATTGAGGTCAATTCAAAGCTGTGACATTGACCTTGTTTCTCAATTGTATTCTAATGTAGGTTTTAAGTCAAGGATTTCCTTTCCCTGTAAGCCATTGGCTAAACTGGTCCTTCGAAATGCTGATTTTTTGCACTGTTGCAGGATTGATGTGGTTCACTTTTTGGGTTTGAATCAGGTTAGCATTAGAGGGGGGATGGTGGTGGAAAAGAACAAAGATTGTTATTTGTCACAGGAGTCACCATACTCTAAGGACTCTAAGTATGAGTTTAGGCCCAAGGTAGATTTGCAGGACCTGACAGTTTCCCTTGCGGAAAATGGTAGGCAGGTGTCACTGCAGGAAGCATCAACAGCCCCTAGCAAAAAAGCATTAATCGTCTGGATGGGTGGGGTTGGCACCAGAGTGGCGGGGTCTAGGTTCCTGTTTCAACCCCTCAACTAGCATCAGCCCAAAAATTTTCTCCTGGAATGCTGCAGGGGTAAAATATAGCAGGAAGAAGTTAATTTGCCTCAGTTCTTTAAGTCCTGATTGGATTTGCCTCCAGGAAAAATGGTCTGATATGGATTTACTGTGGGACAATTATTATGTTATAGACTGTAAGGCCACCCCTTCTAGAAGTGGGCATGCTAAAGGGGGAGTCGTCTGCTTGCTGGCAACTTAACTTACTTGGAATTATTATTGATATGAAGATCCTAACAACCTTTTTATGGCCTTAACTCTTCAGGTTCATAATCAAACTCAAGGCTCTACCTCCCTGTTACTGGTCAATGCCTACATACCCCCAGAAGTGGTCTATGACGCATTGATGCAGAAGGTTTTTGTTTATATAAAAAGCGGTCCAGATAGTGAGTATCCTCCCCATGTACTGCTAGTTGGGAACCTAAACTACAACATTTCCAATCATGCCCAATCCAGTCCGCGAAGTCGAGAGAGAAGAAGCCCTGCAAATTACATCCTGTGTTCCCCCCCACTATAAGAACAAATAAGAGAGGGAAACTTCTACTTGATCTTCTTAGAAGAAATGATTGTATCAAAGCTAATGGAAGGTCTCCCTTGGATTCCCCAGCTTCCTTTACGCACATACCCCAATGGAGAAAAGCCAATATTAGATTACCTGTTGCTAGCTTATACCTATTTATCACTGTTAAATGATGTAAAGATTATACATACTTCTGTTAGTGACCACAATTTGCTTTTCTTCTTGTTGGAATTGAACATGCCAATACCAGGGACCTGGAAGTTGGGTGGGTCAATCCCCATTTTCGATAAAAAGACAGGGTGGACCCACTGGGATCACAGAAGGATCTCAGGTGTGCTAGAGATATTAGAAATTACTGTTGCAGAGCTGGATAACTGGGAGGGGAATGAATTTCAAAACTTTGTGAAACTTATGAAGTAGCTGTTAATTAGCTCCTCCCTAAGATCACCCAAAAGTAGTCACAAGGTGATTCCTCATTCCTTACTGGCCCTGAACAGGGAAATAAATTGTCTGGTTAGCATTCAGTACTTAGAGTATTCATCTGAAAGGAACTCCAGGGTGGCTCTGTTAAAAAGGAGAAGGAGGCGCTTGAAGGCCTGTCTCACAAGAGACTCTTAGGACAAGCTTTGAATCCACCTCAGGGAAGCAGCGGTAAAGAGTCAGGCTAGACGTTTTTGGTCATTGGTTGGTGCAATAAGGCTGGGGGTCAAGAATGCATTCTTTCCTTGAAGCCATAGCTGAAGCTCATTGGACTGAAATCATCGCCACCCTTTATGCATTAAATGGGGTTGAATTGTTCCAGCTTTCCGAAAGTGATGGGTCACATTCCAGTGTTCCTCCTTCAGTAAAGGAGATAGAGCTGCCCATTCGAGTTTTGCGCCTCTCCGCTGCAATGGGTCCTAATGAATTACCCATTTCGGTAATAAAACAGGATATTTGCTCATGGAGTAAGATTTTATTTGTGGTTTTTAGAAGGTGTTTCCTTTCCAGCAGTAACCCACACTCCTGGGTCGGTAGTATTATTGTGCCTTTATTTAAGAAGGGCGATCATAGCTGTCCAGCCAACTACCAGCAGATCAACATTCTAGACATGGTGGGGAAAATCTTTGCTAAATGTCTGCTTTTTACACTAACATTTTGAGCTGAGGACCACAATATCATTCCCCTGGAGCAAGCGGGGTTTAGGAGTAGTCATAGCACTTTGGATAATATTGCAGCCCTACAATTCATCACTGAAAAGTATGTGAAAGTAAGAGATGGAGTGGGCTATGCGCATTTATCGACTTTTCAATGGCTTTTGAAAAAAGTGGATAAAGACTTGTTATGGGGGAAGCTGACTAACTTGAGTATGCCCAATATTCTTCTTGAGCTAGTGATAGCACTTTACTCCACTACTTGGTGTAGAATACTTTTAGATAACTTTTGTCTGTTAATTCAGCTACTTCTGTGGGGGCCTTAAGGCTGGAACTGGGTTTAAGAAGTATGTTCGTTCATGGCTTAGCACAGGATATATGATGGGTCAATTGCCTCACAAGGAGTGAGGATAGTACTTTAAGGTTCTTGCTGAGGAAGAAATTCTGGCGAACAATAATTTCAGGTATACTATCTGTAAGAATTTTTCCTACACTTTAGAAAGGCTGGAATTAATCTCCAATCAGATCCCGGATATCGCCCCCTCCCAATTGAAAATTGGCTTGAAACAGGCTACATGGTCTTTAAGCTTTCGATTGGATATAGAAAGTTGTGCAAATAAGAGATCTTTTCTGAACTTAGCAGACTCCTTAATAGTAAACATAAGCACAATCTTATATCACATGGAATCTAACACATGGGGGTAGGCGTTTTTGGATGCTGCTTCGCCACGGATTGCTACCTTTGAATGTGCTTCTGGCGAAATGACATGGCCCGGCTAAGGAGTGTAACTTCTGTTTAGCTGAAACCCAAGACTTAAATCATGTTCTATTTGCCTGCCCATCCCTTGTTTTGTTTTGGCATAAGTGGCTAAGACCCATTTGTCTCCAGCTTTCTATACTGCCCATTCCAGAGTTTCTCCAAGCCTTGTATGATCCTCACAATTAATTGTTCTGTTTTAGAATTTTTAAATGTTTCTTATATTTATTTTAAAGATATGAAATTTAAAGATGGTGTTTTATGGTGTGCTGTCTCTTTAGGTAGTAGGGTAGGGGACGTTCTGGGATTTCTTTTTTAATGTAAGAGGTTTGGGAGTTTTATCATGATGCACTTTATGGGTAGAGTCCTTGTTTGTTGGATAAGGTATTTGATCATTTATGTATATATTTAATCCTTAAGTCTTTTTTTATGTGGACCTCATTTTGGGTTCCTAATCATAAATAAATATAAACTTGAAACTTGACTGCCTAAAGCCTCCTTCAAATTAGAAAAAATAAAAAACACATTGCGGGGCATATTTATACTCCGTTTGCGCCGAATTTGCGTCGTTTTTTTCGAGGCAAATTCGACGCAAAACTAACTCCATATTTATACTTTGGCGTTAGACGCGTCTAGCGCCAAAGTTCATGGAGTTAGCGTCATTTTTTGGCGTGAACACCTTCCTTGCGTTAATGATATGCAAGGTAGGCGTTCCCGTCTTAAAAAATGACTCCGATGCATATGCGTCGTATTTATACTCCCGGGCAAAAATGACGCCCGGGAGTGGGCGGGTCTAAAAAATCCGCATTAGCGCAGGCGTTAAGGGACCTGTGGGCTCAGAATGAGCCCAGGGGTGCCCTCCCCTGCCCCCAGGGACACCCCCTGCCACCCTTTCCCACCCCAGGAGGACACCCAAGGATGGAGGGACCCACCCCAGGGAACTTAAGGTAAGTCCAGGTAAGTATTTTTTTTTTTTTTTTTTGTGGCATAGGGGGGCCTGATTTGAGCCCCCCTACATGCCACTATGCCCAATGACCATGCCCAGGGGACAGAAGTCCCCTGGGCATGGCCATTGGGCAAGGGGGCATGACTCCTGTCTTTGCTAAGACAGGAGTCATTTCAATGGGGGATGGGCGTCGTAAAAAAATGGCGCAAATCGGGTTGTGGCGATTTTTTTGCCTCAGCCTGACTTGCACCATTTGTGGACGCCCATAAGCCATTTTCCCCCTACACCGGCGCTGCCTGGTGTACGTCGTTTTTTTCAACGCACACCAGACAGCGCCGCCGGCTAACGCCGGCTAACGTCATTCAATAAATACGGCGCCCGCATGGCGCTTCAGAATGGCGTTAGCCGGCGCTAATTTTTGGGGCGCAAAACTGCGTTAGCGCAGTTTTGCGTCAAAAAGTATAAATTTGGCCCTGCATCTTTGCATTCGACCCTGTACAATACTACAATGCTGCCTTTTGTGTAAGGTTTGACTCGGTTCTAGCTATCCATGTACATGTACATAATTAATTACAAACGTGCTGCACTTGAATTTTGACTGCTACTTAAAATATTTGCCTCTTTCTAGCTGAAAGACACTGATATCAAAACATGTATCATTGAAAGCGGTTTTGAATAATACCCTAACTGAATGAATTAAATATATCATCTCCTCTTTCATAATGATTATATAGGCAATTTTGACTATCAGTCTATTAACTTTGCTTCAGCAACTATCTCAAAATGAACTAACTTAAAAAGGCATTCTCTTCCATTGTTTGAAAGATACAGAATGGTAAGTAAAATGAAAGAGACTAAAAAGGACTTAAAACAATAGTCATTTTATTTATTTGATATTGTCATTTATTCAAGTTGATTAGCACCAAAAACTGGCAAAAGCTGGCAATTTAGGATTAATGAAAAAAATACAATATTGGGACACATAATAAATAAATTGAATGACTCATAGTAGGATAGCTATTACATAGTCTACCTCTTTATAATTAGAAAAGAAATGACTATTAGAAAATGTTGGAATGATTTGAGATTGTTTTTGCAGAACCAGTACACTTTGTTCTCATTTCTGACATCAGATCATGTCACTCCTAAAAGCAAAAAATGGCAGCTGGCGGAGCCTTAGTCATTATTTTTGTCGTGCTGTGATATTTTAATGGCTGACAGAAAAGTGCACGGTAACTGAAAGGTTTGCCTTCCAGTGGTGCTATATCAGCTATCAATTATTTTCTCCTGTAGAGTTAACAGTCCAGTGCATCCTGAAGTAAGTGTCCTTTCCACTGACACAATGTCGACATTACTAAATGTTTATTTAGGATGACTTAACCTTTCTCATGTGGAGAAGTGGCACTAACAATGTGGCAATGTAAGGTTGGAACGATGGGAGCAAAGGACAATTTATGTTTACTGAAGTGCTCCCTTATGGAAGGAAGTGTGCCAACATCTCACTAATGTTGTACGTTGTGCATCAATAATTACATCTTGTAGGCAAAAGCATACTGACAGAAGAGCACTGTTACTGGGACTATTCTAAAAACCTTTTAAACATGATGAGACTGGGGCGTGGCCCAGATGGCCGCCAAGTAGGAGTGTCTCACTGGAGCTCTGCCTCTGGATCGAGTAGCGACCCGGACCAGGCTCCCGAATATGCTGCTGGGGGGCGTAGCGGGCATCCTGGGTTCCCTGGACACTCCGGGGACCGGCAGGTGGCGGTGGATGTGGTGCTAGACCTTGCGGAGCCCGGAGTTGCGGGCTGCCGCGGGCCGTGGCTGGAACAGCCCAAAAATGGTGGCCACGCAGTGAACGCAGAGCCTTTTCTGTGCAGCGGTGGTGGGGAAAGCACTTTTTGGTGTGAACCTCCGCCACCGCACTACTAGAGGAGACCACTGTGGCGTACCCAGATGTTCCCTGCTCGCTGACAGGGCAGAGGGAGGAGGGGGTCAGACTGTTGGCCCTGGTGCAGCGTGCAGGGACTGGGCCTTGATGGGGCCATCCCATGCAAGAAACGTCCTGGAGGAGGCCCGCGCAGGGCACAGAAGTGAAACGCTTGATGGCCCGTGTCACCGGATGAGCAACGGTGCAATACAGGCCTGAGCTGTGCGGGGCCAGTGAAAGGCGGACACTCTCAGAGTTGGAGTGCGTGTAAGGCCACAGCCAGGTGAGGAGTCCTGAATGGGATCTGGGCGGAGCAGGGGCGAGTGGATGGCTGCCACAGCTGAGCGGAGGGGAGCTGCCCGGGGCCCACTGATGGAGGACTAGGGCCCCATCCCCCGCAGGAAGACGAGACTCCTTCTGGAGAGGGGCCCCAGGTGAGACAGGCCAGGAGCCAGCCGGTATGGACCTCGTTGCACTGGGGGTGCTCTACTGCGCTAGGTCACACAGCAAGAGAGAGTACGACGCACGCTAGACTGACGGCCTGGCTGGGGACTCTGGAGAGAGTGTACCAGCTGCAGTGGCAATAGAAAGATGGCTAGCCTGTTTGTGGCCTCAGACGAATACGGGCAACTGGGAATGGCATCTCAGAAGCACAGCAAGAAGGAGGGCTCCCTCAAGGACCTCTTCACTAAAACCCCTGCCAGAAGAATGGCGCAGTCAGGAGCACTAGAAACGTAGTGCGGAGACGTGGCGGGCCGGTGCCGTTGGAGTTTGATGGAGCACCCTTGACGAGAGCATTCATGGAACAACTCTTCAGGTCCTTACACAACAACTTCGCAACACTGAAGCGGACTATAGCTGCTGACATTAAAGACCTTGAAAGGGAGGTGATCGACCTAGGACAACATGTGGACATGGTAGAACAGACACACAACACGCGAGAGGAAGAACTGGATTCTCACAGCAGAGAATTCCTCACCCTACAAGACAAGAACCAAGACTTGCAATACCAACTAGAGGATCTAGAGAACAGATCACGCCACTCTAACATTTGGATAAAAGGGGTACCAGCACAGGCAGTGGCAGGATCTCTGGAGGACTTTGCTGTACATCTCTTTCGTCACGTGGAGCAGGCCCTGAAAGAGCAGGACATTGTCCTTGACAGAACGCATGGGGATGGCAGGCGTGCCCGAGCACCGAGACAGGCACAAGACATACTAACTTGTTTACTCTACTACAAACAGAGACAGGTTATTATGGTGGCAGTTCATGACACTACATCTATTGAGCTTGAGGGCCATTGGGTCAGTCTGTACCAGGATCTCTCAATGATAACACTACAGTGCCGTAGACTGCTTCGGCTAGTGACTGACCTCCTCAGGGAGGAAGGCATCAGGTACAAGTGGGGCCATCCCTTCAGATTACTGTTCACATGGCAAAATGAACTCTGTCGTATCCGCAACTTAGAAGAAGCTCAGAGACTGGAGGGGATGCCACAGAATCTTGAGGATCAGGCCCAGAAAGCAGCACCACTGGCCCATCAGCTGGACTCAGACAAGGAGCGCCAGAAAACAAACAACCGACGACGTAAAACCCACAAACCCTCAATGGCCGAGAGACAAAAGAAGAGGGTGGCATTAATTAGAAGCCTGAGCAGCCAGGATAGTGTGTCCGAAATGCACTCAGATCATTGAACTGAATTAAGCCATCCTGCAAGACATCACACGACCTCCTAAGCTGCCGCCCCCTGAATGGCCTCAGCGAGTGCCCATCCGATGACACAGCCATAGATATAACGGACTGAGATATCCAGTTGGTGGAGCTCTACCTCAATGGAGCAGCTTTTGAACTTCCGATGGACTGATGCACAGGCTCGGACCCCAGGTGTTGCTGAAGATTGTTCCTAGGCGAGGAACTTTGTTAACAGTTTATCCCAAGTTGAATGTTCATTTCACCCTACCTCCCTGCACTATCTCGGAGGGGGCGTTTACCTCTTACCCTATTACCCCTCAACACACACGTGGGAACCACCACACGCTCCACACACCAAGACAATGTACAGCATAGCAACACCCATCAGTTCTCTGATGATAACCATACTTAGTCTTAATGTGAGAGGCCTTAGCGCACCAGTGAAGAGGCAAGCTCTCCTGCTACAGCTTAGAGACTTGCAGTGTGACATATTTCTACTGCAGAAAACACTCTTACTCCGTCAGGACTGGAAAAAGATGAGGACGCGCTGGTTTGACTGACAGTTTCACTCTTTGGGTCCTGGGCCGCGGGTGGGGGTGGTGATCTTGTTGGCCACAAACTTCCCTGGGAAGGTGACCTGGGTGCAGGCTGAGATCCCTGGAAGTTTCCTTTCACTGCAGATTGACATGCAGGGGCACAACCTGATGATACCTAACGTGTACTGACCAAATGAGCACCAACAATGCTTTCTAAGGGATGCACTTGGTAGGGCCCTGGTGACACCCGATGAAGATATTGTGTGGTGGGTGGAGATTTTAACTTAGCACCAGATCCCCATCTAGACAGGTCTGCCCAGAGATATGGTCAGATGGGTGCTTTCACACAGGGCTTTCAGGACTGGCTTGGGGGGGCGGGACTGATGGACATCTGGCACCAACACCACCCAGCAGACAGAGCGTACTCTTTCTTCTCAGCCGCGCACCAGACATATGCCCATCTAGACCTCTTCCTCACCTCGCCATGCATTACCACCCTGTCTACCAGCTCTGCCATTGAGGTGGCCTCAATCTCAGACTGCTCCCCACTTATGCTTTCTCTTACGCTACCTGCCTACAGACCAAGTAGAAGACAATGGCGTCTCAACACTAGGCTTTTAACATACAAGGACACGCTAACTGAAATTAGAGACACAGTCAGCCCCTTTCTAGCTGTGAACGATACTCCTGAAACCAACATTGCAACCCTTTGGGAGACCCTTAAAGCAGTTGTTAGAGGTCAGTTTATAGCGATAGCTGCAAGGCAGAACTACTTACGTTGTGTTAAGCGTCAACAGTTGGAGGGTGACATATGGGCTTTGGAAGAGACACATAGACAGACTGGGTCTCTGGCCGTGTGAAGACAGCTCACCATCTAGCAAAAGCAGCTACGGGCTTTAGATGAGGATAAAGCGGAACATACCCTACTCTACACCAAGCAAAAGTACTACACTGGGGGGAACAGGACGGGATGACTGCTGGCTCCCTGACTCCGTACACAGGCCATGGAATGCCGGGTGGCAGAGCTAAAGCTGCCCGATGGTACCCTGACCTGAAAGGAAGATCCGATCCGCCATCAATTTGAACGGTTCTATTCGGACTTATACTCCACAGAGGGAGTCAACCATAAGGGGGTGGAGGACTATTTGGACTCTGCGCCGGTAGCTCGACTCCCACCCATGGATAGTGCCACATTAAAGAATGATATTACACCTGCGGAGGTCCTTGTTGCCATACACCACCTGCAGCCAGGCAAGGCTCCGGGCACGGATGGTTTTGGGGTGGAATTTTATACATCTTTTGGCACGCAGTTAATACCAATTCTGACCAGACACTACAAAGCAGTGGGCCAATCTCTTTCCCTTCCACCCATGATGCAACTGGGCATAGTGACAGTCATTCCTAAACTGGGGAAGGATCGGCAAATCTGCTCTTCCTACCGCCCCATCACACTGCTAAACGTGAACGCGAAGATTTTTAAGGGTATTCTAGCTCGCAGGCTGAAGCCATTCATGCAGCACCTGATAAACCCAGACCAAACCGGATTCATACCTGAAAGGTCCTGTAGCGATAACACCAAGAGACTATGCCACCTACTGGACAAGGTACATCGAGCTCAAACCCCAGCTCTTCTTCTCTCCATTGATGCAGAGAAGGCATTTGACCCAGTGCACTGGCAATACATTCATGCAGTCTTAAAGCAAATTGGGTTTGGCCCCAGATTCTGAGTGTGGATTTGATGCAATTATGACCAACCTAGAGCAATGGTCGCTGTGAATGGGGGACTATCTCGGCAGTTCCCCATATTACGGGGCAATCGACAAGGGCTCTGTCACTCGCCTCTACTATTTGCTTTATATATAGAGCCCTTTGATGAGCACATACAGCAACATCCGGACATTTCCAGAGTGCCAATGGGTGGCAGATCGCATAAACTGGCTCTCTATGCAGACGATATGCTCCTTCACTTGGCCCGGCCGCAGATCTTTCTCCCTGGTGTCATGGTGGAACTAACGGTTTTCGGCAAAGTATCAGGGTTTAAAACTAACCTTACAAAACCTTCCATATTGAATCTTACCACTACGGAGGTTCAGAGGAACTCCCTGGAGGCTGCCCTCCCCTTTCCATGTGCTACACAGGGGATCACATACTTGGGTCTACGTATCCTTCCCACAATAGTGGCCACAATAGACAGTAACTACAACCAGACACTCAACACTACCTGCTCCAACTCAACAAAATGGAAGTCACATGGCCTCTCTTGGATGGGGCGTCTAGCAGCAGTAAAGATGACACTCCTGCCTAAGAAACTTTATCTCATGCAGACCCTGCCTCTGCAGCCACCCCTTAACCTCCTAGACAAAATGCAAACACTCATCTGGGAATTCATCTGGGGTGGAAAGAGGGCCAGAATGTCAAGACCTCAGGCATATCTACCTCAGTCTGAAGGCGGGCTGGGAGTTCCGCACCTACTGAGATACTACCAAGCTGCACAGCTGCGCTATATTGTTGGATGGCACCGACCCATGACAGAGAAATACTGGTGCTTTATTGACCAAGCAGTGGCGGGGGTCCACATCTGGAAGGTGCCATAGTTACAGAAGAAACACAGATCACCTGGGGTATATGTCTTACCGATTCTGAGGGCCACGATGAATGCATGGGACAGGGTGCAGGTTATGAAAGGTCTCTCCACACTGGTGTCCCCACAGACACCGATCATTGGCAACCCGGATTTCCCTCCCACACTTGACAAACCTGCCTTCTTGTCCTGGCACGAAGTATATTGCAAGAGGATAGGCGACCTCTTTGACGAGGACGGCGTCATGGACTTCAACAGCCTCCGAAAGGGGTATGGTCTTCTGATCTCTGCCTATTGGCAATTTGTGGCCGTCCACCACTGGGTGACCTCGCCCATGATACGTCCACACGCCGGCTGATCCCTTCTGAGATTTGAGCAATGGTTACTGACCAAAGATATGGACAAGCGGCTCTTTTCCGACATTTATACCTTCTTGACTACAACACCCACACTCTCCATGACACCGGCAAGACGTAGATGAGAGAGGGAATGCATTTTAGGATTGGGAGTGGCGTGATGTCCTTCACTGAGCGCGGGTCACAGCAAATGCTATGAACACCAAAGAAATGTTTCTGAAAATATCCCACTATATGAAAAACACACCAGCACAGGTAGTCCAGTGGAGGGCACACGGCGATGGCGAGTGCTGGCGTCAGTGTGGACAGAAAGGTACACTCACCCATATATTATGGCATTGCCCAGGGAACGCCTCCTTTTGGCAATCTGTACTCACCGCAATTGATGACATGTATAACACAGGCATACCGGGTTTTCCAAGTTACATGTTGCTTGGTCTTCCCAATCCTCAAACATACCCACTCCGCACACCTAAAGGTAGAGCTATTACCCTGGCGCTGGGGGCTGCTAAACAACTACTGCTTTCCCACTGGGGTACTGCGACCATTCCCACTCACAAGACTCGCTGCATAGGCTATGGGCTCTTATGGACATGGAAAAACTGACAGCCGCAGTGACTGGCTCGCTGCCCGTCTTCGATAAAACATGGGGACCATGTATACAGTACCTGTCAGATGAATTTCGGGAACTAACCTGCCCTTCCTACCTGAGCATCCTTTGACTGACGAACTCTCCCCATGGCTCCTGCTAACTAGGCTAACTGTTGAGACTCCAGGTCTTTCACATCTGCACTGAACATCTTGAGACCGTACACTGAGTGGGGTACATTTTGTAATATAGGTGCAGCACCCCTCCTCCTCCCCCCACCTTCCCCCTTTCTCATGTTATCTGTTTCCCCACCAGCCAGTGGTTGTAGGTGGGTGTACTGTATTGTTCTTGCCTTACAAAATCAATAAAAGAGATTTAAACCAAATATGGTGAGACATTGATCGAGTGATTGATGGGCATTGGGTGGTCCATTTTGGATGTTCTTAGATTTATTCCCCAATGAGAGTGAGGCATAAGACATTTAGGGGCATATTTATACTCTGTTTGCGCTGAATGTGCGTCAAAATTTGGCACAATCAGCGCAAACCCTGCCCCATATTTATACTTTGACGTCCGACGCCGCGGGCGTCAAAATTCCACCATGTGCATCATTTTTTGGAAGGGGGAACCAGCCTTGCGTTAATGATATGCAAGGTAGGTGTTCCCTTCCAAAAAATTACTTTAAGGCCTGTGCCCCATATTTATACTCTGACGTCATTTTGACGCACAGGAGGGGGCAGGCCTTAAAAAACGGCGCACAGCCTGATGTGCGCCGTTTTTTAATGCCTGAGTCAGGGCAGGTGTTAAGGGACCTGTGGGCTCAGAAGGAGCCCAGAGGTGCCCTCCCATGCCCCCAGGGACACCCCCTGCCACCCTTGCCCATCCCAGGAGGACACCCAAGGATGGAGGGACCCATCCCAGGGAAGTTGAGGTAAGTTGGGGTAAGTTTTTTTTTCCTTTTTTTTTGTGGCATAGGGGGGCCTGATTTGGGCCCCCCTACATGCCACTATGCCCAATGACCATGCCAAGGGGACATAAGTCCCCTGGGCATGGCCATTGGGTAAGGGGGCATGACTCCTGTCTTTGCTAAGACAGGAGTCATGTCAATGGAGGTTGGGCGTAAAAAAAAAAGTCGCAAATCCAGTTTGAGGCCTGAATTTTGCCTCAGACCTGACTTGCCCCATTTTTTGACGCCCAACCTCCATTTTCCCATACGCTGGCGCTGTCTGGTGTGAGTCATTTTTTTTAATGCACACCAGTCCGCAGTGCCGGCTAACGTCATTCCATAAATAAGGCGCCCGCATGGCGCGTTGGAATGGCGTTAGCCGGCGGTAACATTTTTGACGCACAACTGCGTTGGCGCAGTTGTGTATCAAAAAGCATAAATATGGGCCTTAAAACCCACATGTTTTTGTCTGGATGTAATTGGCATTAAGAAAGGCAGTGCAGTCGAAACATGTCTTCCTTTTAAATAAATTGGAATTCTGAAGCCCATGAGTGCTCCTTGTATTTGGATAAAAATTAAAGATGTGAAACTACTATCATGGAAGAAGGCACCCGTTCATAAGGAGTTCGGCAGTCATTGGTGGCAGTGGTGAAACTTGTTAAATTTGCATTCTTGTGCAGAAATGTGATTGATAATCCCAAAAATAAAAGCATTCAATATAATAAGAAACATGATCTTAAAGAGTGTCACCATTTTTTAAAGATCCATGATAGCTGTCAGCCTGATAGGGTCCTATTTAGCCTACACATCCTAGCACAGAGTAGAAAATAACTTGGAAGTCCAACTAAATAGTGCATCAAGATAATTCTAGCTCCAACTTTCTTGAGCGTATGAGCAAATTGGTAACACCATAATTTGGAACCATATGTCTAAGAGGGTACAGCTTTAGCTCTAAAGGCATAAAGAAGTGGTAATTATGAATAGGATGTACATTTGCCCCTAAAAACCACACAAACAATGCTGATTACTTTCAGTCATTTAGCCGTGTCCAATAAGAATGGTCCACATATTATTCTTGTGTTGAAAAGGGCACCCAAAATCCTATTTTCTTCCATGACCCCAGTTTTGTTCTGTTGATATGCCATGAGGTCTTGGGTGTTCTGAGTTGAAAATAAATAATTTTGGTCTTATCGAAAATATTGTGAAACAATTCCTTGGGGCATTAGGAAAAAGAGTATAAAGCGATCGCTGTAGGCTAGTAGGTGTTCAATCAAGGATCACCAGCTGAAAAGTGTGATCAAATGCTACTATTGTAGTCATTTCTAGATGTGAGGGGAAATTATTTGTGCCAGAATAACAACTATCTCATTTTAAGAACAGATTATAGGAAGTGGGGATATGTACAGACCCCAATCATAAGCCTGCAGTTACTTTTCAAAAGTGGGTGCTCAATTGTATAATGCATTAGAGAAGCCGTCAGTAACATAATGTAAAGGTAATGCACGTCTACACAGTGCTTTTTTAGATAAGAGTGTAAGTGCCATCAATTGTGCATTGTAGATATTGTTGGTAAAATAGAGATTCAGGTAGATGCAGAGTGGTGATGGCTTCTGCCCTACGATGGAGTGTACTCAGTACACTTTTTCTGCAAATCTTAATTAATGAACAACATATCTCTCATTGCAATTCATATTGTTGGCTATTCCTCCTTCTTATAGCTGAATTGAAATATCTCAAACCCTATTCTCGCTGTTGAAACCCCTTTCAGAGTACCAAAGTGCTATTGGGCCCAACCATGGTGGCTGAGGCCTTTTACTTCTGATGTCCTGGGGCATGAACCACTAAGAATCCTCCTCAACCAGGCCAATTACCCATATTACACTTGAGTCTCACTGGTAGCTGTGGTTGAGCAGCTAAGGCTACCACAGGGGGATGTAGCTACAAAGTACTCAAAATTCAAGGTGCCAACAGTATGAACTATAAATCAATGTAAAAACAAATCCTTGCTTTTATAAGAAAAGGAGTATTTTATTTTTAACTGTACACATGCAAAGGAATACAACATTCAGATGCATCAACACAATCATCCTGAAGTCACTGCTCTGTAGTTGTCAGGCACAACCCTGTCCCACCCTCCTTCATGTAACATGTTCATGGTTAGTACCCATTCACAGGTGGCCGTGTTAGGGAATGCAAGCTATTAGACCATACTCAAGAGTTCCCATTTTGACTCTTCAGGAGTTCAGTCAAAGTTTCTTTAGTGTTGTAACAATTCAGCAGTGAATCCCCTGGAGCCCAAAAGGCACATTGTCAGCTTTACGTGGTCCAGTGGTGTGACAGTGTTCAAGGGTCCTCCCAAATCCAGATTCTGGATGGCAAAGTCAGGCTGCTTGCGATGGACGTGGCAGCACCCTGTAGTGCAAGTAGCACCTCCGGTCAGGCTCCGTGATTGGAGTTTCTCCTGGTCGGTGGACAAAAAACACTAAGTTGCACTTCCCCTAGCGATTAACTAATAAACAATTAAGAATTACTTAATGAATGATATTTAATATGTAATTTATGTAATACTAATTTATTTTCATTATATGTTATTTGTGGGCCATTAGGTTTGTATGGGGATAGAGTGGGAAGGTAATTAAGTAATAATGAATTAACACTATTATTAATTGTTAATCATTTGATTGATTTTTAATGATGTAAAATATGGAATACTTATTTCATTATGTTTTATTTTTGTTGGGAGATGCTAGGCGTGTAGGTGAATGATATACTCAGAATGAGATATTTCTTGATAAATTGAAAACAAAAATGCATTTGTCAATTAAAAACAGTGAGGCCACCTTTCATTAGGACCCCTAAACTTTTCTAGATTGAACAAAAATAATGAAGTAGGAAATTACAGCAGACACATCTGGACTAGAACCCTCAACTATTTGTGGGAACATCTGTGACCTTAACTGTTATGCCACAGATAACTAGTGTGGTGCAATCATTGCATGGAGAGACCATTGCAATGACTATCTCTCTCTCTTTTCCATCCCACATGGAATTGAGAGAGAGAGAGAGAGAGAGAAAGAGAGAGAGAGTGACTTGACCGCATGGGGAGCCTGATGGCCCCAGCAGTCCTAGGTGGCTCCCCTCCTCCTGTGGGAGCCACCACTGCTCCCCCCCTCAAGGAGCCACTGATGGCCATAAGCATGGAGCTGCTATTAAAAGCAGCTCCCTGCTCCCCCAAGCAGGGAGCTGCTTTTAATAGCAGCTCCCTGCTTATGGCCATCAGTGGCTCCTTGAGGGGAGCCTCCAATGAGTAAAGCCATGGGAGGTGGTGGTGTCCGGTGTCCTATTGTAGCCCTGGGAGGTTGCGATCACTGGGGTTGCGGGGCTACCATGCTTCCACCTGCACTTTATAAATTGATAACCCCTGGGAGGTGATGGTCTCAGGGGCTGCGGAGAGGCCGCACGGCTCCCTGCTGCCAATTCAATTGAAGTCCTGGGAGATGGTAGTTCCCAGGGCTGTAGGAGAGGCCGGGCGGCCCCCAATTACAATACTTTAGTGGCCTGAGGAGGTGGCAGTCCCATCAGCTGTGGGGGCCAGTGCAGCCCCCGCAGGATTTTCTTTTAATGCCCCAGGGATGTGGGGTCCCCAGGGCAGGGGGCCCAAGTGGCCCCCTGCTCTCAGAATTTTTTTTGGCCTGGGGAAGTGGCAATCCCCAAGGATGCAGTGTGACCAGGTGGTCCTCTGCATTAAATTAACAATGCCCCCAGGACTTGGCCCACCTGGGTGCTTCAGATTTAACAAGCGCGGGAGCCGCCACCACAAATGGCAGCAAAAAGTTGTAAACATTTTTTTAGTTCCTCTGGAGGGCTCTCTCTGGGGACACCAGCACCAAAGCTAAAAGGTTAGGGTGAATCTATCCTGGCCCCTTTGTTTTATATTTATATATATATATATATATATATATATATATATATATATATATATATATATATATATATATATATATATACATCATAAGTACACAATAAAACCATAAACAATTGAATTAAAAAATTATACTATATGATCAAGGAGCTGGAGCGCTGAAACCTGTAGGGTGTTTTCATCTGTTTGCTATACGATGGAGTCATGAAAAAGATAGATTTCGAACACACATTGCTGAAATGCATGTCTTTGTTACTGGGACAGCTGCAATTGTTATATATCTATATATAAAAAGAAGATGCTGTGGAATGAATTACAAACACCAGAGAACTTGCACTCCATGGCTTATTATTTGCAGACATAAATATTTATTCAATGGCAACGCGTTTTATATATATATATATATATGTATATATGTATATATTGCATACATATATATATATATATACACATATATATGCAGATATATATATATATATATATATATATATATATATATATATATATATATATATATATATATATTACTTTTTGGTGGTCGCCACTAGATAGTTATATTTATAACCTGGTTTCTATATAAGATTTTTTTTTTTACTTGCCTATATCTTTGGCGCCGCTTGACAAATCGTCACAAAACCTCCCCCAAAAATGTGCCAGGAATGTTTCAGGGAGATCTGTCTGGGAGCGGGGTGAGAAAAAAAGGGGATCCTAAAACATGTTTTTCCCCTTCATGTTTCCATAGGGATTTTGAACAGCAATAGTGCAAAAACTACTGGGCGGAACAACACCAAATATGGGAGGAAGGTAGGTTCTGGCCTGGAAAGAGTGTTTTTAGTTTTGGTGTAATTCCATTCAGTAGTTTTTGAGAAATTAAGGGGAAAACAAATTTGTATATCTAGGGACTTGAAGGATTTGCGATCCACTCCTGATCTTGTAAAGAGATCTGATTGGCTCATAACACTTCAAAAAAAAGTTGTTGAAATGTTGTCAGCCATCTTGGGACTTGGCTTGAGCTGACTCCCAAAAAAAAGTTTACAAAAAAAACAAAAGTGGCCACGGTACGAACATCCTGACCCTTTACCTCTAGAGGTGGAATCCCAAAGGACCCCCAGGGCGAAAAAGCATTTTATTTTATTTTACAAGTGGAGACGATGTGGATTCACGTCTCCGCTCGTAAAATAAAAATAAATCCAGAGTGCGGACTTCAGCACATCATTAGTCTAATGCCCCCGGGTGGGCCAAGTCCCGGGGGCTTTTAAAAAAAAAAAGCAGGGTGGGACCTCCTGGCCTCCTCTCGATGCCCCAGGGACCACCACCTCCCGGGGCTTATTTTGTTTGTATGCCGTGGGGCCTCTGGCCCCAGCTGCCCTAGGCTTTCATGTAATATGCAGGAGGGGGCCTAGACCTCCCTAGGGGCATTGAGCTAATATTATGAGGGGGGACTATGGCCCCCCGGATGCCAGGGACCAACACTCTGGGGCAAAATGCATTGTATTTGAGGGGGCAGCGTGGCCCCCCACAATCCAAGACAAACAGAAAGCAATCAAAAGGGGGTCCGTTTTGGACCCTCATTAGCCCTGGGGACCACCACCAAACCCAGTTTGAGGGGTTGAGTCTAGCTGGACTCATCTGAATGTTTTATTTTTTTCATAAAAAACTATTAATATATTTTAAAAAAATTAAGTTTTTGATTTTAAATTGACATGAAAGTCAAAAAAACTCTATCTCTCTCCCTCTCATTTTCTTTCACACTCTCTGTCTCTCTTTCAGTCAATTCTCCCACTTACAGTACCACTCAGACACCCACACACCCGCCCATGACCACCTCAGCCACTCACACACCCACTCACAGACCCACTCAGAACCTCAAGCACTTACTCACATCCCCAGTCAGACCCTCATGCATGTACTCAGACCCAGTTAGATAGTGCACACCCACTCACACACCCACTTCAACTGTCACACATGCACTCACAGACCCACTGACAACCTGATGCGCCCACTCACTGAACCGCTCACATACTGATGCACCCACTAAACACTGATGTACGCACTCTCACACCCAGACACTCTGACAGCCACTCTTAACCCAGATACTGCCTCTCACACCTATTCTCACACCCAGAGAGGACGCAGCCAACTTCCGCTGTGCATGCGCAAAGGGCCATGCACAGCATCAGGTTGGGTGGGTGGGGGTTGGCCCCAGGGACTGGCTGCAGGCTAGCCCTTGTATGTAACCCCTACTGCACATGGGAGAAGGCCGTGCACAGGGCAAGGTTGGGTGCTTATAGTGTGTTGGCCACAGTCCAGGCCTTGTTGGATTCACTTATAACAATTAAAATTACTAAATGTTAAAAAACAGAAATTCACTGAAAGAAAACAAAGGTTACAGGGACCTTATAGTTAGGTTCTGAATTTACTTGTACAAAACCAAAGAAATTCCACAGTTAGAGTTCTCTCAATTAACTAAAACTCGCGCCCTATGGTTACTATAACTGTATGCATTGATTTTAACACATAAATTCTTCAACTTACGATGGTCTCCATTACCCTCGGTGAATCCACCAGTGGACATTTTAGTCCAAAAACCTTAAGTTCCATGGGTTATGTGATGCTATGAACAAATATATGCTATTGTATGGACAAAACTGTTTCTTGTGAAAACAAGATTGATGGATATTTGTATCCACATCGAAGCATTTTTGTGTTAAAATAAATGCAAAATTGAATACAGAGTGCACGATTGCTGAGCTTTGCAATTTGCAGTATTTAAAAGTTGATTAATTAATTTCTTCATACACAACTTTATTGTTGATTCTTATAAACACATTTTATGGTGTATTTTAGAGGAGTGATTGTTTAAGTTATTGGTCCTATTTTTCAATCTTTGTTAGTTTGCAGCTTTTGCCAAAGAAGCAGTGATTACAGGCTCGCCCCCTTGATATTTTTTCCTTTGCTGTATATTGAACACCATTTGACGAATCTTCAAGAATTTTCCCAAAAAAGTGTACTGGTCCACTCAGAAGGTTTTGGGGTGATCAGTCAATCAGGGGCCGAGACAAAGACGTGTCAAAAAAGTTGCATTCCCCATGTTAATTCACATAGGGACTAAAGACACGACCACAGCCCAAACCACAGGACGGAATAACACCAAATTTAGCAGAAAGCTAGCTTTTGATACAGAGATTGTGCTTTCACTTATTTGGTGTAAGTACGTTAATTAGATTTTGAGATTTAAAGGGAAAACAAATTTGTATATCAAGGGACGCAGATCCTCTGTGATGTATTCATGAATAATGACAAGCTCATGAACAGAAATGCACAGCTCTGATTGGTTACCAACACTTCAAACCAGGAAATGTTGGCAGCCATCTTTGGACTCGACTACAGCCGAGTCCCACAAAAAAGATATAAAAAAGACAAGGGGCCAGGGTAGAGTCACCCTGACCCCTTAGCTCTTTTGCTGGGGTCCCAGTGGGTCCCCTAGGGTTAGAAAGCCCTTTTAAAAACAAATTGCCACGATTTCTTGATGATGTCACAATTTTGCAGTAAACATTTTTTTTAAAAGCAAGCGTGGGCTGCTGAACTTGTTTTCTACAAGCCCCTGAATGGGTCAGGTCCTGGGGGCATTCATAATTTCAATGTGGGGGCTGCGTGGCTGCCCCGTAGACTCAGGGATGACTACGTAACCAGAGCACATTTCTAATTGAGTGCAGGGTGGCCACATGCTCCCCACATGCAGCCCCAGCGACCACCACCTCCTTGCGGCACTTTGAATATTGCGTGCAGGGGGGCCACTTGGTCACCCCACAGCCCAGGGGACCACCACCTCCCCTGAGCACTTTGAAAATTAAGTGCAGGGGGGCTGTGCAGCCTCCTCCTGCAGCACCAGGGACCACCACCACCTCCCTGAGGCATTTTGAAAATATCATGCAGGGGCCAGCACTCCAAAGCTCCAGAGACCACCAACTTACCTCACAAATTACAGCACTCATGACATCTTTGATATCATCATTGATAATACCAATGTAATACTTGCAGTTAATTTTTTGATGAAAAAACTGCATGGCCGGAGTACGAGTTATAGATACCTTAGGGCACAAGCTATAGTTAATTGAGATAACTATAACAGGTGCATTTCTGTGGTTTTATATGTTTAAAATGGGAGCCTAATTATAACGTCCCTGTAACCTTTGGTTTTTTAAACAAACTTCTATGTTTTTTAATTCTATTTCCTAACTATAATGTCCCTGTGTTTTTTTAGTATATATATCTCTGTATATATCTATCTATATCTATATATATAATAATATATGTATATCTATCTATACATATATATATATATATATATATATATATATATATATATATATCTATATATATATATATATATATAGATAGATAGATAGATAGATAGATAGATAGATATATATATATATATATATATATATATATCTTCACACCAGCTTGACACTTCTGTCAACGACGCAACACTCACAGGATTTCACAAATCTTCATTTAATAAATTAAATGATACCAGACAAACAGACACCAATGCGTTTCGACCTTCACGGTCTTGAATATATATATTCTGCTTTCCTGGACGTGTAAATCTAGGAAGGTGTCAGATTCCTTTGGATTCCCTGGGTTTTACATAGGAACACCCCAAACGACACCCGTGGAACCCTCTCTTTTGCACAGTGTTATGCCTGAAAGGGTTCCATATTTACAGGCCAGGAAAAGCCACACAAGATGGTTTTGTGTGGCGTTGTAAATATGGGCTTGCAGAATGCACCACTGGAGCATCAAAGAAAATTATGCTCCGGTGGCGCAGTGTGTTTTTAAGGCCTCATAAAAGAGGACCTACATTTCTAGTGTCATCTAATGTTACATACCCGGTGAATTGTGCTTGTCTTGCCTGTCACCTTATGCCTTAGTGCATTTTATGAAAATTTTTGTATTTTGTGACTTCTTCAAGCCAAAGGTACATGATAGCGTTTTGAAAATTGGCCTATTTGAATACCCACAAAACATAATACAAAGTCAATAATACGGGACCTGACAGACATGTGTAAAACAAGTTTATTCTTGTGAAAAAAGAAGGGTCATGTGTTCCTTGTCTTGTTGATTTTAATAAGAGCGTCACTGTGATTATTTTTGCCCTTTGAGAATGAAGATTCCTGAAATTAATAAAGCTTAAGAATTGTTGCTCAGTCTCAAGAGATTAGGCCTCCCACTCCGAGGAAAATACCAACAGTTTTTATGATCAGTTATCAGTTTATCTCATAGTTTTGAACAATAACTGGGTGGCTCCCATCGAACATTAACTATAGTTATGTGCTCAGGTCCTGAACATTTATCTGGAGGCTGGCCGAGTAGCTCTGAGAAGTAATGTCAGTAATCTCAAAATGGTTGAACTACCTCACAAGTTTATTTGGAAACACATAGGTATGCAGCATATATTTGTGTAAAAAGAACAGATGATAGATGGAAAGCTGAACAATGCAAACATTCACCCCCAGGCAAAAAGATCTGGGTTTATCACCCTTCATCAGCCAGGCTAGCTTGAATCCAGTGGCACAGTGACCATGGGATCCACGTCTGGGCATACCCTTCCCACTTGGGGCAAGAAATTCAAAAAGAACAGATGAGGAACAGAACGCTGAACAATGCAAACACTCACCCTGAATCACAAAAATCTGGGTTTAATCTATCATTTTTTTTGCTCACCACACCACTCCAGTTTGGACCCATCCATATGCAGATCAGTCTTGACTCTGTTCCCCATGGGAACTGTCCAGCACAAACTGCCAAGCGAGATCCTCCCTGGACTAGAAACAAGCATATTAGGACTGATTTCAGGGTATCACCCTTCATCAGCCAGGCTAGCTTGAATCCAGTGGCACAGGAAACACAGGACCCATGTCTGGACATACCCTTTCCACTTGGGTAAGAAATGCAAAAAGATCAGATGATTGATGGAATGTTGAACAATGCAAACATTCACCCCCAGTCACAAAGATCTGGGTTTATTCGATTGTTTTTTTGCTTACCATGCCACCCCAGTTTGGACCCAGCCATATGCAAATCAGTCTTGACCCTGTTGCCCATGGGAACAGTCCAGCCCGAACTGCCAAACTTCTGTGCTGCCAAACTGGAATGGCATGGCAAGCAAAAACACTGATGGATTTAACTGAGATCTGTGACTGGGTTGAATGCTTGATTTGCTCTGCATTCCGTCCATCATCTGTTGTTTTAGCATTTGTTGCCCCAAGTGGGAAGGGTATGCCCAGTAGTGGGTCCCGTGCCTGCTATGCCACCAGGTTCAAGCTAGCCTGGCTGATGAAGGCTGATACTCTGAAACGGGTCCCAGAATGCTTGTTTCTGGTCCAGGTAGGGCCTGGCCTGGCCCGGCCCCATAGGGAACAGGGTCAAGACTGATTTGCACATGGGTGGGTCCAAACTAGAATTGCATGGCAAGCAAAAAACAAATGGATTTAACCCAGAACTGGGGCTGAATGCTTCATTTGCTTTGCATTATGTCTATCATCTGTTGTTTTAGCATTTGTCGTCGTAAGTGGGAAGGGTTTGCCCAGATGTGGGTCCCGTGCTTGCTATGCCACCAGATTCAAGCTAGCTTGGCTGATGAAGGGTGAGACCCTGAAACTGATCCAGGATTCTTGTTTCTGGTCTAGGAAGGGCATGGCCTGGCAGTTCAGGCTGGATTGTTCCCATGAGGAACAGGGTCAAGACTGATTTGCATATGGCTTGGTCCAAACTGGAATGGCATAGCAAGCAAAATAACTGATGGATTTAACCCAGATCTGTGACTAGGGGTGAATGTTTGATTTGCTCTGCATTCAGTCTATCATCTGTTGTTTTTGCGTATATTTGTGTGTCACACATTTGTGCACATTTTTACAAGCCTGTCACGTTTAATTTGAGCTAGAGACCACTTGTGAAATGACTGCAGAATGAGTGGTAGCATTCAATGCAGGACAAGTACATCAACACATGTGCAATGTGAATATATATTATCATTTAACACTCAACTCTTCTACTTCAAAAATCCATGTAAGTGAGCAAACACCCAAGTGAGCAGAAGCACAAGAGTCCCATTTATGAGATAGTTACTTGGAGGAGGATTGGATACTATCTTCGGATTGCCCACTGTCCTCTGCTTGTAAATATTTGAAAGTAATTCTCCAGTGAATGTCCTCAGTGCCTGCATTAAGAAAATGTAAATAGATGAAGTATCAAATACAATTTTGTCATAAAAAGTCATCAAAGTTCTTAAATTTATATTGTTTTGAAAATATATATTAAAATAAAAGTAATACAATCTGAGCATTACAAAATACAAAACTAAGGATTGATCCATGCATGGAATTGTTACGCCAGGTGGTGGATGGGACAATAACACAGGGCCTTAAAAATTATTTATTTTTTTAAAGTGCATGAATATAATGGTGGTTTAACACTATAACTGTCTAGGTGATATTTGACTTTGATTATAAGTTGCTGGACCTGGCCCTCTAGACAGGGACACTCCCAGATTTTTGCATTCTATTTCTGACCTCGTTTTTTCTGGTTTTAGGACTCTGGGTACTAGTTCCCTGGTAATCAGTAATAAAGTGCGTGTGCACTCTCCCTAAAACATGATAAAATTGAAGTATACCTGATTGGTACATATAATTTAATTATAATCCCCTTTTAAATGATAGTGCATGTACCCAGGGCCTATAAATTAAATTCAACTAATAGGCTCAAGGACCCATTGTGCCACTCACTAAGGTAGCATTTTAAACATGCCACTGTAGCACCTGTGTGCAGGGTTAAAACTGGCATTTCGACCTAACAAAATAAATCCTTAACCTGGCCTAAACCTTCCTTTGTAATACTTATAAGTCATCCCTAAGGTGGGCCCTAAAAGCAGGATGCACAGTATTGAAAAGGTAGGACACAGGACTGTACATTGTACATGGCCTGACGGTGAATAACTCCTAAAGGAGTTTTTCATTGTTGCAAGGCCAATCTCTTCCATAGACTAACACTAGGGGGTATATACAAGGTGCTTTCACCGCCACTGCATCTTTTTTTGACACAGAGGAGGTGCATTCAGTGCTCCATATTTACAAAGTGATGTATTAGGCATAATATGTCACATTTCCTTGCCCTGCATCTTGTTTAACCTGCTCTACAACCAGCTGCATCAGGTAATATTGATCATATGAAAGGTAGGCTTCCCCCTTAAAATCCTGCACAGAACTGACTCATCCATATCCACAAGTTTATGGGCAAGTAAGGCAGTGTTGGCAAATGACAGAGTCCAAAATGTTTCAAAATTCATGTTCATTGGAAACCCAGGCATAAAAATGATGCATTGGCACTGGTACATAAACAGAACATATCCAGAACACTTTGGCAAGCTCAACTATGCAACGGAGCTGCTGCCAACTGCAGCTCAGAGTAGGAAGATGACGACTACCACCACCACCATCACCACTGAGGCATTGCAAGAGAAGGTAGCGAACATATCGGCAGAGGACTACCTTAATTGACCCTAAGGAGGAGGAGCTCATTACCTATTACAGGCTCAAGTGGGGGTCCACTGTCCATCTCCTGCACCAGGTTGCACCAAGGTGGTAGCCAACATCCCACAGGTGCACCAACATCCCTCTGCAGGCCAAGCTGATGGCAGTCCTGCACATACAGGAAACTGGCTCATTCCAAACCACCGCAGTCAGAGTGGCAGGAATATCTCAGCCATCCATTTATGCATTTCTCCCCTGCATCCCCGATGCCATCATTAGCCTCACATCCCAGTACCTCATGTTCCCCAACGCACAGCAGAAACAAATTGAAAACAAGCAGGGCTTCTATGCCATAAGTGGATTTCCACATGTGTTGGGGCAATGGACTGCACGTATGTGCAACTGGTGCCTCCTGCTGCTACCTCCCACCTGTATCACAATCAGAAGCACACATATTCCATCAACGTACAGGGAATAGTGGACCATCCAGGGATGTTCATCAATGTGCTGGCAACGTACCCTGTGAGTGAACTTGATGCATACATCTTCAGACATTCCATCATAAATGAGCGCTTCCAGTGTGGCAAATATGGCAATAGCATACCGATTGGTAAGTACATCGGAAGCAAATGATCAACCTCATGACAGTAAAATATGTCAGATAAAACTCCCATATTTGTGTTGAGTGAATGAGACTATGCATACACAGGTGTGGGCCTTATAGTTGTGCCATACCACATGGCACATGTGTAATACAACCCTCCATTTCACACATGTTGAGACGTGCTAAGCCCCTGTGGGCCTCATGTACGAGAGACCTGTGCTTCTGGAGCCCTAATTTTCATGATACTCTGGTGGAGAAGGTCCCCAGTCATGACTATGAGGCAATGCAAAGTCACCCTGCGTGCCCTTGCATGGCCTCATAGACATAAAGTAAGGCAAGGCAGTGCAAAGTGCTGCGTTGCCTTACTCTATGTTAAGGATGTGTTTCATGGGCCTTGCAGTGGGTTTTTCCATGCAACACGCATGGAGTTTGACACATTGCCAGATTTACAGGGATCAGTAAACCAAGAAATGTGACCAAAATATGTACCTCCCCAGGGAGGCATAACGGCGAGAAATAACCTCATCTTTCCTCGTAATTTCCTTTCTATGTTTGCTGCATTCTGCAGAACACATAGAAAGAGAAGAAAGCCTGCATTGGTTGTTTTTGTGCTGTGCAGGAGGGTGTCCCTTACTGCATAAAACAATTGAGCCCACAATGCAGACACACCTGCACCATGTGCAAGGGTGCCTGTGCCGGCGCTAGTCACCAATCTTTGATCTTGTGCATGCAGAATGTGCCGCTTCTTATTAATATGGCAAAGTTCTGCCCTTTCATTCTGATGCAGGACAGCGCTGTTAAGTGAAATCCTGTGCTGCCCTGTGTAATAACTTGTAAGTGAGGTGCTGTGTGTGTATCTCAGAATGGTAGAAAGATCCTCAGCAATTCAACACTAAGGGCCTGATTCTAACTTTGGAGGACGGTGTTAAACCGTCCCAAAAGTGGCGGATATACCACCTACCGTATTACGAGTTCCATAGGATATAATGGACTCGTAATACGGTAGGTGGTATATCCGCCACTTTTGGGACGGTTTAACACCGTCCTCCAAAGTTAGAATTAGGCCCTAAGTAAAATGTTGTGTTACAACACATTGCTGAAGGAAGGGTCTCCCGTTCTGGTGTCTGTGTGTCACACTTTTTGCCCTCGCCAGGTCATGTGTGCCATGGGAAATTACATTAGTCATCATATACATCTACAATCTTAAGCACGATCCATTATGTGCCACACAATTCTACTCAATCAGTCCTCCAAATGTTCAGACTGTGCAGCAAGGTGGACCTTCATGCACAAAGTACACCTCATAAGACAGGAAGCCACGCATTCACCATTTACATAATGTGCCTGTCATGGGGCAGTGCTGCTTATTGTCTGCCTGTGCAGGCTGCAACCCCAGGACACTACATGATATTGAAAAATGTGTCCTACACTGTCTTCAATTAGCAAGATGGTGCAGTTTTGAAAGTTTACAAGTTACATTGTATATAATATAAGATGCCTACACATCTCTCCTCTTGTGTATTGTCACATAGTGGACGCAGTGCACGGACATGTGTAGACTATCATGTCCCACATTGACATGTACTCACTAATCTATCCATGGCAGTAGCTAATGAACAACGGTGACTACTACTGCTAAATATGTGTGAATTAATGAGATAACATAATCTGCACCTGCTAAATATTGTAAATTCAGACAGTGTTTTTGTTCTAAATGCCAATAGTTTTACCAAACAAACACAACAGAGGAGTCTGAGAGAAGTGCCTCTTCAATGGCTAACCAATTATCTATGCTAGTAAAGATTCACCACATTCACTGCATTGGCACTCACAAGTATTACAAATAGTAGGTGTATCACACAGGCCAGTATACTTGTATTTGTAGTACAGTGTCAATCATGCCAAAAATGAAAGTGACCCCTCAATGTAGCAACATAATGTGATGCATGCCAATAGGAAACATATATGTTCGTTGAGTAAATCAGGCTTATTTTGGCTGCCCAAGGTGGCCTTGTGTTCACCAAAGTATAGGCAAACAATTGAGGTAAACACTAATGTTAATTGGCACTGGGCATGTGACACACATATCCGTCCAGACCCAAGCCCATACAGCAGATGTGTGTGTACCATGACAAAATATGGTAGTTGTTGGTCATAACTCTAACTGTTGGTATGCACATAACAACATGTGTCATATATTATACATCTACTTAGTCAATCTGTCCTATGGATGCCACTTAAACTGTAGACTGGCTGAACCATCTATGTATGTCCCTCCCTGAGTGGGTAATGCACCTACAGACATCCTAGGATAGCAATGTATACAGAAATGGGCCAAAGTACCACAGGCTGGTGCCGCTGGTGTCTCACTACTTTTGAACCTCGGGTGGCACGAGCCTCTCAGTGACATCCATGAGGCCTCTGTGCGGTTCATCATGGCCTCATAGCTATGGAGTAAATCAAGGCACCTCAATAAGCTGTCTTGGTTTACTCTGTTCCATGTTTTTTTTGCAGGAGTCTTGCAGGGTTTTTTGCAAGGCAACACCCATGGATATTGAGGTTGACTCATGTAAACTTATGAATGTAAACCTGGTACAGTAAAAAAGGCTTATGCCTTCACCCAATCTGACGTCAAGTTGAATCATAGTTTTCCCTGCACCTTTCTGCACATAAACCATCCTTGGAGTGATATTGCTTCTTCTATGTGTGCTGCAGAACACAGCAGACATGGAAATGGAAAACCCAAGGAGATGTTAAAAAATTGCTCCTCCTTATGCCTTTTCTGGGGATGTGTAAGGTTTGTGGGCTGCACCAGGTTTATGTGAGTCTGTTGATCTGGATCAGTCTTAAACTCAATGAGTGTTGCCTGTGCGCACCATCTACAAAGCCCATGCAACAACTCCTTGATGCAGAGTAGAGCAATGCAGTGCTTTGCGCTGCCTTGAATTACTCAATAATCATGAGGTCATGAAAAGAGATGCATGATGGTTTTGCATTGCACCAATAAAATGAGTGAGAGTCCTGCGCCTCCAGAAATTCAAAATAAGTGACTCTCCTGCGGGGCACAACCCTTGTATATGAGCCACATAATATAAACCACTCCAGATCACTTGTGGCTATATTTTATACCATTTTACATCATGTTTGCCCCACTGTTGTTGTGCACTGATGACACAAAATGCTAAGACAGAATTAAAATGCCAGGCAAGGGGAAATGTAATGCAAGTCAGCCGACAGTGTTGCATTGCATTATATTTCATTATGGAAGGCATACTATGAAGGGAACCTGGGCGTTCCTGTGCATACACACATGGCTTTCATGCAATCCCAGATTTACCAAGGTTTGTACACATAAAATTGCTTCTTTCCTCTCCACCTCATGGAAGATGGCTTTATGAGATTAGAATTGTTTTTAGTTTATTGTTATTTCCCCTTGCTACGTATGTTGCAATTTGCAGCACACATAGGAATAGGAAAATGCCTCAACAGATTGCTATCATGCAGAAAGGTATCCCTTCCTGCACAAAAACAATTCTACTTGCAATGCAGGTACCCTGTCACCATTGTGCAAGGGTGCCTGTGTTGGCGCTAGGCTGCCTGAAGTGCATCAGCACAAGGGGAGAGAAGAAATGCTCCATATCTTTGTAAATATGGGGCATTTCTGCTCTCTCCCTTTCACACAATGCAGCACATCAACTTGGCTTGCAGCCCTGTGTTGCATCCCTTGATATGCCAGGAAAATTGAAATCGGTACATTGCGTACACCAGTACTCACATCAGGGGCCATATTATAGATGTGCCCCAGGGGTGCAACAGACATTTGTATCCACTTTGTGTGTCCCTGGTCACTTTGGGATCACAGAAGGGACTGCAGATGCTTGTGCTACCCCTTAAGTAATACTGATAGTGCTGGTGCACTTATAGCACCAGGGCTGTCACCAGAGGGTGTGCCCTCATTTGCAGGTGGCATGATCCCATGCAAGTGAGGGAATCCCTTTGCACCATATTATAGACATGGGGACAGAGGCAAAGAAGTTGTCAGGAGGCCCAGTGACAGTGTGCCACCTAGAAGATAGCGTGCTGTCAGAGCGCCCCCTGAAGTCAACCTTCTGGATGAGAAACATGGGGTTCTATGCCCCCCAAGACTTTCCCTTGTAGGAGGGTGCAGTGACTCACTGCTTCAGTGTGCAAGGGGATCTGTAATGCTACATAAAAGTTCAGACAGCTTGCCTCCTGCACAGTAAAACACAGAGTGGCTTTACAAAAACCTCTCAGTTTTACACTTGAATGCGCATCCCCGAGGGCAGTGCAAGTTTGCGGCAGCCCGGGGGAAGCACATTCAACGTAATAGGGCGCTCTTTCCCAGTTTGTGGATGGTGCACCTCTTGTAAGGTGCATTCTGGTTTAAACACAGAAGTTCGCCCTATGCGTAGTAGAGCCCTAGTATTGCAAGAAGTCACACATATGTGCACTGGCAACATGCACATGCAACACATTCTAAGGCATCAAGCATGACACCTCATATATCCACAGGCAGTACTCTGATCCCTGGAATTTGTTACATGCGTTGCACAATACGTCACACTGTAAAATACACACAATTAACCCATTGCTTCATTTTAAAAAGATGCATTAGTTTAATGTGTGACGAATTGCACCCGTTGTGTCAGCCGGATGTAGCGCCTCCAAGCCTTTGCATCAAAAATACAGCATTGTTCATTCCCATGCATTGTGAGAAAATCATACGTTGCCTATTTTTCCATGGATGTGTTAAAAAAGATGCATTTGGTGAAAATATGACATATCTGCCTGGGTACTGATGCAATGTTTCTGCCATGCTATAAACCAGGAAATGTGAAGTTACTTTCACTTTCCCTTGCAGTCATTTTGTCTGTGTTTACTGGAGGTTATGTCTTGTGGTTTCTAGAGAGTGTTGAGGTGTTTATTAGTCTTGTTGGTGTCTGTGCTGCCCTCTTGTGTCCCTAAAGTCTGTTTTGTATATTGTAAGTTTTAGTTGTATTGTTTAGTCCAGTTTATTGTCAGGTTTCTGTCTTTTCAGGGTTCTGTATTGTTAGGGGTATTTTGCGAGTCGTAAGTAGTTTATTTTATTGTGGACATTTTTGTGCCACGGAGGGATATGTCCGGGTGGGGCAGAACACCCAACATGTCTGAGCAGGAGTTCATGGGGTTCTTGTGGCTAAGAACCCACTACCTCCCCAACATGATTGCCAGTGGGGTTAGGTAATCTAGGGCTACCAATCCCAGGGCTGGAAGACATGGTGGGAGAAGAAGTGAAGCACTTCAAAGGATTTTCAAGGTGGCCCATACGATGCGTCAGCTTAAGCATCGCAGGGCAGATGTGGTGGCTGGGAGGCAGACCTTCTTGATTTCCTTGGAGTTGAAGTGGGTGAAGTTGGAGGAGCTGTTGGTAAGTGCACATCTGCTGTGCATTTATAGCTGAGTCTCCTTTGATAATATAAGCCTCCACTCCAACCTAAAACGATTCAGGAGTTTTTTATCAAGAATAGGGAAGCTCGACCAGTAAATACTGGGGGTTCAACAGATTGTGCAGGGAAATCATCCGCTGTTAATGCCACTGCTCCCTCTTTCCTGCAGGGTATCGTGACTGGTAGCAGTATCTCCAATCACTTTCAAACCGAGGAGATTTTGCACATGGAGGAAATGGAACGCACACCCCTACCATTGAGTCCGGAGATAAGGCTGGTCCCTAATATTCCATGCAAAAATCGTTTCGAGCTTCTGTCTGAGGGAAGCGCTGTGATTGAGGTCCACGACCCTCTTACAGCTGCTAGGGCTATTGAAGCTGCCTCTTCCCTGCCTATTACTACTGACATGTGCTCTGATGTGTCTGACAATGCAGCTAAATTGCCCTTAATTCTCCAGAGAGTAGACGAAATTAAGAATCTAGTCTTGCAGCTAACTAAACTGCTACAAGGGAATATGGCCAAACTATCGGGATGCATTTGCCAGAAGACAGAGGCAGAAGGGGCAGGTGGGACTTTGGCAGCTGATTCTGCTACATTTAATACTAAAGCACGTGAGGGGCTAATTAATCACGCCCAGAGAGCTGGATCCCATAGGAGGGTCGCTGAAGGTAGTATACCTTCCTATATTATGAACCCTAGAAATATACTCACTGGGTGCAATAGTATCCCCCTCGGCGGAGACAAGACAAGGAACGGGGAAGATCCTATTGGAAGCCTCTTTGCCCCATTCAACCGTCAGTCTGCTTCAAGGCAAAATCCTACTTCCAATTTACCGATAAATAGGGATAGCCCTCTGTCAACCAATAGGAAGTTATTTGACAACCATCAAATTAAGGATCCAGCTTGCATTTTTCCTTCTCGAAGAACAAATAGTGCTTTAGGCGGGACTCCTAATAGTATTGGTCCCAGACACAGAGCCAACACTCTTTTCCTAAGCAATGTCCCAAAGTTGCCACCCAGGTCTGTTGAGGACCAAGAGTCTAGACTTAATAAGGTTATTTACTGGATACGCAATCGACAGGGTTGCCTTTCAATTATACGTTCGGACATTCAAAAAACAGAAAGATGGAGTCCCCCTGGGTCAAACCTCGATGTAATCATGATTGTGTTCCACGATAAATTCTTGGCAGACCAACTTATTGACTCTGTTGAACGCAAGGGACAACACAAAGAGCTAAAAGGAGGAGGCATCAGGCTGACCGCTAATTTAATTGACCCAAAACAGACTCCTGTGTTTGTCCCAATTGCTAATACCAATGAGAGAGGCTCTAGGGAAGAAGGCGTCTTTCTGCATCCGGGGCATGTATGACTGTCTGCCCAGGAAGCCACCTATCAGGATAATCTAGTGGCACCTTCAATAGACAAATTAGAGAAGTACCTTGCTATTGAGTCGAACTATAAGGATGTTCCATCCCCTAAACATGGGGCTGCATTGGGAACTAATGGGTTATCCATTATGACTTGGAATCTTGCGGGCCTTGCTAGGAAATTGGATGATGTGGACTGGGTTGCCTATATAAAGTCACAAGATGTGTGTCTCTTTCAAGAAACTTGGGCCGAGGGCCAACCAAGCATGGATGGGTTTCTTTCATTTAATATCCCTGCACTGCCTTCAGAGAAAGCAACTGGTCGCGCAAAAGGGGGTCTTTTAATCCTTTTAAATTCAAAGCTCCAATGCGACTATAAGGTTTTAGAATTTGATTGTCCCGACTTGATGGGTTTACAAATTTCTTTTAATCAAAATTTTAACATAATCTTAATTAATGTTTACGCCCGTTCTGTTGCACGTGGTACAGAATCACACATTTTAACTTTACTCTTTGACCTTTTAGACACGCTACAAACTAATTCCTATTTAATTATTGCAGGGGATGTAAATTGCACTTTCGAACCCTCAGCGTTTCTTAGTGATTTAACTGCGGATGAGGACGAATTATGGGGTATTGCACAATTGGATGGTGATAGTTATCCTCCACGCTCTCGTGTAGCAACTCAGCTTGCTACACTATGCTTAAAGTTTGGCCTAAGGGCCTGTAATGGTCGAACTCCTTCTGATTTAAACTTGGCACCGACATTCCTACGAGGTTCTGTGGCCAGCGTAATTGATTATTTTCTGGTGGATGTGCGTCTTTGGCCATTGCTGCTAGATATGAGGGTAGATTCAAGATGCGAGAGTGATCACTTTCCATTGTTGCTCACCCTTGCTGGGAATATCTTTGGTAGAACCTTGAATATGCAAACATCAATGGCCCCTCCCCCTATTTTAAACAATGCTTATACAAAGGTGAGGTGGCCAAAAGTCATGTCAAACCCCTATTTGCTATGTAAGATCTAGCAAGTGTTCTTAGATAATCTGTCAGCCTATGAAGACTTCGAACCAGAAGCCATTCCACTTCTTGATATTCACGAAGATATGATGGTTAAACTTCAAAGTGTCTTTTATAAAAAGGTAGCCACGGCAAACCGGCAATATGGCGGTTCACCTAACAGCAGTTGGTTTAATGATGCATGCATGAGGGCTAAGACTGAGTTAAGGAAGGCTATACTGGCTGGGTATACGGGGGCAATCAAACAAGCAAGATTCACGTATAAAAAGATAATCCTACAATCAAAGAAAGCTTGGGAAGATGCTATTTGGCAGGACTTGCTAGATGCTACTAAAACAAACAACAATACGCTTTTTTGGGAACTGCTGACTAAGCACGAGAGAGGGGGTAGGTTTATACAAAGGAACCATATTCAACCTGGTACCTGGGTGGATCATTTCTCTCTCTTGTACGAAGGAACTGCCTCCACTGGGACTGTCGATTGTGAGAAAGTGGGATTATACCCCCCAATTTCACCCAATGCTAACCTTGCCACTTCTCCGTCCAGTGGGAATCTATTTAACTCTGAAAGCTATATTTGCTTTTCTCTAGAAGAAACTGCAGACGCCATTAAATCTCTAAAGACAGGTAAAGCCCCAGGCCCTGATGAAATTCCAGGTGACCTTTATAAATCAGAGTTACCCATCTGGACCTGGTATATTAATATGCTGTCAAACAAAATCGCAAAAGGAGGACAGATCCCTGAGACGTGGAAGGGTGCAGAAATTATTCCAATATATAAAAAGGGCAACGTAAATCTTCCAATTAACTACAGACCGGTCAGTTTAATTGACAACCTACAAAAAATTTTTGCAAAACAATTGTTAGTTAGACTGACGAGTTGGGTGACGGAGCAGCAGATCCTATTACCACTTCAGGCAGGGTTCCGTTCTAGAGTTAGCACGGTTGACCAGGTATTTAGGTTGACCGTGCTACACTGGAAATATGTAGTCTTGGCAAAGCAAACACTATATGTCACTTTTGTAGACCTGCGCTCTGCCTTTGACCTGGTCCCTAGAGACAAGCTTTGGGGAGTGCTACACAAAAGAGGGGCACCATCTGATATCATTCATTTATTAACACGTATGCATGAAGGCACATACGCTCAAGTAAGATGGGGTAACCAAGGCGAACTGACTAACAAGTTTCCCATTAAAAGAGGTGTTCGTCAGGGATGTGTCCTAGCGCCACTTTTGTTTTCTTTATTCATTAACGAGGTGGTCCAAGAACTCATGACATGCCAGAATGATGCTCCCAGCTTAGGCAATCAGAAAATCCCAATTCTTCTTTTTGCGGATGACTCTCTATTGATCTCAAAGACCCCTATGGGGCTGCAAATTCTTGTGGATAGATTTAAATCATTCTGCTGGAATTTTGGTTTAGAGCTGAACTCGAAGAAAACAAAACTGATGGTGCTTCGCTCTGGCTCTCGTAAGAAGTGTACGATCAGGTTAGATGGAGCTATTTTGGACGAGGTTAGCTCTATCGACTACTTGGGTGTGAGGCTTACAGACTCACTCCTCTGGGACGAACAAGTCGGTAAGAGTGGCGGGCTTTTGCAACATCGGGCAGCATCCATATTACGCCTTTACAGGAATACGATCGCTAAAGTTGTGTCTCCAGCAGTAAAGATCTATGTGGCCAAGGCACAGGGTGCTGCTGTTTATGGTGCAGAGATTTGGGGCATGACAGATAGCAGTAGGATAACTAAAATTGAGAATAGCTTTGCTCGGGCTCTATGTGCTTGTCCCACTAGCACCCCATTAACCCCCCTTTTTTTAGATCTAGGGCTTAAACGTATAGCCGATTTGATTATCTTACGGCCCCTACTATATTGGGTGAGGCTTTGGGTAGTTCCTGAACTGGCTATATATAAGTCTTCCCTATTAGAATTGTTAAAAACCTCTAACTCCATGTCCATACCATGGATCAAACACGTATCTAGTTGGTTTTGCATGTTAGGACTGAGGAACTTCTGGGAGAATCCCCAGCAACTTGTGAAGCCCCATGTAAAAGTATTGAAGAGAGCTTACTGGTCCCACATATGTAATAATTACATTTCTCAGAAATCGAATGGTCATTTAACTAACTCGTTTATTGATTTTAAATGGTACCCTGAGTTTGAACCATACTTAGATACAATACCTGATTTGTTAGGCAAAAGTTTGTATGCCAGATTTCGATTTGGAACATTACCCTTGAAGGCCTTAACGAGCAGATGGGGACCTAAGTCATGCTCTGATACCTGTCCTGTATGTGGCATTCCTTCCGAAACAGTAGAACATTTTATGTTTTTTTGTCCCGCCTATTCAATCCCAAGGTTTAAATGGATATATAAAATCTGTAGGGAATTGAATTAAGGAAATGTTTTTTAGCTTTGCGGATCTTAAAAAGCCACAATTCAAATGTGACAATTTACGCAGTAAGTAAGTTTTTAGCAACAGCATGGCGCATACGCACTTTTTATTTACAATGAGTTGAAATTGTTTTAAGACGGGCAAACATGGATCATTCTTTTTTTTAATTTTTCTATGACATTATGGTTTATATTATTATATTATTATATTATATTGTATTGTATTGTATTGCTTTGATGGTCTGTTGGCCGAATAAAGCTTATGTGAAACACATATGATTTTTTATATGAATTTTCTTCTACAGCTCTAAGGGCCACATATGTTTTATGGTCAGAATGCCATGTTGAAACAAAGAAACATGCCACAGAGGCATTTTAACACTGGACTAGCATAAGACCACACAGACCATGTAATGCATGCCAGCCCCAGAAGTGCTTGTTGCCCCACCAGCACTGTGCAGGTAGTGTTGTCACTGGGCATTTCAGGTCATCAATACTGACTCACAAATGTGTATGTCAAACTCTATGGGACTCATTGCCAAATGTTGGCACAGGGCAGTTCAGCAAGGCTTCTTGCTGTGCTTCCTTGCATCAAAAGGAAAGGGCAGGAATGTACCATATTAACGACATATGGGGCATTCCTACTGTTTCTGCCTGCGCAGGCACACAAATTGGTGCCCTTCGCCAATGCAGACACCCTTGCACCTCTGCATTGTTGGCAAAATTGTTTTTGTGCAGTAAGGGACACCTTCCTCCGCAAAAACAATTAATTGAGGCATTTTCCTCCTTTTATGTGAGCTGCAGAATGACGGTTAGGACACCTTCCCAGCTTTACTGATTCTTGTGAACCTGGGAATCTGTCAAAACCTGTGGGTGTTGCTTAGGAAAAGCCACACAAAGCACATGGAATGCCTCCTTGACGTAGAGTAAGGCTATACAGCGTCCTATTGTGCCTTGCCTTACTTCATATCTATGAGGCAACGCCAAGTAACACAGGGTGTCTTTGCCTTGCCTCATAGAAATGATTGAGAGGGCTGTGCCACTGAAGCGTAAAAAAAAGGTGCAGCTCCAATGGTGCAGGTTTCTTGTAAATGAGGGCCAATGTATGTTGCGGGTGAACACACTCACATGTTGTTATGTCCAAATGTTCAACAGGCTGTTTGTGGCACATCTGAACATTTCTCATGCATGCTGGTGTGCAGATGTTCCCAATTCCTTATTGTTACTGTACCGGGGAGAGATGGACAAGGTATATTTACTGTGCAGCATTGACATATACTGATCTCAGTGAAGGCAAGGAACAAGCACAGCTACTGCCTCATTTGTCTAGCCTTGTCAAGGGCATGCATAGATATGAGTAAGGCACATCTAATATAATACCTTGCTGAGTGTGACATGTCAAATAATTAGAGTCATAGACCCATGAAAGGCAAGCACCCTTGTGCCATTTTAAAAGCAGTAATGTATTTGTGCTTGGCCCGCAATTTGTGTACCGGATTCCTGATTAGGCACATCATGTCTGTGTACACCTCAACCTGCCTTACCTATGTGTAATATTAAGCTGTCAGCTGTGCCATATGCCTCATGTTCAACGTGCAGACTTACATAGACAATTGCTAATTCAATGTACTGTGTTTTTTATGTCCATAGTGTAGGTGTTCTACATTCACAGTGCAATGTACCATGTTCTGTCTTGTAGGTGGGCCTGACCCGATACAGTGGCTGAGCTGGACAGCTTCAAGGATCAGGACAAGCCAATGAGTGTTACATGAATCATTACTGTGTAGTGCAAGGAGTGTGATGTTGGATAATGTTTGCAATTACATGTTCAATGGGCATCCCGATTCCAATGGAATAATTTGTTCTAGTACATCATAAATGAAATAGGTAAAAGCAGCATGTGCATTAGATAGTGACTAATGGCAAGATGAATGTATTGCCAATCTATGCAGGCCTACATGAAAGATGGGGTGACAGTGGAGCCATGACTAAAATGCCATAGGCTGTTAAAGTATATGGGACGGGATTTATAGCTGAACGTGGCTTGAGATGTTAACCTTCCAAATACATGTCAAATGCACTTTACTACTGTAGTCGTCTACATTGCATTCTATATACTTTTTGTATGGCAAGTCCAGACAGGATGTGAGGGTTCACACCTCAGTGAAGACAGAATTGGCAAGGTTACCTGGTTCAGACATCAGCATTCCACACATGGTAATGCAGTTAAAGGCCTCACTCGTGCCTTTTAATGCCCCACTCTCCATGCTGTATATATAGTCATACCTTTGCATTGTCTTCTTACTAGAAATACCAAGGTGTGTTTGACCAAAGGCATGTCTGTATGGCATTGTCATCTGACAATCCATTACACAATCCACCTTCTGGTGGTGTTACCCATAATGGCTTGCAACAGAAATGTCACCAGGATTACACTTTGGCTAAAACTTGCTAGTTATATCACAACATACTTGTGCATTGGTGATGCACAGCATCCATGCACACACCCATCACATTGGTATGATGAGTGATGATGTGCAGCAAGTGGACTTAATAGCTGGCATGTAGGGACAGATACTAGGCTATATAGAGGGACACATGCTTTTACTTGAACTGCATGTGATGAGCAATGGAATAGTCCTCCAGGTGTTTACATTAGTCAAATTGGAGACTAAATACCTGAGACATGTAAGTCTGAGACAGAGTAAGTCATAGTGTGTAGTAATGTGTCTGGAGTTATGTCCTTGCCTTATCAGGTGCACAATGTTGAGTCACAATACACGTACTTGCCAGATATTACTCAACCTACCTAGGTTAATAGCCATTCACTCAAGCCTGCTGCAGGCTGCAAAATGAGCACAAATAATCAATTACTAGGGACATGTGTACCATACCATATGGACACAAAGGCATTGTTCCTAATCATTTTCTGTATTGACATGGTTATACCTAGATTTGTCAAGGCAATGCAATTGCACTAGCCAACATTGGCAACACCTTTGTACTTTGGTCTTGTTAAATTGGAGAATGAAATGTATTTTTAGATGGATGGTCACATTATACTTCAAGATGAAGTTTGGGTTTGAGAGATGCCACATGTGATTTCTGAAACTAGACAAAGCATTATGATGATTGATATAGTTCCTAATTACACTTTGTCTGATACATTTTCATTCCGCTCCAACAGACAACATGATCCTGTAGCAGAAGAGGAGCCACCCATTTGGAGCAGTATAGGCACATCCGCCATGTGGTCAAGGCATACAGCAGGATTGCTTAAATCTTTATTGAGGAGAGGGCAGCTGGACCTTTGCACATAACCCTACAAGGGCCACCCACACCTGATCTGCCAGGCCCAAGCCAGGATGTAGCTGCGGACCGGGGAGGTTCCTCAATCCCAAAGCCAAGTACACCTACAAGTCATCCTGCAGGACCATCACAACCCCAGCCCCTACCCACTGGACATGGTTCCACTTTTGAACACCTTGTAATGAAGGACATGTCGCTCCTGAAGCTCAAGGTGGCAGCACTGGACACAAGGTGTACAAGGCAATACGTTTGCTGCAAATGCTTCAGCAGTCTGTGGACTTCATTGTGGAGCAATTGTAGGCCACAGGGACCCTTTCTACTGTTCCCCATGTTTAAATCTGTTTTTATTAGACTGTTTTATTGCATAGTTTAGTAATAGTTAGTGCAGCCGTAGGTTAGGTTAGGTAAAGTTGTTTTTATATTTTAGGTGCTGTTGGTTCAGTACTTGGGTATATAGGTGGGTAGGTTATTTAGTGGGTGAGGGTTGATGTTTAGGATATGTGTTTTAATAAAAATACAAAAAGTACAACAAATATTTATGTGTTTAACTTAGTATGTTTAGTTGGTTTGTATATAGGTGTATTTTATGTTGTTTTTGTATGAAGATGTGTATTAAGGGGTGGGGCTTAATGTTTAACATGTTGTGTTATATATGTAGAGTAAGATAATTTAAGGTTGTTTTTAGGATAGGTTAGTGTAGTTTAGGTAGCATAGTTTAGTTTAGGTGTAGGTTAGGGTAGATAGGTCAGTTAGTGTAGTTTAGGTAGTTTTAGGTATGATATGTTTTAAGTCTACTTCATAATTTCCTGTGTAGGAGTTATCATATCTTCTTAGGTTATGTTAAGTACTTGCAGTAGGCTTTGCTAGCAGTGTTTGTACACCTGTGTGACTAGGTGAAAGACCTGGGGATAGGAATCTATAAAGTTTGACTAGGAATCACATGAGGGATCTACAAACATAGTTGAACACTCTTGATGTGAATGGATAGGCAGGCCAAAACTGGCATTCACATACTGTTGCTCTGTATGTGTAAATCATGTGACATGCATTGGAGGGATGGTGACGGCAAACTATTGTCACTAATCAAGGAGATTTGAGGTCAACAATGTTGCCAACTCCTTATACACTCACCCTTGCATCATTTGCTTGTTACAGCAGTGTGGTTTGCTGCCTAGTATTCATGGAAGTGCTCCCCACCAGTGCTGTGACTTCAGACACCATTAACTATAACTGCATGATACCTATTTCACTTCATGCTTGTGACCTTGAGGAACTACTTGCTAGTCTACATACACATAGAGTTCACCAAATATATTTCCCTTGGTCTGTCTAGCTTCATCCATGGCTCCATTACACAAATGTCCTTTTGGGTAGTAGTTGGTGTCTTTGGCTCACAAATCTACCATATTCTACTTATTTCAGACTCCTAGTGATAGAGAACACACAGGTTGAACTCAATGCATTTATTTGTGTGTGCAAACATTTGGAGGATCACAGGCACAGTTTTTACGGCAACAACCCAAATGTTTTCTGAGCCATTGGATGTCTGGACAGAGTCCATAGGGGATAAACTGCATGGGACATGTGGAGGAGAGGAGTGTTTCAGTGAGGAACAGAATACAAACAATGCCAAAAGGGAAGATAGGCCACATTGACTGCCCACAAATGGGTGAGATCAACAGGTGGGACAGCAAATTGAAGACAGTACCAGTTGGGAAGCACACTGGCATGGTTATCAGCACTGGGCAAAGGAGAAACTGGTAATCTGGCACAGAGAAAGGCTACCACGCAGTTTTACTTTGAAAAGAGGTGAAGTACGCATCTTCCTTCTCTGATGTGTGTTGTGCTTCCCGTGAGGGAGGTGTTGTAGATGTTGGAGGTAATGGAGGCACACACACATCAAGGGCTGAAGGTGTGGATCCCCAGTCCCCAGCAGCATTTCTCCATGCCAACAAGTGAGGCAGCAATGCACTGAGAAGGACCTGCTATTTTGCCAGCACAGCCCCAAGGTCACATTGGTAGGCACTCCTTGTGGTGATGTATGTGTTCTGCTTCTGCTCCATGGACTCCAGGATGTTGAGTATTGCCTCATCAGCCAGGCTAGCTTGGATCTAGTGGTGCAGTGAGCATGGAACCTTTTCAGTGGAACCTTTTGATGATGGTTTCTGGCCTTGTAAAGCCCTCTTCAGCCATAGCCTAAAGCCTTGTTGTGACGTGGAAATCTGAGTTCCAGAAAATCTTCTAAGTCAGAAGGTCGAAATCTTCACCGGGTTCAACGGCAAACAACACCTCATCAACAATGATGTCTTCTTTTGCCAGAACACTCAGCTTTTTCCAATCTGAGTTTTTCCCCCAAGACTTTGTACATCGCCTCCCCATCATTGCTAACCTTTTCTTGATACCGCCTGCTCCCTGGCCATGCCAAGTATTCAACTGTCTCTAAGAACTTCTCCAAAAATGTTCTAAGTCTGGAGGTAAGTCGTAGACCGGGTCATACCTGGTTGCTTTAGCCATCCAGAATTCCATTGTGGTCAACCCTAACTTGTGTCTTAGGCCCAATGTCACGGGTGGTTCTTAGTTCTTTTTGGCACTTTTTTTTACATTAAGAAATGTAAAATTCATAGCTCCAGTTCTACTGATCGGATTTAGTTTGATTTTTTTGTCTTTATACACACTAAAATGTACTCTATTTTTCCAAATTGGTTTTGGATTTTTCTTCTGTTTTCACTTTATTACTGTGTGACTGCTGCAAAAATACATTACACTTTGCCTCTAATTTAGGCTTGAATGCTTTTGTGCTACGTTACTAGTGAGTTAAGCACACGTTAATTTAGAAACGTTTTGTGGTTCACCCTGTGAAGGATTGTGGTTATTATTTGAGTGGGGCTTCCACCATTTTCAACTAATAATCCAATTTCTTTCACAAATCATTACAAATATAGGGCCTGATTACAACTTTGGAGGAGGTGTTAATCTGTCCCAAATGTGACAGATATACCACCAGCCGTATTACGAGTTCCATAGGATATAATGGACTCGTAAGACGGCTGGTGGTAAATCCGTCACTTTACCGTCACTTTTGGGACGGATTAACACCTCCTCCAAAGTTGTAATCAGGCCCATAGTGTTATGGTGTAACTAACTGGGGGGCATATTTATAAGCTCTGGCACCACCTTGCACCACATTTGCGGCATTTATTTTGACACAAATGTGGCATTAAGGTGGCATTTCCCACACGCCATATTTACAAAATGGTTCAATGCTTGCATTGCGCCACTTTGTAAACCGTTGTGCCCAATTGTGCCTGCGCCAGGCTTAATGTATGCAAGGGGAGCATTTCCCTGTTAGGGGGGTTAAAACTGGCTAAAAAAAGTCAAAGAGATTTCCTTGTGCCATTTTTTCAGCACTTTTCACACCTCCTCAGAGAGGGCATTAAAAGGGGGCATGCCATTGACTACAATGGACCCCTATGTACTCTGCAATATTTTGGGGCTACTCCTTCAGAGTACATCAATAGCGTCACACAAAATGACACTATTGCCCCCTACCCTGCCCCATGGTGCCCAGTATTTTAAATACAGTCCACACATGGTGGCAGTAGGAGGGCGCTAAGGGACGCAAGGAATGTGGTGCTGCATTGGGTACAGTGCCACTTTCCTTAAATCTGCCCCTCAGTGATAACAATTTCCAGTTAGTGACATTTAACCAAAACCTGGACTCTCGGTATAAAAATGCCACATTTGCATCTGGAGTAAAAACAACTTTTTGGAGATTTTCACAGTAGGGACATACTTGTCTCAACAATTACCATGTCTCACTGTTATAAATTAAGCTCTCAGCCCTGTAAGCTGCAAGGCACTCTATGAGGTTTATATTGTATTGAAGTAGGGTTTTAGTTATATGTGTTCATTCCAGCCACACATAGGTGGTGTAAAAGCACACATCATCCCACATTTGATATTTACTTTTCCTGCCACGTGTGCATTTAATGCACCCACTTAATGGAGCCCCACCTAAAAGATAAATAGGTCAATTCGATATAACCACTTTCCCTCCTGTTTTAGAGCAGAGCACAAGCACATTGAGACAGAATAAGAGGATCACAGTATTCAGCAATAAAATGCCATCAAAGAATAAACAAAAAGTGGTGGGACCACTTAAAAAGATGAACTTACTCACGCTTGGTTTCTGAGTTTTTTTCACTTTTCAGTGGATTTCCTAGACCGTGCGGTAGAAATCCTGAAAACGTTTAAAAACAGTCAAAAAAGATGCCCATTCTGCGACTATGTGTACCCGCTGCGAATCCGATGAGCTCTGACCAGTGATTAGCGTATTTTCTTTAAAGGAATACACCCTGCTCCCTCTTGCTGGATATGCCTTTCCAATGTGCAGTGATTATCCTTACTGCTGGCCTCCTAACTGCCAAGCTGCCTTTACAGTAACACTCGTTCAGTTTTTACCTTAAGTAAATCCAGTTCAGGGGTGTTCAGAGTGAGCCATTTCTAACTCTTGCAAAGTGGAACATCCTAAAACATGTTCATACATTATTGCTAGACTGCAGAGTTAATATATAACTAAAGGTACATGGGGGTTTACGAAAGCAGTAGCCTTAGCTCCTTTCAGAATAACTTGCCGCTGTAGTAAAACGTTTCGAAACATTAACCATTCTTTTGAACGCCAATTTGTGAGATGTGTGGTCAAGAGATAGATACATTGCCATCTTTACTGTCTGATTTGGCGGGTTAATAGTGAGTCTGTTATTGCAATGTGTTTATAGATAATTATTAGAGTTTTGTTGGAGGGTGATTTTGTGAAAATTGCTCCATCATGGGGCCACTTCAAATGTATAGGAGGTGAGCAAGGGAAAGGACGAATACAAGGGGAAGGAAGAGAAAAGGGAACTCATTTATAACTTCATTTAATACATGCACAGTAGCCCCTAACTATTTTTAGGTAGAATGGGCTCATTGCTCCAGAGGTTTTTGAATATATGATCGGTGCCTCTTAAGAGCTACTGGATTTTTAATCCACATCCGTAACATCCTTATTGTAAACGTCACTATTTCACCATTTGGCACTATTTTGTACCTCACTTTTCTCTGAGGGATAGCTTTCCCCTATCCCCTGTTGTGATCTATGCCGCAGTTTTCTTGCGCTGCTTTCCGCTCCCTAAAGACACTATAGGAGCGCTGTATTCACTGTACAGTGCTCCATGGTGCACAGTGCTCACGAATGTGTCAGAAATTCTTACACAGTTGTGGCGCTAAACCATAGCATTCCTGGACTAGGATCAAAATGTTGATGCTCGCCTGGAAATTCTGGTGGGCCCATTGAAAACAGCACAGCATCACTTTAACACCTGCCCTGAGCAGACATTAAAAAAATAATGCTGTAATGGCGCACAAATCTGCAGTGAAATCTTGTAGATTTCACTATACCATTTCAATGGCCCCTTTTGTGGGTGAAAGTCTACCTTGCATACATTATACCTGGTGCAGATATAATGTGGTGCAAGGCTTTACGAACTGGCGTAATGGTTCCATTGTGCCTGTTTGTAAATGGAGTGCTGTGTGGGGGATTGTTTGTGCCACCGTAGCATCCAAAAAAATGATGCGGCGCAAAGGGCTTGTAAAGGAGCCCCTATGTATCCCTGCTTTGTTCACTTGCACTGTCCCACTTGAGGCAGTTATTTATGCCAGACCACTTTAAAAGTTCAGCACCTGTCACTGATTGCTGTCAGGTCTCGGACTAACACCAGAAACAGTGATTTGTACAGTGGTAAAACCAAAGGAAGTGGACCTCGTCTATTTATACAATTGAATAATAAATGATTGGTGTGAAATCATTAGTACCTTCATGGTGGAGTGCTGGTTTGAATAAATCCGTCAACACAAAACTTAGCAGTACTTTATTTGTCTTTGGGTACCTATTTTCGGAGGCACATGTTCAGTGGGCAATGGTATCCGCAAGCGGGTGCACAAGGTAAGTGTATTCCGCTTTAAGAGTGTTGTCGTACTATTGCTTGCTCACAAAGCAGCACACTGAGTTTACAGATGGTACTCTGACATGAGGGCTGTTTCCTTTTATCTATCGGTTCACCCAGCTTAGCGCAACTAATTGAAATACGATAATTATAAATGGACTGAGCTTCTCAATTTAATTTTCTTGCAAGCACAATCATTTATTTTCTCCAGCTCTCTTAAAATGCTTTAATTAAAAGATTTAACAAAGCTGTAGAAGCGAGTGCTATTAGGAATATAACTTGCTGGGCTCACGTCACATACAAATTACCTAATGTAATACGTTTCTGTTTGTTTCTCCATAAAGGGCACCTGATTACAATGAAGAACTGCAGTGGAAGCAGAGGGCATTCATCGAAGTTGTCTTGTAGACTACTGAAGTGGAAGGACGTCGAAAAGATCTACTCTTGCGACTATGGAGCTATTGTTACTCTTTTCAACTTTCTTTCTGACAGATCTTTTCTTCGCGTTGCATGCAGCAAACAATTAAGTATTTATAAGCCATAAATAAGGTGGATATATAATGCCAGTTTACATTTGTTATCCATCAGTACAGGACAACTGCTTCCTTCACACCGGCTGCACATGGGGGTCTGTTTACATCCACGACTGGTGCTTATGTCCAACAAAGTGCTGTTTAGCACCGTATTACAAGATTGAAAGGAAGTCCAATTGCCTGCATTTACCTTTTCCGGAGTGGAGATTGTTTTCAGCACTCAAAATACGTCTTTGTTGTGTACATATTAAAAAAATAGGAAGATTACAATGCAATAAGTGATATGGCGATAAACAGCACCGCAATGTATGGGAGTTACAAGGCCCCTGCAGCCTGTAGGGGGAAGGAGGCAGGTGTGTTTCTCTATGTGTGTGAAATGGCAGCCATGGTCCTTGGGGTGGGGCAAATTTTGTGTCTCTATTGGCCCATTCATGCAATGCAAAATAGTCAACATGCACAGTTCATGTAAATCGGTCGCTAGCATTTGCTCACATGTTTATTATTTTCATTTTTCTACAGTCAATTCATTCAAATCCAAAGACAAGTTTCATGTGATGAAAAACAGAACAATTAAGGGCCAGATGTACAAGGCCCTTGCGCCTCCTAGCGCCACAGTAGTGTAATCTTTTTACACTAAGGGGTCATTAAAGAGGCCCTTTTCAAAGTGCTAGCATTGCACTACTTTGTAACCCCTTGCGCCATATTATACCTGCGCCACATATAATATATGCAAGGGGGGCGTTCCCACAGAGGAAGGCCGCAAAACATGGCACAGTGAAATCTACAAGATTTCATTGCAAATTGTTTCCATCATTTTTAATGCCTGCTTGGGGCAGGAGTTAAAGTAATGGGCCCATAATAGCCTATGGGCCTCCTTAGTGCTTTGCTGCACTAGCGGCATAATTTATGACGCTAATCCAGCAAAGCTCCACACTAGCATCATAAATTAATAAGCTATTGTGGAAAAGAGCACCATGGAGCACCGTATTGTAAATATGACGCAACCATGGTGTTGTTAGGTGGGCCAGGGGTGGGGCAAGAATAGTGGTACCGATGCACCACTTTCTTGTAGTTCTGACGCTAAGTGGTTTAGTTATGCCGCAGTCCTGTAATCAATTTCCTATTATACATATATCATGAACTACAGATACAAATACAATAAAAGAAAATAATCTTCCAGGCATTTCACTACGAAATATGAACGAGCAGTACAGTTCACTCATGCAAATAGACCAAAGAAACCAAAGGATGATTTTATCAGTATATTTGCGAAGCAGGCCTACGGGCGAACAATTGGCTGAAGTTGATCAGTGAGAGTCTCTGCAATGTGTGTTCAATTCCCGGTTCAGTTATGAATTTGTAAAAGTGACTTACTCCTGGATATATTTGTCCAGGTGGTTATTCTCCTGCAATCCAATTGTGCCTGAAAAATTAGGGAAGGTGCTTTCTGCATGTGGGGCTCAAACTGACTGTTAAAAATTGGGGTCTCTAGTTGGCAGAGGTATACATTGTCCACATCGGGACCACAATCCTAGTCAGGGTAAGTCACAACACAATCCAAATTATCCTGTGCCTGCCCCATGGTAGCTTTTCACTGAGCAGTTAGGATTAACTTTGAAGGCAATTGTAAAGTATTTGTGCAATAAATCATACAGTACCACAATGAAAACACCACAAAAATACACCACACAGGTTTAGAAAAATTTATAATATTTATGTGAATGAAATAGGGTCAAAACAACAAAAATCCAATAAGCACAAATTGAAATATCACTTTTAAAAGGTTTAAAAGAGTCTCTATCCTTAGGAATGAACAGTTGTTTCTTTGTTACTCAAAGTACCTGGGATGCGTTAGATTTTCTTGCATGACACAGAAGATGCATCGTTTCTTTCCATGCTGCAAGGGTTTGAGTTGTTTTTTGGCATACAGTCTTGGTTCCTCAATGCGATGCAGGGATATTTTGATGCCCAGGGATGATGTATTGAAAATCCTTGACGTACTGGAAGAAGGAGCAGGCACTGCGTTGATCCGGTAGGCAATGTGTCAAATTCTCTGTCGCAAGGCAGCCGCTGCATCGAATTTCTAGTTGGAAAGTTGGTGCTGCATCATTCTGGTTGGCTGTGCGGCGATTTCTCAGCTGCGAGGCAGGCATTGCATCAATATCTGCAGGTGTTGTGTCCATTTTCGATGCACAAGGAGTTTTTTGAAGAGGTGAAGTCTTTGTTGGCCCTCAGAAACAGGAGGCAAGCTCAATCCAAGCCCTTGGAGGGCACTTCAGGAAGAAGGCAGAGTCCTTCCAGCGGAGTCAGATGCTAGCAGGGCAACAAACAGGGCAGCAGTCCTTCTCAGCAAAGCAGTCCAGATGAGTCCTTTGGACAACCAGGCAGCTCCTCCTCTGACAGGGTACAGGTGTAGGTCCAGAAGTGTCCGAGTTGGTGGGGGTCAGAGACCCAGGTTATATACCCAAAAATGCCTTTGAAGTGGGGGAGACTTCAAAGAGTGGTTTTGAAGTGCACAAGTTCCCCCTTCATCCCAGTCCTATCTGCCAGGGTCCCTGTGTGGGGGTTATCAGTCCTTTGTGTGAGGGCAGGCCACTGGCCTTTGAAACGTAAGTGGGAGGACCTCCACCCACCCAGCCCCAGAAAGACCCATTCAGTTTGCAGGTGAATGCAGATGTGACTAAGTTGCTTGTGTTTGTGGTTGTCTGGGTGAAATGCACAAGGGAGCTGCACAGACCAGACGTGGGTTGGAGACTGGTTGTAAGGCACAGATGGTATTAAGTGCAGAGAAATATCCACTTTCTAAAAGTGGCATTTTCTAAAATAGTAATATTAAATCCAACCTCACCAATAAGCATGATTTCCGATTAACATTCTGGCCATACTAAATATGACCCACTTACTCCTTCCTGATCAGAACCTACCACTCAAAAGTATGAGGGCAGATCCAATGCTAGTCTATGAAAGTAGTAGGCCTCACAGTAGTGGAAAATGAAGTTATGAGTTTTTTAACACCACAACATATAAAACACATAAATACATGTCCTGCCTCTTACCTACATAGCACCCTGCCCTATGGGTTACCTAGGGTCTACCTTAGGGATGACTTATATGTAGCACAAAGGGAGTTTAAAGCTTGGCAAGCAAGTTTAAATGCCAAGTCGAAGTGGCAATGAAACTGCTCACCCAGGCCTTGCAATGGGAGGACTGAGACATGGTTAAGGGGCTACCCATGTGGGTGACACAATCACTGCTTCAGGCCTACTAGTTGCATTTCATTTACAGGCCTTGGGCAGATGAAGTGCACTTTACTAGGTGCTTACAAGTAAATCAAATATGCCAATTTAGTATGAACCAATGTTACCATGTTTAAGGGAGAGAGCATATGCACTTTAGCACTGGTTAGCAGTGGTAAAGTGTGCAGAGTCCTAAAAGCCAGCAAAAACAGTGTCAGAAAAGTGAATGGATGCAGACAAAAAGTGGGGGGATGACCACCCTAAGGCGGTCAGGTCTAACACTGACACTTACAATTAAATAAACTTTCTTTATCAAACTTGCCTAAGGGGTTGCTCCACATATATAAAAAAAATAAAGTACACAAAATAAAAAATCCCCGGTGTCTAGGGGTTTCTGCCCCCCGGGGGCAGATCAGCCTAATTATAATAGGCTTATCTGCCCCCGGGGGGCAGAAAAGGCCTAAAAGAATTTTGCCTCTCTGGGGAGTGGCCCTTGCCCAAGGGGCCACTCCCCTCATTCAATAATATTAAAAAAAAATCCCTGGTGCCTAGTCGTTTCTGCTCCCCTTGGGGGCAGAATGGCTTACTAAAATAGGGGGTTAAAATGGCCTAAAAGTAATTTTTAGGTAAGGGTCGCTCCCCATATATAATAAGATAAAGTAAACAAAAAAAATTATCCCTGGTGTCTAGGGGCCGCTCCCCTCATGTCAATAACATAAAAAAATAAACTCCCTGGTGTCAAGTGGGCATTTCTGCTGCCCAATCACATCGCGATTGGGCAGCAGGAATGCTGAGAAAGACATCAAAGGAAAGGAAAGGTCTTTCCTTTCCTTTGATGCCTTTCTCGGCTCTTCCACATGATCAGAGGAGAAATGCAAAAGCGCTGACGTCATCAGAAGCCATGGGGTAGGGGTGGAAGGGGAAGCAGTGGGGGCGCCGAGGCAAGGTTCATGGGGGCAGCGCTAGCGCTCCCCCCTGAGCCAGTCCAAGGACGTAACGGTTACGTCCTTGGCACCACAGCGCTGCAGCCAAGGATGTAACCGTTACGTCCTTGGCTGCCAAGGGGTTAAAGTTGTCTATTGTTCCTTAACTGCAGCCTAACTGTCTACATATGCAAAAATGTTTCTGCCAATCTAACCACCTGGACAGATCAGGTTTCATGATACAGTGGTAAAAGGTGTTTACATCAATCACAGCACTATTAATCGTTTGGGTATTTATTGATTCTAATCGACAACGTTTTGTGATCCGGTCCCTTTTACCACTCACGTGGCACTCCATATGTTTGTTTAGTCAGTCAGATGGTTTGGTAAAGGCTTGTTTAGATTTCTTTTTTTTCCTTTTGATTAGTGTGAAAAAATACCTAACAGTTAGGGTGTTTTACATGTTCCCAGAGGAGCAACCATTTATCATTATTATGTCAAAGCACAAATAATTAAAAATTGTTTTGTTCAGAGAGGCAGGAATTTAGGGGGTCATTACAACATTGGCGGTAAAAGGCGCTTATCGCCGTGCAGAAGACCGCCAACACACCGCCGCGGCCGAGGAATTCCGCCACAGCTATTTTGACCCACATCTCGAAATCCGACAAAATTCAGACACCCACACAAGTCCGCCACACCAAAGGTCAGTGCTAAACTGGCGAAATCAAAACCTCCACCGTCACGCCAACAGAAATACGCCCACACTATCACGACACACGAATCTACGCGGCGGTCTTTCAACCGCAGTATTCCATTGGCGGTCACACCGCTGTGCTCAAAATACACACACTTCTACAAAACACTGCCACATTGGACAATTCGAAATACACACACCTGATACACATACACACACCACTTCCACACACCCAATACAATATAAAACAGACACCCACATCACCCACAAACCCCTACGACCAAAAATTCCGAAAGAAGGCCAGAGAGAGACACCACCATCCACAAACTAGCATCCACAGGCACTCAACACCATCACTCACACAACTTCCACGCACAAAACACCACACACCACAACATATCACCATACTTATCACCACACACACCACCCCACACATCACCTACACCACCCCTTGGCACGGCAAAGACACCCCAGGTTCTCGAAAGAGGAGCTCAGGGTCATGGTGGAGGAAATCGTCCGGGTAGAGCCACTGCTATTTGGAGCACAGGTGCAGCACACCTCCATTGCAAGGAAGATGGAGCTATGGCGAAGAATAGTCGACAGGGTCAATGCAGTGGGACAACACCCAAGAAATCGGGACGACATCAGGAAGAGGTGGAAAGACCTACGGGGGAAAGTGCATTCCGTGGTCTCAAGACACCACCAGGCGGTTCAGAGGACTGGCGGCGGACCCCCACCTCCTCACCCACAACTAACGACATGGGAGGGGCAGGTCTTGGCGATTCTGCATCCTGAGGGCCTCGCAGGAGTCGCTGGAGGAATGGACTCTGATAAGGCAAATCTTAACTATTACATACCCCACCCTACCTGCATGCCATCACATACCCCCACCCTCACCCCCATCACTCCAACTCCTCACAAATGTCCCAATATCACAGACCACACATCCCAACACCAAGCCCTGCATGCAACACCAAAGCATGGACACCTATCACTAGAGCATGCCCACTGCACATACCCATACACCCCCCTAAACCATCATCACACAAGCCCCCACACAGGAATGCCAGCACTGGGGTACACGGTCACCCACCCATTGCACACCATGACACACACAGATGCAATAATTATGCTTTTCCACCCCTGCAGGACCACTACCCAACGTCACCAGACAGGAGGGTCCAGACATCTCCACCCCACCCACAGAAAAGGCCCACAGTGATGACAGCAGCTCTGTCCAACTGGATCTAGATGACCAGCCCGGACCATCGTGGGCCTCGGGACAGTCGGTTCCATCACACAGGCACAGGCCACCACAGACCTTCCACCCTCTGGTAACACCAGCACAGCACCCACCCAGCGGGCCCATACCTCCGTCCCCAGGACACGTCAATCAGCTGTGTGTCCACCACTACAGGGAACCCAGGATAACCCACCACCCCTACAACAACAGGGACCTGAGGGCAGTGGCAGTGGGCACACGGTCCAGGGGACGGAGGCCCAGGAACACAGGGGAACTGGGAGGGCTGCTGTGCGACAGGGGGCAGACAGGCCAAGGGAACCTACTCTCCACGAGGCCCTCTCCCCATCATGGGAGCATACCACCACTCCCAGGAGACGATGTCAACGGTCCTGGCCAAGTTTCAGGAGACCCAGCGCATGCAGGAGGAACAGTATTTGGGGTTCAGGGAGGAACTCAGAACCATCAGCTCCACCCTGGGCACCATCTTAGGGGTGCTGAAGGAAATACTCAACACCAGGAGGGAGACTGTGGCACTCCAAGGGGCCCCTGACACTAGCATGGACGATGAACTGCCCACCACCTCCGCCAGCACTAGTGGACAGGAGGCACCGCCACAGGACCACCACACCAGCACCCTACCCCCTGCAGATGGAGAACCACCCGCAAGCGGTCCCTGAGATCCAGGAACAAGACAGAGCATGATGCCAAGACCCCCACCAAGAAATGAGACCACCCTGATTGTCAACCCACTGTCCCACTTTGTCACCCTGTCCATATTGGAACTGCCCCAGCTCCACTTCCTATGCCCATATGTGCAATGCACCTATGAGACAAATAGACTGGACTCTGCCATGGACACTCCTCCGCCAACACCCCTCACCATTTAACTTCCCCCTTCAATATTTTGCATGTAAATAAACACACCTAAAACACCAAAAGATCTGGAGACTGTCTGTGATTTTGAAATAGTGTATTTGCAATTTCAGTGACAACATTTCCAGGCAATAGTAATGTCAACATACCTATGTCACAGAGCTCTAGTCCATGAGGAATCTAAGCAGATGACACAAGTTGAGACCCACACATGTGAAACCGTAAGGGAAAGTGACAACTCAGTGACCATACACTGGGTGAAATCGACAGACAGGAGAGAGGTAGAAGTGTAAAAATACTTGTAGTAGGCAGGAATGTGTTCTCACCTGTGTTTCACTGGAAATATTGCTGGATGACTGAGTCCCTGTTGTCAATGTCTTCTTCCTCTGCTTCCTCCTCATCACTGTCCACAGGCTCCACAGCTGCCACAACACCGCCATCTGGACCATCCTCCTGCAGAAAAGGCACCTGTCGTCGCAAATTGGTGAGTAGAATAGGGATCCACCTGTCATATGGAGGCACCTAAACCTGGCCTTCAGGAGGCCGAAGGTGCGCACGATCACCCTCCTAGTGCATCCATGGGCCTCATTGTAGCATTCCTCTGCCCTGGTCCTGGGATTCCTCAATGAGGTCAGTAGCCATGACAGGTTGGGGTAACTAGAGTCACCTAATAGCCACACACGGTGCCTCTGGAGTTGACCCATCACATAAGGGATGCTGCTATTCCACATGATGTAGGCGTCATGCACTGAGCCAGGGAACATGGCATTCACATAGGAGATGTACTGGTCTGCCAAACATACCATCTGTACATTCATGGAATGATAACTCTTCCGGTTCATGTACACCTGTTCATTCCTGCGGGGGGGGACCAAAGCCACATGGGTCCCATCAATGGCACCTATGATGTTGGGAATATGTCCAAGGGCATAGAAGTCACCTTTCACTGTAGGCAAGTCCTCCACCTGAGGGAAAATGATGTAGCTCCGCATGTGTTTCAGCAGGGCAGACAACACTCTGGACAATACGTTGGAAAACAGAGGCTGGGACATCCCTGATGCCATGGCCACAGTTGTTTGAAAAGACCCACTTGCAAGGAAATGGAGCACTGATAGCACCTGCACTTGAGGGGGATTCCTGTGGGATGGCGGACTGCTGACATCAGGTCTGGCTCCAACTGGGTACACAGTTCCTGGATTGTTGCACGGTCAAACCTGTAGGTGATGATCAAATTTCTTTCCTCCATTGTCGACAGGTCCACCAGCAGTCGGTACACCAGAGGATTCCGCCATCTCCTCACATGTCCCAGCGGACGGTGCCTATGAAGGACAACAGCGACCACAGAGTCAAACAACTCAGAGGTATGTACCCACAGTCTAGACAGAACACGATTCATACACAAAATCTGGCCTGTATGTGTGTTGAGAGTAGGCCTAGTTATGTGTGACGCAGTTGGTAATTAGGCCATGTGGGCCCCTGAAATGGCGGCTGTCTGACCTCTAAAGCGGGACAATGGGATGTGAGGTAACTGCCCTGGTGTTGGACACCGTTGCGGTAGGCGGTTGAAGACCGCAGCGCAATGCTGCATTGGTTAACATTGCACCCTATGGGTCCCAGGAACCAAGGACGATATACGCCGGTGGTGATGGTACGCACCGCCGCGGACGTGACCGCCGCGGACGTGACTGCCATTTTCTATCTGTTGAATCACTTGATACCTAATCTTCGACAGGAGAGGACCTACACTGCAAGTGCTGCTGTGACCTCGGTCTGGAAGAGACAATGGCTCGTGCGTCTGGGGAAAGGGCCCCTGCCTTCACTGCGGAGGAGTTGGAGAAGCTCCTCCCCCAGTACACGCTACTCTACGGTCCTCCAGACCAACAGGTAGGTACACAGGGAGCATGTTGAATGGGCTATGCCTGTGTGTAGAGGGCTGGTTGTAAGAAGGAAGGGGGCAGAGTTCTGCGTGCATGAAAGAAGGTGGGTGCATGTGCCACATGGCAAGGGTAGGGATGGGGGCCACTCACTTTGACAGCGCAGTTGGTAATGACTTCTCTTCTTCCCCTGTTCATTTCATGTAGGTCAGCGCCCAACAGAAGAAGGATATTTGGCGTGCCATCGCAAAGGACTTCCGGACCTTGGGGGTCCACCACAGATGGAGCACCCACTGCCAGAAGAGATGGGAGGACATTCGCCGCGGGAGCAAGAAGACGGCGGAGGCTCAGCTGGGGATGGCCTCCCAACGTGGTAGGAGTGCCCGTCGAACCATAACCCCCCTGATGTTCCGGATCCCGGCGGTGGCCTACCCTGAGTAGGATGGGCACTTGAGGGCATCACAGCAGACACAAGGGGGTGAGTACACTCTCATTCAGCTGACTTTGCGCGCAGTGGAGGGGTCTGGGTGGGGGAGGAGGGCTGTGGGTTTCCCTAGGCCAGGGCGAGTTCCATAGGCTAGGCCCCTTCGTAAGGCATGGCTCTGTGGCCCCCAACCCCATCTCTGTAGAGTGCCAAGTACAGCTATTCATGCACCTGTGTCATCTATGTGTGCAGATGTCGTCCATAGCCTTGTAGGCCATTTCCCAGGAATTGCACTGTAGAGCCCAAAAGTGTGACGTAGTGCAGGGGGCTGCTGTGTCTGTCTTGTCCGCCAACGGTAGCGGTAATGCATGCACTCAACATGTCTTTTTTCTGTTTCCCCTCCCTGTTCTTGTGTGCATTAGCATCATCAGGCGGAGGTGCAGTGGCACCGGAGCATGAGGGAGCTGCATCCCATATGGGCATGGAGGCCCACACTATGGACTCTGAATACACCAGTGGGACAGAGGGCGTGGGGAGCACCACGGCGGTCAAAGGATCTACAACCAGCGACACGGACTCGTCCTCCGATGGGAGCTCCCTTGTGGTGGTGGCAACATCTGTGCCCCCCACTTCTACAGGTACAGCCGCCACCCCCCCTACCAGCACCGCCCTCCTAGCAGCCCCTCAGCCTTCGCCCCGTGCCCGCTCACCCAGGAGGGTGGGCATCAACTTCGCCCCAGGCACCTCAGCCCCTGCCCCTGTCACCTCTGCTGCCCTCAGTGAGGAGGCCATTGACCTCCTCAGGTCCCTCACTGTTGGGCAGTCTACCATTTTGAATGCCATCCAGGGTGTAGAAAGGGAGTTGCAACACACAAATTCATTCCTGGAGGGCATTCATTCTGGTCCGGCTGCCCTTCATTGAACCGTTCAAACTCTGGCCACAGCACTGATGGCAGCCATTGTCCCTGTGTCTAGCCTCCCCCCTCCAACTTCCTCCACCCAGACCCAATCCCCTGTACCTCTGCCTATCCCAAGTACACCATCAGACCAGCCTGCACACACCTCACCACACAATGGAAGCTCAGGCAAACATAAGCACCACACATCCCACAGGCACTCACGCAAGCATCACACACATACAGACACACCAACATCCACTGCCTCCACTGTGTCCCCCTCCTCCTTGTCTCCCTCCTCCCTCCCAGTCTCCTCTACACTCACACCGGCATGCACTACCACTACAGCAACTACGTCCCGCACCAGCACACCCACCAGCACACCCGCTCACCTGCAGTCACCACCCCCACTTCCATCCATACGTCCCCTGTGTCCTCTCCCAGTGTGTCTGTGACGCCCCCTCCCAAGATACACAAACGCAGGCACACACCCACCCAACATACATCCACCTCAAGACAGCCTCCAGCGCATGCACCTGCACCCAAAGCCACAAAAGTTACACCTCCTACAACCACCTCCTCTTCCTCCACTCCCAAACCCCCTCCAGCTACCCGTCCCAGTGTCTCCAAACAACTTTTCCTGTCCACCCTTAACATATTTCTCACCACCCCTGTCCAACTCATAGGTCCCGTACTAGCACCTTAGCCACAAAATCACCGGGACCAGTGGTGCCTGTTGTCACAGGTATGTGGAGTGCACCGGCCACCAGGCCAGCCAGTGTATCACGGAGCCAGAGCACAGCCAGTCCCCCCGTGAAGCACCAGAAGTTGTCCAGTGCCCGGTGGGAGAGGGGGAAGACTCCAGCCACCCAAGCTGCTCACAGGGGTCCCGGGGGAAGTGTGGACTCAGCTGTGACTTCTCCCAAGGTGGGGAAGGGGCAGAAGAAACCCGCAAATTCTGGGAGGAGCAGCACAGCGGAGAAGACCACCATCATCCCCGCTGGGCAGGAGGGCACCGCCAGCCCCATCGTCGCTGCCCAGGACGCCACCGCCAGCCCCATCGTTGCTGCCCAGGATGCCACCACCAGCCCCATTGTCGCTGCCCAGGACACCACCGCCAGCCCCATCGTCGCTGCCCAGGAGGGCCCCACCAGCCCCAGCCCAGCTGCCCAGGAGGGCCCCCCCATCCACAGCCCAGCTGCCCAGGTGGGCCCCGCCAGCCACAGCCCAGCGGCCCAGGAGGGCCCGCCAGCCACAGCCCAGCTGGGCAATGAAGGACCGCCAAATCAAGCACCACTGAACAGGGCAAGGACCGCCAACTCAAGCACCGCTGAACAGGGCAAGGACCGCTGAACAGGGCAAGGACCGCCAAGGCAAGCACCGCTGAACAGGGCAAGCACCTCTGAACAGGGCAAGGACCGCCAACTCAAGCACCGCTGAACAGGGCAAGGACCGCTGAACAGGGCAAGGACCGCCAAGGCAAGCACCGCTGAACAGGGCAAGCACCACTGAACAGGGCAAGCACCGCTGAACAGGGCAAGGACCGCCAACTCAAGCTCCGCTGAACAGGGCAAGGACCGCCAAGGCAAGTACCGCTGAACAGGGCAAGCACCGCTGAACAGGGCAAGCACCGCTGAACAGGGCAAGGACCGCCAACTCAAGAACCGCTGAACAGGGCAAGGACCGCCAAGGCAAGCACCGCTGAACAGGGCAAGCACCACTGAACAGGGCAAGCACCGCTGAACAGGGCAAGGACTGCCAACTCAAGCACCGCTGAACAGGGCAAGGACCGCCAAGGCAAGTACCGCTGAACAGGGCAAGCACCGCTGAACAGGGCAAGGACCGCCAACTCAAGCACGGCTGAACAGGGCAAGGACCGCTGAACAGGGCAAGGACTGCCAAGGCAAGCACCGCTGAACAGGACAAGCACAGCTGAACAGGGCAAGCACCACCAACTCAAGCACCGCTAGCCCATGAGCGGCAGGGGCAGTGACGCAACAGGGACCGTCACGGGGTGAGTGATGCACTCTGGGCACCAGTCACCCTCCAGAACCAGTGGAGACCTGCATCCACTCTGTCTGTCCTGCAGAGGATGAAGCACTCTGGGCACCAGTCCCCCTCCAGAACCAGTGGAGACTGTTATCCACTTGAGAGACTGTGGCTTTGGACTCCCCAGGATACAGCAGTGGCAAACCCACCCACTGTAGAGACTTGAGAGACTGTGGCTTTGCACTCCCCAGGATGGTACAGTGGGCAAACCACCCACTGGAGAGACTTGAGAATCTGTGGCTTTGCACTCCCCAGGATACAGCAGTGGGCATGGAGCCCCCTCGTGTATCTGGCGTCGTGCCATCATCCGGCTGAGGTGCCCCCCTTCCCTTCCCCCTGAGGTGCCTGTTGTATTTCTATCTGATGCCCCTGCAGTGTTCTCTCCATCATGTTCGGGTATCTTGTGTGGGCCTCTCCCATGCATTTTGGGCCCAGTGGTCCACGGACTATGAATGGTGCAATACCTGGACTACTATTCGTGATGTACATTTTGTTAATAGTGTATATATGTATATATTTTGATATATTACAATGGTTCCACTCATTTCCATTTGTCTTTGCATTCTTCCAGGGGGGTTGGGGAGTATTACTGTAATGTTTGGATATGCATTGGTGTGTGTGTTGTAGTGGGTGAGGGTGGGGGTGGGGGTGTTGCGTGTGTGTGTCCCTGTTTTTTGCCTCCCCCCTCCCCTGTGTCGTAGGTGCAGCACTCACTGTGGTCTTCGCCGCCGGCATTGGTGCTCCTGGTACAGGAGCAGGAAGACTAGTGCAGGAAGAATATGGAGTTCCGGCTCCATGGTGTTGTCGTTCCTCGTGGAGGGTGTAGAGGTGAGCGTTTTTCCTTAGAAATGCCTGTTTCCGCCGTGTTTATATCCGCGTTGAATCCGCCCCGGAAAAGGTGGCGGATTGGCCTGTCATAATAGTGTGGCCGTTACATTGTCCTCTGCCTGTTTGTTGGTGGTGACTGCCGCGCTGTTTGTTTGTACCGCCGTGGCGGTCTGAGTGTTAAAGTGGCTGTCTTTGTTGGCGGTTTCCGCCATGGTCGTAATTGCACATTTTTTACCGCCGGCCTGTTGGCGGTCTTACTGCCGCTTTAACACCGTCCGCCAGGGTTGTAATGACCACCTAAGTCTCCTCACGTTTGCAGAGTAGCCCCATTTAGCAACAATGTAGGAAAGAGCTATTGTCAGAAGAAGGTTAATAAAAGGAAGATCCAGCTCTGTAAACTGTTGAGAGGGGGAATTATACCATGGATCGAGAAATATATTACATAGATTTAGGGACATTTGTGTTTGAAATATATCTTTTATAGTAATTTCAGTCTGCATTCAAAGAGACTTTGTTTAACCCCTTCGCAGCCAAGGACGTAACGGTTACGTCCTTGGCTGCGGCGCTGAAGTGCAAAGGACGTAACCGTTACGTCCTGGGACTGGCTCATGGGGGAGCGCCAGTGCCCCCACTGCAGGGATGGAAGGGGAATCGCTTACCCTTCAACCCCTGCCTCCCTGTGGGGTCTGATGACGTCAGTGCACGATCACGCGCTGACCTCATCAGAGGCCTGCCACTCCGCGCAGATCTGAAGATCACTGGAGGGGCTCAGAAAGGCATCAAAGGAAAGGAAATGCCCTTCCTTTCCTTTGATGTCTTTCTCAGCATTTCGGCTGCCCGATCGCGATGTGATCCGGCAGCAGAAATGCCCACTTGACACCAGGGAGTTAATTTTTTTATGTTATTGACATGAGGGAGCGGTCCCTTTGGCAAGGGCCGCTCCCCAGGGGGCGGGGGGGATTTTTAGGCCATTTCTGCCCCTCTGGGGATAGCAGGGATATTTTGTTTTTGTTATTTTTTATTTTTATATGTGGGCATTGGCCTCTTAGGCAAGGGTTGCCCCCCGGGAGGGAAAATTAATTTTAGGCCATTACTGCCCCCTATTTTTATAAGGCCAATCTGCCCCCAAGAGAAGGCAGACACCACTAGACACCAGGGATTTTTTTTTTCGTTATTGACATGACAGGAGCGAACCCTTGGGCAAGGACCACTCCCCAGAGGGCTAAATTATTTTCAGGCCATTTCTACCCCCCCGGGGGCAGATAGGCCTAATATAATTAGGACAATCTTCCCCCGGGGGGGGGGGCAGAAACCCCAGAGACACCAGGGATATATTTTTTTGTTTATTTAGATTTTTTATATGTGGGGAGTGACCCCTTAGGCAACGGTCATTCCCCTAGGGGGGCAAATGTATTTTAGTCCATTTATGCCCGGGGGGGAAGAAACCACTAAGGTAATTAGTGTGTGTGCATATGTGTGTTTTGATGGGGGGGCAGCCCCTTGGGCAAGGGTCGCTCCCCATGGGGGCACATTACTGTTGCCCATATCTGCCCCCCTTTGGGGAAGATCGGCCTATTTTTGGAAGGCCCATCTCACCAGAGACCCGGGAAGATTTTTTTTTTTCTCAAAAAAAGAAGGTGGGGTATAGTCATGCCCTTACCCCATATAAATGGGGCCGAAGTTGTTCTACCCACCAGTAGGCAGATTGGGTAATTACCCCCGATCCACATCCCGGGGGGAAGAAAGTCTACTAGATGCCAGGGAATTTAAATAAAATTAAAAATAGTAGGGTGGTGGCTACTAACCAGTGTGGGCCTGGTTATGCCTCCACCCCAACTGAAGCGGGTAACAGTCTTTTGGCTCTGCTCTGCATACTAACACATCTTATCCCACAGCAAGCAAGAGGAAATTTGATTATTTGGGGTTTTGGTTTCACCTTAGGGCCATGAGAGCTTGGCTAACTCTCAAAATCGTCCCACTTGGAATGGTAAGAGCTGCACTTTTTGGACTTTGGGACGCTGCCATGTAGAAAAATCCGCAAGACCTAGACACATCTGAAAACTAATCATTTGTGTGCGTTAAGGGTGCTGTGTTTCACATGCACCCCGCACCATTTTCTTACCAACAATGCCCTGCAAACCTCCTACTTTGCTGGAAATCTACAGGAATCCACAAAATTCCTACCACCCAGCATTGTCTCATCTATATCGATAAAAAGTCTGCTGCAATTGTCAGCCTACATTTTTTTTTTTTCAAACTGCCCTTTTGGACCCGCTTTGGTTCCCCCTCAATTTCAACATATTTTTGGCTCTTCCCTGTCACAGGCACTTGGCCCACCTATACAAGTGAGGTATCATTTTTACCAGGAGACTGAGGGGAATTTTGGGTGTTAGGAAATTTGTCCTGGTGCATTGATCCCACACAGAAATGAAGGAAAAATTAGATTTTTGGGCTAAATTTGAGATTTGGTGAGGATTCTGGGTAAGAAAACATTGGGGGATCCACGCAAATCACATCTCCCTGGACTCCCTGGGTGTCTAGTGAACAGAAATGTCTGAGTTTGGTAGGTTTCCCTAGATGGCTGCTGAGCCCAGGACCGTAGTTTTGTATTTGATTGTTTTGATGTGTGCAGATAGTGTTTTGGGGTATTTCCTTTCCGGGGCACTAGGTGTACCCACACTACTGAGGAATCATTTTTATTGGGAGACTTGTGGGAATTCTAGGTGAAAGGAAATTTATGGCTCCTCTAAGATTCCACAACTTTCTGTTACCGAAATGTAAGGAAAAAGTGTTATTTGGCCACATTTTGAGGTTTGCAAAGGATTCTGGGTAACAGAACCTAATAAGAGCCCCACAAATCACCCCATCTTGGATTCCCCTAGGTGTCTAGTTTAAAAAAATGCACAGGTTTGGTAGGTTTCCCTCGGTGCCGGCTGAGCTAGAGGCCAAAATCCACAGCTTGTCAGGAATAAGGCCATGTGCGGTCCAGGTCCCACCCAAAACTCCGCTGCGCGGCTCTGCAGCACTTTTTTTATTTTTATTTATTTATATTTTTATTGATTTTATCATAATAAACATACAATAACACAAACAGCCCCCCGCATCGTCACAGCAAAAAGTATAGAAATAGTCATCATCAACTATACCAATATACATCTCGTATGGGGAATGAACAGACAGGCTCACATTAAACGATACAATCAAAAGCTCACATTTTAAATTTCCCCATCAATTATCGAGTGGCAAAGTCCGTACCAATAAACCACGAGGCATACTTCTGGCAGCAGTGGATTGACAGTGACGTATAGAATAAAAAAAAGGGGGAGCATCAACGAGAACAAACAAAAAAGACAGGTGAAGGTACACAGCTAGACAACAGCAGCCAGTCACATTTCCCTACTTATACACCAACGGGCAGAGGTAGTGGGACCACAACCTGGGCTTCTTCTATTATATCACTTACTCGTTTTGGGCAGCTAAAAATTTATTCAACGGGGCCCAAATATCTTTGGGTCTAGACCCTTCAGGCATCAAGCTCCAGAAAACCATCAGCTGATCATGGCAAAAAGCAGCATCACTCAACCATTCAACGGAGAAATAAAACGGAGAAACAGCCCCAGGCCAGGCAGAGCCTCACGCAGTGACGGCCATCTTGCCCGGCGGTCAGGCCACGCCCCCCGGCTCTGCAGCACTTTATGCGCACCACTTGTCATCCCCTCTTGTTCCAAAGGTGGCTGTCAGTGTCGTCTGCCCTGTGGCAAAGCTCATAGAGCTGCAGGTTCAGGACATTGGTGGATAAGATGCACTTACCAGTGCTATTTCAAGAAGGAACTGCAATTCCCATGTTTTTAGAGGCAGCAGCCATCTTGTGGTGTGGCAGGGCTATAAAGCCCAGCCACACCCAAGCATGTTGCTCACTATTTTGAAAACTTCGATGCAGTCAGACCTCGTGGGGGTTTCTCTGAAGAAGAGCAGAGTTCCTGCATGGCAGAGTGACATCCAATCGAAGTATCCTTGTTTACATGGTGAATTAAAAATGGAGTAGGTCGTATCCGTAACGGTAAGGCCTTGATGTATCCAATTTGGGAGAAAGTTGTTACTTCCAGAAGTAAAGCGCCCCTTAGCACAACGAGCAAAGTGTTTTCAGTTTCCAGAGTACAGTGGCCTTGGCGCGACAATCAAAGGGGTGTCAGAGCACAGGTGTAAAGCGCTCTTTGCACAGCAATTCAAGCGCTTCAGTTCACAGATGTAAAGCGCGCTAGGAACAGCAATTCAAGCACTTCAGTTCACAGGTGTAAAGGGTTCTTGGCACAACAATTTAAGTGCTTCAGTCCACAGATGTAAAGCGCTCTTGGCACGGCAATTCAAGCGATTCAGTCTACAGGTGTAAAGCGCTCTTGGCACGGCGATCAAAGTGCTTCAATCCACAGGAGTAAAAGGCTCTTGGCACAACAATCAAAGTGATTCAGGCCACATGAGTAAAGTGCCCCCGTAGCATAACGAGTGTAGCGCTTCAGGCAAGACAAGTAAAAGCGCTTCCTGGTATTATAAGTAAAGCGCTTTAAGTTCAATGAGTAAAAACGTTTTGGCCTTTAAAGTTGTGAATGTGAAAGTAAGCAAGTTGGGGATAAGCAAATCATAGTTTTCATTGTTTTTTGGAAAGCATAATATGTGAAAAGCATATTTAATTCTTTGAGATTTTCTAGGTCATGATCAAAGGTTTATTTTGAATGCATAGATGTTACAGGATTGATATTCTGAGTATGACCATAGTCCAAAGCTCTTGCCATCTCTTGGTTCTGAGGTCGTAGTTTATTCTTGTTCCATGATTCAAAGAAGGGGCTTTGCCCTCATTTCAAAAGGGGTCTCCATCTGATATCTCGGAGATGCATTTAGTCAAGAGTCTATTGATGAGTTATATTTCTATGAATGAGTAAGTGCATATTTGTTCTAACCTTTTTTTACAGATCTCTCTCCCTGCTGTTACCTACCCTAATGCCCTTCCCCCCGACTGGCTTCATCATAACTCTGTGCTATAACAGCTTTCTGAGTTGGTGATGCCAGAAGGTGGGCCTTTTGTTCAGCAATGTGCAGATCCCGAGGAAAGGACACTGTGACACAGCTAGGCACTTTGCAAAAAACAGGTTTGTTTTCTTAGGGAAAATGTGATGTGTCCGTGTTGTGTTTTAGGACATTTCCTGTTGCGGGCCCTACCCACAAAAATGAGGAACCATTTTCATTGGGATATTTCAGGGAACGCTGGGTGGAAGAAAATTTGTGGCTCCTCTCCGATTCCAGAACTTTCTGTCACAGAAATGTGGGGAAAAAGTATTTTTGGGGCCAATTTTTGAGGTTTTTAAAGGCTTCTGGGTAACAGAACCTGGTAATAGCCCCACAAGTCACCCCATCTTGGATTCCCCTAGGTGTCTAGTTTTAAAAAATGCACAGGTGTGGTAGGTTTCCCTAGGTGCGGGCTGAGCTAGAGGCCAAAATCCACAGCTAGGCACTTTGCAGAAAACAAGTCTGTTTTCTTTTGGAAAATGTGATGTGTCCACATTATGATTTGGGGCATTCCTGTCAAGGCCGCTAGGCCTACCCACACAAGTGAGGTACCATTTTTATTGGGAGACTTGGGGAAACGCTGGGAGGAAGGAAATTTGTGGCTCCTCTCAGATTCCAGAACTTTCTGTCACTGAAATGTGAGGAAAAGGTGCTTTTTGGTCAGATTTTGAGGTTTGCAAAGGATTCTGTGTAACAGAACCTGGTGAGAGCCCCACAAGTCACCCCATCATGGATTTCCCTATGTGTCTAGTTTTCAAAGATTTGCAGGTTTGGTAGGTTTCCCTAGGTGCCGGCTGAGCTAGAGTCCAAAATCTATAGCTAAGCACTTTGCAAAAAACACATCAGATTTCAATGTAAAAATGTGATGTGTCCATGTTGCGTTTCCTGTCGCGAGCATTAGGTCTACCCACGAAAGTGAGGTTCCATTTTTATCGGGAGACTTGGGGGAACACAGAATACCAAAACAAGCTTTATTGCCCCTTGTCTTTCTCTCCATTTTTTCCTTCCAAATGTAAGACAGTGTGTAAAAATGACGTCTATTTGAGAAATGCCCTGTAATTCACATGCTAGTGTGGGCACCCCGGAATTCAGAGATGTGTAAATAACCACTGCTTCTCTGCACTTTATCCTTAGCCCATTTTGGAAATACAAAGGTTTTCTTGTTACCTGTTTTTCACTGTGTATATTTCAGCAAATGGATTGCTGTATACCCGGTATAGAATGAAAACCCACTGCAAGGTGCAGCTCATTTATTGTCTCTGGGTACCTAGGGTTCTTGATGAACCTACAAGCCCTATATATCCCCGCAATGAGAAGAATTCAACAGACTTAACAGTATATTGTTTTCAAAAATCTAACATCTCAGGTAAAAGTTACAGAGAAAAACATGGAGAAAAATTGTTGTTTTTTTATCTCAATTTCAATATTTTACTATTTCAGCTTTTATTCCCTGTAGAAAACCTTGTAGGATCTACACAAATTACTAATAATGCAATACACTGTTCCTAGGTAACAAAGGGAGACAGGACGAGTACTCTGGAGTCCTATTTAATAGGAGCAAGAGTCCTCACACACCCAAATGGGTGTCATGCTTCATCATCGGACAAGCTCCTCGTCAGACCGGCGCTGCAATGTCTGACGGGCACCACCCATCTGGGGGGCTCTTTTCCGGAGATCTTTTCTCGATGATGCCACTCTATCCCGCAGATAAGTAGGGGGAAAGAAAATGGGGAGAGTTCAAAGAAAGAAAATAAAATTGGCTCAGGACCCTTAATGAGTACTTAACTTTATTCTGTCTATGTGGAGTGAAGGCCAAGATTAAAATATTGATCAGGAGAGTGAGATAGAGATAATGCTCTGCCACTCTCTAACTGTATGTCTAATAACGGGGGGTCAAAAAACTGTAAGACCCACCTCAAAATCGGGTCGACATGTTTCGCGTCTTTGTGGTCCACATGGATCCAATGACGCTTCTTCAGGACCTAGTGTAAAAAACTTCTCCAACTACAAGCTAAATTGGCTATCACATATCAGAGCTGACAGTCAAACAAAAAGTTATCGTCAGTCACTTACATGAGTCCATTATGACCCTTATTTAGTTCCTATTCGTCACCCTAGAAAAGATAAAAGCGTAAATTGTGTCTCAAAAATATTCTCGATTCAATTGAAGCAGAATGTACGATAAACTGTGTGGCACATGGTGATAGTGCTGGTGGTGACACACTCATGCCAAATAAACAGAGATATGCTTACCCTCCCACATTGAGTCAGGGCTTTATGGGATCACACGGGCCATTGGCCAGGTTCGTTTAACACACTACTAGTCACATGGAAAAAATAAATAAACACACAAATAAGTAAATCAAGGGGCACGTGTAGATTAACAAAAATTGTGTAGATTAACAAAAAATGTCAGGAATTCCACCCTTACAAAAAAGTAACAAACTCCACCCTTATGGATAGTGGAGACAGTCCACAGATGCTTATTAGATGTTTAATAGTGCTAAAAACATAGTAAAAGGGAGTCCCTTCCCTCTATCAAATGCATACTTGATCGTCATTAAATAGTAGTGAAAAGAAAACATCATTAGCAGTCCATGCAGGGTATGTGGGATTTCTATGACATAAAAACACTTGCTATGTGCCCACTTTTGGTATCTCTGATTGGAAACGATCCACGCAGCACGAAGGTCAAGGACAGGGAGTGCCTTGTGACTTAACTTAGTCTTATAGAGTTAAAATAAAGAAAAGCCGAAATCACTTAATTTGTCAAACATGGACGGAGGTCAGACCTTCAGGGCAACTATGCGGCGCTTTAAGTAGTCAAACTGTCACCGATTCGGTCGACATGCGAGCGTAAACCAGTGCCGTGAGAGTGTCACAAAAAGTCAACACGGCGGTACACTTACTGTAAGGAGCCTGGCGACGGGCGGCTACACCTACCCCTGGACGCGCTCCCGAAAGTGAAAGGGAAGCACGAACCGGGGGGTAGAAATCCCATTGAGCCCGGAAATTGATAGAAGCGTCTGACGCGCCCGTTGCTAGGTAATGGGAGTGCGTTCCGCGCACGGAGATACTTGGTAATGGAAATGAATGACGGGCTCGTGACGATCCAGGTTCAATCATAAATACAAAGCGGCGGCCATCTTAAAGTTAAGGAACTTTCATAAAGCCGGCTGTGGCAGGTATCTCAAAACACTGTGGTGGGAGTAGAGGGAGGGATCAAGGCCTGAATCATCATATGACAGTTGTCTGTCATATTAGATAAGGTGCTGTCGGTGGTCATATTTAGTCTATAAACAACTCACATGTCTGGTGGGTCACCATGGCTTTTCTAGGTCCTGATACCTAGATCAGGAGGGGAAACTCGTCCAAGGTACACAAATTACCCCTTGCTGAATTCAGAATTTTGTCTACTTTTCAGATATGTTTAACTTTCTGGGATCCAGCATTGGTTTCATACCCATTTCTGTCGCTAACTGGAAGGAGGCTGAAAACACAAAGAATAGTAAAAATGGGGTATGTCCCAGTAAAATGCAAAAATTGTGTTGAAAAATGGGATTTTCTGATTCAGATCTGCCTGTTCCTGAAAGATGGGAAGATGATGATTGTAACACCGCAAACCCTTTGTTGATGCCATTTTCAGGGGAAAAAACAGAATCCTTCGTCTGCAGACATTTTTCCATTTTTGTTTTCAAAAACTTCATTTTCGCTGTATTTTGGCTAATTTCTTGGTCTCCTTCGGGGAAGCCACAAAGTCTGGCTACCTCTAGAATCCCTAGGAAATTGGAAAAAAAGGATGCAAATTTGGCGTGGGTAGCTTATGTGGACAAAACGTTATGAGAGCCTAAACGCAATCTGCCCCAAACAGCTAAAAGAAGGCTTGGCACCTGAGGAGGAAAAGGCCTGGCAGCGGAGGGGTAAAGATCTTTTCTTTAACCCCTCCCCCACTTATTCAGGGCCCAAATGTTCCTTGGAATAACAAAGGGGAAATCTTCTGTTGTGACTCTTTAGTCCAGATTTTTGTTCAATCCTTGACAGTAGGGGGTCTGATCTTCGAAGCTAAGCAATAATCATTCTATTTGCTGTATATATTTATATTCATTTTAGTATTACATTTTTTAAGAGCATGGTAGCATCTGCTTGCCATATCACCTAGTTTAGATATATTGTTTCTAAATGTGCTATACAGGCTGGAAATTGCTGCCTGTTTAATTTCTTCAGAGCTAACTTTAGCCTTGACAATCTATAGAAATCTATATTGGGGAGGTTGTATTTGTGAAGTGAAGTAGCAAAGGGAATAGGGTAACTGTTAGAAATGGGGTCTCTAGTTGGCAGTTGTTTGCACCTTGTCCAAGTTGAGCCTCACTCTAGTCAGGGTATGGGAGCCACTCAGCTAAGATAACCCCTTCTCACCCCCTTGATAGCTTGGCTCAAGCAGTAAGGCTTATCTCAGAGGGAATGTGTAAAGTATTGTACATACACAGAGTAACACAGTGAAAATGCTGCAAAAGGACTCCACACCAGTTTAGAACAATAGCCAATATTTATATGAGTAAAACAAGACCAAAACAACTAAAATCCAAACTGCTTGACAGTGTCACTTCCAACAGTCCGGCGCCACCAGCGAATGAGCATGGGCCAGATACGAGGCGTGTAGACTCCGGTTACAGTACCTTGGAAAACTATGATGAAACAAAGAAATTGCATGAAATTGGGGAGGTGAGGCGATGTTGGAGCCAGTGCGACATCTGTTTCTTACTGCCACAGGGAAGGTGAGGTGTCAGTTACTTACTGGTAGGCATGGGAGGAGAGGCGTCAGTTCCTTATGGTTTGCGAGGAGGTGATGCAGCATTGGCGGTGAGGCATCAGTTTCTTACGACAAGGCGGGGTCGATGAATCTAGGTCAAGATGTGAGGTGCCAACTTCATGGTGTTGCTATTACACCACAGGGCCACAGATGCTGCAGCGGAGTTGGGTACCACATAAGTCACTGACACAGCACTCTGGAATCATACTGTGGTGGGAATTTGGAGGCGCTGTGGCAGCATCGGGCCTGGATTGTAGGTCACAATCGTTACATTCAGTGGTGACCATGGCTCCGGTGCAGGCCACTCATGGGGTCAGAGAGTGACACCAGTTCCGAAGTTGTTCTGGAAATCGATGCATTAGTTTCTTCCTTTTAGCACCAGAACAAACTCCCTAGGGCCCAGTAACTGGTTTTGGCATTACTTGGCAAGTCAGGACTCTCAGCAGGCACATAGTCCAAAAACTAAGGTCCATGGAAAAAAGGTTTGGGGATAACCCTGCAAAAAGGGCCATTTCCGGCACAACCCCCTCCCAGCCTAAAGATAGTGTAGATAGTGCTGGACATTTTTGCTTAAGGTGATAGAACATGGACAATGGCCTGCTGCTGCAGGGGCTCGTGCCAGTTCTATGCCTCTCTAAGCTAAAGTGGATCACTCCAAACTAACACAGGGGGAACCTTTCTCCTCATCTGTGGACTCTATCTGTGCAGTAGTTAACCTTATCTTGCTCACTGATGCATCCCAGTAGGCAGACAGCACCATCATGGCAAACAGTGTGATGTGGCCCATTCCACCCCTTGGATCTGACAATGGTTTCACAACTCAAGGGCAACTCTGTCCACAAGGACAGCAACCCACAGAGGCCACTGACAGCTGTCAATGATGAAAGCGAAGCCTCAGCCCTTCCAGGGCTCTCTAACCTCTGTGGTTTCTCAGAGTAGGAGGTAATAATCCCAGTTGACTGGCACCCTTTGTCCACTCTCCCTCCCACCAGTTCAGGGGTTATATCCTGAGACTGGTCCTCCAGCCCATGGTCTGTACACTCAGGCTTTGCATCTCTCTGGCAAGCCATCTATTTCGGAGGAGTATAACTAACCCCCCAAGGGAAACACATTGTGTGAGAGTCTGCCTGGAGCAGGTCTTCTTACCACTGTCCATCTGACAGAGCATTAAGCCCTCCAAAGCCAAAAGTGGCATCATTAGTGTCATTCCTGGGGTGCCCTGACCTCAGAGTTGGCAACCCCTGACCCAATGGTTCTCCCTTTGGGGACTGTCTCCCTCTCTCACCCCTCCATCTGGACTTCTGCTACCTTCTCTCTGGAACCTTCTCTCTGGAATGATGCTGCCAGACACCAGAACTGATGGGCTGCTTAAAACAGCCACCCCAAGTTCTCCTGACACTGTGGGACTTCCATCAGTGAATGTCTCCTGGTGCGGACCAGGTCACCCTGCCTGTACCTCCACTGAGAGCAATCCAGGCACTGGGGCTAGAGATACAGCACCCAAGGCCTCTGCCCACTCCCGCCCCTTCTCCTATTCTTGGAAAAGGCATGGACCCTTCTTCCCCATAATACACTGGAACGGGTCTGGGGTACTGCAAGCCTCCCCCTTACTCTGACGGAGAAAACCTGAGCCATTCCCCTTAGGATTACTCACCAATGCCTCTTCGGACCCTCTGGGACTCACCCAGAGGTCTCCCTCCAGTGCAAGTTCCCTGGTGTCAGAAAACCTATACTCAACTTGGTGTTGACATAGCTCTGGAAAACCCTGACTGAGTACATGCTCTCCAGCAATCAAATTGTACATCCCCTCATGTGTGTTCACCATGCTACACTGCATCCAACCATCCAGTGCCTTGAAAAAGTACCTCACATCCTCCTCCATCTGTTAAGATAGTGTCTGACTGTCCCTGAAGCTCAACTTACCCTCTTCTGGGGTGACTCCATACTCCCACACCAGAGCTTTCTCCACTGGGGTACATCTCTCCCTGCTACACCCTTCTAGAGCCAGTAGAGTGTCCATTCTACCACCAGGACACACTCCAAGCCATATCCCCAATCCTCTTCAGGGACCCTGCACATCTCTGGAGCTGCCTCATACGCCTAAACCTACTGGTGTATGTCACTTCCCTCCTTAGAAACCAGGGGGCATATTTACAAGAAAGTGGCACATCGGCCCCAATGCACTAATTTTTGCATCCCCCTATGCCCCCAATGACACCATGGTTGCACCATATTCAAAGTACGGTGCACTATGGCGGTCGTTACCACAACACCATCTACATTCTTGATGCTATTTTGGTGCTTTGCTGCACTAGCACCAAACATTTTGGTGCTAGTGCAGCAAAGTACAGGGAGGCCCATAGGCCAATACAGGAGCATCACTTTAACGCCTGCCTTAGGCAGACATTAAAAATAATGCAAAACATGGGGCAGTGAAATCTTGTAAACTTCACTGCGCCATTTTCTCGGGCCTCCCTGTGGGAGAACACCCCCCCTTGCATACATTTTAACTCATGGCTCAGGCAGAATGTGGTGCAAGGGGCTGTAAAGGGGTTCAATGCATGCATTTCACCACTTTGTAAATATGTCACAGATGGATAGCGTACTTAGCGCCACCTTAGCATAAAAAAAATGATGCCAAGGCAGCACTTAGAGGCACTAGGGGCTTGGAAATCTGCCCCAAAGTCTCTGGATATTTGGACCTTTTCTTTAGTACTGGACATGGTACTTTAATTGCCACCATTTGAGCTGAGTCCAGCTCTCTTAACTTGAGCTCATGGGCAAAAATAATTTCCTTTTTCTGGGCTAAGGCTCTCTCCACCTCAGCCCTCCTCTCCTACCCTAAGGATGTTTCAGCCTCAGCTCCTCTCTCCTCTGCATCTGGTTGAGCCAGCATCAGCTGCAGGTCCGTTTCAATCAGTTTTTCCTTGAACTCCCCAGGGGACAGGGTGTGGTAGGAGATGCTGCTCACAGCAGTTGATCCAGGAAGGGACTCCCTCCCTGTGGGCTCCCCTCTCTCCTCTGGAGCCTCTGAAAAGTATTTTTCCCCCTACCGTGCTTCTTCCTCAGGACCACATCCCTCCTGGGTTTCTGGTTTGAGATCCTCTAGAAAGTTCCAAGGCCTTGCATCTTTTACACTTCCGGAGGGGTCCTCTCCAGAGCCATCTGATAGTGTTGCTACCCAATGTGTTTCCTCATAAAAATTCAGGGCTGTATCAAGATCCTACATTGTGGATCTCCTCTTCACAGCCAGACCCCTCTCCATGCAGAAAACTCCCAGCTCTTTCATTGTATAGATGTTTAGGTGCCAGAAGTTATTTTCCATTCTGTCAAGGCTTCACATGTGCAAAAACCACACAAAGTTCCAAGTTGATCAAGATGAAGTATGATTACCTTAAGAAAAATGACCAATTGAGAGAAAAAGGAGAAACAGTTTTTGGTACACAGTGGTCTGCAATTTGGAAGTAGTGTTCACCAATTACTGTATGTCAAGAACAAATACAAGTCCTATCCTCACCACTGATCACCAATGTTAGAAATGGGGTGTCTAGTTGGGAGTGGTTTGCAGCCTGTCCAAGTAGGGACCCTCACTCTAGTTAGGGTAAAGGAGTCACACAGCTAATATTACGCCTGCATGCACCTTTGGCTTATCTCAGAGGCCATGTGTCAAGTGTTTTTAAACACACACACACACACACACACACACACACACACACACACACACACACAGTAATGCAGTGAAAACAGTAAAAAGGACTCCACACAGGTTTAGAAAAATAGCCAATATGTATCTGAGTAAAACAAGATCAGAATGACACAAATACAACATACACAAGTAAAGATACACGTTTTCAGAGATCTAGGGCCAGATGTACGACCCCGAGTTTTGCGACTTGCAATTTGTGACTCATTTGCAAGTTGCAAATTGTGAGTCACGAAACCGTATGTATAACAGTGTACTTCACACTGTTTGGAATTCCCAATGGGGTTGAAGATTACCTACCTCATTAACATTCATGAGGTAGGTCGCAGTTTATGACCCCATTGTGAATGGCCACACTCACAGGGATGGTGAACTGCTGGGGACAGCAGACCACCATTTCTGTGACTGCTTTTAAATAAAGCTTTTTTTTTTAATGCAGCCCATTTTCCTTAACCCCTTCACTGCCAGGCCTTTTCCCCTCAGGTGCCAGACCTTTTTTGGGCTGTTTGGGGCAGTTCGCACTAATGCCCTCATAACTTTTTGTCCACATAAGCTACCCACGCCAAATGTATGCACTTTTTTTTCCAACATCCTAGGGATTCTAAAGGTACTCCGAGTTTGTGGGTTCCCCTGGACGAGACCAAAAAATTAGCTAAAATACAACAAACATTTCGATTTTTTTTAAAGAATTGGAAAAAAGGCTGCAGAAGAAGGTGTGTTTTTTTTCCCCTGAAAATGGCATCAACAAAGGGTTGGTGGTGCTAAAACCACTATCTTCCCAGCTTTCAGAACAGGCAGACTTGAATCAGAAAAACACATTTTTCAACACAAGTTTGGCATTTTATTGGGACATTCCTCATTTGAACAGTAGACAAAACTCTGAATTCAGCGAGGGGTCATTTGTGTAGATCCTACAAGGTTTTCCTACAGAAAATAACAGCTAAGATAAAAAAATATTGAAATTGAGGTGAAAAAAACAGCTATTTCACTTCACGTTTTATTCTGTAACTTTTTCCTGCCATGTCAGATTTTCAAAAGCAATATACTGTTACCTCTGCTGGACTCTTCTGGTTGCAGGGATATAAAGGGCTTGTAGTTTCACCAAGATCCATAGGTACCCAGAGCCAATAGATGAGCTGCACCTTGTAATGAGTTTTCATTCTATACCGGGTATACAGTAATTAATTTACTGAAATATACAGAGTGAAAAATAGGTATCAAGGAAATCTTTGTATTTCCAAAATGGGCACAAGACAAGGTGTTGAGAAGCCGTGGTTATTTGCACATCTCTGAATTCCGGGATACCCATACTAGCACATGAATTACAGGGTATTTCTCAAATAGACATCTTTTTTACACACTGTCTTACATTTGGGAGGGAAAAATGTAAAGAGACAAGGGGCAATAACACTTGGTCTTCTATTCTGTGTTTCCCCCAGGACTTCCAATAAAAATCGTACCACACTTGCATGTGTAGGCCTAATGCTGCAACAGGAAACTCAACATGGAAACATCACATTTTTATATTGAAATCTGACATGTTTTTGGAAAGTGCTTAGCTGTGGATTTTGGCCTCTAGCTCAGCCAGCACCTAGGGAAATCTACCAACCTGTGCATTTTTTAAAACTAGACACCGAGGGGAATTCCGAATGGGGTGACTTGTGGGGCTCTTACCAGGTTCTCTTACCCAGAATCCTTTGCAAACCTCAAATTGTGGCCAAAAAACACTTTTTCCTCACATTTCGGTGACAGAAAGTTCTGGAATCTGAGAGGAGCAACAGATTTCCTTCCACCCAGCGTTTCTTCCAAGTCTCCTGATAAAAATGGTACATCACTTGTGTGGGTAGGCCTGGTGCTCGTGGCAAAAAATGCCCCAAAACACAACGTGTACACCTCACATTTTCCCAAAGAAAACAAAGCTGTTTTTTGCAATGTGGCCTAGCTGTGGATTTTTGTCTGTAGCTCAGTCAGCACCTATGGAAACCCACCAAACATACGCATTTTTGAAAATTAGACTCCTGGGGGAATCTAAGATGGGGTGACTTGTGGGGCTCTCACCAGGTTCTGTTACCCAGAAACCTTTGCAAACCTCACAATTTGGCAGAAAAAACACTTTTCCCTCACATTTTGGTGACAGAAAGTTTTGGAATCTGAGAGGAGCAACAAATTTCCTTCCAACCAGTGTTCCCCCAAGTCTCCCGATAAAAATGGTACCTCACTTGTGTGGGTAGGCCTAGTGCCCACAACAGGAAATGCCTCAAAATACAATGCGGACAGATCACATGTTCCCAAAGAAAACAGAGCTGTTTTTTTGCAAAGTGCCTAAGTGTGGATGATTTTGGCCTCTAGCTCAGCCGGCACCTATGGAAACCTACCAAACCTGTGCATTTTTTAAAACTAGACACCTAGTGAAATCCAAGATGGGGTGACTTGTGGGGCTCTCACAAAGTTCTGTTACCCAAAATCCTTTGCAAACCTCAAAATTTGGCCAAAAAAACACTTTTTCCTCATATTTTAGTGACAGAAAGTTCTGGAATCTGAGAGGAGCCTCAAATATCCTTCCACCTAGCATTTCCCCAAGACGCCCGATAAAAATGGTACCTCACTTGTGTGGGTAGGCCTAGTGTCTGTGACAGGAAATGCCCCAAAACACAATGTGAACGTATCAAATTTTCCCGAAGAAAACAGAGGTGTGTTTTGCAAAGTGCTTAGCTGTGGATTTTGGCCTCCAGCTCAGCAGTACCTAGGGAAACCTACCAAACCTGTGCATTTTTTAAAAGTAGACACCTAGGGGAATCCAAGATAGGGTGACTTGTGGGGCTCTCACCAGATTCTGTTACCCAGAATCCTTTGCAAACCTCAAAATTTGGCCCAAAAAACATTATTCCTCACATTTCGGTGACAGAGAGTTCTGGAATCTGTGAGGAGCTACAAATTTCCTTCCACCCAGGTTTCCCCCAAGTCTCCTGATAACAATGATACCTCACTTGTGTGGGTGGCCCAGGTGCCTGCAACAGAAAAAGGCCAAAAACCTGTAGAGATTGAGGGGATAGCACAGCGAGTTGATAAGCACATATTTTTCTGTTATACATCTTTAGGCTGACTCTGCTTTGGGGACCCACACAATTTAGGTATCATTTTACTTGGGAGACTGAGGGGAACGATGTGGTAGGATATTTGTACCGGAACAGTGATCCTACAAAGAAAAGTGAGGAAAATATGCTTTTTTAAGCAAATTTTGAGGTTTGCATAGGAATCTGGGTAAAAAAATGTTGGGGGTTCCACGCAAGCCACCCCTCCTGGACTCCTTGGGGTGTCTAGTTTTAATAAATGTCTGGGTTTCCCCTTCCAGCCCTGCCTTGGAGGTGTGGGGGGAGGCCCTCGGGGGAGCGCTAATGCTAGCGCTTCCACCGAGGGCCAGGTGCAGGACGTAACTGTAACGTCCTCGGCACCAGAGCAGTGCTGCCGAGGACGTAACCATTACGTTCAAGGCAACCAAGGGATTAAAGGAAAATGGGATATCTTTAAAAACATAGAATTAAAAGTTCTCTTTTCATTTTTTCAGAGCAGGCCGTGGTCCATAGGACCACGGCCTGCTCTGAAAAATTATTTTCGCTACCATTCACAAAGGGGAAAATGTTTGTGAATGGGTTAGCACCAATTTGAAATTGGTGCTTACTATGATTGTTCTGTGACCGCATTCATGGTCACACAACAATCCTACATCGCACTGTTACTCGCAATTATGAAGGGAACGTCCCTTCCTAATTGTGACTCGCAAACTCTTTTTGCGATTCAGTAAATAAATAACCGAATCACAAAAATGGGTCTGTGCATCGAAAAATGCTTTTTTCTCGTCCCAAATGGTCCAATTCTGCGAATAGGCACATTTTCAACAAGGAAAAAGGCTTTGTATATGTGGCCATAAATGTAGTATAGTGCTTAGAAGCACAATAGCTCAAACTGGGGCTATCCCAGTGGCTTGGCGGAGTCGCTTCTAACAGTCCTACACCACCCGCGAAGAAGCATGACCAGCTATGGGGTCATATAGACCCTGGTTACAGTAACTTGGAAAACAATAAGGAAACAAATATGTTGCACGAAGTTGAGGAGGTGAGGCATCGCTGGAGCCGGTGCAGCGTCAGTTCCTTAATGTCACCAGTGATGAGAGGCATCAGTTCCTTACTGCTAGGCAGAGGAGGTGAGATGTCAGCTCCTTACGGATGCAGAGGGGGGTGATGCGGCATTGTTGGCGTGGCGGTGGTTCCTTACGACAAGGCAGGGTTGATGAATCCAGGAGGTTAAGACTCGATGTGCCGACTTCATAGAGTGGCGATCACACCACTGGATTTGGCACCACTTGGCAAGTCAGGACTCTCAGCAAGTGAGCATAGGTGCTGGCAGGTGAAGTTTTTGATGTCCTTGAGACTTCTTAACAGGAGGGAAGCTCAGTCCAATCCCTTGGAGAACCTTGGAAAGCACGATGCAGACAGTAAAATCCAATTATTTCACTCCTAGGACAGAAGCACCATGCAGGAGGCCAGCACAACAAAACAACAGGCAGAGTAACAGTCCCTCCTATATAATTCAGCTCTTCTTCCTGGCATAATGTCCTCAGTCCAGAAGTGTTGTATGTGTTACCAGAGATCCAATACGTATACCCATTTTTTAATGTGAAGTAGGCAAACTTCAAAGAGAAGTCTTTGTAATGTACAAGACCCTGCCTTTCCCTATCCTGGCCCCAGACACACTCCAGGGGGTTGGAGACTGCTTTGTGTGAGGACAGACACAGCCCTGTTCAGGTGCAAGAGTCAGTTCCTCCCATACTATAGCTCAGGAAGACCCATCAGCATATTCAGAGCACACCCCACCTCCCTTTGTGTGACTCTCTACAGTGAATGCACAAACAACCTAACTGTCATCCTGACCCACACATGTATTCAGCAGACACGCTGGGGCACAGAATGGTTAAGCAAGAAAATACCTGCATTGTAAAAGTGGCATTTTCATACTCACTGTTCAAAAATCAACTTTACCAAAAGATTTATTTTTAAATTGTGAGTTCAGAGACCCCAAACTCCTTGTCTGTCTGCTCTCAATGGGAAATTCACTTAAAAGATATTTGAAATCAACCCTTATGTTACCCTATGGGAGAGATAGTCCTTGCAATAGTGAGAAATTAATTTAGCAGTATTTCACTATCCGGGCATATAAAACACATCATTACATGTACTACAGTTTAAATATCCAGTACCCTGTCCATGGGGCTTCCTTGGGCTTACCTTAGGGGTGACTTACAGGTATTAAAAGGGAAGGTGTGGGCCTGGCAAGTGGTTGCTCTTGCCAAGTTGAAACATAAAATTACACACACAGACACTGCAGTGGCAGGCCCGAAACATGTTTGCAGGGCTAATCATGTGAATGGCATAGTCAATACTGCAGGCCCACTAGTAGTATTTGACTTACAGAACCTGGGCACATATAGTTCACCTTACTAGGAATTTACTTCAAAACATGGATAAGCAATCACCAGTACATTCGAAACAGGGAGCACTTGCACTGGTCAGCAGTGTTAAGGTGCCTAGAGTCCTAAAACCAACCGAAAACTAAATGAAGCCCACAGTCAAAAACAGGAAGTCAGAGGCAAAACATTTTGGAGATAACCCTGCAAAATGGCCATTTCCAACAGTAACCATTTGACTGGCTCAAATATTGGATTGTGTGTAATTCTAACTTTGCCAAGTCTTTCAGTAGAAGTTCCCAGAAGTTTCATATCTATTTTTATACTTGCTTTCAACTATATGTTTTAGGGACAATTATGATCAATGTTCAGTTTATCCTTAATTGTTAATTTTAAGATGTTAAGTGAGTGTGAAACTTTAAGGGACATTATAGTTAATGACCGTATGAAAGATAATGTGTGAATAAAAAAAATGTCTACCTCTACCTAAGGGATAGAAATTCTGAAGGGGGAGGAGATCCCAGGAACCATGTTTCAACAGAAAAGATGTTTGATAATTATAGACATTATGGCCCTCATTACGACTTCAACGGTCTTGAAAAAAGACAGCCGAAGCTGAGGGGGCCACAATAGCGTCAGTGCTGTCGGTATGCGTGGCACCCTATTTCGACATTTCCGCTGGCCCAGCGGAAAAGTCACATCAACATTGAAGCCGGCTAATAATAGATCTGACAGCAATGTTGATGTGCAGTGGGTGCAGCAGCACCCGTCGTGCATTTCACTGCCCGAAATTTGGGCAGTGAAATGCGCGATGGGGCTGTGCCTGGGGGCCCCTGCATTGCCCATGCTAAGTGCACGGCCAGTGCAGGGGCCCCCAGGGGCACCCCGAGTCCCCCTTCCTGCAAGCCTATCCATGGTGGTGTTTACTGCCATGGATAGGCTGGCGATTGGCCACTCATAATCCCCAGGGCAGCACTGATGCAGCGCTGCCCTGGGAATTATGACCGCCTGGTGGAAGCCTGGCGGTATAGTGGAGTGGTCGGAGGTATGGCCATGGCTAATGCGCCACGGTCATAATACACTGGCGGAACGCAGCCAGCCTGTTAGCGGTGTTACCGCCAGTGTTCCGCCGGCTGCCAGGGTCGTAATGATCCCCTATGTATTTTCATGCCACCTCTAGGTTTATTTGCTTTGAGTATGTGTTTTTTATTTGTACAGATAAAAGTTGATGTAATTTTATCAATCAATTTCAAAACGTTTGCAGAGAAAAATAAGAGGAACATGGTTGAATAAAAATGGATTAGGGGAGATATCATCATTACTGTGTGATAAACTTAGGAGTCTATCTCTCTGATAGGGATTTGATTTAGCTGGTGCTCTTTTTCTTTATAGATTCCTTTGTTAAATCTAGAGTCTTTTTAAAATCTATGCCTAAATATTTTAGTTGATGAGCTTTCCACTTAAGCACAGAAGATACATTACTATCAGGGTGGCATACATAATTTAACAGGAAAATATCTGTTTTTTCCCTTGGGGTAGTGAACTAAGACTGTTACATATTTGTTAATTGAGGTCAGAATTTTGTGAATGGCTCGCTCCTCCTTTTCAGTAAATATTAAGGCGGCATCCACATAGGGTCCAATTATTTTGTTTTGGAAAATGTACTTTTGATATGGCGATTAGATCTTATGTTGATCAAGAGAGACTCTATAGCCAATAGAAATACTATGGGAGATCATTGGCAAACTTATTAGGTACCCTGGGAAAAATTCAAATTAGAGGATTTGTGACCATTAATTCTGATACGGGCTTTAGAATGAGTGTATAATGCCATCACCATAGGTTCAAAGCATGACTACTGAACAAACGCTCTTAGCACTGAATGTTGGAAATGCAAAGAAACTTTTTCAAAAGCCTTCTCTGCATCTAGTGCTATCAAGTACATCATAGAGGCAACTTTACTTCAGAATACACATGATATTGTGCCATTCTTAAGAACAATTCTATGTTCAAAATTCTTTAGCAACCCTAAATCATCTCAACATACTTTACGAAATCTAGAAACTATCTCATCTGAAATTCTGTCAGTCTCCGTTATTAACACTTTCTGTTTTGAATTTGGATTCAATATTATCCCCATGTCCCTTTGATGTCTCCAACCTAAAAGTTTCCTACCCCTTTTCATTACATACACTTTCCCAGTTATTTCACACTCATCAAATTGAATTCTCATCACTGAATAACCCAAAACATCTATTTTCCTGCCTTCGTACCCAACAGGATTTATATCTGGTGGTAGTAGTTCAATTTCTCCATTCCCAAATATTGAGTTCCAATTCTTGCCACCAATCATTGTGCATGGTGATCGCAGATCACACAAGTACAATGATGTTTTTTCCTCCCACCACAATCTCACATTCCGGCATTTCTATTGGATCTGCGTTCACACATTCATAATCCTTTATTCTAAAAATACAATTTCTTCAAATTTTTCTTCTCCTTCAACACAATTCACAGGCAGTTGTGTATTCCATCTACACACCCTGGCATAGTGCCCTTTCTTACCACATCTCTTGCAGAGTACTGACCTCGCAAAACATCCAGGTTTATTGAAAAGAAGTCCTTTGCTCCCACATCTTAAACATCTCACACCTCCACTTTTTGTTGATGTTAGAGTACAGTTTAAAAAAAATGTCTTCTTTGTAAACTTTTTTTCTCCCTCCTTGCTCTTCTTTCTCTCATGTTTGTCTTCTTCCTTCTCTGCATTTCTATCAACTCCTCTTACTTCATTCACAGACTCATCCACAAGCATGTTGCCTTTTTCTTTTTCATCACACATTTCACACACTCACCTCGTGGTATTCTCCATACCTTTAACTATAGCTATCATCTCTTTCAAAGTGGGATTTTTTGCATTTTTTTTTTGTACTTTTACATTGTTCGTGCTGCTGACAAAAGAATCATTCAGCTGTTTAAATTTGCATGTACGAGCTAACATTTTCAAGGCTGCGACATACATGCCAATTTTCTCCTGTTTCCCCTTGTGAAAAATGTGTGCCTTTCCAGTACCACATTAATCTGAGCACCAAAATGGTTCTCCAACATTTTTACAGACATGTCAAAAACATTGTTTGGTTCACTCTCCCCATGAGCAATAATGATTTCTTCCAAACTCTCATACACATTTCTCCCTTCTAGTCCTAAATTATCTAAAAACACAGCTTGTTTGTGAACTGACGGACGTTTTTCTCCCCCAATCGCAAGTAAGAATGAATAAAATATCTGCTTCCATCTTTTCTATGGCAAAATAGGATTGTCCTTATCTGAAAGAAAATGAGGCGGTTCAGACATTTTAGCGCCTGCCATAATGTCTGAATATGTGAATTGTTAGTAACACTAGAAGTATTTTAGGCTAACAAACTACTTCTTAGTTGTTTAAAAGGACTACAGTATGTTCATCACTGAAACAGCAAATAACTTGCACATATATATATATATATATATATATATATATATATATATATATATATATATATATATATATATATATATATTTATATGCCTCATTTATTATCAGCAAATAATTAATATCAATGGTGTGAGGATCACCGATTAATCTCAAAGGTGTGCGGATTATCACTTGTTGCTGAGTGATCCACGTGTCATTAAATAATTAAATATATATGGTGTGCAGATCACCGCTTGTTGCAGAGTGACCCACGTGAGATGGATTCATTCCAAACGGGCATATATATTTATGATCACATTTTCCTTTGGACATAAGAAGATTTGTTGTTTCAACAAAACTGCTTGCTCTCCAGTACTCATGTTCTCCAGCTTTGTCCAATCACGCTGGACAGAACGTCAGGTGCTCACAATGTTACTCACATTGGATGGAACCGCACATGTTTGTGACATCATCATTTTGCTAGCAGACAGCAACGGGAGCACACTTCTCTCGTGATTCAGTACCTTTAACCAGTAGCACACGGAGCAAGGTTCCGCTCACACCTTGGCTTGGTTCCCTGCCTTGAACTGGCCGTAAAACACGCCAAAGTTCCACCCACACCACAGGTCAGCAAAAACATTCACAGCGGTTCCACTTTCTCATGGCGGCTGTAATAACGAGCTGGAAGCAGGTATGTCTTGAAGGATTTATTTCATAGTTTAGTAAGCCCTGCACACCACGAAACGTCTCATCCCAGTCCCGACTTCAACTGCCAATCCCAGTGTTCCAATTGGAACCTTCCACAATACGTTCCAATTCAAGCCATCACTACACACCTTCCCTCTGAACATATATATATATATATTTTTTTTAAATATTATACAAACACAGTAAATCTACTAGTGGTAAAACATTTTGTAATAACACATTGCAACGCAAATTACAAATTCACTTTATATGGACTTAACTAATGTACAACTAATATACAAAATCTCTCAATTTCATTGGTGTTCTGATGTTCCTTCCAAACCTATCCATCCTACCTCCGGAATTAGTATCCTTATATCCATTCTCAACTCTTGCTTCCTTCTCATCTCTTACTTCTCGACTTCCCACTTCTCCTCCAATACTATTCCCATCACACTCAACATCCATCCAGTCATAATTCCTTACTCCGCCCATATCACACACATTTTTACATTTAAATGCCACACCTTCTCATCACTCAATCACGCTGAATTACAAAATAACTCAATAACTTTCAAAGGTTCACTAAACCTACTTTCACCCTTGCGTACTTTACAACTTTTTTTAACTCTTACCCAGTCTCCCACTTTCATGGGAACAATTTTCACATTCTTCTTCCGATCATAATTTAACTTGTACATTTTTTTTGCCTCCAATTTTTAGTTTTTTACCTTTTCCAATGACCATTCAGAAACTTTTCCTTCCCAAATCCATGCACACTCCTTACTTACTGGTACCCTGCCTCTCATAATAACAAACTGACTTTTACATGTGCTACCACTGGGTGTTATCCTGTATGCCCAAATCATTTTGAATACTTCCTTTTCCCAATTCAAACCGCTACTAGCTGCTAATTGCAATGTGCTCTTAATTACACGGTTAAACCGCTCAACTAAACCATTGCCTTCTGGATGATATACAGAAGTTAATTTGTGAAAGATTCCATTCCTTTGCAGGAATTTTTTGAAGGTATCAGCAATAAATTGAAGGCCGTTATCAGAAATTACACATCTTGGTAGCCCCTCCTTATCCAGAAACCTCATGACATCCTAACTCTGCACGTTATCAGTGATTTTCACTTCCGGATGTTTAGAAAAGTGATCCATTGCTACAATAATGAATTTCTCTTCATCCTGTTTATTTTCCACTGGTCCCAAGATATCAATACCAATTTTATCCCATGGCATATTTGGGCAAGGAACGGGAAACAACGGCGGGTTGAAAGTCTTCCGTATTTTGTCTGCATTCTCACACATGACACACTCTCTAACTAATCTCTCCACCTCAACATCCAAACCAGGCCACCAGTACATGTTCTTCACTCTCGCCTTGGTCTTGGAAATACCTAAATGCCCTTCATGACACACTCCCAATATTTTTGTACGTAGCGTCTTTGGTGGGACAAACCTACCGCACCTCAAGAGAATATTTTGGTCTTCACTCAGCTCATTGCGAACTTCCCAAAAACTACGTTCTATTTCACTGAGAAGTTTTTTGTTCGGCCACCCAAGACGCACATACGTCAATACTTCCTGTAATTCTTTGTCAGTCTCCATGCCCATTTTCCATTCATTTATGTTGACTCCATCCTGACCTTCATCAAATAGCAATGCAACCTGTTCATCCTCGACAAACTCCTCATCTGTATCCTTCCTAGAATCAAAAGGTAATGGTAGGCGACTTAAAAAATCTGCAAACCTATTCTTTGTACCAGGTATGTATTGTACTTCGTAGTTGAAATCCAATAGTTTCACAGACATTCTGGCTAGTCTAGGGGAAGCGATCTGTAACCCCTTACTGGTCAGAACTTTCGTCAAAGGCTTGTGATCAGTTCTTACAATCACTTTAAGTCCCCATATATATTGCCTGAAATGTACCAAAGCCCAAGAACACGCTAACATCTCTTTTTCTATCACTGAGTATTTAATCTCTGCATCCGATAATTATCTTGAAGTGAAACCAACAATCCATTGCTCATTTTCATCATTTTTTTGTGATAAAACGGCCCCTAAACCTTTTGCGCTGGCATCTGTGGTGACAACATTTTTACTTAAAGGATCAAAACCTTTCAAGAAAGGCACCTTACTAATTTCAACTTTCAGTTTATCAAATTCCTCCTGGCAATTCCTGGACCATGCAAATTTAACTCTGGTCTTCAGTAGTTGTCTTATGGCAAAAGTGTTTTCAGAAAAATTCTTTATGAATTTCGAAATAAATTCCACCAGACCCAAAAAAGCTCAGACTTCGTCCTTATTGAGTGGAACAGGTGCCATCATGACCACTTTCACCAATTCTTCCTTGGGTTTTATACCGTCCTCACTGAGTTCATGACCAAGGTATTTAATGCTTCTGCTAGCAATTTTGCACTTTCCAAACTCCACAGTCAAACCTTTGATTTCAAAGACATCCAATACCCGATGTAATCGCTCATCATGTTCTTCCTTAGTCTTACCCATTATTAAAACAACGTCTTGAAAGAACATGACACCATTAATACCTAATAGTAAGTGACTCATAATTCTCTGGAACATCGCAGGGGCCGAAGCTAGCCCGAAAGGCACCCTCGTGAATTGCTAACAACTAAATGGTGTTATGAACGTTGTTAATTTCCTGCTACCCGAATCTAGCTTAATTTGGTGATATGCTGATTTTAAATCAAGAGTAGAAAACAAACTCATACCTTTCGTGTATGCAAACATCTCATTTATCTTCGGTAAACGGTACTGATCAATCATTATACTCTCATTCAGACTTCACAAGTCGATGCACAATCTGATCTTACCATTCGTATGTTTAACTACAACCAGGGGAGAAATCCATTCTGCTGATTCCACTCGCTCTATTATGCCCTCATTAGTGAGTCTTTAAAGTTCACTTAAAACTTAGGGGCATATTTATACTCCGTTTGCGCCGAATTAGCGTCGTTTTTTTCGACGCAAATTCGGCGCAAAACTAACGGCATATTTATACTTTGGCGTTAGACGCGTCTAGCGCCAAAGTATGGGCAAATAGCGTCATTTTTTTGCGTGAACGCCTTCCTTGCGTTAATGAGATGCAAGGAAGGCGTTCCCGTCTAAAAAAATTACGGCGACGCAAATGCGTCGTATTTATACTCCCGGGCAAAAATCACGCCCGGGAGTGGTCGGGTCAAAAAACCCCGCATTTGCGCCACTTTTTGACGCCTGGGTCAGGGTAGGCGTTAAGGGGCCTGTGGGCTCAAAATGAGCCCACAGGTGCCCTCCCCTGCCCCCAGGGACCCCCCCTGCCACCCTTGCCCACCCCAGGAGGACACCCAAGGATGGAGGGACCCATCCCAGGGACATTCAGGTAAGTTCAGGTAAGTATACATTTTTTTTTTTTGGGTGGCATAGGGGGGCCTTATTTGTGCCCCCCTACATGCCACTATGCCCAATGACCATGCCCAGGGGACATAAGTCCCCTGGGCATGGCCATTGGGCAAGGGGGCATGATTCCTGTCTTTACTAAGACAGGAGTCATGTAAATGGCGCCTGGGCGTCGTTAAAAATGGCGCAAATCGGGTGGAGGCGATTTTTTGCGTCAACCTGACTTGCACCATTTTTAAGACGCCCTAGCGCCACTTTTCCCAACGCTGGCGCTGCCTGGTGTACGTGTTTTTTTCCACGCACACCAGGCAGCGCCGGTCTGCTTGCGCCGGCTAACGCCATTCAATAAATACGGCGCCCGCATGGCGCTTCAGAATGACGTTAGCTGGCGCAAAATTTTTTGACGCTAAACTGCGTTAGCGCAGTTTAGCATCAAAAAGTATAAATACGGGCCTTAGTCTCTGACCGAGAAGGGTACATATCGAACTTTGTGAACAACTGGTTTGACACCACTTCTCAACACTATCTTATGACTAAAATCGTTCAAACAACCCACTTTCCCTGAAAACACCTTGGGATATTTGTGAACAATTTCATTGTTATCAACACTACTATCAGTTGATAGCACTGGCTCAAAACTATTGGGGTTAAGAATTATACCTAATTTTCCTTGATCTACTCACCCCAAAACTGAAGGTCCTTTTTCTGATATATACAATTTGCACATACCCTATTTTCCTTTAAATTCAAATTCCATGTTTTTGTACCCTACAAAATTAATTCTCTCCCCATTATAACTTTTCGCTTTCACATCCGTTCTATCTAGTATGTCTCCATAGGTTTCTTTGAATTTTTCTAACCAAATCTTTTTTTCAATTATGGAGAAAGGCGAACCAGAATCAACTGTTAAATTGACAGCTATACCACCCATGCTCAGCTCACATACAGGTTTTCTATTCAGTCCTTGTTCAATTTCCAGTAAATCATATTTAATGCAAAAGACCCCATTCTCATCATCCTGATTCTCCTGACAATCCGAATCATTCTCTTCTTCAATAAACGTAATATTTCCTTTTTTTGTACTTTTGCAAACTTTTGCAAAATGCCCAGTGCGACCACATAATGAACATTTCTGATTTTTAGCAGGACACTTCTTATTATCAGCAAAATGGTCAGCACTTCCACACCTATAACATTTTTTAATATTGTGCTGATCTCGTTGTTGATTAGGTTGATCTCGCTGATCCTTCTGGTTGTAGCGCACACTCTTCATGTCGTTTTTGCAACTAGATTTTTCTTTAGTAAACAAAACTTGTTTAATATCTTTCATATCCTCTTCCATGGCTTTGACGCATCTACCAGTAAGTTCCACTTTTTTAACTAGCGCAATAACTTCCTTCAACGGTGCTTCTCCATTTACCCACAATTTATCTTGATTGCTGGTATGCATTACAATTTGATCACTGATGAATTCTTTTTGTAATCCTCCAAATCTGCACGTTTTAGCTAAATTCCTAGGAGCTGATACATACTCTCCTACAGGTTCAGATTTAGACTGTTTCCTTTGAAAAAATTTGAATCCGTCCACCGCTACGCAAACAGGCAGATAAAAATGAGCATCTAAATCCTCTAATACTTGTGTAAATACGTCCCCACTATCAGAATAGCTCCTAGTTTTTTTTTCCATCTCATTGTACAGTTTCAAACCTCCAGGTCCTATGCAATGCAATAGAATTTTATTTTTATTTTCCACAGAAAATTCTTCTTCTTCGAAAGTGTCAATGTGATTGCAGAAATATTCTCTCCATTCTTGCCACCGCATGACAGGCTCCCCTTTTTCTAAAAGAAATGGTTGGGGTGCTTGTAAATTCAAAGTTGACATTGTCACACAGAAAGAAGAATAAACAGTAAATTGTGTTTTAAAATTGTAAATTCAGTTGTTTTTTTTCTCCAATTAAACTGCTCCCCTATACAGATGCAACAATTGTCTAATCACTAATTCACGCGCCCATCAGCTTAGGAACCTGCACAGCGCACGAATCCAAAAGGCCTGGATGCAACTCTTTTCCTAATTGTGGACAGCACAGAATAGCAGCACCTACCAGGAACCGGTATCGGAAGAGGATTCCCAAACAAAAGTTATTGCCGGCGTCCTGTGCTTCGAAAGACATGAAGAAGGAGCAGGTGCTGTCCCAGGAGACCGGTGTGTGGGCTGTCCTTTTCACTCGTCACCGATTTCTGTAATAACAAGCTGGAAGCAGGTAAGTTTTGAAGGATTTATTTCGTAGTTTGGTAAGCCCCGCACACCACGAAACGTCTCATCCCAGTCCCCACTTCAACTGCCAATCCCAGTGCTCCAATTGGAACCTTCCACAACACGTTCCAATTCAACCCATTACTACAGCGGCCCTCCTCTCATCCAAAATATCACGTCAAAAGACGCTTAATATGGATTGCGTGGGTTCTGATTCACCTAGGAGGTTGGCAACTCTTCCTCCACGTTCGCCAGTGTTAAGAATATGCTTTTCATCTTGAAGATTCTTCATGAACTTCTATTAGGTTCATAGCATGTTTATCCAACCTCCTCAGGCAGCTAACTGACCACATTCTAATCTCCCCGGGAAGCTTGACACCACCTGGAATGCTGTGACCTCAAAGTGATTGTCACTGCATTCCAGCCAAGTGATATAGTTCAAACCACAACAGGGGACTTCTTGATGATGTGTAAATAATCTTTCCTTATCTAATGTTCATCTACCTCTCGTGAATTCTGACTGAGAAATATGAATTACTTTTAGGAGGATAATCTCTAGATGTAAAGCTGGTACTTTTACATAAATCTTACTGCCTACATTCAAGAGCGATATTGGTTTGTCATTTTTTTGGTTTGCCTAGGTCTTTCCCTTCTTTAAATGTTACAATATTCTAGGCGACTGAGGCTGTGTCATTGATTTCCCTGGAAAATCTAAAGTGTATAAAATCAGGATGAAGGGTGTTATGTGGGGGCATATTTACTTTCATTTCACCCAGTTCAAGTCAGAAATCAAAGTTACTGTGCTACATTGGGTGAAAGGGGAAAATCATCAGAAATGCACCATATCTGGTAAGATATGGCACAAATCTACTGTCTCCCAGTACTGGTACTCTTTGTGCTGCCTGCCAACAATGCAGACACCTTTGCACCATGATGCAAGGTTGTCTGAGTTACAGTCATGATTATTTTTATGCAGAAAATAATACCTTTCTGTACAAAAACAATCCTTTGAAGCAATTTCCTCCTTCTATGTGTGATGCATAATATAGCATGCATAGTAAAAGGGAGTAATGAGGACAAATAAATATATTTCATCTCATCGCACCTGCTTAATTGAGGTGTAGCTTTTTGGCGCAATCCCAGGTCTGCTCACCTTAGTTGATCAATGATTGTGTCAAAATCCATGGGTGAATGCAAAGAATCTCGTCATTCATTCTCCATATTTTATCTGTGGGTGTAACATTAGAAAAATATAGGTCAAAATATATGCATGCATTACCTGAATTTATGATTAGTTCTTTCTTGGGATTGATCAAAATATGTGTCACATGATGATGTGTCAGTAAGTATTTAATTCTTGTAAAGATGTTGTGTAAATGTGTTTATAATGTAAATTCACTTCCTGTCAGATTATGATGGTGCCACAAGTCATTCAGGTTAAGCGATTTGAGATGTTTCATTTATTTATGCATTCAGTTTGGTTTATAAACACATGTCAATAGTCTAGCCAACATACTATTAATATGTAAATTAAAGTAACCACCCAATATGATGCCAGTTTTCTCTGGTAGTTCAGAAAAGGTATTTTCCATGTCTGTCCAGAATTTGAGTATCATCCCTCCTCAGGCCATATGTTATATACAAAGAATACATGATCATAACTTGATAGTTAAGAGATTAACAACCTAACATTATTATTGTGAGTGTTTTCTATACAAAAGATGCCTGTTTTTTGGACAGGGTCATAATGCAGGCCCCTGAAGCACATGCTGTGTAGGGGGTCATCCACCCTTCATGGTCCCCTGAACTCTGCAGTGGTCCCTCATGCTCTCCTGTGAAATAGCTGCTTCACATTTTACAGGGGAGCCCTATCATTTTGCTACACACCTCTGATTATGCATAGGACATGACTCTGTCTCACCTATTCTCGCCTCTTGAAGAAGGATGACGTCACCCTTAGGTTTATGACTATAGTCTAATACTTCTTTTCTTTTAACTGGGTGTTGATGTCCCAAATATATTATTATTATTATCAGCATACTTTTCATTAGTTAAAGAAAAACTTTGGGTTGCAATAGTATTGTGTGCACGGGACCTGGTCAGAGGCTAGATCTGTGAGGACCTACTGTGTGTGCATGTGGCTGATGATGTAGTGATAGTATGTAGATCATCTGCTATAATACACCTAGAGGGTGTCCCGATGTATTGAGGCTAAAGCGTACTTCAAGGGAAACAAAAAATAGGGGGAAGAAGACAAATGGATATACAAATGTAGGTGAAGGATTAAAGTTAGGGATTATAGGAGATAAGAAAGAAACAAACTAGTGGAAAAGTAAGATGAAAACGAATGTTACTAGAGAACAGACCCCTATTCCTACTCATTAAGTTACCACCCTCGCCAATTGGAAAAATAGGAGGCTGTGGAGTCCTGGACCGAGCATCTTCCAACCTATGGGTCAAACACTATGGGCCTCATTATGACCCTGGTGGCCGGCGGTAACACTGCCAACAGGCTGGCGGTGTTCCGACAGCTATTAGGACTGTGGCGCTATAGCCATGGCCATACCACTGGCCCCTCCACTATCATAATCCCTAGGGCAGAGGTGCAAGCACCGCTGCCCTGGGGATTATGAGTCCCCAACTGCCAGCCTGGCCACAGCGGTAAACACCGCCATGGAAAGGCTGGCGGTAAGGGGACTTGGCGTGCCCCTGGGGGCCCCTTCCCTGCCCATTCACTTGGCATGGCATGGGTAGTGCAGTGGCCCCCATGCATGAATAGTGGTTTAAAGCTTTTTCAACAGAGTGTCAATATCTGAGATAATATGTTCAGAACAAATGTCAGTATACTTGTAAGTCATAATGCAATGCATAATCATATATGTTAAGTATGAAAGGATTAATTATAAGAAAAAAACAGGGTGCACAGGGATTACCAATACTATGAGACACAAACTGACTACACCGTCATTGAAGCATACGATATGTTAGAGATAAGCTCAAAATGCTCTTACTCTAGATATATACTACATGGTACCAGCATATTGTGCTAGTGCAAGTGTGTGCAGTGTAGGAAAAGTAGTTATAAGTAGTAAGAACTAATATAATATGTATAGTAAAGTCCACTTGATCAATTTTATGGTCATGATTAACTGAACAGTATACCTTTACAAGTTTTAGTGAAGTAGTTTGTTTCTGCAGAAGACTTAACTGTGTTATTAGTGTAAAGAGATATAGAACTGTATAAGAGTTACTGTGATTAGAAATTAAGTTACAGTAACATTGAAATGTGAAATTGTAACATATAGTTACATTTTAAAAACTACTTGGTATTCAACAGTGGTCAAACAGGTGACCAAAACAAGTTGCATTAACCTCACGGTTATGAAAAGTAAGGCATGCACCTTTAGTCACATTAATCCAGATATATAATAGCATTGCAAATTTGCACTACAGGATATTAAAGCAAACCTAAATTAGTTAAACTTGTGACATCCCTAGGGTCAAAGATTGGTTAATAGTAACCAGACCAATCAACTATTAATTCCTACGTGTTTATTTGAGTGTGCTGCAAATTTGTAATACTCCAGTTCAGCCAGATGAAACCTTTACCATCATATATGCTTCTCATTTTAGATGGTCATGCAAAACAGAATGTAATATTGAGTGAATCCAAAATTGGTCTTAGGTTCTGGAATTATTTCCTGTATGCTAGAGTAGTCTTAGTGTAGTCCTTACAAATTGCTACTTTTGAACAATTCCAATTAATAAATGTTATCTTCATCATTTGATCTAGAATAGTTTCTGAATGTTGATACCTGAAAGATCTAAATATTAAAGGTCTGAGGTATTTCCCGTAAACCTGGATGGTACAATCTGTGCATCCTCAATTTCAAATTTGTTGTCAAACTAGATGCTAAGACTGTGGGGAATCCATGATTGTAAAAAGCAGGCACACTTCTTGGTACTACTTTCTGAATTTTCTGGAAGTCCAAAAATTCTGAAGTTTCCTTTTCCTTTCCTGTTCTCCAATTTGCTAACTTCCTTTTTAGGTTGTCAACTTTTTTAGTTAAGGTTGGCTGATTTCTTTTTCAAGGCAGCTTGCGAGTTTTCATCTCCACTTATCCTATATCTGGCTTTGTCAATTCTATCTGGTAGTGCATGGACATCCGCTCTCAAAACCTATAATTTAATTTTGTAGGAATATAGAGTTCATTTTTGTACTTTGCATTATAACATGAAGAGCATTTAGTCTTTGAAGTATCAGTGTCATAGTTGTCATTGACTCCAATTTATTTTCAGTTGGAGGATCTGGAATTGGTGGATCCTGTTTACGTCTTTTACTATCCAGGTTTTGTTACTTGAGGTCCTTGATCTTTTTGTCTTTGAAGTCAAGCAGTAGACAAAGTGATCTGTTTGGATAGGCAGAGGAGTACAAGTTGTTAATAAAGCAAGATTTAGATCCAGTATCCCAGATATACTTCTTTATATGGCTGTAAATCACTCTGCTCCCATTTGAGGTAATGTAACATGCTCTATACATTATACACAGGGTCAATCAAGTATTAGAAGAACAATAGCTGTACCACTGTTGGTTATATGCTTAATTTCAGCATTCCTCATCATAGTCAATACCCTTTTTAGTTCCAGGAAATGGCAGAATATAATCTGTTGTGGTCTGTGTGGGATAAATAGTTTTTAGGCATATACTGTATGCAGGTAAATGCATATCGTTAGGGGTAAGGACCATTTTCAAACAATAGGCCAACTTTCCATACTGTTGTAGCACTAATGTTTTTGGAGGAGAAATACATTAGTCCTTAAACCATGAGGGCCCACTGGGACATGGCAACACCATCTTAGAGATCCAGGTGTCAGATTGGAGCTGGCAGGGTCCCTTCTTTGGGGGCAGAGCTGCACATCAAGGTTACTTGCTCACAATTCTTCAATGTCTTCCTCCAAGCCCTTTTTCTGTACTGCTTCTGATCAATTTTGTGAGAGGATGGTGTTGTATTAGGCAATCATGGAGCTGGAAAAGCATGTTTGTGATCTTCAGAGCCTCTGAATACTTGACTGTGAAGATTACATGACTCTGTTAAGCCGCTGGGAAGTCGGCTCAAGTATCAGTGTTCACATCAGCAGTAAAAGTAACGCAAAGCTGAGCATTGAGCTACCTTACATTTACTATGCAAGTGGGCATAACATAGGTGGTGCATGAGCTTCCCCATACAACCATCCAAGGGTTTTGACACAAATCGAAATCTGCATAGAATTGTAGACAGGGATTTGTGCCAAAACATTTTCCCACCTTAGGTAGATATAATTAGGATAAGGTTTTCATATTCTCCTTATTTTTCCATCACAGCATGTGTGCTACTTTCTACAACACACATACAAAGAGGAAAACATTTAAAAACATACTTTTTGCACAGGATGAGACCCCTTCCTGTACTTACGTAGTGCAGTGCCGAATTCTTAGCACTATGACGCAAGGACTTCTGTGTTGGCACAAGACAGCATACATTTGCACCAGCACAGGGAGAAAGTAGAATAGCACTACATCTTAAAAGATATGGCACTGTTCTGCTCTACTCTGTATACAGAACTCAGTGCAGCGACTTTACTTATGAACTTATCATACATCCATCACTTAGGTCTATTTATGCAATCAGTAGTTAGGGCCACTGGATTTATGTGGCAGTGGAGCACCAAATTATGAGGCAGTTTTGACTAACTAATGCGTTGAGAAAAGGAAAATATGCAAATATAATGCAGCTGATTTTTTGACAGCATTACTTTAACATTTTGTAATTTTTACACAAGGTAATAAATTGTGGGCAAAGATTCCACCTCATTAGTACCAGTTTAACATCAAGTGAAAGATGGCCAGTTAATCTTTGCGAAAGTCCTTCCATGTATGTGAACACGTGATGCAACATGTTTAGTAACTTTTGATCCGTTTGAGCTGGAAATACATTTTTTGTTAAAGTATGCAGATTATGCATCAGATGATGGAGTATGTGACAGATGTGGCAGATCCATAATTATGCGAAAAAAGTTGCAACCATTGAATGGTATAATTTCAATGCCCCTGTCAGTAGCCTAGATAGATATATGATTATGGCCAATCTTAAACATACTTAAAGCGGTATATACAACTGTCTGCTTTTTATGGGCCAGCACAAAGTGCTCAGTCCATTCTGAAATCTCTCTTTGGGATTGAAACCACGCCTATGCCACGTCAGTCACTTACATTGGTTTGTGGGCTTGCCTTTTAAAATCCACTTGCTTTCATTTGTGAAAGGCATGCATACGTCATGCCTTTTCCCATGTTTAGCCCACCTACACAGCACCAGTAAAGTGCCAAAAACATACAAGGTTCGATGTTTTCAGCCTAGAGTCAGGACTACTTTATCTGTATATTTTCCACGCAGCGCAATTGCGCTGCATTGTACATAGTGCGATCGCGCTGCATTTGTTTTTGCTTTACAACGCTAATAGCTCTAACTCAAACAAATGTAAGACCCGTTGCATTGAAAATGCTTGTTTATCCCTGAAGGAGGCAGTGGAGTCCAAGTGGTTGCATAACTGTCATTATATGGGAAAGTTGTACCTACGAATGTATGTTTACAGTAATTTTGCCCACTTGCAGTATTTTTACTTGACATTTAGGGGCATATTTATACTCTGTTTGCGCCGGGATTGCGTTGTTTTTTTTTTATGCAAATCCGACGCAAAGCTAACTCCATATTTATACTTTGGCGTTAGACCCGTCTAGCGCCAAAGATCTTGGAGTTTGCGTAATTTTTTAGCGTGGACACCTACCTTGCGTTAATGATATGCAAGGTAGGCGTTCCCTTCTAAGGCATGTGCGCCTTATTTAAACTCCCGTGCAAAAATGACGCACGGGAGTGGGCGGGCCTTAAAAAATTATGTCCAGCTGCTTTTGCGTCATTTTTTAACGCCTGGTCAGGGCAGGCGTTAGGGGACCTGTGGGCTCGGAAGGAGCCCAGAAGTGCCCTCCCATGCCCCCAGGGACACCCCCTGCCACCCTTGCCCACCCCAGGAGGACGCCCAAGGATGGAGGGACCCATCCCAGGGAACTTAAGGTAAGTTCAGGTTTTTATTTTATTTTATTTTTTGTGCCATAGGGGGGCCTGATTTGTGCCCCCCTACATGCCACTATGCCCAATGACCATGCCCAGGGGACATAAGTCCCCTGGGCATGGCCATTGGGCAAGGGTGCATGACTCCTGTCTGTGCTAAGACAGGAGTCATTTCAATGGGGGTTGGGCGTAAAAAATAATGGCGCAAATCGGGTTGAGGCCAAAATTTTGCCTCAGACCTGACTTGCCCCATTTTTTGACGCCCAAGCTCCATTTTCCCCTACGCCGGCGCTGCCTGGTGTGAGTCCTTTTTTTTCACGCACACCAGTCAGCTGCGCCGGCTAACGTCATTCAATAAATAAGGCGCCCGCATGGCGCTTTGGAATGGCGTTAGCCGGCGTTAAAATTTTTGACGCACAACTGCGTTGGCGCAGTTGTGCGTCAAAAAGTATAAATATGGCCCTTAATATTTACCATGTTAAAAACTTGAATTTCTGTGTTGATTTTGGTTTGATAACAATGTCAGAAAGCTCCTTACATCCTGTATCCATACACGTCATCCAATAAAACAGGCTTTTTGGCATGGTTTCATAAACAGACTGTATTACTATACTCACAACGTAATGCTTTTGAAGCATAGCGGTAATCACTCTTAGAACTGAAGTAATTACATTTGAATGAAAACGTCAATGAACGTCCGCGGTCACGAGAAAATCACTAAGCTCTAATGAACATGATATCTAATAGAGACTTTTACTTGACCATGGAATCTTTGCAAAGGGGCAAGATGACAAAGCCGTTTTCGTTCTACCATATGTATTTTGTGGTAATTTAGAGAAATGCTTGATGTACACACCTTTCCATCACTTTATAATTAAGTCATGTGTTTGCAAGTGGTAGCACGAAGCAAGAATATGTTTGTACTTTTAAGTATTGAGACTGCAGCAGTGATTGACACATCACTAAACACAACGCAACATTATATTGTCATGGTGGTAAATATGGACCTAATGCTGCTGTGTTGTGAATTGTTCATGTTTTATTGTGTTAACGTGTTTTAATGGCTTACTGTTTTGTTATGTTTCAAACAACAAATGCTGTTATAAGTTCAGCTGAAAGTACATTTGGGTAAAGTGGCAGTGAAGAAAACGTTTACCGATGCAAAGTATGGTACTTACTATTCCACTACTATGGCTCCGCCACTTAATATGGCACTCCTCGTTTCTCACCACATCAGAGAACAAGCCTTAGGATAGCGCTCCCATTTCACATTATGGGGGTCATTACAAACCCTGGCGGACGGTGTTAAAGCGGCGGTAATACCGCAAACAGGCCAGCGAAAAAAAAGAAGGAATTATGACCGTGGCGGAAACCGCCAACAAAGACAGCCACTTGAACACTCCGACTGCCATGGTGGTACAGACAAGCAGCGCAGCGGTTACCGCCAACAGACCGGCGGGAGACAATGTACCGCCCACACTATTACAACCCGCCAATCCGCCACCTTTTCCGGGGCTGAACCAACGCGAACAAAAACACGGTGGAAACAGCTTTTGCTATGGGAAAACGCTCACCTGAACACATCCCATGAGGAAGGAGGACACCATGGAGCCCGAATTACAAATCCTACCTGCCCTTGTTTTTCTGCTCCTTTACGACCAACAGCTACGTAGGCGCAGAAGATACCGGTGAGTACTGCACCTACGACACGGGGGAAGGGGGAGGCAAAAGTTAAGGGGACACCCAACAAACACCCCCCCCACCCTCGCATATCACAACATACACACCAATGTAGTCACAAAAATCACAGTAACAACCCACAATCCCCCCGGAAGAATGCAAAGACAATGCGAAATTCGGGCAAACATTGTAATGTGCCAATATACATGTCCTACAAAATCATACAGATATACATATCTCAAAATCACTCTTATTTACACATACAATCCGAGAAGTAGTGCAGATATGTACACAACAATGTCCGTGCACCAACAGCCCAAAAATGCATGGGCGAGGCCCACAATAGATACCTGACCAAAATCGGAGAGAACACTGCCGGGGCATCAGATAGAAACACTACAGGCACCTCAGGGGGAAGGGAAGGGGGGGCACCTCAGCCAGATGAATGCGAAGCCAGACCCACGACGGGGCTCCATGCCCATTGATGTATCCTGGGGAGTGCAAAGCCACAGTCTCTCAAGTCACTACAGTGGGTGGTTTGCCCACTGTGCCATCCTGGGGAGTGCAAAGCCACAGTCTCTCAAGTCACTAGAGTGGGTGGTTTGCCCACTGTTCAATCCTGGGGAGTGCAAAGCCACAGTCTCTCAAGTCACTACAGTGGGTGGTTTGCCCACTGTGCCATCCTGGGGAGTGCAAAGCCACAATCTCTCAAGTCCTAAATTGGGTGGTTTGCCCACTGTTACATCCTGGGGAGTGCAAAGCCACAGTCTCTCAAGTAGATGCAGGTCTCCACTGGTTGTGGAGGGGGACTGGTGACCAGACTGGATGAGTCTCCATGTGAAAGTTCCTGTGCTGTCACTGTCCCAACTGCACATGGGAGAAGGATGCCTGATTTGGCGGTCCATTCATTCCTACACGGTGCATGCCCTGCACAGCAGTGCTTTGCCATGCGGTCTTTGCCCTGTTCAGCGGTGCTTTGCCATGGCGTTTCAGGACTGTTCAGCGGTGCTTTGCCATGGCGGTCTTTGCCCTGTTCAGCGGTGCTTTGCCATGGCGTTTCAGGACTGTTCAGCGGGGCTTTGCCATGGCGGTCTTTGCCCTGTTCAGCGGTGCTTTGCCATGGCGTTTCAGGACTGTTCAGCGGTTCTTTGCCATGGAGGTCTTTGCCCTGTTCAACAGTGCTTTGCCATGGCGTTTCAGGACTGTTCAGTGGTGCTTTGCCATGGCGGTCCTTGCCCTGTTCAGCGGTGCTTTGCCTTGGCGGTCTTTGCCCTGTGCAGCAGTGCTTTGCCTTGGCGGTCTTTGCCCTGTTCAGCGGTGCTTTGCCATGGCGGTCTTTGCCCTGTTCAGCGGTGCTTTGCCATGGCGGTCTTTGCCCTGTTCAGCGGTGCTTTGCCATGGCGGTCTTTGCCCTGTTCAGCGGTGCTTTGACATGGCGGTTCTGATACGGACATTGGTGTGTGGCATGACGTTCCATCATTGCCCAGCGGGGTTGTGGCATCCTGGCCCCTCATGGGCTGTGACTCCGGCGGTGGTCTCCTGACCAGTGACGATACTTGTGCCCTCCTGGGCTGTGACTCTGGCGGTCGTCTCTGGACCAGTGACAATACTTGTGCCCTCCTGGGCTGTGACTCTGGCGGTGGTCTCTGGACCAGTGATGATACTTGTGCCCTCCTTGGCAATGACTCTGGCGGTGGCCTCCTGACCAGTGACGATACTCGTGCCCTCCTGGGCTGTGACTCTGGCGGTGGTCTCCTGACCAGTGACGATACTCGTGCCCTCCTGGGCTGTGACTCTGGCAGTGGTCTCCTAACCAGTGACGATACTCGTGCCCTCCTGGGCTGTGACTCTGGCGGTGGTCTCTGGACCAGTGACGATACTTGTGCCCTCCTGGGCAATGACTCCGGCGGTGGTCTCCTGACCAGTGACTATACTCGTGCCCTCCTGGGCTGTGACTCTGGCGGTGGTCTCTGGACCAGTGACGACGGTGCTGGCGGTTGTGTCTGGACCACCGGATATGATGGCGCACTTCTCTGCCGTGACACTCACAACAGGCTGGGCAGACTTCCTCTGGACCTTCCCCACCTTTGGCGGAGTTACAGCTGACTCACCAATCGCCTTCGATCCCATGTCACTTGTTGTCCCACCAGGAGTCTTAAGACGGTCCAGTCGTCCACTGTCCATTTTCAGAGCCTTTATAGGGGGTGGGCTGCCACTACCTTGGCTCCGGGTCCTACTGCCTGCCCTGGTGGCCGGTGCACTCCAAAAACCTGGAACACGCACCACTGGTACTGGAGGCTTTTTGGCTGAGGCGCTACGATGGGACTGATGAATTGGAGGGGTGGGGGCAAAAAGGTCAATTTGACAGAGGGACAGTTTCTGACGAACACTGGGATGGGTAGCTGGAGAGGGTCTGGGAGTGGAGGAAGAGGAGGTGGTTGTAGGAGGTGTCACTTTAGATGTTTTGGGTGCAGGTGCAGGTACTGGAGGCTGTCGTAAGGTGGATGGATGTTGGGTGAGTGATTGCCGGCGTTTGGGTACTTTGGGAGGGGGCGTCACAGACACATTGGGAGAGGACACAGGGGACGTGTAAATGGCAGTGGAGGTGGCGAGCGCAGGTGAGCGGCTTGTGGTGCTGGGTGTCCTGGTGCGAGTCCTAGTGCCTGTAGATGTGGTGCATGCAGGTGTGTGTGTAGACGAGACTGGGAGGGAGGACGGAGAAGAGTAGGGCGGGGACACAGTGGAGACAGTGGATGTTGCTGTGTCTGTATGTTGGTGAGGCTTGCGTGAGTGCCTGTGGTGTGTGTGGTGCCTATGTTTGCTTGAGCTACTTGTGTGTGTTGACTTGTGTGCATGCTGGTCTGTAGGTGTGCTTGGGATGGGCTGGGGTACAGGAGATTGGGTCTGAGTGGAGGAAGTTGGAGGGGGGAGGCTAGACACAGGGACAATGGCTGCCATCAGTGCTGAGGCCAGAGATTGCAGGGTTCGCTGAAGGACAGCCTGACCAGAATGAATGCCCTCCAGGAATGCATTACCGTGTTGCAACTCCCTTTCTACACCCTGGATGGCATTCACAATGGTAGACTGCCCAACAGTGAGTGACTTGAGGAGGTCAATGGCCTCCTCACTGAGGGCAGCAGGGGTGACTGGGGCAGGGCCTGAGGTGCCAGGGGCGAAGGTGATGTCCACCCTCCAGGGTGAGCGGGCACGGGGCGAACGCTGAGGGGCTGCTGGGAGGGCAGTGCTGGTGGGGGGGTGGCGGCTGTACCTGTAGAAGTGGGGCGCACAGGTGTTGCTGCCACCACAGGGGAGCTCCCATCGGCGGATGAGTCCGAGTCGCTGGTTGGTGATCCAGTGGCTGAAGTGAAGCTCCCCTCGTCCTCCGTCCCACTGGTGCATTCAGAGTCTGTGGTGTGGCCCTCCATGGCCATGTGGGATGCAGCTCCCTCGTGCTCCGGTGCCACTGTAGCTCCGCCTGATGATGCTGATGTACAAAAGGACAGGGAGAGCAGGAAAAGGGGGGGAGACAGAACAAAGAGAGTTTTAGTGCATGGCATACCGCTACCGTTGGCGGACAAGACAGACGCAGCAGCCCCCTGCATTACGCTGTGCTCCTGACCTCTGCACATGCAATTTCTGGGACATGGCATACATGGCAATGGTGGGAATCTGCGCACATGGATGCCACAGGGGCAACTATACCTCAACTTGCCACTCTGCTGAGGTGGGGTTGAGTGCCACATGGCCTACATTACGGAGGGGCCTTGCCTGCCTAACTCGCCCTGGCCTAGGGACACCCACAGCCCACCTCCCCCACCCAGACCCCTCCACTGCACGCAAAGTTGGCTAAATGAGGTTGTACTCACCCCCTTGTGTCTGCTGTGATGTCCTCAAGCGCCCATCCAACTCCGGGTAGGCCACCGCCAGGATCCGTAACATCAGGGGGGTCATGGTGCGACGGGCACCCCTTCCACGTTGGGAGGCCATCCCCAGCTGAGCCTCCGCCGTCTTCTTGCTGCAGCGGCGAATGTCCTCCCATCTCTTACGGCAGTGGGTGCCCCGTCTCTGGTGGGCCTCCAGGGCCCGGACCTCCTTGGCATGGCACGCCAAATGTCCCTCTTCTGGTGGGCGCTGACCTACATGACATGCACAAGGAAAGAGGAACAGTCATTACCAACTGCACCGTCAATGTGAGTGGCCCCCTCCCTACTCTGGCCATGTGGCCCATTCATTCCCATGCATAACTGTTCTATGGACTCTGCCCCCTTCCCTCTTCCACCCAGCCCTCTCCACCCAGGCCTAGCCCATACAACGTGCTCCCTGTATACTAACCTGTTGGTCTGGAGGACCGTAGAGTAGCGTGTACTGGGGGAGGACCCCATCCACAAGTTTCTACAACTCCTGTGCAGTGAAGGCAGGGGCCCTTTCCCCAGACACAGCAGCCATCGTCGCTTCCAGACCGAGGTCACAGCAGCACTAGCAGTGTAGGTCCTCTCCTGTCGAAGGTCAGGTATCTAGTGAGTGAACAGATAGAAAATGGCGGTGACGTCCGCGGCGGTGACGTCCGCGGCGGTGCGCATCATCACCGCCGGCACACCTGTTCATTGGCTCCTGGGACCCATAGGGTCCAATGTTAACCAATACAGCATTGCGCCGCGGTCTACAACCGCCTACCGCGACGGTGTGCAATGCCAGCGCAGTTACCCCACAATCCCATTGTCCCAGTTTAGAGGTCAGGCAGCCGCCATTTCAGAGGCCCACATGGCTTCATTTACTACTGCGTCACGCATAGCTAGGCCTATACTCAACACACATACAGGAAGGCTTTTTTGTCTGGTGTTGTCTTGTGTGTAACTGTGGGTACATACCTGGAGGAATAGTGACTGGTTCTTCGCTGTTGTCCTACTTAGGCACCATCAGCTGGGACATATGAGACAATAGCGGAATCCTCTGGTGTACCGACCGCTGGTGGACCTGTTGACAATGGAAGAAAGACATATCATCCTCACCTACCGGTTTGACCATGCCACAATCCAGGAACTATGTACCCAGTTGGAGCCAGACCTGATGTCACCAATCCGCCTTCCGAATGGAATTCCCCCCTGACGTGCAGGTGCTGTCAGTCCTCCATTTCCTTGCAAGTGGGTCATTTCAGACAACAGTGGCCATGGCATCAGGGATGTCCCAGCCTATGTTTTCCAACGTGCTGTCCAGAGTGTTGTCTGGCTTGCTGAAACACTCAAGGAGATTCATCATTTTCCCTGAGGTGGAGGATTTGCCTACAGTGAAAGGTGACTTCTATGCCCTTGGACATATCCCCAACGTCATAGGTGCCATTGATGGGACCCATGTAGCTCTGGTCCCCCCCGCAGGAGTGAACAGGTGTACAGGAACCGGAAGAGTTATCATTCCATGAATGTCCAGATTGTCTGTTTGGCAGAGCAGTACATCTCGCAGGTAAATGCAATGTTCCCTGGCTCTGTGCATGACGCCTACATCCTGCGGAATAGCAGCATCCCTGATATGATGGGTCAACTTCAGAGGCACTGTGTATGGCTATTGGGGGACTCTGGTTACCCCAACCTTTCCTGGCTATTGACCCCAGTGAGGAATCCCAGAACCAGGGCAGAGGAACGGTACAATGATGCCCATGGGCGGAGTAGGAGGGTAATCGAACGCACCTTCGGCCTTCTTAAGGCCAGGTTCAGGTGCCTCCATATGACAGGTGGATCCCTATTCTACTCACTGAAGAAGGTGTGCGACATCATCATCGCCTGCTCCATGCTCCATAATTTGGCATTGCAACGCCAGGTGCCTTTTCTGCAGGAGGATGATCCAGATGACTGTGTTGTGGCAGCTGTGGAGCCTGTGGAGCCAGTGGACAGTGATGAGGATGGAGAAAACGACAACAGGGAGTCAGTCATACAGCAATATTTCCAGTGACACACAGGTGAGAACATTTTCTGTCTTAACAATACCTTGACTTTCACACGTCTACCTCTATCCTGTACCTACATTTCACTCACTATTTGTTAATTGAGTTGTACCCTTCCATTTCAGTTTCACAAGTGTGGTAACCTACGTGTCAACTGCTTGCATCCTTCAAGGGCTTGTGATGTGTGACATTGGTATGTTAGCCTTACAATGGGTAACCCATTATGACACTGTAATTGATAATACAAAGTTCCAAATCATAGACTGACTCAAGTTTTTTTTTGTCTTTCAAGGGTGTTTATTTAAGTGCTAAAAAAATCAAGGAAGGTTGTAAAATGGGGATGGGTGATGGTGGAGGAATGTCCATGGCAGAGTCCAGTCTGGTTGTCTCACAGGTGCACTGCCCATCTGGGCATTGGAAGTGGAGCTGGGGCAGTTCCAATCTGGACAGGGTGACAAAGTGGGACAGTGGGGGACAATCAGGGTGGTCTTATTTCCTGGCAGGGGTCTTGCCATCTTGCTCTGTCCTGTTCCTGGATCTCAGGGACCGCTTGCGTGGTGGTTGTCCGTCTGCAGGGGATGGGGTGCTGGTGTGGTGGTCCTGTGGCAGGGCGTCCTGTCCACTAGCGCCGGCAGAGGTGGTGGGCAGTTCGTCGTCCTGGCTAGTGTCAGGGGCCCTTTGGAGTGTCACGGTGTCCCTCAAGGTCTTTTGAATGGTCGTCAGCTCCCCTACGATGGTGCCCAGGGCAGAGCTGATGGTCCTGAGCTCCTCCCTGAACCCCAAATACAGTTTGTCCTGCAGACGCAGGGTCTCCTGCAACTTGTCCAGGACCGTGGCCATCGTCTCCTGGGAGTGGTGGTATGCTCCCATGATGGAGGATAGGGCCTCGTGGAGAGTTGGTTTCCTTGGCCTGTCCTCCCTCTGTCGCACAGCAGCCCTCCCAGTTCCCCGGTGTTCCTGTGCCTCCGTCCCCTGGACCGTGTGCCCACTACCACTGCCACCAGGTCCCTGTTGTTGTTGGGGTGGTGGGTTAGCCTGGGTGCCCTGTAGTGGTGGACACACCGCTGATTGACCTGTCCTGGGTAGGGAGGTTTGGGCCCGCTGGGTGGGTGCTGTGCTGGTGTTACCAGAGGGGGAAGCTCGGTGTTGGGCTGTGGCTGGGCAAGGGGAACCGACTGTCCCGAGGCCAAGGATGGTCCGGGCTGGTCATCCGGATCCAGTGGGGCAGAGCTGCTGTCGTCACTGTGGGCCTCTTCTGGGGGTGGAGTGGTGTTGTCTGGACCCTCTGGTGTGGTGACGTTCCTTCGGGTTCCTGCAGGGTTATGAGAACATGATTATTGCATCTGTGTGTGTAATGGTGTGCAATGGTTGGGTGTGCGTGATCCCCAGTGCAGGCATTCCTGTGTGGGAGCTTGTGTGGTGATGGTTGGGGGGGTGTTCTAGGTATGTGCAGTGGGCATGCTTTAGTGAGGGGGGACCATGCTTAGTTGTGTCATGCAGGGCTTGGTGTCGGGATGGGTGCTTGGTGTCATGGGTAGATTAGTGGGGATTAGTGGTGATAGGGGAGGGTGTGAGGGTGGGGGTGTGTGATAGCATGCTGGTAGGGTGGGGGATGTGATAGTTAAGATTTAACTTACCAGTGTCCCATCCTCCACCGACTCCTGCGAGGCCCTCAGGATGCAAGATGGTCAGGACTTGCTCCTCCCATGTTGTTAGTTGTGGGGGAGGAGGTGGGGGTCTGCCGCCAGTCTGCTGCACCGCGATGTTGTGCCTGGAGACCGTTGAACGCACCTTCCTCCGTAGGTCGTTCCACCTCTTCCTGATGTCCTCCCTATTTCTTGGGTGCTGTCCCACGGCGTTGACCCTGTCCACTATTCTTTGCCATAGCTCCATCTTCCTGGCTATTTATGTGTGCTGTGCCTGTGAGCCAAATAGCTGTGGCTCTACCCGTACGATTTCCTCCACCATGACCCTGAGCTCCTCCTCAGAGAAGCAGGGGTGTCTTTGGCATGACATGGGGTGTTATGTGTGATGTGTGGGGTGGTGTATGTGTTGATGAGTGTGGTGAGTGTAGTGGTATGTGGTGTTTTGTGCGTGGATGTTGTGTGGGTGATGGTGTTGTGTGCCTCGGTGTGATGGGGTTGTCAATAGCTCTGCTGTCTCTCTGGCCTTCTCTCAGAATTTCTGGTTGTAGGGGTTTGTGTGTGATGTGGGTGTGTGTTTTATATTGTATTGCGTGTGTGGAAGTGGTGTGTGTATGTGTATCAGGTGTGTGTATTTTGAATTGTCCAATGTGGCGGTGTTTTGTATATGTGTGTGTATTTTGAGCGCGGCGGTGTGTACCGCCAATGGAATACCGCATTTGAAAGACCGCCACCTGGATTCGTGGGTCATAATAGCATGGGCGTGTTTCTGTTGCCGTGGAGGTGGAGGATTTGTTTCCGCCAGTTTATCGATGACCTTTGGTGTGGCGGTGTTTTGTGGGTGTCTGAATTTCGGCGGAATCCGTGATGTGTGTCATAATAGCTGTGGCGGTCTACCGCGGCCGCGGCGGTGTATTGGTGGTCTTCTGCACGGCGGTAAGCGCCTTATACCGCCAATGTTGTAATGACCCCCTATATGTGATGCAGCCCTAGATACCTCACATTTACAATATTTATGACACTGAGATTTAAGAGATTGAAGACTACCATGCCACATCATGCCACTGTGATGAATTAAAAGACTACACTTACTTATTCGAGCTACATATCCCATTTTAGGATTGAGCCTGCGTTGCATGCGCTTGTGCAAGCGTTTCGCTTGCGAGGCGCTTTAGGAGTTAGAAAAGGGCTCGGAGCCCCGTCGATGTCACGTCAGTGTCTTTAATTGGTTCATGGGCTTGCATGTTAAAATCGGCTTGCTTTCATTAGTGGAAGGCATGCATACGTCATGCCTTTTCTGGTGGTTAGCCCTCCTCGAGCGCAAGTTCTAAAAACATGCGAGGCTTGCTGTTTTCCGTTCGGTTGGTGGACTATTTTTTATCTTTTTCACAGCGTGATCTCTCTTGTCAGAAATCGAGTGCTTTCCATGACATCGACCCTGTTACATAGTTAATTGTACTTTTGCCGGTTATGTTGATAATTACACTTTTACCAATAGGTTTCACTACGAGTGAACTGTAGCAGCGCGATCACGCTCTTTTTTTTTCTCCATTTAATGTGGCAAGAAAAGTTTGGTTGGGCGTTACAACTGCTAATAGCTCTAACTCGGAGAAATGAGAGACCCTTTGCATTGCAAATGCTTGTTATAGTTATACCACCATGTTTGTTAAGAAAAGCAGGATTGTGTGTTTGATAATGGGAAATAACTATTTGCAATGTTTATTTCTGTAATATTTCACTTACTTAATATGTGGTGCGAAAAATGGGCTATTGATTGAAGGGTTGTGTTAAACCTTCTCAAGCATACAATTCTTGTCAGGGTGAACCACAAAAAAGTAACAATATTAGCCTGTGCTTAACCCTCTGGTAGCTTGGAACAAAAGCAGTCAGACATAAACTTCTAGGCAATGTGTAAAGTATTTATGCAGCACACAAACAGCATTAAAGTGACAACACCACACAAGAAAATTTCCATATCAATTTAGAATTACAGAGTATTTTTTAAATGACGAAAATGATACCAGAATAACAAAAATCCAATCAGTAGAACCAGAGAAAGGTAATATCAAAGTTTTAAGTAAGAATAACACCAAAAAGCTCAAATTGACAAAAGGTTTTATCTGGTTGCACTGGACAAAGTCACAAATTAAAGCCGACTATGATAGAGCGCAGGTTGGATACAAGACTGATGGCCAGATTTATACTTTTTGACGCACAATTGAGCTAACGCAGTTTTGAGTCAAAAAGGTTAGCACTGACTTGCACCATTTTTTAATGCCACCAGGGCATCATATTTAGACTATGACACTGGGTGGCGCTAAAATAGGCTAGCATATTTTTTTTCCAGTGTTAACCATTGCACCTTGTCGTAAGGCAAAATGAGGTTAACGGAGAAAAAATTACTCTCATCCGGTTTACGACATGTAAACATATCTCAAAATGGAAATGCATAATTTCTTCCCACAATAGCATCAAATACAGATGCAAATGGAGAAAACAGTGCAAAGGAGAGTCAAAATGGAGCCAGGAAGCCAGGAGAGACCCCAGGGAGACCCCATTCAACCAGGAACCAGCCAGGAGGACACACACAAGACCCAGGGGAGGAAGAAGAAAAGAGAAACTGTTGTTTCAGTGCAGAGGAGCACGAGATACTAGTGAGAGAGGTGACAGAGCATCAAAGTTAACTTTTCGTCACCTCAAAATTGCCAAATGAAAGGAGAGAGGCTGTCTGGCAGCAAATAGTGGATAAGATTAACAGTGTGGCAGAGGTCAGGAGAAGTATAACTAAGTGCAAGAAATGCTGGCATGACTGCAAGTGAAGGAAAAAGGAAAAAATGGCAAGGAACAGGAAGACAGCACTGCAAACTGGAGGTGGGAGTCCAGCACCACAAGAGGACTTGGACGAGATGGAGGAGATGGTTGCACCAGTCATCCTGGAGGAAATCGTCACAGGAATCGCAGGTCAGGACAGTGCAGGCTACCAGGAAACCCTACAAATGCAGAGTATGTTGCATGGGGAAAAGTTATGCTAAAATGTTAAGTTCAAGAAGGAGGAGGCACACAGGACTCACACAATGCATGTCAAAGGAACACAGAGGGACACAATGCACATTAAGCAAGTTTCACCATGCCAACATAAGCTATACATGTACCTACACCTTGGTAGTGCATGCACCATGCCACAAACACAACCTGGACATACGTTGAACCCCAGGCCTAAATACCTACATGTACATATGCAGCACATGGGATGGATGGCATGTATAATCACTGTGCTACTGGTTGTGTCATCACAATATCCCTTGCATGTAGTCATATCCACACCACCAACACGACCAAGACCTCAGAGACCAGGTAGTCAGTCAATACCATTCCTGGGGTTATGTCATAGTGGTGTCCCTTGCAGTAACACCTTGCAACTGCCTTGCCTCATTGCCCAAATGAATGTGTGCTGCATCTCACAGCACACAAGTAATTGCAACTGTCCCAACAGTACCCAGGAATGTGCCAGTAGCACCTCCACACCGCACATAGACAACACATCCACATGAGGCAGCCACCACTCCATCATTTAGTCAGGGTGTCCCCTGGGTGCATGAAACAATAAACTAAACAGGTACTGGGGGAATAGCATGCTGGACCTGTATCATTGGTAACATGCCACTACCCAGACCAACTAAACTGAAGTAGTGTTGGAGCACACATCTTGATGCTGAACTGAAATATGCCACTACAGAAAATATGTACCACAGATAGCAAACAGTATGACACAACAGTCACAAGGTGAGCCCACAACTACTCTGAGACAACCATGTCAGACACATAGGAATGGGGAAAAAACACACACATACAACACATGGGGTATGACTGCGAACATAATGGGGTATAACTCCACATCGACTGGCCGGGATGGTGTATGGGCAAGTCCGGTATTGGTAAGACAGCCAGTGCAGTGTACCCTTTGCTCTTGGTAGTATGAGTCACACGTTGGGATGGCTGCTAGAAATCTGTCTGCTCACGGTAGTTCTGTGGGGCACTCAGCACACATTTTTGATGGATCAAATAGACTCAGTGCCACTTTTGGGCTGCATTGGGTGTAACAGGACACGCTGCACTCAGCTCTGCAAATCAGGCAGTGGAAAGGGCAAAGGGCTAGGGGCATGGGACTCTCTGCACTGCCCATGCCAAGTGCATGGGATGTTCAGGGGCACCCAGGAGCACACCACACCACATCACCAACAACCATTGCCTGTGTGTTTCAGCGCCATGCAAAGGTTGGTTGAAATGCAGAAACACACCTGGAGGGTAGTGTTGAACGTAATACTGGTCTGGTATCACAGGACAGATGGCATGGCCAGTCCATAAGCTGCTGGAAACCTGCCATGTCAAGGCCATTGGCCCATGTTGCATTCCATATTGACAACAGTTGCCACTACCACCTGTGCTGTTGGGGGCGGTGAAATACACAATGGCAGTCAAGTGCCCATAGGACTGATACACTTGACATGAGGGACTAATATGAGTACCTGCAGAATCACCTCTGACTATCTTCAGGCCCTGACCTAAGTACAACTCCTGTTAACTGGCTATGCCCATATACTAATTTACCATTAGGCACTGTCACATACGGAATGATGTTCACAGCAGAAATGTCATACCCATGCTGCCCATCCCTGAGCCTACCCTTGTGCTTATGTCAAATGAGCTGTACTGTCACCCTGCTTCACTCATGTATCATAGTGCAAGGAGGGCTGCATTGAGGGGGAGGACATAGGCGTTAAGCAAGGCAAACACACCTACACAGACAGAAGATGAAACTGAACTCTGCCAGGTCCATGAGTGCCATGCATTGTAGCACACAAACAACAACATGAAGAGCCATCAATGGTAACAAGAGCATAGTGTCCAGGCACAGCCATCCCTGGGATGGTGCAAGGCCTCAGCACATCATGGGTGTAATTGAAACATGTGAGACTGTGGCAGGTGAACATTGCCATGTGTGGTGCTGTGGCATGAGCCCAGCAACACCCATTGCAAGGCCTCACCATGCAAATGGATGCATAGGGATGGTAGATAACAAAAAGATGGTGTCAAGCCACAAAAAGGATAGACATCACTGGGCTTCCCTTCATGTGACATGCAGGAAGGGCATAGGGCTGTAGACTGCAGCCATGATGTACCGGAATAATCCTTTGGTACTAAGGGGCGCATCATAGGCCCCTTACGCAACAGGAGCATCACTATTAGTGACTCTCCTGTGGCGCTAAACACTGCCCCGTTTTGACACTTTTTGTGGCTTAACGTCACCTTGTAAATACGGCCCCTTCCCGCGCATCACTGTACGTCGAAGTGGCGTGCAATGGGTATTGCTGTGAGTATTGCCTCAGATTAATGGAATTTTGTAAACCAGAGGCTGCGCCAAATTCTTATGCAACTTCCAGGGGTGGCGTTAGCAGGTTTTAATGAGGAGGAAGACATTTGTATCTCCTAGTTTTTTGCTTTTCCAATCTGTGGTGCATTCTGCAGCACACGTAGGAAGAGCAAAATGCCAGAAATTATTGTTTATGTGTGTGAAGGTACCCCTTCTTGCACATAACCAATCATTTGAAAATTACGCTTGGCACTTCTGTGTATGCTGCATTCCACAGCTCACACTGAAGTGCCAAAGCGCCATTTGTGATTCTTAGGGCCATATTTATACTTTTTGATGCAAAACTGCGCTAACGCAGTTTTGCGCCAAAAAAATTAGCGCCGGCTAACGCCATTCTGAAGCAGCATGCGGGCGCCGTATTTATTCAATGACGTTAGCCGGCGTTAGCCACCGGCGCTGTCTGGTGTGCGTTGAAAAAAACGACGTACACCAGGCAGCGCCGGCGTAGGGGGAAAATGGCGTATGGGCGTCCACAAATGGTGCAAGTCAGGCTGAGGCAAAAAAATCTCCACAACCCGATTTGCGCCATTTTTTAACGACGCCCATCCCCCATTGAAATGACTCCTGTCTTAGCAAAGACAGGAGTCATGCCCCCTTGCCCAATGGCCATGCCCAGGGGACTTCTGTCCCCTGGGCATGGTCATTGGGCATAGTGGCATGTAGGGGGGCACAAATCAGGCCCCCCTATGCCACAAAATAAAATTTAAAAAAATACTTGCCTGGACTTACCTTAATGTCCCTGGGGTGGGTCCCTCCATCCTTGGGTGTCCTCCTGGGGTGGGCAAGGGTGGCAGGGGGTGTCTCTGGGGGCAGGGGAGGGCACCTCTGGGCTCATTCTGAGCCCACAGGTCCCTTAACGCCTGCCCTGACCCAGGCGCTAAAATCCGGCGCTCATGCAGGTTTTTTAGACCCGCCACTCCCGGGCGTCATTTTTGCCCGGGAGTATAAATACGACGCATATGCATCGGAGTCATTTTTTAAGACGGGAACGCCTACCTTGCATATCATTAACGCAAGGAAGGTGTTCATGCAAAAAATTACGCTAACTCCATGAACTTTGGCGCTAGACGCGTCTAACGCCAAAGTATAAATATGGAGTTAGTTTTGCGTCGAATTTGCGTCGAAAAAAACAACGCAAATTCAGCGCAAACGGAGTATAAATATGCCCCTTAATGAGCAGGAAGTGACACCTTCACACACATAAACAATCACACCCCTCAATGCATACATCCTTGTACGATGATGCAAGGATGCCTGTGTTGGCGCCGGCAGCTGAATTTTGCACCAGCACGGGGGACAACACAGGGGCGCATCCTTGCGTTACAAAAGTGACACAGAGCGGCACTGCCAATTTTTGCGCAGCACCACTTTTCCATAAATCTGGCCCTACGATGACCATGAGCCTCAAACATCAAGTCAGTGAGGTGACATATCAACTGCCACAACACAGATAAACTGATTTTACACTATCTCATTGCAGAGGATGATGGCTCTCCTGAGGATCTGCCTGTCCTGGAGTACCCTGTTGACCTAGATGACCAACTGGCAACTATCAGCCAATAGACCCTTCAGGAAGTCCTTGTAAACCTCTAGACACCACCTCCAGTCGTAAGGAGGAATATTGATGTAGCAGACATCCCACAGGTCCCACTTAGCACCCCAACAGTACACCCTGCCAGCGCCGAGACAGCTGAGGACTTCGAGGACCCAGGGACCAGCTTTGAGAGGACAGTGGTAGGAGTCCAGCAGGAGCTGGCCAAGGAGGTGCTGGGTGGGGATGCAAATGATTGCAGCCAGCATGGAGGGGATGCAGACGTGCATGGTTATGGATACTGAACAGACTGCAGCCAACTGACGCACACACTCTTCAATGCGTGGAGTCCAGGAGTGTCTGAGGGACATAGCTGCTGCCATGAGGAAGAGGCCACAACAACTGCCCTCCCAAACTGGCATCAGCGTGCTTGAGGACAAGATGGACTCCATGCACCAAGAAATGGTTTCCCTCAGGGCAGACATGGCTGCCTAACACAGGGATGTTGCTGCTATACTAAAAAATCAGCATCTCCTCCTTGCTGCAGTGATGCCATATGTAGTTCAGAGATGGCAGCCGCTGGGAATTGGGAGTCCACATCGTCAAACACTGAAGCCTGTGTGGCCCCCTCAACCTCCCCACTACCACCATCAAGGGTAGAGGAGACGCCACACACATCGGAGGATGAAGATGTGGAACAGATCATCTTCACCCGTAGGAGTTCCGGGTGGCACCACCCCATGCCACATGGGCAGTGTTTTCCTTTGTCTTGTGCTTTACATCATGCCAGTGTTAACACTGTTTGCAGATATGCACTCTTCACTGACACACTGTTGACCTTTCTGTTATGGACTGCAATTGTCTCTAACTTTTCAATTGGCAATTCATGTTCTCCTGCACTGAAAGACACTTTACCCAAGCATGTCCCATGACATGTCTCCCAACCCTGGACTTGTGTTGTGTCACTATTGGATGGATTCCACTAACGGGGTCACAGCCCTGGACATTGTAAATTTTGCACTACGACAGTTGGAATTAAACACCACCTACACAACCAGCATGTCTTTGTGTGTTGTGACACATCTACTATGTTTTAGAATTGTGTTGTGTGTAACATGTCTTTCGTCACAGAGTGTCAGTACAAGAGTGCATGAATATAAGCAATTCACCTAGTATGTAAAAAATGTTGAACACATGTATGCTACACCCACTACATATGGTAGGGATGGCTGTGAAACAGTTCTCGGGCAATATCGTCAGCAGGGAGTACAAGTAGATCACATTGGTGTGAAACAGAGGGACTCAACCTCATCTGTAATTGACACTGGTCAATTTAGCAGGATAGATATGAAATGTAGGCTGTTGCCAGATGTCCCACGATGCCCAACATTCCAACACAGGACCTAAACAATGACAGCTGAATTACCACACCTACCAGTCTTATACATGGTTAACATAGTCACCTTGAGTGGTGGATACACCAGATGGCAGATGCACAGAAAAGTAGATGTGTTGTAGCTGCCAGTGTGACAGCTTATTTCTAAGAAGGTGGGGAAGATGTCAAGAGAGGGATCTGGAGGCAGGATGGAATTCGTAGGCCAAAATACAATTTTCACTGTACACTCATGGGAAGTCCCTGAGACCGAAGCATAAGACACTTGAAGTAAAGTTGAACCCAAATAATTGTAATTAGAATTTAACTAAACTAAAAAGAATGAAGAACACCCAGCCTAACCTAACCTAACCTATACTAACTATACTTAACCAACAACTTACCCTAACTACTAAAACTTACCTAACACATTTAACGACACACTCTAAACACCGGCTACCCCACCCCCCTTATATCACGAGACACAGACAGGACAACAAATACTAAAATACACATGTACTACCTATAACTAACCAAATGTATATTGTTATGGTACAATATATATATATCACCAATATCGTCGTCTCGTATATCTGAGAGATCTCGGAGGAACAAAAACCAACGAGCCGTAACTCGGCTCATCGTTTTTTTTCCTCCGAGATCTCTCGGGTCTACGAAACGACGATATTGGTGGTATTTTTATATTTTTATAGGGGTCGCTCCCCTGCCGGGAACCCACCGATATAAAGGGGCCAGAATTCAGTGGTATTTTTCTGTGTATATATATATATATATATATATATATTTTTTTTTTTTTTACTCGAAACAATTTCTCCATCCAGAAAAAGGGAAACCGGACACCAAGGCCATGCAATAATACATTTATTGACGCTTTTCGGCCGTAGCCTTGCTCACAATACTATTCAAATTCATTCTGGTGACATATAAACCCAAAAATCCCAAAGACACAGACAAAGGACTAATTTTGAAGACAGATTTCTCAGAAAGGAAAATATGGCAGCCATTTTGAAGTGTATCTATTCATATGCCAAAATGCTAAAAATTGGTCAAAAAACAACAAAATATTTGATCCAACTTTTCTTAAGGTAATGCATTTTATTCATGTCAATTTGTTGTCTCTATTGTATCAATTTTTAATAACCAATTTATATATAATAGAATAAATTCCTTCCACCCTCTTTAAGTAAAGCCACTCTAGTTCTCTTATTCTGTTCTCACAGTCAACTCATATGAAACTACTGTCTTCTCAAAAAAGTCACAAATCATCTGCTCATACCTACAGTACTTGATATTTTTGTATTTTTATATTTTTACACTTCTACTTATATTTATATTTATATATTTATAAAACCAATTCCCAGTGCTTTGGGAAAACCAACCTCTATGACTCACTATTAATCATCTTGTCTTTACATTTCTATTATTTAGTCAATCTATCTTAACAATTGATTCCGATATAATATCCAAGCTATTTATAAATGGTAATATGTAAATAAATATATTTAAAAAATATATATAAATATTGATTAATCCAAGAATAAATAAATAAATAAGTCTACAAGTTGGTGACTCCTAAAATAACCGTGCTCTCCATGTTGCCAAAATACCTATTAAAATACCTATTAATCACTCGCCCCAAATCGTCCCAACAGTGCAATATAAAAATATAAATGATTATTAATTAATTAAATCACCTTCGGTTCATATCAATAAAGCTAGGACATAAATTTAGTTTCCGCTCAAGTGTACAGCTAATTCCTCACTTAAATTTAGTCCTTGTGGGGCAAGGGTCTCGAAATCAATAATATATTTTGACTCAAGAATCCTCAGTTTCACAACTCTGTCCCCCCCACGTGGGTCCGTTTTCACCTGATCGATCACTAAAAATTTCAATCTATTCATATCTCAATCATGCATGATCTGAAAATGTCTTGCCACCGGGTATTTTTGATCAATATGTCCAATGGCTCTCATGTGCTCGAGAACCCTCTTATTTGCTCGATGAATTGTACTGCCAATATACAACTTCTCACATGGGCAAATTAAGCAATAAACACAGTAATCAGTGTTACAATTAAAGAGTCCTCTAATCTTGAAAAATCTATCTCCTATTTTAAGGGTATTGGAATTCTCACTTTTCCTACATGCTTTACAATTCAAGCAACACACAAAGCCTGTACTTTTGTCGTCATCAACATGAGGGTTAGATAAAATCATGTTATAACTCAAATTGTCTCGCAGGGACTTACTTTTTCTTAAAGTAATCTGCGGTGTCTCATGTATATATTGTGTCAATACAGAGTCTGTGTGTAGGATATGCCAGCTCTTGTTTAGTATGGATCTAACTTTCTTCGATTGTTTGGAAAAGGTAGTAATAAATCTTATTCTTTCTTCCTCCACACTTTCTCTGTTGCCGGTATCAAAGAGCAGACTTTCTCTTGTAATTCTACTGACTTTGTCCATTGCTTGAGCAACCAAATGTTCACTGTACCCTCGTTCTTTAAACCTTAGACACATTTTTTTCTGTTCAAATTCAAAATCTAAAGCAGTGCTACATATACGTTTTGCTCGAAGAAGTTCCCCATAAGGGATACTCCATATGAGACTATCCGGGTGTGCACTCTGTGCACTAAGGAGACTGTCCCTGCTGTTTTTTTCCAATATAGTTTTGTAGTGAGTCTCTCTTCCTCAACAGTAACCATAACATCTAAAAACTCAATACCACTATTACTAACTGTTCCACTAAAGGTCAAATTACAATTGTTGGTGTTCAATTTAGATATGAAATTATTTGTTGAAATCATGTCACCTCTCCAAATGACAAATACATCGTCAATGTACCTACACCATAAAATTACATGGTTCTCAAATTCAGGTAAACTGACGGACATCCGCTCTTCCCACCAGCCCATGAACAAGTTTGCGTAGCTGGGGGCACAGCAAGTGCCCATCGCAGTCCCCTGTAGTTGTCTGTATACATTGTTGTCAAATAGAAAGAAGTTATTCTTTAGACAGAAATCAATCATATCTAATATCATTTCAGTATGTAACAAGTAGGAAATTGGTCTTGCCCTCATGTGATGTCTGGTAGCGGCTAAGCCGACATCATGTTTAATGCATGTATGCAGGCTAGCCACATCTAGTGTCATTAATAGAAAGTCTTGTTCCCAATGTATTCCATCTATTATCTTGAGAAAATGAGTTGTATCTTTTATATAAGAGGGTAAACCCTCCACAAAGGTACGAATGAAAAAATCTATATATTTAGACGTATTCTCAAGCATTGATGCTAAAGCAGACACAATCGGTCTCCCTGGGGTATTGGTCTTATCCTTGTGCAATTTCGGTAACAAATATAGAACCAGAATTTTGGTATGTTCACAAATGAGAAAACAATATTCATCCCATTCCAAAAGTCCTTGCTCTCTCCAATTCTGTAGTTTATCTCTGAAAGAATTGTCAGATTGCCTTACCAACTCATGGTTTACTCTCATATAACAATTGGAATCCCCCAACTGTCTCAAGCCTTCCTTGATGTACCAATTCTTGTCCATGACAACGACATTGCCTCCTTTATCGGATTGTCTAATAACAATGTCATTGTCCTTTTTCAATTCCTGCAATGCTTGAAATTCTGCTGTATTCAAGTTGTTCTTCCTATTCTCACCTTGTTTCCCTGTCAACTGTCTCAATTGTTTGATAACATCCTTTTCAAATACTTCTATTGAATCACACTGGATTGTAGGTAAAAATCGAGATTTAACTTTGAAAGGCCCAGGGCATGATCTGTCTACCTCTACCCCCAAAACAGCAAGATTGATCAAGGAATCTTGATGTGCTGATGTATCATCATCCAGCGCAGCTAAAGTGTGTAAAATTTCAACATCACTGATACATAAATTACTAGGTTTAAAAATACTTTCAGGCTTACTTGCTCGAATTGTACTGTTACATCATTTTTTCAATTTTAGTTTTCTAACAAATTTGAATAAATCTATTCTCGTCTGTGTGTAATCAAAATTACTTGAGGGGCCGAATGAGAGGCCACGAGAGAGGAGTTTATGTTCAGTAACAGTTAACACCCTTTTGGATAAATTGACTACATTCATAATGAGGCAAAATGAGGTTAACGGAGGAAAAATTACTCTCATCCGGTTTACGACATGTAAACATATCTCAAAATGGAAATGCATCATTTCTTCCCACAATAGCATCAAATACAGATGCAAATGGAGAAAACAGTGCAAAGGAGAGTCAAAATGGAGCCAGGAAGCCAGGAGAGACCCCAGGGAGACCCCATTCAACCAGGAACCAGCCAGGAGGACACACACAAGACCCAGGGGAGGAAGAAGAAAAGAGAAACTGTTGTTTCAGTGCAGAGGAGCACGAGATACTAGTGAGAGAGGTGACGGAGCATCAAAGTTAACTTTTCGTCACCTCAAAATTGCCAAATGAAAGGAGAGAGGCTGTCTGGCAGCAAATAGTGGATAAGATTAACAGTGTGGCAGAGGTCAGGAGAAGTATAACTAAGTGCAAGAAATGCTGGCATGACTGCAAGTGAAGGAAAAAGGAAAAAATGGCAAGGAACAGGAAGACAGCACTGCAAACTGGAGGTGGGAGTCCAGCACCACAAGAGGACTTGGACGAGATGGAGGAGATGGTTGCACCAGTCATCCTGGAGGAAATCGTCACAGGAATCGCAGGTCAGGACAGTGCAGGCTACCAGGAAACCCTACAAATGCAGAGTATGTTGCATGGGGAAAAGTTATGCTAAAATGTTAAGTTCAAGAAGGAGGAGGCACACAGGACTCACACAATGCATGTCAAAGGAACACAGAGGGACACAATGCACATTAAGCAAGTTTCACCATGCCAACATAAGCTATACATGTACCTACACCTTGGTAGTGCCATGCACCATGCCACAAACACAACCTGGACATACGTTGAACCCCAGGCCTAAATACCTACATGTACATATGCAGCACATGGGATGGATGGCATGTATAATCACTGTGCTACTGGTTGTGTCATCACAATATCCCTTGCATGTAGTCATATCCACACCACCAACACGACCAAGACCTCAGAGACCAGGTAGTCAGTCAATACCATTCCTGGGGTTATGTCATAGTGGTGTCCCTTGCAGTAACACCTTGCAACTGCCTTGCCTCATTGCCCAAATGAATGTGTGCTGCATCTCACAGCACACAAGTAATTGCAACTGTCCCAACAGTACCCAGGAATGTGCCAGTAGCACCTCCACACCGCACATAGACAACACATCCACATGAGGCAGCCACCACTCCATCATTTAGTCAGGGTGTCCCCTGGGTGCATGAAACAATAAACTAAACAGGTACTGGGGGAATAGCATGCTGGACCTGTATCATTGGTAACATGCCACTACCCAGACCAACTAAACTGAAGTAGTGTTGGAGCACACATCTTGATGCTGAACTGAAATATGCCACTACAGAAAATATGTACCACAGATAGCAAACAGTATGACACAACAGTCACAAGGTGAGCCCACAACTACTCTGAGACAACCATGTCAGACACATAGGAATGGGGAAAAAACACACACATACAACACATGGGGTATGACTGCGAACATAATGGGGTATAACTCCACATCGACTGGCCGGGATGGTGTATGGGCAAGTCCGGTATTGGTAAGACAGCCAGTGCAGTGTACCCTTTGCTCTTGGTAGTATGAGTCACACGTTGGGATGGCTGCTAGAAATCTGTCTGCTCACGGTAGTTCTGTGGGGCACTCAGCACACATTTTTGATGGATCAAATAGACTCAGTGCCACTTTTGGGCTGCATTGGGTGTAACAGGACACGCTGCACTCAGCTCTGCAAATCAGGCAGTGGAAAGGGCAAAGGGCTAGGGGCATGGGACTCTCTGCACTGCCCATGCCAAGTGCATGGGATGTTCAGGGGCACCCAGGAGCACACCACACCACATCACCAACAACCATTGCCTGTGTGTTTCAGCGCCATGCAAAGGTTGGTTGAAATGCAGAAACACACCTGGAGGGTAGTGTTGAACGTAATACTGGTCTGGTATCACAGGACAGATGGCATGGCCAGTCCATAAGCTGCTGGAAACCTGCCATGTCAAGGCCATTGGCCCATGTTGCAATCCATATTGACAACAGTTGCCACTACCACCTGTGCTGTTGGGGGCGGTGAAATACACAATGGCAGTCAAGTGCCCATAGGACTGATACACTTGACATGAGGGACTAATATGAGTACCTGCAGAATCACCTCTGACTATCTTTAGGCCCTGACCTAAGTACAACTCCTGTTAACTGGCTATGCCCATATACTAATTTACCATTAGGCACTGTCACATACGGAATGATGTTCACAGCAGAAATGTCATACCCATGCTGCCCATCCCTGAGCCTACCCTTGTGCTTATGTCAAATGAGCTGTACTGTCACCCTGCTTCACTCATGTATCATAGTGCAAGGAGGGCTGCATTGAGGGGGAGGACATAGGCTTTAAGCAAGGCAAACACACCTACACAGACAGAAGATGAAACTGAACTCTGCCAGGTCCATGAGTGCCATGCATTGTAGCACACAAACAACAACATGAAGAGCCATCAATGGTAACAAGAGCATAGTGTCCAGGCACAGCCATCCCTGGGATGGTGCAAGGCCTCAGCACATCATGGGTGTAATTGAAACATGTGAGACTGTGGCAGGTGAACATTGCCATGTGTGGTGCTGTGGCATGAGCCCAGCAACACCCATTGCAAGGCCTCACCATGCAAATGGATGCATAGGGATGGTAGATAACAAAAAGATGGTGTCAAGCCACAAAAAGGATAGACATCACTGGGCTTCCCTTCATGTGACATGCAGGAAGGGCATAGGGCTGTAGACTGCAGCCATGATGTACCGGAATAATCCTTTGGTACTAAGGGGCGCATCATAGGCCCCTTACGCAACAGGAGCATCACTATTAGTGACTCTCCTGTGGCGCTAAACACTGCCCCGTTTTGACACTTTTTGTGGCTTAACGTCACCTTGTAAATACGGCCCCTTCCCGCGCATCACTGTACGTCGAAGTGGCGTGCAATGGGTATTGCTGTGAGTATTGCCTCAGATTAATGGAATTTTGTAAACCAGAGGCTGCGCCAAATTCTTATGCAACTTCCAGGGGTGGCGTTAGCAGGTTTTAATGAGGAGGAAGACATTTGTATCTCCTAGTTTTTTGCTTTTCCAATCTGTGGTGCATTCTGCAGCACACGTAGGAAGAGCAAAATGCCAGAAATTATTGTTTATATGTGTGAAGGTACCCCTTCTTGCACATAACCAATCATTTGAAAATTACGCTTGGCACTTCTGTGTATGCTGCATTCCACAGCTCACACTGAAGTGCCAAAGCGCCATTTGTGATTCTTAGGGCCATATTTATACTTTTTGATGCAAAACTGCGCTAACGCAGTTTTGCGCCAAAAAAATTAGCGCCGGCTAACGCCATTCTGAAGCAGCATGCGGGCGCCGTATTTATTCAATGACGTTAGCCGGCGTTAGCCACCGGCGCTGTCTGGTGTGCGTTGAAAAAAAACGACGTACACCAGGCAGCGCCGGCGTAGGGGGAAAATGGCGTATGGGCGTCCACAAATGGTGCAAGTCAGGCTGAGGCAAAAAAATCTCCACAACCCGATTTGCGCCATTTTTTAATGACGCCCATCCCCCATTGAAATGACTCCTGTCTTAGCAAAGACAGGAGTCATGCCCCCTTGCCCAATGGCCATGCCCAGGGGACTTCTGTCCCCTGGGCATGGTCATTGGGCATAGTGGCATGTAGGGGGGCACAAATAAGGCCCCCCTATGCCACAAAATAAAATTTAAAAAAATACTTACCTGGACTTACCTTAATGTCCCTGGGGTGGGTCCCTCCATCCTTGGGTGTCCTCCTGGGGTGGGCAAGGGTGGCAGGGGGTGTCCCTGGGGGCAGGGGAGGGCACCTCTGGGCTCATTCTGAGCCCACAGGTCCCTTAACGCCTGCCCTGACCCAGGCGCTAAAATCCGGCGCTCATGCAGGTTTTTTAGACCCGCCACTCCCGGGCGTCATTTTTGCCCGGGAGTATAAATACGACGCATATGCATCGGAGTCATTTTTTAAGACGGGAACGCCTACCTTGCATATCATTAATGCAAGGAAGGTGTTCATGCAAAAAATTACGCTAACTCCATGAACTTTGGCACTAGACGCGTCTAATGCCAAAGTATAAATATGGAGTTAGTTTTGCGTCGAATTTGCGTCGAAAAAAACAACGCAAATTCAGCGCAAACGGAGTATAAATATGCCCCTTAATGAGCAGGAAGTGACACCTTCACACACATAAACAATCACACCCCTCAATGCATACATCCTTGTACGATGATGCAAGGATGCCTGTGTTGGCGCCGGCAGCTGAATTTTGCACCAGCACGGGGGACAACACAGGGGCGCATCCTTGCGTTACAAAAGTGACACAGAGCGGCACTGCCAATTTTTGCGCAGCACCACTTTTCCATAAATCTGGCCCTACGATGACCATGAGCCTCAAACATCAAGTCAGTGAGGTGACATATCAACTGCCACAACACAGATAAACTGATTTTACACTATCTCATTGCAGAGGATGATGGCTCTCCTGAGGATCTGCCTGTCCTGGAGTACCCTGTTGACCTAGATGACCAACTGGCAACTATCAGCCAATAGACCCTTCAGGAAGTCCTTGTAAACCTCTAGACACCACCTCCAGTCGTAAGGAGGAATATTGATGTAGCAGACATCCCACAGGTCCCACTTAGCACCCCAACAGTACACCCTGCCAGCGCCGAGACAGCTGAGGACTTCGAGGACCCAGGGACCAGCTTTGAGAGGACAGTGGTAGGAGTCCAGCAGGAGCTGGCCAAGGAGGTGCTGGGTGGGGATGCAAACGATTGCAGCCAGCATGGAGGGGATGCAGACGTGCATGGTTATGGATACTGAACAGACTGCAGCCAACTGACGCACACACTCTTCAATGCGTGGAGTCCAGGAGTGTCTGAGGGACATAGCTGCTGCCATGAGGAAGAGGCCACAACAACTGCCCTCCCAAACTGGCATCAGCGTGCTTGAGGACAAGATGGACTCCATGCACCAAGAAATGATTTCCCTCAGGGCAGACATGGCTGCCTAACACAGGGATGTTGCTGCTATACTAAAAAATCAGCATCTCCTCCTTGCTGCAGTGATGCCATATGTAGTTCAGAGATGGCAGCCGCTGGGAATTGGGAGTCCACATCGTCAAACACTGAAGTCTGTGTGGCCCCCTCAACCTCCCCACTACCACCATCAAGGGTAGAGGAGACGCCACACACATCGGAGGATGAAGATGTGGAACAGATCATCTTCACCCGTAGGAGTTCCGGGTGGCACCACCCCATGCCACATGGGCAGTGTTTTCCTTTGTCTTGTGCTTTACATCATGCCAGTGTTAACACTGTTTGCAGATATGCACTCTTCACTGACACACTGTTGACCTTTCTGTTATGGACTGCAATTGTCTCTAACTTTTCAATTGGCAATTCATGTTCTCCTGCACTGAAAGACACTTTACCCAAGCATGTCCCATGACATGTCTCCCAACCCTGGACTTGTGTTGTGTCACTATTGGATGGATTCCACTAATGGGGTCACAGCCCTGGACATTGTAAATTTTGCACTACGACAGTTGGAATTAAACACCACCTACACAACCAGCATGTCTTTGTGTGTTGTGACACATCTACTATGTTTTAGAATTGTGTTGTGTGTAACATGTCTTTCGTCACAGAGTGTCAGTACAAGAGTGCATGAATATAAGCAATTCACCTAGTATGTAAAAAATGTTGAACACATGTATGCTACACCCACTACATATGGTAGGGATGGCTGTGAAACAGTTCTCGGGCAATATCGTCAGCAGGGAGTACAAGTAGATCACATTGGTGTGAAACAGAGGGACTCAACCTCATCTGTAATTGACACTGGTCAATTTAGCAGGATAGATATGAAATGTAGGCTGTTGCCAGATGTGCCACGATGCCCAACATTCCAACACAGGACCTAAACAATGACAGCTGAATTACCACACCTACCAGTCTTATACATGGTTAACATAGTCACCTTGAGTGGTGGATACACCAGATGGCAGATGCACAGAAAAGTAGATGTGTTGTAGCTGCCAGTGTGACAGCTTATTTCTAAGAAGGTGGGGAAGATGTCAAGAGAGGGATCTGGAGGCAGGATGGAATTCGTAGGCCAAAATACAATTTTCACTGTACACTCATGGGAAGTCCCTGAGACCGAAGCATAAGACACTTGAAGTAAAGTTGAACCCAAATAATTGTAATTAGAATTTAACTAAACTAAAAAGAATGAAGAACACCCAGCCTAACCTAACCTAACCTATACTAACTATACTTAACCAACAACTTACCCTAACTACTAAAACTTACCTAACACATTTAACGACACACTCTAAACACCGGCTACCCCACCCCCCTTATATCACGAGACACAGACAGGACAACATATACTAAAATACACATGTACTACCTATAACTAACCAAATGTATATTGTTATGGTACAATATATATATATCACCAATATCGTCGTCTCGTATATCCGAGAGATCTCGGAGGAACAAAAACCAACGAGCCGTAACTCGGCTCATCGTTTTTTTTCCTCCGAGATCTCTCGGGTCTACGAAACGACGATATTGGTGGTATTTTTATATTTTATAGGGGTCGCTCCCCTGCCGGGAACCCACCGATATAAAGGGGCCAGAATTCAGTGGTATTTTTCTGTGTATATATATATATATATATATTTTTTTTTTTTTTTTACTCGAAACAATTTCTCCATCCAGAAAAAGGGAAACCGGACACCAAGGCCATGCAATAATACATTTATTGACGCTTTTCGGGCGTAGCCTTGCTCACAATACTATTCAAATTCATTCTGGTGACATATAAACCCAAAAATCCCAAAGACACAGACAAAGGACTAATTTTGAAGACAGATTTCTCAGAAAGGAAAATATGGCAGCCATTTTGAAGTGTATCTATTCATATTCCAAAATGCTAAAAATTGGTCAAAAAACAACAAAATATTTGATCCAACTTTTCTTAAGGTAATGCATTTTATTCATGTCAATTTGTTGTCTCTATTGTATCAATTTTTAATAACCAATTTATATATAATAGAATAAATTCCTTCCACCCTCTTTAAGTAAAGCCACTCTAGTTCTCTTATTCTGCTCTCACAGTCAACTCATATGAAACTACTGTCTTCTCAAAAAAGTCACAAATCATCTGCTCATACCTACAGTACTTGATATTTTTGTATTTTTATATTTTTACACTTCTACTTATATTTATATTTATATATTTATAAAACCAATTCCCAGTGCTTTGGGAAAACCAACCTCTATGACTCACTATTAATCATCTTGTCTTTACATTTCTATTATTTAGTCAATCTATCTTAACAATTGATTCCGATATAATATCCAAGCTATTTATAAATGGTAATATGTAAATAAATATATTTAAAAAATATATATAAATATTGATTAATCCAAGAATAAATAAATAAATAAGTCTACAAGTTGGTGACTCCTAAAATAACCGTGCTCTCCATGTTGCCAAAATACCTATTAAAATACCTATTAATCACTCGCCCCAAATCGTCCCAACAGTGCAATATAAAAATATAAATGATTATTAATTAATTAAATCACCTTCGGTTCATATCAATAAAGCTAGGACATAAATTTAGTTTCCGCTCAAGTGTACAGCTAATTCCTCACTTAAATTTAGTCCTTGTGGGGCAAGGGTCTCGAAATCAATAATATATTTTGACTCAAGAATCCTCAGTTTCACAACTCTGTCCCCCCCACGTGGGTCCGTTTTCACCTGATCGATCACTAAAAATTTCAATCTATTCATATCTCAATCATGCATGATCTGAAAATGTCTTGCCACCGGGTATTTTTGATCAATATGTCCAATGGCTCTCATGTGCTCGAGAACCCTCTTATTTGCTCGATGAATTGTACTGCCAATATACAACTTCTCACATGGGCAAATTAAGCAATAAACACAGTAATCAGTGTTACAATTAAAGAGTCCTCTAATCTTGAAAAATCTATCTCCTATTTTAAGGGTATTGGAATTCTCACTTTTCCTACATGCTTTACAATTCAAGCAACACACAAAGCCTGTACTTTTGTTGTCATCAACATGAGGGTTAGATAAAATCATGTTATAACTCAAATTGTCTCGCAGGGACTTACTTTTTCTTAAAGTAATCTGCGGTGTCTCATGTATATATTGTGTCAATACAGAGTCTGTGTGTAGGATATGCCAGCTCTTGTTTAGTATGGATCTAACTTTCTTCGATTGTTTGGAAAAGGTAGTAATAAATCTTATTCTTTCTTCCTCCACACTTTCTCTGTTGCCGGTATCAAAGAGCAGACTTTCTCTTGTAATTCTACTGACTTTGTCCATTGCTTGAGCAACCAAATGTTCACTGTACCCTTGTTCTTTAAATCTTAGACACATTTTTTTCTGTTCAAATTCAAAATCTAAAGCAGTGCTACATATACGTTTTGCTCGAAGAAGTTCCCCATAAGGGATACTCCATATGAGACTATCCGGGTGTGCACTCTGTGCACTAAGGAGACTGTCCCTGCTGTTTTTTTCCAATATAGTTTTGTAGTGAGTCTCTCTTCCTCAACAGTAACCATAACATCTAAAAACTCAATACCACTATTACTAACTGTTCCACTAAAGGTCAAATTACAATTGTTGGTGTTCAATTTAGATATGAAATTATTTGTTGAAATCATGTCACCTCTCCAAATGACAAATACATCGTCAATGTACCTACACCATAAAATTACATGGTTCTCAAATTCAGGTAAACTGACGGACATCCGCTCTTCCCACCAGCCCATGAACAAGTTTGCGTAGCTGGGTGCCCATCGCAGTCCCCTGTAGTTGTCTGTATACATTGTTGTCAAATAGAAAGAAGTTATTCTTTAGACAGAAATCAATCATATCTAATATCATTTCAGTATGTAACAAGTAGGAAATTGGTCTTGCCCTCATGTGATGTCTGGTAGCGGCTAAGCCTACATCATGTTTAATGCAGGCTAGCCACATCTAGTGTCATTAATAGAAAGTCTTGTTCCCAATGTATTCCATCTATTATCTTGAGAAAATGAGTTGTATCTTTTATATAAGAGGGTAAACCCTCCACAAAGGTACGAATGAAAAAATCTATATATTTAGACGTATTCTCAAGCATTGATGCTAAAGCAGACACAATCGGTCTCCCTGGGGTATTGGTCTTATCCTTGTGCAATTTCGGTAACAAATATAGAACCAGAATTTTGGTATGTTCACAAATGAGAAAACAATATTCATCCCATTCCAAAAGTCCTTGCTCTCTCCAATTCTGTAGTTTATCTCTGAAAGAATTGTCAGATTGCCTTACCAACTCATGGTTTACTCTCATATAACAATTGGAATCCCCCAACTGTCTCAAGCCTTCCTTGATGTACCAATTCTTGTCCATGACAACGACATTGCCTCCTTTATTGGATTGTCTAATAACAATGTCATTGTCCTTTTTCAATTCCTGCAATGCTTGAAATTCTGCTGTATTCAAGTTGTTCTTCCTATTCTCACCTTGTTTCCCTGTCAACTGTCTCAATTGTTTGATAACATCCTTTTCAAATACTTCTATTGAATCACACTGGATTGTAGGTAAAAATCGAGATTTAACTTTGAAAGGCCCAGGGCATGATCTGTCTACCTCTACCCCCAAAACAGCAAGATTGATCCAGGAATCTTGATGTGCTGATGTATCATCATCCAGCGCAGCTAAAGTGTGTAAAATTTCAACATCACTGATACATAAATTACTAGGTTTAAAAATACTTTCAGGCTTACTTGCTCGAATTGTACTGTTACATCATTTTTTCAATTTTAGTTTTCTAACAAATTTGAATAAATCTATTCTCGTCTGTGTGTAATCAAAATTACTTGAGGGGCCGAAAGAGAGGCCACGAGAGAGGAGTTTATGTTCAGTAACAGTTAACACCCTTTTGGATAAATTGACTACATTCATAATGTTGTCTTTTTGGCTCTGGTTGTCATTCCCATCGACTTTTGTTCTTCTTTTCTTACTTCCCGCTTTTGCCTGTCTGTTCCTCTCCCTCTTCCTCTTGTTCCTCTCCCCCTTCCTTTTTGTGAGGGCTGAAACCCTCGTTGCTCTGTCCTGCCCTTGTGTAATACTTGAAATTGTTAAAAAAAATTAGACTTGTCTGTATAATGTCCTCCTCGATTAGTAGCAGATAGTGTAGTTTCAGACACATCTGATAAATTACTATCCGAAACATCACTTTCACTAGTATCCAGTGAGATCACAACTTTTTGTCCCGCTTGTATTTCTCTGGATGGGTTGGATTCCTCATTGTACAAATGATCAAATTTCCGATGGAAATTCAAAATTCTTCCTGAATTATAATCTTTGAAATCACGTATGAATTTCCGTTGTTTCTTAGTAGTGATTTCTTCTTCTAACTTTACCAATCTAATCTCGATTTGTTTCTTAAATTCCTCATATACTTCTTTTGATACTGAAGCTATTAGTTCTGCTGTTAATTTTTCAATCTCATCCAAGATTTTCTCTCTGTCTTTGATGGCATATTTAATCAAAATTTTCATCATGTTAAGTGAGCAACAGTTCGAATTGTTAGCCCACTCTTCTAGCATAATTGAATCTGGTTCATCGTAGGTTGGTATAGTGAAAATCCTGATGCCCCTTGGAACTCTCTCAACATCACAATATCTTTGTAGGGATTCTGCTTCCCACCATTTGGAGAGTTCTTTTATATGTAATTTTTCCAACTTTTCACATAACAGCTGTGATTTCATGCCTAGATTGATACTAAGATTGTCACTGTTGCTTATGCTCTCATTGTTGGCAACGGAGAAAAACAATTTATTAGACTTTTCTTTTCTTCGTACCTCCAAAGCAGACGCCATGTCTTGCCACTAAAATTCCAACAATAATGTAAATCTTGCCAGGATTGTGTTTGTTTGTTTGGATATATATATATATATATATATATATATATATTTTTTTTTTTACATAATACATAAAGGCCCCAACATCACCCCCAACCACCTACCCACATAGTAAAATGTAAAAAGTAGAAAATCCACCCCAAACCTACTTATCCTAACTAAATTACTAACCTATTCTAACATGACACTACCCCCATAAAACCCATTAAAAAACATTAAACCAAATGAGGAGGGAGGAGACTGAACTGGGGGTGAGAGTCATTAAGCCATTTACAGATTGGCCCTCTTGATGAATCTAAGTCTTTTTGTGTTTTTCTCCACCTCCTTCTCAAGTGTCCAACTTTCGGAGGACCAGTGTGACATCCCTCTGTAGGTCCCTAATGGCACTCATATCCATGGCAGTAGGTGTGGTCGGCTGTGGCATGGATGTTGAGGGTGCAGTAGTTGGGGCTTTTGTGATGGTGGCAGCTGTAGATCACTGCACAGCTATGGTGCTTGTTCCTCCCTGTGTGGGCAGTGTGGGTCCCCCTTGGGTGAATGCCCTCCACTCACCGGTGGATCGCTCCGAGCGATAGCAGTGTGCCACCCTCAGGATCCCAGATTCCACTACCTGAATGTGCCGAAAGCGGACTGCCCTCTTCTGGAAAGCCGCAGTTCCTCGTTGTTCATGTTGGCAGCTGTTAAATTGAGACAGGCAACCAACAGTGTCCGCATTGTGTGGAGTATGTACAGACTATTAGCTTACACTTTACATCGAATTACACATGCACTCCAACTCACATTCTGGATAATACAATGGCCCTGATGAATGAAAAAAACAACAGTGCCTTTGCATCATTTCATTGACACCATAGTCACTCACAACAAGATTAAGAAACAAACAAAATTAGATGTCCATTGATTAAGTGCAATGTGTAACAATGCAAAGGCAGCATCAACTTCACATAGATCAGGGCCACTATTCCTCATCATCTGTGTCAGTTTTTGACCATATATCATGTATGGGATGCAGTTGGTAAACATAAGGGGTCAGTGCTGATAGGTACACATGCAAGCCTAATCAAAATGACTGTCACCTACCCTGTGAGCATCAAATCTACCTAAAAATGTGTTGCTCCTCACCCCCTGTGCCTCAGGGGGAGGGGGTGGCCTTGCAAATCATCATGTTCAACTGTCCATTTCATCCACTAAGCGATGTTCACTCATACATGGAGTCAGTGAGTGGACCATATGTTAGGAGGGCTAACAGCTAGGGAGCGGATATCCATAGGTCTTTCACAGGAACATTCATGTGTCCAGGTGTAGACACTCACCAATACCTGATCACCCAATACCATTCCTTAAACACCCATATCCATGCCAGCACATGTTTGGGCTTGACCTGTATGCACGCCCATTACATACCATATAAGTGTCACAAAAGTGGAGTATAATATATGTGGCACTATGCTGGGGGACAATTGCCCACCTATTCCTACATGTACATTACAATACAGGGACACACACATGTGTGTACAAAATGGTGCATCACTGTGTTGTGAGAATAACGGTCTGTCCCAGTGCCAATATTTTCACAACGGTGCACATCTAGGTCACATATGGGCCTACATGTGGCTTGTCATCACCTTGTTTACACGATGCTGCCAATTGAGCACCACAAGCATCACAAGATATGAATCTCTGCTCATGCATGGGGAGCCCGTAAATGGGACACAGTGTCACTATCAAGCCTACTTTGATATCTGATCATTTGACAGCTCATCACTTCCAGCACTGCATGCAACGCACATGACTCACTCACACAAAAGCCTTAATCACTACACAGGACAGACATAATCACACTGGATGCATCTGGGTCCTCAAATCTTGCCACTTCACCTATGGTGCAGGGGGAAGGTCCACCTGTAAGATATGGATGGAAAACCATGGTTAGTATCATATCACTGTCACTACTAGTGCACAACATTTTAGGAGGAGTGAGCTAATTATCCAGGCTGAGGACAGTGCAGCAGACACACCACTTCAAACTCATGATGTCACTGACACTCAGGTGAGGGAGAGCCACACATCTGCACACTTACAGTGGGCCTGAGACTCATTTAGTGCTACACCCTGCAACAACCATATGTAGCCAATCAATAGAAATGGAACTCCATGGTATGAGGGGGGGTTGGGTAACAGATACATGACACTATCCTGGTGCTCTGCAAGACAACTGACTCAGGTATTCTGGTTTGTCCTGCAAGGCACACAGAGGCACTTTGTGAAGGACAAGCAGCTCATTTTTTAGTCAGCAATGTTCATGTATTAAGTAATCCATGACTGATGTGTAAGCGTTGTCTGATGGTATCATATTCCTCATTGCCAGTGCCCCTAAGGAGGGTATGCCCCAGTTGCTAACATAATGGCAGGGATAATGTGTGTGAAATTATGACAATGTTGTGCAATACATGGATTGCCCTACTTTGTTATCACAATCCAGTTAAATATGGTATGCTGGTGGTGTGTTGGCTTTTTGTACATGACACAATGCTGGGGTACAGATGTTGCCATGGCCCCTGAAATGTGTGACTTAGTGATGGGTGTGCATGACTCACCAAACATTTGACTTGCATTAGTAAAATGGTAGGATATGTGTACTTCATGTCTATACTGGTGCAGGCACACTTCATTCTGGTTGCATGCAACCTGTCCACAAGCACTGCATGCAGCACACCAACATATCTGCTACTGTCATTCAAGAATGGTGAACAGTAAATAGTTTGCCAATGGGAGACTCACCAACAGGACCATCAATCAACACATCACGATGGTCAAGATGATCCTGCTCCATGGCCACCAGGTCTGCCCAGCGATGTTTCAGCTGGTGCTCGTTGCAGCTGCTGCAGTACACTCTCTTCAGGTGGTGGAGCACTTTGCCCCACCTCAGCCGCCTTGCCTCCGCCCGGTATCCCTGTAGCACATGCCCCCCCATCTCCAACATTAATGAGATGTAGTGGGCCACCAGCCACACAAAGCCTCCAAGCTCCTCCTCCCCATCCCAGTCAGCCTCCCCTTACCAGACATATCGCTGAGGTACAGGTTGACAGAAAATATGTTTAAAATAGTGGATCTACAGTACGACAGGCAACTGGCAGTGGGAACCGCAAGAATAAGGAAGGTCTTAGGGACAACTTTATCAGATTGGAGAAGTTGAAGAAAAATGAGATGTCTAGATGGTGGGATGCAATCACTTTGAAACAATATAAGAAACTAGATAGGATACCGAGAGGCTTACGATCGCATATTTTTCCCACATATGATGACTTGGATATAGATCTATTAACAACATGGGAGGATGAACTCAAATCCAACTCAATGAAACTTATGGATATTTTAATAGAAAATGCGGAAAGAAAGGTTGTTCAATTACAATCAGACATAGATATATTAGAGAAAGAGATTAACGATTTGAATTTAAAGGAAGCAATTGATAAAAACTGTGCTATTCTGAATGACATAATTTTGACATTTCAGGATGAGATCAAGCATAGAAAAGCCAGAAAATTGAAGAGAGATGAATTAGACTATTTAAATGGTAGAGTATTTACTTTTTCATGCAAATATGATCACTTGATGAAGAATAGAGTATCCACATCAGAGTCCAGTAATTCTATGGACTCTGCATCAACATCTAGAAGTAGTCTGATGACGAACATTAGTGATACTGAAGTTTCTGTATTGCACACTGGATCTGATGTACAGGGGGTGGGTTTCTTACAGGAACTGAAAAGAATAAAACAGGGCAATTGGGAGTTAAATCAAAAAAGAAATTGGGTAGGAAGACACGAAGGGGAAAAAGAGGAGGGAAAAGACGAGACATATTTGGGCATGAAGACGAGGTCTCGGGACAAAAAGACATGAATGCATGTACTGACATTGGAAATAATGTGGTTAATCTGTCTGATAAGCAGCTATCATGTGATATGTTATTATTCTTGAATAAAGGTTTGGGATTTTGTCCGTCATCGGTGGGGAATGTTTGTAAATCCAAGATAGATCTACACAAATTCATTAGAAAGCTAAAATTTTAAAAGTATTTTGACTCACGAACAGTAGATATAGAGATAGCCCCACAAGCTAAACTGATACACAGTAAGTTATCTATTCAGGATATTCATGATACTGTAGCATTGATGACGATTACAGATTATGAGGAGTACCCTACAACCACATCCACTGTTTTGCGAGATTTGTATATATTTTCGGATACATATGTCACCAGTGGCTTAAGACGAAGATCTACCTGGATGCCAAAATCCACAATGGACAAAAATATAGAGACTTTTTTCAAACTAGTATGCTGTGACTTGGATAAAGAAGAAATGAAGAAGAAACAATTGAGGAAATCCAATTTGAAACAACAGGAAGACATTGCATTGAAGGCCCTGAAATTAGATGATGACTTAATTATTAAGAGAGCTGATAAGGGTGGGAACATAGTGGTCATGAATCGTACTGACTTTGAACAAGAAATTTATACACAATTGAGTGATATTGACTGCTACGAAAAGCTCTCTTATAATCCGATGATAGCATTGACAGGGAAAATAAATGGAATGTTGAAATGTTGGCGGGACAGGAATTTATTGGATGAGGATGAATATTTTTATTTACAGGTGTATCGCCCCAAATTTCCATGTCTTTATACGTTGCCAAAGATACATAAACAGTCTAGATTCCCACCGGGGAGACCTATAGTCTCGGGTATAGGAGGCCCTACGGAGAGGCTTTCAGAATTTGTAGATGTATTTCTTCAACCCTTTGTTTGTAATTTACCTTCACACATCAAAGATACTAAGCATATACTGAGTCTGCTGTCAGATATTCAATGATTATGGTAACCTTAGATGTGGTAGCATTATATACCAGCATACAACATGAACTGAAGTGCCTGTGACGCTATTGCAGCTATATGAAAATTAAGCGCTCCAGTTCAGGAAGTTATTTTATGGAACTGTGCATTATGGGAGTTGGAGTTTGGTTATTGAAGTCACATGACTGTGTATTTAAAAAGCACTGGCTCACTCAAACCTGCTCTTACTTACCTGTGAACAAGGCATGCTGTTGGCGAAACGCGTCAGGATTTTTTGTCTTGCTGCTCAGAATTGCTATTAAATGCTTGGATTTTAACATGGACTGGTGCCTGGGCTTTTCGTGTTTGGGATATATATATATATATATATATATATATATATATATATATATATATATATATATCTGTATATATATATATATATATATATATATATATAGATTTGCCGCCAGTTGTCTTGCAGTTGCAGCTTGCGTCTTCAAAGCAATGCACATACTTCAACTGACGCTTTTCAACCGTAGCTTTTAGGCAGCAATAAAAAAGTCAAGGAAGTATTGTGACTATGTTTCTGCTACAAAAGGGTCAGACTTGTCTAGTGGCAGTTTTAGTGCCATAAAAAAGCGCAGAAGGTTTATATGCCTACTGCAAAGAGCAAATCTGTATTTTATGTAAATAGCTGAGTACATTAGTAAAGTCAGCCATTACCTGCGCTATAATACCAATGAAATGTATGGAGAGATAAAGGGCACTTTTGCTGGGTGGTAATGAGGGAATCCGAGGAGGAGGGAGTGGGAGCACCAATAATGATTGTTGGAATGTGCGCAGGAGGTGCTAAAGACTGTGACGAATGGTATGTGACAAGGTGTTTTTTGAGTGTCTTGAAAGAACGTGCTGATTGAGGCAAGAAGCGCAGGTAAGGTGGCCTCTACTGTTGCCCGTATCTCACACACACCATTGAATTTGTGACTGTCTACGTAGGCTAGTGTTTTAGAGCAACAGTTTAGCCAATAGCAGAGATGGCATCTTGATGGATTACTGCTGCCGGTACTCGGGTTATAGAGGACAGGTCTGAGATAGGATCAGAGACTGAGACATCAGATACTGAGACAGCATCTGAGGGATAGGACAATTGCGCAGACTCTGGGAGTGATTTTTCAGTTGGAGGAGTCCCATTTGATAACTCCTCTTCCAGTACATTATGAGGGAGGGGATGAGGACAGTCCTGCTGTCCCTTCGCAAGCAGTTTGTGCAACTGGGTAATATTGGGTTAGCCCAACCCAGAGAGCAGGTGAATGCGGCGGCAAGCAGAGAGAGAGAGAGAGTGCTCTCTTGGGAGCTCCCCAATTTAGTTCAGCCCCAAATTCCACCGCCCAAATCGTATTGTGGAGACATCAAAATTATCTATGGCAAAACAAACTGGTTTTGTAAGTCAGGCACCTGTGTTTTTGGTCCTGGGTTCGGAGGCCATATAGAGAAACACACGAAACCCAAACATTTCTGGAAACTAGACATTCGGGGGAGTCCACAGAGGTGTGACTTGTGTGGATTCCCCAAAGTTTTCTTACCCAGAATACCCTGCAAAGCTGAAATGTTGAATAAAAACTCTATTTTTCTCGCATTTCTGTCACACATACTACAGGAATATGCTGGGATCCACAAAATTCCTACCACCCAGTGACTCCTCACCTGTCCTGATAAAAACACTACCCCACTTGAGTGCCTACACCTAGTGCCTGCGTCAGGAATGGATCACCCCAGGGTCAACAGCTGCCTCATGTAAGGACCAACATTGACCGTTGTGTGATCTATTCCTGTTGCGGGCACCATGCCTACCCACACAAGTGAGGTACCGTTTTTATCGGGATACTTGGTGGAATGCTGGGTGGAAGGAAATTTGTGGCTCCTCTCAGATTCCAGAACTTTCTGTCACCGAAATAAGAGGAAAAAGTGTTTTTTTGGCCACATTTTGATGTTTGCAAAGGATTCTGGGTAACAGAACCTGTCCAGAGCCCCACAAGTCACCCCATCTTGGATTCCCCTGGGTTTCTAGTTTTCAAAAATGCGCTGGTTTGCTAGGTTTCCCCAGGTGCCGGCTGAGCTGGAGGCCAAAATCCACAGGTAGGCACTGTTTTCTATGAAAAAATTTGATGTGTCCACGTTGTGTTTTGGGGCACTTCCTGTCGCGGGCACTAGGCCTACACACACAAGTGAGGTATCATTTTTATCGGGAGACTTGGGGAAATGCTGGGTGGAAGGAAATTTGTGGCTCCTCTCAGATTCCAGAACTTTCTGTCACCGAAATGTGAGGAAAACGTGTTATTTTAGCCACATTGTGAGGTTTGCAAAGGATTCTAGGTAACAGAACCTGGTCAGAGCCCCACAAGTCACCTCATCTTGGATTCCCCTAGGTCTCCAGTTTAAAAAAATGCACAGGTTTGGTAGGTTTCCCTAGGTGCCGACTGAGCTAGAGGCCAAAATCTACAGGTAGGCACTTTGCAAAAAACAGCTCTATTTTCTGTCAAAAAATGGGATGTGTCCATGTTGTGTTTTGGGGCATTTCCTGTCGCGGGCGCTAGGCCTACCCACACAAGTGAGGTATCATTTTTATCGGAAGACTTGGGGGAACGCTGGGTGGAAGGACATTTGTGGCTCCTCTCAGATTCCAGAACTTTCTGTCACCGAAATGTGAGGAAAACGTGTTTTTTAGCCACATTTTGAGGTTTGCAAAGGATTCTGGGTAACAGAACCTGGTCAGAGCCCCGCATGTCACCCCATCTTGGATTCCCCTAGGTCTCTAGTTTTCAAAACTGCACAGGTTTGGTAGGTTTCCCTAGGTGCCGGCTGAGCTTGAGGCCAAAATCTACAGGTAGGCACTTTGCAAAAAACAGCTCTGTTTTCTGTCAAAAAATGGGATGTGTCCATGTTGTGTTTTGGGGCATTTCCTGTCGCGGGCGCTAGGCCTACCCACACAAGTGAGGTATCATTTTTATTGGAAGACTTAGGGGAAGAGAGAATAGCAAAACAAGTGTTATTGCCCCTTATCTTTCTCTACATTTTTTCCTTCCAAATATAAGAGAGTGTGTAAATAGGACATCTATTTGAGAAATGCCCTGCAATTCACATGCTAGTATGGGCACCCAGGAATTCAGAGATGTGCAAATAACCACTGCTCCTCAAAACCTTATCTTGAGCCCATTTTGGAAATGCAAATGTTTTCTTGATACCTATTGTTCACTCTTCATATTTCAGCAAATGAATTGCTGTATACCCAGTATAGAATGAAAACCAACTGCAGGGTGCAGCTCATTTATTGGCTCTGGGTACCTAGGGTTGTTGATGAACCTACAAGCCCTTTATATCCCTGCAACCAGAAGAGTCCAGCAGACAAAACGGTATACTGCTTTTAGCAATCTGACATTGCAGGAAGAAGTTACAGAGTAAAACATAAAGAAAAATGGCTGTTGTTTTCAGCTCAATTTCAATATTTTTTTATTTCAGCTGTTATTTTCTGTAGGAAAACCTTGTAGGATCTACACAAATGACCCCTTGCTGAATTCTGTATTTTGTCTAGTTTTCAGAAATGTTTAGCTTTCCGGGATTCAGCATTGGTTTCACACCCATTCCTGTCACTAACTGGAAGGAGGCTGAAAGCACCAAAAATAGTAAAAATGGGGTATGTCCCAGTAAAATGCCAAATTTGTGTTGAAAAATGTGGTTTTCTGATTCAAGTCTGCCTGTTCCTGAAAGGTGGGAAGATGGTGATTTCAGCACCAAAAACCCTTTGTTGATGGCATTTTCAGGGTAAAAACCACAAGCCTTCTTCGGCAGCCCTTTTTTCCAATTTTTTGGGAAAAAACACAATTTTCACTGTATTTTGGCTAATTTATTGGTCTCCTCCAGGGGAAACCACAAACTCTGGGTACCACTAGAATCCCTAGGATGTTGGAAAAGAAGGACGCAAATTTGGTGTGGATAGCTTATGTGGACAAAAAGTTATGAAGGCCTAAGCGCGAACTACCCCAAATAGCCAAAAAAGGGCTCAGCACTGGGGGGGGGAAAGGCCCAGCAGCTAAGAGGTTAAGAAACCAAGGTTTTTCAAGGTACTGAACAAGACAACACTATTTGATTTTAAGGTATATATTATCTATTCTATGGGTTTATACACTTTGGGTCCAAATGGATATATGGAATTCTATTTAAATATGTGGCACCCCTAAGGCTGACAATTTGATTTTTTGAGCATGCTTTTTACATGGCACATTGGCTATTATTCACTGTTTATGTACATTGTTCATTTTCTATCTCAGTTTATTTATCATTTTATTACACTGCCATTCACAAAGATAAGGGGATTTCACGGACTGGTTGAGACTGATAACTTGCATGGTTCCCACTGTTGGATAAGGAGATATGGGTGTATTAATATTGACTAGAAAATGAATTTAATATATACATTAAATACTGATTTGTTAATTATGGATAATATTATTCTAGGAGGTCGTGAGGAAATCCAGGGGCACTCCCCGGATGAAACACATGTTGACCTTTTTTGGATGATCTTTCCGTGATTAGAGAATGTTATTGGATAAAGGAGTTTATCTCATGTGAACATTTTTTGGATGGGAAATGTTGATCGGACTGCAGAATTTCAGTTTTGTGAATTAAACATTTATTGAACTTTGTAAAGGACAGTACTTTTGAATACATCGTTCTTTTTCCATTATATTTGTGACATTTCATATACTGATTTACTTTATTGATTTACACGTGTGTCATTACTCATTGCATTGTGTTGATAACTATAGTGTTATCATGTAAGGTGTTGGGGGGTGAAACCTTAGTTTTGGGCACCGTGTTTATTATTTTTGGCATAGGCAATTTGATTTGAAAGTAGGAGCGCCATTCCACTCACTATCTCACCCTCTTTGGTTTATTTGCAACTAACCCAACTTAATGACTATAAAGGACAGACACCCCAAGGTCCAAGTACAATGAAAAATACAAAAATCACACAAATGTACTAACACTGAGACAAAGTACAGTCAAATACTACAAAAACACAACAGGAGGGACACCACAAGATACAATACAGAGCAAGAACACACCACCAACTCCAAGACACAACCACACAGTCAAAAGAGGCACAGACTGTAAAGAGAAAGTGAAAGTATACCCACTGTACCATGCCTGTAAACAGGATTTCCTATTGCATCACTTCCTGACCCCATGCGTCACGTTTTCTGTAATGCATGTATTTATTTGATGCATCTGATGCATGCAAGAGTATTTCTGACGCATGACCTATGTGCATCTTTTTTGAATATCGCATTACCTTTATGCGTTGATTTAACCGTAAATCAGCATTGAGATGAGTAGGAAGGTGGAATGCACGCTAATGGCCCATGGGTCATATACTTTGCGTTAGCGGATGTTTTCGACATATTTGCATCATTTTTTTCTCTGTTCCAGATTGTGTGATTTTGACCATTGTCTATGGATGCACTCTGTATAGACATACAAATTGGATAGGCTGGGCTGCAGTGTGGCATTTTGTGTATGGCCACATGTATTCCATACAACAATGTGATTTGAGTGTGATTGATCTGTTACACAAACGTGTGTGTTACAGAATCAACAGCATGCAAATGTATTCACGTCATGCATATGTATGCATGTGTGACAACAGTGTACCCACATGGGTATGGCAGTCAGTGCTATGCAACAGTTATGGAATGTGATTGTGAATTGTGTTTACTTATGTGATGGGTGTAGTTGTCTTACAAAGCATTACATTTCAGACGACATACATAGCTCGAGCATTGTTGATGATGGCTGAAGAATGCTATCTAGCAACTGTTACCCGACAACTGTCTCCATATGTTGATCTTGTGTGTGGACTACACATGTCTGACACGTGTACATATTTGGTACATGCTGTGATGGACCCACTCTGCCTACATTCCACCCATATCATGGTTTGAACACAATAGTCAGAACAAAGTCATTACATTTAGCAGTGTGATATTAATGTTTGTGGGGTGAACCTGCAGCCCTAGCTGCATATGTTCTCATGCGTTCTGATGTGCATTCCACTGATGTGTTCATCCAAAGTGTGAGGTCATGTGTACCCTTTGACAAGATTGGGCCTCATGGCAGTGGCAGGACTGATTTCCATGGATGTACTGTGCAGGCTTAATTTCTTCCATTGCTTGTCATACCTGGGCTAATCATGATGACCATTGTCACCAATGATGTCACCCCCTTGTCACACATGCTCCATGCAGCCATTGCAACTCTCACACTGAGTTGTGTCAGTGGTCCTTTCAAACATTACAGTCTCACCATGATTTGACATCCACTGCCTCATGTTTGGGCCACTTGTTTACTTCCTATTTAGACATGTTGTAGGTTTGTGTGATGAGCTATTGTTGTACAAGTTGTCAACATGGATGTAAATAATATGTTGTGATCCTTAGATTGTGTCCTTCAGTTGTCACATTCAAGTGATGAGGCTATTTGTGATATGTATGATGGTAGCAGTTCAATCTTATGCATCACATGTGATGTTGCTACTGTACTCATCAGATTAGCGTTAGTGGCGTGCTCCCTTAGGGTTAGACTCATAATCCAAAAGCCGGTGTCTCTACTATCTTCCAAAACATTAAGGAGCATTTATACTGTTGACACATGCACAGTGCAGGCCATGGGATGGAGCTCAGCTACTTAGGAAATGTGTTCCTTGGCACAGTGCATGTGAGGTCAGTGATGTCTTGTTTTCTACTCCTGGGGCCCTCTATGACATCCATGATCAGCACTGTCTGACAGTGACTCTACCCCATGTTGGGCCATTTATTGTATCTGGTACAGACATGATGGTGTTGTGAGTCAGTGAGTGTTGCATGTGAGGTGGTACTACACCAGATGTGGTACCACTTATCTCACATCTGGCACATGGTATGTGATGAGCATTGATCTTATATTCCTATGTGTGTGAACCAATGCGTCAGGCACATGTCTTTACACACTACAGGTAAGTCAAGGATGTGTTTATGAGATGTAGTTGGTATAGGCGCAAGTTGTCTGGTATTTGATATTTGTCCTGGCAGTGATTTGCCTGGCTTGACTTGAGGGATCTGTGCCTACACGGAACTTACATGACACAATGGTGTATGCCATTGACATGTTGTACTATTCTTTGTTTGGTGTACTTTGTGTGAGTAGGCAACCTTTGGGCACTTGTAGTGGTCTGTATAGTTCTACTGTTAACAAAGAGTACATGTCTGCACCTGTCCTTCCCGTGGTGTGCCTGTCAAGTTGTGAGTGTGTTACGTACATGTGGGTGTATGTATTTGTGGTGTGCACTGATTGTGCTGTACTACAGCATGATGCATATGTGTTATCACCTGCACATGTGTGTTACCCTGGCCATTTGTAAATGTAATGGTTTATGTCTTGTGCGTCTGACAGGGTTGGTATGTTGTGTGTATACTTCCAGATTTGAGACTTACCCAAAAGTAGGCCATTTCCATATTGTCCATCCTGTAATTGTTCATTGATCCTGCTGTGCTGCAATATTTAGGTGTCATGGACACTCCAAGGATACTTGGCCAAAATGTTTATGAATAGTCACCGGTGCTCCACCACATGGTGGCCCTGCACATTAATAGAATGCGTGTGCTTGCGATTCCAGTATAAGTGCTCTGTTGCTGCAGGTGGTACATGCCGGACATGGGTGCAGTCAATTGCACTGAGCACATGCGGGAAGCCATGGATTTGATAGAACCCCTGTTTGTTCTCCTGCTACTTTTGTTGGGTCTTGGGGAAGCTGATGTGGCGGCGTATCAGGGAGTTGATAGCGTCTAACACCTTTGGCAGGAATGCAGAGAACGACGGCTGTGAGACACCAGCAACCAGTGAACCCGTTGTTTGGAAGGAACCACTTGCCAGCAAGTGCAGGACAGCTAGCAGCTTTGTCACAGGTGGTATGTTGTGTGGGGTCTGCAGGCTGGCTGTAATTTGTGGCTTAAAGTGGAGCAGCAAGTGAAGTAAGGCTAAGGTCCTAATAATGTCCAGGTCCCTGAGTCCAAGGATGGTTGTCCTGGTTCTGAAGACCCTCTCCTGCCTTCTGCGTTGCCGCTGTGGGCTGTGTTGTAGTGGTGGCGTTTGCCGGAGTTGTTGCTGTCCTCTGCGTCGTCTTGCAAGCTGGATCATTATCGCCTCCATCTTCTCCTGTGGTTTGGTAATGTTGCGTCTGTGTGTTCTCCTTAAGTAGTGGTGTGTTTGCCTCATCTTAATGCCTGCCATGACCCAGGCATTACATTTTGACGCAAATCAGTGTTAACATAATTTTTTTGGTCCGCCTCCCACCCGTGCATCTTTTTTTCCCGGGTGTATAAATACGTCGCTAGGGTGTTTGAGTTATTTTTTGGACAGGAACGCCTACCTTGCATCTCATTGATGCAAGGAGGTTTCACGCATCCAGAAAATGATGTTAACACCAATATTTTGAAGCTCGATGGGTCTAGTGTCAAAATATAAATATGGTGTTGAGTTTGCACTGAACTACCGTTAAAAAATTACGCTAATTCAGCGCAAACAGAGTATAAATATGCTCCTGAGTTCGGCCCGCTGGACAATGTAACCAATTGTACTTGAACTTAAACTGAGCTGCCAGGTACTGCACCGTGCTGTGTTAAGTTGCGTTGGCTCCTACGGGGCCGCAAATCAGAAACTGCAGGATGCTTCAACAGGGGGTCTTGCATTGAGATATGCCACAATATGTAGGTTTTGATGAGGCTACTGATCAGAAGCTGAAAGATGGTCCTCTGCGACTCCTTCGTCATGCTGCATTGTGCTGCCTCAGTTTCAAAGAGGCCACCAATCAGGACCTGTGAGGTGCTGCAATGTGAGGTCCTGAGTCACACTACATTGTGTTGCATCACACTTCTTTGGTACTGATGGAATTCATAGTTGGGCTGGGGGAGTACGCTCTGATGCCCTCCACAGGTCTAGGGTCCCGAGGCACTTCTTGGGGATCAGGATTCACTCCAGCAGAGGTCAACAGCAGAGCACAGCAGGTCCAGTTGAGTTTAGACAGCTAGGTAGCTGCAGGGCTGGTCTCCTGCAGCTTGTTATATCCCTGTAGCTCAGAATAGGAGGCCAATCAGCAAGCCCTTGGAGTCACTCTGGTGGTTCTGGGTTTAAGGAGCTGGTCCAGTCTTCCTTCTTCATGCTTCAGGACAGCAGAGAAGCAATTCTTGCAGCAGGGCAGCAGCACAGTCCTTCTTCTGTCTTTCACAGGTCCAGAAGCGATCTGAAGAGTTACTCTGAGGGTCTAATATTTGTACCTGATGGCAGCTTTGAAGTGGGAGAAAAGTCTAGACTTCCCCCCACATAGGGTTGTGGAATTTCCTTCCTTCCCCTGCCCTGGCTCCGAGGGGACTGGGATGACAATAGGCTAGTGTAAAGTGCTTTGTAAGTGTGCTTTGGAAGCCCAATGAATTGCAAGTGTGGTAGGTAACAGCTCCACCCCTCCCATTCTTACAAGGTGGCCCATCCTAACAACATCCAGGCCCCCTTTGCGATAATGTTTGAGATGAGTAGACAAAGGCTAACTGCCAACTACACCTACTCATGTAACCCAGGATACAGATTGCAGGCACCAAATAGGATAAAAAATGCAAATTTTCTAAAAGTTGCATTTTCAGAATTGCGACTTCAAGTCCAATTTTACCATTAAAGAGTTTTTTCCTACCAGGACATTCAAAACCTACCTGTCCAACATTTGAAATACACTACTCCCTGTTCTAAGGGTTGTTTAGGGTCTACCTTAGGGTGTTTAGGGTCTACCTTAGGGTGACTTTTAAATATATTGCTTAGGTCAGAATTCCATATGAACCCCAAAATTCCTTGTTTGCTCCTGAAAATGAATTCCAAGTTAGGTGGTATTTGCTCATGTACGTGTGCTATATGCTCATGTGAAAATTATATACCCTGTGCTATTGCCGGCAAGTTTATGGCAGGTGAAAAATTGTAAGGATCTTGTTGCCTAATAGGATGAAATCCCAATTTGTTGACCTCGAAACATGTTAAATGGTATGCAAAACAGAATTTTGCTAAATTTCCAGCATGATTTTTGGCAGTTACATGTGGTCAAATAGTTACCTACTGTGGCTATGCCTTGAAACCAGGGATCCTATTTACAAAACAGTAACACAGTGCAGCGCAGCAAGTCACCTTGCTGTACTGCAATGCATGATAGGGAAAAGACAGGAATGTGTTCTATTTAAGGAAATACAGCACATTTCTGTTTTTCCCTCTGGGCTGGTGCCCTTTTGGCAGCCTTGAGCCAATGCAGGCATCCTTGCACCATGATGCAAAGGTGTCTGTGTTGCATGCAGGATTGTTTTTGTGCAGGAAGGGACAGCTCCCTGCACAAAAACAATCTTCTGAGGCATATCACTCTTTCTATGTGTGCTGTAGAATGACAAAAGCATAGAAAGAAGAAGTAACAAAGCGAAATAAAAATATTTCTTATCTTTATCCTTCTCCTGGGAAGGCATATGTTTTTGGAGCAAGTCAGGTTTATCAGTTCTGGTACATCTGGTAATGTGTCAAAAACCATGGGATTTGCATGACAACACCCATGCAACGCCCATAGAAAACGTTCCTATGGCAGAGTAAGGCATTGCAGTGATTTGCCCTGTGCTGCCTTATTCCAGATTTATGAAGCTACTCAGGGCCACGCAAAGCAGATGTGTGTAGCTTGATAGATCTGGCTTCAGGTTTGTGTCGCTTTTACACCACACTGTGTGGTGCATGAGTGATACAAACCAGCTTGTAATTAGGCCCCCAGGTTGCTTTTTTGCAGGTGATAATATTCTTTATTTCCAATTATTATTATTAATATTATTATTATTAATATTGCTGTTAGCCAAACAAGTTCCAGTAATTAGCATCTTAACGATGACACTGGTTGTTGAAGCAAATTATGTGATGCTACATCATTCAAAGAGTACACAACCCAAGAAAGAGTTAAACTATATTTTGTTAGTAAAATGTACTAGTCATTCTAACAATTGCATGTATATCACTAAGTGCATGTTTTCCTTCCTTTCCTTAAGAAAACATATGCATAGTTTTCTAGGTGTGTCACTTATTCTTTTTAATAATTAAGCCCTGTGTATGAGATAAAAAAGAGGCTCATATCCTCAAAACATAGGCCCATATTTATACTTTTTGATGCAAAACTGCACCGGCGCAGTTTTGCGTCAAAAATATTACCGCTGGCTAACGCCATTTTGGTGCGCCGTGCAGGCGTCATATTTATACTTTGACGCACGGCGGCGCAAACAACAGGTGGGAGTCATTATTTTTGATGCACACCGCGGCGTCAAGTCGCAAAGAAAAATGACGTTAACGTGGCGGAAATGACTGTGGGTCACACCGCAAACCGGATATGCGCCGTTTTTTTTGACGCAATAGCGTCCAAAAACACAGCGAACACAGCCATTTCACCAGAGGAGAGCCAAAATGGATCCCAGATGCCACTACAGACCCCAGGAAGATGACAGCAGACCAGGAACCAGCCAGGAGGACCCACACAAGAACCAGGACACTTTTAAGAAGAAAAGAAAGTGTCGCTTCAGTGCAGAGGAGCAGGAAATTCTGGTTAAAGAGGTGACAGAACACCAGCACCAACTGTTTGTCACATCAAAGTTGCCAATCAGTGGGAGAGAGGCTATATGGCAACAAATTGTTGACAAGATTAACAGTGTGGCTGAAGTACGCAGAACAGTCATCGAGTGCAAGAAACGCTGGCATGACTGCAAACACAGGACCAAGGAAAAGATGGCCAGGAACAGGAAGGCAGCAATGCAAACTGGAGGGGGGAGTCCAGCACAATAGGAGGCCCTGGACCACATGGAGGAGATGGTCGCAGCCGTCATCCCTGAGGAGATCGTCACAGGGATTCAAGGACAGGACAGCGCAGACTACCAGGAGACAACGCACATGCAGGGTAAGTCGCATGGGGAATTGAAATGCACTAATGTCAACTGCAACCGGGGGGGGAAATGCCTACTACACATTGCATGTAAGTCATCATATACATGGAGTGGCATGGGTAAAGGGGCATGGCATTGGGGCATGGCCCGTTCTGAGAAGACCTGGGGCACACCATTACACAACACCAACAACAGTCCCATGGGGGCATGCTGTCATGCCAATGATGGAGCAAAGGGAAAGCCACGACAGGAGGGAAGGCCACTACGTCAAACTTACATCCTGGCACTCGTCAGCCAACATACCTCCTACATTAACTAGGGCCATAATAGCAATCCTCTAGCCAAACCGACAACTGCAATGTAACTGCGACAACAGTTGCCACTACCACCTCTGATCTGTGTGCAGCTCAAGTAGCCAATAGCAGTAACCTCCCCATGGAACATACATACCTAAATTAGGGGGTGAGGATGACATATGCAACAATCTCCTGAAACAAGACAAAGGCCCCAGTACACTCAAATGTCAATGCCCATAGTTGTCACAAACATCAGCAAGAGTAAACAACAATAGGAGCGACACAGCACTAAGGACACACCCATGCTGCATATGTCAGGGTCCATCCTGTGCCTGGGTAACAAGGCAACATCACAAATGTCATACTGCTCAGACAACAGCATTGAGGAGGGGACACATGTAACTGGTCACTGAAATACACCTGCACAGTTAAAGGACGAAATAGGACACTGATACGACTATCAGAGCAATCCAATGTAACACACATTTCCCAACATCAGCAGGACCCATTAACAATGTCAACATCCATATCAGACCATAACATTGCCATGCATAGAACATGCAACATGTCAATTACATTTTAAGTCGATGTGATCGATCAGGGATTGGGGCAGGTCCTGATAGTTAAGTGTGCTGCCAGGGCCATCAGAACACCCACAGCCAGTGAAACGTCTCACAATGAGAATGGATATACACGGAGGGTCGAGTAGGACAAGAAGGTGGCAATTCTCTATTTGGCATAAAGCAACACCTAGAGGCAATGAGGCTGACAAGTCTGATAACTCAATTACATACATGTGACACACAGGTGGGCCATAGGCCTGAAACAATGCCCATCTGAAGGACTGCAGATATTAATACAAAACAAGATCACAAAGTGAATTCATCAAAAGGCAGGCACGTCACGTCAAAATTGTCACAACACAGACACACTAATTGTACCCTGTTTCATTGCAGAGGAAAATGGATCTCCTGTCGATATGCCTGTCCCAGATTTCCCTGATGACATGGATGACGAGCCGATAAACGTTCCCCAGGAGACTATCCAAAAGGTCCTTGAAACCCTCCAGACCCCACCTTCAGTCACAAGGAAGAGCACAGAACAAGCAGCCATCGCAGAGGATCCACCCACCACCCCAATTGTAAGACCTGCCAGCTCCAATACAGCTGAGGACTCAGACGACACTGGCACCAGCTTTGAGAGAACTGTAGTTGGAGTACAGCGGGAGCTGGCCAAGGAGGTGCGGGTGGGGATGCAAAATATGGCAGCCAGCCTTGAGGGGATGCGTTCGTGCATGATGTCATCTGCAGATCAGGCAGCAGCTATGCAAGCCCTAACATCTATCTTGCAGGAACTGCAGAAAACCCAGAAGGAAATCAGCACAGCTGTAATACAGTTGACCCAACACCTACAACAGCAATCCTGTCAACGCGTGCATGAATGCAACATTGAACCCCTCAGGGACGACCTGGCTGCCTACCATTGTGATGTGGCTGCTATTCTCAAGAACCAGCAGGCCCTCCTTGCAGCAGTACTGCCCTTAAGACCTTCACAGGGAGCAGCCACAGGGATGTCTGATTCCACATCTTCTAACACTGAGATGTGTGTTGCCCCTTCACAACCAACAACAACAAGGACAAAGCGGGCAACACACACATCAGAAGAAGAAGACATGGAACAGATCATATTCACAAGGAAAAGTACCTGGAAGCACTAGTCCCTGCCACATGGCCAACTATTACCAAGGTCCTGCGCTTTGTAACTTGCCAGTCTTGCAACAACTGTACTCAAGCACTGTTCTGCAAACCACTGTATATCTTGTCACCCAGCCCAGTGATTGTCTCTCTCCTACTCATTGCCAAATCCTGTCCCTCTGCACTGTCTGAAACAGCAACCCCAGCATGACAAAAGCATTTTGGTAAACCCTTGTGTTGGATCACAATGGAAGATATCACTATAATGGACTCACAATCATGGACAATGTACATATAGCACTACAGCATTTTTCAATAAATAGCACTTACACAACAAATCTGTCTCTGGGTAATGTGACATATCAACTGCGCAGTAGATAATTGAAATGTCCCTACTGTCAAATAACTTAGCTTGTCAATACAACTGTCCAGATATTATATAGTTAGAGAAATCTGCACAGTGGACATGATTGCATCATACTCTGCCCATCCTGAGGGAATAAACTGATGAAGTGAGAAACCATACACCACCATGATGTGTTGGACAGAAGAATGCTTCCTCAGGGGATAACTAAGTCATCAAATAGTGCCCGCTAAATGTTGTCAACATGCAAAAATAACACAATAAACATGCCACACTAATCTGAGTAAACACTAAAAAAACTGCACAAATGAAGGTGTCTGAGTTAACATACAAATAGGTAATCATGCCGAACTGTGTCACAAATGATGTATGAAGGTCATGAAGACAAGAATACAAGATTGCCAATGAGAACTCATCTTATAAGGGTGTGCATGATCATCACAGTGAAATCAAACCTAAAACTGTTTCCCCAATATCAAGTCTTGAAGCACTGTTAGTGACTTTGAAAACACACTTATCAACAGAAACAGATTGTCATCCATACCAACTGTGATTGGTGGTTGCAACAAAGGGTAGACACTTTGCAAGGTAGCTCTGGGTTAGCTGCCAATCGTACAGCTCAGTTGGGATTTGTTTGTAGCATTGGACACAAATGTTATAGTACAAAAGAGATGTACACGGAATCCAAACCCACGATTAAGTACCATTCAACACATACTATTAAGGGCTAACCAAATATTTATTAAAAGCTAACCATAGATGAGGAAACTGAGGGAAAAATCTTACCTACCCTAATCTACCCTGACTACTCATTACCCACAACTGTCCCTAACTAACCTAAGCTACACTTACTTACCACATGTAACGAAACGTTCTAAACATCTACCCCCACCCCCCTTATGAGACGGGACACATGGAGGACAACACATACTAACCTAAACACATACTATACTATCCTATACAAATATTTTATTTTGGGGTAAATGGTTTTTTTAATGTTTTTTGTGCTTTTTTTTTTTTTAACACACAAGAACCCCAACATAGCCCTGACACATGTAATAAGTCAAAGAAGAAAGAAGCAGGACCCCCACCCACTAACACTGACTAAACTAACAGCCTATACTAACCTAACACTAAGCCCCCTAAACCCACTAAGTATAAGAACAAGGAAAGAGGAGGGAGGGGAGGGTATCCTGTCCATCTATTCAACTGTCTAGAGGTTGGCCCTCCGTAGGGTCCTCTTGATATCCTTGACCCGCCGTTTAATGTGCCGCACGTCCTGGCTCAGGTGGGTCACCTTGCGCAGCACTTTGTCCATCTTGTTTTGAAGTCTATTGAAGGCTGCAGGGTCAACAGCTGGAGCAGTGGCAGTCTGTGTACCGTTGGAGGAGGTCTGTGTGGGCTGTCCTGCACCGGTGGCAATGCTGGGGCCAGGAAGTCCAGCAGATGTAGATTGAACAGAGGCAGCTGTGGGTGGGGCCACCTGGCTCATATTGGTGGTTGTTTCTGTGGTGCATGGCCATCCTCCGGAACCCCGACTCCACCAGCAGGATGTGCTGGTATCGCATGGCCCGACGCTGAAATTCACAGACCTGGTCTGGAGTCATGTTAGCTGCTGTGAAGACAAATGCAGATATGCCACATTAGTAACTGCATTGTGTGAAACAGCACAGCAAGTTAATCAGACAATACATCTACTGTACTTCTAACAGCTCATATAATGATACAGAGCATCGAATGTCCCTGAGGAAGTACATGGCAGGCCAGGCAACAAAGGTCACATCACACAAAGCACCTTCATAACCCACAAGATGAGTTACATCTGGCCTTGACTTGCAATCTGAGTTCTGACAGTTAACATCTAAGAATCATGCTGCATATCCTCCACCAAGAACTGGGCTACAAATGTCAGTGTACAGAAAGCAAAACTAAAGCCACATGGTCTGCAAGTTGTAACTGGACTTTCCAGTACGATACCAAGTGCCAAACCTGAGTGCGTATACTACTATGCAACCAAACCGTCACTTCTTCACAGGTATGTGTAACATTCTGGTAGCATCAATTCTAGGTACCCCATTCACAAACCCATGGCCGTGTTTGAGGGGGGGCGGTGGATACACAACTCTAATTTGCCAACAACATGTTCACTGAGGAGTGTATAGGCTAATCCACACATGTTTGTCTCTACAGACACACCACAGGTAAGGTCTATCTACATTTTGGAGTCAGCAAACCAGAGAGCACTCATAGGGTCAGACATGTCAGGAAAATCAGAACTTAGTACACAACATATACTTCCAGTGAGGCCTGACTTACATCAGACACAGAGTTGCTAGAACACCCATGATCATGAATTGCATGGACACCTAGGTCATTACACTCAGGTTCCACAGACTTGATGCACTACATGTGGAAGTACATGATGCTAGGAGGTTCTACCTACTGTTTCAAAATTACGTAGGTAAATAGTGAAGCAGATGTCTATTGGGAAGCTATTAGCTCCATCAATCTTAGAGAATGTGGGTCTGACAGGCTGACTTAATAGGGGCTGACTTCCATTGCGACTCTTGGTGATACAAGTGTCAGAGACATGACTATCCCCTGTACTCACAGTGGGGCGTACAGGGATGTCCTGCAATCCCTACATGATACCATTGGATACGCATTGGCTAACTAAAAACATGTGAAAACTGCATTCCCACTCATGGAAAAAGTGAAAAACTTGCCCACAGCATCACACCTTGCTATGCGTCCAACTCACACGAGTCCATAACCAGCAAACACAACACATAACAGACATATCAACACTTACTGTAGTGGTTGGGATCCTCAAATGTCACCACCTCTCCCACAGTGTAGGGCGCCGGTCCACCTGTAAGGTATGGAAGGAAGAAATGTGCTCAAAATCTGTGCACAGTGCAACATTTTCAGTATCATTTACAATGTTTACGCTGAATAAGGAAATGGCAGCCATTCAGACATGATGGTACTGCATCTGATATTTCACGGCCAACTTGTACATAGCATGGGTCTCCTGTGACAGTTACACACATATCTGCACACATACATTGGCCCTAAATATCATGTGGTTGCAAACTTGCCCCATAATTGGTGAGCACTAAAAAATATGGAGTATAATCGTCTTATCATGTGCATCCAAGAGAAACATCCAACGCCTGGTTACTTGAGGACTGCATTACCAGTCAAACATGCCTTGTGGCCATGACACATTTAGTGCACATAGGCCCAATGTACAGAGGGAGGGGCATGGACTCCTGTAAGCCATCCTGTTGTTACAGTATAGTCAATTCATGTGGCCCAGCTATGGTGATTTGCACCAACCATGGAGATGTAAAGCCATGTGCATACACTTGGACTGCCATTCATATTTGGATTGTGGCTCAAACGATTCCAACAAACATCTTACGATGTTAGCTGAGGGCACCTTACACCTTTACATGATGTATTCAATTCATGAACTGACATTTATCCTAAAAGATTAAGAAACACAATAATCCCACACATTCATAGTACTTCTGTGAACGCTTTCCTTCCACACTCACCAGACTCACATGAGACCAATGTTTGAGCCACTTTGCTATTATAAATTGTTGTGAAGGCAGCACTCATTTTCAGCATCATGTAGTGATTCTAAAGTCAGTCTAGCAATTGCGTCAACATAGTTGGCCTAAATGTTGGTACATCTGTACTTCTCTGTCAATAATACCTTTAATAGACATGATTGGCTCCTATTTTGTTAGCTGTGCTGACAGAAAGGCTGCACCAATTTCCTTCATGGTAAAGATCCCTGTAAGTTTGCTGAGCACGTGCTACCTGACAGCTAGCAATTGTGATCCTTGCCATAGTGCATCAATGATCCCCTTATATGTCCCCAAAATTACACACAGTCATCAAGTTAGCTGGCAGACATTGCACTAATCCACTGATGTCACTACAGAGCTTTCATTTGTGCACAATAACAATAGTCGTACTCACCAACAGTGCCACCAATCATGATTCCCAGGTGGTCCAAGAGATCCTGCTCCCTGGTGATGAGGTCAGCCCACCGGTGCTTCAGCTGGTGGTCACTCCTCTGGCTGGCATGCACACGCTGCAGGTGATGCAACACCTTTCCCCACCGGATTCTGCGCGCCTCTGTCGGGTAGCCCTGTATGACCCTGCCCCTTGCCTGGATCATGAGCGGCAAGAAATGTATCACCAGCCAGATGAAGCCCCCCAACTCCTCTTCCCCCATCCTGCCAAGACGTGGCCTACCAGACATACTTATAATTGAAGAGAAGGAATAGGGGTAAAAGAAATAGAAAGGGGAAATGGGTGAAAGTAGAGGTAAAAAGACAGAAAAAAAGTAAACCTAAACACAAAAAGAGCCCAACTATCCCCAAACTAACACTACCCACAACAGACTCTCACAAACAAGAAATACACAAGATAAATGGACAAATGTAGACAAAACACAGTACTACAGTATACACAAACAAAATGTATTTCACAAAAGGACTTTACAGATTGCACACAGGACAAAAACAGCACAAAATCTCTGGACAACACTCTCTACACAGCCACACAGTCTAGAAGGATCATAGACTGCAAAGTGAAAGTGAAAGTACACCCACTGTACATAATCTGTAAACAGGATATCCTATTACATCACTTCCTGTATGAAAAGTCCTGCCTTTTTCGCGTTATGCGTCATTTTTTTGTTGCACTAAACTGTATTTGCGTCAATTTTTCTTGAAGCACAGACGTGAATATTAACCCGCATCCACATAATGATACATGGACTGTACAAATATCTGGATGCGGGCTATATTTCACTCCTGTGCGTCAAAAAAAATGATGCAAATACAGTTTTGGTAAACAAAAAATGATGCACACCGCTAGGGATGTCAAAATTACAGTGCATTAACTGGTTTGGGGCATTTTTACTTGTTTTTTGGTTATTTTACATTTGGAACACATCAGAGATTGGCTAATTGAAGACAGTATAGTGTTGATGGTGTATGTTCACATGTGTGACATCATACTGCAGCGGAACATCATCCACTACACCCTTCACAGTATGTTTACAGTTGGCTGACGTCATAGATGGTCATACGTGTGGCCTACATATATGTGTGGCACAAATTGTGCATGTTCGCCATAAGGGGAGGATAGCAATGTGACGCACATATGTACAATACCTATTTGCCTTTGGCTCAAAGTGTGTGCTTTGACAACTAATTTGTTGGTTGACCAGGTGTGTGTGTACATCACATGAAGCATTATTGTACATTTGGTTTTATGAATGTGACGTCCATGTGTCCAACCCTAAGATGCAAGTAAAAATTGGAATGAGCAAGGGCATGTGTTAGTCATACATGGAACAAAACCCGCAAAGTGTACTTCCAAGTTTTAGGGTCACGTAGACACCACATGTGACATAGCATGCACCAAATGGATGGCAGACACATGTTCATGTCAAAGGTCCACAATTTCTACATCCTATGTCCTAGAGTATTGGTAAGAGCTTCCTAGGCACTAGTTGATGAATCCCACAGTGAGTCACACACATGCATTGAGGAAGTGGATACCATGTTGTTTGCACAGACAGACAAGGGTTAATCTCATATGTTTGATGACACCACAGTTGAGGCCATAGAAGTGAGCACCAACTATCAAGTGGCTGTGGTGGACCAGCATACAAGATAGCACATGTCCACATATTTCCAGTGATCAATTGCACATAGGTGTCTTGTTCATGTGTGTGGTCCAATGATGATCCTGTAGATTTTTTGGGATGTAATTTGTCACAGTTCGGAGCAGGACTCCTCATGAGTCAGTGGAAGCTATTCCTGTAACTACTGAGTATCCTTTGTTGATCAATGTGAGTAAAGTAGATGTAGACATGTGAACCAACATGTGGATGGTCCCACCCTGTCACTAAAGATGTGTAATGAGACAGTCAACAGGGCAACCTTGGTGTGCTGAGTGAGATAATGTCTTAATTGTCATGTTCCAGCAGGTGTCATTACAACATTTGTACACAGGTTGGCCTCTGCACTTCCCAGTGCATCTGGGAACATCATAGCCTCTGTGCTGTTTATTCTCGCAGCTATTCACCACACACGGCCCATCACTATGTTGTGTGCACTCTGATGCTGTGTGTGAACTGTCATGGTTCTGACATTTGTGTATTAGTCATGTACATTATCAGAGGTTGCTGGTTGTGCTGAAAGCCCCGTACCCAATCCCTGCCTATGACCCTGGGACACTGTCACACTTTGTCATTCATGCATAAATGCAACCCAGAAAAGGGATGGACCATGATTTTTGCATTTCCAAGAGGATTTAACTCAAATGGTACAGTTAAAAGGCAGATGATGCTATACAATGTATTTGTGTATGCATGGTAGAAGCCCATGCCCAATGCCCCCTGATGAATGGCAGGTTTGCTAACGCAAGTGTGGTACATATGTAGGCACAGGGATACTTTAGTGTGACGCACAGACAGTTGCCAGTCATGCTGACAGAATGCAAGATGATTCAGGAGCCAGCTACTGGATAAGTTACATAATCAGTGGTCTGACTGAGACTGTTTGGAGGACAAACTAGACAGTTGACATGTCAATCTGTGTATGTCCTGTGTTTTTGAAGGTGACAAATGAACCCAAGGGCTGTGTTACACGGCTTAATTAATATCAATGCTTGATGATGTATTTGACATAATGGCAACTCCTATGCTGTTCCAGGCATCATCAGGGGCAGTGCTTTTTGTAATGGGTGGTGTGCATGGAGGTGATCACAGGTGTGGGCTGCATCTGTTTCTCACCAGTCCTGTAGGTGAGACTTGCATTCTAAGGGCCATCATACATTTTCACAAGGGGAAGCAATCTACATGTGGTAACAGGGCTTTGAAACTAGAAGACAGTGTATAAATTGACCTGACGTCCATGCAGTCAGATGTTCTTTGACATTGGCATACCATAGGAAAGGGTGTAGCACACTGGTTTGCTAATGTTGGTCTGTGTTTGTATAGGAGGTATTATCAGGGTATACATCTTAGTATTCCAGGGACCTCTTCCGACAGGTGAGTTGTGACCAGGTGCATGGGTGTGTAATGAGTTAGGAAATGGGCTGACATGTACATGGAATGTCATGTGCGCAATGCATGTCATATGTGTGGCACTTGTGCTGTCTATGTTCTGCTTCTATGGAACTCTAGTCACAGATATTCCTTGCAAATATTGGATGCAGTTGGACTAAATGCTGTCAAGGGTCTTATCAGACATTCCTGTTAGTGATGCCAAAGCACATTGACTGCCTCATGTATGAGGCTTGTTTTCCCCTTATTGAGTGATGGTGTCATAGTTGTAGTTGCTGCGTTGGACCTTGCTTTCAACATGTATGTGTGAAATAGTTGTGGTCCTCTGCTATAGGCCTTCAAAGGAGATATGTACATGATATATGTCATTAAGAGTGTGTGTGTATGTGACCATTGTATGTTAGGCATCACATAAGCTCTGGTATGTTCTGTGTCCTACTCAGTATCTCAGCAATGCTCCATGAGGCAACACTCTAATTCTGATAAGTAGAGATGAAGGTGTGTAAAAAGGAATAGCCAGACCATGATATGGTGATTATAATAGATGTTTATTTACATTAGTTAACTAAAGTGGTGAAGGTGATCATATTCAGAAGAAATTATTTACAATCTGTTGCCATCTGCGTATACCAGCAGCTGTGTTCTGTAGTTCCCCCTCCTGTTGCAGGCCATCCTCCTCCTCTTCCTCCTCTTCAGGCATGTGTGGCTCTGGTTCCAGGAGGGGAATGTTGCTTCTGATACAAATGTTGTGCAATATTGCACATGTGAGGATGATCCTACAGACCATCTCGGGGGAATATAGGAGGCTACCACCAGTGATGTCGAGGCAGCGGAACCTTGACTTGAGGATGCCGAAGGTCCGCTCGACAATGCTGCGTGTCCTTCTATGGGCCTCGTTGTATGCACGCTCTGCAGCTGTACTCAGGTGCCAAATGGTGTCATAATCCATGGCTGGATGCCATATCCCTGATCAGCTGCAAGAGAAAATGAATGGGATCATGTTGATGTAGCTGGCACTATTGAAAAGACCTTTAATGGCAGTAGTTGTCTTGTGTTGTCTGTGACTCTTTTCTGTACTAATGTGACATCCTATGCTTGTAGGCTATACCATCTGCATTGTGTTGTTTCCTTGGCTGAACGAGTGTTTGTCTGCTAACCGTTTGTCAGCAGTATGTTTGGGGATTTTCAGTACAGGGTGCCCTCCCTAGCATTGTGACTTGTGAAACAGGTGTCCGTGTGTCTTCTCTGGGGGTGAGATGATAGTTCCATGCACAGTTAAAATTGAAAGTGTTGTTAACACGTTCATATGAAAGTACCCTGGACATCCCATACCTTGACACTTATGCAATGTATTAATGTAAAGGTCATTGGGACACTTACAATTTGCAAGGTGACATTTAGGCAACCACACTCATTGACGTCTTCAGATTAGGCTGTACAGTAAATTCCGATGTGTGACAGGTTCAATGGTGACTTAAGAAACATGGCTAGCGATGTCAGGACCTCAGTGTGTTCCTGTTGACATGTTGCTGTTGTGGTGTATGTGTTGTGTGTCCTAGAGAGTTGCTGTGCAGTGTGTATATAAGTAGGTTTTTGTACTTACCAACAAGTAGTCCATTGCCACACCGTCCATCCTGGAAGTGTTCATTGATGGTGCAGTAACGGAAGATGTATGAGTCATGTACACTCCCAGGATATTTAACCACGATGTTGGTGATCAATCCTTGGTGATCGACTATGGCCTGCACGTTGATGGAATGTGTGTGCTTCCTGTTGCGGTAGAGGTGTTCGCTTGCAGCAGGTGGCACAAGGCTTACATGTGTGCAGTTGATTGCACCAAGGACGTTTGGGAAGCCACTGATTGCGTAGAACCCCTGTTTTGTTTCCTGCTGCTTCTGCAGTGTGTTAGGGAAGCAGATGTGGCGGGGTGTCAGTCTCATGATGGCGTCCAGTACTTTGGGCAAAAAGGCGGAGAATGATGGTTGTGATATTCCGCCAACCAGGGCACCAGTTGTTTGAAAAGAGCCACTTGTCAGCATGTGAAGTATGGCAAGCAGCTTTGTTTCTGTTGGGATGGTGCGGGTGTCACCAAAGTGGGGGTCACCTGCTGTTCAATGTTTCGCTGCAGCTGCTGAATGGCCTGCCAGTTCAACCGGTACCTCTGAATGATGTTGTGTTCCCTGAGGCCCTGAAGGGTTGTTCTTGGGCGGAATATCCTCTCCTGCTGTCTGCGCTGCCTTTGGGGTCCCTGCTGGTGTTGTTGTAGCTGCTGATGTTGCTGCTGGGCTCTCCGTCTGCGTGCATGCTGGATTAGAATCACCTCCATGGCTCCCTGTTGCTGCTCTGCTGCTCTGCTGTTTGTTCTGTGTGTTCTGATTAAATACAGGTATGTTTGCCCCATTTTAACGCCTGTCCTGACCCAGGCATTAATTTTTGACGCAAATCGGGCTGTGCATCATTTTCTTGCTCCGCCTCCCGGCCGTGCGTCATTTTTGCCCAAAAGCATAAAAACTACGCACGGCCCTTTAAGCCATTTTTTGGGCGGGAACGCCTAACTTGCATATGATTAACACAAGGCGGGTTGCCGCATCCAAAAAATGACGCACACAGCAGAATTTTGTCGGCCGCGTGCTCGGGCGTCAAAGTTTAAATACGGGACAACGTTTGCGCTGATTGTGCGTCAAACATTTTGACGCACAATCGGCGCAGACGGAGTATAAATATGCCCCAAACTGTGCAAAATTACTGTTTAAAATATGTAGCATAACAGATGTGTCAATTCACGTACAAAAGAACTACTATGTTTTAAACAACTTAACCACAATGCATTGACAAGGAAATATGTCTTACACAAAAGGTGTGACACAAGGTGAGATTTGGATTAAATCCTGCTAGCCACTTCACTGAAGAACCCTATATCACTTCACTTTAGATCATGGAACTCATTAAGCAAATTTTCATTGTCCTTGCATCACGCAAGGTAGCACAAGGGTGACTCAACACCTAGAAAGATGATCAGCAAGCCATGCAATGCAAACTTGTGTGGCCCTGCATATCGTGGTAAAGCTATAGTAAAGTAAAGCAGCGCAAGTCGCTGCCTTGCGTTGCTCTGCCCCAGGGAGGCATTCTATGGATGGAGTGCGGGAATTCCCATGCATCCACTGACAGATTTTGGCACATTCCCTGATTTACCAAGACTGATGAACCTGGGAGTGCATCAAAATGCTATGCCGTCCCAGGGGATGCGTAACAAGGAGAAATATATTTGTCCTTGTTTTTTCCTCTTTCCACATGTGCTGTATTCTGCAGCATAAAAAGAAAGAGGAAAAAGCCGCAGAAGATTGTTTCTGTGGAGGAAGGTGTCCCATCCTGTACAAAAACAATCTTCTCTGCATGCAAGCACCTTTGCACCATGGTGCAAGGGTGTCTGCAATGGGGATAGGCAGCAGTTTGCGTGCGAGGGCAGGCAAAGAGCTGGAATATGCCATATATTGATAGATATGGCGCATTCCTGCCCTCTCCTTTTCACCAGTGCAGCAGTGTGTCTTGTGGCATTGCCTTGCGTGAAAAAAATGATAAATATGGCCCTTAGTATTTAACTAGGGGTGTAACACAGGCCCCTGAAGTACCTTCGATGCAGGGGTTATCTACCCCTTCACGGGGCCCGAACCTTTAGAGGGCCCACACTCATTTCAAAGCCAATTAATATGTTTGAGATATGAGAGACCCAGCGGCCGCTTATCACACTCCACCATTTTACATATATTTCACTGTATTAATAATTAAGTAATGATTAGCTTTCAATGGCTGTTTCGTTGCAATGAGAGTTAATTTAAACTGTGGAACCCGGGATTATTTCTGCATTTAATACTCCTAATTTATGGAATTACTGTACAGCCATATTTGACGAAGACGCAACCAATTAAGGTTAATGTTGTGCTGACGTGCTGTCTATTATCTCTTGTTTGTAAAGTCTGGCGAGGACATGTTTATTTACAGTAGATTTATTCGCTTAGCATTACTTTTAAATCTTTATTGCATTTCTACGAACAGCACGTTGGTAGTACATCATCATGACTGATTATTGGACGGAATCACTTCAGTTTGCTCTGGGTTACCGTTGACACGAGGGGAACTCGATAAACCATGAATTAGTTTAGAGCTCTGTTTAGCTCAATTTGTTGCTATAAGTTACCTTTTGTGAGCTAGAATATCCTCTTCCGGACTGAAAATCAGTCTAACCGAATGACACCAGGGGTCAATTTAATCCGTGTCTCATGTGGGGAGGCCTTTTCACCGCCGAATTTAGCCGTCAATAAACTGTACTTTTCTCTATAGAAATATGCGTGAAAAAAATAAGCTTATTTGCAATGTGGTTCACATGTTTAGGGTCTTTGAAGACAACAAAACTTGAACCACATCAGACTCTCCTTTAAGGTTGTGGCTTTCCATCCACTATGAGGACAGATTCCATGTGCTCTTTGGGGTGTTTACAGAGGAGGTCTTTGGAGGATCGGATGGCAAACTCATTGATAACATAAAACTATAAAGCGCCTTCAAAATGCCGTGAATTCGTTTGAGCTAGTATGGACTCAGTAAATGTTAATAACACACTGAGAACAGTGTCCCCATATTAACTGATTAACAAATAAACAAATTATGAGACTAAATAGTTTAAGCCCCAATTCTTAACTTAGTGACATTTGACTTGTAGCTGTTTTTGAAAGGAAATGTAATCAGACTCACTAATGTTTAATGTGGGAACAAAAATAGACATTGTCCCTGAAGTTAATGAGGAAATTACTCCCACCAACCCAAAGGCGGCCTAAACCCGTTCTTATTTGATGGAGGCGGTAATGGTAGAGTGCAGGAAACCACCTTCCCTGTGACGAGCTATTGGCATGACCTGGATCTGAGCATGAGGAAGGCAAACTCCACTACACCGCTCACAAAGTAGAAACCAGGCTAGTAGTAGGCAGAACTATCTCAAACTTTCCAGGTCTGGACTAAGGAAGAACATCTACAGTGTTCTATGCATGCTGTTCTTTACAGACTAAGAGCAAAAAAGAAAACAAAAACACAATGTGTCCACAAAACAGTGTAATTGATGTCCTTTTACTCACATATAAAACGCATAGAAAGTTAACTCACGGGTACACTCATCAATCCGTTTTTGAGTCACCACAGCCATAAATATTCGCTATTTGGAGTTTGCCGTGGTCACGTTCTAGGTCAGTTGACATGTCTTTTTACTCATGACACAGAAGACATCACAATCTCTTTGTTTTTTTTTTATGTTCTGTTCTATTTTAGGTTGTGGTGATTTTTAAAGTGCAGTATCACCCAGGAGGGTTTTCTGGCAGAGAGTAGGTGAGAGTCTAGCAAGCCTTGGGACAAGAGACGCTATTCCAAAAGGCAGATCCTCAGCTTCTTTTATAATTCACGAAGTAGGAAGGAGGCTCAGATGTGTAGTGGCAGGTCATTCCTTTCTTTAGGAGCAATGTAGGACAAATCTTGACCACTGGATCTGGTTCTCTGTAGGCGTGGGAAGTATGAGAAATGGAGTCTGGTCAAGCAGAGATATCTTGAAGATTTGTGAAAGCAGATACAATTGTTGAGAAATGCTGGCCTGATTTATGTAATACCATAAAAGTGTGTTTGATGAGTATGAAATGTGCTTGTTTGTGTATGGCTAAACAGCGTAGCTTAGTGAGGTGAAGTGAGATGTGTTCGCAATATGGGAGGTTGAAAGTTATTCTGGACGCTGGCTTCTGAATGGTCTGCTATGCCCCAATGAGTTTTTTTATTCCACCATAGAGGCTGTTTCTGTAGTCCAACTTGGTTGTGACTAGCACCTGGGTGTTGGTTCATAGCTTTTGAAGATCTTTCTCTGAATTTTCAGGGTGTTGTAGCAATAGGAAGTGACAACATTGACTTGGATGGTCACATCCAGTTTTCAGGCAATGAAGATCCCGAAGTTCTTGGCATGTGTGGTGGGGGGGGCGGGGTTGGCCCTAGCTTACTCGGCCACCAAGTTGAGTGCCATGAAGATGGGCTCTTGCTGAAGGTGACAATTTTGGTTTTGTCAGTGTTCAGGTTCAGGGTATTGACCTTCATCCAGTCAGTGATTTCAGTAATGCATGCAGTGAAATTGTCCCGGGTGTTGGGTGTCTTGTCTGAGAGCGAGTTAAAAGTTACATGTCATCAGCATAGGAGAGGACGTTAATGTTGTGCAAACAAACGATTCTGGCCAAGGGAATCTTGTGAGTGTTGAAGACTATTGGGATTAGGGAGAATCCTTAGGGGGACTCCGGAGATGAGGTCTCGAGGGTCCAACGTGATGTGTACCAGGTTGACTGACTAGGTCCTGCCAGTCAGCAATTAACAGATCCATCAGAGTATGGGTCAATGGATTCTGATGTCAGGCAGGTATTGGATAGCGAGTTGGTGGGAAACTGTAAAACTCTGCAGCGAGGTCCAGAAGGATGAGGGACACTGTGTCTTCTCTATTTAGGATCATGCTAATATTGTATGTAGCACTGAGAAGGAAACCTTCTGTGCTCTTACATGATGACACATAATGCAATGTCTATATCAACAAGCAACAAACAGTGTATGGATCTAAATCATCATATGCACATCAGAAAACCTAATTTAAACAAGCAGCTGTTTTGGCAATCTAAAAATACATGTTAAGCTAAAAATTGTCAAATCCACTGCTGTGCATTGACATGTGCGTCCCAAAGTCTCAACAATAAAAAAGAAGTCACTCACATTTACTCACTCTTTTTAGAATGAATTGGAATTGCAGGTCTACTTTTCCTGTCCATATCATATGCACATTCATGAATATCATACATTACCCAATGGTGGTCATCACTGGATAGTTACAGTTAGGACCACATATGTATAGTAAATTAATTTTTTGGTTTGCTTATAACTTTGGTGCCATTTGATGAATCTACACAAAACATTCTAAAAAATGTCCCGCCCACCTCAGCTTCTTCCTGGAAAGTCTCAGGCTGATCTATTAGGTGTTAGTAATGAAAAAGGAGGGTCCCAAACTAATTTTCCTTCTTTATTTTTCCTTAGGAAAATTGAACAGCAATACTGCAGAAACTGCTGAATGGAATTCCAGTAAATAAGAGAGAAAGCTAGATGATGACCCAGAAAACATTATTTTTTTCATTTGATGGAAATCCATCGAATAGTTTTTGAAAAATGAAGGTTCAAACTGTTTTTATATATCATGCCGCAGAAGTTCAGCAGAGCCAACACATCAAAAGGTTTGATCTGGTTGGCTTCTATCACATCAACAAAGATGAGTTGGCAGCCATTTATTGACTTAGGGAGTGTTAATGTGGCGTAGTACCACCAACAGGCTGGCGGTACATACCACCATTTTATGAGAATAAGCAGGTTGGCTGAGGCCAACCTGTCAATCCTCCACTCATACCGCCATAGCGGTATCAGCCACCAGGCTGTAGATGTCAACCTCCAGCCCAGCGGCTGGCACAGTACTGCCGGCGTCATTATGAGCCTGCCTACCACCATGGTTTTAGTGGCATTAGCAACGCCATGAAAACCATGGTGGTAGGCTCTACTGGTGACAGGGAATTCCTTCCCTGTCACCGGTAGGTGGCTCCCCCAACCCCTGACACTCACCAGATGCAGATGCATCCTAACCCCATCCATCCAAACTCCCTTCCCATCCCCTCTGATCAACACACACACCCCCACCTCCTCCAATCAACACACCTCCCCACCTCCTCAGATCAACATACACACCCCCACCCCATCCGATCAACACACACAGCCCTTCCCCTCCAATCAACACACACCCCACACTCCTTCTGATCAACACAAACTCCCCCACCATACACGCACACACAACTGACCCCACAGCCAAACACACACACATCATCCCCCTCCCTCTACCCCCACCAGCCACAACGTCCCTCACCCCCTCTCCGCATACACGCACACAGACACTCACAGACACTCACACGCACCACGCATACACCCATTCACTATCAGTGCAATACACACATTCATACACTGCATACACGCATTCGTGCACGCATACTTACAGACATATTGACACACATTCTTACACAATCACACTGACATGGAGGCACGCACTCACTTCACCATTCTTACACGCATTCACTCACACACATACAAACACACAAACTATACAACACACACAGATGCATTCACACACGCACTCACACATTCAGACAAACACACACAACGCATCCACCCTCCAACCCCCCTCCCCTGTCAGACGCCCAACTTACCTTGTCCGGCGAGGAGGTAGTTCGTCAGGGAACGGGAAGGGGCACTGCTACTGCCAGCATCGCCCCACCAGCAGAACACCGCCAAGCTGTATTACTGGACATAATATGTCTGCCAGCGTTCTACTGGTGTGGCGGTGCTGGTGGTAGCAGCGCCAGCTTACCACCGTCGGCTAGCATGATCACTTCTGGATTTCCGCCCTTCTTGTGGCAGATGTCCGGCAGTGATCATAATCTGGCGGACAGATGGTAGCCGCGGTGAAGGTATTTTGGTGGCCGTCACCATGGCGGTGAGCAGTTTTTACCACCAATGTTAAAATGACCCTTTACCTGTCAAAAATGTTCAAAGAAACATATAGATGGCAGGGTAGGGATGCCCTGCCCTCCCTAATTTGGTTGCGGGGGGCTCAGAGGGACCCACCCTTGAGCCCAAAACTTGTTTTTTTAATCAGTGTTGTGGATCTGTGGAGAATCCATAAATTCATGGCTCTGTATGAAAAAATTGTCTCTAGTCTGTTTTAAAAATCACCCCTTTGAGTTGAGCCGAGACCCGGGAGGGGGGGTTGATGCATTCATATTTATAGGGGAGGGGGCCTCCCTCCCTGGGCCCTGTTTAGGACTAAGGGCCAGATGTAGCAAGGCTTCTGCGCCTCGCAAACAGCAAAAAAATCACTGTTTGCGAGGCGCAAAAGCCACCTTGTGATGCCCATTTCCATTTTGCGACTTGGTAACCTGGTTACCGACTCCCAAAATGGAAATGCGACTCGCAAATAGGAAGGGGTGTTCCCCTTCCTAATTGCGAGTCGCATCGCAATGCAGAATTGCTTTGTGACCGCCAACGCGGTCGCAAAGCAATTCGTAGTTACCACCAGTGTCACACTGGTGGTAACCCATTCGCAAAAGGGAAGGGGTCCCCATGGGACCCCTTCCCCTTTGTGAATGGCCCTGAATTTTTTTTTCAGAGCAAGCAGTGGTCCTATGGACCGCCTGCTCTGAAAAAATGAAACTGACACATTTCATTTTTTCGTGTGTAATGCAACTAATTTTCCTTTAAGGAAAACAGGCTGCATTACAAAAAAAAAACCGGCTTTATTGAAAAGCAGTCACAGACATGGTGGTCTTGTGTCTCCAACAGGCCACCATCCCTGTGAGTGCTGCGACTCGCAAGGGGGGTCGCAAATTGCGACCAACTCATTAATATTAATGAGGGTGGGCCTTTGCGACCGCCTTGCGACTCGCAGATGGTGTCAGGGACACCATCCTGCATCCGGCATTGCGACTCGCAATTTGGGAGTCGCAATGCCGGAATTTGCTATAAGAGTCACTATTCACTATGGTGCTTTTTATAAAAATTGGAGGGGCTGCATGCTCCCCATTCCCGGCGTCTTTGTAGGCTCAGGGGACTCTTCCCCCAAAGCCATTTTTTATTAAACTGGGAGGGGTGAGAGGCCCCTTCCCTGATTCTCTTTAGGCCCCAACGACCCCATCACCTGGGGATGATTCTTTCTTAGGAGAGGGGGAATGCACCCACATACCTGAGCCTCTTTGAGGCCCATTGGACCTCATCCCCTGGGCACAGTGTTTTTTTTTGGAGGGGCAGGTGGGTGTCTGGCCCCTCTTATTCTGAGACCTGTTCTGAGGACCCCATCCTCTGGGACTGTTTTTAATTACATTGGCAGGGGTTAAGTGGTCCTTCTCTCTGATCTGTTTAAGGCTCCGGAAACTTCATCTTCCCAAAGTGGTTTGGGGGTGCACAGCCCCACTCAATGAGCCTTTATAGGCCCCAGGGACCCCATGCCCCACGGCTAATTCTTTTATTAGAGTAGGGGCCTGTGTCTCCCTCTCCCAGAGCCTCTTTCAGGAGGCACCAGGAACACACCCCCAGAAGTCTGTTTGGTTTAATTTGGGGAGTGGGGGTGTCAGGCCCCTTCCTGGCTAGCAGAAACCCCATTCTCTAGGGCCTCATACAGGTACAGTGCCCCATCCCCTGGGACACTGGTGATACCTGCCTGTGGGAGTGCAGGTAAGAAATAAAAACTTTATTCCCTGTCTCCACTCTCCCAGGTCGGGAACACAACTTTGCTTCTGCCCGGACAAGAACAGAAAAAGATACTGCTTCATTATCAGTGGGAGCAAACTGAAAGAGTTGGCTCCTGCCAGCACTAAAATGGGTGCCGGCTGCGAATACAGCTAGGTTTTAGGGGATCGTGGGCCTCCCCCTGCTGCCTCCAACACTTTAGATGTTGTGAAAAGCCCAGTTGGTGAATGGAGAATCAACAAGAACTGTGGGGGATCTGGGGCTACCCCCATTGACCCCAATAATTGGCAATGTTGTGGATGCCACACGTGGGCACCAGAAAGTAAGAAAAAAGTGAAGGATGGACTGCTTGAATTAATCTCAGCCAATAGTAATTACTTGGGGCCTCATGCCAGTCCATCACTAGTTTGCCTACCATGCAACCTTAGTTCACACCCTGATACCTCAAAATCATTCTTGACCCTCTTCCAGTGGGCAATTAACCGGTCCTCCTCCCCAAGCCTAAGAAGACCTCAAAGACACCTTTCTTCGTAACCATATCTATAAGTAAGGGGAAGGGGGCAGCATGGCCAACCTGTTATAAGCACCCAAATCCTGCGCCATGCATGGTGGCCCTGCAGCCAGGCCCTGTGGCCATCCCCGCACCCTTCATGGCCATTGGCCATGTGCGGCAGGGGATAGCCTCAGGACATGTGGCCAACCATTTATAAGCACTCAACCCCACGCTATTCCCAGCCTTTGGCCGTGCGCAGCGGGAGGTTGGCACTGCAGCCAACCATCTATACGGCCCCCTCTCTGCCCAATTCAGACCCCGGCAAAGTATTCAAAGAGACAGGGGGTTGCATGGGCCCCTCCCTGGGCCAATATTGGCCCCAGGAACTGTATCCTCTGCACCCTGCCCAATTATTTTAAGGGAAGTGGGCTGCACACCTCTCCTCCTCGGGTGATTTTGTCTCCAGGACCCCATCCCCTAGGGACCAGCTAATTATTAGAATAGGAGGGAGCTGGGTGGCCCCCCTCCTTGAGCTGATTTTGGCCAAATCCTACACGTCCGGGTCAATGATTAAAAGGAAAAGGAAGCCATGAACCCTGGGTTGATTCTGGCCCCTAGGACTCTATTCCCTGGCCCGGCCAATTATTGCAAGGGGACGAGGGCTATGTGGCTCACCTCCATGGGTCTATTTTGACCTTAGGGACCCCATTCCTTAGGGCCCAGCCAATTATTAAAAGGGGAAGAGGTGCCACATAGCCCCTCTCCCTGGGCCAATTTTGGCCCCGGGGAACCCATCTCCCAAGGCCTGGTCAATTGATGAAAGGGGGGGGGGAGCCTCCTCTGGCTGATTTTGGCCCCAGGGACCACATTCCCCAGGGCCCAGCCATTATTAAAAGGGGGTGGGGCCAAGAGGCTCATTTTCCTGCGTCGATTTTGGCCCCAGGGACCTCATCCCCCAGGGCATGGCCATTTTTACCAGTGTGCATTGATAGGGACTGTGGGGGTAGCTGTCAACATAGCTGTTTTCCTCTGGCTCTGCACCATGCTTTCTAGGGCCCACCTCCAGGAAACTCCAACTCAGTGTGCCTTAATGGCACTGGGTATTAAAGTGGAGAGGTGATGGAAAAGGTGTGGGAAGGGGACAGTGGGGAAGGAGATCCGGAAGGAAAAGGGTAGTACACAAAGTATTACCATCAAAATAATAAATCTGTTCTAATAGTGCTTATATCAATACTGTGCCAAGAACTGCACTGTATATAAAATCACCGTTATGATGGTTTTGGAATAGGATGCTGTTTAATGCAGTATGATTCAGCTCACACTCCGAGATATCACAGCATTGTTCTCCTTAGATCTTCACACACACAACAGTTATAGGCACTGTTTTCACTCTTTTAAGTCTTTTATACACAATTACATGCTATCATCAATGTCCTCCCGTAGGATTAGTTTAAACACATTCTTATCATAATTCAATGAGGAAAAAAAGAGACTTTTTCCAGAGACGCCGAAAAGTCTACTTGTAATCAAAGATCAGTTGGATTCACTGTCTTTCACTGCATGGTGATATCATCACAAATGCAGCCATTGAAAATATATGCAAAGCTGAATTCTTCCCACTGAAGGGCTTACTGATCAGAGCACTGGCTGCTCCGCACATAGCATGCAATAGGTGCAGGAACCTTTCTGGGCATTTGGGAATCAGAAGACACACAATCGGCACCGGTCTTAGAGTCGACCAGGGGAGTGAAAAAGCTCTGCTGAGGATTGCCAGAAATTGAGACTCTGCTCATTGTGCTTAACAGCGCAACTATCAGAAGCTGAGAAAGTTCACCGGACGATCGGAAATCCTGCTCCAATGATGATTGCAGAATAGTGAGATGCTATCACAGGGCTGGGCCGCATATATGAGGTTGGGCCACACCCAAGATGGCTGCCTTGTGAGGCAGCTGAGAAATGGAGTTCTTAATGCTCCCCATATGTAAAAAAGAAACAGGCCTTTTAAGTCTGTGAAAAATGTTACACATCAGAATATTTTAAACCCCCTGAGCAGGACATCAAAGCCACCAACAACAGAGCATGCAAAGTGTATTTTGCCACATCATGACAGCTTAATGTGGTGAGCACCTTCAGAACAGGGAGTCACCCATAAGAAGGCACAAGAAGCGCTGTGAGAGTTGCACAGTGTAGATGGGGTGGGCCCTAGAATGCACACCGACAGAGCACTGACAGTTCTCCCCACCCTTCAGGGCCTAGCTTGAGGGGATGGAGGATCACAGAACAAGGGAAGCATGTACATGGTGCACGGCAACCCAAGAGTCATTTTTAGGGCCTTACCCTTTCCAGGATACCAAATTCCAAGGTATAATCCTGGGCAGTCTGGAATCTAAAATGGCACAAATCTTGTATTCCAACTCGTCAAGAATCAACACCCAGGGTGTGCGAGATAGGGAAATGTCCTCTGTTATGCATTTTAAACAACACAGATGTTTCCCATGCAATTGTAACCACGCTTGCCTAAACAACAGATGGCTGTTTCTGTGCCTTAACCATATGTGTGGTTAAGGCATAGAAAGAGAGGATACAGTGAAGTAAATGGGGCAGGGACAGGAGTGGGTGGGTGGATTAAGGGATTTGAGTGAGTGGGGTTGGCTAATTTTCTTTTTAAGGGGTGGGGATGGGGGTTTGGGTATTTTTTTAAGGAGCTAGGGTGGGGGTTGGGCTAGGGGTGGAAGTGACACGGTGAGGTAAGTGGGCGGGGGCAGGGGTGGCGGAATAAGGGTTTGGGGGTGGGCTATTTTTTTTACAGAATTAGAGTGGGGGTTGGGCTAGCGGTGGGAGTGATGCAGTGAGGTAAATGGGCAGGGGTGCTTGCGGATTAAGGGATTGGGGTGGGTGGGGGACTAGGATGGCTATTTCTTTAAGAGGTGGGTTGGGAGTTTGGGCATTTTTTTAAGGAATTAAGGTGGGGGTTGGGCTTGGGCAGGAGTGATGCGGTGAGGTCAGTGGGGCTGGGGCAGCAGTGGCAGGTGGATTAAGGGATTGGAGTGGGTAAGGGCTGGGATGGGATTTTTTTTATTAGGGGCGGAGGTGGGAGTTTGGCTATTTTTTTAAGGGCTTAGGGGGAGACTTGATTTACTTTTTGCTTTTGGGTCAGGAGTGGAGGGGTATGGGTATTTGTTTTACTTAGGGTGGTGGCGGAGTTGTTTATTTTTAAAGGGGTTGGGGAAGGTTTAAGGGAGGGAGGAGAGAAGAGGAGGAAGGATCGGCAGAGGACATGTTGAGGTAAGTGGGGTTGGGGCAGGGTTGTGGGTAGCTTTTAGCGGTGGGTCGGATTTAGGGCTTTGTCAGGGTACTTTAGCTTTAGTTTGTAGAGGTGGGGAGTCAGGGTATTTTTGTTTTATGGCTCATTCGGGGTAGTTTACTTATTAGGGGCAACATTTTAGGGCTCAGGGCAGGTGGGGGATGTCATGGTAGTTTATTTTTAGGGGTGGGGGAGTTGGGATAGTTTCTTTTTGGGGGGGCTCAGGGCGAGTGGGGGGTTGGGGTAGTTTATTTTTAGGGGTGGGACAGTTAGAATAGTTTTTTTTTTAGGTTTAGGGGTGGGGTGGGAGTACTTTATTTTATAGGGGAGGGTGGGGTTGTTGGTATTGTTTTTTTATTAGGGTGAGTGGGGGGACGGGATAGTTTTGGGCCTCAGGGCAGGTGTGGTATGATAGAACCTCTCATGCCACTTTGCATGCTGTTTCAACACATGCCTTTACAAGGCATGATTTTACAATGAAAATGTGTTGTAAAGGCATGCATGGAAACAATGCAGTCGTTGTTCCAACCACATTGTTAAGGCATGCGTGGTTCCAGCATGCGTGGTTCCATCTTACAATTGGATGCATAGGGTGTGTGGCAATTTGTAAGTGAAAGGGTTCACTTGCCTCATCACACGGTAGGATCCTGTGACCTTTGTGTGAAACATGTTCTTGTGTTCAAGCATAATGTGATGGGTAGATAATTGTACCTTATCACTTGGTTGGTAGTGTGCCCATGTCTATGGTGCTTATTGTATTGGTGTTTGTATGTCTTGTTGGCCTTTTCAAAGTCCTCATATATGTGGGCGCAAGTGTTATGAATGTTTTGGAAAGCGTCCTCACTGCAGGTGTAATATCTGCTGAGCAGGCATAATAATTTGGAGTGTATTAGGATGATAACCATACAATCCAAAAAAAAGGAGTGGTACCAGTGGGAGAATGATAGGAATTGCAAGCCACAATAAAGAGTCTGTTGTTTCCTCTGCGTACCATCATAAATATTGCTTGAGGGTTTGGTTCAACCATTTTGTCTGGCCATCCATTTGTGGGTGATGGCTGGCAGATAAGGTTGAGGAGATCTGTAATGCCTGACATCAGGTTTGGCAAAATTGAGATGAGAACTGAGCCTCACGGTCTGAGAGCATTGTAGTACGGGACACCGTGCAAACATACTATGTGCTGTAATGGAAGCATTGCAATTTGACTGGATGCTGTTAAGCCTGTGCATGCTATAAAAGTGGGCACATTTGGTGAGACTATCTACTACCACAAGAATCACTGACTAGTGTTGCACCTTTGGGAGTCCTGTAATAAAATCCAAAGAAGTATGTTCCCATGGTCCAATTGGGTTAGGAAGACATTGGAGGAGAACTTTTGATTTGGAGTGGTCAGTCATGAGCACATCTTTCATACTCATTAACCATTTGTTTTATATATTTTTGTAGTGTTGGCCACCTGAACTATTGTTGTATTATTTCCAATATCTTTGGACATTCTGGATGTCTGGCTGGAGGACTGTAATGCAACCAATGAAATACGGTTAACTGTAAATCTGGAGTGGGAATGAAAAGATGAGAGTCAGGTATCAGTAGACCTTGTTTAATGGTTCATTTTGGATGTTCTCTCAACCAATTTTACCAGTTTGTCACCTGAAAATTATCTTGGGTTATATATACCTCGGCAGCAACTGCGCAAATTACTTTTGATGGTGTTATGATGGGTTAAGCAGGTCCAGTTATACGTACAGTGCTAGAGTATTGACGTGATAAAGAACAGCTTTTTGATTTAGATTCCAGGCTTGAAGGTCACTATATGTCAAACTCAAGTCAAAAGAAGAAAGCATCCATCAGTTGTCATGTGGTAAGAAGGTGGGCAGAGCTCACGAACTGCAGATTTTGATGATCTGCGAAAACTATGATGATATGCTTAGCCCCTATTAAATAATGTCATCATTCTTTAAAAGAGTCTCTAATAGCTGTAACTCTTTTTCTGCAATTACACAATTTTTTCTGTGTCATTCAGCTTCTGGGACATATATGCAACTGGATGCAATTGTCCTTATCATGATTTCTTTTGTGACAGGACTGACCTGATGACGACATCTGAAGCTTCCGCTTCCACAATAAAAAGGTTGCTCAAAATTGTGATGAGTCAAGATTAGGTCTGGGGTGAATGTGTTTTTGAGAGTGGTAAAAGCTGTGTTGTCTTCTAAGCTCCATACAAACTGTTCCTTCTTTCTCAACGGTCTGGTAATGTGTGCCACAATTCATGAAAAATGGGCAATAAAACTGTGGTGAAGATTAGAAAAGTCAAGCAATTATTGTACGTCTCGGACCGATGATAGTATTGTCAATCTGATACTGCCTTGATTTTTCTGTCCACCATTTTCATTCCTGAATGTGAAAGCATGACACCCAAAAACTCCATGGTGGTAAGGTGAAACTCACATTTGCTGAGCTTATAATACAGATGGTGTTCTCTGAGTCATCAAGATCTTTTTCACATGATGTTGATGTTCAGCTTCGCTATTGGAATAGATAAGTATATCGTCAATGGATACTTTAGCAAAAAAGTCCATGTATTCCTGTAGGACATCATTAAAAAAACTGAAACACCACTGGTGCATTACACAGTCCAAAGTGCATCACCAGATACTTGAATAAGCAATATTGAGTCTTGAAAGCAGTTTTTTACTCATCCCCTGACCGCGTTTGTACCAAGTGGAGTGTTCCTCTCAAATCAAGTTTGGTATAAATCACTGCTGATTTGACTTGATCCAAAATAACCAAAATGAGAAGTAGAGGGTACTTGTTGTTTATAGTAATTTTGATGAAACTTGATAGTCACTGCAAGCCCTTAGTTCTTCATTGGCGTTTGGGACAAAGAAGAGTGGAGATGCCTCCTGGGAATTTGGAGGGCTGTATGAACCTGTTGTCCAAATAATGATCAAGATGTTCTCTTGAAAACTGGGATTCTTGATCTTACAAGGCAGAAATATGACAACTTGTTAAGGTTACCCCAGAACCACTCCCTTCTCATCAAAGAAGCTCAATTTATTTCTCTGCAGCTGTGGCGATGTGTAACTCCACAGGGGATTTTGTTTTCACATGTACACAGTTCTGTTGGCAGAAGGTCACTGTGAAAAGCATTGTCCTTTCTTCAGGTCAATGTAAGGATTATGTAGACTCAACCAAGGCATTCCCAATATTACACCATACTGCATAGCATTGACGACATCAAATCTTAAGGATTCTGAATGCCTCTCTTGGGTTTGTTGGTCATGACATATCAACTGAAGTCTTCTGGTTTGTAGTTTTACTGGGCCTCCAGACAACAGACTTCCATTTACCACTTGTATGGTTTCAAAAACTGCTTTTTTAACTTGCAATAGTTGAGCTGCTTTGATGTCACTGAAATTACCTGTTGCAACTGAATCTATGAGAACACTCTATGGATCTGTTATAATACATGATGGTCTACTTCAATGAAAAAATTGGCAGTGTTATTTTGTTTGTCAGATATCATGGTCTGAGGAGGACTGGAAGGGATGAAGACTACACCGAAGTGTAACCCTTCCTTACATTGTAGGTTCCTAGTTTTTTGCCCCTGTCTCTAGAGTTGCTGCATTTTGTTTTCTGGTAGTATCTTGCTCTTTGGTTTCAAAGGGCATTCTTTCACAAAGTGTCCCTTGCACCTTCAAAATAAGCACAGTCCATTTTTACAATACTATTTGTTCTCCTCTTTTGTTAAGGGATGTCATTCAGTGCCAATTTCCACTGGCTCTGTGGTATTATCATTCACTGAAGGTTGTCTTGTTCTCTTAGTCTTTCATAGCATCATGTGCGTTTTTCCAGTCTCCTTCTTTCTTCTTTCCACTCATACAAACAGTGATCTAACCAAAGAGTTAAATTAATGAGATCTGAACATGAGGTGGGCTGTGGATCTGTCTGTACTAGGATGTCCTTGAGGTCATCTTGGTAAAACAGGGCAGATTTTTCACCTCTGGCCATGAAGTTTCTGCTACCAGTCTATGAAAATGTGCTAAGTATGAAACCAAATCCTTAGTACTTTGTCGGAGCTCCAAATATTTGTGATCTGCAGACAACATAACTGCCCTCTGATCAAACACCTTTTTCTATTCTTGAACAAACTCTCTCCAATTATATAGAAAAGGACAATCTTGGCACGCCAAAGATGCCACCCAGGTGGCAGCATCTCCCGATAAGTATGATATCAGGAAGGGAATCCAGGACTGTGGATCAGGGAAGGCACTGGGCCTGCATGTAAAATGTAAATCTACCTGCATTAGGAAGGTTTGCACTTTCACTGAATCTCTTAAAAATCGCTCTGGAATGGACAGAGGAATCTGGGTGGGGACCATGATGGAAATGTTTGTGGGTTGTGTATGACCTGTAGAGGGAGGTGTCATCATAAATGCCCCAACCTTCATCTTCAATTGCACTACCTTGTCTGCTAATGCTGCCATAGCATTCTTAGAATCTACCCAGTGCCTTTGTGTTTGCGTATCATGTTGATAGGACCATGGTTAATTCAAGATGTATGTGATACATTTTGGAAATGATTTAATGATTGGAAATGATTTAATCACTTCAGCAATATTTTTAATCATGTATTTAATCATGTATTTATCTTTACTTTCACCATATACATTTTGTATTAAATTCCCTAATTTTGAATGTATAAATATTTACAACTTTTTATAATATAAATTATTTAAAAATAGGGTCATAATGATTTTGGTCAAGTAACAATATGGTATTTGCGATGAGAATAAAAATTGAAATATGTAATGATTGGTTATAAACTGCTAATTAGTATTTTGTTTAGAAATCTATTTATATATATTCATGTTTGCATTTGTCACTTTAAAATGGCCGACATGTTTCGAGATTGAAATGAGGAGAGGTTCACTGTTAGTCCTATTTGTTGGTATTTGGCACATTGTATTGGGTGTATTTAAATTTGGTGAAAGAAACGGGTCTTTTACCCGTGAACAAGGAAATGTATATTTCCGAAACGCGTTGAGACTTCGCCAAATAAACGTGTGTATTTCTACTCTCTGGAGTGATGGAGATTTGTCTCTCGACGCTTTGGGCGCCGATGTTCCAGGCCCCGAACATTGCGGATGTTCTGTTTTGAAATAAACGGGGTCGCGACCCCGTCTCCGTCTGCGACGCTGTGGCTAAGACGCTGCGGCTTTGTTGCTCTATTTTGGATTATTTACAGTCTTTGGCCCACCCGAAGCATTGAATTGAAACGCACCGTTACGCGGATAAGGAAGGTAGGAGAAGTTTTCTCTGGTTGGATTTTCATCTTTATAATTGAACCGCATCAACATTAGTGTATACATAATTTTATGCTTCTGGGCAGCGGATAAGCATTTAGCGCTTTAAAGGAGAGATTGGAATAGGAACCCCACTTTGTGGGGTTTTCACTGTTATGTAAAGATACTATCAGTCAACACATTACCTCATAATGGTGATGGTTAGAGAGACCTGAAGAAGAGAAGCAGCTGACCAGTTGTTTGCTAATAATACAATCAATAATGATTTGACCAATGTTTTACCTCACGTTGACAATGCTGCTCAGAATAATAAAAAACTATTGTGGGACTTTCTATGGAAACACTCCAAGAGAAAACAATCAAAATGGTAGGAAGCAGTGACATTACAGAAATACATAGACTGTGATCGAATTCCTAGAGGCTTGAGAATTTTTGTGGTTCCCACATTTGTAAATCCAGATCCCAGCATGCTGGAAGAATGGGCAGCTAATAATCATAAAAGTAGTATTAATATGCTCCACATCTTGATCACGTATGCATGGAAGGAGCGAGAATCTCTTCTTCAAGAGATCAGTAATGTGGAAATTCGTTTGAAGGAATTATGTGATAAAGAGGAATTTGACAAAGAAATGCTGAAGATTGAAAATAAATTAAATAAAGCAGAGGAAGAAGTCAAAAAGAAAAAAACAACAGAAATTTGTAAGGGATCAAAGGGATTATGAGAAGGGACAAATCCTTACTTTTGCTCAAAAATATGACCAGATACGCGTGAAACAACCTTCAACACAATCACTGTCACCCAAAAATTTGCAGTGAACAACAAACAGCTGTGGAAATAAATGAAGAGAATGTAGAGACCACAGTGAATTCAACGGACCCTGGGAGTGACACAAGTGAGAGTGATATTTCAATCCAATCATTGTCTGAAGGGGTAAAAACCAATATTTTAAAGTAATTCAATCTCCTGGCCCAAGGCAGGCAGGTTGGTCAGGCGGGAAAGGGCAATCGAGGAGGTCAGGGAGGAAGATGTTCATTCAAAAGAAACGCAAAGAGAAACGCAAATCCACAAAGCCCCATGGGAGTTCTTACAAGGGGACAAACAACAATGAAATGAATAAAAAATTAACAGTTGTTAATCTTTCTGACATTGAGCTCACTGAGTCTGAAAACCAGGTATTATCTTTAGGACTTTCATTTTGCCCTACGACTAATTTTAATTACAACCAAAGTAGGATTGATTTATTTCATTTTGTGAGAAAGTTGAAATTGTTGAAATGGTATGCTAATAAACCAAAAAATATACATGAACAAGTGAGTAATGTAGGTAGACCTTCAAATTTGTTGATTAACGATATTGGAATGTTACACACTTTGTGTGAATTAGATAGCAAATCTACATCTGACCTCGATCCCTTCCTTAATTTATCTGACATTGGTATTGCTATTGATTTAAGCTGTCCGAGTGGTTTTAGACCTACATCTACTTTTCTCCCTCCTATTTCTAATGATGCTCTTAATGTATTTGAAAAAGGCGTTATTAAAGAGATGCTTAAGTTAAGACAGAAAAAAACTATGAAATGGAATAATCTGGATCCTAAGCATAGAGAAGCTATTAAAACCGTGAATAGTAACACTAACATTGTAATTAAAAAATCTGACAAAGGAGGCAATGTAGTGATCCTGCCAGTGACCCAATATTTACAAGAAGGATTGAGACAATTGCATGATACTAGTAGCTATACAGTATCCAACAGAGAAGCTAGTTAAATGGCCAACAAAGCATACTGGTTGCAATTGGAAGATTGGACAGATAGGGGGCTATTGGAATTGGAAGAATACCAATTCTTAAGAGTAGATTTCCCCAGATTACCAGCTATGTATTTTCTTCCCAAGCTACATAAACATCCAACCATTCCTCCAGGTCGAGCCATTGTTTCTTCCAATGGGAGTCTCCTAGAAAATACCTCTAAATATGTAGATTTCGTTTTGCAACCTTTTGTCACTGCACTTCCTTCATACATCAAAGATACTACTGATTTTTTGCGCATTATTGACGAGATTCCTTGGGAAGAAAACTATTTATTTTTGTGCTTAGATATCAACAGTCTATATACCTGTATTCCTCATGATTTGGGAATTAAAGCTGTAAGACACTTTTTGAGAGCAAGATCTTTAGCCCATCTCCTTCATACTGAAATGTTGTTGGACATGATTTATATCAGTCTCACTAATAACTTTTTCATTTTTGATAAAGTTATTTATAAGCAAAAACAAGGGACAGCGATGGGTACTTGCTTTTCTCCCAGCTATGCTGGCCTATTTTTGGGCTGGTGGGAGGAACAAATAGTGGGTAACATCGACCTAATTGAAACCCATGTGATTTTATGGATCAGATACATTGATGATATTTTTTGTATCTGGCAAGGAGATGTGAATTCAGCACATGAATTTGTGAATATACTTAATGACAACACATTGAATTTGAAATTTTCTAGCCGAATTGATCCCAACTCCATTGATTTTGTGGATGTTCGGATCAGTAAAGACAATAATAAATTGACGAACACTCTATATGGTAAGGGGAATGCAGGGAATAGCTTGGTTCATGCAAGCAGCAGTCACCCAAAGAAATTAATACAAAGTATCCCTTTTGGAGAAATGTTACGTACTCGCCGGAATTGTAGTTCAGATGACGCTTTTTTTAGTGAAATTGAGATCATGACTGAGCGATTCCTTCAAAGAGGCTACAATAAACGTGTGCTCGACCAAACAGTTGCTAGTTTCTCGAATTGACAGATGTAGTTTATTGACCAAAAAAGGAATCTCCAATTCTCAACAGCAACAATCAATCAGATTTATTACCACATATAGTAATGGTAGTAATGAAATAAGAAAAGTCTTTACCAAATTTTGGCCTGTATTGAAAACTGATGAAAGTTTTCTCAATGTTGTAGGCGATTCTCCGCGTTTCAATTTTAGAAAAAACAAATCTTTAAGTGATTCACTTTGTAACAGCTTAGTCCCACAACCTAAAGTTAAGAATCCTGTCCAAGGATTCTTTATTTGTCGTAGATGTAAAGCGTGCAAAAACAGAATCAACATGAAAATTATTCAATTTCCAACTATTTCTACTCCTTTTGTAATTAGCAAACATGTGTTATGTATGTCAGATCATTGTGTTTACACTTTAATTTCTCCTTGTAACAAATTTTATATAGGTAGTACCATCCATCCTACAAAAAAACGAATTTTAGAACATATGAGAGCTATTGATCATGTAGATAAAAGTTACCCAGTAGCTAGGCACTTTAGAGATTTTCATAATCGAAGGGTTGACCTTTTGAAATTTGTTGTTCTAGATCAGGTTCCGATAAAAGAGAGAGATGGAAATAGGGTATTAGAGCTGAGGAGACTTGAATCCAAACTCATAGTTGGTATGAATACCCCATATCCAACTGGACTTAATATGGATGAGGAATTGTCAATACACATTCGGAACTAATGATGTGCATCATTAGTTTTTGATATAACAGTTTTATAAAATAATTTGTTATTTATTCTGCATTTCTCTTCTTTATTCTTATCTTTGTATTTTTTTATTTTTTAACCCCTTTTGGTATTTTTATAGAGTGTAGTACTTGCTATTGTTATTCTAACTAGGTGTTTATCTCTCTTCTTTTTTAGGTGGCTTTTGCATGAATATATTTAATAGGGAAGACCTTTAATGTATGATTATATCATTGACAAAAGCAAAAGAGCTATTATATCCTTTTTTCACGTATTTATATATTTGGATTTTATTCAGTATTTAATATGAATGTTTTCATCAGGAATAGCAATATTTCATATTTAGATCTCTTGATAGGACCATGGTTAATTGAAGTTGTATGTGATATATTTTGGAAATGAATTAATTACTTTTGTAATACCTTCAATCATGTTGATAGGACCATGGTTAATTGAAGATGTATGTGATACATTTTGGAAATGATTTAATCACTTCAGTAATATTTTTAATCATGTATTTATCTTTACTTTGACCATATACATTTTGTATTAAATTCCCTAATTTTGAAGGTATAAATATTTTCAACTTTTTATAATATAAATTATTAAAAAATAGGGTCATAATGATTTTGGTCAAGTAACAATATGGTATTTGCGATGAGAATATAAATTGAAATATGTAATGGTTGGTTATAAACAGCTAATTAGTATTTTGTTCAGAAATCTATTTATATATATTCATGTTTGCATTTGTCACTTTAAAATGGCCGACATGTTTCAAGCTTGAAATGAGGAGAGGTTTACTGTTAGTCCTATTTTGATTTTGTTGGTATCTGTCACTTTGTATTGGGTGTATTTAAATTTGGTGAAAGAAACGGGTCTGTTACCCGTGAACAAGGAAATTTATATTTCCGAAACGCGTTGGGACTTCGCCAAATAAACGTGTGTATTTCTACTCTCTGGAGTGATGGAGATTTTTCTCTCGACGCTCGGGGCGCCGATGTTCCAGGCCCCGAATGTTGCGGATGTTCTGTTTTGAAATAAGCGAGGGTCGTGAACCCGTCTCCGTCTGCCGCGCTGTGGCTAAGACGCTGCGGCTTTGTTGCTCTATATATATATATATATATATATATATATATATGTGTGTGTGTGTGTATAAATATAGTTATAGTTAGAACCTACATGTGGAATAATTAGCTGTGCGTGCCAAAGGTGCGAGTTATAGTTACCGTAGGGCGCTTTATTCTCGGCACAGCAAAAATGTGGAATCCGCTCCCCTCAATATTAGACCAATGTCCAACCTTCTCGCTTTTCAGAAGGCACTAAAATCCTGGCTCTTCCGGACCTAATTTCTTCTGGTTGCCTCCGTACATGTGCTCTCTGGGCGGCTTCTTTCTGGTAGTAGACTTAGCGCCAGGACACCTTTCCTTATTTGTCTGCTCTATAAAACTCTATAACATTAACATGTATCCAAATAAGGTTGCACACTCATGGAGAATTGCTGTGTTCCAATAAATTTAGTGGCTAACAAACAGTTCAAAATCAATGCAAAGGCTTCGACAAACGTGTTTCAGCGCTCTGCCTTCCTCAGTGACAAAGCCGCTATATATATATATAAAGGGTAATTTTATTGGTGCAGCCACAATTAATTTATTGAAAGAGTAGATGCACTGACTAACTTGGCCCTTCGTAACCCATGTTAATGCTATTGCGGCCACGATAGATAGATAGATAGATAGATAGATAGATAGATAGATAGATAGATAGATAGATAGATAGATAGATAGATAGATAGATAGATAGATAGATAGATAGATAGATAGATAGATAGATAGATAGATAGATAGATAGATAGATAGATAGATAGATAGATAGATGTTGGATGTTGGATTTTTGTCATTTTGCCCCTAATTACACCCGTTTGATGAATCACCACAAAACTGTGCAGACCTTTGCTTGGCCAAATGGATGCACAGAAAAAAGGGGTGCCATAACACACTTGATATTCAAACCTTTTGAAGTAGTTACAAAGGTGATTGTAAGATTGAGAGTGAGGGGCTACAAGATACAACTTTGGCCAATGCTAGTAGAAAGGTGAATACCCACTCAAGAGAAAGTATACTTTTCAGTACACAACATATAAAATAGGGTGGGCAGGAACAACAAAGATTTGTAACCACATATAATAAGGCACATACACAAGTAAGAGCAATACTACAGAAACATTGGCATTTGTTCAAAAGCGATCCCATTACAGGGGGAGAAATAAGGAAGCGCCCGCATATTACTTGCCGGAGAGGAAAATCTATGAGAGATGTATTAGTGAGTAGTGATATCAGACAAAGAGAAAGCAGTTACACCTAGCTCAAACAGGGGAATGGTTTCCTCAAATGTCGGAGGTGCAAGGCATGTAAAATTGGTGAAAACCTTAAGACAGTAGAGGTAGGTGGCAGAATAGCTCATAGGATTAAGGGGCATTACAACTGTAAAAGTCAGTATGTAGTGTAAATATTGAAATGTAGTTGCCCCAAAATCTACGTAAAAAAGTAACAAGTCCATAAGCGCGTTATGCAACATTTGAGAGCAATACAAAATAGAAATGACACTTATCAAGTAGCACACCACATTCATGAGGTACATGCTGGGAAAGTTGATGATTTAAAATACAGTGTGAATGATGGAGTATCAAAAGATATCAGGGGAGGTAACAGAGAAAAGAAACTGAGGACTTTAGAGTCTAGGGGCCCGATGTACGAAAAAAGCCTTTTGAGATTTGGAAATAGCAATTTTTAAGAAATCGCTATTTCTGATTCGCAAAATGTAATGTATCATATTTGCGATTCGGTAATAGCGATTTCTTAAAAATTGCAAATGCTATTACTGAATCGCAAATTACGATACAGCCCCCATTCGCACCTATGGGCCTCTCGGCCCATAGGTGCAAATGTTTTGCATTTGCATTTCCTAACTGGAATTTGCCGTTTGGGAAATGCAAAGTCCAGGGTGCTAGGGGCCTAAGGCCTGCTCTGCTGCACCCCAAAACAATTTTGGAAGACATGTATGGTGCACACATGCCAAAAGGGCATGTGTGCGTTACATGTCAATTTAAGAAATGCATTTTTAATGCTTTTTTAAAATTTGCACATGGTTACCACCAAGGTCAACTTGGTGGTAATAGCGATTCCTTAATGCCCAATTCGCATTAAGGAATTGCTTCATACATGTGCTTAAGGAATCGCAAATAAGGATTCCTTATTTGCGATGCCACATTTAGAGAATCGCAAATTGTGATTCTCTAAATGGGGTTGCAATTTTAAGGAATCGCAATTTTTGCGATTCCTTTAAATTGCGTTCAGAATGCTTTTCATACATTCTGAAAGGCCTTTTTGCATTCGCAAATGGGCATTTGCACTGTTTGCGAATGCAAAAAGGCTTCATACATCTGACCCTAGGTATATAATGGCCTTTGATACTAAAGAACTGAATGGATTCATCAGTAGTGCTGAATTATATATACATTTGAGATGGTATCATTCTTTCTCTGTATTTTGCCTCAGCATTTAATAGTGTTGAGAAAATATTGAAAAATGATCATGGTTTTAATCCAGTTTTTAATTTTTTTTTGTTACAATGCTGGCTTGTAGAGCAAAGGAGCTATATATCTGTGCACTGGGGGAGGTGTGGGGGTTTAATACACTGTTGCCCACTTGGGCTGGATTGAGAATATGTTTGTGTAACAAATTAACATGAAATAAATAAATTTACAAGACGGAGGGGAGAACATGTGTTATTTGTTATATTTCATTAACTATCATGATACCACTGTGTGCCCACCCCTCACAATGATTGCATATGGTATTGAAAACATTGGAATTCTATTTTACATTTGGGGGTATATAATTGTTGTGAAGGTACTATAAGTACATCTATCCCAAGTTTCCATAACATGTGTAGGTTCTTGTTATTATTTATCTTAATATAAGTAATTTGGGCATCTTTACGTTAGATTGTTTATAATGTATTGGCAATTTCATTTGAAACATTATATAGGCATGGATTATTTTGATCCAGTATTACAATGTTAAGCTCATAGATTGGAGTTTGAAAATGTTATATATATGTGAGGCTTTCCATTGTAAGCTGTTATATATATCAACTGTGGTACATAGCTACAAATATTTAAAAATGCATAAAATATATTTAAAAAGCTTTGCTACCTGTTACCAGTTTAATAAAGTGATAACAGGTAGGGACTTTCTACTTACCTGTCTCTAACGCCATAACACTGAACCCAGCCAAAGTGTAGTAAAAACAATATGACTGCCTTTTCATTCTCTAAAATTAGCTGTTAGCCAATTATCTACTAGCTTGTCATTGCCATGTGCCATGGTATACTGCAAAGTTATTAAGGTATATCATGGCTCAAAATATAACTAAGACCTAGCTGTATTTTTGGACTGTGGTACCCATGCTTCATGCATAGTGTTGCATGGGCAAAATATACTTAAGTCATATTCACAAAGCAATAGAAGACCACCATTCATCGCCTTGATTTGGTTGGTAAATCTGGAGAAATGCAAGGCAGCACAGTTCTCTGTTTTATGTTACTCTTCACACCATAATCTACATTGCTGCTAAATTTTGCATACAACTGTATATCATGCCACTCTACTGTATGAGACTCCACTCTATGCCACTCCACGCTATGCTATCACACTGTATGCAAAACCACTGCCCGCCGCTACACCCTACAGTCTTACAATGTATGCACCACCCCTCTAGACTACCCCAATCTATTTCACTCCACTGGATGCTATTCAACAATATGCTTTTCCACTCTACAGCATTTTACTGTATGCCACTCCACTCTATCCTATTCCACTGTATGCCACTCAAGTGTACGCTACTCCACTGTATGACACTTCACTTTATACCACTCTACTCTACTCCACACCATTCTACACTAGTCCATCAGATGCCACTCCACTCTACACCATTCCACCATATGCTTTTTCACTGTATCCAACTCCACTGTATACCACTCCAGTCTGCACCAATCCATTGTACACCACTCCACTCTATGCTATTCTATTCTATGCTATTTCACTCTACACTATTCTACTCCACACTACTCAACTGTACTCCACTCTACACTATTCCACTGTACACCACTCCCCTCTACGCTATTACACTGTAGGCAACTCCAATCTTTGCCCCCCTTCTGTATGGTGTTCCACTTTACCCTAGTTGACTATACGCAACTCCAGTCTATGCTACACCAATACTACAGTGTACGTCACTCCACTGTGCAATAGTACTCTGTACACAATTACACTTTGCACCACTCCACTATGTGCTACTTCATTATATGCTTTTACCCTCTATGCCACTACATCGTATGCCACTCCAGTCTATGCTACTCCCCTCTATGCTTTTCTACTTTATGCCACTCCTCTTTATGCTACTCCATCCATGCAACTCCAGCGTACCCTCCTCCACTATATATAACTCCACTCTACAAAACTCAAACACGATGTCACTTTACTAGACTCTATTCCACTCCATCCGCGTACACTCCACTGTTATAAATTTGCACTTGGCTCTTTGCCTGTACTCTCTAATGTACAATACTCAACTCCACTCAACAAAAGTTTCCAAAAATGTACAAAACAGTACTTCATTCTACTGTATGAGACTCCATTCCAACTTATACGTTTTCTTGACTCTATTCTATGCCACTTCAATGTATGCCACTCCACTCTATGCTAACCCACTGTACCCTACTCCACTTTACAGTATTCTACTGTATACTATTCCAGTGTATGCTACTCTACTTTAAGGTAATCCACTCTACGCCACTACAGTATACGCAGCTCCATTGCATGATACTCTCTTCCACTCTATATTATGCCACTCTATAAATGTATACCACACTACATGACACTGTACAGCATTCTACGCCACTCTATCTCTATATATTCTGCTGTCCAACTCTATAATCCACTCTATGCCCATACACTCCAATGTACAACACTCTATTCCCCTATACAGTACTTTTTCCATCCGAAACATCACTTCACTCTATGATACCCCACTACATTTTATAACAGTTTACTACCTATATTACACCAGTGCACTCCACCCCATGACACTCTACCACACACTAATACACTCTATTGTTCTTCACTTCCCACTATGTTAAACTACTCCAATTGAATATTTTCCACTGTATGAGAATTTACATCACTCTGTGCTGCTATACAGCAATCCACACACTACTGTACTCTCAACAACTTCACTCTATAGCGCTCTCCTACACTGTATGCCACTCTCCAACACTTTACTCCTGTCTATACCTCTTCATTCCACTCAAGCACTGGGTTTCCTTCATGTTTGCTATGATATCTTCCAACTCTGTTTGTGAAAAAGTTCTTTAAGTCATACCTCTTTGTCCCTCCTTCTTCTGTGTTGGAGCAGGGACCAAGTACTGTATAATTACTCTATGTCCTGCTTATCTGATCTGCAGGGGTCTTTTTTTACATTGTTTCCTGCTCCTGTCTAGAGAAGCCTCCCTTTTCATTTGCAGAGCATTCTTGCTCTGCGCTTAGCTGTAAACAAGGCTGTAAACCAGGCTGTTATCTTGGTCACATTTGGTCTTTGTGGACTCTATGTACCCTCTCTCAGCTGCCTGATTCCCGTTCTTCCTTGCTTTGGGTTTTCTTTACCAAGTGTGCCTGCTTTGGTCCCCAGGGCAGAGGATTGCTTGTAATTGCTTATAACCTAGGCACCCAGCTCTATCAGGGATCTGCAATCCTTAGAGACAGTGCCCACTTCTGCTCCATACTGGTATCCCACTTGCAGCTCCATCAGTGCGCCTCAATTCACACATTCCAAGCCCTCAGCTGTGCCAGTGCCAGAATCCCACACACACTGTCTGCTAGAACACCTTAGTTCTTGCAGTTAGTACACTCTGCTATTCCAGTACTAGGACCTAGGACGTAGCTCCATCAGTGCACCTCAGTTCACACACTCCAGGCACCTCAGCTGTGATCATGCTAAAACCCCACACATGCCATCTGCCAGAGCACCTCATTTCTTACAGTTAGTATACAATGCTGTTCCAGTACTGGGACCTCGGGCACAGCTCCATCAGTACACCTCAGTTTACACACTTCAAGCCCATCAGTCGTGCCAGAGCCCCATACACGCTGTCTGCCAAAACTCCTCAGTTCTTACAGTCAGTACGCACTGCTGTTCCAGTACTGGGACCTCAGACGCAGCTTAATCAGTGCACCTCATTTCACACACTTCAAGCCCCTCAATCGTGTCAGTGCCAGAACCCCACACATGCTGCCTGCCAGAGCACCTCCGTTCTTGCAGTCAGTACACTCTGCTGTTCCAGTACTGGAACCTCAGCACAGCTCCATTAGTGCACCTCGGTTCTACCTTGGCAAGTTCACTTCCTTTCCTATACTGGGACCCCGCACACATACAGTTCCATTACTGCAGCTCAATTCTAATATTCAGTCCCACTGCTAAGCCAATACTGGACTCAAAAGAGCAAAACATAGCTCAGCCAGTGCACCTCAAATCTAACATCCAATGCCACTGTTGATGGGAACTGCCACAGCTCCACCAGAATCCAACAAGTCTATCATTCAGTGCACTTTTATTCTCAGTACTAAGGCTCATACACACACTCCCCTCGCTTCTCTGGTTCAGAGGCAAAGCCACTCCCATGCTGGGCCCCACTCGCAGCTTCACCAGGGCACCTCCAGGCTAACACTCAGCAACACTGGCACGCCAATACTAGGTTCCACATATAGCTCCATGAACATACCTCACTTCTGACCTTGTGTGCCCGTTACTATTCCAGTAATGCAAACCCCATACGAGTCTGTCAGTGTACCTCAACCCTAACCTTGAGTGCCCCATTATTCCAATACCAGGAATTACACAGCGCTCCGTTTCTCATTACTCACCCGCTGCCTTTCTGTTATTCCAAAACTGGGCCGGGACACAGCTCTGTCTATACCCCCAATCCTGATATGAAGCGCTCCAACATTGCTGTACTGGGGTTCAAATACATCTCTGACAATGCACCTCCTGCTGTTCCACAATCTGACTTCTGTTTGAGGACATGGGGGTGCCAATTAAATCTATTCTTAGCTGCAATCTTTATTTGTGAGGGTCTGTTTCACCTATCCCACTCTGTTCTTTTCTTTACTCTGTTTTCTCTCAGTGTTTTCTTTCTCCCACACTTTTCTCATTCCAGCTCTTAAAATCCACACGTTAGCAGTTTTGCTCTTTTTTCAACTGTTTATCTCTACACCTTTCCCTTTGTTTATTTTCCTCTTCCTCCGCCTACCTCCTCTTTCAAACTTGCACAACTTGGTTATTTCTTCCCTTAGCTTGTTCCTCCCTTTTTGTCTTCATCAGGCATTCATTCTTTCACTATTTTTTCTCTTCCCTTCATTCTTTCTTTGTCTTTTTTATTTGCTCTTTCCTTTGAGTCAGTATGCGTCCTTTCCCTTTTTTTTAGATCTTGCTTCCTTACTTTCTCTGGTGTTTTTCTGATCTTTTTCTGTCAATTCACATTTTACCATAAATCCCTTCTTTTTCCCATCTCTATGTTAGAGCCACAAGTTACTTGTCAGGACCCGAAGTGTCAAAGTAGTTTTCCCTATTCTGTGTCATGGGAAATGTGTCAGTACATACATGCCCTGGTTCTTTCCCAGCTTATTCTCTCATCATCTCTCTTTCTTTTTCTAATGTAAATTTTTTCTTTTCACACTTCTTTCATTATTTTTTCTCTATATCTTTAGTTCGCTAGCTTCCTTCCTTTTTTTCTTTTGTCTCACACTTTTGCTCTATTTCTTCTCTTTGTTGTGTTTTCATTTTTTTCGTTCTTTTTTTCTCTTCTTTTTTTTATTACTTTATGAATCCTTCTCTTTCTTTCTTTGTCTGCTGTATTCCTTTCACTTCTCTTATTCTTCCTCATCTCCTTTATCTTCTAAGGCCTAGTTATCAATGGAGCCAAGGGTGCAGTGACACGCAGCCCAGAGACCTACAAACTTCAATCAAATCTAATTACTGCTCTATTTTACTACTGAAAGTCGAGTCAACCATTTGACTTTCTTACTCCATGGCCCATGACACTGTTACTACGCCACTCTTCAGCTTTGCTCCCAACTCCCTCTTTCCTTTCACCCTCCGAATCGTCCCAATTACATTTGTGTTATGGTGTTTTGGGCATTACAAAAGTTTATTTCTGATAAAGGTTTATATGAACATTTTATATGTTTTAAAATACAGGAAGAAGGTAAATGGAATTGCCTTAGTTAAATGCTTGGCTGCTGGAATTATATGGCAGAAAAAGACAAAATTATGAGGCAGGGTTGACCAATTTATGTGGCAAAAAATCCCAGTTATGAACTTACAATGCCAATAGCTCTAACTCAAGAAAATGTTAGACCTATTACATTGCAAATGTTTGCTTTTCTCTGAAAGTCCGCCACAGACAGATTTTTTTTTTATTTGGGGGCCTAGGGTTTTGGAACTCAGCTGTTTAGCTTATATATTATTTTGTCTGCTTTTTCTGCTCGTACTGGTTGGTTGCAGGATTCACTGCTTCACTGCTGAATTCTTTGCTCCTCTTCGCACTGTATAGTGTGACATGATCACACATTATTTGTGTAGCCAAGTCCTTAGTGGCAACTGGGTACACTCATGGCCTTGATCCTTGTGCCGGCCCTGTTGTTCGTAGTGTGTGGATTTTTTTTGGGACTGAGGTTAGGTGTCTCATTGTAGATTGAGTCAAGGAGGGCAGTAAAGTCTTCAGGGACTGAAGTTGGTTACCGGGGGCTTTTGGCCAGAATCCCACAACTTTACTTTTCTGAAGTCCAGATGACTTTTCTGTTTGACGTTTCCCTGTCTTTCCCAGCCATAGCACTCTTCCACTAAAAAGCTGTGCTCTCCTGCTGCCACTCCCCATCTGGCCCTGCTATTGTTTGTGTTTGCTTCAGCCCCTTCCCCTGGCTTACATGGAGGTCAGTGGAGGGAGACACAACATGGCAAAAAGGTTTTAGTGGGCAGGTGCCACAACTTACATAATCGGCCTAACTAAACTTTAATAAAAAAGCAGAGAATGGGGGAACCAAGCCAAACATTTTAAAAGTATCTTGATCCTGGTGCTGCTGCTAGAGCTAGTAGCCTTCCTCCTTGAACGGGAAATACGAGGAAGGGTGTCTGGTTGCAGTAAAGGAGACAAGCAGGGGGTTAAGACAGTGCCGCAGAAGATGGGAGAAGAAAGCAGCAGTGCAGCTTGGGGCTCTGCCGTGGTGAATTGAGTCAAGTCAAGCCTAGCACACTGGCCTATTACACACTGGATTTGACTACTGTGTACAATTATTTACATCTAGGCTCATGTTTTATCCAGTGGTGGAAATGCAATAAAAATGTTTGGGAACTATGATGCTGAATGCAATAGGGATGGGTCAGTGAGCATGGGGGACGGTTCAAAGTTGTAGCTACAATTATTATGGGACTATTGTTTTTGATCTTTCATATTCAGGTAACTACGTACAAAATGATGGATACCTTCAATTAAAAATAAGTGCACGTTGCGATAACCAGTGGGAAACCTCTAATGGTTAGTACTATCACTGCAGATGTGTGTATATGTAACCAGAGAGCCACAGATTTGAAACCTGGTTGTAGCGGTGGAGAATAATGATCTGCCTTTTAAGTGCTATGAGGTACTAGCCAAGCACAGTAAGCACTTTGAATATGTAAATAATTATGTTATACTTGCATTACAAACAGTAGAAAAGAGGCTGCCACCAAATGTACACTAAGATCAGGTTCAATATAAAAAACGTGCTTCTAAAACATACATTTTAGTAATACTCTGACTGTACCTAGAACAAACATTTCATGTAACTGTCCATTAAAAGCACATGCTCCACAGCTCATCGTGTAACACCCGTGGAGTAGCTCTCAAAAAGAACAAAATCTTTGTCATTAGGAAGCCTCAAGATACTTGAGGGAGCTAATTTATACTTGCAAAATGTGGACACCACAAAATTTACCTCATTTGGTTATCTGACAATTTAGTGGAACCTCAATTTTATGAAGTACTGTGTCCCTGAATTAAGCCACCTTTCAGAACATCAAATTAGGACAGTAAAAACAGTTCAATAAATAATAGGGTGCACTCAATTCAAGTATCTTTATTCCGTTTACAACAAAATCATAAAAGACACATAAAAACTTTAAAATTACAGTACATGGAAAACACAAACTCTTTCATCAATACAGAATACAGGTTTCTTAGGCAGAGAAAATTCATCAATACACCTAATTAAAACTAAATAGGATTGATCATGGGTTTACAAAAGAGAGTACATAGCAACAAACTAAGGATACAAATTTAAATTAACATTTAACAATTGAATTCTAAGGGACATATTTACTAGCCCCTTGCACCACTGGTACATCACTTTTTTTAATGCCCAAGTGGTGCAGAGTGCAGACCCATATCTACGAGGCAACACAAAGCCACTTTTTGTGGCTTTCATGGCCCGTTTTATGTGGTGTAAGGCAATGCAATGCGAGTCACTGTGTTTCCTTCCACAGCGTGGGTGGAGGTTTCCATGGGTCTTGCAGTGGGTTTTCCCATGCAAATCCCATAGGTTTTGATGCATTCCCAGATTAACAAGGACGTGTAAACTGGGGAAGGTGTCAACATCGTATGCCTCCCCAGGGGAGGCATAATGAGGAGAAATATCTTTATTTCTCCTTGTGTTTTCCTTTCTGCCTGTGTCGCAATCCTGACGGCAAAACAGACACCTTTGTACCATGGTGCAACAGTGCCTGCATTTGTTGGCACTAGACAGCAAATTGTGAGCTGGCGCAGAGGGAAAGGTCAGCAATGCACCATAAATATGGTGCACTCCTGCTCTTTCACATTGGCGTAGGGCAGCGTAGGAAGAAGACTTGTGGCACTACACCATGGCAAGTGCCCATAAATATGGCCCTAAATTTCCTAGTCTTCGATATGTAGCTAGCAATAGCCAAGGAAAGGACTGGGTGAAAGAGGTTTATTGTTGTGTGCAGTGATAATAATCTAATGCATTTTTAATGCTAGATACTCAATTTTACTCAGTTTTGAAGTAACCTTTGGGAAGTAATGTTTGGTACTTTGAGGTATCCTTGTTTTTGTATTAAGTCCTTCATTTTTAAGAAACTACGAAAAAGTTATTTTGGAAGGAGAGTGGCTGGCTTGTGTCTTATGAATAAAAGTGCTCCTTCCCATGTATCGGGATGTTTTATTAGTGAAATCTCGTTGTTTGCCAACGATGACCAGAGGATGTTTTTTTTGTCCATTTTAACTCCTTTAATGTGCCAAGTGGACATCAAGTTGTATTTAGTTAATTGGTTCTGACTTTCTTGTCTAGTTGCAGAAGAGCCTTTGTCGTACCAAGAATGATGCAATTTGAGTGCTGTACCATAGTTGGGTCATTTTTATGTTTGCAAGAATATGATATCAGTAGGTTAAGCCATTCGTGATGTGGCACCAACTAGGGTGACCATTGAATCTTTCTATGAAACAATATGACCCTTGCCTGTCAAGAAAGGCAGTTTAGTAGTTGTACCAATTTGGAAATCAACATGCACCATGTTTGTGATCGAGTTAAGGTTTTTTAAGTTACATTTGAGCTCTTTCCTATTACAAAGGAGATTGATGTTTTTTGTCAATTGAGGGCAAAATGTGGACAAGAGACTGATTGGGAACATGCTTTTTATAACATTAATGAGAGGAGTAATTATATTTGTTTGTAATTTCTTTCTGCCCTGCCAAAAATATTGTGCTAACATTGTTGATAACCATGATCAAAGTATGGTCCTTTTTTTGTAGTATATATATCCACTCCCTTCTTATGATCAGATCAAGTGCTTCATCGCATGATTTCCAATTGCTATATACAATCCATTTAGATAAGGAAGAAGTAAATGGTTTCTGTCAGAGTCACCAGATCCTCGGGGTCTGTGCACGTTCCCAACACGTCCACCACTGAACAGCTCCAAGACTCTGATAGATAAATCACAGAGACTGAGAGAGTCCAAGAGGGGAAGAGGGGATTAGGAAGGGAACAGCTGGGAAGGAGACCTGTAGTAAGAAAAAGGTTAGTACACACAATATGAACATTATATCTCCTGAAATCAATACTAGACTATGATTCTAAGCCTAGTCACTCTGAAAACATGAACAATCTAAGAGTTAAGTTTAAAATGACTAAGTTTCAAGATGGCCGGATTCCTGTAGAGGAATCAAGATGAATTAAATGAAAACTTTCTTATTCAAGTACTTTCCTTTACATGAGAATCAGAAAAAAACATTCTGAATAAATTTTAAACCAGTCATATAAATCCTGTTTTGAGAATGTATACTAGGACCAATGAACAACAAAGTTAAATGCTCATGAAACGAGTTGTGCGTCTTGCCAATTCGTAAAACATCATGTAAATGTCAAGAAATGATAGCGCGCAATGAATAACAAAGTCAAACCTTAATGAAATAAATCTCACGTCTTGCCTATTTGTAAACTACCATAAAAATGTCAAGAAATGGTAGCGTGCAATGAATAACAAAGTCAAACCTTTATGAAATAAATCGGGCGTCTTGCCTATTTGTAAACTACCATATAAATGTCAAGAAATGGTAGCGTGCAAGTAACCTGTTACTCATTTAAGAATTTAAACCAAGAATATGACATTTCTAAATAACGGTGTTGGGACAGTCCAACCACCGTCTTACCGCCTGGAACAATGATCATCAATGAAGGATTAGGGCAGAAGACTGGAAGATCCGAATAGGCAGCCGGGATAGGAGCTCAGGAAGAAGCTGCTGCTCTGCACTGGGACCTCTGGATAGTGAGCACTGGGAGTTGGGCTGGCTCTCTTTTATAGAGTCTTGGCCCAGCCCAGAACCACGCCCAGGCATGTTGCAGGGAAAGTCTCTGGAAGGCCCTGGAAAGGGGCCACACCCTAACACACTCTGAAAACCTGCAGCAATACATTGCAAAGGAACAGTATTTGTAAGCATATTAAAAATAAGTTTTCAGGTTTGTACTTTGCAATGCAAAAGGTTAAACCACAACCTATCAGCACAATGCATAAATTACTTTGTTTTGAGAGTGCTGGGTTTTTGCATTTTTGTCGCCAACAGAGCGCGTATTGCTCTGGTGTTGACAGTACTCCCCTCTCCCAGACGCGCTCTAGGGCCTGGTTTGCTTGGATTAAGACAATGAAAGCGTCTCACAAGTACTGGAGCATGAACATCAGATGCGGAAACCCATGAGTTACTTTCAGGGCCATAACCTTTCCAAGAGATTAAGGGCCGTATTTATACTCCGTTTGCGCCGAATTTGCGTCGTTTTTTTCGACGCAAATTCGACGCTAAACTAACGCCAACTAACGCCATATTTATACTATGGCGTTAGAGGCGAATAGCGCCAAAGTTCCCGGAATGTGCGTCATTTTTTAGCGTGAACCCCTTCCTTGCGTTAATGATATGCAAGGGAGGCGTTCCCGTCTAAAAAATGACTCCCAGGCCTTTACGTGGTATTTATACTCCCGGGCAAAAGTGACGCCCGGGAGTGGGCGTGGCTAAAAACGGCGCATTTGCGCCGCTTTTTAACGCCTGGGTCAGGCATGGCGTTAAGGGACAAGTGGGCTCAAAATGAGCCCAGAGTGCCCTCCCCTGCCCCCAGCGACCCCCCCTGCCACCCTTGCCCACCCCAGGAGGACACCCAAGGCTGGAGGGACCCACCCCAGGGACATTCAGGTAAGTTCAGGTAAGTTTTTTTTTTTTTTTTTTTAATAATATTTTGTGGCATAGGGGGGCCTGATTTGTGCCCCCCTACATGCCACTATGCCCAATGACCATGCCCAGGGGACAGAAGTCCCCTGGGCATGGCCATTGGGCAAGGGGGCATGACTCCTATCTTTACAATGATAGGAGTCATGTTGATGGGGGATGGGCGTCGTTAAAAAATGGCGCAAGTCGGGTTAATACGATTTTTTCGACGTAACCTGACTTGCCCCATTTTAAGACGCCCATGCGCCATTTTCCCCCTACGCCGGCGCTGTCTGGTCTACGTGGTTTTTTCCCACGCAAACCAGGCAGCGCCGGTCTGATTGCGCCGTCTAACGCCATTCCATAAATACGGCGCCCGCATGGCGCTTCAGAATGGCGTTAGACGGCGCAAAACTTTTTGACGCTAAACTGCGTTAGCGCAGTTTAGCGTCAAAAAGTATAAATATGGGCCCAAGTTCCATAGATTACGCCCTCTCAGTTTAGAATCCAACACTTTCTTGACTTCGTATTCTTCTTCCCCTTGTACTAGTACAGGAACTGGATGAGGGTGGACCTTTTGGACTGCCTTTTTCAAGAGGGAAGTGTGGAACACTGGATGAATCCGTAAGGATCTGGGCAATTGTAGTTTATAGGTCACCGGATTGATTTGTTGAAGGACAGTATAAGGACCTATGAATTTAGGGTTAAACATGTGCTTCTTCTTGAAGTCTATATGTTTTGTGGAAAGCCACACGTTGTCACCTGGTTGATATTGCGGTCCCTCACAATGTTTCTTGTCATAATGCCTTTTATATTTTTGTTTGGCTTTTAATAAATGCTGTTGAATCAGTTTCTGGGTTTGATGTAAAGGCTGAATGGTTTCTGACACAGCTGGAGTAAGAGAACTTTCTTGAGGAATTGTGATGGGCAAGGTGTCAGGATGATAGCCAAATAAACCAAAAAAGGGTGTAACGCCAATAGAAGTGTGGAATGAGTTATTGTAAGCTAACTCAGCTAACCAGAGCATAGATGTCCAAGAATGAAGTGCCTTTTCAGCGTAGGCACGTAGGTATTGTTTCAAAGTCTGATTTAGTCTCTCCGTTTGACCATCTGTTTGAGGATGGTGACTAGTAGATAGCGTAGATGTCACTTGGAATGTTTTACACCATGTCTTCCAGAAATTGGAGGAAAATTGTGACCCCTGATCGGAGAGGATAACTTTTGGCAGTCCATGATAACGAACCACTTTGTTCAGTAAAATAGTTGCCAATTCACTGGAAGTGGGCAATTTTTTACAGCCGATGAAATGTCCATATTTCGTGAGACTATCTACTACCACCAGAATTACTGAATGCTGTTGAACCACTGGCAGACCGGTAATAAAGTCTAAAGAAATGTGCTCCCATGGACGACTTGGGGTTGGAAGTGGATGTAACAACCCTTTTGGTTTTGAATGACTTGTTTTAATGTGAGCACAAACTTCACAGTTGTTTACCAGTGCTTTTACATATTTTGTTAGGGTAGGCCACCAAAAATAGCGTTGGATCAGTTCAAGAGTTTTAGGAGTACCTGGGTGACCTGCCGTAGGTATAACATGCAACCAATGAAACACTATCTTGCGAAGTTTGGTAGCAGGTACGAACAAACGAGCGTCATGAAAGGGTAAACCTTGCTTGATTGACCTTTTGGGATCTGCTTGGGCCCATGTTTGCCATTTTTCAACAGTGAAAGAGTTGCGAATTTCTTCAAAGAAATCTTCAGTTTTTATGATACATAGAACCTTGTCAGGAGCAATTATAGCTCTGGAGGCTTGAAATGCAGGCAACGTGGTAGACTCTTGACGGGACAAGGTGTCAGCCTTGCGATTATCTTTACCAGGCCGGAAGGTTAATACAGAATCAAATTCTGCAAAAAAAAGCATCCAGCGTAATTGCCGAGGGGTCAAAAGTCTGGCGGAACTCATGAATTGAAGATTACGATGATCAGTATATACTGTAACAGAGTATTTGGCACCCAACAAATGATGTCTCCATTCTTTAAAGGCGTCACAAATCGCCAGAAGCTCTTTTTCAGCAATGACATAGTTCTATTCGGCTTCGTTCAACTTCTGAGACATATAAGCTACAGGATTTAGTTGACCAGTGTTTTTATTTCGTTGTGACAAGACGGCTCCTATTGCTACATCTGAAGCATCAGCTTCCACTATGAAAGGTTGATTTGCATCAAGATGAGTCAAGACTGGGGCAGTGGAGAAAGCTTCCTTCAAAGTTGAGAAGGCTTGATCAGCTTCTGGGGACCATGCAAACTTTTCTTTATTTCTAGTAGCTTAGTGATTGGAGCCACTGTCTGGGAGAATGATTTATGAACCTCCGGTAAAAATTAGCAAACCCCAGGAAACACTGTACATCACGAACAGTCTTTGGGGTGGGCCAATCAGATACGGCTTTTACTTTCTTTTCTGCCATCACCATACCTTGAGGGGTAAGAATAACCCCTAAAAACTCAACTGTGGTAACATGAAACTCACACTTGGTTAGTTTGCAATATAAATGCTTTCGAAAGGGCTGCAAGAATTTTCTTGACATGTTGGACATGTTCGTTTTCATTGTCTGAGTAGATCAAAATGTCATCGATGTAGACTATGGCAAATGTGTCGAGGTACTCATTAAGAACGTAATTCAAGAAAAATTGAAATGCTGCTGGAGCATTACACAGACCAAAAGGCATGACGGTGTATTCAAAAAGGCCATATCTTGTCTTGAACGCTGTTTTCCATTCGTCACCCTCTCTCATTCTGACCAAATGATAAGCACCTCGAAGGTCAAGCTTCGCGTAGATTTTTGCTTTCTTTACTTGTTCCAATAAAACCGGAATTAGGGGCAAAGGATATTTATTCTTGATGGTGACTTTGTTCAAACTCTTATAGTCGATGCAAGTTCGAAGTTCTTCATTAGCTTTTGAAACAAAAAACAAAGGTGAAGCTGCAGGAGACTTAGAGGGGCGAATGAAGCCATTCTCCAAAAATTGATCTAGGTATTTTCGGAAATGTTGATTTTCATGTTCTGACAGGGCATATACACGACAGTTGGGAAGTATCGCACCTGGGGCTAGATCAATTTGACAGTCATAAGATCTATGAAGAGGTAGAATCTCTGCTCCTTTCTCATCAAATACATCTTTGTAAGATGAATACTGTTTGGGCAGCTGAATTTCTTTCTCCGCGGCAGTAGCTATGTAAGAGTTGCAAACTTTTGGTACTTGAAACTTTTGGAGACATCATTCATTACACAGCACAGATGAGAACACAATTTTTCATTCTGCCCAATTGATCTCCGGATTGAGATGAGTTAACCATGGCAAGCCGAGGATAATCCCATATTGGGGAGCATGGATCACGTCAAAGATGATTTTCTCTTTATGTTTCTTTCTTTGAATCTTATCTTCACAAATCATCGACAAGGGGATAGTCTGAAGAGTTACCAGACCTCCAGTCAAGAGTTTTCCATCGACTGCCTGGATGATTTCTGGGGTCTTCTTTTCAATACATGGGATCCCCTATGCACGAACCAATTGGACATCAACAAAATTCCCAGTAGCCCCAGAATCGACTAGAGCTTTTTTTAAATAGATCTTTTTCTTGACCTGAACTCTTATTTCCAGTTTAAGATGTCTAGATTGTGAAGGGTCCACGGTGACACCCAAGAGCAACCCTTCTCTGCATCTCGGGTGTTTTAGTTTTCCAACTCGACTGGTGCATTGGCTGCGATCTTCTGAACTGGACCTTGCTTGTTCTTTGGTTTGATTGGACAATCTTTGGCAAAATGACCTTTTCGCCCACAATAAAGACATTGTCAATTTTTTCTGCGGAGGTTCTTTTCATCTTTGGTCAAATGTCTTCTGATGGTTCCAATTTCCATTGGTTCCGGCGTTCTTTCTTTCGGAGTTCTTGAGTCTCTGTTATCATGAACGCGCCATGAATATTTTTCAATCTTTTTGCGCGTTCCTTTACATTCTGCTAAACGATGATCAAGTCTCAAGACAAGATTTATTAATTCTTGACAGTCTGTAGGTTGTGGATCAATTTGCGCTAAGATATCTTTTAATTACTCTTTGAGTCCCTTGTAAAACAAGACCGCTTGTTTTTCTTCAGGCCAGGATGTCTCGGCAACCAGCCGGTTAAACTTGGCTAAATACGACACTAGGTCTTGATTTCCTTGGTATAAATCTAATAATTCACGATCTGCTGACTGTGTTACAGTTCTACGATCAAAAACTCTCTCAAATTCGCGAACAAAATGTCTCCAGTTATATAACAAGGGACTATTTTTACGCACAAGAGGAATTGCCCAAGTAGCTGCATCCCCAGACAGATATGATAACAAGAAAGCTACTTTGGATTGGGCATCGGGAACAGTATTTGTTCTGCAGGTGAAGTGTAGTTCCACTTGAACCAGGAAAGATTGTACTTTCAAAGGGTCACCTGAGAAACGTTCTGGGGGAGCTAAAGGAATTGCTGAAGAAACATTTAGGGACATTGGATTGCTTCCAGAAGCCTGAGAAGAAGTACCTGACCAAGACACACCTGTGGGACTTTGTTCCTTCTTCTCTACCTTATCTTGCAACTGACTCACTCTCTCTGCTAAGCTAGTTGTCAATTCTTTGGATGACACCACCTCTGCTTGGAGCTGGGTGATAGCCTTGACTAACTTGTCTAGCGTGGCCATGCTGAGAACATAAACAAGCCAGGAGGATAATAATTAGTGGGCTCACCATTCTTTCAGAGGCACCAGATCCTCGCGGTCTATGCATGTTCCCAACACGTCCACCACTGAACAGCTCCAAGACTCTGATAGATAAATCACAGAGACTGAGAGAGTCCAAGAGGGGAAGAGGGGATTAGGAAGGGAACAGCTGGGAAGGAGACCTGTAGTAAGAAAAAGGTTAGAACACACAATATGAAAATTATATCTCCTGAAATCAATACTAGACTATGATTCTAAGCCTAGTCACTCTGAAAACATGAACAATCTAAGAGTTAAGTTTAAAATGACTAAGTTTCAAGATGGCCGGATACCTGTAGAGGAATCAAGATGAATTAAATGAAAACTTTCTTATTCAAGTACTTTCCTTTACATGAGAATCAGAAAAAACATTCTGACTAAATTTTAAACCATTCATATAAATCCTGTTTTGAGAATGTATACTAGGACCATACAATATTGCATCTAGAAAATCTGGCCTTCTGTGTACTCTTAAAATGTTTCAACACAAATTGCACATGTTGCAGATATATATATATATATATATATATATATAGTAAACACCATAAAAGGATTGTGCACCATGAATAACACAATATGGATTCAGGAAACAAATCACATAACTTGTCAACTCGAATATTACATAATAAATATCTTAGAATAGTAACATACAATAAACAACATGAATTAAACTGGAGGAGAGAATCGTGCGTCTTGCCAATTCGAGTGTCACCATGTAAAATACCAAGAAATGGTAGCACGCAATGAATATCGAAGTAAAATCATCATTAACTGAATCGTGCGTCTTGCCGATTCGTAAAACACGATGTAAATGTCAAGGAATAACAGCTCACAATAAATAACAAGATCAAAGTACAATGAAATGAATCGCGCTTCTTTTGCCGATTCTTAAGCCACCATGTGAAATGTAAAGAAATGGTAGCGTGCAATGAACAACAAAGTTAAATGCTCATGAAACGAGTTTTGCGTCTTGCCAATTCGTAAAACATCATGTAAATGTCAAGAAATAGTAGCGCGCAATGGAAAACAATGTTTAAACACCATAAAACGAATCGCGCGCCTTGCCAATTCTTAAGCCACCATGTAAATGTCAAGAAATGATAGCGCGCAATGAATAACAAAGTCAAAACTTCATTAAATAAATCGCGCGTCTTGCCTATTTTTAAACTACCATTTAAATGTCAAGAAATGGTAGCGCGCAATGAATAATGAAGTCAAATCTTTATGAAATAAATCGCACGTCTTGCCTATTTGTAAACTACCATATAAATGTCAAGAAATGGTAGCGCGCAAGTAATCTGTTACTCATTTAAGAATTTAAGCCAAGAATATGACATTTCTAAATAACGGTGTCGGGACAGCCCAACCACCGTCTTACTGCCTGGAACAATGATCACCAATGAAGGATTAGGGCAGAAGACTGGAAGATCCGAATAGGCAGCCGGGACAGGAGCTCAGGAAGAAGCTGCTGCTCTGCACCAGGACCTCTGAATAGTGAGCACTGGGAGTTGGGCTGGCTCTCTTTTGTAGAGTATTGGCCCAGCCCAGAACCACGCCCAGGCATGTTGCAGCGAAAGTCTCTGGAAGGCCCTGGAAAGGGGCCACACCCTAACACACTCTGAAAACCTGCAGCAATACATTGCAAAGGAACAGTATTTGTAAGCATATTAAAAATAAGTTTTCAGGTTTGAACTCTGCAATGCAAAAGGTTAAACCACAACATATCAGCACAATGCATAAATTACTTTTTGAGAGTGCTGGGTTTTTGCATTTTTGTCGCCAAGAGAGCGTGTATTGCTCTGGTGTTGACAGTTTCAGAGGTTACCTGACATTTTTACTCACAGTACTTGAATATTGTGGTGGCTTTGTTTTTTTTTATTCAAACATTTATCAGCCTAAGTCTACCTCCAGTGACGAAATGAGCAATTTGTAAACTTGTGGTTTTACGGATGCATACATCAAAACCTGAATAAATATTTGTTTATCATTTATTTAGCAGTTTTACTGTATATGTTGCAGAAGAGACACAGTAGGTGGCAAAGTGTTGTAATCCAGCGTGAAGAAATGTGAGAAACCGGATCTATTGCGGGTACGTCTTCACTTTTATCTCTGTTAAAGAGAACCACCTCTTCACTGCTTCACGACACCAACCGATCTGTTGGAACTCCCGGAACCTCCATGGCAACAGAACCCAAAACATAACGTTCATAAAAGAGACAGAGACAGATCATAAAACAAAGGCTCTATCATTGGAACAGTCTTGAAGAAAATGAATATCGCGTACTGAAAAGTATATGATAATTTAAAATCTTTTCATAATTATGTAGGCCCAGTTAATTAGGCTCAATTGAAAATTCAGAGTTCATACCATGCAGTAGGATCAGCTTTGGTCAAATACAGTGGCCATATTCAGGCATTTTCATCAGTGCCTATCTTCATATTCAGCAATACTTATCTAGTGAACCCTTTTCTAAATGCACAGCACTTGGAACATCGGCCATAGAGCTTTTGGATCGGAATTATCACTCATTGTCTTCCATCACGTTTATGTGATGTAGGTTACTCAAATTGTGTCATGGGTCAATCTATGGTCACTCAGTCTGACTGTCTTGCCAACCAGCTACATTAAATATGGTTTCATTACTCATATTCAGAATCACAAATGAAAGATACTTCCACCATTTGCCAGGAAAAGGTCCCCCCATGCTTCAAAACAACAACCGCAGATCATTAAACCAGCAACACCAGCAGCTGCAGATCCATCGCAAACATGTTTCTTGTAGACAAAGGGCTAATAATATCCAAGGGCTAAGCAAGAAGACTTCCAAGGAAGCAAGAACACTATTTAGAATTGACTGGTAAAGTGAACGACAGTCAGTCGGAACTTTGCTCAAAAGGACAAAAACACCTTTTGTGGAAATGCGGGGTGATTTCCACGGTATTGGAGGTGATAAGAAGGAATGTATTTATTATATTTTTATTGGATATTTATACTGCCCTTGTTTACTCTCCGTTTCTTGGCATTGTCAGAGAACTGAACACCATTGGCAGGCCAATCTCATTGTTTTAGGAAAAAAGCCAGGTTGTAAGGAGTTTTCAGAAATTTAAGAGATTAGAAACAGAGCAAAAGTCAAAAGGGAGTGAGTTCCAGGTGAAGGCCGTTTGCACCCAGAAGGACTTTTTTTGCACCCACTGTGATACTTAAACTTGGGACAATGAATCACAGATGGTACTTTCATCTCGAAAGATTAGGAGATGATAGTTTTGAAATTTCTAAGCTAGAATGTGTAGCCTCCGATAGTAAAAGAGTTTGTTCTAAAGGTCTTGAAAACATTTAGGCCCTGGTTTAAGAAATGTGGCACTGCACTCAGTGTAGCGCCACTTTTCTTGCGCCCCTTTAGCATCCCCCAATGCCACCACATGTGCACTGTATCTAGGATACGGTGCACTATGGCAGTAGTTAGGGGAACTAGCATCAATTTTTGGGGGGCTAGTTCGGAGCTTAGCAGGATTAGCGTAAAAATTGTGACGCTAATCCTGCAAAGCCCATTGTTGGAAAGCTACTCTTAGCAATAGAGTACTAACCCCAACTAGGTTCAGTTAGGTCTTAGTAAATTAACCCCAGCTCAACCCTTGGTAGCTTGGCAACAAGCAACAAGGCTTAACTTAGGAGACAAAGGCCCTCATTACGACCCTGGCGGACGGGGGAGAAGTGGCGGTAATACCGCCAACAGGCCGGCAGAAAAAAAAATGGAATTATGACCATGGCAGTTACCGCCATGGTCATCCGCCACTTCTCCACTCCGACCGCCAGGGAACTGTGGCACAAATCAATCTAAGGTAAGGTGTGGAAATTATTATAACAATTAATTTGATACCAAAGTCATGGTATCTGTCTCTTATGGGGACTTTGTTAATGAAAATGAAGTCTCCTCACATTAGCCTATGGAGGCCATTCAGTACAGTGAGAGAAAAACAAATTTGGCTATTTTATCTCACCAGGGCTTATAAAACAATTTTATAAGGTTGCTGTTTATAGTTGCATGGCACCCAACCCTAGGGGCCCATAGGGCACACCTTAGGGGTGACATACATGTAACAATAAGGTAGTTTAAGGCTTTGGAAGTACTTTTAATTCCAAAGTTGATTTTCCACATAAATTTTGTTTAAAAGCAGCCAGCAAGGCAGGCCTCCCTTTCAAATGACACTGAGTACCTCAGCAGTGCACCTATGGGTCCCTAAACCTACATGCTCTACCACATACTCAGGACTTATAAGTAGGTTGATACTGCCAATCATAATTAGCGTAATTTGCATATCCACTTTACACAGAGTACTGGCTCTGGGACCGGTAAGCAGTACCCAGGGCACAACCAAGAGTCAGTATCCACCAGAATTCGTCTAAAAAGCTTGAGGGTGACCAGGGCAAAAAATAAGACTTTCTTACTCATGCCTACTTTTAACGTATGCTCTGAGCAGGTGTTAAAAGTACCAAAAAAATGACATGATATATTTTTAGATTTTGTTGTGCCATTTGCATGCATTGTGCCACTTTGTAAATTTGGCGTGCCAGGGTAAAAATAATTTTGTTAATGTGGCACAAGGATGCACTTGGGGGTCTTAAATCAGCCCCTTATTTTGTTCACTGAGGCGATCTGCTAAATGACAAAAACATTTCAGAATAAACATAGCTGGGGTTGTAGAGTTTTGAATATCGGAGGATGGTTATTCTTGTATAAAGAAGTTATATGTTGTTACTGAGCTGCAAATGTCAGTGATGCGTTCATTGCAAGTTATTATTCTCTAGATGGAAGACAAAAAGGAAAAATATGTCATTTATTTATTTATTTGTTTATTTTTTATTTATTGATGTATTTACAGTTGTCTGAAGCACACACCAGAACAAAAAGGGCATCAAATACCTTACCATAAATCAGATTAGAAGTAAACCTTGATTCATGGTGGAAGGGGTATACAATATAACAAACAGTGGATGATTACAATAGGTGAAGGGGATAATTCCAGCAGCGATCTGATGGCAGAGAGAGAGAGAGAGAGATCATGCCCTCACTGAACCTGTGGCTTAATAACTCTATCCAGACCCTGTAGTTTACAAGAACTCCAACTGAGACATCACTCCTTTGCAGATGCTGTCTAATCTCAGAACACACAGACCTGCATAAACACATAATAATGCTTAGGGATTCTAGAAAGATCAAATCAGCTTCTTTCTGTGAAACGTTTACAAGCAATAATGGCACCGAGAAACGAGTTAAATTTTTGTGGGATTCCAGGATGCCTTACCAAGTGTCTTAAGATGATTGACACCAGATAGGTACACATACTGATGATCAACTCAAAAACTACCATATGATACTGAAGCATGCAGGATCTTTTCTAATCACATTGCTACTGAACGGTTGATAAAGATGTGACACTCAAAGGTGTGATACTGCATGGAATGATACATTTTGGCATGATTTAACAAAGTTATTCTCTAAAGATAGGTCATAAATCTACTAAAGGTGTAATCCGGTGCAAATAGTATTAGAAACTTATATTTCCCAACTCATATGTGCCTAACATTCATTAGTAGAAATGTGACATTTTGGAAGACCTGCAATGGAGCATATAACAGGTTGAGAAAAGATGACAGTGCAATATCCAACCATAGATCAGGCAACTTACTGCAGTGGTTATGAAACTGAGTGACTGCTCCCAGTACACTTTTGAATGTATACTTCAAGAACTCTGCAGGAAAAGGCAATTGATGCTTCAGTACTAGAACTCAGGAAATGCTCTGGGAACTTAAATCAATGAAACTGAAGTTGGAGATAGCATTCTAGCAGTTGTGAAATGTAGTGTGTCTAGAATGCCATTAAACATGAGGCATAGAACTAACAGCAGGCTCTTTAATCATGAGAGGCCAAAACAAAAAGGCTGAAAATCTTCTTCTGAGATTCCAAAATGTCTTAAGAATAAGGACCCCATTGCATTTATCGGAGAATAGTTCAACAAATATTTATCAAGTCATTAAAACTACCTTTGGAGGAAGAAAGGTTGCACAAAACTAAACCAAGGAAATATATGGTAACACAACACTGAAACTTTTCATTAAATGACTTTTAATGAAGAGTGCTGTGGCATTTGCAACATGCATTAATGTTGGTAGCAGCTGTCAGCGGGCCACTGTACTTGAGTGTTGTGGAATTTGGTGTGGATTTGTGAGCTCGCACAGGCTTATCTGTTTAGTTATAGTAACTAATAAGCAGATGCATCCTTAAGGTCAATGAGCCTTTTGACTCGCTTAAGATGATCATACCCTAGGTAGCATATAAAATACACATCAATTAAACAACACAAATCATTGAAGAGTCAGTAAAGAACGCACCAATAACCCATTTGGCCATGAATAATCATACCTTTTGATATTGGTTACAATGTTTATTTCCCTATATGAACATGCTAAGATCACGTAAATTAGTCTCAAGGCCATATGGTAATAATATAAAAACAACTCAGGCTGTCCGAAAAGCCCAAAGAATCTTAGGGCCATATTTATACTCCGTTTGCGCCGAAATTGCGTCGTTTTTTTTGACGCAATTTCGACGCAAAACTAACGCCAACTAACGCCATATTTATACTATGGCGTTAGAGGCGAATAGCGCCAAAGTTCCCGGAATGTGCGTCATTTTTTAGCGTGAACCCCTTCCTTGCGTTAATGATATGCAAGGGAGGCGTTCCCGTCTAAAAAATGACTCCCAGGCCTTTACGTGGTATTTATACTCCCGGGCAAAAGCGACGCCCGGGAGTGGGCGTGGCTAAAAACTGCGCATTTGCGCCGCTTTTTAACGCCTGGGTCAGGCATGGCGTTAAGGGACAAGTGGGCTCAAAATGAGCCCAGAGTGCCCTCCCCTGCCCCCAGGGACCCCCCCTGCCACCCTTGCCCACCCCAGGAGGACACCCAAGGCTGGAGGGACCCACCCCAGGGACATTCAGGTAAGTTCAGGTAAGTTTTTTTGTTTTTTTTTTTAATAATATTTTGTGGCATAGGGGGGCCTGATTTGTGCCCCCCTACATGCCACTATGCCCAATGACCATGCCCAGGGGACAGAAGTCCCCTGGGCATGGCCATTGGGCAAGGGGGCATGACTCCTATCTTTACAATGATAGGAGTCATGTTGATGGGGGATGGGCGTCGTTAAAAAATGGCGCAAGTCGGGTTAAGACGATTTTTTCGACGTAACCTGACTTGCCCCATTTTAAGACGCCCATGCGCCATTTTCCCCCTACGCCGGCGCTGTCTGGTCTACGTGGTTTTTTCCCACGCAAACCAGGCAGCGCCGGTCTGATTGCGCCGTCTAACGCCATTCCATAAATACGGCGCCCGCATGGCGCTTCAGAATGGCGTTAGACGGCGCAAAACTTTTTGACGCTAAACTGCGTTAGCGCAGTTTAGCGTCAAAAAGTATAAATATGGGCCTTAGTTTTATCAGATCTACAACTATGACTTCAATAGCAACGGTACAAATCAAAAGTAATATTAATTGAGCAAGCGTAATAACATACATTTGATCATAGAATGTTGTCAGTTTGATGTTGAAACATATGAATAGTGGAAACACCTCACTAACTCCAGATTAGCATCAGCATGTTGGACTTCATGCAAAAGGTTTAGTAACATGGATTTAGAAAACATCAAGCTATTGCTCTATAAAAAATAAAAACAACAGCAGTTAATACCTGGAAATCAACAGACAAACAACAATAAAAATTGCAATTTATAATACCTATCTTTAAGGATCAGCAAACCAGCGTCTTCGTCAGGGGGACATCAGCATCAGGACAGAGTGGATTTAGGAAAGGGGGGACGGTTCAGTTCTTGGGCTCTAAGCTCTGTGAGTGCTGTGTACGCCAACAGTGGTGTTGGTGCAGTCACTGACCCATTGTATCCTTTGTCTCTCTACCCCCTTTTCTGTTTTGTCATCCTGTCCTTATGTGCATTACCATAATCTGGCAGAGGCGAGGAGGCACCAGTGACAGAGGGTCCTGCATCCCACAGGACCCTGGAGGCAGAGTCCACTGACTCTGAGGGCACCAGTGGAGCACCACCCGGAAACTGGAGGGGACCATACAGACTCAGATGCGATGCGAGCTTCCTGGTCGTGGCGGACACCTCTGTGACAACCCAAGCTACAGGTAGAGCCACCACCCCATACTAGCACTGCCCTCCCAGTAGCCCCTCAACGAGTTGACCATGCCCTCTCACCCAGGAGGGTGGGCATCTCCTTCACCCCAGGCACCTCAGGCCCTGCCCCAGTGAGCCCTGCACCCTGAGTGAGGAGGCTATTGACCTCCTGAGATCCATCTCTGTAGGTCAAACAACCATTGTGAATGACATCCAGGGACTGGCAGCCCAGATGCAGCAATCTAATGCATTCCTGGAGGTCATTCACAGTGGATTGGCGACCCAACAGAGATCGATTCAGGCTCTGGCCTCCTCTCTGATGGCAGCCATTGTCCCGGTTTGTCCCTGTTTCAACCATCCCCCTCCAACTTCCACTTCCCAGTCCCATTCTGCTCAACCCCAACCCATCCCAAGCACACAGCCAGATGAGCATGCACTCAAGACAACACCCAAGAGTGTCACAGGCCAACCCAAGCACCACACTTCATCCTACAGGCACTCACACAAACAACATTTATTTGCAGACACAACAACATCCACTATTTCCACTCTCTCCCCCTCCTCCTCCTCCACCTCCCACTCAGTTATGTCCACACTCACACCTGCATGCACTACATCAATATCCACTGCCAGCATCATCACCAGACCAAGCAGAACACACACCTCACTGGTAGACACCTCCACAACATCCATGCACATGTCCCCTGTGTCCTCTCCCACCGTGTCTGTCCATCTCTCCTAAAGTACACAAACGCAAGCACTCAGACACCCAACTGCCATCCACCTCACAACAGCATACAGCCCATGCACCTGCACCTAAACTCCAGCAGACAAACACCTCCAACAACCACTTCCTCATCCTCCACCCCAACGTCCCTAAAAAGCTTTTCCTTTCCCAGATTGACCTCTTCCCTACCTCTCCCCCATCTTGCACATATGGGCAGGGTAGCAAGGACCCAGCCAAGCACCTCAGCCAAACAGTCCAAGGGCCCAGTTGTAGCAGCAGCTACTTGTGGTGGAAAGGATTCCTGGCCAACAATACTAAAGAGGAGGAGCCTGCACGAGCCACAAAGAAGGGGAATGAGCCTGCACCACCTGCAAAAAAGGGAAAGAAGCCTGCACCAGCCACAAAGAAGGGGAAGGAGCATGCACCAGATTCAAAAAAGGGGAAGGAGCCTGCACCAGCCACAAAGAAGTGGAAGGAGCCTGCACCAGCCACAAAGAAGGGGGAAGGAGCCTGCACCACCTGCAAAAAAGCAGAAGCAGTCTGCACCAGCCACAAAGAAGGGGAAAGAGCCTGCACCAGATGCAAAAAAGGGGAAGGAGCCTGCACCAGCCGCAAAGAAGTGGAAGGAGCCTGCACCAGCCAAAAAGAAGAGGAAGGAGCCTGCACCAGCCACAAAGAAGTGGAAGGAGCCTACACCAGCCACAAAGAAGGGGAAGGAGCCTACATCAGCCACAAAAAAGGGGAAGGAGCCTACACCACCTGCAAAAAAGGGGGTGCAGTCTGCACCAGCCACAAAGAAGGGGAAAGAGCCTGCACCAGATGCAAAAAAGTGGAAGGAGCCTGCACCAGCCGCAAAGAAGTGGAAGGAGCCTGCACCAGCCAAAAAGAAGGGGCAGGGGCCTGCACTAGCCACAAAGAAGTGGAAGGAGCCTACACCAGCCACAAAGAAGGGGAAGGAGCCTGCACCACCTGCAAAAAAGGGGAAGGAGCCTGCACCAGCAGCTGTGACAGAGCCCCCACCACCAGCCATGGTTGTGCAGCCATCAGAGAGTGCAGGGGCTGAGCAGGAGCCTCCCGCAGCCACCACCACAGTGCAGCCATGGGAGGGTGCAGGGGCTGACCAGGAGCCTCCCTCTGCCACCACCACAGTGCAGCCATTGGAGGGGGCAGGGGCTGAGCAGGAACCTCCCCCAACCACCACCACAGTGCAGCCGTCACCACCGCCGGATGCCATATAGTCCAGCCTCCAAGGGCTGCTGTGCAGCCTGCCTCCTCCAGAACCGGGTAAGTCACCCACTCGATAGACTGTGGCCTTGCACTCCCCAGGACAAAGCAAGGAGCATGTTGCCCCCTCCAGAACCAGTGGGCTTGTTCCCGCATCCGGCTGAGGTGGCCCCCTCCCCCTGAGATACCTGCCTATTTGCGAACTGATGCCCTGCAGTGTTCACTCCAGATTGGGGCAGGATTCGAGTGGGGGCTTGGACTTTGCCTTGTGGCCATGTGGCTCTGTGAACCATGGACTGGGCAGTGTGCCTTTTTTTTTACATGTGTACAGATCTGTTTAACGTGTAAATCAGATTGTTGATTTGTTTGTTGGACTGATTGCAAACATTTTTGTAAATACCTATTGCCTTGGCATTATTCTACAGAGTTTAGTGGTCAAATTGTTTTTCGGGTGTAGCTGGTTGTGTGTGTGGTGTGTGTGTCGGGTGTGTGTTGTGCATGTGTGTGTCACTGTTTTTTTCCTCCCACCCCCCCTTGTGTGCTAGGCGACTGTACTCACCGTCGTCATCTGCGCTGGCCTTGGTGTTCCAGGTGGAGCATGAAGTAGAAGATCATCTGGAAAACTTGCAGTTCGGGTTCCATGTCGGCGTGAATCTTCCCTGTGACTCCAATGGTGAGTCTTTTGGGTTTTGTGCTCTGTTCCCGCCAGGCTTTTGATGGCATTGGCACTGTCCCGAAAAAGGTAGCGGTTTCCTGTATTATTAAATGGTGGGTGGTACTTTGTCTTCCGCCTGGCTGTAGGTGGCTACCGCCGTGGTGACTGTTGTTTACACCCTAGCAGTCGATGTGGCACATTGGCTGTCTATCAGCGATATCACTTCCATGGTCATAATTTGGCATTAGTTAAAACCACGATTTGTGTCAAATATAGCACTCTTTTACATCCATTGTGTCAACATACTCACGCAATAAGCGACAGAAAACATTAGAAGAAAGTTCTCCCTGTGTGCCATCTACCTGCAGATATTTTTTGGCTAACCTGAAACTATTTAGTTCTGAAAGCATAGTGGTTGTCTTTATAGCTGTGGTATGGTTGACCTCACCCTTCTCGAAAACAGTTACACACACAATCAATATCAAGCATATTATCACACATACAATCGCCAAACCAATATCTATGTTTTTAAAGCACTTATTCTTTCTACTCTGCTGGTTAATGTTGCTCATGATCTGTATCGAATCAGAAAGTAAAAGCAAATAAAGTTTATAGCTCTGCAGCAAAAATAAAAAACAATCTTCAATCTTCTTCAGCAATTTCTTTACAGCTCTCAGTCTTACTTTCATGCTCCTTTTATAAAAAATCAGTACAATTGTCAAAAATCACTTTAGCAGCTTGTCAAAATCAGGTTATCAAAGTCTTTTTCCAGTGAAATTTTCAAAAGTTACTTCCTTTGCACATTCTTAATTTGTGGTTTCTCAACAGATCAGTTCATCAGTTACCTTCATGTGCCCAAATATTGACCTGGAATGTCTCAATCAAAACAAAAACAAAAACAAAAAAAATGTTTCTTGCCATTTGTTGGTAGTTACATATGCCCAATCAGGACCTGAATATCTCCAGTTTACAATTCTCTTTCTTTTCAACTTTCGTTCTTCACTTAATTCACCATCACTCAGATCGTCTTTTCTGGTAGTGTCAACCTCTTCCTGAATTGGTGGTACAGAGTTTATCTTCTTTGTCTTTGACCTTCTTTCTGGCCACTTGTCACCTTTCAATGATTTTTCTGTGCTCTTTTCAGTATTGGAGACTTTACCTTCTTTTAATGTTCCCGAAACCGGTTCAAGAAGAGTCCATTCTCTTTAGCTTTGATCTGCCTCAACTCCTTACCCGCTGGGGTCAGTCATTTCTTTGGTCAGTCTTTGAAGATTGTCTGCTTTTGGGAAAGCCCTCCCCTAATCAGTCTTTCCCATTCTTTTGATTGAAGTGGGTTTATTGTCATCCTCCTGTATCTCTTCCACTTTGTCTCCCACAGGAGTGGGCAAGTCAGTTTAAGAGTGTTCAGGCACCTTTTTCCTCTCTTCTCCAAGCCTGGAGTTTGTCCGGACATTGTTGGTACTCTCAGCAACTCTTTTTCTTGCACCATAGGATTTGGTACTTTTTTAGTGTGACTGGTGTGGATCCAGTTCAGAATTACTGCACACTTCACAGCCATGGTAGTGATTAATACCACCTGGTAAGGACCTTTCCACTGAGGCTCCAAACACGATTTTGTAACATGCTTTTGGATCACAACCCAGTCACCTGCTCTCAAATTGTGTCATTGGCCTTGAGACAGTTGCAATATGGTAGCCTCCACCTGATAAGATAAAGAGCGAACCACATCAGCCAGACCTTTCTAGTACTCCAATACCATATCTTCTTTAATGTTCACAAGAGTATTTGCAGGAACAGCTGGCAATCTTATGGCTCTTCCCATGAGGATTTCATGAGGTGACAATTGTGTCTTTTTGTCAGGTTTACTTCTTGTTGACATCAAAACTGGTGGTAATGCATCAGGCCATTTCAGATTTGTGGATGCATCAATTTTCGCCATTCTCGGCTTCAAGGTGCCATTCATCTGTTCTATAAGTCGTGAGGCTTGAGGGCGGTAACTGCAAAGCAGCTTCTGCCCAATGGTTAAGGCTGAACATAGCAATTTCATCACTTCATTGTTGAAGTGGTTTCCCCTATCTGATTCTAAGGAGACTGTAAAACTGAAACATGGAATTAGTTCTCTAAGCAGTAACTTTGCTACTGTGAGACTGTCATTTCTTCCTGTAGGATAAGCCTCAAACCAGTGACTAAAAATGTACACAATCACCAGCACACACATCAATCCTCCACACGCAGGCATTTCAATGAAATCCATTTGCCTTCTGCTAAATGGTCCTCCAGCTATGCCAATATGTCCCATACTGACCAATGTTCCTCTTCCCACATTCATCAGCTGGCTGATGGTGCACCTGTGGCAAATTGCTTCGGCAACCTGTCTAAATTTGGGATTAAACCAATATTGTTTAAACAACCTGATCATGGCATCCTTTCCCACATGAACTTGACCATGATAGTATATGGCCATTTAGGTCAACAGGCTATTTGGCAGCACCACTTTCCCTTCACTAGATATCCAAACATCATCATCATTCTGCATGCATTTCAGTTTTTGCCAATCTCTATGATATTCCTTTGACACATTGGGGGTCATTACGACCCTGGCGGTAAAAAATTTGGAATTATGACCATGGCGGTTACCGCCATGGTCATCCGCCACTTCTCTGATCAGACCGTCATGGCGGAGACGACCGCTGGGCTGGAGACTTGGGTCTCCAGCCCGGCGGCCGTCACAAGACCGCCGGCGGTATCATGACCCAGCTTACCACCATGCAGTTCATGGGGTTTGTAACTGCCATGAAATCCATGGCGGTGAGCACTATCAGTGCCAGGGAATTCCTTCCCTGGCACTGATAGGGGTCTCCGCCACCCCCCAACCCCTCCCCCGAGTCCATCCCCGACACCCCCCACCCCCCTGCCAACCCCCAAAGGTGACAGGACCACCCTCCCCATCCCTACTCCAACATCACAACACAGACAAACACCCGACACGCATGCAGGCACCACCAACACACATTCCCGCACTCACACGAACAAACATGCCAACAGACACACACACAGTCATACACGCACACCCTCATTCAGACATACTCGCACACATCCATACAGACATACATACAGACATGCACACATTTCCATTCACACTACACCCCCGCATGCATACACGCACTCACACGCACACCCCCATGCACCCACACATCACACAACACCCCCCCACCCTGTCCCCTAACGGACGATCAACTTACCTTGTCCGTTGATCTTCCGGGAGGGGACGGGATCTATGGGGGCTGCTCCGCCACCACCACACCGTCAACAGAACACCGCCACACCGAATCACAGAACGTGATTCCGTGAGCGGTGTTCTGTTGACATGGCGGTGGAGGTGGAGCAACCTCCACTTCCCCGCCGCCCGCCAGTCTGGCTGCTGGCGGCTCTCCATCCGGAAAAGGACGGAGGGCTGCCAGCAGTCATAATACGCCGAGCAGAAAACCGCCACCACTGGCGGTCTTCAGCACGGCGGTCCCTCGGCGGTCTTGTGAAAAGACCGTCGAGGTCGAAATGACCCCCATTATCTTGTAAAGTTTTTAACTCCTCTAATGTGTCATTGCATAATTTGCATAGATCTCTTTATTATCAGGTAACAATTCCCACGTATCCTTGAAAGATATACCATTCATGGTGCAAAACTTGCAAATTGGTCTGCATATTCATTTCCCAATGACACATAATCCTGTGATCTCTGATGTGCACTGCATTTCACCACAGCAACTTTTTCAGGCAACTGAATAGCTTGTAGCAGTTCATGTATTCTTCCAGCGTTTCTTACTGTTGAGCCAGATGAGGTCAGTAACACCTCTGGACTCCTTCCGAGTCCACAGATCCACTAACACCTGCCCTGACCCAGGCATTAAAAAACAGCGCACATCAGGCTGTGCGCCGTTTTTTAAGGCCCACCCCCTCCTGTGTGTCAAAATGACGATGGGGTATAAATAAGGCGCACAGGCCATAAAGTCATTTTTTGGAAGGGAATGCCTACCTTGCATATCATTAACGCAAGGCAGTTTCCCGCTTCCAGAAAATGACGCACACAGTGGAATTCTGATGTCCGCGGGGTCGGGAGTCAAAGTTTAAATATAGGCCAAGGTTTGCGCCGACACAAACAGAGTATAAATATGTCCCTTGGTTGTTTTCTTCAAAACAAGCATCTCTAATATTGGCTCTTGGTGTTGTGCACAATTCAGTAATTTCTAGACAATCATGTTCAATGTCATTCATTTTATTGATGTTAACATTCTTATTTGGAAGTAAAGTTGCTGGGTTAAGCACTGTGCATCTCTTAATTGTCACATTAGGAGATCCTAGGATTGCGGTCTCATACTTAGTAAGACGAGCACTGGTCAAGTCCTGGGTCTTTGACCTAGTGAGCAAGACTTCAATATAATGGGGAACAATGATAATGAGGGGTTAACCCATCACAATGCTCTCGCTCTGAGCTAAGCTGTGCTCAACTGCTGCAACTGATCGCCAACAAACTGGTAAGGCTGCTGCAACCTGATCCAGAGTGGCTGAAAAATGTGGCATTGGCGATTCACACCGACATGAGTTTGAGTCAAGACAGACAAAGAACATGCATCACATTCATGACAAAACAACAGAAAGGGTTTCGTGTAATCAGGCATCCCCAAAGCTGGAGCTTTGAATAAATCCTCTTTCAAATCAATAAAAGCTTTCATACAGTCCTGATCTAGCACTAAAGGATCTGAAACATCCTTATGAGTCAGTTTCTGCAAGGGCTTTGGAATGACTGAAAAATTTGGGATCCATTGGCGACAAAAGCTCACCATTCCCAAAAACATCTTCACATCTTTCTGGGTAGTTGGGGCTGGCATCTGCAATATGGTCGCAACTCTCTCTCTCTTGAGATTTTGCTGATTCTTTTCTCAATCAAATGACCCAAAATTTTTACTTCTTTCTGACAATACTGCAATTTAGCTGGGAACACCCTATGACAATTGTCTCCCAAAAAGTTCAACAATGCAATTGTATCATATTTACATCCTTCTCTCATTTTGGACGGGATCAGTAGATCATCAATACACTGCACCTATGTTGACTGATAAGGCATCGTTAATGATTCTGTCTTTTTCAAGATCTGGTTGAAAATGGATGGTGACTCTGAGAACCCTTGTGAAATTATACACCAACGGTAAACCCTGTTTAAGAATTTGAAACAGAAGAGATATCTGGTGTCCTTATGAAGAGGCACAGAAAAGAATGCATGACACAGATCCACTACAGTGAACCATTCAGCATTGCATGGGATCTGAAATATAATCACAGTTGGATGTGGCACAACATTTGACATTTGACCACAATGTCATTTATTTTTCTCAAATCCTGAACAACTCAAAATTTCCCACAGGGCTTGCACAGTCCCATTATTGGTGAATTACATGGGCTGATCAGGACTTCTTTAAAATGTCTTTCTCCACAAGCTCTCCTATTATCGGTTTCCCACTCTCAATTGCATCTTTTGGCATGTGGTATTGTGGAGTCTGAAGGAAAACTGTATTAGGCTTAACTGTGACTCTGACAGTCTCAATCCCTTTTATTAAACAAATGTCTTTTTCTGAAAGATCCCATACCTTTGACACAACAGATCTCTGTAAATCAGGAGGATGATCTTTCACAGCAAAACTGGAATGAAAATGATCAGAGGAAATTCCTCATTCACTGTATCATTGTCAACATTGAGTTTCAGCTCTCCATATCATCGTTTGAACTTGAAATCAAACATTTTGTTTTGCACAATAAATCTCTTCCCAGTGAGGACACAGGACTTGAATCACAGACTACGAATTTGTGCAAACCTTTAAAATTGCAGATTTTAACCCTAACTGGTTCTGTATTTGTTTGCAGCTCCTACAATCTAAACTGTCTTCCCTAATAAGGGCAGTTCTGGAACTTCTGAAGTTCTCACTGTAGAGCGTGTGGCTCGTGCTGACCAACAATGAGACTTTCTGACCATTCACCGTTCCTTTAACATAAGGACCTTTTTGATCTACTTCTAATGAAGCAGTTAACACATATCCTTCTTTATTGGAACTCTCAATCACCCAATCATTGTTTATTCTATTCTCACTGTGTAGAGGGTATTGGCGTACATTATTATTGCTCTGGTTCAATCTTTGACCTGTGACTGTCTGAGAAAGCATCACCTGCTGCTATCCATAGGGGCTTGGGATATTTTAATTTGTTGTCCAGACACTATTTGCACCTGGGGCTGCATCCGCTGTATTTGGGGCACTTGTACCTGCAATAGCTGTGCAGGTTGCATAGGCTATATGGGCTGCATAGGTTGAAAACCTTGCATCGGGTTCACATTATTCTGAAAATTCTGATTTGGACCTCTCATTCTTGGCCCTCACGTGTTCTGGAAAGAATTGACATCATTCACTTGCTGAACAACACCTTCCTGATTTACCATCGGACAGTCCAGTTTCTAATGCCCGGGGCCTCCACAAGTGTGACACGGCAACATCCTTTTCATCCCTTGTGCTTCACCTTGCACTACCCCTGTATTTAAATTAGGACCACGATTTACATTTCCCATTCCTCCATGACCTCTGCCTCTGCCTACGTTCTTCAACTGCATATTTCCCTGCTACTGCTGAGGCTAAAAACTTCCCTGAATCTCTGTCTGTGCAGTTTTGATCTGCATCATCATCGCCTTCTCCTTCAACTTTTTCAGTTTCAACTCAATCTCATCACTACAATAATTTGCATACTGCAACACTTCATCAATCACCCTTCGTTGCCAACAAATCAAATGGATCTTAATCATTTGACTAATTTGTTGTCTAAGTCCCTCAACAAATCTGAACACAAAATGAATCATGTCTTTCGGCTCAATTGTTTCTGTACCACTGTAATTGTATTGTATTGTATTGTAGTAGTATTTATATAGCACTTACTACCCCTGACGAGGCGTCAAAACGCTTTTTGGCGAGTAGCACGCTACTCCGGAACCCGAAAGGAATTAGTGGTGGATTAGTATAGGGAAATATGAATATAGTTTTAGTATTATTATGAGTTAATTTGAGCCTCGGATATGTGAGTTTGTTAGTTGGATTGACTGGAGTAAGGAAGGAGTAGAGGAGGGAAGAATCCAGAAGTGTTAATTGGGAGTTTATAGTAATAGGATTTAGGCTTAGGGTGAGTAAAGGGGGGATGGACGAGTGAAGAGTCTGTGGAAAGGGTTATGGAGATCTTAGTAGCAGGAGGGGTTTTGGATGAGTTAAATGTGAGATAAATGAGGGAGAATTTAGTAGGGTTGTTTGGGAGATCATGGTAGTAAACTGAGGTTTGGGTGAGTTAGATGTGGAGGAGAAGGGAAGAGCTAAGGCAGGGTTATTTAGGAGATGAAAGTAGTAGAATGGATTTGGGATGAGACAGAGTGGGAATGGAGAATAGATTGATAGAGACATGACATATGGTGATGGGTAGACAAAGTAAAGCTTACAAGAGAGTAAAAATATAATATTTTGCATTCATAATTTTTTATATATATATATATATATATATATATATATATATATATATGTATATATATATATTTTTTTAGCATTATTTTTATTTAATTTATTTATTCATTAATTATAATATATATGTATATTTTATTTGATTTATTTATAATTTGAATTTTATTTATAGATTTTATTTTATTTTTATTCAATTATTTTCTCTAGTACAGTAGGACTAGAGTAATAAATAAATAGATATGTAAATATATAGTAAGGAAATATAAATGTCCAAGGAATATAATAATGGGTATAATATGAGAAGAAAAGTAGTATTGTATAAACACAGACTTTCAAGATTTATAATATTTGAAGGTATACACACACACATACACACACGAATACACACACATATGCACATATATGTACATACATATACATATTTAAACCATGAGTAAATATACATTAGTTAAACAGGTTTAAAGAGTGTGTGTGTCATTTATTGTTATGACATAATAGAAATACATATTTCCTAAAGAACTATACATATCTAGAATATACACATAATCAGATAAAAAATATTTATCAACATAGGCATATGCAGTCCATAGCTGTTTGAATATGGTGGTTATGAAGGAAAGAGTGAACTCTTGAGCAGTTTTCTGAAGACAAAATAGTTATCTCTGGCTCTTATAGTTGAGGGAAATGAATTCCATAGTTTGGCTGCTTGAACGGAGAAGGATGTACCACCTATAGTCTTTGTCTTGTATGGTGGTGTTCTAAGATGGGGTGCCAATCTTGAGCGAAGGTTTCTTTGTTGAATGTATTTGGTTATTTTGTTTCTGATAAAAAGTGTCCTGTTCCATATATAGCTATGTGGGTGATACAAAGCAGCTTGAAAGTGCATCTTCTGGCAACGGGTAACCAGTGTAGTGCTCTCAAGGCAGGGGAGATGTGGGCTTGTGGCTTTACATGTAAAAGTTTTTTCATAACAGATAGAGATGATCCATGGTAGAGGCCATTGGCATAACCCAGTTTGGATAGTTCAAGCGAGATAGTAGCTTGCACCTTGTGTGGAAATCCAAGGTGGGGGAAGATGCTTCGTAGAGTCTTCAAGGTGATGAAGCTTGTTCATGCTAATTTGTCCACTTGGGCATTCATAGTTAACTTGGAGTCCGTGGTGATTCCAAGGTTTTTAACTTCCTTGTATAATTGAGGATGGGGTCTGTTATTGTCAGGCCAGGCCCACAGTGGGTCATAATTTTTCCAGTCACCACATATGAGTATTTCTGTTTTGGAGGCATTTAGTTTGAGATGGCTCCAAGTCATCCACTGATCAACGGCTCTGAGGCAACTGAAGATTTCTGAGTTTTCAATGTTTTTGGGCATTCTAATTTAAGTAGTATTTGTATGTCATCTGCATAGTTGTAGCATGTGAGATGAAAATCATTGATCAGTTCTGGTAATGATATCATGTAGATGTTGAAAAGCAAAGGTGAGATGATTGATCCTTGAGGGACCCCTGACTTTGTAAGGTACGGTTTGGATGAGAAGGGGGCAAATAGATGATGTTAGTTCTTTTTTGAAGGTAGGATGTAATCCAGTCGAGAGCAGTCCCTTCTATGCCGGCTTCATGGAGTCTTTGAATTAGGATGTCATGTTCAACCGTATCAAAGGCAGCCGAGAGGTCCAAGAGAAGTAGTGCAGCAACTCCATTGCGGTCGACTGTGTTTTTAAGATCATCCCAGATTGCTGTGAGTGCCTCTTCCTAGGCAAAATCCAGTTTGGAAGTCTGAAAGTATAGAATTGTCTTCAATGAATTGTGACATCTGGGCGAATACTGCTCTTTCTATCAGTTTGCACAGGAAAGATCCATTTGTAATTGGTCTGTAGGTGTTGGGGTCTTGTGGGTCTAGGTTTGTTTTCTTTAATAGCGGTCATATGTATGCCTTTTTCAGGCCTACAGAAAAAGTTCCTGTAGTTAAATAGTTGTTGATGATTCTTCTTGCAGGTGTGGCAGCAGAAGTAGATAAAAGAATGTTCTTGAAGATGTGTGGTGGGCAAGGGTCAGAAGGGCAATCGGAAGGTCTGCTTGCTTTGACCAAACCCATAAATTTGCCTTGTGATATTTGTTTGAAGGACTGTGGAGGCTGGGTTGGTTTATTCTTAGAGGGTATTTTAGGAAAGGGTTTGGTACTGATGTTTTTCTTCTGTTTTAAATAGGAGTCCAATGTGTCTGCTTTAGTTGTGTAATGAGTTGCCAGTTTGTTTGTGAAATCTTGAGTAGTGGGATGACTTCCTTCCATGCATGTAGGTTTTTGAAATTCATTGAGAATTTTATAACATTCTTTGGTTGCAGATTTTGCATTTTGAATTCTGTCTGAGTAGTACGTTTTTTGAGCTTTCTTGATTGATGATTTGTATATTCTCTTAAGTTTGTGTAGCTGCAGTTTATCTTGACTGTTGTTTGTTTTGATTCAGCTCTGCTGCAACTTTCTGATTTGTTACTTTACCTTTTTAAGTTCTGTGTTTCTCCAAGGTGTTGGTTTTCTTTTGTCGTGTTTAGTTTTTCTGAGTGGTATTAGAATATCAAAAGCTTCCTGTAGCCACTCATAAAGTTTTGGAACAGAATTAATTGTATCTAGATCTGTGTTGGCTGTTGTGAGAAAGTAGCCTCTTTCTAGCATTGTTACCCCCACTTTTAGCCTGTTTGTGAGTATATGTCAGGGTGTTTTCACTGTATCACTGGGATCCTGCTAGCCAGGGTCCAGTGCTCATAGTGAGGACCCTATGTTGTCAGTATGTTTGTTATGTGTCACTGGGACCCTGCTAGCCAGGACCCCAGTGCTCATAAGTTTGTGGCCTATATGTGTTCCCTGTGTGATGCCTAACTGTCTCACTGTGGCTCTACTAACCAGAACCTCAGTGGTTATGCTCTCTCTTTTCTTTAAAATGTGTCACTAACAGGCTAGTGACTAAATTGACCAATTCACATTGGCATACTAGTACCCCCATATAATTCCCTAGTATATGGTACTGAGGTACCCAGGTTATTGGGGTTTGTGGAGATCCCTATGGGCTGCAGCATTTCTTTTGCCACCCATAGGGAGCTCTGACAATTCTTACACAGGCCTGCCAGTGCAGCCTGTGTAAAATAACGTCCATGTTATTTCACAGCCATTTACCACTGCACTTAAGTAACTTCAATTCAAAGAAGCTTTATTGCGGCTACAAGAGCCAAAAAAGCGCGAGCAGTAATAAATACAAATAAATGCACATGATAAAATAAAATTGCAGGTAAATATGGTGATAAAAGGGAATGAAATATAAATAAAAATTAAAATGGAATAAAAATGAGATAGAATAAAATGGAATGAAATTAGAAAAAATGAAATGAAGTGAAATGCACTCTGCAGGATGTTGGGACAGTCTTATTTGGAGTCTTTGTCCAGGAGAGTTTTCCCTCTAATAAGCCAACTAGCTCCGAGGAATTTGGCGATAGCGATCACTAGCGTTGGTCTGGTGTCTGATCTAAGGATTCGCAGAGCTAGCGCAGAGCAGCGTGCTCCCAGTAGTCTGCATGCCGGGGCCAGTCATTTCCTACGGGGGGCAGTATACGCGGGGCATGCAAAAAGGAGGTGAGGGAGATTCTCCACGGGGGCTTTGCAAGCAGGGCATGCGGTGGATTCGTTGTGTGACCAGCTGCTGGTGAAAAGTCTTAATGGGAGTGTTCCAATGCGGAGCTGGAAGTACAGTTTCCTTTCCCTTGGGGCCGTGATTAGGTCCCAAAAAGTTTCGTACTTGCATGACTCTTTTAGGTTGGCAAAGTCACAAGATAATGTAGTGTGGAGTGCAGCCCGAGTGTCTTCGTTGTTGGCCCTTTGCCAGTAAAGTTTCTTTAGTTCGCTTTTCGAGGGAAAGACTGACTTGGCTGGTGAGTTCCAGAGATCATCGAGCCCGATAGAGTGGAGTAAATCCTTGATGGATCGTAGCCAGGGGATTCTGTGCAGGTGGTCGGCTTTTAGGATGACCTGTAGAGCTTCAGTGAAGATGACAAGTTCCGGAGTGGTCCAGAGACGCCGCCAGTACAGCAGAGGTCGCAGGCGGGCTTTGTGACCAATGCGTTTGATGCCGAGGTCCTTGAAAAGAGGGAACAGTGGGGTGCTTAGCGGAAGGGACACAAGGTTTCTTAAGAAGTTGTTTTCAGCGGTGGTTAGGTCTTGGGTTTTGGTATAACCCCAAAGTTCAGCCCCGTAGAGCGCTGAGGAAACTGCCTGGGCTTCGTATAATTGTAATGCTGGGCGAATTGGCTTTGTGTGTGAGAGGTGGAAGTTTTTTAGTAGAGCCCCAGTTGTTTGTCTTAATTTAAGGGCTTGTTTTCCTATGTGTGGCTTCCAGGACATGTTGTCAGTGAGTGTTATGCCCAGGTAGCTGAAAATGCCCACCTTCTCGAGTGAGGAGCCCTCTAGAGTAAATTTCCCTTTGAAAGATCTGTGGGGATTAAGGGTCATTAGTTTGGTTTTCGTTGCGTTGATTTCGAGTCCCTGGGATGAACAGAAATGCTCGAAGCACGCAAGGAGTTTCCTTAGACAACTAGGGGTCTTAGATATCAAGAGAGTGTCATCGGCAAAGAGTAAGACTGGGATTTTTTGTGTGCCAAGTGAAGGTGCGTCAGCCTGCAGTCTGAGGAGGGAGGGGACAATTTCGTTGATGTACAGGGAAAAGAGGGTCGGGGCAAGTACGCAACCTTGCCGCACACCCCTAGAGACGTGGATTCTATCGGTAAGTTGGCCCTTGTTGCCCCACCTGACTTGTGCGTAGTTGTCCTCGTGGAGTCGTATCAAAATGGCAAGGATGTGTTCCGGGATTCCCATCCGAGAGAGAGTGACCCACAGTTTGTTGCGAGGTACTAGGTCAAAAGCAGATTTGAGATCCACGAAAGCTACATAAAGGCTGCCTTTACCGATGAACACTGTTTTCCAATATAATAATAGGAATCTGAGGGCTTGATCAGTGGTGGAAATCTTCTTTCGGAAACCGGCTTGGAGGGGGCTAAGGATATCGTGGTCAATTATCCATTCTTCTATCTTCCCTAGGAGGCAGTGGCAGAAGACTTTTTGGACACAGTCAATTAGACTAATGGGTCTATAGTTACAGGGAAGAGATCTGTCGCCCTTTTTAAAGATTGGAATAACAATGGCCGCTTTCCAAGAGTCGGGAATTGGCGCCCCAGATGCTATTGCGTTAGCTAGAATGGTGAGATATCTTGACCAGGATGCTAGGTCTGTTGAGAATAGGTCTGCTGGGACGCAGTCTGAACCAGGGGCCCTGCCGCGTTTTAGAGTGCTTAGAGAGTAAGTTATATCACTTTGGGAGAACAACAGGGGTGCTGCGGTGGTTGGTGCTAACGAGTGAAATAGGAGGGGGCCCGTACAAACAGAGGTGGGGCTATCATGATCAGGGGAGTACAGACTACTAAAGTGGGCTATCCAGTCTCTTGGGGCAATATTGGTTGTGATGTCCAAACCACTGGTTTCTGGGCCTCGCGCTGCCAGGGACCAGAACAGACTATAATTTCTCTCGCGCACAGCGTCGCTGAGTGATGTCCACCATTTGCTTTCTTGATCACGCTTGGCTATGCATATTGCAGATTTATAGGACTTCCTAGCTACGCGGATGGCGATGGGGTCCTTGGATTTAATGGCTTGAACTAGGCGCTTGTTTAGGGACCGGCACGTTTTGTTGAACCAGCGGTGCCTGGCTTTGGGTCGTTTGTCGTCGTGGGCTGGGGGTGCTGAGAAGTGGGTTGCGATATCCCTAAAGCAGGAGGTGTGGATTGAGCTAATTTCCTGGTGGGGTGTTGCAGAACCTGCCTCTAGGTCCCTTAGTGTGGATTTTAGGGTGTTGTTGGCAGCATTGATGAGTGCGGGCCGGGCCACAATATTGACCCATTTTAGGTGTCTTTTGTTGTTGGCCAGGTTAATACCCTCGGGTGCTACTGCTGCAGGGTTAGACGTGGCTGGGAGGTTACCTAGGGCTAATGTGTGGACAGAAAGAGGGTTGTGATCACTTTCGGTCCTTTCGATGATTGTCATATCGATGACTAGAGGCCATAATCTTATATCGAATAGGCAATAATCGATTCTGCTGGTGTGGTTCGTTTTGTTGTATGTGTGACTACCGTTGGTGTCTGAATTAGTTCTGCCATTTAGCGCCCTGAGTCCAAACTCCATGGTCAATGATTTTACCTGAATCGCAACCGACGTCCACCTTTTGATGGGTGCAATGGACAGGGCGGGGATAGACCAGACTTGATCTTCCTCGCGGGTGGACCTGAGATCGTCCCAGTCAAGGGGTTCGAATGTGACGTTGAAGTCCCCAGCCACAATGGTTTTATGATGGCGGGGATAATTTTGTAAGAGGGCTACGAGGGCGCAGAGGGTTTTGGAGACTTGACCCCCCCTGACCCCTCGAGCGTAGATATTAAAGATGTTCACCACAGAGTCAGGCCCAAAGGATAGACGAAGGCCTAACAGGTCGGGAGAGGCGGTAGGTAGCTGTGATATATGGCAGCTAAGTGATGTTTTGATCCAGATGGTCAGACCCCCTGAGGGCCTGCCTCTCGTGCTGGCCACAGCGGGGATGTGGAAATTTGAGTAGCCTGTTCGGAAGAGTGGGTCGAGTGACCATGTTTCCTGTAGGAGACATATGTCATGTTCGTCAATAAATGAGGAGAAGGATGGAAGGGGAAGAATAGATTTCAGACCTGCCACGTTCCATGAGACAAGTCGTACCCCAGATTGTGACTGAGTTGTCCTACCTAAATGCCCGGGGTTTTTGAGGTTGGCTGTCAAGGGTTGGTTTGGCAGATGTGGCTGGGGGAGCAGGGATGGGTTGATGCCAATGTTTGCCCGTGAGGTTTGTGGTGGTTGGTGATGTTCCTCTGTTGGAACAGGCCTGGTCCTGATCAAGGAGATGCTTGCGGGCCTAGACAGCAGCTCTAGGTTTGGTGGGCAATGTGCCTGCAAGATGGGTGGAGCATCGTTGTCATGATTGCTCGGTGAGCCGGAAATGGTTGCGGTATCATGGGTAGGGGGGTGAATACATGGACAGACAGTGGTGGGGTAAAAGGAGGATCTGGGGGTGATGGATGTTGGAAGGTTGCAAGGTTTGCCTGCATAGATTTTAGGTGGGGCTGTGAGTCAATCATGTTTACCAAGAGGGGATAGGTTTTCTGCCGGGTGGTAACTCGGGCGTTCCTCGTGGAGCGTGGGTGACCTGGGCTGTTTAAACTGGATGCGTGAGTGTGCAGGTGGGCTTGTTCTTGCGTCTAGGGCCACCAGATTGTTCGCCATGGTCCTGTTCTTGAGTGTCAGTTTTAGGATATCAAAGTGAGTTCCCGGGTCTGGCCGTCGTACTACGGTAATTAGGTCCTCACGTATTATGGATCGGCAGCCTCTAACATGGCGAATCCAGTGGATTGCCTTGTTTTTGATAGAGTCTACCCCTTCCTTGCGCGCCAATGTGGTTAACTTGGGAACGTTAACCATTAGAACTATATTACCTAAATGGGACTGGTCAGTGGCAGGTTGCGTAGAGTATTTTGAGGCGGTGTTGCTCATGGGTTTGAGGGTATTATGATAGATGTCTAGTGAATTTCCTATGCCTAAATTGTGGAAGAGGGGAGACTGGTGGGAGTTCATGGTCTTTTCTTTGGTAGGGTGAGGGCCAGCGTGGCTAGAAGCAGAGGAGTTGGGCGAGTTTGTTGTGATGCCTGATAGGATTGGATTTTGGGCAAGGTTACTGGTGGTCGTGTTATTTGCGTGGGTTAGCTGTTTTACTATTGCAAGTAATGAGTTAACCATATGCTTGAGTTCTGTGACTTCCTTCCTTAGAGCTTGTATGTATTCGATATGCTGTGGGGTTACATGAGGAGAGTGCGTGTTGGTTGCTGCTGGCCCATCTGCCAGGGTGTCTGGGTTGATGTCGTCGCGTGATTCAGGGAGGTTGGTTAGGGGATTGAAGCGGTTACTGAGCTGGATGGAATCGTTGATGGCAAGTGGTAGGTCTTCTGCTAGGGAGGGGGCCGCATGGGTGATAACGTTCCTACTTTCACCCGCCCCTGTAGTGTCAGTAACTTGTTGCCCATGTTTCATGAAAATCTCAGCGATTTTCATGGAACCTTCCTTCCTGCTAGTTGAAGTGGGCCCCTCCCCAGTTGCAATAGAAATGTTTCCCTGGGGGCTAGTTAGTATTCCGTTGCATTCGCCCAGGAGAGAGTCGATTCTATCCATAACGCAATTGCTAGCAGCATGCTTATGCCTTTTTCGCTTGGCTTTTAGTACTGCCCCGGCCCCTGCCTCTATTGCTTTCCTTTTGCCCATCTGGTGTTAGTGTAGGTGCAGGGTTAAATGATAAGGTGTCAGATTAAATGGAGCAGCTGACTGGGGAGACAGAGTAGGAACTAGCAAAAGGGACTGAGTACAATATGGCCTTCTTGGGAGATAGATGTTAGGGGGGTGGCCCAGCCCAGCCTCTGTCAGCCGCGGACGGGCGCAGGACGGGCCCGCCCTTGGCCCGGGCTTCGCCCGCGCGCGTCCCGCGCGGCGGGAGCGCAAACAAGTTTTAAAGGGCTCCTGCCCCGCCTCCAGAGATCACACAGCGCTTCCCGCGACGGCGGGAGCGCAAACAAGTTTTAAAGGGCTCCTGCCCCGCCTCCAGAGATCACACAGCGCTTCCCGCGACGGCGGGAGCGCAAACAAGTTTTAAAGGGCTCCTGCCCCGCCTCCAGAGATCACACAGCGCTTCCCGCGACGGCGGGAGCGCAAACAAGTTTTAAAGGGCTCCTGCCCCACCTCCAGAGATCACACAGCGCTTAAGTAACTTATAAGTCACCTATATGTCTAACCTTCACCTGGTGAAGGTTGGGTGCAAAGTTACTTAGTGTGTGGGCACCCTGGCACTAGCCAAGGTGCCCCCATATCGTTCAGGGCAAAATCCCCGGACTTTGTGAGTGTGGGGACACCATTACATGCATGCACTATACATAGGTCACTACCTATGTACAGCGTCACAATGGTAACTCCGAACATGGCCATGTAACATGTCTAAGATCATGGAAATGTCACCCCAATGCCATTCTGGCATTGGGGGGACAATTCCATGATCCCCCGGGTCCCTAGCACAGAACCCGGGTACTGCCAAACTGCCTTTTCAGGGTTTGCACTGCAGCTGCTGCCAACCCCTCAGAAAGGTTTCTGCCCTCCTGGGGTCCAGGCAGCCCTGGCCCAGGAAGGCAGAACAAAGGATTTCCTCTGAGAGAGGGTGTTACACCCTCTCCCTTTGGAAATAGGTGTGAAGGCTGGGGAGGAGTAGCCTCCCCCAGCCTCTGGAAATGCTTTGATGGGCACAGATGGTGCCCATCTCTGTATAAGCCAGTCTACACCGGTTCTGGGATTCCCCAGCGCTGCTCTGGTACGAAACTGGACAAAGGAAAGAGGAGTGACCACTCCCCTGACCTGCCTCTCCCTTGGGAGGTGCACAGAGCTCCTCCAGTGTGTCCCAGACCTCTGCAATCTTGGAAACAGAGGTGTTGGGGGCACACTGGACTGCTCTGAGTGGCCAATGCCAGGAGGTGACGTCAGAGGCTCCTTCTGACAGGCTCTTACCTCTCTTGGTAGCCAAACATCCTTCCTAGGTAGCCAAACCTCCTTTTCTGGCTATTTAGGGTCTCTGATTTGGGGAATTCTTTAGATAACGAATGCAAGAGCTCATCAGAGTTCCTCTGCATCTCCCTCTTCACCTTCTACCAAATGATCGACTGCTGACTGCTCATGACGCCTGCAAAACTGCAACAAAGTAGCAAGACGAATACCAGCAACATTGTAGCACCTCATCGTGCCGGCTTTCTCGACTGTTTCCAGGTGGTGCATGCTCTGGGGGTAGCCTGCCTTCACCCTGCACCAGAAGCTCTGAAGAAATCTCCCATGGGTCAAAGGAATCTTCCCCCTGCTAACGCAGGCACCAAAAGACTGCAACACTGGTCCTCTGGGTCCCCTCTCATCCTGACGAGTGTGGTCCCTGGAACTCAGCAACTCTGTCCAAGTGTCTCCCACAGTCCAGTGACTCTTCAGTCCAAGTTTGGTCGAGGTAAGTCCTTGCCTCCCCATGCTAGACTGCATTGCTGGCTACTGCGTGATTTGCAGCTGCTCCAGCTCCTGTGCACTGTTCCAGGATTTCCTCCCTGCACAGCCAAGCCTGGGTACCCGACACTCCTTCCTACAGTGCACAACCTTCTGAGTTGTCCTACAGCGTCGTGGGACTCCCTTTTGTGACTTCGCATGGACTCCGGTTCACTCTTCTTCTAAGTGCATGTTAGGGTACTTCTGCGGGTGCTGCCTGCTTCTGTGAGGACCCCCTGAGTTGCTGGGTGCCCCCTCTGTCTTCTACTCCAAGTGGCGACATCCTGGTCCCTCCTGGGCCACAGCGGCACCCAAAAACCTCTACCACAACCCTTGCAGCTAGCAAGGCTTGTTTGCAGTCTTTTTGCGTGGGAACACCTCTGCAAGCTTCATCGCGACGTGGGACATCCGTCTTCCAAAGGAGAAGTCCCTAGTCCTCTTCTTTCTTGCAGAACTCCAAGCTTCTTCCAACTAGTGGTCACTTCCTTGCCACCCTCAGCTGGCATTTCCTGGGCTCCTGCCCACTCTCGACACTGTCGCGACTATTGGACTTGGTCCCCTTGTCTTACAGGTACTCAGGTCCGGAAATCCACTGTTGTTGCATTGCTGGTGTTTGTTCTTCCTGCAGAATCCCCCTATCACAACTTCTGTGCTCTCTGGGGGTAGTAGGTGCAATTTACACCTACTTTTTAGGGTCTTGGGGTGGGCTATTTTTCTAACCCTCTCTGTTTTCTTACAGTCCCTGTGACCCTCTACAAGCTCACATAGGTCTGGGGTCCATTCGTGGTTCGCATTCCACTTTTGGAGTATATGGTTTGTGTTGCCCCTATACCTATTTGCTCCTATTGCAATCTATTGTAATTCTGCACTGCTTGCATTACTTTTCTTGCTATTACTTGCCTAATTTTGGTTTGTGTACATATATCTTGTGTATATACCTTATCCTCATACTGAGGGTACTCACTGAGATACTTTTGGCATATTGTCATAAAAATAAAGTACCTTTATTTTTAGTAACTCTGTGTATTGTGTTTTCTTATGATATTGTGCATATGACACCAGTGGTATAGTAGGAGCTTTACATGTCTCCTAGTTCAGCCTAAGCTGCTTTGCCATAGCTACCTTCTATCAGTCTAAGCTGCTAGAAACACCTCTTCTACACTAATAAGGGGTAACTGGACCTGGCACAAGGTGTAAGTACCTCTGGTACCCTCTACAAGCCGGGCCAGCCTCCTACAGCTGTTAGTTGTGTTTTCAAGTCATAAAAATTGAGTTTTTTCCAATGTCGATAGGTGCATGTATGTGAGTAGTTGTGGGTTGAGTTGATTGGTGGAGTTGTATGTCGGAAAGTTATCAAATGGTGGTCTGACCATGTGATTGGCATGATGCTATGAACAGTAACTAGCTCAGGCTTAGCAAAAATGACATCTAGGATGTGTCCAGCAATGTGTGTGGTTTTGTGTACAATCTGATGTAGGTTCAATGTCACTAGGCCAGTGGTGATAGCTTTTGGATGGGGTATTAGGTTTGTGAAACCAAATGTTTAGGTCCCCAAGAATGCATAGGTTTCAGTATAATGTAATAAGGTTTGAGACTATATCTAGAAAAGCATCTGGGAATGTTGAGTAGTTAGGTGGAGGTCTGTAAAGGAGGAGAAAGTTACAGGAGGAAGTTGGAGTAGGGTGGCATCTGGTGAAGAGGGCTTCACAACTTTGTATGGAAATGGTGTCTGTTTTACTGAGATTTATTGCCTGTTTGAATATAATAGCTAGTCCACCTCCTCTCTTGCCTACACAGTTTGGTGTGATGGTTTGATAGTCTGGAGAAGGGGCTTCGTGCAACACTGAGGCTATGTCAGGTTGTGTGTCTGTGAGCAGGCCGTAGATGTGGTGCTTGTTTTTTGAGAGTGGCCGAGCATTTATGAGCTGGCAGTTTAGAAAAAGTGTGTTAGTGGCGGTGTTGTTTTACTTAGGAGAAGGGTAAGCAGTATACTTTGAGCTTGTAGCAGGTATGTTGTTAGTTGTGATAACTGTGTGAGGGTCACAATAGTCTTGTTTTTCAAAATAGTGTTCCTCTTCCAGCAGGTTTAGGATGCATTTTTGGGGGTCTGTGTGTATTTGGGTGGTGGACTTGTTGGCTGAGAGAGACATGAAGAGTGTACTGTTTTTTGTAGGGTAGCCTTATTATATAATAGACAAGGGGATGTAAAGTTGTTAAGAGTGGCATGTTGTTTATTTTGTTTGCGTCTATTTAGTGTGGATGGAGTATGGGTTAGGAGTGGTGGAGGAGCATGTGGATCATGATGTAAGGCTCTAAATTGTGCATTGGAGGAGAGGCAGTGAATGAAAGTTGCTGGGTTGGGGTGCTTGTCATAGGTGTTTGTGAAGAGTGAGAATGCAGGGGTGAAGAAAGGATGGGCTTTGTATTCTTTGTGTAGTCATGAGGGTGGGAGTGGGTGTGACGATAAGTATAATGAAAGTTTGTTTTGATTTGATGTGCTGATGTGTGTGGTCTGTATTGTTTTTGTGGAATAGTGAGAGGGGATATTGATGTAGTTGTTTTTGGTGAGGTATTTGTGTGTGAGTTAGTGCTGGTGAGTGGAATTAGAGTCTCACAGTGGGGGCTGATGTGTTTTGGAGATGAATGTATGAGGTGTGTAGTAGGGGATGGATGTGTGTCTATAGAGTCTGTTTTAGTTGTGATGACTGGAAGAGGTAATACGTGTGGTAGAATGGAGTGTGAGGATTGTATGGTTGTGTGTAATTCGTGGAGAGAGGGGAAGGGTGTTTGTAGATGGTGTGTTGGAAGGCTGGGTTTGGGAATTGTTATGATGAAAGGTGGTCTGAGTAGATCAAATAGAGGATAGTGTTGTTGGTTTGTATGAACAGGAAGTGTCTATATGGAAGGCTGAAAGTAATGTATAGTGTGGGTTTGTGTTGTGTGGATCATGGCAGGTTGTGTTAGTGGGAGTGGACATGGTAGTGTTTGGTGTGAGAATGAAGGTATTTGACTGTTGTAGTTGTGGTGGATATGTGTATATGTGATGCATAAGGGATATTGTTTTGGATGATGGGACATTGCAATCTGTCTGCGGTAAGTTTGTCATGCAGGAGTTGGATGTCTTTGCAGATAATGTGTTTGCATGTTGATGTATGTGTAGGATATAAAGTCCTTTCTGATAAATGGTCAATTGGGCAGCAATTCTGGCCCTAGGCCTGACCAGTCCCGAACAGGCCCAAACAGGCAACTGCCCTTGTCCTCTATGCCCTTAACCTCATTGCCTGGGCTGAGACGCCCTGAGCTCAAGGCTTAAATTGCCCTACTGGCCAGAAACCTAGCCCTAACCCTAACCAATTCGATTTGTAACCCTAAATCAAACAACCAATGGGAGACCCAGACCTAATCACCAGTCATGCCCCTAATCCTGACAACCAATTACAACCCCAACCTTAGATCCAGGAACCAATCAGAATCTCAGCCCTACTACCAATCACAAGCCTAGCCCTAAAAACCAGGAACCAATCAGAATCTCAGCCCTACTACCAACCACAAGCCCAGCCCTAAAACCAGGAACCAATCAGAATCTTACCCCTACTACCAAACACAAGCCCAGCCCTAAAACCAGGAACCAATCAGTATCTCAGCCCTACTATCAATCTCAAGCCCAGCCCTAAAAAAAGGAACCAATCAGAATCTCTGCCCTACTACCAATCACAAGCCCAACTCTAATCCCTAAACCTATAGAAAGACCGGCCCCCAACAATCTATCACAACACCATATTCAACAACCAATAGGAACTTATACTGAAGCCCAGTCCCTGTGGGAAGGGAGGAGGCAGCTGCTGCTCTATTCAGAATCTCCTTGGATACAGACAGGCTAAATCCATACTTCCAAGCAGAGTCTACTTTCCATGTAAGAGAGAGATTCTTTGAAAAAATCACTGAAATAGTGTTTGTCGCACACTCTGAAATGTGGCTTTTTTAAGGCAAAAAAGAGGGGATGCAGACAGTTTCTAAACACAATTTAAATCACAGAAACAGATTAAGCAGTCTCCTAAACACACTCTGCAAGATGTATGTAGCCTTTTTACTTAGACAAGAGGTGGGGGGGCTTTTATGCAAATCTTGTGCCACAAACTAGAAGCGAAATTTCACATAGTCACAGCTGAAAAAAAACACTTTTAAAAGGCCAATCTGCCTGAAACACAGAGGGCCATATTTATACTCCGTTTGCGCCGGATTTGCGTCGTTTTTTTTTACGCAAATTCGACGCAAAACGAACTCCATATTTATACTCTGGCGTTAGACGCATCTAGCGCCAAAGTCCATGGAGTTTGCGTCATTTTTTAGCGTGGACACCTACTTTGCGTTAATGATATGCAAGGTAGGCGTACCCGTCTAAAAAATTGACTCAGAGGCATGTGCGCCATATTTACACTCCCGGGCAAAACGGACGCCCGGGAGTGGGCGGGTCAAAAAAAATGACGTCCAGCTGCTTTTGCGTTGTTTTTTAGCGCCTGGTCAGGGCAGGCGTTAATGGACCTGTGGGCTCGGAAGGAGCCCAGAGGTGCCCTCCCATGCCCCCAGGGACACCCCCTGTCACCCTTGCCCACCCCAGGAGGACGCCTAAGGATGGAGGGACTCATCCCAGGGAACATAAGGTAAGTTCAGGTAAGTAAATTTTTTTTTTTTTTTTGGGTGGCATAGGGGGGCCTGATTTGTGCCCCCCTACATGCTACTATGCCCAATGGCCATGCCCAGGGGACAGAAGTCCCCTGGGCATGGCCATTGGGCAAGGGGGCATGACTCCTGTCTTTGCTAAGACAGGAGTCATTTCAATGGGGGTTGGGAGTCAAAAGAAATGGCGCAAATCAGGTTGAGGCGAAAATTTTGCCTCAGCCTGACTTGCCCCATTTTTTGGCGCCCAAGCTCCATATTCCCCTACGCCGGCGCTGCCTGGTGTACGTCATTTTTTTCACGCACACCAGGCAGCTCCGCCGGCTAACGCCGGCTAACATCATTGAATAAATACGGCGCCCGCATGGCGCTTCAGAATGGCGTTAGCCGGCGTTAACTTTTTTGACGCACAACTGCGTTGGCGCAGTTGTGCGTCGAAAAGTATAAATATGGCCCAGAGAGTCTACAGTAAACAGGCACAGGTAGCAGTAAAGAACACTTTTAAACAAATAATGCAATTTCCCATAAAAGTTTGGGGCTCCTAACTATGGTCTTTTAGGAATCCTTGATCACACGGCTGTATTATGGCACAGGGAAAATGCTGGGCTCACAAAATGGAGGTGGCTGTCTTGGGCTTCCTTCCAAAAACTTAAGGGGCCAGAGCAGGTGTGGGAGGAAGGCTCAGTTTGCCAGGGACTCAGAGAGCCAATCAGATAGGCCCAGCCCCTGTGGGAAGGGAGGAGGCAGCTGCTGCTCTATTCAGAATCTCCTTGGATACAGACAGGCGGAATCCACACTTCCAAGCTAGCAGGGTCTACTTTCCAGGTAAGGGAGAGATTGTTTTAAAAAAACACTGAAATACTACTTGTCGTGCACTCTGAAATGTGGCTTTATTAAGGCAAAACCAGGGGATGCAGACAGTTTCTAAACACAATTTAAATCACAGAAACAGATTAAGCAGTCTCCTAAAAACACTATGCAAGATGTATGTAGCCTTTTTACTTAGAAAAGAGGGGGGGCTAATAAACAGCACTTTAAAAGGCCAAGCCTGCCTGCACCTGCAGTATCTCATAGTATGGATGAATTGACTATTTTGCTTACTGAGCTGTCCTAACTATGTGCTGTCAATCAATGTTCTTGGGCAAAAATCTCGTTTTCAAAAACTCATTCACTTTATAGTAATATTTAATTACTTCAGGAGACGGTGCACCTGTGTGGGAAAGTACCATCTTGCCTGGCATGTTACCCCCTTATTTCACTGTATATATGTTGTTTTAGTGTATGTGTCACTGGGACCCTGCCAGCCAGGGCCCCAGTGCTCATAAGTGTGCCCTGTATGTGTTCCCTGTGTGATGACTAACTGTCTCACTGAGGCGCTGCTCACCAGAACCTCAGTGGTTATGCTCTCTCTTTACTTTCCAAATTGTCACTAACAGGCTAGTGAGCAATTTCACCAATTCACATTGGCATACTGGAACACCCTTATAATTCCCTAGTATATGGTACTGAGGTGCCCAGGGTATTGGGGTTCTAGGAGATCCCTATAGGCTGCAGCATTTCTTTTGCCACCCATAGGGAGTTCTGACAATTCTTACACAGGCCTACCACTGCAGCCTGAGTGAAATAACGTCCACGTTATTTCACAGCCATTTACCACTGCACTTAAGTAACTTATAAGTCACCTAAATGTCTAACCTTTACCTGGTAAAGGTTGGGTGCTAAGGTACTTAGTGTGTGGGCACCCTGGCACTAGCCAAGGTGCCCCCACATTGTTCAGGGCAAATTCCCCGGAGTTTGTGAGTGCGGGGACACCATTACACGCGTGCACTGTACATAGGTCAATACCTATGTACAGTGTCACAAAGATAACTCCGAACATGGCCATTTAACATGTCTAAGATCATGGAATTCTGGCACCGGGGAGACAATTCCATGATCCCCCGAGTCTCCAGCACAGACCTGGGTACTGCCAAACTACCTTTCCCGGGGTTTCACTGCAGCTGCTGCTTCTGCCAACCCCTCAGACAGGTTTCTGCCCTCCTGGGGTCCAGCTAGGCTTGGCCCAGGAAGGCAGAACAAAGGACTTCCTCAGAGAGAGGGTGTTACACCCTCTCCCTTTGGAAAAAGGTGTCAGGGCTGGGGAGGAGTAGCCTCCCCCAGCCTCTGGAAATGCTTTGATGGGCACAGATGGTGCCCATCTCTGCATAAGCCAGTCTGCACCGGTTCAGGGATCCCCCAGCCCTGCTCTGGCGCAAAACTGGACAAAGGAAAGGGGAGTGACCACTCCCCTGACCTGCACCTCCCAGGGGAGGTGCCCAGAGCTCCTCCAGTGTGCTCCAGACCTCTGCCATCTTGGAAACAGAGGTGCTGTTGGCACACTGGACTGCTCTGAGTGGCCAGTGCCAGCAGGTGACGTCAGAGACTTCTCCTGATAGGCTCTTACCTGTGTTGCTAGCCTATCCTCCTTCCTAGGTAGCCAAACCTCCTTTTCTGGCTATTTAGGGTCTCTGCGTTGGGGAATTCTTTAGAGAACGAATGCAAGAGCTCATCAGAGTTCCTCTGCATCTCTCTCTTCACCTTCTGCCAAGGAATCGACCGCTGACTGCTCAGGACGCCTGCAAAACCACAACAAAGTAGCAAAGACGACTACTGCAACCTTGTATCGCTGATCCTGCCACCTTCTCGACTGTTTTCCTGGTGGTGCATGCTGTGGGGGTAGTCTGCCTCCTCTCTGCACTAGAAGCTTCAAAGAAATCTCCAGTGTGTCGACGGAATCTTCCCCCTGCAACCGCAGGCACCAAAAGAACTGCATCACCGGTCCTCTGGGTCCCCTCTCAGCACGACGAGCGTGGTCCCTGGAACTCAGCAACTCTGTCCAAGTGACTCCCATAGTTCAGTGACTCTTCAGTCCAAGTTTGGTGGAGGTAAGTCCTTGCCTCACCACGCTAGACTGCATTGCTGGGTACTGCGTGATTTGCAGCTGCTCCGGCTCCTGTGTACTCTTCCAGGATTTCCTTTGTGCACGTCCAAGCCTGGGTCCCTGACACTCTAACCTGCAGTGCACAACCTCCTGAGTTGTCCTCTGGCGTCGTGGGATCTCCTTTTGTGACTTCGGGTGAGCTCTGGTTCACTCTTCTTTGTAGTGCCTGTTCCGGCCCTTCTGCGGGTGCTGCCTGCTTCTGTGAGGGCTCCTTGTCTTGCTGGGCACCCCCTCTGTCTCCTCACGCAAGCGGCGACATCCTGGTCCCTCCTGGGCCACAGCAGCATCCAAAAACTCTAACCGCAACCCTTGCAGCTAGCAAGGCTTGTTTGCGGTCTTTCTGCGTGGGAACACCTCTAACACCTCTGCAAGCTTCTTCACGACGAGGGATATCCATCCTCCAAAGGGGAAGTTCCTAGTCCTCTTCGTTCTTGCAGAATCCACAGCTTCTACCATCCGGTGGCAGCTCCTTTGCACCCTCAGCTGGCATTTCCTGGGCATCTGCCCAATCTCGACTTTGTCGCGACTCTTGGACTTGGTCCCCTTGTTTCACAGGTACTCTCATCTGGAAATCCACCTTTGTCACATTGCTGGTGTTGGTCTTCCTTGCAGAATTCCCCTATCACGACTTCTGTGCCCTCTGGGGACTATAGGTGCACTTTACACCTACTTTTGAGGGTCTTGGGGTGGGCTATTTTTCTAACCCTCACTGTTTTCTTACAGTCCCAGCGACCCTCTACAAGCCCACATAGGTTTGGGGTCCATTTGTGGTTCACATTCCACTTCTAGAGTATATGGTTTGTGTTGCCCCTATGCCTATGTGCTCCTATTGCAATCTACTGTAACTTTACATTGCATGCATTGCTTCCTTTTGCTATTACTGCATATTTTTGGTATTGTGTACATATATCTTGTGTATATTTGGCATCCTCATACTGAGCGTACTCACTAAGATACTTTTGGCATATTGTCATAAAAATAAAGTACCTTTATTTTTAGTATATCTGTGTATTGTGTTTTCTTATGATATTGTGCATATGACACCAGTGGTATAGTAGGAGCTTTGCATGTCTCCTAGTTAAGCCTAAGCTGCTCTCCATAGCTACCTTCTATCAGCCTAAGCTGCTAGAAACGCCTCTTCTACACTAATAAGGGATAACTGGTCCTCGTACAGAGTGTAACTACCCCTTGGTACTCACTACAAGCCAGGCCAGCCTCCTACAACCTGTTGATGGACCTCTTGGCGGCTCCCTCATTTGCCAATCTATGCTCCTTTTGCATTCTATCCATAGGTCTGCAGGCAAAACTATCTCTAAAAGAGTATTTAAATACTTCCACAGTTTTACAAGTTTCACAAACACAAAAATGCTGATACCACTCTACTGTTTTCTCCCTCAGCCTGGGGTAATCATTTGTAAATGACAAAATGTCACTTCTGCTCCAGGGAACATGTACAAAATTCCCTCCTGGAATCTCTCTCATTGGTATAACTTTTACTGCTGCTCCCTTATCCTGCGGTGCTTCTGCAGGAGAAGTATCAGGTCCCTTTTTCGGCTTGTCCTTTTACTTCACTTATTTGCCTTCTCATTTTTCTAATGCTCTCCATATTTGAACACTTTCAAGCAATTCTTTAAGGTGTGTCTTCATTCCTGCAGACCTCATGTGTTCGAAGTCTTTTGCATGGAAATCTAACCTGTAACTTATTTTCAAATGTTTCATTTTCTAAAGGTCTATCCCATGTTTGTCTGCTACATCTGTTAACTGTTGCTGTACCTCACCTGCTTCTTTTGTAATCTCCAAGCACCAGTATCGTATTCTGCTTCTGTACAGGACTCAAGGCGATTTACATCCATTGTCCCTTCAACAAGTTCACTTGCTTCCATTGAAAGCCTAGAATAGTTCAAGTAGTCCTCTCCCTTGGAAGCATATTGTGGGTTGTTCAGATTATCTAATCATTCGGTCAGTTGGTGAGCTGTGAAACCTTGTAGTGAAATGTTATTAGGATGAGTGCCTGGTAACTGTTGTACAGTTAGGTTCTAAAGCTGGTGTGTCATTAACTTCAATTTGGGACCAATATGTGACACTGCTTCAGAATTCAAAGGTGCTCTGAAAAGACTCAAATCTCATAATGACCTTGGTCCATCAAAAGTCTGTCCCACTGGAGAGACTATCCTGGCATTATCATTAAGTCCTCCTCCCACTGGACTCTGCCTCAGGATTCCCTGACCATTTGTGCCATTGTTTCCTTCTCACTGTCCTGTGAAATTGCAGGAAACATTCTAATTCCCTGTAGGGTATCTAATTTCCAATGTCTCTGCTCACTATACCACCTAGCTTCAGCTAGTGTTTTCTCTACTCTGCTCATTTTTCTTTCACATTTCAACACTTGTCTGGCTACTAACTCCTAGATTGCTAATGCTTGGAACTAAGCTGGTCTTGGTGGAGGTTTTAAACCACACATTACTTGTCTCAAATTCTCTGAAATTTTCAAATTAAAGGTTCCATTTTCAGTGAACGCTAGACTTCCTTCCTTTTCTGTAATTTTGCACCAATGTTTTAACCAAAGGCATGCTCTGGTACCTTTCTCCTCAATTACGATATATGCTGGAGTACCTTCTGGCAGGCAAACTTCCCCTACCCTACAGGAATATATTAATCTCCCCTAAGTACACTTTTTAGAGCTTTGAAAACCTTCATTTTCCCCAATTGATGTCAAAAATCGATAATCAGGAAATTACTTTTAATCCCACAATCCTCTTCGTCCACCTTTTCATCCAATCACAGTTCATGATTGTCCACCCATCCATGTGCAACCCTTCTCACGAACCAACCTATTCCAGTGTGGCTCAAGTGCCGTCACACTAATACACAGAGGTTGACAAAGTCTTGCGACTTGTCCTCCTAAGCTCAGATTCACTGCAAACTAATGCAAAATAATTTGCGAGCACTTCAACAAAACCAATAAAACAAATCTGTCCATTTACTGTAGGTAGGGTAATCACAATCGCTTCAGGAACCTTACAGATTTTTCACTGACTACTTTCACTCTAGCAGCTATTCTTTCTTTCTCGATTCCCCAGATTCACAAGCAAAATTAGACCCGCAAATTTTGTTCTCAATATGATCAATGGGGCTGTCCACCTGCACATAGGACTCGCCAAATCTCAGTGGAAAAGTTCTTTCACCCACTTCAGGACTCACAACCTTGACTTGCCAACCACGCCCGATTGGCCTATTAAACCGACAGGTTACAACAAATAAAACAGGTGTTTCGTACACTTTTCAATATACTCTGGAGTCTTAGACCTTGCAGGGCCTATTAAACTGACAGATTACAACTAAAAAACAAGTGTCTCATGCACTTTTCAATATACTCTGGAGTCTAAGACTTCGTAGGGCCGTTATACTAACAACCACGTGGGCATTTTTTTTTTGTAGCACAAATCACCACACACATATGAAGTTCGCTGACTTTCCTACTCTCACACTTTAGAGTATGTACACTCCTTCTACAACATTAACTGGAGTACGCAAACTCCCTAAACTCTCACAACCAACTCAATTCCCCTGCGATTTGCAAATGCTGTGCAAGCGCATAATCTACTTCATTCTCTCTCTCAACAGAATGCTGAGAACACTCCCAACAAACATAGGAAAACTCCAAGGACCCGGGAAAGTCACCATGGGCAACTAGGGGCACAGCTGCTCTCTATTTTGTATCATTGAAATAAAAAAAGCCCTGGCTTCTCTGTTTAGTTATTGTAACTAATAAGCAGACACGTCCTTAAGGTCAATTAACCTTTTCACTTGTTTAAGATGAACAGACCCTAGGTAGCACATAAAATACACATCATTTAAACAATACAAATCATTAAAGAGTCAGTAAAGAACGCACCATGACCCTTTTGGCCTCGAATAACCGGACCTTTTGATATTGGTTAAAATGTTTATTTCCCTATATTAACAATGCTAAAATCACATAAATTAGACTCAATACCTTATGGTAAAAATGTAAAAACAACACAGGCTGTCCACAATGCCTAAATATTCTTAGTTTTCTCAGAGCTACAACAACTATGACTTCAATAGCAATGTTACAAATCAAAAGTAATATTAATTGAGCAAGCGTAATAACATACATTTGATCAGCAATAGAATGTTGTCCGTTTGTTGGTGAAACATATGACTAATGAAACTACCTCACTAACTCCAGATTAGCATCAGCATGTTGGGCTTTAGGCAAAAGTTTTAGTAACATAAATTTAGAAAACATCTAGCTCTGGCTCTATAAAAAAAAACGTCAGTTGGTACCTGGAAAACAAAAGACAAACAAGAAACATTGCAATTTATAATACCTATCCTTAAGGATCAGCAAACTGGTGTCTTCGTCAAGGGGACACCAGCATCAGGACCGAGGGGATTTGGGAAAGGGGGGATGGGTCACTCCTTAGGCTCTAAGTTTTCTGAACCATCAACTTAATTATCTAAAGTAGGCAGCAAAGCGCTTTAGTTTTAAGCATCAAGTGCTACAGTAAGCACCAGCATCATTGCATGGAGCACACGGGAAATAACTCAAAATAATAGTTTACCAGATTGTCGTAAGACAGGCTGGCAAGTATCAAAGTGACAGAGAGTCAAAAGGCTGGTTGTCAAAAGAGTCACATCCAAATAGTGGCTGACCCAGAACTCCAAATGTAGTGCAGTTGAATTAAATCTATCTCACAGTGTCATTGGTCAGTTACATCTTGCGATGAAGATTGTCCAATTACAGATTTACTACATATTAGAAAAATATGTGGGACAGACATCCGTGCATCAATGATTGGTTATTCTCAGTTTGTGTACATCCAGTTGATACAGTATGGATCAACTTGTGGAACCTTCCGTTCATTATCAGAGAGTTCATTGCTCTTCTCCCTTCCAAATATGCTTTGAATCAACAGTTACAGTGATGTAGAAACATTCTTGGTTTATATAACATTTCCTGGTAAGAAATACGTTTTATTAATAAAAGTTCTCAACAAGTTTGAGATTCAGACAAAGAACTTGTTATACAGCAGACATGAGATTGTTCTACTAACGTAAGAATTCACAGTGTTTTTGGCAGATGCTCAATTTGACCACAACCTTCTTAAACTTGAGGCCTTTTCAGTTTGCTTAAGCAAAGTTCATAATATTTAGCTGCAAGTATGAGAGAGTAATGCATTTTCAATCATACATAAACTCTTAATTCATATTAATGCCTTATTAGTTAATCCCATGGTGGTCAATCAAGTAGGCACATTATTAGTCACACTTTTTTTCTATGCTAATTATCTTATGTGTTAGTCAAATATAGGAATACATGTAGAAATTATTAACGTTAATTTCAGCTTTCAAAGATTCCATAACACAGAAGATTGTGGTGGCAGAAAGTTGCAGCAGGTGAAGTCTATTCCTATGCACAGGGCTGTAATATAACTATTTGTCCATGTTTTCTTCCAAAAATCAGGCACAAGCAACTCATGAAACCCTGGTATGGGTTCAAACTGGAATTTAAATCCTTGTATAATTACTGCGAGACCCTCAACAATTCTATTAGCAAATCCAGTACTGGTACTGTGGTTCTAAGGAAACTGAGTAACCAGTCACTGTGTGACACACCTTGTGACATTTATAAGGAATAGAGATAATGTGCATGCTTTTCTTCAAGAAGTCCTACTCTCCAAATCCTTCTTGAGTTTAAATACATGACCTTCCTGTTTCTGCATGGTGGATGAAGATCTTCATACTTGCTAACTTTTCAAGGGGCATTAGGGTCAAACATACCACATTCTTGGACCTGTGGCCTGAACTATGCAATTGAGGTGTTGGGCTACAAATCAACCTCACTAAGCATGGCAGCTAAAGATCTTCATACTTGCTAACTTTTCAAGAGACATTAGGTCAAACACATGATATTCTTGGTTGGGTGGCCTGAACTACGCAATTTGGGTGTGGGGCTACAAATCAACCTCACTAACATAGAGCTAGCATGGATTAAATAAACAAAGGATCATGAAACAATAGACTTTTCTAAATGGAATGGTTTAGGAAGGATCCTTTGTACACAACTGTTGGCAGCCATGGACAATTTGAAAAAGAAAGGAAACCATTGCCGAACCCGAGTAATACAATTGTTCAAAAGAGAAATGTGAAAGATTCACACATAGAAAGACGTAACAGGGATAGGATCCAAAGAATGGAAACAAAAACTTGACAAGCATACTTGAAATAGACTGAGTTTATCCATTAAATATGCCAATTAGAGAGGATGTGACAACATGTGTAAGACTGAAGATATCTTTTCCTCTGACAGGATAGAAAATATATACTACAGAACTTATTTGAGAAAAAAACAGAGAACTTTAGTTGGGCCCTTTGGTCACAGGAAGCAGCTGAAATATGATATTTAACTGACACCTTTCATTATTCATGAAACATGGATGCACATTATAAGTAGTATTGTTGTATACACACGGGGTGAAATTTCAGATTTGATTGGGAAAAAGCTGTCCTTTGGCCTTGTTGGATGCTTCAAGCATGCTCTCGCAGAAGACAGTTGATTACTCACTCTGTCATCTGTGCATTACAGAAAATGGTGATGGCAGCCTACCTTGCAAATGAGTATAGTGTGATCCAAACTTTTTCCTGTGTCAGAGAGAGTATGGTCTGCTGACCCCTCTCATCTAAAGTTCCACTGTTATTTGAAGCCAAGGGTCAAGACATTCTGTGTGCATGTTGAGCATGTAGACAGTGAACATGTGACACAAAAAAGGTAGTAGAACAATTTGCATGTCTGTGTGTGTGTGTGTGTATCTGTGTGTGTGTGTGTGTGTGTGTGTGTGTGAGAGAGAGAGAGAGAGAGAGAGAGAGAGAGAGAGAGTCTGAGTGCTGAACTCATTGGATCCATTTTGAATCCCACTCGCTGTTGCATGGTACAAGTTGGAGGGTCAGCAGAGCTTTCTCCAACATTGGAAGTGTATTGCCTTCATTCCTGTGACTGGTGGTTGGAGACTTAGATATTTCAGTAAAGAGGATGAAGAAAGGGCTACCTTAAACATTTTCAAGAATTCTTCGCTAGCAAATAGCCGCTTATTAGTACATCCTTTACACTGCCATTTGGTAGACTGTTGGAATGAGGGCTGACACTGTATTTTCTGTTGTCCAATGTGCTGAAGTTTGTAGGCAAGGTCTGCTGTTTTATCTGTCTCTGTTTACTTCTCAAGGAATAATGAACAAGGGGGATAGGGAGGAATATTGGTCCAGTGTATGTCAACCCACAATTAATACTATGCAAATAAACAAGATACACTGTTCCAAGAGGGGGGTGACAGGAGAAAGGATACAAAGGAGTCCTAAATTTTAGGAGCAAGAGTTCTCACACACCCAGATGGGTGTCATGCTTCATCATCAGAGTTGCTCCTCGTCAGACCGGCAAGGGACTTGCATTCCCTTGTTTTAAAAACTGTTCATAAATGCAGGGTAGTGTTAAATTCTTGTTGACCAAGTTAGGAAGTGCCCCAAAAAGCACTTTAAGAGTGGCTGTGCAACCAGGGCTAGTGTCTCCCTGACAGCTAGTGTTCTAGAGGGTTCAACACACCTGAATTCAACACGTTCTGCTGGAAGAGATTATGATCTGCCTGAAGTGCCTAGATGCCTACCTGCCTTTTGAGAAATGGAAAGAGTATACCCAGCACTATAGGAAGAGTGTCTGTCCAAGACTTCCGAACATGAGGACATCCAAGAGGATGTTGTCAAACCCAAGAAAGTGACCTAAAAGTGACCTGTGTTGTGAAGGGGTCCTTAAGTCACTCTGCCAATTGTTGAGGAGCTGTGACTAAGACTTTGTAAGAATAAGTAATTTCTGGTACTTGCCATTCTGCTGCAGTCCAAATGACTGGCACTGCTTCTAGGTTTAAGATGAAGGAACTTAAATCCTCACCACCCCAGAAAGCCCAAAAGGCCTAAAGGCTAACCTGACCCCAGATGTCACCAAAGAATCTGACCTGGAAGATGCTAGTATTGCAAGCTGAGTACCGGTCTGTAGATTGCCTCTGGAGAAACACCTCTACTGACAACTGGTGCTTATCCTTTTGCCAGCCTCCCAGTGGCAAGCATGAAAAGGTCACCCCACGCAACTGCCATGGTATTCTGCAGTGAGGGAGTCCATTCTGAGACAGCAAGAACAACACCTGCATCTAACTCACAGCATGGACTGTCTCTGAGCACCAGCAGGTAAGTGCTGGTTTTAGCTGTACCTGGTCACAAGAAAGACGGAGGCACTCAAGTGAGCTTGTTGTGCTTCGCTTAAGACATTTGACATAGAAAATACTATATATATTAAAGAGAATTGCCTAAGGTAATGTGTGACAACCTTTGAAACATTTGTACCTGAGCATAATCCTCGCCTACATACTTAGTATAGAATAGACAGCTGTAACGGTATCTCAACCCTAGAGGAATAGTTTTTAATATGTTGAATTTATTTACAATACTTCCCTTTTTTATGCAAAGACTGTTGAAAATTACCATCTTGTCTGTGGCATTCCCCTAGATGTTTCCCTTGACCTTTTTTGTTGCCCATAGAACTCTGTACCTTTCACCCCTGCTAACTAGACAAAAAGTGTTTGTGCTCTCTCTTTTAAGATGATAAAATTGGTATATATGTGATTGGCAGCTTTAACATGCCTGTAAATCCATAGTAAATGGTTCAAAGTGTGCCCTGGGCCAGTAAATTAAATGTCACCAAGGGGCAGCAGCAGGCATTGTGCCACCCACTGCAGTGACACAGAAAACTCAACCCCAGGCCTACTACTGTAGTCTGGCAAAACAGTTTTAAAACTTTCAACCTGTCAAAATAAACCTTCTTAACAGGGCTGAACCACCCCCTTTAAATATGGATAAATCAGCCCTAAGGTAGGCCTTAATGCTAGTAAACGTAGAGTGCATGGTATTAATGTTTAATGTTCCACATGTCCGCACAGTGAGAAAGCTTAAAAGCTATTTTCATTGCTGCAAGACTGGCTGCTTCCATAGACATGCACTGAATTACATTACGTTATAATGCTGAATTTGGTTTGGTAGCAGCTAGAAAACTTTTCAAGGACTCCTTTTAATAGTTAGACAAAATCCATTTCAATGTTGAAGTTATATTTTATCTAGTTATAGAGGAAAAGTTTTTTTCTGAACAGAAGAAGACTAGATATGCTCTCTGTGTACTGAGGAGAGCCCTGACATTTTGACCTGCTATCCCTCTTGTACCCAGAACAAAGAAGTAGACTCCAAGGGCCATAAGACTGAACACCTTTTTGGGCTACATGGATAGAATAATCTTCAGGAGTCATTTTCCTGCATGTCCAGCCAAATAGCAAATGAGCCTGCCCTGGACCCTGCTGCTGCAGTAAGGCTTGACTCTTAAGTGCTGTCCCCAAGGACCTGGACTCTTGGCTGGTGTACTTCTCCTAAGGTTTCCTGAAACCTGGGACTTTTTGCCAACTTTTTTCTGTGAGATTGATCATGAGACCAGGACAAACCTGCCAATCAGATTTGCAGAACAAGCATCGCTGCTGGGATTGCGGTCTCTACCGCCCTTACTATGGTTTTCTCCACAGTAGTAAATCTGTTGCAGACAAAAAGCTGTTGACCAGAACCTGACAACTTTGAGTCCTCCTTGGCTTCAACCTATAGCCATGCACCATTGAGAAAATCTGAGCTGCGGATAGTTTTGTAAGTCTGAACATAGAAATCTTACCTGGACCAAGGAACCCACCGGCATATAATCAACGTCGAAGGCTGTTTGACAGTACATCTGAACTTTTCCCACTCACAGTTTTTCTGCCTACATCAACGTCTTTAACATGACCTCAGACTTCGACTCCCCATTGTCGTTAAGCCCAGCTTTGGCCACAGCCTCCAGCCTTGCCCCATTAAAGACTTTTTGCTTCATAAAAGTTTCAAATTTACATTTTTGACTGGGACGTACCAGGTCCTTGTATCCTGCCTGCTTTCTATCACAATTGGCCTTTAAACTTACCCTCTGTTCCAGTCAGGTGAAACCACATGACCATGGTTGGTGATACACCTTTTGGCCCTCTTTTTAAATGCAAAATTTACAAATTCATAACTTTGGTACTACTTGCTGGATTTTCCTTATTTTGGTGTCATTTTATCTACTAACTTTTACTCAATTTTTCTAAATTGGTTTGGGATTTTTCTTTTGCTCTGTTTTGTCTTTATTACTCTTTGAGTACTGCATAAATACCTGAGCCATTGCCTCTAAATCAAGCATGTTAGCTCTGTGTCATACCTACCAGCAGATTGAGTTTTAGTTTAGTTAATAACAAGGACTGTGAGTATTACTGGAGGTGGGTCCTTATTCACTTAACTAATAGCTTAATATCTTACAATGAGGTAATGTTGGATTTGTTTGTGAAGATAGTCCATAGTTGTTTTGGGTCAGGGTGCAAACATTAAAGTCCAGAGTAGCAAGGGTAAATACTTAATCAACATGTGGAAAGGTTGTCTTCAAGGTCAAAAGCACAAGGCAGACATAATTCATACATTCATCCTTTTGTTGGTGGTGTTTTCTTTTTTTATAGTTTGGTATCTGCTGGACCTGCAGAACAATCCCTGTATAGTGACTATAGAGGGGCAGAATCTGGACAGAGATTTGGTGGTAGTGGTAACAATGTGTGGTAATGCTGTGTTTTGTGTAACTCTGCCACCCTGAGACGTTATAGGAAAGGTGCAGCAGAAGATATTGTTTGGCCATGGACAGCAGAGGCATGATATTACACTACCCCAGTCAGTGCTTTAAAACCATCAAATATAATGACACACTGGTGCATTTAAATTCAATGTTCTTTTCCATGAAGTCACCCTGTATCTATAACAGGCTGGTGATTTTGTACAGCTCTTCCTCCTGCCATAAAGCCACACCAATAAGGTTTTGCATTAACTCTGTTACATTGGTAAATTCACCCTGCACCTCCTTCTCAACAGCAGGTGTTTTTTCAGTAGCTTGGGAAGGACCCTGGGACTCTTGAGTTATGGCCATTTTTCTCCCTTGTCTTGCTGACACCAATACTATAGTTTGTGATGTTATGAAATGAAGCAAGAAAGGATGGCTATGGGAAAGTCATCTTTTTTGCCCTTATCATCCCCATTTTTGTGACTGATGCTGGTGGTTACTGGCTCTGAAATTGCTCTTTGCTCTGCTAACCATGTCCAGGGCCGGTGATCTGTCCTCTAAAGGTATATGATAATTGGAATAACCCTAGTTGGTCAAGTCAATCTGCCTGAAAGTCCCTTGTATATGGTAGAGCATGTAGGTTTAGAAACCCTGGTGGGCTTAATACACTTAAGTGTGCACTGCTATAGTTTCTGTTGTCATTTTAAAGCCAAGCCTGCCTTGCAGACTGATTTTAACATAAAACTATGCCCATGTTTGACTTTCAAATTAAAAGTAATTCCAAAGTCCAAACCTATCTTTTTTTACATTTATGTTACCCCTAAGGTCTGCCCTAAATGTCCCAATGGTGGAGTTCATTGTTATAAAAAAAAACATGGACAATATAAAAGATGTTTCAGATGCCCTAGTAAGACATAACAGCCAACATCATTTTCCCTATTGAAGAGCATCTACCCCATAGGCTAACATGGAAAAACTTTAATAAACTTAATAAAGTCTTACTTTTCATTGGAGCTAGCTAGAAAATCATTTAAAGTATCAAATTAATGGTCATGTTAAATTCAACAAATTGCCAAATTTAGACTTAATGTAACTATTGCAAGAGCTTCGTTTTAGAACTTACTATCTTGAAGTTACCTAAAACAGCCCTGCAGCAGCATCTTCTTATTGGGCAGCTTTTGATAGGCGGAGCCAAGCTGCTCTCTGAGTATGTGTGAAGAGGCCGGAGGCTGAAACACTCCATCCATTAGGTGGGAGGAAATTTGCTTCCTGCTTAAGCCAGGAAGACGAAGCGGTCCAGGGAGATAAGCTGGACTTCAAAGGCAGGAGAACAGATATTGCAGGACCCAGTCCAGCACCACTCCCTTGATCCCCACAAAGATGGGAGCCCCCCTAATTAGGAGAGGGGCTGGAAGGGGAATGTATTCAGTTATTAGCCACATCTCTGGGCTGGGTTACACAAACACGCACACCAAGGAGATAATTTCTCCATTTTTATTTTTAGAAGAACAGTCCAATCTAGGTCAAAAATATACCACACTTTGCAGGAAGTGATCGTAGCGGGGGAATAGCTTTACCCCTATTGTTTTGAGTGTCCTGTGTCCTGTCAAGTCAGAAAGGAGTATAAATATAGAACTACAGAAGGTCATCCGATCACTGCCTGCAAAATCAGAAGAAGTACTGCCCTGCTAGACACTTGGACCACAGAAGGCTTGCACTCAGAAGGACTGCACCTGCTGCAGTCCCAAACATCCACAAAGAAAGGACTATGCCTGACTCAAAGAAAAAGGATAGGACATCATGATCAGCAACAGGTACAACAGAGCTGGAAGAAATCACCTGCCAAGTCAAAAAGCGGATCACCCCAGCTGACAAGTTGCAACTAGATTTTTCCTAAACTGTGCAGGGACATTGTGGGAAATTGAGTCCTAACCCCCCAAGAGGCAATCCAGAGTCTCTGAACCCTAGGACTGAGCTAGTGGGCACTTATTTTCCCCAAAGGAATCAACAAACATCAAGATTTAAATGTTTGGAATGGGTCAAGCCACAAAGGGGACTTATGAATCAGCCTGACTGCACTGGTGTGTCCCACTGAAAGCTCCACAACTTCAACATTAAGGAGCTTTACTTCCAGAGGCTCACAGAGGCATCACCCTGCATCAGGCCACCATCATTAAATCGAACTTTGGACTCGAGAAGCCAGAGGACCCACTGATAAGCACGTTGACAAGAGAAAAGCTCCAAGAAAAAGACTGAGGGCCATATGTGTAGCCAACTAATGCAGCACAGCAAGTCATCTGTGATTACCAGAACACTGCCGTAAAGTATTCATGTCTGTCACTTGTTATAGGCTAAGCAAACATGATGTTTAAGAATGAGACAGAGAAGCTCTATGTGTTAAGAAGGTGCTGTTGCAGACCAAGACATTTTCACAAAGTGACCCTTTGCGGACGGGTTGAAGTGTGTTACCCAAATCACCATATTATTTTTTGTTAGTGGCAGTTTTTTTCAACATTTGTTCTAATAGGGGTTGCAACATGAAGGAAACGTTGAATGTTTTTCTGGTGCATGTGTTTTTTGTGAACATAATACAATTTGCAGCATAACGCTTAAACTATTTTTAATATAAGGTCAGCAGGACCAGTGTTGCATCAGGTCTATATTTGTGATTTGGTGTCTTACACATTGGATATCATCGGAACCAGCAGTAGGGTTCTTGTAGAAAGAAAGCAGTGTGCATATTTACAGAACATTGTGACTTTGTAATTTGAAAAGTAGCAAATGACTTACAATAAGGCTATCTTTTCCCGTTTTAATTGATGTTTACCAATAAATACAAAAAGGAAGCCATTTATTTTCCAGTTGTTATTTTTAAATGTGGATAAAAATGCTAAATTGGATGTTTGTTGAGTAATTTAAAAATTTGCAAGTCACGACTGCCAGGCCAATAGCTGTACGGATTGAGATGTATTGGGGGGTCGGGTTAAAAAAGAAAAACATTTTAGTTATGAGGCTTAAAAAGCAGTAGATGTGCACAAGTTGATACTAAAATGTGTAAGAGTTCATATAAGTGCTGTGATTTATCATCTGTGGGTGTTTATATGATTGAAATGTGTCTTGGATTCAAGTAAGAGTGTATATTCATTTGTCCCATAAACATGGAAATATACTAGTTTCAGCTTAATCTTTTCACAAAAGTCAAATTAAATATAGAAATATACAGATACAATAAGCAAAATATAAATGTGGATAAATACAGATGGCAATTTCTTAAAATAAATATGATAAGACGGAGAACACTGTGTTTACACAGAAAAAAATGAGAACCAAAACTAACAGGAATGGCAAAAAACCTTCGGGGGGTTTCAAGCAGAGCTTTGCACAATTGACTCCTTGTACGATTTATATAGTCACAATTATTCAGTCTTGACACATCCCGATATACTATTGTATGGCTCAATATAAAAGTATAAAAGATGTTTCACAGCACAATGATCTTTTCAATGTAATAAACTGCTTCTGCTTGGAGGTTGGGGAGAATTCCAATTCTTGGCATTAGTTAAGTTTCCAACTAAAATAACACATGATGTGTAGTTACCTTAGATTACCCAGGGCGAGCTTTCATCTCTTCTTGTAGTGCGATTGAGATTTCTCGGGCAGCTTCCATTTCACCAATAGCACTAATTTCCCAGGAAATCCTGGGCCATACAATCTATAGGGAGAGGCAGGTACATAAGACATGGGACAGAGCTCTCATGCTAAACAGACAACTGCCACATTGTGCTGAATATCTGCTAGAAAATGTATTAATATTTCTAGTGTACGATACATTTGATACATTGTGAAGAACTGAACTCTCAAGTTGGCCAAAACTAGGATACTATGCATCAGGTGAATGAGAGTAGTCCACTTTTCCACAGAGGTTTTAAAACTAATATTCACAACTCAGTTTATTCAAATATTTAATGGGTTGGTGAAGTGAAATCATTTAAACTACCACACACAGACAACATATGTCCCTCAGTGGGACACTGCTGAAAAGCACACCAGTACACCTTACCTGTTGGCCTCCAATTTAATTTAACCAATTAACTCATAAATTGTAGATACTTTAAAAAACTCTATTGTAGCTGTTATAAGGAATCTTCAACAGTGGAAGATGAATCATCCCTTGTGAGCCTAGTAGTTGGTTTTCTTCAATAAACCCACACTTTACTTAGCTTGGTACCCCGTTGTATTATATCACAATAACATGCATCTAAGCCCTCCGCCCAGGGGGCTGTTTCTTTAGTCATTCCTTGTTACACTGGAATAAATCGCATAATATATAAAACTGTATTTGCTTCCGTCTTTTTTGTCTTTAAGCTTGATCATGAAGGCAAACATGTCAGATTGTTTTGACTTCTCGAAAAATGTATAGTTATTACAATTCTTAACCATATCAGCGATGACCATGCATGGCACAGGGATGAAAATTGCTGGCAGATTAAAACGAGCGAACTCTGGAAAAGCCCAATCACTTTCTACCCGAATAAGTTTACACCATACTCTCTAGCTGTTGTTTTACACAATAAATTGAGATATTGAGACCTCTATGTTAATATAAGAATGCCTTGGAAACATGGCAGGGTCCGAAAAAGAAATGTAAAACCTGACAGTATTGTCATTTTAACATTATTGCAGCCCATCTAAGAAAGGTATAAACTCGAAGGCTGACACAATTTAGCTGATATAGATAATCCTAGATCAGCCATGACCAAAATTCCTAAATATCTTGTCACTTCAAGTTCATCAGATAGTAGCATAATCAAATCTTGGTACATGACCACCTCTATTTTGCCTTTATTAAAATGAAAAGCCTGTGGAGACTCGAGAACTCACTGTCTGGGTTAAGAATTTGTGTGACATTACTTTTCTGTGTCAAAAACAAAACAATGTCATCAACCTATGATTGGATTTTGAAGGCCTCAAAGCTTCCAGGCTAGGCCTAATTTCTTCCTTTTGCCTAATGAACCAAAGATGTCAATTCACTAAAATGCCAGGGTCAGCGGAAGTGACACCATATGTCCTTTGACCCCACTCCCGATGATGTCACAAGAAATGCCATCACATGACCTTTGAGCTGGTGACATCACAGGAAGTGAAATCATGTGACCTTTGGACTTCCGTGACATCAAAGGGACTGACACTGCTTGATCTTTGGCCTGGTGCTATCACAGGAACTGATGCATCTGTCTTTTTCTTTGTCACATTACACAGAGAGTCTTTAAAGTCTACAGATTCAAATGAAAAACTCTATAAACAAACATTGTCTATCCTAATCCTATTGGAAAAACTGCTACCTACATTGTCTGAATTAGATAACAATTTCTGATACAGGGTGGAGGTAATGTAGCATTGGTTGAGAACTTATTACATAGTATAAAACAATGGAAACTATGCTGGCCAAGATTAAATCAGCCAATATCCATGTCTAACAGCCTGTACAATGGGGAGATTGCTAGGCCTATAATACTCTGCACAAGTCCTCATTGCCATGTGTTTTAGAAACTAAGAGTAGCATGTAAATAAAAATCACTCTTACAATACAGGCCACAAGAAAATATAAAACAGGTCAAGTTCTCCTAGCAACCGTCCTTTCCATGACTTGGTATACGCAATTCTGCAGCTAAGGAGACAATATACCGTTCTAGGTTCACTATCATTAATATTTTCTACAGAACAAAATGCACATCACCAGTAGAGTACTTGTGTTGGTTAATAGTAGAATATTTCCCATCAGACTATTTACTGTGTTAGGAAAAGATAGGAAGATGTTACTCACATGGAAGAAAATATTGGCTGCCATGCTGATGCTGCATGACTGATGAGTAGAGTACCTTGATGGCTGGAAATCAAGAGGCTGACAGAAGCTAATGTTAATCTGAGACTGCTGGTTGGCATCCTTAAAAAGGATGAAGGCACTGACTGGGCTGTAAATAGTTGCCTGCCTAGCAAGGTATAAAAAGCCCAACAGGTCACCTGTCCTCAGATGGAATATTGTCTATTGCTATGGGTATCTATGGTTAAGATAATGGTTGGGCAACCTGCTATAAAGAGACTGATCCAAGGATAAGGTAATGCTTGACTAATATAAAATCAAGAAGCTGGATGATGGTGCAGCAGATATGGTTTATAAATCTCTGAATAGAATTCTCCTGACTACAAAGAATAGTTGCTGCACTAATGTCTGGCAATCTTGAAGAGAAAACAAACTCAGTGGAAAGCAAGTTTTGCTTGGCTAGCTCAAAATCAAGGAGTCTGGCAGTGCTTTACATTACTGTTTTCATGCCCGTACACATGACTAGCTGATATACTGAGGCTGCATATCCATGGAGACAGGAAGAAACTAACTGTAGAGGATGTTGGTGCTTTGCTGGTAGGGGGTTTGGCAACATGTTAGCTTATTGTCTTAATGCCCTACATAGAAGACTGGCTTCTGCAATTACTGTTGGATGCCATCAGACGGCATGTGTTTCAAGGTGGAAGAGAATGAGTGAAGAGCAACTGTTGCTTGCCTGAGGAGGCTGTTACTACTTGGAAGTATGGCAGCTGCAACCTTCATCATTGTGCATAAGGTACTGACTTCTGCAATCACTGGCAGATGTCTTAAGGGAAAAAAGATCAGCTATTATAACTAAAACAGCGCCCCCATTTAATACAAAATCAGGACTGGAGAGGATAGAATACTGGTGGTTTTAATCAGACATATTATTCTTAGCTTTATACCATGAGTAAGATTAAAATGGGTTATAATAATTAGCATTCGTTATCAATGCGATAAACCAAACAGACAGTAGACTGTACTATGCAATTGTATAAATTACTTGTAAGTATTAGTATACAGAAAGTTACCTCAGAGTACAGTGCCCATATAAAGGCACACAAACTACTGCCGATACCCAGAGAAAGTCATATGTGAATTGCAATCTCCAAGGTATGTCTGTTTTGGGCGTACATTATTACAGTTTCATTGGTATGGCAGATTGCTAAAACAATAATCTTAGAGAAAGATAGGGTGAAAGAGAGACATGCATGGCAACATATAAGACCACCATCAGGATCCAAAGTGCAGTGGAGGACTGTCTCGGATTGAACAGTAGCGGTACTCAACTTGCATTCTTAGCTAGCTAGTCAGTACATGGATCTGTATCTTTCCCTCTCTTGGTCGAGCCTGGATAATGGTTGCATGGTGCCTGCTGACCTGGGTTGTTCTGGTTTCGAGCATGCAAATAACACTTGTGTAAAAGATGTACTTTTTTTTACAGTACCGAAGAGGATTTAATATAGGATACAGGATTTAATACAGGGCATCCCCTCTCCATGATCACCCCTATGTTGCATGCACATCCTGGCTGATGATCTCAGTATCATAGTACTGTCACTGACACCTCATGCGCATGCTGGGACCAGCAGTCCTGACACAGTTCAATTCATCTAAAAACAATTATGTGTAAATGCAAAGGTGAACGCTATCAATGTTGTGTTCTCATGATGTGAAGTAATAAACGTGCTGGTGTAAGAGAGGGTGAGCAGAAGCAGCCTGGGCTGACTAATGGAAGGATGTAATACCCAAACATAAATGACAATCTACAGCACAGTGTGTTTGTGTGGATTTATAATTTGGCATTTCTGTGGCACAACCGCAGCTGGCTGGCTATCAAAGGAGCACTGTACACAACAAAGGGCAGTGTGAGAATGTGTTTTGCAGTTTCACCCCCACATTTTTTAACTAATTCTGCTGAGTTTTCGATGAAGAGAATGCCCTGAGGCCTGCTAACCAGACTCAGTACCAGTGTCCTGACCCTATGCAAACTGCATGTCAGTCTGGAAACACCCAAATGGCAAGGACTGATTTACCTACAAATCCCTATTATGTGGTACACAGGGTACCCAGGGCACGTAAGACAAGGTGTCCACTTAGGACTACAGCACTGTTATTGCCACCCTGTGTCTGACAAAGCACAAACTGGTTCCCAGTCTGCCACTGCAGGCTAGAAGGTCAATATTTACATTCCCAGCTCGACTTATTCCCTTTAAACCAATACAAAGCCACCTTTTCCCTTAACAATATCTGTAAGTCTCCCCTAAGGAAGTCCTATGGAGCTCTGTGGAAGGTAACTGTATTTTGAGCAGTAGGAAATATATTTTTCATATATCTTACCAGCAACACTTTCAAATAAATGTGTTGCTGTGGATAAGTTAGTCACTCAGTTGGGTAACACATGGTTCCCTGGTTGGCACCACAACCCAGCTAACTCCTGAATGGGACTACTTAACTGGGCCATGTAGAGTATCAAACGAATCATGGATGGAATTTAACCTGAACTGGTGCTCAGGTCAAATTTAATACCGCAATTAAAGTTTTGCAACTTTTAGAAAGTTGCAACTTTGTACTCCAGCTAGACCAGCAGCCTCACAAAGGCCTTGGCCCAGAGACATCTTTCTGCTTTCCTGTGGAGATGTGTGAATGACTTGCAGGCTCAGGAACAAAGGCAGTTGCTGCAGAGTGAGGTGTTACCTCCACTCCCAGGATGGCCACTCAAGGTGTTAGCCCAAAAGGCGAGCTTCAAAGAGGAAGCTGCCATTGTGAGGAAAGTAGAGATAACACCCCTTAGCAGGATGAGACAGGGCCAGAGAGGGAAAACTCACCCCAAACAGTTTTTCCTGTGGGCAAATAGCCCTCTGGTAGCCCCACCTCAAGGGTGGGCTACCAAGCTCCTGGCAACTAAGTAAGGATTGTCCTATTTTGAAAGGGGCAAGAATGATGCACTCTGTGATAGCCAGACTCCTCAAATCACATGAACTTAATTACTAGGTAGGAGGGGATCCAGTAGCCCATTGGCACTGCCCACTCGGTCCCCCTAGGGCACTTTCCTTGTATAAATATGGCACCCCTGTCACCCTGCCCTTCATATCACATTGGATTTGGTGAGACAATCAAAGAAGGACTGCCACTATGCCTTTGGAATCGCACAAAGACAGACTGCACCTTCGTAAGTTCTGCACCTGCTGCACTCCATGTTAGCAGAGATTGTGCTTTGCCTGTGGCGCATGGCTAGGGGAAAAGTTGATTTCTTGGCCTAGATCAAAGCAGTGACTCCAAGGATCAGTCAGCTGATCTGCTGATGCCAGCTCCAGAGACACAAGAGCTGAAGAATCTGATTGATAGCAACTCCATATGTTTTAGCGCTATGAGTCAGCGGGCACCCAAAAGGGCAGATTTGAGATAGCCAAAGGTTGTACACAAGTCTGCTTGTCCTGGGAGTGCTATCCAAGCCTGGATTTGTTGCACCCAAGGGATGCTATCACCTGAGGATTTCACCCCAACTGTGGTGCAAAGAGGTCAGTAGTCCAGCATTGGCTGGCCTGCTAGAGCAACGTAGAAGAGTTCGAGGAACCCCGATCTCTGTGGCCAAAGGCACCCAATTTCACCCATTGACTGAGAAGCAATGACAGAGAAACTCCTTTCGATCACATCGCAACCGAAGGATCCTTTCAGCACCTTTTGCCTATATCCTCAGCATCAGGACTACTTTATTGATGTTTATGATGGTCATCCTGTAAAGTTTGGAACTCACCCTAAAAACCCTCTGGTGTCCAGGTAACTGCTCAAAGTGTCCACTCTGGCACTATACAACTCTGTCCAGACACAATTGGTTACCCAACCCAGGCCAGAGTCGTTGAACTGACTTTTCCAAACTTCTTAAATGTTTGCAAACTTTTTGTTGACCAATGCTTGTTTGCTGGTGCATTTAAAATAGACAACATCTAAAATATGTATGTCTGGAACCCTCTGGTGGATCTTGTTTATGAGGGTCTCCAAACAGTAATTAAAATATAATACATTTTTATAAATTGGTGTCTGATTTCTTTTGTGTTGTTTGAATTTATTTAGTTGCTTGGTGAGTTGAATCCTTTACACTAACTGCCTTATTTAGATCTTGGCAGACAGGTTGCTCTGTCACAAATGTGATGATTATTCCAACTGCTGTATTGCAATTTCTGTAGAAAATAATAGAATCATAATACAGTGGACGGGTTATCCGTCATGCTTGTGACAGAATAACCCCTCCCTCAAGATTTAAATTAGACCCTAATTACCTTTGCCAAGTCTTACTGCTCACTGCCACATCTACCCATGGTTTGAGCTTATGGTTAAGTAAACGAGCCCAACGGGACCCAAGATGGTATTTGTCAGTGTACTGCATGAGAATGCCCCACTGCCATATCACATAGCACACCAAAAGCATCACAAAATTCATGATGCCACAGTTGTTTCAAATACTACCATGGAAGAAAGGGGAACTTGGTTAGTGACCATTCATTAGCACTTGAGAGGTGTGGTAGCTGGTTGAAGGATATTTCATTTGGGCTTCTCCCACTGTAAAAAGAAATACTTTCAGGTACGTATCCCAATATTTGGATTACACATTTTGGTTTTACTCGTGATAGAGAATCACTCAAAGGGCCAGAAATCAGGCAATAAAAAAGCACAATTAAGTCTTTGGAAATATCACACAAAAGCTATATGAAAAGTGCCAACTATGCATTTTTCATGGATACATGCCTGTCTTTTTGGAAAATGAATTATTTAGGAATTTAAAAGTCAGTCGTTATCATTTCACATGCATCTTCATTTATTCATTTTTGTCATTTGATGAAAGTCGAACTATGGGTAAGGTCCTCGAAAATGAAAGTGACATGAACACTTTGTATCTTCATGAGACCTGCATAATCATTGAATAATTTTGAAGTATGATGAATTTGAAGTGTCAGTTTCTTTATTTATTTTAAAATAACATATTCAATTTTTGTTTTGTTTTACAGCAGACTGTGGGATCCATTCGAAACATACCCTGAGATAGTGCTGCCCACTGCTCGTGTGAGATGTACATAATGCGCTACATTATGATTGCTTTGCTCCCATGTCATCCAGGGAATGGACACCCTTTTTGGCACTTAATGTATGTACAAATGGCTCACAGGGAATGGAATCTCTTCTGTTATAGAATATAAAGAATACAAAAGTTTTACTTTTCACTCTATAGAGAATGGAAGCACCTCTTTGCTTAAGCTGTGCAGAGAATTAAAAGGGTTTGTCTGCTTTGTCCTATGGAATGGGAACTCTGTCTTGATAATGTTATGTATATGAAGAGAAACAGTTCTTCTGTTGTAAAAACAACCATCATTCTTCTTGAACTATAATTGAAAAATAATCAATCTACACTGCCAAGCCTTCATGTCTTCTTCAAAACTTATAGATAAAACAATCAAAGGTCCAGGACCGGGACCACTTAGCAGCACAGCACGGACCTCCAAGGCAGTGTGAAGAGGTACTGCAGCATGAACGTAAATTCGCCAAAATGCCGGGGTAGCCGAAGTGACATCACAGTGACATCACACACCATTTGACCTTTACTTTTAGTCACACACATGCTTACACACACTTTCAAACATGCACACACACACTCTCACATAAAGACTCTCACCCACAAGCAGGCACACACCATGCATGTAAAAGTATTTTAGGTGCAATTGAGGGTCATATTCCAGCTAACTGTAATCCATCCTTTATCACACTAATAGTTAATAATATATTATTCAATATTAGTGTAATGAGACACTAACAGAAAACAAGGAAAATAAACCTCCAAATGGAGCTACAAATTACCTCTGCAAGGATGAGCTGCCCCTATGCACTTGGTACTGATTTTGCCAGCACTGAGTCCAGGGGTTGGAAAGGGAGTGCCAAGGAGTCTCTAGGGGCAAGGCAGGGGTCGCAGCTGCGACCCCTAAATGACATCCATGCACTGCAGAGGTTTTCACTTACTGACTTCAGGCCAGTGATTACGCGCTACACAGGTGAAAGATACTGCTCCTCCACCAAACGTTCCATAAATGCGCAGAAGGCAAGCGCATGCTGCGAGCGTGGACGGTGATGCGTTTGTATTCATGAAAGTGCAAACATTTCCACCTCACAACAATAGTTATTAGGGCCACAAAAGCATCCAATTTTAAGAAAAAAAGTCCACATTTTAATCATAAACAGAATGCATTCTTATTTTAGACTAATAGCCAAATAATTGCAATTTTGTGGCATAACAAAAATTAAAGGAAGCCAGGCGTCACAGGCAAAGTGCTTCCATGTGGCTTAGCAGTGGCGACCCCTGGCGACTTCCAATTGATGTCCATAAATGATTCTTGCTAAAGGTCCAAGAAATTAGCAAACCATGAGGATAAATGTGGACGCCTCAGCCTATTCCCCTGTACCTGTAGTGTGCACACCACTGGAAATCAGATCTGCGGAGGACCAGCGGTACAAAGTGAAAATAAACCTGGTAAACTGAGAAAGAACAATATATATTCAATCATGATTTTCAGATATTTCCTGTTTAGCAGATCAAACCGTTCTGGAAATAGAACATCCAGGGTTTGTAATTTGGATAAGTCATAATTGTCTCCACAAAGGACTGTGTGCTAGATGATGATAGCTGAACCAGGATAAATCACATTTTATTTTATCATCGTGTATCACTCTGTGACTCACACCAATCAATCTAACAGCAAGGACTTTGTCAGGCCATAGGTGATTTTGCTGACTTTAAAAAGGTTATTAAATACCCACAATTATGTTTTCCTAGAATATGACCTTTTACAACTATTGCAGTATATAATATCATTAATACTGGAACCAACAAGTTAGAATGTTTTTGTACTTCTCCGAGTAAGTCATTTTCCTGGGAGCTTTAGCATAAAATAAGGTGGAGATAGCTTGGTTGACCGCTACAATAACAATGTCAGTCATATGTGAATTGTTATCTACTCTGGCAGGCTCTAAAACAATTTTCACCTTCTGCTAACTTGGGAATAATATTTAAGTGTATTAGCCTTTGACTCGTGATGGTTTGGCTACATAATAGATGCAAAGTCAATAATCTAGGATGGTCTGTAGCTGCACTGGGTAAAGTGACTCCATGACTAGTTCTGTATACAGTTTAGATATTGTCTTGATGAGATGAAATCACCTTCTGTGATGACAAAACTGTAGTGACAAAGTGACTAGAGATTCAGTGTTCCCTTTGGTGGGTTATATGCATGGGAGTGATCCAACCTTGGAATGCTTCAAACTCTCTCTGTATGGAATAGAGTATAAAAAAATCAGGTGGATAATAGCATCCAGTGAGTGTCTCACGGCTGCAACATTTTCCAATTTTATGAAATGTGAGCATTTTGTGGGTGATAAACAACTGCTCTCCTTTCTTGGCCCAATGCAGCTACTAACACCTAACTTTTTTTTGAAGACCAGTTTCTTTTTCCTTCAATAATCTATTTGAATTCAACAGCCTTTATTGTCTTAGACACCAAACTATGAAACACATACTTGCTTTCACATTTGACTTCATCTGTGTGGCTCCAATTGTTTTGTTAAATGTATCTTTTTCATGAATGCTTTACAAATGGTAGTGGTGGCTGGATTAAACCACACATCTAAAATTCAGTGTAGGTGACTATTACATGGGCAGAAGAGCATTTAAGTCAGCTTGAAAGTACATAGGCACTACAGAGGGCGCACGTTCGCTGCCAGCTGGGTACAGAATGAGCCCAAAGACCACACTCAGTAGAATTGACTGATAGTCTGGAGCTCACCACGATTAGATCCTGAGAATACAGTAATGGAGTTTTATACGCTAATTAAAAATACATATACTTTTATTCATGAAGAGTGTACATCAACACAAGTGAGTGAAGAACAGAGCCAGCAATCAAACCTCCAATGAGTCACAATAAAAAGCAGGTAGTTGGATTGATAACAATATTGTGTGTGAAAACAGGATCTTCTTGTAGAGCCATCAAACAGGTGACACGTGTTTCATCTAAAGCAACTTTTTAAGACTGTAAAATGTATGTACACAATTTAAGGAAAGTGGTAATAACCACATATTTTAGATGATGAAGATGTAGTTTATAATGCCCGTGAGCACTTATAAGATAACAAGTAAGAACATTTGTAACCATGCAGACAGAATGGATTGAAGAAACCTAAAGAAGATGTGAGAGCGTGAATTTTTCTAATATGTTTATTAATGATTTTCATATTAAAAATGTGTAATGAACTAACGTGCAAAACAAGAAACTTCTGAAAATTGTGTTTTTTTCTGTTCTTGGCTAAGGAAAATTTTATTCAAATGCTGTGTTTTTTTTTCCATGATTCAAAGCTTTCACAGTGAGTGTTTTCAATGCTTGTTTAGGTGTATCCACAGCTACCCCTAGTGGGTTGCAGTGGGTTGCAGTGTTATGTCTTACAAGGTTGTGTATTAACTGAGCATTGCATAAGTTGAAATGTCCTATTGTTTGGATATGTTACTAATATCTGGTCTTTCCTGGAGGACGGAAGTAGAAGGTTACAGTAAAGGTTTCTTCCTGAGAACAAGATATTCGAGAGGCGATGAGACAATGTAGTTACAGACAAGATGGAAGAAGTAAAGATACAGTGAAAGAAAATGTTATAGTTAGCTTAGATTTGTTAAGTTTTGGTCATCAACTTAGTTGTCGATTGGCTGAAATGAAACCACCCCATAGACTGACCAATCAGGAGTTGATCAGATTTTAGTATAACAGCCTGTGTAGAATGATTAGGAGTTAGTTAATTAGTTGTGGGTTTGTGGTTCATCATTCGTCTTCCAATGCTATTCTTCTAGAGTAGACAAGGGTCGAGACTAGCTGTTGTTACCCCAAAATTCTGTTATGAGATAGCTGATGGTGTCCTCAAGCTGAAGCTGAACAATTGCTGTTACTACTTTTGTGGTAATGTGTGTTATTAAATGTGGATTGTATCTCTCTTGCTTTCCAGGTACCAGCTGCAACTAATGATTTTATTGCTGCACATTAATCATTTAATATATCATAATCAAGTTTCTCTAAATTAATGTTACAAAATTATTTTGACATAAAGCCCAACATGTAATGCAAATTTGTCATTAGTTAGGGAATTGATCTTGATATGATGCTCATGATTTGACCTGAGATCATTTGATGCTGAACTTATGTATACTTTGCCATTATTACCAGTTTCTGTATTATTAATAAGTGTGATTCTTTTGCAGATAATTTGTTTAATTGTATTAATTAGATTGAGATATATACATCATTTTAATCAGCCGCTTTTGATCTTATATGCTTATCATTTGTGTTTGAGAGTTATTTTCGTGACATTAGCATTGTTAATATAAGGTAATAAATCCATGACTTTTAATTACTAAACTGGTGTAGTTATTGACTGTAACTTTATAATATTGATTGTTGTTGTTATTAATGGTCCTCACACCTCCAATTGGTGACATCCCCGCAAACCTATGTTGCTTCGAACCATCGTCCTCTAGCGATGAATCCCCTATTCAGTATTAATAATAGCTAGGATTCTGTGGCACGTTAGCAGTTTTTGGTAGCAGATTACAGTTACATCATTGTTTAGATGATGTCATAATGGGTCTGTGAGGTTCAGGTGTGTCAAAGTGGTTTGTTGGTTCTTTCTTTCTTTTTTCAAAATTGTTATCAGGATTTAACATGAAGAGTGGCTAGTTTGCCTTTTGTGACTTTCCAGGTACCAGCTGCAACTAATGATTTTATTGCTGCACATTAATAATTTTATATATCATAATCAAGTTAAGGGTTTTTCTAAATTAATGTTACAAAATTATTTTTACATAAAGCCCAACATGTAATGCAAATTTGTCATTAGTTAGGGAATTGATCTTGATATGATGCTCATGATTTGACCTGAGATCATTTGATGCTGAACTAATGTATACTTTGCCATTATTACCAGTGTTTGTACTATTAATAAATGTGATTCTTTTGCAGATAATTTGTTTAATTGTATTAATTAGATTGAGATATATACATCATTTTAACCAGCTGCTATTGATCTTATATGCTTATCATTTGTGTTTGAGAGTTATTTTCGTGACATTAGTATTGTTAATATAAGGAAATAAATCCATTACTTTTAATTACTAAACTGGTGTAGTTATTGACTGAATCTTTATAATATTGATTGTTGTTGTTATTGATGGTCCTCACACCTCCCATTGGTGACATCCCCTCAAACCTATGTTGCTTCGATCCATCGTCCTCTAGCGCTGAATTCACTATTCAGTATTAATAATAGCTAAGATTCTGTGGCACGTTAGCAGTTTTTGGTAGCAGATTACAGTTACATCATTGTTTAGATGATGTCATAATGGGTCTGTGAGGTTCAGGTGTGTCAAAGTGGTTTGTTGGTTCTTTCTTTCTTTTTTCAAAATTGTTATAAGGATTTAACATGATGAGTGGCTAGTTTGCCTTTCGTGACTTTCCCCAGCCTTTGGAGACCCCTAGGTTGATGGGTATGTTCTTGGTGGTTTGTGATTGTATTTGAATGAGGAGAATAAAGTGTTTGTGCTTGCACAAGTTTAGCTAATTTGCAGATGATTGTGTCAAACATGAGTTTAGAGGAGTAGATATTCTCAAATTAGTGATTAGATGGAGTGGGCGTACTCCTATAGGTATGAGTATAGAGAAGCAGCGTTCTTCATTTGAGTGTGGTGCTTGATGCAGGAAAAATTATCCACGTGGTTGTTGATGACGGACCTAGAGAGAGAGAGGTCTTGGGCTCCGGAGTATAAGGACAAGTGTAGAGAGACACTTGGTATATGTTGTAATTCGTTCATTTAGTATCTGCCGAGATAGGAAAATCAAGTTTGTGAGAAATTGGTGTTAATGAAAATATACTGAAGACTTGGTGAGTACTACGTGCACTAGACAATAATCCAAAGAACAGTGGAGTAGTAAAGTTCGCTGATCGAAGTTAACCTACGATTGTGGGAACTGTGAAAAAGGAGTAGGCGAAAGCTGAAGGTTTCTTTGGAAGGATCTGAAGCGTTTGTGTTACCCTACCTGTAGTAAATGAGTGAATTTGTTTTCTTATTTTTAAAATAGCTCGCAAATTTATATTGCGTTGTTTTGTGTGTGAGTTGTGAAAGGTTAGTACAATAGACTTTGTCAGCGTCTCAGCGAAGGTGCTTAGGGGAGTGAATGTGTTGAGTGTGACGTAGTGGTGCAGCGCTGGGATTGGCTGATCGACAGAAAGGAGTCGTGCATGGATTCATCAATCAGTCCGATAATAGAGTAACACGATTGGAAGGCAGGGGGGGTCGAAGAGAATTGTGGGATTGTAGTCACTTTACATGATTGGTTATTCTTTCTTTAACTTTGTTTATTGCTTTTTGTTGAGAGTTTTTTGTTCAAGTTGAGTTTGAATTTTTTTTTTTGTGGAAACAAGTTTTAATAAATGAAGTCAAAATTAAGTTTTTCAAAGCTTTGAAATGTGTGTTGAGGGATGATGGATACATTCCAACATTGGAAGGAGAGATTTGTCCGCCTGAAAATACTCCAGCATATATTATGTTTGAGGAGAGAGAGGCAGCGGCATGACTTTGGCTGAAGCAATGGGTCAAAATCACAAAGAAAGAAGGTTGCTTAGCTTTTTCCAGAACATGGTATGTTCAATTTAAGAGTTCTGGGTAACCTAAGAACGAAGATGTACAGTCTTAAACCTCTACTGAGTATGAGGCATTAGCTGTATGGGAGCTGGTAGTGAGGGAACAGCAGGCTTTAAAATATGAAAAGAAAATGAGAAGGGTAGAGATAACACTGTCTGAAACGATGTGAGATGAGGAACAGAAAAGATGGAGAGAAGATACGTTACATGGGGTTAGGTTATTTCCAGCAAGAACAAATGAAGACGAGGTTAAGACAAAAGATGGAAAGAAAAAGAAGAAGGGTTCATCAGAACAGAACGCAAAAGAGTTGAAAAGAGTCATGTTTAACAATGATGACACGGAGGAAGATTAGGTGGTTAACCATGTTGTAATAACACATCTTCCACCAGATGTGAGACAACAGAATATAAACAGATTAAATGGGAGTGGTATGAGTAACATAATTCCTACTGCACCATTTACTTCAGAATCAGGGAGGGGTAACCTGAGTCATGAGAGAGCTCAGATGCAGAGTAGTTTTAATGAATCGTTGAGCAATAGACAACAGTTCGAAATGAACATTCCTGAGGTACAGCCAGAGATCTGAATATTGAGAACAAAGTCAAACATAATACTGTCACAGGGTCATCAAGGGACAAACATAAGAGAACCTGTTCATATACAGTTTCCACAAATGCAGAGCATGAGAGCAGGACAAACACCGGGAGCTGGGACACTGATGAATCCAGATGCAATTACTGTACCCATTACGATGGGTCCAGTGACTCCATTATATGTTCGAGTAGACAATAGTGGAGAGAATTCATTGTTAAATGTGCAGAATAGACAGGGACAAAACTTAAATGAGACAAATTCTCTAATAGATTTGTCACCTATTGAGACATCAGGAACAATGGCTCAGCAACCGAGTACGAGTTCAGGGCAAGGGTGAGGAACAGGTGCGCAAGCTAGTGGAGTATAACTGAAAGGCTTGTCTGAACACGAAATATCAGAATGGTTGGAGGATTTAAATAGTTCAAAACAACAGGAGAGAAAGAAAAAGGAGGTAAAAATGATAAACAGAGTATGATAAAATAAGGAAGGGAGTGAGCTTTTAGAAGGAACAATGGGAGTGAACAGACTTGACTCGTATACCGAAGCGCAATTGAGATGCCTATGTAAAGTCATTACAAAAGGAGCTAACAGAGTTTATCAACAGTTACAAGATGTATCAGATGATTATGACATTGATTTGACAAAGATGAAAACATTGAGAAGGAGTTATAGGCTGAGTTTGGAGGAAGAAGACTTTGTTCACATGAGATCTTAAGGGATGAGAACTTATCTCAAAGAGTTACTTGAGAAAGTGCAGGTTTGGAGGGCATTGGATAAAAGGGAGAGTAAAAGGTCAGGAAAAGAGATAGACCTAAGAAAGAGGATGGGATACAGGTAGGAGATGCAGTAAAAATATTACCAATGAGAGAAACGCCAGGAGGACATTTTATTCATGCACCTTGAAATAGAAGTGACATCATAAGCTTTATAAATCATTATCCAAGACTGAGAGAGAAGCCTATGGAGTGGTATCAACAAGCAGATAGGTTTGTGAAACTTTCAAAGTGTCTTTTGGAAGATTTGGATATACTTTTTGACATTATGGTACCAGTAGATTTGTGGGTTGAATGTAAAAGGAGTGCTGATTGGCCGACGAGTGAACCGCAAAGAGATTTGAAAACAGGTGGCCCATCTCCTGAAGTAATGAAATATTACTATAAAGTCATTGAATTTCTGAAAACAAGAGTTTTGCCGAAATGCGTTGATTGGCAGCACATTGATAGAACAACACAAGGGAAGGAGTCAGTTCATGTATATTATGAGAGGTTGTTGAAGGCATTCAAACAATTTAGTGGTCCAGAAACTTTTGACAAGGAAAGCATAAATCATTTGGTGTTCAGATTTGTCGATGGGTTAAAACCAGAGGTGAGTCAAATGGTTAAGAATCATTTGAGATGTTGGCAGGCAAAGCCGATTGATGAGGTTCTGAAGCATGCTAAATATTGTAGTGATGAAATTGAGTTGAAAAAAAAGAAACTGAAAGAAAAGGAGATGGTCATGCAGATTTAGGCAGCACAGACAAGAATGCAGGGAAATTTACAACAGTTGCCACAGGGAAATGGTTTGTTTCCGAATCAAGGTTGTGGTAGAGGATGAGGAATGATGATTCCAGTAGTTAAGAGAAATGTGGACTTGAGTTCAGTGGTAATGTAGGATAAATAGGAGAGGCAAGAGGTATTATCTTGCCACATTTGCTTATTATTGGGACATTGGAAAAGACAGTGTCCGATGTTGAATCAGGGAGGAGGAATGGTTCAGCAAACAAATGGTGTCAATTCATTTCAAGGCATGAGAGGGTCTAGAATGGAAGGTCAAAACAAAATTTTCAGAGTAATGTGAATAACATGCAAGGTTTTCAGCCTTTACAGCCGGTGCAACAAAAGCAGAATGTACAATTCGGGTACAATAAGTGCAAATGCCACAAATGCAACAAATACAGCCACAGGTGCAAATGGTGCCTGTACAGCAAATTCAAATACCAAGACAGGTTTAATTAATACAGAACCCAATGGAACAGCAACAGTGTATGCTTTCAAAGGTGGTCATGAATCAGAGTAAAAACAATTGTGTAAACACAGTTGAGAAATTTCCCTTACAAAGTGAGAGTGAAATAAACACTGAATGGCTGTTGAGTAGTTCAGATGAGGAGGAGTTCATGATGCGTGCATCATTAGATGTGGATCAGAGAGGCCCTTATGTGCAGGGTGAAGTACATGGCCATGAGGTTAATTTTTTGGTTGACACAGGAGCAGCACACTCGATGATAAGGACAGTAGAGGTACCAGACATACCTGTTTCTGAGAGGACAGTGCAAATAGTCGGCATTGCAAATAAACAGTTGGTTAATGCTCCCCCAGTACCAGTCCTTGTGAAAATTGGAAATTTGAGAGACTATCACAGTTTTTCTTGTTTGTGACTCCAGTCCAGCATCATTGTTGGGAAGAGATTTGCTGTGCAAAATAAAATATTCAATTATGTATTCCAGAAAAGGAATTACAATGGAGACCATTAGTATTGATGAGGAAGATTTCACAGCAGATGAAGGGAAAAGGATGGGAGGTTGTGAACTAGCTTTGTTGAATGTGGAAGAGGACCAGGTAGTCAATGAAGAAGAGACAAGTGAAGAACACACTTTGGAGGACTTCATGAGTTTCTCTCCAGTGTTTGAAAAGAAAGACTTGCTGAGTGATCTGCAAGAAAGGGTTAAACCAAAGGTTTAGCTCAATACCCAATGACAAATAAAATCATAGAAGGAATAAGGCCACTGATAGAACAGTTCCTGGAACAAGGAGTTTTGAAAGAAGTGATGAGCAGTCCATGTAATTCACCGATCATGAGTTTGAAGAAGCCGAATGGGAAAATACACTTGGTTCAGGATTTAAGGAGAATATATGACATTGTAGTGAAGTGTTGTCCAGTGGTACCGAATCCAGCAGTAATAATGTTTCAGATTCCATGTGATGCAGAGTGGTTTACAGTCATTGATTTGTGCCTAGCATTTTTCTCAGTACCTCTTCATGAGGACAGCAGATATCTCTTTTGTTTCAAATTCCTGACTAGAGTCTACTGTTGGTGCAGGATTCCTCCAGGGTTTTCAGAATCACCATCGATTTTCAATCAGATTTTGAAAAATAACTGGGAGCCATTGGTGATGCCCTATAAGTTGACCTTAGTGCAGTACATTGATGACTCACTATTTGAATCGAAGACAAAGGAAGGCTATAGGGAGGATACGATTGCATTATTGAATTTCCTGGGAGACAATGGTCATAAAGTTTCTCCAGCTAAGTTACAATACTGTCAGCAAGAGATGAAGTATTTGGGACATCTGATTGAGAAAGGGCTGAGGAGAATTTCCAGAGAGAGAGTGGCAGCAATAATGAAAATGAAAATGCTGAGTTCCCAAAAGGAGTTGAGAATGTTTTTGGGAATGGTAGGTTATTGTCGACAGTGGATCCCGAATTTTTCAACAATGTCAAAGCCATTGCAAAGATTGACACATAAGGATGTTTCAGATCCTATAATGATGGATGAGGAGTGTGTGGAAGCTTTCACTGAGCTGAGATAGAGTTTGTGTCAAGTTACAGCTTTAGGTATGCCTGACTACACAAAACCTTTCCTATTGTTTTGTCATGAGGAAGATGGATGTTCTTTGTCTGTCTTAACACAAAAACATGGTGGTGTCAATCGCCCAGTAGCATATTTATCAGCTGCTTTGGATAATGTTGCAGCAGCCCTACCCTGATGCCTGCGAGCTGTCACAGCTGTTGAGCAAAGTATAACTCAAAGTGAAAATATTGTTATGGGTTATTCTCTGACAGTGATGCTACCTCATTCAATTGAGTTCCTGTTGACAAGGTCAAAGACGCAATATTGTTAAATGCAAGATTGACTCGATATGAAACAGTTGTTCTAGGGGCACCAAATGTGACAATAAAAAGGTGCACAGTGCTTAACCCGGCAACATTATTACCAAATGAGGGGGAAGATCTGTCCAACATAGATGATGTTGAACATGATTGTTTGGAAGTGACAGAACTTTGTACCAAGCTAAGAGAAGACATCAAATATACTTGTGTAGAAGACAATGATCAAATTCTTTTTGTTGATGGTTCTTGCTTACGGTACAACAGGGGTGCATTGAGAGCGGGGTATGCAGTGTGTACAGTCACAGGCATATTAGAAGCTTCATGGCTTAAAGGAGTGATATCTGCACAAGTTTCGGAGCTTGTGGCTCTTACTAGAGTCTGCCATTGTCAGATCAAATGAAGGTCACAATCTATACTGTGAATGAGTATGAAATTTCGGTGACAATAGAAGGAAAGGAAGTCCTGTAAACAGTTTACTGACACAGATGGTGAGGTACTACCATGGTCAAACACATATTGGAAGGGATGCAATGATCAGAAGTTTTAAACAGTACTGGTACAATCCAAAATTCAGACAAGTGGCAGAGCTGGTATGCCATATGTGTATAATATGCCAGCAGATGAATGTTGGCAAAGGAACAATTGTCAACATGGGTCACATAGGTATGACAGGGGGTCCATTCAGTAGAATGCAAATGGATTTATTGAGATGCCTCCATGTGTCGGTCTGAAATACGTGTTGGTGATTGTGTGCATTTTCAGTCATTGGATTGAGGCTTACACGACAAGGAGAAATGACAGTTTAACTGTGGCTAAATTGCTTTTGCGAGAAATAATTTCACGTTTTGGTTTTCCGGTCTCAATTGAATCGGATAGGGGTACACATTTCAATAATGAGGTGATAAAATTGCTTTTTTGGCATTAAACATTCAGCAAAGATTGCATTGCAGTTGTCGCCGAGAAGCTTCAGGTCTAGTAGAGCAAAAGAATGGAACACTGAAATCGCGATTGGCAAAAGTCTGTGCATCAACAAATTTGAAATGGCCAGATGCTCTACCAGTAGTACTAATGTCAATGAGAAGTACACCTGACAAAAAGACCAGGTTATCTCCACACTAGATATTGATATATAGAGCAATGAGATTACCACCAATACCTGCAAACGCACTTGTGATTATTCCAGATGATATGGTGCTAGATTACTGCAAAAGGCTGGCTGATGTGGTTCAGTCTTTTTCTCATCAGGTTGAAGTTGCAACAGCTCAGCAAACACAAGGTCAAGGACACAGGGGGTCATTACAACCCTGGCAGATGGCGGAGAACCGGCGGTAAGACTGCCAACAGGCTGGCGGTCTTACCTTAGTGAATTATGACCATGGCGATTACCCCCATGGTCATCCGCCGGTTCTCCGTCCCGCCCGCCAGGGCGGAGACGACCGCCGGGCTGGAGACCTGGGTCTCCAGCCCGGCGGCCGTCAGTATACCACCGGCAGTATTTGGACCCAGCTTACCGCCGTGGATTTCCAGCGGTTTCAACCGCCATGAAATCCATGGCGGTAAACACTACCAGTGCCAGGGAATTCCTTCCATGGCACTGATAGGGGTCTCCAGCCACCCCCTATGCCCACCCCGATTCCCTTCCCTACACCCTCTACCACCCCTGCCACCCCCCAAAGGTGGCAGGGCCCCCTCCCCACCCCGACCCCCAACATAACATTACTCACACACACCCGACACGCATGCAGGCACCACTAACACACACACGCACACACCCCGACATACATGCCTACATCCACACACACAGTCAAACACGCACACCCACATTCAAACATAAATGCACACATCCATACAGCCATACCCACAGCCATACACGCACTCATTCCCATACACACAACACCCCCGCAAGCATACACGCACCCTCACACCCCCACTACATACACACACCCCCAAGCATGCACACAACACACAACACCCCCCAACCCCCCTCACCTAACCGACGATCGACTTACCTGGTCCGTCAATCCTCCGGGAGTGGACGGGAGCCATGGGGGCAGCTCTGCCGACACCACACCGCCAACAGAACACCGCCACGGCGAATCACAGGACGTGATTCGCTGGGCGGTGTTCTGTTGGCGTGGCGGTGGAGGTGGAGCAACCTCCACTTCCCCGCCGCCCGCAAGTATGGCTGTTAGCGGCTCTCCATCGGAATAACAACGGAGAGCAGCAAACAGTCATAATACGCGAGCGGCAAACCGCCTGCACAGGCGGTCTTCCGCACGGCGGTACCTCAGCGAACTTGCAAAAAGACCTCCAAGGTCGTAATGACCCCCATAGTCTGAAACCAGGAGACTGGGTGTTTATATGGAAGCACATGTGAAAGTCTTGCCTTGAACCATGTTAGAAGGGATCATATCAAATTGTGCTCACTACAACAACTGCTGTGAAGTGTGCTGGTTTGCCGACTTGGGTGCATGCAAGCCATAAGAGGAAAGTGCATGATCCAACAGAAAGAGAAGAGGAACTGTTGAGATTACCAACAGTTGAGAATACCAGAAACCGAGGAAAAGAAAGTGAACAAAATATAACAGAGATGTACCTACTCGTATAACAGATGAAAGAGAACAAAACAGAGAAGAGGTTGAGCAAGCTGTAGCAGGAGTAGAATAATCAGTTCAAGAAGAAAGAAGTGAGACTGATTTTGATCTGAGGAGGGTGTCCTCGAATGAGAATGAAAAACAGAGAACAACAGAAGAAGGATCTGCTCAGAGGAGGGTGACCTCAGTAGCAGGTGGTTTGACCAACCAAACCGAAGACGAGACAGACCCCGTTGCGAAAGGAATTGAGAATAGTCCCGCCCCAGTGGATTATACTCTTCCAGAACCAATTGCTGGAACGTCTGAAGGGAAAGGTCCAAAGGCAAGTGAAGACTCAATTCTGAGAAGACTATTGACAAAAGGAACATTGAAAGGAAACAATTGGCCAGAGAAAACTGCGGGAAAAGGAAAGGTTGATGTGATACCATCAATACCAGAGGAGAGGGAGTTGCCTTGAGAAGAACACACTAGTGGAGAAGATAGTGAACGTGGAAGGCAGCCAAAAAGGAAAAGAGTTGCAAGCAGAAGATATGCTAGACCTGAATGGGCATATTTAAATACATGTGAATGGCAAGAAGAATTTTTGAGTTATTGTTTTGACTGAGACTTAGAAAATTCTGATTTCGGAACGTGAACATTCACAAGAAAGAGACATTGGGCTAAAGAAAATGAAAACTGAGTATTAAAATGTATGCTGTAAAGATAGAAATGGAGAATTACTGGAGAAGACAACTAAACAATTAAACTGAGACGAGCTGCTATACTGAACTTAGACGGGCTGCTATACCAAACTTGACAAAGGAGGAACTGTCCAAGAGTGAATGAATTCATTATAAAAAAAAAATAAAAAAAAATTAGGAGGGATTTTAGAAGTTTTTTTTTTTTAATTTTGACATTTTGGGGAAATGTTTTTTTTTTTTTTTTCTCACAGAAAAAATGATTGATTCACATGACCAAAACTGTACAATTAGTTGTTGCAAAGTGTTGGTATTGGTCTAGCGGTAACAAGTGTGTTGATATGTTTATTGTTATTTGAGGGTGTGTCTGTTTATGAGATTGATGGAGCAAATCAGACTGCGAAAATGAGTCTAATGTTTTCTTTCACTTATTGCATGAGTATGTTGAAGTGAAGGATGCGACTTGTTGTTATGCATGTACGCAGATTCCAACTTCAGTAGAAGGAGGAACTACTTATCATAGCTTACCTGTGACTTATGCTATAAGCTGCAGTCTTTTGCTAACGCGTTTCTATAATCAAGAATATATTCAATATTTTTATTCAAACTATGATATTGTATTATCTTTTGTACCTTTCATAGGATATTTGAATAAAATAGCCAAAGAAAATAACATAGTCATTATGAGAGATTTCTTTGAGCCTACTTTAACTTTTGGAACTGTTTTTCCTCATCGCAATAACTTGACTTAATTACTAACGCCAGTAGAGAAGAATTTTTTAGATAATACAGAAGATAGAAGGAGAGAGATAAAGGCAAAAATGGATAAGGGAATTATAAGTAGAAAGCCTGGAATAGATTATGCTTATACTGACATCACTAAACAGGGTAAACTAATAATAGATGCTAAGCATGTAGGGAAACTTTGTATGCAAAGGCCTTGGAGTAAGAATGATTGATAGAGTGTTTGTTGGAAAAAGTGAATGTAGGCATGTTTTTATGTTTAGGAGTAAGTAGGATTTTATGATGAACTTACAAGACCCTCTGATACCTGGGATTTACTATATTTTACTATATTTGCGGGAGAAATGCATATTACCATCTTCCTAGAGGGTGGTACGGGACATGTTATCTGGGAATAGTCTATCCTAAAATCTATCAGTTAGACGACCTGAGTAAAATTCCTGATTCAATGAAATTTCAAATGAGACACAAGAAAGAATCAATTTCTAGCATTGTAGGAGACATATTTGGGGTTATAATTCTTTCAGTGGGAGTAGTCTTGAATTTGATTAAGATTAAAAAGTTATCCACAATGGTGGATAACATGTTGATAGGATATTCCGGAGCTATTATTCTTCTGGATACAGAGTTGGCTGCTACAAGAGCTTTGGCACTTCAGAATCGCCTTGCATTAGACATTCTTTTGGTGAAAGAGGGCGGAGTTTGTAAATTAATTGGTTCTAATCATTGTGTTAATTTATTCCTGATAATTCAGGAAAGGTTAAAGAATTAATCACTAATGTGACTAACACTAATAATAAAGATTTGAAAGAACTAACAGAAACTACAATTTGGGAAAAGGCTGAAAAGGGAATTGAAGCTGTGTGAAATTGGTTTAGCAATGTGGGAAGAAATTGTATTCTGACAATAACAAAATGGGTGTCAATTATTGTGTTTTGTTTAATTGGGATTTGGGGAACATATAAAGTAAGACAATGTGTTAAGAAGAGAAAATTAGAAAGGAACAAACAACATTTTGAAATAGAAATGAATACATTTTAGAAAGAATAATAAAAATAGAACAAGAAATAATTCAGAAATAAATGAGACAAAGTTTTGAGTTTGATGATAATAAATCAATTTCTTAAAGAGTAATGTGATGATATGAATAGTTATCACAGGAGGGATTGTGAGAGTGTGAATTTTCTAATATGTTTACTAATGATTTTCATATTAAAAATATGTAATAAACTAACGTGCAAAACAAGAAACTTTTGAAATATTCGTTTTTTCCTTTCTTGGCTAAGGAAAATATATTCAAATGCTGTGGTTATTTTCCATGACTCAAAGCTTTCATAATGACTGTTTTCAAAGCTTGTGTAGACGTATCCACAGCTACCCCTAGTGGGTTGCAGTGTTATGTCTTACAAGGTTGTGTATTAGCTGAGCATTGCATAAGTTGAAATATCCTATTGTTTGGATATGTTACTAATATCAGGTCTTTCCTCGAGGATGGAAGTAGAAGGTTACATGAAAAGTTTCTTCCTGAGAACAAGATATTCGAGAGGCAATGAGACAATGGAGTTACAGACGAGACGGAAGAAGTAAAGATACATCGAAAGAAAATATAATAGTTAGCATAGATTCATTAAGTTTAGGTCGTCAATTTAGTTGTCGATTTGCTGAAATGAAACCACACCGTAGACTGACCAATCAGGAGTTTATTAGATTTTAGTATAACAGCCTGTGTAGAATGATTAGGAGTTAGTTCATTAGTTTGTGGGTTCATGGTTCGTCATTCGTCATCCAATGCTATTTTTCTACAGTAGACAGGGTTCGAGACTAACTCTCTTAAGCCCAAATCTTCTGATGAGATGGCTGATGGTGTCCTCAAGCTGAAGCTGATAATTTGCTGTTACTACTATTGTGGTAATGTATGTTATTAAATGTGGACTGTGTCTCTATTGCTTTCCAGGTACCAGCTGCAACTAATGATTGTATTGCTGCACATTAATAATTTTTATATATCATAATCAAGTTAAGAGATTTTCTAAATTAATGTTACAACATTCTTTTTACATGAAGCCCAACATGTAATGCTAATATGTGGTTAGTTAGGGACTTAATCTTGATATGCTCATGATTTGACCTGAGATCATTTGATGCTGAACTAATGTATACTTTGCCATTATTACCAGTTTTTGTATTATTAATAAGTGTGATTCTTTAGAGATAATGTGTTTAATTGTATTAATTAGATTGAGCTATATACGTCGTTTTAACCAGCCGCTATTGATCTTATATGCTTATCATTTGTGTTTGAGAGTTATTTTTGTGACATTATAATTGTTAATATTAGGAAATAAATCCATGACTTTTAATTACTAAACTGGTGTAGTTATTGACTGAAACTTTATAATATTGATTGTTGTTGTTACTGATGGTCCTCACACCTCCAATTGGTGACATCCCCTCAAACCTATGTTGCTTCGATCCATCATCCTCTAGCACTGAATCCACTATTCAGTATTGATAATAGCTAGGATTCTGTGGTGTGTTAGCAAAGATAAACATAATCTCTTAAAATAGAAAGATAAGAGAATGCAATTGAAAGAGTAATCTGAATAAAACACTTGGGAGAACTCTCACCCGTGGCTTACATATAAGCAAATATCTATGCAAAGTAGACGCGAGACTGTGGAGAAGTACCGATCCGCACCAAATGTGACTAAGAAATATAAAACTTGAGATTTATTTTCTTTCTTGGAATCTTTATCTCCTTTTCACTATGCAATCTTGTTCATGAAAGTGCAATGGGGGTCCTTCTGGGGAGAGTATAAATGTGGAAGATGCAGTTCTCTTCCGTCATCTTCATTCTCAAAATTATTTTCAGGTTGACAAGAGGAGCACTCTGATCAGATAACATATCGCATTTTCACTGCCAGTTTGATTGTTACCAGGATGTTACATATTCCAGAGTGCATGACAGTATACTCACATTTGTTATCCTTCATCATAATGAAATAAATACATTTATGAACTATCACCATTAGCCCCAAATTGTATTTCATTTCAGCAACAGTTTAGTGTGTATAGATATTGTTGAGGTTAGGATTAAGCTGGACAAAGTCACAAGTCGTCTGCCTTCTTTTGAACAAAGAAGAGTAAGATTGAAGCCAGAGAGGTAGATGGTAAAATGAATTATTTAACAGTCAATCTACAACTTCAGAAAGCTGTCCCCTTTTGGTGAATGGAATGGGTCCTTTCAGGTGGGACACAGTTTCCATGGCAAATTGGTAAAAGCTAAATTTGCTCAAATCACAAATTACCTCCATTTTGTCTTGATTATTTGCCCAGGAACATCGCAAAAGGATCAATTAAAATTAGATTTATTACATAAATAATAATAACAGTGCTTAAATTAAAATCATTAGTAAGAAATTAATTATTTTAACAAAGTATTTCCTTTGAATTAACTATTAATATTAAAATACAAGCAATAGTTTTATTTTCTAAACCAATTGTTAATCTACCCTATTTCTTCTTGTGGGATACAGACAAATCTGTTGGTGTTTTTCTATCCGATTCACAATTCAAAAACAGAAAACCTAAGAGGTGCACCACTTGCCTTATCGACTTGTAGACTCATTTCACCCTCAATCCTTCTTGAAGGTCACTGAATGGCACCTGAATCGTTTCACCTTACTCAAGGCTTTCATTCATCCTCCTAATTGATTTTTACTACCTTGTAGATGTCTTTATGCTGGTGGGGCTTAGGGTCGTGAAGTGCCTTGTATAAAGCATTAATCAATATTTATATTGTTTATGCATTTTTCTTCATATTTGTCTACGTTAATCCATTTCAGTATGCTCGTTTGGGGGTAAGGAAGAATAATTCAAATCATTCGCTTTTTAGTTCACTGTTGCATTGATATATGATTGTGATAGCAATATCTGCCTCACACTTGATTGAAGGATTTTTTGCATGCAAGATCTAAAAGAAATATTTTTTTGTATTATTATGGTATTATTATTATGTTTATTGTTGTCTGTTTTCAGTTCCAGACTAAGAAATATCTGGTGCCTGTGAAAACGAAACTCCCTTGTGCATCTATCAAGATTTTTACTTCATGTTCGTAAGGCAGCCTAATGGCCCTAGAGTGTAGAAAGGTGGGAGTCTTCGTGATTTACCCTCTACCATGGACCACCCATTGAAAATAGAGAAACCATGGTAGGAGGAATACACCTTTTCACCCTGCAATACTCGTGATCTCAAAGAAGTGAAGATGTATGTAAACAAACAAACACTTTTCATGCCTTGTTGGCTGTAACCTAACAGCCTCGAGATATCATTGCAATACATGGAGTGTTTTTTTGTACCAACATTGATCAACTGCGGGTGAAATTACAGCTTTGAATAAAAAAACAACTACCCTGAAGGAGGGCATCTCCTGGGCTGAGCAGAAGACTTTCCAATCTCGCACACCTATCTTTGTAATTTACTGTCCCGGTGGTGTAAAACAACATGATTTGTTCCCCCTGAAGAACGTGATGAGAGGCCCCAGAGACTTCCATATCTCACATATATTTATAGTTCTTAGATTGAATGGGAGACACCGAAGGGTGGGGGTGGGAGAAGGGGTGTGGTGACCCCCTGCGCCGCAGGAGCTGCAGGGCGAGCATTACATCCCTGACTGCCCCTCAACCCCGTCCCAACAGGACGGTAGGCAGACCTGCTGAATGTAATGTTTCTCACCATAGCACTAAAAAGAGCAATACAAGCCAGGAAATATAAATACATTAGAGAGCCGAGCATTAGAGTCCAGCAGATCAAATACAAAAGAATCACTGCTGCCAGAAGTGCATTAGGTGACACCCTTCATGCGTCTTCAAATAAAATGGCCGTTGGCAGATTCCAGACTAAAGAAAAGGAGAAATGTTCACAGTAAACGTTAAGAAAGCAGGTAATTAAAAGTAAAAGCGTTAATAGTTATGGAATAAACTAACAGTCCAAACATATACGTTGCGTGTATCTATAGTACATTATACCAGCAAGGGCAGACTATTTATTGTTACACCTTTTGAAAGTGTCTCTTTCAAGAGAAAATGTTAATCTGAGGGAGACGAGTCACTCTGTTTTCAACTGAAGGCATAGAGGCCCTCATTACAACCCTGGCGGTTGGTGTAAAAGCGGCGGTAAGACCGCAAACAGGCCGGCGAAAAATAAAATGGAATCACGACTGTGGCGGAAACCGCCAACAAAGACAGCCACTTTAACACTCAGACATATGGCCACGGCGGTACAAACAAACAGCTTGGCGGTCACCGCCAACAGACAGGCGGAGGACAAAGTACCGCCCACAGTATCACAACCTACCAATCCGCCACCTTTTCCAGGGCGGATTCACCACGGACAAAAACAAGGCGGAAACAGGACTTCGAAGGGAAAACGCTCTCCTCTACACACCCCACAAGGAATCCGGACGCCATGGAATCCGAGCTCCAGATCCTGCTAGCCCTTATCTTCTTGCTCCTCTACCAGGAGCACAAATGCCATCGGCGAAGACAACGGTGAGTACTGCACCTACTACACAGGGGAGGGGGAGGGAAAAAACAGGGACACACACACGCAATACGCAACACCCCCACCCTCACCCACAACAACACACACACTAATACAGGATGATACATTACAGTTACACCCAGCAACCCACCGGGAAGAATGCAAAGACCAAAGAAAATGAGTGTAACCACTGTAATATATTAAAATCCAGTACTCAAAAATATATCTATATACACTATAAACAAAATGCACACCAAGAATAGGAGTACAGGTAGTGCTCCTTTGAAGTCCGTGGAACACTGGGCCGAAACGGTATGGGCGAGGTCCACACTCAATCCCCGAACATGACGGAGAGAACACTGCAGGGGCATCAGATAGCAATAAGACAGGCACCTCAGGGGAAAGGGAAAGGGGGGGCACCTCAGCCGGTTGAGTGCACAACGCCAAATCCACGAGGGGGCCACATGCCCACTGTTCCATCCTGGGGAGTGCAAAGCCACAGTCTCTCAAGTCTCTACAGTGGGTGGTTTGCCCACTGTTCCATCCTGGGGAGTGCAAAGCCACAGTCTCTCAAGTCTCTACAGTGGGTGGGTTGCTCACTGTTAAATCCTGGGGAGTGCAAAGCCACAGTCTCTCAAGTCTCTACAGTGGGTGCTTTGCCCACTGTTCCATCCTGGGGAGTGCAAAGCCACAGTCTCACAAGTCTCTACAGTGGGTGGTTTGCCCACTGTTCAATCCTGGGGAGTGCAAAGTCACAGTCTCTCAAGTCTCTACAGTGGGTGGTTTGCCCACTGTTCCATCCTGGGGAGTGCAAAGCCACAGTCTCTCAAGTCTCTACAGTGGGTGCTTTGCCCACTGTTCTATCCTGGGGAGTGCAAAGCCACAGTCTCTCAAGTCCCTACAGTGGTGGGTTGCCCACTGTTCCATCCTGGGGAGTGCAAATCCACAGTCTCTCAAGTGGATGCCTTTCTCCACTGGTTCTGGAGGGGACTTTGTGCCCAGAGTGCTTCATCCTGCCAAGGACAGAGGTAGTGGATGTGATACTCCACTGGTTCTGGAGGGTGCTTGGTGCCCAGAGTGCTTCATCCTGCTCATGACGGACTCAGTAGCGTCAGTGCCCTTGGTGCTCATGGGCCAGTGGTGCTTGTTGCGGCAGTGTCCTGTTCAGTGGTGCTTGTGGCGGCGGTGCCCCGTTCAGCGGTACTTGTGGCGGCGGTGCCCTGTTCAGCAGTGCTTGTGGCGGCGGTGCCCTGTTCAGCGGTGCTTGTGGTGGCGGGGTCCTTTGCAGTGACTCAGCTGCTGGCGGTACTGTCTGGCCCAGCGGGGCAGGTGCTGGCGGTCCTTCATGGCCCAGTGGGGCTGGTGCTGGCGGTCCTTCATGGCCCAGTGGGGCTGGTGCTGGTGGTCCTTCATGGCCCAGTGGGCTGGTGCAGGCGGTGGCCTCCTGGGCAGCTGGGCTGGTGGCGGTGGCCTCCTGGGCAGCAGGGCTGGTGGCGGTGGCCTCCTAGGCAGCAGGGCTGGTGGCGGTGGCCTCCTTGGCTGCTGGGCTGGTGCTGGCGGTGGCCTCCTGGGCAGCGGGATGCTGGTGGTCGCCTCCTGGGCAGCTTGGCTGGTGCTGGTGGTGGCCTCCTGGGCGGCGGGGATGATGGAGGTCTTCTCCGCCGTGCTGCTCTTCCCAGACTTGCTGACTTCCTTGTGGCCCTTCCCCACCTTGGAAGGTGTCGCAGCTGACTCCACACTCCCACCTGTACCCCTGGGAGCAGTTTTGGTGGCTGGAGCCTTCCCCCTCTCCCGCCGGGCACTGGCCAACTTTTGATGCTTGACAGATGGGGGACTGTCCGTGCTGTGGCTCCGTGCCACACTGGTTGCCCTGGTGGCCGGTGCACTCCAGATTCTGGTGACTACAGGCACCACTGGTCCCGGAGATGTTGTGGCTGAGGTGCTAGGTTGGGACCTGGAGAGTCGGGCCCTTGGAGACGGAGGGGTGGGGGAGGTGATGGAAAGAGGTCAAGGTTGGACAGGAAAAGTTTCTTGGGAACACTGAGATGGGTAGCTGGAGGGTGTTTGGGAGTGGAGGAAGAGGTTGTGGTTGTAAGAGGTGTTCGTTTGGTGACTTTGGGTGAAGGTGCATGTGCTGGAGGCTTTCGTTAGGTGGATGGCTGTTGGGTGGGTGTGTGCCTGCGTTTGTGAATCTTGGGAGGTTGTGTATCAGACACACTGGGAGAGGACACAGGGGATGTGTGAATGGCAGTGGGGGTGGTGACTGCACGTGATCAGGGTGTGGTGGTGGGTGTGCTGGTGATAGAAGTAGTGGCTGTAGATGTAATGCATGCAAGTGTGTGTAGACAAGACTAAGAGGGAGGAGGGAGACGAGGAGGAGGGGGACACAGTGGAGGCAGTGGATGTTGGTGTGTCTGCATGTGTGTGATGCTTGCGTGAGTGCCTGTGGGATTTGTGGTGTTTATGTTTGCAAGAGCTTCCCTTGTGTGTTGACGTGTGTGCATGCTGGTTTGAAGGTGTGCTTGGGATAGGCTGAGGTACAGGGGATTGGGTCTGAATGGAGGAAGTTGGAGGGGGGAGGCTACAGACAGGGACAATGGCTGCCATCAGTGCTGAGGCCAGAGTCTGAAAAGCTCGCTGAAGGGCCGCCTGACCAGAATGAATGCTCTCCAGGAATGCATTTGTTTGTTGCAACCGCCTTTCTACACCCTTGATGGCATTCAAAATGGTAGACTGCCCAACAGTGAGGGACCTGAGGAGGTCAATGGCCTCCTCACTGAGGGCAGCAGGGCTGACTGGGGCAGGGGCTGAGGTGCCTTTGGCAAAGGTGATGCCCACCCTCCTGGGTGAGCGGGCACGGGGCAAAGGCTGAGGGGCTGCTGGGAGGGCGGTACTGGTTGGGGGGGTGGCAGCTGTACCTGTAGATGCGGGGGACACAGATGTTGCCGCCACCACAAGGGAGCTCCCATCAGAGGACGAGTCCGTGTCACTGGTGTCAGCTCCTGTCCCCGCAGTGGAGCTCCCCTCGCCCTCCGTCCCACTGGTGAACTCCGAGTCTGTAGTGTCGCCCTCCAGGGTCATGTGGGATGCAGCTCCCTCCTGCTCCGGTGCCACTGCTCCTCAGCCTGATGATGCTAATGCACACAAGAACAGGGAGACCACAAAAAGGGGGGGGACAACAGAAGAAAGACATGTTGAGTGCATGCATTACCGCTACCGTTGGTGGACACAACAGACACAGAAGCCCCCTGCACTACGCCGCGCACTTGGGCTCCACTGTTCAATCCCTGGGACAGTGCCTACAAGGCTATGGGCGACATCTGCACACATGGATGACACAGGAGCCTGACTTGTTGTACTTGCCACTGTACACAGGTGGGGTGGGGTGCCACAGTGTCTGCCAGAACAAGGGGACCTAACAAGCACACTCGCCCTGGCCTAGGGAAACCCACAGCCCACCTCCCCCACCCAGACACCTCCACTGCGCTCAAAATCAGCAGAATGAGAGTGTACTCACCCCCTTGTGGCTGCTGTGATGCCCTCAAGCGCCCATCCAACTCCGGGTACGCTACCGCCAGGATCCTGAACATCAGGGGAATCATGGTGCGATGGGCACCCCTCCCACGTTGGGAGGCCATCCCCAGCTGGGCCTCCGCCGTCTTCTTGCTCCAGCGGTGAATGTCCTCTCATCTCTTACGGCAGTGGGTGCTCCGTCTGTGGTAGACCCCCAGGGTCCGGATGTCCTAGGCGATGGCACGCCAAATATCTTTTTTCTGGTGGGCGCTGACCTACATGAATTGTACAGGGGGAAAAGAAAAGTTATTACCAAATGCACCGTCACAGTCATTGGCCCCCAACCCTACCCTTGCCATGATGCAAATGCACTCACCGTCGTTTCATGCACGCCTCAATCCCCCCCCATCTTTCATCCACCCCACTCCACACAGGCATAGCCCATACAGCATGCTCCCAATGTACCTACCTGTTTGTCTGGAGGACTGTAGAGTAGCGTGTACTGGGGGAGGACCCCATCCATGAGTTTCTCCAACTCCTCCGATGTGAAGGTAGGGGCCCTTTCCCCAGACGCACGAGCCATTGTCTCTTCCAGACCGAGGTCAGAGCAGCACTTGTAGTGTAGGTCCTCTCCTGTCGAAGATCAGGTATCAAGTGATTGCACAGATAGAAAATGGCGGTCATGTCCACGGTGGTGCGTATTGTCACCGCCGGCATGCATCGTCATTGGTTCCTGGGACCCATAGGGTCCAATGTTAACCAAAGCAGAATTGTGCCGTGGTCTTCGACTGCCTACCGCAACGGGGTACAACGCCAGCGCAGTTACCTCACATCCCATTGTCCCACTTTACAGGTCAGGCGGCCACCATTTCAGGGGCCCACATGGCTTAATTTTTCACTGCGTCACACATACCTAGGCCTTGCCTCAACACTCATACAGGCCAAATTTCAGATTATGATTCGTGTTCTATGTAAGTTGTGGGTACGTACCTCTGAGTTGGTTCTCGCTGTTGTCCTTCATAGGCTCCGTCTGCTGGGACCTGTGAGGAGATGGCGGCATCCTCTGGTGTACAGACTGCTGGTGGACCTGTGAACAATGGAGGAAATACATGTGAACATCACCTACGGGCTTGATCGTGCCACAATCCTGGAACTGTGTTCCCAGCTGGAGCCAGACCTGATGTCAGCTATCCGCCATCCCACAGGAATCCCCCCTCAAGTGCAGGTGCTGTCAGTACTCCATTTCCTAGCAAGTGGGTCTTTTCAAACTACAGTGGCCATAGCATCAGGGATGTCCCAGCCTATGTTTTCCCACATGTTTTCCAGAGTGTTGTCTGCCCTGCTGAAACACATGCGGAGCTACATCGTTTTCCCCCAGATGGAGGATTTGCCTACAGTGAAAGGTGACTTCTATGCCCTGGGACATATCCCCAACATCATAGGTGCTAATGATGGGACACATGTGGCTTTGGTACCCCCCGCAGGAGTGAACAGGTGAACAGAAACCGGAAGAGTTATCATTCGATGAATGTGCAGATGGTGTGTTTGGCAGACCAGTACATCTCCCATGTGAATGCCAAATTCCCTGGCTCAGTGCATGACGCTTACATTTTGAGGAATAGCAGCATCCCTTATGTGATGGGGCAACTCCAGAGGCACTGTGTGTGCCTATTAGGTGAGCACCTGGAAGCAAGTCAGTGGGAATGGTTGTCTGAGTCTGGGGATGTCCCTCCAGGTTAGTGTGTGTCTAACAGTTGTCCCTCGCCATTTGTAGGTGACTCTGGTTACCCCAACCTGTCATGGCTACTGACCCCAGTGAGGAATCCCAGGACAAGGGCAGAGGAATGCTACAATGAGGCCCATGGGCAAACTCCGCGGATAATAGAGCGGACCTTCGGCCTCCTGAAGGCCAGGTTCAGGTGCCTCCATATGACAGGTGGGTCCCTATTCTACTCACCAAAGAAGGTGTGCCAGATCATTGTGGCCTGCTGTATGCTTCACAACTTAGCTTTGCGACGACAGGTGCCGTTTCTGCAGGAGGATGGTCCAGATGGCTGTGTTGTTGCAGCTGTGGAGCCTGTGGACAGTGAAGACGAGGAAGCAGAACTCGGTGATCCTGCAATATTTCCAGTGAGACACAGGTAAGAATACAAACCTGCCTACTACATGTACTTTAACACTACTACTTCTCTACTGTCGTGATTTGTCACTTTCCCTTATGATTTCACAGATGTGGGTCCCACAGTGTGACATCTGCTTTGTTTCCTCATGGACTAGAGCTGTGTGACATAGGTATGTTGACATTAAATTTGAAAGAGCATTTTGACACCGTAATTGCTAATACACTATTTCAAAATCACAGACTGACTCCAGATTGTTTTGTGCTTCAAGGGTTTTTATTTAAGTGCTCAATATTGGAGGGGGTTGTAAAATGGTGAGGGGTGATGGTGGAGGAATGTCCATGGCAGAGTCCAGTCTATTAGTCTCACAGGTGCATTGCCGAAATGGGCATAGGAAGTGGAGCTGGGGCAGTTTGAGGATGGAGAGGGTGACAAAGTGGGACAGAAAGATGACGTTCAGGGTGGTCTCATTTCTTGGCGTGGGTCTTGGCATCGTTCTCTGTCTTTGTCCTGGGTCTCAGGGACCGTTTGCAGGGTGGTTCTCCCTCTGCAGGGAGTGGGGTGCTGGTGTGGTGGTCCTGTGGCGGTGACTCCTGTCCACTAGCGCCGGTGGAGGTGGTGGGCAGTTCATCATCCAGGCTAGTGTGAGGGGCCCCTTGTTGTGCCACAATGTCCCTCCTGGTGTTGAGCACTTCCTTCAGCACCCCTATGATGGTGCCCAGGTTGGAATTGATGGATCTGAGTTCCTCCCTGAAGCCCAAATACTGTTCCTCCGGCAGGCGCTCGGTCTCCTGAAACTTGGCCAGTACCGTTGCCATCGTCTCCTGGGAGTGGTGGTAGGCTCTCATGATGTTGGAGAGAGCCTCGTGGAGAGTGGGTTCCCTTGGCCTGTCCACCCCCTGTTGCACAGCAGCCCTCCCAGTTCCCCTGTGCTCCTGGGTCTCCGTCCCTTGGACCGTGTGCCCACTACCACTGCCCCCAGGTCCCTGTTGTTGTTGGGGTGGAGGGTTAGCCTGGGTTCCCTGTAGTGGTGGACACACTGCTGATTGACGTGTCCTGGGGACAGAGGTATGGGCCTGCTGGATGGGTGCTGTGCTGGTGTTTACAGAGGGGGGAAGATCTGTACTGGCCTGTGACTGTGTCAGGGGAACCAACTGTCCCGAGGTCCCCGATGGGCCGGGCTGGTCATCTAGATCCAGTTGGACAGAGCTGCTGTCATCACTGTGGGCCTCTTCTGTTGGTGGTGTGGACATGTGTGGACCCTCCTTTCCGGTGATGTTGGTAGGGGTCCTGCAGGGGTACAAAAGGATGTTTATTACATCTGTGTGTGCCATGTTGTGCAATAGGTGGGTGGCCGGGTACCCCAGTGCTTGCATTCCTGTGTGGGACCTTGTGTGATGGTGGTTTAGGGGGGTGTATGGGTTTGTGCAGTGGCCATGCTTTGGTGATGGGTGTCCATGCTTTGTTGTTGCATCTGGGGCTTGGTGTTAGGATGTGTGTTTTGTGATGTTGGGACATTTGTGAGGAGTTGGAGTGATGGGGGTGAGGGTGGGGATATGTGATGGCATGCAGGTAGGGTGGGGGATGTAATAGTTAAGATTTGACTTACCAGATTCCATTCCTCCAATTACTCCTGCGAGGCCCTCAGGATGCAGAATCGCCAAGACCTGCTCCTCCCATGTTGTTAGTTGTGGGGGAGGAGGTGGGGGTCCGCCACCAGTCTGCTGAACCGCAAGGTGGTGTCTTGAGACCACGGAACGCACCTTCCCCCGTAGGTCGTTCCACCTCTTCCTGATGTCATCCCTATTTCTTGGGTGCTGTCCCACTCCCTTAACCCTGTCCACTATTCCGTGCCATAGCTCCATCTTCCTAGCTGTGGAAGTGTGCTGCACCTGTGATCCGAATAGCTGTGGCTCTACTCGGACGATTTCCTCCACCATGACCCTGAGCTCCTCCTCAAAGAAACTGGGGTGTCTTTGCCGTGCCATGGGGTGGTGTAGGTGATGTGTGGGGTGGTGTGTGTAGTGATAAGTGAGTGATATTTAGTGGTGTGTTGTGTGAGGTGCGTGGAAGTAATGTGGGTGATGGTATTGTGTGCCAGTGGATGCTTGGTAGTTGTTTGTGGTGTCTCTCTCTGGCCTTCTCTCTGTAATTGTGGTCGTAGGGGTTTGTGGGTGTGCGTTTTATATTGTAATGGGTGTGTGGGAGTGGTGTGTGTATGTGTATCAGGTGTGTGTATTTTGAATTGTCCAATGTGGCTGTGTTTTGTAAACGTTTGGGTATTTTGAGTGTGGCGGTGTGTACCGCCAATGGAATACTGCGGTTGAAAGTCCACTGCGTGGATTCGTGTGTTGTGATAGTGTGGGCGTATTTCTGTTGGCGTGACAGTGGAGGTTTTGTTTTCGCCAGTTTATTACTGACCTTTGGTGTGGCAGACTTGTGTGGGTGTCTGAATTTTGGTGGATTTCGAGCTGTGGGTCATAATAGCTGTGGCGGATTTCCTCAGCTGAGGCGGTGTGTTGGCGGTCTTCTGCACGGCGGTACGTGGCATTTACCGCCAATGTTGTAATGACCACCAGAGTCTCTAAATAAAAAATACAAAAGAAAGCCACTCACGCTTTTTGGGAAGGTTCGTTTAGAACTGTCATCAATCTGCACCCTTAAATGTCATTGGAACTGTGTGCTTTATGGAAAACAAGGTGTAACAACTAAATAATGAACGAGCAGTGACGGGCGAGGAACTGCAGGCACCATGGAGCTTTAACACCAAAAATGAAAAACACAGATACTCGTTCTCCAACGTAGTTACATCGCCTGACAGCCAGATATTAAACTATGACTATCACCAGAGTGAGATATTGTGATATTTAAGAGGTCAAGCCTTAAGAGAACCACAATATATAAACACATTCCCCGCTCCCAGCCTCTGCGCAGCGAGACAGGTAAGGTTTAAAGATAACCGGCTCAGTACAGTATCTCTCCTCGAGTGGTGTTGTGTTCAGAAGACACCCCATGATCAGAGGTCTGCACAGTGTGTGCCTGCACGCAAAGGTTTCTTTTCCACAATGACAGCAGTTTATCTGGGAATCATATAGCTCTTGTATAACAACATTGTCATCTAGTGTATCTTCTGGTGTAAAAACACCAGCGAGCTAACCTCTGACAAGGCACGGAGCAAGTGCACTGCCTGTTTCCGAAGCAGAACAGCAGATACTCAGGAAGGAGAACGGGCTTTTGCCAATATAATATATGCTTGTAATAATGACGTGAAATTGTCTCTGTTCCTGAGTGTTTTTGAATCGCTGCTTTAATTTTTCTTTTAACATAAGGAGTTTAGTAAAAACACATTATATAATCGTGGTTTCTAACTCAGTATGAGCCCTAACCATGAACAACTAACTTACTAAATAACTGAATAAATTAACAAGTAAATGACTACGCTTGGGATTGTGAAAACATACCTCTTTAAGGAACTTTACCTTTCCCAGATAGTGAAACACAAGTAATTAAGGGTTTGCTGAATAAATGCAACAATTTTTAGTCCCAATAAACTAACAATTACCACAGTTCTGCAGGTCAAACCTGGCGATGTTTGCCAGAAGGAAATGGACAGTATTTACAAGGAAATTCAGAATTTACTACGGTTGACACCGAATTCCAAAGTAAATGCCCCAGTGTGAACTTTTAGTTTTGAACTATGAATAGGATTTGTGTACCAGACGCGGTAAATTCCTAACAGCATTGCGTTGTTATTTACCGGTCTTCTAAACACATCATTCCTATCCGACCCACTTAATCACTTAATGGCCCTAACCGTAATTTCTTTCTGCCAAAGTTAAATATAAAACATGCACATGGGGCCTTGTTTTAAGCCCATGGCACAATACCACGGCTAGGATTTTGCTCTTGGCAGCTGAGAGATGAGCATCGTTTCATAAAGACGGCCCCACTGTCATGTGTGCTAGGTGCAACCATTCTACACTTTCATGCCCACAAGACAACCGTTTCTGGAAATACTTGTTAGCCTTCAGATATGCAGAGGTCCATGCTTCTAACCAAATCTATTATTCTGTTGCGTTAATGCATTTGGGAAGTGACACAAGACATATACATAAGTTCAACCTATGATGGTCACACTAGAGATGTCAAATAACACTGGTATTAGGAGGCACGTCGACAAAATCTATTTTCATTGTTACTTGCCAAAACAATACCACACTGTTACTGATTGCTGATTTTTCTTCTAACAGATTTTCTTGTGTTGCTGCTATCAGGTGACATGGAAGAGGGGATGTAAACCTTTTACCCAATACACAAGGAACGAGAAGTGCACCTGCAGTTCTAGATGGCTCACATATACCAAAATTGCTGCATAGGATTGTGTGAATGGGAGAGAGCCAAACAGTGCTGTGTTACAGTACAGCACAAATGAAAATATGGTGACGTTTAACAACTGCTCCACAGTTATCCCTACCTCAAGAAGACACATTTGTTGGCACAAATCTTTGTCTACAAATATTTAGGGATAGGAATTTGAGTCAAAGTATATGGGTAGCTGCATGGGAAAACCCTTATGCCAACTATGGGATGCTCTTTGATGCAAAGTAACACAGAGTAGCACATAGTGCTACTTGATATTACTTTAGGCAACTGTCCAATGCAAATCATCATATGAACTGGAAAGTAAATCCCTTCACACTTTGCTCCGGGTTTCTGGCACAAAATCTATGAAACTCCCAGCACAAAGTGCTATTGAATCTGCCGCTCAGTGATTAACTATTTATGCCAATAGTGATTGTAACAGAGGAGGGTGCCATGGAGTAGAAGGTGATTAGCACAGACTCTCTAGTGTTGCTTACACTGGCAGGTACTGCTTTAATTGTAATCCCTAGTAGGAAGACAGTATGTGCAATAAATGTAGGCTTATAGCATCCCAAGCTGTGTCCATACGCCAGTCACAGTGTTGTTGAAGCTCTAGGTCACATATCAGGCACTACACCGTCATGATGAAAGAAGCACACGGCCAAGGCTGGATCACAACCAGCTTTGGCAGCAGGAAAATGCATATCACAAATATAGCTACAAAATAAGGAACCCCACAAAGCTTTGGATGAACTACATAGGTTGAACAGTGACTTTGGGATGTTAAGATTAGAGCAAGCCTATTGTATCCTCAGCTAAATTGAGCCATGACTGAGTTCCACAGTAAAGGAATTTTAATGTACCCTTGTCGCGTAGGCTCTCATTATCCTAATGAGACTACTCGATTTTGAGCGGCAAGATTGTTCACAGTGTGGGGAACTAAGTCTGACCCAGGGTGAAGGACCCTTGTCACTCTAAATACGGGTTTTGCTCCAGCTAACTAGCATTGCCTCATCTCTCCCAAAGGGAAGAGACAATAGGGAAGCCGAGCGCATGACATCTTAGCACTTCCCTGGGAAGTCGTGGTCACTCAGGTCACAACCGGTTCTCTCATATACAGTACGGTCTCACATAGAAATGACAAAGGCAGTTTAAGTTTTAAAGACTGATTTAATAAAACAACTGCATTTTAGATAACAAAGCGTGAGCTGCAATAATCAGAACTACACAACACAGTAGGATTAAAATAGTAGTGATGAGAGTGAAGCACAAGAATAAAGCTATCATAGTGCCGCTAGGTTATGTTCTCTCTAACTTATATTCTGAGCACAGCATGTGAAGCTCTAAGCCTGCCTTTCAGGTTACCCCGGGAGGACATCAACCCTCATACCTGAGCAAAGGCATGTAATCTGCATCAGCATCTGCAACGGGGCAGTCAGCATCTAGTTGTAGGTTCCTGGCCGGAATCTCCCTCTGATGTGTACTATGACTAAAAAGTGTTTTTATAACTAACACGCAGATGTTCTAAGAAAATGTCCCTATGTAAGGATGTGTATCTTCTACGAATACTGGAGATTAAACTTCTACCACGTTTACCGGCAATGTACCAGACTGTAGCCTTGACTGAAGCACAGGGCGATCAAGAATGCATTATTTGAGAACACAGTGCTGAACTAAGCTAAACAGTGTGATAGAAGGAAATTAAAACAAGACCGTAAAACTGGTTATTTGTAAAATAACAGTGTGAAGCTGAATAAAATCTATCTAGGGCAAAGTGCACAGTGGCCTAGTATGTTAAACTAACGTGCATGAAGCTATATTAAAAATGGCTACACTACACCCTCCCCTTTTCGGTAGAAAGTGGTTTAAGCCGAAGCTAAAATGCCCTTAAGATAAAATATATTTAAAATCCTATTAAAATTTTAACAAGTTAAGAGGACACACAAGCCTACTAATTTGCAAATTTAAAATTGAGCATGCGGCCAAGTGCCAAATTCAAAGAAAAAATGTTAATTTATGATATTTCCAAATCAAGCATCAGTCATGGAAAGCAGGAGATTCTCCACCTCGGCAGATGACAAAACCGGTAAATCCACGCCAAAAACTACCAAGGAGCAGGTGTGTTCCACAGCCCCAGTGTCAACCAAGGCGACACACCGTGCAGTGGCCACGAACGAGTTAATATCAATTTCCTCCAGGAAGGGTAGCTCATAATCAGCTTCTCTAAGCAAACGCAGCTGCAGCGTGCATGTCTGGTAATGAACCCTCATCGAAAACATCAACAGATCAGCATCAATCACTTGGGAGCGTTGCTGTGAGATACAAAAGTCCAGTGCATGTTCAAAAGAGCACCAACGGCAGCGAAACACGAGCTGCACACAATCCAAAACCGGTCTGAATGACAGGGAGAAGTCACACTCCAAATGTTCCAGGAGTGTTGCTCCAAAGTGCTGCATCATACATTCACGTTCGCTGATGGGAGCGCCCACATTTGTCCTTGTTGCGGTGGGACAGCGATTGCGGAAAAACAACAGCAACAGCAAAATGCTGGCTAATAAAGCCAAAGTTATCAGAAATCCCCAAAAATGCTTCCAAAAATGGAATGAATAGTCGAAGATATTAAACCGAATAAGGAGAAAAAGGTGTGAACAAAACCAATACCAACAGCTTTAAAAAAAATTGCTAATCCAGCCGTGCTGGACGCATTAAATATATGTCCCACAAGTTCACCAAAGTGTCTCAGAAAGTTTGTATTTAACAGGGACTGTATTTCCGCCGATGACCTTGCCACCTGAAGTGCGTAGGTCTTGCGTGCAGATGTAAGAGCCACATGCTTCTGAAACAATAAAGCCTTTAGGCTACTTAACTTGTCAAAAGTCACCTTGGAAGTAGCAATGTGAGGCCAAATATCCTCTCCCTCCCTAATTTTAGTGGGGGGAAACAACACGTTCCCGCAGCAAGTAACAACCTTAGTGACGAAACAACGTTAACTATTCCGGCCCTCACGCCACAACTGTCTTCACTATTGAGGAGGACGTAGCTGCAGTTTGAAAGCACCTGGAACGTGTGTTTAATCAAGGGAACTGGAACTCCCTTCAAGTAGCAAGCCAAGTTCGCAACTGAGGCATTACACGGCCCATGCAAGGACAGCTGCTTACAAATCATCAAATGACTGACTGAAGTCTCACATCCACTACCGCTAAGAAAGACCTCTTTCATGCAATTGAGGCATTTGAAAGAGAAGGGAAGCTCCCACACCTCATGGATGTAACTATCTCCCAAATTTTCATATCTGCCTACCAGAACAAGTTTCAAACAAGAAGTGAATTGTAATGTAGAAATAGGCAGATTAATAACCCCGTGTATCAATCACTCTGCTGAGGGAATCTCGGCCACGGTAAAAGACAATCTTTCTAACTTTTCAATGTTGAGCATGACATAAGTCGCTTCCTTCTTAGCCATTAGTTGTTGTTGTCACGTTAAATTGAAGGAAAAAAATATTTCCCTGTCACTGATGAGCTGAGAAAACTACAAGCTGACATTAGCAGGTAAGTTGTCAGAATGTCCAGTCACCTAAATAGTACAATTTGTTAACCCAGTCCCCTACTTTTGCAGTCACTCACTTCTTGGGGAAGCACCTATATTCCCTTTCGTAGGGTGAACAATGAACCTGTAGATAGACCTCCAGAAATCGAACATCCTATTCCTCTCCCACACTATGCACACAAAATGAAATGTGCTTGTGGCCAAAACGGGACATCATCTATCCCTGTCATCCCCCAAACATCACCTGTTTTTTAAGGAGTCTCTACATTATAAACTTCAACACCTCATATTTTGATGTGTTTGTTTGGTACTCTTAAGTCAACGCCACACATTCCTGTTAAGCCAAGTGACACTGATAGTGTACAACATGTTTGTTTGTATGTTAGATAGCTATATTTTCCCTTAAAAATATAGAACGCAGACTGAGTACAGTCTAAATAATATGACTACCTTTTAATTGTGTAAGGGTGAAATATTATTTAGGCTATACTTAGTATGTGTTCTGGGTTTCTGTAGGAGGCTGGACTGGTTTGAAGTGGGTACCTTGGGTACTTACACCTTATACCAGGTCCAGTTATCCGTTATTAGTGAAATGTAGTAGTGTTCTAGCAGCTTAGGCTGATAGAGGTAGCTATAGCAGAGCAGTTTAGGATGAACTAGGAGACATGCAAAGCTCCTGCAACACCACTTATAGTTACACCGTACTTATACACAAGTAAAGACAATACTCAGTGTTACCCAAAATAAAGGTATTTATTTGGGTGACACAGTACCAAAAATATCTTAGAGACAAGACTCCTCCTGGAGGTAAGTATTATACACTATATATATACTAGATACCACAATTAGACAAGTAAATAGTCATAGATCAATGCAAACAATAGGAAATTCTGTAGAATGCAATGGGAGAAATTAGGTCTAGGGGAAACACAATCCATATACTGTGAAAGTGGAATGTAAATCACAAATCCCCCCCCCCCCAGACAAGTGTAGTGTGTGCAGAATCATTGGGAGAGTAAGAATACAGTAAAGGTAAGTAAATTACCTCACCCAGAGCCCAGAAAAGCAGTAGTAAAGTACTGCAAGTTTACTTAGGACACACTACACATCGTGATTGGGATTTTGCAGCAAACAACCAAGTCTGCAAAGAACAACTGCTGGATTCCTGGACCTGAAGACCTGCAAAGGAAGGGGACCAAGTCCAGAAGTTGAAAGAAGTTCCAGAAAGAACAGGAGCCCCTGCCAACCCAGAAGAGGGTGCAAAAGAAGAGTCCACAGTTAGTTGAAGACTGCAGAAACGCACCTTAGGAAGATACCAGCGGGTTCCTGCATGATGAAAAGGATGTCCACGACATGAAGATCGTCATAGATGTGATTTCGTGTTGGAAGTCACCAACAAGCCTTGACTATGGCAAAAGTGCGTTTTGCATCAAAATGGCGCTTGATGGACCCAGGAGGGACCTGGGGGCCTCAACTCTGTGTGAGGGGGAAGAGGGGATCTCATCACTTTAGAGAACCCTCAGGATGCTAGTCAGCACCCCCGGAGGTCCAAGGACATGAGGACAAAGAAGGTGCAAAATGCGGCTGATGCAGCACAACAAAGGAAGGTCCCACGCCGCCAGAGAACAACTCAGCGAGTTGAGCATCGCAGGATGGAGTGCTGGGGACCTGGGCCACTCTGTGCATGAAGGAATTTTTCAAATAGTGCACAGAGGCCTCAGGAGATGAAGAAGACGCAGTACACAGGGGTACTGTCCCTCTCTGGGAAGGCAAGGTCTTATCTCCTCCAAATTGTGTCAGCAGGACCTCAGGACAGTCGATGATGTCCACCCTCTATTTCCTTAGGAGCACGCTCGTTGATGTGAGAGGAGTCCAAGGGTATCGGTTGTCGTCTTGGAAGGGGCCTGCTTGAGCAGGGGAGTGACTATGTCACCCCACAGGAGATTTCTTTGGTCCTTCTGGTGCAGGATGAAGACAGGGAGTCCTCAGAGGGTGCACACCATGGAAACTGTTGCTGACTTGGAGCTGAGGTTGCTGAAGTAAAGTATCTCTTGGGGATAGTTTGTTGCAGTTACAGCGGTTCCTGGAGCAGGCTGCAGTTGATCCGAGGTCAGAGGATGATGAAATTGTTGCAGAGGATTCCTGAAGGAAACTTGCAAGTAGAATCTGCAGAGAACCCACAGGAGCGACCCTAAATAGCCCAGAGAGGGGGGTTGGCTACTTTATCAGGTATAGACCTATGAGGGTGGGGTCCCTGACATCACCTGCTGGCACTAGCCACTCAGAGGCCTCCAGAGTGCCCCCACACCTTGCAAAACAAGATGGCTGAAGTCTGGGACACACTGGAGGAGCTCTGGGCACCACCCCTAGGGTGGTGATGGACAGGGGAGTGGTCACTCCCCTTTCCTTTGTCCAGTTTCACGCCAGAGCAGGGGACAAGGGGTCCCTGAACTGGTGTAGGCTGTCTTATGCAAGGAGGGCACCATCTGTGCCCTTCAAATCATTTCCAGAGGCTGGGGGAGGCTACCCCTCCACAGCCTGTAACACCTCTTTCCAAAGGGAGAGGGTGTAACACCCTGCTCCCAGAGGAAATGCTTTGTTCTGCCTTTCTGGGACTGGCTGCCCAGACCCCAGGAGGGCAGAACCCTGTCTGTGCAGGTTGGCAGCAGCTTTAGTTGCAGTGCAATCCTCAGAGAGCTGATTTGGCAGTACTGGGGGTCCATGGTGGAGCCCCCAGTATGCATGGAATTGGCTCCCCAATACCAGATTTGGAATGGGGGGCCAATTCCATGATCTTAAACATGTTACATGGCCATATTTGGAGTTACCATTGTGAAGCTACATATTGTTATTGACCTATATGTAGTGCACATGTGTAATGGTGTTCCCGCACTCACAAAGTCCGGGGAAATGGCCCTGAACTATGTGGGGGCACCTTTGCTAGTGCAAGGGTGCCCTCACACTTAGTAACTTTGCCCCCAACCTTCAGCAAGTGAAGGTTAGACATATAGGTGACTTATAAGTTACTTAAGTGCAGTGAAAATGGCTGTAAAATAACGTGTGCATTATTTTACGCAGGGTGCAATGGCAGGCCTGTGCAAGGGTTTGTCTGAGCTCCCTATGGGTGGCAAAATAAATTATGCAGCCCATATGGATCACCTGGAACCCCAAATCCCTGGGTACCTGGGAGTCCAGTTTGCCAATTGAAATTGGTAAATGAAGTCACTAGCCTACAGTGACAAATTTAAAAGCAGAGAAAGCATAATCACTGAGGTTCTGGTTAGCAGAGCCTCAGTGACACAGTCAAGCACTACTGACAACACATACATTAGGCCACAAACTATGAGCACTGGGGTCCTGGGTAGCAGGATCTCTGACACAGGCAAAATACAGTGACATATAGGTTTTTATCTTTGAGCACTGGGGTCCTGGCTAACAGGATTCCAGTGACACAGTAAAAGCACACTGACACACACTCACAAACAGGGCACAAGTGGGGGTAACTATGCTAGAAAGAGGTTACTTTCTCACAGTTTCAAAGGGAAGTATAGTGTAGTATACTGCAGTTTTAATTTTAGTGCTGAGGATCAGTTGAAGAGCCAGGTCTTGAGGTCCTTCCTGAACTGTGAAAGGGTGGGGGATTGCCTAAGGTGGCTGGGGAGGGTGTTTCAGGTCTTGCCGGTGATGTGGGAGATGGATCTTCCTCTGCATGTGGTTTTCCGGATGCGGGGGACGTTGGTTGAGAGCCTGGTTGGCGGAGGTGAGTTGTCTGGTGGGACTGTAGAAGGAGAGTCTGTGGTTGAGGTAGGCTGGTCCTGCATCGTGTAAGGCTTTGTAGGCATGGGTCAGGAGCTTGAAGGAGATTCTCTTGTCGATAGACAGCCAGTGTAGGTCTCTCAGAAGGGTGAAGGCGTGGCTGTGTCATGGATCGTTCTTGGTGAGACGGACGGAGGCGTTCTGGATGCGTTGTAGTCTTTTTTGGGTCTTGGCAGTGATTCTGGTGTAGAGGGCATTGCCGTAGTCGAGGCAGCTGCTGACGAGGGCCTGGATGAATGTCCTTCTAGCATTTGGTGCAGATCCACTTGACGATTGATTGATGCATGTCCAGGGTGTGGAAGCAACCTGATGAGATGGAGCACACCTGTCGGTCCATTGAGAGCAATGAGTTTAAGATGATGCCAAGGTTGCGGGCGTGGTCGGTTGGGGCGTTTCCAAGCACGATGGGCCACCAGGACTCTTTCCAGGTCGAGGGTGTGGAGCCGAGGATGAGGACTTCTGTTTGGTCCGAGTTCAGTTTGAGGCAACTCTCATTCATCCAGGTGGTGACTGCTTTCATTCCTTCGTGGAAATTGTTCTTGGTGGTGGTCAGGTTGTTGGTCAGGGAGACTATCAGTTGGGTGTCGTCGGTGTAGGAGACAATGTTGAGTGCGTGGCTTCTGACAATGGCCGCCAGTGGGGTCATGTAGAGGTTAAAGAGAATGGGGCTCCGCGAAGATCCTTGCGGGACGCCACAGAAGATCTTGGTGGCTTCCAAGAGAAAAGGAGGGATTCGGACCTTCTGTGTTCTGCCGGTGAGGAACAAGGAGAGCCATTGCAGTGCTGAGTCTCGAATGCCGGCGCTGTGGAGACTGGTGTGTAATGTGTCATGTGAGACTGTGTCGAAGGTGTCAGAAAGGTCCAGGAGGATGAGGGCGATGGTCTCGCCTAGGTTGAGGAGGGTGCAGATGACGTCTGTGGAGGCGAGGAGGCCGGTCTCAGTGCTATTGTTGCTTCTGAATCCTGACTGAGAGGGCTCCAGGATATTGTTGGCTTCCAAGAAGGCGGTGAGTTGTTTGTTGACTGCCTTCTCGATGACTTTTGGCCAGAAAGAGGAGCAGGAAGATGGGCCGATAGTTCTTGAGGTCTGTCGGGTCAGCAATGGGTTTCTTCAGAAGAGGTTTGATCTTGGTGTGTTTCCAACTCTGTGGAAAGGTGGCAGTTTTGAAGGAGCGGTTGATGGTATGCCAGAGTTTGGGTGCGATGATGTTGCTGGCTTTTTCTAAAGATGTTGTGAGGGCAGGGGTCGGTGGGTGCTCCTGAGTGGATAGTTGTCATGATGTTGCGGGTCCCATTGTCAGTGATGTTGTTCAAGCCGAAGAGGACGGGGGCGTGGTGATGTTTTAGTCGATGGGCTGGTGGTGAGAGTCATGGGGGGGCAATGGAAGTAGTTGGCGAGGTTTTCGCAGAGTTCTTGAGACAGGGAGATGTCAGTGAAGTGTGGCTTGGTGAACTCTTTGATGACGGTGAAAAGTTTCTTGCTGTTGTGGGTGTTTTTATTGATGCGTTGTTGCAGGGCGAGATTTTTGGTTGTCCTAATGGGGGTGATGTTTGACGGCTTTTTTGAAGGTTTTGGGATTTGCTGGGGTCTTGTGGGTGTGCCATTTCCTCTCTAGATGTCTGCAGACCTGCTTTGATTCTTTGAGTGTGGGGGTGAACCAGTTTGCTTTCTTGCCTCTGTAGTCGGGTTTCTTGAGGGGGGCGAGGGTGTAGGCACAGTCAGTGATCCATTCGTGGAGGTTGACATCATCCTCAGCTTGGGGGGGTGTTGTGTTGAAGCTAGCGGTGAGCTGGACTTCAGCGATCTTGTTCAAATTTCGGTGGGGAAGTTAGGGAGTGTGGTGGTGACTGATGCATTTGTTGAAGATGAAGTGAATGCAGCAGTAGTTGGTCCATTGGAGTTTGGTGGTGTGGCTGACGGAGATGTGGTTGCTGGAGGAGAAAATGGGGTCCAGTGTGTGACCGGTCGAGTGAGTGGGTGTGGTGACGAGTTGCTTGAGTCTGAAGTTGGCAAGGTTTTCGGTCAAGGTGGTGAAGTTGTTGTTTGGGTTTTCCAGGTGGAAGTTGACGTCCCCCAATAGGATGTAGTCCTTGGATGTAAGAGCGTGGGTGGTGCTAGGTCAGCGACGGTGTTGCAGAATGGGGGCAGGGGCCCGGCGGCCTGTAGATGATGGTACCCCGCAAGGTGGTTTTAGGGTTGGTTCTAATCTGGAAGAGGAGGAGTTCCATGTTGGTTGTGGAGTCTTCGGTGCTGGTGGAGAGGGGTCCTGGCACTGGTCGCGATCGGGTCACGGATGGGTGCAGACAGGCTTGCCTTAGGCGCACCATTGGCGTGCCAGCGGCTGCTATTAAGTAGAGTGGGGGAGGAGAGGACAGCTGGGAGGCGGGAAGGACAAAAAAAGGGGGGGCGGGCGGGCTGCAGGGGCAGCAGCAGCGGAGAGAATGCGAGATAGGAGGGGGCGGGGCCGCAGGGGCAGCAGCAGTGGGGAGAGTGAGGGAGAGGAGAGAGAGAGAATGAGAGGAATCAGGAGAAAAATGAGGAAAAGAAGAGGGAAGATTAGAAAGAGAAAAGGCACAGAGACAGCACACTAAAAGAAAAAGGAGGAGAAAAGGGAAAGAGGCAAAGAAAGAGGAAAGCACCAAAGCAAAAGGCACAAAAACAGCACACTAAAGAAAAAGGAGGAGAAAAGAGAAAAGAGGCAGAGGGCAGCCAAGCAGGAGAGCAGAGCTTTCCCCCTAGGCACCAGGGATGAGACGCAGGCAGAAGCCTGAGGGTGGAGGAGGGCCTTGAGTTTCTGACCGAGGTCAGAGTTCAAGTCAGGACGGGCTTCCACTTATTAGTTGAGCTATGCGGAGGCAGAGCAGTTCACTGACCACTGTATGCCCAGCAGTCTATGCATGATCCTCAACGCCACTCCACTCTATGCAATTCCACTCTATATCACTGTACTGCAGAGCACTCCACTGTACTCCATTCGATTCTATGCCACTCCACCCTGTCCATCCACTGTAAGCTACATTACAACACGCCACTCTGTGACGAAACACTCCACTTTAATCTATGGCATGCCACTCCACTCTCCTCCATGACACTTTCTAATGCTATGACATTCCATAGCACTCTGGTGTACAACACAGCATTCCTCTCTATGACACTTTACTTCACTCTATGATGCACCACTCCACTCCACTCCACTCCCCTCCACTCCACTCCACACCACACCACATCACTCCACTCCATTCCACTCCACCCTGCTCTTCTGTAATACACACCACTCCACTCTACAAGACTTTACTCCATTCTATGCTTTGCCAACTCCAGTTGACTCCACTGCACTATACTCCACTGTACTACAATTTACCCCACTCTATGCCACTGTACAACACTACACCCCATGCTGCTTCATCCTACAACAATTTACTCCACTCTATGCAACTCCACTCTACTACACTTTGTGCCACTGTATGGCACTCTACTACACTCTTTAGCCCTACACTCCTCTCTACAACACTCTTCTCCACTCTGTCACCATACGGCACTCCACTCCACTTTACTCAACTCTGCCACAGTCTATGCAATTGCCTCTATGCCACTCCACTTCCGTTTACTCCACTCCACTCTATGATGTTTTACTCCACTCTACTTCACTACTCCACTGTTAGAAATTGAGTCTCTAGTTGGTAGAGGTATACACCATTGTCCTAGTAGGAACCACAATCCTAGTCAGGGTAGGTCACAAAACAATCCAAATTATCCTGTGGCCATCCTCTGGAAGCTTGGCACTGAGCAGTCAGGCTTTACCTAGAGGTTTAAGGAGGGGTTAAGGCTTGGTAAGTACCTTTAAATGCCAAGTCAAAGTGGCAGTGAAACTGCACACACAGGACTTGCAATGGCAGGCATGAGACATGGTTAAGCAGTTACTTATGTGGGTGGCAGATCAGGGCTGCAAGCCTACTTGTAGCATTTAATTTATAGGCCCTGGGCACCTGTAGTGCATCTTACTAGGGACTTATAAGTAAATCAGATAGGTCAATTGGGGATGAACCAATGTTACCATGTTTAAGAGAGAGAGCATATGCACTTTAGGACTGGTTAGCAGTGGTAAAGTGTGCAGAGTCCTAAAACCATCACAAACAGTGTTAGAGAAGTAGAGGAAGGCAGGCAAAAAGGTTGGGGATAATCACCCTAAGGCTGTCATGTTTAATATGTGTCCCCCACAGTTGAAAGTGGGGAGAACTACTGAACCTCCTGGGAACTCTCATCACTGAGGTGGAAGAATCTGGAGAGACCATCAGTGTTGGCGTGCTCAGTCCCCGGGCGATGTTCCACTGTAAAGTCCATCCCCTGTAGGAAGATGGACCACCTCAAGAGTTTAGAATTGTCACCCCTCATCTGCAGGAGCCATTTTAGGGGCCTGTGGTCTGTCTGAACCCGGAATTGAGTCTCAAACAGGTATGGTCTCAGATTCTTCAGGGCCCAGACCACAGCAAATGCTTCTCTTTCAATGGCACTCCACCTTTGTTCCTATGGTGCTAGCATCTTACCAATGAAGGCTCCCGGTTAGTCTAGGCTCTCCTCATTTTGCTGTGCTTAGACTGCCCCAATGCCATGCTCTGAAGAGTCTGTCTGCTCTATGTACTCCTTGGAGTAATCAGAGGCGCTGAGCATGGGGGCAGTGCACATGACTTCCTTGAGAGAATCAAAGACGTTCTGATAAGCCTCTGTCCAGATCAGCAACCTATGCTGCTTCTTGGATGTCAGCTCCATTAAGTGGGCCACCATGGTGCATTAACTCGTAACAAATCTGCGGTAGTAACCAGTGAGGCCTAAGAAGGATCTCACTTCTGTTTGAGTTCTAGGTGGTTGCCAGGCTCTGACTGTCTCAATCTTGGTCTGGAGGGGCTGCACCTTGCCACCACCTACTAGGGGTTCCAAGTACACCATGGAACCCTGCCCAGTCTGGCACTTACTGGCCTTGATTGTCAGTCCTGCTTGTTGCATGGCCAGGAGCACCTCCTGGAGGTGAAGCAGGTGTTCCTCTCAGCTGGCACTGTAGATGGTAGTGTTTTCTAGATAGATGGCACATAATGCATCTTTACCAGCCAGGACCCCATTAACCAACCATTGGAAGGTAGCTGGGGCATTTTTCAGGCCAAAGGGCATTACCCGGACCTGGTAATGTCCCTCAGGTGTTGAAAATGCAGATCTCTCTTTTTCCCCCTCAGTCAAGGCGATCTGCCAGTACCCTGATGTCAAATCAAAAGTACTGAGGAATTTGGCAGCACCTAGCCTGTCAATGAACTCATCAGCTCATGGGATGGGGTGTGCATCAGCCTTAGTGACAGAATTGAGACATTGGTAATCCACACAGAACCAAAGTTCTGGTTTGGCGCCCGGTGGGGCATCCTTCAGTACCAGCACCACAGGGTTGGACTAAGGACTGTTGGATGTTTCAATCACCCCTAAAGCTAGCATCTTGGCAACTACTTCCTTGATGCTGGCCTTCACCCTGTCAAACAACATGTACATTTTGTTCTTTACAGGGGTATTGTCTCCCTTGTCAATATCATGGACACACAGGTGTTGAGTCCAGGGGTGAGGGAAACAGGGAGAACTACTGCTCTAATAACTGGTAACAGCCACCTCGCTGGCCCAGGGTCAGGGAATCATGGAGATTGACACCCTCCACTGACCCATCACTTTCCTGTGCAGAGAGGAGGTCAGGGAGAGGTTCACTGTTCTCCTCCACACCCTCATCTGTCACTATGAGCGTTCTGATTTCAGATCTTTTTAGAGTGAGGCTTCAGTCTGTTGACATTGAGCACGCGCAGGGGGTTGCTAGGGGTCTGGAGGCTCACTAAGTAAGTGGCCTCCCCCTTGCGCTCCTTGATTTCATATGGACCAGTCCAGTGATCCTGGAGAGCTCGAGGCTCTACTGGTTCCATAATCCACACTTTTTCTCCAGGTTGAAACTCCACCAGAGTGGCCTGCTGGTCATACCACCATTTTATAACCTCTTGATTGGCCTTGAGGTTGCTCTTGGTCTTCTTCCAGAAGCAGTGCATATGGTTGCAGAGGGACAACATGTAGCTGACCACATCCTGGGGGGGATTCCTATGAGCTTTCTCCCACCCCTCCCTGACAATGCTTAAGGGTCCCCTAATAGGGTATCCATAGAGAAGCTCAAACAGACTGAGCCCTACCACCTTCTGGGGTACCTCTCTATAAGCAAAGAGAAGGCATAGTAAGAGGACGTTCCACTTATGCCTCAAGGACTCAGACAGGCCTGTGATCATGCCCTCCAAGGTCTTGTTAACTCTCTTAATGAGACCATTGGATTGAGGATGATAGAGTGTGGTGAACTTGTAGGTTACCCCACACACATCCCACATGGACTTCATGTATGCAGACATGAAGTTAGTGCCTCGGTCAGACACTATCTCCTTGGGGAATCCCACACAGGTAAAGATCCCCATCAGAGTTCTGGTCACCACTAATACAGTCACCATCCTCAGAGGGAATGCCTCTGGGTAGCGGGTGGCATGGTCCACCAAAACTAGGATAAATCTGTTGACTAGGGCATTTTTGGGTCCAATGGACCAGTGATGTTGATACCCACCCTTTCTTAGGGGGTGTCAACTATGGGGTGTGAGATCAGGGGAGCCCTTTAGCTTTTTCCCTGTCTTTCCACTGGCCTGGCAAGTGGAACAGGACCCACAGAATGTATCTGACGCTGTCCGCATTCAAGGCCAATAAAAGTGGGTGACTAGCCTGGCAAAGGTCTTATCTTGCCCTATATGTCCAGCCAGCAGTATGTCGTGAGCCAGGCCCACTAGTAAGGCCTGGCAACACTTGGGAACCACCAGCACACATGCTGCCCAGTAACCAGAGCCTTAGGTATACTATATAGGAGATCATCCTCCCAGTACATTAGGTGATCTCCAGAGGCTTCACCTGCTGCATGAGCTGAGGTCTGGTGCCTCAAGCCATCAAGAGTGGGACACTTCTGCGCTTTGCAGAATTCCTCCCAGGTGGGCCCACACTCAACTTGCCAGCCTGCAAGCTCAGGTAGGCTACCTAGGGGGGAAATGTCCTCCCCAGTTGGCTCAGCACCCCCCTCCTCAGGAACCCTGTCAACTTCTACTGTGAGAACTTCTGCGACCGGTTTCCTGCAGCCCTTGCCGCTCTTCTTGGCAGTTGTCTGGGCTATTCTTCCAGGCTCCAGATGCCTTTGACTTCCCTCCCAGGCAGCCATGGACCGTGTGGTGATGCAGACCCACTCAGGCAATCCCATCACCTCCGAGTAAGACCCTAGCTCCACCTCCCTCCAGGTAGTGTGCTCTAGGTCATTGCCTAACAGATAATCTACAGGCATGGCAGGACTCACAGCTACTTTCAGAGTACTAGAGACCCCACCCCCACACTCAAAGAGAACCAGAGCCACTGGTAGATGGATCTCTCGATTGTCAGCCACTGTGACTTGGTGGAATGTGTTTGGTAGGACCTGCTCTGCTGACTCCAGCTGACCCTTGGCAGTAGTCATGCTGGCTCCTGTGTCAGCCAAGCCTCCACCCGTTGCCCATTAATGGTGACCCACTGCCTATACATAGAGGTATTGGCAGGCATGTGGGCTTTTGGCACCATACCTACATCCCCCAGGGGCACTAGGGTTACCTCTGTCTGTTCCTCAAAAATAACTGGGATTATCTTCTCCCCGAGCACTACACTAGCCAACCCAGGTGTCCGGCCACCAGTGGGGGGCTATGTCCTCTTTGGACATTTGGAGTCACCCTTAGAGTGACCATACTTTGAGCACTCTTAGCATTGGGGTACCAACCTCCCTGACCTATGATCAAATAACCCTTTCTTCTTAGGATCAGACTGGGACTGGTTACCACTATTCCCTTGAGAATTATTTTGGGGGCCTTTAGAGAACCCCTTTTTAAAAAGTTTTTCTCCCCCTTCTTTCTTCTGTTGGGAACCCTGACCACCTTTGTGGGTGTCCCCCCGGATACCTTTTTAGACACTCAGGTGCTATCCCAGAGGCCTGCCTCCTCAGCAAGCTTCCTGGGATCAGTCAGCTTACTGTCAACTAGGTGCTAGCCCAACTCTGTAAAGCAAATACTGAGCATATGCTCTCTCTGGAATAAATTGTACAACCCAACATAATCACTGACTCTACTGCCCGCACCCAGTAATTCAGTGCCTTACTGGAAAAATCAATAAAGTCTACCCAGAGTTGGTTGTGGAGCTTGCTACTGTCTCTGAATCTTTGGTGATACTTTTCAGAGGTCAATCCAAATTTGGCAATCAAAACAGTTTTCATGGGAGTATATTTGTTCTGGTCCCTAACCTCTAATGTCAGAAGTGTGCCCCTCCCAAGTGTAGGCAATTGTTGCCACAGACCCGCCCCTCAGTGCTCTTCAGGAACCTCATATGCCCTCAGTGCAACTTCTTAAGCAGAAAAACACTTGTCATTGTCATCTCCCACCCCAAGACAGGGCACCAAATCTTTGGGTATACGAACCTTCTTGTCTCCTTTAGGTACTATATGTATGCTGCCACCATCACTGCTGGACTCAGGCTGCCTAGACTTTAGCTCCAGCTCTTTCAGACTCAGTTCATGAGCAAATAGAAGTTTCTTCTCAACTAAGGCTCTTTCTACCTCTGCTTGTTTGGCTTCTCTCTCAGCGTTCCTGTTCTCTGACTCCATGTTTAATCTTGCCAACTGCAGCCTAAATTCTATTTCCTCTCTCCTTTCCTCTGTGGTTAGGCAGGGGGCACAAATCCAGGGGTGTCATCCCCCACTGCTGTTGGCGGCTCTTTGAGTGTGTCATCCACTTGCTCCCCCAACTCATCATGTTCTTTTATGCGGGCCTCTGCCTAGGCTTTTGGTATTCCTTCTTCTTGGAGGCTCGACAGGTAGGTACCCCAGTCCTCTTGCAGAAGCCCTTCAGCTGGTTAACTGTGTATCCCTTCAGCTTGTCCAGGTCATACTTCCCAGCTCCATTTGTCCCGGCTCCAGCCAGAGACATGATGTATAGGATTGATTAAAGAATGTCAATCAGGGAAATTGCAGCAAAATGAAAACAAATCAGATTTACCTTTAACTGTGGGTAGGTAGTGCACATGCAGCTATTGTATAGCAGTGCACAAACACAAGTCCTATCCTCACCGCTGATCACCAGTGTTAGAAATGGGGTCTCTAGTTGGCAGAAGTATACATCCTTGTACAAGTAGGGCCCACAATCCTAGTGAGGGTAAGTCACAACACAATCAAAAATATCCTGTGCCCACTCTCTGGTAGCTTGGCACTGAGCAGTCAGGCTTAATGTCGAGGGCAATATGTAAAGTATTTGTGCTATAAATCATACAGTAACACAGTGAAAACACCACAGAAAGAGACCACACAGGTTTAGAAAAATAGATAATAGTTATTTAAATAAAATAAGGTCAAAATGACAAAGATCCAATGAGCACAAGTTGAAATATCAATTTTCAGAGGTTTAAAAGAGTCTCAATCCTTAGAAATAAACAGTTGTTTCTTTTTTGCACACAGTACATAGGATGAGTCAAAAATAACGATGCATGCACACCGCAGAGGAGGAGATGCATGGAAAAATAAGGTGCTGCATTGGATTTTCTGGCGCAGCACAGACAATGCGTCAGTTCGGCATGCATCTTGGTTATTTACTGCGATGCGGGGATATTTTGAGGCCCAGGGATGATGTGTTGAAAATCCTTGATGCACTCGAAGACGGAGCAGGTGATGCATCAATCTGGTGGGCGATACGTAAAATTTTCCGTTGCAAGGCAGACGCTACTTTAAGTTCCAGTCGGGAGGTCGGTGCTGCATCGTTCCGGTCAGATGTGTGGTGATTTCTCAGCCACGATGCAGGCTTTGCATCGATTTCTGTTCGCGTTGCATCAATTTTTAGTGCACAAGGAGTTTCTTGAAGAGGTAAAGTCTTCAGGGCTGCAGGCTGCATGACAATCAGGGCTGCAGGCCTGCTAGTAGAATTCAATTTACAAGCCCTGTGCACATGTAGTGCATTTTACTTGGGACTTACAAGTAAATAAAATATGCCAATTGGGGATGGACCAAAGTTACCATGTTTAAGGAGAGAGCATATGCACTTTAGCACTGGTTAGCAGTGGTAAAGTATGCAGAGTCCTAAAACCAGCAAAAACATTTCAGATAGTAGAGGGAGGCAGGCAAAAAGTTGGGGATGACCACTTTAAGGCTGTCAGGTCTAACATCCACCCTACAGAACTCCACTTTATGCCACTCTATGCTACTCAAGTCTATGATACTCTATGTCACTCTTCTACAATGTGTGCCACTGTACAACACTCTACTCCACTCTATAGCCCTACACTCCACTCTACAACACTCCGTTACACTGTACAGCACTCTACTGCACTTTATACCACTCTATTCCACTCTGACAATATATGCAACTCCCTATATGTCACTCCACCATAGTTTACTCCACTCTACTCTATGTCGCTCTACTCAACTACTCCACCTAACGGCACTCAACTCTTACCACTCTATGCCACTTGACTCTACAACACTCTATGACACTCTACTCTACCACACTCTCTGACACTCTACTTGTCACTTTATTCAGCACCAATCTACTCTACTCTATGACACTTTCTAACACTCTATGAGACACGATTCCACTCCACTGTACGACATGCCACTCCAATTTATGATACTTTACTCAACTTTATGCTACACCACTCCACTGTACTCCACTCTATGCCACTCCACTCTATGACACTCTACTTAACTCTCCACTCTATGTCACTCTAGGACACTTGATTCTACCCCACTCAACTCTATGCCACTCCACTCTATGTTGGCCCACTCTATGCCTTTCTAATTTACACTATATGATACTGTATGCCAGAACATGGTATGCCACAACATTCTACCTCACAACACTGTATGCCCCAACAGTCTACATGTGACATTCTATACCACCTCTCTGTGAGTTATTCAACTTTACACCACTCCCCTGTACACCACTCCAATGCACCCCACACCATTCAATGCCACTCCACTCTGTACCACTTCACTGTAAGATACATTATGACACACCACTTGATGATATATCACTTCACTCTACTCTGCGGCCTGCCACTCCACTCTGCACCACTTCACTCTACTCTGTGACACTTTCTGACACTGTACGACATGCCTGACCCTCATCACCACTCCACTGTACAACACGCCACTCCACTCTATGACACTTTACTTCACTCTATGCTAAGCCACTCTACTCCACTCCACCCCACTCTTCTGTATAAAGCACCACTCCACTCTATGAGACATTACTGTTCCACTGCCCTCGAATACTGCTTTCTACCCCACTGTACTACACTTTAGCCCGCTATGTCCCACTGTTCGACACTCCACTCTCTGACGTTCCACTCTACAACACTCTACTCCAAATTATACAACTCCACTCTATAACACTCTACTACACTCTGTGCTACTACATGACACTCTATTCCACTTTATACCCCTACACTCCATTTTACAAAACTCTACTCATCTCTATGCCACTATACAACACTCTACTCCATTCTACAACACTCTATACAACTCCCTCCATGCTGCACCACTGTAGTATTCTCCACTCTACTCTAAGATACACTACTCTATTCTACTCCATTACACTCTGACACTCCACTCTACACCACTCTTTGTGACTTAGCTGTACAACACTCTATGTAACTCCACTCTGCCACATTGTAGACACTCATGCCACTCCTCCCTACACCACTCTAATCCACTCTATGCCACTCCACTCTAAGACATATCCCAACACTCTACGACATCCCACTCCACTCCACTGTACAACACGCTATTCCAATTTATGACACTTTACTTGACTCTATATTCCACTGTATTTCACTCTATGCCACTGTACTCTACAATCTGCCACTCTACTCTAAGATTCTTTACTCCACTCTACCCCGCTCCTCTCTATGACACTCAAATACAATCCATGCACCTCTACTATACAGCACTATACTGTCCATTGACTGTACACTACTCTACTACAGTGTATGACATTCTACAACAGTTTTACACAGAAGAGTGGGGTGGAGTGGAGTAGAGTGGCTTAGCATAGAGTGAAGTAAAGTGTCATAGAGTGGAGTGGCGTGTTGTACAGTGGAGTGGTGATGAGGGACAGTTCAATCGCAAAAAAATAAATGGGCTTACCCCTCCATGTGTCATAGGCTATCATGACCATCTTATGTATTTTTCTCCTTTTTTCCGCCTCCCTTGGACCAAGCAAGAAGAAAAATGGCAACCACAACTTTCCTGTCAGATTACAGCCAGCCAATCAGAGTCTTGCTTTTCCCTGGAATAGGTGGATCTCCACTGAATAGATCTGAGAAGGATTTGAGTCCCTGATAGCTCTATTTCTTTTTCCTGTAATAACTCCCAAACTACTGAACAGATTAGCACCAAATCACAAAAAGAGACATTGCTGGGCCAAGATCTAGCTTTCTGACAAATTAGGTATAATTCCGTTCAGCAGTTCAGGCTGTAGTCATGTCCAAAATCCCTATGGAAAATTTTAATGAGGAAAACACGTTTTGCCCTCCCTCTTTTTCTCACCGCTGATTTGACAAATCACCCCAAAACTTTCAACACAGCAGCTGAAGTAATTACCATGCATGTTTTGAAAATGTCATCAAGATTAATCAAACAGCACCAAAGTTATTTGCAAAACAAATAATGCTTTGTCATGGAAATTAGGTCATAACTGTAACTACCCACTGGCTATTGCCAGTATGTATATGTAACCTACTGGTGGTCATCCGTAGGTAGTTATAATTAGGACATAGTTTCCATTGAAAAAGCTTTTTTAACTTAGCTAATTCTTTGGTGCTGTTTTATGGATCTTCATGAAATTTTGCAAACAAAGTGACAAGGTGGGTCTTGTTGTGCATTGAAGGTTTTGGGGTGATCAGTCAAGCAGGGGTTAAGAAAAAAGGGTATCAAAAAAGTGCATTTCCTATGCTGTTCCCATAGACTCTTTAGACACACCTGCAGCCCGAATAGCTGGACGGAATTACATCACATTTGGCAAAAAAGGTAGCTTTTTGTCTGGAGAGCATGCTTTTTGTTATTTAGTGTAAGTATGTTCAGTCATTTCCAAGATATTAAAGGAATTCCAAATTAGTATAGCTAGGAGTGTGAATACTTCGCAAATAGTCCTGATCTCGTCCTGAGATTTGATTGGCTGCCAATACCTCAAGCAGGAAGTGTTGGCAGCCATTCTGTGACTTAGCTGTAGCCAAGCCCAAAGAAATGCAATAAAAAGAAAAGGGGCAGGGTTGAAATACCCTAACCAAGTAGCCTGCCAAATATTTGCAGATTTTTTATATATATATATATATATATATATATATATATATATATAGATATATCCAACGAAGAACAACCAAGCCGCATTGTCATGGCCGCCGCGCGGCAGACGGAGACGGGGTCGCGACCCCCAATAACTTCAAACAAAATATCCACAATGATCAGGGCCAAATATGACAGTGCTCTGTTCGTTAAAGATAAGTCTCCATCACTCCAGAGCATCGTAATGCAGGTATTTATTGGCGAAAAACCCAACAAGTTTCGGAAATTAAGAATTTGCTTGTTCACGGGTAACAAAACACGCATTTCATTCAAGTTTAAATACATCCAATGCAGAGAGTCAAATGTAAACAAAATCAAAAAAGGACTAACAGAAAACCCTCCCTATTTCACACATTTTTTGATTTAGCACTAATATAATATAGTATTTGTTATGTAAATATTGAAATATGTAAGGGTGAATTATTCATTGATGATTAACATTCTTGTTTAGAAATTTATTTGTATTTGTTTTTGTTTGGATTGGCTACTTCAAAATGGCCGACACATTTTGTGTGTGAAATAGGGAGGGTTTTCTGTTAGTCCTTTTTTGATTTTGTTTACATTTGACTCTTTGCATTGGATGTTTTTATACTTGAAGCAAATGCGTATTTTGTTACCCGTGAACAAGGAAATTCTTAATTTCCAAAACGCGTTGGGTTTTTCGCCAATAAATACCTGCATTACGATTCTCTGGAGTGATGGAGACTTATATGTATATATATATATATATATATATATATATATATATATATATATATATATATATATATATATGTGTTCACTGAAAAAAACAAAGGTTACCAGGACATTATAGTTAAGTTCACATTTTACTCATCCAAAACCAGTGAAATTCAGCAGTTATAGGTAACTGAGCTACCTATAACCTATAACTAATGCCCCTGCAAAGAACTGCTTATGACCTCACATATTACATCACTCATGACATGGTCAGTGACATCAATGATGACATCACTGAAGACATCATCTTTTCAGTGAATTTGTACGTTTTTTTTTTAATTCAGTTTCATCGATATAATGTTCCTTAACCTTTGGATTTTTCATGGAATTTCTAAGGTTTTATTGTTCAATATTGTTTTCTAATTATAAAGTCCATGGAAGCTTTTTTTTTTAATTTTCAAGTGAAAGTCTAAGGTTTTTTTAATTGTATTTCCTAACCACTTACCTTTGACAGTAAATGTGAGTGAGTGCATAGATGTCTCAGTAGGACTATGAGTGGGTGTGAGAGGGTCTGAGTGAGTGGGTACATAAGTCTCCAATAGGTTCTGTGAGTGGGTGAATTAGTGTCTAAGTGGGTCTCTGAGTGTCAGAAAGGCTGCACACCCCACCCCGCCACCGGCAAGCACACAAATCCCGCCCTCCAAATAATGATGCACAAATCACCATGGCAGATATTGGATGTCGAACGACCATTGGCGGTACGGACTGCCACGGCCAAAAGTGGACCTGCATGGGAAGGTGAGGTCGACGGCATCCAGGCACTACATTGCAGTCCAGAAGTCTGGGGGAGGACCACCACCTACACCCCTGAATACACTGACTGGGAGGGGAAGGTACTGGGCATCCTGCACCCTGAGAGCCTCAATGGACTCACTGGAGGACTGGACTCAGATAAGTCATCTACAATTACTTCATATCCACCACACTTGTAAAGCATATACCAACCCACCCCTGCAACTACTACCAGGACCACTTCCCCACCCAGGCCACAATAACTACATCCAGTCACACACAGGAGACCAGCATCCCTACCGGTGCAGCCCAGCACTAGACCCTCAAATGGTCCCTCAGACCCAGATATGGCACAGGAACACCTGCCAAGACCAAGGCCCCCACAAAGAAGTGACTCTGACATCAACTGTCTCCCAAGAATGCCACTGGCCTACCGTCCTCATCCGCCAATAGCAGCATAATATCTTGCAAGGGTCATATGGACCTGTACCCACTGCCACCAATCGCTGAACCCATGTACCAAGTATGGACATCCACCATTAGCCCACTCCCTATCACTGCACAGCGCACCAATGCATTTGTGACACCAAATAAAACACATGTACACCAATTCCTATGTCCCTTATCATTATGTAAAATCAATTGTAAAAGTGAATGCGTTTTCCTGTCAATTCCATAATCAGACCTTTATTGCATGAATGGTACCCCACACACAACGTCATCTGGAGTAAATCAAACTGTACACCATGTTTGTTTCCATGGCACATGCCACCTAATTATACAGCTAAAATGTCAATGACTAGAGACCCCACCCCCCAAACAAAAGAGTCTGACAAACATTATGCAGTGCAGACAACATCATCTGTGGACAGTACCTCATAGTCACTGGAAGTATAGTTGGATAAGCTGGTTTCTGGAGTGGACATCTTCCCCTTCTTCATCCTCACCATCAATCTCAGCCCTTCTCAGGTCTGGATGTACAGCACCCTCCTCCTCTAGTAGGGGGGTTGCTCTCCTCACTGCCACATTGTGCAGCATGCAGCAGGCCACCACTATTCTGCACACTTTCTCAGGGCTATAGCACAGGGATCCCCCAGAGAGATGGATGCAACAAAATCTAGCCTTCAGGAGACCTATAGTGCGCTCAATCACCCTCCTCGTAGGTCCATGGGCTTCACTATAATTTCTCTCTGCATCTGTCCTGGGATTTCTCACTGGTGTAAGGAGCCATAACATGTTGGGGAAGCAAGAATCACCTGCAAAAGTGGTTGAAACAGGACTGTAACAAACTGCCATTACTTGAAGACAGCCTGGCTGTCAGCTATGTACTGATCCAGTGTCATACACGCGCACCTATGAGCCATCCTCTGTCCCCTTGTAGTTGTTGCATCAAGTGTGGGACATTGCTGTTCCTCAGGGCAAAGGAATCATGAACTGATCCTGGAAGCATGGCATTGACATGTGAAATGTACTGGTCAGCAGTACACACCAATTGTATGTTCATTGAGTGGAATGGAAGTTCTTCCTGTTCCTGTACACCTGCTCATTCCCTCTTGTGGGATGAGAGCTATGTGGATGCCATTGATGGCACCTATCACATGGGGAATGTTAGCAAAGGCAAAAAAGTATGTCTTGATGGCAGGGAGTTCAGCCCTTTGGGGAAACTGGACATATGTCTGCAGGTGTTGTACAAATGCATCCAGGAATTTGGACAGGATGAGGCTAAACATTGGCTGTGAGAACCCTTCACCCATGCCCACTGTCACCTAAAAAGAGCCCATATCCAAGAAATAGAGTACAGATAGCATTTGTGCTTCAGTAGGGAAGGCATGCTGATTCCGATTAGCCGGTCTCAATACAGGATCCAGTAATGCACATAGGTCATGGATCGTTGCAAGATTGAGGCTGTAGGTGACAATGATGTGACATTCCACCATGGTCTCCAAATCAACAAGAGGTCTGTACACAGATGGGGCCCTCCCTCGCCACATGGGCCTGTACCTATAGGGAGGAAAGAACACTTATGAGGGACACACATACACATGCAAAACATGTTGTGTAAGAACAACTTCTGTGCAATATGTGGGTGACACACACAAGCGATGTATGATGTACAACTTTAGGGACATGTATGCAGTGATACCTCTGGACTGATGTGAAGAACAGACACTCATGTGGGCAGGCAACAAGGGCTGGGATTTATAGGGCCTGAATGGGGCCCCTGACCAGGAAATATTCACGTTGTGCTAGCAAAAAGCCAGCCTCCTGTCATCCAGATATGTAGGAGTGGAAGTGACCTCATTGTGCTGGCAGTTGTTGTCATGGCATAAGGCGGTGTTCGCCGCCGTGCACCTATTCATTGGTTAACATGGTTGGCAATGGGGAAACTGGGCCTATCATGATCGCTGCCGGCGGTGACAGTGTACACTGCCGCAGAGCATACGCCATGTCGTCACCCCAATTCCACTTGACTCCTGGATCCCGTGCATGGAAGTACTCCACTGAGTGTGCTGCTGTGTCCTGACTCTGGTTACTCAAATGGCACAAGTCACAAGGGAAAGGGCCACAGGCCTTCACCACGGAGGAGCTGGAAAAACTGGTGGACGGACTCCTACCCATGTATGCCAAGTTATGTGGGCGACCAGAGGAGCAGGTGAGTAGGCAGTTGCCATGCATGGATGTGTGTGATGGTGGTAGATGCCTGTATGCATGTTTGGTCAGTATGTAACTGCACAGGAGTAGATTGTGTGGCAAGTACTGTGAGTGAGGTGGTGAAATTATCTTCTGAAGTGTCCGCCCCATATGGGACTTATAGTCAGCTGTATCACCTGGCCATATCCTGAACTCTGTTTTTCTTTTCTGTGTGTCCCATACAGGTCAGCGCCCATCAGAAGAGGGCACTCTGGCAGGCCATCGCCAGGGAGGTGCGGGCCCTGGGGGTCTACAACCGGCAGAGCACGCCAGGAAGACCTGCAAGGCCCAGCTGGGGAAGGCCTCCCAATGAGGAAGGAGTGCCTGTCGGACCGTGACCCCCCTAATGTGCTGCATTCTGGCAGTGGCATATCCAGATTTGGATGGGTGCTTGAAGGCTGCACAGCAGCCACAAGTGGGTGAGTACCAACAACGTTTCATGCCTCTTTGATGGATGTGTTAGGGTGCTGTAGTATGTATGCTGTCTAGTGCCAGGAACTCTGACAGGTGTCTACCGGCAGTCCTGCCCCTCCATGGGCATGGAGATGATTAGGGGCAGGTCTAACAATTCATCAGGTCCTTGTGTCATGTGGGGAATGAGTTGTATCCTGGGGTAGTGGCCACTAGTCAAGGGCATAGTCATGACTATCATTGTGGGTGCTGCATTTTGGTGTGTAAGTTGGGTGGGAGTATGTGTGCACCATGTATGTACATCCATGTAGGTATTAACAGATTTCTCTCATGTTTGTTCTCCCCATCCCTGTGCTCTTGTGTTCTTTGTGTACATCAGCATCATCTGGCAAGGGAGCAGTGGCACCGGTGAGCGGGGATGCAGCAGCCGACGGTTCCAAGGAGGCTGATTCGACGGACGCCAAGGGGACCAGAGTGTTGGAGGGTGAGGAGAGTACCACAGGGGAGGCAACTACCACTGGCGGTAGTGACTTTGATACCTCCTGCAATGGCAGCTCCCTGGTGGTTGTGGACATCTTCCACTACCCCCATACCATCACCGCCCTCCCAGTTGCTCCTCACCCAGTTGCCTGTGCCTGTTCACCCAGAAGGGTAGGCGTCTCTTTCGCCCCAGGCACCTCATCCCCTGCCCCATGGAGGAGGCTATTGACCTCCTGAGGACCATCTCTGTAGGGCAGACAACCATTGTGAATGCCATCCATGGGCTAGCATCCCAGATGCAGCAATGCAGTACACACCTGGAAGGCATTTACGGTGCCATGTCTGGCTTACAGAGATCTTTTCAGGCTCTAGCCTCCTCTTTGATGGCAGCTAGTGTCCCTGCTCTTTCTGTCTCCCCTCCAACCACATCTACCCCTTCCAGCACCCCACTCCCTTCACCCATCCCAAGCACACATTCAGACAGCCATGCACACACCTCAACACACAAGAAGCACACAGAGAAGCACAAGCACCTCACTTCCCACCACAGGCATACACAAAGCCAACATCAAAAGGCACACACAACAACATCCACTTCCCCCAGTGTGTCCACCTCTCCCGTCTCCCTGTCTGTCACGTCAACATGCACACCCACAAGCACTGTACCCTCAGTCACTGTTGCTGGCCCCATTCTTGCAGTCACCACAACATCAGACATCCATTCATCCACCCCAGACACCACACCTGCAATCACCACAACAACATTGACTGACACATACAGCACACTCACTAGACCTGCAGACACCCAGACATTTACACTGGCAATCTGTCTTGTACCACTGTGCCCACCCCCCTCCTCCCAAAAAACTCAAACATTCCCAGACACCCACTCAACACACATCCACCACACCTCAGCATACTGGACAGGCACCTGCATCCACATCCAGCACACCTACACCAGTTACAATCACTCCCTCTACCTCCACTCCCACACCTTCCTCCATGTCCACCACAACTGCCCCTAAAAAACATTTTCTGTCCTGTGATGACCTGTTCAAACCCACTGGCTCACCCCGTCTCGTCCCTAAATGTGCCCATCTTCTTGCCCTGTCCACTCCTTCCACGTCTAAGTCTGCCCCAGTCACCCCTTCCCATGCCTGTGCCCCTTCCCCAGAGAGGAAAAACCCTTATGCTGCCCCAGGTCCATCTGCCACCCCCTGGTCAAAGCCCACTCCCCCACCATCCAAGAGCAAACCCAAACCCCCTCCACCTCCCAAACGTAAGACCAAGCCCCCCTTCCCAGACGTAAGTCCCCACCCCGCCAGCCCCTGCCCCTGTTCCCTGAGGTGCCTGGCTGCCCCATTGATGTCCCTTTATGGTGGAGTGCCATGTGCACATGTGGGAGTCAAGTATGGGCCATTTGGGCCCTTCAGCCTGTTTCACATGGACTGGCCAATGGCCTTATTGGGACATTATATTTTTCAGTATTCATTAAAGTTGAGTGCCCAGTGTTGCTGTTGGCACATTCTGGAGACGTGATTCATCGTTTCATTGTGGGGGTGTGGTGTGCACATGTGTGTACTTTGGGCAGATTGTATTGGCCTTGTGTCAGGTGAGTACCTCTTATTCTGGTATGTATGGCTTGTGATGGTGTGAGGGGTTGGGTGTGCATTGCAGGGTGGGTGGGTTGTGTGTGTAACTGCGCCCTTTTTCCCTTATTTACTAGGTTGCGGTACTTACCGTTGTCTTCGTCGGAGGTCACGGTCATGGAGATATATGGCAAAGAGCAGCACTGGTATGATTTCTAACTCTCTCTCCATTTCAGCTTCGCCGTATTGTGTGTTCCTACCGTAAGTGTTTCCTTTTATTTGGTTTGTTTCCACCACTTCCCGCCCCGGAACAGACGACGGTCTTGTGCTTCATTATTTGTTGGGTGGGTGGCGCCTGTCCATCGGCCTGTGGGCGGCCTCTTCCATTGCTGTCGGCACACCTATGCTGGCGGTGTGTGGAGTTCACGCTGGTTGTTTCTCATGTGCTTCATTATTTGGCAGTCCGGACCGCCAGCCTGTTGACAGTAGTTACCGCCGGCGGTGTGGTGTTTACCGCCATGTTCATAATGAGGGCCTATATCTAGCTGCAGATTCCTTACCAACCCTCCCATCCTTCCTGTGAAGTAATTTTTAGTGATGACCCCTTTCAGGGCCCTAGTTTTGACATTCCAATGGTCAATGTTCTTCATGGCTCTGCTCTACTGTCATGGAAAGTTGGGAAAAGAAACTGACGTAGGAGCGCCTGGGTGGCACCTCTATAGGTATTGCAGTGACACTCCCACCGTGGACAATGCCAATGATGGCCGCGGAGCTGATTGGCTCGCAGGGGTGCTGCTCACAGGGGGTCTTCCGGATCCCGTCTGAAACCTGGGGAGAAGTAAAAGGTAAGATATCTGCAGCTAGATATAATCTCTACCGTTTAAGGCATTACTGAATCTGAGTAACTTTACAGGAAGAGTTTGGTTGCCAGATGAGATACAAAGATGGTCTGATTGTTACAAATTTATGGCTGCGTATCATGAGGTGAAGCAGAGATATGAGCGATGGTCACATTTACTCATGCTTGTGTTTTTGCTTTGTCGAGTGAGAGTTTGTAATTTAGGCTTGAGTGGATCACACAGGATCACACAGGTGCCCTAATTGACAGAGCAGTGTTGTAAATGCATCTATGCCTTGAGTGCAGCGAAGAATTTTAGGACTGATTGCGCAGTTTCTATAAACATGTCATGAACCATGACAGCTGTGAGCCCAGCTGTCACTGGATGCCAGACCACGTGAATTCACCCTGGACATCAACCTTTCTCTCAAGGATCACCTTGCCAAAAAAGAAATTGCCTGGTACCAGCTCGGTCTTCTGAAGAAAGTCAGCTTCTTTCAGCAACTGACTTCAGAACAGCTGTTAAAGCTGCACTTGTATTTTCTCATTTAGATTGTGGTAATGCCCTACTCCAGTGCCATTCCAGTGGCACCCTTTAGGACATCCTGCAAATTGCAGCACATCTCATCCAGTGCCTGCATAAATATGATCACATCACCCACCGTGATTGAACCTACTTGACTCCCCTTCCCAGCCCACACCATCTTCAAAACCAGTTGCATCATTTACTTAGCCATCAAACGCAGCAACCCCTTTTGCCTTATCGACAAGCTTACTTGTGGTTCTCTGCACACCCACAATCAGGACATCAGACTGCAAACTAACAAGTATAAATAACAGATTTCAAATGCCTGTTGTATTTATCTACCCAGGATCTCAAACAACATCTCTGTATGCATCAGAACAGCCCCAACACTGCTCCAATTTAGGAATGATTTGAAGCCTCACCACTCAGAATGCAGTAATCATTCACAACTTAGCTTCCTCTATTACTCAATAGCTTTAAGGTTCCTTCTACCCACAGCACTCTACTGCCTTTTGGCTTTGTTTACAATATGGGAATACCATATACATACTTACTGCTTACCTATCACCTTCCTCTAAGAATACATGAACACAAATGAGTCTTCTGTTTGAAGAAAGCTATGTTCTCCTGAATTCTATGGTTATGGGTGTCTATCCCTTTCAGCAGTAGGCTCCAGAGCTTGGCTTGCAGTGCAGAGAAGATTTGCCACATAACACTTTTTTGTTTTAGGGAAGCGATGGCCATGGATGGAGCTATTCTGGAATGGAGCATCCGTCTTAAAGGATGGTGTCTGATGTCACCAATAGCTGACAGGTCAATCAAAGAACCTTGATCTGCATCTCACCATTAGCAACAGGAGAGGGCATCGTGTGTGCAGATAGTTATTGTCTGAAAGCCACATTATGTATTATATAGGGTTTTGTTGTAGATAAAGTGGTCCCATGTTGGCATCTGTTAGCATAATGCAAGCTTGGCAGGACTAGGGCAATTGTGGCTTAAACCCACAAGTAGTGGACACTAATTGATGATCTGGATATATTGGTACCACCGTCTCCAGCTACTTTCAGACATTTTAGAAAATTTCTGTTTTCCCCCATGGTAGCACTTATTGGTGTGTTGTAGGCCATGCTGGTATCTTGTCTGGATTCACATGCATTCTCTGACCAGTGGTTCATTGGCACAGTGTCCTGCAGTCACAAAACTTGTAAACCATCAACATGCAAAGAACCCCTTTTTCACTTTCATCCTGTTCTGAATTGTTTATGAAATACCTGTACTATTGGCAGGATTGAAAGATAAAATTAATGCTGTTACTTTAGCAAATAAGTACGTTTTTCATGTGTGCATACGCTGTGCCCTGCACACACTTCAATACCACCCTGTCTTCAGGGTATAGAAATTAGCTGGGTGTTCCTTCTTCCACATTGCCTTTTTGAAGCAGCATTTTTTCTTTTTAATAACTCCAGCTGGCAAAAGCTGTTTTCTGTGTGTCCAGTTTATTGCTGTCTTTCATTATAATTAACTGACTTTCTGAAGACCTGTATTCCATATCTGGTGGCTTGGTGCCTGTTCCGTACCAGAATTCACTTGAGGTTGCTGATGGGCCAGATCCCTCTGATGTTGAAGGACCTATTACTTAAGGAGATCTTGGAATTTATTGCACATTGTTTAGAGGTTTTAGAGTGACTTTTTTCACACCAATAATTTTCGTAATATGTCACCAAGCAGTGCTTCTACCTCAAGGCCAATTCAGAAAGGCCTGGAATAGTTTAGGATTGGAAATATTTCCAAAGGTCCAATCCCCCAGAAATGTTGATGAGTCCTCAAATCAGATTATTTGTATCGAAGGTAAATTGTGGAGTTCCAGAATCCTTGTATTGCGCGTGTTGGTTATTTATAGACTTTACTCTTTGGTCTGAAGAACTGCTTCAGATCACATAGATCTGGAACATCGGGGATGTCTCAACACAGTAATTAGAAAAGATGTCTGAGAAGGACTTATTCTGGTTAGAATTCTGCTGGGCAATTCTCAACAGGTACTGCCCAGCAGTAGCGAACTGTCATAATTAAATGTGACTTGTCAGGCATGTGGCCAGTCTAATTATGCCCTTCAGGAATAAGGTATCTGGGCAGTCTGGTGTAAATTGTACTCCTTCTGCTGTCACTTCTGCAGACAAATGTTCAGATTAAGTTAAGGAATACTTTACCCACAAGATTGTTTTTCTGTATGTAGATTGTTGTGACACGACTGAAGAGGGGAGGTTTCCCTCCTTGCTATTGTTATGGTTTCTATTTTGTCCTCTGTAGTAAATGAGTAAGAGACTATCTATTTTCAAGTTGATCTTGATGTGACTACCCTCGTCTGGTACAAATCTACCATCCAGAATGGTTTCTAAGATTTGTGTTGTGCAGCAGGTATAGTTGAGATCTTTCTCCCTGACTTCAGTATTGAGATCAGTTCTGCCCTTTGCACTGTTTTTACCTCCCCCTAAACCTCGTGTTACTTTTTAGGTCTCCCCTAAGACAGCGAGTGCCCTGACCCTTGTGAGACACTTGAGATACAGGAGGCTTTGAGCCCATAGATGGCTTACCATTAGTTGGCTCCATCTTTGCTATAATGTGCTTGCTTTGGGGTTTGCCAGATTGTGCTGCCTCTTTCATTTATTCTTGCATCTCTACAGCATGACCCAAGTAATGGTGTCCTTCCACCACTCATGCCTTTGAGAGCTGCTTTTATACTTTTTTTGTTGAAGCACTCTACAGAGTATCTTTCACAGCTGCCTCGCTACTACTCTCCCTCTTTTTGTCTGCGCTTGTTGCTACTTCTATCCCATCCATCCCTCCCCTTTTCCATCATGATTTCATCCCGCCCTCCCGCCCCTTTTACGTCACGCTTTCCCCCGCCCTTCCTCCTTTTTTCCATCATGCTTTCCTCCATCCTCCCTCCCCTTTTCTGTCACGCTTCCCCCACCCTCCCTCCCCTTTTCTGTCATGCTTTACCCCACCCTCCCTCCCCTTTTCCGTCAAGCTTTCCCCTGCCCTCCTTCCCCTTTCCCATCACACCTTCCCCCGCTCTCCCTCCTCTTTTCTTTCATGCTTTCCCCTGCCCTCCCTCCCCTTTTCCGTCACACTGTCCCCCGCCCTCCCTCCCCTTTTCCATCATGCGTTTGCCACCCCTTCCTCTCTCCCCTTTTCCGTCACGCTTTCCCTCCCCTCCCTCCCCTTTTCCTTCACATTTTCCCCCGCCCTCCCTCCCCTTTTCCGTCATGCTTTCCCCCACCCTCCTCCCCTTTTCCATCACACTGTACCCCGCCCTCCCTCCCTCCCCTTTTCTGTCACACTGTCCCCCGCTCTCTCCCCTTTTCCATCATGCGTTTGTCACCTCTCCCCCCCAATTCCATCATGTGTTTGTCACCCAACCGCACTATTTTCACATGTGCTGGACACTGGTCAGAATGAGTTTCATAGCTACATGATGATTACTCTGACTCTTGGGTTGTTTGCTATCAAACAACTCGGAATGATAAATCCAAACTGGTAACATGATTGGATTCATTCCAAAATGTACCCAGGGGTCGCCATAGATGTGCCCCCTGCAAAAGCTAACTACCATATCATGGATGCTGGCCAGTCACAACCAGCCTGCCACCCCAGACAAACCCTGGAATGAGAGATCCTGCTCTCTGGGTCCCAGACCAATGTCCTTACTGGATATAGGTGTAAACAGCCGCCTCTTAGGAATGTGCACTGCTCTGCAAGCGAGCTTCAAAGGGATTATCGTCCTTGAAACTCCACCCCCAAGCCTGCTGCTAACATCAGAATGTCGCTCCTGTTGCAAACCACCACTTTTGGAAGGAGCAACAGCTGGAAAACTACACAAAGGACAGGAGTGGTCAGCCCCAGCTTGCACCACCCCTAAGGTGTTGCGTGCAAGGTGACCCTCCATTTTATCTTCCTCCATCTTGCATGGAACAAAAATAGCCATCAGCGGTAAGGAAGTTACCTGTGCCCACAGGAAGTGGTCACTTAATGGGTGCAGCCACACTAAAGTAGATGACCCTTTCGTCACTACTAGGTACTCCCGAAAATGCCCACTAAATACATCATACAGTGCGCACCCCTTGAACAGATAATCAGATTCCAAGGCTCGAGAACTGAAGTCCTGTTGCACCATAAAAAGATGCCAAACCCTGCCTGATGCACCCAGGGTTCGACAGTCTCCGCTGAGGGATTTCTTGGATGCTGGGCAGACTCTGCAAACCACCAGAGGACCTTCACTCTTCAAAATCTGCCAAATATCTCTCTCTAGAGTGAAGACATCACTCTCCTGCAACCAAAGACCCAGTGAAAGCCAATTCACCGACCGGCTGCTCACCAAGGAACCAGATGCCGCAGCCAGTCCAAACTTCACCCAACAGACCATGAGGACAAACCTTACAAGTGTGCCAAGTTTGGTGCCCCTGCACCCTCCAGTGGCCAAACTGTGCAATAGCCCGAGGCACTGGTCACCCAACGTCAGAGAGCCAGAAGGACAGTCCATTCTGGACTGTAAAAGAACCAGGAGGAAGCTCCAGTCAAGGGACTTCAAAAACCACCAGGACCTCCCACCAGAGTGCCCCTGCTCACCAGCAAGTGACCCTCAAAGTGCCCTACCTCCTGCTTCCAAGGCCACCTTTGCGCACAGCTCCTGGCTCACCGATTCACTCTGCACTCAGCCACTTGGTGCCCTGCACCAAAGAATCAGATGTGCCCAAAGGGTCCCCCACCTCTGGCGACCTCGACACTCCAAGGGGACCCATTGGACTTACCTTTAGGTGCTTTTCTAAGTGGTCCCTTGGCACTAGCTCCAAATTCTCTCTGCAACTGCTCCCGCAAAACTGGGAACCACCCGAATTTCTCTAGCTGGTCCCTAGGGGCCACCAGATGACCTCGGCATACCTGCAAAAGGAGACATTGGTAAACGCATTACCTGATTTTATATGCATTTTCAAAGTATTTCTCCATTGGTTTCTATTATGTGTAATTAAGCACAAAAAGACTGTTTAGCTAAAACTTTAAAAATTCACAACGTAAAAAGTACTTACGCAATTTTGATGATCATGGTCTTAAAAATGTTTTAAAATCTGAAGTATTTTGTGAATTGGTCTAAAGTTATTCTTTTGTGTGTGGTCTCATTTATTGATACTGTGAGTACAGCAAATGCTTTGCACTTCCCCAAGATTGGCCTAACTGCTCGACTAAGCTACCATAAAAAATTAGAGCATTTGGTGGTCTAGTTTTTACCTCTGTAAAGCAATGTGTGGTTGCCGGGACTCTGCACAGTGTGCCTAGCTTTGCACACTACATAGAGAGCCAGCCTCCTACACCCCACCCTTTTTGCAGTTTCCCCCACCCCTCCTCTTGTCTGTTGCTTGTTAGTTGCCTGTATTGAGCTTCTAAGTTGTCTGTTTTGAGCTTGTTGTCCGTGTTGCTTGTCCCTAACCACCCTCTCATTGTCCATGTTGCCGTGCAACATGTCTTGATATTATCAAAGCTAATAGCTCGTGCATATGTGCAACTTATTAACATCGTCAATGCTGCTTACCCTAGTGTGGAAGGCAAAGGGTTCAGCGCAGGAGGGTAAAGGAAACTGAGAGCGCTCATTGCCCCATCCCTGGTATTCCCGTTTTGTACTATTACTTTCACATTAGTCTGTCAGTGTGTTGACGCAGAAACTAATTGAGGGGGTGGCTGTATTTCTGTCCCTCGTTTTGAAAGATGTGCATGTCCATATTACAATCTAATACACTAGGGGCCTGATTGCTAACTTGGCGGATGGGATACTCCGTTACAAAAGTGACGGATATCCCACCTGCTGTTTTACAAGTTCCATAGGATATAAGGTTGTAATCAGACCCTAGGTACTTCTAGGTTTGAAATATTGCTATGCTAGAGCAAGACAATTAATGTTGGTTTCACACCATATATGCTTAGCACGAATTTTGGAGAATGTTAGATTTTTTTGCTCGGCGAAAGGCCAACATTATTTTAATGTTTGAAATTTGAGTTTCTTTACATTTATGGGGGGGCCTGATGCTGAAAAGTCCCTCTCATGCTGTGGCTTATTTAATCCTAATGATCTCTTAGGATTGTTTTGTTTCTATATTGGGATCATGAGTAATACTAATTAAAGTAAGTAATTTAGTAGTAAAGCATTCCGGTAGGTATATTGGGGAGAAGTGTAATGTTTTTAACTGATAGCCAGTCCTGTTTCGGCTACTTTAGTTGCAGTATTTGTTGTACCTTTGACTTTTTCACTGCGGTATTAGTCTTGGCATCTTGGAATCTGGAGGTTAGTTTTGACAGGGTATTAGACCTTACCTTTTCGAAAAGTTGTTGTTTTGTACTAATAATAACTCGTCAAACTATTCAAGCACACTGAATTAAATACTTCAGACAAATGTAGCTTGTCGTCTAGGTGCTAATCTTTCATTGGTTGCGTAGGTATGAAATTTCACACCCTGTTGATGATCCTCATGCAAAAGCTCCTTAATGACATGGTAAAAATGGTTTAGACTTACAGGTCTTAGCAATAATACATATAGCTGTAAATAGGTTGGGTTATTCGTTGTCTTGTAATGAAAAATAGCAAAGGCACACATTGGCAGCCTTCAGTGACCCATCATCTGATCTATCTAGATGGGCAAAATGATGTTCGAGATTATAGGCCCAGTACTGCTTTCCGCACTGATTATCCTGATTTAGAACATTTCTACCGGCATATTCTTTTTGTGATGGAGCTGAAAACCTGACGATAAGTCACTTAAAATATCAATCTCTTCCAGGATACTTTGTTTAACTCGTCATTTCCTGGTACATTTAAGAGATTGGAAATGAGAAAATAGACCTAACTTAAAAATGTAGGGTCAGGAGATACTTTATTAAACCAATCCATACCTTTTGAAGGTCAGAAATAGCATTTTATTGAAAACAAATCAACATTAAATCTGATTACCTGAGCCATTATAGAAGCCTATTCCTTAATTTAAAAAATGTGGTAGGCCTAATGCTTAAATTAATCCCAGCTGTTGGGAATTAGCAATATGGGCTGGACGGTTGCATTGGGTTAAGACCAAGACTGATGCATACAACATTTCACAGTGAGCAAAAATAATGGACTGGAATGCAGCCCGGTCTGTTGCCAGTGGCTTGGATTTACAGACAATCACCTTTTGTGTTAATGGGATGCTCCAAAGGCACTAGGGGCCTGATTAACCTTTTTAGTGCTGCATTTGCATCATTTTTTTGACGCAAAAGCGGCACAAACTTACAAAATTAAATTATATTTTGTAAGTTTGCATCACTTTTGCGTAAAAAAATGACCCAAATGCAGAGCTAAAAAAGTATAAATCAGGTCCTAGGTGTGTGCAAACGTCCGCCCTGTGCTTGCTGAGCCATAAGACTTAACCTGCTGAACTATAAGGCCCACAACAAGAGTGAAATAACTCTGGTGTTTGTTTTCACATTAATAGGGGTGGTTGCTTAGATGTTCGGGCTAGCCCGTTCTAGAGGAACAGGATAAAGACTGAGGCCCATATTTATACTACAGTTGTATTTTGCAAGTTTGCGCCGCTTTTGTGTAAAAAAATGTCGCAAATGCAGTGCTAAAAAAGTATAAATATGGGCCTGAATTCCACATGGGTCGATCCCGTCTGCAGTGGCGCATTTGGCAAAAGAAAATGGGCTAAAATGTGGCCAGAGACTTTGCCTGTGTCCAAGACTTCTGTAAGCATTCCACTGAACATCATTTGTAATATTATATTTCCTTTATAAAGGCTCAGCTACTTTTACTTAAGAGTACAGCCTTTTCATCAAGACTAAATAAACTCAAAGCTGAATTAGTAGATAAACTTAAGATTTTCACTTCTTGTTTAATTGACAACTCATTTGCTGCAGTTATTTTGGACTAGACCTGTTCCTTAGTCAGTGTAGTAGCTTTTTTGTTGCTCTAAACCTGAGAGATCCACAATATTTTGAACCATATGCATTTGCTTTGCAAATAAATTCCTTTGTTGTTTGCTCTCACCTATTTGATCTTAGAAGTAAGATGTCTTGCCAACTATATGGCCCTTGCTATAAGTTTCCAGATCTCTTAAATTAGAATGTTAAATGTGAGATAAAATATTTAAGATTGGTCAAATCTTGATTTATGTCACTGACAAAATGGTTTACTGTGCTCCTTCCTGCACCATTACAAACTCCTGTTTGTTCATTAAATTCTAAAAAATAAAACGTTCAGTCTGCCATAATGTGTTTGTAAAACGAATGTCACCCAACTGGGTAGTACTCATTTTGTCAGCATCAGAAGGATTATAGTATGAGTGCGATCAGAGCTTTGAACTTGTGACCTTAGGGTGAAAGACAAAAGCCTTAAGTGAATTTGTTAGACTACTGAACCACCAGACCTAACATTCCTATGATGAACTAAAAGACAGTTTTTTCACAAATGTTTTGATGAATATCAACGCTATTAGCAAGGTTGCCTGCAAGATACCTAATCCAGAACTTTAAAATCACTATTAAACATACAAAATTCCACATTATAAATCTACAAGAAATAGACTGGTGAATAGTGGCAAGCTATTCCTCTTACACTGATGTTTTTTGTATCACTAATCTAACACTTCAAAAGAACCGAATTTTAGGGTATCCTCCTCTCCCAGATACATTTGTCACAAATATGCTAGGCGTTTAGTAATTAGAGACTCATTTTTTTTTCTTTTTAGGTTGAGTTTAAACATACTGCCTCTTGTATATTTTAGTATACTTTACTTATTGTGGACTTAAAGTGATTTCATTTGTTTCAATGTCCTTTAAAAATCCTTGCTTGCTAGTGGTCAGTCCTGCCTCTTTGTCCCTCCTTTTTATTCTTGAGATCAGGGACTAAGGTGGTCATTACAACCCTGGCGGACGGTGTTAAAGCTACGGAAATACCGCAAACAGGCCGGCGGACAAAAAAAGGGAATTATGACCCTGGCGGAAACCGCCAACAAAGACAGCCACTTTAACACACCGCCTGCCACGGCGGTACAGACAAACAGCGCGGCGGTCACCGCCAACAGACAGGCGGGAGACAATGTACCGCCCATAGTATCACAACACACCAATCCGCCACCTTTTCCGGGGCGGATTCTCCGTGGATAAAAGCACGGCGGAAACAGCTTTTGCTATGGGAAAACGCTCACCTGAACACACTCCACGAGGAACGATGACTCCATGGAGCTGGAACTCCAAATCCTACCTGCCCTTGTCTTTCTGCTCCTCTACGACCATCAGCGACGTAGGCGCAGAAGATACCGGTGAGTACTGCATCTACGACACGGGGGAGAGGGGAGGCAAAAGTTAGGGGGACACCCACCAAACACCCCCACCCTCGCATATCACAACATACACACCAATGCAGTCAAAAATATCACATGAACAACCCACAATCCCCCCGGAAGAATGCAAAGACAAAGCGAATTGCGGTCAAACATTGTAATGTGCCAATATACATGTCATACAAAAATATACTGATATATATCTGGAAATCTGTCATAATTATATATACAATACAAGAAGTAGTGCAGATATGTACACAACAATGTCCGTGCACCAACAGTCCAAAAATGCATGGGCGAGGCCCACAATAGATACCTGACCAAAATCGGAGAGAACACTGCCGGGGCATCAGATAGAAACACTACAGGCACCTCAGGGGGAAGGGAAGGAGGGGCACCTCAGCCGGATGAATGCGAAGCCAGATCCACAACGGGGCTCCATGCCCACTGTGTCATCCTGGGGAGTGAAAAGCCACAGTCTCACAAGTCTTTACAGTGGGTGGTTTGCCCACTGTGCCATCCTGGGGAGTGCAAAGCCACAGTCTCACAAGTCTTTACAGTGGGTGGTTTGCCCACTGTGCCATCCTGGGGAGTGCAAAGCTACAGTCTCACAAGTCTCTACAATGGGTGGTTTGCCCACTGTGCCATCCTGGGGAGTGCAAAGCCACAGTGTCACAAGTCTCTACAGTGGGTAGTTTGCCCACTGTGCCATCCTGGGGAGTGCAATGCCACAGTCTCACAAGTCTCCACAATGGGTGGTTTGCCCACTGTGCCATCCTGGGGAGTGCAAAGCCACAGTCTCACAAGTCTTTACAGTGGGTGGGTTGCCCACTAGACCATTCTGGGGAATGCAAAGCCACATTTTCGCAAGTAGATGCAGTTCTCTACTGGTACTGGGTGGGACTGGTGCCCAGACTGGATGAGTCTCTCCGTCAAAGTTCCTGTCCTGTCACTGTCCCAGCTGCACATGGAATAAGGAAGCCTGATGTGGCGGCCTATTCATACCCACATGGTGTTTGCCTTGTTCAGCGGTCTTCACCATGGCAGTCTTTGCCTTGTTCAGCGGTCTTCACCATGGCGGTCTTTGCCCTGTTCAGCGGTCTTCACCATGGCAGTCTTTGCCCTGTTCAGCGGTCTTCACCATGGCGGTCTTTGCCCTGTTCAGCAGTGCTTTGACATGGCGGTCTATGGATTGTTCAGCGGTGCTCTGACATGGCGGTCTTTGCCCTGTTCAGCGGTCTTCACCATGGCAGTCTTTGCCTTGTTCAGCGGTCTTCACCATGGCGGTCTTTGCCCTGTTCAGCGGTGCTTTGCCATGGCGGTCTATGGACTGTTCAGCGGTGCTCTGACATGGCGGTCTATGGACTGTTCAGCGGTCTTCACCATGGCAGTCTTTGCCCTGTTCAGCGGTCTTCACCATGGCAGTCTTTGCCTTGTTCAGCGGTCTTCACCATGGCGGTCTTTGCCCTGTTCAGCGGTGCTTTGCCATGGCGGTCTATGGACTGTTCAGCGGTGCTCTGACATGGCGTTCTATGGACTGTTCAGCGGTGCTCTGACATGGTTGTCTATGGACTGTTCAGCGGTCTTCACCATGGCAGTCTTTGCCCTGTTCAGCGGTCTTCACCATGGCAGTCTTTGCCTTGTTCAGCGGTCTTCACCATGGCGGTTTTTGCCCTGTTCAGTGGTGCAATGCAATGGCGGTCTATGGACTGCTTAGCGGTGCTCTGACATGGCGGTTCGGATACTGACATTCGTGTGTGGCATGACGATCTCCATACTGGACATTGGTGTGTGGCATGACAAACTCCACACTGGACATTGGTGTGTGGCATGACGAACTCCACACTGGACATTGGTGTGTGGCATGACGATCTCCACACTGGACATTGGTGTGTGGCATGACGAACTCCACACTGGACATTGGTGTGTGGCAAGACGTACTCCACACTGGACATTGGTGTGTGGCATGATGAACTCCACACTGGACATTGGTGTGTGGCATGACGAACTCCACACTGGACATTGGTGTGTGGCATGACGAACTCCACACTGGACATTGGTGTGTGGCTTGACGTTCCATAATTGCCCAGCGGGGTTGTGGGATCATGGTCCCTCCTGGGCTGTGACTCCGGCGGTGGCCTCCTGACCAGTAACGATACCTGGGCCCTCCTGGGCTGTGACTCTGGCGGTGGTCTCCTGACCAGTAACGATACTTGGGCCCTCCTGGGCTGTGACTCCGGCGGTGGTCTCCTGACCAGTAACAATACTTGGGCCCTCCTGGGCTGTGACTCCGGCGGTGGTCTCCTGACCAGTAACAATACTTTGGCCCTCCTGGGCTGTAACTCCGGCGGTGGTCTCCTGACCAGTAACGATACTTGGGCCCTCCTGGGCTGTGACTCCGGCGGTGGTCTCCTGACCAGTAACGATACTTGGGCCCTCCTGGGCTGTGACTCCGAGGGTGGTCTCCTGACCAGTAACGACGGTTCTGGCGGTTGTGTCTGAACCGCCGAAAATGATGGCGCACTTCTCCGCCGTGACACTCACAACAGGCTGGGGAGACTTCCTCGGGACCTTCCCCACCTTCTTTGGAGTTACAGATGACTCACCAATCGCCTTCGATCCCATTTCAGTTGTAGTCCCACCAGGAGTCTTGACACGGTTCCGTCGTCCACTCTCCAATTTCAGAGCCTTTACAGGGGGTGGGCTGCCAGTGCCTTGGCTCCGGGTCCTACTGCCTGCCCTGGTGGACAGTGCATTCCAAAAACCTGGAACATGCACCACTGGTACTGGAGGCTTTTTGGCTGAGGCGCTACAACGGGACTGATGAATTGGAGGGGGGTGGGGGCAAAAAGGTCAATTTGACATAGGGACAGTTTCTGACGGACACTGGGATGGGTAGCTGGGGGGGCTCTGGGAGTGGAGGAAGAGGAGGTGGTTGTAGGAGGTGTCACTTTAGGTGTTTTGGGTGCAGGTGCAGGTACTGGAGGCTGTCGTGAGGTGGATGGATGTTGGGTGAGTGATTGCCGGCGTTTGTGTACTTTGGGAGGGGGCGTCACAGATACACTGGGAGAGGACACAGGGGACGTGTAAATGGCAGTGGAGGTGGTGAGTGCAGGTGAGCGGCTTGTGGTGCTGGGTGTCCTGGTGCGAGTCCTAGTGCCTGTAGATGTGGTGCATGCAGGTGTGTGTGTAGACGAGACTGGGAGGGAGGAGGGAGAAGAGGAGGAGGGGGACACAGTGGAGACAGTGGATGTTGCTGTGTCTGTATGGGTGTGATGCTTGTGTGAGTGCCTGTGGTGTGTGTGGTGCCTATGTTTGCTTGAGCTACTTTTGGGTGTTGACTTGTGTGCATGCTGGTCTGTAAGTGTACTTGGGATGGGCTGGGGTACAGGGGATTGGGTCTGGGTGGAGGAAGTTGGAGGGGGGAGGCTGGACACAGGGACAATGGCTGCCATCAGTGCTGAGGCCAGAGATTGCAGGGTTCGCTGAAGGACAGCTTGACCAGAATGAATGTCCTCCAGGAATGCATTACTGTGTTGCAACTCTCGTTCTATACCCTGGATGGCATTCACAATGGTAGACTGCCCAACAGTGAGTGACCTGTGGAGGTCAATGGCCTCCTCACTGAGGGCAGCAGGGGTGACTGGGGCAGGGCCTGAGGTGCCTGGGGCGAAGGTGATGCCCACCCTCCTGGATGAGCGGGCACGGGGCGAACGCTGAGGGGATGCTGGGAGGGCGGGGCTGGTAGGGGAGGTGGCGGCTGTACATGTAGAAGTGGGGTGCACAGATGGTGCCGCCACCACAGGGGAGCTCACATCGGCGGACGAGTCAGTGTCGCTGGTTGGTGATCCTGTGGCCGACGTGAAGCTCCCCTCGCCCTCCGTCCCACTGGTGCATTCAGAGTCTGTGGTGTGGCCCTCCATGGCCATGTGGGATGCAGCTCCCTCGTGCTCTGGTGCCACTGTACCTCCGCCTGATGATGCTGATGTACAAAAGGACAGGGAGAGCAGTAAAAGGGAGGGAGACAGAACAAAGAGAGTTTTAGTGCATGGCATACCGCTGCCGTTGGCGGACAAGACAGATGCAGCAGCCCCATGCTTTACGCCGTGCTGCTGCCCTCTGCACATGCAATTTCTGGGATATGGCCTACATGGCAATGGTGGACATCTGCGCACATGGATGGCAAAGGGGCAACTATACATCAACTTGCCACTGTTCTGAGCTGGGGTAGAGTCCCACATGGCCTACATTACGGAGGGGCCTTGCCTACCTAACTCGCCCTGGCCTAGGGACACCCACAGCCCACCTCCCCCGCCCAGACACCTCCACTGCACGCAAAGTCCACAGAATGAGGTTGTACTCACCCCCTTGTGTCTGCTGTGATGTCCTTAAGCGCCCATCCAACTCCGGGTAGGCCACCGTCAGGATCCGGAACATCAGGGGGGTCATGGTGTGACGGGCACCCCTCCCACGTTGGGAGGCCATCCCCAGCTGAGCCTCCGCCGTCTTCTAGCTGCAGCGGCGAATGTTCTCCCATCTCTTACGGCAGTGGGTGCCCCGTCTCTGGTGGGCCCCCAGGGTCCGGACTTCCTTGGCGATGGCACGCCAAATGTCCCTCTTCTGGTGGGCGCTGACCTACATGACATGCACAAGGAAAGAGGAACAGTTATTACCTACTGCACCGTCAATGTGAGTGCCCCTCTCCCAACTCTGGCCATGTGGCCCATTCATCCCCATGCATTTCTGTTCTTAGAACTCTGCCCCCTTCCCTCTTCCACCCAGCCCTGTCCACCCAGGCCTAGCCCATACAACGTGCTCCCTGTGTACTAACCTGTTGGTCTGGAGGACCGTAGAGTAGCATGTACTGGGGGAGGACCCCATCCACCAGTTTCTCCAACTCCTGTGCAGTGAAGGTAGGGGCCCTTTCCCCAGATGCAGCAGCCATCGTCGCTTCCAGACCGAGGTCACAGCAGCACTAGCAGTGTAGGTCCTCTCCTGTCGAAGGTCAGGTATCTAGTGATTGAGGAGATAGAAAATGGCGGTGACGTACTCGGCGGTGACGTCCGCGGCGGGGCGCATCATCACCGCCGGCGCACCTGTTCATTGGCTCCTGGGACCCATAGGGTCCAATGTTAACCAATGCAGCATTGCGCCGCGCTCGACGACCGCCTACCGCGACGGTGTCCAACGCCAGCGCAGTTACCCCACAATTCCATTGTCCCAGTTTAGAGGTCAGGCAGCCGACATTTCAGGGGTCCACATGGCTTCATTTACTCCTGCGTCACACATACTGAGGCCTACACTCAAAACATATCCCGGAAGGGTTAATTGTCTGTTGTAGTCTTGTGTGTGACTGTGGGTACATACCTGGAGGAATGGTGATTGTTTCTTCGCTGTTGTCCTTCTTAGGCACCGTCAGTTGGGACATATGGGAAGATGGCGGAATCCGCCGGTGTACCGACCGCTGGTGGACCTGTTGACAATGGAAGAGAGACATTTGATTGTGACCTACCGGTTTGACCATGCCACAATCCCGGAACTATGTACCCAGTTGGAGCCAGACCTGATGTCACCAATTCGACATCCGACTGGAATCCACCCTGACGTTCAGGTGCTGTCAGTGCTCCATTTCCTTGCAAGTGGGTCATTTCAGACTACTGTGGCCATGGCATCAGGGATGTCCCAGCCTATGTTTTCAAACGTTTTGTCCAGAGTGTTGTCTGCCCTGCTGAAACACGTAAGGAGATACATCATTTTCCCTGAGGTGGAGGATTTGCCTACAGTTAAAGGGGACTTCTATGCTCTTGGACATATCCCCAGCGTCATAGGTGCCATTGATGGAACCCATGTAGCTCTGGTCCCCCCCGCAGGAGTGAACAGGTGCACAGGAACAGGAAGAGTTATCGTTCGATGAATGTCCAGATGGTCTGTTTGGCAGACCAGTACATCTCGCAGGTAAATGCTATGTTCCCTGGCTCTGTGCATGACGCCTACATCCTGCGGAATAGCAGCATCCCTGATATGATGGATCAACTCCAGAGGCACCGTGTGTGGCTATTGGGGGACTCTGTTTACCCCAACCTTTCCTGGCTATTGACCCCAGTGAGGAATCCCAGGAGCAGGGCAGAGGAACGGTACAATGAGGCCCATGGGCAGACTAGGAGGGTGATCGAACACACCTTCGGCCTCCTGAAGGCCAGGTTCAGGTGCCTCCATATGACAGGTGGGTCCCTATTCTACTCACCGAAGAAGGTGTGCGACATCATCATCGCCTGCTCCATGCTCCATAATTTGGCATTGCGACGCCAGGTGCCTTTTCTGCAGGAGGATGATCCAGATGACGGTGTTGTAGCAGCTGTGGAGCCTGTGGAGCCTGTGGACAGTGATGAGGATGAAGCTGAGGAAGAAGAAAACGACAACAAGGAACACGTCTACCTCTATCCCGTACCTACATTTCACTCACTATTTGTTAACTGAGTTGTCCCCTTCCATTTCAGTTTCACAGATGTGGTAACCTACGTGTCAACAGCTTGCACCTTTGAAAGGCTTGTGATGTGTGACATTGGTATGTTGGCCTTCCAATGGGTAACCCTTTTTGACACTGTAATTGACAATACAAAGTTCAAAATCATAGACTGACTCCAGTTTTATTAGTGTTTCAAGGGTGTTTATTTAAGTGCATAAAAATGAAGGGGGGTTGTGAAATAGGGATGGGTTATGGTGGAAGAATGTCCATGGCAGAGTCCAGTCTATTAGTCTCACATTGCACATCTGGCCATTGGAAGTGGAGCTGGGGAAGTTCCAATCTGGACAGGGTAACAAAGTAGACAGTGTGGGGACAATCAGGGTAGTCTTATTTCCTGGCGGGGGTCTTGCCATCTTGCTCTGTCCTGTTCCTGGATCTCAGGGACCGCTTTTGTGGTGGTTGTCCGTCTGCAGGGGGTGGGGTGCTGGTGTGGTGGTCCTGTGGCGGGGCGTCCTGTCCACTAGCGCCAGCGGAGGTGGTGGGCCTTTCATTGTCCTGGCTAGTGTCAGGGGCCCCTAGGAGTGCCACGGTGTCCCTCAAGGTCTTTTGAATGTCCGTCAGCACCCCTACAATGGTGCCCAGGGCGGAGCCGATGGTCCTGAGCTCCTCCCTGAAGCCCAAATACTGCTCCTCCTGCAGATGCAGAGTCTCCTGCAACTTGTCCAGGACCGTTGCCATCGTCTCCTGGGAGTGGTGGTATGCTCCCATTATGGAGGAGAGGGCCTTGTTGAGAGTAGGTTCCCTTGGCCTGTCCTCCCTCTGTCGCACAGCAGCCCTCCCAGTTCCCCTATGTTCCTGTGCCTCCATCCCCTGGACCGTGTGCCCACTACCACTGCCCCCAGGTCCTTGTTGTTGTTGGGGTGGTGGGTTACCCTGGGTGCCCTGTAGTGGTGGGCACACCGCTGATTGACCTGTCCTGGGTAGGGAGGTATGGGCCCGCTGGGTGGGTGCTGTGCTGGGGTTACCAGAGGGTGTAAGCTCGGTGTTGGGCTGTGGTTGGGCAAGGGGAACCGACTGTCCTGAGGCCCACGATGGTCCGGGCTGGTCATCAAGATCCAGTAGGGCAGAGCTGCTGTCGTCACTGTGGGCCTCTTCTGGGTGTGGAATGGTGTTGTCTGGACCCTGTGGTGTGGTGACGTTCCTTCGGGTTCCTGCGGGGGTATAAGTACATGAATATTGCATGTGTGTGTTTCATGGTGTGCAATGGTTGGGTGTGCGTGTACATCAGTGCAGGCATTCCTGTGTGGGGGCTTGTGTGCTGATGGTTGGGGGTGTTCTGGGTATGTGCAGTGGGCATTCTTTAGGGATGGGTATCCATGCTTAGTTGTGTCATGCAGGTCTTGGGGTTGGGATGGGTGGTTGGTGTTATGGCTACATTAGTGAGGAGTTAGGGTGATAGGGGAGGGTGTGAGGGTGGGGGTGTGTGATAGCATGCAGGTAAGGTGGGGGATATGATAGTTAAGATTTGACTTACCAGTGTCCGTTCCTCCAACGACTCCTGCGAGGCCCTCAGGATGCAAGATGGACAAGACTTGCTCCTCCCATGTTGTTAGTTGTGGGGGAGGAGGTGGGGGTCCGCCGCCAGTCCGCTGTACCGCGATGTGGTGCCTGGATACCGTGGAACGCACCTTCCCCCATAGGTCGTTCCACCTCTTCCTGATGTCCTCCCTATTTCTTGGGTGCTGTCCCACAGCGTTGACCCTGTCCACTATTCTTTGCCATAGCTCCATCTTCCTGGCTATGGATGTGTGCTGTACCTGTGAGCCAAATATCTGTAGCTCTACCCGTAGGATTTCCTCCACCATGACCCTGAGCTCCTCCTCAGAGAAGCGGGGGTGTCTTTGGCGTGACATGGGGTGGTGTGGGTGAGGTGTGGGGTGGTGTATGTGTTGATGAGTGTGGTGAGTGTAGTGGTATGTGGTGTTTTGTGCGTGGGTGTTGTGTGGGTGATGGTGTAGTGTGCCTCTGTGTGATGGGGTTTTCTATTCTGTGCTGTCTCTCTATGGCCTTCTCTCTAATTTTGGGTCGTAGGGGTTTGTGGGTGATGTGGGTGTGTGTTTTATATTGTGTTGGATGTGTGGGAGTGTTGTTTGTATGTGTATCAGGTGTGTGTATTTGGAATTGTCCAATGTGGCGGTGTTTTGGAGCTGTGTGTGTATTTTGAGCGCGGCGGTGTGTACCGCCAATGGAATACCGCGGTTGAAAGACCGCTGCGTGGATTCGTGGGTCGTAATGGCATGGGCGGGTTTCTGTTGGCATGGAGGTGGAGGATTTGTTTCCGCATGTTTATCGCTGACCTTTGGTGTGGCGGTGTTGTGTGGGTGTCTGAATTTCGGCAGATTCCGTGATGTGTGTCATAATAGCTGTGGCGGGGTCCTGCCGCCGCGGCGGTGTGTTGGCGGTCTTCTGCACGGCGGTAAGCGCCTTTTACCGCCAATGTTGTAATGACCCCTAACTACTGTAAAATTCGACTTTGTTTCTTTATCTCTCGCTTTGATGGACTACTTTATCATTTATTTGTTGCTCCTGTTAAATTGTGGGTGTTTCTGGCCAATAGCTGCTTGAAGTTTATTGAGGCATTCCCCTCTCCCACCTCTTCTGGAACATCTGCTCCACCATTAAACTCAAACAAAAGGAAGCTCCCAGGCTTGACTTATTGTCTTGTCTTTCAGGCCAGCCCTGTGCATGTTTTTGGATGCGAGGGCTCTGTGTTTTCAACTTTAAGCCACTCTGCTGTACAACATGCCTATAAAAATCATTGACAAAAGGCATTTATGCATGTTACTATAAAAACATGTAAATAGGAGAGTTTCTGCTCTCTCTACCTGGGTTACCAGTTGCCCTGGTATTTGTGAGGTCAGGAGTGGGTGATATTCGGCAGCAATCTGTGTAATGACTTATTCGTTTTATTGGCGAATGCGGGTGCTCCAGAGAATCGTGGAGAAAACTGTAGTTATTAAATATCTCTCAGCTCTCTCATTGCCAGTGCTGGTTCTTTGGCCATCCGCCTGACTTAACGCAGCTGCTACTGGAGAGCTAGAAATGCAATTGGTAAAAAACAAACAAAAAGAAACCGAACACGCTGCCCAGCCTGGTTTAACAGCAGGAATGTCTGTTGCTCTGTGACTTTTAAGGTGAAGTCATTTGTTACTTTTTTGATCAGCTCTTTGCACTTGTATTCTCTTGGCATTATGCCTGCATAGTTGCCACTGCAGGTAGAGCAATATATAAAAGGAATAGCTATTTCACACCCTGCTTCCACACGGAACAGATTCATTTGTACGCACAACCATGCACGTTTTGGGCAGAAGATGAATTTAAAACACATTTACTGTCCTTGCGTTTTTTGTCTACTTCGGTGCCCAGTTATGTACTCGGGCCCATATTTATACTTTTTGACGCTAAACTGCGCTAACGCAGTTTAGCGTCAACAAATTTAGCGCCATCTAACGCCATTCTGAAGCGCCATGCGGGCGCCGTATTTATGGAATGGCGTTAGCCGGCGCTAGCAGACCGGCGCTGCCTGGTGTGCGTGGAAAAAAACCACGTAGACCAGGCAGCGCCGGCGTAGGGGGAAAATGGCGTTAGGGCGTCTTAAAATGGTGCAAGTCAGGTTGAGGCAAAAAAATCGCCTCAACCCGATTTGCGCCATTTCTTTCGACGCCCAGACGCCATTTAAATGACTCCTGTCTTAGTAAAGACAGGAGTCATGCCCCCTTGCCCAATGGCCATGCCCAGGGGACTTATGTCCCCTGGGCATGGTCATTGGGCATAGTGGCATGTAGGGGGGCACAAATAAGGCCCCCCTATGCCACCAAAATTTTTTACAAAAAATAAAAAATTATACTTACCTGAACTTACCTGAATGTCCCTGGGATGGGTCCCTCCATCATTGGGTGTCCTCCTGGGGTGGGCAAGGGTGGCAGGGGGGGTCCCTGGGGGCATGGGAGGGCACCTGTGGGCTCATTTTGACCCCACAGGCCCCTTAACGCCTACCCTGACCCAGGTGTTAAAAAGTGGCGCAAATGCGGGGTTTTTTGACCCGACCACTCCCGGGCGTGATTTTTGCCCGGGAGTATAAATACGACGCATTTGCGTCACCGTCATTTTTTTAGACGGGAACGCCTTCCTTGCATCTCATTAACGCAAGGAAGGCGTTCACGCAAAAAAATGACGCTATTTGGCCATACTTTGGCGCTAGACGCGTCTAACGCCAAAGTATAAATATGGCGTTAGTTTTGCGCCTTATTTGCGTCGAAAAAAACAACGCAAATTCGGCGCAAACGAAGTATAAATACGGGCCTCAGTGTCTTCCTAGCAATGATCTGAGTGCCCTAAAGTAGTGGGAAGCTATTTTCTTACTCCAGATTATTTTTTGTCCCTTGGGCTCAGCAAGTTCCAGGCCTGTCAAATAGAAATATGGAAACAGACCTTTCATATGCGTCATAGGGCAGGTATGATTAGGTGATATTAGCCTTTTCACTGCCACAGGAAGTAAATATACTGTCCAAACAGGAATGTATTGTCAGTGGGATTTACACCAGGACATGTTGTGAATATAGTAATTTACACTTCGAGATATATTCGTCTTCATCCAATTTGTGAATTTGCTGAACTTCCTTACTCATTGTATGCAAAGATCACATGCCAGTGAAAATATTTTTGACTTCTCAAAATTCTGTATTTACCTTCCACTTTGAATGCTAGAATGTTCCAGGGTGTTTACTCAATGTCTAAATAAATTACACATGCATATATTATGTGCCAACTCAATTGTTTTTAATCAACAAAACCTGCTAATTCACACACCTGCCTAAGTTAGGAGTTTGGTTAATATCTTTGAGAATTGGTCACACCCATGCACAATACCCCTTCTTCTGGGCTTTCCAGCATTCTTAAACTCAGCACGAGGCAACAGCTTTAGTGACATCAGCACCTGCAATTAATTCCTCTTTCTGTTAATCCTTGTGTGACGCAGGCTGCGCGTTCTAATTTACCACATCAAAAGTGTAGAGGGGTGAATGAAATGCTGTGCTCAGATAGGCAGCAGCTTGGCATTGGAATGCAGTTGGAGCATTTGAAATGGAGGTGTAAGTAACGATCATTGCCATAGCCCACTTTATGTAGCGCTTGATGCAGTTTCATAGTGCTGCTAAAAAAAAGTGTGTTGGAAAATGGGTTATTGGTAAGGGCAGATAGGTAGCTACACTTAGCAATAGGGCACTAACCTCCACTTAGGTCCAGTCAGGTCTCAGTAAATTAAACTCAGCTCAACCCTTGGTAGCTTGGCAACGAGCGACAATGCTTAACTTAGGAGACAGAGTGTAAAGCATTCAAATATCACAAAACAGTAATTAAATAAAACACAGAAAACAGTTTAAAAATCCAAAACCAATTTATAAAAATAGATTATGTTTATATCTTTAAAATTACACAAAAGGGAATAAAATCAGATAAGGGGAACCGGAGATATGAATTTTTAAAGAATTATTGTTTTTTTGGTGCCTAGAAACAAAAAGCGCCAATTGGGTCACCTGGTTGCACCTCGACAGGGGCAAAGTCAAAGTTTAAGGCCGACTGCGATGGAGCCCGGCTCGGCTACTGCTTGCGGGAGGCCTCAGTCAAAAGTTTACCTTCGCACTTAGTTGTTTTTCTGAAGTTTTTCTTCAGCGGGACGAACCTGCCTGTGCAATCCGACCTCCTGAAACTCTTCTCCAGATACGTGTCGCGGTGCCCTCGGTGGAGATTTTTACCTTAGGACTTAGTCATTTTTTCGAGGTATAAATCCTTCAACCGGGGTAAACCTGGATCTTGATCCGACGTCCTTGGAGCCCTCCTCGGATACGCTGGCTGGGAGGTCCCGATCAACCTTGTACGTTCGTACTTTGGGGGTCATTCTGACCGCGGCGGTCGGCAGTCGTCGCGCGCCAAGCGGTTCCCGCCGAAAGACCGCTCCGCGGTCAAAAGACTGCGGCGGCCATTCCGGCTTTCCCGCTGGGCCAGCGGGCGACCGCCAGAAGACCGCCGGCCGACCCAGCGGGACAGCCCCTTCAACAATGAAGCCGGCTCGGAATGGAGCCGGCGGAGTTGAAGGGGTGCGACGGGTGCAGTGGCACCCGTCGCGATTTTCACCGTCTGCACAGCAGACAGTGAAAATCTTTGTGGGGCCCTGTTAGGGGGCCCCTGCACTGCCCATGCCAGTGGCATGGGCAGTGCAGGGGTCCCCAGGGGCCCCATGGCACCTGTTCCCGCCATCCTGGTTGGCTGGCGGGAAGGCGCTCGGAATCCCCATGGCGGTGCTGCAAGCAGCGCCGCCATGGCGGGTTCTCTGGGCCAGCGGGAAACCGGCGGAAAACCGCCGGCTCCCCTTTTCCGACCGCGGCTTTACCGCCGCGGTCAGAATCGCACAGGAAGCACCGCCAGCCTGTTGGCGGTGCTTCCACCGCACTCCGCCATGGCGGTCATGGACCGCCAAGGTCAGAATGATCCGCTTTGTCTCTTTTTTGGAGATTTTCTTCATCGGGACGAACCTGCAAATCAGGCCGGGTCGCGGTTGAGGCAAGCTGGCTAGAGTTGCAGCGGCAGGTCGGTCCCTCTATGGAGCTTTTTTTCAAAAGTTCTCCAAACTTCTCCCAGATGTTCTTTTAAAGTTCTTTTGGGGTCCACAGCTCACCCCAAGGGTCCTCCTTGAACCAGTTGAAGCCAGGCAAAGTCCTTCTTGTTGTGAAGCCCAAGTGTGCAGCTGGTGCAGTCCTTCTGAGTGCAGGTTCAAGGTGCAGGCCAGGGGTCCAGCAGGGCAGTCCTTCTTCTCCTTTGGTTCTTCCTTGTAGGGATGTGGTAGGGAACTGTGGTGTGGGTGCAGGTCTGCCAGTTCTATCCTTGCTCCTGGTTGAAAAACAGGGGGGTCCTGATTCTCAAATCAGGTGCAGGGTCCTTCCCCCTGTGATGACCACTTCCCGGGAAGTGTGGCAAAAATCAATCCCAGAAGGCAGCATTCCTCAAAAATCCATCATGGCTGAAAATGATTTTTGGAGGTTACATTAGGCTGAGCCCACCCACTGGTGTGGCTAAAAATCATAAACACTCCCCTCTCCTGCCCTCTCCTAAACTAATCAAGGGGGCACCTAGTTGTCTGGGGTTGAAGGATGTGGGGGTGTTGCTGGGTTGCTCCAAATGTCCTTCTCTGACTTTGAAGACCAGTTTTGCAGCCCTCCCCTTCCTGCCTCGCCATCTGCTGAGGGGATATTCTCTCCCACAGGCACATCTCTTTGTGTGAAGCCAGGCCACTTCACACCTCATCAAGGCAGCCTGGCCAGGCTGCAGGAGGCTGGCCAACCAGGGCACAGCAGCAAAAACAATGCAGGGCTGAAATTGGCAACCTTTTAGGTAAAGTTTAAAACTCTTTACCTGAACAAGTTATATTAAATCCAACAGAAAGTTGTGGGATTTATTATAATAATTAATTTGATACCAAACTCTTTGTATCTGACATTTAAGGGGACTTTTAACACTAAAATAAAGTCTCCCCATTCTAGCCTATGAAGGCCATTCACTACCATGAGGGAAAAACGAATTTGGCTGTTTTTACCTCACCACAGCTTATTATACTACTTTTGTAAGGTCCCTGCTTATAGTCACATGGCACCCAGCCATAGGGCCACATAGGGCACACCTTAGGGGTGACTTATATGTAAAAATAAGGTAGTTTAAGACTTTGGAACTACTTTTAATTCCAAAGTCGAATTTGCATATAACTTTAATTTAAAAGCAGCCAGAAAGGCAGGCCTGCCTTTAAAATGACACTGGGCACCTATGGGTGCACTACCTATGTTGTGCTCCCTAAACCTACATGCCCTACCATATACTAGGGACTTAAAGTTAGGTTGACTTAGCCAATTATAATTAGCCTAATTTGCATATTGATTTTACACAGAGTACAGGCCCTGGGACTGGTTAGCAGTACCCAGGGCACCATCAGAGTCAGGAAATCACAAGCAAAAAGTGGGAAATGGGGCAAAAAGTTAGAGGGCCACTGCAATCAGCCCTGTTTTCTCACAAAGTGTTAATCAGTAGTAGTCACAGCAGTACATTTACATTTGCAGCGCCGATAACTCTAACATAAGAAAATGTGAGTTCTATTGCATTGCAAATGCTTGTTTCCGTTCCTTCAGTAGAATGCAGCTCTGGACGATGCACTGGAACATTTTTGGTAGTGGTAGAACCATCAAATGCAGAGCCACCTGTTGAGACTGATGGCTATTGCGGACAAGCATGATTATGCTAGACAGAGGGACTGTGAGCCCAAGACAGTTTTAATAATATAGAGGAAACCATTACTGACAAATCTTAAGAGATTTCAGTGGTAGTACAGTAATTTACTATTCCACACTCACTGTGGCTTGGCCATAGGTTTAATCATCTGCAAATGTCTGGTATGCTAGTTTTAAATCTCCAATACTTGGACAAACACAAGGTTATCTGATAGAGACTTCTAGCTGCAGATTACCTACCTTACAATTATCTCCAGGCATCCGACTGGATCTGGAAAGTTTTCATGCTTGCTAGTATGTGGTGGCATTTGGGTCTGCATGCCATCGCCTGGCCCGGAAGTGACATGTTCAGTGACTGTATAGGTGCTACCACTGTGCGCTGACATCAGTATTTTTCTTTTCACGCTAGTCAGGTTAGATCCCGAGAGAGCTAGCCCCAGTTAATTATTTCCTTACCTATTTTTGACTTGTTGAAATCTTTTTTGAGAACTTCTCCTGTTGTGACAGGGATGTCTACTAGTTAGGCCAGTTTCAAGCTGTGCAGTGCTGTCATCGCCAGATGTTGGTGATGGACTCACATTTTGTTTGCCTCTGGTGCCTGTAGTATGACCACGACACGAAGAACTGTACCAACTGCAGCATCATCCACCCTAAGGCCTTGAGGGAGTGTTGGCCTTGCAGAACGTATACTTTCACGTTCCCTTCACACCTGCCCACAGCTATTACTTGTGGTTCACGGTGAGGCATGAGAACTTTCAGTTCACTGTGCTCCCTTTTAGGCTTATCAGCCAGGTGTTTACCAACGTGATGGGGGTAGTTGCAGCCCATATGTAGAGTTAGGGTACCATTCTTCCCCTATTTCGATGACTGGTTGTTGAAGGCAGTCTTGCCTCAGGTGTCGACTCCCGCCTTCAGACTAGGGCAGACCTCCTTCTACTATCAATGTGCCATAGTAACACCTGACTCCCTCTCAGATGCTCCCTTTCAATCGGAGCTGTCCTGGACATGGTACAGTTTCAGGCCTATCCACCTGAGTTGTCCAGGATATTCAGGCCATGATACTGATTTTTCAGCCGCTATCATGGATTTTGGTGAGACTGACCCTGAGTCTGCAGTGCCTCATGGCCTGCTGCATCATGCTTGTGACACATCCTGCTGGCATATGCGGCCATGCATTTGGACCTGAAGTTCCACTGGGCACAGCATCAGGGAAGTCTCTCTGACATGGTCCAGAACTCGGAGAGAACTGCAAAAGATCTGCAGTGGTTGAACACAATGGGGTTGGCAGCTGTTAGGCCTCATGGCCTCCTGCATCCTGCTTTATGACTCATGCCCGTTGGTATCTGCAGCTTCTGCAGTGCGACCTGAAATTCGACTGGGTGCAGCATCAGGGAAATCTCTCTGACTTGGTCCAGATTACGGAGGGAACTGCAAGAAATCTGCAGTGGTGGCTTATGAACATGATAGGATTATCATCAGACTCCTCTCCCTTCCCCAGCCAGCTCTGACAGTAGTGGCAGATGCATCACTCCTGAGATGGGGCTGTCCTCTGGAAGAGTTGGAGATACGAGTCCTCTGGTTTCCTGTGGAACCAGGCTCCATATCAATTTAATGAAGCGCTGGGCGATCTGATCAGCTATTAAGGCTTTCTACCCTCCATCAAGGGAAGGCTAGTACAGGTGTTCATGGGCAACACCACTGTCGCATACTACTGCAGCAAATGGAGTGGGGTTATGGACCCTCAGTCAAGAGACCCTGCATCACTGGACTTGGCTGCAACGACCAGGCATATCCCTGATGGTTCAAACCTAGCAAAACCTCTTCACACCAGGGCAGACAAACTCAGCTGAAGATGCCTAGCAGATCACGAATGGGGTCTCCATCTAGAAGCGGCGTAAGTTCTTTCAGCAGTGATGACAACTTTGTTTAGATCTGTTCGCAGTGCCGAGAACACACAATGTCAGCAGTTAAGTGCGCTGGAATTTCCAAGTTGACTTTCGCTCTGAGACGCTTTTTGCCTTGAGTGGTGCTCAGGCCCACTTTATGCCTTTCAGCCCAAGCTCTCAAGAAGATCAGGAATGACCAGGTCCCAAATCTTCCTTGTGGCTCTGGACTGGGCTCAGAGGTTAGTATTCCCATCTGTGGATTATGGCCTTCTGGCCTCTGATCATCTACCGCTTCAGGACGATTTTCTGTCACAGCAGCAGGGGAGAGTTTTCCACCTGAACCTGTCAACACTTTGCCTTCATGCATGGAGATGAAGCAGCAACAGTTGACAGCTTTTGACCTTCCAGCCAAAGTCTGCAATGTTGCTGTTTAGGCAAGTTTGTGGCATGGTGTGCACAGAAACAGGTGGACCCTTATTCTACTCCCCTCTTTCGTGTCCTTCTCTTCATCCTTTCGTTTGCGCACTAGGTTTCTGCCCTGGGCACCGAAAGGGGCTCCCTTTGGCGTCTCAGCCTTTATGCTGTTGCCAGATCAGCCATCCCTCTTCAAATCCCCTATTGTAAATAGGTTCTTGAAAGGCTTGGAACACTTTTCCACCCTCGTCCTTCATGCCTCAGTTGAACTTTAATCTGGTCTTAACTTTGCTAAAGTGTGTTCCCTTCGAGCCATTGCACAATTGTCCTCTCAGGCTCCTTACCATCCAGACAGCCTTCCTAGTGTCAATCAACTGGATTACATCCTACCTTCAAAACAGAACTAATATTGTCTAGTCTCCCCCCTTCTTGTCCAAACCATTCCTCACAAAAGCAGGAGTCCCACAAGGATCAATCATCTCACCTTTGCTTTTCAACATCTACATGATATCATTACCAGAACTGATCAATGATTTTCAACTCACTTCTACAACTATGCAGATGACACACAAATACTACTTAAATTGGAATGACCCAAAGACATTGAAAACTCATAAATCTTCAGTTGCCTCAGAGGCGTTGATCAGTGGATGACTTGGAGCCATCTAAAACTAAATGCCTCCTAAACGGAAATGCTCATATGTGGTGACTGGGAAAATTATGACCCACTGTGCGCCTGGCCTGACAATCTCAGACCACGTTCTCAATTATCTGAGGAAGTTAAAAACCTTGAAATTACCATGGAGTCCAAGTTAACAATGAATGCCCAACTGGACAAATTAGCATTAACAAAATTCATCACCTTGAAGACTTTGCGATGCATCATCTCCCACATCGGATTTCCACACAAGGGGCAGGCTACTATCTCTCTTGTACTATCCAAACTGGATTATGCCAATGGCCTCTACCATGCATCATCTCTCTCTATCATGAAAAAACTACAACGTATTCTGAACTCCGCTGCCAGGCTACTATTACATATAAAGCCACAAGCTCACATCTCCCCTGCCTTGAGAGCACTACCCTGGTTACCCATAGCCAGAAGATCCTCCTTTAAGCTGCTTTGTATCACCCACAAAGCTATACATGGAACAGGACCGCTCTTTATCAGAAACAAAAAAAACAAATAGTTTCAACAAATAAACCTCTGCTTAAGATTGGCACCCTGTATAGAACACTACCATACAAGAAAAAGACAATAGGTGGTACATCCTTCTCCGTTCAAGCAGCCAAACTATGGAATTCATTACCCCCAAATATAAGATGCACAAATAACTATCTTGCCTTCAGAAGACTACTCAAGAGTTGGTTCTTTCATTCATAACCAACGTATTCAAACAGCAACGCAGCAACGGACTGCATATGCCTGTGTTGATAAATATTTTTAATCCGATTATGTTTATATTCTAGATATGTATAGTTCTTTAGGAAATATGTATCGCTACTATGTCATAACAATAAATTACACATACTCTTTAAACCTGTTTCACAAATGTATATTTACTCATGATTACATATGTATATGAATGTGTATATATGTGTATGCATGTGTTTATGTATGTGTGTGTGTATATACACATATATGTATATGTTATTTTATACTTCACATGTTCATAGGTCATTGCATACCTCCTAGATAAGTTTCTATATTAGATATTTATGAATCCCTGCTCTCGTTTTACATCACACTGATCAAATATTTTATTTTCATAAGCATTTCAGTATTAAAAAATTGAGGAAAGAAATAAATGTTAGAAAAGTACACTTATTAATTCACTTCAAATATTACAAATCTTGAAAGTCTGTATTTATACAATACTACTTTACTTATCATGTTATTATACCCATTAATATATTCCTTGAACATATATTCCCTTACAATGTATTTATATATCTATTTATTACTCCTTCCGTACAAGACAAAACAAATAAACATAAATAAAATAAAATCTATAAATAAATTTCAAATTATAATTAAGTAAATTAAAGTAAAAAAATAAAATAATAATAATAATGAATACATAAATTAAAGAAAATAAACATGATTTAAACAAGTATACATATATATATATATATATGTATATATATATATATGTCTATAAATAAAATTATAATAAATGCAAATAATATAAATGTACTCTCTTGTAAGCTTTACTTTGTCTACCCATCACCATATGTCATGTCTTTATCAACCTATCCTCCATCCCCTATCTGATCCATCCCAAACCCATTTTACTAGTTTAATCTCCAAAATAACCCTGCCTAAGCTCTTCTCTCCTCTTCCACATATAGCTCACCCAAACCTCAGTTTACTAATATGATCTCCCAAACAACCCGACTAAATTCTCCCTCATTTATCTCACCTTTGGCTCATCAAAAACCCCTCTTGCTACTATGATCACCCTAACCCTTTCCACAGACTCATCCCTCCTCCATCTCTCCTTTACTCATCCCAAGCCTCATCGTATTACTATAAACTCCCAATTAACACTTCTGGATTCTTCCCTCCTCTATCCCTCCACTATTCATTCCAACTAACAAACTCACATATCCTCTGCTCAAATTAACTCATAATAATACTAAAACTGTAATAATATTTCACTATACTATTCCACCACTAATTCCTCTTGGGTTCCTGAGTAGCGTGCTACTGGTCGAAAAGCGATTTGGCGCCTCGTCAGGGGTAGTAAGCGCTATATAAATATAAATACAATACAATACATTGATCATTTTTTACCCCCTTTGATAAGAGCCCTATTCTTGTATTGTAGAGATAATGGTGATTTCTTAACTAAAATTCGTGATGTCATCTGGGACAAGACGTTCCTGATGATTACCATGGACGTGGTGTCATGATATACCTGCAATGATCATGAATTTGGAATAAGTGCCTGTGAGCATTTTTTATGCACTAGATCCATGAGTTTTTTTGGTACACAATCAGGTACTCCTTGAGATCTGTCTCAGGGAAAATACCTTTATATGTGATGGCACTTTATTTTGCAGAAGTTTGGGACCGCAATGGACACCTACTTCGCCCCTAGCTTTGCAAACCTCGGGATGGGCTGGTGGGAGGAGCAGGTGGCCTGAGCCTATAATAATTCAGAGTATAAGTAACATGTTCTAATCTGGACCAGATATGTCGGTGACTTGTTCTTATTATGTGACGGTCCAAGACAAAAAGCAGAGTCCTTTTTTCTTAAATTAAATGACAATCCATTTAATTTGAGATTTACGTCTACAATCAGTGATAGTTGAATCAATTTCCTAGATGTAAGAAAATGGGTAGACAGGGGAAAAGCACAGACAACGATCCTTAGGAAGACCACAGCAGGGGAAAATATTTTACATTTTACATTATGAAAGCAACCTTCTTCTAGCTCTCAAAAATAGTATGCTTTAAGAAAGTGTGTAGCATGGATGAGGAGTTGAGAGATCAGCTAACATAAATGAGAAGGAGACTGCGTTGCAGGGGATACAGACCCAAGGTCCTGGATGTAGCTGAAAAGAAGACGAGCACTGTAATGAGAGAACAACTGTTATACCCTAATAAAGGTTCAGGAAAGGACGATACAGGGATTCATTTTTTCACAACATTCTGTGTTGCCTCGGATAGAATCATGAATTGGATTTCCAAACATTGGGACATTCCTAAAAAAGATTCTGTTCTTGGTCTAGGACTCTCCACCCATCCAGCTATTACATATAGGAAAGGGAGGACAGTGGATTTTTTTTTAACACATTGCTATCATGGAGCAGAACGTGCTTGTACCACATGGCTGCCGAAATGGAACACATTTTTTCAATGTGCCCATTGTAAGGCCTGTAAATATATAGCCAACACTTTTGAATTTCACACCTCTGAGGGACGCAAGTTTAAAATACTTAAGAACTTGACTTGCTTCTCTGATTTCTGAGTACATGTACTCCATTGTCCATGTCATTTCTTGTGTGTAGGAAGTACTACATTCTCCTTGTGGAAGCGTATTTTGTAGCACCAACAGTACAGATTTCACTTATCCGATGGCCAGACATTTTTGCCAAAGACATGATAAGGATGTTTCGCTGTTGGGATTTTTTACCATACAACTTCTAGAGAAATGTATACTGGGTGGTGATAGGGTCAGACAATTGAGGAAACTGGAGTCTAGACACATCCTTGACCTTCATACCAAATTACCATATGGATTGAATAAGAAAGAGGAGAAGGACATACATATGGGCTAGATGGTATTGCTCATTTATTTGTCCTTTATTTGTATTTTTTGTTTTTTGATTAGCTTTTTGATTAATCTTCTGGATATGCACAGGTTTTTTTGTATATGAGTATATTTATATTTCTGTGCCTTTTTAGGTTTGAGCAACTTTAAAGTGGATTGTTATTCCCATTGGGCTCCAAATGAATTTGGTAAGATATAGGGTACTGGCCCACAATAGAGAAATGCTTTCCTCAGTTTTTGAATAATGACATGAGTATATATGAAGGAATTAATACATTAAGTGATTGATAAATTATTGTGAGTTTCATATGTGTACATGAATTTGTTTTGGATTTAATCGTTAATGTTGTAAAGATATTTGTATGTGACCATTATATGAATTTGGAGAGATTTAGGGCACTGGTCCCCGATTATGAAATGTTTTTTGCTAATTGATCACTGTTATAAAACATTTCTTCTGTTCAGTGTCTGAGTTATGATGCGAGTAGATGCAATTAATATCATATGAAATAATTGATATTTATTTTTATATTTGCATTTAGATACTTTTTGATTCATAATCAAGATTGTGAAAATGAAGTTATAATGGTCATAGTGTATCTTCAGTGGCGATCATTGCATTTGACTGTGGGGAATTGGGGTCATTCACCTTGAGAAAGGCTGAAGACAGCTGAAACGTGAAGCGGCTGGGTCTGCATATTGGGTAAATAAATAACATTCTCCACTTCTCCACTTCTCCTAGAGTGCTCCGCATTTTACTCCTTTGATGGAGTCTGAATGGGCTGCATATATATATATATATATATATATATATATATATATATATATATATATATATATATATATATATATATATTTGGTGTTTTTGCTCACAACTGGCGCCGTTTGATTAGTCTTCACAACATTTTCCAAACAAATACTATGCTCACTTCGACGTCTGTCTAGAAAGTTTCGGGGTGATCCATCAAGAGGAGGCTGAGAAAAACAGGGGGTTCCAAACTGCTTTTTCCCCATTAATTTTTTTATAGGGATTTTGAACAGCAATAGCACTCAAACCACTGGTGGAATTACATCAAATTTGGCAGAACTGTAGCTCTTGGTCCAGGAAGCTCTCTTTTTGTTCTTTGATCTAAACCCATGGAGTAGTTTTTGAGAAATTAAAGAAAATCTAAATTTGTACATATAGGTACAAAAAGGCTCCGCAATACCTCCTGATGTTGTGCTGAGATCTGATTGGCTGCCAACACTCTAACAAGGAAGTGTTGGCATCCGTGTTGGGACTCGACATCAGCAAAGTCCCAGAACAAAAGATGAAAAGAACCAAAAGGGGCAAGGGTCTATATTTAAAAAGTATTTTAATTGAATTTTTGGGGAACCTCATGGAGGATTAGCGGAGCTGAAGAAAAAAATAAATAAATACAAGCCCAGGCTCCCACTCTTGTTTCTGTGAGGCTCTCAGGTTGGCCAGGCCCTGGGAGCATTGAAATTGTCAATGCAGGGGGGCTGCCCTGCCCCTTTGCAGCCCCTGGGACTGCCACCTCCCTGGGGAACTAATCAAAACCAGTGCAGGTGGGCTGCCTGGCCGCCCTACAGCCCCGGGGACCATCACCTCCCGAAGTGAATGCATCTTTCATCTATTTGAGCACAATCAGACACTCTCATAGTCACTCTAACACCCAGAGACACCCTCTCTTTCCTATTCTCATACCCAGAGAGACAGACCCTGCCGCCACCACACACAACCAAAGACCGTGCATGGCAGTGTTTGGAATAACGTATAGTAATGAAAATTACTTCATGTTAAAAAAAAACTTAGAAATTCACTGAAAAAAACCAAGGTTACAGAGATGTTATACTTAGGAAATGGAAATAAAAAAACCTTAGTAATTCACTTAAAAAAATCAAAGGTTACAAGGACGTTACAGTTAGGTTCTGTACAAAACCAGAGAAATTCAGCAGTTATAGTTAGAGTTATTTCAAGCAGCTATAACTTGTGGCCTATGATAAATATAACTCACGCCCTCGAGATGCGCTGCTAATTACCCCAGACATTACAGCACTCATGACAACTTTTATACTATCAATAAAAATAGCAATAAAACATTAGAAGTTAAATTATTGAAAGAAAACCCTGTGCATGGGAACTAGGCCACGAGTTACAGTTACTTTAAATAACTCTAACTCTAACTATAAGGGGGGACTTAGCAGGAGCAGGGCCATCTTTGGTTCCTTGAGGGGGGCACATGGCACCCCTCCAATGTAAAATAGCCCTGGGGAGGTGATGGTATTTCAGGGATGCGGGGGGCGCATGGCACCCTGCAGTTCCAGGGAGGTGGTGGTACCAGGGGCTGCAGGGAGGCTACATGGTCCCCCGCTTTATATTTGATTAAAGCTCTGAGAGGTGGGGGTCCCTGGCTGGGGGAGGCATGCAGCCTCCCCGCATTGTATTTTATTTCAGCCTCAAGCTGGTGATGTCTCCGGGGCTACAGAGAGCCATGTGTCCCCCCTGGTTTGTATTTTACTAAAGCCCCAAGGAGTTGGCAGTCCCCGGAGCCATGGGGATGAGGGGGTCCCCCAACATTGTATTTCATTAAAACCCTGGGGAGGTGGCCGGGGCTGTTGGGGGCCACGTGGCCCACCTGCATTGTATTTCATTAAAGCTCCAGGGAGGTGGCAGTCCCCAGGGCTGCGGGGTTGCCATGCAGAACCCCCACATTCATATAAATAGAGGCCCGGGGAGGTGGTGGTTCCAGGGGCATCAAAATGCCCTAGAAAGGGAGTCCGTGAGCCTTCTTCCTTTATTTCAAAGTGCCCCCAGGACCTGGCCCACCTGGGAGCTTCATAAAAACAAGTGGTGGAGAACGTGCTTGTTTTTATTTAAAAATGTTGCCATTTATTTTAGTCATCGTCACAAATTTGATGTGACTTTTTTTTTTAAAGTGCATTTTTGCTCTGGTCCCAGAGCTAAGGGTTGAGGATGTACCAACCCTTGCCCCTTTTCTGTTTTTTATCACACTTTTACTGGGTCTCAGCTGAAGCTGAGTCCCAAACTGGCTGCCATCGCTTCCTGGCTTGAAGTGTTGGCAGCCAACCAGAGCTCTACAACTCTGTGACCGAGCTCATATTTTTCTCAGAGTCGTCAAGGAGGATTTGCCGAAAGCTACCTTTCTGTCAAATTTGGAGTCATTCCGTCCAGCAGATTTCGGCTGTAGTTGTGTTCAAAACTCCTATGGGAATTAACATGAGAAATGCATGCCATTTGTCTCGGTCCCCTCTTGACGGATCACCACAAAACATTCTATGCGCAACAAGAATCACTGGCACACTTTTTGGGGAAAATGTTATGAAGATTTGTCAAGCTGTGAGAAAGATATAGACAAGTCAAAAAACACTTTTTTCTATGGAGTTATGGTCCCAACTATACCTACCTAGTGGCGACGGCCAATGGGATATACATATATATATAGTGAGAGAGAGAGAGAGATGTATAGATATATATATATAGATATATATATATATATATATATATATAGAGAGAGAGAGAGAGAGAGAGAGATGTGTATATATATATATATCTATATAGAGAGAGAGAGAGAGAGAGAAAGATTTTCCAAGGTAATCTCTGCATGACTGAGTTATCTATTTTGAAACAGTCAAGCTTTTACAGCCAGCCTTATTCCTAGGTAGGTACAGTTGATAGTTATACTCTCTGGGAGTGAAATACCAAACTTGGCCGTCTGTATTGAGAAGGATGCACCACCACCCAGGATGCAATTTTCAGAAAGGGTAGTCAGGAGTGCAGCCAGCCTGGAACACCCGTGTTGGAACAATTTCACTTGTTTTATTTGGAGAAAGGTGGATTCAATGCATAGTCAGAATAGTGTGCAGGGCATAGAGTCATAGGCAAATGGGCATAAAGTGGTGGATCTTGCACTGCAGAAGTGATGGGGTCCTATATGTAGAGGTGTATCTGTTGTCTGGTGGCTGCATCCTTGTCTTCCAAGTAGACAGAGAATGGCTACAGGTTAAACTACCTTGCCATAACCTAGGGTGGCAGGAGTGTGGCAATGGTGACTTAAAACCTAACAGGGAAGCCTAGTGGAAGGAAGAAACAGTGCGGAGTTCCACTGTATCAAAGGTTTTGGTGACATGTTTTTTCTTGTGAGGCAAGCAACAGGTTGGAGTGAATCTTCATTCCCAGATGCCCTACTTACCTTAAAGTGGCCTTCGGGGATCCAAGTTTGTAAGACCAGATAGCCATGTGGTGATCCTTTGTACAGGTTATATGGATGATCATTTCTATTTTTGATGCTTGAGTTTGAGGTGGATGGAAAACAAATAGTGGTTTAAAGCTCAATTTATGAAAATCTGGGTGTGACTGGCACACAAAATAAAAAGGGCCATTGGCAAAGATGGTAAACCCACTAAACACAGAATACAGTCAAAAAGGCTGATAAACACTGGCACACTGGACTGCAGCCTTCTGTAGGTGCAAACCATTAATTACAACAAATAAACCCAAATGCAACTCTTAGAACCTGATTCTCAAAGGTAACTTTCCACTTTATAGTAACTTAACTAATTTTCAGTATTCACAAACTATGGGTGGAGTTTTATGACTCCACATGCCGTATACTTATGTGTGCAGAGTTGTTTGTACCTTGAGACTCCGCAGTTGAGGAGGAGAACTCCACACACATTAGTATAGGGAGTGGAAAGGTCTAAAACTCCAAACGTAAGTATGTGAAATGCATTTTTGCATGTTTTGTAGTACTACAAAGCATTATATAAAGTGCAGTTTGACAATCAGACCGATAGTCTTACCAGAACAGATGATAAAATTGCAACATTATCTAGTCACACATTCGTCCAACTGAGCGTTTTAGAGCCCTCCATGACACAGGGTAAATGGAAACAGAGGTAGACATATATATGTATGAATGCATATGGTATTTGAATAGCTCAAACCTCGTCAAATGCAAAAGGGTGCTATACTAACTCTAAGGTAGGATGACTGATGAAACATGATCTAATGTCACTAGCACTTTTCAACAGTGTAAATTCACCAGAACCGACACAATGGACATAAATTGATGATGTGGGATTTTTTTTCTTACCTTGCAACTTTGCCTAAAAGTAACACAAGGTAGCACTGGACATTGTTTTGTGCTACTTTATGTCAGGGGCATGTTGCGGGTGATTCATGGGCAATCTCACACTGCCAATTAAGGTTTTAAACACAAAGCCCTACCTAACAACATTTGTTGACAAGGCTTTGCAACAGAAAATATGCCTTCCAAAGTAGGAGAAAAGTTTTTTTCTCCAAATATTTAAAATTGTGCATGCGTGCTGCACTGTATGAAGTGAGACTTACTTTTGTAGATACATTGTTGACCTATTCTCTCCCTTTCTCACAACACAGTGCAGCAACGTTGGTTGCTGTGTTGCATTGTGTGAAAAAAGGAAAGGGAATTTCATGAAAGAGCAGGGGAATATAGGAGTGGCTGAGAAATAAAAGAATGAATGAGATGCTTTGACAGGAATGGGTGCTTGAGAGCTAAGGAGTGGAAGACGGAATAAGAAAATGGTTTTTTGGTGAGGTTGAGAGATAAGTGTAAGGGAGAGGAAGTACTGAGGCATCACAAAAGATGATGAGCAGACAAAGGAAGGAGAGTGGTCAAGTAGGTCCTTTTTTTCCAACATACTAGGGATTCCAGAGGTACCCGGACTTTGAGGGTTCCCCTGAAGGAGGCCAAGAAATTAGCCAAAATACAGTGAAAATTTAGTTTTTTTAAAAAATATTGAAAAAAGGGCTTCAGAAGAAGGCTTGTGGTTTTTTCCCTGAAAATGGCATCAAAAAAGGGGTTTTGGTGTTCAAATCACCAGCTTTCCAGCTTTCAGGAACAGCCAGACTTCAATCATAAAACCAAATTTTTCAACACAATTTTGGTATTTTACTGGGATATACCCCGTTTTTACAATTTTTTGTGCTTTCAGCCTCCTTCCAGTCACTGACAGAAATGGGTATGAAACCAATGCTGGATCCCAGAAACCCAAACATTTCTGAACAGTAGACAAAATTCTGAATTCAGCAATGGGTAATTTGTGTAGATCCTACAAGGGTTTCCTACAGAAAATAACAACTGAAATAAAAAATTATTGAAATTGAGGTGAAAAGAAACTGCCATTTTTCTCTACGTTTTACTCAGTAACTTTTTCCTGCGATGTCAGATTTTTTCAAGCAATATACCGTTACATCTGCTATACTCTTCTGGTTGCGGGTATATAAAGGGCTTGTAGGTTCATCAAGAACCCTAGGTACCCATAGCCAATAAATGAACTGCACTTTGCAGTTCGTTTTCATTCTATTCCGGGTATTCAGCAATTCAGTTGCTGAAATGTAAAGAGTGAAAAATAGGTATCAAGAAAACCTTTGTATTTCCAAAATGGGCACAAGATAAGGTTTTGATGAGCAGTGGTTATTTGCACATCTCTGAATTCTGGGGTGCCAATACTAGCATGTGAATTACAGGGCATTTCTCAAATTGACGTCTTTTTCACACACTCTCTTATCTTTGGAAGGAAAAAATGCAGTGCTTAATTTGTGCTTGTTGTTTCCGGGGTTGAGCACCGGCACTTATTTCTGATGGCTGGCGCTTAGTTTTCTGTCTCAAACATTTACTGCGAGCAAAAGACACGTGGGAAAGATGGAGGAAGAGAAAAACGAAAAAGTGTCAGAAAGGGAAAAAGCAGGAAGCTGCAAGAGGGAGCTGAAGGAGCAGGGAGTGGCTGTAAATGCATTAAAGAGTCCTGAGATGGCTTTAGGATTACCCTGCCTCAGAATTATGTGCTCGCACTTTTAATTGCAGCAGCCGCGAGTTTAGTAGGAGAGCTTTGAGCACCAGCACCTTTTTATTACAAATTAAGCACTGAAACATTGTAGAGAAAGACAAGGGGCAATAACATTTGTTTTGTTATTCTATGTTCCCCCAAGTCTCCCGATAAAAATAGTACCTCACTTGTGTGGGTAGGCCTAGCGCCTGCGACAGGAAACACCCCAAAATACAATGTGGACACATCACATTTTCCCAAAGAAAACAGAGGTGTTCTTTGCAGAGTGCCTACCTGTGGATTTTGGCCTCTCGCTCAGCCGGCACCTAAGGAAACCTACCAAATCTGTGCATTTCTGAAAACTAGAGATCTAGGAGAATCCATGATGGAGTGACTTGTGGGGCTTTCACCAGATTCTGTTACCCAAAATCCTTTTCTAACCTCTAAATTGGGCTAAAAGAAACACTTTTCCTCACATTTCAGTGACAGAGAACTCTGGAATCTGAGAGGACCCACAAATTTCCTTCCACCCCGCATTCCATTAAGTCTGCCGATAAAAATGATACCTTACTTGTGTGGGTAGGCCTAGTGCCCGCGATAGGAAATGCCCCAAAACACAACGTGGACACATCACATTTTTCCACAGAAAACAAAGGTGTTTTTTGCCAAGTGCCTACCAGTGGATTTTGACCTCTAGTTCAGCCGGCACCTAGGGAAACCTACCAAACCTGTGCATTTTTTAAAACTAGAGAGACCTAGGGGAATCCAAGATGGGGTGACTTGTGGGGCTCTCACCAGGTTCTGTTACCCAGAATCCTTTGCAAACCTCTAAATTTGGCTAACAAAAAACCTTTTCCTCGCATTTCGGTGACAGAAAGTTCTGGAATCTGAGAGGAGCCACAAATTTCCTTCCACCCAGCGTTTCCCCAAGTCTCCCGATAAAAATGATACCTCACTTTTGTGGATGGGCCAGGTGCCTGCAACAGAAAAAGGACAAAAACTTGCAGAGATTGAGGGGATAGCACAGCGAGTTGATAAGCACATATTCTTCTTTTATACATCTTTAGGCTGACTCTGCTTTGGGGACCCACACAAGTGAGGTGTCATTTTACTTGGGAGACTGAGGGGAACGCTGGGGAGTAGGAATTCTGTGCTGGAGTGGTGATCCTGCTAAGAAAATTAGGAAAATATGCTTTTTTTAAGCAAATTGTGATGTTTGCATAGGAGTATGGGTATGAAAATGTTGGGGCATCCACGCAAGACACACCTCACTGGACTCCTTGGGGTGTCTAGTTTTAAAAAATGTCTGGGTTTTGTAGGTTTCCCTAGATGAAGGCCGCACCCAGGACCAAAAACATAGGTGCCTCCTCCCCCCCAAACATAGGTAGTTTTGCAATATATCATTTTGAAGTGTCCACGTACGTCTGTGATGTGCCAAACACTAAAACTGTGAAAAGAAACGCACTTGGGTTATGTGAAAAAGACCCCTCACCCACCAACCAAGTTGGTGGCATGCTTCATCATCGGGGTCCCACCTGAGACACCTAGCGTGTCACAAGTGTGCTGCGACGCCTGATTACAGCGGAGCAGTTTTGTCATTTTTACCACACATAGTGGTTGGATTTGGCATGAGGGTGAGTTATGGTTCAGTAGATCAAATTTTATTAACAAGAGATTTCACAAAAGTGAAATGCACTGTTAATAACTGAAAGGCCAAAAAACTGAACCAATAACTCACAGCTCGTGAGCTGTAAAGCGGTGCCAAGGCACAAACTGTTTTACAGTCCATTCACACACCTTTCATACATGACATGCACAAGGCCATTCCCGCCGCCAGCCATGGGCCCAGCACATTATAACGCTCGCATCGACAGACAGCACCACTCAAGGGCCCATCACTTACATACGCCCACATGCCTGATACAGCAGTCACACTAGCTGATGGGAGTGTATGGACAGACGTTTGGCTGGCACTGCCAGCCAAGTGCCACCCCATGCACACCGCCAGTCAAGTGCCACCCCAAGCACACCGCCAGCCAAGCGCCACCCCACGCACACCGTCAGCCAAGCGCCACCCCACACACACCGCCAGCCAAGCACCACCCCACGCACACCGCCATCACTTTCTTTTTGTTTATAAACAACAAAGAAACAGCTAACTAATTATAAAATAGGTACCAAACTACAAACACAAAAGCTCTAAATAAATACATGACAGTAATGCCAACTGTGAAACTGAACATATGAAAATATAAAATAGGCAGTTTACGCTCACAGTATTTTCCAAAAATATTTCTTTGTATGGTAACTTCTGAAACAGCCGGCCACACACAGCCCAGGCTTTGAAGGGCAATCGGGGCAGTACATCTGGCTCTCCCTCTGGATACCTCTTTGGGCACATACTCTACATTTCTTAGTGGGCAAGTCTTTTTTGGGAGTGGGAGGAATGTGATCTGGAAAGCGGAGATCTTTCAATCTAGCCACATCCCCCACCACTGCTACTCTAGGAACTCTTGCCTGTTCCACCACAATAAGACTCTCTATCACTGACTCCAGAAATTTAACAAATCCTTGACTCAGGTGAACAATCCTTGAACACAATAAAAGCATTAAAAGTTGCCAAATGAAATAAATGTAGGGCCAACTTTTTATAAAACACGTAAGACTTACGAAGAACAGTGAAAGGTTCCAACCTCTGATCTACTCTATCAACACCACCCATGTGCCTATTGTAGTCCAAAATGCATGCAAGTTTGCTCACTTCGGCAACCTGACCCCAAACAGTCACAGGGGAAGTACTCTCATCATGGATGGTAGATAGCATGTACATATCCCTCATGTCTGAAAATGTCAGAGCTAGCAGCTCATTATTCCCCAAGGCACTGCACTGTCCCCTCTCAAATTTGTTACAGACAAGCTCCCCTGGATAACCTTTCCAGTTAAAACAGATTGTGCCACAAGCAACAGTGTCCACTCTAAACAACTCCTTGAACAACTGCACTCCAGTGTAGAAATTATCTACATACAAATGGGGACCGTCATCTACCAAGTTCCCACACAATTGTTTTGCTAACTCTAAAAGTGTCCGGACAACCAGGAGAGTCAATATTGGAATCCCTACCAGTGTAGACCCGGAAATTATACACGTATCCTGCACTGCTTTCTAACAGCATATACAATTTAATCCCATCCTGTGCCCTCTTACTAGGAATGTACTGCTTAAAAACTAAACACCCCTTGAAAAGGACCAAAGACTCATCCACACTTATCTCTTTGCCTGAAACATAGAACTCTGGAAACCGATCTACAAAATGATCAAGGACAGGCCTAATCTTAAAAAGACAGTCACAATCAGGGTGATCTCGTGGCAAGGCTAAAGCATTGTCTACAAAATGCAGCATACTAAGAATAAGCAAATAGGGATTGTGTGTCCTAGTTGCAGAAAATATAGCCATTGACATCAAGGGACTAGTAGACCAATAAGAAGCCAGTTACGGCTTCCTTATCAACCCCATCAAAAAAGTCAAACCTAAAACCTTTTTCATCTCTTCCAGATATATGGGAACCCACTGAGTAGCTCTAGACTGAGGCCTAAGTCTGGCAGCGTTGTCCCTCAAATATTGCTCCGCATACAAATTAGTCTGCTCCACAATCTCATCCAAAAATACATCATCCATAATCAAGTGAAAGAAATTGACAAGCAAAAAGTTTTCCATATTGACTGGGAGACAAGTAAATGCAGGTAACTGTGGCTGCTCCATGTTTGGGGCAATCCAGATGTCAAGTCTTCTAATGGGAAACCCTTCAGCTCCAGGCTGCTGCACTCTTGGCACATCAATGTCCTCCTCTAAAACAGGCCCTTCATATACACTGAGAGGGGCTTCCTCATCAGAAGAATTCTCTCGGACAGAAAACCCACTGCCAGAATCTCTCACTTCCTCCTCTGCCTCAGATGTGGAGTCAGTCTTGTAAACATGGTCTGAAGACGACTCAAAAAGCATGCCAACAACCTGCTGAGCGGTCACTCTGTGGCTAGCCATGATCCTCACTAACAACAAATGGATTTCCAACAACAACCAGCACTAAAATAAGTAATAAACAAAGTGTAGCTTTATCACAAAGAATACCTTTCACTTGCCTGAAAAAGCTACTCACCAGCAACTACTCTGCACAGACACAGCAATCACCAATGATATCCCACTAAAAAGAAAAAAGCAAATTAGACATATGACAACACAAATATCATTGTGCTCAAATCTAAGGACAATTTCTCACACAATACTGCATTTAGTACACCACCTACAAACCTGTTATTCATGCATGTCAACAATACTCCTTTGGAGTAAATTGCTTTCAATTACCTAAAACAAGCAACTATGCAAACCGCAGGACAACTACTGCCAAAACCACAAGGACCCACAGCAAAGGAAGCAAAGGCTTTGAACTAGAACAAAAAGAAGAAATAAACTGTCATAATCACAAATACAAATACTTTGCCAGTTGACAAACACCCCACCACCAAGAACTTAGAAACTGTCCTGGTGCCTAAGTGGCTTCTGCCCCCCTTGGGGGCAGATGGGCCTAAAAGAACAGGCTAACAGCTCTGTACCCTGTTTGGGGGGGGTCCCTTGCCAAAGGGGGCAAAAGGGGGCCCCCCTGCACAAAAAAACTAAGGGGAGCAAAACAAATCCCTCATGTCTTGGTGGCTTTTGCCCCCTTGGGGGAAGATAGGCCTAAAAAATATAGTCCGATCTGCCCCCAAGAGGAGCAGAAATGGTCATCATTAATGTGCCCCCCTTTGGGGAGCGACGCTTGCTAAAGGGGCCGCCCCCCGCCCACACAAAACACACACACACACAAGATCCCTGGTGCCTAAGTGGATTATGGGGCTAAAAAAATAGGCCTCAGATGTAGAGTCAGTCTCTTAATCATGGTCTGAAGATGACTCAAAAAGCATGCCAACAACCTGCTAAGCGGTCACTCTGTGGCTAGCCATGATCCTCACTAACAACAAATGGATTTCCAACAACAACCAGCCCTAAAATAAGTAATCAACAAAGTGTAGCTTTATCACAAAGAGTTATGTACTAAAAAATAATACCTCTCACTTGCCTGACAAAGCTACTCACCAGCAACTACTCTGCACAGACACAGCAATCACCAATGATATCCCACTAAAAAGAACAAAGAAAAAAGCAAATTAGACATATGACAACACAAATATAATTGTGCTCAAATCTAAGGACAATTTCACACACAATACTACATTTAGTACACCACCTATAAACGTATCATTCATGCATGTCGACAATACTCCTTTGGAGTAAATTGCTTTCACTTACCTAAAACATGCAACTATGCAAACTACAGGACACCTACTGCCAAAACTGCAAGGATCCACAGGAAAGGAAGCAAAAGCTTTGAACTAGAACAAAAAGAAGACATAAACTGTTATAATCACAAATACAAATACTTCGCAGTTGACAAGCACCCCGCCACCAATAACTTAGAAATTGTCCCCGGTGCGTAAGTGGCTTCTGTCCCCCTTGGGGGCAGATGGGCCTAAAAAGAATAGGCTAACAGCTCTGTAACCTGTTTGGGGGGGGCGACCCTTGCCAAAGGGGGCAAAAGGGAGCACCCCAGCACAAAAAAAACTAAGGGGAGCAAAAAAAAAAAATCCCCTCATGTCTTGGTGGCTTCTGCCCCCTCAGGGGCAGATAGGACTAAATAAATAGCCAGATCTGCCCCCAACAGGAGCAGAAATGGTCATCGGTAATGTGTCCCCCTTTGGGGAGCGACGCTTGCCAAAGGGGACAAAAACACACACACACACAAGATCCCTGGTACCTAAGTGGATTCTGCCCCCCTTGGGGGCAGATGGGCCTAAAAAACTAGGCCAATCTGTCCCCAAGTGGGGCAGAAGTGGCTAACAGCTCTCTGTCCCCTTGGGGGGTGACCCTTGTCAAAGGGTGCACCCCCAGCATGCAAGAAGATTAAGGGAACCAGAAATCTCTGACATCTTGGTGCCTTCTGGCCCCCTTGGGGGCAGATGAGCCAAAAAAAAAAAATAGGCCGATCTGCCTCCAAGGTGGGCAGAAATGGCATCAGTAACGTGCCCCCTTTGGGGGGTGACCCTTGCCAAAGGTGCCACCCCCCATACAAAACACACACACACAGGATCCCTAGTGCCTACGTGGATTCTGCCCCCCTTGGGGGGAGATGGGTGTAAAAAAACAATTGGCCGATCTGCCCCCAAGGGGGGCAGAAATGGCCAACAGCTCTGTGCCCCCTTTAGGGTGGGACCCTTGCCAAAGGGGGCAAAAGGGGTCACCCCCAGCACAAAACAAAAAAAGGGGAACAAAAAAAATCCCTGGCGTATTGGTGGTTTCTGCCCCCTAAGGGGGCAGAAATGGCCAATACTAATTTTCCCCCTTGGGCGGGGTGACCCTTGCCCAAGGGGTGCCCCCAAACACACACACACACATACCACACAATCCTTGGTGCCTAGTGGGTATGGGCAATCTAGCCCCGGGAGGGCCAAAACATATAAAGAATTATTGCCACCGGGGCACTGCCCCAAAATTTATGAAATGCATAATCCCTGGTGGTCTAGTGGTTTTCAATCCCCCTGGGTCGACCTGCCCCCAGGGGGGCCGAAATAGGATGAGTAATAGCCCCCAGGGGAGCGACCCTTGCCCAAGGGGTCGCTCCCCAAAATAAAAGCAAAACAAAATCCCTGGTGCCTAGTGGGCATTCCTGGTCCACGATCACAGGCCCCGCAGGAATCCACTGAAAACAGGCACAGGGGGAAAGAGGGAAAGAAACTCTTTCCTTTCCCCCGTGTCTGATTTCCCCCCTTAAAACTCCCCCAGGAGAAGGACTTACCAAAAGGACGTCCTCTCTCTACTCGTGCTGGAAGCAAATGGCCTCCCGCGCGCCCTCTGCAGCTTCTGATGATGTTGGCGCGCTGTGAGCACGCTGACTTCATCAGATTGCCGAGAGGGGGTGGAAGGGGAAGGGATTCCCCCTCCATCCTGGACTGGGAGGCCCATGGGGGGAGCGCTCCCCCTGTGGGCCAGGTGCAGGATGAGCTGATCTCATCCAGGGCACACGGGAACCGTGTGCCTGGATGAGACCAGCTCACCCCAGGCACCCTGGGGGTTAATTGATGCTTTTGTCAAACAGATTGAATTATTACCCATTATACTTATTTAGCATGTCCTGTGAGCTTGCAATTTTGTTTTCAAGATTACATTCCAGATATTCCAAGACTTTGACTATAAAATGAGACATGGGTGGTGATAAGTCTATTTTCCCTTTTAACACAATCCAATCTCATTGAGCAGCCGGAACCACCACCATCAAGTCTATAAATGGAGATACATGGGGCCATGATAATTTCTAATGTCTCATTGTTGGAGCACTGGGGAGGTGTGAACTTGTAGCTAGTGTTGAGAAGAAGACCCAGTGACATTACTAATGTGTTTTCCCATGGATTGCTAATGAGAAATGCGACAAAGAGTAAAAAAATATACTCATTCTTGTCGAGCCTGTGTGAGCATGCACTAGTGCGTGGGTCTCACTTGTGAGACACTATTGTTTACCAAAAGGGCTTGGAGCCCTCCCATTGTTTATCATTTGTTGGCTTCAGGTCCCTCTTCTTTGCAGCCCCCTTAACCCCATTGCAGCCAAGGACGTAACGGTTACGTCCTTGGCAGCTGTGCTGAGGCACCAAGGACGTAACCGTTACGTCCTGGGACATGGTTATGGGGGGAGTGCTAGCACTCCCCCCATGAGTCTTGCCTCAGTGCCCCCACTGCAGGGATGGAAGGGGAATCGCTTCCCCTTCGACCCCGCCCCCTTCCAACCCCCCTATGGCATCGGATGACATCAGTGCTCGATTGCACGCTGACCTCATCAGAGGCCTGCCTTCCAGCTCGGATCGGAGGAGAAATGCTCTTGCATTTCTCCTCCGATCACTGGAGGGTCCGAGAAAGGCAAGAAAGGAGAGGAAAGGCATTTCCTCTCCTTTCATGTCTTTCTCAGCATTTCTGCTGCCCCATCGTGATGCGATGGGGCAGCAGAAATGGCCACTAGACACCAGGGATATTTTTTTTTTTTGTAATTGACCTGAGGGGAGCAGCCCCTTGGACAACAGCAGCTTCTCAGGGGGCCAAATTATTTTTAGGCCATTTTGACCTAATATAATTAGGCTAATCTGCCCCCGGGGGGGCGGCAGAAACCCCCTAGACACCAGGGATCATTTTGTTTTGTTTATTTTATTTTTTTAATATGTGGGGAGTGACCCATTAGGGAAGGGTCGCTCCCCGGGGGGCAAAATTACTTTTAGGCCATTTCTGCCCCTCCTTGGGGCAGATCAGCCTATTTTTAATAGGCCAATCTGCCCCCCGAGGGGCAGAAACCACTAGACACCAGGGAATCTTTTTTTAAAAATATTATTCAATAAGGGGATCGGCCCCTTAGGCAAAGGCTGCTCCCCTGGAAGGAAAAATATTTTTAGGGCATTTCTGCCCCCCCGGGGGCCGATATGCCTGTTATAATTAGGCCGATCTGCCCCCAGGGTTGGGGCAGAAACCCCTAGACACCAGGGATATATATTTTTTTATGTTTATTTTTGTTTTTTATATAGGGGGAGCAACCCCTTAAGAAAGAGTGGCTCCCCTGGGGGGGGGATTGTATTTAGGCCATTTCTGCTCCCCTTGTGGGCAAATTGGCCTATTTTGTTAGGCCAATCTGTCCCCAAGGGGTGGCAGAAACCACTAGACAACAGGGATTTTATTTTTTTGTGTCAATTTCATGAAAGGGGAGTGACCCCTTAGGAAAGGGACATTCCCGTGGGGGGGCAAATTTATTTCAGACCATTTCTGCCCCCCTTGATGGCAGATCAGCCTATTTCTATTAGACCGATCTGCCCCCAGGGGGGCAGAAACCACTTAGGCACCCGGGATTGGTGTGTGTGTGTATGTATGTGTTTTGTTTGGGGGGGGCAGCCCTATCAGCAAGGGTCACTCCCCATGGGGGCACATTACTGTTGGCCATATCTGCCCCCTTTGGGTGCAGATTGGCCTATTTTTGGAAGGCCCATCTGCCCCAAAGGGGGACAGAAAGACCACCAGACACCAGTGAAGATTTGTTTTCCAAAATGAGAGGGTGGGGGTATGGCCATACCCCCACCCCAAATAAATGGGCCCAAAGTTCTTCTGCCCACTAGTGGGCAGATGGGACAATTACTCCCGATCCACAGCCCGGGGGGGGGGGGACAAAAAACTCTACTAGATGCCAGGGAAATAAAATAAAATTGAGTGGTGGCTACCAACCAGTATGGGGCTGGTTATGCCCCACCCCCCAGCTGAAGGAGGTAACAGTCTTTCAGCTCTCCCCCACACACTAAAACATCTTATACCAGGGCAAGCAAGAGGACATTTGATTATTTTGGGTTTTGGTTTTACATTTGGTCCATGAGAGCTTTGCAAACTTCTCAAAATCGTTCCACTTGGAATGGTAAGGGGTGCACTTTTTGTGCTTTGTGACGCTGCCATGTAGAAACATCTACAAGACCTAGACACATCTGAAAACTAAATATCTGGGTGATTCCAGGGTGGTGTTCTTCACATGCACTCCGCACCATTTTCTAACCCACAATGCCCTGCAAACCTCCAACTTTGCTGGTAATCACACATTTTTCAGACATTTTTGTGATGGAACCTTCCGGAATCTGCAGGAATCCACAAAATTCCTACCACCCAGCATTGTCTCATCTGTACCGATAAAAATTCTACTGCACTTGTCAGCCTAAATTTCTTTTTTTCAAACTGCCCTTTTGGACCTGCTTTGGTTCCCCTCAATTTCAACATGTTTTTGTCTCTTCCCTGTCACAGACACTTTGCCTACCTACACAAGTGGGATATCATTTTTACTGGAAGACTGAGGGGAATGTTGGGTAGTAGGAAATTTGTCCCGGTGCAGTGATCCCACACAAAAATGTGGGAAAAAAGTGATTTTTTTAGCTGAATTTGAGGTTGGCTGAGGATTCTGGGTAAGAAAATATTGGGGGATCCGCGCAAGTCACACCATCTTGGATTCCCCTAGGGGTCTAGTTTTCAAAAATGCACAGGTTGGTAGGTTTCCCTAGGCGCCGGCTGAGCTAGAGGCCAAATCTACAGTTAGGCACTTTCCAAAAAAAAGGTCAGATTTCAATGTAAAAATGTGATTTGTCCATGTTGTGTTTCCTGTTGCGAGCATTAGGCCTACCCATGCAAGTGAGGTACCATTTTTATCGGGAGACTAGGGGGAACACAGAATAGCAAAACAAGTGTTATTACCTCTTGTCTTTCTCTATATTTTCTTCTTCCAAATGTAGGACAGTGTGTAAAAGAGACGTCTATTTGAGAAATGCCCTGTTTTTCACATGCTAGTATGGGCACCCCGGAATTCAGAGATGTGCAAATAACCACTGCTCATCAACACCTTATCTTGTGCCCATTTTGGAAATACAAAGGTTTTCTTGATACCATTTTTCACTCTTTCAGCAAATGAATTGCTGTATTCCCGGTATAGAATGAAAACCCATTGCAAGGTGCAGCTCATTTACTGGCTTTGGATACCTAGGGTTCTTGATAAACCTACAAGCCCTATATATCCCCACAACCAGACTGAACAGTATATTGCTTTAAAAAATCTGACATTGCAGGAAAAAGTTACAGAGTAAAACGTGGAGAGAAATGGCTGTTTTTTCAACTCAATTTCAATCTTTTTTTATTTCAGCTGTTATTTTCTGTAAGAAACCCTTGTAGGATCTACACAAATTACCCCTTGCTTAATTCAGACTTTTTAGAATTGGTTAGCTTTCTGGGATTCAACATTGGTTTCATACCCATTTTTGACACTAACTGGAAGGAGGCTGAAAGCACAAAAAATAGTAAAAATGGGGTTTGTCCCAGTAAAATGCCACAATTCTGTTGAAAATGGGGTTTTCTGATTCAAGTCTGACTGTTCCTGAAAGCTGAGAAGATGGTGATTTTAGCACGTCAAACCCTTTGTTGGTGCCATTCTCAAGGAAAAAACCACAAGCCTTCTTCTGCAGCCCTTTCTTCCCATAATTTTGAAAAAACTGATACTTTCGCTATAATTTGGCTAATTTATTGGTCTCCTTCAGGGGAACCCACAAAGTCCGCGTACCTCTAGCATCCCCAGGATGTCTTGCCCTGTGTAGATTTAGGTGTGTCCTTAGCACAGAATTCAGTTTCATTGTGCCCTGCAAACAATAGCAGGGGTTGCTATACGCACAGTCAATTATCAACATAAAAAGATGAAAGGCTGATGTGGCATTACTTGCACTGGAACTCATGACCTAGGCAAAAGTCACTGTAGATATCAGGAGCAGGGGCTCAGCCATCTTGCAAGGGACACAAACCCACACATCTTAAATTTTTCTCCAACAGCTGCACTTCTGCACACTTTTTAAACTCCCACTTCTCTTTTATATAGATCCATAACGAAGGTACAATACCTAGGAGCATATTTATAAGAAAGGGGCACGTGCTGCGCCAAAATTGACAGCGCTGCACTGCATCACATCAGAAAGGGAAACATCCTGAGCCACGAGGTCTAAAACACTACTTGCCTGAACCACTACTGCTAAACAACTAAAAAGTATCTTCAACAAAGTACTGAACAACTACTGTCTCAACAACGATTTTGCCTGAATAACGATTGGCTGAAAAACAAATTTTAACGTGAGTTTTTTTAAATGGTTTATTAGCTGTTTTGAATATATATATATATATATATATATATATATATATATATATATATATATATATTCTAAACAACTAATATATATATATATATATATATATTTTAAACAACTAATATATATATATATATATATACATATATATATATATATATTCTAAACAATTAATAAACCATTAAAAAAAAAAACTTACCTTAAAATTAGTTGTTCAGGCAATATTTATTCAGGCAAAATCGTTGTTTAGTACTTCGTTGTAGATACTTTTTAGTTGTTTAGCAGTAGTGGTTTAGGATGTGCCATATTTACCAAAATTCGGTGTACCCTTGTGTTTCCCCTAGAACTAGAGCTAAATTTAGCTGCCTAGGTCCAACGCAGACAGACTAGCACCATAGTGCAAGGGTGCAGGTATTGCAGGGAATGATTGTTTATGGTGCAGAAAGGTGTCCCTTCCTGCACACAAACAATAATGGTGATTTGTTACTCCTATGTGTGCTGTAGAAAGTAAAAAGTAGAAAAGTAGAAAATCATCATTATTTGATGATTGTTTATGCGCAGGAAGGCAAACCTTCCTGCGCATAAACAATCATTAGTAGTCTTTTGCTCTTTCTGTTTCTGCTGCAGAATACAGCACACATGGAAAAAGCAAAAATGAGGAGAAATACATGTATTTCTCCTCGTTGCCCTGGGACGGCTCTGCGTCAGATTTACGATTTCTTATAAATCTGGAGCAGCATCAAAAAGCAATGGGTGTTGCGCCGGTAAACCCACAGCAAAGCCCATTGTACGCCCCTCTGCTGCAGAATACTGCATCGGTGGCCAATATTTACACACAAAAAGTGGATTAGCGCCACCTTGCAAATATGATGCAGGGCACAGCGCCACCAGAGTGTCACAACATGTGATGCTCCGGTGTCAGTAGGTGCTTGTAAATATGCCCCCTAATCTTGTCTCTTGCAGAACTCCACAGCTGTTTATTTCCCACCCACATCTGCACAAAAAGGTACTTTAATTATTTAAATTTTCAGTGCAATAATCTCGTTAGGTCATATTTTGAATTATGAACGTCCAACTCAGCCATTCATTATTCTAATGCCAAAAAAATGATTGCCACTGACTTGAATAACAGCACTGTCACTTACTGCTGTGGTCTGATATTCCAAGTTTTAAGTGGTAAATTAAAGCAAGTTACTAAATAAAATTATCATTTTTCACCTTTTTTTAATGTCCTTGGTTTAATTACGTAAATACCGTAGTTTTACATCGGATAACAGAGAGCCCGTGGCAATTTTCCTCTTTCAGGGAGAAGGTGGCAACTTAGGGCCAGATGTAGGTAGTAAAAGAATTGCGACTCGCAATTTGCGACTCGCAATTTGCGTGTCGCTAACTGGAATGCAGGTAGAAAGTGCGTGGACAAATTGCGACTCGCACCCGGAGTCGCACCGCAGATGGCGAGTCCGCTGTTTGCCTCGTCGCTTTTTGCGACCGCGCAAAAAACGGACTCGCAATTTGCGAGTGGGTGTCGCAAATTGCGACTGTGCTGAAAATTGAAAGCAGGTGCTGCAGAACACTCCAGAAACCACTCCAGAACACTCAGGAAAACACTTCCTGGCACATGATGATGACATCACAGCCAGGAAGTTTACAAATACACTTGGGAGGAGGGAGGACCACACCCTTTTTACCTGCAGCACAGCTAACAGAGCACCAGCAACCATGGCTGACACTCCCAGGAAGAGAAAGCTCAAGTTTGCAGAGAAGGAGCTGGAGGTGCTAACGGATGAGTGCTGTCAGCACCATGATGAGCTGTTTGGCAAGGCAGCCCTCAATGTGCCAGACTGACAAAAAACTAATTTGGCAGGATATCCAGGAGAAGGTAAACTCCCTGGGGGTCAGCCACAGGAGTGTGGACGAACTAAAGAAGAGGTGGTACGACCTCCGCTCCCGGACCAAGGAGAGGGTGGCAGAAAGGCTCCGGGAGATGAGAGGCACAGGAGGGGTACCATCTACCATACCACCACCCACACCCCTGGAGGAAAGGGTTGAGGAGACCCTGGAGCCGGAGGCTGTTACTGGATTTGGAGAACTGGACACCTCTGAGCCCGGACCATCAACCGGTGAGTACCATGTGATATGCCTGTACCCCCATCAATGCCATACCCCCACCCACCATGTACACAGGGGCATGCACAACCAAGATAGCTCCATTTCAGAGTAGCAAACACCAGAATGATGCATTATGGGCAATGTAGTCAAGTAGGCATTGCATAGGCTATTGTTTATTAGGAAGTTGTTAACTGATAGTAGACACTGACAGTGTGTTCCCCATGTCCCACAGGTCTCCCACAAGACACCCCCACCAGCCAAAGCAGCCAGGTGCCAATGGTCAGCCAGCCCCGAGAGGAGAGAACAGGACCAGCCACCACTCCCACCTGCACCACCAACACCATCCCCTCTCTGGCAACACCCATTGCAACAATGGTCTTGGAGCCTGCACCAGGTACAAGCCGGAGTGCCACATCAGACATCACAGGGCCTCCACCACTGCTCAGGCGACGCAGGATGATGAGAGCAGGGCAGCAGGCAGAGTCAGGGCTTCCATCCACAACACCAACGGAGGCACAACTGCTACGGGGTCAGCGCCTGCAAAATCAACAGTTAGGGCGGATTAGTGGGGTTCTGCAGCGCTTCGAGAGGAACCATGCCAACAGCATGCAGCAGGTGCATGCACAACTGGAGGTCATTGGGGACAACACAGGTGACCTTGCCCTGTCAATGCGCGAACTGGTGGCTGGACTGCTAACGCAGAGTGAGGGTGCGCGGCGCAGGGACCGCCAGCTGCTGCAAAGGCTGGACAGGATGGCCTCCTCTATCGTCAGACTGGCAGTGAACACAACTGGGCTGTCTAGGAGAACAGTCAGCCTCCAGGTTGACATGGGCCACTTTGCGGGTGATGTGGCACGGGGACTGGGCCGGATCACCCATGCAATAGACCTCATGGAGGCACGGCAGGTGTCCAGGGGTACAGGTGACACCCCACAAGACAGTGAGGAGGGCTCCACTATCAGCAGTGTCTCTGCTGGTGACACCAGGGTGCTACGGAGTGGGAGTACAAGGCAGAGCACTGCTGAGCCACCTAGTACCAGCCAGGCTGGCCGAGCCCGCCGTAGGCTGTGAGCTAAACACTGTCCCTGATGTTGGGGCACATGATGGCAATGTGTCCCATGCCAGGTGGACTTTTGAAGTCCCTGAACAGTTTTTCCTTGTATATAGTTTTGTTTTTTGCACATATAAAATCATTTGTTCGTTACACTTAACACATGGAGTGTTTGTTCTATTGGTGAGTATGGTAGAAGTTGCCACGTACCTTCCAAAGTATTGGGTTGCAATGTATTCCCGTCTCAGTCTGCCTTGATTTGCGATGCTCCTATCCCCATGATGGCGATGTGGTTGCTCTTGCTCTTCATCCTCAGAATCTGGGTCTGCAGGGGTGAGAGGTAGGCCACGTCGGGTGGCAATGTTGTGCAGGATAGCGCATGCGACAACTATTTTGAAAGCCGTTATGGGGGTATACTGAACCGGTGGAGGCATCTGAACCGTGCTTTCAGCAGTCCGAAGGTTCTTTCAATAATGTTCCTGGTCCTCTTATGTGCACTGTTGTATCGCCTCTCACATTCATTGCTGGGTGTTAAGTACGGAGTCAGTATCCATGGCCGTAGTGCGTATGCACTGTCACCTGTTGGGCACAAAACGTACACTGTTAGCAAATCATGGTTGGTTTGCACATTGATCTGTGTGCATGTCTACAAGGTGTATGCAGCTCTACCTAGGAGGTATCTGTCTCCAAACTCCCCACGTTCCAGGCGTTGGTGTCTCCCACTGTGCCTAAAAACGTAGGAGTCATGAGTACTGCCTGGAAATTTAGCAACCATGTCAGTGATGACATAATGGGCGTCACAAACAACCTGAATATTTAGTGAGTGGGTACACTTTCTATTGCGGAACAGATATTCCAGGTTTGCAGGAGGGCATATTTGAATATGTGTCCCATCTACACACCCTATGACATGGGGAAAGTTGGCAATCCGGTAAAAGTCCAACTTGGTGCTGTTAATTTCTGCCTCATTCCTGGGTAGGTATATGTATCAGGACATGTGTGTGAGTAAGGCATCTAGGAATGCCCTGAGGAACCTTGATAGTGCACTTTGGGATACCCCACCTGCTACAGCAATGACCCCCTGATAGCTCCCCGAGGCCAAGAGGTGCAGTGAGCATAGCACTTGCACATGCGTAGGGATGGCGCAGCCGCGCACAGTCTGGCGTTCTAGCTGTGGTTTGAGTAAATCTTTTAAATCTAGTATAGCTGCGCTGCTAAGTCTGTATCTGTCATATATTTCCTCCTCAGTTTGCTGGAAGAGTGTCTGCCTTGTTCTGTAAATCTTCTCCTGTCTCTGGCTCCTCCTCCTCCTCTGCTGGGCTGCGTGGGCTCTCCTCCTCACTGCTATCAGGTATATCTCCGCCATCTTGAGTAACCCAGATGCCTTCTGGGTCTCCTTTTATACTTTGGTAATGGTTACCACCTGCTCTGAGTTAGTGGTAAATTGGACATGCAAAAAGGGCTTTTTGCGACTAGTCGCAATTTGCGAGTTGCTATTGCATATGGTTTGCGACTCGCAAATTGCGACTTCCTATTAGCGGGTCGCAAAATGGGGTCGCAAATTTTGCGAGTCAGTACCGGCTCGCATCGCATTTTGCGAGTAGGAAATGGGATCTTTGCATCCCATTTCCGATTTTGCGGGGTCGCAAATAGCAATTCTGGCCACTTGCGACTCGCAAATGTTTGCTACATCTGGCCCTAAATTCCTCAAAACGAAAATATGAGATTGGACATCGTTTTCCGTCACATTGCCCTATTGGCATGCCACCCAAGAAAACTTACACTTTGAAAAACGTTGATGCACGCCTTCAAGATACGCATCAAGGCAGGCTAGAGATTTGCACTGAAAAGTACACCCCAGAGTGTCACGTTGTTTTTCTTCTGAGAGGATTCATATAAAAGGCACCAAATGATGGTTTTCACTGAGACACAAGCCCATTTTTCTCTAACAGTCCATCGTGCTCCTTACCATAGACACTTTTCCAGACGAAAAAAGCGGTTTCATATCTGAATGAAACAAGCAATGGCAAAGCTAATAGCTCTTGCCTACGAGAGTGCATCATATTTGTTTTTCCACTTTCAGCCATTATACACAGGAGGCGTGTTGCTGTACAACTTGACTGAAAAACATTTCCAAAGCCAATAGATCTCTCCTTGGTAAGACCTGTTGGCTCTGCAATTGCCTGTTTTTAACATAAGGTGCATTAGACCATTGGAATGTTGGGAGCTCCACTGAAGAAAATGAAGTGGCTCAGGGCTAATAATGGCTGATATAAGCCATCTGCTCTAACATTCCAATGTTTGTCTTTCTATTTACTCTTAGAGGGTGAAATGTTCTAATAGCCATATAATCCTTCTGCCCTGGGCTATACCGGTTTTTAACGGCCCTGTCCCTCGTTATAGGCCCCGCATGTGGTACAGGTCTACAGCTCAGGTTTGGGGGCTGTAACAACCAGTATAACCTTTGGAAGCGGGCTATATGAGATACCTTCGTGTCTAATACAAACTGCTACAGGCATTCAGAGCACTGCTTTAAGGGACCATTGAGATATGAGGACGGGGGGGATGTTTCTGGCCCTTAAATCATTGGTTTGGAAATAGGAATAGAGAATCATAGCCGAACTTTCTCTGCTGGAAATTCTCTCAAATAGCAATTAGAAGTGGGAGTGAGCGCTATGAGCACTTCTTCGTGTACACTGTCTAATATATTTGTAAAAATGAGAATCTGAGAAGTATTGTCAAAGAAACAACATAGTTTTGCAGATAATCATTTTTGTGACCAACCTGACACTTGGCACATCTTATTCCTGATGTGCAATATGACTCGTTCATGATTAAAGACAGTAACATTTCAAAAGTAGATCTAAATCTTACAAAGTGGAATTATGGGCGCGTTATTAAAGAAAGATGGATAAGTAATCATCTTGAAACCCACGGTTTCTCGGCACAAAGAATGGATCGAGTCACTTAATTAATCAGCTATCTTTTAGTAGAAACCGTCAGTCTGTCCTGGAGATCTTATCTAGAGACTGCAGCTCAAGATACTAAAATGGCGAACCGGAAATTGAAACTGTTATTGGACAGGAAATAACTGCACTCCGTCAAAATCTACAGATGGAACATGTGTTCTGACTTGCTGTCGATGTCTTCTATATCTGATCAGTTGTATAAAAGGACGAAATTACAGGAATCGTTGTAATATCAGCTCAAGGTGCTGTTTTGTGCGTCGAATTACAACTACATTTCTAATCAAAGACGTTTAAAAAGGAAAATTTTACATAAACATATGCTGCCTCAAATACACAATAACAATGCCCATCAAGGTTAAATAGCTAGTTACAATTATTAGCATATGTCTTGTTAAAAATAAACCAGGGCTGGTGCGCTTTTAGAAATGTGATATATGTTTGTGTTAGTAATTCTTTCAGTTTTTCAAAAACGTATTGCCTTCAGGGAAACATTGAGTGATGTGTTTTTACATCATGTAACAGCCTTCAATGCAAAAATATAAGTTGTTGGAATGTGTACTATTCTATATGAAAGAAAATGATAAAGCAATGTGCCTATACGAAATTGAGTTATTGGTTGAGGGAGGTGGAAACCATAATTAAGCAACAGCAACAGTTCTTGTCAGAGTGAGTGACAAAATTCACCAAAATAACCTGTGCTTAACCCCCTGGAAGCTTGGCACAGGCTTAATGTGTAAAGAATTATGGAGCACACAAGCAGTAATAACTGAAAACACAACACAAGGCTAGGCACAGAAACAGACAGACAACAAGTAAATGTGTAGGCTTAATGTGTACGAATTTATGGTGCACACAAACAGTAATAAAGTGAAATAGCAGAATGACAAAAACCCAATCATTAGAATCCGAGATATGCAATTTTAAAGTTTTTAGAGAAAGTAGCTCCTAAAAACAAAAAAAAGGCATATTTGCAGGAAAGTGTCGCATCAGCTCTGATGAGCCATTTTTCTTGTTTCACCCTACCACCCCTAACATCACCATGGTAGCGCTGTATTTACTATATAGTGCACCATGGTGCAGGTCAGCACAATAGCATCATAATTTTAACGCTATTGTGGCGCTTTACTGGATTAGTGGCATACATTATAGTGCTAGAGCAGCAAAGCACAGGGAGGCCCATAGGTTATTATCGAAGCGTCAGTTTAACACCTGCCCTGTGCAGGTGTTAAAAATGACAGTAAAAATGGCATAGTGAAATCTTGTAAACTTCACTGTGCCAATTTTTATACATTATACCTTGTACAGGTAGAATGTGGTGCAAGGGTGTACAAAGTGGCACAATGCATGCACTGCACTACTTTGTAAGTATGGAGCACGATGGGAGCCTCCTAAAGGCCTACTTAGCATAAAAAACAAAATTACGCTAGGGCGGCACAGGGAGATGCAAGGAGCTTGTAATTATGCCCAAAAGTGCCACTAGCAGTCATCTGGTTACGCTAGACCAGGGGAACGTCACAAGTTCAGACCGACTACAATGGTGTGCGGTTCAGATATAGGGACAAGGTTACCCCACTGCAGAGTTACCGTCAAAGCCTGGCATGAACAACTCTGTTTGCTTTGGAGGAGGCTGCAAGGAGGAGGCTGAGCGTTGTGGACCAATGTTGCTGAAGCGTGAAGAGCAGGTCATGCGTCATGGATGATTGCTAGTGTAGTGCAAAGACCCAGTCAAGCGTTGTGGATGGTCACTGCTGTTGCATCATGTTGGCAGTCATCGAGGGCTGTCACTGCGGTAGCACAAGGTGCGGCTATTCAATTGGCGGTCATCACTGGTGGTTTCAGTCAGTGCGAAGAGGAAGTCTCACCAGAACCTTGCAATGTCGGTCATCACAAGAGACAGACTCTTGGCACAAAAAGTCCAGTTTTTTAGGAGAAGTATGCTCTGATGCCATCCAAGAGTCCAGGACCTGGGAATGAACCACTTAGGATCAAGGACAGGTTCTGTTGCAGGTCCAGGCCAGTCCAATTGTGGCAGGTCAGCTGGACAGTTGCAGGGAGGCCTCTGAACCTTATTGTGTCCCTGTAGCTCACACAGGAGGCCCACCAACTGACCTCTATAGTCACTCTGGTTTGCCTGGAATGAAGGCAAACAGGTCCAATCTTCCTTTTAAGGAAGCAAGCCAGTCCTTCAAGCATGAGGGCAGTCTTCTGACAACAGAACAGTCCTTCTGGACCTCCCCCCTTGTATACATTATACCTTGCACAGGTATAATGTGGCTGAAGGGTGTACAGAGTGGCACAATGCATGCACTGCACTACTTTGTAAGTATGGAGCACAATGGGAGCCTCCTTAAGGCCTCCTTAGCATAAAAAACAAAATGACGCTAGGGTGGTGCAAAGAGGTGTAAGGAGCTTGTAAATATGACCGAAAGTGCCACTCGCAGTCATCTGGTTAAGCTAGACCAGGGGAACATCATAAGTTCAGACCAACTACAATGGTGCGCAACTCAGATATAGGGTCAAGGTTACCCCACTGAAGAGTTACCTTCAAAGCCCGACATGAACAGCTCTGTTTGCTTTGGAGAAGGCTGCAAGGAGGAGGCTGAGCATTGTGAACCATTGTTGCTGAAGTGTGAAGAGCAGGTCATGCGTCATGGATGATAGTTACTGTAGTGCAAAGAGCCAGTCAAGCGTCATGGATGGTCTTTGCTGTTGCATCATGTTGGCAGTCATTGCGGGCTGTCATTGCTGTAGCACAATTTGCAGATATTGCATTGCCAGTCATCACTGGTGGTTGCAGTCAGCACGAAGAGGAGGTCTCTCCAGAACCTTGCAATGGCGGTCATCACAAGAGGCAGACTCTTGGCACACATAGTCCCTTTTTTTAGGAGAAGTACGCTCTGATACCATCCAAGAGTCCAGGACCTGGGGAGGCACCACTTAGGGATCAAGGACAGCTTCTGTTGCAGATCCAGGCCGGTCCTATTATGACAGGCCAGTTAGGCAGTTGCAGGGAGGTCTCTGAACTTTATTATGTCCCTGTAGCTCACACAGGAGGCCCACCAACTGACCTCTGCAGTCACTCTGGTTGGCCTGGGATGAAAGCAAACAGGTCCAATCTCTCTTTTAAGAAAGAAAGGCAGACCTTCAAGCACCAGGCCAGTCTTCTGACAGCAGGACAGTCCTTCTGTACCTTCAGAAGGTCAAATATTTATACCTGAAGCAAGACTTTGAGTGTGAGGCATCCCTTTTCTACTCCACATCTGATTCTGGAAAGTTCTACCCCTGACAAAGCTCCAAAGTGTCTGGGGTAACAAACAACAGGGTATGTCAGGTGTCAGGTTTCTCTGAGTGTGCAGGAGGCAAAGACCTTTGAAGAGTAAATAGGGTTGGGTACAGCCCTTGCCAGTCATCCTGCCAGGATAGCCCATCCAGATCCCCCACAGTACCTTTGTGTCACATCTGGATGAAATACACAAACCCCTACACCAGAGCCATTCACAGACATGTGTCCCAGGACACTGGCAGAAAACACAAATGTTTAGGGCAAGAAAATGTCAGCTTACTAAAAGTGGCATTTTCAGAATTGTGACTTAAAATCCAACTTTACCATTTCAAAATTGTGACTTAAAACCCAACTTTACCATTTAATTGTGACTTAAACCCCAACTTTAACATTTTTAAATTACAAATTAATTTCAGTGTAAACAGTATATTTCTACCTGCTCACAATCCAAAGTTAGCACTTTTTAATGTAATAAGGTAGCCTAGTGTCAGTCAATGGGAGAGATAAGACTCACAAAAGTGAAAAAGGTCTTTAGGAGTTTTTGACTACCAGGCATGTAAAACGTATGTACCCCTGCCCTATGAGAGATTAGCGCCTTCCTTAGCAGTGGCTTCTATGTATTAAAAAGGAAGGCTACGGTCAAAATGGCAGTTTCAAATTGCACAACATACTGCAGTGGCAGACCTGAGGCATGTTTTAAAATGATACTTTTGTGGATGGCACAATGCATGCTGCAACCCCACTAGCAGTGTTTTATGTACAGGCAATGTATACATGTAGTATAATTTACTAACATCTACTAGGGGCTTGTAAGTAAATAAAATGTACCAATCATGTCTAAGACATATGTACCATTTTTAAGGGAGACAGCACAATCACTTGGCATTAATTATCAGTTGTAAAGTGCATGCACAGAGTTCTGATGCCAATAAAAATAGGAATTCAGCCTCAGAGAAGTGAAGGCATACATTTATCGGACCACATTAAAGCCATAAATTATGACAGGTCATCTATAATTTTCATTCTTCTGCACATAACAGCAGTCTTCCATAAAAACATACTATTAATTCCAACTTAACTCGTAGATCAGATGATCTGTTCATCTGGATTTCAGTGGTGGTGAAACAATTTTCAGAGTGGGAGTGTTACCATCAATGTTACATGACTAAAGTCACAGGAATTGTGAAATATCCAGATGTCAGAAAAAAAACAAGTGAGGCAAATGAGCCATGCACATTCAGTAGGAGAGTGGTAAGGGCGTAGTACTTAGCCAGTGGAGAACTTTGAAACACACTGTCACAAATATATTACTAAAACATAGTGTGGTTGTGCACTGTCATTTACAGACAGCATATTTTCCAGAGAGGTTCCGGGGTGGAAAGATCGGGTGGAGAGAATCTGCTCCGGAACCATGGCAGAAGGACTGCTGGAGCACTGTGAGTACGGTGCTGCTGACATGCCGATCAGGCCGGGGAGGGCCATGGTTGGAGGCTGGGGCTTGTGCAACAGATTCCCTGCTCCTTACACTCTCTGCCCCCATCACAAAGCTCCAATAACTACAGCTGGGCTGGATTGGGTGAAGGGTTGCAGACGGGAGGCAGAAGTCAGTGAACTCCCTTGTGCCCCACTGAGGCTGTGGGCACAGTTGCGGTTGAGGTTCACAGCCCCAGAAATCGTCTCACCTTGACTTGGTTTGGACCCACTCTGCTCCACTGATCCCCTCGGCCTCTTTACCGGTCTCCTAGCTGCAGTCCACCCATGGGAAGTGTCCTGTTGGGACTGAGTAGGACTGAGCAGGAGCAACCACAACATAACAAGGGCAGCCGCAGGAGTTGTGGCATTTGGAAGTTCTTGGTGACTTGGAAGGCACTGGATGGCAGGCAAGCGCATTGTAGCCAATATGCCTACAAGTAAAGGAATTCTGCGGCTTTGCTCATGGAACGTTAATAGCCTTATGGGCAAAATCTCAGATCAAGACTTTCTCCGGTGCATCAGATCCTTTTACATCATCCTGGTGCAGGAAACTTGGCTGGCTGAAACATACCACCTGCAAGGATATATGTGCTTTCCTACGCCAGCTGTCAGAGAAGCAAAGTTTGGTCATCTGCATGGTCTTCTTGCCACAAATGTCTGATTAACTTGCTCTGTCACAGCCTGATCCCAAGAACCTACACTTTCATTTGTTCATGCTGTCATAGTCACCACAGCTCTGGAGATACAGGCAACTGAGCTACTAATAGTAAATGCATACATCCATCCTACGCACAAATCCTAAGCTGCTCCCCAGCTGGTCAAAAAACTTGTGGAATACATACGCAAGGAAGACACAGCAGACTTAATGAGCATCTTTGTCTCTGGTGACTTAAACCTACACTTACTTGGTGCCTCCTCTGATGAGTCTGTGGTAGCGCTATCTTCAATCTGGGATATACCAGGGCAAGGGAAAAAATTATCAGGGCCGGGCAACAAGATCAGTGTGGTGCTACTCAATAATCTGGAACAGCTGCATCTAAGGGCCTTGAACGGCCGATCCCAGGAAGACTTCCCTTCATTGGCCTCCTACTACCCAACGTCCTAATGCACAACAATACATTATACTTTCGTCTCCCTCCCACTGTTTGAATGAGTTGCTTCCTACCGTCTAGGGGATGAAGGCAAAAGTGGCCACCACCCCCAATCACAGTTCCAAAATTTGACAGAGCAAGGATTTCTCCCAACAGTGCCTTTACCACAAAATACAAACAGATTAAATGCGCTCAAACAAGCATTGCGCATCTATCCCAATCAGCAATGGCACTTGCACATGATTTTGGGGGCGAAACCAGCAGCGATGTAGCAAAGAGGGAACCTCTCACTAAACAGGTTAGGGGAATTCTTTACAAACCGGTTACCACTCCTCCCCAATTAGTATCTACCAGAATAGTGCCTGTCCCGAAGAGAACAAATGACTCAACTATGGCAGCTCTACAGTTCGATAAACAGCACTCTAATGCTCTTCCAACGCACACTGGATGGCTTTGTCCTACAAGATGACCAAAGACAGCAAAAAAGAACATTGATCAAGCTGAAGTGGTCAATCGACAGGTCCTGTGAAGATAAGATATGGCAAAGGTATTTGCAGATACTAAAAGCAGTAACAGTGCATGATTTTTGGGAACAATGAGTAAGCTCTCACATCCATCGTGTGGGAACATCACTTCCCATATACCAGAAGATGTATAGGCAAGTCAACTTGAAGATCATTTCAACCACTATCACCAGTCATTTGTTGTCCAAGCATTATAAATCACGGGATTGACAAGCTCTTGCACAACTTGTAAATTAGCACTTGTATAGCGCACTACTCACCTGTTAGGGTCTCACGGCACTGTACTCATACCGCTATGGAACCCCTCCTGGCTTTTCCCTGTGAGGCGCCCACTCCTGAGCACCCCCAGGGTGAAGCCAGGCATCCAAGCGCTGTTGGGGCCATTGTGGAGATTAAGCAAGCTATTGCCCAGAGTTGCAGAGTGGGACCCATGAATTAGATTAGGCACTGAGGCGAGAATTATCTGGTCAAAGGGAATTGAGCCCAAGACCTGCCGAAGTGGGACTTGAACCCTGGTCTTGAGCCAGATGTCTGCCTCAGGGTTTGCCACTCTAACCATTGAGCCACACTTCTCCACCCTCTTCAATAGCACCCAGCAGCACCCATCTCCTATTACAGCAATAACAAACTTGAGCCTGAACAGGACACATTCAATTAGATGCCAGATCACCAAAGGCAGGAGAGAAGGTGCTCCCGGACCAAATGGCATACCTCCTGCTATCTTCAAACACAACATAGCCTTCTGGGCTGAAGCATTGAAGCCCCTTTACATCGCAATAGGACTCACTGGTAAAATCCTGCCCTCCTGGAGGTGATACATTATGGCCCTCATTACAACATTGGCTGTAAAAGCCGATTAACGCCGTGCAGAAGACCGCCAACACACCGCCGCGGCCGTGGATTTCCGCCACAGCTATTATGACCCACAGTTCTGAATCTGCCAAAATCTAGACACCCACACAAGTCCGCCACACCAAAGGTCAGTGATAAACTGGCGAAAACAAAGCCTCCACTGTCACGCCAACAAAAATACGCCCACACTATCACGACACACGAATCCACGCGGCGGTCTTTCAACCGCGGTATTCCATTGGTGGTACACACCGCCATGCTCAAAATACACACTCATTAACAAAACACAGCCACATTGGACAAATCGAAATACACACACCTGATACACATACACACACCACTCCCACACACCCAATACAATATAAAACACACACCCACATCACCCAAACACCCTTACGACATCAAATCACGAACGAAAGCAAGAGAGAGACAGCACCAGCAAGAACAACAGCATCCACAGGCACACAACACCATCACCCACAGAACTTCCACGCACCTCACACAACACCCCACTACATATCAGCAAACATCACCCACACTCCACCCCACACATCACCTACTCCACCCCATGGCACGGCAAAGACACCCCAGGTTCTCTGAGGAGGAGTTTAGGGTTATGGTGGAGGAAATCTTCCAGGTAGAGCCACAGCTATTCGGATCACAGTTGCAGCACACCTCAATTGCAAGGAAGATGGAGCTATGGCGAAGAACAGTGGACAGGGTCAACGCAGTGGGACAGCACCCAAGAAATCGGGATGACATCAGGAAGAGGTGGATTGACCTACGGGGAAAGGTGTGTTCCGTGGTCTCAGGACACCACCTGGCCGTTCAGCGGACTGGCGGCGGACCCCCACCACCTCCCCCACAACTAACAACATGGGAGGAGCAGGTCATGGCGATTCTGCATCCTGAGGGCCTTGCAGGAGTAGGTGGAGGAATGGACTCTGGTAAGACAAATCTTAACTATTACATCCCCCACCCTACCTGCATACCAGCACATACCCCCACCCTCAACCTCAACCCCAGCACTCCAACTCCTCGCATATGTCCCAACATCACAAACCACCCATCCCAACACCAAGCCCTGCATGCAACAACAAAGCATGGGCACCCATCACTAAAGCATGCCCACTGCACATACCCATACACCCCCCTAAACCATCATCACACAAGGTCCCACACAGGAATGCTAGCACTGGGGTACACGGTCACCCACCCATTGCTCACCATGCCACACACAGATGTAATAAACATCCTTTTATACCCCTGCAGGACCCCTACCCAACGTCACTGGACAGGAGGGTCCACACATGTCCACACCACCAACAGAAGAGGCTCACAGTGATGACAGAAGCTCTGTCGAACTGGATCTAGATGACCAGCCCAGCCCATCGGGGACTTCGGGACAGTCGGTTCCCATCACACAGTCACAGGCCACCACAGAGCTTCCCCCATCTGGAAACACCAGCACAGCACCCACCCAGCGGGCCCTTACCTCCGTCGCCAGGACACGTCAATCAGCTGTGTGTCCACCACTACAGGGAACCCAGGCTAACCCACCACCTCAACAACAACAGGGACCTGGGGGCAGTGGCAGTGGGCACACGGTCCAGGGGACGGAGGCCCAGGAACACAGTGGAACTGGGAGGGCTGCTGTGCGACAGGGGGCGGACAGGCCAAGGGAACCCACTCTCCACAAGGCCCTCTCCTCCATCATGGGAGCCTACCACCACTCCCAGAAGACGATGGCAACGGTACTGGCCAAGTTTCAGGAGACCCACAGCCTGCAGGAGGAACAGTATATGGGCTTCAGGGAGGAACTCAGAACCATCAGCTCCACCCTGGGCACCATCGTAGGGGTGCTGAAGGAAGTACTCAACACCAGGAGAGACACTGTGGCACTACAAGGGGCCCCACACACTAGCATGAACGATGAACTGCCCACCACCTCCGCCGGCGCTACTGGACAATACGCCCCGCCACAGCACCACCACACCAGCACCCCACCCCCTGCAGAGGGAGAACCACCCTGCAAACGGTCCCTGAGATCCAGGAACAAGACAGAGCACGATGCCATGACCCCCGCCAAGAAATGAGACCACCCTGATTGTCATCCTACTGTCCCACTTTGTCACCCTGTCCATACTTAAACTGCCCCAGCTCCACTTCCTATGCCCATATGGGCAATGCACCTGTGAGACTAATAGACTGGACTCTGCCATGGACATTCCTACGCCATCACCCCTCACCATTTTACTACCCCCTCCAATATTGAGCACATAAATAAACACACTTAAAGCACAAAACAATCTGGAGTCTGTCTGTGATTTCGAAAAGTGTATTAGCAATTACAGTGACAAAATGCTCTTTCAATTGTAATGTCAACATACCTATGTCACACAGCTCTAGTCCATGAGGAATCTAAGTAGATGTCACACAGTGGGACCCAGATCTGTGAAATCGTAAGGGAAAGTGACAACTCAGTGACCATACACTGGGTGAAAACGACAGACAGTAGAGAGGCAGTAGTGTATAAGTACATGTAGTAGGCAGGTCTGTATTCTTACCTATGTTTCACTGGAAATATTGCTGGATCACTGAGTCCCTGTTGTCCATGTCTTCTTCCTCAGCTTCCTCGTCTTCACTGTCCACAGGCTCCACAGCTGCCAGAACACCGCCATCTGTACCATCCCCCTGCAGAAAAGGCACCTGTCGTCGCAAAGCTAAGTTGTGAAGCATACAGCAGGCCACGATGATCTGGCACACCTTCCTTGGTGAGTAGAATAGGGATTCACCTGTCATATGGAGGCACCGGAACCTGGCCTTCAGGAGGCCGAAGGTCCGCTCGATCACCCTCCTAGTTCGCCCATGGGCCTCATTGTAGCGTTCCTCTTCCCTTGTCCTGGGATTCCTCACTGGGGTCAGTAGCCATGACAGGTTGGGGTAACCAGAGTCACCTGCAAATGGCGAGGGACAACTGTTAGACACGCACTAACCTGTAGGGTTATCCCCAGACCCAGACAACCATTCCCACTGTCTTGCTTCCAGGTGCTCATCTAATAGCCACACACGGTGCCTCTGGAGTTGACCCATCACATAAGGGATGCTGCTATTCCGCAGGATGTAGGCGTCATGCACTGAGCCAGGGAACATGGCATTCACATAGGAGATGTACTGGTCTGCCAAACATACCATCTGTACATTCATTGAATGATAACTTTTCCGGTTTCTGTACACCTGTTCACTCCTGTGGGGGGGTACCAAAGCCACATGGGTCCCATCAATGGCACGCACATTTGATGTCGGGGATATGTCCCAGGGCATACAAATCAGCTTTCACTGTAGGCAAATCCCCCACCTGAGGGAAAACGATGTAGCTCTGCATGTGTTTCAGAAGGGCAGAAAACACTCTGGACAACACGTTGGAAAACATAGGCTGGGACATTCATGATGCTACGGCCACTGTTGTTTGAAATGACCCACTTGCAAGGAAATGGAGCACTGACAGCACCTGTACTTGAGGGGGGGATTCCTGTGGGATGGCGGATTGCTGACATCAAGTCTGGCTCTAACTGGGTACACAGTTCCTAGATTGTGGCATGGTCAAGCCTGTATGTGATAATCACATGTCTTTCCTCCATTGTCGACAGGTCCACCAACGGTCGGTACACCGGAGGATGCCGCCATCTCCTCACATGTCCCAGCGGATGGTGCCTATGAAGGACAACAGCGAGCACAGAGTCAAACAACTCAGAGGTACGCACCATCCCAACTGCCCAGGACAGGACCGCCAGTACCAACCCGCCTGCCCAGGACAGGACTGCCAGCACCAGCCCAGTTGCCCAGGACAGGACCGCCAACACCAGCCCACCTGCCCAGAACAAGACCGCCAGCACCAGCCCACCTGCCCAGGACAGGACAGCCAGCACCAGCCCAGCTGCCCAGGACCGCCAGCACCAGCCCACCTGCCCAGGACAGGAGCGCCAGCACCAGCCCAGCAGCTGCCCAGGACAGGACCACCAGCACCAGCCCACCTGCCCAGACCAGGACCGCCATCACCAGCCCACCTGCCCAGGAGGCCACCGCCAGCACAGGGCCAGCTGCCCAGGAGGCCACCGCCAGCAGAGGCCCAGCTGCCCAGGAGGCCACCGCCAGCACATGGCCAGCTGCCCAGGAGGCCACTGCCAGCACAGGCCCAGCTACCCAGGAGGCCACTGCCAGCACAAGCCCCGCTGGGCCATGAAGGACCGCCAGCAAAAGCCTTGCTGGGCCATGAAGGACCGCCAGCACAAGCCCCGCTGGGCCATGAAGGACCGCCAGCACAAGCCCCGCTGAGCCATGAAGGACCTCCAGCAAAAGCCCTGCTGGGCCATGAAGGACCGTCAGCAGCTGAGTCCCTGCAATGGAGACCGAAGCCTCAAGCACCGCTGCACAGGGCACCGCCGTCTCAAGCACCGCTGCACAGGGCACCGCCGTCTCAAGCACCGCTGAACAGGGCACCGCTGTCTCAAGCACCGCTGGCCCATGAGCGGCAAGGGCACTGATGCAACTGAGTCCGTCACGTGGTGAATGATGCACTCTGGGCACAACGCCCCTTCCAGAACCAGTGGAGAAAGTCATCCACTACCTCTGTCCTTAGCAGGATGAAGCACTCTGGGCACAAAGCCCCCTCCAGAACGAGTGGAGACTGTCATCCACTACCTCTGTCCTTAGCAGGATGAAGCACTCTGGGCACAAAGCCCCCTCCAGAACCAATGGATATTGCCATCCACTACCTCTGTCCTTAGCAGGATGAAGCACTCTGGGCACAAAGCCCCCTCCAGAACCAGTGGAGACTGTCATCCACTACCTCTGTCCTTAGCAGGATGAAGCACTCTGGGCACAAAGCCCCCTCCAGAGCCAGTGGAGTATCACATCCACTACCTCTGTCCTTAGCAGGATGAAGCACTCTGGGCACAAAGCCCCCTCCAGAACCAGTGGAGAAAGGCATCCACTACCTCTGTCCTTAGCAGGATGAAGCACTCTTGGCACAAAGCCCCCTCCAGAACCAGTGGAGACTGTCATCCACTACCTCTGTCCTTAGCAGGATGAAGCACTCTGGGCACCATGCCCCCTCCAGAACCAGTGGAGACTGTCATCCACTTGAGAGACTGTGGCTTTGCACTCCCCAGGATTGAACAGTGGGCAACCCACCCACTGTAGAGACTTGAGAGACTGTGGCTTTGCACTCCCCAGGATTGAACAGTGGGCAAACCACCCACTGTAGAGACTTGAGAGACTGTGGCTTTGCACTCCCCAGGATTGAACAGTGGGCAACCCACCCACTGTAGAGACTTGAGAAACTGTGGCTTTGCACTCCCCAGGATTGAACAGTGGGCAAACCACCCACTGTAGAGACTTGAGGGACTGTGGCTTTGCACTCCCCAGGATTGAACAGTGGGCATGTGGCCCCCTCGTGGATTTGGCGTCGTGCACTCAACTGGCTGAGGTGCCCCCCCTTTCCCACCCCCTGAGGTGCCTGTTTAGTTGCTCTCTGATGCCCCTGCAGTGTTCTCTCCGTCATGGTCGGGGATCTTGTGTGGGCCTCGCCCATACCGTGTGGTCCCAGTGTTCCACGGACTTTATTAGAGCACTACCTGGACTACTATGCTTGGTATATATTTTGTACATGGTGTATATATATATATTTCTGCCTGCTTGCTTTTAATATATTACAATGGTTACACTCATTTCCTTTTGTCTTTGCATTCTTCCGGAGGGGTTGGGGGGTGTAACTGTGATGTATTGATATGCATTAGTGTGTGTGTTGTAGTGGGTGAGGGTGGGGGTGTTGCGTGTGTATGTCCCTGTTTTTTCCCTCCCCCCCCTGTGTCGTAGGTGCAGTAGTCACCGTGGTCTTCGCCGCCGGCATTTGTGCTCCTGGTAGAGGAGTAGGAAGACTAATGCAGGTAGAATTTGGAGTTCCGGATCCATGGCGTCCTCGTTCCTCGTGGGGTGTGTAGAGGTGAGCGTTTTTCCTTTGGAATTCCTGTTTCCGCCGTATTTTTATCCACGGTGAATCCGCCCCAGAAAAGGTGGCGGATTGGCCTGTTGTGATACTGTGGGCGGTACATTGTCCTCCGCCTGTCTGTTGGCAGTGACCGCCAAGCTGTTTGTTTGTACCGCCGTGGCGGTCGGAGTGTTAAAGTGGCTGTCTTTGTTGGCGGTTTCCCCCACGGTCGTAATAGCAAAAAAAAATCTGCCGGCCTGTTGGCGGTCTTACCGCCACCTTATCACCGTCCGCCAGAGTTGTAATGACAACCTATATCACCTATCTTCAAAAGTGGAGAAAGATCACTCCCCAAAAATTACCACTTAATTGCCCTCATCGACAATGAGGCAAAGTACTTCACAGGAACTTTGCTGGAACATCTGTCAGCTTGGGCCGCAGAAAAGGGTATAATACCCTTCAATCAAACTGGGTTTTCACAAACATCCAACACAACAACAAATATCATAGTCATATCACTCCTTATTGATAAGGTGAAGGCACTAAAACAATCAATGCATTTGTGCTTTATTGACTTTACGGCTGCCTTTGAACATGTGGAGAGGACTAGGCCCTGGAGGAAATTATCACTCTAGGGAATCCCACAGCCCCTCCTGGACTTGATAATAGCTCCCCATACTGATAGGTGGGTACAAGTAAAGCTGGAAGCAGGTACACACCTCTCCAGTAAGATACCAACCAGCAAAGGGCTGAAGCAGGGGTGCGTCCTGGCTTCCACATTGTAGAACCTGTACTTAGGTGATTTAGCGAGGCCCTTGATACCTGTAACCCACACGCCCTAAGGCTTGGGGGCCAGCCTTTGTTGAGCCTCATGTACGTGGATGATCTAGTACTAATCAGCCATACCAAGGTAGGCCTCCAACAGGAATACTGATAGAAAACATTCTGACTAATAATTTTGATAAAACTCGCACAGTAACAATTAGTAACAGGAAGAAAGACCTCCAGGGTGGCAATGGCGCAACAAACGGCTTCAGTAAGCAAACAAATATAAATATCTAGGAGTGATTATTGATAAATCAGCCAACTTCATGCAACAAAGGAGCACAATATCAGGTAAAGACCTGGCCTTAGCAGTGGCCATAAAAAGACAAAGCAACTACATCAACTTCTGGAACAAAATAAGGGCAGCAACCCCACACCCTCAATTGCCAACTATGGCAGGAGCTCCAACAGAAGGCCTCTTTGCCCACTAGAGTACACCTCAATAAGCTCCTTGGCTCTAACAGGGCTCACCCAACTATGGGAGACTTCCACCAGCCACCTTATCTTTGAAAAGTGGTCTGGAAATCCATCAAGATTCAATCTTTAGTAGAGGGTAAGATGTCCTTTTCAGGGAGGGCCCACACCTTGATGCCAATAAACTCCTATATTGCTCTGGTGCCACAGCAATATATCAGCCTGGGCTTCTCAAGACATATCAAAGATCAGTTTTGGCTGTACCACTTGGGGCTGTTACCTTGGACCTTAAACCTACCCCCCTGGCTAAGAGTCTCAACAAATACAATCTGTTGCCTGTGTAGTGCCAACACTTAAGACATACTGCACCTGCTCTGCACCTGCGAAAATCTGTCAACAGAAAGGAAATCACATCAGAAAAACGTATTTAATGAAAGGGGAGTACGCACAAGTAGACAAGCCATGCCGGCCTTCTTTCCCTCTGGTAATCCATAGTTTTACTGCCAGCTGGTAACATTTCTTACTCTCGCAAATAGAAACCTACTCGGGCCACCATAACAACTTGGTTTAAGAACAACGAATAGGTAATATGTATATATGCACCTTTGGCTGTTTATTTTAAGTAACCATGACTCTATGCAGGTAGGTAAGGTCCACAATTCTGTCTAGCATGCAGCACCTGACAGGCTATGACACTTGCACTCCTTGCTTACTGATGAAAAGATGACATCTTGAACAAGCAGATTATGCGATGCATTGCGTTTTAGGAATTATTAATTAGTTACAGAAAAAAATGCACACATTATGGCTATATGTGGTGTGATATGTTTTATATATTTAAGTTCTAAATGATAGGCATTTTACATTTCAGTTTTAAATGCTAGTTGTTTTACTGCAATGGTTTTGAGTAACTATACAAATAAAGATGAACGTGAACTATGTGCACAGACAAGCAGTTTTACTGATAAAAGTGTATAGCGGACAGACCATAATATATGGAAATCAGGTTTTAGTGAACGTTTATCATTTTCACATCTCTAAGAAAAGTGTCTTGATTTGTTTTGATCCCACTAAGATCTTTCCATACTGCTGATATATTTTAAAATATTTATAGAGTTCATTTACAGGTATTTCAGTTTGTTTATGTGTTAAAAAAAATTGACACACTATAGTCTTTTCTTTCACATATCCTGTAACCCAGCAATATTGTCACACAGGTCACTGGACAAAATGTTATCACTTTGTTGTCAGATAAAGAAAAGTATGCACCAATCTCCTCAGTAAAAGATTAAGCAGCAATTTCTCAGAAATCATAGCCTTCCATTTGACCTCTGTAGTTGAAGCCACACTATATCTGGCAGGATAAAAAAAAACTGATGGCATCTTTATTGCTCATTCACCTTCTGAACTCCAGCAAGGTTATTTTAGGTGTGCTGCAGCACCCCCACACCTCTGTACTTCCAGCATCTATATCTGCTATCTTCCTTGCTGTGACACAGAACACAATCAGTAATGTAATGTAATGTAATTTGGATGTGTAGGTCAAAACAAATACTCCCATAATGGCTTCTAGGTGCTATTGCCTCAGAAGGACATCCTCAAAAATTGTGGCAAAAAGAGAGAAAGGAAACTCATAGATGACTGAAATTAGAAAAACTTTGTCTGAAGAACCAGGGGCCAGATTTAAGGAAAAGTGGCGCACTACAGTGCTTTACCAAAATTGCCAGCGCCGTGCTGCATCACTTTAGAAATTCAGGGATGCAGTATATTTAAGGGAATACTGAGCACTCCTGCATTTCCCCCTGTGCTGGCACTAAATGTAGCTGCCAGCGCCAATGGGGCATCCTTGCACTATTGTGCAAGGATGTCTACATTGAGGGGTATGGTTGTTTATGTGCAGGAAGGTGTCATTTCCTGCACATAAACAATCACTGATGGCGCTTTGCACTTCTGTGTGTGCTGCAGAATGCAGCACACACAGAAGTGACAAAGTGTCATTTTCAAATGATTGTTTATGTGCAGGAAGGGACACCTTCCTGCACATAAACAAACATTTCTGGCATTTTGCTTTTTCTGTGCATGTGGTAGAATGCAGGATGGATAGAAAAAGCAAAAAACAAGGAGGAATAAAAGTATTCCTCCTCGTTGCGCCCTGCTAACGCCACCCCCGGGGTGGCATTAGATTTTGGAGCTGCCTCAGGATTATGAGATTTCATATATCTGAGGCAGCGTCAAAATGCAATGGGTGTTGCTGTGGCATGCCCACAGCAACACCCATTGCACACCCCTTTCACGCACAGTGCTGTGTGGGAAGGGGCCATATTTACAAGGTAGCGTTAAGCCACCAAAAGTGGCATAACGCCACCTTGTAAATACATCGCTGTGCTTAGCGCCACAGGAGCGTCACTAAAAGTGACACTCCTGTGGCGCTGGGGGCCTATAAATACGGCCCCTAGTTTGAAGGTGTTTTAAGAAATGAGAATGATCATGACTAGTGCAGATCTCGAGCAAATTGTTCCACAGTCTGTTTCCAACAACAGCAGCAGAGCTGCTCCCTCCCCTGATTCTACAAAATGTTGGAGAGAGAATGTAAAAAGAGTTGGAAGATTACAAAGATCTTGCCAGACAGTAGGGATAAAGCACTTTCTGTAGGTAATGAGGTCCTGAATTGTGCATTGCTCTTTTGATATGCACTGTCAAAGCCAATAGTTCTCTGCAATAAAAGGTGAACCATAGGCTTTGTCAATCATTTTTTGATTGCCCTTCCCATGCAAATGCATGCACCGTGCCTCATGTGCTCACATGACTGCCAATCTTGTAATGGGGTTTCAGTTTAAAAAAAACCATTGTACGGTGGTCACCAATACGTATACTTGAGTGATAATAGCCCTGCACATATTTGCCACAGCGCCTGCATATGTGTGCATTTAGACGTAGGGCAGCCACTTACCTTTTTATAATGTACTAATATGAATAAAAGTGCATGGCTTGTGGAAAATAAAATGGAAGCAATTGGCACAACAGTACTTTGTAGCTTCCAGGGCCTTATCAAACAAATCAGTAAAATTAAAATATTGAAGATAGGGTGCAGCACCTGAAGTGGGATGGGATGCATTGATGTGTTGTGGAGGGGAAGAGAAAAAGAGGATGAAGATTAAATGGAGCAAGCGACGGTGAAAGCAGGCAAAAACATGTATTCCATTGGAGTGCTAAATGCAAAATGACACCTAAAGTTGGCAGTGCAGGAATACAACTCATTCAGTCACAACACAATGAGGTGGGAATGGTCCTATGTAGGACGAAACACAAGAAAAAGAACAACAGTGATTGAAGCAAGAATAGTCAAATGAGAGTGACAACCGACCATCCTGTCAAGAGCAAGGGGCTGTCCCACTGCCCTCTCCACATGTATGTAATGTGTGGGAAGCAACTCCTCTCCATTGCTTACACAGTATCCAAAATGCTCTTCTTTGTGCCTTGTGAATGAATCAAATAAGAATGTGTGTTAGACTTGGCATCCTTGGCGTGGTCTCCCCTAACTGTGTGCCTCTGTTTCCCAGGTTGTTGATGTGTTCTGTGATTATCATTTTCTAAGGGAAATCTCTTTTCAAGGTTGACATTCCAGTTCAGAGTCCCAAGTACTTACCTGTTTGTTTAGATGAGAGCACCCATTGGGAAGTGTGTCCTCTGCACGAACAGCTCAATCCTTGATTATTTCACAATATTTTATGATAACGGAATTACTTTGATTGTCGTGATTGTCGTATTATGAGCGCATGTAGTTGAGATGTTAATTCTCCATTTCTATTTAGCTTTTAAATGTTTCAGCAACACAGTCTCCCTTCTAGGGATACTGCTTCCTACCCTGCATCTTTTTCTTTGCACATGGCAGCATTCACCCTTTTCCAAGTTCTGCGTAGCCTTTCAAACCTAGGAAGTTGACCTAGTGCACATCAGTTATAATGTACATCCTAATTATAGACCAGCCACCAATTATTAATTATGAACTTCATTAAACATGCTTTTCGTGGACGCATGCTTCAAGTGGAGATGACTGTGCTTTTAATGTCCGTGTTTCTTGTATATAAATACTCACCAGGGGTAAAAAGAATCCTACTCATGTTGCATCTTTTTATATATGTGTGTATTATGTGTGGGTTTCATATAACTATAACTCTCAAAGGAAGGTGATAGAATGAATTATCTAGTGCATAGTCCACAGAAAATGCAGTTAGTGATGGCTACTCTGTCTGTAATGCATATATCCAAATTACTAGGCCCAAACTCAATTGCTTCTCAATGGTTCTGTTCTATCAATAAAACTAGATGAAGTGTTTGAACAATCGGCGTCTCTCGCGAGATGCTTAAATTTTTCATTGTGCCTGATCCCGGCCTAATTTTCAATTCAGATATTTCATCTTCTATACTAGATCATTTATAACACATCCTCCATGTACCTTTAAATATCTCTAAGGATGCTGGATTAATTAGTTGGATAAGGAACAGCATGCAGCAAAATAGGAAACAAAGAAGACACACAAACTTATTAGTAATGCACAGACATGTGCACTCCCTCTCTCTCTCTGACCATTATTGGTCAGAGAAGATGTTTGGATACACAAAGGCATGTGTGGCTGTATCATTTAAATATATGATGTCATGTATGCGAACAAGTTGTTTGCCCAGTCACATGGAAGAAATAGAAGTATTGGACAGTCAGATCATCTACCAGCTTCCTCACCTGGATAATGGTATTAAGGGAAGCAATAGTGATTAATTTGAAGGTGAAAGTTTGTTGGTCCGTTCTCTATCTATTCTGGTAATTGCTTCCAGTGTTTTATTTATTTTGCTTATGCAGGATTTTAGAGTGTCTCTCTGCCTCCAGCGACCATTCCCTACTGGTTTCATGCATTATCCTATGCTTTCATCACTGTGCCTGGTCAGCAATGTCAGGGCAGCTTTTGGCCATAACACCTGACCTTCACTCCTCTCCCAAGCCTGTGGTGGCCGCAGTGGTTTTGCCAGTTAAGGTATGTTTGGGACACAGTGTCTCTGGGCTGAGGTATGCATGTGGGCATACATCTACCTGCATTACCAAACAGAATACCAGATGTTTCTAGAACTTACTAACTTCCAAAGACATTTATTCTGTGTTTTCTGGGTGTGTAGTTGCAAGACCTCCCTTTGGCTTGTTATACCCTCCTGGGTTTTTGACGATGCTGCAGGTTGCTTTTATGTCAGCAATCATCTGTTTCCTGTTATCTAGGCAGTGGTAAAGTGCCATCGACCATGTGATCAGGGTACATTTACTATCACCTGTGACTGGAAACTGGAGTCTGGAGGGTGGTAGTATTGTTAAGAGCAGTAGTGTGGTTTGCCTGTGTGTGACCTATTCCTCTTACAGCACACAGTTGTGGTGCATTTGCATTCTTGTGGAGAGTCTACACGAATTGAGGATAACTACATCATGCTATGTACCCAGAAATGGTTTGGCACATAAAGTGAAGCATTGCTTGATTTCATAACTCACTGCTGAGGCTGGCATGTCCTTTGTTATGAAAGAAGATAAAGAAATGTCTGTGAGACTTTTTAATGGTTTTATGTTTTCTATTGATGGTCCCTACTGACAGTTCCTGGGTTTATGGGAAGTGCAACTGATGCTGCAGAAGCCTGTCTTCACTTTTCCCATCTACTGTTATGTCAAGGGGAATGTGAAATTTTATGTCTTATGGGGCTTGGGTGTTTTGGTCACTCGTTATATGGCCTGGCACACAAGTAGTTGTGTCTTTGTAATGAAGCTGCATCCAGAAGTTGTAGTCTCCAAGTGTTGATTCATAAAGCCAGTGACTCTCAAATGTGGTGCTCCCTCCACCAGTCGGCAAGCAACTGCCTGTGAATAGAACATCATAACAAATGACAATACGATTGGAATGCCTGTGAGTAAAGGTATTTTGATCTTAAATAACTTATATTGTAAATACCTATTGCTTTAAGATCAGAATTGGAGTTCAGGCAGACCTAGACAGTATTCATGACCCCAGAGTAGCATGGCATAGTGTATGTATGGACTTTATAGGTCTGATGTCAAACTTAGATCGTGGTAGGAGACTTGCCGTGTTAATGGTAGATGGGCATTCAAGCTGATTGGTGGCAAATTTTCTTGCTGAAATTTCAACGAGAATGGCAATAAATGCCTTACATGAAGTTTTCACAGATGAGGATTTCCCAGTTGTGATTATCACTGATAATGGTATCCAATTAACATCAGAGGACATGAAAGACATTTTACTTACTTGTGGGGTAAAATATTCACGCACTGCTTTATATAATCCTCAAGCCAACGGAATTGTTGAGAAAGTGAACCACATGGTTAAAGGTGTGTTACAGTTGGCTGTAGCCAACAGGTTGGATGTGGAGGATCTAATATCTGATTTGATTTGGGCCCATCGCACAGCAGAATATTCCATCACAGGAAACGCCTTTTTTATGAGGAGAGAAAGGAAACCCATTTCTAAACATAGTCCCTGTTGGATGAGAGATTTGACTGAAGGAAATAGTTTTTATACTAATAATAAATAATTGGTAATCAATAGTAGAATTAGAATTGCACCAGGTGATAGGTTGTTAATAAGATCTGGGTGTGCTAAGAAGGGGTTAAGTAAATTTCGATGACCTTGTGAAGTGAAGAATGTGTAGAGGTGGCATGTAGCTTTATTCAATAGTGAGCATTGGAACTTAAGAAGAGCTTCCACAAATTGTACAACAGGATGTGTGGGTAAAAATATTGAAGATGAAAGATGCAGTAGTTTTATGTTAATAAAAGTTGAGGAGGTTGTAAACATAGTGCCAGTGCAAGCAGAGGTCCCAATGTTGACTATAGTAATAGGAGTCTGGTTAGCAGAATTCCTAGGCGAAGGCGGCCTCCTAATTATCTTCAATAGTTTGTAAGATAAAGTATATTTCTGAACTATGAAAAAATAATAACAATTTGATATTTTGTTGTTGCTTTTACTCAAATATTCTTCATAGTGAACTCTGATTTGGGACTATTCATCCTGCCAGCCGTCTCATGGCAATCACCTACATACAAAACTCTGTCTGAAGTTGGACTCCCCTATGCACATGTTGTTTCCTCCATTAAAGTTGCTACCTTTCCCTTCCAATTGTCCTTGCCCCTACACATCCTGGAAAAGTGTCCCTTTCACCCACACTTCCTACACTCCTTCCCTATAGCGTAACAATTCTTGTCATCTGGTGAATGATAGCCTCTGCCTCATCTACTTCAAGCTTGCTAGGTGTTTTACTGTTACTGGTGTTTTTTGCAATTTTAGTTGCCCACTTAAACTTGAGACAACCTCCTAGCTTTTATTCATAAAGCCAGTCACTCTCAAATGTGGTGCTCCCTCCACCAGTTAGCAAGCAACTGCCAGTGAATGGAACACCCTAACAAACGACAATCATTTGGAATTCCTGAGTTAAGGCATTCTGATGTTAAAGCAATAGGTATTTAAAATATAAGTACATTACAATATTGTGCACAATATTGTCTCAATGACTCTTTGTAGGGATGAAGAGGAATAGTGATGGGCCCTTCTACAGTTTTGGACTGATTAGTCAGCATGGGAGGATTCTTTTCTTGATTGTAAGCTGTGGCATTGTCAGAAGAACAAGGATGTTGATGCTGTCTCTGTTTGGTCCTTCGCTAAAACCTTCCCTTCTCATTTGATGTATTTCTCTGCAGGATTAGCTTATGTGTGGGTGTAAGCCACAATTGTGTGATGTTTGAATTTTCTTGGAAGATCTGTACATTGACATAGTTCATTAAGTACAGCATCATCTGTCTAATGAGACAGGGGCATGTAAGGAGGATGATATCTGTTGTGCTTGTTGTGGTGGTGAAGGTGAGTATACCAATGTGCATGCTGTGCTATTGTCTGTGAGTCAAAGGTGAATTCCAATGTTTCCTTCACCCCATTTGATTTCACCCCATTTACTGTGTTCCTTTTGTAGGATGTTAGAAATGGGGTCTTTAGTTGGCAGTGATTTGCACCATGTCTAAGTAGAGACCCTCATTCTAGTCAGGGTAATGGAATCACACAGCTAAGATAGGCCCCTTAGTAGCTTGGCACAAGCAGTCAGGCTTATCTCAGAGGCATTGTGTAGAGTATTTGTACACACACACACACACACACACACACAGTGAAAACACTACTAAAGGACTCCACACCATTTTCAAATAAATAGCCAATAGCCTGTTCAAAAATCCAACACACACAAGTATAGATATGAATTTTCAAAGATTAAATCTTAGTATAGTGCTTAGAAACACTTTATCACCAACTGGGGCTATCACAGTGTCTTAACAGAGTTGCTTCCAACACTCCGACGCCACTCACAAAGGAGTGCGGCTAGCCACTGAGTCGCATGGACCCAGGGTACAATATCTTGAAAAATGATGAGGAAACAAAGACGTTGCATGGTGTTGGGGAAATGAGGTGTCACTGGAGCTGGTGTGGCGTCGGGTCCTTACTGCTACCAGGGAGGTGAGGCATCGGTTCCTTACTGCTAGGCAGGTGAGGTAAGGTGTTAGTTCCTTACTGTTGTAGGGGAGGTGATGCAGTGTCAGTTGCGAGACATCCGTTACTTACGACACAGCACAGTCAATGAATCCAGCAGGTCAGATGTGAGGCATTGACTTTGTGATGTCGCATTCATACCACAAGGCCACAGGTGTTGCGGCAAAGTCAGAGTTGGGTGCCACAGATGTCAGTGACATGGCACCCTGGACTCACGCTGTGGTGGGACTTTAAAGCTGCTGCAGTGGTGTTGGGCCTGCATTGTAGATCGGGGTAGTTGCACTCAGCAGGGACCACTGCTCAGGTGCAGACAGCATCACAGATTCAGAGAACGATACCAGTTCCAAAGTTGTTCTGGAGACAATGTGCTTAGCTTCTTCTTGGTTGCACCAGAGCTCACTTCCAAGGGCACAGGAACTGGTTTTGGCACCACCTGGCAAGTCAGGACTCTAAGCAAGAGAGCCCGGGCACTGGCAAGGGAGGTCTTTGATGGCCCTGAAACTTCATAACAGAAAGCAAGCTCAGTTCAAGCCCTTGGAGAACTTTGGAAAGCTGGATGTGGAAAGCCAAGTTCAGTCCTTTCACTCCCAGGATAGAAGCAGCAAGCAGCAGGCCCTCCTACAGCATCCAGCTCTGCTTCCTGGTAGAATGTTCTCAGTCCAGAAGTATTCCAACTCTGTAGTGTCAGAGTCCAATTTCTGTCTTTGAAGTAGGCAAACTTCAAAGAGAAGTCCTTGCAGTGCACAAGACCCTGCCTTTCTCTGCCCTGTCCCCACACACACTCCAGGGGGTTGGAGACTGTTTGTGTCAGGACAAGCACAGCCTTATTCAGGTGCAAGTGTCAGCTCCTCCCATCACTCTAGCTCACAAAGGCCCATCAGCCTAGTGATGGGCCATCAGGATATGCAGGGCACACCTCAGCTCCCTTTGTATGACTGTCTAGAGTGAATACAACTGTCACCCTAACCTAGACATGTATTCAGCAGACAGACAGAGGCACAGAATGGTTAAGCATGAAAATGTCCACTTTCTAAAAGTGGCATTTTCAAACTTACAATTCAAAAACAAACTTCACCAAAATATGTGTTTTTAAATTGTGAGTTCAGAGACCCTAACTCCATATCTCTATCTACTCCAAATGGGAAATTACACTTAAAAGATATTTCAAGGCAATCCCGATGTTATCCTTTGGGAGGGATAGGCCTTGCAATTGTGAAAACTGAATTTAGCAGTATTTTGCTATCAGGATATGTAAAACACACCAGTGCATGTCCTATCTTTTAAATACAATACACCCTGCCCAGGGTGCTGCCGTGGTCCCACTTAAGGGGTGACTTACATGTAGTAAAAGGGGAGTTTTTTGGCTGGCAAGTGGGTTCACTTACAAGTCAAAATGCGTTGGCAGGCCTGAGACAGGTTTGCAGGGCTACTCATGTGGGTGGCACAATCAGTGCTGCAGGTCCACTGTTAGTATTTGATTTACAGGCCCTGGGCACACCTGATGCACTCTACTAGGGGCAAATGTAGATTTTCCTAGTAATTTATGACGGAAAGTCTTAATTTTATTAAAGACCGGAGGCGAATATTATGCGTTCTTTTCTTACTTTATTTTGAATAGCAGCAGTCAAGAAACTACAGCTCCCAAAAGGATTAGCAACAGGCTAACCAATGGGAGTAAAACAGGAACTAAAACTATACCAATCAGCAGAGGCCATAAACCATAGAGAGTACCCTTGTCTGCAACATCCCTCTTTTCTTGAACGAGCAAGTCAGATAGAGTCATAAAACAGTGGGTAAATAAGTCCGACAATTGCCAAAGCCAAGGAAACGGAACAAAATTATTGTCCTACAGCAATAAACCGAGAGGACGATGAAGGAGGAAGATGATCTTGAGTAGGTTGCGATGACAAATCCAGAGGTTTCTTCTTGTAAAAGGAGAGGATGGAGCCAGCGGCGTTATACGGAAGCTGGAGGCAATGCAGGAGTCGCTGGGAGGGAGAAAGAAAGTACTTATTAATAAAAGTTCTGTGGTGGGATAATATTCGCCTCCATGTCTTTAATAAAATTAAGAATTTCCGTCATAAATTACTAGGAAAATCTACATTTTATGACACGACCGGAGGCTCTATTATGCGAGTTTAAAGCTTGTCAATAACTAATGATGAAGCAGTTCTAACAGGTTTACAATAGAAGGTTTTGAAAACATTGTCATTAGACCAATCTGCTGACCTGAGAATGTCCTCTAAACTGGACCCCAGGGCGAAGGCCTTGGAGGCCATGGCTCCACTGAATGAATGGGCTCCAAAAACAGAGATGTCAATCCCCACTAGGGACATAATCCATTTAACCCAACGTGCCAAAGTTGCAGAAGTCACCGGATTGTGAGGTTTGCGAAAGGAGATCAACAATTGATTGGAAGAGGACGTTCTCAGGTTACCAGTTCTTTTTTCATATTCTTTTAAACAAAGACCCACACATAGTTTTGGTTTATCAGGAAAAAAAGGATAGAAGACAGAATGTAAATTAGTTTTGGTGCGTTTGGAAATATGAAATAAAACACCTGAAGGTAAGAACTGACGGGCAGACACGTCTAAAGACTTAACATCCGATACCCTTTTGATAGAAATTAAGCATAGAAACATAGTAAGCTTGGCATAAAGCATTTTAAGAGAAATGCTTGAATTATCTGGCCAAGAAAGGAGTAGATTCAATACTAGGGAAACGTCCCAGACATGGGAATATTTGGCAGTAGGGGGTCTCGAGAGTTTCACGCCTTTTAAGAGACGACAAATCAAGGGATGGGTCCCGATAGGCTTGCCATCAATATTCAAGTGGTTCATAGATATAACGGATCTGTAAAGGTTTACTGTCCGATATGACTTACCCAAACCCGCCTGGGCAGCTAGGAAGTTGATAATTAAATTCAAATCTGCTGAAAAGGGATTGGCACATTTTCCCACACACCAGCTTGACCAAAGAGTCCAAGCTAATTTGTAGGCTCGCCTTGTGCCAGGAGTCCATGCGTTATTGATGAACTCCGAAGCTTCTGACGAAATAGAGAAGGACTGTTGGGTAGACCGGAAATGTGCCAGGCTGAAAGGGTTAATGATTTGTTGAGAATCAGATTGTGGGGACACCCGAAAGGGTCTAGAAGCAGGGACGGAAACGTCGGGAGTAAGATTGGAAAGTCTACCGTTAGTGGAAACCAAACCTGTGATTGCCAGAAGGGGACTAACAGGACAAGGGACGCCTTTTGACGTCTGACCTGATTTAAGACTCTGTTGATTAGAATAAAGGGAGGGAAAGCATAATTGAGAGTTCCGGACCAATCGTGAAGGAAAGTGTCTGTAGCTATGGCCAGAGGATCTGGGCGCCAACTGAAAAAAAGTGGAAGCTGAGTGTTGAGTCTGGACGCAAAGAGATCTACCTGAAAAGGACCCCATTTTCTTTCTATTTGACGGAAGACAGAGTGGTGTAATTTCCAATCGCTGGAATCCGAGAGATGGCGCGAATGCCAGTCTGCATTGGAATTCAAGGAGCCTGGGAGATATTCGGCTAGGAGGGAAAATTTGTGGGACAGACAAAATTCCCAGAGGCTCTTGGCCAGAAGAGCAAGAGGCCTGGACCTGGTGCCTCCTAAGTGGTTGATGTAATGAACCGCGGATATATTGTCCATGCGGAGCAGAATGGAGCATCGTGCTCTGTTTTTCGTAAAGCTTCTCACCGCAAAAGAGCCTGCAAGAAGCTCTAAACAATTTATGTGCAATCTGGACTCCTCTGCGGACCATGTACCACCAGTCGATATCGAACCACAGCAGGCGCCCAAGCCCGTGAGACTTGCATCTGATTCTAACACAAGATCGGGCACAGAGGGGAAGATGGATCTGCCGTTCCAAGCCTCTAAATGGGATATACACCATTGAATTTCCATTTGAGACTCTTGATCTAGAGACACGAGGTCGGAGAAGGCCAACCCTCGACGGAGATGAAGGATTTTTAGACGCTGGAGGGCGCGGTAATGAAGGGGTCCTGGGAAGATGGCCTGGATCGAAGAAGAGAGAAGGCCGACGACCCTTGCAAGAGCTCTGAGGGAAATAGTGTATTTTTGAAGAGTTAGAACCGACTCTTTTTTGATTGCAGAAACCTTGGAAAGAGGAAGGAGAAGGGAGGCCAAAACCAAATCTATCTGGAAGCCCAGAAATTCTACTTGTTGAGAGGGAACCACCACGGATTTTTCGTGATTTATAAGGAAACCGAGTTCTGCGAGGAGAGTGGATGTTATCTGTAGATGAGACAGCAGGGAAGATTTGCTCTGGTGCATGATCAGTATATCATCGAGATAGATAATAAGTCTGATGCCCAGGGATTGAAGGTAGGTAACCGGTTTCAAAAGTTTTGTGAAGCACCAAGGTGCCGACGATAGGCTGAATGGAAGGGAGGAAAAATGATACATTTTTGAATTCCAATGAAATTGTAAATATTTTTTGTGAGAAGAATGAATAGGAATGGTCAGGTATGCGTCCTGCAAATCTAGTCAGACTAGCCAATCGAATTGGAGTAAAATATCCCTGAGATGGATGATGGTTTCCATCTTGAAGTGTCGATAGACGACAAATTGGTTGAATGATTTTAGGTTGATTACTGGTCTTACAAGATCTAAGGGATCGATTAGAGAGTCCTCCAATCTGGCTGATTCGGCAAAATCAAAAATTCATGCTAGGGTTCCGACAACGTCCAGGAGTTTATCCTGGCACGTGGTCCAGGCCTTGTCTACCCCCTTGCGGGGATCTTTACCGAATTTGGTAAAGAACGTAATGAGTGACTCGTCAATAGCTGGAGTTACTGTAATGTTGGAATCCAACGATGGTCTAGGACATTCTGATTTTAGTTTGGAACGCGTCTGTTTATCTAAAGGTAGACGTAAGCGGGAAGAAATATATTCACCCACGTGGTCCAACAGGAGCCACTCCGTTGAATTAGGATGGTGAATGAGAGACGGATCAAACATGGGAACACCCTCTGAATCAAACACACTGGAAGAGGGGCCACCTGAAGAAAGTTTGATACGTTTGGGGTGAGGAGAGGATGGGGAAAACGTATCATCAGGATTATCGGACTGAGATAAATCGTCCATGTCCTCATCATCTGTGTCCAATATTTTTGAGATAACAATCTTTTTTGGTGCAGGAATATGTTTTGTTTTTAATTTACATTTCAATTGTGACGTCGGTTTTTTGGCGGAATTCACCTCCTTCATAGGAGGCCTGGGAGGAATCAAGTCCTCAGTCTGGTGTGAGGCAAGCTCACTCTCTGTCTGTGCGCCTTTACCTGGTTTAAAAGAAGTTATTTTCCGTTTTCTGCTTTCCCCCGCAGAATGGGCCATAGAATTGGACACCATGGACATTACTGAGTTCTCAATGTTTTTTGACATTTTATCCATTGATGCTTTTAGATCATGTTTCACTGAGGATTGTATTAAATTGTTTAAATCCTGTTTGAACGATTCCTCATCCTCCTCAGAGTCAGGCCTTAAAGGTGAACTATCAAGATCCATAATAAAATTATTGTGGACAATAAACACCAGAGCAATAAACACAGAAATGTAACTAAATGTACTCTGAGGCCGGGAGAGTTATTGGGTAGTCAGGGGTTAATGAGAGCAACATGCTCTCTATGGCACGATACGGCTCCTCCCCGAGGGCGGGGACGAAAGGGAGAGCCAGGCGGGAGATTTGCAGGTGAAGAATGACGTCAGAAGGAGCAGGACAGGAAGGTTTGGCTCCAGTGTAAAGCCGGAGTCCTGAAAAACCGCTTCCAGACGAGCTGCGGCACACGCGAAGGTTCGTGAGCAACTCCGTCTGTCAGACGTGCGATATATTTGGAGCGCGCTGACAGAACACAGCGAGAAAGTTGCAATTAGAACGTGCAGCGGTTAGCGCGCGTTCAGAAACCAACGGCTGCACGAAGGTGGGGGGGGAGTATTAATATGTCGCGCAGAAAAGAATGTTGGCAACCCAATATAAAAACAATATATTACACTAAAAAGACATTACCGCATGGAAAACATTTAAGTAAACGGAAGACCAAAAGAGTGTACTTATCTTGACTGCGAGCAGCAAGAAAAGAGGGCTGCTTGCAGTCAAGGGTACTCTCTATGGTTTATGGCCTCTGCTGATTGGTCTAGTTTTAGTTCCTGTTTTACTCCCATTGGTTAGCCTGTTGCTAATCCTTTTGGGAGCTGTAGTTTCTTGACTGCTGCTATTCAAAATAAAGTAAGAAAAGAGCGCATAATAGAGCCTCCGGTCTTGTCATAAAATTAGTAAATCCCACTAGCCAATCATGTAGAAACCAATCAGCAGATTTTTCAGACAGACAGCATATGCACCTTAGCACTATTTAGCAGTAGTAACATGGCCAGAGTACAAAATTGAAGGAAGAAGGCAAAAAGTTTAGGGATAACCCTACAAAATGGGGCTGGTTCAACATCATAGTTTTTTTTTTTTTTACAATATAGTTGTTAGTTCATAGAGATGGGTGAGCCAGACTATTGTCAGATGTCTGCCTCTATCTGAGCTCAAGACCCTCAAAATGAGCTGAGCTCTAATCTGGCTTCTGCATACCACCCAAGATCTGACCTGACGCTCCAAGAATTAATGAAAAATACACTACTCCTTGATATCAACAGTAAAGGGAAAACAATATTCATCTAGTGGTGGGAAGGCACAATGTGAAACCTAGCAATTTTCCTGGCTTCCCCACTTGCCCAAAATGTGTGATCCTAGGCATTTTTTTATTTTACTTTACTGTGCTTCCCTTTTCCATATTGAATTTAAGAGCCCTTTGAAATACGCACGTTTAGGGTGTGAGCTATACAAACACCTCTCTTGTATCTGATTTAGATAGGCTATAATGCTACTCTGTGTAAGAATGTATGAAATAATCTAATCCACAAACAGAGTACACATGACTATGGGCTTGGCAGGGGTTCAGTGGAGATGAATATTTTTAAGTTCACGTTTAAAAACTGTCCATTTTGATGTATGGCTCTTAATGTAGTGATATAATATGATGTACTAAGTTGAAACTATTGTGCATGTTGAACAAATGCACTCTTTTGAATTTGAAGAATTTAGGGCCATATTTATACTTTTTGACGCAAAACTGCGCTAACGCAGTTTTGCGCCAAAAAAATTTGCGCCGGCTAACGCCATTCTGAAGCACCATGCGGGCGCCGTATTTATTCAATGATGTTAGCCGGCGTTAGCCGCCGGCGCTGTCTGGTGTGCGTTAAAAAAAACGACGTACACCAGGCAGCGCCGGCGTAGGGGGAAAATGGCGTATGGGCGTCCACAAATGGTGCAAGTCAGGCTGAGGCAAAAAAACCGCCACAACCCGATTTGCGCCATTTTTTTACGACGCCCATCCCCCATTGAAATGACTCCTGTCTTAGCAAAGACAGGAGTCATGCCCCCTTTCCCAATGGCCATGCCCAGGGGACTTCTGTCCTCTGGGCATGGTCATTGGGCATAGTGGCATGTAGGGGGGCACAAATCAGGCCCCCCTATGCCACAAAAAAAAATTAAAACAAATACTTACCTGGACTTACCTTAATGTCCCTGGGGTGGGTCCCGCCATCCTTGGGTGTCCTCCTGGGGTGGGCAGGGGTGGCAGGGGGTGTCCCTGGGGGCAGGGGAGGGCACCTCTGGGCTCATTCTGAGCCCACAGGTCCCTTAACGCCTGCCCTGACCCAGGCGCTAAAATCCGGCGCTAATGCGGGTTTTTTAGACCCGCCCACTCTCGGGCGTCATTTTTGCCAGGGAGTATAAATACAACGCATATGCATCGGAGTCATTTTTTAAGACGGGAACGCCTACCTTGCATATCATTAACGCAAGGAAGGTGTTCACGCAAAAAAATTACGCTAACTCCATGAACTTTGGCGCTAGACGCGTCTAACGCCAAAGTATAAATATGGAGTTAGTTTTGCGTCGAATTTGCGTCGAAAAAAACGACGCAAATTCGGCGCAAACGGAGTATAAATATGCCCCTTAATTCTTATTTTTGAAGTGGGTTTGTTGCACAGTTTAGGTGCTAAATATATTTAGGGCTAGGTCCTTACATGGGCACTTAAAACCCAGGCAGGCCATCAACTCAGCTGCGGCAAAGCTCTTTCTGGTAATCTGTTGGCTCGTCAACCTCTATTAGTTCATTTCACAGCAGTGTTTTGAGAGTTTGATTACATAGGGCCAGATGTACAACCATTTCATTTTGCGAGTCTCTAATTGGGATTCATTGTGAATCGCAATTAGAGACTCGCAAAATGAAATGTACAAATGTTTTGGAGACACATTTAGTAATTCCCAATAGGGTCACAAATTACCTAACTCATTAATATTCATGAGGTAGGTCGCAATTTGCAATCCCATTGGGAATGACCACGCTCACAGGGATGGTGGCCTGCTGCTGACAGCAGACCACCATCCCAGTGACTGCTTTTTAAATAAAACAGTATTTTTTTTTTTTTGTAAATGCATCCCGATTTCCTTAGTGGATAAGGGGATGCATTTCAAAAAAAAAAATGAAAAGTTTCCTTTCATTTTTTCAGAGCAGGCAGTAGTCCGTGGGACCATTACCTGCTCTGAAAAAATATGTTTGCTTGCATTCATAGAGGATAAGGGGTCCCCATTTGTGAATGGGTTACCACCAGCTTGAAGTTGGTGGTAACTGCAATTGTTTTGTGACTGTATTCACTGTCGCAAAACAATCTTTTGTGGCCCTGTGACTCGATATTAGGAAGTGACGCACTTGGCATGCCCCTTCCTAATAGGGACTCACAAAATATGATCTGTACATCCAGAAATGCTTTTTTGATGGTTGTAAATGGCCTGATTCTGCAAATCAGGCCATTTGCAACCAGGAAAAAGCATTGTACATCTGGCCCATAGTTTGTTTTCATGTGTTGGTGTTGCATTCAAATGCATTAGCAAGTGCAAAACATGGGAGCATATTTATAAGCCCCTAGTGTCATTTTTCTTTTAATGCAAAGAGGACTTTCTCCTGTGCCACATTTTCAAAGTAGCTCAATGCTTGCATTGAGCCACTTTGTAAACCCTTGCACTGCATTATACCTGCGCCAGGCATAATGTATAAGGGGGGCGTTCTCATGAAAGGAGGCCTGAAAACTAGTGCAGTGAAAATTTCACTGCACAATTTTTTCCGCCATTTTTAACGCCTGCTTAGGGCAGATGTTAAATTGGCATATCCATTTTAATCAATGGGCATACCTGCGCTTTGCTGCATTAGCGTCAACATTTTTGATGCTAGTGCAGCAAAACGCCACAGTAGCATAAAAAATGTTGACACTATTGTCCTAACGACCAGCATGGTGCACCTATTGTAAATACAAGGCAACCATGGTGTCGTTAGGTGGGGGCTGGGGCGATGAAAGAAATTGGTGCATCGGTATGATGCACCACTTTCTTTTAAATCTTTTAAATATGCCCCCAAGTCTAGTTTTGACAATGATTGTCCTAAATATGACTAAACGGGACTGTTTGATAAAAGTGTAATTTACGATTATTCTCTTCATGTCCCTCAGTTCTCTAGTCTTCCAACAATATGATGTAATTGTGGATGATTGAGTTTACTTTCTGCAGCATAAAAATAAAATCATACACTGTTGATACAGATACATGCAAACGCTTTTTAAGCAGCTGAGCTTCTTACATGTTCAAGCGCATATATTTTACTTTTACATTTCACTTCTGCTTAAAAATTAAATACGTTAATTTTCGAAAAGCCTTAAACTTACCTGGTATGGCGTCTTAATTACAAAATTAACACTTTAGTCCATGATCTACCCCCCTAGTGATGCATACTATTTAACAAAGCAAACATAAAATCATTAATATCTGTTAGACTTTTCATCCTTGACGTGGCCTCTTCTATCTTTTTGCCTCTGTTTTCCAGGTTGTTGATGTGTACTGGACTCTGTTTTTGCTGTTTTTGTTACTCTGGGCACTTTACCATTGCTATCCAGTGCTAAAGTGCAAGTGCTCCTGTATAAAATGTGCATGTAATTGGCTCTCCGTGATTGGCATAATTTATTTACTGGTAAGTCCCCAATACAGTGCAAAAGAGGTGCCCAGGGTCTGTAGATCAAATGCTAATAGTGAGCCTGCAGCGCTGGTTGTGCCACGCACATTAGTAGCCCTGTAAACATGGCTCAGACCTGCCACTGCAGTGTCTGTGTGTGCAGTTTTAAATTGCCAATTCGACTTGGCAAGTGTACCCACTTGCCACGTCTAATCCTTCCCTTTCCTTACATGTAAGACACCCCTAAGGTAGGCCCTAGGTAGCCCCATGGGCAGGGTAGGACATATACTAATGTATTTTATATGTCCTAACAGTGAAATATTGCTAAATTCGTTTTTCACTGTTGCAAGGCCTGTCCCTCTCATAGGTTAACATGGGGGCTACCTTTAAATCAGATTAAAATGTAGATTCCCTTTGGGAGCGGATGGACATACTGTATGGACATGGACATATGGAGTTTGGCGTCTCTGAGCTCACAATTTAAAAATACATCTCTTAGTAAAGTTGGTTTTAAGATTGTGTGTTTGAAAATGCCACTTTTAGAAAGTGGGCATTTCTTGTTTAAACCATTCTGTGACTCTGCCTGTTTGTGGATTCCTTGTCTGGGTCAGTTTGACAGTTGGGCTGTTTGCACCTCTCGCTAGATAGTGACACAAAGGGAGCTGGGGTATAGCCTGCATGTCCTGATGAGCCATCTATGCTAGCAGGGAGAGGAGGAGTGGTCACTTACACCTGAAAGGTCTGTGCCTGCCCTCACACAATGCAGTCTCCAACCCCCAGTGTGTGTCTGGGGTCTGGCCTGGGCAAGGCAGGATTTCACAAACAAGAGAGACTTTCCTTTGAAGTAGGCCTACTTCAAAGGCCAGAATGGGTATAAGAAGAGCACCCAAAACCACAGACTTTAGATCACTTCTGGACATCAAGAGGAACCTCTGCTGGAGAAGAGCTGAACAGCTGAGGAAGAAGAGCTGCCCTGCCTAAAACTGTGCTTTGTGGAGCTATCCTGCAGTTGCTGCTTCTGCCTGTGCAAGAGGACAAAGACTGGACTTAGTGTGCCTTCCTGCTTGTAAAGAAATCTCCAAAGGCTTGTCCTGAGGTTGCCTCCTGTCGTTGAAGTCTCAGGGACACCAAAGACTTCTCCGGCCAGCACCTGGACTCTCTGCTGAGTGGTGCCCTATCCAGTTCCTGGGGCCTTGGAAGGTGAAGCTGGCAGACAAAGACTGAAAATCCATGCACAGACCGCCATGCGGTAAAAATGTTATGCACCTTCTGAGACACGGCTGAAAATTGATGCTCCACCGGCATCGCAGCTGGAAAATCGAAGCACGGAGCTGGAAGAACGACACGTAACACCCGCTGACGGAGGCTGTTAATGTCTCAACCCACATTGCACGGTTTTGCTGATACCATCGGCAGGATTTTCGATGCAAACCTTGCTGGGCTGGGAAAAATGACACCTGGACCCAAGTGCTGCCTGGATTGACTCCTTACTCCCCAACGGGGAGGAAAAACAACGCACACCGACCTGACCACAGAAGGAGAAACAACGCACGGTCTCACTCACGGGTGAGAAATCAACGCACTGCTTACCTTTTCTGACGCACACTCATCCATGAATGTTATTTTAACGCTACCCAGGTACTTTTCACCGCTAACAGTGTTTTACCTGTTTTCTCAAGGATTCAAGACTCTTTTTGCTTTTTAATTAATAACTTGACTTGTGTATGTTGGATTTTTGTCGTTTTGGTTTTGTTTTGTTTAGATAAATATTTTCTATTTTACTAAACCTGTGTTGTGTCATTTTGTAGTGTTTTCATTGAGTTACTTTGTGTGTTGGTACAAATACTTAGACCTAGCACTCTGAAGTTAAGCCTGTCTGCTTGTGCCAAGCTACCAAGGGGGTGAGCGGGTGTTAGCTGAGGATGATTCTCCTTTACCCTGACTAGAGGGAGGGTCCTTGCTTGGACAGAGGGTAACCTGACTGCCAACCAAAGACCCCATTTCTAATCATATCTAACTGGTACTATACGTAAATGCTGTATTGATGGAGTTCCTGATCTGAAATGCACTTGTATGTCTCTGGAACATTAGCTGTAAAGCTAGGCACATTTTAGTATTCAGAAATTGTGGTGTCCTTGGATGACGAATGTTATCAACGTGTTTTAAAAAGTACACAGTACATATTTTTCATTAGCTGATGGATTAAACGGTTTTTCTTTTCTGTTTTAAGCGCGCTGTTGCGTTTTCGGATTTCATCTTACACAGAACTTGGGAGTATATCAAGTTTATAGAAGTCAGGAGATGCCCCAGGCTTGCCATAATTCTAATTGATGTAAATGAAGAAAATAATGAAAGCTTGCGCGCGCTGACCCTGTTATACAAGGTGCTTCACCCCAATTAATCAGAAAACCTTTAAAGATGCTGCCAGCATCTGGCTGCACAGAGGGTTCCTTAGTTACCGGTACCCAAGTAGGCATGTATTTCGGAGATGTTCAGTTCCAGTCCTTCATCAAAGGTTGCAAGCTTCAAAATACAGTGTGCTTGATGACATTTTAGAAATGACAGGGATGCTTAACACCATTTTTAATTTCAAATGGTGAAACAAAACACCTTACACAAGAGTCCTTGCTCGCCCAAGACTTTTGTGTCCGTGGATCAAAGTGATTCTATCCTGAATCATTTACTGTCGGAATGAGACTGTAAAATTATTTCGCATGTATGGAAAGAAAGATGGTGATAAAGGTGTGTGGACAGAGTCACCCCTCTAATTTCAGAGAAGGTACGAAGCCCCCTGGCTTGATGCCAAGTGAGGCTCAGATGCGCCCCCTTAATCTAGAGCACAAAGCAGTTGCTTCAAACACAGTCCCCCTGTGCTACAGTAAACGTTATCATAAGATGCTACGGCTGCTGGGGGCTCTGGTGGGAACGGGGTTGGGAGGGAGCATCAGGAGATGATTCACTTTGTCCTCGAACAATTGAGGGGGCACATTGCGTTTCTCCATATGTTTCTTCCAACGCCCCAGGGCCTCTCATTGAGCTGGAGAACACTGGCTTTTAACACGCCCCATTGTCATTAATTTACATCAGTGTGCATGTTTGTCTAATGGCACTGTGGTATGAACATTTGCACTTGAAAAGGCAATATCCTCCGCCCTCGACTCAACTGACCTATTTATATTTGATTCCCTCCTTGAAAAATGGTAAGCGATTGCAAAGTGTAGCATTTTTTACTTTTCACTTTTTTCAAGGCGGTCTAGTCAAATATGATAGAATTTATTTTATGTGTGTAGGAAAATGCCTCATTTGGGTGTGGGGATGAGTTCTGTTCCTCAGACAGAATGACCTTCTCGACAGTGCTCAGGAATCTAATTATCTTCAAGGAGGCCTGCTCGGTCAGATGTAGCTAACAGTCAACCAGACACCAAACCCAGTGGTTTAGGAGCTGTCCCCATAACCGGCTTTGAGTGACCACATAGAAGGGGTTGCTTATTTCCACAAACTTGGGATTGCATCAAAGTGGTATGCCTTCCCAACAGAGGTGTAATGAGGAGAAATAGCTTTATTTCTTCTCATTATTCTCTCTTTCTACATGTGCTGCATTCTGCAGCACACACAGGAGAGGGAAATACCTCTTTGGATTATTTTTTCAGGATGGTGTTCCTTCCTACGCAAAAACAATCCCACCTGTAATGCTGGCACCCCTGCACCATGGTACAAGAGTGTCTGTGTTGGTGTTAGCCAGCACTCATTGTACCAGTGCATAGCGCAAAAGCAGGGAGAGAGCAGTAGTGCATGACAGCTTAGTGATATGGCACATTCCTGCTCTCTCCCTGTCACAAAATGCAGCAAAGCAGGCTGTCCTGCTGCTTTGCCTGGCAATTTGATAAATCTGGCCCTATGTATTTATTCTACTTATTTGGGGAAAGAAAACATGATTTCCTATGGGTATTGAGTCATCTTTAAAAAACGTAGCGAGCAACTAAGTAATCCCCAGAGAAACTGAGTGGAGCTACCAATAACAAATTAATTACAAAGAAGTTCACAACTCGAATCAAATAAAAAAAAAATCAACAAGAAGAATGTCTAAAAATGACAAACAGAAACCATGTTAGAATTAATGAGGAAACGTTTTTTATAACAGTAAATAGTGGAAAATGAATAATTAGATGATTACAAGTTCGAAGTGTTAGACCTGACATCCTTTTTTTGTCTTCTCAAAATGTTTTGCTTTCACTCCTTTGTTTTTGCTGCATTCATTTTTGTTGGCATTAGGACTCTGTGTACTTTACCCCTGCTAACCAATGCTAAAATGCATGTGCTCTCTCTGTAAAGCAAGGTAAAATGGGGCTACATCTTATTGGCACGTTTCCTTCACTTGCAAGTCCCCAATACATGGCACATGTATACAGGGCCTGTATATTAAAAGCTACTAGTGGGTAGGAGAACTCATTGTGCCACCCATTAAAGTAGTCTTTTAAAACAGACTAGGCCTGTCACTTTAGGCTGTAGTGCCATTTTAAACTGCCATTTTGACCTGGTCAAAATAATACTTTGTCAGGCCTTATCACACAAGAGAAGATTTATTCGGTCGTTAATAACCATCAAAGCAAACATAAAAGAAAAGGTAATCCATATAAATATGTATAAAAAATAAAACCATCATAATATATACAAACAACAATCAAAACAATCCCATAAACCCATACCTCAGTTCATTCATACTTGCTTAAATCATTTTGCCCATAAATATCATACAAAAATATTGTCATCTCTGCAAGAATAAAATTAACATTCTTTTAAAAACAGTTTTGCGTATGCCATGCAGCAACTAAAAAAAACTTGCTGACTGCCTGCCCCATCACAATAGAAGTATCACTTTTTAAAATCCTGAAAACATTAGCGTACTGTCTGATGCCCAGGTTCCGGCAGATGGGGCAAATCCACTTATGCCAAGAGGGTGCATATGCTGAAAAGAAAAACATAAAATGTTCAGCCGACTCCTGGACTACGCCATAGGCCGGACATAAATTCAATGCAGATGTTTTCATCCCCTTACTAATAAAAGACATTAATTGCTATCACACATAATGAAAGCAGATATAAAAGCTCTTGGCAAGGGGTTCAGGTATGATATTTAGAAAAGACTCAAAGCAGGGATTCCACTTTAATTGAAACAAATCATTAGAGGAAAGCCCATGAGTTTGATCAAGAAGATAGTTTTTCCTAACAATATCACAATAGCTCAACTTCAGGGATTGTATCCAGAGATCTAGCTTACAAAACCAATCTGACACCTGTTTGAGCCATGGGATGGAAACTGCATTTGGGGTTTTCGGAAGTCCAGAAAGAGAATCGCAGCAAATACTGAGTTCCATAGTGGTCCAAATCCGTACCCAATATCACAAAGGTTTTAATGCTATCATATCTGAAATTCAATTGAGACCTAAGTCAAAATAAATAGGAGCCAAAGGGGTGCTACCTGGGCAAGAAAGTAGTGTTCTAGAAAATCTTGAGGGCCGGAGATACCGTTCTCGTGCTAGTGCTCTTGTACAAGCGCATGATTCCATCCGACCTATGTTGTATGATATGATCTTGCTAATCTGGTATGCCCAACTAAAATTATTTGATATCCTTACACAAAGATAATTTATGGAGCCTACCCTATTCAAGGTGACTCCATCAACTGAGATTGTCCATGTCTTAGGTGACCCAGTACTAAATACCATCAATTTAGTTTTGTTGGCATTCAATTCCAGACCTTGGCATGTACAAAAAGCTAAAAACCTGTCAACAATGATCTAAAGCCCCACTGGTGTCTTGGAAATAAGAAGAGAATCATCCGCAAAAAGTAATATTTGCATTTTTGGGGGTATTTAAGGTGGGAGCATCGTTGTGACAGTCAGATAAAGCTTGAACCACCTAATTTATATATAGAGTAAATAATGTTGGTGCCAGAATGCAGCCTTGGTGAACCCCGCTATGTATGATAATATGATCAGTTAATTCGCCCAGGTTGCCCGATCTCACCTGAGTGAAGGTGCCTTCATTTAACTGTGCTATCAGATATATTAAATTCCATGGGGGGAGGAGTCAAGCGATCCTAGGGGGGCACCAGGCTCTGACCAAAAGAAGCATTATCCTGTTAACAGGGCTTTGTTTTGAGCTGAAAAAAATGAACAGCAGTAAACTGCTCTGTAATGGGCCATCAATAACATGTTTTGTAATTTATATCCAAGCTGGGAGTATGTATCTAAAGGGAAGGGACTCCAAATACTGTTCAAAACCCCCACCCTCACTTCTAATATTCACACTGTTGAAACTTTTACACGTTAGTAAGGCCTGCCTGACCAAAATAGTATGTTTGAGTTAATGTATTTCATTGCATTTTTAAAACTGTATCAGAACTTACATGCAATGTTTAAATACGTCTATACCTATTTAAACATTGCAAATTAAACAGGAAAAATGTGGAGGGGGCCAAATGCTATTTATTTTCTCTTGGGGGGGGGGGCACAACATAAAAAAGTTTGAAGACCACTGATCTAGATACTCCCACAATTTTTCTCTAGTACCCAAACCAAACGCAGATTGAAGGTCCACGAAAGCAACAAACAAATTTTGCTTGGGAAGAAATTCATACTTCCAATTTAGAAGAACCAGCCAAAAGACTTGATCCAAAATGCTAGTTTTGGATTGAAAACCATCTTATAGGGGAGACAACACATGGTTAGTGGCAACCCACTCCAGCAGCCTATCAAGAACCTGTCTTGCAAAACATTTTGTAAATTATCAATAAGGCTGATTGGTCTGTAGTTTGCGGGAAAACTCACATCACCTTTCTGGAAAACATATATTATTTTGGCCATCTTCCAAGTATCAGGAATGGGGCCCCCGGCTGCTATAGCATTAAATACCATATTTATATAGCTGGTCCAGATTGTGGGCTCAGACTTGAATAAATCTCATGGTATTTTATCTGGACCAGGAGCTTTAGAGGATTTAATGGAGGCAATTGCAGCACTAGTTTTGCCTAAAGAGAAAACAGTTAGGTTATCTGAACTGTTGCTACCAGCCCCCGAGTCTCCAATCAACGGGTTGTGTTCAGTCTGCCACAAAAATTAGCGTTCTAACTTAAAAGTATTGCTAGGTGGAGCATATCAGTTGGAAAAATGATCAACCCATCTCTCCGGTTGGATATGGTTATGAGAGAAACTCGCCCTGTCACTAACACCTAGAGAAAGTACCTTCCAAAAAGTCCTATTATCATTAAATCTGGACAACTCAAACAAATTCTGCCAGACAGTGTCCTTCTAGATTTCTTTACCCTGCAGTATAGCTCTGATATATCTATTTCTGGTGTCCGTGACGATCCCCTATGAACGGCTCACAACAGCTAGCTTTAGGGCCGATTTAGCCTTTGAGCAATCATTTTCGAACCACTTTTTCATATGTGTGAAATCAACCCACGTAGAAGTAACCTTCCTGTAAAAAAAATTCTGTAATTTAGGAACCAGGGTCTCATGAATGCTGATAATTGGAATATCTCCTACATCATGCTCCTCAAATTTGGATAAAGCATTAATAAACAGATTATAAATCGCCTTGTGCAAGTATGGATTTGACATCACCTTCGGCCAGGTAACTCTTTTGCAGTTTTTTGCCAATAATGGCTCTGGCACCAAAGTAAAACAATTATTCTCTGACCTCATGAATACATTGCCCACAAGAGTAAGAGTTTAAGGAATGATGGTCGCTATCATGACGAAAATCAACCCTCATGTCTTCCAGCATGGGCCACAATCTAACATCTGCTAATAAACAGTCAAAAAACACTAATATACTGGCCACTCTTGAAGGTTGGAACATTACATAGATCTGAGTGTGTACGGCCATTACAAGCCCTAAGCCCACGTTTAAGGTACAGCACTGTTAACTGAAGAGCGGCACAGGAACAACTATGCAGTAGCTTCCAATCAATCGTGGAATACCCCAATATTCATCCACATCAGCAGTCAGATCATTTCTATAAGTAGAGGGTTCAAATGAACAGTTCACATCTCCCGCAACCACTATTTTAGGAGAATGGTGCAATGAATCTACAAATTCGCTCATCTGCGCCAAGGTCTGAGACTCCACTCTCTGTGACACTGATCTAGCATTGACATTAATTATTACAAGCATAAAGCCTCTTGTAAGTTTAAGCTGTACACCTAATAAATCAAGTGAATCAATGTTTGGGGCTGAGTGAGTACACTGCACGTTCTTACTTGGAAATATCAAAAGGCCTCCCTTAGCCCGACCACTACCCCCAGCAGCAGGCTGGGCCCCCACATTATAAATGAGAAACCCTTCCAGGAAGACTTGGCCAATTGCTCAGTCAATCAATCAATCAGGGATTTGTAAAGTGCACTACTCACCGTGAGGGTCTCAAGGCCTGAGGAGGGGAGGGGGAGAAGGTGGTGGTGGGGGGTTCTCCTGAAATATCCATATATTATGTTGATTGATATATGTGGCCCACTCCAGGTCAGTTAATTTATTACTCAACCTAGCCAAGTTCCAAGACATGACCTATAGCTTAGCTTTGTTACCCACAATGCTGGACCGACAGCTCTGAAACGTCTCCTCTCTTCCTCAATCTACTGGCCCAGTCAACACCCTGTCCATCCCCATTAGGTCCTCTGGCATAGATGCTATGTTAAATTAATTGGATAGTCAATCAATTTCATTTAGCTGAGAGCACATATTAACATCCAATGCAGAGACATATGACTGACTGGTACCAAACTTCCTACCCACTTCATCCCTACAGTTAATAGGTACGGTGGTATCTGGCGGTGATAGTTTTAGCCTGATACCCATGCCTCCACGGTTTCTAACATAACAAGTGCACAATTCAAAATCAATAAGGTTGCTCACTAACATTATATCAGTAAGAAGTATAGAAATAAAATCATAATCTGACCCTTGCGGACTGTGTATTTTGGCCTCTACAATATCTTCTCTAACAACAGAAGGGCAATTGTACTGTACTCTCAGCCAGAAGATAACCTTATTTATCAGGGAACCCTGACTTTCATAGGATCCTGGCAACAGCTTTGGCATCCTAACCATGAAAATAGTTCTTCCAGACCTCCCCGCACTCGGAGCCAGTTGCTTCGGTGTTGATGATCTTGCATCATACAACCGCTGCTGGTAAACTGGTGCCCTATTTGGACCCTTTTGCACTCTCAGTTCAACATTTCCATTAGGCTCCTGATTACAGGCCCCGCTTGAGGGCCGTTATGGTGAAATGCAGGTTGGGCTTTATGAGGACGTCCTTTTTCATTAAAGTTACACCTCACTGCATCATGGCTGTACTTCTGATTGCTAGCGCCAGTAGAGCCCCCTCAACACAAAGAGTAGAATTAATAATAAAAGGAAGGTTAGAAGCAGGCCCCTGTGGCAGGTCACTAAGTGATAACCTAGATTCCAACAAAGCAATACCAGTAGTCCTGCCCCCTTATGCAGTCACAGGCCCACCTACACTCAAACATGCGCACCTGTACCTGCAGGACTGACCAGACTCCCCTGTTGCTTTATTCAGCAGCAGGAGCACCAGGCTTTTGACTTCATCCAATTTCTGGTGCACAGATGCCAGATCGAGGCTGTTAGGAGACCTCCACGAGATTCCTTGTCCCACATATTTTGTGGCCAAGGTCTCATCACCAACAGTCAACCCATTAGGTTCGGAAGCAACAATGTTGCATATTCCCCCATTCTTCTCCAGGGGCCCGAACTGATTAGAGCATGACATTTTTGATCACAGTAACCTTAGGACTTAGAGGAAAGTGAGGAACCTCCTCATCCACAACAGCACTTCTGTTGGCACACTGCGGCACAACTGACCCTTCACGCTGCCTGGAGGCCCCCACAGGGAGTGATATTTTGCTGGTTAGTTGAGCCACCTCCTTATGACCAGCCTTACTCTAGTTCTTAAAAGTCTTAGATTTTTTCTTGAATATTTGAGGTATTTTATTAATTTGACGGCCACTACTGAGAGAAGGTAGAGTTGCATTGTTGCTGAGAATGGCTTCCACTTCTTCCATCAGATTATCTATGTTTTCCAAAGTACTGCTCTCATTACATCCCAGAGAACTAGATTTACTAGGAGGATTCCTAGATTTTTTGGCGCTGCTGATATGTGAAGGGCGTCTGCAGCTTTCTGCTTGACCATAATTGCTAGTGTGACTCAACAAAAATAACTTCCAATATTGAAACAACAGATGTGCCCAGAGCTACATGCACCCCGGCAATTAAATCTCAGAACTTACTTGTGAAAAAAGAGGGGGAGCCCTGCCCGGCCTTTTCCGGGTGATGACGGGTCCGGGCATTAAACTAACAGTGCTTAAATAGTACGTCAGGCAGGCAGGCAGGTAGAGCAAGGTACGGACAGGATTGCAGGCTGGGGGACAAAGTCCGACCACAAACGAGTAGCATCTTTCACACATTAAAAGGTTATTAAGCCTTATCCTTCCTTTTTACAACTTATAAGTCACTCCTAAGATATGCTCTAAACATTCCTAAGGCAGGCTGCATAGTGTTTAAATGGTATGACATATACATTTAATTGTTATGTGTCCTGACAGTGAAAAACTCCTAAAAAACGTTTTCACTGTTGTAAGACCTGTCTCTCTCATCTGCTAACACTGCGTTATCTTATTTCAATTAATAGGCTATAACTTCAGATCAGGAGCTGATGAAGAAATGATTTTTGCCCTCAAATGAACTGTAATATAAAGTTCTCTTTATTGGTAAAGTCTAATTTTAAAATATCAGTTTGAAAATGTCATTTTCAGGAGGGTGCCATTTTCCTCCCCAAATGTTCTGAGGCCTTGTTAGAAGTTTGCAGCAGCCTGGAACTATTAATTGTTCCCCCATCAAGAATGTGTATGCTTTAAGGGGAGGGCCACTCAGTGCTACCCACCCTTCCCAAATGAAGGTGGTCAATTTTGATGTCACAGAGTGAAACCATCATATGGAAAGTATGTGAAAATATATAGGTACCGAGGGAGGCACAACATTTTAAAGACTGCAATGCATCCCTTGAATTAAAGAGTAGGCGACTCCACCTGTGCAAGTCCCTGTCTAATGATGTTGCAAGAGGGTGGAAGTTGAGGGACTAAGCCAATTCCAGAAGGTGTGAGATGTGAATACCCAGAAACATAGTGGAGTTCCAATGAACTGTATCAATGATGTGCCGTGGCCTCTCCATGCATTGGCCTGTGGACCGGACGCCTTCTCGTAAAGGCAGAGGATTTCAAGGCACCTAGAGCCTGAGGGCTGTGGATCACTAAGTAGGATTCGTATATCATTCTGCATAAAGGATAATGAGGTCTTCGGCATTCTCCTCCCATTGCCAGCCCCAAATCTGAGTGTCACATAATGTCAGGCATGCCAGAAGGTTCTATGGCCAGTGCGAATAGCAATGAGTATAAAGGCCACCCGTGAAGTAGCTTTGCGGATTGGAAAGGGTGGGGATAGCACTTCCTTCACCTGTACCTCAGCTGTGGGTGTATTATACATAAGGCCCACCATTTTCCAGAAGGATAGACCAAAGCCAATTTGTTGCAGCACAGATTTGAAAAATGACCAGGAGACCGAATCAAAAACCTTTTGGAAATCGATAGGAAGAAGGACCAGGTCATGATCTAGGTGATGTGATTGAGAGAGTGCCTGTTATATACTACGAATGCAGTGATGGGTGCATACAGCCACATAGATCAGGATGTATGAAATGGCACAATGTCTGTCTCCAAGGCGTTAGCGAAAATCTTAATGTCTACATTGATAAGAGAAATCAGTCAGTAGGATGAGCATTTGTGCAGTTATTTTGTTTTACCTGCTTTCTGTTCTCTGCATGCTGCTGGGCCTGATGTTTGTATCAAGTTAAAATCTATTACATTCCCCTCCCCATCCCACTCATCACCCCTCATTTACCTTTTTTATCATTGTGGGTCTTTGAGTATTTTATGCTTTTGTCTTTTCTTTTTACTTTTTCTGTGACTTTTAGTACTTTTTTTGTTGTCGCTTCCCATTTCCTTTAGTTCTTCATTTCTGCTTCTTTTTCTAACTTCCTACTTTTTCATTCCAAATGCCATGTTAGAGGCAGTAAGTGGTGGTACCAGTGCAGCTGCTACAAGCCGCCCACCTTACAGTTGCCAGCACTGCCAAAGGTGCAGGCCACCCCATTTTTCAGAGACAGAGATGGGATGCCTGGGAGGGGGTAAGCCCTACAGATGTATTGGCTTCTGTGGGGGAGAGTGCACAGGAAGGGCTTGACCTGCTGGATGTCAAAGTTGCGGGGCTCGATGAGTAATTATTTATTTTTTGTTTCCTAAAATGCCAACCTTTTTCAAATGGCATGCTGCTCACCCTCAGAGGTAAGTTAAGGTTATGTCATGAATTATATGTAATCCAGCTTGAGCTAGCGGGGTGCTCGCTACTACCTAATCGTACTTGTCGGCGCTCGCTTTGATTGATTATTTAAGAAGTCATGCAGACTCCTCTCTCTTGTCACTAGGATAGTGGCAGTAATACCAGTGAGTTAGTGTTCTTGGTGCCTTTTTTCATGTAGCTGATAGAGTGCCCAATCTCTCAGTGATGTGTAGGATGCATTTATGGATTGAAAAGGGAGACTGAGTTGGCACATCAAAGTGGGTTGTGAAGCAAGCATCCTTCCTTTAGTTTAAATTTAGGAAATTAGGGATCGGGCTCAAATTTGATAAATTAGGAATAGGTCAATTCAATACTAGTAGTACTATAGGAGATCTAATTTAGAAAAGTACAATGCTACTTCATTTGCCTCTCAAGATACTGTTTGGAAGACTAAGTGTACCACTAATCTATTTTTTCCTGATTTCTTACATTAGCACTCAAGGGCAAAAGGGCATCTAAGGCGAGTGAAAGAGTGGCTTTCATCACCAATGCTGCAGTGGGTGAAACTGCAACCACCAGTGCTGTGGCAGCGGCTGATGGTTCTCCTGGCCCCAGTAGGTCCTATTATTATTATTTTTACCCTAACTTTTACCTCTCCCCACCATTAACATAATTTTAGTTTTGTCTTGTTTATAATTTTATACTGCCTACTTTTTTAACTCCTCTATCTAATGTTTATTACATTCTTATTATCCCTGCATAATATATTTCATGTTTCTGGAGATGACTTTCTCCTTTCCGTACTAGTCTGTAGCTTTCTTCTGCTTTGTTAGTTAGCTTTCCCTCTCCCCTTATATATCTTGTGTTACTGTAAGACTAGAAGAACAGATTTTGGTACTCTACTGTGAACATTGCAGGCCCAAGTAAACTAATAGTCATGAGGCATGTTTGTTGATAAGGCTTTCTTTTTCTTGCTCATGCTCAAACAGTTAAAACAATAGAGTGGCCATGGTCCTGGTGGACTCGGCAGTGTTGTGTTATCATTCAATTATACAGCACATCAGCAGTTTCTATGACAGTGTAGCATGGCAGGAAATTGCCAGGTTCCTTTGTATTTCCCAACTAAGACTTATGTCCTTCATTGACCATTATTTCACCCTTTATTGTGCTACAATGACTCAGAGTCATCATAGCTCTTCCCCTCCATGGCAGAAGGCTTTTGGTTGGCTTGACTACCTGGCTTTTCTAACACTGTCAACCAACAGCAATAAACCAACTTAAGATGTTTGTTTTGATAGAAGATACTATTAACGAAAATTTAGTGAGGTTTTGCAGTTGTATTTTGTTAAAAAAATAATAATAAGAGGAGGCTTATATGACATCTAAAATGTGTATTTATTTCCTAACCGTAGAGACCACCAGTGCTGGGACTAGAGACAGCGCCAATATGCCAGTGGCAGCAGAGGAGGCAGTTGCAGGAGGAGACCCAGGAGTGACAGGGATAATTGATGGTAAGTCACATTGCTTGCTTGTTGACAAATTAAGTATACTCACTGTATTTATTAAGTAAGGCAGATATCCCACCTATGATCATTCATCACCTCCCTGCCCATCACATTTGCCACACATGACCTAACTGCACCATGGTTCTATTCGGCACCGCAGTGTTGGTTATGCAATGTCCCTCTGCTTATGAAGTTTTCAATGCATTACAAATCAAAAACAAGGTGAGTTTCCCAGTGTTTACTCAGTCACCTCCTACTAGTAATTCACTACTTTATTTTTTCCTAAGTCCTGTGCCACCCTACCAAAAAAGTGAAAAATCCATTCTTGGCATGTGCCACATTTTTCTGGCCAAGTGATTTATATAAATAATTTCATGTCTTATTCCATAGCTGATTTACGCGTGTTCAGATTTTTCCCTTCGGTAATTTATAAACAACAGTGACTGACTGAGCCAAAGCTTAACATATGATGGCCAGTAACACCCCACTGTTTTATACTAAAACTTCACCTACCCTAATCCCTCTAATTTACCCTGCAGAAAAATTTGTTTCCTTAATGGCAAACTAAGATATTTGTTGAAAATATTTGTGGAGTAGGGCAAGGCCAGGGAGTAAAGTGTAATTCACTGCTTGATCTAGAGTTTGGTGGATGGGATACTCTCTGACGAATGTGTAAAAAAAAATCTATATTTTGTCCCTTTCTCTGTACATTGTGTTTCCCCCTGTCTACTTATGCAGACAGTATATCCATGTTTTACACATGACATGGGATGTAGTATTATTATTATTCATCTGCCTGGCTGGAGTCACAGTAGAATTGAAAAGCAGTCAGAGAGCAGCAGAGACATTGGAATTAAAGTGAAATATTAAATTGTCTATTACAGCTGACTCAGCTGCAGACTGCAGAGAGTCACAAAGTACCCAATGCACTAGCATGCCTCCATTAATGCAGTACAGCAAGAATACTATTAATTATGCTGTATCGTGCGCAATGCCTTACTCATTAATGAGAAGTAATGTATTTTCTATTTACACACAAAGGCCCTCATTATGAACTCAGCAGGAAAACCCTCAGAGTTCTGAGCTGGCGGTCTAAACACAGACTGCCAGCCCTTCGAGGACCCCACCGGCGCAATAAACAACATTCTGTGGGGCCGGCAGAAATAGTGTTTCCGCCAGCCGGCCAAGCAGAATGCTGGGCCAGGACATTGTCGACAGCTCCATGGAGCCGTCGGCAAAGCAGCAGCACCCGTCGCGCATATCGCTGCCCATGCGTGACGGGCTGTGCACGGGCACCTGCACTGCCCATGCCAAGAGCATGGGCAGTGCAGGGGCACCCATTCTGCCAGCCTCTCCATGACGGGCTAAACCCTGGCTGGGGGAAAACAGGTTCATTATCAGGTGGGCAACGCTTTCGGATAAGGAACTCTGCCATCGTGAGGCTGCCTGGTGGCGGTAGCCATGCGGTGGCGGAGTACCACCAGTGGCGGTCTCCCAATGAACATTATATGGCGGTAATAACCGCTACCACCGGCATGGCGGTCCGGACCGCTGTGTTCATAATGACCACCAAAGTGTCTGTTTAGATTTTTTTATCTGGAAAATCCTTTAAAATAATTTTAAAAATCACTTAGTTTTAATCTGGTGGTATTCTGGCCTAATTCCTGGCAGCTATTCAGTGCTTTTATGTGAGGCATGTATTGGGAAAACGTGGCCCTGTAACTAATCACATCAAAACTTCCAGTGCCTTAGGGGACCTGCAATATACTGCTACTGTGCCACTATAAAACAAGTGTTTGCACTGAGGGTTGTTTATGTTATGTCTTTTTTATGTTCTTTTTATTTCTTAATTTAGATACTCCTGCTGGTCCACCATCATCTTGGCAGGAGATAGCATCCCAGCTGTGGTGGCGTCAGACGGAGGATATCCAGACAGAATATCATCAGCTGATGGCTGAGGAGATGGTGAAGGCATCTGTCTCTGCCCTAGTTCATGCAGCCAACCGCCAGTGCCTCCAATCCAGCCACAACATTGGCAGCACCTACAGCAGCTGGGATTCTCCCAATCCACAACTCCTGCCTCCCTTCCACCCAGACCACTTCCAACACTGCATGCTTTGCAAGTTGGTGCTGTTTTGCTGGGAGATGGCAACTCTTCATGCCTGCATTGATGATGCCTTTTATTTTTTTGCTTTGGTGGGAGGGACTTTTGTTATGGGTGGAGAGGGTGGGAATCGGGAACGGCGCGGGAAGTTGGACTTTGCTTTGGATATTCTTTTGGATGCTGGTTTGGGAGGGGGTTATATTGTTTGGGGGAATGGGTGGACCTGTCATAGAGAGAGGGTGGGTTTTTATGACTGTTAAAAACTATTAAAAGGAAATTATTCTGTTACTTTATGCCTGATATGTTTTTTGTGTTTTACTTTGCACTGCTGCCTTTTACCACAGCCTGATTTTTAATCTGCTTGTCAAAGTGTATAGCAGCTAGTTATACCCTTCTCCTACTACCCTCTGAAACTATATTGACCACTAGGGGGTATGCCTATAGCCTATAACATACATAAAACATCTTCACCTTCGGTAGAAGTTACCAACTAAACTAGCTCGCTTCACTTCTTGGCACTCTTATCTGAATAGATGAAGTGATATCTGCTTTCTCTTTCAATCTTTCAAAAACTTATTTTAGGGTTTCCCAAGGTGCCTTCTTAATGCTGGTTATAGAGGTAGCAGGCTATGTAGATAACAGGGATGACATAACAAGCAATGTCCCATTTCCACCTAGGTGAATTCAACTGTAGGATTAATCAAAAGGAAACTAGATTGAAAGATAACACAGAGTTAGTGGGTTATTTATATCAAAAGTACAAAGACTGAGACCAGACTACCACCTTGACACAAAGACTTATATTATAACAAATTCTAACAATAGTAACTTCTTGTGAGCAATGGGGATCTCGTATTTAATTCAAACTAAACTTACTAAATCTTCATGTCAGGATAAGTGGACTCAGGAGTGGGCATGATTAGGCATTTACGCAACACAATGCCCTGAATGATGATGTTGATGAATGATGTTATGCACCTAAATTATGGAACCTTTTTATGCCTGTGTGGGTAAGTGGGGCCGGTGTGGCCTATTGCTCATGTAATAGAAGATCCTGAGTTTGTGTAGCTTTCACCATATCCTTCCCACCAAGTGTATGATCATTTATTGTGTACATTAGGTCACACCTCAATAAATCACACAGCCTAGGGAAAGGCGGTTACAGGTTTGATGAATGGATAGGAAAGGGGAATTGTTGGAGAGGTGTGACAAAGACAAACACTACAACAACAATTTTCATCAGGGCAATGAGCAGTGCAGCATCAACATCATCATCATCATCATCAAATCTGTTGTGGATGGAAATGAAGGAATAACATTTCAATTAAATGCATTGCATGCAGTCCTTCAGCCCAAGACTCAATGTATTATATATCTAAATGTTCTGCCATCTAGGTTTAAAAAGTACAAACTATGGAAGAGTGAACCTGTGCAGTTCTAAATATGGTGATTGTTAAAAGTGAAATGATATTGTAAATAAATGCCAAATTGGATTGTGCATCTGCAGTCTTCTCAAAATGTCCATCGTGGTTGCCTTGCTGAAAAGGTTCAGTAAGGTAAGCAGGAGTGTTGTGGAGCTTTACATTTTGTGCAGGAGAAGAGAAGGCCTGTAGATTTTAAAACAGTAATTATATTGTAGCATCAAGGAGAAGGACAGAAGGTAAGCTTTATGCGGAGTGGATCAAAAGGAAGAGTAAGGACAATGGCTGCTGCAATCCATCATCATGACTTGTGTAATTAGTGTGGCTGGATTGGAGTTGGACCAGTGTGAAGTGAAGAAGTCCCTCCATTCCCTTCAGGGAAATGGGAGACATTTGTCCCGTACCTATCCTTTTTTTTTAACGTTCCCTAGCATGGTTGTCCTAGTAAAAATCATTTGATTTACAAGACTGCCAAATTTTCAATGTGTTGTTTCCATCAAAAGAGGAGATAAAATTGCATACCACCATGCTTGGATTGGAACAGGTAACTATTGCACCAATTAGTGATATAGGGGGTCATTCTGACCTCGGCGGTAAAAGGCTCCTACCGCCGGTCAGAAGACCGCCATTCTACCGCTGCGGCAGCGGAAACCCGCCACGGTCATTCTGAACAACAACTGCCAAGCCGCCAAAAACCCGACATCCATGGAAGGCCGCCTCATCAGCGGGCAGCGATAAACTGGAGATGACCAAACCTCCACCGCCACGCCAACACAAACACGCCCATGGCATTCCGACCCACCAATCCACGCGGCGGTCTTTCAGCCGCGGTATTCCATTGGCGGTACACACCGCCGCGGTCAAAATACACACCCAGGCTCCAAAACCCGGCCACATTGGACAATTTGAAATACACACACCTGATACACATACAAACACCACCCCCACACATCCAAGCAACTATAAAACACACACCCACATCACCCACAAACCCCCACTAGTTGGAAATCGGAGAGAAGGCGAGAGAGAGCGAGAGAGAGAGAGAGAGAGAACAGCAATCGAAAACCCCAACACACACAGGAACCCAACATCATCAACCACACCACATCTACGCACACATCACCACACACCACCACTCACATCACCGCAAACACCACCCCACACCTCATCCACACCACCCCATGGCACCCCAAAGACACCCCAGGTTTTCTGACCAAGAACTCCGGGTCATGGTGGAGGAAATCATAAGGGTAGAGCCCCAGCTCTTCGGCACACAGGTGCAACACACCACAATAGCCAGGAAGGCGGAGCTATGGCAGAGGATTGTCGACAGGGTCAACGCTGTGGGACAGCATCCCAGAAACCGGGAAGACATCAGAAAGCGCTGGAACGACCTAAGGGGGAAGGTACGGTCGATGGTCTCCAGACACCACATCGCTGTGCAGAGGACTGGCGGCGGACCACCACCCACCCCTCCCGAATTCACAGCATGGGAGCAAGAGGTCTTCAACATCCTGCATCCCGCGGGCCTCGCTGGAGTAGGCGGAGGAATGGACTCTGGTAAGTCTAGTCTCAACTACTCCCCCCCCAACCACCAGCATGCCAACCCACACCCCCACCCTCACCCCCCAGCCCCCAGCACACAGCCTCCCTGCCAATGTCTCACCAGCACAACCCACCCAACCCAAAACCAAACCCTGAATGCCAACACAAACCATGGACACCCATCACCTATGCATGACCACTGCACATACCCATCCCCCCCCCCAAACCACCCTCACAACTCCTGCCACAAGGGGATGCCAGCACTGGGGGACAAGGGCACCCACAAATCGCACCCCATGGAACACACAGAAGCTATAACCATACTCTTTCACCCCTGCAGGGCCCGAACGCCAACACACCGGCCAGGAGGGTCCAGATATGTCCATCCCACCCCCAGAACAGGCCCGCAGTGAGGACAGCAGCTCTGTCGACCTGGAACCTGATGACCAGCCCGGACCATCGGGGACCTCTGGACAGTCGGTTCCCCACACACAGACACAGGCCACAGCAGACCTAACCCCCTCTGGGAATATCAGCACCGCTCCCACCCAGCGGGCCCATGCCTCTGTCTCCAGGACAGGTCAATCAGCGGTGTGTCCGCCACTACAGGGCACCCAGGCTGACCCAACACCCCAACAACAACAGGGACCTGGGGGCAGTGGTAGCCGGCACACCGTCCAGGGGACAGAGGCCCGGGGAAACAGGGCAACTGGGAGGGCTGCAGTGCGACAGGGGGGGAGGACAGGCCCAGGGAACCGACTCTCCAAGAGGCCCTCACCACCATCATGGGAGCATGCCACCGCTCCCAGGAGACGATGGCGACGGTAATGGCCAGGTTCCAGGAGATCCAGGCACAGCAGGAGGAACGGTACATGGGGTACAGAGAGGAGCTCAGGAACATCGTCCAGGCCCTGAACCTAATAGTCACCACATTGCGGGACCATGTGGCACCCCAAAGGGCCCCTGTCACCAGCCCAGACCAGGAACAGCCTACCACCTCCGCCGGCGCCAGTGGACAGGAGGCCCACACACAACGACGGGCCACCAGAACCCCACTTCCTGCTGAAGACCAACCACCCCGCAAGAGGAGCCTGAGATCATAAAGGAAGACAGAGTAGGATGCCAAGACCCCCGCCAGCCTAAGATCCCCCCGGATGTCATTCCACTGTCCCACATCGTCACCCTGTCCAACCTTGAACTGCCCCTGCTCCATCCTTCCACAGGCATATGGACAATGCACCTGTGCGACCGAGAACTGGACTCTGCCATGGACATCACTCCACCCCCACCCATCACCGTTTTACTATCATGGACCTATATGTAGCACTTTAAATAAATCACTTATTGCACATAAAACACTCAGGAGTCTGCTTGTATTCTTAACAAATGTATTATGCATAACGGGTCAAAAATGTGCAGTTACTTTGTGATGACAACATACCAATGTCAATTTGCTTTACTCCATTGCCGAACAAACCAGAAGTCACGCAGTGGGTCATACAGCTCTGAAAAGCCAAGGGAAAGTCACAATTCAGTTGAAAGGAACTGGGGGGAAACACAGAAAGTAGAGATGCAGGAGGCCAGAAGTAAATGTAAAATGACGTGGGGGATTCTTACCTGGGTGCTACTGAAAATACTGTTGTATGACCGTGTCCCTGTTGTCCGTGTCGTCCCCGTCGTCTTCCTCCTCTTCACTCTCCACAGGCTCCACAGCTGCTACAACACCACCATCTGGACCATCCTCCTGCAGAAAAGGCACCTGGCGTCGCAATGCAAGATTGTGAAGCATACAGCAGGCCACGATGATCTGGCACACCTTCTTTGGTGAGTACATGAGGGATCCCCCTGTCATATGCAGGCACCTAAACCTGGCCTTCAGGAGGCCGAAGGTCCTTTCTATGATCCTCCTAGATCGCCCATGGGCCTCATTGTACCGTTCCTCTGCCCTGGTCCGGGGATTCCTCACTGGGGTCAGTAGCCACGGCAGTTTGGGGTAACCAGAGTCACCAATTAGCCACACACGGTGTCTGTGTAGCTGTTCCATCACATAGGGGATGCTGCTATTTCGCATAACATACGCGTCATGCACTGACCCAGGGAACTTGGCATTTACATGGGAGATGTACTGGTCAGCCAAACAGACCAACTGGACATTCATAGAATGGTAACTTTTCCTGTTTCTGTACACCTGCTCATCGTCTTTTGGGGGTACTAAGGCCACATGGGTCCCATCAATGGCACCAATGATGTTGGGGATATGTCCAAGGGCATAGAAGTCAGCCTTCACAGTGGCCAAATCACCCTCCTCAGGGAAAATTATGTAGCTCCGCATGTATTTCGTCAGGGCAGACAACACTCTGGACAAAACCTTAGAAAACATAGGCTGAGACATCCCTGATGACATGGCCACTGTTGTCTGAAAAGACCCACTTGCCAAGAAATGGAGGACTGACAGAACCTGCACCAGAGGGGGAATTCCTGTGGGTTGGCGGATGGGGGACATCAGTGCTGCCTCCAGCTGGGCACACAGTTCATGTATAGTGGCTCGGTCAAGTCGGTAGCGAAGTATTATATGATGTTCCTCCATTGTCGACAGGTCCACCAGCGGTCGGTACACGGGAGGATTCATCCTTCTCCTCGCAAGTCCCAGCGGACGGTGCCTAGGAAGGACAACATGGAGCACAGAGTCAAACAACCCACAGGTACGTAACTACAGCTTGCACAGTACACGATTCTCAATGCATTGAATGGCTTGTATGAGTGGCAATGCAAGGCCTAGGCCTGTGTGACGCAGTAGTAATTAAGCCCTGTGGTCCCTTGTAATGGCGGCTGCCTGACCTGAGAAGTGTGACAATGGGATGTGAGGTCAATGCTCTGGCGTGACACACCCTGGCGGTAGGCGGTCGAAGACCGTGGTGCAAAGCCGCATTGGTTAACATTGAACCCTATGGGTTTCACGGGCCAATGACTAGCTCCGCCGGCGGTTGCGGAACGCACCGCGGCGGTACGCGCCGCCGCGGGCGTGACCGCCATTTTCTATCTGATTAATCACTCGAGACCTGATCATCCACAGGAGAGGACCTATACTGCAAGTGCTGCTGTGACCTCGGTCTGGGAGATACAATGGCTGCTACGACTGGGGAAAGGGCCCCTGCCTTCTCGACAGAAGAGTTGGAGAAACTTGTGGATGGGGTCCTGCCCCTGTATGCGCGACTCTACGGTCCTCCAGACCAACAGGTAAGTACACTGTGTGCACGTTGAATGGGCTATGGGTGGGTTGTGTATGGTGGATGTAAGATGGTGGGGTGGGGAGCGAATGAGGAGTGCAAGGCACGACAGATGAGAGCATGTGCCACATGGCAAGGTTGGGGGGGGGGCCAATCGCATCTATCATGCGGAAAATTTATGATATTTCAATTTCCACCCTGTACATGTCAAATAGGTCAGAGCCCATCAGAAGATCGACATTTGGCGTGCCATCGCCAAGGAAGTCCGGGACCTGGGGGTCCACAACAGACGGGGCACCCACTGCCGCAAGAGGTGGGAGGACATCTGCCGCGGGGATGGCCTCCCAACCTAGGAGGGGTGCTAGTCGTTCCCTGACCCCCCTGATGTCCCGGATCCTGGCGGTGGCCTACCCCGATTTGGATGGGCGCGTGACGACATCACAGCAGACACAAGGGGGTGAGTACCAGCACATTAAGCTATCTGTACACGCAGTGGAGGCGTCTGGGTGGGGAAGGAGGGCTGTGGGTGACATTAGGCCAGGGCGCTTTCTGTAGTGTAGTCCCATCCTTTAGGCATGGCCCTGTGCCCCCGCCCCCAACCTCTGTACGGTGCCAGGTACAGCTAGCCATGGTCCTGCATCACCCATGTGCGCGTTTGTTGTCCCTAGACCTGTTGGCCCAGTCACAAGTACTCAGTAGTGTACCCCGATTGCGCGGCTTAGTGCATGAGGCTCCTGTGTCTGTCCTCTCCGCCAACGGTGTTTACAATGCATGTACTCAACCTTTTATTATGTCTCCCCCCACCCTTTTTCTTTATCTTCTTGTGCATGTGTGATTCAGCATCATCAGGCGGAGGAGACTTGGCACCAGAGCACGAGGGAGCTGCGACTCACAAGGCCCCGGTGGGCCATGGCACAGACACCGAGGCCACCAGTGATACGGAGGGCGAGGGGAGCTTCACAACGGGGAGCCGTGGTGAAACCAGCGACACTGACACGTCCTCGGAAGGGAGCTCCCTAGCGGTGGTGGCAACATCCATACCCCCCGCCTCTACAGGTACAGCCGCCACCCAGCGTACCAGCTCCGCCCTCCCAGCAGCCCCTCAGCCTACGCTCCGTGCCCGCTCGCCCAAGAAGGCGGCGTCTCCTTCGCCCCAGGCACCTCAGGCCCTGCCACTGTAACCCCTGCTGCCCTCAGTGAGGAGGTCATTGACCTCCTGAGGACCATCATTGTTGGGCAGACTACCCTTTTGAATGCCATCCAGGGGGTAGAGAGGGAGGTGCATCGTAGCAATGCATACCTGGAGGGCATTCATTCGGGTCAGTCTGCCCATCAACGATCGTTCAATTCTCTGGCCTCAGCACTGACGGCAGCCATTGTCCCTGTTTCCAGCCTCCCTCTTCTAACTGCCTCCACCCTGTCTCTGTCTCCTGTTCCTCTGCCTATCCCATCCACACCATCAGACCAGCCTGCACACACCTCAACACCCAAGGGCAGCTCTTCCAGACATAAGCACCACAGATCACACAAACATTCACCCAAGCAACACCCAGATGCAGACATGCCAACAGCCACTACCACCTCTGTGTCCCCCACCTCCTCGTCTCCCTCCTCCCTCCCTGTGACGTCGCCACTCACACCTGCATGCACACCACCAACAGCCAGTACACCCATCACCAGCACACCCTCCAGTACAGTCCGCACACGTGCAGTCACCACCCACACTGCCGTTTACACGTCCCCTGTGTCCTCTCCCACTGTGTCTGTCACCCCCTCTTCCAAGACACACAAACGCAGGCAGCCACCCACCCAACAGCCAACCACCTCACGACAGCCTCCAGTCCATGCACCTTCACCCAAGGACAGCACACCTGACTCTCCTACAACCACCTCCTCTTCCTCCACTCCCATAACCACTGCACCTACCTTTTACCTTGGTCCTAAAAAGTGTTACCTCTCCAATCTTGACCTCTTTCCCTCACCTGACCCACCCCCTCCATCTGGTAAGAGTCACAAGAGCACCTCAGCCACCACCAGCCCGGGTTCACGTGTCAGCGTAGTCCATGGATTTTGGAGTCCCCCCTTTGCCAGCAGTGAGACATCGGTCAGCAGCAAGGGGACAGCCAGCCACCCCCCCCTGGAAAGAGGACCCGGAAAGTGAGGGGGCGCCGCGGGAGGAGTGCCACGGCTGCCCCAAGGACCAAAGTTCGGACACTTCACCTGCCACAACATCCAGGGGAGGCAAGGCCCAGAGAGCCACATCGAAGGAGGGCAAGGGCAGCAGGGCGGAGAAGTAAGCCAGCAGGAGCGCGGACCAGGAGGGCCCCACAAGCCCCATCCCGGGTGTGAGGGAGGACACCCAAGGGCTCAGGACACCGTCACCGAAGGGTCCAGCAACTGCACGGTCGGAGGGCGACTGAGCAGGGAGTCCTGCCCAGGTCAGACTCCCTGGAATTACAGGACAAACACCGCTGAAAGGGCCCCGCCGTGCAGGAAGGCACCGCTGAAGAGGGCCCCGCCGTGCAGGAAGGCACCGCTGAAGAGGGCCCCGCCGTGCAGGAAGGCACCGCTGAAGAGAGCCCCGCCGTGCAGGAAGGCACCACTGAAGAGGGCCCCGCCGTGCAGGAAGGCACCGCTGAAGAGGGCCCCGCCGTGCAGGAAGGCACCGCTGAAGAGGGCCCGCCGTCTCAAGCACCGCTCCGCTGGGCCCCGCCGTCTCAAGCACCGCTCCGCTGGGCCCCACCATCTCAAGCACCGCTCCGCTGGGCCCCGCCGTCTCAAGCACCGCTCCGCTGGGCCCCGCCGTCTCAAGCACCGCTCCGCTGGGCCCTTCCTGTCAAGCACCGCTCCGCTGGGCCCTTCCTGTCAAGCACCGCTCCGCTGGGCCCTTCCTGTCAAGCACCGCTCCGCTGAGCCCTTCCTGTCAAGCACCGCTCCGCTGGGCCCCGCTGTCTCAAGCACCGCTCCGCTGGGCCCCGCCGTCTCAAGCACCGCTCCGCTGGGCCCCACCGTCTCAAGCACCGCTCCGCTGGGCCCTTCCTGTCAAGCACCGCTCCGCTGGGCCCTTCCTGTCAAGCACCGCTCTGCTGGGCCCTTCCTGTCAAACACCGCTCCGCTGGGCCCTTCCTGTCAAGCACCGCTCCGCTGGGCCCCGCCGTCTCAAGCACCGCTCTGCTGGGCCCGCCGTCTCAAGCACCGCTCCGCTGGGCCCTTCCTGTCAAGCACCGCTCCGCTGGGCCCTTCCTGTCAAGCACCGCTCCGCTGGGCCCTTCCTGTCAAGCACTGCTCCGCTGGGCCCCGCCGTCTCAAGCACTGCTCCGCTCGGCCCTGCCGTCTCAAGCACCGCTCCGCTGGGCCCTTCCTGTCAAGCACCGCTCCGCTGGGCCCCGCCGTCTCAAGCACTGCTCCGCTGGGCCCCGCCGTCTCAAGCACCGCTCCGCTGGGCCCTTCCTGTCAAGCACCGCTCCGCTGGGCCCTTCCTGTCAAGCACCGCTCCGCTGGGCCCCGCCGTCTCAAGCACCGCTCCGCTGGGCCCTTCCTGTCAAGCACCGCTCCGCTGGGCCCCGCCGTCTCAAGCACCGCTCCGCTGGGCCCTTCCTGTCAAGCACTGCTCCGCTGGGCCCTTCCTGTCAAGCACCGCTCCGCTGGGCCCCGCCGTCTCAAGCACCGCTCCGCTGGGCCCCGCCGTCTCAAGCACCGCTCTGCTGGGCCCCGCCGTCTCATGCACCGCTGGGCCAATGACTGTGCCGGTTCTGTGTCGTGCTAATGTTCACGCTGCACTCGGCCCACCCTGCCTCCTCCATTGCCTGTGGAGACTGTTATCCACTTTATGGACTGTGACTTTGCACTCCCCAGGATATGACAGTGGGCAAGCCACCCACTGTAGAGACTTGAGAGACTGTGGCTTTGCACTACCCAGGATTGGACGGTGGGCATGGTGGCCCCTTCTTGGATCTGGCGTCGTGGACTCATGTGGCTGTGGTGCCCCCCCTTCCCTTCCCCCTGAGGTGCCTGTAGTTTTGTCATGTGATGCCCCTGCAGTGTTCTCTCCAACGGACTCAGGTCTCCTGTGTGGGCTTTGCCCATGTGTTGATACACTTTGGCCCACGGACATTTGCTATTTCTGTGACTGTGCGGGACTTTCTGCCTCTATTTCTCGGTCACGCAATGTTTACATTAGATAATTTTTCCATAATTTTCCTATTTTGCCATGTCTTCAATTAACCTATTTTGTACATAAATGTTGTTTCTCACTTGAATCATATCTTTTCGTTATTCCGGGGGGTTTGGGTGGGGTAACTTTGACTTGGTTCTCTGCATTGGTGTGTAGATAGTTGGGGGGTGGGTGTGATGCGTATGTGTGTGCCCGTAACCCTTCCTCCTCCCCCCTCCCCTGTGTCGTAGGTGCGGTACTCACCGTTGTCGTCTGCGCCGGAGTTCGTACTCGTGGTAGATGAGCAGGTAGACGAGAGCGGGTAGGATGTGTAATTCGGGCTCCATGCTGTCCTCCGTCCTCGTGGAGTGTATAGAGGTGAGCGTTTTCCCGTTCGTAGTCTGTTTCCGCCGTGTTTTTATCGGCGGGGCTCCCGCCCCGGAAAAGGTGGCGGGTTGGTGAGTTGTGATAGGGTGGGCGGTACTTTGTCTGCCGCCTGCCTGTTGGCGGTGACCGCCGCGCTGTTTGTCTGTCCCGCCGTGGCGGTCGGAGTGGTAATGTGGCGGGCTGTGTTGGCGGTTCCCGCCAGGGTCAGAATTCCATTTTTTGGACCGCCAGCCTGTTGGCGGATTGGCCACCGCTTTATCACCGACCGCCAGGGTCAGAATGACCCCCATATTGTTGACTGATTGTGAATGATGATTCAAGTGGTGAAAGATATTGAGGGAAAATGTTCAACTAATTTGTTAACATGATTTCAATGATTTGCAGTGTTTGGGGACTGATGGGTGAATCTACCTGAAGGTCATTAGACCTTTCACAATTAGTTTCACAATTAGTTATATTTACTTGAATGGTCCACGCCATAATTTATTCTGGTTCTTCAGAGACCAGACCAGTAAGTTTAGTTACCCAATAAAGATCTACACAAAATGCTCAAGTTTGTTTGTTCTTCTTGTTCATCAACAGCAGTGCAATACAGGTCGATCTCTCTCAATCTCATTTGGGTTGGGAGTTAGACTGATTCGTTACTGAGAGACGTGACTTAGGGTGGGACTACCTCAACAGCCAGAAAAAGGAACTTATCGACTTCAAAGGGAAACTCAACCAACATGATGATGACTGTAGGGGGCCTACTCAGCTGTTCTGTCTGGGGATAGGTACGTTGATTTGGGAAATGCTGAGCAGTGTGGCAACTTTAATAAATGTCATACCCCTCTATTATGTGGATACCTTCGGGAGGGGCTGTGTCAAGAGGCAGCCATGTTATGATGTCATATCATCAGCATCACTTAATGGACACATGGCTATATGCTTTGAAAGTTGTGAGATTGATCAGTCAGTTACAGGCAGCTACTTGTCTGGGATTGATTGTACAATTGCGCTCACGTTTTGCCTTCCTCCTCCTTTTTTCCTTGCCTTGTTTTTGTTGGCTTTAGGATTATGAGTGTTTTACCACTGCCAACAAGTGTCAAGGTACATGTGCTCTCTTCTCTAAACAGGGTAAGATTGGTTCACACCTGTTTGCCATATTTAATTTACTGCTAAGTCCTGTGTAAAATGCTATACCATATACACAAGACCTGCAAATTAAATGCTACTAGTGGGCCTCCAACACTGATTGTGCCTCCTACACAAGTAGTCTTTCAAACCTGTCTCCGGCCTGCCATTAGAGAGCCTGTGTGTGCAGTTTTACTGCCAGATCAACTTAGCATTTACAACCTCTTGCTAAGTCTTAGACTCTCCTTTTATAACATATAAGTCACCCCTAAGCTAAGCCCTAGGTATCCCATAGGGCAAGGTGCCACGTAAGTAAAAGGCAGGGCATGTACATGTAGCTTTCACGTCCCCTGAGAGTAAAAAACTCCCAAAGTCATTTTTCACTACTGTGGGGACTACTCCTCTCTTAGGCCAGCATTGGGAATTCCTTAATATACTTTCAAGCTGTAATTCCTGATCAATAAGGAGTAGCTACAGCATGTTTCATATCATTGGAATGCTAATGATAAATACTCTTTGCAGGTAAAGTCGGATTTCCCATTACTATTTTAAAAATACCACTTTTAGAAAGTAGACATTTCTCTGCTCTTACTGTTCTGTGTGCCTTGCAGCCTGTCTCCAATAGAGATCTGGGCTAGGCGACAGCTACACGTTGTGCATTCCCTTTAGACAGCCACAAGCACAGAAAGGGTGGGTGTAACAAAAGATGCATCTGCATTAATCGTCATTCAGATGGGCTGGAAAGGTGGAGGCAAGTTAACACACTTGAATAGGAAAAAATGTGTTGCAACACAAAGGGCTATCACCTACTGATAGTCTGGAGCCAGGGTTGGGATGAAAGGGGGACCTAAGCACTTCAAGGAGTTGCTTTGAAGTCACCCCCACTTCAAAGGCAGATTCAGTGCCCTGACCCTAACAAATCAGTACACTTCTGGACTCTCGAAGAACTCAGCTGGAGAAAAGACTGTTGTGCAGTAAGGATTTTCACTTTGTCTGGGCTGACTGCTCGAAGTAGCTGGTTCTCTACTTTGCTGAGCCTCCCTGTGGCTTGATAATCTCTGCCCTGCTGAGGACAAAGAATGGACCCATCTTTCTGAAACCAGAATGGCTCCAAGGGCTTGCTGGTTTACCCCCTGTATTTCTGCAGTCACAGGGGCATCAAGGACTGCCTAAAACTCTCCTGGTGCTGCTGGACTCTGCCATCTGTGAGTCCTACCCTTGACTGAGGTGCCACCTCCCGTCTTAGGCCTCAGAAGTTGGTTCTGCATCTGATTTCTCCAAAAGCTGACACATTTCCTTGAGTGCATGAGAAATTCCACCATATTTCTCACTTGGATGCCCATGCAGAGGCTGTTCAACGACAATGGACTCACAGCTGCAAGGCCCAACAACAACGGTCTGTGCACCTCAACGACGATGCATCACTTTCACTTCAACGGAGTTTGACGTTGATTGTGAGGATCGGAACAAATGAGGCCTACTCAAATGCCTGATACAGATGCTACTTCCTCATGTGATTTTGACATAGGAAGTCAGCAAGGAAGACAGTATGATGAGCCAAGCTATCCCACTGTTGCATCTGCGACAAGACCAGTTAAAAAAGGTGTCACAAAGGTTCACTGGTGTGAATAGCAACAGAGAAGTGCATGAGTCGGTTGAGAACTTAATCCTTTTTCTGTTTTGTTAATCCAAGGCTGCCTAGAGTCACGTGTCACTGAAAGAGTACTTCTGTGCAACAATACTTGACCCACTGTACAAAAAATACTGCCCACATTCATTGCTTTTTCAGAAGGTATGTTTCGCTATGCAAGACTCAGATTGTTGATCAAGAAAGAGACCTAGGAGAAGAATGGTTGGAAATTAGAGTCCAAGGCAGAAGTTCTGGAGTGCAGCCTTCAACCTCCAAAGAGGGCAGTGCTGTTGTCTCATAGTAGCCATCGTGAGTGTGCAGCAAATCTTTGGACAAGCTGTGCAGGCGAGTACTCTTCAAACAAACAGCTAATCTGACAAAATAGGTCGAACTGGGAACCTTCCATTTTAAATAGATTATCACCACAAATTCTAAAAATCCCACTCCTTCCGCAAAAGAAACAGGGAGGAGGTCCAGCACTAAAACATCAGTCTTCTTCTCTTTGTACAAATGTACCATTGGGTGTTTGCATTCGTAGGGCCCCTCCTACCTAAGCATGCCCCTAATAGTAGCCTGGATTGCTTTCTTCTCTGGTGTCACTGATACAGGTGAACTAGAAGGTGGTAGACGCAATGTGCATCTTGGTGCAGCCGCTGTATGCTTGGTGCCCCCATCTGACCCTTGTATCATTTTGAGGTTGCTGAGGCAGATGATACTGGTGCACTGCTGGGGACAAGGCTGCTTTGCATGAAGCTGTCACCCTCTTCTTCTTCATCAACTTTACTTCCCACCTTAATCAGAGCTGATTCCCCTCTCTCTTCACCACGAGCACCTGCAGCTATTTTTTTAAGGTGCTACTCCCACGGGATTGCGTGATGTTTTTTCACATGGGTCGTTTGACCCCCAGTACCATAGTGTGAACCAGTCTTACCTCGATAAACACTTGCATGGCAAATAGAGCATATTGCAATGTTATCTTCCTGCTTGCTAATCATAAAGAAGTCTCAAACTGGGAGGGCAGCTTTTTTAGCTGGCCACCTGTGTCACTGCCAATGCCCAAAGAACTGAAGGTAGGCGGGCGTGTTGATCATTGCCTCTCTGCAATGCGTCCTTCAACTGAGGTAGTGGTAGATGCAGATCTCAGCGGAGGCCTTACAAATATGAAAGCTGGCAGTGGTAGTGTAACTAGTGTCACATCCCTCTGAGCAGGTTGAATAGGAACAGTAAGGTCCATGTTCTCTGAGACAGCTTCCATGTTAGTGACTGCCTTACATCCTCTTCCCTTTCCATAATTCTAAGGCTTTCAGGAACTTTCCTTTTCCTTTGTCTCTCATGGTGGATCTCAGACTCAGACAGAGCCCAGTTCATGCCCAGATCATCAGAAGGGGGCTTGGAGAAATTGGTGGAATAACCTTCCTTTTTCTTGCTGGAGATCGGTATGCCAGTGGTTCAAGAAGAGGTACATCTTGCTCAGCAAGAAGATCAACTTCCTGTTCTGATCCTACTTCAGGAAGATCTACTATTGCTGGCAGCTGCTCGCATTGTCCAATTTGCTCAGTTTCCTGTGACAATTGGGTTCTAGTTTGTGCCTGAGACAACATCAATTCAGACTCACTGCTGGCCGTAATGATTGTAGTGGTTGCCTCACTGAGAGACTTGGCTTTGGGCTTAGGTTGGGGTGGTGCTATTGATGCAGAAGGACGGTGCAGCAGGCACACATTTCCTAGAAATGTTTTTGGGTGGCATGTCAGTGGTAGAAATTGGCTTCTTCTTCTCCTCCTCACTGGCCACTTTTCTAGCAGCACCTTTCTTTGGGGCCATCTTCAAACTCTATCAGTTGTCAGTGACACTTAGCTGCACAAGCGGAAGAGACTGGAGAACTCACATGGTGTGGTCCTGTCACTTTGTGCCGGCTTTCTGTCTGGCAGTACTCTCTGGGTGATGTCTCTTGTGTACCTAAAAGCAAACAAGCAAGAAAAACATTTAATGAAACATAGGATTTTTGCAGTGCGAATTATTCATAGTACAGACAATATAATTTAGGGAAGGTTACTTATTATTGTAAATAACTAGCAACAATAATGTATCCTTTCCAAAATCAAACCACACCACCATAGCATAATATTTAATTTTCAATCAAGATAACAACAGACAGATGTAACTGTTTGCGCTAGGTGCATCTGAGGGGATATACCTGTAGAAGGCAGTGAGGTCCAAGAAAAATGTAATAATCCTTAAAAAAATGAAGGCTGGTGTATGTTTATGGCAGATAGGGGGGTCCAACGAAAACAAAATAATCCTGCGTATGGGAGGCATGCGGTCCAGGGTAAAATGGAATAATCCTTAAAAAATAAATACTGGTGTGCACCTATAGCAGCCAGGGTGGTCCAGGGAAAAATAGAAAAATGTTGAAAGAATGAATGCTGGTGTGTCTGAGGCTGTGCACCTGTGGCAGGTAGAGGGTCCAGGGGAAAATGAGCAATTGTAATCATTAATACATGAATGTTTGGGGGCGGGGTCTGGACACGGGGAAAATGGAAGCCTAATTGCTGAGCTCCGCACGTGGGTGTGTGTTCGGGGACGCCAGCAGAGCTGACAGGACCTTCCTTCTCCCCCCTCCCCTGGAAGACAGGGCCTGGCTATCGAGTGATAATGGAGGCGTTCAGGGGGCCCAGAGAACAGCACCGGAGGCTATGGCCTGCAGCACATAGTGAAGCCGTGGGCTCGATTTTGGCAGTGCAATTGGAAGAAGCCTGACGGATCGGCCTCACACACGGCTGCTCCATTGCTGAGGGCCCGCCCTTTCTTCTTTTCCTGCTACACTTCGCCTTCAGGAGTGGTTCCACAGGCCTGCAGTGCAGTGTAGAGTTGCATGCCTAATTTCTTTCTTCTTGCTTCCTCCCCTTCATCCACCGGATGTGTCCTCGATCAACAAGGACCCATGAGAACAGGCTGATGGCTGGTGGATGGCTGGGGGTGCCCCTCATCCCTTTCACCCCCCCCCTACGGAGGACTGGACTGACCCATGAGCCAGGTCCCTGCATCACGATCCATGTTACTGGGGGAACCCACGACCAGAGTCCCCGCCCTGCGGTCACCTACATTTAACTACTGAAAGATCCGAGGAAGTTACAAGCCGGCCAACAGAATCCTGACCCACCTTGGGGTAGGTTTCCTTTCGCCTCACCCTGCCCCCTCAGAAGATGATACTGAGCCCTTATAAGTTGGCGAGTGAATCAGGTGGGGACACTACCATCCAGTTGTCGTGTAGGTTCTTGTTATCCTAATGAGACTATTGGATTCAGGCGGCAGGATCACCTGTACTGGGGGGGACTGGGTCTAATCCCACATCACGTGACACCTGCCTAATCTAGGTTTTGTTCCGGCTAACTAACAGTGCCTCATCTCCACCTCTCCACCTAGAGCAGGGATGATTGGGCAACCGAGTGCATGACACAAATGACTCCTCAGGGAAATTGTGGTCACTCAGATCACATCCATTTCTCTCGTTAACATTAGTCTCACATATGCAAGGACAATCAGAGGCAGAATATAGTTCAATAAGGTTTTATTGAAGTAACTGCATCTTAGATAATAAAGCGTGTATTGCAATAACTAGGACGATGAAGCATAACAGGATTAAAATTGTGTCAAGGAGAGTAAAACATAAAAATAACACTATCATATTGTCACTACGATCGTTAAGAATAGCGCTACCTAGGCTATGTTAGAGCACAGCATGTTACGCTCTAATTCTGCCCTTCAGGTTCCCCTGGGAAGACATCATCCCTCATACCTGAGCAAGAGGCCTGTAGTCTACAGAAACAGCTGCCCACAACTGCATGCTGATAGCTGAGTGCTTCACTCGTGGGCATCTGGCTGGAATCTCCCTCTAATGTACATGGGTCAAAGTAGTGTTTTTATAATAAAACAGCTGATGTTCCAAGAAAGGATCCCCATGTAAGAGTGTGTATGTTTCTGTGAACATCAGAGACAAAGCGTACCACTTTTGCAGGTAACCTATCTAACCCCAGCCTTGAGAAAAGCACAGCGTGAAGGCAATGTCTTGATTAAGAACGCAGTGCTGGCCTAGACAATGAACAGCTACATAGAGAAAATAAAACAAGACCGCAAATGTGGCTATTGTTAAAATAATAAAAATGAAGCTGAATAAAATATGTCTAGATTGAAGTGCACAGCGCCAAGCCTAGTTTGCTAAAATAAAATGTGTAAAACCATAGCTAAAATGGCTGCACAACACAGTGAATTCATCCTTAGGCTGGCAGCACAGGGTACAGCCACTGGCCCTACCTGCTAGTGTATTAAAGTCTGAGACCACTGTGGAACTACTTGGGGAGGTTCAATTGCCTGCTCGGACGCCTGCTTGGAGTAGACCATTTCCTCACAGCCCATGACGAATAACTGCCCTGCCTGCTAGTGGATGGAGGATTCACAGGCCTTGTAGGGGGCTGCAACCCTCCATTTGGCCAGCCTGATCTGGATCTGCTTTGTCCCTGGCCCTGCCCTGACTGGGGAATAATCACCTCCCATCTTCTTTCTCAATGAGACTGAAGCCACCACCCTGTCTACATAAGGCTTTTTGAGACCTGGGGAGCCTTGCCGGGACTCAATTCTAACTCTATACCCTCTGTTTCAGGGAGGCACGCAACAAGTAGACAGACGATCTGCACCCCCTTGCAAAGTGCCATAGGCTTCCAGGCCTGCAACCCTCATGCCCACTGTCTGTTATTGCTACTGACATTGCCTTTGCTGACTGTGTGGCCCTGTGTACTGCTGAATTGCCCTAAACCACCTTCCTGATGTGTTGTAAGTGTCAACAGGTGACATAACTGCATCTCACAGGCATGGGAGGGTTGAAGGGTCTGGTTAGCCTCCAGGATCACCACGATGAAGCCATCCCTCTAACGTTGGGCCTTTTGACTGAGATGGTTCTCTTGGTTCTGTTAGCCCTCTCCCCTGTGGAGATGCCCTCCAGCAAAATGAAAGGTAAATCTACATGCCAGATGCTCTTTTGGGAGGCTATCTCACAGCCACAGCCCGTGGCTTCAACCCCATCTCTTCTAGCCTCAGTCCTATAGACACCTCTGTAGACACCCACTCAGACACTCCTATGGAGAGCATCCTACAGGAAATTGCTGCAGTGGGTCATCATTTGGAAGACATGGACTCCAAGATCACAGACTTATCTACAGATTCCAAGTCCATCCGGGCGGACATAGCTGGTTTCCAGGACAAAGTCACAGATCTGGTCCACCGCCTGACTGCCGTCGAAGGCAGGATAGAAGCCCTGCCGGATAACTAATCAGAATTGCAATTTCTTCAACACAAACTCACGGACCTAGAAGACAAGATCCGAAGGGACAATGTCCATTTTTTGGAATATTGGAATGCAAGGAGGGCACAGATGTGAGAGTTTTCCTTAAGGACTTCATCCCTGCTCTAATGGGCCTTACCTTTTCTCCCATGCTGGAATTTCTGCGAGCCCACAGAATCACAAGAACAATGCTGGGAGACCACATCCCAACACAGAGTGCTTCCTCTGGCATGAACAAGTACACCAGCTGCTAATGGCTGCGTGAGCCCATGGCCCACATAACCCCGAAGGCCATGAAATCCATGTAGCTGTGGACGTCTCACGTGAAATGAATGAAAAGCCAAAGACGTTCCTGGCACTCTGGCCTCAACTGAGAAACCTGAACATTAAATTTGGACTCTTCAAGCTGGCCTGAATGGAGATAACAAAGGATGGTATATCCAGGGACTTTTTTGAGCCTGTGGAACAGTGCACCTTCCTGGACTGCATCCCCACCCAGCCCATGGACCACAAACCCACAGAACTGTCGGGAGGTTTCTCCACATTGAGTGATTCTACCTTACACACAAACACAGAACTTGGTGCCCCTCATGCCAACACTGCAACACAAAAAAAAGGCAAGATTTTAGACCGCCCACTGAGGTCCCAAGATGGCAGGTATCCCGCCCTACAAACTGTGGCAGCCCTCACTGAAGATGTTCACAGAGACAAATCAAGGTCCATTTTGAAGCCTCCTGTTGACTGAATCGCATGGTTCCTAGAGGGCGGCCTTGGACCACTTGAGGACAATCAGACTGTTCACACACTGAACCCTAAGTATCATACATATACCTCTCTGTTGATCTTGGTATTATATTTGTTACTGTTGGGGCACCAGCCCAGTTGCAGATATCTTTGTGTTCCGTGTCTGGGCTTGCCTAGGGCCAACTCATAGTGATCATATCAACCCTATTATTTTTTTTGATTCATGACTAGTGTCTACTGTACTGATATTCCATGCATACTATATGTGTAGGGTTTTGTACTGATGTAAGGAATGATGTTCATCAGTTTATTCACTCCTTCTGGTCTATTTATCCCTGTGTCTTGCACCACTAGGGGTCACAAGAAGCTCTCCTATGTTCTTGTCTATATCTACGCATATGTATGCATCTATACATTAATATACATGTGTAAGTGTATCTATACTGCTCTGTGAGCACCTTTTGTAGCACTTCTTTGCCTTGGATTGGCATAAATCCCCCTTACCGCCGAAACACAGGGAACCACATGGTGACCGAAAGGAGTGCCAGCCTCTCTTTCCTCAGTCCTTCCTCCCTTCCCCACTCCCTCACCTCTACTCATCACCATCACCCACTTCTCATCCGACCTCTGCTTCCCTCACCACGTTTTCACATAGCTACCCCCTGCTAATCCTAACACATGCCAAGCTTGACACTCTGACCTGGTGCCACCTCACCGCCCACACAGCCGTTTTAGGGCACTCAGAACCATCCAGCTGCCCTGCTGGTGAGTATCCCAGCAGCTTTACAGAAACATGGGACCATGTATCCCTAAGGCCCTTTGATCTTTATGGCTATCTCCCTCTCCATAGGTCCAAGTGGGCACAGAGTGGAAATTATTTTGTTAGCATGTGGTCATGAGGTACTGCTATTCGGTATCCTCTGGGAGTGCCAGTACGCCACATGTTTATATCATTTTACATGTTGTTCCTCCCTTGCTGATGATGCTGATATCCTTGTGCGAACTTGGTTTTAATACTCTACCTCCCAAGAGTCACCCCTCCCTCCAACTCCCCTCACCCTGCTGGCTATCTCCACCCTCCCCCATCTGCCCCTTGGCCCCCTCCCCTCATACCGGCCTTGATTTGCCCTAACCATTCTAGGCTTAGACAGGCAGATCAACAGGATTTAGCTCATAAGAGGTTCCTCTCTCGGTTCTGAACCAAACCAGGACTTCACACGCAACTCCATCTCTTACACACAGCATTGGCCACAGTTAAACTGTGTATCCTCAGACACTGGCACACAATAACAGCCCCCTCACATAAATGGCTCTCGGCAATGTTCCAAACAGCTGCCCACAAACACATTATTTATAGCCTACAAGATAGAACAGAGGTATTCCTGCAAACTTGAACCCCTTTTCTCCGAAACGCTGATGGTTGATTGCATTCCCCCTGACCTAGTCCTCATCTTCATCTTTATTTCCTTTATCATCTGTGTGCCCTCCCAACCCACACCTCAAAAACTCCGGGGCTGCATGAGGTGTTCCTCTGTGAAACCCCTCTGCCCCTCTCGCCACCTCACCTTTTTCTTTCTTCTTTCCCTCCCACTCCTAGATGCTCAGACCCCCATCCTTCTCTTCCACCCACTCCCTCCCTCCCCTTCCACCAGTCGCTCCTTTTTTCCTGTTCCTTCCTTTTCTTTTTTCCTGCTTTACCTCTTTTTCTTCTACTTTTCTCTCCTTCTTTACTCCTCTTCTTCTTCTTCCTTCTCTCTGTCGCATCTTTATTCCTTTCCTCCCAGCCTCTTTGCCCTATTTTTTCATTTTCTCTTTCACCTCTTGACTCTCTTCTCTCCCCTTTTTTTTTTCTTCTATGCATCTTTCTCTCTCTACCCTTTCCTCTCTTTAGCCACGGTATAACTCTTCTCCCTCTTCCTGCAATAGAAGAAAAGCTCTCAGTGATAGATAGCGCCCCCTGCCACACCCACCCTCTTAGATGCATCATTATGCCCCCTTTGCGATACCCATCCACTACTGACCCCAGACTCAGAAGGGCCCTTGCCCGGGTCAGCAAAATAGGGGTCTCTCGAGTTCTCTGAATATCCAAAACTCCACATTGTTCCCCGCTCTGCCCCCCTGCATGCTGTTGACCCTAACACCTCTCGAGGCTTTGTCTTACTCCGAATTGACTAGGGGCCAGCATGCACACGCACACCCTGCTATGTTGTGATAAACTGTTGCATTGTCTTTCTCTGCTGAGGCTCATGGATATCGCTAATGTTATGGGTGTCACAATGAAATAAGCTCACTATAATATGCTATGTAAGATGCTACTTCCTTTTTTATTTTCATTTTTCAATAAAGAATTGTAAAACAAAAACAAAATGAATGTTGGTGTGTGACAGGCACCTATGGCAGGCAGGGGATGGATAGAGAGAAAATGGGAAAAATAGAAACATTTTAGAAAAATAAAAACAATTAACAATCAAAAAAGGTAAAAAGATACATTTAAAAAAATGTTGGTGGAATAGGGATGCAGATGAAAAATGGAAGAAATCTCCATATGATATAAACCATTGTTCATACCTAAACTACAATTATCCTGAAACATATTAAACTGACATCTGAGAAAAGTAAAAAGATGAACAAAAACAAAAAGGCATATTCCTTTCTGATCAATCTTCCTAGAGAATGACTTTGAAATACAGACTGTCTGGCTACACAAAATGGACGCCGGTCACATGGTCATCAAACAACAACAAGCAAAGAGGCATGGCCACAACAAAAACACATGCCTGCCTATCGCAAAAAGCACACTGACTGCCTATCCCAAATAGCCTCCAGCTAGATGGTCAAATAACAACAGCAAGCAAGGAGGCATTGGCGAACAAGAACACATGCAGGGCAATGGCAAAAGCAGACGCACAGTGATTGCCTTCCCAAAATGGCCACTGGCCACATGGTACAACAACAGCAAGCAAGGAGGCACTGGAGAACATTGAACACATGCAGGCCTATGGAAAAAGCACACTGTCTGGTCACACAAAATGGTCACTGGCCAAATGGTCAAGCTACAAGCAAGTATGTATGGACAACAAAGAAGAACACATGCAGGCCTATAGCAAAAGCACACTGACTAGCCGTAATAAATGGCCACTTGCTGCATGGTGAAACAACACGAGCAAGCAAGGAGCAATTGGAGAACAAAGAACACATGCACTCCCAATCCATACCTCGAAAACTCCGGGGCCGCATGAGGTGTTGTTTGTTTGTGCTCAAGGCAGCAAACTAACAATGGGCCTCCCTATCGGATGAAGGCCTGTTTCACTGATTAAAAAACACGTCTGGAAGGTACGGAGATAAAAAAAAACAGACACTGATTTGGTTATATATAGCTGTATTAGCCTCTTAAGATACCTCACAAATAATAAATGTGCCAGGCTTGCCTTAAAATCTATAAATAAATGTTTCAGCCATGTGTGGGCCCTGAAAAAGTATTGGGACTGGGGAATAACAGGCTCCTCTGCCACCCACAACAAAAGGCCTTAATATAAATTATTGAAATCTTCTGTGGTCTTTTATTCTCAGAACAGTTCTATTTTGCTAACTGATTGTTTGCATAGTTGGCTAACTGCTTTTCCATTAAAAAGAATGGAACAATAGTCAATGACAATTGGCAGCTGTTAATGCTTAGTAAATTTAGGAAAGGGACAGAGCTTGCACTGTCACTGGGTGGCAGGTGATTGCAGAACAAAACTGAGGTCAGGGGAAATTGAAAACAGTTAAGTAAATTGTTGCATACTGAAATATGGAGAAATTTGTCAACGTTTTGCAAAGTAGGATAAAAAAAAGAATCACTCTCACAGCTATCAGTTGTATTCTAAAGATACTCTCAATGACACCAAAACGGCCATGTACTTTGCTTTGAACACACAGTAAATAGTTGGCAATAATGATGATCAAAGTAGACACGTTGAGTGACATTCTCAATATGAAATTAGTTACGTCATAGTCCAAGAACACCGCATTAGAAAAATGAAGCAAAACACATGGGAGTGGCATGCATTTTATTTAGACCAAATAGGCCGTTCCTTCACAATTTGTACCACATTAATATGCACACAAATACAGAAACTGTAATGTATGCCAGAACTCCAAATCCCATTGTGCTCCTTTCTAAACTTATATATACATACACCCAAATAGAAAAACAAAAGAGGCAGGCCTAATCATGTCATCCACAACTTAACATAAACACACAAATAATGACAAGTCACTGAAATGTAGTATGGAGAATCTTCCCCCTGAGTCAAAAGAGATTTTGGAAAAATTGCTTCACCCACAACTTCCCATGGCATGCTTCATCATAGGTGATTTTCCACACCGTGGTAGGTAAATACCACCATAGTGGGATCAATCACTGCTAGGAGATCATAGAAAAGTCATTATTGGATAGTTTCAGAGATCCAATTAAAGGTAAAAATATCTTGAATTATATTTGGGTGCTTTCCTGTGTTGTGGCTACTCAGATATGTCTAAAATCAAATTTCAAGTAGACAATGAGATAAAATGCCTCACCTACCATATACTAATGCCAACATGTTTTGGCCATTCAAAAAAGCCCATTTGGGTCTTTGGCCCTTGTCAGAACTATTCTGATCCCTGCCCTACTACACATGCATTTCATGCTTTGAAATGAGTATTAATGCTCTCACCTTTCTGGATCTCATCTGTAAGAGATAAACCTCAGAAAATTATAGTTACAACACAGAGAGACATGATTGATTTATCACTCATGGAGGACACCCACCCAAACTGTGTAGACAGTGCAACACATTCATCTTGTTTTTCAGATATGATCAGCAGAGAATCTCATTCAAACCCCTGTAGAACCAAGTAGGCCTGGGCAAAGACATGTGATCTGCATAATGCTTTTGTCACCAAGAAAACACAATCTGCAGTGACCCTTTGGGACAAACCTTTTACATTAATTTCCCCTGGAAGGAGGAAAAAACTGAAGTTCCTAAAGTCAATTTTTAGAAAACTAGACCACTCTATTTCTAGATAAGATTGAGGCTTAAGAATCTTATAGCCATTTAGAATCTTCCAGGCATGTGATGTTGAGGATAGGATTGCTTTGTCTGTTAGCACAGAAGTTTTTTTCACCAAGCTATTAACCAGTTTTTTAAATGCGATTGGCGATGGAAACTTTTCGCATATAGCATGAATGCCTAAATAATTTAGAGCAGAATCAAGGCAAAGCCAGGCTGGTGCTGCTTCATTTATTTGAAGTTCCTGCCAAAGAGCTTGGGACAGTTGGCTTTCCGTGAAGCTCCAGAATATTTTCCATGTTTTTACATAAACTCCTTCCTTGCACTAGATTGATTAGGTAGGCCGAACTCTAGCCTTTTCCACACAGGTGAGGCATTTGGGGAGAGGTAGAAGAGAGCTCTAGAGTTTTGAGCTGAAATTAGATTTAAAACTGCTTCATCACTGTCATGTAGAGCTTCATTTCCTTACAAAATACGTGGGATGAGTTTTGCTCCTATTACTTTCAATAGGGGCAAAAAGCTTGGACTTGCCAGTGCTTTCAAGGGTATGGAAATTAAGAGTTAAGGTGTTCCCTTTCCTGAGCAGATTTTTCCTGTGCTGTTGAAAGGAACCTCTTTCATCAAAGAGTACCCCTAGGTATCTATAAGTTCTTACCAGCTCCAGTTGGTCACCATGTTTGAACCATTTGTGGCTTTTTGTAATCCTGCTGCTGACTTCCATAATCATAGTTTTCTTCAAATGTATTGTCATATCTTTGGTTGAAGAATATAATAGCAGTTTGTTGATGAAATGTTGAAGCCCAATATTGTTTGACTGAGCAGGATAACATCATCTGCATTCAGTAAGTTTGAGATAGGCATAGACCCTAGTTGGGAGCATGAGAGTTTACTGTATCCAGGGCGGGAAACCGCCTGCTCAAATTAACCACTGATGAGATGGTATCAATGATTAGGGAATTAATTGCTGTTACAAATCATTTATACATTACCGGCACCTCCAAGGAGGTGGTAACCCATTTTCAAATGGAAATATGTGCTTGTTGGGCAGCTTAAACTGCGGATGTGTCAGGGTAATTAAGGGGAGCATGCAGTAATTCAAGAAGAAACATTAATGTAAGCATTACCAGTCCTTTAAGGAAAATAACATGCTTGAAAAAAGATTTGCATAAGAAAATTAAAACTTAAGCATGGTAGTCTGTTGTTTCTTGCAGCCCATTAGCCCTGTTTTGTAGGCAATCACCACAGTTTGTAAATAGCAATCTGGTTAATTAATATGCATTAAGCAGGTCATTCTACAACCCCCTGTGACTGGAGATGTTGCTATGTGACTTATTGGTAAATTGATGACATAACAAAATCAGGCATGTTGCAAATATTGAATGAGCAATTTGCAACCACTGTTTGTGCCCTGTCCTTTGTCCTTCTGGTCCATTGTAAAGTATATTACTTAAATACTTCTGCTCCCTTTAGTAGAACAGAGGATACTTCCCACCAAAGGACTTTCATCTTTGCCAAAATGTGGTCAGTGGAGCTAATAAAAATGCAAATAACTGGGGAACTCTTAGATCCTGGATGCGCCTTGGGTCACCAGATGCACAGGACAGTAAATCACAACTGCCTCCCTCAAAATGTATAGCTTTTACTACCAGGTGGTGATTTGTGCATGCTCAGACAAATACATTAGGTTTTTGTTGTGTAGTAAGGATATCCTACGTAAATTCACCAAATCACATTTTGTTCATGGACATGAATAATCTTCATTAACAGAATCAGGGTTCGTGGTATTTTCTATGTAAAAGTCCATTTGCAAATGTATATATACATCATACACGTGTGGTGGACTTTTCATATTTATAAATTTAGTCTACGAAAGCAGTTAGTCAGCACAACTCCTTGGACCCATGCATAGTAGTTGGTGAACACTTGCAAATACAATTTTGCTATTATTGCCATAACTTGTTTAATAGAGTCTCACAACAAATGAACATTTACTCCTTTTCATATTACAAGTATGTGCAATATTTAAGAGTTGAAATAGAGAGACAAACTTCTGACCTAATTGGAAGATTAAGTTAAGTGTAAATGGAAACTTATGTTACACTTCCACATGCGGATCTATTGAGCTGCTAATAATTATGCATTCCTTAAAGTTGGGCATGAACATAATTATGGAAAACTACAACTGGTATAGTTTGCTTTATTTCAGAATATTACAAAAATCAGTTAGTTGCCCCCAAACATAGGTTAATTGTAAATTCTGACGTTTTCTTCCACTGGTACTTCTAAAGAATTTCGAGGCATATTTAAGAAAAGTGGCGCTGCACACAGTGCAGCGTGACTTTTCATGCACCCTTTAGCGTCTCCTTACCACCACAATGTGTGAACCCTATTTAAATTACTGCACACCATGGCACAGTGTACGGGGCAATAGCATAATTCTATTTTACGCTATTAATGTACTCGGCAGGAGTAGTGCTGATATTTTGGTGCTACTCCTGCAGAGTTCATAGGGGCTCATTGTATTCAATGGTAGGTCCCGTTTAAAGCCTGCTCTGAGCATGCGTTAAAAGTGCCGAAAAAAATTATGCAAGGAAATCTGTTAGGTTTCTTTGCGCCATTTTTTTGCCCCCACCCCCAAAGGGGTAGTGCCCCTTTTGCATACATTATGCCTGACGCATAATGTAGCGCAAAAGGGTACAAAGAGGTGCAGTGCATGCATTGTGCCACTGTAAATATGGCGCTGAGTTTTTTGCCTTCTAACACCACATTAAGGTAAAGATATAGGGGCATATTTATACTCCGTTTGCGCCAAATTTGCATCGTTTTTTTCGACGCAAATTCGGCGCAAAACTAACGCCATATTTATACTTTGGCGTTAGACGCGTCTAGCGCCAAAGTATGGGCAAATAGCGTCAGTTTTTTGCGTGAACGCCTTCCTTGCGTTAATGAGATGCAAGGAAGGCGTTCCCGTCTAAAAAAATTACGGTGACGCAAATGCGTCGTATTTATACTCCCGGGCAAAAATCACGCCCGGGAGTGGTCGGGTCAAAAAACCCCGCATTTGCGCCACTTTTTAACGCCTGGGTCAGGGTAGGCGTTAAGGGGCCTGTGGGCTCAAAATGAGCCCACAGGTGCCCTCCCCTGCCCCCAGGGACCCCCCCCTGCCACCCTTGCCCACCCCAGGAGGACACCCAAGGATGGAGGGACCCATCCCAGGGACATTCAGGTAAGTTCAGGTAAGTATAATTTTTTTTTTAATTTTTTTTTTTGGGTGGCATAGGGGGGCCTTATTTGTGCCCCCCTACATGCCACTATGCCCAATGACCATGCCCAGGGGACATAAGTCCCCTGGGCATGGCCATTGGGCAAGGGGGCATGACTCCTGTCTTTACTAAGACAGGAGTCATGTAAATGGCATCTGGGCGTCGTTAAAAATGGCGCAAATCGGGTGGAGGCGATTTTTTGCGTCAACCTGACTTGCACCATTTTTAAGACGCCCTAGCGCCACTTTTCCCAACGCCGGCGCTGCCTGGTGTATGTGGTTTTTTTCCACGCACACCAGGCAGCGCCGGTCTGCTTGCGCCGGCTAACGCCATTCAATAAATACGGCGCCCGCATGGCGCTTCAGAATGACGTTAGCTGGCGCAAAATTTTTTGACGCTAAACTGCGTTAGCGCAGTTTAGCGTCAAAAAGTATAAATACGGGCCATAATGCTAATGTAGGGTTAGAATGGCGCTATGGGCTCTCAAATATGCCCCCCTCGAGTCTTGAAATGTCCCTTCAAATTTTTCTGTACTTTTTTTGACACTTGGGCATTTTTTTCAATGTTTCATGTTTGTTCGATTTCAGAAATTCCGTATTTTTCGTAATTTTGTTATCCATCTGTTTTCGTTATGCAAGCTTAATGGCTAAATAGTTGACAAAAGGCAGATAACAAGTAATACTTCTAGCAACGACGATTCGGTGGAAATCTATGAGGGAAGAAAACCAGCAAAGATGAGCGAAGAGTTATTCTCAGTTTATCAATTCAAAAGTGCATGGGTACCCCAGGGTGCATTTTCTAATAGCGACAAGACAGTTCGAATCACATCTGTAGCACAAAATGAAATGTGGAGAAGCAGCAGAGATCCTGGGAAGCACCAGCTGCTGCTATTGCTCATCCCTGCCGAGTTCAGAGCCTAGTGGCCCCTGCGGAAGGCCTGACAATCTGTTGAAATCTCCAGCTCTTTGCAAGTGCGGGGCACTCATCTGATTTTAAGACGACAATCATCTGGCTGGGTGAACAGAAATCAGTGCCCACAGTGTAAGAAAAGCAGGACCAGTGCGCAAAGCAGATGGCTGGAGGCCTGTTCATTCCTGTTTCAAGATCTGTTTACATTCTAAAGTGACTCATTTTGACAAGTTATATGACTAATTATGTTTTCTCGATGTGACCCAGTAAACTGCATATGGCAAAGCTTGGAATAACTCTAATTTGTCTTCTGAAACAAGGCCCAATTTCTAAACTACAAGTAGTCAATTAAAATCTCATGTAACTGAAAAGTCGTACACAGTGTGAACATTAAGCTTTTTTTCACCCAAACTTTCCGATATTTTTACCTCACTGGACAAGATGAGATCATACAATTGAAATACTAAGCGGTATTGCCGATTGCCCAAAAAATTGCAAAAATGATGTAACATCATGTATTTCAATTAAGTATGATGACAGCCTCAAAAGATACAAAATAGATAAGCCATGCTAGTCGAAAGTATTGTTTTTTTGTTTTTCAATATTAGTATAACAGTGTTTTTTCTTTAAATATTTTAATATGTGCAGTGAGCGATTAGGCTAGCAGCTTTCAAGGCTAGAAACCATGACGTAATATTGGGTTATTGGGAACTTACTCTTCTCGATGTTTATTCATAACACTTGAATTTGTTGATCAAAAGTTATCGTTATTAGATTTATATGGTGGGCTGCGGGGCCTTTTATTTCGGACATGAGGAGTTACAATATGACTACAAGCAGTGCACTGAGACATGAGGCGTAAACATGTAGGATAAACCTCTTATCCTGTGTTTGTTTCATGAACAAGTGCTCAGGGAATAAAAAATGGCAATACGTTTAAAACGCACAGCATGTAAAGCAGGCGTAAACATATGTTTCTTACTTGAAAGGAATTAGAATGAAATCCGCAATGAGATTTATAAAACGCACTTTTGGAAATGGTAACAATCTGTTACTGTGGCTCAATTCCTTCATTCATACAGTTGAGTTTTTGGGCAGGATTTACATAATTCCAGGTTGAGGTAGCATGCAAAAAGTGCATTAACGCAGATGGGTGTCAGAAAGTGAGTTATTAATTTGCGAAAGGAGGTGGTAATTCATAATAACCCTTGGTGGTTATTGCACAAGCAGCACACACTTCATGTTAAGGACGCGCAATACCAACAGTTTTAAGGTCAACAAAAAAACAATACAATTCGCAAATGAATAAAATAAAGTAGATACAAAGTGCTCAGCTAAAGAATGTGAAGTTCTTCATAATAGGTTACAGGGAATGAATTTTTAATGTTTTATGGCAAAACACTCCTGGTAGTAATGATTCACAGCTGAAGAGTACCTGTGTGCAATTTCATGCAAACTGCAATGGAGCTAAGGTTGGATACAAAAGGGATGTTGAACCAGTCAAGTTTTTATCCTATAACTTAGGGCCTGATTTAGAAGTTGGCGTAGGGTATTACTCCATCACAAACATGACAGATATCCCGTCCGTGGTAAAACAATCCCATTATAGCCAATAGGGATCGTAATATGGCAGAACGGATATCTGACATATTTGTGACAAAGTAACCACTCTGCCAGGATCTACATCAGGCCCTGGGGACACATTTTCAAGAAAGTGGCACAGCGCAGCACTGCGCCAAAATTGGCAGCACCATGCTGGCTCAGTTCTGAAATGTAGGGATGCATCCTATTTACAAAAATATTAGCGATGGTGCTAAATTTAGCTCTAGTGCCAACACAGGCATCCATGCACCAAAGGGCAAGGGTGTCTGTGGTGAATGGAATGATTGTTTATGTGCAGGAAGGTATCCCATCCTGCACATTAGCTATCTACAATGGTGAGTTGGCACTTCTATGTGTGCTGAAGAATGCAACACACAAAAAAGTAGCAAATCATCATTATTGAATTGTATGTGCAGGAAGGGACACCTCCCTCCACATAAACAATCTTTCATGGTGCTTTGATTTTTCCATGTGTGCTTCAGAATGCAGCACACATGGAAAAAGCAAAAACAAAGAGAAATAAAAGTATTTCTCCTCGTTGCACCATGCTAACACCACCCCTGAGGTATGTTATTTTTTGGCGCTGCCTCAGATTTAACATTCCTTGTAAATCTGGGACAGCTTCAAAAGCAATGAGTGTTGCAGTGGAACGCCAACAGCAACGCCCGTTGCACGCCCATCTGCTGCAAAAAAAGTGGGTCAGAAGGACACATATTTACAAGGAGGCGTTTAGCCACAAACAGTGGCATAGTGCTGCCTTGAAAATATGGCGCAGTGCACAGCACCACTGGAGCATCACAAAAAGTGACACTCCAGTGGTGCCAGGGGCTTGTAAATATTCCCCTTAGTCTCTCCAATTGAAGCTAAAATCTTTTAGCAGGACAAAGCCCAAGCCTGCGTCCAACAAGGGCCACTCAAAGTCAGATACAATGTTGTTGAGCTCCCACTGAAGCTGTTGATTATGATGCCAAAATCTCTAAGTGGAAAAAGTTGCATTTCATAGCCCCCTAGGTCACTTTGCAATTAGAATAGGTTTTCCACTTCACTCCAATCCAATGTTTAGCCTACAGACTTAGACATTTTTTTGATTCAGAAAATCTTCTAGTGAGAAGGATTGAAGGTGTAGACAGACAGGGCTCCACAAGCTGGATACTTTTTCCATGAGTTCCTGTTGAATCTATTCTCAAAATAGCAATTTTCTCAAAGAGGAAGAAACCTGTTTTTCTCACCCACTTGGCATGTGACCTCCCTGGACATGCCTCAGTACCTTGTCCTGTTTCCACAAAGCTGGAGAAAATTGACTTTGAGCCTGATTTAGATATTGGCGGACCAGCTACTCCGTCACAACGGTGATGGATGTCCCGTTCACCAAAATCTGAAACCCATTGTATCCTATGGGATTTAGATTTCTGGTGATGGGATATCCGTCACCGTTATGATGGAGTAAATCGTCTGCCAATATCTAAATGAGGTGCTAAACTCCCAGTTTTCTTCAACTGCTGGAAAAAATTGTTTCTGGTTCCCAGTTGTCTAAGGTTAGCTGGTCTCTCTTAGAGTGAGGAGTCTTAATGCTTTTGATGTCCCTTGGGCAGATAAACAGGAGGTCAGCCACCTGACCCTTGAAGAGCAATTGTAGTCCCTGGATGCCAGAAATGATATTTCTTATAGCAAGGCCTTTTTCTTCAGTTGTAGTCTAGTGCCAGAAATGGTCTGAAGAGGTCGTGTGAGGTGTCAATCTTATTTAGTGTACTCACCAATGCTAGGGGAAGCGTCCCTACTGAATTCCAGCTATTTTCATGTGACACACCCTCCTCCTTTTGCAGAAAACACAAAATGAGGGATGAATTGCTTGAATTAATCTCAGTCACTGATAATTACTTTACACTGCAATCCTATCCATACATTTCTTCTCACCATATAATTTCAGACTAGAGCCAGTCATATGCACATTAAACTTAGTCCTGCTCCAGTAAGAAAGGTCTAGCCCCAACGGCGAAGCCAGGCCCCTTCAGAAAGAGAACACAGATAACTCCAAGTTGGCTTCAGATGATATGGGTCTTGTAAGTAAGTAGCTGTTTGAGTTCTATGGTACGGGGAACATAAGACCCACATCTGTGTATACTTGTTGCACGTATGGCATTCCACTAAAGAAAACATAAAGTGAATAGATAGATTGCTTAAATTAATCTCAACTACTGGTAATTACTCTGGCGTACAATCTGGTCCATCTTTTCCCAGTATGTCATCCCAGTCATATGTAAATCAATCTTAGTTCTGCTCCAATGAGAACAGTCAAGCCCAAACCTACCAAGCCAAGTCCTCTCTGAACGGGAACACAAGCACATATTTTTGCATCACTTCTTCTTTCATTTACTGTACAAATTCATAGAAAGCCTAAATTCAAGGTGGTTGAACTCTTCCCTCTGGAAGGGCTCCAGGCAGACCCCTAGCCACCCTCTATGTCAATGAGCTTTCCTCATTTTTGTGAGGGTCAGAACCGGTTCTCTCTATTGCTGCAGTTGGAGCCAAAGGTTTGTGAGGGCTCTGGGAATAAATGGAAGCAGATCCTGTCAGCCCTATTTGTTATCTGCACATCAAAAGAAGAAGTGTTGAAGCTGTCGTTTCTTCTGCCAGCTGTGGTGTACCCTTCGCAAATGAAAAAGGAAATTAGGTTTATTTAGTTTGAGAGCACGTTCCCAAGAGTTGTGAAATACATATTATAATCACTCCTAGGCTTGTCAATGTAATATATTATATAAACCTCCAGAGTTGAAATAACTTTTAAGTCTTCAGTCACTGTGAGGGAAGTTATTTTACAAATAAAGTGGGCCACTTCTTTATAAACCAGGCAACCTGCCCAGCAGTCTTACAAGACACATTTTGGGGTGTATTACTATATGAAATATGTTTTCCTACATGACAAATGCAGTTTTCCTGTTTCTTTCAACGGCCCAATCAGAACATATTAGTGTTCCAGGCAGTACATACTTTTGTTATGTATGTGGGTAATGCAAATACACATTGTAATCCATGGGTGACATTTAAATTCAAGGTCCATGGTAACATTTCTGCACCATCTAAAATGGCCATACAGCAAAGTTAATTAGACGAAAAAGGTGAAACCAATGTTGTCAATGCAATTTCAGGGCAAGAGCACATGCAGTGTAGCACTGAATAAAATAGCAGTGTCACAGTGCAAAAAGCCTAGTCACAGTCCAAAATAGGGTCCCGAAAAAATAAAAATCTGGGGTTGCCATGATGAAAAGGTGTATTTCATCCACATTGGTACAGTGGTATTATCCTTCCCACTGGGGAAAGAAGTTCCCTTGTGGAGCAAAAAAACATCCTGCATCAAATCCATATACACATGATGAAGTTCTTTACACTCTGAAGTACTTTCGGAAATCTATGACTGGTGTAGAATTTCCTAACTAACCATGGAAAATGTTTTAATATTTGAATAGTAATGAAAATGCTAGGCACATAGATGTAACCTTATGGAACAAATGTTATTCTTTTCAAAGATGTCCTTGGTGAATTAGCGTGAGCATATTTATTAACTTGCCAGAAAATTGGAAAACAAACAGAAAAAACAACAAACTCAGAAGTAATTGTAGCACTAAAGACCCAAACATAATTGCATACGACTCTCATACTCATTTGAAATCCAAGAGTCTCAGAATCCCGGACACTAGATCCTGAAGACTTTTGGTCAGCCAAAGGAAATGCTTTTATCACCACTACACATAAGGTATTAGGTCTAAAATAGCCACCTCAGCCTCAGAGAAATAGGTAATAATGTAGGTGTTAGAAATGGGGTCTCTAATTGGCAGTCAGTTTACACCCTGTCCAAGTAGGGACCCTCACTGAAGTTAGGGCCAGGGAGATAAACACCTATGACAACCCCTGCTCACCCCCTTGGTAGCTTGGCACAAGCAGTCAGGCTTATCTCAGAGGCAATGTGTAAAGTATTTGTACAAACACACATAGTAACACGGGGAAAACAGCACAAAAGGGCTCCACATCAGTTCAGAAAAATAGCCAATATTTATCTAAATCAAACGAGACCAAAATAACAAAAATTCAACACACACAAGCAAAAATATAAATTTTTAAAGAAAAAAGAGTCTTAATCCATAGAAATAAATGGATGTGTTTTTCAGCACAAAGTACCTGGTATGCGTCAAAAATAAAGCTGAATCAATCCTTTCCTCGCAGGGACGAGATGCATCCATTTCCGGACAAGCAATCTCAGGTCGGTGCAGTGATGTTGCAGGTTTTGAGCCCAGGGACGATGTGTGAAAATCCAAATGAACGGCAGCGATGAATCCGCGATGAGCTGGTGATGAATCGATTTTACTGACGATGTGTTGATTTTTCAGCCGTGATGCAGGCGTTGCATCCATTTTTCTGCCCGTCTGCTCAGGTGAGTGGATTTTTGCCTTGGGCTCACCAGCTTCTTTTTTCTAGGATCCAGGGACTGGATGTGGCATTACCTGGCAGGGTGGGAGTCTCAGCAAGAGAGTCCAGGTGCTGGCAGATTAAGTCATGATGTCCCTGAGATTTCAGAACAGGGGGCAGGCTCAGTCCAAGCCCTTGGAGAAACATCACAAGCAAGTTTTCAGGAAGGAAAGTCCAGTTTTTTCCTTCTTGAGGCAGAAGCAGCAAGCCAGCACAGCAAAGCAACAGGCAGGGTGGCAGGTCCTCGTCAAGCATCAAGCCCTTCTCCGTGGCAGAGGCTCCTCTTGATCCAGAAGTAATCTAAAAATTTGAGGGTTTGGGCCCACTACTTATACTCATTTCTGCTTTTGAAGTAGGCAAACTTCAAAGGAAAGCCTCTGTTGTTCACAAGATCCTGCCTTGCCCAGGCCTGTACTCAGACACACATCAGGGGGTTGGAGACTGCATTGTGAGAGGACAGGCACAGCCCTGTCAGGTGTAAGTGTCAGCTCCTCCCTCCCCAGTCTAGCCCAGGAGAATCATTAAGATATACAGGACACTCCTCAGCTCTTTTTGTGCCACACTCTAGAGGGAATTCACAAGCAGCCCAACTGTCAGTCCAACCCAGACGTGAAGATTCCATAGGCAGGCAGAGGCACAGAATGGTTAAGCAAGAAAATGCCCACTTTCTGAAAGTGGCATTTTCAAACAGACAAGTTAAAGACTATTCTACCAAAAGATGTATTTTTAAATTGTTGGTTCATAGACCCCATGCCCCGCATCTCAGTCTGCTCCCAATGGGAAACTGCATTGTAAAGATATTTAAAGACAGTATCCATGTTAAATTGTGGGAAAGATAGGCCTTGCAATAGAGAAAACTGAGCTTAGCAGTATTTCACTATCAGGACATGTAAACCACACTAGTACATATCCTGCCTTTTAAATACGCTGCACCCTGCCAATGGGCTACCTGGGGCCTACCTTTGGGGTGACTTACATATAGTAAAAGCAAAAGTTTGGGCCTAGTGAGTGGGTACACTTGCCAGGTCAAACTGGCAACGCAATACTGCACACACAGACACTGCAGTGGCAGGTCTCAGACATATTTGCAGGGCTACTCATGTGGGTGGCACAATCAGTGCTGCAGGCCCACTAGTAACATTTGATTTACAGGCCCTGGGCATCCATAGTGCACTTTACTAGGGATTTACCAGTGAATCAAATGTGCCAATCATGGAAAACCAATTACCAATACCTTTTAGACAGAGAGCACTTGCACTTTAGCACTGATTGGCAGCGATAAAGTGCCCAGAATATCAAAACCAGCAAAAACGAATTACCGCACAGGGTCCAAAAACAGGAAGTCAGCAGCAAAACGTACAGGGGAACCATGCCAAGAGCTGCCAGTTCTAGCAGGAGGGGTAGGAGCAGATGTAACCCAGTCACCATTCTGCTCTGATCCTTCATCAATATGACACCTTGAAATGACTGCCATTATGCAAGTTTGGAACTGTCTCCAGCCTTTCAAGTTTCAGTATCTACTAAACCCTCACTCTATCCAGATCATGCCATATCAACAAACATAATTAAGTCTTGGTCTGTAATATCTGTGCCAATTTTTTAAGTCTATAAACAATTCCCTGTAATAATGTGCTTCATAAGGCACTAATAGTGGAGCAATCACTCTCCTATAGAGAAAAACCTCAACCTTAAAGACCTCCAGGACTTAAAAACAGTCTTCAAACTATTTTCACTTTGTAAATTGCTTTATAAAAATAGTTATTCTGTGGTAGCCTTACTCATATGAATGGCAATTACCAGGTGATCTGGAATCTGAATTAAGGTTAAGAGGCACCCACTTTGCACGTTTCTGACAATAAACAACAATCTGTTGATGCTTGATGCTAGTAACATTTCTCTTCTGGTGCTGCTTAACCTATCTAGAGTATTTCATATGCGTAGCCAGGAGTACTCCCTATAACCCTGTCATCACAATTAGTTCCCATGCTTTCCATCTTCTCCTGTAAATTACGATCTTTTGTGTAGTATTCCCCTAGATGTTTGCCTTCTTTTGATGGACCCCTTTTATGTTGGCATAAGACTCTGCACACTTAACCTCTGCTAGCCAGAGGTAAAGTGCTTATGTTCTCCTTTTCAAGCGTTAAAATATGTAGACACCTGATTGGCACAATTAGTTTACTTATATGTCTCTACTGAGCAGTAATACATGTACCCAGTGCCTGTATGTTAAATGCTACCAGTGCGCAGCAGCCCTCATTGTGCCTCCAGCTACAGTGGCAGCATAAAAACCTGTCCCCAGGACTGACCCTGCAGTCTGAGTGTGCAGTTTAAAATTACAATTTTGTCCTGTAAATATAACCTTTTTTGCAGGCCCTAACCTTCATTTTAATACTTACAAACCACCCCTAAGATAGACCTTAAATATCCACAGAGAAGGGTGCATGATATTTAAAACGGGGCTATGAGTATTTAATGTTTTTCATGTTCTGGCTGTGGAAAACCTTGAAAGTCATTTTTCAATGTGGGAAGGCTGACTCTTCCATTGACTAACACAAGCTTGCACTATTACTCTGATTAAGTGTTAAATTCAGTTTGGGAACAGTTCAACAATTCATGAACTCATTTTGATAGTACTTTAAAATCCAATTTATTGGGAAGGTTGAATGTTACATTATAATTTCAAAAGTTGTCTTGTTCCTATCTAAAAGCCCTTTTTGTCAGTGTCACCTGCCTACTTATGGATCACCTGTGGTGAGATGTGTACCACTCGCATACCATGCACAACGGGCCCTGGGTGTGTGCAGGGAGTTTCTCTCCTTTACAGGATGACTTAGATAGCTTTGCCAAGCCCCTTCCTGAACTTCAAAGAATGCCTACCCTGTCACTGCAGATGAAGCTCATACCTAGACCAGCGTCTCTTTTTCCTTACAGTCAGGCTGGCTCCAAAATCTGTGGGAGTGAGAGCTGCCCAGGACTGGTTTGGAGTGTGGACAACGTACTGCCCCTCTACCTGCAGGTTGGCATTGGGTATAATAGTAGCATTCCCAGAAATTTCCTTTGCAACACTTCTGCACCTGAAAATAATCAGGACTGCCCTGCTGTTTGAGGAACCTGAAGGAAGATTGAACCTGGACTCCAGAAGTGACTCAACAGTCAGTTGGCTGATCTCCTGTTTGAGCTACAGGGACAAAACAATACTCCAGTGGTTTTTCATAATTTCTAGCTGACCAGTCCCAACTGGACCTGACCTGGTCTGGAAAACCAAATTAACTCCTGTTTAAAATGAATATCTCAGAACATAATTTGTTCTACAAAACTCCAGAGACTCTTGCACACCACTTGAATCTAGACGCAAATTATTACACTTGTGCATTCCCCCACTCAAGTGTCATACACCAAATCATTAAATTATACAAATGATCAGCAACCATTATTGCAGCCTTATGTCACTGGAAGTGCCAAGACAACCTTCTACTATCTCTTTCTCCTGACAAGATCAGGATAGCCAAACACAAGTGAAATCACCTGTACAGCAAAGGTTCTCTTCCACATCTTCTGTTATCAGTGCTAAATTTGTACCAATGGTTGCCAGTGCTCGACACCACCACCTTTTTTGAAACGCTGGCACATATAACCCACCCTATGGTGGTGTTGAGTGATAATTTTTTCAGCACCATCCTTTAGTGTTGATTTGATATACTTTTTAAAAGTTAGCAGGTCGGTACTGCTGTCATTGATTTTTGGCAGTTGTGGCTAGGGTGATACCAGCTCCAGTGAACTCCTGAAAAATACTGTAGGCTTTGGCACTTAACTGTTCACAAATTAAACACTGTCTGCCATAAAGCTAGTTGGGAGTTTGTTATTTTTACACCTGACAACCTTAGGATGATCTTCCTACCTCCTCCATTTTTCTGACTTTGGTATTTCTTTTATTGGTACTATGTGCACTTTACGACTGCTAAACAGAGTTATAGTGCGTGTGCTCTCTCTCCTAAACATGGTAATATTGGTTCATCCCCAATTGGCATATTTAATTTACTTATAAGTCCATAGAAAAGTTGTACTATGTGTGCCAGGGCCTACAAATTAAGGGCCATATTTATACTCCGTTTGCGCCGAAATTGCGTCGTTTTTTTTGACGCAATTTCGACGCAAAACTAACGCCAACTAACGCCATATTTATACTATGGCGTTAGAGGCGAATAGCGCCAAAGTTCCCGGAATGTGCGTCATTTTTTAGCGTGAACCCCTTCCTTGCGTTAATGATATGCAAGGGAGGCGTTCCCGTCTAAAAAATGACTCCCAGGCCTTTACGTGGTATTTATACTCCCGGGCAAAAGAGACGCCCGGGAGTTGGCGTGGCTAAAAACGGCGCATTTGCGCCACTTTTTAACGCCTGCTCAGGGCAGGCGTTAAGGGGCCTGTGGGCTCAAAATGAGCCCACAGGTGCCCTCCCATGCCCCCAGGGACCCCCCCTGCCACCCTTGCCCACCCCAGGAGGACCCCCAAGGATGGAGGGACCCACCCCAGGGACATTCAGGTAAGTTCAGGTAAGTATAATTTTTTATTTTTTATATTTTTTTTTGGTGGCATAGGGGGGCCTTATTTGTGCCCCCCTACATGCCACTATGCCCAATGACCATGCCCAGGGGACAGAAGTCCCCTGGGCATGGCCATTGGGCAAGGGGGCATGACTCCTATCTTTACAATGATAGGAGTCATGTTGATGGGGGATGGGCGTCGAAAATAAATGGCGCAAGTCGGGTTAAGACGATTTTTTCGACGTAACCTGACTTGCCCCATTTTAAGACGCCCATGCGCCATTTTCCCCCTACGCCGGCGCTGTCTGGTCTACGTGGTTTTTTCCCACGCAAACCAGGCAGCGCCGGTCTGATTGCGCCGTCTAACGCCATTCCATAAATACGGCGCCCGCATGGCGCTTCAGAATGGAGTTAGACGGCGCAAAACTTTTTGACGCTAAACTGCGTTAGCGCAGTTTAGCGTCAAAAAGTATAAATATGGGCCTAAATGTTACTAATGGGCCCTATGGTAGGCCCTGCACAACTCATAGTGCAATGCAGGGCACAATGTATTTAGAAGGCAGGACATGTAATTTTAAGTTTTACACATCCTGGTGGTCAAAACTTTTAAATTCGTTTTTCACTACAGCAAGGTCTATCTCTCCCATAGTATAACATTGGAGTTACCTTATACCATTCTATTATGGAAATTTCCCAATAGGAAGAGATAATTCCATCAAGTTTGGTGTCTATGAAATCACAATTAAAAATCCTAACTTATAGTAAAGTTAGACAGCCTGTCACTGGTCACATGACTTGTGCAGTTAGCAACTAGACTGTGTATTCCTCTTAGACAGCCATACACAATGGGAGCTTAGGTGTGATGTGAGCTGAACCCAGTCTCACTTACAACTGGATAGGCTGTTTCCTATCTTCAAACAAAGGAATGCATACCCCCTGTAGATAGTCTGGAGCCAGGGCATGGAGGGTAGGACACCTGTACACTTCAAAGTCATGTATTTGATTCCCATCCCACTTCAATGGCACCACTGGGAATGAGAACTGGACCTTTGAAACCACCACGTCAGTACACTTCTGAACCTGTGGATACTCTGCCAGGAAGAATGACTGCTGTACTGCTGAAAGACTGCCACTCTGCTGGACTGAACTGAGCTGGACTGCTGCTTTAATGTGGTGACCTGATGCTTGCTGTCTTCTTCATAGGTGAGAAGGACTGGTCCTTCATCACTTGAACTCAGAACCCACAGTGATTCCAAGGTCCAGTTGGCTGGCCTCCTGATCTGAAGTCTCAGGGACATAAAAGACTTCCAAGCATGCTGCTTCTGCACTTAACTCTGCAATCTGTGAGTCTAACCTGGCAAGTGGTGTCAACCCAGTCCTGGGCCCCTGGAAGTAGGCATAAGGTGCTTATCGGTGGAACCAATGCATCCTGTTTGCTGAGCGTTGCATTCTGAACAGAACCAACACATCTCCTCAGATGAATGGTACATCCTCGAGCAGACCAATGTATTACCGCTGCTGTGTGGATTGGACCCCTCACAAATGACTTCCATCACTGATGCATCCACATCTTGGGTTTGATGTATCGGATTCAGAACCACTGCTGTGTGATGCTTTACCTGGGCCAAGTGCCTCATGTAAGGAAATGCTTCCTTGGCATGGTTACCCCCTGACTTTTTACCTTTGCTGATGCCAAGTTATGATTTGAAAGTGTGCTGAGGCCTGCTAACCAGGTCCCAGCACCAGTGTTCTTTCCCTAACCTGTACCTTAGTCTCCACAATTGGCACACCCTGGCATCCAGGTAAGTCCCTTGTAACTGGTACCCCTGGTACCAAGGGCCCTGATGCCAAGGAAGGTCTCTAAGGGCTGCAGCATGTCTTATGCCACCCTGGGGACCCCTCACTCAGCACAGACACGACACACTGCTTGCCAGCTTGTGTGTGCTGGTGGGGAGAAAATGACTAAGTCGACATGTCACTCCCCTCAGGGTGCCATGCCAACCTCACACTGCCTATGGCATAGATAAGTCACCCCTCTAGCAGGCCTTACAGCCCTAAGGCAGGGTGCACTATACCATAGGTGAGGGCATAAGTGCATGAGCACTATGCCCCTACAGTGTCTAAGCAAAACCTTAGACATTGTAAGTGCAGGGTAGCCATAAGAGTATATGGTCTGGGAGTCTGTCAAACATGATCTCCATAATGGCTACACTGAAAACTGGGAAGTTTGGTATCAAACTTCTCAGCACAATAAATGCACACTGATGCCAGTGTACATTTTATTGTGAAATACACCCTGAAGGCATCTTAGAGATGCCCCCTGAAAACATACCCGACTTCCAGTGTGGGCTGACTAGTTTTACCAGCCTGTCACACACCAGACATGTTGCTGGTCACATGGGGAGAGTGCCCTTGTCACTCTGTGGCCAGGAACAAAGCCTGTACTGGGTGAAGGTGCTTCTCACCTCCCCCTGCAGGAACTGTAGCACCTGGCGGTGAGCCTCAAAGGCTCACCCCCTTTGTTACAGCGCCACAGGGCATCCCAGCTAGTGGAGATGCCCGCCCCCTCCGGCCACAGCCCCACTTTTGGGGGCAAGGCCGGAGGAGATAATGAGAAAAACAAGGAGGAGTCACTGGCCAGTCAGAACAACCCCTAAGGTGTCCTGAGCTGAGGTGACTTTGACTTTTAGAAATCCTCCATCTTGCAGATGGAAGATTCGCCCAATAGGATTAGGGACGTGACCCCCTCCCCACCGGTAGGAGGCACAAAGAGGGTGTAGCAACCCTCAGGGCTAGTAGCCATTGGCTACTAAACTCCCAGACCTAAGCACACCCCTAAATTGAGTATTTAGGGGCCCCCAGAACCTAGGAAGATAGATTCCTGCAACCTGAAGACGAAGAAGGACTGCTGACCTGAAGCCCTGCAGATAAGACAGAGACACCAACTGCTTTGTCCCCAGCTCTACCGGCCTGTCTCCCCACTTCAAGAAAAACTGCAACAGCGATGCGTCCCCCAGGGTCCAGCGACCTCTGAAGCCTCAGGGGACTACCCTGCATCTAAAAGGACCAAGAACTCCAGAGGACAGCGGCCCTGTTCCACAAAGACTGAAACTTGTAACAAAGAAACAACTTTTAAAAGACCACACGTTTCCCGCCGGAAGCGTGAGACTTTCCACTCTGCACCCGACGCCCCCGGCTCAACCTGTGGAAAACCAACACTACAGGTAGGACTCCCCGGTGACTGCGCACCCGTGAGTAGCCAGAGTTGACCCCCCTGAGCCCCTACAGCGATGCCTGCAGAGGGAATCCAGAGGCTCCCCCTGACCACGACTGCCTGCTTCAAAGAACCCAACACCTGGTAAACCCACTGCACCCGCAGCCCGCAGGACCTGAAGGATCCGACCTCCAGTGCAGGAGCGACCCCCAGGTGGCCCTCTTCCTAGCCCAGGTGGTGGCTACCCCGAGGAGCCCCTTCCCCCCCTTGCCTGACTGCATCGCTGAAGAGACCCCCGGGTCTCCTGTTGAAACCTATTGCGAACCCGACACCTGTTTGCACACTGCACCCGCCCGCCCCTGTGCCGCTGAGGGTGTACTTTCTGTGCTGACTTGTGTCCCCCCTGGTGCCCTACAAAACCCCCCTGGTCTGCCCTCCGAAGTCACGGGTACCTACCTGCTGGCAGACTAGAACCGGGGCACCCCTATCTCCATTGGAGCCTATGCGTTTTGGGCACCACTTTGACCCCTACACCTGACCGGCCCTGAGCTGCTGGTGTGGTAACTTTGGGGTTGCCCTGAACCCCCAACGGTGGGCTACTTTGGACCCAACTTTGAACCCTGTAAGTGCTTTACTTACCTGCAAAACTAACCAATACTTACCTCCCCCAGGAACTGTTGAATTTTAAAATAGCTTAATGCCATTTTTGCCAAAACTGTACATGCTATTGTGATGCTTCAAAGTTCCTAAGATACCTGAGTGAAATACCTTTCATTTAAAGGATTGTTTGTAAATCTTGAACCTGTGGTTCTTAAAATAAACTAAGAAAAGATATTTTTCTATACAAAAACCTATTGGCCTGGAATTGTCTGTGAGTGTGTGTTCCTCATTTATTGCCTGTGTGTATGTACAACAAATGCTTAACACTACCCTCTGATAAGCCTACTGCTTGACCACACTACCACAAAACAGATCATTAGAATTATCTCTTTTTGCCACTATCTTACCTCTAAGGGAACCCTTGGACTCTGTTCATGCTATTTCTTACTTTGAAATAGTTCATACAGAGACAACTTCCTACACCTCGCATCTCCTGTCAACAGAAGCATCACAGATGATGCTGAAACTCCTCATCGCAGCTTCATTGCTGTCACACACAAATCAATCCAGGATCTGAACGCTATGAGCGTGGTCAGTGCCAAACGCATTGTATCTTCTCCAAACTCTTTCGTATCTCAGTTATGGATCCACAAGCTGGTATCTATTCTACCCACTGCGAGAATGGTGGGAAATATAAGTAAGAAAGCACACTCCTATTCTACTTCTAGATAGGTGCTTCACAATGGAGAAAATGTTATGGAAGGCTCAGACAACAACTCACATGAACACTGGCATGTATGTAGTCTACTTGAGATTAGGTGGCTGGAATTGCTTCTGACTTGGAAACACTATAAAAGAGACTTCCAACCTCAGAGTGGGGAAGAATATTGATGGCGTAACCTGTTCATTTGCAGAACACTTATGTGTGCGATGTTTGGATTGGGCAATTTTTGACTTGGACAGTGGCATGGGATTTTGTGGACTACTCCAGCAAAGCACTGAATGGTTGGGTGTGTAGCAGCAAAAGTAATGACTATATTGGGCTGTACAATGCAATCATGAAAAAGCACATGCTCAGTTTCTGTTTTACAGGGTTGTGCCAGCACCTAGTTAACAGTAAGGTGACTTACCTCAAAAAGCTTGCTGAGGAGGTGGACCAGAGTGTCCAAAAAGGTATCTTGGGGGACTCCGACAAAGGTGGTCAGAGTTCCAACCAGACGAAAGAGGGGGGGAAAAACTTAAAAACAAGGAGCTCTCTAGAAGTCCCCAAAATAACTATCAAGGGAGTAGTGGTAACCGGTACTAGTCTGATCCTAAGAAGGGGTTCTTTGATCACAAGACAGGGAGGTTTGTATCCCAATGTACTGAGAGTTACAGGTATGGGTACTAGAAGGGTGACTCCAAATGTTCTAAGAGGGCACAGCCCCCCCAGTGGTGGGTAGACACACCTGGGTTGCTGAGTGCAGTGCTCCAGGAGGAGGTAGTCCCAGTTATAATTGTGGAGCAGACAGAGGTGATCCTCATTCCCTTAGGAAAAAGTATATGATGTCTGCTAATACTTCCAAGTTTAGGTAGTGGGTCACCATCAATGGAAATGTTAGGATTGCCTGAGTGGATCTGTATGACTACATGGTAAATGGCTGGCCGAATAGAGAGTTAAGGGCGTCTGATTCCTGAAACAATGGCCCAGACAGCTGCGAAGAGGAGGGGGAAAGGGGCATCAGAAAACAGCCACTGAAGTTTCCACAGAAGAAGTTAACAGGGCCCCTGACGGGGAGGTCCTAGCCAACTGGGGAAGACTTTGCCACCCTAGTTGACCTGCCTGAGCTTGCTAAATTGCAAGTTGAAGGTGGGTCCACCAGGGAGGAGTTCAGTAAGATGCAGAAAGAGTGTCCATCTCTAGAGGGCTTTAGGCACACACCACAGCCAGGGCAGCAGGTGGCACCTCTGAGGATCACCTAATCCACAGGGAGAATTATCTCCTATATAAGGAGTCTAAGACTCCTGGTGGAGAATCCCATGAACTAGTCATCCCCCAGTGTTACAGGTCCTTCCTACTGGAGTTGTTTCATCATATGCTCCTGGCAGGACATTTAGCGCAAGACAAGTACTTTGCCAGGCTTGTGGCACACTTTTATTGCCTGTGGATGAAGATAACCTCATATGCGTTCTATAGGTCCTGTCCCACCTGTCAGGCCGGTAGGAAGTCAAGGATAAAACAGAAAACTCCCCGATCTCTTGGCCTGTTAATGGCACTTCTTTTGAAACAGTAGGCATTGGCATAATTTAGCCCTCGGACCTCAAGACAGCATTAGGCAACAGGTCTGTCCTGGTCTTGGTGAACCATGCCACCTGCTACCAAGAGGCCATCTCTCTGAGGTCAGTGACTGCGGTGGTGGTGGCTAGTGCTCTGATGGGGATCTTTATCCACGTGGGCTTCCCCAAGGAGGTAGTGTCTGATAGAGCCACTAACTTCATGTCAGCATCCATAAAGTCCATGTGGGATGAGTATGGGGTAACCTACAAGTTCACCACACCCTACCACCCCCAAAGCAATGGTCTTGTGGAGAGTTTCAACAAGACCTTAAAGGACTTGATTATGGGTGTACCTGAACCCATGAGGTGTGAGTGGGATGTCCTCCTTCAAGTCTGTTCATGGTGCTGGACCTGTTTTTTTAATCCTTCTATATATTTTCAATCCTCCATCCTCCTAATTAATCTACCCCTCATTTTTATTTATTGTATTAGTGTGTTTTTGTGTTGTGTATTCTACGTTTTTTAAAACTTTTTGTGTTTTTGTGACTTTTTGGATTTTTGCTTATTTTTCCCTTTACTTCCTTATTTCTTTCTTCTTTCCTTCTTTCCTTCTTTCCTTCCTTCTCCTGTTTCTTTTTGTTTTCTTTACACCATCCCATCCAGCGCCATGGCAGAGCAGGGCGGTGCTAGAGAGCAGGGGAGCAGTAGTGCCAGACCCCCCGAGCAGCCAGCCACAGCTACCACATACCTTGTGGGTGGCGGCTCTGACAAGGAGTGCAGCCCCGGCCTATATTTTGTGAGGCGGAGGTGGCACACTTTATTGTTATGTGCAGCACCACCTTCCCTCATGCTGGCAGCAGGTGGCAGAAGGTGGCAGCAGGTGGCAGGCATGACAGAAGATATCCTATATGGGAGGGTCAGCTGCATTTGGGGAGGGTGCGCAGATGAGTGCTGCACAACAGCCTGGTCCAATGCACCACCCAGCAGCTGACACATTGCTTGGCCGACATCCTCGAACCTGCTAGGTATTGAGATTCTGGGACTTAGTGAGTAATATTTATATTATTTGTTGTGTTTGTCTTCTACAGTGCTAACTTTTTTTTCCAAACAGCATGCTGCTCACACTCAGAGGTAAGTTAAGTTTGGTTATGTTAAGAATATTATTATGTGATCCAGTTTGAGCTAGGTAGGTGCTTGGTGCTACCTAATCGTACTCGTTGGTGTTCCTTTTGGTTGATATTTTAAGGAGGCTTTGCAATGCAGACACCTCTGTCACACTGTAGTACACATCTATGCATTGCAAAAAAAGGAAACTGAGTTGGTCCATCAAAGTGGAGAAATCAGAATAGAATCAAAGATTATTCATTGCAATGCATTGGTTCCAGATGTAGTTTTTTTAAAGAAAATTTAGAATAGGGAATTTAGGATTATGTAGCTGACTCAATGATAGTCAATACTACTACCATACATGATCTGATTTTGATAAGTACAATATTACTGTGTTTGCTTGTGATTATAATTTTGTGGAGATTAACTGTACCACTCATCTATTTTTAATTTTCTTTATTTCTTACATCTGCATCCACGGGCAAGAAGAAGGGCAGCACCCAGACATGCCTGGGAAAAGCTGGGGGGAGGAGACGTTGACTACCTGCACCACTGCTGAGGGCGCTGCTCATCCCAGTAAGTCCCAATATGTATTAGTAATATTTCCCTAGCTTTTCCCTCTGCCCACTATTACACTTCTTTTAATTTTGCATTGTTTATTTTTTATACTGGCTCCTTTTTTATCCAACTCCCCTATCCAATTTTTGTTTAATTCCTGCTATCCCTGCATTATCTTTGTTTTCTGTCTTTCATGGACCATTATCATTCCACCCCTTCATTGCACTTCAATGATTCAGAGTCATTATCATCATACCCTATAGCTCTACCCCTCCATTACGAAACGTTTTTTGTTGGCTTGACTAACGTGCTTTTCTAACATTGTGAACCAACAAAATGCCCAGAGTGATATTTTTGATAGCAGATACTGCAGTGCTAACTGAACTTTAGTGATGTATTGTGGTTAAATGTTTTTGATTAAAAAAATTAAGGGGAGGTGTATCTGGTGTGTAAAAAATGTGTAATGTTTTTTTCTAGTCACACGACTACCAGTGGCGCTGGCTCAAGTGACATCACAGCAAGAGAATCAGTAGGAGGGGTGGAAGCAGCGACAGTGATGGGCAGTGGAAAGTCACATTGCTTGCTTATTGACAATTTATAATATACTCACTATCTACAAGGGTGTTGTGGTGATTGTGAACCCCACTTGTTACTAGCTATAGTGGTGGTTGGGTTATGGCCTCTTATATCTGCAACACAGCAAAAGCGAAATGATGATTGAAAGAAAGGGTGGATTCTGAATGGATGGATAATGGATTTTGGAATTTTAGTAAAACTCTGGATGAGAGGAAGTAAATCTTAATAGTGTCTATTGGAGAATATTGTAGGAAAAATGAAAGGATGATTGAATAATTGCTTGGATGAATAAACAAGGGAGCTCTTCTGGCAAGGAGCATGCTCCTCACCTACTTCGCTTACTTTGTTTTATGGTTATCAAAGCTATGGTTCAAAGTGGGGGGGGTATAATTTGTGTTCTAATCCCATGACTCACTGTATTTGTTAAGAAAGGCAGATATGTATTCCAGGCATCATCCTTTATTAACTCTTCCCTGCCGATTGGCATTTCACCACCCATGACCGAAGGAGTCTAGTATGGTTCAATTTGTGACTCTAGTGTTGGCTGTACAATATGTGCCTGCTTTAGTTAATGCAGCATTTTAAAAGTTTTCAATGCATTGCAAACCAAACACGAAAGGTGTGTTTCCCTTTACCCACTCAGCACTACTTAGTACTTCACTCCTTTACTTTTTCCTAAGTTCTCCCGTCCCAGCCTACCAGATAAATCCATTCTTGCCATGTGCCAAAAATTTTATGACCACGTGAAGTGTTTCAAAAATATATTTCATGATTTCCCATAACAGTTTTATTTTACGTCTGTACAGAATTTTCCCTTCAGGCTTTCATTTATACTCTGACTGAATAAGCCAACGTTTGGGCACATGATGAATCAATTATCAGTGACACTCCTCTATTCTATATCAAAATCTCTACCTACCTGTTATTTTCCTCCACCTTACACTGCAGTACAGTAAGTCAGGTTTCCTTTCCTTACTGCCCAGTGAATTAATTTGTGGTGGTGGGCGAGTAAAGTGGGGCTAGTAAGTGGGATTAGTAAGTGCCTGATTTAATTTCAAGTTTGGCATAAGGGATACTCTGTGACAAACCTGTCAAATACAATCTATATAGCCCGTTCCTTTTCCTGTAGTACAGTGCATCATTTCCCCCACCATCTACTTACGGTAAACAGGATATAGATCCATATTTTATATGTGATGTATCTTATTTATTATTTATCTGCCTCTTTGGAGTCAGGGTAGAAACTAAGTAAAAGACGTTTGGAGAAGAGCAGGGCCATTGGAATTAAAGATAGATAATTGTCACCTACAGCTGTCCCAGCTGCACACAGTAGCAAAGTACCCAAAATGCTAGCTAGCACGCCTCCATTACTTTGGCACAACAACTTGGAATCCATAGTGCAGCATGCCTTACTCATAAATGAGAGGATATTGATTTTTATTTGTCCACTAAAAGTGTCTATTTAGTTACGAGAAAAGACTTTCAAAGAAAAAATGAAATTTCTGTTTAATTTGGTGTTATTCTGCATTCATTCTTTTCTACTAGACAGCCAGTGCTTTTTCTTTGAGGCATGTGTGGGTAAACCAATAAAAGTAGCCTTGCGACTCTCCTAATCACATCAAATTCCAATGTTCCCAGGGGACGGGCAATCTACTGCTACTGTGCCACCCACTACTTACTTTCAAAGAAGTATTTGGTCAGACCATTGTTTAAAATTTGTCTTTTTTTATTTTTATTTTTCTCGATAGAGCTACTGCTGCTGGTTGATCACCACCACCCAGCAGGCAGGAGATAATGTCCCATCTGCGGCGGCAGAGGCTGGAGAATATACAGGCCGAATAAAGGTGGCTGGTGGTCCTTGAGGATGAAAAGGTAAAATAGCTGCCTCTGACCCACGACATCGTTTAGCAGCATGCCAGCCTCAGCCTCTAGCCTCCTGGCCATTCCAACACCAACGCCAGCTGTCAAAGTCACCGACTGCTCCTGCTGCTGCCCCTTCCTGCTCTGACAGGGCAGTACTCCAGTACATCCTGCAGTGGATAGACCTTATGGAGAGCAGGATCCCCAGGATTGAGCAGAGCCTCAACCAGCTCCTTACCCAAATAGGCAATGCCCTCTTCCAAGCCTTTTTTATTTTTTGTTTTAGTGGGAGGGGCTTGTAGGTGGAGAGGGTGGGGAGGGAGGTGGGACCAGGTTTCACTTTGGACTTCTGTTGGACTTTTTGGGGACAGGGCTATTTGTTTGGGGAGAGCCTGTTGTCAGTGGAAACGGTGGGTTTTCTATTTGTAATAAAAAAGAGGATACGTTATTTCAATTATGATTCCAATGTTTATTTTGGTGTTTTAGTTTGCACTGCTCTCTTCTAGTGTAGCCTGTTTTTTAAAATGTGGTAAGAAAGTGTATGTCATTTACTTATACCCTTGCTATACTGCCTTCTCTAACTATGTTAACCACAAGGGGATGATTGCCTATTTTGCTAACAAAACCTAGATACACACAAACAACATCTTCTTCAGCATACGTTAATCACTAGCTAAACAAGCTTCTATCCATTGTTTTTCTTTACCTGAATGGATAAAGCGAGGGCTAATATCTCAGTCTTTTTACTGCAGGTCTTTTGCCAAGGTGGTATCTTAAGGGGGGTAGTAGTAGTAGCAGGCTAGCAGCCTAACAGGAAGGTGACACTCCCACCTATGCAAAATTCAACTGGAGGACTAATCAGAGTGTTATCCATCACTGTCAACTAGATGAAAGAAAACAGAGAGTTAGTGGGTCATATATTATATCATAACTTTCGGAAGTCTGAGACTAGACTATCACAATGATAGTATTTGACACACAGCAAAGAAAACCTGATGTTACAATAAAAACTAGCAATATCCACTTCTTCTGAGCAATGGGGAGCTAGTATTTAAAAACTTAGGAAATAAAAACCTCAAGTCATGAAATGTGAGCTCAGAGTCATGAGTGTTTACGCAAAACACACACAAGTCCTTAATGATGATGTTGATGGGGCCGGTGTGGAATATTGCTGAGGTAATAGAAGGACATGAAGTGAGTTGGTGTTGCTTTCACCATATCTGCCCTAGCAAGTGTGTGATCAATTTATGGTGTAAAATTGAGCAACACCGCAATAAATTCACACAGCCCTGGGGAAGAGGCTCAATGAATGGATGGGAAAGAGTATTTAGAAAAAGGTGTGACAAAGACAAACACTATACATAAGAAACCACAACAATATTTATCGGGGCACTGAGCAGCATACCACCATCAATCTGTTGTGAAAGGAAACGATGAAGAGATAAGTATGACACAGTTAAGTTAAATGCATTGCAAATGGTCCTTCTGCTCCAGAAAGATCCAGGATAGTATACCTCTAACTGTTAAGTCTTCTAGGTTTGAAACATACAAATTATGGAGGATTAAGGTTAACCCACCAAGTTCTAAAAATTATGATTGTTAAAAGTAAAATGACATTGTATTGCCAAATTGGGCAGTGCATCTGATTCCTCTTGGAATGTCCGTTAATCTTGGGTGCCTGTCTAAACCTCTCCTGTAAGTAAGCGAGAGTGTTGAGCTTTCATACAGTTTTGGTAATGCAGGAGTGTGCTAGGAGAAGGCCTGTGTATTGAAAAACAGTGATTTTATTATAGATTAAAGGAGAATGACAAAAGGAAGCAAGGTAATCTCATAGGGTTCAGGAGTGTACCAAGAATACTCAGAGGCAGAGCAAGAACATAAAGAGGATTTTCATGTTTGAGTCAGTGGTGCAGCATGCACAACTCAGCAGCATTTCTCAGATCAATGTACCTCTATCCAGTCCACAGAGCTGAGTGAGTACTAGGCCTCAAAGTCTTTGCCATCATCATGGATCCTCTTTGAAGTGTATATCTTTCTCCTTCTAACTGTTGAGGTTGCCCCACCCAGTCCCAAACCAACTGAGGTAGATGTGTGTAGTGCACTGCTGTTGAAGAACACATAGAGACATAGAATTGAAGTATTTTGTGTAGATTTGTCTTTGGTAACTAAAGTGACTGTCCTGGTCTCTGAGGAACGAGAAAAATGAATGGACCCCCCAGGTAAATTTCCTTAAGTTGAAAAGGCCAATCACTTTCAGGAGAAAATGATCATCCATCAGCACCCAAGCATTGCAAATCATCAAAATCAAGTTTACAAATCTTTTGAATTCCATCCCTCAATGTCAGCCACTACATACATCATCAAATATCACTCACAATTACTCAATACATCATCACTCATTGGTGTAATAGTAAGTAGAAATCACTTCCAATCCAAGCACGTTGGTAGATACAAAATATTATCTCCTGTTTGATGGTAGCAACACATTGGAATTTGGCACTGGCAGTCTTTTAATCAATGATCCTCTAGGGCAGTGTTGTCCAACCTTTTTATTGCCGCGGACCGGTAAATGTTGGATAATTTTTCCGTGGCCCGCTTGGGAGGGCGCAATGCTCTGCGCCTCGGCCGCCCGCCACAGTGAAATGAAGTGGAAGTTCCTCGGGCGGCCCGGTGCCGATTGATCCACGGACCGGCACCGGTCCGCGGCCCGGGGGTTGGGGAACACTGCTCTAGGGCATCTCTGGTAGATGATACAAAAAAAAGCTAGGCAATGGCATGTGAGGGAGGCAGACACTCTCTCCAATGTCCTGAAGGGAATGTAGGGGCTTCTTCACTACACACGGCTCTATCTCTAATCCAGCTATATATTTGACTAGAGAATGGTGGGGCGGCATAAATCTGACTCACAAATAATGTTCCACTCGCTATTGTTTTTGTGAAGAAAGAAAGAAGTTCAATAAGAAATAATGAAAAAGTTCTATGGTGGTTCACCCAGAATTTGGTCAGCAAACACATGTGATTCTGACCAATCGTCCTCTTGTTCCGCCAGTGGTATTTCGGGAACAGTGTAATGAGGTGGTATAAAATGCTGATTCATTTTGATCATGGGTAATCTCTCCACGTTTTGAGGCAAGACACTGGTCGTTTTCACAGTAACAACTGCACCAGCTGCTCTGAACACATGTTCTGCAGACATGCTGGCCACAGAACAAGTTAGATACATTATTGCCAGCCTACCGAGATCTGGCCATTGGTGCATTTTCAAATACTAATACACCAATCGGTTTTTATTCACATACACTTCTTTTGGGTCATCCATTATCATTGGTGCTGCAAATTGCTTAACCTCTTTTGCCCTCTCCTCTGCACTTTACTTAAGGCCTGCCACTTGAAACCAAGCCAATGTAACGGTTGGATCTCATTCTTCTAATGCAGTTGTTACCAGTGTTCTTGTTACTGGTGTTGACTGCTGTGAGACCAGACTACGCTCTCTGGAAGTTGAAGGCGGCATTCCAGAACTGCAGAATGGAGCTGTAAGTTCCAGCTGTGCTTCTTCCAGTTCTCCAGCTTGCTCAACGATCCACTTCTTATATTTTGTAACATCCTTTTCAGGAAAAATGAAAGTGTGATGAAGTGTTTGTATTGTGGATCAAGTAGGGTGGCACATATATACTCTTTGGATTTGATAATGTCATTTTGCAGCCTTGCATTACAAATCAAGAGACAGCTTAGGCTCTCAACCAAGGCATGCACTTCTGAGTTTTTGTTCACATCTCCGAGTCTGATCTCATGTCATATGACAACTATCAGCTTAACCATCCCGCCCAGCTAGCATCACCTCAACAGTACAAGGTGATTTGTGGCAGTCCTTAACATGATCTCTGGATTTCTCAGGGAAATTGTGGTAGAACATATCTTACCCCTTTCTTTCAGTCACATATGTATCACATATACAAAGCAAAACAGAAGCAGGGCCAGGTTCAAAAGGTTTTATTGAATCAACTGCATTCTATGTAAAAAGTTATGTATTGTGATTACGAGGATGATAAAACATAATAAAAGCAAGGCAGTAACATGTGAAACATGGGAAAAGTCCCACCATACTGTCACAACAACGGTTCTAAAATCTCTACCTGCCCTACTTATATTTCCTACAAGAACATAGCAGTGTAAGCCGTAATCTGCCCACCAGGCCACTCGTGAGAGATCTATCCCCCATACCTGTGATTTCAGGTAAAGAAGAGGTCTGTTGGTCTACCACCAGTTCTCCCACATGGAGGGAGAAACTGCATCAGGCCTCAGCAGAAACTGGCAAAGGTGACATGGAGTATACTGGATGGCAACTGGTTGGAACTCCCTTCTATTGTGTAGGGGGCAATGAGGTGTTTTATAATAAAATATCTGGTGTTCTGAGAAAACTGCCTTAATGTGATAAAACATATATTTCTGTTTACACGAGTTAGAGGAGGATGAACGTTTTGTGGCAGCAATAATTCATAATTTATCACATACAACCTGTTGAATGGGATATTGAGGTTGAGGCTGTGGTTGTGACCTGATAGGTATTATGTGTATGGAGAGTCTTTGTCCCACCCCATTTGACTGTGATACAATGCAGGGGCTTGTGCCAATGCGCAATCTACTTCGTAAGCTTCCCCTAATTCCCTGGGAGCGATAGGTGGAAAAGAAGGCATAATAACTTCTTCCTCAAATGGAAACTTGTGGGCAAACTCTAGTGGCCAGTGTGTTTCTGCCAATAGGATCTCATAGCACAGTATCAATTTTCCCAGAAAATTACTTTAATTCAATGTCTCCTTTGATTTGCAATTTCAATTTGCAAACTATCAGGGGGAGACAAGCGTGTCTGCAGATTGGAATTCTATATAGTTATTAGATACTGTTGCATTCAGAAGACCTTGAAGATTCTGGTGTACTATTGTGGCCTCTGCTGTGCTATCTAGTAGAGTCAGTGCCCAGTTCCTGTTTTTCATTAAAGCTCTCAACATGCATGGCATTTCAAGTCTACATAGCTGCCACCTTTTTCTTTTTCAATTGTTGTTTCTGTAGGGAGGTTTCTCTTCCTTTTTTCTGGAAGTTTCAGCCGCGCGTTCTTTGTATCAAGTATTGGTTTTGAGGTTCGGAATGCCCACTCCTATCACTTCATTTATTAAGTGAGTCCTGAAAGAGAAGACATTGGTGTGTATCACTATATAGACATCTATTGGAAGTTTTCAAATTAGCTCTATTTTTAGCTCTACTTTTTAAGTTGTATAATTTGTCAGATGTCCCTGAACAGGGAGATTTTCCTCTGTTTTCCCAGCATTTCTTAGACCCCTCCTTTGCTTGCTTGGTAGAATTCTTGATGGATTTACCTTGTATTTGTGGATTATTTAGTCTGGCTTCCAAACTATCCCCAAATATACTAGAATAGGTCTCGGTGATAATCTTTGGCAGCTTGTGCTCCTGATCCTGTACAGGAATATCCCGAAGCTGCAGGTGGACTGTCAGTGCTACTGCTTCCCCTTTAATGTTAGTTAATAATATTAATGATACTGTGGTAAACTTGCCCATTAGCTGCATCCCCAAGATTCCAAAGTGTCGGTGTACCTTGTGTGGTAGTGTAGAGTGCAGTAAATACTGCATCCCATGTGGCTCAGTTGTCCACTGAAGGATCCTTTCGGAATGGCAAAGCACGTTGTGAGAATCCTATGTTTATGGGAAAACACCGCTTCCAAAGTGCTTATATTTTATGCTAACCAAAATAGAATTTCTTCACATTTAGCGAGTACTTTACCCATGACCGAATGTACTGTCGCAGGATTAATACCTGCCGTAGCAATATGTGGTTGCACTGGAACAGCCCTTGCTGTGGCCGTATTAAATATTTCCATTGCAAATTGTATCAATCCTCTATATCCTTGTAATAAATCATTATATAGGTGGTTGCACTCCTGGTACTGCCATGGTGTTTGCATTTCGGTGTGGTGTATATGTGGCCAGCTGTGGCCATGTAGGACCTTCATTACTTAAAGGACCTTTCCATCTGACTCCGAGTCTTCCTCTACCATTGTGAGCTCACTGAGGCAGATGATTCTGGTGCACTCCTGGGACAGGGCTGCTTTGCCTGAGTATGTTACCCTCTTCTTCCTCACCTTCCACCATAATTTGACGAGTTGTAACTGCTGTTTCCCAGCTATACTCACGTTCACCACTGTGACCACATTCAGCCATTTTTTAAAGGTGCTTCTCCCACTGAACTGCATGATGTTTTTTCATATGGGTTGCCTCGCCTCCAGTACCATAATGTGAACAAGGTTACCTCGACAAATACTCATCTGGCAAATTGAGCATATTGCAATGTTCTCCTCCTGTTTGCTAATTGCAAAAAAAAGTCCAAAACTGGGGAGGAGTACTTTCTTACTGGGCCACTGCCAATGCCCGATAAAGAATTGGAGTGGATGGGTGTGTCGATTCCTTTTCTGCAGTGCATACTTATACTGAGGTACAGGGTGGTGCAGGTTTCAGCTGCGGCCTTATGAATATGGGAGCTGGCAGTGCTGCCTGTGTCACATCCCTCAGGGCATGTTGAATAGTAATGTCAACCTCCTCTGTGCCATCTTCCACAATGACTGGTTCATGGTCATCATCCTCCTCACCATTATCCCCTTCCATGATTCTATAGCTTTCTGGAATTTTTCTTTTCCCTTGGCTTTCGTGGCATCTCCTGGACTCTTCGGGGTCAACTCAATGTTCCTATCATCATCATCATCAGAAGTGGTGATTGGAGAAGATGGTGGAGCAGTACTGTGTTGCTTTACTCTTCAGAATATCAAAACTATGCACTTCAGGATATTTTAAAGCACAATGTAAAGCAATCACTCTCAGACACCTTAGTGAGTAAAATAATCAAGTTTATTTAAGGGGCAAGTTCTCATATGGCAAAACTAACCACACTAATATATATATATATATCAAGAGAATAACATGAGAATAATGGTGAGAATATAAGCACTCTGTGATATCATGAAGAATAGCATGAAAATAACTGCAAGAGTAAGTGCATATAATACACGCGCACACAATATACTTCAATGCTTAATAGCATGAAAATGACTGCAAGAATAAGTGCATATTACGCACGCACACACAATATACTTCAATGCTTATAAATTGAAAAGCTTCACCGAAAAGAGCGTCTGCATCCCTCCGCCGTACACAAAGCCGGGGAACCCAAATCAGCTGGCACAGGGAGCCTCTTTCGGGACAATCAGTCCTCCTGGCGTTGCGTCCAACCCAGAAGAGAGTTCCTAAACCAGTCCATCCAGGCCCCCAACCTTTATAGTATTTACTAACGCCCAGGAGTCTTTTCTAGAAAAAGACACCCTCCTTTGCAAATTGTGCAATCGGCGGTACCTTGTTCACCCTTCGAGACGTCTCCTCAGAACGGGCCAAGTTCCCAGGAGAGGGCTCCAAGGTGAAGTTTGCATTCCTCCTTGAGTACAGGCGCATCCCCCTGTTGTTCTAACTGATAGCTCGTGGAATGTAAATAGCGCCCTTCGTATCAGGCAGATGGAGCAAAGTTGAGCAGAAAAACACCCCACCCTGTAGCTTGCCGAAGCTTGTGGAAAAACACAGAACAGTGCCTTACGCACAGAACCAGACTCGACAAAATGGAGTCGTGAACCAAAATGGAAGCGAAGGCCAATGGAAGCAGAGGCCAATGGTCCACACCCTGCACCATTGTTTATCTTGCATGTAGTGCATGTAGCAATACAAGTACCCTTCCTTTTTCTTGCTGGAGATCTGGGAGCCATTGATTCAGAAAGAGGAGGTTCCTGCTCACCAGAAAGCTTGACCTCCTGTTGTTCTCTAACCTCGGGAAGATCTACTATTGCTGCTGTGGCTGCTGTCCACTTAGCTTTGTTTCCTGAAACAATAAGGTACTACTTTGCTAAAGGGACAAATCCAATTCAGCATCACTGCTTGTCAGCATTGCTATGATTGCAGTGGCTGACTCACTTACAGACATGGTCGTGGGTTTAGGTTTGGTGGTGCTGTAAATGTGAGAGAGCTGCTCCCAGGAGGCTGGTATGGCAGGCACACATCTCCTGAAAAAGGCTGTGGTCAGCAAACCCCTGATAGACAGTTTCTCTTTCTCACTGACCACTTTCTTCAAGCAACTTTCCTTGGGGCCATCCTAAAGCTCTCAGTCAGCAGTGGCCATAAGCTGCACAAGTGGGAGAGCCTTCTCTTCGGTAGTACTGTGGATGATGTGACATCTCTTCTCTTGTGCACCTAAAAGCAACCAAGAAAGAAAAACATGTAGTTAGTGAAATGTAGCATTGTTGCAGTTTGAAATAGTACAGACAAATGCAATGTTAGTGTGGTTGGTTCCTTATGTACCAATTAAATCAAACATTGTAAAGTCAAACCACACCATCAAATTTCATTTCAATTCAGCACAATGTTCAGATATAGCTGTTTGCTCTATCTCCATCTGTTTTAAAGGAGACATATGTGGTAGACAGAGAGAGGTGCATGGGTAAATGGAATAAGCCATCAAGGAGGTCCATTCGAGGTCCATTCATTAAGAAAATTATCCTGCTGATTTGTCTGCAGTGCACCACACCAAAATAAACTGAATGCTGTAGTGCAGCTGCACGCTTTTGGTGGATGGATGGAAGGAGGAATGGATGTGGTTTGGTGGATCAGGGCGAATTGCTGAATTGAATAAAATGAAATAAAAATTAGAAAAAGGAAAAAAAATGAAAAAAGTGAAACAACCAAAATACAATTAAAATAGGAATTTAAAAAATGAACATTAAAATTCAAAGTAACATGAAGAAATTAAACTAAAAAATAAACAATAAAAAATATAACAAAATTGTAATAAAAAAAATTAAAGGCAAAATTTAATTAAAAAATGAAAAATAAACATAAAAAATTAAAATAGAAGATTAAAATAAAACTTAAAATGATTAACTTAAAATTAACAAATGATCAATAATTAACAATGTTTGTGTGTAAGACTAGGGCAAAGACACACTGGTCGGATGCACACAATGACTGACAACTACATGGCAAAAGAACAACAAGGAACAAGTAGGCACGGCAAGCAAAGAACACATGCAAGCCTATCGCAAAGGGACACTAGCTGGATGGACAAAATGGCCAGCAGCCACATGGTTAAACAACAACATGGAGCAAGGAGGCATGGGCAACAAAGAAGAACCCATGCAAGCCTATGGTAAAAACACACCAGCTGGATCCATAAAATGGCTGCTCACCACATGGTTAAACAAGAAGAAGGAGCGGGGAGGCATTGAAAACAAAGAATATATGCAAGCCTATGGCAAAGAAACACTGGCTGGATGGACAAAAGGGTCACCAGCCACATGATCAAACAACAACAACAACAACACAAGGAACAAGGAGGCATGGGGACCAAAGAAGAACACTTGCAAGCCTATGGCAAAGACACACTGGCTGCATGCACAAAATGGCTGCCAGCCACATGGTAAAACTACAACAAGGATCAAAGAGGCATGGCAAACAAAGAACACATGCAAGTCTATTGCAAAAGGACACTGGCTGGGTGCAGAGAATGGAGGCATGGAGAACAAAAACATTATGCAAGCCTATGGACATATACTACAAAAAACAGCCTCTGGCCACACGACATGAAGAACAAAGTCTCATGGCAGACGATGACAAACACACACATGTACACCCACACACACGCACACACACACACTGGCAAAAAGGAGGCATGGTGGTAATATTCAAGAAAACACTAGCATTAACACAGCAATGAAAAACACAAAAAATAACTGAGTTTTAAAAAATTCACAACAACAGCACACATCCTCCTAGGCCATCAAATATTACCCCACAACATATACACTCTTGCAAAAAAATGAAATGCAAACTGTAGCCAACATTTTTTATTTAATCCAATGCTACCCACGCCCTACATTAAGTTTTAAAAACATATGCCACTGAAATATTTATTTCATGCACTACTAGTACTGGGCTTATTGGCCAGATGGCCCTTTGGAAATCTAGGCCACATCATAAAACAATATTTCAAATGCTACTAACATGTTGAAAAGGACAGGTACTGAGCTGTGCAACTATTATCCTTTACAATAGATGAAAAATCAATTAAATGAAAAATAAATAACTAGGTCCATCCTTAAAGTCCAGGTCACCCACCACTATAAATTTTTAAAATTAAATTAAAGTACAAAGAAATACTGGTGCGTGCCCAAACAAACACACAACACCCTTATTCAATAGTTTTTCAATTACTTGTGAGATTTCCCAATAACAAAGTCCTTGAATCCAAAGGTATATCCAGGGGACAAAGAGAGTGATCCCTTCACCTAGAAATCAAAGTCAAAAGTGACCAGGAGATGGACAAAGCACTGGGAGGAGCCTGCTGGACAGGAACAGGATGATGGAGTCTCCAGGGCATTTCCTTCCTGTTTGAAAAAAAAAGAATAAAGAGAATCCATTCAAAAAACACTTTTGACTACATTTTATGTATCTCAAGTAGGAAATCTACTTCAGGTGCATTCATGCTCATTAGCAGGGCTGTTTTGCCTACTGTCATGGCCAGAAGTAGAAGGGTTAAATGTGAAGTCTTGCGCTTGTGGCCAAAAACAGCATGAGCGAATCCAAAGTCCTGTGGGAGTTTGCTAGCAGCCCTACAGTAACATGGTATGCAAAAGAGAGTGTCAAAACCAAACCTCGTGCATGCGAATGAGCTCTGCTCCATGCCGGATTACACAATTTTGGAACTCCACACTACCCCGAATAGTATGAAGTGCCCAAATTCCACAAACTCCACAGGCCGAGTAGAGGTTTACACCCGGGCCTATTCTCAGCGAGACCAGAAGAATGGGTCATGGAGCCAGTAGAGCCCAGAGCTCTCCAGGACTGCTGAACCAGCCCCTGTGAAGTGAACACAACAAGGACTGGCACGGTCCAGTATCTCCGGACTCAGGCCCTCAAAAACTCCAAAATCCCCTGAGGGCGATCGCACACTCAGATATCAACATCCGTTAGAGCCCCTTTTTGGAGGACGGCACTCCTAACTGCCCCAAAACAACAAAAGGCACAACAAGGCCGAACAAGGCCCTTCTCCCTCACTCCAACAGCCCGCCCAAAATCATCCTGCTCCAAGGCAGCAAAACATACCGATCATGAGATCAGGCAAAGCACGAGGCAGTATCACCAACCGTCCAGCAAAACAAGGAAAGAGAAAAAAGAAGGGAGACCTGGCTCTGGATGAAGCAACCCCAAAAAGGAGAGCAAGCAGCGAACAGGATCTCCCCCACCCCCTCCCAGGCAGGAAGCAAAACCTAACAAAGGGCACACGCGGGGGAGGCAACCAAATTTCAAGCATGGAAGAAACGATCTGGGGGGAGCCCGGCTTTTGGAAACCGGCGACTCCGCCGGTGGGGGTTCCAGAGACCGTAGCCTCTCCCAAGCATCACAAGATAACCGACTATTTCCCTACTGCTGGTACCATTGCCACCAGAAAAAAGTTTGACTCCCTGGCTCCAACCCAAACAAGTTTTGGGGAAATAACCCCACTCAGCCAACACCGGCAACAGCAAGGAAGCAGCGAAAAGAAACTCTCCTCCTCCCCCCCCCCTATCGCCAACAGTAGTGATCAGGAAAAATCACCCCACGAAAGTAGACGCATCAAGTATAGTTCAGGACAATGCGATGCCAGCTACCCCTTCACCAGGATCCCTCTACAATCCTAGGCAAGACTTAACTCTATGTAATAAACCCCTAGACGCCACTAAATGCCAATGGACATCTAGTCCAGCGAAACTACCCATCCTGGACTCAGAACTGGTAGCAATCGCAGAACATTTAGAACAAGAATCTCAGGAAGGTGGCCCATTCTGTCAAAGTCCAAAACTTCACTCATTCCCAATGTATAACTGTGAAAAAGAAGAACAGGACCTCTGGGGTATAGAACAGGTCATCACAAACGGGCCAGTAAAAACAGAAACAGTGACAGCGGCACAGAAAGTCCCCCATAAAACAACAATAAACAAAGTTCTATCAAGTGGTAACCAAGCGCCCGACTTAAAGTCACAAGCCCCCGTGGCAGTCAGGTCAGAAGAAATGTGGGCTGCAATCCTAAATTCAATGCAAGCAACGGTCATGGCGCTGCAATTTCATTCAAACAAAATGGACATTCAAGTTGACTTGCTAAACACCGTGGCAGTATTTGTCTCCGGGATTGACAGTAAATTGGAAAAATTAAACGCACTTATAACAAGGGCGCAAGTCACTCACTCTAATGACTATACAATTTGTTCCTGTAAAGAGGTAGTAGAAAAGATATCTCAACTGCTGCAAATCTTAGAGGGAATACTTCAAGAAATCCGCTCCACCCGGAAGGATGAACATACATGGCCTAAACTACTCGCCACCATGCTAAAATCTACTCCGAGGGAGCAGAAACAAAAAGAGCAGCAGCCCCTTTCCTCCCTTGCGCCTGTCTCATCGTTTTTAAGTGAGGAGAGAATATTGGCTGACAGCCGCCAACTAGCAAGTGTCCACTGGGAACCCATGGTGAATCATCCTCCGCTACAGCCCAACAATAAGCCTGGGAACCCAGAGTTTCCCATAACTCGGACCCTCTCAAAAAGAGAACGAAAGCGGGCAAGGAAGGGAAGAAAGTCCGCCCAACCCCATCAATTCAACTCATCAAAGGACCCATCTAAAGACCAGGCGACGTCAAATGGAGGGTATAATAGAAACATTACTACCCACACAAGTACAAGCTCTAACACAATAATAGATGTGACAACACTCCCAGCCACAGCAGACGTCACCCACTTAACAAGGTCCCCCCTGAGACCTCCCGAAGCGATTGGCACTATAACGAACCGAAGACCAAGCCCCACAAGGGTCCAGCAGAGCACAAAACCTAAACCCATTACACCTGCGCTGCCTCCCCAACTAACACTGGTCAATTTGGGCAGCAAGTCTGCCATTAGTCAGAGGGAAGATGGCTATATGGAGCAAGACCCGCGCATAGAGCAAAATCAGTCACGTATAACAGACACGAATACCCTCCAGTTACTCTGGATTCCAGAATTCACCTCCATGTCCCCCACAGATGTTCTTAATCGCTCTTCGATCTTAAGAATCATAAAAGCCTTACCGGATCTTCAGTTTGTAGCCTCGGAGGACCTGGCAGCTATAAAATTTATCCAAGCAAGAGGCAACCAACACACGGATCCAACACTCACCATCTTCTCAGCACGAGATATCCCAAAGCGGATCTTGAATAGAAAGGACCTATTGAAAGCCTGGGGCATTGAGGTAACCACCTACAAAGGAGACCGCTATCCAACTCCCTTACTAGCCTCACAACACCTGGGAACTCCCAGAGGCACATGGTCAGTTCTGAAAGGAGTACATCAGGCCAGCAGACCCATTGAAGAAAGATGTAGTGAGGAGAATCCACCTAACCACCCGCTGACAGTCCAAGTATGAAGAGAAGACGGGAGGGAAGGAGTGGTCTTGGGTCAACAAAAGTATCCAGATAGGGAACGGGTAGCGACGGTTTTACCCCCAAGACCGATGGGCAATAATTGAATTGGTAATGATCAACCCGCACATGGCATTTTATCCATTTGCTCCTGGAACGTCGGTGGCCTACGGTCAAAACTGGAGGATCCTGCAGTAATACATTTTTTCAGCTCCTTCGACATCTTACTCATACAGGAATCCTGGGCAATGGAATCAATACCGATAATCGGATTCATGGAATACCATAGCCCAGCAACGAAAACAAATAGGTGTGGAAGGCCAAAGGGAGGCCTCGCCATTTACGTTAGCACCAGCCTTTTGGTAAAAATCTCTGAGCATAAGGAGGAAGACCAACCTTTCCAATTGCTCCAGCTAGACGATTGGGGGAAAAACACACAGGAGCCATTGATTCTGGTCAACACATACATCAATCCTAAAAATAAAAAAATTGAAGCAAACAAACTTCTAACTCAACTATTAAGGATAAAAGGAACAATAAAATCAGCATTCTGGTTAATGTCGGGCGACTTCAATCTCGGCTTATTCCACAACCCCAGTGAGAATCACATCCAAACAGTTGCAAGAATGCCCGCCCAAACCCTCCCAAAAAAACTTAGGAAAGATAAAATAGGGGAGAGTTTCATACGCACCTGTGAATTAGTAGGCCTCTTCGCGCTAAACGGACGGAAGTGCCCAGATATTCCACCGGCATGGACAAGATTCTCTGGGAAGTCGGTCTCCTATCTAGACTACACTTTGGTGTCCCCTGCTTTATATAAGTTAGTAAACATCTTTACCATCATGGACCGCACGGAAAGCGACCACAAACCACAGGTATTTGGGATTTGTGCATCACCTCAAAAAACGGAGAAAGGGGCAGCCCTAAACGAGACACTAGGCTCTGAAAATCTAAAGCGACTCAAATGGTCCTCTGACACCATTGAAAGACAAGCAGAAGAGGCCCTACGGAAGCTAGAGTCAACTATCACAGGTGGGGCAAAGCTGTCAACAGTCTTGGAGAACTTTGCCCACAACCTCATAAAAAAAGATTCCTTAAGTAACACGAGAAAGGGAGCACAATTGAATCACCGCCAAAGTTCACTTTTACCGCTGCAGTGCGCAAAAGGAAAGCAGCAGTAGGTAAATTATTAAGGTCACTGCGCAAATGCCCAGATAATGGATCAATATTGACCGCCCTTAGAGAGCAAAGGAAATTGTATAAAGGGGTTCTATGGACCTTTAAAAAAGGCCAACAGGAGGCCCTGTGGGCCAAACTACATTTTGCGACCAAAACATCTGACTCCAAAAGATTTTGGAAAATCATCAATACAATAGACAATGGTGCAAAAGCAGGCAATAACGCAAACATAACAGATGAAGTATGGGTATCCCATTTAAGGTCACATCTAAAAGAATCAACCATCGAAGAAGGCCCCCAAATGCAGTCATATATGATTGGTGGGGATCCCAACACCCCTGAACCTTTGAAATTTACGGCACCAGAACTATTAAAAATCATTGGAAAGTCACGAATGGACTGTGCCCCTGGCCCCAATGGCCTACCGCAAGCACTATTTAAACAAGACACGGAAAGATGGGCCAATTTCCTGGCAGCAATGTTTAATGAGCTGATCACAACAGGCATTGTCCCGGCATCCTGGAAAGGCTCAATAATCCACCCCATCTATAAGGGTGGGAGCGCGCTCTCCCCAAGCAACTACAGACTAATCGCTCTTTTAGACGTTGAACTCAAGTACTTTTCCTGCTGAGTGCTTAAACATCTAGAAGCCTGGATTACAGAGAACAATATTCTACCCTTTAATCAAACCGGGTTTACCAAGCACCAAGGAACATTAACAAATCTTATGGGGCTAGGTTTGATCATAAACAGAGCAAAAGCAAAGGGGACTCCAACTTATTTATGTTTTGTTGACTTTAAAGCTGCTTTTGACTGTGTCCCCCGTGGCAAAATGTGGGCCAAATTACTACAGTGGGGGCTGCCACACCCTATTTTAAATGCCATCAAAATGTTATACTCTGATACTTGGGTAAAGGTTACATTGGGGGAAGGCTTTCACCTACCCAGGGCAGTCAAAACAACAGTGGGGGTGAAGCAAGGCTGTGTATTGGCTCCAGCACCTGTACATAGCAGATCTCCCCGCCAAGTTAAATGGTCACTCATCCCACTCTCCATCACTGGGCGGTCAACAAGTATCCAACCTATTATATGCAGATGACCTACTACTAATCAGTAATACCAGAATAGGCATGCAGAAATTGTTAAAGGCATTAGAAGAATACTCAGTTTCTAATGATTTAGAAATTAATCATAAAAAATCTAAAATGATTACCTTAAACCGCAGGCCAACCACGCAAGGCAAATGGCATATGAATGGGAAAACCCTAGAGGAAGTAACATCATACAGATACCTAGGATTGGTGGTAGATGCTAGAGGTAATTACACGCCACAAAAAGAGGCTATAAAAAACAAGACGCAGGCCCTTACTTACGCCTTTTGCAAGCTAGCAATCTCAATCTGTGGTCATGCTCTGAACCCATTAACAGCTGTAATGAGAGCGAAACTACTTCCATCTATTACCTATGGGACCGAAATAATGAGGGGGATGGAAGTAGGTCTTCTGGATAAACTTCTGATAAAAACCTATAAGCACGTTTTTAGGCTGCCCGGACGTGCATCGCCAGCCCAGGTCAGATTGGAATTTATGCTGGTCAAACAGTCGTTAGCCCGACCGGCAGCATACATTAAATGCTGCTACAAACTGAGTCGCGCTTCAAAAGGGTCTTTAGCCAATCTAGTCTGGCAGGAAATTATCCTAGAAAGAGGGAACCCCAACTACATAAGGTATCTAGAAAAAAGTAAGAATCTTTTGAACTTAGATGATGTATGGAACCGGTCTCTACCCATCCCCATTTTCAATAAAGCAGTGAATAAAGCAAGTAAATTACAGAGCTTGATAGAAGATAAGATCTCATTGGCCAAAAGGGAGGATAGTTGGTTGATTCTTAACTCCTAAAAAACATTTAAAGAATCACCACTTATGGCTGGCCCCTACTCAAGGAAATTAAAGCAATCCTTTCTCAGACTTAGGCTTGGGTCCCTACTTTAGACCTCACGCCAAAATGGAAGAAGGAGTTGCAAGTAGGCTCCCTGGAGTGCTGTCTCTGTCATCTAGCAGATGAAAACCTGATGCATGTGGTCTGCATTTACCCAGCCCTGGCGGCTGAAAGGATACTCTTACTAAAAAAAGAATTTAACGGTTTAAAAATTAGATCTTGCAGACAAGCATTAATTGCAGCCTTTAACCCTCGAAATACAATATTGAACATTAGGCTGGTTCAATTTTTGGAAATTTTCACTCTAAAAACCACAGCCTCTCGAAATAACCAACTCAGAAGGAGGGCTGAAATGATAGCGAAATCCCTATAACCCGCATTGAACATCTTAAAGAAGGGAAGGCTCCTAGGTAGTCCATTGGGTTGTTTAGCTTATGTCATAATAAAGTCTGGTACCAAAAACCAGACTTAAGTAGGGGTAAATAAAATCGATAGAAGGTCTCTTCCCACTTTGCACTATTTTTACCAATACCTCATTGGGTTACAGTTTATATTTCTTTGTGGAAGGAAAACTTCATATATCATTTCATTTTAATCACAAGATTTTATTTTGCGCTGTATTTTTTCTTACCTTCAGTAAGATTATTCTGTTGCCCTATTATCAATACCTTATAGCACTAGTATGTCTTTTCTAAAAAAAATTATGTGGAAGGAAATTTACTTACCATTTCACCCTAAGCCAAAGAACTGTAATTGTCTTTTTGAACTAAAATTGTTCTGTTATTGTTTACGTGGAAGGAAAAGTTTTATGGTTTTAATTAACTAATAAACTTGTTATTATCTCACAAACTCCACAGGCCGAGTAGAGGTTTACACCCGGGCCTAGTCTCAGCGAGACCAGAGGAATGGGTCATGGAGCCAGTAGAGCCCAGAGCTCTCCAGGACTGCTGAACCAGCCCCTGTGAAGTGAAGGAGCTGATGTGGGAGTTCATCTACTTGGTGGATCTCCAGACCCCTTTGAATACCTTAACAGTGCTCCATGTCAATAGCCTTAAGCCTCACTTGAAGAGGCACAAAATCAGCATACTTCTGGTGACAGATGAAGGAGGGAAAGCCCCTCCCTGATCTCCTATCTGCAGAGGATCGCAATTGGTCATTCAAAAATGTTGACCTCCCTCCTTTCCTGACTCCAGAGCAGCTGAGCAACTGTTGCTGGTTACAGGAACAGTTTGCCTCTCTGTTCTTCTGTATTCCTGGAATCACACACCTGTGCTTCCATGATATTGGCACTGGAGAAAGCGTACATGTGAAAAACAAAATGTATTGGCAAAGCTGGCCATAGTTAGAGGGCTACTTAAGTTGATGGCAGAGTCAGTGCTGTAGGCCTACTAGTTGCATTCAATCTACATGTAGTACCACTTTACTAGGAACTTACAAGTAAAATAAATATGCCTATTGGGGATTAATCAATATTACAATGTTTGGGGGAGAGAGCATGAGCACTGTAGCACTAGTTAGCAGTGGTAAAATACGCAGAGCCCTAATATCAGCAAAAACGAGGTCAGAAAAGTGGTGGAGGTAGGCAAAATGTTGGGGGGGAGACCACTCTAATGCTGTCAGTTCTAAAATGTCTTCCCCCAGCCTAAAGTGGTAAGAGCTACCCATTCCCTTGGGAGTTCTCTTCATTAAGGTAGAAGAACCTGGAAAGACCATCAGCAATGGCATGGTCTGACCCCCAGATGGTGTTCCACCATAAAGTCCATTCCCTGTAGGAAGCGGGACCACCTTAACAGTTTGGGATTTTCACCCCTCCTCTGCATGAGCCATCTGAGGGCCTGTAATCTGTCTGAACCCGTAAGTGACTACCAAACAGGTATGGTCTCAACTTCTTCAGTGCCCAGGCCACAGCAAAAATATCTCTCTCAATCACCCTCCAGCTCTGTTTCTGTGGAAGTAACCACCTGCTAACGAAGGCTACTGGATGGTCTAGGCCCTCTTCATTCAACTGTGCTAACACCACCCCTTTGTCATGCTCTAAATAATCTGTCTGCTCCATGAATTCTTTGGAGAAGTCGTGAGCATTAAGTATGGGTGCTGTACACATGGCCTCCTTGAGGGTATCAAGGGCTTTCTGCCATGTCTTTTTTCAGATCACCAACCTAAGCTGCTTCTTCAAAGTAAGCTTTGTTAAAAGGGCCACAATAGTGTTTGGCCTAGGAAGGATTTTAGCTCTGTATGAGTTTTAGTGGGTTGCCAGGCCATGATAGCCTAAATCTTGGCCTAGAGGGGCTGCACTTTGCCCCCACCCACCAGGTGACGCAGATACACTATGGAACCCTGTCTGATCTGGCACTTACTGATGGTCAAGGATGCCTGTTATGGGGCCTGAAGCAGATCCTGGAGGTGGTGCAGGTGGTCCTCCCAGCTGGAACTTTATACAGCAATGTCGTCCAGGTAGACAGCACAACAAGCCTCCTTACCAGCTATGACCCTGTAACCAACCTCGGAAAGGTGGCAGTAGCATTCTTCTAACAAAGGGCATCACCTGGAATTGGAAGTGGCACTCTGGGGTTGAGAATGCTGACCTCTCTTTTGACTCTTTAGTCAGAGCGATCTTCAATTATTTCGGTGTTAAATACAAGGTACTGAGTAATCTGGCAGCACCCATCAGCTCCAGGATGGGGTGTGCATCTGTCCTGCGATGGAACTGAGCCCTCAGTAGCCCACGCAGAACCTGTATTCTAGAGTGGCCCCTGGTGGGACAGCCTTCTGTACCACCCCCACAGGGCTGGACCATGTACTATTGGTGGGCTTAATCACCCATAATGCCAACAACTATAACACCTCCTCTTTGATACAGGCCCTCACCTTATCTGAAAAACTGGAGATAAACAGCGTGTTACCAGGGGAGGCAAGCCCAAAGTCTGGGGTGGTGGAATCTGAGTTGGACATTGTAGTCAAAGATTTTCCTAGTACTGCACATGACACTGTTTTTCAAAGCTCAATGGAAACACATAGTCCCCCCATCAAGTACATTGCACGATCCTGTATGTATAAAAGAGAATGAAGCTGGCCCCCAAAAGGAGCTCCATGAGGTGCTTTAAGTTGTCAAGGATGTCCCAGGCACAGAAGGGTTTGAGCAAAATACTGTGGCTTTATTATTGCATCAGCACACCCATGCTGGTCTGATGGGAATATGTCAGGAAGGTCAAAGGATTAACCAGGCTTTTCGAGAGGCCAGAAAAAAAGGTAAGGAACTGGGGATGGGGGACACCTCTAGTATGCAGAGAAATTCTTATCAGTCACAAAGGAGTCAGAAATGTCTGATGCATCCCTGAGTGATGTCTATATCTCTCGGTCCACCAAGCCTGGTTATAGCTTGAATGGAACATCAGAGGACTCGTTGACCTCTCTTAGAGAATTTTTGTAGGCCTTTGGGGGGTTAAGAAGGCTAGAAGGAAAAAGAATGGTATTTTCAAATCAATAAGCAAGCGGAAAGTAAAGGACATGCACCCCACGCTCCCTGAAATGGGATTACTCAGCCATTCAGCCAATACATACAGAGGGACCTGTGCAACTGGTCTGTTCAGCTACTAGAGGGTGGGGGCCCACCTTGACACTTCCATGAGTGAGTCTATGCTGGGTCTAAGTAACAGCTCCATTAAGCAACTGCAGGAGAAAACCCGCACCGAGAGCTGCAGAGCACAAATTTGGTATGAAACTGCTACAAGTGGTTTGTAACCGTAAGGTCAATAAGATGTGTTCTGATATCGGGGAACAGATTTCCACTATGGAAGATAGAACAGCTGCAGTAGAAGGGGAACTGGGAGCCCTCAAGGGCCAGACAGAGGCATACAAATCCCAGCTGATGGGTGTCATGTGGATGTTGGAAGATTTTGAGAATAGACAGCTCCGTAACAACTTCTGATTCCTGGGGATTGTGGAAGGAGTCGAGGTCAATGACATTCAGACGTATATGCTATCTCTCCTCAAGGGGGCACTACCAGAGCTGTCCTTTTGGAATTGGGACCTCGAGGTTCAGCAGGTGTATCGATTCCCACTGATGCTCCATGGACTAGAGGATACCTGCAACCCCAGAGCAATTTTTCTTTACTTTGGCAACTTTTTGTTCAGACAAGCGTTCTTTGAAAAATCCCAACCACATCCAAAGTGCACTTTCTATAACCAAACTTTCTTTACGAGGCCTGACTTTTTGCCAGGTTACTGTTGAAAGGAGGCTAAGGCAATTAATAAGACCTTTTCAAGATTCTGGAGGGGAAGCCTAGTAGGTTAATGCTGCATGATTAAAAGTAATTATCAAGGACCAAACTAGGGCCCTCATTACGAATGTAGTAGTCTTAAGACCACACCCGCGGTGGCGGTCTCACCGCCGGGGACCCGGCAGTAAAAACTGCTGTCTTGCAAGTAGGCCAGTTTGGCTGAAGCCAAACCGCCACAACACCGCCTGGCCTGCTGGTGCAGTCACACTGACACAGCCAGTGGTGAGCTACTCCGGGCTGGCAGCAGGCCTCAGACTGCAGGCAGTATTAGGAGGCAGCTTACTGCCAGGCTTTTCGCGGCAGTCACCCCTCCACGAAAAGCCTGGCAGTGACGCACCCAGCAACAGGAATCCCCATTCCTGTCACTGGCTCTCACACCCCCACATGTGCACACACATGCACACACACCCTCACCCGTCCACACACTTCCAAACACCCTCCACCCAACCGCACAAATCCATACTAACAGCCCCACCTGCTCTCACACTGACATACATGCCCTTCACTCAAACATATGAACCCCCTCCACAATCATGCGCACCCCCGCCCCTTCCACGTATACGTACATTCACACACCCCTCAACTGCAAACTTCCATACAAACACCCCACATACACACACTTCTGTACAAACACCCCCACCTGCTCACATGCATACACACAGGCACCCCCACTCACTCACATGCATACACACAGACATCCCCAGTCATCTTCATGCATACAGAGATACCCCCACTCACTTGCAGACTTGCACACATGCACCCCAACTCGCATGCATCCCAATACAGACCTGCTCACTTGCACCCTGACACCCCTCTCCGCTCTGCATACACGCAGACACCCCCCTAACTGCATACATACATCGAGACACCCTACTCACTCGCTCACAAACTTGCACCCAGACAGATACCCCCACCCCTCTGCATAGAAACACACAAGCACTTGCACCCAAAACCCCCCTCCACTTCCATTTGAACACACACACCCTCCTCGCACACATACATACACACACACACTCATGCCGCACACCACTTCTGCTACACATACATGCACACACTACACCAATGCACCCCCTCCCTTGCTGATGGTCCTCTTACCTGTTTCGGTGAGGTGGTCGTCATGCAGGGGATAAGTCCTGCCATCTACCACTGCCATCACTGCACTGTAGTACAGGACACTGCCACACTGTATTACACATTGTTATGTTGACATGGCGGTGCTGACAGCGGAACTGCCTTTCTTCCTCCATCAGCCAGGCCAAGGGGTTCAGATTTACGCCTCCAATGCAACCCCAAATATGGCAGTCTGTTGGCGGCAACTAATTCGGCGGTCTTGCAAAAAGACCACTGAAGCCGTAATGAGGGCGTAGGTCTTTTATCTCAGAAAATAATGCAAAAGAATTCTTTAAAAAGCTGGGGGGGGGGGCTGAAGGATGGGGTCTCTTGCATTGTTGACTGGACTTTTGCCCTGATCTTGGCTTTTCAATTTTTCTTCTATGAATAGGCCCTTGGGAATATTTTCTCAGTGTTTCACTACAGCGTATGCATTGTATGTAACCCTCTTCTTCTCTATTTATGGTTGGAGTCTACCTGACATTGTGCTGCTTGAGTTACAGGAAGGATGTTTGGCTTGGTTTCACTGCGTTCATAGTTAGTAGGCAAATTGGTGGGGGTTGAGGGGTTGCAGGGGGGTAGGACAGGTGCAATCATTCAGGTCGTCCAGGAAAAAGGTGGGATGGGTTGGGTTGGGGGGGGTGTGGGAAGTTGGCTCAGGACTTTGGTCTTGGGGGGTTGTAGGGAAAGGGTCTGGGGTGGGGGGCAAGGGAGAATGGTGATTTGGGGCAATGGTGGGTGGGAGGACAGCACAAGAGGAGCCACTGAATTTATCGGGGCGTAAGAAACTGTGCTATATTTCCTACTGATACGAACAGATCAGACGTGGTCCGGGAGGGTGTCTCTTATCACTTTGGGTATGGCACGAGTATGTTAATATCTGTGGTCTGAACAATGGTAACAAAAGGCAAAAGATAGTCTTTGACCTTAAATTCTTGCCAGCGGATATTTTCTGCTTGCGGGAAACTTCAAGGGGTCTAGATGACACTTGCTTCGTTCTCTTGGGTTTTTACTGGGGGCCAGAACACGGGGAGTGGATATCTTGGCACAATGCCAACTCTCTGGTTTCAGGCATAGTTTTGGCAGACATACATGGGAGGTGGTCGAGACAGAACGTAGAAACTCTGAGTGGTCCCTTATGATTTGTTCGGCTTATTGCTTAATTCTGGACGATTCTGCATGTTGTGTCTGGCTGACAGGGGAGTTAGCATGGTGGCCAACTACAATTATTATTGCAGGAGATCTTAATCTTGACATAGCGGGGGGTCAACTGGTGATCAGAGTTGGAGGATATAAGGGTTGTAAACCTAAAGTTTTTCATTCTCTGGTTCACTTGATTACTGATCATGGGTTGATTGCTAGCCAAAGATTAGGCCAGCTGTCCCTGGCTATACTGAGTATAAAGTGCTGCACCAGACACATATCCAGCTTGACAATTTTATGATCTCCTGTTGTCTGTTATATGGATGTCAGATTGGGAAATATCCAAGGGTAATGTCTGATCATAACCCACTGATTCTAGGGCTGTTGTTAGGATCTCTAGACCTGTCGCCAGTTAATTGGACATATGAAAGAGCGTTATTGCTGGACACAGAGTATGTCTCACATATGAATGAGTGGAGCCCAGGATTCCTTACTATTTATCTAGGAAGCGATTCGCCGTCTGTGGTTTGGGGCACCTTTAAATCCATGGTTAGGGGTGAGACAATCAGCTATAGCTGCGGTAAGCAAAAAATGCACGGTCTTTGGATAAAACAACTGTTCGAAGACTTGGAAGAGGCAGAGATTCAGTTATTCAGAGCAAAGTCAGGTGAGGATTTGGGAAATGTGCAGCCTGCTGTGGGATTGGTGAAGGAATCAGTTTGCATTCTTTCTTCACAGCAAGCTGCTGGTAGGCTTTGGGCATGGAGAAAGAAGTGCTATGAGTGTAGCGAGCAGGTGGGGCACTTGTAAGTGTTTTGTTCTTGTCAGAAGGAGTCACGGGGTCAATGAAATCAGAGATGTGCATGGCAGGTTGGTAGAGGACTTGGCTGGGATCAGAGAAGCTTTTCATGAGTTTTATGAGAGACTCTATAAGTCTGAATTAGATGAGGAAAGTAGCAGGGATAGATGGCAATTTTTAAATGGATCCTCACTGAATTGCTTATCTCTGGAAGATAAAGGAGTCCTGGAAGCCCTGGTGTCAGATTAGGAAACAGAGTTCACCCTAAAAGAGCTGACCTCTGGGAAAGCTGCCAGCACAGAGAGGATTCCTCTTAAGTTCTATAAGACTTTTTCCCCCTGTTTAGGAAATGTATGGTGGAGCTGTTTCTCCTAGTTAAGGTTGAACATATCGTGCCAGATCTTGACACATGGCTCATATTTTAATTTTTCTTAAAAAGGTAAACCTCCCAAGGAGTTGGGGTCATACCAACAAATCATATTAATTAATAGTGACTTCAAACTGTATTTGAAAATTCTTGCCCCCTGATTTAGGCCCTCATTACAACCCTGGCAGTCGGTGTTAAAGCGGCGGTAAGACCGCCAAAAGGTCGGCGGTAAAAAAAAGGGAATTATGACCATGGCAGAAACCGCCAACATAGACAGCCACTTTAACACTCTGACCGCCATGGCGGTACAAACAAACAGCATGGCGGTCACCGCCAACAGACAGGCGGAAGACAATGTACCGCCCAGACTAGTTTGAGAGGCCAATCCGCCACCTTTTCCGGGGCGGATTCAACGCAAACAAAAACACGGCGGAAACAGGACTTGGAAGGGGAAACACTCACCTCTACACAACCCACGAGGAACCAGGACGCCATGGAGCCAGAACTCCAAATCCTCCCTGTGATAGTTTTCCTGCTCCTTTACCAGGAGCACGAATGACTGCGGCGACGACCACAGTGAGTACTACACCTACAACACAGGGGATGGAGGAGGGAAAAGAGAGTGACACACACATGCAACACGCAACAACCCCACCCTCACCCACAAGACACACACCAATACATGCTGCAACAATAGATTTCCACCCCCCATATCCCCTGGAAGAAAGCAATGACAAAAGGAAATGATTGTAACAATTGTAATCAATAAAAATCCATTAGTCAAAACTTTAAATACAGAATAAACAATTATGTACACCAACTATACAAGTCTGGATATTGCACCATTCAAAGTCCGTGGACCACTGGGCCCAAAATGCATGGGCGAGGCCCACACTCGATACCAGACTGCAAATGGAGAGAACACTGCTGGGGCATCAGATTGAAATTAAACAGGCACCTCAGGGGGAAGGGAAGGGGGGCACCTCAGCCGGACGAGTGCACGACACCAGCTCCACGAGGGGGCTCCATGCCCATGGATGTATCCTGGGGTGTGCAATGCCACAGTCTCTCAAGTCTTTTCAGTGGGTGGTTGCCCACTTCTTTATACTAGGGAGTGCAAAGCCACAGTCTTCCAAGTCTTTTCAGTGGGTGGGTTGCCCACTGCTTTATCCTGGGGAGTGCAAAGCCACAGTCTCTCAAGTCTTTTCAGTGGGTGGGTTGCCCACTGCTTTACCTGGGGGGTCCAAAGCCACAGTCTCTCAAGTCTCTCCAGTGGGTGGGTTGCCCACTGCTCCATCCTGGGAGTGCAAAGCCACAGTCTCTCAAGTCTTTTCAGTGGGTGGGTTGCCCTTTGCTTTATCCTGGGGAGTGCAAAGTCCCAGTCTCTCAAGTGGATGCCTTTCTCCACTGGTTCTGGAGGGGGCTTTGTGCCCAGAGTGCTACATCCTGCCAAGGACTGAGGTAGTGGATGTGATACTCCACTGGTTCTGGAGGGGGCTTTGTGCCCAGAGTGCTTCATCCTGCCAAGGACTGAGGTAGTGGATGCCTTTCTCCACTGGTTCTGGAGGGGGCTTTGTGCCCAGAGCGCTTCATCCTGCCAAGGACTAAGTTAGTGGATGCCTTTCTCCACTGGTTCTGGAGGGGGCTTTGTGCCCAGAGTGCTTCAACCTGCCAAGGACTGAGGTAGTGGATGTAACACTCCACTAACGGTGGTGCAACATGCAAGCTGGCCAGGCTCCTGGAACTGCCCACCAGCCTGATACGACTGACCACTGGGGATGGCAGCCATGTCTGTGGTGGTGCCACTGGCTCAGGATGTCACGGGGCCGTTGGCGGTGCTGTCTTCGGTGTCAGTAGCGGCGGTGCTTGTGGCGGACTCTGTGGCATCGGTGCTGTCGGCGGGCTCTGTGGAAATGGTGCTGGCGATGGTCTTTGTGGCGGCAGTGCTGGTGGTGGCATCACTGACGGTGGTGCTGGTAAAGGGCTCAGTGTCTGTGGTGGTGGTGAAGGGCTCAGTGTCTGCGGTGCTGGTGAAGGAGTCAGTGTCTGCGGTGCTGGCGGCAGTGTCTGTGGCGGCGGTGCAGGTGGCAGTGCCGGTGGCAATCTTGTTTGCCGTGCAGGTTGGCGTCGACGTGGACCTGCCTTTGATTTTTTGCCCATTCCCCACATTGAATGGTGGCGCAGCTGTCTTCCCACTTTCCACTTTTGTTTTGCCTGAGCCCTTGGTGGCAGGTGTTTTCGCCTTCTCCCTCTGGGATGTTGGCAACTTTTTCTGTTTTGGAGGTGGGGGAATCTCCTTGCCCTCGCTCCTTGGGACACTGGCAGCCCTGTTGCCTGGTGCACTCCAAAAACTGGGTATTGCTGGCACCACTGTGCCTGGTGATGTAGTGGCTGAGGTGCTGGGTTGGGACCTGGAAAGGCGGGCCCTAGGAGACGGACTGGGGGGGAGGTGTAGGGAAGAGGTGTGCTTGGGATAAGCTGAGGTACAGGTGATTGGGTCTGGGCGGAGGAGGTTGGAGGTGGAGGCTGGACACAGGGACAATGGCTGCCATCAGTGCTGAGGCCAGAGCCTGAAATGCTCGCTGTTGGGCTGCCTGGCCAGAATGAATGCCCTCCAGGTATGCATTTGTTTGTTGCAACTGCCTCTCTACACCCTGGATGGCATTCAGAATGGTAGACTGCCCAACAGTGAGGGATCTCAGGAGGTCAATAGCCTCCTCACTGAGGGCAGCAGGGCTGATTGGGGCAGGGCCTGAGGTGCCTGGGGCGAAGGAGATGCCCACCCTCCTGGGTGAGCAGCCACGGGACACACACTGAGGGGCTGCTGGAGGGCGGTGCTGGCGGCTATACCTGTAGATGCGGTGCACACAGAGGGGCCCGCCACTGCAAGAGAGCTCCCATCAGAGGAGAAGTCGGTGTCGCTGGTCTCTGCTGCTGTCCCCACCATGGAGCTCCCCTCGCCCTCCATCCCACTGGTGACTTCAGACTCCGTTGTCTCGCCCTCCAGGGCCATGTGGGATGCAGCTCCCTCCTGCTCTGGTGACACTCTCCCCTCCGCCTGATGTTGCTAATGCACACAAGAAAAGGGAGAGCACAAAAAGGGGTGGGGGAAGAAAGAAGAAAGACATGTTCAGTGCATGCAATACCGCTACAATTGGCGGACACTACAGACACAGCAGCCCTCTGCACTATGACATGCATTTAGAGTTACCTAATTAATCACAGGGACATGGGGTACAAAGTCTATGCCCGATTGCTGCACACATGGAAGTCACAGGAGCCTGACTAGGTGTAGATGGCTCTTACCACTGGTGGGGTTGGGGTGCCACATAACCTGCCTCACAAAGGGTCCTTGCCTACAAAGCTCGCCCTGGCCTAGGGTAACCCACTGCCCACCTCCCCCACCCAGACACCTCTTAATGCGCGCAGAGTCAGATGGATGTGACGGTACTCACCCCCTTGTGGCTGCTGTGATGCCCTCAAGCCCCCATCCAACTCCGGATACGCCACTGGCAGGATCCGGAACATCAGGGAGGTCATGGTGCAACGGGCACCCCTCCCACGTTGGGAGGCCATCCCCAGCTGGACCTCCGCCTTCTTCTTGCTCCAGCGGCGAATGCCCTCCCATCTTTTCCGGCAGTGGGTGCTCCATCTGTGGTGGACCCCCAGGGTCCGGACATCCTTGGCGATGGCACACCAGATATCCTTCTTTTGGTGGGCACTGACATAGAGGAATAGTACAGGGGAAAAGGATGATCTTTAAACGTCTGGACCATCACAGTCATTGGCCCACATTCCAACCTTTGCCCTGACGCATATACACCCACCGTCCACTCATGCAGGCCTCAGTCCCCCCCTGTATCTCCCATCCACACCACTCAAAACAGGCATTGCCCATACAGCATGCTCACAATGTACTCACCTGTTTGTCTGGAGGACCTTAGAGTAGCATGTACGGGGGGAGGACCCCATCCACTAACTTCTCCAACTCCTCTGAAGTGAAGGCAGGGGCCCTTTCCCCAGACACATGAGTCATCGTAGCTTCCAGACACAGGTCACAGCAGCACTTGCAGTGTAGGTCCTCTCCTGTCGAATGTCTGGTATCAAGTGAGTGAACAGAGAGAAAATGGCTGTCACGTCCACAGCAGTGCGTACCGTCACCGCTGGCGTACATCATCATTGGCTCCTGGGACCCATAGGGCCCAATGTTAACCAATGCAGGATTGCGCCGCGGTCTTCGACCGCCTACCACGATGGTGTACAACGCCAGCGCAGTTACCTCATATCCCCTTGTCCCACATTACAGGTCAGGCAGCCGCCATTTCAGGTGGCCACATGGCATTATTTTTAAATGCGTCACATATATCTAGGCCTTGAATACACACAGTGACAGGCACATAGCGGATTGACAAATGTGTGCAATAAATTCGTTTTTTACTACCTCAGTGTTGGCTGACTCTGTGCTCGCTGTTCTCGTCCATAGGGCACGTCCGCTGGGGCAGGTGATGAGATGGCGGCATCCTCCGGTGTACAGACCGCTGGTGGACCTGTCGACAATGGAAGACAGACACATCATTATCACTTACAGACTTGATCGTGCCACAAACCAGGAACTGTGTGCCCAGTTGGAGCCAGACCTGATTTAGGCTATCCGCCATCCCACAGGAATCCCCCTCTAGTGCAAGTCCTGTCAGTACTCCATTTCCTGGCAAGTGGGTCTTTTCAAACAACAGAGGCCATTGCATCAGGGATGTCTCAGCCTATGTTCTCAAACGTGGTGTCCAGAGTGTTGTCTGCCCTGCAGAAACACATGCACAGCTACATCGTTTTCCCTCAGGTGGTGGATTTGCCCACAGTGAAAGGTGACTTCTATGCCCTGGGACATATCCCCAACATCATAGGTGCCATTGATGGGACACATGTGGCCTTGGTACCCCCCCCCCCACAGGAGTGAACAGGTGTACAGAAACAGGAAGAGCTACCATTCGATGAATGTGCAGATGGTGTGTTTGGCCGACCAGTATATCTCCCATGTGAATTCCAAGTTTCCAGGCTCAGTGCATGACGCTTACATTTTGAGGAATAGCAGCATCCCTTATGTGATGGGGCAACTCCAGAGGCACCGTGTGTGGCTGATAGGTGAGGACAAGGACCCTATACCCTGTGAATAGCTGTCTGGGGTTGTCCCTAAGGGTCAGTGTGTGTCTAACAGTTGTTCCTCGACATTTGCAGGTGACTCTGGGTACCCCAACCTGTCATGGCTACTGACTCCAGTGAGAAATCCCAGGACAAGGGCAGAGGAAAGCTATAATGAGGCACATGGGTGAACTAGGAGAGTGATCGAAAGGACCTTCGTCCTCCTGAAGGCCAGGTTCCGGTGCCTCCATATGACAGGTGGTTCTCTCTACTACTCACCAAAGAAGGTGTGCCAGATCATCGTGGCCTGCTGTATGCTGCACAACCTGGCTTTGCGACGACATGTGCCTTTTCTGCAGGAGGATGGTCCAGAAGGAGGTCTTGTGGCAGCTGTGGAACCTGTGGACAGTGAAGAAGAGGAGGCAGGAGAAGAGGATATCGACAACAGAAACAACGTGATCCAGCAATACTTCCAGTGAGACACAGGTAAGAAGAAATCACTGCCTCCTACTTCTCATACAATTGTTTGAGCTATCATATGTCTGTCACTTTCACCCAGTGTATAGACCCTGACCTGTCACTTTGCCTTTCCATTTCACAGATGTGGGTCCCACTGTGTGACCTCTGCCATGTTACCACATGGAATAGAGCTGTGTGACATAGGTATGTTGACAATACAATTGGCATTGCTATTTTCCTTAGTTATAGCAAATACACATATGTGAAAGCACAGACTGACTCCAGATTGTTTTGTGATTCAAGGGTGTTTATTTAAGTGCAAATTAGTGGAGGGGGTTGGAAAATGGTCAGGGATGATGGTAGAGGAATGTCCATGCCAGAGTCCAGTTATTTGTCTCAGGTGCATTGTCCAAAGTGGCATAGGAAGTTGAGCTAGGGCAGTTTAATGATGGACAGGGTGACGAATTGGGACAGAAGGATGACATTCAGGGGGGTCTCATTTCTTGGCGGGAGTCTTGGCATTGTTCTCTGTGTTTTTCCTGGATCTCAGGGACCTGTGCGGGGTGGTTCTCCAACTGCAGGGGGTGGGGTGCTGGTGTTGTGGTCCTGTGGCGGTGCCTCCTGTCCACTAGCGCTGGTGGAGGTGGTAGGCAGTTCATCATCGAGGCTAGTGTCAGGGGCCCCTTGTTGTGCCACAATGTCCTTCCTGGTGTTCACAAGGTCCCTCAGCGACCCTACAATGGGGACCAGGGTGGAGTTGATGGACTTGAGTTCCTCCCTGATCCCCAAATACTGTTCCTCCTGCAGCCGCTGGGTCTCCTGAAAGTTGGCCAGTGCCGTTGCAATCGTCTCCTGGGAATGATAGTACGCTCCCATGATGTTGGAGAGGGCCTCGTGGAGATTGGTTTCCCTGGGCCTGTCCTTCCCCTGTCGCACAGCTGTCCTCCCAGTTCCCCTGTTTTCCTGTTCCTCTGTCCCCTGAACTGTGTGCCCACTGCCACTGCCCCCAGGTCCCTGATGTTCTTGAGTTTGTGGGTTTGCCTGGGTTCCCTGTAGTGGTGGACACACTGCTGCTTGACGTTTTCCTGGGGACAGAGGTATGGGCCTGCTGGGTGGGTGCTGTGCTGGTGTTTACTGAGGGGGGAGGCTCTGTGGTGGCATGTGCCAGTGTGGGGAACCGACTGTCCCGAGGTCCCAGATGGGCTGGGCTGGTCATCTAGAGCCAGTTGGACAGAGCTGCTGTCATCACTGTGGGCCTCTTCTGTGGGGGTGGTGGACATGTCTGGAACCTCCTGTCCGGTGATGTTGGGTATGGGTCCTGCAGGGGTGTAAAGGTATGATTATTGCATTTGTGTGTGCCCTCGTGTGCAATGGGTGGGTGACCCTGTACCCCAGTGCTTACATTCTTGTCTAGGACTTTGGGGGTCATTCCGACCCCGGCGGGCGGCGGGCACCGCCCGCCGGGCGGAGACCGCCAGAAGACCTCACCGCGGTCAAATGACCGCGGCGGTCATTCTGACTTTCCCGCTGGGTGGGCGGGCGACCGCCAAAAGGCCGCCCGTCTGCCCAGCGGGAAAGCCCCAGCAACGATGAAGCCGGCTCCGAATGGAGCCGGCAGAGTTGCTGGTGTGCGACGGGTGCAGTGGCACCGGTCGCGATTTTCAGTGTCTGCTTTGCAGACACTGAAAATCTGAATGGGGCCCTGTTAGGGGGCCCCTGCAGTGCCCATGCCAGTGGCATGGGCACTGCAGGGGCCCCCAGGGGCCCCACGACACCTGTTCCCGCCATCCTGACCAGGATGGCGGGAAGGGGGTCGGAATCCCCATGGCGGTGCTGCGAGCAGCGCCGCCATGAGGATTCTTTGGGGCAGGGGTAAACCGGCGGGAAACCGCCGGTTGCCCTTTTCTGACCGCGGCTTTACCGCCGCGGTCAGAATTGCCCATGAAGCACCGCCAGCCTGTTGGCGGTGCTTCGCGGCACTCTGCCCTGGCGGTTAGAAACCGCCAGGGTCAGAATGAGGCCCTTTGTGCGATATTTGGTTTGGAGATCTGTGTGGGTATCTGTAGTGGACATGCTTTGGTGATGGGTGTCCATGCTTTGTTGTTGCATGCAGGGCTTGGTGTTGGGATGGGTGGTTTGTGATAGTGTGACATATGTGAGGTGTTGGAGTGATGGGGGTGAGGGTGAGGGAGGGGGTATGTGATAGCATGCAGGTAGGGTGGGGGATGTAATAGTTAAGATTTTACTTACCAGAGTCCATTCCTCCTGCTACTCCTTCGAGGCCCTCAGGATGCAGTATAGCCAAGACCTGCTCCTCCCATGTTGTTAGTTGTGGGGCAGGAGGTGGGAGTCTGCTGCCAGTCCTCTGAACTGCAATTTGGTGTCTTCAGACCACGGAACGCACCTTCCCCCCTATGTCATTCCACCTCTTCCTGATGTCATCCCGTGTTCTTGGGTGCTGTCCCACTGCATTGACCCTGTCTATGATTCTGCGCCATAGCTCCATCTTCCTAGCAATGGAGGTGTGCTGCACCTGTGATCCGAATAGCTGTGGCTCTACCCGGACAATTTCCTCTACCATGACCCTGAGCTCCTCCTCAGAGAACGTAGGGTGTTGTTGCGGTGCATGGTGTGGTGTGGGTGATGTGTGAGGTGGTGTATGTTGTGATGTGTGAGAGGATGTGTTGGTGTGTGTTGTGTGAGGTGCATGGATGTTGTGTGAGTGATGGTGTTGTGTGTCTGTGGATGCTAGTTTGTTGATGGTGGTGTCTCTCTCTGTGCTTCATTCTCAATTTTTGTCGTAGGGGTTTGTGGGTGATGTGGGTGTATGTTTTATATTGTATTGAGTCTGTGGGTGTGGTGTGTGTATGTGTATCAGGTGAGTGTATTTCGATTTGTCCAATGTGGCTGTGGTTTGTAAATGTCTGTGTATTTTGAGTGTGGCGGTGTGTACCGCCAATGGAATACCGCGGATGAAAGACCGCCGCGTGGATTCATGGGTCGTGATAGTGTGTGCGTATTCCTGTTGGCGTGATGGTGGAGGTTTTGTTATCGCCAGTTTATCACTGACCTTTGGTGTGGCGGACTTCTGTGGGTGTCTAGATTTTGGCGGATTCCGGCCTGTGGGTCGTAATAGCTGTAGCGGATTTCCGCCGCCGCAGCGGTGTGTTGGCGGTCTTCTGCACAGTGGTAAGCTCCATTTACCACCAATGTTGTAATGAGGGCCCTAGTCAAGTTATTGGTAAATTAGTCTTACAGTTGCAACATGGTTTCATTCCTGGACATGGGACTATGGACCATACCCGCTGAGTAATTAAATTGTTTGACTGTGCAGGAGTCACAGGGGAACCATTACATTGGTTTTGTTTGATGCAGACAAGGCATTCAAAAGAGTATCTGTGAATTTTTTATGCGTGACAATGAGAAAGCGCAGATTTGCCCAGGGTTTTATAACCAGGGTAAAATCCTTATATTATAATCCTATGGCTAGGGTTAAGAATCTGGGTGGATAGACTGCCCCCCTGCAGATGCAGAGAACAACCAGAAAAGGGTATCCCTGATCTCCATTATTGTTTGCCATATATATAGATCCATTGCTTAGGAAACTAGAGGTCAATTGCTCTATAATGCCTGCACACTCATTGGGAGGGGATACAAAGGTTCTGACTTATGCAGATGATATTGCAATGGTCACCTCAGATCCTGGCTTGGCATTGGAGGAGACTGAGTGAGAAGCAGCAGTTTTTGGTTGCATGGTGGGATACTCACGTAATCAGGATGAAACCAAAGTAGTGATCAACAAATATCTGCAATTCTGAGATACTCGGTGGTAGAGCTGGCCACATATCTGGTTGTCACTATTACTGCAGATCTTGACAGGCTTGTAGATATCAATCTAGCTCTGGTCCATGGTAAAGTGAAGAGGAAGTTTCAGAGCATCAATAACTTGCATTTATCTATTGTTGGCCACAGTTAATGTAGTAAAAATAGTTTTTCTGCCTAAGATCAATTTGGGGCTAGCCCCCTGGAGTTCGGTCAAGGTTGGTTTAAAGATCTTGACGGCCTGGTGGGGAGATTTATGTGGGCATATGGTAAAGTTAGATCTTTAAAATACATCAGATTGTGGCACGATGGTTAGAGCGGCAGACCCTGAAGCAGAGATCTGGCTCAAGACCAGGGTTCAAGTCCTGCTTCGGCAGGTCTTGGGCTCAATTCCCTTGGACCAGATAATTCTCGCCTCAGTGCCTAATCTAACTAATGGGTCCCACTCTGCAACTCTGGGCAATAGCTTGCTTAATCTCCACAACGGCCCCAACAGCACTTGGATGCCTGGCTTCATCCTGGGGGTGCCCAGGAGTGGGCACCTCACAGGGAAAAGCCAGGAGGGGTTCCATAGCGGTATGAGTACAGCACCTTGAGACCCTAACAGGTGAGTAGTGCGCTATACAAGTGCAAAGTTTCCAGTTTATCAGATTGCCCAGGGAAAGAAGGGGGTAGGCGATACTGAATTTTAAGGTGTATTACTGGGTGACAGCCCTGCAGTTTATGCGCCCTCTCTAAGAGGGGGAGGTGAAGATCAGTGGTGCGATAAAGCAGTTCCATCTATTTTTGAGTTGTTGATAGGGGACAAGGCTTAGGGGTGCCTATTGCAACAGACTGAAACCAGTTATTACAAGAAGGGTCTCTTTAAGACATTGGCTGCAGCCCATAAGATCTGGACAGCTCTGCATAAAAAGCTAGGTATTGGTTGTTTGAATTTTTACACTCCACTCCCAGGGATTTTTAGGGACACTTATTTGGTGGGCTGGGAAAAGGCTGGAGTTAAAAGATTGGGGGACTTTTTGTCAATGGTAGAATAGCTGCTTTTGAGGAGCTCTGGTCGAGGTTTGAACGGACTCATAGGGATTTTTTTTTAAATATCTTCAAATTTGGGATTTTTTTGTACAGGAAAGAGGGGCGAGTGTTCATTTTTTAGATTAAATTGGTGCTTTTGTTAGAATGTGGGGTGAGTGTTCAATTAGTCATCTCTATGAGGGCTTAAATTTACTTGCTGGTGATGATTTGGAAAAACAACAGGGGAAGTGGAATGAAAGGCTGGGGTCCACGGATTGTTCCTTTTTGAGTCATTGGAATTGTCACGCATGACTCTATGTTCAGACGGGCTACAAGCCCAAAATTATGAAAAACAATTTTTGATCTTTTCTATACCCCGCTAAGATTGCAAAGTTGGGAGGTCAGGCTGGTATTTGCTGCCCACGTTGCGGTGAAAAAGCAGCTGATTTAAGCCATATGTTCTATTCTCGCCCTACACTTTACTACTTATTAAGGGGGTCTCAACTTTCTTAGCAGGATCATTGGGTATTAATGTCAGCTTGCCCCCCAACTGGCTCTCTTGGCAGCTCATAACAATTCAGTTCCTAGGTCTTTCCAACTCTTTTGTTTTGTCAGAAGGGCAGTGCTAAGACTTCACATTGCATCAGCATGACTGGATAAGAACATCCCAAAACGCAGCAGCATTGGCTTTCAAGACTCCTGGCACTATCCAGTTTAGAAAGGGGCATCATATACTCTCATAAGGGCAAGCAGGGAGGTTGAAAGGGAAAAGGATCTGGGACAGCCTTTGAGACTGGCTGGACTCACAGGGAGCGGGGTAACAGTATAGCACCTGGTAGTGCCTTATATATGATGGCGAGGGCTGCTTGTAATCAGGCTTAGTGGGAATGGTATCAGATCAAAGGGGCTAACATATTGGATGTTGACTTAATTTTGTTTTGCTTTCTTCATCTCCCTTGTGGTATTTAGAATGTGTATTTACCTTCATCTCGCTGGGTGGGTGCATTTAGTTTAGTGTATTATTCTCCACTTGAGCATTTTTTTTGTAAAAACTTGGCAATAAAAATATTACATAAAAAAGGTTGCTAATTAATAGAAATAGTGATATACTATATTTCTAAACCTCAGTAAAGTTTTCAATACCAAGGTACTAGGAAGGCTGGCCAGTTTAGTATCTCAAACATCATCATTATTATCGCAGTAAGCATTGTGTTCCCGACATAAAACAAAAGACACAAATTACGCCGCACATGTTTCTGAACTAAATAAATGTTAAAATTACAAACAGGTTATTCAATTTGTTAAAATGCTGGCAATTTTGCAACATGTTATGATGAAAATTAGAATTCAAAAAAACCTTTAGGGCTTCATTCTCCCTGCCATTTGCTCATCTTTAAAATAACACTTTTTCTTCTAAGTGCATCCGTCAGGCTTTAAGAAAGGCACAGAGATGGGAGATAGGAGGTCATGATGTGCCACAATAAGCGAGTTGGGGATACCTTTCAATTATAGCAGCTTGCGGTACACGTATAAGGCGATAACTGGTGAATTGCTGTCAGAGCGCTGTACTAAGTGAAATGGCATTACAGTTCAGTTTTGGGTGCTTCTTAAGGACCCGTGGCACATAACAGCCTTTTTGTCAGAAAAATGTCCAGGCCAGATTTACTAAATGAAACTCCACATCTGTGAATGTGACCTGGCATTCACTTACATCACAAATGCCTTATGATAAAAGAATACATTTTTTATCAAAATGCATGCCTGTTTTTGTTGAATGAAACCACGCATATGTGCTTGCGTTCCCTTCTTTAGGGGAACTGGTCTGACAGTTCAGGTTGGACTGTTCCTTATGAAGCAGGGCAAAGGCTGATTCACAGATTTCTGGTCGCTGTCTAAGGTAGAATAGTGAAATAAAAAATGATGGACAGGAAGGCATCTCCAAATAATTAATACTGAGCTGAGCATTAAGCCCATTATCTTTTTGTCTTCCTCACTGTTATGCTCTAAGACCAATGGGTATGTACCTGACATGGATCCCGTGCTCACTGTGTAGTAGTAATTAAGGTATCACTCACGCATGAGGCCTAAATATACTGATCCTCTGTCTAAGGTTCTTTTGGCCATATATATTCTAAAAAGTGGACAGCACTTTAGAAACGCAGGGATGTGCCATATTTACTGAAATATGGCGCACCCCTGTGTTTCCCCCTGCGCCAGGACTAAATCTAGCTGCCAACGCAGGCATCCTAGCATCATAGTGGAAGGGTGCCTGGGATGAGGGGATTGATGGTTTATGTGCTAGAAGGTGTCCCTTCTTGCACATAAACAATCTACAGTGGTGATTTGGCACTTCTATGTGTGCTGCAAGATACTATATCTTAACAATATGTGTCTTTGTTACCCAGTCTGAATTGAATAAATTGTCTAGTTTAAACACAGGATGACGAGTGCCAGCATAGGTACGTGAGACGTATAATGGCTATGCTACTGATGCCTCCTAATGTGTGCAGAAAGACCAACAAAGTGGTTTCCTGCTGTCTTTTGCAGTGACAACAGATTATGCCTAATCTGCATGACAAAGAAAAAGGGATTATGAGTAATATTCTTTTTGTTGTTAAGCATTACTTTTATTCTGTGATGCTCAGTGATTAACACTCACCATAATCCTTGCTTTACCTTAAAGATTACACATTACCTTGTTAAGGCATATAGGTCCTCATTATGACCTTGTCGGTGAGTGATAAAGTGGCGGTAATACCACCAACAGGCTGGCGGTAACTACCGCCAAATTATGACCATGGCGGTTGTTAGAAATGGGGTCTTTGGTTGGCAGTCAGGTTACACCCTGTCCAAGCAAAGACCCTCACTCTAGTCAGGGTAAAAAAGAATCACCCTCAGCTAACCCCTGCTTATCCCCTTGGTAGCTTGGCACGAGCAGTAGACTTAACTTCAGAGTGCTAGGTGTAAAGTATTTGTACCAACACACACAGTAACTTAATGAAAACACTGCAAAATGACACAACATAGGTTTAGAAAAATGGAAAATATTCATCTAAACAAAACAAGAGCAAAACAACAAACATCCACAATACACAAGTCAAGTTATCACTAAAAATGCAAAAAGAGGGCTTCATGTAATTTAAACACACACTAACGCTGTTAGCGTGAAAATGTACCTTGGGTGCATCAAAAATAACCCCGCACGATTGAGTGTGCTTCAAATAGGGCTTGCGATGAATCAATATCACTCACAAGTGAGACCTTGCATCATTTCTCCTTTAGTCGGGTCGCCGTGCATTGTTTCTTCTCTCTGCAGGACAGCAATTCGTTGATCCAGTCAGCACTCTCGGTCCGGGCAGGCTGTGCGTCATTTTTACACATCCAGTGGTGTTTGCATCAGAAATCCAGCCGCATGATGATCTGAAAACCATGCAGCGCGGGTTGTGATATCACCAGCCTCCGTCAGCGATGCTTTGTCTAGTTTCTCCAGTTGCGTGTGTCGATCTTCAGGTTGTGTTGCAGGCGAGCATCGATTTTCTGCCGCAATGCCAGCGGTGTGTTGATTTTTCAGCCGCAGATCGGAGTTGTGTCAATCTTTTCCCTGCGCGGCGTTCTGTGCGTGGATTTCTCACTCTTGGACTGCCAGATTCTCCTTTTAAGGGTCCCAGGAACTGGATGGTAACCACTTGGCAGAGTAGGAGTCTTTCCAGAGACTCCAGGTGCTGGCAGAGAGAAGTCTTTGCTATCCCTGAGACTTCAAAGAACAGGAGGCAAGCTCTAGATCAAGCCCTCGGAGATCTTCACAAGAAGTCCAGTCTTTGTCCTCTAGCACAGGCAGAAGCAGCAACTGCAGGATAACTCCACAAAGCACAGTCACAGGCAGGGCAGCTCTCCTTCCTCAGCTCTTCAGCTCTTCTCCAGGCAGAGGTTCCTCTTAGTGTCCAGAAGTGTTATAAAGTCTATTGTTTTGGGTACCCTTCTTATACCCATTTCCTCCTTTGAAGTAGGCCTACTTCAAAGCAATGTCTCTCTTGATTGTGAAATCCTGCCTTGCCCAGGCCAGGCCCCAGACACTCACCAGGGGGTTGGAGACTGCATTGTGTGAGGCAAGGCACAGCCCTTTCAGGTGTGAGTGACCACTCCTCCCCTCCCTCCTAGCACAGATGGCTTATCAGGAAATGCAGACTACACCCCAGCTCCCTCTGTGTCACTGTCTCGTGAGAGGTGCAACCAGCCCAACTGTCAAACTGACCCAGACAGGGAATCCACAAACAGGCAGAGTCACAGAAATGGTATAAGTAAGAAAATGCTCACTTTCTAAAAGTGGCATTTTCAAACACAAATTCTTAAAATCAACTTTACTAAAAGATGTATTTTTAAATTGTGAGCTCAAACTCCATATGTCTACCGCTCCCAAAGGGAATCTACACTTAAGGTAGCCCCCATGTTAACCTATGAGAACGACAGGCCTTGCAACAGTGAAAAACAAATTTAGCAATATTTCACTGTCAGGACAAATAAAACACATTACTATGGCCCTCACTACAACTCTGGCAGTCTGTGTTAAAGCAGCGGTAATACCGCCAGCAGGCCGGCGGTAAAACAAATGGGATCACGACCATGGCTGAAACCGCCAGCATAGACAGCCACTTTAACACTCCGACCGCCACGGTGGTAGCAACAAACACTGCGGCGGTCACCACCAACAGACAGGCGGAAGACAATGTACTGCCCACCGTATTACAAGGCACCAATCCGCCAGCTTTTCCGGGGCGGTACCAATGCCAGCAAAAGCACGGCAGAAACTGAACAACAAAGGGGAACCACTCACCTATCGACACTCCACAAAGAACCAGGACGCCACGGAGCCCGAACTGCAGATCCTCCCCATCCTCCCCATGTTGGTGTATCTACTAATACACCACAAAGTAGAAAGAAGGCGGTGGCGGCGACGGTGAGTACTGCACCTAGCACACAGGGGAGGGGAGGAGGGAAAAGAGAGTGACACACACACGCGGCACGCAACCACTCCACCCCCCACCCTCACCCACAACACCATACACACAAACACATCCAACAACAATACAGATACACCCCATCACCCACTGGAAGAACGCAAGGACAAAAGGAAATGAGTGTAATCAGTGTTATATTGGAACATTCAGATTTATCAAGAGAAAAGCAAATAATCAGTATATACAAATAATTACATTATTGTTGGACTTGACTTTTTGACAGGGTCATCCCCAAACTTTTTGCCTCCTTCCTCCTATTTTTTCTTACCTGTTGTTGTCTGCTTTTGACCTCTGGGCACTTTACCACTGCTAACCAGTGCTAAAGTGCATATGCACTCTGTGTAAATTGTACTGTTGATTGGTTTATCCATGAAAGGCTATTTGATTTACTTGTAAGACCCTAGTAGGGTGCACTATATGTGCCTAGGGCCTGTAGGTTAAATGCTACTAGTGGGCCTGCAGCACTGGTTGTGCCACCCACTTCAGGAGCCCCTTAACCTTGTCTCAGGCCTGCCATTGCAAGGCCTGTGTGTGCAGTTTCACTGCCACTTCGACTTGGCATTTAAAAGTACTTGCCAAGCCTAAAACTCCAATTTTTCTACATATAAGTCACCCCTAAAGTGTGCCCTAGGTTACCCCTAGAGCAGGATGCTGTGTGGGTAAAAGGCAGGACATGTACCTGGGTAGTTTATATGTCCTGGTGGTGTAAAGCTCCTAAATTCGTTTTTACACTACTGTGAGGCCTGCTCCCTTCATAGGCTAACATTGGGGCTGCCCTCATACATTGTTGGAGTGGCAGCTGCTGATCTGAAAGGAGCAGGAAGGTCAAATTTAGTATGGCCAGAATGGTAATACAAAATCCTGCTGACTGGTGAAGTCGGATTTAATATTACTATTCTAGAAATGCCACTTTTAGAAAGTGAGCATTTCTTTGCACTTAAATCTTTCGGTGCCTTACAATCCACGTCTGCCTAGGTTTAGTTGAAAGCTCCTTGTGCATTCACTCAGACACACCCCAAACACAGGGTACTCAGCCTCACTTGCATACATCTGCATTTTGAATGGGTCTTCCTGGGCTGGGAGGGTGGAGGGCCTGCCCTCACACAAAGGACTGCCACACCCCCTACTGGGACCCTGGCAGACAGGATTGAACTGAAAGGGGACCTGGTGCATTTCTTAGCCACTCTTTGAAGTCACCCCCACTTCAAAGGCACAATTTAGTATAAAACAGGGCCTCTGGCCTACCTCATCAGACACTTGCTGGAGAAGAAACCTGAACCAGAACCTGCATCCTGCCAAGAAGAACTGCCTGGCTGCTCAAAGGACTCACCTGTCTGCTTTCTACAAAGGACTGCTGCCTTGCTGTTGGCCTGCTGCCTTGCTGAACTCTTGTCTGGCTGCAAAAGTACTCTCCAAGGGCTTGGATAGAGATTGCCTCCTGTTCCCTGAAGTCTCAGGACCAAAAAGACTTCTCTTTTTCATTTGGACCCCTCGTGCGCCGAAATATTTGACGCACAGCTTGCTCCGCAGTGAGAAAATCGCTGCACGCCGATCCAGAAAGACGCCTCTCAACGCGACGCCTACGGTGCGAACGGAACTTCGATGCATGGCCTCGCATGGAAAACGCCGCCCAGCTTCCAGAGAGGAAATCGGCGCGACGCCTGCCGTGAGAAAGCAAATTCCACGCACAGCCTCCCGGAACGACACGCAGCCGGATAACAAGCCGAGGAATCCACGCACAGACCCTGGGACATCTAGTAATCCCGCGAACCATAGAAGGAGTCGGCCCGCGGGCCGGAAACCGACGCACGTCTTCCCCGAGTGAAAAATAACAACGCAAGTCCATGTGTGAAGGGGCAAAACCGACGCACACACCATTTTTCTTCCCGCAGAACGACGCACGTCTCCCCGCATGAAAAATAACAACGCAAGTCCGTGTGTGAAGGGGTCAAACTGACGCACATGCCATTTTTCCACGCATCTCCTTCTCTGCGGCCCTCTGCTGAGATTTTCCACTCCAAACCAGGTACTTTGAGCTTGAAAGAGACTTTGTTTGCTTTTTAAAGACTTAGGACACTTTATATCACTTTTCAGTGATATTTCTACAAATTCTTATTGCAGCTTTTATTGTGTTGATCTACAAATATCCAGATAAATATTCTATATTTTTCTAAACACTGTGAGGTGTATTTTTGTGGTGCTATATGGTGTTATTGCATGATTTATTGCACAAATACTTTACACATTGCCTTCTAAGATAAGCCTGACTGCTCGTGCCAAGCTACCAGAGGGTGGGCACAGGATAATTTGGATTGTGTGAGACTTACCCTGACTAGAGTGAGGGTTCTTGCCTGGACAGAGGGTAACCTGACTGCCAACCAAAAACCAAATTTCTAACAATTATGTACACAAGGCGGTACACTGTCCCTTGTAAATGTCCGTGGACCAGTGGTCCCAAAAAGCATGGGTGAAGCCCACACATGACACCTGCCTCAAAACCGAGAGAACACTGCAGGGGCACCAGGTCGAAAAAACACAGGCACCTCAGGGGGAAGGGGGGACACCTCAGCTGGAGGATGGTATGACGCCACTGCTCCTCGAGGGTGCTCCATGCCCACTGCTTGGTCCTGGGAAGTGCAAAGCCACCGTCTCTCAAGCCTCTCAAGTGGGTGGTCTGCCCACTGCATGCTCCTGGGGAGTGCAAAGCCACAGTATCTCAAGTGGGTGCTTTGCCCACTGCTTGGTCCTGGGGAGTGCAAAGCCACAGTCTCTCAAGTGGGTGACATGTTCCACTGGTTCTGGGTGGGGGGCTTTGTGCCCAGAGTGCTTCATCCTGCCAAGGACTGGGTGAGTGGATGTATCTCTCCACTGGTTCTGGAGGGGGCTTTGTGCCCAGAGTGCTTCATCCTGCCAAGGATTGGGTGAGTGGATGTATCTCTCCACTGGTGCTGGAGGGGGCTTTGTGCCCAGAGTGCTTCATCCTGCCAAGGATTGGGTGAGTGGATGTATCTCTCCACTGCACCTGGGGTGTGGCAGTGAACATCCTCTCACCTGGGTGTCTGAGCCACGCGGTGTACCTGGAACAGGTAGCATGATACTCCATGGAGGCAGAGCCACACTCCATCCTGCAGTGACTTAGGCTGCCAACTGCTGGTCGTGCCAGTGCTGAAGGTGGTGCCTCAAGTGGCATTTCCAGGACGTCACCTGCAGCCCCGGATGGCTGCCCACTGGTGATGCTGCTGATGTCTGACAGAGTAGTACCGACTGGGCACGTGGCGGTGCAGATGGTGATGCAGGTGGTGGTGACTGCAGTGGAGATGCTTCCAGTGCTGGCTGTGGTGGAAGTGTCTGTTGTGGTGGAGGGAGACACCATACCGTCTCCGGCTGCCTCGGATGGCTGGTCCTTGGGGAGGATGCTGCAGACTGATGTTGTGGCAGCGGCGGTGCAGGTGGCATGCAGATGGCGGGGCAGATGGCGGTGCAGGTGGCAGTACAGGTGGTGGTGGTTGCGGCGGTGGTGACTGTGGTACAGATCACTGGCATCCCTGACGAAATGGTGGTCACCAGCCTCTCACCAGGAGGCATCGTGCCCTGAGGTGACTTGCCCTTTGTCTTGGGGCCCTTCCCCACCTTGGCAGTCACTGCTGGGACCTTGGCACTGTCCTCTCTGTGTTTGGGCGAGGCCAGACCCTTTTTGACCTTTGCGGTGGCGGAATAGGGTGGTCCTTCATATATGTAGGTGGCACACTTGCAGCTCTGATGGGTGCCCCCTTCGATCCACCCTGTCTTGCACAGATCACAGGAGATGCAGATGTGGTGGCTGAGGTACTGGGCTGGGATCTAGACATCCTGGCCCTAGGGGACGGACGGGGGGAGGTGTAGGGAAGAGGTTCAAGTTAACTAGAAAATGTTTTTTAGACACACTGGGATGTGAAGATGGAGAGAGTGTGGGAGTGGAGGAAGAGGTAGTGGTTGTAGGAAGTGTATGTCTGCTGAGTTTGGGTGAAGATGCATGAGCTGGAGGCTGTTGTGAGGTGGATGGCTGTTGAGTGGATGTGTGTCTGAATTTGCGTACTTTGGGAGGAGGGATCAAAGACACATTGGGAGAGGACACAGGGGACCTGTGAATGGTAGTGGGCGTGGTGATTACACATGTGTGGTGTGTTGTGATGGGCGTGTTGGTGATGGAGGCAGTGGCTAATGATGTAGTGCATGCAGGTGTGAGTAGAGACAAGACTGGGAGGGACGTGGAGGAGGGGGACACAGTGGAGGAACTGGATGTTGGTATGTGTGCATGGGTATGGTTCTTGTGTATGTGCCTGTGGGATGTGTGGTGCTTATGTTTTCCTGAGCCACTTTTGTCTGTTGATGTGTGTGCATGCTGGTCTGATGGTGTGCTTGGGATGGGCTGAGGTAGAGGGGATTGAGTCTGGGTAGTGGAAGTTTGGAGGGGAGGCTGGACACAGGGACAATTGCTGCCATCAGTGCTGAGGCCTGAGCTTGAAATGCTCTCTGTTGGGACGCCACGGCAGAATGAAAGCCCTACAGGTATGCATTTGTTTGCTGCAAGTGCCTCTCAACACCCTGGATGGCATTCAGAATGGTTGACTGCTCAACAGTGAGGGATCTCAGGAGGTCAATAGCCTCCTCACTGAGGGCAGCAGGGCTGACTTGGGCAGGGCCTGAGGTGCCTGGGACGAAGGAGATGCCCACCCTGCTGGGTGAGCGGGCACAGGAAACATGCCACCACCAGGGAGCTTCCATCAGAGGAGGACTCTCTGTCCCTGGTATCCCCTCCTGTCGCCATCGTGGTGCTCCCCTCACCCTCCGTCCCACTGGTGCCTTCACCCTCTGTGGATTCACCCCCCTGGGCCATGTGGGATGCAGCTGCCTTTGTCGCCGGTGCCTCTGCTCCTCCGCCAGATGATGCTAATGCACACAAGGACAGGGTGACAAAACAAGAAGGGGGGAAAGACAGAGGACACACATGGTCAATTCCAGCAACACCACTACCGTTAGCGGACACAACACACACAGAGCTGCCTTGTGCACTAGGCCTTGGCCAACCAGTCACTATGGTAGTCACCACCCCTTGGGGTACAATGCCTAACGCCAACATATGCAAACCTGACACCCACAGGACCCTGCACACTAGTAGCTGTCCAATTGTACCATTGGGGTAGGGGTGCTTCTGAGCCTACAAACAAGGAAACTACCCTGGCATGACCGCCCTGGCCTAGGGGTACCCACAGCCCACACCCCCCACCCAGATCCCTCCTAAACCACGCAGAGTAAGCTTTATGACACTGTACTCACCCCCTTGTGGCTGTTGTGATGCCCTCAAGTCCCCATCCAAATCCAGATAGGCCACCGCCAGGATGCGGAACATCAGGGGGGTCATGGTGCGACGGGCACCCCTTCCACGTTGGGGGGCCAGCCCCAGCTGGGCCTCTGCAGTCTTCTTGGTCCAGCTGCGCAGGTCCTCTTGAGGCAGTGGGTGCTCCGTCTTTGATAGACCCCCAGGGTCCACACTTCCTTGGCGATGGCACGCCAAATACCCTTCTTCTGGTGGGCGCTGACCTAGAGGAAAAGTACAGGAGGAAAGGTAATTACTCACCCGTTCAGACCGTGCATACTCATTGCCCACCAGTTGCCACCCATGCCCTGACGCACATACACTGACCATCCTCACATGCAGCCCTCAGCCCCCCCAAACATGTGGCTTCCATCCACACCACTCCAAACAGGCATTGCCCACGCATCATGCTCACAGTTTACTCACCTGTTTGTCTGGAGGACCGTAGCATAGCATCTACTGGGGGAGGACCCCATCCACCAGTTTGTTCAACTCCTCCGCAGTGAAGGCAGGGGCCCTTTCCCCAGAAACATGAGCCATTGTAGCTTTCAGACTCAGGTCACAGCAGCACTTGCTGGGTAGGTCCTCTCCTGTTGATGGTCAGGTATCAAGTGAGTGAAAGATAGAAAATGGCGGTCACGTCCACAGCGATGCGTACCGTCACCGCCAGCGTACATGGCCATAGGCTCCTGGAACCCATAGTCCTAATGCTAACCAATGCTGAGTCGTGCAGTGGTCTTTCACCGCTTACCGCGACGCTACACAATGCCAGCACAGTTACATTATTTACCCTTGTCCCTCCTCACTAGTAAGGCAGCCGCCATTTCAGGGGTGGCTATGACATGGCAACTAACTGCATCACAGCACATATTGGCACATTTACGGACTAACTATTTCACACACGGATTTACTAACATTACTGCAGACACAGTTGTGCTACCTATGTGGTAAATGACCCTCTGCTCACGTTCTCCTCCAGAGGCTACAACCGCTGTGGCAGATGATGAGATGGCAGCATCTTCCGGTGTACAGACCCCTGGTGGACCTGTGGACAATGGAAGACAGACACATCATAATCGCATACAGACTTGATCGTGCCACAATCCAAGACCTGTGTGCCCAATTGGAGCCAGACCTGATGTCATCTATCAACTAGCCCACAGGAATCCCCCCTCTAGTGAAGGTCCTGTCAGTGCTCCATTTCCTGGCAAGTGGCTCCTTTTAAACTACAGTGGCCATGGCATCTGGGATATCTCAGCCAATATTTTCTAACGTGTTGACCAGAGTTTTGTCTGCCTGCTGAAACACATGCGCAGTTGGAGGATTTGCCCACAGTGAAAGCTGCCCTGGGACATATCCCAAACATCTTGGTGCCATTGATAGTACACATGTGGCATTTGTTCCCCCCCCTCAGAAATGAACAAGTGTACAGAAATAGAAAAAGCTACCATTCGATGAATGTGCAAATGGTATGTTTGGCAGACCAGTACATCTCCCATGTGAATGCCAAGTATCCTGGCTCTGTGCATGACGTCCATATCTTGCGGAATAGCAGCATCCCTTACGTGATGGGCCAACTCCAGAGGGACCGGGTGTGGCTAATAGGTGAGCCTTAGGTCCCCACACAGTATGAGTAGGTGTCTGGGTATGGGGTAGTCCCTAAGGTTTAGTGTGTGTCTAACAGGTATCCCTCGAAATTTGCAGGTGACTCTGGTTACCCCAACCTCTCATGGCTACTGACCCCTGTAAGGAATGCCAGGAGAAGGGCAGAGGACCGCTACAATGAGGTACATGGGCAAACTAGGTGTATCATTGACAGGACATTCGGCCTCTTGAATGCCAGATTCCGGTGCCTCCATCTCACAGATGGCTCCCTATACTACTCACCGAAGAAGGTGTGCCAGATAATTGTGGCACGCTGCTTGTTGCACAACCTAGCATTGAGACGCCAGCTGCCTTCTCTGCAGGAGGATGTGCCTGGTGATGGTCTTGTGGCAGCGGTGGAGCCTGTGGACAGTGAGGAAGTGGAGGCAGAGGAAGAAGATATTGACAATAGAATAAACATTATCATGCAGTACTTCCAGTGACACACAGGGAAGAGACTGTAACTCCTCCTCACATTTCAGAATACCATAGGACATTGTACATGTCAGCCTCTTCACCTCTGTCTATGGACACTGACTGTTCCCTTTGGATTTACTTTTTGTAGATCTGGGAACCACAATCTTCCTTCTGATATATGTACTGCTGGCCAACAACTGTCATACATTGGTATGAGTAAATTAACATTTACATTGCTATTTGTTGCTACTGTTGTAATAATACATTTGTGAAAGGTGAGACTGACTCCAGATTGGTTTGTGATTAAAGGTTGTTTATTTAGGGGCTTATGAGTATAGGGGTATGTGCAAGGGGCTGGGGTGATGGTGGAGGAAGGTCCATAGTAGAGTCCAGTCTCTTGGTATCACAGGTGCATTGTCCAATGGGGCATAGGAAGGGGAGTAATGGCAGTTTAAGGTGGACAGGGTGAGAGTATGGGACAGAAGGGTGACAATCAGGAGAGTCTTATTTTCTGGTGGGGTCTTGGCAATGTTCTCTATCTTCTGCCTGGATCGCAGGGACCGTTTGCGGGGTGGTTCTCCTTCTGCAGGGGGTGGGGTGCTGGTGGCCTGTTGTTCCTGTGGCGGTGCCTCCTGTCCACTAGCACCGGCGGGGGTGGAAGGCTGGTGTCCAGGGGCCCTTTATTGTGCCCCTGCCTCCCTCATGGTCTTGCCCATGTCAGCCAGCACCCCTGCTATGGTGACCAGGATGGTGTAGATTTTGGTGAGGTCATCCCTGATCCTCATGCAGTGTCCCTCCTGCTGCCGCTGGGTATCCTGAAACTTGGCCAGTACTGTGCTATTGGTCTCCTGGGAATGGTGGTATGCTCCCATGATGTGGGAGAGTGCCTCGTGGTAGAGTGGGTTCTCTGGGCCTTTCCTCCCCCTGTCGCACAGCAGTCTTCCCAGCTTCCCTGTTGTCCTGTGCCTCTTTCCCCTGAACCGTGTGCCCACTGCCACTGACCCCAGGTCCCTGATCGTCCTGGGTTAGTGGGTTTGCCTGGGGGCTCTGTAGTGGTGGACAAACTGCTGATTGACATGTCCTGGGGACAGTGGCATGGGCCTGCTGGGTGGGTGCTGTGCTGGTGTTTCCTGAGGGGGGAGGTTCTGTGGTGGTTTGGGACTGTGGCAAGGGAACCAACTGTCCAGAGGTCCCAGATGGGCCAGGCTGGTCATCCTGATCCAGGCGTGCAGAGCTGCTGTCATCACTGTGGGCCTCTTCTGTGGGGAGACTGGATATGGCTGGCACCTCCTGTCCGGTGACGTTGGGTAGGGGTCCGGTTGGGATGTAAATGCATTGTGATTGTATCTGTGTGTGCCATCTTGTGAAATGGGTGTGTTCCCCTGTATTAATGTGCTTGCACTGTCGCCTTGTGTGATTGGTGAATATGTGGGTTGTGTGAGTCTCTCTACTGGGCATGCTGTGGTAATGGGTGTACATGCAGGTCTGTGATGGGGGTCCATGCATTGGTGTTGCATGCAGGGCTTGGTATTGGGATAGGTGGGGTGTGTTAGTGGGGTATATGTGAGGTGTTGGAGTGATGGGGTGAGGATAGGGGTAGGAGTTTGTTTTGGCATGCAGGTAGGGTGGGGAATAAAGTAGTAAAGATTTGACTTACCAGAGTCCAGTCCTCCTGCTACTCCTACGAGGCCCTCAGAATGCATGATCACCAAGACTTGCTCCTTCCATGTTGTTAGTTGAGGGGGAGGAGGTGGGGGTTCACCACCAGTCCTCTGTACAGCAATCTGGTGTCTTGATACCACGAAACGTACATTCCCCGTAGGCCATTCCACCTCTTCCTGATGTCATCTCTTGATTTTGAGATGCTGTCCCACTGCCTTGACCCTGTTGATGATTCTCCACCATAGCTTCATCTTCCTTGCAATGGAGGTCTGCTGCACCTGTGATCCGAATAGCTGTGGCTCTACCTGGATGATTTCCTCCACCATGACCCTGAGCTCCTCCTCAGAAAACCTGGGGTGTCTTTGAGGTGCCAATGTGTGGTGTGAGTGATGTGTGAGGTGATGTGTTTGGTGATGTGTTGGGGTGTGTGCTGTGAGGTACGTGGATGGTGTATGTGTGATGGTGTTCTGTGCCTCTGGATGATGGTGTGGTCTTTGCTTTTCTCTCCCTCTGCTTGTTCAAATGTTTTCACTGTAAGGGGTTGTGGGTATTTTGGGTGTGTGTTTTATACTGGTGTGAGTGTGTGGGTGTGGTGTGTGTATGTGTGTCAAGTGTGTGTATTTTGAATTGTCTAATGTGGTTGTGTTTTGTAAGTGTGTGCGTATTTTCAGTGTGGCGGTGTGTACTGCCAGTGGTTTACTGCGGTTGAAAGACCGCTGCGTTGATTTGTGGGTCGTGATACTTGGGCATATTCCTGTTGGTGTGATGGTGTGGGTTTTGCTATCACCAATTTATCACTGACCTTTGGTCTGGCGGGGTTGTGTGGGTGTCTGTATAGTGGCGGCTTTCTCAGTGTGGGTCATAATACCCATAGTGGAATACTGCCATGGTCATGGTATGTTATCGGCCGTTGGCACGGCGGTAAGAAGGATTTTCCGCCAGGGTTGTAATGAGGGCCTATCCATCCTACCTTAACTATGCACTGCACCCTGCCCTTGGGGCCACCTGGGGCCTACCTTAGGGGTTTCTTACATGTAAGAAAAGGGAAGGTTTACACCTACGAAGTGGGTACACTTGCCAAGTCGAATTTACAGTTAAAACTGCACACTCAGACACTGCAGTGGCAGGTTAGAGACATGATTACAGAGCTACTTATGTGGGTGACACAACCAGTGCTGCAGGTTCACCAGTAACATTTGATTTACAGGCCCTGGGCACCTCTAGTGCACTTTACTAGGGACTTACTAGTAAATCAAATATGGCAATCATGGATAAACCTATTACATACATATTTTGCATAGAAGCACTTGCACTTTAGCACTGGATAGCAGTGGTAAAGCGCCCAGAGTAACAAAAACAGCAACATCAGAGTCCAGCACACATCAACAACCTGGGAAACAGAGGCAAAAAGTTAAAGGAAACCACGCCAAGGATGAAAAGTCTAACAGCTGTGATAACTCCCATAGACAGCCAATGTACCACACCAACCACCAGGGCTGAAACAACACTCACCACCGTGGTAGCTGTCAACAGCCAGGAGAAAGACAAGGTACCGCCCACCATATTAAGACACTACAATCCGCCACATTTTCTGGGGTGGTACCAGCCCCATCAAAAGTCTGGTGGAAACGCAGCACAGAAGAGAAAAGACTCAACTTCAGAGACACAGGAAAGACCAACGCCGTCATGGAACCTGAACTGCAAGTCTTTCCGATGCTCTTCTACGTTATGCTCCACGTGGAACACCAACGCCGACGAAGACGACGACGTTGAGTACAGCCGCATAATGCACAAGGGAGGAAGGGAGGAAAACGAGAGTGACACACACGCGCACGACACACACCCGGCACACACACACCATATACACAACCAGCTGCACACGAAAAACAATTTGCACCCTGATACACAGCAGAATAATTCAAGGACAACAAGAATGCACCAAGGTGAATGTATTGATATCATCAGCTAATAAATAATTGAATTGTCCATGAAACAGATATGTACAAATGTACACAAAGGGACACTGCCCAGTCTGATGTACAAAGGGCCCACAGGGCCACGTGGCACAGTCCAAGGCCCAACTCGAATCCTGACTTCATCCGGATAGAACTTTGCAGGGGCATCAGTTTGCAAGGGGGCAGGCACCTCAGAGGGATGGGGGTGGGGGGCATCTCAGCCAAAGTCATGAAAAACCCCACTGGTTCCTGGAGGGGACTCCATGGCCATTTCTCTTTGCTGGGGAGTGCAAGGCCAGTCTTTGGAGCGGGTGACTTTCCAACTAGTTCTGGAGGGGGCTCCAGACCCATTTCTCTTTGCTGGTGAGTGCAAGACCACAGTCTCTGTAGTGGGTGACTTTCCCACTGGTTCTGGAGGGAGCTTCATGCCCATTTATCTTTGCTGGGGAGTGCAAGGCCACATTCTCTGAAGTGGGTGACTTGCCCACTGGTTCTGGAGGAGGCTCCATGCCCATTTCTCTTTGCTGGGGAGTGCAAGGCCTCAGTCTTTGGAGTGGGCGACTTTCCCACTGGTTCTGGACGGGGCTTTGTGCCCATTTCTCTTTGCCTGGGAGTGCAAGGCCACAGTCTCTGGAGAGGGTGACTTTCCCACTGGTTCCAGAGGGGGCTCCGTGCCCTTTACTCTTTGCTGGGGAGTGCAAGGCCACAGTCTCTGCAGTGGGTCACTTTTCCACTGGTTCTGAAGGGGGCCCCTCGTACATCAGCCCCTGGAGGGTGGCTTACATGGCTTCCGCTGGTGGTGATGGCTGCACGTTGGTGGCAGATGGAGGCACCTCCTGGGCACCCTCTGCTGGTGGTGATGGCTGTACGTTGGTGGCAGATGGCGGTGCCTCCTGGGCAGCCTCTGCTGGTGGTGATGGCTGCACGTAGGTGGCAGATGGAGGTGCCTCCTGGGCAGCCTCTGCTGGTGGTGAGGGATGCACTTCCTCAGCTGGTGGTGGGGGCCCGTGACAGAGGGTGATGGTGGAGGTGTCACCCTGATGGCCTCCACTGGAGTAGAGGGCTTCTTCACCTTCATGACATGGGGTGTGGAATCCTTACCCTTCCTGGCAGGGGTTGAGTGCTTCTTCCCGTTCATGGTAGGTTGTATGTGTTCCTTAGCCTTCCGGGCAGGAGTCGAGGGCTTCTTCCCCTTCAAAGCAGGACATGCAGGCTCATTCCCCTTCATGGCAGGAGGTGTGGGATCCTTCTACTTCTTTGCTGGTGGAGTGTGATCTTTCACTGACTTGCCACCACGACTAGACGGTGCCACCACTGTCCGCAAGGACTGTTTGGCTGATGTTCTGGGCTGGGTCATTGGGACCCTGCTCTTATGGGCAGGAAGTGGGGGAGGGAAGAGGTCATGGTGGGCAAGGAAAAGCTTCTTAGGGACGGTGGGGCGGGAGGAGGGAGGGGGACGGGAGTGGAGGCTGGTGGAGTCGTTGTAGGAGGTGTATGTCTTCTGGATTTGGGTGCCGGTGCGTGGGCAGTATGATGATGTGAGGTGGATTGCTGTTGGGTGTGGGAGTGGTTGAGTTTGTGTCCTTCAGGAGGTGGGGGACAGACAGGGTGGGAGAGGACACAGGGGAAGCGTGCATGGATGTTGTGGAGGTGTCTGCTAGTGAGGTGTGTGTGCTCCTTGGTGTGGTGATGCTGGTGGTGGATGTTGGTGCAGTGCATGCAGGTGTGAGTGTGGACATAACTGGGAGGGAGGTGGAGAAGGAGGAGGAGGAGTAGAAAGTAGAGGCAGTGGATGTAGTTGTATTTGCAACTGTCTGGTGTTTGCGTGAGTGGTTCTGGGATGAAGTGTGGTGCCTGTGTTTGACTGTGCCACTCTTGGGTGTTGTCTTGTGTGCATGCTCATCTGTATGAGTGCATGGGATGGGTTGGGGTTGAGGAGACTGGGCCTGGGAAGTGGTAGTTGTAGGGGGGACGGCAGAAACAGGGACAATGGCTGCCATCAGAGAGGAGGCTAGAGCCTGAATCGATCTCTGTTGGGCCGCTAATCCACCGTGGACACCCTCCAGGAATGTGCTGCGTTGACACATCTGGGATGCCAGCCCCTGGATGGCATTCACAATGGTTGACTGCCCTACAGAGATGGATCTCAGGAGGTCCAGAGCCTCCTCACTCAGGGCAGCAGGGCTGACTTGGGCAGGGCCTCAGGTGCCTGGTGCGAGTGAGATGCCCACCCTCCTGGGTGAGCGGGTATGCGCAACTCATTGAGGGGCTACTAGGAGGGCGGTGCTGGTACTGGTGTAGCGGCTGCACCTGCAGCTGGGGTGGTCAAAAAGGTGTCTGCCACGACCAGGGAGATTCCATCGGAGGAGGTATCTGAGTCTACGTTTTCACCTCCTGTCCCTGCCGTGATGCTCCCCTCGCCCTCCGTCCCACTGGTTCCCTCGGCGTCAGTGGATTCTGCCTCCAGGGTCCTGTGGGATGCAGCTCCCTCTGTCACCAGTGCCCCTGTTCCTCTGCCCAATGATGGTAATGCACACATGGCCAGAATGACAGAACAAAAAAAGGGGGAGAGAGAAAAAGGAAACACTGGGTCAATTACTTCACCAACACCACAGTTGGCATACACAGCACCATCACACTCAGGGATCAGGCTTGAGGACTATGCTTTTGCACTGCCAGTGATTTGGCTAGGTACTACGGCAAGATGAGGGCCACACACTGTCAACTGCACCCCTCTTGGTACCCACAAAGCCGTGCCTGTAATGGAATGCTAACAAGCTAGGTTACCTGCATTTGCCATACACCCATTACCCTAGAGTTGACCAATGCTGCAATGTCTGGCCTGGCCTTAGGGACACCCACTAACTCACATCCACCACCCAGATCCCACCACACCTGCCAAATCTTAGGATAATGCCAATTGTACTCACCCCCTTGTGGCTGCTGTGATTCCCTCAAGTGCCCATCCAGCTCTGGGTAGGCCACCACCAGTATGCGGGCCATCAGGGGGTCAGGTTCTAATGGGCACCCCTTCCTCGTTGGGAGGTCATCCCCAGCTGGGCCTCCTGGGTCTTCCATGCCTAGCGTCTCAGGTCCTCCCATCGTTTCCGACAGTGGGTGCTCTGCCTGCCATAGACCCATAGGGTCTGCACGTCCTTGGCGATGGCAAGCCATAATCTCTTCTTTTGATGGTCGCTGACCTGCAGAGGCACTAGAGACAGGAGAACACCATTAATCAAACAGTCCAGCCTGTCACACATATGGCCCACCAATCCCATTTCCATCACCATTGGCACACACATCAACCGGCGCACACCATGTACACCACCACAAGACATTTCCCCCCACCCCGATGACATGATGCCTGCACACACATCTCCATGCATCCTTCCCACATGCATCGTCCCCAATGTGTACTCACCTGTTGGTCTGGAGGCCCATACAGCAGTCCGTACTGGGGTAGGACCCTATCCACCAGTCTCTCCAGCTCCTCCGAAGTGAAGGCAGGGGCCCTTTCCCCAGTCACATGGGGCATGGTAAGTTCCAGACAAAGGTCACTGCAGCACATGCAGTTCAGGTGTTCTCCTGTTGAAGGTCAAGAAACAAGTGAGGAATCAGATAGAAAATGGCGGTCACATCTGCGGCGGTGTACACAGTCACCGCCGGTGCAGATTCCAATTTGCCACTGTACTCCATAGAGCCACATATTATCCAATGAGGAATTGCATGGCGGTGCATGACCACTTTTCGCCACAACGCCCAATATCGGCTGAATTACCTCACTTCCACCTGTCTCTACATACAGGACAGGCGGTCGTCTTTTCAGGGGGACACAATGGTCATATCGGCATTAACTGTGTCACTGACTAGATTAGCACATGCCTCGCCATTCCCACTGTACCATAACATTGATGCACCATGTACACTGAAGTTGTGGTTCCTTGCTCAAATTGTGACAGCCTACTTACTCTTTTGATCCTTAGATACCTACTTCTGCGGATGAATAGGAGGTGGAGACATACCTCCATGTACATACCCCTTGTGGACTTGGCTACGCTGGAGGACAGGAACATTATACTCACCTATGGACTGGCAGGGCCACAATAACTGAGCTGTGTGCCCAATTGGAGCCAGACCTGATATCTGCTATCTGTCATACAACTGGGATCCCCCCTCTTGTGCAAGTGCTATCAGTGCTCCATTTCTTGGCAACTGGTTCTTTCCAAGTGACAGTGGGCTTGGCAGCAGGAATGTCACAGCCAATGTTCTCAATTGTGCTGGCAAGAGTGTTGTCTGCCCTGGTAAAACACATGTACATCTACATTGCTTTCCCTCAGGTGGAAGATTTGGCCACTGTGAAGGCCAGATTCTATGCAATGGGTCATATCCCTAATATTATTGGGACAATTGATGGTACACATATTGCATTTTTTCCCCCGCTAGAATGAACCGGTGTTCTGTAATCGTAGGAGTTTTCACTCCATGAATGTGCAGATGGTCTGCGTGGCATACCAGTACATCTCCCACGTCAGTGCTAGGTATCCTGGGTCAGTGCAATATGCCTTTGTTCTGAGGAACAGCAGCATCCCAAATGTGATGGCCCAACTCCAGAAGCACAGGGTGTGGCTAATAGGTGAGCCTTGGTCCCCACCCACTGTATGTTTGTTTGTGCCTTCAGGTGTCATCCCAAATCATTGTGTGAGGCTAAATGTGATCCCTCAATACTTAAAGGTGACTCTGGCTCCCCAAACCTATCGTGGATACTGACCCCTGTGAGGAATGCCAGGACAGGGGCAGAGGAACGTTATTATGAGGCACATGGGTGAACCAGACGGATCATCGAGAGGACCTTCGGGCTCCTGAAGGCCAGGTTCAAGTCCCTCCATCTGACAGGTGGATCCCTGTGCTACTCACCCGAGAAGGTCTGCCATATAGTAGTGGCATGCTGCATGTTGCACAACTTGGCCCTCAGACGGCATGTACCCCTTCTGCAAGAGGAGGAGACTGGAGATGCCCCTGTGGCAGCAGTAGACCCTGATGACAGTGGAGATGAAGAGGCTGAGGATGAGCACACCAGAACATCAGTTATCTGTCAATACTTTCAATGACACACAGGTGAGACAGTGCAACTGACCATTCCTATGAATATTGGGGTATTAAGTGTGGCTGTAGCATGATGGCATTAACTTCCTTTGCATCTCAAGTTACTGTCACCTATGGCTTGTGATTTTACTGATGTTGGTGATATAACCACTGCGTACTGATGTGCTGACTACAGACAGCTACATGCCCTTATTTCTATGCTCTCATAGTGTTAAGATCATTTGCACTAGATGTGACTGTTTCCATATATGTACATATTCAAAACATAAAATACTAGTAGTCAAGTTGTGTTCAAGGGTGTTTATTAGGGGGCTATGAAATCGAGGGAAAAATGCAATGGAATGGAGTGATGAAGGAGGAAAGTCCAGGGTATTCTTCCAGTCTGTTTGTAGCACTGGTCCAGTGTCCAAGGGGCCATAGGAAGGGGTGCAAAGGCAGTTCAAAGTAGACAAGGTGACGGGTGGGACACAATGGGGAGAGTCTCATTCCCTGGCGGTGGTCTTGGTAAGTGTCTCTGGCTTCTGCCTGGTTTGCAGGTAATGTTTGCGGGGTGGTTCACCTTCTGCAGGGGGAGGGGTGCTGGTCGCCTGTGGGTCCTGTGGTGGGGCTTCCTACCCAATAGCTGAAGCGGAAGTGGAGGGCTGGTCAATGGACTGGCTACTGGTAGAGGTCCGCTGGTGTGCTGTTACCCCCCTCATAATGTTGCCCATGTCTGTCAGCACCCTTGCTATGGAGAGCAGGGTGGTGTTAATGACCTGCAAGTCTTCCCTGATCCGCTGATACTGTCTCTCCTGCAGCCGCCTGTTCTCCTTCACGTTGTCAAGGATCTGGCCCATCGTGTCCTGGGAATGTTGGTAGGCTCCCAGGATCTCAGAGAGTGCCTCCTGGAGAGCCAGTTCCCTGGTCCTGTCCTCCCTCTGGTGCACAGCAGTCCTCCCAGTGTCCCTGTTGGCTTGTGCCTCTCTGTCCCCTGAACGGTGTGCCCATTGCCACTTACCCCAGGTCCCTGATTGTCTTGGGTAGGAGGTGTGGACTGGGGTCCCTGTACAGGTGGGCACACTGCTGATTGACCTGTCCTGGGGAAAGATGTGTGGGTACGCTGAGTGGGCTCTGTGGTGTTGGATACTGATGGGGGAGGCTCTGTGGTGGACTGTGAGTGGGCTTGGGTGACCGACTGTCCAGTGGTCCCTGATGGGCCAGGTTATTGGTCCAGATCCTGAAGTCCAGAGTTACTGTCATCACTGGGGGCATCTTCTGTTGAGGGACTGGATAGTCATGGCACCTCTTCTCCGCTGACATTGGCTGGGGCACCTGTGGGGATGTAAGTGATGTATTAGGCTTCATGTCTGTGACATATTGTACATCCCTGGCTTCCGTTCTGTCGTTTGTGTTGCCCTGCCACCTTTTGCTTGTGTATGGTGATGTATTGTGTGATTGTTAGTTTCCCTATGCTGTGCATGCTTTACTGATGGGTGTCCATACAGGGCTGGGAGGGCTGCCCATGCATTAGTATAGCATGCAGGGCTTGGCTTTGTGGTTAGTCATATGTGTAGGTACAATGTGTGTTGGTTGTAGTGGAGTAATGGAGTGAGGGTGAGGGTGTGTGATGGCATGCAGGTATGGGGGTGCTAAGTAGTAAATATTGATTAACAGTGTCTAGTCCTCCGGCTACTCCAGCAAGTCCCTCAGGATGCAGTTTTGCCAAGACTTGCTCCTTCCATGCTGTGAGCTGTGGGAGAGGAGGTGGGGGTTCACCGCAAGTCCTCCGTATGGCAAGCTGGTGCCTTGCTGCAATGGAACGTACCTTCCCCTGTAGGTCATTCCACCTATTTCTGATGTCATGCCTTGTTCTTGGGTGCTGTCCCACGGTGTTTGCACTGTTCACAATTCTCTGCCATAGCCCCATCTTCCTTGCAACGGATATCTGCTGTACCTGTGCACCAAACAACTGTGGCTCTATGATGACAATTTCCTCCACCATGACCCTTAACTCCCCATCAGTGAAACAGGGGTGCCTTTGTGTGGGACATGGGTGTTGGGTGGTGTGTGTTGGTGAGAGTGTGTTGTGTAATGTGGTGGTGTTTGTGTTGTGTGGTGCGTGAGGGATGTATTGGTGCAAGTGGTGTGTGTGTCTAGTTGTAGCTGTATTGTTCATGTCAATCTCCTGCCAGTAATTGTTGTTTGTAAAGGGTTGTGGGTAATATGGGTGTGTGTTTTATAGTGCTGTGGGTGAGTGGGTGTGGTGTGTGTATGAGTGTCAGGTGTGTGTTTTTGGTATTGTCCAATGAAGTGTTGTTTTGTTACGGGGTGTCCATTCTGAGCACGGCAGTATGTACCACCAACGGTTTACCCCAGTTGAATGTCCGCTGTGGTGATTCGTGGGTCATAATGTGATGGGCATTGTTTTGTTAGTGTGATGGTATGGATGTTTGGACAGCCCCTTTATCACTGACCTTTGGGCTGGTGGATTTGTGTATGTGGCTGACATCTGTCAAATTGGTGTGTGTGTCTCATAATATGGTGAAAGGATATTCGTCACTGCGGCGGTATGTTGGCGGCCGTCACCCCAGTGGTAAGCAGGATTTACTGCCAATGTCATAATGCGGGCCATAGAGGAGAACCATGTCAGTACTCTGGCATATGGCTTATAGTTGAATTCTGTCTCTTCTCATTGTTGTGGGTGGGAGATCCTAGTTGTTAGAGACATGAAATAAAGTAGCCAAGGGCCCTTGTCTACATTGGGAAGGGAATAAGTAGGAAAGGCTTCCGACAAATTCACACATAAGCTTTATTCGGCCAACAGACCATCAAAGCAATACAATACAATACAATATAAATATAAATAAACATCATAATATCATAACAAAATTTAAAAAGAATAAAATCCATGTTTGCCCAACTTAGAACTATTTCAAATCATTGTAAATAAAAGATGCGTATGCGCCATGCCGTCACTAAAAACTTGCTTACTGCATAAATTGTCACATTGAATTGTGGCTTTTTAAAATCCTCAAAGCTAAAACATATTTCCTTAAGTTCAATTCCCGACAGATTTTGCGAATCCATTTAAACCGTGGGGTTGAGTAAGCGGGACAAAAAAACATAAAATGTTCTACTGTTTCGGAAGAAGTGCCACATGCAGGACAAATATCAGAGCTTAACTTAGGTCCCCATCTGCTCGTCAAGGCCTTCAAAGGTAATGTTCCGAATCTAAATCTGGCATACAAACTTTTGCCTAGTAAATCAGGTATTATATCTAGATATAGTTCGAACTCTGGGTACCATTTGAAATCAATAAACAAATTAGTTAAATGACCATTCGAAAGGCTTAGTAGAAATGTACCAAGTATGATGAAGTCATACTTATGTGATTTTTACCCCGAAAGACCTTTTTACAATACAAGCCACCTTTATTACTGCCTGGCTTGCTTATGGCCAACCGTTCCTACACTTAACCAAGCTCAATGATGAATCAGGTGACATGATGTTGGTCATGTCTTTAGATCATTTGATAAAAATCAGTTTTTCTTTGCATAGTCATTTCTCATTACCAGGGAAAACAGGAGATACCAAGTGTGATGACTTTTAGATATATGGCATATCTATTGCCTTTACCATATCTTGTTATCTGTTGATTTTGTGGTGACATCTTTCAACGCAGAGCTACAGGGTCCCCATGTAAAATGCATATCTGTATGGAATTTATTTAATCTGCTTCATGTGACTGTAAATGGTATTGTCATATTTTTTTTTCTCCAGATATTTAATGGGGTTGTGACTAGCTATCCCTCCAGCCCCATCACATAGTTAAGTCCTAAACCAAGCTAAACACATTTGTTTGTTGATTATTTTTTAGAAGTCTCTGTGTTTGGATGTTATGTCACGTTTAAAACATTACTTCCTTATATAATAAAATTATTGTGACATTTAGTTGGTGCCATCATGTTTCCTTTCCAGGAATGATTTTGTCTACAACATGTGTGTGTTTCTCGATTTTGGGTACGATTTTTTTTTTTAAATGGTTAAAGGGGTATTTGTTTTGTATAAATTACCTAAAAAATTGCATATTTCATATGGCGCTGTGATAAAGGAAAAAGGATGCCAAGTGAACCTTTTTAAGATCTTAAGGGGTATATTTATACTCTGTTTGCGCCGAATGTGCGTCAAAAATTTTGACGCACAATCGGTGCAAACCCTGCCCCATATTTAAGCTTTGACGTCCGACCCCGCGGGCGTCAAAATTCCACCATGTGCGTCATCTTTTGGAAGGGGGAACCAGCCTTGCGTTAATTATATGCAAGGTAGGTGTTCCCTTTCAAAAAATGACTTTAAGGCCTGTGCCCCATATTTATACTCTGACGTCATTTTGACGCACAGGAGGGGGTGGGCCTTAAAAAACAACGCACAGCCTGATGGGCGCAGTTTTTTAACGCCTGGGTTAGGGCAGGCGTTAAGGGACCTGTGGGCTCGGAAGGAGCCCAGAGGTGCCCTCCCCTGCCCCCAGTAACACCCCCTGCAACCCTTGCCCACCCCAGGAGGACACCCAAGGATGGAGGGACCCATCCCAGGGAAGTAAAGCTAAGTTCGGGTAAGTATTTTTTTCAGATTTTTTTTGTGGCATAGGGGGGCCTGATTTGGGCCCCCCTACATGCCCCTATGCCCAATGACCATGCCCAGGGGACACAAGTCCCCTGGGCATGGCCAATGGGCAAGGGGGCATGACTCCTGTCTTTGCTAAGACAGGAGTCATGTCAATGGAGGTGTCGTAAAAAGAAATGGCGCAAAACCGGTTTGAGGCCTGAATTTTGCCTCAGACCTGACTAGCCCCATTTTTTTACGCACAACCCCCATTTTCCCATACGCCGGCGCTGCCTGGTGTGAGTCATTTTTTTTGACGCACACCAGTCCGCAGCGCCGGCTAACGTCATTCCATAAATAAGGCGCCCGCATGGCGAGTTGGAATGGCGTTAGCCAGCGGAAACATTTTTGACGCACAACTGCGTTGGCGCAGTTGTGCGTCAAAAAGCATAAATATGGGCCTTATTTTGGTAAAACCCGGCCACGACCAGACTGCAGCAGATACCTTCATAAGGTAAGCAGTAACTGCAAATACCCTGTCACCACAAACCTTCAGAACCCACATTCTTCATTCCAGAATGTGGGTAAGCGGCAAATGTAAAGCATCACATAACAGCATGTAACAGGTAAATATTTCCCATGCTTGTTCGGATTTTTCAAGGGTGAATAAAGTTAAAAACATTAAACTGGAAAAAGGAATTCGGAAGTGTCAATATATGTAATAATCATACTGCCTTTTATGTAGCATGAGAATATGATTGCCAAGTCCCCTGACAGAGTGAGGGCCAGCATAAATTAGACTGGAAAAGTCACCACAACTAGAATCTCATGACACACCTTCTGAAACAACGTAGACAGAGGTCTGAGGAATTGAAGTAGCCTGTGAACTGCCGTGGCCGTTCAAAAAACAAAAAAACATCTGAGTTTGGTGCGTTAACCTCGTCACTTCTTACCACATGAGATTATGGGGGTCATTCTCACCCTGGCGGTCATGGACCGCCAGGGCCAACGACCGCGGAAGCACCGCCAACAGGCTGGCGGTGCTTCCGGGGGCATTCTGACCGCGGCGGTAAAGCCGCGGTCAGAAAAGGGAAGCCGGCGGTTTCCCGCCGGCTTCCAGCTGCCCCAGGGAATCCTCCACGGCGGCGCTGCAAGCAGCGCCGCCATGGGGATTCCGACCCCCTTCCCGCCAGCCTGGTTCTGGCGGTTTTCACCGCCAGAACCTGGCAGGCGGGAACGGGTGTCGTGGGGCCCCTGCAGTGCCCATGCCACTGGCATGGGCAGTGCAGGGGCACTGCAGGGGCCCCACATAGATTTTCAGTGTCTGCGTGGCAGACATTGAAAATCGCGACGGGTGCAACTGCACCCGTCGCACCCCTTCCACTCCGCCGGCTCCATTCGGAGCCGGCATCCTCGTGGAAGGGGGTTTCGCCCTGGGCAGGTGGTCGGCCTTCTGGCGGTCGCCCGCCAGCCCAAGCGGGAAACTCAGAATGACCGCCGCAGTCTTTTGACCGCGGTACGGTCTTCTGGCGGTTCCCGCCAGGCCGGCGGCATCTGCCGCCGGCGGGGGTCAGAATGACCCCCTATGTGACTGGTACAGGAAAATCACTATGCAAGTTTGTATCTAAAATTTAGTGGTTGCAATTATTACTAGTCCATCTTCAATCTAGACAGAACAATCAGCCGTGTAAAAGAGATTTCTTTGCAACACAAATGATTTTGGTCTGGTCTTCTGTTAAACTGACTTCTCTTGTTACACAAGCCCTTACCTGTAAGAAGAACAGCACCCTTTGAAATTCTGGCCACTCTAAGGATTTATGCAGTACGTAGGTTTCCATTTGACTATTTAAAAGGTTTCTTAAACACTCATGTCAGTATTTTCAGAATTGTTTTTCTTATCAAAGTAATTTTTAGTCAGCCGTATTTTTAAAGAACTCTTTCAAGTGATATGTCCTCTTTGATTTGTTTCACTTGTTAATGGAGCGTCGAGCCTTAACCGTTTGGGGAAAGTGCTGTGTTGTATTCTTTCTGTCTAATCAGCTTGAATGGTGAATCTCCAGAGGCGCTATGCGTGGAGAGACACTACAGCTCCCAATCTTTTGCTCCAAAAACTCTTGTGCATCCAAACTAGACATTAAAGCTGTCTGAACATCTCTGATGAGTCTACTTGCTTTCGACATGGAGCTTTATAAAGTGACCTGCAAATGTTTTTTATCATGTAAATAAAAAAAAAGTCACGTGTCCTGAGATAGAATGTGTGTCACTGCCTGGGACAGTTTCTTTTGGTGGCCCTTCTATGTAAAATACATCATTCCAAAATGTCATGGCTGTTTGTGTGCTTGCTGACTCAATGAAATACATTTTTACCTATTTAGATTCATAATCTGTTAGCAGAATTAAATATTTTATATCAGATGACAAATGATTGGGGGAGCAGAGAAATTCAGTACATGTTTTTCCCAAGTTGGATTAGGAAAAGGTACTGGATGTAATGGTTTCTCTCATGTTGTCCAGTGTTTTTCTAACAACAGACTCTCACTACAATTTTCAATTACATTACCGAGTTGTGCTTTAAATGAACACAACCAATGCAATTGTTTTACATGTTTGTGCTTGTTACACCCAAGGGCCTCTTCATAGGGAATATTAATCAAGCTTCTCATCAAGGACTCTGGAGGAACAAAATGGGCAAGTCTTGTGAGCATGCTGTTAATAAATGAAAGCTCGTTGGAAACATGTGTAAAAGTTTTTCCCTCACTAGTCAAACAAAGTTCTTTGGGCTAACTAGTCCTGATATAGCACATAGCTTCATGTATTTAAATATCCTCTGCATAAGCAGGTTTCCACAAGTACTCTGTCACGTTGCTATGAATGTTATACACAGCACCCATGGTCACTACACCTCCGGTTTTCTATAGTGTTTCTTCATCAGATTCATCATTTAATGGCATTAAAGGTGAGTAATCTTCTGGGTAATGTTTCCCACCTGGAACATATTTTACCATAAAATTATATTCTTGAAGTTTGGATAATAGCCTAGCAAGCAAAGCAAAAGTTTTAGCTCCACTACCTTTAGTGAATAGATAGAACAAACGTCTGTGATAGGGGTATATTTCAAAATGTTCACTCCATACACAACTACATTTTCTTTACTGCCCACGTACACGTACATGTAAGGGCTTCTCACTCTTTTGTGCTAACTTGTTTCGGATTCGGAGCTTGTGAACCGGCGACCACTGGATGTTCTTTACCATGCACCCATTGGCTAAATACTGTACCTAGGCCTCGTAAAACTTGTCTTTACAGTAATCACACATCTCTTTCCTAAAGATAAACTTTTAGAGCAGGTGCCTCTTAAATCAAAGTTTTAACATTAACACTCAATTGACCCCTGCTAAGCACACAAACCTCTCCCCTTTAATAAGTAGTGACCTCGTTGATTTAATAACTTGAGTGTATCCATGTACAAAACAAGCATAGTATTTGCTCCACCATAACATGCTCCTTCTTTGCTGGTTTTGATCAAATGCACTTTTGACTTGATACCTGCTGAAGTCATTGAGTGACCAAATAGTCAACTTCCTCTGTAAAAACTTAGCAATTAATGCCCCTAAGTTTCATCTAACGTCATAGAAAGTACACATTCTAAAATGAACTTATATTTTCTGGGCTTTCAGCAACAATAGGATATTGTCCTGATATGCCTGGACCCGTACCATGCCAGTGAACAAATTATCCATTCATTTTTGTAATAAGCTTGCCACGGAGACTGGTCCAAAAAGCAAATGCAAGTACTCAAAAGGCAAACAGGTGTGCTGAATGTATTCAACTCTTGAAACTCAGACATGAGTGAAATTTGATGATATGCTGAGGGAAGGTCAATAGTAGAAAAGTATTTTGACCACCTAAATAGACCAGCAAATCCTAAATCCTAGGTAAAAGATTTTTTTAAACATAGTTTATTACTCAAAAAACAAAACAACAGATATGGAATCAAAAGCCATTTTTAACCTTGTCACAAATAAGGCAGATGTGTACATGAGATGTAAATCTATGCTTTAGTAGTATTATGCCCATATCACACATTGTCACGTACAAAGAATAAAACCATAAGATGGAATTTTTAATGTGAGCCTACACTCCTCATGGAAACAGCGTCAGTCTTCATCAGTACAGACCCCTCCTTGCCCACTGGGGATTGTAAGCGAGAGTCCTCTGGGTCCATGAATCTGAACAAGAGTCCAGCTCACACCTCTAGATCCTCCTTAGCCCTGTCTCAACACACCTAAACTGTTTCAAATGTATTTCCTTGTCCACCGCCCATTCGGCCACATCAGCAACCCATCCCTTCACACTCGGTCGCAACTGACCCATGCATGAGATTGACATGTGCTGCTTAGTCAGGAGCAGCGTCAAGTTTAGGAATTTATATGCCATTTTCTGACCCCTCTACCCACAGATGTCACCCAACAGGCACACTGCAGGGACCATTTTATGTAGCATCACTGGTGTGACGTACATGTGGAGCAAAAAATGAATGTGAAGAACCTTGAATCTAGCGTTGCCAGGTACAGTCTTCACCAAAACGCATTCTCATCCACTGGGCATCCTCGAGTTGCATCCCTAGATTCTGATTCCAAACCTCCTGTGCAGGAGACTGAACCAGCAGATCATTTTCCATCATGGCTTTGTAAATAAGGGAAACCTGATCACGACCCCCACCTAACTCCAAAGGGCCCTGAAAAATAAATAACATTGCAGGAGTCTCCGGGAATGAAGACTAAGGGGCAGAGTTATGAAAAGTGGCATATCATACGATGATGTGCCACTTTTCTTGCGCCCCACTGCGCCCCACTGCGCCCCACTAATGCCACCATGTGTACGCCATATTTATGATACGTGCACCATGGCACACAATGCTAGTTTGGCACTTTTGCAGGATTAGCACCAAAAATATTGATGCTAATCGCACAAAATGAAAGGAGGCCCATTGAAAACAATGGGAGTCTCATTATAACACCGCCTTCTGCAGGTGTTATTGAAATGGTGCAGTGGAATCTTTTAGATTCCACTGCACCATTTTTTATGGCCTCCTAATGCCAGAAGACCCCCCTTGCATACATTGTGCCTGGCGTAGGCATATTGTGGTGCAAGGGTTTACAAAGTGGCGCATTATATGCATTGCACCACTTTGTAAATAGGGTGTGTGTTTTTGCCAACCTAACGCCACATTAGCATCAGAAAAATGGTGCTAATGTGGTGCAATGTGGCACAAGGGGCTTCTCAAATCTGGCCCTATGTTTCCCGGATTATGGCTATAATATTGGCACACTGCAGAAACTGTCACAGCCCTACATGGAAGCTGTCCTGTGCTGCCTCAAAAGTGATAAATTCCTCACTGGGGAACAAGTCCCCCAACTTTTGGCAGCCATCCTCCCTACAGGTAGAGACCTCCACTGACTCTGACAGCACTTGGAAAGCTGGTATATCCTACAAGAGGAGTTCCCTGGTGAGGGGTCCCTTTCCAGGACCACACAAACAATGTGTTTCTACAATAAGGCAGTGTGCCAAATAAGGTATGAGACTGGTGCCACACCCCAACCTTCCAACATCTGGAGTTGAGGAAGGAACAAGACCCTTTCAACAGCGATTTCTCCCAAGTGCCCTCCTCAACGAGCCAATATGCAGCATGTTGGATTTGAGAGGTCTGCTAATATTATTGTTGTAGGTTGGTGACTGCCAATCCCCTCCTCCCTCCAGCGGCCAAAACAGGAAGTTCCTCCATACCCTGCTCCATCCCCCAGCCAAAATTAATGCAGTAAGAAGGAAATGCAACCGCCAAAACACAACATGGGGTAGAATATTGAATGCATGTGGAATAGATTATAGGAATCTTGGTAAAAAACACCCCCTTTGAGATGGTCATCTGGCCCATGAGCGAAAGAGGGAGTGCCAAAACTACATAGATGAATGAAGGCCCTCCATGACCCTCCCCAAATTATATTGAAGTGCTTCTGTGGTCCATGGGCCACCATTACTCCTAAATACCAAAATGTATCTGTCTCCCATCTGAGGGGTATTGGCAGCAGAGGGGTCACTTCACAAGTGATACAAGGATCCCAAAGGGCACACCAATGATTTCCTATGATTAATCCTAAAACCTGGCAGCTCCCCAACCACATTCAGATAAGTCAAAAAGATAGAAAGGGATCACCGAGGAGTCAAAAGACAGAAAAGCAGGTCATCAGCATACAGGGAGACCAGATGTGTAATGTTCCGTACTTTGATCCTCCACTCTAACATGGTTTGACGGCTTTGAATAGCCAAGGGTTCCAATGCTACAGCAAAAAGGAGGAACTACAGTGGACAGCCCAGATGCATGCTCTGGCCACCTCCCATGAATCAGAACACAGCATACCCACTAATACCATGGAAGTTGGACCTGTATACAAAAAGCACATCTAGGCGCAAAAGTACGCACCAAACCCCATCATCTCCAACTCTCACATGAGGTAATTCCAATCAACTGTGTGAAACGCTTTGGCAATATCAACCACTGCCAGTACTTTCACTCTACTCTCCACTTCATGTAGGACATGCTTGAGCCACCACAAGTCTATGCTGGTACTATGACCAGGTATAAAACCACATTCCGCATCGTGAATTAACTGTGTAATCACCAGTTGTAATTGCAGAGCAAGAGCTTTGCAAACTAATATAGTATCCTGAATGATCTTTTTGATCAGCCTATAAGTGAACATGTCTGAGGCATCCGATCCGAGCTTCAGGACCATGGAGATGCAGCTCTCTTGCATAGAGGGGGGGAGCTCTCAAAGGCCCCCAGCCTCTAATTATACCTCTAGTAACAGCTGAAATTTGATGATATGCTGAGGGCAGGTCAATAGTAGATAAGTATTTTGACCACCTAAATTGACCAGCAAATCCTAGATAAAAGATTTTTTCAAACATTGTTTAATATTCAAAAAACAAAACAACAGATATGGAATCAAAAGCCATTTTCAACCTTGTTCCAGATAAGGCAGGTGTGTACATGAGATGCAAATCTATGCTGTAGTAGTATTATGCACATATCACATATTGTCACGTACAAAGTATAAAACCATAAGGTGGAATTTTTAACCTGGGCCTACACTCCTCATGGAAACAGAGTCAGTCTTCATCAGTACAGACCCCTTCTTGCCCACTGGGGATTGTAAGCAAGAGTCCTCTGGGTCCATGAATCTGAACAAGAGTCCAGCTCACACCTCCAGATCCTCCTTAGCCCTGTCTCAACACACCTACACTGTTTCAAATGTATTTCCTTGTCCACCGCCCATTCGGCCACATCAGCAACCCACCGCTTCACACTCGGTCCCTACTGACCCATGCATGAGATTGACACATGCTGCTTAGCCAGGCGAAGCATTAAGTTTAGGAATTTATATGCCATTTTCTGACCCCTCTACCCGCAGATGTCACCCAACAGGCACACTGCAGGGACCATTTTATGAAGCATCACTGGTGTGACGTACATGTGGAGCAAAAAAGTGAAAGTGAAGAAGCTTGAATCTAACGTTGCTCGATACAGTCTTCACTAAAACACATTCTCATCCACTGGGCATCCTCGAGTTGCATCCCTAGATTCTGATTCCAAGCCTCCAGAGCAGGAAACTGAACCTGCAGATCATCTTCCATCATGGCTTAGTAAATAAGGGAAACCAGATCACGACCCCCACCTAACCCCAATGTGCCCTAAAAAATAAGTAACATTGCAGGAGTCTCCAGGAATGAAGTCTAAGGCGCAGAGTTATGAAAAGTGGCATATCATACGATGATGTGCCACTTTTATTGCACCCCATAGCGCCCCACTAATGCCACAATGTGTGCACCATATTTATGGTATGTGCACCATGGCACATATGAGGTAACTAGAGTCAAATATGTTAATGCTAGTTTGGCACTTTGCAGGATTACTACCAAAAATATTGACGCTAATCGCACAAAGTGAAAGGAGGCCCATTGAAAACAATGGGAGTGTCATTATAACACCTGCCTTATGCAGGCATTAATGAAATGGTGCAGTGGAATCTTATAGATTGGAGTCTTATAGATTCCACTGCACCATTTTTCTTGGCCTCCTAATGCCAGAACCCCCCCCTTGCATACATTGTGGCTTGTGTAGGCATATTGTGGTGCAAGGGTTTACAAAGTGGCGCATTGCATGCATTGTACCACTTTGTAAATAGGGCGTGTGTTTTTGCCAACCTAACCCCACATTAGCGTCAGAAAAATGATGCTAATGTGATGCAAGGTGCACAAGGGGCTTCTCAAATCTGGCCCTATGTTTCCCAGATTATTAGCTGTAATATTGCCACGCTGCAGGAACTGCCACAGCCCTACATGGAAGCTGTCATGTGCTGCCTCAAAAGAGATAAATTCCTCATTGGGGAACAAGTCCCCAACTTTTGGCAGCCATCCTTCACAGACTGTGACAGCACTTGGAAAGCTGGTAAATCCAAAAAGAGGAGTTCCCTGGTGAGTGGTCCCTTTCCAGGACCACACAAACAATGTGTTTCTACAATAAGGCAGTGTGCCGAATAAGGTATGAGACTGGTGCCACACTCCAACCTTCCAACATCTGGAGTTGAGGAAGGAACAAGACCCTTTCAACAGCAATTTCTCCCAATTGCCCTCCTCACCGAGCCAATATGCAGCATGTTGGATTTGAGAGGTCTGCTAATATTGTTGTAGGTTGGTGACTGCCAATCCCCTCCTCCCTACACCAGCCAAAACAGGAAGTTCCTCCATACCCTGCTCCATCCCCCAGCCAAAATTAATCCAGTAAGAAGGAAATGCAACCTCCAAAACACAACATGGGTAAAATATTGAATGCATGTGGAATAGATTATAGGAATCTTGGTAAAAAACACCATCTTTGAGATGGTCATCTGGCCCATGAGCGAAAGAGGGAGTTCCAAAATTACATTAAGATCCTCCATGACCCTCCCCAAATTATATTGAAGTGCTTCTGTGGTGTATGGGCCACCATTACTCCTAAGTACCAAATGTATCTGTCTCCCATCTGAGGGGTATTGGCAGCAGAGGGGGTCACTTCACAAGTGACATAAGGATCCCAAAGGGCACACCAATGATTTCCTATGATTAATCCTAAGAACTAGCAGTTCCCCAAACACAGTCAGAGAAGTCAAAAAGATAGAAAGGGATCACTGAGGAGTCAAAAGACAGAAAAGCGGGTCATCGGTGTACAGGGACACCAGATGTGTAATGTTTCCTACTTTAATCCTCCACTCTAACATTGTCTGACTGATTTGAATGGCCAAGGGTTCCAATGCTACAGCAAAATGGAGGAACTACAGTGCACAGCCCAGATGCATGCCCTGGCCATCTCCCATGAATAAGAACATAGCATACCCACTAATACCCTGGCAGTTGGACCTGTATACAAAACGTGCACCAAACCCCATCACCTCCAACACTCACATGAGGTAATTCCAATCAACTATGTAAAACACTTCGGCAATATCAACCACTGCCAGAACTTCCTCTGTACTCTCCACTTCATGCAGGACATGCATGAGCCACCACAAGTTCATGGTGGTACTATGACCAGGTATAAAACCACATTCAGCATTGTGAATTAAATGTGTAATCACCAGTTGTAATCGAAGAGCAAGAGCTTTGCAAACTATTATAGTATCCTGAATGATCTTTTTGATCGGCCTATAAGCAAACGTGTCTGAGGCATCCGATCCCAGCTTCAGGACATAGAGATGCAGCTCTCTTGCATAGATAGGTGGAGCACTCAAAGGCCCCCAGCCTCTAATTATACATCTAGTAACAGCTGAGTGAGAACGGGGGGCAAAGGTCTGGTAAAACTCGGCAGGAAAGCCATCACTGCCCAGTGCCTTTCCTCCAGACAGTTGCCCTAGAGCCATACAGATTTCCTTCAGAGATTGGTTGGCATCCAAATCAAGAACAGGAACCTCCCACAGCCCCAGAAGCATCAAGGACACCATAAAAGCATCAATGCGCTCTAGTTCGAATATTAGTTTTGAGTGTATTTTTCCAGGCTATCCCTCACCTCCGCAATACACCACAGAGCTAGTAAGTCCTCTAGTCGCCCCTCCACACCCACCCGTGTCAGATGTTCATTGAATTCCAACTCATAATCTCTTTCAAGGAGTTTAGTTTGTAGGGTATGTCTGACCCCACAGGAAATGCCTAGGCAATGCCCCTGGATCACAGCTTTCATTGCTTCCCATTGAGTCAATTGTGTTAGTGTTGTGGACCAGTTAAGCTCAAAGAAATCTATCAGTGCGCGCCAGGATCTTTGGGCCCTCTGGATCCTGTAGGCCCTTCATAGATAGTCTTCAGGTCGATGGGGAGCAGGAATTATTCCCCCAATCAATCTCACAGAAAACAGGGGCATGATCAGACAAATAGTGGGACACGTGGGACACTGACCAGACACTGGAGCCCAGTGAGGTGGTTAATAACACATGATCTAGTAATGTGGGTAACATGCATTGTGGAATAACAAATACATTCCTGCAATACAGCATACTAAATGTCACAAAGTCCCATTTGATTGGTGACCTCCCTAAGCACAGCAGTTATCTTAGGTTTGGTATTTAGTCATGGGGGGTTTCTATCGAGGCTACCATTCAATGTGCAGTATACGTGAGCGCCATAGGAGACAAGGAATGCGGTCCTTCTCCTTTTGGAATTATGAAGGTACTTACAGGTGTGTACACACACCGGTTTAAGAATATATGCCAGGAGTTGGATGATGTTTCACGGGATGATGAAGCCGGTTAGGACACCAGGAGAGCTTTTGTAATACTTATGAACCGTGTTTACACACAGTATTTGTATAAGCCCTGATGAAGTCTTTGAGACGTGTTGGCTGTTGCTTTAATGGATACTGCATTTCAAGAAAAAACTGAACTGTTTGCATCTTATCCTGGTCCGATTTATGCTGGATGGCTATGAACAAGATACCAAGACACAAAATACATGGTTGATGGAACTTTTATTCACGAGTGCCTTGACATCTGTTTTACCATTCAATGTGCATTTGAGGTCCTCTGCTCATAGAACCCGAGAGTTCAAGGCCAGCCAAATGACACCTCTTCGGATAAAAGGTCTCCTCGTCCAGGTTGGGCCCATGCATTTTGAAAATGGCAATATGTACCACATAGTGTCTCCTCTGAACCAGAAGGTTATGACCTTCCACTTCTTCCTCCATATAGGCAAGGGCAAAAGGAGCCCCCGGTGCAAATAAGAAAACCCCAGGAAATCATCAAATAATTGTCATCATATATTTGTCCCCTACATTTTTTGGCAAGCTTGGTGGATTCCACATCTGACAGATGCATCTCCTGCAGGCAAGCAATATCCACCTTGCATCTCTAAAGTTTGGAGAGAATGCTATACCATTTTTGGTCAACCACCAGCCCCAATATATTCTATGAAAGGAGCTTGAAGGATCTAGGCTTACTCATTGTGGTGTGAGGTGTGTAGGACAGTCTTCACCCTCCTCCTCAAGAGACAATGGTACCAAATACCCTTGAAAAGAGAACAGAACCCATGACCAATGAACCCAACCCACCCCGGACAAGTAAAAGTAAACCACCACTTCATAGAAGCCTATAAAGATTGATTTGTCACGATGAACAACATCACTGCCCCACTTGCCCAGACACAACACATCACATAACAACCCCCACCTGCCACACAAAAGCGGCATCCACACACCCAAATAAACACACACTAAGCAACAAACAACATACTATGTAGTACATAGACACCCCAGAGCTGCAGTTGTGTTCATACAGTACCCATGCTCGACAATAGGGTGAGAGGCACCTGGAAAGAGTCATAATCAGCAGCAATAGGACTTCATTCACTCACAGAGCTCCAGAGGAATCTTAGTGCTCCTCCCACTGTTTAGTTACCAGAATGAATAGCTGTCATCTCACCTCCATTAATATTTGGGACATTAGATAGTCAGGCATTTCCCCTCCTTGTGGCTAGTATAAAAGCAAAGGCTCCTCAGGGAGGCACAGTATCCTGAGCAACATGACTGGATTGAGAAGGAGAATCCAGGGGCCCACCAACTGGTGCGGCCCTGCTCATCAGTGTCTCTGGCATCCCCTTGGTCTCCTGTTCAGCAGTGTCAATGGTGCCATCATTCTGAACCACAATGCGTCCAGTGCCTCCTTCTGTTAGCCGGTCTCTGTCCTTAGAGGGGAGGTGCCTGCATCCATACCACCCTCCACGGGTGTGTAAGAGATCTCTTCTGCGCAGGGAGTGCACTGGGAGACCATCTGACATGTTTAGCCAGGACCAGATGACCTTTTGCAGCTCAAAGAAGTGTGTCCTCCCTGTTGCAATGACATACAGCTTAGCCAAATAAAGGAGCATCTGCCCAAGATCCACGGCTCACAATTTCTTTTTTACCTCCAGAAAAGACTTGCACCACTCCTGGACTCTCCGGGTTTAGTCAGGGTAAATTGCAATAGTACAGTTTTAAAACTTCAGAATGGCTGGCCTCTGGAGGTCCTCAGGATTACATCCATGTCCCTATAATTCAATATCCTAGCGATGAAGGCGCTCGGAGAGGCACCCAGAAGAAGGGCTGGCATGAGTGACCTGTGCGCTCTTTCAATGACAAAGAAATCAGACAAGTCTTTGGGGGATAAAGTGTGCTTCACCCAATGTTCCAGAAAGTACTCTGCTGACTGTCCCTCCACCTGCTCAGGAAAGCACAGCAGGTGCACATTTTTCTGCCATGGTCAATCCTCAACATTCCAGTGTGCTGGAAATGACTCACAACTGGAAGACCTGTTGTTTAAGCTGCAGTACTTCAGACTGTAGGGTAGTGATATTAGCTTCTGTGGTCTCCACCTTGTCTGCCACCTTGCAGATATCCGCCCACAGCAAAGTCACCAAGATATTTGGCCCCCAAGAGCTACCTTTGGGCTCTTTATTGTATCCCAGAGGGTTGCCTGAAAGGGCTCGTCCTGTTGCCCTGGAGATCAATCTGCGGTGCATGGTGGGTTCCTGAAAAGTGGGTCTGTGGGTGGCCAGTTAAGGTGTGGTATACTGAGTAATGGCATTTCTCTGTTGTTGCCTCTGGGGTCTGCCCCTGCCCATGATGCAGATGAGAGAGGGTGTGCACCCTGTGCCACCCCCCCACACATTCCAGGAAAATAAGAACCCCGTGTCCCCCAGACAATAGGTACCTCAGGAAATTAAAGTCATGGAGCAGGCAAATACATGGAGGTAAATCAGAATGTTCCAAGTCCAATACAAAGCAATTGCCAGACACCGCAGGAGCGGTGATTACCCAGAGTCCATGTCATGGCCCTCTCGCTGTCACCCACCACTGAATCTTACCACTGTTACAGCTGTAGCATGACTCCTTCTGCCTACCACCAATGGCCAATCCTAGCTGATAGAAAAGGACTATGTGTCAGAGGGTATGATAGGCAATATGAAACACCAAGGGGCATATTTATGAAAAGTGGTGCATCATGTCACGATGAGCCACTTTTCTTGCACCCCATTGCACCCCATTAACGCAACCATGTCTGTGCCGTATTTATGATATGGCACACCATGGCGCACATAAGGAAACTAGCATCAACAATGTTGATGCTAGTTTGGCGCTTTGTAGGATTAGCGCCAAAAAGTTTGACGGTAATCCTGAAAAGTGAAAGGAGGCCATTTGAAAACAATGGGAGCCTCGTTTTAATGACTGCCTAAAGCAGGCATTCAAAAATTATGCAAAAAATGGTGCAGTAGAATCTATGCCATCTTTTTGGGCCTCCTAAGTTGGAACATCCTCCTTACATACATTATGCCTGGTGCAGGAATAATGTGGCGCAAGGGTTTACCACTTTGTAAATATGGCACAGAATTTTTGCCAACCTAATGCCACATTAGCATCAGAAAAATGATTCTAATGTGGTGTAAGGTGACTCAAGAGGCTTCTTAAATCTGGCCCCAAGTGTCTTATCTTCTCCCTGGTGGTTGAAAGCCTTCACTCACCAATCATAGTTTCCACCCTGGAGCAGAGTCAAAGGATGCAGGTAGCACACCACCAAGAGGCCATGGAGCAGTGGAAACTCCACAATGCCACCATGGCCACCATAGCATGTGCGCTGCTGCACCTTGGCCCAGCACATCTTGAGGCCCCCACAGACCAGGAAGCCCTAGCTACAGGCCAAGATACAGACCAGGCAACAACATCAGCAGCAGCAACTGGACTTGTGCTACCATCTCAGGACAAACAGGAGACCTGCATCTCAGCCCATACAGGCCAACACCAGGCACCCAAAAGGTCCCTCAGGCCCAGATATGGGACAGGAACACCAGCCAAGATCAAAGCCCCCTCAAAGAAGTGACTCTGGCAAGAACTGTCCTCCAAATGTGCCACTGAACCAACGTCCACACCGTGTAAAAACAACCCCAAAAACTGAAATGATAGATGGACATACCACTACTACCAACAAATGCTGTGACCATGTAGTCATATTGGACAGCCACCAGTAGCCCACTCCCATCACTGTAAACTGCAAAATGTTAATCCTTTCACCAAATAAAACACCAGTTCACCAATTGCAATTTCTCCTATAATTATGTTGAAACAAATGGAAGTATTGATGCAATTGTCTTATAAATCATTTATTCTTATCTGAGTAGCAGGAATTGCACCCCACGCATAACATGTGGTTGTGCCACCAGATTTGTCAAACAAATCTACCATAATGTTACATGTCCTATGCAAACCTGGTCACAGTGACAATGTCTATAGATCCAACACCCCCCTAGATGAAAAGGCACATTGACAGTATGCTGCACAGACAGCAATATAATTGAATAGTCCCACATAGTTACTGAAAGTAAAGTTGTATCAATTGGTTCCTGGAATGTACATCTTCCCCCTCCTAATAATCACCATCACTCTCATCCACTCTCTGAGGAAGCTGGTTTGGATATACATCACCCTCATCCTCTAAGAGGGGATAGAATTCCTCACAGCTATGTTGTGCAGCATGCAGCAGGCCACCACTATTCTACACACCTTTTCAGGCTCATAGGCCAGGGATCCACCAGAGATATGTAGGCAACGGAATCTAGCTCAGGATACCTATTGTGCGCTCTATCACCCTCCTAGTCCGTCCATGGGACTCATTGGAATTCCTCTCTGCATCTGTCCTAGGATTCCTCACTGGTGTCAGGAGCCAACGCATGTTGGGGTAGCCAGAATCACATGGGAAAGGGGGCAAAACAGGACTGTCAATGACAACCCTCAGTGGCAGACAGCCTGGCTGTCTGCTATGTGCCAAAAAGTGTCAGGGACACCTACCTATGATCCATCCTCTGTCTCCTTGTAGTTGTTCCATCTTGTGTGGCACACTACTGTTCCTCAGCACAAAGGAATCATGGACTGATCCAGGGAACATGGGCATTCACATGTGAGATGTACTGGTCTGCAGTACACACCAATTAAATGTTCATGGAGTGAAAGTTTTTCCTGTTTCTGTACACTTGTTCACTGACTCTTGGGGGGATGAGAGCAATGTGGGTTCCATTAATGGCACCTATCACATGGGGTATGTTTGGAGAGTCATATAAGTCCAACTTTATGGCAGGGAGGTCAGCACTTTTGGGAAACCTCACATAGGACTGCAGATGTCGTACAAATGTATTCAGGAATCTGGACAGTATAATGCTAAACATTGGCTGTGAAAAACCTGCACGTATCACTTGAAAAGAGCCCATGGCCAGGAAATGGAGTGCAGAGAGCACCTGCACTTCAGTAGGGATGGCATGCTGATTCCGATTAGCTGGTCTCAGTGCTAGATCCAGTAATGCACAAAGTTCATACATAGTAGCATACATAGTAGCATGAGTGAGTCTGTAATTGATAATGATGTGATGCTCCACCATGGTCCGCAAATCAACAAGTGGTCTGTACACCGATGGGGCCCTCCCTTGCAACAAGGGTCTGTACCTAGGAGGAGTATAGAACACATGTGAGGAACACACATACATCTGCCCACAATGTTTCCTATTCAGCACAGCTTGCATGATTGTTGACGACACATATGCATAGTAGGTGTGACACTGTAGTAACATGTCTTCAATGATACATCCGGACTGTTCAGGTGAGTAAATGTATATTTGTTCCTGCCTATGGGTGTTTGGAGACAATAGGGCCTGCATGGGGCAGATGAGGATTTAACAATTGCATAGTTAAGGCCAAAATGTCTGCTCCCTGTAATCCAGAAATGTTGTAGTGGAAGTGACCTCATACCACTAGCGGTTGATGTAATAGCATAAGGCAGTGTTTACCGCCATGCACCAATTCATTGGTTAACATGGTTGTCAATGGGGATTATTAGCGTATCATAATCGCCACCGGTGGTGACGGTGCACACTGCCACGGTGCGTACGCTAACTCGTCACCCCAACCTCACTTGACTCCCGGCTCTCATGCATGCAGTTACTCCACTGAGTGTGCTGCTGTGTCCTGTCTCTGGTCATGGAAATGGCACGTGTGGCAGGGGCAAGGGCCCTGGCCTTCACCAACGAGAAATTGGAGAAGCTCGTGGGCAGGGTCCTGCCCCTGTACGCCAAGCTCTACAGTCGACCAGAGGTACAGGTGAGTAGGAGGATTGAGGGGCATGGATGTGTGTAATGCTGGTAGATGGCTGTAAACATGTGTGCACGTTTGACACTGTATAGTCCAGGGTTCCTGACATGCTGTATGTGTGTGTGCTGTTATGCTGTTATAAATGTCCGTCCCATTGTCTGACCTCTGTGTTCCTTTTTCTGTGCGTGCCCTATAGGTCAGTGCCCATCAGAAGAGGGGACTATGGCAGGCCATCGCCAGGGAGGTATGGACCCTGGGGGATGCAGCGGCCCATGGTCCCACGGAGGCAGAGTCGTCCGACGCCAAAGGGACCAGTGTGTTGGAGGGCGAGGGGAGTACTACGGGAGAGGCAACTACCACCGGAAGTAGGGACTCTGATACCTCCTCCGGTGGGAGCTCCCTGGCGGTCCCGTACCCTAATGGGCCCACCCATTCTGTGTCATCTTCTACCACCCCCCATACCATCACTGCCCTCCCATTTGCTCCCCACAGAGTTGCCCGTGCACGCTCATCCAGAAGGGTGGAAGTCTCCTTCGCCCCAGGCACCTCCTCCCCCGGCCCAGTCAGCCCTGCTGCCCTCACGGAGGATACTATTGACCTCCTGAGAACCATCTCTGTAGGGCAGACAACCATCATCAATGCCATCCAGGGACTAGCATCAGAGGTGCAGCAGACCAATGCCTATCTGGATGGCATTCATGGTGCCATGTCGGGCCTACAGAGATCTTTTCAGACTCTGGCCTCCTCTTTGACGGCAGCCAGTGTCCCTGGTCATTCCAACCCCCCTCCAACCACTTCTACCCCTTCCAGCACCCCACTCCCTTCACACCTCAACACACAAGAAGCACACTTCAAAACACGAATCGCGGCAATCACAGGGATTGTGGCCTGCTGGAGACAGCAGACCACCATGTCTGTGACTGCTTTTAAATAAAGCAGTTTTAGTTTTTTTGTAATGCAGCCCGTTTTTCTTAAAGGAAAACGAGATGCATTACAAAACTAAAAAAACAAACATTTTTGTTTCATTTTTCCAGAGCAGGCAGTGGTCCATAGGACCACTGCCTGCTCTGGAAAAATGATTTTAATGCCATTCACAAAGGGGAAGGGGTCCCATCCCATGGGGACCCCTTCCCTTTTGCGAATGGATTAGCACCCATTTGAAATATGTGCTAACTGCGATTGTTTTGCGACCGCGTTCTCGGTCACAAAACAATACAACATTGCGCTGCGACTCACAATTAGGAAGGGAACACCCCTTCCTAATTGCGACTCGCAGTCCCGTTTTGCGATTCGGTAACCAGGTTACAGAATGGCAAAATGGGGTTTGGGCATCGCGATGTGCTTTTTGCATGTTGCAAACAGCAAAATGTGTTGTCTGCGACGTGCAAAATGTTTACTACATCTTGCCCTAAGACTCTTATTCTTTTGAAAATTCAGAACTTGACTTGTGTATGTTTGGTTTTTGCGGTTTTGGTCTTTTTTTGTTTAGATAAATATTGCCTTTTTTCTAACCCAGGGTTGTGTCATTTTGTAGTGTTTTCACTGAGGTACTGTGTGTGGTGGTACAAATACTTTTCACATTGCTTCTGAAGTTAAGCCTTCCTGCTTGTGCCAAGCTACCAAGTGGGCGAGAGGGGCTTAACCAAGGGTGATCCCCCTTTAACCTGGCTAGAGTGAGGGTCCTTAATTGGACAGGGGTGTAACCACACTGCCAACCAAAGACCCCATTTCTAATATATACTTTCATATATTTACTTATCTTCATGACATTTTCATAGTTGATATTCCGGTGACAACATTTTGAAACACAATATTATTGTTATGACATTCCAATATTCCAACCTCAGAAAGGGTGAATGCTCTATGAAGCATTCACGCTTTCTAACCGTTTTACCTCCAGACTTAGAACTTTTTTGTATCACAAATGTCTGGTGCAAAACCAAATGCTATGGTTGAGCAAGGCTCCACAATATAGGATACCATTTTTGAGGCTCTGCAGTACTTTTGAATGTCTTTATAAAAAAACACACAAGCAAAACAGAACCACATTGGACAATTCAAACTACACACACCTGACTCACATACACACACCACACCCACACACCCACACCACTATAAAACACCCACCCACATTACCCACATCCCTTTACGAATACAAATAATTGCCACGAGAGAGAGACAGCAAGTCCACACACACACAACCAGAGCCACATACCACAGTCACCTATACACTACCCATGCACCTCACTACACACACCCCAACACATCACCCTACACACTCTACCCCACCCTACTCACACAACACCCATGGCACCACAGTGACACCCCAGATTCTCTGAGGAGGAGCTGAGGGTCATGGTGGAGGAAATCATTTGGGTAGAGCCACAGCTATTTGGGACATAGGTGCAGCAGATATCCTTTGCTAGGAAGATGGAGCTATGGCAGAGGATCGTGGACAGGGTCAACACAGTGGGACAGCACCCCAGAACAATGGAGGACATCAGGAAGGGGTTGAATGACCTACGGGGGAATTGCAGCAAGACACCAACTAGCTTTACAGATGACTGGTGGTGGACCCCCACCTCATCTCCCACAACTAACAACATGTTAGAAGCAACTCTTGGCAATCAATCACCCTGAGGCACTGGTAGGAGTAGCAGGAGGACTGGACTCTGTTAAGTCAATGCTTTACTACTATCACCCCCCGACCCACACACCCCACCATCACATCTCATCCATCCCAATGCCAAGTCCTGCATGCACTACCAATGCATGGACACCACTCACAGACCTGCATGGACACCTATCACTAAAGCATGCACACTGGAGAGAATCAGCTAACCCACCACATAGCAACTCATACAAGTTAAAGCTGCCAGGGCAAATATACCCTAATAGGGCAACCCATCCATGCACCAAATGTCACACACAGAAACAATAACACTGCATTTACATCCCCACAGCCAATGTCATTGGAGAAGAGGTGCCAGCACTAGCCAGTCCCCCCACAGAAGAGGCCCACAGTAATAACAGTGACTCAGCTCGCCTGGATCTGGATGACCAACCTGGCCCATCAGGGACCTCCGGGCAGTCCGTTACCCAGGCACAGTCACACACCACCACAGAGCCTCCCCCATCTAGAAACACCACCAAAGCAACCACCTAGCGTACCCACGCCTCTGTCCCCAGGACACATCAATCAGCAGTGCGTTCGCCACTACATGGACTCCAGGGCACCCCCCATACCCAAGACAGTCAGGGACCTGGGGTCAGTGGCAGTGGGCACATGGTTCAGTGGACAGAGACAGAGGACAACAGGGAAGCTGGGAGGACTGTTGTGTGCCAGGGGGAGGACAGGCACAGGGAACTGACTCTCCAGGAGGCACACACTGAGATCTTGGGAGCATACCAACATTCCCTATAATACGCTGGGCCAGATCCTGACCAACATGCAGGAGAACAGGCAGCTGCAGGAGGGCCAGTACCAGGGCATTAGGGAGGACTTGTAGACCCTTAACACCACCCTGGTCTCAATTGCAGGGGTGCTGGCAGACATGGCCAACATTATGAGGGAGGCAGCCTCACAACAGCTGCCCCCTGCCACTAGCCAGACAATTGAACTACCTTCCACCTCCACTGCCGCTAGTGGACAGGAGGTCGCACCGCAGGACCAAGAAGAGAACTGGCAATCACAGTGGCGATAAAAACCAGCTTTTCCGACCTGAGTGGAAGCCTTCCCCCGGGGTCGTACCCCAAGGCCACCAGCCAAATACTGGGAATTATAGGGATCTGAGCAATAGTTGTTAATATCTTAAATACTCCATCCCAGTATTCCTGAATAAGTCGACATGAGTCAATCACATGTATCTAGTGAGCCACCAGTGTTGACTTACAACGAAAACAAAGATCAGAGCAATTGGGCACCAGCCGGGACAAGGCTTGTGGGGTGCAGTATAATAACCATTTACTAAAGAATATCATGCGATGCCAATTCACACCTCTGAGTACTGTAAAATTTAGATGATTGCTCTTTTCCCAGCACTCCCTTGACAGGTCAATGCCCTCTTGGTGAAACCATTTTCTCACCACCTTTTCCCAGAGATCAGTCTTATCCTGCTCAAGAAGTAACCTTCTCCATGCACCAGCTCACCTTATCCCGGGAGGGTCCACCAGTTCGGTAAATACTCCCTGTGCATTAATGATTGAATTAATATCAAAATCTCTCAAACTGTGGAGCATGATACTATATGATCCCCCTAAGAGAAAATCATTTTGAATGACCATCTGAATATTTGAGAGGGTTTCACAATTATCATTGAAACGAAAATTCCCAATTTTACTGAATCTTGCATAATCTCATCACCTTACAATCTCTAAGTCGAGCTCAGAGCCAGAACGCAATACAAACTGTGTGAGGGGAGGAAGAAAGTGCAAGTATGGGATTGACTATCTTCTAAATAAATCCGATTTCCTTTTAAAGAGCCACTTAAGAATCTTGTATCGAACCTTTTTTGGAGATTTCACCAACAGTGCAGGGTTCAGAATATTGTGCTCCCTGCAGAGTAGTTCACAAACATCTTTGGAAAATAGGCCGCCCAAAGATTGGTTAACTTTGAAATGAGTTAAATACTGCACAAAAAAGGCAAAATAATAGTTTTTAAAATCCGATAGTGCTAAGCCTATCTTTTCTCTATCAGCATATAATGTACTTAATGCAGCGCTTGCCTTCTGAATTTGCCAAATGAATGAGCCAAACATAGACTCTAATTTCTTAAAAAATAGAGACGTTAATACGCAAGGAATGGCCGAGAACAAAAAGTTAAAGAATGGAAGTATTGACATTTCAATCAGGGCAATTCGGCAAAGAATAGAGAGGGGAAGAGACCCCCATCTTGCAAGCAGGGCCTGAGTTTTTCAGGAGCAGAGGAACATAGTTGAGGTCATACAGATCTCCTATTTCAGATGAATAATTAATCCCCAAATATCTGTTTGGACTAGTACTTACACAGTGCATTAATTCGGGGAGCAACCAACTACAAGAAGTGCCAGAAAGAATAATAACGGTTTTACTCATGTTAATCTTGTAGCCCCCCAATGTCCTCAAATTCAGTGAACACCTTAATAGCCTCCTCCTGGGAGGATCGCTCTTCATCTAAAAACATGATAATATCATCAGCATAGAGTTTGATCTTCCCCATTGACTTCAGCGGGGAATGAATCCGATTATTCTGTCTGAATTTAATCGCTAAAGGTTCAATGAAGAGAGCAAAGAGAATAGGAGATAGGGGGCATCCCTGACAGTTGCCGCGTCAAACTTGAAGTTGACCAATACAGGTAGAGTTAATGATGATATTGGTTTCGGAGTTTTGATACAGCCCTTGATTTAGTGCAGAAATCTGGAAAGGCACCTTGTATCTGGACAATATTTCAAATAATGTGTCCCATACAACCAGATCAAAGGCTTTATCTGCGTCTAATAAAAGAATAAAGGCAGAAATGTTATTAGAAGCGAAATAATCAAGAGCCTCAGCTATATAATGCATGTTAGTTGCAAATTGTCGACCGTCAATAAATCCGTTCTGATCGGGATGTACCAGTTTAGCGACAACCCCGTTGAGTCTGTTTGCCAAACGTTTTGTGACAATTTTATAGTCCTTTTTCAACAAAGAGATCAGATGATATGCATTAGGGTCTTCCCTGTCCTTATTCTTTTTAGGAAAGCTTACCACTTTCCCTGAATACCAAGAATTGAGGATCCGCTCGCCCTTCAGTAAGCCATTAATTAAAGACAAAAAATTGTCTATAAAAATATCAATACAGCTTTTATAAAATTCAGCAGGGAGGCCATCAGGTCCACAACCCTTCCCCATGGGGTGGTTCTTGACAACCTCAAGGAGTTCTGACTTTGTGAATGGCTTCCTTAGAGCATCACTGTCTTCATCTGTAAGAGTAGGAATGTCCAAATTCCCCAAGAAATCCCTAATGGTCCTACAATCAATACCCTGGGTTTCACTATAAATTTGCCTATAATTTTCTAACTTGATTTTATCCACATCTCTGGGGTCAGTATGCCTTACCTTGGGTATGGAGCACCTCAATGCGTGTATTATATTACTAGCAATTTGGTCTCAAGCTTGCCAGGCCAAAAATGTGCCCGTAAAATTACTCTCTTCATATACCTTCTGTCTAAAAGTCTGATATCCTATGTCAACCTTCTTAAAAAAACTGTTGGACAGTGCCCGTTTAGCTAATTCGAAAGATTTTCTATTTTTTTCTGTGGGAACATGCAGGTAGATATCCAAACTCCTCTGTACTGCTTCTTCCATAACCCTAGCCTGTTGTCTCAGATAAGATTTATCTGCCGCCCCCTTAGCGATTACCAAGCCCCTGAAAATGGCCATATATGCATCCTGAACCATAGCTGGAGATGAAGATCCCTGATTACATTTGAAAAATTCACCTATTTTGACTTTAGAGGCCTGTACCCATCCCTCCTCATGGAGGAGTTGCTGGTTGAACACCCACCTTCTAGGTTGAGGTGTAGAGTATTCTGGGAAAGGAAGTACTTCCAACACTAGGGTGGCGTGATTGGATAGACCAGAATGCCTACCGATTGATTCTTAAATCGCAGTATTTTGGATATCAGAAAAAAATCAATGCAAGAGGCACTTTTAAACAGGCTGGAAAAGCACATATACTCTCTCTCATTCAGGGCACTTATTCTCCAAGGATTACAGAGCATCAACACTTTAATGTAGTCTTTAAAGACCTTTGCAACTTTAAGTTTGTGCTGTTTTTTACCCTTGACAGTGGTATCCAAGAATGGATCCTGGAGAAAGTTAAAATCCCCACCAATAATGATTTTGCCTGGAAACTGCAAAAGGGATTGAAACAGTTCCAAATAAGTGGCCAGATCATCTGTCAGAGGTGCATAAAAACGGACAAAAATAAATCTCTCATTAGCGATTAGGCAGTGTACCCAGCACCATCGCCCTTCAGAGTCGCTAAAAAAATCAAGTGCCTGAGCACCAAGATTCTTAGCTAGAAAGACTGCTATACCTCTGTGAGCTACTGGATCTGCGGCAACAACCTTAAAAGCAATATAGTTTTTAAACATATTGAAGCCTGCTACCTTTTTTAGCAGGGATATGAGTTTCTTGTAACAAGGTGACAGAAGGATTTAGAGCATTTACCCTCTCCTCAATTGCAGACCTTTTCCTCCGATTATTTAGACCGTTGATATTCCAGGAAACATTTTTAGTGAGGAGTTTAACCTTACCATTGAATTCTTAGAAAGAATCTCCTAAATATTAAGTAATCAGAAACCATCAGAGAGTAGACCTTGGCCTGTATCGAATTGTGTCATCTGGAGTGTAAACTTAATCATTCCACATTGCGCATAGCTATATTTTAGTATTGTGAAGAGGGGTCTTGTACCCCTTGCCCCCTCCCCCACTCACCCTCCTACACTCCTATCCCACCGCTTGGGTGGCCAGCACCTGGGGCCCTCCCGTCTGGGCACTCCGGAGCCACCTCCCACCCCCTGGCTTCCGTCTTCCCTAATCAGGTGCCTTGGCATGGCACCCTAATTGCCATAAACTGCAAAGGGACAGGAATGTAAGTGTCCTAATGATGTGCTGTGCTCTACAACATCAGCCCTTCCAAAGAATCTCAACCATCCATTCTCATTTCAAGTTTTCCTCCCCGACCTCCCCCTCCCCTTTGCCTTGATCCATCAAAGTTCTGAATCAAGTGCAAAAGAGTCTTAGCAGCATCCACTGTGTGGACCAAGTTAGAGTGTCCCTGAAGGAAAACTTTTAATTTAGATTGTTGCACTAGTCCTGCCGGGGCCCCGGCTTTCTGAAATGCGGGGATCATCCCCTTCAATTCTCTCCTCCGATGCGCAGCAGGTGCCGACATATCTGAGAAGATTTTGAAAGCGTAATCGCTGTGAATCTGGTGAGTTTTATTCTTAATTGCTTGCTGTAGAATACGTTCCTTGATGCGAAAGTTGCCGAAGTTGATAAGTACAGTTCGAGGGTATTTTGCGATGGGTGGCTGTACTGCCTGGACCCGATGGGCCCGCATAATTGTGAGATCTAAATGTTTATCCATCGGTTCTGAGAGAACATGATGTAAAACAAGATTAGTAATTAAAGCTGTAACAGTCTGCCCATTTTCTTGTCCTTCAGGGATCCCCGTGAATCTCAGGTTAGACCTGCGTGAGCAGTTCTCAGTGTCATCTAGCCGAATCTGCAGGTCTACAAGATCTGCTTGAAATTTTGCCACTGTCGGATCCAAATAAAAACGTGAATCTTCTGGATCGGACACTCGCAGCTCTACCTCTTTAATACATGATTTAAGTTGCTGTATATCACCAGGAATTAGATGTAATTGCAATCCCGTTTTCTGATTTGCTTCTTCTTGTGAAATTTTCAAAGTTCGTAGTTCAGATACAATTTGTAGGAGCAAGTTTTCTGAGGGGGTGCCAGCAGCTACCTTGTCTCCAAATCCCTGAGATGGATGCCGAACTTGTAAGTTCCGCTGATCTCGAGCCATCTGAGGAGGCTCAGTTACGATGGTGTTCACGGTGGGCCGTTACAATATTATTCCACAAGATATGGACTGGATCATGACATGCACTAGAAGAGGGACTGTTGACCTGAGGGGCAGAGATAAAGTTATTGATTAACAAAGGGATAACATCTTTTGCCCCCCTCCTACTCCTCCAGTAAACAGGGGATACAGCAGCTTGAATGCAGAGCCTGTGTCCTGAATCTTACTGCAGTTAGACTCAGAATTCACGCTAAGCGTTGACCGATCCTGGAGTGAGTACAGTTTTTTGGGCGATTCCAAATTCAAGTCTGAGTCTGGGTCTGTGACTGGGTCCGGTTCTCTGGCCACCTCAGCTAAAAAATCAGAGCGAAGGCGCAGATCCGCTGTGTTAATGATTGAAGAGGGGGAATTATGAGGCTGGGTAATGCTGAGAGATGAATCAGTAATTAGCGGGGAGGAAGCGCTTGGAGGTGAGTCTAAATTTCTATGGGTATCAGAGGGAGTAGGGTGCTTTGTTTTCGCACTACGTGCCACCTTGGCAGTCTTTGAAGCAGGGCGCCCTTTGCCCTGAAACTGATGCAGGGACCGACGCATTGTTTCCGCCCCTCCTTGCCCTCCTGCAGAAATAGCTCTGGCTCTGCCTCAAAAGTACTTAACGCTTACCAAATCCCACCAGAGACACTGTGTGACCAGTTTAGTATCCTTTAGCAAATAACTTATGATTACTGAACACACTGCGTAGATAAAGCCCTGAAAGCACAGTCAGGTTTTTTTTTTTTTTTTTTTTTATGAGACACCATCTTGATCTGCCCAAAAGGAAAAAAAAAACAAGCAAGCCTGCCAGCTCTGTTTAAGTCTTGACGACCCCTGCCTCACCTGCCTCACCTCCTTTCTCCTCTGTGCGAGTCTGGCCTCCTCTCCTAATTCACTGCAAGCCCGTCTGCCCACACAAGGAAGTGATTATGTTTCTGGAAGAGGAAAGGGGACGTGAGGCTCCCGGGCATAGCAGAAGTGAACTTGTGCTGCAGACAGATGCCGGGCTGGGTTTGTGTCGGCTGCTCAGACTCCATGAACTAACGCTTCCCTCACAACTCTTTCTGCCTTCGCCGTGTGATCAGACTGCGCCCCCAGCATTCCGGTAAGTGCTTTCCTGTCAGGATGTTTCACTCTAGTGCTCAAAAGGTGCTTTCTACAGCACCAGAGCAGAGGGTGTCCGTCCAAAGAGTTTCATATAGTGCTGATGGAAATCCCGAGACCGCTCAAACGGGCGGCGCTTCTGAAAGGCTGGCAGGGCTAGGGCAGATTAGTGAGACAGAGGTTCCATATAGAGTGAGTGGTGCCATTAAAAAACTCGCAGAGATGGGACAGAGTCAGTGAAATGTGAGACTCTTCTGGTTGATGACAGGCAGATCTCAATAACGCTCGGGGTCTTGCCGTGGCATTTACGAGTGACACACAATTTCCCAATCCGCTTGTGTCCCTGAAGAGCTTGGCCAGAGTCAGTCACAAGTCATACGATCTGAAAAAAAGATTGGTTCACGTAAAGCTCAGTTATGTATTCTCATATTATAAAAACATTAACATACCTTGCAGCAAGTATTTTGTTTCTGGTAGAGCTCAGTGGGAGGTGAAGTGGGTCCGGCTTCCTCCCGTGGAGGTGAGGCAGGATTGAGCACCTGAAGTCTTCTCTGGTGGCAACTCCTAACTCAGACCATTTCCGAGGTCCGACGCGTCTTACGGCAGGCCGAAGAAAGCATCTGCCTCCCCCTCAGCAACCTCGGCTTGGCGATGTTCTCCGTGGTCAGGAAATACGCCTCAGCATAGCGCATCTGTGCTCCAGTTCATGTCCACCCTCTGCTTTGATGGCTGGCTGTGAGCATGACGGCAGCTCCTACGCGGCCTGGTTTTGATCCCACCCTGTCCACCTTGAACTGCCATTGCTCCCCTTCCTATGCCCCCTTGGACAATGCTCCTGTGCTACAAATAGACTGGAACTATAGCCTGGACTTTCCTCCATCATCACCCCCGCCCATTGCACTTCCCCCTTTTCTTCTTAGCACTGCAATAAACACACTTTGAAAAAATACAAGTATGGAGGATGTCAAATGATTTAAGTATGTATTTGTTTAACAAGGTTCAAACATTGCAATTAACCTGTACAGAAATGTGCACATAGGATAGACCTGTATTTGGCTGCAGTGAACACACTAGGAGCGATAGTTGGGCACCAACATCTGCAAAAAGAGTTACCAAATGGTACAGTGAGTGGGCATAGAAGTGTGAAATCACAGCTTGCCAGTGACAATCACAAACAATAAAATGACAATGAAAAGTGATGTAACACTGTCTTACCTGTTTGTCATTGGAAATATTGGTGTATTATTGCCGTTCTGTTGTCCTTATCCTCCTCATCCTCTGCCTCCTCATCTTCACTGTCCACAGGGTCTACTGATGCCACATGGCCATCCCCAGCCTCCTCCTCCTTCAGAAAAGGCACAGGGCGTCTCAAGGCAAGGTTATACAACATGCAGCATGCCATGGTTATCTGGCAGGCCTTCTTGGGTGAGTAGGACAGGGATCCACCTGTTAGATGGAGGCACCAAAACCTGGCCTTCAGGGGGCCAAAGGTCCTTTCAATTATCCTTTTGGTTCGCCCATGTGCCTCATTGTAACGTTCCTCAGCCCTTGTGCTGGGATTCCTCACAGCGGTCAGGAGCCATGATAGGTTGGGGGTCCCCACAGTCACCTGCAAATATCGAGGGACAACATTTATCCACACACTATCCCTTATGGCCCACATCATACCCATTCACCAACATCCACTGGGTGGGAACCAGGGCTCACCTAGTAGCCACACACGGTGCCTTTGTAGTTGGGCCATGACATTTGGGATGTTGCTATTCCTCAGAATAAAGGCATCATGCGCAGAACCTGGATACTTCACATTGACGTGGGAGATGTACTGGTCCACCAGGCACAGCATCTGCACATTCACTGAATGAAAACTTTTTCAATTTCTGTAGACCTGTTCATGTTTCCAGGGGGTGGGGGACAAATGCAATATGTGTCCCATCAATCGTCCCAATTATGTTGGGGATATGTTCCATTGGATAGAAGTCAGCCTTCACTGTGGCCAAATCATCCACTTGGGGGAAAACAATGTAGCTGCACATGTGTTTAATCAGGGTAGACAACACTCTAGTCAGCACTATTGAGAACATTGGCTGTGAAATTACTGCTGCCAAGCCCACTTTCACTTGGAAAGAACCAGTTGCCAGGAAATGGAGCACTGATAAGACTTGCACAAGAGGGGGGATCCCAGTGGGGTGACAGCAGATATCAGGTCAGGCTCCATGATTGTGGCCCTGTCAAGTCTGTAGGTGAGGATAATGTGCCTGGCCTCCATTGTTGCCAAGTCTACCAGGGGTCTGTCCACAGGGGTATGTCTCCCTCTCCTATTCATCCTCAGTGGTTGCAATCTAGGGGGCAAAAGAGTGAGGAGCGAGTCATAAACTGTACATTGGAGCCACAACAGTACAATGCATAATGTAATTTTGAAATGTATTTGTTGCATTTGTCCAGATTGTACAATTTTGAACTGTGACACAGTTGTAATCCAGGGCCTGCCCCCCATCTGAAATGGCATCTGCCTGTCCTGTGTGGATGGACAGGTAGAAGTGAGGTAATTCCGCTGACTTTGTGAGCCACTGCGGGAGGCGGTCGTGAACTGCCATGCAATGCCTCATTGGAAAATATTGGCCCCTATGGGGTACAGGGGCCAATTGTGATGTATGCCGGCGGTGACGCTGTGCACCGCTGCAGAAGTGACCGCCATTTTCTATCTGTTATCTCACTTGTTACCTAACCTACAACAGAGGAGGACCTACCCTGAATGTGCTGCTTTGACCTGTGTCTGGAACCTACCATGGCTCATGTGACTGGGGAAAGGGCCCCTGCCTTCACCTCGTGGGGTTGGAGCGACTAGTGGATGTGGTCCTACCCCAGTAACCACTGCTGTATGGGCCTCCAAACCAACAGATGAATACACTGTGATCATGATGCATGGGGCATGAATGCATGAAGTGGTGTTTGTGATTCCCCGTGTAGTGGGGTTGGTGTATGTCCCCTGGGCGACGTGCAGCTTGTGTGCTAGACCATGTCTGTGCAAATGGGGATGGGAAGGGGTATGGTGGGCCATGAGTGTAACAGGCAGGACGGTATGACTAATAACTTTACCTGTCTGTATTTTCTCTGCAGGTGAGTGCCCATCAAAAGAAGTGTATATCGCATACCATTGCCAAGGACGTATGGACCCTGGGGGTCTACAGCAGGCAGAGCACCCACTGTCGCAAACGGTGTGAGGACCTGAGGCGCTGGGCATGGAAGACGGCAGAGTCCCAGCTGGGGATGTCCTCCCAACGAGGAAGTGGTACCCATCGAACCCTGACCCCCCCCTAATGGCCGGCATACTGGTGGTGGCCTATACGGAGCTGGATGGGCGCTTGAGGGCATCACAGCAGCCACAAGGGGGTGAGTACAGTGCCCATCAGTGCAACTTATGCATTGTAGGGTGTTATCCGAGTGGGGGGTATGTGTCTGTGGGAGCGCCTAGTCCAGGCCTGACATCGCAGAGTAGGCCCCATGTGGGCAGAGTTTAGATGTGATATTCCTCCTAGCTAGTAGGCATCCAGTACCCGGCAGGGCTGTGTGGGTCCCAGGTACGCTTCAGTTGGTGGTACGTGTCCCTCCCCATGTCCTGGTGAGTAGCATTGTCACTGGTAGTGCACTGCATAGTGCGTAGGCCTTTTCCCTGTGTGTGAGGTTGCTGTGTACGCCAACGTAGTGTTGGTACAGCCATTGACCAAGTGTTTCCTTTGTCTCTTCCCCCCCTTTTTGTTTTGTCATCCTGTCCTTATGTGCATTACCATCATCTGGCGGAGGAGCAGAGGCACTGGCGATGGAGGGAGCTGCATCCCAGAGGACCCAAGAGGTTGAGTCCACCTATGCAGAGGGCACCAGTGGGACAGAGGGCGAGGGCAGCACCACGGCGGAGACTGGAGGGGACAGTTTGGACACAGATACCTCCTCTGAGGGGAGCTCCCTGGTGATGGCGGACACCTCTGTGACCACCCCAGCTACAGGTACAGCTACCAACCTGTATACCAGCACCGGCCTTCCAGCATCCCCTTAGCAAGTTGCCCGTGCCCGCTCACCCAGTAGGGTGGGCATCTTCCTCACCCTCAGGCCCTGCCCCAGTTAGCCCTGCTGCCCTGAGTAAGGAGGCTATTGACCTCCTGAGATCCATCTCTGTTGAGCATTCAACCATTGTGAATGCCATCCAGGGGCTGGCAGCCCAAATGCAACAAACCTATGCATTTCTGGAGCGCATTCACACAGGCTTGGCGGCCCAACAGAGATCAATCCAGGATCTGGCCTGCATGAACTACATCCTCAACCACTATCGCCATCACCACCACACCTATCAACACACACACCTTACTGGCAGACACCACCCCAACAGCCATGCACACGTCCCCTATGTCTTCCCCCACTGTGTCTGTCACCCCCCTCCCAAGGTACAGAAATGCAAGCACTCAGATACCAAGCAGCCATCCACCTCACAAAGGCATCCAGCCCATGCACCTGCACCCAAACACATCAGACAGATACCTACCACAACCACTCACTCTTCCTCCACTCCAAAACCTTCTCCCTCTTCCCACCCCAATGTCCCTAAGAAGTTTTTCCTCTCCACCATTGACCTCTTCCCTACCTCGCCCCCCGTCCTTCACGTCTGGCCAGTGTGTGTAAAACCCAGGCAACCACCTCAGCCTCCCAGTCCACAGGCCCAGTAGTGTCCACAGCAACTCTTGGTGGTAAAGGATCCAGGCTTCACAGAAAGGGTGTCTGCCCAAAATGCTGCCAGGAAGGGCAAGGAGCCATCCCCAGCTGCTGCAAGGAAGGACAAGGAGACATCCCCAGCTGTTGCAAGGAAGGGCAAGGAGCCATCCCCAGCTGCTGCCAGAAAGGGCAAGAGGCCTGAACCAGCTGCTGCCCTGAAGAGCAAGGAGCCATCCCCAGATGCTGTCAGGAAGGGCAAGGAGCCATCTCCAGCTGTTGCAAGGAAGGGCAAGGAGCCATCCCCAGCTGCTGCCAGAAAGGGCAAGAGGCCTGCACCAGCTGCTGCCCTGAAGAACAAGGAGCCATCCCCAGATGCTTCCAGGAAGGGCAAGGAGCCTGCACCAGCAGGCAGGAAGGAGAAGGGGCCTGGTGCAGGGCCTCAGTCAGAGCCCCCACCACCAACCATGGTTGTGCAGCCGTCCGAGGCTGCAGGGGAGGGGCTGGAGCTTCCCCCCACTACCGCCACCACCAGCATCACCAGCAGCAACGCCACCAACAGTGGGCAGCCGTCCGAGGCTGCAGGGGATGGTCTGGAGCTTCCCCCCATTACTGCCACCACCAGCAACAACTGTAGCACCACCACCAGCATCACCAGCAGCACCACTGCCACCACTGAGCAGCCGTCCAAGGCTGCAGGGGAAGGCCTGGAGCTTCCACGCACAACCACCGCCACCAGCAGCAGAACCGCCACCAGGAGTGGGCAGCAGTCCAAGGCTGCAGGCATAGACTGGAGCTTACCCCCATAACCACCTCCAGCATCACCAGCAGCACCACTGCTACCACTGAGCAGCCGTCTGAGGCTGCATGGGATGGGCTGGAGCTTCCCCCCACAACCGCCACCACCAGCAGCAGCACCACTGCCACCACTGAGCAGCCGTCACCATCTGTGGACATTCATTAGACCTGCATCCATGGGCTGTTGTGCGGCCTGCCCCCTGTAAATCCTGTAGATATGACACCCTGCTGAGAGACTGTGACCTGGCACTCCCCAGGATCAATAGCACAGGGCACGATGCCCCCTCCAGAACCAGTGGGTATAGCACCCACTTACCACATCCTTCCCAGGATGAATATCACAGGGCAAGAAGCCCGCTCAAGAACCAGTGGGTATGGCACCCACTCACCACAACCTCCCCAGGATGAAGATAACAGGGCACGAAGCCCTCTCCAGAACCAGTGGGTATGGCACCCACTCACCACATCCTCCACAGGATGAAGATCACAGGGCATGAAGCCCCCTCCAGAGCCAGTGGGCAAGTCGCCCAATTGAGAGACTGTGGCCTTGCACTCCCCAGGATCAATAGCACAGGGCACGATGCCCCCTCCAGAACCAGTGGGTATAGCACCCACTCACCCCATCCTCCCCAGGATGAAGATCACAGGGCACGATGCCCCCTGCAGATCCAGTGGGTATAGCACCCACTCACCACATCCTCCCAAGGATGAAGATCACAGGGCAGAAAGCCCCCTCCAGAACCAGTGGGTATGGCACCTACTCACCACATCCTCCCCAGGATGAAGATCACAGGGCACGAAGCCCCCTCCAGAACCAGTGGGTATGGCACCCACTCACCACATCCTCCACAGGATGAAGATCACAGGGCATGTTGCCCCCTCCAGAGAATGTGGACAAGTCACCCACTTGAGAGACTGTGGCCTTGCAATCCCCAGGACCAAGCACAGGGCATGTTGCCCCTCCAAAGCATGTGGGCAAGACACGCACTTGAGAGACTGTGGCCTTGCACTCCCCAGGACCAAGCACAGGGCATGTTGCCCCCAGCAGAGAATGTGGGCAAGTCACCCACTTGAGAGACTGTGGCCTTGCACTCCCTAGGACAATGGGCAATTGGCATGTTGCCCCCTCCAGGACCAGTGGTGTTGTTCCATCTGCCTGCTGAGGTGCCCACCATTCCCCGTCCCCCTGAGCTGCCTGCCCATTTTTTAACTGATGCCCCTGCAGAGTTCTCTCCGTGTTATTGCTGGAGACAAGTGGGGCCTCGCACATTGAGGACTGGGCTGTGCCCCTTGATTTGTACATATGTATATAAATTTAGATTTGATGGACGTATTTTTGATGTATTTATATTATTACACTCACTTTCATCTATTGGAGTTGTTCTTGCATTATTCCTGAGGGGTACGGGGTAAATATGTTTTCTTGTTTGCTTGTGTGTGGTGTTGGGGGTGGGGGTGTGTGTGTTGTGTGTGTGTCACTCTCTTTTTCCTAACCCCTCCCCTGTGTGCTAGGTGGCTGTACTCACCGTGGTCGTCTGCACCGTTGTTGGTGTTTGTGGTGGACCAGGACGTAGAAGATCATTGGGAAAATCTGCAGCTCGGGCTCCATGGCGGTGTGGTTCTTACCTGTGTCTCCAAAGGTGAGTTGATTTCCTTTTGTGCAGTGTTTCCGCAAGGCTTTTTATGTCGTTGGTACTGCCCCAGAAAAGGTTGCGGATTGCAGGGTCTTAATACGGTGGGCGGAACATTGACTTCTGAGTGGCTGTAGGCGGCTACTGCTACGTGGTGCCTGTTGTTTCCGCCCTGGCAGTCGATGTGGTAAAGTGGCTGTGTATCTGAGCTTTTTCCACCATGGTCATAATTTGTTGGTAATTACCGGCTGCCTGTTGGCGGTATTACTGCCACTTTATCACCTACCGCCAGGGTTGTAATTAGGACCAATATTTTGATTTGAAGCACTGCTTAAAATCATTATGAATAATACTTTTATTAAAGTAGTGTTCAAATCATTCTGAATAACACTTTTCAATAAAGCATTGTTTCAACATACACCATGTGTCTGTGTCTTTCTTCGCAACCTTCAGGCCACATAACCATCAACCATTGACTCTTTCCCCAGGGGATGCCGCACTGCACTCACAGATGTAGTGCTAAAGCTCCAGCCTGGGGAGTGCCTCAAACGTGAAAGAAGAACTCTTCTTGGTCCTCCTTTCTGAGACCCTGCAAACGTAGAGTCAGTAATTTGTATACATTTTCTTGGGCCTTGGAGTCCGCATATTTGATTAGCTGCTCGGCCACATTCTTCCCACCTCTCGCACAGTCTTGTGCCACATGGGTTACTGTTTGTTTCTTTTTTTTCTTTGGGGGTGCACAATCCCACCCAGACACCCCAAATGTCTTTCTTTGTTAGTGGCAGTCCAGGGAGCCCACCCCTGACTGACCTTTGTTTCCTTTTTTTGAGGTTGGGTGCCCAGTCCCGCCCGGGCTTCCCAAATGCCTTTATCCCTGGCAGCCCTGCATAGCTCCCTGTGTGGGCAGCACTTTCCTGTGTTACAGTGGGACAGGCGCAATACTGTTGGGGAGAGGATGGTGACATTCTCCCATTCTCCTTGACTGCGTCAGGGCCAAGTGTTGGAATCCCAGGTATCGCCTTCTCAGAGATGAGCAACAGCGCTACCCTGGAAATTGCTCACAACAGGGCCTGAAGTTTGGATCCCAGGCCCCTCTCTTGAGTCTCAGCGGGGGGCGATGGCACTGTCTAATTATTTTTTTTAGATGATAGTGGGCCCATAGAGGGAGTCCGTGGGCCCCATAGATGAAATCCAGCCTGAAGGATTGGGATCCCAGGGCCCTCTGAACTCTGGGCAGGAGGCCCCATGAATGCCCCCTCCCAGGGGAGATGATGCCAGCTCTTGCACCACCCTCTATGTCCAGGCCCACCCAGGGGGTTTACAATCCTCAGGCACCAGAGCTCCATGTGCCCTGGGGTCTCACTGGGATGTTAAAGGTCAAATCCTTTTTCTCCATATATCTTTCATCCCATTAGGGTGTTTTGCTGGATATTGGATACATTTTCCATCTGATGGTGATCCCTAGCTACATGGGTTCCTTTCTTTAGGCCGTTTGACCTCTAAAGTGGCAAACTTTGCAAGAAGCTGATTCCTTCAACTCACTACACCATTCTTTCTCCTCTTTGTCCTGTGGTGCTTCACTCTTCATCGTTGCAGAAGTCCAGTTGTTCCCCCAACTAGTCTTTAGGAGGTGTAGAGGAACGAGCTTCCCTGGTTTTGGGGAGAAACCCATTAGTCCTTGGGTCAACTGTGGTCAGAGTCCTTAGTATAGGTGGGCATAAGAGGCTTCCATGTTCCAGTTCCCCATGGCTGCCACCTACAGTCCCACTGTCCAGTTCCAGCAAAAAGCAGAAAAATCCCCTTCTCCCATGTGTGCAAGACTTTTTAAGTTGGTGTGGAAAGTACTAGAAGTCAGGCACCACTGCCAGTCCTAGGTTATCACATCACCTCTCCACCCTTGTCCGAACTCTACTGCACAGCATGCTTGGACAATTCAAGATGGCGTCATCCATTAGTCACTGATCACATCTTTTCTGGGGGGCCTTAGCTCCACCCATCACTGGCATCACTGCCAGAGAGTTTCCCACCAAAACTTCAAAGAGAAGTTCACTCCTGTGTTGACTCCAGAGGTCTCGGCTCCCTCCTTTGTTCAGTCAGCTTGGACTGGCCCTTCCCTGGTACAATGTGACAGCTAATTGATGGATGCATTTGCTTTTGTCCCCACCCCTTCCCACACAGGAGCTGAGTGAAGCACTATTTATTGCTCCCTTTGCGTAGGGAGGAATTTGTTCCTGTGTGCAGGTACCAGTCTGCACATGACAGTAGTCTCACACACACATCCCTCACATGTTCACATGTAACCAGCAAAAGGCCCCTTCCACTTGTTGCATCACAGCAGCTTTATCTTAAAAGGAAGACCCTGGTGGTAAACATGTGCACTTCTTACCATGCTCTTACCATGGTGAGTCACCAGATGTGAGGCTCACCCACAGTAAAAAAGTCTAAACTCAGATCAAAAAGTAAAAATATGTGTGGATTAAATGGGCAGAACCCATTTGGCTACACTAACTCAGGCAAAGTGTTAACAATATCTTCTGGGATACTCCAAACCTTCAAGATGTGTTCTTGGTGTACCATACTATAGATTTTAGTGGCATAACCATTCATTTTGGCCAACATTCCAGCCAATTTTCTGTTGATACTGGGGAAACTGTTACTTCAGGGGGATCAGCTAAATATAAAATATTCTGAGTGATTACTGTGTTTTTTTCTCCATATGGGATGGTTGTATCTGAAAGTGTTTTAAAACTAGCATAGTGGAGTTGATAAAAAAGGGTAAATGACTGTGATCTCTATAAGCCCAACACCTATTCTGACACTCCCTGGACATACAGAAATTGTACTGAAAATATGTTTCCATGTCACTACTGTTAGCTAAGAAGGTCACGGTACATTGGAAGATCTCCAAATCATTTAATTAAGCAGGAAATGTGGAATAAAGATGACTAAATATGCTGACACAGGTCACCCTACAGTGCACCCAAAAGACTTATGGGAACCATTGCATTCTTGCTGTACCGAGAACCAAATGGAGATGTGCTGAAATATGTTTTAGATCACTTTGGTAGGTGAATGTATGTCATTTGTACCTATATAATAGATCACCAAATTCTATTGTAATTACACATACTGATTGTTCTCATATGTGTAATATTTTGAAGTATGTAAACGAGGAATTGGGACTGCAGTGTGTGTATGCGTGTGTGTAGGTGTGTGTGTGTGTGTGTGTGTGTGTGAGACAAAACATCTCCAGCATCAAAACTCGGAATGTTTATGTTTTGAAAAATTCACAGTAAAACTTGCCAAAGCACAGGGAAAGCTGATTCTACTTGTAAAGAAACACTAGTATAATTGTGACCAAGGACTACCCAAATGCAGCTTGCCTAGCCCAGGGAAGACACTTATGAACTTTTGATTTCTATGAAAAGTGAATTCAGTCTTCAGTCCTGTCTTAGAAAACAAGGATACATTATCTCCAGTCTCTTCTTTTCTTCCCAAACACCATAACCATAATGGTTATTAGGTGGTAGGAGCACATTTTTATGATGTTGATCCAATATGGATTGGTGAAGTTCTGCATATCGTGGGTGTATGCCCACCATATGCCCACCATATAGAAACCCTCCTACACCCTCATCCCCAGTACCTTGTCCGGGTCCTCTGTATGTCAAAAAATATCGAAATCCCTATTTGTTCATATTCTGGATATCTCCTCCCTGTTATTGTTAGAACTCCTGTCCTGCTGTGTGCAGCTTCCAGAATGCCTGTGCACACATGGCAGTGGGACCAGGCTGAAACTCTGAATCTTACCACGAATCCAGCATAGGTCACCATGCCAATTGGTCTACTGGTTCTTCTTGAAGGATGACCTTCTTGTTATTTACGTCCATTGGGATATAGGAAGCCAAAGGAGGCCAGCTGGGCTGATACTTGACAAGAACTTTCACATTTTAGGTACACAAGGGACCAGCTCCATACCTTAGTCCTTGTCCAGATAGACACAGTTTGTCCACTTCTGTTCTTTTTCATAGCTTAAAAGTCAAGGCTTCACCAAAAATTGCACCTAATTTCCTCACTGCATTCCCCAGATTGAGAAAGATCATCAAGAATGTTGTTGGCTTCCTAGGGTGAAGTCATGAAGTGCCTCAGCAAAAGATGTTCATAACAGCGACCTAGGCTTGTCTCTTAGTATTTGTGGAGTCATGAGAGGCACAGGCTGAAACTGTTGGTCAGGAACAGGTGGGATATTTGTTCTGTGGATTTTGGTCAATAAACGTGTATTGCATTCCCCACATAAATCTGTGTCATTTTTTTGCTGTGACATCTTCTGTCAGTGTTTTTGGTATGTCTTCATTATGTAAAGAAGTGCCCACAAATAAAAAATAGGAAGGTGATGATTTGAATCTAAATATCTATCCTCTGTAATAAAATCAGTCTTCTTCCTGTCCCAGTGCTTACAATGATCCCTTATTCCCAATTAAGAAATTTGTGACAATAATGGCAACACGGTGGGTCTTCAGTAACTTCTTTATTCAGTGACACGTAGCAAAAACGGCACCAACCGCCAGCTATGAATCCCGACCTCCCACTGCCACCCCAACATTCCACCTCGCACACTCCAAGCTCTCGTTCTACATTCCACATTCCAACCCACGAAGCCACGCACCTCTCCCCCAACAAATAAATAAAATAAAAAAATACCATTGTTCAATAGAAAATAACCAAATATGAAAACTAATGACAGTATATACACAAATCAAGAACACAATTGAAATTCAACAGTTAATGTAACAAGGAACATAAATAAGTGACCACATCTTTTGTCAGTTACATAGTCTCAAAAACGGCACCGACGCCAGCTATGAATCCCGACCTCCCACTGCCGCCCCAATATTCCACCTCACACTCTCCAAGCACTCGTTTCTACAGTCCACATTCCAACCCACGATGCCACAAAGTTGCAGAGCAGTATTGCATTAGACAATACCGGATCATGGGAAAGTAGCCTTTTTCTTAGATTCCCTCTCTCAGAAGAGGAAGATACAGCGGGGAGGTAAAGGGAGTGCAATAAATCTAGAAGAGGGAAGAGTTGTTCTGCCTGCAAGCCAGAAGGTACCCCGTTGTGTAAGTAGTTACACTTGAGGGATGAATTGAATTAATGGGAATAATCCTATTTAAAGTAGACATCTACTGCCACTAAGTACAGCATGTGCCTTTTACCCACTGCCAAGCCTTTGCTAAGTGTAAACAAAGTATGCCAGGATTTCAGACTGAGCAAAGCGTTAACTCTCCAAAAATCCATTCTATAACCTCCTTGATACATATGTCACTATCAGAATGAAGGACAGGCTTTTGAAATGTATAATCCACTTTTCTAAATTAAATGGTCACAATGTGCATTTTCCTAGGGCACTTTGAGCCTCTTCTACAAAGAAATGTTGTGGTTGTAGGTTCTGAAATATTTTAATACTCTGTGTTTGTGATCACGAAGTCCATTGGGTACATTAATACAGTAATAAAGTCTTAAAAATATTTACTTCTGATGAGAAGACTTTCGCAACCCTTTCTGAATCTCAAATAGGATAGGCTTCCCCTTCTACACTGAGATTAGCTAAATCGGTGTCTATTATCAATGACCGAAATTGCAGCTGTAAATTATTGATAGTGGTGGTAACTGATTTGCAAGGAGAGAACTGTCCCTCTGAATAGTTATGAGTGGCCACAGGAAGAGCAGACAGTGGTCAGGGGGACCACTACATTTTGTCTCCGATGCCTTCTCTGCCTGAAATTGTTTTACAGTGACACCTATCTGTTTAATGGACACAGAGTGGTTTTAAAAAATATATATTTATGCAGGGAATATGAATGGAGGAGTGGAAGTTATGCTATATGTGGCAGCCATAGTCAGGGGTTGCAAAATTTGATGCGCCTAATTAATGTTTGTGAGGCCGAAGGTTTTCCAACATCCTCTTAGTAACCATTCTGTCAAGCGACTATAAGGTGATTGATTGATACATCAGTCACTTGGGAAAAATGCTGGGTAGGTCGCAAACTTTTGGTGTATACAATTTGGACAAACTGGTTTGTGACTTCCCGAACATGTACCTGGAACCGTATGATGATGCCGTTTTCTGTGCTGCGCCAGGACAGCAGTGTTAAGCGGATTTTTTGGGGGGTTTTGAGTTTGTACATCAAAGGTAATGCATGTTTTTTTGACAGTAGACCTTGCAAGAGGGCGTTAGGCACTGTTTCCAAGATTTGTTGTCTGCAAAAAATGCATTAGCTCAGGGATATTTAGATGCAATGTATACGCTCGAGAAAAAGAAGCACAGAGGCCCCTTTTGAGGTAGGGCCCCAGACCTCTAATACTGTGTTCAACTTGTTTAAAGCTGTGATGTTTCCAGCTTGTTTATTCTGAATGCCATTTACACACTATCTGAAACATTATCTCCCTAACCAAGTAGTGCTTCTGGAAGTTACATCACCTCAGATAAATACTACAGGTTTCATTTCTGAGGTAGTGCTGCGCTCTGCTGATGGTTAAATATATAAAGCGTCAGCTGGCAATTGCGGGAGAGGTGCCACATTTCTTAAAGCGTAAGGATACATGGCAACAGACACAATTGAAATAAAAATTTACATTCATAACCCCTGAAATGAATACACTAGCACCATTGTGTATCAAACTATCAGCCCACACACCTTATGTTAACTGACAACATTCAGTGCTCCTGAAGAAGACAATAGTCTACAGAAATAAGCCTTTCATGTTTTTATTGTTTTCAGAAATCAATCCAGTTCTTTAGAAAGCAGACATTGTTGTGCTAGTTAATTAAGAGAGCTCCTGTAGGAAACTGTCTGCGAACAAAGAATTACTCACCTAAAATAAGCATTCTTTTCTACCAGCTGCTGCAGGCTTTTCCGACACATGGTGGAACTGAAAGCCAGAAATCAGTGACCTTTTTTTGGTGTTGTTTTAAGTTAAGTACGGAAATGTTCATGCCATATTGTGTGTGTTCACCTTTTCAGCAAGAAATAGGTGCCCATATTTACAAGGAGCTTGCGCTCGCTGCATCATTTTTTTGACGCAGCCACAGCGCATTCACAACTCCATATTTACAAAGTAAAGCATTTGTGGAAATGCGTCACTTTTATCTCCCGTGCATCTTTTTTAACTTCCGCTACAACCGGATGTGTCAGGTTAAGTTAATCATATGCAAGGTAAGCATATACACTTAGACGCCTTAATGGTTCTGTATAACAGTAATAGCTTCCTCTTGGTGAAGGAAATACCAGCTTGGCTGAAACCCATGAACTCACCTCCCAGCATTCTTATCAAATCAACAATAAAACTGCCAGTACATTCACACTCATTTAGTGACATTATTATAGCAGATTACACCTTCAAAAAGCGCCTCCCTTTTGGTTAAATGTACAATAACATTATAACAGAACGCACGGAAAACTATCATTACCCAGCTACAATAAAGTTTGACCTGGAGTTCCCCATGTGTAACTAAGTGAATTCATTAGGCGTTATCACAGGAGTTTTAAAAACACACTGGTAAGGAGACTAAAGTGAGGAAACATAAGTTTGGATCTTTTCAACACCTAGATAAATCAATTGACACTAATACTTGCCAAACCTGAGAACCTGCAACACAACTGGGACTTAATCACAGATTTGGGGTTTCGCTACTTGGAAGGCCGAAGAAATCATCACCCTATAATTATTGAGAAACTTGGATCTAAGAATATACCAGGGCACACTACTGAATTGAGTTTCAGCAAAACTGCCCTGTATGCTGCTGCCAGAAGATACAGTAAGGATAACACAAATCAGAGGGCATTTGAACAGCTGAGCAAAAAAAGGAAAGCCCATTGCACCCTATTGAGGAAATCAAAATCGAAATTCATAGAACCGGAATAAATACACCTACATTCCCTTCTGTCCCGCAGTAATCAAGACAAGTTCTGGATATACATCAGTGCACTAAATAATAAATTCACTGTCAAAAAGAATAGCATATCAACATTTAAATGGGTAGAACATGTACAGAGGAAACACACAGGTGTGGACTCTCTAGTCCACCATAGAGGTGCGCATAATTGGCAGGATCTAGACTCAGGGACAAACGAAGAGAAAAAAAAAATCCATGAACTCAATCAAGACTCTGTCTATGAAGCCATGAAGGCCATGAGAGCCATCTGGGCCCCGGGTCCCATGGCCTACCAACTGCAATCTTCAAGTCAGACATAGACTTCTGTTCTGACTAGCTTACTCCCTTGTATGTAGACTGTTTTTAATCTGCAGAGGTCCCTCAATCCTGGGAGGAATCCCGCCTCTATTCAATTCACCAAAAGGCATGCACTGACACCCCAAGAAACTACTGGCTAATTGGATGAGGAGGCTAAAATCTAAGCAAAAGACCTACTTCGCAAACTTGTGACATGAGTGGCCAAAGCAAATATTATACCAATTTATCAAACTGGCTTCAGACAACATTCCTCGCCTTGTCATATGTGGCCTACAGTGCTTCCCCTCCGATTCGGGCACCTCTATTTTTGTGCTTTGTGGACTACTCCACTATTTTTGTTGGTGCTGACTGCAATAAGCTTTGGGCAAAGCATGTAGAGTGGGGTGTACCCACCATTCTAAATGGAGCAATCATCTCACTCTACTAAGGCACATGGGTCCGTGTTAGCAGCACAATAGATAACTCAACCAATAAACAAATCTCAACCACACAGGGCCTTAAGCAAGGATGTGTTTTAGCCCCCAGGTTGTTTAACCTTTACAGCACAGACATAGGTTGATCATTGGCAAAGACAAACACAACTCCACCAAAGATCGGCCCTGTTAGGCTTCCTATGACCCGATACACATATGACTTGCTCATTTTGGATCATAAAAAAGTGGGCCTGCAGCACGCGCTTAATGATCTCCATATATACAACACCGCAAACAAGTTGGTGCCAATCCATACTTTTAAAAAAGTGATGATTTTCAGCAGCTGCAAGGACAAGAAAAATTTAAGATGGGGCTGGGCAAACAATCGATCTCATAAACATCCAAATGCAATTACTTTGGTGTCTGGTTGTACTGACACAGGCAAACCAAGCGTACACCTTAAACATATGAGTAGAAAGGCCCAGGCAGTCACATTTGCCTTATGCAGATTATACCATCAACTATATTCACCTGCATCAGAGCGTATCTTGTGAGTAATGCAAATGAATTGCTACCCAAACTTCGTACAGCCAACACGCCTATCTAGGGACATTTTCTCCCGTACTGGAGAGATCTAAGTGCAATGCCGTTTAGGAGGATGCTTCACGTCCCAAAATACAAAAGCTGCTCACTTGGCCTGAATGGTCAAGATCTTGAATGTAAGGCTGCCTTCTTCAAATATTACAATATGTTTTACTACATCAAGCAAACCAGGTACTTTAAAAAAGGCTCCTAAAATGATTTTCACCCCCTTGGTCTTCATACCATTGAAAGGAGGCTTACCATATAAAGGAGGCTCCGAATCTAGATGATAATATGGACACATTGATGGCATTCACATTTCCTTAACTGGGCATAAAGTCAATTTTGAATAAATAGGTTACACCAGTTTCAAGGACGGCCAACTTAGCAACTGTACAAACCATCACATACACCACCCTACTAATAAAATCAGAGGAATAAACAAGATTGCAACCATACCTACAGACTGCACTAAGCAAGAAGACCAGGCACTGCCTTCTCAGAGCGTAATTCATGGTTTTTCCAATCAATGAGTTTCACCCTGAGTGGGCAGCAACATATGGCAACCGGCCCTTTAGATTTTGCAAGTACAGAAGAGAGTCTATGCTTCACTTGGGATGCTTCTGCTCACAGTTCCTAACTGCACACCACACTTTATTAACACCAATGTTTATGCTGAATGGGGGTTTTCACCTGCAACGAACGGTTACAATTTTATATGACTACCACCGTCCCCATGTACTTGGAATGCTTTGTGAAATTTGTTAACATCATTTTTACCATCATCAGGCAGCAAAAGACTTGAAAACCCCAACCATTGCCACCACCGCAAGACAGCCATTTTAAATTTTAATTTGTTTATATCACTCCTTTTCATTACAGAGTTGTATTTTACAGATGTGCACTATTCTGAGACTGCTGCGCACATTTTTTATCGGATCTTACTTCAAACTGATTTATTTTGATTAGTTGTATCAATTTTGAATTAATTGACACAAAATGTATTCTTTCATTAAACAGTTTCTGAGGAGAGAAGTAATGGGAGATGGGGCTTTCCTCGTATGTAGCATTGACTTTTCATTTTGAAGCACTATATTAACACTAGGTTAATAGTTTCCAAACAGTTATGGATCAGCCTAATGGCTCACTCACTAGCTTTTTGCTACAACTAACTAATTCAAATGTTTACTGAGGGTTAAATAATAGTGCATAATCACAAAAATTATGTTAATTGAAACAAAGATGAAAATGGGGGCGCCATTTTCCAATAGCCTTTCGGTTTAATGTATCTTGGGGAGGCTGGCAGGCATCCTTTTGGGTGCCATTAAGAACCCCAAAATAAGAATTGTATGCCACCAGCAGGGGTTTTGCAAAGGGGTTGCCACTTCAGATTACAAGTTGGGAAGACTAACCAAGGTTATCTTCATTCTAAGGGGGGTACCAGTGATGCACTGTAGAAGCACCAGATATGCAGTTTTAAAGTTCCCCTAGGAAGAGGTGAACAGCGAAGGATAAATGGAGCATGGTGAGTTGAAATAATCTCTTTGCTGGACTTCTGCTTTTGATCCTATTGGGGGAGAACATCTTTCTAGTCTATGTCTTGAAGTGGTGACACAGTACTCATTTATTTATGTAACATAAGTATATAACAGGTCTCATGCCAATCCCTTTAGGTATGAGAACAATATTGTTTAAGGACTCTGGAAATTCCAGGAGAACCAGGCTATTGGGCCTCTAAATAAACATTACCTCGGTATTCAAATTTGTGGACTAGAAGACACTCCCACTTTTTACAAAAAGACTCCAGGCAAGGAAGGGCAAGGAAGGGCTGGTTGAATGGGGAGACATAAACCCTATAAAAAGCTGGTAGAAAAGCCTCTACCTATTTAGGAAACTAACAGACACACTTGTGTGGGTAAAAGAATAATGAGGGCTAATAAAAATCTCATTTAAGTGAAGGACGCTTAGGCCAAACCTAGCCACGACTGGTTCTTGAACTTCTTTGCTAATGTAATCAATGATTACATGGTTCTTCTCAATCAAATAAATAAATAAATAAAACTTGACATTGATCAGTTCGGTAGTACATTTCGCTTCAGAGGCCTCTCTGTCTTCTTTTACTTTCCATTAGATTATTCCTGAGCAGGAAAGCCCCAACACAAGGCATTGATATAAATACACATAGTTCACTGGTAATTGTCAAACTCAATTCTGACAAGACGGAAGTCCTCATCTTCGGCTCCACCCCTCCACACAGGATGACTCCTGCTGGCCTGCCACTCTCGGAACCGCACCGACTCCCACCGACCACGCACGCAACCTAGAATTCATCTTGGACCCCTCACTATCCATGACCCAGCAAGTCAACGCCATCTCCTCCTCCTGTTTCAACACCCTCCGCATGCTCCGAAAGATTTACAAATGGATACCCACCGAAACCAGAAGAACAGTCACCCAAGCCCTCGTAAGCAGCAAACTGGACTATGGCAATGCCCTCTACGCAGGAACCACGGGCAAACTCCAGAAGAGGCTGCAACGCATCCAGAACGCCTCCAGACACCTCATCCTTGGTATCCCCCACCTCTGCCACATCACAGACCACCTGAAAAACCTGCACTGGCTCCCAGTCAACAAGAGAATCACCGTCAAACTCCTCACCCATGCTCACAAAGCACTGCAGAACACCAGACCAGAATACCTCAACAGACGACTCTCCTTCTACACCCCGACCCGGCATCTCCACTCCTCTGACCTCACACTCACAACCATCCCACGTGTCTGCAGAACTACAACTGGCGGTAGATCATTCTCGCACCTCGCCACCAAAACATGGAACACTCTTCCCACCCACCTGCGCCAGACAAAAGACCACCTAACTTTCAGGAAGCTCCTCAAGAACTGGCTGTTCAAGCAGTAGCAGCACCTCCCCCCCAAGTCCTGCCCCCCCTCCTCAGCACCTTGAGACTGTTACAGGTGAGTAGTGCGCTTTACAAATCCCTTGATTGAGGATCAAGGTGAGTGAGCAATGTGCTCTTTTCTGCACACAAAAAAGTTTCACAATATAATTTCCTCTAACCATGCACTCTGCAGCCTGCTTCAATGCCACATTGCACAAGCAGTTTACATTTTTATTCTATTTGTTGCCACTCAAAAGAACTTTCTAATCGTTATCTCTACTTCATCTTCAAAAAATAATTCTAATCCATTGTCATTATTTTGCGTTATTCCATTCTTCATTCTGTCCCTTGTCAATATTTTAATTCAAAATAACCTTCAACAACGTCAGCTCTTTTTTAACTCCAATTGTAAATACTTGATATTTGCTTCAATGCTTTTCAAACATAATGCAGATTTTCTTCAGACGAAATATCAATCATTTCTAATTATGTTTTCCATTGTAACCTAAAGTGAGAAATTAAAACATACCTCGATCAGATTCACGTTGTATTCACAAACCATATAAACCTTATACACCCTTTCCTGGATCACTGCACTGCCTGCATACAATCTACTATCAGTGTTTCAAACACACGGCTCTCCTTCCCATAATTGATATCTGCCTCTTAAATCACATGTTCACATAGTGTCTAACACGTTTCTGCTCTCCCAAAGCTTTGACATATTTTTGTACTCAAGAATAATCATTTAAGAAATGACCACATTGTGGTCTAAACTTCACCTATAGAATTAACCCTCTTAACTAAATCTGTTCTAACTTGGCAGTTCCATTTCAAATATTTAATTTATTTCACTGTAGTCAAAATGAAATAAACACTTGAGACCCCGAATGTTGTTTGAAACTGAACACACATTGTCCCTTTGTAAGCACCCGTATACAATAAGTGCTATAGCAAATTTAAATTGGTCCAAATGGAATTGTATACACTGAGGTTTCTTTTGCAATAAGCCAATGGCTGCTCTTTCAAAACCTTTAAAGACTTGACATACAGTGGGATTTTGTGATCCTAAACCATACTTAAACCATTTAGAGACAGTTCATTGTCTTCAGGAATACCACAACATCTCACATACTTTCTTCTGTTTAAAATTCATTTCTCCTGATTAATGCAGCGCTTGAACCCTAATACATTTTAACCAATGTAACTGCCCTGATAATCTACAAATTGTATTACTGATCAAAACGTTTCCCAAAAACTAAACGGCGAGTACACTGAAACAAAACAAAATTCAATTATGTACTGACCAATGTTACTGGCCTAATTTGTGCCAAAATATTTCCCTAAAGATCACTAGGGAGAGCCTTCAATCCTACCTAGTATTCATAAATTAAACTGGGCTAACATGCTTTACAACACATAATTTGTCACTAAATGCAACATAAATCCTTTGAGGGATATCTTTCGAACCCTTTTCTAATGTGGTCTTGTTATTGTACCAACTTTTAACAAATCTTATGAATTTTAAGACACATGGTTTGGCATTACTTTAAATAAGATGACTTCCGAGCCGTAAGTGCTCTTCAAATTATTTTTGACCAATTGTATTGACCTTGACCTAATATGCTAAAAATGGAACACTAACCATGCAATGATACAATACATTACTGGAAATGACCCATCCCTCTTTCTGATGTTATGTATTTTAAAACACACTAGGCCTCATTTATGAGGCGCTAGTGACACACTGTGCCACTAGAGTGTAATTTATTTTTGGCTCCGGTGGCACAGTGTGCCAGCCCCTATTTAAAAGGCCTTGCAAAGCCTCCTTGCATGGCTTTTCATGGCCTTGTAAATATGAATCCTTTCATGCATAACACTGTGTGAAAGGGACATTCCATGGGTGTTGCTTGGGGTGTTCCCATGCAACAACCATGGAACCTGAAGGAATCTGACGCATTTGCAGGTTTGCAACTCTGGGAATGCGTCAGATTCCTACACCACCTTAGGGGTGGTGTAGGAATGACTCAACGAGGAGAAATTTTGTTATTTCTCCCAGTTTTTTCCTTTCTTTGTGTGCTGCATCCTGCAGCATTCATAGAAAGAGGAAAACACCTCTAGTAATTGTTTTTGCGCAGGAAGGTGTACCTTCCTGTACAAAAACAATCATCTCTGCAAAGCAGAAATCCTTGCATCATGGTGCAAATTCACCTGCGTTGGCGCTAGGCTGCAATTTGTGCACCAGCACAGGGGGACAGGACAGAAATGTGCGCCGTATCTCATAGATAAAGCACATTTCTGCCCTTTCCCGGTGGCGCAGTGCATTTGCTGCACTGCCCTGTGCCACGGGCCTCGTAAATGATGCCCACAGTTTGGTAATCGTTTCTCAAAATTCCTTGAAGGAATATCATCTATATGCTCTTCTTAATTTTCATCAAATACTACAATACTGCAAGCAAAGCTTCCAATTTAGTAAGAAAAATCATTGCAGCATCTGTCAATTATTTGTCTGGCAATTTGTTTTGGAGAAACCCCAGGATGCTTTGTAAAGGGGTATATAAACTGTAACAATTATTGGCCAATATTACTGTTGTTTTGCCAAAAATGACACAAAATTGGCACCAAAATTCGATGGGTGGGGCGAACATCTCCCTACCTGCAAAGCAGTATTTTAATCCTAACAAGTTTTAACTAGTTTAACAAAAATGCTTTCAAATCCAGCATCCGTCACTCAACTTCCCCAAAGTTCCTGTCTTCAAATCCTTTAAATAAGGTATTCGCTTCTAAATTTACCAATAAATTTCTTAGTTCGAACCCACCATTTCCTTTGTAAAATGTTGTTTTTTAGGGGCGAGCACAAAGTGCTCCGTCCCCTGTTGTAATCTCTCTTTGGGCTTCTAACCACCTCCATGTCACATCAGTCACTTTAATTGGTTCACCTTTTAAAATCCGCTTGCTTTCATTAGTGAAAGGCATGCGTAAGTCATGCCTTTTCCGGTGTTTAGCCCTCCTTGAGCGCACCGATCACCTACTGAAAACATACGAAGCTCAATTGTTTCTGTCTGGTTTCTGGACTACTTTTTCTCTTTATTTCACAGCGCGATCTCGCTGGGCAGTAGTCTAGCGCTTTGCATGACATCGATCCTGTTACATAGGTAATTGCACTTTTGCCGGTTATATAGATAATTGCACTTTTGATGGTTACATGGATAATTGCAATTTTGCAGATAGGTTTCACTGCAAGCAAACTTTTATTTCCCTTTGTGTGTCTGCTTTGCGCTGATGGCGGCAGTTGGCTCTCTTATGTGAAACTCTTACTTTTCAGTTTATATGGCAAGAAAAGTCTGGTTAGTTATGTGAAACTGTTTTACTTTAAATTTTCAATTTATGTAGCAAGAAAAGTCCGGTTAGGAGTTTGCAATGCTAATAGCTCTAACTCGAGCAAACGGGAGACCCATTGTATTGCAAACGCTTGTATTTAAATTTTCATGCTTTGAATGTTATCACATTGTGCGCCATTAAAGGCGTTTCTTATTTTGATTCCCAAACCGAAACATGCCTACCTTCCAAATATTTTCAAACTCCTGAAGGGTAGTGACCAATTAAACGAGCTTTTCTTGCTTAAAATGCACTATTTGCAACTAAGTCCACCGAAAATTCCTTTGGGAGGCCTACTCATCTGTAAACCAGATCTTACTTTGGAATGTAGGTAAAAGTAATTGCAACCTTCTTAGAACATGTCATTATTTTGAATGCTTCATGAAAACAGAAAAAAATTACCTATTAACATTCATTGTATGACCCGCTAGTTATTATTACGTATGTTCTAACAATCATTCGCCCATCATCTGTACATTTCTGAGTTCCATTAAAGAAGGCTGTTGCTCACCATGCGTTTTAGATGCATATGTTGCTCTTAGGCAGCAAAAGACCGCAGATCCTGATTAAAGATGGCGCTGGAACATATGTGTAAACTAAAGGCCTGATTTATGAAAAGTTAGCGCCGCCTCATAACTCAGGCCCTAAATCTGAGAAATATGCATTCTGTCTTCGGGGGTGCAGAGAGGAACTGGATAAATATGTGGAGGAAGACAATGTTGAACACGCAGAGACAGGTGGAAAATTGTCTGACTCCTAAAATACGGGTCTGTGAAATATTGAACCATACAGTCTTCAGAAAACTATAAACTGTGGTGTAAACACACATACACAAAATACAATGATATGCACAGTTGAGTGCTAGATCTTAAACAAATGCATATGTGTTAACCGGGTTGCTCGTCGGTTGTCCCATCAGTCAAAACAGGGGTATATTGTTGTGGCAGGTACTTGCCCAACACGTTTTAGCTGTGGAATTCGAAGCTCTGCTTTCATTAGAATGGAACACTTCTGCTAGTAGTTCACACCCCGTGGCAGCAAGGCTCCCTCGGTGTTCAAAAACGCGTGCCATTTCCACTTCTAAATGCTCATTAATCAAAGTCTGATTATTGTAATTTTAATGAATGTTTATCTTATTTTCTTCCTGAAATTGAATTACTCTTGTTTTTATAAAATTCATTAGGGAGTGCCTTCTTCTCTGCAGTCTGCCACTCATCCCTTTTTTGATGTGAAAATTCAATTCATTATCACTGAGCTTCTAATATGGATTCCACTTTGGGGAGAAATTGGTGAAAGGAAATCCGACGGCCCAGATTTGCACTGCGTGGTCCTAGAAATACGTACTCAACACATGACCAACTGTATCCGCGAAGGCGCTGGGTTTCTTTGTAACCTTGCGCCAAATTAGCAATCGTGTCCTCTAAACGATTGAGATATTGGATTTTAAGCTTGTGTTAAGAATATACAGACCAGCGCTGGAAGTTATGTTTTTTCAATAAATACATTTTAAGGTTGAATGAAATGGTGTTTTTGGTAAATAGGTGGAGTTAGCAGACAAAGGTCAAGAAATCATGGAGAAATGAACAGGGCTAGAAAGTCGCATACTTAGGGCCATATTTATACTTTTCGACGCACAACTGCGCCAACGCGTTAGCCGGCGCTGCGGAGTGGTGTGTGTAAAAAAAAATGACACACACCAGGCAGCGCCGGCGTAGGGGAAAATGGAGCTTGGGCGTCTAAAAATGGGGCAAGTCAGGCTGAGGCAAAATTATCACCTCAACCCAATTTGCGCCATTTTTTTTTTACGCCCAGACACCATTAACATGACTCCTGTCTTAGCAAAAACAGGAGTCATGCCCCCTTGCCCAATGGCCATGCCCAGGGGACTTTTGTCCCCTGGGCATGGTCATTGGGCATAGTGGCATGTAGGGGGGCACAAATCAGGCCCCCCTATGCCACAAAAAAATAAATATATATACTTACCAGCACTTACCTTAATGTCCCAGGGGTGGGTCCCTCCATCCTTGGGCGTCCTCCTGGGGTGGGCAAGGGTGGCAAGGGGTGTCCCTGGGGGCATGGGAGGGCACCTCTGGGCTCCTTCCGATCCCACAGGTCCCTTAACGCCTGCCCTGAGCAGGCGTTAAAAAATGACGCTAACGCGGCTAGACGTCATTTTTTTTGACCCGCCCACTCCCGTGCGTCATTTTTGCACAGGAGTGTAAATAAGGCGCACAGGCCTGGGAGTCATTTTTTAGACGGGAACGCCTACCTTGCATATCATTAACGCAAGGTAGGTGTCCATGCTAAAAAATGATGCAAACTCCATGAACTTTGGCGCTAGACGCGTCTAACGCCAAAGTATAAATATGGAGTTCATTTTGCGTTGAATTTGCGTAAAAAAAACGACGCAAATCCGGCGCAAACAGAGTATAAATATGGCCCTTAGCGTCTGAAAGTCATAAAAAATAAGAGGAAGAACCCAGCTTAAGGAAATAATGCTCTCGGTTGCAGTTTTACTGCTTCTGCAAACACTTTCTGGTCAAAATGAGCAACTGCCAAATAGCAACAAATTTAATGGAATTCACATAATCCACTGTTCAGGAGTCTTACCAGATCTGTCCACATAACATTTCACCCAGGCATAATCATTATAAGAAACATAACTCAACAGGGTTCTTGTGATCTATGGTTTTGGTTGTTTTCTATGGCTCTAAACCATTCGCTGCCAGTTCTTTTCCCCCTCAGGTGCCAGGCTATTTTGGGCAGTTTGCGCTTAGGCCCTCATAACTTTTTGTCCACATAAGCTACCCATGCCAAATTTGCATCTTTATTTTCCATCTCACTAGGGATTCTAGAGGTACCCAGAGTTTGTGGGTTCTCCTGGAGGAGACCAAGAAATTAGCCAATATACAGCAAAAAAAAAGTAAAAAAAAAAAAAAAAGAAACAAGGGCTGCAGAAGAAAGGTTATGTTTTTTTCTCTGAAAATAGCATCGACAAAAGGTTTGCAGTGCTAAAAGCACCACGTTCCCAGCTTTCAGGAACAGGCAGACTTGAATCAGAAAACCAAATTTTTCAACACAATTTTGGCATTTTACTGGGACTTACCCCATTTTTACTTTTTTTTTTAGCTTTTAGCCTCCTTCCAGTTAGTGACATAAATGCATATGAAACCAATGCTGGATCCCAGATAGCTAAACATTTCTGAAAAGTAGACATCATTCTGAATTCATCAAAGGGTCATTTGTGTCAATCCTACAAGTTTTTCTTACAGAAAATAACAGCTGAAATAAAAAGATATTGAATTTGAGTTGAAAAAAAAACCAGGCATTTTTCTCCATGTTTTACTCTGTAACTTTTTACTGCGATGTCAGATTTTTTAAACCAATATACCGTTTTGTCTGCTGGACTCTTCTGGTTGCGGGGATATATGGAGCTTGTAGGTTCATCAAGAACCCTAGATAGCCAGTAAATGAGCTGCACCTTGCAATGGGTTTTCATTATATACCTTGTAAACAGCAATTCATTTGGTGAAATATAAAGAGTGAAAATAGGTAACAAGGAAACCTTTGTATTTCCAAAAATGGGCACAAGGTAAGGTGTTGAGAAGCAGTGGTTATTTGCTCATCTCTGAATTCTGGGGTCCCTATAGTAGCATGTGAATTACAGGGTACTTCTAAAATAGATGTCTTTTTTACACTCTGTCTTACAGTTGGAAGGAAAAAATTTAGAGAAAGACAAGGCTCAATAACACTGTTTTCTGTCTTCCCCCAATTCTTCCGATAAAAATGGTACCTCACTTGTGTGGGTAGGCCTAGTGCCCGCAACAGGAAACGCAACATGGACACATCACATGTTTACATTGAAATCTGACGTGTTTTTTGCAAAGTGCCTAGCTGTGGATGTTTGCCTCTAGCTCAGATGGCACCTAGGAACCTACCAAACCTGTGCATTTTTTAAAACTGGATATACAGGGGGAATCCAGGATGGGGTGACTTTTTGGGCTCTCACCAGGTTCTGTTACCCAGAATCCTTTGCAAACCTCAAAACGTGGGAAAAAAACACTTTTTCCTCACATTTCGGTGATAGAAAGTTCTGGAATCTGAGAGGATCCACAAATTTCCTTCCACGCAGCATTCCCCTAAGTCTCCAGATAAAAATGGTACCTCACTTGTGTGGGTACGCCTAGTGCCCCCGATAGGAAACGGCCGAAAACGCAACATAGACACATCACATTTTTACAATGACAACTGATGTGCTTTTTGGAAAGAGCCTAGCTGTGGATTTTGGTCTGTAGCTCAGCTGGCACCTAGGAAAACCTACCAAACCTGTCCATTTGTGAAACTAGACACTTAGGTGAGCCCAGGATGGGGTGAACTGTGGCGCTCTTACCAGGTTCTGTTACCCAGAATCCTTTGTAAACCTCAAAATTTGACAAAAAAACACTTTTTCTTCACATTTCGGTGATAGAAAGCTCTGCAATCTGAGAGGAGCCGCAAATTTCCTTCTACCCAGCATTCCCCCAAGTCTCCCGATAAAAATTGTACTTCACTTGCGTGGGTAGGCCTCGTGCCCGACACAAGAAAAGCCCCAAAATGCAATATGGACACATCACATTTTTACATTGACAACTGACGTGTTTTTGCAAAGTGCTTAGCTGTGGTTTTTTCATCTGTAGCTCAGTCAGCACCTAGGAAAACCTAGTGAACCTGTGCATTTTTTTAAACTAGACACCTAGCAGAACCTAAGATGGGGTGACTTGTGGTGCTCTCACCAGGTTCTGTTACCCAGAATCCTTAGCACAGTTCAAAATCTGGCAAAAGAGAACTTTTTCCTCACATTTCGGTGATAGAAAGTTCTGGAGTGTAACAGGAGCCACAAATATCCGTCCACCCAGCAAATCCCACAAATCTCCCGATAAAAACAGTACCTCACTTGTGTGGATAGGCCCAGTGCCGGTGACAGGAAATGCCCCAAAACACAACATGGACACATCATATTTCCCAAAGAAAACTGACGTGTTTTTTGCAAAGTCCCTAGCTGTGGATTATGGCCTCAAGCTCAGACGTCTCCTAGGAAAACCTTCCAAACTTGTGAATTTGTTAAACTAGTCACCTAGGGAAACTCCGGATGGGTTAATTTGTGATGCTCTCACCAGGTTCTGTTACCGAGAATCCTTAGCAAACCTCAAAATTTGGCAAAAAACACCTTTTCCTCACATTTCGGTGATGCAAAGTTGTGGCATCTGAGGGGAGCCACAAACTTCAATCTACCCAGCTTTCCCTAATGTCTCCAGATAAAAATGGTACCTCACTTGTGTGGATAGGCCTAGTGCCCGCAACAGGAAATGCCCCAAAACACTTTGTGGACACATCAAAATGACCAAATACAAAACTACCTGCTTTTGCGGGTGGCACCTGCATTTTTGGTCCTGGGCTCAGCAGCCATCTAGGGAAACCTACCAAACCCAGACATTTTTGAAAACTAGACACCCGAGGGAGTCCAAGGTGGTGTGACTTGTGCGGATCCCCCCAGTGTTTTCTTACCCAGAATCCTCAGCAAACCTCAAATTTAGCTGAAAAATAAAAAAAATCCTATATTTCTGTGTGGGATCACTGCACCAGGACAAACTTCCTACCACCCAACATTCCCCTCAGTCTCCCAGTAAAAATGATACCTCACTTGTGTAGGTGGGCCAAGTGCCTGTGACAGGAAAGAGACAAAAACATGTTGAAAATGAAGGGGAACCAAAGCGGGTCCAAAAGGGCAGTTTGAAAAAAAAAAACATTTTTAGGCTGACAAGTGGGGCGGAATTTTTATCGGTATAGATGTGACAATGCCAGGTGGTAGAAATGTTGTGGCTTCCTGCAGATTCCGGAACCTTCCATCACAAAAATGTGGGAAAAATGTGTGATTTCGACCAAAGTTGAAGGTTTGCAGAGCATTGTGGGTAAGAAAATGGTGCAGGGTGCATGTGAAGCACACCACCCTAAATTCACCCAGATGTTTAGTTTTCAGATGTGTCTAGGTCTCATAGATTTTTCTACATGGCAATGTCCCAAAGTCCAAAAAGTGCAGCCCTTGCCATTTCAAGTGGGACGATTTTGAGAATTAGCCAAGCTCTCATGGCCCAAATATGAAACCAAACCCAAAATAATCAAGTGTCCTCTTGCTCGCCATGGGATAAGATCTTTCTAGTGTATGGGGGAGAGCTGATAGACTGTTACCCCCTTCAGTTCCGGTGGGGGCATAACCATGCCCATACTTGTTGGTACCCACCACCCCACAATTGTTTCGTTAAATTCTCTGGCATCTAGTAGGATTTCTGCCCCCCTAGAGAGTGGATCGGGGGTAATTGCCCCATCTGCCCACCGGTGGGAGGAACAACTTTGTCCCCATTTATTTGTGGTGGGGGTATACCCATAACCCCACCCTCTTTTGTAAAAAACAAAATCTTCCCTGGTCTCTGGTGGGCTTTCTGGTCCCCTTTGAGACAGATAGGCCTTACAAAAATAGTCTGATATGCCCACAATGGGGACAGAAATGGGCAACAGTTATGTTCCCCCATGGGAGCGACCCTTGCCGAAGGGACTAGCCCCCCAAACAAAACACACATGCACACAAACACCAATCCCTGGTACGTAAGTTGTTCCCCCTGAGGGCAGATCGGCCTAATAGAAATAGGCCGATCTTCCCCCAAGGCTAAAGGGTCACTCCCCTTGCTTGGAACTGACTTAAAAAAAAAAAAAATCCTTGGTGTCTAGTGGGTTTTTTCCCCCTTTGGGGGTGGAATGGCCTAAGAAATATTGGATGAACTGCCCCAAGGTGGGCAGAAATGGCCTAAAATAAAATTACCCCCCCAGGAGAATGACCCTTGCCTAAGGGGTCGCTCCCTGTCTGAAAAAAAATAAAAATCCCTGGTACCTAGTGGTTTCTGCCCCACCCGGGGGCAGATCAGCCTAATTACAATAGGCCAATCTGCCCCCAGTGGGGTCAGAAATGTCCTAAAACACATTTTTCCCCCACGGGAGCAAACCTTGCCTAAGGGTCGTTCCCCTTATGGGACGTAAAAAAAGAATCCCTGGTGTCTAGTGGTTTCGGCGCCCAAGGTGGGCAGAAATGGACTAAAATAAAATTGCCCCCAGGGGAGCGACCCTTGCCTAAGGGGTTGCTCCCCATCTGTAAAAAAACAAAAAAATAAAAATCTCCATTTATTTGGGTTGGGGGTATGGCCATAACCCACCCTCTTTTTTTTAAAGAAAATCTTCCCTGGTCTCTAGTGGGCTTTCTGCCCCCCCACCCCCGGGCAGATGAGCCTTACAAAAATAGGCCGATCTGCCCCCAAGTGGGGGGGGGGGGCAGAAATGGCCAACAGTAATGTGCCACCTTGCTTAAGAGGTAGCTCCTCATTAGTAAAAAAAAAAAAAAAATCCATGGTGCCTAGTTGTTTCTGCTCACCTTGGAGGTTGATCGGCCTAATTAAAATAGGCCAGTGTGCCCCAAAAGGGGGCAGGAATGGCCTAAAATGAAATTGTCCTTCAGGGGAGAGACCCTTGCCTAAGTGGTTGCTTCACATTAGTAAAAAAATAAAAAAATCCCTGGTGCCTAGTGGTTTCTACCCCCTGGGGGGCAGAGCAGCATAATTAACATAGGCTGCTCTGCCCCAAAGGGGGCAGAAATGGCCTAAAATAAATTTTCCCCTTGGGGCGCGCCCCTTGCGTGAAACTGATGTGAAAAAAAATCCCTGGTGTCTAGAGGTTTCTGCTACCCTTAGGGTTAGATTGGCCTAAGAATAATTGCCCGCTCTGACCCAAAGGTGGGCAGAAGTGGTATAAAATAAAATAGCCCCCCAGGGGACCGACCCTTGCCTAGGGTCGTTTCCCGTCTGTAAAAAAATAAAAAATACAAAATCCCTGGTGCCAAGTGGTTTTGGCCCCCATAGGGGCAGATCGGCCTAATTAAAATAGTCTAATCTGCCCCCAAGGGGGCAGAAATGGCCTAAAATAAATTTACCCCTCAGGGGAGTGACTCTTGCCTAAGGGGTCGCTCCCCTTGAGTGAAACTGATGTGAAAAAGAAATCCCTGGTTTCTAGTGGTTTAGGGAAGATTGGCCTAAGAAAAATTGGCCGATCTGCCCCCAAGGTGGGCAGAAGTGGTATAAAATAAAATAGCACCCCAGGGGAGCGACCCTTGCCTAAGGGGTCATTTCCCATCTGTAAAAAAAAAAAAACAAAAAAAAATCCCTGGTGCCTAGTGGTTTCTTCCCCCCTTGGGGGAAGAACAGCCTAGTTAAAATAGGCCAATCTGCCCCAAAGGGGCCAGAAATGGCCTAAAATATTTTTTTCTCCAAGGGGAGCGACCCTTACCTAAGGGGTCGCTCCACTTGCGTGAAAATGACGTAAAAAAAATCCCTGGTGTCTAGTGGTTTTTGTCCTCATTGGGGGCAGATTGGCCTAAGATAAATAGGCCGATCTGCGCCCAAGATGTGCAGAAGTGGCATAAAATAAACTTTCCCCCAGGGGAGCGACTCCTGCCTAACGGGTCGCTCCCCTTGCGTGAAACTGACGTAAAAAAAAAATCCCTGGTGTCTCGTGGTTTCTGCCCCCCTTTGGGGCAGATGGCCAAAGCAAAATGGGCTGATCTGCCCTTAAGGAGGGCAGAAATGGCCTAAAATAAAATTGCCCCCCAGGAGAGGGACCCTTGCCTAAGGGGTTGCTCCCTGTCTGTAAAGAAAAAGAAAAAAGAAAAATCCCTTGTGGCTACTGGTTTCTGCCTCCCTCTGGATGCAGACCAGCCTAATTGAAATAGGCCTATCTGCCGCCGAGGGGGGCAGAAATGTCCTAAAATAAATTTCCCCCTCCACCCAGGGGAGCAACCCTTGCCTAAGGGGTTGCTGCCCTCCTATAAAAAAATAAAAAGTAAACAATCCCTGGTGTATAGAGGTTTCTGCCCCCCCCAACGGGTGCATATCTTTCTAATTACAGTTTTCTTTGACATCTACTAATAGGCACTGGACTTTCCTTTCTTCTCAGTAAGAAGAAAAAGGACCAACGTAATTCAGTAAACTGCTCGCCACAATTGAGCCTGTGTTCAATGGCATAGTGGTCATCAAGTCCCCAATGTATGCATTGCACCACCTTGAAAATTTGGTGTTGCTTTTTTGGCCATCTAACTCCACATTAGCATATAAAAATGATGCTAATGTGTTGTTAGGATGGCGCTAGGGGCTCTTGAATCAGCCGCCAAGTTTGTTGAAGTAAGAATGCTTGTAAGACTGCCACTCACCATAAATGCTTTTGACGGCATAGCAGCTCTTGCAGAATGTGCCCCAAATTAAAAAAATATCTATACCTTCTTTTTCCATGACCATTTTGACTCATCTTGCCAGAGTTGGACAAAACACTGCCTTATATGGATACCTAAATGAAATGAACAATTGAGCATTCTCTCCAATTCTCAGTTCTTCTCTTGTACTCTTTCAAGCATTTTACTGTACACTATTTCTATTTTTATTCCATACATGGATAAAGAATAGTTCTTGACATGCCCTTTTTTTCTTCCTGATATAAAGGCAAACACCCTGCAGAACAGAAAACTCTTCTAAAGCCCTAATATCAAAGACTCCTCTGAATGAAACTAAACAAGGTAAAATAGTTCCTTTTAATGTCAAAGCATTCAAAGACAAGAATTCATTGTCAGTACAGGAGACCAACTCCTTCAGAACGTCATCAACATCCCATATAGAGGAATTCTTTCAACCTAGTTATACTTTCATTTGTACACTTCTTATCAATCTTGTCTCAGCATCCAATGTCCTATAGGCAATCAATTGACTAATTCATGTCCCACTGAAAATGCTGACCTACACAAATTTATAGAACTAAAAGAACTTTCTTTCAAAAATACTTCTGGTAAATAATTTACCACATTCAACACAGGTGCTGAAATGGGATCCAAATCCCTAACATATCCACCACTTCCATGCCAATCGGTATACCTTCATTGTGCCTATGATCCTTTGATGAGTTTAGTAGCCTCCAACAATAGTCAAGACACCTGCCATACTCTCCTGAAATCATCCATGCCATCAACTGCATTTGCCCATTCTATGCCAAATTGTGGCATTTCCCTCCTGGGGTCGACAACAACCTCGCACAATCTGTCAGAAGTACAGGATTGTTGATCAGTAAACTCATTACAGCAGGAAGCCACACTTGTGAATGCCAAAATGGAGCTACCAACAACAGATCTGCCTGATCCTTCCTCACTTTCATCAATACCCGCTGTATCATAGAGAATGAGGGAATTGCAAAATTGCGGGTCGTACCCCACTATTGCAAAAATGCATCTACTGAACATGCTTTGGGATCTAGTTTCCAACTGCAAAAAAACAGAAGCAGATCATTCAGTTTTCTTGCAAAGAGATCCATGGATAATGGGCCCCATCTGATCTAATGCCTTGAACACATCCCTTATTAACATTCAATAATTTTAATTCCACAGACTCCTTGAATTTTAAACTGCCACAGCATTACTGAGCCCAGGCAAATGCTAGTGATTTCAATAAAATAAAACCTTTTAATTAATAACCTGTATGAGTGAATTGTAGGCCTAACTAAACACTGCATTTTAAACATGCATTTTCTTTTTCTAAACTGCGTGACCTGCATTTGCTTGACTTGCTAACGTTAACAAGTTCCAAACTGCCATAACGCAGCTGACAGGTTTCTTTTGAGACTTTTGCTCTTTGAATGACTTAACATGACACAAACTTCCTATGCTAATAAAGACCAGCTATATTTTCTATTCCTTTTTACCACTTGACCTGCTTTGGAATCTCAAACTTGCTAAACTAAACTTAAAATTTGATTCCTTATGAATAGGTTTTACAGTGCAGATGTGTGAGAATCAAAAATGACCTAAGCTGTTTACGCAAAAGGTTCACACGATACAATAATGCATCACTATACGCATGCTTAACTTGCTACAGAGATATTCTCTTGTGTTGCTATGGCTGGCACATTCTTTCATTTTGGTACAGCCCAATCTTAGAGGCTAGACAGACTCTCAGACCATTGTTCCTTTTTGCCACTTTATGCTCTTTTCTTGATATTCTCTGACTCAGATGGTTCTCTGTTGCTGAGCCGTGATTGCTCTCTACGAGAAAACTATTTATGAGTTACTCAAAACCAGTGTATTGAGCCCAGATTTGGAGCAACAGGTGTCACCCACAGTGGGTCAGACTCAGTCTCCCATACTGTGGATGATCCTGCTGTTCAAAATCCAGTAGTCGCATTAGAATAATGAGAGCCTACGTGACATGGCGGCGCCAACGTTTGGTCAGGCTCTAATTTCCGGGTCCTCCGGAGTATCTCTGTCGCATTATATATAATGACACCTCAATTCCGTATGCGGAGACGTCCGTGGTACTGAGGATTTCCACCACAACTGTGTAGGTAATCCTATTACAACTGGTGGTTGTTCAAGCTTGAACTTTAAAAGGAAACCCCATTTTAGCGTGCCTTCTCTGAACTCATAGTGTTACTATCATGTCGAATCCCCAAAATGTACAAATAGCTGTTAACATGAGACAACCTCTCACAGCACACTTATTAGCAAATGGCCTAACGGCCCAGGGAGGTCCAGTCACGTTCGTGGTGGACGCCCATGCAGCTTATAGAAAATAACTTTTTTACTCTTGTTCACATTTCCAGCAGTTGATGGGAACACAAATACATTTCACCAATATAAACCTGCGAACGCGCCTGGACAATACAGAGCGTACGCTTATTTAGAGATTCCTCTATCTTATCAACAACATAATAATTGGCTTGATGGCGCCCTACCCCATACAATACTACCAGTAAGGTTAGGTCCACTAAGTAATGACGGTCCTACCTGGCCTTTATTGGCCACCTATACACCACATCCTGCGGTTGGGAATTTAGCAGTAGCTGAGGTTCGTCGCTTATACATTGAGTTAATAGCAATATATAGACGAGTAGTACAATTCGTGATGCAAATATTAAATACAAACACAGCACGTGCTACTCCAGCACACCCACATGCAGTAACGCAGGTATAAATCCTGCGACTGTACATTCGATTATGGGTAAAGTCCCCGCCAAACGAGAAGTAACTCAGTTTTGGTTAGCATAGAAAATTAATACGCTGGAGGCAGTATTTGCTCATACGGGACCTCAGGATAAACATAGAATATTAACAATGTGCTTGCCCTTTGGGATGGTCCCTACAGTGGAAAACTGTAACACGTGGGGTACTGTATTTGCCGCACTCTACACCACTGCACACGGTACACGACACTTGCCAATTTACCGGAAGTGCTGAAACAAATTCAAGATGAATATGGGGCTGCCCTGGCCCTAGATTTGGGGATGCAACTGATGGGCAACTTTGCCACAGTATCCTCAATCATATGAAGTAACCTCAAAGGGGAAGCAGTCACGCTTGCAGTGCGCGTGTGGCTCCGTGACGTTCCGCAACAATACCAAGAACGAGAGCTGCTTAAATAATAGCGGAAACATATTCAAGTATCGGTCGGGATAGCCTAGGGGCCAGACCACAAAAACCTAAATTCCTGGGTAAATCAAATAAAGATAACTCCAAACAGCAACCTGAGGGTAATAAGAAACGCTGGAATAAAAAGCAACAAACGCCTAAAAAAGAATGGCGAGAATCGCCACGTATGGAGACTGACAGAATAGATATAATCTCAGAAATAGAGATAATATCAAAATGCTGAATAGATATCAATATACTGATACACGCCAATCTCGTTTCTTTCAGGACTCATCGGAAAAGAGAAATGAGAGAGGTGGGCGGTCAGAGCGAAGAACAGAATACGTGAAACTGAGACAGGAATCACAGAGCTCTTCGGAGGTTTCTGTCAAAAAGGAAAAGAAACCTGCCCAACAAAAACAACAATTTAAAAAGAAAAAAGTGGCAGCAGTCGCAGTTCGACATGCCACACAGGAAGAGGGTCCTCTTGAAGAACAAGAACTGGTCTCTAGCACTGCTAGACAGCCCGGCAGAGGTCACAATAGTTCGTCGGAATCTTCTAGAGCATCTGGAGGTGAAAGCAACTGATGACTTTATACAAGTAGAAACAGCGGACATGTGTGTCTCCAAGCCTGATAGGGTGTACAAAGTAATGCTGCAATTAGAAGGAGACATTGAACGCACAGTAAACACAATCTTTTGGGATCGCGTAGTAAAAGTGTATGATGTCTTGTTGGCCGAAAAAGATTGGCTGCCTGACTTTGTCCGTACCTGCCCATATGGAGAAGATGTCATTAAGCCTTCCTTCTCGCCCCTAATTCCAGAGGAACTCACTGAATCCTATACCGTTGAAAGGGCTCTAGCACAAGTACCTGCATTATACAGAAATCACGTACGGTGGGATAAAGACTCCCCCTACCATGTAATTCCCATTAAAAGTGAACGTCAGCCACAACCAAAGTATCCTATAAAACACGAAGCAAAAGCACCAGTGAGAGAAATACTCATGCAATTAGAGTAACAGGGTATAATTGAACCCTGTGTCTCGCCGATGAATAACCCTTCATTGCCTGTTGCTAAACCGGACCATTCATACAGAGTAGTCTTAGACTACAGACATAACAGTCATACACGCACCTATGCTGTACAAAAGTCACATAGCACTTCATTAATGAGCAACATAGTGCGTAAAAAATACAAAACAACATTAGACATTTCAAATGGGTTTTTCTGCCAGAATATAGGGTCTTTATCGGTACATATGCAGTTGCGGCCTTCCATTTGGACCAGGGCCCTGCTTTCGCCTCAAGGGCATTCAGGAACGTCATGGCTTCATTGGGGGTCCAACTACAGTACTCACCTCCATTTCATCTTGATAGAAATAGTGTTGTGGAGCAATTAAGTAGTTGGCTTAATTACCTGTACGGAGTCCAGAGAGCACTATATAACCTGCCTAGAAGCTCCCGGGGGGGTCGCACTTCATATGAGTGCCTGTTCAGAACCTGAATGTATGTTCCGGATCTTGATGGTCCTGGCGTGGAGGCAGCAGAAACACCTTTTGACATAAATTAACGTGTCACTGTCTTACAGGAATTGCAACAGTTCAGTGACGATAATTCTTCCAAAAGTGCTGCCTCCACAGGAATTAAGGATGTGCCAGTAACATCTACCAGCTGGATTCCCAGAGTCGGGGATCTTGTAAGTGAAAAAGTTGCAGTGAAATAGGAATTTGGCCCTTCTTATCGAGCACCAGTCCCTGTACTAGGGATACACGGTACCAGAACTGTTATTCTACCACCGTTGGCAGGTGCCAAAGAAAATTGTTTAGTTTCAATTGACAGTGTCAAATTGCACCATGTGGCCGATCCTGCACAGCCGACCAAGAGGAACATCCAGTAATTCCCGAATCCCTCTCACTACTGGAGAAGAAGTTCTGCTACAACTTGTTTATACCAACACTGATACCTCTCCGAGCTTGGGGAGGGTGGAAGATGATCTTGCATTAGTTCCACTAACATCAACTAACTTAGAAACGTTAGAACAAGTAAACTCGACTACGAGCCAAATGGATGGTGCTGTCTAAAGTGTGCCACCACAGGAAACATCAACTCCACCACTGACAACGGTTATGCCATTTTCACGAACTGCCTCTGGATATTTTGCCGACTTCAACGATGATTTCTTGGACTCATTCACCTCTTCGACAGCTGATTTGTCAAGTGCACGTAAGCTAACAGAGGGACTTAAAGAAACATATTTTATTTTTCCATGGAACTATGTATGGCTTTCTCTGACTGTCCTAGAATTTCTCCTTTGGATTGGTTTTGTTATTACCTTTTTCTTATTAATACATGGCCATTTTCTTCCCAAGAGATCAGCGGTTGAACAGGTGGAGGAGGTTTTGTAACCACATTTTTCATCACATAAGGTCCGAAGAGACTTATCCTTTGTGAACATCTCCGCAGTGCCAATTCCTGATGGGATTGTTTGGGACAAAGTAATGTTTGATATATATGGTCCCACAGAAATTATTCAAATACCGTATGTGTTAAAATTATTAATGAAAGATATGGTAATACCAGGCATTGTATCTGATGATTGGGATGTGAAAACAGTTGATTCTCTTATGACAGAATTACAATATTATACTGTCTTTGAAAACGAAGATGTTTACCAATTTAAAGAAAATTATAGTGATATGTTTTGCTATAATTATTATGGACACCACTTCATACAAAGAGCTAGTAGTTCCAAACCGATATTTAACTACACACAATGGGAACATTGTCCAACTCCACCACAAGGGAGTTCTAAAACTCATACTGAAAAGTTTACTTTTTTTTCTGGGCACAATCAAAAGAATGCTGAGTCATATTATTTTAAAGTACCTTCTACTAAGGATATACACATGTTATTGACCAATACGAAATTCATATATTTGGAATCTTTTGTTACCCGGTTATCAATAAAAGGTTATGAATATTGGTCCAAATCAATTGATTTGAAAAGTGTCTGGGGAACAAAAAATTGGCAAATAAAGGGAAAGAAAACAGTGTTTATAGCATGTCTCATCCCTGTTCAAATGATCTTTTTAAATGAAACAGTGCAACAAACAAGTTGTTTAGGCTTAGAAACAATCAGAGAATTATACATGCCCAGTATACCTGCCCCTGCAAAATTTGACACCTGGCAAAAATACACGAATGCAACTAAAGATGAGCTCAATGAGTGGGTCCCGAATGGTACATTTAATGCTTCGCTGACACGACCAGGCGGGTGGTTATTGTGGCCCATAGATACCGGGTGTCATCAACATTTTATTAACTCCTCAGGGGTTTTAGGACGAGTAGACCAGACCTTCGCTATATATCGCCAGAACATGCAGAGATTATTACAACATATAGTGTAGGAAAATTATGCCAACAGTGGCTAAAATCATCGTCACTTAACGCGGTTAAAGCACACCTCAATCTCTAGTCTAACACCACTGACTTACAAGATTTCTATCAGGCCCAAGAATACCACGTAGGAAGCATTTCTTATATGTAGTCACCGTGGCCGAAATACCATTGGCAGAGTGGTTAATACACAGGGTTATTAATCTGCCTATTTCAACACTACAAATCACCTCCTGTTTGAAACACATACCAGTAGGCAGATATGAAAAGCTGGGAAATAGTTACATCCATGAGGTGTGGGAGCTTCCCTTCTCGTACAAATGCTTCAATGGCATCAAAGAAGTCTTTCTTAGCGGTAGTGAATGCGAGACTTCAGTCAGCCATTCGATTATTTGTAAACAGCTGTCCTTGCATGGGGCGTATAACGCCTTGGCTACAAACTTGGCTTGTTATCTTAAGGGAATTCCAGTCCCCTTGATGAGGCCTACGTTCCAGGTGCTTTCAAACGGCAGCTAGGTCCTTCTCAATAGTGAGGACTGTTGTGGCATGCGGGCCGGAATAGTTTACATTATTTCGGTCTCTAAGGTCATTACATGCTGCGGGAACGTACTGTTTCCCCCAACCAAAATGAAGGAGGTAACCGATATCTGGCCTCACATTGCTACTTCAAACATGAATTTTGACAAGTTAAGTAGACTCAAGGCTTTATTGTTTCAAAAGCATGTGGCCATTACATCTGCATGCAAGACCCACGCACTTCAAGTGGCAAGGTCATCAGCAGAAATACAGTCCCTGTTAAATACAAACTTTCCGAGACACTTTGGTGAACTCATGGGACAAATCTTTAATGCGTCCAGCATGGCTGGAGTAGCACCTTTTTTCAAAGCTGTCGGTTCTGGTTTTGTTCACACCTTCTCCTCCATTTTCGGTTTGATACCTTCAGCTATCCACTCAATTTTTGGTAGTATTTTAGGGGGATTTCCAATAACTTTGGCTTTATTAGCCGGCATTCTGCTGTTGCTGTTGTTTATGCGCAATGGCTGCCCCGCCGCAACAAGGACAAATGACGGCGCTCCCATCAGTGCAGCTGTGTCGTGAACATATGATGCCACATTTTGGAGCAACAATCCTGGAGCATTTGGAGTGTGACTGGTCTCTGTCATTCAGACCAGTTTTGTATTGTGTGCAGCCCGTATTCTGGTGCCTTTGGTGCTCTTTTGAACATGCACTGCAAGTTTGTCTTTCACAGCAGCGCCCCCAGCAATAGATGCTGATCTGTTGATGTTCTCGCTGAGAGTTCATCACCAGACATGTGCACTGAGGCTACATTTGCTACGTGAAGCTAACTATGAGTTAGCCTTCCTGGAGGAAGTTACCATCAACTCATCTATGGGCACTGCACGGGATGCTGCCTTGGTTGATACTGGGGCTATGGAACACACCTGTACCTCACTCATTTTTGGCACGGACTTTCCAGTTATGTCATTTACCGAAGTGGAAGATCTCCTGCTTTCCATGACTCATGCTTGATTTGGAACTTTTCTATATTGACATTTTCATTGAATTCGGTCCTAAGCCACATGCTCATGTTTGAAATTGCCAAGTAGTATGCTTGTGTGTCCTTTTAACTTGTCAAAATTGAGTAGGGTCTTAGGTATATATTAGGTTGAGATATTTTAGTTTTGGCTTGAACCACTTTCTACCGACAAGGGGAGGGTGTTGTGTAACCATTTTAGTTATAGCTCCATGCACGTTAGTTTAATACACTAGGCCATGTGCACCTTGACCTAGATATATTTTATTCAGCTTTGCATTGTTATTTTTACAGTTACCAGTTTTACGGTATTGTTTTAATTTCTTCCATCTAACTGTTTTGCTTAGTCCAGAACTGTGTTCTCAAACAACACATTCTTGATCACTCTGTGCTTCAGTCAAGGCTACAGTCTGGTACATTGCCGGTGAACATGTTAGAAGTTTAGTCTCCAACATTCGTAGAAAATACACATCCTTACGTAGGGACGTTTTCTTAGAACATCAGCTGTGTTAATTTTAAAAACACTTCCTAGTCCCATTACACATCCCGAGGGAGATTCCAGCCAGGGAGCCACAACTGTATGCTGAATGCTTCGCTGCAGATGCTGACGCAGATCACAGGCCTTTGCTCAAGTATGAGGGTTGATGTCCTCCCAGGGGAACCTGAAAGGCAGGATTAAAGCTTAACATGCCGTGCTCAAAATATGATTCAGATAGGAAATAGTCCATTGATTCTAGTGGCAATATGATAACATTATTTTTATGCTTCACTTTCATCGTCACCATTTTTATATTGTTGTGTTGTGTCGTTCTGGTTATTGCAGTTCACGCTTTGCTATCTAAAATACAGTTGTTTTATTAAATCAACCTTTAAAACTTACACTGCTCTTATTGTCATTTATATATGAGACCGAATTGTGAATAAGAGAATCGGATGCGGCCTGAGTGACCACGACTTCCCTGAGAAGTACAATATGTCATGCGCTCGGCTGCCCAATCTTCCCTACCTCCCGGGCATGATGAGGCACTGCCAGTTAGCCGGAGCAAAGCCCGGATTTGGAGCGACAGGTGTCACCCACCGTGGGTCAGACTCAATCTCCCACACTGTGGACAATCCTGCTGCTCAAAATCCAGTAGTCTCATTAGAAGAATGAGAGCCTGTGCAACATAAGAATTCCTTATCCAGAATGGGTAATGGGTTGCAACGCGAAAGCAATGGTGCAGCCAAAACAAGAGGTAAAAACCAGGGACGGTAGAGACCCCGAGTAAGTGAGACTGAGCCCAGATGAACAGGAAGATACGCAAAAAGATTACTCGAAATAGGTAGATCATACTAGGAGAAAGTAATGTCAGAAAGGTAGTGTATGTAGGTAACAGCAGATGTATTAGAAAGAAATACACACATAAAGAACAAACATTAGAGCATGAGATAGCACAAAGGTAATATACAAAAGTCAAAAGGTCATGTACCATACAGCAGTGTTTGTATAACACCAAAACAACATTATAAGGGTAATGCAGCAAACATTTTGGTAATGCAATGGGATTCGATATTCCTAATGTCCCATGAAGCATTAGTAAATTTAAAAAAACTGTAATGTTAAAGAAAGGTTCAAATGAACATCACGAAAGGTCATATATCAAGAGACAATGGTTAAAACACACACTGGCGAAAAACATAGAGGTGTCAATTACATACAGTAATGCCTATAATTTAACAAATGGGAAAATGTTTAGGTCAGAAACACATGTAGTTTCCTATTGATATTCAAGCCTCTTTCCACAGCCTGTAGTTTAAGGATCCATTTAACTTCACATTTTCCCAGTTCCTTGGTCCTGTCACCCAGTCTCGGGTGGCAGATAACTTCGGTTATACCATGGAATCTGATATTGCGAATGTCTGAGTCATCATGTTGCAAATTAAAGAGTACAGCTAGAGGATAATTAGAATTATAGTTCCTAATAGACCTGATATGTTCCTGGATATGTTCCTTCAGTGGACGAATGGTACTTCCCACATATATCAGTCTACAGACACATACTATACAGTAGACTGTATATTTTGTATTACAGTTGATGAATTGTCTTATGGGATAGGTTTCACATGTATTGTATGAAAAGGTCAGGGTTTTGTTAAATGTGAAATGACAGGTAATACATCCACATTTGTAAAAACATTTAGGTTTGGTGGGTAACCACATCTGGGAATCAGTTTGTGTGAGAGGTGCAATGTAACTAGGGCATAAGTTGTTCCTCAACGTACGTCCTCTACTGTTAGTAATAGACAGTGTTTTGTCTAAAACGGAGCCAATACTAGTATCTAAAAGTAACAAATTCAAGTGTTTCTTGAGTATTCAATAGACTAGTGTGCAAGCGGGACTGAATCTGGTAATGAATGAGATGTTCCTCCTTTTACTGATTTTAGATTTTTTGTTTCCCCTAATAAGTTGGGTACTACGTTGCTTTGATGTTATACGTTTCTTTGCCACAGAAATTGTTTTGTCTTAGTATCCTCTGTTTTGGAAACGGAGTGCCAATAATTCAATTTCTTGTGAAAAAATCTCACCTTCACTACATTTGCGTCTAGTTCTTATCATTTTGCCACATGGGATGGCCTTAATCTGAGTGCTAGGATGTGCATGTAGAATGGAATTGCACCCAATGGGTTTCCCATATATTCTGGAAGAAATCTTGTTGTTAACTGCGTGTATTAAGACATCAATTTGGTCACCGCCCAACTTGTGTGTGAAAAACGAATTGTACTCATTGCGTTCAGGTGGTTAATAAGGATACCCAAGTCATGTCTAGTACCAGTCCAGTTGACAAGTATGTCATCAATGTACCTTCCACAAAAAAGGATGTGTTGTGTGATGGCAGCGGGACAATCCACCCAAAGATGTTGTTTCTCAAATTGTCCATGTAAAGATTTGCATAGGATGGTGAGAATTTCACTCCCATTGCAACTCCCTGGGCTTGTTTGTACCAATTACCATCATGTAGGAACACATTGCTTTCTAGGACTAACCGTATGAGATCTAATAACGTGTTGGTGTTTTCATACAATGTTGCATCCCCACTAGAGAGTGTGGAGGATAATGTCTCTATACCTCGTTCCAGTGGGATGGACGTGTAGAGTGATTTGACGTCCAGACTCACAAAGCAGCAGTCAACAGTCCAGTCAATGTCCTCTAGTTGGCATAATAAATCTCTTGTGTCCTGGATAAATTAAGGTAGGTTACATACTAAGGGTTGTAAGAAACAGTCAATATATTCAGACATGTGCTCTGTGGGTGACCCGATGCCTGAGATAATTGGTCTACCTGGAGGAAAAATACCTGGTTTGTGAACTTTGGGTAGTATGTATATACATGGTGCTCATGGTGCAACAATGTACATGTTTTTGAATTCATAGTCTGAGATGAGACATAGATTTTTCCAATAGGAAAGTCTGGTTTCTATTTGACCTGTGACGTTAGTCAGTGGATTATCAGGAAGGCATATGTAAGCATGTGTGTCCCGTAGTTGTCTGTCAATTTCCAACATATAGTCCTTTCTATCCATCACCATCACGTTCCCACCTTTATCTGCTTCTCTGATCACAATGTCTACACTGGTCTGGTTAGTGTTCTGAGTTCTGCTGGAACTAAATTGTTTTTATACCCAAAACCACCTGTTCTGAGTTTTTCCTCCAGGGTGTGTAAATCTGCACTTTACTGCTTTATAAAAGATATCAATGATTGTCCAATGGTAAGATAGGTATAAAGGAGGATTTTGGTTTCAGTTCACTGTCTAATTCTAAATTGGGCTGGATATCTAAGTGTTCTAAGAGTTCCTCAAAGCTGGGAGTAGAAGTCATAGGCCCTCATTACAACATTGGTGGTAAATCCCGCTTACCGCCATGCAGAAGACCAACAAAACACCCCTGCGGCGGCGGAAATCCGCTACAGCTATTAAGACCAACAGCTCGGAATCTGTCAAAATCCAGACACCCACACAAGTCTGCCACACCAAAGGTCAGTGATGAACTGGCGATAACAAAACCTCCAACGTCACGCCAACAGGAATACGCCCACACTATCACGACCAACGAATCCAAGCGGCGGTCTGTAAACCGCGGTATTCCGTTGGCGGTACACACCACCGCGCTCAAAATACACACACATTTACAAAACACAACCACATTGGACAATTCCAAATACACACACCTGATACACATACACACACCACTCCCACACACCCAATCCAATATAAAACACACACCCACATCACCCACAAACCCTTACTACCAAAATTGCGAAAGAAGGCCAGAGAGAGACACCACCAGAAACAACACTAGCATCCACAGACACACAACATCATCACTCACACAACATCCACGTACCTCAGACAACACACACAAACACATCCCCTCACACATCACAACACACACCACCCCACACTTTACCCACACCACATCATGGCACCACAACGACACCCCAGGTTCTCAGAGGAGGAGCTCACGGTCATGGTGGAGGAAATCGTCCGGGTAGACCCACAGCTATTCGGATCACAGGTGCAGCACACCTCCATTGCTAGGAAGATGGAGCTATGGCGCAGAATCGTCAACAGGGTCAACGCAGTGGGACAGCATCCAAGAATATGGGATGACATCAGGAAGAGGTAGAATGACCTACGGGGGAAGGAAAGTTCAGTGGTCTCAAGACACCAGATTGCAGTACAGAGGACTGGCGGTGGACCACCACCTCCTCCCCACAACTAACAACATGGGAGGAGCAAGTCTTGGCAATACTGCATCCTGAAGGCCTCGCATGAGTAGCAGGAGAAATAGACTCTGGTAAGTCAACTCTTAACTATTATATCCCCCACCCTACCTGCATGCCATCACATACCCCCACCCTCACCCCCATCACTCCAACACCTCAGATATGTCCCACTATCACAAACCACCCATCCCAACACCAAGCCCTGCATGCAACACCAAAGCATGGACACCCATCACCAAAGCATGTCCACTACAGATACCCACACAGACCCCAAACCAAATATCACACAAGGACCTAGACATGAATGCAAGCACTGGAGTACAGGGTCACTAACCCATTACACACGATGGCACACACAGATGCAATAATCATGCCTTTACACCCGTGCAGGACCCCTACCCAACTTTACCGGACAGGAGATTCCAGACATGTCCACTCCCCCCCCACAGAAGTGGCCCACAGTGATGACAGCAGCTCTGTACAACTGGATCAAGATGACCAGCCCGGCCCATCTGGGACCTCAGGACAGTCGGTTCCCATGAGACTGGTGCAAGCCACCACAGAGCCTCCCCCCTCAGGAAAAACCAGCCCAGCACCCACCCAGTGGGCCCATCCCTCTGTCCCCTGGACACGTCAAGCAGCGGTGTGTCCAACACTACAGGGAACCCAGGCAAACCTACCACCCCAAGAAAATCAGGGACCTGGGGGCAGTGGCAGTGTGCACACGGTTCAGGGGACAGAGGCACAGGAAAACAGGGGAACTGGGAGGACTGCTGTGCGACAGGGGGAGGACAGGCCCAGGGAACCCACTCTCCACGAGGCCCACTCCAACATTATGGGGGCGTACCATAATTCCCAGGAGACAATGGCAACGGTACTGGCCAACTTTCAGGAGACCCAGTGGCTGCAGGAGTAACACTATCTGGGGATCAGGGAGGAACTCAAGTCCATCAACACCACCCTGGTCACCATTGTAGGGGTACTGCAGGACCTTGTCAATACCAGGAGGGACACTGTGGCACAAAAAGGGGCCCATGACACTAGCCTGGATGATGGACAGCCCACCACCTCCGCCGGCGCTAGTGGACACGAAGCACCACCACAGGACCACGACACCAGCACCCCACCCCCTGCAGATGGAGAGCCACCCCGCAAACGGTCCCTGAGATCCAGGAACAAGACAGAGAACATTGCCAAGACCCCCGCCAGGAAATGAGAACCCCTGAATGTCATCCTTATGTCCAACTTTGTCACCCTGTCCATCCTTAAACTGCCCTAGCTCCACTTCCTATGCCCCTTTGGACAATGCACCTGTGAAACAAATAGACTGGACTCTGCCATGGACCTTTCTCCACCATCACCCCTGACCATTTTACAACCCCCTCCACTTGTTTGCACAAAAATAAGCACACATCAATCACAAAACAATCTGGAGTCAGTCTGTGCTTTCACAAATGTGTATTTACAATAACTATAGAATATAGCAATGTCAATTTTGTTGTCAACATACTGATGTAACACAGCTCTAGTCCATGAGGAAATATAGCAGAGGTCACACAGTGGGACCCACATCTGAGAAATGGAAAGGCAGAGTGACAAGTCAGGGTCCATACACTGGGTGAAAGTGACAGACTTATGATAGTTCAAACAATAGTATGAGATGTGTGAGGCAGTGATCTTAACTGTGTCTCACTGGAAGTATTGCTGGATAACGCTGTTTCTGTTGTTGATATCCTCTTTTTCTGCCTCCTCTTCATCACTGTCCACAGGCTCCACAGCTGCCACAGGACCTCCAGCTGGACCATCCTCCTGCAGAAAAGGCACCTGGCGTCGCAAAGCCAGGTTGTACAGCATACAGCATACCACGATGATCTGGCACACCTTCTTTGGTGAGTAGTAGAGAGAATCACCTTTCATATGGAGGCACCGGAACCTGGCCTTGAGGAGGCTGAAGGTTCTTTCTATTATCCTCCTAGTTCGCCCATGTGCCTCATTGTAGCGTTCCTCTGCCCTTGTCCTGGGATTTCTCGCTGGGGTCAGTAGCGATGACAGGTTGGGGCACCCAGGGTCACCTGCAAATGTTGAGGGACAACTTTTAGACACACACTAACCCGTAGGGACAAACCCAGACAACTATTCGCAGGGTATAGGCTCCTTGTTCTCACCTATTAGCCACACACAGTGCCTCTGGAGTTGCCCCATCACATAAAGGATACTGCTATTCCTCAGAATGTAAGCGTCATGCACTGAGCCTGGAAATTTGGCATTCACATGGGAGATGTACTGGTCGGCCAAACACACCATCTGCACATTCATTGAATGGTAGCTCTTCCTGTTTCTGTACACCTGTTCACTCCTGTGGGAGGGTACCAAGGTCACATGTGTCCCATCAATGGCACCTTTGATATTGGGGATATGTCCCAGGGCATAGAAGTCACCTTTCACTGTAGGCAAATCCTCCACCTGAGGGAAAACTATGCAGCTACGCATGTGTTTCAGCAGGTCAGACAACATTTTGGACAACACGTTGGAGAACATTGGCTAGGACATCCCTGATACAATGGCCACTGTTGTTTGAAAAGACCCACTTGCCAGGAAATGGAGTACTGACAGGACTGCACTAGAGGGAGGATCCCTGTGGGATGGCGGATAGCTGACATCAGGTCTGGCTCCAACTGGGCACACAGTTCATGGATTGTTGCACGATCAAGTCTGTAGGTGACTATTACGTGTCTCTCTTCCATTGTCGACAGGTCCACCAGCGGTCTGTACACCGGAGGATGCCACCATCTCATCACCTGCCCCAGCGGACGTGCCCTATGGACGAGAACAGCGAGTCAGCCAAAACTGAGGTATCACCAATTGTCATTAGCACACATTTATTAATCCGCAATGTGCCTGTTACTGTGTGTATGCAAGGCCTACATAGGTGTGATGCAGTTATTATTCTTGCCATGTGGCCCCCTGAAATGGCGGCTGCCTGACTTGTAAGGTGGGACAAGGGGATATGAGGTAACTGCGCTGGCATTCTACACCGTCGCGGTAGGCGGTCAAAGACCACGGCGCAATCCTGCATTGGTTAACATTGGACCCTATGTGTCCCAGGAGCCAATGACAATGTACGCCGGAGGTAATGCTACGTACCACCGTGGACGTGACCGCCATTTTCTCTCTGTTCACTCACTTGATACCTGACTTTCAACAGGAGAGGACCTACACTGCAAGTGCTGACCTCAGTCTAGAATCGACGATGGCTCATGAGTCTGGGGAAAGGGCCCCTGCCTTCACTTTGGAGGAGTTGGAGAAGTTAGTGGATGGGGTCCTCCCCCAGTACACGCTACTCTACGGTCCTCCAGACAAACAGTTGAGTACATTGTGAGCATGCTGCATGGGCAATGGCTGTTTGGAGTAGTGTGGATGGAAGATACGTGTGGGTGCTGAGGCCTGCATGTGCGGACAGTGAGTGTATGTGCATCAGGGCAAGGGTGGGAACGTGGGCCAATGACTATGACGGTCTGGACGGTGAAAGATTTACCTTTTCCCCTAAACTATTCCTCTAGGTCAGCACCCACCAGAGGAAGGATATTTGGTGTGCCATCGCCAAAGAAGTCTGGACCCTGGGGGTCCACCACAGACGGAGCACCCACTGCTGGAAAAGATGGGAGGACATTCGCAGCTGGAGCAAGAAGACGGAGGAGGCCCAGCTGGTGATGGCCTCCCAATGTGGGAGGGGTGCCCGTTGCACCATGACCCCCCTGATGTTCCGGATCCTGGCAGTGGCGATACGGAGTTGGATGGGTGCTTGAAGGCATCACAGCAGCCACAAGGGGGTGAGTACAGACACATTCATCTGACTCTGCGTGCATTATGAGGTGTCTGGGTGGGGGAGGTGAGCAGTGAGTTCCCCTAGGCCAGGGCAAAGTTGGTAGGCAAGGTCCCTTGTGAGGCAGGCTATGTGGCACCCCAACCCTACCAGTGGTAAGAGCCATCTACACCTAGTCAGGCTCCTGTGACTTCCATGTGTACAGGAATCGGGACTTGTACCCCATGGCCTTGTGAATAATCTAGGAACTGTTAGTGCATGGCGTAGTGCTGAGGTCTGCTGTGTGTGTAGTGTCCGCCTCCGGTAGTGGTATTGCATGCACTGAACATGTCTTTCATCTGTCTCCACCCCCCCCTTTTTGTGGTCTCCCTGTTCTTGTGTGCAATAGCATCATCTGGCGGAGGAGCAGTGGCACTGGAGCAGGAGGGAGCTGCATCCCACTTGGCCCTGCAGGGCGAGACAACGGAGTCTGAAGCCACCAGTGGAACGGAGGGCGAGGGCAGCTTCACGGCAGGGACAGGAGGTGACAGCAGCAACAGCGACTCCTCCTCTGATGGGAGCTCCCTTGCGGTGGTGGGCCCCTCTGTGCCCCCGCATCCACAGGTACAACTGCCACCCCCCCTATCAGCACTGCCCTCCCAGCAGCCCCTCAGCGTGTGTCCTGTGCCTGCTCACCCAGGGGGGTGCTGCCCTCAGTGAGGAGGCTATTGACCTCCTGAGATCCCTCACCGTTGGGCAGTCTACTATTCTGAATGCCACCCAGTGTGTTGAGGGGCATTTGCAACAAACAAATGTATACCTGGAGGGCATTCATTCTGGCCAGGCAGCCCAACAGAGAGCATTTCAGGTTCTGGCCTCAGCACTGATGGCAGCCATTGTCCCTGTGTCCAGCCTCCCCCCTCCAACTTCCTCCACCCAGACCCAATCCACTGTACCTCAGCCTATGCCAAGCACACCATCAGACCAGCATGCACACAGCTCAACACAAAAAAGTGGCTCAGGCAAACATAAGCACCACACATCCCACAGGCACTCACACAAGCATCATACCCATGCTGATATACCAACATCCACTGCCTCCACTGTGTCCCCCTCCTCCATGTCTCCCTCCTCCCTCCCAGTCTCCATTAACACCTGAATGCACTACATCTTCAGCCACTACCTCCATCACCAGCAAGCCCATCACCACTCACTGCTCACGTGCACTCACCACCCCCACTACCATTCACACATCCCCTGTGTCCTCTCCCAGTGTGTCTGTTAGCCCTCCTCCCAAACTACACAAACGCAGGCACACACCCACCCAACAGCCATCCACCTCACAACACCTCAGCAGACGTGCACCTCCTACAACCACTACCTCTTCCTCCACTCCCAAACCCCCTCCATCTACCCGTCCCTCTGTGTCCAAAAAACCTTTCCTGGCTAATATTGACATCTTCCCTACACCCCCTGCCCGTCCCCTAGGGCCAAGCTTTCCAGGTCCAACCCAGCACCTCAGCCACCACATCACCAGGCACAGTGGTGCCAGCAACTGCAGGCTATTGGAGTGCGCCAACCATCAGGGCTGCCAGTGTGCCTCGGAGTGAGGGCAAGGACATTGCGGCACCTGCAAAACTTAAAAAGTTGCCCACATCCCGGAGGGAGAAGCCGAAAACACCTGCCACCAAGGGCTTAGGGAAACCAAAAGGGGATAGTGGCAAGACAGCAGCACCACCATCCAAGGTGGAGAAAGGCCAGAAAGTGAAGGGCAGGTCAGGAGAGGGCATGGTGGCCCCGACTGAGGGACCAGTGTCACACCTTCCGTCCACTTCGATGCCAACCTGTACGGCGGAGAAGACCGCCACCTGCACCGCCATCTGCACTGCCACAGAGCCCGCCACCAGCACCGCTGTCATTGAGCCCGCCACCAGCACCTCAGTCACTGAGCCCGCCACCAGCACCGCAGCCACTCAGCCCGCCACCAGCACAGCATTCACTGAGCCCACCGCCAGCACCGCCACCACAGAACCCGCCACCAGCACTGCCGCAACAGAGCCCACCGCCAGCACCACTGCCCCAGAACCCGCCGCCAGAACCGGTGCCACAGAGCCCGCCGCCAGCACCGCTGCCACAGAGCCTGCCGCAAGCACCGCTGCCACAGAGCCCGCCGCAAGCACCACCGCAACTGACATCGCCGCTAGCACCGCCAATGGCCCTGCGACATCCTGAGCCAGTGGCCCCACCGCAGACATGGCTGCCATCCCCAGTGGTCAGTCATCCGAGGCTGGTGGTGAGTTCCAGGAGCCTGAGCAGCTTCAATGCTGCATCACTTTCAGTGGAGAGATACAGCCACTACCTCTGTCCTTGGCAGGATGAAGCACTCTGGGCACAAAGCCCCCTCCAGAACCAGTGGAGAAAGACATCCACTACCTGAATCCTTGGCAGGATGAAGCACTCTGGGCACAAAACCCCCTCCAAAACCAGTGGAGAAAGACATCCACTACCTCTGTCCTTGGCATGATGAAGCACTCTGGGCACAAAGCCCCCTCCAGAACCAGTGGAGAAAGACATCCACTACCTCTGTCCTTGGCAGGATGAAGCACTCTGGGCACAAAGCCCCCTCCAGAACCAGTGGAGAAAGACATCCACTACCTCAGTCCTTGGCAGGATGTAGCACTCTGGGCACAAAGCCCCCTCCAGAACCAGTGGAGAAAGGCATCCACTTGAGAGGCCATGGATCAGTGGAAACTGCACAATGCCACAATGGCCAGCATAGCAGGTGCGCTGCTGCACCTTGTCCAAACACCGCCTGAGGCCCACACAAAACAGGAAGCCCTCACTACAGCACAGGATACAGACCGGACAAGAGCATCAGCATCAACTTAACATGTACTACCCTCTGAAGAAATACATGGGTAATCCATCTCAATCCCTACAGGCCAACAACAGGCACCCAAAAGGATGCTCTGGCCAAGATATGGGACAGGAACACCTGCCAAGAACAAGGCCCCTTCTAAGAAGTGACTCTGCAAAAAACTGTCCACCAAGTGTCCCACTCAATCAACCACCAAACAGTGCTACAAATAATGAAAACTCATGTAAGCATGGATGGACCTACCAATACTGCCAACAATGCTGCCACCATGGTGCCATTTTGGATAACCACCATTGACCCACTCCCATCACTGTAATCTGCACGATTTTATCCCTGCACCAAATAAAACACATTTTTCACCGGTTACAATGTCCCGGCATTAAGTGTGAACAAAGTGAAGTATGGATGCAACTGGTTGATAACTCCTTTATTTGTATCTGAGTAACATGAAAAGCACCACACGTCTTACATGTTGTTGTGCCTAAATATGTGTTGAAATAATAGACTAAGTTGTAATCTGTCCTATGCAGACCTGGTCACAGTGGCAATTAGTGTTGATCCAACACCCACCCCTTAGATCACAAAGCACACTGACAGTATGATGCACAGACACCAATCTCATCCAATTGTACACATAGTTACTGGAAGTAGAGTTGTATCAGTTGGGTCCTGGAATTTACATCTTCCCCTTCCTCATTATCACCATCACTCTCCTCCCCTCTCTGAGGAAGCTGGTCTGGATATACAGCACCCTCCTCCTCCAAGAGGGGGATAGAATTTCTCACAGCCACATTGTGCATCATGCAGCAGGCCACCACTATTCTACACACCTTTTCAGGCCCTTAGGCCAGGGAACTGCCAGAGAAATGTAGACAACAAAATTTCGCCTTCAGGATACCTATTGTGCCCTCTATCACTCTCCTAGTATGTCCATGGGCCTCATTGTAATTCCTCTCTGCATCTGTTCCAGGATTCCTCACTGGTGTCAGGAGCCAACGCAAGTTGGGATAGCCTGAATCACCTAGAAAAAGGTGCACAACACATCTTTAAATGGCAAGCCTCAGAGGCAGACAGCCTGGCTGTCTGCTAGGTGGCAATAAGTGACAGAAACACCTACCTATGATCCACCCTTTGTCCTCTTGTAGTTTTTCCATCTTGTTTGGCACACTACTGTTCCTCAGCACAAATGAATCATGGACTGAACCCGTGAAAATGGCATTCACATGTGTGATGTGCTGGTCTGCAGTACACACCATTTGAATGTTCATGGAATAAAAGTTCTTCCTATTTCTGTACACCTGTTCTCTGAATCTTGGGAGGATGATAGCTATGTGGGTGCCATCGATGGCACCTATCACATGGGGTATATTGGCAAAGACATAGAAGTCTGACTTGATGACAGGGAGGTCTGCACTTGGGGACCTCACATAGGACTGCAGGTGTCATACAAATGCATTCAGGAATCTTGTCAGTATAATGCTAGACATGGGCTGTGAAAACCTGCACCCATGCCCACTGCCGCTTGAAATGAACCTTTGGAGAGGAAATGGAGTGCAGAAAGCACCTGCTCTTCAGTAGGGATGGCATGCTGATTACGATTTGCCAGAATCAGTGCAAGATCCAGTAATGCATAAAGTTCAAGAATAGTTGTACAGGTGAGTCTGTAATTGATAATGATGTGACGCTCCACCACGGTCTGCAAATCCACAAGTAGTCTGTACACCGATAGGGCCCTTCATCGCAAAAAGGTCTGGACCTAGAAGGAGTTGAAAACACGTGTGAGGAACACACATACATCGGCACACATTGTCAGTCATTGAGCAATGCTGGCATGATTGTCGTCAACACAAATGCTTAGTGTGTATGACATAACAGCAACTTGACCACATTGATGGATCAGGGCTTGTCAGGTGAGGTAATGTTAATTGTTGCATGCCTATTGGTGTTTGGGGAACAATAGGGACTACATTGTGCACATGTGAGTGTTATAAATGCGTAGTTTTTGCCAAAATGTCTGCCCCATGAAATCCAGAACTGTCGATGTGGAAGTGACCTCATACTGCTAGCAGTTGACGTAACAGCTTAAGGCGGTGTTTACTGCTGTGCGCAAATTCATTGGTTAGCATGGATGTCAATGGGGAATCCTAGCGTAACATGATCGCCGCCGCTGGTGACAGTGCACACCGCCGCAATGCGTATGCAAACTTGTCACCCCAACTTCACTTGACTCCCTGATCTCGTGCAAGCAGGTACTCCACTGAGTGCACTGCTGTGTCCTGCCTCTGGTCATGGAAGTGGCACGTATTGCGGGGGAAAGGGCCCCGGCCTTCACCCAAGAGGAATTGGAGAGGCTTGTGGAAGGGGTCCTGCCCCTGTACGCCAAGCTCTATGGACGGCCAGAGGTACAGGTGGGTAGGAGGATTGGGGGCCATGGATGTGTAATGGTTGGTGTTGGCTGCATACATGTGTGCTCCTCTGACACTGGATGGGCCAGGATTCCTGACATGCTGCGTGTGTATGTGCTGTTAGTCGGTTTGTAATGTCCGTCCCATAGTGGAAGTATAGCCAGCTGTATATGATTGGCCAGTGCCTGACTTCTGTGTTACATTTATGTGTGTCCCTATTTAGGTAAGCACCCACCAGAAGAGGGCACTTTGGCATGCCATCGCCAAGGAGGTGCGGACCCTGGGGGTCTACAACCGGCGGGGCACCCACTGCAGGAAGAGGTGGGAGGACCTGTGGCGCTTGGCGCGAAAAATCTGCAAGGCCCAGCTGGGGAAGTCCTCCCAACAGGAAATGGGTGCCTGTTGGGCACTGACCCCCCCCTTATGCAACGCATCCTGGCGGTGGCGTACCCAGACCTGGATGGGCGCTTGAAGGCTGCACAGCAGTCACAAGTGGGTGAGTACACATACCATTTATTTGACCCTTGATGGATGTGTGTGTGTGCATTCGGATTTATGCTGCCTAGTTGCAGGGACTCTGACTGATGTCCATCTATATTGTGGCCCCCGTGGGGAGAAGGGGTGTTTTGGGCTGGTCTACTACACGCCAGGTCCTTAAGTTATTTGGGGAATGGATGTAGAGCAGGGTTCTGGATACTAGTCAGGGGCATAGCCATAGGTATAGCGGTAGGTGCTGCCTGTTGGAGGGTCTTCTGGGTGGGTGTATGTATGAACCACTATGTTAACTCCATTCAGCTATATACATGTGTCTCTGCTTTTTTGTCTCCCCATCCCTGTTCTCTTGTGTTCTCTGTGCACATCAGCATCATCTGGTGAGGGACCTGAGGCACCGGCGAGTTGGGATGCACCGGCCCAGGGATCCTCGGAGGCAGAGTCGTCCGACGCCAAGGGGACCAGTTGGTTAGAGGGCAAGGGGAGTACCAGGGGTAGGCAACTACCACTGGAGGTAGTGACTCCGATACCTCCTCCGATAGGGGCTCCCTGGAGGTAACAGACACTAGTGGACCCACACCTCCTGTGTCATCTTCCGCCACCCCCCATACAATCACTGCCCTCTCATTTGCTCCCCACCGAGTTGGCAGTGCCGGCTCTCCCAGGAGGGTGGGCGTCTCCTTCACCCAGGCACCTCTTTCCCTGCCCCAGTCAGCCCTGCTGCCCTCACAGAGGAGGCTATTGACCTCCTGAGAACCATCTCTGTAGGGCAGACAACCATCGTCAATGCCATCCAGGGGCTAGCATCAGAGATGCAGCAGACCAATACCTATCTGGATGGCATTCACGGTGCCGTGTCTGGCCTACAGACATCTTTTCAGGCTTTGGCCTCCTCTTGGATGGCAGCCAGTGTCCCTTGTCATTCCGTCCCCCCTCCAAGCTCCTCTACCACTTCCAGCACCCCACTCCCTTCACCCATCCAAAGCACACATTCTGACATGCAGGCACACACCCCCAGGCACTGCACCTTCATTCACTGTTGCTGAGCCTATTCCTGCAGTCACCACAAGAGCACACATCCGTACATGCACCCCAGACACCACACCTGCACTCACCACAACTACTTTAGTTGACACATGTAGCACACTCACCAGACTTGCAGACACCCAGGCAGCATACATTCACACTGGCAGCCTGTCTTGTCCCACTGTATCCACCCCCTCCTCCCAAGACACTCAAACACACCAAAACACCCACCCATCACACATCCACCACACCTCAGCATACTGTCCTGTCACCTGCACCAACATCACGCACACCTACACCACTTACAACCACTCCCTCTACCTCAACTCACACGCCTTCCTCCAGGCCCAACCCAATTGCACCAAAGAAACTTTTCCTCTTCCTTGCTGACCTATTCTAACCCACTTGCCCACCCCATCTCATACCTAAATGTGCACACCTCCTTGCCCTATCCACTCCTTCCACGTCACAATCCGCCCCTGTCCGCCTTTCACATTCCTGTGCCCCTTCCCCAAAGAGGAAGATGCCCCGTGCTGAGCCTGTTCCATCTGCCTCCAGCCGGTCCAAGTACACTCCCCCGCCTTCCAAGGTCAAACCCAAACCCCCTCCACCTTCTGCACGAAAATCTAAGCCCCACCCCGTAATAAATCCCTACCCCCACCACCCCCTGACCCTGTTTCCAGAGGTGTCTGGATGCCCCATTGTTGCCCCTATGATGTGGAGTACTGTAGCACGTGTTGAAGTCGGTTTGGGACCATTGTGGCCCATCAGACTTGTCTGCAGACGGACTGGCCATTGGCCTTATATCCACTTTGGTTGCTCAGTGAGCATAATAAAAGGTTAATGTGTGGCCTGTGTTTATGGCGGCACACTCTGGATCCCTGGTCTCTCGGTTCATTGTTTGTGGGTGTGGGACACAAGTATGTACTTTGGACAGGTTGGATTTGCCTTGTGTCGGGTAAGTCCCTTTTGCTGTGGGGTGTATGGCTTGTGCTGCTGGGAAGGGTTGTGGGAGCGTTGCAGGGAGGGTGGAGTGGGTGGGTCTATAACTGTGTCCTTTCTTGCCTTGTTTCGTAAGTTGCGGTACTTAGCATTGTGGTCTTTGTCAGCGGTCTCGGTCGTGGAGGTATATGGCAAGGAGAAGGGCTGGCATGATCTGCAGCTCTCTATCCATGTCTTCTTCTGCGTGTTGTGTGAGCCTCCGGTGAGTGTTTCCTTATATTAGGTTCGTTTCTGCCTGGCTTTGCGTGGCAGTGGTTCCTGCCCCGGAACTGACGGGGGTCTAGGGGTTCAGTTTTTGATGGGCGGGTAGGACCTTTCCGTCGGCTTGTGGGTGTGCTCTGCCATCGTTACCGGCACTCCTCTGCTGGCGGTGGGTGGTTTTTAGGATGCCTGTGTTTCAGCTGGTTCATTATTTGGCGGTCTGGACCGCACGTCTGTTGGCTGTTTTTACTGCGGCCGCCGGCGGTGTTTCCCGCCGTGTTCATAATGAGGGCCATAATATACATAAGTATATCTTTGTATAGTACGTTGTAATGGACATAAAATGCTTAATGGTTTCAACTTATGGTCCCTCTTTCTAATAACTTAGTCCTATCATTTTCTGTGTAGCAAGTTCACATAAGATTTAACTACAGCTAACACTTAATTGAATATACAGAGTACATGTGTATGTCCTAACTTGACACCTCACTATTCTTATAACCTTACTGTTTCACCCTTTTTTTTAATATAGGACTTCCCATCGTCCCATTTCTGATTCTTTGATTACTTTCTTTATCATGCACGGATGATACAAATTCATAGTTACAATTACTCTGAATCACCTGTACACCATACTTCCTCACTCTCCCAATTGGGATACAGGTATTTACACTAGCAGTTGTGTACCTTTTTAATCTTACCACAAGTAGTATTTACCAACATTCCCATCTCAGTTGGTTTTCTTTCTCTCTGTTCCCATTACAGTTGTTTCACACCATTTGTTTAGATGGTCATGTTGCTATTTCGTCTACAGTCTAGGTATGTTCTTATTGTCCGGTGTTTTTCTGCTTCCACAGATTACAGTTGATTCAACACATTATGGACTTGACACCTTTTTCTATCCAATTAAATTCTTGTTGATCTGTCTCACGTTTTGGGTGTCCTTGTATATATTAGACTCTGTACTTCTCTCTACATTTGCTATATTTCACATTATTTTCATGTAGACCGTTCCATTACTATGGCCCTCATTACGAGCCTGGCGGTCTGTGACCGCCAGGCTCGCGGTTGGCGGGAGCACCGCCGACAGCCTGGCGGTGCCCCTTAGGGCATTCTGACCGCGGCGCTTTGGCCGCGGTCAGTGCAGGAAAACCGGCGGTCTCCCGCCGGTTTTCCGCTGCCCGTCAGAATCCTCCAAGGCGGCGCAGCATGCTGCGCCGCCTTGGGGATTCTGACACCCCCTACCGCCATCCTGTTCCTGGCGGTTCGCCCGCCAGGAACAGGATGGCGGTAGGGGGTGTCGCGGGGCCCCTGGGGGCCCCTGCAGTGCCCATGCCAATGGCATGGGCACTGCAGGGGCCCCCGTAAGAGGGCCCCGCTTGTATTTCACTGTCTGCATAGCAGACAGTGAAATACGCGACGGGTGCAGTAGCACCCGTCGCACCTTCCCACTCCGCCGGCTCGATTCCGAGCCGGCGTCCTCGTGGGAAGGTTGTTTCCCGCTGGGCTGGCGGGCGGCCTTAAGGCGGCCGCCCGCCTGCCCAGCGGGAAACTCAGAATGCCGGCCGCGGTCTTCAGACCGCGGTGCGGTATTCCTGCGGCGCAACTTTGGCGGGCGGCCTCCGCCGCCCGTCAAAGTTGTAATGAGGGCCTATATGTCTTGTCACCTCTGACATGTCTGAGTCCTCTTATACCTAAGAAGATCCGTATATTTATATGTATGTTCCTATTTTATGTCCATTACCATGTACTATACCAAGATATATATCAGGTACGCTATGGGGGTCATTACAACCGTGGCGGACGGTGTTAAAGCGGCAGTAAGACCGCCAACAGGCTGGCGGTCTTTTTTTGTGTATTATGACCATGGCGGTTACTGGCATGGTCATCCGCCGCTTCTCCGTTCCGCCCGCCAGGGCGGAGATGACCGCTAGGCTGGAGACCTGGGTCTCCAGCCCGGCGGCCGTCACAATACCGCAGCCGGTATTTTGACACGGCTTATCGCTGTGGATTTCCAGCGGTAGGAACCGCCATGAAATCCATGGCGGTAAGCACTATCAGTGCCAGGGAATTCCTTCCCTGGCACTGATAGGGGTCTCCCCCACTCCCACCCCGAGTCCTTCCCCTACACCCCCCACCACCCCAGTCACCCCCCAAAGGTGGCAGGGCCCACCTCCCCACACCCACCCCCGACATTACCTTACGCATACACACCCAACACGCACGCAGGCACCACCAACACACATACATGCACACACACCGACATACATGCCAACATCCACACACACGGTCAGACACGTACACCCACATTCAAACATTCACGCACACATACCTGCAGACATACACGCACTCATTTCCAAAACACACAACACCCCCGCAAGCATACACGTACTCACACACACCCCTACATACACAGACGCACACCCCCATGCACGCACACAACACCCCCCACCCCCCTCCCCTAACGGACGATCGACTTACCTGTTCCATCGATCCGCCGGGAGGGGACGGGAGCCATGGGGGCAGCTCCGCCGACACCACAACGCCAACAGAACACCGCCGCGCAGAATCACAGGACGTGATTAGCTGGGCGGTGTTCTGGTGGCATGGCGGTGGAGGTGGAGCAACCTCCACTTCCCCGTCGCCCGCAAGTATGGCTGTTGGCGGCTCTCCGTTGGAAAAACAACGGAGGGCAGCCAACGGTCATAATACGCCGAGCGGCAAACTGCCACTACTGGTGGTCTTCCGCACGGCGGTCCCTCGGCGGTCTTGTTAAAAGACCGCCGAGGTTGTAATGACCCCCTATGTCTCTTACAGCCTTGAAAAAGTCACTGTGTGATGAAACACATGTTGGCTGTACATGAACACATAAATATTACAAGTATTTGTTGATCCAAATAAATTACTTTCTGGAATACTAATAAGACTACTGTACTATTCTCCTACGGACCTCTTACATCAGACTTTACATTTGTGTTTGTAAATATTTGTGTTGTGAGTGCTGTGGTCTGAGCTGTTTTCCTGCACATTGCGTATATTTCTATACATACATTTTTTTTTGCCTTAGGGTACTAGGGCAATTCACCACTGAGCACCATTCTGAGTAGACTTACTCATAGACTAACTTGGACGCAACAAGGAGGTGCAGTTTCCTGCAATTACTACCCTTGCACATTTGTTCAACAGAATGTTAACCAGACAAAATGAAATCAAAATGAGTTACCAAAAATGAATGGAAAACTGGTGCAGATGCAAAATCAGAGTGTGAATGCCAAATTAGAATGCGATTCAGCAATTTCCTATGCTTGACGATAGAGATTCAGATAAAGACATGTCACAATGAATATGCCTGAGAGGGGCGATATAGTGTGTGATTGGTGCAGTCTTAGATGTGGACCAGAGTGGACCATTTGTGGAAAGTGAGGTGAATGGCCACCAAGTATCATTTGTTATCTACATCGGTGCTACCCATTCAAAAGCTAGAACAGTGGAAGTACCAGACCTACCCGTCTTGGTAAAAGAGATCCAAGTTGTATGGTTGCAAACAGAGAGATGAAAAACCCAATTTCATACGAGGTTCCTGAAAAAATAGGTTCAATTTAAGAAAACCATCAATTTGTTGATTGTGATTCAAGTCCTATAAACCTTCTAGAGAGAGCTTTGTTGTGCAAGGGCCAGTAGTGATCTAACCAGTGATGACAACAAAAGATTTACCCACAGAATTGAAACAGACAGTGAATTCAGAAGTGTTAGATTTCATTGGAAAATATAATGGCATAATTACAGGATTGGAACCAGTAAAATACATACATAAAACCAAATGCAATTCTTCCAAGAACTCCACTTTACCATGTAACTCCTGAAGTGATAGTTGTAATACCCACCATAATAGAAGATTTGTAAGGAAACTGGACCATGGAAGAAATAATTGGGAGTTCATGCAATTTACCAATTATGGGATTGCAAAAGCTAAATGGCAAATTAAGGACTGGGCAAGACTTGAGAAAAGTGAATGATACAGTAATCCTATGTTGTCCCATGGCACCAAATCAGCCTCCATAGTCTAGCACGTTTCATGTACAGCTGAATGACGTACAGTGACTGATCTCTGCCAGGAATTCTTCTCTATTCCATTCCAAGAAGACAATCAAAACCTTTGTTCCTTCGTGTTTTGAGAGAAAAATACTGTTGCATCCCACAAGGCTACACCAAAAGTCCATAAATATTTAACCAGGTCTTGAAAAAGACTCTGGAATCATTGGCAATGTCCTTAAATTAAATACTGGTGCCATACATAGATGGTCTACTTGTAGCATAAACAATAGAAGCCTGCAAAAGTGACTCAGTTGCACTGTTGAACCACGTGGCAGAAAATGGGCAAAAAGTACCTTCAAACAAATTGCAGTACTGCTAAAATGAAGTCCACTATTTGGAGTAGATCATTGAAAAAGGAACTAGAAAAGTGTTTCAAGAGAGTCAAAGCTTTTTTTTTTACAAATGAATCCACCCAGAATGCAGAGAGAAGTGAGACAGTGGATACCCAACTTTTCCTTGGTGGCAAAACCATTACAATGGTTGACACACAAAGATGTACCAGAGACGATCTCATGGGACAATAAATGCATGAAAATATTTCTAGAGCTGAGAGAAAGTCTCTGTCGTGCCCCGGCACTGGGAATGCCAGACTATTCACAGGATTTATTTTTTGTTTTGCAGTGAGAGTGATGGATGCACGCTCTAAGTACTAACACAAATGCATGTGGATGCCAAGAGACTGGTTGCCTATTTTTTGGTGACCCTTAATCCAGTAGCCACTGCTTTGCCTGGCTGTCTTAAAACAGTAGCTGCCATTAGTGTGAGTCTTGGAAGGTGCAAAAACATAGTGATGGGACACCCATAAACAACTATTGTTCCTCACTTTGTCAAAGTTTTCAAGGCACTTCCTCAGCACAAGTTGTAGAATTGATTGCTCTTACCAGAGCTTGCAGCTTAATAGTACAGATGAGAGTGACTATATTTACAGAACATCAGTATGGCATTGGTGTTGTCCATGATTATGGGGAATCATGGTCACAGCAAGGTTTCATGACCGCATCTGGTTCATCTATCAGAATTGGTGAACATAATTTAGGAAGTTCTACAACTTCAAACCTAAACTGCTGTTGTTAAATGTGCAGCGCACACGAGCAACAATAGTTATGTCACAGTTAACTACAAATATGCTTATGAAGTGGCACATTATTGTGCAGTTGTGGACTGTTTAGTGAATGGAGCCTTCACAATTGAATGTCAAGAAGAAAATGGTTTTTCTATGATGGTGAGTGTGGCAGACACTTGGGCTGAATTGAGATGAATGCAAGAAAATGTATCTGAGACAGAAAAGCAGGGATGAATTATAGCACGTTGTAGTATAGATGAATATAATGTTTTGATTTCAGTGGATGGAAGACCACTACTATCAGACAGTTTATTACCTTCCATGATGATGCATTTACATGGACCGACTTATTCAGAAAGGGATGCTATTATAGCAATGTTGATTCAACCCCAGATTCAGAACCCAACCAGAAGAATTGTGTCATCTCTGTGTGCCATGTCAACCGATGAATTTATGCAAACAGACACATGTTTCACTGAGTCACATGATCAGTTGACCTTTCAACCAGATGCAAATTAACTTTAACGAATTACCAGTTTGTAATGGGCTGAGATATGTCTTGGTGATTGTGTGCACCTTTTCGAGATGGATGGAAGCCTATCCAATTAAAAGAAATTATAGGGGGTTATTACAACTTTGGAGGAGGTGTTAATCCGTCCCAAAAGTGACGGATATACCACCAGCCTTATTACGAGTTCCATAGGATATAATGGACTCATAATACGGCTGGTGGTATATCTGTCACTTTACTGTCTCTTTTGGGACGGATTAACACCTCCTCCAAAGTTGTAATAACCCCCATAGTCTCTTTGTTGCAACATTACTGTTGAGGGAGCTAGTGCCGTGGTACGGTATAGCAGTTTGTCTAGTTTCAGATCGAGATTCTCACTTCAATAGTGAGATTATAAAAATGTTATGTACAGCATTACAAGTTGAATAGAAGCTACATTGCAGTTATAGACCAGAAGCTTCAGGCATAGTGGATCAATTAAATCCATTTAAATCGATTAAATCAAGATTGACAAAGGTTTGTGCATCCACTTTACTGAAATGGCCTGATGCTTTGCCCCCCATATGTCGGTCCATGAAATATTGATGTTCAGAGCAATAAGTTTCAGTAAATGCCCATGTAAACATGACTGATGACATGGTCATCAATTAATTTAAGAACTGGCTGATGTGGTGCATTTGTTCCCTCAACAGGTTGAAGTTTTCACATGGAAGCCACACAGGAACAGTGCCATGACCTTAGTCCAGAGACTGGGTCTTAGTCAAGAAACACGTTAAAACGTCTAGTTTAGAACCATGTTGGAAGGGCCACTATCAAGCAAATCTGATCACGAACACGGCTGTCAAGTATGCTGGAATTTCAAACTGGGTACATGCTTCACACACCCAGAGAACAAGAGACCTTTATGAAGAAATGGTGTCCTGTGAAACAGAACCAAGAATACTGGTGATCATTCCACTGTGAGTTGTATGAACTCAAACTCAAAGAAGAATGGCCTGTGATCAGAGACAAGAAGAAGAACTTAGGGGTGAAGAAATTCTGACAGGTGAAGAAGATCAAATGCAAGATATTTAATAAAAGTGACATTAAAGCTCCTGGCACTGGAGATGAATGGAAGAACCAGGTACAAGAAGCAAATTCTAGATCAATCTCAGAACAACCAGAAAATGTTGACGATAGAGGAGAAGGATCACATTCTTGAATAGAGACAAGAATTGATCCACCCTATATCAGATTACAAAAAGCTTACAGTCGAAAGAAATTGAAGTCAAGTGCTATAAGTGACACAGAAGAAGAGCGAAATACACTCAGAAGATCTAGAGTAGGTTGTCCAAGATATTCAGCACCTATGTGTACAGATTTGTAGTCCTGCAAAATAGGATCCAGAAAAAGGTGTAAAGTGTATAAAGATCATGCAGAAATGCAGATTTGCTACATCAATGATAACAGCAGTTCAACAATGCTGCAGCAGTTTCTACGTTTCCTCAATTTTTGTATAATGAAACCAGTGTGTATATGCATGCATGTATGAGTCTACCACAACCCCAGAGCTTGGAAACTTTGGATCAGTGTATATGTGCTTATGCTAGCAAGGAGAGCAGCTACCTTTTTAGCAATCAAGATTAAACTCTAATGTCAGAAAGGTCAGAGGGTGGAACCAAATGTTCTATACCATCGAGGAAATACCTTTAGGAGGCTCATACAACAAAGGGTCTACTCAAAGCCCAGTTCTGTACTTTATTGCCCTCATTACAAATAGGCTGATATATTCTAAAATGTGAGTAACACCTATAATCACACATATTACAATTAAGGGTTTTGTGGTTATTAATGGCAGGTCAAACCTACTGTTAGTTAGTGGTGAAAATACCTGGTAATACCAGAACATGCAGATTTTGCTATGGTAAACATCGAAATAAGCATGTCAGCCCTCTCCCCAAACCATAAGATATGTGTTAATGATTGCACCTGATAATTGCCCAACAACCCGGTGTTGAGTCATATTGGTGCAATTATTATCACATCTTATAATGGCCAATTAGTAATGAAGGCCTTTGTTGTTTCTCTATTGTATTGTGCATTGTGCTAACAAGAGTTAGACGTAATATCTAACACTGCTTTTAGCCAGACTTAACAACAAACTCATGAGGTTGACACAGCCAAGATTAATTGGATTGCTCAATGGGTGCAGTTAATAACCATTAACTTTTCAAAAAAAAAATTCAACTTCTTTCACAGTACAAACATGTCCATAGTAGTTCTTTGTGCGCTGTCTAGTATGAAGTTGACCTTGTTAAAGGTACAGTAATTTGAGTCAGTTCTTGTACACTAGACCCAAACATGGCGATCAGAATGTGTACTTTAATGATAAATGTACTGCCATTTTTTTACCTGAACAATGAAAAACAGTCTCAGTTTTGTGAAAATCAATACAAAATGAAAAATAATCACCATTCTCAACGTTTATGTAAAAACATGTATTTTTATATTATAATAATAGAAAACACAAATGATGCAGCATCACAAAGCCATCTACAAATCAATCTGTATTTTAACAGACAGGACAGAAAATAAACATGCATAATGTGCCACAAAACAATATAATAGTAAATTAAAGTGTAGTCAATTCCTTAAAAGAAAATAGTTAAACAGTTTACTCATTCGAAATAGAAAAGAAGCAGAACATCTGTTAATTTCTTAATTTAATTTTTAATTGATATTTGGCATTTACAACCACAGTGAAACACATTGTATAATGATTTTTTATGCAATTTAAATATATGTTTTTAGTGATTACTAAAACCATATAAAGATTCATTATACATAGTTTGTCATATTAAAAAATCATTATAGAAATTCTAAGCAGACATGTCCCATTTTTATTCAAGACACTTATACAATAATTTATGTCTATTTACTCAAACTAACAATAATTCCTCATCTTGGCCGATATATATTAATACGTGCATGTACAGAAATGTGTATGCCCAAAAGTTTCATCTGCTTCATGGTAAAGTCTACAAAGCCTTGATCCATCAATTGGATTTTCCCAAGCCCCAGGGGTTTGCACTCCATGTGGACAACTCTACATTTTATAATAATTACAAATAGGTTGACCTGTATGGAAAAGGCCTTTTCAGTAAATACTGCACTTTAACCTGCCTTGTGATATAATTTTATTTTTTAACCTTTGATGTAAGCATATTACAGGTAAATAAGTGCAGCATGGCAAAGGAAGCTGAAGTCACAGGATTATCAGTTTTCACTTAGTTAAAATTAAGCATTGTAGGTGTACAAACATTAGAATGAATGGTTTACTTACTATAGATCTATAAATATTACAGAAGTGTGATGTTTGTAATATAAAACCTGACCTTACCCAAGGAAACAGTATCCTCAACTTTCATCAATCATAAGTAAAACACTTTGGAGAGCAATGACCGATTTGAATGCAGGCAATCTCTCTTCTGCACTGATGCCCCTACTGTTTGCCTAAAGAAAGGCATGAGCACATTTTAAAAATCCTGAGGAGAACGAGACTCCAGTGTGGTGATCATAGCCCTCTCCTCTAGAAACATTACAGAAGGTCTGAGCATCGGTTTTTTTGCAGAATGAGATCAGTCACTGAGGAGCTGTACTTCATGGATGTTATAGATTTTTCAATAAGTAAGACCACTTATCTGCCATAGAGCATCCAAAAAATATTATCATTGGAATTAAAGCTTAGCAAACAGCTCAGGCTGCAGCAACTCTGGGACCGATTTATATCTTGGCTGTAAGGATTCTCCATTGTAATGGTGATTGAGTATCCTTACTGTCAAAGTGATGTTCTGCCTGCCCTATTTATATATGGGTGGACCTACTCAGTCTCCACCATGGTTAGACCCCTGTGACGACCTGACTGAGTAAGGACCTTTGTAGAATTGGCTAGATGTCCATATCTCCAATTACGATTGGCAAACATATAGCTGTTTTTTTTACTGTCTGTCCCCACCAGGCAGACCCCAGCGGTGATGGTCTGTAAAAAGTAAACTAGGGCCCCTTACCATGGGAGATGAATCCTAAGGTGAGGAGGTCATTAATTTTTTTTTATTCTCAAAAAAGAAAATCCTGTTCTGATGTTTTATTTTTTAAAAGAAAAAGAAAACTATTTGGCACAAGACTCTGTCATGTTGACAGAGCCCTGCACCACACAGCAACGTGCTTTAACAGGAACAGCCATGACAGTGTTCCTGACAATGCTTTATCAATCACCAGCAGTATGGTGGTCATTTATAAATCTGGCAGGTGAGACCTCTCCTATGGCGCTGAAGGAATTACTCCATGATCCTGGCAGAACAAAGGCCCAACTGCCAAAAACGAAATTGAGCCATCTGTTAATAACAAGGTTTAATTCAATACCTCTAGACTTTGACCCCATGACCAGACGTTTCCACAAGGTGAGAGGCTCCAGTTATGGATATTCATGTGTCATGTATAACCAACCAATCACAACTTGCATTCTTGATAAAATAACCCAGATACTTTTCTGCTGGCTGCAGCATCTTGCTGGTAAGTTAGCTCAGATAGTCAAAACACCAGCATATGTCTTCATGTGTAATTTTCCAATCGTTCCTTGCAGTTCTTATAAGGTAGCTGAAGAGGTTAATGCTATCATTCCATTTACCAGTCCTTAATCACTAAAACAGATCTTTGAATACTGCTGAAATACGTAATGAATGAAGAAACCTGCAAGCCTCGTGTTTAAAATTAGGAATTACATCTGCTTAGTTAATTTCACGTAATTTTACATCTTTTTGATATTAGTAGGACAGTAGTGGTATGCGGCAGTCAATGACCGCAGTGCAGAGACCCCCTCTTTCGTCCAAGTTTCTGTTTTTTCATGTATCCAATAAACAATGCACACACCAGAGGGGACCTGGGGAAAGCAGTGCCTTGCAGGAGGACGACATTTATTTTATAGCCACACAAAACTCACAAAGCAAACCATAAACAGTACTTTGGGATGCTTAGGAATCCCCTTCCATCAACCAGTGGGAGGCAGCTGAAAACTTGTTGTAACTTCAGCAAGGAACAAAATTTACTTCTAAAAACCTTCTCCAGTGTGAGGAAAATGACCTGTGTCAACGCGTCCCAATTTAGATAATTTATTCACTATGGGACTCGTTTTAGGCCGATGAATCTTTTGACCCTGATTGAAGTCTCCTTAAGACGAGATAACTAGTCAACATGGCAATTAATAATCAATAACTTCCTCAATAGTCACAGTAGCAAATCAATCAAAAGCAATCAGTAATGTCAATAAACTTGAAACAAAACATGACCTTTCAGTCATCAATAACCACACAGAGTTTAGTACGATTTATGATATTTATTCCCTATTGATTACACTCTACTAGCAAGTTTATTAGTCTCAAAACCAAGAAGCACATCAACATTGTCATAATATGGCAACTCGAATGAGATTTCATCAAAGCAAAGATCATGAATATTAGAACATAGCATGACGTCAACATGGATTAACTTTGGCAGAGTATCACTAGCGCATTGTTCAACAGAGCATCGATTCAGTCATTTGTCTATTTGCATCCGTTTAATAAACCCCTTAACTGACCTCGAATTAGCATTGGCATGTTGGGCTTCATGCAAAACAATTTTGGCAACACAAATTTAGAAAACATCTATCTATGGTCTCTGTCAAAGGAAGCAGTTGGTACCTGGAAAGGAAAGGCAAATAGACAATTACCATTTCATCATCATATAGTTACCCTCCGTAATGGGTCAGCATACAGAGTCAGTCTTCGTCCTCAGGACATTAGTTGATTCGCCATCAGCCAGGAAACACAGCAAAGTTCAGCAAGATCGGGCAAAAGGGAATACTTCCCTCATAAGGAGGAAAAGTATAGAATCGGGCAAGGCAAAGTAAGGATGGTTTGAGGAATCAAACAGCAAAGTCTTTAGGCAGAGTAACAAAGTGACAGCATGCAATGACAAATTAGCTCGTAGTGGCTAGGGTAAAAGGGCGGCATAGATTGGCTCGGAATGGCTTGTAATAGCTGATTTTCTCCTCGTGTGCAAGAATTTTTATATCAATCTTGTGGTACAGTCCCCCAATTTCCAATTGGGCAAGTTTTGGCGCACCATCATCTCCATCCAATGGTTTACGACTCGCCTTATTAAGATTATCACCCCATAACAGTTCTCACGTAGTTTATTAGCTCTTGTGATTGACGTCTCCAATGGGTAGAATGTTAGGTAGAAACTTTCTCAAGCTCAGTCAGTAGTCCTATTGTCCATACCGGTTCAGGCGACCTTGTACCTATTGCAAGTTTACACTGTTGCATTTGGCAAGAATGTCTCCTTGAGCAAGTCGAGTCTTTATGAGAATGAATCTACTATGGTTACACTCATCTCCTAGCTTCTGGAAAGTACAACTACATGTCTTTCAGCAAGTCAGCACACTGCACGTTAGAAAAACACATTTAATATGAAACCGGGCAGTAGGCCCCGACTCATGCTAACTGAGGCCTAGTGATTTATTAACAAAACATTAACATATAATATTTAATTAATTCGAAATCATACATTAGTACATTAATATTTCATTATTAGTCACTTTCATTAATCATCGTATACATTGGTGGCCACTCCCTGTGGGCATATTTCAAATGCACATTTAGTAAAACACAGCAATACATTTTCTATGCTGCATTATTACCCATTAGTTCATAAACATTTCATATTCATTTTGATTATAAAAACTACACTCCAAACAAGCCCTCCTTTGATGAAACTTGTCATCACACAAATCCACTCTTCACTTTTCTTTTCACTTTCTTAATTCCTTCAATTCAATTTGTTTCCCCATTTTTTACTTTTCGTATTTTGCTTTGAATATTTTCTCCCTTTTCTTTTCTTCCCTCTTCATATTGCTTTTTGCCAATTTTTCCTTAATTATTTTACTAAGTTTACATGATAACCATAGTCCAAATAGGCAAACTAAAACAATCAATATTCCCCCTATTATTTTTGCAAGTATCCCATTCCAAATATTACTAAACCGACTTCCTACTTTAGCAAGTCCCTTTCCAACCTCTTCCCAAACTCCAGGTTCTTTCAGCTCTTTCAAATCTGTACTATCTCTTGTTAGGTTAGTAAGTATACTTCTAATCTTATTACTATTATCGGGTATAAAGGCACAACAGTGGTGCTCATTAAGCATCCTACAGACTCTGCCACTTTTTGCTAAAAGAATGTCTAAAGCAAGCCGGTTTTGAAGAGTCATAGCCCTCTCCACAGCAAGTTTAGTATCCATCAGGAGTATAGCCCCTGTGAAGTTTGTCAGCATGTTATCCACAATAGTAGACATCTTTCAAATCTTTATGGAGTTCAAGATAACTCCCACTGAAGGAATTATTGCTCCAAATATATCACCTACAACAGCAGCAGCTGTCTCTCTTTTCTGTCTAGTATGATGTAATTCAGACACTTTAGGAAACTTCTTTAAGTCGTCAAATTGGTAAATCTTTGGAAAAACTATTCCCAAATAACATGTCCCATACCATCCCTTTGGAAGACGGTAATAAGCATTAAGTCCACATAAGTAATAGATCCCTGGGATCGCTGGATCCTGTCCATTTAACATGAACGTCCACTTACTCTGAAACAAAAACACATGTCTGCACTCACTTGTTCCCACAAACAAAGTGTCATGGTCAGATTTTGGCCTATATATGCAAAGCTTTCCTACGTGTAGTGCATCTATAGCTAATTTGCCTTGTGTCTTGATTGCACTATAAGCATAATCATTTGCAAATGTTAGTTTCTCTAATCCCTTTTCTAGCTTTTCTTTTAACGCTTTCCTTCTATCATCAGTGTGATCTAAAAAAACTCTTCTCTACAGACGTTAGTAAGCAGGTCAGATTATTGTGATGCGCATTAGCTGTGCCAAATGTCAGTGTAGGCTCAAAGAAACCCCTAACTATCTTTATACTATGATCTCTATCTCTCTTACTCAAATATTCATTTATAGGCACAAAAGAAAACACTACATCTAGATTAGAATAGAAGTATTGAATATATTCTTGATCATAAAGCCTTGTTAATAGCAAACTACAACTTATTCAGTAGGTTAATGGCAAACTATGATAAGTAACCCCTTCTTGTACTGACAAAGGAATCTTTGTGCACACATAACAATTCTTCGCATCCATTGTTTTGACATTCTCATTCAACAGGCAATAGAAGACATTAGTAGATAGTTCCCCTTTCGTGCTAGTTCCCTCATGCAAATATTTCGTATCTTGCTCAAATCTTTCCCATGGTGTTAGTGTAGCAGTCTCAGGAATTGAAGCATTGTTAGTCCCACTCTTGTCCACCAGTGGCATTCCCACAATCACAGCTATTATTACTATTGCACTCACAACACCCAAAATAATACTCAACCATCTACGAATCCTACGCCTATTATCGTCATCTCTAGTGTTAATCATGATCTGTATAGAATCAGAAAACAGAACAAACAATCAACTGAGGAAGGACTAAAGCTCTTTTTTTTTTTTCCTTCTTAAGCAAAGTCCCTCTTTAGCAAGTATTTTACAGCTTTTCACTCTCTCCCAGGATCCTTGTCAAATCAGGTTAGCAGCTTGTCAGAATCGTTTTTTCAAAAGTCAATTCAGGTTAACAGTGTCACATCCGGTAATTTATCAGTCTCTTTTTCTCTGATTTCCCTTTTTCAAATCTCAGCTTAACACAGTCTCTTATTTGCGGGCAACTTCAAGTACCATAATATTGACCTGGAATCTCTCGATCAAAACAGAATGCCAAAAATTCTTGTTACCACTCAGCTGATGTTGCACACGCCCATTCAGGACCTGCGTACCTTCTGTTTGCAATTCTCTTTCTTTTCAGTCTTTGATCACCCTGCGATTCTCCTTCACTCAGATCTTCTCTTCTTGTGGTATCAACTTCTTCCTCTATTGTTTCGTCTATTACCACTTTTCCTTTTGCAGCTTGTGGCTCTTGCCATTTATCTCCTTTCAGTGACCTTTTGCTTTTTGGCTTTTCAGGTTGCGGTTCAATGACCTCCTCTTGTGCTATGGTGTTTTCTCTTGATGGCTCTGCAAGCGGCTCAGGAGGAGTCTGAACTCTGTTTCTCCTCCTTCACCTTCTGGGTCTGTCAGGGGTTCAATTTCAAACCTGTATCCGTCTGCTTCTGGGAGAACCTCTCTTCGTGTCGGTTCCCCTGGCGCCTCAGTTGAGATAGGCTCACCGTCGCCCCTCTGGATTTTATTTGCAGTTTGAGTGACCAGGCCGTCCTCAACAGGCTCTCCTTCAGTCTCAGTTCCCCTTTGATTACTCTCCGGCCCTGAGACTTCCTTTTCTGTAGCTGTTATTCTCGACAACTCAAGTTCCTCATCAGTTGGACACATCACCTTCTTTGTGTGACTGGCATGAATCCAGTTTGGAACTCCCACACATTTCACAGCAGTAGTAGTTGTCAGTATCACTTGATACAGCCCCTTCCAACGTGGCTCCAAGCACGACTTCCTCACGTGTTTCTTGACAACAACCCAGTCACTGGCTTTCAGAGTGTGACCTGGATCATTTATCGGTGGCAGTGTGGTTGCTTCCTCCTGGTGAGAGAAAGAGTGGACCACGTCAGCCAGACCCTTGCAGTAGTCCAACACCATATCATCCATGATATTCACAAGAGCATTTGCGGGCACTGCAGGCAATCTCATAGCTCGGCCCATGAGAATTTCATGTGGAGACAGTCCTGTTTTCTTGTTGGGCGTATTTCTCATTGACATTAGCACTAGAGGCAATGCATCTGGCCATTTCAAATTCATAGCTGCACACATTTTTGCCATTCTCGACTTCAAAGTACCATTCATCTGTTCCACTAGTCCTCATGCTTCAGGGCGATAGCTACAATGCAACTTCTGTTCAATGTTCAGTGCGGCACACAAGAGCTTAACCACCTCGTTGTTGAAGTGACTTCCCCTATCTGATTCTAAAGAGATCGGAAACCTGAAACGTGGTATCAATTCCCTAAGCAGCAACTTCGCTACTGTGAGACTGTCATTCCTACTTGTAGGGTAAGCTTCAATCCAGTGACTGAAGATGCACACAATCCCCAACACATATCTCAAACCGCCACACACAGGCATCTCAATAAAATCTAGCTGTATCCTGATAAATGGACCTCCTGCCCTCCCAGAGTGGCTCAAATTAACCACGGTCCCTTTCCCCAAATTCATCTGCTGACAGATGATGCACCTGTGACAAATCACTTCTGCGGCTTGTCTAAACTTCGGGTTAAACCAGTCTATTCTGCACAACCTGATCATGGCATCTCTCCCAATATGTGCTTGACCATGGTAAAGCCTCGCAAACTGTGACAAAAAGACTGTTTGGCAAAACCATTTTACCCTCATCTGAAACCCACAAATCATCAGGTCTTTGTACACATTGCAATTTGAGCCAAGAGCGTTTCTCTTCTTTGCTGGCACATCACTGCAACAATTTTAACTCTTCCATTGTGTCAAACACCCTCAATGCATAACCTGTTTTCAGTTTCCATTAACAATTCCCACTGATCCTTGAATGATATACAGTTCAATGGACAATGGACAAAATCTTGCGACTTGATCTGCATATCCGTTTCCCATTGACACAAAGTCTTAACATGAGCATTGCATTTCACCACGTTAATTTCAAGAGGTAACTGAATCACGTACAACAATTCTTTGATTCTTTCGCCATTTTTCACTGGCGAACCAGAAGAGGTCAGGAAACCCCCCTGGGACCATAATAGGCCAAAATCATGAACAATTCAAAATCCGTATCTGCTATCAGTATAGATAGTGCTTTCACATTTTCAGCCGCATGGCACGCCCTAGTAAGAGCAATCAATTCAGACACTTGAGCAGAGTATACTCATTCGAGCCAAGATGCTTCCAGGATACCGGATATTGCACACACAGAGTATCCAGCTCTCAGTACTCCTACTGAGTCTCCCAAGCATGAACCATCAACAAAGATAATGTAATCGTTTTCGTCTAATTGAGTATCTTTAATGTCAGATCTCGGTTTGGTGCACAGTTCTGTTACCTCAAGACAATCATGTTCTACTTCCTCAGCATCATCAATATCTGTATTCTCAGTAGGAAGCAAAGTTGCCAGGTTTAACACAGTACATCTTTTCAAAGACACATTAGGTGACCCCAGGATAATTGTTTCATATTTAGTGAGTCTCGCATTTGTCATATGCTGGGTCTTAGTACGGGTCAGTAATACCTCAACTGAATGTGGGACCATTACCGTTAAGGGATGTCCCATCACTATACCTTCACACTGAGTGAGGCTTTGACTAACTTCTGCAACTGCACGCAAACATCCCAGTAAGGCTGCTGCAACTGGGTCCACAGTAGCTGAAAAATATGCTACTGGGCGGTTTGCACCTCCATGGACCTGTGTCAGGACAGACAAAGAACAAGCATCACGTTCATGACAAAACAGTACAAATGGCTTTGTGTAGTCAAGCATACCTAAAGCTGGAGCCCTGCACATGCTCTCTCTCCGCTCAATGAATGCTTTCATTTCTTTCTCGGACATAGTCAGGGTACCCAGGCCATCCATAATCTCCTTGACAGTCAACCTCACCAAAGGCTTAGAGATAATCGAGAAGTTGGGAATCCACTGACGACAGTAACCCACCATTCCCAAAAATATCCTTACATCTCTCTTGGATGTCGGGGGATTCATCTGCAATATGGCTGTCACTCTTTCCTTAGATATTTTCTTTGACCCTTTCTCAATTAGATGGCCTAAGTACTTCACCTCTTTCTGACAGTACTGTAACTTCTTTGGGGACACTCTATGTCCGTTCTTTCCCAAATGATTCAGTAAGGCAATAGTGTCATACCTGCAGTCGTCTTTCGTTTTGGACGCAATCAACAAGTCATCAATGTACTGCACTAGAGTCGAATCAAAAGGCAGTTCTAAGGATTCCAAGTCCTTCTTCAATATCTGATTGAAGATGGAAGGTGATTCGGAAAACCCTTGAGGCATTCAACACCAACTTTAAACCTTGTCCAAGAATTTGAAACTGAAGAGAAATTGGCTGCCCTCATGAAGGGGAACCGAAAAGAATGTTTGTGACAGGTCCACAACCATGAACCACTCTGCATCACATGGAACCTGAAACATGATCACGGCTGGATTTGGCACCATGGGGCAACATTTTACCACTTTTTCTCAGGTCTTGGACAATTTGAACTTTCCCAAAGGCTTTCTCAGTCCCATTATTGGTGAATTACGTGGGCTGCTCAAAACTTCTTTTGAAGACCCCTTGCTTCACAAAGGCTGCAATTATCTGCGTCACTTGTATAAGAACATCTTGTGCCATGTGGTACTGCGGTACCAGGGGAAACACAGCATTTAGCTTCACCTCTACTTTGACTGGTTCTACTCCTTTTATCAATTCCACTTTCTTTCCTGTCAAGTCCCACGCCTTCTCTGTCACCGTTCCCTGTAATTCGGTTGGCAAATCGGTCATTGTGAACATCGGGAAGAAGCTTATCAAAGGGTCTCCTCATCTGCGGTCTTCGTCTCTGTTTCTGAGATCTGACCATCGTCCCCTTCATCATCACTGTTTGACTGCACCTCCATCCCTTCGTTGAAACAGGTGATCGAACACCTTGTTTTACACAGTAAGTCTCTTCCCAGTAGGGACACGGGACTTGAATCACAGACTACAAACCTATGTAATCCCTGGAAGGTACCAATCTCAACTTGGACCGGGTCTGTAATCGGATTTGTCAGGAGCTGATTTGCCACTCCTACCACCCTTATGGTACGCCCCGAAAGTGGCAATTTCGGAACCTCTGCACTTCTGACAGTAGAGCGTGTAGCTCCTGTGTCAACCGGGAACGAAATCTTGTGACCCATCACCTTCCTTTGCACATAAGGACCCCTCTGATCTACTTCTAGGGACGCTGCAAGCCTGCACTCCTCACTATCTGAACAATCATCCGACCATTCATCGTTTATTCTATCCTCACCACGCAATGGGAACTGTTGTACTGTATTATTTTGACTCATTGTTTGACCTGTGACCTGTTGAGGAAGCATCACCTGTTGCTGTCCCATCGGAGCTAAAGGTAACTGCATTTGCTGTCTAGGTACCATGGGAATCTGCTGTTGCACCTGCTGCATTTTTGCTGGTTGCATACGTGGCATTTGTATTTGTTGCATAGGCTGGAGACCCTGCATCTGCGCCATGTTATTCCTGAAGTTTGGATTTGAACCCCTCACTCTTGGACCCTTCACATTTTGAAATGTACCGACATCACTGCTCTGTTAAACAACACCATCCTGCACCATCATCAGGCACTCCCGCTTCCAGTGTCCCACGCCCACACACGCATGGCATGGTAACATCTTTTTTGTCCCTTGCACATCATTTTGAACCACAACAGTATTCAAATCTAGACCATGGTTCACAAAACCTCCCCGACCTCTACCTCTTGGTTGCGCCTGAAACATTCCGTTTCCGTGAGGTTGCTGCTGTACCATCTGCTGTATTCCATTTCCCTGCATCCCTGCCTGAGCTGCCTTAATTTGCATCACCATCACCTTCTCTTTCAGCTTTTTCTGTTTTAATTAAATCTCATCGCTTCAGTATTTTGCATACTGCAATACCTCATCAATCGGCTTCGCTTGCCAACAGATCAAATGATTCTTAATCATCTGACTAATTTCCGGCCTCAGTCCTTCAACAAACCTGAACACAAGATGATTCATGTCTTTCGGCTCTATGACCTCCGTACCACTGTAATGTTTGAACGCCTTTAACAACCTTTCATAATAAGCATGTATCAACTCTTTGCCTTCCTGTGCCATTCAATTTTCTGCCAATCAGTGACTTTCGGCGACACCTTTTGTTTTAAAAACTCAATCACCTTATGGTAATAATACCTTATCACATCAGGAGACAGTGCTCCAGTAATCTTATCCCTTGCCGGTTCCTCTGTCGGCCAATCCACACCCATCTTCTATTCAAGTCTTCCCAGAGACATTTCGCAAGCTCCACAAACCTGTCCGTCTGCTGGTACCACTCTATTGGTTTTTCCCTCAACCTGGAATAATCATTTGTGAATGACAGAATGTCACCTCTAGACCACGGTACATGAACTAAAACCCCTCCAGCTGTTTCTCTCATTGGTAACATTTTTATTGTTCCAGTGTCTGGTGCAGCTTTCGCCTGCTTTGGTTCCAGGCAGTCACCTTTCTCTTTATCGCTCTTCTTTGCCCATCTTTCTTCCCACTTCTCTAATGCTCCCCAAACTTGTGCACTCTGTAGTATCTCTTTGAGGTGTGCCTTCAACCCAGTAGCCCTCATATGGTGAAAATCTTTAGGTTCGAAGTCTAACCTATAACTCCTCTTCAAATGCTTAGTGTCATCCAAGTCTATGCCGTATTTGTCCGCTACGTTTGCTAACCTCTGGTGTACCTTACTCACTTCCTTGGTTATTTTCGAGCACAGAAACCTCAATTCCACTTCAGTGTATGATTCTAGTCTGTTCACCCCCATGGTCCCTTCAACTAGCTCCGCTGCTTCCACACCCAACCTTATAAAATTCAAGTATTCCTCTCTCTCTGACTGCTCGGTTGTCACAGGAGTAGTCTGTGGAATGTTAAGTTTGTCTAACCACTCAGTAAACTGTTGCGCTGTTAAGCCTTGCAACAAGATATTTCCAGCCTGCATCGTTGGTGTCTGTGATGTATTTACATTCACTACCTGTGGAGTCAGCATACCCAAACCTGCTTGTCTCATTGTCTCTAAAGGAACCCCAATCAGACTGAAGTCCAACAAGGACCTAGATCCCTCGACTGTCTGTTCTCCTTGAGTTACCCCTTGGGGACTTCCCGTAGACCCTCCTCTCATCATGCCTTGAGTCATTACTCCTTGATCGCATACAGTAGGTTTTGCCTGCGCATATACCGGTACTGGCGGACCAACAGTAATCAGCAATGATATAGCAGCTGGTGCCTGTCCATTTCCCACTCCCGGTGGAGCATTAACTCCCATAGCTTGATTCATTACGGGTGCTGTAACTGACTGCGGTCCTGTGACCGGAGCATAATTCGGGACTGTCTGTTGCTGCGGCTGGGGCAGCAATTGTGGAGTTGGCTCAATCTGCACTAACTTTGATCTTGTGTATACCGGATCAGGCGGCACCGTCAAACTCGTAGTTGTCTCTAGTACTGGGACATCGGGGTAAGGCCTCTGAATTGGTGGTGGCTGTAACTGTATCTGTGCCTCCAGTGCGGTGGCTACAATAGCACCATTCTGTATTGGAGCTGATGTGATAAGATTATTTGCCTGTGCAGTATTCGTTGTTCCCTGATTTTGTGTCAGATTTTCAGGACCTGCACTGGTACTCGGTCTATTGTCATTTATGGCATATGGTGGTGGTCGATCATGTAACAACTGATTAAGAAACTCATCATCATCAGAATCATCTGCCCAAGACTTCTAAGTCTCCTTCTGCCTACTAGACCCCTTGTCTGTTTTACAAGTTGCATTTCTCCACTGTGTTTTGGCTTCTTGAGTTATTGCCGTAAACATCCTAACTCTGTCTATTATTTCCCTTCTCCACATCCTGGTCTCACTATCCCATCTAGCCTCCGCTAGAATCCTCTCTGCTTTCTTCATTCTCCTCTCACATTTTTGCAGCCGTTTCTGAATTGTTGCCAGTTCCCAAATTGCTAACACCTCAAACTGAGCTGGTCTCGGAGGCGGCTTCTGCTCACTTAACACCCTCTGCAAATTTTCCAGAATCCTTATATTGAACGTTCCATGCTCCGGAAAGGCGAAACATCCCTCCTTTTCTGTCATTTTGCACCATTGCTTTAGCCAAAGACAAGGCGCGACTCCCTTCTCCTCCATGACGACATAAGCCGGAGTATCCTCTGGCGGTGTAAGCTCCCTCACACTCGCTGTACTATATGTATCTCCCCTCAAAGCACTCTTTAGAGCCCTAAAAAAATTAATTTTTGCGTCTTTTATTTTGTTTAGAATCTAATCAGGAAGTGACTTTAATTCCCAGAACACTCTTCGCCTATCTTCTCAACCAATTGTCTCTCACGGACGGCTGCCAATCCGTGCACGACCCCTCTCAGCAACTGACCTATCCCAGCGCGGCTCCAAAGACATCAAACTTGCACACACTGCAGCTGACAAAGTCTTGCGGTTTGTCTTCCTCAATCTCTATTCACACAAAAACTAATGCAATATTGCGAGCACCTTAACAACAAAACCAAATTTTCCGGTTTACTATATTAAGGGTAACACAATCTCTTCAGAACTTTACAGAGATTTCACTTGAAGCCTTGGCCGCTACTCTCTCCTTCTCAGATCCCACACCCACAAGCAGAATTCGACCCGCAAATCCTACTCTCGACTTGTCAATGGTTTGTTCTAGTGCACTTTAGAACTTGCCAAATCTCCATTGAAGGTTTCACTCACACATCTTGACTCAAACTCGACTCGTCAACCACGCCCGATTGACCTATTAAACCGCACAAATTACAGCATAAACCAAGTGTCTCATACACTTATCAATATACTCCGGAGTCTTAGACCACGCCGGGTCCGTACATCACCAACAGCCACGTGGACAATTTTTGAGTACAAAGCGCCACACTCACATGAAGTTCGCCGACTTACCTACTCTCATACTGCGGAGTACACACACTCCTCCTAAAACATTACCTGGCCTAAATTCTCACAAACCTCACAATTCACCTGCAGGATGCATAAGCTGAGCAAGCGCAAATTCTACACCACACCACTATCACTAGAACGCTGAAAACATACTCAACTCACTTCGGAAAGCTACGAGATTCCGGGAAAGTCATTTGGGACTTAGGGGTACATCATAGCTCCAATTTGCATTATTTCAAAAACAATTCCAAAACAATGGTCCCTCGTCCTAGGGCCCCAAAGGGCCTAGACCGTCCTCTGCTACCAGAACTGTCAACGCGTCCCAATTTAGATAATTTATTCACTCTGGGACTCGTGTTAGGCCGATGAATCTTTTGACCCTGATTGAAGTCTCCTTAAGACGAGACAACTAGTCAACATGTCAATTAATAATCAACAACCTCATCAATAGTCACAGTAGCAAATCAATCAAAAGCAATCAGTAATGTCAATAAACTTGAAACACAACATGACCTTTCAGTCATGAATAACCACACAGAGTTTAGTATGATTTATGATATTTATTCCCTATTGAATACACTCTACTAGCAAGTTTATTAGTCTCAAAACCAAGAAGCACATCAACAATGTCATAATATGGCAACTCAAATAGGATTTCATCAAAGCAAAGATCATGAATATTAGAACATAGCACGACGTCAACATGGATTAACTTTAGCAGAGTATCATTAGCGCATTATTCAACAGAGCATCGATTCAGTCATTTGTCTATTTGCGTCTGTTTAATGAACCCCTTAACTAACCTCGAATTAGCATTGGCATGTTGGGCTTCATGCAAAACAATTTTGGCAACACAAATTTAGAAAACATCTCTCTATGGTCTCTTTCAAAGGAAGCAGTTGGTACCTAGAAAGGAAAGGCAAATAGACAATTAAAATGTCATCATCATATAGTTACCCTCCGTAATGGGTCAGCATACAGAGTCAGTCTTCGTCCTCAGGAAATTAGTTGATTCGCCATCAGCCAGGAAACACAGCAAAGTTCAGCAAAATCGGGCAAAAGGGAATACTTCCCTCACAAGGAGGAAAAGTATAGAATCGGGCAAGACAAAGTAAGGATGGTTTGAGGAATCAAACAGCAAAGTCTTTAGGCAAAGTAACAAAGTGACAGCATGCAGTGGCAAATTAGCTTGTAATGGCTAGGGCAAAAGGGCGGCATAGATTGGCTCGGAATGGCTTGTAATGGCTGATTTTCTCCTCGTGTGCAAGAATTTTTATATCAATCTTGTGGTACAGTCCCCCAATTTCCCATTGGGCAAGTTTTGGCGCACCCTCATCTCCATCCAATGGTTTATGATTCGCCTCATTAAGATTGTCACCCCACAGCAGTTCTCATGTAGTTTATTGGCTCTTGTGATTGACGTCTTCAACGGGTGGAATGTAAGGTAGAAACTTATACTTTCTCAAGCTCAGTCAGTAGTCCCATTGTCCATACCGGTTCAGGCGACCTTGTACCTATTGCAAGTTTACAGTGTTGCATTCGGCAAGAATGTCTCCTTGAGCAAGTCGAGTCTTCATGAGAATGAATCTACTACGGTTACAATCGTCTTCTAGCTTCTGTAAAAGTACAACTACACGTCCTTCAGCAAGTCTGCACACTACACGTTAGAAAAACACATTTAATATGAAACCGGGCAGCTAGGCCCCGACTCATGCTAACTAAGGCCTATTGATTTATTAGCATAACATTAACATAGAATATTAATTCAAAATCATATATTAGTACATTAATATCTCATTATTAGTCAATTTAATTAATCATCGTATACATTGGTGGCCGTGGGCACATTTCAAACGCACGTTTAGTAAAACACAGCAATACATTTTCTATGCAGCATTATTTTCCATTAGTTCGTAACCATTTCATATTAATTTTGATTATAAAAACTACACTCCAACACCTGTTACTGAAAAGAGCTAATAATTGCAGTTATTTAATGCTAAGGCGCTCATTGCTGATCTGCGTGCATCTGCTTGGATCCTTGATGCAATTTGTTACTATTTTAACAAATTTCATTTAAATACTGTTACATGCATGCATACACATCTGCAGTTTCCATCTTTGAATGTGGTTTATATATATTTGGATATAGCATTTACAAAATAAGTTGTTACATGCCTGCCACGCATGCAGATGCACACTCCTGGGTGGCCATCTTGGAAAGGTTAAAAAAAACATTTTAAGATTGCTGCCCACTTTAATAGAGTGGCTGGCAACCTTCAACATTTGAAGGAACAGTGTATGGGGGCAACCCCCTGAGGGTGGAAATATCAAGGGAGGGTAGTAAAAAACTAAATGGGATGGGAAGAGGAGGGGCTAGCGAGGGACAGTTATAAAATAGCACCATGTATTAACTGAGCGTCTTGTTGTGGGTTCCTGGTCGGAATCTCCCTCTTACGTGTACCAGGACTAGGAAGTGTTTTTATAACTAACACGCCGGTGTTCTAAGAAAGGTCCCTACGTAAGAATGTGTACTTTCTACGAACCCTAAAGACTTATCTTCTACCACGTCTATCGGCAATGTACCAGACTGTATCCTTGACTGAAGCACAGAGCGAGCAAGAATGTATTGTTTGAGAACTCTGGTGCTGAAGTAAGCTAAACAGTGTGATACAAGAAAATAAAACAAGACCGTGAAACTGGTTATTAAAAAATAACAGTGCGAGGCTAAATAAAATGCATCTAGAACAAAATGCACAGAGGCCTAATGCTTTAAGCAAACGCGCAAAAGCTACATAAAAAACGGCTACACTACAAGGTAAGTGAGATAGACAACAAAGCCATCCTACCATGAGCAAAGAGATTACTCAAGCTCACTTTAAGTAATATACTGGAAAGAATTGGTTGGCATAAAGACAGCTAAAGCTAAAGTTATCTCTAGGGGACACTTAAAAATTGTGCAGTGGGATGTGAGGGATGATAATTACATACAGCCTGTTGCACGATTTTCAAAAAACATGCCCCATGAACATGTGTATGCTTTTATATTTATGCACTTTTTATAAAGTTCAGGGAGCTGGGACCGACAGTAGCAAAGATTCAGAAATCGGGCTCCCTTTCTCCAGCCTCCTATGCGTTTCCCATTGGCCCTGATGGTCAGGCCAGCCTCCATCATCATTTGCTGGATAAATCACTCAGCAGGCTACATATGTGGTCTTAAAAGCACCAAACAAAGTTGTCTTTTTGCCCATTAAGGAGCTCATGTTTGCAAGACAAGTCATTGTTTATTTTGTAACAAAAGAAAGATACTAACATCTCCACCTTACAGTTGAAGGTTTTCGACTAAGCAATAATTTGCAGGAGAAAACTGTGGACATATATTCAACAATGTCAATCAGTGGTCAGTTGTTCTGAGCCAATAGATCAGGATATCTGCAAGTTGTGGTAAGAACACATTTTTGAGTAACCGTACCCAAAACCTTTATGACCTTATTCATCAATTAGAACACAAATATTAAAAGTCTCAGGTTGAGAGAAGGGCCTAAAAGAAACTGCCCATCACAATCTGATCTTCACAGATCTATAAACTATTCAACAGAAAGTGGCAAATTTGCAATAGATGCCATGTAGGGGTGCAGCTTCAATTGCTGAAGCAGGTGCGCTGGCTGAGGCCATGGGACCTAAGAGACCCAGGAATCCTGATAATCACTATATTTTGCAGTTCAAACAGTGGCCAGGGGGCCCATTTCCTTCTTTACCTTAGGGCCCAGGAGACACTGGTGAGGTAGTACACAAAGGCAAATTCCAATCCTTCCTAATTAAGACTGGCTTTTTTCAGAATAGTGCAAGCATGCAATGGTTTCAACAAAGTGAATACAAGAAACAGCAAAATTTATATGCTTACATCCCATATTATGAATGTTAAAAATGGTACAACCAACACAACGCCAACACTGCTGAAACTGACCCAGGAATGTCACCGGCTGAACTCAGCAGAAATTACCAGGTAAAAATTGGGCCACAAATTGAGAAAAACAAGCAGGAATCAGTGGGAAACACCATTTTCAGCATTTTATTTCTCTTTATTTTATAATTAGAGGTAATTTTCTCCAACCTTGGAATTACTGATCCTCATGCTATTGATTAGGGCAAATACAAAGATAATTACGGTCCCACTTGTAGTGAGTCCCCAAGTGGTTTAATATTGTTGCTCCAGTCAACCTTGCAAAAATATAGACAAAAGTTGTGAAGTTAAGGGTTCTACAAAAACAGAAAATGATCCTTAAAAAATGTGACTTACTTGGAACACATGGCAAAACTGTGTCCAAAACTTTCTGACCTGCATTTCAAACATAGGGAATGCCTACAGGGCCCCACCTGACAACTCAGAGTTGTTTTTTTTAGATTAATGTATCTTTGTAGATGTAATTCCATGAGTGGCCTGTCCATAAGAGTGGAGGGGCCCTGCCCCTCCTGTTTTTTTCAGAAATTCAGAGTGTCTGTCAGTTTGAGCAAAGGTCACCGTGACAGAACCTTTTTATGTTCAGGTCAGGTGGCCAGAAGCAGTACATGTGTTAAATGTGCAGGCACCTGGCTGCTTGAGCTGAACTTTGCTTGGCTGAATATGTCACAGCCCTGTGGACATGACCACCTCAGCTCTGCAAAGCACCTCATGCCCCCCCATGATGTGTGGGGAGTTTCACTAATAGCCTTGGACTAGAGTGATTCAGTTATAAGCCCTGAAATACACAGGGCTAAGTGTAAATCAGTGACACCTTGTCACAGCAGTCCCACTGATGCCACCCAACTCTCTGATGAGTAAGGGACAGTCACCTTCTCTCACTGGCTGATCTAAGGTCATCAAAAACCAAAAGGAAGGGCTAGACTCTTGGGAGATTTTGAGAAAGAAAATGAGATTGGTCCTGTGTATAGTACTCCCATCTAAATCACTGTGCAAACAATACACAGTTTAACTGGGAAATAAATCGCTAAATAAAGCGAAAGGGAAAAGGTTTTGTACCAATCCCTTATTACAATAGTTATTGACCGGTATTTGTCTTAGTAAAAGATCTCTGGCAAAGAGCCCCCTTGAGGGGCCCATCAGGCATTGCAGTGCCGGCCTGACGAGGAGCAAAGCCCAATGATGAAGCATGTCACCACGCGGTGAGTGAGGGCATTTGCTCCATCTTAATCAGACTCCCAGGAACTTCCCTTTCTCTTTCTCTTTATTTAGCAATTTATTTCCTGGTAGAACTGTGTATTCTTTGCATGGTGATCTAAGGTCAGACAGTGAGATGAGGCGGCAGTCCCAGTCCTCCAGGAACCTCGGAGGCTTCATTGCTTCAGCTCTTTATTTTTTTGTTTAATGTTTAGTGCATGCATATATGCATATGTATGAATGAATGTATATATATATGTATATATTTAATGCGTGCATGCTGTGAATGAGGATGTATATGTGCCTGTGAACGAAGTGTGCATAAGTGCATGCTTGTGAATGTATGTGTGTGAATGAGTGTGCATGTGAATGGCTGAGTGTGAGTATGTGTGTTAATGTGTGGCTCAGCCACCACCCTGCCTGCTCAAATGATCAGCCGCCTCTTGTGTGCATGTGCTTGTGAATCGTGGGTGTATTCATGCTTGTGAATGTATGCGTGTGAGTGAGAGTGCATGTAAATGGGTGAGTATGAGTGTGTAATTGTGTGCATTTGTGGCCCGCCCACCACCTGCCTGCTTAAATTACAGGCCATAACAGGTAAATTCATAACTATCCTTGTGATTAGCAAGGCTGAACTATGGAGACAAAGACAACATTATAGCCAGGGTCAATATGAGGAAACACTATTTACGAGTTGATTCTAAACAGAGGCCCCTGATTTTCCTTAAACTGGTGAATCACATTTGAGGCACAGTCTGAGCATTTGAATGGCTCTCCAATGAGGCATTTAGAATAGACACAGCAGCAACAGACAAGGATTCAATGTACAAGGCAATTTTGCAGTTGCAAAAGGGGAATTTTGCCGTCTGCGACCGCAAAATGACCTCGTACAATGTACTGCCCCTATTTTGTGAGTCTGTATCCTGTTACTGACTCGCAAAACAGGAATTGCGACTCACAATTAGGAAGGATCGTTCCAAGGGCATCCCTTCCTAATTGTGACTCGCAGGCTCATGTGTGATTGTTTTGTTATTGTGAATGCGGTCGCAAAACAATTGCAGTTAACACCATTTTCAAATTGGTGTCAACCCATTCGCAAACGGGAATGGGACCCCCATGGGATTCCTTCCCCTTTGTGAATGGTAGCGAAAATGTTTTTTTCAGAGCAGGAAGTAGCCCCACAGACCCTCCCTGCTCAGAAAAAATGAAAAGAAAACACTTAAATTTTATTATTGAAATGCATTCCATTTTCCTTTGAGGAAAATGGGTTGCATTTCAAAATAAAATCCAACTGTTTTATTGGAAAAACAGTCACAGACATGGTGGTCTGCTGAGCCCAGCAAACCAAAATCCCTGCAAGTGCGGCCATTCCCAAATGGGTCACAAGCTTGCGACCTTCGTCATGAATATTAATGAGGCAGATCCTGGTGAACATTACTGATTGCCACACAATTTGCGACTCTCAAAAAATGCAAATTGCAAGTCCTACATTGAGCCATTGGCTTTTTCTTTAGCGACCTTTCACAATTGTAATTGCTTTGTTCTGCAAAGAACAGGGGTGAATGTTGACAGAGACCATTCTTTCCGCATAGGTCAATTGTTGTTTTTAACAGTATTGAGGCATTATTCATCAAAGTCAAAATGTAGTCGTCATGTATAAGAGGAAGCAGCCGGCAGTCACCTTTTCCTCTTTCACACATACACGCCGGCCGGATCCGAAGGCGGTTTCACTTTGCAAAATTAATGCCAACCCTGCAATAAGGCAGCGGAATAAATTGGAGACTTGTAATACATTGTGATTACGCGCGTATTTTTGTGAGCTGGCCCGAGCAGCAGGCAAGGCCGGATGGTACCTGACACGCAAACAGGGATGTTACCAGGTGCAGCGCTCTACAGTGTCACTTCAAAGTCGCAACCCTGATGGCTTGGTTTACACCTGAGCCAATTAGCCCCAGAGATCAGACAAGGCCTGGAAAGGAACACAATCCCTTGTATTTGTGCCGGAGAGGGAGTCACTTGATCCTTGGTAAGACGATAGGATGGGAACAATAGGGGACAAGGCAAGGCTGAGAAGGAAGACGAGCGAAGGAGGGGCGCAACGCGGGAGCTTGTGATAAGAGAACCGGCGTCAGATGAAAAAACAATGTGAAAACTGAAAGCGCCGTGCGCCTGGCCCTCTCTCAATGCGTTTGTCAGTCTTTTGTTGGCAACAAAGGGGCTAATTGAAATGAAACAATCTCCAGTCTGTTTGTTGGCACATCAAATATGCTGTAAGATATGCTGATTCTTGCTTCCCCTGAATTATTGAACATCCTGCCTTCGAGAAAGCAGCCCTGTGAAAAGGAAACCCCTTAGACCTGCAACACCTTTTCAAAGAGGTTTAGTTGACGTCCCAAGTTCCAAGTAATAAATATTATAGGTTATACATAGCTTTACGTTTACACAATGTAATATGCCATTGCGATATGTATAGATATATGTTTACATTTTAAAATGTGCATGAAGTGAACACTGAAGAAAGTTGCATCAGTAGATGAATATGTCTTTATTTGAATACATCTAAGGTAGTAAATAGATTATTGGAAAATTGAATTTGTGACCTCAAAGGTTAAATAAAGGAAGCCATTATGAGAGAGCTAGAGTTCAGCCAGGTCTTCCCCTGTATATCTCAAGAGTTGGTACCCAAAGTTCTTCTGAAGGCATGGGCTTTCTCGTGCTTCCACCCATGGAATCTGATGTAATCCCAGATTTACTGAAATCCTTAAAACTGGTGTTAAGCACAAACGGTACCGTACCCTGACCATGGTGTAAAAAGGAGAAATGTGTTTATTTCTCTATGTATCTTCGCCTTTATGTGTGTGTTGTATTCTGCATCACACATAGAGAGAGGTACTTGCCTTTTAGGATTGGTTTTGTGCAGGAAGGCTTTCCTGCAGAAAAACAATCTTGCCTGCAATGCAGGTACCCTTGCACTATGGTGCAAGAGTAACTGTATTGGCGCTAGGCAACCTCAAGTGTATGAACGTGGGCAGAGAGCAGAACAGCATCATGTGCTAGTAGATATGGTGCTGTTCAGCTCTCTGCCATCAATGCAACACAGCACAGCAACCTCGCTTGCTGCCATGTGTTGCATTAACTTTTAGTAAATATGCCCATTAATGTGTTGTCAAGCTCTTTGTGTTCTTGCTAATTCTTGCAGTACTCAGGAGCTCTCGCTTGCTAGGCCAGGCATGTCCCCCTCCACCCTTTTTAACTTGGGAGCGCCTGCTTTTAAACTCACCAGGTCTAGTGTTATTGTTGGTAATTTCAAAATCTTTACAGCGTGCTATTTACTAGCTGCTTCAATCGTAGCAGTTCCTCTTTTGGTAGGGCAGCTTCTGGTTCTAGAAAGGAAATTACAAACTGAGGGCCTCGTTTACAAGAAGCTAACATATCAGCCCAATGCATCAGATTTCTTGCGCTGCCCTACGATCCCCTAACAGTGCCATGTATTCACTGTATTTAAAATACAAAGCTCCATGGCGTGCGTTTTCACAGATGCCTCAGAAATTCTGAAACATCTGTTGGCCCTAAACCCATGCATTGCTGGACTAGCATCAAAAATATGATGCCACTCCAGCAATGTGGGGATGCTCCATTAGAGAAAAGCCCTGGGTCAAATGGACACCTGCTCTGAGCCAGCAGTAAAGTTCTGAGGCTGTGAAATCACAGAATGACACAGTGAAATGTAAATTTTGCTGTGTCAGTTCTGTGTTTCTTTTCCCATGTGAATGCCTACCCTGCATATATTATACCTGTTGCAGGTGTAATGTGATACAAGGGTTTACAAACTGACACTTTGGGACTAATTTGTCAGTTTGTAAATCTACTGCAGTGTAAAGCCCTGCTACCGCCACAGCTGCATACAAAAAAAAAATGATGTAACAGTGGCGGGAAGGCTTGTAAATGAGGCCCCAGTACTCTATAAAGCAGATTGGAGGTGCATTGGGTTTTCAATGAACTTGGGAGCAGGCAATTACCACTGTGCAAGATCACATGAGGCACAGTTTCTGGACAGTGCCCGAGCTATGAGTTCCTTATTTGATTTCTGGGTCTTCCTTTACTTTATTATTATTTTTTAAGCTTGTATGTTTAAGTTTCTTTTTCTCCGTATTCTGCACTAAAACCATCAAGAATATAAGTAGCCGGCTCCAAAAATACAAAGGTTTCACATTGACAAGCTTATTTTTCTCTGTTGTCTTAGGTGTGCTCAACCTTCATCTGAGACATTGATGTCTTTTTATTTTGGTGGTAAAAGTGAGGAAGAATGTTTATACTGGAAGAATTCTGCCACCTCACATTTGTGTTCATTCAAAAGCTATCTGGTCCTGAGAGGACCAGTTCTAACAGGTCATGTTTTATCACTTGCTGCGTTCAGTACTGTTCCCAGGAGCAGTTCAGGGGAACCATTTCTTTCTCTTGCAAACCCATGTTGAACTTTTGGTAAAAATATATCTGAGAGATAGGGATTTAGGGCCATATGTACAAACACATTTTCCCATAGACACAGAATGGGTAAAACCCTTTGCTACATGCGGCCCTTAGTCTGGTGCTGAATAGTTAAAACACAGCCTAGCATTAGTTGTGCGAGATATCTAGTAGAATGGAAAGGATAATAGGCATACAATGTGATGGAAATGTGATCATCCACGTCCTCTAATAGTTGGCACATGTTGTAACGAAAAGTGTGTGAAATGTGTGTAATTTCCTTTTACTTAATTATTCAAAATTCTTCAAAAAATATGTGACATTGCATCATATTACATGAAATGAAAAATCAACATTTATTGTTATATATTTTAGATCAATAAACATAAGCCCTGTAAACAACACCTGGTCGAGTTCTGGTCATTCATGTTTTTCGCTTGTCTCAGGGCTCAAATTCCTCTGATTATGCATGTGGGTTAGTGGCATAATTTCAGACACGATATTTCGGTAACAAGCATAAAACGAAATTTCCAAATTCACACAAGATTAGACCAGTGTATCAGAATTTTCGCCCCTGCCTAATAATGACATCAGAACAGCCTAAAAGTATGTATTTTATCATTTACTAGTAAAACGTGAAGTAGTTCTCTGACCAAAGGAGGCATTTCTGCTTTTCTGTATGTTTTATTTTTTTGACATAGCAACCTATGTTTGAAGATTTGACCATACAGTGGTTTAAATTTAGTAATGTAGTGATTTAAAAAAAAAAATACTTTACTGTGTTTTTGACCTACTGCATTTGCAATGTGGTTTGCGATGCGTAGTCTGCAGAGAACAAGAGTAGCTAGAACATGAAGTCCAGTAACAGCACAGAAAATTACCTCAATATTTTACAGGCTCCCGAAATCCGACTGCATACGATAAACTGGAATATGCTGTTCTTCCATTCCTGACGTCAAAATGGTCATGTATACCGTTCACACAATAACAGCAGTCCCATGATAAAGGAAGATCACATGTTTTCTTTCGAGAATGCAGCGGTTGACACACAACACAGCACACCAGAGAGCAACATTGCAATACATGAAGAAACAGCAGATATTTGTCTAAGACTAATTCACACCTTCAACAGACAACGCCTGCCCTAAACAAAACATGCCATCATTGGGCCCATACCCGCGACAGCATTAGATATTCACACTTTAAATGTCAGAGCAGCAAAGCCACAGAGTGCAAGTAACAAGATCATAAACTGATCATAAACCAACATACACCGACACCAGCCACAGTAGAAGTAACGAATGTGTGCCATTATTTTACAGAGGAGGGGAGCAGATTTACACACATTTTGTGCTGGGTTTGTGCCCCAAAAGTGATGCAAACCTGCACAAAATGTTTTTTAGTTGTATGGAAGTAGCACAAGTAATACGAAGTTTGTGTTGGTTTGGATTACTCTGCATTAAGGGAGCGTTTGATGAGTGGTACATGGGTGTTCCCGTACAACTACCCATGTTTTTTTAGAGAAAATCCTCTCTACTAACAATAGTAGATTGGGGTTTGTACCAAAAAATAATACATCTTGAAAACAGACATTAAAAAGGAGAAAAACTTTTATTGCGCCTGACTTTTCCCACTTTGTATTGTTCTGTACAGCACAAAGGTGTGTGTGCGGCCCTCTGAATCTAATTGTGAGCTAGCACTAGTGAAAGAGCAGAATAGTGCCATATCTTAGTAGTAATTATGCTTTCCTGTTCTCTTCCTGTCACTCAAAGCTCTACAACATCTGTGAGTGCTGCGCTCTGTTGTGTGACAGTTTTGAAAATCTGGGCCTGGGGGTTTAGTAGTACTTTGTTGTGACCAAACAAATACTCTCTCCTTACAGTTTTCTGAAGTTTTTGCCCAGGAACCAAACTGTGTGCATCAACAGGATTGTGAGGAACTCCATCTCTTTGCTGTGTTTTTAATTTTGAAGTGTAATGTTAGCAAAAGAGAGTCCTGACTCTGAAGTCCTTCTACTTAAATTCAAGAATGTCTTCATTGGCTGCAGTCTTAACTCACTTTCCTAACATTTAGATAGCTTGTCTCTCGCCTCCTTGGATCCATTTTCAGAAGTATGTGAGCATTGCGCCTTAGAAGAGCCATGTAAAATGGGTTTATTGTTCTCAGAAGACGTGCATGATTTGCTCTAGATTAAATTTATATCTCCATTCACGGAAAGACGCTGCACCCCATTCCGGAATTGCAGACATTGCTTTGGCATGTTGGCAATAAACGTAAAATCAAGTCCAGTTAGTTTGCTGTATACTATGATCTCATGTGAAGTGCGCAGCGTCCTCTTCTGTCAGGTAGCATGCCGTTTGAACGATTTATAGATCAGCTTTTCGTATCTCCAGATGGATTTACCCTTGTTCGAATCATTAATACTCTCTGTGCCGTGATTAGCTTCACTGGTTGGAATTTGCCCCACATAGCTGGAGGTTCATTCATTTTTTATTTTGACATCCTGGTCAATAAGGTTTGTATTTTCCAGTGCCATGTCCTGTAGACCCTAGTTGATTAACACGTGCTTTCAATTGATTGGCACATACTAGAATACTTGATAGGAAATGTCCTAAACAACGTGGCCTAAGCCACACAGACATTTACCATGCAAGCAGAACAACGCTTACCTAAAACACGACTGCCTTTTTCTCTGCCTTAACAAAGCATGTGCCTAACCTACGCATATGGGTGGTTAAGGCAGAGCTAAGGCAGAGAGCGGTCTAGTGGCATGGAGGTAAGCATAGGAAGGATCAGGAGAGGACGCAGTGAGGTAACTGGGGCTGGGACAGGTTTGGGGGTAGTTTTTAGTGGTGGGGTTGATTTAGGGCTTAAGGTGGGTTGGTGGGTCAGGTTAGTTTATTTTTTAGCGTCAGGGTCAGGGAGGTCAGGGTAGATTATTATTTACGGCTTAGGGTGGATGGGGGTTAATCAGGATAGTTTTGTTTTAGGGCTAGGGGTAGTAGTTTATGTTTTTTAGAGGTGTGGTGAGGGGTAGTTTTTCTTTTAGAGGCACAGGAGGGTTTAAGGAAGGGCAGAGAGAAGGAAGGATCAGGTGAGGACAGGGTGAGGTAAGTGGGGTGGGGTCGGGCAGGGGTAGGGTTAGAGTAGTTTTTTGCAGTGGGGCGGATTTAGGGCTTAGGGTGGGTGGAGGGGATGGGGTAGTTTCTTTTTAGGACTTATTGGGGTAGTTAGTTATTAGGGGTGGTGAAGTTTTTAGGGCTCAGGACGGGTTGGGGGGATGTCCGGGTAGTTTATTTTTTAGAGGTGGGAGAAGGTTTAAGGAAGGTGCAGGAGAAGAGCGGAGTGAAGAGGAGGAAGGACCAGGAGAGTTTGCAGTGAGGTAAGCGGGGCAGGGTTTGGGGGATTTTTAGCAGTGGGTGGATTTAGGGCTTCGTGTGGATGGGGGGTCTGGGTAGTTTATTTTTTAGGACTTAGGGTGGGTGGAGGGTCGGGTAGTTTAGTTATAGAGGTGGGGGATGGTTTTAGGGCTCAGTGTGGGTGGGAATGTTGGGTAGTTTATTTTTTAGGGGCAGGAGTGGATGGGGTCAGGGTAGTTTATTTTTTCAGGCTTAGGGTGGGTAGGGGGGTCAGGATAGTTTAGTTATTAGGGGTGGGGTAAGGTTTTAGAGCTCAGGTGGGTCAGGGGGGGTCAGGGCCATTTAGTGTTTATGGGTGGGGAGGGTTTGGAGCTCAGGATGGGTGGGGCTTGGGGTAGTTTTCAAGGTTAAGAGCGGGGTTGTATAACACAACCACACATGCCATTTCCACATTTTCCTTCATTAAGCATACTTTTACAACAAAATTCGCTCTAAAGGCATACATGGTGAAGGCATGCGTGGAAAAGACGTGTTCATGGTTCCGACCGCAATGTTAAGGCATGCATGGTTCCAGCATGCATGATTGTGTCATACAACCAAATTTGATTGCCCATTTGTGGGATTAGACAGTAACAATGCTTTGCTTTTAGACCAATTGATGCAGTACCCATAAAAGAAAGAAAGCTCAATCAGGGACATAACACTTGGGATGGATGTAAATGGGTCAGAAAGAGATACCATAATGTCATCCATGAAGAAGAAAGGAATTGCTCTATCAGTTATGGCGATTTACTGTTGATAACAGGTGTTTCATATTAGCCAGTACCTCAAGGTCTGGACTAAACAAAGGGGATGAGAGCGAGCATCCATGTTGCTTGAGTCTATGCACCAGGAATGTGTCAGAAAGGAAACTGTTGCAGACAATCTGGAACAACGGGGCATCTTACAACCAGCACACATTATTAACATAGTCTGTACACATTTCTGTCATCTTTAGGGTCCTGAAAATATATCCACACTCCACCTGGTCAAATATCTTTTTAGCGATGATGCATTCCATGGGCATTGGAGTGGGTGTTCTCATGGCACACCCATGCATTCTGATGCATCCCCAGATTTAAAAAGACTTGTAAACCTGGAGATGTGTCAAAACCTTACACCTCCCCACTGGAGGTGCCACAGGGCAAAACATCTTTATTTTTTCCTCTTTTTTTCTCTTTCTATGTGTGCTGCATTACATAGAAAGAGGAAAATGCCTCCCAAGATTGTTTTTGAGTAGGAAGGTGTTGCTTCAGTGGGGCACTTACTGACCATGCTAGTTACAAGATCTCTACAAGGAAATATATGTTGATGGGATAACAATTTAGTGTAACAGTATCCGATACCAGACATAGGAACATGATTTGTTGAAATCATACAAGCGTGCTACAGCAACTTACAATTCATCACACTTCATACTCCTGCCTCTGTATAATACCAAACTTTACTGCGGCACAAACAGTGCAATACTCGTAGGCCAACCCAGTGCGCTCTAACTTGAAACGTCACCGGTGAGAATATATGTGTGTTGACCTGGTTGAAACGTGGAAAAAGACTAATACTAGAATGAACATGAATCATTGTGGATATGCCATGCAATCTCATTCCATGCACTGAAGCCCATGCAATGCATCAATGCACACATAATGTACGTACATCCCCAACCGCTGTCATCCTGTAGTATTTGTACAGCTGCAATATAGAATCCCCCATAACAAGAAGCTGGTTGCAGAAATGTCATACAAAGAAACCCATTGTTATGAGTTTATCAATCATGCAGCAAGAATGTAAGTGCTCATCAAATATTATTAGCACTGATGGTGGTACTGATTTTACTGTTGAAGGTTATCTCAACAAGTATCCAGGCTTCATAACCAATAACACCCAAGAGGGCTAATGTATCTGTCAAGTGGCAACAATGTTGGGAAAGAGTCATTCAAAGGTGGCTTTTCATGCTGGGGATCCAACTCTCGTATTCAAAGCAGTGCTCATACGTAAGTGAAAAATAGGTAAAAGGCGTGTCTCCAGTATTAAAAACAAGCTATCAAAACAGTGATTCCTATGGAAGCTAATATTCTTACTTATCCAATGCACTTTGTTAAATTCTAGACATTAACCCAAATGCACAGCCATATCTTTACTGGAGCTAAGTCCCAGCGGGGCTAGAGTTTCAAAGTCCACACCGTAGCTAGATTCCAGGATTCTTAATTTCTGTTCTCGGTTCCAACCCCTTACATCTGCTTCCACTTTGTCAATAACAACAAACTTTAACAAACTTTCATTGTGAAAATGCAGTTCAATAAATTGTCTTGCAACTGAGTATTGGTTGTCATTGAAGCAGATTACTTGTTTATGTTCTAGTACTCTTTTTTTCATTCTGTGTATAGTGCTCCCTATTTAGAGCTTCTCACAAGGACAGATAAGACAATAAATGCAATCATGTGTATAACAATTATAACTTTCTCTTACTAAAGTATTCTCTTGTGGTGTTCCCAATCCTCACACTCTTGCAATTCTCACTATTAACACATGTTTTACATTGAATATAACAGAAAAACCCATTCAGCGACCTCCCTTGTTTTGTCATTTTTTTCTGTTGCATGATCATGTTCTGACTTAATTTGTCTCTCAGAGATGTCATGCAAGTGTTTAATCAATATTGGGTCAGTTTTCAAAATAAGCCAGCTGTTGTTCAATATTAATCTGCTACTACAGGCCTGATTGGAGTAAGTGATGAAAAAACTAATAGATTCATGCTCTTTCCTGTTGATGTTACTGATGGGATGCAGGAGTCGATCTCTGGGAGTCTCATCTGCCTTAGCACATGCATGAGCTGCCACTTTGACACTCTAGCCTCTCTCCTTGAACCTCTTGCATGACTTTTTTCTCTTTTTTGAAATCTTCTGTAGTGTTGCAAATCAGTCTAACATGCAACAGTTCCCCCTATGGGGTACAGTAAATCAAACTCGATGGGTTATCACTATTGGCATTCAACAAGCTGTTCCTAGCCGTTGGCTTGGGGAAGAGGTTGGTCCCTAGTCTGTCACCTTTGACCATGATCTCCACATCCAGAAACACAATCAGAGATTTACTTGCCTGTTCTTTAAAGTACAAGTTAATCTCATTCCTGTTAAGAGTAGATGCAAAATCTCTGACTGACCTATCATGCTGCTTTCAGATGACAAAAATAGCATCTAGAATCACTCTCTCATCAAAGTCTGCCAGCTCCATGGACACCTGCTCCTCCCACCAGCCTATAAACAAGTTTCCATAGCTGGGGGTGAAGCAGGTACCCATTGCAGTTCCTTGCACTTGTCTATAAATCTGGCTGTCAAAGAGGAAAACGTTGTTAGTAAGACAGTATTGAATCATGCCCAATATAATCTCTGTGTTCATTAATAAGGAGTGGGATCTAGCTCTCATGAAATGTCTGAGGGCTGGGAAGCTGAGGCCATGCCTGATACTTGTAGACAAGCTGGTGATATCTAGTGTCAGCAACATACAGGGCCTCATTATGAGTCTGACAGTCAATAGACCGCTAGACTGCCAATGCGGCAGTCTGACTGACACTTTACAACCCTGGTGGTCGGGAAACCGCCAGCTCCACCAGGATCAGAAATTCCAGCAGTCTGAAGGTGACAGCGGTCCTAATCTGCCATAGCAGTGCTACAAGTAGCGCTGTACTGGGGATGACAAACCCCTTCCCTGACAGCGGTTTCATGGCGGTACCATAGCCATGAAAATGCATGCAGAGAACAGGTGCTGGGGGCACCAGGAGGTCCCCTGCACTGCCAATGCACTTGCATTGGGCAGCGCAGGGACCACCCTGGGCATGCACTCTCACAGTGTTCACTGTCTGCTTTGCAGACAGTTAACATTGCAAGGATGCTGATACACCCTGCGCTCTACAGCATTGCTGCTGGGTCGATTACGAGCCAGAGACACTCAAGTTCCCATTCACTGACATAGCGGGAAACTCTTAATGCGGCCGGCGGGGAGGTCGCCAGTATGGTGGCAACCTCCCTGTTAGAAGTTCGACAGACAGTGTAAACCGTCTGATGAACTCATAATCAGCCCCATAGTCTTCCTCCCAATGTAGGTCTTCTATAATTGCCAGAAAGTGTGTAGTGTCTTTTATGTTTGCAGGGAGGGCACTGATAAAGGGTCTCAGATAGTAATCTATATAGTTAGAGGAGTTCTCTAGTAATGACTCTATAGATGACACAATGAATATCCCTGGAGGTTTACTTTATCTTTGTGAAGTTTGGTAACATGTATAAAACCAGGATTTTAGGGTAATCACATTTAAGGAAGAGGTACTCCTCCATGTAGGAGGCTGGCACGAAAAAATGTGTACTGTGCAGACAGTCCGAGTAACCCCACTTTGGTTTACAGAGGTAAAAACTAGACTACCTAATGCTCTAATTTTGTGGTAGCTTGGTCAAGCAGTTAGGCTAATCTCTCAGAAGTGCTAAGCATTTGTTATACTCGCAGTATCAATAACTGCGGACATACACTCACAAGAATACCTCAAGACAAATCTACAAAAATTCTTCAGCTTTTACAACATTTTGAAGACCAAGATCATCAAAATCGGGTAAGTACTTTTTAAGTTAAAATTTTTCAAAGTTTAGCAAAAATAGTTTTTTTGTGAGTAATTTCACACTATAGGAATCAATGAGAGAAAACTTTAAAAATGGATTTAAAATCAGGCAATGCTTTCACAAATGTCACCGTCTGGTTTTAGGTCGAGGTCTTTGAGGTGTCCTGTGGGCCATCTGGAGAAGTTTGGGCAGTTCCCGTTCAAACAGGAGCTGCGGCTGAAAGTCTTGGAGCAGGTAAAGGACAGACAAGGGGAACCATTTGGAAATACACAGCACCGGTGAAGTTTAAGGTGAGTCGGGTGAGACCTCTTGGAGTGTAGAGGTTGCAAGGGGTTTAGGGCCTCTAGAGCATAGCTGGTTCTCTGATGCAAGGGCCAGTGAGGCCTGGTGCAGAGCAGATGGATCAGCCAAGAGTTGTGTGCAAAGGAGTCTTTGGAATCAGAGAGCAGGTAAATTGGAGGGTGGATTTCAGGCAGCAGGACCTCTTTGGGGGGTGATTCCTGGGTGTCCGAAGTCCCTTGACTGGTGCTTGCATCTGGTCCTCAGAGAGTCCAGAGTGGACTTTTCTTCAGGGTGTCCTACATTGGGGGTCCAGTACCCCTTGCTATTGCACGGTTTATCCACTGGAGGCTGCAGTGCCCTAAAACTCAGCACACTTGAAGGGTTTGACCTCTGCATCTGTTGGGGTGAATTTGGTCTGACTGCTGTTCCCAGTTCCTTGGCCAGCGGCCGGTCAGTGAACTGGACTTCACTGAATCTTGCTTCCTGGTTGAAGGGAGTGATGCCTTCACTCTGGGGGCGAGAGATTCTTTGCAATTTGTAGAGGTTTGGAGGTCCTCTGGGGTTTCTTGGAGTCTGTCTCATATCCATTTGACCCCTAAGTGGTGACTGTTAGGTCCTGGGTCCAACAGGCAGGGTTTGGCTACTTTTCTTCTTGTTGCAGGACTTCTGTTTTTGAGCCTTGGGTCTTATTTGTCACTGGTTTTCTTGTGTTCATCGAGCCTGATCTGCAGATCTCGGGATGCCCCCTATATACTGCATTTTTGGGGCATATAGGGGAGTAACTGGTAGTGGTCAATATGCCATCTACCTTAGGGTGGCTTCACCTACTATGTGACCCCTTTCTGAGGGATGTGGTCACATCACTAACCCTGATCATCTATTTTCCTGCCTTGCAAGATGAAGGAAAATGAAATGGATAGATCACCTTGCCTGCTGCACCTGAGGGGTGGTGCAGACAGAGGGTGGATACTCCTCCTAGTCTTTGTGTATTTTCCAGCCATTGATCCAGCCAAAAGTGGGGGGTTGCAATGGAGGCAGTCATCTGCTGCTAGCAGCAGGGCTGGCAGTCGAGTTTCAAGGACGCCAAGCCCTTTGAAACTCTCAGGCAGGGCAGTGCACATTTCTGGGGGAGGGGGTGTAACACCTCTACCAAGGAAGGACTTTGTTTTCTGGTCCCAAAGAGCAAAGGCCCTCACCCCAGGGCTCCAGAATCTTGTCTGGTGGTGGCAGGCTGGTTGGGACCGGCCACCAACCATGGCAGGGATAGTTAGCTTTACAGGGGTCACCTCTAAGGGGCCCCTGGGTACCTGGGTACATTGCGCAATAAATACAATATTGGTACCAGTTTGGATTTGTTGTTCTAAGTTGTTTGATACCAAAGAACACAGGGTTCAGAATGGCCTTCATGTAGCTGTGAAAATCGTACTGACTAGTGTCCAGCACATGCATTTAAAATGCTGCTCTGTACACTTACTATGTCTCACATTTGGCAAGGACTAAGTAGGGGTCCATTGTTCATGCACCTAATGCCACACATGCATTACAGTGCACCTTGCCTTAAGCTGTAAGGCCTGCCAGAGGGATATCTTACCTATATTGCATGCAGTGTGTAGTGGACAGGTCACACAGGCTGTATGCCAAGTCATATTTGCATTTTAGGATTGCAACAGGACACCCAGCCTGCAATGGCAGGGCTGAGTGCACTTGGATGCAGAGTCCCTGAAAGTGGGACAATCTGTGCTGGTGCCCTCAGGGACCTACCCTTAGTACCCAATGCCTGGGTATCTAATTACAATTTATTAGGCACTTATAGTGGCCACTAAGAGTGCTGCCAAATTTGCCAATGCATCACAACAGTTTTTGGGTAAGAGTTCTGGCCCTGGGAACCTGTTTAGCAAGGGCTAAAGGTACTCACAACTTTGAAACCACATCATATACCAGGCAAAAAGTGGGAGGGGGCTAGCGATGTCAAAAGATACACTTTCTCCCACTCCCACACCAGGGGGCCTCTCACCCTCCATTGCAACAGCATTTCATAGTATTTCACATTGGCAGATTTCACTTCAGCCTAATTACATATGGAATAGCACAAATGGTCAGCAAGTTGTCTCATGCCTTCCGATAAGAAGTGTGATTTGCCTAGAACCACCACATTGCCCCCTCTGTCTGACTGGCAAACCACAATTGAGGTATAATTTTTAAGGTTTGCAAAGGCACAATTTGAGATTTATGTATTTCCACATGTCTCTGTCTGTACCTTATTTATTTCAATCTCCTGATAATGCCTTTTACAAAATCTTCCAGAATATCACAGTGTATCACAGGTACAAATGTAGATTTTGGTTTACAAGAACTAGGACATGCCCACTCAATCCACCTCGATACCTAGAAAGCTTACGTTAATAAAAGGGTCATCATGAGCTTCCTGGTTCAATCAATCAATTAATCAAAATAATTTATAGAGCATGCTACTCACCAGTGAGGGTCTCAAGTCGCTTGTGGGGGGGTAAGGAGGGGGTTACGGTTCGAACAACCATGTCTTGAGGTTTTTTCTGAAGAGTAGGAGGTCTTTGGTTTTGCTGAGGTTGGTGGGGAGGGAGTTCCAGGTTGTGGGGGCGAGGTAAGAGAAGGCCCTGCCTCCTGTGGTGGTTCGTTGGATACGGGGGACTGTAGCTGGTGCGAGGTCGGCTGATCAGAGGTTGCGAGTAGGAGTGTGGAAGTTCACTCTTTCCTTGAGGTAGGTCAGGCCGGTGTTGTGGAGGGATTTGTGTGCATGGATGAGGATCTTGAAAGTGATTCTCTTGTCTATGGGGAGTCAGTGAAGGGATTTGAGGTGTGGTGAGATTCGTTTGTGGCAGAGGACGCCAAGACGAGGCGTGCGGCTGTGTTCTGGATTCTCTGGAGTTTGCGTTTGAGTTTCAGTGTGGTGCCGGCGTAGAGGGCGTTACCGTAGTCTAGTCTGCTACCGATGAGTGCATGGGTGACTGTCTTCCTGGTCTCTGGGGGAATCCATTTGAAGGAGTGTGTGGAAGCAGGAGGAGGTTAGTGCATTGATTTGCTATGTCATGGAGAGGGAGGGGTCCAGGATGACGCAGAGGTTGTGTGCGTGGTTTGCAGTGGTGGGTGTGGGACCTAGGGCGGTGGGCCACCAGGAGTCGTCCCATATGGTTTTGTTGGGGCCGAAGATGAAGATCTTGGTTTTGTTGGAGTTAAGCTTGAGGTGGTTAGTTGTCATCCAGCTGGCAGTGTCGAGGAGAGCATCGTGTAGGTTGGTTTTGGCGGTGGTGGGATTGCGGGTGAGGGAGAGGATGAGTTGGGTGTCGTCTGCGTAGGAGAGGATAGTGATTCTGTGTGGTCGGAGGATGTTGGCTAGGGGGATCATGTAAATGTGGAAGAGTGTGGGGCTGAGGGAGGACCCTTCGGGGACTCCGCAGATGATCTTGGTAGCGGTGGAGTGGAAAGGTGGAAGGCTGACTTTTTGGGTCCGGTCAGTGAGGAAGGAGGTGAGCCAGTCTAAGGCTTTGTGGCAAATTCCTGTGTTGTGGAGTCGTGTGTGGAGTGTGTGGTGGCAGAGAGTGTCAAAGGCTGCGGAGAGGTCTAGAAGGATGAGTGCGATGGTCTTGCCTTTGTCGACTTTGGTCCTGATGTCGTCAGTGCATTCGATGAGGGCGGTTTCCATGCTGTGGTTCTTACGGAACCCGGATTGTGAGGGGTCAAGAGTGTTGTTTTCTTCGAGAAAGTGGGATAGGCAGGCGTTGACTAGTTTCTCAGCAACCTTGGCGGGGAAAGGGAGGAGGGAGATGGGGCGATAGTTGGAGAGGACCTCCAGGTCGGCTTTGGATTTTATTAGGAGAGCGGTGATTTCTGCATGCTTCCAGGGGTCTGGGTAGGTGGCGGAGTCGAAAGAGGAGTTGAATATGCCGTGGAGTATGGGGGCAATGGTTGGGCTGGCTTTGTTGTAGATGCGTTGAGGACAGGGGTCGGAGGGGGATCCGGAGTGGATGGAGTTCATGTTTTTTTCGGTTTCTTCATGTGTGTGGGGGCCCAGATGGTGAGTGTGGTGGGGGGTCATGAGTGGGGGTTGAGTTGGGTGAGTGAGGGGTGTGGGTGGTGGGTGTGTGTGGTATGAAGCTGTTGTGGATGTCCCGGATTTTGTGGTGGATGTGGTTGGAGAGGGCGTCACATAGGGGCTGTGTGTGTGTGGGGTCTATGTTGCTGGCTTTGGGTTTGAATAGCTCTTTAATGATGGTGAAGAGTTCTTTGCTGTTTTGGGAGTTGTTGTTAAGGCGTGTCTTGTAGTGATCTCTTTTGGTGGTGCGTATGAGTCGGTGATGGGTGCGAATGGTAGTTTTGAGGGTGGAGAAGTTGGTTGTAGAGGTTTCTTGTCGCCATATTTTCTCCGCTTGGCGGCATTTGTGTTTGGAGTCTTGGAGTTCGGGGGTGAACCATGGGGCGTTCTTGATGTTGTGGGTGGTGATGCGTTTTCTGAGGGGGGCTAGTGTGTCTGCGCAGGTAGTGATCCATTTAGAGAGGTTGTGTGCTCCTGCGTTGGGGTCGTTGGTGTGGGGGGGGAGGTTGTGAGCCAGTTGGGAGTTCAGGCGTTCTGTGGGGATCTTGTCCCACATGCAGTAGGGTGTGGTGTGTTGATGGTGGTGTGTGGGGGGTTTGTTGAAGGAGAAGTGGACGCAGTGGTGGTCAGTCCAGTGGAGTTCAGTGGTGTGGGTGTAGGATATGTGTTGGCTTGAGGTGAAAATTGCGTTGAGCGTGTGTCCTGCTGAGTGGGTGGGTGCGGTGACCAGTTGTTTGAGTCCGAGGTTGGTGAGGTTTTCTATGAGGGAGGTTAAGTTGTGGTCTTGAAGGTTCTCCAAGTGAAAGTTGAAGTCACTGAGAAGGATGTAGTCTGTGGAGGTGAGGGCGTGCGAGCTGACTGTGTCGGCGATGGTGTCGCAGATGGCAGGGCATGGTCCTGGTGGTCTGTAGATTAGTGTACCTCTGAGTGTGGAGTTGTTGTTAATGTGGATTAGGAAGTGCATGTGTTCTGTGTTGTCAATAGTGTCTTGGAGCTGGTGGTGACTTTGATGGTGTCCCTGTGTAGGATGGCGATGCCCCCACCTGGCCTGTTGAGGCGGTCTTTGTGTTGGAGTTTGTATCCCTTGTGGGTGGCGATGGCTATGTCGGGTTCTGAGGAGGGGTTGGTCCAGGTTTCCATGAGGAAGGCGATGTCAGGTGAGTGTGATGTGATGAGGTCCCAGAGTTCTATGGCATGTTTGTGAAGGGAGCGGGTGTTGAGGAGCAGGCAGTTGAGGTGGTTGTGGTGGGTGGTGTTGGTGTTGGTGTGGTGCATGAGGGTGTTTTTGCGGGGTGTGTTCTGGTTGTGGGGTGGTGTGTGGCGGGCTGGTTGGTGGGGGTGGGGGCAGAGCAAGTGAGTATTGCGTTGGGGGTGTTGTGTTTGTTGCTGGAGGTCGCTATGGTTGGTGTGTGGTGTGAGGGATGAGGAGCAGGAGAAATGACAGGTGTAGCAGGTGAAGTGGCCATGAGTGTGTGTGGGGCTGGAAAGGGTGCAGGTGGGGTGAGGGCCTGGGTTGAGTGAGTGGAGAGTGAGGGGGGTAGATTTGTCTAAGGGGGCCGGGGGGGACTGGCACTGGGTGCGGTCTTGACGCGGACGGGCGCAGACGGGCTTGCCTTTGCCGCACCAGCGGCGCGTCCGCACCACAGCTGCCATAACTGGGGAGGAGGTAGGGAGTGGCAGCTGGGAGGAGGGAGAGCTGGGCGAATGGGAAGGCTGGGGGGTGGGGCCGCAAGGATTAGCAGCGGTGGGAAAACTGGACAGAGAGGAGGTGGGGGGAGGGGCCACAGGGAAGCAGTGACAGGGGTTTTTAAAAGAAGAAAAGGAACTGGACAGAGAGGAGGTGGGGGGAGGGGCCGTGGGGATGCAGCGGCAGGGGCTTTTAAAAAAAGAAAAGGAACCGTACAGAGAGGTGGTGGGGGGAGGGTGGAGGGGCTGTGGGGACGCAGCAGCAGGGTTTTTAAAAAAAAGAAAAGGAACCGGACAGAGAGGAGGTCGGGGGAGGAGGGAAGGGCCACGGGGACGCAGCGGCAGGGGTTTCTAAAAAAGAAAAGGAACCGGACAGAGAGGAGGTGGGGGGATGGGGGAGAGAGGAGGGGCCGCTGGGACGCAGCAGTAGGAGTTTTAAAAAAAAGAAAAGGAACCGGACAGAGAGGAGGTGGGGGGAGGAGAGAGGGGCCATGGGGACACAGCCGGAGGGGTTTTTAAAAAAAGAAAAAGGAACCGGACAGAGAGGAGGTGGGGGGAGGGAGAGGGCCGCAGGGACGCAGCAGCAGGGGTTTTAAAGAAAGAAAAGGATGCAACTGGCAAAGTGGAGGTGGCACAGGGTGGCGGCGTGAGGAACGACCTGCCTGCTGAAAGCACGGTCAAGGGTGGGTTCTCATCCAGGATTGACAGTGTATGTGTTTATACATATTCTCTTAAAAAGACAAAGTTTATAGGGACGCTGTAGTTAGGCTCATATTTTAAAGGTACCACACCATAGAAATTCACTAGTTAGAGTTATCTCAAATAACTATAATATGTGCCCTAAGGTAACTATAACCTGCACCCTCGCCATGCACATTTGTTTCATCAAAAATGTTACTGCAAATATTCCAGTGATATTATCAATGGTGTTATCAAAGAAGTTATGAGTGACGTAATTTGTGGGGTAATTAGCTGTGCATGGCGAGGGCGCGAGTTACAATTACCTTAGGGCATGAGTTATAGTTACTTGAGATAAGTCTAACTATAACTGGTGAATTTCTATGGATTGGTAAGTTTAATATAAGAGCCTAACTATAACATACTTGTAATCTTAGTTTTTGTGTGAATTTCAATGTTTTTTAAAATTCTATTTCCTAACTACAACGTCCCTGTAACCTTTGCTTTTTTCAGTGAATTTCTACGTTTTTTTTTAACATGTATTAATTTTCATTACTATACTTTCCTCCAACCATCGACACGCATGGCCTTTGGCCGTGCGAGGTAGTGGTTGGCCAGAGGGCCAACCCCCTGTAAGCACCCAACCTTTCACCGGGCATGTCCTTCACTTGTGTGTGGCAGGGAATGTCTGCAAGGCCTGGCCTGCAGCCAGTCCCTGTGGCCAACCCTCCTAACCAGCCAACCGTACTCTGCACATGGCCTTTTGGCCCAGTGTGGCAGGAGTTGCCTGCAGCCTGTCTCTCTGGGTATGAGAATAGGTGTAAGAGGGTGTATCTGGGGTGAAAGTGGCTGTGAGAGTGCGTGGATCAATGTCTACGTGGGTGTGTGAGTGTATGCACAAGTCTGTGAGTGCATGCACGAGAGTGCACAAGGGTGTCAGTGGGTCTGTGAGTAGGTGCATGAGAGTCTGAGTGGGTCTGTGATTGGGTGTGTGAGTGTCTGAGTGGCACTGTGAGTGGGTATCTGAGGGTCCGAGTGGGTCTTTGAGTGGGTGCACTAGGGTCTGAGTTAGTCTGTGAGTGCATGTGTGAGTGTCTGAGTGGGTCTGTGAGTGGCACTGTAAGGGTCTGAATGGGTGTGTGAGTGGGAGAAAGAGATAGATAGAGATAGAGAGATTTTTAGGCTTTGATGTATGATATATTTAAATGATATATGTCTCAATTTAAAATAGTAATATCACCTTTCCTTATGAACCTTAAACATGCACAGTTGAAAAGAAATTAATGAGTACAGCTGGCCTCGTACCCACAACTCTATCGGTGAAGGGCTGTCACCTTTACCGTAATTCTACAATGTTTTTTTGAAAATAATTTTCTTTGCCCTTTATGGGTTATCTTTGACTGCAGGGGGAGCCTCAAGGCCTCCCCCGCTGTCCCTGATGATTTTTTAAAATTTTATTTCCTGCCCTTGTGATATCACTGACCACACCATGAGTGATGTTATATATGAGGTCATAAGCAGTGCAATATGGGGCCACAAGTTATAGTTAGCTCAATTAACTAAAACTGATGAATTTCACTGGTTTTGTAGGTTTGAAGTGTTAACCTAACTATAACGTCCCTATAACCATTGTTTGTTTCTGTGAATACATGTATATACATGGTTAGGGCCATGTTTCCATTGAAAATAGTTTTTTGGCTTGCCTACAACTTTGGCACATTTTGTCGAATCTTCATAACATTTTCCCAAAAAGTGTTCAATTGAATCTTGTTGTACATGGGATGGTTTGGGGTGGTCCGTCAAGCGGGGGCCAAGAAAAAGGGGAGGGGGGGCCAAAAACATGCATTTCCCATTATAACTCCAATATCGATTTTAGACACAACTAAACTAAATATATATATATAAACAGAGAGAGAGAGAGACGCAACCACAGGGTTTGTTAATAATTACGAGGTCAGGCAGGGACGTGCAGAGCTCTGATTGGCTACAGACACTTCAACCAGGAAGTGTTGGCAGCCATCTTGGGACTCAACTTCAGCCGAGACTCACAACAAAAATTGAAAAAAGGCAAACTGGCAGGGTAGGGTCACCTTGACCACTTAGCTCTGGTGCTTGCGTCTCCGAGGGACCACCCCTCTGGGCAAAAAAGCACTTTTAACAAAAATTTGTGCTGCAAATTTGTGGTGGATCCAGAAAATCAAGGCAAAAAAAAAAAAAAGAACATACATGTGGGCTCTAACCCTTGTTTTTAAAAAGCCCCGGGGTGGGCCAGGTCCTGGGGGCATTTGGAAATAAAGGGGGGGTGCACAGGGTTCCCCAACTCATGCAGTTTGATGCTCCGGGGATCGCCACCCCACGGGGGCTTATTTGTAATGAATGCAGGGGGGGGTCGCATGACTTCCCCTCAACCCTGGAGTCTGCCACCTCCATGGGGTTTTGATGAAATATAATGTGGAGGGCTGCACACAGAATGCAGCACACATAGAAAGGGGAAAAATGGGGAGAAATAAATATATTTATCTGTGTTGCATCAGTCTTACACTGGGCCTGGGGTGGTGTAGGTTTTTTATGCATTCCCAGGTTTACAAAACCTTGTAAATTTGGGAATTAAGTAAAATCCATGGATGTTGTGTCGGTACATCCATGCAACACCCTTGGGAATGCCTCCCTGATGCAAAGGAAGGCAACGCAGTGCCTTGCACTGCGTGGCCTACTCCATATCTATAAGGCCATGTAAAACCATGGAAAGTGGCTTTGCACGGCCTTGTAGATATGGGTCATCAGCCTGTGCCATCGCTGCATTAAACAAATCATGCAGCGATGGCGCAAGCTCCTTGTAAATTTGGGCTGTAGATTTCTCAGAACTGAGCTGTATTGCACAGCAGGGTCAAAAACAGGCACAGGCTGTCTGTCCCTGAGCAGGCAGCAAACAAGCCTGCTCATACCAATGCTGGCCCTTCTCTCATGTTGGGTAATAGTATTACCAGCACAAGAGCAGTGTCTGGATTGGTGTAGGGGAGTCTGGGAGCAGTGAGCACCAACCAAGGAGCAGAAGAGCACAGAGAAGCGGACTGGCAGCAGCAGGTAAGTACTCTTTTATTTTTTTCTTTATTCTCCCCTGTGCTGCCCATCACTTTTAATTGACAGCAGTCTCCACTGCATTCACATTGCATTGTAGGTTGCAGAGATCGAAGTACAGGAAAGGCCCCTCAGCTCCACATACATGCTATCTTCAAGATGCCAGTCACTATACAGCCGTTTTGTACTTAAGGATTTTGAAACGACCCTTAGCTATTAAGGATGCGGAACACACACTCAAAGATTCAGATATTTTTCTCTTGACTTTACTGAGTAAGGGCAGAGTGTGTTGCTTCTTATTTCCCCTCCTGCACTACTTCAAAGAGACTGATGCAATGCTGTTGAGGGCTCTCCTAAAAAAAAAAACTGCTGTATATGATTTGTTATGTGCAACATATATTCAGATTGTGAATGTGAGCACGAACATGAAAACACTTTTTCATAGGGGCTGATGAAATTTGGAATATATAGTTTTCACTGAATGTTATTTTAGGTGATCAGTTTGGGTGTTAGAGATATCAGACTTGAACTAGTTCCATTATGGGATAGTATCCTGCTTCCCTGTATTGTTTTTCCACAACAAGCAATTTGAAAAACAATTTACTACAGAATAGCATTAAACTATATTGTGTTCATCAATTTATGACATGCATTTGTTTAGAACCCTTTGAGACCAAGGGGATGACAGGCTACTCCTAGTGGCATCAATTATCCCGTTAGATCCAAGATGTGTCCTTATCATGGTGAAATAACAGGCTAATACTTCATGGTTGGACGAAAAGCCTAGGTTAATAGTATTCTCCATAAATCACAAGGGCAGCTTATGTGTATCAAAACAATTACAGGTCAATTGTGAGTGACTTCAGCCTCATGTTAGACTGATTAACATGCAAAATATTCAGGTATGCTTATCGAAAAGGATTGTGGCAACAGAATTATTATATAAACTGCACAAACATAGGCCAGTATTTATACTTTCTTAGTGCCGCATTTGCGCAACTTTTTGACACAAAAGTGTCGCAAACTTACAAAATACAATTGTATTTTGGAAGTTTGCGCTTATTTTGTGTCAAAAAATGGCGCAAATGTGGCGCTAAAAAAGTATAAATATGGGACATAGTAGTAAATTGTGTTCCAAACTACTTATTTTTGGCAAAGCATATCATTAATCCATAAGATCGTTGTGACAATGTTGGTGGCTTACTTGCTACAAGTACTGTAAGTGGTCCTAAGGGTTATAGATGCATGTATCAGAGGACATTGACAAATGACAGTCAGTGTCAAGAGCCAGGCCATCCAGGGATATCTGAGGTTTCTCAGATTTGGGGCCAAAGGCCCCAGGTGTTTTGCACCTTACTTTAACTCTACATCCCACCAGTTCAAGTGGGGTATACTAAAAATGGCCACTCACCACAGGGTCTGTATTCTGAGGCTGAATAGGGAACAGGGCTGAATCCTTCCTCATCCTGCCCCCACCCCCAACCTGGCCTCCCACCCCCTCTGCTTGGGAGTGAAATCCTTAGAAAACTGATCTGTGAAGGTACCCTGGGTGGCCACCCCTCTCAGCTCTCCACAAACTGGGGGCAACTCATTCCCCAGAATCCAGTCTGTGGGCATCTGTAAACTAACTATGATCCTCATCTGGGACATCTGACTCCAACCGAGGGATACCAGGGCCCTAGGGCAAAAAAAGTCCTGCCACGAAACCTGAGTCACCCCGTACACCTGGCCAGTGTATAGCTCTTGGAAGACTAACCTTTCCACTACCATAGTGTGGCTAGCCCAAATGTCCTTCGGAGCACTGGCTGGGACCCCATTTACTTTCACCTGGTGGAAGTAACAACTCCCACCTGCGGGGATCACCAGCTCACCCTTCATACTTATCTGCCAGCTAAAGGAGATCATAGCATGATCTATGACCTGTCCCTGGGGACTGCTTACCCACAGGGTCATATTGGCCACCCGTGTAGAGGACAATACCAGTGGGTGGTTTCTTAGGGCAAACATAGTACCCTTGTATGTGTTCTAGCTGAGAACAACCAAGGCAGTGGGGTTGAAAATGGGGCACCTTGGGTCAATGCCACCAGACCTCCTGCCTGTTTCTCAGGAGGGCCCTGGGAACCTTTTTCTCTCCCCCCAATCTGGGACCTGTCTGTGTCTCTCTTGAATTCCCCTTCACTCCACCCGGGGGAACCGTAACCACCTTTATTGGGGTCACTCCTAGGTACCTTCTTTTGGATCCTGGTGCTGAGCCAATGGTCCGCCCCTTTAGCAAGGTACCTGGGGTCAGAGAGCTTACTAGCAACAATGTGTTGTGCTTATATGGAAAACAAAGACTGAACATGTGCTCCTGTCCAATCAAGTTATACAGCCCTTGGTAATCCTTTACCTCACTGACCTTCACCCAACCATCCAGGTGTAGGTGCAAATCTGGAAAATAAAGATTGAATGTGTGCTCTCTTGCAATCAAACTGTGCATCCCCCTGATGATCTTTCACCTCACACCCCTTCATCCAGCCATCCAGACCCTTGCAAAAGGAGTCCACACTACTCACCCAGGTCTGTTGGGCCAGTTTGTGATTGTTTTTGAACTTCTGCTGTACGTCTCTGGAGTACAGTCATAATTTCTGACAGGGGCTTTCTTCATGGTGGATACTTCATCCTGTTCAGCTCCTCTATGTACAGTAGGGTGGCCCACCCCTCGTTAGATATGTGCTTCCACAGACTAGCCCCATTCCTCTTCAGGGGTCCTGTGCATCTGTAAAGCAATCTCATAAGCTTCTAATCACTCATCAATATCACCCCCCACTAAAACGTCAGGCACCAACCCATTAAGAATATGGACCCTCTTGTCTAGAGAGCGCACTGTAGGGTGACTGCCACCATAACTATTGGATTCCACCTGCTTAGTTCTGATGTCTAGCTCTCTGAGACATAGCTCTTGGTCCATTCTCCTTACCTCCATGGCTAGTCTCCACTCCTCCAAGGCTCTCTCAGCCTTCTCCTTTGCCAGGCCCTCTCAACCTTCTTGCTTCCATGTCTAGTTTATTTTCCTCCATCCTGAGTTTGGCCTTCTCCAGACTGAGCTCTCTCTCCTCCCTTCTCTCCCCAGCTGCTCTGGGGAAAGGCTATGGGAAGACACAGCACTCCCTCCCCTGGCAGAGGCTTCCATTCCAAGGGCCAGGACATCCCCTTCAGCTGAAGGCTGGATCTAAGGGAGGCCCTCACCTTGTCCTTCCATCACCTCTTCATCCCCTTTTGTAGCTTCCACTATTGGCTGGTGAACTTCTGCCCAGGCCATCGGCACCTTTGGAGCTCCATCTTCCTGGTAGTGCTCTTTTCTTGTTTTCCCCTCTCCCTGCAGAACTCCTTGAGCTGGGCTACAGTGTAGGCATCTATGTGGGCCACTGAAATTCTATACTTGCAGGTGTGGATTCAGAAACAGCAGTCTGTGGAAGAATTTGGAAAATAACTAAAATAAGCTAATCAATGATAATTTAAACTTGAATTGGTCTTAGATATGGGATGGTAGTGTATACCACATCACTGTATCACATTGCACAAGCATAAGCCTGGATCCTCACCGATGATCACCAGAATGAGAAATTGAGTTACTGGTTGACTGGGCTGTGAGTCCTTGCCAAGCAGCAACCACAAACCATGTAAGGTAAGACACAAGTAAACCCTAAATTAACCTATGATCAACCCCCTGGTGGCTTGACACAGAGCAGTCAAGACTTAACTTAGAGGCAATGTCTAAAGTACTTTTGCAACACATCCACAATAAAGCAGTGAAAAAACTACACAAAAAGATATCATACCAGATCAGAAAAATATGGTAGAATTTAATAAAACAAGAACCAGAATGACAAAAATCTAAAAGGGTCCAGGACCTGAGAGGCGCCACTTGGGACCAGAAACTCCCTACAGCTGCATCCATGGGCTGGTGCAGGATGTTATGGAGCCTTTTATGTTCCTGAGATTCAGATCAGGAGGGCAACAGACTAGCCGTTGGAATCACTCTGGGGTCCCGGGGTTAGTATGCCCAGTTTTCCTTCCCAGGCAAGAAGGCAGAAGATCAGCACAGGAGGGCAATAGTTCCTTTAGAACAACAGTCCAGCAGAGTGGCAGTCCTTTTAGCAGCACAGCAGTGCTTCTTCTTGGTCCTTCTTCTTGGCAGAGTATCCACATGTCCAGAAAAATTATTGTCTGAAGCCCAGTATTTATACACAGTAGTGCCTTTGAAGAAGAAATATTTCTGAGTTTTTTCCTACAAGAACTTGTAAGAACATGTAAAAATTAAAAATACACATTAAGTTTTTTATAAACACTGTAGGCTGTTTAGGCCCTATCTTAGGGGTGACTTATATGTATTAAAAAGGAAGGTTTGACTTTGCCACGTCAAAATAGCATTTTAAAACTGCACACACCGAGGTGTGGCCAGCCATCATCGCCATGTGGAGCTAATCCACATGTGCTCCATCGCCTATCCTAAGAAAAATGGGGGGGCTGTAGAGGCTTGCACATACTGGAATTGATGGCAACAAGTGTAGATATATCTGGAGTCGCTCCAGGACCCTGAAAGTTAGAGTTTGCGAGCTCCGTGCACCAGTGCAGCATGTGAAACTTGCAGAGCGCCATCGCCGAGAAAGGGCACGGCCTCCATTTTCTACTCTAACAAGGCGGAGCGGTGAGTGAAAATGTGGCTCTCTGGTTGGAATCGAGCATCCCCCTCCCTATGTCTACCAGCAGAGAGACTCCTGTATATGGGACAGAATCAATGTAAGCAAACCCAGTCTGGGGGCAAAGGAACACCGGAGTGATGGTGCCTAACCCTAAGATGGCGACCGCTGGGACACTCGAAATGAAACAAGAAGGGTTGTCCATGTAAGGGGCACACCAGCGCACTGAAGGGACCAGGGGACCCTATCAACAGCCGCTAAGGATTCCTCCCATCTCCTGTTATGCGGTACTGAAAAGGTGGGAGAACACTTCAGCCTGCAGCACCTCCTGGACTTGCAGGGGCAAAACACCTAAGGAAAGCAAGTTTCCTCAGTGGCATTTGGTCGGCAAAAGGGGTAGCCCTCTCACATAATGGAGGAATGGGAATCTTGACAAACATGGCCTGTACTGCCTAACAGACAAATCGTGAGAGGATGACCCTAAAAGCCCTCAATATGATGAACTAGCAAACTCAGGGATATTTTATTCCATATTACGATAGCCCCCCTGTGGCGGATGGCTCATGGGACAAAATTACATACTGTTGACATCAGCACCTAGAGGAATAATCTCCGCAATGTGCTGACATGACAGAAGTTATACACACACAGGCCTCTACGTACTTACCCAACCATACAAAGGAATCAGGCATTGTTCACCCAAAAAACACCAACACAATAGCATATCCAGCTACTTTCAACCAGGAGAGGTCAGGGACGCACATCACACGCAACCCGAATAAGACTCCGTGACACTGATAAAAGAAGACCTCTTGGCCTCACTGCAGGAGTTCAAAAAGATATTACACAAAGATCTGGCTAGATGTCTGGAGACACTTCTTTCTGACCTTATGATGAGACTCACAACGTTGTGGGGGAACTCACAATGGACTTAGAAACAAAGTGCCTAATAATGGAGCAATGCATGGAGAAATTGGAGGAGTCCTCCCCTCAGATTTGAAACCACCTACATTCTACAATCTTGAAATATGAAGATCTTGAAAAGCAATCCAGGAGTGACAACATTTGCCTATGGAACCTGTAGACGGAGCAGAGGGACCAGATCTGGAGTCCTTCGTCCTGGGTCTTCTGGCATATCTTTTAGGGGACCCTCAAGCAAAGATTAAAGTGGAGAGGGCAAACCGGGTGGGACCTGCAACATTGGGGGAAAGCAGCGGTCACAAGATGTCCTGGTGAAAATACACTCATTCAAAGTGAAATCTCCTACCAAGGGGCAATATGCTAATTGTGTCAGGACATAGCACCCGCCACACTGGCAAGAAGAATCCAAATAGACCGGTCATAGACGAACTCCGCAAGATTAAAGTGAAATATTGCTCGACATTTCCGTTTGGCCTAGCTTTCTCCGATCTAAACAAATCACAAAATTTTACTGTTGTAGAGAAGGCAGCAAATCTCCTGGGCATCTCGATATTAGACAAAACATGTCAAGGGGCAACAAATGGAGCGAGTCTTACAAATTGTGCCATCACTGGAGACAGCAATGTATGGCACTCCCCACGATGTAATAGAAAACAGGGAATGAGAGGAAACCGAGAGTCATCAGACTACACTGTGGAAACAAAGAGCAACTAAATAGCTGGACACTCAGAAAGGTATCTCCCTTCTCCTGGCCCTGATTCCAGGCCCTGCTTTACTGTACCAAACCCCTGCTAATTTTATAGAGAGCCCCAATTTGAGCGTGTCTAACCATCAGGACAATGCGTCACCTCCCATAAACTGTTCTAATCGCTTTCAATCCCTTGTCTACTAGGCATCCTCTGGTATAGAGAAGAGCATACCAAGGGAAGCTGAGGAGGCATTAACACACTTAGGGCCAGATGTAGGTACAAAAAAATTAGCGACTTGCAATTTGCGAGCATGTGCGAGTCGCAATTTGCATGTCGCTAACTGGAATGCAGGTAGAATTTGCGGGGACAAATAGCGACTCGCACCCGGAGTCGCACCGCAGATAGCGAGTCCGCTGTTTGCGAGCTCGCTTTTTGCGACTGCGCAAAAAACGGACTTGCAATTTGCAAGCGGGTGTCGCAAATTGCGACTGTTCTGAAAATTGAATTCAGGTGCTGCAGAACACTCCAGAAACCACTCCAGAACACTCTGGAAACACTTCCTGGCACATGAGGATGACATCACAGCCAGGAAGTTTACAAATACACCTGGGAGGAGGGAGGACCACACCCTTTTTAACTGCTGCACAGCTAACAGAGCAACAGCAACCATGGCTGACACTCCCAGAAAGAGAAAGCTGAAATTTGCAGAGAAGGAGCTGGAGGTGCTCACAGAGCAATGCTGTCAGCACCATGATGAGCTATTTGGGAAGGCAGCCCTCAATGTGCCAGACTCTGCCAAAAAATGAATTTGGCTGGAAATTCAGGAGAAGGTAAACTCCCTGGGGGTCAGCCACAGGAGTGTTGATGAAATAAAGAAGAGGTGGTATGACCTCTGCTCCCGGACCAAGGAGAGGGTGGCAGAAAGGCTCCGGGAGATGAGAGGCACAGGAGGGGGACCATCTTCCATACCACCACCCACACCCCTGGAGGAAAGGGTGGAGGAGACCCTGGAGCCGGAGTCTGTAACAGGATTTGGAGAACTGGACACCTCTGAGCACAGAACATCAACCAGTGAGTACCATGTGATATGCCTGTACCCCCATCAATGCCAAACCCCTACCCACCATGTACACAGGGGCATGCACAACCAAGATAGCTCCATTTCAGAGTAGCAGATACCAGCATGATGCATTATGGGCAATGTAGTCAAGTAGGCAGTTAATAGGCAAATTTTTATTAGGAAGTGTGCAACAGATAGTAGACACTGACAGTATTTTCCCCATGTCCCACAGGTCTCCCACCAGACACCACCACTAGCCACAGCAGCCAGGTGCCACTGGTCAGCCAGCCCCATGAGGAGACAACAGGAGCAGCCACCACTCCCACCTGCACCACCAACACCATCCCCTCTATGGCAACACCCGCTGCAACAGTGGTTTCGGAGCCTGCACCAGCAACAACCAGGAGTGCCACAGCACACATCACAGGGCATCCACCGCTGCCCAGGTGACACAGGATGAGGAGAGCAGGGCTGCAGGCAGAGTCAGGGCTTCCATCCACCACACTGACAGAGACACAATTGCTACGTGGTCAGCGCCTGCAGAATCAAATGTTAGGGGGGATTAGTGGGGTTCTGCAGGGCTTCGTAAGGAACAATGAAAACAGCATGCAGCAGGTTCATGCACAACTGGAGGTAATTGGCAACAACACTGGTGACCTAGCCCTGTCAATGCGGGAACTGGTGGCTGGACTGCTTACACAGAGTGAGGGTGCGCGGCACAGGGACCGCAAGCTGCTCCAAAGGCTGGACAGGATGGCCTCCTCTATTTGCAGACTGGCAGTGAACACTACTGGGCTGTCAAGGAGAACAGTCGGCCTCCAGGTTGAAATGGGCCACTTTGCGGGTGATGTGGCAAGGGGCCTGGGCCGGATCACCCATGTGATAGACCTCATGGAGGTACGGCAGGTGTCCAGGGGTACAGGGGACACCCCACAAGACAGCAAGGAGGGCTCCACTGTCAGCAGTGTCTCTGCTGGTGACACCAGGGTGCTCCGGAGTGGGAGTATGAGGCAGAGCACTGCTGAGCAACCTGGTACCAGCCAGGCTGGCAGAGGCCGAAGTAGGCTGTAAACTAACCACTGTCCCTGATGTTGGGGCACATGATGGCAATGTGTCCCATGCCAGGTGGGCTTTTTTAAGTCCCTGAACAGTGTTTCATTGTATATAGTTCGGTTTTTGCACATATTAAATAATTTTGTTGTTCCACTTAACAAATGGAGTGTTTGTTCAATTGGTGAGTATGGTAGAAGTTGGCAAATACCTTCCAAAGTATTGTGTTGCAATGTGTTCCCGTCTTAGTCTGCCTTGATTTGCGATGCTCCTATTCCCATGATGGCGATGTGGTTGCTCTTGCTCTTCATCCTCAGAATCTGGGTCTGCAGGGGTGAGAGGTAGCCCACGTCGGGTGGCAATGTTGTGCAGGATAGCGCATGCGACAACTATTTTGAATGCCGTTATGGGGGTATACTGGAGGGCACCTCCACTTCGGTGAAGGCATCTGAACCGTGCTTTCAACAATCCAAAGGTTCGTTCTATCAGGTTCCTGGTCCTCTTATGTGCACTGTTGTATCGCCTCTCACATTCATTGCTGGGTGTTAAGTACGGAGTCAGTATCCATGGCCGTAAGGCATGTGCACTGTCACCTGTTGGGCACAAAAAGTACACTGTTAGAAAGTCCTGGTTGGTGTGCACATTGATCTGTGTGCATGTCTACAAGGTGTATGCAGCTCTACCTAGGAGGTATCCGTCTCCAAACTCCCCACGTTCCAGGCGTTGGTGTATCCCACTGTGCCTAAAAATGTAGGAGTCATGAGTACTGCCTGGAAATTTTGCTACAATGTCAGTGATGACATAATGGGCGTCACAAACAACCTGAATATTGAGTGAGTGGGTACACTTTCTATTGCGGAACAGATATTCCAGGTTTGCAGGAGGGCATATTTGAATATGTGTCCCATCTACACACCCTATGACATGGGGAAAAAAGTCCAACTTGGTGCTGTTAATTTCTGCCTCATTCCTGGGTAGGTATATGTATTGGGACATGTGTGTGAGTAGGGCATCTATGAAAGCCCTGAGGAACCTTGATAGTGCACTTTGGGATACCCCACCTGCCACAGCAATGACCCCCTGATAGCTCCCCGAGGCCAAGAGGTGCAGTGAGCATAGCACTTGCACATGCGTAGGGATGGCGCAGCCGCGCATAGTCTGGCGTTCTAGCTGTGGTTTGAGTAGTTCAATTAAATCTAGTATAGCTGCGCTGCTAAGTCTATATTTATCGTATATTTCCTCCTCAGTTTGCTGGAAGAGTGTCTGCCTTGTTCTGTAAATCTTCTCCTGTCTCTGGCTCCTCCTCCTCCTCTGCTGGGCTGCGTGGGCTCTCCTCCTCACTGCTATCAGGTATATCTCCGCCATCTTGAGTAACCCAGATGCCTTCTGCGTCTCCTTTTATACTTTGGTAATGGTTACCACCTGCTCTGAGTTAGTGGCAAATTGGACATGCAAACTGGGCTTTTTGCGACTAGTCGCAATTTGCGAGTTGCTATTGCATATGGTTTGAGACTCGCAAATTGCGACTTCCTATTTGCGGGTCGCAAAATGGGGTCGCAAATTTTGCGAGTCGGTAACGGCTCACATCGCTTTTTGCGAGTTGGAAATGGGATTTTTGCATCCCATTTCCGATTTTGCAGAGTTGCAAATAGCGATTCGGGCCATTTGCGACTCGCAAACGTTTGCTACATCTGGCCCTTAGTTACTCAGGGGGAACGTCCTGCTGAGGCACAGCTAGTACAAATAAGAGTAGAGATAGTGAGCCTAAGAGAGTATCTTACATCTTTCAGTCGCATGATACATGAGAAGCTGGACGGCATAACTGCCGTAATTGGGGACATAAGAAAATCCTCCTCTAAATCTGAGTTTAACTCTCTATCTATGCAAACTAAGCAAATTGAAATATCTATGGCAGGAAAACACAGGGGAAAGAGGGCTGAAGTGGCATCACAAAACTGCCAATGGGAAGACAGTGTAGCCCCTTAAGTGGCTAATCTAAACAAACGTGATATCAATTTGATAAGAGGGGCAAACCATGAGGTGTATAGAAATAAGCCTCTAGATAACAGCAACAAAGACCCCCCTGGAGTAGTCTGTCAAGCCAGGCCAAGCATAGCCAGTATGATGTATACACGACGAACATTCCAAAGTTAAACTACGATTCAAAGGAACAAGGGGACTCACTCAAAAATAAAGTAATACATTGGATAAGGGGTGTAAAGAAATGTAGGTCCGTTATACGGGATGACATAGTTATTGCCCAGAGATACTCAAGTGATAGCTCAGAAACTGACCTCACAGGGTTGAAATTGAACAGCCAGAGCCTAGTAAAGGGTCTTCTAGCACTTGAGCAAAGATCGAGACCTGGTACCTCATCCCATGTGGCTCTTACCCAAACGATTCCATTAACCGGTTCTGTGCCGAGGACGTAGTGGTTACGTCCTGCGGCACAGTGCTGCTGTGCCGAGGACGTAACCATTACGTCCTCGGCACACAACTCAGAGTGAGCGCTCTCGCTCCCTCTGTGTGCTTCCCCCACCCCCCCAAAGTCAGGGATGGAAGGGGAAGCCCTTCCCCTTCCACCCCCCCACCCCTCCTGTGACATCAGCGCGCTAGCACGCGCTGTTTGTCACAGAGCCTCCCCCATGCTTTGCATTTCTCTTCCGATCACGTTGGGGAGGCCGAGAGAGGCTTCAAAGGGAAGGAAATGTATTTCCTTCCCTTTGAAGTCTCTCTCTGCGTTTTGGCAGCCGGATTGAAAGCAATCCGGCTGTCAAAACGCCCACCAGACACCACGGATGTCTTTTACAAAATGAAATTGTCATAAGGGAGCGACCCCTTGGGCAAGGGTCGCTCCCAGGGAGGGCATTTTTTTTTAAGGCCTTTTCTGCCCCCACAGGGGGCAGAAACCTCTAGGCACCAGGGATAAAAATAAAAAATTGTTTTGTGTTTTGTTTTAGGTGTGGGGAGCGACCCCTTAGGCAAGGGTCGCTGCCATACGGGGCAAATTATATTTAGGCCATTTCTGCCCCCCTTTGGGGCAGATTGGCCTATTTTTATGAGACCAATCTACCACTAGACACCAGGGAGTTTTTTGTTTGTTCGTTTTTCACGTAAGGGGAGCGACCCCTTAGGCAAGGGTCGTTCCCTTGGGGGGCAAATTAATTTTAGCCCATTTCTGTCCCCCATGGGGGCAGATCAGCCTATTTTAATTAGGCCGATCTGCCCCCAAGGGGGGCAGAAACCAATAGGCACTGGGGATTTTTGTTGTTGTTGTTGTTTTACAGATGGGGAGCGTCCCCTTAGGCAAGGGTTGCTCCCCTGGAGGGGCAAATTGTATTTAGGCCTTTTCTGGCCGCTTTGGGGGCAGATCAGCCGATTTTACACTACGCACCAGGGATCTGGGTTTTTTGTGCTGTCACGCAAGGGGAGCGACCTTGTAGGCAAGGGTCGCTCCCTGGGTGGGGTGGGGTGCAAATTTATTTTAGGCCATTTCTGCCCCCCCCTGGGGGCAGAAACCTCTAGGCGCCAGGGCAATTTTTTTTTTTGTTGGTTTGTTTGTTTTTTTAGAGATGGGGAGCGACCCCTTAGGCAAGGGTCGCTCCCCTGGAGGGGCAAATTGTATTTAGGCCATTTCTGCCCACTTTGGGGGCAGATCGGCAGCTTTTAGGTCAATCTGCCCCCAAGGGGGGCAGAAACCACTAGGCACCAGGGATATTTTTTTTGCGCCGTCACCGAGGAGAGCGACCTCGTAGGGGGGTGAGGGGGCAAATTTATTTTAGGCCATTTCTGCCCCCCCTGGGGGCAGAAACCTCTAGGCGCCAGGGCAATTTTTTTTTTTTTTTTTAGAGAAGGGGAGCAACCCCTTAGGCAAGGGTCGCTCCCCGGGAGGGGCAAATTGTATTTAAACCATTTCTGCCTGCTTTGGGGGCACATTGGCAGATTTTAGGTCAATCTGCTCCCAAGGGGGGCAGAAACCACTAGGCACCAAGGGTCTTTTTTTTTTGCACCGTCACGCAAGGGGAGTGACCCCGTAGGCAAGGGTCGCTTCCGGGAGGTGGGGAAAAAATTATTTTAGGCCATTTCTGCTCCCCCTGGGGCTGGCTGAGCTAGAGGCCAAAATCCACAGGTAGGCACTTTGCAAAAAACACCTCTGTTTTCTGTGAAAAAATGTGATGTGTCCACGTTGTGTTTTGGGCCCATTCCTTTCGTGGGTGCTAGGCCCACCCACAGAAGTGAGGTACCATTTTTATTGGGAGACTTGGGGAAAAGCTTGGTGGAAGGACATTTGTGGCTCCTCTCAGATTCCAGAACTTTCTGTGACCGAAATGAGAGGAAAAAGTGTTTTTTTGGCCAAATTTTGAGGTTTGCAAAGGATTCTGGGTAACAGAACCTGGCCAGAGCCCCACAGGTCACCGCATCTTGGGTTCCCCTAGGTGTCTAGTTTTCAGAAATGTGCTGGTTTGCTAGATTTCCCCAGGTGCCGGCTGAGCTAGAGGCCGAAATCCACAGGTAGGCACTGTTTTCTGTGAAAAAATGTGATGTGTCCATGTTGTGTTTTGGGCCATTTCCTTTTGTGGGCGCTAGGCCTACCCGCACAAGTGAGGTGCCATTTTTATCGGGAGACTTGTGGAAACGCTGGGTGGAAGGAAATTTGTGGCTCCTCTCAGATTCCAGAACTTTCTGTCACCGAAATGTGAGGAAAATGTGTTTTTTTAGCCACATTTTGAGGTTTGCAAAGGATTCTGGGTGACAGAACCTGGCCAGAGCCCCAGAAGTCACCCCATCTTGGATTCCCCTAGGTCTCTAGTTTTCAAAAATGCACAGGTTTGGTAGGTTTCCTTAGGTGACGGCTGACCTAGGGGCTAAAATCTACAGGTAGGCACTTTGCAAAAAACACCTCTGTTTTCTGTAAAAAAAAATGGGATGTGTCCAAGTTGTGTTTTGGGCCATTTCCTTTCGTGGGCGCTAGGCCTAACCGCACAAGTGAGGTACGATTTTTATCGGGAAACTTGGGGGAACGCTGGGTGGAAGGAAATTTGTGGCTCCTCTCAGATTTCAGAACTTTCTGTCACCGAAATGTGAGGAAAATTTGTTTTTTTAGCCACATTTTGAGGTTTGCAAAGGATTCTGGGTAACAGAACCTGGTCAGAGCCCCACAAGTCACCCCATCTTGGATTCCCCTAGGTCTCTAGTTTAAAAAAATGCACAGGTTTGGTAGGTTTCCCTAGGTGCCGGCTGAGCTAGGGGCCAAAATCTACAGGTAGGCACTTTGCAAAAAACACCTCTGTTTTCTGTAAAAAAAAATGGGATGTGTCCAAGTTGTGTTTTGGGCCATTTCCTTTCGTGGGCGCTAGGCCTACCCGCACAAGTGAGGTACCATTTTTATCAGGAGACTTGGGGGAACGCTGGGTGGAAGGAAATTTGTGGCTCCTCTCAGATTCCAGAACTTTCTGTCACCAAAATGTGAGGAAAATGTGTTTTTTTTAGCCAAATTTTGAGGTTTGCAAAGGATTCTGGGTAACAGAACCTGGTCAGAGCCCCACAAGTCACCCCATTTTGGATTCCCCTAGGTCTCTAGTTTTCAAAAATGCACAGGTTTGGTAGGTTTCCCTAGGTGCCGGCTGAGCTAGGGGCCAAAATCTGCAGGTAGGCACTTGGCATAAAACACCTCTGTTTTCTGTAAAAAAATGGGATGTGTCCACGTTGTGTTTTGGGCCATTTCCTTTCGTGGGCGCTAGGCCTACCCACACAAGTGAGGTACCATTTGTATCGGGAGACTTGGGGGAAAGCTGGGTGGAAGGAAATTTGTGGCTCTTCTCAGATTCCAGAACTTTCTGTCACCGAAATGTGAGGAAAATGTGTTTTTTTAACCACATTTTGAGGTTTGCAAAGGATTCTGGGTAACAGAACCTGGTCAGAGCCCCACAAGTCACCCCATCTTGGATTCCCCTAGGTCTGTAGTTTTAAAAAATGCACAGGTTTGGTAGGTTTACCTAGGTGCCGGCTGAGCTAGAGGCCAAAATCTACAGGTAGGCACTTTGCAAAAAACACCTCTGTTTTCTTAAAAAAAATGTGATGTGTCCACGTTGCGTTTTGGGACATTTCCTGTCGCGGGCGCTAGGCCTACCCACACATCAGGAGACTTGGGGGAATGCTGGGTGGAAGGAAATTTGTGGCTCCTCTCTGATTCCAGAACTTTCTGTCACCAAAATGTGAGGAAAATGTGTTTCTTTATCCAAATTTTGAGGTTCGCAAAGGATTCTGGGTAACAGAACCTGGTCAGAGCCCCACAAGGCACCCCATCTTGGATTCCCCTAGGTCTCTACTTTTAAAAAATGCGCAGGTTTGGTAGGTTTCCCTAGGTGCTGGCTGAGCTAGGGGCCAAAATCTACAGGTAGGCACTTGGCAAAAAACACCTCTGTTTTCTGTCAAAAAATGGGATGTGTCCACGTTGTGTTTTGGGGCATTTCCTGTTGCGGACGCTAGGCCTACCCACACAAGTTAGGTATCATTTTTATTGGGAGACTTGGGGGAACATAGAATAGCAAAACAAGTGTTTTTGCCCCTTGTCTTTCTCTACATTTTTTCCTTCCAAATATAAGAGAGTGTGCAAAAAAGACGTCTATTTGAGAAATGCCCTATAATTCACATGCTAGTATGGGCACCCCGGAATTCAGAGATGTGCAAATAACCACTACTCCTCAACACCTTATCTTGTGCCCATTTTGGAAATACAAAGGTTTTCTTGATAGCTATTTTTTACTCTTTATATTTCAGCAAATTAATTGCTGTATACCCGGTATAGAATGAAAACCCACTGCAGGGTGCAGGTCATTTATTGGCTCTGGGTACCTAGGCCCATATTTATACTTTTTGACGCTAAACTGCGCTAACGCAGTTTAGCGTCAAAATATTTTGCGCCGTCTAACGCCATTCTGAAGCGCCATGCGGGCGCCGTATTTATGGAATGGCGTTAGCCGGCGCAAGCAGACCGGCGCTGCCTGGTGTGCGTGGAAAAAAACCACGTAGACCAGGCAGCGCCGGCGTTGGGCAAAAATGACGTTAGGGCGTCTTAAAATGGGGCAAGTCAGGTTGAGGCAAAAAAATCGTCTTAACCCGACTTGCGCCATTTTTTAACGACGCCCATCCCCCATCAACATGACTCCTATCATTGTAAAGATAGGAGTCATGCCCCCTTGCCCAATGGCCATGCCCAGGGGACTTCTGTCCCCTGGGCATGGTCATTGGGCATAGTGGCATGTAGGGGGGCACAAATCAGGCCCCCCTATGCCAAAAAAAATTATTAAAAAAAAAAAAAATACTTACCTGAACTTACCTGAATGTCCCTGGGGTGGGTCCCTCCAGCCTTGGGTGTCCTCCTGGGGTGGGCAAGGGTGGCAGGGGGGGTCCCTGGGGGCAGGGGAGGGCACTCTGGGCTCATTTTGAGCCCACTTGTCCCTTAACGCCATGCCTGACCCAGGCGTTAAAAAGCGGCGCAAATGCGCCGTTTTTAGCCACGCCCACTCCCGGGCGTCTCTTTTGCCCGGGAGTATAAATACCACATAAAGGCCTGGGAGTCATTTTTTAAGACGGGAACGCCTCCCTTGCATATCATTAACGCAAGGAAGGGGTTCACTCTAAAAAATGACGCACATTCCGGGAACTTTGGCGCTAGACGCCTCTAACGCCATGGTATAAATATGGCGTTAGTTGGCGTTAGTTTAGCGTCGAATTTGCGTCGAAAAAAACGACGCAAATTCGGCGCAAACGGAGTATAAATACGGGCCCTAGAGTTCTTGATGAACCTACAATCCCTATATATCCCCGCAACCAAAAGAGTCCAGCAGACGTAACGGTATATTGCTTTCAAAAATCTAATATTTCAGGAAAAAGTTACAGAGTAAAACGTAGAGAAAAATTGCAAATTTTTTCACCTCAATTTCAATATATATTTTTTTCAGTTGTTATTTTCTGTAGAAAACCCTTGTAGGATCTACACAAATTACCCCTTGCTGAATTCAGAATTTTGTCTACTTTTCAGAAATGTTGCGGTTTCATGCCCATTTCTGTCACTGACTGGAAGGAGGCTGAAAGCACAAAAAATCATAAAAATGGGGTATGGCCCAGTAAAATGCCAAAATTGTGTTGGGGTTTCTGATTCAAGTCTGCCTGTTCCTGAAAGCTGGGAATCTGGTGATTTTAGCACTGCAAACCCTTTTTTGATGCCATTTTCAGGGAAAAAACCACAAGCCTTCTTCTGCAGCCCCTTTTTCCAATTTTTTTGAAAAAAACGAAATTTTCACTGTATTTTGGCTAATTTCTTGGCCTCCTTCTGAAGAACCCACAAAGTCTGGGCACCTCTAGAATCCCTAGGATGTTGGAAAAAAAGGACGCAAATTTGGCTTGGGTAGCTTATGTGAACAAAAAGATATGAGGGCCTAAGCGCGAACTGCCCCAAATAGCCAAAAAAAGGCTTGGCACAGGCGGGGGAAAAGGCCTGGCAGCGAAGGGGTTAATGGCTAACTTGTTTTTTAGAGGCAGCTCTAACAACCCTCTGCTTACCAATACATGCACTTCAAGGCGGGCCACAGGAGTAGCCCAACTTCAACTGTGGATTGACGCAAAGCCCCCATAGTGAAGGCAGGGAGGGATGATGTACGCATTAAAAGGGTCCTGGAATCTTGTGCCCTAAGCAATTTGTTGCTGGGCATTGCGGGAGCAGAAATAGGAATGCATTGTAATGGCCAAGTAGAAGGGAGCTACTGTGGGATAGCATCCTCCATAAATAAGACCAATGAGAGATTGCAAAATAGTGGGGATGGTAATGATCCCCTAATCAAACTCTTATCTTGGAATGTGACAGGTGTGCTATCAAAAACAACCAATCCGGAGTGGTGCAGCTTCGTAGACCAACATCACATTATTCTACTACAGGAGACATGGGCCCCTTCTACGATTTATAGAGCCGGTTACTGGACCTTCCAGAATGCTGCGCTTCCATCGCCATCTGGGAGGGCATCAGGGGGCCTGATAACTTGGCTAAAGCATGATCTGTTCCCTAAGGCAAAGGTGCTATCTACCCCCACTAGGGATATATTAGCTGTGGAGGTTGAATTTATCAGTCTCAGGGGGCCTACTCGAATAGTATTTGTAAACATACATATTAGACCTGGACCACAAAGCACCCAGATTGCTCTGTTAAACTAACTTACATATTTTTTTAACCATTTACCAGGGGGGCAGGGCTTAATCGTTGCAGGAGACTGCAATATACAGTTGAGTTGTAAGGATGATTACCAGCAAGAAGGAATCCAGTTTGCAGACTCCTGGGACAGGTCAGCCCCGGTCCAGGTCACAGCAAAGAAAACAGGGGGAGCATTAGATCTATTTGAGAACTTAATAAAAACTATGGGGCTAAGAATAGTAAATGTAAACACAAAGTCTGACACTCCGGCGTTGCCTACATATAGAAAAGGACCATACTCGAGCCATCTAGATTATATTTTAGTAAATGATATACTCTGGAACTCTCTTATTGATAAGGCTGTCTCGCCACGAGACGATGGCGACACCAAGCTCTCTGTACATCCTTCTTAACTTCCGCATTTAATTGTAACACACTGACTAAGCGGGTGAAGGGTAACGTTTTAGCCGTGACAAATGATTATAAAAACGTGAGATGGGAAATGGTGGCAGAAGATGTACATTTTCAGATATCAATATATAGTAGTTATATCGACGCTTCTCCCCCTGAAGCACACTGACTTTGTACCAGTTGACCTGATTAATTTGCATGGTATTTTGGTCAACCGATTAAGACCACATTTCCAGGTAGCAAGGAGGTGGACAGAAACTAGAAACAGATCATTGGGATGGTTCTCTAGTTCCTGCCGACATGCTAAAACACAGCTATTGGGAGCATTGAAGGTAGGGAGTCGCCGAGAGATAAGAGCAACCAGGACTGCATATAAAGTAACAATTAAAAATGCCAAAAAAGAGTGGGAAACCAAACATTGGAATGCTCTGGTAGATGCTCTCCGTGAGAAGGATACAAAATTGTTTTGGAAATTAGTGGCAGGAAAAGGACATTCCCAAAACATGGAGAGCTATCCAGCATTTCAGCCAGAAACCTGGGTATTACACTTTGGAAATCTGTACAGAGTGGCTCAGATTAGCTGTACCACCGCCGCTCCACCAGCACTAGAGGGGTCTCTTACTTCTTATACACCAACTTCTGGGGCAGCCATTTCATCTAAGTTTGATTTGGACCTCTTTTCCGTAAAAGAAACAACTTCTGCTCTCCAAACATTACGCAAAGGAAAGGCTCCTGGGTTAGATGGTATCCCAGGTGACCTGTATTTGTTTCGACCCAGAACTTGGTCTTTATATCTAGATGCACTGAGTAACAAGATCTTGAGGGGTGGTGGGCTTCCTTCCACATGGCAAGAAGCAATTATAGTCCCTGTTTTCAAAAAGGGGTCAAGGGAATTACCAACTAACTACAGACCAATAAGTCTCATTGATGTGAATCAAAAAGTGTTCTGTAAGTAGGTCTTGACCAGACTGCAGACATGGATAGAGGACTTTCAGATCCTCTCCAACTTTCAGGCAGGATTCAGGAAAGGAGTGAGTACAGTAGACCAGGCATTCAGGTTTAACCTCCTTTGCTGGAAATACCTGATACTCAAAAAACTTGTATGATATGGTCCCACGGGATTTATTGTGGAATGTCTTGGAGTCTTACAATCTTGACAAAGAACTGTTGAGATTGATAAAGTATCTCCATGAGGGCACTTATGCTCAAGTATGCTGGTCTCAAGGTGGAGATCTGACAAAAACCATACCCGTTGATAGGGGGTCAGACAGGGGTGTGACTTGGCTCCCACACTGTTTAACCTCTTTATCAACGGCGTGGTAGATCAGCTGATACATTGTAACCATGATGCCTCGAAGCTAGCAGGAGTCCCTGTCCCCATTTTATTGTTTGCAGACGATACTCTATTGATTTCAAGAACCCCAATGGGCCTCCAAAATGAACTTGATGCTTTTTCCAATTTCTGTGACAAGAGGGGACTTGAAATAAATCCAACTAACACCAAGTTTATGGCCTTTAATCTGCATAAGTCATTCAGGGGGAAAATTACCATAGCTGGTCAATTGGTAGAGAGAGTTAGTCAATTTGATTATTTGGGGATTAGGTTAGCGGATGACCAACAGTGGGCGGCACAGATTGGAAAGAGTTTGTCTGTCCTCTGGAAGAGGTCAGCAGTGATAGGGAGGAAAATTGCCAACATCTCCGAAGGGGAAATTTCACCTGCCATTACAGTATACAAGGCAGCGACAGTGGCTGCTTCAATTTATGGTGCCGAGCTATGGGGGTACTGTAATTCTAGAAGTTTAACAACGGTAGAAAATCGCTTTATGCCCAACTTTTTGCGGCTGCCGATGAGTACCCCTCTTATACCCCTCAGATTTGATTTAGGTCTAAATGAGATTCACAATGAAATTGCCCTAAGACCTCTTATGTACTGGGTTTGTCTTTGGACATCCGAACACCTGTCCACCTATCAAGCAGCAGCAGCTGAGCTTTTAGCGGATGGTGGCGCATTAAAAATTCCTTGGTTTAAATATATTAGGGACATGAGTCAATTCATTAAAATGGAGGTGTGGAGAGATCCTCACACTTTATCCAAGGAAGTAAAAGCACGTATTAAGCGGTCCTACTGGGAGACCATTTTGGTGCAGACCTGGACCAAAAAGACCATAGGTAGTAGGACATTACAGTTTTTAGATTACAAATGCAGTCCCAAATTTGAGGCCTACATGGACAACATAAATCCTCCCTATACCAAAAGCCTTTTTATTAAATTTAGGCTAGGGATTTTGCCACTAAAGACATTCACTGCAAGGTGGAGTAGGGAGGGTAACAACTTGAGCTTTTGCTATTTTTGCCATGAGCAACTAGAGACACTTGCACACTTTGGCCCTCATTCTGACCCTGGCGGTCAAAGACCGCCAGGGCGGAGGACCGCGGGAGCACCGCCGACAGGCCGGCGGTGCTCCAATGGGGATTCCGACCGCGGCGGTAAAGCCGCGGTCGGACCGGCACCACTGGCGGGCTCCCGCCAGTGTACCGCCGCCCCATTGAATCCTCCACGGCGGCGCAGCTTGCTGCACCGCCGCGGGGATTCCGACCCCCCCTACCGCCATCCAGATCCCGGCGGTCCGACCGCCGGGATCCGGATGGCGGTAGGGGGGTCGCGGGGCCCCTGGGGGCCCCTGCAGTGCCCATGCCACTGGCATGGGCATTGCAGGGGCCCCCGTAAGAGGGCCCCTACATGTATTTCACTGTCTGCTGCGCAGACAGTGAAATACGCGACGGGTGCAACTGCACCCGTCGCACAGCTTCCACTCCGCCGGCTCGATTCCGAGCCGGCTTCATCGTGGAAGCCTCTTTCCCGCTGGGCTGGCGGGCGGTCTCAAGGCGACCGCCCGCCAGCCCAGCGGGAAAGTCAGAATTACCGCCACGGTCTTTCGACCGCGGAACGGTAACCTGACGGCGGGACTTTGGCGGGCGGCCTCCGCCGCCCGCAAAGGTCAGAATGAGGGCCTTTATGTTCTTTTGCCCCAGATACTTGGTTCCCAGGAAGAAGTGTATTATTCCTCTATGCAGATCAATGGGGATAAGGAAATACAATACATCCCTACGAATTTCTATAAGCAACACAAGTGATAAGGTAGTTTTTGCAGTCGCAAGATATCTCCAAAGTGCATTGGCTATAAGAAGTAGAGAAATTCCTGCTGACTGATTGGCAAAACCAAAAGTACTTAATGCTGAAGTAGATTATTAAGTGAAATTAAGAAAGAAAGGCTCTTAGCTTCTTAAAATCTGATGTTCGTCCTGTATTATTAAAATTGTGTGTTTAATAATCTATTTTAGAAGAAACTGTCAAGGTTTTTTAATGGATTATGTGGCGCCCTTCTTTTCTATTCTTAACTATTTTATTGTATGATCATGGTATGTTGTTTTATTGGACACTTTTATGGCTTTTAGCCGAAATAAAGTTATTTATATATACTGTACCACAGAAGCAGCGTCACGGAGGGGAGACATCACTGGACAATGGGGAGACAGCAAGGTTTGCAGCCTGTGGGAGATCTAAGTGTTCCTGGAGAAGAATGCGACCTAGCCATGCCTGCTCACTCTACTGCCATACCTATGCCCTGCAAAGAAGCCTGCCTTAAAAAGGCGAAGGTGGATACTGACCAGACCGCCTATCATGTTATACTGGTACGTTACAGATGGACTACATAATGGATTTCAATTTATGAATGTTCTTGTTTGTAAATAGTTTTTTATTTACCATACATGAGCCCTTTGGGGACTATTGGAAACCAGCCACAGGAGTCATTACCAGATATCCTGAGTGTGAGACGAGGGGGACAGGGGGAGTTGGGGGTGGGTGGGGGAGACTACGAGGTAAAACCAACTGTACAGGCTCAAAATTGTATGAGTAACATTGACATGGAATGTGAGGGGTCTTAATTCCCCGGCCAAGTGACAGAAAATATAGAAATACCACTTGGATGCAGGTTATGATTTACTGGCTTTGCAGGAAACGCATTTTAAAAGGTAGTGAGGAATATAGGCTCAGGCACAAACGCTACCCCATGATGTATAGGTCTACACATATTACTAAACACAGTGGGGTGGCCCTACTTTTTCACTCTCCCCAGGCATTTGAACTCTCAGATTCCAAATCCCACAAGGAAGGTAGATTCCTAATGGTGAAGGGTACAATAGCAGGCCGCCAGTGCACGATTACCACAATATATGCCTAATACAGCTCAAGCAGCCTTTGTACATTCATGCTTCTAGCAGTTGGTGGAATTTGCAGAAGGAGAGAGTATTCTCTTGGGTGATTTCAACCTTACTTGGGACCTGACTCCCATCCCACCCGTACACTCACTGCGAGTTTTACAAAACCTTCGAAAACATTATTTCGGAAAACAGGGTTAATTGATGCTTGGAGATGCATGCATCCAGAAGCCAGGGACTACACCTTTTTCGCTCACTCTCACTGTACCCAACCTCACCTCGACCACATATTCATGTCAATCCTTTAAACCTATTCTAATGTCAATGGACTGTCAATTTTGATTGGAATCTGGGTACCTCTAAACATCGAAAATGTTTTTTTCCAAGCCACTCTTCTACGAGATAGGTTGTTCCCGAGATGAATTATGTAAAGGCATCAGGGAATTTGTTGCCTTAAATTACCCTCAAGATGCTAATTTATCCAGTAATTGGGATGCATTTAAGGCAGTTATTAGGTGGAATTGTATATCCCTCATGTCCACCCTCTCTGGGCAGAAAACCTGGGGACGCTTAACTCTGGAGAATGAGTTAAAACTGGCAGAGCAGACACACAAGGAATCCCCCTCTCGACAAACCCAAAGGAAAGTCACAGATATTAGAGGGAAATTACATGCGATCTATCCCAACAGAGCAGAACTTACTATGCTCCACCTCAAACATGGGGTATACACACAGGTTAATAAGGTAGGAACCCAACTGGCAAGACAATTGAGAGAGAAACAAGAAAAAGGCTATATGCGACCTATTAATTTAGGGAACAGAGTGATAGCACAGACTGAACAAGAAAAAGTAAGTGCCTTTCAGGACTTTTATTAAGATCTGTACACAGCTGATAGATTGAGGGAGGCTGATCAATTACAATATGTAGAAGGGATATCCCTCCCACAGGTGACCCAAGAACAAATGAGGCCTTAAGTTACCCCATTGAGAAGGATGAGGTGTAAAGGGCAATAATCTCCCTCAAGCTCCATAAATTGTCTGGACCAGATGGCCTAACAGTCCAGTTCTATAAAACGTTTAGCTCAGAACTCATACCACACTTAACTAGGCTGTTTAACCACATATACAGAACCAGGTGTAACACAATCTATTTGCGAAATCCATGTGATAGGAGGTGCAATTTAAAAGATGACTAAGGGTCAACTAATGAAAAAAGAGCCCCTCTATTTCTTCTCATTTAATAGGCTTAGGTCAATCCTCTCTAAACCTGGGAAGACCCGCAATATTGCTCCTCCTATAGAGTTATAGCCTTATTGAATCTCTACGCTAAACTACACGCCAGAATACATGTCAATCACCTAGAGGAATCTTGCTGAACCTAATTCATCCAGACCAATCCCGATTTATAAAAGAGAGACAAACTCATGATAATCTATGGAGGGTAATCTATTTAATTGAAAAAACACTAAGAAACACATCCTGGCGGTAGTAATCACATTAAACACCAAAACGGCATTTAACTGGGTGGATAGGTCATTTCATTTTCAAACTATGTGTCACTTTGCCATTAGTGAGAAATTTATCACCATGGTGCGAGCAAATTATACTGTTCCAATTGCTAGGGTTCTCATGAATGGAATAAGCTCTGAGTCTTCTGACTTAAGGAGAGGAACACGCCAGGGATGCCCACTCTCTGCTCTCTTGTTTTCTCTTAGTATAGAAACTCTGGCGGCACGGGTGGAAGGGTAGGAGATGATTTTGGGTCTGCACTTTGACTGCACGAATCATAAGATCTCTCTCTTTGAGGATGATGTTTTGTTATCCTTAACATACACAGCAACCTCTCTCCCAGCTTTACAGCCTGAACTCACTAGATTTGAGAAAGTAACGGGCTACCGGGTCATTCTGACCAAGTCCTGTATCCTTAATCTAACATTATCCCATGCCAAGATGGAACAACTAGCACCCTGCACTCCATTTCAATGGGCAAAGAAGGAACTTACTTACCTGGGCATTAAAGTAACTCCACGATTTTCTGACTTATATAAAGCCAACTATCCCCCCACTGCCCCAACAACTTAGATTCGGTCTAAAGAGATTGGCACCACTATACCTTGCATGGCTGGGGCGCATCCACAATGTCCATATGATGGTTTTGCTGCGGCTAGTGTATCTTTTTCAAGGCCTTCCCCTCATGATAGAAACCAGTTTCTTCACAATATTACAAACCCTCCTGATTAATTTAGTTGGCAAAATGGAAGAGCCAGACTCCCATATAAGGTTCTCAGATTTCTTAGCTCGTCAGGGGAATGGCCCTCCCAGATTTTTCTCTGTACTGCAAGACAATACCATTACGGGTGAATCAGATAAACACTGGCTACATATGGACCGCTCTGTCACAGGCTGCTACATCTGGGATTTGATCTGGAAGCCCAAGACTTATAGACCTAATAACGTCTATTTGAGCACTCCCACATAAACAACTCTTGACATTTTGGACAGTCTCAATAAATTGGGAACGTGGGCCCAATTTCCATCTCCCTTTTCATCTATACGCTTTAAACCGGCCTTCCCTCAAGCAGCTTCCCGGGGGCCTAAGGATATCTGATTTATTTCATGGGGAAATATGCTTGCTTTTGAACATTGCCAAAGAGACTTCGGGCTGCCCCATCAGAGAGATATCATCACACACAGTTATGCCCTTGTGTTCTATAACCCAAGATTAGGGAAGCAGCTATGCAAGATCTTTCCCCCATTGAAAGGTTTGTGAGAAGCCAGACAGACTCGATAGGGGCGATTTCCCAACTTTCTAAACTTATATTGGAGGCAATCCCTTATACTCCCTCACGTCATATAGATTTCTAGTCCCACCAACTGGGAGAGATTATTATAGATGAACACTGGAGTCGATTGTGGCAGGACATTCCACAATATACCCACTCCATGAGTTTGAGGAACGCCTATTACAAACTCTTATATGGTTGATACCTATATCCAACAAAACTCAAGAAAATCTTCCCTAACACCTCTGAACATTGTTGGAGAGGATGCAGGCCATTGGGCGACTTCTGGCACATCTGGAGGAATTGTCTGGTGATCCGTCCAAATTCGTTGGAAATTTTAGCTCAAATCAAAGCGGTACTGGGATATCCCATACCGATTTCCCCAGGATTTACTCCACTGGGATTAAGAGATAAATCCCTCAGATGTCCAATGTCACGTGACAGAGCAATTCTTTAGTTGCATCTGGGAGCTGCTAAAATGGCCTTGGCTGCCACTTGGAAGAAACCAACAGCCCCCTTCAATGACTCACTGGCACACTAGACTGTGGCAGGCACTAACTATGGAACACCTTGATGATATCGTCACAGACGGTTCCCACATTTTTTAATATAAATGGGCCGCCTGGTGAGATTCCTGTCTAGGAGTCTTCCCCTGACAGCCTGCCCCACTCGAGCACAAGCACTCCACCTTTTTCAGATATGGCCCTTCGCAAATGCTGGAACTTTGAATCTCAAGGGCAAGAGGGCATTTAATTCAAGGAAGAGCTCCCACGTGTGCTAAGTTTCACTCATGGTGAATGTTGTGAAATTTTTCCTTTTTTGTAGTTTCTCCTTTATAACTTTGCATGTACTATGCACTAGATTGCTGACGTATATCGTGTTAAAAATGTATGAACCATTAGCCATGAAACTTATTTGAATATGTCATGCATAGAAAGTGTATTATTTGCTATTGCGATTTTTGAAAATACAATAAAGAAAGTTTGACTAAAACTGCACACGCAGGCTACAATGGTATGCCTGAGACATGTTAATGTTTAAAGTGTTACTTAAATGGGTTGTACAATCAGTGCTGCAGGCTCACATGTAGTGCCAATCTACCAGGGACTTACTATTAAACTAAATATGCCAATTGTATAAGCCAATGTTACCATGATTAGAGGCGAAAGCACAAGCACTTTAGCACTGGTCAATAGTGTTACAATGCATAGAGTCCTAAGGCTAACAAAGACGAAGTAAGCAAAAAATGTAAGAGGAGGAAGGCAAAATGTTAGGGGATGACCCTGCAGAAAGAGTCAAGAACCGCTACCTCTGTAAGTTTATTAGTATATTTCAACAATACATTTTTGCTTTATTAATGTCATTTGAATCCACAGGGAGTTGTTTTTTTTTAAATGGATACAACTAATTGATTGGAGCAAATTGACTTTTACTTCTGATAATGATCTATTCCATTATTGTGAATTAATTATCACAGATTATTTTTTCCATCGGAGAAACCATGAACTCTTATTATGTGTGCAATGCCAGGGTTTTGTAGGGCGATTACGGCAACCTTCATTTCCCTGTCTCTCTTCTTTTTACCCAGTGTTGGCTGTCAGCGTCACCCCCCTGTATAAAATTCCTAACCTCAAATCAAATGATGCTGCCGGTAAAGTTCTGAGCACTCTACTGTGCTGAAATTACCAGGTAAAGAATGATTGACTTTTCGAGGCCTTACTTGCTATCAAAGTAAAGAAGGTATTCCAATTGGTGTTCCTGAGAAGAATTTGATTCAAAATGATACCACTTTGACTGCATTCATTTGCAACTATAATTGTACATAAATTATGTTCAAAAATCTCTGCCTCAGTGTGAGGTTGTGGCTCTTACTCGTGTTAAACCGGAGTACTCCAAAATATTGTACCTTGATAGATCATGTTTTAAAAAATATACTGCTGAGATTTGGAAACTGATATTGTCATCTAGTTACATTTTATATTTTTTAACCCAGTTATCAAAAAAGGATGATATCAAACGTGTATTATTTGTATTTTTTTATGTCTTTTTTTAGCGGGTTGTTTATAATGGTTTGTTTTGGAATGTCAAAAAAATTAATTTCACCACTGCGGGATGATCCAACAGTGTAACTTAAAAATAATAAACATAATGGGCTTGAGTTACCAAAAAATATTTACACAATGCGTCTAAATTTTCAACTTCGCAACCACTCCCAGTAGGATACCTGCAAACCTGTACCCATTGCAGCTTTCCATGCACAGTACTGTGAATGTCATGCGGCTTTGCTATTTCCCCGATACACATGGTTTATAACTCTTCCTGAAGAAGATATGTTAATTAGAAATATTAATGAGGGTTTATGTACTTTGAACAACAAAATAATAATGTACAATCAAATAACGTAGAGAATTAATGTGCACGTTTGAAATTGTGCCCCGAAGAGTGATCATCAAGATTCACAAATAATATTTTAAAAAGTGACAAAAATATGTAAAATTTTGAAAGTGCATAATAATGAAGTAGTAATATGCCATATTGAGATATATAATGTATTTTTTTGCATTATATTGTAGAACTAACTTAGCCGAAGTTGTGGCCTAGTTCTGCCAGGCCTCATGCAGAAGCTGAACAGTAATGCAATGTAGAGAAGCTAATGTGCTGAATTGACCTAGAACCGCTCGTTGTTTAATAAAGTCTGCTTAGTTAGGATTTTCTTGATAAACTGACAGATAGGAGATGATGGAATCAAAATTGTAGCAAATGTCATGCAAGCCAGACGAGGTGTACTTTCCCAGGACTTGAACAATGGAGACACTGACTGGAAAAGAAGATGCAACATTAAGATACCTGATGAGCCGTATGATGAGGACATCGCAAGACGAACCAATCAACAGTTTGGGAGACATGAAATATTAGGATCTAGAGATTTGGTATGTTTTATCCATTGGCTAATGTAAATAATGCGTGACTTATTGACCAATTAGGAATTGGGGGACAGTCTGAGTGACTTTGATATAACATTGTGACAGAGGGAAAAGACTTCAGATGGATAGGGAGAGGGGAGCAGATTTTATCGAATTTGCAGTAGCGACTTGAGATTCTGTTATTGGGCTCGACTCTCTGACCGAGAGCCTGATGTGATGGTGATCGACTGATGGCTTGAGGACGAAGGCTGACTTTCTGCTGACCCATACCAAGGATGAGTAGATATGACAATGTGACTGTAATGCATTGTTTTTTTTTCTTTTCTAGGTGCCAACTGCGCTGTTTTTATAGCATATCTTACATGTTTTTCTTCAAATTTGTTTCCTAAATTGTTTTTGCATGACGCCCCACATGCTAATGCTGATCTGGTTTAGTTAAGGTTTCTCTACATGATGGTACTTGACATGACTTTTTGACAATTGATTGACGGACAAAACTCTGCTGAACTTATGACATTAACTGGGCTGTTGGGATTATTCTTCTTGTTGATTTGTGCTAATTCTCTAGAAAGTATCTTGATGCAAGCTTTGATTAGATTATGTTCATGGCATCTTTTGATTGAGTAGACATGTTTATTGAATTGAATAAAGATTGAACTAACCTCATGCCTTAGTATTGTAATCAAAGGGCAATAAAACTACTAAACGTATAATTTGAGGTGTGGTTATTCATGACTGTGAGGTCATGGTGCGTCAATTAATTTTGTGTTTTTTAATTGAATTGCTAATGTTTTGATTAATGATATTGAACTTCTCATTGATTTTTGTGTACACTTGTCACTGTGTGGCTAGGATACTCCATGCGAATCAAAAGTTTCATCGACCTATACGTGTCACCTTGTAAGTTTACTTATTAAGGACCGATGCGCTAACAGTTTTGGTAGCAGCTTGATGGTTAGTTTACTTGGAGAACTAGTTACATGGTGTCAAAGTGGTTATGGTGGTAGTTTAAGTTAAGTTAGTATTCATTATTATTGAGTTATTGGTTTTGCTTTCTGAAATGGCAATTGTAGCGAGAATGATGTTCCCTTAAGCCCAGAAATGACTTTCCCAGGCCCTGTATCCTGTTAAGTAGAGTTGGGTGTGTTCTCGGCAAGTTTTGAAAGATAGTGTGAAAGTGGATAGGATGCACTTGCACAGCTTGAGCAAATCGCAGGTGAATTGTGATGTATATGAGAGAAGTAGGAAGTCTGCATACTCCAAGTAAGGTTTAGTAGGAATGTGCGTACTCTGCAGCGTGAGAGTAGGGACGTCTTCGAACTTCATGTGTATGTGGCGCTTCATTCTTAAAAATTGTCCACGTGGTTGTTGGTGATGTACGGACCCTGCATGGTCTAAGACTCCGGAGTATATTGACAAGTGTAGGAGACACTTGGGTATATGTAGTAATCTGTCTGGTTTAGTAGGTTGATCAGGTGTGGTCAACAAGTCGGTGTGTGAGTTAAGGCGAGTAAGGGAAGATTTTGACTGAGATCTGACATGTCCTATGTGCACCAGGACAGACCCTTTGACCAGTTGAGATTAAAATTTGCGGGTCGAATGTTTCTTGAAAATCTGGGGAACTGCGAAAGAGGAATAGCTGCATGAGCAAAATGCCATCTGTGAAAATCCATAAGGTTTCTGAAGCGATTGTTTTACCTTTCCTGTCGTAAACCAGAAGATTTGTTTTAAGTTTGGTTTTGTTTAATGCTCTCAATATTCTGCCTTAGTTATGAGAACTCTGAGTTTAAAAGGACAAGCCGCAAGACTTTGTCAGCGTCAGTACATGTGAGTGTGACGTCAGAGTGAGCCGCACTGGGATAGGTTGGTTAGTGAGAAGAGTTGCAAGCGGATTGGCAGCCGTCCGCGAGAGACAATTGGTTGAGAAAGCAGGTGAAGGGAGTCCTGGGAGTAAAAGTTATTTTCTTATTGGATCACATAAATACAACAGAAATAAGATGAAGTTTTTCAAGGCATTGAGGAGTGCTCTGAAGGGAGACGTTTACATTAAAGCAACTGTAGGGGAGCCTACCTCACAGGAAAATTCTCTGGCTTATATTGTAATGGAGGAGCGAGGTGTCGTGCCGTGTCTTTGGTGAAAGCAATGGTGCACATTGACTGAGAAACAGGGAGCCTTAGCGTTTCTAGAGCATGGGACGTTTAATTTGAGAATTTTTTACCAGTTACAAATGTCACTTTATGACATGAAACCGCTTCAGAGACCAGCAGAGTTCGAGGCATTAGCTGTTTGGGAGCTGACAGCGAGGCAACAGCAGGAAATGAAATTTCCAGAGGAGGATAAAGAGAGTAGAGAAGTTTTTAGCAGAAGGAAGATGGGATTGGGAATAGAAAAAGTGGAGGATGGAGACATTGCAAGGTGTTAAATTATTTCCCGCTATTGCAGAGGAAGATGAGTCAGAAGGAAAGATGAGTCTAACACATTGTGATGAGAGTACATCTGGGGGTAAAAAGAAGAAAAAGACCTACATAGAAGAGGAGGATTCAGATGTAGAGGATCTTTTTACACAGACACTGAAGTATCAACCTCCACCATATACGGTGAATGAGGAGGGTCCTAGTACTAGTTCTGCTCCAACAGCTCCGGCACAGGCAACGGGGACGGTGAGTCCGGTACAGGTTAATGGTGAGCAAGTGCCGGATGGGATACAGGGCGAATCTAGTGTATTGAATACTTCAGTGGTTCAGGCTCAGTTGCATCTGCAACCGATACAGAGAATTTCTCCTGAAGTGCCAATTCTTGAGACAACTTCAAACTTAGTGGTGTCCACAGAGCAAGTGGTTCCAGGACCATCACTGGTCCAGACTGAGCGGACTCCAGTGATGATATCGCAGGCAAAGTCATGGGGTATACCGAGGTTCACACCAATGACAGGGACAAACTAAGATTTGACTCCAGTTGTGCACAGAGTATGGGAGTAGCTCTCCCACAGAGTGATGGTGCTAGAGCAGGTCCAGATGCAATATCGCTGCCAATTACTGTTGGTCCAGCGGTACAATTATTAGTGCAGAAGAAACTGATTGCAGCAGAACAGGGAGAGATGTCCCAGAGCCTAGTAAGAAGGGGAATAAGTGAGCAGGTTCAGGTAGTCTCTTCCGTGGGTCAGACTTTTGATGGATCAAGGTCTTTGATAGATCTTAGTCCATTTGTCACACTTCCGGATGCAGCAAACGGTCAGAGTGCAGGTCAGAGCCTGAAGTTATAGACTCCACAGACACTGAGAGCAGTGGTGTAGCAAGTATCCACACCGAATGCGAATAACATTATGTTACAGGGACTGACAGCGCAACAGCTGAATGAGTGGTTAGATAGTTTGAAGACTCTGGAAAATGCTTCCAAGGGGGAAGAGCAGATTGATCGAATCAGGTTGATCACTGAAGTGACAGAGCTGGTTGAAGGTTTAATGGGGGTGAACAGGTTAGACTCCTATACTGAAGCAGAGTTGAGATACATTTGTCCCAGAATTACAAAAGAGGTGAGCAAAGTGCATCAGAAATTGGCAGATCTGGCAGAAAAACATGACATAGATATTGAGAAAACTAAACACTTGAAAAGGAGCTACAGATTAGATTTCGAGGCACAGGATTTTGAACACGAGATCAGCCATAATGAAGGCACACCTTCAAGCATTTGGAGCCTTAGGAAAAGTGGGAAGGCAGATGGGCAAAGAAAAAGGATACGCAGAATGGGTTTCACAGGAAGGGTCCGACGCTGTACAGGGGGACAAAGATTCAGTAAAGATTTTACCAATGAGGGAGATTCCGGGAGGACAATTTGTTCACGTTCCTTGGAATAGGAGTGACATTCTGTCCTTTACAAATGATTATCTAAAACTGAGGGAGAAACCAGTTAAGTGGTATCAGCAGACAGACAGGTTTGTGAACCTTTTGAAATGTCTTTGGGAAGATTTGAACACCTTATTGGAGATAGTGGTTCCAGCTGATTTGTGGTTCGAATGTAAAAGAGCAGTACATTGGCCGACAAGTGAACCAGAAAGGGACATGACTACAGGTGCACCATCACCTGAAGTAATGAAGCATAATTATAAGGTGATTGAGTTCCTCACCTAAGAATATTGATTGGAAAATAATTGACAGGACAGTACATGAGGTGAAAGAGTCGATACCTGCATACTATGAGAGATTGTTAAAAGCGGTCAAAGAGTACAGTGGCAAGGAAGCAATTGAGCTGAAAGACATGTTGCATTGTGTGTTCGGGTTTGTGGAAGGACTGAGACCTGAAATAGGAATGTGATCAAGAGTCGTGTGCCTTATACATAAATTGTTATCAGCAATCAGCGGTTGTTGATGTGTAGGGAACTGGGGTGGTTTTCCTTGTTTAGTGCACTGTCTGAAAGTCAAAATATATATTGTATTATAATTGGAAACAAAGGTGATGAGCAGTGCCAATTTTCTCTTAAGATCGCCCACAGATGTGAGAATAATAGTTTGTTGGAGAAGGCAGCTCTGTCATTGGGAAAGAAGGGAATACGATTTATATACAATGGAGAGGGAAAAAATGACAGAAGAACTATTTAAAAATGTAAACAGTGGTCATACGGTACAGGAGGCTGTTAAGAGTGGGAACCAGTTACGAAAGAAATGATTGAGAGATAAGTTCATCAGATTGGAAAAACTTAAGAAAAATGAAATGTCAAAGTGGTGGGATGGAGCCACACTAAAACAATACAGAAAATTGAATAGAATCCTGAAGGGTCTCAGGTCACAAATCTTTCCAACCTATGATGATTTAGACATGGATGTATTAATGCAATGGGATAAAATTTACAGCAACTTCAATGAGACTAATGGATATTCTTATAGAAAATGCTGACAGGAAGATTTCAAAATTACAGGCTGAGGTAATAATACTAGAGAAGGAAATTACACAGTCTGGCCTAGTGAAAGCCATAGATTAGAATGATAAAATCCTGAATGAAATACTATCCAGACATCAAGGGGAGATCAAACAAAGAAAAGCTAGGAAATTAAAGAGGGACGAGTGGGACAATCTGAATGGAAGGATATTTACATGTGCAAGAAAGTATGGTCACTTAGTAAAGGGAACTATCACTCAGGCACAATCAACAACATCAATATGTTCAGGCTCTTCTTCACTTAGTGCTGCCCCAACAAGTGATAGTGATGTGGAGGGGGAAGGTGTAAGTATGTCAAGAGGAGTATCTGAGAACGAGAATACTTTTTTACAAGAGATGTGGTGGATAAAACAGAGGACTCGAGAACAGAGAAGAGAATTCCCAGGAAAACCCGAAGGGGGAAGAGAGGAAGAGGGTCCCAAAGAAAGGGAGGGCATGAAAACAAGATCAAGGGACAAGAGAGTTTTAAAGGAACTGTGGACCAGAGGCTAAATGTAACTAATTTATTGGACAAAACCCTCACGGTAGAGATGTTATCACTTCTTAGTAAAGGATTGGGCTTTTGCCCAAAAAGTAGAGGGGATATTTTTAGATATAAAATTAATTTGTATAAATTTGTTCGACAATTGAAATAGAAAAGATTTTTCAAATTGAGACAACAAATAAGACAAGAAGTTAGAGCAACAATTGAAAAATTGGAGTATAGTGAATTGTCTAAACAGGATATACACGATACTGCGGCTCTGCTATCTATCACAGACTATGAGGACCTTCCAACAACTACTCTGAAAGTACTGAAGGATATTTCACCAGGTTTACATGAAACAAGTGGCCTGAAGAGGAAATCAAATTGGACACACAGGACGGGTAATGACATTAATATTGAAACCTTCCATAAACTAGTGATTTGTGACATAGATAAGCAGTTAGCGAAAGGGAGAGCGAGCAAAATTAGGAATAATTTAAGTTATGGAGAATGGCAAGCACTGAAGATGTTACAGTAGGATGACAGTATCATTATTAGGCAAGCTAATAAAGGAGGAAACATCGTGGTAATGAATAGAGTGGATTATGACAATGAGATTAATGGGCAACTAAGGGATGAAGATTGTTATGAAAGTCTGACATTTAATCCGATTTGTACCCTGACAAACAAAATTAATAATTCACTAAAAATGTGGCACCAACAGGGTCTGTTAGAATATGATGAATATACATATCTGAGAGTTGACCGTCCAAGATGTCCATGTTTTTATACTCTCCCAAAGCTACATAAACAACTCCCTTTTCCACCAGGAAGACCAATAGTATCAGGTATGGGTGGACCCATGGAGAGAATATCAGAATTTGTAAATATATTTCTACAACCCTTAGTAGTGAACCTACCATCTCACATTAGGGATACCAAGCATATTTTGGGCCTATTGGGGGATATGCAATGGGAGGATGGTAGGATCTTGGTCACGTTGGATGTGGTGGCATTATACACTAGTATACATCATGAAGTGGGTCTACGAGCACTGAAACATATGATACAGAGAAGATCAGCTAGTCTATTGAAACACACAGAGATGCTTTTGAGTATGGTAGATTTGATCTTGAATCACAATGTGTTTCTATATAATAAAAAATGGTACAGGCAAAAGCAGGGAGTAGCGATGGGTTCCAGGTTCTCTCCTTATTTGAATCTCTTTATGGGATGGTTTGAGGAGAAGTGGATCTGGGTATCCGGGGCAGCGACATGGCAGACGTAGATATTATATTGGGGGCAATATATAGAAGATTGTCTTATGATATGAATAGGCACCACTGTACAGTTGATGGATTTCTATCACTATCTGAATCAAAATTATGTGAATATTAGATTTACTTACCAGTAAAGTAAAGAGAGAATAGAGTTCTTGGATGTGGAACTTTTCATTGAGGATAATAAAATTCAAAGTAAGTTACATAGAAAACCAACTTCATGCAACTCTATCTGGCATGCGTCTAGTGCACACCCAAAGCATCAAATTCATGCAATACCCTTTGGGGAAAGCTAAGGGCTAGACGGAACTGCAGTAAAAACAGAGATTTTCATGAATGCATACAAGATATGGGACAACATTTTGTACAAAGGGTTAACAGACACAAGTCATAAGGAATGCACAACAGAAGGCTAAGCGGGTTACTAGGGCTGAAACCCTGATGTCCCGGAATACCAAGATGAATGATAGAGACAAGAACAAGATTAGATGAATCATAGACTACACAGAGATCTAAAATACTATTAGGAAGGTATTGAAAAAACACTGGAATATCTTAAGACAGGATACAATATTGGATGATTGTATAATAAATAGACCGGAGATCACATATTGGAGGGGGAGAACTTTGAGAAATCTTTTATTTCCCAGCTATCCAAAATCCAAAGGGAAGGAGGATTGGTTAATGAAATGAAATCGAGGCTTCTATAAATGTGGACAATGTTGTGTCTGTAGATGGGCGTGGCATGGAAAAAAGGACTTTACAGATTATAGAGATAAAAATTTCAAAATAAAAACGAACATCAATTGTGGTACTTACTATGTAATATATATAAAATCTTGTGAATGTGAACGGTTATATGCAGGTAGTATAATTCGTCCCCTTGGGGTGAGGATTGGGGAACATTTGAGGACAATCAAGAAAGAGGATGACAGATACACAATTGTACAATATATGAAATAATATAAGAAACAGTGTGTTAACAAGGTCTTTAGATTTTTTGGTTTAGAAAATGTTCGTCCGGACCCCAGGGGAGGCAACAGGGAATTACATTTGAGAAGGAGGGAATCCATGTAGATTATGAGACTATGGGCAGTGGAATTTGGATTGAACACAGATCAAGAATTAGAATATTTTCTAGGTACCTGATACAAATGTAGCACATTGTTCTAACGGTGGACAGAACAAGAATATATATTTTACAGGAGGAATTCACAGAGCATGGAAAGGAGTTAAAAAGTTAAATTGTAGCTGATCGTAGAATGTGTTTATAAAGAGTGAAACTTCAGATCAAAATGTTTTGTTGAGGGGGACCACGGATAGATGAATTTACATGGTAGGGGATAGGAGAATATTTGATAAAAACAGGTGGCACATGCGGACACAAATGAATCAGTAAATAACGCAACTGACTTTAAAATATTAGGATCTAATACAAGTGGTAAACAAACAATGATAATAATTGAGCACTGACACAAGCACAAAGACAACTTCATTTAATTGTATTAATAGGGACTATTGTAGTTCTTTGATTAGGGGGTTGATAATGGTTTTAATTTTGAAGAACATGAAGAAATTGAGGGCCAGATGTAGCAAAGGTTTTTCCCCATTGTGTGTCTATGGGAAAAAGTGTTCGTACATATGGCCCTGAGTGTGTTAAATAGTCCCATCTCGATTTCTATGAACGAGAGTTATCGGTAAAGGGAGCTCGTAAATTTAGTCCCTCTTTACTTTCTGTGGAGCAGAGGTTACAAAAGGAATGAAGATAGAAAGTGGACCACAAGAACAGAAGGAGGTACAGTCATTATGGACAGGGAGGATAAATGCGGGTAAGTTGATCAAATTCACGGGGTTTGATAAAGGAATGATACAAGGAATTAATATATCGAACCAGTGGTATGACTAAGAACGTAGTGTAAGAATATAAGTATGCAGCATTCACATAGATCTCAATGTATAGAATGAAGGTGTCGCGTTACGGATATAGGACACGAGATTGGAAAATATATTAAAAGACGCTAAGTACAAGGATGACAGCTAATTGGAAAATATTTAAATAACCAGCTTATAACTACACTATAATTTATTAGAAGAAGTTGAGAAGTTTCAAGACATGGCATATGCATGGACCTTAATATATTTAGTATATGAGCTGCAGTTTAGATGCAAGATACAATTTGGCACATTGGAAGATATAATCACAAGGTGTAATTATAAGGGGGATAATCAAATAGGAAGGAGGGAGTGGGAGTGGTAATAAGAAGAGAAAAGGATGCTGATGCATTTTTTTTTATTTTTAAAGAGCCCGGATATAAGGAAAGACATGTAGGAAATTATACTAAATGCAAGACAATGAGAAGTACTATTCGATCAATACAATGACTGAAGATACATTGAGGAAGGAACATTAGAGCACAACATGAGTAGCACGAAGTAACTAGTCGAAAAGTAACTATGATGAGGCAGGATTCAGCAAACCTCTCAGGGTTGGAGTATTCACTTGTGGATGCATGTGCATTATTTGATAATCAAAATACCACCTATAGGAGTCACCACATAAAGGGAATAATTAAGAAATAGAATTATAATATATATATATATATATATATATATATATATATATATATATATATCTACAGTGCATGTTCATATAACACATGGTATCTTTGATCAAAAGAAGAGGTGAATTCACATTAAGGTCCGCATGTATACTATAAAATAATGGAATGTCACTTAAATAGCCTTTATGAGGTGAAAGAATAGGTTTACAATGCTATGTAAATGTACATTGCAGCCCTGATGAAGTCATGGGGAGATTTCCCAGACGAAACACGTGTTGGCAAGAATCTAAACTGAAACTGCTGTTGTGAGTTGGAATATTGCACTGAAGTTGCCAATATGATGTGAAGAATGGATACTCTGAATTAAAGAGGAATTCAACAATAAATTAAGAAGACTGTACAACTGAACAATGGTGGTACGTGTGCCTTATTATACATAATTTGTCTCCAGCTTTAGGTATGCCTGATTAGACAAAGCCATTCACATTGTTTTGTCATGAATGTGATGCATGTTCTTTGTCTGTCTTGTCTCATCAGGCTCATGGAGGTGCTCAGCGCCCAGTAGCATATTTTTCAGTTACCTTGGACCCAGTTGCAGCAGCCTTACCAGGTTGTTTGCATGCAGGAGCCGCAGTTGGTCAAAGCCTTTCACAATGTGAGGGAATAGTGATGGGATATCCCCTGACGGTAATGGTCCCTCACTCGATTGAGATTTTACTGACAAGGATGAAAACGCAGTACTTGACTGGTGCCAGAATGACAAGGTATGAGACGAGCATTTTAGGAGCTCCAAATGCAACATTGAAAAGATGTACAGTGTTGAACCTGGCAACTTTACTTCCAAGTGATATTGCTGAAATCGAAAAAGAGGAAGACATCGAGCACGATTGTCTTGAGGTAACTGAGTTGTGCACTAAACCCTGACCTGAGATTGGAGATACTCGATCGGAAGAAAATGACCAAATTGTCTTTGTTGATGGTTCTTGTCTTATAGAAGATACAGGAACGTTGAGAGCAGGATATGCCTTATGCACAATTACAGGGACTTTAGAAGTCTCCTGGCTTCGAGGAGTGTAATCTGCACAAGTAGCAGAATTAGTAGCTCTTACTAGAGCATGCCATGTTTCTGCAAGGCTGAGGGTCACAGTCTGTACTGTCAGCCAATATGGATTGGAATTGTTCATGATTTTGGTCAATTGTGGTCACAGAGAGGTTTCCTGACCTCTACTGGTTCGCCAGTAAGAAATGGTGAGAAAATAAAAGAGTTGTTGTATACAATACAGTTGCCTGAAGAAATTGCCGTGGTGAAATGCAGTGCACATCTAAAGTCACAGGACTACATCTCATTGGGAAATGGATGTGCAGATCAAGTCGCAAGATTTTGCGCATTGAACTGTATATCGTTCAAAGACAAGTGGGAACTGATGTCAGAAGGAGATAATACATGTAGAATTTTGCATTGAGAGTGATTGATACATTGGAAGAGTTGAAAACTTTACAGAGTAATGTTGACAGAGAAGAGAAACGACTCTGGTCCAAATTAAAATGTGTTCAGAGGCCTAACGAAATATGGGTATCTGAAGAGGGTCAAATGGTTTTGCTAAAAAGTTTACTGTTGCAAATGGCTAGGTACTACCATGGCCAGGTACACATTGGGAGAGATGCCATGGTACGGTTGTTTAAAATCGACTGGTTCACTCCTAAATTCGGGCAGGCGGCATAAGCAGTATGTCATCGCTGCATAATTTGTCAGCAGCTCAATGCAGGAAAAGGGACCGTGGTGAATTTAAGCCACATTGGAAGAGCAGGAGGACCATTAAGCAGAATGCAATTGGATTTAATTGAAATGCCTGTGTATGGCGGTTTGAAGCATGTGTTGGTGATTGTGTGCATTTTTAGTCACTGGATTGAGGCATACCCTACACGAAGAAATGATAGTCTCACAGTAGCAAAGTTGCTCCTTAGAGAGTTGATACCACATTTCGGATTTCCGATCTCTTTAGAATCAGGTAGGGGAACGCACTTCAATAATGAGGTGATGAAACATTTGTGTGCAGCACTAAACATTGAGCAGAAGTTGCATTGTAGCTACCGCCCTGAAGCATCAGGACTAGTGGAACAGATGAATGGTACTTTAAAGTCAAGACTTGCCAAGATGTGTGCAGCAATCTGAAATAGCCAGATGCATTGCCTTTGGTGTTGGTGTCAATGAGCAATACACCTGACAGGAAGACAGGGTTGTCTCCCCATGAAATTCTTATGGGCAGAGCAATGAGATTACCAGCAGTTCCAGCCAATGTACTTTTAAATATTACAGATGATATGGTGTTGGACTACCGCAAGGATCTAGCTGATGTGGTTTGCTCTTTCTCTCAGCAGGTGGAAGCCATCACACTGCACCTATTCACGATCCAGGACATAACCTGAGAGCCGGCGACTGGATCGTTGTCCGTAAACATGTTCGCAAGACAAGTTTAGAGCTACATTGGAGAGGGCCATAATAGGTGATTCTAACAACTACAACAGCTGTGAAGTGTGCAGGAATTCCGAACTGGATCCACGCCAGTCACACGAAGAAAGTGGCATGTCCACTAGATCATGAAGAAGCATTATTGAGGGCTCCAGTGATTGCAAAGCACATTGCAGCTCCTGAACAGGAGAAGGAAGAGAGAGAGCCTGAAGTCGAACCAGAACAAGTGGAAGAGGGTTTTATCACCCCTGTAAGAGACGAAGGTGAAGAGCTATAGGAAGGTGCAAGAGAACCTATTGCAACTGACACAGCAGGAGAATCCCTCATATTCAATACCGCTGGAGAGTCTAGCTCAGTGGGAGCTCTCCCAGAAGCAGACGGATGTGAGAAATAAACAGAGCAAGGAATAGACCCAGGGGGTGAAGGAATTGAGCTTCATCAAAGTCAAAACGATTCAACTCTTCCTGAGCCTGTTGCAGGTCCATCAAGAGAAAACACCATAGATAAAGAAGGAGAGAAGAGTTCAATCCTGAAAAGCATATTGACAGGAGGAGCAAGAAAAGGAGACAAGTGGCCAGAATCACAAATAGGTAAAAACAAAGAATTAGTTATACATGAGACAATGGAGGAAGAAGTAGACACAACAAGGAAAGAACTGAGTGAAGGAGAATTAAGTGGTGATCGGAAGTTGAATAGAAAGAGAATAGCAAGTCGCAGATACCCAGGTCCTGAATGGGCATGTGAAAACACAAATGAATGGCAACACAAGTTTATGTCTTTCTGCTTTGACAGGGATGTTCCGAGTCAGTATTTTGATGTAACCTGAAGGTAATCAAGGAGCTGAATTACTGGGAAAATCTGAAAAGAGGCTGTTGAAAAGAACCTGAAAAGAGACATTGATAACCTGATTTGACATTGAAAAACTGGATGTGACAAGTTGCTAATCAATTTTGTCAAAAAGGGGTCCTAAAGAGTGAAACTGGATTGCTGAAGAAGACTTTTTATTTTGATTTTTGCTGCACTTTATAAGGAGTTACTTCTGCTTTCTGATTCTTTACAGATCATGGTTGAGCTAAGCAATAAGGTTAGAGATGTCAAGTGCTGTAAACATATGAGCATTGGTTTGGCGAGTATATGTGGAGCTTTGTTTATTGTGGTGATTGTGGGTATGTCTGTTCTTGATATGGAAGGAGCCAACCATACTGTTGCTTTAAAGACTACCTCAATGTCTGCTTTGGAGAACTTTCAGCTAGATGAGAAGTATTTGCATGATTATACTAATGGTCAAGGAGAACTTTCTTCTAACGTTTTCTATCGCTTGCTGAGTGAGTATGTTGAAACAATGGAGGCGAAAGATTACCTTGTGTGCACACAAATTCCTTCATCAGTGGAAGAAGGAGTCACTTACCATAGCTTGCCTTTAACATATGGGATAAGTTGTAGTCTCCTACTAACAAGGTTTAATAATCAGGAGTATATACAGTATTTTTATTCCAACCATGATGTGGTGTTTTCTTTGTCCTTATTATTAGGTAATTGAGTAAAGTAGCAAAGGATCATGACATATTGGTTAGAGGATTTTTTGAGCCTACACTAACTTTTGGGACTGCTTATGCTCATCGTAATAATCTTACATGTTTGCTTACACCATTAGAAAAGAGCTTTTTTGGTCATACTGATGATAGGAGAAAGGCATTAAAAAAAGGTTAGAAAAAGGCTTAGAGAAAAGGAATTACAAGAATGATTATGCTTACACTGCAATTAAGACGCAAGGGAAATTAGCTTTAGACGCATTACATGTAGGGAAGCTTTGTATATACAGGCCAAAATCACGCACTGACACTTTATTTGTGGGAACGAGTAAATGCAGGCATGGGTTTCTGTTTCAGAGTAAATGGACTTTATTGTTGAACAGTCAGGACCCTGCGATTCCAAAAATCTACTACATTTGTGGACTAAATGCTTATTACCATCTTCCAAGAGGATGTATGGGACATGTTGTTTGGGGATAGTATTCCCAAAGATTTATCAGATAGATGACTTGAAAAAGTTTCCGAAATTGACTAAATTACATCCGACACAGGAGGGAATCCGCTACTGCAGTAGTGGGAGATATATTTGGTGCAGTGATTCCTTTAATGGGAGTCACCCTGAATTCGATCAAGATTCGAAAGTTGTCTACTATTGTGGATAAATTTTACAGGGGCAATACTCCTGATTGATACTGAATTAGCTGCGGATAGAGCTACGACGTTTAAAAATCGCCTTGCTTTAGACATCCTTCTAGCGAAGGACGGCGGGGTCTGTAAAATGATTAACTCTAGGCTTTGCTGTTCGTATATCCCTCACAACAGTAAGGAGATAAGGAACTGTTAACGCGTCCTTCTATGTTAATTTATACACATCGGGACTCGTTTTAGGCCGATGAATCTTTGGACCCAGTGGTGAGACACCGTAAGACGAGATAACTGATTAATATACCAATCAATATGTCAATAATACTGTCAACATACATCACCACAATATATTTCACTTTAGACATTAGTAAACCTTCGGCGCAACCATGACCTTTCAGTCATAAATAACCACACCTTATTGAAGTTGTGTGAATTTTATTCCCTATTGATTACAATCTAATAGCAAATGTATTAATCTCAAAACTAAGAAGCAAAAGAGCATAGTCACAATGCGGCAACTATGATAAGGTTTCAACAATGCAATGATCACAAACATAAGATAGTAATAAGGAGGTAAACAAGTCAAAATGCATAGAACCTCTTATATGTCTTAGTTCAGCATAGCACCACGTCAGTCAAGTCAACTACGTCAGTCAAAGTGAATGCCTCATCTGGCCACTAATTAGCATCAGCATGTTGGGCTTCATGCAAAACAATTTAGGTCATCAATTTGGAAAACATCTAACAAGGGTCTCTTATCAAAAATACACAGCAGTTGGTACCTAGAAAGAAAAGGCAAACAAATGAATTTCCATTAGCAACAGTATAATTACCCTCCTCGAAATAGGTCAGCATACAGGATCAGACTTCGTCTTCAGGACATCAGTTAGATCGCCGTCAATCTATCTAATCGAATAGCAGGGGACACTTTCCTCATAAGGAAGAAAGTGTAATGGGCAGTCTATGGGTGAAGATGGTTTTATCTAAGTCTCAAATCACCAAATAGAGTGACAGAGTTTCTGGATGCAATTGATATTATTCCCTACCTAATGCTCTCGAGTCTCCTGTGTCATGAGTTTTTATCCCTTTTTCGTAATACAGTCCCCCAAAATTCTATTGGACAATCACTACACCCCACTATCTGTAACCTATCAAATTATACATTAAGTAATGCATTTGTCATTCTATGATAATTTTCATTCTTCTAATTGGTCTTCATAATTGACGTTTTTCGTAGGTGGCACATCCGGTTTTACTTCATTTTCTGGCACACTCTTCGGGTCAAGAGTTCTCTTTTCCGCGATTTAATGTCCTTGAAAGTGTCCATATTTGTTGCAAAGCCTATAATCTTTATACTAAAGCTGCTAGCATACGGATGGGAACATAACTGTTAATGATACAATAAGCGGAGAAAAGAACAAATGCTGGGTCATGGCCTTTTGCGAGTCAGCACACTGAAGAAACAGAAAAATACGCTTCAATATGAAAGCTACATAGCTAGTTTTCGACTCACGCTAACCTAAGATGTATGAATTCTAATGCAATCTTTATACGTGTTAATATTTTCAGTTAGTCATAATACAAGCAATTAATTCTTACAGTCGACATTAGTTTATGCATGTGAAAGATTCTCCACGTTTAAAATACGTTTTAATGAATAATATTATTAATGCAGCATTGTTAAATATAAGCATTTCACATCTAAAATAGGTAATGTTTAAACTACACTCTCTCAAGACTTACTTACTAACCTGACTAACTCGAGTAATGACTTGAAGGAACTGAAAGAACCGGGAGTTTGGGAGAAAGTTGGAAAGGGATTTGCTTCAGTGGGAAATTGGCTTAGTCAAATATGGAATGGGGTGCTATTAAAAATTATACATGGAATATTGATCATAATTGCTTGTTTATTAGGCTTATGGGGATTATGCAAATTATGCCAAAAATTAAAAATAAAGAGGTCTAAAAATAATCAGAGGAGGGAAGAATGAAACAGGGAAAGAATTTATAGAGAATATTTGAGAAGAAGACAAAACACCAAAGAAATTGAGCTATGAGAATGTTGATGGTAAAAGTAATGTGATGACACATTTAGTCATCAAAGGGGGGGTTGCTGAAGAAGATATGTTAATTAAAAATGTTAATGAGTGTTTATGTACTTTGAACAACAAAATAATAATGTAGAATCAAATAACATAGAGAATTAATGTGCACGTTTGAAATTGTGCCCACAGAGAGTGGTCACCAAAACTCACGAATAATATTTAAAAAAGTGACTAAAATATGTGAAATGTTGAGAATGCGTAATAATGAAGTAATAATATGCCATATTGAGATATATAACGTATGTTTTGCATTATATTGTAGAGCTAACTTAGCCGAAGTTGTGGCCTATTTCTGCCATGCCTCATGCAGAAGCTGAATAGTGATGCAATGTAGAGAAGCTAATGTGCTGAATTGACCTTGATCTGCTCGTTGTTTAATAAAGTCTGCTTAGTTAGGATTTTCTGCGATGAACCGACGGACAAGGAGATGATCCCCTCTAATGCAAGACAACTTGTTAAAAAAAGGTATTGAGAGAAAACCAATGAGGATTTACTGCACCGCAATAGGGCGGGCAGGTTAACATCAGAATTCCTCAAGCTCAAACACGAACCCCGACCCGAGAGCTTCATGGATCTCCCTATACCTGCATATGCTCGTACTCTATTTCTCCAGCTAAGATATGGCATCCTGCAGATTAATAGCTTCACGGCTTGCTGGTCATCAAATATTTCTCTGACTGACAGATGCATATTTTGCCATCATTGCAAGGAAACAACTGAGCACTTGCTGTTTTTCTGCCCCCTTTACAAGAGCCCTAGAGGGAGGTGGATTATCCCCCTCTGTAAAAACCTATTATTGCAGGACCGAGCTAACGCCACCAGAATATGCAGATATAATACTTCTACACTGGTAGTTAGCGCAGTCTCAAAAAAACTTAACTGAAGTCTGGTCTATTCGTCGTCGGTACATATCAGCCACGGGTTCCTGAATTACTTTTCTCGCATACAGAAGGTGGTTTTTACATGAAATTTACATTTTTGATGTTGAATTTTTAAATCTTTAGAAACGACAGGTACTATGCCATTGAAGTAAACTCTAGCAAACTTTTATGAGGTCTTTTCTGGAATCTCTTTGTTACGAACCTGTATCCCCGTATAGGAAAAGATGAGACCTTACAAGTTTATAGAGATGTTATTTTAGTCGAATTGCTATGATATTAAATTTTTTACAAAAACTTAATATCCAAGTATTTATTATACAGTTTTTATTGTTTTTAAGTATGCTTAAAGTTTTAATGCTAACCAGCACATTGTTGATATTTATATGATTGGAGGTTTTATGTTTCAACAGTATTACCTACGTTCAAATAGTGCAAACTTTACTATGCAATACTTTATTATGTAAGAGTGTTCTTTTTTTTTCTCTTTGTATTTTAATGGTCTAAATTTCTAGACCGAATGAATAAATAAATAAATAAAAAAAAGGAGATGATTGAATCAAAATTGTAGCAAATGTCGTGTAAGCCGGACAAGGTGTACTTTCCCAGGACTTGAACAATGGAGACACTGACTGGAGAAGAAGATGCAACATTTTCGACACTTGACGAGCCGGATGATGAGGACATCGCAAGATGAACCAATCAACAGTTTTGGAGACATGAAATATTAGAATCTATAGATTTGGTATGTTTTATCCATTGGCTAATGTAAATAACATGTGATTAATTGACCAATTAGGAATTGGGGGATAGTCTGAGTGACTTTGATATAACATCGTGACAGAGGGAAAAGACTTCAGATGGATAGGGAGAGAGGAGCAGATTTTATCGAATTTGCAGTAGCAACTTGAGATTCTGTTATTGGGCTCAACTCTCTGACTGAGAGCCTGATGTGATGCTGAATGACTGATGACCTGAGGACGAAGACTGACTTGTTGCTGACCCATACAGAGGATAGGTAGATATGACAATGTGACTGTAATGCATTGTTTTTTTGTTTTTTTCTAGGTACCAACTGTGCTGTTTTGATAGCATACCTTAGCTAGATGTTTTTCTTCAAAGTTGTGTTCTGAATTGTTTTCGCATGACGCCTCACATGCTAATGCTGATCTGGTTTAGTTAAGGTTTCTGTACGTGACGGTACTTGACATGACTTTTTGACAATTGATTGCCGGACAAAATTCTGCTGTAATTATGACATTAACTGGATTGTTGGGATTAATCTTCTTGTTGATTTGTGCTAATGCTCTAGAATGTATCTTGATGCAAGCTTTAATTAGATTATGTTCATGGTATCTTTTGATCGAGTAGACGTGTTTATTGAATTGAATAAAGTTTGAACTAACCTCATGCCTTAGTATTGTAATCAAAGGGCAATAAAACTACTAAACGTATAATTTAAGGTGTGGTTATTCATGACTGCAAGGTCATGGTGCATCAATTAATTTTGTGGTTTTGAATTGAATTGCTAATGTTTTGATTAATGAAATTGAACTGCTCATTGATTTTTGTGTACACTTGTCACTGTGTGGCTAGGATACTCCATGCGAATCAAAAGGTTCATCGACCTATGTGTGTCACCTTGTAAGTTTACTTCTTAAGGACCGACACGCTAACACTCTGCATTGGGAAAAGTAGCCCAATGTGCAAATGCACATTGTTTCACATTCTTTTCTTTATGTCTTTTACCCTTCCTGAGAAGAACATTTTCCTTGCAGAGGAGCACCTTCACAAACACCCCAACAAAGTATGGAGGTATTACGTTCTCCTTCGTACCATGGAAGGAGAGTTACTTCTTTGCTGTAGTAAACCTACAACCATTACCAGGGTGAGAACAGGTCAGATTGGCGTGAATGTCCACAAACCTGTGAATTTAGACGACTATCCAACTTTCATAGAAAACTAGATCATGAAAATCCATTCCAATCAATTTTGTGGGATTTACTACATACTTATACCCAGTTGTGGCATGAAATTATGCCAATTATTTTTTTTGTTTATAAGTTTCAGACTGATTGTTGCCACTTTTACTGTGCATGTACCTTTATGGCCCAGTGAGGATAATCATTAAGCTCTAACATCAGATACCACAGACCAAGGCTAATGGTTTGAAGAGAAAATTACATTGGAAAGCTAACTCTATTCGTCGGAGTTCGCAGGGCTGCTAAAATTATTGATTACATTACTTCTGTGGCAGAATGTTTGGTTCTTCTGTACGAATGGTGGGCTTGGAATTGCTGACTGTTTGGAATGGTGGGAAAGTATTTTCAAGGTATTTGCAAAAGAAAAATCAAGGTTTTTTAAACTAATAGAAACAGTAATTCCAATGACACAGCATTTGGCATTGCACCGATTGTTATGTGAAGGGAAGACAGGGACACAAAGTTCCAGGAGGCTGCAGAACAGGGTGTGGCCCCAGCACCAGGAGGACATGATGGGCGGGTGCTCTTAAGCACGTTGGGTCTCCCGCAGTGTGTGACATGTGTAGGCTGTGCCCGGGCAAAGCAAGGGTCAAGAGTGGGCCCGTCCATGCCCGTCAGTGGCCGTGAAAGGCCGGCTGGGTTCCAAGGTAGGGTTTGCATGTTTGACATTTTGACTGTATCTAGTTGTTTTTGAAGACACTGCCACCTTTAACATAAACTAGAGGATGGGGAAATGCAAAGCTCAAGGGAGCCCTGTAGCGGATGTTGCTTTACCTAAAATTCTGAAATCACATAAATCCTCCAATAAATCCTCTGTGTCACCAAAATTGACATCCTAATCAAAGAAGTAGAGTCCATATTGAAAGGGAAAGAAAGGCGAGTCGCAAAGAGACCAAAAATTTCTCTCTCTCATATTTCTTCAAGCCCAGACCATCTAAAAAGGGATCAACGGTCTGTAATATGGATGTCCCCTCAGCAATATTAGCGCAAGGGAAACAATACGAAGCCAATGCAGAGGATAGGTGATTAAGCCCTCTACAGAAAACATTGTGCATGAATTACCTTGCTCAAATCGTTGATCTCGACCACTCCCCTAGAACAGGCTATTTTGACGCAAATTTGGAAACATCTAGCAAACAGGTCACAGGCGATAATTTCCACAAAGAAGTGGCAAGCCTTATTATTGGTCTGAAAAAAAAGGTAAAGGAACTCAAACAAATGATGAAAGAGGTATTCATTCTACTTCGACCTACAGCAAAGGAAAGGGATGAGAAGAGTCTTCCTGGATAAAATCCGACACAAACCTTGTCCATCCCCACTGAGCAATGAAATGTACCGGGTGTAGGCCCATTCAAGGAAACCGATAGGGCAGGAGTACCCTTGGCAAGTAGCAATAATGGCTCCAGGGCAAACAGGCACAGTTGCTCCCCCTTACAGTCCCAGTCTCGGGTGGAGGTGGCATGGAATTCCATTGTAGGGCAGCCTCCTGACAAAAATTATAATTTTAGTTATCCAATTCACATTCACATATGTAAGGTTCCCCCATTACAACCGAACACCCAGGAGGATAGTCTGTCATTAAATAACAAAGTTATCCACTGGATAAGACATGTCAGACTATGAGGTTCCATTATAAATATTCAGACATCATTTCTGCCAAGCGTTATGCAGGAGAGGCAGAGCACTGGGAAACCATTGAGCTAACATTATCTAATCCTGATTTAGTAAAAGGGCTTTGATATCCATGGACATGGACAGAAAGTTGCTAGCCCTGTCTGATACAACCTCTTTTGGAAAATCCACCCTGGAAAAGATTCCCAGGAGGGCTTTTGCCACTGCAGGTGCTGTAGTGGTCCTTAGAGGAATTGCTTCAGGATATCTTGTGGCATGGTCCACAACCACCAAGATAAACCTATTGCCTGAAGCAGTAGGAGGGTCAAGGGGGCCAACTATGTCAACCCCTACCCTTTCAAAGGGGACCCCAACCACAGGTAGTGGAATAAGGGGAGCCTTTGGTGTGCCACCAGTCTTGCCACTGGCTTGGCAGGTCACACAAGACTTACAGAAATCCTTTGTGTGCTCTGACATCCTAGGCCAGTGAAACAGGGGGACAAGCCTTTCCCATGTTTTGATCTGGCCCAAATGCCCAGCCAAAGGAATGTCATGTGCCAGAGTTAGGAGGAACTCTCTGTACTGCAGGGGAATGACCAATCTCCTGGCTGCTCCAGGTTTTGGATCCCTTGCCTCTGTGTACAAGAGGTTGTCCTCCCAGTAAACTCTATGTGAGTCACTGACATCCCCATTTTGCTGCTTGACAGCTTGCTGCCTGAGACCCTCTAATGTGGGACAGGATTGCTGTGCCACACTCAGCTCTTCCCTGGCAGTCCCCCCTCCACCCAAAAGCTCAGAAGTGTCTGCTGCCAGCTCATCTGGTGAAGGTTCTGCACAGGGAGGAAATTCTTCTTCCTCATCTGTAGAGGGAGGGATAGTGATTAGGGAATTACCCTTTCTACCCCTAGCTTTATGGAGCACTTGGTCCATTGTTCCAGGATCCAAGTTACCCTGTCCTTTTTGCTTTTTGGCCTGAGCCCTGGTTAAAGCAAAAATATGCCCAGGAATGCCCAGCATTGCTGCATGAGCCTCCAACTCCACTTCTGCCCAAGCTGATGTCTCTAAATCATTTCCTAGTATAAAGTCTACAGGTAAATCTGAAGCAACCACAACTTTCTTTGGACCAGTACCCCCCCCCTCCAGTTGAGATTCACAACAGCCATGGGGTGGCTAAGAGTGTTGTTATGAGCGTCTGTTTCTTGGTACTGCTGACCAAGTAGGTGTTGTTCAAGGTGCACCAGTTTCTCTATTACCATGGTAACACTGGCACCTGTGTCCCTGTGGGCCTGAACCTCAACACCATTTATTAGGGGAAGTTGCTTGTACTTATCCATATTAAGGGGACAAGCAACTAAGGTGGCCAAATCAATGACACCTTCAGAGACTAACACAGCCTCTGTGGTCTCCCTAACAAGACCAACCCCAACTAAATTACCAAAAGTGAGCCCAGCTACTCCCTTGGATTGGCTATTAGTAGGTGTGCTCCCACCACCACTGCTATTACTAGGGGCACTAGAGTTTGCAGTAGGGGTTGTGGTAGTGGGAGGTTTGGTGTTTTTCTTTGGACAACTGGCATCAGTTGTCCAATGGCCTTTGACTTTACACAAATAACACCAAGGCTTTTTAACTTGATTTGAAGAGGATTTGGACCCACCACCCCCACCAGAGGATTTTTGTGGGCCTGATGAAGACTCATTTTTACTTCTGTCCCCAGTCTTGTCAGAAGACCTACCATCCTTCTTCTTGCCATCCTTGTCACCCCCTGAATGAACTTTTCTGTTCACTCTTGTTCTGACCCATTTGTCTGCCTTCTTTCCCAATTCTTGGGGAGAGGTCAGATCTGAGTCCACTATATATTGGTGTAACAAGTCAGACACACAGTTATTCAGAATATGCTCTCTCAGAATAAGATTATACAGGCTTTCATAGAAACTTTACTGCTATGTAACCACCCTTCCAAGGCCTTCACTGAACAGTCAACAAAGTCTACCAAGTCTTGTGAGGACTCTTTACTGGTGTCTCTGAACTTAGGGCCAGATGTAGCAAGCCGTTTGCATGTCGCAAACTGCGAAAATCGCAGTTTGCGCCATGCAAAAGGCCAAACGCGATGCACATTCACAAATTGCGAGTCGGTATCGACTCGCAATTTGTGAATGCGACTCGCAAATAGGAAGGGGTGTTCCCTTCCTATTTGCGTCTCGCATCACAATTCAGACTTGCTTTGTGACCGCAAATGCGGTCGCAAAGCAACTCGCAGTTACCACCAGTGTCACACTGGTGGTAACTCATTCGCAAAAGGGAAGGGATCCCCATGGGACCCCTTCCCCTTTGTGAATGTCGACAAAAATATTTTTTCAGAGCAGGCAGTGGTCCAATGGACCACTGCCTACTCTGAAAAAATGAAACCAAATGGTTTTGGAAGTTTTTTCATTTTGCAACTCGTTTTCCTTTAAGGAAAACGGGCTGCAAAATGAAAAAAAAAAACGCTTTATTTAAAAAGCAGTCACAGACATGGAGGTCTGCTGACTTCAGCAGGCCACCATCCCTGTGAGTGCAGGGACTCGCTATGGGGTCGCAAAAAGCGACCCACCTCATTAATATTAATGAGGTCGGTCTTTGCGACCCCATAGCGAATCGCAGAAGGTGTCTGAGACACCATTCTGCATATGCTTTTGCGAGTCTGAAATTGCAAGTCGCTCCGACTCGCAATTTCAGAATCGCAAAAGCATATCTTGCTACATCTGGCCCTCAATCCTGTATTGTTCAGTGGTTAAGCCAAATCCATCCAAGAGTGCATCCTTCAAAACTGCAAAATTGTTAGCATCACTTTCTCTAACGGTAAGGAGCCTATCCCTCCCCTTTCCATTGAAGGATAGCCACAATATAGCAGCCAACTGCCTTTGAGGCCCCCCCTGTACCATACAGGCCCTCTCAAGTACAGCAAACCACTTGTTGATGTCATCCCCCTCCTTGTAAGGGGAACTATCTGTGCAGATTTCTGGAATCATGCTCTCTCACAGGATTACTATCAGGAATACTGCTATTGCTGCCACCATGGGGTCCTATCCCCAATCTCAGTCTCTTCTTCTCCAGATCTAGGGATTCCCTGTCTAGAGCCAGCTGTTGCTGTGTAAGCTTCAGTCTGGTCTCGTCCACTCTCAACTTTTTGAGTTCCCTTTCTAACATGTTGTCTTCAGGGTGGGTGGGTTGGGAATGCTTGGATACAGAAGATAAATCAGAAATAACCGAGGGAGATCTGTCCCTAACTGACTGGACTCTAACAACCTAGCTTCCAGGAATAAAAACACCCCTACTATGATGGGAGCTTCTATTACTACCAGTATTGCTAGGTGGTCTGCTAAGGGGCAGATTTGGAACAGAACCCTCCCCACCTCCCTCAAGGTTATCCCCTGAGTCAGAATGGGAGCCATCTATTAACTTCTCATTTGAAGTGCCTGCTTGGGACTCATCATTCACAATAAGCATGTTATATAGAAACTCTTTAGTGGGGTTCTTTCCTATCACTAAACCTCTATCTAAGCAGAGACTCCTTAGGCTCTTGTAATTTAAATTGTCATAGGTAGTATTGACCATTTTAAGAGCAGACTCTACATCAGACATGATAAAAGAAGGTCTAGAGACAGTGAGAAGAAAGAAAAAGTTTCAGAACTTTTTAAAGAACAGAGAAAAAAAACTTTTTCAAACTTTTAGAAACTTTTAGAAGTTTTAGAATACTTTTCAGCACTTAGTAGAATGTGTAAGAGGAGAAAAGCAAAACGTTTTGGTTAGGTGTACATACACTGAACTTGTTTTGTATATTATTCTCTTATGAAAAGTACACAATAACAAAGTGGTAAGTAGTTACAAGTACTTATCCCACCGCTGCACAACCAATGTAGGAGGCTGGCCTGACTTGTAGTGGGTACCAGGGGTACTTACACTTTGTGTCAGGTCCAGTTATCCTTTGTAGAAGAGGTGTTTCTAGCAGCTTAGGCTGATAGAAGGTTGCTGTGGCAAAGCAGCTTAGGCTGAACTAGGAGACATGTAAAGCTCCTACTATACCACTGGTGTCATATGCACAATATCATAAGAAAACGCAATACACAGATATACTAAAAATAAAGGTACTTTATTTTTATGACAATATGCCAAAAGTATCTCAGTGAGCACCCTCAGTATGAGGATAAGATATATAAACAAGATTTATGCACACAAACCAAAATTATGCAGATAATAGCAAAAGGAAGTAATTCAAGCAATGTAAAGTTACAGTAGATTACAATAGGAGCACATAGGTATAGGGGAAACACAAACCATATACTCCAAAAGTGGAATGCAAACCACAAATGGGCCCCAAATCTATGTGAGCTTGTAGAGGGTAGCTGGGACTGTAAGAAAACAGTGAGGGTTAGAAAAATAGCCCACCCCAAGACCCTGAAAGGTAGGTGTAAAGTGCACCTACTGCCCCCAGAGAGCACAGAAGTCGTGATAGGGGGATTCTGCAAGGAGAACAAACACCAGCAGTGCAACAACAGTGGATTTCCGTACCTGAGTACCTGCAAGACAAGGGGACCAAGTCCAAGAGTCGCAACAGTGTCGAGAGTGGGCAGGAGCACAGGAATGCCAGCTGAGGGTGTAAGAAAGCTGCCACCTGTTGGAAGAAGCTTGGTGTTCTGCAAGAACGAAGAGGACTAGGAACTTCCCCTTTGGAGGATGGATGTCCTACGTCGTGAAGAAGCTTGCAGAGGTGTTCCCACGCAGAAAGACCGCAAACAAGCCTTGCAAGCTGCAAGGGTCGCGGATAGGGTTTTTGGGTGCTGCTGTGGCCCAGGAGGGACCAGGTGTCGTCACTTGGATGAGGAGACAGAGGGGGTGCCCCACAACGTAGGGAGCCCTCACAGAAGCAGACAGCACCCGCAGAAGTACCTGAACAGGCACTTAGAAGAAAAGTGAACCAGAGTCTACCCGAAGTCACAAAAGGGAGTCCCACGATGCTGGAGGACAACTCAGAAGGTTGTGCACTGCAGGTTATAGTGTCGGGGACCCAGGCTTGGCTATGCACAAAGGAAATCCTGGAAGAGTGCACAGGAGCCGGAGCAGCTGCAAATCACACGGTACCCAGCAATGCAGTCTAGCGTGGGGAGGCAAGGACTTACCTCCACCAAACTTGGACTGAAGAGTCACTGGACTGTGGGAGTCACTTGGACAGAGTTGCTGAGTTCCAGGGACCACGCTCGTCGTGCTGAGAGGGGACCCAGAGGACCGGTGATGCAGTCTTTTGTTGCCTGCAGTTGCAGGGGGAAGATTCTGTAGACCCACGGGAGATTTCTTCAGAGCTCCTGGTACAGAAAGGAGGCAGGCTACCCCCAGAGCATGCACCACCTGGAAACATTCGAGAAAGCCGGCAGGATGAAGCAATACAAGGTTGCCAGTAGTCGTCTTGCTACTTTGTTGCGGTTTTGCAGGCGTCCTGAGCAGTCAGCGGTCGATCCTTTGGCAGAAGGTGAAGAGGGCGATGCAGAGAAACTCTGGTGAGCTCTTGCATCCGTTATCTAGTGAGATCCCCAAAGCAGAGACCCTAAATAGCCAGAAAAGGAGGTTTGGCTACCTAGAAGGAGGATTGGCTACCAAGAGAGGTAAGAGCCTATCAGAAGGAGCCTCTGACGTCACCTGCTGGCACTGGCCACTCAGAGCAGTCCAGTGTGCCACAGATACCTCTGTTTCCAAGATGGCAGAGGTCTGGGACACCCTGGAGGAGCTCTGGGCACCTCCCCTGGGAGGTGCAGGTCAGGGGAGTGGTCACTCCCCTTTCCTTTGTCCAGTTTCGCGCCAGAGCAGGGCTGGGGGATCCCTGAACTGGTGTAGACTGGCTTATGCAGAAAGCATGTCCAGAGGCTGGGGGAGGCTACTCCTCCCCAGCCTTCACACCTATTTCCAAAGGGAGAGGGTGTTACACCCTCTCTCAGAGGAAGTCCTTTGTTCTGCCTTCATGGGCAGGGCTGCCTGGACCCCAGGAGGGCAGAAACCTGTCTGAGGGGTTGGCAGCAGCAGCTGCAGTGGAGACCCCGGAAAGGCAGTTTGGCAGTACCCGGGTTCTGTGCTAGAGACCCGGGGGATCATGGAATTGTCCCCCCAATGCCAGAATGGCATTGGGGTGCAATTCCATGATCTTAGACATGTTACATGGCCAAGTTCGGAGTTACCACTGTGACACTGTACATAGGCAGTGACCTATGTACAGTGCACGCGTGTAATGGTGTCCCTGCACTCACAAAGTCCGGGGAATTTGTCCTGAACGATGTGGGGCACCTTGGCTAGTGCCATGGTGCCCACACACTAAGTAACTTTGCACCTAACCTTCACCAGGTGAAGGTTAGACATATAGGTGACTTATAAGTTACTTAAGTGCAGTGGTAAATGGCTGTGAAATAACGTGGACGTTATTTCACTCAGGCTGCACTGGCAGGCCTGTGTAAGAATTGTCAGAGCTCCCTATGGGTGGCAAAAGAAATGCTGCAGCCCATAGGGATCTCCTGGAACCCCAATACCCTGGGTACCTCAGTACCATATACTAGGGAATTATATGGGCTTACCAGTATGCTAATGTGAATTGGTAAATTTTGTCACTAGCCTGTTAGTGACTAATTTGGAAAGCAGAGAGAGCATAACCACTGAGGTTCTGGTTAGCAGAGCCTCAGTGAGACAGTTAGGCATCACACAGGGAACACATACAGGGCACATACTTATGAGCATTGGGGCCATGCCTGGCAGGGTCCCAGTGACACATAGACTAAAACAACATATATACAGTGAAAGATGGGGTTACATGCCAGGCAAGATGGTACTTTCCTACAACTACGCAATGACTCAAATATTGTCTTCAAAAACGTTTGGCCTGAATAATATAATCCAGATAAGGTGGCACCTACCTGTGAGCCCGGTCAAGAAACATAGATTGCCTAGAAAAATGCGTGAAGATGACCTCTCAGACATTGATTGACAGTGGGAAGCTGTAGCTCCCTGAACACTAACTCACTGACTGAGGGTGGCAACTCCCAAACGGGATCAAAATGGTACCCTGAATTGAATAGCTTGAGGGGCCATGAGCAAGTTGGGAGTTCCAACATGGCAGATGACAACAGGAGATTAAACATAACAAACACCCAGTGCTAGGGACTTATGTAATATGTATGTGGGAACTGGCTCCTTTCATCCTGCTCTAATCACATGGAACAAGGAGGCACAATGAAGGAAATTTACATTGATTCAGCTGACATACTGGCGGTCTTAATTAGAATAAATGAGGGACCCCTGCTCCTGTGTGTAAATCTCTATAATAGACAAGGTCCCCCTAATAATACTACAAAAACGATTAGTTCTTTAAGTGCGCTCATGTCAGAGTTTCTACCCTCACATTTTGTCATCATAGCCGGAGATTTTAATGTGTCATCAGAACCTAACTTCCTTTTTTTACAGTTAACGTAGGCAGAGGATGCTACATGGGGGATTCCACCTTTTCAATGCTGAGGAAGCAGCCCAAGACCAGTAGTAGGGCATTGCAGGTCAGGGACCTAGTGCTGATGCATGGCCTACAGCCAGGAAATGGGAGCGTCCCCTCAGATAGCCCAGCTAATAGACATAAGGATTTGGCATGAGATTAAGGCCCTCATTCCAACATTGGCGGTATTGACCGCCTACCGCCACGGCGACGGCTGCCAACATACCGCCACTGTGCCTACCAGCCGTCTACAGGTATCCTAACTGCCGACGATATTCCGCCAGAATGCTGGCGGAACACTGCCGACGGTCATGGCGGCAGACAGCGATAAGGCGGCATTGCTGACAGCAGTGTCGTGGACTGTCTCCAGCCGGAGGACCCCCTGCAAGCAAGTAAGTTGGGTTCTCTGAACGGAGAGGGGGTAGGGCGTTGTGTTTATCTGGGGGTGGTGTGTGTATGTTTTGGTATGCGTGCATGTGGGTTTGAGTCACGTAGGATGCATGCATGAATGAGTGATTGTGAGTTTTGTGTGTTATGAATGCATGTGTGTGACAATGTATGTTGGTGTATGTTGCAGTGTGTGGGTATGTATGTGTGCATGTATGGGTGGTGGTGGGTATGCGTGTGTGCATGTGTGTATATGGTTGAGTGTGTGGGTGTGTATATGTGCGGAGGGGCAGGAGAGGGAGGGGGAGTTTTGCGGAGGGCTCTGGGGAGGTGGCAGAGGGGACCCCTATCAGTGCCATGGAAGGGATACCCTGGCACTGATAGTGCCTACCGCCATGATGTTTGTGGTGGTAAGATTTGCACGAAAACCATGGCGGTAGGCCGGGTCGTAACCGTTACCACCCTGGAAGTCGGTGTGTTAAAGTGGCGGTCTTGGATGGAGGTAACCGCCATGGTCCAAATCCTATTTTTTTTACGGCCGGCCTGTTGGCGGTATTACTGCCGCTATAACACCGACCGCCAGGGTTGTAATGAGGGCCTAAGGATCTTAGGGTGGGAGAGGAACAAAACAGTGACCATTCCCCCATAAGGGTAGCATGTGAGAGGTGGTTCTCTGGCAAGGGGGACAACCCACGAGAGCAAGAGGTCACGCCTCGTTTGTGGTGGCAAGCAATCAATGTACTTTAAAATGTGATACGTTTAGGAACTCAGGTGCTTTGATAATAAATGTAAAAAGCCCAAGTGTAGACTCCTAGAAACAATAAGACAAAAGGATAAACCAATGATAATTTTGGTGAGGCGTGAGTATGCTGCTGCTGTAAAGACTAGTAAGGCACAGTGGGAGGAGGCCAGATGGCAGGAACTATTAATAGCAGCTAAGGAAAACAATGCTAAACAGATCTGGTCCTTGGTTTCTCACAAGGGGCTAAATGAGAGTTTCAGACCCGATTGCCACATTTCTGCTGAAAACTGTACTCTGAACTTCATCGAACTTTATAGACAGGAGTCCGCTCCCCAAATTGGTCCAATGAGTTTAAATGAGTGGGGCAATGCAAGGACAGGAGTGATCACTCCGTTTACCATCAATAAAAATGAGGTAGCCATTATGGCTCAAAATTGGTCAAGGTACCCTGGGCTATATGGGATTCCGTCTGACCTGTTCAAATCTGACTTGAAGCTTTGGACCCCCTATATAAATTGTGTGTCAAATGCCATCTTGGTGGTAGCCATTTCCCCCATTCCTGGAAAGGTGCAATAATTGTACCCATTTACAAAAAATGGGATAAGTCAGTCCTGGGCAACTACAGACCGATTAGTCTGCTAGACATCTTACATAATACATTCTCCTACCAAGTTTTGGATAGGCTCAGGGATTAGATAGAGGAGAATGATCTCCTAAGTCACTTACAGGCATGCTTCAGGCAGAAGACGAGCAGAGTGGAACAGATCTTCCGGTTCCTAACAATAAAGTGGAAATCGGTTGACCTGGATGCCGGTAGAATGTTTGTTGCCTTTGTAAATCTTAAGTCCACCTTTGATTTAGTCCCCCGGCACAAATTATGGGAGATCTTGAGCAAAATTGAGTTCCTGGGCCTTTGTTAAGACTGATTCAGGAACTGTATTTAGAGAGTTTTGCCAGAATAAGGTGGGGAATGGACGTGGAACTAACAGAAGAGATTCCAATAGAGAAAGGCCTCAAAAATGGCTGTGTTTTGGCCCCTACACTTTTTCTTCCTTCTATAAATGCCTGTATCCCTTATTTATACAGCTGTGAAAACGATGCCCCCAAAATGGGTGGGTCAAAGACACTGTGTTTACTGTTTGCTGATGACACCTTATTATTATTGCAAACAGCATCTGGATTATCTGGAAAATAATTTGGGGTTCTGCAAGGATCATGGCTTACAAATAAATAGTACCAAAGCCAAATATATGTTTTTTGGTGACACAAAGCATGGAGTGAAGAAAACCATTTTACTAGTGAGATTCTAGAACGAGTATCCTATTTCGACTACCAGGGAGTCAGACTAGAGAATTCCCATAAATGGACAGGCCAATTGTTAAGGGGAACCTTGACCCTAAGAGAAAAGGCACGGGGTATTTTAAGATTTGCTGGAAGATCCTCCAGTTTTTCCATCACGCCAACGATAGAAATATATAAAAGCCAAGCTAGAGGAGGAGTCTTGTATTGAGCTGAGCTATGGGGGCATGGTAAATTGCATGATATGGTAAGAGTAGAGAACCATTTAATAAATGCCCTGTTAAAGATTCCCTCAAGCTCACTCACACTCCCAATCCGCTTGGACTTAAATCTGCATTCCAATGCATATATTGCTGCCCTAAGGCCGCTACAGATTTGGCTCAGGATCTGGTCTTCAGATATTTTAGATCCATATAGGGTATGGTTAAGAGAGCTGCCAGGGGCCTTGCAAGTTGAGAAAATTGCATGGTGTAGTTACACAAAAAGCTGCTTTTTCAAACTAGGGTTGGGCTCCTATTGGTAAGACCCCTAAATGTTCCACAGAGCCTGAAAGACACATATTGGGCGAGTGTGCAAATGTTCGACTTAGCATCAGCTCAATCTAGCAGTATGACGGATAGTTTTTTATCAGTCAAGTGTTATTATGAATTTGAGCATTATCTTGATACTATTTTATAGCCTTCGGCACATGCACTTTACATTAGATTCAGAATTGGAACCTTACCGCTGTGTGATTTTGCTTCTAAATGGAAGCAGAATGATAGTCTAACAGACTCATGCCCGATGGGATGCAAGACCAAAGAAAACATCAGTCATGTCCTATTCCATTGTCTTGTGTTTAACAAGCAGAGTGCCTGTTGGATTAGACCTCTCTGTAACTTTTCGGGCATTAGGGATTGTCATTCGACCCTCAGGATCTTCAGAACAAGCACTCATGACACTGTGGTGTGTGCTGTGGCAAAGATGTTAGTAGCAATATGGCACATTAGAGTTGGATCCTTAAGTATTAAGGAATAATTTTTTTAAATGAGATGACTCAAAATTTATTTTTGAATATTAATTCTTGCATATTTTAGTCATATTGCGTGTATATTTCCATTTTATTAAGTTTTTATCACCACATGGGAGTGGGAGAATGCATGCTATTATATTTTAACTTTTGATGGTTTATACTCCTGTTCCTAATTCTACCTTTTATGATTCAACGAATGATGATATGTGAAGGGAACATATTTTTAGCTTATTATTTATTTTGTAGAGTAACTGCAACCAAAAAAGATAGGCATTAAAACCATCCAAAATATCTAGCCAAAAATAATAATTCATGCTGCATCTCAAAAACCGATGCACCCAAAGAACTTATGAAAGACCAAATTGTTGGTTATACTTAGTAGCTTCATTGGTATAGAATTCCAATGGCACGGTTCATTGAACAGCAAAGACTACCATTTACGCAGTGCAACAAGGAGTCTTGCTGCAATGCAGGCAATATTGATAAATCTCCCCTAAGTGTTTTGGTCCTCTTTATCAGTACTGTCACAATGCATGGAGCTGTATGCCAATGTGATATGCCTGAGTAAGCAGACTGTACAACAGACACAGGTGTAGGCCATTACTGTAATTTCAGTAATTACAAAACAAGTGGAGAAGTTACTAGCCATTTAGCCATTCCAATGGAAGCAGTAGTACTACTTTCGTTATAATGAAAAGTTAATACTGGCAGGGTTTGACTACAGAGCCAATTTGTATATTGAAATGGAGTTGGCCATCAATTTCGACTAATTGTTCTTAACCTTATGACTTCTACGGTCCTCAATGAATCTCTACTTCAAGCCTGGGACGACCACTTCAGCAATTTCTATAACTTGAACCTTAAAACAATCCTCAAAAACACAGAAATAGGTATACATCAAACACAGAAATCATAACATACTGTATATTATTTAACTTAAAATTTAAATGAATACAAACATTTTACTTTTAATTCAAATGAGAAAGTTGGAGCTTTTCAAAATTTACTTTCAGTTCTAAAAGACGATGCAATATGCTAGAATCTAGCATATTACTTTGTCTTTTTGGCTCTTAATGCATGCTTTATTTTTATTGGTGCAGACCAGTGAATTATTGAGCCATTGTCCATCCATACTAGATTCAGTTTGATGTGCATGCCCTGCTTCCAGGAATCAAGCTAAGGATACCAACTTAATTTTTATCCTCCAATTTCAAATTTCCCCACATTCTCTAGTAATATCTACAGATAAAGAAAGTTGATATACAGCATGTGGAGAAATCTGTTTTCTAACTTAGGGGCTCATTTATAAGCTCCTTGCGCCACAGAAGCATAATTTTTTTTACACTAAGGTGGCGAAGAACAGTCCCCCACTCCTCTCCCTATTTACAAACTGGCACAATGGGACCATTGCTCCAATTTGTAAACCCTTGTGCCACATTATACCTGCGGCAGGTATAATTTATGCAAGGGAGGCGTTGCCCCAGTAGGCGGCCAGCAGGAATGGCACAGTAAAATCTACAATATTTTACTGCATCATTCTAATATCATTTTTTAACGCCTGCTCAAGGTCAGGCGTTAAAGTGACACCAGGCTGTTTTAAATGGGCCTCCTTGAGCTGTGCTGGACTAGCATCAACATTTTTTACGCTAGTCCAGCAAAGTGCCACAACTGCCTCAGAAATTCTGATGCAGCTGTGCTAACAATTGCCATGGTGCGCAGTATTGTAAATTCAGCACTACCATGGTGCCATTAGGGGTGTGTGGGCGGGGCGATCAAACTGGTGCATCATGATCAATGCAACAGTTTGTTGTTAATGAGGCCCTTAAAGTTATTCACCAGTGCTCACAGTAAAACTCACACAGCTGGTGCTTTGTAGTTTTGGGAATTTCACGTAAGCAGTATTCTTGAACACAGTCCTTCCGCATAAGTAAAATTTTGTCTATACCTATTATAAATCAATTACACAGCACGTCTCTCATGTCAGTGCCGTTGCAGCACACCAATATACTATCTGTGATTTTGGGCTTTCGAAGAGCGACGTTACTTGATGTGAGATAGTGAAACACGTCCATTCATAACACAGCAGTTGCTACAGTTAAGTAATAACAAAAAAAATAAAATTGGTATGAAGTGTGTTAAAACTGAATGTAATTTTCATTACCGGGGTGTCAATATTGGCATCAAACACAATGTAAAAGGTAAAAAACCAGTAACAATATCAATTTAAAATTCAATGTCAGGGGCATTATGTAGCACGTATACTCCGCCAGAGGTGAAAAGGAAAATGTGACTGAGAAATGTGCACACCTAGCTATTTACAGTGTTCTTATATTAATATGGATCCATGCATCACAATAAGTAATCGCAAAGTTCCAAATGGCCCCCAGTTGTGCATAAGTAACGTCTCTCTCCATTGTGGTGGGCAGGCTTTTAGTGATAACTCATTTTGTCCTCATGTGTGTAAACTGTCATTGTCATTTGTGATGTAAAATATCTTGTCAACAGTGAACAAAAAATAATTAAGTAAAAGTTGTCACCTTAATAGCAGATCATCAAATTGTGAGTTTGGCAGTGGTGCACACAGAAGACCACCAGCGGTCCGTCGACACTGCCAGCCAGCACAATCTGTGGCGGTTGTCTGAAAGCACAAACAATACAGTGGAGATGATGTTTCCACCGGACCTATTAGGAGGTTGCACATCACTAATGTGACCGCAGCCGTCCAACTACCATGGAGCACCAGACGGAAATGAACAGTGTAAAAGGAGACACTCACCTCCAAGAAGTCGTACATGTCCGGAGCCACCATGGAACCTGAACTAGACGTCATCCTGCTGCTCCTGCTTGCCGATGGACAACAGAATCATCCCAGACGAGGATGACAACAACCATGAGTATATACACTCACCTGTTACAAATGTGAAATGTATACATTTGTACAGTTATAGTGCCAAAGATACTCAAAGACTGCAAAATACATGAAAGTTTAAGGCCATTGGCAGTGCAAAGGCACAAAATGGTGCCCCAACCTGACTTCTGACTGCCATGTTATTTCCACAGGTAGGGGCATCAAGGGCATCAAGGGGGCAGGCATGCATTTCAGGGAGTCTTGGGGTGGGGATTTGGGCTTGGGAGGGGTGGATTTTGGTTTTGGTTTGGGGGACCTTCTTGGAAGGGGTGGACCTCTTCTTGACAAGGAGATAGGTAATAGGTGCTGTCAGGAGGGGTAGGGGTGGCCAGGGAGGTGGAAGGGATGGCCTTGGGATGGGAAACTGTTCTTTTGGGGGTGCCATGGGGGAAGTGTAGAGAAAAGGCCAAGGTTGGAAAGGAACACTTTTTTGACACATGGGGATGGTCAGGGGTTTAGGGTAAGGAAGGTGAAGGAGTGGTTATCTGATGTTTAGGAGTGGATGTCTTGCATGCATGTTTGTGGGAGGGGTGTTTGTGTGTGGTGGGTGTCTATTGTTGGGTGAGTGAGGGTGTTTATGTGTCTTGGGCTGAGGGGGGTGGAGGTGCTGGGGATGCCATGGTGGGTGGGTGGGTGGCTGTCTGTTGGGGTGGTGACTGCATGTATGGTAGATGTACTGCATGTAGGTGTGTCAGTGGTGCTGTCTATGGGTGTGGTGACTGGGGTTAATGTCTAAGGGTCTGCTGGGGTGCTGTCTGTGGGTAGGATAGATATGGTGGCTGGATCAATGTATGTTGGTGTGGTGTCTGCAGGTGTGCAAGGTGTTGTGTCTGTAATGCTGGGGGTGGTGGGGGTGTCAGGGCAAGTTGTTACTGTTGCTGTGTCTGCAGGTGGATGTTGTTTGTGTGTGTGTGTCGGTGGTGTATCTTGTGGCACTTATGTTTATCTGCACTACCCTTTGATGTTGAGGTGGATGCATGCCTGTCTGTTTGTGTGCTTTGGCTGGGTAGAGGAAAGGGGAATTTTGACTGGGAAGAGGAGGGTGGAGGGGGAACGGTAGACAAGGGGTGACGGGCTGCCATCAATGTGGAGGCCAGAGATTGGACTGTGAATTCCCTCCAGAAACGCATTGCTCTGTTGGATGTGGCTTGCCATTCCCTGGATGGCATTCACAATGGCTGTCTGACCCACAGAGATAGACCTCAGGAGGTCAATAGCCTCCTCACTGAGGACAGCAGGTGGAACAGGGGTTGGGGCAGAGGGTCCGGCAGCGAAGAAGACGCTGTCAGGATCAATGGAATGCTTTTAACTGAGAAGAGGAGCCCTTTCCTTTGGGTTGCTTGGGTTCTTTGTTCTTTGGTGGGCCCTGAATCCAGTTGAAGATTTTCTTTTTGGGGGACATGATGGAAACTTGTTGGATATTGTGGGAGTGACAGGGAGAGTTGTACTGGTAGTCATGAGAATGAGTTGTTTCTAGGGACAGATACAGAGTTCTGTTTTAGTACATGAATGTATTATTCAAAGCATGTCTCAATAAATCAACAATGCATGCAAGAACATTTTCCCACTACTAACTTACTGGTACGCTATGAAAAGAATCACACCTTTTAGCTTGAAGTGCCTCGTGATTTTACATGTATAAGATAATTGTAGCTGAGTCCATCTGGTCGTGGGTTATTGTCAGCAAAATAGTTTACTTTTTCAAATTTGTTCCTTTCTGGAAGGCTCAGTGCACCCGATGCTGCCCTGATACTAGTGCAATCCAATAGGGGGAGGGAGTTCTCTGAATGTAGTCTCTTTGAAGGTCTGAGGAGGCTTGACCAGACTCTGGATTATCAATGCAAAGCACTGGTTTAAGGGTGGAGCGGGTTTGAATAGTTTATGTCTTTGGTCTGTGATTACTGAATATGTTTACCATCTGGTGATAAGTCATTTAGAACCAAGTGGCTGATTGTTTTATCACTTTACTGATGCACCATTCAGGATGTGGTGACAGATGGTTTGTGTTTACTTCATTAAGATGAGTCAATTTGGAATACTCATGGGGGAGCTCATTGTGCAGACTTCATTGGCTTTGCACATTTCTTTCATGAGTCATCAGCTTGCTCTGAAACTGATCTAGCAGATGCACTAGTAACAAACATGTCCAGGCATAATTATGTTCTGGAGAACAAACTCCAAGTGTCAAACAGAGTTCAAACAGGGTTACCATGTGAGACTGTATTCTGATTAATACTAGCTTTTGAGAAAAAGTTCAAGCATGATTCCTGACTGTAACCCCCACCTTAAAAGCATCCCTGACACTGTGTTAGTGGATTTAGGTTTTTCAGGGTGATTGCGATGAAATTTTTTAAATAAAGTGGGAGCCATGCGTCATGTGAGACAGTAGCTCCAAAGACAATTTTTCGGGCCCAAAATCTACCTAATTGACTTAATAATTCCCACAAATGTGTTTGGAATCAAGTATTTTCAGGACTTCATATTCATCATGACCTTCTATTGAAAGAGGTGGTGGAGTGGCGTTTGTTGTAGTTGTGGGATTCCAAGGCTTGAGTAGTTATGGGTGGAATACTGGGTATACTTTTAAGGTTGGATTTAATGTCAAGTTCATCGCTACGGTGTTACTGACCTGACTAATGGTAAATGGACCAATACAGCATGTTAATAGTCATTTTGTCAATGTTAATGGCAGTTTTTGTTTGTGAAGAAGCACACTTTATCTCCTGTTTTGTATGTTGATGCTTTTTTGCTGTGTTTAGCTGCATGTTGTTTGTAAGTTTCATTGGCCTGTGCTAGTTGATGTTGGACGGTAGGTATACGTTTCTTAATTTGTTCAGGATACTCAGCAACTGCTGGCACTGTACTGTTTGTTGTGTTCAACCGTGGAGTCATGCATGAGTGTTCTTCGGTCAAGCAAAAGAATGGTGACATGGCTGTGAAGCTATGATCAGAATTATTGTAGACAAATCCTACTACCCATAACAGGTCTGACCAATCCTGATCGCTAGTGAGAAGAAGGTAACATAAGTATTGCTCCATGGTCTGGTTCAGGCCTGACCATGTGTTTGTGGGTGATAGCTTGATGATAGTCATGCTTCTATGCCTAGTGATGTACACATTTCTCACCAAAATGTAGCTATGAACTAGGAACCCTTATTGGTAAAAATTACTCAAGGTAAATTATGCAACCGTACTACAATTTGCGTGAGATGTGCTCACACACATGAGCTGTGGGGAGTTTTTTCAAAGGTACTAGGTCTGCGGCCTTGGAAAGGTGGTCTATAATGGTTAAAATAGTAGTAGGACCTCAGGAAGTCTTTGGGAGTTCAACAGCAAAATTAATGGATATGGTGTGCCAAGGTTTGGAAAGGACTAGAATAGGGTGTAATAGCCCGCTAGGGGGACAAGTTGCCCTCTATCCTTGGGCGCAGGTTCTGCAGGCATTTATATATTGATGCACGTCATTGGGGAAGTTTGGCCACCAGAGGTGTCTTCTAATTCGTTGTAGAGTTTTCTGTTTCCCTTGATGCCCTGCCAATGTGGAGTCATGAAATAAATGGAGAGCCTGTTCTTGTAAACTTTTTTTTGGTACAAATATCTTGTCCTCGTAGAACAGTAACCCATCTTCTGATACTAACTTGGGCTCTACTGGAATCCATTCCTATGTTGGCTTTGGTTTGATTTCTTGTTCATTTTCTTCAATGAGGTTAGAGGAGATTATAGTTCCTTCAAAGCGTTCTGCGGAAATTGTGGGCTCACTTCTTATACTGGAGAGTGTTCCGCATCTCCAAGTCGGGATAAGGCCCCTGCCTTGGGGTTTTCTTTACCTGGATGGTACGTCATTATGAAATCATAATCATTAAAGAATAGAGTCCACCTTAACTGTTTAGCTGTGAGGACCCGGGCGGAGTGCCAACATATCTATGATTTGTGTACATTGTTACTGGGTGTTGTGCTCCTAATTAATATTGATGCCATTCCTCAAAAACTGCCTTTATTGACAATAGTTCTCTATCTGCAATAGGATAGTTTTTCTCTGCGGGCAACATTTTATTAGAGTAGTAAGCTATCAGGTGGATTTGTTCTGTGATATTATTTCGTTGTGAAAATATTCCCCCTATGGCATTTTAAGAAACATCTGCTTCCACTATGAATGTCAGGCTGGTATCAGGGTGGGTTAGAATAGGAGCCTCTGTGAATTTCCTTTTTTCATTGCTGAAAGGTTAGCGTCTTTGTTCCAGTGGAATGCTGCATTTTTACACAAAAGACATGTGATGGGGTGGACTCTCTTGGACAAATTGTGGATTAAGCAATGATAAAAGTTTGCAAATCCTGGGAAACTTTGGACCTGTTTTAGGTTAGTTGGAGCTAGCCATTTTACTACAGTTTCCACCTACTTGTCATCCATTTTTACGCCTTCTGATCCTAGATGTACCCTAAGAAGGTCACCTCTGTCTTATGAAACTCACTTTTTTCTAGCTCAACATATAATTGATATTTTTGTAGTTGCTGGAGGATGGCTTGTACTAGTTTTTCATGTTGTGTCTCACTCTTGGAGTAAATGAGAATATCGTCAATATAGACAATACAGCAAATGTCTCTGAATTCTCATAGGACATCGTCTGTAAAGAATTGTAAAGCAGCCGGGGCATTACAAAGCCCGAAGGGCATTACTTGATATTCAAATAGCCCAAATTTTGTCCAGAAGGCCGTTTTCCATTTGTCTCTGTGCCTGACTCGCACCAAATGGTAAGCCCCCCTGAGGTCCAATTTGGCATATATTACCACATCTTTGATCTTGTCAGTAGTTGTGGAATGAGTGGAAGGGGTACATGTTCTTAATAGTAATGTCATTCAATGCATGGTAGTCAATGCACCATCTCAACTCTCTCCCCTTTTTTGGGATAAAGAAGAGAGGAGAAGACACTGGTGACTTATGCCCTCATTATGACCCTGGCGGTCAGCGGTAATATGGTGGAAAGTACTGCCAACAGGCTGGCGGTACTTTCCACATATTATATCTTAATCTCCAGCCTGGCGTCCATCAGTGTACCACCCGCGGGAAAATGACCCCACCTACCGCCATGGTTTTCGTGGCTTTCTTACTGCCACGAAAACCATGGTGGTAGGCACTATCAGTGACAGGGAATCCCTTCCCTGTCACTGATAGAGGACATCCCCACCCCCAACCACATCTCAAGATCCTCCTTTCCCTCCTTCCTCTCCAAACTCACCCTACATTCACACCCCTCCACACACACACACATACACACACACACGCATACACACACCCATTCCCACATGCATACATGCATGCATAGATCCATTCACACACACTTTCATGCATACACACATTCACAGACCACAACATACACGCACTCACACCTCCATACATGCACGCACATTCAACACGGAACACACACCTGCATACACAAACATTCACATACACCCCCACACAGAACACCCTCCACCCCCTCCCCAGTTGGAGCACACACTTACCTATGTTCAGGGGGTCCTCCGTCAGGAAACGGGACAGGGCGCTGCTGCCACCAGCAGCGTCCACCAGCAGAGCACCGCCAGGCCTCAATATTGATCATAATACGGCTGGCGGCAGTCTACTGGCGTAGCGCTGCTGGTGGCAGCAGCACCACCTTACTGCCATCCGCCAGCATGGTCACAGATGGATTTTCACCATTCTTTTGGTGGAAATCCGTCTGTGGTCATAATATGGCATATGGCTGGTAGCTGCAGCTATGGTTTTTTGGCGGCTTTCTCTGCGGCGGTAGGCGTTTTTTACCGCCAATATTAGAATGAGGGCCTTAGACTGGTAGATAAAACTATTAGTGAGGTTCTCATACAGATAGTGGCGCAGATGTTTATTCTTTTGTTCGGTGAGGGGATATATTCTGTTGCATGGCAGTTTGGCTCCCAGGACAAGATCAATTCTACAGTCAAATTCCCTATGGGAGTGTTAGGTGTTCACCTTCTTTTTGTCAAATACATCTGCCAGATCAGCATAAATTGCGGCCAGCCAATCTATTATGGAAATGTTTGGTTCTGCTCTGAGATTTTTGTTAGCCTGAAGACTAGGAAATGACTGTTCCATTAAAGCATAGCAGTTCCTAGTACAAAAGGAGGGCTCTGGCTGATCTACACATTTTTGCCAATCAATTTGTGAGTTGTGTTTTACCAACCAAGGTGATAGTACAATGAGTCTGAACTGTGGCACATCAATTATATCATGGGGGAGCCTCTGTTTGGAACTGTACTGGGCCTGAGGTGAGTTCTTTACCATCTACTGCTCCCACAATCTCTGGCTGTGGTTTTGATAATACTTCTATACCTAAACGTTCGGTAAATTGGGTATCTATGAAGCTTCCAGTGGCACCACTGTAGGAAGCTGACCTGGTGTGTGGTGGGTACCTAAGGTACTTACAACTTATACCAGGACCAGTTATCACCTATTAGTGTAGTGTAGTCAGTGTCTAGAAGCCAGGCTCTCTAGAAGTGACTGTGGATGAGCAACCAAAGCTTATCTAGGAGACATGCAAAGCTCATGCAATACCACTGTAGTCACCCAATACTTTTACACATGAAAGAGTACACTCAGTGTTACAAAAATAAAGGTACTTTATTATGGTAACACAACACCAAAATTACTAGATAGGCAGTACCTCCGTAGGAGGTCAGTAATACACAAGATACATACACTAGTTGTCAGAAATAGGCATAAGAACAGCTAGAAATCAGTGCAAAATGTGAAAAACACAATAGAGAATAGTGGACCTTGGGGGAGCACAAACTATATACTAAAAACATGGAATGCAAGAGTGTCACCCCCACCTAGGAAAGTGGAGTGTGTAGAGGGTCAATTGGGGTACCAGGAAAGCACAAAGGTAAGTACCACAACACCCCCCAGCAACTAGGAAAGCAGGAGTGAACAAATAGAATTTCTCCAGAACTCTCACTTAGAAGAAAAGAGAATTGCAAAATCCAGATATGACTGCAAGAAACCAACAATGGATTACTGAAGAGGAAGACCTGTGGAAAGAGGGGACCAAGACCAGAAGGCACAGCAGAGTCCAGTGGGGGCAGGAGCCCCTACCCACCAAGCTGAGGATTTCAGAAGTTGGTCGATGGTGAAGAAGGAAAGTCAGCTCTGCAGCCCTGGAGTCAGAGTCAGGATTCCGGAGAATGCAGGTGATGTCCCATGCTGGAACGAAGATTGCAGTTGTGTTGCATGTCCAGATTCCACCAACAAGCCTTGGCACAGGCCAAACCCATGGTTGGGGAAAAGTGGTGCTGCCAGGGACCAGCAAGGCCCAGGAGGACTTAACCAAGGAGGGGGAGTCAGAGGAGGCCCTCAACTTTGTAGAGAGCCCACAGAAGCACAGGCAGCACGCACAGGAGTCCTATCGGACGGGGACCCAGAAGGTGCAAATGGAGCCCATGCAGCACTACAAAAAGGAGTCCCATGCTGCAAGAGAGTCACTCAGGGAGCTGTGTGCCACAGGAAGGAGTGCTGGGGGCTGGTGCTACATGAAGACTGAATACCCCTTGGAAGAAGTACCAATACAGCTAGGCAGCTGCAAAGGATGGGGTGCACTGGGGTACTGTCCTGCGCAGGAAGCCAAAGACTTACCTCCACCCAAGTTGTACAGCTGGCAGAGAAGATCCTCTGAACCACTTCCAATCACCACCTGTGTTGCAGGTTCCATGCAGCTCAGCAGGAGAGGGGATCCACGCAGCCAGTCGTTGTTGCTGTTGGTGCCTGTAGATAAAGGGGAGTGACTCTTTCACTCCAAGGGAGATTCCTTCTTCTTTCTTGTGCAGACTGAAGATGGGCTGTCCCCAGAGGATGCACCACCAGGGAAATGTTGCAGAAGCTGGAAGGGCTGGAGAAATAATGTTGCAGGTGGAGTCTTCATCTTTGTTGCAGATTGTTGGGTCCTGGTGAGTCCAGATGCAGTTTCTTTGGTCAGAAGTTGAAGTAAGGGATGAAGAGGAATCCTGCCGGAATCTTGCAAGCTGAATCTGAGGAACTGCCCAAATGAGAGAGCTTAAATAGCCCTGAAAGTGGGATTGGTCACCTAGCTGGGTGACCAGCTATCAGGAGGGGGCTCTGACGTCACCTGCCTGACCTGGCCACTCAGATGCTCCCAGATTTCCCTGCCAACCTTGGATTCAAGATGACAAAACCCAGAGACCCTCTGGAGGAGCTCTTGGCACCACCTCTGTGGTGGTGATGGACAGGGGAGTGGTCACTCCCCTTTCCATTGTCCAATTTTGCACCAGAGCAGGGCCTGGAGGTCCCCGAACCAGTGTAGACTGGTTTATGCACAGAGGACACAAAATGTGCCCTTCAAAGCATTCCAGTGGCCTGGGGAGGCTACCCCTGCCAAGCCATGTAACACCTATTTCCAAAGGGAGAGGATGTAACACCCCTCTCCCAAAGGAAATCCTTTGTTCTGCCTTCCTGGGATTGAACTGCTCAAGCCACAGGAGGGCACAAACCTGTGAGTTGGCAGCAGCTGGGGCTGCTTGGAAAACCTTAGAAGGCTGTGGAAGCAATGCTGGAAATGCATGGAATCATACAACCAATACTTGCAAAAGTATTAGGGTATGATTCCAACATGTTTGATACCAAATATGCCTAGGTTCATAGTTACCATTATATAGCTGGACATAGGTTGTGACCTATGCCCAGTACATGTGAACAATGGTGTACCCGCAGTCACACAGTCCAGTAAAGTGAACCTGGAGTTTGTGGGGGCAGCTCTGCCCGTACAGGGGTGCCCTCAAACATAGATACTTGCACCCTGCCCTCTGGGCTGAGAGGGCCTACCATAGGGATGACTCATTGGGGGTTATTACAACTTTGGAGGAGGTGTTAATCCGTCCCAAAAGTGACGGTAAAGTGACGGATATACCACCAACCGTATTACGAGTTCCATAGGATATAATGAACTCGTAATACGGCTGGTGGTATATCCGTCACTTTACTGTCACTTTTGGGACGGATTAACACCTCCTTCAAAGTTGTAATAACCCCCATAGTGACCTGGTGCAGTGACCTTTAGTGAAAACGGGTTCATGCACCCAATTCACGCAGACTGCAATGGCAGGCCTGCAGAACCCTTTGCATGGGCTCCTTATGGGTGATAGAATAACTGCTGCAGCCCATAGGGACCCCTTGGAATCCTAATGCTCTGGGTACCTGGTTACCATATACTAGGGGCTTACATGGGGGCACCAGTATGCCAATTGTGGGATGAACTACAGAGTTGTGGGAGAGAGAGCAGAATCACTGGGGTTCTGGTTAGTATGATCTCAGTGAACTCAGTCAAACACACTGATATGAGGCAGAAAAGGGGGTAACCTGCCAAGAAAGAGGGTACTTTCCAACAACCGCAATCTATGAGTGCCTCTCTGTTCCATTCTTATCCTGAGACTGAAGTTAGTACAACTGTTAAATGTAAATGGTGGGAAGCTGAGCATGGATGGGAGTACAAGGTCTTCCTTGATGTCCTCAATAAGAGAACCTTGTCGCCTATCGAGTTTCATCATTTTCTGACTCTTGCTCTAGAGCGTGGGTTAAACTTGCCAAAGAAGTTCCTGCAGTGACCTTGGGGTTTTGGGGATGAGCCAAACATTTCTTAACAAAATGACCTGTCTTCCTGCAAAATAAACTGATCTACTTTCCCACATTTCTCAGTCTCTTCTTTGGATAAAGGGCCCTTAATTGTTTCTAGTTGCATAGGCCAGATCAGAAGGTGGCTTTGTAAGGGTTTCATTTTTACATTTGTTCTGGAAAATGAATACTCTGAGGTCTGAAGCCTCACCTTTCTCTGATTTCCTTTCTTGGAGCCTATGGCTGAGCTTAACTACAAGAGCTATGAAGTCTGAACATTCTTCTGGAAGTTCTACTAGTTGTGAAAGCAGATCTTTTAATTTATCTTTTAAACCCAGTAGAAAATTGACACTCTTTTGTCTTCAGGCCAATTTCCTTTGATAGCTAATCGGTTAAAGGTAGTTATATAATGCAATAGATCGGACAACCCTTGATAAAGGCTTAACAATTAATTCTCCACAGGCTGCAAGAAGGCATGCCGAGTGAACAATCTTCGCATTGCTTCCTTAAATTGTCTATAATTGTACAGCAGTAGGTCATCCTGCTCAACTAGGGGTATTGACCATAGGGCTGCCTCTCCGCCTAAATAGGAAAGGATAAATGCCACCTTGGAAGCATCATCTGGAAATGTTGTCGGTTTTGCCATAAAGTGTAGGTGGCATTGAGTCATAAAAATGTCAAATTTCTTGCTGTGTCTGTAAAGTGTTCAGGAGGGGCCAGTGGTACAGGTACTGGGATAATGACTTGAAGATGTGTGGAAGATTGTGAGGTTGAGGCACTTTGTGAACTTATATTTTCCCCTAAGAGTGAGGTTCTACCTTTTTGAGCTAATTGAGACTGAATAGGGCTATTTTTGTTTCATGGCGGAATTCTCTGCCTGGATGGCAGACAACATGGCTGCTAAGTCCTGAAGGGTGACCTGTGAATCCATATCATCTTTGCAACCTTTTTATTTATGGGCTTTGCATTCCATCAGGATCAATGGAATGTTCTTACCTGAGAAGAGGAGACCTTTCATTTGGGATGCAAGGTCAATAGGGACTCATTTCATATCTCCTTGTTCTTTAGCTGGCCCTGTATCCAGCTAAAAAAAATCTTGTAGGGGGTGTGATGGAAACTTGCTAGATATTGTGGGAGTGATAGGAAGAGTTGTGCTGGTAGTCGTGCAGGTGAGTTGTTTCTAGGGACAGATACAGAATTCTGTCACTTCACATAGGGACATGCCCAGTAATCCATTTAAGCACATTGATAGTACCTACATGGCTTTAAGGACACATTCTCACATATTGCCCTTAAGACTAGGCTAAACAAATCAAAGTTTACAGAGACATATTTATAAGTGGTACTCTTACCTGTTCCTCTGGCTCACCATGAGGCTGTCCATACAGGGGTAGCACCTCCTCCACAATCTTCTCTAGCTCATACATGACTGTCACCGCTAGCAGACACTGCCAATGGGTGAAGATCACCACAGGCAGCAAAGTGTTCCAGTAGCAATGTCCGACGCAGTAGCATCCGCCTACCGCATTGTCAACTTCCGACGGCAGCAATGGTCGTTTCCTATTGTCCAGTGGAGTAGGTCAGACAGTTGCCATTTTAAAGTCTTTTGATGGTCTGAAAAGTTACATTTATGATGCATCACAATGTTTAATATATATTTCAACGCCGTTTGAAGATGTATATTTGTCATAACTGAAGGATCATGTTGTCCTGCTGTTCTGATAATTTCAACAAATCATTGGTGGTACAGTGACCACCCTCTTGGCCATGGGAAATCTTTTTTTCTGGGCATTTAATCACAGGCATTGTCGGATGTGAGTATCACATAGTCTCGCTGAGGTATTTGTTTATATTTACATATCTTAACTGAGTCAAAGGAATGACATGTAACTACTATGCCACTTCTGCCATTGGCATGTGCTGTGTATCATGTTTTCACTGTATCAAATGGCAAGTCACAGTTTTTGTGGGACATATGTAGTGTCACTTACAAGTGACACAATGAGTGATTTATAAACCTTCTTATTTTTTCTCACAGTTACCCTGGAATGGGAAGGGTCAGACTACCTCTTGTGTACCGTACACTAGGAGACTTGCAGACCATAGAGAATAGACATGTCATACAAATGTACTGCCTTGAATAAGCAGAAAATCATGGATCTCTGTCGTCAGTTGGTGCACGATCTGATGCCTGCCATTCATCATCCAGACAGCATAACGCCCATTGTACAAGTCATGTCAGTGCGGCACTTCCGGCCACATGTTCCTTCTAAAATACAGTGGCACTAACTGACAGGATGTCCCAGCCTACATTCAGTCTGGTTTTGAAGGCTGAACTGTCTGCATTGTTGAAACACCTGGACAGCTGCATCCAATTTCCACAACGTGAGGATTTGGCCCATGTGAAGGCAGAGTTCTATGGTTTGGCACATCTCACATGCAGTTGGAGCCATAGATTGTAGCCATGTAGCCTTGGTTCCCCCACATGGCAATGAACAGGCCTATCAGAACAGGAAGACCTTCCTCTCCATAAATGTCCAAGTAGTCTGTTTGGTGGACCTCTACATTTCCCAAGTATGTGTCAGATTACACAGGTTAAGTCCATAATGCCTTCATCATGTGGAACAGTGTTATCCCACAGCTAATGACACAACAGTACCCACAGATGGTCTGGCTGGTTGGTATGTTACATATGTCATGTGTGTTTGTATGCTATGTCTGCTGACCAATGTGATGATGCACTGACTCATGTTTGCACACATGTTGCAATTCCTTACTGCGGACTCTGCCTACCCAAACTGTCTCTGGTTGTTGACACCTGTGAGGAACCCAACCAAGCCAGGGGAAGTCTGCTTCAACAAGGCCCATGGAAGGACACTGTGTGTTGTGGGGCAGGGTTGTGGGTTCCTGAAGGCAAGATTCTGCAGCATCAATAAGTCTGATGGAGCCCTCCTCTACTCACCCACTAAAGATTGGCAGATCATTGTGGCCTGCTGCATGCTCCACAGCATTGCCCTGATGCGACAGATCCCATTGATTCCAGATGAGCGGGAGCTAGCAGTTCCACCAGGTGAGAATGCAGAAATGGCAAGTGAGGATGGCAGTGATGAGGATGAAGGTGGAGACATTCGGGCAGATCTCATCAATCAGTGCTTCACCTGAATGTACGTATGTTTTAGTCTGTAATTTCACAAACACCATCAGGGTAGTGTGGGGGGTGAGGATTGTTTCAGAAGGGTCTCGTGTGTGACCATCATGCTGGTCTTTGGTGCTTTGCATTATACAGCTCAGGTTTTCAGACAAGTACAGACTTGGAGTTGTGACACTTGTGAGGATCTCCTTTGTTTGGGGCAGTTAACATGCACAATCTAAGAAAATACAATATTTGCTACAGATTTTCTAACTATTGTAAGCCTTTTTATGCCTGCACTCCTTCTTTACTACTTCTCCTTCCAGGTCTGTTCACAATGCCATGCTCATGTGGACATTTCTGAGTGGTGTCAATGGCAGGTGGCTTTAGCTGATCTGACATGTGAAGTAGAAATGGATTGATACAGGTACTGAGTTACATATTTTAGTCCCATGCCCAGGCTGTCAGGACAGTAGCATCACAGAGATTTGTTCTACACAATAGACCGGTATGACATGGTTTGACATGGTATGTGGGTCCAATGGTGTTATGTGTGTGAGCATGTGTGTTTGACACAAGTCATCCTGTGCAATTCATTCACTCAACCGTCACATTTTATTAACAATAATCCTAGTTAATATGTATGTAGCTGGTATTGTGTTTCCTCATTGCAGACCACTCTGCATGTGTGTCAGCACTGACATAGGTGAGTAGCATGCCTACAGATGGCTGACCATTGCAAGTGGAAGGATCTCTGACGATGGACTGTTGTACTTCGATTTGGTAGACATGGTATAGGTATGTGATAAGGGTTAAACTGATGACAATTTCCACCAATCTATGAGCCTTTTCAGAGGGACACATTCTGACATGCCCATTACTTCAGTGGTCCGTGGAATGTTACTTACTGACTCCGAGGTAGGAGCAATACATGGTTAAACCTACTTGACTATGACATTCCTGACATTTAGTCAGCCTATGTGCTGCACAGTATAATAAATAGAAGTTTGTGATTACCCACTTGTGCCATTGTGTTGGTATTGTTCCCCAGTATGACAATGCCTGTTACATGCCCATCCTCACATTTCCTTCTTATGAGTCAATAATGAGAATTAAACATATTTCAGATGAAACTACTAACATAGATGAAAAATGACTATCATGCTTAGATATTGTATTAGTTGTGTTTATTTACATGTGCACAGGAGATTAGGATGAATGTGAGTAAAGAAATAGGGGGTCATTCCGACCCCGGCGGGCGGCGGGCGGCAGGCGCCGCCCGCCGGGCGCCGCCCGCCGGGCGGAAACCTCCAAAAGTCCGCACCGCGGTCAAATGACCGCGGGGTCATTACAACTTTCCAGCTGGGCCGGCGGGCGATCTCCAAAAGATCGCCCGCCGGCCCAGCGGGAAAGCCCCTGCAAAGAGGAAGCCAGCTCCGAATGGAGCCGGCGGATTTGCAGGGGTGCGATGGGTGCAGTGGCACCCGTCGCGATTTTCAGTGTCTGCAAAGCAGACACTGAAAATCTTTGTGGGGCCCTGTTAGGGGGCCCCTGCACTGCCCATGCCAGTGGCATGGGCAGTGCAGGGGCCCCCAGGGGCCCCACGACACCCGTTCCTGCCAGCCTCTTCCTGGCGGTGTAAACCGCCAGGAACAGGCTGGCGGGAAGGGGGTCGGAATCCCCAATGGCGGCGCTGCTTCTGGGCCAGGGGAAAACCGTTGGGAAACCGCCGGTTCCCCTTTTCTGACCAGAATGGCCTGGGAAGCACCGCCAGCCTGTTGGCGGTGCTTCCTCTGCCCTCCACCCTGGCGGTTTGAAACCGCCAGGGTCGGAAAGAGGGCCATAATGTTCAAACAGTGAACTGATCCATCATGGTGGATGTTATCATCAGAGTAGATGCCAAAACATTTTAAGTCCCAAGTCCAGTGTCCTACTGTCCTGGTAAATTGGAAAATGGTTGAATAAAGGTCAACATGGTGCATCTGAGGCACAAAAAAGGGAATCCATCAGTTGGGGGTTACTTCCTGGCAGTGGTTGTTGTCTTGCCATATGCACCTTCTGGTTGTTTGGGTGGATGACCACGCTTGCTATAGAGGCAGGAGAGTCTGAGGCATGTCCTTCCCCTGGCAGTGCCTCCCTTCCACTGGCTGACACAGTTGGCTGGCTGACACAGATGTTGAAGGGGCTGGTGTAACTTGGCCAATGGAAGGGGTCTGGTGTTGTGGAAGCTCCCTGTGCAGTGGCATTTTGGGCCTCCCACTGTTGCATAACTTTCTGGTGGTTGTCGCTCTGCAGCTGCTTGATCTCCCCCATCATGGCAAGTATCAGAGCCATTAGGCCACCATGCCTTGGGACTGTTGGTAGGCTCCCAAGACTTGGGAGATAGTGTCATTGTTAAACAAAGTCGCTCATTGGTTAAGGGAACACTCTGGCTGGTCACATGATCTCCGAAGGGAAATTATTACTGCTTGGAGGGTCTCATGGGTGGGTCCCACGCCAAAAACTATACAGGGTGACTGTGTAATTGTGAATTTTAAAGCACCATGCTGTGTCCAATCTTTGCTACAGCGGCTTAGGCAAAATGGTCAAGGAAATAAGGGCATTAGAGCCCTTCCCCTGGGGTTCTTTTATCCCTCTGGAGTGATAGGCACAAGTACCACTGCTCAATCTACCGTACAGAGTCTGCATCAAACCGGGGGCACACACAATGTTAACTTTGGTATTCCCAATTGCAATAGATTTTTACCTCTTGCCTCACGAGAGCAACAGGACTGACTACTTCAGCCAGGACAACAATCAGTGACCAGAAGAACATATTCAGTCCAAGCTGCAGTACTAGGGCTGGAACTGGTTGACCCCACTAAAGGGGTACTTTGCCACCTTGCAGATGTAGTGCAAGAGGATTCTCCTTTTACAGCAGCGGTTAAATCCAAAGCAGATTTTCACTTACTTTCTTGGAATGTGGCAGGTATGAATTAAAAGCTGATTGATGAGGACTGGATTTCCCTTAGGGAAGTATGATGTTTGCTTGTTTCAAGAAACCTGGGCTGTGAATAAGGTTTTTGTAAATGGATTTACCACCTACAATGTAGAGGCCCCCCACCTAAGAAAATGGGTCAGGCAATGGGGGGGTCTTATGATCTGGGTTAGCAATAACATTGCTTGTGAGCAAGAATTACTCAAGATAGATTTGCGCGACTTAAAGAGTATTAAGTTGATGTTTCCCAGGAATTTGGTACTGACCATGTGGAAGGTATATACTCACTCTATGCCAGTGAAAAATTAGTCTCCTGTCCTGGATATGATAGATAGTTTAGTAGAGATCAACAAACAAGACTCCAGAATAACAGTGGCTGGAGTTTTTAGCACCTTGTGTGAACCATGTAATGTTCTAAGACTGGTGGCTAAGGAAGAGGACGTGTTTTTGGGTGTCCCACAGCTGGCAAGCAATTCACAGAGCTACATTACTAAGACTGCTCTACAAGTAGCCTCTTTGGTTGTAGCGCAAGGGCTCTGAGTGTGCAATGGGAGAACTTGCTCAGATCACGCCAGATCATTCACATTTAGAAGAGGAAGTCATAGGGGTGTTATTGACTACGTGCTGTTGGATGTCTGGCTATGGCTGGCCCTTTGTGACATGGAGGTGTTGAACACCATCAATAGTGATCATAATCCCTTGGCCACCTCTTTGGGGGGGGGTCAATACTTGAGGTTTCCTAGCTCAGAACAAGCAGCATTGTCTGAGCCCAGTGAAATAAATAACAGTCGTAGAATAGCATGACATAGAGTAGTGGCAGACCAGGATATGTGTGCAGAGATCTATTGAATATCACTCCATCATATGTCAGAATTTGATGGCTTGACTGTTGATCCTGATCTCATGCTAAATACTCATACCCTACTTTTTGACAAACTTAAATCTACTTTTGTCAGGGACTGCTGGGTCAGGCTTACAATGCTTGGGAAAATCCCCAGATGATTTAACCAGGATTGAAGGTTGGCAAAATGTCTTTTATTTACAGCGATAAGGGAGTGCAATAGGGCAGCTATTAAGTGTGCTTGTGCCAGTTATAAGAGGGCACTTAAAGAGGCTAAGAAAAAATGGGATGAGGACAAATGGCACAAATTATTTCATTCTCTGAAAGTGAGAGATAATTACAGCTTTTGGTCATTAGTAGCAGGTGGGAATAGAGAGCACGAAAAACCTAGGCGCTCTCATATCTCTCCAGATGAGTGTGAAGATCATATTGGTGCATTATACTCTGTGAGTCATGACAGTGTATTATACTCTGTGAGTCATAATGACACACACCAACTGGAAGAAGGGAGGCGGTGGTGCCTATTGGCACTCCATTCTCTGTGCCTGGAGTTTGTGCCCCTTTTTTCTCTATGGAGGAAACTCTGGCAGCAGTTAACAGTCTAAAACCCCGAAAAGCCCCTGGCCCAGACTGTATACCTGGGGATTTATATAACTCGGAACCCGGACTTTGGGCTTGCTATATGAATACCCTATCAAATGCAATAGCTAGAGGGGGCACGATGCCGGACACCTGGAGAGGGGCCGAAATCATCCCAGTATTTAAAAAAGGAGATCTGAGTAATCCTGCCAATTATCGTCCCATTAGTCTACTAGATAATCTCCCAAAAATCTTTTTGAGGCAAGTACTCGACAAATTATTGATGTGGGCAGCCACTGAAGATGTGTTTTCAGTCTTGCAGGCAAGCTTCCGCCCTAGGATTAGCACTATCAACCAGGTATTCAGGTTTTCTACCTTACACTGGAAACATGTTCTATGACAGCAGAAGCTCTATGTAGATTTTGTTGATTTGTGAGCTGCCTTTGATCTGAGCCCATGTGATAATCTCTGGAGGGTCTTGAGGAAGATGGGCATACCGAGTGACCTTGTAGATACCTTGATTAAATTGCACACTGAGCACTATGCCCGGGTACATTGGGGGCAGCATGGGGAACTGACGTCTAGAATCCCTATTGGTTGAGGTGTGCACCAGGGATGTGTGCTGGCCCCCATACCCTTCTCTCTTTACATAAATGATGTTGCCAAACACCTTGGGCAGTGTGTCAACGACTCCCCCACTATAAATGGAGGTAAAATTCTAATTCTCCTATTCGCTGGTGACTCCTTGCTAATCTCTAAATCCCCAATGGGGCTTCAAAATCTACTGACAAGGTTTGAGTTGCTCTGTGAAGAGAGAGGACTGGAGGTAAACTGCAAAAACAAAATGTATGGTCTATGGCAAGTGCCCTACACGATCAAAGAATGTTAGAGTGGGCAACATAAACCTTGAAAGGGTGTCGTATTTTGATTACCTAGGTATTACTCTGTCAGACAATTATAAATGGGACTCCCAAATCTTAAAGAGCTCTCTGATGCTGTCTCATAAGTCAAATGCCATTTTGTGTTTTTTCCAGAATGACTACAACTCGTTCTATTTCGCCCACTCTTGAGGTCTATCGCACCAAGTCCTTGTCTGCTGCCATCTATGGAGCTGAAATTTGGGGGTACACTAAATCTTACAACTTGGCGGTTGCCAAAAATAACTTCTTTAGGGCACTATTAGCTCTCTCTGTAAGTACACCACTTACCCCCTTGCACTATGACTTCGGCTGCAACGGGGTTACAGACCTTTTCCACTTAAAACCTCTACATTACTGGGTTCGTTTTTGGTTTACTCCCCAAACTGGCCCCGTATAGAGCCTGTTTAGGCCATTTATTAAGATCAAATGCAGCCCTAAAAGTTCTCTGGCTGAGTTTCATTCACTCCTGTTGTATGAAGCTGAAGCTCAAGGCACTTTGGGAGGAAGCAGAGAAGGAAAACCACGGCACATCCCAAACAGTTATAATGTTCCAGTTTATTCCTTGTAATGTCCTTAGATGAAACAATGGCATCTGGCCCAAACTGGCATCTTGGGGCCACAATCAATTGATGACAATAGAATTTGTTCTCAAATGGACAACAGCCGACACGTGTTTCATCTGGGTAGACTTTATCAAGGCTATAGTGATAATTGTTCGATGTTCCAAAATGCCAGAGACTTGTTGCTGTCTTGTGAATTAATATAGCAAATGAGGGAGAATCTGAGTAAGGACCATGGTAAGCCTCAATGTCTCCATGCGTTTGTTACTCGTTGTGTTGGCGGCGTCGCATATACTAAGAAAGCAATAGCTCATCTTTGGACAGTGCGCTCTTTCCTCTACACAGCCACAATTGCTTTGTATGTATGTATGCACTTTGGGAGGACCCTGGCCAAATCGTAATTCAGATAAATAGGCTGTAAAGAAGTCATTTTGGCCCCACATCACGGAGCAGTAAAAATCAAGGGCCAAGCAGGGCCATTTAACTGAAATGTTCTTGAGGATCAAACATGTGCTGAGGTTTGAAGACTTTCTAGATATTATAACTCCCCCAGGGCCAAAAGCCTTTACCTGTATTTTAGATATGGTTGCCTACCACTGAATGCTTTTTGTAGTTCTTGGCACAAAGATGGTGCACATGTTTTCTGTCCTGTTTGTAACTTAGGGCCAGATGTACCATCACGGCCCTTTGCGATTCGGTAATAGCGATTTTTAAGAAATCGCTATTACCGACTCGCAAAGGGCCATGTATCACATTTGCGATTCGGTAATAGCGATTTCTTAAAAATCGCAAATGCTATTACCGAATCGCAAATTGCGATACCGGCCCCATTCGCAGCTATGGGCCTGTTGGCCCATAGCTGCGCATTTTTTGCATTTCCAAAATTGCGATTTCTGAACCAGAAATCGCAATTTTGGAAATGCAAATCCTCAGGGTGCTGGGGGCCTACAGCCCCCTCTGCTGCACCCCAAAAATGTTTTGGGGGACATGTAAGGTGCACACATGCCAAAAGGTCATGTGTGCTTTACATGTTCAATTTAAAAATGCATTTTAAAATTTTGCACCAGGTTACCAGCTGGTTGCAGTCCATGGTATTTTGCATGTGCAAAATGCCATTCTGTAAAAAATCGCAATTTCTGATTTTTGGCAGCATTGCCTTGTGACCTGGAATTTGCGAATCGCAAATTGCGACTCGCAATTTCCAGGTCGCAAGGCAAGAAATCGCAATTTTAGTGATTTCTTATTTGTGGTCTGCGAATGCCTTTCATGCATTGCAGACCACTATTTTGCACTCGCAAACGGCCGTATTTACCGTTTCGCACCGTTTGCGAGTGCAAAACATTTTCATACATCTGCCCCTTAGTGCCTGAGACAGTGAATCATATTGTTGTTGTATGCCCAGGGTATCGAGCCACAAGAAGGCCCTGGCTTCGGCCCATCTGTCCAGCTCTGGGAATTAGGGAATATCAGGTGGCAATACGTATATTTGCAACAAGCACTGAAGAGCCCATTGTTTACTCAGTAAGCCACTTTTTGCTTAGTGTTTGGCATAAGCGAGCTAGATATCTACCCAGACAGTGTAGTTAACCACTGCCCAATCGGGGGTTGGGCAAGGTAGCGCTACTAGCCTTATCCATGGTGAAGACATTTGGATTTCTATTTAATTGTTTCAAATGCACCCCAGTCAATATTCTAGTTAAAGAAAAGGGCAGGCCAGTAATGAAGGCAAGGTGTTGCTTTTATGAGATTTTAAGGGTAGCACTATCTGTCTGGATAATCAATTATGGTACTAAATATAAATTGTCTACAGGCCACTGTGGTAGGAATGAGTATTCCCTGATGAGAGCCGAAATGAATGATAGTTAACCTTTTTATTATAATGTTTTTTACTGAGTGATGAATGATACTGCACACTAGTTAGAGGGGCAACCTCAGTGGATTCTAGTGTTTTTTCTGGAATCATGGATAGATATTTGTCTTTTTTACCCAGTGACTATTTATAAATGTGCATGTTTTTTATTGAATCTTAATGAATTGGAAGTTGTAACACTGTTTAAATTCTGATGTGCTTTTATGGCCATAGTTGCCAAAATAAAGTATTATATATGAGTCACCTTGCCACAGAATGTCAGAGTGCCTTGGCACTTGAATATCTGTTTATTGACTCATATCTTGGCAGTAGTGTAGCATAATATGTTTCATGGTACCTCCCAGTTACCAATATTTCATTGTTAAGTTAACAGACAGCTGGACAATGTCATGGGGACACTGACCTGGGCATGAGATTTGATGTGACCATCTTACCTGGCCATATGAGACGGGTTACACCAAGTACAGCACACTGCATATATGTGAGCTCCCCCTAAGTAAGTAGACTCCAATAGGTGATGGAAGGAAGGATGTAAAGAGTAGCAGAAGCCACTGTGTGTGTGGGTAATGTCAGAGGCAGCTATCCTTGGCATCCCTGTCACTGGCAGGGAACTATACTGTTGTTATTCCTCTAGGTGGTTTCATTTATATAGGTGATGGGAGATAGAAGGTCCAGTTGAGTAGAGGCGTAGCTGTGTGTTAGTGTTATTGTACTAACCAATGTCTATTGAATTGCTGTCATTCCCACAGACTGCACAAGTGTGGAGCATTCAGGTGAGTATTCTCCATTGTTCGGTTTTCATTTTAGGCTGTTTTCAATATGGTGCACTGTTCTGGTTTTCTTAATTGTAGAACGGTGCCTGCTGGGAGTTGTAGTGTTGATAGTCTCTGTACTATCCATGCCATACACTCATACTGTGACCCCAGGTGAATTAAGTTCACATGTGCAATGTCAGACAGGGGTATTCGGACAGTAGGACACAGAGGTGGTGAGTTGGCTGACTGTTAATGTAGCAAAAGGTGATCAGTGAGAATGCATGACAATACATTTTAATGGCTTTGTTGTTGTAGCGACTTACCCGACTTGACTCCCTGTAATGATATTTATGTTTGGACCACTGACTCCACGTTGCACTTAGCCTAGCAGCACACCATCACACTGGTGACCACCAGATTCAGTTTGCCTATTGACATCATTTTACGCTTAACTTAGCGTTAGCCACTGCCACGTTAGAGATGCAGATGTTAGAAGTGCAGAAGCTGCAAGTATTTTTTCATGCCCATGTTATGCAATGTGTTTTTCGCTCATTTATTTTACTCTACGTGTCTGCGTGTTCTTTTTCATCAAGGGCTAAGGCATAACATGGGGGATTCAGAGAGATAAGGATGTACTAGGATGATGTTTATGGTATGGGAGGGAATGGTTTGGTTTTGGAGAACCACCTTGGGATCTTGGCCACTTCCAATGTGTTCCTTTCTAAACTGACCTGAAGTAGCCAGCATATTTGAAAAACAACTTATGGAGCAGGAAGGTTTTTCCAGAATTCTTCTCTCTGGCTTGTTTAAGGTATATAAGAGACCAAAACCAGCTTGACCGTGACCACTAGCGGGATCAGGACACTGATGCCTGCCAATTTTCACTGGAGGGTAGGTCTCTCTCTTCACGGTCGACCCGGGATTTGACGACCTGTTGCTGGCAGAAGAGATGAGGGGAATCCAACTGTGCCCCGTGGTGATGCATTTTTAATTCCTATTGTTTGCTTTGCATTTTGCATGAATATAAATAGCCACATATATATATGTATATTTGCCTCTTATAGATTGAAACAGAATATTCTTTGTACATGCTCCTACTTCATTGCTGTAACTATTTTTAAATGTGCACTGTCAGTTGTACACTTTTGACTTTTCTGCACGAGCCTCACGGGAGTGGTTTAATAAATGTATTTCTTAGACTAAGAGTTACATACCAGAAATTCTTTTTAGTGTGTGTGTGTTTCATCTCGGTCCGTAGTGAAACAAAACACTCACTGAGGTATTTCGGTCAAGCCGTCAGGCTGCAAAATAGCCAAGACCTTCTCCTCCCATGATGTGAACAGCGGGCCCTGAGTACTGCCAGCTGGTGCCTGGCTGACATGAAACACACCTTCCCCTGAGACCATTCCACCTCTTCCTGATATCTTCTCTTGTGCATGGGTAGCTGCCTACAGAATCCACCCTGTTGACTATTATTTGCCACATTCCCATGTTCCTAGCAATTGTAGTCTGCTGGACTTGTGCTCCAAATACGTGTGGCTCTACTTTGATAATTTCATTCATCATGACTCTTAACTCGTCATTTGTGAAATATGGACGTTTTTGTGGTGGCATTGTGGTGGTGGACAACACTGTATATGGATGATGGGATGTATGTGCTCTCTGGTGAGGGGGTGATGATTAGTAAATTATGTGTGGAGGTGCTGTTCTGGTGTAGGATAGTTGCTATGTGAAAGTTGGAGGGGGGCCTGATCTATGGCACTGTCGCTTATTTTTGGTTCTGGCTTCTATGTGTGGCACTGTAGTTGCAAAGGGTTGTGGTGTGTGAGGGGTGTTTTATGATGCAGTTTGTAGGTGTATCAGGTGTGTGGATGTGTCAGCTGTGTAGAATTTGAATCTAACCAATGTGGTGTTGTGTATTACTGTGGTGACCGCCGTGGTTCATGCCGCCATTGGATGACTGCCATGGAAGAACCGCCATTGTAATTTGCAAACCATAATAGGTTCAGTGGTTGGCTGATAGGCTGGTGGCGCTGCTGATTGGACAGCCTATTTCTTGCCCTCCAGGCTCCTGCTCGTGTTGGGTTTTTGGCTGTTTGAGCAGTCCTGGCTATTCAACTCGCAATACAGCGGTCTGTAAGACCATCAACATGGCGGTCTTTTGGCGGCTGCTGCCATGACAGTCTGGTGGTCAGAAGTCAAACTCGTAATGACCCCCCTAGATTCTATTCCAAAACATTTGTTGGAATATACAGAGTTTGCAAATGCATTCACTTCATTTGATTTAAAATATCTATATGGGTTTTCTTGGAAATCTTCTCTTTAAATTTAACGTTTGATTAGACTATGGAAATAAGTTGTATTGAACGTGCATCATGCATTGTTCTGTTTATATTTGATCTATTAATCTTTGATGGGATTTGATAAGTCAATAAAGATGAGAAGCTAAGAAATTGAAAATAAAAATACTTTATCTTCTACAAGACTCTCATCATTGACTCTTAATAAAAATGTCTTTAAAATTATTATTTATGAGGTTATTTCCCCACTCCAGAAAAGTTGGTTGCAAAGAGAACATTAGGTAATGAGATAAAAGAGGTTGCAAGAAATCATAAGTGCCCAAGCTAGATAAATGTCCAATTGCCCAAAGCCCACGTTTGAAAATTGATGGAGTGTGGTTCATAGAGCAGTTGCTGGTAGTAGCAGTTGCAGAGTGGTGAAATTCTAGATCAGGTTGTGAGTATAAATAGGGTTATGCGTCAAAATATTGTGATGATATATTGTGAATTATTTATTGTCTGAAAAGGTTTGTTTTTTGATTATTTGTATTGTTGATGCTTATGCACTTTGTCAAAGATGAAAAGAGGCTATTTGACTAAGAACGAGTCTAAGAACCCGGTATAGATATATATAGAGATATTGATTCATCTGTGATACTCTTGTCTGCTAATGAGTAAAAGTGCAGGTTGTGAGACGTTGTTTGACTGCCCAATTGACATAGGGATAACAGAAAATTGTTGTGATTGTACCAATGTTGATCAGTGTTGCTGAAACCTGATGCACAAAGGTGACACTGTATTGATTAGGTGATTTCCAGCTAGTCAAGATTTCATTGGTGCAACTCTTGTTGATTGACAAGTTGGAAGGTATTAAAATCTAAACATTCTAGTTGTTGAATTGTGATATTGGTTTTCTTTAGACAAAGCAGACAAAGCAGACAAAGACTGTCATTTTATGTTACATAAAAATGTAGAAATAAAGCTTTGTGTGTGCATGAAGAAAGTGTAAAGGAGGGTGAACTGCTGCAGGGAGTGCGTTGTTACATCATATTGTGCGGCGCTGGTATTGGTTGGTTGGTGTAAATGCAACACTGAGATTGTTTGATGCTGTGTGGAGAGCGACGCAGCAACTGGTTGATTGATGTACTGAGGCACACTGTGATTGAAAGACGGGCATTTCTAGATTTGGCGTGCATGTAACAAAAAAAAAAGTTGAAAACTTTGCATTCCGTTATTTGCCAATTTTTTTAATTAAATTTGAAATCATGAACATTTTCAAAGCTATTCGAAATTTTATTAGAGGTGATGTAACCGTTGCTGTTCGAAAGGGAGAAAAGCACCTCCTGATAGCACACCAGCATATTATATGATGATTGTGGCAGGGTTATTTACATCTCTATGGATTCATCAATGTTGCAAAATCACTGAAAAAGAGGGTCCATTGAGCTTTCAAAGATTGGGTCATTTAATCTTACAGTTTGCAAGAAATCCTTCATGAAATGAGAACGCCTCCCAGACACACAAAATGAGAAGTTTTAAGCACTTGTGAAAAAATGGCAAGAGAAAGGAATAGAAACAAATACCAAAGGTGAACCAAATAAAATATGTGAAATTACTCAGATTTAGTTTGGGATGAACATAAACAAAGGTGGAGAAAACACATATTAGAAGAAACTAGATTATGCCCTGCCATTATAAAAGAGACAAATGAACAGTCAGAGAAAAATGAAAAGCCAAAAAGGAAAAAAGATTAAATGAGATGCAGAAATTAAAAACATATTCTGAAACAGACTCAGGGGGTAAAATAATAATAATAATAATAATAATAATAATAATAATAATAACAATAATAATAATAATAATATTATTATTAATAATAATAATAATAATAACAACAATAATAATAAAACAGTAGCTACGTATCTCAGATTGCTGAGCAATCTCAAACAGAACAACCCATTGTTGCACAACCGGTGCTCACACAAACAACAATAGCACAACCATTTAAGTTGTGGCACAGCCATTTATCACACAGCCTGTTGCTCAACAAGTAATTTCTGAAAATGTACAAGTACAAGTAAGAGCTGCTCAAACAGAAATAACTGCAGGGATTACTGATCCCATAATAACAACACCAGCACAAATTACTAAAATGATTATAACTCAAACAGTACCCACTCAAATAGCTTTTGCTACAAATACAGTGACCCAAGGTGCTGCAGGAAATACTCCAGTAAATGGATGCATCCCAACAACACAGAATTCTCAGATTGTAGTTTGAACACCTCCAGAAACTAATTAAACATTAGGAGAAGGAAGATGAATTGTTTTCACTATATAAACAGCACCAGGTGAAATACATCTCTTTGAAGATGGGATTTTTCCTCCTTAGTTTGAAGAGGCTGCCAAGAATTGGATGAAAGTTGAGGATGCATCAAGGCAGAGTACCAGTTTAAGTTCAAAAACTAGTACAGGTTCAGAAAGAAAAAGACCACTGAACGCCCCAAGTTTAAAAATTGAGCTAGAATAAATAGTTAGATGATGTCTAGATCGTGATCGAATAAATTACTATCAAGAAAAATAATTAATTTGATTACAAGCAGAGCAGCAACAGTGCAAGATAAACTGACAGAATTGGCAAATAAATATGATGTCTACATTTCAGCATACCACTATAGATAACATTTAGGGCACAACTAGATGAAGAGTCAATTGAGAACATGTGTTATTCAGGAATGAGATTGCATATTACTGAATTAGTGAGCTGTTTCGGCATGTGGAGTGAATGTTATAAATTAGGAAACAAATGGGCAGAAAAGCATGATAAAAAGAAAGGATTAGATGCTATGTAAATTAAATGAAAAACACCATCAGGTCTTCCCTGGAGTAGAGTGGTCCTTGCATCATTTACAAACAATTTTCCAAAGATTTCCAAAAATTTCACTGTTTGTGTTTGGTCTGAGACCTGAGCTTAGCCAGCATATTCAGCAAAATGTGATTTGTTAGCAGACAAAATCTTTACATGAGAGCCTAAAATATGCAAAATATTGCAGTGATGAGCAGGAGATGAAGCACCAGAAATGTAAAGAAAAGCTTATATTGGTCGACACAAAATTAGCACAGAGAGGCTTTCAGAATCAGTTATTTGTGGTAATGGTGCTACGGTACAAGGTGTTGGTGTTCCAGGTAGTTCCCAATGAGTCACATTTCAAGCAGGAATGCAAGTTGTGTAGGGAGAAATGGTTTTCTCACAAGGTAGGGGTTGTGGGGCTCCAATGATCTGAATCCAGGTGTGGATGTGCAATGCTAAAGAAAATTACTCTTTCTCATCTTTGTTGCAGGGTGGCTATTCGAACAGCAAGTGTAGGATCAATCTAGATAGAATGAAGAATAATTAATTGCAGGGAGGAAGCCAAATACAGATGCACAATATATGCCCACACAACAGGTAAAAGTGCCAATGTAGACTCAGGTCCAAAGGAGCCCAGTTCCACAAGCTCCAGTGGTTGAACAGAACATGATTAACACAAGATTAAATCAAAATCAATTGCCCGAGTAAATCAAAATGTGGTGCAGATGACAAATCAAAATGCAGTTCAGCAACTTCCTGTGTTTAATAATGAGGATTCAGGTTCAGGTACGTCACAATGAGAGTGCCTGACAGGGGAAGTAGATTGAATGCTTGGTGCAGTCTTAGAGGTAAACCAGTGTGGACTATTTGAAGAAAGAGATGCAATTGGCCATTTCTTATTGACACAGGAGCTCCCCGTTCCTCTGTGAGAACGCCAGACGTCGCAGCCCTACCCCTCTCAGTAAAGAAGATCCATGTTGTAGTTATTACCAAGAGACAAATTCCACACCCAATTTCAAAAGAGGTTTTCAAAAGAGGTTTTTGTGAAAATAGGTCATTTGAGGAAAACCATCAGATTGTTGTTTGTGATTCCAGCCCCATCAGACTTTTGGGAAGAGATCAACTGTGTAAACTAAATTATACAATTTATTGTACACCGAATGGGTTTGAATTTCAAACCCATGATGAAGATGTTGAGTTTCAGTGGGCACAAGAAAAAACAGTAGAACTTTACCCAAATATAACTGTGGAACATTTATCTCCAGATTTAAAAGATACATTAAATCCAGAGTTATGGGATTTTACAGGAAAATACATCAGACTAATAAAAGGTGCAGAACCAGTCTGAATAAATGTTAAATCAAATGAAGGTTTTCCATTAATTGAAGACATGTTACAGAAGGGCACGTTGATAGAAATAATTGTTAGTCCATGAAGCTCACCCATCATAGGATTATGGAAGCCTAACAAAAGTATAGGATAGTAGAGGACTTAAAAAAAAGTGGTACTGAATCCAGCCACCTTTTTATTTACCAGATTCTGTGTACAGCTGAATGGTTTACAGTTCTATATCTTTGTCAAGCTTTATTTCTGATTCCATTACAAGAGGATAGCTAGTTTCTATTCTACTTTGTGTTTTGAGCGAACGCATTAGCATGATGTCAGGTCCTACAAGGATATGCTGAGAGATCGTCAATTTTTTTATCAAATTCCAAAGAAGAATTTGGAAACATTGAACATTCCTTGCAACTCAGTCCTTATCCAGTACATTAATGGCCTATTAGTGGCATCCAGGCCAAGAGAATTATGTGAACAAGACACCATTGCTTTGCAAAATCATCTGGCTGAAAATGGACTTAAGGTGGCCCGAACAAGTTGCAATGTTGCCAGAGAGAAGTGTAATATTTGGGACACATCATTGAACATGGAACGAGAAAAGTTTCAAGAAAAATAGTGGAAGCTATTCTGCCTTTGAGTCCTCCATGAACACAGAGAGAAGTCAGAATGATTTGGGGAATGGTTGGCTACTGCAGACATTGGATACCCAACTTTTCCTTGGTGGCAAAGCCTTTGCCAAGACTGAATCACAGAGATGCACCATATGTGATTCCATGGGACGTCAAATGCATGAAAGCTTTTTTAGAGCTAAGATAAAATCTCAGTTGTGCTCCAACATTGGGAATGCCTGATTATTCCAAATAACTTACTCAGTTTGCAGTGAGATCTCGGGCTCTACTCTCTCAGTGCTTACATAAAAATAAGGCGATGCCAACAAGGCAGTGGCTTATTTCTCAATCCCACTTGATACTGTAGCTGCTGAATTGCCTGCATGTCTTGAATCAGTTTCAGCTGTGAATGCAAGCCTAGAAAGATGTGAAAGCATGGTGATGGGACATCCTTTAACTGTTGTAGTTCCTCATTCAGTTAAGGTTTTGCTTACCAGAATCAAAACCCAATTAATTAATGCCAAACTCTCTAAATATGAACAAAGAATATTGGGATCTACTACTGTCAAATTGAAAGGATGTCACATTTTGAACCCAATACTCTGCTACCACTGCCTATAAGTGGAATGTGTGATGATTTTGATATTGACTGCCTTATGCACCAAGCCAAGGCCTGATATAAAAAATGAGCCTTTAATATCCCCTAAGTATGCCTTTTTTGTGGATGGCTCATGTTTAAGAACACATGATAGTTTCATGAGAGCAGCTTATAACAGAAGCTTCATGGCTTCAAGATGTTACCTCAGCACAAATTGCAGAACTGATTGCTCTTAGTAGAGCCTACACCTTAAAAGCCTGAACAAGAGTGACTATATTTAGAGATAGTCACTACGGCTTTGATGAAGTCCATGATATTGGACAGTTGTGGTCACAGAGAGGTTTCATGCCCTCTTCTGGTTCATCAGTCAAAAAACAGTGAGCAGGTGACATGACTATTAGATGTTTTACAGCTTCCAACTGAAATTGCAGTTATTAAGGCCCGTATTTATACTCCGTTTGCGCCGAATTAGCGTCGTTTTTTTCGACGCAAATTCGGCGCAAAACTAACGCCATATTTATACTTTGGCATTAGACGCGTCTAGCGCCAAAGTATGGGCAAATCGCGTCATTTTTTGGCGTGAACGCCTTCCTTGCGTTAATGAGATGCAAGGAAGGCGTTCCCGTCTAAAAAAATGACGGCGACGCAAATGCGTCGTATTTATACTCCCGGGCAAAAGTCACGCCCGGGAGGTGGCGGGTCAAAAAAACCCGCATTTGCGCCACTATTTAACGCCTGGGTCAGGGTAGGCGTTAAGGGGCCTGTGGGCTCAAAATGAGCCCACAGGTGCCCTCCCCTGCCCCCAGGGACCCCCCCTGCCACCCCTGCCCACCCCAGGAGGACACCCAAGGATGGAGGGACCCACCCCAGAGACATTCAGGTAAGTTCAGGTAAGTATAATTTTTTCTATTTTGTATTTTTTTTTGGGTGGCATAGGGGGGCCTTATTTGTGCCCCCCTACATGCCACTATGCCCAATGACCATGCCCAGGGGACACAAGTCCCCTGGGCATGGCCATTGGGCAAGGGGGCATGACTCCTGTCTTTACTAAGACAGGAGTCATGAAATGGCGTCTGGGCGTCGTAAAAAAATGGCGCAAATCGGGTTGAGGCGATTCTTTTGCCTCAACCTGACTTGCCCCATTTTAAGACGCCCTAACGTCATTTTTTCCCAACGCCGGCGCTGCCTGGTCTACGTGTTTTTTTTCCACGCACACCAGGCAGCGCCGGTCTGCTTGCGCCGGCTAACGCCATTCCATAAATACGGCGCCCGCCATAATTCAGCTGACGTAATTCTTTCAGTAAGTAAGTATTTAGCAACAGCTTGGCGCATACGTTGCCATCTTCAAAAAGTTATTTAAGGTCTTATCTCTATATAGGTAAGATTTAGAGCCATATGTGCAAATCAAGTTATTTTTTAAATATTTTACACCTATTTACAGACATGTATTTATTTATTTACTTAAGAATTATTATATTCTGTTTTATGTGCTTTTATGGTCATTGATGAACTAAGTTTATGATGAAGATGATCTGGATGAAGTGGGTTGGATAGGGCTCGGAATAGATTTTTCAGACATTATGTAGGTAATCATTATGTGTTTCTGCCATTTTAACACTAGTTTTAGCCATAAAGAGCTATTTTTTATGCATCTGTCTGGCACTCGTGCCATTTTAACATGAATCCGATAACCATTTTAAGTTAATATATAAGCTTTTTATCACTGTGTCTTAACGACTTGACAGTGCTTAAATTTGCCAAATGATTGTGCCGGTAGTAGGCTCTCTTTGTTAAAGTATGCCATCTAAATTATTAAGGAATTATATTATTATGTAACATCAAATCAGCACTTTAAATTTTTACATCTTGGGTCGGATAGTTTGTATTTATCTTGATGATGATACCATCTGGGAAATATGTATTTTGAAATCACCCCATATTGTTTTAAGAGTTTTAAATATTTGTACTATTTTAACGTTATGAAGTAATTGTCTCAGAAACCCTGGTATCTAAATGTTAAGTTATGTATCGGGATCAATGGTGGATTATAGTAGGCCATTGCCTATAGAAGCTTTTCCTATTCTAAACCTTACTATTTTCAGCCAGTGTAAAAGTATAATGAAGAAAACGTACCTTTTTTGTACAATTTAATATGTAACTTTTATGACCTATGGTCGAATAAAGTATATGATGATGATGATGATACGGCGCCCGCATGGCGCTTCAGAATGGCGTTAGACGGCGCTAAATTTTTTTACGCTAAACTGCGTTAGCACAGTTTAGCGTCAAAAAGTATAAATATGGGCCTAAATGTGCAGCAAATAGGAGTGATAGTGGTTATGTCACTGTTGGCAGCAGGTATGCTGATGAAGTGGCATCCTATTGTGCAATTATGAACTGTACATTTAATGGAACATTCAAGGATGATTTCAAGAGGACACTGTTCAATCTATGCTGATGACAATAGCTGACACTAGAAAAGATTTAAAAATCATACAGGAAAACGTATCTGAAGAAGAACAGCAAATAGGATTAGAGCAGGATGCGGTAAAGATGAGAATGATGTTTGGGGTTCAGTACATGGAAGCCCACTGATACCAGACAATTTCTTATCTTTCATGACACAACACATCTAGGTAAGGATGCCATTGCAAGAGCTTTCCAACAAAAATGGCGTAAACCTAGATTCAGAGCCCACACTGAAGAATTATGTCCCAGATGTGTGACATGTCAACAAAATAATTTTGGAAAGTGAACACCCGTTGCAGTGAGTCACAGGGAAATGTTAGGTCCCTTCCACTGAATGCAGATAGACTTAATCAAAATGCCAACAGGCTGAGATATGTCCTTGTTATTGTGTGCATTTTCTCTCTGTGGGTGGAAACCTACCCAACAACAAGAAAAGGAAGTCTCACTGTAGCCAAACTGCTGTTAATGGAGTTAGGCCCATATTTATACTTTGTGACGCACAACTGCGCCAACGCAGTTGTGCGTCAAAAAATTTACCGCCGGCTAACGCCATTCCAACGTGCCATGCGGGCGCCTTATTAATGGAATGACGTTAGCCGGCGCTGCGGACTGGTGTGCGTAAAAAAAAATGACTCACACCAGGCAGCGCCGGCGTATGGGAAAATGGGGGTTGTGCGTCAAAAAATGGTGCACGTCAGGTCTGAGGCAAAATTCAGACCTCAAACCGGATTTGCGCCATTTTGTTTTACGCCCAACCTCCATTGACATGACTCCTGTCTTAGCAAAGACAGGAGTCATGCCCCCTTGCCCAATGGCCATGCCCAGGGGACTTATGTCCCCTGGGCATGGTCATTGGGCATAGTGGCATGTAGGGGGTCCCAAATCAGGCCCTCCTATGCCACAAAAAAAATCTGAAAAAAATACTTACCCGAACTTACCTTTACTTCCCTGGGATGGGTCCCTCCCTCCTTGGGTGTCCTCCTGGGGTGGGCCAGGGTGACAGGGGGTGTCCCTGGGGGCAGGGGAGGGCACCTCTGGGCTCCTTCCGAGCCCACAGGTCCCTTAACGCCTGCCCTGACCCAGGCGTTAAAAACAGCGCACATCAGGCTGTGCGCCGTTTTTTAAGGCCCACACCCTCCTGTGCGTCAAAATGACGCCAGAGTATAAATAAGGGGCACAGGCCTTAAAGTAATTTTTTGGAAGGGAACGCCTACCTTGCATATAATTAACGCAAGGTTGGTTCCCCCTTCCAAAAAATGACGCACATGGTGGAATTTTGACGCCCGCGGGGTCGGACGTCAAAGTATAAATATGGGGCAGGGTTTGTGCCGATTGTACGTCAAATATTTTGACCCACATTCGGCGCAAACAGAGTATAAATATGCCCCTAAGTTCCTAGATACAACTGTCTCCTTAGAGTCAGATCGAGGAACTCACTTCAACAGTGAGATCCTAAAGGTGTTGTGCGCAGCATTACAAATTGACCAGAAATGACACTGCAGTTAGCAACCTGAAGCATCCAGAATTGTTTAGCAAGTAAATGCATTGATTAAATCCAGATTGGCAAAAAGTTTGTTCTTCAAAAACATTGAAATGGCCTAATGCTTTATCACTGGTACTGATGAGTATGAGTATACCTGACAGAAAGACTGGTTTATCCACATGAGATACTTATGAGGAGAGCAGTGAGGTTTCCTGCTGTTCCTGCAAGTGCACTTGTGAACATAACAGATAACACTCAATTACTGCAAAGGATTAGCTGATGTGGTGTGTTCTGTCTCTTGACAGGTTGAAGGTGCCACTGTAAGTCCACACCAAGAGCAGTGTCAAAACCTTAAACCAGGAGACTAGATCCTCACCAAGAAGCATGTGAGAAAATCCAGTGTAGAGCCACATTGGAAAGTCCCTACCAGGTTACTCTGACCAGCAATACAGCTGTCAAATGTGCAGCAGTACCAAACTCAGTACATGCTTCACATACTCAGAGAACAAGAGATAGCATTCAATGAGTCTGAACAGAGAACACTGGTGAATGTATCACTGCAGGTTGTACCGAAATAAAATACAGGAGAAGAAAACTTGTGATCAGAGAAAGCAAGAAGAAAGGGGTGAAGATTTACAGAAATGTGAAGAAATCCAAATCTTAGATATCTCCCAAAGTGGCATCAGCGCTCTTGATACAGAAATTGGAGAACCAGAGATTTAGGCTGAAGAGACAGTTGAAATACCTGATGAGCTACAAGCAGATCCAGGATGAGGAACAAGTTCTGGCTCAAGAACAGTAGAAGACACTTAGGCCCGCATTACAACATTGACGGTATATACCACATACTGCTGCAGCGACGGCCGCAAAAAGACCATTGCCGTGGCTACCAACCATCCGCCAAGTTATGACCATAGCCGGAGTTCTGCCAGAAGGATGGCGGAAACCGGCTGCGGCCATGGTGGCAGATGGCGGATGACGGTAAGGTGGCACTGCTGCCAGCAGCAGCGCCACACCAGTAGACCGCCGAAGCCCTTATCATCACACATGAAATGGCCTGGCGGTGTTCTGCTGGTGGAAGCTACTGCTGGCAGCAGTGCCCAGTCCCGTCTCCTGCCGGAGGACTCCCTGCAGTCAGGTAAGTCAGGTTCTCCAACAGGGGAGGTGTTGTGTGTGTGTGGGTGTGTGTGTGTGTGAGTGTGTGTATGTCTGTGCGTGCGTGTATGCGGGTGTGTGATGGGTGTTGTCTGTGTGTGTGTGTGTGTGTATGGATGTGTGAGTGTGTGTATGTTGTGTTGTGTGCATGCATGTGTGCATGTATGTATGTCAGTGTGTGTGGATGTGTGTATGAATGAATGTATGCATGCGTGGATAAATGTGGGTATGAGTGTGTATATGCATGTGTGAGATGGTGCGTAAAGGTGCGTGTATGTCGTGGGGGGGTCTGGAGTGGGAGGGGAGGTGGGGGGAAACCAGGGGAGGGGGCGGGGAAGACCCCTATCAGTGACAGGGAAGTCATTCCCTTTCACTGATAGTGCCTACCACCATGGTTTTCGTGGTGGTAAGGAAGCCACGAAAACCATGGCGGTAGGCGGGGTCATAATCCTGCGGGCATGCTAGTGACGGCCACCTGGCTGGAGACTGCAGTCTCCAGCTCGGCGGTCAATACCGCCGTGGCAGACGGTGTGGTACATTGGCAGTTTGGCTTGAGCCAAACCGCCAATGTCATATTATGAGGAAAAGTACCGCCAGCCTGTTGGCAATACTTTTCTCCATTTTACCGCCTTCCGCCAGGGTTGTAATGAGGGCTTTAACTGGCTACATGGCCAAGAATGTAATAGAGAAAGAAATTGAAATCAAGAGTATCCATTAAATCCATACTACCGACAATAAGTGAAGAAACAGAACTGTGAAGCAAGTGAAACAGAAGTAGACCAACACTTATTTAGAAGATCCAAAAGAGCTAGAGTACCTTGTCCAAGATATTCAGCACCTGAATGGGCGTATTATGTGAGCCAAATACGGAATGTACCAATCTCATATTTGCTTGATTGGGGTAAAGAACTGCCTCAAAAACCTTGACTAAGTGTATTACATGAACTGTTAAAAATGATTTCAAGTAGAAAGCTAAAAGAAGATAAGAAGAGTACCCAGGCCCAAGGCAGCAGTAAGAGAGTAGGGATAACATTTGTAGAAGAACACGGAGTAGGGTTAAGGCTAAACATAGATTGCTGCACATGAAAGCTGCAAGAATCTAACAACAAGAAAATAATCAAGAACATTTCCTGCTATATAAGATTTGACTCTGAAGAAACATGTGTTCCTTAACCAGAACGATGAGTAAGATAATCACAGGTATTTTATATTCTCTAATAGATATACTTGCAGTTGCAACATTATTACTTTACACCAGAAACAGAGAAGTCTGTGGAGATATTTACTAACATAACATCTAGACCCCATACCATGAAGACAAGTTACAACCATCCTTTGTAGAGTACATGAAAGAAGACTAATCAACAAATGTTTCTTCTAAATTAGTGCAAGAGTATACAAAAGAAGCAAAGGATTGTTACGTGTGTGGACACATGCCTTCTTTGGTTGAGGAGAAGGTAGCTTATCACCACATTCCTCTTTCATATGCTGTATCATGCAGTATTTTTCTTAGTTTAGTATACAGGCAGGCACTTGAATACTACTATTCTAACTTTGACATGGACTATTCAAAAGTTCCTCTAATCAAAAGCATACATATACAACCACAAGCTAAAGAGATGGAAAGAGCTTTGTCCTACTTTAAACCTTTTCTTCCTCTTCCTATAAGCAGTGTTGGAGCTCATGAGAATAACCTCACTTGTTTAATGAATCAGTTAGAGAAAACTTTTGTTTTAATGTTTGAACTAAATGCTGAAAAGAAAGAAGATGTGTTTAGAAGAAAAATGCCTGTTCCAAAACTAAAATTAGAAACTAGACAAAAAGGAAAATTATGTGTGTGTAAAAGGAGTATTCATGAAAGAAAGAAGTAGGAAACAGTAATCGTTATCATGTTTTTGAGTTATGAGGAGGAACATGGCAAATTTTGCAAGAGAATGATCCAATTATACCTGGAGTGTACTCAACTTTGGGAAAGTATGCCTATTTTCAATTGCCGGTTGATTGGGAAGGAATTTGCTATTTAGGTGTGCGCCTTCCTGCACAAAACGAATCCTGCATGCAATGCAGGGACCCATGCACCATGATGCAAGGGTGCCTGCGTTGGTGCTGTGCGGCTGAAACAGCATTGTATGCCATAGATGCAGTGCATTCCTGCACTTTCTCTTTAAAGCAGGGCAGTGCAGCAAGGTGACTCATGGTGCTGCACTCCACCAAAAGTCTATAAATATGGGCCTTAGATTCTATTACAGGATTTTTGTTAGAAATTTTGTTTTCTTAAAACTCTATTGAGTTTTCAAATGCTTTCACACCATTTTATCTTAAAAAAATATTTAAAAAACTATTTATGGGTTTTCTTAGACACATTTTCTTTGAATTTAACTTTTGATTAGACTAGCAAATTAAATTGTATGAAATGTGTTCTTGCAATTTTCTGTTTATGTTTGATCTTTGATTGATTTAATCTGTCAATTAAAATGAGAAACTAAGAAATTGAAAATAAAATACTTCATCTTCTACAAAATTCACTTTATTGACTCCTAATAGAAGTGTCTTTAAAATATTGAGATTTATCCATGTTTTGCGCGCAACCATTATTTGTCTTATGTTACATCTCAAAGGTCCGTCACCTGGGATCCAGTAACAGTGCAGAAAATATAATATTATTATATATGATGTGGTTTCCACCCTACAGCAATAGTGAGGTTGGTGTTGAAAGTGAATCCAAATGATCACCTCTCTCTGAGCCAATAATGCATTATTTCCTCTTTGTGGTTTTTAACCTGAATTATGTCTTGGTTGGATTGAGCTTCAGGTAGGACCTCCACATCCAGGTCTGAATCATGTGAATGCAGTGTTTGAGTTGCTGGATGTCTGAGGCTTATGATAGGAGTTTAGCACAAGCAGCTCCATGTAGAGGTTGAAGATGACATAAGACACTACGGAACCCTGGGAGACGTCGCTGGTGATAGGAATATTTGGGAACCTGGAGGTGCCTATTTGAACAAATGTGTTGATTAGAAAAGTAGGTGAGTCAGTGAAGGAAAATCAAGATGAATCCAATTCAGGCTTCCACTGTGGATATGAGGGTGGGATGACTGTTTGTGTCGAATATAGCTGAGAGGTTGAGCAATATCAAGAGGCAGGGGTCTTCTTCATCAGTGGTCAAGAGGCCATTATCTACAATGTGTAAGGGAGCCATGCAGAATCTGGTTAGCATTAGTGTGATACTGTAGCTGAGAATAGACAGCTTTATTTAATGATATTTCCAATCAAATGATAGGTGAGTGATGGGTTGGAAGCTGTTGAGGGCATCCGAGTCTAGTGTAGGTGTGCAGGATTGGGACGATCCAACCTGTCTTCAGAGCTTTTCGGAAGATGACAGTTTAATTATTTGGTCTATCGTTGAGGAAAAGATAGTGGATGGAGTTGTTTAATGCTTTAATTAACACCTAACACGATTCAAATCAACAACAACAGCAACATAATTTTAAAATCTATTTAACTATGCTTTTACATACCATTTTAGTCATTTTGATCACAGCGGATCAACAAAGGCATCGTTCAGAGGTTTAATCAGTTGAAAAAGTGCTGTTTGGGGAGTGGGTAAGACTTGGAGCTTTATTTTGAGAAAATTAGCCAGTCACTTGACCTGTTTTAAAGGCACTGACAAATACTGCATATATTACATCGAACTTCTCTTATCATATACATTAAGTTTTCCAAAGATACAATACATAGGTGTATACAGCAAAAAATCGAAAGTCATAATCGATGTCATCAGATTTACCATACCAAAATGATTTGCGCTTAAAATATAAACATACAATTTCCTAAAAAATGCATGTTTGTATATTTATTTATTTAGATATTTCTGTTTTAAAGCAAGTGTACTTCTTCAAAACAATTGTAGCTATCCCACCCTAATAATAATGCGTATTGACTTGCGTAGGATTGCCACATTCAACGTCTCGGGTTTACAAAATGTGTAGTATGTCAGCGATTTTCGTATTTAATAACTCTATCTGCAGGTTTAATTTCAATGTGAAAATATTTCTATATCTACATATATTTTTTGATCCAAGGATACTAATTATGGTTTTGGAAAATGTCACAAGTTAAAACGTATTTCACTTTTACAAAGAATGATTCCTCAAGAAGAAGATTAGCTTGTTTGAGTTTGAAACACGTTTCTGCAAATCAATTGTGGGATTTGTGGTTCCCTTAATCCTTTTAAATTACATTACTAGCCTTATGGCCCACTCTAATAATGCTCAAGAGCAATTGCTTTGGTATGCCACTAGTTTCTATTGTCAATAAAACAAAAATGGCAAGGGCAGGATAAGACTAACCAGCAGGCCATTCGGATTCCCTGCTGTTTACAAAATTGTCCAAGCACCATGCTTGATAGATTGTTAAATTATTTTTAAAACACGATTAACGAATTTAGTGAAATCAGCTTATTGCGGAGAGGTTAGTATCTTATTCAGATGCATTTCCATTCCCATCCTATGAACACTGTTTCATCATTATGAATGTTAAGTATACTTTTGACCTAGAAACGAGATTATTGTGTCACGGATGATTCTGAAATTAAGTTGAAAATTTACCATGTTTGTGCTCAGTCTATCTTTTTGCTTTTTTTTATTCTGAAAGAGCACTCACATTCTGCTTAGTACTCACTTGCATAAATGTTTTTGCAGAAGACAATGTGTATAGGAACATTTCCCATTAAGGAAATGTCATAGTGTTTTTATGTATTTTTTTGTCACTACAAACAGACAATACATTTTCCTTTTGTTCAAATTCACTGTTGCCAGAACAAATTTCAAAGGGCTATGGGGCTAGCAGAAGCTACTGCACCCAACCATCATGGCTGAGTTATTTTACTTCTGATGTCCCAGGGCCCAACGAACTATGGATTCTGAGCAACTGGGCCATGTACCCCTTTAGCACCTGACTCTCAGCAGTAGTATGGATTGACCAGTCCAAGGCCCCAATAGGCAGTGGGGGTGGATGTAAGGGGGTGGAGATAGGCTCACAACTCAAAAGACATGCAGCAGCAGCAATAAATTATTGTTCAGCCAAATACTCATTTTTATGGCAAAAGATGTATTGTGTATTTACTGTCATTAGCATAAAGGAAAATATAACATCCACAGATAACTACACAGTCCTTCTGATTTTGGAGCTTTATTGTTTTGTAGACAGTGTCCTATGTCCCTCCTCGCTCTAGCCTTAGTGGCTATTCCCCATTCACTGTAGGCACCATCCAGGGTATGACCCATTAGTAGTCCAAGTCTAAGGAATCCACTCCGACTCTTTTGTAAAATCAAAACTGTTCCAGTGCTGAAGTGCTATCAAGCAAGCAAGTTTCCCTGGTGCAACGTGGCCTGAATTCAGTCTAAACAGCTCCTGTCGGATTGTAGCATCCGAAGTTCCTGAGCCTACAGGCGCTGGAGCAGCCTTAGCTGGTTCTAGTGAGTTCCCTGCATGCAGCCCAGGTGAGCTGGACTTGATGATCCCTGGGGTCTTCAGACGTGGTGTGAAGGGGTTACCATGATTACCTCACTCCTCTGGCAATGTTCAGGTCAGGTCACACTTCTTGCCAGTCCCAGTGACCCCCTCTAGCATACATGGTCAGGAATTGCCAATGTACACAGGCACCAACCTGATCCTCACAGCAGATGCCTGCATGGCGGCTGAGCCTGACATACATGGTTGCTGACTCCTCACAGTGCAAGGGGTATGACAATCCATCTACACCAGCCCCTCCTAGCATGCATGATTTTCGGTCCTTCATTGTACACAAGTTCTGACTCAATTGGTACAGCATTGGTTATAGCTCACTTTCCATGCCTCTTCATGCATATGGGGTAACCAGCACCTCACTACACATGGATTGCTGTCCGATCAGCACAATGATACCCATGGCTCACTTCACAGCGTCCCTCTCTTGGCATACAGGGATCGCTGACTTTATCCTTCACACGGGCAAAGACCTGAGTGTTGCAGCAGCTGTTTCCTCATACCTCACTTAAGGAATCCACTTAAAAAGATTTGCCACTAGACTTCACTTCCTCAAAAGCTCTCCTGTTTCTCACAGGGCACACTCGTCTTGGCAAGGAGGTGCTCCAAGCTCCAGGACAGGTGGTCTCGGATTCCCTAGGTGATTTACTCTCCCCCGGCAGGGAGACTAGTAGGCCTTGGCCACAGTCCTGGTCACAGGAGAAGTCTTGCAGAGCTTCTCTTCCTTCCACAGCCCAATTGGCTGCTTAGCAGTTGAAAATTTAGGGGAAAGGGGTCTCCAGTTATCTTTGTTATAGTCCATTTCCACACCCCCAAATGTGCTTTATGTTGGGGGTCTGATTCTTTTGAAGTGCCCACTGCTCTGCCCTCTCATCCTCTTGAAAGCAGTCTGTAACAGCAGGAGTGACTCCAAGTCTAGTAGCCCCACAACACAGGCCATGGGAGTGACTAGAGTTTACACCTGGCTGTCAGCCACAGTAATATGTGTATCAAAAAGTTAGCCCAGGTCATCAGCCCCACTTTATACCATTTGCTTATCCCCCCCATCTCCTTCCTAAGATGTGCAAGGCCTTTTTCTTCTGACCTCTTTCTTAATGAAAGAGCACAGTTTGAGTGTATAGAGGAAACCTGTCTCTTCCTTCTCCAGTATGTCCCACCTAGCTTACAGGAGTCCAACAATACACAAATCTGTCTGTGTGAATTCCTCTACCTCACTTTGTTTCACCATACAGCCCAGGGTCTCCCAAAATGAAACCCATAGTCAGACATTTATTGTGCCATTCATGGGCAACATACACCCAGCACATACAGTTAACATGCATGTATTGCACACTACTACATTCTTCATGTACTGTAGCACTAACAGGCAAACATATAATCAGCACATGCACATAACCTGCACATACTGCACAGCACTTTATCCTTCATGTCTGTACCACTTACAGGTACACATACGCCCTGCATATGTAATCAACATGCACACACTGCACAGCACTAAATTCTTCATGAACTGTATACCTTACAGACATGCATATATCCAGCACATGCATTTAACATGCCCGCATTGCACAGTACTGCATTATCCTTGTACTGTACCCTTCCCAGGCACACATACACCAAGCACATGTGGACCACTCATGCACTGAACAGCAACGCAATGTAGACCAAGGAGTGAGCTAAGCATGCCGCAGCTGAACTATGAATGAGTGAGTCTGTAGGCCTCACTCCAGTGACAAAGGTTAAAAAGGAACTGCCACCTCTATACTTGCTCTGCTTAACTACTGGTGAAGAAGGTACACTACACCACTATGAGGGTAGCATTTTGGGTACCCCTCCTGGACCACAACCTGTGAGACAGACCTATCTCATGGTGCACACTAATGATTTGTGATTGCCTATGACAAAAAAATCACTATCAGGAATCCAGATTTAAGTTTTAATAGGGTACTCAGGGCAGGGGTGCACGTCTGTTACCATATGGAGGACTTTTTCAGCCCAACAACTGTTAAAACAGATTTACTGCCCCTGGTGGGAGTGCTTCTCTGACCATTTTTAGGATTGGAAATTATGGCCCATATTTAAAAAAAGTGGTGCATCAGCTCTGATGCACCACTTTACTTGCACCCCCCACCGGTACCTAACAACACCATGGATGTGCTGTATTAAGGATACAGCGCACCATGGTGTGGACTAGCACAATAGCATCAACATTTTTGATGCTATTGTGGTCCTTTGCTGCACCAGCGTCAAAAATGTTGACGCTAGTGCAGCAAAGTGCAAGAACCATAGGTTACTATAGCAGCATCATTTTAATGCCTGCTCTGAGCAGGCGTTAAAAATGATACCAAAAATGGTGCAGTAAAATCTTTTACATTTCACTGTGCCATTTTTGCGGGCCTCTTAATGCCGGAATGTCCCCTTGAATACATTATGCCTGGCGCAGGCAAGATGTGCCACAATGGGTTACAAAGTGGCGCAATGCATGCATTGCACCACTTTGTAAATATGGGGTGGCAGAAAAGCCACTTTAGTGCCCTCTTATCATTACAAAACGACACTTTGGAGGCTCGAAGGTGGTACTAGGGGCTCTTAAATATGCCCGTACATGCAAATTGCTCTCGTAATGCCCACAATCTTTAATTTGGGTTGGTGTCAATCACCTTTTGCAGGTGCGGCCAACCTGAACTTCCTACTAGCCCACCTCATCCAGATTATTAGATTACACCAGAAATTCCACTATACTAGCGAAAAAGAAAGAAAATACATTTTGAATGCAAATTTAGCTTCTCTGAATCTGTAGAGCAGATATGCACACATAACAAAAGAGAATTATGAAGCTAATTGGCAATTAGCTGCTCAAATACCATTAAAAATGTGTCCCTAAACAATTCCAGTTTTTTAATTTGTGTGGCATGGTTTATGTAAATGAGAAATTGAGTTGCCGGTTGACTGGGGTGTGAGGCCTGGTCAAGCAGCAACCACAGTCCTTGTCAGAGTAAGGTACAAGCAAAGCCCAAATTAAGCTGTGCTCAACCCCCTGGTAGAGTGGCACTGAGTGATCAGCCTTAAATCAGAGGCAATGTATAAAGTATTTATGCAAAAATTCAATAAGTGAAACAGTGAACACACCACACAGAAATACCCCACACCAAGTTTAAAAATAGAGCCAAATTTCGTAAATAAAACATGACCAAAAACCCAATCAGTAGAACTGGAGATATACATTTTTAAATAATAAAGAGCAAAATAGCACCTAGAAGCAGAAATGGCACCAACCACACCTATCTGGTCATGCTGGACTGGTTCAAAGTCATAAGTTCAGGCTGACCACTATGGTGCGCAGATCAGATACAGTCTCAGATTGGTCCTGCTGAGGATTTACCTTCTCAGGTTTTAGTCAAAATTCCAGTTCGGGTTGGAGAGGGTCACAGGGAACAACGAGTGCCTCACGGATGGCTGGTGTCTGACGGCCAGGTTATGCAACATGCAGCATAGCACCACTATCTGGCAGACCTTCTTTGGTGAGTAGCACAGTGATCCACCTGTTAGATGGAGGCACCGGAACCTGGCCTTCAGGAGGCCAAAGGTCCTTTCAATTATCCTTCTGGTTCGCCTATGTGCCTCATTATAATGTTCTCCTGCCTTTGTCCTGGCATTCCTCATAGGGGTCAGCAGCAAAGATAGGTTTGGATAACCAGAGTCACCTGCAAATATTGAGGTACAACATTTAGCCACACACTACCCCAAACAGCCCACACCATACCCATACACCAACATATACAGGGTGGTTACCAGGGCTCACCTATGAGCCACAAAATGTGCCTCTGCAGTTGGCCCATCACATTTGGGATGCTGCTATTCCTCAGGATAAAGGCATCATGCACTGAACCAGGATACTTAGCATTGACGTAGGGGATGTACTAGTCTGAAAGGCACACCATCTGTACATTCATAGAGTGAAAACTCCTCCAAATCCTGAACACCTAGGGACAAGTACAATATGTGTTCCATCAATCACCCCAATTATGTTGGGGATATGTCCCATTGCATAGAACTCGACCTTCACTGTGGCCAAATTGTCAACCTGGGGGAAAAAAGGTAGCTGCAAATGTGTTCAATCAGGACAGACAATACTCTTGTCAGCACTATTGAGAACATTGGTTGTGACATTCCTGTTGCCAAGTCCACTGTCACTTGGAAAGAACCAGTTGCCAGGAAATGGAGTACAGATAGCACTTACACAAGACGGGGGATCCTAGAGGGGGGACAGATAGCAGATATCAGGTCAGGCTCCAATTGGGCACACAGCTCTGTGATTGTGGCCCAGTCCAGTCTATAAGTGAGGATAATGTGCCTGTTCTCCAGTGTTGCCAAGTCCACCAGGGGTCTGTACCCGGGGGTATATCTCCATCTGCTATTCATCCACAGCTGTAGCAATCTAAGTGACACAAGAGTGAGGATCCAGTAACAAACTGAACAATGGAGCTACAATAGAACTTTGCATCCTGTAAACATGTAAAGGGTCATTGTGATTTGTCAAGTATGTCCTAATTTCTCGTGTGACGCAGCATTATTCCAGGGCCTGCCCCCCTCCTGAAATGGCATCCGCCTGTCCTGTGTGGAAGGACAGGTGGAAGTGAGGTAATTCAGCTGACTTTGTGCGCCGTTGCTGGAGGCAGTCGGAAATCGCCGTGCAACTCCTCATTGGTTATAATTGGGCCCTATGGGGTACAGTGGCCAATAGTGATCTACGTTGGTGGTGGCGGTATGCACCGCCGCGGACGTGACCACCATTTTCTATCATATTCATCACTTGCTACTTGACCTTCCATAGGAGAGGACCTACACTGCATGTGCTGCTGTTACCTGTGTCTGGAACCTTCTATGGCCCGTGTGACTGGGGAAATGGCCCCAGCTTTCACTTCGGAGGAGTTGGAGAGACTAGTGGATGGGGTCCTACCCCAGTACTGACTGCTGTATAGGCCTCCAGACCAACAGGTGAGTACACTGTGAGCACGATGCATGTGGCATGAATAAATGGAGTTGTGTGTGTGAAGGACTCGTGTAAGGGGGTGGGTGGATGTCTTCTGGGTGGCGTACAGATTGGGTTACGGGGCCATTTGTGTGTAAATGGTGATGAAAACAGGTATGGTGGGCCATATGTGTAACAGGCTGGACTGTTTGTCTAAATCTATTTTCCTATGTGCATTGCCTATGCAGGTCAGCGCCCATCAAAAGAAGGGTATACGGCGTGCCATCGTCAAGGAGGTGCGGCCCTGGGGGTCTATGGCAGGTGAAGCACCCACTGTCTCAAACAGTGGGAGGATTTGAGATGCTGGGCATAGAAGACAGGGGAGGCCCAGCTGGGGATGGCCTCCCATTGAGGAAGGGGTGCCCGTTGAACCTTAACCCCACTGATGTCCCTCATACTGGCGGTGGCCTATCCTGACCTGGATGGGTGCTTGAGGGCATCACAGCAGCCACAAGGGGTTGAGTACAGTGACCATCATTACAACTTACACATGGTAGGGTGGTATCCGGGGGGTGGGGATCTGTGTCACTGGGTGCCCCGAGGCCAGGCCTGACATTGCAGCATAGGTCACCTGGCGGCTAGGGTGCAGAAGAGAAAATTTAGCTACCTAGCTCATAGGCATCCACTACTGGTCAAGGATGTGTGGGTCCCAGGTGTGATGCATTTGGCGGTGTGTGCCCCTTCCCATGCCTTGGCCGCTAACTATTTCTCTGATAGTGCAATGCATATTGCATAGGGCTGTTCCATGTGTGTTAGGGTGATGTGTACGCCAACGGTGGTGTTGATGCAGCCATTGACCAAGTGTATCCTTTGTCTCTTTCCCCCCGTTTTTGTTGTGTCATCCTGTCCTTCTGTGCATTAGCATAATCTGGTGGAGGAGCAGGGGCACCGGCAATGGAGGGAACAGCATCCCACAGGTCCCAGGAGGCAGAGTTCACCGACACTGAGGGCACCAGTGGGTTGGAGGGTGAGGGGAGCACCACAGCGGAGACTGGAGGGGACAGTTCTGACCCAGATACCTCCTCTGATGGAAGCTCCCTGTTGGTGGCAGACACTTTTGTGACCACCCCAGCTACAGGTACAGCCGCCACCCCCATACCAGCACCACCCTCCCAGCAGCATCTCATCGTGCTGCCCATGCCTGCTCACCCAGGAGGGTGGGCATGTCCATCGCCCCAGGCACCTCAGGCCCTGCCCCAGTGAGTCCTGCTGGCAGCCCAGATGCAACAATCTAATGCATTCCTGGAGGGCATTCACTCTGGATTGGTGGCCCAACAGAGATCAATTCAGGCTCTGACCTCCTCTCTGATGGCAGCCATTGTTCCTGTTACTACCGTCCCACCTCCAACTTCCACTGCCCAGTCCCATTCCCCTCAACCCCAACCTATCCCAAGCACACATACAGACGAGCATGCACACAGGACAACACCCAGAAGTGTCACAGGCAAACACAAGCATGACACTTCATCCAACAGACACTCATACAAACACCATCCAGTTGCAGACACACCAACATCCACTATTTCCACTGTCTCCCCCTCCTCCTCCACCTCCCACCCAGTTACATCCACACTCACACCTGCATGCACTACATCATCATTCACTACCAGCATCACCACACCAAGCAGAACACACACCTCACTGGCAGACACCTCCACAACAGCCATGCACACGTCCCCTGTGTGCTCTCCCACTGTGTCTGTCCCCCCATACTAGAGTACACAAACGCAAGCACTCAGACAGTCAACAGCCAACCACCTCACAACAGCATACAGCCCATGCACCTACACCCAAAAGCAGCAGACAGACACCTCCAACAACCACTCCCTCATCCTCCACTCCCATTCCTTCTCCCTCTTCCCACCCCAGTGTCCCTAAAAAACTGTTCCTATCCAACATTGACCTCTTCCGTAACCTCTCCCCTGTCCTGCACGTATGGCCAGGGTAGGAAGAACCCAGCCAAGCACCTCAGCCACACAGTCCTTGGGCCCAGTCGTCACCGCACCCACTCGTGGTTGTAAGGGATCCAGGCCATGTGTCCTGAAGGGGAAGGAGCCTGCACCAGCCAGCCTAAAGGGGAAGGAGACTGCCACAGCAGGCAAGAAGGGAAAGGAGGGAAAGGGAAAGAAGCCTGCACCTGCCACCCTAAAGACCAAGGAGCCTGCACCAGCAGACAGTAAGTCCAAGGAGCCTGCCCCTGAAGGCAGGAAGACCAAGGGGCCTGCCCCAGCAGGCAGGAAGACCAAGGGGCCTGGACCAGGAACTCTGACGGAGCCCCCACCACTTACCATGGTTGTACAGACATCCAAGGTTTCAGGGGATGGGCAGGAGCCTCCCCCACCAGCACCACCACCACTGTGCAGCCATCTGAGGTTGCAGGGATGGCCAGGAGCCTCCACCCACCAGCAGCACCACCACTTTGCAGCCTTCCGAGGTTGCAGGGGACGGGCAGGAGCCTCCCCCCATCAGGAGCACCACCACTGTGCAGCCGTCACTGCTGGCAGACGGTATGTAAAACTGCCTCCATGGCCTGCTGTGCGGCCTGCCTCCTCCAAAACCAGTGGGCGGGACACCAAGCTGAGAGACTGTGGCCTTGCACTTCCCAGGATCAAGCACAGGGCATGTTGCCCCCTCCAGAACCAGTGGGTATGACACCCAGCTGAAAGACTGTGGCCCATCACTCCCCAGGTTCAAGCACAGGATATGTTGCCCCCTCCAGAACCAGTGAGCAATTAACCCACCTGAGAGACTGTGGCCTTGCAGTCCCCAGGACCAAGCACAGGGCATGTTGCCCCCTCCAGAACCAGTGGGCGTCACCCACCTGAGAGACTGTGGCCTTCCACTCCCCGGGACCAAGCACAGGGCATGTTGCCCTCTCCAGAATCAATGGGCAAGCCACCCACCTGAGAGACTGTGGCCCATCACTCCCCACGATCAAGCACAGGGAATGTTACCCCCTCCAGAAAAAGTATGAACCAGTGAGCAAGTCACACACCTGAGAGACAGTGGCCTTGCACTCCTGAGGACAAAGCACAGGGCATGTTGTCCCCTCCAGAACCAGTGGTCTTGTTATATCTCCCAGCTGAGGTGCCTCCGACCCCTGTCCCCCTGAGGTGCCTGCCTATTTACCAACTGATGCCCCTGCAGTGTTCTCTCAGTGTTGAAGCTGGCGACATGTGTGGCCTTGGACTCTGGCCTGAGGCCATGTGGCCTACGCAAATTGTGGACTGGGCTGTGTCCCTTTTTCTGTACATATGCATACATCTATTATCTTGACTAACTTATTTTTCATACTGTGTTGATCTCATTACATTCTATTTTGTGAAATCGTTTTGTCCTTGCATTATTCAGCCGATTTAGGGGGAGTAACTTGCTTTCTTGTGCATCTGGTTGTGTGTATGAGGTGTGTGTTGTTCGTGTGTATGTCTCTCTCTCCCCCCCTTGTGTGCTAGGCAGCTGTACTCACCGTCGTCGTCTTTGCCGGCATTGGTGTTCCTGGTGGAGCAGAACGTAGAATATCATTGGAAAGACACGCAGTTTAGGATCCATGGCGGCGTGGTTGTTCCCTGTGTCTCCAATGGTGACTCCTTTCCCTTCTGAGCTCAGTTTCCGCCAGGCTTTTGATGTCATTGGTACTGCCCTGGAAAAGGTGGCAGTTTGCAGGGTCCTAATATGGCGGGCGGAACATTGACTTCTGCCTAGCTGTATGTGGCTACCGCCGTGGTGGCTAATGTTTCCGCCCTGTCGGTCGGTGTGGTACATTGGCTGTCTATCAGAGATCTTTCTTCCATGGTCATAATTTGGTGGCAATTACTGCCGGCCTGTTGGTGGCATTACTGCCGGCCTGTTGGCGGTATTACTGCCACTTTATCACCGACCGCCAGGGTCGTAATGAGGGCCCAAATGTCTAAGGGAAGAAAATGCCAACTTTCTAAAAGTGGCATTTTCAGAACTGTAATTTAAAATATGACTTGACCACAAGTTAAAGTTTTAAATTGTGATTCCATATATCCCATGCCTGCACAGTAATTCATCCATGTGTAGTATTGACTGGCAATACATGATAAAGTAAGTTAACTCAAGAGATAAATGAAATGAAGAAATAGAGCACCGTATTGATGCTTTCAAAAGTAATTCTAAAGCTGAACAAAATAGTACACATGAATGAATTTCTGTGCAAGCAACTGTGGTATATCTGCAGATATTTTGCATGGATCTGTTTTTCACTCTAGCTGGTGTATACCCAATTTGCGAATCAGATTTGGCAACTTTATTTGCAACATTTTGAAACGATACATAGTATCTGAGTTAGAGGCGTGTCCTCTGCATTTCCTAAAATGTATGTAACACTCACCTCCTGGCTGCTACATTGTGAGTAGGCAAATCATCCAAAGCTGGGGGGTGCACGCACACATTGGTGTGCCTCTTCTGCTTTCTCTTTCAGCATGCAGATGCCACGTGGTTTTGTCATTATCCCACTGGACAGGAGAAAGTCAGATGCGAGGGGGTGTGTCTAGAGGTATTGAGAGGTTCTCTTTTCATCATCAATTCATGGTTAGTTAATTACCACTGATGGTTTCATTTTTACTGTATTTGTTCATCAGATACTAGAAATTAGATGTGACAAATTATTTATTTAGAACACATCTTTCAGATCATTAGGTTTGTTTACAATACTTTTTTTGTTATTAGCCTGTGCAAGTGGTTGCATCATTTAGTTCTAGCTTCATTGATTTTTGACATTTTTAACAGTCACTCTTAACAGGTCTGAAAGCATATATTTTGATGCATAGGTTGCTCCATACGAAGCCCTGATGAAGACCCACACAGATGATTAAAAATCATGCATTTCTGTTGCTCTCTTTACATTGCATGTAATGAATCTCGGTTTCTTTGGGCGTCAGAGGAGAGTCAATGTTTGCCCATCTTTCAGAGACTTTAAACCATAAATGTTTGGACAGGCTGATTATAGAATTTGAATTTGATCCTGCCTTTTGTTTATTTGTACAGTCACTGTTTACATGATCCACTGCATGAGCACCTTTTCACTTTGTACCTATGGAGCATCTTTTACATTGATATGGGCTACTTCTGATACAATAACTATCTGAATATTTGAGATGCATGGAGTCATATAGACCTATGTTTGTTTCTTGTTTGTTTCTTCTTTTGTGATTTATTCTTCATGTTATGTGTGCTACGTTTTGCTCCCACGGAACCATTTGTGTTTAAGTAGTACCTTTTACATACATCATACACTGCCCTCTGGGCTGTACAGGGCCTAGCCTAGGGGGTGACTTATACATTTAAAAAAAGAAGGTGTGGGTCTGGCAAATTGTTTACTTTACCAGGTCAAAATGCCAGTTTGAAACTGCACACACAGTCCCTGCAGGCTTGAGACATGTTTTAAGTGTTACATAAGTGGGTGGCACAATCAGTGCTGCAGGTCTACAAGTTGCATTTCATTTGCCATTCCTGGACACTTGTAGTGCCAATTTACTAGAGACCTAAAAATAATGTAAATATGCTAATTGGGTATAAGCCAATATTACTATGTTTTAAGGAGAGAGCACAAGACCTGTAGCACTGGTTAGCAGTGGTAAAGTTTGCAGAATCCTAAGGCCAGAAAAAATGAAGTCAAGAAATAAGAAGGTCCAAAGGTAAAAAGGTAGGGAGCTACACCAAGGATGCAAGGCCTAACACTTACCTTTATAGGAAGTTCAGATTACTGCTAAACTTTAGGAAGACTGCACTGAAAAAATATGTTATTATATGTTATGACGTGGGGCACATTTTGCCATGTAGCTCAAAGGCATTTGATTTTAATTTAAGAGGTGTGGCAGCAGATTCTATCAGTTGGATCATTTGATGAATTACAGTGCTCCAATGTCATTAGGCTGTATGCATATCAACTACCCCCAAGCAGTGGATCTGCCCTTCTATATCAAGTTAGCATGAAGAGAAATCAGTAAGCAGATTAGCAAAATAAATAGAGCAAGTGGATCACGTTGTGGGTTTGGCTGGGTTATGGGTTTGTTTATGGGTTTGTTTCTTTTGTAGTGACCCAGTAAACGAATCATGGAACTTGCTGTTCTGCAACAGATAGTTCTATGTGTTTCTAATGAAAATAAAATATGCAAACCAGTTCTGATCATTCTTTTTCAAGGAACCATTTACCACATATATTTCATACTGAATGCAATCCACCAGGATGACAAAACACTCTGAGGCTGTATTACACATGGTACTCCATGGGTGCAAAGGGCGTGTATGTCGGCTTTTTGCATCCCCATGTCATTAAGGTGTTACAGAAGGGGCCTCAGATGTTTGTGCAGCCCCTTCTGTACAACTGAAGCTGCTCCTCTGTATTCCACTGAATGTGCTGCCACCTGGGTATTTATTGTAATAGGGCATACACTACCTGTTTGCGCTGGAGCACTTATTTAAAGGTGTGTCCTGGAGTGATCAAGAACAGTGTGCCATATGTTATATGAGCCCTAATGTTTGTCCATCTTCACAAGGTATGTAAGGAATTTGTTTATTTTTATTTATCTTTTTTCCACCTCCCAATCCACACACTTTCTTTTTTCAGGCTGTTCCTCACCTGAACTACCATGCTTTTTCCCATACTACCTTCAAAGCTTCTTTTTCCTCTTGCTTCCTTCTCCACCATCAACTTCCCCCTGTGTCTTTCTTGTTCTTGTTTTTGTAGGGAAGGGTCCACTGTTATTGCCTTAAGATTGATTTTTTTCTCCTCACCCTAAGACGATGGCTATGTTTTAATGCCTGCTCTTCACTTTCTCCTTGTGTGACCACAAGCTTCCCACCGCCAGTTTTTAACCCCCTCAGTTCCTAATTTGTGGTTACTTTATTTTTCTTCTGCTCCTCATCTTCTGCCACCATTTTCTTCTTTTCTTCCCTTCCTGTCTTATTTTTGGGTTTTATTTCCTGGTCACTGTAGGCATACAAAAGTAACTATAGGAACCAGTACTTTCTATTTTAAATAATTCTATTTGATGTTTTATTTTTTCTTTAGGTATTATAAGAAGTATTTAGAGGATTTCTTATGATTTTACAGGCCCAAGAATTGAAACTCTGGATTGAAACCCAGACCCAGTAATTGTTTTTTTCATGAAAATCTTATTTTCCTGAAGACATATGTTGTCATTATGACACTTTCTCAAACTCAAAAATTAGGTTTTGTGAGGCCTGGGTTTTTCAGGATGGCATTGTTCATTTTGCATTTTGTCACAATGATGGAATACCACAACTGGTTTGTTCTGTGGACGATGCCACCGAGAATCTGTGGAAGAATGCAATTTTGGTTGGCAATTGAGAAAGGCTGTGTCTTTATCACTAGTTAGTCCACTGGGCAGCAAAGAGGTCACAATCAGGCCTTTGGGAGGGTGCATCAGGCAAAGGTGATCTCACTGTATATGGCTAGGTGGAAACACAATGGATATTTAGGGAAGTAGTGGAGCACTGGGCAACCAGGGAGAAGACAGGAGAACAAAGGATAATTGAATGTGACAATGATTGCAGAGGACCATTCTTGGGAAGGAGCCATTCTGAGCTAGGCAACAAATACAGGTAAGGTGTAGCGCCAGAACAACCACGATGCAGAAGGATTACCAGGGCAGGGACTTGCAGTACAGCCAAGGACAGAAGGGTGACACAGAGGAGGTAATGAAATCAACAGAACTATAGGGAACACTGAGAGGTTTATTAGGATAAGGTTGGAGGAAAGATGTTTTTAAATTAGGGCATTGGGAAAGCTAAAATGCATTGGGATCAAAGGAAGAGAAAGATGAGTGAAGTTTATAGATTACAAGGGGATGGAAGCATTGATGTTGTAATTAGCACCCACAATAGAGGCATTGAGGACCAATTAGCCACACTTGCAAAAATAAAGGCTGATCAGAAGCAAATATATAGGAAACTGCCAATCTGGAAAATGGGAGTGGATGGCTGGAGAAAAAGAGGAGCAGTAATGAGAGGAGGTGTCAGGAACATTGAGGCAAGGCCTCTCAGACTACTTCCACGGCTAGACCCCCACCACATACAACAATTTCAAACCCAAACCCTTCACCCGATTACCACACAGAATGCTGCAGCCATCATGTCATCCATCCACTCTGGGGCACCCACCGACCCCTGCCCCCACCGGCTTTTCAACCATGTATCCAACACTATTAGCATGGAACTAACCCACACTTCAACACCTCCATCTCCATGGCAGCCTTCCCTGACACATGGAAGCATGCAGAGCTCCTAAAGAAGCTCTCTGCCAACCCCAGCAACCTCAAAAACTACAGACCCATCTCCCCTTCCAGGCCAAAGTGCATGAGAAAGCCATCACCGACTACCTCAAACAAAACCACCTTCTCGAAACCTCACAATCAGGATTCTGGGCCAACCACGGAATGGAGACTGCACTGATCACCACCATGGATGACATCAGGGCCCTCCTTGACTGAGGAGAGTCAGCAGCTCTCATCCTTCTGGACCTCTCCGCAGCATCTGATACAGTCTCCCACCACACTCTCCTCAACAGGCTCCAAGACATAAGCATTCAACAAAACGTCCTCAAGTGGGTCATCTCTTTCCTCTCAGACTGCACAGAGCATCCACCTTCCTCCCTTCACTTCTATGCCCAACAACATCACCTGCGGTGTAACCCAAGTATCCTTTCTCAGCCCAACCCTGTTCAACATCTACCTGACCCCTCACAGACATCGTCATATCCTACTGACTCCATATAGTCTCCTACACTGATAACACTCAACTAGTCCTCTCACTCACTGAAGACCCCCCACAACGTGAAAGCCAACTTCCGTAATGCCATAACCAATGGAGCAACATGGATAAAAAACAGCTGCCTCAAACTAAACACCAACAAAACGGAAGTCCTGATCTTCGGCAAGAACACCTCCATATGGGACCACAGCCAGTGGCCAGCACAACTCAGAGCAATGCCCTCTCCATCAGACCATGCATGAAACCTCAGCATCATCCTCAACTGCCAATCCATGAATTGACAAGTAAACTCAGTTGCTTCCTTCTGCTTCTACATCTTCCATATGCTCTGCTGAATCTTCAAATGGATCTCATCTAACACAAGAAAGACAGTCATGCATGACTTGGTCACCAGCTGCCTCGACTATGGCAAAATTTTCTACGCTGGAGTGTACTCCCAGCTACTTAAAAGACTTCAGACTCTACAGAACACCGCAGTCAAACTCATCCTCATCTTCCCAAAGCACTCAAGCATCACCCCACACCTCAGGAATGTACACTGGCTCCATGTTCAGAAGAGTTGCCAATTCAAAATCCTCACACTTGCAGACAAGGCTCTCCACAACCTAGGGCCATCGTACATCAATATTCAACTGAGCCTCTAAGTCCCAGCAACACAACTGCACTCTGCATTGCTAAACCTCGTACACACAACCTGCATCCATCACAGATGCAGTGGAAGCCTCTCCTTCTCCTATACAGCAGCCAAGTCCTGGAACAGCCTGCCCCTCGATCTTTGAACAGCTCCCTCCCTGGCGGACTCAGAAGGAGACTCAAGATGTGGCTTTTTGACAGAGGCACAGCACCCTCAGTGCCCAGATACCCTTAGAGATAAAAGCGCTGCGCTTAATAAAAGCTATGATTGATTGATTCATTGAAAGCACTGTAAACCTGCTGAAAATTGTTTGCATCATAAAAGACCATTTGACTTTTACAGATCCCAGCATATCTATTCTCTCTCCAGTCTTCTTTATTTTATTATTCTAGTCCAAATCATCTTCCTTTCATTCACACCACAATTTCCTTTACAATTTTCCTTTTTCCAAATTATTTTACTTTACTTTTTCTACACACACAGCTGTAAGTGTATATAAAAACTATGGGCCTAATTCAGTGTTTGGATAATGGGTTAGTCTTTCACAAAGGAAGCGGGTAGCCTCACCACGGTATTGCAATGCATTATTTCCTATGGCACTTGTAATAAGACAGATAGAATATTTGTCATGTTTGGGTTGGAGTTACCCACCTCCTCTCTTATGCCGGCAGCAGCGCGGACGTGACGCTGGTGCCGAAGGCGTGCCCCTCCGCGCCCGTCCACGGCGAGACCCCGCTCATCGCCAGACCCCCTGGCCAACATGCCCCCGCACCACCATTCACCATTACACTGCCGCCGAACTCCGCGCCCTCAATCCAGGACGCACCTCTATCTGCTTCCAGTCCACTCCAATGCGCACCAGAGGACCCTTTTCCTGCAAAACCTGCAACTTCACCTGCAGCCTAACCCCCGAACACCATATCAAAACAACAGACAGCCACCTAAGATGCATCCTGTTGAACACCTGCTCTGTCCACAAACATGCAATTGAACTCTGGGGCTTACTGACCACACACTCGCCCGACATCGCATTTCTCACTGAAACCTGGGTGAACTCCGCCTCAGAACCAGACATAGCCATAGCCATACCAGAAAACTACAAGATCACCAGAAGAGACCACAGCAACAAACCAGGAGGAGGAATCGCCATAGTCCACAAAAACACCATAAAAGTCTCCACCAACTCCGACGACACCATCAAATCTGCCGAACACCTCCACTTCACAATCCACATGAACGACAACAACACACTCAGAGGAACACGGGTCTACAGACCCCCTGGCCCCAGACCACAATTCTGTGATGACATCGCCGACACCATCAGCTCCCAAGCCCTCATCTCAACGGACTACATCCTCCTCGGCGACCTGAACTTCCACCTGGAAAATAACAATGACACCCTACACCACCAACCTAATCGACTACCTCACCAACCTCAGCCTCAAGCAACTCGTCACTTCACCCACCCACTCCGCAGGCCACACACTCGATCCCATCTTCTCAGCCAGCAACCATATCTCCTTCAGCCACACCACCGAACTCAGCTGGACAAACCACTGATGCATCCACTTCTCCTGCCAGAAACCAGTCACCCACCACCACCGCACACAACCTCCCCGACACAACTGGAGCAAAATATCAACAGATCAACTGATCTCTACCCTCGCCAGGGCCCCCCCCAGGGACCCCAGATCCAAACACAGCCACCACAAACCTGCATCTCTGGAAAGAAGACTGCACCAACACCCTCGCACCACTCAAAAAACACCCTGACACCCCCCACAGAATCAAGGCAAGCTGGTTCACCCCAGACCTACAGGAATCCAAAAGGCTATGTTGCAAAATGGAAAAAACCTGGCACCTTGACCCCACCAACACCAACTACATCGCCTTCAAAGATACCCTACCCTAACACCACCAACTGATTCGCACCACCAAAAGTACCCACTTCAAAAACCGCATTGACACCAAGGCCCACAACAGCAAAGAGCTCTTTGGCATCATCAAAGAGCTCTCCTCACCCAGGACCTGCTCCAATGAACCACCGCCAACACAGGAACTCTGCAACTCACTTGCAACTCACTTTTGTGGAAAGATAGAAGAAATCCACAACAGCTTCAACCCCCAGACCCACCAGCTAACCACAAACACCTACGAACCCAACGCTCCAAGCAACACCCACTTCCTCCACACCTGGACTCCTGTCAACATAGAAGACACCACCAACGCCATGGCCTCCAACCACTCCGGATCACCATCCAACCCCTGCCCACACCATATCTTCAACAAAGCTAACAGCATCATCGCTCCCCATCTCTGCAACACCATCAACAGCTCCTTTGAGTCAGCCACCTTCCCAGAGAGATGGAATCACACAGAAGTCAACACCCTGCTGAAAAAACCTAAGGCAGACCCTGAAGACCCCAATTACTACCGATGATCTCTATCCACCCCTTCCCAGCCAAGGTCATCTAAAAAATCGTAAACAATCAACTATTCCGATTCCTGGAAGACAGCAAGGCACTCGACACCTCACAATCTGGATTCCGCAAAAACCACAGCACCGAGAAGGCACTCATTGCTGCCACAGATGACATCAGGACCATGCTCGACGAAGGAGAAACAGCTGCACTTATCCTCCTGGACCTCTCCGAAGCCTTCGACACGGTATGTCATCAGACTCTCCGCAAACGCCTCCACAACGCTGGAATCCACAACAAAGCGCTGGATTGGATCTCGTCATTTTTCACGGACAGAACCCAGAGAGTCCGCCTCCCGTCGTTCTTGTGAGAAGCCTCCGCAATCACCTGTGGCGTCCCCCAAGGATCCTCGCTCAGCCCCACCCTCTTCAACATCTACATGGCCCCCCTCGCCAACATCGCACAAACATACCACATCAATATAATATCCTACGCAGACGACACCCAGCTGATCATCTCCCTCACGAAAGACCCCACAACAGCAAAGGACAACCTCCACAACAGACTTCACGCCATCGCCAGCTGGATGGAATCAAGCCACCTCAAATTAAACACAGACAAGACAGAAATACTCATCTTTGGCACCAACCCTTCAGCTTGGAACGACTCCTGGTGGCCCACCTCCCTAGGATCCGCACCCTCACCCACCACCCATGCACGCAACCTGTGCTTCATCTTGGATTCCACACTCAGCATGACCCGGCAGGTCAATGACGTCTCCTCTTCCTGCTACAACATCCTCCGCTTGCTCCGCAAAATCTTTAAGTGGATTCCCATCGACACCAGGAAAACCGTCACCCACGCCTTGGTCAGCAGTAGACTGGACTACGGAAACGCCCTATATGCAGGAATAACAAACAAACTCCAAACAAAATTGCAAAGAATCCATAACGCGTCTGCCCGCCTTATCCGAGACGTCCCACGCTGTAACCACATCTCACCCCACCTCAGAGACCTACACCGGTTACCAGTATCAAAGAGGACCACCTTCAAAATCCTCATCCAGGCACACAAAGCCCTCCACAACACAGGTCCTATCTACCTCAACGACAGACTCACCTTTCACACCGCCACCCGCAACCTTCGCTCCACCAACCTTGCACTTGCCTATATCCCCCAGATTCGCCGCACCGCTGCCGGAGGAAGATCCTTCTCTCACCTAGCCGCCAAGACCTGGAGCTCCCTACCTCTCCACCTCCGCCTGACTCAAGACCTCCTCTCATTCAGGAAACACCTCAAGACTAGGCTTTTCAACCAGTAGCTTCCCCCCCCAGCGCCTTGAGACCCTAACGGGTGAGTAGCACGCTTGATAAATCTTTGATTGATTGATTGATTGATTGACCTTCTAGACTAAAACTACAAAACCACATAGAGCTCTTGATCTGTGAACTCAAGGCAAGACACCTGAGGAGAACGTTTTGTGCAACCTCCCAGATGGAAGAAATGAGAAGGATCATACATGACTATTGTGCCATAGATTTTCATCCCTGACGTACACATCTGCTCCATCTGAGAAAATGTACATCATCCGTGTCTGTGCATCAAATGCACCTTGAACTGAAGGATTCGAAAATTCACCACAATAGTCCAATATTGTAATGATGACATGTAAAGCTTCCTAGCATGCAGTGATAGGGAAAGGCCTATTCCTGTGGGGTTTTATCTAAGGAAATATTGTGATTACTTTCCAGCAATCCTCTTTCCAGACCATGGAAAGACTCACTAAATCAATCTGCCATCAGGTTTTTGTGACCTGGAAGATAAGCTGCTTTGAAAGATCACATATTATGTTCTGCACATGCGAATATCAACTGGAAAATCTGAACTAGAAGGTGACATCTGAACATCTAGATCCCCTTCACAACTGATGCAGTCTTTCTCCACTTGATTATGTGTTTGCACCAAAACTGCTTTCCCCTAAAGAATTGAGGCAGAACCTTTAAAATTTTGAACATTTCCAGTCATTTCTCTGGTCTTTTTTTCTCAGTGAAGATTGGTAACATTGTAACTCCTGATCTCGAACTGCAGCCCCACTCACTTGCATCTGATGTGAGTGTTCTTGGTTTTGGAGAAGCAAGAGATACACCTTTCTACAGGTGTTATCTCACTAGCCACTAGGCCAAAACACCACTACTATAACAAAACTTGAGGGTACCCCACAAAGTACATGTAGGGGTCCCCTCTCTGGACTCACTAGGAGCTCTGAGGCCAGGACACTCTGCTGAGAGGGCCGCCTGGAGCTTGCCTCCCCCCCGCTGCACTGCAGGGACTTTTGTTATACCACTGCATAGCACTGTAGGCCATTGGTGTCACAGGGATGAAGGATGAAAGTTTGCAAGTACTGAAAGTTTGGAGCAACTGAACCACCAGCAGGCTGATATGAGCACAAGCCCAATGAACTATTTCATTTGTGGTGGCCTTGATTCCCTGAATTCTCACCCACTCTCTAGCTTAAGCAAATGAAAGGGGAAACCGATAAGTATGGTGTTCTTGGGAGTGTCAGGTAAAAAAATAAATCCCTTTTTCAGGTAGAAAAATTAATCCCAGGATTTTTTTATGAACTGTGAGTCAAATAAATGTAGATCCTAGACTGAGAAGAGATTAGACTTTTAGCAGTTGAGTAAGAACCCTGTGAGGAAGTGAATTATTAGTCTGGGTAGATTGTATACCTGCAAGTAATAATGTGTTTGTCCTTGTTAGGTCAAGTAAAGGTTTAAGTAACTTAAACCTGGCTCAATCCGAGGTAGCTATAGCACAGTGCAGACAGGTTTAACTTAGCTAAATGTGAAAAGAATTCAAAAGTACCAAAACAGTCAAAAAGTAAAAAAACGCAACATAACAAAAATCACATTCCATTTATTAGAAATAGAGATTATTTTCATGAACAAAATGACATCAAATCAACAAAAATGTAATAAAGGAGCTGGAGATATAAATGTACGTTTTTGAATGAAAATAGGGCAAAAAAGTATTAACTAGCAACCGTAGTCAATTGGTTGAGCATGACCTCACATGAGCACTATTTAAAGCCAATTGCAATGCTGCACAGGTCTGACCAAATTTGACCCAGTCAGAAGTATTACCTAATTCGCTTGCAATAGAAAGGATTAGGTTTCTTCTCTAACAGCATTCTTCCTTAATCTAAGGATGCTCTGATATAGGGTTCTGCAACTTCAAACCACATCCTGATATCTGGGTTTTTTCTTCAGGGCAGATAACAACTGGTTAGGTTCTTTGGTACAGTCGGAATCAAATCACTTAGCCGGTATTCTCCTCCCAAATTTAATTGGGACCAGAAATAGTTCATAAGCCAAACAACAGTTCCTGGCAAAGATCTTAAGGAGCTTGGTGCCACAGCCCGGCTTGTAATCATCAACTAAACATTGTAAAAAATCACAGAGTGAAAAAGCCACAAACTGAGTCATGAAGGCGGTTTCACCTATCTTCGATCAATTCCTAATCACCCCATGGTTCCTGGAGAATGATAAAGGGAGAGGTTTGCTTCATGAAGGCCTTAGTAAAAAAGAGCGAGCCATGCAGTAAGCCAGAAGTCTGTGGTTGCTAAGTGGTGAGTCAGCAAGGATATATTCCATTACCTATCCCCTCAATGTCTATGATAAAAGAATGACACCTACGTGGTTTGGGGTGCCCATCTGGTCATAGGTGGGTGTGGTGTCTAGTACTAAACTCAGGGAGTCATAGGAGAAGATTAAATTGAGTTTGGCCTAGCAATGTGTTAAATTATTCCCCCAGACAGCTTTCAGCAAAGTGGGCAAGAGAATACCCAGTGTCATCTTGCGGGCCGGAAGCACTGGCTGAAAAAAACTAACACGGTCTCATATTGAAGTCTCCCAATATTGCCACAACATAATCTGTTTGTATGTTGCATATACACTTCTCAATATCCTTAAACAGTGAGACTGCTAGGTCAATGTTACAGGTATCAAAAACATTATTCTACAAGTTTATTAATAACAATCGAGTTGATTGCCACTGAACCAAAATCATCTGGTAATACACAGAACCACAATGTGACTGTGTTACCTGGACAAGGAGAAAAAGGGAGATAACGGTAACAAGGCTCTCCTTGGCCATGCCCATAGCTACTGCAATGGATTGTGTGAAGTAGATAGTATGCCCATCCATGAAAACCAGGTCTGTGAGCCATGTCTCTTGTACGTAAATGACTGCATAGCAATCAATGAATTTAATCCAGGTGTGCCCACCCCACTTGCTTCTCAAACCCATGACGTTTCATGAGGCTAGCAATATTGACTAGATTTTAACACATCCAGGTCCGTAAAAGGGAGTGGGCCTGTCACTGTTAAACAAAAGAGGCATGATATCGCGACCAGTCTTGGAGGTCCCATGCTCTGGCAACTAACAAGCAAGTGTCAATTTGAGGTCGTCACGTTGGAGAGTCAGTCCAATTGATCCAGGTGTAAAATGGGAGTAAATCTGTAAGAGGTATGGGCAGGATTTCCAGGCAGCAATAGTGAGGACACACCCACCTGTGGTTTGTAAAAATATCCAAGTGTAAATGCTGCAATCACTGCTGGTAGGGGCCGAGCGAAATTTTACTTTGTCAAAATGTCCTTGGTCACCGTTCTGTTGATAAAATTAATCACAAAACAATCAGGGGTATCAGGTCTGGGAGTGTTGCCCACCAAAGGGACTCTTCTAATAAGGTTAATTTGACTATGAAGTAGTACAGGAACTTCCAGTCTTTTATTGGGCCAGTGAACCACCTTTTTAATCAGTTGTTTGTGGTCCTCTTGCACGCCAATGCTTAGTGGTGGAACATTTTTCAATATTACCACAAAGGGAGTCACCTGGGGTGGGAAATGCAGAGTTTGCACCCTGTGAGGTGGGGAGAGCGGAGTGAGGCCAGCGCTAATGTTCCTGATGATTTGGCGCCCTAGAGGCTGGGGTCGTATCTCACTGCTGGTTCTAGAAGAATCCTTCTTGTCCGGCCAGGGCACCGTGGTAGGCCTGTCCTGTTTAGGACTCCCTTCTCTTCCCAAGGGATTAGCAACAGGACCAACAGGAGGCATAGACAGTACCAAATGGGGCGGCACTGTTGATACTACCTGTAGAAACAGGCAGCTGTAGGCTTTCTAAACAGTGCACCAACACGGCATCTCTTAGTTTTGCCAATGCTTCCTCCACCTCTTCCAAGAGGATCAAAATAGGGGCCATTATACTTGTAAAAGAAGACATGACAGACTTGCATACTTACCCAGCTATGCCCGGTAGAGTTATTCGCTCCTAGGGGTCCAGGACACTGTTGCCACCTATCGACCCTCTTTCTCTTATCGCCTAGGCTTCTGGTCTTCCCTGTGATGTATGGGCTGAATAATGAGTGGCCACTCCAAGAATGGTCAACACGCTCTATGGCCATAGTGTCATCTGGAACATCTGCACCAGAGGTGTTGTTAGGGCATTGCAGCTCGGAATTGGCACAGATGAGTCTTTGTATGGGACAAACATAATGTCCAAGGTTTTGGGCTCTGGGGGGACACATGGTTGCTTAGGGTCCAGCTCTGACATAGGTGTCATGGACAGGCACCGTGTTGCGAGATCAAGTTCCCTACTAATATCCTCTACGGCCCACTGCAGGAAGCCATCGAAGGGAGTGCCAAGTGTTGCTTTGCTAGAGTCCACTCTCCTATTGCCCATGGTAAACCAGCACCAAATGAAGCCTAGCATCTGATGACTGAGCAAAAATCAACCGCTGACAGGGTCAGGGTGCAAATGAGGTGCAGATAAGGGTGCAGATAGGATCAATGTAAAAACACAAACTTCTCAGTACCTTTAGTTACAGGTGAATAGGGGTGTGGCCCAGCCCAGCCTCCTCTGAGTAATGATGGGCAAAGATAGGGAGGTCTAAGCACACACCCGGGTGTGTCCTGCACACGTTCCGCACTGAGGAAAGCGTATGTGCTAAAGAGCGTGTGAATAGTCTCTGGCCTTGCCTGGTACACATGCAGCAGTCTGGGGGATGACGTCTCATCCCAGTGCCATAGGAGCAGCAAAGAAAGTACAGACAGGGAACCTCTTGCGGTGAGAGTCCATGTTGCGGGAAGCATATGCTAAAAGGAGTGCATTAATAGTCTCTTGACCTTCCTGGTACACACGTGGCAGTCTGGGGGACAAAGTCCCACCCCAGCACCATAGGATCAGCAAAGAAAATGCAGGCAGGGAACATTTATTATGTTTTTTTTGGCACACAGAGATTAAGGGCCAGATGTAGGAAACCTTTTGCATGTCGCAAACTGCGAAAAACCCAGTTTGCGGCGTGCAAAAGGCCGAACGCGATGCTCATCCTCAAATTGCGAGTCGGTACCGACTCGCAATTTGAGGATGCGACTCGCAAATAGGAAGGAGTGCAACCCTTCCTATTTGCGACCTCATCGCCATGCTGAGTTGCTTTGTGACCGCGAATGCGGTCGCAAACCAACTCGCAGTTACCACCAGTGTCACACTGGTGGTAACTCATTCGCAAAAGGGAAGGGGTCCCCAGGGGACCCCTTCCCCTTTGTGAGTGCCGAAACATTTTTTTTTTCAGAGCAGGCAGTGGTCCTATGGACCACTGCCTACTCTGAAAAAAACGAAACCAAATGGTTTCGGAATTTTTTCTTTTTGCAACTCGTTTTCCTTTAAGGAAAATGGGCTGCAAAAAGAAGAAAAAAAACTGCTTTATTGAAAAAGCAGTCACAGACATGGAGGTCTGCTGACTACAGCAGGCCTCCATCCCTGTGAGTGCAGGGACTCGCTATGGGGTCGCAAACTGCGACCCACCTCATTATTATTCATGAGGTGGGTCTTTGCGACCCCATAGCGAGTCGCAGAAGGTGTCTGAGACACCTTTCTGCATACAATTTTGCAAGTTGCGAATTGCGAGTCAGTCAGACTCGCTATTTGCAAGTCACAAAATGTTCTTTTGCTACATCTGGCCCTAAGTAATTTGCCCAAAATCACAGGATGTTGTGCCAATGCCGCGACTCGAACCCGGCTACCCAGTTCCAATATCAGCAGCTCTGGCCATAACACCACATACTCTCCCATTATGAGGTGTTAATCTGTCACCCAGTGCTTTACTATGGGAGAGCCAGTCTTGCTACAGTAAAAAACGGCTTTGGAGTTTTATCGCTAACAGGACATGTAAATGGTTATGAGAATATACATGTCCGTCCTATTGTTTAAATACCATGCACCCTGTTCGATTGACATTTATGGCCTACCTTCAGGGGTGACTTATAAGTATTAAAAAGGAAGGTTTTATTTGCCTAGAAGAAAAGGTTTATACTGACAGGTCGAATTAGCAATTTTAAAACAGCATTGGACGCATGCGTTGTATTATCACTTTAGTGATGACACAACATATGCTGCAGTCCACTAGTGACATTAATATTACAGGCCCTGGGTACACCCATGTACCCCTTACTAGGGACTTATATCTAAGTTAAATATGCCAATCAGGAGTGTATCTAAGGTCACCATATTGTAGAGGTCAGAGCGCATGTGCTGGGGCCTGGATAGCAGGTTCCCAATGCGCAATCTCAAAATACCAGCAAAAAAGGCCAGCAACAAATGGTGGTGACCATAAAAAACTGTCATTTTCCTTCAAACCCCGGTTCCATCTATCTAGCACAATATTTTGAGGTCAATAAACAACTTAAAATAGAAGGGGCAGAGGTTGACTGATCATTCAAGTAAGGGAACATTTGAATACCATGAAATTGTAAATAGGGCCAAGACCTTTGTAAATATTGTTGGAGCAGATAAATGGCTGAAAGAGAGTACTTTAAATTGGTAGTGAAGACTTTCCACTACAAATCTGATGTTTTGGATAGGTTGGAATATGTAAATAAGCATCCTTAAAGTCCAATGCTTCCAGGAAGTCTCTTACCTTTGGTATCATCACTGTTTTGAAAGAAATGTACCATACAAACCTGTTAATCTTGTTCAAGACGATGATAGGTGGATATTCTCTTTGGTTTGGGGACCAGAAGGAGGATTGCATAGAATCTTTGATCTCACTATTCTTGGGTTACAGGAACTATGGGGCTGATTTAGAACTTGGGTATATTACTGACAATCTAACGCACTGGAGGACCCGAGAACACCACCAAGTCAACATTGTTCCATCCTCTATATTTAGATCTATTGTGGCTGACTCACAAACCACCACAATTGCGTTCTCTTTCTAGTCGTCAGGCTGGTGGCTTCCCTATCAACATATTCAGATGTTACAGTCCTGCAGGCTGTGTGCTGCCTGTGGTTTGCTGACAGAGGGCAGATGTTGTTAGACCCAATGGACACCAGACAGTGGCAGTGGCTATGGAATAGAGGTAAGTCACTCTCACACACACGCACTGGGCTAATTTATAGGGCCTTTGCGCCACCATTGCATCATTATTTTTACACATTGGTGGCACAAGTAGTGCTCTACACTGCTCCATATTTACAAACTGACACATTGGGCCTAATGCGTCAGTTTGTAAAGCCTTGTGTCACATTATACCTGCACCAGGTATAATGTATGCAAGGTAGGCATTCCCACAGGAAATTTACATTTCACTGCGTCATTCTATAGTTTCACTGCATCAGAATTTTACTGCCTGCTGAGAGCAGGTGTAAAACTGATGCAGGGCTTTTCTCAACAGGAATCTCATGGATTTGCTGGAGCAGCATCATTTTTTGACACTAGTCTAGTAACATGTGAGTTTAGAACCACAGATATTGTAAATAAAGAGCATCTATTGCTTCCTTAGGGGGTTGTAGGGCAGTGTAAGAAATCTGCTGCAACAGAGGCAATTCGTCAGATTCTTGTAAATGAGGCCCACTGTACCTTAGCCACGTGTGTCCACCTGCACACAATACAACACACAACATACCCACTATAATAAATTGCCATTCCAACACCACACAACATGCACATGCCAAAAACACACATTGACATACATCCATAAAACCTCATACACACAACATTGATACTACACCCACACTCGACACAACCACAACAACTAACACAACTACACACTCATCGCCACAAACACACTCATAAAAAAGCACAAATACACACCCCACAACAATGACACTCACCTGAATGTTGCACACAGCAACCTAACAGACAACATGCACAATAACATCAGACCCAGAGGCAAGTGGCATACATACTGACACAACCACACCACCCACTCCTGCTCCATCCACCTCAACAGCCAATCCAACTCAACACACATACACGTACTGAATCACATACACAACTGGCAGCACACCATAACAGGTACAGGGCCCCTTGCAATGTGTGCACAAGGACATGGTTGACAAGTGTGATTGTAACCTCATTGCGGTGCCAGCATTCATTTGGCAATGCATGCTGACACCATAATGACAGTTGTTATTGTGTGCAATATGTGTCTTGTAGCAGTGTGTTCTCATCCATGTTGGAAACAATAGTTCCTCCGAATATCAGAGTGATTTAAAAAAAATGGCTATGCCATGTATATGACAGCAGTGGTCCCGAGCTCAAGTGCAGAGGCTCCACAATGGACATAGGCAATATGGGATCCCTACTGTTGAGTCCAGTGATGGGGGGTCATACTCTCTCCATGGGCAAGTGGCAGTAGGGGTGGAAGGTTGAAACAATGTGGTATTGAGGAAAAAGGTAGGTTTTTACCTCATTTCCCTCTCAATCCACCAGCTCAGATGTGGAGGTCTGACCGCTAAGGTTGGATGGGGTAAAGGTGGCTGGGGTCACGCAATGGCACTGTCAACACGGATGGGAATCCTTGGCAAAGTTGGCGGGACTCTGGTGGTCTCTTGCCTATGGGACGGCCAACATCCAACATCTAAATTGGGGGGCGTGGAATGCCAAGCCAGCGGATGGGTTTTCCATCAAAAAAATTGTGGTGGGCCCATTACTGTCAAGATCTAAATCAAGCCCTTAGTCTTGTTAATTCAACAAAAGAAATAATTCATCTTCCCACAACTTGATGTTTTCTGGGTTTCATGCAAAATGAGTGTTTCTAAAGTAAGAGTATTCTAGAATAGGAATGAAGTCTACAAAATACTCATGTTTTCATAAAGTTGAGGAACCACTCGCCTGAGATTGTCAGGTATCGGGCACTGTTAAATAGCTGTATTCCCCCCACTACATTCTTGAGATTTTTTCAGTAGTTTTACATACATTAATGTACCTAACATGGTAACCAGCTTCTCGAAGCAGACCAAATCAAAGTGAAATCATGGAGAGGGTGAGGCAAAAAAGGAGAGAACAGGACAAAAATAGCATTCTTCCCAGCCTTAAACTGTTGTATAGGCTGTGTCAGGGAAGTGGAACTTTTGATCATGTGAGGATTGGCATAGGAAAGTCAAACAAGGAGGTAATGGACATTTTCAGGTTATTGGGTTATTGTGTTTGCTACCAAGATCTTTACTTCCTAGTTAATAGTTTTAATCCATTAAGACAGCTTTGCAGGCCACTATCACAGCCACAGGGAGATGGTTAGCATTTCAAAAGGACGTTCAGTCTAAATACATTGCTGGAGAGATACAAATGTATAAAGTTTGTCGCAGGTTCAGCTTCAGTAAGGCACCTGATTGTTAAAATTGTTGTTAAGGTTCAAAGGCCTTAGAAGTCTTTGTCTTACCTGCAGGTGACAATTTTACATGACCACACCCCCAGTTTGCTTCTCACACTTTTCAAATTTCAAAGTTGTCTAAACAGGATTTCAAATTAGGCAATCACAAAATCTTTCATTAAACGGATATGTGACAAATTATTTTGGAGTGAGTACTTCATAAAAGATAAAGGACAACTAGCACCCTACTTAGTAGTCAGCAACCTCCCTTCTTTAAGGCAGGCTTCAAGTAACACATCCTTGTATATTTGTAGAACTCCTAGATTCCTATTCCTGAATATGGAAGAGACAGAGGCAGTAAGTGATCCCAACCCTGGCAGACATGGATGTGAAATCTTGGTATACTTGTTAGTAGTTTCTGTCCAACCTTTAAACTAAAATTGCAGACAGAGTTTTTGTATAACAAGAGTCTGGCTATGGGATCAGTTCTTGACTTATGAGTACTCCTACTAGCAGTGGTCTTTGTCTTCAGGTGTTAGCAGTGAGGTAGATGGAGCTGGAAGTCTCTTACCAGAGATAACCTAAAACAAGGCCACAATGGAGGGAGTGGCAACCCCAAATAAATAACTGATAATCTATGGGGTAGCCCTTCCACACTGCAATGAAGCAGGAAAAGCCAAAAATAATGTGACGTCCTAAGGATGATTGGTCTCCTATCACCCATGCCCGAGTCTGGTCCACTATGAAGGACCTCAGGAAAACTTTAAAGAAATTCCTGCATTCAAATGGTTGTCTGGAGCTCTCTTCAACTTATTTGTTCCAACTTGGGTCAGAAAATTATAATAGATTCCTGTTTAGCCACAGCCAAAAGTAACAGACAAACCTCATGTATAATCTTCACATGCAAGAGTTACACATACACAGTTTAGACACATAGCATCTGTGTTACACAAGGAGTAAAGGACTCAGTTACAGGGGATTGGAAAGCCATGTCAAAAATACAGGAGGACCAGTAGGTGATTTGCCAGTCGCATTAGGGGCAAAAATGCCTATCCTACAATTATCTATTTCTGATATCACTGTCAGCCTGGTGAGTTGGCAGTAATCATTCTCAAGAAAGGAGGGTACTCCTGATGTGCTCCTTTAGTGTGCAGACCCCTGCCATGGGTGGCAATCCATTTCACAGGAAATCCTCACTGCACAGGCATGATTGTCATGTGGGTTAAGACCAAAAGTCAAAAACCTATTCAACTTGATATGGAGACCTTGAAGCAAGTGGGGCATGCTCTCCAGAGCTATGTAAGTAACCTTGAGTCAGATTCAGAGTTTGGCAGACAGGGTACTCATTCAGAAATGAAACAGATTATTCTGTCTGGCAAACTGATGGTTTGCCCTTCTTACTTAGAGTCGGGAGAACTGGCACCTTTCCATAAACGGAGCATCTATCGGCTCCATCTACTGATTGAATGACAGTATGGCGCATCAGAGGGAGTACATTACAATGCCTGCCCTTTTTAAGGTGTATAGTGTGATGTCCTTTTGTTCTGTCCACCATAGCCAGAAAGACAAATATTGACATCCCACATTCTGAGAAAAAAAAACTTCATGGGTATGTGGGTCAATAATATTTTGTGTTTGAATAGCAAACTTCCACTTTGGGGGTTTGTTTTTGAAGAGGAAAAGTTTATAAAGGTTTGGTGGGTAGCTGTCTTAGTCGACAGAGGCTGCCCACCATGCGTTTTGTGCGTGGGCAGGAAGCCATAATAGCAATTTTGTGTCAAGGAACAGCTATCACTACGGAGTCAGCAGTGATCTCAAAAGTTGATTGATTGTAGTCTGTCAGTGGGTGAGCAAAATGTCCTTCATCACCAGCCAAGTCTGAATCTGGCTCCTCATCTGCCTCCAACAGTGAAACTGTGTTGGAATTTAAACAAGCATAAATACATTTAGGAATCGACTTACCCAGCACATATCGGGCCTGAATACAATGAAAATGCTCTGATTTAAAAAGGTGCTTACTCTGTAACTGGTTTCAGTCAGTTTTGTTATTTGAATGAAACATGAAAACATGAAAACTGGTTGAAATCAGTAATGTAGGAGTGATGTTAGTGAATTCTGATCCACAGTTGATGCAACTAGATTAGGAATGACTCCTTTGATATTTACAAACAGTGTAAGAGCATTTTCCATACTTATGTGCACACGCTAAAGTTCAAGTGGAAGGAGGCAGAAGTAACTGATGCATTAAGTTTTGGAATGAGCTCCAATTAACCTAATATTCAGTTCGGTGGTTGTGAATGAATTGACAGAAGTCCCAAATTATTGTAAAAATGTGTAAAATGACCTAAGTCTAAACTTGTGTAGTTTACTTATTGTGTGCAATACATAAACTTGTGGCTAGAAAAACGGCTATAAATATTGTTTTTAGGTGAATCTCATACAGTTAAGACGATTGTAGCTTATTAGAATCATACATCACACCTTTTAAGAAGGGTCTGTCAGTAAATACCCAGAACAGTTGCAAATAAGGAATAGACGTAGATTCATGTTGGAGCGTTGGACGTTACGCCTATTTTAGTAAACCTGGAATGTCATTCAATAATCTTATTATTTAATATTTACACAACAGAGATGATATTAGGGAAAATGATTTTCTACATTCATAGGTTCACGTGAAGTTACATGTCAAAGTTGACCCCTTTGCGCTATTGCATCTTCTTGTTTCAATGCATGTGTTAGAGGTCTTAATCTTGATGGGCAGCCAATCCTGACTGGGTCCATATTACTGACAGAGTGTTTCATGACTATGCCACTTTTTTGATGCAACCATGAAGCATAATGTTACTCGACATTTCCAAAGCCAGGCAAGGGCATAATAGCATTACCTTATGTGGCCTTGTAAAAAGAAAAGTAATACAACACAGCATTTGGGATGTGTTGCATCCCACTGCATTGTGTAAGCATTACTTGAGCGGAACATGGAACTTCTCATTGATCCACCCGTGTATTTTGATGCAAACTCTGATTTACTAAAGCAGTAAACATGGGTTTGCACCAAAACTGTGCACCTACCAACACATAACAAAGGAAAATATCTTCAATTCTGCTTGTCACGTCCTCTTTCCATGTGTGCTGCAATTTGCAGCACACATAGATGCAGCAGACATAGAAAGAAGAAAATGCCCCTGAGGATTGTTTTGTGCAGGAAGGTATACCTTGATACATAAAATCTTAATATACCCAGACCCCAGCATAGGCAACCTTGCTATATGACACAAGGGTGTCTGTGTTAACACTAGGCAGCCACATGGGCTTCACTGCAAAGAGAGAGATGGACAGTGTCATGTTTTTGTAAACATGGCTCTATTTAGCTCTCTCCCATTCATGCGACACAGAGAAGCAATTTGCCTGGTTAGGTTGTGTGAACTTTAGTACATTTGCCCTTCGATCTATACAGGATGAGAAGGTTTCATCTTAGATAGCCTTAAAATAAACAACGTTGCATATTCTATGAGCTACAATGAGTCGCCTATTTCTATGTCAAGCTTTCCGAAATTAAATATGTCACCCTAGGTAATGGTGGTTATTTTAAATTGAATTTTTATCAGTTTGGAAAAAATAGTAAAAAAACATAGAGATGTTTGCCCTTTTTCAGTTGTCAAAATCAACTGCTGCATTCATATGACCATCTTTAATGTGCAAATATTATCTCCTGCTATGAGCTAGAAACAGAAGCATACTATCAAAATAGTGAACAGCAGTGAACACTAACCCCTAGCACCCTAGATATTATTTTCACAGCATTGTAAATGTTCTGTGTGGAAAAATTCATAAAAAGAGACATCAGAGAGCAACATATCTTACAAACATGTACAAATGTATTCGCAATTTACAAATTACCACTAAAGCAAAGATCAACGCCATGGATTATATAACAAAAAAGGTAAATGTGAGTTTTGCTAACGTTTTCGCTTCTTCATTTAATGGTTACAGCCTAGACAAAACTGTCTAAAAGATCACGCAGGTACTTAGACTACCATACAGCACCACCTCCTGGATATCATGAAATGGCATGGATGATCAGAACTGAAAAAAGCTGAAAGACACCTTTACAAGCCAACAGTGTTTCTCTCAAAGCAGGGTCCTAATGATCTATAGGGAAATCTGGCAGCGCCGGAAGGGCTGGTGTGAAAATCTAATATGTGAGCCGTTTTGAGCTGTTTTTGGACTTGTTTTATGTTTATCACTGTTGATTTCCCTATCGTACCGGAAACGTTGCCTGCAGAAAAAGCACACTTGCTTGCAGGCTCCTCATTCCTTACAAAACACCTGGCGTCTCTTTACGCATTCAAAATAAGCCCTATTTTCAAATGGGAGCCACTTTTAAATACCTGGGGTCAGATTTATGGAAAAGCGGACAGCGTGGTGCTGTACCAAAATTGGCAGTGCCGCGATGCATCACTTTAGAAATGCAGGGATGCGCTGTATTTAAGTGAATACGGCGCACCCATGTGTTGGCCCATGAGCTGGTGCTAAATGTAGCTGCCAACGCAGGCATTCTTGCACCATCGTGCAAGGATGTCTGCCTTGAAGGATGTGATTGTTTATGTGCTGGAAGGAGTCCCTTCCCGCACATAAACAATCACTACTGGCACTTTGGAACTTCTGTATGTGCTGCACAATGCAGCACACACAGAAGTGCCAAAGCGTCATTTTCAAATGATTGTTTATGTGCAGGAAGGGACGCCTTCCTGCACATAAACAATAATTTCTGGCATTTTGCTCTTTCTATGCGTGCTGTAGAATGCAGCACGCATAGAAAATGAAAAAAATGAAGAGGAATAAAAGTACTCCTCGTTGCGCATGGGGGTGGCATTAGATTTTGGCGCTGCCTCAGGTTTACGAAATTTCATAAATCTGAGGCAGCATCAAAATGCAATGCGCCCCCCTTCCCTGCACCGTGCTGTGTGGGAAGGGGCCATATTTACAAGGTGACGTTAAGCCATAAAATTTGGCTTAACACCACCTTGAAATTACAGTACAGTGCTTAGCGCCACAGGTTCGTCACAAAAAGTGACCCTCCTGTGACGCTAGGGGCCTATAAATATGCCCCCTGGTTTGCTAATGAGGTCACATTTATCTTGTTACTGGGTTTATTTTCTCTCCCTGTACGGCCCTGGGTCAAATCCTTTTTTTTTCTATTTGGTTGTAAAAGTCAATGAAGTCTCGCTTTCTAACTTCTCAAAGTGAAAAACTGAAAAACAGTGTTGTCCTTTGTAATCCTTGACAGAAAAAAACATTTTATATACATAGCATAATGGTTTTGTTTGATGCTATGAATTGCTAAATTGATGCCTGACCATATTTTCAACAATAGGAGGTAGATCCAGCAGAAAGCGCCAAACTCATTATTTGTCTCAGAAAATATAACCCCTTGTTCGCATTTCAATGACAAAACACCTATTGCATTTTATAAGGGACGATGGTGGTCTCCTTGTACATTTTTACACAGTATTCTGTCAGGCAACTGGAGATGACACAATATGGTAAGTCATTATTTACAACATGATTAATAAAACACATTATTGTTCATTTAATAAATCAAAACAAAATGTGACAGTGCCTGTAAAAGCAATTTTTAATTCTAAAATATCATCATTGTGAGAAAACAGGGCTGATTGCAAAGGCCCCTACCTTTTTGCCCCCGTTTTTATCTTTTTGCTGGTGCTTTCCTGACTCTGATGGTGCCCTAGGTACATCTAACCAGTCTCAGGGCCTGTGCTCTGTATAAAATGAGTATGTAAACTAGACTAATTATAATTGGCTATGTCAACCTACCTATAAGTCCCTAGTACATGGTAGGACATGTAGATTTAGGGACCCCAGCATAGGTAGTGCACCCATAGGTGAACTTCTGAGGTGCCAAGCCTTGCTTACTGCTTCTAAACTAAAGTTATATTTTTAAAATTCGACTTTGGAATTAAAAGTAAAAGTACTTCCAAAGTCTTAGCTTAAACTACCTTATTTTTACATATAAGTCATCCCTAAGGTGGGCCCTTTGTGCCCCTAGAGTTGGGTGCCATGTAACTATAAGGAGCAACCTTATAAAAATAGTTTAATAAACCCTGGTGAGGAAAAACAGCCAAATTCGTTTTTTGCTCATTGTAGTGAATGGATTCCATAGGCTAGAATAGGGAGACTTTATTTTAATTTATGAAGTCCCCCTTAAGTGTTAGATACCTCAGGTTTGGTATGAAATTAATTGTTATACTAAATCCCACAACTTGCAATTGTTGGATTTAATATAACTTGTTCAGGTAAAGAGTTTTATACTCTACCTAAAAAGTTGCTAACTTCAGTCCTGTAGTGCCCTTCTCTGATTGGCCAGCCTCTGGCAGCCTGGCCACGCTCCCTTAATGAGGCGTGAAGTGACCGGGGCTGAACACAAAGAGATGTGCCTGGGGGAACAGAACTTCCCTCAGCAGCTGGAGAAGCAGGAAGGGGGAGAGCTGCCAAACTGGCCTTCAAAGGCAGTGAAGGGCATTTGGAGCAACCCAGCACCTCCCTCGCATCCTGCAAACCCAAACAGTTAGGTGCCTCCTTTATTAGATTAGGAGAGGGCAGAAGAGAGGTGTGCTTAAGATTTTCTACCACACCAGTGCAGTGGGGTGGGTTCAGCAAAATGTAACCTCCTAAAATCAGTTTCAGCGATGATGGATTTGTGAGGAATGTTGCTCTCTGGGATTGATTTCTGCCACACTTCCCAGGAAGTGGTCATTACAGGGGGGAGGACCCTGCACCTGATTGGAGAACCAGGATCCTCCTGTTTTCACCCAGAAGCAAGGTTGAACCTGGCAGAGCTGCACCCACACCTCAGATTCATACCAGATTCCTACAAGGAAGAACATCAGGAGAAGAAGGACTGCCCTGCTGGACCTCTGACCTGCACCTGGACACTGCACTCGGAAGGGCTGCACCAGCTGCACACTTGGGCTCCACCACAAGGAGGTCTTTGCCTGGCTTCAACTGGTTCAAGGAGGGACTCCCTGTTTGCTGCAGGAGAAAAATGGCTAACCAGAGTCCTCTGCCTCCTCAGAACCTGAAGAAACTGACCAGCTGACCACTGTCCAGTGGCCTTTTTGGAGTTTGAGCCAGGTGTATTCTGGGAGTTGTAGTCCACACCCTCAAGGAGCAACTCAGAGCTTCTGGAACCTTGGGTGAGCTGTGGACACCAAAAGAACCTTAAAAGAACATCTGGAAGAAAATCCAGAAGTTTGGAGAAGTTTGGAGAAATTTTGGAAAAAAGCTCCATAAAGGGACCTACCTGCCTTGGTAACTCTAGCCAGCTTGCCTCAACCGCGACCCGGCCTGTCTTGCAGGTTCGTCCTGGTGAAGAAAATCTCCAGAAAAGTGAGTAAATCCGAAAGTAGAAAGTTGACCGGGACCTCCCAGGCAGCGTATCAGAAGAGGGCTCCAGGGACTTCGGGTCAAGATTCAGGTTTGCCCTGGTCGAAGGATTTTCATCTTGACAAATTGTCCAAGTCCATACATAGAAATTTCCACCAATAGCTCCAGTGACACGTATCTGAGGAAGAACTGCAGGAGGTCAGACTGGATTAGCGACTTGTCCAGCTGAAGAAAATCTTCAAAAAAACGATTACGTTGGAAGGTAAAGTAGCCGAGCAGGGCTCCATCGCGGCCAGCCTTAAACTTTGACTTTGCACCAGTCAAGGTGCGACCAGATGACCAGATTGGCGCTATTCGTTTCTATGCGCTAAAAAGCATAAATACTTTAAAAATTCATATCTCCGGTTCCCCTTATCGGATTTTATTCATTTTGGTGTCATTTTAAAGATGAAAATCTAAGCTATGCTTATAAATTGGTGTTGGAATTTTATTGTGTTTTGTCTTTTTCTGTTTTGTGATTTTTAACTACTTAACACACTAGTCTCCTAAATTAAGCCTTGTCGCTCGTTGCCAAGCTACCAGAGGTTGAGATGGGTTTAATTGTTTAGACCTAATAGGACCTAAGTGGAGGTTACTGGCCTATTGCTAAGTTTAGGTACTTACCTGCCCTTACCAATCAACCATTTTCCAACAATTATACATTTGGGTGTGCTGAATCCCAAGTGCTAAATTATGCATTCATAAAAATAGAAACGTTAAAACAGAGGAGGATTATCTCAAAATGTGATGTAAGCGTTCATGGGCAGTCAAGAAAGTCTAAGGCTTGATCCATAAACTTTACAAAGTTTCCTATTAGTTGGTTGTGTGATCCGTTCAAACATTAGATCAGAGCTTGTCTGAACAAAGGGGTTTGTATAAGTCCCAGGAGTCACACAGTTAACAGTTTTGGAATCCTAATTCCAGAATATACTTAGTAGACGGCTCACAAAAATTAGATTTTTGGAAGGATTTACAGAAACTTTGTGGGATGGGCAAGGAAATCTTTGAGCATTGTAGATTTCCATGCGTGCGCCAATCCACATACTAGCCGGTTTTGCACTGACTGTCAATTTGCTAGTTTATGATTAGGAGAAAGGTGATACAACTCATTTTTATTTATATCCTACATATGTAAAGTGTTTTCCACCAGGGGACAAGCCTTGTTAAGAATCAGCTGAAAATATGCTGGAGTTTGGGGCATTTTCATACCTGCTTTGCACACATACACCAGCATATTTAGCACCAAAGAAAGTGTACAGATTAGATGTGAAGATCAATTGGGAATGTTGGTGAAGCATTGCACCTGGGTGAAATGGGACCATTTGTTTTTGCACAGACAGTAACGATTTCTCTGGTCAAAGTTCATAAGGGGGGTTTACAGACAGAAGCAGCTGCATCTTAGCTGCTCTACATTCAGCATTTTATCAGCTGACTCTGGTAAATTTATTAGAAGGAGAACGGGAATTCTGCAATCGTGCCCAAAAAGTAATCAAATATGTAACAATAACTTATTGACTAATTTTTATTAATTCCAACCATGTCTTCTCACTGGGACAGTAGCTTCTCTATTAGAATTGGGTACTTCCCAACCAGAATCATGTTATGCTCCCTAGTACAACACCCAGAAGATGGCTCAATTGGCATAGAGCTGTTGACATGGGAGGGTAATAATTGAAATATCTATTCAGTAAAATGAATTTTAACCAAAAGGGTCAGATTGAATGAGTTATGGTCACCTTCAATTCTCTTTGTAATCATCATATCAACTTTTTTCTGTCAGTGAGCTATTCACTGCAGGATAAACACATCTATTTCTGAAGGAGCCTTTTTGAAAAGTATATACAGTCACTTTATTAGACGGTTATGGACAAAATACATCGGATCTTTACTAAAGTCATCTTCTCACTAACTAAACATGTTCGTCAACAAATATGCAATCTAACAGCAAAGAGAGCGGTATTCAGAGGACTTGGGCCAGCTGTCTGGAATATTAGTCACGAAAAGGCGATTGCAATTTGGGACCAGTACTTGTGTGACCTTTTAAGAATTTTATGACATGTGTACTGATATGTCAGTTTGGAGTGGGTCATAATCCTACCAACCTTATGAAGAGAAATGAGGTACTTTACAAATTGCAACTCAATCTGATTGTTGGCCAAAACAGAGAAACTGGCATGCTATGGTCAGAAGATCACAGTGTCTGTGAACATGTTTAAAATACATAGGCCCTCATTATGGCATTGGCGGTAAGTCCCACTTACTGCCATGCCGACTGCCGGCAACATACCGCGACTGTGGCGGTATACTGCTACCCATATTATGACACACACATAGCAATCCATCACTATACAGACACAAACACAAGTCCACCAGCCCAAAGGTCAGTGATAAAATGGCGATACCAAAACCTACACCGTTACGCCAACAGAACTACGGCCACAGCATTATGACCCACGAATCACCACAGCGGACATTCAACCGCGGTAAACCATTGGCAGTACATACCGCCGCACTCAAAAAACACACACTCAAACAAAGCTACACCACATTGGACAATTCAAACTACACACACCTGACACTTATACACACACCACACCCACACCACTATAAAACACACACACACACATAATCCACAACCCTTTACGACTAACAAAAATTGCCACCAGAGAGAGATACAGCAAGAGCACCCACACAACCAGAGCCACAGAACACCATAACCCATACAACATCCATGCACCTCACAGCACACACCCCAACACATCACCCCACACACCCTCACACACACCACTCACACTACACCCATGGCAGCACAAAGACATCCCAGGTTCTCAGAGGAGGAGCTAAGGGTCATGGTGGAGGAAATCATCCGTGTAGAGCCACATATATTCGGATCATAGGTGCAGCAGACATCCATTGCAAGGAAGATGGAGCTGTGGCGGAGAATCGTGGACAGGGTCAACGCTGAGGGACAGCACCCCAGAACAAGGGATGACATCAGGAAGAGGTGGAATGACCTATGGGGAAGGTGTGTTCCATGGTTGCAAGACACCAGATAACTGTACAGATGACTGGCGGTGGACGTCCACCTCCTACCCTACAACTAACAACATGGGAAGAGCAAGTCTTGGCATTACTGCATCCTGAGGGCCTGGCAGGAGTAGCAGGAGGACTGGACTTTGGTAAGTCAACTTTTTACTACTATCACCCCCCTACCTGCATGCCATCACATAACCCCACCCCTACCCTCACCCCCATCACCGCACCACCTCATATAAACCCCACCATCACAACCCACCCATCCCATTACCCAGCACTGCATGCACCACCAATGCATGGACCTCACTTACAGCACTGCATGGACACCCATCACCACAGCATGCACACTAGAGAGAGTCACCTAGTCCACAAAATAACTACTCGCACAAGGCAAAGCTGACAGGGCACTCACAACCATACAGGGCAACACATCCATGCACAAGATGCCACATGCAGAAACATTAACACTGCATTTACATCCCCACAGGTCCCACTCCCAACATCACCGGAGAGGAGGTGCCAGCAACAACCAGTCCCCCCCAGAAGAGGTCCACAGTGATGACAGCAGCTCTGCTCGCCTGGATCTGGATGACCAACCTGGCCCATCAGTGACCTCCAGACAGTCGGTTATCCAGGCACAGTCCCATACCACCACAGAGCCTCCCCCCTTAGGAAACACTACCACTGCACCAACCCAGCAGGCCCATACCTCTGTCCCCAGGACAAGTCAATCAGCAGTGTGTCCACCACTACAGGGACCCCTAGCCACCCCACAAACACAGGACGATCAGGGACCTGTGGCAAGTGGCAGTGGGCACACGGTTCAGGGGACAGAGGCACAGAACAAAAGGGAAGCTGGGAGGACTGCTGTGCGACAGGGGGAGGACAGGCCCAGGGACCAGACTCTCCAGGAGGCACTCACCAACATCCTGGGAGCATACCACCATTCCCAGGAGAAGATGGGCCAGATACTGGCCAAGTTGCAGGAGACCCAGCAGCTGCAGGAGGGACAGTACCTGGGGATCAGGGAGGACTTGAAGTCCATTAACACCACCCTGGTCATCATTGCAGGGGTGCTGGCAGCCATGGCCAACACCATGAAGGAGGCAGTGGCACACAAACGGGCCCCTGACACTAGCCACACCGATGAACAGCACTCAACCTCCGCTGACGCTAGTGGACAGGAGGCCCCGCCACAGGAACAACAGGCCACAAGCACCCCTCTCCATGCGCAAGGAGAACCACCCCGCAAACAGTCCCTGCGATCCAGGCAGAAGGCAGAGAACATTGCCAAGACCCCCGCCAGGAAATAAGACTCTCCTGATTGTCACCCTTGTGTCCCACTTTGTGCCCGTGTCCACTTTGAACTGACATTGCTCTACTTTACTATGCTCCCTTGGACAATGCACCTGTGAAACAAAGAGAATGGACTCTATCCTGGACTCTCCTCCACCATCACCCAAACCCATTGCACATCCCCATTTACTTCTCAACAATTAAATAAACACTCTTTGAAAAAATACAAGTATGGAGTTTTTCAAATGATTTAAGTATGTATTTCTCTAACAATCTGTTGACATTGCAATTAGGCTGTACAGTAATGTATACATAGGTATGACCACTATTGTGCTGCAGTAAATACAACAGGAGCCAGAGTAGGGCACAGATATTTATGAATAGACATGTGAAAGGGTAGAGTAAGTGGCCATAGTAGTGGGAACAGCAGCCTGCCAGTGAAAATATACAACACAAAACTGCAATGGAAGGTGAAGTTACAGTGACTTACCTGTGCGTCACTGGAAGTACTGTCAAATGACAGAGGTTCTGTTGTCCACATCCTCATCCTCTGCCTCCTCTTCGTCACTGTCCATAGGCTCCACTGCTGCCACACGACCATCTCTAGCCTCATCCTCCTGCAGAAAAGGCACCTGGCATCTCAAGGCAAGGTTGTGCAACATGCCACGATGATCTGGCACACCTTCTTGGGTGAGTAGCACAGGGAACCACCTGTTAGATGGAGGCATCGAAAAATGGCCTTCAGGAGGCCAAAGGTTCGCTCTATAATTCTTCTTGTTCGCCCATGTGCCTCATGGTAACGTTCCTCTGCCCTTGTCCTGGGATTCCTCACTGAGGTCAGTAGCCATGAGAGGTTGGGGTAACCAGAGTCTCCTGCAAATATCGAGGGATACACACACTCACCCATAGGGCCAACCCCACATCCATAGACCAACATACACTGGGTGGGGATCATGGCCTCACCTAGTAGCCACACCCAGTGCCTCTGGAGTTAAGCCATCACATATGGGATGCTGCTATTCCTCAGGATAAAGGCATCATACACAGACCCAGGATACTTTGTATTAACATGGGAGATGTACTGGTCCGCCAGACACACTATCTGAACATTCATCGAGTGAAAGCTCTTTCGATTTCTGAACACTTGTTCATTTCACCGGGGGGAGTGACAAAGGCAATATGTGTTCCATCAATTGCCCCAACAATGTTGGGGCTATGTCCCATTGCATAGAAGCCAGCTTTCAGTATGGCCAAATCCTCCACCTGTAGGAATACGATGTAGCTGCGCATGTGTTTCATCAGGGCAGACAACACTATGGTCAGCACGTTTGAGAACATTGGCTGTGACATTCCTGCTGCCAAGGCCACTCTCACTTGGAAGGAGCCACTTGCCAAGAAATGGAGCACAAATAACACTTGTATAAGAGGGGGGGATCCCAGTGGGCTGACGGATAGCTGAGACCAGGTCTGGCTCCAATTGGTCACACAGCTCTTGGATTGCGGCCCTATCAAGTCTGTAGGTGAGGATAATGTGCCTGTCCTCCATTGTTGCCAAGTCCACCAGGGGCCTGTACACGGGGGGATGTCTCCATCTCCTATACATCCTCCGCGGTTGGAATCTAGGGGGCAAAACGATGAGCAACAGGTCAGTTTCCCTCAGTTTCCGTAATTTCCTCAATGTACAATGCATTGCATGTTGTGACAGAAACAGTATGTTGATGTTTAGTCCCAAAATGTGCTTATATCTGCTGTGACACAGTTAGGTGCCATGGCCTGCCCTCCCCCCCCCTGAAATGGCGTATGCCTGTCCTGTGTGGAGGGACAGGTGGAAACGAGGTAATGCCGCTGACGTTTTGCGTCATTTGGCCCTATGGGTTACAGTAGCCAATGGTGATGTACGCCGGCAGTGACGGTAGGAGAGGACCTACACTGTAAGTGCTGCTGTGACCAATGCCTGGAACCGTCCATGGCTCGAGTCAATGGGGAAAGGGCCCCTGCCTTCACCGCTGTGGAGTTAGAAAGACTGGTGGATGGGGTCCTACCCCAGTATCGATTTCTGTATGGGCTTCCAGACCAACAGGTGAGTACACTTTGTGAACAATGCATAGGTCATGAATGCATGGAGTGCTGTGTGTCAAGGCCTTGTGTAAGGGGGGTGGTTAAGGGGTCCTAGGCAGCGTGCTGCATGTATGGTGGGCAATGTATGTGCATAAGGGGATGGGAGGGATATGGTGGGCCATGAATGTAACAGGCTGGACGGTATGACTGATACCTTTTTCTATGTTTCTTTTTCTGTGGGTCAGCGTCCATCAGAAAAAGGTATATGGCGTGCCATCGCCACGGACGTGCGGACCCTGGGGGTCTACGGCAGGCGGAGCACCCACTGTCGCTAACGATGGGAGGACCTGAGACCCTGGGAAAGGACGACGGCAGAGGCCCAGCTGGGGATGGCCTCCCAATGAGGATGGGGTGCCCGTCGAACCCTGACCCCCCTAATGTTCTGCATACTGGAGATGGCCTACCTGGAGCTGGATGGGCGCTTGAGGCCATCACAGCAGCCACAAGGGGGTGGATGCAGTTCCCAATATACTACTTGCCTGAGGAGGGGTGGTCTCTGGGTGGGGATGTATGCCTGTTGGTGCACCTAGGCCAGGCCGGGCATTGCAGGGTAGGTTCCATGTTGGGCAGGGGCTGATGCACTCCACCCCCAAACAAGCTAGTGGGCATCCACAACTAGGCAGGGATCTGTGGGTATGCTGCAACTGGCACTAGGTATTCCTGTCCATGGCCTGGTGACTAGCATTGTGACTGGTAGTGCATCACCTAGTGCCTAAGGCTGTCCCCTGTGTGTTGTGTACGCCAACGGTGTTGTTGTTGCTGATATTGACCAAGTGTATCTTGTGTCTCTTCCCCCCCTTTTTGTTTTGTCACCCTGTCCTTATGTGCATTAGCATCATCTGTCGGAGGAGCAGATGCACCGGCGACAGAGGAAGCTGCATCCCACGAGCCCAGGAGGCCGAATCAACTGACGGTGAGGGCACCAGTGGGATGGAGGGCGAGGGGAGCACCACGGCAGAGACTGGAGGGGACAGTTCTGAAAGTGATACCTCCTCGGATGGAAGCTCCCTGGTGGTGACGAACATCTCTGGGGCCAACCCATCTACAGGTACAGCTGCCAGCCCTGTACCAGTACCATCCTTCCAGCAGCCCCTCAGCGAGTTTCCTGTGCCTGCTCACCCAGGAGGGTGGGCATCTCCTTCACCCCAGGCACCTTAGGCCCTGCCTCATTTAGCCCTGCTGCCCTGAGTGAGGAGGCTATTGACCTCCTGTGATCCATCTCTGTTGGGCAGTCAACCATTGTGAATGCCATCCAGGGGCTGGCAGGGCATTTGAAATATACAAATCCATTCCTGGAGGGCATTCACTCTGGTGTGGCGGCCCAATATAGATCATTCCAGGCTCTGGCCTCCTCCTTGATGGCAGCCATTATCCCTGTATCTAGCCTCCCCCCTCCAGCTTCCTCTACCCAGTCCTATCCCCCTGAACCCCAACCTATCCCAAGCACGCATTCAGACCAGCATGCAACCAAGACAACACACAATAGTGGCTCAGGCAAACACATGCGCCGCGCATCATCCCACAGCCACTCACAAACACCATCCAGAAGCAGACACACCAACATCCACTGCCTCCACTGTGTCCCCCACCTCCTCCTCGTCCACCTCCCTCCCAGTAGCATCTACACTCACACCCGCATATACTACATCCACACCCACTGCCTCCATCACCATCACGCCTATCACTACACGCCCCTCACTGGCAGTCACCACCCCCACATCCATGACCACATCCCCTGTGTCCTCTCCCAATGTGTCTGTGCCCCCTTTTCCCAAAGTACACAAACGCAAGCACTCAGACACCCAACAGCCATCCCCCTCACAACAGCATCCAACCCATGCACCTGCACCCAAACACAGCAGACAGACACCTCCTACAACCACTCCCTCTTCCTCCACTCCCAAACCTTCATACTCTTTTAGCCCCAGTGTCCCTAAGAAGCTTTTCCTCTCGAACCTTGACCTCTTCCCTACCCCTCCACCTGTCCTTCACTTCGGGCCAGGGTGGGCAGAACCCAGGCCAGCACCTCAGCCACTCAGTCCACGGCCACTGTAGTTTCGGCAGCTACTGAAGGTGTGATTTGTATGATTTGCTCTGCATTCCGTCCATCATCTGTTGTTTTTGCAATTGTTGCCCCAAGTGGGAAGGGTATGCCCAGACGTGGGTCCCATGCTTGCTATGCCACAGGATTCAAGCTAGCCTGGCTGATGAAGGGTGATACCCTGAAACCGGTCCCAGGATGCTTGTTTCTGGTTCAGGGAAGACCTGGCCTGGCAGTTCGGGCTGGACTGTTCCCATGGGAGAACTGGGTCAAGGCTGATTTGCATATGGCTAGGTCCAAACTGAAATGGCCTGGCAAGCAAAAAAACTGATGGATTAAACCCAGATCTGTGACTGGGGTGAATGTTTGATTTGCTCTTCATTCCATCCATCATCTGTTGTTTTTGTAACAGCAGGTGTGAAAGGCTCCATGGAAACACCCATCAGACTGGCAGGGTGCCTGCACAAGTTGCCAAGGGGAAGGGCAAGGAGTCAACACCACACGGCAAGGGCAAGGGCAAGGAGGCACCTCCACACAGAAAGGGCAAGGAGGCACCACCAGCAGCCAAGGGAAAAGAGGCACCAGAAGCTGCCAAGGGCAAGGGCAAAGGGCCCGTCCCTGCAGGCAGGAGGGATAGGAGGCCTGGTGCTGTGACCGTCTGAGGCTGCACGGAAAGGGCTGGAGCCTCCCCCCACCACTGGCAGCACCACCACCAGCACCACCACCAGCACCACTGGCAGCAGCAGCAGCCCCAGTGGGCATCAGTCTGAGACAGCAGGGGAAGGGCAGGAGCCTCCCCCCACCACTGGCAGCACCGACACCAGCACCGCCACCAGCACCGCCACCTGCACTGCCACCTGCACTGCCACCAGCACCACTGGCAGCAGCAGCAGCCCCAGTGGGCAGCTGTCCGAGGCTGCAGGGGAAGGGCTGGAGCCTCCCCCACCACTGGCAGCATCACCACCAGAACCGCCACCAGCACCGCCACCTACACCGCCACCTGCACCGCCACCAGCACCACAGGCAGCAGAAGTATCCCCAGTGGGCAGCCATCTGAGGCTGCACGGGAAGGGCAGGAGCTTCTCCCCACCACTGACAGCACTGCCACCAGCACATCCACCAGCACCACTGGCAGCAGCCCCAGTGGGCAGCCATCCGATGCTGCAGGAGCCTCCCCCCACCACTGGCAGCACCACTACCAGCACCACTGGCAGCAGCAGCAACCCCAGTGGGCAGCAGTCTGAGGCTGCAGTGGAAGGGCAGGAGCCTCCCCCCCACCACTGGCAGCACCGACACCAGCACCGGCACTGCCACCACTGTGCAGCCGTCGCCGCCGGCAGATGGACTGCAGTCCTGCCTCCATGGAGTGTTATACATCCTGCCCACTGTAATCCCTGTGGGTATGACACCCAGGTGAGAGACTGTGACCTTGCACTCTCCAAGATCTCCATCACAGGGCACAATGCCCCCTCCAGAACCAGTAGAAGAAGGCATCCACTCACCCCCTCCTTGCCAGGATGAAGCACACTGGGCACAAGGCCCCTCTAGAACCAGTGGAAGAAGGCATCCACTCATCGCTTCCTTGCCAGGATGAAGCACACTGGGCACATGGCCCCCTCCAAAACCAGTGGAAGAAGGCATCCACTCACCGCATCCTTACCAGGATGAAGCACACTGGGCACAAGGCCCCCTCCAGAACCAGTGGAAGAAGGTATCCCCTCACTGCATCGTCGCCCGGATGAAGCACACTGGGCACAAGGCCCCCTCCAGAACCAGTGGAAGAATGCATCCGCTCATCACATCTGCCAGGATGAAGCACACTGGGCACAAGGCCCTCTCCAGAACCAGTGGAAGAAAGCATCTACTAAAGACTGTGGCCTTGCACTCCCCAGGACCAAGCAGTGGGCAAACCACCCACTTGAGAGACTGTGGCCTTGCACTCCCCAGGAGCAAGCAGTGGGCAAACCACCCACTTGAGAGACTGTGGCTTTGTACTCCCCGGGACATCGCAGAGGGCATGTTGCCCCCTCCAGGACCAGTGGCGTTGTACCATCTTCCGACTAAGGTACCCCCCCATTACCCTTCCCCCTGAGGTGCCCATGTATTTTCAACCTGATGCCCCAACAGTGTTTTCTCTGTGTTGAGGCAGGAGTCAAGTAGGGCCTTGGCCTTTCTGATATGACCCTGTGGCCCACGGACAAAATGGACTGGGCAGTGTCCCTTCATTTGTATATCTGTAAATACTGTTTTGGATTGTTGAGGATGTATTTCTCATATCATATCTTATTACACTCACTTAAATCACTTCCTTTTGTTCTTCGATTATTCCTGAGAGGTACGTGGTGGATATGTAATGTTGTTGCATCTGTTTGTGTGTATGGTGTTGGGGTGGGGGTAGGGGTGTTCCGTGTTGCGTGTGTGTGTCACTCTTTTTTTCCTCCCCCATCCCCTGTGTGCTAGGCGGCAGTACTCACCGTGGTCAGCGTCGCCGGCGTTTGTATTCCTGGTGTAGGAGGAGGTAGACCAGCATGGGGAAGATCTGCAGTTCAGGCCCCATGGCGTTGTGGTTCTTCCCTGAGTCTCCATAGATGAATCCTTTGCCTTCTGTGTACTGTTTCCGCTATGCTTTTGATGTTGTGGTACCACCCCAGAAAAGGTGGCAGATAGGCCAGTTGTAATATTGTGGGCGGTACATTGTCTTCTGCCTGGCTGTTGACGGTTACCGCCATGGTCATAATTCTATTTCTTTTACCGCCAGACTGTTGGCGGTATTACTGCCGCTTTATCACCGACCGCCAGGGTTGTAATGAGTGCCATAGTTTTTTCTTAATGTATCATGTTTTCCTTACAGGAAACCGGCCTCTGATTAAAAAAACTTTTGTATTCTGTTTTTTGAAACATTTGTTTAAGAGTTGGCAGTAGACCACTACCTTATTCCCAACAGCGATTGTTTTGCACATTCACAAAGGGAAGGGGGGTCCGAAGCAACTTCTTCCCTTTGCGAATGGCTTACCACCCCATCTCTGGAGTCCGTCATTTTTTGCAATGTTTTGCAACTGGGTTTGGCTGTCAAAACATTGATACTTCTTATACAGTTTTTGTTTCTTGAAAGGACACCTACAACATGCGTTTTCCAAATAGTAAATCAATATGGGGGTCGCAGTCCCATTTTAGCAGTTAGTAGTTAGGAGTTGGAAATTGTTTACTGAGTACTAAAATGTCATTGTTACATAAGAAAAAGTAAATTTGCAGAAGCAAACTGAATCAAAGTGATAGGAGCCGTCAAGCAGGTTTGCACTTCAGGCCCTTCATTCAGACACCAGACAAAAGGTGAAAAATGTGAAACAAAGACATTTTTGCATGGTCATCCTATTCCTTCTATTTACTGGAGGGAATTTTCAACTTCAATGACAAAATCGGGCGAGGTTGTGGTGAGGTTTGGAGCGCCCAGGCCTCGCTAGGAGCGATGCATGCAGCAGGAAAGGTAGCACATCTGGCTGACGTTTCTGGCTATCCACGACGCACCACTGCATAGGAGCAAGAAAAGAAGATGAATAAAGTAGCAGAGAAGGTCTGTACCTGTAGAAGGGGAGTCTTTGGGGATATGGGTGTTTGGGTGCTCCAGTTCCTTGCATGGCAGAGCTAGAGCTGGCTGCCCTGAATGCCCTTCCTCATGCTCCTTGTTGAAAAACTCTACAAGCTTTACACTTTGCAAGCTAATATCATTTAAGAAACGGAATATATGTAATAGAAAACCAGCCAATGTCAAAATCTGTTCATTGCTACGGTTTACAGTTATGCTTACTATCACTCTACGGAATTGTAGAAATGCGTTATTACATAAAATAAATAACATGACTGTTGCTAATAGCAAACACATCACTTATAGCAACTACTTCACACATAAATGCAAATGATTGCTGGTTAAGTGATTAGAACAAACACTCTGATTTCCATAGGAGTCATGCACCAAAGGTCAACAAGTAAAGATGCTACGCTGAGCTGTGTGAGCTGGAGAGAGAAAAACAGAGCCATGCCAACTAAGATGTGGCACTGTTCTGTTTCTCTGTGCTGGCGAACTTTAGACAGCCATACACCAAAGCAGGCATCCTTGTTCTATTGATCCTGCAGTGTTGGAAGCATAGTTTTTGTACTGGAAGGAATCCCTTGTGGTACAAAAATGATCCTCTTAGGTATTTCCTACTTTGTATGTGTGCTGTACAATGCAGGACACATGCAAAGTGGTCAAAAACTAGGAGAAATTAAGACATTCCTCCTTGTTACACCTGCCTCCTGGATGTTTAGGAATTTAGTCCAAATCCATGTCTACAATTCTTTGTAGGTAGGGATTTGCATTAGCAATAATGGTACAAGGGTGTGCCCATGCAAACCCCATGTTTTTTGATGCAAAACTCTATCTGCTACAAAAAGTAGAAAGAGGTTTACATACAAACATAACACCATTTTGACACAGGCACTATCAAAGTGACAGGCTTTTATATTTTCCTTTTTGTTCTGACTGCACGTGTGGTGCACTTTACAGCATAGATACAAAGTAGGAAAAGGTTTGAAGTTAGTCTAATCATTGTTTTTTTTACTGAAAGAGTACCTTTTCAGTCCAAAACCTATGCTAGACTCACACAGATTTCTTTGCACTATGGTGCAAAGGTGTGTGTGTGTGTGGCCCTAGGCAGCATAATTCTGCACCAGTGCTAGGGAGAGAGCAGGATAGTGTCATACCTTAGTAGATATAGGGCCTGGTTTTAAAAAAGTGGTGCTACATCCAATGCAGCACCACTTTTCTTGCGCCCCTTAGTGCCCCCCCTATCGCCACCATGTGTGCGCAGTATTTATTATACGGTGCATCAAGGCGTAGGGTAGGGGCAATAGTGCCTACATTTTTGTCGCTACTGATGTACTGCGTAGGATTAGTGCCAAACCTTTGGCCCTAATCCTGCACAGTACATAGGGGCCCATTGAAAGCAATGGTATGTCAAGACTGATTTGCATATGGCTGGATCCAAACTGGGGTGGTATGGTGAGCAAAACCTAGATCTGTGACTGGGGGGTGAGTGTTTGCATTGTTCAGCACTCCGTCCATCATCCTTTTGTTTCACTAAAGTTGCCCTAAGTGGGAAGGGTATTTCCAGACGTGAGTCCCATGCTCACTGTGCCACTGGATACAAGCTAGCCTAGCTGATGAAGGGTGATACCCTGAAGCCGGTCCCAAGATGCTTGTTTCCGGTCATGGGAGGATCTGGCTTGGCAATTTGGGCACAACTGATTTGCATATGGCTGGGTCCAAAGTCGGGTGGCATGGTGAGCAAAAGAAAGATGGATTAAACCCAGATCTGTGACTGGGAGTGTTTGCATTGTTTTGAACTCCGTCCATCATCCTTTTGTGTTACAAAAGATGCCCCCTTTTAATGCTTGCTCTGTGCAGGCATTAAAAGTAGCTGCAAAAAATGATGTAGTGGAATCTCTTAGATTCCACTGAACCAGTTTTGCAGTCCCCTAATGGGGGAACACCCCCCCCTTGCATACATTATGCCTGGCGCAGTCATAATGTGGCACAAGGAGTTACCAAGTGGCACAATGCATGCATTGTACCACTTTGTAAACCTGGTGTGGGGACTTTGGCCTCGTTAGGCCACATTAGCATAAAAAATGATGCTAATGTGGAGGAAGGACGCATTAGGCCCTGTTAAATCTGGGCCATAGTGTTTTCCTGCTCTCCCACACTCACATAAAACAGCACAGCATTTTTAGTTGCTGCACTGCATGTGAGTTTAGTAATCAGGTTTGCATTAAAAAAGTAAAACAAACCCAACATAAAAAGTTTGTCTTAGCCAAACTATTCACCATTCATGTGAGGCATAACATGACCCAAAGCCCTCATTCAGACTCTGTTAAAGTTGCCATTTCTGCTGGAAACGGAAGGTAGCTGCTCGGATTTCATAATGTGAAATAGTTTCAGTGCTTAATTTGTGAATAAAAAGGTGCCGGTGCTCAAAGCTCTCCTCTTAAACACTCGGCTGCTGCAATTAAAAGTGTGAGCACATAATACTGAGGCAGCGTAATCCTGAAGCCACCTGGGGCCTCTTCAGTCCATGTATAGCCCCTCCCTGCCCCTTCAGCTCACTGTTGTAGCTTCCTGCTTTTCCCCATCCTGACGCTTTTTCGTTTTTCTCTTCCTCCGTCTTTCCCACGTGTCTTTTGCTCGCAGCAAATGCTTGAGACAGAAAACTAGGCGCCGGCCCTGAGAAATAGTGCCGGTGCTCAGCACCGGAAACAACAAGCACAAATTAAGCACTGAGTAGTTTCACAAACATATCGCTGCAAAGTCTGGGGTTTCTGAAGGCATATGCACCAGGAACACCCTTGCAGAATGTGTCCCTGAAAAATGACTCGAAGTACATCCTGAAATCAGAATGGAATACCGATTCCGCCTGTGTAATGTGTCAATTATATTGCCGAATAAATCCCACTCATTAACCTCTATTGCCTTGAGGAGTCAATCAAAGGCACCTGCTTGGATAACTAAAATACATTGTTTGAATGCCACCTATTTCATGAAAGGGAAACGACCGGGCCTGCTTCCATTTCTAAACCTATGTATTGATTTAGAAATCGGTGTTAGCAGCAACCTTCTTTGGGAATTCACTTACAGCAGAATAATGAAAACAAAAAGAGTGAAACATTCATAAATGGGAGCTCCTGATATAATCGTGCTATGCAGACAGTATAAAGGACATGATTACCTTGCGCACTGGGTTATCTTTAATGTCATATCTGTCAGTCTCCCCAAGGTAGGTTCATTACCATGCCAAGTTCACCCCTGCCAATCTTTCTCATCCCCTTCCACACCCCTCCAGCAAACATGCGAGAAGACTCCTTGTCATTCAAAGGCATTGAAAGTCTCTAGGGAACTTCGATCTGATTGTATACACTAACCCGGCGAACCCTTACTGCCCTCAATAACTGATATTCCTCCCCATTTTTTTCATTTCTGTTTGTAATTCAAAGCGATTGGTTTAAAAAACCATAGAAGATCGAGGCAATTCGTGTGGGGAGTGACAGAACGCTTTGTCCGCCACAGCTTTGGCTGGTTGTAACAAGCGTCAGGACATTGGACGCAACAAAAGCAGGGTTGGCAGTATCATCAATCACACGCCTGACAGTCGACTTCAGTTTGTTTGTTCCACTCTGCATATTAAGTGATTGGATCAGGTTTAATTAGATATTGGGTAATCAATCATTGCCAACAAGGCAACTCAGCTTGGGATCTAGATGCCACAAGAGAGAAAAAAGGCAAATCTCATTAGTCCACATAAATGCTTGAATGTGTGAGCACGGGGTAGTCAGGTTACTGAGAGGTATGAAGATGTTTGCAAGATAGCAGGTAATATAATCATTCACATCTGGAATACGTGCTCCTAGACATCAGTGATTTGACGTTTTACATTTACTGCATAATTACTACAAAATACAGCACACAGGCATAAGGGAATTGGGAAGGGACCTCTAGCATGACGGTGTGTGTGTCATTTTGTACCTGATTACAATAAGTGCAGTTCAAGAAATCAAGGTTGTATTTTGCACGAAAGTCAATGTTTTCAGTAAACCTCTATAAAGCTGCTAAAAATATTAAAATACCCGATGTCCGAGTAGGATAGCTAAGAGAAGGTTAAATACAATTTGAATAAAGCCTGCATTCCAAGTTACATTTCATGTTTCCTTGTTCAGCAATTGCACAGATTTGTAGAATTAGCGGCCTATTCTGTTTTGTGTAAATAGTTACTGTAAACATTCTGAGTTGAATGTATGCTATTTTCTTTAGCTATGACTATGTCATGTTTTCTCAACATACGGCTTCACCTCTTGTGAGGCACGGCTTCTCCCTTTACTAAACAATTATAAGAAATTACACTGTGTGTATGTCCATATATATTATTTCTTTAGATTTCTGTACTGTGCATTATTTAAGGCTTACTTTGATCATTAGACATTAACATCCGTTAAAAAAAGAAAATTTCCCCGAAAATAAATCACAAGAAAATTGAAGTTATGATTCGGAAACAAAACTGAAACACTGTATGGTAAACCTCACAGTAAAGTTTTTTTCAGTGATTTATTTAGGGGGAGTTTAGAAGATTCAACTTACATGTGTTTATATTTCACTATTTCTCACACTCTTGTTGCAATAATGTGAAGTTTTCACAGAATAGTTTTTTTTCCATAGGGTTTGTGCCTAATCTCTTATCCATCCAAATCTTGACTGGCCAACCCCTGCACTGAGGTCCTGAATGTGGTAGGTTCTCTGTCTAAATCATTGTGTACCCAATGTGTCTGTGAGAATCCTTCAGCCCTGGATCCTGACATAAAGCCCAACTAACCATGAAACCAACCTCCACTGTGACCAGTTCAAGGGTTTGAGGGCAGAACTGAGACCTAGGCCAAGCCCTACATCCAAGTTAATGTTTTTCCAATCCCTGCTGCTCATGGCTTTTGGCCATGTGCAGCAGCAGTTGGTGGCAGGTCCTGTGCCCATCATCTGTGGTGCCAAAACATTTTTGCATGAGACTGAGGTGGGTGAAGGGTCTGGCCTATGACCAGATGTTGCACCCTGCATCCCATCCACTGAGTTTCCAAACATTGATATGTACGACCACCATGCAGCCACAGGGCGTACATAGCACCTAGGGCCAGAGGTATCAAACATTTTTGCAATCGCAAAGGGCCCAACGGGCCGTTTGCATTAACAAAAATGCATTTTGGAATGTAACAAGTCCAATTTGCAATTCGGTAACTTGGTTTTGCGACTACATACCGATTCGGTATTAGGAAGGGGATTGTCAAGGGCGTCCCTTCCTAATACCAAATCGCAGAGGTATGTATGCTTGTTTTGTGACCGTGAATGCGGTCGCAAAACAATCGCAGTTACCACCAATTTTAAATTGGTGGTAACCCATTTGCAAAGAGGTAGGGGTCCCCGAGGGACCCCTTCTGCTTTGTGAATGCATGCGAAAACGTTTTTTAAGAGCAGGCAATGGACCACTTCCTACTCTTAAAAAATGTAAAGAAAACTTTTCATTTTACATTTTTAAAAGCATCTCGTTTTCCTTTAAAGAAAACGGGCTGAATTTAAAAATAAAAAAAGATTGCTTTATTAAAAAGCAATCACAGACATGGTGGTCTGCTGAGCCCAGCAGGCCACCTGCCCTGTGATTGTAGCCATTTGCAATGGCTCGCAAATTGCAACCTACCTCATGAATATTAATGAGGTAGGTCCATTTGCAAACCCTTGCGAATCGCAGTATGAAACTACTGGAGTTTCATACATTCCAGTAGTGATTACTTAATTGCGATTCACAAAACATCGCAATTAGGTAATCACTATTTTTTCGTAATTATTTTTTTGACAAATGCAGTTGCTCTATGTGCAGGCCATGGCCTAGCTTCGCAATGGATTCTTGCATGGCAAGCCCTAGCGTACAGAATTCGTACCAACATTAGTGCCACTTAATCAGCTGTGCAAACATTTTGACCAGGTCCTTTACCAACTGCTTTTTCTGAAGTGCGCTTTGGTAATTTCTTTTACCAGTGTATATTATCCTTTTATTTTTTTTCTTGTTTTAATTTTTATGAGTTCTCTGGTTGACTCAAGAATCACAATTTTTGGTCTGTAAAACCAAAAAGGAACACTTTTTACATTTTTGAGGCAATATCAGCCCCATTGTGATCCATCATATCCTCTCTTAAGTAAGAGCAATGCTCACCCTGCCCCGATTTTTTGCACTGCAACGTTTTTTGAGCACACATGATTCGGTGCTGACTGTCCTTGTTCTTTAGGGTTTGTTTATTTTGTGTTCTCAAGTCCTGCACAGATCCAGATCTTTCTTGATTCCACAAATTAATTAACAAGATAATAGAACATCTCTTGTCTGATTAACTCCTTGTACCACACAATACCTTTTTGTGATGCAAGTGTCTCAAAAACTCCTGCATTGTTTTACACCAAACCAAAAAAGACCATACTCTGAGAATAGTTCTAACTTGATATGAAATTTGGTGTGTTTTAATTGATTATTTTGAGAGGAGGAAAATCTTTCTAAATAATTTAATTCTTACAGATCTATGAATCATTCAAGAAAGCTGAGCAGCACAAAGATTTTCTATATTTTTCTGCAGTCCAGATGAATTGGTACTAGTGCAAATATTTACCAGGACTTGAACTATTGACAAACAATTCAGTGCAACATATTGACACTGCTCTGAAGAACGAATATCATAATATACTCCTCAGTCATGGTATCTGTGGTGTGTTAAAACAAAGCAGTAGCTGAAACACAATGAGAACCATGATGGTTGTTTGGACAGTTATATAATACCATAGCTAATACTCATTCAAGCTTTTCCTTGCAGCTCCCTGCTTTTTTTCTGAGTATTGATGGAAGACTCAACAACTCAACCAGAGGTGGTTGCTTCATTCACACTGCATACTGCAAGTGGGAGCTTACCAAGGTCTCTGCACCATTTTTAAATATGCAACGTTTCCATTGCAACTTGTCGTTCTTGTTTTCGGTGGTTCAACTTTATACATGTGGGCTTTTAACGAAATAGGGACTTTCACTATGTCAATATAGTACAGATAGGAGCCAAATACACTACCTGGCATTTGCAATCTGCTCATTACTTCAGAGAAACGCCTATATTTGGCCTTTACCTGATTTGATACCGAACACTTGCAACCTCATCCTAGGATCCAGGGCGTCATCTGCCACAAGTATTTAACTTACCTGTTCAGGCCCTTCAGGACCGGTTTAGGTTAGCGTCATTGATTTGGGGATTTTTACTTATCTCTTCCAGTCCCTAATACTTAACTTAATCTCTTTAGCCTTGAAAACGTCACTTGTCATGAGAAAACATGTGTCAGCTGTTGTTTTGATGATACATGTACTGGAGACTACAGAGTTTTCCACGACTCCAAAAAATTACAATACTGGACTTACTACCTGTGAACCTTATGTGATGTATTTTTACTTATTGGACTTCTATTGTGAGTGCTTTGGTATCTTTATCAGTTTCAGAATTATGTATGCTTTTCATTAACAGGAAATCAGTGGTTACAACAGAAGTTCAAAGACTTTTCACAGTGATTTGATAGATGCCAGGCATTTCCAGTATGCTATATTTTGCCTGTTTAGTATTGCATCCAGTGGAGGACAAAGAAAGTTCTGACATGGTCCTGATGGTGCCTATCTGGTGGTGAAGTAAACAAATTGTTGAAGGATTCTAAGAGGAATTACCAGTCATGGCGTCAACCTGGTTACCAATCTATGCCCCCTTCCTTCTTTTCATTGGTGCACACAAAGCTTTATGATGTAACATGGATATCATTTCTATATTCCTAAAATTGGCCTGTGTATCGAAGCATTTTAGGGACAAGGAAACCAAGGAAGTCATTATTATGGCCATAATGTATGGGTAAAGTGATGCTGCCCCAGAAATCTCACTCTCTAATTGCTCTTCTATCCTTGCTCCACTTTTATTCCCAGATAAGTGCAAAGAAAGGTCTATGAGTTGATGCAGAGAATCATCCACCCATCAGCATGTACATCACAGAAACCACATGACTGGTCAAGCAATTTAACAGGATTTGACAGACCTAAATTCAGATGGCTTGAACCTTTTATAAACTAAATTTAACAGTAAGTGAAGATATGCAACATATGTCCATTTTCTCATAAGAGAGGTCATGAAGTGGAGTTTTTAAAACTGAATATTACTTAACTTTTAATCACGATCAATTTTAATGGTGTCCTTGCTAGGAAACCGAATCCAACTTGTTTATTATTAATATTATTTAATGACACTTAGGACCAAGAGAGTTACAGCCAGGAGACGACAAGCTAACAGAAAAAGTCGTATTTTAGAATATTTTTTAAAGGTGAGGTGATTCTCAATTTTTTCAGGAATAATGAGAGACCATTCCAAAGATGAGGAGCAAGGAAACAGAAAGACACCAGCCCCTCCAAGCCAAGCTGTCTTGGGTCTAGTGATATAAAACAGGAGTGGGTTTTGACATGCTAAGTAGTTGTGGGAGATACATTCCCCTCCTCCATCTGAGTTGGTGGAGTTGTGTCCGCAATGCACAGTTCCAGCCAAATTGAGCTGACTGCCGCATGGCAAATGTTTCTTATCACGTGTGGCTCTCCAATGGTAAGTTGGCGAGCGTGATCGAGAATTGGCATCCCTTATTCCATTTTCAAGCACTAGGAGAGCACCTGGTGAGATTTTTCCAGCATGGGCCAACACAGGCGGTTGTGACCGTTCATGTTGAGAAAGCTGCCACTCGAGTAGAACATCTACTGAAGTGGCAGCAAAATCAATTTGAGCAACAGCACCCGCTGATGCTCTGCATGGTACTTTTCATGCAGAATATTCAGCGTGGAACAAGCCGCGGCGCTGAATAATCAGCATGGTTAGCAGGACATGCAGATATCCGCCCACTCACAGAACTCCATTGAATCACACAGAGTTTTCATGTACCTCTGTGTAATTCCAGGGAGTAAACTCTATGAGTTCTGCCCATCCCTAATGTTCAGCAGTGAGCAACTTTGTAAGGAATTATAATGCTGGACACCGTGGGGCATAATTATGAAAGGCTTGCGCTGACATTGCGTCAAAGAATTTGATGAAATGGTGGTGCAAGCCTAAAGTCATATTTTTAAAACAACATATTTGCAAAAATGTGTCATTTTTCAAGTGTTGTGTGGGGGCAAAAGCTGCGCTGAAAGTAGCTGCGTCACGCAACATATAATATAAGCAATGTGGATGTTCCTCCACAAATTCTGACACAACTTTAATGCAGTGGTATTTATGGGGTTACCACTGCATCATGCATCTCTGGTAAGCAAAACGCAAAGTCCAAATTGTGACAGAATTGCTGTGCATCAGCAAATGAGGTGTAGGAAATGACACAGTGGCTGTGATATAAAAGCCTGAACATCACAATACATGCTGGCAAGCTCAACTATGCCATGGAGGTCATCATTCTGCAACTAGGTGTAGCAAGGAGACCACCACCACCACGTGAGCAGCGAAGGAGAAGGGATCATGTGTTCTGGCAGCTGATATCCCTCACTGACCTCAAGGAGGAGGAGGTCATAACAATAGTGCAGACTCGGCAAGGAGTCTATCATTGAATTACTGCAGAAGCTAGAGCCAAGTCTTCAGACAGAAGCTACAAAGAGCCATATCATTCCTGCACTTTTGAAATTGATGACTGTGCTACACATCTTGGCGCAAGATTGGTAGGTGCATCACAGGGAGCATTATCTCATTTTCTCCCACCTATTGGATGCCATTATAAAACGAACCCCACAGTACCTACTCTTCCCTAAAACATATCAACAGCAACTGGAGACCAAGCAAGGGTTTTACAACATAGCAGGATTCCCTCTTGTGCTTGGTGCCATTGATTGGACTCATGTGCATTCTGTGTCCCCTGCTGCCTCTGCAAGCCTAAACAAGAACTGGAAACATAATTGTACAATAAATGTCCAGGTAATAGTGGACCATCAAGGACTCATCATCAATGCCCTGGAAAAATTCCCTAGAGGTGCCTAGGACGCCTTCATGTTCTGCCACAGCCTCATCAATGAACAGTTTGAGAATGGCTGTTATGGGAGAGGACTACTCATTGGTAAGGAAAGCAGATTAATCAATAGCTTACCTAAATTTAAATGAATTACTGAACACCCATCTGTGTGTTTGTGTTTGGATTGTGTGTTGTGACACACATATCTAGTTCTGACTGCGGAGACAATGCCGGACGTCTAATCCCACCCAAGGAAGAGAATGAAATCAAATACCCACAACCTTAATTCACTCCCTGCCTCAGTGGGGTAGGGGGTTGGGATGACCAAAAAAAGGTAGACTTGCATCACTGGATCTGCTCTGGTGCCTTGTGACACTGCACAAGAGGGTCTGTACTCCCTGGACCTTTTAGTGTTGATACGGGTACAGTGCACTAGAAACAACAAGAAGAGTTGTTTAATAATAGTTCTCAGCATATATAGTATTAAATTAGTTATTTACAATATTATAACTCACAGGCTTCATAAAAACTAATGCTTGAAAGCGAATGTATGTCGGAACGACGCCTGCCGGAACAACGAATGACTGAACAACGGGGTCGGAACAACGACCTCGTTGTTACCACTAATGCCTTTACCACGAATGCCTTAACAACGATTTTTTGTTGTAAAGGCATTCCTGTTAAAGGCATTAGAGATAGGCATGCATTGTTCCTGCATGCGTCCTCCCTGGACCCCACCCCCACCCCTAAAAATTACCGCGACCCCCCACCCCCCAAAATCACACCAACCCCCCCCTTGCCCGTAAAACTACCCCAACCCCCAATCTCCTCCCTAAAATTACTGCGACCCCCACCCTACCCCCAAAACCTAAAACAACCCCAACCCCCACCCCATCCCTGAAATCTAAAGTACCTCAAGCCCCACCCCTAAAACTACTCCGAGCCCCCCACCCTGGCCCTAAACCTAAACCCCCGAACCCCCCACCCCGCCCCTAAAATTACCCGACCCCCAACCCACCCCTAAAACCACCCCAACCCCCACCCCTAAAACAGCCCCAATCCCCACTCGATCCCTAAAACCCAAACTACCCCAACCCCTACCCCTAAAACAACCCCAACCCCACCCCTAAAACTAAAAATACCCGACCCCGCCCCTAAAACTAAAACCCCAAACCCCCACCCCCCAAAATCACACCAACCCCCCCCTTGCCCGTAAAACTACCCCAACCCCCAATCTCCTCCCTAAAATTACTGCGACCCCCACCCTACCCCCAAAACCTAAAACAACCCCAACCCCCACCCCATCCCTGAAATCTAAAGTACCTCAAGCCCCACCCCTAAAACTACTCCGAGCCCCCCACCCTGGCCCTAAACCTAAACCCCCGAACCCCCCACCCCGCCCCTAAAATTACCCGACCCCCAACCCACCCCTAAAACCACCCCAACCCCCACCCCTAAAACAACCCCAATCCCCACTCGATCCCTAAAACCCAAACTACCCCAACCCCCACCCCTAAAACAACCCCAACCCCCACCCCTAAAACAACCCCAACCCCACCCCTAAAACTAAAAATACCCGACGCCGCCCCTAAAACTAAAACCCCAAACCTCCACCCCGCCCCTAAAACTGAAAATATCCCCACACCCCCACCCCGCCCCTAAAACTAAAACCCAAACCCCCATCATCGCCCTTAAAACAGAAAATACCCCACCCCCACCCCGCCCCTAAAACTAAAACCCCAACCCCCTACCCCCACCCGCCCCTAAAACTGAAAATACCCCAACCCCGCACCTAAAACTAAAACCCAAACGACTTTGTTGTTCCAGAGTCGGCCTTCAGAGCATTTCCCCTTGAAAGCAGGTACAATTAAAAGGTATGGTGGAGTTTCTGACACTTTAAAGACAGTCTTAAAGAAACAATATTCAATTCAAACTCGTAAGTATAAATTATGTGCCCATGTTCTTAATAAAAAACATGTCAAGAAATGCAAACATGAAGACTTTCAGTTCTGAGGTAAATAAGTTCAAAATGCCCACAAATGAAAGTATCTGAAGCACTAGGACATTCAGAAATGTAGTAACAAATAATGCCTGATTTCTAAGATTGGGTTTCAACTGTCAAAAAGGTGAGGGGCATATTTATACCCCATTTGTGATGAATTTGTGTAATTTCTTTTTTGCAAATTCGGCGCAAAACTAACTCCATATTTATATTTTGACATTAGAACCGTCTTACGTCAAAATATTGGAGTTTGCACCATTTTTTAGATGCGTGAACCTACCTTGCGTCAATGAGATGCAAGGTAGGCTTTCCCATCGTAAAAATGGTGCTAAAACCATAGCTTCATATTTATCCCCTGTGCTAAAATGATGCATGAGTGGGAGGAGGGGCTAAATAATGGTTAAAAGTTTGCTTTGCACCATTATTTCACGCCTGGGTCAGACCGGGCATTAAGGGACCTGTGGACCCATTTCATGGTTAAACACCATGTAATGGGTCCACAGGTGCTCTTATCAAGCCTCAGGAACACCCCACCCACACCAGAGGGACACTGGAGGATGGGGGACCCCATCCCAGGTAAGCAGAGTAAGTATAGGTGAGTATTTTTTATTTTTTATTAAAGTGCCATGGGGGCTAAACATGGGGTCCCTTTCATGGCACAGAATGCAATGGCCATGCCAAGGGGACAATGGTCCCCTGTGCTGGCCATCGAGCAGTGGGCATGACTGCTGTCTTTTCTAAGGCAGAAGTCATGAGGTGTGGATGGTTTTGCATCAGAAAAGGACATCAGGCTGGTTAGAGTCATTGTTTTTTACTCTAACCAGCCTAATCTAATTCTTTGGTGCACAATCCTCTTACTCCCATATCCCAATCCCCACCCGGCTAATGTCATTTTTCTTTATGCTAGCCCGCCCTTCGCACCGGCTTGCACCATTCCATAAATATGATGCCCGGCTGGTGCTCAGGAATGATGCAAGCTGGTGCTAAACATTTCGGTGCAAATCTGCGTTAGTGCAGTTTTGCACCTGAAAGTATAAGTATGGACCTTAGTCTTAGCTTAATCTAAAACTTATCTAAGGATTAGTGCTCACTAACCAGAGGGTCAAGCATTTAGCTTTGTCTTTTATTCTTTAAATGGAATCCAGAAGAAGATTGGAGGCTCAAGAGGAGGTGGAATCATAGCTCTAGATGCAGAAACACTGAAACTATAGACAGTCAGGATCATGGGATCAACTGGAAGGCTTGGAGGACTAGAGCGCTGGAGGTGTCTGGGTGACTCAGAAGGCGAGTGCAGGGAATATTCTTGCACAGGACTGGAACAAGGACAAGCCCAACTCAGGTTCAGACGGGGTTTTTATACACAATGGGAGAGACTGTTCCAGAAAGGTGCATGGCTCACAAGGAAGGCCAGAGAGTTTCAAAGGAAACCTGGGAAACAGTATGTGGTAAAATAATGGATGTGATCTTTGCTTTGGCAGGTGCAACTGATGATTGAAATCAATTAACCAATGCAGGCGGAACCAAAGAGCATTAGCAGTTAGAGTCAATAGGTCATGGCAGTTGGCACCAATCACCAAAGCAGATGGAACACGTTAGACTTTTCATCCTTGAGGTGGTCTCCTTTAACATTTTTGCCTCTGTTCCCCAGGTTGTTGAGACGGCGGCGACGACCACAGTGAGTACTGCACCTAGCACACAGGGGAGGGGAGGAGGAAAAAGAGAGTGACACAAACACGCAACACGCATATCCCCCACCCACAACAACACACACATAAACACATGCAGCAACATTACTTTTACTCCCCGTAATCCCCTGGAAGAACGCAAGGACCAAATGAAATGATTGTAACAAGTGTAATCATCGAAAATCCAGATAGGCCAACATAACTGTAAAAGATCAGTATTTACAAATATGTACAGCAACTACACAAGTCTGGATACTGTTCCATTCAATGTCTGTGGACCAGTGGTCCCAAAATGCATGGGCGAAGCACACACATGACACCTGCCTCAAAACGGAGAGAACACTGCTGGGGCATCAGGCCAAAAAAATACAGGCACCTCAGGGGGAAGGGTAGGGGGGCAATTCTGCCGGATGATGGGACGACGCCACTGCTTCATGAGGGGGCTCCATGCCCACTGCTTGGTCTTGGGGAGTGCAAACCCACAGTCTCACAAGTCTCTCAAGTGGGTGGTTTGCCCACTGATTGGTCCTGGAGAGTGCAACGCCACCGTCTCACAAGTCTCTCAAGTGAGTGGTTTGTCCACTGATTGGTCCTGGGAAGTGCAAAGTCACAGTCTCTCAAGTCTCTCAAGTGTGTGGTTTGCCCACTGCTTGGTCCTGGGGAGTGCAAAGCCACAGTCTCTCTAGTGGATGCTTTTCTCCACTGGTTCTGGAGGGGGCTTTGTGCCCAGAGTGTTTCATCCTGCCAAGGACTGTGTTAGTGGATGCTGTTCTCCACCAGTTCTGGAGGGGGCTTTGTGCCCAGAGTGCTTCATCCTGCCAAGGCCTGGGAGAGTGGATGCTGTTTTCCACTGGTTCTGGAGGGGGCTCTGTGCCCAGAGTGCTTCATCCTGCCAAGGCCTGGGTAGTGGATGCTGTTCTCCACTGGTTCTGGAGGGGGCTTTATGCCCAGAGTGCTTCATCCTGCCAAGGACTGTGTTAGTGGATGCTGTTCTGCACTGGTTTGGGAGGGGGCTTTGTGCCCAGATTGCTTCATCCTGCCAAGGTCTGGGGTAGTGGATGCTGTTCTCCACTGGTTCTGGAGGGGGCTGTGTGGCCAGAGTGCTGCACATGGGGTGTGGCAGTTCCCATTCCCTCACCTGGGTGTCTGAGCCATGAGATTTCCTGGGAACAGGTAGCATGATACTCGATGGAGGCAGAGACACACTCCACCCTGCGGCGACTTTGCCTGCCAGCTGTTGGTACTGCCAGTGCTGGTTGTGGTGCCTCATGTAGTGTGTGCAGGGTCCAGGACATCTTCTGCAGCCTCGGACGACCGCCCACTGGGAATGATGGTTATGTCGGCTGTGGTGGCACTGGCTGGGCACGTTGAGGGGCAGGTGGGGGTGTCTGCGGCAGTGTCTGCGGCGGAGATGCTGCCGGTGGTGCTGGTGTCAGCACCTGTGGAGGGAGACAGCAGGACGTCTCCTGCAGCCTCGGACAGCTGCCCACTGGGGATGATGATGGGGATTGTAGCAGGGGCAGCAGATGTGCAAGTGGCAGTGTAGGTGGCAGTGCAGGTGGCGGTTGTTGCAGTGGTGGCCCCGCCGTGCAGGTTGCTGTTCTGTCTTGCAGAAGGGGTGACACCAGTCCCTCACCCGGAAGCTCCGTGCCCTGAGCTGACTTCCCTTTGGCCTTGTGTCCCTTCCCCACCTAGGAAGTCGCTGCTGGGACCTTGGCACTGTCCGCTTTTCCCTACGGCATGTGGGCCCCTTCTTCTCCTTGGCAGGTGGCAGAATAGGGTGATCCTTGGCCTCACTAGGGTGCACACTGGCAGCCCTGATAGGTGCCGCCCACGATGTTACTGGACTTGCACGGACCACAGTGCTCGAGGATTTTGTGACTGAAATGCTTGGCTGGGATCTGGACATCCTGGCCCTAGGGGAAGGACAGGGGGGAGGTGTAGGGAAGAGGTCAATGTTAGTGAGCAAACGTTTTTTGGACACACTCGGAAGGGAAGATGGAGAGGGTTTGGGAGTGGAGGAAGAGATTGTGGTTGTAGGAGTTGTATGTCTGCTGAGTTTGGGTGAGGGTGCATAGACTGGAGGCTATTGTGAGGTGGATGGTTGCTGAGTGGGTGTGTGCCTGCGTTTGTGTACTTTGGGAGGAGGGCTCACAAACACTGGGAGAGGACACAGGGGATGTGTGGATGGTAGTGGGTTTGGTGATTGCATGTGAGCAGTGTGTGGTGATGGGCGTGCTGGTGATGGAGGTAGTGGCTGAGGATGTTTTGCATGCAGGTGTGAGTGGAGATGAGACTGGGAGGGAGGAGGAGGACGTGGAGGAGGGGGACACAGTGGAAACAGTGGATGTTGGTGTGTCTGCATGGGTATGGTGCTTGAGTGAGTGCCTGTGGGATGTGTGGTGCTTATGTTTGCCTGAGCCACTTTTGTGTGTTGATGAGTGTGCATTCTGGTCTGATGGTGTGCTTGGGATAGGATGAGGTAGAGGGGATTGGGTCTGGGTAGTGGAAGTTGGAGGGGGAGGCTGGACACAGGGATAATGGCTGCCATCAGTGCTGAGGCCAGAGCCTGAAATGCTCTCTGTTGGGCTGCCACACCAGAATGAATGCCCTCCAGGTATGCATTTGTTTGCTGCAAATGCCTCTCGACACCCTAGATGGCATTCAAAATGGTTGATTGCCCAACAGGGAGGGATCTCAGGAGGTCAATGGCCTCCTCACTGAGGGCAGCAGGGCTGAGTGGGGCAGAGCCTGAGGTGCCTGGGGCGAAGGTGATGCCCACCCTCCTGGGTGAGCGGGCACGGAAAACACACTGAGGGGCTGCTGGGAGGGCGGTGCTGGTAGGGGGTGGCGGCTGTACCTGTTCTTGCGGTGGGCACAGAGGTGCCCGCCACCACAAGGGAGCTCCCATCAGAGGAGGAGTCGCTGTAGCTGGTGTCTCCTCCTGTCCCCGTTGTGGAGCTCCCCTCACCCTCCGTCCCACTGGTGCCTTAAGACTCTTTACATTCACCCTCCTGGGCCCTGTGGGTTGCAGCTCCCTCCTGCACCGGTGCCAGTGCTCCTCCGCCAGATGATGCTAATGCACACAAGGACAGGGTGACAAAACAAAAAGGGGGGGAAAGATAGAGGAGACACATGGTCAATGCCAGCAACAATACCACCGTTGGGGGACACAACACACAGGGAGCTGGCCTATGTACTAGGCCATGCACTAACAGTTCTTGGGGAAATCACCTGCCCATGGGGGACTGTGCCTAAGCCCATTTGATGCACACCTGGAACCCACAGGAGACTGACTAGGTGTAGCTGCCCACTACTACTACTTTTGGGGTTGGAGTGCCACAGAGCCTGCCTAACAATGGACCCACCCTGGCACTTTTTCTCTGGCCTAGGGGAACCCACAGCCTATTTCCCCCACCCAGACACCTCATACAGAGCGCAGAGTCAGCTGAATGAGACTGTACTCACCCGCTTGTGGCTGCTCTGATGACCTCAAGCGCCCATCCAACTCAGGATATGCCACCGCCAGGTTCCGGTACATCAGGGGATCATGGTGCGACGGGCACCCCTTCCACGTTGGGAGGCCATCCCCAGCTGGGCCTCCGCCGTCTTCGTGCTCCAGCGGCACAAGTTCTCCCATCTTTTGCGGCAGTGGGTGTTCCATCTATAGTAGACCTCCAGGGTCCACACTTCCTTGGGGTTGGCACGCTAAATACCCTTCTTCTGGTGGGCGCTGACCTAGAGGAAAAGTGAAGTAAGAATGGATTTTACTCCCCTGTCTGGTTATTCTTACTCATTGGCCACAACTTCCCACCCTGGCCCAGAAACACATACACTGACCATCCTCACATGCTGGCCTCAGCCCACCGCACTGGTATCTTCCATTCACCCCATTCATTCAAGTCCCATCCATCATGCTCACAGTGTACTCACCTGTTTGTCTGGAGGACCGTAGAGTAGCGTGTACTGGGGAGGAGCCCAGCCACCAGGTTGTCCAACTCCTCCGTGGTGAAGGCAGGGGCCCTTTCCCCAGACACGGTAGCCATTGTCGCTTCCAGACTCAAGTCACAGCAGCACTTGCAGTGTAGGTCCTCTCCTGTTGAAGGTCAGGTATCAAGTGAGTGATCAGATAGAAAATGGCAGTTATGTCCATGGCGGTGCATACCGTCACCACCGGCGTACATCATCATTGGCTCCTGGAACCCATAGGTCCCAATGATAACCAATGCTGAATTGTGCTGCGGTCTTCGTCCGCCTACCGCGACACTGCAAAACTCCAGCGCAGTTACCTCATTTACCCTTGTCCCTCCTTACAGGTCAGGCAGCCGCTATTTCAGGGGGCCACATGGCAGGGCAACTAACTGCGTCACAGCACTTTTGGGCAGGAATGTGGATAGACAGCGCCACACACCAATTTACATCATAATTGTTCAAAACACCCTTGTGCAAACTATGTGGTGTATGACCCTCTGCTCACCCTTCTCCTCCATAGGGCACGTCTGCTGGGGCAGATGATGAGATGGCATCATCCTCCGGAATACAGACCCCTGGTGGACCTGTCGACATTGGAAGACAGACACATCATTATCACCTACAGATTTGATCGTACCACAATCCATGAACTGTGTACCCAGTTGGAGCCAGACCTGATGTCAGCTATCCGCCATCCCACAGGAATCCCCCCTCTAGTGCAGGTCCATTCAGCACTCCATTCCTGGCCAGTGGGTCCTTTCAAACAACAGTGGCCATGGCATCAGGGATGTCACAACCAATGTTCTCTAACGTGTTGTCCAGAGTGTTGTCTGCCCTGCTGAAACACATGCGCAGCTAAATCGTTTTTCCTCAGGTGGAGGATTTGCCCACAGTGAAAGGTGGCTTCTATGCCCTGGGACATATCCGCAACATCATTGGTGCCCTTGATGGTACACATGTGGCATTTGTCCCACCCCGCAGGAATGAACAGGTGTACAGAAACCGCAAAAGCTACCATTCCATGAATGTGCAGATGGTGTGTTTGGCAGACCAGTACATCTCCCATGTGAATGCCATGTATCCTGGCTCAGTGCATGACGCTTACATTTTGAGGAATAGCAGCATCCTTTATGTGATGGGGCAACTCCAGAGGCACCGCCTGTGGCTAATAGGTGAGGCCAAGGTCCCGACACAGTTTAAATAGGTGTCTGAGTATGGGAGAGTCCCTAGGGGTTGGTGTGTGTCTAACAGTTGTCCCTCGATATTTGCAGGTGACTCTGGTTACCCCAAACTGTCATGGCTACGGACCCCAGTGAGGAATCCCAGGACAAGGGCAGAGGAACGCTACAATGAGGTACATGGGTGAACTAGGAGGATAATAGAGTGGACTTTCAGCCTCCTGAAGGCCAGGTTCCGGTGCCTCCATATGACAGGTGGCTCCCTATACTACTCACCGAAGAAGGTGTGCCAGATCATTGTGGCATTCTGTATGTTGCACAACCTGGCTTTGCGAAGCCAGGTGCCTTTTCTGCAGGAGGATGGGCCTGATGTTGGTCTTGTGGCAGCTGTGGAGCCTGTGGACAGTGAGGAAGAGGAGGCAGAAGAAGAAGATATAGACAACCGAAACAACATCATCATGCAATACTTCCAGTGAGACACAGGTTATAGACTGCCACTTCTCCTTTCATATCAGACTACAGTAGGACATTGCATGATTCTGCCTTTTTTACCTCTGTGTATGGACCCTGACAATTCACTTTGGCTTTCCATTTCACAGATCTGGGTACCACTTTCTGCTTTCTGCTATGTTTACTGCTGCCCAACAACTGTTGGTATGTGAAAATGTACATTGACATTGCTATTTTTCAGAGAGGTTGCAATAACAAAATTGTGAAAGTACAGACTGATTCCAGATCGTTTTGTGATTCAGGGTGTTTATTTAAGTGCTATTCAGTGGAGGGGTATGTGCAATGGTCTGGGGTGATGGTGGAGGAATGTCCATGGTGGATATTGGTATCACAGGTGCATTGTCCAAGGGAGCATAGGAGGTGGAGCAATGGCAGTTCAAGGTTGTCAGGGTGACATAGTGGGACAGAAGGGTGACAATCAGGAGAGCCTTATTTCTTGGTGGGGGTCTTGCCAATGTTCTCTGTCTTGTTCCTGGATCTCAGGGACCATTTGTGGTGTGGTTCTCCTTCTGCAGCGGGTACTGGTGGCCTGTTGTTTCTGTGGCGGGACATCCTGTCCACTAGCGCTGGCGGAGGTGGAAGGCTGTTCATCGTTCAGGCTAGTGTCAGGGGCCCTTTGGTGTGCCACTGTGTCCCTCATGGTGTTGGCCATCTCTGCCAGCACCTCTGCAATGGTGACCAGGGTGGTGTTAATGGACTTCAAGTCCTCCCTGATCCCCAGGTACTGTTCCTCCTGCAGCCACTGGGTCTCCTGAAACTTGGCCAGTACTGTGCCCATGGTCTCCTGGTAATGTTGTTATGCTCCCATGATATTGGAGAGTGCCTCGTGGAGAGTGGGTTCCCTGGGCCTGTCCTCCCCCTGTCACACAGCAGACCTCCCAGCTTCCCTGCTATCCTGTGCCTCTGTTCCCTGAACCGTGTTCCCACTGCCACTGACCCCAGGTCCCTGATTGTCTTGGGTTAGTGGGGTTGCCTGTGGTCCCTGTAGTGGTGGACACACTGCTGATTGACGTGTCCTAGGGACAGAGTGATGGGCCCGCTGGGTGGGTGTTGTGCTGGTGTTTCCTGAGGGGGGCGGTTCAGTGGTGGTTTGTGACTGTGGCAGGGGAACCGACTGTCCAGAGGTCCCTGATAGGCCGGGCTGGTCATCTTGATCCAGGCATACAGAGCTGCTGTCGTCACTGTGGGCCTCTTCTGTGGGGGGACTCGATATGTCTGGCACCTCCTGTCCGGTGACGTTGGGTAGGGGTCCTGTTGGGGTGTAAATCCATAGTTATTGTATCTGTGTGTGCCATCTTGTGCAATGGGTGAGTTACCCTCTACTCCTGTGCTTGCCTTATTGTCTTGGCCCTTGTGTGATTGGTGATTTTGGGGCCTGGGTGATAATCTCTACTGGACATGCTTTGGTGATGGGTGTCCATGCATTGGTGTTACATGCAGGGCTTGGTTTTAGGATGTGTGGATTGTGATAGTGGGGTATCTGTTGGGGGTTGGGTTGATGGGTGTGAGGGTTGGGGTAGGAGATTGAGATAGCATACAGGTATGGTTGGGGGATATATTATAAAAAATGTGACTTACTAGAGTCCAGTCCTCCTGCTACTCCTGCGAGGCCCTCAGGATGCATTATCGCCAAGACTTGCTCCTCCCATGTTGTTAGTTTTGGGGAAGCAGGTGGGGGTCCACCGCCAGTCCTCTGTATGGCTACCTGGTGTCTGGATACCACGGAAAGCACCTTCCCCCATAGGTCGTTCCACCTCTTCCTGATGTCATCCCGTGTTCTTGGATGCTGTCCCATTGCGTTGACCCTGTTGACAATTCTCCACCGTAGCTCCATCTTCCTAGCAATGTAGGTCTGCTGCACCTGTGATCCAAATAGCTGTGGCTCTACCCAGATGATTTCCGCCACCATGACCCTGAGCTCCTCCTCAGAAAACCTGGGGTGTCTTTGAGGTGCCATAATGTGGTGTGGGTGATGTGTGAGGTGAGGTTTGTTGTGCTGTGTGATGTGTTGCGTTGGTGTATGTTCTTTGAGGTGCGTGGATGTTGTATGAGTGATGGTGTTGTGTTCCTGTTGATGCTGGTGTTCTGTTTCCAATTCTCTCTCTCTCTCTGCTTCTTCCAAAAAAATCATTTGAAGGGGTTGTGGGTAATGTGGGTGTGTGTTTTATAGTGGTGTGAGTGTGTGGGTGTGGTGTGTGTATGTGTATCAGGTGTGTGTATTTTGAATTGTCCAATGTGGTTGTGTTTTTTAAATCTATGTGTATTTTGAGCTCAGCGGTGTGTACCGCCAATGGATTACCGCTGTTGAATGACCGCTGCGTTGATTCATGGGTCGTGATACTGTGAGCATATTTCTGTTGACATGACGGTGTGGGTTTTGCTATGGCCAGTTTATCACTGACATTTGGTGTGACGTACTTGTGTGGGTGTCTGTATTGTGGCGGATTACAAGATGTGGGTCGTAATACCTGTAGCGGATTTCCACCGCGGCCACGGTATCTTGGTAAGCGGGATTTACTGACAGGGTTGTAATGAGGGCCATAGTAATGTGTTTTATATGTCCTAACAGTGAAATATTGCTAAATTTGCTAAATTTGTTTTTCACTGATTGATTTCACGTCAATCAGCAGTGTGTCCACCACTACAGGGACCACAGGCAACCCCACTAACCCAAGACAATCAGGGACCTGGGGTCAGTGGCAGTGGGAACACGGTTCAGGGAACAGAGGCACAGGATAGCAGGGAAGCTGGGAGGTCTGCTGTGTGACAGGGGGAGGACAGGCCCAGGGAACCCACTCTCCACGAGGCACTCTCCAATATCATGGGAGCATAACAACATTACCAGGAGACCATGGGCACAGTACTGGCCAAGTTTCAGGAGACCCAGTGGCTGCAGGAGGAACAGTACCTGGGGATCAGGGAGGACTTGAAGTCCATTAACACCACCCTGGTCACCATTGCAGAGGTGCTGGCAGAGATGGCCAACACCATGAGGGACACAGTGGCACACCAAAGGGCCCCTGACACTAGCCTGAACGATGAACAGCCTTCCACCTCCGCCAGCGCTAGTGGACAGGATGTCCCGCCACAGAAACAACAGGCCACCAGTACCCCACCCGCTGCAGAAGGAGAACCACCCCACAAATGGTCCCTGAGATCCAGGAACAAGACAGAGAACATTGGCAAGACCCCCACCAAGAAATAAGGCTCTCCTGATTGTCACCCTTCTGTCCCACTATGTCACCCTGACAACCTTGAACTGCCATTGCTCCACCTCCTATGCTCCCTTGGACAATGCACCTGTGATACCAATATCCACCATGGACATTCCTCCACCATCACCCCAGACCATTGCACATACCCCTCCACTAAATAGCACTTAAATAAACACCCTGAATCACAAAACGATCTGGAATCAGTCTGTACTTTCACAATTTTGTTATTGCAACCTCTCTGAAAAATAGCAATGTCAATGTACATTTTCACATACCAACAGTTGTTGGGCAGCAGTAAACATAGCAGAAAGCAGAAAGTGGTACCCAGATCTGTGAAATGGAAAGCCAAAGTGAATTGTCAGGGTCCATACACAGAGGTAAAAAAGGCAGAATCATGCAATGTCCTACTGTAGTCTGATATGAAAGGAGAAGTGGCAGTCTCTAACCTGTGTCTCACTGGAAGTATTGCATGATGATGTTGTTTCGGTTGTCTATATCTTCTTCTTCTGCCTCCTCTTCCTCACTGTCCACAGGCTCCACAGCTGCCACAAGACCAACATCAGGCCCATCCTCCTGCAGAAAAGGCACCTGGCTTCGCAAAGCCAGGTTGTGCAACATACAGAATGCCACAATGATCTGGCACACCTTCTTCGGTGAGTAGTATAGGGAGCCACCTGTCATATGGAGGCACCGGAACCTGGCCTTCAGGAGGCTGAAAGTCCACTCTATTATCCTCCTAGTTCACCCATGTACCTCATTGTAGCGTTCCTCTGCCCTTGTCCTGGGATTCCTCACTGGGGTCCGTAGCCATGACAGTTTGGGGTAACCAGAGTCACCTGCAAATATCGAGGGACAACTGTTAGACACACACCAACCCCTAGGGACTCTCCCATACTCAGACACCTATTTAAACTCTGTCGGGACCTTGGCCTCACCTATTAGCCACAGGCGGTGCCTCTGGAGTTGCCCCATCACATAAAGGATGCTGCTATTCCTCAAAATGTAAGCGTCATGCACTGAGCCAGGATACATGGCATTCACATGGGAGATGTACTGGTCTGCCAAACACACCATCTGCACATTCATGGAATGGTAGCTTTTGCGGTTTCTGTACACCTGTTCATTCCTGCGGGGTGGGACAAATGCCACATGTGTACCATCAAGGGCACCAATGATGTTGCGGATATGTCCCAGGGCATAGAAGCCACCTTTCACTGTGGGCAAATCCTCCACCTGAGGGAAAACGATGTAGCTGCGCATGTGTTTCAGCAGGGCAGACAACACTCTGGACAGCACGTTAGAGAACATTGGTTGTGACATCCCTGATGCCATGGCCACTGTTGTTTGAAAGGACCCACTGGCCAGGAATGGAGTGCTGAATGGACTTGCACTAGAGGGGGGATTCCTGTGGGATGGCGGATAGCTGACATCAGGTCTGGCTCCAACTGGGTACACAGTTCATGGATTGTGGTACGATCAAATCTGTAGGTGATAATGATGTGTCTGTCTTCCAATGTCGACAGGTCCACCAGGGGTCTGTATTCCGGAGGATGATGCCATCTCATAATCTGCCCCAGCAGACGTGCCCTATGGAGGAGAAGGGTGAGCAGAGGGTCATACACCACATAGTTTGCATGTGTCCCTCTAATAGGTTTACATGGGGGCTACCTTTCAATCAGATTAAAGTGTAGAATCCCTTTCTGAACGGATGGACATGTGAAGTTTGGGATTTGCTTATACCATTTCTGTGACTCTGCCTGTTTGTGGATTCCCTGTCTAGGTCAGTTTGACAGTTGGGCTGGGTGCACGTCACACTAGATAGTGACACAAAGGGAGCTGGGGTGTAGCCTCCATATCCTGATGAGCCATCTGTGCTAGGAGGGAGGGAAGGAGTGGTCACTCACACCTGAAAGGGCTGTGCCTTTCCTCACACAATGCAGTGTCTGGGGTCTGGCCTGGGCAAGGCAGGATTTCACATTCAAAAGAGACTTTACTTTGAAGTAGGCCTACTTCAAAGGAGAAATTGGGTATAAGAGGGGCACCCAAAACCACAGACTTCAGAACACGTCTGGAAACAAGAGGAACCTCTGCCTGGTGAAGAGCTGAAGAGCTGAGGAAGAAGAGCTGGCCTTCCTGTGACGGTGCTTTGTGGATCTATCCTTCAGTTGCTGCTTCTGCCAGAGTAAGAGGGCAAAGACTGGACTTTGTGTGCCTTCCATCTTAAGAAGAAATCTCCAAGGGCTTGATTTAGAGCTTGCCTCCTGATGTTTGAAGTCTCATGGACAGCAAAGACTTCTCCCTTACCAGCACCCACCTGGAGTCTCTGGAGAGACTCCTCCTCTGCCAAGTGGTGCCCATCCAGTTCCTGGGACCCTGAAAGAAGAAGCTGGCATCCTAAGAGGAATATATCCACGCACAGAACGCCTTTTGGGGAAAAGATCAGTGTGACTCCAATCTGCGGCTAGGAAATTGACGCGCCGCCGGCTTCGCAGCTGAAAATCAACACTCGTCTGTAACGCGATCGAAGAATTGACTCACGGAGCCAGAGAAACAATGCGCTGCATCGCCGACAGAGGCTGGGAGATCGCAATCCTTGCTGTGTGGTTTTCAGATCATCATGCGGCTGTATTTTTTACGTAAGCACCACGGGTCGTGTAAAAGCAATGCAAGGCCTGCCCGTACCCGAGAGTGCTGACCGGATCGACACATCGCTCTCCTGAGGAGAGAAGGAACGACGCGCCCGACCCGATGAAAGGAGAAACAACACAAGGTCTCGCTTGTGAGTAAAATCAATGCATCGCAAGCCCTTTTTGATGCACACTCGCCCATGCAGGGTTATTTCTGACACACGCAAGGTACATTTTCACGCTAACAGTGTTAGTTTGTGTTTTAAACTACATAAAGACTCTTTTTGCTTTTTAATTGATAACTTGACTTGTGTATTGTGGATTTTTGTCGTTTTGGTCTTGCTTTGTTTAGATAAATATTTCCTATTTTTCTAAACCTGTGGTGTGTCATTTTGCAGTGTTTTCATTAAATTACTGTGTGTGTTGGTAGAAATGCTTTACACCTAGCACTCTGAAGTTAAGCCTACTGCTCGTGCCAAGCTACCACGGTGGTAAGCAGGGATTAGCTGAGGGTGATTCTCATTTACCCTGACTAGAGGGAGGGTCCTTGCTTGGACAGGGGGAAACCTGACTACCAACCAAAGACCTAATTTCTAACATTGGTGATCAGCGGTTGGGATTTGGACTTGTATTTGTACTTGACATACAGTGATTAAGTGTACACTACTGTTTTGAGTGCAGACCACTACGTGACCACATACTACTTGTTTGGTGATCTTTGATTTTTCTCTTTGGGACTCATTTTTATTCTACTTCCATGATTTTGCTGATCCCTTGACTGATTCTTTTTACTTCATTGGGAACTTGTTTACTGCCTTTGGAACTTTGCACTTGTTTCCATCATGTCTCGATCTGGAGATGCAACAGCTGGAGCTGTTTTTGAATTAGGGAAACTAGAAAGGTACTCAGGTGCTCAAGTGAAACAGTTTTGTAAAGATCTTGCCTGTCCCGTTAAGAGCTCCACTAGGAAGGGGGAGCTGCAAGAGGCACTGAGGGCCTGGGTGACAGCCAAGGAGACTGGGGGGCACACATATGATATGGATGGAGAAGTGCAGAGTCTACACAGTGGTGTAGTAGAGGTACCTGTTACATCTGGGGGAGGGTCTCTAGGAGAGGTAGCAGTAGGTCCTCTAAGGGTCTGACTCCTAAAGATTTGCAGGACAGACAGGCATAAAGGGCTCGCCGGCTGGTGTCAGAAAGGTTGAGGATGCAAAGGGAACTTGACGAGTGGAAAAGGGACTTAGGGCCAGTTTGAGCAATGCAAAAAGCCTTCTGCGATGCACATTCACAATTTGCGAGTCTGTACCGACTCGCAAATTGTGAATGCGACTCGCAAATAGGAAGGGGTGTTCCCTTCCTATTTGCGACTCGCATCGCACTGCAGAATTGCTGAGTGAGCGCAAATGCGGTCACAAAGCAATTCGCAGTTACCACCAGTGTCACACTGGTGGTAAGTCATTCGCAAAAGGGAAGGGGTCCCCATGGGACCCATTCCCCTTTGTGAATGTTGCCCAAAAGGTTTTTTCAGAGCAGGCAGTGGTCCAATGGACCACTGCCTACTCTGAAAAAACGAAACCAAATGGTTTCGTTATTTTTTTTATTTTGCAACTCAGTTTCCTTTAAGGAAAACAGGCTGCAAAATAAAAATAAAAAAACTGCTTTATTTAAAAATCAGTCACAGACATGGAGGTCTGCTGACTTCAGCAGGCCACCATCCCTGTGAGTGCAGGGACTCGCTATGGGGTCGCAAAATGCGACCCACCTCATTAATATTCATGAGGTGGGTCTTTGCGACCCCATAGCGAGTCGCAGACGGTGTCTGAGACACCGTTCTGCATCCGCATTTGCGATTCGGAAATTGCGAATCGCACAGACTCGAAATTTCTGAATCGCAGATGCGGAAGTTGCTACATCTGGCCCTAAGAGATAAAAAAGATGATTTTGGCTTATGAGCTAAAAGTGAAGAAGCTGGAAGTCATGAGGGCTGAGTCCAGCTGGAATGGTGGCAGCAGCAATTTTATATCCAGTGCACATGCCCAGCGGCGTGGAGCTCTACTTGAAGGAGGGAGTTAACACAAACCAGGAGGTCCAGGGGTATGAGGTAGCTCCAGTGATGCACAGGGTCCCTGAGGTGGATTGGGGATTCGGCATAGAGAGTCATATTCCTAGTGATGGCAGGGACACTCTACTGGCTCTAGGTGAGAGTGACAGGGAGAGTGGTTCTCCCAGGAAGAAGTCTTGGTTATGGAGTGTGAAGACATCCCAGAAGAGTGTGGGTTGAGTGTCAGAGACAGTCAGGTACTGTCTCACCAGTCTCAGGAGGGTGATGTGGGATACTTTTTCAAGGCTGAGTCACTGGATGGTTGGGTGAAGGGTACTTTGGTTAAAACATGTGAGGGGCTGAGTGATGTAATTGCTGGAGAGCATATGTCTAGTCATTATTTTCCAGAGCTAAGCCAACACCAGGTGGAGTGTGAGTTCTCTGACCCCAGGGAACTTACACTGGAGGCAGAACTCTGGGTGAGTACCAAAGAGTCTGAAGAGGCATTTGGGGGTGCCCCTAAGGGGAGTGGCATAGGTATTTTCCAACCAGGTGAGGTAGAAAAGGATTGTAGTGTCTCAGGTAGGTCTCAGTGTAGTGGGATGGGTGAGGGACCCCATGTCCAGTCTCAGAGGAGAGGGAATGGGGATGGGCTGAGGCCCAAGGTGCCCGAGATCCAGTCTCAGGTCCTGGAGGGTTCCATGAGGGAACACCAGGAGGGGAGCCTAGCCAGTACCATAGGGCCATCCACTGAGGGAGAGCCCACAGTGTCAGGAGAACTCGGGGGCAGCTGTAGCCAGCTTCCCACCAGTTCTGGTGTCTGGCAGTACCACTCCTAGTGAGGGGGTGCATAAATCCAGACAGAGGGTTGAGAGGGGGTTGCGGACCCCAGTGGAGAACCTGGAGGGTCAGGGGTCAGCTCTGAGAGCAGAGCCCCACCAGGGATGACCTTGGTGAGACCATTTCTGGGTTGGGGGGAATCCAGACTCTACCAGATGCACAGGAATCAGGAGACCTGCGCCAACCAGACTCTTGTGTGACCCTTGGGGACGGTGTATCCCTTGAGGGTGGTAAGTGTGTGTCCCTGGAAGTCCTGGTGTGCCAGGCAGTGGTTCAACCGCAGGGTGGTGACTCTGGGTTGGATGACCAGGTTCAGTGGTTAAACTCTGACCTGGTGGGGGGGTAGGTGGGCCCTCCAGGAAGTCTTGGTGTACCAGGCAATGGTTCAACTGCAGGGTGATGACTCAGGGTTGGATGACCAGGTTCAGAGGTTAACCTCTGACCTGGTGGGGGGTAGGGTTGCCCCCCAGGAAGCCCTGGGTTGCCAGGCAGTGGTCCAGTCTGAGGGCACAGACCCTGGACTGGAGGATCAGGTGCAGGGGGTCAACCCTGACCTGAAGGGGGGGGCGGATTGCCCAATCACCCCCCCGGTGTGATTTCTAGGGGTACTCTTACTGAGGGGGGTGCAGAACCCTGAGATTAGGGGCAAGGGAGAGAGAGACCCACCCCTGACCCCAGTACAATCTAAGGGTACAGACCCTGGATTGGAAGGCCAGGTTCAGGGTGTCCCCCTGACCTGGAGGAAGGGGCTACTGCTAACAGTGCCCCTCCCATGTTGTCTTCTGGGGGCCACTCCTAATTGGGGGGTGCAGGACCCCAGAAGGAAGGGCAGGGAGAGGGAAGCCTCACCCCTGGCCCTGGTCCAACCTGAAGGTACAGACCCCAGGTTGGAGGATCAGTTGCAGGTTAACATCCCTGCACTGATGGCAGAATTGTGCAGGACTGCTTCTACAAGCACCCTGACAATTTTTGACTCTAGGGGTGCCACTCCTGGTGGGAGGGGACAGAGCCCCAGAGGGGAGGACCAGGGTCAGGTTGTCGTCCCTGACTTGGTGGAAGGGAGATTGGTCAAAGGGTGCCAGGCACCTGGGGCTACCGCACCCCACTCTCCACAGTCACAGTGGTTGGAGAGGTCTGAGGTCGGGCTCTCATCCCTGACAGTTGTCAGGGGTCACTGTGGCTTGCTGTCCTGGTGGACAGAGTTGCCCCTCGGGGGGGGGGACGAGAGTCACACCCAGGCGGTGGAGTGGGCAACACCACTATGTTGGTCCTGGTGGTACTATGTGCCCATTGGGATACATCTGTGAGCAAAGTAAAGTTAGGTGCTGCACAGATGGTGTCTGCAGATGTGGAGAAGGGTTCCCCATGGGTTAGCTTAATGGGCCCTGAGAGTATGGACAGAGGTATCCAACTGTAGTCAGGAAGGCGTAGAAGTGGAACATGACCCTGCTGTTGTGGGCCTAGGTCCTTGTTCTATAGCCCCAATCAGGGAAGTACATCAAGGTATTGATTGTTCTCCCCTTGCTTTAGGCTGGTAGGGGGATGTGTTAAACTTTTTAGTTTATGCAGGGTCATCCCCAATCTTTTTGCCTCCTGTCTCCTATTTTTTCAGACCTGTTGCTGTTGGCTTTTGAACTCTGAGCACTTTACCACTGCTAACCAGTGCTAAAGTGCATATCCTCTCTGTGTAAATTGTGTGGTTGATTGGTTTATCCATGATTGACATATTTGATTTACTAAGTAAGTCCCTAGTACAGTGCACTAGAGGTGCCAAGGGCCTGTACATCAAGGGCCATATTTATACTTTTTGACGCAAAACTGCGCTAACGCAGTTTTGCGTCAAAAAAATTAGCGCCGGCTAACGCCATTCTGAAGCACCATGCGGGCGCCGTATTTAATCAATGACATTAGCCGGCGTTAGCCGCCGGCGCTGCCTGGTGTGCGTGAAAAAAAACGACGTACACCAGGCAGCGCCGGCGTAGGGGGATATGGATCTTGGGCGTCAAAAAATGGGGCAAGTCAGGTTGAGGCAAATTTTTCGCCTCAACCCGATTTGCGCAATTTTTTTTGACTCCCAACCCCCATAGGAATGACTCCTGTCTTAGCAAAGACAGGAGTCATGCCCCCTTGCCCAATGGCCATGCCCAGGGGACTTCTGTCCCCTGGGCATGGTCATTGGGCATAGTGGCATGTAGGGGGGCACAAATCAGGCCCCCCTATGCCACCCAAAAAAATTAAAAAAAATACTTACCTGGACTTACCTTAATGTCCCTGGGATGGGTCCCTCCAGCCTTGGGTGTCCTCCTGAGGTGTGCAAGGGTGACAGGGGGTGTCCCTGGGGGCATGGGGGGCACCTCTGGGCTCCTTCAGAGCCCACAGGTCCCTTAACGCCTGCCTTTTCCAGGCGCTAAAAAACGGCGCAAAAGCGGCCGTACGTCATTTTTTTTGACCCGCCCACTCCAGGGCGTGAATTTTGCCCGAGAGTGTAAATACGGCGCACATGCCTCGGAGTCAATTTTTTTGACGGGAACGCCTACCTTGCATGTCATTAACGCAAAGTAGGTGTCCACGCTAAAAAATGACGCAAACTCCATGGACTTTGCCGTTAGACGCGTCTATCGCCAAAGTATAAATATGGAGTTAGTTTTGCGCCGGAATTGCGTAAAAAAAAACGACGCAATTCCGGCGCAAACAGAGTATAAATATGCCCCCAAATGCTACTAGTGGTCTTTCAGCACTATTTGTGCCACCCACACTAGTAGCTCTGTAATCATGGCTCAGGCCTGCCACTGCAGTGTCTGTGTGCACAGTTTTAACTGTCAATTCGACTTGGCAAGTGTACCCACTCGCCGGGCCTAAACCTTCCCTTTTCTTACATGTAAGGCACCCCTAAGGTAGTCCCTAGGTAGCCCCAAGGACAGGGTGCAGTGTATGGTTAAGGTAGGACATATAGGGGGTGATTCTAAGCTTGGCGGGCGGCGGTAGCCGGCCGCCAAGCGGGAACCGCCAGAAGACCGTACCGCGGTCAAAAGACTGCGGCGGTCATTCTGGGTTTCCCACTGGGCTGGCGACCGCCAGGGTCAGAATGACCCCCATAGTAATGTGTTTTATATGTCCTGACAGTGAGATATTGCTAAATTCATTTTTTCACTGTTGCAAGGCCTGCCCCTCCATAGGTTAACATGGGGGCTACCTTTAATCTGATTAAAGTGTAGATTACCTTTGGGAGTGGATGGAGATTTGGAGTTTGGGGTCTCTGAGCTCACAATTTAAAAATACAGCTTTTAGTAAAGTTGATTTTAAGATTGTGTGTTTGGAAATGCCACTTTTAGAAAGTGAGCATTTTCTTGCTTATACCATTTCTGTGACTCTGCCTGTTTGTGGATTCCCTGTCTGGGTCAGTTTGACAGTTGGGCTTGTTGCACCTCACACTAGACAGTGACACAAAGGGAGCTGGGGTGTAGTCTGCATTTCCTTATGAGTCATCTGTGCTAGGAGGGAGGGGAGGAGTGGTCACTCACACCTGAAAGGGCTGTGCCTTTCCTCACACAATGTAGTCTACAACTCCTGGTGAGTGTCTAGGGCCTGGCCTGGGCAAGGCAGGATTTCACAATCAAGAGAGACTTTGCTTTGAAGTAGGCCTACTTCAAAGGAGAAAATGGGTATAAGAAGGGCACCCAAAACCACAGACTTTGGAACACTTCTGGAAACTACAGGAACCTCTGCCTGGAGAAGAGCTGAAAGAGCTGAGGAAGAAGAGCTGCCTGTGACTGTGCTTTGTGGAGCTATCCTGCAGTTGCTGCTTCTGCCAGAGTAAGAGGGCAAAGACTGGACTTTGTGTGCCTTCCATCTTGTGAAGATATCCAAGGGCTTGATTTAGAGCTTGCCTCCTGTTGTTTGAAGTCTCAGGGACAGCAAAGACTTCTCTCTGCCAGCACGTGGAGACTCTTACTCTACCAAGTGGTGCCCATCCAGTTCCTGGGACCCTGAAAGGAAAAGCTGGCAGCCTAAGAGAAAAAATCCACGCACAGAACGCCATGCGGGGAAAAGATCAACGCAACTCCGATCTGTGGCTGGAAAATAGACACGCAGCCAGCTTCGCGGCTGAAAATCGACACTCGCCTGTAATGCGATCGAAGAATCAATGCACGGAGCTGGAGAAACAACGTGCAGCATCGAATGACAGAGGCTGGGAGATTGCAACCTACGCTGTGTGGTTTTCAGATCATTGTGCGGCTAGATTTCTAAGGCAAACACCGCTGGACGTGTAAAAACAATGAAAGGCCTGTCCGAACCGGGGAGTGCTGACCTGATCGATGCATCGCTATCCTGTGGAAAGAAGAAACGACGAGCCCGACCTGATGAAAGGAGAAACAACACAAGGTCTTGCTCGTGAGTGAAATCGACACATCGCAAGCTCTTTATGATGCACACTCGCCCGTGCGGGGTTATTTTTGATTCACCCAAGCTACATTTTCACGCTAACAGTGTTAGTTTGTGTTTTAAACTACATAAAGACTCTTTTTGCTTTTTAATTGATAATTGACTTGTGTATTGTGGATTTTTGTCATTTTGGTCTTGTTTTGTTTAGATAAATATTTCCCACTTTTCTAAACCTGTGTTGTATCATTTTGTAGTGTTTTCATTAAGTTACTGTGTGTGGAGGTACAAATACTTTACACCTAGCATTCTAAAGTTAAGCCTCCTGCTCGTGCCAAGCTACCAAGGGGGTAAGCAGGGGTTAGCTGAGGGTGATTCTCTTTCACCCTGACTAGAGTGAGGGCCCTTGCTTGGACAGGGGGTAACCTGACTGCCAACCAAAGACCCCATTTCTAACACCTGGCAACTCCTGCTGCGCTGTTGGGATGAGTGATGCCACCTGCTCCTTCAAAGGGTCTAACTCATCCTGGACATTAGGTCTCCAACTGTCCTCTTGGCTGCCCTAAGGTTCTTTTTGGTCCTGCGCTTATAGTCATTCCACCTCTTTTTCAACCCCAGCACTATCCATTTTGTTTGCTTTACACTGTTGACTTTATCCAGTATGGATTTCCAAATGGCCTCCTTCTTCCCTATTGGCAATTTGGAGGTGGCAAAGAAAAGGTGTTCATTTTTTTGTCACCTGCTTTTAATATTTAGTGCTCCTCCTCACTGAAATTGGTCTTCCTCCTCCTCCTTTCCTGGCCTGCTGGCTGGTGTTGAGGTTGTTGCCCTCCTGAGTGGTGGATGCTGCTCCCTCCATTTCTTAAGTTGTTTTTGGTCTGCTGTTCTGAATGCTATGCACTTTCTTCAAGTGCATTATTTTTTATGCTTCCCGCCATGCAACATGCTTGTAAGTGTGCAGTGCTGATTTGCTGCACTTACAAGTGATTTGTGACACGCTAATCAGATTTGGACCACATAGGTGCCAGTTACCTTGATGATGCATCATTTTTTCAAAGATGCGTCAACATTTTTTATGCACCTTTGGAGCTTGCGACAGGCAGTGCCATTCCATAAATCCAGTGCATACATGTTGCAAGTAAATGGTGCTCCACAGTGCATGTTTTTTTGATGCAGCGCTGTTGCAACGCAGAATTGCAGCAGTTCTCATAAATATGGCCCTCAGTTTTTACTAGCCAGAGAAAAGTTTGGAATAGGAGTGAAAGACTTTTGATTTGAAGCATCTGCTTAATGCCTAAACAGTTTAGATTCCTCTGTGCATTAAATACTTGAACACCTTTATGCAGGTTCTTGACATGATGCATCACAAAATTGTTAGTGCGCTTCAGAGATGTCAGCATAGAGTTTGGAATATTGAGATATAGGCTGTTACAATAATCGAGTCTTGAGTGACAAAGGTGGCTTCTAAGAAGACAAGAAGACCATTGAGTAGGAACTGCAGAGCTTTTTTATCATGCACAGAATTTGAAAACAAGGGCTCACAACTGGGTACCTTTGTTTAATAGTTATTTCATGATACAAGGATAAACAAGTGGGCCAGATTGAATGGTGCAGCACCACCAGCACCTGCTGGATACAAATTGGCTACTACTGGGATTAATCCACAAACAGTACACTAAAGAATGAGAGAAAATCCCGTTCTGGATAGCCCAGAAAACAAATCAGTTGGAGCTGTGTTTCCCCATACGGGGCCACAGGAAAAACAAGGAATTCTCTCAATGTGCTTGCCCTTCCGGATTTTTCCCTCAGTGGATAAGTGCGCCACATGGGGTACAGTCGTCATTGCAATATACACTACCACACATGGCACCCCGACACTTGCCAATTTACCGGAAGTGTTAAAACAAATTCAGAATGAGCACGGGTCTGCTCCAGCCCTAGATTTGGGGGATGAAATTAATGCATAACTTTGACACAGTTGCCCCAATCATACTCAGTAATATTAAAGGAGAAGCGGTAGCACTGGCTATACCCCAGCGCCTTTGAGAGATTCCACATTTGGACCAGGAGAAAGAGCTACCGAAAATTATCTCTGACACCTATGCCAGTATAGGTTTGGACAGTTTGGGAGCCAAACCGAAAAAGCCTGAAATACAAAGTACCACCCCTAAGGAAGGTACTAAACAAGCACAGGAGAGTTCTAAAAAGCACTGGGATAAATAAAGGCTTTTTAAAGACAGACAAAATCAGAGAGCAGATTCTCCTCACCCGGTGAACTCCGACAGGAGGATTCACATCCCTCTCATTCCTTTCATGATGCACCGGATAGATGTAGCGAGAGAGGGGGCTGTCCTGATCGACGTTCTGAATACGTGAAACAGAAGAAAGACTCACCACAGGCTTCAAACTAAAATGAAGAGAAGTCCCTGCAACAAAAGCCACAGTTTAAAAATAAAAAGGTAGCAGCACTGTCAATTAAATATATACCAGAACACTTGAGAACATTACTGAAGAATAAGATGTGGGCAGTGACACTGTTAGACAGCGCAGCAGAGGTTACGATATGTTGTTAGAGTATGAAAGATCATCCGGATGTGACAGCAACTAGGTATTACATTGCAGTTGAGACTGCAGATGGGGCCACCCTCCCAACAGACAGGGTTTATGATCTAAATATTGAAATTGAGGGCGATATACAGAACACCATTAGTGTGATATTCTGGGATGAACTTAGTTGTGATATCCTCCTGGTCGAGAGGGACTGGTCACCTGAGCACATCCGTAAGCTTCCACATTTTGTCTTCTTTCTCTGATCTTGTTCCAGCAGCGGTAAAATAGGCATACGCTGTCAACTGGGCTTTAGCGCAGGTACCTGCGTTATACCGCAACCATGTAGTTTGGGACAAGGATTCTCCTTTTCATGTAATACCTATTAGGTCTACACCCCAGCCTCAGCCACAATATCCTGTTAAACATGAAGCAAAAGCGTGAGGGAGATCCTTACTCAGCTCAAGTACCAGGGTGTAATTGAGCCCTGTGTCTCTGCAATGAATAACCCGTTATTCTACGTTGCAGAAACCGGCCATTCATTCAGAATAGTCTTAGATTACAGACATTTAAATAATCATACACGCACATACGTTATACAAAATTCACAAAGCACACCACTAATTAATAACATAGAGTGCAAAAAATAGAAAACAACCTTGGATATTTCCAACAGTTTTGTCTGCCAGAACTTGGCACACGAAAGTCGGGACCTGACTGCATTTTCATTTGGCTCATACAAATGCTTCTGCTGTTTGCTCCAAGGCTACAAGACCAGCCGAAGGCTGTTCTCAGTCCATATAACATCAATATTACATGATATTGATACCGAGATATTGTCTTACGTGGATGACAGCTATCTCACAGATGATGACCTCAACATTCATCTTGCCAGGGTCCATTGGATCGTTTTAGGATTTACAGCCCTTGGCTACAAATTTAATTTTAGAAAAACTAAAATAGCCTTTCTCAGTATATTATTCCTGAGATCCGAGCTATCAAACATGGGCAAGAACCTGGCCCCACACTTTCTAGAGAAATGTGCTCAACCCCAACCACCAAATACATTCAAGAAACTACAGTCTTTACTTGGTTTCTTCAATTTTGCAGGAACTTATAGTACTGATTATGCACAACGTATCAAGCCACTCTGTGACTTAATACACCCCGATTTTTCTACCAAACACTGGACAGCTGAACACACACGCATCCTTAGGGCATTGCAACAGGACATGCTTGAAGCAAACCACTTGCACACTAGTGACAACAAAACAAATTTGGTCATCAGAATAATTGCTGGTGCCATTGGGTTAACTATGTCACCTTTATCGAAGGCAACACGGTACCCTTCGCATATAAATATCATTTATACTCCAATGCAGAACAACGTTTTGCACTCACAGAAAAAATTCTAACTGCAGTTCAAATGGTTGTCATCAGGACAGACCACTTGCCCAAGGGAATGCATTATTTTCATTACTCCGGTGCCAGCCTTAGAGGCATCACCAAAGCAAGCGTTCCTAACGCTAAAGCATTTCATCCAACCTGGATTCAATGGGCAACATCCCTGACTGTCACTGATGTAGATTACATCTTTGACCCAGAAATTCAGACACAAGTATTTCTCCAATAAGAACAGGAGTTCCCCGCACCTCTAGATATTTTGCTGCCTGACAGATATCATGCTGTCATTTACACTGATGGTTAGGCACAACCAGCTGTGGGTACTAAACATCAATACTCAGCCGCTTCCACAGCCGTGAGCGGAATGATGAAGGATGGTGTGTTCCACCCTAATAATACCTACATGCAGACCCTAGGGAACTGCACAGCACAGCTGGCTGAACTCAAAGCCCTTATCTGAGTGCTAGAACACACAGAGCCAGGATTACTAACTTTACAGATTCCAAAGGGAACATCATAAAACACAGAAGTCTGTGGGGGATGGTGGCTGATCTTAAGGATAAGCTACCTTGTGTCTATGTACTACATACATTGGGCCACCAACCTGTAGGAGAACAAGTTATCGGCAACACTTTGGCTGATGAAGCAGCCAGATCTGCAGCAGCTATCACTTCTGTGGCTGCAGTAACATGTCCTCAGATGAGATTGGATAATTACATTTTGACTGCTGTGTAAGCTTCAGCTGAAGGCAAGTCTCTTGCCAAAGCATACCCTACAAAATACTCTTAACACATCAGTGCACAGAATGTTGTCTACGCAACACTTCCTGGGGTTGAAGATCGAGTGATCCCCAGCCAAGACCAGAGATTAGATCTCATCAAAGCAGCTCAAGAGCGTGTCGCATCTGCTCATGCTGGTATTTCGACCACAGTAACACTGTCACAGAAATGCTTCTCGTGGCCAGGTCTATAGAAACATATAAAGCAATATGTCCTTTGTTGTGACATTTGCCAGCAAATCAAGAGCTCCAACATCAGACACCCACAGCAGACATCCCTCGTAGTGTCCAGCAGGCCACTACAATGTGTGTACATGGACCATTGCGGTCCCCTTCAACCTGATGGTGCATACAAATACAGCTTAGTCGCTGTAGATTCTTGTTCTAGATTCCTGTGGGTGTGGCCACAGTGGTCGGCGGACGCTTCAACTGTTATTAAAGACTTGTTGATCTTTATCAATACAAATGCAGTTGCAGTATTCCATTCGGAACAGGACCCTGCCCTTGCCTCTAAGGCATTCAGGGACACCATGGGGACAATGGGTGTTGAACTCCATTACTCTTCACCATACCATCCCGAGGGAAATTCGGTCATAGAGATTAGGAATTGAGATCTAAAGCAGTCCTTAAGAGCCAGAGTATTAGGTTTAGGCAGCAGCTGGCTTCATCACCTATATGGGGTACAGAGAGCACTGAATAATCTGCAAAGAAGGTCGTTGGGGGAGGACCTACTCCCTATGAGGTTCTCTTTGGGATACCTATGTATATCCCAGATCTAGATGGCCCTGGTTTAGTGGCAGCAGATACACCTTTGACTTAAATGAATGTCATACTGTCTTGCAGGAGCTTCAGCAATTTTGTGATGATGAATCATCCACCAGTGCTGCCACCTTAGGAATAAGGGATTTACCAACAACTCTTACTGGCTGGATTCCTAAAGTTGTGGATCTGGTTCGTGAGAAGATTGCTGTGAAGAAGGAATTCTGTCCATCCCACAGGGCACTGGTCCCAGTTGTGGGAGTACAAGGTACCAGAACCATCATCTTACACCGCTGCCTGGTTCCAAAGCAAACAGATTAATTTCCATTGACGACATTAAACTTCACCATGTGACCGATCCTGCAGAGTAGACCCAGAGGTCCTTTGGGTAGTTCTCGATCCCCTCTCACTACCCAACGGGACATACCACTTCAAAGAAGAAACAGCAACACATCTGACCACACAAGCATGTCAAACAATGCTACAAATACCTCCTCGACCATGGGGAGGATGGAAAATTAGCTTTGGTGACTTCAGTTACCACTTCAACGATAACACCTGTCCAAGATTTGGCTGTGTTGTACTCCAACACAACATAAACTGATGACATCATCTACCAGTAGCCCCCACATGAAGTGGATCCATCCACCGGTAATGCACCTGCTTCTGCATTTGCAGAGACTGCTTCCGGTTACTTCATCGATCTTGATGATTTTTCTTCAGATTCATCCACTCCTGTGATTGAACACGTTTCAAAGACAAGTAAGATGTATCTATTGTTTAAAAATAACTATATAATTCACCAGTGGAACTGTTTATTGTTGTGGATGACATTTTTTGCATTATTTCTATGGATTGGTTTCGTAACTGTTTTCCTTTGACTTATAAATGGTCATTACCTTCCTGAACACTCCTCTGTTGAACCTGTGAATGAAGTCTTAACTCCATATCGTTCCTCACATAAGGTCCTAAGAGACTGGTCCCTTGTGAACATTTCAGCTATACCAAATCCTAATGAGATCATGTGGGATAAAGTTCCATTTGACATATGTGGGCCTACGGAGGTTATACAAATTCCATGTGTCTTCAAAATTTCTATGACTAATGTAATTACACCTGCTGTTGTATCTGATGATTGGGATGTCCAGGCAGTTACCTGCACAGTGCAAGTAGATGTAGATCAGTATTTAACTATACACCGTGGGAACACTGTTAAACACCACCTGTGGGGAGCCCAAAACATAATTCAGATAAATGTACTTATTTTCTGGACATGACACACAAAATCTAGTCATACTATTTCAAGTTACCTCTTTCCAAAATTAGGAACATTTTGCTAACTGACACAAAGCTGATTTCTTCAGATTCCTTTGTTTTCCATCTTGCAGGTGAACATTACGAATACTGGAAGAACACTATTGATTTAAAGAGAGTATGTAGAGTCAAGATTGGCAAATACAGGGTAGGGAAGCTTTATTTAGCGCATGCCTTATTCCTGTGCAAATGATATTTTTAAATGACACCATTCAGCGGACATTGTGCCTGGGGTTAGCAAAAATGAAATAAATAAATGCGCCCAGTATCCCCACACTGGCAAAGTTTAATAATTGTCAATCCTTCCTGAATGTCACTGAGGAAGAATTAGAAGAAAAGATACAGGCTGGTAAGTATGACTCTTCACTTTCCAGTCCCGGCGGGTGGTTAATTTGGCCAGTAGACACAAATGGGTATCAGGCATTTTTTGTGAATTCCTCAGGGGGTTTCAAGATTAGCCAGCCAGACCCTGATTTTATCTCGGGTCAACACATGGGTATAGTTACAACATACAGTGTGGGTAATCTGTGACAACAGTGGGTACAGACTAACAAGTTAGCCTCAGTTAACGAACATCTTAACACTCTTACTGAAGATATAGAGTTGCAGAACTTCTTGTTAGGTCCCAGAAAGCCATGCTCTGAAAGATTCATCTATGCCATATATAATGAGATCTGGAGGCTTTCTCAGATAGAAGCTGCTGCACGTTTAAGGCAGATAGATAAGGAAAACTTTGAAAAGGCCTAGCTGTTGTAGACAACGGCATGAACAGGCCATCCAACAAGATTTATTCCCTGACAAACATAGTGTCGTCTGTGATAGATATTATTCAGACAGAAATGCCCCTTTTATATCATGGGCGAAGTCAGCAGCGTTCCATCATGCAGTTAGGTTGGATATTACAGTTTTTGAAAAACAGTCGGGTTCCATGGAAGTATATTAACGGTAGTGTCTTGTTTGCTGCTTTTAATTTATCCAAGGAACAACAGACAATGGCTAAAAGGGAAGTGAGTTTTGTCATGCTTCACATAGAAAAGTTATAGAAGTTGCCTTTCACAGTTGCAGAGAGTCCATCAACAGTATGGCTCCTACGTGGCATGTTAAATCTGCCAATTTCCACTTTTCATTTTTCGAAATGCGTGAAACATCTTGCTGTGGGCAAGTACAAGTGGCTAGGTGATAGCTATATTAAAGAAGAGTGGGAGTTGCCCTTTGAATACAAGTGCCTGAATGGCGAAACAGAGGTCTTTCTCAGTGGAAGCGAATTTGAGACTACTGTTAGTCATTCAATTATTTGCAAACAGGTGTCCCTTCACAACCTTTGCAATGCAGGGGTTGCAAACTTGGCCTGTTTTTTGAATGGTTCTCCTCTCCCTTTGATTCGACCAGCATTTCATGTACTTTCAAATGGAAGTTATGTGGTACTGAGCGACCAAACCTGTTGTGGTATGCAACCAGGAATTGCCTATGCAATTTCAGTCTCTAAGGTTGTTACGTGTTGCGGACATATTTTATTCTCCCCCACTTGAGAGATAAAAGTTTCAGAAATGTAGCCTCACACTGATACTGCTAATGTAAAATATGACAAGCGGAGCAGACTAAAGGTGCTACTGTTCCAAAAACAAGTCACATTGACATCGGCTAGAGAGACATATGCTCTCCAGATAGCAAGATCATCAGCAGAGATGCAATCCCTATTACATACCAACTTCCCCACTTTCCCAAGCACTTTGGGGAGCTGGTATCCATAATATTCAACGTTTCAATCACTGTGGGGATTGCCCATTTCTTTAAGGCTGGTGGTTCAAGTGTGTTTGGTGGCATTCCTGTCATTTTGGCGATAATAGGTGGAATACTACTGCTATTGGTTCCCATTCACAGTGATTTTGCCTTTCCAGCTAAGCAGAGTGATGAAACCTCTGCCACCAGCACGACTGTGCTATGAACGCATGGTTCAGTTCCTTAATGCTCCGTTGCTTGAAGAGCTGGAGCGTGATTGGTCATTGTCTTCCGACCAATCCTTTGGTGCATGCAGCTAGTCTTTCGCTGTGTGTGGTGCCTCTTCAAACATGCCTGCAGTGTGTGTCTTGCTGTTCCACCAGTGCCTCCTGTGGACCAAGCAATGCTGATGTCCCCAATGAGAGTTCATTCATGGTCGCGCCCCATGAGACTAAGGCTGATTCGCGAGGCCACTTATGAGCCGCCCTTGGTGAATAATCTCTTTGGTGCTGTGGAGAGTGCCACTCCTGCATGTGGACCTGCACAACAGACTACTATGCACTACTTCTCCGTGGTTTCCATCTCCCTATCCTGTCATCGATCTAACATCTGACAATGTGGCCTCTTTTCTGAGGTCCTTTCCGTTCAATGGCTTTGAAGATGCTCTTCAAGATCATGACTACTGATTTGATAATTGGCTTATTTTACCAAATTCATTATATCTCTTTGTATGTTTTTTAACATGATTTTAAATATACAATTCTAGCTAGTTTTTGTCATTTTAGCTTGTTTTGTTCCAGAGCACCTTTGAGCATTGAATTTATTTCACCTTCAGTGGTGCCCTCCTATGGCTTCATACTTGTTACGGCAATTGTGAGGGTGTAGTGAATCCTATCTTGTTTTAATGGGAAACAGGAGTTAGCTTAGCCTTCCGGCTTGCGGACCTGTGCCCCTGTCACCTAGTGACTTTTACACTACTTAGCTTGCTCTGTTTTAGCGCAATTATGTAATTATATGTTTCCAAGATGGGTGTATTGTTTCTAGTTAGGCCAATGCTTTAGTTTCCCGTTATCAGTGCCACCGTGCTAAGGCGTCACTATCAAGTGACAAAGATAAACAAACAGTAGGTATTCACATCAGGTACATTCCCTCTTCACTCCTTTGAGGGAATTGTTTACATAAAGTGCCGTCCCAAGCATGTCTGGTTATCTATTGTTTGGGAACAGGCCTACATCAGGGTTCCGAGCAGATCTGTATAAATGCACCTCAAATAGACAGATAGTCAGAGGGATTCTGACCAGATGCAATCGCTGCTATCGATGCTGCACGTAGCCTTGACACTGACCCAGTCTTTGTGTCCCAACGGAGTCTGAGCTAGAGACCTCATTCCAAGGTGACTAGGGGTGGGGGGCTCTTCCCATAGAGATTAGGTTCATCATGCTAGGGTATTAGGACATATTTCATGTCACTTCATGTTATTACAAGATGGTGAGGGTCTTTTTATTAATGACTCTCGTGTTCACAGTTCTGTTTCTTTCATTAGTCATTATCCTAATCATTGCAGCCCATGCAACTTATTATAGATTGCAGTTTTGTTAATAAAACCTATTGAAAACGTTACTGCATATCCTTCATTGCCTATGTTTGTTTAAGACATGTTGTTCATGTGAGAAAGGGGTAATCTCCGTTTATCCACGACACTCCCTGAGATGTCACACTTTTGAGTCAATGTGTAAAGGCTGCCACAAATCACATTTTACTGTTTGGGCTTTTGGCGAGGTGCTGCATGTGAGCCGGGAGGGTTGGTACAACAGTTGTGACTTGTTGTAGGATTTGGATAGTCGCCTACAAACATAACTATAGTCATCCTTAAACCAGCAGTCTTGCCTAGAACAAGAGTCACCTACGACATAAGTAAACAACTTTTAAAAATATTTATGTGTATGTATGTGTATGTATACATCTATATATCTTTATATATATATTGAAAAAACAAAGGTTTGAGGGACTTTCTAGTTAGGGTTACATTTCAATGGTACAAAACCACAGAAATTCAGCAATTATAGTTAGAGTTACCTCAAGTAACTATAACTTGGTAACTATAACTTGCGTCCCCACCATGCACAGTTTTTCGTAAAACTTTTTGCTGCAAAAAGTACATTGATATTATCAAGCATATTATCAAAGATGTCATGAGTGCAGTAATGTTTGGGGTAATTAGCAGTGGCGGTTTGAATTATACTGCGTGCTCCCTTGTCTCTGGACAAAGCTAAACCTCTCTGAAGACCCATAGTGATAGTGAAACATGTGTCAGGAGTTGCTTTTGCTCATTCCAGCTTGGCTTGGATGGTATTTTACCAGTTCAAAGCCATAATACTGTGCCTGGAGTGGTGAAAGGCTTTGTCATTTACAGCTCAGCAAAGATGGCACTGTGCTAATTCTATGCTTAAAGAATTGGCTGCATAAATGGCAAAATACGTTGTTATTTTCTAACTCGACATTAATGGCACAGTGCTAATCCTATGCTTAAAAACTTTGCTAGAAAAACAGACATTTAAGGTGAGCAAATCTGGAGTAACACTGGTGTTGTAGGGTGCTCTAGTCTGAAGCTGCTCTCCACCTAACTCAACTTGGGAACTACCCAGAGTTCTCCCTTCTCTTTTACAGTTGTAGTGGCATCGCTAATTTACCCACAAATTATGGCACTCATGCCATCTTTCATATCATCCTTTATTCTATCAATGTACTATTTGCAGTAAAATGTTTTACAAAAAAACTGCATGGCAAGGTCACTAGTTATAGTTAACTTCGGGCACGAGTTATAGTTACTTGAGGTAACTCTAAGTATAACTGGTGAATTTCTATGGTTTAGTACTTTTAAAATGTGAGCCTAACTATAACGTCCCTGTAACCTATTGTTTTTTTCAGTGAATATATATATATATATATATATATATATATATATATATATATAGGGTTTCCAATAACTTGTTAAATACTTGCATTTTGTGGTAAAGGCTTGCGTTGCAAAGGCATATTCATTGTAATTAGTGCAGTTGTAAAAGCCTTTAATTGAAAAAGCATTTTCGTCATAACGCTTGATTTATAAAGCCATTCGTTATAATGGCATTCAGGATTCCGTCATACATCCAGGAATGTCATGCCACATATTCACCAGATTCCCATTTCTCCAATCTGTAGTTGTACAGAGTGTACAATTACACACAAGAACTTCATCCTGATGTGTAATTGTGTTTTTTTTTATATATTCTTTTTTTCCACACACAAAAGATTCTCCCAATCAGAGAATGTGCTTCTCCTGTATCCCTTTTATGATCCTTCACCTCTCCACCCTGGACGAACAGTAAACAGTTTCCAGGTTGACAAAGTGTTGGATCAGAATTTGTCCATAGCCACAAAGTCTCAGATTTTGGACACTCATAAACTTAAAGGGCTAACTATGCTTTGTTCCACCCACATACACCCCCTTAAGTGTGATTTACAGTCAATGACGGCTGATTCAGTGATGGAAGCGAAGGTCTGAGGAGTGCTTGGGATTGCGTCACATGGGAGCACCTCAGAACTGCCGCAGGAGACGCGAGTTGTGCGAGGAGAGAGGTGGCGCCCGCCTCATCACCCGACTCACTGAGGTGCCGTAGCACCATACCGTAGCACAGCATTGCGGCAACAAAATGGAGGTTGAATGGAGCTTGCATTAGAATCAGCAAGCTAAAACGGAGGAGGGGAGGAGGCGGAGATGCCTCAGAGGCCCTCGGAGGTGCATAAGCCTTGAGGTGAGAGCTCCTGTGCGGCATTGCTCATCCCAGGAATCTTTAGAGTCCTGGAGAAGGAAGGTGAAGGAAGGAGGCAGGGGGATAGACGGGCAGGTCTGGAAGGTAAGGCAAGCTACACAAGCCTAGTGCTCGCCTCTTCTGCCATACCCTAGAGAACCTATGGCTTTGGACCTGCCTTGTCCTGTCCCCAGCCTCAACCAACAACTGGGGGTACCACCACTGCCATAACAATGGGTATGACGTGGAATAGAGTGTGTACAAGCAGTCTATACATCCCACCCCTTGCCGGATTAGCGTAATCCAAGGCAGGGGATCTTCAAGTCGATTTCTGGGCTCCAAAAAATGCTGCGGCGTGCCCACCCAGGCATTAGGGAGCAAGAGACAGGACTAAGCTCCCTCAACAGAGTACGCCGGTATCTCCTGGACCAAAAATCAAATCATTAACATTTATAAAGCGCGCTACTCACCCGTGCGGGTCTCAAGGCGCTAGGGGGGAAAGGGGGGGTTATCGCTGCTCGAACAGCCAAGTCTTTAGGAGTCTCCGGAAAGCGGAGTGGTCCTGGGTGGTCCTGAGGCTGGTGGGGAGGGAGAGGAAAAAGGATCAGAAAGGGATGCATTAGGGTATACAATACTCAGTGGGTGAAGAATATTGAAGGCTATTGAAAGATTGTCGGGAAAACACAGAGGAACAAGTAAAAACAAAGAAACAAAGCAAAGCAATAACAAAAGAAATGAGAGGAGAGTGAAAAGTTAAGAAATTTCAAAACTAAATCAAAACAAATTCTCTAAATGTATGGAACAAGGGGAAAATCAAAGAGGGATAAGGAGTCTCTAATGCATAAAAGTAATTGCTCATGCACCATGTTAGAATCAGCTGTGTTAAACATATTCTTTTTAAATCCTGTAAATGATTCAGAGATTATTTTAAAGGGCTCTCCTTCTAAAGGACTAAAAGCCTTGACCACTTGCTTAATTTTTACCCTATCCTCCCCTGCAGCCACACATATCTTGAACCAGGGTGAAAATGAGTGTACCTGGTGTGTTTCAAGGCCTTCCATTGTCATTATCGCAATTGAACCCGAACATTCGTAACAAGGAGAATTCCTCAGAAGTAAGGAATCAGGGCTTAATTACTGAGGAGAACCAGGCATACCATAGTACTCAATTAGGATTACAGCTTTGTAACTAAACTAAGAGTATGGAACAGAGTAAGCCTGATCATCAATGCCCTAATAGGCTGTCAATCACAACTGTAGCTACACCTGCTGTATTAGAAAAGAGTATTCATGCCATTCTACCAGCAGGAGCAGTCGTCGATCCTGTTGCTGTCCAAAATCTACTGGTAATCACTCTGTTAGATAAACACTGCTTTTTTACAAAATGAAAGCAAGGGAGGTTACGCTTACGCTCTGAGATCTAGGGATTAAAAAAGATTCCGGCAATACAAATAACCAAAAATTATTTTATAAAAGGATTGGTTCATCTGGACCACGGTACACCGATGGACGCCATAAGCGTAGACTTTCCCATAGGAAAAATTGAAGACTACATTGCATTGGCACCGATAAAATATTGTCTCTGCATCTGGTCCGAAGAGGAACTGGCCCCATTCAGAGCAACATCAGTGGTCTTTTTTAATCTACAAACTTTTCCCAAGTTGCCATGGTTTATGCTTGTGTCAAATGTTCTAGCTGCCATTCGCCTAAAAGGACTCTGGCTCCATCCTGAAAAAATCATGAAACCCCGTATATCTGTGGTCATAAAGGCATATTGGAATTATAAAAATCTGACGATTTGTAGTCAATCTAGCCCCATGCTAAAAAGGTTATTTATCATTCAACCAAGAGCATAAACTGGCCATCTTTATTGACAACGTCTACACAGTGGAAAAACATATCTCTCCATATAAAATTTTGCATGAGTATATTGTCGGTGGCCTCAGTGACTAAGAGATGGTCTTCAAATCCTTTGGGGCGGGGGGCTAACTGCTGTCCTAGTGCTTTGGGAAGCCAAGAAACACTATCTAATTTTCTCTTGCTATGCCATCTCATGCTCTACCTTCGCAAGCTGTTTCCAAATGTATAGGGTCAGAAAATGCAAAGAGGCCAAAGCTCTGTGTATGTGATCTGATGACAAAGACATTGTGATGGCTGTTTCTGCATGTGTCTTTGATGAGTGGAAATTAAGAATACATGTACATTAAAATACTTTTGCGGTAACACAATGATTGCCATGTTACAATAGTAACACCATTGTAAGCGCCTTCTGAACTGGATGTACCACCTAGCAAAGTGTTGTGGGAAGCAGTGTTCTAACTTTGCTAGACTCACTAAAGGCATTGGCAATGCTTCTGGGTGATTAGTAATATGTATGCATAAAATATTTAGGCCCATATTTATACTTTTTGACGCAAAACTGCGCCAACGCAGTTTTGTGTCAAAAAAATTAGCGCCGGCTAACGCCATTCTGAAGCGCCATGCGGGCGCCGTATTTATTGAATGACGTTAGCCGGCGTTAGCCGCCGTCGCCGTCTGGTGTGCGTTAAAAAAAACGACGTACACCAGGCAGCGCCGGTGTAGGGGGATATGGAGCTTGGGCGTCAAGAAATGGGGCAAGTCAGGTTGAGGCAATTTTTTCGCCTCAACCCGATTTGCGCCATTTTTTTTCACTCCCAACCCCCATAGAAATGACTCCTGTCTTAGCAAAGACAGGAGTCATGCCCCCTTGCCCAATGGCCATGCCCAGGGGACTTCTGTCCCCTGGGCATGGTCATTGGGCATAGTGGCATGTAGGGGGGCACAAATCAGGCCTCCCTATGCCACAAAAAAAATAAAAAAAAAACACTTACCTGAACTTACCTTAATGTCCCTGGGATGGGTCCCTCCAGCCTTGGGTGTCCTCCTGGGGTGGGCATGGGTGACAGGGGGTGTCCCTGGGGGCATGGGGGGGCACCTGTGGGCTCCTTCAGAGCCCACAGGTCCCTTAACGCCTGCCTTTTGCAGGCGCTAAAAATCGGCGCAAAAGCGGCCGTACGTCATTTTTTTTGACCTGCCCACTCCCGGGCGTGATTTTTGCCCGGGAGTATAAATCCCACGCACATGCCTCGGAGTCGATTTTTTAGATGGGAACGCCTACCTTGCATATAATTAACGCAAAGTAGGTGTCCACGCTAAAAAATGACGCTAACTCCATGGACTTTGGCGCTAGACGCGTCTAACGACAAAGTATAAATATGGAGTTAGTTTTGCGTCGAAATTGCGTTAAAAAAAACGACGCAATTTCGGCGCAAACGGAGTATAAATATGCCCCTCAGTATTGTGCTTGCTATGTTCTTACTGCTAGGGCTGTGCCTTGATCAGTCCCATTTCTTTCATGATAGTCACTGTTGGCTCAGCTTCGGTTGTGGGAAGCACACTAGGACTGCACATTTGTAGCATTTGTTGACACAATTGGTTGACCGCTCCCCTTCCATCTTGTGTCCCTTTAAAACCTATTATGTTATGTACCTTATGATTGGAAAATGTTAAGATTACAAGCCAACCTAAGTATGACCTATATGGAAACACCCGGGACAATACTATTAATGACCTTGGTCGTAAAGGTGCCACCTGAGTTTTTATGTTAAGAAGCAACTTATAGTTAGCATGGTAGAACTAGTACTGACTGGGGTAGATGTCTTACGTTGGTAGGCTCCTGGGAGTTTGTTTCAGATGTGTCCCTTTGGACCATTCTTAGTATTGTCATGCACTGTAAGCTTAGTGTTTTGTAGACTGCAGGTCATCTTATATTTAAATCATTTTGCAAGGTTTGGGAAACTTTGCATATTGGAAATGTTTAATAATGATCCCAGGACTATTACATTTGCTATGGGTTGTTTGGAGCACATTGTGATAAGGTAACTGAATGAATTTGCCGATAAAGAACTTGTACATGGTCTTCAGTTTAGTGTTGTCATGTTACTCACTTTAAGTTTGGTACTTTTCAGATTGCAGGTCATTTTGGGCCATATTTATACTCCGTTTGCGCCGAAATTGCGTCGTTTTTTTTGACGCAATTTCGACGCAAAACTAACGCCAACTAACGCCATATTTATACTATGGCGTTAGAGGCGAATAGCGCCAAAGTTCCCGAAATGTGCGTCATTTTTTAGCGTGAACCCCTTCCTTGCGTTAATGATATGCAAGGGAGGCGTTCCCGTCTAAAAAATGACTCCCAGGCCTTTACGTGGTATTTATACTCCCGGGCAAAAGAGACGCCCGGGAGTTGGCGTGGCTAAAAACGGCGCATTTGCGCCACTTTTTAACGCCTGCTCAGGGCAGGCGTTAAGGGGCCTGTGGGCTCAAAATGAGCCCACAGGTGCCCTCCCATGCCCCCAGGGACCCCCCCTGCCACCCTTGCCCACCCCAGGAGGACCCCCAAGGATGGAGGGACCCACCCCAGGGACATTCAGGTAAGTTCAGGTAAGTATAATTTGTTATTTTTTATATTTTTTTTTGGTGGCATAGGGGGGCCTTATTTGTGCCCCCCTACATGCCACTATGCCCAATGACCATGCCCAGGGGACAGAAGTCCCCTGGGCATGGCCATTGGGCAAGGGGGCATGACTCCTATCTTTACAATGATAGGAGTCATGTTGATGGGGGATGGGCGTCGTTAAAAAATGGCGCAAGTCGGGTTAAGCCGATTTTTTCGACGTAACCTGACTTGCCCCATTTTAAGACGCCCATGCGCCATTTTCCCCCTACGCCGGCGCTGTCTGGTCTACGTGGTTTTTTCCCACGCAAACCAGGCAGCGCCGGTCTGATTGCGCCGTCTAACGCCATTCCATAAATACGGCGCCCGCATGGCGCTTCAGAATGGCGTTAGACGGCGCAAAACTTTTTGACGCTAAACTGCGTTAGCGCAGTTTAGCGTCAAAAAGTATAAATATGGGCCTTTATATTTATATATTTTTGCATGATTTGTACATAATCATTTTGGAAATTTCGACTAATGACTTTGGTATTTTAAAATTTGCTGTGGGTCGACCTGAGCATCATGTGAAGATGTAACTGAATGATTTGGCCGTAGAAATTGTACAGGGTTACTGACAAAATTGTTTCACTATTATTTTGAGGTTATTTTTTATGAATTTTGATATGAAGTTTTAAATGTAATATTTAATTGTTATGGCCGGTTTGGCTGAAACAATAAAGATTTTATTCGATATGATTCACTGCTATGTAAAGATATGCACTCATGGCAGTAAAGCAATATATTTCTGTCAGGAATTCTTCCCGACGCCTGTGGGGCCCCCTGTTGAAGCACAAATATAATTCACTAATAAACCTCAAACTCACACATAGCCCGAAACACACCCATCTGTCACTTCCCCTCCCGATTGTAATAGCTAATAATTAGTTTTTTTTGACGGTTTACTTTAGATGTTGTAGTACTTCTGTACCTTCATAACAGTCTGAGTAGGAAAGGAAACACGTAGGAACAGCAACTGACATTAACTTTCACATTTATTACTTTATCTGATGCTGTGTATGTGCCTATAACTACCCATAAACCATCTTTCATTTAACCTGTAACTGCACAATATTTGGAACTGTGCAATTCTACACCTGCCCTACCTTTTATTTGCAGTGAATTCCACCAAAAGTAAGGAAACCTCTACATGCAATATTTACCTCAAGATGAAAGGTTCAAATGAAGCACTGAGACACTGAAAAGGGATACAGGTGAGACATGCAAATACAAAGACAAACCTACAAAAGGTTAAGTCCATCACTACTCATCTAGGGTACCCATTCACATATACCAGGCAGAACTAAAGCCCAAACCGGCTGAAATTGCCTTCAGCCAAGTCTTGGTTTAAATCATGCACCACATATGAACACCACGGTTCTAGAAGGAAATCACACTTAAACCAGCAAAGGCAGGAAAAATCATGACCACAACAAAATGACAAAAAGCTGAAACCCAAACCCAGCACATGCTTTAAATGCATATACTTAAAAAAAAATGACAATATACAGTAAAAGTATTTCACAAGACATACACACACACAATAATAAACACAGATATGAAATAATCACTCCAGGATGAGTGGAGTAGTTATGTAATTTCATGGCTACATTCCCAGTGTATAAACATTTGAATGCAAAGGTGTGTGGAACCAACAGTTATGATAAACATCGATAGAAAATAATCACTTCAGACAGAGTGGACTACAAACGTACCTCATGAATGCCATCTCATTTAAACACCTTCCAATAAAAAGTGATGGGGGAATCAACAGTCATGACTCAACTTTACCCATCCTCTGGCAAAACAAAGCACACCATTCGTCGATCACCAACAGCCTGGGCATGTACGAAGTCAAACCATAACCAAACCAATGTTTTAACTAGATTGGTGAAAGTGTTTGTTTCCTTTACTCTCACTTTGCAGAATTAATAATTTATGAGGTGAGAGAGGATCTATGGGTAGAGGATCACTATTTTGGCATGTTCAGGAAAGAAGTTTTCTATCCTGATGTTATTCTAGACACAAAGCAGGATTCACTTCTCTTAGAGCCTGAACCAAGGCGATGGCTGCACATGTCAATTTCTGTCTGTACTAATCTTTTGGGTACCCTTTTTTTGTAGGAACCCCTAAAGAGAAGATGGTGATCCCTCAAGCGGCTCAATCCTGTGCTTACAACAGGTACTGAGATGCCTTATGCAGCATATCCACTAGTACAGACCTATTGCACACATTCATTGATGGAAAGGCAACAGGTGACTAGAGAATTCTATCCCATGGTCTACTTCCCTCACGTTTTAATTGCCACTGATTGCATCCTAACAACATTTCTGCCACCCAAGCATAAGGAATGTACTTTCATCGACCAACACCTGTGCCATGCAATCAATGAGCAAGGTGTCTGAAATGCCAGGGGTTGCTTCATTGATGTGTACACTGTTTACATGGTGCACACAACTGCTACATTTCCCAAAATTCAGCAACTACACATGATTTAGCTTCTGGGGAGATCAGTGCCAAGTAGTTACAGGTAAAGTTACCTGAATCACACTGAGACAGCATGTGCAACTTGGGAATGGTTTCACAAAGATATTCACTCATAACGTCAACACATTCCAATGCACACATTATAGTAACATTAACTGCATGGATTTGTGGAATGTCTACTCCATTCATATGCCAACAACAGTAAAACAAATATTAATCTTCATTCAGGGGATTCTGGGTATGGCCTCTCTCCTACCATCTTCTGAGGTTTAACTCAACACCGGTGCAACCTGACCATACACATGTATGTGATCCATCATTGAGCACACTTTTTGCATCCTCAGATTGTGCTTCACTTGCTTTGATCATACAGAGGGTGATCTAGTATGCCCCAGTAGTATGCAAGATAATTGTAGCATGTTGTTTGTTTCTCAATGTCGCCACATAATGGGGCTTACATGTATACCTTAACACCAAATTCAACCCAATACTGGTACTTAGGGTGGGCCATAACCCAGAGGTCATGGTCTTCAGGTGTTTTGCAGACCAGTGGTCTCATATTTAAATTTGACTGTTAGTTTTGTTGCGGCATCCCAGTTCGTGGACAGAGTTCAGGCAATGATGAAAGGTAGACTATGACACAATCCACACAAGACATCGTGATACATCACTGTTGCCACTGCTTAATCTCTTAAATGATAAGTGCCGGGCAAAAACATTTGTTCAGCTGTAGCCAGTGTGAAATACAAAGGCTGCATAGACTTACTTCCCCCTCATACATCCTTAATCCATTACAATCCACTCCCTGCAACTCAAACTCACTCTTGAGCATCCTTTTGTGTCCTTGCTTCCTTACCTTGCCTCGCTTTTTCCATCCTTCCCTTTCACCTTTTTGCCGCCTTTTGTTTTTTTTCTCTCTCTTTTATTATGGACCAAAGTCAGCTGCCCAGAAAATAGGTGCCAGTGTGCCCTCCCACAACCACGGGCTAAAATTGAGCACTGACGTTTGCACTACACTTTTGCCACAACTAAAAATTACAAACATCATCTATCCACATGCAATTTCCTCTCAGATTAGGGCATATATTTCCCAGTGGTTATTTCATTGTAAAGTGTTGTGAAGTCCTTGCCCCCCCATTCCCACCAACCTCTTACATTTCTTTTAGTTTCTACACCTATACATCTTAGACCTGGGTAAGGAGGTGTATGTCTTTTCCTGTACATAGTAGTAGAACTAGATAGCAGAAATTGAGTTTTCTACCACCTGCAACTAACTGGAAGTTAAAAAGCATACACAGATGCTTGGCCATTCTTGTGACCTTTTTGCACCAGAGCACAATCCTTCCCCTTTCCACTGCTGGATACATCCTGACAAAAAGACTGAAGAGCAAGAGGAGAGGACCCACAATTTCATCCATGATGAAGTGCAGGTCATCAGAGAGAAAGATCTCTGAAACTAACCTCAGTAACATGTGGCTACAGAAGTCAAACTGAACAATGCATGTCACCTGGCAATCTGAGCCAACGGCTTCAAACACTGAAGAGCAGCGATGTTCATATTCATAGAGCCTGGCAGTGCCAGAAGCGCTAGAGGACATACTACTGTATGACTGACTGCAATGGGAACATACATGTATTGAGGGGGCAACAGGAGGAGCATACAAATACATACCAATAAAGTAGCAAAAATGAAAGATGCATTTTATGACCTAATGACAATGACATCAGACGTGTAACTCCAACACTTACACTTGTTGGTGAGACATGCTGAATATATAGCCCTTATTTTGTTATGTGAGCACAATTTCGCTACGCTAAGGGAGAAATGCATAGGCTATTATCTATTGGAATGGAAGTTATCTTAACAGACCCTGTGATCGGGCTGGTGGTTGAGATCAATCAACATGATGGCAAAGGTAGTGGAGAAGCAGAGGAGATGGTGGGACATGGCTAAGGCTCTGGCAATACAGGACTTGCAAAATAAAAAAATCTCACAATGTCAACAAGCACATTTGTACCCTAATCACTTACATTATAACTATGTGATGGGTACATTGTCTCAGCATATAAATACACAATACATTTATGACAGTGTTGGGTTATGAAAACAAAAGATGTAGTTGTGACTTTGATACCAGTGTGACATATCTGGCTGGGTGCTAATGATTCATATAGATGGCAGTTCCAGATGTGGACCTGCAACAGGAGAAGCTGTGGCTGCTCCAGGTGTCACCTGTAATGCCTATATATAGGGACAGAAGAAATAAAGGTAGAAGGTGTCAAGTTTAGTGTAATCAGTGTTCACTCTATAAGGGCAGGCTGTAAGTGAGTCATGTGATAGGTATCTACATGTGACGAGGCAGGAGTTTGCTGTTTGAGGACAATTTGACACAAGTGGGGTCATAATCTTATGGAAACATAGAGGTGTTTTGTTCTTATCTGTATCTGTTTGGATTCCATGGATCAGTAAGGCATAAAGCAAGTCAGAGTACATGGTCAATAGGAAATGTTAATCAAAATGGGTAATTCAACGGTGGGATCTGTGGTCATTATCTGACAGAACTTTTCCATCTCTATTCTGGAAAACTTGTCCATCACCTGCCTCCTCTCATCCTTCTCTTTCTTTCTTAGACTCCTCACAGTGCCTACATTACCTAATGCATTCACAGTGTCACTGCCCTCATGCAACATGGCCAACTTCTACATGTGAAGACTTGAAATAGGAAGTATGCAACATGGTAGGAGAAACAGTCTAAATCATATTTCCCTAATCGATCTATGCACAATTGCAGGGGAAGGAGTTGGAGATTTTGGAGAGCTGGGCAGTGGGGGTTAGGAAGCGAGACAAGACTGCTAACCAGTCTTATAATACTTTTGGGATGGGCACTCATGTCTGGGCTGACAGAGGTAGCACAAGTATAAAAAACACTTTCACCCTATAGAGAAATGCCTGGGAAGGATTTGGTTAGCTGTATGGCTCATCAGTTTGCTAATTAGTTTATCACCCTAGGATCCTTAAGCTAGAAAAGCTTGGCCTATTTCTATGTTAATGTTTTTGTCTTTGTTTCCAGCTGTTAACGTCTTACTTCAGACTTATTGGTTCTTATCATTCTGGGGTTCTCTGCAAGTTCCTGGTTGAGCAAATGCTCATGAAATCAGACTTTTGATCTGTGAATTGGTATGTTATGAACCTTTCATCATATTTATGGCCAAGTCACGCAGCACAGTCCAGCAAGCCACCTTGCTGCGCTGCATGACAGAGAAAAGGTAGGAATATACCAGGTTTAAAATAATACGGTTAATTCCTGCTTTTGTCCCTGCTCTGGTGCCATTTTGACTGCAAGGGTGCCTGCGTTGTAAGGAGGATTTTTTTGTGCAGGAATGAACACCTTCCTGCACAAAAACAATCCCTCAAGGTATTTCCCTCTTTCTATGTATACTGCAGAAGTCAGCACATATGGAAAGATGAAAAGACGAGGAGAAATACAAATATTTCTCATTGTTATGCCTCACCCTGGAAAGTGTAGCATTTTGGGGCAGTCCCATGGCTACCACTTCTGATAAATCTGGGAATGCATCAACATCTATGGATGTTGGAGGGGAACACCCATGAAATGCCTCCCTGGGACAGAGTTTTTTTTTTTATATATATTTTTATTGTTATATCTGCCAACAGGCAACACTTAAGAGAGGTACAGGTGTATACAATGTGCTCCTAATATTAGGTACATTGAGGTTTCTTAATTGCCGCATTTCCTGCTCCCGTACAGAAGCCTCCACCCCATGCAAAATGGCAAGGAAACAACGTACATTTGTAGTGCATAATTGGTACACCATGTGAGATAATGATAGAGAAACTTAAGGTACAAAGAAAAAACACAAAGAGTAGATCGGGAGCAGGATGAACAAGCGCCATAGGGGAGGCGGGAGGGGGGAAAGCAAAGGAGAGGGACGGGTTACAAGGGGAGTGTGGCCCTCCTCTGAGGTCCAGCTTTTGAGCCCCCTAGCCAGGGCCCTTCAGCAATACCTACAGTCCAATAGTAGTTGAGGGAGGGGCCGGGGTCCCAGCTCCCACCCAGAGTAAGGGCGGTGACATGGCAGTCCCTGAGCAAAGCAAGCAGCCGCAGCAGCCACCTCCACCCGAACAAATAGTATAAGTAAGTGCTCAGTCCTCTTAGTTTAGGTCTTCCATAGGGAACCAGTGTGGGTGTCTATATGTATATATATATATTTTTTTTTCCCTACATACTGTTTGGTACTGTATTTGGGCTGCACTCGTAACTCATATCTTAGTTACGTAAGTTGGTTTACAACTTGTAGTGTGCATGACAGTGAGCACCTGTGTTGGTGTATTAGTGTCGTATTTTAAGTGTTGGGTGTTCTCTGATATTTACTCTTTTCAGGGAGAACGATCATCATCCTTGCTTTCTACAGCGGTCACAAAAGAATTCCAAGTGTCCAAGCCCTTGACCAGGATTCCTTCGCCCTAAGGAGCTGCAGCGGCTGTGCTTCGGCCTTTGCCCACCGCAGCAGTTCAGCTCGCCACTGGGCAATACTTGGGGCACCCAGTGCTTTCCATTGCAAGGCTATGAGGTGCCTAAACATCATCAGTGCTAGGGCGATACAACGAAACGTGTGTTTGTGTTTTTTGGTGCACGGCCCTATGTCCAATAAGCATAATTCGGGGCTGGGAGTTAGTGTAGTGTTTGTCCATTCGGCTAGCAGGGTTATTATGTCATTCCATACATTCCGAATTGGGGGACAGTCCCATGTCATGTGAAAGAAAGTAGCTTCTGTGGTTCCGCATCTGGGACATGCTTGCGGTGCTTGAGGAAAACATGCGCGTTATGCGGTGTGGCGATAGGTATGTTTGGTGCACGTAATTGAACTGAGTGTACCGGAAGCGGGGATTACGGGATACTTCATAAATCATTCTCATGGCTTGGTTCCATGCGTGTTGTGTCAGGGGTGGTGACAGCACATGGCCCCATCTGCTTTTTGCTTGCTCCTGTGTATGTTCGATATGTGTAGTGAGAGTTTTGTACGTATTTGATACACTTATTGGAGCAGTTGTACTTTCTAACAGGTAGTGGAGAATGGGGGAGATATTAGGCTCCGCATTGCCATCCCTCCACGACACCATATGACTTGTTGTACTGCTCCGTAGGCAATGAAGCTACCCTGTCCTAAGGTATATTTGTCGGCCAGTTTCTTGTATGTTTGGAATTGAACGTCTAAATATATGTCCCCAATTGTACGTATGCCTTTGTCTCCCCATGCGTGCAAACCCACCTTGGTTGCTATTTTTGCGAGCTTCGGGAGAGCCAACAGTGGTATCTTAGGGGAGTATTGTGGAGTTTTGTCGCCTGATAATGCGAATCGGCCCCATATCCAGTGCGCTGTAGTCAGAAGGCTGCGTGGGTGTTTGGGGCACTCGCGGTTCAAGAGATAATGCAGTACCTCAATATTACCGAGATCCGATAGAATCATCTGTGTTTCTGCATTGGCGGGGTTCCTGATCCAGGTAGTTATCCATTGCAGTTGGGCGGCTGCATAGTATAATTCAAATCTGGGGGCCTCTAGTCCCCCTAGTATAAGTGATTGATATATTTTGGATAATGCTACCCGTCTTCGGCCATTGCCTCATACCAAATCAGTCAGTAAACTATTCAAAGGTTTGAAGAAGGAAGCAGATAGTACCAACGGCAGGGCCATAAAGAAATACAGGAGGCGTGGAAGTATTATCATCTTTGCTATGGCCACTCTGCCCATAGGTGATAGTGGAAGCGAACACCAGAAGGGCAGAGAGCCCCTAATGGATCTGATCGCTTGGCCGAGGTTGCCGTCCCTTAGGTCCCGGTTGTCGTGATATATATTTATTCCTTAGGTACCTAAAGGTGGTGTGGCACCACTTTAAGTCACCCGGTATGGAGGGTATCCTATGGGTTTCGGGGACTGGGCGCATGGGAAATATACATGATTTTGACCAGTTCACCCTCAGTCCGGCCACAGAGTCAAATCACTGCAGTAGGTTCAGTAGGCCTGGTAAAGATTCTGTGTGATGGCGGAGGAAAATGAGTGCATCGTCCGCATACAAGGACACTATCTGATGTGTCCGGTCATCATGCACGCCCCAGGACCGGGCCTATGTACGGAGACAAGCCGCTAGTGGTTCAATGGCCAGAGCAAACAGGAGCGGGAATTATGGGCATCCCTGCCTGGTACCTCGTTCTATGCTGATTGGCTCGGAGATCGTGTCGCCTGTCTTGACCCTCGCCGTTGGGTTAGCGTATAATACTTTCACCCAGTCAATATAAGTCTCTCCAAATCCCATGCGCCGGAGCGTTTCAATCAGGAATGGCCATCCTAATGTGTCAAACGCTTTTTCTATGTCTAGCGAGACTGCTACTTGGTGATAATCGCCCACTGGGGATTTTTCCATTAGGTGCAGTAAATTCCGGATATTGCTGAAAGTGTTGCGGCCAGGAATGAAACCAGATTGGTCTTGATGGACCAATTCTGATATGTATGGGAGCAGGCAGTTAGCTAGAATTTTGCCCAGTAATTTGCAGTCTGTGTTTAGCAACGATAATGGCCTGTATGAGCGTACATCCAATGGATTGCAGCCCGCTTTGGGTAACACCGCTATCAGTGCTTCTCGGCAAGTGTCGGGAAGCTGGCCTAGTCTAAGGGCTTCTGTTAACATTGCTAGATATGGGGTTAAAGTTTGGGATGAAAACGTACTATAGAATTCAATGGGTATACTGTCATTACCAGGCGCCTTGCCATGCGTTAATTGTTGTAACGCCTGTTGTACTTCCGTAAGATCTATCAGTCTATCTAGGTCAGCTATCTGATTATCCGTTATGCGGTTTAGGGCAATGCCGTTAAAGAACTTGCTTAATTGTATTGCCGTAGGAGGGAGTCGCGCTTTGTATAGTAAGCCATAGTACTCTCTGAAGGCACTGTTTATCTCCGCTTGTGAGTTGACTATTAATCCCGTGTCTAGGCGGATGGCGCCTATGGGGGAGTTCCAACGCTCATTGCTTATGAGCCAGGCTAGTTATTTACCGGATCTGTCCCCTTCTGCGTGTGTGCGGGCCATGTAATGTCGATGGTCGAAGCACCTGAGCCGGTTGTCTGTCTCGTTCCATTTACCACGAATATCAGAGAGCTCAGCTAGCGTGGTCGTGCCTTTTGCAAAGTTGCACTCTAAGGAATGGACCTCCTGCTCTAATTTACGCAGCTCGCGTGTCAGTGTTTGATGTACTCCCACTGTTGTTGATATACATATCCCCGTATGACAGCTTTGTGTGAATCCCATTCAATAGCTCTAGTGCTTGTTGTCCCGTCATTTTGGGTGAAATATGAGGCGATGTGTGTGGCTATCTCTTTTCTGAACGGAGTATCGTGTAGTAGTTGAGTTTGTAGGCGCCAAGTTGGAATACAGGCACGGGGTCGACCCCATCTAATGTGCACGATAAGTGGGCTGTGTCCGAAATTACCCTAGCGGTGTAGTCCACACTCATTATTCTATGTGTTAAACCCTGTGAGATAAGAATCAGGTCAATACGGGTGTGTAGGAGGTGTACTGGGGAGTAGTAAGAGTATTCTCTATCATATGGGTGCAGGTGTCTCCATATATCTATCAGGCGGCGATCTTTCATCCATGTTTGTAGCGTCTGAGAATTTTTCGCTATTGGGGCAGTTATCAGGGGGGATGTGATCTGTCCATCTCTATTTGTGGTACGCAATTCATATACCCTCCCCATATACAAGATGTAGTTAGATCGTTTGTTAGTTGTGATATCGTTCTTTGTAGAAATTCACCTTGTCTAACATTTGGGACATATAGACCATTTATCGTTAATGTCTCCCCGTCTAGTAGCCCCGACAGTTGTATAAATCTGCCATCCTTATCTGTTGTGCTGCGTTGTACCGTGTAGGGAACCCCTGGGGATATCCATATCAACACCCCTCTGGCAAACGACGAGTTACCGGAACCATATACCCGACCCCCCATCTCTTTTCTAGCCGTGTAATATCCTTTGGGGTGATGTGAGTCTCTTGGAGAATTGCTATGTGAATATGGTGGCGTTTTAGATGTGTGTATCCTATTATTTTTTTGTATTCCCGCCATACCCTTCACGTTCCACGTTATTATATGATATACTGGCTCTTTATTCATAATTTTGAGTGGTGTTATGAAGAGCTATGTGTAGTGTTCCAAGGATCCTAGACCTGCGCACATCCAACATTTGGCACCAGTCCAACGCATGCACGCCCCAGCCATGCCACCCGCCCTCTACCCCCGCCCGCCCTCAGCCCCGATCCCAAAAGAGGAGGAATAATCCCATGATGGGAGAGAGAAAGATAAGAAAGAGAAAAGGAATAATAACAAAAAGGATATTCCGGGCAGATCCCGGTTTTAAACATAGTGGCACAACCGGTGCCTAAGCTATCGCCCTGGCAATTCAGTTCCATTCGGGTACCATTCAGGTAGCGGGGGCGTAGATTGACTGAGGTCGGGTCCCTGTATGGCCCACCTCCAGGATGATGCTTTCCCTGCGTGATCCTGTGCATGACCCGGTCGTATGGCGGGCGACAGTTAATGCTGCCAGTTCGGTTATCAGTTGGCTCCCCTCCCAAGGTCATCGCGAGCCCTGGCGTGCACCCTCGGGGGGGGAAGCCACGGCCAGGTCTCCGGCAAGCCCGAACAGGCGCAACGGGAACCAGCCCCGGTCCTCTAGAGTTCGTCAGCCGAGCGCGGAGTGAAGGTAGGGCCGACCAGTAACGGGGAGGGGAATGGGCTGGAGTCCCCTCCATGTGAGGTTGTGTCATTAATATATGTTTAGCTCCTGGTGTCTACTAATGATCGAGTGAAAGAGCTGGTTTCCTTTAAAATTTGTGCTTGATCTGCTGCCATTTGTGATTTGGTTGGGCGCGTCAATGCTTTAGATTTTTTCTTCCTTCTGGAGCAGGTGGTAGTCCATTCTTCGTTTGCTGTCTCTTCCCTGGCTGGGTCTACTAATCCTTTAGCATGGATCCAAGTCCATGCGTCTTCTGGTGTGGAAAACATAAGAGTTTTTTCATCTGATACTATTTGCAGGCGCGCTGGGAACATAGGAGAGTAGGTGATATTGTGTTCATGCAATAGTTGTTTGATCTTAACATATGCAACTCTTTTACGCTGTACTTCCATAGTATAGTCTGGGTACGCCGTTACGTTGTTATTTTCCAGGTTAACTGGGTTTGAGGTTCTGAAGTGTTGGAGAACCATGTCTCTTTCTCTATAGTTTATAAACCGCGCTATCAAGGGGCGAGGTGGCGCTCTGGACTGAGGGGGTCTGCTCGACATTCTGTGAGCTCTCTCAATCACTGGGGGCCCAGCGGAGTCTTGTGTGTTCAGTATGTTTTGCAGCCAATTCTCTATGAATTCCTCTGCTTTAGGGAGCTCAAGTCGTTCTGGTATTCCAAGGAATCTGATGTTGTTGCGTCTTGAACGGCTTTCCGCGTCCTCCGCCCTACGTTGCAGTTGAGCTATATCCGTTTCCATTTGTTTGATTTTGGTTCTCATGTCTGCCACTTCTGGTTGGACGGTTTTTAATGCTGATTCTGTGTTCTGTACCCTTTCTGTCAATTTACGGTGGTCAGCGCGGAGCATTGAGGCCTCCAGTACCGCAGCGTCGATTTTCCCCTCCAATGACGATTTAGTGTCCATTATTGCTTGCATGATTTTATCAAATTGGAGGGAATGCGTGCGCATAGTTTCATTCAATTGGAGAAGTGTTGCTGATTGCATGTCCGATTGAACTGTAGGTGGGGGCGGGTCCTCGTCCATGTGGATCCCCAGTTTGGGGTGTTTTGGCTTAACCATGTCTTTTCACGATTGTTGCCCCTCCCAATCCACCCGTCCCGCGATTCAGAGTCCAGCCGTGCGGGGGCGCCAGGGGGTACCAGGGGGTGCAGGTAGGATGTCTGCGGGGATCGCCGCACAATAAACAGGCAATTCAGGACTGTCAGAAGGGCAGATATGTTCTGCGCTGGTAAAGCTCACTGCTGGGCCTTCCGAGTCGTGTTGCTTAAGGATATAGGCTTTCTATTTGATGTGTGTACCATGAAAAGACCTCGTGTTTGCTATCAATTTGAGTTGATGGAGGCTGCTTGAGTCTCCTATGTATTAGTTTGATTTTTTACAGCTTTCTCAGCGACTGGTCGTCGTTGCCGTTTTACGGTATATGATCAGGCATATAAGATGTGTCCCCCGCTGTGCACCAAATGAAAGGGAGCTCTCCACTAATGCGGCTGGTAGCGCTGAGTATCTGTGGGCCGAGGGTATTATCCCAGAAAACCGATTATGCGCCTAGTTGGGGAGTTACTGGCGATTCACCTATGCAGTTGTTGCACCCTCAGTCCGGTACACCCAAGGAGCATCTAGTGTGTGGGCCCACACCATTCCCGGCTTCTTCTTGTGTCCTTCATCCTATCCTTTTTAGTATCTTGTTGTTTTTATATTCCTTACAGGCTGCAGTCACTGAATTAACTGGTGTCCACATGCTGTGTATTCCGTTGCTTAGATTTCCATGTCGCTCCTGAGTGCCTGGCCCAGGCCCCAGCGCGGGCGGGGTAGGATCCAGATGGGGGGGCAGGAGGTCACATCCCGCCAGAGGAGGCCCAGCACGGCCCCTCCGCAAGTGCGTCGGTCAAGTGAGGAGATCGAGGGGCCGGGTCCCGCACGCCGAGCGCGTCTGCCCGGCCGCAGCGCGTGCTCCACTAGGCCCCCCTGCTGGGGTGCGGCCGGGTCGGGGCACTACGCGAGTGGCCCGCTCCAGTGAGCTCAGCCCCCAGCGCGGCGGTCCGCTCTCCCGGGCAGCTCTGTGGTGTCTGGCAAAGAAAGACTCCGGGCCGGAGATCAGGGGAGCCTGGTGAGCCCCGCAGCGCCACCATCCATCGCGCGGCGCGAGCTGGGCGAGTCCAGTGGCTCCAGGGGACAGCTGCGCCGCCGTCTTAGTGTCTCCGAACCCCCACCCCAGGTGCCGTCTTCATGAGCCACGAGTCCTCAGCTCTGTTCACGGCAGGGGAGGAGAGCCTTGCCCGTTTCTGTCGGCGGTCAAGCATGCGGCAGGGACAGCATATATCAAATGTTGGTGGGCCGTGAGCAGAGCTCTTTGTCTAAGCGTGCGCTCCAGCAGCCATCTTGGCCATGCCCCCTCCTCCCTGGGACAGAGTAACACAACAATTTGCTTTACTCCAGACAAGGTGGACTTAAGTGGTTTCATAAATCCCATTTTGGGCTTGTATCGTGCTTGCACCATTTTGTGTGGTGCAAGAACGACACAACTCCCCTTGTAAGTATGCTCCCTTTTCTTTTGCATAATGTACCCACACTCACTATTATCTTTTGATAACCTTGTGTTCCCTTTTTGTTACTATCCCACCCCAGATTTAGAAGACCCCCATGAATGAACTGCTCACATTGATGACTGGTTCTTTGTCCGTTCTCCAGTAGCATCTCCTTGGGAAATGCTGTTCGTTATAACCTCTTGTCAGAAAGCAGGAGGGACGACTGGACTCTCAACAGATCCATTTCCTTCGACCAAGATGGAAAATTTAGGTGACCCCAAAATACTTGGGACATGTATTTTATTGACAATCCTTAACAGGCCATGGCTCAGGCCATTGTTAAAATTGGAGATGATCTTGATAAGGTTAGACAAGAATAGGCATGTTTCTTTTCATGAGTAAATCAATTAGCCTCACATTTGACTACTTCAGCAGGTACACTAATGTTTTCTTTTGTGCCTATGCCTACCCATCTACATGCAGACGTCACTCGCTCCTCCAGAGACAAACAGTAGTAATCCGTTAATATTCTTTATCAGTTACACTTCCTTGCATGGCCCTTAGAATTTTTCTCACACAGTCCTAAGGTTGCCTCATTCTATCCTATTTAACTAAGGATGAGGTGTCCGATGGCTCGGCATTTTCAAACAGTAAAAGTCTCTGGTTATCTAATTACAACCAATTGCTGAAAAAATGTAAGACATCTTTGGAACGAGACCGACTCAACAAGCAGTAAAAAAGCTTCTCGCTTTAAAAAAGACTAGTTGCCTTTTGGACCCAATTTCAACAGTTAGAAGGAGTAAAATCATGGCAGGATGAAGCAGTCCATATTGCATTAAATTAGGGACTGCAAGAAAAACAAATGGGGGCCCTGTCCTTAATAGTGAATCCACCTTGATTGTGACCAGGGCCACATGTACGTTGCTTTTTTTTTGGCCTCAAATGGCCTGTTTCACAGGATCAGGCCATTGGCGGCCAGAAGAAACATTTTACTATGTACAAAACCCTATTTTGTGATTCGGTAGCCTGCTACCAAATCCCAAAATGGGTTTGCGACTTACTATTAGGAAGAGTACGTGTCAAGGGCATCCATTCCTAGTAACAACTCACAGGGGAATGTATGATTGTTTTGCGCCCCAAATGCAGTCACAAGACAATTGCAGTTACCACCAATTTTAAATTGGTGGTAACCCATTTGCCAACGGAAAGGGGTCCCTTGGGGACCCCTTCCCCTTTGTGAATGGGAGCGCCAACATTTTTTCAGGCAAGGCAATATTTCCACGGATCACTGCCTACTCTGAAAAGAAGAAAAGGAAACTTCATTTTTTCGAATGCATCCCGTTTTCCTTGAAGGAAAATGGGCTGCTTTTACAAAACAAAAAAACAGCTTTATTTAAAAAAGCAGTCACAGACATGGTGGTTGGCTGACCCCAGAAGGCCACCATCCCTGTGAGTGTGGCCATTCCCAAATGGGTCATAAATTGCAACTTACCTCATGAATAATAATGAGGCAGGTTCCTTATGACCCATTTGCAAATCGCACACAGTGTCTGAGACACTGTTGTACGTCAGGGTTTGCGACTCGTAAATTATGAGTCGCTAAATCTTGCCATTTGCTAGTGCAAAACCTGAAGTTTGTACATGTGACCTCTAGTGATATATTTTGCGCATTGATACACAGCAGAATAAATGAAGATTATAAAAGTGAAATGATCTTAGCAGATAACTGTATCTTTCATTTCACCCTGGGTCTGTTCCTCACTCCAGTGGGTACAAGCCAATGCAGATTTAAGGTGTAGGAGGGTACCTCACTCCATAAGGAAGAGGCAAATGACAAAGAGCACGCCTTTGTTTGTAGTGTGATCTGGGTGGCCATTTTGTTTGTCAAAGAGCCCAGAAGGCAGGTAATTGGGCTACTCATTCCTAGAAGGCAGACACAGGGTGAGCAGGCATACTACTTCAAAGTATGTCATTTATATAGCTCATCTTCATATTTTCATCATAGTTTGCACTCATTCAAGTCTTCTGGACACAGTGGCTTTATTAGATTCTGGAACTACACAATGTTTTAAAGATTCTAAATTTCAACAGGAGAAACAGATCCCGATAAAGTAAGAGAAAAGACCAGAACAGATACAAAAAATAGATGGGACAAATCTTATGTCTCTTATGGTTAAATGGGAAAACTTGCTATTACTGATGGTAACTGACACAGTACATATAGAAGAAATTCAGTTTGATGTTATAAATGCTCCATTATTTCTGCTTTTGGTCGGCTGTGATTGCACATTCCATGATAGATTTGAGCATGTCCTCTTTGATCTTCTGTTCAACATTTTGACAAAAGAATTGAATTTTGAGACCTCCGATAAATATGTTATAGCCTGACTGTAATGGCCTTGCCTTAAATAATACATCACCAACTCAGAGAGCTGCCAGGGAAAGGGAGGGCCCAGTAAATGTTACAGTATTTTGTCAATACATAGAAAATTCATTGATGTGTTCAGCAAGAAGGGAGAAGATTAATTGCATCCTCCTCAAGATTATGATTGTCAAATTAACTTGATTTCAAAAGTAATCATTCATCAGATGAGAAAGTATTAATTGATCTAAAAAGCTGATAAGGTCTTTGGCCAGTATCTCAAAGAAAATATTCAGTAGAGTTTTAGTTGACATTCCAACTCACAGAAGTGACTCCAATATGTTTCTTCCTTGAGGCAATGGTGAGTAAAGACTGTTTGTGACTATTATGAATTGAATAAGATAATTATGTTCATTCAATAGCCCCTTTCTCTCATCTCTGTATTATCAAACAACATAAAGACTTTGAAAATCTTTTAAAAACTGGATCTAAGAAGAGTGTGCAATCTTGTGTGCATTTGAGTGAGTAATGAGTGAAGATAGCATTCAACATCCAGTTTGAATTCTGTGAATATCTGGTCATGCCCTGTGGATTTTACAATGCCTCAGCTGCTTAGCATTTCAAAAACACAAAAGGATGTTGACGGGCGTGCTGAAACTTTTCAAGAACTCACCCCCAGTCACAGAGTTTGGTTAAATATATATTCTTTTGCTCACACAAAGCATTTTATGTTTTGCTAATAACTTTTATGCCGTTTGATGAATCTTAATCTTAATGAAAGTAGTGCACTCATAACTTTAGCTGCTGTCTGGACATTTTTGTGGTGATTTGTCAAGATTAGGCCGAGAAAATAGGCAGGGTTCCCAAAACACTTTTCCCAATGCAGTATCTATGGGGATTTTGTAATTTTTGGATACAGCTACAGTCCGAACCGCGGAACCAAATTCCAAATTTGGCAGAAAGCTACATATTGGTCTCAAAATAACCCTTTTCATTATTTGATGTAAATCTCTTCAGTCGTTTTGGAGCAATTAAAGGAAATATAGTGTAGATCTCTAGGGACGCAGATCCCTCATGCATCCACCCACAGGGATCCGGGGATCCAGGGGAAAAGCAAGGCTCTGATTGGCTGACTTCAATCTGAAAGGAAATTTGTGGCTGCCATTTTCTTTGGGGCCAGGGAGGGAAATATAAAGTGTGAAAACACATAAGGGCAGAGGAGGCAGGTATCCTTACCCCATAGGATAGATGGAAGGGTCCCTGAGGTACCCCTCAGGGGCAAGAAATTGCCCCTAAGTTTTTTTTGGCCAATCCGCAACTCCACAGCAGGGTTCAGCATGGCCCCCCCCATTGTAACTTCATGAGGGATCCCCGGATCTGAAGCACTGAGCAAAAAAAAAAATGCATCAACTCACATATCAACCCCTCACTGCGCATGGGGTTGACTTCAGGCCTTTGGCCATGGACAGCAGTGGTTGTATTAATGTAGAGTAATCATATTTTACTCTACAATATGAAAAAAATACACATTCACATAAAAAAATGGAAGGTTACAAGGACTTTATAGTTAGGTTGACATTTTACCAACACAAAATCATAGAAATTAAGCAGTTATAGTTACACTTATAGTTGTACTTATCTGAGAAAACTATAATTCCTGCCAGAAAGCAAGTTGAGGCCTGAGTCATAGTCTCTTAACATAAACATAACTATAAGTATAACTATAGTTGCTGAATTTCTATTGTTTTGTGTAGGTAAAATATCTTAACTATAACGTCCCTGCAACCTTTGATTTTTTCAGTAAATACATATATATTTATATATATACATATATATATATATATATATATATATATATATATATATATATATATATATATATATATATATATATCAGGTATCTCCAACCATCCATCTCGAGCTACCAGTAGCTCCCAGACCCCTTCAGAGTAGCTCACAGCCATTCATTTTTAAATAAGCACAGGGTCATATTTTTTCTTTTAAAGTTAAGAGAAGGCTGTGTTCATTTTCCATTATTACCATCAAGCTGCAGATAGCAGGGCCTCATAAGGATCAGTGCTAAAGTCAGATTTATGAACCAGGGATCAGAGGTGAAGAATTGAAGCACTAAGGTATTTAACTCTTAAATAAAAGTCCTTGAGAACTCAGTATGAGGTGAGAATCAAATGATGTTTCTCAGTGCTTTGAAATCAGTGAAAATTTAAAAATTAAAATGAAAAGATACGTTATAATTAAGTTATCTTTTCATTTTAATTTTCTTTTTTTTTTTTAAAGTGCTGCATTTACATACAGCAGGTATCTCGCTCCAGTGCCCAGTAGAACACTGTGCAATAATTATACAGGAAAAATGCAGTCACTTTTGAAATGGGAGAAATTTAAAATGCAGAAAAATATTCCGCAATATGGACATTTATGCACTTAAAATTTCTCCGATTTGATAAAAATGGTTGTATGTTTGTGTTATACATGTAACAGTGCCACATATTATAAAAGCGTTGTTCCGTGACACAAGTACAAACGACACAGGCTGTCAGTTACCCATACACATATATCGCATTCATATACACACATGTTCATACTTCCGAATAGACTACTCTCTCAATGACACACATGAAAGCCCTGTCATAGTGCTCTTAGTATAAGTATTTTGTTCAAGCCATAGTATCTGGCTCTATGGACATTAGGCTTAAAGTCAAGAAAGCTGGGCGTTGAGGTGTCTGGTAATAATGCACAAGTAGTTTAGGCTTCGGTAGCTCATAATGGTTTTCAATGATCAGAATCAGGTCTTGCTACAGAAAAGGTTGGAGACCCCTGATAAATATATATTCGCTTTAAAAAACAAAGATTCCTGGGATTCTATAGTTAGGACATAGAATTAAAAAAAAACAAAGAAATTCACTTAAAAAATAAAATGTTATAGTTAGATTCAAATTTTAAATGTACAGAACCATAGAAAATCACCTGTTATAGGTAGAGTTATCTCTAGTAACCATAACACGTGCCCTAAGGTAACTATAACTCGCACCCCAATCAAGACAAGTTTATTTTCATAATAAATCTTACTGAAAATATTACTTTGATATTATCAATGATATCCTTAAAGATGTCATGTTTACCTTAATTTGTGGGGTAATTAGCAGTGCGTGATGAGGGTGCAAGTTGTAGTTAAATTAGGGCACGAGCAATGGTTCCTTTAGATAACTGTACATGTAACTGGTACATTTCTACAGTTTTGACAAGTTAAAATGTGAGGCTAACTATAATATTCCTGTAACCTTTGTTTTTTTAGTTGAATTTCTATGTTTTTATTTATTCTATTCCATAACTATAACTTCCCTATAACCTTTGGTTTTTTAATAGAATTTCTATGGTTTTTTAAAGTAAAGTAATTTTCATTACTATATGTGATCCAACCACCGCCACACATGACCTTTACCTGTGTGCAGCGGCCAACCCCTACAACAACCCAAATCCTCTCTGTGCACGGCCTTTGGCTGTGTGCAGCAGGAATAGGCTGCAGGGCTTGGCCTGTGGCCAGGCTCTGCACCTAACCCCTATAACTACCCAAACCAGCCCTGCCTTCAGATGTGCCAAGTCAAGATTGCCCCCCAGGCCTGGCCTGCAGCCAGACGCTGTGTCTAACCTCCCTAACCACCAGACCTCATGCTATGCATGGCCTTTGGCAGTGCACAGTGGGAGCTGGCCACAATCTGTCTCTCTGAGCGTGAAAATAGGTGAGAACGGGTGTATCTGGGTGTGACAGTGGCTGTGAGAGCGTCTGTCTGGGTGTGAGAGTGGGTGTGTCAGTGTCTTAGTGGGTCTGTGAGTGTGTGCATCATTCTCTGTGTGGGTTTGTGAGTGGGTGTGTGACTGTTTCAGTGGGTCTGTGAGTGGGTGTATAAGAGTCTGAGAGGGTCTGTGAGTGGGTAAGTGAGAGTCTGAGAGGGTCTGTGACTGTGTGCATGAGGATCTGAGTGGTTTTGTGAGTGGTTGTAGAAGTGCCTCTGTGGGTCTGTGAATGGGTGAATGAGTGTCTGAGTGAGTCTGTGGGAGGGTGCCTAATGGTCTGAGTACATGTATGAGTGGGAGAAATAGACTGAAAGAGAAAGAGAGAGAGAAAAAGAGTGAGAGCGAGATAAAGAGTTTTATAGGTGTTGATCAATATACTTAGAATGAGTTATTTCTGGACAAATTGAAGAAGAAAATTAAAATTTTCATTTAAAAAGTGTGATTTCACTTTTCAGTATGAACATTAAACTTCTGAAGTTTAAAAGAAATTAAAGAAGGAAAATGACTACGGGCACACCTGGAGTAGAGCCCTCAAGTTTCATTGTGAGGATCTGTGACGTTAACCTTTAGGCCATAGGTGACTCCTTACTGTTATGTTTCCAGACATAACTATGACTGTCAACCCACACGTGCGATTTGAAAGAAACGTGAATGTTCCATCACAAGGAAGGTTCAACAGTCAAAACACAAGTAGATAAACAAACACACTGCCAAGTGATACTAGGATTTAAATCTTCAGCTTACTCATTGGCAGCACAAGACATTGACCATTGAGCCAGAAGTGACTATGTATAGCTGCGTGCAGGGAAGACAGATGAAACCACTGCTTTCTGCAAAGGAGAAATGGTTGAAAGCTCCCAATTGCATAAAGCAGACCTTGTTTGCTTTTGGGTGGTGGGAGCTGTCAGCTCCCACAAAACAAAAGTAAACAGCTATGTCCCAGGAATGGGCACCCCGGGACATAGCAGGACCCAGCCCTATGGGGTGGCAGACCCCAGGGCCATTATTGGCACCACAAATGGCCCCTTCAAATGTAATATAGCCCCTGGGAGGGGGTGGTCCCCAGGTCTAAAGGGTCTGCAAATGACCCCCTTCACTCTTCCAATGCAATGTAGCTCCTGGGAGGTGGTGGTCCCTGAGGCTCGGGGTCCACAATGAACCCCCTTCACTCTTTTATGATAGACTCGGGAAGGTGGTGGGCCCCAGGGTTGTGGGTGGGCTGCTCACTCCTTCGCACTCATTATGTTTAAAGCCCCGGTGAGGTAATAGTCCCAGGGGCAACGGACGGCTGTGCAGCCCCCTGCATAGATTAAAAGTAAAAATCCCAGGCAGGTGGCAGTGCCCAGGGCTGTGATGGGTCCTCTCCATCCAGATTTAAAGGTAAGTCCCGGGGAGGTGGTGGTCCCTGGGGCTGTGGGGGGGCCACACAACCCCTCCAGACTCCACATGATAAAAGCCCCGGGGAGGTGGCAGTCTCTGGGGCTGGGTGGCAGCCACCCTGCATTAAATTAGCAATGCCCCAAGGACTGGGCCCACCCAGGTTCTTCAGAATAAAGAAAGTGGGAGCCCACACCTCTTTTCTTTTTTTAATTATCGTTGCATCCGCAAACTTGACGTGAATCTCTGTGATCATTTAAAAAAAGATGCTTTTTAGCTCTGGCGGGGTCCCTCTGGGAGCCAGCACCAGAGCTCAGGGTCAGGGTGGCCCTACCCTGGCCCCTTTTGGGTTTTTTTCCATTTTTGTCTTGAGTCCAAGATGACTCCCAACACTTCCTGGTTGAAGTGTTGACAGCCAATCAGAGCTGAACATTTCCCTGCACAAGTTTGTCATTATTCGCAAAGTTGTCTGGGAAGATTTACTTCCCTAGATATACAAATTCATTTTCCCTTTAATATCTCAAAAACTACTGAACAAATTTACACCATATACGTTAAAGTGTAATCTGCTTATAGAAAGCCAGCTTTCTGCCAAATATGGTGTAATTCCATCCAGGGGTTGCAGCTGTAGTCGTGTCTAAAAGTCCTAGGGGAATTAACATGGTAAGCACAACTTTTTGACCCCCCCCCCTTTTTCTCGGCCCCCACTTGACAGACCACCCCGATCCGTGTACAACAAGAATCACAGGGGAACTTTTTTGGGAAAATTTTGTGACGATTCGTCAAACTGTGCTATGGAAACATGGTCCTGAATGTAGCTATTTAGTGGCAACCACAACTAACTTTATGATGTGTATATATATATATATATATATATATGTATATATATATGTGTGTATATATATATATATATTCAAAAAAGTAAGGTTATAGGGATGTTATAGTTAGGCTCCCATTTTAAATGTACAATCCATAGAAATTCACCTGCTATAGTTAGAGTTATCTCAAGTAACTATAACTCATGCCCTAAGGTAACTATAACTTGCACCCCCACCATGCACAGCTTTTTCGTCAAAAATCTTACTGCAAATATTACATTGATATTATCAATAATGTTATCAAAGATGTCATGAGTGCTGTAATTTGTGGGGTAATTAGCAGTGCATGGTAAGGGCACATGTTATATCCCCCAGGGCCCAACCTAGTTATTTTTTTTATTTTGGGGAGGGGGGCTGTGTTGCCCCCCGTCCCCAGAGCCAATCTCCTCCCCAGTGACCCCATCCCCGGAGCCCAGCCCAGCCATGTGACCTGGATCCCCCAAGGGCACCCAGTTACAATGTTGGGGACTGTGGGGGGGCTGAGGGCCCCCACCATGCCTGCTGGCCCCCCAACACCTGTGGGAGCCAGAATTGTTTCCTGTCCTCCTTCACCAAATTTAGTGAATTCTCCAGGGAGGTAGTTGTCCCCGGAGAGGGGTGCTAGGACATCCCCTCGGACTCTGCTTTTGCATACGGTCATGGGGAGGTAGTGGTCCCCGGGGCTGAGTGGGGGGCCAAGAGGCCTCGCCATTTAAAAAAACAATAATGCCCCCTAGACCTGGCCCACCCGGGGGCTTAATATAAAACAAGCACAAGAGTCAGCTTTTTAAAACTTTTTGAAGTGAATTTGCAGTGAGGAGGCAATTTCACAGCAAAAATGTTTTTAAAACTGCTTCTTTGCTCTGGTAGGGTACCTCTGGGAACCCTGCACCAGAGCTAAAGGAATACTGTTGTCGCGTAGGCTCTCATTATCCTAATGAGACTACTGGATTTTTGGGTGGCAAGATCGTTCACAGTGTGGGGGACTAAGTCTAACCCATGGTAAAGGACCCTTGTCAACCCAAATCCGGGTTGAGCTCCGGCTAACTAGCAGTGCCTTATCTCTCCCAAAGGGAAGAGACAATTGGGCAGCCGAGCACATGACATCTTAGTTCTTCCCAGGGAAGTCGTGGTCATTCAGGTTCCAACCAGTTCTCTCACACACAGTATGGTCTCATATATAAATGACAAAGGCAGTTTAAGTTTTGAAGATTTGTTTAATAAAATGACTGCATTTTAGATAACAAGGCGTGAGACGCAATAACCAGAACCATACAACACAGTGGGATTGAAATAGTAACGAGGAGAGTGAAACATAAGAATAACGCTATCATGGTGCAACTAGATTACGTTCCCTCCTCTAAGTTCTATTTTGAGCACAGCATGTTAAGGTCTAAGCCTGCCTTTCAGGTTCCCCCGGGAGGACATCGACCCTCATACCTCAGCAAAGGCCTGTAATCGGGATCAGCATTTGCAACAGGGCAATCAGCGTCTAGTTGTGGGTTCCTGATCGGAATCTCTCTCTTACGTGTACCAGGACTAGAAAGTGTTTTATAACTAACACGCCGGTGTTCTAAGAAACGTCCCTACGTAAGAATATGTACTTTCTACGAACCCTAAAGACTAAGCTTTAACCACGTCTATCGGCAATGTACCAGACTGTATCCTTGACTGACGCACAGAGCGAGCAAGAATGTATTGTTTGAGAATTTCAGTGCTGAAGTAAGCTAAACAGTGTGATAGAAGAAAATAAAACAAGACCGTGAAACTGGCTATTGTAAAATTACAGTGGGAGGCTAAATAAAATGCATCTAGGGCAAAGTGCACAGAGGCCTAATACTTTAAGCAAACATGCAGAAAGCTACATTAAAAATGGCTACACTACACCCTCCCCTTGTCGGTAGAAAGTGGTTTAAGCCGAAGCTAAAAATTCCCTACGCTAAAAAATAATTAAAACCCTACAGAATTTCAACAAGTCAAGAGGACACCAAAGCACATTAATCCTCAATTTAGAAATAAGCATGCGGCTAGAAGCCAAATTCATCTGACAGTGTTCATTTGGACCAGATCCAATCTTAGCAGTGGTCATGGAAAGCAGGAAGTTCTCCACTTCGGCAGATGACAAGACCGGAAAATCCACGCCCAAGACTACCAAGGAGCAGGTGTATTCCAAAGCGCTAGTATCAACCAAGGCGGCATCCCGTACAAAGTCTGTGAACGAGAGAATATTAACTTCCTCCAGGAAGGGATTCTCGTAATCAGCCTCATGAAGCAAACGCAGCCGCAGCGACATGTCTGGGAATGAGCCCTCATCAGAAACATCAACAGATCAGCATCAACCACTGGGGGGGCACTGCTGTGAGAGACAGACGTCTAGTGCATGTTCAAAAAAGCACCAACAGCACCGAAACACGGGCTGCACACAATCCAAAACCGGTCTAAATGACAGAGACCAGTCACACCCCAAATGTTCCAGGAGTGTTGCTCCAAAGTGCTGCATCATGCGTTCACGACACAGCTGCGCTGATTGGAGCGCCCACATATGTCCTTGTTGCGGTGGGACAGCCATTGCGGAAAAACAACAGCAACAGCAAAATGCCGGTTAATAAAGCCAAAGTTATCGGAAATCCACCAAAAATGCTTCAGAAAATTTAATGAATAGCCAAAGGTATTAAACCAAATATGGAAGAGAAGGTGTGAACGAAACCAACACCAACGGCTTTGAAAAAATGTGCTAATCCAGCCGTGCTGGACGCTTTAAATATACGTCCCACAAGTTCACCAAAGTGGCTCGGAAAGTTTGTATTTAATAGGGACTGTATTTCTGCTGATGACCTTGTCACCTGAAGTGCGTAGATCTCGGTGCAGATGTAAGGGCCACATGCTTTTGAAACAATAAAGCCTTTAGTCTACTTAACTTGTCGAAATTCACCTTGGAAGTAGCAATGTGAGGCCATATATCCGCTACCTCCCTTAATTTAGTGGGGGGAAACAACACATTCCCGCAGAAAGTAACGACCTTGGTGACCGAAACAACGTAAACTATTCCGGCCCGCATGCCACAACAGTCTTCACTATTAAGGAGGACGTAGCTGCCGTTTGAAAGCACCTGGAACGTGCGTTTAACCAAGGGGACTGGAACTCCCTTCAGATAGCAAGCCAAATTCGCAACCGAGGCATTACACACCCCATGCAAGGACAGCTGCTTACAAATCATCGAATGGCTGACTGAAGTCTCACATTCACTGCTGCTAAGAAAGACCTCTTTCATGCCATTGAGGCTTTTGTACAAGAAAGGAAGCTTCCACACCTCATGGGTGTAACTATCTCCCAGCTTCTCATATCTGCCTACCGGAACATGTTTCAAACAAGAAGTGAATTGTAATGTAGAAATAGGCAGATTAATAACCCCGTGTATCAACCACTCAGCAGACGGTATTTCAGCCATGGTAAAAGGCAATCTTTCTAATTTCTCAACATTGAGCATGACATAAGTCGCCTCCTTTTTAGCCATTAGTTTTTGTTGTCGTGTTAAATTAAAGAAAAAAAAATATCTCCCTGGCACTGATGTGCTGCCATGGAACGCGACCCGCCTTCAAAGTCTGAAGTGTCCAACCCAACTGCATAATGGACCGAGTCTAACTTTGTCCATGATATAAAGAAGACATATCAGATCGTATAATGTCTATAGCAGAAGAAACAATGTTGTTAATCATATATATTCGGTCGGGCAAGGTGTGCATTCCATTATCCACAACGGCTAATGCCTTTTTCAAATTTTCCTGATCTATTTGCCTTAACCGGGCTGCAGCCTCCTGTTGGGAAAGTTTCCATATTTCATTATACACTTCGTACAAGAAACGCTTCCTACGTGGTGTCTTCGGGCCTGACAAAAAATCTTGCAAGTCAGTGTTATTAGACAGGAGAGTGAGATGTGTCTTGACTGCATCTAGTGAGGATGATCTTAACCATTGTTGGCACAATTTTCCCACACTATGGTGGTCATTCTGACCTCGGCGGTAAAAGGCGCCTACCGCCGGTCAGAAATCCTCCATAATCCCGCCGCGGTCGCGGAAACCCGCCACGGTCATTCTGACCCGCAGCAGCCAAACCTCCGAAAATCCGACAGCCACAACAGACCGCCAGACCAGCGGTCGGCGGAAAAGTGGAGGTGACAAAACCTCCACCGTCACGCCAACAGAAATACGCCCATGCAATTACGACCCACGAATCCACGCGGCGGTCTTTCAAACGCGGTTTTCCATTTGGCGGGACACACCGCCGCGGTCAGAATACACACAAACGAACAAAACTCAGCCACATTGGCCGATTTGAATTCCACACACCTGATACACATACACACACCACTCCCACACACACAATACAATATAAAACACACACCCACATCACCCACAAACCCCTACGACCAAAAATTCAGAAAGAAGGCCAGAGCGAGACACCACCATCCACAAACTAGCAGCCACAGCCACTCAACACCATCACCCACACAATATCCACACACAAAACAACACACACCACCACACTCAACTACACATACTCCACCCCACACATCATACACACCACCCCATGGCACCCCAAAGACACCCCCGCTTCACAGACGAAGAACTCAGGGTCATGGTGGAGGAAATCGTTCGGGTAGAGCCCCAGCTGTTCGGCACACAGATCCAATACACCAGCATTGCCCGGAGGACGGAGCTATGGCAGAGGATTGTCGACAGGGTCAACGCTGTGGGACAGCACCCCAGAAATCGGGAAGACATCAGGAAGCGATGGAACGACCTACGGGGGAAGGTGCGTTCCATGGTATCCAGGCACAACATCGCCGTGCAGGAGACTGGCGGAGGACCCCCACCTCAACCCCCACAATTTACAACATGGGAGGAGGAAGTCTTGAACATCCTGCATCCTGACGGCCTCGCAGGAGTCGGCGGAGGAATGGATACTGGTAAGTTGAAGCTTCACTACTGCTTCCCCCCCACCTGCATGCCAAATCATACCCCAACCCTCACCCCCATTCTCGAACCCCACCCTCACCCCCACCCCCATCCTCACCCCCACCCTCACCCCCACCACCATCCTCACCCCCACCACCATCCTCGCCCCCACCCCCAGCACACCTATTCCCTGCCAATGTCTCACCATCACAACCCACACATCCCAAAACCTAGGCCTGCATGCGTCCACTAAGCATGGACACCCATCACCAAAGCATGCCCAATGCATATACACATCCCCCCCACAAGCCACCCTCACCAAAGCCCCCACACACGAATGCCAGCACTTGGGGACACGGGAACCCACAGATACACCCATATGCCACACATTGAAACTATAACCATACCTCTATACCCCTGCAGGACCCGACCGTCAACACACCGCCGCGGAGGGCCCAGAATTCTCCACACCCCCCACCCAAGAGGCCGTCAGCGATGACAGCAGCTCTGTCGACCTGGACACTGATGACCAGCCCGGACCATCGGGGACCTCTGGACAGTCGGTTCCCCTCACACAGGCACGGGCCACTACAGACCCAAACCCCTCTGGGAACACCAGCACAGCTCCCACCCAGCGGGCCCATGCCTCTGTCTCCAGGGCGCGTCAATCTGCGGTGTGTCTACCACTACAGGGCACCCAGGATAACCCATCACCCCAATAACAACAGGGACCTGGGGGCAGTGGTAGTGGGCACACCGGCCAAGGGGCAGAGGCCCAGGGAAACAGGGCAACTCGGAGGGCAGCTGTGCGACAGGGGGGGGACGGGCCCAGGGAACCCACTCTCCACGAGGCCCTCACCACCATCATGGGAGCATACAACCGCTCCCAGGAGACGATGGCGACGGTACTGGCCCGGTTCCAGGAGATCCAGGTACTGCAGGAGGAACACTATTGGGGGTACAGGGAGGACATCAGAGCCCTCACCTCCACCCTGGTTACCATGGTAGGGCTGCTGCAGGACCTCATCAACACCAGGACGGACACTCAACAACAACAAAGGGCCCCTGCCACTAGCCTGGACCAAGAACAGCCAACCACCTCCGCCGGCGCTAGTGGACAGGAGGCCCCCGCACAACAGCAGCCCACCAGACCCCCACCTCCTGCAGGAGAAGAACCACCCCGCAAGAGGGCCCTGAGATCTCGCAAGAAGACAGAGTAGGATGTCAAGACCCCCGCCAGCAAAGGATACCACCTGATGTCAGCCCACTGTCCCACATTGTCACCCTGTCCATCCTTGAATTGCCCATGCTCCATCTCTCCACAGGCCTCTGGACAATGCACCTGTGTGACTGTTACTCTGGACTCTGCCATGGACATTCCTTCACCATAGCCCCCACCCACTTGAAACCACCCATCCCATTTTGAGCACTGAAATAAACACCTATTTTGCACAAAACTATCTGGAGTCTGGCTGTGATTTCAAAATATTGTAATTGACATGACAGTGCAAATATGTCCTTGTACATAGTGAAGTCAACAAACAGCTGCCACAAAGCTGTAGTCCATGGGGAAACGAAGCACAGGACTCGTAGTGGGGACCCCAGATCTGAAATAGGGAGGGAAAAGCCATAACTCAGTCATCATACACTGGGGCAAAGAGACAGGCAGCAGAGATGCAGGAGAGTAGTTCAGATTTACTAAATTATCTTTGAATTGTTACCTGTGTCCTATTGGAAGTACTGTTCAATGATTCTGTCCCTGTTGTCTGTTTCAGCCCCGTCGTCTTCCTCCTCGTCACTCTCCACAGGTTCCACCGCTGCCACAACACCACCGTCTCGACCACCCTCCTGCAGGAAAGGCACCTGTCGGCGCAAAGCCAGGTTGTGAAGCATGCAGCAGGCCACGATGATGTGACACACCTTCTTAGGTGAGTACATTAGGGATCCACCTGTCATATGCAGGCACCTAAACCTGGCCTTTAGGAGGCCAAAGGTGCGTTCGATCACCCTCCTAGTACGCCCATGGGCCTCATTGTACCGTTCCTCTGCCCTGGTCCGGGGATTCCTTACTGGGGTCAGTAGCCACGACAGGTTGGGGTACCCAGAGTCCCCCAATAGCCATACACGGTGTCTCTCTAGCTGTTCCATCACGTAAGGGATGCTGCTATTCCTCAGGATGTAGGCGTCATGCACTGACCCTGGGAATTTGGCATTTACATGTGAGATGTACTGGTCAGCCAAACACACCACCTGGATGTTCATGGAATGGTAACTTTTTCTTTTCCTGTACACCTGCTCCCTGTCTCTTGGGGGAACCAAAGCCACATGGATCCCATCAATGGCACCAATGACGTTGGGAATATGTCCAAGGGTGTAGAAATCACCCTTCACTGTAGCCAATTCGCCCACCTCAGGGAAAATGATGTAGCTCCTCACGTATTTCATCAGGGCAGACAACACTCTGGATAACACCTTCGAAAACATGGGCTGAGACATCCCAGAAGCAATTCCCACTGTTGTCTGAAATGACCCACTTGCCAAGAAATGGAGTACTGACAGGACCTGCACCAGAGGGGGAATCCCTGTGGGTTGGCGGATGGGGGACATCAGGTCGGGCTCCAGCTGGGCACACAGTTCATGTATAGTGGCACGGTCAAGACGGTAGGTCAGGATAATGTGGCGTTCTTCCATTGTCGACAGGTCCACCAGCGGTCGGTACACGCGAGGATTCATCCGTCTCCTCGCCAAACCCAGCGGACGGTGCCTAGGAAGGACAACATGGAGCACACAGTCAAGCAACCCACAGGTACGTACTCACAGCTAGCACAGTAAACGATTCTCTATGCAGTGAATGGCGTGTCTGAGTGGCTATGCAAGGCCTAGGCCTGTGTGACGCAGTTGAAATTGAGCCATGTGGACCCTCGAAATGGCGGCTGCCTGACCTGTGAAGTGTGACAATGGGATGTGAGGTCAATGCGCTGGCGTGGCACACCGCGGCGGTCGGCGGTCGAAGACCGCGGCGCGAAGCCGCATTGGTTAACATTGAAGCCTATGGGTTTCAGGAGCCAATGACGAAGGGCGCCGGCGGTGGCGGTACGCACCGCCGCGGTACGCACCGCCGCGGACGTGACCGCCATTTTCTATCTACTTATCCACTTGCGACTTGAACTTTCACAGGAGAGGACCTATACTGCAAGTGTTGCTGTGACCTCGGTCTGGAAGGGACAATGGCTGCTGCGACTGGGGAAAGGGCCCCTGCCTTCACTGGAGAGGAGTTGGAGAAACTTGTGGATGGGGTCCTCCCCCAGTATGCGCTACTCTACGGTCCTCCAGACCAACAAGTGAGTTTAATTCAATATGGATTTGGGGCCACTGGCTGGCTTGGGGGCCTGGCGGGGGGCCTGGCGGGGATGGGGGGGCATGTTGGGGCTGGCGGGGGGCATGGCGGGGGGCCTGGCGGGGATGGGGGGCATGTTGGGGCTTGCGGGGGGCATGGCGGGGGGCCTGGCGGGGATGGGGGGCATGTTGGGGCTGGCGGGGGCATGGCGGGGGGCCTGGCGAGGATGGGGGGCATGTTGGGGCTGGCGGGGGGGATGGCGGGGATGGGGGGCATGTTGGGCCTGGCGGGGGGCATGGCGGGGGGCCTGGCGGGGATGGGGGGCATGTTGGGGCTGGCGGGGGGCATGGCGGGGGGCCTGGCGGGGATGGGGGGCATGTTGGGCCTGGCGGGGGGCCTGGCGGGGATGGGGGGCATGTTGGGGCTGGCGGGGGGCATGGCGGGGATGGGGGGCATGTTGGGGCTGGCGGGGGGCCTGGCGGGGGGCCTGGCGGGGATGGGGGGCATGTTGGGGCTGGCGGGGGGCATGGCGGGGGGCCTGGCGGGGATGGGGGGCGTTGGGCCACTGGCAACGAAAATGCAGACAAACTTGAACGTGGTATTTCTCCCTCCCTGTACGTGTCACATAGGTCCGCGCCCATGAGAAGATCGGGATTTGGCGTGCCATCGCCAAGGAAGTCCGGACCCTGGGGGTCCACCATCGACGGGGCACCCACTGCCGCAAGAGGTGGGAGGACATCCGCCGCGGGACCAAGAAGACCGCTGAGTCTCTGCTGGGGATGGCCTCCCAACGTAGGCGGGGTGCCTGCCGTCAACTGACCCCCCTGATGTTCCGGATTCTGGCGGTGGCCTACCCTGATTTGGATGGGCGCGTGAGGGCAGCACAGCAGACACAAGGGGGTGAGTCCAAGCATTATCTACTCTGTTGTCGCGCAGTGGAGGTGTCTGGGTGGGGGAGGAGGGCTGTGGGTCCCCCTAGGCCAGGGCGATATCTGTAGGCTGGGCACCCCCGTAAGCCCCTGTGTCCCCAGCCACCACCCTCAGTAGTGTGTCAGTACAGCCATCCCTGGGCCGTGTCATCCATGGGTGCAGTTGTCAACTCTAGGCGTGCAGGGCATGTTCCACGGAATGCGTAGCGGACCCCAAGTGCGCAACTTAGTGCAGGGGGCATCTGTCTCTGTCATGTCCGCTAACTGTACCGGAGATCCATGTACTCAATATCCCTTTATTTCTCTCTCCCCCCCCCTTTTTGTTTGTCTTTCTGTGCTTGTGTGCATCAGCATCATCAGGCGGAGGAGAAGTGGCATCGGGGCAGGAGGGAGCTGCATCTCACATGGCCCAGGAGGGCCATGCCACAGAGTCTGACTGGACCAGTGAGACGGAGGGCGAGGGGAGCTCCACAACGGGGACGACTGGACCCTGCAGCGACACGGACACGTCCTCGGAAGGGAGCTCCCTTGCGGGGGTGGCACCATCCGTGCCCCCCGCCATTACAGGTACAGCCGCCACCCAGCGCACCATCTCCGCCCTCCCAGCAGCCCCTCAGTGTTCGCCCCGTGCCCGCTCTGCCAGGAAGCCGGGCATCTCCTTCGCCCCAGGCACCTCAGGCCCTGCCCCTGTTACCCCCGCTGCCCTCAGTGCGGAGCTCATTGACCTCGTGAGGACGCTCATTGTTGGGCGGACTACCCTTTTGAATGCCATCCAGGGGGTGGAGAGGGAGGTTCATCGCAGCAATGCGTACCTGGAGGGCATTCATTCGGGTCAGGCTGCCCATCAGCGATCGTTCCAGGCTCTGGCCTCAGCACTGACGGCAGCCATTGTCCCTGTCTCCTGCCTCCCTCTACTAACTCCCTCCTCCCAGTCTCCTGTTCCTCTGCCTGTCCCACCCACACCATCAGACCAGCCTGCACACACCTCAACACCCAAGAGAAGCTCATCCAAACATAAGCACCACAGATCACGCAGACATTCACACACGCAACATTCCGATGCAGACATGCCAACAGTCACTACCACCTCTGTGACCCCCACCTCCTCGTATCCCTCCTCCCTCCCTGTGACGTCTACACTCACACCTCCATTCACCTCACCATCAGCCAGTGTTTCCATCACCAGCACACCCTCCAGTCCAGTCCGCACACGTGCAGTCACCACCCCCACTGCCATTTACACGTCCCCTGTGTCCTCTCCCACTGTGTCTGTCACCCCCTCTTCCACACCACACAAACGCAGACACCCACCCACCCAACAGCCATCCACCTCACGACAGCCTATCCCTCCTGCACCTGCACCCAAAGACAGCAAACGTGACTCACCTACAACCACATCCTCTCCCTCCAGTCCCATTCCCACTGTACCTACCACTCTCCATTGTCCCAAGAAACTCTTCCTCGCCACTGCTAACTTCTTTCCTGACCCTGAGCCCCCCCCTCCTTCTCGTCGGGGTAAGAAGAGCACCTCAGCCACCACCAGCCGTGCAGCCCCCTTGACAAGGGTGCAGGGGTATTGGAGCCCACCAGCCCGCATGTCTGGATCTTCGCCCAGCAGCAAGGGGACAGCCAGCCCACGCCCTGGGAAGAGGAGCAGAAGGCGGAAGGGGCGCCGCAGGAGCCCGGCTTCTACATCCCCCCGGACACCACCCAGACACAGTCACCAGCCACAGCTCCAAAGGGAGGAAAGGGCCACAGACTCCCGACTAAGGAGGGCAAGGGCAGCAAGTCGGAGAGGTCAGGCTGCAGGCCTGCTGCCCAGGAGGAGCCCACCACCCCCATAGCCGCTGGCCAGGGAGGACCCAGCCCAGCTGGCCAGGAGGGCCCCACCACCTACAGCCCAGGTGGGCATTGAAGGAGCACCATCCCCGCTGCCCAGGAGGGCACCACCAGGCAATGAGCAGTTGGCCATAGACCGGCCGCCGTCTCAAGAACCGCTGAACTGGGCCCCGCCGTCTCAAGAACCGCTGAACTGGGCCCCGCCGTCTCAAGCACCGCTGAACTGGGCCCCGCCGTCTCAAGAACCGCTGAACTGGGCCCCGCCGTCTCAAGCACCGCTGAACTGGGCCCCGCCGTCTCAAGCACCGCTGAACTGGGCCCCGCCGTCTCAAGCACCGCTGAACTGGGCCCCGCCGTCTCAAGAACCGCTGAACTGGGCCCGCCGTCTCAAGCACCGCTGAACTGGGCCCCGCCGTCTCCAGCACAGCTCCGCTGGGGACCGCCGTCTCAAGAACCGCTGAACTGGGCCCCGCCGTCTCCAGCACCGCTCCGCTGGGGACCGCCGTCTCAAGAACCGCTGAACTGGGCCCCGCCGTCTCAAGAACCACTGAACTGGGCCCCGCCGTCTCAAGCACCGCTGAACTGGGCCCCGCCGTCTCCAGCACAGCTCCGCTGGGGACCGCCGTCTCAAGAACCGCTGAACTGGGCCCCGCCGTCTCCAGCACCGCTCCGCTGGGGACCGCCGTCTCAAGAACCGCTGGACTGGGCCCCGCCGTCTCAAGAACCGCTGAACTGGGCCCCGCCGTCTCAAGCACCGCTGAACTGGGCCCCGCCGTCTCCAGCACAGCTCCGCTGGGGACCGCTGTCTCAAGAACCGCTGAACTGGGCCCCGCCGTCTCCAGCACCGCTCCGCTGGGGACCGCCGTCTCAAGAACCGCTGAACTGGGCCCGCCGTCTCAAGAACCGCTGAACTGGGCCCCGCCGTCTCAAGCACCGCTGAACTGGGCCCCGCCGTCTCAAGCATCGCTGAACTGGGCCCCGCCGTCTCAAGCACCGCTGAACTGGGCCCCGCCGTCTCAAGAACCGCTGAACTGGGCCCCGCCGTCTCAAGCACCGCTCCGCTGGGGACCGCCGTCTCAAGAACCGCTGAACTGGGCCCTTCAAGGCAAGACCCGCTGAACTGGGCCCTTCAAGGCAAGAAGCGCTGAACTGGGCCCTTCAAGGCAAGAAGCGCTGAACTGGGCCCTTCAAGGCAAGAACCGCTGGCCCTTTGGCAGACGTGGCAGGGCAGGATCTGTCTCGGGCAGGGCTGCAGGATGTCCTCTGGCCAACATGCCTCCTCCAGTGGCAGTGGAGTCTGTTATGGACTGTTTGGACTGTGGCTTTGCTCTCCCCAGGATGGCCCAGTGGGCAGGCCACCCACTGTATGGACTGTATGGACTGTGGCTTTGCTCTCCCCAGGATGGCCCAGTGGGCAGGCCACCCACTGTATGGACTGTGTGGACTGTGGCTTTGCTCTCCCCAGGATGGCCCAGTGGGCAGGCCACCCACTGTATGGACTGTATGGACTGTGGCTTTGCTCTCCCCAGGATGGCCCAGTGGGCAGGCCACCCACTGTATGGACTGTATGGACTGTGGCTTTGCTCTCCCCAGGATGGGCCAGTGGTCATGGAGTCCCCTCGTGGATCTGGCGTCGTGTACTCAAGTGGCTGAGGTGCCCCCCCTTCCCTTCCCCCTGAGGTGCCTGTCCTATTTTCTTTCTGATGCCCCTGCAGTGTTCTCTCCGTGGAGTTCTTGTCGTGGGACTGGGCCTTGCCCTTTTGCACAGGACCCCTGTGGTCCACGGACAGTGGTTGGACTACATTTAGTAGCTGTATATATTTTGTACATAGTTTATTTATTTATTGGGATTACTGGTGTCCATATTTCAATATATCTGCCCGTTTATGATCTCTTCTTTTGGTCTTTGCATTATTTCGGAGGGGGGGGGTTTGTGGGTTGTGACAGTGATCTGTGGGAATGCATTGATGTGTGTGTTGTAGTGGGTGTGGGTGGGTGGGTGTGTGCCGGTACTCTTTTCCCTCCCCTGTGTCGTAGGTGCAGTACTCACCGATGTCTTCCGCGCCGCCGGGCGTGCTCCTGGTACAGGAGCAGGTATAGGAGTGCGGGGATGACCTGCAACTCGGGTTCCATACTGCCGGAATCTCGCGTGGAGTGCGTAGAGGTGAGCGTTTTCCCGTTCGTAGTCTGTTTCCGCCGTGTTTTTATCGGCGGTGCTCCCGCCCGGGAAAAGGTGGCGGATTGGTGGGTCGTGATAGGGTGGGCGGTACATTGTCTGCCGCCTGGCTGTTGGCGGGGACCGCCGCGCTGTTTGTTTGTTCCGCCGTGGCGGGCGGAGTGTTAATGCGGCGGGCTGTGTTGGCGGTTCCCGCCAGGGTCAGAATTGCATATTTTGGACCGCCGGCCTGTTGGCGGCTTGGCCGCCGCATTATCACCGACCGCCAGGGTCAGAATGAGGGCCTATATGTAGTAATTATGTCAGCATGTTCTGGTGATATATAGCGAGGGTCTGCCTGACTCGCCCTGAAACCCACCGATGAGGTGACAAAACGTTGATGACACCCGTTGGTTCTATGGGCCACAATAACCACCCACCTGGACGTGTCAATGAAGTGTTAAATGTACCATTATGGACCCAGTCTGTAAGCTCACTAAAAGTGGCATTTATGTATGTCTGCCAGTTATTAATTTTTGCAGGGACAGGTATACTAGGCATGTTCAATTCTCTAATCATTGCTAAGCCCAAACAGCTAGTCTGTTGTACTGTTTCATTTAAAAAATCATTTGGACGGGAATGAGACATGCTCCAAACAATGTTTCTCTACCCTTTGTCTGCCAATGTTTTGTTCCCCAAACACTTTTCAAATTGACATTATTTGACCAATATTCATAACCTTCAATCGACAGTCGGGGAACAAAAGAATCTGAGTATATGAATTTCGTATTAGTCAACAACATTTGTTTATCTTTAGAGGGAGTTAACTTAAAATAATATGACTTAGCATTCATTTGATGATGCCCAGAAAAATACGTAAATTTGTCAGAATAAGTTTTGGAACTCCCTTGCGGGGGAGTTGGGCAATGTTCCCATTGTATATAGTCAAATATCGTTTTTGGACTACTCGCTTTATGTATAAAATGGTGCCCATAATAATTATAGCAAAACATGTCACCATAATTGTCTTTGAACTGGTAAACATCTTTATTTTCATAGACAGTATAATATTGTAATTCATTCATTATGGAATCAACTGTCTTCACATCCCAATCATCAGATACAATGCCAGGTATTACGATATCATTCATAGATAACTTTAGGACATTCGGTATTTGAATGATCTCAGTGGGATCGTATATTCAAACATTACTTTATCCCACACAATCCCATCCGGAATTGGCACTGCAGAAATGTTCACAAAGGACAAGTCTCTTCGAACCTTATGTATTGAAAAATGTGGCTTCAACACCTCCTCCACCTGTTCAACCGCTCACATCTCAGGTAGAAAATGACCATGTATCAACAGAAAAAAAGGTAATTAAAAACCCTATCCAGATAAAAAATGCTGACATAGTCAATAAGAGCCACAGATAGTTCCAAGGAAAAACAAAATACGTATCTTTAAGCCAACACATCAGCTTACGTGGACCTCGGTCAGTAGTTGAAGAGGCAAACGAGTCCGCTAGACCATCGTTGTCGTTGGCAAACTAGCCAGAGGCAGTTCGTGCAAAAGGTGTCGCCGTATTCAATGGATGTGTTGGTGTTTCTCACGGTGGTACACTGTAGATAGCACCATCCGCAACGTCAGTAGTCATGGTGACTCGATCAAACCTTTCTAAATTATTTATTGTCAGTGGAACTAAAGCGAGATCATCTTCCACCCTCCCCAAGCTCGGAGAGGTAACAGTGTTGGTATAGATAACTTGGAGCGGAACATCTTCCCCAGTAGTGAGAGGGATTCGGGAACTACTGGACGTTCCTCTTGGTCGGCTGTGCAGAATCGGCCACATGTTGTAACTTGACATTGTCAATAGAAACAAAGCGATTTTCTTTGGCACGCGGCAACAGTGGTAAAATAACAGTCCTCGTTCCGTGTATCCCCAACACAGGGACTGGCGCTCGATAAGAAGGGCCAAATTCTTTTTTGACTGCGACCTTTTCACGCACAAGATCCCCAATTCTGGGAATCCATCCAGTAGGTGTTACTGGCAGATCCTTAATTCCTGTGGAGGCAGCACTTTTAGAAGAGTTATCTTCACGGAACTGTTGTAATTCCTGTAAAACAGTGACACGATCATTTATGTCAAAAGGCATTTCCACAGCCTCCACACCAGGACCATCAAGATCCGGAACAAACATTTGTGTTCCGAACAGGCACTCATATGAAGTACGAACTCCCAGGGACCTTCTAGGCAGGTTATTTAGTGCTCTCTGAACTCCATACAGGTGGGTTAGCCAACTACGACCCGTACCTAAGACGCTTGCTATTAAGGATTGCTTTAAATCACGGTTTAATCACTCCACAACAGAATTTTCCTCAGGATGAAATGGAGACAAGAATTGGAGCTGGACCCCCAACGAAGCCATGGTGTCCCTGAATGCCCTTGAGGCAAAAGCAGGGCGCTGGTCCGAATGGAATGCTGCAACTGCATATGTACCGACAAAGACTCGCAAATCTTTAATAACAGTTCGAGCATCAGCCGAGCGCTGTGGCCACACCCACACAAATCTGGAGCAAGTATCTACAACCACTAGTATATATTTGTATGCACTATTCGGTGTGAGTGGACCGCAATGATCCAAGTACACACATTGTAATGGTCTGTTCGATATTAAGAGGGGTGTCTGCGGCGGGCGCTTAGCTGTTGAAACTTTAATTTGTTGACAGATGTCACAACAAAGGACATACTGCTTAGTCCCTTTATAGAGACCAGTCCACCAGTAACGGGCCAGTAATAGTGAAATTGTGGAGGCCATGCCAGCATGTGCAGATGCCACCCCCTCATGCGCTGCATTAATCAATTGTGGTCTTACAATTTTATTGGGAACCTCACGTATGCCTACACTAGGTATTCTAACCTCATCGTTGAGCATATATCCCATGAAGTATTGATATTTAGTGGGAAATCCTTGAGGATAAGGCTTGCCGTCAACCGTAGCTTCTATGTCAGCCAGAATCTCTGTCTGGTTTGGAACTCAAACGAGTCACTGCGGTTACAGTGGCATCTGCCACTGCCGACTTTGCGGCTTCATCAGCCAAAGTATTCCCAGCAGCGTGTATTCCAACGCGCTGGTGTCCAAGACTATGTAGAACATGGACTTTGGGTAGCGTCTCCTTCAGGTCTGCTACCTTCCCTCACAGTAGTCTGTGTTTAATGGTGTTGCCTTTCGAATCTCTGAACCCATTCAAGCGCCAGTAATGTAGGTATTCATTAAAAGACTGGACCCAATAATATGAATCACAAACAATCAGTGTAAACTGTTTCGGATCCGAATGTTCTAATGTCATCAGCAGAGCCTTCAGCTCAGCCAACTGTGCCGTACAATCCCCTAAAGTCTGTGTATAAGTATGTTGGGGGCAGAATCTCTCTCCTTCCATATGGCCGCTCACCACTGTACATGCAGCAGAATATTGGTGTTTTGTCCCCTCCGCCGGTTGTGCAGAGCCATCTGTGTACATTACTACTTGATATTGATCAATAGGCAACGTGTCAGAGGGAACAGGATATTCAACTTCATATTGCAGAAATTCTTGAGTTTGTAATTTTGGGTCAAAAATGTAATCTACATCAGTGGCTGTTAAAGACGTAGCCCATTGTATCCATCGCGGATGCAGTGCTTTTGAGTTAGGAACGCTCGCTTGTGTAACAGCCTCTAGGGCCGGAATAGGGGAAACAACTATAATGCGTTTACCCTGAGCAAGAGGTCTTTCTTTAATAACAGCCATCTGTGCAGTAGTGAGAATTTTCTCTGTAGGTGCGAAACGTTGTTCAGCAGTCGAATACAAGTGAGACTTGTATCCAATCGGGACTGTCTCACCCTCATTAAATGTGACACACGTAAACCCAATGGCCCCAGCTATCACCCGGATGACCAAATGCGTCTTATTGTCCCGTGTATGTAAATGTTTTGCAGCTAGAAGATCTGCTTGTAACTCCCGAAGAGTATGTGTGTGTTCAATTGTCCAGAATTTGCTCGAAAAATCAGGACGAATTAATTTGTATAAAGATTTTATGTGTGTAGCATAATCAGGAATGTATGTTCTGCCAAAATTTAGAAAGCCCAACAATGATTGGAGTTTCTTAATCATATTAGGTGGTTGCAATTGTGCACATTTTTCTAAAAACTTGTGGCGCTAGGCTCTTACCTTCATTTGACAGCTCATATCTCAGGAATATGACGCTGAGGAAGGCAAATTTTGATTTTTTTAAGTTAAATTTGTAGCCAATTTTGGCAAACCCAACAACAATGCAGGCTACCCATCTTAAATGTTGTAGTAACTCATCATCTGTGAGATATATATCATCTACATATGACAATGCTTCAGGGTCCAACCCATGTAAAATTTCAGTCACACGAGCTGCAAACAGTCCCGGGCTATTCTTATACCCCTGAGGCAAACTACAGATTTTTTTCTGGGAGCCTAATGCACTAAAGCTTGTGAGGTCCCTACTTTCGGGTGCTATATTCTGGCAGAAGAAACCATTCGAGATGTCTAAAGTCATTTTATATTTTTTCCGCACAATGTTGTTCATCAGTGCGGCGCTATGTGAATTTTGAATAACATATGTACGTGTATGTACGTTCAAATGTCTGTAGTCTAACACTATTTTATATGAATGGTCCGGTTTAGCTACAGGGAATAAGGGATTATTCATCGGCGAGACACAGGGTTCAACTACTCCCTGGTATTCTAATTGCGTAAGTATTTCTCTCACCGGTGCCCTTGCTTCATGTTTTATTGGGTATTGAGATTGTGTCTGAGGTTCACCTTTAATCTGAATTACATGATATGGAGAATCCCTATCTCAACCTATGTGATTTCTATATAAGGCAGGTGCTTGTGCTAGAGCCCATTTGATGCTATAGGACTCTGCGAGTTCCCCTGGAACAAGTGGTGAGAACGAAGGTTTAATAACCTCCTCCCCAACTGGGCAGGTGCAAACAAAGTCAGGCGGCCAATCCTGTTCAGCCAGCAAAATGTCATATATCTTGACTACACAATCCCAAAAGATTGCATTTATAGTGTGTTCAATGTCTCCTTCCAATTGTAAAGTCACTGTATACACCCTATCGGGTTCAGAGACACGCATATCCGCTGTTTCAACTTGTATGAAGTCATCAGTTGCTTTCACCTCCAAATGCTCTAGAAGATTCCGGCGAACTATTGTGACCTCTGCCAAGCTGTCTAGCAGTGCTAGGGCCCATGTCTTGTTCTTCAAGAGAACTCTCTTCCTGTGTGGCATGTCTTACTGAGACTGCCGCCACTTTTTTCTTTTTAAACTGTTGTTTTTGTTGTATCGGTTTCTCTTCCTTCTTGACAGAAAGCTCTGAAGAGCGTTGTGATTCCTGTCTTGGTTTCACGTACTCTGTTCTCCGCTCTGACCTCCCACCTCTCTCATTTCTCTTTTCCGATGAGTCCTGAAAGGAACGAGATTGGCGTGTATCAGTGTATTGATATCTATCAGGCGTTTTCAAGTTATCCCTATTTCTAAGATTATACCTAGTTTGGCCGGGTCTCCGCGCGCAGAGATTCTCCCCTTTCTTTTTTAAGTGTCTGTTGTTTTTTCTCCCAGCGCTTTTTATTACCCTCAGGTTGCTGTTTAGTATTGTCTTTACTAACTTTCCCTTGAAACTGTGGTTTCTGTGGTCTAGCCCCTAGGCTATCTCGACCGATACTGGAATATGTTTCCGCTATTATTTTAGGCAGTTCCCGCTCCTGATCTGGTTGCGGGACGTCACGAAGACGCATACGCACCGCTAGTGCAACTGCCTCCTCTTTAAGATTACTTAGTATTATTGAAGAAACCGTGGCAAAATTGCCCATCAGTTGCATTCCCAAATCTAAGGCTGTGGCAGCCCCGTATTCATCCTGAATCTGTTTAAGCACTTCCGGTAGGTTCGCTAATGTCGGTGTACTGTGTGCCGTTGTGTAGAGCGTGGCAAACACTGTGCCCCATGTATTACAATGTTCCACTGTGGGAACCATGCCAAACGGTAAACACATAGTTAACATTCTATGTTTGTCCTGAGGTCCCGTATGGGGAAATACCGCTTCCAGCGTATTAATTTTCTGTGCCAGCCAAAATGGAGTCTCTTCCCATTTGGCTGGAACCTTACCCATGATAGAGTGTACAGTCACCGGGTTTATACCTGGAGCTACTGCATGTGGTTGTGCTGGAGCAGCACGCGCTGGGTTCATATTCAGTGTCTGCATCACAAATTGTACTAGGCGTCTATATGTAGCCGTTAAGTCTGTATATAAACGACGAACTTCAGCCACCAGCATATTTGCCACCGCAGGATGTGGTGTATATGTGGCCAATAAAGGCCAGGTCGGACCATCAATACTCAGTGGACCTAACCTTACTGGCAATATTGTATGGGGCAGGGCGCCATTAAGCCAATTATTATGTTCTTGATAGAATAGAGGTATCTCTAGGTATGAGCACGCCCTGTACTGGCCAGGCGCGTTCACAACCATATATGTGTGAAATGCATTTGTATTCCCATCAACTGCTGGAAATGTGACCCAAGAGTAAAAAAGTTCTGTTCTATAGGCTCCATTGGCGGCCACCACAAATGTGACTGGACCATCCTGGATCGTAAGACCATGTGCAAGCAAATGTGCCGTGTGCCGTGAGCAGCTGTCTCATATTAGGAGCTATTTGTATTACCTGGGGACTCACCATTATAAATACAGCAATGGGTCAGAGAAGGCACACCAAAACGGGGTCTTTCCTTTTAAGGTTCAAGCTTGAACAACCATCCGCTATATGTAGGATCACCTATATCGCGGTGGTGGAAATCCTCAGTGCCACTGACGTCTTCGTTAAAGGAACTGAGGGATCATTATAATATATGAGATCGAGAGAGACTGGTGGACCCGAAAATTAGAGCCAGAACAATCGTTGGCGGCGCCATGTCACGTAGGCTCTCATTATCCTAATGAGACTACTGGATTTTTGGGTGGCAAGATCGTTCACAGTGTGGGGGACTAAGTCTAACCCACGGCAAAGGACCCTTGTCACCCCAAATCCGGGTTGAGCTCCGGCTAACTAGCAGTGCCTTATCTCTCCCAAAGGGAAGAGACAATTGGGCAGCCGAGCGCATGACATCTTAGTGCTTCCCAGGGAAGTCGTGGTCACTCAGGTCCCAACCAGTTCTCTCACACACAGTATGGTCTCATATATAAATGACAAAGGCAGTTTAAGTTTTAAAGATTGGTTTAATACAACGACTGCATTTTAGATAACAAGGCGTGAGCTGCAATAACCAGAACCATACAACACAGTAGGATTGAAATAGTAACGAGGAGAGTGAAACATAAGAATAACGCTATCATGGTGCAACTAGATTACGTTCCCTCCACTAAGTTCTATTTTGAGCACAACATTTTAAGCTCTAAGCCTGCCTTTCAGGTTCCCCCGGGAGGACATCGACCCTCATACCTGAGCAAAGGCCTGTGATTGGGATGAGCATCTGCAACAGGGCAATCAGCGTCTAGTTGTGGGTTCCTGGTCAAAATCTCCCTCTTACGTGTACCAGGACTAGAGAGTGTTTTTATAACTAACACGCCGGTGTTCTAAGAAACGTCCCTACGTAAGAATGTGTACTTTCTACGAACCCTAAAGACTAAGGGCCAGATGTAGCAAAAGTTTTTACCCATTCTGTGTCTATGGGAAAAAGTGTTCGTACATATGGCCCTAAACTTCTACCACGTCTATCGGCAATGTACCAGACTGTATCCTTGACTGAAGCACAGAGCGAGCAAGAATGTATTGTTTGAGAACTTCAGTGCTGAAGTAATCTAAACAGTATGATAGAAGAAAATAAAACAAGACCGTGAAACTGGCTATTGTAAAATAACAGTGCAAGGCTAAATAAAATGCACCTAGGGCAAAGTGCACAGAGGCCTAATACTTTAAGAAAACATGCAGAAAGCTACATTAAAAATGGCTACACTACACTGTGTCTCTACCATGGTCCATTACTTTTTTACACTTTTTGTATGGGACTCGGCTAAAGCTGAGTCCCAAGAACTGCTGCCAACACTTCCTGATATGGAGTGGTGGCAGCCAATAAGAGCTGTACCTTTCCCTGCACAAGCTTGTCTTGGTGATGGAATGTTTCATTGGGCCAGAACTGCCACCTCTGACCAAATGTAGAGGCTAACAGGCCCTGTCTGTATTGAAAGCTATGTAGCATGGAAAACTGAAGCAGTCAATTTGATTTATGAACAAAAGATATGCGTCAGTAACAAGCAAATGACTTATGATACAGCTGTTAATTAGAACACAGTGTAATTTCTTTAATTTGGGGGAAAATGGTGATTAATGTGAGAATATTTGAAAAATATAAAGCATCATCCATTTAAGGGTTGGAATTACGAATCTCGAAACTACAAATACCAGCATGCATTGTTTCCAATGGTGGAGAGATTTTATATATAAATGGTCACTGAAAGAGCAGAATAACTCATTTCCACCCTTGATCAACTTCTATTGAGGACAGAAACGTGTAGGGTTAACTCCTGCCTGTGGGTTTTATAATTAAATATTGAGTATCATTATACAACAGGAGTGTGATTTTTTTGTCACAGGAATGATGACGTTTTTGGGAACATTTGTAGTGGCGTGGTCCAGCTGCAAAAGTGGCACCACCATGAAAAAGAGGATCGATGTTGCTTGAATGTTTCATGGGGCGAGAGCTGCCGGCTCCGACCAAGCATAGCGGCTAAAGGGTCCTGTCTGCATTGAATGGTATCCGGCATGGAACATTGGAGCAGTCAGTTTGATTTATGAAAACAAAGTGTGCAGCAGTGATGACCAAATAACGTATGTTAAGGCTGTTGATTAGAACACAATGCAATGCCTTTAATCAGACAAAAAAATGGTTACCACTGTGAGACTGCATGTGAGAATGTTTGAAAATTGTAAAGCATCATCCATTGGAGGGTTGTAATGACCAATTGCCAGCATGCATAGTTTCCAATAAATTACTGGTGGAGAGATTATATATAAAAATGGTCACTGAAAGAGCAGAAGGACTCATTTGCACCCATGATGAAGGTTTAAGGAGGACTGAAATGCATTGGGTTAACTGCTGCCTGTGTGTTTTATAATTAAATATTGAGTAGCATTATACAACTGGAGTGCAACTGTTTTGTCACAGGAGTGAAGAAGGATCACAAGAAACCAACAGCCAGCCATGGCAAAAAGCCAATCTCAAAGGATGCAATGAGACACAAGAAAAAGTAATATCCAAGAAAGAAGTGACTCAAACAAATGGTCTCACCAAAAAACAAAAATATATTTCCACTACAACGTTTCAGCTTCTGCCTTCCTCAGGTAGTACAAGATGGTTAGCTCAGTGGTTGCACAGCTGATACTGCTGGATTTTCAAAAAGTCTCATGAGTGAATATTCCAATTGGAATGTGGAATCAGTGCAGTCCTGAGAACTCTTCAGACATGCAGAAATCAAGTGGTGTTGTCAGTGATGTTCAGTCCATCAGGATGTAGTGATTTTAAACAGTACATCCTGAAGTTGTTTCTAATGTCTAGAAGATCTTCCTTTAAGACATGTTCCACAGGGAAATCTTCAAATCTGATAGTAAATGGTCCACAAGGTTAAAATGATTGGCTACTGGCTGGACAAGTTTCTTGTTAATTTTTGCTGATTTGTGATTCCTGAATTGTGTACAGAGGTCTTTCACTGTTTGACTACATATTGTTTTTTCCAGCTTTGGCATTGGCACTGAATCACATAAATAATGCATGTTGAGTGAAATGTAAGAAGCTGTCTTATTCTTATAACAGAGCTAGTTACTGATGATGTTTGTAAAATGTATTCACATGTGATGCACCTTTTAGAATAACAGCAATGAACCACTGCATTTGTTACAGCTTGCTTAAGTTCAGCTCTCACAATAAGCAATCGTAAATTGGAAGCTCTACGGTAAGCAATAATTGGCAGTTTTGGAAAAAGCTTTTGCAGTTTTTCACAAGGGGATAGTAAGGCAAAAGTTGTTTGTATTATATTTCTTTAGCTGGGAGCTGATGGATGATAGCCAACCACAAATGGGATTCTGTCACTTTTGTTTCCTTTGTTGCTATTCCAAATAAGTGCTTCCCTGGGTAACTGCAAAGACTTGTCAGTTTGTTGCAGAATGACATGCAGAGGATAGCCTCGCTTTTTAAACAATGTAACAAGCTCCTGTAGATGGTCTTTACAGGTGTCTTCATTGCTGTAGATGCATCTTATACTGAGTACTTGGCTGTAAATGATGCTGCGTTTAGTGTGGTGTGGGTGACATATAGTCCAGTTTAGATACAAATGAGCATCTGTAGGCTTGTGGTACAGATCAGTTAGAATTTTTGTTCATGAATGGCGAGTAACACATCCAGAAGGGAGATGACTCTTCTGTTTAGTATTGCTGCCGGTGAATTTGATGGTGGGAAGGATGCTGTTGATAAAAGCTGTCAATTGCTCCAATGTTCTGCTTCCTCCATACTATAAATATGTCATCAATGTATCGTAGCCATACAAGTGGGTTGATGCTAGAACTCACAAGCATATAGTCCTCCAGTTTGCCCATGAAGATAGTTGCATAGGAAGGAGCCATCCGAGTGCCCATGGATGTTACTTGTATCTGCAGATAGTATTTACCATTGAAGGTGAAGTTGACACATTTAAGGATAACTCCTGCAAAAGTTGGTAAGCACATTTGCTGATGTTTTTTTCACCGTTCTTTTATTAAAAGCTTCAGATAATGCCATCAGCCAATAGGCCCATCATCATGTGATATATTAGTGTATAAGGATGTAACATCAAATGTAGCCTGATGAGTGTCATCATCAAATGTGTTGGTTTGGTTTAATTTTTCAGTAATCTGATGGAAGTGACAAATTGTCCTTAACAAATAATGGAAGTTATTGAACAATGGGCTGGAGGTGCAGGTCGAGAAATAAAGACAAATAAAGATAGTCTCTCAGTGGTTGTATCATTGACAGAGATGATGGGAAGGCCAGGATTGTTCATTTTGTGAATTTTGGGAAGCATATAAAATCTCCCAGGTCTTGGTTTGGGATGAACAAGAATATCTGCTGTTTTTTCAATCTGACTCCCATGGGAGTGAGATGACCCAAGGGTACTAAAGCTCCCTGGGCCAATCAGAACACTCCAGTTTTGAATTAGCACTCCTATGAGAGTCTCTCAAGTCTCTTGCAGACCCAAGCATCCAGATATACAATTATTTTTTCTACCCTAAAGTTCTCAAAAACTACTGAGCGGATTTATACCAAATTATAAAACAGCACAATCTGCAAAGAACTAGCTTCCTGCCAAATTTAATGTAATTCAGATCAGCAGAGTTTGTGGTAGCCCTCCTTAAAAAAGTCAATGGAAAGTACATGGGGATTTTGTGTTTGTCCCCTCCCCCCTTGTTTCTCTGCTCTTCTTTGACGGATCACCCCTAAACTTTCAATGCATAAACTAGTCAGAAAGTGGCATCATTTTGAAAGGTTTTGTGGAGATTTGTCAAATGATGCCAAAGTTATTAGCAATACATAAACATTTTTACTATAGAAAAGCAATCCTAAATTTTACTACCAAGTGGCGACCCCCACTAGATTATAGATGTACATATAATTGTGTGTGTGTGTGTGCATAGATAGATAGATAGATAGATAGATAGATAGATAGATAGATAGATAGATAGATAGATAGATAGATGTGTACCATGACCATCAAAAGATTCATGGAGCATTGTGAAGTGATGCTCACATTTTTCGAAAATTCTCCCTTGATGTTTGTACCATGATTTCCACAATATCTTAGATAGAGCGGTCTAAATGGAAGTTGATAGGTGCACATGGGGGGGTCAAGAGTTTTTGTCCAAAAACAATCCAGGACTTCCATGAAATAATCCAAACATGAGAACCAACCATGGAGAGAGAGAAAACAAGGTCTGTTTTTATGCTGCAATTTTATGACTATGGTAATGATTCACAATTAGTGTTTCAGAATACTGCTTCATAACTCTTTTTACAACTTTGTTATAATCTGATTAACAGCAGTTGGAAAATATGAAGGAGCAACACTCTCTTTGGCACACATGCCACAGATTACGTACAATGATCAACCCTGCAATAGTCCACGTTAGTCATCATCATCATCATCAACACTTCATTCGGTTTAAAAATTTCAACCATAAGAACAGATACATATATATTACATCACATAGCAATCACAATAATTTGAGAAAACATCAAAAATTTTCGTAATTTTTTAAAAGTACATTCAAAATATTTCATTTCCCAAACAAAATTACAGTAAATTAGCTTCTCTTCCCAATAAAAACTTTTAAGTAAGATTAAAAGAGAATTGCAATATTCCACCAGATGTTTTGGCCTACTCCTAACAACCTGCTACAAAATTATTTTTTGTCTATCACAGGGGCCCTATTTTCCATATAGCCCCAGAGTGATGCCCCATACATTAAGACTGGAAGACATTTATGCCTGTATTCTTCAAGCAAGGGCTTAATAGGTGTATTTCCCATCCTTGCGGCAAACTCAAAGGTAGACCTACTGCAGCTTTAAAATGCATCCCTCTCCTGGAGATATAGAATTTCCAGGTACCCTTTCATCAAAATCTACCCCTAAATAGGGGAATTCCTGTACCTTGCTAATTACTTGATCATTTATCTTCAGCCCTCCCACCCTACTCAGCGGTTTGCCATACACCATAAAATGTGATTTGCTACAATTGTTCTCTAGATCTAAGGCAGACATGAAGGTTCCATACGCTTTAACTGCCTCACGGAGACCATTGATAGTACGGGCCAAAAGAACTGCATCATCTGCTTAGATCAGTACCACGACACTCTTACCGTTGATTTTAGGAGCATCCTTACATCTTTCTACTAAAAAATCATATAACCCATTTGTATATAGAAGATAAAGGGTAGGAGCCAAAACACATCCCTGTCGTACACCCCTTTTAAGCTCAAATGAGTCAGTGCATTTCCCATTTGGCCCACACCTCACAGTTGCATTTCTTCCTAGGTGGAGATAAAGAAGCAGTCCATGATTTGGGGATCCATACCCAACCGGGTTAGCCTTTCCCATAACTTGCTTTGATTTACCTTATCAAAACCACAGCTGAGATCCATAAAAGCAAGATACAGTGTACCCCTCTTCGCTTGCATATATTTACCAATCAGCATGAGCAGATTTAAACATTGCTCTTGGATACCAAGCCCTTCCCTAAAACCATATTGCACCCTGCTCAGGATCTTATTTTCAGACATCCATTCGGCAATACGCCTTAAAATAATTTATCCCAAAGTTTTTGATGAGGAATCGAGGAGTGAGATTGGGCAGTACGAATTTGGGTCATTTCGATTGCCCTTTTTGTAGACGGGTACAATTTATGCCGACTTCCAGGTAGTGGGAATTCCTGCACTAACTGCTGCATTGAGAGCATGTGCCCACAACTGAGGACATTATTTATATAGATCCATTGGGATAGTATCAGGGCCCAGGGCTTTATGGCTAGCACTGCCTTGCAGTGCCACCCTCACCTCTTCAAGTGTAAACCTAATAGCTAAATTTGGGGGATGGCCAAACTGTTTATCCATTTCCTCCCCTAGACAGCCCCCCAAAAAGATCCTACAAAAATGGCTTACCCAAGCCTCCGATGTTTCTGTCTCGAAGGAACCCCTATTTACAACCTTCCAGAACAGGCCTGGGTTCTTGTTGTGGGATGCATGTTCCAAGTCCTCCCAGGCCTGCTCCTTGAGCTGCTACTTCCTAGCCCAAAACAAGCCCTTGCATCTCTTACATGGGCCTTATCCCTTGGCTGTCCCTTTAGTGCCTTCTTCAGAGATTTCTTTGCCTCATAACAAGGCTTGCTGAAATACCCTCCCTGGTACTTATAAAAGAGCTCAACAGCTGCAGTCATACATTCTTTAATAGCTTCATTTACTCTGAGCATGGCTTTCATAACTTCCCCTGATCTGGGAGATTCAGCCGAGAGAGTCCCTACTATCAAATTAAAATTTGGACCCACCACCCTCTCTACTACTTGCTGGATATTTACATGTCTCCATCCAAGTCTCTTTCCCTGATCTTTAATTCTGGAAGAGTTTGGCCCTCCCAACACTGGTTTACATAAAATCACGGGGAAGTTAATGAAAATCATGAGAGGATTATGATCACTAAGATACTGCTCTACCACCGCACCATACAAGACCAAGTTTTTCAGAGATGGGGACACAAAGATGTAATTGATTGTCGTTCCAGCTCCTCTACCTACAAAAGTTGGGGCTTGATGTTTACCTACCACTTCCAAATCACATATATTCAGAAGTTCCAAACATCATAGGCCCTAGTGATAGCTAAAATTCTTCACTGTATTTAGTCCACACTAGTAATAAATACAGTGAAGAGAATTTTAGCCATCACTAGGAGGGAGAGGGAAGAAGGAGAAGGTAAAGCCTGTACATTACCATCCAGGGACATGCAAGATTCACAGGGTGACAAGAAAAGATTATTTCCCTCCAATCTCGCAGATCTTCTACCAATTTTTCATAATTCCCATCCTCATCATATGTGATTATTCTATTAGTCATACTTTAAACTCAGCACTACATCTTGTTGGGGGGGGGAGGGGGCATACCCCTGCAGCTAGTAAATAGAAAACCTTATATCCTAATTTATTCATTTTTGATTTGGGGTGAAATCCTAAAATACAATGCTTCCACCACAGTGGTTAGTCAAGAAAATACTCCATCACAGTGCATCTGCATCACATGGCACACCTACACCATATGTCGGAAATGGCCATTCTGAATGATACTTCTGGAATAATTCACTGGATAGTTTTGAGACAATGTGTAGGTAAGCAATAGGGCTGGAGTCTGATCCAGAAAAATGTAAAATTCTAGATTTGTTGGCACAGGGCATGACTGCAGAGTGTTTAGCAAGAGTTGTGAATGCACAAAAATGATTTTTAAGAACTAGATATCTGTTCTACATGAGGGCACAACACCTCCACCTTTTTATTGATCTATTCTTGGGTCACATTCATGAGAAAGTACTCTTTTACACAATATGAGATCCTGGTGTTGTATTGGTCAATCTTTATTTTAGGTGTGCTGCAGGATTAGCCAAGGTTTACTTTTTTTTATTATCTTGTTGGGACGGTTATGTTTTTTTTTTAGTCCATCATGAGTTTCAATGTCTGTTCTGGATTGAGTGTTTAGCCCAGTGGGGGTGTATTGACTTGTATTTCTACACTTTAATTTGATGAAGCAGTGGAGTATAGTAGTCCATTTTCAGTTTTCATGATGTCTATGACTGGTTGTTTCTGTAGCGTATTTTTGTTTCTCTTGTGCCTTGAAGATGAGGAGAAGGAGGAAGAAAATAGTAACCCCTTGTTTGGGTCTCCAATACTGACACAAGAATTAGGTGTTCAAGCCAGAATGCATTGCTGATCGAAAGAGTGACATTTAAGAGTGTCTGCAAGGAGGTAGAGTGTTACATAAACAAAGGTCCCACCTTGAGCTGCTAAACCGACTCCTCCCACAGGCACACAGGTACAGTAAACATGGATCTCCTCTCAGAAAGATCACCTTCCATGTAGTGCTCAGAATGCACTAAAACTTTGTTGGGAGATGGACTCGAGAACACAGGGGACCATCAAGCTTATGCAGGTCCCAGGGTTGAACCAGGTGGAAAAATACAGGTTTCCTTACCTACATGAGAATTCACAGCGGTGAAGTGATGCAGGGACCCAACTTGCGAGCTGCCGACACTGCTTCACCACCTCCTCCTGGCTCCATGAGCTCTCATGCAGGAAGAGAGCTACCTACATACCTGTTCTGTAAGGTCAAGTGTTGCTTCACCACCTTTTTTTGGCTCCATGCCAAGTCACTGGAAAAGCCATACGCGGTACCTCACCAAGAGTAAGTACGTGGTTAAGAGAGTCACTCTGTGCATGGGGTTATGGGAGCAGGAGTCCCTTTTATTGACAGGCTGGTGGTTGGGCAGTCAGGGGGTTGTGTATGACCTTATTGGGCAGGTGCCCCCATCAGTCCACTGTATAGCCCATGACTTAGGGCCTCATTCCTGCCCTGGCGGTCATGGACGGAGGAAGCACCGCCAACAGGCTGGCGGTGCTTCTTGGGCAATTCTGACCGCGGCAGTAAAGCCGCGGTCAGAAAAGGGCAACCGGCGGTTTCCCGGCGGTTTACCCCTGCCCCAAAGAATCCTCCATGGCGGCGCTGCTCGCAGCACCGCCATGGGGATTCCGACCCCCTTCCCGCCATCCTGGTCCTGGCGGTAAAAAACGCCAGGAACAGGATGGCGGGAACTGGTGTCGTGGGGCCCCTGGGGGCCCCATAATGATTTTCAGTGTCTGCCTAGCAGACACTGAAAATCGTGACGGGTGCCACTGCACCCGTCGCACCCCTTCAACTCCGCCGGCTCCATTTGGAGCCGGCTTCATTGTTGAAGGGGCTTTCCCGCTGGGCCGGCGGGCGGCCTTCTGGTGGTCACCCGCCGGCCCAGCGGGAAAGTCAGAATGACCGCCGCGGTCATTTGACCGCGGTACGGTCTTCTGGTGGTTCCCGCCAGTGGGGCGGCTTCCGCCGCCCGCCGGGGTCGGAATGACCCCCTTAATATTTTGGAACTCTGTGGGAGCAGGCTCCCAGAGACACATTGGGTCCACATGTCACCAGAATTATCAGGTCATCTCATGTTCGAGTGTAACCAGAACCACTGGTAAGTAGATGCTTCTCTAATATATTTCGAGCAATGTTCTTTTCCAGTTTGAATGGGTGGCAATTTATGCATCTTCAATAGTGAATGAAAGTAAGAATATGCCCTGCAAGCATTTGTGAATTTCAGAATTGTGAATAAGCTTCTGACTTATACACTGAAAGATACTCAATTGAAATGATACAGCAGAACCGTTACTTGACTTTTGAAATATAGCCCCTCATCAATGTACATTTCATACTTTCCACTGCATAACCCTCTTTTTCCTGATCAACCTTATCTTGCTTCAAATTCTAATGATACTGAATTTTAAATAGTGCCTTTCCTCTATAACAGTCCCACCAGTCATAACTCTATGTTAACAGTCCCAGCAGTGAAAACATTCTGCAAACCCTCTTTCATATCAATCTCCTCAAACTAGTGAAGCTTGCCGGTCCAAGACATTTCTCATACATAGAAATTAACTGCCTCTCTTCTGGCCACTCACTCAACACATCTCATGGCCCTTAATCACCTACTGAATTAAAAAATACAAACACAAATATGAGTTGCTTCCTCCATGCAAGAAGCCACCTGCCCTGAATCCTCACTCATTTGAATTCCCCGCCATCTTTGACAGTGTGGACAGCAACAACCTCTGGTTCATGATGCCTCACTAAGTAAACATTGATTCACCATTCTCTTGGCTTTACTCTTAACTAATTAACTATTTCTGGAAAAACTAGCATTGAGAGACCTTGGATACTTATCTCAACCCTGTAGGCATCTCCTAATTCTCTTTCCTTGGTCCATAATGTTCTCAATTGACCCCCATCTACTTCTGCACATCCTCTTATCATTCATATTCTCCTATTACCTTTTCAATGATAACATCTCATTTTCTGTCCTATTTCCCTCCCTCATACTCTCCTCCGTCAAGGCATTCATCACTCACTACTTCTCTAGCATCATCCACTGGACAGCATTGTGTTGCTTTGTGTTTAACTCAGTGTTAGAAATTGCAGTCTCTAGTTGGCAGAGGTATGCACCTGGTCCAAGTAGGGACCACAATCCTAGTCAGGGTAAGTAAGTCACACACCCTACATTAACCTGTGTCATCCGCTGGTAGCTTGGCACAGAGCAGTCAGGCTTAATTTAGGGGCAATGTGTAAAGTATTTGTGCAACACGTAATTACAGTAACGCAGTGAAAGACACCACAAAAAGACTCCACTTGGGTTTAGAAAAAAAAAGAATATTTATCTGAGTTAAATGAGACCAAAACAGTAAAAATACAACAAATATTTGTCTAGATATAGGCGTTCAGAACATATATATAATCAGCATACCTCTGAGCAACTGTGCACTTCTATTCAATAATTTACGGTAAGGTTCCTGGTTTCATAGAAGTCTCCATTGAGGCTCGACAATTGGATTTCTCAAACATTGGATCGGGACAGAAACAATTCTCCACAAGTCTCTAGAGTGGTTTGCACATGGGAGATCTCGCTCGGTCCATCGGTAATGTGAATTCACAACTCTTGGTGCTCGCAGAAGCACAGTGCTGGTCAGACAAATCACATTACCTTCCCACGGTCCGGGTGCTGTGGCATCGCTCTGGTTGCTCTGTCAACACAGGGGCAGTAGAACAGCTACAGCAATCCAAATATCAGAGGCCTCCCCAGATGATCAAGGGTCTCAGAGTCACATTGGTCGCTCCAGCAACACAGAGTCCAGGGAGATATGCTGAAAGAAGGCTTTTTCCATTACTGCATTCTCTGTCGGCTATAAAGTCATTGGCTGCAAGCAGCTCACCAGGATGTACACACAGGTGAGAAGCAGCCCAGAATCGAGATGTGTCCCCTGGATACAACCAAGCACGGGGTGCGGGAATCAGGTAAATTGTAAGCGATGATCATTAGAGGCATCCATGGTTGTGGGGATGCCAGTGAAGTCTTTGATGTCCCTGGGACTTTGACAACAGGGGAGCAAGCCAACAATCCCTTGGAGCTCTTTGGTTAAAGCAGTTGTAGAAGGGAAGTTTCAATGCTTCCTCACTGCAAAAAGTAGCAGGCAGCAGGCCAACACAGCAGAGAAAGTTGCAAATGGCAGTTCTTTATGGCAGCCCAGCTCTTCTTCATTGCAGAGTCGCCTTAGGACATCAAAGTGACTAACTGGTGGGGTTTAAGGTCCATTCCTACCCACATGTGCATTTGAAGTGGGGAGACTTTAAAGAGGCCTGTCCTTTCTTCCCTAGCTCCCTTTGTGTGTGATTGTCTAGAGGGACTGCACAAAGCACAGCCATCATCTACCCCAGATGTGCAGCACAAAATGGTTAAAGTAAGAAAATGGCAACTTTCTAAAGTGGCATTTTCAGACCTCTAGTTTAAGTGACAACTTTACTAAAATATATATTTATAAATTGTGAGTCCAGAGACACCAAACTCCAATATTCTATCTGCTCCTAGTTGGAAATTACACTTAAAGGGTGTTTACGGCACTCCCAATGTTAACCTATGGGACAAATAGGCTTGGGGTGAAAATAGGTTTAGTAGTTTTTTAATACCTGGAGATGTTAGACTTAGAAGTACATGCCCAGCTTTTTAAATACACTTCACCCTGCCCTTGGGCCTAACTATGGCCTAAAGGAGGGGTGACATATGTAATAAAAAGGAAGTTTTGGACCTGGAAAGTGGGTACACTTGTCAGGTTTAAATGACAGCTTACAACTGTACAAACAGGCTCTGCAGTGGCATGTCTGAGAGATGTTTGAAATGCTACTGTAGTGGGTGACACAATCAGTGATGCATTCCATCTCACTAGTAGCATTTAATGTACAGGCCCTGTGCACATTCAGTCCACTTTCCTAGGGACTTACAAATAAAAAATGCCAGTTGTGGGGAAACCAACGTTACCATGGTTTAGAGTACAGAGAACCTGCACTTTAGCACTTGTCAGTGGTGGTGAAGTGCCCAGAATCATAAAAGCCAACAAAACTGAGGTCAGAAAAACAGTAGGTCAGAGGGTAAAATGTTAGGGGAAACCACACCAAGGATGCCAGGTCTAACACTCAGCTAATACTGAGAGTCTTTATGTCCTCCTACCCACATTACCAGGAGTCATCAAATTCAATTCCTGCCTTCTCAGAAAGCTACATACTTGCCATCACACCATCCACTGTAGAGCTCACTTTGATAGCAAGTGACTAGCTTTTCTGCAGCAAAACAGTTGGTCCTTTATAACTAAATATGCTCATCTCAAGCCAACTTATCCTGCCTAAGCAAAACAATGTTCACGCCTCAGCCTTTACTCAAGGGTGACATTTACAAAGGCACTGGTAAAGTTTAAGGCTGCTGTGGTCTACTTGTAGACCTTTGCTTTTGTTTCTTAAGATACTTTAAAAATATTCACATTCCATTCAGATGCTACCCAACCTTCCTAAGTTTATATCCACTTTTATCTTCATTCACTATATAATTTAATTCTCCATGCAGAACATGTACAAGTGAAAATTCTCAGACCTGCTCAGGAAATTAGTGCATGGCTTTACTCCTTACTTCTCAAACATCATGTCCTCCGACCTCAATAACAGCTGTCTTTGATCCTAAGCCACTCAGTACTCCATCACCAACAAGCCCTTAGAGCCTGTACACCAGTTTTGTTTTGATCACTTACTCTTATTCTACCAGATTTCACAATGAATGAATGAATGATTTGGGAAGTTATGAAGTGCTCTGCCACTCCACATGGGGCATCTTGGCTCTGCGCAGAAATACTGACTCAAGCCTGCAGAAGGGACCAGAAGAGGATACTCAATCAGAGCATAAGAGAATAACAGTGTGTGTCGGGGACCAATAAGAGCCATGTCATCAGCTTTTAAAAATTGCTTCAGATTCAATGAGTCTTAAATGACTCCTTGAATCTGAAGCAATCTTCAGATACAACGCAGTTTCAATACCTGCGATAGACTCAGCAGAGTAAAGTATCCTGGAACTTTACTAATGTAGGTGAATGGAAATCCAGGTCAACACTATTACCTATAAAGTTTGAAGTTCCAATACAATTAAAATATTTGTAGGGTTTTGTCTCCTGCACATCTACACTTTCAAACAGTCAGCCTTAGTGGATGCACTTTGTCCTAGTTTCTCTCTGGAAATTTTCACCTGGAGGTGAGACTGGCTACACCACATTTTCAATTAACCTGTTCTGTGCCTTGGACGAGATGATCTCGTCCAACGCTACAGTTCCCCTGTGCCTTGGACGAGATCATCTCGTCCATGGCACAGGGGAACTTGGGGGAGCGCTAGCGCGCCCCCGTGCACCCCCATCCCCCCCAAGCCACGGATGGAAAGGGAAGACCTTCCCCTTCCACCCCCGCCCCCCCCACCCCTCCCTGTGACTTCAGCGCGCGAGCGCGCACTGATTAGTCACAGGGGCCTCCCCCATCGCGCTCGAAGCAGAGCTTCCAGCGTGATTGAAAGAGAAATGCTAAGCATTTCTCTTTCAATCACGTGGGTGAGGCCCGGAGGGGCTTCAAAGGGAAGGAAATGTATATGTAAATGTATATGTAATCACTAGGCAACTGGGATTTGTTTTTTGGTGCCAATGTCACGCAGGGGGAGCGACCCCGTAGGCAGGGGTCGCTCCCGGGGGGGGGCAATTTATTTTAGGCCATTTCTGCCCCCGGGGGGGGGTGGGGGCAGAAACCTCTAGGCGCCAGGGGAATTTTTTTTGTGTGTTTTTTTTTTGTTTGTTTGTTTTTTTAGAGATGGGGAGCGACCCATCAAGCAAGGTGGCAAATTGTATTTAGGCCTTGGGGGCAGATTGGCCGATTGTAGGTGAATCTGCCCCCAAGGGGGCAGAAACCACTAGGCACCTGGAATTTGTTTTTTGGCGCCAATGTCACGCAGGGGGAGCAACCCCGTAGGCAGGGGTCGCTCCGGGGGGGGGGGCAATTTATTTTAGGCCATTTCTGCCCCCGGGGGGGGGGCAGAAACCTCTAGGCGCCAGGGGAATTTTTTTTTTTAATGGTTTTTTTTTGTTTGTTTGTTTGTTTTTTTAGAGATGGGGAGCGACCCATCAGGCAGGGGTCGCTCCCCTGGGGGTAAATTGTATTTAGACCATTTCTGCCCCCCTGGGGGCAGATTGGCTGATTTTAGGTCAATCTGCCCCCAAGGGGGCAGAAACGACTAGGCACCGGGGATTTGTTTTTTGGTGCCAATGTCACGCAGGGGGAGCGACCCCGTAGGCAAGGGTCGTTCCCGGGCAGGGGGGGTTTGGGGGGAGTCAAATTTATTTTAGGGCATTTCTGCCCCCCCCCCTCCCGGGGCCGGCTAAGCTAGAGGCCAAACTCCACAGGTAGGCACTTTGCAAAAAACACCTCTGTTTTCTGTGAAAAAATATGTTGTGTCCACGTTGTGTTTTGGGCCATTTCCTTTCGTGGACGCTAGGCCTACCCACAGAAGTGAGGTACCATTTTTATCGAGAGACTTAGGGGAACGCTGGGTGGAAGGAAATTTGTGGCTCCTCTCAGATTCCAGAACTTTCTGCCACAGAAATGTGAGGAACATGTGTTTTTTCAGCCAAATTTTGAGGTTTGCAAAGGATTCTGGGTAACAGAACCTGGTCCGAGCCCTGCAAGTCACCCCATCTTGGATTCCCCTAGGTCTCTAGTTTTCAGAAATGAACAGGTTTGGTAGGTTTCCCTAGGTGTCGGCTGAGCTAGAGGCCAAAATCCACAGGTAGGCACTGTTTTCTTTCAAAAAATGGGATGTGTCCACGTTGCTCTTTGGGGCGTTTCCTGTTGCGGGCGCTAGGCCTACCCACACAAGTGAGGTATCATTTTTTCGGGAGACTTGGGGGAACGCTGGGTGGAAGGAAATTTGTGGCTCCTCTCAGATTCCAGAACTTTCTGCCACAGAAATGTGAGGAACATGTGTTTTTTTAGCCAAATTGTGAGGTTTGCAAAGGATTCTGGGTAACAGAACCTGGTCCGAGCCCCGCAAGTCACCCCATCTTGGATTCCCCCGGGTCTCTAGTTTTCAGAAATGCACAGGTTTGGTAGGTTTCCCTAGGTGCCGGATGAGTTAGAGGCCAAAATCTACAGGTAGGCACTTCGCAAAAAACACCTCTGTTTTCTTTCAAAAATGTGGATGTGTCCACGTTGCGCTTTGGGGCGTTTCCTGTCACAGGCGCTAGGCCTAGCCACACAAGTGAGGTATCATTTTTATCGGGAGACTTGGGGGAACGCTGGGTGGAAGGAAATTTGTGGCTCCTCTCAGATTTCAGAACTTTCTGCCACAGAAATGTGAGGAACATGTGTTTTTTTAGCCAAATTTTGAGGTTTGCAAAGGATTCTGGGTAACAAAACCTGGTCCGAGCCCCGCAAGTCACCCCATCTTGGATTCCCTTAGGTCTCTAGTTTTCAGAAATGCACAGGTTTGGTAGGTTTCCCTAGGTGCCGGCTGAGCTAGAGGCCAAAATCTACAGGTAGGCACTTCGCAAAAAACACCTCTGTTTTCTTTCAAATATTTGGATGTGTCCACGTTGCGCTTTGGGGCATTTCCTGTCGCTGGCGCTAGGCCTACCCACACAAGTGAGGTATCATTTTTATCGGGACACTTGGGGGAACGCTGGGTGGAAGGAAATTTGTGGCTCCTCTCAGATTCCAGAACTTTCTGCCACAGAAATTTGAGGAACATGTGTTTTTTCAGCCAAATTTTGAGGTTTGCAAAGGATTCTGGGTAACAGAACCTGGTCCGAGCCCCGCAAGTCACCCCATCTTGGATTCCCCTAGGTCTCTAGTTTTCAGAAATGCACAGGTTTGGTAGGTTTCCCTAGGTGCCGGCTGAGCTAGAGGCCAAAATCTACAGGTAGGCACTTCGCAAAAAACACCTCTGTTTTCTTTCAAAAATTTGGATGTGTCCACGTTGCGCTTTGGGGCATTTCCTGTCGCGGGCGCTAGGCCTACCCACACAAGTGAGGTATCATTTTTATCGGGAGACATGGGGGAACGCTGGGTGGAAGGAAATTTGTGGCTCCTCTCAGATTCCAGAACTTTCTGCCACAGAAATGTGAGGAACATGTGTTTTTTTAGCCAAATTTTGAGGTTTGCAAAGGATTCTGGGTAACAGAACCTGGTCCGAGCCCCGCAAGTCACCCCTCCTTGGATTCCCCTAGGTCTCTAGTTCTCAGAAATGCACAGGTTTGGTAGGTTTCCCTAGGTGCTGGCTGAGCTAGAGGCCAAAATCTACAGGTAGGCACTTCGCAAAAAACACCTCCTGTTTTCTTTAAAAAATTTGGATGTGTCCACATTGCGCTTTGGGGCGTTTCCTGTCGCGGGCGCTAGGCCTACCCACACAAGTGAGGTATAATTTTTATCGGGAGACTTGGGGGAACGGTGGGTGGAAGGAAATTTGTGGCTCCTCTCAGATTCCAGAACTTTCTGCCACAGAAATGTGAGGAACATGTGTTTTTTTAGCCAAATTTTGAGGTTTGCAAAGGATTCTGGGTAACAGAACCTGGTCCGAGCCCCGCAAGTCACCCCATCTTGGATTCCCCTAGGTCTCTAGTTTTCAGAAATGCACAGGTTTGGTAGGTTTCCCTAGGTGCCGGCTGAGCTAGAGGCCAAAATCTACAGGTAGGCACTTCGCAAAAAACACCTCTGTTTTCTTTCAAAAATTTGGATGTGTCCACGTTGCGCTTTGGGGCGTTTCCTGTCGCGGGCGCTAGGCCTACCCACACAAGTGAGGTATCATTTTTATCGGGAGACTTGGGGGAACGCTGGGTGGAAGGAAATTTGTGGCTCCTCTCAGATTCCAGAACTTTCTGCCACAGAAATGTGAGGAACATGTGTTTTTTTAGCCAAATTGTGAGGTTTGCAAAGGATTCTGGGTAACAGAACCTGGTCCGAGCCCCGCAAGTCACCCCATCTTGGATTCCCCTGGGTCTCTAGTTTTCAGAAATGCACAGGTTTGGTAGGTTTCCCTAGGTGCCGGATGAGTTAGAGGCCAAAATCTACAGGTAGGCACTTCGCAAAAAACACCTCTGTTTTCTTTAAAAAATGTGGATGTGTCCACGTTGCGCTTTGGGGCGTTTCCTGTCACAGGCGCTAGGCCTAGCCACACAAGTGAGGTATCATTTTTATCGGGAGACTTGGGGGAACGCTGGGTGGAAGGAAATTTGTGGCTCCTCTCAGATTTCAGAACTTTCTGCCACAGAAATGTGAGGAACATGTGTTTTTTTAGCCACATTTTGAGGTTTGCAAAGGATTCTGGGTAACAAAACCTGGTCCGAGCCCCGCAAGTCACCCCATCTTGGATTCCCTTAGGTCTCTAGTTTTCAGAAATGCACAGGTTTGGTAGGTTTCCCTAGGTGCCGGCTGAGCTAGAGGCCAAAATCTACAGGTAGGCACTTCGCAAAAAACACCTCTGTTTTCTTTCAAATATTTGGATGTGTCCACGTTGCGCTTTGGGGCATTTCCTGTCGCTGGCGCTAGGCCTACCCACACAAGTGAGGTATCATTTTTATCGGGACACTTGGGGGAACGCTGGGTGGAAGGAAATTTGTGGCTCCTCTCAGGTTCCAGAACTTTCTGCCACAGAAATTTGAGGAACATGTGTTTTTTCAGCCAAATTTTGAGGTTTGCAAAGAATTCTGGGTAACAGAACCTGGTCCGAGCCCCGCAAGTCACCCCATCTTGGATTCCCCTAGGTCTCTAGTTTTCAGAAATGCACAGGTTTGGTAGGTTTCCCTAGGTGCCGGCTGAGCTAGAGGCCAAAATCTACAGGTAGGCACTTCGCAAAAAACACCTCTGTTTTCTTTCAAAAATTTGGATGTGTCCACGTTGCGCTTTGGGGCATTTCCTGTCGCGGGCGCTAGGCCTACCCACACAAGTGAGGTATCATTTTTATCGGGAGACATGGGGGAACGCTGGGTGGAAGGAAATTTGTGGCTCCTCTCAGATTCCAGAACTTTCTGCCACAGAAATGTGAGGAACATGTGTTTTTTTAGCCAAATTTTGAGGTTTGCAAAGGATTCTGGGTAACAGAACCAGGTCCGAGCCCCGGAAGTCACCCCTCCTTGGATTCCCCTAGGTCTCTAGTTGTCAGAAATGCACAGGTTTGGTAGGTTTCCCTAGGTGCTGGCTGAGCTAGAGGCCAAAATCTACAGGTAGGCACTTCGCAAAAAACACCTCCTGTTTTCTTTAAAAAATTTGGATGTGTCCACATTGCGCTTTGGGGCTTTTCCTGTCGCGGGCGCTAGGCCTACCCACACAAGTGAGGTATAATTTTTATCGGGAGACTTGGGGGAACGGTGGGTGGAAGGAAATTTGTGGCTCCTCTCAGATTCCAGAACTTTCTGCCACAGAAATGTGAGGAACATGTGTTTTTTTAGCCAAATTTTGAGGTTTGCAAAGGATTCTGGGTAACAGAACCTGGTCCGAGCCCCGCAAGTCACCCCATCTTGGATTCCCCTAGGTCTCTAGTTTTCAGAAATGCACAGGTTTGGTAGGTTTCCCTAGGTGCCGGCTGAGCTAGAGGCCAAAATCTACAGGTAGGCACTTCGCAAAAAACTCCTCTGTTTTCTTACAAAAATTTGGATGTGTCCACGTTGCGCTTTGGGGCGTTTCCTGTCACGGGTGCTAGGCCTACCCACACAAGTGAGGTATCATTTTTATCGGGAGACTTGGGGGAACGCTGGGTGGAAGGAAATTTGTGGCTCCTCTCAGATTCCAGAACTTTCTGCCACAGAAATGTGAGGAACATGTGTTTTTTAAGCCAAATTTTGAAGTTTGCAAAGGATTCTGGTTAACAGAACCTGGTCCGAGCACCGCAAGTCACCTCATCTTGGATTCCCCTAGGTCTCTAGTTTTCAGAAATGCACAGGTTTGGTAGGTTTCCCTAGGTGCCGGCTGAGCTACAGGCCAAAATCTACAGGTAGGCACTTCGCAAAAAACACCTCTGTTTTCTTTCAAAAATTTGGATGTGTCCACTTTGCGCTTTGGGGCGTTTCCTGTCGCGGGCGCTAGGCCTACCCACACAAGTGAGGTATCATTTTTATCGGGACACTTGGGGTAACGCTGGGTGGAAGGAAATTTGTGGCTCCTCTCAGATTCCAGAACTTTCTGCCACAGAAATTTGAGGAACATGTGTTTTTTCAGCTAAATTTTGAGGTTTGCAAAGGATTTTGGGTAACAGAACCTGGTCCGAGCCCCGCAAGTCACCCCATCTTGGATTCCCCTAGGTCTCTTGTTTTCAGAAATGCACAGGTTTGGTAGGTTTCCCTAGGTGCCGGCTGAGCTAGAGGCCAAAATCTACAGATAGGCACTTCGCAAAAAACACCTCTGTTTTCTTTAAAAAATTTGGATGTGTCCACGTTGCGCTTTGGGGCGTTTCCTGTCGCGGGCGCTAGGCCTACCCACACAAGTGAGGTATCATTTTTATCGGGACACTTGGGGTTACGCTGGGTGGAAGGAAATTTGTGGCTCCTCTCAGATTCCAGAACTTTCTGCCACAGAAATTTGAGGAACATGTGTTTTTTCAGCCAAATTTTGAGGTTTGCAAAGGATTCTGGGTAACAGAACCTGGTCCGAGCCCCGCAAGTCACCCCATCTTGGATTCCCCTAGGTCTCTAGTTTTCAGAAATGCACAGGTTTGGTAGGTTTCCCTAGGTGCCGGCTGAGCTAGAGGCCAAAATCTACAGATAGGCACTTCGCAAAAAACACCTCTGTTTTCTTTCAAAAATTTGAATGTGTCCACGTTGCGCTTTGGGGCGTTTCCTGTCGCGGGCGTTAGGCCTAGCCACACAAGTGAGGTATCATTTTTATCGGGAGACTTGGGGGAACGCTGGGTGGAAGGGAATTTGTGGCTACTCTCAGATTCCAGAACTTTCTGCCACAGAAATGTGAGGAACATGTGTTTTTTTAGCCAAATTTTGAGGTTTGCAAAGGATTCTGGGTAACAGAACCTGGTCCGAGCCCCGCAAGTCACCCCTCCTTGGATTCCCCTAGGTCTCTAGTTTTCAGAAATGCACAGGTTTGGTAGGTTTCCCTAGGTGCCGGCTGAGCTAGAGGCCAAAATCTACAGGTAGGCACTTCGCAAAAAACACCTCTGTTTTCTTTCAAAAAATTGGATGTGTCCACGTTGCGCTTTGGGGCGTTTCCTGTCGGGGGCGCTAGGCCTACCCACACAAGTGAGGTATCATTTTTATCGGGAGACTTGGGGGAACGCTGGGTGGAAGGAAATTTGTGGCTCCTCTCAGATTCCAGAACTTTCTGCCAAAGAAATGTGAGGAACATGTGTTTTTTTAGCCAAATTTTGAGGTTTGCAAAGGATTCTGGGTAACAGAACCTGGTCCGAGCCCCGCAAGTCACCCCTCCTTGGATTCCCCTAGGTCTCTAGTTTTCAGAAATGCACAGGTTTGGTAGGTTTCCCTAGGTGCCGGCTGAGCTAGAGGCCAAAATCTACAGGTAGGCACTTCGCAAAAAACACCTCTGTTTTCTTTCAAAAATTTGGATGTGTCCATGTTGCGCTTTGGGGCGTTTCCTTTCGCGGGCGCTAGGCCTACCCACACAAGTGAAGTATCATTTTTATCGGGAGACTTGGGGGAACATAGATTAGCAAAACAAATGTTATTGCCCCTTGTCTTTCTCTACATTTTTTCCTTCCAAATGTAGGAGAGTGTGTAAAAAAGACATCTATTGAGAAATGCCCTGTAATTCACATGCTAGTATGGTCACCCCGGAATTCAGAGATGTGCAAATAACCACTGCTCCTCAACACCTTATCTTGTTCCCTTTTTGGAAATACAAAGGTTTTCTTGATAGTAATTTTTTACTCTTTATATTTCAGCAAATGAATTGCTGTATACCCGGTATAGAATGAAAACGCACTGCAGGGTGCAGCTCATTTATTGGCTCTGGGTTCCTCGGGTTCTTGATGAACCTACAAGCCCTATATATCCCCGCAACCAGAGGAATCCAGCAGACGTAACGGTATATTGCTTTCGATAATCTGACATTGCAGGGAAAAGTTACAGAGTAAAACGTAGAGAAACATTCCTGTTTTTTTCACCTCAATTTCAATATTTTTCTTTTTCAGTTGTTATTTTCTGTAGGAAACCCTAGTAGGATCTACACAAATGACCCCTTGCTGAATTCAGAATTTTGTCTACTTTTCAGAAATGTTTAGGTTTCTGGGATCCAGCATGTGGTTTCATGCCCATTTCTGTCACTGACTGGAAGGAGGCTGAAAGCACACAAATTTGCGAAAATGGGGTATGTCCCAGTAAAATGCCAAAATTGTGTTGAAAACTTGGGTTTTCTGATTCAAGTCTGCCTGTTCCTGAAAGCTGGGAAGCTGCTGAGTTTAGCACCGCAAACCCTTTGTTGATGCCATTTTCAGGGGAAAAACCACAAGCCTTCTTCTGCAGCCACTTTTTCAATTTTTTTTTTTTTTAAACGAAAATTTCCCTGTATTTTGGCCAATTTCTTGGCCTCCTTCAGGGGAACCCACAAAGTCTGGGTACCTCTAGAATCCCTAGGAAGTTGGAAAAAAAGGACGCAAATTTGGCTTGGTTAGCTTATGTGGACAAAAAGTTATGAGGGCCTAAGCGCGAACTGCCCCAAATAGGCAAAAAAAGGCCTGGCACAGGAGGGGGAAAAGGCCTGGCAGCGAAGGGGTTAAGAACAAAACATCTTTCTCTTTAGCCATTGCCCTATTTCTTATGGCCAGGGTCTCCTCCTCAGTGTCAATAGACACTATGGGAGCTTTTATAAAATATAACATAATAACAACTTAAAACAAAATAAAAAAAACAAAACATAAAACACCTTGATACTAGTATTGCTGGTCTTCCATTCAGGACCATTTCGACACGATACCTTGTTACATGATATTTTTCATTATGATGTATCAGGCACTGGGTATTAAGTATTGTATATCTGGTTGTTAAATTCGAAAATACAAACATGACTGCAACTAAAATATTATGATGTCAACACCACATTTACATTCCTGCTATTTAATTGTGTGCCACTGATCTGTGAAGAACCTTCACAGCTAAATAAAAGTTCTGGTTATTTGGTTACTTGGAGTTTTTGAGTAATTTGAACATTTATACAAATTACACAGCAGTGATGGGAAGAAGGAGAACTAACGGCTATACACCCCTGGTTACTGTCAAGAAATGGCTCAGTGTCAATGGATTCCTTTGCTGGTCGCAGAGAAGCCCAGTGATAACCAATTGAGACAATGTTTCTGTTGATTATCACCAAAATAGCACCCAGCTTTCAAATGTGGTGGGAGTGCTGTTAACACTGCTAACACGGGACCTGCCACTTCCTAATATCTTTCTGGGAGTACTGCATTGTTGCTAGAATGTGGATTTACCTTAAAGAAATGAACGACAAGAATCGTTTGGCAAAACATGAACAGTTGGTTTAATTAAACGCAGTGGTTGGGAGAGCAGTGCAGAGTTGGGGGCTGATGGCTGTATCTCTCAGTTACAATCTTCTGAGCACCATTATATACAATTCTTGTAAGGTCATTAAACAACTCTATGCATTCTTTAGAGAGTGGAATCAGCGCCTAGGCACGGAGCCATGAATATAACCATCTGATAAAGTGTGCAGGTGTGTCTTGACCTTGCGTAGACATAATGAGGGACCAGTAGGTAACATGTCCAGATGTCCGGCATGGGGAGTGAGTGATCACTTCATATTGTGTGGTTGTTGTTTTGGGAACACGCACCCCTTGGCCAAATGTGTTTTACTGGGGGCCAACTACTCTTGTGGTGTTGCTGCCTATCTGAGGGATCAATCTGGATTTTTCCAGTTTGCCTATGGGCAATGTGTCCCCCCTGTAAACTGTTAATCAATTTCTTCAGGCCTAGTTCACAGGGCTTGCTTGACCACTATTTCTGACTCAGGTTGATGAGGAGGTCATATCAGGTGGAATTGACAACACTGATGCAAGTTTGTTTTTTTGCGCACACATATCATGGTGTACATTGACATTGTTTTCATCAATATCAACAGCATTGAACCCTATGCCTTTAGTGATTGTTTTCCATGCCTTCTAATGTGTTCCATGAATCCTCTTGTATGCATTATTTGATCTTACTCCCCTAGGTTTACAGCATAAGTTGAAAGTCCCAAACAAATATGCAGGGAAAAATGTTTTACAAATTATCACAAAAGCTATAATAGTGGTAAAGCACTGCCGGGCATTTAGCCGGCATATGGGGGTGCACCCTTGAAAATTTTAAATCCTATACTTAATTAGTAAATGTATTTTGTGGCGATCTTGACAACAAGACTCATTTTGCACATGTAGGGAACAAGGCCTCAGGGCATGAAGTTGCTTTGAACCAATTCTACCAATTCTTGGGCAGGAGGCATTTTAAACATCAATTAGAAATATACTCTGCAAAAATCCTGTCATCGTTTAATTATGCACTTGAGCATATCCCTATAAAAAAGTGGTCATTTGTGGACCTCCCATAGGGAAAAATTCTTCGTAAAGTGGCATCAATTAGTCAATCAGTTCCGGTGCAAGCTCTGTGACTTGAATTTGACCTCATAGGAGCTTCTGTCTATGCAGTGACAAATATAATGTGTAGGGCTTATTGCCTCTGTCATGCATCAGAAAGCACACTAAGGGAAATTTTAAGGCAGGAAACCTTCTTATCTCTAGAAAAATATAATATGTGTAATAAGAACCTAAAAATGGTCTTAGATAAATTTGAACTAAAGTGTAATATTTATTCACTTGGACTCTGGCATAAATTAAGCTCTTTAAAAAAAAACTCTTTTGAGATTAAGTCGTTTATGGGGCACTGCTCACTGTATAGAGCTAAAACTGTATAAATCACCTTTGTCAGTTAGAGATAATACATATGTACAAAAATACCTCACTCCTAACTTAGAACATGCTGTTAGGTTGTCTCTTCTCCCCTTAGGCTCACCTAGGTTAGGCGTTCTTCCACTTAATGCCTAGAAAAATTATTGGTACAATTCAACAGGATTGTGTAATTTGTGTTAGGGAGCGATCCAGGATTTAAGTCACATGTTTCACATCTGTCCTGCAGTTTCATATGCTCACCTTCCCTACATAGCTCTGTTATATTTTAAGTTTGGTATAACAAGTGCAGATTAATTGTTAAGATTTATAGGGTCGCCTTCAAATGAATTTGTATGTTTTAATGTATTTACATTTTTAAGATCCTTCTTGAAATTGTAGTAATTGGTTATCTCTTTTTTATTTATGGACTGATTTTGGTAATTACTTTTTAATATACTCTATTTTATATTGTTGAACCCAGCTGGGGTCTAAATCAATAACATATTTTAGACATTTGACATTTATATTCATTCTATTAAGTTTTTATACTATTATTTTTGTGTCATGTTTGTGAACGGTCAAATATCTGATGAAATTGCTTCGAGACCTTTGCAAACTATTTAACACTGCTGTACAGCGAGCGAACACCTGAATTAACCTGTCCAAGCGATAACAAAAATGATGAACAAATTAATCGAAATAAATGCCCCATTTTGTTCTTTAAATAATCAGTTACTTTGCACTGTAGAAAATGAAAATGATAGGATTCGTCCGGCATCCAAAAGGATTCCAAAATAGACAAAAAACATGCTTATTTTAAAGACATCTATGCAATATATTGTTTAGGCCTTGCACATAAGTAGCACGTGCATTTTGCTGTGCTTAATGCGTGTGTTGGGAATACACACGTACTTTTGTACAATACAATGCTGCTGTTTTTGAGTCTCTTTTCTGTGATTTCAACTGGAAAGATCAGCTGGCACATTCGAATAAGCCAAGGTAAGCTGGCACTTCTGGTTCCCTGGGTGTGAAAGAAAGGACGTGCCAAGGGGAGGGAGGGCAGATGCCGGGTAAGATCTTGCACTCTTGCCATCAAACCAACAGCCGGCACGGATGACACAGTGTAACACGTTTACAACAGCTGCCGGCTTATGTTTGATCAGGGATAAAATATGCCGAGGTGACAACATCTTGCTGCCCTGCTTTTCAGGGACCATCATTAAAAATTCAGCAGGTCTAGTACAGGCCCAGAAGGTCCCATGTTCTCTCTAGATACAAGGAAGAGATACAATTTCACAAGATGTCAGGAGCAATATTCGCTGGTGTTTACTATTCAAACCCCTAAATATCCTTCCTGCAAATGTGTGTCCGAAGACACCATAGAGAACAAAACCAGAAAATAGTTAAAATAGAGGGTAATGCTCATATTTTAAAGAACTGTGAATGCCAAGGTCCGCACGCGCCATAACTTAAAAAACGTAACGATCTGCACATTAAAAATATATATTTATTTGCTCACATTTGTTTGTTTTCTCCTCTATTAATTATTTATTGATGTGAGCAGCTTGAGCATGCCAAACAAATTCTCTACATTAAGAGGCAACTGTCGGAATGAAGTTCATCAGTCTGGCATAGTGCGCTCAGGTAGAATGCTTCATAGGGAGCAGGCCTTGGCAGCCATATTGTTCAGAGGAAAGGGACTACTTCATCTGACGCATCTCATAAATGTTGATGAAAGACACTGCCTTCTCAGCCACACCGAAGAAGGGTTTGTGTGGAATACACGAAGGGCCAAAATTGTACTGTGAAATTAGAAAGAATCCAGTCATTCTGCGGACCTCACACTGGTAGGAGAATGTATAATAAAATTGACATTTCTAATTGTCCCAACCTGCTTCTGCGCCAAAACATTAATAAGTTTGCTTCCCATTCAAAATGGGCCAACAGGCTGAAGTCTGGTTTTGCAATTGTTAATGCTCTGAAATGATAAATGTTGCGAAGTTTACTTTCATAATTAATCCTGATCTTGTCCGGAATCACAAATTATTCACGAGTTCAAGGCTCTACCATTGGAAAAAATACATTTCAATACATCCCTCCTAGATGGAGTCACTTGCTGTGATTTGGCAAAAAATATAAATATGCTGTACAGGGACATGGAACAAAGCTGGGAAACTACAACAGTAAGCATGGTTGAAGCATTATATGTATGTGTGCTGATTTCTTGTCTAAATTCCTCCCAACAAATACAAAAATACGATTAAAAATTAAATTACTCAGAAAAAAAACTAAAAAAGAAATGATGATAAATGTTGCGGGCATTTATTTTCATAATTTCACTGACAGAAAAGTAATACATTGATAAAGAAAACTCTCAGGTTGATTTTTGTTTTCCTAGTTAGATAAAAAATGGGATGCTGATAACAAAGTTAGGAACAATTCTGCATAGAAGTGCAGCCCTTTTCTTTTCTGGACGTTATTCCAACACTCATAATCAGCACTGTGGCATTTACAAGATCTGCATTTTGTAACACTAAGGCCCATATTTATACTTTTTGACGCAAAACTGCGCTAACGCAGTTTTGCGTCAAAAAAATTAGCGCCGGCTAACGCCATTCTGAAGCGCCATGCGGGCGCCGTATTTATTGAATGACGTTAGCCGGCGTTAGCCGCCGGCGCCGTCTGGTGTGCGTTAAAAAAAACGACATACACCAGGCAGCGCCGGCGTTGGGGAAAATGGAGCTTGGGCGTCAAGAAATGGGGCAAGTCAGGTTGAGGCAATTTTTTCGCCTCAACCCGATTTGCGCCATTTTTTACGACTCCCAACCCCCATAGAAATGACTCCTGTCTTAGCAAAGACAGGAGTCATGCCCCCTTGCCCAATGGCCATGCCCAGGGGACTTCTGTCCCCTGGGCATGGCCTTTGGGCATAGTGGCATGTAGGGGGGCACAAATCAGGCACCCCTATGCCACAAAAAAAAAAAAAAAAAATACTTACCTGAACTTACCTTAATGTCCCTGGGATGGGTCCCTCCAGCCTTGGGTGTCCTCCTGGGGTGGGCAAGGGTGACAGGGGGTGTCCCTGGGGGCATGGGAGGGCACCTCTGGGCTCCTTCAGAGCCCACAGGTCCCTTAACGCCTGCCTTTTGCAGGTGCTAAAAAACGGCGCAAAAGCGGGCGTACATCATTTTTTTTTGACCCGCCCACTCCCGGGCGTGATTTTTGCCCGGGAGTATAAATCCGACGCACATGCCTCGGAGGCGATTTTTTAGACGGGAACGCCTACCTTGCATATAATTTACGCAAAGTAGGTGTCCACGCTAAAAAATGACGCTAACTCCATGGACTTTGGCGCTAGACGCGTCTAACGCCAAAGTATAAATATGGAGTTAGTTTTGCGTCGAAATTGCATCAAAAAAAACGACGCAATTCCAGCGCAAACGGAGTATAAATATGCCCCTCAGTAGTGTAATCCTAGTGGACATTACATCAGTGGGGTTCATCAATTCAATGTCAGAAATGATTTGATATCTTTCCGCTTTCTTGCAGCGTTATTACCGAATGTAACCTAAACCATTTCTCAAATATCTTGCTTGTAAGAATTGGTTTAAAAGCATTAAAGATTAAATGAACAATGCAGGTGTGTGGAATACAACTGGGACAACCGTAACCCCGCTGCACTTCAATGTCTTAACATCTGCAATAGGGGATATTTTACATTAGAGTTCAATGTAAGGATTTTTGACATTCTTGGCATTCATCTTCGTAACCAACTCTTCTGGATTGATGACTCACCCAAGAGTAAACTCAGTGTGACCGGGCCGCCCCGGGCAACAGCGGGGAACCGGCAGAAACGGAACCGCTACGGCCGCGTTCCCAGGTTCCCCTGGAAACGCGTCCGCAACGAGGCCAGCGTCCTGACGTTGCCTCGGCAACCTCCGGTGACGAGGAGGCTCCGGATTGGCCACCAGGCGGCCAAAAGACGGAAGCTCCGGTCGAGAGGGAGAGAGCCGGGAAGGGAGAGAGGAAGGAGAACGGCGGCGGCGGCGGCGAACCGAAGGAGGAAGAGAGAGACGGCGACAAGGACATCGGAGGAGGACCCCAGTGGCCTGGAAGCGGCGGAACCCGAACCCAGAGGAACAGCGCCCGTCCGGAAGCAGGGGAGACCAGCCCAGACCGACGAGAGGACCTCCACAGAGCCAGCCACGACCCTGGAGGGTCGTGGCTCTACAAGGTACGGTCCTTCTGGACAAACCGAGGGGCACAATAAAAGGGGAGAAACGCTGGGGAAGGGAGGAAGGCAGGGTGAGGGGAGGGAGGAGAGAAGGGCACTTTAGAGAGCACCGGGAGAGCACAAAAGGGTAAAGTACGGAATATACACAAGCCCTGAAGTCCTCACTGGCACCTATATCACACATAAAACCCCCCCCCCTCCTTAAACCTTTTCCCAGCAAAACATATAAGTAGAAGACGTGGTATAAGGCGTCCGTTCCACTCACCAGCGGTATGTGTTCCCTTTTTCTTATATGTCACATCCGGGACCTGACGAGGACGATCCGGTACGCCACCTAGAGAAAAGGAAGAAAAGGGACACAGATTAGAAGGAAGATATTCACCACTCCAGAGAAGAAACTGGCGCTAAACGTCGTACTGACTTTTCATCAGTTCTTATTTCAAATTACTAATAAATACTTACCTCAAAAACCCAAATTTACCTCTCCTGAGTGTCTATACTGTGGGGACTGTCTACAGTGGTGTCAGAAGTGGGATCTTGTTTCTAATCCCTCTCCATAAAACAGTCCAGACAGTATACACAATGAGTGAGAGTCCATCGTTAGAGACCGTGATTAAGCAACTAGCGGAAGGGCAAAGACACTTACAACTAGTATGGGAGGCCCAACAGAGAGAGGCCAAAGAAGACCGAGAAACCTTACAATCTGCGCTGAAGAGCCAGGCGACCATACTGGCGAACAACCAGTTAGTCCATGAAAGTGCGATGAAAAAACTAACGGAGACTATCGCCGCTAGTAAGGTACATCCGAATGTACCTAGTTCCGTATTACAGAAGTATCAGGAGGGAGAGGATCCGGAATCCTTTTTCACCAACTTTGAACGGGTAGCCTCCTCCGCCCTATGGCCAGAAGATAAATGGGGACAATATGTGGCCCCCCTGCTCACCGGTCTCTTACAATCAGCATATCAAGCCGCTAACCCAGGTGGTGTCAACCCCTATCAAGATATAAAAACAAGTATACTAGAAAGGGTGGGTCACGACACAGAATATTACAGGATGAGATTTCGTAAAGCCAAATGGGGCACCAACGAAGACCCTAGAACCTTTTATTTTCGTGTGAAGGATCTAGCATTAAAATGGTTAGGCCATATTGGAGATAGTCGGGAGGAAGTCATCAAAACCATTATACTGGAACAATATCTCGATGGTCTACATCCATCCACAAAACACTGGATAAGACAACACCCAAAAGTGGATACTGAGACGGCCATCGATCTGGCCTGTGCTTTTCATCGATCCACCGATGTCAGAAACTGTCCCACGCGAAGTATCATTAAACCAGTTCTACCGTCCCCAAAGACATTTGTAAAAAGTCCACCCGACTATCTAGTACCACGTAGGATTCCTGAAGGCCCGCCTACCATGGGACCCCAATGTTATAGTTGTGGTGAATGGGGACACATCGCACGTATGTGTCCCCAGAAACAAGAAATGGGAGAACCCATGGAGATAGGGATGACAAGGCGAAGGGTGTTATGTACTGGGAAGGGCGCCCTAAAATTTAAAATGATGATACAAGTGGACGGGAAAAGTGTATATGCCCTGGTTGACTCCGGCTGCAGCCAGTCAGTAATTAGGAAAGACTTGATAAATAATGATATAGAAGAGAAACAATGGGTATCTATATGTTGCATACACGGGGACAAGGCCCAGTATCCTATACAGGTACTCCAGATCAGGTGGGGACCCTATCAGGACTTCCTCCCAGTGGGGATAATGCCCCGGTTAATCGAGGAATGCATCATTGGGACAGACTACATCCACTTCCAAGAACTATTAGACTACGTCAGAGATAGCAAACAAACTAAGGATTGGTGGGGAGAGGCACCTTTTTCAGAGAGTGATATTGAGTGTCCGCTATATCGTAGAAAGTTGTCACGAAGAGAGAAACGACAGGGAAAAGGGGACTATCGGAAGACGAAAGGTGACAACACCTATGGAGAGATAGTGGCAGAAATTCATGAAGTTCCTAGTACTTTTTCCCAACAACAGAGAGAGGACCCCTCCCTTAACAATGCCTGGAGGTCGGCAGTAACAGAGGAGACAGAAGAGGTGGGTCCCTACTTTATAGTGCAAAAAAACTTATTATATCGGGTTACTACCACCCGACGGGGAGAACGTAAACGCCAACTTCTGGTACCTACCCACTATCGGGAACATGTTCTTACACTAGCTCATAATCACCCAGGGGGAGGACACTTTGGGAGAGAAAACACCGAGGAATATTTGCTCAGAAGGTTTTATTGGCCTGGAGTGTACGCCCACATACGTAGGTATTGCGCCCAATGTCCCCGTTGTCAGTTAACCGAACCTAGTCGGCCTAGGAAGGCGCCTCTCCTACCCCTTCCCATCATCGATATCCCGTTCAAAAGAATAGGGATGGATCTAGTGGGACCTTTGATTCCTTCGTCAAAAGGACACACCTACATCTTAGTCATTGTAGATTATGCTACACGATACCCAGAGGCCATTCCCCTGACTAGTATGACAACCAAGACAGTGGCCCAAGCTATGATTAACGTATTTTCTCGTCTTGGGTTTCCACATGAAATCCTCACGGACCAGGGGACCCCTTTTATGTCCACCTTAATGAAACAAGTGTGTAAAACATTGGGGATAGCTCAGATCAGAACCTCCGTTTACCATCCTCAAACGGACGGATTAGTCGAAAGATATAATCGAACCATTAAAACCCTGCTGAGAAAGACTATCAATGAGACAGGGAAGGATTGGGATCAAAAGTTACCCCTAGTGTTGTACGCCATACGGACACATGAGCAAGCATCCACGGGGCATAGCCCCTTTGAGTTGGTCTTCGGACGCCAACCTCGGTCCCTTTTAGACATGGCGGTAGAATCCTGGGAGGCCGAGGCTGAGGAAGCAGGGACTCCTTTGTTAGAATATGCGGAAAAATTGAGGAACCACCTACACAGCTTATGGACCGACGTACACGCAAACCTGGAACAGGCCCAACAAACACAAAAGTCCTATTATGACAAAGGAAGTAAACTACGGGTTTTACAACCCGAGGACCAGGTCCTAATAATGAGACCCACCTCCGACCATAAACTCCTGGCCAAATGGCAGGGCCCATATCGAGTAATCAAAGCAGTTTCCCCTGTCACCTACCTTATCGAAATATCCTCCCGTCCAATAAAAACACAAATATATCATGTAAACCTGCTAAAAAAATGGGAGACCCCCGCACAACCTGAACGTTCCGTAGAAATGGGTCAGTTTGTGTGTCCCGACAAGACCCTAGATATCGAGTTCTACCCTACCAACCCCGATACTGAAAGTACCCTACCCATAGTAGACGATATTTTACCTGAAGGGCAAAAGCAACAAGCCCTTAAGGTTTTAAAGCAATGGCAACCACTCTTTTCAGAGAAACCAGGAAAGACGTTTTTAATTCACCATAATATACGCACAAGCTCAGGGCAGATCACCAGAGAACGCCCGTATCGTATTCCAGAAGCTAGAAAACACATAATCGAAGAAGAAATCAAAACAATGTTATCCCTAGGGGTCATCGAACCGTCCACTAGTCCCTGGTGTTCACCGGTTGTCCTAGTACCGAAGCCTGATGGTAGCGTCAGGTTTTGCATAGATTTCCGCAAACTGAACTCAAACTCCCTATTCGACACCTATCCCATCCCTAGGGTGGACGATGTTCTCGAAAAACTAGGGAAAGCAAAATACATGTCTACTATCGACCTAACTAAAGGGTATTGGCAGATTCCCTTAGCTCCTCCAGATAGAGAAAAAACAGCTTTTTCTACCCAGTCCGGGTTATATCAATTTACAGTACTGCCTTTTGGGCTTCATGGAGCCCCTGCAACCTTTCAGAGGTTGATGGATAGGATTCTAAAACCCTATCCTGCATTCTCCGCTGCGTATCTAGATGATGTAGTCGTATTTAGTGAAACATGGGAGGACCACTTAATACACCTACAGAGAATATTCCAAGCCCTTCAAACTGCTGGTTTGACGGCCAATCCCAAGAAATGTGTGATAGGTAAAACCGACATCTCCTATTTGGGATATCGGATTAATCAGGGTACACTACAACCTCAAAATGGGAAGGTGGATGCCATTTTACATGCCCCTCTTCCACACACGAAAAAGGAATTACGCTCCTTTTTAGGATTAGTGGGCTATTATCGGCGCTTCATTCCACATTACTCCACCTTAGCAGCACCTCTTACGGACCTACTCACTAAACGATATCCCAATCGACTTTTGCCTTTTTCGGAGACGCAAAACGCGAGTTTTGAACAGTTGAGAGTTTCCTTAACCTCCGATCCCATCCTGCACTGCCCAGATTTTACGAAGCCGTTTCACCTCTACACTGACGCATCGGATGTTGGGCTTGGAGGGGTTCTGACTCAGCCAGATAGCGAGGGGCTTGACCATCCGGTGGTCTACATCAGTAGAAAACTGGTTTCCCGGGAACGTAACTATCCAATTATAGAGAGAGAGTGCTTGGCTATCAAGTGGGCCATTGACTGTTTGCAGTACTATCTCCTAGGGCGGCCGTTTATACTATTCACGGATCACGCTCCTCTTACATGGCTGGCTGCGCATAAAGATTCTAACTCCAGGATACTGCGATGGTTCCTTGAACTGCAACCATTCTCCTTTCAGGTTCGGCACGTCCCTGGATCTCACCAGGCCCCCGCTGATTATCTGTCCCGATTTCCTCTGTCTTCGCCTGTCCTGGAACAGGACAGTTCTTGGGGAAGGGTGTGTGACCGGGCCGCCCCGGGCAACAGCGGGGAACCGGCAGAAACGGAACCGCTACGGCCGCGTTCCCAGGTTCCCCTGGAAACGCGTCCGCAACGAGGCCAGCGTCCTGACGTTGCCTCGGCAACCTCCGGTGACGAGGAGGCTCCGGATTGGCCACCAGGCGGCCAAAAGACGGAAGCTCCGGTCGAGAGGGAGAGAGCCGGGAAGGGAGAGAGGAAGGAGAACGGCGGCGGCGGCGGCGAACCGAAGGAGGAAGAGAGAGACGGCGACAAGGACATCGGAGGAGGACCCCAGTGGCCTGGAAGCGGCGGAACCCGAACCCAGAGGAACAGCGCCCGTCCGGAAGCAGGGGAGACCAGCCCAGACCGACGAGAGGACCTCCACAGAGCCAGCCACGACCCTGGAGGGTCGTGGCTCTACAAGGTACGGTCCTTCTGGACAAACCGAGGGGCACAATAAAAGGGGAGAAACGCTGGGGAAGGGAGGAAGGCAGGGTGAGGGGAGGGAGGAGAGAAGGGCACTTTAGAGAGCACCGGGAGAGCACAAAAGGGTAAAGTACGGAATATACACAAGCCCTGAAGTCCTCACTGGCACCTATATCACACATAAAACCCCCCCCCCTCCTTAAACCTTTTCCCAGCAAAACATATAAGTAGAAGACGTGGTATAAGGCGTCCGTTCCACTCACCAGCGGTATGTGTTCCCTTTTTCTTATATGTCACATCCGGGACCTGACGAGGACGATCCGGTACGCCACCTAGAGAAAAGGAAGAAAAGGGACACAGATTAGAAGGAAGATATTCACCACTCCAGAGAAGAAACTGGCGCTAAACGTCGTACTGACTTTTCATCAGTTCTTATTTCAAATTACTAATAAATACTTACCTCAAAAACCCAAATTTACCTCTCCTGAGTGTCTATACTGTGGGGACTGTCTACACTCAGGTATCATCTAGATAAGTGTCAATGCAGTAAAGGTTACTTTAGGTTTACATAATTAAACGATATCAATAGTACAAGAAATACAAAGCATTAGAAAGAATATCAACTTTGTATTTTTTTAAAGTATTACATATACATTTCTAAACTTTACTTCATGCACATAACTGAAAATCTTCAATGTTGAGTGTTTATTTTTATTCTACTTCTAATGAATAATCTGCATCTTAGTTTCGATAAATTAGACTGTTATCAAGCCATGAATTAATTTTCTTCATTTATCTATTTTAATTAATTTGTAATTGAATCAAATGTGTTTGTTAACTGCACATTTATCAACTCAGGCATCTTGGTGCTACGAACAACTGAAATAAGTATGCTTTACCTAATGCATGCATTTGTGACTAACCTTATATAGAGATTTTCAAAGCATTCCTACAGGGTGGGTAGAATGTAACAAATTTAATTTTAATGCCTAGAGTAAGGACATTTCAACATTTAGGGCCTCATTATGAGTGTGGCTGTCTATAGACCGCCACACTCGTGGTGGAGTTCTGGACTGCAGACAATGCAACTGTCCATCCACCACTTTACAACCTTGGCGGTCGGACTGCCAGGCAAACGTCAGCTCCACCAGGATCTTGGATCCCGGCGGTATGGCGGTGGCAGTGATCCTAATCTGCCAGGACAGCGCTGTACTGGGGATTATGACCACGTTCTCTGCCAGTGGTTTCCTGGAAAAAGGCTGGCAGAGAACAGGTGCAGGGGGACCACACGGGCCAATGACCTGCCCATGCACTTGGCAGTGCATGCCCCGCTGAACATTGTGAGGGTTCTGGTGCTAGATTACGTGCCCGAGACAATGCTGTAGCCTGCTTCCCGCTAGGCTAGTGGGCCAACACTCTGGACAATTTAGCAGGAAACCTATAATAACTCCGGCGGGAAGGTTGCTGCATAGGCGGCAGCCACCTTTTCTGAGTTTGGCAGATGGAGTTTTCTGTGCACCAGATTCATATTGTGTTCCTTAGTGTCTGAGTAGAGGCAGATCACAACCATCAGATTTAGGCCCTCATTATCACATTGGCAGTGAAAAACGCCTACCGCCATGGTGACGGCCGCCAAAAGACCAACGCCACGGCTACCAATCGTCAGCTAAATTATGATCGTAGCTGGAATTCCACCAGAAGGATGGCGGAATTCCGGCTGTGGCCATGGCGGAGGATGGCGGTAAGGTGGCGCTGCTGCCAGCAGCAGCGCCACGCCAGTAGACTGCCGCAGACCATATCATGACACATGATATGGCCTGGCAGTGTTCTGCTATCGGACACTGCTGCTGGCAGCAGTGCCCCATCCCGTCTCCTGCCGGAGGACCCCTGGAAATCAGGTAAGTCGGGTGCTCTGACAGGGGAGGGGTCTGGGGGGCGTTGTGTGTGTGGGGGAGGTGTGTGTGTATGTCTGTGCATGCATGTATACAGGTGTGTTTTGCGTGTTGTATGTTTGTGCATGTATGAATGTGTGAGTGCGTATATGTTGTGTTGTGCAAATGTGTGTGTTCTTGTATGTATTTCAGTGAGTGTGGATGTGTGTGTGAATGGATGTATGCATGCGTGGGTGAATGTGGGTATGAGTGAGTATATGAGTGTGTACGATGGTGCGTGAAGGTGCTTGAATGTTGGGGGGTGGGTCTGGAGTGGGAGGGGATGGTGGAGGAAACATTGGGAGGGGGAGGGAGACGGGGAAGACCCCTACCAGTGACAGAGAAGGGATTCCCTGTCACTGATAGTGCCTACGACCATGGTTTTCGTGGCAGCAAGGAGGCCACGAAAACCATGGTGGTAGGCAGGGTCATAATCCCGCGGGCAGCCTAGTGACTGCCACCTGGCTGGAGACTGAAGTCTCCAGCCCGGTGACGGAGTGGTGACGGAGTGGTACATTTGCGGTTTGGCTTGAGCCAAACCACCAATGTCCTATTATGGGGAAAAGTACTGCCAGCCTGTTGGCAGTACTTTTCTCCATTTTACCGCCGACTTCAGGGGTCATAATGACCCACTTAGTCCTTTTAATAGATGGAACAGAAAATAGTAGTTCAGAGAAAATAGCGGTTGAGAATTATGGTATACATTTTAGACCATACATTTTTGGAGTGGTTTTCCTACAGACTTTTTGCATTAAATCCCCTGTGTATGATGAACTCCTTTTTGCGGGCTTTACTACCCTATGCAGTTCCCCCACTAACTAGGCGTAAAATGCTTGTGCTCTCTCTCCCTTAAGCATGGCAAAATTGATATATACCCAATTGGCACTTTTGATTTACTTTTAGGTCCCTAGAAAATTGTACTACTGATACCGGGGGCCTGTAAATTAGATGCTACTAGTGGGATGCAGCACTCGTGCCACCCACTAAACTAGCACTGTAAAACATTCCTTAGGCCTGCCAAATCAGCCTGTGATGCAGTTGCAAACTGACATATTGACCTCTTCAACTGCCATTTCAATCTTATGCCAGGTCTAAACTTTCCTTTTCAATACCTATAAGTCACCCCAAAGGTATACTCTAATGGGTTATAGGGCAGAGGTGTACTTACATTTTGCATGTCCTGGTAGTAAAAACATCTAACATCATTTTTCACTGCAGCATGGCTACCTTCATTTTGGCAGCAGATAGAGAATTATGTATTCTACTGATTTGACTCATAATTTAAAATCCTCTTTAATGTTGAAGTTGGATTTTAAGTTACTATTCTAAAAATGCCCCTTTAAGAAAGTTGGCATTTTTCTGCTTAAACCAAATGTGTCTTGCCGCCAGTGTCCAGGGTCACATGACTTTGAATGGCTCTTCAGTGGTGAGATGTGTATTCATTCCAGATACGGGGATAAAAGGGTCTTGCGTGGGTGTGTGGGGCAGGGAGTTCCTCTCTTTGAGAGTTATATTCAGCCCTTCCTGAGCTTCATAGAGTGACCTGAGGGCTGTACCACCTACTTTCTGACTTTTATGGCTGCAACGCCTACCAACAAAACATCCATCTCCCACCTAGGCCTGCCTGCATTTGTCTCCTCAGAGAGATTGAAGCCAAACCCAGGAATAGGGGAAGGTTAGATAAAAGCCACAGGCTGACACTGGGAATAAGAATGGCACCCTCAGTACCTCTCATCAGAAGACATCTGGACCTGTGGAAGATTCAGAAGTAGGATTGCCCAGATGTCTGAAGAAGGAAGCTGGGTCCTGCATGCCTTGAACCAAGGACGCCCAAGTGTGACTTGAAGGGTAAGCTGGCTTGCTTCCTGTTTGAGCTACAAGGTACAAGAAGCTTCCAGAGGCCTTCCCTGCAACTGCCCAGCTGACCTGCATCATTGGACCTGCCTGAGTCTTGCTGCTGACCTCTGTTGGTGTAAGTCCTGATTTCCAAGATGTGCCTCAACAGGTCCTGGACCATTGGCTGGTATCATATTGTACACCTCCAGCATCAAAATGGAGCTGCAGGTCAAAATTAAGACATTTGGTCTCTTTGCAAATGCAATCAAACTCCTCACTTCAGCAGTGATCTTGGTACCATCCATCAATGCGAAGTTCCAACACGACCTGCTCTTCCACCACAAATGACTGTTCACTTCTTCTGCCTGAAGTGAAACTCAAGTGGTGACCTTCTACTTGTGCTGACAATTAAAAACTCACAGGCCCTGTCTACTCAATGAGGCTCTTAGCTAGACCGGGACTTAGAGAAGGTCATTTCTTCTATGGGACAAATCTGGTCCCTGTTTGTGACCCACACCCCATCATGGTCGGCATGAACTTGTGACTTTGTGACAAAATTTAAAAACATTTTTTTCCGGTTTTACTTTTTGCATTTGTGTTATTTTGTTATCATGTTACTTAATAAAATGTTTTATATTTTTCCAAATTGGTTTGGGATTATTCCTGTCTTGTGTTTTCACTTTAATACTGTTTGAGTGCTGCATGATAAGCACAGGTTTATTTATTGACTGTTGTGGTTCACCCTGACATGGATTGTGTTCATGAGTGGAGCTCTCGCCCCAATCAATTGATAACACAATTATTTACAATAAGATGTCTCTGATGTATAGTTTGTAATACATGATGTATCTTTAGTTTTGTTAATATCAGGAAATATGAAAATAATTCATCCCCCTTTTGGATCCTTCATCCTCAATGCAAAAAAAAAAGCAACAGTAACTTGTGGATACATGTTCTAAATAGCAATTCACATCACAGTCATGTTAACTTCCTCTTAATATTCTAATCAAAGAATCTTCTTTGTGTCATGATGCTTCTTATGAGCCAACCCTCTGTTCAATGTGCAATGTTTTACATAAAGCACTTCAATATCTTTTAGCCCATGCAGCACTCCAGAAAACAAATAAATAAATACATTTTCGGAACATGAGATGAAGTTGTCTTACTTGATTGGGTAATCCTTGAATTTCTGAATGCAATAAAACACTGACACCTGCCAGGGGACAAGGCAGACACTGAGCTTGGCTCATCATGTTTATAAATATGCAAATGGGGATTGAAGCATATAAGTACAACTAGGGGAAACAGCAATATTTGTAATTATTAATGAAATTGAACACTTTTGAGAGATGAGGAATCAGGGGTCATAGTCAAAATCCCAAGCAAAAGTACTGGTATTGGTTTTGGAACACGAATGTACATCTTTCTCTATATTAGCAAATCGAATAGTATACGTCATCTGTGGAGCTAGTCCCACATTTGCCAGAAACCGAGGCTCTTTCAGGCATATCAGTAGGTAAGCATAAATCACCTACATTTTCAGATGTGGGAGAAATTATGTGTGTTAAATTATCCTTTGTTATAAATTCTGCCATATCTTTCAACAGTTTTGCCAAATTTTAAAGAGTTTGATAGCTTAAAAAATAATTCTCAAATGGGGAGAAACTGCTTTCTCAACAAACTACATCTCGATTGTCTTCAGGAAAAAAGGACTCTGTGGTCAGAGTTGAGTTCAAATGAATATGGGACAGTTTCCACTAAATCTTGCACTGCTTATGGATTTTAGGCATACCTTCAATCTGAACAATAATGCACTTTAGAGTGCACAGACTTCTTTGCTGCTAGAAGTTCTGCTGTCAGCGTATTGCAACGTATTGCACTTCTTTTTAAAAGTGAACTGTTGCAGTATCAACCCTAATGCAGGAGTCTCTTGGAATGCAAAGTATTACACGATCCTTCCAATCATTGTTTTAACCATGAATTCTACATAATTTTATAGTGTCCGTTTATAACCTTGAGGCAGCTCGTATAGGTTAAGGCTTCATGCTTCTTAGGTGAAGCTTTGCCTTTTGGAGTATTCAATATTGCATTTATTTGGTGTCGATCTTAAAGCAAACTCCTCACATATGTGGTCGACGCATTTCGGCCTTCAAAATGTCAGTCCTCTTCAGGATTATTACAAAGCCATATGTGTAAATACTCCAGAGCAGGGTGGAATCCATTCAAAAAGTAGCTCTCTTAAATGAGCGTGTATAACAGTAAACGTGTTAGATGCAGTAAAAGAAAGCAGCACTCATATTTAGGGACTGGGAAAGATTTTTATTAGCAGGCCTTGATTTGGAGCGAGAGAAGGGCAGGGAAGGGAGAAGGAAGAAAGAGGAGGAAGGTAGGAAAACAGTGACAAATGGAGAAAGCAGGGATTGACAAGAACCTACACGACTGATTTAAAGAAAGAGGAACTAGAAGGTTGTGAAACACAAAGCTAAGAGGAGGGTTCAAGACCACAAGACCACATTTCCTTGCTATGAGATGCAAGGTAGGCGTTCCCGTCCAAAAAATGACTCAAACACCTGTGCACCATAATTATCCATCTGGGTGAAAATGGTGCACGGGAGGGGGAGGGCCTTAAAAAATGACTCTAAACATGTTTAGAGTTATTTTTTAACACCTAGGTCAGGGCAGGAGTTAAGGGACCTGTGGGCTCACTTCCATGGTCTCTGACCATGGAAGCAGCCCACAGGTGCCCTTCCCTGCCCCCAGGGACACCCCCTGCCACCCTTGCCCACCCCTTGAGTACACCCATGGATAGGGGGACCCATCCCAGGTAAGTACAGGTAAGTTCAGATAAGTATATATATATATATATATTTATATATATATATATATATATATATTTTTTTTAAGTGGCATAGGGGGGCCTAATTTGGGCCCCCGACATGCCACTGTGCCCAATGGCCATGCCCAGGGAACTGAAGTCCCCTGGGCATGGCCATTGGGCAAGGGGGCATGACTCCTGTCTTTGCTAAGACTGGAGTCATTTCAATGGGGGTTGTGCACCAAAAAATGGGGCAAGTCAGGTTTGAGCCATGATTTGTGACTCAAACCTGACTTGCACCATTTTTTGACGCACAACCCCCATTTTCCCCTACACCGGTGCTGCCTGGTTTGAGTCATTTTTTTTAAATTCTGACCAGCCCGCAGCCGCCGACTAATGTCAATCCTTAAATATGGTGCCCGAACGGCACGTAGTAATGGCGTTAGCCGGCAGTTTGTTCTAATTTTCTGAGCCTATTTTGATTTTCATCAGCATAAGAGTAGCATGATTTGCACAAGATCAAACATTTTGGTCAAGTAGAAGAACCAAGATTACAAACCCAATTGCTCCTTGTTGCTCAAATGAGAATTTATCTTTAAAAGACAAAAGACAAGTTGAGTCTTGGTAAAGCAGGAACAGTTTGTTTAAATAAACATTACAGCTGGGAAAGCATTGCAGAACCAGGGTCTAAGGACTGTCTCTCAGTGTACATCAAAATGGAGTGATTTTTGAAACATTTCCCTGAGTACCACAAAGTAAGAAAAACATTCCTTTCTTGGTTAGGAATATGAACAGTTTTCATGGAGTCATAAATAAGGTCCTGATAACAAATGCAGGTGGGCCTCAACCTTGCGTAGACACAATGTGAGCCACGCGGTAATGTGTTCAGATGTTCGGCCTGAGGGGGACATGGTGGCTGTGTGTGCTGTGTTCTGATTGGCTACGTGTTCCTAACTACATGTGACATCTACATTTATGGAGTTTTTGGGAATGCACATACCCCTCTGGCCATGTGTGTGTTATTGGGGCCAATCTCCTGGGACCATGGTGATTTTGCTGTGCTTATCGGTGTGATCTGATCTAAGTTTCCTGCTTGTGCGTTTGCCTGTTGACTACCCCACCTGTGAACTGTCAGTCAGCATCCCCAGGCCTAGGTCTCAGCTCCTGCCTGATCACGTTCCTTCATGCCGGGGTTGCCGGAGAGTTCACAACAGGGGAATCTTACAATGGTGCGGCAACCTTGTTCATGTATATGAATCTATCATTGTGTGCATCAGCATTGATTACTCCAATACTAATCTACTAACTAACTACTAACATCATTTCAAGGTCTATAACTTTGCCAGCTTATCGAGACCATAACACTGGCCACCTTCTCCCCCAGAATAATGTTCAGTGTAAATTGGGTTCTAATCACACATTGCTATATTGATATGAAATGCTTCCAATGTTAAAATAAATAGGAGATGAAGAATATATTCAAAAAGCTATTGTTCAAGAGCTCAAAGTGTGTTAGCATCAAGAAGTCAGGATTAAAAACATGTCTTCTGGTTTTACAGATTCCAACATGTCCACCAAGTCACAACTGTGTGCAGGTGGCTTTCGTAGTGAGGCCAAGAGATTGCCACCCTAGAATGTTGTATTTGGAGCCTCAACTTGATTTTTAATGCAGTCCTTATTGCCAGCATATATTCCATGGTTAAAAAGTACTACCCACTAAACCACATCTAGTGGTGGGTGTGGCCCTGTCTGTTCACACCAGTGAAATATCCACCTGAATGTATGATGGAACAACTAATGCGAGAACCACACATGCCTGAATAATATAGTCGGAACAACGATCGCATTGCTCTATGCATGACTTTACCACGCATGACTTTACAATGATTTTTTGTTGTGAAAGCATGCCTAGTAAAGGCATGTGTGGAACGTCATGCGTGGTTCTAGCATGCCACCCCCTCACCCACCCTAAAAACTCAAGTACCCTGACACCCCCACCAGCCCTAAAAAAACAACAACCTGACCCCACCATCCGCACTAAAAACACAACTACCCGACCCCCTACCCACCCTGAAAACATAACTACCCCAACCACCCACCCTAAAAACATAACTACCCTGACTCCCACCCCTTTAAAAAAATGGCACCACCAGCCCTAAAAAAATAACTACCCGACCCCCACCACCCGTCCTAAAAACATAAGCACCCAAACCCTGCCCTAACAACAGAACTACCCTGCCCCCCTCACTCGCCCTTAAAACACTACTACCCCACCCACCCTAAAAACACTAGTACCCTGACCCCACCACCCACCCTAAAAAACATAACTACCCCAACTCCCCACCACCTGCCCTAAACACATAACTTCCCCGGCCCACAAACCCCCGCCCCGGCCTCTTAAAGAAAAGATGGCACCACCTGCCATAAAAACATAACTTCCCAACTCCCATCCTAAAAACCCAAATGCTACGCCCCCACCCTCCCTAAAAACACAACTACCCCAACCCCCCAACCACCCTAAAAACATAACTAAACAACCCCCACCCTCAAACCACAATGACCCGACACCCTACCACCCGCCCTAAAAACACAACTACCCCCCCACCTGCCCTAAGAACACAAGTACCCCGACCCACCCCCACCTGCCCTGAAAATCATAACTACCCCAATCCCCCACTAACCGCTCTCAAAAAGCTACTACCCTGACCCCCAACCTGCCCTAAAAACACTACTACCTGGATCCCCCCCTTCCCTAAAAACATAACTACCTCAACCCTTCCACCTGCCATAAACACATAACTACCCGACACCTCCCTAAAAACACAACTACCCGACCCTCCACCACCTGCCCTAAAACACAACTACCCTGACCCCTAGCCACCCTAAAAAGATAACTACCCCACCTACCCTAAGAACACAAGTATCCCGACCCGCCCCCACCTGCCCTAAAAATCATAACTACCCAGACCCCCACCATACCCCTTAAAAAATGGCCCAACTCCCCCAATCCTGCCCCAGACCCACTTACCTGACCACATCCTCTCCGATGCACTCTCCCTTTTCTCTGCCTTAACCACGCATGTGCATTGTTTAGGTGGTTAAGGCAGAGAAAAGGCCCTACATTGTTCTGGCAAGCGTTGTTTAGCTTGCGATGTAAACAACATCTTTGTTTTTGGGCTCATTGTTCCGGACGTTTCCCTATCCACCTTGTTGGGACCCTCTGCTATCCAGGTATTCTTTACAATTTGCTGCACGAATTGAACCTGTTGCTAAGCATACAAATGTTGTACTTTTAATTAAAGGGATAAAGGCAAATATTTTGAGGTCTTTTGTTTGGATCCTTAGGCAGTAGGTGTATAGTGTACATGTGGCCAAGATGCTTAGGAGCAGCATTTAAAAGTCTGATCAATTAGCCAGGTTTGTGATTGTGTTGACGTTGGCAAATTACTTTAAGTACAGGAAATAATTATTTCTCATTGTGATTTTTACAATGGAGGTTGCACTCTTCCATAGCAGGTAAAAATAAGGTGAGATGTATATTTTATTCAAGTTTTTGGGTGGTGATGTGACCATCTATTTATAGTTTTTGTAGGTTTTATACTGGTAGCATTTGGCTAGTTAGATACAGTACAATATGGGGGATCACAATCATAGATTATTGTTTCAGCAAATGCTGTTGTGGTTGATACCACTTATATCAGGTCATAGACTATGTTCCCCTATTTCTATTTTGAGGAAAACAAAAAAATGTTGGGTAGAAACCTTTAACTATCTCAGCCACTGGTAAATATTTGAGCTTCATTTTTGGTCATTATCTTTGCCGATCATGCCACTTCAGACAGGAACCAGCTGTATACAAATCAACCATGGCCTTGCTCTAAGAACAAAAGTAAGCGCTGTACTGCCATGCCAAGTCTCCTCTGAACAGGACCCCATGGTACCCAGAGTGGTTTTGGTATTCTTAGACCCTGTTAGTGAGGCATGTCTTGAGTTCTGAGTTCTGAATTACTTGGAGTCGCTGATAATTACTTAGAGTCACTGATAATTACTCGAGGATGATCCTCAGCCCATTGTTCTCCTGTCCACTGTGCCACCTTAGACAGGAACAAGCCATATGCAAATCAACCTCTGTTTTCAGTTTGGCCATTAAAAGTAGATGTTTGTGCTCTCTAACATTTTCCATGGTTTAAATACTTAAACAGCCTTTGGAGCAATATTTAGTACTTTCAATGTTTTTGTTCATTTGTTGAATTTTTCCTAAGAATAAGTGTATATCCTTTAGGTTAACAGTGATTCTCTCTTTTGGGACACAGTGGGCCTCATTACAACCTTGGCGGGCAGCGACCGCCGCCCCCCAAGGTTGAACAACCGTGCCGATTTCGACATCCCTGCTGGGCCGGCAGGCGGAAACAGAGTTTCCGCCTGCTGGCCAGGCGGGGATGTGGGCCGCAACATGGGAGACGGCTCCAAATGGAGCAGGCGGTGTTGCGGCCGTGCGACGGGTGCAGTTGCACCCGTCGTGCTTTTCACTGTCTGCTGTGCAGACAGTGAAAAGCAGTGTGGGGCTGTGCCAGACGGCCCCTGCACTGCCAATGCCAAAGGCATAGGCAGTGCAGGGGCTCCCAGGGGCCCCGCGACTCCCCTTCCCGCCAGCCTGTCCATGGCGGTTCCTACCGCCATGGACAGGCTGGCGGGAAGGGGACTCGTAATCCCCTGGGCAGCGCTGCAAGCAGCGCTGCCCTGGCGAATTAAACAATGTGGGATGGGTAAGTGATCTAAATGTAATATATTTATTGGTATATTTGTATTTTTTCTGGATATGTTACCTATAAATGAAAATGTATAGTTATATCCTACTGATTGTTTTGTTCTTTGGTTATGCATTTGTACATTTTCAGGTAAATCTTGTAGGTGTATTCTGTTGTAGTATGATCAATTAAGTATATTGTAGGAAGTGAGCATATCATAATGATTTTTAAATAAACATGTATTTTAATATTAAAAGATGGTGTTAGGAGTTAATAGAAACAATCTAGTTTCTAAGTTTGAAAGTAAATAGGTATACTTAGTTCAGTTTGGCTTGCAGTTGCTTCTGTAACTTCTCCTCTGTCGTTGTGCAGGTTTATTAAAATTCATGTCTAACTGTTCCACTCAGTATATTGTATGCTTAATGGTACAAGGACACTCAGGGCGTCATTTGCAAGAACCTAGCAGCAAACTGTGCCACCGGAGCGTCTTTTTTTGTTTATGCTACGGTGGTGCAGTGTGCCAGTCCATATTTACAAGGCCATGCAAAGCAACCTTGCATTTCTTTTCATGGCCTCGTAAATAAATACCGACCCCTTTCATGCATAACACTGTGTGAAAGGGGCATTCCCTGGGTGTTGCTGTGGGTGTTCCTATGCAACACCCGTGAAATCTGATGGAATCTGATACATTCCCAGAGTCCAGGAGTGCGTCAGATTCCAACGCCACCTGAGGGGTGGCATTAAAGTGGCACAAGGGGGAGAAATAACATTATTTCTCCTTGATTTTTCCTCTTTCAATGTGTGCCTCAATCTGCAGAATGTAGCACAAATAGAAAGAGGAAAACACCATTAATTATTGTCTAAGTGCAGGAAGGTGTCCCTTCCTGCACATAAATAATCACACCTGCAACGCAGGCACGCTTGCACCAAGGGTGCCTGCATTGGCCCTAGGCAGCAATTTGTGCACCAGCACAGGGGACAAAGACAGGAATGGGCCGTATCTTATAGATACAGCACATTCCTGCACTTTTGCTTTGGTGGAGGGCAGCGCAGCAAAAAGGCTGGCAGCGCTGCCCTGTGCCAAAACTTAGTAAATGAGGCTCTCAGTACTTCACTAACAGAATGATTTTTTATCGATTCTAGAATGCACATTTATCAATGCTGGATAAATTCACATGGTTAAGAATTTACAATCCTAGATAGACCTGAGAATGATCATCATCATCAAAAATGTAAAATATAATTAGCATTAACAAGTAGCCCATTAAAAAGGTGAAATAGCACTGCATCAGGAAAATCAAGTGAGGCATGGTACCAGAATGTCATTGTTAGAATATCATTTGACATAAAGATTGTGGCCCTCATTATGAACACAGCAGTAAACACCCTCGGCCGCCGTGGCGACAGTGAACAGAAGACCGCCATTGGCTGTGAACAGAAACCTGCCATATAAAGATGCAAAAATCTGAATCTGACAAAAAAGTCCCAGCCACCAGTCACCGCCAGGAACTTGTCAGTGGAAATGCAGGACCTCCGACCCTGCTGAGCAAAGAAACCCCCGCCCTCCAAATAATGATGCACAAATCACCGTGGCGGTCAGTGGAAGTCCAACGACCATTGGCGGTACAGACCGCCACGTTCGTTACCTGACACACATCCACAACACTGTAAAACACTCACAGACACACCCCACAATCCTTTGCAATGACATTTGGACAACTGATACAGAGAACTCCAGAAGCAGACACTGAAAGCCATAATACACAATGCATGCACCGAACCACACAACAGCACCTTCACCTAGATCCACACGACACACCATTCACAACACACACCATCACACCCCCCAAACACCCACGCTTCACAGAAAGAGAGCTAAGGACCATGGTGGACAAGATACTGAAGGTCGAGCCACAATTATTCGGGACACAGGTCCAGCACACACCCATCGCCAGAAAGATGGAGCTATGGCAGACAATAGTGAACAAGGTCAATGCAGGCAGTGGGACACCATCCACGCACGAGGGACAACATCCGCAAGAGACGGAATGACCTGTGCTGGAAGGTGAGGTCCATGGCATCCCGACACAACATTGCAGTCTAGAAGACTGGGGAAGGACCTTCACCAACACCACCCGACTACACTGATTGGGAGGAAAAGGTACTGGCCATCCTGCACCCTGAGGGCCTCACTGGACTCACTGGAGGAATGGACTCGGTAAGTCGTCTACAATTACCCCATATCCATCACACCTATAATGCATGCACCATCCCACCCCTCCAACAGCCACGAGGACCACTACCCCACCCAGGCCACAATTGCAACATCCAGTCACCCTGCATGCCCACAAACCCACTAACAGTCCCACATCCCTCCCCCTGTGAACAGCCACCAACCCCTGCAAGGAATCACAAAGGCACTACACCACTCACAATGCACCTCCACATCCTAAGCAAAATGCAATGCAAACCTCACAAAGGCACCCTGCATCGGCCCAAAGTATAAAACCTGAACAAAACAGCCCAGCCCTGTGCACCCCGACCAATCATGCAACTGTAATAGACATGTCCATTCCCCCCAACAGGCACCACCAGCCATGCCACCCTGATGGACAGGGAAGGGAGTGGCAGTGCCCCACATGGAGATAGAGGCACCTCCCAGGACACTGGAGAGGGAACCCTGGACAGTGAGGAACCCCCTGGCCCCTCACACAGTCTTGGACTGTCACCATCCAGCAGCCCCACCCAGGACACCACTGACAAACCTACCACCCAGCCAACAACATCAGCCCAGGGCAACCACCCCAACACCTGTGTATCCAGGCCACAGACTGGTGGAACACATGGACAGAGGCCATAGTCATCCCCTACCAACAGGCAGGAAGACGATAGCCCCAGTACAAGTGGTACCGCCAGACCTGTGCAGGGAACACAGGCACAGGGGGCTAGGCCCAGTGGGAGGGCATCACTGGCCCAGGGGGGAGGCTACAGGATGGATGCTGCAGCCCAGGACGTGATATCTGAGGTCCTGAGAGCACACCACCATACCCAGGACAGATTGGCCTAGATTGTTTCCACCCTGGAGCAGAGTCAAGAGATGCAGGTAGCACACCACCAAGAGGCCATGGAGCAGTGGAAAGTGCACAATTCCACCATGGCCACCATAGCAGGTGCACTGCTGCACCTTGTCCCAACCCAGTCTTAGGCCCCCACAGACCAGGAAGCCCCTACTACAGGCCAAGATACAGACCTGCCAACAACATCAGCAGCAGCAACTGGACTTGTGCCACCATCTCAGGACACACATGAGACCTGCATCTCAACCCGTACAGGCCAACACCATGCACTCAAATGGTCCCTCAGGCCCAGATATGGCACAGGAACACCTGCCAAGACCAAGGGCCCTTCAAAGAAGTGACTCTGACAACAACTGTCCTCCAAGTGTGCCACTGTACCACCGTCCACACTGTGTAATAACAACCCCAAAAACTGTAAATGATAGATGGACATACCACCACTGCCAACAAACGCTGCGACCATGTAGCCAGTATGGACATCCACCAGTAGCCCACTCCCATCACTGTAAACTGCACAATGTCATCCCTGCAGCAAATAAAACACCTGTTCACCAGTGTCAATGTCCCCTGTCATTATGTTGGAACAAATTAAAGTGTACTTGCAATAGTCTTTGAAAGGAATTTCACCCCACACATAACATGTGGTTGTGCCAACAGAATTGTCAAACAATTTGTTCATAATGTTAAATGTCTCATGCAAACCTGGTCACAGTGACAATGTCTATAGACGCAAAACCCCCATAGAGGAGAAGGCACACTGACAGTATGCTGCACAGACAGCAACATCATCGAATAGTCCTATATATTTACTGGAAGTAAAGTTGTATCAGTTGGTTCCTGGAATGCACATCTTCCCCCTCCTCATCATCACCATAACTCTCATCCCCTCCCTGAGGAACTGGTCTGGATATACAGCACCCACCTCCTCCAAGAGGGGGATAGATTTCCTCACAGCCACGTTGTGCAGCATGCAGCAGGCCACCACTATTCGACACACCTTTTCAGGCTCATAGGCCAGGGATCCCCAGAGGTATGGAGGAATCTAGCCTTCAGGAGACCTATTGTGCTCTCTATCACCCACCTAGTACTTCCATGGGCCTAATTATAATTCCTCTCTGCATCTGTCCTATGATTCCTCACTGGTGTCAGGATCCAGCGCATGTTGGGGTAGCCAGAGTCACCTAAAAAAGTGGGACAAACAGGACTGTCACTGACAAGCCTGGCTGTCTTCTATGTGCCAAAAAGTGTCAGACACACTTACGTATGATCCATCCTCTGTCCCCTTGTAGTTGTTCCATCTTGTGTGGCACACTACTATTCCTCAGCACAAAGGAATCATGGACTGATCCAGGGAACATGGCATTCACATGTGAGATGTACTGGTCTGCAGTACACATCAATTGAATGTTCATGGAGTGAAAGTTCTTCCTGTTTCTGCACACCTGTTCACTGACTCTTGGGGGGATGAGAGCAATGTGGGTGCCATCGATGGCACCTATCACATGGGGAATGTTGGCACAGGCATAGAAGTCTGACTTGATGGCAGGGAGTTCAGCACTTTGGGGAAAACTCACATAGGACTGCAGGTGTCGTACAAATGCATTCAGGAATCTGGACAGTATAATGCTGGACATGGGCTGTGAAAAACCTGCACCCATACCCCCTGTCACTTGAAATGAGCCTGTGGCCATGAAATGGAGCACCTGCACTTCAATTGAGATGGCATGCTGATTCCGATTAACCGGTCTCAGTGCTGGATCCATTAATGCAAAAAGTTCATGAATAGGAGCATGGTTGAGTCTGTAATGGATAATGATGTGACGCTCCACCATGGTCCTCAAATCAACAAGTGGTCTGTACACCGATGGGGCCCTCCCTCGCCACAAGGGTATGTATCTAGGAGGAGTTGAGAACACATGTGAGGAACACACATACATCTGCCCACAATGTTTCCTATTCAGCACTGCTGGCAGACAAGTCGACAACACATATGCATAGTAGGTGTGAAACTGGAGTAGCATGTCCTCAATGATACATCAGGAATGTTGTGATGATTAAATGAATATTTGTTAATGCATATGGGGGCTGGGGAAAATAGGTCCTGCATGGGGCACATGAGGATTTAATAACTGCGTAGTAAAGGCCAAAATGTCTGCCCCCTGTAATCCAGTAATGTTATAGTGGAAGTGACCTTATACCACTAGCGGTTGACGTAATAGCGTAAGGCAGGGTTCACCGCTGTGCGACCATTCATTGGTTAACATGGTTGTCAATTGTGAATCTTAGCATATCATAATCGCCACCGATGGTGACGATGCACACTGCCGCAGTGAGTATGCTAACTCGTCACCCCAACTTCACTTGACTCCTGGATTTTGTGCATTCAGGTACTCCTTCAGTGTGCTGCTGGGTCCTGCCTCTGGTCATGGAAATGGCACTTGTGGCAGGGGAAGGGCCCCGGCCTTCACCAGCGAGGAATTGGAGAAGCTCATGGACAGGGTCCTGCCCCTGTACGCCAAGCTCTACGGTCGACCAGAGGTACAGGTGAGTAGGTGGATTGGGGGTCATGGATGTGGGTAATGGTGGTAGATGGCTGTAAACATGTGTGCAAGTTTCACACTGTACAGTCCTGGGTTCCTGACATGCTTCGTGTGTGTGTGCTGTTATGCTGTTGTAAATGTCTGTCCCATAGTGGACGTATAGCCAGCTGTATGTAATGGCCATTGTCTGACCTCTGTGTTCCTTTTTCTGTGTGTCCCATAAAGGTCAGAGCCCATCAGAAGAGGGGGCTGTGGCAGGCCAGCGCCAGGGAGGTGCGGACCCTGGGGGTCTACAACCGGCAGAGCACCCATTGCAGGAAGCGGTGGGAGGACCTGCGGCGCTGGGCGAGGAAGATCTGCGAGGGCCAGCTGGGGAAGTCCTCGCAACGAGGAAGGGGTGGCCGTCGGGTACTGAACTCCCTTATGCGATCATTCTGGCAGGGGCAAATCTGGACCTGGATGGGCGCTTGAAGGCTGCAAAGCAGACACAAGGGGGTGAGCACATGAACCATCGTATGCCCCCTTGATGGATGTGTGAGTGTGCTGTGGTATGTATGCTGTCTACTGGCAGGGACTCTGACTGATGTCCTTTTACGTAATGGCCCCCGTGGGGAGTTGGGTTGTAAGGGTAAGGTCTGCAGTACTTCAGGTCCTTCAGTGCTGTGGGGAATGGCTGTAGAGCATAATTGTGGCCACTAGTCAGGGGCATAGCCATGTGTATAGCTGTAGGTGCTGCCTGGTGGAATATTTGCAGGGTGGGTGTATGTGTGAACCACTTATGTACCACCATTCAGCTATTTACAATTGTCTCTCCTGTTTTGTCTCCCCATCCCTGTTCTCTTGTGTTGTCTGTTTACATCAGAATCATCTGGCGAGGGAGCTGTGGCACTGGCGAGTGGGGATGCAGTGGCCCACGGTTCCACGGAGGCAGAGTCGCCCGACGCTGATGGGACCAGTGGATTGGAGGGGAGTACCATTGGGGAGGAAACTACCACTGGAGGTAGTGATTCTGATACCTCCTCCAATGGGAGATCCCTGGCGGTGGCGCACCCTAGTGGGCCCACCCATTCTGTGTCATCTTCCGCCACCCCCCATACCATCACCGCCCTCCCATTTGCTCCCCACCGAGTTGCCTGTGCCCGCTCACCCAGAAGGGTGGGCGTCTCCTTCGCACGGGCACCTCCTCCCCTGCCCCAGTCAGCCCTGCTGCCCACACAGAGGAGGCTATTGACCTCCTGAGAACCATCTCTGCAGGGCAGACAACCATCGTCAATGCCATCCAGGGGCTTGCATCAGAGGCGCAGCAGACCAATGCCTACATGGATGGCATTCACTGTGCTGTGTCTGACCTACAGAGCTCTTTTCAGGCTCTGGCCTCCTCTTTGATGGCAGCCAGTGTCCCTGGTCATTCCGTCCCCCCTCCAACCACCTCTACCCCTTCCAGCACCCCACTCTATTCACCCATCGCAATCACACATTCTGTCATGCAGGCACACACCTTAACACACAAGAAGCACACTTCAAAACACAAGCACCACACTTCCCACCACAGGCATACACACAGCCAACATACACAGGCACACACACCAACATCCACTTACCCCAATGTGTCCGCATCTTCCACCTCCCTGTCTCTCCCCTCTACATGCACACTCACAGGCACTGCACCCTCATTCAATGTTGCTGACCATATTCTTGCAGTCACCACAAAATCAGACATCCAATCATGCACCCCAGATACCACACCTGCACTCACCACAACCACTTTAGTTGACACGTGCAGCATACTCACTAAACTTGCTGACACCCATACAACATCCATGTACACTGGCAGCCTGTCTTGTCCCACTATGTACACCCCCCTCCTCCCAAAACACTCAAACGCTCCAAAACACCCACCCAACACACATCCACCACACCTCAGCATACTGTACAGTCACCTGCACCCACGTCACACACACCTACACCTGTCACGACCACTCCCTCTACCTCCACTCCCACGCCTTCCACCAGGTCCACCCCGATTGCCCCTAAAAAACTTTCCCTATCCTATGTTGACCTATTCACACCCACTGGTCCACCCCGTCTCGTCCCTAAACGTGCCCACCTCCTTGCCCTGTCCACTCCTCCCACGTAACAGGCCCCCATCCGCCCTTCCCATTCCAGAGCTACCTCTCCTGTGAGCAAGAGACCGCGTGCTGGCCCTGGGACATCTGCCGCACCCCAGGCCAAGTCTGCTCTACCAGCTTCAAGGTCCAGTCTCAAGCCCCTTCCACATCCAAAACGTAAAGACAAGCCCCCCCTTCCAGTTATAAGTCCCCACCACCTCCTGCCCCTGTTCCCTGAGGTGCCTGGATGTCCCATTCTTACCCCATGAGGTGGAGTACCTTTGCACTTGTGGGAGTCAAGTTGGGGCCATTTAGGCCCATCAGACCATGAACTATGGACTGGCCTTTGGCCTTATGTTGCACTTCTGTTGCTCATTGAGCTGAATTAAAATTTGTGTGGCCAGTGTTGTTTTTGGCATACTCTGTATCCGTGGTTCATCGTTTCTTTGGTTGGGGGTGTTGGGCACATGTGTTTACTTTGGGCAGGTTGGATTTGCCATGTGTTGGGTAAGTACCTCTTGCTGTGGGGTTTATGGCTTGTGCTGTTGTGAAGGGTTGTGGGTGCATTGCGGGGTTATGTAACTGTGCCGGCTCTTCCCTTGTTTAGTAAGTTGCAGTATCACTGTCATCGCCATCGTCTTTGTCAGCAGTCTCGGTTGTGGAGGTATATGGCAAGGGTGGGCTCTGCCGTCGATGTCGGCACTCCTCTGCTGACGGTGAGTGGTTTTCAGGCTACCAGTTTTTAAGGTTTTAGAGTGACCCCTGACCTGCTTTTAAGGTCAGAGCTCACTCCACACGCCGCGCAGCTCCACCAAACTGTGCCCGTGCCCTTTACCCCACCCTCGCTGCTGCCGCGAGTTTGAAACCCTACACCACCCGCAGGTACCCGTCTGCGCCTCATCCCTGGTGTCTAGTGGGTTTCCGTAAGTATTTTGTGTTTGTTTTGTATCTATCTTTGTTTTGTGCAATAAGGTTGTGGTTGAATCTATCTTGGAGGCGGGGGCCTATTTTCTGTTTAAATTTGGCCACCTGAATTTTTTTTAAAAGGTTTGGCTTAAGGTTTTGACAGCAGCATGTAAAATCTGGATAAAGGTCCGACGTGTCTTAGGGTTGCCATACTATAGCAGTATGGCTCCGATTTCGGAAGCTCTGGGAAGCTGTCTTTAAAGTTTAGCTCTGGTGCGCAACCAGCTATTGAATGAATTAATTTAAGTGGGAGTATAGTCTTAACAATGTCCAGTGATTAAGAAGTCCCCTCCAAGGCTTTTTGGGTCAGTGAGACTTGAGTGTTCTGGTTCGATACACTCATAAGTTATGTCCTGTACATGAGGGTCAATGAAGAAACTGTTGCCTTGGATGAAAAGGGCTAGTGGTGGGAGGGGGGCTAATGCCCTTTGGTCGGGCCCGCCCTGTCTCTGCCAGGTTCAGCTCGGCCCGCTGCCTAAGTGGACCATTTATGAGGAATAAAAATAAAAAAAAAGGTAGTTACTGTAAATATGATCAGCAGCAATAAAATTGACATTATGGGGGTTATTACAACTTTGGAGGAGGTGTTAATCCGTCCCAAATGTGACAGTAAAGTGACGGATATACCATCAGCCCTATTACGAGTCCATTATATCCTATGGAACTCGTAATACGGCTGGTGGTATATCCGTCCCATTTGGGACGGATTAACACCTCCTCCAAAGTTGTAATAACCCCCTATGTCTGTAAAGCACTCATAAAGCCTCATCATTCACAAACACACGTGTCTCTGAAGCCTTATATCTGTGTGGGTTTATGTGTAATATCTCTACAGCTGCAAATAACTCATCACATGAAAGACAGGAGACTCTGCATTCGTAATGAGTCTACAGTAAAACTACACTAGTTTGGGTATAATAGAAAAATACTAAACTCACACCAAAAGTGTGTGTTCTCTTTGTGAATAAGGCCCTCAGAGTGGCTCCAAAAAGGTAAGGTATGTGTGGGGATCTGCTGCTCTCCTGGCAGCCTCTGTGAGCTCAAAGATTCTCCTGGTGGTATCACTCCTCTCCTTTGTGTTCAACCAGACAAATATGCACATTTTTATTACAAACCCAAGACTTCAGGTGTGCTACTCTCTTGCCACATAATTGTCTCTGATGCAGCTAATGGTATTCCCTTTTCTGTATCATTTCTCCTTGTTTTATTTCTTTAACCAAGAACCAGTTGGTGCACAGTGTGGGAGCCCAAATATGTGCAGCAAGGCTGGCTCTGCACCTGACACTTCCCTTGCAGCAATTATTGGGGATTCCTTTTTCTCATTTGTTTTGCTGCTTACGCTGGAGTGTGTCATCTGTTTTTCCTGCTCGTATTTCTCTTGCTTGTGCTCCTCAAACATCCCCATTCACTCCAGACACAGGGAGCAGTGGTGCAGTGGTGGCCTGGGAACATGACACAGTCTGTGTTAGTTGTTATCCCAGGTCACTAGCCCTTCTCTGGAGATGTTTTGCACAGAGGAGTTTGATGTGCTCAAGGTAGAAGGATCCCTGAGGGCACTGAGCCAACCTGAGGGTTAAGAAGGTGGTGGTGTGTGCCCAAAAATGTGAAATGGCATGCGGGTGCTGGTTTGGTTCCCACCAGGGCACCAGCCCTCCCCAGGGATGTAACTCTTGACCCACTGAAAGACCTGGGAAAAACACAGCATGAAAGTGGCTAACGAAACCTAAGCCTGTTGAACATAAATATTTCGTTTTTTGTTGTTGTTTTGCTCCGGACGGCATACTCCAGCCAATAAGAGTGCTTGTTTAGGGCATCCTAGCCTCTAAATTTGTATCAATCTTCTGGAGCGTATTTTTGGTTGCTCTCCTTCTAATGATAGAGAACTGAGGGACTTTCCCTCGCAACAGCTTTGTTGCCCAGGGTGTGCAAGGTGAAGCACCCTACAGCACCAAAAGCAGCCCCACTGCATGACTCTCAGGATCCACAAGATCTTGGTCAGTTTACCTGTGTGTCTTAAATCAGTATGGGTACCTCTTCCTAGGGCAGCGCCAGCCAGAATTGGCCCCTCAGCGGCGAGCAAGGGACCCACATCTGGACATACCCTAGGCACTTAGGGGTCACATAGCAGTACCACAAATCAAAATGATGAATGGACTGTTTAGCCCTTTCAAACACCCACCCCCAGTCACAGATCTGGGTTAAATCCATTGTTATTTTGCTTACCACGTCAACCCAGTTTGGACCCAGCCATATGCAAATCATTCTTTACCCCACTCCCCATGAGAAATGTCCTACCCGAATTGCCCGGTCATGTCCTCTCTGAACTAGAAACAAGCATCCTGGGACTGGTTTTGGAGTATCACCACTCATTAGCCAGGCTAGCTTGAATCCAGGTGGTGCAGCGAGCAAAGGATCCACATCTGGGCATACCCTAGCCACTTAGGTTGCACATAGCAACACCACAAAATAAAATGATGGACAGAGTGTTTAAACTTTTCGACAGATCTGGGTTTAGTCTATCGTTGTTTTGCCCATCACATCACCCCAGTTTGGACCCAGTCATATGCAAATCAGTCTTGATCCTGCTCCCCATGGGAACAGTCCAGCCCAAACTGCCAAGCCAGTTCCTCCCTGGACTGGAAACAAGTATTGTGGGACTGGTTTTGTGGTATCACCCCTCATCAGTCAGGCTTGCTTGAATCCAAGTTGCACAGCGAGCAAGTGATCCATGTCTGGACATACTCTAGCCACTTAGGGTGCATATAGCAACACCACAAAATAAAATGATGGACAGAGTGTTAAATGTTTGAAATACTGACCCACAGTCAGAGATCTAGGTTTTATCCATCATTATTTTGCTTGCCACATTACCCCAGTTTAGTCCGAACCATATGCAAATCAGTCTTGACCCTGCTCCCCATGGGAACAGTCCAACCCCAGCTGCCAAGCCAGGTCGTTCCTGGACCAGAAACAAGCATCCTGGGTTGGGATTCAGGGTATCACCCTCACCAGCCAGGTTAGCTTGAATCCAAGTGGCGCATCGAGCAAGGTACCCACATCTGGGCATACTCTATCCACATAGAGTTTTGACACTTTTCAAACACTCACCCACATTCAAAGATCTGGTCCTGTAGCCAAGAGTCCACAGGATCTCTACAGGTACATGTCCCGTGTGTCTCTCCACTCTAGGCAGGAGGTCAGCTTCCAGTGGTCCTTCCTTCTTCTGCAATGGTAGAATCAACTCTTTTTTTGCAACAGTTCTCTCCTGGGCATTGGCACCACCCCTTAATGTGACTTAAAACTGGTTCCTGTTCTCTAAGAATTCAAAAGGAGTCCTTGGTATTGCTGGTGCCAGAGACCGGCCTGCTCCCCTTTTTCACAGTGAGAATGGTATGACTAGGATTGTGATGAGGGTAAGAGTTATTTATTTTATGTAGAATTAGTTGCCCCTCTTTCTCTACCAGTTAAAGGCTTAATAACATCAAAAAGGGGGCTATTATCTGAGGGAGTCTTTGACTGACCTGCTGGTCAGCAGAATAATTTACTTGCCACAGCAGTGTAGTTCAAAGCCCTAATCCCATTAAGGGTAGGCCCAGGAAAATGCTCCAAAACCTAAGGATTAAGAAGGAGTGATAATCAGGCTAAATTATTAATATTATAGTTATGCTCTGGAGCTTGTTCTAGAAGTGACTTTAATCATGTCTCTATGTTAAGACAATGAGGAATTACCATATTGTCACAGCATTCACCTAGAGACTGACTACAGTAAAGCAGAATTACAGTAAAGCACTAAAGAATGACACTCTAGCAAACTTGGAGATATCTCTTTCTGGATGACAAATTAGATTATAAGGCTTTTACAGGCCATAATATTTTACTCAAGGTCCCATAAGTGACAGGTTTTTGTGAGTAGATACTGGGTCAAGTTAAACAGTTGTCTGACTAACTCGGTCTGAACATGTGTGCACACTTACAATCATGTAGCTAGCACAAAGTGTCTTCCCCTTAGCTGTGCAACAGCGGGCCATATTTTAAAATATCCACTGGCAATTATTATTGAATGCTTTTTACAAATGCTTCTGGTGAGTCTAGGTCTGGCAGAGAAGGTCATATCAGAGGTCAAAAACAGATATCTAATGGGGTCTAGGGGTTATCATTCAGTCTCACATTTCAGTATTAAACCTCCTTCATATCATGGCAAAATCCCTTGTATGTAATTTCTGCAGGGGCATATTAGGCATTTCCTGCATCTATATATCACAATGTACTCCACATAGAATATTGTGTTAAATGCACTACAATATTGCCTTTTAATCATTAAACATAATATACAATTCCAAATAGAAATCAAAATATTTAATTAATCTGGTTGTTATTTTTAATGTCCACTAATGATGGTCACTCTGATGAACAATGGCTAAAACACACTGATGTAATTGATTCAGAATGCTTTCAAAGCTGTTCTGAGTTGAGGTGATTTTTGAGTAGTCTACAGTTAGATGCTTGTTTGTGGTCTGTGATCTATGGGTTGTGGAAACATTGAATATGATACCTTTTAACACATACGCTTAGACATTTGGGCCCATATTTATACTTTTTGAAGTTAAAAAGTTTAATGCTGGCTACCGCCATTGAAAACGCACCAGCCGGGCATCATATTTAAGGAATGACGGTAGCCGGCACTGGGACCTGGTTAGCATTAAAGTAAATGACTCTAACCGCGCAGCGGAGGCGTAGGGAAGACTGGGGTTGTGCGTCAAAGAATGGTGCAAGTCAGTTTAGAGTAAAAAAAAAATGACTCTAACCAGACTAGCGTCATGTTTTGACGCACAACCCCCATGGAAATGACTCCTGTCTTAGCAAAGGATAGGCGTATAGGAGGGAGTACAGGGAGGCCTCATTCTCCCAGAAATTTTCTGCTGGGCCAACAAACTTAAACCTTGGCCACATAAAAGTGAAAAAGACAGGAAAGATGAAAAATACCCGCACCTCGTCCGTTCTTTTTGTCAAGGCATACATGAATAGTTCAAAATCTGAATATTTAGACAGCTGCAATGTAACATGGTAATCACAGAGCAGAAAAAAACAAGAAAACAAACAATAAGCAAGCATTTTCAAGGCAAAAAGACCTGGCCTTAATGTGGTAACACATGAAAACACTTGCATGCAGAATTGGTATTGGTGTTTGCAGGAGTTTGCTAATATAAAGACTAGAGCTACTGGTGGTGGTACTAATGCTAGTTTTTTTTCTCAGCGTTATAAATAATAATTGGAGTACCAGTATTCCTCAGTACCTGAGCTGAAAATGGTATAACACTAAAAGTGGTTCTGTCAAACAAATTCAAATGTATTATCGATTCAAAGGCGGGGTTAAAATAATCCTATTGTACACAAAGACAGACAAAATAAAACTGAAGGATTATTTTTCTATCATAAACTTCATATCATACTACATTGTTCATAGTATAAATACAACAGGGGGCTCAGGGTGAAGTGCAAAAAGTGCTTATGCAGTGGATAGTGGTGCACATACAATGACAACTGATGATTTAGATATATTCAAGATAACCTTGTTCAAATTTCTATATTCAGTGTCTCTAAAGTAAGGGTGGTAAAATAGATAACAACCCTTCTTACCCATTTTTGTGCTAACCTTGTCCACACTTTAGTGTGTGAAAGTGCAGGCACTGATGCCCTGTAGTATCTACACCTAGTGCCAGGGTCGCACATTTTAGGTAATGATGTAATTTGTTTTGCTTTCTAAGTGTGCTCATTAGAAGACCCTTTGTGGGTCATTATGACCCTGGCAGAAGGCAGAGAAGCGGCGGTAAGACCGCCAACAGGCTGGCGGTCTTTTTTTCCTGTATTATGACCATGGCGGTTACCGCCATGGTCATCCGTCACTTCTCCGTTCCGCCCGCTGGGCTGGAGACCTGGGTCTCCAGCCCGGCGGCCGTCACAATGCCGCTGCCGGTATTTTGACCCGGCTTACCGCTGTGGATTTCCTGCGGTAGGAACTGCCATGAAATCCATGCCGGTAAGCACTATCAGTGCCAGGGAATTCCTTCCCTGGTACTGATAGGGGTCTCCCCCACCCCCCACTCACACCCGACTCCCTCCCCTACAACCCCCACCACCCCTGCCACCCCCCAAAGGTGTCAGGGCCCCCCTCCCCACCCCGACCCCCAACATCACATAACTCACACACACAAGACACGCACGCAGGCACCACCAACACACACTCGCACACACACCGACATACATGCCTACATCCACACGCTCAGTAAGACATGCACACCCATGTACAAACATACACGCACACATCCATACAGACATACATACAGACATACACGCACTCATTCCCACAACACGCAACACCCCCGCAAGCATACATGCACTCACACACCCCCTCTACATACACAGACGCACACCCCCATGCACACACACAACACACAACACCCCCCCTCCCCTAACGGACGATCGACTTACCTGTTCCGTCGATCCTCCAGGAGGGGACGGGAGTCATGGGGGCAGCTCTGCCGACACCACACCGCCAACAGAACACCGCTACGCCGAATCACAGGACGTGATTCGCTGGGCGGTGTTCTGTTGGCGTGGCGGTGGAGGTGGATCAACCTTCACTTCCCCGCCGCCCGCCAGTATGGCTGTTGGCGGCTCTCTGTCCTAAAAAGGACGGAGAGCAGCCAACAGTCATAATACGCCGAGCGGCAAACCGCCACTACTGGCGGTCCCTCGGCGGTCTTGTAAAAAGACCGCCGAGGTTGTAATGACCACCTTAATTTTAGCTAGATGAAAGGAATAAGCTGCTCTGAGTCTCCCACACAGATGCAGCCCTGCTTACTCCGACCTCCATCATGCCAAGAAGTATAACCTGTACTGGCTTCCAGACACCTAACACCAAGATATTGGGGTTAGACTGTCTCAACTGATCTGTCAGACAATTCTCCACCTATGCCCTCTTTAGTATAGTAGTAGATACAGATAGGAGTACGCAAATATTAGCAACAATTGCCATGGTTTAATTGTTTATATTTTTCACCCTTGTAAAAATGATGGTAACCACAGTATGTCTCATCTTTCTAAAAATCACAGCACATTCTTTTTTAGAAGAATGCAATAATTAAAAAAAATGTTTTAAAATGTTTTTGTATCCTTCTTGTGTTTACCTTGGTGTGTACAGTAATGACTAACAAAAGGGTCAGATTTGTTTCCATGGATTCCTTGAGAATCACAGTGTCATGTTTGAGGTTGCCAATAACATTTTTCCCTGGTCTGTTTGGGGGTTGTATGTTGTACTGTGAGCTAGCTGGGATACACCAACAACACATACTGATGGTATATATGGAATGGGTTCTATAATGTGAAGTCAGTCTTGGTCAAATACACAGCCCCGCTATAGTTGTAGGAACCGTGTAACAGGGCATCATCAACGTTTTAGGCCAGACTTATTCAACGGGTGTCCTGAGTAATTTTCTTATGTATGCCCACGGCTCTGTTTTACCTCTACATGGAGATGTCTGTTGTGAAAGGGATATATGCTCCTCAGCATAAAAGGAAGCATCTATTAATGTATGTAGGTTGTTCAAGCTTGATCCTTTAAAAGGATTACCACAATACATGGCGCAAGTAATTGATATTCCTGTTAACTGTAGACAGGCATTAACAGCACATTGAGCCACATTTGGACTTGTCCTTGGCAGCCAAGATGTTACCTTTGTGACTGAGGCACACAAAGCTTATAAAAGCAAAATGTTTTGTTTCTAGGTTAATTTTTCTGCAGACAATACTAATACACAAACATTTCATTAGTACACTGAAGCTGCAGTACAAGGTCAATATAGATCCTATGAATATTTAAAAATACCATCAACATATCAGGAACATCAAAATTGGTTTTCAGGCGCCCTTCCATATGCATTACAAAATGTAAGACTGGGGCAACTTGGCCAGTTTTAGCCGGCTACATACCACATCCAAATGTAAAACTATTAAATAATGTTGAGCTTTGTGATCCTTACATACATTTAGCTACCCTGTATCGATGTTTAATGCAGTTTGAAATGTGTACAATAATGACTTTCCCAACAAAGGCTGTTCAAGCTGTGTAGCCACAGTTAGCTGTACCTGCAATTATTCTTGTTACCATTAATGCCATTATTGATAAAATATCCAACAAATAGGAAGAAATTCCATTTTGGATTGGACAAAAAACAGACTAGCTTGAAGCTGTGTTTCCACATATGGGTCTGCAAGAGAAATTTAGAATTCTCACTATGTCTACCACTTGGTATGGTTCCTCCAGTTGAAGACTGCACAACTTGTGGTGCTGTTTTTGGTGCTGTTTTTGCTGACGTATATATGGTAACACATGATATCCAATCAATTGCTGTTTTGACTGAAGTGCCAAAACAAATTGAAGATGAACACGGGCAGCCCCTGCCCTGGATTTGGGGATGAAAATGATGGAAAATTTTGCCACAATATCCTCAATGATTTTATTTAATAATAAAGGGAGTTTGCATCATTGGCCATCCGCCAGAATATTTTGGCAGTCGCTCCTGTGAATCAGGAATTAGTGCTACCTAAAATAATTTCTGACACCCTTGCATCTATACGCAATGATAATTTGGGAACAAGGCCTGATACGCAACAAGTTAAAAAAATTCTGAGCCAGATACCACCAAGCAAACACCTGAGTCTTCCAAAAAAACAATGGGATACAATTAATAAAAAAGAAAACCAAGAAACATAGTTTAAATCCCCACAACAAGAGTCCACTGAGAAATGTTACAATTTGCATAAATATGATACACGTACACAGCCTGATTGGTATCAAAGACAGGAAGAATATGTGAAATCAAAAAAGGACTCACAAAGCTCTTCTGACATCATCATAAAAAAGAAAGTGAAACATCAAAAACCACGATTAAAAAAAAAGAAAGTGGCAGGAATGTCTCATAAATATGCCACAAATACAGACTATTTTTCTTCTGAACAAGAAATGGGTGAGAACACTGCTTGGCAGCACTGTAGAGCGCACAATAGTTCACAAGACTCCTCGAGAGTTTCTGACGGCAGGATTTACTAATGATTTAATTCAAGTTGAAATTCCAGATTAGCGGCTCAACCCTCCACATGGATTTTTTGATTTAAACATCCAAATCGAGGGCAATATAGTCCATATTGTTAAAACTATATTCTAGTGACACTTGTCTAATGTGGATGAGATTCTCTTGGCTGAGGTAGATTGGCCGCATAAGTTTGTTGGAGGAGTCCCACAAGGAGAGGAAGTCATTTTACCTTCCTTCTCTAGTTTTCTTCCTGAGGAAGTTAAATAAGGGTATACCACAACAAGGGCTCTTGTGTGAGCCCCTGCCTTATATCACAATCAAGCAGGCTGGCAAGACTCACCTTATCACATCATACCTATAAGGCACATCCCGCAAGCACAACAACAATACCCTATTAAACATGAAGCTAAACCCCGGGTAATGAAAGAAACAAGACACTGATTTATAAAAACACAGCAAAGTTTGATAACTTTTTAGAGTCCTTAACCATCAAAATTCACTAGAGGGTACCGGAGGCACAGATTTGAGAAATTATATATAACTTTTATATCATCTGCAAACAAGCATTGGCCAACAAAATTTTGAAAACTTTTGAAATTTTGGGAAGGTTAGTTCAACATCTCTGGCCCGTGTTGGGCGACCATGTCTGACAGGACAGAGGCTTAGGGGCCAGAAATGATACTTCGGGCAGTTACCTGGCCACCAGAGCATTTTAGAGCAATCCATACTTTACAGGATGACTGCCATATGTGATAATGGTGTCTACAGGAACAAAAGGCATCCTTGTCAGGGGTGTTGGGTCAGACAGCCCATCAAAGTTGTCTTCCCCTTTGAAGCATGCCTCTACGACAACTTCCCCCTGAGTAGTCATTCCGGCAGAGGAGGTGACACCTCAGTGCTGCAGCACTGCCTTTGTTCCTGAGCCTGGGAGTCATTCACACATCTCCCCAGGTAGGCGGAAAGCTGTCTGTGTGTTTGCCTTTGTGAGGATACTGGACGAGCAGAGCACAGAGTGTCAACTTTCTAAAAGTTGCCTACGTTTAATAGTGATTCTAATTTCAACACGCACATCAGGTTGCATTTGATGCCACAATTAATTTGATACTTACATGATCCAGTTTGGTAGTCCCAGTCAAAAGTTAGCCAAGTTGGGATGCTACCTGGTAGCTCAGTGTTAGTCAATGGGGCTAGCAACTCTACCCACAGCAAAATGACAATTTGGAAGTGTTGTTGCTAGGAGATATTGTAAAACGTATGTCCTACTTAACCAAAAAATGCTACTTGCCATAGGACTCTATAGGCCTTTCTTAGTGGAAATATATGGTGTCTCTGCCAATTGGGGTATGTCAAATTCAACATGCAATTTGTATGGAGTTAAAACACAAATACTAAGGTCTGATTATCAGGCCTCACTGCACTCCCAGAGTTGAAATACCAGCAGCAAATGTTTAAGATGGGAGAAAATGTAGGGAGAAACCTGAAAGAAGCCACTGGCTTTATGTGTATATCACTTTTAATACAGGTGAAACAGCATTTCTATTCTAATGCAGAAATGCGTGTTGCATTGACAGAACATTTTTGACAGTTTAACCACCTGTCTTGCAGGAAGGTCCATTGGCTCAGGGGAAGTGCACAATTGTTGTTTCTCCCATTTCTGTCTTAGAAGCTGTTAGAACGGTGAGCATTCCTAATGCCAAAGGCTTAAATCCACAACAGATACAATGGGACACTTCTGTGACACTACTGATGCAGAATACGTTTTCAGCCCTACATTATGTACACAGTGCAGTGTCTTGCATGATTTAGAATGGAACCTTTATGGCTCCCTGAGGACTCCATATCAGTGTGTGACCTAATCGCTGGAATAGAATACATAAGAGTTTACTTTAAAATGTTGGGAGTTTACAGGTGCATGCAGAGGAATAAAGATGTGTGATTTACAACTCCGTGTGTGGCCTAGTAACTCAGCGGTTACCAAGCTGGGGAAGAAGCTAAAACTGGCAACAAGATAGGGGATAAGTGACCTGAAAAAGAATGTACTCTCCTGGAACGTTTGCCATAGCCCAAGTAAACTGCTGGTGCATGCCATGTGTGCCTTTTATCAAAGTCTTGAATTGACGGTTGGTGTATGTGGAGTCAAAGTACAATTCCAGTCAGTATGAATTGTGTTAATGGAAAGAGAGCTTCACAGAAAAGTCTATGCATCATTGGTCAAGAAACTATGAGTATGATTTCACAATAAGATACAATATAACACTAAAGGGAGATTCAACCAGGTTTGGAAAGCACAGTTAAAGACAATCATAAAATATCAAATAATGCTAAAGGTGGATTAACCAGGTGTAAAACAATACAAACTGAAGTATGCCAAGAATAAAGTAGAGGACTTACCAAGCCCACCAAAGAGAGTTGCTGCATCTCGGCTGATGCTGGGACCAAGCACAGGGGTTGTGCTAAAAGAGTGGCCCATATTTGCAGTGGCCACAAACATTTTCCGGGGGGCATTCTGCCTATGGAGACCATCAAGGCAGACCCCAAGGCCAGCCCATTTCAGTGTCAGGACTGGGGCATGAAGAAAACTGATCCTGATTTCCAGTCAGAGAAGCCAGGGAAATCACTACTTTTAATGTCAATGAGTTCCAAAGCAGTTTACAATGCTGTTATCTACCTGAAACCACCAGCACCATTTGATGCTGTCAAAAAGCAATATACTGGCGATAGATGGACTGCATGGATAGAGATATCTGAAGATTTCATTGATGCACTTGCAGAGACTGATACCCGGAAGAGGATCAAATATCTAAAAAAATTATCTGGTGATGGTGTGCAAGAAGTCCTACAGAAAATGCAGAGAACTAATAAAGAAGTGACTTACCATCAGATTAAGAATGCATTGAATCTCAAGTTCAACCTAGTGCCAAATGTTGAGTATGAATGATATACTTTCAGTCAAGAATGTCAAAGAGTTGAGGAAAATATAGATTAATTCCTGAAAAGAGTTGACACACTAATCAAACACAGTAATGTCAATGAATTTAATGATGAAGAAGCCATGAGGCTTAGACTGATCAATTAATGCTTGTCCGGTCCATTCAAATGACGAATGCTGAGAGAAACTCTTAATGTGGTGCGAGTGTTGATGCGTGCCAGAGCTGAGGAACGTTTTGAACAAGCTGCAGACATGGAGGCCAGAGGTGCCCAGAGCGACTCAGTCATGAGAGTGAAAAGTAATTCGAAACAAAAGACTGAAAGACACAAAGTGAACTCTACATGCAAAAAGAAGCTGTGTTTCAGGTTTGAATTTGCGCTTCCACATGAAGGAAAGTGTCCTGGCATTTGTCAGTTATGCAAAGACTGTGGCAAAGAGAACCATTTTGTGATGATGTGCAGAGCAAAAGAGAAAGCAAGACAAAATGGCCACAAGAATGTTCCAGAAGCAACGTGTGACAGGCACCCACAAGGCCAAGCTGTGACAAAAAAGTTGATCATCATTTAAATCATCGTCAAACAACTCTTCAGCCTCAATAATAAGTGAAAATGAAGAAAGTGATTGTCCCTTGTCAATGCTTACCTAAAAAAAATGTATACATGTCAGACTGGCTGTCTGTGGGGAGAATAGTCAGTCAAAGAAAAGTCGACATGTCAAAATGACGAAATCATACAAACACTGTCCAAAGATTACACTGAAAATAAACTGATGTTTAATACCTTTCTTCGTTGATAGTGGTGCTTCAATAAATATAAGACCTGAAGAAAAGTACAATGAACTGTCTCCGTTACCACAGCTCACACTATGAAAGACCAAAGTATACACTTGGGCTGAATTGACACCCATGAAGAGGAAAGGTTAATTTATGGTGACCGTGAAACAAAGAAAAAGGTTCAAGCACACATACATGTACTTCAAGGTACAGCAGCAATTGCCTGCTTTCTCAGTTCCAACGTGGCTGCTGACATGGGACTGATTTCAGTGAATTACAACATGAATGCTGATTACAAGATATTGTCAATTCCCTTCATTGTTTCATGGTTTGGGGAAATTAACCACTTTGAAAGTAAAACTGCATATTAATGAGGATGTCCATCCCATTACTCAGAGACATAGACACTTTTCATTTACAAGAAACTGTTGAAAAAGAACTTGAATCATTACTTAAGCTTGATGTTATTGAACGTTGCACTTATCTTACACCATGGTTTTCTCCTGTAGCAGTAGTGACAAAAAGACCATGAAAGAGCTATGGACATATGCACTGACATGCACTGACATGCACCAAACAAACAAATTAATTGAATGAGAGTAACTTCGAGGGCAGCACATTGCAGACATGATTATGCAGTTAAATGGTGCCAGGATCTTTTATCATCTTGGTTGGTTTAGATGCAAGGGTCTTAATTGTGGTATGTTATTGGCTGCCAAACTTTTCTAAGGCATCATACGACTCATCATACAACCTGTTGGGAATGTGTTTAGTTTTATGGATGATGTATTGGTTATTGGAGCTATGCAGAAGGAGCACAATAGAGCCCTCACACAAGTATGTCAGTTACTCATTGATGCAGGTTTGACTTTAAACGCAGACAAGCGTGAGGTCAATAAAACAAAATTTAGATTCTTTGGTCATATCTTTTCTGATGGGGGCATGATGCCTGACCCTGCAAAAGTACAAACTTTAACAATTGCTGAAACCACAAGATGTTTCAATGGTACGTTGTTTTCTTGGAATGGCCAGCTACTCTTCATGATACATGAAAGACTTTGCCACTGCCAGTGTTCTACTATAACAGTTAACTAACAAAAATGCTTCTTTCAAATGGTCAAGAGGATGTAAAAAGAGTATCAAGAGAATCAAACATGCAATAGACAATGTTAGTCTAGGTGTTATACTTGCACAACATAGTGGACACTGAAATGCAAGACGACATATTGCGGCCTCTGCTAGTAGAAGTTTATCTGAAACAGAACATACTCACTCACAGCCTAAAAAGAAAGGTTTGGCTGTGGTATGGGCTTGTAAACATTTTCATGTATTCCTGTATGGAAAGCTTTTTTACGCTGGTGACTGATCATCAAGCCTTACTGATTTGAACAATGGGGACTACGACCGCAAGAATATGACTACACAATTGTGCATCAAACAGGGAAAGATCAAAATCCTGCTGACTACTTATTGAGAGTGGCCATCCAAAGTCAAGGCACTCCATCCAAAACAGCTGAGGCCTACATCAATTTAATTGTCAAGTCAAGTACACCAGCTGCTGTATCGTTAACTAGGTGTCATGATAGTGACATGCTAAATTTAAACAGCATAATTCCACATCCAATGGAACAAACATGATCAACCTCTCAATAATGATGACGATTGTCAAAGGTACAAGAATGTCAAGTATGAATTATCCATAACTTAAGAAGAAATCGTTATGTGAAGATTGAGGATCCTGATTCTAGAAAGTCTAGAACAAAAGGTGATAGAAGTGGCTCATGAAGAACGTGGTAATATTGTTGTTATAAAGAGAGGTGAGTTTGGCTTCCATACCTAGATGAAGAGTTGTAAAGGAACTGAAGGCCACATAATTTAAATGTGTCAGAACCCCCCAAACATGGTTGGAAGAAAGTAGCTATTGACTGCCGTGGTCCTCTTGACATTGGACTTCATTAAATGGTGGTAATAGATGAATATTCATGTTTTCCATTTGTGCAAGATCTCTCATCCATGATACATGAACAAGTAATCGAAAAATGTAATTACATATTTGCAACATGGGGTTTGCCGGAGAATGGTCCACCCATTAATAGCAAAGAATTGAAGGAATTTCTAGAGCAACTGAATATAAAACATCAAAAGATCACACCTTTGTGGCCACAGGCCCCTGGACCTGATCATTTTATGGGTAATGTAAAGAAAGCAGTGCAGCCTGAAATTCTTTAACACCTCAGTGTAAAAACAGTGCTGACTACTACTCTATAAGCTTATCGTTCAACTCCCCACTCAACTACAGGTGTAAGTCCTGTGACTTTGATGTTTGGGAGAGCAGTGGCAACCAAGGTACCACAATGGACTACTGAGAGATGTACTAATAAAAACTTGATTTGTACGAGGGACTGGGTTCAAGAACAGAAAATTAAAATGTATGCCGTCAAGAGGCGACACGTGAAAGACCTCTCATTCTGGGAAGGAGATTTGGTGATCGGTCAACAGCTACAAAAAAGAAGATCTGATGCTCCCTACGATTCTGTACCTTTTCAAGTAGTGTCTGTCAAAGGACACATGGTGACTGCCTGCCGACCAGGAAAGTCCCTTACCAGATACTCTTCTCAGTTTAGGCCTGTGTTTCATCAGTGTTCAACTTGAGATGGTGAAAGAAACACTGATTGTTAAAACTCAATGACTGTTTCTGATTTCTTACCATCATTGACAGAAGACAAATGTTTACAGATGTGTCTTTCGAAGGATTTGTGTTAGGAATGGGGTATTTGTTTGGCAGTCAGGTTGCATCTGTCCAAACAAGGACCCTCACTCTATTCAGGGCAAAGGAGAAACACTCCTGGTTAAGCCCCGCTCACCCCATTGGTAGCTTGGCACAAGCTGAAAAGCTTAACCCAGAGACAATGTGTAAAGTATTTGTACCAACACACACAGTAATGCAGTAAAAACACTACAAAATGACTCAACACCAGTTTAGCAAAATAGCCAATAGTTATCTGAGCAAAACAAGATCAAAATGACAAAACTCCAACATGCATAAGCAAAGTTATGAATTTTTCAAGATTAAACACAAAAATAGCGCTTAGAAACACAAATGCTTAAGTTAGGTGATATCACGGCATCGTGACTGTGTTGTTCCCAACAATCCAATGCCAATGGCGCCAGTCACGGAGTCACACAGATCCCCAGGTACAGTACCTTGTGAAAAGGAGGAAACAAGCCGGTGCACGGAGTTGGGGATCACAGCGTTGCTGCATATGAGATGGCACTGGTTCCGGGGCTGTGGAGCGAAGCAGTAGAGGCTTCATGCAGAGGCATCAGGTCCTTGCTGCAGAGCGGTGGAGGTGATACTGCATCAGTGCGAGGCGCTGGATCCGCGTACTTCCGGCAGAGTCAATATCCAGTGGTCACAACAAGGTGCGGCGACTTCCACAGAGTCATGTACTTCAATGAGACTGCAGCCGTGTCTAGCCTATTGGGTCATCACACTCCAGCGAGGACCACGGCTTCGGTTGCAAGCAGCATCACGGGATTCGGCAATAGCATCAGTCCGGAGTTGTCCACAGTTGGTTCACTTGGTCTTTCTTGTTTTTTTTACCAGCTTCCCCTTTTATGGGCCCAGGGACTTGTTTAGGCACCACTAGGCAGGGCAGGAGTCTCAGCAGAGAGCCCAGGTGCTGGTAGAGGAAGTATTTGATGACCCTGAGACTTCAGAACAGGAGCAAGCTCAGTTCAAAGCCTTGGAGATTCTTCTCAAGCAGGAATATACCACAAAGTCCAGTCTCTTTCCCTTTTCACAGGCAGAAGCAGAAACTGCAGGATAGCCCAACAAAGCACAGTCACAGGCAGGGGCAGCACTTCTCCTCCGCTCTTCAGCTCTTCTCCTTGGCAGAGGTTCCTCTTGGTTCCAGAAGCAAATCTAGAAGAAATCTAAAGTGAGGGGTTTTGGGTCCATTGCCCAGGCCAGCCCCAGACAAACACCAGGGGATTGGAAACTGCATTGTGTTAGGGCAGGCACAGCCTATTCAGGTATAAGTGACCACTCCTTCCTCCACTCTTGCCCAGATGGCTCATCAGGAAAGGCAGGCTACACCCAGGCTCCCTTTGTGTCACTGTCTAGAGGAGATTCATAAACAGCCCAGCTGTCACTGTGACCTAGACAGGGAATCTACATACAGGCAGAGTCACAGAATGGTTAAAGCAAGAATATGCCCACTTTCTAAATGTAGCATTTTCAAACTACCAATCTAATAATCAACTTTACTTACAGATGTATTTTTAAATTGTGAGTTCAGAGATCCCAAACTCCAAATTTCTATCTGCTCTCAAAGGGAAACTGCACTTTAAGGATATTTAAAGGCAGCCCCCATGTTAACCTATGAGAGAGATAGAACTTGCAACAGTGAAAAGCGAATGTAGCAGAATTTCACTGTTAGGACATGTAAAAACACACAAGTACATGTCGTACCTTTAACATACACTGCACCCTGCCCATGGGGCTACCTAGGGCCTGCCGTAGGGGTGCCTTACATGTACAAAAAGGGAAAGTGTGGGCCTGGCAAGTGGGTACACTTGCCAGATTGAATTAGAAGTTTAAACCGCACACACAGACACTGCAGTGGCAAGTCTGAGCCATGTTTACAGGGCTACTCATGTGGGTGGCACAATCAGTGCTGCAGGCTGACTAGTAGCATTTGATTTACAGGCCTGAGGCACCTCTAGTGCACTTTTCTAGGGACTTACTAGTAAATCAAATATGGCAATTATGGAAAAGCCAATTACCCATACAATTTCACACAGGAAGCACTTGCACTTTAGCACTGGTCAGAAGTGGTAAAGTTGCCAGAGTAGCAGAAACAGCAAAAACAGAGTCCAGCACACAGCAACAACCTGGGAAGTAGAGGCAAAATGTTAGGGGAGATCACACCAGGGATGCTAGGTCCAACAATTGTCTAAACAATTTGTAATTTTTCATTTAATAGAGGTGTCTTGCATGATTGTGAACAAAACTTTTATGGCTCCCTGAGATCTCCATTTCAGTGTGTGGCATTATCGCTGGAATAGAATGCATGAAAGCGCACTTGTGAGTTCACAGGTACACGCAGAGAAATAAAGATGTGTGATTTACAGTTCCATGTGTGGCCTAGTCATTCAGCTCGTACCGTCCTGGGGAAGATACTACACACAGGACTTTCTCCAGTATGAACAAGAATACATGTTGACTGAAATTTTGTCTCTAGACCAGTTATATACTGATGTTTCAGTCCAGCCTGTGGTTGGTACTAAGCATAAATATGGTGTACTGTAAAACTGAGAATTTCAGGCACAAAAAACGTACAGAAACATTGCGTGACTGTACCGGTCAGCTGGCTGAATTAAAAGCTTTCGTTCTGGCACTGCAGAATGCAGATCTGGAATTTCCAACACTTATAGGGGGTCATTCTGACCCTGGCGGTAATTACCACCATGGCGGAGGTTGGCGGTAGCACCGCCAACAGGCTGGCGGTGCACCGCTGGGCATTCTGACCGCGGCGGTTCAGCCGCGGCCAGAAACGGAAAGTCTGCGGTGTCCCGCCGACTTTCCGCTGCCCTTGAGAATCCTCCATGGCGGCGGAGCGCGCTCCGCCGCCATGGGGATTCTGACACCCCCTACCGCCATCCAGTTCCTGGCGGTTCTCCCGCCGGGAACAGGATGGCGGTAGGGGGTGCCGCGGGACCCCTGGGGGCCCCTGCAGTGCCCATGCCAATGGCATGGGCACTGCAGGGGCCCCCGTAAGAGGGCCCAAAAAAGAATTTCAGTGTCTGCCTAGCAGACACTGAAATTCTGAGCCGGCGTCCTCGTGGGAAGGGTGTTTCCCGCTGGGCTGGCGGGCAGACTTTCGGCGGTCGCCCGCCAGCCCAGTGGGAAAGCCAGAATGACCGCCGTGGTCTTTCGGCGGGAACCGCGTGGCGGGCGGCGACCGCCGTCCGCCGCGGTCAGAATCACCCCCATAGTGTGTTTCCTATTATTGCATTCAGTCTTATAATGATAATTTATATTTTGGGCACCGGAGTGAATTCAGAGACTCTAAAGTTAGCACTATCAAGCATAAATTGCTTTGGGAAAAGGTGGTATAGCTAAAAGATGCTCTGCCATCGTGCATGTGATACATACATTGCGTCATTAGCATGTTGGAATACACACTGTTGGGAATTCACTAGCTGATGAAGCTGCTAAGGCGGCTGTCCATACTGTACAAATAGCTGCGAATACCCATTCCCTTACAAGAATTGAGGATGACTTCATGGCTGTGGTCACTGCTTCGGTTAGTGGCATGCCATTCCCCAAAAAATTCCAGCAACGTAATTATATCTGTTGAGTGACAAAACATTTCTTTTGCTCACATTCCTGGGGTGGGTGATGGAGCAATACCCAAGACTGCAGGTTAGAGATAACAATTGCTGCACATGAAGGTTTAGCATCTGCCCAAGCATGTGTGGTGGCTGCAGGTTCTTTAGTGTAGATATTCTACTGTTGGCAGGATCTCTGTAACCAGAAGAAAGAATATGTCCTCATTGGTGACATGTGTCAAAAATTAAAGGTTCTTCCAATGCCCATCCACAGCAGACAGATACCACTTCTAGTTTCTAATAAACCAGTACAATGTGTCCATTTGGAGGATTGAGTGCCACTCCATTCAGATGGTAACTTTAAAGTCATACTAGCTGTTGATGTACATTCTTATGTTCTTTGGGTGTGGCTACAGAGATCGGCTGATGCTCGAACTGCTATCAAAGTCTTGCAAGTCTAAATCAATACATATGCTGTAGCAGCATTCTACTCAGACTAGGGACTAGCCTTTGCCGTAAGGCTTACTGGGACAGTATGGGAACCCTGGTTGTCATTGTGCATTATTCCTCTCCCTATCATTCAGGGGAAATTCAATAGTGGAAAGAAAGAACCACTGACAAAGAGAAGGTGCAACCAGCGACTGTTCGCTGGTTAGGGATCCGGTTCAGGAGAAGATTACAGACAATAAAGAGTTTGGCCCACCATACAGAGCTCCGGAGCATGCTCTTGCGGGTCAAGGTACTAGAGCTGTGATTTTACCACCATTTGCTGGTTTTAAATAGAGATAAGTTTCCAATAATTTAATCAAGCTCCATTATGTGGCCAGTTCTACACAGTAGGCCAAGAAGGTACCTGTTTAGTTCCTTTTCTCCTCTCCGTACCCTGCAAGAGATTTCTCTACACAGATTAAACAATCCTAATATTTTTATTCCCCGGATGGGGTCTTCTTATGCTGAACATGTACTCATTCCTGTTTCTACTGCCAATATAGGATATGTTACTGATGTAGGTATACAATGCTCCACTACTCAACTTGGCAACACAATTATAAATTACCAACCACTTTTGGAGGAAACTACAAATTCCTCTGTGACTCATAGCACTCCTGTTTCACAAAGACTGTTTCTGGTTGTTTTGTCAACATTAATGATTTTTCTTCAGATTTCTCACACAATTCCTTGCGTGGTGCTCATGTGCTATGGTTTCGATTAAAAAAGACTTACTTGATTCCTCCATGGAATTACCTTTAGATTTGTGTTTCTTTTTTTCTTTTCATCTGGATTGCACTTGTTACAGTCTTCTTCCTGCTGTTGAATGGGTACTATACCAGAACGTTCTTCTCCAGAAATGGCAGTTGAAGTACTTAAGCCCAATTCTTCGTCACATAAGGCCTAAAGAGACTCGTCCCTTGCAAACATCACTGCCATCAATGTTGACATTTTTGGACCCACAAAAACTTTGGAAAATTCCATATGTTTTAAAGATCCCAATGGATGACTTCACCACCCTGTTTTATCTGCTGATTGGGATGTTGAAACTGTTTCTAGCATGTAATATGAACAAGAATTGTACACAGTATTTAAAAATGATGACATGTACTTAAATTCAGCAAACCATGGTCAAATATTTTGTTACCATCATTATGCTCATCATTACTTACACAAAGCAAGTACAAAACGTGCGGTTTTTAACTATACACAGTGGGAACACTGCCTAACACCACCCGCAGGGATTAACCAGCAATATGTGAAAAAGTTTCCTTTTTTTCTGTTCAGTTTCATTTCATTTTAAGTTAATACCATTACCAGCAAAAAAATATGCTGACGCAAGCAAAATTAATTTATACTTATTCCTTTGTTTCCCCGTTGACATTAAAGGGTTACGAGTATTGGAAGAAAAACATTGATTTGAAATCAATTTGGGGTACAAGATATTGGCAGGTCTAGGGCATTGATACTTTATTCAGGGCTTGTTTGATCCCTAGACAAATTATGGGCCTGATTCTAACTTTGGAGGACGGTGTTAAACCGTCCCAAAAGTGGCGGATATACCTCCTACCGTATTACGAGTCCATTATATCCTATGGAACTCGTAATACGGTAGGTGGTATATCCGCCACTTTTGGGACGGTTTAACACCGTCCTCCAAAGTTAGAATCAGGCCCTATATTTTTAAACAGGAGTTCAGCAGACTATAGCTCTCATTCTGATTTTGGCAGGCGGCAGAGGCGGCCCGCCAAACTCAAACCGCCAAGAGACCACTTGCACGGTCCAAACACCACTGTCCCTATTTGGAGTTCACCTCAGGGCCGGCGGGCAGAAGCAGCATTTCAGCTCGCTGGCCCTGCAGTGAACAGGGCCTTAACATCACAGCAGGTTCGTAATCGAGCCGGCGCCAATGTGGCGGTGCGGTGGGTGCAAAAGCCCAGTCGCACAGTCCACTGTCTCTAATTCGGGCAGTGGAATGTGCAACGTGCTGTGCAAGGGGACCCCTGCACTGCCCAGGCCAGGTCTGGTGGTATGGAGACTTGTAACCTGGAGGGCAGCACTGCTTGCAGCACTGCCCTGGTGGATTACAACCACCAGGACTGCCAGGCTGCCAGCTGGCAGCAACCTGGTAGTGTCGGCGGTCCGAACATGGCGACAGTCATAATGTTGCAGTTGTACCACCACAACTGAAGCAGTCCAACCACCACCATGAGTCTGGCGGGCTTAAGACCGCCAGACTCATAATGAGGACCTATGTATCTTGGATTGACTAACACTAAAGCTTGAAACCTAGCTAGCATTCCTTTTGTTGCACGATTTGATAAATGGCAACAGTAAGTTACCCTCACAGAAGAACAGCTTAATGAAATTGTGAAGAAAGGTACATGCAACCCTTCACTTTACGGTTCAGTGGGGTGGTTGCTGTGGGCCGTTGACACTGATACCTGCAATGCATGCTTTTTAAACACCACCAAGGGTTTTAAAGCTAACAGACCAGACCCTACATATGTCCAGTCACAACACTTAGGTGTTGTAACTGTTTACAGTGTGGGTAGGTTATGTCAGCAGCGGTTAGAGCATTCCACTTTGTCCCTTTTTAAGCAACATTTGGATCTCCTTTCTGACAACATGAATTTGTAGGTTTTTCTAAGAGGTCGCAGAGCTCCATGTTCAAAACCCTTTCTCTATGCTATTTATAATGAAGTTTGGAAGGTTTCCCAACAAGAAGCATCTGAAAGGTTGTGTCAAACTGACAAGGAAAATTTAAAAAAGGAATTAGCTGTTGTTGATAATGGCATGACTGCACTGTTGACTTGCATTTATTTACTGAATAATATTGTGGCATCTGTATTTGAAATAATACTAAATTCCACATCTGCCCTGTTACATGGTCAAAATCAATTAAGATCTATTTTACAGCTGAGTTGGACATTGCAGGTTTTAAAATCAAACCCTTTCCCATGGAAATATTTGAATGCAAGAGAATTGTTTTGCCTTCCAACTTGTCATATTTCCAGCAGGTCATGGCAAAGAAAAACGCAACATACACTATGATTAACACAGACCATTTCAAAAAATTGCTTTTTATTGTAGCTGAGACACCTTCGGGTCTGCAGATCATTAATGGTTTTGTTTCTCTACAAATGTCTACATTTCATTTAACATCTTGTCTAAAACACTTTCAGGTAGGCAGATATGAGCAGATGATTGGGAGTTTCCTGCAAGAAACATTGTTTCTTCCATTTGATTACAATCGGCAGACCAGGAGGTTTTTCTAAGTGGGAGTGAATGTGAAGTTTCCTTGAGCCATCCATTGCTTAGTAATCAGATAAAGCTGCATGGTGTGTGTAATGTGTCCATGGCCAATTTGGCATGTTATTTGAGTGGTGTTCCATAATCTTAATTGAGCCAATTGTTTCATTATTTTCAAATGGAAGTTACATGAATACTGAATGCCCAAGATTGTTGTGGTATGAAGGCTGGTGTCCCTTATATTGTAACAGATTCCAAGGTCAACTCCTTTATGAATGTGTTACACCTTCCAACACATATGCCAGGGAAAATAACCTTGTGGCCAACAGCCCCTACTTCTAAAATTAGTTAAGCTGATTGAAAGCTTTATTGCTCGAACAAAAAGCATCATTAACATCTGCTGGAGAAACGTAAAACTTCAAGTTGCTCAGTCATCTTTAGAAGAACAGTCACTGCTGCACACTAACTTGCTGCTGTGTTTCAGTGAAGTTTGGCACCGCATCCTTAATGCTTAAAACACCCCTGGTGTAGCATACTTTTTTTAAGACAGTTGGGTCTGGATTTGTCACTGCATTTCAGACTGTACTTGGAGTGATTCAGTCTTTCCTACAATCTTTATCCTGTTTATCCTGAAGTGTTTTTGGAGGCATTCCATTGGCACTATTCCTGCTAATTGCCATTTTGGTCCTATTTTTCTTGCTCTTCAATGGATGTTTAATGAAGCAGCACATTGTGATGCAAATGGCAAAATGTTCTTCTTTGCTGTAAACATATGATGCCGTACTTTGGATTGTCTTTCTACTGGAATTAAATGACAATTGGTCTTAGTGTTTCCGGCTCATGTGGGTTTCAGAGTGTATAGCCTGTGTTCAACTGTCTGGTGCTCTTTTGAGTGTGCACTAGACATATGCTGTGCTACGTAATTGGCTCAGACAATGGACATGGATCTGTAAGTGTCTCCGCTGAGCTGCACGTCCGGAGCTGTCCAATGTCATTACCTTTGCTACAGGATGCCTATTATGATTTGCTCGCACAAGATTGGATGGATGCTTCCACTCCAGAATCTGAGCTGTCTGGAACCTCATTTGAGGCAACACTTCAGGCTCCTTGATCTTCAGCTTCAGCTGATGAGGCTGCCACTGGTCAAGTCTATTCTTTGGAATTTTCTCTCCAGGGCACTGTGGATCTGTCATCTGCAGATGCAAGTTCCCTCTAGGACCCAAATTACTTTCTGGACTTGGGGGACCCCTCAAGGCTACCATCATGAAGTACTAACCCCTCTTAGACTTTAAATTTGACCTTTTTGTTCTTAAATTGTTTTTACTGATTTGTAAGTAGTTTTCTGGAATTTGTAATTATCATTTTTTATATGTCTTTCATTTGTGGTACCTGATGCCCTGGGTTCTAGGGTTGCACATTTTAGAACACAATGCCTTTTGTTTTATTTTCTTAGTGTGCTTATTAGGAGATGCATCATTTTAGGTAGATGAAATGTATGAGCTGCTCTGCGTCTTGCTCACAATGTGAGAAGAATGCTACTTTATTATATAGACAGCTTCTGTGCTATGATTCAGCAAGAGGAGAATGTCTATGCTGAGACTATCACAGAAGCTTTGTGAGCTGTGATTGTTATGCAGCCCTGCTGACTCCAACCTCCATCCTGCCAAGGAGGAGAATCTTTACTGACTTCCAGACACCTAACACCAAGATATGAGGGTTAGATTATCCCGACTGATCTGGCAGAAAATACTCCAGCTATGCTATTAGCAACAATTTTCAGGGTTGAATTGTTTATATTGTTCACCATTCTCAAAATGATGATTACCGTATTTTGACTCATTTTTCTGATAATTGCAGGAAATGCTTTTTATACAAGAATACAATCATTTAAATAGATGTTTGAAAATGCCTTCTGTATACTTCTTGGGTTTACCTTCAGCGTCTAGAAGTGACTCTCGAAAGGGTTAGATCTGTTTCCTCGGATTCCTTGAGAATCAGTGTGTAATGTTTGAGGTTGCCAACAACATCTTTCCCTGTTCTGTTTGGGAGCTGGAGGTGGTACTTTGAGCTAGCCTAGATACAACAACAGTTACTGATGGTATTTGTGGACTGAGTCTCTGTATTGAGAAGTTTGTGTTGGTCTAATACACAGTTCTACTATTTTTGTAGGATCAGTATAACAGTAACAGCATGGTGAATGTAATAGGTATAGTAATTATGGTGATATTAATAGTGGTGGTGTTGGCAGTTGCGGTGAAGGTTATGATGACAAAGATGATAGTGGTGGTGGCAATGGTGGCAGTAAAGGTAACTGTGATGCTAATGATGGTGGCAGAAATAGTAATTGTGGCACTGATGGTAGTGGTAAAGGTAATGTTGGAGGCAGATGTGGTATTAGTGAAGGGCTGCCGTGAATACATCTCAAGATGTTATGTTTTGACATTAACCTTTAAATAAAGAATATTATCCTTTGTGGCAGCTGGGATCTCTTCATGCAAACTGAGTAGCTCAGCAAGCATATTAAAAGCAATGTCAGGTGAACAGCTTTGAAAAAAAAGTGTAGCCCAGAAATCATGTCAGAGTATGGGCAGGGTAGAGCAGAAGCGAAGGCTACTCTGAGCCACAGTGATGCAACACACTGAATGCAAAGTATAAAAGAAGTCACAACCATCTTGAATCATGGCAACAAGTAGGGTTGGTTAGAGCAAGACCTGACATCAATGATGGTGAGGCAGAACAGAAGTCAGGACGTCCTTGATATAGCAAACAGAGGAAAGGGAAGAACAGAAGCAAGGGTTCATGCAAGCTATCAGGATGTTCCCAATTACCATTTTAGGGTAACAGCCCCCCTGATTTGTAAAAAAAAAAAATAATAATTAGTGGGCTGTCTTAAAATTTAGGCCTGACAAAAGAAATGAAAAAAGCTACTGCAGTGAGAAAAATAACCAAAAAGGATTGCTTTCTGTATGTAATGCATGTACAAGATAAAGAATTTAGGCCCGCATTACAACCCTGGCAGTCGGTGATAAAGTAGCGGTAATACCGCCAACAGGCCGGCGAAAAAATAAATGGAATTATGTCCATGGCGGAAACCGCCAAAACAGACAGCCACTTTAACACTCCATCCGCCATGGCGGTAGAAACAAACACAGCGGCGGGAACCGCCAACAGACAGGCGGAAATCAATATACCGCCCACACTATTACAAGGCACCAATCCGCCAGCTTTTCCGGGGCGGTACCAACGCCATCAAAAGCACGGCAGAAACAGTCTGGGGAAGGGAAACCACTCACCTCTTGACAGTCAACGAACAACCAGGACGCCATGGAGCTCAAGTTACAGGTCCTGCTGTTGCTGGTCTACCTCCTCATCTACCAGGAACATGAAAGACGACGGCGACGACAATGGTGAGTACTGCAACTAGCACACCGGGGAGGGGAGGAGGGAAAAGAGAGTGACATACGCACGCAACACCCGCACCCCCCACCCACAACAACATACACACACATATCCAATCACAGATACATCCTGTCACCGCCTGGAAGAACGCAAGGACCAAATGAAATGAGTTTAACGAGTGTAATATTCGAACAATCAGATAGCCCAAGGTAACTTTAAATCATCAGTACATACAAATAATAACAGCAAGTACACAAGTCCGTTTACTGTCCCATTAAATGTCCGTGGACCATTGGCCCAAAAAAGCATGGGCGAAGCCCACACATGATACCTGCCTCAAAACAGAGAGAACACTGCAGGGGCATCAGGTCGGAAAAAAAACAGGCACCTCAGGGGAAGGGGAGGAGGGGCACCTCAGCCAGAAGATGGGACGATGCCACTGCTCCTCGAGGAGGCTCCATGCCCACTGCTTGGTCCTGGGGAATGCAAAGCCACAATCTCTCAAGTCTCTCAAGTGGGTGGTTTCCCCACTGGTTGGTCCTGGGGAGTGCAAAGCCACAGTCTCTCATGTCTCTCAAATGGGTGGTTTGCCCATTGCATGGTCCTGGGGAGTGCAAAGCCACAGTATCTCAAGTCTCTCAAGTGTGTGGTTTGCCCACTGCATGGTCCTTGGGAGTGCAAAGCCACAGTCTCTCTAGTGGGTGGCGTCTTCCACTGGTTCTGGAGGGAGCTTTGTGCCCAGAGTGCTTTATCCTGCCAAGGACTGGGTTAGTGGATGATTTTCTCCACTGGTTCTGGAGGGGGCTTTCTGCCCAGAGTGCTTCATCCTGCCAAGGACTGGGTTAGTGGGTGCTTTTCTCCACTGGTTCTGGAGGGGGCTTGGTGCCCAGTGATGCTGCACCAAGGGTGTGGCAGTTCCCATTCCCTCACCTGGGTGTCTGAGCCACGAGATTTTCCGGTAACAGGTAGCATGATACTCCATGGAGGCAGAGCCACACTCCACCTTGCTACGACTTAGGCTGCAAACTGCTGGTGGTGCCAGTGCTGGTGGTGGTGCCTCATGTCGTGTGTGCAGGGTCCAGGACGTCTCCTGCAGCCTCAGATGGCTGCCCACTGGGAATGCTGCTGATGTCTGCTGTAGTGCCACCAGCTGGGCACGTCATGGGGCAGGTAGCGGTGGCTGCGGCGGTGGCTACGGCAGTGTCTGCAGCAGAGATGCTGCCGGTGGTGCCCGAGGTGCAGGTGTCTGTAGTAGTGGAGGGAGAAACCAGGCCATCTCCTGCAGCCTCAGACGGCTACTCATTGGTATGCTGCTGATGTCCGCTGTAGTGGCACTGGCTGGGCACGTTGCAGGGCAGGTGGCGGTGGCTGGGGCAGTGTCTGCAGTGGAGATGCTGCTGGTGGTGCCCATGGTGCAGGTGTCTGTAGTAGTGGAGGGAGACACCAGGCCGTCTCCTGCAGCCTCGGAAGGCTGCCCACTGGGAATGATGATGGTGACTGTAGTTGTGGCAGCTGCCATGCAGGTGGCGGTGCAGGTGGCGGTCATTGTGGCGGTGCACACCGCGGTACAGGTTGCTGGCCTGTCTTGAGAAATGGGGGTCACCAGTCCCTCACCCGGAGGCTTCGTGCCCTGAGGTGACTTTCCTTTGCTCTTGTGTCCCTTCCCCACCTTGGAAGTCACTGCTGGGACCTTGGCACTGTCCTCTTTGGTTCTGGATGAAACCTTGCTGGGTGGGTGGTGCAGCTTTTCTCTTCTGCATGCTGGCCCCTTCTTTACCTTGGCAGGTGGCGGAATAGGGTGGTCCTTGGCTTCAGTAGGTGGCTCACTGGCAGCCCTGATGGGTGCCCCCTTCGATCCTCCCAGACTTGCAGGGACCACAGTGGACGACGATTTGGTGGCTATGGTGCTGGTCTGGGCTCTAGACAACCTGGCCCTAGGGGAAGGACGGGGGGAGGTGTAGGGAAGAGGTCAATAGTAGCCAGGAAAAGTTTACTAGACATACTGGGAAGGGAAATGGAGGGGGTTTGGGAGTGGAGGAAGAGGTAGTGGTTGTAGGAGGTGTATGTCTGCTGAGTTTGACTGAAGGTGCATGGGCCGGAGGCTGTTGTGAGGTGGATGGCTGTTGAGTGGATGTGTGCCAGAGTTTGTGTAATTTGGGAGGAGGGCTCACGACACACTGGGAGAGAACACAGGGGATGTGTGAATGGTAGTGGGGGTGGTGATTGCACGTGAACAGTGTGTGGTGATGGGCGTGCTGGTGATGAGGTAGTGGCTGAGGATATAGTGCATGCAGGTGTGAGTGCAGACGAGACTGGGAGGGAGGAGGAGGACGTGGAGGAGGGGGACACAGTGGAAGCAGTGGATGTTGGTGTGTCTGCATGGGTATGGTGCTTGTGTGAGTGCCTGTGGGATGTGTGGTGCTTATGTTTGCCTGAGCAACTTTTGTGTGTTGATGAGTGTGCATGCTGGTCTGATGGTGTGCATGGGATAGGCTGAGGTAGAGGGGATTGGGTCTGGGTAGTGGAAGTTGGAGGGGGGAGGCCGTGACACAGGGACAATGGCTGCCATCAGTGCTGAGGCCAGAGCCTGAAATGCTCTCTGTTGGGCTGCCACACCAGAATGAATGCCCTCCAGGTATGCATTTGTTTGCTGCAATTGCCTCTCGACACCCTGGATGGCATTCAAAGTGGTTGACTGCCCAACAGTGAGGGATCTCAGGAGGTCAATAGCCTCCTCACTGAGGGCAGCAGGGCTGACTGGGCAGGGCCTGAGGTGCCTGGGGTGAAGGTGATGCCCACCCTCCTGGGTGAGCGGGAACGAGAAACATGCTGAGGGGCTGCTGGGAGGGCAGTGCTGGTAGGGGGGTGGCAGCTGTACCTGTTGTTGCGGTGGGAACAGAGGTGCCCGCCACCGCAAGGGATCTCCCATCAGAGGAGGAGTCGCTGTCGCTGGTGTCCCCTCCTGTCCCCGTCGTGGAGCTCCCCTCCCTCTCTGTCCCACTGGTGCCTTCAGATATTCACCTTCCTGGGCCATGTGGGTTGCAGCTCCTTCCTGCTCCGGTGCCACTCCTCTTCCGCCAGATGATGCTAATGCACACAAGGGCAGGGTGACAAAACAAAAGGGGGGGGAAGACAGAGGAGACACATAGTCAATGCCAGCATCACCACTACCGTTGGCGGACACAACACACAGGGACCAGCCCTATGCACTAGGCCATGCACTAACAGTTTGTGGGAAAATCACAAATACGGACAGACAACGCCACACACCGATTTAATCACATTAAAGCAAAAACCCTTGTGCAACATACGTGGTACATGACCCTCTGCTCACCATTATCCATTATCCTCCGTAGGGCACATCCGCTGGGGCAGATGATGAGATGGCGTCATCCTCTGGTGTACAGACCCCTGGTGGACCTGTCAACAATGGAAGACAGACACATCATTATCACCTACAGACTTGATCGTGCCACAATCCAAGACCCGGTGTCCAATTGGAGCCAGACCTGATGTCAGCTAACTGCCATCCCACAGGTATTCCCCATCTAGTGCAGGTCCTGTCAGTGCTCCATTTCCTGGCCAGTGGTTCCTTTCAAACAACAGTGGCCATGGCATCAGGGATGTCTCAGCCAATGTTCTCTAACGTGTTGTCCAGAGTGTTACCTGCCCTGCTGAAACACATGTGCAGCTACTTCGTTTTCCCCCAGGTGGAGGATTTGCCCACATTGAAAGCTGACTTCTATGCCCTGATACATATCCCCAACATCAATGGTGCCATTGATGGTACACATATGGCATGTGTCTCCCCCGCCGCAGGAATGAACAGGTGTACAGAAATCGTAAAAGCCACCATTCAATGAATGTGCAGATGGTGTGTTTGGCAGACCAGTACATCTCTCATGTAAATGCCAAGTATCCTGGCTCTGTGCATGATGCTTACATTTTGAAGAATAGCAGCATCCCTTATGTGATGGGTCAACTCCAGAGGCACCGCGTGTGGCTAGTAGGTGAGCCCAAGGTCCCCACAAAGTATGAATAGGTGTCTGGGTGGGGTAGTCCCTAAGAGTTGGTGTATGTCTAACAGATATCCCTCGATATTTACAGGTGACTCTGGTTACCCCAACCTATCATGGCTACTGACCCCAGTGAGGAATGGCAGGACAAGGGCAGAGGAATGATCCAATGAGGCACATGTGTGAACTAGGAGTATTATTGAGCGGACTTTCGGCCTCCAGAAGGCCAGATACTGGTGCCTCCATCTAACAGGTGGCTTCCTATACTACTCACCCAAGAAGGTGTGCCAGATTATTGTGGTATGCTGTATGTTGCACAACCTGGCTTTGCGACTGCAGGTGCCTTTTCTGCAGGAGGCTGGCCCTGATGTTAGTCTTGTGGCAGCTGTTGAGCGTGTGGACAGTGAGGAAGAGGAGGCAGAGTAAAAAGATATTGACAACCGAAACAACATCATCATGCAGTACTTCCAGTGAGACACAGGTAAGACACTGGCACTGCTCATCTCATATCTGACTACTGTAGGGCATTGTATACGTCAGCCTTTTTACCTCTGTGTATGGACCCTGACAGTTCACTTTGGCTTTCCTTTTCAGAGATCTGGGTACCACATTCTGCCTTCTGCTATGTTTACTGCTGCCCAACAACTGTCATACTTTGGTATGTGCAAATGAACATTTACATTGATATTTGTCTAAGAGGTTGTGATAATACATTGATAAAAGTACAGACTGACTCCAGATTGTTTTGTGATTCAAAGGTGTTTATTTAGGTGCTAATAAGTAGAGGGGGATGTGCAATGGGCTGGGGTGATGGCGAAGGAATATCCATGGTAGAGTCCAGTCTTTTTGCATCACAGGTGCATTGTCCAATGGGGCATAGGAAGTGGAGCAATGTCAGTTCAAGGTGGTCAGGGTGACATAGTGGGACAGAAGGGTGACAATCAGGAGAGTCTTATTTCTTGGCGGGGTCTTGGCAATGTTCTATGTCTTGTGCCTGGATTGCAGGAACCGTTTGCGGGGTGGTTCTCCTTCTGCAGGGGTGGGGTGCTGGTGGCCTGTTGTTCCTGTGGGGGGACCTCCTGTCCACTAGTGCCGGCGGACGTGGAAGGCTATTCATTGTTCGGGCTGGTATCAGGGGCCCAGTGGTATGCCACTGTCTCCCTCATGGTGTTGGCCATGTCTGCCAGCACCCCTGCAATGGTGACCAGGGTGGTCCTTGATCCCCAGGTACTGTTCATCCTGCAGCCGCTGGGTCTCCTGAAACTTGGCCAGTACCGTGCCCTTGGTCTCCTGGGAATGGTGGTATGCTCCCATGATGTTTGAGAGTGCCTCATGGAGAGTGGGTTCCCTGGGCCTGTCCTCCCCCTGTCGCACAACAGTCCTCCCAGTTACCCTGTTATCCTGTGCCTCTGTCCCCTGAACCGTGTGCCCACTGCCACTGACCCCAGGTCCATGATCGTCCTGTGTTAGTGGGTTTGCCTGGGGTCCCTGTAGTTGTGGACACACTGCTGATTGACGTGTCCTGGGGACAGTGGCATAGGCCCGCTGGGTGGGCGCTGTGCTGGTGTTTCCTGAGGGGGGAGGTTCTGTGGTGCTTTGGGACTGTGGCAGGGGAACTGGCTTGTCAACACCAGGATAGTACGCGCTCTACGGGCAGCATAATGCAGAATGACAAACCTTATGCAATGTAATAATTCATGCATTGTGTGCTGATATTGCTTACTAACTTTTTGCATTACAGGTATTTATCTTGAAATGTCATTAATTATGTTTGTAATGTATTGTTCATTTTTAAGCTTGTTCATTTGCAAATCCTTTCTTGCAGCCTGGCTAAGGTGTGGCATGTGGGCAGGGCTTGGGTCTATTTAAGGAACCCAGCCCAGCTCTACCTGCTCACTATTCAGAGGTCCCGGTGCAGAGCAGAAGCATTTTCCAGGGCTCCTGTTCCGGAGGCCTATTTGGACATTTCCTTGCCCTGTCCTCATTCTCTTGCTGATCTTCAAGCAGGGCGGTAAGGCAGAGTCCGGGAAAGACTTTGACTCAGTTTTCTAGAAACATTTGAGTTTTTGACCTTGTGATTTACCGTGTGTGCAGTTTACTCTTGGCAGTTAACCCTTGCAGTTCGGATCGGCAGAGTGTGCGATCATTTTGAGGCATTTGAATCATGATGGTTGAATCGGCAACAGTGTGCGTGATTCATTCTTGGCAATAAACCCTTGCATTTCAGATCAGCAGAGTGCACGATCATTTCAAGGCATTTGAATCTTGATGGTTGAATCGGCAACAGTGTGTGCGATTCATTCTTGGCTATTAACCCTTGCAATTCAGATTGGCAGAGTGGTCGATCATTTCCAGGCATTTGAATCTTGATGGATGAATCGGAAACAGTGTGCCCGATTCATTCTTGGCCATTGACCCTTGCAGTTCGAATCGGCAGAGTGCACAACCATTTTCAGGCATTTGAATCATGATGGTTGAATCGGCAAGAGTGTGCGTGATTCATTCTTGGCAATAAACCCTTGCATTTCAGATCAGCAGAGTACGCAGTCATTTCAAGGCATTTGAATCTTGATGGTTGAATCGGCAACAGTGTGCGTGATTCATTCTTGGCAATTAACCCTTACAGTCCAGATCGGCAGAGTGCGCCATCATTTCAAGGCATTTGAATCTTGATGGTTAAATCGGCAACAGTGTGCGCGATTCATTCTTGGCAATTAACCCTTGCAGTTCAGATCGGCAGAGTGCTCGATCATTTCCAGGAATTTGAATCTTGATGGATGAATCGGCAACAGGGTGCCCGATTCATTCTTGGCAATTCACCCTTGCAGTTCAGATCAGAAGAGCGCGTGAACATTCCACGTACTTGAGTCTTGATGGGCAGTCTGGCAATAAAGTGTGCAATTACTTCTGGGCAATTGAATCTTGTAATATAGATCAAACAGAGTGTGATCTTTCTAGACAGAACAAGTTGAGTCAGTTTGCCAATGCTACAGTATCATTCATGTATCATATAGCAGTTAATTCTTTGGGAACAAATGTACTCATTGACTCCTGTTGTGTTGTAATTGCTATTTTAAGGATCAACTTGAGAAAGTTCAATGTTCAGAGTATATGATTATAAAAAGGTCATGGTATTGAAAAGTTCTTCATCTCTATCATGTTATTAGAGCATAACGAGTTAAAACAAAGTTCATAAAGATTAATGTGAATGACCTTGCTATTGTGTTCTTAACTCTTGCTTCCACAGGTCTCCTTCCCCACTGTTTCCAACCTAAACCCCACCCTCCCTTGGCCATTCTTTACCTCTGTGCTATAACGGCTAGTAGAGTTTGGAGCTGCCAAGAGGTGGACATATTGGGAACAGGCGCAAACCAAGTGGATCCGGTCTCACTGACATGATGTCCAGAGGTTCCTGAGGGGCCGGGCTGGTCATCTTGATCCAGGCGTGCAGAGTTGCTGTCATCACTGTGGGCCTCTTCTGTGGGGGACTGGATATGGCTGGCACCTCCTGTCCGGTGATGTTGTGTAGGGGTCCTGTTGGGGTGTCAATGCATTGTTATTGTATCTGTGTGTGCCATCTTGTGCAATGAGTGTGTTTCCATCTACTACTGTGCTAGCATTATCGCCTTGGCCCTTGTGTGAGTGGTGATTGTGTGCCCTGGGTGAGTCTCTCCCTTGGACATGCTGTGGTGATGGGTGTCCATGCAGGTCTGTGATGGGTGTCCAAGCATTGTTGTCACATGCAGGGCTTGGTATTGGGATGTGTGGGTCGTAATAGTGGGGTATCTGTGAGGTGTTGGGGTGATGGGTGTGAGGGTAGGGGTAGAAGTTTGTGATGGCATTCAGGTAGGGTGGGGGATACAGTAGTAAAGTTTGCCTTACCAGAGTCCAGTCCTCATGCTACTCCTGCGAGGCCTTCAGGATGCATTATTGCCAAGACTTGCTTCTCCACTGTTGTTAGTTGTGCGGGAGGAGGTGGGGGTCCACCGCCAGTCCTCTGTACGGCTTCTTGGTGTCTGGATACGATGGAATGTACCTTTCCCCATAGGTCGTTCCACCTCTTCCTGATGTCATCCTGTGTTCTTGGATGCTGTCCCACTGCGTTGACCCTGTCCACAATTCTTCGCCATAGCTCCATCTTCCTTGCAATGGATGTCTGCTGCACCTGTGATCTGAATAGCTGTGGCTCTACCCAGATGATTTCCTCCACCATGACCCTGAGCTCCTCCTCAGAAAACCTGGGGTATCTTTGAGGTGCCATGATGTGGTGTGGGTGATGTGTGAGGTGATGGTTGATGTGATGTGTGGGGTGATGTGTTGGGGTGTGTTCTTTGAGGTGCGTGGATGGTGTATGAGTGATGGTGTTGTGTGCCTCTGGATGCTGGTGTTGTCATAGCTTTTCTGTCTCTCTGCTTCTTCCAAAAATGTCATTGTAAGGGGTTGCGGGCCATGTGGGCGTGTGTTTTATAGTGGTGTGAGTGTGTGGGTGTGGTGTGTGTATGTGTATCAGGTGTGTGTATTTTGAATTGTCCAATGTGTTTGTGTTTTGTAAATGTGTGTGTATTTTGAGCGCGGCGGTGTGTACCGCCAATGGATTACCGCGGTTGAATGACCGCCACGTTGATTCATGGGTCGTGATAGTGTGGGTGTATTCCTGTTGGCGTAACGGTGTGGGTTTTGGTACTGCCAATTTATCACTGACCTTTGGTGTGGCAGACTTGTGTGGGTGTCTGTCTTGTGTAGGATTTCTAGGTGTGGGTCATAATACCTGCAGTGGATTTCTGCCGCAGACACGGTATGTTGGGGGCCGTCAGCACGGCGGTCAGCAGACTTTACCGCCAGGGTTGTAATGAGGGCCTTAATGTGTAAAGAATGAGGACCTGATTCACAAAGGTAATGTTTCACTTTTGTGCCAGTTTACTTCTGTTAGGTATTCACAAACAACAGCCTGAGTTTTCGGATTCCGTACTCCCTATAACTTATGTGTACAGAGGCCTCTGCACCTCAATTGAGTGCAATATAAGTTTATCTTTGTTAATCAGATCCTGAGTCTACTCTTCAGATACAATTTAGGTTCTGAAGGTATTCCTGTGGAACCTCGTGCAGGGAGGGTAAATCATATACTAAACAACTATCAGAATGAGATGTGATAAGCATGGTTGTCTCAAAGCGAGGTCTAATGGATACTAATCAAAACACAGCAATAGCAGAAGCGGCTTGATCCATGCCTGCCCTATGAATATTGAAACAACAGGTTTGTAGACAAATTTACTGTCATGCCAGTTTTAAATGGCATCTATCTGAAGTAATGAAATCAATATTTACCCAAAACAGAGAGTCAGTTGCTCTGGTCAACTATTATCATTCAGTTGCTAACTGGATTACTGGAATCCCTCACCTTGTGAGTGGGTTCACTAATCCAAGAGTGGATATGAGGGCTGTGTAAAGTTGCATGCTTTTTCCCAGAAAATCTCATGAAATGTCACCTTACACGAGCATGCACATTGCAAAGGTCTCGTAAAATACCAGCAGGATAATTTCATGCCAGTAGTTAGAATTTCCAGTGGCCTAATTATGACCTCTTCTGTGTTAAGACATCTCAAATATACCACTCATAAATTAGGTAGGCTACAACTCTTTATTGTCATGCATGGATTTATGATGCAAACATACATGCAGAGACAATCAGACTCTGAGCATTTAAGGTCATAAAACAGTTCGGTGTGACTAACAGTATCCATCATCAGGACTGGATGATTCTGAAAGCTGGAGACGTGTGAATGATTACTAAAAACACCATGACCGAAACGTTTCAATTCAGGGTATCCAAAATAAGGTGGAGATGACCTGCGTCTACCTCCATGGCTAAGTAATTCTTATCTTTGATCTTAGTCCCCAACAACGTGTAGGGATTCTGTGGCATTTCTCTACATTTAGCAATTCCAATCTTATTGAGAATTAAATAGGATTGTATATTACTAAAAGTCACATGTCAAAAGTTCTCTGGAGAACAATGCTTACTCCACGACATGAGTGGGTTTATCCAACCTTACATGTATTTCCTGTTTGGCAGAATCTGGCTGGTGCTGTGTGTACATAGGTGGGCAGCTGTGTAATATTTTACTAAACACACCTAATCCCAATCAAACGCTGAAAAATTGTGTTTGGCTTGTGGAATATTCCAATTGCATTATTTTCTCTTGTATAAGACTTTGACTGAGCAGGAAAAACTCTTGTAGGAACCGTGACTCTGGATGTGACACATCTGATGTTAAACATACAGCATAAAGAAGCTGGATGGATGTACGTGTCTTTTTCTCCTACTGCACATCTATGTATTTAGAATTTATTTTTTGTATTTTATGGGACAGATTTATCATTTTTTCATGCAACACAGCAATCCACTTTGCTGCACTGCTTGAAATGGAAAGGGCAGGAATGTGCCTTATTTAACAAGATAAGCACTTTCCTGTCCTTTCCTTACACTGGCCCACAATGTGCTGGCTTGCTCCAATGCAGACGCCCTTGGACCATGGTTTAAGAGTGTCTGCGTTGTAGCCTTGTTTGTTTTTGGACATGAAGGGGCACATTTCTGCACACAAACATTCCACAGAGGCATTTTCCTCTTTCTAAGTGTGCTGCCTTCTGCAGCAACGACGAGAAATAAAGATATTTCTTGTTGTGCCTGCCCTAGGAAGGTGTGGCATTCTGACACATTCCCAGCTTTACCAGTGTTGGTAAATCTGGGAATGCACCAAAATCCATGGGTGGATGTATGGAAACACCCACTCTCCATCCAAGGAGTCCCTCCCTGGGACAAAGTAAAGCAAGGGAACAATTTGTGTTGCCTTGCCTTCCTCCAGATGTAACAAGCCACTGATCGCCATGCAAGGTGGCCTTCCATGGCTTGATAAATTTGGCTTAGATTTTGCGTTGCAAAGGGTGACGCAAAACCATGATAAATATTCCCCTATGGTGCTCATTTACAAGTGGCCTGCACTGCTGAAAAATCACTTTTTATGATGTTCTGGTGCAGCAGGCCTCTCAATCATTTCTAAGAGGCGACGCAAAGCCACCCTGTGTGGCTTTCAATGACCTCCTAGATATGGAGCAAGGCAAGGCAGTACAAAGTGCTGTGTTGCTTTATTCTACATCAAGGAGGCATTCCAATCGCATTGAGGTGGGTTTCCCTATGCAACACCCATGGGTTTTGATGCATTCCTAGATTTACAAAAATCTGCAAACCTGGGAATAGCTCAAAACTGTGCGCCTCGCCAGCAGAGGGGTGACAAGGGGAAATATCTTTATTTCTCTTTGTTGTTTCCTCTTTATGTGTGCGCTGCATTCTGTCTCACACATAGAAAGAGGAAAATGCCTCCATTGATTGTTTTTGTGCAGGAAGATCTACCTTCCTGCACAAAAACAATTGTGCCGTCAACGCAGTCACCTTTGTGTACCATAGTGCAAGGGTGCCTGCATTGGCGCTAGTCACCAATTTATGAACCGGTGCGGGCAGAAAGGACAAGGATGCACTTTATGTGATTTATACCGTGCATTCCTGCCCTTTCCTTTTGACGCAGGGCAGTGCAGCAAGAAGCCTTGCTGAATTGCCCTGTGCCAAAAATTTTTGAACGAGGCCCTGTATTTTTAGCCTGAAATCATCATTTTTGGAACTTTAAGACACATGTTATAAAAAAAAAAATGCCATAAAAACTATTGTGCACACAACAATGATTTCTCCCTGCCCACCAGACTCCACCCGAATGTTTATTGATGCCCCAGCCATCTTTAATTTGGGTGCTTTAGGGAAAGTCTACAACGTCCCTTGCACCATTTGAAAATCAAGTCAGTTCTTTGTCAAATACTTTTCTTTGATTGGCTGATGAGCTGGGGGTCCTTTTTGACCTGCTAAATGAGAAGCAGGCTGATACAAGGCTTAAGTGGACATTGAGATACAATGGGCCCTGATGTACTCTAAGGAGAATGGGAACATACTGTACTGTGATGGTGAAGGCCTTTGGATATAACACTGTATTTCCTTGTGTTTTTTTCAAATGTACTGGTATTGGCGTGGGGTTCCTTTACTGTATGGACCTGGTGTACTAGTCTGCTTCATGTCAGGGTTGATGTAATATTTATTTTTATTTCAATCAATTTTACATAGCTACACTGCTCCTGTTCTGTGAATGCTAGGAGACAAGATGGGTATAGATTACATGCCAAACTTGGAAGGAATATTTTGTGGAATCCACCATGTGATTAGTGGTACTAGTGGGGGAGGGGTTCCAGTGCATACCGCCATTTTCCCTTTGTCCTCTATATTGTCTCTCATGTGCTAAGTGACTAGTCAAACGTCTGGGAGAAATAGAGGGTGTGAGAGAAAAACAAAATGAGAGAGAGTTAATTAATCAATATACTTTCATGCTGTGCCACTTTAAGTTTAAGCTCCTTGTGCTGGGACTATATGGGTCCATAGAGAGTTTTGAAAATTGCATTACTTTTATTGTCTGAATGTTCTTCTCCTCTGCTTGCAGTCTGGAGGCCATGGATGTTCTCATTTTAATCAACATTTGTCAGCCTCCCTGTTTCCCTTGAGTTCCTGGGGACTGTGAAGCCTTGTAAGACACACACACATATGATTCTAAATCAGTTTTCCACTGTCTTATTGCTGCTCTTCTGGCTGTGTTAAATACCTGGGGAATAGCACAGACATGTATTCAAAATATGAGCACTTTCGAGATGTCTCTACCCTGTGTGTTTTGGCCATGTTTGGAAAGAAGGGCTGCAAGGCATGCAGCCCTCTTCCCTTTGTCCTCAAAGCATTCTTTCTTGTCATTCCCTATTCTGCCATTTTGACAACCACTGAGGTTGCAGCAGCCTCACCATGCTGCTCCGCCCCTCCACAGTTAGGAATAGCAGGAGCATCTTTAACTCCACGCAGCAGAGATTACAAGGGGTTACATGTGGGATTGAGACGGTAGCCTTAGTTTTCAAGCAATATCGGGGTAATCAGCATTTCCAGTCTTGAGTTCTCATCTTCCCAGGACTTAATTTGAGCCAGTGGTTGCCAGTGGCAGCATCAGCATTCTTTTTTGGGGGCCAGCACATATTTTTCTGGCTCAGTCATTTACTGAGAGCAAGAGAGAAAACACATAAAATGCTCATGTTGGAGGAAGTGATTGATGGCAAAACCAACACAAAGAGAGAATGAAAGAGTCTGCAGGAATGAGAAAAACGGGCAAAGAGTATCTGGGAGTGAATTAAAGAAGCATGAGGTGGATTTAAGCCTATGCAGCCTTTACATTTTGGTGGGCTGCCAATTAATTGCATGAGAGGAGGGCTTCTGTGGTTACCTGCACTCATTTTATTACAAATAAAGCACTGCTTCTTCCCTGGTATTTCACCAAGAGATACAGTTCTCTAAGTGAACCCCCACATATCCACTGAGTTGCTGCTCATTTTATAATCCTGATTTTTCAGCTAGCTCCAGTTACCAGTGAAAGAGCATAGCTTGGCTGTGCCACTACATCTCTGGGTAAAAGAACGTGAATGGGTGATCTTTTTTTTTTGATGGTCACAAGATGGTGGTCACATTTTGTGTAACATTTAATACAATTCATTTAATTCCTGCACTGCAAAGCATGTGAGTGGAGTGCATCTTTGTTTACGGCATATAATCAACATTTTATGGTTATCTTTTAGAGACTAACTTTTTAATAGTATTACTTAGCATAGTTGTCTTGTATATTCTTATATGCAGTGTTTAGAATTTATGTAATTTAAAATATATTCATGTTTTATTAACTCAGCTGCAGTGAAGACCTACACATATACATTTCTCTTTTCCATTTAACATTCATTGTGGAGTTGTTTTTTCTTAAATGTTCCTTTCGAGATGCAGGTGTTAGGAGTAGAGACAAAGTCAACAAGAAGCTCATTGTGCTTGAAAGATAAAAAAGCCTGGGACAAACTATGAAATATCCTTTTCTACTGCTTCAGCATCTCCTCCCCCCAAGAAAAAGAAGTCTATCTCTTTCAACTGCTCCAAGCACCCTTTCCCTACAGTTGAAGGTGATAAGGAGTTGACCCCTGAGAACCGCCATTAGAGTAACAGCAAATGGAAACTTCCAGATATCAAAGCTGGCAGTCATGATGGTGAGGAAAATTACCATTTCCTATACTGAGAATTTAACAGAGGAACTGCAGGCTTTATAAGTAACTGCAACCCCTATTGGCTTAGTCTTTTTAAAATCATACAAAAAGCAGCAAAAAGCAGCATATTCACAATACACCATTATTCATAGTGTTCCGGCTCCACCACAAGTTCTGTATTTAGCATCATAAAAACGTACACTGTACAACCTTCCCATGCTGAAGTACATGATGTAAAGTCAGGCACACACCTTGGCATTGGGACCCTTGGCCAACTTCTGAAGCAAACATGCAATCAAATGAGCAAATCACCAAAGAAAGGCAATCACTGGTATGGCTCTAGAATGCAGAATATCTAAAGGGGATGTGATGATAATGATCAAGATTGCTGGAGCGCCTCAGTGAAGTCTTCTTCCCACGTTGGATTCAGAAACCGCAAGTGCTTGGGTGAGACACCATACCTTTTCTCAACCTTAGAGGGCGACCGAAACTTTGGACTTGATGTAGAAGTCAGTAGTTAGGATCAAACAACCCACAAAACAATAACATAAAACCCAATAAGCAAAATTAAACACCATGTATAATTCAACACTAAATCAAACTCCAAACTGAATGAAGTTTCAAAGTTTTATTACAATCCCAAATTTAGTGGAACATAAATAATGTGCAAAACTAAAGTATAAACATACATGAAGATCATTGACTGACCAAAGCATCTGAAAAGATTCAATCTACTAACCGTCAATACTGTTAAGCACTCCAAAAGAATAATGTAGATTAACAACAACACAATCTGAACATTTTTATCAGGTTTCAAAGCAGGTGGTGGTGACATTAGTACAATATCAAAATACAGTTTAGTAATTCATTTTTATATTTCAGGTTTCAGAGCTGGGCCATTCCTAACACTAACCAGAAGTGTGACTTGCATGTGTGGGAATGGGCTTATACATGCAGGCAAAAGCAAAAAATAACAGAAGACAAAAATAATTTGGAAAACATCTAACTAAGGATAATATGCGTGTGTAAGTTACTAACTGAAAAAGGGAATGTAAGAAACCAAATTAATTATAGCTTTCCTCATAGGGCAGCAATAGGTGTTGGTTCCTCGCGCGGGACATTCACCAACTTTTGGCATTAGTTGGCAACAACATCAGGACAGTACAGAACATGAGCTACAAATAGGACAAATCTGCAGTTCAGAATTAGTTGGCCTTACTAGTACTGAACCACATAACAGATTAGGGCAGCTAAGACTATGATGAGAAAGCTCATCAGGAACCTCAGAATAGAATATGAAGGAGCAAACTAAGCGAGCATAGAACTGGTTGTCAGATGAGCTAGTGATGGACTGACATCAAGAAGGTTCAAAGGGGATCTGACATCAGACATGTTCAAAAAGGGACTGACTTCTGTTCCAAAGTTCTTCATTAATTAAAATAGCCAAAATCCACTTGATTAGTCCATCGGGTAGGCACACACTGGATATTGATTTCAGCATTCAGTCATTGTAAGTGACACCACCAAGTTTTGCAATTTGCAGAAAAGTTCTCAACAAATGTCCATTGTTTCTACTATGACTTCATAATGTTCTACTAAAATATAGCATTTTCTAATAATCTGCTACATTCATTTCTCTTCACATAGCACACAATAAACTACACTAATATTATTTCACATAAGCTTCATGAATCTTACTGTGCAATTCAGCAGCTAGAACAAATATTGTTACATTAGCTAAACTTGAAACATGTTCTTCTCCAGGAATACAATAAAACATTCAATTGTACAGTTGATGCCTAAAGAAAGTAATTCAGGTATGAGGGAAAAGTGAAAACAGAGAAATTGTCAATGATTGCTTACAAAATGAGCTTTAAGGCTTAGTCAAGTTAAGATAGCCTTAATGCACATTAATAAAATATATTAACAAAACTACAGCACACCCATAATTTCAAATCAAAGGTACAAAGCATCATTCATGTTATGTCAAAGCAATTTTAAACATACATTTATTGTCTAAACACATAATTCATTATGATCAATGTAAGTGTGTTTAATCAATACTCATAATACATGTTATTGTCTACAGTTGTACCTAAAAAAAATACTTTCAGATTCATGTTTATTAATAATTCACTCAAAAATAAATACACAATGTTTTGTTAAACATGGTGTCAGAAAAACGACAGGTAGGCACACATGACTCACTGAAATTCAAACGTGCACATTTTAGTTTATACATTATTTTCCTATTAATCCCTTTAACTGCAAATTTATTATTTGCCATGTGCTATTTCAATGCCTCAAATGTTTTATCAAAACGTGATCTCTATCAAGATAGTTTTGCACAGGGCCATCCAACTACAGATCAATATCAATTTCTGAGGACATCAAGCCCTGCTGTTCTTACCCGGATGCGTCATTGGTAATTGCTAGCTGGCACTAGGAAAGGGATATAAAGGACACCATTGCGTGCGCAGATATCACACCCTAACAGACGTCAATTCATTTCAGGATGTCTAAAAAATACAAAGCATTATCATTGCTCTCTTCAGCAAGGACACACACATCCCCATTGACACCACAGACTGGTCCAATTATACAATGGGAAGCTTTCCATGACATACTGTTTTCTTCTGTGTAAATAGGTAAATTTCTTGACTTGGTAGTGACCATTTGTCTGAAGAAGATGGTTCTAATCAAAACCTTTTTTCACCTGTTGCAGTGCTACATCTAGAGACAAATAACATGACTGAAACACTGAAAAAACATCATCATTATCACAACAGATCTGGAGCAGTGGTCACATTAAAGACTATGGGACCTTTTCACAAAGGTATTTTTGGCAGTAGGTATACGTGTACTGCCTAAAGAAACGTATTTAAACCTGTAAGAAATGCTTTCCAGGTAGGCATAAATGCATCAATTTCTAGGTGTTGGCTTCATTGATGGCATATTTTTACTGCACATATCACCCTTTCTGCAATGTAAATATATGCCTTTATTATGAAAGGGCTGCATTTTTTAAAAAAATATTAAATTTTAATGCAAACCTTTTTTTTTTGAGTTTTCAGTGAAAAGAATTTGAAATTGAACGAAATTAAAATTAAAAACAATCAATGTTTGTGCCTAGAAAGCTGTTTTTAAACAGATCTACGATTATAATGATGTGAGTGGCACAGTGATAGTAGAAAAATGAATATCTGTCAGAGCAGTGAATAGCATAGCAACAATAGGAAAGTAAAAACTATTGAACTGGAGGCCACCAGTTATTAAGGGTATGTGCTATTCACCATGCTTATTGGCAGTGAGTGTTCTCTGTCCTAAGTCATAAAATGTAGACATTGCTGTTTGCAGGTACAAATGAGAGTCCTTGAAATCCACACACAAGCGTGCAGACCCATGACATGTCACTCCATGTACAAGACAGACTGGTGGTGCTGGTGGTCCTAATTTGCCAGGGCAGAGCTGCAAGCAATGCTATCCTGGGGATTGCGACTGCCTTCTCCGCCAGAGGTTTCATGGCAGTAGCACCGCCATGAAACAGCTGGTGGAGACGGGCTGCAAAAGGTCCTGGGAGGGCCATGCACTGCCCATGCCAAGTGCATGGGTAGCGGCATTATATGAGCAGTGCAGGGCCATTCCTGGACAGCCCCATCATAAAAACTTTGACACAGGTGCTGGTGCACCCTATGCACTACATCATTGCCGCCGGCTCTATTATGTGCGGGCAACAATGCTGTACGGCATTTCCCACTGGGACAGCAGTTGGAAGCTCTGTTTCCTCCCGCTGACGCAGTGGGAAACTCATAATGGGGCCAACGGGGAGGCGACCACAGTGGCGAACACAGTGGCAGTAACCTACCCGTCTCCAAGTACACATTCAAATATAGGTATGCACCAAATGTTAGAGAAACAGAAGCAACTTTGAGGGCTTTGGTCATTAAAGGGGAGAGTAGACTAAACTCCTCCAAAAGGTCTGCTGCTCCATTAACTTTAACCAAAGTGTTGGGCTACCAGCTCCAGGCATACCCACCACCACAAGTTCTAAATTCTCTATCCATGGCCTGCTTCAAAACAGCTTTCTAGGTCCCCATTCCTTCAGTGACTTAGGGTCGGATTTAGACTTTGGCAAATGGGTAATTGGCCACCGATCTGAGGGTTGTCCTGTCCTGTCTGACATCCACATTATGACCACATAGGTAGCGGTGACATCAGACCGCCAGCAACGCTAGTTTTCCTCCACAGGACAGACTGGCGGTGCTGGCGGTCCTAATTTGCCAGGGCAGAGCTGCAAGCAATGCTATCCTGGGGATTGCGATTGCCTTCTCCACCAGAGGTTTCATGGCAGTAGCACCGCCATTTAAACAGCTGGTGGAGACAGGGTGCAAAAGGTCCCGGGGGGGCCATGCACTGCCCATGTCAAGTGCATTGGTAGCGGCATGACATGGGCAGCGCAGGGCCATCCCTGGCCAGCCCCATCGGAAAAACTTTGACACAGGTGCTGGTGCACCCTATGCACTACATCATTGCCGCTGGCTCTATTATGTGTGGGCAACAATGCTGTTTGGCATTTCCCACTGAGACAGCAGTTGGAAGCTCTGTTTCCTCCTGCTGACCCAGTGAGAAACTCATAATGGGGCCAACGGGGAGGCGACCACAGTGGCAACAACCTACCCGTCGGAACTTCGGTGGACGTTATTTTCCTTCCGCCGAAGTCATAATCGGGCCCTTTATGTCCTAAGTGCCTGTAAGTGGCAATTGTATTGAACCATCATGATGCTAAGCATAGATTGCAAAGTCACCATCATTACTGTGGAGCTGGTAATTCCTGTAAGAGAGCTAGCAAAACGGGCTACAGCAAACAGGCCTGTTTCTGAGGACAAAATGTCTAACAAGATGGAGGTTCCACGCCTTTGGCAACAGTGGCCTCAACACTGCACCCAGTAACAACTAAAAATGTTGCAGCTAAATCGGCATCTTTCAGTTTATATTCCATCACAGTTAAACAACTGAAGACTTGAAGAATGAATGTCAAACAAAGACAAAGAAAGTACATATTATATACTGCATTCACTGAAAATGGCATCCAAAAATGGAAAGTCATTCTATTAACTCAGTTGTAATTAAACTAGAACTTTAAGAGATTGTGATGTAATCACAGCACCATTTGTGTGACAGTAACATTTCATCCTCGTTTTCTGATCATTTCAGCAATTGTAAGAAGGAAAATGTACATAAAATTCTTGCCGCTGCTTTACACTGGGGGATCCAGCTGATAAATGACATTAAAGCTGAATGGAAGGGGGCAATGAAGATGGATAATTCTCTGCCACCCAAGAATGAAGCCAGTAAGAAGAAGGACAAGGTCATGTCTGTGATCGCAATCTGAGAGAAACAGTTGAACATTATGACACGATCAGCGATTTTTAAGCACATCAAGAGATGATACAGAATCAGTGCTGCTGCTTTTCCATAGTTTCCATTCTCACCAAATGTAGATCTGAGATGAAAATCATTAAAATGTTGTTGTCCATTGGGAACAATTGATAACTGTGGATTCTGCTGCTGAGCGAGTTGCTAAAGAGATGTAATTGCACACCGAACAGGTTTTGCAGAAATGGGAGGTTAGCAGTCTGTAGTGGCTGGATCCTGCATAACTTAGAGTAGGCTTTAGTCTTTTTTCAAAATTGGATAAGCAAACCCTTTTCCTGGCTGTTAAACTTAAACCTAACATAGGCAATATATTTGAGACGTGGATCATACATTTAGAAACCTCCAATTATGTGGTAGTGCCCTGATGTGCTGCTAATATCGCCTCAATTTAAGGGGCAATGTAGGAAAGTACCATCTTGCCTGGGATGTTACCCCCATTTTTACTTGTGTGTATGTTTGTTTTTGCCTGTGTCACTGGGGTCCTGCTAGCCAGGACCCTAGTGCTCATAATTTGTGCCCTGTATGTGTTTCCGGTGTGGTACCTAACTGTATCACTGAGGCTCTGCTAACCAAAACCTCAGTGTTTATGCTCTCTCTGCTTTTAAAATTGTCACTGCAGGCTAGTGACTATTTTCACCAATTCTGATTAGCACACTGGAACACCCTTATATTTCCCTATTATATGGTACCTAGGTACCCAGCGTATTGGGGTTCCAGGAGATCCCTATGGGTTGCAGCATTTCTTTTGCCACCTATAGGGAGTGCAGACAATTCTTACACAAGACTGCCACTGCAGCCTGAGTGAAATAACGTCCATGTTTTTTCACAGCCATTTTACACTGCACTTAAGTAACTTATAAGTCACATGTATGTCTAACCCTCACTTAGTGAAGGTTAGGTGCAAAGTTACTAAGTGTGAGGGCAACCTGGCACTAGCCAAGGTGCCCCCACATTGTTCAGGGCAATTTCCCCAGACTTTGTGAGTGCGGGGACACCATTACACGCGTGAACTACATATAGGTCAATACACATGTGTAGCTTCACAATGGTAACTCCGAACATGGCCATGTAACATGTCTAAGATCATGAAATTGTCCCCCCAAGCCAAGAGGCAGCTCTTTTGCACCTTCATCCGGGGTTTAGTGGGCTTCTGCCTCCCCCCCCCGGACACTTGCATGACTCTTGGACTTGGTCCCCTTCCTTTGCAGCTTCTCAGGTCCAGGAATCTGTTTTCAGTGCTTTGCAGTCAGTTGTTGCCTTTGCAGAATTCCCTATCTCGACTTTACTGTCTTTCTGGGGTAGTAGGGTAACTTTACTCCCACTTTTCAGGGTCTTGGGGTGGGGTATCTTGGACACCCTTAGTGTTTTCTGACACTCCCGGTGACCCTTTACACACTACACCAGGCCTGGGGTCCATTCGTGGTTTGCATTCCACTTTTGGAGTTTATGGTTTGTGTTGCCCCTAGGCCTATTGTCTCCTTTTGCATTCTATTGTGTTCTACGGTGTTTTCACTACCTTTCTAAGTGTTTTACTTACCTGATTTTGGTTTGTGTGTATATTTTGTGTATTATACTTACCTCCTAAGAGAGTATATCCTCTGAGATACTTTTGGCATATTGTCACTAAAATAAAGTACCTTTATTTTTAGTACCTCTGAGTATGATATGGTATGGTGCTATATCTTATAAGTGGCATAGTAGGAGCTTTGCAGGTCTCCCAGTTCAGCCTAAGCTGCTCTGCTACAGCTACCTCTATCAGCCTAAGCTACTAGAACACTACTAATCAACTAATCAGGGATAGCTGGACCTGGCACAAGGTGTAAGTACCATCAGGTACCCACTATAAGCCAGGCCAGCATCCTACAGGCAAATATCAAAATGTGGACGTGGAACGTTTGTTCGGCTTAACACAGTACAAAATTGTTTCTGTGAAAAAACCATGAGGACATTCCAATATTTTTACTGCACATGTTTATGAAATGTTTATCAAGTAACTGAATTTTACCAGTGCACAAAGTTCAACAAGGATTATTGTGACTCAATATTGTTGATTTAAATCATCTGATAGTGTCATTTCGTTTTGAGGAACTCAAAAGTGGTCTAGCAGTAGAGCTGTCTAAATTATTCTAATTTACCTTTGCTAGCAACGAGAAACATTATTTTCAATTATGTTGCCATTTTAGAGCTTTAGAACTGTGAAGTCGAACAGAAAATCTTTGGACAGCTTTCTTTTTGAAGACAACATGACATTCTCCAAAAGAGCAAGATAGTTACATATCAGTAAGACCTTGTTCTTAGTGAGAAAGAACGAGAACACGATTACATTTGGAAGTAAAGATCTAGGGATAAAGAGAATGGCTAGGTTATCTGCCCAGTTCCTAGATGGAGCCTTGTGACAGCATTATGCTGAATATTCATCATTCAGACAATAGACTGATATCTGGGCCCAGGGAGATTTCAGCCAGAGAACCACAACTGCATGCTGATTGCTGAATGCTTCGCTACAGATGCTAACGCAGACTGCAGGCCTTTGCTCAGGTATGGGGGATAATGTCTTCCCAGGGGAACATGAAGGGCAGAATTAGAGCTTAACATGATGTGCTCTATCATAGCCTAGGTAGGAGGTAGTCTATCAACCGTAGTGACAATATGATAGTGTTATTTCTATGCTTCGCTCTCCTCGTCACAATTTTAATACTGTCATGCTGTGTCGTCCTGGTTACTGCAGCTCATGCTTTGCTATCTAAGATGCAGTTGTTAAAATTATTATTGAAACATATACTGCCTCTGTTCGTCATTTTGTATATGAGACTAAGGTAACTGAGAGAAATGGATGAGACCTGAGTGACCACAGCTTCCCTGAGAAACAAATTATGTAATGCGCTCGGCTGCCCAGTCACCCCTGCCCTTGGGTGGAGATGAGGCACAGCTAGTTGGCCGGAGCAAACCCCGGATTGGAGCGACAGGTGTCACCAGCAGTGGGTCAGACTCAGTCTCCCACACCGTGGACAATTCTGCCACTCAAAATCCAGTAGTCTCATTAGAATAGTGAGACCCTAGGCTTGGCCTAGTGTGTTAAAATACCATGCATGGAGCTGTAGCTAAAATGGCTACACATCACTCTCGACTTGTCGGTTGAAGGTGGTTCAAAGCCTAAGGACATATAAAATTGCTACTAAAAGCTCAACCTAAGATATGTATGTAAAAACTAATGTCAATTATGAAGAGATCAATTACTATTTTGAGGTCAATCAGCAAACAGCTAGTCCTGAAATTGCATGGTATCCCTTTAAAGCAAGCATACTGCCCCACATAACCTCTAAAAGTATAGCAGAAAGGAAGAGCTTAGTAAGAAAGAGGGTCGGGCTACAGCAGGCCCTAAAGAAAGCCAATGCAGGATGTGGTATTAAAACACCATCGACGATCGGCAAGAGTTTAGGCAAGTGAAGCTGTCACTTCAGGACTACTACTACGAGAGAACCCACACTGTCAATAACACTTACCTGCAAAAAATATACAAGGAGAGTGAATACAAGGAGAGTTTTCTTGGCTGGCAGGCACAAGACAAAAAGGGCTCAGAATACTGTAATATCACTCTATATTGAGGAGATTAATACCCAGATCCTTCACCCTGGACGGATCCAGGCTGAGTTTTTGAAACATTATAAGAAGATCTATAGCACATCGTATGAGACAGAAGAGGAACATCTTAGATGCTTCCTGGGAAACCTTTCCAATCCCTAGGCTTGAATCAACTTTAATATGGGGTTTGACCACAACGTTCACTAAAGAGAAGGTGGTGGAGATGATTAAGTCCCTGTAGAAATGGGGTCTCTGGTTGGCAGTCATTTTGCACTCTGTCCAACAATCCTGAGACAACCACAGCTCACCTCCTTGGTAGCTCGGCACAAGCAGTCAGGCTTATGTCAAAGGCAATGTGTAAATGACTTGTACCAAAACACACAGTAATACATTGAAAACACTTCAAAATGGACACCACACCAGTTTAGAAAAATAGCCAAAATGTATCTAAATCAAAATGACAAAAATCCAACATACACAACTCAAGATATGAATTTTGAAAATAATAGACTCTTATTCCATTGAAAACAATAGAAATGATGTTGTTACACAAAGTACCTAGTTTGCATCAAAAATAAATCCACACGGACATCCCTGTGTTGGAAAAGTCAGCGATGCCGCGATTCCTTACTCGTAAGTGTGGCCATGCATAGTTTCTTCTCCGGTCCGGTAGGCGATATGTCATTTTTCTCTCCTGCAAGAGAGTGATGTGTTGATTTCCGAATGAGCACCTCAGGTCCGGGCATGTTCAAGGTGATTTTGATGTTCAGCGGTCTTGCTTGTGAAATCCATCTGAACTATGATGAAACTCCGTGCTGCGTGGGGTTTGTGTCAAAAACTTCCCTGCACGGCTCCTGTGTGTGGATTACCACCTTGGTTCCACCAGCTTCACCTTTCAAGGGCCCAGGAACTGGATAGGGCACCACTTTTCAGGGTAGGAATCTAAGCAGAGAGTCCAGCTGCTGGCAGAGGAAGTCTTTGATGGCCCTGAGACTTCAAAACAGAAGGCAAGCTCAGTCCAAGCCCTTGGAGACAATTCGAAAGCAGGAATATACCACAAAGTCCAGTCTCTGTCCTCTTTCAGGCAGAAGCAGCAACAGCAGGCGAACCCAGCAGAGCAAAATCACAGGCAAAGGGGCTGTATTCCTCCTCCAGCTCTTCAGCTCTTCTCCTTGGCAGAGGTTCCTCTTGGTTCGAGAAGTAATCTGAAAATATGGGGGTTTGGGTCCACTACTTATACCCCTTTCTGCCTTTGAAGTAGGCAAACTTCAAAGGAAAGTCTCTATTGTTCACAAGATCCTGCCTTGCCCAGGCCTGGCACCAGACACCCACCTGAGGGTTGGAGACTGCATTGTGTGAGGGCGTATCAGCTCCTCCCTTCACTCTAGCCCAGATGACCCAACAGGATATGAAAGCTACACCCCTGCTCCCTTTGTGTCACTGTCTAGCGGAGATTCACAAACAGTTCAGCTGTCAGTCTGACCCAAACAGGTAATACACAAGCAGGCAGAGACAGAATGGTTTAGGCCAGAAAATGCCCACTTTCAAAAAGTGGCATTTTCAAACTGACATTCTAAAAACCAACTTTACCAAAATATGTATTTTTAAATTAAGAGTTCAGAGACCCCAAACTCCAACTCTCCCTCTGCTCCCAATAGGAAACTGCACTTAAAAGTTATTTAGCAGCAGCTCCCATGTCAACCTATGAGAGAGATAGGCCTTTCAACACTGAAAGCTGAATTTGACAGTATTTCACTGTTAGGACACGTAAAACACATCACTACATGTCCTACCTTCACCATACACTGCACCCTGCCCATGGGGCTACCTAGGGCCTACCATAGGGGTGCTGTGTGTGTCCAAAAAGGGAAGGTTTGGGCCTAGCAAGTGAGCACCCTTGCCAGGTTGAATTGGTAGTCAAGACTGCACACACAGACACTGCAGTGGAAGGTCTGAGACATGTTTACATGGCTACTCATGTGGGTGGCACAACCAGTGCTGCAGGCCCACTAGTAGCATTTGATTTACAGGCCCTAGGCACCTCTAGTGCACTTTATAAGGGACTTTCAAATGCAATTTACACAGAGAACATATGCACCTTAAGACTGATTAGCAGTGGTAAAGTGCCCAGAGTCCAAAAGCCAACCAAAACTGGTAAAAAAAAATAGGAGGATGGAGGCAAAAAGTCTGGGGATAACTCTGCTAAAAGGGCCAGGTCCAACAGTCCCAATCCAAGGGAAAGGCCTGTGGGGGAGATGGTTTACCAGTCAAATTTATAAAAACAAATCCCTCTATTAGCACCTAAAATAATGCTACTTCCTAACAATATATTGGGGGGGGGGGGATATCCCTTCATCCTTCTTCATTTCTATAGAGGTAAGCTTTTTAAAACAAGACAAGAACCCGGAGAATATTAATTCATGTTCTCCCATTAGTCTCTTCAATAAGACTATATGACTATATAATAGTTATGAAATTCTTTGCCACCCAAATGATCAAGGTAGTAGGTGCTCTCAGTCATCCAGATCAGTGCGGGTTAATCTTGTGTAGGCAATTGTCTATGAATAAAAACTTTCTGGTCAAAGTATTAGATCATTTTAAACAAAAAGAGATTCCAGCACATATATTTTTGCTAGATGCCGGGAAGGTTTTTGACCTGATTAACTGCAGGAGCCTGTTTTTTTATTCTCAATTACTTCAGGTTTCCTGTTATTTTTATTCAGGTGATTTTAAGAATTAAGCTGTGCTCAATGTTTCTCTGCTAGTCATGAATTCTGAGGAAATACGTATATGCAAGATTCAGCGGGGTACAGGACAGGGGTGTCTGCTCTTACTCATCTTCTTTGCACTTTTTATCAAGCCTTTCATGCTTGCCATCAGAGAAGGCAAGTATTTAGAAGCTCTCATAAGTGGTATTGCAAAAGTTGAGTTATAGGCAGATGATGTCACCCTGTTTTTAAAACCTGACTTAGCCACTCAATAGAGAGCATTTAACATTTTCCAGCAATTTCAGGGTGTGGGAGGGTGTAAAATAAATAAGCTCAAAACTGAAATCCTTTTAGGTAAATGTGGGGTTGATACCCTGCCACAATAACGAATACAAGATCTCAGAGGTATCTGGTCTACTTTTCCCGCTGAGGAGGTGGATGACTTCTTTATATATGATTATTTACCTCTTATCAAGAACATAAAGGCTCTGCTTACAAGATCAATAAAATTGCCAATTTCCATACTGGGGCGGGTTGTGTTAGTCCGCATGTCTATATTGCAGTTATTACATTTTTTGTTCTCTGCTCTACCATGTGCCCCGCAGATAAAGTTGGTCCAATAGAACACCATGCATTGCAGTAAGCACTTTATATCGCCAACTACTGAAGGTGGCCTTGCATTACCTAACCTAAAGGAATAGTATTTTGCTAGCTTTGCACATTCTTTTAAATATTCATTCCCCCCAGGTTCAGGCAAACCATTGATACCCTCTTTTTGGATATGACTGCACAGGAATATAAAATCAAGGATTTTCTATGGCTGACAAAAGTCCCAAAGAAGTTTGTTACAAACAGAGACAATGGTTTTATAAACGTAAGGAAAAAAAAATATATATATTTTAACATACCTGTTATTAATAGGTCCACTCATCTTATTTACATTTCCTCCAGAACAGAGGCTTTAGTTAAGAGAGGGATTGCTCATAAATGGGAAACTAATGGCTATCAAAAGGTTAGGGAGTTCTACAGTACTGAGACTTGGAAAGTGTGGGCAGATATAGATCCTGGCATTCTGCATGGAAAGATGCCCCTTCGCTGGTCCTCTATCCACTTTAGACTTTTTTTTTAAAGCGTTAGACTTGACTAAGATTAAAGCCAGTTCCACATGAGTTGCAAATTTAATCGAACCTGATAACCTAAGCCGGTCAGGTACTGGATGGCTCAATTTCGGGAATATTTATTTGGAGATCTGTTTGATAAAGTTAAACAAAAATGGCAATCTCAGGGTAGAGTATCCATCTCACCCGAGGATTGGACCATGACAAATAGATTTCATTTTTCTGTGATAAGAGGCACAAACCTGTGCTGGATGCAATAGTACAAAAAGTGACTTCTGTACAGAGCACCTGAACGTTTACACAATTTGAACCCCCATATACAAGATAAATGTTTTGGTTTTTTTGAGGAGAGCACTGGAAACTGGTGGCATATTATTTGTGATTGTCCAAAAATAGCTTGATATTAGGACTTCCTTAGTGAACACTGTATTATAATTCTTAACATTGATTTTGCGAATGACACCAAGCCATTCTTCTGGGGGTTTACATGAATCCAAGAATGCGGGTGGTGGATAAAAAGAAGAGCCTATTAGACATACTGATAAGCAAATTCCTAATCCTCTAAAATTGGATGTCCCAGGCTCCTCCTACCTTTGTACAAGCCTTTGGCAAGCAGATATGGAAAACATAAGGGCCTAAAATGTCACTACGCCTTAAGATCTGGTTCATAAAAAGAAATTAGGAAGATATGGGTTGGATTATGAAATATATGTGTTCTGTATATGTTTGTAATCAGGGTAGCATGAACCAGGAACGTGGGGGGGTGTAGGTTAATGAGGTAGTACCATATTTAACCAAGTCATTGAAATCATTTTCTGAATTGTCTTGTTTGATATGTGGTGTATTCAAATGAACTCTATGAACAAAAATAAAATAACAAAAAGAAAATAGGTTACAAATTATTGCTAATGAGCAGCAATGCGAACTTGGTGCTCAGGGCTGTTTGTTTTACATTATATCAATCTTTTTATATTAGAAATGTATTACTATGACTATATATATATATATATATATATACTAAAAACAAATATTTATTTAAAAATGTGTTATTTTAAAATATTTTAGATTTGTTTTATATATATACATATATATACATATATATATACATATATATATATATATATACACACACATAAACATTATATATATAAATATGTATGTATGTGTATGTATATTACCTACTGGTGGTCACCACTATGTAGTTATAGATAGGACCATGTTTCCATAGAAAAAGTTTTGTTGACTTGCCTATATCTTTGGCACAATTTGACAAATCTTCACAAACTTTTTCAAAAAAAGTGTTGCTGTGATTCTTGTTGCGCATGGAACGTTTTTGGTGATCCGTCAAGCAGGGGCTGAGAAAATGGGGGGGTGAAAATGTTATGTTTCCTATGTTAATTCCCATAGAACCTTTAGACATCTCTGCAGCCTGAACCGCTGGACGGAATTATTTAGTATAAATCCTTTCAGTAGTTTTTGAGATATTAAAGAGAAAATATATATAATTGTATATCTCTGGCTGCGATGACTTTGTGAATGTTTTGTGAATAATTTGCAAAATGTTTGAATTTCTCATGAATACGTATGTGAATAAAACCATTGCAATTCGCTCACCACTACCTCACTAGAAAGTTGTGGGCACCATGTTATTTCACATTACATGGTCCCTGGGGGTGAAAATCAAAATTGAACGTGCCATGAGGGGTCAGGGTTGAGGTACCCTGACCCCAAGGGTGTGATATAGGTGTGTTTAAGGGGTAAATTATGGATTTAAAATAATTTTGCATCACCATTTGCGATATGCGTGAAAATTTGCGAATTTTCACAAATTGTTCTGAATATGGAAAAATAATTTAAAAGACAGACCACACTCATTCATACACTAATTCATTCACTCATATATGCACCCGGAGACTCATGCACCTGCTCTCACACAACCATTCAGACACTCATGCACCCACTGACACCCACTCAGACTCACACAACCACTTTCAGACCCACTCAAACACTCATCCACCCACTTACAGATTCACTGACAGAGGCAGGCCCTGTGGCCAACTTGCACTGCCCACCACCAAGGAACATGCTTGGTGTGGGGTTGGGTGATTATAAGGGCTTGGCTGCAGGTTATAGTTACTTAAAAGAACTCTAACTATAACTACTTTATTTCTATGGTTTTTATGAGTAAATTCAGAACCTAACTATAACGTCCCTGTAACATTTGTTTTTAGTGAATATATATATATATATATAAATAAAAAGAAAACATACATACAGAATTAAACCATAAAAATATAAACAATTGAATAAGTAAAAATATATTAATTAGTGTAGCCAATAAATAAAAAATTTAACATCGAAAAAAACACAAAAAAAACAGTCCAGCCTGAACTGCCAGGCCAGGTCCTCCCTGGACCGGAAACAAGCATCCTGGGACCGGTTTCAGGGTTTCACCCTTCATCAGCCAGGCTAGCTTGAACCCAGTGGCATAGTGAGCCCGGGACCCACGTCTGGGCATACCCGGCGCACTTATGGCGGCAAAAGCAAAACAAGACACAAATGATGGACGGAATGCAGAGCCAATCAAACATTCACCCCTAGTCACAGATCTGGGTTTAATCCATTGTTCTTTTGCTCACCATGTCACCCCAGTTTAGACCCAGCCATATGCAAATCAGTCTTGACCCTGTTCCTCATGGCTGGCTGATGAAGGGTGATAACCTGAAACCAGTCCAAGGATGCTTGTTTCCAGTCCAGGGAGGACCTGGCTTGGCAATTCGGGCTGGACTGTTCCCATGGGGAACAGGGTCAAGACTGATTTGCATATGGCTGAGTCCAAACTGGAATGGCATGGGTGGCAAACAAACAATGGATTTAGTCCCTGATCTCTGTACTGAGGGTGAATGTTTGACATTGTTCAGCATTCCGTCCATCACTTGTTCTTTTTGCTTTGGCTCAGCTGGCACATAGGGAAGCCAAGCAAACTGGTACCTTTCTGAAAGCTAGACACTTATGGGAATCCAGGATGGGGTGACTTTTGGGGCTTTCACCAGGTTCTGTCACCCATCCTTTGCAAACTTCAAATGTTGTCTAAAAACACGTTTCCTCACATTCCGGTGATGCAAAGTTCTGCAATCTGAGGGGAGCCACAAACTTCCTTCCACCAAGCATTCCCCAAGTGTAGGAGGCTGGCCTGGCTTGTAGTGGGTACCAAGGGGTACTTACACTCTGTACCAGGTCCAGTTATCCCTTATTAGTGTAGAAGAGGTGTTTCTAGTAGCTTAGGCTGATAGAATGTAGCTATGGAGAGCAGCTTAGGCTGAACTAGGAGACATGGAAAGCTACTACAATACCACTGGTGTCATATGCACAATATCATAAGAAAACACAATACACAGATATACTAAAAATAAAGGTACTTTATTTTTATGACAATATGCCAAAAGTATCTGAGTGAGTACCCTCAGTATGAGGATGCCAAATATACACAAGATATATGTACACAATACCAAAAATATGCAGTAATAGCAAAAGGAAGTAATGCAAGCAATGTAAAGTTGCAGTAGATTGCAATAGGAGCACATAGGTACAGGGGCAACACAAACCATATACTCTAGAAGTGGAATGCACGCCGTCACGCCCTCACAGGATTTGTGCGAATCCCTCGCCACTTTCTTCCATCGCAAGATCAGCGACCTCCACGACAGCTTCGGACACCAGACCCAACCATACACCACTGAACCCGCTTCCCCGGACATCACCCTCAACAACTGGACCCACATCAACACGGAAGAAACCAAATCCATCATGAACTCTATCCACTCCGGTGCCCCTTCGGACCCCTGCCCGCACTTCATCTTTAACAAAGCCGACGACATCATCGCCCCGCACCTCCAGACCGTCATCAACTCTTCTTTTTCTTCTGCTACCTTCCCCGAATGCTGGAAGCACGCTGAAGTCAACGCCCTACTAAAGAAACCTACGGCTGACCCAAGCGACCTGAAAAACTTCCGCCCCATCTCTCTTCTACCTTTCCCAGCCAAGGTAATAGAAAAGACCGTCAACAAACAGCTGACCACCTTCCTGGAAGACAACAACCTGCTCGACCCTTCACAAACCGGATTCCGAACCAACCACAGCACGGAAACCGCCCTCATCTCAGTCACAGACGACATCAGAACCCTGATGGACAACGGTGAAACAGTCGCCCTCATTCTCCTCGACCTCTCGGCTGCCTTTGACACCGTCTGTCACCGCACCCTAATCACCCGCCTACGCTCCACCGGGATCCAAGGCCAGGCCCTGGACTGGATCGCCTCCTTCCTCGCTAACCGCTCCCAAAGAGTTTACCTCCCTCCGTTTCGCTCAGAACCCACCAAGATCATCTGCGGCGTACCTCAAGGCTCATCGCTCAGCCCGACACTCTTCAATGTCTACATGAGCCCCCTCGCCGACATCGTACGCAAGCACGACATCATCATCACCTCCTACGCCGACGACACCCAACTTGTACTCTCCCTCACCAAGGACCCCGCCAGCGCCAAGACCAACCTACAAGAGGGTATGAAGGACGTCGCAGATTGGATGAGGCTCAGCCGCCTAAAGCTGAACTCTGAAAAAACGGAAGTCCTCATCCTCGGCAACACCCCGTCCGCCTGGGACGACTCCTGGTGGCCCACGGCCCTCGGCACCGCACCGACCCCCGCAGACCACACCCGCAACCTCGGCTTCATCTTGGACCCTCTTCTCACCATGACCAAGCAAGTCAACGCCGTGTCCTCCGCCTGCTTCCTCACTCTCTGCATGCTCCGCAAGATCTTCCGCTGGATCCCCGCCGACACCAGAAAAACCGTGACCCACGCCCTTGTCACGAGTCGCCTGGACTACGGCAACACCCTCTACGCCGGGACCACCGCCAAACTCCAAAACCGCCTGCAACGCATGCAAAACGCCTCGGCCCGCCTCATCCTCGACGTACCCCGCAACAGCCACATCTCCGCACACCTGAGACACCTGCATTGGCTCCCAGTCAGCAAAAGGATCACCTTCCGTCTTCTCACCCACGCACACAAAGCCCTCCACAACAAGGGACCGGAATACCTCAACAGACGCCTCAGCTTCTACGTCCCCACCCGCCCCCTCCGCTCCGCTGGCCTCGCACTTGCTGCCGTCCCTCGCACCCGCCGCTCCACGGCGGGTGGGAGATCTTTCTCCTTCCTGGCGGCCAAGACCTGGAACTCCCTCCCCACCAGCCTCAGGACCACCCAGGACCACTCCGCTTTCCGGAGACTCCTAAAGACTTGGCTGTTCGAGCAGCGATAACCCCCCCTTTCCCCCCTAGCGCCTTGAGACCCGCACGGGTGAGTAGCGCGCTTTATAAATGTTAATGATTTGATTTTATTTGATTTGAATGCGAACCACGAATGGACCCCAAACCTATGTGAGCTTGTAGAGGGTCGCTGGGACTTTAAGAAAACAGTGAGGGTTAGTAAAATAGCCCACCCCAAGACCCTGAAAAGTGGTGTAAAGTGCACCTATATTCCCCAGAGAGCACAGAAGTTGTGATAGGGGAATTCTGCAAGGAAGACCAACACCAGCAATGCAACCAATGTGGATTTCCGGACGAGAGTACCTGTGGAACAAGGGGACCAAGTCCAAGAGTCGCGACAAAGTCGAGATTGGGCAGATGCCCAGGAAATGCCAGCTGAGGGTGCAAAGAAGCTGCCACCAGATGGTAGAAGCTGTGGATTCTGCAAGAACAAAGAGGACTAGGAATTTCCCCTTTGGAGGATGGATGTCCCACGTCGTGAAGAAGCTTGTAGAGGTGTTGCCATGCAGAAAGACCGCAAACAAGCCATGCTAGCTGCAAGGGTCGCGGTTAGGGTTTTTGGATGCTGCTGTGGCCCAGGAGGGACCAAGATATCACCACTTGCGTGAGGAGACAGAGGGGGCGCCCAGCAAGACATGGAGCCCTCACAGAAGCAGGCAGCACCCGCAGAAGTGCCAGAACAGGCACTACAAAGAGGAGTGAACTGGAGCTCACCCGAAGTCACAAAAGGGGATCCCACGACGCCGGAGGACAACTCAGGAGGTTGTGCACTGCAGGTTAGAGTGTCGGGGACCCAGGCTTGGCTGTGCACAAAGGAAATCCTGGAAAAATGCACAAGAGCCAGAGCAGCTGCAAATCACGCGGTACCCAGCAATGCAGTCTAGCGTGGGGAGGCAAGGACTTACCTCCACCAAACTTGGACTGAAGAGTCACTGGACTGTGGGAGTCACATGGACAGAGTTGCTGAGTTCTAGGGACCACGCTCGTCGTGCTGAGAGGGGATCCAGAGGACCGGTGATGCAGTTCTTTTGGTGCCTGCGGTTGCAGGGGGAGGATTCCGGCGTTCCACAGTTGATTTCTTCAGAGCTTCTAGTGCAGAGAGGAGGCAGACTACCCCCACAGCATGCACCACCAGGAAAACAGTCGAGAAGGCAGCAGGATCAGCGATACAAGGTTGCAGTAGTCGTCTTTGCTACTTTGTTGCGGTTTTGCAGGTGTCCTGAGCAGTCAGCGGTCAATTCCTTGGCAGAAGGTGAAGAGAGAGATGCAGAGGAACTCTGGTGAGCTCTTGCATTCGTTATCTAAAGAATTCCCCAAAGCAGAGACCCTAAATAGCCAGAAAAGGAGGTTTGGCTACTTAGGAAGGAGGATAGGCTAGCAACACAGGTAAGAGCCTATCAGGAGGAGTCTCTGACATCACCTGCTGGCACTGGCCACTCGGAGCAGTCCAGTGTGCCAGCAGCACCTCTGTTTCCAAGATGGCAGAGGTCTGGAGCACACTGGAGGAGCTCTTGGCACCTCCCCTGGGAGGTGCAGGTCAGGGGAGTGGTCACTCCCCTTTCCTTTGTCCAGTTTCGCACCCGAACAGGGCTGGGAGATCCCTGAACCGGTGCAGACTGGCTTATGCAGAGATGGGCACCATCTGTGCCCATCAAAGCATTTCCAGAGGCGGGGGGAGGCTACTCCTCCCCAGCTCTGACACCTTTTTCCAAAGGGAGAGGGTGTAACAACCTCTCTCTGAGGAAGTCCTTTGTTCTGCCTTCCTGGGCCAAGCCTGGCTGGACCCCAGGAGGGCAGAAACCTGTCTGAGGGGTTGGCAGCAGCAGCAGCTGCAGTGAAACCCCGGGAAAGGTAGTTTGGCAGTACCCGGGTCTGTGCTAGAGACTCAGGGGATCATGGAATTTTCTCCCCAAACAATTCCATGATCTTAGACATGTTACATGGCCATGTTCGGAGTTACCATTGTGACGCTGTACATAGGTAGTAACCTATGTACAGTGCACGCATGTAATGGTGTCCCCGCACTCACAGTCCGGGGACTTTGCCCTGAACAATGTGGGGGCACCTTGGCTAGTGCCAGGGTGCCCACACACTAAGTAACTTAGCACCCAACCTTTACCAGGTAAAGGTTAGACATATAGGTGACTTATAAGTTACTTAAGTGCAGTGGTAAATGGCTGTGAAATAACGTGGACGTCAGAGCTCCCTATGGGTGGCAAAAGAAATGCTGCAGCCAATAGGGATCTCCTGGAACCCCAATACCCTGGGTACCTCAGTACCATATACTAGGGAATTATAAGGGTGTTCCAGTATGCCAATGTGAATTGGTGAAATTGGTCACTAGCCTGTTAGTGACAATTTAGAAAGCAAAGAGAGAGCATAACCACTGAGGTTCTGGTTAGCAGAGCCTCAGTGAGACAGTTAGTCATCACACAGGGAACACATACAGGGCACACTTATGAGCACTGGGGCCCTGGCTGGCAGGGTCCCAGTGACACATACACTAAAACAACATATACACAGTAAAATATGGGGGTAACATGCCAGGCAAGATGGTACTTTCCTACACAACCCCCCCCCCCCAAACGAAGGACAATAAGACTAGCCACGACCTGATGAGTCTTCTTTGTCTAAGTGGAAATATCTGGAGAGTCCATCTGCATTGGAGTGGGTACTCCCAGGTCTAGGTTCCACTGTATAGTCCATTCCCTGTAGAGATATGGACCACCTCAACAATTTAGGGTTTTCACCTTTCATTTGTTTTAGCCAAAGTAGAGGTTTGTGGTCTGTCTGAACAATGAAGTGAGTGCCAAACAGGTATGGCCTCAACTTCTTCAGTGCCCAGACCACAGCAAAGGCCTCCCTCTCTATGGCAGACCAACGCTTTTCTCTAGGGGTCAACCTCCTGCTGATAAAAGCAACAGGTTGATCCTGGCCCTCAGAATTGAGTTGTGATAAGACTGCCCCTACCCCTAATTCAGATGCATCAGTTTGGACAATTAATTGTTTGGAGTAACATGGGCTTTTTAGGACAGGTGCAGAGCACATGGCCTGTTTCAGCTCCTCAAAAGCTTTCTGACAGTTTGCTGTCCATAATACATTTTTAGGCATTTTCTTTGAAGTGAGGTCATTAAGAGGGGCTGCAATGGAGCCATAGTTCTTTAGGAACCTCCTGTAATACCCAGTGAGGCCTAAGAAGGCTCTCACCTGGGTTTGAGTTGTAGGGGGAACCCAATCTATGATAGTTTGGATTTTCCCCTGAAGTGGTGCAATCTGTTCTCTACCTACCAGGTGTCCCAGATAAACCACTTTCCCCTGCCCTATCTGGCACTTTGAAGCCTTGATAGTGAGGCCTGCCTTTTGCAGGGCCTCCAAAACTTTCCACAGGTGGACCAGGTGATCATCCCAGGTGGAGCTAAAGACAGCTATATCATCTAGATATGCTGCACTAAAACCCTCTAACCCTTGCAGGACTGTGTTCACCAACCTCTGAAAAGTGGCTGGCAGGTGCATTTTTCAAACCAAAGGGCATTACTGTGAATTGGTAGTGCCTTCCAATAGTTGAAAATGCAGTTTTTGCTTTAGCATCCTTTGATAACTTGATCTGCCAATACCCTGCAGTCAAATCAAAGGTGCTTAGATACTTTGCAGATGCCAGTGTATCTATTAGCACATCTGCCCTGGGTATAGGGTGAGCATCAGTTTTAGTTACCTGGTTGAGACCTCTGTAATCTACACAAAACCTCATTTCCCTTTTCCCATCTTTGTAATGAGGCTTTGGTACAAGTACCACAGGAGAGGCCCATGGACTTTCAGAGTGCTCAACCACTCCCAGTTCAAGCATTTTCTGAACCTCTTGTTTTATGCAGTCCCTGACATGGTCAGGCAGCCAATAGATTTTACTTTTGGCATGCTGTCTCCAGTATCTATAGTGTGCTCACACCAAGAGGTGGTGCCTGGCAGAGAAGAAAAGAGTTCAGAAAACTGACCCAGGAGATTTATGCAGTGGTCTTTCTGCTCAGCAGTAAGACAATCTACCAAAACTACACCTTCCACTAGAGCATCCTGTTCTGTGGAATAGAAGAGATCAGGGAGAGGGTCACTCTCTTCTTCCTGTCCTTCATCTGTTGCCATGAGCAGGGTGAGATCAGCCCTGTCATAGTAGGGTTTTAGGCGATTGACATGGAGCACCCTAAGGGGCTGCTGGCAGTGCCCAAGTCACCCAAGTAGGTGACTTCTCCCTTCTTTTCAACAATAATGTGGGGTCCACTCCATTTGTCTTGGGGTGCTCTTGGGGCCACAGGCTCCAAGACCCACACCTTCTGTCCTGGTTGGTACTGAATCAGAACAGCCTTCTGGTCATGCCATTGCTTTTGGAGCTCTTGGCTGGCCTGAAGGTTTTTACTGGCCTTTTTCATGTACTCTGCCATTCTGAATCTTAGGCCGAGTACATAGTCCACTATGTCTTGCTTAGGAGCTTTTAAAGGTTGTTTCCAACCCTCCTTTACAAGTGTTAGAGGACCTCTTACAGGGTGTCCAAATAGGAGTTCAAAGGGGCTGAAGCCAACTCCTTTCTGGGGTACCTCCCTGTAAGCAAAAAGGAGGCAAGGTAACAGGACATCCCATCTCCTCCTGAGTTTTTCAGGGAGTCCCATTATCATTCCTTTGAGAGTTTTATTAAACCTCTCTACCAGTCCATTTGTTTGTGGATGATAAGGTGTGGTGAATTTGTATGTTACACCACATTCCTTCCACATGGCCTTCAAGTATGCAGACATAAAGTTGCTACCCCTGTCTGATACCACCTCTTTTGGGAAACCCACCCTGGAAAAGAGTCCCAGGAGGGCCTTTTCTACTGCAGGAGCTGTAGTGGTCCTTAGAGGAATTGCTTCAGGATATCTTGTGGCATGGTCCACTACCACCAAGATAAACCTATTGCCTGAAGCAGTAGGAGGGTCAAGGGGGCCAAGTATGTCAACCCCTACCTTTTCAAAGGGAACCCCAACCACAGGCAGTGGAATAAGGGGAGCCTTTGGGGTGCCACCAGTCTTGCCACTGGCTTGACAGGTGACACAGGACTTACAAAAATCTTTTGTGTCCTCTGACATCCTTTAGGGAGCACTTGGTCCATTGTTCCAGGATCCAAGTCACCCTGTACTTTTTGCTTTTTGGCCTGAGCCCTGGTTAAAGCAAAAATATGCCCAGCAATGCCCAGCATTGCTGCATGAGCCTCCAACTCCACTTCTGCCCATCCTGATGTCTATAAATCGTTCCCTAGTAGACAGTCTACAGGTAAATCTGAGGAAACCACAACTTTCTTTGGACCAGTAAAACCCCCCCCAGTTGAGATTTACAACAGCCATGGGGTGGCTAAGAGTGTTGTTATGAGCATCAGTCACTTGGTACTGGTGACCAAGTAGGTGTTGTTCTGGGTGTACCAGTTTCTCTATTACCATGGTAACACTGGCACCTGTGTCCCTGTAGGCCTGAACATCAACACCATTTATTAGGGGAAGTTGCTTGTACTTATCCATATTAAGGGGACAAGCAACCAAGGTGGCCAAATCAATGGCACCTTCAGAGACTAACACAGCCTCTGTGGTCTCCCTAACAAGACCAACTCCAACTAAATTACCAAAAGTGAGCCCAGCTACTCCCTTGGATTGGCTATTAGTAGGTTTGCTCCCACCACCACTGCTATTACTAGGGGCACTAGGTGTAGCAGTAGGGGTTGTGGTAGTGGGAGGCTTGGTGCTTTTCTTTGGACAACTGGGATCAGTTGTCCAATGGCCTTTTACTTTACAGAAATAGCACCATGGTTTTTTTACTTGATTAGAAGAGGATTTGGACCCACCAACACCCCAGAGTGTTTTTGTGGGCCTGATGAAGACTCATTTTTAGATTTGTCCCCACCCTTGTCTGAAGACTTACCATCCTTCTTCTTGCCATCCTTGTCACCCCCTCTATAAACTTTTCTGTTCACTCTTATTCTGACCCATTTGTCTGCCTTCTTTCCCAATTCTTGGGGAGAGGTCAGATCTGAGTCCACTAGATATTGGAGTAACAAATCAGACGTACAGTTATTCAGAATATGCTCTCTCAGGATCAGATTATACAGGCTTTCATAGTCATAAACTTTACTGCCATGTAACCACCCCTCCAAGGCCTTCACTGAATAGTCAACAAAGTCTACCCAGTCTTGTGAGGACTCTTTTCTGGTTTCTCTGAACTTAATCCTGTATTGTTCAGTGGTTAAGCCAAATCCATCCAAGAGTGCATTCTTCAAAACTGTAAAATTATTGGCATCACTTTCCTTCACAGTAAGGAGCCTATCCCTACCCTTTCCACTGAAAGATAGCCATAGGATAGCAGCCCACTGCCTTTGAGGGGCCCCCTGTGCAACACAGGCCCTCTCAAGTGCAGCAAACCACTTGTTAATGTCATCCCCTCCTTGTAAGGGGGAACTATCTTATGCAGATTCCTAGAATCATGCTCTTTTACAGGATTACTATCTGTAATACTGCTGCTGCCACCATGGGGTCCTAACCCCAACTTCTGTCTTTCTTTTTCTAAGTCTAAAGATTCCCTGTCTAGAGCCAGCTGTTGCTGTTTAAGCTTCAGCCTGGACTCTTCCACTCTCAATCTATTGAGCTCCCTTTCTAACATTCTGTCATCAGGGTGGGTGGGTTGGGCATGCTTTGACACAGAAGAATGATGTGAATGAACAGAAGGGGACCCGTCCCTAACAGTTGGCACCCTAACAACCTGGCCTAAAGGAATGACATCCCTACTGTGATGAGAGCTCATATTAGTACCAGTTATGCTAGGAGGTCTGCTAAGGGGCAGGTTGGGAAGGATACCATCTAACATTCTTATTGGGGGTGCCCCAGAGTCAGAATGTGAACCATCTTCTAACTTCTCAACAGATGTGCCAGCTAAGGCGTTATCATTCTCAATGAGCATGTTATTCAACAATTCTCTAGAGGGATTCTTCCCTACCCCTAAACCTCTTTCAATGCAGAGACTCCTCAAACCTTTCCAGCTAAGGAGATCATAAGCTGTGCTGGCCAGATCAAGAGTAGGACCTGTACCAGACATGATAGAAAAGGGTTTAAGGGACAGAAAAAGAGAGAAAAAGTTTCAGAACTTTTTAAGGAAACAGAAAAAAAAACCTTTTTCAACTTTTTAGAAACTTTTTGAAAGTTTAGAGGTACATTTCAGCACTTAGCAATAGAGTAAGAGAAGAAAAGCAAAACTTTTGGGTTAGGTGTACATACACTGAACTTGTTTTGTATATTATTCTCTCATGAAAAGTACAAAATGACAAAGTGGTAAGTAGTTACAAGTACTTATCCCAACGCTGCACAACCAATGTAGGAGGCTGGCCTGGCTTGTAGTGGGTACCAAGGGGTACTTTACACTCTGTACCAGGTCCAGTTATCCCTTATTAGTGTAGAAGAGGTGTTTCTAGCAGCTTAGGCTGATAGAAGGTAGCTATGGAGAGCAGCTTAGGCTGAACTAGGAGACATGCAAAGCTCCTACTATACCACTGGTGTCATATGCACAATATCATAAGAAAACACAATACACAGATATACTAAAAATAAAGGTACTTTATTTTTATGACAATATGCCAAAAGTATCTCAGTGAGTACCCTCAGTATGAGGATGCCAAATATACACAAGATATATGTACACAATACCAGAAATATGCAGTAATAGCAAAAGGAAGTAATGCAAGCAATGTAAAGTTACAGTAGATTGCAATAGGAGCACAGAGGTACAGGGGCAACACAAACCATATACTCTAGAAGTGGAATGCGAACACGAATGGACCCCAAACCTATGTGAGCTTGTAGAGGGTTGCTGGGACTGTACGGAAAACGTGAGGGTTAGAAAAATAGCCCACCCCAAGACCCTGAAAGGTAGGTGTAAAGTGCACCTATATTCCGCATAGAGCACGGAAGTTGTGATAGGGGAATTCTGCAAGGAAGACCAACACCAGCAATGCAACCAAAGTGGATTTCCAGACGAGAGTACCTGTGGAACAAGGGGACAAAGTCCAAGAGTCGCGACAAAGTCGAGATTGGGCAGATGCCCAGGAAATGCCAGCTGAGGGTGCAAAGAAGCTGCCACCCGATGGTATAAGCTGTGGATTCTGCAAGAACGAAGAGGACTAGGAATTCCCCTTTGGAGGATGGATGTCCCACGTCGTGAAGAAGCTTGCAGAGGTGTTCCCACGCAGAAAGACCGCAAACAAGCCTTATTAGCTGCAAGGGTCGCGGTTAGGGTTTTTGGATGCTGCTGTGGCCCAGGAGGGACCAAGATGTCACCACTTGCGTGAGGAGACAGAGGGGGCACCCAGCAAGACAGGGAGCCCTCACAGAAGCAGGCAGCACCCGCAGAAGTGCTGGAACAGGCACTACGAAGAGGAGTCGACCGGAGCTCACCCGAAGTCACAAAAGGGGATCCCACGACGCCGGAGAACAACTCAGGAGGTTGTGCACTGCAGGTTAGAGTGTCGGGGACCCAGGCTTGGCTGTGCAAAAAGGAAATCCTGGAAGAGTGCAAAGGAGCCGGAGCAGCTGCAAATCACGCAGTACCCAGCAATGCAGTCTAGCGTGGGGAGGCAAGGACTTACCTCCACCAAACTTGGACTGAAGAGTAACTGGACTGTGGGAGTGACTTGGACAGAGTTGCTGAGTTCCAGGGACCACGGTCGTCATGCTGAGAGGGGACCCAGAGGACCGGTGATGCAGTTCTTTTGATGCCTGCGGTTGCAGGGGGAGGATTCCGTCGTTCCACGGGAGATTTCTTCGGAGCTTCTAGTGCAGAGAGGAGGCAGACTACCCCCACAGCATGCACCACCAGGAAAACAGTCGAGAAGGCGGCAGGATCAGCGATACAAGGTTGCAGTAGTCGTCTTTGCTACTTTGTTGCGGTTTTGCAGGCGTCCTGAGCAGTCAGTGGTCGATTCCTCTGCAGAAGGTGAAGAGAGAGATGCAGAGGAACTCTGATGAGCTCTTGCATTCGTTATCTAAAGAATTTGCCAAAGAAGAGACCCTACATAGCCAGAAAAGGAGGTTTGGCTACTTAGGAAGGAGGATAGGCTAGCAACACAGGTAAGAGCCTATCAGGAAGAGTCTCTGACGTCACCTGCTGGCACTGGCCACTCGGAGCAGTCCAGTGTGCCAGCAGCACCTCTGTTTCCAAGATGGCAGAGGTCTGGAGCACACTGGAGGAGCTCTGGGCACCTCCCCTGGGAGGTGCAGGTCAGGGGAGTGGTCACTCCCCTTTCCTTTGTCCAGTTTCGCACCCGAACAGGGCTGGGAGATCCCTGAACCGGTGCAGACTGGCTTATGCAGAGATGGGCACCATCTGTGCCCATCAAAGCATTTCCAGAGGCTGGGGGAGGCTACTCCTCCCCAGCTCTGACACCTTTTTCCAAAGGGAGAGGGTGTAACACCCTCTCTCTGAGGAAGTCCTTTGTTCTGCCTTCCTGGGCCAAGCCTGGCTGGACCCCAGGAGGGCAGAAACCTGTCTGAGAGGTTGGCAGCAGCAGCAGCTGCAGTGAAACCCCAGGAAAGGTAGTTTGGCAGTACCCGGGTCTGTGCTAGAGACTCGGGGGATCATGGAATTGTCTCCCCAATGCCAGAATGGCATTGGGGTGACAATTCCTTGATCTTAGACATGTTACATGGCCATGTTCGGAGTTACCATTGTGACGCTGTACATAGGTAGTGACCTATGTACAGTGCACGCGTGTAATGGTGTCCCCGCACTCACAGTCCGGGGAATTTGCCCTGAACAATGTGGGGGCACCTTGGCTAGTGCCAGGGTGCCCACACACTAAGTAACTTAGCACCCAACCTTTACCAGGTAAAGGTTAGACATATAGGTGACTTATAAGTTACTTAAGTGCAGTGGTAAATGGCTGTGAAATAACGTGGACGTTATTTCACTCTGGCTGCAGTGGCAGGCCTGTGTAAGAATTGTCAGAGCTCCCTATGGGTGGCAAAAGAAATGCTGCAGCCAATAGGGATCTCCTGGAACCCCAATACCCTGTGTACCTCAGTACCATATACTTGGGAATTATACGGGTGTTCCAGTATGCCAATGTGAATTGGTGAAATTGGTCACTAGCCTGTTAGTGACAATTTGGAAAGCAAAGAGAGAGCATAACCACTGAGGTTCTGGTTAGCAGAGCCTCAGTGAGACAGTTAGTCATCACACAGGGAACACATACAGGGCACACTTATGAGCACTGGGGCCCTTGCTGGCAGGGTCCCAGTGACACATACACTAAAACAACATATATACAGTGAAACATGGGGGTAACATGCCAGGCAAGATGGTACTTTCCTACACCAAGTCTCCCAGTAAAAATGGTACCTCACTTGTGTGAGTAGGCCTAGTGCCCACTACAGAAAATGCCCCAAAATGCAGTGTGGACAAATCACATTTTCCACTGAAAAATGGTGCGTTTTTTGCAAAGTGCCTCACTGTGGATTTTGGGTTCTTGTTCAACCGGCACCTTTAAAAACCTAGCACACCTGTACATTTTTTAAAACTAGACATCTAGGGGAATCCATCATGGAGTGGTCTGTCAGACTTTCACCAGTTTCTGTCACCCATAATCCCTTGCAAATCTCAAAATTTGTCTAAAAAACATTTTCTTTTCCTCACATTTCGGTGCTGAATAGTTCTGGAATCTAGGGGGAAACACAAACTTCCTTCCCCCAAGTCTTCTGATAAAAATGGTACCTCACCTGTGTGGGTAGGCCTAGTGCCCGTGACAGAAAACTCCCCAAAATGCTATGCGGATCTGTCACAGTTTTCCACTGAAAACGTACGCTTCTTTTAAAAGTGCCTAGCTGTGGATTTTGGGCTTAAGCTCATTCAGCTCCTAAGAAAACCTAGCAAAACTGTACATTTTTTAAAACTAGACACCTAGGGAAATCCAGGATGGGGTGATGTGTGGGGTTTTCACCAGGTTCTGTAACCTAGAATTCTTTAAAAATCTCACACTTTGTCCAAAAAGGAAAGACATATTCCTCATATTTTTATGATGCAAAGTTCTGGAATCAGAGGGAAGCTAATAACATCCTTCCACCTAGCATTCCTTCAAGTCCCCAGATAAAAATGGGACCTCACTTCTTTGGGTAGGCTTTATGTCTATAAAACGGCCCAAAACATTTTGTTTAGACATCAAAATTATCTTTCCCAAAACAACCTGGTCTTGCACGGCGGTAACCTGAGTTTTTGGTCCTGTGCTAGGCAGCCATCTAGGGAAACTTACCAAACAAAGACATTTCTGAAAACTAGACACCAGGGGGAGTCCAGGGAGGTGTGGCTTGCATAGATCCTCCAATGTTTTCTTCCCTAGAATCCTCTGCAAACCTCAATTTTACCTAAAAGCATAACATTTTGCCCACCTTTCTGTGTGGGATCACTGCACCGTCACAAATTTCCTAACACCAAGTGTTCCCCTCAGTCTCCCAAAAAACATGATGATGCACTTTTGTGGGTGAGCCAAGCGACTGTGACAGGGATGAACCAAAAACATGTAGATTGCCCTTTTGAACCTAGTTTGGTTCCCTCTCAGTCTTCATTTTTTATGTTTTTAAACTGACTCTGCTTTGGACACCCACACAAGTGAGGTATAATTTTTATCAGAAGACTGAGAGTAATGCTGGGTGGTAGGAAATGTGTGCTGGTGCGGTGATCCTACAAAGTTCCCACACAGAAATGCGAGGAAAATGTAATTTTTTTGTTAAATTTGAAGTTTGCAGGGGATTCTGGGTAAGAAAACACTAGGAGATCCATACAAGGCACAGTGTCAGCCAAGCACCAGTCCACGCACACCGCCAGCCAAGCGCAGTGCCACACACACCGTCAGCATAATGCCAGTACACACACAGGCACCCAAATGCCACTACATGCAGACTCTCAGTTGAACTCCAGTTCACACACACATAAACTTTCCCTGGTATCTAGTGGTTTTCTGCCCCCCCTGGGGGCCGACAAGCCTAAAATATCTCTGATCTGTTCCAAAGGAGGGCAGAACTGGACAAAATGTGCACCCAAATAAAAGGGGAGCGACCCCTGCCTATGGGGCCACTCCTCCCAGACATGCCCATAAATTTATCCCTGGTGCAAATGGGGTGTATAACCACCATCTGCAGAAAGACTGTGTCCATTTTTATGGGGGGTTGAGAGCATGGTCATGCCCATCCTTAGCAGCTCCCACTGATAATTAGATTTTTTTTGGAGTAATCCCTGGTGTCTAGTGTGTTTTTTGCCTCCAAGCCAGAAGGGAGTAATTGCCCTTATTCCCCTCCCCAGTGGGGCAGAAAGACTGTTTCTCTTTTTGGGGGGGGGAGCATGGGCATGCCCATGTGGGGCAGCCCCCAACCCTACAAATAAAAGAAAATAATACCTGGTGCCTAGTGTGCTTTCTTCCCCCCCTGAGGTGGGCAAATGGAGTAATTACCCCTATCTACCATTTCAGAAGGGCAGAAAGACTGTTTCCTTTTTTGGGGGGGGGACGGCAGGCCATGCCACGCAGCCCCAACAGCTACAAATGAAAATATAGAATACTCCTTGATGTTTAGTGGTTTTCTGCCCCCCTGGGGGCAGATTGACCTACAAATAGGGCCAATGTGCCCCCAGGAGATCAGAAAATGGGCAATAAAATGCCTCCATATCGGGGAGCGACCTTTGCCCAAGGTGCTGCTCCCTGAGATATATTTTTGAAAAATCTCTGGTGTCTAGTGATTTTCCGCCCTCCCCCCGTCCCCCGGGACAGGTCGGTCTAAATATAAGGCCCATCTGCTCTAAGATGGGGCAGAAAACAGCCAAAATAATGCCTTCTTTTATGGGGAGCAGACTTTGCGTAAGGGACCGATCCCCTTTGTCTTCAGATATTTTTATAACAATATTTTGTCCGAACACCACAATTCTACACATAATGGGCCTGACACAAAAAGTTAAAATAATTACATGTGCCTTTTATAACTTAATGAGTAGTATTTATTGCCATCATTTGAATGGACTATGGCAACATCAGTGTGCAAAACTTTGTATATGTCATAGTGCATAGATTTGGCTCGTTTGTAATAAAGCACAGGAAATTTTCACGAAGCACTGCATGAACCTTTATAAATCTGGCCCCAGGTGTCACCTCTGGTGTTGTCCTGTGGCACTCTCCTTGATAGTCTAGTTGCTTCAGGAATCGGTGGCATGTATTTTTGTAAAAAGCCAGGTGAATGATTAAGCACGGTTTCAAATTAAAATATGTTAAGTAACTTAATCAGGCAGCTGCTTCAAAATGCCCTGCGACGAAGGGAAAGGCATAGCATGCATTTTTATTCATCGATCCTTCCTCTTGCTCTTCAAAGTACAGCTTACAAATGTCTAAGGTAAGCACAGCCTGTCTCTGCTTTCATTACCTGAAGTACGTCAGTGTACATCGTAGGACAGACATTATTTCAATACACTGTCGATGGTTAAATATAACTGCGCCATTTACCCCAGAAGAGCAAGAGCGCAGAATCATCCACATTAGCTTAACATTGAGAACCACCGGAAGCAGTTGTCAAGGAATACAGATAAATGTGGAGGGCGCTCCTGTAGAATCTTCCTTTGTCAATAATACATGCTCATTGGCATTTAATTATTATGAAAACATCTGTTGTAGGGAAATATGGCTCTGCTGGGAAAAAGCAAGTTAAGTGCATTAGTGAGCACATAACCACATTTCATGATGTTAAGTAAAGAGCCTGAAGGAAACTCCGAGTAATTCGGAATAGTGGGAGAGTGCATAAAAGTCCTTCATGCACGCTGCCTGAAACTCTACATCTGTATAATAGAAAATACGTTGCAGTTGTAGGGTAGAGTGAACTTAAAAGTGCTCTGACGCACATTCAGTCGCTTTAAATAGGAAGCCACACATGCAAAAATCTGTCTGTCATCTTTTATAAGGACATTTGAGTTGGGTTTGTTTTTATCCTATGTAATCCTTCGTTTATGTCCCGTGACATTGGTTTGGGAGGCCTGCATCAAAGCGACATAGGTGTCTGTAGCAGTGGTAACTGGATAGCAATATGGTGCACAAAATGGAACAGTGATTATTGAACGTCAGTGGTAAGAGAGAGGCTGACAGAAGAGAGATACATTTTTCTCAAATTGCATATGATTATCTAATGTTTCCATTACGGAATTTATGACACTACAAATCAAGTTCTAAAATTGAATTTTCTGAGGTCTGGCATTAGCCAAGAAATGTTGTTTTGCTAAAATTATTACATGTATAATATACACTCTTATAGAGGCTTTCAGTCAGCCCTCTTTATCCCTTGGTCTGTTATCGTGTGATTCACATTGTCCTCTGCCCACTTCACTACTACTAGCATGCAACATGGGGGCAATGAGTCAGCTAAGTCCAACCATTGCCTGACTTTACTGTAAGTAACACTTGGCTCTCTCTTTCACAAGCATCGGGACAGCATGGAACCGGAACTCCACATCCTCCCAGCCATTGCCTTCCTGCTCTTCTTCCAGGATCACGAACGTCGCTGCAGACGACAACGGTGAGTACTGCACCTACGACACAAGGGAGGGGGGAGGAGGAAAGGTTACGGGCACACACGTACGCCACACACCCACCCCCACCCTCACCCCCACCGAAATACCTACACACCAATGCAGATTGAAAAGTCAGAGTGACACCCCCAAACCCCCAAAACAAAAATGCAAAGACAAAAGGCAATGATTGTAAAAATAGAACTATATTATATCAATAATTAAGATTAAGTATAGCGAACTTACCAATATATAAAGAATTAATACACATCTAGAACTATATATATACAAGTAGCAAAAGTCTGGCACAGTTTTGCAAAGTCCAAATGTCCGTGGGCCAATGTGCAGCAACACATGGGCAAAGCCCACACACGAGATCGAGTCCATTGGAGAGAACACTGCTGGGGCATCACAAAAATAAAATACTGGCACCTCAGGGGGAAGGGAAGGGGGGGCACCTCAGCCACATGAGTCCACGACGCCAGATCCACGAAGGGCCTCCATGCCCACTGTGCCATCATGCTGCCCTACTCGGCTCGGCCCCATTTCCTTTGCCTGCCTGTGCTGATGCTGCAAATACAAAGAGAAAAAGGGTCATAACATGTACATGACAACCTTTCAACCACAACTATGAGTGACAGACAATACTGTCATGTCAACTAGTCCCCAGCAAAACCTTCAACTAAGTGGCACATTTATGTGCCATCACATATGCATGTATGCGATGTGGACCCACCTAAGTTACCCACAGAACATCTGGATCTCAGACAACTAAAACTAAAGTGATGATGTTTAGCAACCACAAACCATACCTACAACTAGGTGAGCTTTCCATCCTCCAAGATGTGCCACATGCAGCAGACTCCAGTCAACATGTAGCCAATAATGGCATCCATATGTCACACATAAACTAACGCACACATCTAACTTGCACTTACATGATGTACCAAAAATTACAGATGATGCCAATGAAAACCAGCTAACTCAGATTTCTAACTGCAATATCCTGGAATAGGTGACATAGAAATACCCATGCCACAATTAACGCATACCAACAAAGTACAGCTCAGTAAGTTGCACCTATCCCAACTGAGTCACAGAGGAGGTAGCAAGGTCACCTAGACAGTCCTCACATGTGCCATGAAAAGGACCAACATTGATCTCAGGGTTAATATGTCAGGGAGAGATGTCTTGAGGAAACACATAACAATGAATCAGCAAGCCACAGGATAACCACCACTAATGTCTAGCAGCAACCACAATTGCATCATAAACATCTGCTCCTTGCATGTTGGAGATTCACACAACCTGCAACGACCAATAGAAGGACCCCAACCAGTTGTCCAGTGTAAAGCCACATCACTACCCACAGCTCATGAAGAAATGGCAAGCCTGCCATCTGTTTTTGGATGAATGCCCCAACCCGAGCTCATGTGACTTCAACATCACTTCAAGTCACTCAGTGATACATGCCTATAGTCAGGCCACAGTCCTCAATCACTACACACGTGCAGTTCACTAATCAACATGATGCCACATCAAGGGCATGGGAAACACAGAGTTGTTCAAAACTCTTGGTCTACCTGTCATGTTCCTCAGTGTAACTGCATTCCTACATGCCAAATGACATACTGTGACACAAGAGGGTATCAGTCAGACGATAACCACACTTCTGTCTTTGGCACAACATGAAATGGACCACCTTTGTAATTGTACAAATCCATTAACTGTTTTCCATGCACTTATGTATGTGTGACTACATACATTATCCTAGCAACACACGTAGAACATACATGACATTGCAGAAAGGAATGCATCCAAAAGAGAAAAGGACACATGCCGACATGTAGGGACGAGGGTATGTTGGCTACGGTCATGGAACATAATTCTCATCAATGGAAATTCCCTACTTACCAAGAGAAAGTATTTTGCCACACCTGCAGGCCTTTATCCATGTAAGCCATGTCACATCTATGCTCTGTGCTAACTTATCACATACTACAGTGAGGCACCAGCATCAATTATACACTTAAAATCACTTAATCCTAGGTGGCAGATTTCTGCATACACATATGCCTAGACACATAGCAAAGGACAGTGATCCCTCACACACGTGCTTATTGTCTGTGATATTCAGGGGGACGTGCTCAGTGAATCAGAAATCACACTCATCCCAACTACAATAATACATGATTGTTCACTGCACACAGCCATTTGTTTCCCCTGCAGAGAAAGTGGCTTGTGGATTTGCAACAGGTGTGTACTTGGTTGCAGGTTCAGAAGGCAAGGTACCCAAGTTTGATACACATCACATGTCAACACAATCTCCCACCTACTGTGTGACACACAGCTCAGCCCTCGTCAGGGGGAGCAGTCTGTGCCCCACTCGTTCACATGGCAATGGAACATATATAAATTTGCTGTGTACTCACCCACTTGTGGCTGCTGTGCTGCCCTCAAACACCCATCCAGCTCTGGGTAGGCCACCATCAGAATGCGGGCAATTAGGGGGGTCGTGGTTTGATGGGCACCCTGCCCACATTTGGACGACATCCTAAGCTTGGACCCTGAGATCTTCCGGGGCCAGTGTTTCAGGTCCTCCCACCTCTTGCGAGAGTGAGAGCTCTACTGGCTGTGGACCCCCAGGATCCACACCTTCTTGGCCATGGCTCTCCAAATCCCCTTCTTCTGATGGGCGTAGACCTGCATGGATGCAAAAGACAAGACAGGAAATCATGTCACAAATGTCCCATCCAAAATGGCAGAGTCACATACATGTCTGTAAACTAAGCTAAGCACATCATGTATTGCCCAGACTGGCCAGGTGTGGCACATACCAGTCACTGAGTACAAGGACATGACAACAAACACTTCCTAATCAGCAGACCAACCTACCACCCTGCTCTGGGCCTCCACTGACTAGGTATGCCAAATTACATCTTGTGGGAAATGGCTAAGCAAACATAGTGAGCTCAGAAGCACAATGGGACACATTACAACTCTGTGGCTTCGAAGATTTCAATTCACTCACACTCTAGGAGAATGGTTATCCACCAACATTTACTCCAGCCCAGTGCCAGGGCTCAAGACCCAACCACACATACGGGTAAAAATGAACGGACTGTCATCGTGGGTACAGGACGTTCCTAACCTGTCCATGTGTGGACATGTAGACTCACAGATGCATACTCTTTCCACCTCAGGAGGTGGGGTAATGTATCATCTACCTGTGACACAGAACATGTTTCTGGAAATATGTTTCTGTCCTTCAGTGATGGCATCCAATAAACAAAGACATGCTTTGTCCATTGTCAGCCATGTAACACAACAATAGGGCCATATATCACTGCTTCACATGATTCATCACACTGTCTGCACTGTGAGACTGACATGTATGCTATAAGCCTGCACAATACAAATTGACCTGTGCAATGATGCTAACAGGGTTGTGGGAGTAAGGGACCTGTCAGGAGTCAGAGACACACAAGGACAGTAAAGCCTATTGCACATTGATCTCAGAGCTTTGACTCTCCATCCAATACCATCTAAATACACCTCAGTTAAAGTACCTAAGAAAGCTGCATCTCGTGCACAGAGACAAAAGTGGTCCACATGACAGGATGTCCTGCAAGACAGGCAGTGGACACAGGGTGACAGTTGCAATGTCAAAAATAACTTAACTCAATCCTAGACTTGGACCCATACACTGAGATACAGTTGACAGACTCTGGTCTCTGCAGGCAAGAAGACAGAACCTACATGAAAGTCGATACCCTTCAATTCCATGCATGACAGAACATCATGTAGCCAACAGCCATTTTACCATGTGATGTGTGTGTGGCAACCAGAAGGGCAAAGTGAGTCTGCATATGCCTCGATAATGGCAGATTAGCACGGTCAGACCTGGTCTAAAACTCAGCGGCAACATACACATGGCTCAGTTTACACACAACTCACCCATACAACATGCTACCTATGTTATCATGGATGTACAAGTGCTATCACATTGTTGACATCCATGTGTGACGTGTTATGGGCATGGGTGAGGAGTTTCCTCACCTAGTTTAGTGCATCCCACGTAAGGAACAACATGGTATACTCAAAACGCACACACAAGTCAGATGCCTCAACATCTGGAACTGATCCAAGTTACATGCACGATAAGTCTCCCATTGATACCACACCAACTGCACCCCCATGGCCCTGACTTTACATACTGTTCACCATGATCTAAATCTGGCTTGTGAGGAGTAGAAATATGGTGACGTACAGGGTAAAATAGTGTACATGAGGCACTTACTTGCTCTTCTGGTACAACATAAGGCTGTCCATCAGGGATGGGACCTCCTCCACTAGCTTCTCAAACTCATCTGGGGAGAAGGCTGAGGCCCTATCACCTGCTGAACATGGCATGATTACTCCCAGAGACAGTACACAGCAGCTCAGGTGTTGGAGGTCTTGCTGGTAGCAGTGTCAGGAGTCAAGTGAGGGATGTTGCAGAACATCGCGGCCATGTCTGCCACATACGTGACCATCACCACCAGCAGACACTGCCACTGGCCCAAGGCCACCACTGGCAACAACGTTAACCAATGGCAGTGTCCGTCACGGTAGCATCTGCCTACCACCATGATGACTTCCTCTGGTGGTCAAGGGCGGTTCACAATGTCCAGTGGAATAGGTCAGGCAGCTGCCATTTTAGGGGCATAACTTGTGGTTTATGGCCAAACAAAATGTGTCACAACTACAAAAATTATGTTAATGCTTTTGGTGAGTGTTGGTCTTGTCCTGGCATGTAGGTCTTTTGACTTTGACACCCTTTTGGGCATACAACATGCACATATGGTTGCTTGTTCTGGGACACAGCCCCACCCCCTGCAAAAATAATGTTATGTGACATCAACTCACAATCCAAATGGCAAGTCTCATGCACAAATAGTTCCTGTCCAGGTAGATGATGTGTACACAATTGTGGGTATGCAAGAGGAAAACATTACTTTTGTTTGATTGACAGTGGTGATGTGCAATGTGCATCATGTCCTCAACTTCTGACATGCCTTGTCATCATTTTTGTGAATGACATGCATATATGTATGTTGCAAGGGACACCTTGTATGATGCCTATACTAATTTTTTGTCTCAAACAGGTACCCAGGAAGGGGAAGGATAAGGCATCCTTCTGTGTACCGCCCTCTGGCAGACCTTCATGGAAGACAGATCTACCACCTGAATAGGCAACAATTGTGGATCTCTGTCGCCTGTTGGAGCCAGATTGGATGCCCCCAAATACTCATCCATATTCTAAGTCATGGCAGGGTTGCACTTCATGGCCACAGAGTCCTTTCAGAATACAGTGGCACTATCTGCTGGTATGTCCCAGCCTATATTCAGTATAGTATTGAATGATGTACTCTCGGCAGTATTGAAACACCTGGACAGCTGCATCCAATTTCCTCAGTGAGAGGATTTTACCCATGTAAAAGCTGATTTCTATGGTTTGGCATGCATTCCACATGTGATGGGAGCCATTGATGGTACACATGTAGCCTTGGTTCCAACGCATGGCAATAAACAAGCTATCGGAACAGGAAGAATTTCCATTCCATCAATGTCCTGGTTGTTTGTTTGGCGGACCTCTACATTTCACAGGTGTGTGCCTGTTATCTGGGTTCAGTCCATGATGCCTTCATCATGCGGAACAGAGCAGTTCCACAGCTGATGTCACAACTGTACCCAGATATGGACTAGCTGTTTGGTAAGTCACATATGTCATGTAATTTTTCTAAGGAAATGTCTGCTGCTATAAAAATGATTAGAGGGATTCATAGTGGTAAATATGTTGCATTCCCTTAAAGAGTGCTCTGCATACCCAAACTATCCATGGTTGTTTCCACCAGTGAGGAACCCAACTACGCCAGTGGGGAACCGCATCAATGATGCCCATGGAAGAACTTGGTGTGCCAGGGAGTGGGCTTTTGGGCTCCTGAAAACAAGATTGTGCTATCTGGACAAAACGGGTGGAGCCCTTCTCTACCCATGCAAAAAAAGTTTGTAAGATCATTGTGGTCTGCTGCATACTCCTCAACATTGCCCTGAGGAGGAACATCCCATATATTCCAGATGAGTGGGAGCTAGCAGTGCCATCAGGTAAGCCCCCTGAAATGCCAAGTGAGGATGACAGTGATGAAGAGGAAGATGAAGATTTATAGGCAGATCTCATCAGTCAGTTCTTCACTTGAGTATAAGTATGTCATGTAACTGTCTGGGGGAAGTGTAGGGATCAGGATGTGTGCAGTGGGGTTATTTCCCACTGAAGACAGGGCATCACATGCTATGCAGTATATAGCCAAGCTTTGCTGCCTAAGTCACAGTAGGACCTGTAACTACCATTTCGATCTGCCTTGTTGGTGTCAGTCTCATTGCAATGTGAGTGGATCCACAGTACTTTGTGATGTGGGTCATATGTATGAGTTCTCATGCCTTAACTCCCTGTATTCCAATCTTTCACCCAGGTCTCTTCATCATGCCATCCTCATGTGGGCATTTCAGAGATGTGACATTGGCAGGTAGCTGTAGCTGTTCTGACATTTGAAGTGGACATGAACTGATTCAGGTAATGTTGGTTACAGATTTGGGGTGTATTGGTCCTGTGTCAAAGGAGCCAGGACAGTGGGTTGGGGCAGATCTGAAGTGCACAATACACTTGTGAGTTGTGGTGTGATGGGGCAATTGTTTCATGTGTGTGACCATGGGGCCTTGCTACATGTCATCTAGTGCAATCCATGCACTCTCCCTTCACATTGTACCTACAGTGACTATATATGATCTTTTTGTGTCTGTCAATGTGTTTCCACAAAGCAGGCCAGAGCGCCTGTGCCACAACACTGACACAGGTTGGCATCATAGCACCAGATGCTTGGTCATTGCAATAGGATGGACCTAGCATCAGGAAATTACGTGCTGCCCTCTGGCTGTGCCACAATACTGACACAGGTTAGCATCATAGCACCAGATGCTTGGTCATTGTAATAGGATGGAACACGGATCAGGAAATGATGTACTGCCCTCTGGCTGTACCCTGGTCTATGTAGAGTTTGCAGACCTGATTTGGTATGTGATAAGGCTCAAGCTGGTGCTACTTCCACTAATCTGTAGGCATATTCTGCGGGACAAGGTCTGACAAAGCACATTCTACTGTGGTCTGGGGGACAGTCCCTTTGGGATAGCTGGCCTGGCTCAATGTGGTTTAGACATTCTTGGCTACGACAGTCCAGACCTTTTAACAGCCTATGTGCAGTACAGTGCAACAAAATGTTTGGTGTGACCATACCTTTGTGACATTGTTTTGTTAGCCATCCTCAGCATGACACTACCAGAGACCTCTCCCTTCTTCCATTACCATTGTATGTCTTCCTCATGTGCATTACATGTGTTTAACATTCATCATTTCTAAATTGTTAAAAAAGATGTAGTAGGCAGTGTTTCTATGATAGGTGTGTTTATTTACATATGAACATGGAATAAGTATGAAACTCTGAAAAAAGTAAGGCGAAGTGATCAGTCATGGTTGATATAATCAATAGAGTAGATGCCACAACATTTGAAGTTCAAAGTCCAGTGTCATACAACCATGGCAAATGGAAAGTGTTAAAAAGCCAGTCAACAGAGTGAATCTGTGGCACACAAAGCAGTTCCATCAGGAAGAGGTCACCTCCTGACAGTGGTTGGTGTCTTGTCATTCATACCTCCTGGAGTCTTGGGTTGATGTCCCTGCTTGCAGGGGGGTTCAGTAGCTACAGAGACAGGGGTGTTTGAGGTGGGTGCTTCCCAGACATGGCTTGCTTTCCAGTGGCTGCCGCAGATGCTGGAGGGGCTGGTGTTGCTGGGCCACAGGAAGGGTTATGTTGTTGTTCATAATTCCTGATCATGGTACTGCTGATCTCCTTGAACACCCATGTAAAGGAGGCCAGGATGCTGTTGGAGACATCCCACTGTTCCATGGCTTCCCAATGGAAGTCCCTTTGCAGCTTCTTCATCTCCCTGAGTTTGATAGGTATCTGGCCCGTCACGCCTTGGGATTGTTGGTAAGGCTCCCAGGACTTGGCTGATGTTGTCCTGGCAAGGGGTATTAGCAGCAGCTTCTTGCCACTGGGCCACACCATCACTCACACGCACCCTACTCCCACCTGCCTGCACCCTTGGTGTAGCCTGCCCCTTCCACTGGTTCCAGTTCCTTCATTGTCGGAGTTGGCTTGCTGTGACTCAGGAACCTGCACTGGTGGGCATAAGATGTTAGTGACTGTCCTCAGGCATAGGTTTGGGGGTGACAGGGTGCCTGAGATGTTGAGGCCACCTGGCTGAGAGGAGTCAATGTGCTTGGGGTGAGGCTTACTGATGTCATCTGACCAGGTTGCCTAGATGGGCCAGAACGGTCTTCAAAGACCACATGTCCTGGAGTGGTGTCGTCACTGAGGGCTTTATCCATGGGGTTGTGGCAGTCTCTTCAGTGGTGTCAGTAGTCACAGTGGCTTGACCTGTGGATGTGAGGGATACAACGTTACATGTTGTATTGTGACATCTACCTCCAATAGGTGACAATGGTTCGGTGGTTGGTTAATGGGCTGGCGGTGCTGGTGGTCGGACTGCCTATTTCCCACCCTCACGAGTCCTGGCAGTGTTTCTTTTTTGGCTGGATTTTAGCAGTCTTGGCTGTGTGACTTGTAATACAGTAGTCTGTGTGACTGCCAAGAAGACGGTCTTTTGCCAGCCACCAGTATGGCTGTCTGGTGGTCCGGCCACCAAACCCGTAATGAGACCCGAAGTTTGGAAAGCTGTAGAAAGCATTCTTTCTCTTCTTTTTCTAAAACTTTACCTAGGTCGAGAATGTGAAATGTCATACTTTCAATGATGAAAGTATGCTAAGGTGAGAATGACAATAATTTTTTTTAGAATATGACCTTCCCATAGACATAGGGCCTCATTATGACCCTGGCGGGCGGCGGAGGCCGCCCGCCAGGATCCCGCCCTCCAAATTACCGCGCCGCGGTCAAAAGACCGCGGCGGGTATTTCGAGTTTTCCCCTGGGCTGGCGGGCGGTTCCAGTTAAACCGCCCGCCAGCCCAGGGGAAAACGACCTTCCCACGAGGATGCCGGCTCGTAATCGAGCCGGCGGAGTGGGAAGGTGCGACGGGTGCTACTGCACCCGTCGCGTATTTCACTGTCTGCAAGGCAGACAGTGAAATACATTTTGGGGCCCTCTTACAGGGGGCCCCTGCCGTGCCCATGCCATTGGCATGGGCACGGCAGGGGCCCCCAGGGGCCCCGCGACCCCCCCCTACCGCCATCCTGTTCATGGCGGCTTTCCCGCCATGAACTGGATGGCGGTAGGGGGGGTCAGAATCCTCATGGCTGCGGAGCGCGCTCCGCAGCCATGGAGGATTCCGATGAGCAGCGGAAAGTCAGCGGGAGACCGCTGACTTTCCGCTTCTGACCGCGGCTGAACCGCCGCGGTCAGAATGCTCATTGGAGCACCGCCAGCCTGTCGGCGGTGCTCCCGTGGTCGGTGGCCCTGGCGGCCACCGGCCGCCAGGGTCAGAATGACCCTCATAGTCTTCATAGAATAAAATAATGTATTAAAATGTTTAGTTTAACTTCTATATAATGTTTCTGTATTAACAATTACTCTTAGTTAGAATGGGTGAGAAACCCATTACCTAATTAAATGATGAAAATACCTATCCATGAACTGTAGTTGCCTTGTAGTGAGTAACGAAGAGAACTCTTTGGTGTCTTATTAAATGTTTCACAAAATGTTTCAGTTGAATGTTAACATCTGTGAGCTATTGTCTCTTGAATGGTTAGGCGATGAAAGCTTTCCTGTTCCCAAGAAGACATCACAAGTGAATTGGATGAGCTGACTGAAGATGCAACAACTTGTTGCATCTGCTGATATGATATTACACATATGTGCCTGCTCCTAGTGATGGAGGATTCCCTCCTTGGAGACCCTTTCCAGGCTCTCTGCTGCGCCCTTTGCAGACACTTCTCAGATTTTTTCTTAGACTCCATAATTTTTCCCTGTCTGAATCTATGCTGCTCTGACACTCTACTGAGCTTCTTAAACCTCTCTTTTTATAGGAAGTTCTGCTTTATGATTTGAGATTTGATGCTGGAAGCAATATGCTTTCGCCTCTCAATTTAGAGCTCTTATGGGTTCTAATTGATGCTTTTCTCTTATTCTCCATTTAGATTAGGATTTTCTTCCTTTACGCAACTCGCTGTATGCACTTGCTTTGATAGTAATGATTTACATTGATTATCAATTGATTATCTTTGAGGGGGAACAATAAAGATTTACTTCCTAAAAGATTTTAAATAATGCTTTGAAACGCACACAAACTCTTGCAATTAACTCTTAAAATATAGAAATTTAAACTATCATGATTAGTTGATTTGATTTGCAGATCCTGATTAACTGTCACTTATTTCCAAGGTCTCTTGTCCCGGGCCCATTAACAAAGCAGGGACTCCTGATTTGATGAGTTGGTAAGATTGCGCCATAAACCAAAAATGTAACTAAACTTCCCGCTCCACCAACAGCAAAGGTCATTTTTTGGAGTTCAAATAGAGTAAAAGCAGAGTGGTGTCCAAAATAATGCTTGCTTAGCTTCATCTTCTTAGTTAAAATCTCTTGATGAATGGTAGCATTTAGGTCCTTATTACAACCCTGGCGGTAAATCCTGCTTACTGCCGTGCAGAAGACCGCCAACATACCGCTGCGGCCGTGGAATTCCGCTACAGGTATTACAACACACAGCCCGGAAACCACCACAATACAAACACCCACACAAGTCCGTCACACCAAAGGTCAGTGATAAACTGGTGATACCAAAACCGACACCGTCACGCCAACAAGAATACGGCCACACTATCACGACCCATGAATCAACGCGCCAGTCTTTCAAACACAACCTCATTGGACAATTCGAACTACACACACCTGATACACATACACACACCACACCCACACACCCAATCCAATATAAAACACACACCCACATTACCCACAAACCCTTACTACCAGAAATTTGAAAGCAGGCCAGAGAGAGACACTACGTAAAACAACACAAGCATCCACAGACACACAACACCATCACCCTCACCTACACAACATCCACGCACATCAAACAACACACACCAACACATCCCCTCACATATCACAATAGACACCACCTCACACATCCCCCACACCACATCATGGCACCTCAACGACACCCCAGGTTCTCTGAGGAGGAGCTAAGGGTCATAGTGGAGGAAATCGTCCAGGTACAGCCACAGCTATTCAGATCACAGGTGCAGCAGACATCCATTGCAAGGAAGATGGAGCTATGGCGAAGAATTGTCGACAGGATAAACGCAGTGGAACAGCACCCAAGAACACGGGATAACATCAGGAAGTGGTGGAACGGCTTACGGGGGAAGGTGCGTTCCGTGGTATCCAGACACCAGATTGCTGTACAGAGGACTGGCGGTGGACCCCCACCTCCTCCCCCACAACTAACAACATGGGAGGAGCATGTCTTGGTAATTATGCATCCTGAGGGCCTCGCAGGAGTAGCAAGAGGACTGGATTCTGGTAAGGCAAATCTTTACTACCTTATCCCCCCACCCCACCTGCATGCCATCACATACTCCCACCCTTACCCTCACACCCATCACCCCAATAACCCACATATACCGCACCAACACAACCCACATATACCAAAACCAAGCCCTGCATGTAACACCAATGCATGGACACCCATCTCCCAAGCATGTCCAGTACAGAGACTCACTCGTGCCCCCAAATCACCAATCACACAAGGACCAAGACAATAATGCAAGCACAGGAGTAGAGGGTCACTCACCCATTGCACACAATGTCACACACAGATACAATAACTATGCATTTACACCCCAACAGGACCCCACCCCAACGTCACTGGACAGGAGGTGCCAGACATATCCAGTCCCCCCACAGAAGAGGCCCACAGTGATGACAGCAGCTTTGCACGCCTGGATCAAGATGACCAGCCCAGCCCATCTGGGACCTCGGGACAGTCGGTTCCCCTGCCACTGTCACAAGCCACCACAGAGCCTCACCAGCACAGCACCCACCGAACGGGACCATCCCTCTGTCCCCAGGACATGTCAATCAGCAGTGTGTCCACCACTACAGTGAACCCTGGCAACCCCACTAACACAGGGATGATCAGGGACCTGGGGGCAGTGGGCACACGGTTCAGGGGACAGAGGCACAGGACAACAGGGAAGCTGGGAGGACTGCTGTGTGACAGGGGAGGACAGGCCCAGGGAACCCACTCTCCACGAGGCACTCTCTAACATCATGAGAGCTTACCATCATTCCCAGGAGACCATGGCAACGGTACTGGCCAAGTTTCAGGAGTCCCAGCGGCTGCAGGAGGAACACTACCTTGGGATCACGGAGGACTTGAAGTCCATTAACACCACCCTGGTCACCATTGCAGGGGTGCTGGCAGACCTTCTCAACACCAGGAGGGACACAGTGGCACAAAAAGGGGCCCTTGACACTAGCCTCGACGATTAACAGCCCTCCACTTCCGCCAGCGCTAGTGGACAGGAGGCACCGCCACAGGCACAAAGGACACAAGTTCCCCACCCCCTGCAGATGGAGAACCACCCCAAAAATGGTCCCTGAGATCCATGAACAAGACAGAGAACATTGCCAAGACCCTGCCAGGAAATGAGACCCCCCTGAATGTCACCCTTCTGTCCCACTATGTCACCCTGTCCATCCTTAAACTGCCATTGCTCCACTTCCTATGCCCCTTCGAACAATGCACATGTGAAACCAATAGACTGGACTCTGCCATGGACATCCCTCCACCATCACCCCAGCCCATTTTACAACTCCCTCCACTTACTAGCACAGGAATAAACACACTTCAATCACAAAACTATCTGGAGTCAGCCTGTGCTTTCACAAATGTGTAATTGCAATAACTATGGAATACAGCAATGTCAATGTACTTGTTCACGTACCTGTGATCTGTGAAATGGAAAGTCAAAGTGACAAGTCAGGGTCCATACACTGAATAAATATGACAGACATATGCTAGCTCAAACAATAGTATGAGATGTGGGAAGCAGTGAAGAAGGAAAAGATGTGATTGATTGTGGTTTTGAAACAGGTCAGTAATGGCATTATAATGAGTAACTTCCACATTTTTTAGGAGTATTTTGGACAAAGCAAAAGGAGGTTAATGAAATGGTCTTTCTTTCCCCCCTCTTGTTATAGAGTATGGTAGATGTGATATGAATATAACGGACATAGAAGTGAGCAAAGGTACATAATTATTCTACACCATGGTATAAGGAGGGGTCACTTGAGGCATTGAGCGGTCTAATATTAACTAAATATGAATTCTAGATATGAACTGTTAGAATGCCAACAAAAGAGAAGTCTTTTTACACTTGGGTGTGCATGTGGCATGTTGAACTTTGGATATGGCTTTGGTATACCAATTTTTTGAGACGTGGGGAGTATTCTATGCTATATCTTTGGACATTAAATAACACTTTGCCACTAAAACTATGTGGTGGTGGTTCTCTTCTCTTCCTGTGTAGTTTCTGGTTTAGATTCAAATCAATATTATAAATATGATTTGTATAGAATATGTTGGACACCTAACTGACCAAAAGAATACCTTTGTTTGGTGATTTTGGAAAACAATAGGATAAAATGTAAATATGTTTGAACTTTTGTGTAAAATTGTATATATATGTTTGTCGTGTATTGATTGTTGTCTGTTGTGATTTTCTCAGCCTTGAAGAAGTCCAGTCAGGACGAAACACGTGTCGGCTGATGGCTATTCATTTATTTTCTTCATGTTTTGTATATATATGTATATGTTTATGTATTTAAGAAGATTTTTCCTTTTTGTATTAAAACTTATATTCGCATGGACATATTCATCTTTTGGTTAGTTGTATATTTGTTTACAGTATGTTCTGGTTAGATTTATGAATGTTTAGTTCATTTAAGGAAGAGAGAGGACCAAACAAGCATTCTAGGGGAATTTATTATGATATGTTAATTGGTTTCTTCAAGATATTTGACTATCTCTTAAGTAGAGATATTGTTTTGCTTGGTGTGCACCACTGGTTTGTTTTTGCAGTGACATCTTCTTACCTGTGTCTCACTGGAAGTAGTGCATGATGATGTTGTTTCGGTTGTCGATATCCTCTTCTTCTGCCTCCTTTCCTTCACTGTCCACAGGCTCCACAGCTGCCACAAGACCACCATCTGGCCCATCCTCATGCAGAAAAGGCACCTGCCGTCGCAAAGCCAGGTTGTGCAGCATACAGCAGGACACGATTATCTGGCACACTTTCTTCGGTGAGTAATATAGGGAGCCACCTGTCAGATGGACGCACTGGAATCTGGCCTTCAGGAGGCTGAATGTGCGTTAGATCACCCTCCTAGTTCACCCATGTGCCTCATTGTAGCGTTCCTCTGCCCTTGTCCTGGGATTCCTCACTGGGGACAGTAGCCATGACAGGTTGGGGTGACCAGAGTCACCTGCAAATGTCGAGGGACAACTGTTAGACACACACTAACCATCAGGGACAGCCCCATACCCAGACACCTATGTCAACTGTATTTGGACCTTGGGCTCACCTATTAGCCACACACGGTGCCTCTGGAGGTGCCCCATCACATAAGGGATGCTGCTATTCCTCAAAATGTAAGCATCATGCACAGAGCCAGGATACTTGGCATTCACATGGGAGATGTACTGGTCTGCCAAACACACCATCTGCACATTCATCGAGTGATAGCTCTTCCCGGTTTCTATACACCTGCTCATTTCTGCAGGGGTACAAATGCCACATGTGTACCATCAATGGCACCAATGATGTTGGGGATATGTCCCAGGGCATAGAAATAGCTTTCACTGTGGGCAAATCCTCCGCCTGAGGGAACACGTAGCTGCGCATGTGTTTCAGAAGGGCAGACAACACTCTGGACAACACGTTAGAGAACATTGGCTGGGACATCCCTGATGCCATGGCCACTATTGTTTGAAAAGACCCACTGGCCAGGAAATGAAGTACAGACAGGACCTGCACTAGAGGGGGGATTCCTGTGGGATGGCAGATAGATGAAATCAGGTCTGGCTCCAACTGGGCACACAGTTCCTGGATTGTTGCACAATCAAGTCTGTATGTGACTAGAATGTGTCTCTCTTCCATTGGTGACAGGTCCACCCGGTGTCTGTACACCGGAGGATGCCGCCATCTTATCACCTGCCTCAGTGGACGTGCCCTATGGAGAAAAGTAAGCAGAGAGTCATCCAGCATTGAGGTATCACAATGTGTTATTTGTAGAAACGTTATTAATCCACAATGTGCCGGTATCTGTCTATATTTCCGGCCTAGATAGGTGTGACGCAGTTAACATCCATCCCATGTGGCCTCCTGAAATGGTGGCTGCCTGACCTGTAAGGTGGGACAAGGGGACATGAGGTAACTGCGCTGGCTATGTACACCGTCGCGGTGGGCGGTCGAAGACCGCGGCGCAATTCTGCATTGGTTAACATTGGGCCCTATGGGTCCCAGGAGCCAATGACGATGTACGCCGATGGTGACGGTATGCACTGCCGCGGACGTGACCGCCATTTCTGTCTGTTCACTCACTTGATACCTGACCTTCAACAGGAGAGGACCTACACTGCAAGTGCTGCTGTGACCTGTGTCTGGAAGCGACGATGGCTCATGTGTCTGGGGAAAGGGCCCCTGCCTTCACTTCGTAGGAGTTCAAGAAACTAGTGGATGGGGTCCTCCCCTAGTACACACAACTGTACGGTCCTCCAGACAAACAGGTGAGTACACTGTGAGCATGCTGCGTGGGCAATACCTGTTTTGAGTGGTGTGGATGGAAGATACATGGGGGGGCTGAGGGCTGCATGTGCGGATGGTTAGTGTATGTGCGTCAGTTCATGGTTGGGAACTGGTGGGCAATGAGTATGATGGTCCGGACGGGTAAATCATTTCCTTTCTCCCTGTACCATTCCTCTAGGTCAGGGCCCACCAGAAGAAGGGTAATTGGCGTGCCATCGCCAAGAACGTCCAGACCCTGGGGGTCTACCACAGACAGAGCACCCACTGCTGTAAAAGATGGGAGGACCTGCGCCACTGGAGCAAGAAGACGGCGAAGGCCCAGCTGGGGATGGCCTCCCAACGTAGGAGGGGTGCCCGTCGCACCATGACCCCCTGATGTTCCGGGTCCTGGCGGTGGCGTATCCGGAGTTGGATGGGTGCTTGAGGGCATCACAGCAGCCACAAGGGGGTGAGTACACTCTCATTCAGCTGACTCTGCATGCATTACGAGGTCTCTGGGTGGGGGAGGTGGGAAGTGGGTTCCCCTAGGCCAGGGCGAACTTGGTAGGCAAGGTCCCTTGTGAGGCAGGCTATGTGGCACCCCATCCCCACCAGTGGTAAAAACCATCTACACCTAGTCAGGCTCCTGTGACTTCCTGGTTTGCAGCAATTGGTCTAAGGCCTCATACCCCATAGTCAGCTGAAATTTCTAGAAACTGTCAGCGCATGGCGTAGTGCATAGGGCTGCTCCCTGTGTGTTGTGTCCGCCAATGGTAGTGGTGTTGCATGCACTGAACATGTATTTCTTCTGTCCCCCCCCCCTTTTTGTGGTCTCCCTGTTCTTGTGTGCAATAGCATCATCACGCAGGGGAGCATTGGCACCGGAGCAGGAGGGAGCAGTAACCCACTTGGCCCTGGAGGGCGAAGCAACGGAGTCTGAAGCTACCAGTGGGATGGAGGGCGAGGGGAGCTCCACGGTGAGGACAGGAGCAGACAGCAGTGACAGCGACTCCTCCTCTGACGGGAGCTACTACCTTGCGGTGGCGGGCTCCTCTGTTCCCACCGCAACAACAGGTACAGCCGCCACCCCCCTACCAGCACCGCTCTCCCAGCAGCCCCTCAGTGTGTGTCCCGTGCCCGCTCACCCAGGAGGGTGGGCATCTCCTTCGCCCCAGGCACCTCAGGCCCTGCCCCGGTTAGCCCTGCTGCCCTCAGTGAGGAGGCTATTGACCTCCTGAGATCCCTCACTGTTGTGCAATCTACCATTGTGAATGCCATCCAGGGTGTAGAGAGGCATTTGCAACAAACAAATGCATACCTGGAGCGCATTCATTCTGGGCAGGCAGCCTAACAGAGAGCATTTCAGGCTCTGGCCTCAGCACTGATGGCAGCCATTGTCCCTGTGTCCAACCTCCAACCTCCAACCTACAACTTAATCCACCCAGACACAATCCCCTGTACCCCAGCCTATTCCAAGCACACCATCAGACCAGCATGCTCACTCATCAACACACAAGAGTGGACATGGCAAACATAAGCACCACACATCCCACAGGCACTCACATAAGCACCATCCCCATGCAGACACAGCAACATCCACTGCCTCCACTGTGTCCCCCTCCTCCACATCCTCCTCCCTCCCTGTCTCGTCTCCACTCACACCTGCATGCACTACATCCTCAGCCACTACCACCATCACCAGCACGCCCATCACCACACACCGCTCACGTGCACTCACCACCCCCACTACCATTCACACATCCCCAGTGTCCTCTCCCAGTGTGTCAGTGAGCCCTCCTCCCAAAGTACACAAATGCAGGCACACACCCACACAACAGCCATCCACCTCAGAACAGCCTCCAGCCCATGCACCTGCAACCAAATTCAGCAGACGTACACCTTCTACAACCACTACCTTTTCCTCCACTCCCAAACCCCCTCCATCTTCCCGTCCTGGTGTGTCTAAAAAAGCTCTTCCTGGCTAACATTGACCTTTTCCCTACACCTCCCCCCGTCCTTCCCCTAGGGCCAGGCTTTCCAGGTCCCAGCCCAGCACCTCAGCCACCACATCCACAGGCACAGTGGTGCCAGCAACTGCGGGGTCATCGAGTGTGCCACCCATCAGGGCTGCCAGAGTGCCATGTAGCGAGGGCAAGGACATTCCGCCACCTGCCAAGGTGAAAAAGGTGCCCACATCCCAGAGGGAAAAGCCAAGACTACCAGCCACCAAGGGCTCAGCAAATACAAAAGGGGATAGTGGCAAGACAACTGTGGCACCATCAAAGCTGGGGAAGGCCCAAAAGCAGAAGAGCAGGTCAGGAGAGGGCATGGTGGCACCGACTGAGGGACAGTGTCACACTTTCTGTCCACAACCACGCCAACCTGTATGGCGACGCACACCGCTAGCTGCCCCGCCACCACAACCGCCACCTGCACCACCACCTGAACCGCCCAGCACGTCTGCAGCCTCAACAACAGTCCCCATCCTCTTCCCCAGTGGGCAGCCATCTGAGGCTAGAGGAGACGTCCTGCTTTGTCCCTCAGAAGGTGCTGACCCATGAACCGCCACCAGCACCGCCTCCACAGACACCGCCGCAAGCACCGCCGCCACATACACTGCCGCAAGCACCGCCACCTGCACCGCCCCGGCATGTCTACAGCCTCAGCGACAGTCACTAGCCTCTTCCCCAGTGGGCAGCTGTCCGAGGCTGCAGGAGACGTCCTGCTGTATCCCTCAGCAGGTGCTGACCCATGCACCGCCACCAGCACCGCCGCCACAGACACCGCCGCAAGCACCGCCACCGGCCCCGTGGCGTCCTCAGACACTGGCACCACCGCTGACATGGCTACCATCCCCAGTGGTCAGTCGTCTGAGGCTATGTTGCTTCCTCCATGGCGTATCACGCTACCTGAACCTCGCCACTCTTGTGGCACGCACACCCAGGTGAGGGAATTGTACCGGCCACATTGTATGTGGAGCACTCTGGGCACCAGGCCCCCTCCAGAACCAGTGGAGTATCACATTTACTACCTCAGTCCTTGGCAGGATGAAGCACTCTGGGCACCAAGCCCCCTCCAGAACCAGTGGAGACTGTAATCCACTTGAGAGACTGTGGCTTTGCACTCCCCAGGATAAAGCAGTGGGCAACCCACCCACTGGAGAGACTTGGGAGACTGTGGCTTTGCACTCCCCAGGATGACACAGTGGGCAACCCACCCACTGGAGAGACTTGAGAGACTGTGGCTTTGCACTCCCCAGGATACAGCAATGGGCATGGAGCCCCCTCGTGCAGCAGTGGCATTGTGCATTCATCAGGCTGAGGCGGACCCCCTCCCTCTCTCCCTGAGGTGCCTTTGTATTTTCGATCTGATGCCCCAGCAGTGTTCTCTCGGTGTCAAGTCAGGTATCATGTGTGGGCTTCGCCCATGCATTTTGGACCCAGTGGTCCACGGACAATGATTAGTACACTATCCGGACTTGTGTAGTTGGTGTACATATTTGTATATACTGAATTTGAAGTTTTGACTAAAGGATTTTTCATGATTACAATTGTTACAATCATTTCCTTTTGTCCTTGCGTTCTTCCAGGGGCTGGCGGGTGTATATGTAATGTTGCTGCATGTATGTTGTTGTGGGTGAAGGTGAGGGTGGGGGTGTTGCATGTTGTGTGTGTGTGTCACTCTCTTTCCTTCCCCTTTCCCTGTGTTGTAGGTGCAGTACTCACCGTGGTCGCCACCACCGCCGGTCGTACTCCTGGTAGAAGAGGAGGTAAACCAACATGGGTAACACCTGAAGTTCGGGCTCCATGGCGTCCCGGTTCCTCGTTGGGTGTCGAGAGGTGATTGTTTTCCTTTCTGTGTACTGTTTCTGCCGTGCTTTTGATAGCGTTGGTTCCGCCCCGGAAAAGTTGGCGGATAGGCCTCTTGTAATACAGTGGGTGGTACTTTATCTTTCGCCTGTCTGTTTGCGGTGATCGCTGCGGTGCTTGTCTCTACTGCAGTGGCGGGCGGAGTGTTAAAGTGGCTGTCTATGTTGGCGGTTTCCGCCACGGTCGTATTACCGCTGCTTTAACACCGACCGCCAGGGTTGTAATGAGGGCCTTAGTTGCACACGGAACTCAAGAGATATGGCCCAAAGCACAAAAGTTCATTTGTAGTTGCATTTTATTTGATTCCCAAAATCGAGAGATTTGCCAGTGCAAAAATATGGCTCACAATTTACAAAAGTACATTACAAGACTAAAATGTTTTTCTCCTCACAATGTACACAATGTTACTCCATATGAGAAGGTATCAAAAGAAGGCATTCTAAAGGAACACCCTTTACTATTGATTAGCTATGAGATGAATCAATGGTTTGTGACTTCAGTTGCAGTTGCAACCCATTGACTGGATGCTGACATCCGAAAAAGGGTGGCATCCATTCACAAAGTGGAAGTTCCACTTCGTGACTGTGGACATTTGTATTGATCTAAATTCATCCAGCGGACTGCAGGCTCGCTCTCAATTCATTCCTCATCATGTCATTTTTTCAAATTGCAGCCCTTCTTCCACAACAGGACATAGATCTCCATTGATGCTCATGTGCAAATGCCATTGTTGGAATTGAGTTCTGCTGTCCCTCCCAGGTCTCCATCCCTGCATTCATAGCTGATCAGGATGTGCAAAAGGAATTCTGCGCCATTAATATGCATGAGACCACATTTCTGCAAATCTGCCAAATATCTACTTTGTTGTGATTCAGATAAGTAAACCCATTACAGTGCAAATGTATTCTTGGGTGGCAAACCAGTTGCTGTGCAATAACTGTGCCTTCTTTACTGTGCAAGTATAGTACATGAGCCCCATAATCCTTTTGTTCATCACATCATAGTATATTTAGTAAACAATGTAACTCATTATTAAGAGTGAATAGGAATGAAAAGAAGGGCATTCTTTATCATTTTATTCACAAACGCAGTAAGAAACCCCCTTCCAGGGAAGAAGTGGAAGAGTGGATATTAGCATTTATTCATGCTCTAGCTTCGGTCGTGGAGGGTGTTAAGTGGAAGACTATAATCCTCTTTTGAGTATTCCTTTCTCCCTGCTTTAGAAGTATGGAATGAGTTAAAGTATGTGGGTTCATTTAAAGTTTGGTGGAGAAGGTGAAACACCACAAATTGTCAGCTCGCCTGTCCCATCATTGGCTCGTTTAGAGCCATTTTAGGGAAGCCTCATCAGGTCAGAAGAATCTACGGCCGTCATTACTCTGGTGGACGAACGCTCATCCTAATGTACATTTCCTGTCTGCTTAATGATAATCAGACTTCCTTTGGGGAAATCGTTGGTGCAGCAGTTTCTCTGAAAACGAAAGCGTTTACCAGGTGATCTCTATGTTTTTGGCCATGATTTTCAAACGTCTGTGTTTTTCAAAGAAAACTCTGATAGGAGGAGTTTACTTTTTAAAACAAAAAAATATCTCAATGCCTAGGGAGTAAGCTCCATGCGAGTTGGGTTAACTGATAGTTTTCCCTGCCTACAGTGACATAATTTGCAAAGTCCATGGATTGCAAATTTAAGTTACTCCTGCTCAGTCAGTCACTAAGAGTTGGTGCTCCTGTGACAGACAGGCTGACATGTCATGGGTTTCCACTTAGTGAACAAACTTGGGATCTGGCAGTGGAAGACCTGCAGTTCCAATAGTATAAATGAGATATAATGAGATAGGGATCAGTGATACTGTTGATGGATGAACCCTCAATTTATAGTAGTTCACCTGCTCTGTCAAACTCTAAGGGCCAGATGTAGCAAAGGTTTTTCCCCATTCTGTGTCTATGGGAAAAAGTGTTTGTACATATGGCCCTAAATGTTCTCATTAATCTTCAGAAAGTTCAAGAAGGCATGCTGACCTCAACAATTCAGAAAGTAGTTCAATTAAAATAAAGCATATTTTGTCAAAACCAAATGCATGCAAATCAAGCTAACATGTGAACAAAATCATTAGGAGAAACAATTCACATCGAAATCCTCTGGACCCAACACAAGTTGATAGAAATAAGGGAACGTGAAGAAATCATCCAAGGAAAACAATGCTTCTTTTAGCTGTAATATGGTAAAGTGTAGGCAATTCTATGAGGGGAACATGTCTGATTGGATTTGGAGTTATGACCTTTAGTAAAAAGTTATATTTGCCTTTAAAAGTATTTTTTGCTGCTGATGCCATTCATCTTAATTCCTTAAGTATCAAATGCTCGATGAAGTCAGAGTCTGACTCTATGGTCACAGAGAACAGATGGGATAAAAAGTGAACCAGGACAAAATAATTCAGCAGGGACTATGCACTTCTGTTGCCCGACATCACAGGATGATCAGAAGAGATTTACCTATTTGCTTCTGTCATTTAGGGCCAGATGTATCCAAGTTTTAGCATTCGCAAACGGTGCGAATCACAAAAATCGGCCGCATGTTTTGCGATGTACGAAAGGCATTCGCAGGCCAAAAACAAGGAATTGCAAAAATTGCAATTTTTAGCGAAGCGACATGGTTATGCGTGTCGCAATTTACGTATCGCAATTTGCTACATGAAAAACCGAATCGCTATTTGTATATTGCAAATTGCGAGCTCGAATAGCGACTGACAAATAAAGATTCAGTATTTCATGTCGCAAATTGCGATACGCAGATTGCGACACGCAAAACCATGTCGCTATGCGATGCATAAAAAATTCGCAAATTGCGAATATTCGCAGAATGGCCTTTTTCACATGCAATTTACCACAAATTGAAACCAGGTGGTAACCAGGTGCAACCTATATAAAGAGGCCCAGAATGCCTCAGCCTCTTTTCCACAATGGCTGCACTCCACCTCATGGCGAGGAGAATAAGTATCTTGGCAGGTTTGAGGAGAGGGAGGAGGAGACAGGAGCGCATTTTCAAAGTGCACATAACCCTTTTTGACCAGACTGAGGAGGAGATATATGAGAAGTACAGATTGAGCTCAGCCATAATACTTGACCTGATAGCTGAGCTACAACCCATACTGCAGCGCACAACACACAGGACCAATAGCATACCCACCCATGTGCAGGTATTATGCTCCCTGCACCTACTAGCCTCAGGGAGCTATCAAGGGATTATAGCAGCAGCTGGAGGGGTATCACAGAGTGACCTCTCTAGACTTTTCAATGCATTTCTAAATGCCATGCTGAGCAGGATACACCAGTACATCAGATTCCCCCAGACCTCACAGGAAATACAGCAGACAAAAATCGATTTCTACCAGATAGCACAGCTCCCCCATGTCCTAGGTGCCATAGATGGGACACATGTTGCAATCTGTCCACCATCGGCCACAGAGTATGTGTACCGCAACCGTAAAAATCAACATTCAATGAACATACAAGTGATATGCAATGCCTCCTACATCATAACTGATCTCGTGGCCAGGTACCCAGGGAGCACACATGATTTGTACATCTTTTACCACAGCGGGATTCACACAAGACTGCTAGCTGGGGAATTTGGTGGAGGATATCTACTAGGTAATTTGCAACTTTACAATGTTGCATTGATGGCAGTGTGACGTCAGATGACACAGCTACTATCATACCCTCTGTTCCTTCCAGGAGACAGTGCTTACGCAGCGCGCACCTACATGATGACGCCCTACTTAAATCCTGCAACACCAGCAGAGCGGGGATACAATTCAGCACACAGGGCAACCCGCAATGTGGTGGAACGCACTTTTGGCCTGCTGAAGAGTCGTTTCCGCTGCATCCACAAAAGTGGAGGAGCACTACAGTACAGCCCGGACACGACCTGTAGAATAGTGGCCACATGTGCGATCTTGCACAATATAGCTACCACCAGGGGCATACCTGTGGAAATATCGGAGCCAGACTCAGATGAGGATGATGATCCCATACCACCCCTACAGCCAGTAGACAGGACCAGTGCAGCAGAGGGCAAGCAAAGGTGTGCCGACATCACGCACAACCATTTCACACCACCTCACTGACATGTATTCCTGTAGTTAGCACCTTTATTACCTTGACTTCAGGTAACATATGTGTCACTAGGACAAAGCTATGCACAATAGGCAGACATGAGCCATTAACAGTGTCACACTATTATCATCATAGTTTTACTGTATTGCTACATGTGAAGGTAGTCTCCTGTAGCCCTCAATGTCATTTCTTATGTCCACAAATTCCACTTGAGTGCGCAGTGGCCTCGCTGGCACCTCTTGTATCAGGCTCACAGGCAGTACTGTGCCTGGCACTGCAACGCCTAGGATCCATCACGGGGACTGCAAGACTGCTGAGGCTAGAGGACTCGTCAGTATCCCCAACACCCAGTTCGCTGGATGTAGCACTGCGTGTTGTCTGCATAGCATCCAGAACGTTGGTTATTTGCACCAATCCCTGTGCAACGTCCCGACTGCTATGTGCTGCTTCCACCTGTGCGGCCATAGCATGCTGTGATATCAGGGCAGTTGAAGTAGTGCACCGATTTACGGACCTGCAGAAGCCATTGAACATTCCTATGAATTGCCGTTGGCGCCTGCGGTGGCTCACATGCTCATGCCTGATCTCAGTACAGAGTTCCTTAATGGCATTTGTCAGCTCCTTCGTGTTATCTTCTGCTGTTTGCTGTCCCTCCTGCAGCTTGCAGATGTTTGCATTCAGGGACTCCAACTGCTTGTGCAGTCCTCCCATATTGTCATTGCCTAACTGCAACTGCCTGTGCATTGCCCTCATGTTTTTGCATTGCAGGCGCTGCACTTTGAGCATGGACGCTTCAAGGCCGCCAAAGATTGATGGGCCCACGCCTTCATCTGTGCGCTGTGTGCCTGCATCGTGAGGCCACCTGTGGGGAGTTGAGTGACGCTGGGGAAGGGACTGCAGCCTTACTGTGGATCTAGCTTCTGGGGGTGGTGTGTGGGCTTCATCGGGCATTTCATCGGAGTCCAGGTTCAACTCGTGGAGAGGAAACACCCTTGCCCTGCATCTGATTGGTGCTATACACAATGACTCACTGGTGTTTGAGTCGGACAGTGGCTGTGTTTCTGCATCCCCCACATTGGCACATTCTGCTGCTGCTGGGCCTGAGACATCTGCAACAACAATGTGCAGCATGTTATTTATGAATGTATCACCAAATGTTGCACAATGGTAATAAATGGACACTTACATCGTATCACTGTGAGTTGTCCTCTGTGTGTCTGTATACTTAATTGCTATCTATGTGCTATTTTCAGCTCAGGATTGTGGACTACCACTCCCATAAGGCATTGTTATGCCATTTGTAAGATGTGGAATGGACTACTTATCACAATGCTTTGCACTAATTGCTATTTCCAAAGGGGCATTTGTACATGCACATATGGGGATACACATCATTATTGGACTTACCTTTGCTGGTGCTGGGTGTGCCGGAAGTGTCAATGTCAGTGACCCCACTGACAGCTTCTGGAAGCAGTGTGGACTCCACCAGGTCTTCCATGGGGTGGTGGGTGTCTGGGTGGATGGTCCGCCTCCAGTGCTCCTTGCCTCCTTTAGCTTGCTGGCCACCCTCTCCTTGGCACGGCAACGCAGGTCGTACCACCTCTTGCGTATCTCTTCCACCGAGCGCTGCGCAACCCCCACTGTGCAGATTTTGGTCTGGATGTCAGCCCAAAGTTTCTGCTTCTCACTCTCTGGTACCTGGAGTGAGCTCTTCACAAAGAGCCGGTCATGGCTCCTGACCACTTCCTCAGTGAGCACCTCCAATTCTTGCTCACTAAATTTCAGCTTCCTCTTCCTGTCTCCCTTCTCCTTCCCATTGGCCATGTTGGTGTTAAGTCCTGGCTTGCTCCCACAATAGCCTCCCTGGGGCTGGTCTGTGACTCTCTGACTGCTCCTGTGGGTGTGGTACCTGGAAATAGCATGGGCTGACTCACTTCCTGCTTGTGATGTCATCAGGCTGTGCCGGGTAGCGGTTTTTGCAATTTGCGCTTTTCAAATACCGAATCGCAATTTTATTTGCGATTCGGTATTTGGACCTCGGAAATTGCATTAGCGCTTTTTAAGAAAGCGCTATTTCCGACTCACAATTTTGATACATCACATTTTGCGTGCCGGAAATAGCGATTTCTTAAAATTCACTATTTGAGACTTGCAAAGCAAAATCTTGATACATCTGGCCCTTAGTTCCTCCATTGCAGGCCTTAGTGTATGAACTTCCTAGCAGCAACCTATCAGTTTCTGAGGCCAAGCACATTTTTTGGCTTCAGATTGGGATTGCATTAGCTCGTACTAAAGATGTTACTGGATAGGACATGCTCTGAGAAGAAAATAATTCCAGTGAAGTGTGACAAAGTCTCACTATCAATTGGAACGGGCTTTTGCTTTGTTCCGAAAGAGTCCTGTGAAGTAAGAAGCGAACACACAGAATTTGGAAGATTGTGGACTATCCAATTGTTTGTAAACTAGGTCGTGAGTCCTACAAACTCACGTAATCCTCAAGAGTTGTCACGTCTCAGGAAAACACTTTGGCCAGTGACAGGGTGTGTGTACACTGTCAACATTTAGCCAGTCCAGTGTATTCTGCATCTCGGACATGGTATCACACTTGTGTATATAGGCTTGTGATCAGGCAAAGTAGGGCTTTTTGTGATGAAGTATACAAGTATCTAATTTTCACAGTGTCCATGTGCTGTAGATAATAGTGGGTTTGGTTAGGGAGAATTTATGTGTATGGTTTTCTGCCACATGTTTCTGCTGATTTGTTTATGATTTATATGATGCTGCTTTATAAGTGAGAGATCACGTTTCAGCCATCATGCCCAGTGCAGGTTGATTAAGTGTCTGGCAATACCTACATAAACATAAACTATTCCCTATGGTCATACTACCATCCATCAAAGAGTGAGACTTCTGGTGGAAAGGAATATCTTGTGGGCAGACATAGGGGGTCATTCTGACCCTGGCGGTAAAAGGCAGTTACCGCCGGTCAGAAGACCGCCATAACACCGCCGCGGTAACCCGCCAGGGTCATTCTGACCCACAACTGCCAAACCGCCAAAAACCCGACCTCCACTGAAGGCCGCCACATCAGCGGTCAGTGATAAACTGGAGATGACCAAACCTCCACCGTCACGCCAACAGAAATACACCCATGCCATTACGACCCACCAATCCACGTGGCGGTCTTTCTACCGCGGTATCCCATTGGCGGTACACACCGCCGCGGTCAAAATACACACACCTTTACAAAACACAGCCACATTGGATAATTCAAAATACACACACCTGATACACATACAAACACCACTCCCACACAATCAATACGATATAAAACACACACCCACATCACCCACAAACCCCCACAAATCGAAATTCAGAGACAAGGCGCAATACACAGAGAGAGAGCACAGGGAACGCAAACCACAACACACACAGAAACCCAACATCATCCCCCACACTACATCTACGCACAAAACACCACACACCACTACACTCATCACCACAAACACCACCCCACACCTCATCCACACCACCCCATGGTACCCCAAAGACACCCCAGGTTCTCGGACCAAGAACTCAGGGTCATGGTGGAGGAAATAATTAGGGTAGAGCCCCAGCTCTTCGGCACACAGGTGCAGCACACCACAATAGCCAGGAAGGCGGAGCTATGGCAAAGGATCGTCGACAGGGTCAACGCTGTGGGACAGCATCCCAGAAATCAGGAAGATATCCAAAAGCGCTGGAACGACCTAGGGGGGAAGGTGCGGGCGATGGTGTCAAGACACAACATCGCTGTGCAGAAGACTGGCGGCGGACCCCCACCCACTCCACCGGAATTCACAGCATGGGAGCAAGAGGTCTTGAACATCCTGCATCCTGAGGGCCTCGCTGGAGTAGGCGTAGGAATGGACTCTGGTAAGTCTAATCTCAACTACTTCACCCCCCCAACCACCAGCATGCCAACCCACACCCCCACCCTCACCCCCAACCCCCAGCACATATCCTCCCTGCTAATGTCTCACCAGCACAACCCACCCAAACCAACACCAACACTTGAATGCCAACACAAACCATGGACACCCATCACCTAAGCATGACCACTGCACATACCCATCCCCCCCCCCAAACCACCCTCACAACTCCTCCCACAAGGGAATGCCAGCACTGGGGGACAAGGGCACCCACAATTCGCACGCCATGGCACACACAGAAGCAATAACCATACTCTTTTACCCCTGCAGGGACGGAACGCCAAGACACTGGCCCGGAGGGTCCAGAAATGTCCATCCCACCCCCAGAACAGGCCCCCAGTGATGACAGCAGCTCTGTCGACCTAGAACCTGATGACCAGCCCGGACCATCGGGGACCTCTAGACAGTCGGTTCCCCTCAGGCAGCCACAGGCCCCAGCAGACCTACCCCCCTCTGGAAACCCCAGCACAGCACCCACCCAGCGGGCCCATGCCTCTGTCTCCAGGACAGGTCAAGCAGCGGTGTGTCTACCACTACAGGGCACCCAGGGCAACCCACCACCCCAACAACAACAGGGACCTGGGGGCAGTGGTTGTGGGCACACCGTCCAGGGGACAGAGGCCCAGGAACAAAGGGGAACTGGGAGGGCTGCTGTGCGACAGAGGGAGGACAGGCCTAGGGAACCCACTGTCCAAGAGGCCCTCACCACCATCATGGGAGCGTACAACCACTCCCAAGAGACGATGGCGACGGTCCTGGCCAGGTTCCAGGAGATCCAGGCCATGCAGGAGGGCCAGTACATGGGGTTCCGGGAAGAACTGCGCAGCATCAGTTCCGCAATGGGTACAATCGTGGTGGCACTCAACCAGATTGTCACCACATTGCGGGACCATGTGGCCCCCCAAAGGGCCCCTGCCACTAGCATGGAGGAAGAACAGTCCACCACCTCCGCCGGCGCTAGTGGTCAGGAGGCCCTGACACAACAGCAACGGCCCACCCGGACCCCACCCCCTGCAGAACAAGAACCACCCCTCAAGAAAGGCCTGAGATCGAGGAAGAAGACAGAGTAGGATGTCAAGACCCCCGCCATGCACGGATCCCCCTGGATGTCATCCCACTGTCCCACTTGTTCACCCTGTCCAACCTTGAACTGCCCCTTCTCCACCTTCCACAGGCATATGGACAATGCACCTGTGCGAACGTGAGTCTGGACTCTGCCATGGACATGCCTCCACCATCACCCATCACCCTTTTTGAACTATACCCCAATTTTTGCACTTCAATAAATACAATTATTGCACAAAAACCATCTGGAGTCTGCTATTTATTTTTTTAAACCAAATGTATTCGATATAACCGACCAAAAATGTCCAAATACATTGTGATGACAACATACCAGTGTCACACAGTGGTAGTCCATGGGGAAATAAACCAGAGGGCACTCCGTGGGGACCACATCACTGAAATAGGAAGGCAAATTCACAACTAAGTTACCATACATTGGGGTGAAAGGTCAGACAGTAGAGAGCCAGTACTGTTACAGATATAATAAAATGCAGGAGTAGATTCTTACCTGTGTGTTACTGGAAATACTGCAGTATCACTCTGTCCCTGTTGTCTGTGTTGTCCTCTTCGTCTTCCTCCTCTTCACTCTCCGCAGGCTCCACAGCGGCCACAACACCACCATCTGGACCATCCTCCTGCAGGAAAGGCACCTGGCTTCGCAAAGCCAGGTTGTGAAGCATGCAGCAGGCCACGATGATATGACACACCTTCTTTGTTGAGTACATTAGGGATCCACCTGTCATATGCAGGCACCTAAACCTGGCCTTCAGGAGGCCGAAGGTTCTTTCTATAATCCTCCTAGTACGCCCATGGGCCTCATTGTACCGTTCCTCTGCCCTTGTCCTGGGATTCCTCACTGGGGTCAATAGCCAAGGCAGGTTGGGGTAACCAGAGTCACCAATTAGCCACACACGCTGTCTCTGTAGCTGTTCCATCACATAAGGGATGCTGCTATTTCGCATGACGTACGCGTCATGCACTGACCCTGGGAACTTGGCATTTACATGGGAGATGTACTGGTCAGCCAAACAGACCACCTGGACATTCATGGAATGATAACTTTTCTGGTTCCTGTACACCTGTTCATTGTCTTTTGGGGGGACCAAAGCCACATGGGTACCATCAATGGCACCAATGATATTGGGAAAGTGTCCAAGGGCATAGAAATCACCCTTCACTGTAGGCAAGTCACCCACCTCAGGGAAAATGATGTAGCTCTGCATGTATTTCATCAGGGCAGACAACACTCTGGACAACACCCTTGAAAACATAGGCTGAGACATACCAGATGAAATGGCCACTGTAGTTTGAAATGATCCACTAGCCAAAAATGGAGTACTAACAGCACCTGCACTAGAGGCGGAATACCTGTGGGTTGGCGGATGGGTGACATCAGGTCTGGCTCCAGCTGGGCACACAGTCCCTGTATAGTGGCACTGTTGAGTCTGTAGGTGAGTATGACATGTCGTTCTTCCATTGTCGACAGGTCCACCAGCGGTCTGTACACGGGAACATTCCTCCGTCTCCTCGCAAGTCCCAGCGGACGGTGCCTAGGAAGGACAACATGGAGCACAGAGTCAATCAACCCACAGGTAAGTTCCCACAGCCTGCACAGTACACGAATATCTCTGGATTGTATAGCTTGTATGAGTGTCGATGCAAGGCCTAGCCATGTGTGACGCAGTAGGAATTAAGCCATGTGGGCCCTTGAAATGGCGGCTGTCTGACCTGTGAAGTGTGACAATGTGAAGTGAGGTCATTGCGCTGGCGTGGCACGCCGTGGCGGTAGGCGGTCGAAGACCGCGTAGGAAAGCAGCATTGGTTAACATTGAACCCTATGGGTTTCAGGAGCCAATGACGATGTGCGCCGGCGGTCGCGGTACGCACCGCCACAGTACGCACTGCCGCGGGCGTGACCGCCATTTTCTCTCTGCTTAATCACACGAGACCTGACCATCCACAGGAGAGGACCTATACTGCAAGTGCTGCTGTGACCTCGGTCTGGAAGTGACAATGGCTGCTGCGACTGGGGAAAGGGCCCCCGCCTTCAGTTCCGAAGAGTTGGAGAAGCTCGTGGACGGGGTCCTCCCCCAGTATGCTCTACTCTACGGTCCTCCAGACCAACAGGTGAGTACACGGGGGCCAATGCATAGTGGGCAATGCCTGTGATGAGTGGGGTGGATGTACGATGGAGGGGAGGGGAGCGAATTACGAATGCATGGCACGACAGATGAGAGCATGGGCCACCTGGCAAGTTTGGGGAGGAGGGGCCACTCACATCGAGCATGCAGAAAAGTGATGATGTTTCTTTTCCCCCCCTGTACATGTCACATAGGTCAGCGCCCATCAAAAGATCGATATTTGGCGTGCCATCGCCAAGGACATCCGGGCCCTGGGGGTCCACAACAGACGGGGCACCCACTGCCGCAAGAGGTGGGAGGACATCCGCCGCGGGAGCAGGAAGACCGCTGAGGCTCTGCTGGGGATGGCCTCCCAACCTAGGAGGGGTGCCAGTCGTACCTTGACCCCCCTGATGTCCCGGATCCTGGCGGTGGCCTACCCCGATTTAGATGGGCGCTTGAGGACATCACAGCAGACACAAGGGGGTGAGTACCAGCACATTCAGCTAAATTTGCGCACAGTGGAGGTGCCTGGGTGGGGGAGGAGGGCTGTGGGTATCCCTAGGCCAGGGCGATTTCTGTAGGCTAGGCCCCTCCGTGAGGTATGGTCCTGTGCCCCCGCCCCCCACCTCTGTAGGGTGCCTAGTAACGCTATTCATGGACCTGTGTATTCTGTGTGGGCAGTTGTCGCCCATAGGCTTGTAGGGCATGTCCCAGGGAATGAGTAGTGTACCCCAAGTGCGCAGCGTAGTGCAGGGGGCTTCTGTGTCTGTCCTCTCCGCCAACGGTGTACCCAATGCATGCACTCAACTTGTCTTTATTTCTCCATCCCCCCCCCATTTTCTTTGTTTTTCGGTGAATGTGTGCATTAGCATCATCAGGCGGAGGAGAAGTGGCATCGGCACAAGAGGGAGCTGCATCTCACATGGCCCCGGAGGGCCATGCAACGGACTCCGACATGACCAGTGAGACGGAGGGCGAGGGGGGCTCCACCACGGGGACCCGTGCAGAGGTCAGTGACACCGACACGTCCTCGGATGGGAGCTCCCTTGCGGTGGCGGCAACATCCTTGCCCACCGATACTACAGGTACAGCCGCCACCCAGCGCACCAGCTCCGCCCTCCCAGCAGCCCCTCGGCCTTCGGCCCGTGCCCGCACGGCCAGGAAGGCGGCCATCTCCTTCGCCCCAGGCACCTCAGGCCCTGCCCCAGTCACCCCTGCTGCCCTCAGTGAGGAGGTCATTGAGCTCCTGAGGACCATCATTGTTGGGCAGTCTACCCTTTTGAATGCCATCCAGGGTGTGGAGAGGGAGGTGCATCAAAGCAATGCATACCTGGAGGGCCTTCATTCGGGTCAGGCTGCCCATCAGCGATCGTTCAACGCTCTGGCCTCAGCACTGACAGCAGCGATTGTCCCTGTCTCCAGCCTCCCTCTTCTACCTCCCTCCACCCAGTCCCACTCCCCTGTTCCTCTGCCTATCCCATCCACACCTACAGACCAGCCTGCACACACCTCAACACCCAAGGGAAGCTCATCCAGACATAAGCACCACAGAACACACAAGCATTCACACAAGCAACATACAGATGCAGACATGCCAACAGCCACTACCTCCTCTGTGTCCCCAACCTCCTCGTCTCCCTCCTCCCTCCCTGTGACGTCTCCACTCACACCTGCATGCACACCACCATCAGCCAGTACACCCATCACCAGCACACCCTCCACACCAGTCCGCACACATGCAGTCACCACCCCCACTGCCATGTACATGTCCCCTGTGTCCTCTCCCAGTGTGTCTGTCACCCCCGCTTCCAAACCACACAAACGCAGGCAGGCACCCAACCAACAGCCATCCACCTCACGTCAGCCTCCAGCCCAAGCACCTGCACCCAAAGACACCAGACTTGACTCTCCTACAACCACATCCTCTTCCTCCACTCCCATACCCACTCCAGTTACCCTTCCCATGGCTCCTAAAAAACTAATCCTCTATAAACTGGACCTCTTTTCCTCACCTGACCCACCCCCTCCATCTCGTAAGAGTTCCAAAAACAACTCAGCCACCACCAGCCCAGCAACTCCCAAGAACGTTGTGGCTGGTTTTTGGAGTCCGCCCTTTCCTTGTGCAGGGACATTGGCCAGCAGCAAAGGCACAGCCAGCCCCTCCCCTGGGAAGAGGAGCAAAAAACTGAAGGGCAGGCGCGACAGGCCTGATACGCCTGCCCCCAAGGAGGGTAGCCTTGCACCGTCACCTGCCACATCGGGTAAGGGAGCCAAGGGCCACGGAGAGTCTGCCAAGGAGGGCAAGGGCAGCAAAGCGCACAAGGCAGGGAGCAGCCGACCTGGCCATGAGGGCCCCACCAGCCCCATTCCGGGGGTATCGGAGGAGACCCAGGGCCCCAGGACTCCATCACAGGAGGGCCCCGCAACGGAAAGATCCGATGCTGACTGAGCAGGAAGTATTGGCCAGGTGTGGTTCACTCGAAACACAAGACAGGCACCGCTGAACAGGGCCCCGCCAAGACAGGCACCGCTGAACAGGGCCCCGCCGTGAGAAGCACCGCTGAACAGGGCCCCGCCGTGAGGAGCACTGCTGAACAGGGCCCCGCCAAGACAGGCACCGCTGAACAGGGCCCCGCTGTGAAGGGCACCGCTGAACAGGGCCCCGCCGTGAGAAGCACCGCTGAACAGGGCCCCGCCGTGAGGAGCACCGCTGAACAGGGCCCCGCCGTGAGAAGCACCGCTGAACAGGGCCCCACCAAGACAGGCACCGCTGAACAGGGCCCCGCCGTGAGAAGCACCGCTGAACAGGGCCCCGCCGTGAGGAGCACCGCTGAACAGGGCCCCGCCGTGAGGAGTACCGCTGAACAGGGCCCCGCCAAGACAGGCACCGCTGAACAGGGCCCCGCCGTGAGAAGCACCGCTGAACAGGGCCCCGCCTTGAGAAGCACCGCTGAACAGGGCCCCGCCAAGACAGGCACCGCTGAACAGGGCCCTGCCGTGAGAAGCACCGCTGAACAGGGCCCCGCCGTGAGGAGCACCGCTGAACAGGGCCCCGCCGTGAGGAGCACCGCTGAACAGGGCCCCGCCAAGACAGGCACCGCTGAACAGGGCCCCGCCGTGAGAAGCACCGCTGAACAGGGCCCCGCCGTGAGGAGCACCGCTGAACAGGGCCCCGCCGTGAGGAGCACCGCTGAACACGGCCCCGCCGTGAGAAGCACCGCTGAACAGGGCCCCGCCAAGACAGGCACCGCTGAACGGGGCCCCGGCGTGAGAAGCACCGCTGAACAGGGCCCCGCCAAGACAGGCACCGCTGAACAGGGCCCTCCTGTCAAGCACCGCTCCGCTGGGCCCTCCTGTCAAGCACCGCTCCGCTGGGCCCTCATCTCAAGCACCGCTCCGCTGGGCCCTCCTGTCAAGCACCGCTCCGCTGGGCCCCCCTGTCAAGCACCGCTCCGCTGGGCCCTCCTGTCAAGCACCTCTCCGCTGGGCCCTCCTGTCAAGCACTGCTCCGCTGGGCCCTCCTGTCAAGCACTGCTCCGCTTGGCCCTCATCTCAAGCACCGCTCCGCTGGGCCCTCCTGTCAAGCACCGCTGGCCCATTGGCAGGCCCGGTTCTGTGTCGGGCAGGGCTTCACGAGGCACTCTGCCCACCATGCCTCCTCCATGACCAGTGGACTCTGTAATCCACCTGATGGACTGTGGCTTTGCACCCCCCAGGATGGCACAGTGGGCAATCCACCCACTGTAGAGACTTGAGAGACTGTGGCCACGGAACCTCAAGTCAAGAGACAACTGATATAGAGGGACCCTGTGGCCTGGAGGGTGAGGGAAGTGCCACAGGGAGAACGGGACCACGTCATCATCTTTGTATTCCTCCTCCAGTGACCACTCCCTAGTGGTGGCGGACCCATCGTGGACCCCCCATACCAACCTTGTCTGCCACCCCCATTCTATCACCACCCTCCCTGTTGCTCCTCACACAGTTGACCATGCCTGTTCACCCAAGAGGGTAGGTGTCTCTTTTGCTGCGGGCACCTCTGCTCCAGCCTCTGTTACCCCTGCTGCCCCCAGTGAGGAGGCTATTTACCTCCTGAACTCCATCTCTCTTTGTCAGTCATCCATCATTAATGCCATCCAGGGACTGGCTACACAGTTTCAACAGACAAACGCATTCCTGGAAGGCATTCACCTATGGAGATCCTTTCAGGCTCTGGCCTACACACTGATGGCAGCCAGTCACCCCCTACCTTCCAGCCCCCATCTACCTCCCTCTTCCCAGTCCAAATTCACCCTTCCCAGACCTACATCAAGCACACAGATAGAACCTCAAGCATCCACCTCAACAGGCAAAGGTAGCGCACAGAAGCACAGGCACCACAAGACACACCGGCACCCACACAGACAACATCCACCCACAGACACAGCAACATTCACAACTTCCCCTGACACTCCCACTGATCTCAGCATCATACACATGACAATAAGCATATCTACAAGCAACACATCATCAGTCACTGATAAAGCCACAAAACACATTCTACCCACAGACACCACCACTGAAGACCCTCAGAAATCCACTGCAATCACCACAGACACAACAAGTACAGACACACCTACATCAAGCACATCCACCATACCTGCAGTTACCACCCCAGCAGACACAAGGCATCCCCAGCAACTCCACTGTCAGAAGCCCAAGACACAAATGTCTCCACTCTCTCACCCAACAGACACTGACCACACATAAGCATTCCTCCCACAAGCATGCACCCATGACATCCACACCTACACGTCATACAACCACTCCCTCAACTTCCAAATCCCATCCCCCTTCTGATGACCGCCCGTGTATTCCTTTGTGACTTTAGACTTACCCCTGTCCTTCCCTGTGTACCACACACAAACGTCCTCTGTCCTGTCCAAGGCCGTCCCTTTCACCTCAATAGCCTCTCCTGCCCCCTTCTAGCACCCATACCCCTCCCCCACCAAGAAGAAGCCCACCTCCCACCAAGAAGAAGCCCCCGCCAAGCCCAAACCTCCTGTCCCAAGTTTGATCCCCCACCCTCCCGATAATCCCTGAGGTGTCTGCCTGCCCCTTTGTTGTCACTTCATGTAAAGGTTACATGGCAGTCAGTTTTTACACTTAATAAACCCAAACAGTTGTTTTTTGGGGTACTCTTTTGTCCTGCACTTCCTTTTCTAGCTGCATGTAGTTCCAGAGTGATTTTAGTACTGTGCCTGCAGTTGTGTGTGTTTGAGCCTGCTTGCTGCTCCAGGTGGTATTGTTTGCAGTGCTGGTGTCCCCAAAGAGGAGGTTGTGTGTTGTGTGTGTAGCTATGTGTATGTAATTGGAATGTTGGTATTGTGACATTGTGTAGTGTTTGTTGTGGTATGTATTTCTAATTGTTTTGAGCAATGTGGGCATGTATGGTATTGGACTTGTCACCATGAAATGGCTTCTGTACTGATGTGATGTGTATCATCTTGAGTTTTGTATGTGCAGAGATGAGGTGTGTTCAGTTAAGCTAGCTGTGTTTGCATTTTTCTGTTCATGTGTCCATTCAGGTGTGTGTCCCTTGTAGTTAGTTCCTGTAGAGGTCTGCCCCATGAAGTAGGAGTTGTGCTGCTTTGTTGACTTGCCCTTCCCCATTGTTTAGATGTGCTTGGCAAATGTTTTTAGTATTGTTTGTCCATGTGAACCATGTAGGGCCATTTCCTGTGAACAGGTTGTTTGAGGGTCCTTTTGGGAGTGTGATATGTCCCAGTGCACTCTCCTTCCCTGGGTGTCTCAGTTGTCCCCATCGCAAATAAGTAGTTATAATTGTGAAGTTGTTCCTGGTGTATTTGTCTCTCTGTGTTTTGTGCATGCCATTGTGTTTCCACTGTGGTGTGATGTGTGTTGTATGTGAGGACAGTCCCAGGCCAGTGTTGGGTGTGAGTGTGTGAGTTATTTGTATATGTGCTGTAGGTGTGTTGTTGTTGCTGTGTGTGACATTGTTGTGAAGCCTTCAGTGTCCCTGTGTCTGAGCTGTGTGGCCGTGTGTATTTGTGTGGTGTTGCTGTGCAGTGTTTGAGTGCTGGCCAAAGTGTGCGCGTTACGTGTGTTTATGTGTCCATGGTGCTGTGTGTCAGTGAGTGTATATTGAATAAAACCTGTGCCTGCTGCCCATGGCATCCCATTCATGACATGTTTTGCTGGCGCTATGTGCAGTTTTTAAAGGTTAATGGTACAGGTAGATGTGTGTACTTACGCTTGGTATCGCCCACGTCGAGGTTGATTTAGCTGTCTCTGGATGAGCAGGAGCAGTGGCATCATGTTTACGAATGGCTCCATAGTGGCTTTGGACATTTGAGGCTGCCTGCAGAGGAGTGTCTCCTTTTATACTGTCAGTTTCCTCCAGTTTGTGCATGGTGGTTGGACTGCCACGGTCACATTGGTGGTGTGCAATCTTCTAAAGGATCTGACGGAAACACAGGCTCCGCTGGCCTGTTTGTGCTTGCTTGTGTCCATGCTGCCTGGCAGTGGCGGCGGACCGCTGGTGGTTTACTGTGGTACCACTGCTAAACTTGTAATACAGTGGTCCACTCCCCCAGACCGTTGATGGTCAGACCTCTACCACCACCATGGAAGTCAAAGGAATGCAAAACTCGTAATTAGTCCTTCAATACATATGACTGTGAAAGCCTAGTGCTCTCACTTTAAGTATGGCTTTTCATCATGTTAATTGCATTGATTTTCTACGTGTTAATTGCATTAATTTTCGATATTTAAAAATGCCTTTGCATTGTCTTATTTCAGCATAATCTTTAATGGTTCATGTGCTCACCCTGTTTTCGCCCTAAGAATTAAAAACAACTATACGTATTCCATTTTGATTAGCTTGTCCTGCATTAGTATTCCGGGACCTGCTTATTTACTAACTAATTAGCATGGTGTTGTTGATGGGTGAGCAGACTTAAAGGGGCCATCAGATGAATGATGTTACAATAGGTCTCAAGATCTAAGCAAACAGCATCAAACAAAGGAACATTCTAGAATGCCTTTACTTGGTGATTGTTATCAATGCAGCAATGGCTAAAGACAACTGTTCATTTTTCAATACACTGCATGGCTTCTTTATGTTGATGTAACAAAACTGAGAAATATACAAATGCTTTCCTTCCGTTCAATGGTGCATGGCCCGTGCCATCCCCTATGATAACTATAGTATTGCAGCAACTGTAATTGAGGACCTCATTTTATGCTCTTTTTTCCAGGCAGTTACATCATTACCCTTTAGCTACACTTAACAAATTCACCAGCTAGTCGCATGGGATCTCCCCATGCTGCAATTATATGGTTTGGTTAATACACTGCTTCTGCCTTAATCATATGAATGAAGTGATTTATTATTAAAGGAGGTGATGATTTTTTACTCTGAGACTATTTCAGCGAAACCTAGACACTGCTGGCAGTCTAATGAATAAATCTTAACTGGCCCTTTCTTTTCAAGTTAAATACCGTATAAATTAGCCCAATATTTCTCCGCTTCACTTTCATTCAACCAAATATTACCTATTATGTATTCAAATTCTGAAATTCCACATAGTTGATATTTTAATATTTTAACTTTTATATACTATACTTTTGCTGAGTGTTTCTTTATGTTACCAACTGTGATGGGTTTATGTGTGTGTGTGTTGCATATGTCTATATGTGTATTGTATCAGTTATGGTTCGAATGTACTTTCAATTAAGCCCCATTAAGTATCCATTTTCTCATTTGTCTTTAATGTTTGGAGTCAGCCTGATATGTTTTTAGAAGATCTGCGAAGAGCAGATAAAGTTAAGGGTATAAATAAAAAGTGTCTATACATTTAAGCTCTAATAAGAAAGTTTGTCAATGCCTACAGGCAGAACTGCGGAATAGATTTATACCAAAATCTCTGCCTTCATAAGCAAATGGTTGTGAACTCATCCAATGCATGCCATAACTCACAGCGTCTGCTATACTGTTCTGATATCATCTGTTTAGGTGTCTCTTTCCCGTTGGCCAATAGGTGTTATATGCATGGCAGATGGTGAGAATTATGGTGCGTGAGGAATGTATTCATAAATATAACTTGCATATTTCTGGTGATTTATGGGTTTGAGCCAGCACCATACATCAGTTGTAATTTTCAGTGAATTTTATAGGTTTTTAATGTACTTAATACTTAACTTCTGCTGTGTGTTGTCTTCAGCTGTGCCCAGCAGAGATTTAATGCAGAGCCTGGGATGTGCCCTAAACCTGTATGCATCACACCATGGGCACCCATCCCCTGCTGACCACCGCCCTCCGTCCAGTCAACAAGGGTTGGACTTAGGGCCTGGCCTGCAGTGAGGCCCTGCTTCCAAACCTCTATGGACACCCAATCCCACCTTTGCATGGTATTTGGCTGTGAGCAACAGAGATTGTGAGCAAAACATGGCCTGCACACAGGCCCTGTGGTCAACTGTGTGGGTTCTCAACTGTGTGCAGAGTGTTCAGCTGTGAGCAAGTGAAAGCTGAGCACAGAGCACGGCCAGTGGCCAGGAGGACCTGCAACCAACCTGCAGTGATTTCTGCACAGATGAGGTTAGGATAATTTTTCATTCTCTAAATGAATCTAGGATTGTCAAACCTGGACTAATCTTTGCAACGGAAGTATACATAATCTATGACATTTTGAGCTCCACAGGCACAATGGGTGAGTGTCTATGCATCCACTTCACATATGAGATTATGGTTGTGATGAGCCATTATTGTGTAACAGTCGGACCACAGGAGCTATGAGAGTGGACATGGACTTCCCCGTTTTGCCTTAATCGTGCCTCCTTGTAACTTCTGATCTAGATGACAGGTCATACTCACCAGTTTCAGGTGGAGCATGTCAGGGTCTGTAGTCACGAGGTGCATATATTGACAACCAGAAACCCCATTTCTAACATTGGTGATCAGCGGTGAGGAGATGATGTGCGATTACACAATACCATTTTAACTCATTGTTGCACCACAAATTGCATTAAGACCATCACATGTTTTGTTTTTCCTGATTTTTCTCATTGGTAATTTTTCCTGTTTTCATCTCTTACGCCTAAGTATTTTGTTGCTGCACTTGTGTTTAGTGTTACTTATCAAAATAGGACTAACCTTAAACCTAGAGGACCTGCCGTATTATACTCCTGAGGAATTAAAGGGGTTCTGTAGAGAGAGTGCAGACTGCCAGAGAGTGGGGACCTCGTGAGATCTCCAAATTGTTTTGAAAGGTTTGTGACATATGCCACAGGAGGAGTGTTTTTATGGGGTACCCAGAGGATTCTGATTGTAGTGAGGGTTCTCAATGGGAGGGCTCCCAAACCTCATCCCTAGTGAGCGGTGAAGAGACTGATCAGGAATGTGCGAATGACCGGGCGGGGTCACCAGTTGACAGTGAAGGCCCCATTGATAGGGAGTCCCTTGCTGGGTCCAGTGTTAGGAGCAGTGTCAACTCCCATTCCTTGTTGCCTGATGAGCTCAGAGATAGGCAGGAAGAGAGAGACCTGCAGTTGCAGCTCGCGCGGCTGGCTATGGAGAAGAGAAGGGATGATTTGGAGAAGACCATAGTCCAGGTGAGTATGACAGAGAGGGCCTTTTTCCAGAGAGAGATTCACTTTTGAGCACAGTCTGAAAGGTCTGGACTCACCTGCATTGCAGGTGGAGTCCAGTGGTGCCAGAAATGTTGAGTGCAGTGGCAGAAACAATTCCCACATGTCCACAGACTTGATATGTGGGTTTTAAAATGGGGAAGAAACACATCAGTGGTTGAAGGAATATGAAGAGGCTCTGGTAGCATGCAGGATCCTTGAGAAGGATTGGGGGACTGGCCTGTGTAGCTATAATCCTGAGGAGGAGAGGAATGGCCTACTGGCCCTGGAAGGGAGTGACAGGAAGAAGTATCTCCATGTGGAGGGTACACTGATAAGGAAGTATGGCTTCAACCCTGAGGAGTAGATATTAAGGTTTAGGGGCAGTAAGAACATGTCCCACCAGTCTTGGGGGGAGTTTGTGGTGGATTGCTGCATGGCACTGGATGGATGAGTGAAGGGTAGTGCAGCTGACAATTTTGAAGGGCTGTTTAATCTGATTGACAGAGAGCACCTGCTTCATTGTTGTTTTTCAGGGCTATGCCAACACCTGTCAGAGTATGAGCTTTCTGGTCCCAGGGAGCTTGCAAACGAGGCAGACCTCTGGATGAGTGCCATACAGTCTGGTAAGGCATTTGGGGGTGTTCCTGATGAGAGTGTTCTAGGTATTCCCCAACCAGATGTGGTGGGGAAGGCTTGCAGTGTCCCGGGTAGATCCCAGTGTAGTGGGATAAGTAAGGGATCCCATGTCTGGTCTCAGAGGAGAGGCAGAGCCTGGAGGGTTCCATGAGTGAACATCAGGAGGGAAGTCTACCCTGTACTATAGGACCATCTGCTGAGAGGGACCCCATAATGTCAGGAGGACTTGGGCGGGTGGCTGATGTGTCTCACTCCAGAATGGAGGAGGCAGGAGACCAGACAGAAGGTTGTGAGGGGTATGCGGGCCCCAGTGGAGAACTGGAAGGGTCAGGGGTCAGCTTTGAGGTCAGAGCCCGCCAGGAATGAGCCTGGTGATACCATTTCTTGCCTCGGAGGGATTCAGGCTCTGCCGGATAGGCAGAGTTCAGGAGACCGGTGCCAGTCAGACTGTAGTGCAGCCCTTAGGGAAGGTGTTTCCCTTGAGTGAGTGGGGTAGGTGTACTCCCTATGAAGTCCAGGCTAGCCAGGCAATGGTCCAGTCTAAGGGTACAGACCCTGAGATTAATGGTCGGGGGTAAGCTCTGACCTGATGGGGGAGGCGGTGGTTGGCCCAATCACCCCCGTGCAACTTCAAGGGGTACTCTCCTTGGTGGGGGAGTGCAGAACTCTGAAAGTGGGAGCTGAGGAGGGAGAGATCCTGGACCCCGGTTCAATCCGAGGGTGCAGATCATGGGTTGGGAGGCCAGTTGCGGTGGTGACCCTGGGGTGGTGGGAGAATTGTGCAGGATGGCTGTTCCCAGCGCCCTGATAGTTCTGTATTCTGGTAGTACTACTCCTAGGAGAAGGTGGTGGGACCCTAGAAGGGGAGCAGGTGGAAGAGAGTCTCGCCCCTAGCCCCCTGCCCCTCTGCATTTTTTTGATGTGGACCCTAGGCTGGTGGGCCAGTGACACAGTAGAACCCCTGGACTGGTGATGAGTGGAGTGGAGGGGAGAGAGGTTGCTATGCGCCTGGGGCTACTGCCCCCCCCACTCAGAGAGGTTGCAGAGACCAAAGGCCCCTGGATGGCCTGGGACCTGGTTCAGTCACTGGCAGCTAAGGACCCTCGTGGGTTAGGCTAGTGTGTCTTGGAAGCAGTGGCAGAGGGATCCAACTGGGATCAGATTGGCGTAGAATTGGAGCATCCACTTGCAGTTGCATGGTCATGGTCCATGTTCTTTCACTCCAACCAGGGAAGCCCATCAATTTATTGATTGATCTCCCCTGGCTTTAGGCTGGTGGGGGTGGGGGGGTTGTTGGACCTGGCCCTTTTTACAGGGTCAACCCCAAAGGTTTTGCCTTCCTCCTCCTATTTTTTGTGACCTCTTGATGTTGGCTCTAGGACTGTGAGAACTTTATCACTGCTTATCAGTGCTAAAGTGCAGGTGCTCTCCCTTCTAAATTCGGTATGATTGGCTTACATCTAATTGGCACATTTAATTTACCTGTACCTCCCTTGTACAGTGGTATCCCTACACCCAGGGCCTGTAAATTAAATGCTACTAGTGAGCCTGCGGGGAAGCCTGCGCCACCCACAGAAGTAGCCTTTCAAACCTGACTTAGGCCTGCTAGTGCAGGGCCTGCATGCACAGTTTACTGCCTCAGGGACCTGGCATCTAAATTTACTTGCCAGGCCTGGAACTCTCCTTTTACTACATGTACGTCACCCCAAAGGTCGTCCCTATGGGCAGGGTGCTAAGTATTTAGAAGACAGGACATTTGCCTGGTTGTGTGGCCTGCCTGGAAGTGACAGCCTATTTGGTTTCTCAGTGCTGTAAGTGCTGCCTTGCTCATAGGATTGCAAAGGAAATGCCCTACCTTATGTCTAGGTGGTATTGTCAGATCTATGAGGGGTAATGTAGGCATGTTTGGTATGGTTGTAATGGCAGGGAGAAATGCTGCTTACTGGCATAGGTGATTTTTATTACCATTATAGAAATGCCACTTCTAGAAACTTATGACTGTTTTGCAGCTTGACTCCAATCCACATCTGGGGCAGAGTTACAGCTGGGCTTTGTGCATACTTTTCTGACATGTCATACACATGGAGGGTGGAGGTGACACAGGTGCATCTACATTTTGAATGGTCTTCCTGGGCTGAGATAATGAGAGGGGGGCCCAACTGCACGTGTAAAGGCTGTGCCCTGGTCTGACACAAAGGACTTGTTTACGTTCCACTGATGTCTGGAGCCTGTGTTGGACGAGAGAAGAGAAGGGACACTCCTAGAACCAGCTACGACTGGTTGAAACCTCTTCTCCCCATTTTTGTAAAGGGTGTGCAACTATGAGTATATTAGAAGGTGTTACCCCAAGTTGAAGGGCTGCCTCATGGGCCCTACTCCTTCTCTCTGTCCTAATTTCAAGGGGGATGCCAAAGTAGACAGTTTGCTGATGTTGGTAGCAGGCCAGGGTGGTGACCCTCGATGGAGGTCCCCGGTCCTGCCAGTACTGTGCTCCGAGATTGGGACACGAACATCCCCATTTTTCCCTCATCGTTCCTCGTCGTTACTTTTGATCTAGGTGACAGGTCATACTAGCCAGTTCCAGGATGGGCATGTCAGGGTCTGTAGGTACGAGGACCTTGCAGTGTTTCATCGCTATGTGCATTTTCCCTGTGCATGACATAAACCATTTGGGGGATGTGTCCTGATGAGCTCATGGCATCCATAATAATGTGATTACTGTGCCATGAGCATTTCTGGTGATGTTCACTGTATGTGCATTCCTGATGTTGTTTTGGCAGTCCTGATTATGTGTTTACTATGACGTGCATTTTTTAGTAATAATGATGACAACCTGACAGCAGGGTATTACAGAAATGTTGTGTTTGGGTCTAATGATGTTTTGTGAAATAAAGTTTATTTTTATATAACTTGGTGTTGTGTTTCCTTTGTGGTGTAATTATTGTGTCACATGTGTTGGTTGTGTTGCGCAATCGATTTACACAGTGCCTCTGGGATAAGCCTGACTGCTCATCCCAAGCTACCAATGGGGTGAGCAGGGGTTTTCTTGGGTGTGTAACTCCCCCCCCCTGACTAGAGTGGGTGGGTTCGGCCTGGCTTAGGTGCATACCCTAGCCAACCAGAAACCCCATTTATAACATCTATCATGCAACTGGTGTCCATGTTGTTGATAAACAAGTCTCTTGCAATACCAGAATTTCATGACATAAAGCTCATAAGATCTAAGGGCTAGATGTATCAAGATTTTGGTTAGCGATTTCCAAATTGCGATTTTTAAAAAATCGCAATTTTAGAAATGCAAAAAGCGATGTATCAAATTTGAAAATCGTAAATAGTGATTTCTTAAAATTCGCAAACGCAATTTGCGAGATGCAAATACTGAATCGCAAAAAAAATTGCGATTCGGTAAATGAAATTCGCAAATAGGGAAAACGGCAAACTGGAACAGCCTGATGACATCACAACCAGGAAGTGAGTCAGCCCATGCTGTTTCCAGGAGACACACCAAAAGGAGCAGTGAGAGAGACACAGCCCAGCACCAGGGAGTCAGTATTGTGAGGAAGCCAGGATCAAACTGCAACATGGCCAATGCTGGCAATGGGAAGGAGAAGGAAGACAGGAGACAGGAAGAGGAAGCTGAAATTCGGTGAGAAAGAATTGAAGGTGCTCATTGAGGAGGTTGTTGGGAACCATGACAGACTCTTTGGCAAGAGCTCACTCCAAGTACCTGAGAGTGAGAAGCGGAAACTCTGATCTGACATACAGACAACAATATGCGCAGTGGGTGTTGTGTAGTGCTCTGTGGAGGAGATACGCAAGCGATGGTACAACTTGCGGTCCCGTGCCAAGGAGAGGGTGGTCAGCAAACTTAGGGTGGCAAGGAGCACCGGAGGCGGACCATCCACCCACACACCTGGTGGAGTCCACATTGCTGCCAGAAGCTGTCAGTGGTGTAACTGACATCGACACCTCAGGGACACCCAGCACCAGCAAAGGTAAGGCCAGTGATTATGTGTATCCCCACAGCTGCATGTACACATGCCCCTTAGGAAAGAAAACCTAGCTTGATGCACAATGAAAAGTAGTCCATGTCACATCTTACATGCAACACAACAGTGCCTTCTGGGAATGGTAGTACAAAACCCCAAGGTGAATACACAACATAAATAGCAAGATAGTGGGCAGCCACATAGAGAAACCGCACAAATGACTCAGGGTGACACAATGTATTTGTACATATAAAGCAAAACTGTGGAAATCTGTGACAAATGATAGAACTGACATGCTGCACATTATCCTTGCAGATGACTCGGTCCCTGCTGCTGCAAGATCAGAAAAAGTGGGGGAAGCAGAAACACAGCCAGAGTCCGACTCAAATACAAGTGAGTCCTACAGTATTGTTCAGACTAGACGCAGTGCAAGGGTGTTACCACTGACAGAGTCCAACCTGGACTCAGATGAGATGCCAGAACATGACCCCACACCACCACCAGAGCCGAGTCCCACAGGAAGACAGCAGTCCATGCACCAGCGCCAGCACCAGTCTACTCCCCTCAGGAGGTGTCACGATGCAGGCAGACAGGGCACAGAAGAAGGAGTGGGTCCATCAATCTTTGGCAACCTGGAAGCTTCCATTTTAAAGGTGCAGCGCCTGCAATGCAAACATTTGAAGTCACTGCACAGACAGTTTGTGTCTCACAATAACAATTTGGGGTTACAAAACAAGCACTTGGAGACCCTGATTGAGGGACAGCAAAGGGTTGCTGAGAACACCAAGGAGTTGACACAGGCCATTGGGGAACTATGCACAGAGATACAGCAGGAGCATGTCAGTGTGCAAGTTCAACTGCCCTGATATCACGGCGTGCCGTAGCCACACAGGTGGAGGTGGCACATTGCAGTAGGGACATTGCACAGGGACTGGAGCAAATTATGAACCTAGTGTATGCCATGCAAACAGCACGCAGTGCCACAACCAGCAGGAGTCCTCTAGCCTCAGAAGTCTGACAGTCCCTGTGATTGATCCAAGGCGTTGCAGTGCCAGACACAGTATTGCAGGTGAACCTGCTACTACAGGTGCCAGCGAGGGCACTGAGCACTCAAGTGGAGTGCGTGGACGAAAGAAGTGATGTTGAGGGCTACAGGGGCCACCTCAACATGTGTAATTAAGTCATGCTATGATGCTAATAGTGTGACACTGTTAATAGATCATGTCTGCCCATTGTGAAGGTAGCTATGTCCTACTGACACACTGTTTACCTGAAGTCAAGGTAATAAAGATGCTACCTACTGAAAAACATATTATTGAAGTGGATTTGTCATTACTTACGACAAAAATGGTTGCATGTGATGTCAGCACATCTTTGCCTGCCTTCTGCTGCACTGGTCCTGTAAGCTGGTAGAAGGGGTGGTAAGGGATCATCCTCCTCATCTGAGTCTGGCTCTGTGAGTTCCACTGGTATGCCCTGGTGGTTGCTATGTTGTGCAAGATAGCACATGTGGCCACAATTTTGCATGTCGTCTCAGGGCTGTACTGTAGTGCACCTCCACTCCTATCGATGCACCTTAAACAGCTCTTCAGCAGCCCAAAAGTGCGCTCCATCATGTTGCGGGTAGCCCGATGTGCAGCATTGTACCTCCTCTCTGCTGGGGTGGCAGGGATCAGGTAGGGCGTTAGCATATAGGTGCGCACTGCGTAGGCACTGTCTCCTGAATGCACAGAGTACAATGAGTACATTTGCTGTCTGACGTTATGCTTACATCAATGCAAATTACCTAGTAGATATCCTTCCCCAAACTCCCCAGCTAGCAGTCTTGTGTGTATCCCGCTGTGGAGAAAGATGTAGGAGTCATGTGTGCTTCCAGGGTATCTGGCCACGAGATCGGTAATGATGTAGGAGGCATTGCATATCACCTGTATGTTCATGGAATGATGGTTTTTACGGTTGCGATACACATACTCGCTGGCCGATGGTAGACAGTTTGCGACATGTGTCTCATCAATGGCACCTAGCATATGTGGGAACTTTGCTATCTGGTAAAAATTAACTTTGGTTTGTTGTACTTCCTGTGGGGTGTTGGGGAATCTGATGTACTGTTGTATTCTGCTCAGCATTGCATTGAGAAATGCATTGAAACATCTAGAGAGGGCATTCTGTGATACCCCTCCAGCTGCTTCTATGACCCCTTGATAGCTCCCTGAGGCTAGTAGGTGCAGGGAGCATAATACCTGCACATGGGTAGGTATGCTATTGGTCCTGTGTGTTGTGCACTGCAGTATGGGTTGTAGCTCAGCTATCAGGGCAAGTATCATGGCTGAGCTTAACTTGTAATTTCCTCCTCAGTCTGGTCAAAAAGGGTTATGCACACTCTGAAAATGCGCTCCTGTCTCCTCCTCTCTCTCCTCAAACCTGCCAAGATTCTCATTCTCCTCGCCATGACGTAGAGTGCAGCCATTGTGGAAGAGTGGCTGAGGCATTCTGGGCCTCTTTATATAGGTTTCCCCTGGTTACCACCTGGTTTCAGTTCGTGGTAATTTGCATGTGCAAACGTCCATTTTGCAAATAATCGCAAATAGCGGCACGATTTTGGAAATCGCTATCAGCGATTTGCTAATCTGTATCGCAATTAGCGCTTCGCTAACAGCGATTCGGTAAATCATGTCGCTATTTGCGATACGCTGCTTGCGACACGCAAATTCGTCTCTCATTCGCAAAAATTCACAGTTTTTGCGATTTCTAAAATTCACACTACGAATGAGTTTCATACATCGTGAAATTCATTTTTGCATTTGCAAACGGACATTCGCACCGTTTGCGAATGCAAAATCATTTGATACATTTAGCCCTAAGTCTCCTATTTTGGGGATGCAAGCCACATTCCATTTTAACCTTGTAGATTTCCCTGTCACAATCCATCAGTCTTGATCTTGTCTTTCTGAGCTGAGGATCTAGTCAGGCTTGTTGGAATTGGAATTGTTCTTCATTTTCAGTCGCCTCTCATTCTATTATTCCCTTATGCTGTAAGTAGTCTCTTCCCTGTACTGATATTTTTAGATTGTATTGGTGGGGGTAATATTGGTGTTTAGGTGGACTGGTATGTTGTCCACCACTCTAGTTCATATGGTGTGCGTCTTATTTCCCTTTTTCCCAAAGGTAACATTGGCAGTATTGCTGTTGTTATATTTTCTACCTTCATGTAGGTTGTAGGCTTTTCTCACCATGGTCCTGCTCTCTCTCTCACAGGCACTTACTTGCCTCGCTGCCTTTTTCATATGTTTTACTGCCAATTAGTAATCTGATTTCTGAGAGAATGTGAGTAAAGGGGAAAGATTTCTGTAAAAATGATATTGAATTTGTTTTTTCTGTATCTCTCAAAAATGTATTCTTTGCTGTAGTTTGCACTGGATTATTGTTGTTGGATTATTTTCAAATAACTCATTTCCTCTGTTCCTTTGCCCAGCTTTTCAGACAGCTGTTTGTATGTTTCATTTTTTAATAGAAAACTGTCTTTTGTTTGCTTCTGATGGTTATGCCTTTTAGCATAATTGTAAACATATATTACCTTTAGCTGCCCTGAGTGCTGTGTGTCTTCTTTCTCCATCCACTGACAGTAGCCTACAAGATCTCCTATGAGGCACTGGGGAGTAGGGAAGCAGCACAGACCACTGACAAATGTAAATGTGTGAAAAAAACAGTTTTATTGAAACAGGTGCACATCACATGTGAATAAACCCTGCGCCTTATTCCTTACAAAACTAAACCTCAGTATACCAACAAGTTACCTATGTTGAACTACCCTACCTTTAAAATGTCCCTCTCCCTCAAAAATCTTAAACCTACAAGGCTTTACCCCATCCTAGGGTAAACCTCCTCAATTGATGCCTTTAACCTCCCATGCATTTTACTGTAACTATTAACCTGTAACTAAGTTAACTTGTTAATGAACCTTAAACTTCCTGCCTCATCTAGGTGTGCTCCTGTATACCCATTCCTTTTCCGCCTGGATTGCCGCTGTCAACAACAATAAACTTGGCTAACTCATGCCAATGTCTCGACTAACCACCATCCAGAAAAAGGAGCCTTGTCCTGCCTTTTTCTGCCCCCTTCACCCCAACTCTCATTGCCCTCTAACGCAAGTTGAGAGCCTTAGCAACCACCTTGGGTATCTGCAACAAGTAAAGCTCCATGCTAAAGGACAGGTGAACACTATCCTTGCTGAAGAACTCCCCTGCATCATACCTCAAGTCCATATGCTCCTCTTTACCTATCCCTCTCTGCCTGCAAAATGTCGTCCTCTCCCTATTTATGTTTTTCCTGGTCTTTTCAATAGCTGTTGGTTTCACAGCCTGTGCCAAACTCTCCTTGAGATAAACTCGGTCAACATAATGTGGGTACCTGACTACTGTCTCTGAATCTCGAGTAAATCATCTTTCTTCACTTGCAAGAGCACTACCCCTTTTTCCTTCATTAGGTCATTCTTGCCTAAATGCACAAACAAGTTATCAGGACACTGGCTTCTTTTCAGTAGCATATTCAAGCACGGCAAGAGTTCCAACTGTCTCTGTTACGTGGGTCGGTGATAGAAGGACTCAAAGACTCAGGTAAGTGGTAAGGTGTGTTTATTTAAGAGTTCTTATTGGTGTTACAGTATCTTGGTGTTATCTCAGTCCGTATTCTCTCTTTGTCCTTTTCGCAGCTCCCTGCTTGACTGGCTGAGATTTTCGGCCATGTCTCCCGAAGTACCGGAAAAGAAGGAAAGGGAAGGTAAGTCGGGGTAGATAGTTACAGGAAGCGTATGTAACGATAGGGACAAAAAGGAGGGGGAGAGAGAGAGAGAGAGAGAGAGAGAGAGAGATCCCGGGTGTATATGTGGAAAGGAATGAAAAGTAGACTGTGCAGGTAGTCACCCTCGGTGGTGGATCAGATTCTTACTACTGCGTACAGTTTCTGTATGGTATACTTGCCAATAGTGCTGTTCTTTTGGCTTTAATTACTCTCTGGTGCCTCACCTCCCTGCCCCTTCCCACTGTTCTCCTCCTCAATCCCCTCGCTCCCTTCTCTACCTTCCTCCCTCCTACTGTCCCTTCCCCGATTAAACAATTGTCTGTCCCTCAGAAGGGGCCGTACCTTGGAGATCCACGCCCCTCCTGGGACGTGGTGGTTCCTGAGCGCGTCCTTGCTCGGTTCCTCGTTCCTCCGGTCTTCGGCGTCCTTGACACTGTCAGGATTCTCTGATTCCGCTCTGGGCTGCTCCGCGTCGTTCTTCTCTGGGTTCCGATCTGTGGCTAAGAGTCCGCGTTCGCCTCCGTGTCGTCTCCCATCTTGCCCGTCTTTCCTTTTTACAGATCCCTGACCCCGGAAATCTGGGCGTGTGTTACTGATGCCGGCCCCCCAATCATCATGGTAACCAGAGACGCTGTTTGCGCGGCCGCGCGAACAGCACCATTCAGCAATGGGAGCCGCGTCGCCGGACAGCCGGCTACACACCCCATCCCAAGATCGGGACTGATATAGTACCGTAGGATCAGGAATCTGGGACAGAAAGTCGGCAGGGCATTGTTGAGAGCCGGGAACATGCCGGACCTGGAAGGAAAAAGGTTGGAGCTCCATAAACCAGCGCAGCACGCTGGAGTTAGAGTCCTTATGGGAGGCCAACCAGGTCAAAGGGGCATGGTCGGTGAAGAGCGCAAAAGGGGGACCCAAAAGGTAATACTGCAGGCTATCTATCGCCCACTTAATGGCCAGACATTCCCTTTTGATAATGGGATAATGACACTCACGTGGAAGCAGCTTCCGGATGATAAAAACAAAAGGGAGGTCAAGACCCGTCTCACTAGGTTGGGCAAGATCCACCCCAAGTCCCACATCGGACGCATTGGTATAAAGATGGAAGGGCTGGGAAAAATCGGGACACCTCAACACCGGTTCCGAAGTGAGGGCAGTTTTGAGGAGGTAAAAACTATTCGATTGTAACGAGGAGAAGGGGGGCAATTTCGCAGGATATTGTTTTTTTAGGAGATCAGTGAGGGGAGCGGCCAAGGTGGATTATTGGGGAATAAAACAACGATAATACCCTACGAGACCCAAAAAGAAACGTAAACCTTTCTTAGTAGTGGGAGGAGGCACCTGAAGTATGGCCTCCACCTTATTCTTTTGGGGACGTAGTTGACCACCTCCAATAAAATAACCCAGGTATGCAATTTTATTGTTACCGAGATTCAATTTCTTAGGATTAGCAGTGAGACCAGCTTGACATAGGACCTGGAAGATGTTATGTAGGTGATCTAAATGTTCCTCCCAAGTATTACTGAAGATAACAATATCATCTAGGTAGGCTGCGGAAAACGAATGGTAGGGTTTTAATAATCGATCCATTAATCGTTGGAAAGTAGCAGGGGCTCCATGGAGGCTGAAGGGAAGAACTGTAAAGTGATAGAGGCCTGACTGAGTGGCAAAGGCCTTTTTCTCCTTATCTTCGGGAGCTAGGGGAATTTGCCAATATCCCTTAGTGAGGTCTAGGGTTGACATGTATCTGGCTTTTCCCAGCTTTTCTAGCAAATCGTCAACTCGGGGTATCGGATAGGTATCAAATAGCGATATTTCGTTCAGTTTGCGGAAATCTATGCAAAAACGGATAGATCCGTCAGGCTTTGGTACTATAACGACAGGGGAACACCACGGGCTGGAGGAAGGTTCTATAACGTGTAAGTTAAGCATCTTTTACACTTCCTTTTCAATGAGATGTCTGCGAGACTCGGGTATACGGTATGATCTTAATCTTTCTGTTTGTCCCTCCGGTGTCCTAATGTGATGTTGTACGATGTTGGTTTTCCCGGGGTTTTTGGAAAAATAATTCCGATATGATTTTAATAACTTGAGAAGTTGGGACTTCTGACTTTCTGTAAAGTTCGGATTAAATGGCGGAGTTTCTTCTGTGTCCTCCATATTTGGAGGGGGAAATTCAGGGGGTCATTCTGACCCTGGCGGTCATGGACCTCCGGGGCCAGGGTTGGCGGGAGCACCGCCAACAGGCTGGCGGTGCCCCGCAGGGCATTCTGACCGCGGCGATTTTGCCGTGGTCAGATGCGGAAAACCGGGTGTCTCCCGCCGGTTTTCCGCTGCCCTTTAGAATCCTCCATGGCGGCGCAGCTCGCTGCGCCGCCATGGGGATTCTGACAGCCCATACCGCCATCCTGTTCCTGGCGGTTCTCCCGCCAGGAACAAGATGGCGGTATGGGTTGTCGTGGGGCCCCTGGGGGCCCCTGCAGTGCCCATGCCAATGGCATGGGCACTGCAGGGGCCCCCGTAAGAGGGCCTCACTTTGTATTTCAGTGTCTGCTTTGCAGACACTGAAATACGCGACGGGTGCCACTGCACCCGTCGCACCTTCCCACTCCGCCGGCTCAATTCTGAGCCGGCGTCCTCGTGGGAAGGCTCTTTTGCACTGGGCTGGCGGGCGGCCTTTTGGCGGCCGCCCGCCAGCCCAGTGCAAAAGCCAGAATACCCTCTGCGGTCTCATGACCGCGGAGCGGTATTTTGGAGGGGGGAACTCTGGCGGGTGGCATCCGCCGCCTGCCAGGGTGAGAATCACCCCCTCAATTCCTAGAGAGGCTCCAGGAGTTACTAAAAACCCCGAGGCTTCCATCGGGGGGTTTCAGTGGGTTCTTCCCATTTCTTTAGTAAATTAACATGATATATTTGGGTTCTTTTGGGCTGTCTAGAGAGCTCAAATAAGTAAGAGTCTGGAGACACTGGTTTGATGATGGTATATGGACCTTGCTACCGAGCTAGCAATTTAGGTCTTAATATTAGGACCTTGTCATTGGCTTGAAAGGAGTGAGGTCTGGCTCCTCGATCATAGTATTCCTTTTGACTGGCTTGGGCCTTTTCTAAGTGTTTATGGACATCCTCCCCCACCGACTGAAGCTGGGTTTTTAATTTGCATACATATTCAAGAAGAGGTCTCTCCTCTTCGCCCTCTTCTTCCCAGTGTTCTGCTGCCATATCTACGAGGTTGCGGGGTTGTCGCCCAAAGACCAGCTCAAACCGACTATGTCCGGTTGAAGCCTGTTTGTGGGTTCTTATTGCATAGAGTACGAGAGGAAGCTTCTGGTCCCAATCTCTCCCTGTCTCTGATGCCGTTTTTTGGAGTAGTGTTTTGATGGTACGGTTGTAACGTTCAACTAGGCCGTCCATTTGGGGTGATAAACCAAGGTTTTTAACTGTTTTATCCCGAGGAACTTACAGATGTGCTTCATTAGAGCTGACATGAAAGGTGTTCCCTGATCCGTTAGGATTTCCCGAGGAAATCCCACTCGCGCAAAGAACTTGATCATTGCTTGGGCCACAGCCTTAGTGGTCATGCTGGAGAGGGGAATGGCTTCTGGATACCTCGTGGCGTAATCGACTAATACCAATATATATGTGTGTCCTTTGGTGGAAGGGAGGAGGGGCCCCACCAAATCCATCCCGACCCGGGAGAAAGGTATGTCGATAACAGGAACGGGTTGTAGTGGGGCCTTCCTATGAGGTCCGGGGTCAATCAGTTGGCACCGGGGACACTGTGCACAATATCTCCTGAGCTGGCGATAGATTCCTGGCCAATAAAACCTTCTCAGTAGGTATTCTTCGTTTTTTTCATGTCCATAGTGCCCCTCCGGTTGGTTATGTGCGAGGAAGAGGACCTGTACTCGATAGAGTTCAGGAACCCCCTTTTGTTTCTTTTCCGTGTTATTGGATTTTAAGACCCTAAATAAGAGGTTGTTTTGGATCAGAAAGTAGGGACCCACCTCATTAGTGGATTTGGATTTGGCTGTTTTCCACGCATGACGTAGGGTTGGGTCTTCTTGCTGACAGGCCCTAAATGACGGTGGAGACGAGGTGATGTTGGCCACCTCTTTTCCTGTACATGTGCCTTGCCCAGAAATCAGGAAATCTCGTTTTGCTTGTCTCTTTTCCCATCTTGTCAATTTGCTGCAATAGGGTTTGTTTTCTTTGTAGGTGTCATGGAAGGGTGCTTCCTCCCACCAGTTATTATTGAAGGTCTGGGTTTTAACCTTCTCTAAGAGTTCGGGAAACCTGAGACAATCCATGCCCAGAACACACTCTTCCACCAATCGATCCATGATCCCCACCGGTAAGTGATCCTGGTGTTCTTCCCATTCTACTCGAACTAGTGCCAAGGGATAATTATTCTTGTCACCGTGGATGCAACAAATGGATACCCATTGATTAGTGTGGGGGTTGGAGGTATTTAGTATGTCGGCTCGCACCACTGATTGACTGCAGCCTGAGTCTATAAGTGCTAGGACAGCCCGTCCATTTATTCTAATAGTTTGTTTATACTTGGGCGCACCCGTCCCCGTGCATAAGACCCTTCCCCGGGTAACCCCAATTTCCATAGGTTCTCCTCTTTCTCCTTTTCTTGGGCATGTTCTAGCTATATGACCCCACTCCCCACAGCTGTAACATTGTGGTTGTTGCATGGGAGGGACGTCTCCGTTGCGACTTTGCCCTGCCTCTTCTGGGTATTTTCGTGTAAAGGACCTATAGTGTACTACAGGTGGTTTGTTCGTTGACTTAAGACTGGGGTTCTTAAAATTGACGGATCTATGGTAGGCACAGGTGTGAGAAGGTAGCCTCTTTCTAGCCTTGTTACCCCCACTTTTGGCCTGTTTGTGAGTGTATGTCAGGGTGTTTGTCACTGTTTTCACTGTCTCACTGGGATCCTGATAGCCAGGCCTCAGTGCTCATAGTGAAAACACTATGTTTTCAGTATGTTTGTTATGTGTCACTGGGATCCTGCTGGTCAGGACCCCAGTGCTCATAGGTTTGTGGCCTATATGTATGTGTCACTGGGACCCTGTCACACAGGGCCCCAGTGCTCATAGGTGTGCATGTATATGTTCCCTGTGTGGTGCCTAACTGTCTCACTGAGGCTCTGCTAACCAGAACCTCAGTGGTTATGCTCTCTCATTACTTTTAAATTGTCACTAACAGGCTAGTGACCAATTTTTACCAATTTACATTGGCTTACTGGAACACCCTTATAATTCCCTAGTATATGGTACTAAGGTACCCAGGGTATTGGGGTTCCAGGAGATCCCTATGGGCTGCAGCATTTCTTTTGCCACCTATAGGGAGCTCTGACAATTCTTACACAGGCCTGCCACTGCACCCTGAGTGAAATAACGTCCACGTTATTTCACAGCCATTTATACACTGCACTTAAGTAACTTATAAGTCACCTATATGTCTAACCTTTACCTGGTAAAGGTTAGGTGCAAAGTTACTTAGTGTGAGGGCACCCTGGCACTAGCCAAGGTGCCCCCACATTGTTCAGAGCCAATTCACTGAACTTTGTGAGTGCGGGGACACCATTACACGCGTGCACTACATATAGGTCACTACCTATATGTAGCTTCACCATGGTAACTCCGAATATGGCCATGTAACATGTCTATGATCATGGAATTGCCCCCTCTATGCCATCCTGGCATAGTTGGCACAATCCCATGATCCCAGTGGTCTGTAGCACAGACCCTGGTACTGCCAAACTGCCCTTCCTGGGGTTTCACTGCAGCTGCTGCTGCTGCCAACCCCTCAGACAGGCAGCTGCCCTCCTGGGGTCCAGCCAGGCCTGGCCCAGGATGGCAGAACAAAGAACTTCCTCTGAGAGAGGGTGTGACACCCTCTCCCTTTGGAAAATGGTGTGAAGGCAGGGGAGGAGTAGCCTCCCCCAGCCTCTGAAAATGCTTTGTTGGGCACAGATGTGCCCAATTCTGCATAAGCCAGTCTACACCGGTTCAGGGACCCCTTAGCCCCTGCTCTGGCGCGAAACTGGACGAAGGAAAGGGGAGTGACCACTCCCCTGACCTGCACCTCCCCTGGGAGGTGTCCAGAGCTCCTCCAGTGTGCTCCAGACCTCTGCCATCTTGGAAACAGAGGTGCTGCTGGCACACTGGACTGCTCTGAGTGGCCAGTGCCACCAGGTGACGTCAGAGACTCCTGCTGATAGGCTCCTTCAGGTGTTAGTAGCCTTTCCTCTCTCCTAGGTAGCCAAACCCTCTTTTCTGGCTATTTAGGGTCTCTGTCTCTGGGGAAACTTTAGATAACGAATGCAAAAGCTCATACGAGTTCCTCTGCATCTCCCTCTTCACCTTCTGATAAGGAAACGACCGCTGACCGCGCTGGAAGCCTGCAAACCTGCAACATAGTAGCAAAGACGACTACTGCAACTCTGTAACGCTGATCCTGCCGCCTTCTCGACTGTTTTCCTGCTTGTGCATGCTGTGGGGGTAGCCTGCCTCCTCTCTGCACCAGAAGCTCCGAAGAAATCTCCCGTGGGTCGACGGAATCTTCCCCCTGCAATCGCAGGCACCAAAAAGCTGCATTACCGGTCCCTTGGGTCTCCTCTCAGCACAACGAGCGAGGTCCCTCGAATCCAGCAACGCTGTCCAAGTGACCCCCACAGTCCAGTGACTCTTCAGCCCAAGTTTGGTGGAGGTAAGTCCTTGCCTCACCTCGCTGGGCTGCATTGCTGGGAACCGCGACTTTGCAGCTACTCCGGCCCCTGTGCACTTCCGGCGGAAATCCTTCGTGCACAGCCAAGCCTGGGTCCACGGCACTCTAACCTGCATTGCACGACTTTCTAAGTTGGTCTCCGGCGACGTGGGACTCCTTTGTGCAACTTCGGCGAGCACCGTTTCACGCATCCTCGTAGTGCCTGTTTCTGGCACTTCTCCGGGTGCTACCTGCTTCAGTGAGAGCTCTTTGTCTTGCTCGACATCCCCTCTCTCTGCAGGTCCAATTTGCGACTTTCTGGTCCCTCCTGGGCCCCAGCAGCGTCCAAAAATGCCAAACACACGAGTTGCGTGTAGCACGGCTTGTTGGCATCCATCCGGCGGGAAAACACTTCTGCACGACTCTCCAAGGCGAGAGGGATCCGTCCACCAAAGGGGAAGTCTCTAGCCCTTTTCGTTCCTGCAGAAACCTCAGCTTCTTCTGTCCAGTCGAAGCTTCTTTGCACCCGCAGCTGGCATTTCCTGGGCATCTGCCCATCTCCGACTTGCTTGTGACTTTTGGACTTGGTCCCCTTGTTCCACAGGTACACTAGATTGGAAATCCACAGTTGTTGCATTGCTGGTTTGTGTCTTTCCTGCATTATTTCTCTAACACGACTATTTTGTCCTTAGGGGAACTTTAGTGCACTTTGCACTCACTTTTCAGGGTCTTGGGGAGGGTTATTTTTCTAACTCTCACTATTTTCTAATAGTCCCAGCGACCCTCTACAAGGTCACATAGGTTTGGGGTCCATTTGTGGTTTGCATTCCACTTTTGGAGTATATGGTTTGTGTTGCCCCTATCCCTATGTTTCCCCATTGCATCCTATTGTAACTATACATTGTTTGCACTGTTTTCTAAGACTATACTGCATATTTTTGCTATTGTGTATATATATCTTGTGTATATTTTCTATCCTCTCACTGAGGGTACACTCTAAGATACTTTGGCATATTGTCATAAAAATAAAGTACCTTTATTTTTAGTATAACTGTGTATTGTGTTTCTTATGATATTGTGCATATGACACTAAGTGGTACTGTAGTAGCTTCACACGTCTCCTAGTTCAGCCTAAGCTGCTCTGCTAAGCTACCATTATCTATCAGCCTAAGCTGCTAGACACCCTATACACTAATAAGGGATAACTGGGCCTGGTGCAAGGTGCAAGTACCCCTTGGTACTCACTACAAGCCAGTCCAGCCTCCTACATTGGTGGCAGCGGTGGGATAAGTGCTTGAGACTACTTACCACTCTTGTCATTGTACTTTTCATAAGAGAAAAATATACAAAACAAGGTCAGTGTATATACACATAGCCAAAAAGTTTTGCATTTCCTCTTTTTCACTCTTTTCTAAGTGCTGAAAAATACTCCTAAAACTTTCAAAAAGTTCTTAAAAGTTTAAAAAGTTTTTTTCTGTCTTTCCAAAAAGTTCTGAAAACTTTTTTCTCTTTTTCTATCACTTTAACTCTCTCTAAAAAATGTCTGGCACAGGCCAAAATGTTGAACTGTCCAAAATTACATATGATCACCTTAGCTGGAAAGGAGCAAGGAGTCTCTGCATAGAGAGAGGTTTGAGTGTAGGGAAGAATCCTTCCTTAGAACTGTTAATTAATATGCTTAGAGTACAGGATAAGGCCATAAGTGCCCAATCTGGTGAAAAAGTAGCTAATGGTTCTCAATCTGATCCAGGGACTCCCCCAGGAAAAGGTTCAGGAAAGAAACTTCTCAGCCTGCCCATTACTAGACAGTCTAGCATAGTTGGTACAGAGGTTGAATCACACCATACTGATGGTGTGCTCTCACATTATACTGGTAGCCAAGCTGTTAGGGTGCCCTCTGTAAGGGACAGGTCTCCTTCTGTTCATTCCCATCATACCTCTGTATCTAGAAATGTCCCTCCCACCCACCCTGATGACAGATTGTTAGAAAGGGAGCTCAATAGATTGAGAGTGGAACAAACCAGACTGAAGCTCAAGAAGCAACAGCTGGATTTGGATAGACAGTCTTTAGAATTAGAGAAGGAAAGACAGAAGTTGGGTTTAGATACCCATGGTGGCAGCAGCAGTATTCCCCATAGTCATCCTGCAAAAGAGCATGATTCCAGGAATCTGCACAAGATAGTTCCCCCTTATAAAGAGGGGGATGACATTAACAAGTGGTTTGCTGCACTTGAGAGGGCCTGTGTTGTACAGGATGTCCCTCAAAGGCAGTGGGCTGCTATCCTATGGCTATCATTTAGTGGAAAAGGTAGGGATAGGCTCCTTACTGTGAAAGAAAATGATGCCAATAATTTTACAGTTCTTAAGAATGCACTCCTGGATGGTTATGGCTTAACCACTGAACAGTACAGGATAAAGTTCAGAGAGACCAAAAAGGAGTCTTCACAAGACTGGGTTGATTTCATTGACCATTCAGTGAAGGCCTTGGAGGGGTGGTTACATGGCAGTAAAGTTACTGATTATGAAAGCCTGTATAACACAATCCTGAGAGAGCATATACTTAATAATTGTGTGTCTGATTTGTTGCACCAGTACCTGGTAGACTCTGATCTGACCTCTCCCCAAGAATTGGGAAAGAAGGCAGACAAATGGGTCAGAACAAGGGTGAACAGAAAAGTTCATACAGGGGGTGACAAAGATGGCAATAAGAAGAATGATGGTGAAAAATCTCAAGATAAGCATGGGGATAAGGGTAAAACCAAAGATCCCACTTCAAATCTTAAACACTCTTCAGAGGGTGGGGATAAAACAAATTCTTCCTCTTCTTCCCAACCTGCACACATTAAAAAGCCTTGGTGCTTTGTGTGTAAAAATAGAGGCCATAGGCCAGGGGATAAGCCCTGTCCAGGTAAACCCCCTGAGCCTACCACCACTAATACATCAAGCTCTAGTGCCCCTAGCAGTAGTGGTACTAGTGGTGGGACTGCTGGCAACAGTCAAGCAAAGGGTGTAGTTGGGTTCACTTATGGGTCCATAGTGGAAACTGATGTAATCAGTCCCAAGACAGTTTCTGTCACACCTAGTGGCACTGGCCTTGCCACACTGGCTGCTTGTTCCCTTACAATGGATAAGTACAGGCAGACAGTTTCAATAAATGGTGTTGAGGCCTTGGCCTACAGGGACACAGGTGCCAGTTTCACTTTGGTGACTGAAAACCTAGTGCCTCCTGAACAACACATCATTGGACAACAGTATAAGATTATTGATGTCCATAACTCCGCTAAGTTTCTTCCCTTAGCTATAATTCAGTTTAGTTGGGGTGGAGTTACTGGCCCTAAGCAGGTGGTGGTATCACCTAGCTTACCTGTAGACTGTCTCTTAGGTAATGACCTAGAGGCCTCAGGTTGGGCTGATGTAAAGTTTTATGCCCATGCAGCCATGCTGGGCATCCCTGAGGAATTGTTCCCTCTCATTTCAAGTGAAATTAAAAAGCAAAGGAGAGAAGGCCTGAAAACTCAGGATCCCTCTCCATCAACAGGTAAAAAGGGTATCACAGTATCCCCTAACCACCCTACCATTCAGGATACTATTCCTGTGGTGGGAGAAACCTCTCCTGGGGTGGCACCTGTTCCAAGGGAATCATCAGTTAGCAAAACTGTACTCCCTGAGGTGGAAGTACCTCTCTGTAGGATAACTAACATTGGTGAGAAAAAGAACACCATTTTAGTTAACATGGAGCATCCCTCCAACCCTCCCAGAGAAACTTTAGTGCAGAAACTTTGCACTGCCTCACAACACTTAGGACAGCATCCCTGCCCTAGTGTGGAGCTGATAGGACAGCATCCCTGCCCTGCTCCAACCCAAGAGAAACAGCATCCCTGTTCTCTCTTCCAGCCATATGGACAAAGGTTTTGCCCAGCTATGGCTTTTCTGAGACAGCATCCCTGTCTGGCATTTCCATCACTACAAATAGGTTCAGTGGACAATTCCCACTGCTCTAAACTAAAACTTACTGACAGAAACTCTGAAAATACATCTTCACATTGTTGGTTAGCTAAAAAACTTCAAACAGGGTGGTTTACATCCCCACAGGGAAGTAACCATATAGTGGATGATAAAGGGAGTAACCAGTCTATTGCAGAGCTACTCTCTACTTATCAGCACTTAGACAATAAAGTCTCAACTGGCCAAGGTAAGCCTTATTGTCCTTCGTTTGGGGGGGGGTTGTGTGAGAAGGTAGCCTCTTTCTAGCCTTGTTACCCCCACTTTTGGCCTGTTTGTGAGTGTATGTCAGGGTGTTTGTCACTGTTTTCACTGTCTCACTGGGATCCTGATAGCCAGGCCTCAGTGCTCATAGTGAAAACACTATGTTTTCAGTATGTTTGTTATGTGTCACTGGGATCCTGCTGGTCAGGACCCCAGTGCTCATAGGTTTGTGGCCTATATGTATGTGTCACTGGGACCCTGTCACACAGGGCCCCAGTGCTCATAGGTGTGCATGTATATGTTCCCTGTGTGGTGCCTAACTGTCTCACTGAGGCTCTGCTAACCAGAACCTCAGTGGTTATGCTCTCTCATTACTTTTAAATTGTCACTAACAGGCTAGTGACCAATTTTTACCAATTTACATTGGCTTACTGGAACACCCTTATAATTCCCTAGTATATGGTACTAAGGTACCCAGGGTATTGGGGTTCCAGGAGATCCCTATGGGCTGCAGCATTTCTTTTGCCACCCATAGGGAGCTCTGACAATTCTTACACAGGCCTGCCACTGCAGCCTGAGTGAAATAACGTCCATGTTATTTCACAGCCATTTTTACACTGCACTTAAGTAACTTATAAGTCACCTATATGTCTAACCTTTACCTGGTAAAGGTTAGGTGCAAAGTTACTTAGTGTGAGGGCACCCTGGCACTAGCCAAGGTGCCCCCACATTGTTAAGAGCCAATTCACTGAACTTTGTGAGTGCGGGAACACCATTACACGCGTGCACTACATATAGGTCACTACCTATATGTAGCTTCACCATGGTAACTCCGAATATGGCCATGTAACATGTCTATGATCATGGAATTGCCCCCTCTATGCCATCCTGGCATAGTTGGCACAATCCCATGATCCCAGTGGTCTGTAGCACAGACCCTGGTACTGCCAAACTGCCCTTCCTGGGGTTTCACTGCAGCTGCTGCTGCTGCCAACCCCTCAGACAGGCAGCTGCCCTCCTGGGGTCCAGCCAGGCCTGGCCCAGGATGGCAGAACAAAGAACTTCCTCTGAGAGAGGGTGTGACACCCTCTCCCTTTGGAAAATGGTGTGAAGGCAGGGGAGGAGTAGCCTCCCCCAGCCTCTGGAAATGCTTTGTTGGGCACAGATGTGCCCAATTCTGCATAAGCCAGTCTACACCGGTTCAGGGACCCCTTAGCCCCTGCTCTGGCGCGAAACTGGACAAAGGAAAGGGGAGTGACCACTCCCCTGACCTGCACCTCCCCTGGGAGGTGTCCAGAGCTCCTCCAGTGTGCTCCAGACCTCTGCCATCTTGGAAACAGAGGTGCTGCTGGCACACTGGACTGCTCTGAGTGGCCAGTGCCACCAGGTGACGTCAGAGACTCCTGCTGATAGGCTCCTTCAGGTGTTAGTAGCCTTTCCTCTCTCCTAGGTAGCCAAACCCTCTTTTCTGGCTATTTAGGGTCTCTGTCTCTGGGGAAACTTTAGATAACGAATGCAAGAGCTCATCCGAGTTCCTCTGCATCTCCCTCTTCACCTTCTGATAAGGAAACGACCGCTGACCGCGCTGGAAGCCTGCAAACCTGCAACATAGTAGCAAAGACGACTACTGCAACTCTGTAACGCTGATCCTGCCGCCTTCTCGACTGTTTTCCTGCTTGTGCATGCTGTGAGGGTAGCCTGCCTCCTCTCTGCACCAGAAGCTCCGAAGAAATCTCCCGAGGGTCGACGGGACCTCCCCGCTGCAACCGCAGGCACCAAAAAGCTGCATTACCGGTCCCTTGGGTCTCCTCTCAGCACGACGAGCGAGGTCCCTCGAATCCAGCGACGCTGTCCAAGTGACCCCCACAGTCCAGTGACTCTTCAGCCCAAGTTTGGTGGAGGTAAGTCCTTGCCTCACCTCGCTGGGCTGCATTGCTGGGAACCGCAACTTTGCTGCTACTCCGGCCCCTGTGCACTTCCGGCGGAAATCCTTTGTGCACAGCCAAGCCTGGGTCCACGGCACTCTAACCTGCATTGCACGACTTTCTAAGTTGGTCTCCGGCGACGTGGGACTCCTTTGTGCAACTTCGGTGAGCACTGTTTCATGCATCCTCGTAGTCCTGTTTCTGGCACTTCTCCGGATGCTACCTGCTTCAGTGAGGGCTCTTTGTCTTGCTCGACGTCCCCTCTCTCTGCAGGTCCAATTTGCGACCTCCTGGTCCCTCCTGGGCCCCAGCAGTGTCCAAAAACGCCAAACGCACGAGTTGCGTGTAGCAAGGCTTTTTGGCATCCTTCTGGCGGGAAAACACTTCTGCACAACTCTCCAAGGCGAGAGGGATTTGTCCACCAAAGGGGAAGTCTCTAGCCCTTTTCGTTCCTGCAGAAACCTCAGCTTCTTCTGTCCAGTCGAAGCTTCTTTGCACCCGCAGCTGGCATTTCCTGGGCATCTGCCCATCTCCGACTTGCTTGTGACTTTTGGACTTGGTCCTCTTGTTCCACAGGTACCCTAGATTGGAAATCCACAGTTGTTGCATTGCTGGTTTGTGTCTTTCCTGCATTATTCCTCTAACATGACTATTTTGTCCTTAGGGGAACTTTAGTGCACTTTGCACTCACTTTTCAGGGTCTTGGGGAGGGTTATTTTTCTAACTCTCACTATTTTCTAATAGTCCCAGCGACCCTCTACAAGGTCACATAGGTTTGGGGTCCATTCGTGGTTCGCATTCCACTTTTGGAGTATATGGTTTGTGTTGCCCCTATCCCTATGTTTCCCCATTGCATCCTATTGTAACTATACATTGTTTGCACTGTTTTCTAAGACTATACTGCATATTTTTGCTATTGTGTATATATATCTTGTGTATATTTCCTATCCTCTCACTGAGGGTACACTCTAAGATACTTAGGCATATTGTCATAAAAATAAAGTACCTTTATTTTTAGTATAACTGTGTATTGTGTTTTCTTATGATATTGTGCATATGACACTAAGTGGTACTGTAGTAGCTTCACACGTCTCCTAGTTCAGCCTAAGCTGCTCTGCTAAGCTACCATTATCTATCAGCCTAAGCTGCTAGACACCCTATACACTAATAAGGGATAACTGGGCCTGGTGCAAGGTGCAAGTACCCCTTGGTACTCACTACAAGCCAGTCCAGCCTCCTACAACAGGCTAAATCTACTGCCATGTCTGTGTTCACATTAGGGTGTTGTCTTCTCCAACTCCTGGAGGAGGAGGGGAGAGACTCAAGGTACTGCTCCAGGACTACGGCTTTAATGACGTCCTCCCTATCCGTTCCCAGGGGTCCTAGCCATTTTAGCCCGAGGTCCTTAACTTTGAAATGAAAGGTCCGGGGATCCTCGGCCTGTCCCCACTTGATTTTCCGAAATCTCAGTCTATAATATTCGGAATCGTGGCCCACTCTTTCTAGTATACTTCTTTTAATTTCTTTATAGGGTGTTGTACCTCCGGGGTTAGCAGCTTGGTAGGCTGTTTGCAGAATACCGGTTAACAGTGGGGCGATGTATTGTCCCCAGCGTTCTTCTGGCCATTGGGCAGAGGAAGCCACACACTCGAAGTTTGTAAAGAATACGTCTGGATCTTCCCCGTCCTGGATGCCGGACAGCCTGCCAACACACCACCGTAAAGCAGGAGATCCATTCACCCTGCCTCATTGAGCTGCAGGGCCTTGGCAACCTTGTCACGGAGGACATATTTCAATAATAGCACTATACACAACTTACAATAACTCGCAATAAAAATCTCTTGACCACTAAAAGCTCCTAAACACCTCACTAAAAGCTCCTACACTACCAACCAGCCACCATGTTATCACTAACAAAATGGTGGCTGGCTACCTAACATGGCGGTTTTAACCCTGAGAGCCCAAAGCAGCCCAAATATAGGCCAATCAAAACTGAGCAGTCACTGGACTGCTCCACTCTCAAAATTATCCCGGGGCAGACCTTCCTGTGGTCGGCTGCCCTCCAAGAAGCGAGTTGACATGATACTGTTTTTTTGTGCTTCATTGTCTGTATGGATTCCTCTTGGCTCTTTAGTTACACATTTTTTGATCTGTATATTTTATTTAAGATTCCACTGGGGTTTGGAAATTGTGATTTGTACTGTCCCTCTGTTGGATGCATTCATTGTTCTAACTCTACCTCATTTTGTAAAATCGATTGTTCAGTTTTATTTGTGTTTTTGATTTCTTTCAGCTCTGCTAATTCCTCATACATGATGGCTTTATTTTTGTTTTCTTTTACTCCTCGCTTGAATTGTGCTATGTATTCTATAAGTCCTTCACATCTTGACTTAGCATTTGCATCAGTGACAGTAAGTTTGCATGTATACATGGGGGTCACCTCTTTTGTTGATGTTATTGATTTGAATGATATCATTCTGTATTGTGGTTTCCGAATTTGCCCCCAGCTGGATTCTCCTTTGGACTCTGCGCCTCCAGAAACAGTGGGCTTGGGGCCCCTTTAGGGGCTTTATGTTGTGTATAATCATAATAATTTTTGGTTATTCTTCTTTTTATGTTTGTTTTTTCTCACATTCTGGTTTGTCTGCCCATTTGCCTCAAGTTCTGTGGTCTGTTCTCCCATAGCACTTTCCGCTGGTGATATGTCAGTCCCGTCTTCACTTTCAATACTTATCCCTTTTGTGTTTTGTGACTTTACTGGCAGGGCTGTTGTAGCAGAGCATCATCTATTCGGCTTTGTTAAGCTCAAACCTTCTTTTCTTCCTGTGTCTGCTGCCATGACTCTTTGTAGGGTATTATTTGCACCTTGATGTTCCTGGGACTTATCCAATGATATGCTGATTTCTCGCTTTGCTCCTGTTTTATTTGTATTTATGTTTGAAGCTGGTATTGCTAATTGTTCTCTTGTCTTTCTCATTAGAACATCTAAGGGTGACATTGTGGATGCTGGCAATGGAACAACAGAAGGGGATCCGCTCCTTTTATGACATCAGGGGCTTCAAGTTCAAAACTAATTTCATTGCAATCATTGCACATTCTCTGCCTTGTGTGAGATTTGTGAGACTAAACTTTCTCACTGGAGTTCAGTTTAGGCCCTCAATTGTTTCAAACTAAAAAGACTCAGGTGGTCATTACAACCCTTGCAGTCGGTGTTAAAGCGGCGGTAAAACCGCCAACAGGCCGGCAGAAAAAGAAATGGAATTAGGACCGTGGCGGAAACCGCCAACATAGACAGTCACTTTAACACTCCGACCGCCAAGGCGGTACAAACAAACACTGCGGCGGTAACCGCCAACAGACAGGCGGAGGACAATGTACCGCCCACAGAATTACAACAGGCCAATCCGCCACCTTTTCCAGGGTGGATTCACTGCAAACAAAAACACGGTGGAACCAGAAAGCCATGGAACCAGAACTTCAGATTCTACCAGCCTTTATCTTCCTGCTCCTCTACCAGGAGCATGAATGCCGGCGGCGAAGACCACAGTGAGTACTGCACCTACGACACAGGGGAGGATGGAGGGAAAAAACAGTGACACACACACAACACGATACACTCCCACCCCCACCCTCACCCACGACAACACACACACTAATACATCATGATACATTACAGTTACACCCCCCAACCCCCCCTGGAAGAATGCAAGGACAAAAGGAAATGAGTCGAATGATTGTAATATATCCAAAGACAGTAACCAAAAATATATACATATATAAAGATATTCACACTATAAACAAATATATACACCAAGAATACAAGTCCAAGGTATCCCACTATCATAGTCCGTGGACCACTGGGCCCAAAAGGCATGGGCGAAGACCACACCCAATACCCAAACAAGACGGAGGGAACACTGTTGGGGCATCAGATAGAAATAAAATAGGCACCTCCGGGGGAAGGGAAGGAGGGGCACCTCAGCCGGATGAGTGCCCGACAACAGATCCACGAGGGGGCTCCATGCCCACTGTTCAATCCTGGGGAGTGCAAAGCCACAGTCTCTCGTCTCTACAGTTGGGTGGTTTGCCCACTGTTCAATCCTGGGGAGTGCAAAGCCACAGTCTCTCAAGTGGATAACATTCTCCACTGGTTTCTGGAAAGGGCATTGTGCCCAGAGTGCTTCATCCTGCCAAGGACTGAGGTAGTGGATGTCTTTCTCCACTGGTTCTGGAGGGGACAATGTGCCCAGAGTGCTTCATCCTGCCAAGGACTGAGGTAGTGGATGTCTTTCTCACTGGTTTTGGAGGGGGCATTGTGCCCAGAGTGCTTCATCCTGCCAAGGACTGAGGTAGTGGACGTCTTTCTCCACTGGTTCTGGAGGGGGCATTGTGCACAGAGTGTTCATCCTGCCAAGGACTGAGGTAGTGGACGTCTTTCTCCACTGGTTCTGGAGGGGACATTGTGCCCAGACTGCTTCATCCTGCCAAGGACTGAGGTAGTGGATGTCTTTCTCCACTGGTTTTGGAGGTGGCATTGTGCCCAGACTGCTTCATCCAGCACGTGGCAGCCTCAGTAGCGTCGGAATCTTTGGCGCTCACTGGCCTGCGGTGCTGGTGGCGGCGGTGTCCTAGGCAGCGTTGCTGGTGGCGACGGTGTCCTGGGCAGCAGTGCTGGTGGCGGCGGTGTCCTGGGCAGCGGTGCTGGTGGCGGTGGTGTCCTGGGCAGCGGTGCTGGTGGCGGTGGTGTCCTGGGCAGCGGTGCTGATGGCGGCGGTGTCCTGGGCACCGGTGTGGTGGTGGCGGTGTCCTGGGCAGCGGTGCTGGTGGCGGTCTTGTCCGCGTGCAGATTTTCCCAGACTTGCCGGTTTTACTGTGCCCCTTCCCCATCTCGGATGGTGGCCCAGCTGTCTCCACACTCCCAACTGTACCCGTGGGAGTGGCTTTGGTGGCTGATTTCTGTCCTCTCTCCCGCCGGGCACTGGCCAACTTTTTGTGCTTTAGAGGTGGGGGACTGTCCGTGCTCTGACTCCTTGCCACACTGGCTGCCCTGCTGCCTGGCGCACTTCAGAAGCCGGTTACTACTGACACCACTGGTTCCGCAGATTTTGTGGCTGAGGTGCTGGGTTGGGACGTGGAGAGGCAGGCCCTAGGAAACTGAAGGGGTGGGGGAGGTGAGGGGAAAAGGTCGAGGTTGGACAGGAAACGTTTTTGGGACACAGTGGGGTGGGTAGATGGAGGGGGTTTGGGAGTAGAGGAAGAAGTAGTGGTTGTAGGAGGTGTACGTTTGCTGACCTTGGGTGAAGGTGCATGGGCTGGAGGCTGCCGTGAGGTGGATGGCTGTTGGGTGGGTGTGTGGCTGCATTTGTGTAGTTTGGGAGGAGGGCTCACAGACACACTGGTAGAGGACACAGGGGATGTGTGAATGGTAGCGGGGGTGGTGACTGCACGTGAGCAGGGTGTGGTGGTGGGTGTGCTGGTGATGGACGTAGTGGCTGATGATATAGTGCATGCAGGTGTGAGTGGAGATGAGACAGGGAGGGAGGAGGGAGACGTGGAGGAGGGGGACACAGTGGAGGCAGTGGATGTTGGTGTGTCTGCATGTGTATGATGCTTGCGTGAGTGCCTGTGGGATGTGTGGTGCTTATGTTTGCCAGAGCTTCCCTTGTGTGTTGAGGTGTGTGCATGCTGGTCTGATGGTGTGCTTGGGATAGGCTGAGGTACAGGGGTTTGGGTCTGGGTGGAGGAAGTGGGAGGGGGAGGCTAGAGACAGGGACAGTGGCTGCCATCAGTGCTGAGGTCAGAGTGTGAAAAGCTCGCTGATGGGCTGCCTGACCAGAATGAATGCCCTCCTGGTATGCATTGGTTTGTTGCAACTGCCTCTCTACACCCTGGGTGGCATTCAAAATGGTGGACTGCCCAACAGTGAGGGACCTGAGGAGGTCAATGGCCTCCTCACTGAGGGCAGCAGGGGTGACAGGGGCAGGGGCTGAGGTGCCTGGGGCGAAGGAGATGCCCACCCTCCTGGGTGAGTGGGCACGGGACACATGCTGAGGGGCTGCTGGGAGGGCGGTGCTGGTAGGAGGGGTGGCGGCTGTACCTGTAGATGCGGGCGCACAGATGGGCCCACCACCGCAAGGGAGCTCCCATCAGAGGAGGAGTCCGTATCGCTGGTCTCAGCTCCTGCCCCCGCCGTGGAGCTCCCCTCGCCCTCCGTCCCACTAGTGAATTCAGACTCTGTTGTGTCGCCCTCCAGGGCCATGTGGGATGCAGCTCCCTCCTCCTCCGGCACCACTGCTCCTCCGCCTGATGATGCTAATGCACACAAGAACAGGGAGACCACATAAAGGGGGGGGGGACAGAAGAAAGACAAGTTGAGTGCATGCAATACCGCTACCGTTGGTGGACACTACAGACACAGAAGCCCCCTGCACTACGCCGTGCACTTGCAGTTCCCTAATCAATCCAAGAGTCATGGGTTACAAGGCTATGCCTGATTGCCTGCACACATGGATGTCACAGGAACCTGACTAGGTGTAGTTGGCACTGTACACAGGTGGGGTGGGGTGCCACAGGGCCTGCCTTAAGAAGGGACTTTGCCTACAAAACTCGCCCTGGCATAGGGGAACCCACAGCCCACCTCCTCCACCCAGACACTTCCAATGCGTGCTGAATCAGCAGAATGAGAGTGTACTCACCCCCTTGTGGCTGCTGTGATGCCCTCAAGCACCCATCCAACTCCTGGTACGCCATCATCAGGATCCTGAAAATCAGGGGGGACATGGTGCAATGGGCACCTCTCCCACGTTGGGAGGCCATCCCAAGCTGGGCCTCCGCCGTCTTCTTGCTCCAGCGGAGAATGTCCTCCCATATTTTCTGGCAGTGGGTGCTCCGTCTGTGTGTAGACCCCAGGGTCCGGACTTCCTTGGCGATGGCATGCCAAATTTCCTTCTTCTGGTGGGCGCTGACCTACAGGAATGGTACAGGGGAAAAGGAGAAGATATTACCGTCCGCACCGTCACAGTCATTGGCCCGCACCCCTACCCTTGCCATGACGCATATGCACTCACCGTCGTTTCATGCATGCCTCATTCTCACCCCCTCTATCTTTCATCCACACCACTCCACTCCACACAGGCATTGCCCATACAGCATGCTCAGCTCATGCTGGAGGACCGTACAGTAGCGTGTACTGGGGGAGGACCCCATCCACTAGTTTCTCCAACTCCTACTTGCTGAAGGCAGGGGCCCTTTCCCTAGACACACGAGCCATTGTCTCTTCCAGACTGAGGTCACAGCAGCACTTACAGTGTAAGTCCTCCCCTGTCGAAGATCAGGTATCAAGTGATTGAACAGAGAGAAAATAGCGGTTACGTCTGCGGCGGGGCGGACCGTCACCACCGTCATACATCGTCATTGGCTCCTGGGACCCATATGGTTCAATGTTAACCAATGCAGGATTGCGCCGCGGTCTTCGACCGCCTACCGCAACGGTGTACAACGCCAGCGCAGTTACCTCATATCCCCTTGTCCCATTTTACAGGTCAGGCAGCCGCCATTTCAGGGGGCCACATGGCATAATTTTGGACTGCGTCACACATATCTAGGCCTTGCTTAAACACTAATACAGGCATATGTAGATTTGCTAATATTTTCCAATTAAGCTGTGTTTACGTACCTCAGAGTTGGTTGACTCTCTGCTCACTGTTCTCCTCCATAGGCACCGTCCGCTGGGGCATGTGAGGAGATGGCAGCATCCTCCGTTGTACAGACCGCTGGTGGACCTGTCGAAAATGGAGGAGCAACATGTGATCATCACCTATAGACTTGATCGTTCCACAATCCTGGAACTGTGTGCCCAAACCTGATGTCAGCTATCCGCCATCCGACAGGAATCCCCCCTCAAGCGCAGGTGCTGTCAGTACTCCATTTCCTAGCAAGTGGGTCTTTTCAAACTACAGTGGGCATAGCATCAGGGATGTCCCAGCCTATGTTTTCCAACGTGTTGTCCAGAGTGTTGTCTACCCTGCTGAAACACATGTGGAGCTACATAGTTTTCCCTCAGGTGGAGGATTTGCCTACAGCGAAAGGTGATTTCTATACCCTGGGACATATCCCCAACATCATAGGTGCCATTGATGGGACACATGTGGCCTTGGTCCCCCCACGCAGGAGTGAACAGGTGTACAGAAACCGGAAGAGTTACCATTCAATGAGTGTGCAGATGGTGTGTTTGGCAGACCAGTACATCTCCCATGTGAATGCCAAATTTCCTGACTCAGTGCATGACTCTTATATTCTGAGGAATAGCAGCATCACTTATGTGATGGGGCAACTCCAGAGGCACCGTGTGTGGCTAGTAGGTGAGGATATGGACCCAATACAGTGTGACTAGGTGTCTGGGCCTGGAAATATCCCTATGAGTTAGTGTGTGTCTAACAGTTGTTCCTCGACATTTGCAGGTGACTCTGGTTACCCCAACCTGTCATGGCTACTGACCCCAGTGAGGAATCCCAGGACAAGGGCAGAGGAATGCTACAATGAGGCCCATGGGCGAACTAGGAGGATTATAGACCGGACCTTCGGCCTCCTGAAGACCAGGTTCAGGTGCCTCCATATGACAGGTGATTCCATATTCTACTCACCAAAGAAGGTGTGCCAGATCATTGTGGCCTGCTGTATGCTTCACATCTTGGCTTTGCGATGACAGGTGCCATTTCTGCAGGAGGATGGTGCAGATGGAGGTGTTGTGGCAGCTGTGGCGCCTGTGGACAGTGAAGACGAGGAAGCAGAAGAAGAGGACATAGACAACAGGAACACAGTGATCCTGCAATACTTCCAGTGAGACACAGGTAAGAAGACAACACTGGCTGCTACATCTGATTTAATTCTACTACTTCTCATCTGTCTGTCATTTTTCACCCAGTGTATGGTCACTGAGTTGTCACTTTCCCTTTCGATTTCACAGATTTGGGTCCCACAGTGTGACATCTGCTTTGTTTCCGCATGGACTAGAGCTGTGTGACATAGGTATGTTGACAATAGAATGGACATTTCTATTTCCCTCAGTTATTGCAAACACACAATTGTGAAAGCACAGACTGACTCCAGATTGTTTTGTGATTTAAGGGTGTTTATTTAAGTGCTAAATAGTGGAGGGGGTATAAAATGGTCAGGGGTGATGGTGGAGGAATGTCCATGGCAGAGTCCAGTCTATTAGTCTCACAGGTGCATTGTCCAAAGCGGCATAGGAAGTGGAGCTGGGGCAGTTTGAGGATGGACAGGGTAACAAGGTGGGACAAAAGGATGACATTCAGGGTGGTCTCATTTCTTGGTGGGGGTCTTGGCATTGTTCTCTGTCTTTGTCCTGGATCTCAGGGACCACTTGCGGGGTGGTTCTCCATCTGCAGGGGGTGGGGTGGTGGTATAGTGGTCCTGTGGCAGTGCCTCCTGTCCACTAGTGCCGGCGGAGGTGGTGGGCAGTTCATCGTCCAGGCTAGTGTCAGGGGCCCATTGTTGTGCCAGTGTCCCTCCTGGTGTTGACGAGTTTCTTCAGCACCCCTACAATTGTGCCCAAGGTGGAATTGATGGATTTGAGTTCCTCCCTGAACCCCAAATACTGTTCCTCCTGCAGCTGCTGGGTCTCCTGAAACTTGGCCAGTACCGTTGCCATCGTCTCCTGGGTATGGTGGTAGGCTCCCATGATGTTGGAGAGGGCCTTGTGGAGAGTGGGTTCCCTGGGCCTGTCCTCCCCCGTCACACAGCAGCCCTCCCAGTTCCCCTGTTTCCCTGGGCCTCTGTCCCCTGAACCGTGTGCCCACTACCACTATCCCCAGCTCCCTGGTGTTGTTGGGGTGGTGGGTTAGCCTGGGCTCCCTGTAGTGGTTGACACACTGCTGATTGCATGTCCTGGGGACAGAGGTATGGGCCCACTGGGTGAGTGCTGTGCTGGTGTTTCCAGAGGGGGGAAGCTCTGTAGTAGCCTGCGCCAGTGTGAGGGGAACCGACTGTCCCGAGGTCCCAGATGGTCCGGGCTGGTCATCTAGATCCAGTTGGACAGAGTTGCTGTCATCACTGTGGGCCTCTTCTGTGGGTGGAGTGGACATATCTGGACCCTCCTGTCCGGTGACATTGGGTAGGGGTCCGGTAGGGGTGTAAAGGCATGATTATTGCATCTGTGTGTGCCATGGTGTGCAATGGGTGGGTGACCGTGTACCCCGGTGCTTGCATTCCTGTGTAGGACCTTGTGTGATAATGATTTAGGGGGGTGTATGGGTATGTGCAGTAGCCATGCTTTGGTGATGGGTGTCCATGCTTTGGTGTTACATGCAGGGTTTGGGTTTGGGATATGTTGTTTGTGATATTGGGACATATGTGAGGAGTTGGAGTGATGGGGGTGAGAGCGAGGGTGGGGGTATGTGATAGCATGCAGGTGGGTGGGGGATTAAGTAGTTGAAGGTTTGACTTACCAGAGTCCATTCCTTCTGATACTCCTGCGAGGCCCTCAGGATGCAGTATAGCCAAGACCTGCTACTCCCATGTTGTTAGTTGTGGGGGAGAAGGTGGGGGTCCGCCTCTAGTCCTCTGAACCGCAAGGTGGAGTCTTGAGACCACAGAACGCACCTTCCCCCGTAGGTCGTTCCACCTCTTCCTGATGTCATCCCGTGTTCTTGGGTGCTGTCTCACTGCGTTGACCCTGTCCACGATTCTTCGCCATAGCACCATCTTCCTAGCTAGGGTGGTGTGCTGCACCTGTGATCCGAATAGCTGTGGTTCTACCCAGATGATTTCCTCCACCATGACCCTGAGCTCCTCCTCAGAGAACCTGGGGTGTCTTTGCGGTGCCATGGGGTGGTGTGGGTGATGTGTGGGGTGGTGTGTGTTGTGATATTTAGAGGTGTGTTGTGTGAGGTGCTTGGATGTTGTGTGAGTGATGATGTTGAGTGCCTGTGGATGCTAGTTTGTAGGTGGTGGTGTCTCTCTCTAGCCTTCAGTCACAATTGTTGACGTAAGGGTTTGTGGGTATGTGTTTTATATTGTATTGGATGTGTGGGAGTGGTGTGTCTATGTGTATCAGGTGTGTGTATTTGTAATTGTCCAATGTGGTAGTGTTTTGTAAATGTGTGCGTATTTTGAGCGCGTTGGTGTGTACCGCCAATGGAATACCGCGGTTGAAACACCACCGCGTGGATTCGTGGGTCGTGATAGTGTGGGCATATTCCTGGTGGCGTGACAGTGGAGGTTTTGTTATCGCCAGTTTATCACTGACCTTTGGTGTGGCGGACTTGTGTGGGTGTCTGGATTTTGGCGGATTCCGAGCTGTGGGTCATAATGACCGTGGCGGAATTCCACGGCTGCGGCGGTGTGTTGGCAGTCTTCTGCACGGCGGTAAGCGGCTTTTACACCAATGTTGTAATGACCCCCTCAATCTCATGTGCACAAGAGAGAGCTATGCCCACAAAAGTAGCCAACTCTGCTTACGATGGTACCAGTAGTACACAGGCTTGAATATGAGGATAGAGCTAAATCTAAAGCTCCGGGTCTGTGAGAAATCTTGGCTAATAACTCAAATAGCAGCCTGAACATCAAAGAGATAAATGGATGTAATTTGGAGAAGTCTGGTAAGAATTTGCCAACTATGATATTAAAGCTAGTATTTGGGCTTTTAGTTGAAAGTCGTTAACGGAGTGGAGTTTCAGATTTAGCTTTATTTTCCTGTTTTTGAGACTTCTGTACCAAAGCTTCTGCTGTAAGCTGCTTTCGCCTCAGATGTGAACATAGCTCCTTCTTGCACACAAGAGAGGGAGTGTTATTTCTTGCTTTGGACTTTGCTTTGCTTTGCAGTGAAAGGTTGATCTACTTGCACCAAATCCACATCAATGAACAGTTTTAGGCACCCCTTTGCCTTCAGCCTATCCAGACCTTTCCCCAACTTTCCAGCTATTCCCCTTCAGCCACTTTTAAGGGAGGTATTGTTAGAGTGCACTATTTTGTGCTCCTATCTCAAATTAGGCATTACATCTACTCCAACCCCATGCTTTGCATCACTTTTAACCCTGATGCCATGTTGTTCCCAGATTTGAGCATCTCAAGCAGTTAGACCTGCTTAGGTGGTCATTCCTTCTTACTAAGATGATTAGGCTGACTGAGCTCCGGTCCCTTCAATTGTTATTTTCTCTTCCATCTCTATGTTTGTGAATGTGTTGCAAAACCTGGCCATTGCAGGTTCTTGTTCCTTAAGTAACACTTTGGTGGGAGACTAAACCTGGGATTAACATCCCCAGCAAAGCTCCACTTGATTCTTCTTTGGAGTTCTCTAAAACATTCCTCAGCCTTTGCATATTTTTACTTGTTGAAAACTCCATTGATTATAGCAAGGTGTAGGGTTGCATCACTGAAGAGACTGAAAAGGCTGTATTATCCTATTTTGGTGAGCCATGAAAGTACTGGTTAACCCGGGGGGGGGGGGGTGGAATGGGGCAATTTGTAACTGTGGCTGAGAGTGCTGAGAGTTTAGAATTCAGAATATTCAGGAAAAGGGAAGACTGCCTGCCATCAGTAGTCAAAACCTCATAGCCCTGTGGCATCCTCATGCACTCTTTTTCCAGATTTCTGTCATTTTCTACTGTTAGGAATGCAGCTCTTGATATCTTTTTTATGTACAAGTACTTAAGTTGTTCCTCTGCTGCTAGTACCAGGTTAAGGTTCATCAGCCACAAACCACACCAAAGGCACCTTATCCCTTCCTACCCAAGCACGAGATGGCCTGGAGTGATGAAATCACAACTCTCAGCTCCCTCTCTTCCAATGGTCACTACCTGCTGACACTTCCCAGTGCCATGAACTACCCAGCGATGAAGGGAAGTGGCTCTTAAGACCTATGTGAAATGGGAACACAGTAGAAAGAGCAAAAACATGAGCATGCTCACTGCATCCATGGCATCTGCTATTTCCCCATCGGACATGTTGGATGGGTTCAAGGGACAGAGTTGGAGGAGGTAGGCAAGGCAGTTATTGCAAAAAGAAATTGTAGAAGGCCATCTTTCTTTGTTGTCTCTCCCATCCCTCAGCACCTTCATGCCCACTGCAACTTCGTTCCATGCAAACCACCTCTTTCCTGTGACCTACATCTGCATCTCCCTCCACTGTTCAGAGTGGAGTGATGTGCAGCTAAATAGAAAATAATTGGAAATTAATATTGTGCCACTGTTGCCTGCCTCACGTTGAGTGATTTAATCATTTTATTCAGCAGGATGGGCGTATGTAGGCCAAACAGATGCGCACATATATCTGCCCACCTTTGCTATCAGTGCCCCATTAACATCCTAAACTTGCCTATTCCAGTAAGAGTTCACAGAAGGGTAAGAAGTCAGGAAAAATAATTACAGGAACAAAACACATACATGGCTATATAGATTGGCATTCTGATGTTCTGCAGAAATCAGGCAGATTGACTATTGGAAGCATTTGGAAGGTGTGACAAAAAGTAACAGTACGTGTGAACTGTCACAGCAGGCATAGCCGTACATAGAGCTCCACATTTTTGCCATGCACAGTTCTCACAAAACATTTACATAAACACTGGTGTCTTTGTAAACAAATACTATGCACATCTGTCTATTTATAGCATACACAGTTTTGATAGTTTGATGGACATTGTGCAAGAAGACATACCACAGCAATTGTGATGGGGTGCTTCATATTGCACATATCTTAGACCACTCAACACCTAGAAGGGTTAGGTGAACTGGCAATGTGCTATGAGTTTCCCATACTTTAAATTTATGTAGACTTTCACTAAAGAGATTTGTTACAAAGTAAATAATATTGCATTGGCTGCTGATTACAGCCTTTGTTGTTTGATGCAGTGTTAATAAATGAACAGTTTCATTATCTTTGAAGAAAAGGATTTATAGGAGAGGGTCTAACCTGCTTGCTTCTTTAACGCCTTCGTTAGGCACACAAATGCACATCACTAGAAAGAAATACGTACCAAGTCTGTCCTCACAAACCTCCTACTTGCCACCAAATAATTGATATAGGAGCTGCTATTTGTAGAAGTATTCATAGAAAAATGTGTCTGCAGTCAGTGAAGTGGCTTGCACCACTTCAGAACTAACACTGGGCACTCTCAATCTGATTAGAACATCTTGGTCTTTTTTCATATGTAGAGTAGAATATTGGTGTTTAGCTTGCTTTGAAATACATCTGATTTGCATAAAGATATTAAAGACATGAATACAGTCTGAAAACATGACTTACCTAAAACCATACTATTTGCTCGGTTTGGCTTAACATGGAAAACCAGAATGAGTCCCTGTTTCTGAAATCAGGAATTAAGTAGGAGTGGATGATAAATTCTGCCCCACCGGCGAAGTCCACAGTTTTGGACACTCTCCGTTATGCATGCAATGCTGGTTTCTTGCCAATTTTCGCTGACTGCCTCACAGCAGAGTATTTTCTCTCTCGCAGCTCACCAACAGTAAATTGTCAAGCAAGATCGAGCGTCCCCTATTGCAATTTTTGGGCACAAGGGTGGCACCCAGTGAGATTGCTGCCTCTCGAGTAGAAAATCAAGCAGCAGCAAAACTAACTCAAACAACAACACTCTCTGGCATGCCCTCTGGCACGTCGCGTGGTGCTGTTCATGTTTATTTCTCAGCATGGAACAAGTTACCATTGCAGAAAATTAGAACACCCAGCATGATGTGCCAATTTTTGCCAGCTAGTGGAACTCTGTGGAATCTTGAATAATTTGTATGTAACTGCAAGTTCTGCCCAGCCCTAAAACTGAAGCCATATATTTTAGATTTTTTTTTTTTAATGCTATTACAATATTTCCTGTTAACAACCACTTCACATTCTCAGAAAACAGCCTGGGCTCTGAGATACTGCTGTAATCATCCATGCAACTTTACTGTGCTTATATGTTTGGGGACAGCATTGTAAAATGTTACCCATATGTTGCAAAATAGTAAATCTAGATGCCATATCATAAGTAAATTGGATACTGAGGGTTGGAGTAGGTACAATTTTCGAAAATATGATGAGACATTACCAGAGATAGAAAGTAACATACTTGAATGTAGGTTTACTAATTTATTTTGGAGAAAACTTTAATATAGATGCATTTACTCTTTTCTCTTGATAGATACATGTACATGTTGAACTTACAATATCAACAAATGCTGTATTTTGCCAGATTTTTCCATTTGAAGTACAATCAGCCCCACTATCATGGCATTTGGTGCGTTCCATGACGGCAGGTCTCCAGGCTGTTACCAAGTTTATTGCTCTGGTGATAATTTGTGGTTGGTGACCACTGAAATATTTTCTCTTTCTTAATTGAAAAGGCAGTAAAGGCAGATATGGTGCCATCATCATGCAAGGGAACAGCAATGAGAACAGCAATGTTAGGGGTAAGGCAGCGCAAGCAATGGTAATAGCTCCTACTAGCTGAAACCCATAATTTAAGTGAAAATTGGGTAGTAAGTTCACTAGTAAGCTCTATCTGTTCCAATTTTCTTGAAAGAAAAAAAAATCCCCAAACTCCTTTTGAGGAAGAAGGCCCTTATTTGCTTTGCTTGCTCACTGTAATCCACTTTTGGCCATTGATCTTGCAGGCAGCGCCATTAGACACCTGCACTTATTTATTTTTTCAAGTTAAGGATTCCAGGTCAACAAAGCCATATTTCTCTGTTGGTTGTTTAATGCTGTGATGATGCCAGGTTCAGCATTAGTTTCAGAGAAGGATGCTTAACTTTACAAAATAAGGTCAACTGTGGGAGAGCTCATAGTACAGGGGTTCTGAGAGCATTGAGTGGGGCAAGGCAATAATACTTCTAGGCAGATCACAGAATTTGTGTTGTTAGATCTTCTTCCAAGTCCCTAGGTTGAAGATAAAGAAAAGTTTTTGCAGAATTTCCTCACCGGCCACAAGGGTTGGGTGGGCTGTTATGTGATCACACTGATCTGTAGAAGTTGCTTATGAATTAGACATCAAACAACTCTGCACAAGGTATGGCAGTGGACATTCCCCAGCAGTGTAGCAGGTCAGCTCCTTGAGGTTTGGTGCTGGAAATGGAATGTAAAGACACACTGGATTTTATTTTATACATTTGTTGAGCATGCGATTACCCAAAGGTGTCCTGTTGCTGGAATAAAAAGCCCAGCAGAACTACGGTGATGCAGAGAACATTACTGAGTGAATAACCAGATATTTAGGTGCTTCTGGAATATGAACAAGTTGGTCTTTCTTCTCAAAAGGGACTGGAGAGAATTCCACTTTATGTCCACCTGGAAAGTGAATGATTGATCCCCTTCATGGACCGTCTTGGAAACATAAAGAACATAAGGAAGGCAGGTAGAGGATGATTATGAAGTTCTGAAAAGGAGCACACCAGGTAAATTAACCTGTGCTCACCCTCTAGTAGCTGGCCACAGAGCGGTAAGGCTCAACTTAAGAGGCAATGTGTAAAGTATATGTGCAACATTTAAATTACAGCAACATAGTGAAAACACATATTAAAGACTCAACACCAGTTTAGGAAAATAGGGAATACTTATTTGAGTAAAACAAGACCACAACGCCAAAAACCCAATAAGTAGATCCTGATGTATGCAATTTTAAGGATTAAGTGGTGAAAATAGCACATAAAAGCGCAAAGCCCAACTGTGGTTTCCTGGCTGTGCTATATCGGGACAAAGTCAAAAGTTCAGGCCAACCGCGATAGAACACAGGCCACATTCAGGAACCCACTTATGCTCACTGAACAAAGTACCTTCAATCCTGGGGAGTGGTGTGTGAGGTGTTGCTTTGGAAGGCTTTGCAGCAGTTCCAGTGAGTACACCAAGGGCAGAGCACCTTAGACTTGCTTCAAAAGGACCAGGACTGGGGTGGTACCACTTGGTAGGGCAGACTCACAGAGGCGGAGTCGAGGTGCAGGAACAGGTTGAATGGAAGCCTTTGTGTCCCTGTGACTTTTAGCTGACCTTGGAGTCACTCTTGGTTCTGGGTTGTAGAGATGCAGGTCAAGTCCTTCTCACTTCCAGGCAAAAGGTCAGCAGGCACAGGTCAGCACAGCAAAGTATGAGTCCAGCAGAGTAGCAGTCCAATGGAGTGGCAGTCCTTTCAGCAGCACAGCAGTCATTTTTCCTGATAGAGTATCCAGAGGTACAGAAGTGTACTGAAGTGGTGGTGTCTGAGGACCAGTATTTATACTTTGTACCCTGGTTCTGTAAGGTGGGAGAAACCTCTATAGGCATGCCTTTGATGTGCACAGATGCCCTGCCTCCCCTGTCCTGGCTCCAAGCTGACTGGAATGACAATGCAGAGTTGTTAAGCTGTATTGTGGGTGGACAGGACAGGCATATTCAGTTGTAAGTGAGGCAGTGCTAAGCTCCGCCCCCATCAAGCCAGCTAATGGCCCATTAGCGCCTATCAAACCACAACTAATCTCCTATTGTGTGTGGTTGTCTAGATAAAATGCACAAAGCCCAGCTGTCACCCACCCCGAACGTGTATTGGAGACAGGCAGCAGGCACACAGGGCTGACAGCAGAAAAATACAAACTTTCTTAAAGTGGCATTTTCAAAATTGTAATGATAAATTCACCTTTACCATTAAAGAGGAATTATCATTACACTTCCATAGGTATTGAACATGACAGCTCTACCTCCTTCTGTTCAGGAATTACAATTAATGTTTTAAGGAATACCCAATGTTATCCTATAAAAGGGGGAGGCCTCACAGTAGTGAAAAATGAATTTGAGAGTTTTTCACTACCATTACTTGTAAAACTAAAAGGCATATGTCCGGCCTTTTCCTTACACAGCTCAATGTCCAATGGGCTACCTAGGGCCTACCTTATGGGTATTTTGTGTGTATTAAAGCGGAGTCTAAGGCGTCTCAAGGGGGTTTAAATGTCAAGTCGACATAACAGTGAAACTTAACATACAGGGTTTGCAATGTCAGGCCTGAAACATGTTTAAAGGGCTAAATAAGTGGGTGGCAAAAACAGTCTTGCAGGCCCAATAATAGCATTTAATTTACATTGAATGTGCTTTACTAGGGATTATAAGTAAATTAAATATGCCAATTGTGGATAACCCACTGTTACCATGTTTTAGGGGAGTGAGTACATGCACTTTAGCACTGGTTAGCACTGGAAAAAGGGCCTACAGTCCTAATACCAACAAAAACGAATTCAGCAAATAGGAGGGGAGGAGGAAGGCAAAAATATTTGGGGGTGACCCTGCAGAAAGGGCCATTTCCAACATGTTGCTCATCCAAAATAGAGGCCTATGCCATAATCTAGGCAAGATCCAAACAATGTTTGCAGAATAGGATAGTGAAAGGATTTTGGGATCAAATCTGTGAACATGTAACATTCTCAGTATAAGGGGCACAATTACAAAGCACTGTCCATAGTACCCTCTAGATTCTGAACAGTGTGGACTGGGTTGGAGCATTGCCCAAGCTCCAAAGGCCACAAGTTTCAGTTAGTGTCAGTCAAACGAGTTATGAGGTAGAAAATCCTTCTCTGTGTTGGTGTTCCCTATACTACATTTCTCTTACTCTAAGGGCCAGATGTATGAAAAAAATTTGCACTCGCAAACGGTGCGAAACATGAAATTCGGCTGTTTGCGAGTGCAAAAAAGTGGTCTGCAATGCATGAAAGGCATTCGCAAACCACAAATAAGAAATCGCAAAAATTGCGATTTCTTGCGTTGCGACCTGGTTTTGCGAGTTGCAATTTGCGATTCACAAAATCCACATCGCAAGGAGATGCTGCAAAAAATTGCAAATTGCGATTTTTCACAGAATGGCATTTTGCACATGCAAAATACCATGAAAAGAAACCAGGTGGTAACCTGGTGCAAAATTTAAAAATGCATTTAAAATGCATTTTTAAATTGAACATGTAAAGCACACATGCCCTTTTGGCATGTGTGCACCTTACATGTCCCCCAAAACATTTTTGGGTGCAGCAGAGGGGGCCTTAGGCCCCCAGCACCCTGGGCTTATGCATTTCTAAAACTGCGATTTCTGGTTCAGAAATCGCAATTTTGGAAATGCTAAAAATTCGCAGATATGGGCCAACAGGCCCATAGCTGCGAATGGGTCCGGTATCGCAATTTGCGATTCGGTAATAGCATTTGCGATTTTTAAGAAATCGCTATTACCAAATCGCAAATGTGATACATGGCACTTTGCGAGTCGGAAATAGCGATTTCTTAAAAATTGCTATTTCCGACTCGCAAAGGGCCGTGATGATACATCTGGCCCTAAATGTCTTAACTCTTGTCCCCATTCCCTAGGAGTAATAACGTAGCAGGACCTGGCTTTCTTTAGGTAGTAGTGATGTACCAACAAACAATGATGGATGCATGGTCTAGGAGGGAAACGTTTCTCCTTAAAGAAGATATATTCCATATGCAGTAGAGTAATAAAAATAAGTTCAAGTGTTTTTTTTGTTTCAGCTTTCTTCATGCAGGATTGTAAAACGTTTAACTTAAATTTACAGGAGTAAACTGCTACATTTCACGAAATGTTAAGAAACTAGCTAAATGTGATAAAGTATCTAAAAGGCCATCAAAAGGTACCTGCAATTTCTCTGTTACATCCTCATCCTCGATTATCACCGTAATCATTTAATAATCTGGGCAGTTTTTAGGGCCTCACTTTTTTAATCAATGACTTGATATGAACATTTTATAAATGCCATTTGAGGTGACAACATGGGTTTCATGTTGTTAATGGAATAAAATATGTGAAACGTGCAGTACTGCCTAAAGGTCCTCTTTTTTTCAATCCAGGGATAGCTAATTACTAACTCTTGAAAATGTTGGTCATTTTGGTAACAGAAATACCCTTCCTCCCTATTTCCTGGAGAAATAGAGCCATATCTTTATGATTCCACACTTAGCATATGCATATGCACACACATGATAAATTCACACTCATAGGGTTAAAAATTAAAATCAGCTCCAAAGTGCAAGAGCCACATTTACAATGGGAGTTTAGAGGTATGGTTCGACCATGCAACATATTCTCCTCTGAAAGCAGCCTCCTGCCCTGCAGCCTACTGGAAACATGTAAAAGTGGCAGATTTGCCAGTCCGTCCCTGCCCAGATATATATACACATAGTTATAGACACAGGCACATGTGTAGACAGACCCGAATGCAATTTCAGCCAGGGTCGGACTGACCTTCAGGGCAATCAAGCAGTGCCCAATGGGATGAAATGACAGGTCAGTGAGTGTGCATTTTTATTAACTGTTTATGGACCTGTTTTATTGTTTGTTGGACGGGTTTACTGTTGATTTCCCAGATATTAAAGCAAAAGTTGCCCGCGGCAAACTCACAAACATGCAATCTTCCATACCCTGCAGAATACTTATACAGAGAGTTTTTACAAGTTGAAAATTGCCCTAATTTGGACACTTGTGACACTTTTTTTATCATTTTAATTCTCTACAAGAGTCACTTTTATTGTGATGCCCAGGCCTATTTAGTGTTCCAATCTGACGCTGACTGCAGCTACATAACTAAAGAGGACGGGCCAGATGTATCAAAGGATTTTGCATTTGCAAATGGTGCGAATCTGTAAATTCCACTGTTTGCGAATGCAAAATCGCCTTTCATGATTTAGAAAAGGAATTCGTAGTGCAATTTAAAGGAATTGCAAAAATAGGGCCAGATGTATGAAAAGTTTTTGCACTCGCAAACGGTGCGAATCGCAAAAATCGACCGTTTGCGAGTGCAAAAACGTGGTCTGCGATGCATGAAAGGCATTCGCAGACCAAAAATAAGAAATTGCAAAAATTGCGATTTTTTGCGTTGCGACCTGGTTTTGCGAGTCACATTTTGCGATTCGGTATTTCCAGTAGGAAATTGCGAGGCGCAAAATGCGATTCGCAAATTCCAAGTCGCAAATAGATGCATCAAAAAATCGCAATTTGCGAATTTTCGCGGAATGGCATTTTGCACATGCAAAATACCACTAAGTGAAACCAGGTGGTAACCAGGTGCAACCTATGTAAAGAGGCCCAGAATGCCTCAGACTCTTTTCCACAATGGCTGCACTCTACGGCATGGCGTGGAGGATGAGGATCTTGGCAGGTTTGAGGACAGGGAGGAGGAAACAGGAGCGCATTTTCAGAGTGCGCATTACACTTTTTGACCTGACAGCGGAGGAAGTATATGAGAGGTATAGGTTGAACTCAGCCATGATACTTGATCTGATAGCTGAGCTACAACCCATACTGCAGCGCAGAACACTAAGGACCCACAGCATACCCACCCATGTGCAGGTATTATGCTCCCTACACCTACTTTCCTCAGGGAGCTATCAAGGGGTCATAGCAGCAGCTGGAGGGGTTTCACAGAGTACCCTCTCCAGATTTTTCAATGCATTTATCAACGCCATGCTAAGCAAACTCCAACAGTACATCAGATTCCCCCACACCCCACAGGAAATACAGCAGACGAAAATAGAGTTTTACCAGATAGCACAGTTCCCCCACGTCCTAGATGCCATAGATGGCACACATGTGGCAATATGTCCACCTTCAGCCACAGAGTATGTGTACCGAAACCGTAAATACCAACATTCCATGAATATTCAGGTGATATGCAATGCCTCCTATATCATAACTGATCTCGTGGCCAGGTACCCAGGGAGCACACATGATTCGTACATCTTTCGCCACAGCGGCATTCACACAAGACTGCTAGTTGGGGAGTTTGGTGAAGGATATCTACTAGGTAATGTCACTCTGTACACTGGTGCATAGATGGGGAACCCATGTCAGATGGCTCAGTTACTCATCACACCTTCTGTCCCTTCCAGGAGACAGTGCCTACGCAGTGCGCACCTACATGATGACGCCCTACCTCAATCCCACAACACCAGCAGAACGGAGATACAATGCAGCACACCGGGCAACCCACAACGTGGTGGAGTGCAAATTTGGACTGCTGAAGAGTCGCTTCCGTTGCCTCCACAAAAGTGGAGGGGCACTACAGTACAGTCCAGAGACCACATGTAGAATAGTAGCTACTTGTGCAATCTTGCACAATATAGCTACAACCAGGGGCATACCTATAGAAATCAGTGACACTGAATCAGATGAGGATGACAATCCCATACCACCACTACAGCCAGCAGACAAGACAAGTGCAGCAGAGGGAAGGCAAAGGCGTGCCGACATCACACACAACCATTTCAGACATGAGTATGAATAACAATAATCCACTGACAACTGTACCTGTAGTGATATAAATTTATTACCTTACGTCAGGTAATGAATGATTGATAAATAAATTAAACAGGTGATGTTAGAAACGCAAATTAACTAATGAACAGAGTCACGCACTATTCCATCATAGTGGCAACAGCAATGTAATGGCAGCAAGAGTCACTTTCTCCTCCCACGCACACCACTCGGGTGCCCAGTCAAGTCACTGGCACCTTGATTGTCACCTTCAGTGACAGTGCTGCTCCTGGAACTGCGCCGTCTGGTGTCTGCTGCTGGTACGGCAACACTACTGAGGCTAGAACTGTCCTCAGTGTCCCCCAAGGCTACCTCACTGGGAGTGGCAGATCTCTGTCCCATAACGTGTTCAATCACATTTGTGATGTGCACTAGGCCCTGGACAACGTCCCTGCTGGTATGTGCAGCCTCCACTTGGGCCGCGACTGCGCGACGTGCGATTAGTGCAGTGGAATTCGCCATCCTGTTGGAGGACCTGCAGTAGCTGCCAAACATTGTCCGGAATCTGTGTTCCTGTCTGCGACGGCTAACCCTTCCATGGCGCAGCTCCTGGCAGAGGTCACAGACAGCACTAGTTAGGTCCCTGGTATCCTCAGAAGCCTGTACCTGTCCCTCACGCAGCTGTGAAATGTTGCTATTTAGTGCGTCCAGTTGCCGATGCAGGCCCATCATGTGTTGGTTGTGCACTCGCAGGTTCCGGTCCAAACTAAGTATGCGCTTGTTTTGCAGGCGCTGCTGCTGCAACATAGCAGCCTCAAGGCCCCCGAATAAGGACGGACCCTCACCTGCCTCATGAGGTTGCTGCTGGGACTCTGTTGCAATCCTGCGTGGTGCTGGCTGACCCCGGCCCTCCTGAATCTGGCTGCGCCTGTCTGGTGCAGATGGTGTGCTTGGCCCTACCAAGTGCTCATCCGAGTCGCCGCTGAACTCTGGCAGTGGTAGTGCCCTGGGCCTGCGGCGGATAGTGGATATGTGGAGGGACCCACTGGTGTTGGTGTCCGAGGGCTGATGGGTGTCCGTCTCTCCTACACATGGACTGTGTGTGGCTGTTGGGCCTGGCCCACCTGCAACAACAATATGCAGCATGTCAGTTCTGTATGTTACATTATCTGTCAGAAAATGGCATTAAAGGTACAGGTACTGCTCTACACGGTGTTTTGTGTGTTGTGTTACCTTAGGTGTCACTATACTTCATTACATTGTTATGCTACTGTCTGTACTAGTTTGTGGACCGCAACTCCCATAATGCATTGTTGTGCTGCTTCTAAGATGTGGACTGAACTACTTCACACACTGCTTCACATTACATGGTAATTCCAAATGGCTTTTGTGCATACACATATCGGGTTCACAAACAACATTGCACTTACCTTGGCTGGTACTCGGTGTACCGGAGGTGTCGATGTCTGTGACCCCAGTCACAGCTTCAGGGAGGAGTGTGGATTCCACCAGGTCCTCCAATGGTGTGATTGGTGCTTCGGTTGGTGGTCCGCCACCTGTACCCCTGGCCTCCGCAAGTCTCCTTGCCACCCTCTCCTTTGCACGGGAGCGCAGGTCGTATCACCTTTTTTTTATCTCCTCTATGGAGCGCTGTGCCACTCCAATGGCGCAGATTTTTGCTTGAATGTCCAGCCATAATCTTCTTTTTTCGCTCTCAGGAACCTGGAGTGAAGATTTCCCGAACAGGCGGTCATGGCTCCTCACTACCTCTTCAGTCAGGACCTCAAGCGCCTGTTCACTAAATTTAAGCTTGCACTTCCTTTCTGCCTTCTCCTGTGCTGGTCCTGTGGTCTCCATCCTGGCTCAGGTGTTTCTGCTCCTGCTGAGTGCTGCTCTGTGTGGCTGGGCTGCTCTCTCTCAGGATGCTGGTTTGGGTGTGGCACCTGAAACTGCCTGGGATGACTCATTTCCTGAGGTGATGTCATCAGGCTCCTCCAGGTGTTCATTCTCGAACTTTGTCGCAATTTGCGATTTTTTACCGAATCACAAACAAATCGCAAATTGCGAGAAAGCAAATTACGATTCGGTAAATGGGCCTCGCAACCCACAAATAGCGATTTTTAAGAAATCGCTAATTCCGAATCGCAATTTTGTTACGTGGCCAATTGCGACTCGGAAATAGCGATTTCTTAAAAATCGCTATTTGCGTTTCGCAAGCTCATGTTTTCATACATCTGGCCCATAGTAATTCCTTAAAATTGCGACTCCGATTCCCTAAATCGCAGAATAGGGAATACCGATATGCGATTACCTGTTCACATGTATCATGCATTTCCTAAATGCGAATTTGGCATTTCTGAAATGAAATTACCACAAATTCAAGTTTGGTGGTAAGAATGTGCAATTGTAAAAAATGCATTATAAATGCATTTTTAAAAATGACATGTAGCGCACACATGCCTCTTGGGCATGTGTGCGCTTTACATGTCCACAAATTACTGTTTTGAGGTGCATCAAAGGGGGCCTTAGGCCCCCAGCACCCTGGGGTTTGGATTACCTAATTTGCAAATCAATTCGCACCTAGGCCCATAGGGATGAATGGAGTCCCATTCCCTAATTGCGATTCAGTAATAGCAATTTTGACTTTTAAGAAATCGCTATTACCAAATCGCAATTTTCATACATACCATTTTGCATTTCTTAAATAGCGATTACTTAAAAATCGGTATTTAGGAAATGCAAACCGGGATGATGATACATCTGGCCCGACATTCTTAACCAAGGGAAAAAGCAGGGGAAAATATAAACAGCGACCACGTTTAATGTTAAAAAACGACTTGAACATAAACAACCACTCACATGCGCTGATTACATTCCCTTGCGCCCATAAAGACAACAAACTTTTTTTCTGTACAAACCAAATATAGAGACAAAGTAGAGAAACCAATTTAAACTTCTCTACTGAATGTTTTATCTTTCACATGTTCTGCTTACACGTTATTCTCGTATTTCAGGTTTTTACACGTCTCTGGAAATGCCATTCTCTCAAGTAAATATTTTTAACAGGTTGACGTTAGAGCTAGTTAAAAAAATCTACAAGAAACAGAACAGCATTAAATACACATGTTTTACACGGGGGCAATGAGAGGTTAACGTTACCAAATGACACTAAATTTAGCTTGTGAAAAGTTATCCCGAGCAGGCACTTATGGAACATTTCTCGACATTTTTGCTTCAATCAGTCTCCAGAAATCCTGTGTGTGATCCCTGTGACAGTAGCCTCTGGCTTTTTCAGAGCGACTCCGGGTGGAAAAATTATCTGACATATCAAACACGCAAGAAACGACAGCGGACAACATTAATCAAAACTCTCTCATTTCCCGAAGAATTAAGCATTAAATAATTAATTCCAACACTACAGGCAGCTGTAAAAGAGGCCTCGCGCCTCCCCGCTGATAAGAATTTGTCCTTGTCTGAAAGACTAGATTGATATATTTATTATTAATCAGATTAATCATGGCAAGGAACAATATAGATTGGCAGCAACAGCCAGTTAAATTGCTGTGGCCTGCGACTGAAGGGTGGTGGGATCCCTGTCTGCACAAGAGCTACATTCTAACGGGGAAATGGGGGCAGAGAGAGTTCAAAGGGTATGATAACAGAACAGCCTCAAGCATTATTTTTTAAAGGAAAACTCGAAAGAAAAAGACGGTAAAAATAAGATGTCATTGATCCGAGACCTCAGTGGAAACTGTCAGGTCTCGGGGTCATATTTATTTCTGTTTACCTTGGATTGTCCGCGGCCTAAAGGGTCTTCTAGGCAGAATAACAACTCTCTCACGTGAAGCCAAAATGATTAGTTGTGTAACGCAGTTTCTCTGCTATAAAGGGAGAAATCAATTCCTTCTGTAGCCCAGGAAAGAGACTTTCATTTTCTTTTGTCCACCAGAACTTCAGACAGATTTGTACCTAATCTGAGGGTTAACGTTGCTTACATTTGTGCGGAACAATGGCCGTGGCAGCGCCGCAGACTAGTTTTATTTGGTGAATCGAACAAAGGAGCAGCCGTTTTCTCTTTCCCCGTCACCCCTGAAACCTTGACGCACTTCTTTAAAATAATTATCGGGCGGCTGGATTAATGCGTTTTGTCGAAAATGCCCCAAGTCACGTCAAGCACCTCTCAGTGAAATTGCTAGATGACATTATTTAATTGCTGGGTTTTGTAAAGGAGGAAGTGTGCCCTCACTGTAGGTACAGTAGATGTCACTGCAGACAGTGGGAAATGCTGTGCACTGTAGCATGGGTTCAATCTGTGAAAGCAATGGTTTATGCACAACTGATATACTTATTTGATGAAACCATATTTAGGACTGCAATATTGGAGTAGCACTATGAATGGACGCAACTATTTGTGTAAATGTTTGTATAGATCTTTTGCTTGGTAACATGGTAGATTAATATGTTAAGATGTAATGTGAAATACTAAGGCCCAGATTTAAGGGGGCCTATGGCCTCTTTGCACCATATTAGGGTCATTATGTTTACGCCAATGTGGCCCAACAAGGCCCAAATCACTGTGCCATATTTAAATAGTGGCACAATGCACCCTCTCCAGAGACTGTGACCTTGCACTCCCCAGGACAAAGAGCAATGGGCATGTTGCCCCCTCCAGAACCAGTGGGAAAGACACCCACCCGAGAGACTGTGGCCTTGCACTCCCCAGGACAAAGAGCAATGGGCATGCTGCCCCCTCCAGGACCAGTGGGAAAGACACCCACTCGAGAGACTGTGGACTTGCACTCCCCAGGACAAAGAGTAATGGGCATGTTGCCCCCTCCAGAACCAGTGGGCTAATCACCCACTACAGAGACTGTGGCCTTGCACTCCCCAGGACAAAGAGCAATGGGCATGTTGCCCCCTCCAGAAACAGTGGGAAAGATACCCACTTGAGAGATTGTGGCCTTGCACTCTCAGGACAAAGAGCAATGGGCATGTTGCCCCTTTCCAGAACCAGTGGAAAAGACACCCACTCGAGAGACTGTGGCCTTCCATTCCCCAGGACAAAAAGTGATGGGCATGTTTCCCCCTCCAGAACCAGTGGGCTTGTTCCCGCATCCGGCGGAGGTGCCCCCCTGAGGTGCCTGCCTATTTGACAACTGATGCCCCTGCAGTGTTCTATCCAGATTGGTGCAGGATTCGAATGGGACCTTGGACTGTGCCCTGTGGCCATGTGGGCCATTTAAACTATAAACTGGGCAGTGTCCCTTTTTTTATACACGTGTACCTATATGTTTAATGGCCAAATCAGATTGTTGATTTTATTGTTGGACTGATTACAATCATTTTCGTCAATTATGTTGTCCTTGCATTATGCTGCTGATGATCAAATTGTTTTTGTGATGCATATGGTTGTTTGTGTGTGGCGTGTGTGTGTATGGTGTGTGCTGTGCATGTGTGTGTCACTCTCATTTTCCTCCCACCCTCCCCTGTGTGCTAGGCGGTTGCACTCACCGGCATCGTGTTTGTTGCGTTGGTGTTCCAGGTGGAGCATAACGTAGAAGATCATCGGAAAGACTTGCAGTTTGGGGTCAATAGCGGCGTGGTTCTTCCCTGTGTCTTCAATGGTGACTCCTTTGACTTTTGTGCTCTGTTTCCGCTGGGCTTTTGATGGCATTGGTTTCACCCAAGATATGGTGTCAGAGTGATGTGTCTTGATATGGTGGGCGGAACTTTGTCTTCCACCTGGCTGTAGGCGTCTACCACAGTGGTGACTGTTGTTTCAGCCATAGCATTCAGTGTGGTACATTGGCTGTCTATCAGACCGCCATGGTCATAATTTGACAGTAGTTACAGCCACTTTATCACCCACCGCCAGGGTCGTATTGAAGGCCATAACGTATGCAAGGGGGCATTCCCCCGTTAGGAGGGGCCAAAAAAAGAGCGCACAGAAATCTAAAAGTTTTCTTTGCACCATTTATTTCACCATTTTTAATGTCTGCGCATGTTTTTGGTCCCCCTTAAATAATGGGCATCAGGTCTGAGAAGTTGGTACAATTCCTTGCGGTGATAGGCTTTTTATCTCACGGCGAGCCCAGAGCATAACTCTTTGTACACCTGCTGCAAGTTGTTTTGTGAGCCGTCTTTATGAGATGAGAGATATCCACTTAATGTCTTGACCGATGGCAGGTCGATGAAAAAGGTCACATTCAACCCAGGATTCAGTCTTCTTCCTTCTCAATGAAATACACAGAGAAATTGAGAGAGGGGAGAGGTTGAGTTTTTTTCAAATCTAAGAAGCAGTGTACACTACACATCCACATCCAAGACCATTCAGAATTCTCACTGATTAGCTTTTTTTTCCTACAATCATGTCTCTGACTGAAGGATCTACATTTGTACCTGCAAGAATGGCCAACCTGGAGAGTTAGGGATTCCTGCTAAGAGCACCACCAGGAAGGTGGAACTACAAAAGGCCCTGAGAGCCTGAGCAGCAACCCGTGCTGATTTGGATGTGACCCCAGGAGAGGATGAAGGGATGGATGGCCCCCACGAGGCCCTGTTATAGGAACCACATGGGGCAGAGGGAGAAAAATGGCCCCTTCCAGCATGGGCAGGAAGCAGTGGTTCTTTCAACAGCCTCTCTCAGGAAGAACTGGCAGAAAGGAGGGATGAGATGAAGGACGTGGGAGAAAAACGCCTTAGAAAGGCTGGCTCATGAGAAGAGCCTGAAAGACCTGGCACTGAGGGCAAGGCAATCCGAGTCCTGCAATAGTGGCAGCATACATGTAGTACCTGATAGAAAGAAAAGGGTTTGTATGCCCAATGATTAGGTACCAAGTTATGAGGTAGGAGATGACATTGGAAAGTGGTTTTCTGCTTATGAAGTTAACTGAGGTTTCACAAGGTACCCCAGGAGCCCTGAGGGGTTGGTCTATGTGAAGACATGCCTACTGTGGGGAGGGGCACACATCCAACATTAGAGGTTGTGTGGCAAACCAAGTACACCTCAATGAAAGCCATCTCACTTGCTACATTTGATTCAGGAACAGCAAGAAGCTGCCCAACCAACTCTTGGTAGCTTTTTTTTATTACTCCAGTAAGGCACTGAACTGCTGGGTGAGGTGCATCAAAGATAATGATTATGTTGGGTTATATTATGTATTAATGAGAAAGCACATGCTCAGTGTTTGTTTTACAGAATTGTGTCAGCACCTATTTGACAGCAAGCTGATGGACCCTAGGAAGTTTGCTGAGAAGGCATATCTCTGGGCATCCTACTCCTGAGACACAGGCTTAGGGTTATGAAATGTGTACCTAGGTGTGATGATCCAAGTTTAGTACACAGACATGTAAACCTGTAAGTCACTTGTCCAAACCTAGGATACCCACTTATGATTAGCAACTGGATTCCATCCTGGCAATTACATTTACAAATCACAGATCTTGTGGCCCTTGATTGTCATCCAGAATATATTCATTAGTTGGCCTGTCACATGTGGAGGACTTGCAGCATTTTTCATGTGACTAACGGCTGAACAATGATGCATAGATCATTCAAGTTGGTACACATCTTTTAGAGCATTGCTGTGCTGTTAGATAGGACATGTGTAGGCTGCATTGGCATGTACTTTCTCAGGGAGAATCTGTGATCTGTATGGTGATCTGGCCTGTTTCAGCTACATAAGATGTATTGTCTGATTTTCATCAGTAGCTATATCACACAATGAAGTACCTAATGTTTGGCTTTATCTTTTTAACAGCAGCCAATATGGATGCCAGCCAGATTTGTGAGTTTCAGTGCCGGGTGATGCGTTACTGCCACATTCTGGATGTGGAGTCTGTGTTCTGCCACATGACACGGCGTTATCGCCATAAAAAGGCCTCAGGAATGTGGAGGGCATTTGTCCAAGGGGGCCCTTCGGTGTCCACAACAGCCGCCACCACCAGCACCACCACTATGACCCAGGTGGCACCAAGGATATCAGCCACCACTGCAGGACCATCGACTTCCACTGCTCCAGGACCACTGACAGCAGTACCTGCACCTCTCCCTACAAGCATGGCACCACCAACCGGACACACATCAACAACTAGCACTCAGACCACCCCTGCTGCAGTCATTGACCCTGGTGATTTTAGAATAATGCAACGTGACATGCAACGTATGTTGCGGAGTCTGGACAGGCTGCTGCAGGGGGTGTGGGGGATGATGATGGGGTGTTAAAAAAATAAAAAAATAAAAAAATATAAACATACAAAAAAAATTATATTTGTTTAGTATAAGATAGTATGTGTTTAGGTTAGTATATGTTGTCCTCCATGTGTCCCGTCTTATAAGGGGGTGGGGGGCTGATGTTTACAGTGGTTAGTTAAATGTGATAAGTAGGTTTAGCTTAGGTTAGTTAGGGCCAGTTGTGGGTAATGTGTAGTTAGGATAGGTTAGGTTAGTTAAGGTGTTTCCCCTGGTTTTAGTATTCTTTTTTACTGTTAAATAAATATTTAGGTACTCCTTTACAGTATGTGTTATATGCTTGGGTATCTGGGCCTTGGCATGGGTGATCAATGTCTCTTTAGTATTTGCATTTGTGTCCCATCCTGCAACCAAATCCCAATAGAGCTGTCACATTGGCAGCTACACCAGAGCTACATTGCTAGGAATCTGCCATCCATTGCACCCACCACTCAAGGTTACTATGGATCCCAATGTGTTGTTAATTTTTGATGTATGTTTTCCATCTCACATACTTTGGGACCAGATTTGGTATTGAAGACAATGTGTTACGTCTGCCTGCAGCCTGATGTTCAAGTGAAGCCTTATAAGGTGAATGATGGTATAATCTCAAGTAGTATAGTATACATGACTCACACCTATCATTTGTTACATTGTACAGCCAGGTTACTTATTTGAACGTACACTCATACACATCCATTCGTGCTGTATGGTGTGTGTGGAAATAATTGTGACAAATGTCACATACGTAAAGATTGTCTAGTACAATAATTTGAAGGCAATATTTTTCGGCTTAGACATCCCTTGAAGAAGACTTATTCTGTCCAACACAGCATTTTACTGTATAGTTTTGAGTTACCTCAGAATTAACCTTCAGGAAGAGTAGATGATGGTACAATCCAGACCACAGTGCATAGTTATCAGCCCACATTCTTTCAGGGAAGTTGTATTGACATTCTATGGGCATTGACATGAGGCAAACATCACTAATCTCCCTCACGGTTGATGTGTCACATTACACAGAGACAAAGTGGTTGTTGAAGTGTTATTTATTTTAAAGTGGTGTTGTGCTATATTTACATTGTCCATGATTGTGAGTCCATTAGTGTTACACCTTCCATTGTGATCCTACACAAGTGCAAAAGGACATGTCATTGGACATGCTGGGGTGAAGTGTCATACAGTGCAGAGGGACATGAACTGCCAATGAGGTAGTGAGAGACAATCACAGGGCATAGTGACAAGGTAAACGGTGGGTGGAGAACAGTACTTGAGAGCAGCTGTTGCAAGACTGGCAGGTTACAAAGCACAGGACCTTAGTTATAAGTGGCCGGGTGGCAGGGACTAGTGCAAGTTTTCTGATGTGCGTGTTGTCTCCTCTGCCATTGGTGGTGGTGGGTATGAAGGGGCAACACACACCTCAGTGTTTGAAGACGTGGATTCAGGAATCCCAGTAGCTTCCAACTGTGGGGCTATTAAGGGCAGGACTGCTGCAAGGAGGAGCTGCTGGTTCTTAAGAATAGCAGCCGCATCACTGTGGTAGGCAGCCAGGTTGGCCCTGAGGGGGTCAATATTTCATTTGTGCACATGTTGAAAGGTTTGTTGTTGGAAGTGTTGTGTCAACTATCTTACAGCTGTGCTGATTTCCTTCACACTTTTTTCAAGTTCTTGCAAGATTGATGTTCGCCCTTGCATGGCTGCTGCCTGTTCTGCAGTTGACATCATGCACGAACGCACCCCCTCTAGGCTGGCTGCCATATTTTCCATCCCCACCCAAACCTCCTTGGCCAGCTCCCGCTGTACTCCAACTACAGTTCTCTCAAAGCTGGTGCCAGTGTTGTCAGAGTCCTCAGCTGGGTTGGAGCTGGCAGGTCGTACAATTGGGGTGTTGGGTGGGTCCTCTGTGATGTCTGCTGTATCTGTGCTTCTCCTTGCGAATGAAGGTGGGGTCTGGATGGTTCCAAGGACATCTTCAAGGGTCTGCTGGCTGATGTTTGTCAGCTCGTCATTCATGTCATCAGGGAAGTCTAGGACAGGATTATCCCCAGGAGAGCCATTGTTCTCTGCAATGAGATATTGTACATTTAGTGTGTCTGTGTTGTGGCATTTGTAATGTGACATGCCTGCCTTCCTATTAGTTGCACATTGTGATATAGGTTCCTGTTCATTGTTCCTGTCTATAATAATAACATTCTCCCAGGCATATGCCCTACCTGCATGTCACATGTATTGTGGTCAGTTTGGGGACTTGTCAGCATCACATCCTCTAGGTGTAGGTTCTGCCCAAATTGTATATTGCCACCTTCTTGTCCCACTCAACCCTCCGTCTACTTCCATTCTCATGGTGATTCCTTGCACTGGCTGTGGGTGTTCTGATGGCACTTGCACCACACATAACAATCTTGAACTGCCCCAGTCTCTGATATTTCACATCCAACTATATGTTGCTGAGACCTATCATATACTGTGTATAGCATTAGCATGGCACAAAACAAATGTCAGCATTGGTAGTGTGTAATGTTGATGTTAGGGAATGTATGCTACATAGGATTGCACTGATGGTCATAGCAGTGTACCATTTCCTCTTCTGACTGTGTGGGTGTATTTCACTAGTCAGTGACATATGTCCTCCCCCTCAATGCTGTTGTCTGGGCAGTTTAACAGTTGGGATGTTGCATGGTGTCACTGGAGCTATTGCGACCCAGGCATAGGGTGGACTTGACATATGCAGCATGGGTATGACATTAGTGCTGTGTACCTCATAATGTTTATGACAATGGCTGATGTTTGTAGCAACTATGGACATTCACATTTGACAGTATTAGCACATTTGTATTGATTTCAGGGGATTGATAACGTTGATTGCTGAACCCTCTAATTTGGGTGTGTTTGATCAATGGGCACTAAACTGCCATTAGCTACTTGACCTGCACTCACAGCAGAGGTGGTAGTGGCAACTGTTGTCAATATTACATTCCACTTGTGGATATGGCCTGATACTGCTAATAGAGCCCTAGTTCATGTAGGGAGAATACCAGCTGTTGTGTGACAGCAGGCCAGTTTTACATTGTACCCTACCCCCCTGGACTGGCTTTACCTTTCCAACATCCTTGGCATGGCAGCATATCCCCATGCAAAGGTTGTTGGTGTAGTGTACTACTGTGCCCCAGGTTTCCTCTGAACAGCCCATGCCCCCATGCCGTGCCCCTTTACCCATGCCACTCCTTGAATATCATGACTTACATGCATTGTGTAGTAGGTATGTCCACCCCCCTGCTTACAATTAACATTTGTGCATTTTAATTCCCCATGCGACTTACCCTGCATCTGTGTTGTCTCCTGGTAGTCTGCGCTGTCCTGTCCTTGAATTCCTGGGACGATCTTCTCAGGGATGACGGCTGCCACCATCTCCTCCATGTGGTCCAGGGCCTCCTGGTGTGCTGGACTCCCACCTCCAGTCTGCAGTGCTGCCTTCTGGGTCCTGGACATCTTTTCCTTTGTCCTGCGCTTGCAGTCATGCCAGCGTTTCTTGCACTCGATGACTGTTCTCCATACTTCCGCCACACTGTTTATCTTGTCAAAAATTTGTTGCCATTATGCCTAACTCCTACTAATTGGCATTTTTGAGGTGACAAAAAGTTGGTGCTGGTCTTCCGTCACCTCTTTCACCAGTATTTCCTGCTCCTCTGCACTGAACCAACACTTCCTTTTCTTCTTCTCCCTCTCCTGGGTCTTGTCGCGGTTCTCCTAGCTGGTTCCTGGTCTGTTGTCATCTTCCTGGGGTCTGTCCAAGCATTTGGGATCCATTTTGGCTCTCCTTAGCATATTTTGCAGTGTTTGCGCTGCTTTTTAAAGCTATTGCATAAAAAAAAGGCGCGTATCCGGTTTGTGACATCGTAAACCAGCTCACAGTCATTTTCGCTGCGTTAACTTCGTTTTTCTTTACGATGTGACGCCTTGGTTTGAGTAAAAAAAAATGACTCACACCAGTGGTTTGCGCCGCCTTGCATCAAAGTATAACTTTGACACTCGAGCGGCGCAAAGAAATGGCGTTAGCTGGTGGTAAATTTTTTGACACAAAACTGCATCCAGTATTGTATCCAGTACACCTTTTCAATAACACAACACCGGTTATAATACAAGTTACTAATTGAGTTTGCACACTTTCAAAGCGAGTAGAAATGTTGGTGAATAAATCTCATGGGTCATGTTTCTGACTTATTACACTTACTCATGGGTAATCAGGGTGGTCCTTGTGCAGTATGCATAAGTCCCCTAACAAGTATTTCAAAATCCAGTCACTCCTTTAACATTTTGCCACACAACGTACTCTGTGACAGTGAGGTATATGTTCTGTCCATCACTATGTGTAGTGTGGGGACTATAATGCACTTGCCAGTCGGTGAACAGAACACCTACCACTTTCTGATGTCAGATAAAGGTGTTGAGCAGGCCATAAGAAAGTCCATGATTTCCTGAAGTAGGTGTCCGTGCACAGCCATTGAAAGGTTTATAGAATGGCAGCTCCACCTCAGTCAATTTCCCAGAAGTTTGATTTTGTATGATACAACATTAAGCAAGTAGGAAAACGCAGGTGTGGTTGAGATGAGCACTGAGGACAGTAAACATGACTCTCCAGTCTCTTTCCCTGCTTCATGCACACTTTACAATGACAACATGGTCAATCCTGTTTGGGTGTTTTATGAATGTCATCAGCAAAGTGTTGCTCCTGCAGCCTTGCCACGTACTCTAGAACATATGAAGTGGAGGCTGCTGCTTCTGTAGCAGTGAGACTTTCAATCACAAAGAACTGATTGTCAAGGAGAGACATGAGTCTTTCTGTGGTTCTTTGATGATAAAAAGCATACGCATTGTATGTTGCCATCTGTATCAGGTGGGAAACAGTTTCTTAATCCAAGTGAGAGTTTTATGATATTAATTGTATGGTTGAATAACCTGATAATTCTTACCACTCCACCCATGTACTTTCTGTAACAAAGTATACAAGTGGGCTTGTGAAATTCAGCTATGTGACCCCAAACCATGAAGGGGAAGTGCCCTCATCATAACTTGTAGCTACCACATACACATCATGCCTATCTGAGAACTTGACTACAAGCAGTTCGTTGGAACACAATTTAGTGGTTTGGAATTTCTGGAGCTTTTTGCAGACACGCTCTTGCAGGAACCTTTGCTGTGACAACAAACTGTACCATAGGCCACAGTGTCAGATGTTTAGAGCTCATTGAACAGTTCTGCTCTTGTACAGAAATTATCCATATAAATGTTATAACCTTTGTGAAGGAGTGACTGGACTAGCTCCAATTCATTCTTTTCTGTGACTTTTCTGTGCCCCTAGCGTGGGAGGGCAACCTACAGGGTTTAGAGTGCAGTCCATCCCTGTATCCACTCTCAAGCTGTACACATTGCCAGTAGAGCTCTCACACAGCATGTACAGCTTAATGCCATAGCGAGCTGCTTTGGCTCTCAATGTACTGCCTGAACATGTGCCACCCTTTGCATAGGATCAAAGACTCATTGATGGCTATATTCTTTCCAAGAGTATAAATCTGTGGAAATCAGATGAATGTTCCACAACAGGCCGATTTTTTAACAACCTGTCATGGTCTGGCAGATCCCAAGGCAATGCAGCAGAATTGTCATTGTAATGCACCATGTGCTGCAATAGTAACAAACAATCTCTGCTCATGTATGGTGCGAAGATGAGGGTTACTGAAACCGTGCTAGTAGACCAGTAAGACTGCAAGGTTGAGCATAAGGCCCAAAAATATCTTCAACTCGTCCAGCAAAGTGGGAGTTTACTGGCGTGCCCTGAAATGGGGACTTAAAGTGCCTCCATGCTACCCAAGAAATGCAAATTTGTTTGCTGAACAATTTTCTCAAGGAAGTCAAGATCCAAAAAGAGGTGGGCATAGTCAACTGGTAACAAGGTGGGCGTATCAACTTTACATGCAGCGTCGCTAGTGAAAGGGAGAATTTGAGGATGAAGAAATTGGGTGGCTGCCAAGAGAGCACTCTGGCTATGCTTACCTCTGGACGTGCCGGCTCTCTGTGGTGGTCTAACCTGCTACTGTTTTCCCACTGCACAGACTGTACTTGTGAATGGATAGGATGACTGTCATTGTTGTCTCCCTCAGAATTGTTGGAAAAGAAGTAGTCAGATGAGACTCCATCGACTGACAAATCACTTCCAAATTGCTGTCTCAGTATCTGCTGTCTCAGTCCCGTATACTGCCTCAGAGCTGTCCTCCATAACCTGAGTTAGGGTATTGAGCAGCACGCGATCTCGCTAAAGGCTAAAACCATCCTTCTAAAACATTATCTTATGTAGAAGGCAGATATGGTGTTTGTGAACTTTTGGTTGGTATCTAACAGTAAATAACATCAGTCACCTGACCTTGTCTTCTTCCCTCAATCACCAGGTTTTCCAAAAACACTAAAAATATCAAAAAAGACACAGCTTTACTTCACCCTCCCACATACCCATCATCACATCCTTTAGCACTGGTGGTGCTCCCTCCCATGACCTTCTCTTCGGAGTCCCACATTACTAAACAAGAGTGCCTCTCATCTCTCCAAAGCCCCTCTCTCATATACATTTAATTTGTTTTAAAGCACTGGTAATAACTGGCTTTACTGATCCACTCAGCTATCCAAACAAAATACAGCTCTGTTCTTTGCAGTAGGTATATTAACCCTCTGCGCTACTTTATGCCATTTAAACTTCCACTAGACAAAAGTCTGATCTTACTCTTTCTCTCTCTCTACAATGAACATAGTCACAAGAGTCATCTGTATTGCTGTCTAAAAGCTGAATACATATACCTGCACCCCCACCATGCTCAGTTTTGTCATCAATACTTTGACTGATAATGCTACATTGATATTTTTAATGATGTTATAAAAGATGTCATGAATGCTACATTATCTGGGGTAGTTAGCAATGCATGTAGAGGATGTGACTTATAGTTACCTTAGGCCGTGAGTTATAGTTACTTGAGATAACCATAACTTCTGAATATCTATTAGTTTGGGTGAGACAATTCGGAACATAACTATAAAGTCTCTGCAACATTTGGCTTTTCAAATGGATTTCTTGTTTTTTAAAATTCAATTTCCTAACTATAACATCCCTGTAACCTTTTTTTTCAATGAATTAGTGATTTTTTGTTTGGTGGGTATGTGATCATATTCCTGTGCATCAAGAATGGATCTCCAAAATCAGTGGGAAATGCACTCGGGGGAGTCCTTTTAGTAAGTTGTCCATCATCCTGGGAAAATGTCAGGAAGATGTTGCATACCACTAATGCGTATGGGGTGGGTCCACAAGGGCAGGGCTTCTAGGCCATTTTTCATACTTGAAGATTTTAAAAGGGAGAACACGATCTCTGTCTCAGCAGCAGATGACAAGAAAGAACCCACTTGTCACAGTCACTACATGAGATATTGGGCTTGAAAAAAGCAAGGATGAAAACACCTCCATCAAGGTTTACTGATAACTTTTCAAGATGGAAATGTAGAGGAAAACACTTGCTTTACCTGTGAGTGGGTGTGTGAGTGTCTTAGTAGGTTTATGAGTGGATACATGAGTCCCTGAGTGTGACTACAAAGATGTAAATCTCCACCAAACTAGGGTCCTTCCTGTTATCTATATGATGTAAGTGCTTCTTTGTTTTGTGGAAATGTCCTAACATTCCTCGGTTTTAAGAACACACTACCAGCAATCAGCGGGAAACGTACTGTGGGACCCATTGGTAAGCTGTCCATTATCCTAGCAAAGGCAGGAACACCTTTTCATACTACTAAGATGGACTGGACAGTGCTGGGCCAAGCAGGCAGAGCTTCTAGGTGATTTGCACATTTGCATACTTGTAGCTATTTAAGGGAAGAACCATGGACTCTGCTCTCACCAGGAGAGGACAAAAAAGAACCCACTGATAACAGTCTCTGTGAGCAGGGAAAGAGATGAAACCTCTTCTTCCAGTGGGCTGGAGCACTTTGACGTCTCCAGCCCACCAGAACACGAGTGTTTGTTTTTGCCTGGTGGGAGCTGTCAAAGCTTCCACCAATTGTCAAAGCTCCCACCAAGCAAAAGCAAACAGCTAAGTACCAGAAGGTGGGCAGCCAGGAACGTAGCATGAGCCGGCCCTTGGGGGTGGTGGTTTCCGGGGCCATGTATGGCTCCACAAGGGGGGCCGTGCAGCCTTCCTCCAATGTTTAATTTAGCCCCAGGGAGGTGGTGGTCCCCGGGGTGGGGGTTTCATGACTGACCTCCTTCATTACTTTATTTCAGCCACAGGGAGGTGGCAGTCCCTGGGACTGCAGGCAGACATGTGGCCCCCATTAACTTAAATTAATTGCCCTGGAGATTCACAGGGCTGCAGGGGTTGTGCAGCCCCCCCCCCCCCACATTAATTGCATGTTTAACCCCCTTTATTATTTTATTGCAGCCCCAGGGAGGTGGTGGTTCCCGGGCCTGGGGATGCAGACTCCGTGACGGTGTCCCTGGTGGGACCCATAGATCAAGGTTATGGGCTCAGGGTGACCCTACCCTGGCCACTTTTCTTTTTTTAATCATTTTTGTGAGACTCGGTTGAAGCCAAGTCCTAGAATGGCTGTCAACACATCCTTGTTGAAGTGTTTGGCAGCCAACCAGATATCAGCACTGGGACGGTTGGATCCATGAAGGATCTGCATACCTGGATATCTATATTTTTAAAACTCTAATATCTCAAAAACTGCTGAACAGATCTACACCAAATCATGAAAAGCAGGCTTTCTTTGCCAAGAGCTAGCTTTCTGCCAAATTTGTGGTAATTCCATCCAGCGGTTCGGGTTGTAGATGTGTTCAAAATCCGTATTGGAAAATGCATGGGGAAAATGCATTTTGGGACACGCCCTTTTTCTCGGCCCCTGCTTAATGGAACACCCTGAAGCTTTCAAGACAGCAGATAAACCAACTGAAGTATAAGTTTAGGTATAGTTAAGTATAAGTTTTTAAATTTTAGTGAAGATTAGTCAAACAGCACCAAAATTATTGGCAGAACAAAAAACACTGTTCCTTTGTAACTAGGTCCTAACAATAACTACCTACTGGCGACCACCACTAAGTTTTATATAAAGTTATGTATTTATATATTTATAGACAGATAGATAGATTGATAGATAGCATACATACAATTTGTATATAGAGAGATTTCTCCCCTCTTGCTCTCTCTCTCTTTCTCTCTGTCTCTCTCTAGATATATATACATATATATATGTTCACTTTAAAAAAACAAAGTTTACAGGAATGTTATAGATAGGTTTTGAATTTACCCGCACAAAAACCGTAGAAATTCAGAAGTTAGAGTTAGAGTTATTTCAAGCAACTATAACTTGCGCCCTAAGGTAACTAAAACTTGCACCCCTGCCATGCACAATATTTTCTTCAATAATTTGACTGCTAATATTGCATTTATATTTTCAATAATGTTATAGAAGTTGTCATGAGTGCTGTAATATCGGGGATAATTAGCAGTGCATGCCAAGGTGTGAGTTGTAATTATATTAGGGAGCAAGTTTCTAATTTAGTTTTTTAATTCTATTTCCTAACTATAACGTCCATGTAACCTTTGGTTTATTTGATGAATTTCTGTCTTTTTTTTAATGTAAAGTGATTTTAATTACTATACATTGATCCAACCACTGCTGTGCATGTCCATTGGGTGTGTGCTGCAAGGGTTGGCTGCATAGCTTGACTTGTGGCCAGGCCCAGCAGCCAACCCCCTAGAACCACCCATCACTGTGCCATGCATGGCAGGGGTTGGCCACAGGCCCTGTCTCTCTTGCTGTGAGAATAGGTGTGAGATGGTGTCTCTGGGTGTGAGAGTGGGTGTGACAGTGTCTGTCAGAGTGGGTGTGAATGGGTCTATGTGGGTGTGATAGTGGGTGTGAGAGTGTCTGTCTGGGTGTGGGTTTAGGTATGAGAGGGAGGCCCTGGGTGTGAAAACGGGTGTAAGAGTGTGTGTGTGAGTGTCTGCGTAGGTCTGTGAGTGGGTGTGTGACAGTCTGAATGGGTCTGTAAGTGGGAATGTAAGTATCTAAGTGGATCTGCGAGTGGGTGCATGAGTGTCTAAGTGGGCCTGTGAGTGGGTGTGTCAGTGTCTGAATGGGTCTGTGAGTGGGTGTGTCAGTGTCTGAATGGGTCTGGTACTTGGTGCATGAGTATCTGAGTGGGTGCATGAGTGTCTGTGTTTTACTTTTAACCCCTGGAGGGCGAATTGCACCACTCTGGGGGACCCTAACAAATTTATTTAAAAAATAATGTCCCCACGGAGGTAGCTCACTTCCATGCGGGTTGATCCTCGGGTGAATTACCGGTGCCTAATGGCATTTCCTGGCCGTGGATTGCAGCACGGCAGCAAACCACAGCCAGGAAACCCTTTCAGAAAGGTCTAGTTTGAAAGAGGGAGACTCTACCCTCCAGAGGCTGTGATAATCATAAGCACATTTAGTAAGTCACAATTCAACAAAGACACAACATAGCTCTTACATATGTAGTGAACAATTCACATAGGATCAAGCTGTGAAAGTCAACAACATTTCAATCCTTTTTAGGGACGAGCCTGCGTTGCATGCGCTCGCTCATGCGTATCGCAGCGAGACGCTTTAGTGTTTAGAAAAGGGATCGGAGCCCTGTCGACCTCACGTCAGTGTGTTTCATTGGTTCGTGGGCTTGCCTAGTAAAATCTGCTTGCTTTCATTAGTGGAAGGCATGTACACGTCATGCCTTTTCGGGTGGCTAGCCCTCCTCGAGCGCAGCAACCAAGTACAGAAAACATGCGAGGCTCGCTGTTTTCTGTCGGATCGTGGACTACTGTTTCTCTATTTTCCTAGCGCGATTTCGCTTGGCAGAAGTCAATCGCTTTACACAGTTAATTTAACTTTTTCGGGTTACGTACATAAAAGCACTTTTGCCGATAGATGAAAAGTCGGGTTAGGAGTTTACAATGCGATCAGCTCTAAGATGAGCAAACGTGCGACCCGTTGCATAGAAAATGCTTGTTTAAATAGTGGGATCATCATAAGGACTAAAGTAAAGATAAGCCTGAGGGTGCTAGGCATAGAAATGAAAACATATGGAGGGGAAAAAGGGGGAAGGAAAGGGGGGTACAAAAGGGGGAAAAACACTACATAATAAATGCAGTTAAAATCAACAAACATCATGAAATCATAGGTTCAAAAGTGGTGCAAAAGTGTTAAATGAGTAAAAAAACACCAAAAATGCAATACTCAAATTGTGAAAAAACCCATGTGCAAAATCATGTTGCAAAATCTATTAAAAGATGTATACCTCAACATGGTAGGGAAAAGGCACAAATAGATGAAAACGAGCACTGAATGATAAAGGAACTGCTAAGCACTGTGACATAAAAGGGGAAAAAAGAAAAATATGTACAACTACTTGTTATAAGGATAATGTACTTAGATCAAAAACCGTACAGCACTCACCATAATAGTAGAGCGTGATCAATATCCAAAATGGGAGGAAGGACTGCAGTGAAAATAGGACCGTCAGACCAGGGCACAACCCGGGGGAATAAAGGGCCCAGTGACCAAACTGTATATCAAAAAGGACATGGTGTACTATTGGAAAAAGCAGTGCACTTGTAAATGTCAAAGTCGGGCAATGCCGGTATACACAGGCTGGTTGTTCATAGCAAACACCAGTTGTGCATGTGCTCTCTGAATAAAGTATGGATAGTGAAAAAGGACAACTGAAGAGAAACCGACTAGAACCACTATGGCTGCCACATTGGAGGTGAAAAAAATTTAATCTATTGAAAACCAATGAAAATAGTAAACATTAATCAATTAAGAAGAGGTTAAGAGAATGAAATGGGAAAGAGGAAAGGAGAAAACAAACCTAAAAGGTGGGGGTCAGTGTTAGGGATTCCCAACCAATTCCTTCCAATGCCAAAAGTAATTATATAATCAGAATACACCACAACATATCATGAAAAAACAAAGAAAAAATGTAACTAAGAGAAATCAACTAAAAAAAAACTAAATTATAATTCATAAACATGATGAAACATCTCTAGAGGATGGAAAAAAATAATAAGAAAACAATGAAAAAAAGGTTGGAAAAATATCAAATCACATATATATTGCGGTGTTCGTAGTCAATTGGAACATGATCTCAAGAAATGGGAGGAACAACTGGCCGATATAGAATATCCTGAATCCCTTATGAAGGAAGCACAAAGAGATCATCTTCACTTGCGTTGGGAAGTAAGTAGGAGTTGGTAGACATTGAATAAGCTAACACTTAGATCTTACCGTCAGAGAATCCACAGGGAGGGGGATAAATCCAGTAGGTTGCTGGTATGGCTCCTGAAGCGAGAGGTGGAATAACCCCCTATTTTGCATATTAGAAACTCTGCAGGCATGCCTGTCACCAACCATAGGATCTTAAACTTGTTGACAGAGCATCTGAAACATTGTTGCGGTCTGCCAGTTGGTGTCTGGAAAGTCTATACAAGGGTTTTTGCAGTGATTGCAGCTTCTACAGTTGGACCCTCAGTGCAGGAAAGAATTGGATAGCGATATCACTATAGAGGATGGGGGTTTGACGGTTACAGCATTACCTAAATCCAAGACCCAAGTGGGGGATGCATACCCTGTTGAGCTCTTTCAGACATACTCCTCCCTCCTTCGGGAGAAATTACTGATTTTGTTGGAGGAAGCATATGTGCTGGGTAGTTTCCCAGAGTCGATGTGGCAGGGTATGGTCTGTCTCATGCTCAAGCCTAGGGGTGACTCGAGTGACCCCTCTTCCTACTTGTCACTCATGATGTTGAACAGTTATGTCAAAATTATTTGCAAGATATTAGCTACTAGGCTGTGTTGTTTGGGGATTGTTTCATGAAGACTAATGCAGCTTTATACCAGCCTGAAGCACAACTGGTAACTTTGGCCGTTTAGCACATGTTCTGCATGAAACTATGGACGTGGCACAAGAATTGGTGCTAGTATCGTTGAACCTTGAAAAGGCCTTTGATACTGTTGAATGGAGCTACCTCATCGCTGTGTTGAGTGGAATGGGGTTTTGACCCAAATTCTGTGTCTGGGTTTGCCTACTTTATACTGAACCCATAGTACGGGTTCGGGTGGGGAAAAAACTTTCAGATTCTTGGGTGTTCTGCAGGGAAACTAGACAGCGGTTTCCCATTTCGGTGCTCCTCTTCACCTTAGCAGTGGAGCTGTTGACCTTGTTGTTGCGTGGGGAGCTGACCCCTTGGGGGATTCAGTGGGTCTTGCCACTCACAACATCTGTCTATATGCTGATGATGTGCTGGTGTACCTTTGGGCACAGGGGGACTTGGTTCCTCTATTGTTGCAGCAGTTGAGGGATTTTGGGGCCATCTCTAGCTTACAAGTGAATCTATAAAAGTCACTCCAGTTTCCACTGAGTGCGATTCGTCGAAGACTGCTGCATTATTTGCCTGTAATGGGGCTCTGCTGGGAATTAGAAAGCTTCCAGTATTTGTGCATTTGGGTTGTCCACACCACAGCGGCCCATGAGATACTCAAAGTGGAAAGAGTTGTTTTGGGCCTGGAGTGCTCAGTTTTGTTTTGGAACAGGCTGCCACTTTCTGTGATGGTCAGAGCAGCCTTTGCTAAGATGATGTTCCTCCTACACTTTCTCTATCTGGTGCAAAACTCATTGTTTCAGTTGGCCCCTTGGTTATTTAATCAATTGGATAGCTTGCTGATTTCTCTGGTTTGGGCTAGGCTTGCAGCAAGGTGTCCCTGTCTATGCTGCAGAGGGATTTGGAAGACGATGAGTTAGCAATATTCGGCTATATTACTATGCTACACACTTAGCTCATGCTGCAAAGTGGTTGGCTGAGTCGGACACATGGGAAAAGTGACTTTTTGAGGGCATGCTGGACACAGATACATTAGTGCAACTTCTGATGAAAGGTGGCTTTTCGGAGGAAGCAATCCCTTTCATGGTATATAATACTGCACATATCTGGGAACAGGCCATTAAGAAGGTGTTTCATCATGCTCCATTTAACAGGGGACTGAAGGTGTGAGACCTCACTCCCTTTCATGATATTGACACTGACATGTCTATGGACTGCAGGAGGATGTCTTGTTGCAGGAGAGTTATTCCCTAAAGAGGTGTTCTTATCCTTTCAGGAGAAACAAGACATGTTTGGTTTGGGCCTGGGCCAATTCCTACAATATGCAAAGCTAAAAAGTGTTGCACAGGAGGTTTGGAGAGACTTCGCATCCCCCCCCTTCCTCTAAGGTGCTGAATGGGCTGTCTGGATGGGAGACACTTAATCACCCTATTTTATTGGACTCTTAGGGAAGACATGGCTGGTACAACCTACACAGAGCACCGGGCATGGGAGCGGAGTTGGGGAAACCAGTGGCGGACATCGAGTGGGATAGGGCGTTGTCATTGCTGCGCATTGTCTCATGCAATAATAGATTTAAGTTCCCACCCTTTAATTTTGTGCACCGTTTTTATGTCGTACCTACTCATCTTAACAAGAATGATCCAGCTAGGTGGGCTGGGTGCACTTGCTGCAGTGAAAGAGATGCCTCCTTCCTACATCTATCATTGTCCTGTGGGGGGGTAATAGCTGTCTTGGTGGGAGGTGATTCCCAAGATTATGGAGGCTATAGGTTTGGGTATCACACTGACACCATTGACATGCATACTTGGGGTGGTGGTGCAGTCCAGGGGGTGGAAAACCCCATACAAATTAGCACAGTTGGCTCTTGTGTTGGCTAAACACAGGGTGACCATAGGCTGGATGAGTTCTAGGAACACCTCAGTTGAATACTGGATGCGGGATCTTCTGGAGTGGAGAGTGGCAGAAGAACAACATATACGCAGTTGGTACGTAAGGATGAGGGTACACCTCTGATTTGATGCGATGGGGACAACTGTTGGAGCAATTCACTGATGCTGGTGAGTTAAGCTCTGAGATGAGTACTGATGCTGAAGATTAACAGAGGGGGTCAACTTATGAGTACAATTATTATGGTGATCAACTGTGTTTATTTTGAAATTCTGGTATGCAAAGACGGTATGTGATTTGGTGACATTATGGCACTATCATGTGTTGGGAACTGCTTTAATGCTCCTCTTGTTAAGCTAATGTTGATATATGCTTCTGTCTTTGCAAGTACCTCTCCTGGGAGGATCAAGCTAATGGGTCTCACATGTTTTGCACTTTATTGTTTTTATTTGGTTTCATTTTTAAAAACTCAATAAAAAGAGTTCATAAAAACATCACACATATAATAATAGAACAGAATTCCAGCAGGACATGTAGCATCAACTAACAGAGAGACACAATATTAAAAGCTTGCCAAGTCCATATTTAGTCATAATAAAAGCGACATGCAATGAACCTATAATAAGGAAGTCCAGTCCTCCATTCTGTTCAGACCCCTGTGTAAGCTGTTAGTGTTAGGAATCCATTTAAGTTAAAACAGGATATACGTAATTGTAAGCAGGAGCAGCCATACCCATATTTGCTTGAAGACTTCCATACAAATAGAATTTACTCAAACCATTCTTTCAGCCGTTCATGGGACAAAATTAACAAAACTAATAGCATTGTTACTTTTTTGTTATGTCAGAAGACCCCCTGACAACTCTGGCCCACTTGAAGACCCTAATTCTGGTTCCCCAAAACAAAACAGCACCTTTTTAGAGAGAGGCCAACCCAGACCCCCAAAGAGAGCAACAGAAGGAGGCCAAAGATGGTTTAGTACACTGGCGACTGACAAGTTCGGAGAAAATACTATCAATGGTGACTCCACATACTGTTTATAAACCACTGCCTGGTATTTCTGCCACAATGGCTGTGACATCGTGTAATTTGCAGACTATTCCTCTTTTAATCTTTCAAAACATTCCCTTTCATCAGCAGAAATTCAACTTCTTAGTTGTGGTCTATCCTTGGCCCCCACTACTTATCCTGATTTTTTAAATTTAGAGACAGAATTACTCAATTTTTTAGGGAAGATCAAACTTCATATAAACTTCAGTAATAATCCACATGATCCCAGTATTGCTAATATAGACCTTCATCCACCGTCCACTTGTTTTCCTCCCACTTATGCCAGAGGTACATCCTTTTGGGAGATTAGTACTAAAAGATTTTTCCAACCTTGAACATCAACATAGGTTTATTCCATACAACATTACTAAAGAAGTGAAGTGTGCTCTTTCTGATATTAAGCTCAGATAGTCTTGTAATATGAAGCCTGCTGACAAGGGTGGTGACATTGTTATTCAGGATTTAGATCAACGCAGGCTTGAGATCCTAAGACAACCTGGGAATAGTACACACTACCTTAAAGTCAATACTGATTCTGCCCAAAAACTACAGGACCTTTTTAAAAAAAAATCCTGGTAAAGTGTAAAAATTAAGGATTTTTGAGTCCCAATGAATTTGCGGCTGTCAATATCAAGACACCTCGGACCCCAGTCATATATAAACTTCCCAAGTTACACCAGAATCAATAACATTATCACAGGGATTCTACTTTTGCAAAACTATGTCATAGACAACAGAACTTCAGAATGCAGGATTGTGCTACTTCTGCTATATTAGTACTGTCAAACCAAAATACCTAGCTAACTCACAGTGAATTACTTGCACTCCTAGCCTCACAGAGTGGCATCCCAAAAAGCACAACACTCTAGCCCCCTCTCAGGGAATAGTGGTGAAACAGGTCAGTCCTTTTCATACATTATCTAAGTCATCCATATTCATAGCAACAGTAAAAATGACACAAAGCAAGTACACAATATATTTATTGTGATTAACGTAGTCCATTATGAGGCAAATTAGATCTGATTACAATACTGGGAATAATTATAAAAATCAGAATAGCAATTAGAAAACTGTATGAAATAAAATAGTGCCACCATAATGTAAATCATAATGGCCTAAACACATCCTCTTATGGTATGGAGAGGAAGACTATTATTACCATTAGTGATTTCAGCGAGCAGACAACCCATACCCCTGTTTGCATAGTCAAGTGGTCCTGATAGGGAAGTGTAAACCTAGTTTACACAGGATTCATGCCCCAGAGGGTATCTGTTCCACAGAAGGCCAGCTCTGCTAGAATCCTCCTCTCTGAAGCAAACACTATAAGATCTAATTTATAACACTATCTTGATACAGTAAAAAGCTACTGTGATATGTCTGTAGGAGCCTGTGACTGATTGCAGGACGGACAGAAAACAACACCTGGCTCTTGTTGTGCCCGCTGAGCAGTCAGAGAATGTAAAGACAGAATCCCCGGAAAGTGGCTGCACAAACAAGTGACATTAGAGTGTACTTCAAAACAATGACACGAAAGAAAAATGTGCAATGTACGACAATGCAGAGCAGAAGCGTAACCACTAGAGTGCTAGGAAATGAGGCATAACTATAGTGAGTCCATGAATGTGCCTCATGACAACATCCTCCCGGGAGACCCATCATATCTGGCTGTGTGTTCATTTTTTTACCTTTAGGAAGGTATGTCATTTTTTTAAGGACATCGTTCCCCTACAAACATGGTATGTAAGAGATAGAATGGACTAAGTAAATCAGACTGAACATTTGCCTTTTGATTCTAGTGACTATTTGTTATGTGCTATGGATATTGATTCCCCTATATACCAATGTTCCACAGCAAGATGGTATTTTAGTTATACAGACAATACTTGAAGAAAGAGCATGTTCCCATTTGGTACCTACAATATAATAGCATTTCTGACTCTAGCACTGGCCCATAGCTTCTTTGAGTTTGATTGTGATTTTTATCAGCAACTCAAAGGCACATCTTTCGGAGCAGTTTTTCCTCCCAATGTGGCTATACTGTTTATGGATAATTTAAAGAATGGGGCTATTCTCTTTAACATAAACCCTTTCCGCAACCATATTGTTATCTGGAAATGGTATATTCACAACATATTTTTGATGTGGCATGGATTTATTGGTGATTTGTTAGCATTTCAAGAGTGGCTTGCTTTCAATTGTAAGGGCCTCAGGTTTACTCTCACACACAGCAAGGAGGAGATCCTCTTCCTTGATCTCATGGTGAGACGCAAGGATGGAGTAATCTTTACATTGTTATACAGGAAACCTACAGAAAGAAACACATATTGGCCTATACGAGTCATCACCGAAGAGTGCTTAGAGACTTGCTCCCTAATTCCCAGTTTTTACAGATTAGGAGAAATTGATTCTCCAATGAAGATTTGTTTTGAGGCAGCCATGTTAATGAACAAACTTATTATCAGGAAGTACCTTCAGACAGTAGTAAGAAGATCAATGAAGAGAGCCTGGTATTGCCCTAGAGATGCTCTTTTGACACATAAAGTAAAGACTAATAGTGACAGATTAGTTTGTGTCACCACTGTCTCTGCCATCCCCATCTTGGTTAAAAAAAGTATTTTGAAACATTGGGGTGTTTGAATGCTGTTGAGGTTACGTTTATACATCACCACTCTTTACATTTAATAAAAATCGCAGCCTCAAGGATCCCCTATTTAGGGCTGGCATTTCTCCCATTAGGCTCGAAAAACCCTCTTTGATCATTGGGCATTTGCCCCTTTGACTGGTCATTTCAAATGTGGCAATTGTAGTGTCTGTGATTTGACTTTTGATACCAAAGAATTTGTTCAAAATAATGTAAAGATGACCTTACAACTATTCTTGAACTGCAATAGTAGCAATGTGATTTATGCTATTTTCTGCCGCTGTAACCGAGTGTATCTAGGTAGAACGACACAAAAAGTCTGCATCCGGATTTGCCAACACAAAAGCTGACTGTGATGTAATGTTACCAAGGCTCCTCTTCTTGAACACCTCTCGGGATTTGGACATAGCTAGAATGACCTTCACTGCAAGTTATTTCTGTTGTGAGACCACCAACAAGAAGAAGTGATATTTCGAACACTCTCAATAAAGAAAACTGAAATGGATTCTTTGCACTAACAGCTTACACACGAGTCTGAACAGAATGGAAGACTGGACTTCCTTATTAAAAGATCATTGCATCGATTATGACACTTTCATTTATGACTACATATGAACTTGGCAGGTTCTCAATATTGTGTTTCTCATTTGGTTGATGCTCTGTGTCTTGCTGGATTTTGTCTTCATATTATATGTATATGATTTAAATGTTTTTTCCAAAAATATATTTCATTGTTTCAGTATGATTTTTATCCATCGTCTAGCTATATTTCATTATGTTTATGCATTATATATTTTTGTTTTTTTGTATTTGATTTCTCTTATATTTATTCTTTGGTTTTTCATGATAAACTGTGGTATAGTTTGATTACTTGCTTAGTTTTGTCATTGCAAGCACTACACTAGCTTCCGGTGGAGCAACTTGAGCAATTTAAGGCCCTCTGAATTTTACACAGGGCATTTCACAGTAGGGTCATCCTTTGTTAAGATCTTTGGCTTATCTCTACATCACTTGCAGGCCTCTTAGATCTTCACCGACATACTTGCTGAAAGTTTCTAAAATTCACAGGCCCCGGTGGGGAGGCCGTTCTATGGCTTTCCTGGCACTCAAATTATGGAACTCTCTTCCTTTAGAGTTACAACAAATTGACAATGAACTATCTTTCCTCAAGCCTTTGAAAACCTGGCTGTTTAGGTATTAGTCCTTTGGTGTGGCTGCCAACCTGCAATCTCTGTTTAACACTGAGAGGCCTGCGCTATATAAGATTTCCTAACTTTAATTGGATTAAAGGAATTAGGGGGCATATTTATACTCCGTTTGCGCCGAATTTGCATCGTTTTTTTCGACGCAAATTTGACGCAAAACTAACTCCATATTTATACTTTGGCGTTAGACGCATCTAGCGCCAAAGTTCATGGAGTTAGCGTCATTTTTTTGCGTGAACACCTTCCTTGCGTTAATGATATGCAAGGTAGGTGTTCCCGTCTTAAAAAATGACTCCGATGCATATGCGTCGGATTTATACTCCCGGGCAAAAATGACGCCCGGGAGTGGGCGGGACTAAAAAACCTGCATTTGCGCCAGATTTTAGCGCCTGGGTCAGGGCAGGCGTTAAGGGACCTGTGGGCTCAGAATGAGCCAAGAGGTGCCCTCCCCTGCCCCCAGGGACACCCCCTGCCACCCTTGCCCACCCCAGGAGGACACCCAAGGATGGAGGGACCCATCCCAGGGAAGAAAAGGTAAGTTGTGGTAAGTATTTTTTGTAATTTTTTTTTTTGGCATAGGGGGGCCTGATTTGTGCCCCCCTACATGCCACTGTGCCCAATGACCATGCCCAGGGGACATAAGTCCCCTGGGCATGGCCATTGGGCAAGGGGGCATGACTCCTGTCTTTGCTAAGACAGGAGTCATGTTAATGGCCTTCTGGGCGCCAACAAAAAATGGCGCAAATCGGGTTAAGACGATTTTTTTGCCTCAGCCTGACTTGCCCCATTTTTGGACGCCCAAACGCCATTTTTCCCTACGCCGGCGTTGCCTGGTGTACGTGTTTTTTTTTCACGCACACCAGGCAGCGCCGGTCGGCTAACGCCAGCTAACGCCATTCAATAAATACGGCGCCCGCATGGCGCTTCAGAATGGCGTTAGCCGGCGCTAATTTTTTTGGCGCAAAACGGCGTTAGCGCAGTTTTGCGTCAAAAAGTATAAATATGGCCCTAGGTTTGTTTATCTTCTTTCCTCCTTCCCGTTTCATTCTCTCACCCTCTTCCTAATTGATTTATGTATTGTATCTTCATTGGTTTTCAATAGACCGATTCCATTTTATTCACTTCCAATATGGAGGTCATATTGGTTCTATTCGATTTCCCTTCAGTTGCCTTTTTTCATTATCCATACTCTATGTACAGATCACACACGGAACCAGTGTTTGCTTTGAACAATCAGCCTGTGTATATCGGCATTGCCCGAATTCCACATTTGCAAGTGCAACGCTTTTTTCCATCAGTTCACCAGATCCTTTTTGATATACAGTTTGGTCACTGGGCACTCGGGTCCTTTAGTCCCCCAGCTCGTGGCCTGGCCAACAGTGCTATTTCACCACAGTCCTTCCTTCCATTTTGTATATGGATCACACTCTACTATTATGGTGAATGCAGAACCGTTTTTGATGTAAGTACATTATCCTTATAACAATTAGTTGTACGTATTTTTATCTTTTTCCCTTCTATGTTATAGCACACAGCAGTTTCGGTATCAATCACTGCTCATTGTCATTTTGCATCTATCAGTGTCATTTTCCTACTATGTTGAGATATGCATTTTAATAGATATACCAACATCATTTTGCACAAAATATTTTTCACGTTCTCTTTTGCAATCCTGTTCATATGAGCGTGCCTTACAGTGCGCTGATGTCACAGATGGGTGGGAGTGGGATGGGGAGAGATGCAGAAGTGCTTCTGCATTTCCCCCTGGAGGCAAACAACTTTTAACCTCTTCCTGGTGACACCCAATGGTCATCAGAGACACCAGAAATGGTTTGCATGTGATGACCTCTGGCTGTAACACACACCAATAGGGTTAAGAGCAACAGAGTAGTGGTCTATTTCTGATCTTAGAACCATGTTACCCCTTCAATCAGCTATTGACTGTATCTTTGCCTTTGACCATGTACAGCGCTCCTCTGCCTATTTCAATGCAAATATCATGTACATATGTAAATAAATGAATGCAAATAAATTCACAGTCAAACAGTACTAGTATATTTAAGGAATGCTCTCTCTTACTATTTTTACATATGTATTCTGATTTAGAGGGTAGCATGGCAGAACATATGTCCCATCAACATGTCCAATGTATTGCACATATCCAAATAAGCAATTGCACAGAATTGCATTTTTGTATTAGTAACTCAGCAGGAGTACTTGGGAAGGCAAAGGAAGAATGCATTCTTGCATACAGAAAGTTTCTAATACCCTTAAGAAGGCACCCTGGGATATCCACGACCAACTGCTACTGCTCCTTCGCAGCTTCCATATGCTAAATCGTGAGATGCACAAAACCTTTATGTCTGTCTAATTGCTCCTCTGCCTTTTGGATTTCGCCACTGCCTAGTACAGGGTTTAAACCATTCATGACACTTAGAATTACCTCTTCGCTCAACATATACCGAACATGAACCTCCTGATCAGCTTGCTCGATTCACTCTGTCTGAAAATCCCCTATGTCCTTTTCCTCCTCTTTTGGGCTGCATGCATCTATGTCCTCCTCTCTATGGCATGGAATGCTGCCATTCTAAGCATCGCAGTGCAGTTTGGGCCTTCTTTTATACTTTGTACCTGGTTACCACTTGATTCCAATTGATGGTTATATATTCGTTATTTGTGAATGTACATGTAAATTGTGAATTACTATTTGATATTCACAATTTGCGTATCTCCAGTTGGAATTGCAATTTTTAGCAAATTCAGTTTGTGCCTCTGTGTGCATCAAAACGTTTCTTTTTAGCGATCATAGTACGGTTTGCAACTGATTTGCCACTCTCAATGTTTTCATACATCTGACCCATAATTTCCATTTGAGCAAAAAAAATCGTGAGCTGCTTCAAATCAGCCTTGGCCTGCAGGTCATGAGTTTGAATTTGTGGGTGGGTCAGCACGGCCTTTCATTGTTGTTTTGTGAAGATGTTAATTTGAGTATCATTTGAATAGATAATGGTATCAACTACTATCTACAGAGCTTTTGACTCGAGAATTGGGTGATGTGTTAAAAGCAGGTTTTGCTGAACCAAATTGTGGCATCTGGTCCTGGAGTCACGCCACTTGAGGTTTTTGATGTTGTTCATGCTCTAGGGGCGCTTGTAGTCCTTTTGGCTCAGTATCTTACAGATGCTTGCTTTTAAGCATATGGTCCGAACATAGTTCTAAATTCCAACAGGTCCACTAAGGCTTTTATACTTTCGAGGAAGATAAAATGAGCACTATTTGGGTGGGTAGAATATTCCACACCTGTCACTGCGAAAATATTGTGTTGGCTGTCAATGTACACTTTATAAACAGATGTAATGTTATTGATCGCCTTACCATGCTGTATCATTATTTTCTTAACTGTATTTGTTTACATACTTACACCTCCACCATCAATATATTTAATTCAATCATTATCTGTTTCTATTGCTCTCTTAAGACTGCTACCATATCCACATAAATCAAAAATGCAGGAGGTATCCGGGCACAATTCTGCTGTGCTTACACATTCAGGACCTTATGCCTCATTTTGTGACAATGCAGTATGGCGGCCCTGGTGTTTATTACTGTCACAAAGGTGTCAGTAGCTGCTGTAGAGAGAGCCTGACCACTTGAAGGCCAGAAAAGGCACTTCGACTCCTAAATACTCAGCCAGATGTTGCTTGTCTTAGTGGGTGCTACAAGAAAGGTCTCATAATGGGCCCTGATTAATGAAAAGATACAAGGAGATTGAGTCTGAGGTTTTCTTTCTCTATGGTCTGAGGCAGGCAGCTTGGACAGTATTGGTACTAAAACGGCAATGGGCAGCCACAGCTCCCAAGGGCTGGCACTGCAAGGTGGAGAGCCCGTCTGTAGTGTGATTTGATCTGTGTTAGAAATGGGGTTTCTGGCTGGCTAGGGTATGCACCTCAGCCAGGCAGAACTTACCCACTCTAGTCAGGGCAAGGGAGTTACACGTCCAAGATAACCCCTGCTCACCCCCTTGGTAGCTTGGCACGAGCAGTCAGGCTTAACCCGGAGGCAATGCGTAAAGCGTTTGCACAACACACACATACATGTGACGCAATATTCCCACCACACAGGAAACACAACACTAGATTATATGAAAATACACTGTATTGTACACCACGTAATTATTAGACCAACATCACATAACAGTACTATCCTGCTACCTTAGCAGTTGTCAGAACGTTACACATTAGTTACTCTGCAAACTAGCAGTAGTCACACATAACACACAGGTTACTCAGTATTCTGCAACATAAGCAGTAGTCAGGAAACACGTTATCACATTAGCACACTTGTCATAAGAATATCATAAAACGCCCATAGTAGGAACATTAGAAAACCTATGGCAAGTTAAGCAAACATATTAGCAAGTCATGCCCATAAAAGGAACATGTGCACACATATGTAAACACATCATAGGACAGGCAGGCAATATAACATAATTACAAAGTCTGTAAAAAGAACTTTAAATCAACGTTACATTAGTCCGTTTTAAAGTACCTGAAAAATGATGAAAAGGCACCTCCAGTGCCTAAAACGAATAATGGGGCGGCACTTCCAGTGCCTAAACAACCAATGGGGCCCCCGGCGCTCCTCTGCGCAAAACGGGGGCCTCCTGTGCATATTTGGGCCAAAGAGGGGCGGCACGCGCCCTCTCAGCGTTCCTGACGGGCCCCTCCTGGGACCCGTAATCACTGGGGGCCCCCCGGGCCTCCACCGGCCCTCCTGTGGGGGGCCAAGGTCAGGGAAATCCTGAGGATCTGGAGGGGGGCGCCACGCACCCCCTCCACTCTGCGAACAGGCCCCTCTGGGGGCCCGCAAACTCCTGGGGTCTCCCGGGGCCTCCGCTGGCCCTTTCAGAGGGGAGACCCCTTCACAATTGCCCTGGGCCCACGAGGGGGCCCACCAGAAAGCCGGCGGCACGGGCGAGCCTCCGATGAGGCTGCTGCCCCGCCCGCACGCGCCGAGAGAGCCCTCCGGGGCTGGAGCAGGTGAGGGAGAGGCGTCCTCCTCTCCCTCCTGCTCGCACACAACGCCGGCACCCGGTCGGGCCGGCCGGTGCCCCGGGGGCGCTCCTCGGAGCGATCCCTACCCCGGGGGCACCGCTAGGAGCAGGCTTGCTCCTTGTCACGTCCCAGGTGGATTTCTTGTGCCCCGGGGGCACGGAACGGAGCGCGATCCTCGCGCTTTACAGAATTAAGTTCCCCGGGCTGCGGCGGTGATTTCCTCTCAGCAGAAACGCGCTCCAGGAAGCGCAAGGGCACAATTTAAAAGCCAGGGCTGCGGCGGTGATTTCTTTTAGGAAAAGAAAAGCGCTTTCCAAGCGCTATAGTGCATCAGCAGCCCAGCACTTAAAAGAATGCCTGTTTCTCCTCCAGCATCCTGTCAAAGATGTAGAAGATCGTTGCAGGGGTCAGGGGCCACAGCACCCTGCCCCTGGGAACAACTTAACAAGAGGGAGCACAGGGCTGGTGGGCTCAGCTACAGGCCAGCACAAAGGGTGCAGATGGTGGCAGTTCCTCCTAGTGACCAGGCAGGTCACAGGTCAGCACAGCAGCAGCAGTCCATGGCGGTTTCCTGGTGAGTCCATTCATCAGCGTTCTGTGTCCAGTTCCAAGTTCCAAGAATGTTCAAATTGTGGGGAAAATTCCCCTGTACTTATAGTCCATTTTTACAGTGTTTTACAATGCCAGGGAGAGGAGGTTCCAGCCAGTTACAACTGGTTCTGGGAGTGTCCCCTCTCTCCTTTCAGCACAGGCTCCAAACATCAGTGGGGGGTTAACGACCCTATTGTGTGAGGCCAGGGCACAGCCTTTACAAATGTAGGTGTGCCCCGCCTCTCCCTTCTCTCAGCCCAGGAAGACTATTCAGTATGCAGATGCACCTCGGTGACACCTCCACCCTTCCTGTGTACAGGCTGTCTGAAAAGTATGCACAAAGCCCCAACTGTCACTCTGCCCAGACGTGGATTGGAGTCAAGCTGCAAAACACCAGAATCATAAGCACAGATAAATGCGCACTTTCTAGAAGTGACATTTCTGTGATAGTAATAAAAAATACACCCACACCAGTAAGCAGTATTTATTATCACCATCACACCCATACCAAACACGCCTACGCTACCCCTCATAAATCAGACAATACCCTTTACACATAAGGCAGGGCATTTCTAATGCAATCCTATGAGAAGGCAGCACTCACAGCAGTGAGACACCAAGTTAGGCTGTTTGTCACTACCAGGACAGGCCATGCAATATGGCACATGTCCTGCCTTTCTACATACATGGCACCCTGCCCATAGGGCTAGCTAGGGCGTACTTTAGGGGTGACTTACATGTAGTAAAAGGGGAGTTCTGGGCCTGGCAAGTAAATTTAGATGCCTGTTCCCTGTGGCAGAAAACTGCGCACACAGGCCCTGCGCTAGCAGGCCTGAGACAGGTTTGAAAGTCTACTTCAGTGGGTGGCGCAAGCAGCGCTGCAGGCCCACTAGTAGTGTTTAATTTACAGGCCCTGGGTATAGAGATACCACTGTACAAGGGACTTATAGGTAAATTAAATATGCCAATTAGGTATAAGCCAAACATACCAACTTTAGATGGGAGAGCACCTGCACTTTAGCACTGGTCAGCAGTGAAAAAGTGCTCAGAGTCCTAGAGCCAACAGCGAGAGGTCAGAAAAACCAGGAGGAAGGAGGCAAAAAGACTAGGGATGACCATGCGTATGGCCAAAAGTCCAACACAACCCCCTACCAGCCAAAATCCAGGGGAGAACAATCAATACCTTGATGTACTTTCCTGATTGGGGCGATAGAACAAGGACCCAGGCCCACAACAGCAGGGGCATGTTCCAGTTCTACGCCTTCCTGACTCCACTGGGATCACTGTGTCAATGCGTCCCAGGCAGCCTAGACCAACCCACGGGGATTCTCTAGCTGCCAATGGCCAGAACCAGGCCCCAGGCCATCTAGGAGCCTCTGGTCTCTGAAACCATAATGAGTGGGGGGCGGTAGCCCCAGGTGCAAAGCAACCTGTCTCCACTCCCTTTCCGATCAGTTCAGGGGCTCTACCCTGCCACTGATCCACCAACCTAGGGTCCGCACCCATAGGTTCTACAGGGGCTAGAGGCGAGGCTCTCCTCCCTCTACCCCTCCTTCTAGGATCCCGCCCTCCTCTCCTAGGAGGGGTATCACCAGAATCCACACTTGCCAGGGTGCTGGGTACAGCAGCCCTGCACAACTTTCTCGCCAGCCCAGGATCACTACCTGGCGACTGACCACCCAACCCAGGGACGACACCCTTGGGTTGCACCGGGGTCCGGGGCGGGCTTCCCCCTCCCTGAACCCCACTTCCAGAGTCCTGCGTCTCCCCACCTCGGGAGAAGCCACCAGAAGTTTCACACAGGGGGGTGAGCACACTAACCGCCCCCCCAACCAGGTCAGAGTTTACCCCCTGAACCTGTCTATCTAGTCCAGGGACGACACCCTTAGACTGGACCATTGCCCAGCGAACCAGGACTTCCTTGGGAGCACACCTACCCCCTACCAGATCAGAGCTTACCCCCTGAATCTGGCAATCCAACCCAGAGTCACTACCCTGCGGTTGAACCACTGCCTGGCGCACCAGGACTTCCTTGGGAGCACACGTACTCCCCATCAGGTCAGAGTTTACCCCCTGAACCTGATCATCCAACCCAGAGTCACCACCCTGCGGTTGAATCATTGCCTGGCGCACCAGGACTTCCTGGGGGGCACACCTACCCCCCATCAGGGAAACACTTTCCCCAAGGGCCACACAAGAGTCTGGCTGGCGCAGGTCTCCTGACCTCTGCCCATCGGACAGAGTCTGGATTCCCCCCAGCCCAGAAATGGTCTCACCAAGGTCATTCCTGGGGGGCTCTGCTCTCAGAGCTGACCCCTGACCCTCCAGGTTCTCCACTGGGGCCCGCAGCCCCCTCTCAACCCTATGCCTGGATTTCCGCCTCCTCCGCTGTAGAGCGAGACTACCAGACACCAGGACCGGCGGAACGCTATCACCAGTCACCCGCCTAAGTCCTAATGACAAAAGGGGATCCTTCTGAACAGCTGGCCCTACGGCACAGGTTAGGCTCACCTCCTGGCGTTCACTCATGGAACCTTCAGGGGCCTGGGACGGTATCTTGGGCACCTTGGGCCCCAGCCCAGCCCCATTCCCTCTCCTCGGAGACGGGACATGGGGTCCCTCACCCATCACAGTCCACTGGGACCTACCTGGGACACTCCATTCCTTTCCCACCACACCTTGTTGGGAAACACCTAGACCACTCTCATTAGGAACACCCCCTAATGTCACACCAGACCCTCTGGTACGCAACCAGAAGTCTGCCTCCTTTGCAAGCTCCCTGGGGTCAGAGAGCTCACACACTGACAAGTGTTGGCGTAACTCTGAAAAACAACAACGAAACAGGTGCTCTCTGAGAATCAGATTAAACAGCCCTTCAAAATTGTTTACTGTGCTACCCTTCACCCATCCATCTAGTGCAATGCAGCAAGCCTCCACAAACTCCTCCCAAGACTGGTGGGACAGTTTCTTACCACCCCTAAACCTTTTTCTGTATTCCTCAGGGGAAAAAACATACTTCACAATCAGTGCGTTCTTCACAGCGGAGTACCCCTCCCTGTCACTCTCTTCTAGAGTCAGTAGGGCATCCCTCCCCTCCTCAGGAATAAAACTCCCTAGGCCAGTTCCCCAATCCTTCTCAGGGATCCTGCGCTCTACCAGAGCCTTCTCATATTCCTTTAACCACTGACGTATGTCACCCCCCTCTTGGAACCTAGGTACCAGATCTATGGGTATGTGAGGAACCTCTTTGCTACAGCACTGTACATTGCTGCCACCACTGGACTCCACCTGCAACGCTGGTGAGTCCAGAACCTTCAGACTGCGCTCTAGAGCGAGTCTTTCTCTGGCAAAGGCCCTCTCTGCCTCTGCCATTCTCTCCTGTACTAAGGCCTTCTCTACCTCAGCCCTTCTCTCCTCAACAGCTAGGCGCGCTAACTGCAACTTCAGGTCCCTCTCTTCCCGCCTATCTCTTAGCTCATCAGGCGTCAAGGAATGAGAGGTAGCCCTGCTTCTTACACTGGACCCAGCAAGGGACTCCCTATCACTGGGGCCTTCCCTGTCAACTGGCGTCCCCAACCGGTCATTCTCACCCTCCTGATCAGTCTCTCTACCACTCTCTAGGGATGAGGTCTGGGAGCCCTCCCATTGGGAACCCTCGCTACACTCAGGATCCTCTGGGTACCCCCTACGCACACTCCCTCCCTGGGTAAATGTCACAAACCTTTCAAAGAAATTCAGAGATCTCCTGAGGTCCCCTTCTACAGGCAGCCCTCTCTCTCTACAGAACCCCTCTAATTCCCCCTGCGTGTAAAACGGCAGGTCCTCTAAATCAAAGGTAAGCCCCATCTTGAAAAGGTACAAATAACTCAACTGTGACAACCACAATACCCAAGCGTGAGAACTGAAAACAGGTAAAATGACCAAAGAGAGAAAGTTAAGAGAAGCCAAACATGTGATGGTCTAAACGCAATCCTTATAGTGAAATAATGAGTCACAATGGTATTGTGCAAGCGCAAGTCCTATCCTCACCGCTGACTTCCAATGTTAGAAATGGGGTTTCTGGTTGAGTAGGGTATGCACCTCAGCCAGGCAGAACTTACCCACTCTAGTCAGGGCAAGGGAGTTACACGTCCAAGATAACCCCTGCTCACCCCCTTGGTAGCTTGGCACGAGCAGTCAGGCTTAACCCGGAGGCAATGCGTAAAGCGTTTGCACAACACACACATACATGTGACGCAATATTCCCACCACACAGGAAACACAACACTAGATTATATGAAAATACACTGTATTGTACACCACGTAATTATTAGACCAACATCACATAACAGTACTATCCTGCTACCTTAGCAGTTGTCAGAACGTTACACATTAGTTACTCTGCAAACTAGCAGTAGTCACACATAACACACAGGTTACTCAGTATTCTGCAACATAAGCAGTAGTCAGGAAACACGTTATCACATTAGCACACTTGTCATAAAAATATCATAAAACGCCCATAGTAGGAACATTAGAAAACCTATGGCAAGTTAAGCAAACATATTAGCAAGTCATGCCCATAAAAGGAACATGTGCACACATATGTAAACACATCATAGGAGAGGCAGGCAATATAACATAATTACAAAGTCTGTAAAAAGAACTTTAAATCAACGTTACATTAGTCCGTTTTAAAGTACCTGAAAAATGATGAAAAGGCACCTCCAGTGCCTAAAACGAATAATGGGGCGGCACTTCCAGTGCCTAAACAACCAATGGGGCCCCCGGCGCTCCTCTGCGCAAAACGGGGGCCTCCTGTGCATATTTGGGCCAAAGAGGGGCGGCACGCACCCTCTCAGCGTTCCTGACGGGCCCCTCCTGGGACCCGTAATCACTGGGGGCCCCCCGGGCCTCCACCGGCCCTCCTGTGGGGGGCCAAGGTCAGGGAAATCCTGAGGATCTGGAGGGGGGCGCCACGCACCCCCTCCACTCTGCGAACAGGCCCCTCTGGGGGCCCGCAAACTCCTGGGGTCTCCCGGGGCCTCCGCTGGCCCTTTCAGAGGGGAGACCCCTTCACAATTGCCCTGGGCCCACGAGGGGGCCCACCAGAAAGCCGGCGGCACGGGCGAGCCTCCGATGAGGCTGCTGCCCCACCCGCACGCGCCGAGAGAGCCCTCCGGGGCTGGAGCAGGTGAGGGAGAGGCATCCTCCTCTCCCTCCTGCTCGCACACAACGCCGGCACCCGGTCGGGCCGGCCGGTGCCCCGGGGGCGCTCCTCGGAGCGATCCCTACCCCGGGGGCACCGCTAGGAGCAGGCTTGCTCCTTGTCACGTCCCAGGTGGATTTCTTGTGCCCCGGGGGCACGGAACGGAGCGCGATCCTCGCGCTTTACAGAATTAAGTTCCCCGGGCTGCGGCGGTGATTTCCTCTCAGCAGAAACGCGCTCCAGGAAGCGCAAGGGCACAATTTAAAAGCCAGGGCTGCGGCGGTGATTTCTTTTAGGAAAAGAAAAGCGCTTTCCAAGCGCTATAGTGCATCAGCAGCCCAGCACTTAAAAGAATGCCTGTTTCTCCTCCAGCATCCTGTCAAAGATGTAGAAGATCGTTGCAGGGGTCAGGGGCCACAGCACCCTGCCCCTGGGAACAACTTAACAAGAGGGAGCACAGGGCTGGTGGGCTCAGCTACAGGCCAGCACAAAGGGTGCAGATGGTGGCAGTTCCTCCTAGTGACCAGGCAGGTCACAGGTCAGCACAGCAGCAGCAGTCCATGGCGGTTTCCTGGTGAGTCCATTCATCAGCGTTCTGTGTCCAGTTCCAAGTTCCAAGAATGTTCAAATTGTGGGGAAAATTCCCCTGTACTTATAGTCCATTTTTACAGTGTTTTACAATGCCAGGGAGAGGAGGTTCCAGCCAGTTACAACTGGTTCTGGGAGTGTCCCCTCTCTCCTTTCAGCACAGGCTCCAAACATCAGTGGGGGGTTAACGACCCTATTGTGTGAGGCCAGGGCACAGCCTTTACAAATGTAGGTGTGCCCCGCCTCTCCCTTCTCTCAGCCCAGGAAGACTATTCAGTATGCAGATGCACCTCGGTGACACCTCCACCCTTCCTGTGTACAGGCTGTCTGAAAAGTATGCACAAAGCCCCAACTGTCACTCTGCCCAGACGTGGATTGGAGTCAAGCTGCAAAACACCAGAATCATAAGCACAGATAAATGCGCACTTTCTAGAAGTGACATTTCTGTGATAGTAATAAAAAATACACCCACACCAGTAAGCAGTATTTATTATCACCATCACACCCATACCAAACACGCCTACGCTACCCCTCATAAATCAGACAATACCCTTTACACATAAGGCAGGGCATTTCTAATGCAATCCTATGAGAAGGCAGCACTCACAGCAGTGAGACACCAAGTTAGGCTGTTTGTCACTACCAGGACAGGCCATGCAATATGGCACATGTCCTGCCTTTCTACATACATGGCACCCTGCCCATAGGGCTAGCTAGGGCGTACTTTAGGGGTGACTTACATGTAGTAAAAGGGGAGTTCTGGGCCTGGCAAGTAAATTTAGATGCCAGGTCCCTGTGGCAGAAAACTGCGCACACAGGCCCTGCGCTAGCAGGCCTGAGACAGGTTTGAAAGTCTACTTCAGTGGGTGGCGCAAGCAGCGCTGCAGGCCCACTAGTAGTGTTTAATTTACAGGCCCTGGGTATAGAGATACCACTGTACAAGGGACTTATAGGTAAATTAAATATGCCAATTAGGTATAAGCCAAACATACCAACTTTAGATGGGAGAGCACCTGCACTTTAGCACTGGTCAGCAGTGAAAAAGTGCTCAGAGTCCTAGAGCCAACAGCGAGAGGTCAGAAAAACCAGGAGGAAGGAGGCAAAAAGACTAGGGATGACCATGCGTATGGCCAAAAGTCCAACACAACCCCCTACCAGCCAAAATCCAGGGGAGAACAATCAATACCTTGATGTACTTTCCTGATTGGGGCGATAGAACAAGGACCCAGGCCCACAACAGCAGGGGCATGTTCCAGTTCTACGCCTTCCTGACTCCACTGGGATCTCTCTGTCAATGCGTCCCAGGCAGCCTAGACCAACCCACGGGGATTCTCTAGCTGCCAATGGCCAGAACCAGGCCCCAGGCCATCTAGGAGCCTCTGGTCTCTGAAACCATAATGAGTGGGGGGCGGTAGCCCCAGGTGCAAAGCAACCTGTCTCCACTCCCTTTCCGATCAGTTCAGGGGCAAAAAGACTAGGGATGACCATGCGTATGGCCAAAAGTCCAACAATCTGCCAATGTGAGAACCTCAGACCACGTCAGGGATGTGTCTGGCTCTGGCTCAGTCACTGGTGTAAGCGCGCCATTAGTGCCAGTTGAATCCTAAAATAGAATTCCCTTACGGTCTGCTCAATTTCCATCCTCAGCAGAGACTTCGGTGTGTGGAATTGTGGGTACGGGTTAAGAGCTGAAAAGTTTCTTCAGGCGGTTTAGGTCCATGGGCTTTTGTCTGTGATTGTGCAACTCTGGAGAAGTGTACCAACCTGTAAGTGTGCCTCTTTAAATATGCCTGACCTGTGAGTCGGTGTGTGATACTAGTCATCATGACTGAATTATTCCATTAATCTTGTCTTATATTGTGATCAATGAAGGTGCTGGTGCACATCAGGCTAAGTATTGGTAACATTGTTTAGGAGCATTCTAATATCCCATTTCCTTTCCCTTCAGACACATCATAGTGAGTGATTGTGGCTACTACCAGCAGAGAGCCAGCGCTGCAAACAACACAGTCAGAACCGGCTCATTGATGAAGTAATGCAGGCCTTAAATCAACGTTTGTGAGTACCATGGACTTCTTCTTTCAGGTGTAGTGGTACTGGAAAAACTAAATGTAGGGCTATTCCGGGTTCATGTTGGCACCTCTGGCTCCTTTGTACATGTTGAGTAGATGTCCAGATAATATGGAAACCAAGTTCTTATAAACTTCAGCTGGAAAACCATTGGGTCCCAGGGGTTTCCACATTTATAAAGCCAGAATGGACTATTTTTGCTTCTGCTTGTGTGATATCAGTCCCAGGAGTAGTTCTTTCTTTTCTACTCAGGCAGGGCAGCAGGATATCTGCCAGGAACTCCTGAACCTCTGCTTCTAAGCACTTTCCATGGTAAGCATACAGCACACAAAAATATTCTGCATAGATATCTACAATGGATTCCCACATGCTCTTGCAACTGACAGGCTGTGAACAATGGACACCCATTGTGTTAATTTATCCCTTCTTCCCAACCATACCAATGATTTTTGTACCTTATTGCCTACCTCATGCATTTCTTGTTGGGTCACCAAATATTGATTACAGACTGTATCTAATGGCAGCACTTGATAGTCCTGTTTCTCAAATTCCAGTTGGTGAGATAGATTTGCCTCAGCCTGTAACACAGTCTGCTTTTCTAGATTCATAATGTATGCCTTCACCTGTTACAGCTTTTACCACTGATTATTACATCCTCCTGCCATCAGGGTGAGCCTAAAACTGAGAAAACAGTTTTGTATGTGTCATATAGTACCACCTCTGAATCTACTGAATCTGTGTTTTCCTGGAAATAATTTTCTGTGGTGAGCCAAAGCTCTTCCACCAACTCCATCTGCCATAGTAGTCATATGTTCATACACTGGCCTGAACAAAATCCTCCTTTTTCAGTTCCCTATTTCTAAAAAGAGTATAAAGTAACACAAAATGATCTTATCTAGGAACCAGGCACCCCATCCCTGTCTGAAGAAGCAGGCCTGCTGAGAGAAGAAACCATGGACCTATGAATAAAATGAGAACTTTGGTAATCTTCGGTTATGATGCCCCCAAAAGTCCATGAAGGCATGTGCTTCTGCAAAATTTTAAAGGTTTGAGCCCCCCTGGGCCGTTATATTTGTGTTCTTGATCCACCATTTTATCCATAAAAAGATTTAAGTCACCCCCCCAACAATAGTATACCATCCGTCAATCAAAAGAGCTCTGCTCCAAGATCTCTCTAACCTCCAGTCTGTAAGAGGGGTAGCAAGTAAGCAGATCGAATGCCTTGCCCCCTACCACAAAAAACTAGAGCCCCCAGGGGCCTGTCTATTTTGGCCCCTCCAATGTTGAATCCTGTTCAGAATTATAAGCCATGTGCCACTATATGAAAATGAATGGGGGGCATACATTGGGAACCACCAGGACACTAGGTGTGATGGAAGACAGTCAAGAATCCTTTGTTTTAACAGCATACACAGTTGGTCTGGAGGGAGCAAAGTTCAAGTCGCTTTTCCCTAATGGCTCCAATGTAGTCCAGTACCCGCCAGGCAAAGCAGTGGGGCCCTCCATGCTTTAAGGCCATGTAGCAGTACAGCAGCAACTCTGCTAGGCCAAATGAAAAATATGTCTTGGAGCCATTGGAGGAGGGGCTCCACTGTCACTCACCTCTCACATCTTTTTCTAAAAAGAAAAACAAATCAACAGAAAAGAGATATTTATGGGAGCATTTTTCCTGACTATAGATCATTTCCCTAAAGCTAACAGTTCTGATTCACAAAGGGAACTTATACTTTTGAGTATGTTTACATTTTTGATTGAGTGTCTTACTTTTCAGCATTCTCAAATTCTGAGTGTAATTTACAACTAAAATAAAAGACAGTAGTAAGTCCAGCAATGACCAACCACTGATACTGCAACACTGTCCCATAGAAAAGGAGATATTAAACAATAAAAGCCCTCAGAAATATAGAAAATAATTTTGAATACATTAAATAAAATAATTGAAAGTGATTAAAACATAAATACACATATGAATTAATGTTGAATAAATATATAAAATAGTAAATTATGTATTTATAAAATATATCAATGATCCATCGTATATTTAAGAAATAATGTCATAATTTGCATCATTACAAATAAATACATTTATTGTAAATAATTCTATACATCATTTTTAATAATTATTAATGGAACTGTAAAAAATATTATTATTTTACTTATGTGGGTATTTATTTTATAATTTAGTGTTCAGACCAAAAAAAATAACTAATACTTTTAGTTTAATCTGATAAATTTCCATTAATTAAAGCTTCATTGTAAAATAAATTTAAAAGTTCGGAAGAATTTGTATTGTGCTCTACAGTAAGTATAAAAAATGAATGTATGCTAATATTTAACATAAAAATATATTTAACATTTATTTTTGTGTTAAAAAATATATTATTTAAATTATCTCTGTACTTTACCCTGTACTTCATCATAAAAAGACTCCATCCTCTCAAATGTGTAAGTTGCTTTGTGAATCAGGCTCAAAAATGTCTGCTTGTGTCTGCACATCTGAGTCACAGCATTTCTTAAGCTGATTTACATTAAACTGATTCTAATACCTTTTTTGGAAAGATTAATAACTGCTTTTTGGTGTGTTTAACGTACAGTACAGATTCTGCTTTTTTCTTTTTGTCTGCAATAAGCAAAAAAGAACACAATTCTAAAGATTTAAGGCCCTGATTTATACTTTTTGGTGCAAAACTACACTAATGCAGTTTTGCACCAAAATGTTTAGCACTGACTTGCACCATTTCTGTGCACCAGCCGGGCACCATATTTAAGGACTGATGCAAGCCGGTGCAAAGGGTAGGCTAACGTAAAAAAAGTGATGTTAGGTGGGTGGGGCTGTTGGTATAGAAGAAGGGGGTTTTGCATGAAAAAATTATGTTAGGCAGGTTAAAGTGAAAAAAAAAAAGACTCTAACCTGCCTAGAGTCATTATCTGATGCAAAACCATCCATACCACATGACTCCTGTCTTATAAAAGACAGGAGTCATGCCCACCACCTCAATGGCCAGCACAGGCAACCAGGGTCTCCTGGGCATGGTCATTGCACCAGTGCCATGTAGGGGGCCCATTTAAGGGCCCCCAATGGCATTAACAAAAAATAATACTTACCTGTACTTACCTTAACTTACCTGGGATGGGGTCCCCCATCCTCCGCTGTCCCTCTGGTGTGGGTGGGGGTATCCCTGGGGCCTGGAGAGGGCACCTGTGGGCTTATTCCATAGTGATCCACCATTGAAATAGGCCCACAGGTCCCTTACTGCCTGCCCTGACCAAAGCGTTAAAAAATGGTGCAAAGTAAGCTTTGCCCCATTTTTTGACCCCTCCTCCCTCCCGTGCGTTATTTTAGCTCAGGGGATAAATATGGCACTAACGCCATAGAGTCATTTTTTGCACGGGAATTCCTACTTTGCTTCAATGAGATGCAAAAAATTATTACTTTGACTCTATAAGTTTGGCGATAGATGGGTCTAGCGCCAAAGTATAAATATGGAGTTGGTTTTGCACCAAATGTGCATGAAAAAATGATGCAAATTCAATGCAAAACAAGTATAAATATGCCCCTAAATGACTTGTGGAAAGGATGTTGGTATAACCACGTATATAGGGAACAAAATACAATTTGTCTTGAGTGAAAGGATATTTCAAGTGACCTCAAGGTTCCATGACTTTATAATTGAACACAGCTGATGATCATGGATCTCGTATGTGACTTGCAATATCCTTATAATGTAATGAATGGAGTACGTTATCCCATACATAAGATACAGGTTTTAGAAATCCTTGTATAAAAAACATGCTTCTTACTTCTAATAATCTGTAACTTGTGCCATACCCTCACTGATTATAAAGAAATGATGCCAGAACCTAACTGTAATAACTTATTACAGTTGAGTCATGTTTCACAATGCCTGCTGCAAGACCTAGAAGTCAGGGAAAAGGCTGATCAAGTGAGAGAGCATACCTAAAGCAGGTGTTTAAAGAAGAAAAGCAAAAATTGCCTTTCTTTCTTTTGCTCTGTTTTTATAGCTGAATAATGACAACCAGAAAGGAGATGTTTATGCAACAATTTATTTTTCTTAATACTTAGGCAACTATAGAAGTTAGAGTTGTTTTGGTTGTTTCTACTGCGCCTCTTTTAAAAAAAAGAAAACTTCATTAAACCGCTCCTAACATCTTTTTACAACAACTAACAGCTTTTTTTGTGTGTTTAAGATTGCACTGACGATTCTATTTGTATTCTTCATGTGTGCAAGCATGCTCTCTTTTACATATGAAAGAGCTACAGACCAAGGATGTAAGTGATTTTTGGGAAAGGTGATGGTGTGACCATGTACTATAAAGAATGAAGTACCCTCTTATGTACGTGATAAGGATATTGCAAGTCACCTCAGAGTTCCATGACCATAAAAAGGAATTTGGCCTTCACCATCGTTCCTGTATATGGTCATAGAACTCTTTGGTGCCTTGCAATATCCTCATAATGTACGACTAGGCATACTTTATCCATACATAATGTAAGTAAACACATACAATCCAACAAAGTTGTGGCATTATTTTTTTTTTATTGTGACATTTTCCCATATTAATAAAAAAGGAGACCAGGGCTGTAAACGAATGTAAGAACATTAAACAAAAAAAGTTCTTTACTAACAGTTAATACATTTGTTTAACTTGCAGATATAGAATGAATGTGTAAAACCCATACAATAATGCAGTCAGCATAAAAGAAGCCTACATGCACACTGCTTGTTGTAAAAATAAGCCTCATGTTTTAGTTTGATTTTGAGTTATGTTGTATAACTTGTCTTCAGTTACATATTTACCCCTTGTTGACACCATTGTTTCAGAATGCACTTCTTACTGTTAAGAAACGCTGAAGCAGAAGAGTACTGTGCACCACAAATGTATCATATATGTTGCACTTGTAGGCACTTTAGGATTGAAGACCCTTGACTTTAAAAAGAGATGCACCCTGTTTTAGACTCTTCAAATGCCGGAGGGACTTAATGTGCTTAGTTGAGTTGTAAGAATTATAATAGTTTTGAGTTCAATATTTTTACAACTGTTAATAGTTTTACACATGTGCAGCAGAGCTTTTATCCTATTGATGCTGTAGAGTTGACATACTACTTTTTTTTAAAAAAGAGACAGTAACACAACATTTTAAAATTGTATGTTTTTTGTCATTTTTACAAGAGTAATTTTATGAAAATATGAAGATATTTTCTGTGAGAACATGCATCTCTCATTATGGCCACATGGGCCATAAATAAGGAAGCAGAAAGTTTAGTGTACTGGGCAACATAGTTGTATATTATGCACACTATATAGCCGATTAGTAGTTTATAAGTTTCTGTTGCCAAAACAATGCTTTAGCTGTCATATTGCACACCTAAGCAATATAACAGGTAAACAGTATCTATACATTACAACTGTTTTATAGCTCGAAAGTGTCATAGAATTATCTTTAGATAATATCCCTAGATCAGTTATTAAAAGAATCTCAAAATTGTCTTAATTTATTACCATTGTTGTCACATTAGCACTAATAACAAAATACATATATAGTAGGGATTAATATCTACTCATTATTTTCATAGTGACACATGAATTGTTCACCTGCATGTACTGTATTTCTTTATACCATATTTATTTATAAAAACCTCTTTGTTATCATACAATTATCTATTTCCCCAATATTGATGTACGAATCAGTACATACTCCTCATTTCTCATCACTTGTTCAATACTACCACATCACATAACACAAGAAAACAACACACTAATATTCCATTATTAAAAAAGTATCAAAGGAAAATGCTTCCCAATTGTTTCAAACGAGCTGCTATATGTAACTTTTCACAAAGCAGTCATCTCCTTTCAGGTAGTAAATTCAAATGTCCAGCACCATTGGCAATTATGCCATTCTGACTCATTTCCATGGACTCATCTTTTCATCTGTCCAATTCACAAATTTTCACTTCTCCCCAAGGATCTTGATCTTGTCAACGTGTTTCAGCTTCAATTATTTTCAAGCCTCTTCAGGACATAGGAAAACATAGATACCTAACATACAATCATACCCATATATATTTCTCAACACTCATATATATATTTTTTGAATTCTAAAAGTGACAAAACCGCCAGGGTTACATATCACCCAGCTCATCACAATTTTTCATTACAACTCAACACAGAACACCTTGTGACCCCATTTAAAATGTGTAACCCTTATGTAAGCTTTTCATGGGCATTTGGACACTACGTCAGGAACTGGTGTTCACCACATGGTGTAAGATACAATCCAGTGGTATAAGGAACCTGAATAGCACTGACCTTATTGGTTTTTCAAATAAAAAAAACAAGTTATATACAGCCAAATCGATATTTGCATTTCTCTCAAATGCCCTTAGTTGTTCTATAGTTTTACAGCTGCTGATTTCACCTACGAGAGCGAGGCAAACATTCTTAGAACATGGAGGTCCTACACATGCTCAGCACAAAGCACTGCGTAACATATTCTCTAACATTTCTAGTATGTGTTATTGGACTAATCCACTTTACTATCCTTATTTCTCTTACAGGGCAAGGGAAAAAAAGTCCTTCGTTCCACTACCGGTTAACATGACACGGCATTCATGTCTGGGTGAAACACTGTTTTACCCAAAGAGATGTGCTCTTTGAACAGTTGCGTCGTAACCACAGAAACCCGACGTGTTACGCGCGTGCCGTGTGCACAAGAAGTATTACATCATTAATGTGACCGCTGTTGTTAAATGGGGTCAGTAAGGGGAATCAACAGCATTCCCTGAACATTTTACGATAAACATGAGCAATTACATATCAATTGGGACGTAGACTAAACTTTATATCTAAGGCCATATACTGATCAAAGCAGTGTAGTTACAACCTGGAGTAAGATTGTCACTCCATAGAACATAAATCCATGTTCTTGTTAACAAACGAGTGCATTGTAATGATACGCAAAATCAACTGAATATGTGACTTACATATAGATTCTATATAACAAAACTACTACAAGACACGTCTTCAACACACAGAAGGTTTGCTGTACCATTAATAATGCCTCACATTAAGGCCACTTCGTGCTGTACCATATCTTTCAATCATCCTGGCTCCGTTCTGTATAAAGTTTGTTTAGCCTAAGCCCCTCTCATTTCTGTCACAAATAAAATTGTCCAGAAAATATCATTCTCACTATGTTTCTCTTTAGTGAAATGATCTACCAATGGAGACCCATGGACCATACATTTGATCCTAGAGCGATGTTGTAAAATATGTGATTTTACTGGTTGCGGGGTTTGTCCTATATATATGCCAATTTACATGGACATTGTATGCAGTAGATGATGTTTCTTGTATTACAATTAGAGAACCTATATTGTTTATGTATTTTATCATTAATTTCCACACTTTTGTGATTAGTAGTAAATTCACAAGCCGCACAAGTAATGCACCAAAAATGACCAATCACTGGTGGAAGTTGGAACATTTCTCGAATATCCTTTTTCTTTATGCTTTTGGTTGAGGCATGTACCAAATAGTATTTTATATTACATCCTTTTTTAAACGAGAACAATGGTTTGGGTATATTTTAATAGGATAAAACCTTCCAATTCCTCTCTATGATTGAACATATCTCATTTGCTTTTGGGTGGTATGTAATCACACATGTTAGTGGGATTTTACAAGTTCTATTCTTAGGGGTGAGTAAATCTTCTCTTGGTGTGTACCATGCCCACCCTTTCTTTTTACCAGTTTTCTTGGATATCCTCTTTGCATCAATCTAGCCATTAAATTGTCAGCATTAGCAAAATAATCAATTATATTGGAACAGTTTCTTCGAATACAAAGGAATTGTCCATATGGAAGATTTTCTCTAAGACCTCGTGGGTGGTTGCTAGAAATCTTTTATAATGTATTTCTTTCAGTAGGTTTGGTATTCAAGTTCACCTCAATCAGTCCATCCTTTGATTGAATCCATAGATCCAAAAAATGAATGCGTTTAGTATCAAAATTCATTGTGAACCGTAAATCAACTGTATGCTGATTCAACCAATTCTGGAAGGCATTCAAGGGCTCACTGTTACCCTCCTATATCAAAAAGTTGTCATCAATATACCTCAGGCACTTAATAATTTGTGATGCAAAGGGATTGGTGTCTCCATAAATGTATTTGTTCTCGAAGTAATCCATTACCAAATTTGCGATTTCTGGGGCAAAAATGCACCCCATCGCTACTCCTTTTATCTGGAGGTACAACTCATCTTCATACCCAAAGAAATTGCTTTTCAAGCATAAGGTTGCCAGAGACACTATAAATTCTGCATGAACCTTATGTGGTAAGGGCCTGGAATTCAAAGTCTGTCTCATCACTTCTATTGCTTCATCTTGTGGTATATTTGTGTATAAGGCTTCATTATCTAACGTCACCAAAAACTGTGTATGCTCATTGAAGCCCGACCCCTCTAGTTTGCTGATGGTTTCAGTAGTGTCTTATACGAATGCCCGAGTTTTTAACATAAAAGGTTTCAAAAAAGTGTCCACATATTGGGCTAGTGGTTCCAAAACAGAACCACAAGCTGCAATTATTGGTCTCCCTGGAATATTTTCTGAATTCTTATGGATTTTTGGAAGAATGCATATTTTAAGTGTACAAACTACACTCTGATTCAAAAATTTAATTCTTTTTTACATATCCACCCTTCTTCCAGTGCTTCTTTTGTTGTGACAAGGATGATATTTTGTAATCTTGACGTAGGCTCTTCGTCAATTTTTCTATAACGTTCTGTCACCTTTAATTGTCTTAGGACTTCATTGTCATACTTGTCCTTATCTAGCACTTCTATGGCACCTCCTTTGTCAGCTGGTTTTATTAGAATTTTTTTCATTTTGATACAATTTTTATAATGCTGACACCTCTTCTTGTGAACATTTATAATTACAACAAAAAAATTTGTTGTTCAATTTATCAAGTCATATTAGCACTATTCACAACTGCAATCAATCTAAATGTTACAAAAACTCTAAAGAATTCCACCAAAAAATGAGTGCATATATTACACAACTTTTTTGAAAACATAAATATGCTGAAAACATGTAAAAGTAAGAAACAGCAAAAAAGTAAGGTATTAGGTTATTACGAACAAACTCTAAAGAGGCCCCCTTAGTGTTCCCTTGAAATAAGAGTAACTTTGAAAATAATGACTGTGATGAAAGCATGCATCTGCGTGATAGGGAAACACATATTGCTGGAGGAGGAGGCGGCCATCGGCACAAGGGCAGGAGCCCTTTAAATTTAGCCTTGCGCTCCCGCCCTCTGAGACACGCGTATTGCTGGAGGAGGAGGCGCCCATCGGCACAAGCGAAGGAGCCCTTTAAATTTAGCCTTGTGCTCCCGCCCTGCGAGACATGCGTATTGCTGGAGGAGGAGGCGGCCATCGGCACAAGGGCAGGAGCCCTTTAAATTTAGCCTTGCGCTCCCACCCTGCAGAACACGTGTATTGCTGGAGGAGGAGGCGGCCATCGGCACAAGGGCAGGAGCCCTTTAAATTTAGTCATGCGCTCCCGCCCCGCGGGACGCGCTCGGGCGGCACCCGGGCGAAGCCCAGGCCAAGGGAGGGCCCGTCCTGCGCTCGTCAGCGCCTGTCAGAGGCTAGGCTGGGCCACCCCCCTGACATCTCCTCTGCACTTACTGGATTAGGCACCTAAGCCTTAACAGGTACTTTTGCTTATCCTTCGCCCTTGATTTTTTGAAGCAGTGCTTTCATTTCGTCTCTTTGACTTTGTAAAATAGCCCCTCAGCACTGTGGAAGGTTACTTTTTCTTTTTGCCTCATTTCTGCTATAGATATATAGCGTCTTTTCTTTTCTCCTACTCAGCCTCATTACCTCTATCAGTGAGGACCACTGCATTTTTAGCATAATTATTTTTCTTTTTTTGGTAGGGTCAAATAATTCGCGAGAATGGGTAAAAGGAAGCAATCCAACTTAAAAGATACTACCTCCCAGAACACTCAACAATATTAAAAATTATTTCAGGAGCTATGGGGGCAATTGATAAACAAATTATTAATGTTGAGGAAAGGATTTTAACTCAATCTTCGGACCTCCCCCATTTCCTCCCACCACTAAAATTTACTAAGTCTCCGGTAACTGGTCGTCAAATTAGAGGTAAGAATGGATGTATTCAAGATATAACTGACTTTATTTCAGATGACGGCGAACATCCACCTCCTTCTAAACGTTTAAGGAAACCCAAATTAGTTAGTAAGGACAAAGCCTTAACTTAATGAAGGTTCAGTTTGCAAGTGTAAGCGTAACAGCCGTCACTACCCAACATTGTGACGAACTAGGCTCAAACATTAACCCCTTACCAGTGCATAAACAGCTACCACATACGCATCAGCCCACCCAAAGACATGTAGATTTATGCCCTTCACTAGTTAGTATCAGCAGTTCCCCACATCAAAAAGCACGGCTAAACAGGGGAGAAACATTGACTAGCCTGAAACTCTCCCGAGATTCTTCTTTAACATCAAGAGACACATTAGATCTGCCACCAGCGGCAACTCCCTCTGTGATAGTCCTGGCAAATGTCCCCACTCTTTCTGGGGACCACAGGGAATCATGGACAGCGTTGAGGAATAAATCCTTGAATTGGATTGAAACCCACATGAAATCTGGCACAACAGAAGTTCTCTTTGAGGATATCAAAATGGTCAGGAGGGTAAAATGGGTGGGAAAGAACCAGAAGTTATTTAGGGGTGACTGCGTGGTCCTCTCTTTTAAATCCCCGAAACTGGTCGAAGACATTTTGAGCCACTTAAACCCGCGGCAGATTATGGACCATGGCACCATATTGTTGTCTCTGGGTTTCTTTTATACGCACAACATTGACCAGGTCTGTCTTTGCCCTAATTTTGACAAACAAACAACTAGGTTGGAAAGATATTATTCGATCCCAACCTGAAATAGATTTCATGCCCTCTCTTTGGAAGGTGTCGATTGACTATCATTTGATAAGGAAATGGGTGGGCCACGACTATTACCTTAATCCCAGTCTCCGATCCATTAAAGAGTGGGCATGGTTTGGTGGAGAGCAATGAAGATGGTCAGACGGAGATGGATGTTGAACCGAGTCAACTTGCTAATAATGTAGTGCCAATAAGTGGATTCTCCATCCAGTCAAAGGATATAGCTACTAAACAGCCTTCCGTGGGGCAAGGGACTAAAACTGGGGGAGAGGACTATTCATTTTTATTTTGGAATGTGGCGGGTCTGCGCTCGAAAAGTAAGAATGAAGACTGGTTAGAATATATCCGATTCTTTCAGTGGGTGAGTTTACAAGAGACTTGGTCCGTGGACCCTATCCACATAAATGGCTTTAGGACACTTCACACTCCCGCCGTTCCTTGCTCACGGGGCAGAGCAAAAGGTGGGCTGTGTACTTTCATCTCCAACAAGTTCAACTTAATTAAGGATGTAAGACTAATCTCTAACTCATTTTATCAACTGATCACATGCAAATTAAGAATCATTGCACAAATGGTGATTATTAACTCTTACAACAATGTTCCTCAACAAAGTTTTTTTTCTGTTCTCAAGCTGTTGCAGGAAGATCTGGACCGAGTATGTAACTCAGCGCATAATGAGACTTTTATTGTGTGTGGGGGGGATTTTAACACACATTTGTGTCCTCAATCCGTGGAAAAATGTTGTCTTTTGGGCACGGATGGAGATGACGACTCATACCATTTTACACATAAACACTATGGTAATTTGCTGAATGAAACGTTGTTTAAATTTGATCTCCTTCTTTGCAATAGTCTAAATCATTGTAAACCACAGCTAAAACCCACATTTAATGGCAGACATGCTAACACAATAATTGATTTCATATTATTATCTAATTTTACTACTTATGTAAATAAAATTCAAGATACTTTGTTTAGCGATCATTACCCCCAAAGTTTAAGCATTGTATTCCCCCAAGCCATCACCAAACACAAGGAACCAACGGAGAAGGTAGAGAATATAGAATTGGGAACAAGGAACGGTTACACTATCCGCTGGTCACAGCTTGAGCCTACGCAGTTCATGAAACAATTAATGAGCAAACTCTCTAAAGAGTTTGAAATTTGTCTTTTAGACAACATTTGCCCACAGGCTTGTATTAACGTTTTCACTGCAATAACTACTGAAATCAAAAACTCTCTTACAGTTAGCTTTGGCAAATCTAGACCTTGTGTAGGGAAAAAATGGTTTGATAGTGAATGAACTCAAACTTATAAAAATCTTAAACAGTGCTTTCACAGACAAAATGACCATGGAGCAGGCTCTGAACTTAGACATTATACTCAGTAAATATATGAGGGCCAAGGCTGGAGCCTTATATTTAGTGTTTGTCAATCTGACTTCAGCATTTGACTGTGGGGTCCACAGTAAATTATGGCCTATTTTATTGGACATGGGGGTAGACCTAACTATTGTTCATTTTATTAGGGAACTATATGCTTGAGCTAAAGCCAAGGTGTGTTATGGGCTTCAGGGTGAATGCACCTCAGCCTTCCCTATTGAACGGGGGTACGACAAGGCTGTGTACTAGCCCCACCACTGTTTGCCTTATATATCAATAAATTAGAGGGGGTATTATCTGATGCTTGCAGTGACCTCCCACAAGTTGGTTCTCATGGCTGTAAAAAAAAATCGAAAAAGGTTGATAGAGCGACTCCCAAGGATATGATGATATTGTACAATGCAAGATGTGTTTCTCTTGCATTGTACGGGGCAGGACTCTGGGGATATAGGAACTGCAATAACCTACAGCTAGCTGAAAACAATTTTTTAAAGTTTATTTTAAGTGTTCCAAAATCTACCCCTACACTGGCATGCCATACGGAATTGGGGGCATCATACCTTATAGATTTAATTTGTATCCAACCAATCCTATTATGGCATAAAGTATGGACTTCTGATTCCGCTAGGCTGAATAGGGCCATCATAGAAGATGCATTGGCATTATCTTATCCGTTGGAAATTCCATGGTTAAATTATATAAAGACTTTCTTTACAGAGCTGGGCTATCCTGAGTTATATTCCACTCCGGTAAAACTGGAAACAATTTCCAGGAAAGAACTGAAAAATATTTGTCTTACTCATCTGGCTGATTTAAGATGGGCCACTGAGGCAAAGAAACCCAGCGTAATGAGGAATTTCATGTTGCAACATACAGATGGCATGGAACCATATTTGTGTAATGTACTGAACCCAAGGCATCGGTTTGTCCTTATGTGCTTAAGATTAGAGATTTTCCATCGTCTTGTTAGCTTCCCGTGTATTAATGATTGGACCCCTGTCTTGGTAAAATGTCCCTGTGACTTAGGGCCTGATTCTAAGCTTGGCGGGCGGCGGGAGCCGCCCGCCAAGCGGGAACCGCCAGAAGACCGTTCTGCGGTCAAAAGACCGCGGCAGTCATTCTGGGTTTCCCACTGGGCTGGCGGGCGACCGCCAAAAGTCCGCCCGCCAGCCCAGTGGGAAACACCCTTCCCACGAGGAAGCCGGCTCCGAATGGAGCCGGCGGAGTGGGAAGGTGCGACGGGTGCAGTTGCAACCGTCGCGAATTTCAGTGTCTGCAAAGCAGACACTGAAATTCTTTGTGGGGCCCCCAGGGGCCCCACGACACCAATACCGCCATCCTGTTCCTGGCGGGCGACCCGCCAGGAACAGGATGGCGGTATGGGGTGTCAGAATCCCCATGGCGGCGCAGCAAGCTGCGCCGCCATGGCGGATTCCCATGGGCAGCGGAAAGTCGGCGGTACACCGCCGGCTTTCCGCTTCTGGCCGCGGCTGTACCGCCGCGGTCAGAATGCCTGGCGGAGCACCGCCAGCCTGTTGGCGGTGCTACCGCCGACCCCGGCCCTGGCGGTATTTACCGCCAGGGTCAGAATGACCCCCTTAGTGTCTGAGCAAAGTACAATACACATTCTCTTTTTTTTGTAAATTCTAGCAGACTTAAGGAAAGCGTTTGTGATTCCATTTTTAAAGTCAATGCATTTTAAACAATGTCGCCCTGCCTTTAATTACCTTCTGTCCTTACCATCAATAATTATTTTCAATGAAATAGCTTTATTTTTAAGTGCAGTGATGAAGGTTTTTTTTATTTGTTTACATTTTAAACGTATTTTATTAATGACAATAGTTCTTGTTTTTAAACATACTCTTAAATTGATTTTTTCTGTCATCTTTTTGAACTGTGGCTTTTATTTATTTATTTAACTCCTTGTAACGTAATCTCGTTATACGGTCCTTTTAGGTATGGTTTGACTTACTGTGTTCATACTATTTCAAATATTGAGTGATGTTTTTAATATGAATTATCTGCTTTTATGATTGTTTTATTCAATCGAATAAAGTATTTTTGATGATGATAGGGAAACAAAACATTTTATGGCAAAAGGGAATCATTCTTTCTGGACTATTTAAATAATATTTAAGCATTTAAGACTGTTTTTATTTCCTGCTGTAGATAAAAGGCTTCTCCCAGTCAATCAGCAGGAGATTTTAAAATGACGCCTCATTATGAGTTACCAATGTTTCAGTGCATCTCCATTGCAAGCAGAGTGGGGAATAAAGGGGCACATGTACTATCGCTAATTTTTGCAAGTTCCTAGTTGTGAATTCCAATTAGGAAGTCAAAAAATGCGATGTACAACAGTGTCTCAGACACTTTGTGATTCCCAAATGGGTTGCAAAGGTCCTGCCTCATCAATATTCATGAGGGAGGTCACAATTTGTGACTCATTGGGAATGGCCTGCACTTACAAGGATGGTGGTCTGCTGAGGTCAGCAGACCACCATGTCTGTGATTGTTTTTCAAATATGGCTTTTTATTTTTAGTGCAGCCCATTTTCCTTAAAGGCAAACGTGATGCATTTCAAAATTCAAAATGAAAAGTGTTCTTTTCATTTTTCAAGAATAGGCCCACTGCCTGCTCTTAAAAAATGTTGGTGCCCACATTTACAAAGGGGAAGGAGTCCCTTGGAGACCTCTTCTCGTTTGCAAATGGGTTACCACTTCCTTCGCAGAGTCAGTAATACATGTCCCTGCAACTCTCTATTAGAAAAGGACACCCTTAACACTCCCTTTCCTAATACTGGCTCACTAACCCTATTTTTTACGATTTGTAATTGCTAACTTTCTGTGCCATGCAAAATTAGTGGTTCCTGTATCCTTATTGGGCTTTGTATTGGTCTACAATGAGAGAGCTTGCTTACTCAGTATGTGAATGTCCTTGGCAGTGGTGTTGCACCTTGTTGAAAGGCAAAAATGTTTGGGACATTGTTTCTTCACAAGTATGTGGGGATATGCTTTTTTATGTTATGTTTAAAAAATGTCTTATAATTTGCACTAGTTCTTGACATCTGGTTAATTTGTGTACTAGGGAAATCTAAAATTGTTCATGGTTTACCATTTTGTGTTGCATACTTTAATAGTGTTGTTGATCATCAAGTCAGCTAGAGGCTGGAATATAAGAACTGCATATTTCAGTTCCTATGGGCAATGTGATTTGTACATGGGCAGCAACTGCAGAACAGTTTTGTCAGATCCCATATGGTGATAGCCAGATAGGAGCTTTCTAGCGCACAGTGTGCTGTGGCGGATTCAGCGATAATGGTTCTGTGCTTCACTCAGTTAATATAAGCACATGACCCTCATATTCTCTCATCTGTAAAAATATGAAAGGTATGACACTACATCAAAATAAGTGCCATGCTTAGTATTAGAAATGCTAGCTTAGGGCATTTTGGTCAGTGGCACTTAAAGTAAATATGGTTATAATATTCCTGGAGTTCCACCTGTGGCAGCAGAGCTTGTCCTGATCTTGTTCAAATGTTATAATAAAGGAGACAGAGGTGCAACAAACTCTCATACAATAGAAAAATTACACATCATCATCATAAAAAAGTTTATTCTACTACCAAAAGTCATGAAAGCATATAATCCACACATAACTAAACATAATACAATAATATAATTTAAATTAAAAACAGATAAACAGGTTAGAATAAAAAAATATGTCAAAAATGACACAAATAAAGGCCAGCATCGGTAGCAGAGAACCTACACTTCAACTAGGCAAAAACTTCCTGATCATATGAGCCCTTACCAGGAAGCTTGCAACACTGACACAAATAAAATGACTAATTAAAATTTGAAGGTACAGCAGTGCTGGTTTATCCTGTAAAAATGAGCATTCTCTTGGCAATGGCAGGATATATGTATGCCGCTGCGACCTATAGTACTCACAAAAGAGAACCAAGTGCATATCTTGTGGAGAAAAATCATCGCAAGGGCATGGACTTCTCTCTTCAGCTTTATGTCTCGCCTGAGGAATGCAAGAGACCGTAGTAGGAGATTAAGTCAGAAACTCATCAATAATAATCAATGATGTGACGACGTAACAGTGAACAATTAGGGCTCCATCAGGGGGCTGGTTTTAAGATAACATAAGAGCAGACAGTAAGTTTAATAATTTCTTGTGCCCCCCTTTCCATCTTTATCATACACATAAAATGCTGTTTCGCCCAAATTAAATCTCGTTTTGTAATAACATACGGAGTCTCAAAAAGTTTGGGGTGATCCAATTTCCGAGTGACATCCTTGACATATTTGAACCAAGAGATACACAGTGCCTTATCTAATGTCAGGCAGTCTTCAATAATGGCCCGGTTAAGATTTATCACCAGATTGGACCAGACCCTCATGCACCTGAGTAAGGGAGCGACAGCTAACTGGTCACCAGTATACCCAGTTCCCAACTCCTCATGAATAATGTACATAGGAACAGACTGAGGGACCAACAACAATTTCCTTAGAAATGTATTTTCCACTCTATGGATTTCCTTCATATTTTAAAAACCCCAAATGTCACTACCATAAGTCACAATTGGAACATATTTGACTTAATAAACCTTGATAAGGGCCTGAATTGGCTTTGCACCCTGCTTCTTGGCAAAATCTAACATTGCTACAGCTTCTCATGAAAAGGCATTCCTTTTAGTCTCATTTGAGGACCCTATGACCCATTCTCATCAAAGAGGACTCCCAGATATGAAAAGGTTGGGACTCTAACCAACTCCTTTCCTTCACCCACATCATAAACACTTTTTCTGGGTTTTTCTAGTTCCAGCAACCATTGTGTGAGACTTAAAGTAAGTAGTGCTCAAATCCAGCACGCTCATAAAAGATACAAACGATTCAACCAACTGTTGCAAACACTTTGAAGTCATAGTACTTAGAACGTCATCATCCACGTAAAAAGGGTGGGTACAAATTCTAAACCAGCCCTTGGTATGTCATTTCAAGCAGTACTAAGGTTGTGACCGAAATTATTAATATATAAAATTAATAAAAAGGGAGCCAAAATACAGCCATGCCTCTTCCCCTGATTAAAACTCACAGAGTCTGTTAAATGCCCTGCCTCATCATACCTTATATTGGCAGCAAGATCCCGGTGTAGGTCAAATAAAAAACACACCACACTTCTATCCAGCCCCACGTCAATCGTCATTCCCTACAATTTCCCTCTGTTCACAATATCGAATGCAGAGGTAGGGTCCATGAATGCCATGTGTAACATACCCCCCTTAGCCACTGTGTATTTCCCAACTCTCAGTTGTAAGTTCAAACATTGATCCAAAGTTTCTTTTCAAGTCCTAAAACCATACTGAAGACCCGAGATGACACGATTTTCATCAGACCACTCTATGAGGCTATACAAAATAACTTTACCTATGACCTTAACAGTCAAATCTATAAGGGAGATAGGGTGCGAGCATTTTGTGTTTGCTCTAGATCCCCTTGCAAAAAAGGGAACAATTATGGCTTTGGCCCAATTTTAAGATACTTTGACTGCACACAACATTACCTACACGTGTTAAACTTTTAGCCCAAATTAGAGGCTCTACTTCAAATGTATCAGCATGCCCCCAATCAGGACCGGGGGCCCTCACATTGGGCATTGTAATACTTGCGTAAAGTACATCCTCCTCATGAAGCCCAAGTAAATAGGTCACTGGCCCACCATCCTGGATCAAAGACTGGGTATCCTCCCCAAAATCCTCAGACATACTCTGAAAGTGTGAGACCCAAACATCGGGGCAAATTACGCAGTCCATAGTGTTGTTTCTACAATCCTTAGGAAAAGGTCTACTGAGCACCTCCCAGAACTACGAACTGTCATTCAGTACACTGACCTGCAACAGATCATCCCATGCTCTTTTCTTTAACTCTGATTTTCTGCCGGCCACAGTTTGTTTATATCTTTGTTTCCTCTTTGCAATCTCAATACCATCCCTTGGCGTTTTACTCAGAGCCTTTGCTTGTGAACACTTTAGGTCAAACCACCTACACCCCTCCTTAACCTCTTTTCCATAGGCCTACTAAGATCATTTGCCACCTGCCTACAGAGCAGTTGAAATGCACATACAACCTTCTCATTGGGCTGACCCTGGTTTAAGCAAATATTGAAGTCAGAGGCATGCAAACTATAGAGATACTAACAAAATTATCAGGGATTATTGTAACCCTCTTAATCCGGTGGCATTGGCTCTTTTTGTTGTAACTACTTTCCTCCACATCCCCCTCCTAAACTGTCCGTAACCCCTACATCCCACTCTATTCCAACAACCAGAAGGTTATGATCACTGTACTCACTTCTCCTTATGGCAAAAATGTTTTGCCCTATCATGTACCGAGATTAAAATAAAATCAAGGGGTATATTTATACTCTGTTTGCGCCGGAATTGCGTCGTTTTTTTTGACGCAATTCCGACGCAAAACGAACTCCATATTTATACTTTGGCGTTAGACGCGTCTAGCGCCAAAGTCCATGGAGTTTGCGTCATTTTTTAGTGTGGACACCTACTTTGCGTTAATGATATGCAAGGTAGGCTTTCCCGTCTAAAAAATTGACTCCGAGGCATGTGCGCCGTATTTACACTCCCGGGCAAAATTCACGCCCGGGAGTGGGCGGGTCAAAAAAATGACGTACGGCCGCTTTTGCGCAGTTTTTTAGCACCTGGTCAGGGCAGGCGTTAAGGGACCCGTGGGCTCGGAAGGAGCCCAGAGGTGCCCTCCCATGCCCCCAGGGATCCCCCCTGTCACCCTTGCCCACCCCAGGAGGACGCCTAAGGATGGAGGGACCCATCCCAGGGACATTAAGGTAAGTTCAGGTAAGTGTTTTTTTTTTTTTTTTGTGGCATAGGGGGGCCTGATTTGTGCCTCCCTACATGCCACTATGCCCAATGACCATGCCCAGGGGACAGAAGTCCCCTGGGCATGGCCATTGGGCAAGGGGGCATGACTCCTGTCTTTGCTAAGACAGGAGTAATTTCTATGGGGGTTGGGAGTCGAAAAAAATGGCGCAAATCGGGTTGAGGCGAAAAATTTGCCTCAGCCTGACTTGCCCCATTTTTTGGCACCCAAGCTCCATATCCCCCTACGCCGGCGCTGCCTGGTGTACGTCGTTTTTTTTCACGCACACCAGGCAGCGCCGGTGGCTAACGCCGGCTAACGTCATTGAATAAATACGGCGCCCGCATGGCACTTCAGAATGGCGTTAGCCGGCACTAATTTTTTTGACGCAAAACTGCGTTAGCGCAGTTTTGCGTCAAAAAGTATAAATATGGCCCCAACTGTTGTGTTACAACCCCTGCCAGTAAAGGAGGGGATGTGAGCCCCCACCCCCTCATTAATAAGACATTGCATTTACAATCAGAAAGGATAGTCTCTAAAAATTCCCCGTCTGTCGTATGTTCAAAGTGGAGAGCCCCTGAATGCTCCATGCAATAATCATCCTTTGTTATATAACCTAGCTGGCATTTGTTCACATTAAAATCACCAAAAATGATCACTGAACAAGGACCATGATGCCCTTCAACATATTGATCAATAAATTGTTTTAAACCCTGAAGATGCTCGTTTGTAATTGTCTGCACAAAAGAGATGTAAAAGTTAACAACTGTGAGACTGGGTGCTGTTTTAAAATCTAGCTTAACAGCTTCTCACAGCCAGTATTACTTAAACTAGAATGTTTACAGAAACAAGGGTAAGTAACCCCCCACGAGCTCTATCATGAGTGGATGGGATAGCAGGAGAAAAGAAGGAGGAAAAAAGAACTAGAGTGCACAAATAAAGTTTAACCACCTCTCCTCATATTTTTTATTATTGAGAAAAGCTGTATACCAACCCACTATGTGGATCATAGAACATTGGTTGGAGTTCCTCGTCATCTTGACGCAATCAAACCCTGCAGCACTGCAGAATGGACTCTGAATTCCCCCATCACAACCAGGTGTCAGTCAATCATTGCTATCCAGGCCTCCCGGAAGTTCATATCTGTTTTTCCTTATTTTGAAAGGCTACTATTGCTCTGTTATGGGGAGGCACATACCTGCCACCCCACAACTTGTGTTCTAAAACACAAGGGTAAAACAAAATGCAATGGGTGGACAAGGATACCAACCCCTCTACCTTTCACAGCCGTGTCCTGCATAATCAGTCATCTAGCTATATCTGATTCCCTAAATTCAGCCCAATACAATCGCCATCAAAGTGCTTATTCCTGAAGCCCACCTAGTCCACCCACTGGTCTATAATAATCTTATCAGAGTCTGAGAATGATAACCCCCCCCCCCCTTAGAGAAACACCAACAATGAGTTTTCCATGTAGGTTCAGAGGTGGGTTGTACCACCCCAGACTGTGAAGGAGGAACGTTCATCAGAATTGTCACTGAAGGGATAGAAGCATGGGGGAGGTGTAGACTAGTGATTGAAGATCGGGGTGACGCACTGGAGAGGCCAGAAGGACCCCTGAGCATGGATCCGGTGTTCTCTGATACATATTATGAATTTGATGGGCTCCATGCGTGAAGCTATGCAGAGACTTGTGCTATGACTGTGCAGAACCGGTAAGCCCCTTAATTTAGCTCCCCCATCCCCACTGCCCCAATAGTGATTTGGCAGGACTCTCTGCCACCTGAGAAGGTTGCCCCATGCAGGGAATCACCATTACTTGCCCATCCAGACATCCAATTAACCGTACAGTCCCCTGAGTATCTGCCTGTTTGCCACCATCACCAGATGCAAGCAGATTGAAGGGCATGGCAATCGATGTAGAGACTCCAGCCAGGACTCAATTATCTCCAACTGTGTTCTAATTGGTTCCAGTTGTGAAGGTATTACCAACTCAGCTGCTTTAAATGTCCTTGCAATTGGAATACCCAGAATTCACATAGGTAGTATCTCTCGTTAGCTTATCTGTGGCAAGGTGTGTGCCAATACCTCCACCACAGGAACCTCTTTTTTCCACTTGACGGATGGCTCACCAGGAGACAATTCAGTCTTCCACTTCACAGACACAGGGTAAATCCTACAGTCTGCAGTAATGGGTGGGGTGGGAGTAATACCCTGCAGGGGTGTTGGGACTTCGGAGGGTGTCAGAATTCACCTCTGGCTGATTCCCCCAAAGGGGCTTTTGGCACGTCCCCCTGCATGGACACCCGACCCAAGGATAGTCTCCTTTCTGCCAAGTCTATCTCATTTTCCACAACCCCAATAACATGTGCTAGCATTGTATCAATGCTGGTGGGTTTACGTGACTCTGATGAGCCCCTAGTCACTTTTTGCTTGCCCATATTGTTGCAACATGTTCTCAAATATAAAGAAGAGAAACAGTGACCTCACCCAACTCTCAGCAGTTGATGGTTACATTGATAAGGCCATGTCGGAAGGGGGGACCAAGCCCAGCCTCATCCACTCACCGATGGGTGCAGACAGACGGGGTCTTTGCCCAGGCAATTGCCCAGGCATCTCTTGCGTGCATCCCACCCAGCAGGGATGCATGAGTAGCTTTAATTTTCCCTGGGTGTGAAAGAATGCCAGGAACAACCCCCCCTGCTGCAAGTGCTCCTGGGTGTCGAAGTGCTGGCAGCCCCCATGCAGCCTCCGGGCATGTGACTTGAGAAATTACACATCTCTATTGATGAACAAGGTGTTAGATGTTGGGCATAGCTCTCACAGAGATCCAGTAATGTGAATACCAGATTCTAATCCTAGGTATTAACTTGCTTTGGCATAGCAACAGTGAAAAATGCAACTATTGCTGCTCGTAGGAAAATGGCTCCCTGTTGCAGTTACCCCCCCAACATTTTGCTTGATATTGATGCTAACTTGATTAAGAAGTGTGCTAGGACCTTGTTAACCAGGCCCCAGCACCAGTGTTCTTTCAGAAAAAATGTACCATTGTTTCTACAATCAATTGGCACACCCCGGCACACAGATAAGTCCCTAGTAAAAGGTACCAGTGGTACCAAGGGCCCTGTGAAAAAGGGAAGGTCCCTAAGGGCTGCAGCACGTGTTGTGCCACCCTAATGGACCCCTCACCTAACACATGCACACTGCCATTGCAGATTGTGTGTGTTGGTGGGGAGAAAAAGGCGAAGTCGACATGGCATACCCCTAAGGATGCCATGCACACAAAATATTGCCTGTAGCAAAGGTAAGTCACCCCTCTAGCAGGACTTAAAGCCGTAAGGCATTGTGCACTATACCACAGGTGAGGGCATTGCAATATGCCCATACAGTGTCTAAGTCTATTCTTAAACATTGTAAGTACAGTGTGGCCATATTAAGTATATGGTCTGGGAGTTTGTCCAAGTGAACTCCACTACTCCATAGTGGCTACACTGAATACTGGTAAGTTTGGTATCAAACTTCTCAGAATAATAAACCCACACTGATGCCAGCGCTGGATTTATTAAAATATGCACACAGAGTGCATCTTAGAGATGCCCCCTGTATTTTTACCCAATCCTTCAGTGCATGACTGACTGGTCTGTGCCAGCCTGCCACTGAGACGAGTTTCTGACCCCATGGGGTGAGAGCCTTTGTACTCTCTTTTGCCAGAAACAAAGCCTGCACTGGGTGGAGGTGCTTCACACCTCCCCTTGCAGGACCAGTAACACCTAGCAGTGAGCCTCAAAGGCTCAGGCTTCGTGTTGCAATGTCCCAGGGCACTCCAGCTAGTGGAGATGCCCATTCCCGGACACAGCCCCCACTTTTGGTGGCAGGTCCTGAGGAGATAATGAGAAAAATAAGGAAGAGTCACCCTCCAATCAGGGCAGCCCCTAAGGTGTCCTGAGCTGAGGTGACCCATGCCTTAGGAAATCCTCCATCTTGTTTTGGGGAATTCCCCCCCAATAGGATTAGGAATGTGCCCCCATCCCCACAGGGAGGAGGCACAAAGAGGGTGTAGCCACCCGCAAGGACAGTAGCCATTGGCTACTGCCCCACAGACCTAAATACACCCCTACATACAGTATTTAGGGGCGACTCTGAACCCAGGAAATCAGATTCCTGCAACCTACAGCAGGAAGTTCTACTGACCTGAAAGCCCTGCAGAGAAAACAGAGATGACAACTGACTTGGCCCCAGCCCTACCGGCCTGTCTCCAGACTCAAATAACCGGCACAGCGACGCATCCAGCGGGACCAGCGACCTCTGAGGACTCAGAGGACTGACCTGCACCTAGAGGACAAAGAACCTCCAGAGGACAGCGGCTCCGTCCAGAAACAGCTACAAAACAGCAACAAGAAATCAACTTTAAAGAGACTCTCACATCCCGCCAGAAGCATGAGTCTTCACACTTTGCACCTGACGTCCCCGGATGGAGTTTGGAGAAACCAAAACTGCAGAGAGGACTTCCAGGTGACTCCAACGACATGGACACCCTGAGTCGACCTCCCTGCACCGCCACAGCGATGCCTGCAGAGAGGATCCAGAGGCTCCCCCTGACCGCAACTGCCTGGTAACAAAGGAACCAGACGCCTGGACCAAGCACTGCACCCACAGCCCCCAGGACCGAGAGGAACCACCTACCAGTGCAGGAGTGACCAGCAGGTGTCACTCATCCTAGTCCCCCCTGTGCCCTGCCTGCTTCACCAGAGCGACCCCCGGGTCCCTCCATTATTTTCAATACAAAACCCAATGCCTACTTTGTATAGTGCACCCGGCCGTCCCTGTGCTGCTGAGGGAGTGTTTTGTGTGTTTGTGTGTCCCCCCCCAGTGCTCTACAAAACCCCCTTGGTCTGCTCCCTAGGATGCAGGTACTTACCAGCTAGCAGACTGGAACCGGAGCACCCCTGTTCCCCATAGGCGCCTATGTGTTTTGAGCCCTCCTTTGACCTCTGAACCTGACCGGCCCTGTGTTGTGGTGCTGTGGCTTTGGGTTTGCCTTCAACCCCCAGCGGTGGGCTGCCTATGCCCAGGAGACTCACTGTGTAAGTGCTTTACTCACCTGAGAAACTAATGTTTACTTACCTTCCCCAGGAACTGTTGATTTTTGCAGTGTCCACTTTTACAAATAGGTATTTGCCATTTTAACCAAAACTGTGTGTACTACTGTTTTAAATCAAAGTTCCATACTTACCTGTGAGAAGTACCTTGCATTTTATGTACTTGCCTCAAATTTGAATATTGTGGTTCTAAAAATAAATTAAGAAAGGTTTTTTTTTTATATAAAAACCTATTGGCCTGGAGTTAAGGGCCTGATTCTGACCTTGGCGGTCTTTTCGCAAGACTGCCGAGTTACCGCCGCGGTAAAGACCGCCGACCGCGGCGGTATGCCGCTGCGCGTATTCCGACCGCTGGGAGCGTTCCGCCGGAATCCCGCCAGCAGCCACACTGGCGGTCGGCGGGAAAGTGGAGACTGCTCAACCGCCACGCCAGCAGAACACCGCCCCCAGAATTACGACCCACATTTCTGTGTGGCGGTCTTCTGTTGGCGGTCTTCTGTTGGCGGTCACGTCCCTATGGCTCCCGTCGCCTCCCGGAGGACCAACACACAAGGTAAGTTGATCGTCCGTGAGGGGAGGGGGTGGGGGGGTGTTGTGTGATGTGTGCGTGCATGGGGGTGTGTAGAGGGGGTGTGTGAGTGCGTGCATGCGGGCGGGGGGTGCTGCTGTGCCTTTGGGCAATGTGTGTAGTTCGGCGGGTGCGCATGTCGGCATGTATGTGTGCGGGTATGTGCCCCCGTTGTGTATGTGTGTGTGTAGGGGGTGTGCATATGTGCATGTTGGGGGTGCGTGCATGTCGGGGTGCGTGTATGTGCATGTCGGGGTGGGGGGGGGCAGGGGGTTCGTACCACCTCTGGGGGGTGGCAGGGGGGTGGAGGGTGTGGGGGGAGGACTCGTGGGGGGCAGTGGGGGGTGGGGGAGACCCCTATCAGTGCCAGGGAAGGAATTCCCTGGCCCCGATAGTGCCTACCGCCATGGTTCGCATGGCGGTTCCCGACCGCCAAAAACCGCGGCGGTAAGCAGGGTCATGATACGGTTGGCGGTCTTGGGTCGACCGCCGGGCCGGAGTGTGCGAACTCCAGCCCGTCGGTCATGACCGCCGTGGCGGTCGGAGTGGGGAAGTGGCGGTCGATCGCGGCGGTGACCGCCGCGGTCAGAATGCCATTTTTTGGACCGCCGGTCTGTTCGTGGTCCGACCGCCGCCTCTCCGCCGACCGCCAAGGTAAGAATCAGGCCCTAAGTCTTTGAGTGTGTGTTCTTCATTTATTGCCTGTGTGTGTACAATACATACTTAACACTACCCTCTGATAAGCCTACTGCTTGACCACTACCACGAAATAGAGCATTAGTATTATCTAATTTTGCCACTATGAGCCTCTAAGGGGACACCTTGGAATCTGTGCACACTATCTCTCACTTTGAGATAGTATATAGAGAGCCGACTTCTTACACTATTGCTACGTTGTATAGGAATTCCAGGCCCTACTGACAGATCTCTTAGAAAGACAATCAATGAGGCATTGGGCTCATTAGGTAGCTATAGAAAAGTTTTGAAGGAACAGCGAATTTTTATTGGTGTAAGCTTAAACACATGATGCTAGTTTCCAGCAGATATATAGGCCTGATTCTCTAGTACATATATAAAGATAGTTAATACGTTATATGGAAACAAAGAATGTTGGTGGAAGACGTACAACGGAACTCTGCTGTGGATCAATTTTGGAGTGCTTGGGATTTTGTTTTTCTCTAGTACATATGTTTTGTTCAATAACACTAATACAATGTTCTTACAAATCTTATAACCTCACAGTATGCCTCCAACATTGACAATCTCATTGTGATAATCATTTGTGCCATGCGGCAATTGACATGTTTTATCATTGATCAAATAGTGACGCACACCATTCCAAAGTGGCGGTTCAATAATTGGAATTTTATCAGCCTCATTTCACATTTTTGCTTTTCTACATCGTTTTAACTGATAATACTATGGCCCTCATTAAGAAATTGGTGGTAAATCCCACCTACCGCCACGCTGACTGCACCAACATACTGCTGCCGCTGCAGCGGATATCCGTTCACCATATTATGACACATACACCAATCCGTCACTATTCAGCCACAGACACAAATCCGCCACACCAAAGGTCAGTAATAAAGTGGCAGTATCAAAATCCACACCGTTACGCCAACAGAACAATGCTCATCACATCATGACCCATGAATCACCACGGCGGACATTCAATGGTGGTAAACCATTGGCGGTACATACCGCCGTGCTCAAAATACACACACTCAAACAAAACAACACCACATTGGGCAATTCAAACAACACACATCTGACACCAATTCACACACCACACCCACACCACTATAAAACACACATCCATCTTACCCATAACCCTTTACGACCACAAACCATTGGCACGAGACAGACACCAAGACCACAGATAAAACCAGAGCCACACACTACCTACACCTACACACCACCCACGCACCCCACATCACACACCCCTACACATCACCTCACCCACCCTCACCTACACACCTCTCACAACACCCATGGCACCACAAAGACACCCCAGATTCTCGGAGGAGGAGCTAAGGGTCAGGGTGGAGGAAATCATCTGGGTAGAGCCACAGTTGTTTGGAGCACAGGTGCAGCCGATATCTATAGCTAGGAAGATGGAGCTATGGTGGAGAATCGTGGACAGGGTCAACGCGGTGGGACAGCACCCAAGAACTAGGGATGACATCAGGAAGAGGTGGAACGACCTATGGGGGAAGGTGCGTTCCATTGCAGCAAGACACCAACTCGCTGTACAGAAGACTTGCGGTGGGCCTCCTCCCCCACAACTAACAACATGGGAGAAGCAAGTCTTGGCAATCATGCATTCTGAGGGCCTGGCCGGAGTAGGACGAGGACTGGACTCTGGTAAGTCAACTCTACCTCCCTACCTGCATGCCACCACATAACTCCACCCTCACCCTCACTCCCCACACTCCACCACTTCCCAAACACCCCACCATCACATCTCACTTATCCCAATGCCAAGCCCTGCATGACATACCAATGCATGGACCCCACTCAGAGACCTACATGGACACCTGTCACTAAAGCAGGCACACTAGAGGGAATCAGCTAGCCCATCACATACCAACTTACACAAGTGAAAGCTTCAAGGGCAAATCCAACCAAAGAGGGCAAGCCACTGGGGCACAATATGTCAGACACAGAAACAATAACACAGCATTTACATCCCCATAGGTATACCAGCCAATGTCAGCAGAGAGGAGGTGAGGAGAGGAGGTGCCCGCAATATCCAGTTCCCCCACAGAAGAGGACCACAGTGATGACATAAACTCTGGTTGCCTGGATCTGGGTGACCAACCTGGCCCATCAGGGACTTCTGGACAATCGGTTACCCAAGCCCAGTCACAAACAACCACAGAGCCTCCCCCATCAGGAAACACCACCACATCACCCCCCCCAGCGTACCCACGCCTCTGTCCCCAGGACACGTCAATCAGCAGTGTGTGTCCCTCTACTGGGACCCCAGGACACACCTCAAACCCATGACAATCAGGGACCTGGGGTCAGTGGCAGTGGCCACACGGTTCAGGGGACAAAGGCACAGGACAACAGGGAAACTGGGAGGACTGTTGTCTGCGAGGGGGAGGACACGCCCAGGCAACCGACTCTCCAAGAGGCACTTGCAGAGATCCTGGGAGCATACCAACATTCCCAGGACACGATGGGCCAGATCCTGGACAATATGCAGGAGAACAGACGGCTACAGTAGGGACAGTACCAGGGGATGAGGGAGGACTAGCAGGCCATCAACACCACCCTGGTCTCCATAGCAGGGGTGCTGGCATACATAGCCAATATTATGAGGGAGGCAGTCTCACAACAGCAGGCCCCTGCCACTAGCCAGACATCTGCTTTCCACCTCCGCTGACACTAGTAGACAGGAGGATTTACAGGCCACCAGCCCGCAAACGTTCCCCGCGATCCAGACAAAAACCAGAGACTATTGCCAAGACCCCCACCAGGAAATGAGACTTTCCTGATTGCCACCCTTGTGTCCCACTCTGTCACCCTGTCCACCTTGAACTGCCATTGCTCCCCTTCCTATGTCCCCATGGACAATGCACCTGTGCTACAGACTGGAACTATACCCTGGAATTTCCTCTATCATCACCCCATCCCATTGCACTTGCCCCTCAATATCTTAGCACTTAAATAAACACCGTTGAAAAAATAGAAGTATGGAGTATGTTACATTTTTTAAGTAGGAATACGTTTAACCATGTACAAACATTGCAATTCAACTGTACAGCAAATGAGCACATATGAAAGACCTGTAGTTGGCTGCAGTGATCACACCAGGGGCTATTGTAGGGCACCAACATCTGTAAAATGAATTGCCAAAGGGTACAGTAAGTTGGCATTACAGTGGGATATAAGAGCTACCAGTGCAAAAACAAATCAAAATAATGACAATGAAATGTGAAGTAACACTGTCTTACCTGTGTGTCATTGAAAATATTGTCTGATTACTCCTGTCTGCTGTTCTGTTGTCCTCATCCTCATACTCTGCCTCCTTATCCTCACTGTCCACAGGGTCCACTGCTGCCACACAACCATCTCCAGCCTCCCCCTCCTGCAGAAAAGGCACATGACGTCTCAAGGTAAGGTTGTGCAACATGCAGCATGCCACTATTATCTGGAAGACCTTCTTGGGTGAGTAGCACAGGGATCCACCTGTCAGATAGAGGCACCGAAACCTGGCCTCCAGGAGGCCGAAGGTTCTTTCTATGATCCTTTTGGCTCACTCATGTGCCTCATTATAAAGTTCTTCTGCCCTTGTCCTGGCATTGCTCACAGGGGTCAGTAGCCATGATAGGTTGGGGTAACCAGAATCACCTGACAATATTGAGGGAACATTTTAGCCACACACTATCCCATATTGCCCACACCATACCCATACCCCAACATCAACTGGTTGGGAACAAGGGCTCACCTATTAGCCACACCCTGTACCTCTGTAGTTGGCCCATCACATTTGAGATGCTGCTACTCCTCAGGGCAAAGGCATCATGCACCGACCCAGGATACTTAGCATTGATATGGGAGATGTACTGGTCCGCCAAGCACACCATCTGCACATTCATTGAGTTAAAACGCGTGTGATTTCTGTACACCTGTTCATTTTATGGGGAGACCAATGCAATATGTGTTCCATCAATCGCACCAATTATGTTTGGTATATGTCCAATTGCATAGAAGTCAGCCTTCACTGTGGCCAAATCTTTCACGTAGGGAAATACAATGTAGCTGCACATGTGTTTAATCAGGGCAGAGAACACTCTGGTCAGCACTATTGAGAACATTGGCTGTGACATTCCTGTTGCCAAGCCCACTGTCACTTGGAAAGAACCAGTTGCCAGGAAATGGATAACTGACAGAACTTGCACAAGAGTAGGGATCCCAGTGGGGTGACGGATAGCAGATATCAGGTCAGGCTCCAATTGAGCACACAGCTCTGTGATTGTGTCCCTGTCAATTCTATAGGTGAGGATGATGTGCCTGTCCTCTATTGTTGCCAAGTCCACTAGGGGCCTGTACACAGGGGTATGTCTCCATCTCCTATCTGTCTGCTGCAGTAGCAATCTAAGGGACAAAAGAGTGAGGAGCCGGTCACAAACTGAATAATGGGGCTACAACAGTACGATGCATGCTGTCAATTTGTAATGGGTCAGTGAGAATTGTCCTGTATGTCCAAAATTGAACAGTGACACAGTAATTATCCAGGGCCTACCCACCCATGAAATGGTGTTTGCCTGTCCTGTGTGGAAGGACAGGTGGAAGTGAGGTAACTCCACTGACGTTGTGCGCCATGTCGGGAGGTGGTCGGGAACCGCTGTACAACTCCTCATTGGTTATCATTGGGCCATATGGGTTACAGTTGCCAATAGTGATGTATGCTGGCAGTGACGGTATGCACCGCCGCCGACGTGACTGCCTTTTTCCATCATATTCCTCACTTGCTACCTGATCTTCAACAGGAGAGGACCTACACTGTGACCTGTGTTTGGAACCTGCCATGGCCCATGTGACTGGGGAAAGGGCCCCTGCCTTCACTTCAGTGGAGTTGGAGAGGCTGATGGATGGGGTCCTACCCCAGTACGGACTGCTGTATGGGCCTCCAGACCAACAGGTGAGTACACTGTTGGCACGATGCATGTGGCATGAATGCATGGAGTAGGGGGTAAAGGCATCGTGTAAGGGGGGGTGGATGTCTCCTGAGCGGCATACAGGTTGTGTGCTGGGCCGTGTGTGTAAATGCTGATGTGAAGGGGTATGGTGGGCCATAAGTGTAAGAGGCAGGACTGTCTGACTAGTACTATTTTCCTGTGTGTATTCCTTCTGCATGTTAGCGCCCACCAATAGAAGGGTATTTGTCGTGCCATCGCCAAGGAAGTGCAGACCCTGGGGGTCTATGGCAGGCGGAGCACCCACTGTCAGAAATGGTGGGAGGACCTGAGACGCTTGACATGGAAGACGGTGGAGGCCCAGCTGGGGATGGCCTCCCAACGAGGAAGGGGTGCCAGTCGAACCCTGACCCTACTGATGGTCTGGTGGCCTATCCGTAGCTGGATGGACGCTATAGGGCATCACAGCAGCCAGAAGGGGGTGAGTACAGTGCCCATCATTACAACTTATTCATTGTAAGGGGGTACCCAGGTGGGCGATGTATGTCAGTGGGTGCCCCAAGGCCGGGCCTGACATTGCAGAGTAGGTCCCATGTTGGCCGGGGTTCTGAAGTGATAATCCTGCTACCTAACTCATAGGCATCCACAACTGGTCAGGGCTGTGTGGGTCCCAGGTGTGCTTCATTTGGTGGTATGTGTCCCTCCCCATGCCTTGGTGTCTAGCATTATAACTTGTAGTGCAATGCATAGTGTGTAGGGCTGTTCCCTGTGTGTGACAGTGGTGTGTACGCCAACAGTGGTGTTGGTGCAGCCATTGACCCTGTGTATCCTTTGTCTCTTCCCCCCCTTTTTGTTTTGTCACCCTGTCCTTATGTGCATTAGCATCATCTGGCGGAGAAGCAGAGGCACCAGCGATGGAGGGAGCTGCATCCCACAGGACCCAAGAGGGGTGTGGCCTGTGCCCACTTACCCAGGAGAGTGGGCATCTCTTCGCCCCAGGCACCTCAGGCCCTGCCCCAGTTAGCCCTGCTGCCCTGAGTGAGGAGGCTATTGACCTCCTAAGATCCATCTCTGTAGGGCAGTCAACCATTGTGAATGCCATTCAGGGGCTGGCAGCCCAAATGCAACAGACTAATGCATTCCTGGAGGGTATTCACACTGGCTTGGCAGCCCAACAGAGATCAATCCAAGCTCTGGCCTCCTTTCTGATGGCAGCCATTGTCCCTGTTTCCACCCTTCCCCCTCCATCTTCTTCTTCCCAATCCCATTCCCCTCAACCCCAACCTATCCTAAGCACACAGGCAGACGAGCATGCACACAAGAGTGGCACAGGCAAACATAAGCACCACATATCATCCCACAGGTACTCACACAGACACCATCCAGATGCAGACATGCTAACATCCACAATTTCCACTGTCTTCCCTTCCTCCTCCTCCTCCACCTCCTCCCAGTTGCATCTACAGTCACACCTGCATGCACTACATCCTCATCCATTAACAGCATCACCACCACAACTACCAAAACGCAGACCTCACAGGCAGACACCTCCACAACAGCCATGCACACGTCCCCGGTGTCCTCTCCCACTGCATCTGTCACCACCCCCTCCCAAGGTACACAAACGCAAGCACTCAGAGACCCAACAGCCATCCACCCCGCAACAGCATCCAGCCCATGCACCTGCATCCAAAATCAGCAGACAGACACCTCCTACAACCACTCCCTCTTCCTCCACTCCCAAACCTTCTCCCTCTTCCCGTCCCTATGTCCCGAAAAATCTTTTCCTATCCACCATTGACCTCTTCCCCCCGTCCTGCACTTCTGGCCAGGGTGGCAAAAACCCAGCCAAGCACTTCAGCCACCCAGTCCATGTGCCCATCAGTCACCACACCCACTTTTGGTGGGAAAGGAGAACGAGCCTGCACCAGGCAGCCTCAAGGGTAAGAAGCCTGCCCCAGCTGCTGCCAGGAAGAGCAAGGAGCCTGCCCGAGCTGCTGCCAGGAAAACAAAGGAGCCTGCCCCATTTGCTGCCAGGAAGAACAAGGAGCCAGCACCAGCATGCAGGAAGGGCAAGGGACCTGGGGCAGGAACTCTCACAGAGACCCCACCACCAACTATGGTTGTGCAGCCATCCAAAGCTGCAGGGGATGGGCTGGAGCCTCCCCCCAGCAGCAGCACCACCACCACCAGTGGGGAGCCATCCGAGGCTGCAGGGGATGGGCTGGATCCGCGCCCCAGCAGCTACAGCACCACCACCACCAATGGGCAGCCATCCAAGGCTGCAGAGGATGGGCGGGAGTTTCCCCCCACCAGCGGCTGCAGCAGCACCACTTCCACCACTGAGCAGCCGTCACCGCCGGAGGACGGTATGTAGCCCTGCCTCCATGGGCTGCTGTGCGGCCTACCCCCTGCAAATCCTGTGGATATGACACCCACCTGAGAGACTGTGACCTTGCACTACCCAGGATCAAAAGCACAGGGCACGATGCCCCCTCCAGACCCAGTGGGTAAGACACCCACCAAACCCAGCCTCCCCAGGATCAAGAGCACAGGGCACAATGCCCCCTTCCATAACCAGTGGGTAAGACACCCACCAACCCAGCTTCCCCAGGATCAAGAGCACAGGGCACGATGTCCCCTCCAGAACCAGTGGGTAAGACACCCACCAACCCCAGCCTCCCCAGGACCAAGCACATGGCATGTTGTCCCCTCCGGAGCATGTGGACAAGTCACCCACTTGAGAGACTGTGGCCTTGCACTCCCCAGGATCAAGCACAGGGCATGTTGCCCCCTCCAGAGCATGTGGGTATGTCACACACTTGAGAGACTGTGGCCTTCCACTCCCCAGGACCAAGCACAGGGCATGTTGCCCCCTCCAGAACCAGTGGTCTTGTTCCAACTACCGGCTGAGGTGCCTCCCCATCCCCCGTCCTCCTGAGGTGCCTGCTGCCTATTTACCAGCCGATGCCCCTGCAGTGCTCTCTCCGTGTTGAGGCAGGTGATAAGTGGGGCCTTGGATTTTGGCCGTGGCCATGTGGCCCACTCAAACTAAGGACTGGGCAGTGTCCATTGAACTGCAAAATTGTAAATATCTGCAACATTGGCTAAGTTATTTTTTATACTGTGTTGATCTTATTACACTCACTTTAGTAAATTCATTTGTCCTTGCATTATTCAGCCAATTTAGGGGGAATAACTTGTGCATCTGGTTGTTTGTATGCTGTTGGGTGTGTGTGTGTGTTGTGTGTGTGTGTGTCACTCTCTTTTCCCTCCCCCGCTCCCTTGTGTGCTAGGTGGCTGTACTCACCGTCATAGTCTTCACCATCGTCGGTGTTCGTGGTGGAGAAGCACATAGAAGAGCATGGGGAAGACATGCAGCTCGGGCTCCATGGCGGCATGGTTGTTCCTTGTGCCTGTAATGGTGTGTCCTTTCACTTCCTAGGTCTGTTTCTGCCAGGCTTTTGATGTTGTTGGTACTGCCCCGGAAAAGGTGGTGGTTTCCAGGGTCTTGATGTGGTGGGGGGAACATTGACTTCCGCCTGGCTGTATGCGGCTACCGCCGTGCTGGCTGTTATTTCCGCCCTGGCAGTCGGTATGGTAAAGTGCGTGTCTATCTGAGATCTATCCGCCATGGCCATAATTTGGCGGTAATTACCACCTGCCTGTTTGTGGTACTACTGCCACTTTTACACCAACCGCCAGGGTTGTAATGAGGGCCTATATGTGTTGTTTCTGTTGTCTGGCCCATTGATTTGCGACTAAGGCACAAGCTGAAATGCATCAGGATCTGCAGCCAGCTTTATATTATATAAAATATATTTAAATAAAACTCTGTGTTTATTGTGATCCTCAGTGTACACGCTTCTCTTCATAACTGTGGAAGCTACTGAGGATTGGTGGATTTAAACAGACACACACGTCTGTGCATGTACAGCTGGGGGTGAGCTGTGAGTCTGTGTAGTTTTTACGGATTATTTATATATTATTGATTCACCCGGCCTGCCCACACAGTATACTGGAGTCGGGATCAGACTCCTAAACCAGGACAACTACCTGCTAGCTGAGGATCCGATGACCAAAGTCAGCTAAGTATTGTTTCTGGCATTGTAGTGCGGAACATGAGTTTTAATACCGGAAAGAAGGAGCTGCCTTTTGAATACTTGTAGTACAATGGAATTGAACAGCATCAGGCTTCTCTAAAGGTTACTGCTATTGACTTTAAAACACTGGGCCAAAAATAAATGTATACACCTTTCAACATGGCTTTTGAAAGTTACACCAGCAAGAAGGAGGCAGCAGAGAAATTATTTTCTGAAAAAAGGATAGTGAAAGCACTAGAGCTTTCAACCAAGAAACACTGACAAAAATATGTAAATTTCGAGAAATTCCACAAAATGAAAAGGACTAAATGGTGGAAGACGGTATCAGTCCAAAATGCATTTATTGCAGGAGGGTCCCACAGGAACTGACAATCTTCACTATCCCCATGTATGATAATCCAGCACCTGATATGCTTGATGAGTGGTCAGTCTGCACAAATTTCTGCTCCATGGGCATGCCACACATTTGAGTAATATGCCTGCAAGGACATGAATAAGATTCTATCAGAAATTGAAACACTGACTGAAGAATTGCAAAAATCTATTTTGATTATCTTCTTTGCACAATTTATCATATTTTTTGCCAAAGGTATGACCTCTGACAGTTTCATAACCTTTGTAGGTTTGTAAAAAATGTCTTTGATTTTTAGCTTTTATTTCTTACTCTGTTTTTTCTAATAATTTAATCATTTTGTCAAGAAACAACATCAAAATCATCTTTTCTTTTCGATTTTTGCAATTGTTCAGTAGAAAGTTATATTTTCGTGAACAATTCCATCACACTGTGATTTTTTAAACTAAGAAAAGAACACTGACATTTGCCACTTGTAGTTCCACTCTCTAAATTGCAAATTGCAATTTTTCTATACCTTTTAACTAGTAATGACTGTAAGTTTTTAAAACATGCTTGGCCACCTAATGGGTCTTGGGTCTCTGGAAAGAGTGGGTTCTCTGTGAAGGTGTGTGCCCATAGTGAAGGCTATGCATAATAGGAAATTCAATAGGAAATTCAATGTGCTCTGTCCATCAGAGGTATGCATTTCGTTTCCCCATCCCCTTTTGTGGTCTCAGCCAAAGTCACGCTAGTTAATGCAGATAGAATGGCATAGAGCAGACATCCCTGCCTAGTGCCCTAATAAATTATGTATACACTAGCTATGGATCTACCCACTCTTACTCTGCCTGCTTGTTACAGGTACTGTACAGAGGCTCACTCTGCCCATGTGTTTAAGTACAACGCTTGTATGTCCTTACCTAGTCAATATTTTAGTCATTACTATTTTTGCTATATTATTTTAGTAGCACAATATTTAGAACTCAATATTCTAGTGTCATACTCCATTGCATACTCATTCTCAGATGTCAAGCCAGTATTAAAATTGCATAGTGGTCAAATTCAATTTTGCAATCTTTCAATGTTTCCACCTAATGTAGCTAGCCTAAATGTTCTCTTGTAGGGCTTGGGTGTCGGGTACTTCTTCCAGCACTGTTAAGGTGCATTTGCACAGGATTCTCAATTTGGTCTGCTGTACCACGTGAGCCTGTGCCACCAAAGCTTATACCTCCGAATTTAAACTTTGTATATTCTCTATCAAAATTCGTTGAAGAGAGGAACACTCTATAAGAGCATTCCGATGGGTCTTCAGTAACTTTCACTTTGCTGCCTTTTTCCACAATGACTTCTTTAATACTAAAAAAAACCCTGAAAGTACTCAAATAGAGTTTGCGCTCCACCCTTCTTCTTTATTTTCATGAAGGGCACTCTTTGAGCCCTGCTGAGGTGAAATCAGATGATGTAGTGAAAAGGCTGTGATGGATGTGTTTGTACAGTGAATATATATATTTTCGAATGCATCCATCTTGTTGAGCATTATTAGGAATTACTTGTAAAACATTCTGAGGATAGGTACATTACAGAAATTCAATGGTTTGTTTTTGGTGTACTACTGGGCTTAAGGACCCAATAATTATAAGTTGTGCTTCAATTAAACCTAATGAGCAGAGTAATTCAATCATGAATGACAGGCACTAGAGCCGCAGTCAGTAGGTCTTTAGACGCTTCAATGGATATGCTTCCATATTCGGATAATAACATTTTTAAACAGGGTAGTTTTGAAGAGGTATGGACCTGGGAGTGTAGAGGGGGTACACAGGAAGAGGATTCTTGAATAATACTGCCACCTTAATTCATGTTATTGTTGTAAATATGTATATCACAGTACCAGCATTAAAAGACCATTAATGCCTGGAAGTTAGCACTAAGTACAACACTGGCTCAGCGTAAGTTTAGGTGGTCAACTGAGAAGCAAGCATTGAGGACCAATATTAAAAGCAAAGAGTTAAATGCAATTAATGAAATATAATGATTAAAAAAGAGATGACTAAATAAAACAATGCATGCACTCAGACCATTATTTACTTATTTATTGATTTATGGTCTCATTACGAGTTTGGCAGGCGAAACTCGTTAGGTTGGAAGACCGCCTGTTCGGTCTTCCTCCCGCTGGCCCTAATATGAGTTTCCCTCTGGGCCAATGGGAAACTATCCTCAACCCTGACGCCGGCTTGTAATCGAGCCAGCGGTGCAGTGTTTTGGGTGCGACAGCATTCATCACACTTTTCGCAACGGGGCTGCACATGGGAGCCCCTGCAGTGCCCATACCAGTACTACTAATGCCCAATTTCATAACACAACAAGTCAATATGGAGCCCCATTCTGATAATGGCCCTTTCCGATGAAGGTCCAGAAGCAGTCAAAACAGGTTGAAGAGAATATATCTAGATTATTTGTTTAAGGCAGACCATTCACTTTTATTTGTTATTAAAAAGTACATCTTCAAACATCCCTTGACCATGGCATTTATGTCCCACTCCAATACTCTGTCAATAGTAGATTATCACACCAGCATTCACGATCTGTGTTAAAAAAATAAATAAAAAAAAACCTTTCAAGGAACTTTCCATATATAGAGGTCATATTCTGCATATACAATGTTGAGTTGGTGCAGAGCGGCGGCCGGCAGCTCTTGGATGTGAATACTGCTAAACTTATGAATCACAAAAAACTGTTTTGTGTGTACGTGTTCTGCTCACTCTAAATAATTTTCACCTCACGATTGGCGATATATTTTTCATTTATTATTGCACACATGTACGTTTGTTTTTCTAATAAGAGTTTTGTTTTTCTTAAAAATGGTTTGAAAATGCGAACCCATACATTAAAACGTTTTAGAAAAACATAAGTGCGCTGTTATTATTATAGCCTCTTTAAATACTTAAATGTAATGTGGATTTCTCCAGAGGACCGTAACGAATCTGTGTTTCTCTAGTCAGGAGTTCTTTCAAATTAATGGTGTTGGCGGTACTATTGAGGTGTCAATGTTGCATATTTTTGCCCACAATGTCCAAACCTGTCAGAGCATTTGCAAATAGGAGAACAGCGTTGGAAGGGGTGCATGAGTATATAGATCAAAACAGGGCTGGATGTACCATGCTCCTTAGCCAGTGACACTGTGATAGATGGGCTATTGGTAAGGGGTTCCCCATAGCAGACATGCTGTAAGGCTCTGTTGTTAGAAATCAAGTAGTTCTACGTCCATTTAATTAACACCATGGTCTTTAGATATTCATTCTTGGGATTTCATCAAACAGTTAACTTGCCTACAGCCGTTCTATGTAGGGGAAACCTGTGCCAAAAATTAAATTAAATGCTTTCAACAATGGAACAGTGGATTTCGCTTCCCCATTCGTAAAATGTTCCATGAACATTTGTTTAGCATCATTTAACACATATATGTTCTCCTGCCCTTTGCTGAGAGATCATACTGGACTACTGTAGAACGTCACATATTTGGCTTTGTGAAATATGTAATGCACAGGGCATGAAGATCATCTAAAATCTCTAAGGAAATAGACAAATGGTGAATCAGATGAGCTTGGACCTGAAACTATACAGTATACACAAGCTTCAACGTGGAGCATTCCCAATGCAACAATAAATGGAAAAATATTGAACTGGAATTCTTGGAAGTTAACTGGATGAGCTCTAATAGGGCAATATAGATTATAATAAAATGAGCAACAATAATTTCGGATTACAAAATGGAAAACACAATAAATACTACTTCGTAGACAGATATTCATCAGACAAGTTTGATTCTAGTTCAGATCTAACTTGGAAGAAGCTACGCTCATGAAAATAAAAATTTCTGAAATGTTTTTGGAAGAAAAGGATTCATTTTTTAGGTCTGTGTTCTGACAGTGTATCTGTCAAACGGGCATTTTCTTAAAAATATAGATAGGGTGGTCTTTGGGTCTACCGCCTTCAACCCATTGGTTTTGTTTGACCAGCCTCTTTCAGCTAGCAATTCTTGGCTCATCCCAGTGGAGTGCCCCTCTCTCACCGAATGCTATTGGCTGCCTGGGTGTACCCTTCTGCCTCTAACCAAATGCATGCATTCAACTGTATGAGGGGCTACGTTAAAGCTTGACTAGTATTTCTCTCTTTGTCCTTCATCTGCTAGGTGAGTAAAGCATTTGAAAACATGAGATCATCGTCAAAACACACTTCGGGGTAAAAGAAGGAGCAAACAAGAGTGCAATTATACAGAGCTAGTTTGGAGGACAAAATGTAGCCAAATTATTAAAGAGGGGCAGATAGTTCGCCAAAGCTGGAGCACAGATTGCAGTAGGTGAGTACAAAAATATGCATGGAGATGTGATTGCATGAAACAAGAGTAAAACATTTGTATCATATTAAGGGGCATATTTATACTCCGTTTGCGCTGAATTTGTGTCGTTTTTTTCGACGCAAATTCGATGCAAAACTAACTCCATATTTATACTTTGGCGTTAGACGCGTCTAGCGCCAAAGTTCATGGAGTTAGCGTCATTTTTTTGCGTGAACACCTTCCTTGCATTAATGATATGCAAGGTAGGCGTTCCCTTCTTAAAAAATGACTCCGATGCTATTGCGTCGGATTTATACTCCCGGGCAAAAATGACGCCTGGGAGTGGGCGGGACTAAAAAACCTGCATTAGCGCCGGATTTTAGCGCCTGGGTCAGGGCAGGCGTTAAGGGACCTGTGGGCTCAGAATGAGCCCAGAGGTGCCCTCCCCTGCCCCCAGGGACACCCCCTGCCACCCTTGCCCACCCCAGGAGGACACCCAAGGCTGGAGGGACCCACCCCAGGGACATTAAGGTAAGTCCAGGTAGGTATTTTTTTTTTTTTTTTTTTGTGGCATAGGGGGGCCTGATTTGTGCCCCCCTACATGCCACTATGCCCAATGACCATGCCCAGGGGACGGAAGTCCCCTGGGCATGGCCATTGGGCAAGGGGGCATGACTCCTGTCTTTGCTAAGACAGGAGTCATTTCAATGGGGGATGGGCGTCGTAAAAAAATGGCGCAAATCGGGTTGAGGCAATTTTTTTGCCTCAGCCTGACTTGCACCATTTCTGGACGCCCATACGCCATTTTCCCCCTACGCCGGCGCTGCCTGGTGTACGTCGTTTTTTTTAACGCACACCAGACAGCGCCGGTGGCTAACGCCGGCTAACGTCATTCAATAAATACGGCGCCCGCATGGCGCTTCAGAATGGCGTTAGCCGGCGCTAATTTTTTTGACGCAAAACTGCGTTGGCGCAGTTTTGCGTCAAAAAGTATAAATATGGGCCTAAGTTTCTCTTTTTTGATCTGCCCTGATGTTTCCATGCTCTTAAGTGCAAAGGACTAGAAAGTAACAGCTCTCGTGGAAAAAAATAAAATTCAGCAATGCTGGTGTTCATTTACATACCCATGACACACAGGATACGGCTCACACACTAGTGTTACTTCCTTCCTTCAGTTTTCATGTATCCTCTCAAATAATATATCTGAAAGGTCAAAGAGGACAGGGGAAAATGCAAGGCCAGCATTGCTTCTAATCTCATTGCCATCCGTTGTAATACTTTGAGATGAGACCTCTAAATACCACATCATTCCAATGTCATCTAGTTTGACTTTTTACTGTTATGTTGGCTGCAGGACCCCTATTCCAATATCCATTGCAAAATGTATAACTGATACCCATTGATGCCGACCCAAAAATGTGAAAGAGACTTTACATAAGTCTTCAAATAATGACTTGATACCGTTGAGCTAATCAAGCCCATGGCTGAAGGGTCTACTCATAAGCACACAATCTCTCTGCATATCTGTGTTGATGATACAGGCTCCGGCAGAGAGGTAAAGCTTGCATAGCGAAATCTAAACACTGTGGCTGCAACTAAGTGTGCCGTGAATAAATATTAAGTATACAACGGACCCCTGAATAATCTGCTGTACAAATGCCAACGATATGCATATAAATGCCTCGAGGAGTGCTACTTGGTGTAACATTTACACATTTTTAATTACATTTTCAGTTTGCATTTGTTCGCGTAGAAATAAAAATAGACAGCGTTGGCATTATTTTATGCCCCTTTTCCCTTGGTCCCGTGCCGCCTTCTCGTGCACATCAGACTCCAATAGTTTCAAGCTCATTTGCGCCTTTATTAATTAGGCCCAGAGCACTGCAAACAAAACAATGCCTTCACTGTAAATATACTTCGTCCTAATCCTCAAATGGTTTGCACGATTGTCTGTGATCATTTAGTATTTACACCGAGTGTCAGAAATAATAATGGATTTTAGAGCAGAAAGAGTTCTCAGAGATCCCTTCGTCCAATTGTTTCATCGTTTATTCTCCCAGGTTTGTCATGCGTAATGCTGTTTCTCTGTTTATCTCAAGGTTACCGCCCCTTTCACTTTGTTGAATGAACGTATTTTAGCGATTGGAATGCAAAGCACACGGTCGCGGATGGGAAGGTCTACCGGTGTCTTGATATAGTATGAAATTTTGCAGCAGGTAGCTGACTCCCTCCACCTAGAGTCAGGAAGTAGAACTTTTCCTGCGCCGGTCTACCACAAGCACAGGTAACATTCCTTGTTTCACGTAAACCTCCAAATTCGATTTCCCACATGGAGGATCAGCATCCTTCGGACTGATGGTGGAATGAAGAGCTCTAATGTGTTTTTCAGCCTGAAAAGGCACACGACACGTTTCTTCAGTGCTCAAAATGAGGAAAATGTCATACTGTAACTTCAGACTATATGCTGCTAGCTGCATTCTCTACAGATTTTTAAAGCATAATTTCCAAGTCCAACTGCTCAGAAACAACTACACAAATATGTAGTCAACCACTAAAACATTGGATCTTGAAATTGTGAAAAGGAGAGTGGAGAAGGAGGCACACGTTCTGTAGTAAGGACACACCCTTTATTTGAAAAGCTGCTTTTGCAGATTCCACCAGTAAATTAGAAACGTTACCCGGATAATCAGAATACCTTCAAATAAAAAATGTCATATAGGTGTTGCTGTCGGGATACAAAACTTGACTTGACAACAAAACGTGTATTCAAAGAAAGCACAAAAACAATGTGAAGCATCGCTTTTATCGTAACATATTTTTAGCAATCGAATTTGTATTGATTGCCTCTGAACTGAACACCTTGTGTAAAAACAGATCTTGCACTGACAAAAGATACCGGTTAAATTATGTTATTGCATTCAAGGTTAGCCAAAATGCATGCATTCGATTGGTTGGGATACATGTCTTTAAAAGCTGCACTGCTCCAGTTTTGCAGTATGAAATCTCGCTTCAGAATTCGGATGTTACTAAACACGTGTATAGAAATAGAATATGCATTTTTTTTATGATGTTTTGCACAATTAGAAAGGTTTTAGCACAGTCAAGATTTAGTATACCATAGTAATGGCCTCTCAGATGGCACAACCTTGATGAAGTTACATTTGCATTAACCTCTGGGTGCCAGATTACAAATGTGCTCCAAGAGCCATATTACAGAAAGTGTCCTGGGGCGCAGTGGGGATGTGCACCCTCTTTGTGCACCCATGATGCACTTTGGTATTACAGAAGGGGCTGCAGATGCTTTTATGGCCCTTTCTGTAATCCTTATAACACAGGCACACATGTAGCGTCAGCACTATCGCAAGAAGATGTTCTCTCTCATTTGCATGGATGAGTGGCCTTATGCAAATGAGGGAATCTCTTTGCCTCAATGCCTGCACTGTGTTATGGACATTGGACATATGCTCAAAAGTAAATATGCTGTCAGGAGGTGTACTAAAAGTGCCTCAAACACCCCCTGTTGTTAGTCAGGAGCCAGGACAAGGGAAGGCAGAACACCTATGCACTTTAGAAAGAAGTTCTAGAAGCTCCTCCCACTAACCAGAGGAAGAGCACCAGATGTAAATAACAGACCTCAGTCGCCACCTCCACAGTACATCTCTGGATCTGTGTATACTCTGCCAGAAAGAAGGACTTCTGTGCTGCTGTAAAGATTGCCACTCTGCTGGACTGCTGTTCTGAAGGACTGCTGCTTTGCTGTGCTGATCTGCTGCCTGCTGCCCTTCCTGGTTAAGAAGTACTGGACCTTCACCTGTTGAATCCAGGACCCCAGAGTGACTCCAGGGCCTAATTGGCTGCCCTCCTGACTAGAGCCTCAGGGACTGAAGGTTCCAACAACCTTGAACCCCACACCTGGACTCTGCCATTTGTGCATCCTACCCTGCCAAATGGTGCCACCCCTGCCCTGGACCTTTGGAAGGAGGCCTGAAGGTGCTTTGCCAGCTAATCTGTGGACCCAGCAGAAGTGAGTCATCTCCTCTGCTGCACAGCACAATCCTGAGGAGAACCTATGCATCGCCTCTGCTGAGAGGGTTCTCCTGAGGCAGGGACTCTGCACCAACCTTGCATCCCCCACCAGAAATGTAGGCTGTTTGAGGCTTCACAAACTAAAGCCCTCGAATTGCAAATCCCTTGTCGATCACAGCCTCGGTGGCCTCAGTAATGCAGGTTCACGCATTGCAGCCTCACAGCTCCTCGGAACCGAAACCTCACCTTGTGTGTGCGAAACACCCTTGATGCCAAACTTCACATCATTAGCCCTCATCAATGGGATTCTCAAGGACAATGCAGGATCTTGGCTCTCAGCTCCACAGCACCTCTGCTCTGAACTAACTCATTCTCTGCACAAAACCTCTCAATGTTCTGTAACCAGGACTTAATGTACTCTTGTTCGGTGGCCCTAACTAGGTGCCTGTAAATGGCCCGTGCTCCATAGTGGTCAGCATGAACATGTGACTTTGTCCTAGTGTGGCACAGCCAGATATCTACATTTGGTGCTTTGCAGTTGCTGCTTTGTGCTTTTTGGCACTAGTTTCACTGAAATCTTAAAACCTGTATATCTCCGGTTTTACTGATTGGATTTTAGTCATTTTGGCATTTTGTTAATTACGAAATGTTAGACCTGAGAGCTTTGGGCAGTCATCCTCAAACATTTTTCCTGCCTCCCTCCACTTTTCTGACACTGTTTTTTCTGGTTTTAGGACTCTGCGTGCTTTCCCACTGCTAACCAGTGCTAAAGTGCGTATGCTCTCTCTCTTAAACATGATAACAATGGTTCATCCCTGATTGGCATATTTGGATTACTTATAAGTCCCTAGTAAAGTGCACTACATGTACCCAGGGCCTGTAAATTAAATGCTACTAGTGAGCCTGCAGCACTGACTGTGCCACCCACCCAAGTAGCCCCTTAGCCATGGCTCAGGCCTGCCATTGCAAGGCCTGCATTTGCAGTTTCACTGCCAATTCGACTTGGCATTTGAAGGTACTTGCCAAGACATAAACACCCCCTTTTCTACATTTAAGTCACCCCTAAGGTGGGTCCTAGGTAACCTATGGGGCAGGGTGCAATGTAAGTAAAAGGCAGGACATACACCTATATGTTTTATATCTCCTGGTAATGAAAAACCCCAATATTCATTTTCCTCTACTGTGAGGCCTGCTCCTTTCATAGATTAGCATTAGGACTGCCCTCATCTACTTTTTGAGTGGTAGGTTCTGATCTGAAAGGGGTAACCAGGTCATATTTATTATGACCAGAATGGCAATATAAATTCCTGCTTATTGGTAAGGTTGGATTTTATATCCCTATTTTAGAAAGGCCACTTTTAGAGAGGGAGCATTTCTCTGCACTTAAAAACTATCTGTGCCTTGCAGCCAGTCTCCAATCAACGTCTGGGCTGGGCTGGTTGACACCTACCTTGTGCATTTCACCCAGACAACCACAAACACAGAACACTCAGTCACACCTGCACTAATCTGCATATTCAAAATATCTCACTGTGCTGGATGGGTGGAGGGCCTCACATTTACAATACAAAGGCCAGTGGCCTTCCCTCTCACAATGGATTCTGCCAAGCCCCCTACCTGGACCCTGGCAGACAGGATTGCAATGAAAGGGGAACTTGTGCAGTTCAAAAACACTCATTGAAGTCTCCCCACTTCAAAGGCATTTTTGAGTATATAAAAACTGGGTCTCTGACCCCACCATCTAAGACACAAAGGGCCAGATGTATCAAGCGATTTTGCATTCTCAAACGGTGTGAATCGCAACATTCGGCCTTTGCGAATGCAAAAATGCCTTTCAGAATGTATGAAAGGCATTCGCAGTGCAATTTTAAAGAATCGAAACAATAGTGATTCCTTAAAATTGCGACCCCCATTTAGAGAATAGCAAATTGCGATTCTCTAAATAAGAAATTGCAAATATTATTAATCCTTATTTGTGATTTCTTAAGCACATGTATCAAGCATTTCCTAAATGTGAATTGGGCATTTAGGAAATGCAATTACCACAAACAAAAGTTTGGTGTTAACCATGTGCAAATTTAAAATATGCATTTTAAATGCATTTTTAAAATTGACATGTAGCGCACACATGCCCCTAAGTCATGTGTGTGCTTTGCATGTCTGTAAAAATATTTTTGGGGTGCAGCAGAGGGGGCCTTAGGCCCCCACCACCCTGGAATTTGCATTTCCTAAATTGCAAATTCCTAACTGGAATTTGCAATTTAGGAAATGCAAAACCAATTGCAACAGGTACATAGGTGCAAATGGGGTTGGATTCTCTATTTGCGATTCGGTAATAGCATTTGCAAATTTAAAGAAATCGCTATTACCGAATTGCAAAAATCATACATACTATTTTGCATTTCTTAAATAGCGATTTCTTAAAATAAGCTATTTAAGAAATGCAAATCGGTTTTTTGATACATCTGGCCCTTAAGGACCAACATCTGCACCCTTTCAAGAGGGACTTACTGGCTGCCCAAAGGACTCATCTGGACTGCTTTGCTGAGAAGGACTGCTGCCCTACTGTTGCCCTGCTGTCCTGGTGGCCTCTGACTTTGCTGAGAAGGACTCTGCCTTCCCAAAAAGTGCTCTCCAAGGGCTTGGATTGAGCTTGCATCCTGGTTTCTGAAGTCTCAGGGTCAAAAAGACTTCATCTCTTTAGGAAACTCCTTGTGCGTAGAAAACCAACGCATCGCCTGCCAAAATCAGCGCGAAGCCTGCATTTCCTGCGAAATCATCACACAGCCGGACGGAACGACAGAGCCTGACTTCCCGAGTGGAAATTTGATGCAGCTCCTGCCTTATGTTGGAAAACTTGACACATCGCCTACCAGATCAACTCAACTCCTGTGCCTTCTTACACTGCATCAAGGATTTTCCCCGCATCATCCCTCAGTGTCAAAATATCACCACTTCGCAGTAAGGAAACAAAACTATGGGCTGAACAATGATGCTTACCCCTTGCGGCACGGAAAGAAACAACGCATCGTCTGTGTTGCACTAGAAAATCTGACACACACCTTATTTTTCCATGCATCACCTCCTCTGCGGTCTTTGCGCATTGTTATTTTTGACGCATAACAGGTACTGTGTGTAGCAAAGAGACAACTGTTTATTCCAATGGGGCAGAGTCAGGATGGAAGCCAGAGCAGTTGCCTGAATCAGAGTTCCGTGACAGCCCTGGGGCTAACATCCTGAGTTTGCATTGGCAATGAGACGCGCTGTGCCAAATTGAAGGCAGAGCCCCCAGGGGGAACACGCCGATGCATGAAAGGAATGAGGAGGTGGCCGGTGACCGCTTCTTGGATTGAAATGCCTGTGTGCTGGTGAGGCTTGGTGAGGCCTGGAGAAGGCGGGGCAACCACTGGAGCGTGCAGCCTGCACGGCGGTGCTCCGATCCAGAGCGGCGCCCGATTGTGGGAGAAATTGAGCACCGGAGCGTGTCCCGTGCAGCTGCTCCCTCAATAAAGGATTCCAATAGGGAGCAGGTGACGCGGACCCCCTCCTCCCCTGGTTTCTGGATGTGCACTGACCCGAAGGAAGATCTGGACACCTGAGAAAGGAATCCTGATTGGCACTGATGCCCTCCCTTACTGCAAGGATTGGAGCAAACTGGCTACAACGTGAGTGGAAAATAAAAGGGCCACAGCGGCACTAAATGAGTGGTTGGGATCTGGGTTAGGGAAGGATTTGTCCAGGGACAATGAGACAAGATAAGAGGCCTATATCAATGGAATGCCTTCCCAGCCACATGCTGGAGTAATGTTGATCTGTGAAGGGAAGACTCCACAATACAGCTTGCGGTCTGCCACACGACGGAGGCGATGCCTGTTGCCAGAGTCAAGAAACTGGGCAGTTTCTGGCAACTCTAAGCATCTGAAACTACGTAAGTGCTCCTCTAACTGTACGATTGGGAGGTTGGCTCCCAGTGCACAACAGTGCAATGATGGGTATAACTAAGAGCATCAAGGATACTGGGCAAGACCCAGAGCAACTCCCAAAGGAGGGGGGCATGATGGAGACCCTCAATCAATTTGATACAACACTCAAATTGCACTCAAGTTTGACAAGGTCCTCCAGGCTATCCTAGACATGAAAACTTTGTGGGATGCCAGAATCAACGCCATAGCCGTGGAGGTTAATCTTCTTCGAGTGGACCACCGTAATTTAGCGGAGCAGGTCAACGAAAGCGGAATCCTCACTTGCTGCTCTTCGCCCTATGATTTAAGATCTATAGATGCAGATGACACAGGGGAAACTGGAGAGGCCTGCCCTTCACAAACCGGCAGAGGATGCAGAAGGAAGATCGCACCGTAATAATATCAGAGTGGTAGGATTTCCTTAACAAAAGGAGGATCCTAGTGTTGAACTATTTGTGGAACACTTTGTTGATCGCTAACATGCTGGATGGGAAACCCTAAAAAATTCTTCTTGGTGGAATGGGCCCACAGAGTACCCGGTAGGCTCCCACGTCTGGGTGCTCCACCACAATCAATAGGAGCTCGCCTCCTTAATTTTAGAGATTGTGATTTGATTTTGCAATTATCTCGCACCAAAGGCCCATGGCCTCATGAAAATGTCGAGATTTCAGCTTATCCAGACTTTACTTCTGAAGAACAAAAAACACACAATTCCTTTGTTAAGGTAAAACAACATCTAAGAGGACTGAACTACAAATATGCACATTTGTTCCCAGTGAGGTTGCGGGTGATTGACGGGGAAGCAGCACAAGTATTCACCTTTCCAGAAGATGCACTGACTTGGGTACATGCCAAAGGGCTCATGGACTCCCCACAAGCGTCATGTGATGAGGACACCTGGCTAATACCACAAGCAAACAGACGCGAGTGCAACTCCAGCACAACAAGACCATCAAGGGCCCAGGTAGCTAAGGAGCAAGAGGGAGCACTGAAAGAGGCTTTGCAGTTGGCCAGCAATGCATTTTTTGCTCTGGCAGATAAATCATCAGCTGACTCTGAACTTGAAGCTGGAACTCCATCGCCGTCCCGGACCTCACCTATGGGAGAGGGCCCGGCACTAACACCATGTTTGGCGGATGACCTTTGATACTCATTGATCCTTTGCTCTCCTACTGGGTGAGATGCTATGATATAAACAGGCAAGGACTGTGGGGGCAGAATTTTCTCCCGCATAAATAGCACCCTCCTGGGGACCTGCCCTCTCTGTTCTTTGAGCAACCCCTGGGACCGTGGCACAGACACTTGTCTGCTACAGACCTTACTTCTCTCCCCCACTCTCCCCTCTGGAGAGGGGGAGGTGACAGGCTTATGCCTTGACTAGAAGGACATACGTATACTACAGTTGTTACAGTAATGTTTAGCCGTGTGAGGGGTTGTAGCATGATACGTGTTAATGTTCAAGCCAGGAACCGGGGAGTTATTTATCTCATTAATATTGTTTTAAAAGTGCTGGGTGGTCAAGGAGAGTGCAGTTTGGGTTTGGGGTCTGGGGATGGGGGTGGAGGGGGGGTTCTCGTGGAATTGCACAATATGTTTTGATGTTATGGGAGTGGACTGGGCTATTTTGATTTGGAACATACAGGGGATGGGTAATCCTGTTAAACGATACAGGGTATACAGTTATCTCAGGAGGTGGCTGATTTATTTTGCTTGTCTCTGGGAGACGAACTTAACACAGAAGGAATTACTTGGTCAGCGGTGGAGGGGACAGATATATGGAACTGAATACTCAGCATTTGCTAGAGGATCACTAATTTGGGTGGTACAGAGGTACCACCCGAGTGCATATAGACAGTGAAGGGAGGTATGTACTCCTAGAGGGTCGATTAAATGGTTAACCTATTATGCTGGCATCGATATATGGTCCAAACGCAGCCGAAGGGACTTTCCTAAATGAGCTGACTCTGAAAATGATCCAGGGGCTCCCGGAATTTGGGGGGGGGGTAGATTTTAATTACATACGTTCACTCCCACCACTCCCAAGTACTCCCGGCCTCCAAACCACCAAACACTTCCAACAATGGTCCCATTCTATGAGTCTACAGTACATTTGGGGGCTACATCATCCGACGACCAGGGAATACTCATAGTATGCACCGGGGTACCAAATACACACAAGGTTTAACTCGCTCTTCTGGTCCTATATCCAAGCTCTGAATATTTAGGTAGGGCAATGTTGCATCACAACCCCCTCAAGGTCACTTTTCTGTGGGGCAACACTAAACCTCTGATTCCACTATGGAAACTACAACCGACAGCACTGCAAAACTTCATAGAAGACTACGATAGGCAACACTCTTTCGGACTATTTGAAACAAAACACGGGCTCTGTGGATGACCCCTAGGTGGAGTGGGATGCGATGAAGGTGGTATTGCGGGGCCATTGTATGGCCACTTCTTGGGGGGTGAAATTAGTTCTTATCCGAAGTATATTGAAATGTGAATGAGAGATACCCAAGCTGGAGAAAGAGGCTATAAGTGACTTACGGGCCGCCGATTGCTGGCGACCCAGCGCCAGCAATACCAAGAGGAACTGAGGCAATCAAGTAATATAGACTTAAAAGCTCACCTGGCCCAACAGCATAGGGATGGAGATAGACTGGAACAAATATTTTCATGGCTAATGCACTCTGAAATGGCCAAAATGGTCATAGGAGCGATTCGTACCAATAGGGGGGAGATGGTGAACTCCCAAGAGGCAATCAACAAAACTTTTACACAATATTATGAAACACTGTGCTCTGCACCTCCGACCCCTCCTGTTTCCCATATTCGCACATATTTGCAGACACTCCCACTACCTACCCTGTCCCAGCAACAGCGTCAGGATTTAGAACTCCCATTACAGGTAGTAATCCAACAGATAGCTGAAGGAAAACCCCCCGGAATGGATGGGTTTCTCATTGAATTTTATTCAACTTACAAAGATGCACTCATACCCCGGTTATTGGGAATGTATAAGGCATCTTATCAACAAGGGAACTTCCCAACGTTGTTTTGTGAGGCACTTTTAATAGTGTTACTTAAACCCGCTTGAAGTAGGCTCATACAGACCCCTATAAATATTAAACATCGATTATAAGATACTAAGTAAAGCCCTGGCTAACAGATTACTTCTGGTGATTTCAACCTTAATTCACCCCGACCAGTGCGGTTTTGTGCCACACAGAGCCACATTCCACAACACCAGGTGACCGTTTCACATTATAGAGGTGGCCTCCAGGGATGCATGCCACCCTGTGGCTGCATCCCTGGACTTTGAGAAAGCATTTGACACACTTGTCTGGACGTACTTGATACAGGTCCTGGAGTGCTTTGGACGTGGCCCTTGTTTCATAAAGTGGGTACAACTGCTGTACTCTGCCCCTCGGGCAAGAGTCAGTACAGGCAGCCAGATGTGTCGCTCCTTTTCTATTCAAAGAGGGATGCGACAAGGCAGCTTTCTTTCACCAGTGATTTTCAGGCTACTTATGGAGTATAGTGGTGCAATTGTGAGTGAAGGTAGACAATTGGGGAATTTGGGCAGTCTGACAATGGCACTTCACCGCCTTATCTGCGGATGATGTTTTAATTTATATAACAATGCTGGAGCTCTACCAGAGTTATTTAGTATATTACACTATTTTGAGGAGGTGGCAGGCATGAAGGTGATTTGGACTAGTCCTGTGCATTCCCCCTATGCAGGACTTGTAATGTGCAGACATCCTACAGAAAAAAAAGAACGACTTGTTTGGGCCACCGGGTCTTTCCGTTATTTAGGGATCAATGTCTATCATTCTGAGATAGACCTGATTGACGGCAATTATGGCAAGGCTCTGTCCAACGCTAGACAATCCATGACCTTCTGGACTTGCCTTCCCCTCTCTCCAATGGGTAGAGCGTCAATTGTCAAAATGCTGGTTCTTCCAAGATTACTTTATCTGTTCCTAGAGCTACTGCTTCCTCTTGGAAAATCCTGGTTTAAAACTATTCACAGTTTGATTACAGCACTCATATGGGGCTTGGGCCGTAGGAGGGTATCCCTACAGACACTCCAACTTCCCTTAGTTGAGGCTGGTATGGTGGTACCAGATATAGAATGAGATCACGCAGTGGCCCAACTCCAGCGGCTGATGCTTTGGTTGACTGGGGACAGCAATGGAAGAGGGCATTGGAAAGGGTGTGCTATAGTTCCAGGAATGCTAGATTTAAATATACTCAATTTAATTATGTTCACCAAACTTATTTAACGCCCCATCGTCTACATGGTATGTTCCCCTGGACCTCCCCCTCCTGTCCTAGGTGCAACCATGATGATGCTAACTTTATACATATGACATGGGAGTGTCCAATGTTGCATAGTACATGGACACAGGTGGTGCGTCACGTGTTGGATATTATAGATGTCTGTCTTCTGCTAGGCCCCCTCTTCTGTCTCCTGAGAATAATGAAGAGAACCGCACGGACTAAACACTACCTAAGATTTGTGGATCTTGCACTCGTAATGTTTAGGTGACTTAATGCCATGTCTTGGAAAGCAACTCAACCCTCTAGTGTAGAAAGCTGGCTGCAAGAGGTGTGCCGCTGGGCTGTAGCACACACCATGGCATTGGAGCAGTATCAAAGGTTCAGGAGTGGAAGTGAAAAGACGACAATCTGAGACACCTACATTATAGAGCTGACTGATAAAATAGGGCCCAGAGACGGAGAGGATAGCGGCCCAGCGGGTTCCCCCAAGGTGACAGGTTAACACATTGGCCCTCATTCGGACCTTGGCGGGCGGCGGAGGCCGCCCGCCAAAGTCCCGCCGTCAAAATACCGTACCGCGGTCGCAAGACCGCGGCGGGTATTTTGACTTTTCCCCTGGGCTGACGGGCGGCCGCCGAAAGGCCGCCCGCCAGCCCAGGGGAAAACGACCTTCCCACCATGAAGCCGGCTCGTAATCGAGCCGGCGGAGTGGGAAGGTGCGACGGGTGCTACGGCACCCGTCGCGTATTTCACTGTCTGCTATGCAGACAGTGAAATACTAGCGGGGCCCTCATACGGGGGCCCCTGCAGTGCCCATGCCATTAGCATGGGCACTGCAGGGGCCCCCAGGGGCCCCGCGACCCCCCCTACCGCCATCCGGTTCCTGGCGGGAGAACCGCCGGGAACTGGATGGCGGTAGGGGGGGTCGGAATCCCCTCGGCGGCGCAGCTAGCTGCGCCGCCTTGGAGGATTCCAATGGGCGGCGGTACACTGGCGGGAGACCGCCAGTGTTGCCGGTCTGACCGCGGCTTTACCGCCGCGGTCGGAATGCCCATTGGAGCACCGCCGGCTTGTCGGCGGTGCTCCCGCGTGCCGCGGCCCTGGCGGTTCTATACCGCCAGGGTCGTAATGAGGGCCATAGTGGTATAACACACAGTCCGGTGCCAGCATCTCGCACCAAATAAAATCATAGCCTGGTTACTGCTACTTGCCATAACATCCATGAGCCTTATATACTTTCAATCTCCAGGATCCTTGATGGGTAGGACAGACAATATGCCCAATATGATTGCTGGACAGACCTCCTGTTATGTGGGGCTTGAGGCTGCTGATGTCTGGGTACTTGCTTGCCACCTTCTCTTCCCCCCCTCCTGCCTTGGCGATCTCCCCGTCTGAGACCGTGGTCCTGGGTTGGCAGGTTGCCTCTCAGGCCTTAAGCCGCACTTACTGGGTACATACTATAGTAATGTATTTTTAGCCATGTTTTATTCCCTTCCCTACATTAGCCATGTGAAGACCGTACGGCAAGCGCACTCAACAGGTTACATCCAGATATGTCAGTGATAGTATGGATCTATGACACAGGCTCAAGATATACATCGTTGAATGGTTACTGAATTGATATTTGTGTTGTGGGGCATATATTTCTGGTACTACTGTTTAAGGCCAGGTCCTATCTACGTGATGTTGTACTTAACTGTAATATGATACAATGTTGTTATATTTATGCTGTAACCCCTCTTGAAAAAGAAATTGCAATACATTTGGAGATACTGCTGCTGGTTATGTGTTTGACATTGTTGAAAATTAATAAAAATATATCTGAAAAAAAAACCCTGTTTATTTCCAAGGATTAAGATGCTTGTAAACCTTTCAAAAATGATATTTCAACTTGTGCTTCTTGGATCTTTGTCATTTTTACCTTATGTTATTCAGATAAACATTATCTATTTTTCTAATCCTGTGGGGTGTATTTTTGTGGTGTTTTCACTGTCTTATTTTATGATTTATTGCACAAATACTTTACACATTGCCTTCTGAGTTAAGCCTGACTGCTCAGTGCCAAGCTATCAGAGGGTGGGCAAAGGATAATTTGAATTGTGTGTGACTTACCCTGACTAGGATTGTGGTCCCTACTTGGACAAGAGTGTATACCTCTGCCATCTAGAGACCACATTTCTAACACTGAATCATAATCTATTTTTCACATCTTGTCTGGGATTATTTTGTGGTATGTTTTCACTGTGTTGCTGTTTGAATTATTGGTTAAATATCGTACACATTGCCAGTAAGTTAAGTCTAACTCCTATATGCCCTTAGTGTCAAAAGCTACCAACGGGATTAGGACAGGTTAGTTTCGTCTCTGCTTGTAACTTCACACTGACAAAGATTGTGGCTTCTGCTTGGAAAGGGGTTTACCTCCCTCAACCATCAACCCAGTTTCTTAAAAAAATAAAGAAGTCTAATATAACCTATCACTGCCTAGTGTCAACTGGCAAAAAGTCCAGGAAGGATTTCTCTGATTCCACTTGCAAGAATTCAAATTGCTTCCCATTTTATCACCTTCGGATATGCAGGTAAGCCTACTCAGGCCACCAGGTTCCTCACCACCATTTTTTATATAACCTCAACAAGGGCTCTCTTCACCAGTGTATCAGTGGCAGGTTAGAAATAAACAGATGTCTGTGGTTTCCACAGTGCAATACAATCAAACAGCTAGGTAGTTATAGTTAGAACCATGTTTCCATAGAAAAAGTGTTTTTTAACTTTCCTATATCTTTGGAATCATTTAATAAATCTTCATGAAATTTTCCACAATAAGTGTGCAAGTGATTCTTGTTGTGGGGTGATCCATCAAGCAGGTTCCGAGAAAAAGGGGGGTTGGGGAGGAGGTAAAAAATGTTGTGTTTCCCATGCATATTCCCATAGGACCTGTAGACATAACTACAGCCTGAACCACTAGACAGAATTACACCAAATTTGGAGGAAAACTAGCTTTCGGTACACACTTTCACTTATTTGGTGTAAATCTGTCCAGTAGATTTGGAGATAATAAAGGGAAAATAAATGTGAATAACTCTGTCCTCAAAGACTTCATGAATGATGAAGAGCTCGTGCAGGGAAATGTACAGCAAAGATTGGTTGTCTACACTTCAAACCAGAAAGTGTTTGCAGCCATCTTGAGACTCGGCTTCAGCTGAATCCTACTAAAAAGTTTTTAAAAAAGACAACGAGACAGGGTAGTGTCACCCTGACCCTTTAGCTCTGGTGCTGGCGTCCCAGAGGGACCCCACCAGAGCTAAAAAGCATTAAAAAAATGTTTTCACTGCTATTCATGGAAGATCCATGGATCTGGGGAAAATTAACAAAGAAAACAAGATGGGCTCCTGTGCTTGTTTTATACACAGTTTCAGGCCCCCAAACCCCGGAGACCACCACCTTCCAGTGGCTGTGTAACACTGGAACGGGAGGGTACAACCTCCATGGAGGCCACAACCACTCAGGGCTAGCTTTTGCTATGTTTCAGGATGCCCCCCCATGACATTGTTTTTGTTTGATGGGAACTGACAGCTCCCACCAAGCAAAAGCAAACAAAGTCTACTGGCACTGTCAAACAGCTGCATGTAGGGAAGATAGATGAAAACATTGATCTGACAAGCAGGGAGCTGCTATTTAAAGCGGCTCCCTGCTTCTGAGAGAAATGCTGGCTCCTGTAGGATGCAGGAAGCCGGCTAGGACCGCGGGGCCTTCAGGCTCCCAAGCGGTTCTGTCACTCTCCTGTTCACTCTTCCTCCCATAATGGGATGGAGAGAGAAGGATTGTCATTGCAATGGTCTGTCCATGCAATGACTTCAAAGAGTAAGAGTAGCAAGATGTTTGGGACTCGGCTGAGTCTGAGTACCAAAATGGCTGGCAACACATGCTGGTTAAAGTGTTGGCAGACAATCAGATTTCTGCACAACACTGCAAATTATTCGCACACCTAGAAATACAAATGCGGATTTCCTTTAAATTCTTGAAAACTATTGGACAGATTCCCACCAAATAACAAAAAGTGTGCGTTCTGGACCGTGAGCTACCTCTCTTCCAAACTTGGTGTAATTCCATCCAGAGGTTCAGGCTACAGTCATGTTCAAAATCCCTATGAGAATTAACATGGGAAATGCACTTTTATTGACCACCCCTTTTCTCACTCCCCACTTGACTTAATGCCCTGAAACCTTTGATGCACAATTAGAATTGCAGCGCACTTTTTCTGGAAAATGTTGTGAAATGGCATGAAAGAAACAGACAGTAAAAAACAATTTTCCGATTGAAACTAGGTCCTAACTAAAACTACCTTCTGGTGACCTCCAGCATATATACATATATATATATATATATATATATATATATATATATATATATATATATATATATATATGTATATGCTGAACACTACAGCCTGGCGGGGTTGGTGCGCGGCAGCAGGCGCAGGACACACTAAATATCGCAAATTGCCTTCCTATATGTGATGAAGAAAGGAAATCTGGCACTCCAAACCGTGTCGATCAAGAAATGGTTTATTTCATAACAGATATCGGCTAACACGTTTCAACCATTGCAGTCTTCCTCAAAGCCAGAAAGCAATACCAATGCCCCACCACCCTTAGAAACTATATATATGGTTTCATAGACATAGAATAATAACTACCCCGCTTTCCACATAGATGGTCATACCTGTTCATTTTTCATTTATGCAGTATTGAACCAAAACATCCCCCACAATTTCATAATGAAAAATAAATTATTCTTATAATACTTAAATTAAATTAAATTACATTTTGCCCAGTGACAACATCATATTAAGTCAGAATACCAGAATACCACCCACAGTTTTACCATTGAAATTTTTAAATAGCATTTGTTTGACTCACAGCATACTAAAATATAATATAATAAACTAAAAATAGTAGCATAAACATCACTTTATGTACTCATCATCTCCGATTTAGTACATCTACGAGTACAAATATTATTTGCATTCCTACATCCATATAAATCCCTATATGTATGTGTATATATATATATATATATATATATATATATATATAGAGAGAGAGAGAGAGAGAAAGAGTTTGTTTCTGAGATTCAAATCCTTAAAACACAATACATCAGAAATTACACATTTTAACAATAAAAAGAATATGATCATTAATATGTAAGTTAACAATTATATATACCAGTCATAAGATAGAGTGGGGGTCACTACGACCTTAGCAGTCTTGAGACCGCCAGGGTCCTGGTGGCAGTGTGATTGCTGCCAAAGCGTTAGCCCGACCACTTTGGTGACGGTCTGAACACCGCATAACGACCGTGGCTGTTGTGCCATGGTTGGACCGCCAGCACTGCCAGTTTTCCTCCACAAGAGGGACTAGTGGTGGTGGTCCGAATCCACCAGGGCTGCACTGCATGCAGCACTGCCCTGTGGATTATGACCCCACCTGTGCCAGCTTTTACACGGCAGTAGCACCTCCATGTAAAGGCTGGCGGGGAATGGGTGCATGGAGCCCCACTGGGGCCCCTGCACTACCCATGCACTTGCCATGGGCAGTGCAGGTGCCCCCATGGCTATCCCTGTCATGCTGTTCACTGGCTGCTGGCAGACAGTGAACAGCGCAATGGGTGATGGTGCACCCTACGCACTGCAACATTGCCACCAGAACAATTATGAGCCGGCGTCAATGTTGTAGGTTATTCCCCGCTGAGCCACCAAGTGGAAACATCATTTTCACCCGCTGACCCAACAGAGAACTCGTAATGGGCCCAACAGGAAGGCGGACGCACTAGTGGCAACCTGACTGCATTAGTTTGGTGGACGTTCTTTTCCATCCACCAAACTCACAATGACCCCTGTGTGTCTGTGCGGGGAACATACATTGGCACATGGAAAATAGGAGACAAGGCAACACAAAGTACAAGTTAATAAAAGTGAGTTTTAAAAAAACCCATAAAATTAGCAGCCAGCTACAGGGGAAAACCCTTGTGAATAATAAAATGGCATGCATCAAAAGTTCAAGAAAAGTGCCTCAGCAGCCTAAGTCCTAGCTGGCTTCCTGCATCATGCAGGAGCTGGCATTGCTTCTGCAAGCAGGGAGCTGCTTCAAATAGCATGATAATTTCTGCAGGCAGGAAACGAGATGAAAAATCTGCTTCCAGCAAGCAGGAACATCTTGACAGCTCCCTCTTGCTGGAAGCAGACTGTTTACATTTGCTTGTCTTAAGCTGTCACAGCTCTCGCCAATCAAAACCAAACAGCTGTTGCCTGAGGGTGGGCACCTCAAGGGATAGCAGGAGCCAGCCCTGGGTAGTGGCATTTCCCAGGGCTAATAATGGCTCCAGTAGGGGGCCATGTGGACCCTTCCTCTCTTTGGTACAGGCCAACTCCATGGAGGTGGGGGTCCCCAAGGTCATCTATGGCCTGGGAGGGGGCTGCACAAGCCTTCTGTATAATTTTAAATGGCCCCAGGGAGATGATGGTCCCTGGGGTGTGGGGGGTGTGTGTGGGTCCTACGCAATAATTTTCTATGTGCCCCGGTGAGGTGGTGTACCCCAGGGCTTCATTCAGCCCCAGGAGGTGTGGTCTGTGTGGCCCCCTCCTTTGTGGTGGTCCCCAGGACATGGGGGCCTGCACAGCAGCCCCACATATTTATTTATTTGATGTTTCCCCAGGAAGATGGTGGTCCCCAGGGCTTAAGAAATCCCTTGGAGGGGACCCCCCTTCACCCCCCCCCATTTAAAATAAATTACATATGCATTTCTCCAGGACTGGGCCCACCTGGGGCTTCATTAAAAACAAGCATGGGAGATCGAGCTTGTGTTTTTTAATTCAGAGCGAAATTCACGGATATTCACAAATTTCACAGTGAATTTATTACAAAAATGCTTTTTTTGACCTGGAATGGTCCCAGGGGACCCCAGGATCAAGGCTAGGGTGTTAGGGTATTCATACCCTGCCCTCTTTTATTTTCTTTGCAGTTTGTGGCCTCGGCTAAAGCCAAGTTCCAAAATGGCTGTCAGCACTTACTGGTTGTAGTATTGGCAGCCAATCAGATTTTTTGCCCAAGATCGGGAATAATCACAGAGTTGTTGCGACACTAGATATTCAAAGTTGTAATTCCTTTAATTTTTTATGTAAAGTTACTGAATGGATTTACACCAAATAACAACAAGGGTGTTTTCTAGACCAAGAGCTACCTCTGGTGTAATTTTGTCCATGTTTCTCTTTCACTCAGGTTAGAGCACTAATTGATTGCGAAAGTAGCCTGCTAGAGCAACATAGTCACCTCTAACTAATAACTGCAACTCAGCAATAGCTGACAGACAGAATAGTCCACTTGGGCAGGATTTATTGCGTTCGTCTAGACAATGGCAGTGGATTTGTTTTGTGGTGATATGAATAATGCTGAGAGAACTGTTTGATCTCGATTTGTAGTGATTCACCACATTTGGTGAAGTAATATAACAGGTAGTACCTGTGCATGTGCATAGTATTACCCCTTGTTGCCCTATGCAAGTATCATGCTTAGTGAGTGCACAATTGCATGAAACTCTTGTTCTAGTTGCTGCTATTGAGCTCACTGGAACCCTGAGAGTCCATGGGGGAACAATAATGTGCTATTCCAATAGGAAGGGTACAAATGTTATGTGGTAAATGCATAGATGTTTATAGCTGGGTATTTATAGCTTTATTAACAAACTGCAGAATTTGTTTTCATTGATAATTTTGAGAGCAGAACTGTTGCTTAATAATACTTGCATGCACAAGGGATGCTATGTATTCATGGTCCTATATGAATATCAGGTTCAGAAAATCAATGGTGGATATGTTATTATGAGAAACAGGATTTCAGGGTACTGAGTCTGTAATCCAGCGTGTTCAGAGGGTGATGTGATTTTATGCTCATGGCTCCAACAATAATATGAATAGAGCGGAATGAGAACTATCCTGCAAATTTAATTGTGATAATAATTATATACTAATTAGAAGGAGTAAAGTGACCACACTCAGCAATTTGTGAACAGATATTGTTAACCAAGGTACAAGCTTTGCCACACACTCCAAGATGGCAGCTATTGTTTTCTCTTTTATGCACTGTTTGGGTATGGTAGTTCGTTGATTGTGTTATTATCTCTAAGTAATAAAGTGGGTGTGTCAGTTTCACTCTCTACCAGTGTTCTAGGCTATGGCTAAAATGTGTTGGAGAAGCTATACTGACAAATAGACTTTTGAAGCATCCAGGACTGTTTGAGTGACCCTGCTGTTGGAAAGGTGTGGGAGGAAAGGGCAGAAATATGGCTTCAGAGGCTTGGCATTTCTTTCAATTGTGTCAGTTTGTTGGTTATTTAGGCAATACAAATTAAAAACATTTGTCTGGGTCACTCAAACCAAAAGTAAGCCACAGTAAACATGATCCTTAGAAGGATAAGAGGGTTGTCTTCCTCCCTGTCTTGACAGGCATAATAGTTAAGTTATGGTGTTTTCTTCCTCACAGGTCACAACGACAAAGGACAGCCGCCTATTTCTCACCCATTTTTGTACAGGTGGGTGTAAAGGCAATAAGCCTTAGTCTAGGTTAATTTTGACCATGATTTCTTCTTTTGTGGCTGAATTGGGCTGTAGCCTTCTATCGGCCATATCTCTAACCTGATAATACAGAACTCAGGGAGGCTTGTGAAGTCCTTCTTTGATCGGTCTTAGGCTGAACCGATATGTTTTACTATCAACCCCCAATTGTTCTAGAATGCTTTTCTTAATGTCTTCGCAGGGGATGGTTCCCCTGGGATTAGTGGCTTGGTAGGGCGTTTGTAGGTCTCCAGTGAGAAAAATCCCACTTCTGACACCACTTGTGGAAGGGAAGGGAAGAATAAAGGCTTTGGAGGCCTGGCAGTTCATTTAATGTTGTCAGTTTTTTGGTTATTTAGGCAACACAAATAAAAAATATTTGTCTGGATCACTCAAACCAAAGGTACGCCACTGTAAATATGGTCCTTAGATCAGGAGGGTGAGCGAGATGTCTTCCTATATGTCTTGACAGGCATAGAAGTTACTTTACATTTCGTTCTTCCCCAGAGGTCACAATGATAAAAGACAGCTGCCAGAGTCCTCAGGGAAAAAAATACAAAATGAAGTTGTAAGTAGAAGGCTTTCTCCTTCCCTAAACTACTACTCATCACCAATTCACCTGTGATGTGTGATATTTAACCTCTTTCTACTTGTTTTCTAAAGTTGTTGGCCTCGCCCCTCTCTCGCTGCAATGGAAAGTCCACCATTCCCTTAAGAGGTTATAATCCCTGACCATCATTGACAACTTCTTGTGCTTTCGGTTGCCAGGCCTCTTAATACTCCAGAGAATGCTTTGAAGAGAATGAACAGTTATGTCGGGTCCCTGGAGCCTTACTTAGACCGCTAGAATAGAAGTCTCCGAACTCCTGCTTTGAACTACATATATATACATATATATATATATGTATATATATATATATATATATATATATATATATATATATATAGACAAACACGTTTCCACTTAAGGAAAAAAGTCTCTGCCTCATACAATGTCCAATCTTATTCCTTTATTCAGCAAACAGCAAAATTCAACGCGTTTCGGCAATCCTCGCTGCCTTGCTCATGAATAATCCCTACTTTATTTCTATTCCTATATATTCATTTCAAATAACACAAGCATAAAAATGAACTACTTTCCTCTTGCATCCACTGCGGCCATCTTTAACTTTCATATTATACCAAATCAAACAAATATTTGTCAGCTTTTTTTGTCAGCTTTTTTTACAATTATTTCTTTTATCTTCACTTAGATAGTGTTATACATCATTAACCATTACAATCAAATTAAATTTTCCATGACACCACAATCTTTATGTTACTTATATACTACCCAAATAAATACCTACATATAAGTCTATTCATGAACCAAGGGTTCATTAATTGTACTTCACCTGCACCTTTTATGATACAATAGCTCTTCTGCTTTTCTGGTTACTTATTCCATAGTTCTAAGATACAATAGCTCTTCTGCCTTTTCAGTAGCTCATTTATGAAGACAATATAAAAGAGAAAAAAATGAATGAAAATATTAGTATATATAATTAATTAACATAGTGCCACGATATAGCTAAAACTAAGTTTACTGAAACCAATTCTTTTTCAACAAGTTACTCTTTTTCAATATCAGAAATAATTTCCTATTCATTTTCTCTAATGATTCATTGACTATTATTCTAATTCAATACGTTTTGGCTATATTGTGGCACTATGTTAATTAATTATATATACTAATCTTTTCTTTCATTTTTTTCTCTTTTATACCAAGAAGCAAGTGGACTGTATGAAGAACACATATGGGACAATATTGAAAGTGCACATTCCTACACATACACATTGCAACAAATTAACACACACACACCAGATGTACTGGCATACGGACATTCTGAAACTCAAAATGACAACCTCACAACCAAGTTAGCCATCTGATCTAGAACATGTTCAGTAGTATGGGTACATGTTACAAACTGAGTCGACTTGGCAAGGGAAGAGAATTAGGTCTGCAGTGAATTTGTCACACAAGTGAAATAAGTGCATAGTCAATTGTTAACACGTCAGTGCACACAACGTACGGAGATGTTTTGCACATTGTCACCTTGCAAAACCTAAGGGTCTCACTGATGGTTCAATAATTCATTGCATATGTGAAATTGTATGGGATGTCCAGGGTATATAGATGCAACCATGTTACCACCACTGTCAAATTGATTCTGTGTATGGAAGTATCATGTCACCCCCCAGTTAAGACACAGGCACACCTATTTCACAATTCACAATGCAAAGGAGTACACACTGTACTGCAACTCTACAAAAATACTGCTGACATCCGGTCAACAGCCAAACACCCGTTCAGATAAGGAAACAACCCAATGCTGATGGTACATCCTAGAAGCCTAGGATTCCACACAATAACACAAACACCGATGAGTCACAGACAAAACAAGAGAACAACTGCCATGCAAAGTGATATTTATGGTGCAAGGTACATCAACATGTTCTCACTCATTTTCTCTTTCAGCTGATCAGGGGTATGGGATCCAGCCATGGATCATGACCCCATTTGCAAACCCAAGCACTGCAGCAGAGCGTGCCTATAATGAGGCACATAGGAGGACACGCACCATAGTCGAGAGGACCTTTGACATCCTGAAGTCAAGATTCAGGTGCCTCAACATCACCAGAGGCCGCCTCCTATACTCACCAGAAATTGTGTGCAAAATTATTTTGACCTGTGCCATCCTGCACAACATATGTGTAAAAAGGAACATTCCCCTATATGGACCCGACCCACAAATGCCTGAAGAGGAGGAAGAGGAGGATGCTGTCCATCAACATGAGGGGGACCATCCAAACACAGCTGCAGGATTGCGTCGGAGACAACATATTGTCCAAAATTTATTTTAACTCTACTCATCCATCACCACTGTCTTACCATATGTAAATAAACACCTATACTAATCACTATATCATGGTCTGGATAATCATTTTTGCATGACATTATCTCTAACTATCAGAATCAGAGTGTAGCCTCATGGAGCATTGCTGAAATACCGATTAGAACACAGAAAATTCCAAAACTAGTTTGATGCGTATGAATGCACAGCCACATTCACTCACACTGTTAATTACATATATCCTGTACATTTCACATTTGAAGGGCAATAGCAGAGGACCACACCTATTTCACACATACGTGTTAGCAACATGGTTCATCGCAGCATATGGCACACAACTAAGACACTATCAGTCAATAAGGGGAAAAAAGTGCCTCATACATGAGGCAGTGGATGTGCTATTCCATTGGTAACAGGAATGTATGACCAGACCCTTAACAGCAGTAAGTCTTACATCACCTATCTTTGCAAGGACTATGTGTGACTAAATTTCCATATAAGCAGCAAAATCATAGCACAAGTTCCCCAGGTATGACTAGCATTGCTTGCATGACATCCCCTGCACATGGCAGCTCATGTCCTAAGTCCAGCCACACCCATATTCCCTGTCTCAGCCCACCCTTCTTCAGAGGTCCCTGGAATGGGAATATGTGTCCCCAGATAATCCCTTCTCTACACACTCCCAGACTCACAATGTAAATCGAGTGTGCTTCCCTCTTTAGTATGGTATGCCATAGTCATTGTATTTCTGTCTGCATGGATGTCAGGTTAAATAATGCACTGGCTTGTAGTCTGTAGGACCTGTTATCACCTGTACATTGCTTCCCATGTGAAAGGTACTGTTGGCCCTTTGAACTTGAATCTCACCTACAGGACTTGTCTGATGCTGCACACACCTTTGAGTACCTCCATGGAGACCAGCCATTTGAACATGCACTGCCCTTGCAGCTGCTTGGAACAGCATAGAAGCAGCCATTTTATCTATAACACTGTTATGCATTGCTGTATAAATGAGCTGTGTAACACAGCCCTTGGGTTAATGAGTTGCGTTCCAACACACAGGACAAACACAGTTTTCCATTTCCACAGTCTTGTTCAACCTTTGACCAGTCTCAGTCTGACCACTGTGTATTTACCTTATGAAATGTTTGGATCCTGATTGACCCTGCATCCTGTTAGCCTGACTGGCTCCTATCTTTGCGTTACCCTAAAGGTTCCTTGTGCCTACATTTGCATCATAGTTGCTTTCCCAACCCTCATATTCCTCCTGGGGTATTGTGTCAGGTGGGTCTACAATGCATGCTCAAATACATTGTATAGCATAATCAGTTTATTTATCGTACCATGGGTGGGAACTTGTCTCCAAATAGCCGAATCATGGCCTATCCCTTGTCTGGGTTTCATGTATGCATGAGTGACAAATTGTGACAGTGTACCATGGCTGAATGCATGGATTGGGTATGGTGCCTCCAGCACAACAAACAACGTCAGATAATGTGCATGAAGTGTCTACACATGTTAGGACCCTGACAGTCCACACGCTGATTCACATTGCTCCCAACATATTGATGGGGCTTGTGTGGTAAATAGCTGTGAGATTAATCAGCACAGAGGCACTGATGTTCCCAGTTGCAGTGGGAATTTTAGAGGCCAACCTATGTACAAATGTTGTGAGGACATCTGCCAGTAATAGAATCCTGAGACATTAACTTTGTCAGCACACCAAGGTTGCCCTGTTGACAGTCTCATAACAAATCCTCATTGGCTTTCCTTCTATTGATCTGCGAAGGATACTTTGCAAATACAGGAAATGGCTCCACAGACTCATGACTAGACCTGCACGTAACTGTGACAACATAGACACCAATAATTATACAGGCAAAACATTGGCCCACACACGTGAACCAGACACCTCTGTGCATTTTACCACTGGAAATATGTGAACACGTGCTGTTTGGTCTGCTGGCCCTCCACTACCACAGGAGAGACATGGCTCAGTTATATAACTCCAACTGTGGCGTAACATTACAATTGTGTATTATATTTGGGACTCTGTGTCACAAACACGATACCCATATAGTATGATCCCATGCCTGACTCATGGTGGGTAAACAAACAAGTGCCTAGGAAGTAGTATCCAACATTCCAGGACATGTGATGGCTAAGTTTTGGAACATTGACACGAACAACCTCTGCTATCTATCCAGTGCATGCTTTGTCATTGGTGGTGTTTATGTTCCAAAAAACCTAGGAAGTGCACACAGCAGTTGTTGCTATGTGTATGACTAACACATGTCCTCTCTCATTTCTACACTGACTTGCATCTGAGGGTTGGACACATTGACTCCACATGCATACAAGCAGATTTGCAAAAACTGCATCTTGTGATGCTCACACAGTGGGTTAATAACAATAGTAGTAGCCAAATCACACACATTGACCCATAGGCATTGAGTTACTGTAGTGAGTTGCGTTGCCTTGCTATCCTCTCTTGACGCAAAGAATACCCAAACTGGGTAATACATAATTGTATCCCACATGTTTGGCCATCTATTGCGTCAGTGAAGAGTGAGAATCCGGTACACAAAGTAGAGGATCATGATCCGCAGTAGTATGATCTGTCACATATGCCCATACACTGTAATGCCCAATGTGGGTGCAATAAGCCTATTTCTGTATTGTTACAACTGTCATGTCCCATTACAAATGAGAAATGACCCAAACCCAATTAATGTTAGAAATGTTGATACAAAGGCGTAAAAAAAAAGATGCACATGCGTCAAAAAATTACGCATATGCGTAGAAATATGGCGCACATTGCCATGAAACATCCATTGGCCTTGAGCGGTAATTCCCACACTGTACCCCCGGAAATTGGTTAAGTATGAAACATATTTAACAATATGGATGCGGGGTTATTTGTAATCATGTGCGTGTGAAAAAAATGCTGCACAGACTGTAAGCGTCATAATATTTTGACGCATAACAAGAAAAAAGCACTGCATTTGAGGCAGGAAGTGATGTAATAGGATATCCTGTTTACAGATTTGGTACAATGGGTGTACTTTCACTTTCACTTTGCAGTCTGTGATATTTCCTGACTGTGTGGCTGTGTTTAGACTTGTCTTCTGTGCATTTTGTGATTTTGTCTCCAGTGTGGTGTTTAAATTGTCTTTTTGTGTATAATAACTGTCTGTGGTATCCTGTCTGAGTGTTTTTTTTGTCATTTGTGTTGTCAACATTTGTCTTTGTTGTGTTGCGAGTCTATTGTGGGTAGTGGTAGTTTGGGTATAGTTGGGCTGTGTTCTTAGTTATTTTGCATTTTACGGTCCTACTTTCCCTATATTCTCCTTTGTACCCCTTTATCCCCTCTTTTTTTTTGGTGCAATAATGTTGTGTAGGCCTCATCTTGGCAGGATGGGAGAGGAGGAGATGGGTGGGTTTGTTTGGCTGGTGTGCCACTTCCTACCCTTAATGATAGAGGCAGGTGGTCGTGTGATCCAAGGCTATACAACACACCGCGCAATGACCACCAGCTGAAGCACCGCTAGGCTGACCTTGTTGCCAGGGAGCAAGACCTGCTAGACCTCCTGGGGATTGTGATTGGTGGCCCTGTTGGTGAGTACAAATCAGATTAATGTGCACGTTTAAATGCTCTGTAGTGACAGTAGCTGATTTGTTTAAATGCTGCCGGCTATGTTTTTGAACATGTGGAATGCTAATGAAACATACAGGGCCATATTTCTACTTTGTTAGCACCGCAATTGCGACCTGTTTTGAAGCAAGAGTGGCGAAAACTTACAAAATACATTTGTATTTTGTAAGTTTGTGCCGCCTTCGTGTCAAACAGCAACACAAATACTGTGCAAAATATGTATAGATATGGGCCACAGTTGCATGTGAGGCATACAATTTTCCTACACATTACCGTCATATGTTGACGCAACAGCTAGACTAACTTTCAAAACACAACAGAAGCCTGTAAATTAGTGCTGGCTTCACATCAATTGATGATGGCAATGTGGCTCAAACATATGTTTCATGTGTGGTCTGTGAGTGTATCAGGAAACATATCTTGGAAATCCAGAAATGTTCAATTAATATTGTGACCCTCAATTGTTTTCGGATACATGTCTGAACTGGATTCTGACACATACGTAACAAGTTATAGCTTGCCTCAGGTAACAACTTAGACTGATAATTTGAGTTTGTAGTGCCACATTTCAATTAGGGATGGCTGGCAAAAGGTATGATGCACACGGGTTCATATCTCTATGGTTGGTGCAACTCACCATAGCTGTGGCACATCAAATGAAGAAAATGATACAAATTGAGGGCTAACAACTGTCCCTGGCCCTCTGTACATTGTACCTGTTTGTCTAAAGTTGGTCTTAGTCACAATGTCTGGGTGACTGGTATTGCAGTCCTCACGGAAAGTGACTTTGCATGTCTCTCATGTATACACATGATGAGGAATATACTCCATGAATTTGTCTGCTCACTAATGAAGGAGCATGTTTGCCACCACATGATAGTTAGGGCCACTGCATGTGTGCAGATATGTGTGCATCACTCACTGGAGTCCCCGGGTCTGTACATGTTTGCAGTGGTATGTAGGATGCAGTATCATCATGTTTGAGAGGCTTTACTTTCTGAGTTAATATTACACATAGTATTTGTATTTTGAAGTGTTGTACAGTGCACAGACATTGAGCACATTTCTCCCTTCCATGCCTTCCAGGTGGATCTGCACCCTACACTATCAGAGAGGTGGCTTGATTTGCGGACCCAGACATCTCCAGTAAGTGTTGATATTTCTGTTCTGTGTTGTGTTTGCTGATTTTGTGTGATTGACTCCTGTGTGTTGGGCACATAGCAAGGGGTGATGTGCTGGTCAATGATCGGTTTTGTTCCTTGAGTGGAGTATCATTTTTTCCCCATCTTTGAGTTGGCCAATCCTTATCGTATTGTCATATTTTGGGATTCTAAGTCAGTCATGTAGGCATGGCAATGTGAATAGGGAGGAGTTATGTGGATAAAACCTGAAATCAGAAAATGTAGCAGTGGACCATACCAGTGATTTAGTCAGCCAGTCAGACCCTGATTCTGCCAAAGTCTTACCTACAGACTTCAGTTTCCATCTTAACTAATGAACATGTTTGACTGTATGTTTAACTTCCTAGCAGCATGTAGCTCAACATGTTGTGCTACGAGTATGAGGCACTTGAGTGCAATGGCCTAGGTGTGCATGCAGCTCATGGCCAGAGGTGTTCTTACATCTATCTGTTTGTTGTAAGTAATGGGTTACTGGTAGGAAATGATGTTGACAATGGTCTGCATTTCCAAAGATAAGTGTTGATGGGATTGTCCAAGGTTTGGGTGTATCCTATTTGGAGTTCCTCCTTACCTGTGGTGTGCTTGCCAAACCCATTTACAGCTTTTCAAAGCTTCTTGAGTGTCCTTGTTGTTAGAAATTATTAGTTGCTTGTCCACCCCACCCCCACCTCAGGCACAGTCGTAGGGGTGTGAATAGTGTACCTAGGACTGATGATCCAAGTTTGGTACACAGACATGTAAATCTGTAAATCACTTGTCCAAACCTAGGATACCCACTCATGATTAGCACCTGCATTCTATACTGTCAATTCCATTTACAACTCGCAGATCTTGTGGCCCTAGATTGCCATCAAGAACATAGAAATTTGTTGGCCTGTTAGTGGTGGAGGATTTGCAGCATGATTTTTACCTGACAAGTGGCTGAACAATGATACCAAAGTCATTCCAGTTGTTACCCATCTTTTAGGGTTTGGATGTGCTGTTTGATGATAGGACATGTGTAGGCTGGCTTGGCTTGTACTTCGTCAGGGACAATCAGTGATCTGTATGATGATATGGGCTGTATCAGGTACATTAAATGTATTGTTTGATTTACCTCTTGAGCCATTTCACACAGTGAAGTACCTAATGTTTGGTTTTCTATTTGCCTTAACAGCTACCAATATGACTCCCATCCAGATTGGAGAGTTTCAGCGCAGGGCAATGTGTTACGGCCACATTCTGGATGTGGAGTCTGGGTACCGCAACATGGCAAGACGATATCGCCATGAAAAGCCTCCAGAGTGTGGAGGGCATTAGCCCAAGGGGGCCCTTCAGTGTCCACCACAGCCACCTCCACGAGCACCAGCCCATCACCCAGGTGGTACCAACAGTAGTGGGGACCTTTGCTGGACCATCAACATCGACAACTCCAGCACCTGTCACAGCACCACCTGTACCTCAGCCTATGGACATGGCACCAACAAGAGCCCATACTTCATCCACTGGCACCCAGACCACCCCTGCTGCAGTCGTAGACCCTGCAGCTTTTAGCCAGATGCAACGGAACTTGGACCATGTCCTACGTAAAATGACCAGACTGCAGCAGGAGGTGGCACAAGTGAATCGGAGGGTGCATGCCATCAAAAAGACCCTGCGGATGGTTAACTTGTAGGCTTATACCCAGCCATGATTCCCTCCCCTCCCTCCTCTTTCCTGGTTCTTTAAATTAGTGGGTTTAGGGGGCTTAGTGTTAGGTTAGTATACGCTGTTAGTTTAGTTAGTAGTAGTGGGTGGAGGGTGGGGGTATCATACTTTTTACAACTGTTTTTTATTATGTGGGTGGGTGGGGGACGATGTTGGTGTTTAATATATATTTGCTTAGTATAAGATAGTATGTGTTTAGGCTAGTACATGTGTCCCATCTTATAAGAGGGGTGGGGATTGATGTTTAGATCGTTTAATTAAATGTGTAGTTAGAGTAATTTAGGTTAGGTAACGTGTTTCCCTTGGTTTTAGCTTCTGTTTTTACTGTTTAATAAATATCTAGGTAACCCTTTACAGTATGTGTCAAATGCTTGTTGATAAGGGCCTTGCCATGAGTGAACAGTGTCTCTTTTGTGTTAGCTTTTGTGTCCCATGCTGCATCCATATCCCAACTAAGATGTTACATTGGCAGCTACACCAAAGCTACTTAGCTAAGATTTGGCCATCCATTGCATCCACCACTCACGGTTACTATGGATACCAAAGTGTGGTTATTTTGGGATATATGTTTTCAATGTCACATACTTTGCTAACAGATTAGGTATTGGGGACACTGTGTTAAGTCTGCCTGCAACCTGATGTCCAAGCAAATCCTTATAAGGTGAGTGGTAGTATGCTCTCATGTAGTATGGTATACATAACTCACACTTATAATTTGTTACAATGTTCAGCACGGTTACTTATTTGTATGGAAACTCATACACATCCCTACACGCTGTTTGGTGAGTGTTAGCTAAAAATTGGGGAAAAGATCACATACGTAAGTTTTGACCTTCAGTAAAAACTGAAGGCACTATATTCTGGCTTAGACATCCCTTGAGGAAGCGTTATTCTGTACAACACAGCATTAAGGTGTATTGTTTATATTTTCCTCTGAATTAACCCTCAGGGAGGGCAGATGATGGTACAATCCAGGCCACTGTGCATAGTTATCAGCCAAGATTCATTCAGGTCAGGTGTATAGACAATCAATGATCATTGACCTGAGGTTAACATTACTGATGGCCGTCACGGTTGATGTGTCACATTACACAGAGACAAAGTTGTTGTGTAAGTGCTATTTATTTAAAAGTGCTGTAGTGCTATATGTACATTGTCCATGATTGTGAGTCCATTAGTGTGACATCTTCCATTGTGATCCTACACAACTGCAAAAGGACATGTCATTAGACATGCTGGGGTGAAGTGTCAGACAGTGCAGATGGACAGGATTTGCCAATGAGTTAGTGAGAGACAATCACAGGGCAGTACAGTTGTTGCAAGACTAGCATGTTACAAAGCACAGGACCTTGGTAATAAGTGGCCAAGTGGCAGGGACTAGTGCTACCGGGTACTCTTACGGGTGAAGGTGATCTGTTCCACGTCTTCATCTTCTGATGTGTGTGTAGTCTCCTCTGCCCTTGGTGGTGGTGGTTGTGAAGGGGCAACACACACCTCAGTGTTTGAAGATGTGGAGTCAGACATCCCAGTAGCTGCTAACTGTGGGGGTCTTAAGAATAGCAGTCACATCACGGTGGTAGGCAGCCAGGTCAGCCCTAAGGGGTTCAATATTGCATTCGTGCATGCGTTGACAGGCTTGTTGTTGTAGGTGATGGGTCAACTCTATTACAGCTGTGCTGATTTCCTTCAACCTTTTTTCAAGTTCCTGCAAGATTGTTGTTCGCCCTTGCATAGCTGCTGCCTGTTCTTCAGTTGACATCATGCACAAATGCACCCCCTCTAGGCTGGCTGCCATAGTTTGCATCCCCACCCGCACCTCCTTGGCCAGCTCCCACTGTACTCCAACTACAGTTCGCTCAAATATGGTGCCTGGGTCGTCAGAGTCCTCTGCTGTGTTGGAGCTGGCAGGTTGTATAATTGGGGTGGTTCCTCTGTGATGGTTGCTAGTTCTGTGCTCCTCCTTGTGACTGAAGGTGGGGTCTGGAGGGTTCCAAGGACATCTTGGAGGGTCTGCTGGCTGATGTTTGTCAGCTTGTCATCCATGTCATCAGGGTAGTCCTAGACAGGCATATCCGCAGGAGAGCCATCGTCCTCTGCAATGAGATATGGTACAATTAGTGTGTCTGTGTTGTGGGCTTTGTAATGTAACATGCCTGCCTTCCGACTATTTTCACATTGTGATCCTGGTTCCTGTTCATTGTTCATGTCTATAATATTAGCCTTCTCCCAGGCCTATGCCCCACCTGCATGTCACATGTATTGTGGTCAGTTTGTGGACTTGTCAGCATCACATCCTCTAGGTGTTGGTACAGCCCAAATTGTGAATTGCCACCTTCTTGTCCTACTCAATCCTCTGTCTACTTCCATTCTCATGGTGAGGCCTTTCACTGGCTGTGGGTGCTAGCATCACACTTAACAATCTGGACCTGCCCCTGTCTCTGATCTTTCACATCCACCTAGATGTAGTTGAGATCTAGCATATACTATGTATAGCTTTGTTATGGCACAATATGGATGACAGCATTGGTAATGTGTACTGCTGATGTTGGGGAATGTGTGGTACATTGGATTGCACTGATAGTCCTAGCAGTGTTGCATTTCATCCTCTGACTGTGCAGGTGTAATTCTGTAACCAGTTACATGTGTCCTCCCCCTCAATGCTGTTGTCTGAGCAGTATGACATTTGGGATGTTGCATGGTGGCATTGGAGCTATTGTGACCCAGGCACAGGGTGGACCCTGACATATGCAGCATGGATATGGCATTGGTGCTGTGTAACTCCTAATGTTAATGACAATGGCTGATGTTTGAGGCAACTATGGACAATCGCATTTGACTGCATTGGAACATTTGTCTTGATTTCAGGGGATTGATAACGTTGTCATCCTGAACCCTCTAACTTGGGTGTGTTTGATCCATGGGGACATTACTGCTATTAGCTACTTGACCTGCACACACAGCAGAGGTGGTGGTGGCAACTGTGGTCAACGTTACATTGCACTTGCAGGTATGGCCAGAGGTTGTTAATTGTGCCCTAGTTACTGTAGGGAGAATACTGCCTGATGTGTGATGGGCTGCCAGTTTTACATTGTACCCTGCCCTCCTGGCCTGGTTTTACCTTTGCAACATCCTTGGCATGGCAGCATACCCCCATGCAAAGGTTGTTGGTGTTGTGTAGTAGAGTGCCCCAGGTTTCCTCAGAATGGGCCATGCCCCTGTGCTGTGCCTCTTTACCCATTCCACTCCCTGAATTTCATGACTTACATGCATTGTGTAGTAGGTATGTCCACCCCCTCTGCTTACAGTTAACATTTGTGCATTTTAATTCCCCATGCAACTTACCCTGCATGTGTGTCGTCTCCTGGTAGTCTGCACTGTCCTGTCCTTGAATCCCTGTGATGATCTCCTCAGGGATGACGGCTGCGACCATCTCCTCCATGTGGTCCAGGGCCTCCTGCGGTGCTGGACTCCCACCTCCAGTCTGCAGTGCTGCCTTCCTGTTCCTGGCCATCTTTTCCTTGGTCCTGCGCTTGCAGTCATGCCAGTGTTTCTTGCACTTGATGACTGTTCTACGTACTTCTGACACACTGTTGATCTTGTCAACAATTTGTTGCCATATTGCCTTTCTCCTACTGATTGGCAACTTTGAGGTGACAAACAGTTGGTGCTGGTGTTCCGTCACCTCTTTAACCAGAATTTCCTGCTCCTCTTCACTGAAGCAACACTTTCTTTTCTTCTTCTCCCTGTCCAGGTTATTGTGTGGGTCCTCCTGGCTGGTTCCTGGTCTGTTGTCATCTTCCTGGGGTCTGTGCAGGCATCTGGGATCGATTTTGGCTCTCCTATGCACATTTTGCAGTGTTTGCGTAAAAAAACAGAGCGTATCCAGCTTGCGACGTCGTAAACCGGTTCACAGTCATTTTCACTGCATTAATGTTGTTTTCCTTTACGACGTGACGCATTGGTTTGAGTAAATAAAAATGACTCACACCCATGGTTTGCGCCGCTGTGCATCAAAGTATAAATTTGACACCCGCTCGGCGCAAAGAAATGGCATTAGTCGGCGGTAATAATTTTGATGCTAAACTGCGTAGGCGCAGTTTAGCGTCAAAAAGTATAAATATCGGCCAGAGTTTATAAATAAGCATGGATACTAAAATAGATGGTGAAAACCAGAGGAAGTGGGGATACACCTGAAAACAAATATTTAGAACAGTGAGTGAGGAAGAAACAAATAGGATAAAAGTATTACAAGTGGATGGAGGATAACAAATGGAGAAAAAGAGAATGACAGTAGACACATTTAAAACAAAAATGTAATTGTTGTGACAATTGTGAACATAAACGATACATATGTTCAGTTTTTGGGAAGACCGCAAGTTTTTGGGACATCTAAAACCCATATTTATACATATTATAGAGAATGTTTGTTCTAATATAGTATTAACACTTGTGTTTTTATTATTGTTTTTGGTGAAATCTAGTTCCAAATTGTATTTCACATGTTCGTGACCATGTCATTGGTTGCAGCAAATGGTGGCGTCCTGATTATCACGTGACTTAAAAAAAAAGTTCCTTTTGGAGGAGACACTGTGAGAAAAGGTCTCTTTTGTCATGGTTAGCTCTCACATTTTGTCTGGCATTTTGTGTGGTCTCAAAGTTGTTGGTGCCCAGGGCCCCTTCTAACTAGGTTCCCTGGACCAGATCTCTATCCCAAAACTGTTGTGATGCATTGGCACAATTTGGAACACCTTTAGCTGCCACTATCAGTCTCTCGTAAATGGTACTTAGGTACCCAGGGCATGTGGTACTAAGGGTAGGTCCCTGAGGGCAGCAGCACAGAATGTGCCACCCTCAAGGGCCATACATTCAGATGCACCCAGCACTCCCATTGCAGGCTGAGTGTCCAGGTGCAATCCTAAACTGCAAACTCAACATTGCTCACATCCTGTGTGCCCTGTCCACTACACACTGCATGCAATATAGGTAAGTCACCCATGGGGCAGGCCTTCTAGCCCTGAGGCAGGGTGCACTATACTGTATGTGAGTGCATAGTTGCATGAGCAATATGCCCCTACAGTGTCATTGCCAAACCTGAGGCATAGTAAGTGAACAAAGCAACCAGTTTAAATACATGTGCTGGACACTGGCCAGTACGGGTTTCACAACTACATGACAGGCACTCTGATCCCTGGGTTGCTTGGTGTCAAACAACTCAGAATGATAAATCCCAACTGGTACCAGTATTGTATGTACCCAGGGGCCCCTTAGAGAAGACCCTTGCCAAGCTAAATAACACTGGCATGGTTGCTGGTCAACCAAAACCAGCCTTCCACCCCAGACAAGATTCTGGAACCCTGGGGTGAGAGCTCCTGCTCTCTGGGTCTTGGAACAAAGCCTGTCCTGTCAGACTTCCCTCCTCTGAAATGTGCATTGCCCTGCTAGTGAGCTTCAAAGGGCTTGCCGCCTTTCAAACTTGATCCCTAAGCCTGCTGCTAGCAACAAATGGCTGCCCCATTGCAAACTCCCACTTTTGGTGGCAGCAATGGCAGAAAAAACGCACAAAGGACAGGAGGAGTGGTCAGCCCCAGCTTGCACCACCCCTAGGTGTTGCATGCGAGATGACCACTCCATTTCATTTTCCTCCATCTTGCATGGAAGGAAAATAGCCAATCAGGTGAAGGGAAGTGACATCTGCACACAGGAAGTGGTCACTTAGTGGGTGTAGCCACCCTAAGGTAGATGACCCATTGGTCACTACTAGGTACTCCCATGAACACCCACTAAATAGTATTTAGTGGGAACTCCTAGAACATAGATTCAGATATCAAGGACACAAGAAGACCAGCAACAAAGAAGACCCAAGGGTCAAGAACAGAAGTCCTGCTGCACCAAGAAGAAGGCACCAAACCTTGCCTGCTGTACCCAGGGCTTGACAATCATCATTGAGTGGTTGCTCAGACATCAGATAGACTCTACAAACTCCAAGAGGATCTCCACTCTTCTAAAAATCACTGAAGGCCTCCCTTCAGAGTGAAGGAATCACTTTCCTGCAACAAAGACCAAAAGACCCGTGAAGTCCAGTTCACTGACCGGCTGCTGACCAATGAACTAGACACTTCAGCCAGACCATTCTCACACCACGGACCACGAGGACTAAACCTACCAGCATGCCAAGTTTTGTGGCACTGCAACCTCCAGTGCCGAACCATCCAATACCCATAAGTTCTGGTCACCTACCATCGGACACCCAGATTGACAGTCCACTCCAGAATGGAAAAGGACCAGGAGGAAGCCCCAGTCAAGGGACTTCAGTAAACACCAGAACTTCCCAACAGAGTGCCCCTACTGACCTTCAAGCAACCCTCAAAGTGACCTACCTCCTGCTTCCAAGGGCACCTTTGCGCACAGCTCCAGGCTCACGGATTCGCACTGGACCAAAGATACAGCTATGCCCTAAGGGTCCCCTCCCCCTTGTGACCTCAAAACTCCAAGAGGGCTCACCTGACTCACCTTGAAGTCCACCTGTGCAGTGCTTTTTGAAGTGCCCCACCTCTCCGTGGCCTTGCACCAGCTCCAAATACTTTTCTGCAGCTGCTCCCACTGAAACCAGGAGTCACCGAATTGCTCAAGCTGTTCCACAAGGCCAACCAACGACCTTGACCTACAACCAAGAGGAGACATTTGGAAACGCGTTGCCTGATTTTCATTTTTGAAGTATTTCTCAATTGATTCCAATAGTGCGTAATTATGGACTGAACTGAGAAATTTCCTAAAATTTTTAAAATCATAACTTGAAAAGTGCTTACCTGATTTTCATGATTTTAAAAGTGTTATAATAATCTAAGGTAATTTTGTAAACTGGTCTCAAGTTATACTTTTGAGACTGTGGTCTCATTCATTGATACTGTGAGTACAACAAATGCTTTGCACTTCTCCAAGATTAGCCTACCTGCTCGACCAAGCTACTTCTGTAAACCAGCATGTGTTTGCCCAGACTCTCTGTACAGAGTACCCAGCTTTGCATGCTACTTAGAGAGTCAGCCTCCTACAGACATTTTCACACACATTCGTAGGAAGTTCCCACCTGTTCTTCTTTTCTTGAATGTTTTATAGCATTTTGATGCATTTTCTTAGCAGTGCTGTACTGTTTTTGTTTTTATGTTTGCAAAATGGCAAGTGGTGGGTCTGAGGAGTCTGAGTTGCCCCAGGAGACACAAGTGGAGGAAGTGCAGGTGTCCGTAGAACAAATAGGAGCACATCAGGTAGAGAAACAGGAAGAAGAGTCTAAAGATGAAGGATCCCCAGCAAGATAACAAAGTCTTGCATGGGACTTTTTTGTAATTCCGTCTGGCAAGTCAAAAATTGTTGTCAAGTTTGTTAAATGCACTTTGTGCGCGAACACCCTCTCAAGGGGAACATCGAAGCAATATTCATGTGGTACAACCAGTATGCTGCACCGATTTAAAACTTACCGTCACAGACAGTTTGAAAGAGCAAAGAGAAATCGAGCTGGAGAGGGGACATCCACTTCTACTTCTTCATTACCTGCTGCTGGAGAGAAAACATCAAGAAATGTGCGGTCACAAAGGCCTGATAGCCATTCAGAGTGTTTTATGATGTAGGAACATAGGGCCAGATGTAGCAACTTCCGCATTTGCGATTCGGAAATTGCGAGTCTGTGAGACTTGCAATTTCCGAATCGCAAATGCGGATGCAGAACGGTGTCTCAGACACCGTCTGCGACTCGCTATGGGGTCGCAAAGTCCCATCTCATAAATATTAATGAGGTGGGACGCATTTTGTGACCCCATAGCGAGTCCCTGTACTCACAGGGATGGTGGCCTGCTGAAGTCAGCAGACCTCCATGTCTGTGACTGCTTTTTAAATAAAGCAGTTTTTAAAATTTATTTTGCAGCCCGTTTTCCTTAAAGGAAAACGAGTTGCAAAATAAAAAAAATAACGAAACCATTTGGTTTCGTTTTTTCAGAGTAGGCAGTGGTCCATTGGACCACTGCCTGCTCTGAAAAAACCTTTTGGGCATCATTCACAAAGGGGAAGGGGTCCCATGGGGACCCCTTCCCTTTTGCGAAAGAGTTACCACCAGTGTGACACTGGTGGTAACTGCGAATTGCTTTGCAAATTCTGCATTACGATGCGAGTCACAAATAGGAAGGGAACACCCCTTCCTATTTGTGAGTCGCATTCACAATTTGCGAGTTGGTACCGACTCGCAAATTGTGAATGTGCATCGCAGAAGGTTTTTTGCATGGCGCAAACTGCGATTTTCGCAGTTTTGACCATGCAAACAGCTTACACATCTGGCCCATACTGCCTAACTACTCTAACTACAGGAGTACAATAATTTGACCTTATTTTGGAGGCAGCAAGAAGCCATGCTTGTGAAGTTTTTTGCATAATTTACTACACTCTTTCTAGTACTGTTTATCTCTGTAGAGAAAGTTTTTTTGATTTTTGATGCTATTTTGGTAAAACAAAAAAATACAAAAAAAGTACAAAATTGTTAGAAAAGTACAAGCAACTTTAAAAATCAGTTCGAGGAAAATAAGAAGGAAAAAAGAGTTCTTTTTAGAACCACATTTCATGGGTAAAAAAGGAAAATGTCATGTGTGTGCTTACATATGAATAATTTTAATGAATGATTCAGTGGTTGCATGGTAGATGTATACCTATTAGAGTATGAGTGAGCAAATGGATATATAAATGCTGCGTAGATGACTAAATTAATGTATGACAGGTTTATGAGTGCATGAATGAGTGCAATAATTCTGCATGGGTAAGTGACTGAGTGCATGAGTGCTGCATGGGTCAGAGTGAGTGTATGAGAGGTGCATGGTTTATTTAATGAGTGCATGAGTGTTTGTATGGGTGAGTTAATGCATGAGTGGTGTATGGGTGAATGAGTGTATGAGTGCTTGTTTGAGTGAGTGTGTGAAAGGTTTTTGGGAGATTGGCTTAGCGGATGAGTGCATATATTGGTACATCTCTGAGTACTTCAGTGCTGCATGGGTAAGAGACTGGGGGGGTCATTCCGACCCCGGCGGGCGGCGGAAGCCGCCCGCCTGGCGGGAACCGCCAGAAGACCGTACCGCGGTCAAATGACCGCGGCGGTCATTCTGACTTTCCTGCTGGCCCGGCGGGCGACCACCAGAAGGCCGCCCTCCGGCCCAGCGGGAAAGCTCCTTCAACAATGAAGCCGGCTCCGAATGGAGCCGGCGGAGTTGAAGGGGTGCGACGGGTGCAGTGGCACCCGTCGCGATTTTTAGTGTCTGCTAGGCAGACACTGAAAATCATTATGGGGCTCTGTTAGGGGGCCCCTGCACTGCCCATGCCTTTGGCATGGGCAGTGCAGGGGCCCCCAGGGGCCCCACGACACCCGTTCCCGCCATCCTGTTCCTGGCAGTTTTTTCCGCCAGGACCAGGATGGCGGGAAGGGGGTCGGAATCACCATGGCGGTGCTGCGAGCAGCGCCGCCATGGAGGATTCTTTGGGGCAGGGGTAAACCGGCGGCAAACCGCTGGTTGCCCTTTTCTGACCGCGGCTTTACCGCCGCTGTCAGAATTGCCCATGAAGCACCGCCAGCCTGTTGGCGGTGCTTCCGCTGCACTCTGCCCTGGCGGTTTTCAACCACCAGGGTCAGAATGACCGCCTGAGTGTATGAGAAGTCTATGAGTGAGACAATGAGTGCATGAGTGCTGTGTGGGTGAGTGAAAGAATGTATGGATGATGTATGGGTGAGTGAGGCAACAAATGGTGCCTATGTGACTGAATGTGTGTATGAGTGCATGTATGGATGAGTGAGCAAGTGAATGAATGGTGCGTGGCTGATTGACTGAGTGCATGTGTGAGTTAACAAGTGAGTGCATACGTGGTACATGGGTGATCTACTGATTGCAGTACTGTTTGTAATTCTGAGTGAATGAATGCATGCATGGTGTACGTTTGATTGTCTGACTGTACAATTGCTTATATGGGTGAGTAAGTAAGTGTGTGACATGTTTTTGGGAGATTGACTGAGTGTTTGAGTGCATATGTGGGTGAATAAGTGAGTGCATGAGGGATTTTTGGGTAAGAGAGTGAGTGTATCAGAGGTGTATGAAAGAGAGAGTGAGTGTATGAGTGTTGTTTGAGTGAGTGAATAAATGTATAGATGGTGTATGGGTGAATGAGTGAAGGTACAAATGGTGCATAGGTGACTCACTGTGTGTATGAGTGTATGTTTGGATGAGTGAGTGAATAAATGAATGGTGCATAGGTTTTTTACTTATTCCATGTGTACATGTGTGGGTGAATGAGTGCATAAGTGGTGCACGGGTAATTTACTTAGTACTTGAGTATTTGTATGGGTGAGTGAGTGAATGCATGAGTGGTATATGGGTGATTGAGTGTCTGAGTGCTTGTTTGAGTGAATAAATGCCTGTGTGAGAGGTTTGTGGGAGATTTACTGAGTGGATGAGTGCATACAAAGTTGAGTGACTGAGTGCATGAGTGCTGCATGAGTGAGATAGTGTATGAGTGAGGCAATGAGTCCATGAGTGCTGTTTGGGTGAGTGAATGAATCTATGGATGGCCTATGTGTGTGTGAGTGAGGCAACGAATGGTGCATGGGTGACTGAATGTGTGTATGAGTGCATGTACAGATAGTAAATGCGATTGTGTGTACTTGTGAGTGAGTATGTGAGTGCTGTGTGGGTGAGTCAGTGAGGGTATGACTAGTGTATGGCTGAGTGTCTGAATGTATGAGTGGTGAATGGGTGATTTACTGACTGTGTGAGTGTATGTGTGGGTGAGTGAGTGCATCAGTGCACATATGGGTGAGTGAGTGCATGTGTGCATGTATGGTTGAGGGAGTGAGTGTATGAGTGTGTGTATGTGTGATAGACTGAGTGCTTAAGTGCATGTGCAGATGAATGAGTGAGTCCATTATTGCCTGCATGGGTAAGTGAGTGAGCGTATGAGTGCATCTACAGGTGAGTAAGTGAATGTATGAGTGTATGTATAGAAGAGTGAGTAGATTCATGAATGAGTCTGTTGAGCGAGTGAGTGAGTGGATACATTTCTTGCTGTATGGATGAGTGAGTGAGTGCATGACTGCATGTATGACTGAGTGAGTTCATGAGTGCATCTATGGCTGAGTGACCAAGGGCCAAATGTAGCAAGGCTTTTGCGCTTTGCAAACGGCGAAAAACGCCGTTTGCGAGGCGCAAAAGCCTCTACGCGATGCAGAAACGCATTTTGCGAGTCGGAACCGACTCGCAAAATGCGTTTCCGACTCGCAAATAGGAAGGGGTGTTCCCTTCCTATTTCCGACTCGCAACACGATGCAAGTTGATTTGCGACCTCGAAAGCGGCCGCAAATGAACTCACAGTTACCATCCACTTGAAGTGGATGGTAACTCATTCGCAAACGGGAAGGGGTCCCCAGGGGACCCCTTCCCCTTTGTGAATGATCACAAAAATATTTTTTCAGAGCAGGTAGTGGTCCTATGGACCACTGCCTGCTCTGAAAAAAACCGAAACAAAAGGTTTAGTTTTTTTTTTCTAAGTGCAGCTCGTTTTCCTTTAAGGAAAAGGGCTGCAGATAGAAAAAAAAACTGCTTTATTGCAAAAGCAGTCACGGACTTGGAGGTCTGCTGTCTCCAGCAGGCCACTATCCCAGTGAGTGCCCAGACTCGCAATGGGGTCGCAATTTGCGACCCACCTCATTAATATTAATGAGGTGGGTCTTTGCGACCCCATTGCGAGTCGCAGAAGGTGTCTGAGGCACCTTTCTGCATAGCAAATAGCGAGTTGCAATTTGCGAGTCGCTCGGACTCGCAAATTGCAAGTCGCAATTTGCTTTCTTCCTACATCTGACCCTAAGTGTATGACTTGATGTATGAGTGAGTGAGTGCATGAGTATGTGTATGGGTCATTGGCTGAGTACATAAGTGTATGTATGGATGAGTGAGTCCATATATGGGTCAGTGATTGAGTTTATGTGTGCATTTATGTATGGGTACCTGTTGGCATGAGTGCATGTATGGAAGAGTGAGTGGTTGCATTACTGCATGTATTCAGTGAGTAAGTGGGTAGATCACTGGTTGTATGGGTGAGTGAGTGAAAGAATGCATGTATGGGTGAATAAGTGAGTGCATGGGTGCTTGTATAGGTGACTGAGTGCAAAATACCATGAATGGGTGAATAAGAAAGTGCATGAGTGGATGGATGGGTGAGTGAGTGACTGCATGAGAGTGTACATTGGTAATTGGCAGTGTACTTAAGTGTCTGTATGGCAGACTGAGTGAGTACAAGAGTGGCATATTGGAGGTGTTTGACTGCATGTATGGGTGGCAAACTGAATACATTGTGCATCTATGGCTGAGTAAGTGGGACCATGAATGGCTATATTAAATATTTGAATGGGCATATGAATGCGTGTATCGGTGAGTGAGTTAGTGCATGAGTGCACATATGGATGATTGAGTGACTGCATGAGAGTATATATGGGTGAATGAGTGAGTGAATGAGTGCTTTTATGGTTGAGTGTGTGACCAGTGTATGATTGATTGATTGAGTGAGTGAGTGGATAAGTTAATTTAAAAGACAGTGAATGTACACATGCTGCATGGGTGACTGACTGTGTTTGAGTCCATGTACAGATCAGTGATTGAGTGCAGGAGAAGTGGATTGGATATTTACTGAGTACATAAGTATGTTTATACATGAGTTAGTGAGTGCATAACTACTTAAAACTTTGTAATATTGCACAGAATATTTAAATACAATGTAGAGAATGGAAATGAATAGAAAGTATGGCAAGAGAACTATGGTGGTCATTACAACCCTGGCGGACGGTGTTAAAGATGCGGTAATACCGCAAACAGTCAGACGGACAAAAAAAGGGAATTATGACCCTGCCGGAAACCGCCAACAATGACAGCCACTTTAACACACCGCCCGCCACGGCGGTACAGACAAGCAGCGCGGCGGTCACTGCCAGCAGACAGGCAGGAAACAATGTACCGCCCACAGTATCACAACCTACCAATCCGCCACCTTTTCCGGGGCGGATTCACCGTGGATAAAAACATGGCGGAAACAGTTTTTGCTATGGGAAAACGCTCACCTTCTACACATCCCACGAGAAACGACAACTCCATGGAGCCGGAACTCCAAATACTACCTGCCCTTGTCTTTCTGCTCCTTCACGACCAACAGCGACGTAGGCGCAGAAGATACCAGTGAGTACTGCACCTACAACACAGGGGAGGGGGGAGTCAAAAGTTAGTGGGACACCCACCAAACACCCCCACCCTCGCATAGTACAACATACACACCAATGCATTCACAAAAAGAACAGTAACAACCCACAATCCCCCCGGAAGAATGCAAAGACAATGCGAATTTCGGGCAAACATTATAATGTGCCAATATACATGTCATACAAAAATATACAAATATATGTATTCCAAAATCACTCATATTTACATAAATAATCCGAGAAGTATTGCAGATATGTACACAACAATGTCCGTGCACAAACAGGCCAAAAATGCATGGGCGAGGCCCACAATAGATACCTGACCAAAATCCGAGAGAACACTGCCGGGGCATCAGATACAAACACTACAGGCACCTCAGGGGGAAGGGAAGGGGGGGCACCTCAGCCAGATGAATGCAAAGCCAGATCCACGACGGGGCTCCATGCCCATTGATGTATCCTGGGGAGTGCAAAGCCGCAGTCTCTCAAGTCTCTACAGTGGGTGGCTTGCCCACTGCCATATCCTGGGCAGTGCAAAGCCACAGTCTCTCAAGTCTCTACAGTGGGTGGGTTGCCCACTGCCATATCCTGAGGAGTGCAAAGCCACAGTCTCTCAAGTCTCTACAGTGGATGGCTTGCCCACTGTTCAATCCTGGGGAGTGCAAAGCCACAGTCTCTCAAGTCTCTACAGTGGGTGGCTTGCCCACTGTTCAATCCTGGGGAGTGCAATACACAGTCTCTCAAGTCTCTACAGTGGGTGGGTTGCCCACTGTTCAATCCTGGGGAGTGCAAAGCCACAGTCTCTCAAGTCTTTACAGTGGGTGGCTTGCCTACTGTTCAATCCTGGGGAGTGCAAAGCCACAGTCTCTCAAGCCTCTACTGTGGGTGGGTTGCCCACTGTACCATTCTGAGGAGTGCAAAGCCACAGTCTCTCAAGTTGATGCAGGTCCATACTGGTACTGTGTGGTGACTGGTGCCCAGACTGGATGAGTCTCCCCGTGAAAGGTAGTGTCCTGTCACTGTCCCAGCTGCACATGGGATAAGGATGTCTGATGTGGTGGGCCATTCATTCCTACCCGGTACATTGCCCTGTTCAGCGGTGCTTCGCCATTTCGGTCTTTACCCTGTTCAGCGGTGCTTTGCCATGGCGGTCTTTGCCCTGTTCAGCGGTGCTTTGCCATGGCGGTCTCTGGACTGTTCAGCTGTGCTTTGCCATGGCGGTCTTTGCCCTGTTCAGCAGTGCTTTGCCATGGCGGTCTTTGCCCTGTTCAGCAGTGCTTTGCCATGGCGGTCTCTGGACTGTTCAGCGGTGCTTTGCCATGGCGGTCCTTGGACTGTTCAGCGGTGCTTTGCCATGGCGGTCTTTGCCCTGTTCAGCGGTGCTTTGCCATGGCGGTCTTTGCCCTGTTCAGCAGTGCTTTGCCATGGCGGTCTTTGCCCTGTTCAGCGGTGCTTTGCCATGGCGGTCTTTGCCCTGTTCAGCGGTGCTTTGCCATGGCGGTCTTTGCCCTGTTCAGCGGTGCTTTGCAATGGCGGTTTCTGGACTGTTCAGCGGTGCTTTGCCATGGCGGTCCTTGGACTGTTCAGCGGTGCTTTGCCATGGCTGTCTCTGGACTGATCAGCGGTGCTTTGCCATGGCGGTCTTTTCCCTGTTCAGCGGTGCTTTGCCATGGCGGTCTCTGGACTGTTCAGCGGTGCTTTGCCATGGCGGTCCTTGGACTGTTCAGCGTGCTTTGCCATGGCGGTCTCTGGACTGTTCAGCGGCGCTTTGCCATGGCGGTCTTTGCCCTGTTCAACGGTGCTTTGCCATGGCGGTCTCTGGACTGTTCAGCTGTGCTTTGCCATGGCGGTTCTGATACGGACATTGGTGTGTGGCATGACGATTTCCACACTGTACATTGGTGTGTGGCATGACGATCTCCATACTGGACATTGGTGTGTGGCATGACGATTTCCACACTGTACATTGGTGTGTGGCATGACGATTTCCACACTAGACATTGGTGTGTGGCATGACGATTTCCACACTGTACATTGGTGTGTGGCATGACGATCTCCATACTGGACATTGGTGTGTGGCATGACGATTTCCAGACTGTACATTGGTGTGAGGCATGACGATCTCCATACTGGACATTGGTGTGTGGCATGACGATTTCCACACTGGACATTAGTGTGTGGCATGACGATCTCCATACTGGACATTGGTGTGTGGCATGACGATTTCCACACTGGACATTGGTGTGTGGCATGACGATTTCCACACTGGACATTGGTGTGTGGCATGACGTTCCATCATTGCCCAGCGGGGCTGTGGCATCCTGGCCCCGCCTGGGCTGTGTCTTGTGTGGTGGTCTCAGGACCAGTGACGATACTTGGGCCCTCCTGGGCTGTGTCTTGTGCGCTGGTCTCAGGACCAGTGACGATACTTGGGCCCTCCTGGGCTGTGTCTTGTGCGGTGGTCTCAGGACCAGTGACGATACTTGGGCCCTCCTGGGCTGTGTCTTGTGCGCTGGTCTCAGGACCAGTGACGATACTTGGGCCCTCCTGGGCACTGACTCTGGCGGTGGGCTCTGGACCCATTACGATACTTGGGCCCTCCTGGGCACTGACTCTGGCGGTGGGCTCTGGACCAGTGACGACAGTGCTGGCGGTTGTGTCTGGACCGCCGGAAATGATGGCGCACTTCTCCGCCGTGACACTCACAACAGGCTGGGCAGACCTCCTCGGGACCTTCCCCACATTTTTTGGAGTTACAGCTGACTCACCAATCGCCTTCGATCCCATTTCACTTGTTGTCCCTCCAGGAGTCTTGACACGGTCCCGTCGTCCACTCTCCAATTTCAGAGCCTTTACAGGGGGTGGGCTGCCAGTGCCTTGGCTCCGGGTCCTACTGCCTGCCCTGGTCGACGGTGCACTCCAAAAACCTGGAACACACACCACTGGTACTGGTGGCTTTTTGGCTGAGGTGCTACGATGGGACTGATGAATTGGAGTGGGGGGTGGGGGCAAAAAGGTCAATTTGACATAGGGACAGTTTCTGACGAACACTGGGATGGGTAGCTGGAGGGGGTCTGGGAGTGGAGGAAGAGGAGGTGGTTGTAGGAGATGTCACTTTAGCTGTTTTGGGTGCAGGTGCAGGTACTGGAGGCTGTCGTGAGGTGGATGGATGTTGGGTGAGTGATTGCCGGCGTTTGGGTACTTTGGGAGGGGGCGTCACAGACACACTGGGAGAGGACACAGGGGACGTGTAAATGGCAGTGGAAGTGGTGAGTGCAGGTGAGCGGCGTGTGGTGCTGGGTGTCCTGGTGCGAGTCCTAGTGCCTGTAGATGTGGTGCATGCAGGTGTGTGTGTAGACGAGACTGGGAGGGAGGAGGGAGAAGAGGAGGAGGGGGACACAGTGGAGACAGTGGATGTTGTGTGTCTGTATGGGTGTGATGCTTGTGTGAGTGCCTGTGGGATGTGTGGTGCCTATGTTTGCCTGAGCTACTTTTGGGTGTTGACTTGTGTGCATGCTGGTCTGTAGGTGTGCTTGGGATGGGCTGGGGTACAGGGGATTGGGTCTGGGTGGAGTAAGTTGGAGGGGGGAGGCTGGACACAGGGACAATTGGTGCCATCAGTGCTGAGGCCAGAGATTGCAGGGTTCGCTGAAGGACAGCCTGACCAGAATGAATGCCCTCCAGGAATGCATTACCATGTTGCAACGCCCTTTCTACACCCTGGATGGCATTCACAATGGTAGACTGCCCAACAGTGAGTGACCTGAGGAGGTCAATGGCCTCCTCACTGAGGGCAGCAGGGGTGACTGGGGCAGGGCCTGAGGTGCCTGGGGCGAAGGTGATGCCCACCTTCCTGGGTGAGCGGGCAAGGGGCGAACGCTGAGGGGCTGCTGGGAGGGCGGTGCTGGTAGGGGGGGTGGCGGCTGTACCTGTAGAAGTGGGGCGCACAGGTGGTGCCGCCACCATAGGGGTGCTCACATCAGCGGACGAGTCTGTGTCGCTGGTTGGTGATCCGGTGGCCGACGTGAAGCTCCCTTCGCCCTCCGTCCCACTGGTATATTCAGAGTCTGTGGTGTGGCCCTCCATGGCCATGTGGGATGCAGCTCCCTTGTGCTCTGGTGCCACTGTACCTCCGCCTGTTGATGCTGATGTACAAAAGGACAGGGAGAGCAGGAAAAGGGGGGGAGACAGAACAAAGAGAGTTTTAGTGCATGGCATACCGCTACCGTTGGCGGACAAGACAGACGCAGCAGCCCCATGCACAATGCCGCGCTCCTGCCCTCTGCACATGCAATTTCTGGGATATGGCCTACATGGCATTGGTGGAAATCTGCGCACATGGATGCCACAGGGGCAACTATACCTCAACTTGATAATTTACTGAGGTGGTGTAGAGTGCCACATGGCCTACATTACGGAGGGGCCTTGCCTACCTAACTCGCCCTGGCCTAGGGACACCCAGAGCCCACCTCCCCCACCCAGACACCTCCACTGCACGCAAAGTCCGCAGAATGAGAGTGTACTCACCCCCTTGTGTCTGCTGTGCCCATCCAACTCCGGGTAGGCCACCGCCAGGATCCGGAACATCAGAGGGGTCATGGTACGACGGGCACCCCTCCCACGTTGGGAGGCCATCCCCAGCTGAGCCTCCGCCGTCTTCTTGCTGCAGCGGCGAATGTCCTCCCATCTCTTACGGCAGTGGGTGCCCCGTCTCTGGTGGGCCCCCAGGGTCCGGACCTCCTTGGCGATGGCACGCCAAATGTCCCTCTTCTGGTGGGCGCTGGCCTACATGACATACACAAGGAAAAGAGGAACAGTCATTACCAACTGCACCATCAATGTGAGTGGCCCCCTCCCTACTCTGACCATGTGGCCCATGTATTCCCATGCTTTACTGTAGTATGACTTCTGCCCCCTTCCCTCTTCCACCCAGCCCTGTCCACCCAGGCCTAGCCCCTACAACGTGCTCCCTGTGTACTAACCTGTTGGTCTGGAGGACCGTAGAGTAGCATGTACTGGGAGAGGACCCCATCCACAAGTTTCTCCAACTCTTGTGCAGTGAAGGCAGGGGCCCTTTCCCCAGACGCAGCAGCCATAGTCGCTTCCAGACCGAGGTCACAGCAGCACTAGCACTGTAGGTCCTCTCCTGTCGAAGGTCAGGTATCTAGTAATTGAACAGATAGAAAATGGTGGTGACGTCCGCGGCGGTGACGTCCGCGGCGGGGCGCATCATCACCGCCGGCGCACCTGTTCATTGGCTCCTGGGACCCATAGGGTCCAATGTTAACCAATGCAGCATTGCGCCGCGGTCTACGACCGCCTACCGCAATGGTGTGCAACGCCAGCGCTGTTACCCCACAATCCCATTGTCCCAGTTTAGAGGTCAGGCAGCCAACCATTTCAGGGGCCCACATGGATTCATTTTCAACTGCGTCACACATACTGAGGCCTACACTCAACACACATACAGGAAGGGTTTTGTGTCTGCTGTAGTCTTGTGTGTAACTGTGGGTACATACCTGGAGGAATAGTGACTGTTTCTTCGCTGTTGTCCTTCTTAGGCACCGTCAGCTGGGACATATGAGAAGATGGCGGAATCCTCCGATGTACCGACCGCTGGTGGACCTGTTGACAATGGAAGAGAGACATTTAATCGTGACCTACCGGTTTGACCGTGCTACAATCCAGGAACTATGTAGCCAGTTGGAGCCAGACCTGATGTCACCAATCCGCCATCCGACTGGAATCCCCCCTGACGTGCAGGTGCTGTCAGTGCTCCATTTCCTTTCAAGTGGGTCATTTCAAACAACAGTGGCCATGGCATCAGGGATGTCCCAGCCTATGTTTTCCAACGTGTTGTCCAGAGTGTTGTCTGCCCTGCTGAAACACGTAAGGAGATACATCATATTCCCTCAGGTGGAGGATTTGCCTACAGTGAAAGGTGACTTCTATGCCCTTGGACATATCCCCAACGTCATAGGTGCCATTGATGGGACCCATGTAGCTCTGGTCCCCCCCCCGCAGGACTGAACAGGTGTACAGAAACAGGAAGAGTTATCATTCAATGAATGTCCAGATGGTCTGTTTGACAGACCAGTACATCTCGCAGGTAAATGCTATGTTCCCTGGCTCAGTGCATGACCCCTACATCCTGCGGAATAGCAGCATCCCTGATATGATGGGTGAACTCCAGAGGCACAGTGTATGGCTATTGGGGGACTCTGGTTACCCCAACCTTTCCTGGCTATTGACCCCAGTGAGGAATCCCAGGACCAGGGCAGAGGAACGCTACAATGAGGCCCATGGGCGGACTAGGAGGGTTATCGAACGTACCTTTGGCCTCCTCAAGGCCAGGTTCCGGTGCCTCCATATGACAGGTGAGTCCCTATTCTACTCACCGAAGAAGGTGTGCGACATCATCATCGCCTGCTCCATGCTCCATAACTTGGCATTGCGATGCCAGGTGCCTTTTCTGCAGGAGGATGATCCAGATGACGGTGTTGTGGCAGCTGTGGAGTCTGTGGAGCCTGTGGACAGTGATGAGGATGAAGCTGAGGAAGACGAAAACGACAACAGGGAGTCAGTCATACAGCAATATTTCCAGTGACACACAGGTGAGAACATTTTCATTTTTACCATTACATTAACTATCACACATCTACCTCTATCCTGTACCTACATTTCACTACCCTTCCATTTCAGTTTCACAAGTGTGGTAACCTACGTGTCAACTGTTTGCATCCTTGAAGGGCTTGTGATGTGTGACATAGGTATGTTAGCCTTCCAATGGGTAACCCATTATGAAACTGTAATTTATAATACAGATTTACAAATCATAGACTGACACCATTTGTTTTTAGTGTTTCAAGGGTGTTTATTTAAGTGCTCAAAAAATGAAGGGGGGTTGTAAACTGGTGATGGGTGATGGTGGAGGAATGTCCATGGCAGAGTCCAGTCTATTAGTCTCACAGGTACATTGCACATCTGGGCATTGGAAGTGGAGCTAGGTCAGTTCCGATTTGGACAGGGTAACAAAGTGAGACGGCGGGACAATCAGGGTGGTCTTATTTCCTGGCAGGGGTCTTGCCATCTTGCTCTGTCCTGTTCCTGGATCTCAGGGCCCGCTTGCGTGGTGGTTGTCCGTCTGCAGGGGATGGGGTGCTGGTGTGTTGGTCCTGTGGCGGGGCGTCCTGTCCACTAGCGCCGGCGGAGGTGGTGGGCATTTCATCATTGTGGCTAATGTCAGGGGCCCCTTGGAGTGCCACGGTGTCCCTCAAGGTCTTTTGAATGTCCGTCAGCACCCCTAAGATGGTGCCCAGGGCGGAGCCGATGGTCCTGAGCTCCTCCCTGAACCCCAAATACTGCTCCTCCTGCAGACGCAGGGTCTCCTGCAACTTGTCCAGGACCGTGGCCATCGTCTCCTGGGAGTGGTGGTATGCTCCCATGATGGAGGAGAGGGCCTCGTTGAGAGTTGGTTCCCTTGGCCTGTCCTCCCTCTGTCGCACAGCAGCCCTCCCAGTTCCCCTGTGTTCATGTGCCTCTGTCCCCTGGACCGTATGCCCACTACCACTGCCACCAGGTCCCTGTTGTTGTTGGGGTGGTGGGTTACCCTGGGTGCCCTGTAGTGGTGGACACACCACTGATTGACCTGTCCTGGGTAGGGAGGTTTGGGCCCACTGGGTGGGTGCTGTGCTGGTGTTACCAGAGGGTGTAAACTCGGTGTTGTGCTGTGGCTGGGCAAGGGAACCGACTGTCATGAGGCCCACGATGGTCCGGCTTGGTCATCAAGATCCAGTGGGGCAGAGCTGCTGTCGTCACTGTGGGGTGACGTTCCTTCGGGTTCCTGCGGGGGTATAAGTACATGATTATTGCATGTGTGTGTTTCATGGAGTGCAATGGTTGGGTTTTCGTGAACCCCAGTGCAGGCATTCCTGTGTGGGGGCTTGTGTGCTGATGGTTGGGGGTGTTGTGGGTCTGTGCAGTGGGCATGCTTTGGTGATGGGTGTCCATGCTTAGTTATGTCATGCAGGTCTTGGGGTTGGGATGGGTGGTTGGTGTCATGGGTAGATAGGTGAGGATTTGGGGTGATAGGGGAGGGTGTGATGGTGGGGGGGTGTGATATCATGCAGGTAGGGTGGGGGGTATGATGGTTAAGATTAGACTTACCAGTGTCCGTTCCTCCAACGACTCCTCCGAGGCCCTCAGGATGCAAGATGGACAAGACTTGCTCCTCCCATGTTGTTAGTTGTGGGGGAGGAGGTGGGGGTCCGCCGCCAGTCCGCTGTACCGCGATGTGGTGCCTGGATACCGTGGAACGCACCTTCTCCCGTAGGTCGTTCCACCTCTTCCTGATGTCCTCCCTATTTCTTGGGTGCTGTCCCACAGCGTTGACCCTGTCCACTATTCTTTGCCATAGCTCCATCTTCCTGGCTATGGATGTGTGCTGTACCTGTGAGCCAAATAGCTGTGGCTCTACCCGGATGATTTCCTCCACCATGACCATGAGCTCCTCCTCGGAGAAGCGGGGGTGTCTTTGGTGTGACATGGGGTGGTGTAGGTGATGTGTGGGGTGGTGTATGTGTTGATGAGTGTGGTGAGTGTAGTGGTATGTGGTGTTTTGTGCTTGGATGTTGCGTGGATGATGGTGTTGTGTGCCTCTGTGTGATGGGGTTTTCTGTTCTGTGCTGTCTCTCTGGCCTTCTCTCTGAATTTTTGGGTCGTAGGGGTTTGTGGGTGATGTGGGTGTGTGTTTTATATTGTATTGGATGTGTGGGAATGGTGTGTGTATGTGTGTCAGGTGTGTGTATTTGGAATTGTCCAATGTGGCGGTGTTTTGGAGATGTGTGTGTATTTTGAGCGCGGCGGTGTGTACCGCCAATGGAATACCGCGGTTGAAAGACCGCCGCGTGGATTCGTGGGTCGTAATGGCATGGGCATGTTTCTGTTGGCATGGAGGTGGAGGATGTGTTTCCGCCAGTTTCTCGATGACCTTTGGTGTGGCGGTATTGTGTGGGTGTCTGAATTTCGGCGGATTCCATGATGTGTGTCATAATGGCTGTGGCGGTCTACCGCGGCCGCGGCGGTGTATTGGCGGTCTTCTGCACGGCGGTAAGCGCCTTTTACCGTCAATGTTGTAATGACCCCCTATATATTTAAACACACTCTCAATACAGATCTCTTATCGTTAGGTCTATGTTTAAAGAACTCTCTTCATAAAACGTTGCTCAACTGCATCTGATATTTAAAAAGAAAAACAAGAAAAATGTATCAGTATTTAATGTTGACAGATTGACAAATATTGCAATGATCATGACTTATACTATAAGAATACATTGCACTCTCGTACATATATTATTTTGATTGATTTACTGTTCGCAGCTTTAATACTCCTTCCTCTTAAACAATGGTTTGTACAAAGCATCCTCTTTGAACAATGGGGAAAACAATCAATGGTTTGTGGGAAAAAACCTAACTCTGTCCAGTGGATCACTACATATAAGTGTTACTATGTTTCACACTCACTACATTTCATCAATTACTACACTTGGGTCTAGTTACTACAGTAATCTAAACAAGCTTTTTAAAACATTTTTATTGATTTTTTTTATCTGGTACAATATTTCTAAATAATATTAGGTACTCTTTCAATGTAATTGCTCCTCTTGAAAACATCATCCCTGCTAGGACAAATGATGTCTATAGTGCTCATAATCCATGTTCACAAAAACGTACAAAGTACTATTTTTTCACGATTAGCATGTAGATGTTTGGCTGGAGAAACAAAAGGGACTTTTTCTTTAGTTTAGAATTCATTGTATTCTTTCATTTCAGGCTGCTGTAATTGGAGTATGTACTCACAGTTTCAGACTTAGACAGTGTTGTATTGACTTCTTATATCGACTTCTTTCTGAATATTAAAAGGTCTCTTGATATTTGAAGATGTTTGTTAAAGACATTACTCTTAACAGGCCGAATAATATCTATGAAACAGATAAATAAAGTACATGAAACACTGCGTCCACTTCTTCAATCATAATTTTTCATTAGAAAATTGCTTGAAGGAAAAGAAGACATGAATTTGATAGTTTGAAGGGAAGTTTTTGTTGGCATTTTAGGTCGATGTCATTGCATTCTGTCCATCCACTTTCCTTTTCAAATACACAGTGTAGTGTCCAGAGGTCATATTAACTCCTTCATGGAAGATGATAGCCACAGTAGTGAAAGTTCTTCCTGAAAACATTATGGCCTTCATTACGACCCTGGCGGTCGGCGGTAATATGGTAGAAAGTACTGCCAACAGGCTGGCATCACTCTCCACCATATTATGACATTGGCTGTTTGCTTTCCACTCGGATCACCACAGCAATAACAGCCGCCGGGCTGGAGATACAAATCTCCAGCCCGGCGGTCGTCACTGTACCACCTGCAGGATTATGACTGCGCCTACCACCTTGGGTTTCGTGGCTTCCTTACCGTCACAAAAACCATGGGGGTAGGCACTATCACTAACTCCGTCTTCCCCACCCCTACTCCCTTCCCCAGATTCCCCCACCCACACTTCCTCTCCATACCCCCTTCATACATACCCCTCCTTCACACACGCATACACAAACCCATTCCCACCTTCATCGATGCATGCATACATCTGTACACACATACATCCACAGACACTTACATACATACACGCAGACACGCATTCACACAACACAACATACACGCACTCACACCTCCAGACATGCACCTGCATACACGCATGCACAGACATACACACACACACCCCTCCCACACACACATCACCCCCCACCGCCCTCCCCTGTCGGAGCACCCACTTACCTTTGTGTAGGGGGTCCTCAAGCAGGAGACAGGATAGGGCGCTGCTGCCAGCAGCAGTGTTCACCAGCAGAACACCGTCAGGCAATATTATTTCTCATAATACTGCTGGCGGTGGTCTACTGGCATGGCGCTGCTGCTGGCAGCAGCCCTCCTTACCGCCATCCGCCGGCATGGCCACAGCCGGATTTTGTCCATCCTTCTGGTGAAACTCCGGCTGTGGTCATAATACGGCAGATGGCTGGTAGCCACGGCGACGGTCTTTTGGCGTCCGTCGCCGCAGCGGTAGGTGGTTTTTACTGCCAGTATCATAATGAGAGCCTATGTGTCCAGCTTTGAAGTTTGTAATTTCAGTTTGTAATTTGGTACCATCTGCTCTGCATTGTTGCAGCATTACAAAATATATTTTCCTGTTCTTCGAAGCAATAATGTAACAAGAAGGTCTGATCTGCATTTGGGGCAGGTCATATTTTGGTAAGTTCTAATCCGTGACAATGCTACACATGACATTCCTTCTTTGAAAACAGAGCTTCCAATATTAACCAAAGCTGCATCTACACTTAGACCTTGCGATTTATGGATGGTTACTGCACTTGCTGAAGGGAAAGGAAATTGTTGCTGTCGAATATATAAGTCTTTTACAAGCAAAGACCTACAACACACTGGCCAGCCTTTTTAACAACATATAACTGACCAACTTAAAAAGCAAATTATTCCACCTCATCTCTATTTCGAAAAGTAACAAAATCAACAACTTTACCCATTGCACAATTTACTAAGCCTTCCTCAACATTTACATTCCATCAGGCAGCCCCATCACATTTCATTAGTTTGAAGCCCGTGGGAGGTGTTGGTCTGTTGGGGTGCGGGGGGCTAGACACCCCCACATTGAAAATATGAATGCCCTGGTACGTATCCCACCTGGGGGCTCCAGCAAAACAAGTGCAGGAGCCCGCCCTTGTTTTTCATACATTTTCAGCCGATCCATGGATCTGCCTTGGCTCCCTAAGGTAACTATAACGCATGTGCCCGCCATGCACAGTTATCTCATGAATAATTTTACTACACATGCTGCACTGATAATATCAATGATGCCAAAGAAGATGTTAGGAATGATGTAATATCTGCGGTAATTAGCTCCTTATGAGGAGGGAGCAAGTTATAATTAGCTTGGGGCACGAGATATATTCACTTGAAATAACTCTAACTATAACAACTGAATTTCTATGGTATTATGCATGCATATTTACAACCTAACTATAACGTCCCTGTAACCTTAGTTTTTTTCACTGCATTTATAAAAAAAAAACAAAAAAAATGCTAATTCTTAACTACAATGTCCCTGGCACCTTTGTTTTGTTCAGTGAATTTCTATGGTTCTTTTAACACAGCAGGGGGTGGGTCACAGGGTCTAGCCTAAAGACAGGACCTGCGCCCAACACCTGATATGCTGCAAGCCCCACATGCATCCAGCCCCATGCTGCGCATGGCCTTCGACCATGCACGGTGGGGTTTGGCCGCAGGGCCTAAGGCAAAGCACTGCAGCCAAACCCCCACAGGCACCTAGCCCTGCTCCACGCATGGCATTTGGCCGTGCATGGTGAGGGTTAGCTGCAGGCAGCCACCCCCTTGTAGGCATCCAGTCCCATGCACGCAGGGCCTTTGACTAAATGGATGGTGCTTATAGGTCTTTTTGCGAATTTTCATACTCGTAGTAGTTAAAAGGGAGAACAATGTGCTCTGATCTCAAAAGGCACTGCCACGAGAAAAAACACTTGTCACGGTCACTACAGAAGATATTGCACTCCGAAAAAGCAACAATGCATTCACCTACATCAAAGATTTCAGATGTTTTTTCAAGGTTGATTTGCAGCTTATCCACACTTTCTTTGCCTTGGCTAAGAGCAAGAATTTAGGATGATTTGTACTTTATGGGGGCGGAGCTTCAACTGAGGCACCTGCTTTGTTTATATTTGTAAACGCTTCCCGTTCAGGTTTAATTTCTGTGAAATAAGCATTGGTACCAGAATGCATTCTGACCTACTTACTTCTCCAAGAAGATGCCACAGTTCTGTGCAAAATGTCTACCCAACTTGAGTACTTTCTACTGGCTAATCAGTAAGTACTACCTTGTTGCTCAAATGTATAGTGCATACTCCATACTACAGCTGCATAAAGGACCCCAAGGTAATGTATCCAGTGACCTTGTGTGTTTGTAAGTTTGGCAATGTGATTCCTCCTTGAGTGTCTTGATACAGAAATCTGCAATAACATCAATCCTCATGTAAGGAAGATGAAGAGACTACAAAGAGTTGAATCGTTGAATCTCCACCAAACAAGGGTACTTCCTCCTAATTACATGCAGCGAGTGCTTCTTTGCTTGGTGGAGATGGGCTTCTGTTTCTCTCTACTAGGGGCCACGGGGGAACCTCAATGCCCCTGCAGTCCCTGCCAGCTCTCTGCCTCCAGCAGGAGCCGGTATTGCTCCTGCACACATCGAGTAGCTAAAAATACTGCTTCCTGCATGAAGGAGCAATCCTTTCCTGACAGCGGGTAGGAAAACAGGTGAAAAGGTTGCTCCCAGGCAGTGTTAACATGTTTTTCTGCCCCGCCAACTGGGAGCAGACTTGCGGTTTTCTCTTGCTAGGCGGGAACTGTCATAGCTCCCGCCAAGCAATAGTAAACTGCTATCTCCGAAGGGTGGGCACCTCCGGAAATGGAGAGACATATCCATCTGCCAAATTATAAATCATGCCCTGAAATTTCCCAGTTCTAAAGATTCCCTGTAATTTAGTATTATTAGAGTTACCTTAAATCAATATTATTGATTACAGTAATCAATAAAAGTATTTAAATCAGCGTTTCCAGCAATCCCAATATAAGGTTTCAGAGTTTAGTCATTTTCAATAAAACAGTACAATATAGACAATTATAGACAAAATGTTGGAGATCTATTCCCAATCTTTCTAGCCTTGATGCTCTTTATCACTTTGTAAATAGAAATGTAATAATTTCTAAGTTTTACACAACACTCACAATTAATAATGGCGGAAGAGAGCGCTATTTTCTTCTTAAAGGAGGGAATACAAGAGGTATTCCTTGACAAAGACCTATGGGATATCAGCTTGGTATAGACTAAAACTACTTTTATTAAAATCTAATTCTATCATCAGCATCTTTTGTTGCTCAATCACACATACCTGACCCTAAAACAAAAATCCGTTTTTTTTTCACACAATTTCATTGACCATGATGTGGAGATATTACTTCTGATCATATGCATGTGTTCTTTTTCTTGCCCAATTCTTGATGACATATGATAAAAATTTACTATTTTTAGCGGAAGCATTCTAACTTTGGGCACTTTTGTTTGATTTACTTAGTAATTTTTTTTTGTGAAACAGTCACAAATTATCAGGTGTTTTGGTACTGAGATTTCTGTGATAGCCTTAGTCAGATGCAGGAAGGACAAAATCTGCCCTAACTTTTTAAGCATATATATTGAAGCACTATTGGTCTCAAAATTAAACTTGTTAATAACAAAATACAGGAAAACAATGAAACAAATACATACGTGGTATTTCATAAAAGAGTGCTTATAGTTCTAGATTTCTGAGTTTTCAGCATCTGGATATTCATTCGAACATTTATTAGATCTTAGTTAGACTACTTCACCAGAGGTAAGATGAGTTTTTATTTTTTTTTCTATTTGATTTGTCCATTCCAGTGATAGGTTGTTGCATAATTTTACATTCTTTTTACATTCTTTTTTCACTCATTTTTAATTTACTTTTTCTGATGTATGCTTTTTGAGTGACTGTTTTTTACACCTTTCTTTAAGAAGAATTCAGAAGCGTGACTATGGTTTCCTATTAGTTGGTCGTCAGCATAATTTTAATGGGTGACGGTAATTAATCTAGATCGGTTGAGTTACCAATGTGTTTTATGAGGATCAGCGGAGACAAGAAGTCGAATGATTAGGTTCAATCCATGAGCAGGAGCAAGGCTTGAATGTTGAGACTCCTGTCTCTGCCTCATGGTACAGATTAAAAAGCAAATTAAAAAATAAAAAAATACAAAGAATGATCTTCTTAGTACTTTCTAAATTTAATTTTTGTAATCACATATCTGCCTTGTGGATTAATGCATGATTTGCAATAAAACAAATCCTTTGCACAACATGTCTTTAGATCAATTTCAATTGACAGTTATATTAATAGGTCTGGCATTAAAACAAATCATGCTTTTGTTGCACACCTACTAAGTAGAGCAGGTTATTTAAAACATTTACAATTAAATTGACAATCGGATACAAAGAAGGGTTTTAAACTATGTCTCATGTTTGAATTTATAATATATTCTCATGTTAAAATGTATTTTGGCAATAATGCAAATTTTTGTAACTTTTTTGTGCGATACTGAGCTTATTACTAAAATGTTCCTGTTTTTAGGGTGGACAGTTTCAGAAACTATTCAGCGGTTCTCTATTTCAGGTAAAATATAAAAGGAGACTGCTATCCACCAGTTTTGTATTTGTGCAGAATTATTCTCCAAGACCAATTAGCAAGCAAAATAGCAACCAGGGGATAGAACAGTTACTTGAAATGTAGACCATTGCACAACCACTAATAGGCCCAATAAGAAACTCCCGATCCTGTGGCCATCTCTATAACGGAAAAGAAAGAAAACAATTAAACCAAGCTATACTCACTAACACAGGTAATAGATTTATCTGGCTGACATTATTTCCTGACGCACACTTCCTTGCCTCCCACTGGTTTTTAAGGACCAATATCAATGAGCTAATTATTTTAAGATCCTCCTTGAAAAAATACAAAGTTGAGCTTTTGTAGTATACAGAGACAAAAAAGGGTCTTCGGAAGTCAATCATGCCTGGTTTATTTTGGGGAGTTGTGAATAAGCATTGCCCTGTACAAAAAAATAAAAGGAAGAGTACGGCCTGTGATTCGAAAAACAGGCAATAAAGTTGAATAAGCAAGGAGTGGGTAGCTCTATTGGAAAGTATTCAATTTAGGGTTAATGTAAGGATTTGCAGAACCATTGTCCGGTGCTTTATGACATTCCTGAAGATATTGATGTCTATATGGAGGAGGCAGTTTGGCATAAATATTTGAAGTTGTTTTGAATTTGAATGGCAGGAAGGTACCTTCAAATCATAATAACTGGAGGGTGTTGACTAAGGGGCAGAAGCTGAACAGTTATTGTGAGTAGCCATGTGATATGAGTTACTCCAAGGTTGGAATGAGTACATAGACAGCTGTTTTGTGTCCCTTTTGGCTATAGTAACTTTATAAGTGTAGTTTATTAATAGCAACACCCATATTGTTTTGTGGGTGGATCTTTATATTATCATGGCCCTGCCTAAACCCCTCCTTAGTTCTCCCTAAGCTCCTTCTTACTCCACTGTAATCCACTCCAATTTAGTAAAATGTCTTCCCAATTTTCTACCCATTCCTCCATGTTTCTTCCTCATTTGCAAGTAAAACATAAACCTACTTGTGGACAGCCAAGCTGTCCATGGTGGAGATCTCCACATAGAATAGAGGCAAAGGCCGAACTATCTACCTATATGTTTGTGAAAAGCACTTTTTAGTATGTGAGGGGTACTATTGTAATACTAATAAACATACTGCAAAGTGCAGTTGGTGTATAGGCCCTTTGTCTTATGTTCCGGCTTGACCGGGTTGCTGTCTCCAAGTCCTTTATCTGCCATTATACAATAATTAGAGTTTGGGTTGGGCCCCATCAGCCACTAGCTTGTTTGTATTTCTTCAGTATTCTTTGGATTTTTTTAAAACAATGTCAATTGTCAGATCTTGGATTAGTCCGTAGGAATGCAAATATCTTTGATCATGCTACTGCCCGTATGATGTATCATTTTACCTTGTACGAACTGTTTCTTCTGTAATATACGATTTGCACAGTTTTACTATGTAGCAAGGGCTATTATAAATCTTATAAAGACGATGTTGCAAACCAACAGAATCAAATTAATCTTTATAAGGAGATGCTTACTTGAGAAATTATTTACCAATAAGTGTAAAACATGGTATGTTATGCATTAAAAAGCACAGAAGCTTTCTTTGCTATGCTATCGAAAAAATGTTTTTTAAACAACACAGACGGTGAATATTATCCTGCATTGATACACTTTATTTGATGAGCTATTTAGATGTTGTACATAGGATTATGGGCATAAATATGTTCGGTCAATACCTTGTCTAGACCATCTATTCTGTATAAAAATCTTGCCCTCTATCTAATTCCTGAAACTCCTGAGCAAAATCTTTTCTCTGAATACTTATCACTAAACACAACTTTTGTGGTTTTTCCCCTTATTCTATTACTTTCCCCTTCTGAAATAAACATTCTGAAATGGAGTTATTTCCTTTCCTGTCCTTTACTGATACTTATAAGACAAATGTTGACTCCTTCAAGATTAGGAAAATCTGTATGTCCCAGGATCTAACAGATAAAATATTAGCTAGTACTTAATGCTGCTAATGGATGTATTTTTGGGTGAGAAAGTAAACAAATCTTTTTGGAACTGTGGAAATATTGCACATATAAGTGTGTTTCTTTTTCATTAGAATAGATGTCAATACCTCCTTCAGAGGGGACCTTGCATACACACATCCTGGCCCCGCCCTGGTTTCTACAAAAACATCACCGATCTCATCGCCTTGCTTGCCATCGACTCTACAGACTGCATATTTCTGAGAGACCTCAATGACAACTAGTCACTACCCCCACTCACTCTGCGGGCCACATCTTAGACCCTATATTTTCAACAAGCAATAAAGTCCTCTTCTTCCACACCTCAGAACTTCCCTGGACCAACCACTGCCTAGTGCATTGCTCCATAAACTATAAACCCAAATACGCAACCACCCCTCCACTATCCCCCCACTTGCAGATTGAAGAAAATCACTGAAACACAATGGATCAGCACCCTCCACGTCAACAGACCGACGGTCTCTGACAGCCCTGAACAAGATACCAACAACCAAACTGAATGGATCCTCAAGTACCCTAATGAAGTAGCGCCCCTCACAGGCTCCACCACTGGAAGATCCAGTAAACCAGCAAAATGGTTCACTCCTGAACTCCACGAGCTCAAAGGAAACTGCAAATGACAGGAAAGACGAAGGCACAACAACAAAGAACAAGCAGACTGCCAAATCTACAAAGAAGATTAAAAAATGCTACTTCCAAATCAAAGGAACAAAAAACAGGCCTTCCTCAAACATATCAAGGAAAGCACCAACCACCCTGAAGAGCTCTTCAGGATCGTCAAGGATTTCTCCTGCCTGTGGGCTGCCGAAAACACCATACAGCCATTCCAGACAAATTGCGATTCACTGGCTGAATACTTCCACAACAAGATCACAGAAATCTACAGCTTTCCTCACCAATCCACCTGCATCGAACACCTGTTCTCATACACCCACCTGATCATGGACTGGATGCCCCTTTCCACAAGAGGAAACAGCAGACATCATGGGATCAACTCACTCAGAAGCAATGCCCTCAGATGGATCCCAGCCTTCACCACAGGACGCAACCAGGAAATCCACCTACCTCCTTTCACATCAGAACCCAAGGACATAATTTACGAAGCCCCCCAGGGCTCTCCCCTCAGCCCCATCCTGTTAAACATTTATGTCTACCCTACTGGCAAAGATCATGCGCTACTATGAACTCAACATCATCTCATATGCTGATCAATCAATCAATCAATCAGTCATTTGTAGAACACGCTACTCACCCACTAGGGTCTCAAGGTGCTGGGGTAGGTGGGGGAGGTGCTACTGATTGAACAGCCAGGTCTTGAGGTGTTTCCTGAAGGTCAGCAGGTCCTGGGTCTGTCAAAGGTGGGCAGGGAGGTAGTTCCAGGTCTTGGAAGCGAGGTGGGAGAATGATCTGCCGCCGGCTGTAGTTCAGTGGATGCGAGGAACGGTGGCGAGAGCGAGGTTGATGGAGCGGAGTTGACGGTTGGCAGCGTAGAAGGTGAGTCGTTCGTTGAGGTAAGCAGGGCAGGCGTTGTAGAGGGCTTTGTGAGTGTGGGTGAGGAACTTGAAGGTGACCTTCTTGTTTACGAGGAGCCAGTGTAGATCTCTCAGGTGGGCTGAGATGTGGTTGTGGCGTGGGATGTCGAGGATGAGGTGTGCGGAGGCGTTCTGTATACGTTGCAGTTTTTTCTTGAGCTTGGCCGTGGTTCCTGCGTGGAGTGTGTTGCCGTAGTCCAGTCTGCTGCTGACGAGGGCCTGGGTGACCGTCCTTATGGTTTTGGTGGGGATCCACCTGAAGATCTTGTGGAGCTTGCATAGGGTGTTGGAGCAGAAAGATGAGACGGCGTTGACTTGCTGGGTCATGCTGAGTGAGGAGTCCAGGATGAAACCTAGGTTACGTGCGTGGTCGGTGGGCATCGGTGAGGTTCCTAGGGTGGCCGGCTACCAGGAGTCATCCCAGGCAGAGAAGTTGGAGCCGAGGATGAGGATCTCCGTCTTGTTTGAGTTCAGTTTCAGATGACTGCTCTCCATCCAGTTGGCGATGGCCTTTATTCCATCGGGAAGGATGATTTTGGCGGTGGCAGGGTCCTTGGTGAGTGAGAGGATCAGCTGGGTGTCATCGGTGTAGGAGATGATGTTGAGGTTGTGTGATAAAACTATGTTGGCGAACGGTGCCATGTAGATGTTGAAAAGGGTCGGGCTAAGTGAGGATCTTTGGGGATTGCCGCAGATGGTCTCATTGTTTCAAAAGGAAGGAAGGGAGGGAGGCGGACTCTTTGGGTTCTGCCGGAGAAGAAGGAGGTGATCCAGTCCAGGGCTTTGTGGCGGACCCCTGCATAGTGTAGGTGTGTGTGAATGGTGTGGTGGCAGACGGTGTCGAAGGAACGGAAAGGTCTAGGAGGATGAGGGCTGCAGTTTCTCCTTTGTCGAGCATGGTCTTGATGTCATCGGTCGCGGCGATGAGGGTGGTCTCGGTGCTGTGGTTGCTACGGAAACTGGATTGAGAAGTGTCCAGAGTGTTGTTGTCTTCAAGGAAGCAGGTCAATTGGCCGTTGACAATTTTCTCGATGACTTTCACTGGGAAGGGGAGGGGGGAGAAGGGCCGGTAGTTCTTGAGCTCGCTCGGGTCTGCTTTGGTTTTCTTTAGCAGGGCGTTGAATTCAGCGTGCTTCCAGCTTTCCGGGAAGGTGGTGGTCTCGAAGGAACTGTTGACGATCATTCGGAGTTGGGGGGCAATGATGGAGCTTGCTTTGTTGAAGACATGGTGGGGGCAGGGGTTGGAGGGTGAGCTGAAGTGGATGGTGATGATACACAGCTAGTCCTCTCCCTCACCAAAAGTTGGCTTCCACCCAAATACCACATGCCCCTAGAGAAGACTTCATCAAGTCCATGTAGCTGACTGTGTGAGAAACAAGTGCCTCAATCTAAACACAGAGAGAACAGAAGTGATCATCTTTGTGGACAACTCCTCACCTTGTAACCACAAATGGTGGCCCACTGTGCTCAGAGTACCCCCAACCTCACTGTAAATCTAGGTTTCATCATAGATAGCAAGCTCACTTTCAGAAAACAAGTAAACACCGTTGCAGCAACCTACTTTACACAAGACCTTCAAATGGATACCCTACGAATCCAGAAGAACAGTCACAAAGGCCACCATCACTAGCAGATTGGATTATGGAAATGCCCTATGCTTGGCTCTCCCCTCCCAACTCTTCCATAGACCACAGAGAACACTGCAGCTAGACTCGTCCTAGGTCTGCCCGGAGGAACCCACCTTATCCCCACCTCAGGAAACTACACTGGCTGCCCATACACAAGAGATGCAATTTCAAAGTCCTCACCATGGTCTTCAAAGCACTCCACAACTTCAACCACAGGCTCTCCTTCTACCAGCCCACCAGAGAGCTGCAATCAGCCAACCTCACCTTTGCCCAAAAACCCAGAATCCAACATACCCAAAGTGTGGGATGTGCCTTCTCTTGCATTGCAGCCAAGGAATGTCACAAACTACCCACCTACCTATGAACCACATGCACCCTCGCTGGATTCAGGACGAAGCTCAAGACCTGGCTCTTTGAGGACTAACCTATCCACCCGCAGCCTCATCTCATAGTACCTGGATCCCCCCCCCCAGGGTGATAAGTCACGCTATATAAATCAATTTGGATTTGGACTTGTCTGCTGATTGTGTGGCATATTCTTGCATGCACTGCCTTGTCCATAGGAAAACCTTTCCTAGGTTTAGTTATCTATAAACAAATATATTTGTACGTAGATAAAATAATTAAAAATAAACATATTCAGTTATCACCTTTTATGCTGTTTAAAAAGTGTAAACTCAAAAGGGATATCATCTTTAATATTGCACCTTTGCGCTAATGACAGAACAGGAACATCTAGCAATGTTTACTCAATGGCATGCTTCTACAGCTGACTTATCAGCACACAGGAGCAAGACAATGCTTATTTATATAATACTTCATCCCTCCATTTAAACTTATCAGCGCACTTAAGACAACAGATGTTACAATTCACGATACTTAGTAGGGCTCAGTCTGCTTCACCCGCATTCAAAATTATGATCCTTAGATTATTGCAGATTTCAGTAGTAAGCATAAATAGTCTAGGCCCCTTGATATACCTACGTAAAAACATTGTTATCTAAAGATTTCCAGTTTTTATTGGTCTTTTTGCATCATTAGAGGATTAAGTCAGATTGGGTAGACATTGCTAATCCAGGCCGATTTTTTTCTGGATGATATTTTTAAAAATAGCAGATGTGTTGCAGTGATTATGTAATATTTTGCAACCCATGAGACCTATAGACTTATTTTCAGTGTCAAAACATGTTTTGGGGTCAAGTAGTCTTATAGAGACAGAAAATAACTCCTCAGTTTAACCCTTCTGCCATTTTCCAAAGTGGCAGCTCTGTAATGATTTTTTAACCATTAAATTGGTAATTTATTTTACTATTGTTTTTGCTTCAGGTTTTCCGTTGATTAAAATTCATAAACATGAGCAAAGCAGGTGGTAGCAAAGGATCTTTACCTCCTGACAGAACGTTGCTAACCACAAAATCTGAGGACTGCTTCAATAAAGAAAAATGTGTCATATGGCAACCTAGTCTGAAAGAAAAGCCAACATTAGCTACGCCTGGACAGAAGAGAGTTTGAGATGCTGCAGAAATACGGCAAGACAAAGTTCACAAAAGATTGAAACTGATGGATGAAAAGGATCAAATATTTTATCATTGTAACAACAAGTGCTACAGGTCATATACAATGGAAATAAAATAGTCAAAAAATAGCACAAACCAGTGAATCCTGAGAAAGCGATGACAACCAAACCCAGTGCCCATCCACTTAGAAGATCAATGGCTACTCCTCATCCATCTCCCACAACTGATCAGCAGCATAACACATTTGCCATTTTTAAAATGTCATTGCGAAAAAATTGGCCCAGATTATCAATGTCTACCCAAGCGCTAACTATCCAAAGCACAAATCAAAAAGAAAATCTCTGGACAACAATTTTTTTTACAGAGAAATATCGGGGGTGGGTTTAAAAGTTGCTCAGCCTTTTTTTCTGACTTAGACAGTATCATAGATGAGGGGTCTTTTCAGCTCCAGTGAAAAATGCATACTTGCTTAGAATTATCCTGACTCTGCTTATCTAGCCACCATTAACGGGAACTTGGTTCTGAGTGTATGAAAAATGTGACTTTGTTTTTCATTGTCTAGGACAAGCTATCTGGCTGGGAGACCTTGATAAGTGATTATTAACCTGGGTTTCCTATACTTATAGGGGTTCTGTGATGCCTCCTGAGGACCTACTCAGGGGCTTTGTGACTATTTAGAAAATTAAATATTAGCAGAATAAGAAAGTGAATAGATTTAAAAAGCAAAATTAAAGTAGAACATTTTAAAATGTAATTGTGAAGTAATTTAAAATTGGTGGCTAAAATCAAGTTGGTATTCTTAGCTTAATTTGAGGGAGCAGCGTTTGTACAGTAGATTTAATCTAGCATAGATGATTGGTGCTCTCAATTGAACCACTTCTATCTGCTAACACAAAGAGATTGTGGAGCAAAAATACAAAATAAAGTATCAGAGTTTTGCATATTGCTTTGTATTTTAGAAATAAACAAAACCACCATTTGAAAAGCTGAAACATTTTAATTAAAATGTCATTTTTGTATATTTGTATTTGTGAATTACCTAAAATAGTTCATAATGTTTGTATTTTTGTGAATATTTGTTTATTGGTTTGTAGTTCAAATCGTGGAAATTGCTTAGGCGTGGTTCCCCGGCTTTCAGCAGTGATTCAGTGGGGTCCATAGAAGTCAAAAGATTATGAACCACTTGCCTAAAGTATGGGATAGTTTGAACATAAAACTAAGAGATGAACCAAACTTTATGTGGTTCATAAAAGTTTAAAGACATAACTTTTCAAACTTGCTTTCAGTGGAACGTTCTGAGCAGCAAAAGGTTTACGACCGACTGCTTTACAGACTACACTTTCTCTACAGCTGACTCTTTCTCTTCAAGACTCTCAGCACTCAGAAGTAATCATCAAAAGACACATAACACTCTACAAGACCCTCTACAAAGACTAATAACCCATCACTGGACCATATTTAATTTGTGGGAGTGGCACACTATCCATATATCCATACTGTCAACAAGATTAAATTAGATATCCCTCCTTGGGGGATTGCATTTTATGATGTTAGATGACAGAATTTACATGACTGTTTTCATTTTTCAGTTGATGTTATTCAAAAGTAGTTTTGACTGATTCCATTGTTTTCAATTAGAACTTGAAAAGTAATATACAAAATACTCAGGGACTTATTTAAGAGCCCCTAGCACTTCCTTGCACTACATTAGCATCACTTTCTTTATGCTAATGTGGCCCAACGAGGCCAAAAATCATGAGCACCAAATTTACAGTGGTGCAATGCATGCACTGAGCCACTGTGTAACCCTTTACGGTGTTCCATGGCATATTGTATGCAAAAGAGGCATTACCCCATTAGAGGGGCTGAGAAAATGATGCAAAGAAATCTAAAAGATTTATTTGCATCATTTATTTCAGCACATTTAATGCCTGCTCAGAGCAGGTGTTAAAAGTAGCATGCTCTTGTTTTCAATGAGCCTCAATGGGCTTTGCAGGATTAGCGTCAACATTTTTTACGCTAATACTGCAACGCTGCGAACTAGCGACATAAATGTTGACGCAAGTTCCCCTAGCTACCAACATGGTGTGCTGTATCTAAGATACGGTGCACACATGGTTGCTTTAGGGGGGCACTAAGGAACCCAAGAAAAGTGGCGCTGCAGTGGGTGCAGTGCCACTTTTCTGAAATTAGCGCCTCACTGTGTACTATTTCATATTCTTTAAAAAATCAGAGCTATTGGAAATTATTAATAATAAAAAGGATGTTTTCAAACCTTCAGTCGGGAAGCTGCTGTCTCCCTTTGATGGTTTTGTCACAGAAAAAAACAACAATTCCACGAACTTAACTACTGCATGCTACTCACTATAATTATTTCCCTTTATCGAGAGCTATTATGAAGAGTGATTTCAACAAAACATATGATGTATTTTTAAATGTAACGTGTTTTCCTTCTTAACTTAATTATTTTATTTTTTATCCATGGCAGCTTTTTTCCGCAAAAGAAAAGAACAGTAATTGAGGCATCAAGAGAAAAAGTGATATCCTCAGTTTAATGATTTTCTTCCGGTTACTGTACACCTTACATAAAAAGGGCCCATCTTGCAATTTAAAGCATAATTGTACTTTCCTTGCTGAAAACTGGGATGAAAAGCAGAGGGCACCCTATCACATGCAAGCTCTTCTATCACAATGAGAAAAGAGAGAGAAAGGAATGAAAGGAAAAAATGGCTTGTGTCAGTCTAAAAAAGAAATCCATTTGTGATCAAAAATGAAACATTTCCAATCTTATAATGTGGAGATTGCTTGGTTTTCTTCTCATCCATGCAAAGCAAGACCTCATCAAAAGAAGAGCTACGCGAAGGCCCCATCTTTCCATTAAAATATTTCAAAAAAGCATGCTGTTTTGTTCGCTGAAAGAACCAATTTAGCAAACTGATTTAGCTCCAAATCTGCAGGGAGTAACCCTTGACACGAAGTCATATTGTGTTGGAGTTTAGTCCTAAATTCATACATCAATTATTTACCGTCGACGCAGATTGTATAAGTGTAGAAAATTACTAGGGATGATATTTTCTCTCAGGCAGAGAGAGTGTGATACAGCAGATACAACCAGCCTAATGTGCTGCCCCACTGTCCACAGGCCAGAATTATTTATGCATTGGAAACCAGCGTGCTAGGACAAAGAAAGAGAAGAGGAGAAAGAGGCAGACACATTATTTTAAACCTTTCATAACACCCATAAATATTTCATAACAAATAAATAAAGAATGTCGGGCTTGTTTGGAGGACAGCTGTAGCAGCATGGTTCAGTGCTTTGGAAAAAGCTCAAGGGAACCCGCGCTTACCCTCAGTTTAAGCCCCCATTTCTTTTTAATCATCCATTTAGAGCATTGTGGGTAGAGGCGAGCTCCAGGTGAGGGGGAGCCGGAGGTTACGTGTGTGAATACTCTTCTTTGTGCATACCTTGTTTTTTTCTTTTTAAAGAAAGAGAAAGAAATCATGTTTTTTTTTCCTGTTCACTTCATGACAGCTCACACTGTCGATCCGTTTATTTCATACTAGGGCAGAAGTCTGTTTTTCGTGCAAATGCATACGTATTTAGAAACGTTCATTTTTAATCTGGTCTGACAACACGGAAGCAAACTGTGATCTGTGAAAGATCATTTTGTTCAAAAACATGCATACACTTTCATTTCTAAACTATTGATTCATGACTGTTCTTAAATTCTCACTTTTGTTAAGACATATTCTGCATTTAAACGCTATGTACCATTAGGAAACGTATCAATCGAGAACTATTTGGCATTTCAAGAATTTATATCACTGTACGATTTGAGACTATGGTCCTCATCGTAGCCACCGGTGGCAAAATGGCAGTCTCAAGTCCTTCCTGATCTCAAAATTTCACCTGAAATCGAGTGGAATTCCAAGACCAGTGGTGCTGGTGTTTGGCGTGCAGAGGCGGTACCTCCAGCAGTACCGCCACAGCAAAAAGAGACCGCACACCGTATTACACCCTTAGCATGGTGTGGTGGTGTCCAGATGGTGAGGCGCTGCTGGCGGTGGAAGCACCAGGACCTGTCCCCTCCCAGATGATCTCCTCGACGGACGAGGTAAGTGGATCATCTGACAGGGGATGGGGTGTGTGTGCATGTCTGATTGTGTGCGTGTGTGAATGTCATGAATGTGGGGGGAGGGCGGATGTTTGTGGATGCCTGTTTGCATGTGTGAGTGCATGTGTGAATGTTGTGAATGCGGGGAGGGTGTTTGTGGGTGCATGTGTGAGTGATTGTTTGTGGATGGGGTGGAGGGATGAGTGAGTGTTTGTGGATGGGGTGGAGGGTGAGTGAGTGTTTGTGGATGGGGTGGGGTGAGAGTGTGTGTGCGGTTGAGAGGGATTGAGTGCATGAGTGCGATTGAGCAGATGGAAGGGGTGAGTGCGTGTAGGTGTGTACATGTGTATGTAAGTGGACTGGGAGGGGGTGAGTGTTTGTGTAAGTGGATGGCGAGGGGGATGCATGTTTGTGTGAGTCAATGGGGAGAGTGGATGAGTGCGTGTATGCATTGCAGAGGGAGAAGGGGTTTAAATTTATGTCTGCACTGGGGAGGGTGTGTGAATGTATGTATGTGCTGGGGGTGGGGGTGTGAATGTATATATGCACTGGGGGAGGGCTGTGTGGTGTGTGAATGTATGTATGTGCTGGGGAAGAGGGGAGGGGGATGTGAATGCATGCGAGAGTTCAGTGTTTGTGTATGTATGTTAGTGTGAATGGGGTTGTTTGACGCAAGTGCATGGGTGATCGGGGGTGTTTGGTTGTGTGTGGGAGTATGTGAGTGCATGTGTGGGGGCATGTTCGGGATGTGTGTGAAGTGTGCATCCTGGCGACAGAAATGTTGATTCCAGTTGCCAGGGTGCAGGACTGTCAGCTTTTTCTGGCGGTGCGATTGGCAGAAAAATGCTGGTGGTCTCCCTCCTCATGATATCCCTAGCAATATCTCACCTTCCGCCATGCTGGAGGGGCTCACCTCCAGCCCGGCTGAATGCGGTAATGTGGGGGACGGGTGGAGGCTCAGCGGTTTGGCTTCAACCAAACCGCCAAACTCCTAATTTGGCGGTATTCACCGCCGACACCACTAGAGTCTTCAGACCGCAGGGTTGTTATGAGGCTCTATGACGTCTGATTCATTTTGCTTTTAGAATTATCTTTAGGTTTCATTGAAATCAAGGTAGATCTGTGACCTACCTGCTTCACCACGCTTATGTTACCTCAATGCCACCTGACCACGGTGCTCCATTCTGGTAGACATTCTGTAGCTCTAGCGCACCCTTGTTTCATTTACCTGTCCCAGTAAAATAAAATGATGTATCATTATGGTTCTGTTTGCTTTACAAGCCCTAGCTGCCAGCTATGCCTTTCTTTGCTGACACTTTAAGGATAGGTGTCACTCTTATGCTAAAGTTAAATTATGTTACAGCATACATTACAGTGTTACTTTACATGTTATTTTACTTATGTGTTATGGAAAAGACCTGATGAAACTTTAAACTCACTTAAAGCTGATTCACAATTCATTTAGGAGTACTGGAAGTACTCTTTTGTGCACTCGTACTTCCCTTTGTGAAATGGCCTCAGCACATCCAACTCCTTTGTTAATAAAAGTACAAGAAGGCATAATTCTTTGTATTTGTAGAATAGTATATGAAAATCCCTGAATATTTCCAATGTAAATATTTTGAGCCCAATTCAGAAAGGCATGTAAGAGTGTGTAAAAATATATGACAAGCATGTATTACTTTATGTACTGCAAAATGCCTTTGGGACTAGGACCAACTATTACGTAGTATGACTTACTTATGTCTACTACCCTTCCTGGGGTATAGGCTGTCCACCAGGACTCTCCAGCCATCCCTGTCTTGGGCTTTCTTTTAATCTGACTCTATGTGTGGCCCGTTTCCTTGCACTCAGCCTTGAAGCCTCAGCATCAGGTTTTTCTTGTCCTTCCTCTTTCACCATTCCTTTCTGGGTTCCAGATCAAGTCCTGCCTTGCGGTGCTTGACGTGGGCTTGTGGAGGGTGTGACCTGTCTGGTCTTATCATCTTTCCATGATTTCTTCATGGTCCTGGTCTTAAAAGCCTGCAATCAAGCCTGTGGATTTGCTGGATTTTCCTCAAACATGTGTTGATGAAATTCTGGACTTTGTTGGTGGGGATCACTGTTGTCCTCTAATTTTCTGTGCCATGCAGAAGGATTGACTTTACATTGATGCTAAAAGCATGACATTGGTTTCCTGCACTGGAGCTCCAAATCTTCTTTAGCTAAATGAAGGGGGTCTTTGCTTCACTGGTTCGTGCCTTGACTTCGGCATGTGTGCCGCCCTGATTGTCTTTGACACTGCCCAAGTAGGTGAAGGCCTCAACCTCTTCCACTGCATCCCTGCAAGAGTGACTACAGCTTTGATGGCCATATTAGTGTTTAGGACTTTTGTTATTCCCCTGTAGGTGTTAAGGCCAAGTTGTGCTGCTGTTTCTGCCACACTGATAGTCTTCTCTTCCATCTGCTGATGGGTATGGGAGGGTAGGGTCAGGTTGTATGCAAAGTCCAGGTTGTCAAGCTGCACCCGCGGTGTCCACTGGATCCCATTTATCCTCCCTGCTGTGGATGTCTTCAGGATTCAGTCTGTAACCAGCAGGAAGAGAAAAGGTGAGCGCAAACAGCCCTGGTGGGCGTTGGTCCTCACTTGAAAAGTCTCAAAACGGCATGTCAACTTGTTCCTTCTTCCGTTCAGGATGACCCTGTTGAACATTTTGCCTGAGGTTGGTAGAAGTAGTTTGCACAGTTATTCAGGTCAACTTTCTTGGGGATCTTGATGAGATATCCCTCCTTCCAGTCAGATGGCGCCTTTTCCTCTTCTCAGATGCTTCCCAACCTGGGGTAGCCCAAGTTACTGATGTTTCAATCTCTGCCTTCATTGCCACTGCGAGCATTTAGTCAGGACCTGCTGATTTCCAATTTCTCAGATGTTTGATGTCTTCCTGTGCTTCTTCCTTGGTTGGTCTGCTGCAGTCGATTGGCAAGTTCTTGTTGGTTGGCTGTACATCTGGTGGGGAATACAGCACAAGCTGGTTCAGCAGTTCTTCAAAGTGCTCTACCTATCAGCAGTGTCATTGACAAGTCTTTCTGAATTGTGGTATCTGCCGGAGAGTTTCCTCATTATGTCATACAGTTCTTTCATGTTTCCATAACTTGCTGCTTCCTGGGTTTCTGTGGCAAGACTATTGATGTTTACTCTTAAGCTTTTCATGGCCTCCTTATTGATTTTGGTGTGCTCACTGGGTGCTTCTGCTTTCTCTCTCTTGTTTGGGTGGTGCTAACTGCAGCTTTCTTTTCCTTTCTCTCCTGGATTTTGCGGGCAGTCTCAGTAGAGATCCATTTTTTATACTAGTGTTTATTGGGATCCAGGACCTCCTGGCAAGTTGATGTCACTGTTTTTTTGATCTTCTCACATTGACTTTTTACTGGCTCTCTGTCATTTTCTAGCTCTTCAACGGCTTGAAACTTGTTGCTGAAGGTAACTGAGTATTCACCCAATTTCTGTGGATCTTTGATAGATCACTGGATCTGTTTATTGGTTTTATCCATGCTTTCTTCAGCTTTAGCTACAGCCTTGCCATGGCAAGAGCCTTGCTCCTCTCATTACTCATATCCTGCAGTGACCTCTGGAATTTCTTCACAGTTAAGACATGGTCATTCTGATTTTCTGTTGAATTGTCTGGTGACACCCACAGTGCCTTGTGTATTCTTTTGTTTGGGAAAATAATGATGCCTATCACCAGACTGTTTAGGGTGCAGAGATCTGGGAGCCTTTTTCCATTCTTGTTCACGTCACCAAGACCAGGGTTGGCCATGACTTCTACATACCCAGTGTTGGCACTGAGGTCCACATCGGTATGACTATGTCTCTCTCAAGACAATTCTCCAAGGTGAACTGGAGTCTGTTGTAAAACTGTTCATTTTTCTCTTCTTCGCTGCCATTTGTATGTGAACAGCACTGTTTAACATTCATTTTGATCCTCTTTTTCTTTGTGCAGAAGGTCACTGTGATGATTCTGGGAATGTGAGATTGACATCTACTCAGAACTCTGTTGGCTGAGGTGGCAGAATCAATGCTACCCCCTGCGTTTGTGGGGTGTTATCTTTCTCACATCCAGAAAACATCAACAGTCCTCCTGTACCCAGGCTTTTCTGCCCAGACCGTGTCCATTTGGTCTTGCCTATGCCGAGCAGGGCAAGGTTGCAGATTTTCATCTCCACTGACAAGTGGGCTGTCTTGCCTGTCTCATGCATGGTCCTCACGTTCCATGTCCCACTGGTGATGGTCTTGGTAGAAAGCAGGTAGATGTGTTTTGTGGCTTCCAGGAGTCTCTGGCTTTCTGTACAAGGCATTGTAGATTTTCATGAAGGAGATTCCTCTCTCCCCAAAGCCAGGATATCTTTTGGTTAATGTTTCTGTAGCTTGTGCTTTTTTACCTGGTGGGATAGCTAGCCCCATGCATTACCATCTTCCTTTCACAGCCAGGCTTGATACCAGTCAAGGTGCAGTTATTGTGTAGCATATATGTGTTTTATTGTATGGACACAAAGTAGAATTGCTGGACACACTTAAAAAACCTAAATGTACTCAGAGTTTTCTGATGTAAGTACAGACATTTTGCCATGTGTACATTTTTGCGTCTATAGATGAGTAAGTATTACTGTATAAACAATTGATTTATTGCACATAGCGGTGGTACTGAATCCTTGCATGCGGTTGTGAAACTGCACAAATACTTGAATTTATGCATAGCCACAAGTGTGCTGGAACACTTGAGTGAACAGCTGCATATGGGTTTTCATCAACAAACATAAATGTGTGTAGGAATAATGGTATATGAGGTCAGAGCAACACCATAGTTTTGTGTACTTTGAGCACTGTTACACATTGAGTGCTTGAGTTTGGATGTTGATGCATTCCTGTCAAGTGTATCGCTTCTCTAGAGTGGCTGATGGCAACATGTTGATGCCCACACTCTTAAGAAAAAATGGTTATTATTAGTATCATAGCAAAAAGGTTATCAGAAAGATTAAAAATGTCAGTGGCGCTGCATGCCTCATATCCCCTTGAGAGAACCCAAAGCTGTCAGATTATATCAAATCTATAACATGCATCAGAAAGATGTGTAGTCCAGGGACAGCAAAACAGTATTAATCTAAAATCTTATATATTCTTTAACTTCTTCTAATCTGTAAAGAACATTACTTTAATTTCAGTCACACATTACATATCCCTGAATATATTGGATAGCTGTGCCAAGAAAATATGTAAAACAGAAAACATTGTTCCACAAATTCTAATATTATCATTGTTCCATGATTATGATATAATTCATTTTCTTATGTGGCTGAGGTTCTACTATGCCAACCAAATTTTGGTAATTCTAAAATCTTGTAGTAGATCCAAGACGTTTATTAGTAGTAATATCCAAATAATCCTGTAACTAAATTTTTAGGTTTACTCCATCTTTTATTTATCAACTTTCTGAACACATGTATCAAAGAAACACTATCCTGCTTCCTCAAAGCTCAGTGAATAAGATCATCCTGGTTAGCAAGTAAGTGAAGTTTAGAAGATACGATATATACACGCACACACATACATATACTGTATATATAGATATATCTACACACACACACACTATATATATATATATATATATATATATATATACATATATATATATATATATATATATATTCTGCAAATATCAGCTTGCTCAAACCCATTTCAATATATTTAGATTTCTACGTATTACCTTATGTCTTTAACTTACCCTCATACTGCTGTAACAGCACTGACTTTATTACTAAAATTAATGGGATCCCTTTGCAAGATACCTATTTTTTATAACAGTGGGTGTTGTTTCCCTTTATCTATGTATTGATCATGAGCAGGTATTAGGGCATGCAGATAGACCAATTCATTTTTAGGATAATTCCATGATGTTGCTGGAGATGCTCAAATATTGTCTTGAAAACAACACATTCCTGTTTCATGACACATGGAACCGACAGTTGGTCAGGACTGCTATGGGCAGTTGTTTTGCTCCACATTTTCCCTGAATTTTCTTAGGCTGGTGGGAGAAGCAGATCATTCGGAATGAGGACATGAAGACAATGAAGTGTGAACGCAACATATAGTCCTGTGGACTTGATACATTGATGATTTGTTTATTATATGGGATGGCATTAAGAATGCCTTCTATGAGTTCTTCACATACATTCTGAATAATTATTTAAATTTGATATTCACTTACAAAATAGATTACAAGTCTATGGAATTTTTGGACATTTTTGTCATAAGACTGACAAGTGCATACATCTTAGTATCGTAAACCTACCACAGGCAACAGTATTTTACATAGTCAGAGTCACCAGCCTTCCAGACTAAAGGGGAGTCTCCCCTATAGGGAGCTCCTAGGGGCAAAATATAACAGCAGTGATGTACAAACTTATGAGCAAGAAGAACAGAGTACGGTGCAGATGTTCAGGTTGAGAGGCTATCCTAAAAAAAACTAGAGAAGACAAATGCAAAGGAGAAGCATAAAATCAGAGATGAGCTTCTCTTCCTTAGGTTGAATGAAAAGAGGGAATCTAATCAGATTCGATTAATTACTACTTTCAACACAGAATCACACAATTTCAAAAGAATGATAAATAAACATTGGCAAATAGTTAGATTTGACCCTGTGATTGGTACTGACCTACTACCAAATCCCTCAATCACATATAGAAAATCACCCGTGCTATAGAATTTGCTAGTTCACAGTAATCTGAACACGAAATGGTCTGCGGATGGCCCACCTAGCATCTGCCTATCCCCCACCCGTTAGACCCCAACAGTCTTTCTGCCTCCTTGGGGCCTAGAGCAGCAACATCCATGACAAACAAAAGGTGATTTCAATTATTTTAGGTGTAGATTTGACATATGGATAGCCAGAGAGAAGATGTAGATCCACATTTCCTCTCACTTGTTGTCATGGTAAAAGGCTAAATTATTTGTGTCACTGATGAAAACTCATCAAGCAAATTCCAGAAATGTCTGAAACCTACGGACCCTAATAACTCCAGTTTGCTGTGGATTGTATGGATTCCTCTAGGTGTTCTTACCTACAATGTCCTACAAACCTCAAACTATAGTTAATGTGAGAACAATATGTGACTATAGGCAAAGTTTGCAGGGTATTGTGGGTAAGAAAACATAGTGGGACACACACAAGTCACACCATCCTAGACTTCACTAGGTATCTCTTTTCACAAATGTCTGGGCTTTGTCAGTTTCTCTGGATGGCCTCTGCACCCAGGGCCAAATTTCAAAGCTACCCACGTTACTGAAAAGGCTAAGTTTTTGTGGCTATAATTTGATGTTGTCATTTAAAAAAAATTGGCCTTTCTGGTCATGGAGAGAAGGCCAAATCACAGAAGTAGTATACTCTTATCATCAGAAATGTGGACTTATAGAATACTGGACATTTGTTATCATCCTTTGGATTTCTCTCCATTTTTGCTTTCAAATGCAAGCTGGCATGTAAGAAAGAATGCATTTTGCAAAATGCTCACCGAATCATATGGTTGCACAGGTGGTCCCAATTTCAGAGTTGTTTGAATAAATACTTTTTTACACTCAGGGGCATATTTATACTCTGTTTGGGCCAGATTTGCTTCATTTTTTTTACGCAAATCTGGCGCAAACTTAACTGCATATTAATATTTTGACACTAGACCAGTCTAACGTCAAAATATTGGAGTTAACGTCATTTTTGTACTGTCAAAACCCACCTTGCATCAATGAGATGCAAGGTAGGCGTTCCCGGGCAAAAAATGACTCTAAGGCCTTGGAGCCTTATTTATCCTCCCGTGCAAAAATTCACACAGGGGAGGAGGAGAACCTTAAATAATGGCGCTAAGCTTGCTGAGCGCCATTATTTAATGCCTGCGTCAGGGCAGGCATTCGGGCACCTGTTGTCTAATTTCCATGGTCGGAGACCATGGAAGCAGCCCACTGGTGCCCTTCCCTGGCCCCAGGGACACCCCCACCCACACCTAGAGGACACCTAAGGATGAGGGGACCCATCGTAGGTAAGTCCAGGTACTTTTTTATTATATTTTTTTAAAGTGCCATGGGGGGCATAACTTGGGTCCCCCTACATGGCACTGTGCCCAATGGCCAAGCCCAGGGGACATAAGTCCCCTGGGAATGGCCATGGGCAGGAGGGCATGACTCCTGTCTTCATTAAGACAGAAGTCATGTCCAGGAGGTTGTGCATCAATGTTAGAAATTGGTCTTTGGTTGGCAGTCAGGTTACCTCCTGTCCAAGCAAGGATCCTAACTCTAGTCAGGGTAATAGAGAATCACCCTCAGCTAACCCCTGCTTACCCCCTTGGAGGCTTGGCAAGAGCAGTAGGCTCAACTTCAGAGTGCTATGTGTAAAGTATTTGTACCAACCCACACAGTAACTTAATGAAATCACTACAAAATGACACAGCACAAGTTTAGAAAAATAGGAAATATTTATCTAAACAAAACAAGACCAAAACGACAAAAATCCACAATATACATGTCAAGTTATCAATAAAAATGCAAAAAGAGTCTTCATGTAGTTTTAAACACACACTAACACTGTTAGCGTGAAAATGCACCTAGGGCGCCTCAAAAATAAACCCACACTGGCGAGTGTGTGTCGAAAAGGGTTTGCGATGCGTCAATTTCACTCACGATCGAGACCTTGCATCGATTCTCCTTTAGTCGGGTGATTGTGCGTCATTTCTTCTCCCCGCAGGAGAGCAATGCGTCAATCCGGTCAGCACTCTCAGACCGGGCAGGCCTTCTGTTGTTTTTACATGCCCAGCGGTGTTTGCGTCGGAAATCCAACCGCACGATGATTTGAAAACACACAGCATGGGTTGCGATCTCACCAGCCTCTGTCAATGATGTGGCACCTTGTTTCCCCAGCTCTGGGTGTCGATATTCCGGTTGCATAGCAGGCAAGCAGCGATTTTCATCCTTGAAGCCGGCGGCGTGTCGATTTTTGGTGTGTGGATTTCTCACTCTTGGGCTGCCAGCTTCTCCTTTCAGGGTCCCAGGGACTGGATGGGCACCACTTGGCAGAGTAGGAGTCTCTCCAGAGACTCCAGGTGCTGGCAGAGAGAAGTCTTTGCTGTCCCTGAGACTTCAACAAACAGGAGGCAAGCTCTAAATCAAGCCCTTGGAGAGTTCTGCACAAGAAGGAAGGCAACACAAAGTCCAGTCTTTGTCCTCTAGCACAGACAGAAGCAGCAACTGCAGGATAGCTCCACAAAGCACAGTCACAGGCAGGGCAGCTCATCTTCCTCAGCTCTTCTCCAGGCAGAGGTTCCTCTTGGTTTCCAGAAGTGTTCTAAATTCTGTGGTTTGGGGGCCCTTCTTATACCCATTTTCTCCTTTGAAGTAGGCCTACTTCAAAGCAAAGTCTCTCTTGTTTGTGAGACCCTGCCTTGCCCAGGCCAGGCCCCAGAAACTCACCAGGTAGTTGGAGACTGCATTGTGTGAGAACAGGCACAGCCCATTCAGATGTGAGTGATCACTCCTCTCCTACCTTCTAGAACAGAGGGCTCATCAGGAAATGCAGCCTACATCCCAGCTCACTTTGTGTCACTGTCTAGTGAGAGGTGCAACCAGTCCAACTGTCAAACTGACCCAGACAGGGAATACACAGACAGGCAGAGTCACAGAAATGTAAGAAAATGCTCAATTTCTAAAAGTGGCATTTTCAAACACACAATCTTAAAATCAACTTTGCTAAAGGGTGTATTTTTAAATTGTGAGCTCAGAGACCCCGACCTCCATGTCTATCCGCTCCCAAAGGGAATCTACACTTTAATCAGATTTAAAGGTAGCCCCCTAGTTAACCTATGAGAGGGACAGGCTTTGCAAAAGTGAAAAAATGAATTTAGCAATATTTCACTGTCAGGACATATAACACACATTACTATATGTCCTAGCTTAACCATACACTGCTCCCTGCCCTTTGGGCTACTTAGGGCCTACCTTAGGGGTGTCTGACATATAAGAAAATGGAAGGTTTAGGCCTGGCAATTGGGTACACTTGCCAAGTCGAATTTACAGTTACATCTGCACACACAGACACTGCAGTGACAAGTCTGAGACATGATTACAGAGCTACTAATGTGGGTGGCACATCCAGTGCTGCAGGCCCACTAGTAGCATTTGATTTACAGGCCCTGGGCAGCTCTAGTGCATTTTACTAGGGACTTACTAGTAAATAATAAATGCCAATCATGGATAAACCAATCAACAATACAGTTTACATAGAGAGCATATGCACTTCAGCATTGGTTAGCAGTGGTAAAGTGCTCAGAGTTCGAAAGCCAACAACAACAGGTCAGAAGAAATAGGAGGCAGGAGGCAAAAAGATTGGGAATAACCCTTCATAAGCAAAAAAGTCCAACAGTCAATAAAATAGGTTAATGTAATTTTTCTGACTCTAACCTGACTAGCACAACCTCCTGTTTCCCCTATGGCTCCCCCAACCGGTTAGTGTCATTAATTTCGACGCTAACCGGGCCTTACCACTGGCTAGCATCATTCCTTAAATGTGAAGCCTGGCTGGCATCCAGGAATGGAGCTAGCCAGCAGTAAACATTTTGATGCAAACCTGTGCTAACGCAGTTTTGCGTCAAAAAGTATAAATCAGGGCCTCACTACCTTGGACACGTTGCAGAAATACATAGCTTTCCTTCATACACCGTTTTCATTCATTAGATTTTACCACATAAATTGCTGTAGGGTCGCTCACAATGAAGAAAAACATAAGCTGCAACATTGGATATTGTGTTTCTGAACAACCACAAATACTACATATACTTGCATCACAATGTCTGATGGTCGTAACAGTATATTCATTTTGTAAATCATCCATCAGAGCAAACATTGCAGAGTCACCCATTACTAATTTCTCCTACTTATTCTGATAATTTGTTATTTTAACAATTAGTTTCTTCAGGAAAACCATTAGCAATCCACACAAATGACCCCTTGTTTAATCAGGAATTCTGTCTACTTTCAGAAATGCTTTCTGGGTTTATCCAGGGCTTTCATACATGTTTCCAGGCAGCCCGGCAGGAACAGTGCTACTGTATTGGTCTTGGCTCCCTTAACCCCCAGAGTGCGGGCGTCGGCCACTGGCTGATGCCCACACTACCTCCCTGGTGCGGGTCATGACCGAGGATGTTTCTTTATTTATTTTTTTATGCTGGGAGATGCTGAAGAACTTCCGCGCCTCCCCTTAATCCCCCACCTGCCTGTCTGTGACATCAGCGCGCCGCAAGGCGCGATCACGTCGCATTTGTCCCCACCGGAACAGTGCAGGAGCAGGTAAGTGTCCTCTCCCTACTCCTGTGGGTAAAAAAAGGCTAAAACCGCCTTCCCAGATGCCAAGGAGTCTCCCCTTTCCATGAATGCCTTCCTGGCACTGTTTCCTGGCCATGGATCGCAGCGCAACTGCACCAGGGATCTTGCTTCGGCGGCCTGGCCCCTGTTTAAATTGGCCAGCCCCCCTATGGGGGCATAAATAAAAAAATGAATAGGTTGGGGTTCTTCTGGGGGGCAATCGCACCCCCAGATAATAAAACAAAATTGCTTCAAACACAAAAAAAATAACTGGCGGGGTCGGCCCTTTGAACATGGGACGACCCCTGGGGCTGAATTTCATCATAATAGTTCTCTCTGGGGGCGATCGGGCCCCCTCAGGGAATATAAAAAAAAAGAAAGGAAAATGTTGGGGTCAGCCCTTAGGCTGACCCCTTATGGGGCCATTTATTTCTTTATAGGTGGGAATTATTTTTTATACATGTATGCTTTGCCAAGGGAAAGCACACCTGTATGAAAAAAAAAGTGATGTAGAGAGTTGGTCTCTCTTTATATATATATGAGAGACAAATCTATATAGATATGTGTGTGTATAATTACATGTGCTGTTTTCTGGGAGCCACAATCTGTCCCCCAGGGAAACCACACATATATAAAAGTGATTTATAGTTATATAAGTATGTATATATAGATAGATATGTCTTTTGTCTAGTGAAAGTTTTGATGCCATAAAGTAGTGCAGATGGTTTATTGTCCTGCTGCAAAGGATATACATTTATATGTATTTAGCTGAGTGGATTAGTAAAGGCAAGTGTTACCTGCGCTTTATAACAAATGAAATGTATGTGCGAGGGGGACTATGGAGATATGAGGGGCACTTTTGCTGGGTGGTACTGAGGGAATTACAAGAGGAGGTCATGGGAGGCCGAGCACCAAAATGGACTGTTACACTGGATGCCACCGGGGCTAAAGGCGGTGATGATGGGTATGTGGTAAGGGGAAGTAATACTATGTATTTTTTTGTTTTTTTCAGTGTCTTCAGAGAATCTGCTGAATCGGAGAAGAAGCGAAGATAAGGTGACATTTCCAATTGGACACATCACACACACCCACGAGCAATTTTGTGACTCTATCTGCCTTCTACGTAGGCAAGTACTTGAGAGGGACAGTTTAGCCAGTAGCAGAGATGGCGTCTTGTTGGATGAAGCCGGCTCAAGCCCTAACTCAGGTTATACAGAACAGCTCTGATGTAGGATCAGAGACTGAGATAGCAGATACTAAGACAGCATCTGAGGGAGAGGAGAATGGGGAAGAATCTGGGAGTGATTTATCAGTCAGCGGAGTCCCATCCAGCGACACCTCTTCTAGTGATTCTGAAGGAGACGATGACAACAGCCATGCTGTTCCTTTGCTAGCACAGTCTGTGCAGTGGGACAACATCAGGTTAGCCGAACCCAGAGAGCAGCTGCACGTGGCCACAAGCACAGAGAGAGTGCTATTTTGGCAGCTCCCCTGTTTAGTTCAGCCCCAGATTCCACCTTGTACTGGTGACGCTGGATGTAAAGTCGATACGGTCAACTTTTTGCCAGTCGACAACGTCCATCTATTTTTGGATGATGACTTCCTTCAGGAAATTGTGCAGCAAACAAAGTTGCATGGAGGTCAATTTCTGAGGGAGCGTGGAGGCACTCTGGGGCTCTGTTCTAGGGCACGCCAGGGGAATCCCACTTCGCTGGCAGAGTTGAAGATATTTTTGGACCTTATGCTCAAAATGGGGCTAGTGCAGAAACCCACCTTTCAGTCCTACTGGACGACTCTCATCTTTGCACCATGCATGAGCAGAAATAATTTTTTTGCTACTGCAGCACATGCTGCATTTCAATGAGAATTCTGCTGCATTTCCCCAGGACCATCCAGACCATAACAGGTTGTTCAAAATTTGGCCTGTCGTGGAACATTTGTCTGCCAGGTTTCCAGAGATTTATACTCCTGGAAAGAATATAGCAGTTGATGAGTCCTTGATCCTGTACAAAGCACAGCTGCTTTTCAGACAGTACGATGTGAGCAAACAAGCTTGCTATGGCATAAAGCTGTACATGCTGTGTTAGAGCTCTTATGGATATGTATACAGCTTGAGAATGTATACAGGGAAAGACTCTACCTTAAACCCTGTAGGTTGCCCCCCCGTATTAGGAGTCACAGGTAAGATTATATGGGAACTTTTCCAGCCACTTCTTCACAAAGGTTATAACCTTTATGTGGACAGTTTCTATATAGGAGTAGAGCTTTTCAGTGACCTCTACAAAGCTGACACTGTGGCTTGGGGTACAGTTTGTTGTAACAGCAAAGGATTCCTGCAGGAACTTGGTTGCAAGAAGCTCCAGAAATCCCAGAGTACTGCATTGGGTTCCAAAGAACTGCTCGCAGTCAAGTTCTTGGATAGGCGTAATGTATACATGCTCACTACAATTCATGATGAGAGCACTTCCCCCATCACGGTTTGGGGTCGGGATGGCTGAAGTCCACAAGCCTATCTGTATACTTGATTACAATAAGTACATGGGCAGAGTGGACAAGAATGACCAGGTTCTTCAACCATACAATGCGTGTCATAAAACTTGCACTTGGTACAAGAAACTGTTTACCCACCTGATCCAGATGGAACATACAATGTTTGTGTTGTTTACTGTCAGACAACCACAGGAAGACTCATGACTTTCCTTGACTTCCAGTTGTCTGTAATTGAAAGCCTCACTGCTGTTACAGAAGCAGCAGTAGCCTCCACCTCATATGTTCTGGAGGATGTGGCAAGGCTGCAGGGACAACACTTTGCTGATCGCATTCCTAAAACACCCAAAAAGGATCATCCATGCCGTCGCTGTAAAATGTGCTCGAAGCATGGAAAGGTGCAGGAGAGTCAGTACTACTGTCCCCAGTGCCCATCTCAACCAGGCCTCTGTGTCCCTACTTGCTGAACGTTGAATCATACTGAAGCAAAGTTCTGGGAAATCGACTGAGGTGGAGCTGCTGTTGGGTAATCCTTCCAGTGGCAGTGCATGGATACCGAACGTCCATGGGCCACTGCTTCGTTAGGCAAGAAGCCACGGAATTTTACTTCATCTACTTCAGGAAATCATGGACTTCCTTATGTCCTGCTTGAGACCTAAATCCACTGTCAGAACGTGGTAGGTTCAATTAATGTACATTATAGTCCCTATACTGCACATACTACTGGACAGAACATATGCCACATTGTCACAGAGTACCCTGTGTGGCAGAATGTTAAAAGCATGACTGAATTTCAAAGTACATGTTAGGGAACTTATGTATGCTACACAAGGACCACCATAATTGCCAACAAGAACCAAAGTAAGTGTAATAAGTCAAACAAATGTCCTGTTGGACATATTCACCAACATTTCTACTTGTTTGAAATTTTGCAAACTCAATTTGTAGCTTCACTTTCAAAGCAAAAGTAGAAGTGTTGGTGAAAGAGTCCCACAGGATATTTGTTTGATGTTTTACTTTAGAGAGCTTAGGATTTCTTCACCAGCGTGTCTGCCTTAGTTTTAACGTAAATATGCTCACTCATTTTGAAGAATAGGCCTCCCAAGGCATACTCGGACATCCCCAACTTGTATCCACAAATTAGTATAGCTCCACTTGCCAATTATACAGGATTAGTCAGGACTCTCATGAGAACAGAGACATGAATGGGTAAGGAAATGTTATGGTAGGTGTGCCTTCACAGGGATATTGCACAGGTAGAAGGCAAATAGTAAAGATAGTACAGATGTACATCAGCTACACCTATGGATTCAAACCCATGGTGCCATTCCAGCACTAAAGAAAAATGACATATATGGGTCAGTGTTTGACCTGCTTTTCATGTTCATCCTCCATTGGAACTTAATAGATGTTCAGTTTGCTGTATGATAAGTGCATTACAGTCAAAGCACTGTACATAATGTTGGCTGTGACTTATGCTACGTTCTCACTGACTCCCCTGTGTGCCAAACACTACCCTTTTTCATAGACTATGACCTTGTCTTTAGGGAACATCACGAGAATTCCCCAGCATGTCTCCCTTAGTTTCAAAGATAGATATGCTCACTCAGTTAGCGGAATCGCTTTGTACGGCATACTCGGACACCCCCAACTTGCATCAACAAACTGGAAGGAGTTGGATTTAGCACAGCGAGTGGATTAAAGGCACATGAAAAACATGTCTTCCTGAGCCTCAGGTGGCTATCATGGAGTCATTAGTAAAGGTTTGCTAGGCATGCATTCAGTAATGCTAAGGAAGAAGGAGGCGGTTACTTAACAGGTGGGAAAATATGGTCAAAATTATTCTGTTCTGTGGCGTGTGAATGTGATGGGCTTGTGTCTGGCAGCAGTAAGCTAATGTGAGTGCAGTGATTGGTTGGATTGAGCCCGTGGCCAGTGGTATGAAAGGCTTGTTTGTTGTGCGTGAATGGTGTGTGAATGGACCATAAAGAGGTTGGTGCCTGGACGTGGCTCATTGGCCCACCTTCAGAACGCTTAGTTTCAATATTCAGATATTTTAATAAGTATTCATGCTTTAAACCCTTAATTTCTGGAGGTGCTAAAAAAAACAGTGTGAGTGGTGGGTTAACTTTAACATACTAGTACCAGGGGAGTCCAAGGGTGCAGGACTTGCGTGGCTCTCACCAGTTTTCCTTCAACCAGAATCCCCTTGAAATCACCAAATTTGCTTAAAAAACACTTTTGCCTTGCATTTCAGTGAGCAGAAGTCCTGGGATCTGCAGGCAGCCACACATTTTCTACCACTCAGCGTTCCACTACGTTTCCAGTGAAAAACTGCCTCACTTTAGTGAGTGGGCAGGTGACCACAACAGGGAAGTACCTAAAACGGATTGTGGAGACATCTAAATTACCTACCACAAAACAGACTCCTTTTGTAAGACAGTTACCTGAGTATTTGGTCCTGGGCTGGGCAGCCACATAGGGAAACCTACCAAACCCAGACATTTCTGAAAACTAGACATCCAAGGCAGTCCAAAGAAGTGTGGCGTGTTTGGATTTCACATAGTTTTCTTACCCAGAATACCCTGCAAAAGTAAACTGTTCATTAAAAAGACTATTTTTCCTTGCTTTTTCATCACAGAAAGTACAGGAATGTGAAGGGATCCTCAAAGTTCCTACCACCTAGTGTTTCTCCACTTTTCCTGATAAAAACACAACCCCACTTGTGTGCCTGCACCTAGTGCCTGAGTCAGGAATGGATCACTCCAGGGTTAAAGGTAGCCCTCATGCAAGGACTACCATCGACCATTGTGTGATCCATTCCTGTGGCGGGCACTAGCCTACCCACACAAGTAAAATATCATTTTTATTGGGAGACATGGGGGAACGCTGGGTAGGAGGAAATTTGTGGCTCCTCTCAGATTCCAGAACTTTCTGTCGCCGAAATGTGAGGAAATAGTGGGGTTTTTTGGCCAAATTTTGAAGTTTGCAAAGGATTCTGGGTAACAGAACTTGGTGAGAGCCCCACTAGTCACCCAATCTTGGATTTCCCTAGATGTCTAGTTTTCAAAAATGCACAGGTTTGGTAGGTTTCCCTAGGTGCCGGCCGATCTAGAAGCCAAAATCCACAGCTAGGCACTTTGCAAAAAACAGGCCCATTTTCTTTCGGAAAATGTGATGTATCTACGTTGTGTTTTGGGGCATTTCCTTTCACGGGCACCAGGCCTTTCCACACAAGTGAGGTACCATTTTTATCAGGAGACATGCGGAAACACTGGCTCGGAAGAACTTTGTGGCACCTCTCATATTCCAGAACTTTCTGTCACCGAAATGTGAGGAAAAAGTGTTTTTTTGGCCAAAATTTGAGGTTTGCAAAGGATTCTGGGTAATAGAACTTGGTGAAAGCCCCACATGTCCCCCCATCTTGGATTCCCATAGTTGTCTAGTTTTAAAAAATGCACAGGTTTGGTACGTTTCCCTAGGAGGTGGCCGAGTTAGAGCCCCAAATCCACAGCTAGGCACTTTGCAAAAAACAGGTCAGTTTTCTTTCGGAAAATGTGATGTGTCCACGTTGTGTTTTGGGGCATTTCCTGTCGCGGGCACTAGGCCTACCCACACAAGTGAGGTACCATTTTTAGTGGGAGACTTCGGGGAATGCTAGGTGGAGGTAAATTTGTGGCTCCTCTTAGATTCCAGAACTTTCTGTGACCGAATTGTGAGGAAAAAGTATTTTTGGGCCACATTTTGAGGTTTGCAAAGGATTCTGGGAAACAGAACCTGGTGAGATCACCACAAGTCACCCCATTCTGGATTCCCCTCAGGGTCTACTTTCCAAGAATGTATATGTTTGCTATATTTCCCAAGGTGCCGGCTGAGCTAGATGCCGAAATCCACAGCTAGGCACTTAGCAAAAAACATGTCAGATTTCAATGTAAAAATGCAATGTGTCCATGTTGCTTTTTGGGGCGTTTCCTGTCACGGGCACTAGGCATACCCACACAAGTGAGGTACCATTTTTATCGGGTGACTTGGGGGAACACAGGGTAGGAGGATATTTGTGGCTCCTCTCAGATTCCAGAACTTTCTTTCACCAAAATTTGAGAAAAAAGTGTTTTTTTGGTTGAATCTTAAGGTTTGCAAAGGATTCTGGGTAATAGAACCTGGTGAGAGCCCCACAAGTCACTCTTTCATTGATTCCCCTAGGGGTCTTGTTTTTGAAAATGCACAGGTTTAGTAGTTTTCCCTAGTTGTCGGTTTAACTAGAGGCCAAAATCTACAGCTAGGCACTTTGCAAAAAACACGTCAGATTTCATTGTAAAAATGTGATGTGTCCATGTTGCGTTTCCTGTTGGGAGCATTAGGCCTACCAACGCAAGTGAGGTACCATTTTTATTGGGAGACTTGGGGGAACACAGAATAGTAAAAGAAGTGCTATTGCCCATTGTATTTCTCTACATTTTTTATTTCCAAATGTAAGACAGTGTGTAAAAAAGATGTTTATTTGAGAAATGTCCTGTAATTCACATGCTAGTCTGGGCACCCCGGAATTCAGAGATCTGCAAATAACGACTGCTTCTCAACACCTTATCTTGTGTCCATTTTGGAAATACAAAGGTTTTCTTGATACCTATTTTTCACTCTTTATATTTCAGCAAATGAATTGCTGGATACCTGGTATAAAATGAAAACCCATTGCAAGGTGCAGCTCCTTAATTGGTTCTGGTACCTAGGGTTCTTGGTGAACCTACAAGCCCTATATATCCCCGCAACTAGAAGAGTTCACGCGATGTAACGGTATATTACTTTAAATAATCTGATATCGCAGGAAAAAGTTACAGAGTAAAAGGTGGAGAAAAATGGCAGTTTTTTTCACCTCAATTTCAATATTTTTTTTCCAGCTGTTATTTTCTGTAGGAAAACCTTGTAGGATGTACACAAATGACCCCTTGCTGAATTCAGAATTTTGTTTACTTTGAAAAAATGTTTAGCTTTCCCATATTCAGCATTGGTTTCATACCCATTTCTTTCACTAACTGGAAGGAGGCTGAAAGCACAAAAAATAGTAAAAATGCAGTATGTCCCAGTAAAATGCAAAAATTGTGTTGAAAAATGTGGTTTTATGAATCAAGTCTGCCTGTTCCTGAAAGCTGGGAAGATGGCGATTTTAGCACTGCAAACCCTTTGTTGATGCCATTTTCAATGCAAAAAACACAAGCCTTCCTCTGCAGCCCTTTTTCCAATAAAAAAAAAAAATGAAATTATTACTGTATTTTGGCAAATTTTTTGGTCTCCTCCAGGGGAACCCACAAACTCTGGGTACCGTTACAATCCCAAGGATGTTGGAAAAAAAGGACGCAAATTTGGCGTACATAGCTTATGTGGACAAAAAGTTATGAAGGCCTAAGCGCAAAATACCCCAATAGCCGAAAAGGGCTCAGCACTGGGGGGAGGGGAGAAGGCCGCCCAGCAGCTAAGGGGTTAAGGGAGCTAAGGCCAATTCTATAGCACTATAGCATCCTGTGAATGTGCACTGTCTGCAAAGCAGACAGTGTGCCTTCCAAGGGTGCTGGGAAGGAGGCCTTTGCACTGCCCACTATAGGATTGTGGGTAGAGCAGGCGCCCTCTGTGGCCCCTGCATTGTGTTTCCGCCATCCTGTTCATGGCAGGGTCCCAGCCATGAAATGGATGTTGGAAATTGGAGTTGTGATCAACGCGGTGGCACTGAACTCAATGCCGCTGTAGCTTACCCTGACTCCTACTGCAGTCTGCCCCTAGGGAACCATGTTCCTGGCAAGCAGGCTCATAATGTGCCAGTCGAACTGCCTGGAGTAGGGCGGTCCAACTGCCACCACAACATTGGCGGTCCTAGGACCACAAATATTATAATGAGGACCTAAATGTTTTACTTTTAATAACCTGGAACAATGTACTCTCCTTAAATTGAACCAGCATTTATAGATTGGAAACTGCCCCTCAAAGTCAGCTTAAACTTTTCAAATCCATTAGCCTCTCATGTAATCAGTGGTATGTAATTGATTTTGCATTTGCTACATCTATTTATAATTTACAAGGAGGGGTGCTGCTTTAACACCTCTTCACCCTTCCCATTCGTAAAGAGTAGAAAAGAGCAGATTGTGAGTCATAAAGACATTTCTGATTCGTAGTGTTTCTTTGGTACATTGTAACTTGTTGCAATCCAATGATTTTACAAGTTACAGGGCATACAATACATCAAGCCTTAATGTCTTAGCTGCTGAGACCTTTTTTTCCTCATGTTTTAAGCACCTCATGCTTAAATCTTCATAACCTTTTGTCCACAAAAGTTATCCAGGACAAATATGCAGTTTTTGTTTTACCATATCTTGAGGATTCTAAAGGTATCCATAGTTTGTGGATTCCACTGAAGGGAACTGAGAAAATAGCTAAATATATAGCAAGCGTTTGGCGTTTGTACTGAAAAATAGAAAAAAGGTGTGTGGTACAGAGCATGTTGCATTTTTTTTAAATGGGATCAACAAAACATTTGCTATGATAAGATAACAAACTTCCCAGCTTTCAGGAACAAAAGGAGCTAAAAAACACACATTTTTACATTTTCATATTTTTTGTGATTTTCCTATTGTGCCCTGCCCACAGTTTTATTCTCAATAATTTTATTGCAAATGTTACATTGATATTATCCATGAGGTTAGAAAAGTTATGATTGCTGTAATATCTAGACTAATTAGCAGTGCATGGCGAGGACGCAAGTTAAAGTTACCTTAGGGCGCGAGTTATAGTTACTTTAAATAACTCTAACTATAGCTGCTGAATTTTTCGGGTTTTGTACGAGAAAATTCAGAACCTACCTATAACATCCCTGTAACTTTTGTTTTTTAAGTGAATTTCTATGTTTAAAAAAAATTCTAGATCCTTACTATAATGTCCCTGTAACCTTAGCTTTTTTCAGTAAATTCCTATGTTTTTTTAATGTAAAGCAATTTTAAGTAGTGGGGGGTGGAGTTCATGGAGGATTACCCTGGAGAAGTCTGCTGAGTTTGCTTAAAACTCTGTGGAATTCCACAGAGTTCAGTTTGCAGCAGAATGCCAACTGCCCTACCATCCTGGCCTGCATTATGCACCCTGTCTCTGAAGCCCTAAGCAGGGTAGGGCCTGGTTAGTAGTGCTAACCACGCCCGACCCTGCTTAGCACTTCTAAGATCGAGTGCACCATACTCAGGCCAGGGTGATATGCCGCCAGTACACAGTGAAAGCTACAGTTTCAGGCCTCTTCTGCTGACACAGCCCACCAGCCTGGAGCATGCGGCTCTCATACTGCACGCTTCCCTTTGTCAAATGCCCTCCTTCACAAACTTGTTGTGAAGGGCCAAGCACAACCTTTGTCTTGCACCAACCTTGCAATCACTTCATTTGCACTTACACACAGCCTCAGACTGCCCTTTATTTAGGGCCTAGCAATAGCAGCCCAGTGTTTTCAGAAAGTGCCTTCCTATGCTTGCTACTGGGCATTAAGGCACACTCTCAGGTCACACACATTTCTTTCTGGTGGGGGCTGCTGGACTACACTCAGCAACTGATGCTCCCCTGGTCTCCAACTCAACCTGCTGGACTCACCGTATCCAATGACAACACGTCCTTTCCCAGGGACTCTGGGGAGACAGGTTCTTTTCAAGTGGAGCTCTGGCTGCAATTTGTGTTTTTCCAATTACACTGACCCCCCCTCTTATGTAAATACTGTCCATGTGCAGTGCCAGCCCCCATGTGCACATAGAAGAGAAAGTGGTTGAATGCTGGGTCCTGCCCCTGTTGCCTGCAGCCTGGCCCACCACCTCCTTCTGCGTGGCAGCAGTCGACCCTGTGGATAGTGAAGATGAGGAGGCAGAGAATGAGGATGAAGACAGCTGAACTGCAGTGATTCGTCAATACTTCCAATGACACATAGGTAACACAGTGTAACATCACATTTCATTGTAATTTTTTTGTTTCACATTGTCACTGGCAGACTGTGATTTCCCACTTCTATGCTCTTTCACTGTACCCTTTGGCAACTCTTTTTGCAGATGTTGTTGCCCCACTATCGCTCCTGGTGTGTTCACTGCAGCCAACTACAGGTCTATCCTGGGAACATTACTGTACAGTTGATTTGCAATGTGTGAACCTTGTTAAACAAAGACATACTTAAATCATTTCACGTACTCCATACTTGTATTTTTTCAAAGTGTGTTTATTGAAGTGCTAATAAGAAGAAGGGGAAGTGCAATGGGATGAGGTGATGATGGAGGAAAGTCCAGGGTATTGTTCCAGTCTATTTGTAGCACAGGTGCATTGTCACAGGGGACATAGGAAGGGGATCAATGGCAGTTCAATGTGGACACATTGGGACACAAGGGTGACAATAAGGAGAGTCTAATTTCCTGGCGGGGGTCTTGGCAATAGTCTCTGGCTTCCGCCCGGATCACAGGGAATGTTTGTAGGGTGGTTCTCCTTCTGCAGGGGGAGGGGTGCTGGTGTCCTGTTGGTCTTGTGGCGGGTCTCCTGTCTATTAGCGGCAGCGTAGGTGGAAGGCAGTTCAGATGTCTGGCTAGTGACAGGGTCCCGCTGTTGTAAGACTGCCTCCCTCATAATGGAGAACAGGGTGGTGTTAATGACCTGCTAGTCCTCCTTGATCCCTTGGTACTGTTCCTTTTGCAGCCGCCTGTTCTCCTGCACGTTGTCCGGCATCTGGCCCAGCATAACCTAGTATGCTCCCAGGATCTCGGTCATTGCCTCCTGCAGAGTCGGTTCCCTGGGCCTGTCCTCCCCCCGGCGCACAGCAGTCCTGTGCCTCTGTCCCCTGAACCGTGTACCCATTGCCACTGACCCCAGGTCCCTGATTTTTTTGGGTGTGAGGTGTGCCCTGCGGTCCCTGTAGTGGTGGACACACTGCTGATTGACGTGTCCAGGGGACAGAGACATAGGTACGCTGGGTGGGTGCTGTGGTGGTGTTTCCTTAGGGAGGAGGCTCTGTGGTGGTATGTGACTGCCTGGGTAACCGACTGTCCAGAGGTCCCTGATGGGCCAGGTTGGTCATCCAGATCCAGGCGACCAGAGTTGCTGTCATCACTGTGGGCCTCTTCTGTGGGGGGACTGGAAATTGCTGGCACCTCTTCTCCACTGACATAGGCTGGGATACCTGTGGGGATGTACATTCAGTGTTATTGTTTCTGTGTGTGATATATTGTGCATGGGTGGGTTGCTCTATTTGTTTGTATTTGCCTTGGCAGCTTTCACTTGTGTGAGTTGGTATGTGCTGAGCTAGCTGATTCTCTCTAGTGTGCATGCTTTAGTGATAGGTGTCCATGCAGGTCTATGAGTGGTGTCCATGCATTGGTATGGCATGCAGGGCTTGGCATTGGGATGGGTGAGATGTGATGGTGGGGTGTGTGGGGAGTGATGGGAGTGAGGGTGAGGGTGGGGGTATGTGATGGTATGCAAGTAGGGGGGAAGTAGTAGTATAGGATTGACTTACCAGAGTACAGTCCTCCTCCTACCATGGCCAGGTCCTCAGGATGCATGATTGCCAAGACTTGCTCCTCCCATGTTGTTAGTTGTGGGGGAGGAGGAAGGGGTCCACCGGCCAGTCCTCTGTACTGCAAGTTGGTGTCTTGCTGCAGTGGAATGTACCTTCCCTCGCAGGTCATTCCACCTCTTCCTGATATCATCCCTTGCCCTGGGGTGCTGTCCCAAGTGTTGACCCTGTCTACGATCTTCTGCCATAGCTAGATCTTCCTAGCAATGGATATCTGCTGCAACTCTGCTCCAACTAGCTGAGGCTCTCCCCTGATGATTTCCTCCACCATGACCCTTATCTCCTCAGAGAATCGGGGGTGTCTTTGTGGTACCATGGGTGCTTTGTGAGTAGTGTGGGTGAAGGTGTGTAGGGTGATGTGTTGGGGTTTGTGGTGTAGGTGCATGGGTGGTGTATAGGTGATGTGGTGTGTGGCTCTGGTCTTGTCTGTGGTCATGGTGTCTATCTCGTGGCAATTGTTTGTAGTCGTAAAGGGTTGTGGGTAGTGTGGGTGTGTGTTTTATATTGGTGTGGTGTGTGTATGTGTGTCAGGTGTGTGTAGTTTGAATTGTCCAATGTGGTGTTGTTTCATTTGTGTGTTTGTATTTTGAGCGCAGTGGTATGTACCGCCATTGATTTCCCGCCACTGAAGGTTCGCCGTGGTGATTTGTGGGTCATAATGTGATGGACGTTGTACTGTTGGCGTAATGGTGTGTGTTTGGATACCGCCGGTTTAACACTGACCATTGGTGTGGTGGACTTGTGTCTGTTTGAATTCTGTTGGATTGGTGTGTGTGTCTCATAATATGGTGAATGGATATCCGCCACAGTGGCGGTATGTTGGTGGTAGTCAGTGTGGCGGTAAGTGGGATTTACCGCCAATGTCATAATGAGGGCCTATATGTTAATCCAACTAACGCCACGCATGGCCTTTGGCCATGTGTGGCATGGCTTGGATACAGGGAGGGCATAAGGTGGGTGCAGCCAACCCTCTGTAACCACTCAACCCCCACCATGCACAGCCAAAAGGTCTGCCTCTCTGGGTGTGAAAATAGTTGTGAGAAACTGTCTGTGGAAGTGTCTGTCTGGGTGTGAAAGTTGGTGGGTGAGGGTCTAAGTGGTTGTGTGAGTGGATGCCAGGTGTCTTAATGGGTCTGTGAGTGGGTGTGTCAATGTCTGAGTGGGTCTGTTAGTGGTTGCATGAGTGTCTGAGTGGGTGTGTGAGTGGGTGTGTGAGGGTCTATTTGAGTCTCTGATTCAGTGCATAAGGGTCTCAGTGGGTCTGTGAGTGAATATGTGACTGTGCAAGTGGGTCTGTTAGTAGGTGTGTCAGTGTCTGAGAGGGTCTGTGAGTGGGTGCGTCATTGTCTGAGTGGGTTTGTAAATGGGTGTGTCAAAGTTTGAGTGGGTCTGAGAGTGGGTGCGTATGGGTCTGAGTGGGTGTATGAGTGGCTATGTGGGTGTCTGTGTAGATCTGTTAGTGAGTGTATGAGTGTGTAAGTGCTAATATAAGTCAATGAATTAATGTATGAATTAGTCTGTTATGTTCTTTAAATTTGTTTGCCGATATTCGCAAATTCCTCAAAACATTATGCAGGGGGGTGGCGCTGACCATAGCAGTGTATTCGCGAATAACATGCATGTTGAAAAAAATACATAATTTCATCCTCAAAGACTCCTATATCACAGCCCTGGGGTCAGGGTACCTCCATCCTGACCCCTTATGCCAGTATTCATTTGATTTTTCAACCCCAAGGACTGTGTCCCATTACCTAAAATGGCAGATGTAACTTTCTGGTCAGGTTGAGGCCAGCCAATCACATCATTCCTGTTGGCACATGGATTCATGAATTTGCTTCAATAATCTTGAAAATGTCACAACGGATCAGAGGCCCCAGATAGACAAATGTATTTACCCTTTAATAGCTCAAAAACTACTGAAAGGATTTGCACCAAACATGCAATAGCATAATCTGCATACCTAAACTTATTTTTCTGCAAAATTTGGTGTAATTATTTCCAGCAGTTCGGGCTGTAGTCATGTTCAAAACACCTATAGGAATTAACATGGGAAATGCAAGCTTTTGACCCCCCCATTTTTCTCACCCCCGCTTGATGTATCACCCCGAAATTTCATATGTGCAACAAAAATCACTGCACACTATTTTGGGGGAAATTTTGTGAAGATTCGTCAAACGTTGCTAAAGATATAGGCATGTCAAAAAAAACTTTTTCTAGGGAAACATTGTCCTAGCTATAACTACCTGCTGCCCATAGGTTAAATATATATTTATGTGTGTGTATGTATGTATGTATATATATATATATATATATATATATAGATATAGATATCTAGATAGATAGATAGATAGATAGATATACATATGTATATATAGATATATAGAAATATAGATATATACTCCAAAATAGGTGGTGGTGCTAGAAACACGCTACTGCCAACACATTTAACGTCGCCAAAATTCCTTCCAGTAAAGAGAAAACCTGCACTCCACCTCAAAAGTAATTTAATTTATTCACACAGGCAGGATTCAACACAGGATGCATTTTGGCTGTTTCATCAGCCTTTGTAACATTGAAATATCACCATTTTTTAGTCCATATATATATATATATACATATATATATATATATGTTCTGCAAGTGATTTAAATTAAAACAACATAGTATATATTATTATCGTATTGTCATAATACAGCCTTTCAAACAATCAATACAACGGTGCCACACTTAATTAAATGGAAAGGTCCTTCTTGATCAATGATTGCGTCTTTTTGTTTAAAAAAAATAAATGAACATGTGGCCACTGAAAACAGGAAAAATATGATTACGTTATGCACCAAATAATGTCAAAGTCACTATGCACTAGCATGTCATAAATACATTCAACAGGCATTTCCGAGGAGTTTATGCAGTTCGTCTTTGATTACTCACAGCAAGCACATTCCATCTCAGACTTTCATTTCATAAATGCCCAATATATATACATGTGTTGCCATCGTCGTGAAGACTATGGTGGTCATTATGACATTGGCGGTGAGTGATAAAGTGTTGGTAAATACCCCCAAATAATGACCATGGCGGTGATACCTCCCACAGACAGCCAATGTTCCACACCAACCGCCAGGGCGTTAACACCACTGACCACGGCGGTAGCCATCAACAGCCAGGCGGAAGCCAAGGTACTTCCCACCATATTATGACATACCAAACTGCCCCGATTTCTGGGGCAGTACCAATGCCATCAAAAGCCTGGCAGAAACAGAACACAGTAAACAAAAGACTCACCAACAGGTACACAGAGTACTCCGACCGCCGCCTTGGAACTGTAACTTCAAGTCTTCCCGATGCTATTTTACGTCATGGTCCTCATGGAACACCAACGCTGAGGAAGACGACGATGGTGAGTACAGCCACCTAGCAAAAAAGGGAGGGGGGAGGGATGAAAAAGGGAGTGACACACACACGCACAACCCACACCATTCACACACACACCATACACAGAACTAGCTGCAGAGTTAAAACAATCTCACAGGACATATGTTAAAATAAAACAAGGACAACTATGAGAATCAGCAAGCATTGCAATTTGATGCCAACAGCCTCCAAATTTTCCTTTTGATTCCAAATGCAGGTGACAATGTTCAGAATGGGCCAATGGCCAGTACAAAGTACAAAAGGGCCACATAGCCACAGGGCACAATCCAAGGCCCAACTTGACTTGTGACAACTTTCGGAATCCACCGTTCAGTGGCATCATGACAGAAATGGGCAGGCACCTCAGGGGGAAGCGGGGGGCACCTCAGCTGAAGTGGGGAATTTGCCTACTGGGTTCTGGAGGAGGCTCCATTCCCATTTGTCTTTGATCGGGAGTGCAAGGCCACAGTCACTGAAGTGGGGAACTTGCCCACTGGTTCCAGAGGGGGATCTTTGTACAACAGTCCCTGGAGGGTGGCCTACAGGCCCTCTGCTGGAGGTGAGGGCTGCTGTGTCTCTGCTGGAGGTGAAGGCTGCTGTATATCTACTGGAAGGTAGGGCTGCTGTTTCTAGGTTGGAGGTGGGGGCTCCCTGCCCTCTGCTGGAGTTGAGGGCTACAGTGTCTCTGCTGGAGGTAAGAGCAGCTGTGTCGCTGTTTGAGGTGGGGGCTTCCTACCTCTGCTGGCGATGACGGCTGCTGTGTGTCTGCTGGAGGTGAAGGCTGCTATGTCTCTGCTGGAAGTGAGGGCTGCTGTGTTTCTGCTGGAGTTGGGGGCTCCCTGCCCTCTGCTAGAAGTGAGGGCTGCTGTGTCTCTGGATAGATGTTGTGGAGGTGTCTGCAAGTGAGGTGTGTGTTGTCTGCATGATGTGGTGATGGTTGCGGTTGCTTTTGATGCAGTGCATGCAGGTGTGAGTGTGGATGTGACTTTGAGGAAGGAGGAGGAGGAGGGGGAGACAGTGTAGGCAGTGGATATGGTTGTGTGTGCAAGTGTCTGTTGTTTGTGTGAGTGCATGTGGCCTGAAGTGTGCTGCCTGTGTTTGACCGTGCTACTCTTGAGTGATGTTTTATGTGCATGCTTGTCTGTATCTGTGTCTTGGATGGGTTGGGATTGAGGAGACTGTGACTGGGAAGTGGTAGTTGGATGAGGGATGGTAGGAACAGGGGCACTGGCTGCCATCAGAGAGGAGGCCAGAGCCTGAAACGATAACTATAGGGCCGCCAACCTACCATGGATGCCCTCCAGGTATGCATTGCATTGCTGCATCTGGGATGCCAGCCCCGGGATGGCATTCACTATGGGTGACTGCCTTACAGAGATGGATCTCAGGAGGTCAATAGCCTCCTCAATGAGGGCAGCAGGGCTCGCTGGGGCAGGGCCTGAGGTGCCTGGGCCAAGTTGATGCCCTCCCTCCTGGGTGAGCAGGCACGGGCAAGTCGGTGGGGGGCTACTGGGAGGGTGGTGCTGGTACAGGGGTGGCGGCTGTGCCTGTAGCTGGGGTTGTTCCAGAGGTGTCCACTACCACCAGGGATATTCCATCGGAGGAAAAATCAGAGTCAGTGTTGTCACTTTCTGTCTCTGCCATGGTGCTCCCCTTCCCCTCGGTCCGACAGGTCCCCTTGGCATCGGTGGACTCTGCCTCCTGGGTCCTGTGGGATTCAGCTCCCTCAGTCGCCGGTGCCCCTGCTCCTCCACCAGATGATGCTAATGCACACAGGGACAGGATGACAGAAGATAATGGGGGGAGATAAAGGGAGCACTGGGTCAATTACAGCAACAACATCACAGTTGGCATACACATTACCATCACACACAGGGATGAGGTTGAGCACTATACATCGTACTGACATTACATTGGCTAAGTGCCACAGGAAGATGAGAGCCAACCACCGCCAACTGCACCCCTCCTGAGACCCACTAAGCCCTGTCTAACATGGAATGCTAATTATCTAGGTTACCAGATTTTGCTATACCCCCATTTACCTTGAGCTGGATCATGCAGCAATGGCTGAGCTTTCATTAAGGGGCACCCACTAACTGAAACCCACCACCAGGTTCCCATGGCACCCAAAACTAATAGTTATCATGCTCACTGTACTCACCCCCTTGTGGCTGCTGTGCTGCACTCATTCGCCCATCCAGTTCTGGGTTGGCCACCGTCAGTATGCAGGCCATCAGGGTGGTCAGGGTCCGACAGGCACCCCACCTGCTTTGGGAGGCCTTCCCCAGCTGGGCCTCACCGGTCTTCTGGGCCCAGTGTTTCAGGTCCTTCCACCCTTTCCTAAAGTGGGTGCTCCACCTGCTATAGACTCCCAGGGTCCACAAGACCTTGGCAATGGCCCGCCACAATCCCTTCTTCTGATGGGAGCTGACCTGCAGAGGTAATAAAGAGAGGATGACACCATTAACCATACAATCCAGCCTGTCATACATATGGCCCACAAATACCAGTTCCTTCTCCATTGGCACACACTTCACCCGGAACACTGCATGTACACTACCACCAGACATACCCCCACCCAAATTACACACTGCAAGCACACACATCTCCATGTAACCTTGTCACATGCATCATGCCCATGGTGTACTCAACTGTTGGTCTGAAGTCCCATACAGCTGTCCATACAGGGGTAGGACCCCATCAACCAGGCATTCTAACTCCTCTAAAGTGAAGGCAGGGACCGTTTGCCCTGTCACACGGGCCATGGCAGGATCCAGACACAGGTCACAACAGCACACGCATAGTAGGTGTTGTCCTGCGGAAGGTCAAGAATCCAATGAGGTTTTAGACAGAAAATGGTGGTTACGTCTGCAGTGGTGTACACCGTGACCGCCGCTGGTGACCCCCATTGGAAACTGTACTCCACAGACCTCCATTTTAGCCAATGAGGAATAGCATGGCAGTGCAAGACCTCCTTCTGCCATGACACCCAACTCCGGTGGCATTACATCACTTCAACCTGTCCATACTTACAGGACAGGCGGTCGCCATTTCATGGTGGTGGACAACATTCAGAAATAGTTAACTGTGTCATTGCTATAACTTGCACATACATTGCCATTCACATTGTCCGATTACATACATGTTCTATGTCCAGTGAGGTGGTGGTACCATTGTTCAGATTGTGACACCCTATTCACTCTTGTGTCCCTTAGATACCTACCACTGTGGAGGAACAGGTGGAGAAAACAAGAGCTGGTGTACAGACCCCTTGTGGACTTGGCTACACTGGGGAACAGGCACATGATACTCACCTATAGACGGGACAGGGCCACAATCACAGAGCTGTGTACTCAATTAGAGTCTGATCTGACATCAGCTATCCATTATTCCACTGGTATCACTCCTCTTGTGCAAGTTCTATCAGCACTCCATTTCCTGGCAACTGGTTCTTTCCAAGTGACAGTGGGCTTGGAAGCAGGAATGTCACAGCCAATGTTCTCAATAGTGCTGGCAAGGGTTTTGTCTGCCTTGCACAGCTACATCGCTTTCCCCCAAGTGGAAGATTTGGCCACTGTGAAGGCTGAATTCTATGCAATGGGACATATACCCAATATTATTCGGGCAACTGACGAAACACATATTGCATTTGTTCCCCCCCTTCCACCAGCACAATGAACAGGTATTCAGGAATCAGAAGAGTTTCTACTCACTCAATATGCAAATGGTGAGCCTAGCTGACCTGTACATCTACCATGTCACTGCGAAGTATCCTGGGTCGGTGCATGACGCCTTCAGCCTGAGGAATAGCAGCATCCCAAATGTGATGGCACAACTACAGAGGCACAGGGTGTGGCTAATAGGTGAGCCAGAGTCCCCACCCATTGTATGCCTTTAGGAGTCATCCCCCATACCACTGTGAAAGGCTAATGTTTGTCCCTTAATACTTGCAGGTGACACTGGCTACCCAAACCTATTGTTGCTCCTGACCCCTGTGACAGGGGCTGATAATCAGTATAAGGATGCACATGGGTGAACCAGGCTGATCATAGAACGTACCTTCAGACTCCTGAAGGCCAGGTTCAGATAACTCCATCTGATAGGCCCTGTGCTACTCCCCCGAGAAGGTTTTCCAGATAGTTGTAGAATGCTGCATGTGTCACAACCTGACACTCAGACGACATGTGCCTGATCTGCAGGAGGAGGATATTGGAAATGGCCCGGTGGCAGCAGAGGACCCTGAGGACATTGAGGATGAGGATGTGGACAACAGAACATCAGTTTTACGGCAGTACATCCAATGACACAAAGGTGAGACAGTGGAACTGACCACTCCTCTGATTATTTATCCTTCCAGTGAGTCTGTAGCATGATGGCAGTTAGTTCCTTTGCATCTCAACTGACTGTCACCTGTGCCTTCTCATTTTGCAGATGTTGCTGTCATAACAACTGTGTACTGATATGATGACTACAGGCAGCTACAGGTCATTATTTGTATGCTATCACAGAGTTCAGGTCAAGATGCAACTGTTACCATGATTGGACATTTTCTTCACATAAAGCACTATTACTCAAGTTGTGTTCAAGGGTGTTTATTGTAGTGAAGTTTATAGACTGAATAATGCAATGGAATGGGGTGATGGTAGAGGTAAGTCCAGAGTATTGGTCCAATCTGTTTGTAGAACAGGTCCTGTGTCCAAGGGGCCCTTGGAAGGGGAGCAAAGGTAGTTCATAGTGGACAAGGTGGCAGAGTGGGACACAAGGGGGACATTCAGGAGGGTCTCATTTCCTGGTGGTGGTCTTAGTCTTGGCAAGTGTCTCTGGCATCTGTCTGGTGCTGGTGGCCTGTGGGTCCTGTGGCAGGGCCTCCTGTCCACTAGCTGCAGCAGATGTGGTGGGCTGTTCAGTTGACTGGCTAATGGAAGGGGCCCACTGGTTTGCTGTATATTCCCTCATTATGTTGGCCATGTCAGCCAGCACTCCTGCTATGGAGATCATGGTGTTGTTGATGACCTGTAAACATTTCCTGATCTCCTGATGGTGTACCTCCTGCAGCCGCAGGTTCTCCTGCATGATGTCAAGAATCTGGCCCATCATGTCCTTGGACTGTTGGTAAGCCCCTAGAACATTAGGGAGTGCCTCCAACACAGTCAGTTCCCTAAGCCTATCCTCCCTCTGGCACACAGCTGTCCTCCCAGTGTCCCTCTCCCCCTGAGCCTGTGTCCCCTGAATGGTGTGCCCACTGCCACTGACCCCAGGACCCTTATTGTCTTTCCTGTGTGGTGTGGACTGGGGTCCCTGTACAGGTGGGCACACTGCTGATTGACGTGGGGACAGAGGTGTGGGGACGTTGGGTGGGTGCTGTGGTTTTGGATACTGAGGGGACAGGCTCTTTGGTGGACTGGGAGTGGGCTGGGGTGGCCGACTGACCAGTGGTCCCTAATGGGTCAGGGAGTTCATTCAGATGTCCGGAGTCACTGTCATCACTGGGGATGGAGTGGAGTGATAGCTGTCAGGGTGAGGGGTGAGATGGCATGCAGGTATGTGGGGGTGACAGATAGTAGATTTTGACCCACCAGTGTCCAGTACTCCGGCTACTCCAATGAGCCTTTCAGGATGCAGGATTGCCAAGACTTGCTCCTCCCATTCTGTCAGCTGTGGGAGAGGAGGTAGGGGTCCACTACTCGTTCTCTGGATAGTGAGCAGTCTGCCAACGCCGTCTTCCGCCAACCATATTATGACTGCTGGCGACCCTCCACCCATTTTTGGACAGAAAACCGCCAGCAGCCATACTGGCGGTCGGCGGTGTACTGGAGGCTGCTCGTCTGTCACCGCCACGTCATCAGAACATCGTCCACCGAATTACGACTCAGTATTCGGCGTGGCGGTGTCTGGTGATGGGGTGATGGTGGCGGGGCAGCCCCCATGGATCCGTTCCCTCCTGGAGGATCACCGATACAGGTAAGGTGATCGTCCTTTAGGGGAGGGGGTGGGGGGGTGTTGTGTGCTTGCATGGGGGTGTGAGTATGTAGAGGGGATGTGTGAGTGCGTGCATGTATATGGGAAGTGTAATGTGTGTAGGTGATATGTTACGTGTATATATGCGTGCATGTGTACAAGTTTGTGCACTTGTATGTGTGTGAGTGGTGTGAGCGTGCGTGAAGGGGGGATGGGGGGATGTTTGGGGGGGTCTATGGGGGTCGGGGTCCTACTACCTTTGGCGGGTGGTAGGGGGGTCGTGGGTGTAGGGGGTGGACTCAGGGGAGGGGGATGGGGGATGGGGAGACCCCAATCAGTGCCAGGGAACGAAGTCCCTGGCACTGATAGTGCCTACCGCCATGGATTTCGTGGCAGTTCAAAACCCCATGAAATCCATGGCGGTATGCGGGGTCCTGATACCACCGGCGGACTGGTGACGTCCGCCGGGCTGGAAACCGTTGTCTCCAGCCTGGTGGTCGTTACCTCCGTGGCGGACGGTGCGGTACATTGCCAAACCGCCAATGTCATAATGGGGTTGTAATGACCGCCAGCCTGTTTGCGGTCTTACCCCCCATTATTGCACCGTCCGCCTGGGTTGTAATGAGGGCCATAACGATGTTCAAGTTTCCAAAGAAACAGTTTGTGATTATAAGAATGTTCAATTCCTCACTGTACTGTTATGTAAAAGTAATATTGCTGTAATTCTCAAAATGATAGTGTATGATTATAATGATGTTGAAGTCACCACAGAGATAGTGTCTGGTAACTGGGATGTACAAGTCCCCACATGGTTAGTATGTCGTTACTGGGATATTCATGCCCCCACAGAGCTAGTATGTAATTATTGGGATGTTTGAGTTCCCACAGAGACAGTGTGTAATTATGTGGATATTCAAGTCCCCACAAAGATAGTGTGTGATTATGGGGAAGGCAAAGACCTCATAGAGATGTTGTGTTAAGGTAAGCAGGTTTGAGTCCTCACAAAGCGATTGTGTGAAGATAATGTTCAAGTCTCCACACAGATAGTGCGTGAGGCTAAGGATGCTCAAGTCCTCACAAAGATAGTCTGTGATTATAGGAATGTTTAAGCCTCATAATAGGGTATGAATATAGTGGTGTTAAAGTTCCCATTGACAGACTGTGTGCAAATTATCATAGTCAAGTCTATACAGTATTAGTGTGTAAATGTAATGGCGAGTCCCCACTGAGACAGTGTGTAATGATAGCATTATCCAAGTCCCACAGAGACAGTAGTGGTCATTCTGACCCTGGCGGTCTTGTGATGGCCAGGGCAAAGGTAACAATTACACCATCAATAAGCTGGCGATGAAGACTGCCACATTATGATGGTGGCGGGTTCAACTCTGCCAACCCGTCACAGCTCCACTCATATCGCCTTGGCGGTCAGACCCGCTCGGCCGGATATGAGCATCTCTGACCCAGCGGTCCACAGAAGACCGCCGGTGGTATTAGGAGCTTATGCACTGGTAGGATTGCCACGAAAATAGCTGGTGGAACGGCTACCGGTGACAGGGAATTTCTGTAACTCCACTCCAGCAAGCACAAAACCCCCAACCCACCCCCTCCAGGTACAGCACCTCCCATCAAATCCAGGTACAGCACCCCCCTCCCCGCATACATGCACTTGCATACAGCGCCCACACACACCACACATACACTCATTCACCTACACTTACATACACACATTCACTCACACGCATCCATACTTGTATTCACCTCAGCACTCATACACGCATTCAACCATGCATGCACACACCCATCCAAACAGGCACATACACACCTATCCAAACACACATGCAGACAAACACCAACTCACACACACACAACAACCCCCACCTTCCCACCCCCTCCCCTGTCAGACGATCAACTTACCTGGCCAGGCGAGGAAGTCGTACAGCAGATAATATGGCGGGCGGTGCCCATCTGACAGGGTGGGGCTGGTGGTAGAACCACCCATGCAACTCCACCCGCCAGCACGACTATTGCTCGATTTCTGCCCAAAGTATGGTGCAAATCCCGCAGTGCCTGTAATATGGTAGGTGTAAGACCACCAGCACTGGTGGTTTTCTGGCACCCGTGGCCCTGGCAGTCTTCAAGTAAGACCACCAAAGTCATAATGACCACCTGTGTGTAGTTACTGGGATGTTCAACGCCTCAGAGAGATGGTGTGTGAAGGTAAGCATGTTCAAGTACACACAGAGATACTATGTGAAGATAATGTTAAAATCTCTAAAGAGAAATGTGTGATGGTAATGATGTTTAAGTCCCCACAGAGATAGTCTGTGATTATAGGCATGTTCATGACCTTACAGACATGGTCATGAAGGTAAGCCTGTTAAGGTCCCCACAAAGGTAGTGTGTGAAGATAATGTTCAAGTCCGCACACAAATAGTGTGTGATTATAAGAATGTTCCGGCTTTTCTGGATGTGAATATAGTGGTGTTCAAGCCCCTACCAATATAGTGTGTGTAGATCATCATAATCACATCTATACAGTGGTAGTATAACTCCTCACAGAGATATTGTGTAATCATAGCAGTGTTCAACTCCCCCAGAGATCGAAGGAGATTGCTGCGATGTTCAAGTCCCTGCAGAGATAGTATGTGGTTACTGTGATGTTGAACTCCCCACAGAACAAGTGTGAGAATGAAGACATGTTCAGGTCCCCACAGAGATAATGTTTGATTATTGAGATGCAAGTCTCCTCATAGATAGTGTATGATTATTGGGATGTTCAAGTCCCAACATTGAGAGTGTGTGATTACTGGATGTTTAAGTCTCCACAGAGCTATTAGTGGGTTATTGGGATGTCAATATACTCACAGTGATAGTGTATGGGTATTGGGATGTTCAAGACCTCAAAGAGATGTTGTGCCAAGGTAAGCATGTTTGAGTCCCCACAAAGATAATTTGTGAAGATCATGTTCACATCTCCACACAAAGAGTGTGTGAAGATATGGATGCTCAAATCCCCACAAAGATAGTGTTGATTAAAGGAATGTTCAAGCCTTCATATAGTTTGTGAATATAGTGGTGTTCAAGCCCCTACCGACAGAGTGTATGCAGATTATCATAGTCAATTTTATACCATATTAGTTTGTAAATATAATGGAAAGTCCTCACAGAGACAGTGTGTAATTATGGCATTATTCAAGTCCCACAGAGATAGTGTGTGGTTACTGGGATGTTCAACACCTCACACAGATGTTGTTTGAACGTAAGCATGTTCAAGTCTCCACAGAGATACTATGTGAAGATAATGTTCAAGTCGCCACACAAAAAATGTGTTAAGATAGTGATGTTAAAGTCCCCACAGAGATAGTCTGTGATTATAGGCATGTTCAGGACCTTACAGATGTGGTTATGAAGGTAAACATGTTCATGTCACACAAAGATAGTATGTGAAGATAATGTTCAAGTCTCCACAGAGATAGTGTGTGATTATAGGAATGTTCAAGCCTCATTATAGTATGAATATAGTGGAGTACAAGGCCCTGCCGACAGAGTGTGTGCAAATTATCATAATCAAGTCTTTATAGTGATAGTATGTCCCCACAGAGATGGTGTGTAATTATAGCAATATTCAACTCCCACAGAGATAGAGTGAGGTTTCTGGGATGTTCAAGTCCCCACAAGCATAGTATGTGGTTACTGGGATTCTTGGGTCCCCACAGAGCAAGTGTGTGATTCCAGATATGTTCAGGTCCCCACAGAGATAATGTGTGATTATTGGGATGTTCAAGTTTCCACAGAGATAGTGCGCGATTATTGGGATGTTCAAGTCCCCACAGTGATAGTATGTGATTTTTTAGATATTCAAGTCCCCACAGAGATATGATGTGTGGGTATTGGGATGTTCATGTCCCCATAGAGATAGTGTGTGGTAATCGGAATGTTCAAGACCTCGCAGAGATGTTGTGTTAGGGTAAGCATGTTTGAGTCCCCACAATGATAGTCTGTAAAGATAATGTTCAAATCTCTACACAGGGAGTGCGTGAAGATAAAGATGCTCAAGTATCCACAAAGATAGTGTGTGATTAAAGGAATGTTCAAGCTTACCTCATAATATAGTGTGTGAATATAGTAATGTTCAAGTCCCCACCAACAGAGTGTGTGCAGATTATCATAGTCAAGTTTAGACAGTGATGGTGTGTAAATATAATACTATTTAGATCCCCATAGTGATAGTGTGTACTCATACCAATGTTCAAGTCCCATATAGGTCATATGTAGTAACTGTGATGTTCAAGTACCACAGAGATAGTATGTGATTATTGGAATGTTCAAGTTTCCACATTGATAGTGTGTGGGTATTTGGATGGTAAAGACCTCATAGAGATGTTGTGCCAAGGTAACCATGTTTGTGTCCTCACAGAGATAGGGTATGAAAATAAATTTCAAATCTCTACACAAACAGTTCATGAAGACAAGGATGTTCAAGTCCTCGCAAAGATAGTGTGTGATTAAAGTAATGGTCAAGCCTCATTATATTGTGTGAATATAATGGTGCTCAAGTGCCTACCGACAGAGTGTGTGCAGATTATCATAGTCAAGTGCATACAATACTACTGTGTAAATATAACAGTATGTGAATCCCCACAGCAACAGTGTGTAATTATAGCATTATTTTAATCCCACAGAGAAAGTGTGTGGTTACCAGAATGTTCAACACCTCAGAGAGATGGAGTGTGAAGGTAAGCATGTTCAGGTCCTCAAAGAGATACTGTTGAAGATAATGTTCAAGTCCCCACACAGAAAATGTGTTAAGATAATGATTTTGCAGTCCAAAAATAAATAGTCTGTGATTATAGGCATGAACAGAACCTCATAGACATGGTTATGAATGTAAGCATGTTCAGGTCCCCACAACAATAGTGTGTGACTACTGTGATATAAAAGACCTCATAGAGATGTTGTGCCAAGGTAGGCATGTTTGAGTACCCACAAAGATAGTTTATGAAGAGAATGTTCAAGTCTACACACAGATAGTGTGTGAAGATAAGGATGCTCAAGTCCCCACAAAGATAGTGTGTGATTAAAGTAATGGTCAAGTCTCATTATAGTGTGTGACTACAGTAGTGTTCAAGTCCCTACCAAAACAGTACGTGCAGTTTATCATGGTCAAGCCTATACAGTGATACTGCGTAAAGGAAATGATATTCAAGCTCCCACAGAACTAGTGTCTTATTTTAGGCATGTTCAAGCCTCCACATAGTGTGTGATAATAGTGGTGTTAAAGCCTCTCCTGAAATACTATGAAAAGATAATCAGAGTGCTCTATGGTGATAGCATGAAAGATAATGATTGAGTCCCCAGACACAGTGTATGAATATAATCACGTTGAGGTGCCCACGAGTGATAGTGTATAGAGATGATGCTGGCTTTCTCAAACAGTGTGTGAACATAATCATCTCCATCTCCAAGTGAGAGTTTAGAAATTATGTTTGAGTCCTAACTCAGATTGTGCATGAAGATAACCACAGCCAAGTTCTCAGATTGACAGTGTGTTGAGCTGATGTTTGACTCCACACACAGAGAGGGGCATATTTATACTCTGCTTGTGCCGGATTTGCTTTTTTTTTTAATGCAAATTCGGTGCAAAACTAACACCATATTTATACTTTGACGCCTGACCCCGCGAATGTAAAAATTTCTCAGTGTGCATCATTTTCTGGATGTGTGAAACCGCCTTGCGTTAATGACATGCAAGGAAGGCGTTTCCATCCAAAAAATGACTTAAACACCCGTGCGCCATATTTATCCAACCAGGCAAAAATGGCGCACGGCTGGGAGGTGGAGCCGGAAAATGACGTAAATCCTGATGTGAGTCAAAAATTAACGCTTGTGTCAGGGCAGGCATTAAGGGACCTGTGGGCTCTTTTCTATGGTCCGAGACGATGGAAGCAGTCCATAGGTGCCCTTCCCCGCACCCAGGGACACACCCTGCCACCCTACCCTACCCCTGGAGGACACCCATGGATGGGGGGACCCATCTATGGTGAGTGCAGGTAAGTGTAGGTAAGTATTTTTTAAAATGTATTTTAAGTGGCCTAACGTGGGCCCCCTTACATGCCACCACACCCAATGGCCATGCGCAGGGGACAGAAGTCCCCTGGGCGTGGCCATTGGGCAGGGGGGCATGACTCTTGTCTTTGCTGAGACAGGAGTCATTTCCATGGGGGTTGTGTGTCAAAAAATGGCGCTAGTCAGGTTTGAGTCAATATTTTTGACTCTAACCTGAATTGCACCATTCTTTGACGCACAAACCCCATTCTTCCCTACACCTCCGCTGCCCAGTTAGTCATTTATTTTGACGCTAACCAGGCCCCAGGCCGGCTAACGTCATTACATAAATAAGGCACCCAGCTGGTGCGTTGGAATGGCGTTAGCCGGCGGTAAACTTTTTGACGCAAATCAGCCCAAGCGCTGATTTGCAGGAAAAAGTATAAATATGGGCCAGAGTTTTTGAAGATAATCATGCTCTAGTCCAAACCAAGAATGTGAGAGTGGTGTTCAAGTGCCCACAGGGATGATTATGAGATTATAGTGATGTTCAAGTCAAACAAAAATAGTGTGTAAAGATAATTATGTTCAGAGACAGTTTGTGATTATTGCAATGCCCAGGTCTCCTCAGACTTAGGGCCACGTGTACAAAGCATTTTTTTTGTTGCAAATGGTCTGATTCACAGAATCGGCCCGTTTGTGACTAGAAAAATGCTTTTTGGGATGTAAAAGGCCCAAACTGCGATTCGGTAACTTGTTACCAAATCGTAATTTGGGCTTTGCGATTTGGTATTAGGAAGGGGCATGCTCAGGGCGTCCCTTCCTAATACCGCATCTAAATGGTATGTGTGATTGTTTTATGACCGTGAATGTGGTCGTAAAACCATCACAGTTAGCACCAATTTCAAATTGGTGCTAACCAAGAGGAAGGGGCCTCCAAGGGACCTATTCCCCTTTTTTTAAAGCATGCAAAAACGTTTTTGAAGATCAGGCAGTGGGTACTCTTCAAAAATGAAACTGAAATGTTTAATTTTCTTTCTTTTTAAATGCAGCCTGTTTTCCTTTAAGCACCAGCAGGCCACCATTGCTGTGATTTTTGCGATTCCTGGTGGGTTGCAAATTGCGACCTACCTCATTAAAATTAATGAGGCAGTTCTATTTGTAACCCACCGGGAATCACAAAAGAAACTCAATGGAGTTTCTTACATTTGGAATTACGATTCCATAATTGCAATTCACATGGAATCGCAATTAGGGAATTGCAATTCCAAATATACGTACATGTGGCCCCTAGTGCCTAATGATAGTGATACCATTTCAATTTAAGTTACATTTAAGTGATAAGTTTACTGTAATTTGTTATGATAGTCATTTTCAAGTTCCCAAAGATGAAGGGCCTGATTCACACACTGCATTTTGTAATATATAAGGTAGTACTACAGTAGTATTACTTACTACAAAATGCAATTGACAAGCCTATGACCACTGTTCACAAAGGTGCATTTAGCAGTGAACAAATCAGTGTCTTTAAGTTTATGATTACGCCTTTGAGTAACTTTACTACTTTAGGCTAGTCACCATTTACAAGTGTAAATTTATGAAAAAATGTACACTTAATCCTGAAATCAGGTGATAGATTCTAATTTACAAGTTTAAAGTTACTTTACACAATTAAGCAATCTCCCTATGGTAAAGTGTACAGAATTTTTTTAACATTGATAAAGTTTAAAAAAATAGAAAAAATAAGTGTGTGCAAATTAATTATTTTCATTCATTTAATCTATTTATTTAAATGAAGAATAATATAAAAATATTTTAGCATTATTAACTTAATTTCCCCATACTGATACCAAGCCACTCATGTGCTCCCTTCTTCCTTTCCCTTCCCTTCCATAAACCAATTCCTGTACTTTTTTATTAATATTTTTGCAGGGGTATGCCAACTGTACACTGCTTGTGGGCTCATTTCATTTGTCCCATTTTTAAGCAGCATTATGTGGATATTTTCATTTTGATTTACTGTTCCAAAAGGCTGTCCTTAATAATAAATTGAAACGAAAGTCTACAAATGGCTGGCAACCACATATACTTACATATAGCGACCAGCTTTGAATTACTTTTATTTTGCTTTGTGACCAATCATTCAAAGATCACTGTTGTGGTCATCTTGTTTTGTTTGCCATGCATATACAACGAATGTGGGTAGAACAGGAAACATTAATTTGTAGGACATCTTCCATCTCTGCATCTATGTGTATTAAGGGCCAGATGTATCAAACATTTTTGCGATCGCAGACAACCCACACACAAATGCATTTTGGTATGTAACAAGTCCAATTTGCGATTTGGTAACTTCTAAATGAATCGCAAATTGGATGTGTGACTACATACCGATTCAGTATTAGGAAGGGGCGTATCAAGGGCGTCCCTTCCTAATACTGAATTGCAGAGGTATGTATGATTGTTTTGTGACAGTGAATGAGGTTGCAAAACAATCATAGTTACCAACAATTTCAAATTGGTGGTAACACATTTGCAAAGAGAAAGTGGTCCCCAAGGTACCCCTTCCCCTTTGTGAATACATGCACATTTTTTTTCTTCTTAAGAGCAGGCAGTGGTTCCACGTACCACTGCCTACTCTTAAAAAAAGAAAAGAAAACTTTTAATTTTCCATTTTTAAATGTATCCCATTTTCCTTTAAGGAAAACGGGCTGCATTTTAAAAAAAAAGATTGCTTTATTAAAAAGCCATCACAGACATGGTGGTCTGCTGAGCCCAGCAGGCCACCATCCCTGTGATTGTAGCCATTTGCAATGGCTCGTGAATTGCAACATACCTCATGAATATTAATGAGGTAGGTCCATTTGCAAGCCCTTGCGAATCACAGTATGAAACTCCTGGAGTTTCATACATTCCAATAACGATTACTTAATTACGAGTAGCTAAAAATCGCAATTAGCTAATCGCTATTGTGAAAAATGATACACCTGGTCCTAAGTGAGGTAGCATCCTTGTTCAGTTCTTTTCATGATTTTGGATAGGAGGGTAATGTTATCTGAGGATGAGACCCCTAAGCAACAGCCACATAAAAACCATGTCACCCACAATCAAAGAGGGAGACACTGGCATGCACACAGAAATAGGGACACTCTGGAATGCAAACTAGAAAAAGACACAGAGGCACACCATACTGGTGCAGAGCGACATTAATATGCACATTACATTAGAGAATACTTTCAAAGGACATTAAAACACTGGAAAACACACAGTAACAGAGCAATGCAGGCACATACACGAAGAGAGGCAGAAACATACATCAACACACACTCACAAACTTGCTGCAACAGATAAACACAGGAATGCATCAAGACAACTGGTGTCAAACAATGGTATGGAGAGATGCATGCCCTGAAATTGTAATTGTAATTGCTTACTATCCCTGATGAAGTGTTGAATCATTTTTCGGCAAGTAGTACACTACCCCGTAGCCCAAAGGGAATTAATGGTGGATGAGTATAGTTGTTAATTCGAGCGGTGGACATGTGTGTTGGAGTGAATAGGCTAAAGAAGGGATAGATGAAGGAAGAGTCCAGAAAGTGTAATTTGGTAGATCATAGTAGTGAAAAGAGGTTTGGGACGGGTTAAAGGAGGACTAGAGGAGGGAAGAGTCTAGAAAGTGTTATGTGGGAGATTATGGTAGTAAAATGAGGTTTGGGATGAGTCAAAGGCGGGATAGAGGAGAGAAGAGACTAGAAAGATTCATTAAGGAGATCATAGTAGAAAAATGAGATTTGGGAAAAGTCAGAGAATGGATGTAGACGATATAGTGAAAGAGGCATAGGATGAGACAAATATTAGTGAACCAGAGAGAGTTGAAGTTTTTTTTTAATGTATTTATTTTTCTACAGTAAGTGTAAAGTAATGGATATATATCACTGCATTAGGTATGGAAAACTCGTCGTCATATAACAGTTCTGCCTTATTCAACGAAATTACTTGTAACTCCTCCAACACATTCCCAACATAACCACATTGTCCAACACAAAAGCAGGCTTCCACCAATAAATACTTTGGTCCAGATTTAAGAGGGCCTAGCGCCTCCTTGCACCACATTTTTTAACACATTTCATATTGCAACCTGGTGACTCTCCCCCTTGAACAGAATCAGGAGGAAGACTTGTATAAGGGCTGAGCTGGGAGAGTGTGGGAGAATTGAAGTGTATGTTTAGAGTGGGAGGTTGAAGGGTGTGACGGTGTCTACTGCAGACTCAAGAGTGTAATGGTGTCTGCTGTTTGAGAACTTCCTCCCACTGCTGCACACACTGTGTTGTCAGGCTGACAGCTGCATCTCTGGAGAGGGAGAGAGGAGGAGAGAGAATGCAGCTGTGGGGTGACTGTATGTTAATTGCATAAAAGAAAAGATTAAAAAAAAAAAACACTGGGGAAAAAAGTGAAAAAGACATTGCCCTACATAAATCTAAAGCTGTAGGACTCCTGAGAGATGCTTCACCTATCAGGAGAGGGTAAGAGCCTAGCCACATGGGGGCAGTTAAGCAAGGAAGTCACAAGAGGGAAGGGGGATGGGAATATTTAGTGTCAGATTCATGAAACGTGGCACTGCACTGGGTGAAACGCCACTTTCCATGCGCCCCTTAGCACCTCCCTACCGCTACCATGTGTCTGCTGTATTTAAAAATATGGCACAGCATGGCACAGGGTAGGGGCAATAACATAATGTTTCATTACCCTAAATGTTGGCGCTACTCCTGCAGAATACATAGGGCCCCATTCTAAAGAATGGAAGCCCCCTTTTAGCACCTGCTCTTGAGCAAGTGTTAAAAGTGCCGTGAAAAATGGCATAAGGAAATCTCAGAGATTTAATCATGACATTTTTCTTCCTCCTCTAAAGGGGGAACACCCTCTTTGCATACATTATGCCTGGCACAGGCATGATGCAGCACAAAAGGTTACAGAGTGGCGCAATGCATGCATCGTGCCACCCTGCAAATAAGGCGTGGGGATTTCGGCCTCGTTGGCCCACATTAACGCAAAAAACAATGACGTTCATGTGGTGCTTAGTCTCTGTAGGGGGCTCAGGGAATAGACTTCTGTTCCAAATATCATTTGTTTGAATAGTTTTTGGGAGCGGGCATAAAGAATGCTCCCATTTCTGTTTATGCAATTTTTGTCTGTCAGATGAAAGGCGGAGTTAAGATAGAAGGTGGTTTTGAAGCCTGGTAGAAGGGGTGAAGTGCTGCAACATTTTTTCTAGCCGTTCCTGTGGGGTTTGGGAAAATGACTTAGCAGTTGCCAGTGGCAAGTTATGCCAGGTTCTGACAAATAAAGAGTCAACTCTTTTTTTCAGTTTACCTCAACTTTGAAATGTGAGCTGGGACATCCAACAGGTTAAGTCTGCTCCAAACTGTGTTCCAGTTTATTTTTGCAAGGTTTGCTATTTAATTAGAATATATTATATTACACTCTCTTGTTTGATGGCTTATTTCTACCTTCTGGGCCCGAGTCACATAGGTAAACTTAGACAGTCCCCATAAACAGACCAAAGCTCACCAGAGTCCAAGGTCTGATTACTCACAGACTTACTCACCATCCTGAGACATTTTAAACACACCTTCACACAAGTACTCCTCCTTGTACATTTTCTCCTGATTCACCTGCAACAAGGACTCAGACACAAACAGCTATAATCACAATCACTTAGAAGGTCGCAGACCAGAAGATCACTGTACAGAACTCCTCGAACACACAGAATGAGGTCTCAACATAAGACAACGTCAACCAGGTCAAGACATTCTCACAGCTTCACTTCTTACAGAAGACATGGGACAGCTTCCTGGTCCATGATATCTCATTCATCAATAAGAGACTATTGGGCAACACTATCTGAGTCACCTCCGATTAGAGTTTTCCCAGTGGGCGATCTCATCACATTTAATTATGTTCTCATTAGAGGAACAACAAAGTTGAACCTGGCTACTGCTTCTGAACAGGCATCTTCATTTGTCATCTTTGAAACCCTCCACCATAGGCTGGCATCAAGACCTCTCCTACCGCTGGTTATAGGCCTTTTGGAGTTAGCTATGCAAAACGTCCTAACTCCTGCATCAGTACAAGCTATTCTATCAAACATTCTTAAAAAATACAAGGCCCCTGAGAAGGGTCCTCTTTTATCACGAGCAGATCCCCCTCTAGACTCTGTTGTCCTTGCAGCAGCAAGAAAGAGTCATGCAACTTCAACCTCATTGACAGTGCCTCTAGACAAGGACAGTAAATATTCTGATTTGGTGGGCAAAAAGATATGTAACACTTCTGCCTCATCTATGAAAGTTGCCAGTGCCTCTAAACTGGCACCCCCACCATACACAGATTTTTTGTAAAAATGTTTACTGCAAGTATTACATTGGTATTATCAGTAATGTTATCAAAGATGTCATGAGTTCTGCAATTTGTGGGGTAATTAGCAATTCATAGTGAGGGTGCGAGTTATAGTTACCTTAGGGCACAGTTATAGTTACTTGAGATAGCTATAACTATTGCACGTGAATTTCTATGGTTTTGTACATTTAAAATGTGAGCCTAACTATAATGTCCCTGTAACCTTTGTTTTTTTCAGTGAATTTCTATTGTTTTCATAACGTATAGTAATTTTTGTTACTTTACATTAATGTAACCGCTGCCATACATAGTGGCTGTTGGCCACAGGCCCTGAAGCCAACCCCCTATAAGCACCCAACCTTGCACCGTACACTGCCTTCGCCTGTGTGCAGCAGGGGCTGCCCACAAGTCCTGGCCTGCAGCCAGATCCTGCGGCCAACCACCCTAACCACCCAACCCTACACTGCACATGGCCCTTTGGCCGCGTGCAACGGGAGTTGGCTGCAGCCTGCCACTTTGGGTGTGAGAATGGGTGTTAGAGGGATCATCTGGGGATGAGAGGGTGTGAGAGTGCATGCGTCAGTGTCTTAGTGGGTGCATCAGTGTCTGCGCAGGCCTTTGGGTGGGTCTGAGTGGGGGTGTGAGTGGTAGAAAGAGATTGAAAGAGCAACAGAGAGAAAGGAAGAGAGTGAGAGGGAAAGAGGGAGAGAAGTTTTAGTCTTTGATGGATGATATACTTAGAATGAGATATTTCTTGAAAAAAGAATGTATCTGTCAATTAAGGAGTGAGATCACCTTTTCAGTATGAAGCTTACACTTTTGAAGTTTAAAAGATGTTAAAGGATCATTGACACACCTGGAGTAGAACCCCCAACTATCAGTGGAAGGTCTGAGAACTTAACTATTAGGCCGTAGGTGACTTCTTATTGTGCTTTGTCCAGACATAACTATGACATTCAGCTCACATACTGAAGAGGCATGAATGTTACATCACCAGGAAGGTTAAACTCTTTAAACACTAGTAAATAAACTGACCCACTGTCTTGAGATACTGGGCTTTGAACCATCACCCTTCTGAGTGATGGTCCAAGAGCTTTACTAGTGGGTCAGAACAGCCTGTGTTCTGCTTTTCATCAAAACATAACTATAACATTCAAACCACACACCTAGCTAGTCTAACTCTTTGAAGTCATTACATAGAGGCATCATACAATGGCAATCTCTCGGTTTTCCTTTCATCCCATTATGGGATGGAATAGAGAAAGAGATAGAGTGACAGGGCCGTGGGGATCATCAAAGCACCAGTGGTCCTAGCTGGCCCCCTGCATCTTGTAGGAACCTGCATTGCTCCCAGAATCAAGGATCTGCTTTAAAAAGCAGCTCCCTGCTTGTGGGAGTAATGTTTTCATCTGTCCTCCCTGGATGCAAGACAGGTGAAAATTCTGCTTTCTGACAGTGGGAGCTGTTTGACAGCTCCTGCTGTCAGAAAGCAGACTTCACTTTTGGTTGGTGGGGGCTGTCAACTCACAACAAGTAAAATCAAAGAGCTATGTCTCCGGGGAGGTGGCGGTCCCCAGGACCATCAGTGGCTCCTCGAGGCCCCCTCCAACTCTACATTTAGTCCCAGGGAGGTGGTGGTCCCCAGGGCTTGGGTGTCTAAAATAAACCCCATTCATTCTTTTTTTATGGCCCTGGGGCTGCAGGGGGACCATGCAGCTTCCCACATAATATTTATCTAAAACCCTAGGGAAGTGGTGATGCCTAGGGCAGCGGGGGAAGGAGGCACCCAGCACCCTGCACTATATATTTTTTTTAAAGCCACAGGGAGGTGGTGGTCCACAGGGCTGCGGTAGGCAAGTGGTCCACCTGCATGAAAATATTTGAAAGCCCAAGGGAGGTGGCAGGACCTGGGGCAGCGAGGGGCCGGGAAGCCCCCTCACATTGAAAAGGCAATGCCCCTGGTATCTGGCCCACCCAGGGCTGTATATGAAACAAGCAGGGGAGCCCATGCCTGTTTTTTCTTTTTACATTTTCCCCAGATTCCCACAATGTCTGCCAATGCTTTCTAGCTTGAGTATTGGCAGCCAATCAAAGCTGCGCATTTCTCTGCACAAGCTTGTCTTTTTTCACAAAGTAATTGCAGCCAGAGATATACAAATTAATTTTCTCTTTAATATCTCCACAACTACTGAATGGATTTACCCTGAATAAGCAAAAGCACAATCTGTGTATCGAAAGCTAGCGTTTTGCCACATTTGGTATAATTCCGTCCAGTGGTTCGGGCTATAGTCGTATCTAAATGTCCTATGGGAATTAACATGAGAAATTCAACTTTTTTGACCCACCCCTTTTTCTTGGCCTCTGCTTTATGGACCACCCTGAAACTTTCTGTGCGCAACAAGAATCACCGGGGCACTTTTTTCGGAAAGTTTTGTGTCGATTCATCAAACAGTGCCATAGAAATAGGCAAATCAAAAAACGCTTTTCGATGGAAACATGGTCCTAACTATAACAACCTAGTGGCGACCACCACTAGGTAATATTTGATATATACGCACATGGGTGGGAATATTCAATGCTTAGGACTTCGATGAGGATTCCCCTGGAAGAGAACTAGGATTAGGGGTAAGTGATTTATCCTTATCCTTTGCCACAAACAAAGGTTAAAGTGCACAAAAAAACACATTTCTAAATTACACTTTTGTATTCAATTTATATTTTATGCAACACCTTAAAATGATTACTTGTGCACCTCCAAACACAGTGTATTCAATTTGGTAACCAAACTACATTAGCTATAACTGGTCATGTGCAATAGTTTAAGCCTATTACAAATTTGTGGGAAATAACATGGATTTTGTCACATCCCAAACAGAAAACTGACTGTTCAAGTAATTACCAGGAATTTTTATCTGTAAAATTTCTGCATGTTTAAGCTTAGAAAATTTAGCTGGAGAAAACTGTAGATGTGAGATATTCCCTGCATAATTCATAAATCCAGTATCTCTGGTAATGGCATTTAACAAGCTTAACTGAATATATTGGGCCACTCCTAATGAGGGCCTATGCCTAGAATTTGGTTCCATCCTTGCTTACAATTACACACACGCCAACACCCTGATTCAGGCAGAAGACTCCTAATTTGTAAGCAAAAAATGCCTTTATTTTAGCTGCCTCCATCCTTAAATTTAATTCATTTCAATGGAAGTCAAGGGGGAAAATAGAGTTCCATGATTTTTCTTTACAATACCTCCCTCAGACCTCTTCTCAAATGTTGGCAAGTGTTCAATTTAATGGCTTTTATGCCTTTCTTCCTCATTCTTGTGTTCAGTCCATTCATGAACATTTCAATATCACTGTTTTTGAATTAGATGATTTGTATCATCCTCCAGTAGATATAGTGGGATTTGTTTTTAAATGTGTTTTTAGCACTTTATTGGGTTGTTTCACTCTTTCACACTTCATGCCTTCCCCTGCTTTTGTATTAATTGTTTAATGGACTTTTTGCAGTGGCCTAGCATCTGCGCATGGCTACTTGGCAAGTCACATTTGCTCCTTCTGTTCTCCCCTCATCTTGCTTACCCCTACCTGCCTATTGGTTTTGCCAATACTTGTTAACAGTGCAGACTTCATTACCCCCTGGGACATCTGGATGCTGGGTGTGTTCTGGGTGCATATGCTTTCCTGTGAGGCGGTGGGATCATTTGCATGCAGCTTCCTGTTCTTTTGGACAAGGATTCCTGGAGGCAGCACTTATGTTCTTCTTCGATGGTGAGTACCGCCCTGCTTTATTTGGCTGTTTCCCATTTCCCAGGGCCTCATCCTCTGCTGGTTAGGGGTGTGGGGGGGCAGGATTTGCATCTTTATCCTTGCTGGGCTGTGGGAGAGATGCCTGGGGGCTTGTTTGCTTGATTCTCTTTTATGGCACCTCTGAGTGCTCAGAACGATGTCGGCCACTGCAGCTGTGATCTGCAGGTCTCAAGTTTGGTCCTCAGCCCTGCCTAATCTACATAGCGCCCACACTCATTGCCTTAAGGTTTCCAGTGCCTCCTAGGTAGTTTCCTACAGAACGCTGTGTATTTCAACATGTTTTGTGAGGCACTTAGGACTTCTGGCTGTTCTGCATGCTTGCTGTGTGGTGCGCTTGCGCATACAGTTGCTCCTTGTCTCCCAGCTTGGTGTGGATGTCTTGGAGTACTTCGGCAGAGTGGGTAGGTTCATCACTGTTTGTGTTCTGCAACCCAGGATGTGGCATTACAGTCAGAGCTAACTACTGTGAAACGGGGGGACCACATTCGAGTCTTGGCATCCGCTCAACTTTCTGTGGTTCTGGGCAGATCACTTAAACTCCCCATGTCTATTTCCAATGGATGTGATCTTGTGTAATGTAACTAATACTCATGTGAGGCACTCCATAACCTTCGGGTGTCGTATGAACTTCAACACAAAATTAAAGCAATAAAAAACTAAAATAGGGGTCTTGTGTCCGTGGCTCTATGATGATAGGGTTTCCCAGTTGACCGCCCTGGCCGCTAGGCCTCTCCCTTGGATAGCAGATACTCAGGAAGTTCATTAGGTGCCACATTTTCTCTACTTCTGCTTAGTGCTTTTCTTCTTTCTTCCCAGCCTCCCCAAAAAAGCAAAAGAAAAAAAGGGGGTTTAACCTAATGACCCTACTTTACCTGGGTAAACTAAATCATTATACAAACATGTGGTGCAATAGTAGGAATGAATGTGTAATCACCAATCCATTAGTGAAACTCTAAATCAATCACTGGAAGAACAATCAGTTTCTACATTCCATTTAATTATATTTAATTAAACAATATTATACATGCCAAAACACTTCTAGACAAAAATGACATGTCATACAAAATATATTAGACAAACATAATTGTGCACATGCAAACAAAAACAATTATTCAAACATTTCAATTAATCAAAAGTGTACTCCAATCATACTTTCACTCTCAAAAAAGATGTGGTAATGATCTGTACTTTATACATTAATCCACATAAGAGATGGTTGCATCAAGGTTACATCGGACAAATAATATAGTTCCTTTTTTGAAAAAGGGTGTGTACCAAGGTCATTCCTTATAGATATAATTTAACATTTCTAGCAACCTCTCTAAAGAAGAAAAGGTTGAAACATTTCAACCCCTTCTCATTGTGGGCCTCTTCAGGACCGTATGAGAAGCAAGTACCTATTTAGGCCAGGACGTTCCAAAAGTGCCATATACTGGAACTGATAGAATTCATATAGGCCAAGACTTTATTAAAGAGATGCAGTGGCCACCCAAGGATACTGTTGTCACAGCTCACTGATAAGTGTTCTTTATAGTTGATCTTAGAAAGCAGAACCGCATCTTCCTATTCAATAAGTGGGCGCCACTCTTTAGAGATCCCAGGCCCTGGTCATGGATGATTATGGGTTTGGGTTCTCAACTTTTCTTCATTGTTTTGCATCTTTGGCTTCCTCCTGGGGGTGCTCCCTTGCCTGGTGGGTTTTCTAAGGTATTCAGAAGGAGTCGTCCTTAGTCTGTGGCTACAGGTACTTGTGTGTACTCCCACGGGCTTGTGCATTTGTGGTGCTCCAGTTTTCAGAACTGTTGTTGTTGGGTTGTGTTCAGTCATTTGGGGGTAGTCCCTCTGGTTTTCTTGGGGTACTCTGAGGTGGCCTGGTTCTGCCCTTCTTGCTGGGGTGCCTCAGGCCCTAGGGCTCCAGGCTGTGTACCCTGCCTTTCAGGCATCGCAGGTCCTGGTGATACGGGGTGATGTGCTGGGTGCCCATGGGTGAGTGAGTATAAACCTGTCTCTGTGTGTCTGCAGCTACTGTGCTTTTACCGCTGTCTTCTGTTTGTGGTCTCCTCTCCTTCTGAGGGTGCCTGATGCATGGTTGCTGTTGTATTCCTTCTCTGTTGGAGATTTTTGGGCTGTTCTTTGGCACCTAGAGGGTTTATTACTGTGTGAGGCCTTGCTGTTCTTGGGCGGCATTGGTCCTGTCTCCAGCTGTGTCTTTTGCTTTTTGGTGGCTGGGTTCTTTGAATGGTCCCTCCAGCTGCTTCTACCAGGTGTTCTCTGTCTGTCGGTGGCTTGCCATTTGTGCCTTCACTTTTGGTGGGGCCTGGCACATTGTTGAGGGGTGTTGGTGTCTTCCTCCTGGTCTTGGAGTCCTTTGCAGAGCTGGCAGCTGCTCTCCTATGGGCCCTTGAAAGTTGGAGCTTTCTGGAAGGGTGGGGAGTTTGTTAGTGTGTCCCTACTTTGTGGGCTTTGGGGGATTGAGTGTCAGTTGGCAGAGTAGCCTCCTAGCTTCCTCATCTTAGTCTACCTTTATTTGGCGGAGCCCCTTCCATGCTCCTTGTGAGTTGTGGTTGCTTTTGGGATGGTTGGGTCAAGAGGACCTTTGGGGGGCTGTGTTTGCTCTCCCTGTCAGGTGCATGTGGTCTTGAAGCCTTTTAGGGTCTGACTTTTTTCCGGTGGTCAATCTGCCAGACTGCATCTTGGGGTTTCTCAATTCTGTGGCACTCCCTCCCCATTTGTTTGAGGGCTCCCTCTTGTGTGAGAGTGGTATGTGCCAGTAGTGGTGCCTTTTTGGGTGCTCTATTGCCATCAGGTTCTCTTGGTGCTTGTTGTCCCCTTTTCGTTTTTTTGGGTACACTTGGTCAATGTCCCAGTTTCTTTTCTGGAGGGGGACATGGTGGGGTGACAAGGGTCTGTTTAGATTTTGTGGGTGCCTTTCTGTTGTTCCTGTTGTTATGCAATGTTTTCTCCCACTTTTCTCCTTTGTTGTACCTAGCTGTTCCACCTGTTGAAGTCTTTCGTCTGGCCTCTTCTTTTCGGCTGTGTTCCTAAGCTCAGACTTGGTTTCTGTGCTGGGGGTATGGCTTTTGCTCCTTTTCAAGTCTTTTCCTCAATGCTAGCTGGCTTGTTTTTTTGAGAGATGGCCAGGTACCACCCCCTGGACTTGGCTCCTATCTGTGGCTGGTTCCCAGGGGGCTGGTTTTAGGTGGCCTATCTGGGTGGTTCTGAGGGCATGGTGTCACTCCTGTCAGCCATTGGCATCTCCCAGGATTTTCAGCCCTTTTATTGGTCTCCTTCCCTGTTTGGGTTTGTTGCTCCTGAAACTTGTGTGCTGTTTGACATCTTTGATTCTTTGCATCTCCTTTTTTATGGGGTTCTATTGGGGTAACCGGTTCTGGAATTGACATGGAGAGGCCTTGTGTTCTGCTTCCACTCCTGTTTCAATGTTTGGGGTCTGTTGCTGTATGAGTTTGGGGGCCTCGCACTCTCTCCTTAGGCCTGGGGTTGTCACAGCTCCCAGGTGGGTGGTTGGCCCTTTTTCCTCCTGCTCAATGTCTCTGGTTTCTGCTCACTATTTTTGGCCCAAGGGTGTTCTCGAGTGGCATCTGTTTTCCAAGTAAGTGGCTCCTGTGTTTTCTGCATGCCTTGTCTTTTGGATTAGAGTGGTTTCGGTTCTGCTGGGTTCCTCTTTCAAGGACATTCTGGTAGTGTCTGTGGGGTGGTTCACAACTGGTTCTGCCACCCATCCATGGTCCCCACTTGTCTGTGGTTGGAGTGTCTTCCACAGTTGGGTTTTTGTCTGGGGTTTCTCCCCTGCTTTCTCCCCTGCATGGGGTTGTTGATTTCCCTTGGTGCTGTTTGGAGGCATTTGTGGTTCTCCTTGTTATCCTTGGTTTCCTTTGGGAGTTTTGCATCTGGTGTTTTTGGATTTTCCTTTTTTTTGCCAATTGGCGTTTTTTGGGCCGGAGTTCTTGCTGCCCCCTACCTTCCTAGTTGGCCTGTGATGAGCAGCCTGTGGAAATGTCTTGATGGATTTTGCTTCAATGGCTGCAGTTATCTGCTGCCTCTTTGTAATCTTCTGTCATCCAGACTGCAGTGCTTTTTCATTCCTTGGGAAGCCCCTGTTGCCTGTTTTTTTGGATGATTGTTCTTCCAATATGGGTTGTGACCTTCTTGGCATCCTCTTCCTCTCCTGGGTAGATGTCCACAGTGCTTGCAGTGGAGTTGGCTTCCCTTTCCGTTGTTTGTTGCTGTGTGGGCTTCTTTTTGCTCCCTATTCCTGCCCATGTTGGTGGGTTATGCCCAGTTTATTGGCTGTGGGGTTTCCAGTCTGGGTTCTCCCATGTGTTTTTCTCCTGATTAGAGTTGTGCCTTGGTGTCCTGCCTGTTATTTTCGGGTGGCCTCCTGCATGGCGTTATTTTTTTCGTTTGAAGGCCCAATTGTCAGCTTGGGTATTCTCACATAGTATGAATGGACGAGGGAAAGGGATAGCCAGGGAGTAATGTCCTATTGCTTACTGGTAATCTTCATTACTGATGGTCCTTTTATCGTTGTCCTATTCATTATGCCCCTCCCTCATGGATGACCGACCTTCATTATTGGACTTGGTAGTTCAGGCGGAATGCTGGGTAGGTACACCTTAAGTACTCCTGGTGGGAGGAGGAGGAAGAATGGGTTTTCCAGCATTCCTTTGTTCTTTTATCAGTCTGCGAGATAGGGATATCTCACTTGTTATGACAATGACAAAAGGATCAGGCGTAATGAAGATTACTGGTAAGTAATAGGACATTTGCACTGATGAAAGCAAGATAACAAGTGGCCCAGTTTAGAAGATCTCCTGAAATAAATGATTGTTTGAAATAAATATGACCGGAACATTTTCACTGGCATCAGTGGTAATACTCAGGGCTGGCTTTAGAGCTGTTGACGACGGGTGTGTCAAACTTTATGTGCAGCCCCCATGACTGTCTTCTTAATGGACTCCCTCACTACTACCCAACAGTGATGCCCCTTATTTCTCCATACTCCCTCTCTCATATATTTTTTTTTTATAGCGCTGTTCATAAAAATGTGGCCTGTCAGACTGCTTTACAACACAGACACACATTTTATACAGAGACAATGAGGGGCATATTTAAGAGCCTGCTAGCACCCCCAGGGCATCACTTTTAGTGATGCTTCGGTGGTGCTATGCACTGCAATGTATTTACAAGGTGGCGTTAAGCCACTTTTTGTGGCCTAACGTCACCTTGTAAATATAGCTCCTTCACACGCAGCACTTTGCATGGAAGGGGCGTGTAATGAGTGTTGCTGTGGGCATGCCACAACAAGACCTATTGCATTTTGACGCTGCCCCAGATTTACAAGTTTTCCTAATCCTGAGGCAGCGCCAAAATCTAATGCCACCCCAGGGGTGGCGGTAGCAGGGCACAATGAGGTGAAATGCTTTAATTTCTCCTTGCTTTTTTATCTTTCTAAGTATGCTGCATTCTGCCACACACATAGAAAGAGCAAATAAATATTTAAGATTGTTTTTGTGTAGGAAAGTGTTCTCTCCTGCACAAAAACAATCTCCTCCTCAACGCAGCCATCCTTGCAAAATGGTGCAAGGTTTGCTGCATTGGCGCACAGCAGCAAACACAGCGCCGGCACAGGGGGAAACACATGAGTGCACCTTATTCTGTTAAATATGTCGCAACCATGCATTTTGAAAATGACGTGCATTACGCAGCCAAATTTGGCACTTCGCCATGCACTGCCATTTTTTTTTACATTTGGCCCCAAATGGGTAAATGTGTGTGTAGCAGTGTATAGGTACAAAGTGAAGGAGACACATTTCATCCATGCTGGTAGGAGAAGGAGAGAGTCAGAAAGGAACATGTAATGCAGTGGTTGGGGCTGTGAATTATTTGCTAAAAGCTAATTTGACATTTTTATTATTACCTGAATATTGATTGCCACGAACCCTGCACAAGGTGCATTAAACTATGTTAGATAATTTACAATTAATCATTCCCCCCATGCCCCCACCTGGTTAAAAGATTCCAAATCACACTCTCAGAAACAGACATTAAACAAGTGTAGCTATTCTCTTTTTCTCACTCGATTTCTCGCCTTTCCGTAAGGAAATGTTTTCAGAGTTCACAAAAAAAATGACCTTGTGTTTCATTAACAAAAAGAATCAAGGAGCTGGTTAAAACACAAAGCCATATTTTTCATCCAAAATAGAAGTATGGGAATTGTCAAAGCTGTTATTTGTGTCTATATTAAGTATTCTAAAACTCCACAAAGACCTTCTGTGCAGAAAGGAAAAACTCTCCCATTCAAAAAACACATTGCATAGTTTCAGTAAGGTTAACCATTGTCTCAGCTGTTCTCACTTGATTCTGTAGGCGATTGTGTTTAATTCTGTGCGGTGAGTGACGGCTGAAGGGAGGTTCAGTGGAGAAAAGTAAACTGGACTACTTTCTCTTGTGAAAAATACTGCATTTCTCGCTTAGAAAGCAGCAATGAATGACTTGTGGTGAACTGGCAAATGATGAAAATGCATTTTTTCGTAGCTTCATTGTAGTGCTGTGTAACTAGTCAAAATTAAATATTGACTTTTGACAAACTAAACAACTAAGGCCCAGATTTATACTTGCTTTGTGCTGAATTAGAGTCATGTTTTTACACTAAATCAGAGCAAACTTAACTCCATATTTATATTTTGATGCTAGACCTGTCTAGTGCCAAAATATTGGCATTAATGTAATTTTTGGGATGCGTGAAACCACCTTGCAGCAATGCGATGCAGGGTAGGCGTTCCGTCCACAAAATGACTCTAAGCTCCGAGCGCCATATTTATCCACATAGGCAAAGGGTGGGAGGTGGACCCAAAAAGTGAAGTTAAACCTGATTTGCATCAAATTTTAAGTCCTGGCCCACACATCACTACTTAAGAAAAACACACAGAAGCAACATTACCAACCCACAGGACAACATAAAAGTGATACTGCTCCAGCTTGTCCAGAGTGCAGCAACAACAAATGCAACCGCCACAACGGGCCAACAAAGGCAATGCAGAAGGCAGGAAAGGATATTCGGAAACGGGACAACTCTCCTTGGCCTCAGGGAACAAGATACTATAAGGACATACAGACTCAACTGGCAAGCCATGCAACACCTGCTGCACCACATTGAGCCACAGATAACAGCCACCCTGCAGACCCAACATAATATACCACCTGTGTTAAAAGCTACTAGCTGTCCTGCACATGCTGGCAAGTGGCTCATTTGAAACAACTGGTGCCCTGGTTGCTGGTGTGTCACAGCTCTCATTCTCGGTGTTCCTGCCAAATGTGTTAGACGCAATTATCTCTCTGACACCCCACCACATCTGCTTCCCCAACACCCAGCAAATACAGCAGGAGACAAAACAGATGTTCCACCAATTTGATGGCTTCCCACATGTGCTTGGTGCAATTAACTGCACCCATGTCCGACTTGTTCCACCTGCAGCAACAGAGCATTTATACTAGAATCACAAACACATGCATTCCATAAATGTGCAGGCAGTAGTGAACCACCGGGGACTATTCACCAGTGTTTTGGCCAAGTATCCTGGTAGTCACCATGACGCCTACACAGTCAGGCACAGCAGGATCAACAAATGCTTCCAGGATGGACAATATGGAAATGGCCTACTTGTGGTTAAGTCAACAAACCTAGCAATTCACACAACACACCAACCCCTGTAGGACACACAAGACATACACCACTTCAAAAAACATGGCCAGGGTAACACAGATGTCCAGGTAACAACACATATGCACCATGCTGCAGTACAGCACAATCAGTGCACACCACAAACACATACACCCACGTGTAAGTAACACACCCACAACTTGACAGGCACACCACATGAAAGACATGTGCAGATATTTACCCTTTGCAAAGAGAAGATGTACACAAACCATTACAATTGCCCACAGGTTGCCCATTACGTACACTGCCCACCTACAGTATACCAAACAAAGAATAGCACGGCAGTGTCAATGGCATACACCATACTGATGTAACGTAAGTCACACAGAGGCACAGATCACTCATATCATGCTGTGGAAGTCTCTGCCAGAACAAACATCACATGCCAGACAACTGGTGCCAATACCAACTACATCTCATCAACACATACCTGACTTACCTGTAGTATGCATATACAACTGCCTAATGCATTAGGTCACACACATAGGAATACAACATCAATGGTCATCACATATCGTGTGCCAGATTTGTGAGAAGTGGCACCATACCTACTGTAGTGTCACCTAACATGCACCACTTACTGACTCACAACACCATCATGTCTGTACTGTAAACAATAAATGGCCTACCATGGGGCAGAGTCACTGTTAGACAGTGCAGATCATGGATGCCAATGTGGGAGTAATGAGGACATCATTGACCTTACATGCACTGTGCTAAGGGACACATTTGCTAAGTAGCTGAGCTCCATCCCATACCCTTCACTGTGCATGTGTAGACAGAATGAATGCTGATTCATGTTTTGGAAGATAGGAGAGACACTGGTGATGTTGATCGTCCTGAATAAATGGGATACACACCCGTGGATACCTGATGGCTGGCACAAACATCAGCTGCCACTCAGCATCATTAAGGGGCCTACATAAGAGCCCCCAGTGCCATTGTCATGGCCTGCACTGTATGTTCAAGTTTGCGGATGACCACTCTTTTGTGATTTTAAGCCAAATTGGAAATCAGCCACCATCCCACGCAGCACTTAGCATGGAAGTGACTTCCAATGTGTGTAGCTGTCTGTCACCACAAGATACATAGCATTATGATGCTGACACAGATGTAGGTGTCACCTAAAACCTGAGGCAGTACCAACATCAAACACTACCCCAGGGGTGCCGTTTGCAGGTTGCTACCTATGCATGCTACATACTACTGCACACACAAAAAGAGCCAATTGGCCATCAAAAATGTAGATGTATAGGAAGGTGTTGCAACCTGCATAGATACATCTACCTCCATAGGACAGCTAGCCAAGAACCCTGATGCAAGGCTGGTAGTCTTGGGGCATGGCTGCATATTAGGCGCCGGTGCAGGGGACAATAAAGGGTTGCCTAGTAACATGTCACATATGGTACATTCCTGCATAGTCAAAACGTTGCAGCACAGTGCTGCCACTGTTGGAGCTGTGTTGTGCATTGTCACTTACTCATTAAAATGGGCCTAAATGTTGTACTTCACCTGTAATGATACATGTCAAAATGGCTGGGATGTCTAGGCTCAGTAGGGCTACCATATTGTCACTACATCTGATCCCATTGTGTTGTGAGGATATGTCATGTCCCCTCTAGTGATAGTACACTGATACAAAGGTGCACTACACAACACATGATACATACATACTGAGCATCATTTAGGATTCCAACATATATGTCCCAGCTCCTTGAGCCAATACCCAGGATTGTCATGTTCAACAACACAGTGCCAGGAACTCACAACATACCACAAACACGTATGAGACACAACCAAATCAAAATAACAACTGTCATGCATCATTACAAACCTGTTGCAAGCCTAAACAACAACTTACACCTTTTATCTTTTGCAGAGGATCAGGGTTCTGGCATACAGCCATGGATGATGACCCCATTTGCAAACCTAAGCACAGCAGAAGAGCGTGGATATAATGAGGGACGCCGTAAGACATGCAATATCATGGAAAGGACATTTGGCATACTGAAAACAAGATTCAGGTTCCTAGACCTCACAGGAGGCAGCCTTCTATATGCCCCACACATCGTGTGCAAAATCATCCTGACGTGTTATGCTGCGCAAAATATGTTTGCAGATGGATGTTCCAATGTCTGAGCAGGTAGATCACCTGCCTGAGGAGGAGGAGGAGTAGGATGGTGGTGACGATATGGAGAGGGACAGCACAACACAGCTGCTGGGGTACGTCGGAGACAGCACATAGTTGACAACTTTTATTCTTAAGAACCCCTGAATTCACCTTGTCAGTTTTGTAAATAAACACTTCACTAATACAACCAATCCTGCTTTGGTCTTTTCAATCTCCACTACACATAACATAGGAATGTGAGTCAAAGGTCAGGGATCATGTTACAAATAGGAATCTGACAAGTACTGTTGCAACATCATCTTTGATGTGTAAGATTGTACTGCTACAATCATGCACATCACTAACAGCCTCATCACTAGTATTTGACAACTGAAGGACACTATGGGGGTCATTCCGCGCCGGGGCCGGGGTTGGCGGGAGCACCGCCAACAGGCTGGCGGTGCCCCGCAGGGCATTCTGACCGCGGCGGTTTGGCCACGGTCAGAACAGGAAAACCGGCGGTGTCCCGCCGGTTTTCCGCTGCCCTGGGAATCCCCCATGGCGGCGCAGCTTGCTGCGCCGCCATGGGGGATTCCGACCCCCTCACCGCCATCCTGTTCCTGTTGGTTCCGACCGCCAGGAACAGTATGGCGGTGAGGGGTGTCGTGGGGCCCCTGGTGGCCCCTGCAGTGCCCATGCCAATGGCATGGGCACTGCAGGGGCCCCCGTAAGAGGGCCCCACTTTGAATTTCAGTTTCTGCTTTGCAGACACTGAAATTCGCGACGGGTGCCACTGCACCCGTCGCACACCTTCCACTCCGCCGGCTCCATTCGGAGCCGGCTTCCTCGTGGAAGGGTGTTTCCCACTGGGCTGGCGGGCGGCCTTTTGGCGGTCGCCCGCCAGCCCAGTGGGAAACCCAGAATGACCGCCGCGGTCTTCTGACTGCGGGACGGTCTTCTGGCGGTCCCAGCCAGGCCGGCGGCTACCGCCGCCGGCGGGTGTCAAAATGACCCCCAAAATATGGACCACTACATATTTTGTACATCCACGTTGCCAACTTGTGAGTCGATAGGTCATCAGACACAACTGCATCATGTCCAAATAGGATGTATGCAATGGGCCCACACATGAAGTAGTGGATGTCAATAAATAGAAATTAGGTCATGTTGGAACTGAACACTGTCACAACTCAGTGTGTGAGTTGCAATGGCTGCATGGAACATGTGTGACAAGGGGGGGACATCATTAGTAACAATGGTCATCATGATTTGCCCAGGTATAACAACCAATGGTAGAAGTCGTGCCTGCGCAGTATATCCATGGTAATCTGTCCTGCCACTGTCATGGGGCACAATCCTGACACAGGGTACACATGACCTCACACATTGAATGGACACATCGGTGGATTGCACATCAGCATGGATGAGAACATATGCAGCTACGGCTGAAGGTCCACCACACAAAACCAACAACCATTGGTAATTGCAATGAGTTTAATCAAACTTTTGTGATCAAAACATATTCTGGATGGAATGTAGGCAGAGTGTGTCATACGCACTATGTACCATTGATGTACACATGTCAGACAAATACGCAGGCTTCACAAAGGTCTCCATAAACCCAAAATCCACATACGGAGACAGTTATCGGGTAATAATTCTTAGGTAGCAATAGTTCACCCATCATCAACAATGCCTGACCTGTGTATGTAGCTTCAAATATTATGCTCTGTATGTCAACATCACACATCACAGACAAAAACACAATACACAATCACAAATCAGAAATATTGCACTGAACTGAATGCCAAATATATGTGGATGCACTATTGTCACACATGCATATAAATGCACAACGTACAACAATTTGCATGCTGTTTAGTCTGTAACACACACATTGGTGGAACAGACCTATCACACACTTGTCACATTGTTGCATGGACTACGACATGTGGCCATACCCTAAATGCCACATTGTAGCACAGCCCATGTCATATGTATGTTGATTCCGGGTGTACCTAAGGACAATGCAAAACAACACACAATCAGGGATTAAGTAAAAACAATGACACAAATGCATCTAAAACATCTGCCAATGCAAAGTTAATGACACATGCGCCCTTAGCGTGAATTCCACCTTCGCACATCTCTCAATACTGCCTTCAGTAAAATTGACGCATAACCATCTTCCATCTATATAAACAACGCATATGCGTTATGTGTCTAAAAAACCTACGCAAATGCCAGATGTGTCAACTAAATACATAACTGAAAAACATGACGCACAGGGACAGGAAGTGGTGTAATAGGAAATCCTGCCTACAAGCATGGTATAGTGGGTATAGTTTCACTTTCTCTTTACAGTCTGTGCCTTTCTTACTGTGTGGTTGTGTTCTGGAGATTGTGGCTGTGTCTTGGTTGTTGATTGCAGTTTGTGGTGTCCCTCCTGTTGTGTCCTGTCATTAATTGTGTGCATTTTGTCCCAGTTGTTGAGATTTTGTGTGTATCTAAATTAGTATTTGTACTGTGGGGTGACTGTCTGAGGTAGTTTAGCATTTGGGATAGTTGGGGTTAGTTAGTGGGGTTAACTGTCCGTTTATTTTTCCTTTTTTTCTTGGTATTTGGTGTCAACTTTGACCATTTACAAAATGTCTGGCAGGGGGAGGCTCACGAGAATGTCAGATGAAAAGTTTGGTGGATTTGTGTGGGTGGTATGCCACTACCTTCCCATGATGCTAGAGATGGGTGGCCGGGTCATCCTGGGATATCGGACGTAGGCCATGCGGCTGCGGATTTGCAAGGTGCTCCACCACCTGAAGAGAGTGTCAGGATTGGCAGGAAGGAGCAGGACCAGGTCAAGCATCGCTGGGCAGATCTGGAGGCCAGGGAGCAGGCTTGGTGTCGAGACCTGTTGGTGAGTTTCCCATTGGCATACTATTTACTGTTCACTGCTCTTGAATGACAGTAGCAGATGAGTTGGGGCACTGCATGCAATGCTTGTGGACAGGTTAAATGCAACCAGAATGAAGTGTATCTGCGCCAGTCTATGCCTGGAGTTCACATGTCCAACCATGATTCCAATGCAGGTCAAATGTCTGGTGAGTCCTGCACAACCATCACGTAGGCACACATTTCAGAGGCCATGGCGACACCTGTGTCTCGGCATAGTGTCATGTATGAAATGCCAAGGCACCTCCAGCCTACCATATTTTCCCTGGATTCTGTCAACAAAGTTAGGCAATGCATGTATAGTGCAACTTTGTCATCATTTAACGCACATGAACCCTGACCCTGCCATTATGACAGCAAAGGGGGCTTACCCGCCTTAGGGGGCAATGTGGATGAGGCATTCGATACCATTAGACATCTTTGCCAAATCAGTCATGGACTAATCAATGCATGATCATTGCAGACCTAAAATTCAGCCTCATGTCTATCACAAAGCACCCCTGGGTGCCTTGCAGGACAGGCTTGGGTACCTGAGTCATATGTCTTGCAAAGCGCCAGGGTAGTGTCATATTTTTTCGCACAACTCCCCCTTATACCATGTTGTTCCGTATTCTATAGATGGCCCACATATGGTTGTTGCAGGTTGCTGCACTACATGAGTCTCTGGCCCAGTGTTAGTGTTCAGATGTGTGGCTCGTGCTCACCTGAGTGTCTGTGTCATTGTGTGATAGTAGTGGTGTGTCTGTTGCACTGTTTTCCACTAGGATAACTAGCTCACTACTCTCAACTAGTTCACACTGAAATTTGTTGTCCACTTGCCGTGACTGTGATACAACACTAAGGCCCATATTTATACTTTTTTTGTGACGCATTTGCGTCATTTTGTGACGCAAAAGTGGTGTAAACGTACAAAACACAATTATATTTTGTAAGTGTGCGCCGCTTTTGCGTAAAAATGACGCAAATGCGCCACTAAAAAAGTATAAATATGGGCCTAAGCATGGTTTTCCATTCATGTCGTAAAGGTGGACCTGCCCCAGATGTATCTAGTAGGTATGATAATGTGTCGCCTGTGAAGTAATCCAGGGTTTTGTGTAAGTGAGTCCTATGTATTGAATACAATGCCAGATGTGATAAGCTGTCCAATGATCAGATATCAAAGTAGGCTGGATGCTGACATTATGGCCCTTTCAAAGGATTCCCATGCCCCACCTGAGGGTCACTTCTTGTGAGGTATGTGGTGTACAGTGGCCAGCATCTTGTACACAAGGTGATGACAAGCCACATGTAGGGCTATATGTGACTACGAATGACAGAGTGCAACGCTGTGAGAATATTGATAGTGGCACACTCCATTGTTCTTACAACACAGGGATGCACCATATTGAACCCAATTTGGTGCATCCCTGTATTGCCATGAAGATGAAGGACTGGGCAAGCAATTGTCCCCAGCATGGTGCTCCATGCATATTACACTTATGTGGAATGTAATTAGCTTGCATGCAGGTCAAGGCCAAACATGTGCTGGCATGGAAATAGGTGTGTAAGGAATAGTCGTGGCAGATCAGGCATTGATGGGTATCTACACATTAACGTAGATGTGATAGTCCTAAGGATACAAGCTTCTTAGTTGTCAGCCCTCCTAACATATGGTCCACTCCTTGACTCCAGTATAAGTGGGCATGCCTTTGTGGATGATGAGGACAGCTGAGATGATGGATTGCATAGTCATTCCCCCTTGGGCTCAGGGTGAGTCGAATACCAAATTTGTAGGTAGATGTGATGCTTACAGTGTAGGTGACAGTCATATTAATCAGGTGTGCATGTGTACCTATCAGCTCTGACCCCTTATGGTTACCAACAGCATCCCATCCTCTCATTAACAGGTCCAAGTGCCAACTGATCTATGGTTGTAAATAGACACAGATGATGAGGAAGTTTGGGCCTGATCTATGTCAAGTTTGCACTAGCTTTGCATTATTGTTTAAAAGGCAAACGCGATGCACACTTCCATGTGTCTGGTTCATTTTCGCATTTTGCCTCACCTTAGTGGCAATAAAATGATGCTAAGGCAGCGTTGTCGTACCATTTATGAGGGCCCTTGTCTTTTCTGGAATGTGAGTTGGAGTGCATGTGTAATTAGATGTAGCAGTGTACTCTACTAATCTGTACACACAATGCTGACACTGATGGTTGTCTGTCTCCATTTCACAGCTGCCAACATGAGGAATGATGAGCTACGTGCATTCCAAAAGAGGGCAGTGAGGTACTGCCATATCCTGACAGTGGAATCTGTCTTCCGTAGAATGGCTCACTGCTACCGTGCTGAGAGGGCAACAGGTGAATGGCGGCATTCCCATAAGGAGTCCTCACAGTGGCAAAGAAGGCACTCCAAACACAATTCTCCTCAGCAGTGCAACGGGGCACATCTGGCACCACTCCCACTACCTTGGCTGCAACAACTTCAACCACACCATCAAATGCCATGGACATGCAAATGCTGCAGGGTCTGAAGAAGTACATTGCCAAATCTCTGAGTGAATCTGAACTGCTACCTCCAAGTTCTGTCCCCTCCCTTCTTCTTTTAAGTAATGTTTGATTGTGGGTTTTAGCTGGATACTGTTAGATTAGCATAGGTATGTAGTTTAGTTAGTATAAGTGAGTTTGGGGGTGGGTTATTTACTTATTACGTGTTAGTTGGTGGGTGGTTGGATGGGGGGTCATGTTGGGGTATGTATGTGTTTAATAAAAACATAAATATTTTCTTTCTCTGAAAAATACAACAAATATATATTTGTTTAGATGTAGTTAGTATATGTTGTCCTGCATGTGTCCTGCAACTTAAGGGGGTTGGGGCCAAAGTTTAGAGTGTGGTGTTAAAAGTGTAAGTAAAGTCTAGCAAAGGGTTGTTAGCCTTAGTTGCTGGTTAGTTGTTGGTTAAGTTTAGTTAGAAGAGGTTAGTTTAGGATAGGGTAGGTTTCATTTTTTTTTTAGTTCGGTTTAATACTTAGTAAAAACATTGTATATACTCCTATACATTTTGTGTTATATGCTAGTCTCTCAAGGCCTTCCCATGAGTACACAGTGCAAATTGGGTGTTGGCCTAGGTATTCCATCCTGCCTCCGACTCCCTCTCGTGACATGTGCATCACCTATTGACAACTGAGCTGTCACATTGGCAGCAACAACACATTTACTTGCCCATGTATCTGCCATCCAGTGTACCCACCAATCAAGGTGACTATGTTACCTTTGTATTGGACAGGTAGGTGTGGTAATTCAGCTGTCAGTGATGGGGTCCTGTTTAGGAATGTTGGGGACTGTGGCACATCTGACAACAGCCTACATTTGAACTCTATCCTGCAAAAGTGACAGGTGGCAATAAATAATGATGTTAGGTACCTCTGTTTCACACCAATGTGTTCAAGTGGTACTCCCAGCTGATGATATTGCCGAAGAACTGGTTCACAGCCATTCCTGCCATATGTAGTGAGTGAAACATGCATGTGTTTTTGAATTTGACATACTCAGTAAATTGCTTGTAGGGGATGAGACCAGCATTGACATGTATCATGTTGGAACCTTGTGTGTAGTTATGTGCCGCCTATTCCTGCACTCTTGTACTGACACTCTGTGTCTAAGGATATGGTTACACACATCACAATTTCTAAGCATAGTAGATGTGCCACAATACACAAAGACAAGCTGTTTGTGTAGGAGGTGTTTATTCACAAGTGTCATAGTGCAACATATACAATGTTCAGGTCAGTGACCCCATTTGTTAAATCCATACAATTGTGGCACAACACAAGTCCAGGACTGAGGGACATGTCATGGGACATGCTTGGGTGAAGTGTCGTTAAGTGCAGAGGAACATAAATTGCCAATTGGTAAGTGACAGACAATGACAGTCCATAGCAGACAGGTAAATAGTGTGTCATTGAAGAGTGCACATTTTCAACTGTGCTAACAGTGGCATGATCTCAAGCACAGGACAAAACAAAAGACTGCCCATGTGGCATGGGCTGGTGCTACCGGGAACTCTTACACATGAAGATCATCTGTTCCACATCTTCATCCTCCGATGTGTGTGGTGTCTCCTCTGTCCTTGATGGTGGTGGTGGAGAGGTAGAGGGGGCCACACACACTTCAGTGGTTGGAGATGTGGACTCCCAATTACCGGCAGCTGCGATCTGTGGAACAACATATGTCATCACTGCAGCAAGGAGGAGCTGCTGATTTTTTAGGATATCAGCAACATCCCAGTGGTAGGCAACCATGTCTGCCCTGAGGGAGGCCACTTCCCGATGCATGGAGTCCAGCTTGTTCTCAATCACACTGCTTCTGGTCTGGGAGGACAATTGTTGTGGCCTCTCCTTCAAGGTGGCAGCTATGTTCCTCAGACACTGTTGGACTCCATGCAGTGGGGAGTGTGTGCCTCGTTTGGCTGCAGTCTGTTCATTGACCATAGCGAGGCACATGCAAATACCCACTAGGCTGGCTACCACAGTTTCCATCCCCACCCGTACATCCTTGGCCAGCTCCAACTGGACTCCTACCTCTCAAAGCTGGTCCCTGGGTCCTCAGAGTCCTCAGTTGTGTCGGTGATAGCAGATTGTACTGTTGGGGCATTGGGTGGGGCATCTGGGATGGCTGCTACATTATTTGTCCTCCTTGCGACTGCAGGTGGTCTCTGGAGTGATAGGAGGACTTCTTGGAGGGTCTCTTGGCTGATGATTAACAGCCAGTCATCCAGTTCATCGGCGTACTCCAGGACAGGCAGATCAGCAGGAGAGCCATCACACTCTGCAATGAGATGGTGTGAAATCAATCTTTCTGTTGTCGTAGCTTGACTCTTGCTCTAGGCAAGACTGCTGGTTTAAGGATGACAGTACTTATGTTTGTAGGTGACTATGCCTAGCCTACTACAAGTTGCAACTGTCATCCCAACCCTCACGGCTCACAAACAGCACCTCACCAAAAACCCAAATAGTAAAAGGTGATTTGTGGCAGCCTTTACGCATGGACTTAAGAGAGAGACATCTCAGGGAGTGTTGTGGTTAAACGAAGATTACCACTTTCTCACATGAACAACATATCTCAGTCAAACACAGGCAATGAAGAAGACACAGGGGCTCATTCCAACCCTGGCGGTCATCGACCGCCAGGGTGGATGACCACGGAAGCACCGCCAACAGGCTGGCGGTGCTTCCCTGCCCATTCTGACCGCGGCGGTAAAGCCGCGGTTAGAAAAGGGGATCCGGCGGTTTCCCGCCAGATTTCCTCTGTCTGGGCTGAATTTCCATGGCGGGGCTGCAAGCAGCGCCGCCATGGAGATTCCGACCCCCTTCCCGCCACCCTGTTTCTGGCGGTTTTTACCGCCAGGAACAGGATGGCGGGAACAGGTGTTGTGGGGCCCCTGGGGGCCCCTGCACTGCCCATGCTACTGGCAATGGCAGTGCAGGGGCCCCCTAACAGGGCCCCAGCATGATTTTCACTGTCTGCTTAGCAGACAGTGAAAATCGCGACGGGTGCAACTGCACCAGTCGCACCCCTGCAACACCGCCGGCTCCATTCGGAGCCGGCTTCTGGGTTGCAGGGCCTTTCCCGCTGGGCCGGCGGGCGCTCCCTTGGCGGGCGCCCGCCGGCCCAGCAGGAAAGCCAGAATGGCCTCTGCGGTCTTTTGACCGCAGAGCGGCCAATTGGCGGTTTCCGCTTGGCGGGCGGTGCCGGCCGCCCGCCAATATTGGAATGACCCCCACAGTAAAGTTTCAATAGGTTTTATTGAACAAAACTGCATTCAACAATAAGTTGCATGACTGCAATGATTAGGATAATGACTAATGCAAGAAACAGAATGGTAAAGACAAGAGTGATTAATACAAGGACCCCCATCATCTTGCAATGACATAAAATGACATGAGATGTGAAATATGTCCTGCTACCCTAATGTCATGTACCTAATCTAAAACCTAAAAGAGAGCTTGGTTTGTTAAACCTAATCTGCCAATGTCATGTCCATGAGAAGAGCCCCCCCAACCCTTGTTACCTTGGAATGAGGTTTCTAGCTCTGACTCCGTAGAAACACGAAGACTGGGTCAGAGTCAAGGCGATGTGCAGCATCGATAGCAGCGATGGCCTCTGGTCGGAATCCCTCTGACTATCTGTCTATCTGAGGTGCATTTATACAGATCTGCTTGGACCCCTGACGTAAGTCTGTTCCCAAATAATAGATAACAAGACATGCTTGGGATGGCAAATTATGTAAACAATTCCCTCAAAAGCGTGAAGACCTAATGTGAACACCTACAGTTTGTTTATCTTTGTCACTTGATATTGACGCCTTAGCACAGTGGCACTTATAACGTGAAACTAAAACATTGTCCTAACTAGAAATAAGTCAGTCATCTTAAAAGATATAATTAAAGAAATGCTCTAAAACAGAGCAGGCTAAGTAGGGTAAAAGTCACTAGGTGACGGGGGCATGAGTCTGCAAGCCAAAGGCTAAGCTAACTCCTGTTTCCCATTAAAACAAGCTAGGATTCACTACACTGTGCTGTGGCAGTTGACATGTGCCACTGACTTGCTATTGGAGCCTCATTGTCATCTTACTTCCCAAACATTGTTCCTGTACAACATGGTCGCAGTCTATCAGACCTATGCCCCACCTGAATGTCACATGAGGGGAAGCTCAGGTGACGAAATTGACTGCTTCATATCTACTAGGTGTGATGTATATCATTTTTGTGGCTTGAACAATTTTGTCATTGTCAAGCCTCCCTATGCATCCATTTGCATGGTAGGGCCTTGCAATGGGGATTGCAGTGGTCAAGCCACAGCTCCAAACATGGCACTATGCCCCTGTCTTACATGTTCACATACACCTGTGCGGTACTGAAACCTTGCACCACCCAAGGGATGGCATTGCCAACACACTATGCTGTTGTTTCCTTTGATAGCTCCTCATGTTGATGTATGTGTATGTGTGCTACATTGCTCAGCACACATGGACCTATCAGATTTTCAGTTCATCTTCTGTCTCTGCTAGTAGGTGCACCTTCCTACACTATGTTTCCCCCTCAATACAGCCATCCGTGCACTATAATGCAAGAGATGCTGCACAGTGGCAGTGCAGTTAAATTGACACAGGCACAGGGGTTGACCCAGGGATGGCCAGCAAGGGTATCATTTTTTGCTGTTTACATCATTTTGTATGTGACAGTGCCTGATGTTAAATTATTTCAGGGACATAGCCAGTTAACTGGAGTTAAACTTAGGTCAGGGCCTCAAGCTAGTTTGATGGTGATTCTGCAGGTAGTCATACTGGTCCCTCATTACAAGTGCAGCAGTCCTATGACCACCTGACTGCCATTGTCTATATGACCACCCCCCAGCGCAGGTGGTAGTGGCACATGTTGTTAATGGGGAATGCCCCATTGGCCAATGGCCTGGCACGGGCAGGATTCCAGCAGCTTAGAGGCTGGCAATGACACCTGTCTTGTGACACAAGACCTCTATTACAATCAACGCTACTTTCCATGTATGTTCCCGCTTTTCCACCAGCCTTTGCATGGTGGTGAAACCCCTATGCAAAGGTTGGTGGTGATGTGGTGTGTTGTGTCCCTGGGTGTCCCTGCACAGCCCATGCACCTGGCATGGGCAGTGCAGGGGGTGCAGATGGTCCCATGCCATGCCCCTTTGCCCTTTCCACTGCCTGATTTGCAGGGCTAAGAGCAGCATGTCCTTGCACACCCAATGCACCCCAAGAGTGGCACTGACTTTATTTGATCCATCAACAATGTTGTGCTAAGTGCCCCACAGAGCTACCATGAGCAGACAGATTTCCACCCGCCATCCCAACATGTAACTCATACCGCCAACTGCAAAGGGTACACTGCACTGGCAGTCTTACCAACACCAGACTTGCCCATGCACCATCCCCCAGTCGTCAATGTAGTATTATACACCATTACATTTGCAGTCATACACCATGTGTTGTATGTGTGTGTTTATTTCCCCATTACTATGTGTCTCACATGGTTGTGTCCAAGTAGTTATGGGCTCAGCCTGTATCTGTTGTGACCTAAAGTTTGCTATCTGTGGTACATATGTTCTGTAGTGGCACATTTCTGATCAGTATCATGATGGGTGGTTCCACACTACACCAGTTCAGTTGCTCTGGGTAGTGGCATGTTTCCTGTGATATAGGACCACCCTGCTATTCCCCCAGCACCTGCTCTGATTATTTTTCCCTGCACCCATGGGGCATCCTCTCTGGTTGATGGAGTGGTGGCTGCCTTACGTGGATGTGTTGTTAATGTGCTAGGTGGTGATGCTACTGGCACATGTCTGGGTACTTTTGGGACAGTTGCAATGAATAGTGTGCTGTACGATGCAGCACATATGTGTTTGGGCAATGAGGCAAGGCAGTTGCAAGCTGTTAGTGCAAGGGACAACACCATGACGTATCCTCAGGGAAGGTATTGACTGACTTCCTAGTCTCTGATTTCTTGGTCGTGTTGGTAGGGTTAATTTGACTCAATGCGAGGGCTGTTGTGATGACACAACCAGAGGCACATGCCATCCATCCCATTTGCTGCATATGTAAATGTAAGTATTTAGCCCTGGTGATTGACACATGTCCAGGGTTTGTATGTGTTGTGGTGCATGGCACTACCAAGGGGTAGGTACATGTGTAGCTTACTTCAGCATTGTGCAACTTTCTTCACATGCAATGTGTCCCTCTGTGCTCCTTTGACGTGCATTGAGTGTGTCCTATGTGCCTCTCCCTTCTTGCACTTGACAATTTAACATTAATTTCCCCCATGCGACTTATCCTGCATTTGTGGTGTTTCCTGGTAGTCTGCTCTGTTCTGTCCTGCTATTCCAGTGACCAGTTCCTCTGGGATGACGCTGCAACCATCTCCTCCATCTCGTACAGGTCCTCCTGTGGTATTGGACTACCAGCGCCAGTTTGCAGTGCTGCCTTCCTGTTCCTTGTCTTTTTTCCTTTGTCCTTTGCTTGCAGTCATGCCAGCATTTCTTGCACTCAGTTACGGTTCGCCTCACCTCTGCCACACTGTTAATCTTGTCTACTATCTGCTGCCAGATTTCCTCTCTCCTGCCAATTTGCAATTTTGAGGCGATGAAGACAATGTTGATCCCTCACCAGTATTTCATGCTCCTCCACACTGAAACAACACTTTCTCTTTATCTTCTCCCTCCCCTGGGTCTTGTGTGTGTCCTCCTGGCTGGTTCCTGGTTGATTGGGGTCACCCTGGGGTCTCTCCTGGCTTTCTGGCTCCATTTTGCCTCTCCTTTGCACTGTTTTCTTCATTAGAGTCTAAAGATTATGCTAACACAGTAAAAATGGTGCACTTCCATTTTGCGACATGTTTATGTGTTGTAAAACAGGTTAGAATCATTTTTCTGGCGTTTATGTCATTTTACCTTATGGCATAGCACAATGGTTATGTCAAAAAGTTTTAGCACCACCCAGAGCCATGGTATAAATATGACACCCGGGTGGCTTTAAAAAAATGGCACTAAGTGCTTAGTAATGTAAATGATTGTGAGTGCTAATTAATACAAACAAAAGGAATATTTAATTTCAGCCTCTATTAAAAATTGAAACAGGGAAGTGCATCTGCTGAGAAACAGCAAAACATGTTTTACATTATTTTTATGATGAGATAAAAATAAGTAGTGTAAAGGGAAAGCCGTAAACCACAATTTTATTATTAAGGGTTGTATTGCCTAGAAAACTTTGGATGCAATTGATATGTCTTTATTTGTTGACTGGTTTCACAATCTATTTCTCCATGTTTACCTTTGTGTGAAATTCCTTACTGAATTGGAATCGTTTTTTCATAGCGCTTTCTGCCCCTGATGAGGAACCTCTGCACACTGGTGAACATCGACCTTGTGAACAGAAATTTGCAAAAAGGGGGATGTGGTTATTAGGGGGGTGCAAAATGAACTACCTTTTTCCCAAGAATATCTGCATACATTACACAAAAATGGTGTACAATGTAGTTTTCTACCATCTTGTGAAATTTCCAAAAAGTCACACAAGACACCAGCAGGATACTGATTCAAGAAGGAAATCTATCTTAGTGAGCAAAAAAACGACACAAACTTGTGTAACTGGGCCTAATTCTGACCATAGTGGTGCTTTTACCTTGCAGTATTTCTGTTTGGGAGCACTGGGTTGTTGCATAGGCCTATGTTGATAACCAACACTGACGTTTGGCTGAGGGGGATTGTACCGTTTATGTTTTAATAAATATCGTTTTCTTGGTAAAGAATGTCATTTATTTTTAGCTGTTTCATCTAGTAACTGCCTTTTAATCTTCTGATGTTTTTTTTTTCTCTATTGTCCGTGACATCCCTTCATTTAGATTTCACTCCAAAAAAGATTTTTTTCAGTATGTTATTATAAAGGTTTTTTGGAAACAATAATTTCTCTATTCAGATCTGTTTTCTGTTCCTATATTTCCCTGTTACTTTTGAAGTGGTGTGTCTATTTTCCTTCCCTGCCTGGATTTCAATAAGGTGGTAGAGGTGCGTAGAAATCTAGATGTCAACAGACTAGGGTAATGTCACAAATACTTTTGCAAAATAAATAGGTAAAAAGAAACTAATTCTACAGTGTATCTTTTAAATAACGCGTAACGTTTTAGACCACTTTGTAAGGTCTAGGTTTCAAGTATCTTAACAGTGAAATTACTATAGCATTGTACTGATCCACATAAATGTTAATTGTGTTTATATAGTGCTTGCTACCACTGACAAGGCGATGAAACACTTTTTCAAAGTTACCGGTTAAGCCAGTGGTATTGTTGGAGTGTATTTGTAGTTTTGTATTGCGCAAACATAGCCCAAAGGCATCAGAACACTTTCCATGAGCACCAGGTTACCATTACACAAAATCAGATTTGTACTTATTTACTTTGCTAGGCACAGGAGACTAGGGCCTTCGAGTTTGAAGGAGGGGGTTGCTCTGTCACAAATGTGACGGATTTCCAGTGCACAGTATGATTCTAGAATAGCCTATGAAAATTGTAATACGTGGGTGGGACAACTGTCAAGTTTGTGATGGAATAACCCCTCTGCCAAACTCTAACTCAGGCCATAAGTGATTTGCGCAGAATTTCCGTATGTTGAGATGATGACAGGAATCAAACCTGGTTCCCCAATTCCAAAGTCAGCAGCTCAGTCTGTTAAGTCACATCTCTTCCCTATTGGTTATTCACATCTATCATGTTTTCAAAAAAATGCATGCATTTAGGCCAGTTTCTTTGTGATAGATTACAATTAATACCAGTTAGTGGGTGTTATGTGGTTTCAGACAAACGGTTAGTGAAATAAGAAGGCTTGTGAGGGATAGGGTATGTTAGGTTGGAGGGATACAGTATTAAAAAAGGAGTGGTAGAGATCCATGAAAATGAGGTGTGAGCCAATTGCAGAAATATAATCATAGAGATTAAAGTGGACAAGTATGATAATGAGAGGAGGATGCAATATAAGGATGAAAGTTAAGGAGAGGGTCACTAAGGAAAAAGAGGGCATTCATTGAAAGTAAGTCAATGTCAATTTTTCATCCAGGTGTTTATGAGTGTGTTGAAGCCACCCTTAATAAATATTCAGATCCATACTTAGCTTAAAAGAGGAACCTCGTTGCTTCAGTATTGTTAATACACCACTGACATTAGGTGACAAGCCTCAACGTTGTTCCACTCTAACACATCCTTGGCAAGTTCAATGGTATGCTTCACCAAGACTTTACCTCTCTCCCAACAAATTCAATTTCCTACTCTCTGCAAATAAGTGGGAAATTGAAACTAGTGTCCCTCCATCCACCATCATGAAACACAGAATAGCCTATTGTCAGCCAACTCTTTCCCACACTATTAAGTAAAACCTGTAACAGATTTCTCTTCACCATAAAGCCATTAATAAATACATTTAATTCTGAAATGACAGCCCTTATCCTTATGCAATCACAGGAGCTGAAGGACAAAGGTAACTTGTATTTTTGAGTTAAATATTCATAGATGTATCAACTGCCAGAGAACAATTAGTCAAGCAAGAAATATAAGACATTAAAAACAATTGGTTTTAGATTTTAGTCTAATATGCCAGATAGCCTCCAAACATTTTGCTAAGCTGCAACCACAAACACATTTGAGGCGAGGGTGATGTGGGTGCGACGAGGGAAATCCATGATGAGTCTTGTTGTGGTGTTCTGGATGGTCTGTAGTCTTTGAACTAGGTGGGCCTCAATGCCCACACAGAGGGTGTTTCCTTATCCCAGTCAACTGGTGACAAGGGCTTGGGTGATGGTGCATCTCGAGTTTTGAGGAAGCCACTTGGAGATCTTACTTAACATTGGCTGGATGAAGAAGCAGGAGGATGACACTGCATTACACCACTGTGTGTGAGAAAAACTTCTACTAATGTTACAGAGTTGCATCTGTTCTTTGCACATAAGAGAAGCCTGTTGTAATGCTGTCTCTGTTCCGTGTGTGATATCACAATTGCAGCACTAATGTAGAAAGCATTCCTTTTCTCTGAAAATGTGGAAGCTTGGAATGTTGCATGTACTGTACCTGAAAAGTACACAAGAATACTTGGACTGTTGATGATTTGTGCTGCACCTATACTATCGCTCTGATTATAAATTGGGTGGTGTGGGGGAGATATTGTTTCACTTAATTATAGCTGACTCATGGTTGCAACACTGAGATTTCCTGGATGCATGTACACTGGATCAAATTTTACTTGTTTTTAACTGGTTTGAAAATGTATCTATTAAAATCATTTGAAATGTGGGCAAAAAGAAGAGCCTGTCCTTGACCCCATACTAGCCTCTCCCACAGCATGGTGCATGACTTTATGCCAGTCCACTTCTTCCCTTTTTCTTTTCCACCATCATCAGCCCACTTCTACTCCCACCTCTGTGTACCTACTCCTGGTCACATTTGAGACTTGCTCAGAGCATGTGTTAAATGTGAGCATTAATCCACACACAATTTGGAATTCTGTACAGGATTCTACCTGGAAAAATCAGGCCCTACGTGTTATAGAAAATTGGAAAAACTCATTTGAACATTTTCAAAAGGCAAGAAAATCGGCTTCTTCAATGTGTCATTCCAAAGGTGCAGCATTCAAGTGTGAAGGACGTAAATTTCTCTGAAATATATTTGCGAGGGACCAACGCATGAGTACGGAAGATTACCTGCCACAATGTTTTGTTTTTTTCGGGCAAAACAGACTTTGTTATGAAAATATTAATCATGCACAGTTCGAATCAAACACACCCAGTGAAAGGATCAAACATTACCTGGCCTAACCACGCCATACTTACAGGACGTAAAATATCATAGAACTCCAAGTCAAGCCTGGCACTCAGCCTACTTAGTTGTTATTTTGTCCTACGTATAATGTAGGATCAAACAAATCATTTCGAGCACCATTGGGCCATGGAAATAAATAAAACAATGTTCCAATATGCTCAGCCTCATATGTGCCTTTCTAGATCTTTACTGTGCCAGTCCCTGAATGAGGACATACACTATGCTCAGGACTACTGGAATTATGTGGCAGGGGAGGGCCAAATTATGCGGCAGGGTTGACTAAATTATGTGGCAACATAAGGCAAATTATGCAGCACTATTCGGCACGTTGTCTGATACTATTACTGCATTAGTTTAACATTTTTACACTTGTCAATACTGTCTGTGGATAGTTGCACCTCAGTTTAACCCCCAAATAACAATAAGCAATAGAAAGTTGAGTCTACCTTTGCAAAAGGACCTTTGACTGCTCTGAAACACGTGTTTCTTGGATTTTAGTAGCTTTTGAACCATTTGAACTACAAACAACATTTTTCTTTTGTTAAATTCTGCAAACTATGCAGCGGATGATGGATCATGTGACGAATTCAGCATACCCATAATTATGCGTAAAACGCCACAGTCATGCCATTGAATAATTCCAATGGCGCTGGCTATGCTCTAAAAGTGCTACATTATGGCCTTTTAACATCATCACACACTGAAGTGCAAATACAGTAAATACAATGTACTTTTATCATGATTTTTAGATTTTGCCAAGTTTCCTGTGCTGTGACCTCAATGAATCTATTCATACTCAGTGAGGCTAAGTGGAGATGAAGGCAGCCCTTCCTGACCCAACGCAGATTTCTTTCTGGCTTCATCTGATTTGGGCTTTTGCACTGGTTTCATAATCTGCACCATCACACCTGAAAGCAAGCCAGCAATTTCCCTACTATCCAGTAAGCAGTTTATTAAATTAAAAAGTAACGGTTTGGAAACTTTCATCAGTGTCAAGCCATGAGGAGTCATAGTGCTCTCAAAATTGCAAAGGTCTTTGGGGAACCCCTTTATGGGGCAAATTGTATCCATGGTATTGTAAGTTATTCGCCTGTAAGCAGAAGTCATATTCAAAGCAGTGAGCCACCCCTCCCCCAGCCATCCAAAACACATTTTAGTTGCAACTGCAAGTATGCGGGAAAAAGCGTTGGGCGAGGCAGAGACCTGAGAGCAAGGATTTACCTTGTGCGGCTCAGTATTTGCTGAAGTATCTACGGAAGTTACCAATTTAATGACATTACAATGAAATCTTAACAATCGTGCATTTAAAGAGTGCTCAAAGATCAAGATTTTAGATTTTAAATTGCAACATGTTCATTTCGTTGTGTTGTGGAATGAACACATGTAAGCCTTCAGAGCCAGCTTCAGGGTAGTGCGTCCGGCGCACCCCGCACCAGGCGCTGACCTTGGGGGTGGGGGCTCTGTGAATAAAAAATAACTTATGGGTATTAATGCACGTGCTGCAGCGTTCCATGTGTGGCCAGTTTTCAGTCAGCGATAAAAATGTGAAGATAGCTCTAGTGACTAATGCTCCTGGTGGAGTGAGATTCAGTTGTTGTTTGTTGCAGTTTTGACTCATCCTAAAGTAGCGCTGATGGTTAATATGTCTGCTGAAAGAAAATGTAACATGTATACAACAGAATGGAATGTAAGTGAAGTACGAGTAGCTCTATAAAAAATAACATATATGCTACAGAGGGGCTATGGAGAGATGAGGAGGCTGTGGGAGGGTGGTAATGGGTGTTTTCATGGACAAGGTCATGGGGAGACACCAAAAAAAGTTCCACCTAGCACCACCAGTGCTAAAGCTGGCCATGTAAAATTCCAATAGATTAATTCTAGCGAGATAAGATGGCAGCCGTGATTCTCTAATGGGCGAAGGCTTTCTCTCCCCTCGCGGCTCCAGTTTGGTGTTTGTGCCCCCAACAGAAGTGGATTATGCGGGAGGCGAGCAACAATTTAATAGGGGGCATTTTAACCGCAGTTTTTCGCAGCTGTACTTTCCATAACTGGCCCGCAAGCCATGTCGGCCGTGTGAGCTGCTACGGCCGCAACGGTGGCAACGGCAGCTTTTTGGAATTATATTTTGTTTTTTCTCTCAACCTCGACCCGACCAGTAGGAGTTAATGGCCCCAAAGACTGCACGCGCCAGCCGGTCGAAGCCCGGAATGCAGGACCGCCTGCCCCCGTCTCGGGGGGTTGTCTCCAGGAGTGGAAGTGCCGGCAAAGTTGGGAGGCAAGCAGCTCTAAGAGCCCACGGGTCCCCAGAGGTCAAACAGCCTGCACCAGGATCCTCGCCGGTACCGGATTGGAGCTGTAAATCAAAAATAGACGTTAATTTTGCTGGAGAACATGGAGGTGGGCTGACTATACCCCTAATGTTCAAAACCCCTCAAAGTACAGCTCTTCAAGGGGGTGGTATGCCCACAGAGACTTCTAACTTCGAATGCCCCCGGGACCCGGTGGCAGTGGTGGCTGAGGTGGGTGACTGTGGCAGTGAACCAGCGCCTCTTGTACCCTTTACATATAATAGAACGTCGCTCTAGGCTGATGTTGTTGCTGATGGCAATGGGCCCTTGGATACAAGTAATTTTGCTGGGGGTCTTTCCCTGGCATCTTTTAACCTTTCAGCTCCTAGCTCTAGTGGTGAAGGCCAGTCAATATTGGTCGAGGGCAGAAGCTGCCAGCTGCCACAGGGCCCCGTCCCCCCGGGTAATGCTATGCTTGCTCAAGATCCTGAGATAGCGCATTGTGATCGGGCAGACGTAATACATCCTTTGGTAGGTGTAGACTCGCGGGCCCCTGTTTGTACTCTTGGGACCACTCGCAACTCCCGGCAGGGAAAGGAGGATTCTCTTGTTTTAGGCAAAGCTGGGGAGAATTTCTATTCCCTTTTGGACCAATCCAGGGATTCAGATGATGCCAGTACTAGCTCCTTAACAGACTCAGAGACTTATAGTAGTTCCACTGCCCCCTGAACTCCTACCTGCATGCTGCGGTGTACCGCACTTAAATTTCATGAAGGGCGAGCCGAGGTGACTAACTTGGACAAGCTTATGGAGCCTAATGAGAGAAGGAAAAAAAAAGAAAAATACATGTGGGGTGACCACAATGTCGTGGGATTATTCAGGTACTCAACAATTGCAGCACAGCCTGGGCATTTTCTCTGTGGCTCCAGCAGGCACCGGGATTGATGTTGCGAGTGCAGGGGCTCCTCTCCCTTCTCTGTACATTATTTTCCAAACCATTATGGCACAACATAAACACACTCAAGGTGATAGCAAGAAGGCTAGGGTGGCCACGAAGAAATTGCAAGTAGCAGTTGACAAGATTGTATAGACTTCCTCATAAATAGGGGAGCAGATTGCTACAATAGAGTCTCAGGCCACTATGTTAGAAACAGAACTGGGGGCGGTGGTACAACAAACTGCCATGCATGATACTCAACTCTCCCAAAAATAAGTGGAAAATAGAGGATTTTGAAAATCGGCAATGCCGCAGCAATTTGCGCTTGTTGGGGATACAAGCAGGAGTAGAAGGGCAGGACCCAAGGGCCTTCATTGTTAGGTTACTTAACGTAGCATTCCCGGACCAAGTTGGATGGGGTTGGAAGAAAGAGATACGAAGAGCCCATTGGTTCCCATTGTACCTGAAGAAGCAACAACTGGCAGGAGCAACTGGGGCAAAGCAACAACAGCCCAGGGCCTTTATTGTTTAATTTGGTAACTACTTGCTACGGCAAACATTTTTGAGAAAGCCGGTCCCGTTTCTAAGATTAGCTGTGAGGGTTGCACTTTTTATTCTCGCCAGGATTTCTCTCATGCTACAGTAGAAAGACCTTGGTGTCTGAGACAATTGATTAGCTCCTTTCAGGCGAAGGGGGCCGAAGCTTATTTACTGTCTCCTGCTCGCCTTAAGACAATACATAAAGGCGCGATTCATATGTTATCGTCCAAGATCAAGGCTAAGGAGTATTTGCAATCCCTGACTTAACTGATTTCAAGAGGCTACGATAGAGTCTCGGGCCAATATGTTAGAAACCGAATTGGGGGCGGTGGTACAACAAACTACCATGTATGATACTCAATTCTCCCAAAAATAAGTGGAAAATAGAGGATTTTGAAAATCAGCAATGCCGCAGCAATTTGCGCTTGCTGGGGATACAAGAAGGAGTAGAAGGGCAGGACCCAAGGGCCTTCACAGTTAGACTACTTAACGCAGCATTCCCGTACCAAGTTGGATGGGATTGGGAGAAAGAGATACAAAGAGCCCATCGGTTCCCATTGTACCTGAAGAAGCAACAACTGGCAAATGCAACTGGGCAAAGCAACAACAGCCCAGGGCCTTTATTGTTTAATTTGCTAACTACTTGCTACGTCAAACAATTTTTGAGAAAGCCTGTACCGATTCTAATATTAGCTGTGAGGTTTGCACTTTTTATTCTCGCCCGGATTTCTGTCATGCTACAGTAGAAAGACCTTGGTGTCTGAGACAATTGATTAGCCCCTTACAGGAGAAGGGGGCCGAAGCTTATTTACTGCCTCCTGCTCACCTTAATACAATACATAAAGGTGTGATTCATATGTTCTCGTCCAAGATCAAGGCTAAGGAGTATTTGCAAACCCTGACTTAACTGATTTCAAGAGGCTAAATAACAAAAATGGACTGGGGAAGGTGGAGAAGAGGGGGGGTGGGGAAAAAACTAACAAAAAAAATGCCCTATATGATATTGGTTCCGTGGCTTAATAGCAAGGTGTTTTTTTCTCTGGTGGTTGTTTTCTTTTGGGGGGGGCTATTTTGGGGTATTTTTCCTTTTAGGGGGCTACATTGCTATTTTACTTGGTTTGATATCAAGGTGCTGCTGCTTGGAGCCCCCGAGGGGAAGTGTCTTGTTCATCTTGCAGACCTTCAGTCTGGCTGTCTCATTTGGTAGGGTGTGGGGGGATGAGGTGTCTCTCGGTTTTGGGGGTTGGTAGCCGGGGGGTGGGGTTGGGCAGGCTGGTGTAGCGATAAAGTAAGGAAGATGTATAGAAAGATGCACAGTAAGGTATTGATGAGATTTTTGCATGTACAATTAGGTTTGGCTCAATTATGGCTGTTGATAGAGGTTTAAATGGGTCACTCCAATAATCTTCGTATAGCTACATTAAATATATGCGGGTTAAATGATCCTATGAAAAGGCACCTCGTTACCCATGGCTTAAAAACATTAAGGGCAGATGTAATCTGCCTACAAGAGACACGTTATCCCGACTAAAAAATATTTGTTGGACTTTCCTGGCCTCCAATTACTGGCTTACACCACTTAAGGAACCACAACAAAAGGAGTCGCAGTACTGGCATATTGTGATCTCCTTATGGTGGCTAAGAAAAGGGTAGATAATTTGGGCCGCTGGGTGATTTTAGAGTGTATAATGGGGCAATCTAGTTTTACCCTGTGTTCAATCTATGGCTCTAACCTTGATGATCCTGATATTATCAATAACTTGAATTTGGAGCTCGCTGCTTAGCCGTTACCGCTTATTGTCTGTGGTGATCTGAATATTTACATTGAGACTAGTATTCCCTTGCAGAACCAGGATTCATACTCAGGAAGAAAACCGAAGACGTTCCGAGCCCTCCAAACTCTAGTGCAGAGCCATGGTCTTGTGGACGCCTGGCAGCATTGTATTCCCCCTGATCCTGGGTATACCTTTTTTTCTCACCCGCAGAGGAAGTCTGTTCGGTTAGACTATTTTTTTATCAGCCTCGTTGTGTGAAGGGCTTTCTGTCAAAAAGTTTCCCAGAGTCATGTCCGACCATAACCCTTTGGTAACACAATTTCTTGTCCTTCGCAAAGAGTAACATCTTAAATGCTGATCTTTTGATCAGGGATTATTGCTGGACTCTGCTTATGTGTCACAGTTGAAAAAATGGATACCGGAGTTTATGAGCTTTAACAGGGGCACGGTTCCTCCCAGGGTGCTCTGGGATGCCCTAAAACAGCTGTTCATGGGGAAACATTGAGTTATCCCCTAATCCTGGAAAAACAACGCACTTCAGTTATACGTGCGACTCAGATGGAGCTGGCTTTTCTGGAACTGCAGATAGTGGGGCTGACAATTAATAATCTCTCTAGATTAATTTTAGTGAAAGGGCCATGCTCAATCTAAGTTCAGTACTTTCAAACTAATGTTATATGCAGAGAAACAAAACAAACAACGCACATTAATTATATTATTTCTTTACACTACAATTTTCACAGGTGGAGCCGAGAGACGCCAGCGTATTACCAGCGGAGAAAATCATTTTTGTGTATTTTGTTTCAAGATAACATTTTATTTTATTTTCAGAAACTCACAACATTACCAATTAACTCCCACCCAATTTAGAGCAATCAGGACACATGTAGGGACATAGCATGACATGCATCCTTGCATCAATTTTTGATGTGGGGGTGCATTTAGTGATATAAATAGCACAAAGAACCCAAAACATTCCCTAGCATTTGTGAGAAGGTAGCCTCTTTCTAGCCTTGTTACCCCCACTTTTGGCCTGTTTGTGAGTGTATGTCAGGGTGTTTGTCACTGTTTTCACTGTCTCACTGGGATCCTGATAGCCAGGCCTCAGTGCTCATAGTGAAAACACTATGTTTTCAGTATGGTTGTTATGTGTCACTGGGATCCTGCTGGTCAGGACCCCAGTGCTCATAGGTTTGTGGCCTATATGTATGTGTCACTGGGACCCTGTCACACAGGGCCCCAGTGCTCATAGGTGTGCATGTATATGTTCCCTGTGTGGTGCCTAACTGTCTCACTGAGGCTCTGCTAACCAGAACCTCAGTGGTTATGCTCTCTCATTACTTTCAAATTGTCACTGACAGGCTAGTGACCATTTTTACCAATTTACATTGGCTTACTGGAACACCCTTATAATTCCCTAGTATATGGTACTGAGGTACCCAGGGTATTGGGGTTCCAGGAGATCCCTATGGGCTGCAGCATTTCTTTTGCCACCCATAGGGAGCTCTGACAATTCTTACACAGGCCTGCCACTGCAGCCTGAGTGAAATAACGTCCACGTTATTTCACAGCCATTTTACACTGCACTTAAGTAACTTATAAGTCACCTATATGTCTAACCTTTACCTGGTAAAGGTTAGGTGCAAAGTTACTTAGTGTGAGGGCACCCTGGCACTAGCCAAGGTGCCCCCACATTGTTCAGAGCCAATTCACTGAACTTTGTGAGTGCGGGGACACCATTACACGCGTGCACTACATATAGGTCACTACCTATATGTAGCTTCACCATGGTAACTCCGAATATGGCCATGTAACATGTCTATGATCATGGAATTGCCCCCTCTATGCCATCCTGGCATTGTTGGTACAATTCCATGATCCCAGTGGTCTGTAGCACAGACCCTGGTACTGCCAGACTGCCCTTCCTGGGGTTTCTCTGCAGCTGCTGCTGCTGCCAACCCCTCAGACAGGCATCTGCCCTCCTGGGGTCCAGCCAGGCCTGGCCCAGGATGGCAGAACAAAGAACTTCCTCTGAGAGAGGGTGTGACACCCTCTACCTTTGGAAAATGGTGTGAAGGCAGGGGAGGAGTAGCCTCCCCCAGCCTCTGGAAATGCTTTGTTGGGCACAGAGGTGCCCAATTCTGCATAAGCCAGTCTACACCGGTTCAGGGACCCCTTAGCCCCTGCTCTGGCGCGAAACTGGACAAAGGAAAGGGGAGTGACCACTCCCCTGACCTGCACCTCCCCTGGGAGGTGTCCAGAGCTCCTCCAGTGTGCTCCAGACCTCTGCCATCTTGGAAACAGAGGTGCTGCTGGCACACTAGACTGCTCTGAGTGGCCAGTGCCACCAGGTGACGTCAGAGACTCCTTGTGATAGGCTCCTTCAGGTGTTAGTAGCCTTTCCTCTCTCCTAGGTAGCCAAACCCTCTTTTCTGGCTATTTAGGGTCTCTGTCTCTGGGGAAACTTTAGATAACGAATGCATGAGCTCAGCCGAGTTCCTCTGCATCTCCCTCTTCACCTTCTGATAAGGAATCGACCGCTGACCGCGCTGGAAGCCTGCAAACCTGCAACATAGTAGCAAAGACGACTACTGCAACTCTGTAACGCTGATCCTGCCGCCTTCTCGACTGTTTTCCTGCTTGTGCATGCTGTGGGGGTAGTCTGCCTCCTCTCTGCACCAGAAGCTCCGAAGAAATCTCCCGTGGGTCGACGGAATCTTCCCCCTGCAACCGCAGGCACCAAAAAGCTGCATTACCGGTCCCTTGGGTCTCCTCTCAGCACGACGAGCGAGGTCCCTCGAATCCAGTGACGCTGTCCAAGTGACCCCCACAGTCCAGTGACTCTTCAGCCCAAGTTTGGTGGAGGTAAGTCCTTGCCTCACCTCGCTGGGCTGCATTGCTGGGAACCGCGACTTTGCAAGCTTCTCCGGCCCCTGTGCACTTCCGGTGGAAATCCTGTGTGCACAGCCAAGCCTGGGTCCACGGCACTCTAACCTGCATTGCACGACTTTCTAAGTTGGTCTCCGGCGACGTGGGACTCCTTTGTGCAACTTCGGCGAGCACCGTTTCACGCATCCTCGTAGTGCCTGTTTCTGGCACTTCTCCGGGTGCTACCTGCTTCAGTGAGGGCTCCTTGTCTTGCTCGACGTCTCCTCTCTCTGCAGGTCCAATTTGCGACCTCCTGGTCCCTCCTGGGCCCCAGCAGCGTCCAAAAACGCCAAACGCACGATTTGCGTGTAGCAAGGCTTGTTGGCGTCCATCCGGCGGGAAAACACTTCTGCACGACTTTCCAAGGCGTGGGGGATCCATCCTCCAAAGGGGAAGTCTCTAGCCCTTGTCGTTCCTGCAGTATTCACAGTTCTTCAGCCTAGTAAGAGCTTCTTTGCACCAACCGCTGGCATTTCTTGGGCATCTGCCCATCTCCGAGCTGCTTGTGACTTTTGGACTTGGTCCCCTTGCTCCACAGGTACCTTCAGACAGGAATCCATCGTTGTTGCATTGCTGATTTGTGTTTTCCTTGCATTCTCCCTCTAACACGACTATTTTGTCCTTAGGGGAACTTTAGTGCACTTTGCACTCACTTTTCAGGGTCTTGGGGAGGGTTATTTTTCTAACTCTCACTATTTTCTAATAGTCCCAGCGACCCTCTACAAGGTCACATAGGTTTGGGGTCCATTCGTGATTCGCATTCCACTTCTGGAGTATATGGTTTGTGTTGCCCCTATCCCTATGTTTCCCCATTGCATCCTATTGTAACTATACATTGTTTGCACTGTTTTCTAAGACTATACTGCATATTTTTGCTATTGTGTATATATATCTTGTGTATATTTCCTATCCTCTTACTGAGGGTACACTCTAAGATACTTTGGCATATTGTCATAAAAATAAAGTACCTTTATTTTTAGTATAACTGTGTATTGTGTTTTCTTATGATATTGTGCATATGACACTAAGTGGTACTGTAGTAGCTTCACACGTCTCCTAGTTCAGCCTAAGCTGCTCTGCTAAGCTACCATTATCTATCAGCCTAAGCTGCTAGACACCCTATACACTAATAAGGGATAACTGGGCCTGGTGCAAGGTGCAAGTACCCCTTGGTACTCACTACAAGCCAGTCCAGCCTCCTACATTGGTTGTGCAGTGGTGGGATAAGTGCTTGAGACTACTTACCACTCTTGTCATTGTACTTTTCATAAGAGAAAAATATACAAAACAAGGTCAGTGTATATACACATAGCCAAAAAGTTTTGCATTTCCTCTTTTCACTCTTTTCTAAGTGCTGAAAAGTACTTCTAAACTTTCAAAAAGTTCTTAAAAGTTAAAAAAGTTTTTTCTGTCTTTCCAAAAAGTTCTGAATTTTTTTTTTCTCTTTTGTCTATCACTTTAACTCTCTCTAAAAATGTCTGGCACAGGCCAAAAAGTTGAACTGTCCAAACTTGCATATGATCACCTTAGCTGGAAAGGAGCAAGGAGTCTCTGCATAGAGAGAGGTTTGAGTGTAGGGAAGAATCCTTCCTTAGAACTGTTAATTAATATGCTTAGAGTACAGGATAAGGCCATAAGTGCCCAATCTGTAGAAAAAGTAGCTAATGGTTCTCAATCTGATCCAGGGACTCCCCCAGGAAAAGGTTCAGGAAAGAAACTTCTCAGCCTGCCCATTACTAGACAGTCTAGCATAGTTGGTACAGAGGTTGAATCACATCATACTGATGATGTGCTCTCACATTATACTGGTAGCCAAGCTGTTAGGGTGCCCTCTGTAAGGGACAGGTCTCCTTCTGTTCATTCCCATCACACCTCTGTATCTAGAAATGTCCCTCCCACCCACCCTGATGACAGATTGTTGGAAAGGGAGCTCAATAGATTGAGAGTGGAGCAAACCAGACTGAAGCTCAAGAAGCAACAGCTGGATTTGGATAGACAGTCTTTAGAAATAGAGAGGGAAAGACAGAAAATGGGTTTAGATACCCATGGTGGCAGCAGCAGTATTCCCCATAGTCATCCTGCAAAAGAGCATGATTCCAGGAATCTGCATAAGATAGTTCCCCCTTACAAGGAGGGGGATGACATTAACAAGTGGTTTGCTGCACTTGAGAGGGCCTGTGCTGTACAGGATGTCCCTCAAAAGCAGTGGGCTGCTATCCTATGGCTATCATTTACTGGAAAAGGTAGGGATAGGCTCCTTACTGTAAAAGAAAATGATGCTAATAATTTCCAAGTTCTTAAGAATGCACTCCTGGATGGTTATGGCTTAACCACTGAACAGTACAGGATAAAGTTCAGAGAGACCAAAAAGGAGTCTTCACAAGACTGGGTTGATTTCATTGACCAGGCAGTGAAGGCCTTGGAGGGGTGGTTACATGGCAGTAAAGTTACTGATTATGAAAGCCTGTATAACACAATCCTGAGAGAGCATATACTTAATAATTGTGTGTCTGATTTGTTGCACCAGTACCTGGTAGACTCTGATCTGACCTCTCCCCAAGAATTGGGAAAGAAGGCAGACAAATGGGTCAGAACAAGGGTGAACAGAAAAGTTCATACAGGGGGTGACAAAGATGGCAATAAGAAGAAAGATGGTGAAAAATCTCAAGATAAGCATGGGGATAAGGGTAAAACCAAAGATCCCACTTCAAATCTTAAACACTCTTCAGAGGGTGGGGATAAAACAAATTCTTCCTCTTCTTCCCAACCTGCACACATTAAAAAGCCTTGGTGCTTTGTGTGTAAAAACAGAGGCCATAGGCCAGGGGATAAGTCCTGTCCAGGTAAACCCCCTGAGCCTACCACCACTAATACATCAAGCTCTAGTGCTCCTAGCAGTAGTGGTACTAGTGGTGGGACTGCTGGCAACAGTCAAGCAAAGGGTGTAGTTGGGTTCACTTATGGGTCCATAGTGGAAACTGATGTCATCAGTCCCAAGACAGTTTCTGTCACACCTAGTGGCATTGGCCTTGCCACACTGGCTGCTTGTCCCCTTACAATGGATAAGTACAGGCAGACAGTTTCAATAAATGGTGTTGAGGCCTTGGCCTACAGGGACACAGGTGCCAGTTTCACTTTGGTGACTAACAACCTAGTGCACCCTGATCAACACATCATTGGACAACAGTATAAGATTATTGATGTCCATAACTCCACTAAGTTTCTTCCCTTAGCTATAATTCAGTTTAGTTGGGGTGGAGTTACTGGCCCTAAGCAGGTGGTGGTATCACCTAGCTTACCTGTAGACTGTCTCTTAGGTAATGACCTAGAGGCCTCAGGTTGGGCTGATGTAGAGTTTTATGCCCATGCAGCCATGCTGGGCATCCCTGAGGAATTGTTCCCTCTCATTTCAAGTGAAATGAAAAAGCAAAGGAGAGAAGGCCTCAAAACTCAGGATCCCTCTCCATCAACAGGTAAAAAGGGTATCACAGTATCCCCTAACCACCCTACCATTCAGGATACTATTCCTGCGGTGGGAGAAACCTCTCCTGGGGTGGCACCTGTTCCAAGGGAATCATCAGCTGGCATAGCTGGACTCCCTGAGGTAGAAGTACCTCTCTGTGGGATAACTAACATTGGTGACAAAAAGAGCACCATTTTAGTTAACATGGAGCATCCCTCCAACCCTCCCAGAGAAACTTTAGTGCAGAAACCCTGTACTGCCTCACAACACTTAGGACAGCATCCCTGCCCTAGTGTGGAGCTCATAGGACAGCATCCCTGCCCTGCTCCAACTCAAGAGAAACAGCATCCCTGTTCTCTCTTCCAGCCAAATGGACAAAGTTTTTGTCCAGCTATGGCTTTACTGAGACAGCATCCCTGTCTGGCATTTCCATCATTACAAATAGGTTCAGTGGATAATTCCCACTGCTCTAAACTAAAACTTACTGATAGAAACTCTGAAAATACATCTTCACATTGTTGGTTAGCTAAAAAACTTCAAACAGGGTGGTTTACATCCCCACAGGGAAGTAACCATATAGTGGATGATAAAGGGAGTAACCAGTCTATTGCAGAGCTACTCTCTACTTATCACCACTTAGACAATAAAGTCTCAACTGGCCAAGGTTAGCCTTATTGTCCTTCGTTTGGGGGGGGGTTGTGTGAGAAGGTAGCCTCTTTCTAGCCTTGTTACCCCCACTTTTGGCCTGTTTGTGAGTGTATGTCAGGGTGTTTGTCACTGTTTTCACTGTCTCACTGGGATCCTGATAGCCAGGCCTCAGTGCTCATAGTGAAAACACTATGTTTTCAGTATGGTTGTTATGTGTCACTGGGATCCTGCTGGTCAGGACCCCAGTGCTCATAGGTTTGTGGCCTATATGTATGTGTCACTGGGACCCTGTCACACAGGGCCCCAGTGCTCATAGGTGTGCATGTATATGTTCCCTGTGTGGTGCCTAACTGTCTCACTGAGGCTCTGCTAACCAGAACCTCAGTGGTTATGCTCTCTCATTACTTTCAAATTGTCACTGACAGGCTAGTGACCATTTTTACCAATTTACATTGGCTTACTGGAACACCCTTATAATTCCCTAGTATATGGTACTGAGGTACCCAGGGTATTGGGGTTCCAGGAGATCCCTATGGGCTGCAGCATTTCTTTTGCCACCCATAGGGAGCTCTGACAATTCTTACACAGGCCTGCCACTGCAGCCTGAGTGAAATAACGTCCACGTTATTTCACAGCCATTTTACACTGCACTTAAGTAACTTATAAGTCACCTATATGTCTAACCTTTACCTGGTAAAGGTTAGGTGCAAAGTTACTTAGTGTGAGGGCACCCTGGCACTAGCCAAGGTGCCCCCACATTGTTCAGAGCCAATTCACTGAACTTTGTGAGTGCGGGGACACCATTACACGCGTGCACTACATATAGGTCACTACCTATATGTAGCTTCACCATGGTAACTCCGAATATGGCCATGTAACATGTCTATGATCATGGAATTGCCCCCTCTATGCCATCCTGGCATTGTTGGTACAATTCCATGATCCCAGTGGTCTGTAGCACAGACCCTGGTACTGCCAGACTGCCCTTCCTGGGGTTTCTCTGCAGCTGCTGCTGCTGCCAACCCCTCAGACAGGCATCTGCCCTCCTGGGGTCCAGCCAGGCCTGGCCCAGGATGGCAGAACAAAGAACTTCCTCTGAGAGAGGGTGTGACACCCTCTACCTTTGGAAAATGGTGTGAAGGCAGGGGAGGAGTAGCCTCCCCCAGCCTCTGGAAATGCTTTGTTGGGCACAGAGGTGCCCAATTCTGCATAAGCCAGTCTACACCGGTTCAGGGACCCCTTAGCCCCTGCTCTGGCGCGAAACTGGACAAAGGAAAGGGGAGTGACCACTCCCCTGACCTGCACCTCCCCTGGGAGGTGTCCAGAGCTCCTCCAGTGTGCTCCAGACCTCTGCCATCTTGGAAACAGAGGTGCTGCTGGCACACTAGACTGCTCTGAGTGGCCAGTGCCACCAGGTGACGTCAGAGACTCCTTGTGATAGGCTCCTTCAGGTGTTAGTAGCCTTTCCTCTCTCCTAGGTAGCCAAACCCTCTTTTCTGGCTATTTAGGGTCTCTGTCTCTGGGGAAACTTTAGATAACGAATGCATGAGCTCAGCCGAGTTCCTCTGCATCTCCCTCTTCACCTTCTGATAAGGAATCGACCGCTGACCGCGCTGGAAGCCTGCAAACCTGCAACATAGTAGCAAAGACGACTACTGCAACTCTGTAACGCTGATCCTGCCGCCTTCTCGACTGTTTTCCTGCTTGTGCATGCTGTGGGGGTAGTCTGCCTCCTCTCTGCACCAGAAGCTCCGAAGAAATCTCCCGTGGGTCGACGGAATCTTCCCCTGCAACCGCAGGCACCAAAAAGCTGCATTACCGGTCCCTTGGGTCTCCTCTCAGCACGACGAGCGAGGTCCCTCGAATCCAGCGACGCTGTCCAAGTGACCCCCACAGTCCAGTGACTCTTCAGCCCAAGTTTGGTGGAGGTAAGTCCTTGCCTCACCTCGCTGGGCTGCATTGCTGGGAACCGCGACTTTGCAAGCTTCTCCGGCCCCTGTGCACTTCCGGCGGAAATCCTGTGTGCACAGCCAAGCCTGGGTCCACGGCACTCTAACCTGCATTGCACGACTTTCTAAGTTGGTCTCCGGCGACGTGGGACTCCTTTGTGCAACTTCGGCGAGCACCGTTTCACGCATCCTCGTAGTGCCTGTTTCTGGCACTTCTCCGGGTGCTACCTGCTTCAGTGAGGGCTCCTTGTCTTGCTCGACGTCCCCTCTCTCTGCAGGTCCAATTTGCGACCTCCTGGTCCCTCCTGGGCCCCAGCAGCGTCCAAAAACGCCAAACGCACGATTTGCGTGTAGCAAGGCTTGTTGGCGTCCATCCGGCGGGAAAACACTTCTGCACGACTCTCCAAGGCGTGGGGGATCCATCCTCCAAAGGGGAAGTCTCTAGCCCTTGTCGTTCCTGCAGTATTCACAGTTCTTCAGCCTAGTAAGAGCTTCTTTGCACCAACCGCTGGCATTTCTTGGGCATCTGCCCATCTCCGAGCTGCTTGTGACTTTTGGACTTGGTCCCCTTGCTCCACAGGTACCTTCAGACAGGAATCCATCGTTGTTGCATTGCTGATTTGTGTTTTCCTTGCATTCTCCCTCTAACACGACTATTTTGTCCTTAGGGGAACTTTAGTGCACTTTGCACTCACTTTTCAGGGTCTTGGGGAGGGTTATTTTTCTAACTCTCACTATTTTCTAATAGTCCCAGCGACCCTCTACAAGGTCACATAGGTTTGGGGTCCATTCGTGATTCGCATTCCACTTCTGGAGTATATGGTTGGTGTTGCCCCTATCCCTATGTTTCCCCATTGCATCCTATTGTAACTATACATTGTTTGCACTGTTTTCTAAGACTATACTGCATATTTTTGCTATTGTGTATATATATCTTGTGTATATTTCCTATCCTCTTACTGAGGGTACACTCTAAGATACTTTGGCATATTGTCATAAAAATAAAGTACCTTTATTTTTAGTATAACTGTGTATTGTGTTTTCTTATGATATTGTGCATATGACACTAAGTGGTACTGTAGTAGCTTCACACGTCTCCTAGTTCAGCCTAAGCTGCTCTGCTAAGCTACCATTATCTATCAGCCTAAGCTGCTAGACACCCTATACACTAATAAGGGATAACTGGGCCTGGTGCAAGGTGCAAGTACCCCTTGGTACTCACTACAAGCCAGTCCAGCCTCCTACAGCATTCTGTTGTTTCCATGCCTTAGCTTTAAATTTGTACAGCAAATAGCACTTTTAACACCAATGGCATGCAATTACATGAAGTGGGGTAAATGCGTAATTTTGGGAACTTTGCGTAATACGTATAACTCGAAAGAGCCAAATTTACACAATTTATGCCAGCGTAATTTTGATTTTGCCCTGGCCTAGGAATTGTTGAGGCCATTCAAGCAGAAGAGAAATGGCCCAAGGTTCATGAACAAGGCACCAACAATGACATGTATTTTATGTGCTGTATAAAGGGAAAGCTGTGTTTGAAGCAAAGAAAAAAAATAATAACTTTGCATGCAATAAAACCATATATACGGCTAAGTGTTAACAGTAGGTGTTTTTTTAATTCTTCAAATAACCTATAAGCTCTTTGCTATCAATTTTGCAGCAGACGCAGTGGCATCTGGCCTAGAGAGTTGGGAAAGCTTTTTGCCCCACAGGTATAAATATTTTCTTTTTTACAACCAAGCAAAGGGTTAGGAGACTTTTTATCCTTACAAGAAGCCCCAGGATAAGCTTATTTTGAATTTGCAAACACAATCACTGTTGGAGCCAACTGCTCCCAAAACTGCATGGCAGTTTAGCTTCCATTATGAGTGCCTCCTTAAATTGCAGCCCCTGCACAAATGCTTGTTTGCAAAGGGGTTGCAAGTACAAGTGTTGCGATCAAGGTCACACTCTGTAGGTTAGTTTTTCAGGTCAAACCTGCCAATATCCAACAGGTGAAAAAGGGATGGTAAATATTAGACATACAGATTCTGATGTGAAACTGGGATTTAACACATGCCTCTCCAGCAATTGCAGAGCACTTGTCTATTTCTGGGTGAAGGCTGCATGCAAAGACTGATACAAGCCAAAATTCCGGTTTGCGCATATTTATTTTATGTATTGCTTTTTATAGTGCACTGTAAAAATGTAATTATGCAAAGGTATAATACGTGCAGTGGGGCATTGAAGCAACTGACTGGGACAATGATTAGAGGAGGGCAGACCACTAGGTAGCAACTGATAGTTTGGATTAACCTGGCATTACTGAGTAGAATTCTACATGGAATTCACACTTCTTGGGGACCTTGTCAACTATAAGGGATCTGACAAAAGCGTGATCATGGGGGAAATGTTCATTTAAATATCTGGAATCCTAGTCACGTCACAAATAATGTGCTCAGATGTTGGCATGTTTCCTGTCTGAGTCAAGGTCAGAATGTGGGTAAGATATGTTTGAGGAAGCTCACGATATTCTAGATTTCTTATCTGGGTTTGATTCCATTAGAAAGAGATGGAATTTCTTTTTATGAATAAATACAGCTAATGAACCATCAATTTAAGATATTAGCCTACTTACAAACTGATGTAAAATGATTTAGATCTATGCTATGCAAAAACATCCTTTCACATCCTGGAAGGGATCCTTCTTTGGCTAGATAAAGACCTATGGTCTCTTTCTGGGGGCCAAAGGCATTGCAAGAATAGCGCTGAAACCTCTAAGCAGGCACACATACTATTAAGGGGTTGCTCCACCAGCTGTGAGAGTCTACTACTGGGCCTCCCGGATCTTGCCAATAAATGGATGGATTTACACACTATGAGATGACACCTCAGTTAATCTGGAAACACTGATGATGGTAAATCCATGCTGCATTTACTAAATTGATGGTGGCAAGGGAAAAAATATTAATAGCATAGAGAGCAACTGTGAAAAGTGTAGTAGTGTACAGTGAAGTGCAGTCCAGTGGAATGACATGCAGTAGAATAGAGTACAATAAAGTGGTGTAGAACGTAATGGCGTATAGTGGCATTGCATACCATGGAAGAGAATATAGTGGAGTGGTATAGAGTGGAGAGAGTTAGACTGTTGTGACATAGAGTGGAAAAACACAGAGTGGAGTGGCATAGAGTGGAGTAACATATAGTGGAGTGGCATATAATAGAATAGCGTAGACTAGAGTGGGTCAAGTGGAATCGCATAGAATGTAGCAGCATAGAGTGGAATAGTGTGGAGTGGCGTAGAGTGGGAGTGGCATACAGTGGAATGGCACTGACTGGAGTGAGGTACAGTGAAGTCGAATAGAGTGAAATAGTGCACACTGAAGTGGCGTTAAGTAGAATGAACTACAGTGGAGTATAGTGTAGAGGTTTAGACTGGAGCGGCATGCAGAGGAGCGGTATAAAGTAGAATAGGATACAGTGTAGTGGGCTTGCTTAGAGTGAAGTAGCGTAGAGTAGAGGGGTGTGTACTGAAGGGGCATATGTATACTCTGTTTGCGCCGAATGTGCGTCAAAAATGTTGACGCACATTAAGCGCAATCTGTGCACCATATTTAAACTTTGACGCCCGAGCCCGCGGACGTCAAAATTCCTCCGTGTGCGTAATTTTTGGGATGCCGGAAACTGCCTTGCGTTAATGAAATGCAAGGTAGGCGTTCCCGCCCAAAAAATGACTTTAAGGCCTGTGCGCCTTATTTATACTCCTGCATCATTTTGACGCACAGGAGGGGGCGGGCCTTAAAAAACAGCACACAGCCTGATGTGCGTCATTTTTTAACGCCTGGGTCAGGGCAGGCGTCAAGGGACCTGTGGGCTCACTTCCATGGTCTCTGACCATGGAAGGTGTCCAGAGGTGCCCTTTCCTGCCCCCAGGGACACCCCCTGCCACCCTCGCCCACCCCTGGAGGACACCCATGGATGGGGGACCCATAAGTACAGGTAAGTTGAAGTAAGTATTTTTTTATTTTTTTTAAAAGTGTCATAGGGGGGCCTAACTTGGGCCCCCCTACATGCCACTCTGCCCAATGGCCATGTCCAGGGGACAGAAGTCCCCTGGACATGGCCATTGGGCAAGGGGGCATGACTCCTGTCTTTGCTAAGACAGGAGTCATTTCAATGGGTGTTGTGCATCAAAAAATGGTGCAAGTCCGGTTTGAGGCATGAATTTTGCCTCAAATGTGACTTGCACCATTTTTTGACGCACAACCCTCATTATCCCCTGCGCCGGCGTTGCCTGGTTTGAGTCATTTTTTTTACTCTGACCAATCCGCAGCACCGGCTAACGTCATTCCTTAAATAAGGCACCCACATGGTGCGTAGGAATGGCGTTAGCTGGCGGTACAATTTTTGACACAAACCAGCGTCGGCACTGGTTTGCGTCAAAAAGTATAAATATGGCGCGAAGTGTCAGAAAATGGAGTGACTCTGAGTGTAATAGCAACACAAAAGGATGATGGATAGAGTGCTGAATAATGCAAACACACACCCCCAGTCACAGATCTGGGTTTAATTAATCATTCTTTTTGCTCACCATGCCACCCCAGTTTGGACCCAGGCATTGGCCAATCAGTCTTGATCCTGTTCCTCATGGGAACGTCCAGCCCGAACTGCCAAGCCAGGTCCTCCTTGGACCGGAAACAAGTATCCTGGGACCGGTTTCCGGGTATCACCTTTCATCTGCCAGGCTAGCTTGAATCCAGTGGCACAGTGAGCTCGGGACCCACGTCTGCTCCCCATGCCACTGGAATCAAGCTAGCCTGGCTGATGAAGGGTTATACTCTGAAACCTGTAAATATATGTACCTGCGTTGTAAAGGCATGAATGGTAAATGTTTTGTTGTAAAGTTATTGAGTGGTAAAGGCAACATTGTAAAGACTATTTCCTATCTATCCATATTGTCTAAAAGAGCAATTACATAATGCATATTATTATGTATATAAATCCAAAGTGATGCCTCTAAATTATTTGCCAAAAATCATAAAACCAGTTTGCATTGTATCAAAGCATAGTGCACCATCATTCTTTAATTGCAGTTAAGTATCAAAACAGCAATAGTGAAGTAGTCTGGGATTCGCAATTGACCCAAGTAGCTCTTACCAATATGATTTTATTTGAATAAATAGAGAAAACATTAATCTGCATGAAAAATGTTTGAATAAACACGGGGTTATGCAGCATTTCCTTTGAAATTTCTTACCTTTCTGCTTTTAGTTTGTTTCTGGTAAGAGTGTTTTTAAATGCTAGGGTGTGTTTTTTAAGACTGTAGTACCGCCTCTTGTCTACAAGGGCAGAGCTGAGAAATACTTTAAACACACTTGATGAAACAAAGGTACCCACAAGACAGTTTTTTTAAAAGTTGTAAAAATTGACTCAGATTTTCCTGAGGCCACTTTTCATCATTTAGAAAACATTGCCTTGTGGGGACCTGAGTTCAGGTCCTGTGAGAAAGAGTCTTTTTTGACATGGTAGCCCCCCACTTTTTTGCCAGAAAATGATGTGTTTTCAAACTGTAAGTGCCCTGGCCCCTGATAAAAAGGTTCCCAGGGCTATATCTCTTTCTCCAAAAGTGTACTATATATTGGCACTTCATTGTAAACCCCTGGTAAATGGTACTCCTGATACCTAGGGCATGGGTACTGAAGAGGGCTCCCCAGAGCTGCAGCACAATTTATGCCATTCTGAGAGGCTCCACACAGCCTTCTGCAGACTGCCTTTGCAAGTGCATGGTAAGGTGTATTTAAAAGTTTAAAACTCAACATGACACTCACCAAGAGTCCACTAACACTACATGCAGTATAGATAAGTCACCCCTCTGGTAGGCCTTGAAGCCCTAAATCAGGGTGCACTATAATTCATGTGAGGGCATATGTTTGCATGAGCAATTCTGCCCCTACTGTGTCTTTACACAAACTTAAGACACAGTTAATGTACAGGGGAGCCTTAGCAAATATATGTGCTGGACACTAGTCATTATGAGTTCCCCAGCTGCATGATGGCCTCTCTGAATAATGGGATGTTTGGTATCAAACAACTCCGAATAATAAACCCACACTGATGCCAGGTTGGATTTATTATAACAAGTACTCTGAGGGTACCTTAGAGGTGCCCCCTGCAAAACCTACTAGCCCTGGCATGTTGCTGACTGGCTTTTACCAGCCTAACACCACCAGGCATAAATCTGGACTCCTGGTGTGGGAGCCACTGCTCTCATGAGCCAGAACACCAAACCTTTTCTGGGTGGAGGTCTTACACCTCCTTCCCCAGGCAGGCAATAGGCCCGGCGGTCACCTTCAAAGGCTTTACCGCTTTTGAAATCTGACCTCTGACTCTGCTGCTAGCAGAAGATGGCCACCCAATGGTTCCCCCCCACTTTGAGAGTGAAAACCAGTGGGAAAAATTATTCAGAGTAGAAGGAGTGGCTCCCCCTCCACGTGCACCACCCCCTCAGGTGTGGCATGCGATATGGCCACTCCATTTCAGATTCCTCCATCTTGGATAGCAGGAAAATAGCCTATCAGGTTTAGGGATTAAACCCTTTCCCACAGGAAGTGGTCACATAGTGGGTGTAGCCACCCTAAGGTAGGTGGCCCATTGACCACTACCAAGTACTCCCCTTAATACCCTCTAAATGCAGTATTTAGTGGCCATCCCAATACCAGCAGGTGAGATTCAACCAAAACATGAAGACCAGCAACAAAGAAGACTCAAGTCGTGAGAATTAAACTCCTGCTGCAAGCAGAAATATGCACCAAGCCCTGCCTGCTGCACAGAGGACTAGGCAATCGCTGCTGAGAGGTTGACTGGGCATTGGACAGACTCTAAGAAACCCCAGAGGACCTCCAACCTTTTAGAAATTGCCAATAACCTCCCGCCAGCATGAAGGCATCACTCCCTGCACCCAGCAGGGAAGAACCAGATGATTTTGATGATCTTGTTCTTAAAAATGTTATATAAATCTGGAGTATGTTTGTAAATTGCTCTTGAGTTATTCTTTTAAGTGGGTGTCCACATTTATTGATTGTGTGAGAACAATAAAAGCTTAGCACATCTCCTAGATAAGCCTAACTGCTCACCCACACTACCACAAAAACAGAGTATTAAGTGGTCTACTTTTTACCTCTGGAAACCAAGGTGGGGTTGCATGTATTCTCTACACAGTGCACATCATTTTTGTACATGGAGAGCCAGCCTCCTACAGGTCCCCACAGTGCAATCAAGTCCCAACAGCGTCAGTGTGTTATCACATCCAAGTCCCCACAAGGATAGCAACTGTAACACACACACACACACTCATCTATCTATCTATCTATCTATCTATCTATCTATCTATCTATCTATCTATCTATCTATCTATCTATCTATCTATCTATCTATCTCTATCTATGGATCTATACATATATACATCTATATATATTTTCGATGACATTTTTTTTTAAAACTACAATTACAGGGAAGTTACAGTTAGGCTGAAATTTCACATTTACAATACCAAATTACAACTATAACTGATGAATTTCACTGTTTTTGTATGTGTGAAATGGCAGCCTAACTATAACGTCCCTGTAAGTTTTGTTTTTTTTCAGTACATTTCTTAGGCCTTTTTTAAATTCTATTTCCTAACTTGTAGTAGAGCCATTTTAGTTGTGTTTTTGAGCATGTTATTTTTGCAAATAGGCCTGCTGCTTGTGCCCTTTAGCCTAGTTAAATTTCATTTTATTCCATCTTATTCTTTTAGAAATGATCACATTTGTGGTGATGTTTTATTTTCCTCTATCTCCTTTCACTCTGTGTTTTGTTCAAGACAGGGTTGCTGGCACAAATTTGCACATCACATCTTTAATATTTCTCAGAAACAAACTTATTTTTAAATGGGGACACTTTTCTCAGAACACTAACTGTTTTATTATAAAACATCTCTCTGCCCCTTCTATGTTAGGAAGAGGTTCCAGTCAGATGACAGCCACTGCATTCTGTTTGACATCACTAAAGATGCTTGCTGGGATTTCCAGGTCCCTGGCCTATAAGGAGAGGGTGTCTCAATAGACAACAGACTTCTTCACTACTGCCTTACTCATGTATGGGGATGATGTATTCATGGGGGGTCCTGAAAGATGGATTAGGGCTTATTCTGCTGTGCTCTAACATAGAAATTAGTGGCAAAGGAAGGAATCATATATCATGCACAGTGACAATACGGTGGGACTTTTCCTGTGTTTCAGTTTTCACGTCACCATTCTGTTTCTAGTTTGTTTTATCATCCTAATTATTGCAGTCCATGTCTTTTTAACTAGAACGCAGCTGATGTAATAAAACGTATTGAACCATTTTCTGCTTGTCTTTGCATATGTGAGTCGAATGTAACTGGGAGAAAAAGAATAAGATCTGATCCACCACGATTTCCCTGAGAGGTTACGATGTCATGCGCCAGGCTGCCACAAATTACCCCTGCTCTTGGGCGTAGGTGCAGTGCTGCTAGCTGGTGGGAAACGGATTAAGTCAACAATTGTGACATGGTGTGGGATCGAACTCAGTTCTACACAATACAAGTGATGCTGCCACTCAAATCCAGAAGCCTTATAGATACAATGAGAGGCAATGCGACAACTGTAACATCCCTGTAACCTTTGTATTTTTCAGTGAATTTCCATGGTCTTTTTAAATTCTATTTCCTAATCCTATTCTATTTCCTAACTATAACGTCTCTATAAACTTAGGTTTTTAGTGAATTTCTATGCTTTAAAAAAAATATTTTTGCTAACTGTAATCTGCAACTTTTGAAAGTTTGTTTGTGAATGGCTGTATAGGTAGGTGAGTGGGTGCATGAGTACCAGTATAATTCTCTGAGTGGGTTTGTGAGTTGGTTTATAGGTATGCGAGTGGCTGCATGGGCCTCTGAGTGGGTTAGTGAGTGACACTATGGGTGCATACATGGCTATGTAAGTGGGTGTGTGAGTGCTTGTCATGATCTGTTTGTGGGTGTGTGTGTCATTGGTCTGTGAGTGGGTGTGGAAGAGACTGAGTTGGTGTGCGAGTTATTGTACAAATGTCTGTCTGAGACTGTGAGTGGGTGTATTGCTGTCTAAGTGGGTGTGTGAGTGGATGTGTTATTGTCCAAATACATTTTTGAGTAGGTGTATGAGTGTCAAAGGGGGTCTGTTAGTGGGAGCATGAGTGTTTCCTTGGTCTGTGACTGGGTGTGTGACCTTCGGAGTTAGGGTGTGAGTGGGTGCATAAGTGTGTGAGTGGGTCTATGACTTGGTGTGCCAGTCTTGATGCTGTGTAAAATGGTGCATGAGTGACTTAGAAAGTGTGTGAGTGGACGGATGAGTCTGTGTGTTAGTGAGTGAGTGAGTACATTAGTGGGTGAGTGGGTCTGTGAGTGGGTGCATCAGTATTTGAGTTGGTCTGTCAGTACCTCCATCAGTGTGTGTGTAGACCTGTGACTGGGTGCTACAGTGTGTAAGTGGGTCCATAAGCAGGTGTGTACTTTTCCAACTGCAATTGTGAATGGGGGCATGCCTGTGTGAGTGGGTCTCTAAGTGGGTGTATATGTGTTTGGGTGGGTGTGTTATTACAGGTATAAGTGTCTTTTAGGGTTTGTGAGAAGATGGATGGGTGAGTGTTTGAGTGGGTCAGGGAGTGGGTGCATGAGGATGTGCATCGATATATGAGTGGTTCTATATGTTTGAGTGAGTGAGTGTGTATGTGGTGTATGAATGAATGAGTGTATCAGTGTAAACAAGTAACTGAACCAGAATCTGCAACCTGCCAAGAAGAACTGCTTGGCTGCCCAAAGGACTCACCTGACTGCTTTCTGTGAAGGACTGCTGCCTTGCTGTTGCCTGCTGCTTTGCTGCTCTCTGGCTGTGCTGCGAAGTGCTCTCCAAGGGCTTGGATAGAGCTTGCCTCCTGTACCCTGAAGTCTCAGGACCAAAAAGACTTCATCTCTACAAGATGGACTCCTTGTGCGATGAAAATCGTTGCACAGCCTGCCAAAAATGACTCACAGCCTGCATCGCAGTGAAATATTTACTGGGTGCTGAACCGGAGTGACGCAGCCCGACTTCGCAACTAGAAGATCGATGCAGCACCAGCGTAGCAAACGGAAATTTGACACACGGCCCACTGGGATGACGCACAGCCAATCTGGTCCGACGCAGCCCAAATTTGAAAGAGGGCTCGACGCAACGCCGGTCATGCGGTAGAAATGTCCACGCAAAGACCGCTGGATCGACGCGGCACCAGTGACTTCATCCTGTCAGCGCTTGAAATCCATGCATCTTTCCTGTGGCATCCGCAAACCCCGCAACCAGAAGAGGATCCATGTCTGAGCACCAGAAATCGACACACAGCTGTCCCTGCTTGGAGAATAAACGACACATCACCATGAGCAGCCCGAGAAATCGACGCACATCTCCCTGTTTTCCATGCATCTCCTCCTCTGCGGTTCTTTGTGGAGATTTTGAATACAAACTAGGTACTTTGTGCTTGCAAGAGACATTTATTGCTTTTAAGAGACTAAAGACACTTTATATAATTTTTACAGTGATATTCCAAAATATACTTACTGCATTTTAATCATTTCGACCTGCATCTTATCAGATAAATATTATATGTTTTTCTAAAACACTGTGTGGTGCATATTTGTGGTGCTATACTGTGTTATTGCATGATTTATTGCACAAATACTTTACACATTGCCTTATAAGTTAAGCATGACGGCTCAGTGCCATGCTACCAGAGGGTGGGCACAGGATAATTTGTATTGTGTGTGACTTACCCTGACTAGAGGGAAGGTCCTTGCTTGGACAGGGGGTAACCTGACTGCCAACCAAAGTCCCCATTTCTATCATACTGTTTTGTAATCTTCCTCTTTGGACAGAGTATCCATTTCTCATAAACAGGGTCTGATCTGAATGAGGAGTGTGTAGACTTCTTAAGATATTGTACTCTCTTACAAAGCTTACATCTACACCTACATTTTCAATCAAAAATAAACCTGATAATGTTCTAATTTGTGACAATCCTACCTATTGCATTCCTTCCTTGATAAATAACTTTCTATATTAGCCAAAGCGGCATTTACACTCAAACCTTGTGATTTATGGATGGGTACAGCATATGCTAAAGAGAGAGGAAATTGTTGACTTTGGATATATAAAACTTTCACAAGTAATAACCGTACAATACATTGCCCAATGCCTTCACCTCAACTATCTGATCAAATTTTTAAAGCCTTTACCCGTTGCACGATCGACTAAGCCTTCTTCAAAATTTAAGTTACATTGTAAAATAATTCAACAATTTTTGCAGATACATAAATGCTTTTCTAATCCTGCTGTCTTGAATACAGATTTTTCCAAATAAAACTATTTTGCTTTTAGTTTATCTATAAGTAGTATTGTACCGAACTAGTATTCCATTTTATTAGTATCTGAAATTTCCAAAATAGCTTTGTTCACCTATTGCAGTAATTTGTCTTCAAAGATGGAGTTTTGTTGAAGTGTTGGCATTAAACAAATGATAGATTTATGTTCTTCAATAACATTGAACATTATATCAGGTGCTGTAGTGTTAGATGGAAATAGGCTCTTGATAAGCTGAGTTTCCAAAGTATGTTTCCCCTTTATCGTCAGGACTCCCATTCTAATGTATTTTAGTATATCTCCACATTCCTAATCAGATGCTTGGCACATGTTCTTCACTAATTCCTTTTATTAAATATTCAACTAAATGTTGACATTGCCAATACTTTGCAGTGAATTTCTTGTTTCTTGATGCAAAAGTGTTTTAAAAACAGGTTTTCCTTTTACAGGTGTTAGTTGAAGTAAGTGACCACAGACAATTAAATGCTTTCCTCCAAAGGGTACATTAAAGTTAGTTCTTAAAATCTGCTGTATTCTTAGGTGTAAAATACTCTTGATATATCACGGCAAGTGTCACCAGTTAATTTCTGACATTCGAATTTATCGCCACGTTCAACAGATAGCATTAGTAGTCGATGTAGATTAATTTCTTTAACCGCTTCTGTGCCTTGGACGAGATGATCTCGTCCAAGGCTACAGTTCCCCTGTGCCTTGGACGAGATCATCTCGTCCATGGCACAGGGGAACTTGGGGGCGCGCTAGCGCGCCCCCGTGCACCCCCCTCCCCCCCCCAAGTCGGGGATGGAAGGGGAAGACCTTCCCCTTCCACCCCCGAACCCCCCCACCCCCCCCTGTGACGTCAGCGCGCGCGCGCTGATGTGTCACAGGGGCCTCCCTCGTCGCGCTGGAAGCTCTGCTTCCAGCGCGATTGAAAAAGAAATGCAAAAGCATTTCTCTTTCAATCGATGGGAGGCCCGGAGGGGCTTCAAAGGGAAGGAAAAGTATTTCCTTCCCTTTGAAGTCCCTCCGAGGGTTTCAAAAGCCGGATTGCTTGCAATCCGGCTTTTGAAACCCCACTAGACACCAGGGATTTTTTTTTTTTCATCAAAATTGACAAAAGGGAGCGCCCCCTTGGGCAAGGGTCGCTCCCAGGGGGGGCATTTTTTTGAAAAGGCCTTTTCTGCCCCCCCTGGGGGCAGAAACCTCTAGACACCAGGGACCATTTTTTTTTTTTTTTTTCTTTTTTTTTTATTGAGGTGGGGAGCGACCCCTTAGGCAAGGGTCGCTCCCCCTGGGGGAAAATTATATTTTGGCCATTTCTGCCCCCCTTGGGGGCAGATTGGCCTATTTTGATGAGGCCAATCTGCCCCCAAGGGGGATAGAAACCACTAGACATCAGGGATTTTTTTTTATTTTTATTGTTATTGACAAAAGGGAGCGACCCCTTGGGCAAGGGTCGCTCCCAGGGGGGGCATATTTTCAGGAAGGCCTTTTCTGACCCCCCTGGGGGCAGATCGGCCTACTATTAGGCCGATCTGCCCCCAGGGGGGGCAGAAACCTCTAGGCACCAGGGACTTTTTTTTTTTTCTTTTTTTTATGTTTCATTTTTTTTTTTTTGGTGGGGAGCGACCCCTTAGGCAAGGGTCGCTCCCCTTGGGGGAAAATTATATTTTGCCCATTTCTGCCCCCCTTGGGGGCAGATTGGCCTATTTTGATGATGCCAATCTGCCCCCAAGGGGGGTAGAAACCACTAGACACCAGGGAGTTTTTTCTTTGCGTGAATTTCATGCAAAGGGAGCGACCCCTTAGGCAAGGGTCGCTCCCTGGGGGGGAGGGCAATTTATTTTAGGCCATTTCTGCCCCCCCTGGGGGCAGATCGGCCTATTATTAGGCCGATCTGCCCCCAGGGGGGGAAGAAACCTCTAGGCGCCAGGGCAAATGTTTTTTTTGTGTTTTTTTTTTTTGTTGTTTCTTTTTTTTAGAGATGGGGAGCGACCCATCAGGCAAGGGTCGCTCCCTTGGGGGGCAAATTGTATTTAGACCATTTCTGCCCCCCTGGGGGCAGATTGGCAGATTTTAGGTCAATCTGCCCCCAAGGGGGCATAAACCACTAGGCACCGGGGATTTGTTTTTTGGCGCCAATGTCACGCAGGGGGAGCGACCCCGTAGGCAAGGGTCGCTCCCGGGGGGGGTGGGGGTTGGGGGGGCAAATTTATTTTAGGCCATTTCTGCCCCCCGGGGGACAGATCAGCCTATTATTAGCCCGAACTGCCCCCAGGGGGGGCAGAACCCTCTAGACGCCAGGGCAATTTTTTTTTTTGTGTTTTTTTTTTTTTTGTTGTTTCTTTTTTTAGAGATGGGGAGCAACCCATCAGGCAAGGGTCGCTCCCCTGGGGGGGGCAAATTGTATTTAGACCATTTCTGCCCCCCTGGGGCGGCAGATTGGCCAATTTTAGGTCAATCTGCCCCCAAGGGGGCAGAAACCACTAGGCACCGGGGATTTGTTTTTTGGCGCCAATGTCACGCAGGGGGAGCGACCCCGTAGGCAAGGGTCGCTCCCGGGGGGGTGGGGGGGGGTTGGGGGGGCAAATTTATTTTAGGCCATTTCTGCCCCCCCGGGGGACAGATCGGCCTATTATTAGGCTGAACTGCCCCCGGGGGGGCAGAACACTCTAGGTGCCAGGGCAATTTTTTTTTTTGTGTTTTTTTTTTTTTGTGTTTCTTTTTTTAGAGATGGGGAGCGACCCATCAGGCAAGGGTCGCTCCCCTGGGGGGTCAAATTGTATTTAGACCATTTCTGCCCCCCTGGGGGCAGATTGGCAATTGTAGGTCAATCTGCCCCCAAGGGGGCAGAAACCACTAGGCACCGGGGATTTGTTTTTTGGCGCCAATGTCACGCAGAGGGAGCGACCCCGTAGGCAAGGGTCTCTCCCGGGGGGAGGGGGTGGGGGTTGGGGGGGCAAATTTATTTTAGGCCATTTCTGCCCCCCTGGGGGACAGATCGACCTATTATTAGGCCGAACTGCCCCCGGGGGGGCAGAACACTCTAGGCGCCAGGGCAATTTTTTTTTTTGTGTTTTTTTTTTTTGTTGTTTCTTTTTTTAGAGATGGGGAGCGACCCATCAGGCAAGGGTCGCTCCCCTGGGGGGGCAAATTGTATTTAGACCATTTCTGCCCCCCTGGGGGCAGATTGGCCAATTTTAGGTCAATCTGCCCCCAAGGGGGCAGAAACCACTAGGCACCGGGGATTTGTTTTTTGGCGCCAATGTCACGCAGGGGGAGCGACCCCGTAGGCAAGGGTCGCTCCGGGGGGGGGTGGGTGTTGGGGGGGCAAATTTATTTTAGGCCATTTCTGCCCCCCCGGGGGGCAGATCGGCCTATTATTAGGCCGATCTGCCCCCGGGGGGGGGCAGAAACCTCTAGGCACCGGGGATTTGTTTTTTGGTGCCAATGTCACGCAGGGGGAGCGACCCCGTAGGCAAGGGTCGCTCCCGGCGGGGGAGGGTGGGGGATGGGGGGGCAAATTTATTTTAGGGCATTTCTGCCCCCCCCCCTGGGGCCGGCTGAGCTACAGGCCAAACACCACAGGTAGGCACCTTGCAAAAAACACCTCTGTTTTCTGTGAAAAAATATGTTGTGTCCACGTTGTGTTTTGGGCCATTTCCTTTTGTGGGCGCTAGGCCTACCCACAGAAGTGATGTACCATTTTTATCGAGAGACTTAGGGGAACGCTGGGTGGAAGGAAATTTGTGGCTCCTCTCAGATTCCAGAACTTTCTGTCACCGAAATGAGAGGAAAAAGTGTTTTTTGGGCCAAATTTTGATGTTTGCAAAGGATTCTGGGTAACATAACCTGGTCAGAGCCCCGCAAGTCACCCCATCTTGGATTCCCCTGGGTTTCTAGTTTTCAAAAATGCACTGGTTTGCTAGGTTTCCTCAGGTGTCGGCTGAGCTACAGGCCAAAATCCACAGGTAGGCACTGCTTTTTATAAAAAAATGTGATGTGTCCACGTTGTGTTTTGGGCCCTTTCCTTTCGTGGGCGCTAGTCCTACCCACAGAAGTGAGGTATCATTTTTATCGGGAGACTTGGGGGAACGCTGGGTAGAAGGAAATTTGTGGCTCCTCTCAGATTCCAGAACTTTCTGCCACAGAAATGTGAGTAACATGTGTATTTTTAGCCAAATTTTGAGGTTTGCAAAGGATTCTAGGTAACAGAACCTGGTCCGAGCCCCACAAGTCACCCCTCCTTGGATTCCCCTAGGTCTCTAGTTTTCAGAAATGCACAGGTTTGGTAGGTTTCCCTTGGTGCCGGCTGAGCTAGAGGCCAAAATCTACAGGTAGGCACTTCGCAAAAAACACCTCTGTTTTTTTCCAAAATTTAGGATGTGTCCACGTTGCGCTTTGGGGTGTTTCCTGTCGCCGGCGCTAGGCCTACCCACGCAAGTGAGGTATCATTTTTATCGGGAGACTTGGGGGAACGCTGGGTGGAAGGAAATTTGTAGCTCCTCTCAGATTCCAGAACTTTCTGCCACAGAAATGTGAGGGACATGTGTTTTTTTAGCCAAATTTTGAGGTTTGCAAAGGATTCTGGGTAACAGAACCTGGTCCGAGCCCCGCAAGTCACCCCTCCTTGGATTCCCCTAGGTCTCTAGTTATCAGAAATGCACAGGTTTGGTAGGTTTCCCTAGGTGCCGGCTGAGCTAGAGGCCAAAATCTACAGGTAGGCACTTCGCAAAAAACACCTCTGTTTTTTTCCAAAATTTAGGATGTGTCCACGTTGCGCTTTGGGGTGTTTCCTGTCGCCGGCGCTAGGCCTACCCACGCAAGTGAGGTATCATTTTTATCTGGAGACTTGGGGGAACGCTGGGTGGAAGGAAATTTGTAGCTCCTCTCAGATTCCAGAACTTTCTGCCACAGAAATGTGAGGGACATGTGTTTTTTTAGCCAAATTTTGAGGTTTGCAAAGGATTCTGGGTAACAGAACCTGGTCCGAGCCCCGCAAGTCAACCCTCCTTGGATTCCCCTAGGTCTCTAGTTATCAGAAATGCACAGGTTTGGTAGGTTTCCCTAGGTGCCGGCTGAGCTAGAGGCCAAAATCTACAGGTAGGCACTTCGCAAAAAACACCTCTGTTTTTTTCCAAAATTTAGGATGTGTCCACGTTGCGCTTTGGGGTGTTTCCTGTCGCCGGCGCTAGGCCTACCCACGCAAGTGAGGTATCATTTTTATCTCGAGACTTGGGGGAACGCTGGGTGGAAGGAAATTTGTAGCTCCTCTCAGATTCCAGAACTTTCTGCCACAGAAATGTGAGGGACATGTGTTTTTTTAGCCAAATTTTGAGGTTTGCAAAGGATTCTGGGTAACAGAACCTGGTCCGAGCCCCGCAAGTCACCCCTCCTTGGATTCCCCTAGGTCTCTAGTTTTCAGAAATGCACAGGTTTGGTAGGTTTCCCTAGGTGCCGGCTGAGCTAGAGGCCAAAATCTACAGGTAGGCACTTCGCAAAAAACACCTCTGTTTTTTTCCAAAATTTAGGATGTGTCCACGTTGCGCTTTGGGGTGTTTCCTGTCTCCGGCGCTAGGCCTACCCATGCAAGTGAGGTATCATTTTTATCGGGAGACTTGGGGGAACGCTGGGTGGAAGGAAATTTGTAGCTCCTCTCAGATTCCAGAACTTTCTGCCACAGAAATGTGAGGGACATGTGTTTTTTTAGCCAAATTTTGAGGTTTGCAAAGGATTCTGGGTAACAGAACCTGGTCCGAGCCCCGCAAGTCACCCCTCCTTGGATTCCCCTAGGTCTCTAGTTTTCAGAAATGCACAGGTTTGGTAGGTTTCCCTAGGTGCCGGCTGAGCTAGAGGCCAAAACCTACAGGTAGGCACTTCGCAAAAAACACCTCTGTTTTTTTCAAAATTTAGGATGTGTCCACGTTGCGCTTTGGGGTGTTTCCTGTCGCCGGCGCTAGGCCTACCCACGCAAGTGAGGTATCATTTTTATCGGGAGACGTGGGGGAACGCTGGGTGGAAGGAAATTTGTAGGTCCTCTCAGATTCCAGAACTTTCTGCCACAGAAATGTGAGGGACATGTGTTTTTTTAGCCAAATGTTGAGGTTTGCAAAGGATTCTGGGTAACAGAACCTGGTCCGAGCCCCGCAAGTCACCCCTCCTTGGATTCCCCTAGGTCTCTAGTTTTCAGAAATGCACAGGTTTGGTAGGTTTCCCTAGGTGCCGGCTGAGCTAGAGGCCAAAATCAACAGGTAGGCACTTCGCAAAAAACACCTCTGTTTTCTCCCAAAATTGTCGAGGTGTCCACGTTGCGCTTTGGGGCGTTTCCTGTCGCGGGCGCTAGGCCTACCCACGCAAGTGAGGTATCATTTTTATCGGGAGACTTGGGGGAACATAGATTAGCAAAACAAGTGCTATTGCCCCTTGTCTTTCTCTACATGGTTTCCTTCCAAATATAGAAGAGTGTGTAAAAAAGACATCTATTTGAGAAATTCCCTATAATTCACATGCTTGTATGGTCACCCCGGAATTCAGAGATGTGCAAATAACCACTGCTCCTCAGCACCTTATCTTGATCCCTTTTTGGAAATGCAAAGGTTTTCTTGATAGCTATTTTTTACTCTTTGTATTTCAGCAAATGAATTGCTGTATACCCGGTATAGAATGAAAACGCACTGCAGGGTGCAGCTCATTTATTGGCTCTGGGTTCCTCGGGTTCTTGATGAACCTACAAGCCCTATATATCCCCGCAACCAGAGGAGTCCAGCAGACGTAACGGTATATTGCTTTCCATAATCTGACATTGCAGGGAAAAGTTACAGAGTAAAACATAGAGAAAAATTGATGTTTTTTTCACCTCAATTTCAATATTTTTATTTTTCAGCTGTTATTTTCTGTAGGAAACCCTTGTAGGATCTACACAAATGACCCCTTGCTGAATTCAGAATTTTGTCTAATTTTCAGAAATGGTTAGGTTACTGGGATCCAGCATTGGTTTCATGCCCATTCCTGTCACTGACTGGAAGGAGGCTGAAAGCACAAAAAATTGCAAAAATGGGGTATGCCCCAGTAAAATGCCAAAATTGTGTTGAAAAATTGGGTTTTCTGATTCAAGTCTGCCTGTTCCTGAAAGCTAGGAAGCTGCTGAGTTTAGCACTACAAACCCTTTGTTGATGCCATTTTCAGGGGGAAATCCACAAGCCTTCTTCTGCAGCCACTTTTTCCATTTTTTTTAAAAAAAACGAAATTTTCACTGTATTTTGGCCAATTTCTTGGCCTCCTTCAAGGGAACCCACAAAGTCTGGGTACCTCTAGAATCCCTAGGATGTTGGAAAAAAAGGACGCAAATTTGGCTTGGTTAGCTTATGTGAACAAAAAGTTATGAGGGCCTAAGCGCGAACAGCCCCAAATAGGCAAAAAAAGGCCTGGCACAGGAGGGGGAAAAGGCCTGGCAGCGAAGGGGTTAATATTATATGCAGTTAATCCTGTTGGTACTGTGATTACATATGACAAATTTGAATCTGTGATCTTTGGTAGATAACCGGTGTGTAATTGAATTAGGAAGCTTCTCCCAGTCACAGTTTGTCCACTGGTGTATAGTAATATTGGTTTATAAGTAGAACATTCACTTAGGGCCAGATGTAGGTAGCCTTTTGCGCCTCGCAAATGGCAAAAAAACGCTGTTTGCAAGGCGCAAAAGGCCTCACATGATGCAGAAACACATTTTGCGAGTCGGTACCGAGTCGCAAAATGTGTTTCTGACTCGCAAATAGGAAGGGGTGTTCCCTTCCTATTTGCGATTTGCACCGCGATGTAGAGTTGATTTGTGACCACGATAGCGGTCGCAAATCAACTCGCAGTTACCATCCACTTGAAGTGGATGGTAACTCATTTGCAAACGGGAAGGGGTCCCCATGGGACCCCTTCCCCTTTGTGAATGCTCACAAATTTATTTTTTCAGAGCAGGCAGTGGTCCTATGGACCACTGCCTACTCTGAAAAAAAACGAAACAAAAAGGTTTTGGTATTTTTTCTATTTGCGGCTCGTTTTCCTTTAAGGAAAACGGGCTGCAAAGAGAAAAAAAAAACTGCTTTATTTAAAAGCAGTCATGGACATGGTGGTCTGCTGTCTCCAGCAGGCCACCATCCCCATGAGTGCCTAGACTCGCTATGGGGTCGCAAACTGCGACCCACCTCATAAATATTTATGAGGTGGGTCTTTGCGACCCCATAGCGAGTCGCAGAAGGTGTCTGAGAAACCTTTCTGCATCGCAAATTGCGAGTTGCCATTTGCGAGTCTATATGACTCGCAAATTGCAAGTCGCAATTTGTGGCTTACCTACATCTAGCCCTTAGTTTCTTATCATGGAGAAATCCAATGCTCTATTTTAACTTTTACTTCACTATAATTTTCTCTTTGTTCATAATTCAGTTGTTCAACTAACTGTTCAAAATCCAGTTTCATGCATTGCCTGTTGCATTGCAATTTCCACCTTATTCTTAGGTATCACTGCTTCATTTTAAATTACTGGGCCTCCAAGAAGATCTTCCTGGAATAGAACTTTGGCTGCTCTGTCAAATCTCCGTGGCTATCTCAGGAGTGATTGTTTGATCCTGTTTATTCTCATCTTTCAACATCTGAAAGTATGTTGAAAACACAAAACACTGAATACTGTCTTTTACAGCGTTGAATGAGTCTTCACAACAATCATACTGTCCCAGTAAATCTGATTAGCATGCTAACGCTTGAAGATTTGTAAAAGTGCCAAATAGAAAAACCCTCTTCTATCTGTAGTTTGACAAGTATGTTTTCTGTGGTTAATAAGATTTCCTTTGTTGTGTCTCCCCAAACAACAGTCACACCCAATGATTGCAAACTTTTCTTTCCCTATGTTTTCAGTTGCATTACCTCTCTATGTACAATGCTGAAGTACATATTTAAATACATATTTTCAAGATGAGGACTTCTTTTTGGGTAGTAGGTATCCTGCATATTAGTTTTCAGAATGTCTGTGCTCTCAGGATCAAGATCTGCAAGGTACTGAATTTCCGGGAAAACCTCAATACCCTATTATTACTGCTTGCATGGCCCAGACTTACCCACACAGTTCCTCTAGACGTGGAGAACAAACTTGCTGAACTCAACCTATCCTTGCATTCATAAGATCCAATTTCTCTGTGGGAAAGCATTTTCAAACTAAAACTGTACAATTTCTTGGTAAGAACCTTTTATGCAGAAATCTACACCCAGACCGCTTTCATCTGTTGTCTCTGACTTTGTGATTTAAGAAGTCACATACAGAGCAACAGCAATAGAGTTACATGCTACACATTGTACATCCATGTCTGCATACCACATCTCCAGAATAACAGGATTGTGGTCATTTATGTATTTCAAAGCTTCTGTTCTTTTTAGATTGAAAGTATTTTTGGTTGATTTACGTGTTATGGTTTCACAGCTGACAAAAAGCTGTTAACTCTCCCATCTGAGATGACAGGTCCTGGGAATCTAAAACGTCACCTTCTGTAAAATGTTGCTTTTGATATATACCTTTTACAACAGTATTTATCACAACTGTGATTTTGAAATCATAGTGCTTGTTGTCTCAATTCTTTGTCAGCCGTTTCTTTTGGAATGGCACAGGTTACATACTGTTCTATGAAAGACAAAACAGACTCATCAGTTTCTGTTCCAAACTTCAGGGCATCTGTTACCTATAACAGCATGTAAATATGTGGAGCACCTCTAACTTGGTACGCTTTGCACTAAAATCAGTGACTTCACTGTGCTAGGCGGAGGTGCGAGTTATAGTTACCTTAGGGCACAAGTTATAGCTACTAGTGATAACTCTAATTATAACAGGTGACTTTCCATGATTTTGTTCAGTTAAAATGTGAGGCTAACTATAACGACCCTGTAACCTCTGTTTTTTTTATTGTATTTCTTGGTATGTTTAAATTCTATTTTTTAACTATAACGTCCCTATACCCTGTGTTTTTTTCAGTGAATTTCCAAGTTTCTTTAATGTATAGTGATTTTCATTACTATACCTTAATCTAACCACTGTCATGGACAGCCTTTGGCCAACTCACATTAAGAACGCAACCTTGCACCGTGCACGGCCTTGGCCCATGCACAGCAGAGGTTGCCTGCAAGGCATGGCCTACAGCCAGTCCCTGTGGGCAACCCCGCCCCCCCAACTACACAACCCTACTCTGCACATGACCCTTTGGCCATGTGTGGCAGGAGTTGGCTGCAGCTTATCCCTTTGGTTGTGAGAATAGATGTAAGAGGGTGTATCTGAGGGTGAGAGTGGCTGTGAGAGTCTCTGGGTGTGAGAGTGTGTGCATCAGTGCCTTAGTGGGTGTTTCAGTGTCTGTGCAGGTCTGTGAGGGGGTATGTGAGAGTCTGAGTGGATCTGTAAGTGGGTGCATGAGGGTCTGACTGAGGCTGTGAGTGGGTGCAGAATGATCTGAGGAAGTCTTTGGGTGGGTGTATGAGTGTCTGAGTGGGTATGTTAGTGGGTGCATAAGGGTCCGAGTGGGTGTGTGAGGGGCAGAAAGAGACTGAAAGAGAGAGAGAGAAAAATAGTGAGAGGGAGAGAGCTAGAGAGTTTTGTAGGCTTTGATGGATGATATACTTAGAATGAGATATTATCCACACAAATTAAAAAGAAAAATGTATTTGTCAATTAAAAAGGAAAAAGATCACCTTTCAGTATGAGCCTTAAACTTTTGCAGTTGAAAAGAAATTTAAAGGAGAGAAATTACTACAGATACACCTAGAGTCGATCCCTCAACTCTCAGTAAGAAGGTATGTGACCTTCACCATTATGCTACAGTTTTTTTTTTTGTAGGTATGTTTTTTTGCCCTTTACGGGCTGTCAGGAACAACGCCAGGAGCCTCAACACCTCCCCTATGGTCCTGCTTGATTTTTTTGTATTATTTTTATTTTGTGCACTTTATGGGCTATTTGGGACTGTGGGGGAGCCTCAAGGCCTCCCCCACTGTCCCTGATGATTTTATTTTTTTATATTTGTTGCCCTCTAGGGGCTATCTGGGACCATGGAGGTGCCTCAAAGCCTCCACTGCGGTCCCACCAAACTGTGTTTTTTTCTATTTTTCACCCTTCACAGGCTATATGGGACCGCGTGGGAGCCTCAGGGCCTCCCTCGCGGTCCCTGGTGATTTTGTAATTTTTTTATTTTTTGCTCTTTAGGGGCTATCTGGGACCATGAAGGGAGCCTCAAGGCCTCTCCCATGGTCACCCCAGATTTGTTTTCTATTTTTTGATATTTGGAACTTCAGGGAGAGTCTCAAGGCTTCTCCTGCAGTGCCTGCTGATTTTTTACTTCTTTTTAATTATTCACTCTTTATGATCAATCTGGGGGCGTGATGGGAGCCTCAAGGCCTCCCCCACTGTCCGAGCTGGCTCCCACCTCCTGCATGAGCTGGCATTGCTCCAGCAAGCAGGGAGCTGCTCTTAACAGCAGCTCCCTGCTTGCTGGAGCAATGATTTCATCTGTCTTCCCCACACGCATTTATGCAAGCAGGGACAGATGAAAAGTGCCTTCTGACAACGAGATCTGTTTGACAGGTTCCACTGTCAGAAAGCGGAGTCATGTTTGCTGTGAATTGGTTGCAGCTGTCAAAGCTGCAGTCAAGCCACTGCAATGCAAACAGCTATGTCCTGGGGTGGGCACCATGGAACATAGCAGGAGCCTACCCTGAGGGGTCATGGTCCCCAGGGCCATCAGTGGCTACTTGAGTGGGGCCTCGGGGCACCCCTCAAACATGCATAGCCTGGGAGTTGGTGTTGTCCAGGGCTCTGAAATGGACCCCCTTTCTATTTTTTATGATTTGCCCTGAGTAGGTGGTGGTCCCCAGTGCTGCATGGGGCCACGCACCCACCAGTATCAAATGTCTTCAATACTCTGGGGAAGTGGTGGTCCCCAGGTTGCGGGGAGCCACAAGGCACCCCTGCACCAAATTTAGCAAATTCCCCGGAGAGGTGGTGGTCCCCAGGGATGTGGGGGGCAGGAGCCTCCCTATTAAAAAAGCAAAAAGCACCCAGGACGTGGCCCACCCGCGGGCTTAATAAAATACAAGCACAGTAGCTCACAATTTTCAGTAATCATTTTTTTAAATACTTTTTTCCCCTTGGGGGTCTTCCGGGACTCCAGCACCAAATTTAAGGGGTCAGGGTGACTCCACCCAGGCCCCTTGTCTTTTCGCTGTAGTACTAGGCTCAAGCCGTGTCCCAAGATGGTTGCCAACACTTCTTGGTTTGAAATGTTGGCAGCCAATCAGAGCTGGGCATTTCCCTGCACAAGCTTGTCATTGTTTGCAAAGTCTTCGCGATCACAGACATACAAATTTTCATTTCCTTTAATTTCTCAAAAATCACTGAATGGATTTACACAAAAGTGTAATCTGCATACCGAAAGCTAGCATTGTGCCAAATTTTGTGTAATTCTGTCCAGTGGTTTGGGCTGCAGTCATGTCTAAAGGTCCTATGGGAATTAACATGGGAAACGCAACTTTTTTCACCCACCTTTTTCTCCGCCCCAGCTTCATGGATCGCACCGAAAATTTCTATACACAACAAGAATCACCAGGGCACTTTTTTCTGATTTTTTTTTGAAGATTTGTCAAACGGTGCCAAAGATATAGGAAAGTAACTAGGTTATACATCTATATCTACATCTATATCTATCTATCTATCTATCTATATATATATAGATATATATATATATATATATATATATATATATATATATCCACACACATAAATATATTTATATTATATACGTACGTATACATATATATATATATATATATGTGTGTATATATATATATATATATATATATACATATATATATATATATATATATATATATCCCCTGTAAAAAGATTGGGGCAGCCAACTCCACTTGAGGCCCAGGGACCAACATCTCCCCAGGGCACAAGGATCCCCCTCAGGCCCTGGGGACCACACTTCCCCAGGGCTACATAATGAAGAAAGTTAGCGGGGCTGAGGAGACCCCTTTCAGGTCCCGGAGACCTCCAACTCCCTAGGCCTACATAATAAAATTACTTAGGTAGGGAAGAGTAGACCCCCGGGACAACATATAAAAAATCCATGGGGGGCTGCACGGACCCCCCTGGCCCTAGGTACCAACACCTCCATGGGGCTACGTGATTAAAAAAACCTTAGCTGGGGCCATGCAGACTCCCCTGGGTCCCAGGGACCACAACCTCTTGAGACAGCTTTAAAAAAAAAAAATGGGAGCCACGCAGACCTCCCAGGTGACTAGCGACCACCACCTCCCAAGTGCTATATAACCAAACAAATTAGGGGGGCTGCACAACCCCCCGGGTCCCAGGGACCACCACCTCACTCGGACAATGTTAAAAAAGTATATGGGGGCCATACAGACCCCAGGGGCCTGAGGGACCACCAATTCGCCGAACATACATTTAAATAAAATGGGGGGCCACATGGACCCCTCGGCCAGGCCCTGCAGCCAAATCCCTATATCCACCCAACCCCAGACTAAGCACTGAAGACCTAACAGAATGAGATAAAACAACATCTTGAAGATGCTCATAAGGCAATAATGAAATTCCAACCAATAGTGAGAAAGAATAGTGCATGTCAAGAATATAAGTTCAGTGGTACTAGCAGCTACTTTTCAGGACTCAAAGAGATCAGAATCAATTAGCTTCAATTCGAGCATTTTTGACAGTGTCCAGTATAAGAAATGTGCAGTATAAAAGTTTGTCAGAGACAGGGAAGGAATATGTTTATTACTAAGAAAATCTATAGAAATAAGTGGTCAACTAGAGTCCAGTTTAGTAGGTAGTAGGTAGACCTGGCAACTGAAAATACTTATCCCAATGACTTTCAAATAAGACACCAGGTATTTTCTGGCTTGATTTAAGTAGGAAACGTTCTTACTTTTTTGAGTCTGAATCGTGAGGTGTGCAGTCTCACTAACAATGGAATTATATTCATATTTGAATTTCTTAATCACCGCAATTAACAAAGAATCCATGGGTTGTCTATATAAGGATGTCTTAGCTTTAATCACCTTATCGAGCCAAACATCCACTAAAGTGTGAAATTTACCTAAATTGATCATGGCTTTTTTTGAGCCTTGGGTCTCTATATTGAAATGCAGATAGTCTGTCAATAATTATGTCCATAGGCAGGTTGAAGTCACCCCCTAGCACCATATGGGCTAACATTGGTAAAGAGGTAAGCTTGGAGTTATTAGTGTGACAAAACTGTGGAACATCACTATTGGGGACATACCCATTAATAGCATATAGCTCTCCTTCACTATGATTGAATCTGGCTATACACCACCTGCCCTCATTATCTTGTTCTATCAATATTGGAGAAAAACCAGAGCATTTTGTGGTAAGTGTAATCACCCCATTCTTCTTGGAGAGCACAGATGAACAGGCGATAATAGTGATCTGGCCAGAGCAAAGAGAAAGGGCATGTTTGTGACCAATTGTAGTCTCTTGGTGAAAGGTGATTTAGGCCCATAAAAAAGAATGATAGCATAAAGCATGGTCTGGGATGTTGATAACCAACCAAAGGGCAGCAGGGTATAATCATCTGAATTTAGTGCATTGCCCCATGGCATGCAGGAGGGCACAATAGAGAGTAGAGATAAATAGAAAAAGCAAAAAGGCTAAAGAAAAAACAAACCCACAAAGGCTCTCTACTAATGGAGAGAAAAAGCCCTAGGGGACAAAGTATAAACCTAAGGGGCTGTGGGAACATCTGCATATGGATTGAAAGTGAGGACATCCACCTAAGGTAATGTAATAGCAGAATGATCCATGAAAATATAGGGAGGCAGCTACCATGCATAAATACAGGCAATATATGGAAATATAATAACAGCTGCATAAATGATACAGACAAGGCATGTGAATTGCAATTAGATTCAACTCAGAAGAAAAAAAAACAAAATAAATAACATCATATGATCATGGTGTGAAATAAAATGCAAAAAAGACCAAGATATGGAATATGGGTAGGTAACTGTCTGTGAACATGACCATAAAGAGAAGGCAGTCCTTTAGAGAACAAGTAATCCCCAGTGAAGAAAAAACAAAGGACAATACCATCATCACCCCCTCTGAGACTCAAATCCCATATGCAATAAAAATAAAGAAAAAGGACCACATACATGAACATTCAACCTTACAAAGCAAAATATAAATATAAAACAAAAAGTGAATAGTGACAAATATATATATATATGGACAAACTAACACTATCGAGAAAAGGACGCACACTTTAGTGTCAGTCGGAGATCTGATTTCCCATCAGCAGACGTAGAGTCACTGTACAAAAGGTCTCAATATAGTGCCACATAAGTATGAGCAAAACACGTCAGATCTAGCTCACCAGGATTCAATTAGCAATGGGCGTTAAGGGGCCAATAGCACCATCATAATCCAACTGAGTCTCAGATGTAGTATCCAAAAAAGCAGAAAGCTCCCCAGGTTCATCAAAGATATGTGGCTTACCTCTATAAGGTATTCTGAATTTTAAGGGGTCAGTGAATGAGTGCAAGATGGTTCTTTGGATGAGTCTGCTTTGGAGGAAAAGAAAGCCCTTTCTCCTAGTAATTGTGTCTCTAGCAAAGTTTGGAGGAATGGAGACCTTGTGCCCTTGGAGAGTGACTCCCTTCAATTTTCTCACACAAGCCAGAAAGTTCTCTGTGTGAATAGGGTGAAGAGGTGCAAAAAGTATTTGTCTTGGCAATGGAGGGATCTGATGTGCAAGTTTGGTCTCAAAGTCTGTATGAGAGGGGATTTGAAGGGTTGTCAGAATCCAGGAATTCAAAAACACAACCAAAGAGAAGGTCTTGTCTTCAGCACCTTCAGGAAGCCCAAAAGTTCTAAGATTAGCATGTCTACTATGATCATCCATAGATGTTATTTCACATTTGAAGGAGGAAATAGTCTGATAAGACCTTTGAAGCTTTTTCCCCAGAGCAACGGTATGCTCTTCTGAAGTTTTAGTCTTTGAGGTCTCTTCCAACTGCAGCCATCTCCATGTGCAGAAGATAAGTATTTGTTTTGGTGCCTTGTGCAATGTCATGTACCTCATTGAGCTTTTCCAGGGTTGGCTTGCATTGTTGAGAAGTTGTTGGCCTTATTTTTTATAGGGGATTCTGTGAGTGAGGGTTCCTGTTTGGAACATTTCAGTTTCCCTTTGGAGTGCTTATCTTTTAAGTCTTTGGTGTCAGACATGATTCATGTGTCAAAAGTTATTGATTTACCCATAGCAGAGATGATATGGAAACAGCAACCCCAGTGTGAGATCTTAGGTGCAAAGACTCGGAGAAACATTGATGATGAGAAGGCAAGTAATTGCTAGAAGTCTGCATTAGCCAGTTCACCAAATTTGGACCTCTTTAACTGGCTCAGCCCCGAGATCAAGGGCCATATAAGCCCTATTGTAGTAGGCTATATTGACACAAAAGAAGGTGTGTCTATCTCACTCCGATTGTCCATAGGTAAAGCAGTTCATTACAATCAGTTTGAAAGCTTTAATCAGCCACAAATCCTGGAATCATAGTTCAAAGGGATATCAAGATCTCAACAATGAGCCAAGCGTAGGATATGTCCATGAACAGAAAAACACATTGGCATGAAAACCAGAAGGAGAGGGGTGGGAAAATCTGGGGACACCAAAAATAAATTCTCCTGTATCCCCAACTCACCCATTATAGTAACTGTGAGTTTTCTGGCCACCAAGACCATAAAGCCTCACACAAGCAGTGCTATTTTGGAAGCCCCACGTCTCTCCACAGTTGCTTCAGGGAAAAACTGCATGCAGCTACACACAGACTGCCCGCCAGTCACCAAGATCGTCTTATATCTCCAGGGAGCCTCTCCAGATCAGGAGACAGAATAGCGGCATCACACCTCACTCTCTTTGTGCCATCACTGTGAGTGCTCAGAGGAGCTTCCCAAGGAGTCGCCATCCAGTGCAACGTTCAAGTCATATCCCTTAAGGATAGAATATTCTAAATAAAATGAGAGGAACATGAAGACAAATATTGGAATGTTTGTTCTCTGGGCTTATACCAGCCATTGTAAGTCCAGAGCTACTCCATTGTCTTCTATTGAGTTCTCAACTTTTCAATGTTCTAATTACATATAGGTGTTTTTAGCCAGCCTTCTTCATCCTTTGCCATGCTGTTGCATCATTCACAGATTTCTTCTGCCCACTACAGCATACGCCATTGGGAAGTGGGTCGTCCAACTACAGCTACTGGCTACCTTCACTGTGAGTGACAGCAATCAAGCGTCACTAAAAAACTATGCTTAGCCCTCAGATAGCCTGGCACAAAAGCAGACAACTTTCTCTTTGAGGTGATGTGCTAAGAAATCTGTTCAATGCAGGAACGTATGTAAGATTGCAATGAAAAATATTTAGAAAACGGTAAGGCCCAAATGTAAACTTTTTGTGCAAAACTGAGCACCAGCTGGGTGCCATATTAATGGAATGGCGCAAGCCGGCTCTAAGCTTGGGCTACCGTCAACTAAAATGACGCTCGCTGGGTTGGGTGTGCCGGTATGAGGAGATGGAGGTTGAGCATCAAAAAATGGCGCTAGGCTGGTTAGAGGCAAAAAAATGCCTCAAATCAGCCTAGCTTCTCTTTCTGACACACAATCATCCATAACACATGACTCCTGTTTCACAAAAGACAGAAGTCATGCCCACCACCCCAATGGCCAGCACAGGGGACTAGTGTCCCCTGGGCATGGCCATTGCACCAAGTCCCATACAGGGGCCCCTTTAAAGGGTCTCCAATGGCACTTTAAAATAAAATAAAAACAAAATATATTTACCTATACTTACCTTACTTACTTGGGAAAGTGCCCCCCCATCCTCTGGTGTCCCTCTGGTGTGGGTGTTCCTGGGGCTTGGGATGGACCCCTGTGGACCCATTCCTTTGGTGTTTAACCATGGAAATAGGTCCACAGGTCCCATAACACCTGGTCTGACCCAGGTGTTACATAATGGTGCAATGCAAACTTTGTACCATTGTTTAGCTACCTCCTTCCACCCATGCGCCATTTTAGCACAAGGGAACAAATATGGGGATAGCATCATTTTTTAGATGGGAATGCCCACCTTGCATCTCACTAATGCAGGGCAGGTTTACACATCCAAAAAATTATGCAAATGCCAATATTTTGGCACTGTACATTTCCAGCATCAAGCTATAAATATGGAGATAAGTTTGAGCCAAATTTGCACACAAAAAATATGCAAATTCAGCACAGAGTACAAATATGCCCCTAACAGTGAGAAATACTAGCAGATAAGTGACCTATTTATATGTATAGATTTAGGGCCAGAAACATGTACAACTGGTTGCAAAATAATGGTTGGAATTTGGAACAAGCATTTTGTGACCATTGTGGTGATTTGCAAAGTGACATATGTACTAATAAGTTGATTTGCAAATTACTGGTTTGTAGTAGTTCGCAATTCAAACCTACCTAATGAATATTAATGGGATAGGTCGCAAATTGAGACCCAGTAGAAATCTCAGTTATCTGCCACAGGGATGGTGGCCTGCTGAGGGTACCAGACCATCATGTCTGTGAATGTTTTTTTAAATAAAGCATTTTTTCTTTAAATGCAAATCAGTTTCTTTAAAGGAAAACATGATGAATTTAAACAAACAAAAACTAAGTGTAATTTTTATGTTTTTAAGAGTAGGCTCTTGAAAAAATATTTGTTCAACATTCACAAAATGGAAAGGGTCCCTTGGAAACCCCTTTCAATTTTGAATGGGTTACCACATCATTTGAGGTGGTAGTAAAATTTTAGTGCTTTCCAATAGAATTTCGATTGCAAAACATTAGTACATACCACCATGATTTGGATAGGAAAACCTATACTCATCCTTTCCAAAAACGAATTGGTATTAGATCGCAAACTCAAATTTCAATTTGCTAATGTGTTACTGAATCGCAACTTGGGTCAATTAGCCTGATTCTACAAATCAGACCATTTGTGACTCCAAAAAGGCTTCGTACAACTGACTCTTAGAGGATATAATGAATCTGAAATGGGGTCAGAGTGAAAATAGAAATCATATTTGTTTTGAAGGACAGCTCTAAAGCCCAAATTATTTTTGAAAGTTTATTACCTTTTTAGTCTTTCCCAAGAGACAAGGCTTCAATTTCATTTTATGCTGACAAGGTGTTCACCACTTTGACGTTCGTAAGGCTATTATGTGAAGGTTATTTTTACATCATCATTTATAGTGGATAATAGAGCTGTTATTTACTCTAGTTTCAGAAATCAGTAAAGGATGTGGCATGACCTTGAACTTCAGATGTTTGAGAAAATGAATGAATATGATTATTGTTCTATTCTATAGTGTAGAGGACTGAATAGCATGCTTTTATATCACCAAGGAATCACTAGCGTTCTAATGTAATGGTGCAGGAATTTTAGGTCTCTTCTTTTTTTGGTTCAAATAGCTATTAAGAGCTAAACTAGTGGTTTACATGCTGATTTGCTGTGTGCACTGTGTTCTTGACATAGTTTGGTGTCATACAAATTTTGATTGTTTCCATAAATGAGTTTTCATAATGTAGGATTTCCTACTTATACTGAGCCCTACTATGGAGCGGGGGTTATGAAGGTGCATGTGTGCAGCATAGTGACATTAACTAATTTGGATTACTGCTTCTTGTGAATATAATTAAAACTATAATGTCAAGGAACTAGCAATGGGAATTTTAGGATATCCACTTCAACGCCTACCTTGCCCTACAAACATCCTCACTGTGATTGTATACATATTTGTATATATGTCAGTAGGATACCGGAAATGTCAATATTCCGATAAGACTATCATAACAAAAAGATAATCAACTAAAATATCCACATGGTAGGTATGTGTGGATTAGTTTAGGTTTATTATACTGAAACGCTCATATATGTTCTTTGATTCTTCAACCTTCTGTGTGTGTATATCTATTTATATATATATATATATATGCATATATATATATATATATATATATATATATATATATATATATATATATATATATATATATATATATATGTATACCTACCACACCAAACATCCCACTGTGTATAAAGGTGGACCTAGAATCCTCAACGTCAGGAATTCAGCACACTTTTATTTGGCAACACAAGCCTCACGGTACCATGATCAAGGCCACAACAGAAAAGCGTTGGGCAAGGGTGCTTGTGTTGCCAAATAAAACTGTACTGAATTTCTGAGCTTGAGAAGTCCAGGTCCACCTTTATACTCAGTGGGATGTTTGTTGTGATGTAAAGGGCTACCCCAAAGCCCTGCTTGGACTGCTGCACGCGTGTGCCTCCACAATCTGGTGTTAAATGGAGTTTCTGATATTTATAATTTTTATGTCTACATGCTCCTGTTCAGATAATTCAATATTTCATCTGCATTTTACCAGAAAAAGCCTACACATGGTTGAAAGGATCTGCCCTCTACACAGAAGCACATGGAGGAAGTGGGGTTGTCCTCTGTCTTCACTCGAGGTCTGAATGATAGATGTTTTAGGTGGTTTCAGATGTGAATCAATAGAGACATTATGACCTTCCTGTCCTAGCATCAGTGCAGTTCATGTCTATGTGTACTTGCCTCCCTGTCTATTTAAGGATGTATCTCTATGTCAATGTCAACGTATTTGTTTTCCCATGGAAAGTGTTCAATGAATGTGACAGTTTGCGATATACTTTTCGTACTGGAAGGTATACAGCAACCTACTCCTAGACCCAATTCTCTATCACATTTAGTGCTAATGAGTGTAAACTTTCACAACATGAAGGACATCAAGCATATCTGTAAAAGCACCTACATGTAGTTGATATTATGTTATATTACTGGTAATCACATGCATAAAAAACATAGGCCTTCATTACAACCCTGGCGGTCAGTGTTAAGCAGCGGTAATACCGCCAACAGGCCGGCGGTAAAAAAAATTAATCATGACTACGGTGGATACCGCCAACACATACAGCCACTTTAACACTCTGACCGCCACGGCGGTAGCAACAAACACCGCAGCAGTAACCGCCAACAGCCAGATGGAAGACAATGTACTGCCCACCCCATCACAATCCACCAGCTTTTTCGGGGTGGTACAAACGCCTTCAAAAGCACGGCGGAAAAAGTACCCAGAAAGGGAACCACTCATCTCCTGACACTCAACATAGAACAAGGACGCCATGGAGCCCGAACTGCACATCCTGCCCATGCTGGTCTAACTCCTCATCTACCAGGAGTACGAACGGCAGTGGTGACGACGACGGTGAGTACTGCACCTAGTACACAGGGGCGGGGGAGGAAAAAGAGAGTGACACACACACGCAACACGCAACACCCCCACCCTCACCCACAACACCATACACACAAACACATGCATCAACATTACATTTACACCCCGTAACCCCCTGGAAGAACGCAAGGACAAAAAGAATAGGTTCAAATCAGTGAGATTTTAGAAATACTCACATATACGTAATAATTTTAAAACCAGTATTTACAAAAATATACAATATGTACATAAGGCGGTACATTGTCCACTCAAAATGTCCGTGGGCCACTGGGCCAAAACTCGTAGGCCAAGCCCACACTTGACTCCTGCCTCAATACGGAGAGAACACTTCAGGGGCATCAGGTTGAAAACACACAGGCACCTCAGGGGGACGGGGAAGGGGGGTCACATCAGCCGGAAGATGGAATAACGCCACTGCTCCTAGAGGGGGCTCCATGCCCACAACAATGTCCTGGGGAGTGCAAGGCCACAGACTCTCAAGTGGGTGGTTTGCCCACTGCTTGGTCCTGGGGAGTGCAAAACCACAGTCTCTCTAGTGGGTGGTTTGCCCACTGCTTGGTCTTGGGGAGTGCAAGGCCACAGTCTCTCAAGTTGGTGGTTTGCCCACTGCTTGGTCCTAGGGAGTGCAAGACCACAGTCTGTCAAGTGGATGCATATCCCCAATAATTCTGGAGGGGGCTTTGTGCCCAGTGTGCTTCAACCTGCCCAGGATAGGGTGAGTGGATGCCTTCTTCCGCTGTTTCTGGAGGGTGCTTTGTACCCAGTGTGCTTCGTCCTGCAAATGATAGGGTGAGTGGATGCATATCTCCACTGGTTCTGGAGGGGGCTTTGTGCCCACTGTGCTTCATCCTGCCAAGGACAGAGTGTGTGGATGCCTTCTTCCCCTGGTTCTGGAGGGGGCTTTATGCCCACTGTGCTTCATCCTGCGAAGGATAGGGTGAGTGGATGCAGATATCCACTGGTTCTGGAGGGGGCTTTGTGCCTAGTGTGCTTCATCCTGCCAAGGATAGAGTGAGTGGATGCATATCTCAACTGGTTCTAGAGGGAGCTTTGTGCCCAATGTGCTTCATCCTGCCAAGGATAGGGTGAGTAGATGCCTTCTTCCACTGGTTCTGAAGGGGTCTTTGTGCCCACTGTGCTTCATCCTGCCAAGGATAGGGTGAGTGGATGCATATCTCAACTGGTTCTAGAGGGGGCTTTGTGCCCAATGTGCTTCATCCTGCCAAGGATAGGGTGAGTGGATGCCTTCTTCCACTGGTTCTGGAGGGGGCTTTGTGCCCACTGTGCTTCCTTCTGCCAAGGATAGGGTGAGTGGATGCATATCTCCACTGGTTCGGGAGGGGGCTTTGTGCCCAGTGTGCTTCATCCAGCCAAGGATAGGCTGAGTGGATGCATACCTCCACTGGTTCTGGAGGGGGCTTGGTGCCCACTGTGCTTCATCCTGCCAAGGACAGGGTGAGTGGATGCCTTCTTCCACTGGTTCTGGAAGGGGCTTTGTGCCCAGTGTGCTTCATCCTGCAAAGTATGCGGTGAGTGGATGCCTTCTTCCACTAGTTCTGGAGGGGGCTTTGTGCCAAGTGTGCTTCATCCTGCAAAGGATTGGGTGAGTGTATTCATGTCTCCACTGGTTCTGGAGGGGGCTTTGTGCCCAATGATGCAACACTTGGGGTGTGACATTTCACAGTCCCTCACCTGGGTGTCTGAGGCACGAGATTTGCAGGGACCAGGTTGCATGATAGTCCATGGAGGCAGGGCTAGACTCCATACGGCAGCAGCTACGGCTGCAAACTTGCGGTGGTGCCTGGGGCGGTGCTAGCGGCGTTGCGGGCCGTGGTGCAGGTGCTGGTGCTGGCAGTGGTGGAGGGAGGCTACAGCCCTTCTCCTGCAGCCTCGGACGGCAGCCCACTTGGGCTGCTACTGCTGACAGTAGTGGTGCTTGCGGCGGTGTAGGTGGCAGTGCTTGTGGCAGGGCTGCTGGCGGTGCTGACCGCGGTGCAGGTGGTGGTGCTGGCGGTTGTACTGTTAGTCACCAGGCCTTCACCTGCAGCCTCAGGGGCTGAAGTGCCTTGGCTGGTGTTTTTTGCCTCTTCCTCACCTTGACAGATGGTGGTGTGACCTTGGGTCTGGCAGCTGGAGTCTTTGAGGTGGCTTTGCTGGGTGGTTGTGGCTCCTTCCCCTTGCTGGATGCTGTTCCTATCTTCACCTTGCCAGGTGGCGGAATGGTTTTGGCCTTGGCAGGGGTTGGTGGCACAGTGGCTGGGCTGACGGGTGCCCCCTTTGAGCCTCTGATAGCTGCAGGAACCACAGAGGACGTCGACTTGGTGGCTGAGGTGCTGGGCTGGGTTATGGCCACCCTGGCCCGAGGGGAAGGACGGAGGGGAGAGGGGTAGGGAAGAGGTCAATATTTGCCAGGAAAAGCTTCTTAGGGACACTGCGGCGGGAAGAGGGAGAGCGTTTGGGAGTGGAGGAAGAGGGAGTGGTTGTAGGAGGTGTCTGTCTGCTGAGGTTTGGTGCAGGTGCATGGGCTGGATGCAGTTGTGAGGTGGATGGCTGTTGGGTGTCTGAGTGCTTGCGTTTCTGTACTTTGGGAGGAGGGGGCACACACACAGTGGGAGAGGACACAGGGGACATGTGCATGGATGTGGGGATGGTGACTGCCAGTGAGGGGTGTGTAGTGATAGGCCTGATGGTGATGGGGTAGTGGATGAGGAGGAGGAGGGGGACACAGTGGAGGCAGTGGATGTTGGTTTGTCTGCATGGGGATGGTACTTGTGTGAGTGCCTGTGAGATGAAGTGTGGTGCTTGTGTTTGCCTGAGCCACTTTTGTGTGTTGATTTGGGTGAATGCTCGTCTGAAGGTGTGCTTGGGATAGGCTTGGGTTGAGGGGATTGGGACTGGGTAGAGGAAGTTGGAGAGGGGAGGCTGGATACAGGGACAATGGCTGCCATCAGTGCGGAGGCCAGAGCCTGAAATGCTCTCTGTTGGGCCGCCACACCAGAGTGAATGCCCTCTATGTATGCGTTTGTTTGTTGCAAATGCCTCTTGACACCCTGGATGGCATTCAGAATGGTTGACTGCCCAACAGTGAGGGATCTCAGGAAGTCAATAGCCGCCTAACTGAGGGCATTAGGGCTGACTGGGGCAGGGCCTGAGGTGCCTGGGGCGAAGGAGATGCCCACCCTCCTGGGTGAGCAGGCACTGGAAACACTCTGAGGGGCAGCTGGGAAGGCAGTGCTGGTAGGAGGGGGTGGCGGCTGTACCTGTTGTTGGGGTGGGCACAGAGGTGTCCGCCACCGCCAGGGAGCTTCCATCACAAAAGGAGTCGCTGTCTGTGGTGTCCCCTCCTGTCCCCGTCGTGGTGCTCCCCTCGCCCTCCATCCCACTGGTGCCCTCACTGTCACAGGATTCAGCCTTCAGGTCCATGTGGGATGCAGCTCCCTCCGTCACCGGTGCCTCTGCTCCTCTGCCAGATGATGCTAATGCACACAAAGACAGGGTGACAAAACAGAAAGGAGGGGGGAGACAGAGGATACACTTGGTCAGTGCCACCAACACCACTACCGTTGGCGTACACAACACACAATGAGCAGCCCTATGCACTAGGTCATGCACTACCAGTATAGATAGTTAGATAGATTGTCACCAGACCATGGGGTACAATGCCTCACACACACACCTGAAACCCACAGGACCCTGCCAGTAGTAGATGCCCACTAACACTATTGGGGTTGGAGCGCTTCAGAGCCTGCCCAAGCAGGGACCTACCCTGCCATGTTCACCCTGACCTAGGGCCACCCACAGCCCACAATCCCCACCCAGGAAAACCTTGACGCACCAACAGTCATGATTCTGAATCTGTACTCACCCCCTTGTGGCTGCCATGTTTGCCTTCAAGTGCCCATCCAACTCCGGATAGGCCACCGCCAGGATGCGGAACATAAGGGGGGTAGAGTACAATGGGCACCCCTTCCTCGTTGGTAGGCCAGCCCCAGCTGGGCCTCCACCAGCTTCCTTGCCCAGCGGCGCAGGACCTCCTACCGTTTGCGGCAGTGGGTGCTCCGCCTGTCAAAGACCCACAGGGTCTGCACCTCCTTGGCTATGGCACGCCAAATACCCTTTTTCTGACGTGCGCTGACCTGCATGGAAAAGACAGCAGAAAAGGGAATTAGTTAACAGTCCGGACCGTCACACTCATGGCCCACCAGATCCCTCCAATCCCCTGACGCACATACATTTACCACCATACATGCAGCACTATGGCCAGGACTCCTTAGCCCCCCTACCTGTGGCTTACATACACAGCAATCCATAAATTCATGGCCCACGCATCATGCTCTCAGTGTACTCAACTGTTTGTCTGAAGGACAGTAGAGTAACGTTTACTGGGGTAGGACCCCATCCACCAGTTTCTCCTCCACAGTGAAGGCAGGAGCCCTTTCCCCAGACACATGAGCCATTGTCGCTCCAGACACAGGTCACAGCAACTCTTGCAGTGTAGGTCCTCTCATGTTTAAGGTCAGGTAGCAAGTGAGTGAACAGATAGAAAATAGCAGTCACATCCGCGGCGGTGCGTACCATCACCGCCAGTGCTCACTGTTTTCCTCCATAGGCTTCAACTGCTTAGGATGAATATGAGAAGGCGACATCCTCCTGTGTACAGACCCCTGGTGGACCTTGCGTCAATGGACGACAGACACATTATCATAACAAACAGACTTGATCGGGCCACAATCCAAGAACTGTGAGCCTAATTGGAGCCAGACCTGGTGTCAGTTATCCGCCAGTCCACAGGTATTCCCCCTCTAGTGCAGGTCATGTCATTGCTCCATTTCCTGGCAAGTGGTTCCTTCCAAACAACAGTGGCCATGGCATCAAGGATGTCTCAGCCAATGTTCTCCAACATGTTGACCAGAGTGTTGTCAGTCCTGCTTAAACACATGTGCAGCTACAACGTATTCCCCCAGGTGGAGGATTTGGACACATTGAAAGCTGACTTTTATGCACTGGGACTTATCCCCAACATCATTGGTACCATTGATGGTCCACATGTGGCATTTGTTCCCCCTTGGAGAAATGAACAAGTGTTGAGGAATAGAAAAAGCTATCATTCTATGAATGTGCAGATGGTGTGTTTGGCGGACCAGTACATCTCCCATATCAATGTCAAGTATCCTGGCTCTGTGCATGACATATTTATCTTGAGGAACAGTAGCATCCCTTATGTGATGGGCCAACTCCAGAGGCAACGGGTGTGGCTAACAGGTGAGCCCAAGGTCCCCACCCAGTATAAGTTGGTGTCTGGGTATGGGGTTGTCCCTAAGGGTTAGTGTGTGTCTAACAGGTATCCCTCAATATTTGCAGGTGACTCTCGTTACCCCAACCTCTCATGGCTACTGACCGCAGTGAGGAATCCCAGGACAAGGGCAGAGGAACGTTACAATGAGGCACATGGGTGAACAAGGAGGATAATTGAAAGAAACTTTGGACTCCTGAAGGCCAGGTTCCGGTGCCTCCATGTGACAGGTGGATCCCTGTACTACTCACCCAAGAAGGTGTGCCAGATCATCGTTGCATGTTGCACTACTTGGCCTTGAGGCGCCAGGTGCCTTTTCTGCAGGAGGATGAGCCTGGAGGCGGTCTTGTGGCAACGGTGGAGCCTGTGGACAGTGAGGAAGAGGAGGCAGAGGAAGAAGATTTAAATTTAACTGTACATATAACTTGCAATGCTTTGATAATGTTGTACAAATACATATTTGAATCATTTGACAGACTCCAGATTTGTATTTGTTCCAACGGTGTTTATTTAAGTGCTTATAAGTAGAGAAGGATCTGTAATGGGCTGATGGGGATGGTGGAGGAATGTCCAGTTAGAGTCCAGTCTTTCGGTATTACAGGTGCATTGTCCAAGGGGGCATAGGAATGGGGGCAATGGCAGTTCAAGGTGGACAGGGTGACAGAGTGGGACAGAAGGGTGACAATCAGCAGTCTTATTTTCTGGCGGGGGTCTTGGCAATGTTCTCTGTCTTCTGCATGGATCGCAGGGACCGTTTGTGGGGTGGTTCTCCTTCTGCAGGGGGTGGGGTGCTGGCGGCCTGTTGGTCCAGTGGTGGGGCCTCCTGTCCACTAGCGCTGGCAGAGGTGGAGGGCTGTTCTTCGTTGTGGCTAGTGTCAAGGGCCCGTTGGCATGCCACTGCCTCCCTCATGGTGTTGGCCATGTCAGCCAGCACCCCTGCAATGGTGACCAGGATGGTGTGGATGTGTTGGAGGTCCTCCCTGATCCCCAGGTACTGTCCCTCCTGCAGCCACTGGGTCTCCTGCAATTTGGCCAGTATCTGGCCCAAGGTCTCCTGGGAATGGTGGTATGCTCCCAGGTGTGCTTTGTGGAGAGTGGGTTCCCTGGGCCTGTCCTCCCCCTGTCACACAGCAGTCCTCCCAGCTTCCCTCTTGTCCTGTGCCTCTGTCCCCTGAACCGTGTGCCCACTGCCACTGACCCTGCCACTGATCCCAGGTCCCTTGGGTGTGTGGGGTTGCCTGGGGTCCCTGTAGTGGTGGACACACTGCTGATTGACGTGTCCTGGGGACAGTGGTATGGGCCCACTGGGTGAGTGCTGTGCTGGTATTTCCTGAGGGGGGAGGCTCTGTGGTGGCATGGGACTGTGGCATGGTAACCAACTGTCCTGAGGTCCCTGATGGGCCAGGTTGGTCATCCTGATCCAGGCGTGCAGAGCTGCTGTCATCACTGTGGGCCTCTTCTGGGGGGGACTGGATGTTGGTGGCACCTCCTCTCCAGTGACGTTGAGTGGGGGTCCTGTGGGCATTTAATTGAAGTGTTATTGTATCTGCTTGTGCCATTTTGTGCATGGGTGTGTTTCCATGTATGGTTGTGATAGCCCTGTCAGCTTTGCCTTGTGTGCGCGGTGATTTTGTGGGCTAGGTTATTCTCTCTAATGGGCATGCTTTAGTGATGGGTGTCCATGCAGATCTGTGATGGGTGATCATGCATTGGTGTTGCATACAGGGCTTTGTTTTGGGATGGGTGGGCTGTGGTAGTGGGGTATATGTGAGGTGGTGGAGTTATGGGGATGAGGGTAGGGGAAGGAGTTTGTGATGGCATGCAGGTAGGGTGGGGGATATAGTAGTAAAGATTTGACTTACCAGAGTCCAGTCCTCCTACTACTCCTGCGAGGCCCTCAGAAGGCATGATCGCCAAGACTTGCTCCTCCCATGTTGTTAGTTGTGGGGGAGGAGGTGGGAGTTCACCGCCAGTCCTCTGAACAGCTACCTGGTGTCTTGCAACCACAGAACGCACCTTCCCCCATAGGTCATTCCACCTCTTCCTGATGTCATCCCTTGTTCTGGGGTGCTGTCCCACGGCGTTGACCTTGTCCACGGCTCTCCACCATAGCTCCATCTTCCTTGCAATGGACATCTGCTGCACCTGTGATCCGAATAGCTGTGGCTCTACCCAGATGATTTCCTCCACCATGACCCTTAGCTCCTCCTCTGAAAACCTGGGGAGTCTTTGGGGTGCCATGGATGCGGTGTGAGTGGTATGTGTGAGAATGTGTGGGGTGATGTGTGGTGTGATTTGTTGTGTTGTGTTCTGTGAGGGGCCTGGATGGTGTATGGGTGATGGTGTTCTTTGGCTCAGATTGAGTGGGTGCTCCGGGCTTGTCTCTCTCTCTGTTGGCAATCTTTTTTTTTCAGTGAAAGGGTTGTGGGTAATGTGACTGTATGTTTTATAGTGGTGTGGGTGTATGGGTGTGGTGTGTGTATGTGTGTCAGGTGTCTATATTTTGAATTGTCCAATGTGGTGTACTTTTGTTAGTGTGTGTGTATTTTGAGCATGGTGGTGTGTACCCCCAATAGTTTACCGCGGTTGAAAGACTGCTGCAGTGATTCATGGGTCCTGATACTGTGGGCATATTCCTGTTGGGGTAACGGTGTGGGTTTTGGTGCCCCCAGTTTATCACTGACCTTTGGGCTGGTGGACTTGTGTGGGTGTCTGTATAGTGGCGGATTTCTCTGTGTGGGTCATAATACCCGTAGCGGTATACCGCAACAGTCACAGTATGTTGGCGGCTGTCAGCACGGCAGTAGGCGCCATTTACTGCCAAGGTTGTAATGAGGGCCATAATGTCTCTGTAGACATTAATTTGTTCAGTAATTTATTGAACCTTGAATATTGTTCAAAATAGTGTTTGATCATTATTTACCTCGATGAGATGTACCTCTTAAATGCCTCATCCCCCATGGATTTTTAAGCTAACAGTTTCTCATCTATGCACTAGCCACTGCACAGCTATGTCTTATTCTCAACCCTCCGTTGTTTCTTAAAATATCTGACACATATTCCCGAAATTGGTAGACTGGCATACACCATTAGGACATTGCTTACAATCATACTGATCCTTGAACCGTTAGTGAGTCACCTACACATTCTACTTTCTTAAACAATGTATAATTTCTATACTCCTGGAAATCAATGTCTGCACCTCATAAATCTCCAGTTTATGTAGAAGCACATTATGAAAGCTCTTCAATGTCAGCATGTGCAAAGAGATCCACAGGTGATTGGTTTATTGTAAGGATGAACTTGTTTTTTTCTCACATATTTTCAAACAGGAATTTGATTTAAGCCACAGCTTTCTCACAGCTTACATCTGCAACTCACACTAGTTGTACTTATTTACATGAAGTACTGTTTGAACTTAAAACTTTATTTGTAGGTAAACAGTGTACCCAACAACTTTTAACATACTGAATTAGCCTTGTACAATTAGAATCGTCTCATGCTCATAAGATAAAATTATAAAATATATATACGATCAAATGATTATAGAATTAAATTACATTAAAAAAATTAGTGAGATATGGAATATGGTTAGCCAACTGTCTTGTCAACCCGACCCACAGGACTACAGTATTTCTATTTTTAATATATACACATGTACATACAGTCAATCTATTATGTACATATTTGTGGGCCTTCTTCTACCTTTTCTATTTTCCAAAAGGATCTAGTAGTTTTTAGACTAATTTAAGGAACAGCAGTTTGGATGATGCTATCAGTGTTGTCATCAGTGTTGTGTTTTGAGATGTCATCAGTGATGTCATCAATGACGTCATTTAACATGTCATGAGTGATGTAAAATTTGAAGTCATAAGCAATACATGTTGGGGATGCAAGTTATATTTTGTGCACTGAACTATAATGGCGAATATCAGTGGTGTCTTGGTTAGTTTTAACTATATTCAACAAATAACTATACAAATACTCTAACCACCATTGTTTCAGTGAATTTTTGATTTGTTTTATAATGGAGAAGATCATTTCACCATACCTAACTACAACATATTTTTATCCTTTGGTCTTTTCATTGAATTTCAAGATTCATTTTTGCCTTTTTGCCCATATTCTGCCACCTCCCGCACATATTACACAATAGTGGTCACTTCTGTGTAGTTATAACTAGGTTAGAATTTCCATAAAAAGAGTGTATCTTGTTCACTAGTAACTTTTTTGCTGTTTGATGAAACTTCAAAAACTTTCCAGAAAAATTAGTTAATTCACCTCATCTCCTTCTTGGAAAGATCATAAGATGCTCAAATTCTTTCTCAGGGTCATTTGCAGATTTTGCTGTTTCTCCTTTTTGCATTGTAATCCATCTTTGTTATGATTTTTATTTTAATTTTAATATTTTGCCAATTTCAGTCTTGCACATCAACAGTTCTCTGTTCTTTATTTTCACTGTTGGATATGCATCTTGTATCACTGCTTGTGGATAGCCTCTCTTAGTGAATCATGTAATAATCGATGCTGCTTTCAATTCAAAATCACTTTCAAATGAGCACATCCTGCAATCCTTCAGTGGCTAACCATACAAGATACTCTATTTTAACATCTTATGGTAGACCACTGATAGTAAGCAGTATTGGGTTACTTGACATTGTCTTCCCAAAGATGTTTGTATTCAGTTTTTCTAACTGGCTCATGTATCTATCATTCTACACTGGCCAGGTGACCTCCTTCTTCTGCTACCACATGAAGAACCAGTATATGCTTGGGCAAATAAGGTACCCTTCACTGTTCCAGTAAATAGATATTGTTACTGAAAAGAAAACTGTTATGAGTTAGGCAGTATCTCAGCATCGCAAGGCCTATTTATGTATTCTGGAAATGGTCAATGGGTCGTGCCCTGAGAAAGTACTGACTTGCCTCAATTCCCTGATCATGATTTATTGATGTGCACATGTTGGAGGACAGGAGCGAACCAAGTGTCCATGTGACCAAGGGTATTTGAACTTTAACATGGAACAACAGTTCATGTGAAACTCATTTATCACAAATATACAATCAGGCAGGTAATCCTGCATCAAATTAATCAGATAGGAAGTATTAGCATTGAGACAGCCTACATTCTGTCTGGCATAAATCCATAATTCTCAATACAACTAGTACCAAGCGTATTATAACAATCAAACAAGTATTTTTATTCATGGGTATCATCCAGTAACAAAAATGTTATTAGTGCCAAATGAAATAGTGAAGAAGTGCACCCTAAGTGAAACACACCAAAATTGACTGAGAAAGTTCTTGTTTCTGTAACAATGGTTGGTGTAATAATACAGAGTCATTGACAGCCAGAGTAGGTAACCATAGAAATGTGCACAGATGCCAAGTTCCTATGTGAAATGAGGAGTATCGGGTCAGTCTTTTTAACTGTTGATGATGTTTTCCCCTATTACAGATATCAGGGTCTCATCAGGACAAGAATTAACCTGGGGGACTGACATAAAGAGATGAATTAATAAAGTCACCCCAATAAAAATAAATTTGAATTGTAATCTAGTAAACATACACACTTGTTGTCTGTGTAATAGAGCTTGGGATATAGATAAAACCTGAGTGCGAGCAAGCCGCACTAGTCATGGACCAAAAGGCCCTAAAATGTAAAGAGGCTGAATTTAATACTGAAAAGCTACTTGGAGAGAAGCTGATGAAATTACTATAAAGGCGAGGAACCCATTCACCCAGGCTAACAAGATTAGGAACACCAATGTATGAATAACTTGAATCACTCACGGAATGGGCCATAATGATGCAATGGTCCCAAAGAGAGGTAAATAAAATAAAAAAAGAAGAAAGAAAAATAAAACAGTGGTTAGACACAAAAGTGAATGGTAGGTACCATTTGATTAAGACGGAACATAATTAAATAGCATGCTAACACAAACAATTCGCAGTAGGTAATAGACATCGGGTAAGTACTTATAAATACAGGGCAGGCCTGGCCCTTCAATGAGGAATGACTATTCGATGCAACAATGGCAGCCCCTTCCCGATCTGAGAGATGTGTGGAGGAAGAGGACCTTAGCTCAGATCCTAACTAAAGCAAAAATAAGCACCTGCATGGCTGCGCTAAACCAATGAGCGTGAACATATGGGGATTATGAAGCATCTTTGAACACAGGCAAAATTAGGCCCTAGTCAATCTCATTTCTTCATTTGAAACCCAATTGGAAGCAGCACTAGAGTCACACCTCTCAAAACGTCTGTATATAGGTGTGAAGAGGTAAATACCAGCCCTGAACAACTGGAGGTGGCCTGTAATTTGGACAACAATATTTATCTCACAAAGGCATATTTTAGAAAATATAAGCATTACAAATGGTCAATAAAAGGAAACATAAGAAGCAGGAATTGAACCCCACACATCCAGGTGTCTGCGAGTTTGAAGGCTATTGGTTGAACTACAGAAGTGATTCCGGTTAAGTTTGGTATTTCAAGAGTATGAGGAGCTTGAGGGACAAGCCACTGGTATCTAAACCATATGAAGTTAGGATAGGGGACTGATAAATCGAGATATGGAATTAGATTACAGATATATCACTGTAGTGAAGACAGGAAAACTGGACGAAGATAGTACTTAGAAAGGTGGAAATATTGTTTCTGCTAATCTTCCTAAATAAGGAAAGAAACTACACCTATCTGGCCATACACACCGAGCAGCTGTGACCACGAATATGATTTAGCCCTCATTAAGCTCAATTCTACATTATTAAAAACCAATTGAAGTCAGCACTGCAGTGGCACCTGTAAAACGTCAATACGAGTGTATAAGGGTAAAAAACAACCCTGGTCGATCTAAGGATTCCTAGAAAATAGAGAAAAATAATCTCAAAGAGAACATGTGGAAAAAAACAGTAAAAGGGAAATGAACAAGCGGGATTGGAACCCTGAACAACCAATTGTCAGCGAATGTGAGGGCTGTCGGTTGAGCTACAATCACAAATACAAAAAATGTGTATTTCGGGGATTTGTAGAGCTTCAGGGAAATGGATTAGAATAGAGACTGGTCACCAAAATTAGACCTGGCAGCATGCCAGATGTAGTAATAGGTTACAGCAGTTTATGGTAGACAGGACAAAGAGATGGACATAGTTTTGAGGAAGGGGAAAATTAAAAAAATATATTATTATCGAAGAGACAAGGTGTGTGTGTGAGCAAATGGCTGAAAAATAAACCATATAAATTAAGATGTAGAAATGGAATGGGGCAAGATAATTTAAAAACAATTCATAATCAATGCAAAGATAACTCATGTACATTAAGGCTCTGATGTGAGCTTCATTATTGAAAAGTAAACTGTCGATGCAAGCGGTCTCATATAATTCAAAGCCTCATTTACATAGAAACAGCAGTAAAAATATATAGAAACAGTAACCTGGGAAAGGGCAGGTAGAAAACTCACCCTTTCCAAAGTTCAGCAGTAATAGTATACTATACCAAAAAGGTTAATGATCACCAAAGTAAAGAACCAAGGAGGGCGGGACAGAGATCATCAGTTCAAGAGTGCAATATATCTCAGATCCTCTGTAGTGTGTGGATGATCTTGGAAGTGATAAGGCATGGGTGCTATTTCTAGGTGGCATCTGATGTGATTCCTGTGCTGGTTGATCCTTGTTTGCACTTGTTGGGTTGTTTGGCCGATATATATCAAGTTACCTTGGTACCAAATGCAGTAAATTATATTATTGTAGGTACGGTTAGTATGGTGTTGCAAGGTAATATGTATATTACCATGTGTGAATACTTTTGTGTTGGATGTATACTGCCATGCAACACAATTACCACATTTATATTGACCCTTAATTGAGATGAGACCCATAAATGAGAGCAGTGTGTGATAAGTTTTGTGAACATGTACTAGATGATCTCTTATGATTTGTCCTTTCTTGCATGAAAAGAGGGGGGAATCACTAAAAGAGTCCATGTTCTGAAGGATCGACCAATATCTCCTGATAATCTTAACAACTGTATTTTTCACTGGGCAATATGTGGTTACACAAACAATCTTTTCTAGGGAGGAGTTTTTCCGTAGTTTGAAAGATCTTGTCTCTGGGATTGTACCATGCCATTTTCATAGAGTTCTACGGAGTCAAAGAAATTGGCCAAAAGACAAAGGGGGTCATTACAACCCTCGCGGACGGTGTTAAAGCGGCGGTAAGACTGGCAACAGGCTTGCGGTCTTTTTTTTTAGTATTATGACCATGGCGGTTACCGCCATGGTCATCCACCGCTTCTCTGTTCCGCACGCCAGGGCGGAGACGACCGCTGGGCTGGAGACCTGGGTCTCCAGCTCGGCGGCCATCACAATACCGCCACCGGTATTTTGACCCGGCTTACCGCCGTGGATTTCCAGCGGTAGGAACCGCCATGAAATCCATAGCGGTAAGCACTATCAGTGCCAGGGAATTCCTTCCCTGGCACTGATAGGGGTCTTCCCCACCCCCCACCCCCACCCCAACTCCCTCCCCTACAACCCCCACCACCCCTGCCACGCCCCAAAGGTGGCAGGGCCCCACTCCCCTCCTGACCCTGACATTGCCTTACACATACACACCCGACACGCACGCAGGCACCACCAACACACATAAACGCACACACCGACATACATGCCAACATCCACACACAGTCAGACACGTACACCACATTCACACACTCACGCACACATCCATACAGACATACCTACAGACATACACGCACTCATTCCTAAAACACGCAACACCCCCCAAGCATACACGCACTCACACACCCCCCTACATACACAGACGCACACCCCCATGCACCGACACAACACACAACACCCCCCAGCCCACTCCCCTAACAGACGATCAACTTACCTGTTCCGTCGATCCGCCGGGAGGGGACGGGAGCCATGGGGGCATCTCCGCCGACACCACACCGCCAACAGAACACCGCCGCACAGAATCACAGGACGTGATTAGCTGGGCAGTGTTCTGTTGGCGTGGCGGTGGAGGTGGAACAACCTCCACTTCCCCGCCGCCCGCAAGTATGGCTGTTGGCGGCTCTCCGTCGGAAAAACGATGGAGGGCAGCCAACCGTTATAATACGCCGAACGGCAAACCGCCACTACTGGCGGTCTCCCGCACGGCGGTCCCTCGGCGGTCTTGTTAAAAGACCGCCGAGGTTGTAATGACCCCCAATCTGTCTTTGGCAGCCTGAGGGTGAAAGCTGTTATATTGTAGCAGCGTATTGCATTCTGGTGGTTTGCCATACAGGGTGGCAATCAGATGGCTATCTTTATTCTTGATTTGAACATCCAAGAAAGGTAAGCTGTGTCGATCACAATTACATGTAAATTTAAGATGAGTCTGACAACTGTTAAGATATTCAGTAAACAGTTAGAGTGAGTCCTCCGTGCCTACCCAAATTAGGAAGATGTCATCAATATTGCGTTTCCAACAACGAATGTTGGCAGAAAATGGGTTGTGGTCAGTGGTAATAAAAACATGTTCAAAGTGGCTAGCATAAAGATTTGCCAGATTTGGAGTGAAGATTGCTCCCATGGATGTCCCTGAGCACTTTTCATAGTAGTCATGGCCAAATAGGAAGTAATTCCTGGAAAGAGAAATTTAGAAAATTCATCTCAGCTAGGTTTATATTTTTGGGATAAAGCAAATCTTTCATTGACCCTCTGGTCCCTGCTTTTAATAACGTTTGCGGGTCTTGTTGTCTCCCAGAAATGTATTCCATGGCTTCTCTCGGTTCCCCCTTTTCCCCTCTGCCTCATTGAGGTGTCCCTAAAAAAGGATTCAGAGTAGGATCTTTGCTATTTGTGCCTTCCCCCGAGTTTTCTGAGTTGTCAGAGCCTGCTGATGATTCTGAAAAAGTGATTAGTCTTTGTATTCCCCAGGTGACGTTCCTAGGTGGGGCTCTGTCCGAGTGACAGATGTCTTCCATGTAGGACAACACCTTGGGATCAATATCATGTACTTTTGATGTTACACGGGCTGAGAACAGCCCTGGGCTGTTTTTGAAGTCTTGGGGCAAACGGCAAAAGAGTTTTTGTGAGCCAAATGAGAATGCACTCACAATCCTGACTTTTATGTGCTAAGTTTTGGCAGAAAACCCCTTTGGAAATATCCAACGTCGTTTTGTATTTTTTTATGCACTATATTGTTAATTAGTGCTGTGCTATGTGAATTTTGTATAGCGTATGTACATGTATGACTATTGAAGTGTAAGTAAGCTAGGACTATTCTATAGGAATGGTTTGGTTTTGCAACAGGATCTCCCTCACTGGAGCTTTTGCTTCGTGTTTAACAGGATATTTTGTCTGAGGTTGGGGTGTAGCCATAATAGGTAATAAATGACAAGGAGAGTCCTTGCCCCAGCCTACATGATTGTGGTACAACGCAGGTGCCTGCACTAAAGCCCAATTGACAGCGTAGGCTTGTTTTACCGCTTCCAGAACAAGATCAGAGAAAGAAGGCAAAATTACATTTTCCCCATGTGGGAGCTTATGGAACTCCTTTTCGGCCAGAAGGATATCACAACTAAGTTCATCCCAAAATATCACACCAATGATGTGCTCCACGTCTCCCTTAATTTGGATATTTAAATCATAAACCTGTCAGGTGGGAGGACGCAGCCGTCTGCAGTCTCAACTGCAATAAAATCGCTAGTTGCTGTCGCCACCAGATGATCTTTCAGACTCTGGCAACATATCATGACCTCTGCTGCACTGTCTAACAGTGTCACTGCCCATGTCTTGTTCTCCAGCAATGTTCTCAAGTGTAATGGCATTTTTAATTGACAGTGCTGCCACCTTTTTCTTTTTAAACTGTGGCTTTTGTTGCGGGGACTTTTCTTCTTTTTTGTCTGAAGAGTCTGGTGAGACTTTCTTCTGTTTCACATATTCAGGACATCATTCAGAATGGGTCCCTATCTTGCTACACCTATCCGGTGGGTCCTGAAAGGAACGAGAGGGACGTGAATCAGTATATATATCAGGAACGTTTATACTTTCTCTATGTTTGAGAGTGTATCTCCTTTCAGAGTTCTCTAGATGTGGAGAATCTGCTCTCTGATTTTGACTATCTTTAAATTGTTTCTGCTTTTCCCAGTGCTTCTTAGAACCCACCTGTGCCTGTTTAGTACCTTCCTTGGGGGTGGCACTCTGTAATTCGAGTTTCTTCAGCTTGGCTCCCAAACTATCCCGTCCTATACTAGTATAGGTGTCGAAAATAATTTTCAGTAGCTCTTTCTCCTGGTCCAAATGTGGAATCTCTTGGAGACGCTGGCATATAGCAAGTGCTACCGCTTCCCCTTTAATGATACTGAGTATGATGGAGGAGACTGTGTCAAAGTTATGCATTCATTTCATCCCCAAATCTAGGGCTGGAGCAGTCCTGTGCTCATTCTGTATTTGTTTTAACACTTCTGGCAAATTGGCAAGTGTCGGGGTACCATGTGTGGTAGTATAAATTGCAGTGAAGACTGTAGCCCATGTGGCGCAGTCATCCACAGAGGGAACCATCCCCAAAGGTAAGCACATTGTGAGAATTCTATGTTTCTCCTGTGGTTCCATATTGGGAAACACAGCTTCTAGCTGATTTGTTTTCTGGGCTGTCCAGAACTGGATTTTTTCGCGTTCTGTGGGTTCCTTACTCATGATAGTATGCACTGTTTGTGGATTAATCCCAGTAGCCAATTGGTATCCAGCAGGTGCTGGTGGTACTGGATGCACTGGTGTAGTGTTCAGAGTTCGCATTACGAACTGAACTAGTCATCTGTAAAGTGTTATTAGTTCAAGATATAAGTCTAGCAGGCATGCTGCCTGCATATTTTGTATGCCTGGGTGAGGTCTGTATGTGGCAAACCTAGGCCACGTTGGTCCATAATTAACTAAGGTACCTAATGTCATGTGTTGTATTACATGTGGTAGGGCACCTTCAAACCAGTTCTGATGCTCCTGATAAGTTAGCGGTATTTCATGATACTGGTATGCTTGGTACCGTATGTGTGGAATGGGAATGTAGTGTTGTCTTCCTTGGGAAAGTATACCTAGGAATAAAATGTTTCTGTTTGGTAAGCCTCACTTGCTTCCACTATGAATGCAACACCCCCCCCCCTCTTCTCTTAAGCCATGCCCTACTAAATGTGAAGTTAATACATGTCTAACATTTTCAGGAATGTTCATGGAGGTGTTAGCCATATTGTATGATAGGTACAAGAGATGGAACACCAAATGGGGAGTAAAGTCCTTTTATGAGTTTGGGCTCAAACAACCTACAGCTTAATTAGGTGGTCCCTGTTCAGCTGAGGAGGATCTTCCAGAAGACCATGGACGTCTCTGTATAATGGTACTTAAGGTACCTGTTGTCTGTGAGACAGTGATAATCAGGGTATCCGTAAATTAGTGCCTATGCACCATCTTTGGTGGAGCCATGTTGTAGTTGGACTCTTGCTCTAGGCAAGACTGTTGGTTTAAGGATGACAGTACTTATGTTTGTGGGTGACTATGCCAGTCCTACAACAAGTCGCAATTGTCGTCCCAACCCTCCCGGCTCACAAACAGCACCTCGCCAGAAACACAAACGGTAATAGGTGATTTGTGGCAGCCTTTATGAATTGAATCAAAGGTGTGACATCTAAGGGAGTGTAGTGGTTAAACTGAGACTACCCCTTTCTCTCACAAACAACATGTCTCAATCAAACTCAGGCAATGAAGACGATGCAGTAAAGTTTCAATAGGTTTTATTTAGCAATACTACATTCTGTGATACGTTGCATGGACTGCAATGATTAGGATAATGTACAGTGCAAGATACAGATTGGTAAAGACAAGAGTCATTAATACAAAGACCCCCACCATCTTGAAATAACATGAAAAGACATGAAATGTAAAATATGTCCTAATACCCTAGCATAATAGGCCTAACCTCTAACCTAAAAGAGAGCTAGGTATGTTAAACCTAATCTGCCAATGCCATGTCCACGAGAAGAGCCCCCAACCCTTGTTACCTTGGAATGAGGTCTCTAGCTCAGACTAGATGAGGACACGAAGACTGGGTCAGCATCAAGGCGACATGCAGCATCAATAACAGCAATGGCATCTGGTCAGAATCCCTCTCACTATCTGTTTAAGTGAGGAGTATTTATTCAGATCTACTTGGACCCCTGTCATAGGTCTGTTCCTAAACAACAGATAACAAGGCATGCTTGGGACGGTAATTTATATAAACAATTCCCTTGGAAGCGCGAAGAGGGAAAGTACCTCAAGTGAACACCGACAGTTTGTTTATCTTTGTTGCTTGATATTGATGCTTTAGTGCAGTGGCACTGATAACACAAACTAAAACATGGGCCTAACTAAAAACAAGGCAGTCATCTTAAAAGATTTAATTAAATAAATGTTCTAAAACAGAGCAAGCTAAGTAGGGTAAAAGTCACTAGGTGACGGGGGCATGAGTCTGCAAGCCAAAGGCTAAGCTAACTCCTGTATCCCATTAAAACGAACTAGGATTCACAACAAATGTATTAGAAGAAAAAAGAAAGGGGCCACTAATGACCTTGGCTATGTATTTCTCTGTGTAGAGTGAATTCTCAGTGTCTGACATTATAGTGAATGCTCTAGTGTCTTGTTGACCACAGACACTCAGAGAATGTATGTAAATGGTGGGATCCTAAAATAAGGGTAAGTAATTAAGGAAAAAGTTTAAAAAGCTGTTTAGGTACTTCACCATACAATTAACGTGTTGGAGAACAAGAGCAACCCAACTTTTGTTGCTGGGTGATACCTATGAATAAAAGTACTTGTTTGATTTATATAACAAGCATAATACTGATTCTATTGAGAATTATTGATTCATGCCAGACAGATTGTAGAATGTCTCAATGCTAATACCTCTTATCCAATTCATTTAATGTGAGATTTCCTGCTTGATATGTATATTTTTGATAAACGAGTTTCACGTGAACTGGTGTTCCATATTAAAGTTATTGATGTACAAAGCAATACAATGTCCACAGTTACTAAAGTATCCCAAAGATATGATATCTTCGATTGAATGTTGATGATCATTGACAAAAAGTATTTTGTTTCCCTGATATAAGAGTACAGAATTTAACATGTTCAAAGAGTAATAAGTCCAAATACTTTGAGGTGCTTTTCATCAGCGTCCAAAGTGAACTAACTGCTGGTCTTCCAAGTGATTGTACTGCTTGAAATGAATTTTGGAGAGAAAATACATAGTTGATGTTATGGCATTGCAAAAGTTAGGTAATAATATTCTTCCATATCCAGTGGTCCTGAGACTTCCCATTTATGTAGCATTTGATTATATTCCTTTTCAATTTCTTTTGAATGGATGATGTTCATCAACTTATACTTCTCCACTATACTCAATTATCTGTTTACTTCCACCATATACTGTGTCTTATTCATAATGACAATATTTTGACTTTTTTCAGCATCTTTTACTATTATGAATTTATGTTTCTCAAATGCACTTATCTCCTTTCATTCATTTCAGGACATATTTCCATTGTGCCATCCTTTTACTTTGACTCTAAGTTTGTTATTATCTTCAATCATTAATTCCTGAAAAACATCATTCTAGTTACCTAGAAGCAATTATGGACAAAATGTATTTTTGATTAACAATCACTTGGTATTGGGAAGTCTACCTGAAACCAATTTTTTCACAATCCTCAGCTTCATGCATGTCTCCTTTATTGAAGTGTTTTATCAACCTCATTCATTAAAGTTTTAATCAAGTTCAGTTATCTCAACTACCACCAAGGTGAATGCAAGATCACGTAAAGCACAGCACCATGATTTTGGGAGTTTCCTTGCAAACTATTTATGCATTCTGAGTTTTTTTACTAATTTCATTGAACTCAGTCCTCAAGTTTACAATGTTGGCAGCACAGGTTGGGCAAAACCTTAAACCACAATTAAGCACTTTCTTTGTCAGAGCTGTAAACAAGATGTTGGTTACTAGAGGTTTATCCTGTGTGTTGTGCAATTGGGTTATGTCTCCATTCAAATTTTGGATTAAGTTCTTGTAAAACTTGCCCCTTTCTATCTTACATTGCCTCTAATCTGTTTCCTTATTTGTTCCGTCCCCCTTTTCTTGTTGTGACATGGGCAGTCTCACCACCTCTAAAAAATTAAGGGCCCAATTCTGCAACTATTTGATTGCAAACAGCAACCATAATGAGAAGCACTTGCACTACCTCATGTGTGGGTGGCTCCACATGCTGCTATTTGCAAAGAAAGCTGTAATCAGGAATTTACCCTGAGATATGTCATACCGATCTCTAAGTTCATCAAACTCAAGCAAGGACCCTTCATGGAATAACTCTCCAAGGGTCTCCAGCGAATCACTGTTTCAGACTGGGAACTGCCAAGGTATGTTCAAAGTATGCTAGGCCAATTAATGGGTGTAGCTGGAGCATTAATGGGGATCAAGGCACTGAGATGCAGTGGCTTTTAATAGAATGTAAAGGCACATCTGCAGTGGTGGTGTCCTCCAGGCCTGCATCTACAAGCCAACAGCAAAACCACTGGAGCTAGGAGGCAATATATTAGTGTTCAAAGTTGGAAACACCAAGCCCTCCCAAAGTCAGTAGGCCACTAAAGTTTGACTACCACAAACCTCCATTGTCCAGTCTGCCAGATTAATTTGTTTGAAGGCTGTGAAAGAACTTTGCACTAAAGTGAAGTAGAATATTTGAGAAATAACAAAGCAAGTAAGTGTCAGAGAGACCAGATCCTTGGGGTCTGCGCACGTTCCCAACATGTCCACCACTAGACAGCTCCAAGACTTTGATAGATAAAATCACAGAGACTGCGAGAGTCCAAGCGGGGGAAAGGGGATTAGGATGGGAACAGCTGGGAAGGAGACCTGCAGGAAGTAAAAGGTTAAACCACACAATGTCAAGAATATACCACATTGATTTTTACTAGACTATGATTCTAAGCATTGTCATACTGTAACCATGGATAACTTAAGAAAGGATTAATAACTAGGCCTCAAGACATCTGGGTACCTGGGAAGGAATCAAGAATTAATAATATAACTTCTCAATTAAAATTTTCATGAAATGTTACACATTGACTAGAAATATAAGAACCTTCTAGAATTATGTTTTCAGAACAAACATGGTCTTTTTACATGAGGACAAAAAGTAATATGAACGTTTCCTGGAACACAATAGGAATTGTATTAAGGACTTAATATGCACATATAATGTAACATCTAGAATTTTAACATCTAGTTTTAAATGCGGGAAATGAATCGCGCACACTGCCGATTTCAACAAGGATATGCAAATGCCAAGAAATGATCGCGCACTCTGCAAGCGATCCGAAACATCAGGATTTAAATGTGGGAATGAATCGCGCATCTTGCCGATTCGAATGCCACCATGTAAATGCCAAGAAATGGTCACGCACAATAATTATCAAAGTTTTAATGCAAGGAATGAATTGAGTGTCTTGCTGATTCGAATACCACCATGTAAATGCTAAGAAATGGTTGCGCACAATGATTATCAAAGTTTTAATGCAAGGAATGAATCGAGCGTCTTGCCGATTCGAATGGCACCATGTAAATGCCAAGAAATGGTCGCGCACAATGATTATCAAAGTTTTAATGCAAGGAATGAATCGAGCGTCTTGCCGATTCGAATGCCACCATGTAAATGCCAAAGAAATGGTTGCACACAATGATTATCAAGAGTTAAATGCACGGAATGAATCGCACGTCTTGCCGATTCGAATGCCACCATGTAAATGCCAAATGATTGGTAGCGCACAATGAGTATCAAGAGTTAAATGCAAGGAATGAATCGCGCGTCTTGCCGATTCGAATGCCACCATCTAAAGGCCAAAGAAATGGTTGCACACAATGATTATCAAGAGTTAAATGCACGGAATTAATCGCACTTCTTGCAGATTCGAACACCACCTTTTAAATGCCAAGAAATGGTTGCACACAGTGATTATCAGGAGTTAAATGCACGGAAAGAATCGCGCGTCATGCCGATTCGAATGCCACCATGTAAATGCCAAGGAATGGTAGCGCACAATGAGTATCAAGAGCTAAATGTAAGGAATGAATCGCGCATCTTGCCGATTCAAATGCCACCATGTAAATGCCAAGAAATGGTAGCGCACAATGAGTGTCAAGAGTTAAATGCAAGGAATGAATTGCGCGTCTTGCCGATTCGAATGCCACCATGTAAATGCCAAGAAATTGTAGCGCACAATGAGTATCAAGAGTTAAATGCAAGGAATGAATCATGCGCCTTGCCGATTCGAATGCCACCATATAAATGCCAAGAAATGGTAGCACACAATGAGTATCAAGAGGTAAATGCAAGGAATGAATTGAAAGTCTTGCCGATTCGAATGTCAATATGCAAATGTCTAGAAATGGTCGCGCACACTGTTGCCGACCTGAATCTCAAAAGTCAAATGTCAAGAATGAATCGCGCATCTAGCCGATTCAAATATCAGCATGTAAATGTCAGAAAACAAGAGCACATTCACACGCACAAGGAAAAATCTTCCAACATGAATACTAGGCCCAAAAACTCGAATGCCTTTGAAAACGGGATCGGGGGCCCAGCCCGACCTCCGTCTTACCGCCCTGATCAAGGATCACCAATACAATGAAGGGCAAAGGCCTGGAAGGTCGAGGTAGGCCTCCGGAACAGGAGCTCAGGAAATTGCTGCTGCTCTGCACCGGGACCTCTGAATAGTGAGCACGTGAAGCTGGGCTGGCTCCCTTATATAGAGTCTGGCCCAGCCCAAAATCCACACCCAGTCATGCTGTAGGGAAAGCTTCTAGAAGGCCCTGGAAAGGGACCACACCCTGACACACTCTGAAAGCCTGCATCAATACATTGCAAATTACAGTATTTACAAGCACCTTGAATATAAGTCTTCTGGATTAAACTCTGCAATGCAAAAGGTTACACAACAGCATATCAACATAATGCATTAATTACGTTATCTCATAAGTGCTGTTTTTTTGCATTCCAGTCGCCCGTAGAGCGCACACTGCCCTGATGTTGACAGTAAGGTAATAATAATTCTGCCCATCACCGGCAATGGCAATGTTCCTCAGAATGGTATTTAAATACGGAGCGCTGTGACAGCTCATGCCACATTCTCATCTAGTAATTCCAAATTTCAGGTTTAAAGTTAGACTTTAGGTCTAAGTTTATCTTGGTGAATTGAGCCCTCAGTGTTTTTCTCAGAAAGTGTGTCGCTGATGACAGCATCCACTAGGACAACCAGTTGCAAACAACAAGTGGATATTGGGGTTGCTTGTGGCCCCAGACCAAACCAAAATGCAGAGAATTGTTTTCAAAAGAGTGAGGTCTAAGTAATCAGCCTATGCAGAGAGGAGACACAGGGCAACACTGCATAGGATCCTGCCTAGGCATACATGAAGCCGGTGGGGTGAGGAGTAAAAAGAATATTCTTTAGCTTCTGGTTCTGATGATACCATATGTTGCTGAGACCCCAAGGCTATAGCCTTCAGGCAAATTGTTTAGTGTTGTGTGGGCTTTCAGGAGGGGTTGAAAAGACTATCCAGTGCACTATCAAAAGCCCCCACCCAAGAGCCAGAGATTAGGGCCCATACTAACAAAACCCAATCATATTTTGTAAGGTTGCGCCGATTTTGCATCAAAAAATGACACAAATGCGGTGCAAAAAAAGTATAAATATGGGCCTATGTGCCTATTGTGATAGGTATTCAGAGAGTGTGGTGAAGAGGATAATGTAATCTTTAATGGGGGCATATATGCACCTAGCACCACAGGAACACAATCTTGGTTCTCATACAACAATACATAGCACTCATCCTTGTCCAATACAATAGTTAGTCCCAGAAAGGAGACTCCAGGCTTGATCCATATCAGCACACATCTTGTGAACGCTTAGTAATTGGTTGAGAAAACCTACCCTGCCATTGTCACTGCAGTCTCATCCACTGTAGTTCTAAAAGGTGTATCTACTGTGGCAGCACAATGTGTGCTCCCCTGCTCTCCAGATAAGAGTAAATAGAGTGGCACGTATTAGCCATTTATATTCTCAAAGTGAAAATGTTACAGCTTGTTAAAGCACACTCCTTAGTATTAGCTATAGGTAGACCTGGCAACTTTGGTGTGGTTTTCTCCCTACTTTTTTAGTTGCAACTTTCCTGTTTGCTTACTTCATTTTTCAAGGGCTTGTGCCCTCTACTTAATACATGGTAGAATTTCCTTATACTAAATTGGCATATTTAATTTACTTGTGAGACCCTAGTAAAGTGGCCCTACCTGTGCGAAGTAAATGTTACTGTAGCACCAATTGTTCTACCCACTTAAGTAGCAATTTAAACATGCCTCAGGTCTGCCATTGCAGCCTGGGTGTGCAGTTTTGAAACTGATTTTGCCAAGCCCAAATCCTCCTTTTCAATGCATGTGTCACCACTAGGTTAGGCCCTGGACAGCCCAGAGGGCAGGGTGCAGTATGTTTAAAAGGTTGAACACGTATCTTTTAGCTTGTCCAGGTAGCAAAAATCTTTTACATTTGTTTTTTACTATAGCAATGCCTACCTCTCCAATAGGCTAACACTGAAGTTACCTTATGAGATGTAACAAGCAATAACTACCAAATGGTAGCAGGTAAAAATTTTGGTATTCTTTGGAGTTGTAAAGAAAAATCCTCTCGCATGGTGAAGCCGGATTTTAAATTACAATTATGAAAATACCAGGTTTAGAAATTTGATATTTTCCTGCCTCAGCCATGCAGGGCCTGCAGCCTATCTCTGGGTTACATGAATGTGTGTAGCTGACAGCCTGGCTTTCGGTATTTCTCCTAGCCAGCCACACATAACAGATTCCTTAGGTGTGCCTGCATGGACCATCACTAGCAGGATGGGAGGGTGGAACTGTGCATAGCTCTAGTTATACTTGAATAGACTGTGTCCTGCCTCTAAACAAAGGGCTGTATACGCCCTCTAGTTAGTTGGGAGCCAGAACAGGGATGGGTGCCTGGAGACTTCAAAGGGAAACCTCTAAAAGGTTCTCCAAATTCAAAGGAAGGGCCAGCTATAAATATTGGACCCCAGACACCAACTCTTCAGCACATTTCTGGATCTGTGGATACTCTGCTGGGATGAAGGACTGCTGTACAGCTGAAAGGGCTGCCACTGTGCTGGACTGCTTCTCTGAAGGACTGCCCTGCTTTACTGACCTTCTGCCCTCTTGCTTGGGTGAGAAGGACTGGATCTCAATCTGTAGAAACCAGGACTTCAAAGTGACTCCAAGGGCTAGGTGGCTGGCCTCCTGACTACAGCCTCTGGGATAGAAGGCTTCAATAACTTGACACCAACACCTGGACTCTGCCATCTATGAGTTCTACCCTACCAAATTGTGCCATCCCAGACCTGGACCCTTGGAAGTGAGTTGTAAGGGGGTCTGACACACCATCGTTTGATCCAGCAGAAATAAAATATCACTTCTGCTATGTGGCACAAACCTGAGCAGAATGGATGCATCGCTTCTGCTACAAGCATTCTCTCAGTTCAAGGATCCCACATCAACCTCGTAGCCCAAATCGTAACTGTTGCTGTGCGAAACTTCAGTGAGGCCGGCCCTCAAATCACAAAACGCTCATCAATGGCAGCCTTGTTGACTTGTTGATAGTGTAGATTCTCACTAGGCCTAGGTGTAGAACTTTGTTCCGCTGGCAGAGTTTGCAGAATTTGGGCACTTTGCACTAAGGAGAGTAGTGCAAAGTTCCCGAATTCTGCATCCGGCACAGAGTGGAGTTTGTTTGCGCACACAAGATTTGATTTTGGCACTCTCTCACAAGCGCCACAATACTGTCTGGTCTCCAGGAAGTGTCTGCAAGATTTTGCATTCACTCTTGCTGTTTCGGCCAGGCATACAAGAATTAGCATTTACCAGGACTACGCCTAGTGGCAAAGGCAACCAACAGCAGCCCCATGAGGCTGGTCGGCCCCTTCCCTGCATTGGAGAGCGGGATCTGTAGGGAGGAGAACCGGGCCCCCGCCCAGAAGGAGTAGTTGGACGCCCGCATGCAGCGAGCAGCCGGGGGCAGTTATCCTGGTGCAGTGAGGTGTGGTGGTGGCTGCGTCGGACCGCTTGGATGGGTGCTCGATAGCCCAAGCGAGGGAGCAGAGGAGCGACGGGGACCACCAAAGGAGGGTGCTGTGGGGGCCCTGTGAGGACAGGCAGCCCCTCCCTGGAGTGACGATCCTTGGCCAGAGGGCAAGGTGTGTGGAGGGCATTGGGGGGAGCCCGAGGCACCGGGTCCCCCCGAACTATCAGACCCTGAGGTCCAATGCTGTCTATGAGTAGGCGAAGGGACCCAGGGAGAGGTGGACGATACGACAGAGGTGGCAGAGGTGGTGATCGTCGATTAGACACAAGGTGAGGGCCGAGGTGCGGCGCGGGGTCGCCGCCTGCGGGGGGTCATCGCTTGAGACTGTGCAGATTGGCCGGGCCTTGGAGTGGCCCTGCGATCCCCAGACAACCCCAACCCCCTCCTGCTCATTCGCCGGTGCACGGTCCTAGGGGGGCATTGTCATGGAGGGCCCCCCTCTCCTGTTTGATGTCCGGTGAAGCAGTGGCCCTGGATGAGGTCAAGTGGGGTGTGTCCCCCCGTGCAGTACATTGAGGAGGCACGGCTGGTGTCTCCAGGGTCCCCCAGGAAGTGGTCGGCCAGAGAGCGTGGGAAATCATGACGCCCCGGCCTGCTGAGATGACATGCTAGGAAGGACAGGACTGGCAAACTGCCTCCGGCGTCCCAGCAGCACATTGACCAGTTCATCACACAGGCAGCCCCCCAGGGAGTGGGTGATCTGGCATCAGGAAGTGCTGCCGCGGAGGGGGTGAGCACGATCCTCCAGACCATTCAGTCATCACAGCTGGCAGTTGAGACTAAAACTGGTGAAGTAGGGAGGATGTGGGCCTATTGTGGCAGGATCTGCGGACGGCAGTGGGCCACATCATGGAGGTCGAGGATCAGGTTTCTCAGGCAGAGGACAAGCTTGCAGAACTCAAAACTAAAGTTGCTCAGCTGATGACCCGCACGGGCGAGCTACACCACCGAGCTGAAGATGCGGAGAACTGCTCCAGGTGCAATAACCTGCGCTTGTTTAGCTTCCCAGAAGGAGGAGAAGCAGCCAGGCGATCGAGTTTTTGGAGAGCTGGATTAGATCCTGGGTACCAGAGCGGCATCTCTCCCCCTGGTTTGCGATTGAGCGGGCTCACAGGACGCTCGCACTCAGGCCTCCGCCTGGAGGACCCAGGCGACCAATGATTGCACGATTTCTCAACTTCAAGGACGGCGACACCATCCTTAGAGAAGCCAGAGCACACCCTGACCTCCGTTGGGAGAACCACAAAATCTTAATATTCCCAGACTACACCCGGGAGGTGCAGACCAAGCGCCGTTCCTATGAAGGAGTTAAGCAAAAGCTCAGGGCAATGGCCTTTTCCCTGCGCACCTTAAGGTCCTCATGGACAGGAAGTCTTACTTCTTTGACTCACTCCAAGCGGCGTGGGGCTGACCGAGAAGAACTGGGTGGCCCAGAGGGGTCACCCCAGGCCCGGGAGGGGGCCCCCCGGGTCCTAGCCATGTTGATCCCCCGGCTACACGGGGGACGCAGATGCATCTGGTCCTGCCGAAAGAAACAAAGTGGTCCGGGCAGCCCACCAGCTGAGGAACTGCTGTCGGGACTCCCTTGTCCTGAGGGGGGGCCCCCTCGAATGCCCCAAAGGAGAAGAGCCCTGCATGGGCCGTGGAGGAGGATCGCCTCTCCCAGACTCCCTTACTCTCCTGCGCGCATCATGCTCAGACGTCCTGCAGCTGGGGAAGTCCTGGGAAGAGATCATCTTGTTTGACACTGGTTGTGGGAGAGGAGGTGGTTTTATTGCAGATTTATGACTAAATGAAGGGGTCCACAACTCCACACCAATGACAGACTCTCTGTGTTCATGGTTTTGGTTTGGTTTATAGGCGACAGATGCTTCAGGTTTGGCAGTATCGAGTGGGGGGCTGTTGAGAGGAGAGGAAAGACTAACACTGCAGCAATTCCATGTTCTACTGTGGTTGAGTTGCAGTTATGTTAACCTTTTTTCTTTTAGGTGGTCGCATCCGGGCTCAAGGCAGGCACACTGCATATATCCTTGCTAGTTCCCTACACTCGCAGCATCCCTTGATGCAGGTACTTTCCTGGAATGTTAACGGGCTCTTGATAAAATTAAGCGGTCTGCAGTTTACAGTGCCCTCTGCAGATATACCCCCTCCCTGGTCCTTCTTCAGGAGACCCATTTACTTGGTACTTATTGCCCAAATCTTGTGCGGGGGTATGACAGGTTCTACCACGCAGGCTTTTCTAGGGACTCCAGAGGGGTGGCTGTCTTGCTGCATCACTCCTTGCTCATAGTGATAACCGCTACCCAGTTGGATCCACAGGGGTGCTACGCAGTGGTGTCTGGAATGCTTGGGGGTGGCCGGTTAATATCCTGAGCGTCTTTGCTTCTCCTGGAGCATTTGAGTGCTTTTTTCTTGTTCTCCAGACATGATGGCAGGGCTCCCTCTGGGTCTAACCTTCCTGGGAGGGGACGTCAGCTCTGTCATAAACCCAACGCTGGATATCTCCGGTCCTCTGTCTGTGAGTCGTTCCTACCGGGCATCTGGACTGGGCCGCTGGGCCGAGGGCCTTGGTCTTTGTGATGTGTGGCGAACATGGCATCCTAGAACACGATAGTATACACATACGTCGGCGGTGCACCACACTCATGCCAGAATAGACCTCCTCTTTATGCCGGCACTGGATGTTTCCAGAGTCACGGCGGTGGAGATACTGCTGCATGTGGTTTTGGACTACGCGCCACTTCTGGTCTCTCTGGGGGACATAGACTCCACTCAACGCCCGATATGGCAGCTGAACGCCTGGTGCCTGCAGGACAGAGTCTACACCAAAGCCGTGAAGGACCAACTCATCTAATATTTTGACCACAATCTGGGGTCTGTACAATCACCTGGCACGATCTGGGCAGCTTGCAAGGCCACCTTTAGGTGGCAGGCCAAACATCTTCTTCGTGTGCGTGAGCGCGCAGGTACCCACACAGTGTCAGAGCTAGAGACCAGGGCATTACGACTTGAGCGCCGGCTTGCTGTCTCCACGCATGTGTCCATAACAAGGCAGTTAACTCTAATTAGAGAGGAAATCACACACTCTGTTCTTGAAACGGTGAAATATATGTGGCGGGCTTCGGTGGCCAGCGTGTACGGCTGGGGGGATAAGAAGGGAAAGCTCTTGCACTGGCTAGCAACCCGGCCGTTGGCGAATAGGGTCATCCCCAATGTCATTGATGAGTCCTGGGCTCTCTCCTGGACACCCTGCAGAATCACGCAGAGCTTCACCTCTTACTACGCAAGATTCTACAAGGAGCAGCCCAGGCCACAGGTAGAGAGGGAGGCCCCCTTGCTGGCAGAGGTGTCTCTCTCCAGGCTCTCGTCAATGGACAGGCAAAACATTAATGAGCCCGTGGGACTCGAGGAGGTTAGGGAAGCCATTTCGGTACTTGCTGCAGGTAAAACTCTGGGCCCAGACGGCTTCCCGCCAGAACTCTACAGCAAGTGTAGCGACTTCCTCACCCCCACCTGCTTTCCATGGTTGAGGAGGTGGAGAGGACGGGTGGCTTTCCTCCGGGTCTCGACCAAGCCACCATAGTGGTGATCCCTAAGACCAATCCCTCATCACAGAAATGCTCTGCCTATCGCCCCATTTCGCATCTCAACACTGAAGTTAAGATACTATCCACGATCCTAGCTTCCAGAATGAAGAGGGTGCTGCCCTCATTGATACACCTGAATCAATGTGGCTTTCTGCCTGCGAGAAGTACCAGGCACTGCATTAGGTGATTGCATGTGGCGTTGGCTCACCGGGGCCTCTTAATCCCTCCTCTGGCACTCCTCCTGCTAGACTTCGAAAAGGCCTTTGATACAGTGGACTGAACTTATCTAAACCAGGTGCTTCTGAGCCTAGTAAAGCTTCTTTATTCTCACCTGACGGCTCGGGTGCAGGTAAAAGAGCTTGTGTCAGACCCATTCCCTATCCGTCGGGAGACCCGTCAGGGGTGCCCTCTGTCCCCGCTTCTCTAGCGATGGAACCACTTGCAAAGCTTATAAGGGAAGACCCCCTGATTGACGGTTGGTCTTGGCCCACTGGGATGGAGGATTGGGTTGCACTTTACGCAGACGATGCACTCTTGTTCTTGGCCAACCCAGCCCCCAGCGGGCCCCATGTGCTGCAAATCTTGGGACTGTTTCCAGAGGCCTCCGGCCTCATACTCAAGCCTGGTGAATCTCTGCTGGTGCCACTGCACCCCGCAAGGGACTTCTACGACTGGTAACATGCCATCCCTATTAGGCGTAACAGCTTCCGGTATCTGGGAGTAAATGTGGCTCTGCTGCCTGAACTGGACTGGGCACTTAACGTTTTGCCGCTCACTCGAAAAGTCAAGAATGACCTCCAGAGATGGCAGACCCTGCCCCTCAACATAGTGGGAAGGATAGCACTCTATAAAATGATGGTACTGCCCCGGTTCCTCTACCTGCTCCAGAACTACCCCTACCCCATGCCTAGGCAGTGGTTTAAGGAGATAGACACTATAGCGCCGCAATTTTTGGTGGTATGGCACCCGGCCCCAGCTGGCACTCAGCACCTGTTAAAGAGATGTGTATGAAGGTGGTTTGGGGATGTCCAACGTTTACCTTTATTATCTAGCATTGCATCCACTGGTGATTAACGACTGGATTGGGGGGCTGGTCTGACCCTGAATACCAGCTAGAACTCCTGACGATGGGCTTCCCTGGCTTACTTGGGATGCTATACGGTAACCCCTTGCATCACACGATTCTGGAGGTGATCAGGGTGGTGTTGATGGGTTCGAGGGAGGTGCAGAAGGTGACAGGTTGGTGGTGCCGTCTTACCCAGCAGAACCCGCTGTGGCCTGGGGTGTGGCTGGGTTAGGTCTCTGCCCTAGAGGGATTTAAAAAATGGTACCTTATAGGCATCTCACAGTTGGGGGATGTCTGGGAGGTGTCTTACATGCGGTTCTTTGAGGAGCTTCAGCAGCAATATTCACTCAACAAGACCCAATTCCACAAATACGGCATGCGTTAAACATGTATGTCCGGGCCGGCATGGTCCTCCCTGAATTTAGTCCCATGGAGGCCAAGGCACTGATGGGTGGTCTGGGTGGTCTGGGTAAAGGAGGAGTGTCACAGATCTACTGCTCCCTGGTCACTAAGACAACTCAGACGCTGGGCAAACTCCGACAGCGGTGGGAGGAATGGTTGGGTTTCTTAGAGGATGAGGACTGGAGAGATGTGCTGATGACTCTTAGAACATTGACTATGACCACCCGTCTTCGCATGGTGCAAGCATACTACTTACACACAACCTATCTCACTCCCGGCAGGTTATATAGGCCAGATTGTCCCCGTTGTGCCGGCCCTGATGCTGACTTTTACCATATGGTGTGGACCTGCCCACACATAGCTTCCTACTGGCGGGCAGTAGTGACTTAAATCTCCAAAGTCTTGGCAGTGGAGTTGGAGATGGCCCTGTTGCCGCTTTTATTGGGGGTCATGGAAGGAGTGGGGTCCAGTAGAGCGCAGCTGATCTTTTTGGGAGTGGCTTGCCTGGTAGCCAAAAGAGATATTGTAGCTGGCTGGAAGGTGGAGGCGGCGTCGATGCTTGCGAAGTGGCACTGTGTAGTAGACTGGTGTGCCCAGCGAGAAAAACTTGTGTACGAGGCAAGAGGGTGCCCTGCCAAATACGAGAAAGTGTGGGGGAGGTGGGAGGCCACATGGAGAGAGTATTCAGGGGCTTTGGCTGAAGTGGCATTGTTGTGGGGTGCCTTGTTACTGATCTTTCTGACCAATGTCACTCATGTACCTATGTCACTTGTGCAGAACTGTATGGTGTCATGTCGGGGGCGTGGTTGTGATCTATTAGGTGTATGTCTTTTTACAAAACTAATAAAGTTGTTTATCAAAAAAAAATCTGTAGTCTCCTATGAACACCCTTGATGTAGGTGTTCAGAATCTAGTAGTTCTTTTTCAAAGTCCAATCTACATTCAAATTTATGTCAACTTTTCGACTTCAAAACAACAAAATTAATTCAAACGGTTCATCATCAGGACAAAGTATTAATGTAGAAAGAACCCCTCATTGAGCTCAATATCATAAACCCTAGTCTCACCAAAACAATATAGTGCTAATCAACAATCCCTTATTTCATGGCCTTGGTGTGCTATCTATTGTGTCACCCTATAGCACAACAATCCATTGACTTGCAAGGAGCCATCAATCATTTAATGCAAAGGAGACGCTTGATATAGGGTCCTTCTGAGTAGTTAAGGCAAAATCCTCTACTCAAAAACGCTCATCTATTCAAAACACAATTTAATGGTGGTGGCATGGTTTGTCTTTAAAATGTTTATTTTAAATTGGTATTTATTACATAATTAACCAACTGCACTAATATTACATTTTTCGGTACTATTTCAACCTTCAATAATGCCATGTTTCACTAACTATTTGTTTTTCTTGCTTGGTTGCTTTTGGGTGCACAAGAGAAGAGACATCACATCACCCTCAGTAATGCCAAAGAGAAAGCCTGTACAGTTAGCCTCTATCGCTTATGCTTGTGCAGCTTAGAGTCACTTCCAACTGAGAGCTTTCAGATGCCCCCAAAGAAAGTTGCTCCCAAGAAAGTGTTCAGTGAGAAGAAGCAGCTTTCCACCAGTGGCGTGCTGACCACAACATTTTTCAGAACACCTGTGCCTGCCACACCAGTCTCCTGGGAGGAACTTGAGAGTAGAATTCCCGCATCAACAGTACTACACCAACCTAAGTCCAAGACCAAGGCCCTCATTATGAACATGGCGGTCCGTTCCGTGCTGCCGCTGGTGGCGGTAGAAACCGGCAACAGAGGAGCAGGCCAGACCGCCAAATAATGAACCAAACGGAAGTCAGGCATCCATCAAAACACCCACCGGCAGCAGAGGAGTGCCAAAGACGAAGGCAGAGTCCACCCACAGGCCTTCAGAAAGGCCCAACCCGCCTATCAAATTATGAACCACCTTTCCGCCACCCGTTCTGGGGCGGGAACCACCGCCACACAAAGCCAGGCGGAAATGAACCAAATATAAGGAAACCCTCACTGGAGTCCCACAGAACGCACTGCGGCAGACATGGATAGAGAGCTGCAGATCATGCCAGCCCTGCCCCTTGCCATATTCCTCCACGACTGAGACCGCCGACAAAGACAGCGGTAAGTACCGCAACCTTCTGAACAGGGGAAGAAAGGGCACAGTCACATACCCACCCACTCCACCCACCCTGCAACGCCTCCAACCCTTCACAGCAGCACAACCCATACACCCCACAGCAAGAGGTATATACCCGACACAAGGCAAATCCAACTTGACTATAGTACATACAAATGCCCTACACCCATAAAAAATGAAACAAAAGACCAGGGTTCAACAGCGTGCCGCCCAAACACAGACGACACAGAAACTGTAATATGAAGCTCACAGAGCTAAACAGTCTAAACAGGTCCATTGGCCAGTCCGTATGGTGACAATTGCCATGAGCTACAACGGGCCCAACCTGACTCCCACAAGTGCATGGTACTCCACCTATAGGGGCACCATATGGGCATCCAGGCACCTCACAGAAGGCGGGCAGGGGGTGGTGGGGGTGGGGATTTTCAACGGAGGTGGGCCTTTGACTTTCATTTGGAAGGTGGGGGGGGATGGGCTTGTCATTTGAAGGGGGTGGGAGCTGTTTGGTTCGGGTGAAGCTAGATGGCCTAGGGTCAGTCCGGGCCTTTTTCTTATCTGGGGAAGGGCCACAGGAATGTAAAGGGCGGACAGGGGTGGGCTGTGATGTGGAAGGAGTGGAAAGGGCAAGGAGGTGAGCACGTTTGGGGACAAGACGGGGTGGGCCAGTGGGTTGGAAGAGGTCAGCACGGGAGAGGAAAAGTTTCTTCGGAGCAATTGGGGTGGGCGTGGATGGGGGCGTGGGAGTGGAGGCAGGGGGTGTGGATGTATGTGGTGTAGGGCTGCGTGTAGTGGGTACAGGTGACTGGTCAGTATGCTGTGGTGTGGTGGATGTCTGATGGGTGGGTGTCTTGGTACATTTGTGTGTTTTGGGAGGAGGGGGTTGGACACAGTGGGAGAAGACAGACAGCTAGTGGGGATGTATGTTGTGTGGGTGTCTGCAAGTCTGGGGAGTGTGCTGCATGTGTCAACTACAGTAGTGGTGGTGAGTGCAGGTGTGGTGTATGGGGTGCATGTATGGATGTCTGCTATTGTGGTGAGTGCAGGAAGAGGAGCAGCAACAGTGAGTGAAGGTGCAGTGCATTAGGGTGTGGATGTAGAGGGGACAGACAGGGAGGCGGAAGAGGTGGGCACACTGGGGATAGTGGATATTGTTGTGTGTGCAGGTGTCTGTTGGCTGCGTGAATGCTTATGGTGGGAGGTGTGGTGCTTGTGTTTTGAAGTGTGTTTCTTGCGTGTTAATGTGCTTGACTGGGTGTCTGAATGTGTGCCTTGGACGGGTGAAAGGAGTGGGGTGCTGGAAGGGGTAGAGGAGGTTGGAGGGGGGAGGGAATGGCCAGGAAAACTGGCTGCCGTCCGAGAGGAGGCCACAGCCTGAAAAGATCTCTGTAGGGCAGACATGGCACCGTGAATGCCATCCAGATAGGCATTTGTATGCTGCACCTCTGATGCTAGCCCCTGGATGGCATTGACGAAGGTTGTCTGCCCTACAGAGATGGTTCTCAGGAGGTCAATACCCTCCTCTGTGACTGGGTGGATAGGGTTGATAGTGGTTTCCTGGGTGGGGCTGCTGCATGGCGAGAGTCCAGGACTGTGTGAGGGGCCTCCCTGCTCATCAGTGTCCAGGGATACTTCACCAGTATCCTGTGAGGTGCCTCTGTCTCCCTGGGGGGTACTGGCACTCCTTGTCCCGTCCGTTAGGGTTGCATGGGTGGTGGTGCCTGTTGGGGGACATAGACATGTCTGTTATATCTGCATGAATGTTTAAGGTGAACAAGACTGGGGTAATTTGTGCTGGTATTACTTTCAGTGGCCTTCCAGGGTGCCATTGCATTTTGCTCCAGTGTGGGGTTGCATTGTGGTGGGGGGGTCGTTCCATTGTTGGTATGTACATGGGTGGGTGACTGTGCACAGCGGGAGGGGTGTGGGCCTGTTACTGGGTTTGTGGTCATGCAGGGGGAAAGATGTAATGGCTGATGCCTGGTTGGGGTGTAGTCCTGGTGGGTGTGGGTGGGGTGGTGCATGCATTACAGTGTGGTGGATATGGGGTAATTGTAGATGACTTACCTGAGTCCATTCCTCCAGTGAGTCCGATACCTTTTCCTCCCAGTCAGTGTAGTTGGGTGGTGTTGGTGGCGGTCCTCCTCCAGTCTTCTGGACTGCGATGTGGTGCCTTGATGCCATGCACCTGACTTTCCCCCGCAGGTCGTTCCATCTCTTCTGGATGTTGTCACTGGTGCATGGATGGTTTTCCACCGCATTGACCCTGTTCACAATGGTCTGCCACAGCTCCATTTCCCTTGCGATGGATGTGTGCTGCACCTCGGCCCCGAATATTTGTGGCTCCACCTTCAAGATCTCGTCCACCATGGTCCTTAACTCCCTTTCAGTGAAGCGTGGATGTTTGGGGGGGACATGGTGAGTGTGGTGAATGGTGTCAGGGCTGGGAACGAGGTAAGGGTGCTTTTCTGTGGGTCAGTGTGCGTCTCCTGTATGCTGGCATTCGCTGTCTGCCTCTGGTGCTCTCCATCTTCTTGTCCTGGTTTTGTTGCAATGGATTGTGGGGTGTGTTTGGGGGTGTTTTATGGGGTTCTGGATGTGTGTCAAGTGGGTGGGTCATACGCCAATCCAATGTGTGCACTTCTTGCTGTTGAGTCCACTTGCTGTCCGTGGCGGTTGCAGCCGCCAATGGTCGTCCGGCCTCCACTGTCCGCCGAGATGATTTGTGCATCATTATTTTGAGGGCGGGATGTGGGTGTGCTTGGCAGTGGCGGGGTGGGGTAGGGAGGTCCGGGATTCCCGCCGACAGAGTCATGGCGGGGAGTGGTGGTCTGGTGATTTTTGGCGCGGTTGGGATTTCCGTTCATTATATGGCAGGTTTCCATTCACCGCCAATGGTGGGATTCTGTTCATGGCTGCCACGGCAGTCGGCGGTCTTTCCCGCCGTGTTCATAATGACCGCCCAAGTCTGGTAGTGAGGCAGCCACTGCAATCAGTGACGGTGAAGACCAGTGATGCTGAATTTGATTTGTCCCTTTTGCAAAGTAGCACCCATTTGTTTCAGGAAACAGAGCAAAGTGGACAGCAGCTGCAGCCAGCAATAGTAGATCTTCCCAAAGTTGGAGCAGAGCAGGAGGTCAAGCTTCCTGTCAAGAAAGACTCTTGTCTTTAAGGATCAACGGCTCCCAGATCTACAGTAAGAAAGAGGAAGGCTACTTCTCCACCATCTTCTCCAAGCACCACTTCTGATGACAATGATAGGTACATGGAGTGGACTCCAGCAGATTCCGGATAGCCACACACTATCCCATGCGGTCCACACCATACCCATACACCAACATCCACTGAGTGGGAAACAGGGTTCACCTATTAGCTACACCCCGTGCCTCTGCAGTTGGACCATCACATTTGGGATGCTGCTATTCCTCATGATAAAGGCATCATGCACAGACCCAGGATACTTAGCATTTACGTGGGAGATGTACTGGCTTGCCAGGCACACCATCTGGACATTCATTGAGTGAAAACTCTTTCGATTTCTGAACACCTGTTCATTTTGCCGGGGGGGGACAAATGTAATATGTGTGCCATCAATTGCCCCAATTATGTTGGGGATATGTCCAATTGCATAGAAGTCAGCCTTCATTGTGCACAAATTCTCCAACTGGGGGAAAACAATGTAGCTGCACATGTGTTTAATCATGGCATCCAGCACTCTTGTCAGCACTATTGAGAACATTGGTTGTGACATTCCTGCTGCCAAGCCCACTGTCACTTGGAAAGAACCAGTTGCCAAGAAATGGAGCACAGATAGGACTTGCACAAGAGGAGGGATCCCAGTGGGGTGACGGATAGCAGATATCAGGTCAGGATCCAATTGGGCACACAGCTGTATGATTGTGGCCTTTTCAAGTCTATAGGTGAGGATAATGTGCCTGTCCACCATTTTTGTCAACTCCACCAGGGGTATGTACACTGGGGTATGTCTCCATTTCCTATTCATCTGCAGTGGTAGCAATCTATGAGGCAAATGAGTGAGGAGCTGGTCACAAACTGTGCATTGTAGCCACAACAGTACAATGCATGAAGTTAATTTGAAATGTATAAGTGGCATCTGTCCTGTATGAACTATTGTGACCTGTGATGCAGTTATAATACAGGGCTTGCCCCCCAACCCCTGAAATGGCATTCGCCTGTCCTGAATGGAGGGAAAGGTGGAAGTGAGGTAATTCCACTGACGTTGTGTGCCGTTGTGGGAGGCAGTCAGGAAGCGCCAGCAACACCTCATTGGATAATATTAGGCCCTAGAGGGTACAGTGCTCAATGGTGATGTACACCAGTGGTGACAGTATGCACTGCCGCAGACGTGACCGCCATTTTCTATTTGTTCACTCACTTGCTACCGACCTTCAACAGGAGAGGACCTACACTGCATGTGCTGCTATGAAGAAGAAGAAGACTTTATTCGGTATGAAAAAGTTCATCCACTAAAACAAATGATCACCAATACATTTGTTAATATAACAATAAAACCATTATGCAATAAAAACACCCATCAAGAATGTAAACATATAAAACCTCATTCATAAAAAACAATAATAAAATAATTCATTCTAAAAACTCTACATTTTTACGCCAAGTAATACCTCCCTTCAAGAATGATCCATGGCCCTTCCACACCAGTACACCTGAGGCCATTTGAAGCCATATAAAAGCAGGACGATATTGCACGAAACCCTTGGGACTTAGGAGAGGTAATAGAAATCGAGATCTAAATGGTGCATAAAAAACACAAAACAATGTAAAATGGGACAAGGTCTGTTGGGACACACCATCACAGGGGCAGGGTCTAATAGATTTTTCCCCATACTGACCTAACGGGAAACACAGATTACTTCTAATGATCCCCAAGCGGAATCGAGTAATAAGGGACCTTTACCTCACATCCTTTATCGCTAAGAGATAACGCTCAGGACCCACCCACATCGTTATCATGATAAAATCCCTGATCGATTTTTTCCCTAAAGCCTCCCCCTCCCTCTTGGTCTCCTGGATTCTCAGATAGTTATCCTTAACCCATTTCTTATCTCGACTAGTCAGGCCCTTAGGATAATCAAACAATTCAGGCCGCCCCAGATCATGGGCCATCTTCCTTATGTGCATCAGCCAGGAAATATTCTTTACATTGTCGCAAGCCAAACAATCCCTTAAAATATCCCTATTAAGAGTGGCACGTTCATTACTCCAGATTGAGATCCATAACAGAAGGGGAGCCAACTGGATAGTGTCCTGCACAAATTCAAGCCCCAGTTCCAGATGAAGGCAAAAACCAGGGACATTTTGTCCAACTCCCAATAGCCTTCTACAGAACCGATTTTCTTCTACCGTAAGGGCTCGGGTATCCCTATACCCCCAGAGTGCTGCACCATACAGCAGGACGGGGAGGCATTTCCGCCTATAGATTTCAAGCAAAGGATTAATAGGTTTACTACCTACCCTTACAGCAAAGTCAAAAGTCGCACCAAATATTGCATGAAAAAGCACACCCCTTCTGGCAATACAGGGTCCCCACAATCCTTTCTCATCAAAAATAACCCCTAAATATGGGAACTCATGGACCCTGCTAATAATTTGATCCTCCATCCTTAGCTCCCCCACCCTACTCAAGGGTCTTCCACAAACCATAAAATGTGATTTCTTAAAATTGATCTCTAAACCCAAAGCTGACATAAAGGAGGCATAGGCTCTAACTATTTCCCGGAGACCATTCATAGTGCGGGCCATGAGGACCGCGTCATCCGCGTACGTCAGCACAGGGATATCAATACCATTCACCTTAGGGACATCCCTACAATGTTCCTTCAAAAAATCAGACAATCCATTTGTATATAGAAGGAACAAAGTAGGAGCCAGAACACACCCCTGACGGACACCCCTTGAAAGCTTAAAGGCCTCTGAGCATTCCCCATTGGACCCCACCCTCACATTTGCGGCCGTTCCAGAATGGAGATACCTGAGCAGCTCTACAGTATTAGGATCCAACCCTAGCTGATTTAACCTCTCCCACAATATGGACCGGTTCACCTTATAAAAGGCACAACTAAGGTCCAAAAAAGCAAGATAGAGGGTACCTTTCCTGGCCTGCGTATATTTACAGATCATCATCAATAGGTTAAGACATTGTTCTCGCGTACCGAGGCCTTCCCTAAAGCCATACTGGTCCCGGCTTAAAATATAATTTCCTATCATCCAGGCCTCCAGACGCCTTAGGATAATCCGTCCCAGAATCTTCGCAGAAGAGTCCAGGAGAGAAATAGGGAGATAAGACTTAGGATCATTTCGATCGCTCTTTTTAAACACTGGGACAATACAGGCCAGTCTCCAAGAGGCAGGAATGCCAACAGTAACTGCTGCATTGAGAACTTTTAATAGGTGCCCATAACTGGAGGTTAGATTTATATAAATCCATAGGGATCGAATCCGGGCCCGGAGCTTTGTTACTAGCGCTACTCTGTATCGCATCAATAACCTCCTCGAGCGAAAACCTAATTGCTAGGTTAGGAGCCATATCATACTCGTTATCCCGGTTATTTCTTAGGGGAGTACCCTCAAAAGTTCTGCAAAAGTGAATTACCCAGGCCTCCGGGGCGATGTTACAGCCAAGGCCCTCCGAAATTTCTGTTCCAATGGAACCTCTGTTTACCACCTTCCAAAACAATCCAGGATCCTTCAGAGCTATGGCACGCTCTAACTCTTCCCAGGCTTTATCTTTATGTTTTAACTTGCTCTCCTTCAGGGCCCTTTTGTACTTAATTCTGGCTTCTTTTACGAGGACCCTATCTCTAGGATGTTTCTTAGTGGCCATCTTCAGGTTTGCCCTTGCATCATAGCAGGCCTTGTCAAACCAACCACATTTACGTTTACTGGGGTGGCTGCCTGCTGAAAATAGACAGTCTCTCACTGCTGCATTTACTACTGTTATTGCATCCATAACAGTTTTAGGATTGGGAGCCTCTGTCAGGAGTGTTTCCATAAATAAATGTAAATTTCCCCCCACCACCCTTCCTACAACTTTTTGGGAATCCACTTGTTTCCACCCAAGCCGCCTACCCTGGTCCCTTATCTCCACTGCTACAGGCCCACCTCGTCCTAATTTACGTAGGGCCCCAGGGAGTTTAAATGACACTATAAGGGGATTATGATCACTAAAACACTCCCCTAGCACCTCACCCCTGATCACCAGATCTTTTCAGAGGTGGAGACACAAAAATATAATCAATAGTGGTTCCAGACCCTCTTCCCACATAGGTTGAGAGTTGGTGGGTGCCTACTGCTTCTATATCACAAAAATTCAGAAGGCCCATCTTCCTAAATTCCTTAATTAGAACCCTGCCTCTGGAGTCCTGCTGACCATTCACTAAATAATCCTCGCAGTCACTCATAAGGGGATTAACCACGGTACTAAGCCTTCCCAACTTAGCATTAAAATCTCCAGAGACAATAGCACAGAATTCCAGCCCCACCTCCCCATTCTATATTTCAGAACCTGAAGAACGGAGAACAGGGCCCACACAGCATTATAAAAGTTTACCAGCAAAATATTAAAATTATTGGAAAAAATTACCCATACCAGCAATATCCCCTGGTGGTTGCAGTTAATTTGAAAAGCACCCACTATCTTAGAGAGGCGAATTAGGGTAACCAGGCCACCTTTCGAGCGGCCACCAAGAGACTGCACAGCTGGAATTGCAAATCTGTCATACCCATCCCACACAGACATCCCCTCCGACCAGGTTTCCTGAAGCATGATAGCATCATAGTTAACCACACACCTAACCCACACCTGATCAGATAACTTGGCATCATACCCCGCAATATTCCATGAGATGAGATTACACTGTGGAAGCACCTCTTCCCGCATAGTCAGGGTCTCAGCACATTGTCAGTCCACCCCTTCCAAACATAAATTACTGTTGGTGACAGTTCTTCTGCTAGTTTCCTGCAGGTTATTCTGACCTAGGGGGGGATTCCTACCCATGCCAAGAGAAACCCCAACACTCAATCGCATGTGGTCATAGAAATAACCCAAAGGGACCATACCCATTGTACCTGCTCTTGGAACAGCAGGACAATAAGTAGAAAGGAGCCTTTGAGTCAGGGCAGGATATCTAACATTTATATTAATACAATCTTCATTCCCCACCTTATTTTTGGGCCCGACCCAACCAATTCTTCTAGCAAACAGAATATCCTTAAAATCCTTACATGAAAAATCACAGTTCTTACCCAACCAATATCCAACCTTATTTGTGAGTTGGGCCGTAGACTCAGTTACCCCAGAAGCAAGAGCAGGTACATTCGTCAACACCACCACATAGGGGGCAAAAGCTGGGGGGAGATCCAAACAAGCCAATGGAGGCCTGACGTCAGCGGATTCAGATTATCGTTCCCAACCGGCTGTTGGCCGACCCCCCCAACTACCACAGATTCAAGATCAGGCTGCCTACTACCACTAAGCCTATTGACAGTCCTCTCAGCCCTTAATAGAGAAGTCGGTGCAGCTGGGGCATTCTCAACGCGAGCACCCTGACCCCCAGAATTTACAGGATTAACCAGTAGCTGAGATGCTTTTCCCAGAGGCCCCAAGGACCCTGCAGCTTCCTCCAGCAGGCACAGCTCCTCACTAAAATGGGATCTCCTGGTCGGGGCAACACATCCACATGTACAATGCTTCCCTTGACTTCCTTGCACACATATCAGAGAAACTGCTTTTTCTATGCCCAATAATTTCGCCACAACAGCGGACAGAATCTCCTGAACCATTTCCTGAAATTTTGACAATAAAATAGTTACATCACAACCCAGATGCTGGCAAGGTGCAGGGTTACTGCTCGTACCATTAGGGAGCTCCAAGAGAGGTGTTTTCGACTTAGGCATCATTTTCTTTAAAACCTTTTTTTTCCTCGGGGAGGGCTACATTTATCCATGGGGCAGGCCGGGAGAGAAGATAATAAAAGTCTTTTGCTTCTTCTGGAGGGTCCTTGGCCACCAGAACCCTCTATTGTCTCTGTTGGCTCAGCCTGAACAGGCTCAGCAGCAGCCATAACAGCACCTTGATCCCCCCCAGATAAGCCACCTCCACATCCACATCCACGCTCTCCCGAGGACCAATCTCTATTGGGGCCTGACACCAGTCCTCCAATTCCATGGATAACCTCCTCTCTGCCAAATCGATTTCCTTTGTTACAACCCCGACAGTTCTTGCGAGGAAGGAATCCAATGTGGTGGTGCCACTTCCCTGCCTACCACCGCCACCACTACCCCCCAAAGTACCCGTTAACTGACCTCTTTTCCTGCCCATTTTCCGGTAAAAAGCTTTCATGCAACAAAACTACAAGCGAAGCAGAGTAATAAGTAGAAATTAAAACTATTTAAAATCACAGTCACACTGCTGCTGTGACCTGTGTCTGGAACCTACCATGGCGCGTGTGACTGGGAAAAGGGCCCCTGCCTTCACCTCGGCGGAGTTGGAGAGACTGGTGGATGGGGTCCTACCCCAGTACGGGCTGCTGTATGGGCCTCCAGACCAACAGGTGAGTAAACTGTGAGGGCATGAATGCATGGAGTTGTGTGTGTGTGAAGGTCTCTTTTAAAGGGGGTGGTGGATGTCCCCTGGGTGGAATGCTGCTTGTGTGCTGAGCCACGTCTGTGCAAATGGGGATTGGAAGGAGTATGGTGGGCCATAAGTGTAACAGGCAAGATGGTCTGACTAATACATTTCCTCTGCAGGTCAGCGCCCAACACAAGAAGGGTATATGGCGTGCCATTGCCAAGGACGTGCGGACCCTGGGGGTCTACGTCAGGCGGAGCACAAACTGTTGGAAATGGTGGGAGGAACTGAAACGCTGGCCATGGAAGATGGTGGAGGCCCAGCTGGGGGTGGCCTCCCAATAAAGAAGGGGTGCCTGTCGAACCCTGACTCCCCTGATGACCTGCAAACTGGCGGTGGCCTATCCGTAGCTGAATGGACACTTGAGGGCATCACAGTAGCCACAAGGGGATGAGTACAGTCCCTGTCATTACTACTTATGCCTGGTGGGGTGGTATCTGGGTGGGGGTTGTGTATCTGTGGGTGCTCTTAGGCCAGGCCTGACATTGCAGTGTAGGTCCTATGTTGGCCGGATATTGATGTGATAGTCCTCCTACCAAGCTTGTAGTCATCCACTACTGGGCAGGGGTGTGTGGGTCACAGGTATTCTGCAGTTGGCTGTATGTTGCCCTCCCCATGGCCAGGTGACTAGCATTGTTATTGGTAGTGCATTGCATAGTGCGTAGGCCTGTTCCCTGTGTGTGAGGGTGCTGTGTACTCCAACAGTGGTGTTGGTGCAGCCATTGACCAAGTCTATCCTTTGTCTCTCCTCCCCTTTTTGTTTTGTCATCCTGTCCTTATGTGCATTAGCATCATCTGGCAGAGGAGCAGAGGCACAGGCAAGGGAGAGAGCTGCATCCCACAGGTCCCAGGAGGCAGAGTCCACCGACGCTGAGGGCACCAGAGGGCGAGGGGAGCACCACGGCGGAGACTAGAGGGGACAGTTTGGACACAGATACCTCCTCCGATGGAAGCTCCCTGGTGGTGGCGGACACCTCTGTGACCATCCCAGCTACAGGTACAGCCTCCACCCACAGTACCAGCACCGCCCTCCCAGCAGCCCCTCATCGAGTTGCCCGTACCCGCTCACCCAGGAGGGTGGGCATCTCCTTTGCCCCAGGCACCTCAGGCCCTGCCCCAGTGAGCCCTGCTGCCCTGAGTGAGGAGGCTATTGAATTCCTGAGATCCATCTCTGTTGTGCAGTCAACCATTGTGAATGCCATTCAGGGGCTGGCAGCCCAAATGCAAAAGACCAATGCATTTCTAGAGGGCATTCACAATGGCTTGGCGGCCCAACAGAGATCTGGCCTCCTCTCTGATGGCAGATATTGTCCCTGTTTCCACCTCCCCCCTCCAACTTCCTCTACCCAACCCATCTAACCAAACACACAAGATTGGCACAGGCAAACACAAGCACCAACCATCATACCACAGGCTCTCACACAAACACCATCCAGATGCAGACATACCAACATCCACTGCCTCCACTGTGTCCCCGTCCTTCTCCTCATCCTCCACCTCCGTCCCAGTTGCATCTACACTCACACCTGCATGCACTACATCCACATCCACTACCGCCAACACCAGCACACCAATCAGAACACACACCTGACTTGCAGACACCACCACAACAGCCATGCACATGTCCCCTGTGTCCTCTCCTACTGTGTCTGTCCCCCCTCCCAAGGTACACAAATGCAAGCACTCAGACACCCAACAGCCATCCATCTCACAACAGCATCCAGCCTATGCACCTGCACCCAAACACAGCAGAAAGACACCTCCCATAACCACTCCCTCTTCCTCCACTCCCATACCTTCTCCCTCTCCCCACCCCAATGTACCTAAGAAGCTTTTCCTCTCCACCATTGACCTCTTCCCTACCCCCATCCTTCACATCTGACCAGGGTGGCTAAAACCCAGGCAAGCACCTCAGCCACACAGTCCACGGGCCCAGTAGTGTCCACACCAACACGTGGTGTAAAAGTATCCAGGGCACCAGACTGCATCACGGAAAGGGTGCCTGCCTCAAGTGCTGCCAGGAAGGGCAAGGAGCCAGCCCCAGCTGCTGCCAGGAAGGGTAGGGAGCCAGCCCCATCTGCTGCCAGGAAGGGCAAGGAGCCACTTCCATCAGCTACCAGGGAGGGCAAGGGGCCTGGTGCTGGGAATCAGTCAGAGCCCCCACCACCAACCATGGTTGTGCAGCCGTCCGAGGCTGCAGGGGATGGGCAGGAGCTTCCCCCCACAACCACCAGCAGCAGCAGCACCACCACCAGCAGTGGGCAGCCGTCTGACGCTGCAGGGGATGGGCAGGAGCGTCCCCCACCACTACCAGCAGCACCACCACCAGCAGTGGGCAGCTGTCCAAGGCTGCAGAGGATGGGCTGGAGCCTCCCCCACCACTAGCAGCAGTACCATCACCACCACCAGCAGTGAGCAGCCGTCCGAGACTGCAGGGGATAGGCAGGAGCTTCCTCCCACAACCAGCAGCAGCACCACTACCATCACCAGCAGTGGCAGCCATTAGAGGATGCAGGGGATGTTCCCGGGGAGAATGTCTTTTATTCTTTGCAAGACAAATAGCTTGTGGAACATTGTTTGTGTCAGATTTATGTTGCCCCACCATTCAATCATCACATATATGGCCAAGCTGGAGTTGGAACTGTGTGCAGTAAAGAAGCTCCCACATTTCCTTCAGGACATTCAAGACAATGTCTGCCTCCCTCACATACCATTGCCTATCCTTGTTTTATTTTAACATCATCTAGCCGGGCTGCCCCAGAAGATCAGTGACTAAAAGACTGTAAGTCCCAATGCAAAATTCCAATGTGTTGCTACCATCAAAGAAGGAACAATATTTTGTATCAACCACCATGCTGGACTGGAAGAGGTAACCACTATCTATTGCACCAAGGAGTGGTGATATATGAAGTGATTGTGAGTGATGACATATTTGTGGCTAAAGGTGAGGGAGGGAGTTCAACAAATTTGTAAAATTATTGCTTGGGGGCTGATAGGTGATCATTCTTTCCTGACAGTGATTGGCCTTTCAAACGTAGTGAAATTTACCTGCAGGGTCCACTCATTTTCTTTCTGGTTCCTCAGAGACCAGACCAGTCACTTTGGTTAATAAACACAAATCTTCACAAAATACTCAAATTCTGTTTCTCTTGTTTGTTTTCAACAGCAGTGCACTAAATAGGTCGACCTTGCTTGGTTTGGGACTGTGACGGAAAATCAGTAGAAGGAGGAGGAGGATTAGGATGAAAGAACTCAAGGTGGGACTACCTCAACAGCTAGAAAGAGACATTTATCAACTTCAAAGAGAAACCTTGATGCTGGCAAATACTCTGAGGACTACTACTCACTCAGCTCTGTGGACTAGAGAGAGATGTGTTGAGTTGAAAAATGTAAATGTTGATGAGTGTGCTTTTGCTACATTACTGGCTCAAAGAGAAAAATTCCTCTTTATGTTCTTGCTCTGCCTCTGAATCGTCTTGGTACACTCTTGACTCCTCATTAAGCATACCTTGCTTCCTTTTGTCCTTCTTCTTCACTCTATTATACTGATACTGTTTTTCGATATGCTGGCCTTCTCCTAGTCCATTCCTCTCCTGCACGGACAAAACTTGGTGAAAGCTCAGCACACTCCACCTTACCTATCAGACAGGTTCAGCCAGGCACTGAAGAGTGACAGACGTTCCAAAAAGAATGGAGATGCACTGCCCAATTTGGCCCTACAGTATTATTTTCCTTTTAACAATCATAATTTTTAAAACTGGTTGGGTAAACTTCAATCCTGCTTAGTTTGTATTTTTCAAACCTAGAAGACAATATTCAAAGATATACTATCATAGGTCTCTCTGGGGCATAAGGACTGTTTGCAGTGCATTTTAACTGAACAGTGTCATACTTACCCTGTCATCGTTTCCTTCCACAACATACTGATGATGGTGTGCTGCTCACTGCCGCAATGAATATTGTTGTGGTTTCTTTTGTGTAGTGTTTGTCTTTGTCATGCCATTCCCGAAATCCCCTGCCCCATCAAATCATGGAGCCCCTGGTCCTCTTCCCCAAGGCTGTGTCATTTATTGAGGTGTGACTTACTTTTACATCAGAAATGGATCACACACTTGCCGGGGTGGATGTGGTGAAAGTAACACCAACTCACTGCATGGCCTTGTATTACCTGAGCACTATGCTATATCGGACCAACCACCATCATCATTAAGGCCTTGTCTTGTGTAAATGCTTAAACTTGACCAACTATACTTTTTCTAGCTCAGGTATCCCATTTCCTAACTTTAGTTTTCATACTAGCTCCCCATTGTTGAGAAGAAATTGATATTTCTAGTTTCTACTTTCATAGCAGCGCTTAATTATTGTGTGTCAAATACTTTCATTCTGGTAATCTGGCCTCAGTCTTCCTAAAGTGCTGATATAACTTATGACCCACTAAGTTTTGTTTCAATCTAGTTGACAGTGATGGATAACCCTTTGATTAATCCTACAGTTGTAGTTCGCAGAGGTGGTAGTGGCCCATTGTGTTTTTTCTGTCCGCGTGCTAGCCTGCTACTACTACTACTACCTCCTTAAGATAAGATGCCTCCTTGGGAATGCCCTGCAGTAAGGAGAATGTAGCATCAGCCCTCAATTAATTTATTCAGGTAAGAGAAGAACTATGGATTGAAGTGAACTTGTTTTGTTAGTAATTAACTTCTACTGAAAAAGATGTTGTTCATGTCTATCTAGCTTGATGTAGGCAAAATGGGCAATGGCAGTTATTCCCTAGTGATCAATATAGATACACAGGGCATTAGAGCTAGGGTATAAGTAAATGACAAACACCTTTAAGCAGATTTAAAAAACTGGATAAACTAAAAGACAGCAGTGCAGACTAAAACACCAAACTAAACATTTGAGGCATAAATGAAGTAAAACATTCTCTTTTATTTTTAACAAATAGAAAACCCACCTTTTCCACCCACAACAAGCCACCCCTCTCCCCAAATAGTCCCAACCCGAAAAAGCCCAATGAAAGTCCTAAGTGAAACCTGGTCTCAACTACATCCCCACCCTCTTCACCCACAACAAGCCCCTCCGACTAGTACAAAAAATAAAAAAGGGCTCAGAAGAGGGCATTGTCTATTTGAGCCTGGAGCTTGTCCGGGCTCTGCTTGATCCTGGAGAGCCAACTCTTCATAAGGTCCATCCACTGCAGGATACAATGGAATAATACACTGTCAGAGTGGCAGGGGCGGCAGCAGGTTTAGTCTGTACACCTGTCAGCTGGGGGCAGCACCTGCAATGCAATGGCCAGACAGCTGGGGCTGACTTGATACTGAACTGGATCCTGAGCCTGAGGCAGCTATTTCAACCCCTTCATTCTTAAGGACCACCAGCTGCCAGTATTCAGCCTGTATAGTCTCCAGCCTCTGTTGTCGCAAACGGGCCATTGTCTCCTGCCTCGTGGATGGTGATGGTCATCCAGCAGGAGTAACTATATAGAGAAGAAAAAAAAAAAAATTGTAAACAATGCTCAGAGCAAACACTTCTTTAAATGTAAGTAGTGGTCGCCATAATATTAGTACATTGTTGGTCCCCTAGGAACATTGGAATTGATGTGATTAGGATTAGGAGAGTCACAAGGCCAATTTTATTTGTTTACCCACACAAGCCTTACATAAAAAGCACTGACTGCCTGGTAGAAAATAATTAAGGCAGAATACCACCAGATTAAAAAATAGTGATTTGATTTTTTTTCTTTTAAAGGCTTTTCTAGTGATTAGACAGACAATTTTAGTGAACATTTAAAAATAAATTTCCTCTCATTTATGAGTAAGGCATTATGCATTATGGGGTACGAGTTGTGCCAAATTATTGGAGGTGTGCTAGCTAGTACTATGTGTAGCTGGGGCAGCCGTAGTTGACAATTATCTATCTTTAATTCCACTGGCCCTGCTCTTCTTCAAATACCTTTCACTTAGTTTCTACCCTGACTCCAAAGAGGGAGATGAATAATAATTAAGATACTATGTCACACACATCATGTATAAAATGCGGATATATTATCCTGTCAACCGTAAGTAGATGGTGGGGAAAATTATGAACTGTACTACAGGGAAAGGAATGGGTTATATAAATTGTATTTGGCACGTTCGTCATAGAGTATCCCTTACACCGAACTTGAAATCAAATCAGGCACTTACTAATCCCACTTTACTCATTGGCCTTGCCCACCACTACAAATTATTTCCAACAAATTCATTCAATGGACAGAAAGGAAACTTGCATTACTCTACTGCAGAGTAAATCAGAAAGATTAGGTGGGCAGGTAGAGCTTTTCCTATAGAATAGAGGGGTGTCACTGACCATCGACGCATCACATACTTAAGTTTTGGCTTATTCAGTCACTGCATATATGTTTAGATGGAAGTCTAAAGAGAAAAATCTGACGAGGCGTAAAATAAATCTGTACTGGGAAACCATGAAATATATAATAGAAACACTTCACATGGCCATAAAATGTGGCACATGCCATGAATGGATTTTTCACTTTTTTTGGTAGACTGGGATGGAAGAACTTAGGAAAGTACTAAGAGATGACTGAGTGGTCGAATGGAAACACACCTTGGGGGTCATTCTAACTCTGGCGGGCGGCGGAGGCCGCCCACCAGAGTTCCCCCGACAGAACACCGCTCCGCGGTCTGAAGACCGCCGCGGTGATTCTGTGTTTCCCGCTGGGCTGGCGGGCGACCGCCAGAAGGCCGCCCACCAGCCCAGCGGGAAACCCCTTCCCACGAGGAAGCCGGCTCCGAATGGAGCCGGCGGAGTGGGAAGGTGCGACGGGTGCAGTTGCACCCGTCGCGAATTTCAGTGTCTGCTGAGCAGACACTGAAATTCTCTGTGGGGCCCTCTTACGGGGGCCCCAGGGGCCCCACGACACCCCTCACCGCCATCCTGTTCCTGGCGGTCGAAACCGCCAGGAACAGGATGGCGGTGAGGGGGTCGGAATCCCCATGGCGGATTCCCATGGGCAGCGGAAAGTCGGCGGTACACCGCCGACTTTCCGTTTCTGGCCGCGGCTGTACCGCCGCGGTCAGAATGCCCGGCGGAGCACCGCCAGCCTGTTGGCGGTGCTACCGCCGACCCCGGCCCCGGCGGTCCTTGACTGCCGGGGTCGGAATGACCCCCCTTGTGTGTTCAGCTTGCGATGCATTGAAAACTTTGTAAACGCTGCATTAACTGAACAGATGTACATTGCACAGCCAATACTGAAGTCACTAATTGAACCATAATGCACTTCTTTGGTCATGGGTGGCAAAGTGCAATGGGCAGGAAGGGGGTTGATGAAAGACAATGAGAGAGATACTAATCTGACTTGCTTAACAAATACAGTGAGTCAAGGGATTAAAACACAAATTATAGTACCCCCCACTTTGAACCATAGCTTTGATAACCATAAACCAAAGTAAGCAAAGCAGGTGAGCAGCACGCCCCACTCTAGAAGAGCTCCCTTGATCCAAGCAATTATTCAATCAGTCTTTCATTCTTCCTACTATATTCACCAATAGCCTTCATGACTTAAACTTTAATTTCTCTAATTCAGTCTTTCACATAATTTTTAATCCATTATCCATCCCTTTTCTATCCACCCTTTCTTTCAATCATCCATTCAACCATCCATCTATTTACCCAATACTCCCCCACACATCATTTGACCCACCCACACATCCTTTCCTTTCACTCATTTCACTCACACTTTCTTTTAACCTTCTGTTCTTTTCCGTTTCCATCAAGCCATCATTTATAGTGAATATTATATGACCTTTTACTGAGTTACAGATAGAAGAGGCCAAAACCCAACCACTGCTATAGCTGGTAAAGCGGAAGGCTCTTCCCAGACCCACTTCTGTGCTGCCCCTCTTCTTGCTTTTGGGTGCTGATATAGGAAAAAAAAGATTTAAAAAAATGAGTAGTGGTACAGTTAATCTCTACAAAATTATCATAACAGGCAAACACAGTAGCATTTTACTTAGCTAAATCAGATTGCCTATGGTACTAGTATCAACTATTGTTGAGTGGGCTCTACTAATCCCAAAATCCCTATTCCAAATTTCCTTAGCAAAAACTACATTTAGAACTAATGCATTACAATGAATGATCTTTGATTATATTCTCATTTCTCAACCCACTCAATAGACCCAACCCAGCCTTCTTTTTGCTGCAATGCATACATGCATACTAGTAGTATTACATATCCCTGTGAAATTGCTTTTGACCATATGAACTACATAGAAAAAAGTCAAAGAGAAGGCTAAGTTACTGATATCACTAATTCACTGTAGTAACAGGAGGACAGAGGAGTCTGCATTGCAATGGCTTCCTAAATATTCAGCCAAAGCGAGCACCAACAAATATGAATAGGTAGGCCTGAGCACCTGACTAGCTCAAACTACATTGCATAATATTCTTAACATAAACGAAACATAACTTACCTCTGAGTGTGAGCAGCTTGCCATTTGGAAAAAAAAATTAGCATTGTAAAATGCAAACACAACAAATAATATAACCAGTACTCATTGGCCCTCAGAATCTGGATGTGTAGCGGGTCTAGCATTTCCTTCACCCAGTCGAGGATATCCGTGCAGCAGTGCGTTGGCTACTTGGTGGTGCACTGGTCCTGGCTGGTGTGCCACACACACCTGTGCACTCTCCCCCAATGCAGCCAACGTTCCCCCAGGGGGTACCAGCTGCCATGCCTGCTACCAGCGTGGAGGAGCAGTGGCTCTGCACATAAAGTAACAGCGCTGCAACCTCCACCTCCTAAAAGATTGGCTGGGTATGCACCCCATGGCGGCGCAGCCACCCACAAGGTAGGCAGCTGCTGCTGCTGCTGGCTGCTCAGGTGGCCTGGTGCCATCGCCCCCCTGCTTGCTTTCCTTCTCTGCCATGGCATTGGGTGGGGTAAAGAAACTGAAAGAAACAGGAGAAGGAAGGAAGGAAGGAAGGAAGGAGGGAAGTAAGAAAGAATGGATTAAGTAAGTAAAGGGAAAAATAAACAAAAATACAAAAAGGCACAAAAACAAAATTAAAACACATAAAATACACAGACACAAAAATACACACTAATATAATAAATAGAAATGAGGGGTAGATGAATTAAGAGGGTGGAGGATTGAAAATATATTAAATGATCCAAATACTGACCCAGGCCAATGAACAGAGTAAGTATAACAGTATGGTCACACCCATGCAAACCACGTGGTGCCGTTCGCATGTGATATTCAAAGCAAGAATGTACTTTGCTTTGTGTTTGAGGTAAAACACAATGCGAAGAGCGGTGGTGGGGAAATTCCACCAACCTTCAGAACTCCATGAAGGGCAGCAGAGGTTTTGGGCCACTTTATGGAGTTACGCCTAGAGTGACTCCACGAACTTCACCCAGGCCTAGTTCTCACATCACAGCTTTGCTTTTCAGCTCTTCAGGACAGGTGCATCGCTTTGACTGAGCAAATTATCCTTGAAGCCGGATTTCACAACACAAGCCCTGGTTGACGGGATCCTCACTGCCATCAAAGGACCTTGCATCAAAGTAGCCCCTCAGAACTACAACTCCCATGCTGTGTACAACTCATCCTCAGCGAAGGACCTTTCAACACTCCACAACCAGGATCTAAGGTATTATTGTTCAGCGGCCTAGCTGGCTCCATGTAGCCAACCACATGTTCACCATCATGGTCAGCTAGAATTTGTGACTTTGTGCCAGTCCGGCACGACCAGTTATCCACAAATAGTTCATTGTGCTTTTTGCTGATAGATTCACTGACATTTTAAACTTGCATATCATATTTTGGTTGTGGGTTGCTTGGTTTGCAGAGGTATAGTGTGGGAAGTAATACTCCAAAAATCATAGTTATTAATATATAATTAAATATTTAGGTGATTAATAATTATGTAGATCTGTGTAATTATGTTAGTTACTCATATTTTAGGTGTGGCTGCTGGGTTTGTATGGTTGTTGAGTGGGAAATAAAGAAAGTCATAATTCACTTACAAATATTCATTCTTAATTAGCTACGTAACGGATTATCAATTATGTAAATTGTGTTATACTTATTTATTTTAGTTATATTTTAGGTCTGGGTTGCAAGCTTTGTAGGCACATAAGGTGTTATGTTGACTCAGTAATATCTAAATAACCAGGAAGTTTTAATTGGAAATGAATTATTCCATCATTTTTACATTTTGTAAATTGGTTAATTGTTTTTTATTTTTTTAATGTATATAGACTTGTTAAGTAATACTGTTTATAATAAAAGATATTTTTTTTCTAACTTAATTGGGTTATTCAAATATGTAGTGTGTTGGAAGTGAGGTAGTTTGCCTACTATTGCTTATATTTGAGTAGAAATAGTAAATCAAACCCCTCCAAATTACAATGCTTTCCCTTAACCACTCCCTCTTCCTCCACTCCCATACCTTCTCCCTCTCCCCACCCCAATGTACCTAAGAAGCTTTTCCTCTCCACCATTGACCTCTTCCCTACCCCCATCCTTCACATCTGACCAGGGTGGCTAAAACCCAGGCAAGCACCTCAGCCACATAGTTGTATTTGGCACGTTCGTCACAGAGTATCCCTTACACCAAACTTGAAATCAAATCAGGCACTTACTAATCCCACTTTACTCATTGGCCTTGCCCACCATTACAAATTATTTCCAACAAATTAATTCAATGGACTGAAAGGAAACTTGCATTACTCTACTGCAGAGTAAAGCAGAAAGACTAGGTGGGCAGGTAGAGCTTTTCCTATAGAATAGAGGGGTGTCACTGACCATCGACGCATCACATACTTAAGTTTTGGCTTATTCAGTCACTGCATATATGTTTAGATGGAAGTCTAAAGAGAAAACTCTGACGAGGCGTAAAATAAATCTGTCCTGGGAAACCATGAAATATATAATAGAAACACTTCACATGGCCATAAAATGTGGCACATGCCATGAATGGATTTTTCACTTTTTTTGGTAGACTGGGATGGAAGAACTTAGGAAACAATAAAGATGTAAAGTACTAAGAGATGACTGAGTGGTCGAAGGGAAACACACCTTGTGTGTTCAGCTTGCAATGCATTGAAAACTTTGTAAACGCTGCATTAACTGAACAGATGTACATTGCACAGCCAATACTGAAGTCACTAATTGAACCATAATGCACTTCTTTGGTCAAGGGTGGCAAAGTGCCATGGGCAGGAAGGGGGTTGATGAAAGACAATGAGAGAGATACTAATCTGACTTGCTTAACAAATACAGTGAGTCAAGGGATTAGAACACAAATTATAATACCCCCCACTTTGAACCATAGCTTTGATAACCATAAACCAAAGTAAACAAAGCAGGTGAGCAGCACGCCCCACTCTAGAAGAGCTCCCTTGATTGTTCATCCAAGCAATTATTCAATCAGTCTTTCATTCTTCCTACTATATTCACCAATAGCCTTCATGACTTAAACTTTAATTTCTCTAATTCAGTCTTTCACCAAAATTTCAAATCCATTATCCATCCCTTTTCTATCCACCCTTTCTTTCAATCATCCATTCACCCATCCATCTATTTACACAATACTCCCCCACACATCATTTCACCCACCCACACATCCTTTCCTTTCACTCATTTCACTTACACTTTCTTTTAACCTTCTGTTCTTTTCAGTTTCCATCAAGCCATCATTTATAGCGAATATTATATGACCTTTTACTAAGTTACAGATAGAAGAGGCCAAAACCCAACCACTGCTATAGCTGGTAAAGCGAAAGGCTCTTCCCAGACCCACTTCTGTGCTGCCCCTCTTCTTGCCTTTGGGTGCTGATATAAGAAAAAAAAGATTAAAAAAATTGATTAGTGGTACAGTTAATCTCTACAAAATTATCATAACAGGCAAACACAGTAGCATTTTACTTAGCTAAATCAGATTGCCTATGGTACTAGTATCAACTATTGTTGAGTGGGCTCTACTAATCCCAAAATCCCTATTCCAAATTTCCTTAGCAAAAACTACATTTAGAACTAATGCATTACAATGAATGATCTTTGATTATATTCTCATTTCTCAACCCACTCAATAGACCCAACCCAGCCTTCTTTTTGCTGCAATGCATACATGCAGGAGGACAGAGGAGTCTGCATTGCAATGGCTTCCTAAATATTCAGCCAAAGCAAGCCCCAAAAAATATAAATAGGTAGGCCTGAGCACCTGACTAGCTCAAACTACATTACATAATATTCTTAACATAAACGAAACATAACTTACCTCTGAGTGTGAGCAGCTTGCTATTTGGAGAAAAAAAAATTAGCACTGTAAAATGCAAACACAACAAATAATATAACCAGTACTCACTGGCCCTCAGAATCTGGATGTGTAGCGGGTCGAGCATTTCCTTCACCCAGTCGAGGATATCTGTGCAGCAGTGTTTTGGCTACTTGTTGGTGCACTGGTCCTGGCTGGTGTGCCACACACACCTGTGCACTCTCCCCCAATGCAGCCAACTTTCCCCCAGGGGGTACCAGCTGCCAGGCCTGCTATCAGCGTGGAGGAGCGGTGGCTCTGCACATAAAGTAACAGCGCTGCCACCTCCGCCTCCTAAAAGATTGGCTGGGGATGCACCCCATGGCGGCGCAGCCACCCACAAGGTAGACAGCTGCTGCTGCTGCTGGCTGCTCGGGTGGCCTGGTGCCATCGCCCCCCTGCTTGCTTTCCTTCTCTGCCATGGCATTGGGTGGGGTAAAGAAAATGAAAGAAACAGGAGAAGGAAGGAAGAAAGGAAGGAGGGAAGGAAGGAAGAATGGATTAAGGAAGTAAAGGGAAAAATAAACAAAAATACAAAAAGACACAAAAACAAAATTAAAACACATAGAATACACAGACACAAAAACACACACTAATATAATAAATAGAAATGAGGGGTAGATGAATTAAGAGGGTGGAGGATTGAAAATATATTGAATGATTCAAATACAGACCCAGGCCAATGAACAGACTAAGTATAACAGTATGGTCACACCCATGCAAACCACGTGGTGCCGTTCGCATGTGATATTCAAAGCAAGAATGTACTTTGCTTTGTGTTTGAGGTAAAACACAATGCGAGGAGCGGTGGTGGGGAAATTCCACCAACCTTCAGAACTCCATGAAGGTCAGCAGAGGTTTTGGGCCACTTTATGGAGTTACGCCTAGAGTGACTCCACGAACTTCACCCAGGCCTAGTTCTCACATCACAGCTTTGCTTTTCAGCTCTTCAGGACAGGTGCATCGCTTTGACTGAGCAAATTATCCTTGAAGCCGGATTTCACAACACAAGCCCTGGTTGACGGGATCCTCACTGCCATCAAAGGACCTTGCATCAAAGTAGCCCCTCAGAACTACAACTCCCATGCTGTGTACAACTCATCCTCAGCGAAGGACCTTTCAACACTCCACAACCAGGATCTAAGGTATTATTGTTCAGCGGTCTAGCTGGATCCATGTAGCCAACCACATGTTCACCATCATGGTCAGCTAGAATTTGTGACTTTGTGCCAGTCCGGCACGACCAGTTATCCACAAATAGTTCATTGTGCTTTTTGCTGATAGATTCACTGACATTTTAAACTTGCATATCATATTTTGGTTGTGGGTTGCCTTGTTTGCAGAGGTATAGTGTGGGAAGTAATACTCCAAAAATCATAGTTATTAATATATAATTAAATATTTAGGTGATTAATAATTATGTAGATCTGTGTAATTATGTTAGTTACTCATATGTTAGGTGTGGCTGCTGGGTTTGTATGGTTGTTGAGTGGGAAATAAAGAAAGTCATAATTCACTTACAAATATTCATTCTTAATTAGCTACGTAACGGATTATCAATTATGTAAATTGTGTTATACTTATTTATTTTAGTTATATTTTAGGTCTGGGTTGCAAGCTTTGTAGGCACATAAGGTGTTATGTTGACTCAGTAATATCTAAATAACCAGGAAGTTTTAATTGGAAATGAATTATTCCATCATTTTTACATTTTGTAAATTGGTTAATTGTTTTTTATTTTTTTAATGTATATAGACTTGTTAAGTAATACTGTTTATAATAAAAGATATTTTTTTTCTAACTTAATTGGGTTATTCAAATATGTAGTGTGTTGGAAGTGAGGTAGTTTGCCTACTATTGCTTATATTTGAGTAGAAATAGTAAATCAAACCCCTCCAAATTACAATGCTTTCCCTTAACCACTCCCTCTTCCTCCACTCCCATACCTTCTCCCTCTCCCCACCCCAATGTACCTAAGAAGCTTTTCCTCTCCATCATTGACCTCTTCCCTACCCCCATCCTTCACATCTGACCAGGGTGGCTAAAACCCAGGCAAGCACCTCAGCCACATAGTTGTATTTGGCACGTTCGTCACAGAGTATCCCTTACACCAAACTTGAAATCAAATCAGGCACTTACTAATCCCACTTTACTCATTGGCCTTGCCCACCACTACAAATTATTTCCAACAAATTAATTCAATGGACAGAAAGGAAACTTGCATTACTCTACTGCAGAGTAAAGCAGAAAGACTAGGTGGGCAGGTAGAGCTTTTCCTATAGAATAGAGGGGTGTCACTGACCATCGACGCATCACATACTTAAGTTTTGGCTTATTCAGTCACTGCATATATGTTTAGATGGAAGTCTAAATAGAAAACTCTGACGAGGCGTAAAATAAATCTGTCCTGGGAAACCATGAAATATATAATAGAAACACTTCACATGGCCATAAAATGTGGCACATGCCATGAATGGATTTTTCACTTTTTTTGGTAGACTGGGATGGAAGAACTTAGGAAACAATAAAGATGTAAAGTACTAAGAGATGACTGAGTGGTCGAAGGGAAACACACCTTGTGTGTTCAGCTTGCAATGCATTGAAAACTTTGTAAACGCTGCATTAACTGAACAGATGTACATTGCACAGCCAATACTGAAGTCACTAATTGAACCATAATGCACTTCTTTGGTCATGGGTGGCAAAGTGCAATGGGCAGGAAGGGGGTTGATGAAAGACAATGAGAGAGATACTAATCTGACTTGCTTAACAAATACAGTGAGTCAAGGGATTAGAACACAAATTATAATACCCCCCACTTTGAACCATAGCTTTGATAACCATAAACCAAAGTAAACAAAGCAGGTGAGCAGCACGCCCCACTCTAGAAGAGCTCCCTTGATTGTTCATCCAAGCAATTATTCAATCAGTCTTTCATTCTTCCTACTATATTCACCAATAGCCTTCATGACTTAAACTTTAATTTCTCTAATTCAGTCTTTCACCAAAATTTCTAATCCATTATCCATCCCTTTTCTATCCACCCTTTCTTTCAATCATCCATTCACCCATCCATCTATTTACACAATACTCCCCCACACATCATTTCACCCACCCACACATCCTTTCCTTTCACTCATTTCACTTACACTTTCTTTTAACCTTCTGTTCTTTTCAGTTTCCATCAAGCCATCATTTATAGCGAATATTATATGACCTTTTACTAAGTTACAGATAGAAGAGGCCAAAACCCAACCACTGCTATAGCTGGTAAAGCGAAAGGCTCTTCCCAGACCCACTTCTGTGCTGCCCCTCTTCTTGCCTTTGGGTGCTGATATAAGAAAAAAAAGATTTAAAAAATTGATTAGTGGTACAGTTAATCTCTACAAAATTATCATAACAGGCAAACACAGTAGCATTTTACTTAGCTAAATCAGATTGCCTATGGTACTAGTATCAACTATTGTTGAGTGGGCTCTACTAATCCCAAAATCCCTATTCCAAATTTCCTTAGCAAAAACTACATTTAGAACTAATGCATTACAATGAATGATCTTTGATTATATTCTCATTTCTCAACCCACTCAATAGACCCAACCCAGCCTTCTTTTTGCTGCAATGCATACATGCAGGAGGAAAGAGGAGTCTGCATTGCAATGGCTTCCTAAATATTCAGCCAAAGCAAGCACCAAAAAATATAAATAGGTAGGCCTGAGCACCTGACTAGCTCAAACTACATTACATAATATTCTTAACATAAACGAAAAATAACTTACCTCTGAGTGTGAGCAGCTTGCTATTTGGAGAAAAAAAAATTAGCACTGTAAAATGCAAACACAACAAATAATATAACCAGTACTCACTGGCCCTCGGAATCTGGATGTGTAGCGGGTCGAGCATTTCCTTCACCCAGTCGAGGATATCTGTGCAGCAGTGTTTTGGCTACTTGTTGGTGCACTGGTCCTGGCTGGTGTGCCACACACACCTGTGCACTCTCCCCCAATGCAGCCAACTTTCCCCCAGGGGGTACCAGCTGCCAGGCCTGCTATCAGCGTGGAGGAGCGGTGGCTCTGCACATAAAGTAACAGCGCTGCCACCTCCGCCTCCTAAAATATTGGCTGGGGATGCACCCCATGGCGGCGCAGCCACCCACAAGGTAGACAGCTGCTGCTGCTGCTGGCTGCTCGGGTGGCCTGGTGCCATCGCCCCCCTGCTTGCTTTCCTTCTCTGCCATGGCATTGGGTGGGGTAAAGAAAATGAAAGAAACAGGAGAAGGAAGGAAGAAAGGAAGGAGGGAAGGAAGGAAGAATGGATTAAGGAAGTAAAGGGAAAAATAAACAAAAATACAAAAAGACACAAAAACTAAATTAAAACACATAGAATACACAGACACAAAAACACACACTAATATAATAAATAGAAATGAGGGGTAGATGAATTAAGAGGGTGGAGGATTGAAAATATATTGAATGATTCAAATACAGACCCAGGCCAATGAATAGACTAAGTATAACAGTATGGTCACACCCATGCAAACCACGTGGTGCCGTTCGCATGTGATATTCAAAGCAAGAATGTACTTTGCTTTGTGTTTAAGATAAAACACAATGCGAAGAGCGGTGGTGGGGAAATTCCACCAACCCTCAGAACTCCATGAAGGGCAGCAGAGGTTTTGGGCCACTTTATGGAGTTACGCCTAGAGTGACTCCACGAACTCCACCCAGGCCTAGTTCTCACATCACAGCTTTACTTTTCAGCTCTTCAGGACAGGGGCATCGCTTTGACTGAGCAAATTATCCTTGAAGCCGGATTTCACAACACAAGCCCTGGTTGACGGGATCGGCATTGCCATCAAAGGACCTTGCATCAAAGTAGCCCCTCAGAACTACAACTCTCATGCTGTGTAGAACTCATCCTCAGCGAAGGACCTTTCAACACTCCACAACCAGGATCTAAGGTATTATTGTTCAGCGGCCTAGCTGGATCCATGTAGCCAACCCCATGTTCACCATCATGGTCAGCTTGAATTTGTGACTTTGTGCCAGTCCGGCACGACCAGTTATCCACAAATGGTTCATTGTGCTTTTTGCTGATAGATTCACTGACATTTTAAACTTGCATATCATATTTTGGTTGTGGGTTGCTTGGTTTGCAGAGGTATAGTGTGGGAAGTAATACTCCAAAAATCATAGTTATTAATATATAATTAAATATTTAGGTGATTAATAATTATGTAGATCTGTGTAATTATGTTAGTTACTCATATTTTAGGTGTGGCTGCTGGGTTTGTATGGTTGTTGAGTGGGAAATAAAGAAAGTCATAATTCACTTACAAATATTCATTCTTAATTAGCTACGTAACGGATTATCAATTATGTAAATTGTGTTATACTTATTTATTTTAGTTATATTTTAGGTCTGGGTTGCTAGCTTTGTAGGCACATAAGGTGTTATGTTGACTCAGTAATATCTAAATAACCAGGAAGTTTTAATTGGAAATGAATTATTCCATCATTTTTACATTTTGTAAATTGGTTAATTGTTTTTTTTTTTAATGTATATAGACTTGTTAAGTAATACTGTTTATAATAAAAGATCATTTTTTTCTAACTTAATTGGGTTATTCAAATATGTAGTGTGTTGGAAGTGAGGTAGTTTTCCTACTATTGCTTATATTTGAGTAGGAATAGTAAATTAAACCCCTCTAAATTACAATGCTTTCCCTTCTGTTGCACAGACTGGAGTGCGAATAGTAAACTTAACCACTCCTGACTGGAGTGGGAACAGTGAATCTTTTTCCTCTGAAGTCCAATGCTTCTACTGTTGCCCTGCTAGGGGTCCAACGCTTCGACTACTGTTGCGCTGTTGGTAGTGTAAATAATATATTTAACCCTTCTCAAGTCCCAGTTTTTCTCTACTGTTGCATATCTCAACGTTTATGTTTATATTTGAGAGATAAGTCATGACCCTATCAGCTCATGACACCTCCATTTTGCATTGGTCATGGCTGACGGTCGAATGTGATAGAGCGTGCTGAGATTATAAGTGGGGAGTTGTTGCTTGTGTCAATCAGCAGCTGCCTGTGATATTTATGACCTGGTTGTGAAGAAACTTCAATTAATCAACACTGAGATGTGCTGGTATATAACTTCAATGTAACATTGACGACGACTAGAAGGCAGAACCATTGCTGTGCTTATTTAGGTGAAGAAGGGTGGATTTTGGATTCAGGTCACATTTGCAATTTTTACCAGTGACTGCAAGTGTTTTGTTGGTAGTGCTACCATTGCAACTGCTATCCTGAGTGTCTGTGTACAAATCCACCTGCAAGGTTAAATGTGCATATTTGCTGATGGCTGTCATCATTGAATGAGCATGTCAGTTGTAAACATGCATACTTAGTGGACATCTTATTTTGCCTGACTTGTACTGAGCACAGGCAGGCAATACAAAACAAGCCACATCAACTGTAGAAGTTTCACATTGTGCCGGGCATGGTGGCCATCTTAAGCAATTGGGAAGGAGCTCCTAGAAGTTTATACATAGTATGTGAAAAAGCTGATTTCAAGTATTGTGCAGCCTGTTACTGGTGCATTTTACGGTGACAGGCATGCCCTCCTCCCAAATAATGTGCACATCGTAGGAGTCATTTTCCAAGCTTATTGAAGATGTGTGTTAGGATGACAGACACACCTTTGGTGCATGTTTTGTGCTTGTTTCTCACACAAGATATGATGATGGGTACACCTGTACAACAGTTCATAGTTTATTGTCAAACAGGTAATGTACTTGAATGTCAACTACTGACTCTGGCACACGTGTCTGTATATTTGGTCAACTATAGATTCTCTGTGTTTTCCATTTATTCACAAGGCTGAAATTCCATTTATTATTATGGTGACTATGCAGGCTATTAATCTGCTTCCACCATTTTACAGTCTCCAGGGGAACCCACAATCACTTGAAAAAATGGTTAAGAACATTTAATGCATTTCTTGTAGCCAATGATGGATTTAAATCAAAGCCTGATAGGAAGAGATGGTTACTTGAATACTCTTTAGGCCTGAAGGGTCAGGGGATATTCACTCATCTTCCTGTATATACACCTGAGGATGATGGTGAGCTGCATGAATATAAAGAGGTGGGAAAGAGATTAGAAAAACACTTTTCCAAGCCTCCAAATTTAGTTGAAAGGAGACACACATTGTTTTCTAGGGATCTATCTTTTATGGAATCTATATAAGTAGCCACATTGCGTGTACTGGGATCAAAGTGTGAATGCGGGAATTTCACTGATCAGTAGATCAGGGATCAATTAGTAAATAAATGTCATAACAAAAAGATACACAAGAGATTACTCACCTGAAAGAATCCACCATTAGATGAAGCAGTAGAGATAGCCAACACAATTCAGGATTAACACAATTCAGTTAAAGAACAGATGGAGCTATTTTGCCAGTTAAAGGCGATAGGTTTAATATAAACCAAGCTATGGATGAAACAAAGGAGTAGACAAGAAAAAAAAAAAAAAAACTTCTCAATCCTGGAAACATTTGTTATTGGTATGGATCCACATTCTTCCAAGTAGTGCCATGAACTCACTCAGAAACGTAACAAGTGCATGGTCACCAGTCATTTTGCCAGAATGTGTTGCTTGAATGCTAAAAATTGAAACATGAATTTGGTAACTAAGTTACCACAGTCTAGCTTATGATATGAATAATCTGCTGTTGTGTTTAGGTGCAAGGGCAGAATGTATCTGGTTCTAGGGGGATAGGGTAAGAACAAGAGGCTGTGACCAGTGACATGGGCAATTCATTGTGTTAGAGTTCATGAAAATGATGTACCTAAATCGATAGATCCATTCGAAATATTCAAGGTGGGTGAGATAATGACCCCTTTGTTAACAGACTCCAAAATGACCAATATTTCCAAAGATACTTTTCTGAATAATAATATCAGTGAGGTATTGTTACCACCAGATGCCACCCCTCAAAGATATAAAGGCACCAAGATTGACCAGATAGGTTTTTTTTTAAACTGTAATTTGTTTCAGAAGTAGTAAGATGCAAGGGAAAGTGTATGTCTCACACTGTGGGCCAGGCATTCTTGGGTGGCATCATCAGGCCTATTTAGTTTTTTTTTTCTTAGATCTAGTTGTGTGTGTCAGTTAACTATTGCAGAAAGCCAACCTGATTTAGATGTTGATAAATTGTCAGTCTTACTTTAGAAACATGAAGATATTTTCAAAGAAAATTGGGAATGTTGAATGGGGTTGAGCCTGGCATCAATTTAAAAGAGGGGACTGTTCTGGTGAAACTAAAATTAATGCCCTAACATGAGAGTGTGCTCCTGGGGGTGGTATAGCTGGGTCTAGTGAACAATAGGAGCCTTCTGTGTCCTGGCTCCAAGAGGCGCAGGCAGAGCGCTGCTGACCGGGGGAGCCCCGGGTGGAGTGGGGTCAGCTGGCAGCATCCGGCGGAGTGTGGCGGTGAGTGCCCAGAGGATGGAGGGGCCCACCTTGAGGAGAAGATGATACCAGCCTTGCCCCACAGAGGCACCTGGAAAATAGAGAGATCCATGTCCCGGTAGTGAAACGAGTACAGTGAAGGTGAGCGGACCCGGCGGTCTGGGAGGTGAATGGAGGTGGCCCTAGGTGGAGAGTAACGAGGAGCCCTCGTGCCGGGCGTGATCGACCTCAGAGAGTGCCTTGTTGAAACCAGGAGGTAAATGGACTGAGTGAGGCCCCGTTTCTGAACTTGGAGTATTGGATAGCCTGAGGAAGGTGACGCACGCACGGCTGATGTTCTCGGAGGGGGCAAAAAGCCTAAAGGATCATTGTCGAGAGACAGCCAATAACACCCAGAGACCAGGGGCACAGGAGAGGATGAATTCGTGCGAGGCCTGACTGAAAAGAGCTGTGGAAAGAAGTTGAGCCCGCTCCCCGCTAGATGTGAACTGTGGGGCCGGAGAAGGACACAGAGATCAGTATGTCACGGTGGCCTGGCTGACCATCAATTCGCCTCGCCCATATAGAGGCGTTTTTCCCTCACATTTGTCTTTGCCCATGGGGCCACTGTCAATAAGCGGACTGTCACTATGGGTTAAACAGACAAAACTACAATTTGAGTCGAGGAAGGCTCTGAAGGTACGGGTGAAGGAGTGACTTCCCCCGGCGGGGGTGTAAGAGGGAACTTCAGGGGAACTTGAAGCAAATATTGACATCTATGCAACAAAGCCTCACAAAAATTGATGGGAAGATAGATCCCCTTATGTACTGGATGGATCGAATGTCGAACAGACTAGATGGGCACGCTGAATGTTTAGACCAGGTGGAGCAAAGAGTGTCGGAGGCAGAAGATGAGCATAACACAACACGCTCCAACTTAGCGGGACTATTGAACTAAAGGGATAGAGATGCAGCACTTCGGAGGGCCCAAGATAAAGGTACACTACACCATAAAGGCTATACAATATCCCTCTTTCCTGACTTTACCCAACATGTGCAGCAAGCCAGGCGAGTTTTTTTCCAGGGTAAACGGAAACTGACATTAGACCATAACATGCTTTATCCTGCAGACTTAGGGTGATGGTTGGAGGAAAGGCTCTGATCTTCATTTATCCACAGAAACTGCAACAAAATGACAGATCACACAAGCAGCTGGAGATGGGGGCAGGGGTCAGGCTGGAGGAGATGTGTGTGTATCCGGCTGATCATTATGTAGTGGCTAAATGTATCATGGGGTCCTTTGCAGTGATGTTGGTGGACATATACAGTCCTAATTATGATGGCCCTAAATTTTATTACACTCTTAATGCTAGGCTATGGCTATGGCATGAAATACTGCAGTTATGGGAAGGGGATCTAAACTGTTTGCTAAATACAGACTAAGACCGCTCATCCAGTCCCCCGAGGCATCCCTCAACAGCGGCTCGGGGTCTTACTGAGATATTAACACAGGAGGGGATGGTGGATGTCTGGGCACATCGATATCCAATGACCCGGGGTACAATCTTTACTCAACAGTGCATGATCTGCACACCCCCATAGATTACTGGGTATGCTCACAACAGTTATCCCCTCAAATACGGGTCTGTGAGGTTTTGCCACATACATATTCAGACCACTCACCAATACTTCTGGAGATTGATTTCTGTGTACCACCCCCACCTGCCTTTTCTTGGAGGTTTCCCCGAACTCACTATGAGATGAGGCGTTTAGGGCTGAACTGGGTCGGGATATAAAAGAGTACTTTGTCTTGAACGTGGGGACAGTGGACAAATTCGTCACAATCTGGGAGGCGTTTAAGGTCTACATACGTGGTGTCACAATGGCAAAACATGGTGGAGTCCTACAGGTGCTGAGCAGTATGCTTAGTAGGTTGGAAACAGAAATGGCGAACCTGGAAAGCAGACTGTTAGAGGGGAGAACTGATTCAATGACAGAATTTCAAGAGGAAGCCAAGGCTGAGGTGATGCACATGGGAAGTATGCAGTGGTGCAAGCTTATGGTGAAAGGAGCAGCCAGGGGCCACACTGGCAGCACTCCTTTACCCCCGACATGAGACTAATGTAATATTGCAAATACGGGATGATGCTGGGAGAGTGTGGAGTGATGCTAAGTCTGTGGTGGGGCTGTTCTGTGATTCCTATATGGACTCATAAAAGTCACACTTGCAGTATGATGGAGCTAAAGTTACGGACTACCTTACTCACATGGTCATGCTTTGGCTAACAGTTGACCATAGGCAATGGCTATTGGCCCTACTTACGCCGGAAGACGTCAGTTCTGCCCTGAAAGATATGCTGCCGGGCAAAGCGCCCGGCACTGATGGGCACATGGTGACTTTTTATAAGGTGTACCAGGATGTAGTTGCACCACATCTGGTTACACTTTTCGAGGAGATGGCAGCCGATGGCTGTATGTCTTCCACAATGCGCAAGGCCCTGATGGTGGTTCTATTGAAGCCAGGTAAAGCAGCTGATCTCTGCTCCTCATATAGACCACTGTCCCTCAGGAAAGTGGATGCCAAACTGTATGCAAAGGTCCTGGCAAATAGGCTGGCCCCCTTTTTGCTTCAGGTGGTGGGGTTGGAACAGACGGGGTTTGAACCCAGACATAACCTATCATACAATTTGCGCACCTTCTTCAACGCAAAGCAGCACATAGATCAGAATGTCAAAGCAGTAGCAGTTTTTCTAGCTATCGAAAAGGCGTTTGACTTAGTGGAGTAGGAGTTCATGCAAGAAGTTCTGCATCGCGTTGGCGCAGGAGATATATTTACTCAACTGGTTAGAGTGCTGTGCACTCGGCCAATTGCTAGACTGTGGTTAAACAGCATAGTGACTCCCCCTATCCCTATAGAGCTAGGAAAGAGGCAGGAATGCCTTCTTCCCCCTCTATTCTATGCACTTGTTGCCGAGCCTCCGGCATGCACACTCAGGGAATACCATTCACATAGAGGGTTACACTTTCCGTATTATACCCTGATAGTGTCTGCATACGTGGATGACACCCTGCTGTATGTCAGGGCCCCGGAATACAACCTTACACCGGTGCTACATGAAGTGGTACTGTTTGGTTGTCATGCAGGACTCTGCGTAAACTGGGATAAATCGCTGATATTTCAACTCACTTCTAGTACTGGCCCGGTGCAGATGGAGTATCCGCTACAGTGTACAGATGAATCGGATCGCTATTTAGGGATCAATTTTCTTTCTAACCCGGCTGTCATGCTGCTCCACAATTATGGCACAGCAGTGCAGCAGCTGTCCAAGATAGTTGAGAACTGGATTCATCTCCCTCTCCCACTTGCTGGGAGAGTGGTGATTATGAAAATGGTGGTCATGCCTCTGTTCCTTTTTCTGTTTTTAAATATCCTGATTATCCTTAACCCGCACCATTTTTAATTGGTTAAAGCTCTCCTGAGCAGGCGGGCATGGCCAGGTAAATAGCCCAGAGTAAGATGGCAAACGCGGACTCTCCTGCATGATAAGGGGTTCGAGGTGCCCCAGATCTAAAGGCGAACTACTGGGTAGCACAGGCACAATTTGCGCACTACTGGGTACGTGGACCAGCAGATCTACCCCATGTTCGGCTGGAGTGGAGATGGCAGCACCATCAAAACTGCCTTGGGTTCTGTTTGTCAGACCGAGATGCCAATACATGATGCTGGATTCACTCAATTCAACAACATTCACTTGGCAGAAATTAATGGAAAGAGAGGCGAGGTCCTTACTATACTCACCAACCATATTTCTGGAGTGGTGTGCTAGGCTTCCGTTGTTGCAGGAGCGGGGCACCTTTAAAGCACAGGACTGGCATCGCGATTATGGTAGATGTGTTTGAGGACAGTCATCTACAGGGCTGGGAGGAGATGCAGCAAGGTAAGGTCAATGTCACTCCACTGATTAGGTTCTATTATTATAGAGCATGCGCTGCATTGTAGGAGATATTGGAGGATGATCTTGCTGAGCCTCCTCCGGTCCTCGCTCTGGCGTCACTGCGCAACACTCCACTCCCAGTCATGTAATATCAAGATTGTATGCTGCAACACAGGAAGTGCCTAGGCCAGAGGTGTCTAAGGCTCACCTTGCATGGCAGAGGAACTTGGGAATCATTATAGATGACAAATTATAGGAAGATTGTTGTTCTGTAATTAAAACCATTTCCCTTAATGGGCGCCACAGGCGAATACACTTCAAATACCTCAGCCAGGTCCATTATACTCCATCCCGGCTGTAGAAGTATGGTCTTTGTAATAAAGCAAAGTGCTCTAGCTGCTCAGAGGAAGAAGACGGTTTCCTACATGTGGCATGGGCTTGTCTGGGCATACAGCTTTTCTGGCAGGCGATTCTCTGAGAGTTAGGTTTCATTATAGATGTGTTGGTGGAACCTGACCCCATGATAGCAATGCTAGGCTACAATAAGTGACTACCACCCGCAACGAAGTGGCTATGTGCTGGGACAGCGGCCCCTTGCCAATGGTGGGGGGAATGAATAAGAGATATGACATATTACAGCCTGCAGTTTGGCATATATGGCAAACTCCTTCCAGCCTGCAGTTGCCCACGGGACATTTGGTGCCCGTTTCAGACTTACTTGCAGGGACAGGGAGCAAGAAAAGCACCCATCGATTGAGCTGAGACTGTGTGGCCTGCCACACCCCCACCACTAGCAAGGGTCTTGATAAAGGGGAGACAGGATTTGTATCTGCACTGTAATTGGTTATGGACCAGGTGCGCACATGCTATAACCAGGGATGGCCTGCACTGCTCCACACCGGTGGGGCATAAAGTGATGACAAAAATGGAGATGTTAGACATATCATTTATTTAGAGATACGACACAAAGTAGTCCCCTGTGATGGAGAGGGGATGGCTACAAAGGAGAGATGAAAGCGGGATCACAGCCAAAGTATACTATTCATTGATATCTGATTGTTTGCAATGTGTATGTTATTGTTATTACCCACTAAAAACTAAATAAAAAAAGAAGTACCAATTCCTTTGGACAACGAGCAACAAAAGGCTTTTCTGGCAATGTGAGAATATTACACCAAGTTTGTCTGACATTTTTCCACTATAGCTGAACTTCCCCCTGCATTATTGACAAAGAATGCCTGGTTTGTGTGAGGTGAATCACAAATGCTTGCCTTAAAGAGATCAAGAATGATTTTGCAAATGCACTTTTATTCGATCCTTTCACACCTGGTGATATGCTGGCAGTAACAATGGATGCAAGTAAAGTTGCCCTTGGGGCAGTGGTGTCGGAGGGGAGAGGGAATGAAGAACACACTGTTACAGTTGCTTCCTGTAAATTCAAACCACTTGAGAGACACTGCTCTGTAATTGAGGGTGAGATTCTTGCATGTGTCTGGGTAGTGGAGCACTTTAGAGGTTATGGCCCTCTTTATGACATTTACGGTAAATCCTGTTTACTGCTGCGGTGACGACCGCCACATACCATCATGGAGGTGAACATCCGTTCGTCATATTATGACACACACACACTAAACCGACAGAATACTGACACATACTCAAATCTGCCAGATCAAAAGTAAGTGTTAAAGTGTCAATACGAACATCCACACCGTCACACCAACAAAACAATACCCTCCACATTATGACCCACGAATCACCACAGCAGACATGCAACCGCATTAAACCATTGTGGTGCACACCGGTACGGTCAGAATGGCCACCCAAAAACAATACAACACAATATTGGCCAGTACCAAAAACACACACCTGACACTAATACACACAGCACACCCACCCACAGCACTATAAAACACACACCCATACTACCCAAAACCCTGTATGAACAAGAAAAGTAGTCAAGAGATAGACACGCTAATCACAGACACAACTACACACACCACTAGCACCCAGCCATCCGTCACGCACCCCACGCCCCACCACATTATTCATTACCCACTGCACAATACACAAAACACAACACCCATGTCACCACAAAGGCACCCCCGTTTCACAGATGAGGAGTTGCAAATCATGGTGGAGGAAATAGTCAGGGTAGAGCCACAGCTGTTTGGAGCACAGGTACAGCAAATATCCCTAGCAAGGAAGATCGAGCTATGGGAGAGAATTATGGACCGGGTGAATGCCGTGGGCCAGCATCCAAGAACAAGGAGCAACATCAGGAAGAGGTGGAACGACCTAAGGGGAAGGTATGTGCCAAGGCAACAAGGTACCAGCTCGCCATCCAGACTCACTGGAGTAGCCGGAGGACTGGACACTTTTACTACCTATCACCCCCGCATACCTGCATGGCATCTGACCCCCTCACCCTGACTCCCAACACTCCACTCCATCCCACACACTGCACCTAAACATATGACTGACCCCAATGCCAAGCCCTGCATGCCATATCCACTGCATGTACAGCCCTCCCAGCCCTGCATGTACACCCACCACCCATGCCTGCACAGCATGGAGAACTAACAATCCCACAATCCATCACCATACACAACCAAAGGTGGCAGGGCAACAGCAATGATATAGGGGAAGCTAGGGATTTGGATATGTCACAGACATGATGCATAATACATCACTTACATCCCCGCAGTTGCCCCAGCCAATCCCAGAGGCGAGGTGGTGCCAAGGCTATCCAGTCCCCCAACAGAAGATGCCCCCAGTGATGACAGTAACTCTGGATATCTGCATCTGGATGAACTTTCTGGCCCATCAGGGACCATTGGTCAGTCAGCCACCCCAGGCCACTCCTAGTCCACCACAGAACCTCCCTCCTCAGTATCCAACACCACAGCAACCATCCAACGTCCCCACACCTCTGTCCCCAGAACACGTTTTGTGGTTCGGTGACATGTGTTGTGGTTTGTTGAAGAATGGTGACACATACAATTGGGTTCTATTGGGTTTTAAAGTGTGCTCCCATGATGAAGATGGTGCCTCACATTTTGTTGTAGTGTTATGCGATGTGGTAGTATGTAGTGCATTTAGATGTGTTTCTGTACAGTGTGATGTTGTGAGGTGTTCTCCTTACATTGTAGTACAGTGTAATGTTGTGTGGTGTATGTGGCATAGAGTAACAGTGAGCTGTGTTATGTGGTATTATAGTTGATGATGTGAACTGGTGACTTATGCAGTCATATGACAATTAGTGGTCAGGTGAGATGGATGTGACATGCAGTTCTGTTATACAGTGTGCTGCAACTGGTAATATTTGGATAGTGAGATGTGCCTAGTATGGTTTCATATGTTGTGATATCTGAGGCCATTTAGAGTTTGGTGGAGCAAGAGGTGTTATATAAAGAGACATGAATGCAATCTCACTCAATCCAAAGTTCTTCTGCCCATTTAGAGATGGGGAAACAGGTCTTCCAATGGTAGAGCCTCATTGGACTCCACTGTCAGAAACCTTTGACCCAGCAACCCATCATCCCTAGGACCGCCAGGTCACATTTGGGGCTGCTGAGAAAGGTAATTTTCAAATTTAAGAATTGTACGTAGGTCATAGGGCACTCAAGCATCTTTACTTCAAGAACGGAGGAGATTTGGTAATCTGTCTCTACCCTAATAGGAGCAAGTTGACACCCATTAGCAGAGATTGTGTGATTCACTAACAACAGCTTTTCATCGTTCAGTGGATGCAAGAAAAGAGCGGAGGTGATAGGACTATGTCAGTGCATCAGCAGTTCATGGCATCCACAGAACTCCAACAAATATCTACCTAGGTTCATTACCAATTCTCCCCAGTGAAATGTTACCAGATGCCTCAAGGACGCCAGAAAGCTAACTTTCCATCATGAGCTTTCTTTTCACAAACCATTGTTGTCAGGTGAGTTAATCTGTTCAAGGGAAGTGAAGATTATAGCCACTAAAATACATTGATTTGTTAATCAAAGCTCACTGACCCATAGCAGTGTATTTTGAAAGTGGTGTAAATGCCCCGTGTAAATTATATGCTGGCCTCTTGAATGGTTAATGATAACAAAGTGAACCACACATTTTTATATAGCATATAATATTACAGTTATTTCCAACCATTAAGGATGCAACTTTTATCCACTTTAACGGTCTACAAAAATTAACTTAAAAAGGTTAAAATGTTGAGAAGGAACTGTCATAATTTGCAAGGATGACAGATAAATCACAATAGCCATCAGCAATAAATGCTATTAACTGTAACCAGCTAGCATGCCTCACCTGTAGATCTCGAAGAAAGCTCTCCCTTTTCTCATTATGAATCATGACCGTATATCATTCTGGTTGATTTTTGTAATCCCCAAATTTCATAAGAATTAATAATGGTAGTTTAGTTGAACATGAACTGAGTGGGGTATTTGGAACCTCACCTAAATCATGTTCTAAATGAAGAAATAGTATTGTACTTCTACAAGTGGAATACACTACTATTTCTTCATGTAGAACATGATTTAGGTAGGCCTACAAGCACATAAGCTACTTTATTGATAGTTTTTTTTGGTGCAGATTAGAACCAGTAATTTTAATAAGTAGAAGAGAAGAGGCCTGGGGCTACTTGTGCTTTTATATTAAGGACTGCATAGGTCTACTAGCACATTCCTCTTTTCAGAGGAACAGGATAAAAGCATATATTGCCCGATTTAAAATAATACTAAAAGGGAACATCATTGCCAAGCTGATGTTTTACATGGATTATCTTGTGTGTCTCTGATTCTGTAGAGTGATGTGCTGAAAGAACCATAAAAATGCCATTATTAAAAACACATAGCCATTAAACATGTTAGCGCAGCACAAAAAATAAATTCTTAAAGCCAGCGGTTCTTAAATGTATGACTTCTGTGGACCCCACTGAATAACTACTGTACTCCGGGGACCCCAGCTAAGCAATGCCTATGATCTGAACCACAAAATATTACAAAAATACAGAAAAAGCATACATGAAATAAATACACAAATTATGAAAGAATGTATTTAATTCACAAACATAAAATATTCAAAAATGAGAGGTAACAGCCTTTCAAATGTAGTTTTATAGCTAAAATCCAAGGCAATATACTAGACTCTAGCATATCAGTTTGACTTTTTTGCTCCTAATGCGTGCTCTCTTTTTGTTTACGGGCATCTGTGCTTCAGCTGAGACCACCTGTTGGCACTACTAAATTCCATTTGCTGTTTTTGCACTGGTCCTACACATCAAGGTAAGGAAACTAACTTGCGCCCATATATATAATTTTTGGTGCAAAACTGGGCTAACGTAGTTTTGTGTCAACAAGTTTACCGCTGACTTGCGTCATTCCAAAGCGCCAGCCGGGCACCAGATTTATGGAATGCCGCAAGCCAATGCTAAGCTTCAGCTAGCGTCAGAAAAAATGATGTTAGCTGGGTAGGTGTGGCGTATGGGTGAAGGGGGATTTGCCTCCGAAAATGACTCTAGGCTTTGTTAGAGGCAAAAAAATGACATTAACCAGCCGAGCGTAATTTCCTGACGCACAGCCATCCATAACATATGACTCCTATCTTAGAAAATACAGTAGTCATGCCCACCACCCCAGTGGCTGGCACAGGGGACGGGTGTCCCCTGGGCATGGCCAATGCACCCAGTGCCATGCAGGGGGCCCCATTTCAGCACCCCCAATGGCACTTAGAAATGTTTTTAAAAATACTTACCTTATTTACCTTACTTACCTCGGATGGGGTCCTCCATCCTCTGGTGTCCCTCTGATGTGGGTGGGGATGTTCCTGGGGCTTGGGGTGGGCACATGTGGGCCCATTCCATGGTGTTTGACCATGGAAATGGGTCCACAGGTACCTTAACTCCTGGTCTGACTCAGGCATTAAATAGTGGTGCTAAGCAAGCTTAGCGCCATTAATTAGTCCCGTCTCCCATCCGTGGACCATTTTTGCACAGGAGGATAAATGAGGCACTATGGGCTTAGAGTCATTTTTTGGACAGGAACGCCTACCTTGCATCTTATTGACCCAAGGTGGGTTCACACATCCAAAAAATTACGTTAACTCCTAGATTTTGATGCTAGGTAGGGCTAGCGTCAAAATATAAATATGGAGTTAAGTTTGCATCGTTTTAGCATCAAACATTTTTACGCTAAAATGGTGCAAGCAGAGTATAAATGTGGCCCTTAATTTTTAACTTCAAATTCCTTCACAGTTACAGGGCGTTTCAAATTAAAAATTTGATTTCACTTACTAATAATATTTAATTTTCTAAACAGTTGTGGACCTCCTGAGTAGGCATCGCAGACCCCTAAAAGTCCTCTAACCACAGGTTAAGAGCTGCTGCTATAAACTAAAAATGAAAGGCTGACCCCGTGTTGTCTTCTCACTTATGGCTTAAAATAAATACCAGCATTCTTGCTCTTCTTTGTGCTAACAATCCATCGATTGACACAGCACACAACTGGAAGCTCAGCTGCCTCGCAGATCTTTGCATTGTATTATTTTCTCAAACACCCGCCAGAATAGTGTTATCGAAGTGCTGTGCAGCGTGGGAAGTTGAACACTGGAATCTGCACAGAGCGAATCAGAGCTCATGACGATAAACTGCACAGAGTGTAATGGTCAACTTGGCATCTGCAGCCTCTAGCCCTCCTCTTTCACGACTCATCACAGAGTGAAGTGGGGTCAGTGATGCTTGCTGACCCCACCCCACCCTGTGATGAGGAGTGAAAGGGTGGGGTGGTGTGGCTTCAGACCCTGATTGATTTGAAGTCATTGGCTGTGCTCATGTCATTAGGGAGTGGAACTTAGCCCAGGCAACAATGATTTGGACGAGCGGATGACGTCACGGGCCACAGAACTCTGAGCTTGTCAGCTGTGTCTAGGTTTACTAAAGTGTGAGTAAAGTATTTTATTGCTGACCCCAGGGCATATTTTATTTCAATAGAGTGTTTTTTTTTTTTTTCAAATAGAGAAAAGTAAAATGACTTTGTGCCAGAAAATTAAGGGGGCATAGTCCTAACGCTCAGAGGGATGAGCCACCACTGGTGGCAGGGTTATCTTATCAATCAGTCCTTAACCTGACTATTCAAAGACTTCAGTGGCTCCCCATTGTCAATAAGTTGAAGTTTTGAGTTTTGCCGTTGATTCATAAAAGCTTCTATCAGTGTGGTTTGGACCACTGGATATCAAGACTGAAAATCTGTACACCAGACAGTGCCCTGAGAGCAGCATTATTATGGATGGCTGTAAATCATGCAATTTAGAAGAATAAAATGTAGGAGGAAAATTAATCTGAGGAGCCAGTGGTGGAATAAGTTCCCTTTAGAGTGAATATTCTGTAAATGTTTCGGAACGAATTGAAAAGTTTCCCCTATTAGCCTGAGCTTTTCATCATTTTCTGCTCCTCTGTAGGCACCTGGATAGCTCATGGTATATGTCACCTTGAAAATCACTTTAAATGTGAATAACTGCAATGTGCTTTCATGGACCAAGCCTTCATAGACCAATATAACTTGGTTTTAAAAGTGTTGTATGCAGCTGCAAGCAAAAAAAGAAGTTTATTACACATTCCAACACATCTCTGTTCTCAGAAAATAATAATTGTGCCTATTTGCTTCAAGTGCTCTATGTTTATCAATGTCTTCATTATTTTCTGTAAATAAACACGCCTCATGGTGAATCGTATACTTTTACATTTTATACAGTTTGACTAGTGGTGTCCAAACACGTTCTAAAATATGTCTTTTGCACTACGTCTTCTAGCTATCTCTCAGACAAGACTCCCGTGTCTGCTGTAAACATTTATTTAAAGTACAGCCTCTTTAAGCCACTTCAGCCAATCACATTGGCTCAGTTTGCTTTAAAAAGAACCACACTAAACTAATGTTCCACTTATATGGAGATCAAGCTAATGTTTCTGGTACAAAGTGTTTAAAAGTGCTACATTTGCCGAAAGTGATTTTCTGTAAATTCTGCAGGGCGAATTTTAAACACCCCCCTAGTATTACTAAAAAAATCCTTTTCAGTTTTGACCAATGATACTGGTGCAGTTTTCGTTACAGTGCATCATATTCTACAAGGTTACTCTTGGAAAGACCCCTACTGTAGGAAAGTGAATTATTGGTAGGTGAGGTATTCACCTTCAGCTAGTAATAATACCATCATTACTAATAGGTCCAGTATAGTCTCAATTCATTAATCCTTGCTCAACCCTTGGTAGTTTAGGAAACGAACAGTCAGGCTTAAAGTAAGAGACAGATATGTGTAAAACATTTAGGGGCATATTTATACTCCGTTTGCGCCGAATTAGCGTCGTTTTTTTCGACGCAAATTCGGCGCAAAACTAACGTCATATTTATACTTTGGCGTTAGACGTGTCTAGCGCCAAAGTATGAGGAAAGAGCGTAATTTTTTAGCGTGAACTCCTTCCTTGCGTTAATGAGATGCAAGGTAGGCGTTCCCGTCCAAAAAAATGACTGCGACACAAATGCGTCGTATTTATACTCCCGGGCAAAAATCACGCCCGGGAGTAGGCGGGGCAAAAAACCCTGCATTTGCGCCTCTTTTTAACGCCTGGGTCAGGGCAGGCGTTAAGGGACCTGTGGGCTCAAAATGAGCTCACAGCTGCCCTCCCATGCCCCCAGGGACCCCCCCTGCCACCCTTGCCCACCCCAGGAGGACACCCAAGGATGGAGGGACCCATCCCAGGGACATTCAGGTAAGTTCAGGTAAGTATAATTTTTTCTTTTTTATATATATTTTTTTGGCATAGGGGGGCCTGATTTGTGCCCCCCTACATGCCTCAATGCCCAATGACCATGCCCAGGGGACATAAGTCCCCTGGGCATGGCCATTGGGCAAGGGGGCATGACTCCTGTCTTTACTAAGACAGGAGTCATGTAAATGGCGTCTGGGCGTCGTTAAAAATGGCGCAAATCGGGTGGAGGCGATTTTTTAGCGTCAACCTGACTTGCACCATTTTTAAGACGCCCTAACGCCATTTTCCCCAACGCCAGCGCTGCCTGGTGTACGTGGTCTTTTTTCCACGCACACCAGGCAGCGCCGGTCTGCTAGCGCCGGCTAACGCCATTCAATAAATACGGCGCCCGCATGTCGCTTTAGAATGGCGTTAGCCGGCGCTAAACTTTTTGACGCTAAACTGCGTTAGCGCAGTTTAGCGTAAAAAAGTATAAATACGGGACTTAGGGGCATATTTATACTCCGTTTGCGCCGAATTTGCGTCGTTTTTTTCGACGCAAATTCGACGCAAAACTAACTCCATATTTATACTTTGGCGTTAGATGCGTCTAGCGCCAAAGTTCATGGACTTAGCGTCATTTATTTGCATGAACACCTTCCTTGCGTTAATGATATGCAAGGTAGGCGTTCCCGTCTTAAAAAATGACTCCCAGGCATGTGCGTGGTATTTATACTCCCGGGCAAAAATCACGCCCGGGAGTGGGCGGGGCAAAAAACCCCGCATTTGCGCCTCTTTTTAATGCCTGGGTCAGGGCAGGCGTTAAGGGACCTGTGGGCTCAGAATGAGCCCAGAGGTGCCCTCCCCTGCCCCCAGGGACACCCCCTGCCACCATTGCCCACCCCAGGAGGACACCCAAGGATGGAGGGACCCATCCCAGGGAAGAAAAGGTAAGTTGTGGTAAGTATTTTTAAAAAAAAAAAATTGTGGCATAGGGGGGCCTGATTTGTGCCCCCCTACATGCCACTATGCCCAATGACCATGCCCAGGGGACATAAGTCCCCTGGGCATGGCCATTGGGCAAGGGGGCATGACTCCTGTCTTTGCTAAGACAGGAGTCATGTTAATGGCGTCTGGGCGCCCCCAAAAAATGGCGCAAATCGGGTTAAGACGATTTTTTTGCCTCAGCCTGACTTGCCCCATTTTGGGACGCCCAAACGCCATTTTTCCCTACGCCGGCGCTGCCTGGTGTACGTTGTTTTTTTTCACGCACACCTGGCAGCGCCGGTCGGCTAACGCCGGCTAACGCCATTCAATAAATACGGCGCCCGCATGGCGCTTCAGAATGGCGTTAGCCGGCGCAAATTTTTTTGGCGCAAAACTGCGTTAGCGCAGTTTTGCGTCAAAAAGTATAAATATGGCCCTTAATACTTCCAAAATAGTAAATAAGAAAAAGACACAATAATAATTCGAAACCAATTTATAAAAATATTTGTATCTTTAAAATGACACCAAAAAGACAAGAATCCAATGTAGGGAACAGGAAATATACATGTTTAAAGATTGAATACAAAATGTACATTCTAGCATCAAAAATCTTATAGCACCACTGACAGCAATCTGGTCACATTGGACCTGGATATAGTCAAAAAGTTTGAGGCCTACCATGATGGAATGTAGGTCGGATAGGTTGAATGGTAGGTATGGTCAAAAGTTTACCTTAGGACTTGGAGCCTCATTTAGATGTTGGCAGTGTTACCGCCATGCATCAGTGGCAGGCCAGAGAAGACCGTCAAGGTGGCAGTGTTCTACCAGCTGTATTTAGATGTTACAATCCTGCAGGCGTTGCATTGGCGAACGATCGCTGGGGCTGGAAACAGCAGTGGGACAAAAGTGCTTCATATGATGGCAGCTGCTATCGAAGAGAGGTAAGTGGCACACACACAGTCCCTTAGCCTTAGAAGCACCCCCACACTATACACTACACAGCACAACACATACACACATTTACCCATTGCAGTCTGACACAACACAACAGGTACATTCAGAAAACACGCACTGACACACATCCATGCCATAACATACACACACCATTGACACTGCACACACAACCACTCAGCTACACAAACACACTCACACACACCTGCACTTCACCCTGTCAATAGCATTGCATACACACATATATTTATTGACTCACAATTTGCAGCACAACATGACGGGTACAGGCCCACTGCCAATCTGCACATATGGACACCATTGACAGGTGTGAATGTACTATCATTCTGATGCCAGCATTAATTTGATAATAAATACTAGCACTATAAAGACAGGTGTGTATGTGTGCGATATGTGTTGTGTACCCTTGTGTCCCCACTCATGTGTGACCCACTTGTTTCCTTGATATATGCATGGCACAATGATTTAAAAAAAATTACTGTGACAAGTTACTATGGCATGTAAACGTCACCAGTGGTCCCCAGCTCCCATGCAGTGCCCACCCAACATACCCTGGCAACATGGCATCCCTCCCCTGTAGCCCATTGATGGGGTGCGTTGTGTTTTCTCCGCAGGTTGGTGGCAGCAGCGAGGGCAGGTGTTGTCCAGTTGTGGCCTGCCGAAGATGGGAGGAAATGGGAAAAAGGAGAGTTTTCACCCCCTTCCACTGCCCCAAACCACCAACTAAGGAGTGGCGTTTGGACCGCCACTTTTTCCTTGCTAGTAAGACACATCTAAATCTACATGGCAGGAAAGCTAGCTGTGGACTGTGCAGCATCTCCATCTCCCTTTCCCAGCGTCAACGCGGCCAATGTTTCTTGGCAGAGACTGCGTTTTGAATGCAGTCTTTCGTCTATTAGACCGACAACATCTAAATACGATGGGCGAGCAATCGTGGAGGTGGGTGGGTTTGCAGTCGAACAACTGATGGCAGGGCTGTTACCAACAACATCTAAATCAGACCTCTAGTCTTTTTCTTGGAGCTTTTCTCTTGAAGTTGAGTCCTGGGGTTCATCAAATCTGGAGTTCACTTTGGCAATGACATCCTGCTGCAGCGTGATCACTCGGTGATCTTCTAGAAGTCTTTGTGTGACATTGATTCTGTGGAGCTCCAAGCTTTCAGTGGGCCAAACTAGCACATTCAGGCCGATTTGTGAGTCGATGACGGCAGTTTTAGTCTAGACATTGAGATATTCTCCTCCTGAAGATTTTCAGCAAAACTTTGTAGAAAGTTCCCAATCTTTCAGATCTTGTTCCTTGTTAGTTCCTTTGGGAGATAGGTGTCCAGTAGTATGAGCAAAGGGTTCAGAGACTCAGAATTGACTCTTGGGGGAGCTAGGATCTCCCACAGTACACTTGTGCAGTCTAGGAAAATCCAGTTGTAGCTGGTCAGCTGGGATAGACCTCTCTTTGACTGCTGCAGGTGACTTCTCCCAGCACTTTTCTATATGTTTCTGTTTAGGGGGATCTCTCTTATTTTCTTCAGTCAGCTACAGACCGTCCTTTGTGGAGGCTTGAGAGTGCAGCAGCTGCAGTCCTATTGAGTGCAAGCCTTCTGTGGTTCTGTCCAATCGTCAAGCAGAACACGACCTCTTCTCCTGATGTTCCAGGCAGTGATCTGAGGAGCCCCTGCAGCTCTCCCATATTAATCCTTCATTCTGGGCTGGCAGAAGGGATGTCACCCCAACCAACAGGAGTAAACCCATCTCCCCCTGCAAAGACCACTTCCTGCAAAGTGTGGCATATTTTTGACCCAGAATGCACTGATCTCCCAAAAATCTAAATGGAGACATTCTAACCTTGGTGTATGTGTAACCCAACCTAGAGGTGTGGCTAACATCTGCCTACATCCCCCTTCCTCTCCTATTCTAATTAGGGGAGCTCCCATCTTGATGGAGATCAAGGAATTGGAGCTGGCCTTGGTCCTATGACATCTGATCTTTAAAGTCCAGCTGATCCCCCCAGCCCTCTTCCTCTCCCTGGCTTCTACAGGAAGCAAATCTCCTCGGACCAAAGGGCAGTATTCTTGCAGCCCAAGCGCCATCTGCTCAGGTAGCAGCTTGGCTCAGGCTGCTCAGGTAGCAGCTTGGCTAAGGCTGTAAAAGGATGACCAATTAGAAGAGGCGGCTACAGAGCTGCTTGAGGTAACTTCAGGATAGTAAATTGTAAAACTTCTTTCCTGCAATGAGAAAGTTATAAGAAATCTGAACTTGGCAAGCTGGGGGATTTATTGTAACTTTTATCTTGATAATTTGAATGATATATATAGCAAGCTCCAATCAAACTTTAGACTGTATTAAGCTTAATAACGTTTCCAATGTTTGTCTTTGGGGCTAGCAGCACTACAATAAGGAAAACCACCTTGACTGAATTTCCTTACCAGGGCACATCAAACATAGTTTATATTCCCCCTGCTTTTTCTAACAATGTACTGTACCCCTGGGGCATGGGTAGCCTTTGGGGATGACTTAAATGTAACTAACTTAAATGTAACAAAAAGGTATGTTGGGACTTTGGAAGTGAGTTTAATTCCAAAGTCGAATTGGGACACATTTGTATTTTAAAACAAGCAAGGTAGGCCTGGCTTTAAAATGGCACCAGAAGCCACAGCAGTGCATACTTGTGAGACCTGACAGCCTTATTATGGTGGTCATTCCCCAACTTTTTGCCTGCCTCCCTCCTTTTTTCTGACCCTGTTTTTGCTGGTTCTGGGACTCTGTGCACTTTATCACTGCTGTTCAGTGCTAAGGTGCATATGCTTTCTCCTCCTAAACATGGTAACATTGGTTCCTACCCAACTGGCATATTTAATTTACCTGTAAGCCCCTTGTAAAGTGCACTACATGTGCCCAGGGTCTGTAAATTAAATGCTACTAGTGGGCCTGCAGCACTGATTGTCCCATCCAAATAAGTAGCCCCTTAACCATGTCTCAGGACTGCCTTTGCAAGGCCAGTGTGTGCAGTTTCACTGCCACTTCGACTTGGCATTTAAAACTACTTGCCAGGCCTTAAACTCTACCTTTTCTATATATAAGTCACCGAAAGGGAGGCCCTAGGCAACCCATAGGGCAGGGGGCTATGTAGGTAAAAGGCAGGACATGTACATAGGTGTTTTACATGTCAGGGCAGTGACAAACTCATCAATTCATTTTCCACTACTGTGAGGTCTGCTCCTCTCATAGACTAGCATTATAACTGCCCTCATATACTTTTACGTGGTAGATTCTGATCTGGAAGGAGTGGCCCTGTCATGTTTAGTATGGCCAGAATTGTGATAGAAAATCCTGCTTTCTGGTGAAGTTGGATTTAAAATTAGTATTTTAGAATTGCCACTTTTAGAAAGTGGGCATTTCTCTGCACTTACTGCTGTCTGTGTCTTACAGCCTATCTCCAATCCACGTCTGGACTGTTCTGGTTGGCAGCTACTCTTGTGTATTCCACCCAGACAGCCAGAAACACAGGACACTTAGGGGGTCATTCCGACCCTGGCGGTCCATGACCGCCAGGGCCGGGGACCGCGGAAGCACCGCCAACAGGCTGGCTGTGCTTCCTGGGCTATTCTGACCGCGGCGGTAAAGCCGCGGTCAGAAAAGGGGAACCAGCGGTTTTCCGCCGGTTTTCGGGGATTCCGACCCCCTTCCCGCCACCCTGTTTCTGCCGGTTCTTACCGCCAGGAACAGGATGGCGGGAACGGGTGTTGTGGGGCCCCTGGGGGCCCCTGCACTGCCCATGCCACTGGCATGGGCAGTGCAGGAGCCCCCTAACAGGGCCCCACAAAGATTTTCACTGTCTGCTTAGCAGACAGTGAAAATCGCGGCGGGTGCCACTGCACCCGTCGCACCCCTGCAACTCCGCCGGCTCCATTCGGAGCCGGCTTCCTCGTTGCAGGGCAGTCACATTTGCATTATCTGCATACTGAATGTGTCTCTCTGGCCGGAAGGGTGAAGGGGCTCCCTCTTACATTTCAAAGGCCAGTAGCCTGCCCTCATACAAATGACTGATAACCCCCCACAGGGATCCTGGCAGACAGAACTGGGCTGAAAGAGGAACTTGTGTGCTTCAAAACTACTCTTTGAAGCTTCCCCCACTTCAAAGACGTTTTTGGGTATATAAACTGAGTTTCTGACCCCAGCAAATCAGACAGTTCTGGATCTACCCCTGAACTCTGTCAGAGGGGCTGCCTGGCTGCCCAAAGGACTCATCTGGACTGCTTTGGTGAGACGCACTGCTGCCTTGCTTGTTGCCCTGCTTCCCTGTAGGCCTCTGACCTTGTTGGAAGGACCCTGCTTTCCCCAAAAGTGCTCTCCAAGGACTTGGATTGAGCTTGTCTCCTGTTCTGAAGTCTCAGAGCCAACAAAGACTTCACCTACTAGCTTCTAGCTAGTTTTCCGACTTCAGAGACTTGAACACTCACTTTAGCGACTCCAACACCGCCACCTAACGTCACACCGCTACCTGCTCTGGCTATGTGGTCCTCGCTGCAAGTAACGACTGCAACCCATGATGCAATTCAGATGTCACCGCAATGCTGCTGATGTCATGCAGTGTGATCGCAACACTGGGAAGTCGACTCATCACGTCTTGACAGACTGGATTCATAGACCCCGCGAGGCCACCAGAAACTGACAACTCACCACCAATGCCGCACTAGCTCCCTCTGCAGTTGGACGGAACTGACACCTTGCCTCTCTCTCCTCACAGAACGGAACCAACGCCTCACCTCCCTGGACACCTTAAGGGACTGACATTGCAGTGGCTCCAAGACTCCATCCAACACCTTTGTTTCTTCGATTTCAAAGGCACTGTACCTGGGGGTCTATGAAACTCTGTGACTAGCAACTGTTGCATTGGATTATTGGGAACGACTCCATCAACAACGCTTTGGTAGCCCCAGCTGGAGCTATTGAGTTTCTAAGCACTTTAGTGGGATTTAGTCTTTAAAAATTCATAACTTTGCTTGTGTACATTGGATTGTCATTGTTTTGAACTTATTTTATTCAGAAGAATATTATCTATTTCAAGATAATTTGTGTTGTGTTGTGCCTTACACTAACTAGGATTGTGGTCCCTACTTGGACAAGGGTGTACACCTCTGCCTGCTACAGACCCAATTTCTAACAATACTTATATGCATATTAATTCCACTTGAGACTCGCTACCATATACTAGTGACATACAGGTGGGCTGAGTTGGGTGATTAGAATTATGCCAATTACCATATACCTTTATAGGACAGAGCACTGGCCCTGGGCTTAGTTAGCAGAACCCAAGGAACTTTCAGAGTCAGTAACCACCAGCATCAGTCCAAAAAAGGGGGTTGGTCGGGCAAAAGGATGACTTTCCAACACCCACACACCCCATCTCTCTCTACAAAATTTTCTTCTGCACCTTTCCAGTTTGCATCAAGGATATTTAATGCTGTAAATGCTGTTTAGATTCGAAGGAAGATATGAGAAACAATAACACTGATGTGAAAGGAAAGTGCTGAGCCTAACCTATTAAACACATTTTAGAGAACATATATTTATCTGAAAATCAAAAACTCCAATAAAAATATAGAAAGGAAAGTGGTTTGACACCAAAAATGTAACACAATTCCTATACTCTGATGTTGTTTTGTTGTTTACGACAACACATTTTTGTACAGGAACATTTTTACCTTTATGACCTGCCATCTGAAGTTTGCAATGCAACGAAATGTATTGACAAATATACAAGTAGAATGTATTTTTATAACATGTCTTGCAAAGAGATCGCACTCAGAAAGCAATACCAACATTTAACACTTCTGCACTGATGGAGTAAAAAATATTGAAACAAAAGCTTCAAGACAGTTTAAATGCTACTTATTTGATTCGATTTCCTGACCATGTGGAGGTTTTGCATTGGAATACATGCAGGTGTACAATGCATATTTTTCATGCGTAAGAACATTACCAGTGCTGATGTATTTTTGACAGTGACTACACAGGCCAACATTTCTTGTAAGGAACATGGCAATGACACTACCAAATGTAGGGTTTCCAATATCATGTCTTGATTACACTTCACTTCTCTTTCTTCTACCATCGTACCTGAATCTCACTTTTGCATGCTATTTTTCATCCATACTTTCTCCCTTTGTCACCGCTTTTTTATCTTTATTCTTTTCCTTTTCTCCCTTTTCTTTACTCTAGTTAAAGCCTGATGATGAAAACATAACCCCAGCTCTCCAAAAGTGTGCATTAGTGCAACCACTAGTCCAAATTATTTATCGTTTTTTCACTATAATGTATAGGCATGTGATCCTGCTTTCTGGGACCAGCAAACCATAGGATCCTACTGGTGAAATTCTTAGCCCGACAAAAAAGCAGCATTTTAATATCTGATACACTTTAGAAATGAGGCAGCAAAACAATAAAAGTCTGTAAAAATGTGGTGTACCCACAAGGTTCCTCTATTAAGCATTTAAAAGCAAAATAACGATAAAGACAAGAATGCCACATATTCATAGCTTTGATTTAATGTAGAAAGTAGCACCTACACATGTAAAGCTGTGCTAATGCAGACCTGTTTATTACCTATGTGCACTTTGGTCCAAAATATCACATTTCTTTGCTCTCAGACAGTAACAGGTTTAACTTTATAGGCTCATGTGTTAATATGAGGATGAATGCCCACCTACACATTAATAAGCGCAAACTTGGGCACTTCTTTGGTGGATTCTGCGCCACCTTCTGCGCCACCTTCTGTAGCAGCCAGCAACTAACAATTTCTCCATTTAACTTAATGCTAAATATATTGTATCAGGCAACAGAATGGTTCAGGGTAAATGAAAAGTTCAAACAAAAATTAAACAAAAATATAAGCACGGATATCAAATTAAGAGCTGGTATGCAGGCTTCAAAATACTCCACACGCCCAGACATAAATACGCAATCCATCAAACAGAACAGCAGGAAGAAGAATGCTCTAAATATGTGCATATAAATGTGTAATACTCTGATTACAAAATATATTTTTGCCAGACTTCTTTCAGGGAAAAATGGGTTATAGTCATGAAGGTAACATTAAACCCGAGAAACTTCTCACTTTTATTAGATGTTTCATTAAGGCATAAAAGCTTTGTCCATATATCAGCAACTCTTACAATCAATTCCAGTGATAAATAGCAGCAAGTGAGAGCCCCACTTGATGAAGAAAAAGTATTCCCATCATCCCACCTTGATCGATTGATAAGTCAAGCTGCAGTATAGAATAAAGGTCAAAGGAATAATTGTGGAGACCCAGTTAAGATGTAATTTCTAACACTTTTATCTATATTTGGAGCACGAAAACTGCAGTGCAAATTACAGTTCACCATAATATGTATAAACAGAAAATCAAACTAGGCTTCCCCATAAAATGCCTTAACAGAAAAACTATAAGAGGCACAGTTTGGGCATGATTAGCTACTTGCTATTGGAAGTAGAGATTTGAATCAAGGAAAAGAGCGATTTACCCTAGCAATTGGCTGAGAAGATGACACCAAATGAAAATGAAGATAGCCACATAGCTAGCATGTTCAGAAAATTGAAAGTTGGATATTTTATCAGATTCCTCTGAACTGTTTCACAAATTGCTGACAAAGCATCTCCTTGCTATTGGTGACAACATTGATGTTAACTGCTGAGAAAATTAAAAAGGTGGAACCAAGGATGGCTGTGAAGCTGAGCATACAGAAGGGGATGGTAATCTCCATCTGATTAGCTTTTGAGTGTTCTGGGAGGCAAGGAGGGCCAGGAATCAAAATTGAAGTTTAGAACATTTGTTACAATTTAGTAATCATGCCAATTTATGTGCATATCAAAATCAGATTATAAATGTACAGAATCAGAACGGCAAGCTGAAGAACCAAAATAGGTTCAGTCTCCTTAGCATAAGACATACAGAAATGACAGTCTCAGCAATACAGAAACTAAGAAGTAGGAATTGATATTCCTCAATGAAATTTTGATTCCTCCTCCTCAGCAGTAACAGAAATAAAGGTATCTAGTTAGGTATAAGCTAAATAGGACTGACTCTCCTAGGTTTAGAATAGAGCCAGGTAGGTACCAGCAATGCAAAGTCTTCAATAGAAGTCTTCTGAAATAAAGAATACAGTGTCAGCATGAATCTATGCACTATAAGGGCAACGGAGTTTGAGAGGTCTCTACCTCTTCAAGTCTAAAGGCATTTGCTACAAGTCTAAAAAAGAGAAAACACTAACCTAAAGTGGAAAGTTTCAGAAGCATCTATATCTTCTGAACACATCATCAGAAACCCAATAATTCCTCTTTCTCACGGAGCGCATTCGCAACATGGAGTGATTCTTCCATCCCACAGAACATTAACAACCAGGTTAGCCTTAAGTTTCTTCTCTTCAGATAAATGATGAATAGGAGGCTTCTGCTTGTAAATCATAAATCTGTGCCCAGATCTCCTTCTTAGGCCTTTCTATCTATAATAAACAATACTTCTTTCACTAACTAAGAAATCAAGGATTTGTACCTACAACATAAAAACATGCACAGCACAACAAATACATTTCACATCTTAAAACTGAGGGCCTACTCCTGTTAACTTAATAAGTCACTGTTAATGCCCTCTTTTAAACACTCAACCATAATTGCAAGCATAATATCAGAATAAATGCAAAGCATGAACAATGAATTCATGATTACAAATGCAATGCACTCGTCAATAAATGCAGCATTTCAAAGTACAAAATGAATATGAATGAGAGCTACAAATTTCATGTTAAAAATAAACATTAGAGCTCCCATATATAAATTAAACCTCTAATCATTATTAAGCTTAAGACACACAGAATATATGATGTCAATTACATTGTCATGTTACTTCTGAAACATATAGGGGCGCAGCCAAAATTATGCTACTCTACCTGAAAATGAGGAGGCTGTTCTAGGGATGCAGGAAGACATTTATGAGCAAAGTCAGAATATGAGGTTATGAATGTAAAAATGGAAGACATGGAAAATCAGCAATGGCAGAACAACTTACAGATCCTTGGAATCGAGGAGGGTAGTGAAGGGAAACATCCTCAACCTCCACAGTGGGCCTGTTTTGAAAGGCATTTCCAGACCTGTCTGTCTCAACTGGATCCTTAAATTCAACAAGTGCATTCGTTTCCCTTCCAACAGAAGGCTAAACATGGGAGAAACTCCTAATATCATTGCCATAGCCTTATACATGTTGGGAACTGTTAGACCTGTCATTCTTGGGTGGTATTCCCTCAAACCTTTTTGTCTTCCTTCACTTATTTTTGGTGATCTTGTTTGTGGTGGCCTTGGGACTCTGCACACTTTACCACTGCTAACCAGTGCTAAAGTGTGTGTGCCCACTCCTTAAAACATAGAACATTGGCTTAACCCGACTTGGCATATTTAATTTACTTGTAAGTCCCTAGTACAGCGGAACTCCATGGATGCAGGGCCTGTAAATGGAATTCTACTTGTGGACCTGCAGCACTGATTGTGTAACCCACCTAAGCGACCAATTAAGCATATCTCAGGTCTGCCATTTCAGCCTGGGAGAGTGCTTTTCTAAACGGACATTTTAACTTGCCAAAATCAACTGCTTGCGAGGCCCAAACATTCCTTTTTCATACATATAAGTCACCCCTAGAGTAGGCCCTTGACAGCCAATAGTGTAGGGTACAGTGTATTTAAAATATTAGACCTATACCTCTAGGTTTTACATATTCTGGTAGTGAACATTCTTAAATTAATTGTTCCCTACTGCAATGCATGCCTCTCCCATAGGCATAAATTGGAGTTACCTTATTATATTTAAAAAGCAATAGTTTTCAAATGGAAGCTGTTAGAAATGGGGTTTCTGGCTGGCTAGGGTGTGCACCTCAGACAATTAGATCCCAGCACTCTAGTTAGAGTTAGTCAGTTACATGCAGTGCTGGGTACTGGGAGGGGTGGGTTGTGATGGTGGGGTGTATGTGATATGGTGGGGTGATAGGGGTGGGGATATGTGATGGCATGCAGGTAGGGGATTGAAAGTAGTTAAGATTTGACTTACCAGAGTCCCGTCCTCCTGCTACTCCTGCCAGGCCCTCAGGACGCATGATCGCGAAGACTTGCTCCTCCCATGTTGTTAGTTGTGGGAGACGAGGTGGGGGTCTGTCCCCAGTCCACTGTGCAGCTAGATGGTGTCTTGCTACCACAGAACGCACCTTCCCCCGTAGGTCGTTCCACCTATTCCTGTTGTGGTCCCTTGTTCTGGGGTGCTGTCCCACGGCGTTGACCCTGTCCACGACTCTCCGCCGGGTCCTGCAGGGGTATAAAAGGATGGTTATTACATCTGTGTATGTCATGTGTGCAATGGGTGGGTGACCGTGTACCCCAGTGTTTGCATTCCTGTGTGGGACCTTGTGTGAGGATGGTTTAGGGGGTTGTATGGGTATGTGCAGTGGGCATGCTTTAGTGATGGGTGTCCATGATTTGTTGTTGCATGCAGGGCTTGGTGTTGGGATGGGTGGTTTTTGATGTTGGGACATATGTGAGGAGTAGGAGTGATGGGGTGAGGGTGGGGGTATGTGATGGCATACAGGTAGGGTGGGGGATGTAATAGTAAAGCTTTGACTTACCAGAGTCCATTCCTCCACCTACTCCTGCGAGGCCCTCAGGATGCAGAATCGCCAAGACCTGCTCCTCCCATGTTGTTAGTTGTGGGGGAGGAGGTGGGGGTCCGCCGCCAATCCTCTGAACTGCCAGGTGGTGTCTTGAGACCACGGAACGCACCTTTCCCCGTAGGTCGTTTCACCGCTTCCTGATGTCCTCCCGATTTCTTGGGTGCTGTCCCACTGCGTTGACCCTGTCCACTATTCTTCGCCATAGCTCCATCTTCCTTGCAATTGAGGTGTGCTGCACCTGTGCTCCGAATAGCTGTGGCTCAACCCGGACGATTTCCTCCACCATGACCCTGAGCTCCTCCTCCGAGAACCTGGGGTGTCTTTGCAGTGCCATGGGGTGGTGTAGGTGATGTGTGGGGTGGAGTGTGTGGTGATATGTGGGGTGATATGTAGTGGTGTGTTGTGTGAGGTGCGTGGAAGTTCTGTGGGTGATAGTGTTGTGTGCCTGTGGATGCTGTTATTCTTTCTGGTGCTCTCTCTCTGGCCTTCTTTCAGAATTTTTTGTCGTAGGGGTTTGTGGGTGATGTGGGTGTGTGGTTTATATTGTAATGGGTGTGTGGGAGTGGTGTGTGTATGTGTATCAGGTGTGTGTATTTCGAATTGTCCAATGTGGCTGTGTTTTGTATGTGTGTGTATTTTGAGTGCGGCGGTGTGTACTGCCAATGGAATACCACGGTTGAAAGACCGCCGCATGGATTTGTGTGTCGTGATAGTGTGGGTGTATTTCTGTTGGCGTGACAGTGGAGGATTTGTTTTCACCAGTTTATCACTGACCTTTGGTGTGGCGGACTTGTGTGGGTGTCTGAATTTTGGCGGATTCCAACATGTGGGTCATAATAGCTGTGGCGGAATTCCGCAGCCGCGGCGGTGTGTTGGCGGTCTTCTGCACGGCGGTAAGCAGCTTTTACCACCAATGTTGTAATGAGGGACAGAGTGTTTTGACCACAGAGGACATTCAGTAGGACATTTTGGGTGAAATATGTTGGAATGGCTGAAATATCACTGCCAATAAATAGCAGGCAACTTGTTCTCCCCCAGTATGACCAGTTTTGGTTAACACCCTCGTGCCAAGGATCACTAAATAATATCATGTTACACTGCTGCTCTCTATAAGGTGCATTTGATAAGACCGTTTATGGTACTGAATAGTTCTGTCTGTTACTTCACCTTTAATAGGCTATGGTGAATCGAAAAAAAATATATCCTTAATGCAGTTGTTCGACATTTTTGTTTTATCTTAAACATGTTCAAAGTGTAACACATTGAGGAAAATACATTCAACCTAGGACTTTTCCCTATTACTGTTTATACTTATGTCTTAATTTTTGCTTTTTACTTAAATTTGACATACGCATTGCAGGTTTTGTATTTTCTACATTGTTACAATTTAGCTGTTACACATAAAAACTACACATATTTCATTGAGGATTGCCTTATTGCTCACTCTTAACTTCCATATGTAAGAAGTGGTTGCACTCAGTGGAACGAGTTTACTTCCACAAGAGCCTCTGTTTGGTCAACTGCCCCTTCCCTCCTTTGCCTTCTCTTGTTCCTTCCCCTCCATTCCCTTCCCTCTTTTGCCTTTTGCTTCTTCGCTTCCCTTCTTTCTCCCGTTGATCTTCAACTCACCACAGGATAGCAGATTTCAGAAGCAACATGATTCACCTCTCTTGGTAGCATACTAATTTATGGAAACAATGTTATTGACCACAGCCTGACTTTGTTATCCAAACAGGCACCTGGACAAATTACTTTCTCTTCATCTTCCCAGTAAAATACAGCCTGACACGGCTCTGGTTTAGGGGTTAATTTCACAGCGGACTGCGACTGAAAGAAAGCGGCCTGGCTCCTAGTTTGAGAAAAGAATTCGCTATGAGTTGCCCACGGACTGTCATTGATTGCTGCAAATAAATAAACACACTCCTGACTTTTATTGTTATAGGCAGTAATTATGTTGCACACGGTCAGAGCCTTTGTGCCACTGAATGCTTCATTTGTGGTTTGCATGAGCAGATACATTAACTTCTGCAAGCTCTTTTCATTACAGCGCTATCACTCATTGAGAACTGATCGATATATCAACTACGCACCATCTTGAGAGTGAATGTCTGGGCCCATTGTGGGCTTGGAGATAATGACTGCTTTATTCAGGCCTGCTTGTAGGAACAAGGAGATAAAGAAATGAAAGAGAATTATAGCATTTGCCGAAGAAGGTATTGTGTGGCTTAGAGCGGCAATGTAGCAAAAAAGGACCCTCGAGTAAATACGCACAGAACTGAAAAAATATATAATTTTGAAAACATAAATGTATCCACAAAGCAACAATTTGAAGGAAGATCCATTGTGCTCAACTATTAAAAACACGGTAACTCCATTAAACACCACATTGGCTCATATTATCTCTTTGCTATGTTCCACTGTTCTTTTTAGCTTTGCTATACAATTGAATTTCGAGGGGAAAGAAAACACATTTTTATCCAGTCATTAAAGTGCAGTCGTTAAGATAAATATTTTTGGATGCATCCATATTTTTGTCACCAGCTGGCAAAATATAAATTACACTAGGGAATAATCTGTTATGATTTTGCAGTCTATAGTTAAACCAGATTCTTTGAATTAGTGATGACAAGAAAGGATACCACAGTTTATCCCTTTTATATATATATATTCATGTGTTCACATTAAATTTTTATATTGAATTTGTTTGCAATTAAACATGCCATGCATATATCTTAAGTTGTTTAGAAAGACCATTGAGATATGCTGAACATAGAAGAAAAAACATATATTTTGTGCAAAAACTGAGGTGTGGGTTTGCAAAATGCATATCTACAGACCCTCTTCAACATTCCATTCATCAGCAAAATAACCACAGACACACACAAAGTTCAGACCAGGGACAAGGATTTCTTGAGACAATCTTACATAACAGAAAATTAGGTTTCCGACCTGGGGTGATGACGGAAACTGCAAGTACTGAAATAAGGGATGACCTGCTGCCCCCCTGAATGTTGGTCAATTAAAATTGTAATCTTGGTCAACCTATCTGTATTTTATTAAACAGTTTGCATGTGATTGAAGTTTATTGCCTAGTTTTTGTGTTTAGTCTGGATCTTCCGTTGGAGCAATCATTCATTTCTACTAACAGTCAGCAGCACAGAACTGGATCTGCCTCATAGTCTATGGAACCTATTGCATTTGTTTTTCCCAATGATAAATAGTTTATCCATTGTTATTCAACATTTGTATGAGATCACAGTCCCAGTTTTTGTGTCAGTACTGGAAACATTTGCAAACACACCAAGGCAACATTCAAATTCACATCACCCTGATCGATAACACAAACATTCAGTCCAAGATCACTACTTGACTGTATAAGAAGGTGAAATATTAATTGTGATGAATGCTAGCCCATCACAAATAATGAAGTCACTAACCTGTTAAGTCCAGGAAAAGGTTTAAATAATTTAATCCTGAGTTTAGGCCCTTTTAACTATGGCACTGAACAGACATGCTTAATTAGGATAAAATGTATGAAGCATCTTGAAGCACAAAAACAGCAAAAAACTCAAAAACACAATGAAAATCCCACTCCAGTGTATAAAAATAGTGATAAATGAGACCAAAATGACAAGAATCAAATACGGAGGAATTCATTTACAATATAAATCACCAAGACAAAGTAAAGCACCAATAGAAAGTACTTGTTAGTGTGTGTCGGAACATAGGCACAATTTCAGGTCGACTGCCAGGGATGGTAAGTTTGGATACACCTAGCAAGTTTTGCCTGGCAAAAGATTTTGTCTCCTGACATATTCTGCGAAATGGAGGTCAAAATTCTCCAGTGGGGTAAGTTTGCAGACTGTGGGGGTCATTACAACATTGGCGGTAAAAGCCGCTTACCGCCGTGCAGAAGACCCGCAACACACCTCCGCGGCCGCAGAATTCCACCACGGTCATTATAACCCACAGCCCAGAATCCGCCAAAATCCAGACTCCCACACAAGTCCGCCACACTAAAGGTGAGTGATAAACTGCCGATACCAAAACCGACACCATCACGCCAACAGGAATACGCCCACACTATCACAATCCATGCGGCGGTCTTTCATCCGCGGTATTCCATTAGCGATACACACCGCTGCGCTAAAAAAACACACACATTTACAAAACACATCCACATTGGACAATTCCGAATACACACACCTGATACACATACACACACCACTCCCACGCATCCAATACAATATAAAACACACACCCACATCACCCACAAACCATTATGACCACACTTGCAACTGAAGGCTAGAGAGAGACACCACCAGAAACAACACTAGCATTCACAGGCACTCAACACCATCACGCACACAACATCCAAGCACCTCACACAACACACCTCTAAATATCACCCCACACATCACAACCCACACCACCCCACACATCACCCACACCACCCCATGGCACCAAAAATACACCCCAGGATCTCTGAGGAGGAGCTCAGGGTCATGGTGGAGGAAATCATCCAGGTAGAGCCACAGCTATTCGGATCACAGGTGCAGCACACCACCATAGCTAGGAAGATGGAGCTATGGCGATGAATCGTGGACAGGGACAATGCAGTGGGACAGAACCCAAGAACTAGGGATGACATCAGGAAGAGGTGGAACGACCTACGGGGGAAGGTGCATTCCGTGGTCTCAAGACACCACATCGTGGTTCAGAGGACTGGCGGCAGACCCCCACCTCCTCCCCCACAACTAACAACATGGGAGGAGCAGGTCTTGGCTATACTGCATCCTGAGGGCCTCACAGGAGTAGCTGGAGGAATGGACTCTAGTAAGTCACTCTTCACTACTTTCACTCCCATAAGTGTATGCCATCACACACCCCCACCCTCGCCCTCACCCCCATCACTCCAGCTCCTCACAGATGTCCCAATATCACAAACCACATGTCCCAAACCAAAGCCCTGCATGCAACAACAAAGCATGGACACCCATCACCAAAGCATGGCCACTGCACATACCCATACACCCCCCTAAACCATCATCACACAAGGTCCTACACAGGAATGCAAGCACTGGGGTACACGGTCACCCCCCCATTGCACACCATGGCACGCACAGATGCAATAATCATGCCTTTACACCCCTGCAGGACCCCTACCCAAAGTCACCGGACAGGAGGGTCCAGATATGTCCACTCCACCCACAGAAGAGGCCCACAGTGATGACAGCAGCTCTGTCCAACTGGATCAAGATGACCAGCCCGGCCCATCTGGGCCCTCAGGACATTCGGTTCCCCTCACACTGGCAGAGGCCACTACAGAGCTTCCCCCTCTGGAAACACCAGCACAGCACCCACCCAGCGGGCCCATACCTCTGTCCCCAGGACACATCAATCAGCAGTGTGTCCACCACCCCAACAACACCAGAGACCTGGGGGCAGTGGTAGTGGGCACACGGTTCAGGGGACAGAGGCACAGGAACACAGGGGAAGTGGAAGGGCTACTGTGCGACGGGGGAGGACAGGCCCAGGGAACCCACTCTCCACGAGGCACTCTCCAACATCATGGGAGCCTACCACCATTCCCAGGAGAAAACGGGAACGGTACTGACCATGTTTCAGGAGACCCAGCGGCTGCAGGAGGAACCGTATTTGGGCTTCCACCCTGGGCACCATTGTAGGGGTGCTGAAGGAACTTGTGAACACCAGGAGGGACACTGTGGCACAACAAGGGGCCCCTGACACTAGCCTGGACAATGAACTTCCCACCACCTCCGCCAGCGCTAGTGGACAGGAGGCACTGCCACAGGACCACCACACCAGCACCCCACCCCCTGCAGATGAGGAACCACCCCGCAAGCGGTCCCTGAGATCCAGGACAAAGACAGAGAACAATGCCAAAACCCTAGCCAAGAAATGAGACCACCCTGAATGTCATCCTTCTGTCCCACTTTTCACCCTGTCCATCCTTAAACTGCCAGAGACCACTTCCTATGCCCCTTTGGACAATGCACCTGTGAGACTGATAGACTGGACTCTGCCATGGACATTCTTCCACCATCACCCCTGACCATTTTGTAACACCATCCAATATTGAGCACTTAAATAAGCACCCTTAAATCACAAAACAATCAGGAGTCTGTCTGTGATTTCGAAATTGTGTATTAGCAATTACAGTAGCAAAATTCTATATCAAATGTAATGTCAACATACTTATGTCACACACCTTTAGTCCTTGCGGAAACAAAGCAGATGTCACACAGTGGGACCCACATCTGTGAAATCGTAAGGGAAAGTGACAACTCAGTGACCATACACTTGGTGAAAATGACAGACAGATGAGAGGTATGTAGGAAAGTACCATCTTGCCTGGCATGTTACCCCCATTTTTCACTGTATATATGTTGTTTTAGTTGTATGTGTCACTGGGACCCTGGTAACCCAGGGCCCCAGTGCTCATAAGTGTGCCTGAATGTGTTACCTGTGTAGTGACTAACTGTCTCACTGAGGCTCTGCTAATCAGAACCTCAGTGGTTATGCTCTCTCATTTCTTTCCAAATTGTCACTGACAGGCTAGTGACCATTTTTACCAATTTACATTGGCTTACTGGAACACCCTTATAATCCCCTAGTATATGGTACTGAGGTTCCAGGAGATCCCTATGGGCTGCAGCATTTCTTTTGCCACCCATAGGGAGCTCTGACAATTCTTACACAGGCCTGCCACTGCAGCCTGAGTGAAATAACGTCCACGTTATTTCACAGCCATTTTACACTGCACTTAAGTAACTTATAAGTCACCTATATGTCTAACATTTACCTGGTAAAGGTTAGGTGCAAAGTTACTTAGTGTGAGGGCACCCTGGCACTAGCCAAGGTGCCCCCACATTGTTCAGAGCCAATTCCCTGAACTTTGTGAGTGCGGGGACACCATTACACGCGTGCACTACATATAGGTCACTACCTATATGTAGCTTCACCATGGTAACTCCGAATATGGCCATGTAACATGTCTATGATCATGGAATTGCCCCCTCTATACCATCCTGGCATAGTTGGCACAATCCCATGATCCCAGTGGTCTGTAGCACAGACCCTGGTACTGCCAAACTGCCCTTCCTGGGGTTTCACTGCAGCTGCTGCTGCTGCCAACCCCTCAGACAGGCAGCTGTCCTCCTGGGGTCCAGCCAGGCCTGGCCCAGGATGGCAGAACAAAGAACTTCCTCTGAGAGAGGGTGTGACACCCTCTCCCTTTGGAAAATGGTGTGAAGGCAGGGGAGGAGTAGCCTCCCCCAGCCTCTGGAAATGCTTTGTTGGGCACAGATGTGCCCAATTCTGCATAAGCCAGTCTACACCAGTTCAGGGACCCCTTAGCCCCTGCTCTGGCGCGAAACTGGACAAAGGAAAGGGGAGTGACCACTCCCCTGACCTGCACCTCCCCTGGGAGGTGTCCAGAGCTCCTCCAGTGTGCTCCAGACCTCTGCCATCTTGGAAACAGAGGTGCTGCTGGCACACTGGACTGCTCTGAGTGGCCAGTGCCACCAGGTGACATCAGAGACTCCTGCTGATAGGCTCCTTCAGGTGTTAGTAGCCTTTCCTCTCTCCTAGGTAGCCAAACCCTCTTTTCTGGCTATTTAGGGTCTCTGTCTCTGGGGAAAATTTAGATAACGAATGCATGAGCTCAGCCGAGTTCCTCTGCATCTCTCTCTTCACCTTCTGATAAGGAATCGACCGCTGACCGCGCTGGAAGCCTGCAAACCTGCAACATAGTAGCAAAGACGACTACTGCAACTCTGTAACGCTGATCCTGCCGCCTTCTCGATTGTTTTCCTGCTTGTGCATGCTGTGGGGGTAGTCTGCCTCCTCTCTGCACCAGATGCTGCGAAGAAATCTCCCGTGGGTCGACGGAATCTTCCCCCTGCAACCGCAGGCACCAAAAAGCTGCATTACCGGTCCCTTGGGTCTCCTCTCAGCACGACGAGCGAGGTCCCTCGAATCCAGCGACTCTGTCCAAGTGACCCCCACAGTCCAGTGACTCTTCAGCCCAAGTTTGGTGGAGGTAAGTCCTTGCCTCACCTCGCTGGGCTGCATTGCTGGGAACCGCGACTTTGCAGCTACTCCGACCCCTGTGCACTTCCGGCGGAAATCCTTTGTGCACAGCCAAGCCTGGGTCCACGGCACTTTAACCTGCATTGCACGACTTTCTAAGTTGGTCTCCGGCGACGTGGGACTCCTTTGTGCAACTTCGGTGAGCACCGTTTCACGCATCCTTGTAGTGCCTGTTTCTGGCACTTCCCCGGGTGCTACCTGCTTCAGTGAGGGCTCTTTGTCTTGCTTGACGTCCCCTCTCTCTACAGGTCCAATTTGCGACCTCCTGGTCCCTCCTGGCCCCCAGCAGCGTCCAAAAACGCAAAACGCACGATTTGCGTCTAGAAAGGCTTGTTGGCGTTCTTTTGGCGGGAAAATACTTTTGCACGACTCTCCAAGGCAAGAGGGATCCGTCCACCAAAGGGAAAGTCTCTAGCCCTTTTCGTTCCTGTAGAAACCTCAGCTTCTTCTGTCCAGTTGAAGCTTCTTTGCACCCGCAGCTGGCATTTCCTGGGCATCTGCCCATCTCCGACTTGCTTGTGACTTTTGGACTTGGTCCCCTTGTTCCACAGGTACCCTAGATTGGAAATCCACAGTTGTTGCATTGCTGGTTTGTGTCTTTCCTGCATTATTCCTCTAACACGACTATTTTGTCCTTAGGGGAACTTTAGTGCACTTTGCACTCACTTTTCAGGGTCTTGGGGAGGGTTATTTTTATAACTCTCACTATTTTCTAATAGTCCCAGCGACCCTCTACAAGGTCACATAGGTTTAGGGTCCATTCGTGGTTCGCATTCCACTTTTGGAGTATATGGTTTGTGTTGCCCCTATCCCTATGTTTCCCCATTGCATCCTATTGTAACTATACATTGTTTGCACTGTTTTCTAAGACTATACTGCATATTTTTGCTATTGTGTATATATATCTTGTGTATATTTCCTATCCTCTCACTGAGGGTACACTCTAAGATACTTTGGCATATTGTCATAAAAAATAAAGTACCTTTATTTTTAGTATAACTGTGTATTGTGTTTTCTTATGATATTGTGCATATGACACTAAGTGGTACTGTAGTAGCTTCACACGTCTCCTAGTTCAGCCTAAGCTGCTCTGCTAAGCTACCATTATCTATCAGCCTAAGCTGCTAGACACCCTATACACTAATAAGGGATAACTGGGCCTGGTGCAAGGTGCAAGTACCCCTTGGTACTCACTACAAGCCAGTCCAGCCTCCTACAAGGTAGTAGAATTAAATCAGATGTTGCAGGCAGTGATGTCTTCTTACCTGTGTCTCACTGGAATTATTGCAGGATCACCGTGTTCCTGTTGTCTATGTCCTCTTCTTCTGCTTCCTCGTCTTCACTGTCCACAGGCTCCACAGCTGCCACAACACCTCCATCTGGACCATCCTCCTGCAGAAAAGGCACCTGTCATCGCAAAGCCTATTTATGAAGCATACAGCAGGCCACGATGATCTGGCATACCTTCTTTGGTGAGTAGAATAGGGAACCACCTGTCATATGGAGGCACCGGAACCTGGCCTTCAGGAGGCCAAAGGTCCGCTCTATAATCCTCCTAGTTCACCCATGGGCCTCACTGTAGCATCCCTCTGCCCTTGTCCTTGGATTCCTCACTGGCGTCAGTAGCCATGACAGGTTGGGGTAGCCAGAGTCAACTGCAAATGTCGAGAGACAACTGTTAGACACACACTAACTCATAGGGACATCCCAGACCAAGACAACTATTCACACTGTATTGGGTCCATGTCCTCACCTAATAGCCACACACGGTGCCTCTGGAGTTGCCCCATCTCATAAGGGTGCTGCTATTCCTCAGAATGTAAGCGTCATACACTGAGCCAGGGAATTTGGCATTCACATGGGAGATGTACTGGTCTGCCAAACACACCATCTACACATTCATCGAATGGTAACTCTTCTGGTTTCTGTACACCTGTTCACTCCTGCGGGGGGACCATGCTCATATGTGTCCCACCAATGGCACCTATGATGTTGGGGATATGTCCCAGGGCATAGAAATCACCTTTCACTGTAGGCAAATCCTCCACCTGAGGGAAAACGATGTAGCTCCTTATGTGCAGACAACACTCTGGACAACACGTTGGAAAACATAGGCTGGGACATCCTTGATGCTATGGCCACTGTAGTTTGAAATGACCCACTTGCTAGGAAATGGAGTACTGACAGCACCTGCACTTGATGGGGGATTCCTGTGGGTTGGCGGATAGCTGACATCAGGTCTGGCTGAAGCTGGGCACATAGTTCCTGGATTGTGGCACGATCAAGTCTGTAGGTGTTGATCACATGTCGCTCCTCCATTGTCGACAGGTCCACCAGCGGTCTGTACACCGGAGGATGCCACCATCTCCTCACATGCCCCAGCAGACGGTGCCTATGGAGGAGAATAGCGAGCAGAGAGTCAACCAACTCTGAGGTACGTAAACAAAGCTTACTCTGAAAATATTAGCAAATCGACATATGCCTGTATGAGTGTTTAGGCAAGGCCTAGATATGTGTGTCACAGTCCAAAATAATGCCATGTGGGCCCATGAAATGGCGGCTGCCAGACCTGTAAAGTGGGACAAGGGGATATGAGGTAACTGCGCTGGCATTGTACACCGTCGCGGTAGGCGGTCGAAGACCGCGGCGCAATCCTGCATTGGTTAACATTGGACCCTATGGGTCCCAGGAGCCAATGACGATGTACACCGGTGGTGACGGTACGCACCGCAATGGACATGACCGCCATTTTCTATCTGTTCAATCAATCGATATCTGATCTTCGACAAGAGAGGACCTACACTGCAAGTGCTGCTGTGACCTTGGTCTGGAAGAGAGAATGGCTTGAGTTTCTGGGGAAAGGGCCCCTGCCTTCACATCGGAGGAGTTGGATAAGCTCGTGGATTTGGTCCTCCCCCAGTACACACTACTCTACGGTCCTCCAGACAAACAGGTAAGTACACAGGGAGCATGTTGTATGGTCTATGCCTGTGTGGAGAGGGCTGGATGTAAGAAGGAAGTGGGGAGAGTGCTGCGTGCATGAAAGACGGTGAATGCATGTGCCACATGGAAAGGGTAGGGATGGGGGCCAATCACTTTGACGGTGCAGTTGGTAATCACTTCACTTTTTCCCCTGTACATTTCATGTAGGTCAGCGCCAACCAGAAGAAAGATATTTGGCGTGCCATCGCCAAGGACGTCTGGACCCTGGGGGTCTACCACAGACGGAGCACCCACTGCCGGAAAAGATGGGAGGACATTCGCCGCTGGAGCAAGAAGATGGCGGAGGCTCAGCTGGGGATGGCCTCCCAATGTGGGAGGGGTGCCCGTCGCACCATGACCCCCCTGATGTTCAGGATCCTGGCGGTGGCCTAACCAGAGTTGGATGGGCTCTTTAGGGCATCACAGCAGCCACAAGGGGGTGAGTACACTCTCATTCTGCTGACTTTGCGCGCAGTGGAGATGTCTGGGTGGGGGAGGTGGGCTGTGGGTTTCCTTAGGCCAGGGCGTGTTCCGTAGGCAAGACCCCTCCGTAAGGCAGGTCATGTGGCACCCCAGCCCACCTCTGTAGAGTGCCAAGTACACCTAGTCATGCCCCTGTGTCATCTATGTGTCCAGATGTCGTCCATAGCCTTGTAGGCCATTTCCCAGAAATTGAACAGTGGAGACCAAGAGCGCGGCGTAGTGCAGGGGGCTTCTGTGTCTGTCGTGTCTGCCAACAGTAGCGGTAATGCATGCACTCAACATGTCTTTCTTCTGTCTCCCCCCCCCACTTTTTGTGGTCTCCCTATTCTTGTGTGCATTAGCATCATCAGGTGGAGGAGCAGTAGCACCGGAGCACAAGGGAGCTGCATCCCACATGGCCCTGGAGGGCGACACTACGGAATCTGAATTCACCAGTGGGATGGAGGGCGAGGTGAGCTCCACTGTGGGGACAGGAGCTGACACCAGCGACACCGACTCGTCCTCTGATGGGAGCTCCCTTGTGGTGGAGGCAACATCTGTGCCCCCTGCATCTACAGGTACAGCCGCCACCCCCCCTACTAGCACCGCCCTCCCAGCAGTCCCTCAGCCTTTGCCCCGTGCCCGCTCACCCAGGAGGGTGGGAATCACCTTCGCCCCAGGCACCTCAGGCCCTGCCCTAGTCACCACTGCTTCCCTCAGTGAGAAGGCCATTGACCTCCTCAGGTCCCTCACTGTTGGGCAGTCTACCATTTTGAATGCCATCCAGGGTGTAGAGAGGCAGTTGTAACAAACAAATGCATTCCTGGAGAGCATTCATTCTGGTCAGGCGGCCCTTCAGCGAGATTTTCAGACTCTGGCCTCAGCACTGATGGCAGCCATTGTCCCGGTCTCTAGCCTCCCCCCTCCAACTTCCTCCACCCAGACCCAATCCCCTGTACCTCAGCCTATCCCAAGCACACCTACAGACCAACATGCACACACCTCAACACCCAAGGGGAGCTCAGGCAAACAGAAGCACCACACATCCCACAGGCACTCACGCAAGCATCACACACATGCAGACACACCAACATCCACTGCCTCCACTGTGTCCCCCTCCTCCTCGTCTCCCTCCTCCCTCCCAGTCTAGTCTACACTTACACCTGCATGCACTAACTCTACAGCCACTACGTCCCTCTCCAGCTCACCCACCACCACACCCCGCTCACGTGCAGTCACCACCCCCACTACCATTCACAAGTCCCCTGTGACCTCTCCCAGTGTGTCTGTGACGCCTCCTCCCAAGATACACAAATGCAGGCACATACCCACCCAACAGCCATCCACCTCACAACAGCCTCCAGCGCATGCACCTTCACCCAAAGTCACCAAACGTACACCTCTTACAACCACCACCTCTTCCTCCACTCCCAAACCCCCTCCAGCTACCCGTCCCATTGTGTCCCAAAAACGTTTCCTGTCCAACCTTGACCTCTTTCCCACACCTCCCCCACCCCGTCCGTCTCATAAGTCCCGAACTAGCACCTCAGCCACAACATCTCCGGGACCAGTGGTGCCTGTAGTCACCGGAATCTGGACTGCACCGGCCACCAGGGCAGGCAGTGTGGCACGGAGCCACAGCACAGACAGTCCCCCACCTGTGAAGCATCAGAAGTTGGCCAGTGCCCGGCGGGAGAGGGGGAAGACTCCAGCCACCAAAGCTGCTTCCAGGGGTCCCGTTGGGAGTGTGGAGTCAGCTGTGACACCTTCCAAGGTGGGGAAGGGCCACAAGAAACCCGGCAAGTCTGGAAAGGGCAGCAAGGCGGAGAAGACTGCCATCAGCCCAGCTGCCCAGGAGGCCACCGCCAGCATCAGCCCAGCTGCCCAGAAGGCCACCACCAGCACCAGCCCAGATGCCCAGGAGGCCAGCACCAGCCCAGCTGCCCAGGAGGCCACCGCCAGCACCAGCCCAACTGCCCAGGAGGCCACCCGCTGGGCCATGAAGGACCGCCAGCAAAAGACCCGCAGGGCCATGAAGGACTGCCAGCAAAAGGCCCGCTGGGCCATGAAGGACTGCCAGCAAAAAGCCCGCTGGGCCATGAAGGACCGCCAGCACCAGTCCAGCTGGGCCATGAAGGACCGCCAGCAGCTGAGACCCTGCAATGGAGACCGCCATCTCCAGCACCGCTGAACAGGGCAGTGCCATCTCAAGCGCCGCTGAACAGGGCACCGCCATCTCAAGCACTGCTGAACAGGGCACCGCCATCTCAAGCACCGCTGAACAGGGTACCGCCATCTCAAGCACCGCTAGCCCATGAGTGGCAGGGGCACTGACGCAACTAAGTCCGTCACAGGGTGAATGATGCACTCTGGACACCATGCCCCCTCCAGAACCAGTGGAGAGATACATCCACTACCTCTGTCCTTAACAGGATGAAGCACCCTGGGCACCATGCCCCCTCCAGAACCAGTGGAGACTGTCATCCACTACCTCTGTCCTTAACAGGATGAAGCACTCTGGGCACCATGCCCCCTCCAGAACCAGTGGAGTCTGTCATACACTTGTGAGACTGTGGCTTTGACTCCCCCAGATTGAACAGTGGGCAAACCACCCACTGTAGAGACTTGAGAGACTGTGGCTTTGCACTCCCCACGATGGAACAGTGGACAAGCCAGCCACTGTAGAGACTTGAGCGTCTGTGGCCTTGCACTCCCCAGGATGGAACACTGGGCAAGCCACCAACTGTAGAGACTTGTGAGACTATGGCTTTGCACTCCCCAGGGTGGAACAGTGGGCAAGCCACCCACTGTAGAGACTTGAGAGACTGTGGCTTTGCACTCCCCAGGATGGAACAGTGGGCAACCCACCCACTGTAGAGACTTGAGAGACTGTGGCTTTGCACTCCCCAGGATGGAACAGTGGGCAAGCCACCCACTGTATAGACTTGTGAGACTGTGGCTTTGCACTCCCCGGGATGTAACAGTGGGCATGTGGACCCCTCATGGATTTGGCGTTGTGCACTCAAGCGGCTGAGGTTCCCCCCCTTTCCCTCCCCCTGAGGTGCCTGTTTTATTGGTATCTGATGCCCCTGCAGTGTTCTCTCCGTCATGGTCGGGGATCTTGTGTGGGCCTCGTCCATACCGTGTGGTCCCAGTGTTCCACGGACTTTCTTAGTGCACTACCTGGACTACTATGCTTGGTTATATTTTGTACATGGTGTATAAATATATATCTGCCTACTTGTTTTTAATATATTACAATGGTTACACTCATTTCCTATTGTCTTTGCATTCTTCCAGGGGCTTTGGGGGGTGTAACTTTGATGTATTGATATGCATTTGTGTGTGTTGTAGTGGGTGATGGTGGGGGTGTTGCGTGTGGCGTGTCCCTGTTTTTTGCCTCCCCCCTCCCCTGTGTCGTAGGTGCAGTACTCAACGTGGTCTTCGCCGCCGGCGTTCATGCTCCTGGTAGAGGAGCAGGAAGACTATCGCAGGTAGAATTTGGAGTTCCGGGTCCATGGTGTCCTCGTTCCTCGTGGGGTGTGCAGAGGTGAGCGTTTTCCCTTCGAAATTCCTGTTTCCGCCGTGTTTTTATCCGCGGTGAATCCGCCCGAGAAAAAGTGGCGGATTGGCCTGTCATAATAGTGTGGGCGGTACATTGTCTCCCTCCTGTCTGTTGGCGGTGACCGCCGCACTGTTTGTTTGTACCGCCGTGGCGGTCGGAGTGTTAAAGTGGCTGTCTTTGTTGGCGGTTTCCGCCACGGTCGTTATTGCAATTTTTTTACAGCCGGCCTGTTGGCGATCTTACCGCCGCTTTAACACCGACCGCCAGAGTTGTAATGACAACCTCTATGTTGTGCAAATGGGTTTCTTCCAAAGGAAACACGTTTAAATGTCTACAGTAGTAAACTAGAATTCGTTGTGATTGGCATGTTTTTCCTCTATTTCAAGATAATTTCCAGTTTGTAGCACCTCAGACCTCAGCAATCAAATCCCACATGAAAGCCCAGTCATCTGGATCTCAATTGCTCACTTCTTTCAACTGCTTTCAGGCTACTCAAAAAGTCTGAACCTGGAATCTCCTCCTGGACTGCAGCATCTTTTAAGTTTACAAGTACTTTCTGGGCAAAACAGTTTGGACCAAATCCATGCAGGTAAAGTTAGACTTCAGGTCTAAAGTTAGACCTCAGACTAAAGTTAGATTTCAGGTCTAACTTAGACTTCATATCTAAAGTTAGACTTTAGGCCTAAAGTTAGACTTCAGGTCTACGTTCACCTTTAGGATTCTGGCTCTTTATTTCCAGGTATTAATTTTCCAGCAGTTCAATCAAATTGCCCAGAACAGTCTCTAGCTTCACATTCCTTATAGGTCAAAACAAGAAACTAACTTTCTTTCTTTGGAAAAAAGCCCTTAAAAACGTCATGTTAAGGAAGATTCGTGGAACATTCCTTTCAATATTCTCTGCAGAAAGAGCACTGCATGTACAGCCATGGAGCTCTTTGATTTGAGAAAAAAGTGTCTGAATGGGAGTACTTATTAATCAATCATGGAATCACTTTGTCAGGAAAATTGCAGGCTCGTCTACAACAGCCAAATACATAAATCACTTCCAGTCATGGTACTGATGTTACTGATGTTTGTAAGATTTGATTTATTTCCAGTCAAGATTCATGGACAGAGAGCTTCTGCAAAATGTATGTATTGGAGAACCTTTTAAGTGGAAAAATCTCTCTAATGGGGCTGACTCCTCCCATTCCCTACATAAACCATGCTAGCACTCCAAAAGTAAAATGGCATTAAGCATCCCCCAGAATCCAACAGGCCTCATACAGAGCAGCAAATGCACAATGGGCCATATTTAGGCCCAGATTTAAGAAGCACTAGCTCCATAGTTGCGTAATTTGTTGACACTAATGTCAAATGCATGCATTGCACCACTTTGTAACCCTTTGCGACAAATTATGCATGTGTCCTGCATAATGTATGTGAAGGGGGTGTTCCCCTGTTAGGTGGACTGCAAAAATTGAGCAGTGGAATCTAAGAGATGCAACTGCATCATTTTATACAACTACTTTTAAAGCCTGCTCAGATCAGGCATTACAAGGGGGCACACCATTGGTTACAAAGGGTCAATTTGTACTGTTCAGGGTTAGTGGCAACATTTTGGCACTAACCCTGAACATTATATCAATAGCGTTAAAATGTTGATGCTATTACCTGGTAACCTGCAACATGGTGCGTCGTATTTTAAATACGGCGCACACATGGTGGCGGTAGAGTGGCACTAAGGGGTGCAAGAAAAGTGGTGCTGCACTCAGGTCAGCCAATGAGGGAAGGCAGCAATCCCAACCCTCCTGGGACCTGGAGGCTGAAGGTAAGTGTGTGTGAGTATGTGTGTGATGTTTTAAATTGAATGTTTGGTGCGCACATGCATGTTTGAGTGTTATGAGTGTTGTTAATGGATGTGCGTGCATGCGTGCATGCGTGTGTTTGTGAAAGAATGAGTGTGTGCGATCTTTTAAAATGAATGTTTGGTGCTTGCATGTTTGAATGGTATGAGTGTTGTTAATGGATGTGCATGCATGCGTATCTGTGTGTGAAAGAATGAGTGTGTGTGTGTGTGTGTGTGTGTATCTCGCCCGCCCCCCTCCCTCCTAAAGCTGCTAGCCACCACTGATATTCCCTTCTCTAAATAGGGAGCACTGGCAAAAGCAAAAGTTGCACAGGGATCCTTATTGGTCAAACTCTGTCTAAATAGATCCGGATCTGTCCTCCAAAGGTCCAGCACTTAGAGGCTTGATTTTCCCCACAGTCCCTGGAGCAGCTGCGGAGCAGCGGCTGAGCTATTGTGCAATTACAAGATCTGTTCACACAGGAGCAATGTTAGGATGCAGTACGCAGGAGGCCGAGAGCGAGGGAGTGAGCAAGAGCCAGCAGGGAGAGTGCTGGAGAGAGAGAAACGCTTGCTTCTTAATGTGCCAGACCGGGCGCAGCAGAGCGGCTCCAGGAATAAAGAGCCCAGCACTTTGACGAGGAGAGAGCCCTGGCCCCGTTGGCCCTGTTGAAGGCTCTCCGAAGGCCCGGAGATTATGTCCCAGTGATTGTGGGCCAGTGATTTTGGAAGTGCATGCAGGCAGATAGCAGAGCATTAAAAAGCTTCACAGAGCCTCTCAGCCTCGTAGCTCAACCCAACCTTGTTTGGTTCCCTCTGGATGTCTTGGCACTTCGATGCACTGTGCCCGCTAGCACTTGCCTTCACATAACAGTCCCAGCCCTGGCTTTGGCCTCAGTCCAGCCCCTAGCCTTCCAGCCTTTCAAGTGTGTGAGGAGATAAACCATGCTGTTCTCAGGCTTGGCCTACTCTGACCCAGCACAGCCCAGTTCAGCCCCTAGCCGTCCAAGAATGGAAGGCGATAAACCATGCTGTTCTTGCCAGCTGGATTGGTAGTTTGCACTGAATTAGATACGGCCTGAAAAAGCTGGAAGCAGTGAGACTATAAAGATTGCGAGCAGGGGGCTGGGGCTAGGGTTGGGGGTGTTGTGTTAGGAAAATGTGGAGAAAGTGAGAGTGACAGTAAACGTTTATTTTTTACCCTCCTGCTGGTAAGGCACCTAGAAGGCTCCTAAGGCTCTTAAGTTTAAGACTGTAAAGATTGTTAAATTTGCAGGGACATGAACTATAACATTATACAAAAGACTTTAACACCTTGTGTTGATGACTAGTTTGGAGCCCTATTGAGCCCTTTTGAGTTCAAAGAGCCCACTAACTTTTGAGGCCTAGGAGGTCCTTGGTCTTTGAGGTCAATTGGTCTATATACTGACGGGCTGCGGCTGCGGATGGTATTTGGATTATACCTTGGATAATACAAAGGCAACAAAGGGTGGTAGAGGATATGAGTGTGGTGGCTACTGCAGAGAATGAGGCCTGCAACCCAGCAGAAGTGGCCTGATTAGTGCTGGGTGTGGCTTTTAGGTGCCAGCAGTGTGCCCCGCTCGGGTCCTATAACATGATAGTGTGGCTGTGACCAGAATTAATAGCTTATGACTCCTTATATGCTGATGTGACTGAACTAAAGAACTACTGACAAAATATGTGTATTTTTTAAATTGGTCAACATCTACGTTGACAATACGCCCATTTAAATTAGAAATTTCTTCATCAAATTTATTTGTGAAGAGAAGTAGATCTACTCTGTGAGCGTATGGGATTACAGTTGGTGAGAATAAGTATATAGTAAGCTATTAAGCAGCCTCTGCAAACTCTACATGGTGTTTAAGGTCACAACAAAGTAAAGACAAAAAAGAGTAGAAACATTTAGGAGAAGCTCAGGTGAAGGAGTCGCTTCAAAAGAATTGCAGTTCAACCCTAAAATAAGGTTAGGACTTGTAAGACAAGCACATTCAAGAACAAACAGTTACAGATTGGGCAAACCGTAAAAACTTTGAAAGTAAACTCTGGAAGGGAAAATGTATCTCTAATATCATCTGTGACACAAATGTTTTAGAAAGTACTGAAAATTGCCAGAAAAGTTTGACTTTTTAAAGGATCCAGTGGAAATAATATTCTCTTTCCCAAAGGATACAAATTCACTTACAGCACCTATTACACCAATGAAATCTAGCCCAGCACAAAATAATGATCTAAGGGGTGATTTGTGAGAGGACTTGCCAGGAACCAGTTTAAAAATTAGTTTTAAAAACCAAGAAGGTGAAATTAAGGATACGAAGGAAGATAGTGTGATGTTGGGGTGGGCCCTGTCAGGCACATAGATCTTCTATCAGTAATACCAGAGGCCCCTTCCCAGCAAAACATTAGGACTGAGCATACAGTCCCTTTATTGAAGAATGGAAGTTATTGTGGAGACTGATAGTAATAAGGTAGGGAAAGTAAAGACCCCTTCGATTAAATCAGATGCAACAGATATAGGCGGTCATTCTGACCGCGGCGGTCGGCGGCGGCCATTCCGGCTTTCCCGCTGGGCCGGCGGGCGACCGCCAGAAGACCGCCGGCTGGCCCAGCGGGACAGCCCCTTCAACAACTCGGAATGGAGCCGGCGGAGTTGAAGGGGTGCGACGGGTGCAGTGGCACCCGTCGCGATTTTCACTGTCTGCTAAGCAGACAGTGAAAATCTTTGTGGGGCCCTGTTAGGCCCTGTTAGGGGGCCCCTGCACTGCCCATGCCAGTGGCAAGGGCAGTGCAGGGGCCCCCAGGGGCCCCCACGGCACCCGTTCCCCCCATCCTGGTTCTGGCGGTGGACACCGCCAGAAACAGGCTGGCGGGAAGGCGGTCGGAATCCCCATGGCGGTGCTGCAAGCAGCGCCGCCATGGCGGATTCCCTGGGCCAGCCGGAAACCGCCGGGAAACCGCCAGCTCCCCTTTTCTGACCGCGGCTTTACCGCCGCGGTCAGAATCACCCAGGAAGGACCGCCAGCCTGTTGGCGGTGCTTCCGCCGCCCTCCACCATGGCGGTCATGGACCGCCAAGGTCAGAATGACCCCCATAATTAATATAATTGAAAGAAAATGGAGGGTACCAATCAAGCAAAGAAAACCTTTGAAGTGCCCCAAAATACCTTCCCCCCAAAAAAAACTTGACAGGAGAAGCAGGCTAAACATGGGACTCAGAAAGAGACGATAGATCAACAAAAGGAGAGATTGCCAGTAGCTGTTATAGTAAATGTGTGGGAAGTTCAGTTTAAAACATTGCAATTGACTGTTGAGGCACTGATATATCAATCAAACAAAATAGTTTTATTGAACATAATGGCAACTTCAATATCAGTTATTGATCAGAAGCATGCTGACCTAAATAATCTGATTACATGTGCAGCATCATCAAATATTGAGTGTATGTGCAAACCAGTAGTTGACAAATTGAAGCTAATCCTGGAGGTCCTAGCTTCTATAGCAGAAGATTTAAGAGCAAATTAGACTGTGGTAAATACATAAACACAAGTGGAAGCAGACAAACGTTGTGTCCCCAGGGGGGGGTAAACAAGACTTCTGAGGTAATGAACTTTAAAAAGATGAAAAAGAACATGAATTCAACAACTTCAAAGGAGAAAGCAATTGCAATGATTTGACAATTAGTAAGAACAATAAAAGCGAACTTATAGTGAATACTCGGGAAAAAGCTAATGTCTCTATTGTGCAATTAAAAAATCATTCATCAGAATAGGGAATGATTAAAAAAACAGAAAAAAAGTTGCGGAAAGGCAGAAACAAGCAACAAATAAGTCCTAAACATGCGGCAGAAGGAGAAAAAATTTGGTGACATGTTGCCCGTAACAGAGCAACCGGAGATAGAATGTGCACAAATTTTTCAAATTTTTCAAAAGTTGGAGGATGATTATACTGAAAGGACCTCGAATGCGAAGTTAAATAAGGTTGCTAATTTCTCAAAAAGTACAACGAAAGCAGATAAGCCTTGAGCATCAGTGTCTCTAAATGATAGGAAGAATACAGTGTCCCAACAGTAGACCTTGAACTAGGAAAATTAAGGAAAGAAAAGGCAGCAAGTGGAAGTATTTAATAGTGTGGGAGTCTCCAGAAATGCAGACATTAAGGCCCATATTTATACTTTTTGACGCAAAACTTGCGTCAAAAAAATTAGCGCCGGCTAACGCCATTCTGAAGCGCCATGCGGGCGCCGTATTTATTGAATGACGTTAGCCGGCGTTAGCCGCCGGCGCCGTCTGGTGTGCGTTAAAAAAAACGACGTACACCAGGCAGCGCCGGCGTAGGGGGATATGGGGCTTGGGCGTCAAGAAATGGGGCAAGTCAGGTTGAGGCAATTTTTTCGCCTCAACCCGATTTGCGCCATTTTTTTTCACTCCCAACCCCCATAGAAATGACTCCTGTCTTAGCAAAGACAGGAGTCATGCCCCCTTGCCCAATGGCCATGCCCAGCGGCCGTACGTAATTTTTTTTGACCCGCCCACTCCCGGGTGTGAATTTTGCCCGGGAGTATAAATCCGACGCACATGCCTCGGAGTCGATTTTTTAGACGGGAACGCCTACCTTGCATATAATTAACGCAAAGTAGGTGTCCACGCTAAAAAATGATGCTAACTCCATGGACTTTGGCGCTAGACGCGTCTAACGCCAAAGTATAAATATGGAGTTAGTTTTGCGTCGAAATTGCGTCAAAAAAACGACGCAATTCCGGCGCAAACGGAGTATAAATATGCCCCTAAATATCAACATCATCAGATGACCTGTGCTGTGAATAATAAGGAAGTGAGACCACCAGATAAAATTGAGAATATCTCAGAGGTACATAGTGCAAGTAAAAAAGATATGAGGTGTGAAGCATCGGACTATGATGACGATGGAGATTGGAGAAATGATGAAGGAACTGAGAGAAAAGGTCAGGTTAGAACACCAGTAGAAAAAGAGGACTGGAACTCTGTCATCCAACCGTTGATGTCATCAAGTAAATTAATTTTATCCCCACATATAAGTCTAGAGGCTAACATGACATCTTGAACCGGAGAAATATATTGAACTTACTTCATGCAATTCCATTGCTGTCAAAACTGACCTCAAGTGATATAGTGCCAATTGAGTTTCTGGTCCATGTTGAAGGGAGGGTGCAAGAAACCACTATGGTTTTCTTTCAAAGTAAGTGATTGGCACAATTAGTTATTAAAGAAAAATATATTTTGGCAGCTTGGTGAATAGACCTATACTTACCCCCAAAGGACGTGTATTGTGTACCGTTTGCGATGGCAAAAGTTAAAACAAATGCAACCCCATATGATGGGGGGGGGTCAAATATACTCCGTACTCAGATCTGCAATTGGAAGGATGGAGAAATTTGAGGAGTTTCAGCATCCAGTATGTTTACAGAAGAATGAAAGGAGTACACAAGTAAATGTAGGTTGGCTAACAGAGGCACTACATTGTAAATGCAGGACATGACTTAATGGGAACAGGGCTACAAATATACAGCATAACTTGCTATCCATTAGTTCATGGAATATTAATGGAGTACAAAGAAAGTCACAGAAGAAAGACATTTCTTTGTTGTTAGGAGTAAGTCTGATAATATGCCTCCAGGAAACCTGGGTGCTGGAAGATTTTGATTTAGTAGGGTATGTGGGTTATTTCAGACCAGCAGTTAAAAAAAAAAATCAGGGGCGGTCAAAAGGAGGGTTAGCAATTTTTTTTCAAATATCTCTGACAATTGAAGTTGGCCAGGTAGCTTTAGTTGAGTAATTGGATAAAAGATACTAACAAATCGTTATATATAATAAATGTTTACATACCTCCAAACGCAAAAATAAAGTGCTCAATATTCTCTTAACTTTTTGATGTAATTATGGCGTTATTACAGGAGCCATATCTACCTGATATACTAATAACGGAGGATTTTAATATGGGTTTGATGTACCATTTTGAGCGCAAAGATCATCAAGCAGGATTATTTATGGTCAGTACCCCCCCAAGCAAAAAGGGATCCTATTAGAGGAACATATGATAAAGGGCAAACATTTTAGTAAAAGACTTGGGGCCAGATGTATCAAACTATTTTGCATTCGCAAACAGTGCGAATTGCAAAATTTCGCCATTTGCAAAAGCATAATAAACTTTCACAATGTATGAAAGGCATTGTAGTCTCATTTTAGGGAATCACCATTTTTAGCGATTCCCTAAAATTGTGACTCCGATTAGGGAATCGCAATTTTTTATTCCCTAAATAGGAAATCACAAACAGGGAATTCCTATTTTCGATTCCCTATGCACATGTATCAAGCATTTCCTAAATGCGAACTGGACATTTAGGAAATGCAATTACCATCAATTCCAAGTTGGTGGTAAACGTGCAATTTTTAAAAATTCATTCGAAATTCATTTTTAAAAGTGCCATGTAGCTCACACATGCCCCCACGGCATGTGTGCACCTCACATGTGCACAATTACATATTGGGTGACTTAAAGGGGGATTAAGGCCCTCTGCACCCTTGAATTTGCGATTCCCTAATAATGAATTGCAAATTAGGAAATGCAAAAACATTTGCACCTATGAGCCTGAATGCCCATGGGAATGAATGGAGTTGCATTTCATAATAGCGATTCCCTAATAGCGATTGCGACTCTGTGGGAATCGATATTGGGGAATCGCTATGTTCTCACATACCAGTTTGCATTACTTAAATAGCGATTTCTGAAAATTCACTATTTAAGAAATGCAAAAAGTACTTTGATACATCTGGCCCTCGGACTCTAGGTATGCGAGTGTTAAACGGCAGGTCTACCTCAGTGGAATTATTACTCGATTACAGCATGCTCCATTAGAGATTACACAGCGGTTATGCTTACACTCTTGGCTAGGGTAAAATCTTTTAGTATAAAAAAAAAACAGAGTAGTGACCATGGGCAGCAAAGGATCATGCTTTCAGCGCAAGTACAGCATCATCAACTAGCACCACTGTTGTTTGGGGAAAACACCCCAATAAATGATTGAAGGCTTATATAGTCTTGTAATCTGGACATCCAAAGAAAGGATCTAGCCGAAGGTTTAGTAACAGAAAGTTTAGTTGTCAGATATGGCAATAAAGTTCAGCAGTGGGTGAATTTTCTGAATAGACTAATTGAAAAAGAAGTAGCAAAGAAGTCCTGAAACTTCCCTCGAGTAAGGTCAGTGCATGAGAATAGAGGTAGAATAAAATTGTCCATCTCTTCCTGCATGTTAAGGAAGGAGCAAAAACAACTGATAAAGAGAATTAGGGAAGCTCCATTTATTAGAGATCTATGTTGTGTTTTTGTTAAAGTAAACAGGTGCTTTCTAAGAGTGGTATGGGAAGGGAAAAGGAAAGTAAATTATATTTTTGGGGCTGAGGTGCTCTATCTATCAAAACAAAAGAACTCAAGGTGGTTTTGGAAAGTTGTACATAGGATAAATCCCCCCTTCCGCCCCAGCCAGATAGTTAGCTCCAATATAGCAAAAGAAACATGGGTTAAGAGCTATTTAAATTATCATTAAGTGCGATGTAAGAAGAGGATATTATAAATGATAATATCAGGAAGGGGGGCTGGAAACTGAAGTTTCTGTCTTAGACAGCTTTTCAGAGAATCAGATAAAGAAAATATTGTTAAATTCCAGGCAATATGGTTCCCTGGGTCCAAACGGATTACCCCAAGCTTTGTTCTCATCCAATATAAAATTATGGACATTAGTATTAACTTATGTCTATAACTGTGTGCTACAGTAGTAGATAGTCCCAGATTCACAACGGGGGTCAATAACAAAACCGATATTTATGAAAGGTATCAGGGACTTATTGGAAAACTATTGGCTGATTACCCTCCAAGATGTAGAAACAAAGCATTTTGTTAGCTTACTACTCTGTGAATTGTGTGATTGGGTAGCAGAAATAAATGTGCCATAACATCAAACAGGGTTTACACAAGGAGTTGGAGAGGAGATTAATATATTGACCTTGACTTTGTTACTGGATAAGCAAACCTTTAAGAAGTGACCAATGTATCTCTGCTTTGTTGATTTTAAAATGGCTTTCGATTCTGTGAATCCGAAATTTCGATTAGGGAAGCTGCTGGGTGACACGAGTGAGCCCTTAAGAGAAAGAGTGAGCTTGATGGAGAGCTGCAGGTTATGTGAGAATGGGAAGAGGAATTGTATACTCTTCTTATGTATTTGCCCAGCCTTAGTTCAAGAAAGAAGATGTTTGTTAAAATCTCTTTTTAATCAACGGGGTCTACAATCATGCAGGCAAGCAGTAATATCATGTCTTTAACCAGATGATCCTATACTGAAGTCCTGTATGGTAATTTTTTTTAAAGCAGCAGAGAAGAACATTTTAGTAAATCGAAGGACACACTCTCTGCGGCAGTACGATACTGGAAGGTTTTTTTGTTTGGGGAAATAGATGTTTTTAGTATGATAATATATAATATATTTTTGTAATGGTTTTTATTAACTGTACAATAAATGTGTTCATTCAATCATTCATTCATTCAAGATTCCTGGTGGAACCTCTAATAGACTAAGCACCTCTATCACAATAAAAAGCATTTTATAACACCCTCAGCACAGGCGTATGAGATATTCTACAACTGCTCAATGGTCTCATCAAGGGTGACCATTCAATGAACCAATGAAGATGAAAAGCATGTACTTATAGGAATGCAACCTATGATCACACTCAGATAATACAAACATGAACACAGAGCAATACACCTATTAAAATATTTACACATACAAACTTATGCACAGCCAAACGTGAATAAATGTATATACATAACTAGAGGCTCCATATACATGGGCACAGATGTAAACACCTCTTCAAACAAACTATTAGACAAACATGTACCCTTGCGAACAGACCCACGCACCATCAGACACCCATGTGCACACAAACCAACACTAATACAATAACCTGTGTAGTGGGGCACCGCAAGTAATAACGACAGTCCTTGTCAAAGTGAACCACTAAAGTCACTAAATAAATCTGAGCTCAACTCCATGATAGCTAAGGCATGGAGCAGACAGGCTTAACTTAGCAGAAATGTTTAAAGTATTTATGTCGTACTAAACAAAAACAAGGTTGAAATGCGAAACAATACAAATCTGAACCAGAAGTTAAAAACAATGTAAAAGTTAAAAAACAAAATTACACCAAAATGAGAAATATCCAATCGGGAACTGGGGATATGAAATTTTAAATCTTTAACTAGAAATAGTGCCAAGAAATACAAAGCACCAATGAGAGTCAATGGTGTTGAAAGACCAGGACCTAGGCTCAATTTGAAGCTGACTACGATGGAGTATGAGTTGGATACACAAACCACATTCATCCTGGTCAAAGATGTTTTTCTCTGACCTTAGTCCTTTAAGGCCCAATACACCACAGGAAAACACTTCTAAAGCCTGCAGAGAATGCAAGGAATGCACTTAAAAACTTGCAGGTTAGCAGACAAAGTCCAGTCCAGGGTAATTTGCCACTGATCAGCTGGTAGTTGCAGAAAAGGCCTCTTCAGGTTTTTGTTTCACTGTAGGCTGAACACATTTATGACACTTAGGTCCTGATTTATACTTTTATAGCACAACATTTGAGCAATTTGTTGATGCAAAAGAAGCACAGACTTACAAAATATCATTGAATTTTGTGTTTGTGCCACTTTTGCGGCAAAAAAATGACACAAATGTGGCGCTAAAAAAGTATAAATCAGGCCCTTGGGGTCCACCTTTTTTCCTGGTTACAAGAGAGAGCAGGTCCAGTCTCAGGTTCCAGATAGTAGGTTCAGTCTTCTTCTGATCTTCCTTAGCTCCAGGAATGTTAAAAAGTGGGTAACTACAGACACCACGTTATTCCTGGCACAAGCTTGAGGGTGTGAATAACCGTTGGAATGTCATAATCAATGGAGTATTTTTCCCCACCAATGCTGGGCATTCTCAAGATGACCAGAGTCTTCAGCCACACTAAACGTGGGCTCGGAGGGATGGTAGTGTGTGGGGGGAGTGTACTATGGTAATCCTAGTGCCTTCCACTTCTAACATTAAATCCCAGTTTTAAGCAGTCTCTCCACCCACAGAAACATCAGAGACAGACTTCTAGGATAACAAAGGTGGGCTTTCAGTAAGTGGAAACACATACATTTACTTGGCATTCTGTTCCCCTCCTTTGATGTGCATCATAAATGTTTTATGTAAACCTAGCAGACCTGTCAAACAAGCTGTGGTACTGTAAAGTCAAAAGAGGTCCACTTTGATTGGGGCCTGACTGGTTGGGGAGACAAATAGACCCTACCCAACTGTCAGCTAACATTTACCTGTGATAAGAGAAGCCTCTTTGAACTGTGTCCCAAATATCATAAGAAAGACCCAGGCAGACCTGTGAAGCATGATGTGACATTCAAGCAGGATCCTTCCAGACCCTCTTGAATATCATGTCAAGTTCAAAGGGGTCATCATTGACTATTCAGGGCAGCCTATTGCTTTGCACCTGGGAACAAGTACATATTTCATTTACGTCCATTTAAATGCTAATTACTGGTAGTCTGAAGTGATAAACCAAAATGCAGATGTAGATTCCAGAGACTTGAGGCAGGGCAGAAATAACTTTTTAATAGTTCCCTTTTCATAATATTTAAACAAATCTGACTTCACCAGTGAAATGGATTTTTAACAGCTATTAAAATAGCTGTTTAACTATTTTTCTAGATACTTTTATTCCCAAGATACAGGAACAGCAAACCTGCTACAGTGAACATAGCTTTGAGGGCATTTCACTGTAGGCCTATTTAGGGGCCGCTTATAAATATCTGAAAGGAAGGGTTATGCCTTTCAAAGGGGTTATTTTGACAGGTTGAATTTGCAGATTAAACCTGCACAGCCTTGCTACTGGTGGCAGGCCTGCAGTCATGTTTACATTGTCACTGTAGTGGATGGCTCAATGGGTGCTGCAGTCAACTTGTGACATTTAACATACAGGTCCTGCGTACACCTTGACACCATATAGTAGGGATGCATAGGTAAGTTCACCAGGTAGGTGCACTAATCAGGACTGTTTTAATTTTACCATGTTGAAAGGAGAAGCAAAAGCACCTTACCCTTGGTTAGCAGGGGTAAAGTGCACAGAATTTGATAGCCAGCAAAAATAGGACTTGGCAAAAGGGAAACACACATTTGTGATGATCCTGCAGGAAAGCACAGGCAGAGGGACACTTTGGGAGCACAGGGCAATGTACACCAGTGGACAGAGAGGGTCCAGTCGAGCACAGGGTGTTGTTTGGCTAACACTGGATTATGTGCCTCAGAAAAGCAGTGGGTGACTAGGCTCTGGACAGCACAGGGTGAGATTTAGTTTAGAGGCATATGGTGGTGTACAGTAGATGGTACAATATGATACACTGGATAAAACACGCCGTAACATGCATTGTGGACATTCCCTCCAAAGTAATATTAAGCTCAAGGTGCCATATTTTCTTTGTGATATTTTAAATACTATTTTCAACCAGTATTGTGCATACCTGAACATTTAACCTTCCATCTAAAAGAGATCCTTAGAAAATATGGAGTGGACCACATCACACATGCCTACATTATAAGTGACCTACCCTAAGTGACAATAAAAAGCCTATGGCAATACTGCATATTGTATTGCGGCATGTCAAATTACCAGATTTGTTTCAGGTGACTAATTGTTTGTGCCTGTCTTATAGAAATCTGTCCCCACAAAAAGACCCAAAAGTCAGAAACAGCATGTGGGAATTGATGCAGTGATATACATTTTTATGTTATTCCACATTGCATAAGAAATTAATTACTTGTAGTCCTGGAGTAATTGTACATCCCCAAATTACTTAGTGCGGAATTACCACATCATATCTAACAATGCTGTTGCCATGTGGGCCTTGGTTTTGTCTTCATGATTTCAAAGATGTTACATTAGTTTAGGAAAAAATCCAACTTGCTGTACCAATTGTTTACTCTACTCCACTCCTAAATATTTTAATTAACCAACCTTTACAATTCATGTAGACATGAATGTTCTCTAATAGTAAAGTCTTCTAATGGGACATTGGGAAGGATATAAAAGAAGATGTGGGTCATGGTGAAAATAACTATTTTTCAGGCAGAGTATCTGAGATGATTTAATCACTTGCCATTTGAGGAAACACATGGCTGAGAAAATATGTATGTGATCTGAAAATGTGTTTTTAAAGCATCACCAATATATACATTAGATACCCCATTAGCAAAGAATAGGATCCAACTTCCATTCTTAAAGTATGATCATTGCATCATTGTCTTGCTCAACAATCCCAAAGTCTGTAGACCCACCTAGCACATCTTAGTCAATTGTTCGTATATTGCTAAAATATTCAAGTGGCATTCCTTAATCTAAACCTTAAAAAGGAGAAAGTGGCCAGCATCAAGAAGAGGACGGCATCCAGTGCTCAGACCAATGGGTAAAAAACACAAATGCCAGAATATTCCCAAAAAAATAGATTGTCCCTCTCTTCTCTGCTGGAATAACTATGGACGCCTTTATTATTGTAATAGAGTGCTTCCGGGGAACACCTTCCACCCAGTGCTGGCAGTTTATTTTGTTTGTGCAACCTCCAATTTGGGTGGCCAGCATTGGTCCATATTGACTGCTATTAATGTTACTGCCTTAGGTCACTTCCCTGTTATAAGGAGGAAATATAGTACAGCCACCTCACTACAATCAATTAAGTCAATAACTGTTGCATGAAATATACCCTGATCATCCCTCAAACCTCACTAACATTTGTACAGATAGCAGCTGTGTCTTTATGTTGCAATTGACCAAACCACATAACATGAACCTTACCCTAATCCACCCATATATTGCACATACCTCACTCACCAATAAGAACAAACTATGGGCCTGATTGTGAGTGTACCGGTCCTCTGACTGCCGCATTTGCAGTGGCTATCAGCTACAGTGAGCACTGCGAGGGTGCTAGTGCACCCTGTGGGTGGCCCCATTGCCGCGGCTCGATTATGAGCCGGTGACAATGCTGCTGCCACTTTCCCATTGGGCTGACAAGTGGAAACCTTGGTTTTTGCACGTCAGCCCTGCAGGAAAGTCGTGATGGGCCTGGCGGGAAGGTAGCCAATATGGCAGCAACATCCCTGTTGGAAGTTCAGTGGACAGGTCATCCTATCCACCAAACTCGAAATCAGGCCCTGTATTTGCTCCAGACGGCTTCAGTTACCTCACATATGCAAATAAAAAATTCACTGAATGAGGCTCCATACTAGAAAATGTAGACTACCCAACTATCCCCTATTGGTCATATTAAAAAAATACATCTCTCCAAACAAATAGGCACATGCACCATTCATCTCCTCAAACAAGAGAGTGCTACAATGACATGTTAGTGTCAGTTGTGTGCCATACAAATTTCAGAAATTATAACATAACATTAACTTGCATAGCTTCTACTTGTTCTAGCATTTCCACTTTCTTGTAAAACATATATATGTGTATTTTATAAAACAATCATTTCTTCCCAAACACCAACTTTTGGCTTTTAGAAGATACATGAATCTGGCTGCCAAATACAATGTTTTCATTTAGGAAACATACTGTAAATTATCCAACATTAAACTTACTCATTTTCATCAAAAAGCTCCTCAATTTTACTTGGACAAACTACTTTTCACTTTTAGTAATTGTGTGTTTGGTGGTCCGATATTGATTTATCAACCATTCAGCAATAGTACCCTAACACAATCCCGGCCCCATGATATTCCACCGTAAAAAAAATTGTTGTCCAGAGATTTTCATTTTTGATTTATGTTTTTGGATCATTAGAGAAGTAATTTAACTTGGGTAGACATTGCTGATCCGGGCCGAATTTTTCTGGTCGACTTTTTTGAAATGGCAGATGTGTTGCAGTGATGATGTAATATTTCAGTAACCACGAGACCTAAATACATAATTTTGGTGTCAAAACATAGGCCCTCATTACAACCCTGGTGGTTGCGGTTAAAGCAGCAGTAAAACCACCAACAGGCCGGAGGTAAAAAAAAATGGGATCATGACCAAGCCGGAAACCGCCAACACAGACAGTCACTTTAACACTCTGACCGCCACGACGGTAGCAACAAACACCGCAGCGGTCACCACCAACAGACAGGCAGAAGACAATGTACCGCCCACCCCATCACAATCCACCAATCCGCCAGCTTTTCTGGGGTGGTACCAACGCCATCAAAAGCACGGTGGAAACAGTGTTTGGAAGGGAAACCACTCACCTTTCGACACTCAACGAAGAACCAGGATGTCAAAGAGCCCGAGTTACTGGTCCTGCCCATAATGGTCTACCTCCTCATCTACCTAGAATACGAAATACGGCGGCGACAACCACGGTGAGTACTGCACTTAGTACATATGGGACGGGGAGGAAAAAGAGAGTGATACACACACGCAACACGCAACACCCAACACCCCCACCCTCACCCACAACAACATATACACAAACACATGCAGCAACAGTACATTTACACCCGTAACCCCATGGAAGAACTCAAGGACAAAAGGAATAGAGGTAAATCAGTGTAATTTTTTAAATAGGCAGATTTACGTAACGATAATTAAAACAGTATCTACAAAAAAATACAATATGTACATATGGCCGTACATTGTCCCTTCCAAACGTCCGTGGGCCACTGGGCAAAAAATCATCGGCCAAGCCCACACTTGACTCCTGCCTCAATACAGAGAGAACACTGCAAGGGCATCAGGTCGAAAACACACAGGCACCTCAGGGGGACGCAGAAGGGGGGCACCTCAGCCAGAAGATGGAATAACACCACTGCTCCTCGAGGGGGCTCCATGCCCACTGCTTGCTCCTGGGAAGTGCAAGGCCAAGGTCTCTGTAGTGGGTGGTTTGCCCACTGCTTGGTCCTAGGGAGCGCAAAGCCACAGTCTCTCAAGTGGGTGGTTTGCCCACTGCTTGCTCCTGTTGAGTTCAAGACCACAGTCTCTCAAGTGGATGCCTATCTCCACTGGTTCTGGAGTGGGCCTTGTGCCCAGTCTGCTTCATCCTGCCAAGGATTGGGTGAGTGGATGCCTATCTCTACTGGTTCTGGAGGGAGCCTTGTGCCCAGTCTGCTTCATCCTGCCAAGGATTGGGTGAGTAGATGCCTTTCTCCACTGGTTCTGGATGGGGCCTTGTGCCCAGTCTGCTTCATCCTGCCAAGGGTTGGGTGAGTGTATGACTTTCTCCACTGGTTCTGGAGGGGGCCTTGTGCCAAGTGATGCAGCAGTTGGGTTGTGGCAATTCACATTCCCTCACCTGGGTGTCTAAGGCACGGGATTTTCAGGGACCAGGTTGCATGATAGTCCATGGAGGCAGGGCTAGACTTCATGCTGCAGCGCCTAAGGCTGCAAACTGGTAGTGTTGCCGGTGCTGGTGGGGGTGCTGCCAGTGATGGTGTGGAGGCTCCAGCCCGTCTCCTGCAGCCTTGGACGGGGATGCTGCGGCTGACAGTAGTGGTGGCATCAGCGGTGCAGGTGGCAGTGCTAGCAATGGTGCTGCTGGCGGGGCTGCCTGTGGTGCAGGTGCCGGTGCTGCCAGTGGTGGAGGTAGGCCCCAGCCCTTCTCCTGCAGCCTCAGATGGCTGCCCACTGGGAATGCTGCTGCTGAGAGTAGTGGTGGCATTGGTGGTGCAGGTGGCAGTGCAGGTGGCGGTGCTTGAAGCGGTGTCTGCAGCGGGGCTGCTGGCGGTGCTGCCTGCAGTGCTAGTGGCGGGGCTGGCGGTTCTGCTGGTGGCCACCAGGCCATTACCTGCAGCCTCCGACGGCTGAAGTGGCTTGCCTTGGATTTTCTGCTCCTTCCTCATCTTGGCAGATGCTGTTGCGACCTTGGCTCTGGCAGCTGGAGTTTTGGAGGAGGCATTGATGGGTGGGCCGTGCTCCTTGCCCTTGCAGCATGTCGTCACCTTCTTCACCTTGGCAGGTGGCGGAATGGTGTGGTCCTTTGCAGGGGTTGGTAGCACACTGGCTGGTCTGATGGCTGACACCCTGGCCTGAGGGGAAGGACGGGAGTGGAGGAGTAGGGAACAGATCAATGTTTGCCAGGAAAAGCTTTTTAGACACACTGGGGTGAGAAGAGGGAGAGGGTTTGGGAGTGGAGGAAGAGGGAGTGGTGGTAGGTGTCTATCTGCTGAGTTTGGGTGAAGGTGCATGTGCTGGATGCTGTTGTGAGGTGGATGGCTGTTGGGTGGGTGGGTGCTTGCATTTGTGCACTTTGGGAGGAGGGGTCACGGACACACTGGGAGAGGACACATGAGATGTGTGAATTGGTGTGGGGGTAGTGACTGCCAGTGAAGGGTGAGTAGCGATGGGCGTGCTGGTGATGGAAGTAGGGAATGAGGATGTAGTGCATGCAGGTGTGAGTGGAGACGATACTGGGAGGGAGTTGGACGACGAGGAGGAGGGGGACACAGTGGGGGAGTGGATGTTCTTCTGTCTGCATGGGTATGGTTCTCGTGTGAGTGTCTGTGGGATGATGTGTGGTGTTGTGTTTGCCTGAGCCACTTCTGTGTGTTGATCTGGGTGAATGCTGGTCTGAAGGTGTGCTTGGGATAGGCTGTGGTTAAGGGAAATGGGAATGGATAGAGGAAGTTGGATTGGGGAGGCTAGACACATGGACAAGGACTGCCATCAGTGCAGAGGCCAGAGCCTGAAATGCTCTCTGTTGGGCTGCCAAACCAGAGTGAATGCCCACCAGGTATGCATTTGTTTGTTGTAAATGCCCTGCTACACCCTTGATGGCAATCAGTATGGTTGACTGCCCAACAGAGAGGCATCTCAGGAGGTCAATACCCTCCTCACTGAGGGCACCAGGGCTGACTGGGGCGAAGGAGATGCCCACCCTCCTGGTTGAGCGGGCATGGGAAACACGCTGAGGGGCTGCTGAGAGAGCAGTGCTGGTAGGGGGGTGGCAGCTGTACCTGTTGTTGGGGTGGGCACGGAGGTGTCCGCCACCACCAGGGAGCTTCCATCAGAGGAGGAGTCACTGTCTGTGGTCTCCCCTCCTGTCCCCGTTGTGGTGCTCCCCTCGCCCTCTGTCCCACTGGTGCCCTCACTGTCAGTGGATTCAGCCTTCAGGCCCATGTGGGATGCAGCTCCTTCCATCACCGGTGCCTCTGCTCCTCCGCCAGATGATGCTAATGCACACAAGGACAGGGTGACAAAACAGAAAAGGGGGGGGGAGACAGAGGATATACTTGGTCAGTGCCACCAACACCACTACCGTTGGCATACTCACCACACAGGGAGCAGCCCTATGCACTAGGCCATGCACTACCAGTTACTAAGATAGTCACCAGACCATGGGGTACAATGCCTCATGCCATTAGCTGCACACCTGAAACCCACAGGACCCTGCCCAGTAGCAGATGCCCACTAACACTATTGGCTCTTCAGAGCCTGCCCAACAAGGGACCTACCCTGCCATGTTCACCCTGGCCTAGGGGCACCCACAGCCCACATCCACCACCCAGGTAAACCTTAATGCACCCACAGTCATGATTCTGAATCTGTACTCACCCCCTTGTGGCTGTTGTGATGCCTTCAAGTGCACATCCATCTCCGGATAGGCCACCACCAGGATATGGAACATCATCAGGGTCAGGGTACAATGGGCACCCCTTCCTCGTTGGTAGGCCAGCCCCAGCCGGGCCTCCGCCGGCTTCCTTGCCCAGCAGCGCAGGTCCTCCCACTGTTTGCAGCAGTGGGTACTATGCCTGTCAAAGCGATGGCATGCCAAATACCCTTTTTCTGATGGGCGCTGACCTGCATGTAAAAGTCAGCAGAAAAGGGAATTAGTTAACCATCCGGACCGTCACACTCATGGCCCACCAGATCCCTCCCATCCCCTGACGCACATACATTGAGCATCATACATGCAGCACTCTGGCCAGGATGCCTCAGCCCCCCCTACATGTGGCTTACACACACAGCAATCCATACATTCATGGCCCACGCATCATGCTCACTATATACTCACCTGTTTGTCTGGAGGACCGTAGAGTAATGTGTACTGGGGTAGGACCCCATCCACCAGTTTCTCCAACTCCTCCGCAGTGAAGGCACAGGCCCTTTCCCCAGACACATGAGCCATTGTCGCTTCCAGACACAGGTCACAGCAACTCTTGCAGTGTAGGTCCTCTCATGTTGAAGGTCAGGTAGCAAGTGAGTGAACTGATAGAAAATGGCGGTCACGTCCGCGGCGGTGCATACCGTCACCGCCGGCGTACATCGCCATTGGCTCCTGGAACCCAGAGGGCCCAATGATAACCAATGCAAAGTTGCACGGCGGTCATCGACCGCCTACCGCAACGGTGCACAACACCAGTGGAATTACCTCATTTCCACTTGTCCCTCCTCAGAGGTCAGACAGCCACCATTTCAGGGGGGCACAGGGCATGGCACCTAACTGCATCACAGCAGACATTGGCACAGCAACTGGCTTTTGGATTCACATACAAGTTCTGTAGTGGAAAAGATGCATCATTATTTCAATTGATCTGTGAATATGACCCTCTGCTCACTGTTTTCTTCCATAGGCTTCAACCGCTGAAGATGAATATGAGATGGCGACATCCTCTGGTGTACAGGCCCCTGGTGGACCTTGCGACAATGGAGGACAGACACATTATCACAACATACAGACTTGATCGGGCCACAATCCAAGAACTGTGTGCCCAATTGGAGCCAGACCTGATGTCAGCCATCTGCCAGTTCACAGGTATTCCCCCCTAGCGCAGGTGCTGTCAGTGCTCCATTTCCTTGCAAGTGGTTCCTTCCAAACAACAGTGGCCATGGCATCAAGGATGTCTCAGCCAATGTTCTCCAACGTGTTGACTAGAGTGTTGTCAGCCCTGCTGAAACACATGCGTAGCTACATCGTATTCCCCCAGGTGGAAGATTTGGCCACCGTGAAAGCTGACGTTTATGCCCATGGACATATCCCCAACATCATTGGTGCCTTTGATGGTCCACATGTGCCATTTGTCCCCCCCTGGAGAAATGAACAAGTGTTGAGGAATAGAAAAAGCTATCACTCTATGAATGTGCAGATGGTGTGTTTGGCGGACCAGTACATTTGAATGTCAAGTATCCTGGCTCTGTGCATGACACAATTATCTTGAGGAATAGCAGCATCCCATATGTGAAGGGTCAACTCCAGAGTCACGGGTGTGGCTAATAGGTGAGCCCAAGGACGCCCTCCCAGTATAAGTTGGTGTTTGGGTATAGGGTTGTCCCTAAGGGTTAGTGTGCGTCTAACAGGTAACCCTCGATATTTGCAGGTGACTCTGGTTACCCCAACCTGTCATGGTTACTGACTCCAGTGAGGATTCCCAGGACAAGGGCAGAAAAACGTCACAATGAGGCACATGGGTGAACAAGGAGGATAATTGAAAGAACCTTTGACCTCCTGAAGGCCAGGTTCCGGTGCCTCCATCTGATAGGTGGATCCTTGTACTACTCACCCAAGAAGGTGTGCCAGATCATCGTTGCATGTTGCATGTTGCACAACCTGGCCTTGAGGCACCAGGTGCCTTTTCTGCAGGAGGATGAGCCTGGAGTTGGTCTTGTGGCAGCAGTGGAGCCTGTGGACAGTGAGGAAGAGGAAGAAGATGTAATTTTAACTGTACATATGACTTGCAATGCTTTGATAATGTTGTACTAATAATATATTTGAGTCATTTGACAGACTCCAGATTTGTATTTGTTCCAAGGGTGTTTATCTAAGTGCTCATAAGTAGAGAGGGATGTGCAGTGGGCTGGGGGGGTTGGGGTGGAGGAATGTCCAGTTAGAGTCCAGTCTTTTGGTATCACAGGGGCATTGTACAAGGGGGCATAGGAAGGGGGGACAATGGCAGTTCAAGGTGGACAGGGTGACAGAGTGGGACACAAGGGTGACAGTCAGGAGAGTCTTATTTTCTGGTGGGGGTCACGGCAATGTTATCTGTCTTCTGCCTGGATCGCAGGGACCATTTGCAGGGTGGTTCTCCTTCTGCAGGGGGGGGGTGCTGGTGGCCTGTTGGTCCAGTGGCGGGGCCTCCTGTCCACTAGCGCTGGCAGAGGTGGAGGGCTGTTCTTCGGTGTGGCTAGTATCAGGGGCCTGTTGGTGTGCCACTGCCTCCCTCATGGTGTTGGCCATGTCAGCCAGCACCCCTGCAATGGTGACCAGGATGGTGTGGATGTGTTTGAGGTCCTCCTTGATCCCCCGGTACTGTCCCTCCTGCAGCCGTTGGGTCTCCTGCAATTTGGCCAGTATCTGGCCCAAGGTCTCCTGGGAATGGTTGTATGCTCCCAGGATCCCTGCAAGTGCCTTGTGGAGAGTGGCTTCCCTGGGCCTGTCCTCCCCATGTCACACAGCAGTGCTCCCAGTTTCCCTGTTGTCCTGTGCCTCTGTCTCCTGAACTGTGTGCCCACTGCCACTGACCCTGCCACTGACCCCAGGTCCCTTGGGTTTGTGGGGTTGACTGTTGTCCTTGTAGTGTTGAACACACAGCTGACTAACGTGTCCTGGGGACAGTGGCATGGGCCTGCTGGGTGGGTGCTGGGCTTGTGTTTCCGGAGAGGGGAGGGGAGGTGGTGGGTTGGGACTGTGGCTGGATACCCAACTGTCCAGAGGTCCCTGATGGGCCAGGTTGGGCATCCTGATCCAGGCGTGCAGAGCTGCTGTTGTCACTGTGGGCCTCTTCAGGGGGGGACTGGATTTAGCTGGCACCTCCTCTCTGGTGACATTGAGTATGGGTCCTGTGGGGATGAAAATGCAGTGTTATTTTGTCTCTGTGTGCCATCTTGTGCATGGGTGTGTTTCCCTGTATGGTTGTGATTTCCCTGTCAGCTTTGTCTTGTGTGAGTGGTGATTCTGTGGGCTGGGTGAGTTTCTCTACTGGGCATGCTGTGGTGATGGGTGTCCATGCAGGTCTGTGTTGGGGGTCCATGCTTTGGTGTTGCATGCAGGGCTTGGTATTGGGATGGGTGGGTTCTGATAGTGTTGTATATGTAAGGTGGTGGAGTGATGGGGTGAGGGTAGGGGTCGGAGTTTGTGATGGCATGCCAGTAGGGGGGATAAAGTAGTAAAGATTTGACTTGCCAGAGTCCAGTCCGCCAGCTACTCCTGCAAGGCCCTCAGGATGTGCTTATTGCCAAGACTTGCTCCTCCCATGTTGTTAGTTGTGGGGGAGGAGGTGGGGGTCCACCGCCAGTCCTCTGTACTGTTACCTGGTGTCTTGCAACCACGGAACGATCCTTCCCACGTAGGTCGTTCCACCTCTTCCTGATGTCATCGCTTGTTCTGAGGAGCTGTCCCATGGCGTTGACCCTGTCCACGATTCTCCGCCATAGCTCCATCTTCCTAGCAATGGACGTCTGATGCACCGTTGATCCGAATAGCTGTGGCTCTGCCTGGATGGTTTCCTCCACCATCACCCTTAGCTTCTCCTCAGAAAACCTCGGGTGTCTTTGGGGTGCCATGGATGTGGTGTGTGTGATATGTGTGAGGATGTGTGGGGTGATGTGTTGGGGTATATGCTGTGATGTGCGTGGATGGTGTATTGGTGATTGTGTTCTGTGGCTCTGATTGAGTGGGTGCACCTGGCTTGTGTCTCTCTGTGTAGGTAACCTTTTTTTCATCGAAAGGGTTGTGGGTAATGTGACTGTGTGTTTTTTATAGTGGTGTGAGTGTGTGGGTGTGATGTGTGTATGTGTGTCAGGTGTGTGTATTTTGAATTGTCCAATGTGGTGGTGTTTTGTAAATGTGTGTGTATTTTGAGCGCGGCGGTATGTACCGCCAATGGTTTACTCCGATTGAAAGACCTCTGCAGTGATTCGTGGGTCGTGATACTGTGGGCGTATTCCTGTTGGCGTAACAGTGTGGGTTGGCCATCGCCAGTTTATCATTGACCTTTCGTCTGGCGGCAGACTTGTGTGGGTGTCTGTTTAGTGGCGGATTTCTCAGTGTGGGTCATTATACCCGTAGTGGAATACCGCAGCGGTCACGGTATGTTGGCGGCCGTCAGCATGGCAGTAGGCGGTATTTACCGCCACAATTGTAATGAGGGACATAGATTTTGGGGGTCATGTAGTCTTATAGAGACAAAAAGTAACTCCACAGGGCAAACTTTATGCCATTTTCCAAATTGGCAGCTATAATAGAGGAAGAAGAGACATATGTAGAAATGAAACAAATAATAATGGTTTTTAATCCTTTTATATATGACCAAACACTGTGTATGATCTGAATATGAAACAAATAAGGTTCATCACTCCTTTTTTAAACACATTTTCATAGTAAAATCGCTTGTAGTACATTTGCAGAATGTTGAACATTTGAGAAGAGCATATTGACAGGGACATCCTTTTGTAGCACAGGTTTTGCAAGTACATGTATGTTTAAGTTCTGTTGGTAGAGGCTTTAGAAATTTCATATGTTTTTCCAGCCAAATTCACATGAAACTTTCTCTACATATGCATGATGCAAAACATTTATACATCTTTTAATCAAGTAGACAGGCTTTTAATGTGTCCACGCACAGAATATGACATCGGTGGAAGGTTACTTAGCGGGACTGATCTCTTGAACTCAATCTTCAAATCTTCAAATGCGTGACAGTCAGAACTCATTTTCCATGCACGCACGAGGTATTTTTCTGTCTTTAAAGTCATGTTCTTCCTCTCTCTCAACAAATCCTTGTAGAAACTTTACAGGCTCAGGAGTTAAAGCTCCAAGCTTTGTTCCAATGTTGGTCAAAGTGTCATCACCTGTAAGAATATGTGCCTTGATAAGAACACTAGGCAACTCTGGGTCAAGTTTCTTGTACAGGATATGAAGCAGAATTAAGTGTATTTTCTCACCTGTTCCATAACGTATCCATAACTTTGACAATCCTTGACTTATGAACATTGCAATAAAATTAAGTAGCACAATAATAAGATCTGTGTCAGTTGACAGTACAATGACTCAATTGGAACCATTTCAAACAGCCAACTCAACATGTGGCACACCACAAAGGACAACTTCCTCCAATTTGCAGTTAAGTTCTTGAACAATATGGCCCATACCTTTGAACACATCTCTTCAGGCATCAACTCTTTATTGACAATAATTCCACTTGCAATAATTGGAAATTCAGTGTTCACTGAAGCATCAGCAATGTTTTGGTGAGTTAGCATCTCCAAGTTCAACTTGTTCAATGTTGATGACGAGAATTTATCAAGTTGCACAGGTATATGTGTCAAATGTTTGATGCAGGCAAGGTCAATTGTTCCACTTGTAGACATTTGTCTGGTTCTCTCACATTCTTTGACAGATAGATCAAGATAACTGTCAAAGACAATGTGCAGTTTTCGTAAGGTGGACACTGACTTTGATATATGCAGAACAGTCTGAATGACCTCTCTGAAGTTCAGCATGGAAGAAATGTTGACCATTCACAATTGTGACATGTAGTCCACAACAATAGCAGTTTCGAGGACACCTTTTCAAATTGAAATTCTTCAGGGGAAAGATTTTCTTCAGGCTCTTTTATGAGTTTGTGCTTTACTGGTTTGGTTGCAGCATCTCCATCAAATAATGTGTTTGTTGGAAAAAGATCATGCAACAGGATGTCCTTGATAAATTCACCACTTTCTTTTGCTACATCCATCTCTCTATGTGCTTGCAAAAGTTGCTTTTTTGTAACCTGCTTTGTAGTGGCTGGTTGGAAAAACTCTCACTATGGCAATTAAGCATGGACGTTTAGCCTTAGTGATTATGCCGAACAGCTTTTTCTTTTTCAATTCAGACCTCTCCTGCTTCAGTTCTCATATAGATTCAATCCATGTTCTAGAACATCTAATAGACGTGTCTTTATATTGCTATCCACATATTGTTTAGTCACAAATGTGTGTAGAAGCACCGGCTCACTCACTTTAAAGGGGTTTCCTTGGTGCTATATGAAATGAAGAAGGCTGTCAATATGTTTATCATTTTCCCCTCTCTTTGCCACAAGTTCTTGGTGAGGAACAGTTTCACGATGGCCCATTAATTTTGAATTTGTCATCTCTCTGAAAAAAATGTGCATAGAAAGGACTTCATGGTAAACTAGCTGCCATTGAGCAACATATTCTCTTTTACGTATCTGACCAACAACTCCCTTGGAGTTTTTCTGTGGTCTCTGGATCATCTATTCGAGTTTCATATATGGAGCCACAGCATTGAACCTTCCCTCTCTGTCTTTTACCACAAAATGTATTTGGATGACTTTTCTGTAGTGATAGGGTTTTCTAGCTTCTTCACTCTTTCCAAATACCTAGCCTCTTCACTCTTTCCAAATACCGGGACCCATATCTCAGGTAGCTTATGCAGTGGAATTCCTAAAGCACTGTAATCAGTGACTACTCAGCCTTCACATGCAGCTCCCAATCACCTTCCCAATCTGCATATATCAAGTTTTTCACTAGAACTGAGATGTGTAAAACATTTCTCCAGTACATGCAAAATTCGTATTTGTATTCACATTATTAGATAAACTCTACGAACTTGGGCCAAGAATTAAGAGGACCTAGCGCCATTCCAACGGCACATTAGCGTCATTTCTTTTTTCACACTAATGTGGCGTTGGAAGGTCAAAAACGCCCCACCACATTTGCAAAGTGGTGCAATTACTTTGTAACCCCTAACGCCACATCATGCCTGTGCCAGGCATAATGTATGCAAGGTGGGTGTTCTGGCACTAGGGGTGGGCAGCAAATGGTGCAAACAAATCTAAGAGATTTCTTTGCATCATTTTTATCGGCATTTTTAACGCCTGCCAAGAGCAGGTGTTAAAGGCAGGTTCCCATTGTTTTCAATGGGCTTCTGGGTGCTTTGCAGAATTAGCGTCAACATTTTTAACGCTAATCCTGCAAAGGGCCGGACTAGTGTAAAAAATGATGACGCTAGTCCTCTTGACTACCGGCATTGTGCGATGTATTTTAAATGCGGCGCTTGCAAGGTGGCATTAGGGGGGCACTAAGGGGCGCAAAGAAAGTGGCGCTGCTCTAGGTGCTACACAACTTTTCATAAATCTGCCCCTTGGTCATCAGGTTTTCTGATTGTGAACTGAGTGTAATTAATATTGCCTGGCTTTACATTTAGGCCCTTATTCTGACCTTGGCGGGCGGCGGAGGCCGCCCTCCAAAGTCCCGCCGTCAGGTTACCGTTCCGCGGTCGAAAGACCGCGGCGGTAATTCTGACTTTCCCGCTGGGCTGGCGGGCGGTCGCCTTCAGACCGCCAGCCAGCCCAGTGGGAAAGAGGCTTCCACGATGAAGCCGGCTCGGAATCGAGCCGGCGGAGTGGAAGCTGTGCGACGGGTGCAGTTGCAACCGTCGCGTATTTCACTGTCTGCGCAGCAGACAGTGAAATACATGTAGGAGCCCTCTTACGGGGGCCCCTGCAATGCCCATGCCAGTGGCATGGGCACTGCAGGGGCCCCCAGGGGCTCCGCGACCCCCCCTACCGCCATCCGGATCTCGGCGGTCCGACCGCCGGGATCTGAATGGCGGTAGGGGGGGTCGGAATCCCCGCGGCGGTGCAGCAAGCTGCGCCGCCGCGGAGGATTCAATGGGGCCGCGGTACACTGGCGGGACCCCGCCAGTGGTGCCGGTCCGACAGCGGCTTTACCGCCGCGGTCGGAATCCCCATTGGAGCACCGCCGGCCTGTCGGCGGTGCTCCCGCGGTCCTCCGCCCTGGCGGTCAAAGACCGCCAGGGTCAGAATGACCACCTTAGTCTTTTGAATGAAGTGCAGCCTGTGCCTTGTTCATTTGTGAAATAAAATATGTAAAACCTAATTTGCCATTCTTGTTTCAGAAAACATTCTAATGCAATGTTTCTCTATCCTCAGATATGATCAGCACATCTTTTAAAGAACAAACATAATGACTTTCGTTCAATACTGACTGAACAGTTTTGCTTCCAAAGATTTCAGCCTCGATAACTTATTGTCTATGCCACATCCACTGAGATAACTTCCTGCACACCACAACGCACCTTTTGTCACGTGGACAGTGCCCATCATTGGAGAAAGATCACCAAATTCTACTGCATTCCTCATAAAATGTCAGCTACAATATGGAAAACACCTTTGTTGCAGAAAATTGGCAGAATAGGCTCACCTGCAAGCTGGATTTTTTTTTAGAGCTGTGTATACTGTTGCATAGCTTGTGACTGGAGATGGTACTACTGGTACAAACCCAACCTTTTTCAGTGGGACAGTATTTTGGGAGATCAGAGCATGAATTCCAGCCCCGGAGGAACTGTTTTTTCTTCATCCTTCAGTCTGCACAAAATAAGCAATATGATAAATTCAGTTAAATCAGATTTGTGGACCGCAACATCATGTAGAAAAGGATCCATGACCTCAGCCAGTTTGAAACTTTCTGGTAGACCGGGACGTGTTGGTGGCTTAAAGTGATTTTGCACATGTGAAGGAGGCTGGCCTGCTTTGTAGTGGGTACCAAAGGTACTTACACCTTATACCAGGTCCACTTATCCCTTATTAGTGAAATGTAGCAGGGTCTAGAAGCCAGGCTGTCTAGAGGTAGCTGTGGGCAGAGCAGCCAAGGCTGAACTAGGAGACATGTAAAACCCTTGCAATGCCACTGTAGTCACACAGTACTCACATATATGAAAGACAATACTCAGTGTCACAAAAATAAAAGTACACAGTAAGAAAACAGTGCAAATAGTGAAAATCACAATAGGTTGCAATGGGTCTAGAGGGAACACAAATCATATACTAAAATAGTGGAATGCGAACGTCGGTTTCCCACCTAGGCAAGTGTAGTGTGTAGAGGGGCACTGGGAGTGTAAGAAAACACCAAAGGTTAGTGAAAGACCCCACCCCAGAGCTGAGGAAAGCAGGAGTAAAATACACCAAGTTTCCTAAAACAGGCTAGAAGTCATGATATAAGGTTATGCAAGAACCAGAAGAGACTGCAAGACACCAAAAATGGATTCCTGGACCTGACGGCCTGTGGAAAAAGGGGGCCAAGTCAAAGAAGCACTGAGGAGTCTAGTGAGAACAGGAGCCCCTGCTAACCCGGATGAAGGTGCAAAAGAAGAAATACTAGTGAGAAGACAAAGTCAAACAAATGTGGATTCCTGGTTGGTGCAGAAAATGTCCCACGCTGGATAGATGAATGCAGTCTGGTTTGCGTCACTGGATTCCGCCAACAAGCCTTGGCACATGCAAAGCTCGTGGTTCGCAAAAAACGGCGCTGCCTGGGACCAGGAGGGACCTGGTGGCCTCCACCCATGAGGGAGAGACAGAGGGGGCTCTTAGCAACTCAGAGAGCCCTCAGAAGACCTGGTAGCATGCACAGGAGTCACACAGCATGGGGACAAAAAAGTGCAAATGGAGGCCCATGCAGCACAACACAAAGGATTCCTACGCCGCCGGAGAACCACTCAGAAAGCTGTGCATTGCAAGATGGAGTGCTGGGGGCCTAAACTCTGCTGTGCATGAAGAACTTCTTGGAAGGTCACACACAAGCCTTGGCAACTGCAAGTCAAGCGGTGCACGGGGTACTGTCTTGCATGGGGAGGCAAGCTCTTACCTCCACCAAAGTTGGAAAGCTGGACATTGGGACTGTTGGAGTCACTGTTGTTGCACAGAGATGCCTGCTGAAGCAAGGAAGTAACTCCGTCACTCTATGGGAGATCACTTTGCTTCTTCTGGTGCAGGGTGAAGACAGGCAGTCCTTGGAGGATGCACCTGGAAACTGTTGCGGTTGCTGGCAGGAGCTGAAGATAAAATGTTGCAAAAGTCATCTTTGCTTCTTTGTTGCCATTTTGTAGAGTTCCTGGAGCGGTCCGTGGTTGTTTCGTCGGTAGAAGATGAAGTAAAGGATGCAGAGGATTCCTGCTGAAGTCTTGCTATCCGAATCTGAAGAAACATCCAGAGGAGAGACCCTAAATAGCCCTGTGAGGGGGATAGGTCACCTAACCAGGTACGCACCTATCAGGAGGGGTCTCTGACATCACCTGCTGGCACTGGACACTCAGATGCTCCCAGAGTGCCCCACCACCTTGGAATCCAAGATGGCAAAACCCAGGGACATTCTGGAGGAGCTCTGGGCTCCACCCCTGGGGTGGTGATGGATAGGAGAGTGGGCACTTTCCTTTCCTTTGTCCAGTTTCGAGCCAGAGAAGGGGCTGGGGGTCCCTGAACCGGTGTAAACTGGATTATGCAGGGAGGGCACCATATGTGCTCTTCAAAGCATTTCCAGAGGCTCTGGGAGGCTACCCCTCCCATGCCTGTAACACCTATTTCCAAAGGGAAAGGGTGTAACACCCCTCTCCCAAAGGAAATGCTTTGTTCTGCCTTCCTGGGATTGAGCTCCTCAAGCCCCAGGAGGGCAGAAGTCTGTCTTTGAGGTGGCAGCAGCTGGGACTGCCTGGTAAACCTCAGAAGGCTGGTATGGCAGTAGAGGGGGTCCATAGTGGAGCCCCCAGAGTGCATGGGATTGTGCAACCAATATTGAAATCAGTATTGGAGTACAATTCCCAGTTGTTAGACACCTTACATGGTCATATTCAAGTTACCATTGTGAATCTGGACATAGGTATTGACCTATGTCCAGTGCACACGTAAAATGGCGTCCCAGCACTCACGAAGTCTGGGGAAATGGGCGGGGAAAATGTGGGGGCACCTCTGCTAGTGCAGGAGTGCCCTCACACACTGGTACTTTGCACTCATCCCTCAGGGTTGAAAGACCTGATATATAGGTGACTTATAAGTGACCTGGTGCAGTGAAAATGGCTGTGAAATAGTGCATGCACTATTTCACACAGGCTGCAATGGCAGTCCTGTAGAAGCCTTTGCATGGGCTCCCTATGGGTGGAAAAAGAAATGCTGCAGCCCATAGGGATCCCCTGGAACCCCAATGTCCTGGGTACCTAGTACCATATGCTAGCGGCTTATAAGGGGGGATGAGTATACCAATTTGGAGTGAAATACTGAGTTACCAGCATGTAGTGACAAATTTAGAAACAAAGAGAGCATGAGCACTGGGGTCCTGATTAGCAGGACTCCAGTGACAATTTAGAAAACAGTGAAGCACACTGACAAGCAGGCCATAAACCATAAGCACAAAGGGTCCTGACTAGCAAGATCCCAGTGACACAGTCAAAAACACACTGACATCAGGCAGAAATTAGGGGTAACATGACAAAAAGAGGGTACTTTCCTACAACACGTTGGCAAGGTAGTTGGGTCAGAGGTTTGCAGCTTCATTTGTTTATGCCTACAGCTGACACAGCTTGTTTTCCAGCAGCTACGTCATTGGTACAATTTTGAAAAAGCACCATGGCAGTATCATGTGTACTTGATGTTCTAGACACAGAAGAGCTGTCTTCAAAACCAAAATTATAAAGGCCAGCAATTGTAAATCCGTTCCTGGTAAAGTGACTTGGAAGTGGTGTGCTATCAGATTCAAAAGATTTTACAACATGAGCTGTTATGTTCCTGCTCTGTATTACGTCATTATAACTTATTGATACACCAATCCTATTCATTGAAGTGATTAGCTCTGCACTTTTGCACTTATCATGGATTGCGCGGGCAGTCATCATGTGTAGCAAAGTATTTTTTTGTTGTGATGTAATTCATAAAAAATTATTTGGAAAGGACAGTACATTGGCGCAGCATAAGCCAGTCAGTTCATGGGACTGTCTTCCACTTCTTCGCTTATATCTTTAAAGCCATCATCAATGTTGTCAGTTTCTGTTCTGAATTCAACTACTTTAGTTTGGAACCGTTTTGCTTTGCTGATATTAAACAATGATGTAAAAAAATGTTAAGACAACATCAGGCATTTTTGCTGGCTCCCATAATTTACAGAGGTCTGGGACATCACATAATTTGTCACTAAGTCCAAAATCAAAATCTTTCAGGATGTTTCTTAAAATGGTTCATTCTGATTTTACTTCATAATGGCAAGAAGCAGATAGGCTTAACCTATGAAGAAGAGTAAAGCATTTAAAAACACCAAAACCGTTGAAACACCACAATAAACATCCCACTTCAATTTATAATAATAGAGGCAGCTTTAATGAACAACATGAAACCACAACATCAAAAATCCAGTAAGGGATACCAGGGATATGCATTTCTAAAGTTTGAATTACATTTTAGTTCCAAAAAGCACAAAGTGTCAACTGCATGCAATAAGTTGCACTAGACTGGAAGACAGGTAAGATTTGAGGCTGACTTCAAAGAACCACTGGTCAGATAGGAGGCCCAAGTAGGTTAGAGTTACTTTCAGATTTAGACATTTTCCTGGAGAAATGGTGGTCATCAACGAGTCATCAGTGGGGAAAGCTGCGAGCTACATTCGGGTTCAACGACAATAGGCTGCAGAGGAGCGGGGTCCTGATATGGTCATCAATGAATACAGGAAAGATCTGAGTGGGTAAAGTTTACTTCAAGTGTCCGCAAAGGTTTTGCCATCTATCAGCTATGGCTCAGTGTCACTCTCAGTGAAGCCCTCTACATTCAGAATGAGGCAGTTTCTGTAAGTCAGAATCCCTTCACAGGCAAACCAGCAAGTTGTTCCTGGCTACTTTGACACTGACATTGTCAGCTTGTTGACAATCCTGGTCTCTTGTGGGTTCTTCAAAGAAAAAGCTGGCATACGTTTCTAAGACATAGCCTTGGACCTTTGAGCAGGAGCAGTGCACTCTGACACTAATCTAAGAAGGGACACCACTTAGTGGTCAGGGCACATTCCACTAGAAACCAAGAGCGGGGTCCAGAACAGGTCCAGTTGGAACTGGTCAACTGGGCTCTTCAGGAAAGGGGCTCCTGGCAGCTTTTGTGCCCCTGTAGCTTAACAGGAGGCCAGTTAACTGGCCTTTGGAGTCCACTTCTCGGTCCTATTTACCAGTGGGAGTGAGTCCAGGACTTAAGGTTTTCCTCACATTCACATTATACCAAGATTTAACACTAATATGGCAAACAATCACTATTTTCATGGTTAGTCATCATCATGCCATCATGCTCATAATATTTCAAAAATTACTACCATTAAAAAATGCCAACATTACATCATAGATGGTCACTGTTATGCCAAGGATGTCAACATCTGTCAGATCCTCCCACCATTATATCATGGCTGGCACTACATCCATTGTTGACATCAGCCTTTTATGAATGCCCACAATATGCCGAAAATTGCTAACATTATGTCAAGGCCAACAGTTTAACGAGGGTGGACACAACCATACCATGGATGCCCACTTAAGGTCAATATGAGGTTTCTGAAAGCATATGCACACCCCTTTTCTGTAGATCTGCAGGCTCTACATTTATGCTTGCCTCTCTGAAAGAGCACTGTCCATCAGTTATCTTAATGACATAAACTATCTATGCTTGTTCAGCAAAGCATGGATTGCCAGGATACCAGGCATGCAAAGTGTGCACTATTTTTCCTTTTCACTTTCTTCTGTGCACTGCAGAAGTGGCATTACACCTTCAAATCCTCTGAGTGACAAGCAGAAAGGAGATGAGGTGTGGTCTGCATGCCATAATGGGTGAATAGTTTGAGGCACAAACAGATTTGCATTTTTAATATTGTCAGTCACACTGTAAATCAGAGGATGGATTATTGGTTTCTGAGCACTGACTTAGAGTGCTCTGCTGGAATGCAGTGAACTGTAGGCTGAAGGTTTTCACTCAGCTGCTCTAAGACATGAACAAAAAAGCAGTGCATGCCATATCTTCTGAGTGATGACCACCTGAAATCAGACAAGCAATGTTTTTTTTTCTTTTTTCCAGTCACTCTCAGAGTCCATAGCCATACTACAGATAAGGTACTGAATCATCAGATTCTCTGAGTTACGGGGGAGGGAGGGCACAGGGGGGCAAACAAATTCCCTAATGGAAGAATAACTCTTGCACTTTAGCATTTTTGACATACTTGTGTTTCTGCCTCGATGGCTGATCTCCATTCGGGCAGTAATTGTTTTGTTGTATGATCCTGTTTTGTCATACATTTTTTAAATATTACAATGGAATGTCAGCATTTTCTGGGTAAAGAGGGTAGGTGGGACCAGTGCAGTGATGGTCACTGACTTACCATATACAAATGAGATAGGTAATAACAGTAATAAGTATCATACATCTTATTCTCAAGATCTCAACACAACAGAAGTAGCAAAGTTCTTCTTTGGTGCCTTTTTAAAACTCAAACATCTGCACTGAGATGAAATGAGTAAAATTATTTTTGGTGCTATGCCGGGTTGGTGTTCTTTCCCACCCTAATTTCACTCTCACAAATGTTATAGTGGATCCTATTTAGCTTTATTGGAAATCAGGTGTTCGCTTGGCCTTCTGGCTTGCAGACCTGTGCCCCCTCACATAGTGACTTTTAACCTACTTAGCCTACTCTGTTTTAGCGTATTTATTGAATTATTTCTTCCAAAACGCTTTCTATGTTTAAAGTTAGGAAGATGTTTTGATTTCACATTATCAGTGCCATTCTGTGAAGGCATCACTATCAGTGTCAAAGAAAAGTGATACACGTAGGTATTCACATTGTGTCCCTCACCCACTTACATGTGACAGGAACTTACTGTACTTTGGAGGGAATTGTTTATATAATTGCCACCCCAAGCATGCCTTCTTATCCATTGTTTGGGAACATACCTGCGTCAGGAGTCCTATAAGATCTGTATAAATGCATGTCACGCAGACAAGCTTATCAGAGGGATTCCTACTAGATGCCTTGACACTATCTATGCTACACTTTGCATTGATGCAGACCCAGCCTTTGTGTCACCACGGAGTCTGATCTAGAGTCCTCAATTCAAGGTAACAAGTGTGGCAGGCTCTTCTCATGGACATGATACTGGCATATTAGATTTAACACACTTAGCTCTCGTTAGGTTAGAGATTAGGTTCTCCATGCTAGGGTATTAGGGCCTATTTCACTTCTCATGTTATTGCAAGATCGTGGGGGTCTTTGTATTCACAAATCTCATTTTTGGACTTCTGCTTCTTGCATTGTTTGTTATCCTAATCAGTGCAGTTCATGCATTTTCCAATAGATTGCAGTGTTGTTACTAAAGCCTATCGAAAACTTTACAGTATTTACTTCATTGCCTGTGTGTGACTGGGACTTGCTGCTCATGTGAGAAAAGAGTACTCTCCTTTTAACCACGACTCCCCTGAGATGTCACACTCTAGAGTCTATGCGTAAAGGCTTCCAGAAATTATCTTTTACTGTTTGTGTTTTTGGTGTGGTACTGTTTGTGAGCCGGGAGGGTTGGGCCGGCAGTTGTGACTTGTTGTAGGATTTGATTAGTCCCCTACAAACAAAAGTGCTGTCATCCCTAAACCAGAAGTCTTGCCTAGAGCAAGAGTCCAACTACGACAATGTGGTACTTTGTAGTGCTACTTAGCAGATGCATACTGTATTTTGTTTGCTTATTACTCAGCAAATGAGATTTTCTTGGACAAAGAGTACATTTCTTACCGTGAAATTTGTAAAAAGAGTCAAATGTTAGCAAGACGTATTATTTTCAGGCATATCTGTGACTTCTGTTATGAATTAAACACTTAAAAACTCACTGCTACTAACTACAGGGTTTTGGTGTACTTCTAGTAACTTCGTAAGTACTATGATCAGTGCTAGCATTTATTAACAGACATTTGCCCAGATAATGGTACATAAGCTCTACAGAAGATTGATATTTCTTCTATTTCTCTTTTGATCACGTTCCTAGAACCCCTTTGCTCAGCAGGGTTCAAAGCCTTTCTTAGTTTGGGCCAGGCCATCATGCAGTCTTCTAGTAGTTGCCATTCCTAGCATCATGTGTGTCTGGTTTATTAAAAATAATTTATAATTTCTTAATCTCAGTCATCACAACACTGGTCTGGAGAAACAACACAGCTCTCCAAATAGCCATTCAATGGGATTTGAAAACAATTTCACAATGGCAGTGCTGCTCCCAGAGCATTAATCAGCACACCTAACCAGCTCATCCATGCTGGTCCAACTTTGATGCAAGCATCTACCATTGAATCATCCCCATTGGGCCTCATGGTTTGTAAATGTTACCAAAATCCCTCATTAACTAAATAGGCACACAAAAAACCCTTAGATTTTAAGTTGTCATTTTGATCTTCACATTCAAATTGAAGGGTATTTCAAATATGGCTACACCTCTTTATATATGCATATTTGTTGTCTGCAACACAAAAGCAATGTAAGAAGGAAGTGTGATAAATCTACTGTGGCATCCCAATTTGCTGAAAGAAGCATAATGAGATCCCACGTAGTGAGGGCTGCGCAAGAAAATCCTGCTGTTAATATGAGGAAGAGATTGTTGCACAGAGAAATGTGGTGGTTAGGGTACTTGGACACCCTATAACCTAAAGGTCCTAATAAAAGTTTGGAAATTACATTTATTTTAGCAGAACTCTGTAGAGACAGTGATAAACAATGTAACTGTTTCAATTTAATATGATTTGCATGTGTCGAAGAATGGAGCTTCCCATTTTAGCCAAGGGATAGTACATGCTTTTTGGATTTCTGGCTCATGCAATTCTTGTACCTATTTTAATTTGTATTTTAACTGTTCACAATTTTCCCAGGTCTTTCAGACTGACATACATGGATGTAGTGCTGTTTTCTATGAAAACTGAAAAGGGGGTAACTGAGTAAAACCACCACAGACATGAGCTGTTCTGTTTTCTCCTACACATCGTGTAAGGTGGCCAATAAAAAAGCAAGGGGTTTAGCTGCTCTGCAGTTGCGTGCGGTTGGCCATCAAAGTAAACAGGAGCTATGCCTCATTTTTTCATGCAGTATTTGCAGCGCCCGCCTAGGACGCATCACCTGTATCTACGGTCGTTGAACACAGCCTCAAATTTCATACCGGCGAGGAGGCTGGCACTTGAACCATGCCTTGCAGAGATGCACTGATCCGCATCAGCCTCGTGTCCTTCCACACAGCAGCCACCTGACAAGAAGACAGGGGAGGGCTCGCTGGGCCCCACCTCACTTGTCCAGTCCTACCTTTACCCGTTACAGGATCCAAAGAGACACTTCCAGATACCTAATGCTTTATTTAGCTCAAGGCTTGTCTCAGGTCAGTAGAATCCCTTACTGGGCTGCTGCATCTCTCACCTCAACCTATAAGTGATTCACTCAAACTGAGCAAGCAGCAAAGAGGAAGTGTGAATGGAAAGACTTATTGCATGAACTTTGCTGCATTAACTTTGTACCCTCAGCTTGGTGGCTGTTTTGCTCTCTTGGAGCAAAGAGTGCTCCTGCCACAAGGAGTGCTCTGTAGACTTAAGTCCCCTAGAAGGGCAGCTTCACCAGCATGTCCACTGTCCCTGCCATTGAACAGTTCTTCATTGAAGGTACACCATCCTCCCAAGCACTCAAGTGGAGAGAACAGGTGGAGCGCCTTGACCTCTACTTTGAAGCCATACCATGGCAGCGGACCTTTTCTGTGTCCTTATTATGCATTAAGGGGAGAAGGACATCCATAAAGTATACAAAATTCTCACAGAGGCAGCACCCAGAGCATACACCGCACTTGTCACAGCCATAAATGCACACTTTGAGCCAATGGTAAACAGGGACTGAGCTTTTCAATTGTAGACAAGCCTGCCAAGAAAAAGAAGAATCACTGGATGGGTTCTATGGCAGACTAAAAGAACTTGTCATGATCTGCAGGTCTCATGAAGAACAAGAGGAGATCTGAGGTTAGATCATTCATGGATGCACCTCATCCAAAATGAGGGAAGCGATACTGAAATAATCTGGCAAATCCTTAACATCCATCCTAAACTTGGCAGGTCAGAAGAGCTATAGAATGCTTGTGAATCCCACATGCAGGCTGCCCTCCACAGAGTAATCAAGACAGAACTATTCAACGCGGTACAAAAGAGCTGCGTGCAGTAACACCACGGAAAATGCCACATGCCACATAAACATGTGGGTAATGTGGTGGACAATTCCATAGGCCAGCAGACTGCCCTGCCAAAGGCAGAAGATGCACAGCATGCAACAAGTACAACCATTTCGCCAAAGTGTGAAGATTGTCAAAACATTAAGCCACAAAAGAGATTGCTCATGCTCTTTCAGAAATCTCAACTGAACTGGAAGACATGGATGATGGCAATGTCACCAAATGGACAGGGCATACTGTTTTCACTGTTGGCCCTGCCCACTGTTAGAAATGGGTACTGTAGTTGGCAGTGGATTACACCCTGTCTAAATAGGGATGTTCACCAGGATAAGGGAGTCACACAGCTAAGATGACCCCTGCTCACCCTCTTGGTAGCTTGGCACAAGCAGTCTGGATTATCTCAAGCAGTCTGGCTTATCTCAGAGGCATTGTGTAAAGTATTTGTACACACACACCCACACACACACAGAAACACAGTGAAAACACCACAAAAGTACTCCACACTAGATGATAAAAGTACCCAATAATTAACTGAGTAAAACAAGACCAAAATGGCACAAATCCAACATACACATGTCAAAATATCTCTTTTTCATAGGAGTCAATGGATGTATCTCTTTAGCACAAAGTACCAGGAATGTATCAAAAACAAAGACGATGCAGGCCACAGGGGAGGTGAGGTGCTGGACAGGCAATGCGATGCTTCAGTTCCTTAGTGAGCAGGGAAGATGCATTGAGTTTTTGCTCGCAGGTGAGACAATGCATTGGTTCCTTACTGGTAGGGGAGGTGATGCATAAAATCTTTGCTTGCAGGAAAGGCAATGCATTGATTTCCAGACATGCAGCCTCAGTTCCTTACTGCAGTGCTGTGAGCTTGATGAAAAATTGACACCCACGGACGATACAAAGAAAATCCAGACACACTGTGTTGATGGGACCACGGTGAAACAGGCGCTGCATTGATTCTCCAGCTATGGGGCTGGCGCTGCATCGATTCTTCAGCCGTGAGACAGGCACTGCATTGATTCTTCCAGCGTGCTGCTTTGATGCATGGATTTTCTTCTTCAGATCACCAACTTGCAATTCCAAGGGCCTAGGGACTGGAGTTGCCGCCACTTGGCAAGGTAGGACTTTCCGCAGAACAGCCCAGACACTGACAGATGAAGTCTTTGATGTCCCTGAGACTTTGTAACAGGAGGCAAGCTCAGTCCAATCCCTTGGACATCCTTTGGAAGCAGGATGTAGAAAGCCAAGTCCAGTCCTTTCACTCCCAGGGCAGAAGCAGCAAGCAGCAGGCCAGCACAATAAACAACAGGCAGAGTGGCAGTCCCTCCTACATCATCCAGCTCTTTTTCCTGCCAGAATTTCCTCATCCAGAAGGACTCTATGATGTGTCAGAACTCCAGTACTTATACAAATGTTTGTCTTTGAACTTCAAAGCAAAGTCTTTGTCATGCACAAGACCATGCCTTCTCCTTGCCCTGGCCCCAGCCACACTCCAGGGGTTTGGAGACTGCATTGTGTGAGGACAGGCACTGCCCTATTCAGGTGCAAGTGTCAGCTCCTCCCACCACTGTAGCTCAGGAAGACCCATTAACATGGTGATGGGCATCAGGATATGCAGGGCACACTTCATCTCCCTTTGTGTGACTGTCTAGAGTGAACGTACAAACATCCTAACTGTCATCCTGACCCAGATGTGTATTCATCAGACAGGCAGAGGCATAGAATGTTTAAGCAAGTAAATGCCCACTTTCTAAACAGAGCATTTTCAAACTTACAGTTCAAAACCAACTTCACCAAAGGATGTATTTTTAAATTTGCAGAGATCCAAAACTCCATATTTCTATCTGCTCCCAATGGGAAACTACACTTAAAGGATATTCTAAGGCAATCCCCATGTTACCCCATGGGAGAGATAGGTCTTGCAGTAGTGAAAAACTAAATTAGCAGTATTTCACCATCAGGACATGTAAAGCACACCGGTACATAGTCTACCTTTTAAATACAGTCCGCCCTGCCCGTGGGCTGCTTTTGGCCTAATTTAGGGGTGATTTACGGGTTATAAGAGGGAAGGTTCAGACCTGGCAATAGGGTGCAGTTGCCAGGTCAAGATGGCAGTTTAAAACTGCACTCACAGACACTGCGATGGCAGGCTGGAGCCATATTTACAGGGCTACTCATGTGGGTGGCACAATCATTCCTGCAGGCCCACTAGTAGCATTTGATGTACTGGTCCTGACTACACACTGTGCACTGCATTAGGGTCTTACTAGTAAATCAAATATGCCAGTCTTGGGGAAACCAATCACCAATGCATTTTAGACAGAGAGTATATGCACTTTAGCACTGGTTAGCAGTGGTAAAGTGCCTAGAGTTTTAAAGCCAATAAAAATAGGTCAGAAAAAATAGGAGGAAAAAGGCAAAAGATTTGGAAATAACTCTGCAAAAGGGCCAGGTCCAACACTAGCGATACCAGCAGATGACCTCCCATTTTGAACTCTGTGTTTATTAACACATTGTCACCACAACCTTTGAAGCTGGAGTGTCCACAGACCTCATGTCAGCAAAACCGTATCAAACCATGCCAAAACCCCTAACACTCGCCAAGGCCAGAGTCAGGGTCTTTGTCTATGGGCAAACAAAGCTGCTGTCCATGCTCAGGAGCTTCAAGTCATCAGTCTCACATGGGGACATTAGAATTGACACCACCATCTATGTAGGAGAAGGAGGTCAAGACATGTCCATCATCTGCAACACATTCAAAACCCTGGCCTTGTCTCATTTGCATTAGGGGGCACAAGTTGAAGAACTGAGAGATACCCTGGCTGGATCTGACAATATGTTTAAAGGAATCAGCTGCTTGAAAGACAAAGTGGCACAGTTACACATCGACAAGTTGATACAGCCGGTGGCTCTCAACCCAAGGTGGAGGCAGAGTTTGACAAACTGAAATGAGCAGGAATCATTGAGGCAGTCAAGGGTCCCCCACCGTGGGTGTTTCCCATAGTAGTAACAAAGAGCAAAAACAACCTGGGGAAGTCTGCATCTGCATGGACATGATAGTCCCAAATATTACAATCAAGCAAGAGTGCCATCTGACCCCTATATTTGAAGACATGATAGGAGAACTCAACAGAGTCAAGTAGTTCTCCAAAGTAGGCATGCAGTCGGGGTACAACCAGCTGCCACTACACCCAGACTCGAGGTATATCTCTACCTTCTCCACCCACGTGGATTGACAATGCTACCAGAGACTGAATTTCAGAATATCAAGTGTTCCCAAAGTATTCAAAAATATCATCCACAAGCAGCTCACCGGGCTACCAAGCATCCTCAGTGATGACATTCTGATCTTCATCAAGTCTGTGTGAGAACAGCATGAGTGCCTTCATCGGACACTCAAAAGGATCAAAGACTCAGGGCTCACTCTCCATCTGGAGAAATGTGAACTCAGGAACAGATCATCTTCTTCAAGTATATGTTCAGAGCAAATGTTGTAACACTGGACCCTGAAAAAATGGGAAATGTCCCTGACACTCCTTCTCCAAACAATGTGTCAGAAGTGAGGAGTTTGTTAAGGCATGGTGAACTGCTACAGATGATTTATACCAGACATAACAAACCTCTCACAGCCTCTCCAGGTTCTTATGACACTCCTTCTCCAAACAATGTGTCAGAAGTGAGGAGTTTTTTAAGGCATGGTGAACTGCTACATATGATTTATACCAGACATAACAAACCTCTCACAGCCTCTCCAGGTTCTTTTGAATGCTGCAACCATGTGGACATTGGGTGCAGTGCAAGAATATGCATTCCAAGCAACCAAAGAAGCCCTCTCAGTGGATACTACTCTATCTTACTTTGACCCTTTCAAGCTGATTACTATAGCTGTCTATGCGAGTCTGGAAGGTCTAGGTGCAATCCCCATACAGTAACAAAGTCATGGAGACTGAGGTCCCATGACTTATGGCAGTCGGTCACTTACGAAAAACAAAATGATGATGGACGGAGTGCTGACAATGCAAACACTCACCCCCAGTCACAGATCTGGGTTTAATCCATCGTTTTTTTGCTGCCCATGCCATTCCAGTTTGGACCCAGCCATATGCAAATCAGTCTTGACCCTGTTCCCTATGGGAACAGTCCAGCCCGAACTGCCAGGCCAGGTCTTCCCTGGACTGGAAACAAGCATCCTGGGACCGGTTTTGGGGTTTCACCCTTCATCAGCCAGGCTAGCTTGAATCCAGTGGCATGGGAAGCACGGGACCCACGTCTGGGCATACCCTTCCCACTTAGGGCGACATTAGCAAAACAAAATGATGATGGACGGAGTGCTGACAATGCAAACACTCACCCCCAGTCACAGATCTGGGTTTAATCCATCGTTTTTTTGCTGCCCATGCCATTCCAGTTTGGACCCAGCCATATGCAAATCAGTCTTGACCCTGTTCCCTATGGGAACAGTCCAGCCCGAACTGCTAGGACAGGTCTTCCCTGGACTGGAAACAAGCATCCTGGGACCGGTTTCGGGGTTTCACCCCTCATCAGCCAGGCTAGCTTGAATCCAGTGGCATGGGAAGCACGGGACCCACGTCTGGGCATACCCTTTCCACTTAGGGCGACATTAGCAAAACAAAATGATGATGGACGGAGTGCTGACAATGCAAACACTCACCCCCAGTCACAGATCTGGGTTTAATCCATCGTTTTTTTGCTGCCCATGCCATTCCAGTTTGGACCCAGCCATATGCAAATCAGTCACTTACGGCCACCGAACCGAGGTATTTGCAATAGAGAGGGAGGCCATTGCCATCTACTGGGCATGCTGACACTTTCATTTGTACAATACAACCACCCTTTTGTGGTAACAACAGATCATAAACCTCTCATACCTGTATTTCTAGGCTCTGCATCCAAACCTTCAGCTTGCATAAAAAAAATTATGTTTCAGCTGCAGGAGTATGGCAGATGTATTGAATACCAGCCAGGTGCGAACAATCCTGTGGATTGCGTGTCCTGGCACCTGCGGGCTGCCACCCAAAGGAAGACAAAAAACACAGAAGAACCAAAGAATGTGTATGGTATGTCATAGAGAGATCTAGGCCGCTGCTTCCATCTTTTGACACAAACCGCATCACGACTGAAGAGATGCATGCCTACAACTGGCTATAGCCACAATCCTATCAGGGAGTCACTAAAGGAACATCAGCCCTACTAGACCCCTGAAATGAAGAGAACCTTGGAATCACTGTCCAATGTACACTATGAACCTGTGACTGGCATGAATGGGTGCTTACTAAGAGGACCCCGCCTAGTACTCCCTGCCAGCCTCAAGGAAAAAGTAGAGCAGCTCACCCATAATGGTCACCAACTCATAGTAAAAAAAAAAAAAAAACACTTCTGGATGAACGTCTGGATCCCACTGATGGATGAGATGTTCGAGACCACAGTGCAGTCGTGCCAGTTGTGCCAAGTCAGAGGCCCCAAAGATGCAACTCCCGCAGTGCTCAGCCAACGATGACCTCAGCATCCCTTAGTGTGTGCCAGTGTGGAGTTTGGGTGCCTACCTGTCGGACGTCAAACCCTTGTCTTAATTTGCTGACTACACAAAGTACCCTGGGGTTGAGCTGGTGAGTTCTCAAGCAACGACCAAGATCACCTCTAAGTTTGAAAAAATTATAACCACACATGGGCTCGTAAGAGAGTATCGGACAGACAATGGATCACTGTTTCAGATCCAAGAGTTCGCTGATTACTTACAATTGTGTTATATACGGCAGAGCAAAGTGACTTCCCGTTGTCTCCAAGCCAATGGTAAGGTCAAGTAGTTTATACATACTCTTAACAAAGTGATAAGCATTGCACATGCCAACCGTCAACCACTGGAATAGAACATCTACGCATTCCTGCTGGAATATCGCCAAACTCCACACTCGATCACTGGACAGGCTCCAGTACATGCTAGAATAGAATGGGTCATAACAGATATCATTACACATCACCAGACATGGACTCCACCTTCCAAGGATAAAGAGAGAGTACATTGGAGAAGAAGGGACACCAACAATATGGTGAGTGTCTACATAGGGGATTGACAATCACACATTTACTCAAATCACAGATGTGAGAAAACAGGGCTGATTGCAGAGGCACCCCGTTCCTAGTATATGATAAGTCATGTAGGTTTAGGGACCCCAGCATAGGGGGTGCACCCATAGGCAGGTCTGCCTTGCTGGCTGCTTTTAAATTAAAGTTACATGCAAATTCAACTTTTGAATTAAAAGTACTTCCAAAGTCTTAAACGATCTTATTTTTACATATAAGTCACCCCTAAGGTGTGCACTATGTGCCCTTATGGCTGGGTGCCATGTAAATATAAGCAGGGACCTTATAAAATAGTTGTATAAGCCCTGGTGAGGTAAAACAGCCAAATTCGTTTTTACCTCATTGTAATGAATGGCCTCCCTAGGCCAGAATGGGGAGACTTTATTTTAATTTATAAAGTCCCCTAAAGTGTCAGATACCTCAAGTTTGGTACCAAATTTGTTGTTATAATAAATCCCACAACTTACAATTGTTGTATTTAATATAACTTGTTCAGGTAAAGAGTTTTAAACTCTACCTAAAAAGTTGCCAACTTCAGCCCTGTAGTGCTCTGCTCTGACTGGCCAGCTTCTGGCAGCCTAGCCAGGCTGCCTTGATGAGGTGTGAAGTAGCCTGGGCTGACCAACACAAAGAGATGTGCCTGGGGTGGGAGATCTTCCCTCAGCAGATGGAGAGGCAGGAAGGGGGAGGGCTGCCAAACTGGTCTTCAAAGGTAGGGAAGGACATTTGGAGTAGCCAGCACCTACATCACATCATTCAAACTGAGACAATTAGGTGCCCCCTGATTAGATTAGGAAAGGGCAGGAGAAGGGTGTGTTTAAGATTTTTAGCCACATCAATAGGTGGGCTCAGCCAGATGCAACCTTCAAAAATTACTTTCAGCCACGGTGGATTTTTGAGGAATGTTGCTCCCTGGGATTGATTTTTGCCACACTTCCTAGGAAGTGGTCATCACAGGGAGAAAGACCCTGCACTAGATTGAAGAACCAGGACCCTCCTGTTTTTCACCCAGGAACAAGGATACATATGGCAGAGCTGTACCCACACCTCAGATCCCTACCAGATCCCTACAAGGAAGAACATCAGAAGAAGAAGAACTGCCCTGCTGGACCCCTGACCTGTGTTAGAGTGTGGGGTTTATAATCAAAATTAACATGAAACGATTATGAACTAATGCATAATAATGCCGCATAGAAAATGTATTAATGTGTTTTACTAAACGTGAGTCTAAAATGTGCCCACGGGGAGTGGCCACCATAATATACGATGATTAATTAAATTGACTAATAATGAAATAATAATGTATTAATGTATGATTTTAATTAATATTAAGAGTTATACGTTAAAGTTTTGCTAATTAATTCACTAGGTCTTAGTTAGCATGAGTTGAGGCCTAGCTGCCTGGTTTCATATTAAATGTTTTTTCCTAACGTACAGTGTGCTGACTTGCGGAAGGACATGTAGTTGTACTTTTCCAGAAGCTAGAAGATGAGTGTAACCGTAGTAGATTCATTCTCATGAAACTCGACTTGCTCAAGGAGACATTCTTGCTGAATGCAACAGTGTAAACTTGCAACAGGTACAAGGTCACCTAAACTGATATAGACAATGGAACTACTGACTGGGTCTGTGAGAGGACCACGAGAACATGAAATCATACCGGATATTTTACCCGCTGGAGACGTCAATCACAGGAGCCAATAAGCTACGTGAGAAATGTTATGACGGGACAATTTTGATGGGGCGATCAGTAAACTATTGGTTGGAGATGATGGTGCACTAAAACTTGCCCAATTGGAAATTAGGGGACAGTACCACAAGATTAATATAAAATTCATAGACACAAGGAGAAATCAGATATTACAAGCCATTACGAACTATTACAAGCCATTTTGCCATTGCATGCTGACACCTTGCCCGAAGACTTTGCTGTTTGATTCTTTAAACCATTCTTACTTTGCCTTGCCTGATTCTATACTTTTTCTCCTTATGAGGGAAGTATTCCCTTTTTCCCGATCTTGCTGAACTTTGCTGTGTTTCCTGGCCGATGGCGAATCAACTGCTGTCCTGAGGGCGAAGATTGACTCTGTATGCTGACCCATTACGGAGGGTAACTATATGATGATGAAATTGTGATTGTCTATTTGCCTTTCCTTTCTAGGTACCAACTTCTTCTTTTGACAGAGACCATAGATAGATGTTTTTTAAATTTCTGTTGTCAAAATTGTTTTGCATGAAGCCCAACATGCCAATGCTAATTCGAGGTTAGTTAAGGGGTTCATTAAACGGACGCAAATAGACAAATGACTGAATCTATGCTTTGTTGAATAATGCGCCAATGATACTCTGCTAAAGTTAATCCATGTTGACGTTGTGCTGTGTTCTAATATTCATAATCTTTGCTTTGATTAAATCTTTTTTGAGTTGCCATATTATGACAATGTTGATGTGCTACTTGGTTTTGAGACTAATAAACTTGCTAGTAGAGTGTAATCAATAGGGGATAAACATCATAAACTTGCTAATATCTGGCGTGGTTATTCATGACTGAAAGGTCATGGTGGTGTTCGAGTCTTATTAATGTCATTGATTAATTTGATTGAATTGCTACTGTGATTATTGATGAGGTTATTGGTTATTAATTGACATGTTGACTAGTTATCTCGTCTTAAGGAGACTTCAATCAGGGTCAAAAGATTCATCGGCCTAAAACGAGTCCCAGAGTGAATAAATTATCTAGATTGGGACGCGTTAGCACCTGCACCAGGACACTGTACTCTGAAGGACTGCACCAGCTTCCCACTTGGGCTCCACCACAAGAAGGAGTTTGCCTGGCTTCAACTGGTTCATGGAGGGACTTCCTGTTTGCAACAGGTAGAAAATAGCTAACCAGAGTCCCCTGCATCAAATCCTGCAAGCAGAGCCCATCTGACCAGTGTCCAGCGCCATTTGAAGATTCTGACCAGGTGCATTCTGGGAATTGTAGTCCCAACTCCCAAGGAGCAACTCAGGGCATCTGGAACCTTGGATCAAGTTGTGGACACTTGAAGGACCCAAAAAGGACATCTGGAAGAACATCCAAAGTTTGGAACATTTGGAGCAACTCCACAAGTTGAGAGGTGCATTGTGGGAGTTGTACTCCCAGACCCCAAGAGGCAAACCAGAGCCTATAAACCCTTGGCTGGTGCAGTGGACCTCTTTCCTGAATCAAGAAACATTTCTGAAAGTAAGTATGACAGTGTTACTTAGTGGGTGGCCTGAACTCTGGACTTTGTTCCATTCCAGTGTCATCTTTTTCAACCCTTTAAGCGCTAGTTGCTTCATGCGCTAGAAAACAGTAGTTCTTTAGAAAATCATACCTTTGGTTCCCCTTATCCAATTTTGATCATTTTGGTGTAATTTTAAAGAAAAATATATAATCTATTTTTGTAAATAGGTGTTGGACTTTTATTGTGTTTTGTGTTTTACTTAATCAGTGTTTTGTGATTTTTAAATGCTTTACACATATGTCTCCTAAGTTAAGCCTTAGTTGCTCGTTGCCAAGCTACCAAGGGTTGAGCTAGGTTTAATTTATTGAGACCTAACTGGACCTAAATGGAGGTGAGTGCCTCAATTTCCCAGGAGCCAATCATGCACGTGTGTCTGTGCAATATGCAGGATGCGTAGTGAGCATTTGAACACTGGAGAGATTATTTAAAAGCCCCTTGTACCACCATATCATTACTATTTTTACACTCTGGTGGCGCGAGCAGTCCCCTACACTATGCATTAATGTATGCAAGTGGGGCGTTCCAAAGCAGGGAGGCCCCCGAAAAAATGGTGCAGTGAAATTTATAATATTTTACTGTGCCATTTTTTCGGTCATTTTTAATGCAACCTCATAGAAGGCATTAAAATGATCCACCTATTTTAATCAATGGGCATCCCTGTGCTTTGCTGCATTAGTGTCAAACTTTTTTTACGCTAGTGCAGCAAAGCGCCACATTAGCGTCAAAAAATTGATATTGTCTTAATGAGTGCTAGGGTGCACCATATTGTAAATGCGGCGCAACTATGATGTCTTTAGGTGGGGCAAGGGCGACACAAGAAAAGTGTTGCATTGGGACCAATTAACCACTTTCTTGTAAATATGCCCATAAGTATGCTATACTCAGTCATACTGCAGAGCCTTTTCCTCAGGGATGCAAGTGAGAGTGACTATTGATCCTAGTAACACACATAGAGTATCATGCCACAAGTACAATTTGGCGCTGAAATTCCAGTTAATCTGTCTGGGTGTAATGTTTTTGACAATTTCTCCTGACACCAGTTTGACTATATTATTTTCATATCTACAGCTATACATATATGAGGTCCTTGACAAGTGTGGTGTGAGTCACAAATGTTTGATACTGCTCCCACAGCGTGTCTTTGAATGAAAAGTGTAATGCCCTACCAGTAAAGTAACTGGTAGGGCATGTTGGTGAGACACACCCATGATGTAGAGGGGTCTCCCGAGTGTATTACCTACTTTGCGGTTCTGGTCCCACGCAGCACATGGGCCCACATCAATAAATATTGGAGCCGGCAGGTGGGGTTGAAGAAGACCACCTGCTCCACAGCCAAATAACAGAGCCCTCTCCTGTCTCTAGCGTACCTTCGTTCTAGGCCTCTGTCCCCTGCCTATTGTGGCTCCTCCACAGCCAGTTGGCACTCCAACATCTCATAAACAGCTCAATAACAAACAGCTCAATAAGGTGATTACAGATTGGTGGCTTTTAACAGCATACTCTACTATCAAGTAAAGAGCTTGCTTATTGTCTAAAGTGTGTTTGCTTTAGACAGTTTTTCTATGATCAATTTTAACTTAAAAGTGGATTGCCTCAACATGATCTGTGATGTGGTGCTTGAATCACATTGTTTTTTTAGTTTTTTTTTTTATGTCAGCAACGGTACAAAGTGCTTAGTATAGCTGAATTTATTTTTCTTTATGCTTCTTTTCTGCTTGTTTTATCAATATGGAAAAAAAGATTGACCTGAATGTAATTGTGATTATTCTTATTATTTTTTTGTCAGTAAACCATTGTGATCCTGATGAAGGACCCACTGACCAAAATGTATTGACTTTGAGATGCTTGTGAGATGAGTATACATGATGATCCCACAAGATAGTGCTGTAAACGTTTTTAAACCACTGCTTGATAGTTGTTATTAATTAAAGAATAATTAATTTCCAATAACATATCATCTGAATCTTGAACTAAGAGTTTGAAGTTGGTTTATGCACATGGATCAGTGAATCTAAGGTACTTTTTCCCTCTTGACAAATAGCAAGCTGTATAATTGGAGGCATATTTACGAGAGGCAAGAGCCTCCGGAGCTTCACTTTTTTTGATGCTCCGGTGGTGCAGGCCTCTTAACCATATCTATGAGGCTACGCAAAGCGACTTCACATAGCTTTTCATGGCCTCATAGGTATGGATAAGGCAAAGCAGCACATTGCTGCTTTGCCTTACTCTGTACCAGGAGGCCATTCCATGGGTGATGCAGTGGGTTTTCCCGCAACACCCATGGATTTTGCCACTACTCCGGATTAACTTAATGACCTAAACCTGGGTCAATGCCAAAACCTTACACCTCCCCAGGGGTGGTGTAACTAGGAGAAATATTTTTATTTCTCCTTGTTTTTCAACTTTCCAAGTGTGCTGCATTCTGCATCACACATAGAAAGAGGAAAACGCCTCTGGGGATTGGTTTTGTGCAGTAAGGTGCCCCTTCTGGCAGAAAAATAATATTACATGCAACGCAGACACCCTTGCACCACGGGGCAAAGTTGCATGCATTGGAGCTAGGCAGCAAATTGTGCACCGGCACAGGGCGAAAGGACAGGAATACACCGTATTTCATAAATATGGTGCCTTCCTGACCTTTTACATTGGCTAGGGCAGTGCCGCAAGAAGACTTGAGGCGCTGCCCTAATCCAATTGCCCATAAATATAGGCCTTTGAGTGTACACCCAGGGTAGTGCGGATACCTTAGAAGCAAGCTAAAGAGGATCAAACAAGGATCTAATTTAGTATTTTAACAGGAAGAGTGCAGCGTCGATATTATAATTTGATCTTATTCATCAAAATAATTGTTGAGTCTCTTTGAATTACTGGAGTAACTATTTTGGCGTGAATTTAGGAACCTGTACTATAATCATTGTAAAGAAAGTAGTAACTTTTTTATATCGCTACATAATTGGCAAACATTTCACATGTCATATAAGAAAACGGGTGCATTTATTAGAAATATATATATTTCACCCAGGCCTGCTCGCAACACAACCTTTAGTTGTAACTGTTCACGGCTTGGAGAAATGATGTGTCCACATTGACATGTAATAAAATAAATATATAAATGTGTGCATAGTTGAAATAAGTTGGGCCTGTGAATGTCTAATAGAAATTCAGGCTTAAAAACGTGAAATGATCCCAATATTCTTCATATGCAAAGTCGTAACAGACGGTTGGCTCACAAACTATTTGTGTTGGACATCTAGATTTTTTTCTTGCAGACAGAAACAAGAGTAGCACGTGAGCAAAAAAGTTATCCGCGTCCAATGATGTGTCCGCAGTCAGACCTGGAATAAAACATAACAGCAAGATCAGTAATATTCAAAACCAACTTGGAAAAGAAAATCAAAGGAAAACTTGCAGTCATATGTAAAAGAGTGTCTTCCAAAATGATTAAATATTATCATATCTCAGCAATTAAACATGCCTTGTTTTTCAGACTTTGAGGAGTATCCGTTTGCCTGCACATCTCCAAAAGGGAAGAGGAAGCGTGCTCATTTGCATTGGCTTCCAAAATTATCATGCAGTAATGATCATAGTACCTTTGAAAGCTCTCTAAGAGAGTGTCGTGATATACATAGACCAATATTTGTGGTGTTGAAATGGCAAATTAAGGTTAGACCACTAAGCAATCACACTTTATATAAATGATATATGATTTTTTAAATCCCTATTGCAACATCACATAAATCGTTTGACAAAACTGATACTCCAGCAGCAAATGTGTTTATCAATTTAGTACAAGCATAATGCTACCATGTAAAATACTTTGTCTTGGTTTACCTAGTGATGCTATTTACCAAATTCTAAAAATAGGAGATGGTGCAGAAAGATAAAGTTTAACGTTTTAGGGAATGAGAGTATGATAAAACAAAATAACCCTTACTGACGGAGAAAAATGTGTTTTTTAAAGCGGAGGCCAGGATATAAAATCTACCACTGCAGACTACAAGCATAAACACACATTAAATTAATGTGTAATACATTGTTATAATGTGAGTGGGAAAGGTCGGCCCACAGAATTAGAATTTCTCTGACGGAAAGAAAAACATTTACCTAAAAGTTTCTGTTGTATTTGTAGGAATTCCACCTGAAAGGATTGGAGCGCCTTAGGTGAGCACCAGTTACTTTATACAAACACATTCATTGAGGGTAGGCAGAGGGAGATTAAGGGCCTCATTATGACCCTGCCGGCCAGCGGTAAGCTGGCAGTAACACCGCCAACAGGCTGGCGGTGTTCCACCAGCTATTATGACTGTGGTGCAATAGCCACGGCCATACCTCCAGCCCCTCCAACATACCGCCAGGCTTCCACCTGGCCATCATAATCCCCAGGGGATCATGAGTCCCCGACCGCCAGCCTGGCCACAGCAGTAAACACCACCATGGAAAGGCTGGTGGTAAGGGCGACTCGAAGTGGCCCTGGGGGCCCCTGCACTGCCCATGCACTTGGCATGGGCAGTGCAGGGGCCCCCAGGCACAGCCACATCGCGCATTTCAACGCCCGAATTCCACTACACATCAGCATTGCCGCCGGCTTTATTATGAGCCGGCTGCAATGTTGATGTGACTTTTCCACTGGGCCAGTGGATGGTAACAATGTTACCATCCGCTGGCCCAGCGGAAAAGTCAAAATAGGGAGCCAGATATACCACCAGCACTGGTGGTATACTGGCACCCACAGCTACGGAAGCCTTTAACAAAGACCGCCAAAATTATAATGAGGGCCTAAGTGATTAATCCAAACCCCCAGATATTAAACAGAAGCTGTGAGTCGAACTTGCTTTTGCAGCTCCAAAATCAGTAGCTCTGGCTGTTGCGTCACTCACGCCTGTACTCATAAGGGGAGTTGCTCGAAGACTTACAAATACTAAGGTGGAAAATGTAAGATGGATATTTAACCTATTTATTCTACATAGATTATCACTATGCTTACTCTTAATAAAGAAGACAAACATCGGTGTTAGGCCAACAAAAACAATGAACGTCCCACTACCAAATATTTTTACTCCATCGGAACCAGGAATATTGGAAAACTCATAATGTAACCAATACACGGCATTTAGCTAGTCTAATAAAATGCATTTCATAATTAAGCAGTCTATCGAAGAGTGTTTAAACAAAGTGTTACTGGGGCCCTACCATCCTTGCTCGAAAGGCATGATTAAAACATAGATGAAAAAGGAAATTGAAAATTGACTTATAAACAAAGCAAATAATCTAACGCTGAATACTTTTTTTTCGAAAAGAGAGGGGAAGTAACAAATGCAGAAGTGAAAGGAATACTTCTGAGAGTCCTGATGGTGAAACCGATGCGAATATTATTGTCTCATTACTTACAAGTAATCTGCCTTACTCCTGGTCCGGTTGTCCTTGTTCCGTCATCATTAATGAGGGGTATTCACCTCATGAGACAGAAAAAAGGACAAGAAGAATGTGCTAATTATTAATTATCATGAATGAATATTTGGCTTGCACTGAAAAGAAAGTGCAGATCATCTCATAGACCCATGACTTTTAAAGGGAACCCACATTTGCCCTCATATCTCTGTATATTCAGAATGCCCTTCTCTGTATGGCAATACTGTATGTGTAAGGGGTACTTTGCTGATGATGATTACTTTTGGGACATTTTATTTCTTAATGCAGGGAACCGGATTGTTAGGCTTTATACTGTGAGGCTGCAGTCTTGATTTGAGCTATGGCTAAGCTAACACAAAGCTATAAGGTACTAAGGGCCATATTTATACTTTTTGACGCAAAATTGCTCTAACGCAATTTTGCGTCAAAAAAATTTGCGCCGTCTAACACCATTTGGATGCGCCATGCGGGCGTCAAATTTATACTTTGACATACGGCGGCGCAACCAACAGGTGGGAGTCATTATTTCGGGACGCAGACAGCGTCGGTCTGTCGTAAAGGAAACCAACGTAAATGCGACGCACATCACTGTGGGTCGATTTACGACAGCGCAATCGTGAAAACGCCGTTTTTTTCACGCAATTGCGTCACATTTTTGCGCGAAAACTGCCCTTTCAGGAGAGGAGACCCAAAATGGATCCTAGATGCCCCAACAGACCCCAGGAGGATGAGAGCAGACCAGGAACCAGCCAGGAGGAAGCATACAGGAACCAGGACATTTAAAAAAAAAAAAGAAAGTGTCGCTTAAGTGCAGAGGAGCAGGAAATCCTGGTGAAAGAGGTGACGGAACACCAGCACCAACTTTTCATCACCTCCAAATTGCCACTCAGTAGGAGAGAGGCCATCTGGAAACAAATTGTGGACAAGATTAACAGTGTGGCTGAAGAACGCGGACAGTCACTGAGTGTAAGAAAAGCTGGCATGACTGCAAACGTAGGACCAAAGAGAAAATGGCCAGGAACAGGAAGGCAGCAATGCAGACTGGAGGGGGGAGTCCAGCACAACAGGAGGCCCTGGACCACATGGAGGAGATGGCCGCAGCCTTCATCCCGGAGGAGATCGTCACAGGGATTCAAGGACTGGACAGCGCAGACTACCACGACACTACGCACATGCAGGGTAAGTCGCATGGGGAATCATGATACAATAATGGGGACTGTAAGCAGGGGGGGATACCTACTACACAATGCATGTAAGTCAGCACATATATGAAGTGGCATGGGGAAAGGGGCACGGCAGGGGGGCATGCCCAGTACTGACCGAAGCTGGGGCACGACAAAAAACAGCAACAACAACAGTCCCACGGGGACATCCTGTAATTACAACAAGAGAGCCAAGGGAAAGCAGTGACAGGTGGTAAGGACACTACCTCAAATCCACATCCAGGCACTTGTATTGCAAAATCTATTCTACATCAACTAGGTCCCTATCTGTAATGCAGTAGCAAATACAACAACTGTAACTTAACTGCAAACACAGTTGACAATAACACCTCTCATCTCTATGCAGCTATAGTACCAAATGGCAGAAACCCCACCCTGGAACATACATACCTAAATTAGGGGGTGAGGGTGACATCTGCAATTACTCCTAGAAATAAGACAAAGGTACCAGTACACTCAAATGCCGAATGTCCATAACTGACACATACATAAGCCTAAGTAAACAGCAATAGGAGCCACACAGCACTAACGATACACACATGCTGCATACGTCAGGGTCCCTCACGTGCCTGGCTAACAAGGCTACATCACTAATGTCATACTGCTCAGACAACAACATTGAGGAGGGGACACAGGCAACTGGTCACTGAAACACACCTGCAAAGTCGGACAAACAAATAGGACCTTCATACGATAAACAGGCCAATCCAATTCAAAACACATCACCCAACATCATCTCAAAACATCAAGAATGTTTACATCCATACCACATCCTAACATTGACATGCATAGGTAATGCCACGTTACATGTACAGATCATGCAATGTGAATAAAAAGTGTATGGGGCAGGGCCTGAGAGGCAAGTGTGCTGGCAGGGCAGTCACAACACCCACAGTCAGTCAAAGTGTAGTGTGGCAAGTGAAACGTATACTTTGCACATTAGCCTCAGGCTGGAGGCCTTTGTGCATCTTACCCTGAATGTACTTATACTCATTTGCTCACATCTAAGTGCCTCAGAGCAATTTGCACTAAATGATTCTCATTGCCCTTCCTATCAGTTAATGTAGCAAATAGTCAGTCCTAAGGTGTTGTCAATTAGTCAAATTACACTGTTTTGCCTACTTCTGCACTGGAGTTTGCCAGAACATATTCACTCTGTGCCCCAGTCAAGGATATCGTCTGGTACGTTGCTGATAGATGTGGTAGGGGTCAAGGTTTGGCATTCCTGCGTAGGGAAACTTTGTCATCACCATGACATATGTCTTTTACATTCACTCCCTTGTCCCAAGACACGCATGGGGGAGTTTCCAAACAGAAAATAACAACTAGATGCTGCCTGCCTTGCTGCTGATGCACAACCAGATCCTAGCCCATTCCTCTGATATGAGGGATGATGTCTCCCCTGTGATTCAGACAGGCAAGCTCCAAACTTAACATGCTGTGCTATACATAGAACAAGCAGAGGGAGAGTAGAAACTGTTAGGCACCATGATAGCTGTGTACTAATGTATTACTCTCCTGCGGACTATTTCAATTCTAACAGTGTGTATTGTTTGTGTAATTGGGGCTCACACCTAAATTCCTACAAGTCAGTTGTACAATGAAACTTCATATCAAACTAATACTGTCTTTGTCATTTGTGTATGGGAACATACCGGAAAAGATAGAAATGTGTAGGACCTGAGTGACCACCACTTCCCTGAGAAGTTCCAAAGATGTCATGCGCTCGGATGTCTAAACATTCCTTTGATGTGGGAGACCAGAGGCACTGCTAGTTAGTCTTAGCTAAATTGAATATCTGGGTGACAGAGTTATTTACAAGTGGGTCAAACTTAGTCCCCCACACCATTAGCTATCCTGCTGCCTAGAAAGCCAAGAATCACATGTTGGATAATGAGAGCCCACCCTACAAAATGTCCCTCCATAACAATAGTGAAACACCGAGTGAGGAGTAGGAGAAAAAAACGCCTATTCCTAAATAATTACAAAGCAACACCTAGAGGCGACCTGGCAGACATGTCTGAAAGATCCATATCAAACATGTGACACACAGGTGGGCCATAGGCCTACAACAATGCCCTATGACGGACAGCAGATACCTAGACAAACACAGAGTACAATGTTAAGGCATCCAAAGGCTTGTATCTTACTGCAAAATTGTCACAACACAGACACACTAATTGTACCCCGTTTCATTGCAGAGGAACACGGATCTCCTGCTGATCTGCCTGTCCATGAGTTCCCTGATGACATGGATGACGAGACCATCAACCTCCCACAAGAGACCATTGACATGGTCCTTGAAAGCCTCCAAACCCCACCTTCAGTCACAAGGAGGAGCACAGAAGAAGCAGCCACCACAGTAGAACCACCCGCCACCCCAATTGTAAGACCTGCCAGCTCCAACACAGCTGAGGACTCTGACGACACTGGCACCAGCTTCGAAAGAACTGTCGTTGGGGTCCAGCGGGAGCTGGCCAAGGAGGTGCGGGTGGGGATGCAAAATATGGCAGCCAGCCTTGAGGGGGTGCGTTCGTGCATGTTGTCAACTGCTGATCAGGCAGCTGCAATGCAAGCCAGAAATTTTCTCTTGGAGGACATTTCAAAAACACTGAAGGAAATTGGCACAGCTGTCATCCAGTTGACACAACAACTCAAACTGCAAGCCACTCAACGTGTGCACGAATGCAACATAGAACCCCTCAGGGCCGACCTGGCTGCCTACCATCGGGATGTGGCTGCCATTCTGAAAAACCAGCAGGCCCTCCTTGCTGCAGTACTGCCCTTCCTTACTCAACAGGGATCAGCCCCCGGGATGTCTGCCTCCATGTCTTCTAACACTGAGGTGTGTGTTGCCCCTTCACAACCAACAACAACAAGGACACACCAGGCAACACACACATCAGAAGAAGAAGACATGGAACAGATAACATTCACACGCAAGAGTACCCAGAAGCCCTAGTCCCTGCACCATGCCCTACTCTGACCAAGGTCCTACGTTTTGACACATGCCAGTCTCACTACAACTAACCTCAATGACTGTTCGGCAATCCACTGTCTGACTTGTCCACCTTGCCAGTGAATGTTTCTCTCCTACCATTTGGCATTTCATGTTCCTCTGCACTGTCTGTGACATCACCCCAGCATGTCAGGAGCATCATCCACACCCCTTCTGTAGGATCACCATGTAATAAAGCACCAGAAAGGAGTCAGCAAACATGGTGAATGGACATTTTGCACAACACCACTTATAAATAAATATCACTTGCACACCTATTGTGTCTCTGTGTCATTTCAAAATTCAACGGTGCAGTAGATAACTCCAAAGTGGCTGTGTGGAAACCATGTCGATGCTCTATACTACTGTCCTGATTTCATGTATACTGAATCATCTGTGCAGTTGCCAGGATTGCATCATAGCTTTACTATACTGAGGAAAATAACTGATGAAGGGACTAAGCACACACAATCATGCTGTGTTGGACAGAATGATGCACCATCTATAGCTATTCTACACAACTAATGGTGGCTGAGAAATGTAGGCACCATGCAATACTAAAATTTGAAATTATGCTGTAGAATGAAAGGAATGATAAACAAATTACACTGCATCAATCACCCTTACGGCGTATACTTCCATGAAGGAAAGTCATGCTGAATCAGTACACACATGATGTAGGTCAGCAATGATAGCAACAAGACAAGAGTGTGAACAAATCATCATCTATAAAGCTCTCCCTGAACTTCACAATGCTGTCCGACCTATCTATTTACCTACAATAACAAGTCTGGAAGCACTCTTTGTGAAGTAGGATACATACCAACCCCAAACCTTGATGATCAATGCACACTACCAATGGTGGCTCTCCAACATGGTGGATACTTACCAAGTTAGCACACGGGTAGCTGGCATGTTAAACCTCATAAGCCTGGGGATAGGGAGCATGGAACACAAATGTCATACTTAACATTTCTGCTACACTGATGTCAAGGCCATGAAAAGGTAGCACCTAACGCATCAGGTAAAGGATTAACAAATTTTTTATTTAAAAGTAGTAATAAAAGAGGCAACTAAGGGAAAGGTAAACCTACACTAATCTAACCTGACTACTACTAACCCACAACTGTCCCTAACTAACCTAAGCTAAACTTACTCTACACATGTAACGCAACAATCTAAACATCAACCCCCCACCCACCATTAAGAGACAAGACACATGCAGGACAACACTTACTAACCTACACACATACTATACTATCCTAAACAAACATATATATATATATATTTTTTTTTTATTAAACAGCAATCCCAACATTGCCCCCCACGCACCCACCCACACAAAATTATTAGATAGAAAGTATAAGGACCCCCCACCCTCTTACCTAACACTAACTAAGCTAATTACTTATACTTATCCTATAACTAACCCCCCAAACCCAACTAACAGTATGAAAAGAGGAAAGAGGGGAGAGGGGAGGGGTAAAAGTTCAGGAGGGCAAAATAACTAAAGATTTGCCCTCCGAAGTGTGCGCAGGATGGAGCGCACCTTCTTTTTAACCTCCGCCATGTCCTCCGTCAGGTTGTCCACCTTTCGAATTAACCTGTCCAGTTTCCTAGACAATGCCTGGAAGGCTGCAGGGTCAATTGGAGGGTCACTGCTGGTCTGCGTGCCGGTGGAGGTGGAGGTTGTCGCTGGAGTGGAGTGGCCACGGGACAGCCCTGCTCCCAACACACGGCTGGGTCCAGGTCTTGAGGAAGATGGCTGGTCCGTCGCTGGGTCCCCTTGGGCAGACCTGGTGGTTGTAGGTGGCACCGTTGGTGGAGCCTGTGGTGTGGCATACCACGCCCCGGAGGCCCGATCGGAATTGTATCTGCGGGCCATCCTCCGATACCCACACTGCACCTGCAGGATGTGCCTGTACCTCATTGCCCTGCGCTCAAAATGGTTGCGCTCTGCGGCACTCAGGTTTGCAGCTGTGAAGAGAAAAGGGAAATATTGAGCATTGAATTTACAGTGGGTTGAATCCCACAATGGCTCATTTGTCCATTACTAGAAATATATTGTATGCAGCAATTGTTACAACATAGTTCACGGAAATGCTCAGAGGAAGTACATGTGAATCATGCATCCCTAAGGTCATATCACACCTAGCATATCCATGTCTCTACATGATGGATGACATCACCCTAAACTACTCATCCAAATCATACCTAAGGCATTTGACGTTATGGCACCAGCTCTTCCGCATACTGACTTCAGTACATATGTCAATCTTTGTGATTACACTCACACTCCTCACTCAATAGCATTTTTAATTAGTTGTGTGCTAAGATTGAACCCCTGGCCCAGAATCATGTGTCCACACTAGGTGTCAGATGTAGGAATTTAGGAAAATCAACTAGCAAATTGCAAAGCAGAACGGTGTCTCTGACACAGTCTGCGAGTCGCTATGAGGTCCCTAAAACCCACCTCATGAACATCAATGATGTGGGTTCCAAGTTGCCCCACCTTAGCAACATGGGCACTCACAGGGATGGTGGCCTGCTGGGACCAGCAGAACTCCATAGACGTGACTGTTTTTAAATTAAGCAAGTTATTTCTCCCCAAGTGTAGGCCGTTTACCGGAAAGAAAAATGAGCTGCAATTATTTTTAAATCACAACAATTGTAATTGGAAATTTTCACGGTAATTATTAGTCCCTTAGACCACTGGCTTTTTTGCGCAGGATTTTTTTAGTCCACTCACAAAGGCTGAAGCTTTACAATGAGGACCCCTTCCAGTCAGCAAGGTGGTTACCATCCACTTCAAGTGGATGATAACAGCTACTCACTTTGCAACCACGTACTCGGTTGCAAATGGGATTGCTTACCACTGTGATTTGCAAGTAGGTCTGGTAAAACCCTTCATTATATCAATTTTGAAAAGCATTTTACTCATATGTACATGACCACCAAATACATTTTGGATTAGGAAACAGACGTTTGCAAATCCCACACATATATTTATGCCATTTGCAACGTGTAGACATTTTTCTCACTCTGGCCCAAGGTACTAACTCAAGTCACAAAAGGTGTTAAGTACGTGTAACATACTGGTTGCTACAGTCCTAGGTACCCGGTTTCACAGTAACATCCCAGTCTTTGTGGGTGGTGTGGGAAGAACAACCAACAATCCCATGTTCAATGCACACCCAGGAGTGTACAGAAAGTTCAACAATTATGTGCCTTCACACACAACACCTATGAAGGGCTAGCAACACGTTGTAGTCAGCCCAACCTTGTCACATCCCAGGTCCACACATGTCAAAATGTTATGACTTAGCCCAACATAACATACTATTAGTGAGGCATGTTTAACAACACACACAGGGGAGGTAGTAAACCCATTCACATGATTCAACTGAACACCTAGGGCATTGCACTCAAGTCACACACACTTCGAGTTCACCTTGTGGAAGTACATGCCCACGGAAGATCCAACCTACAGTGTACACAGTCCATCCTCAACTAGGAAGAAGCACTTGTCATCAATGCCATGTGCCTAAGCTATCTGGGAGACTGTCAGTCTGATATGCAGACTCAGTTCATGGCAAGTCCCTGACCAAGTCTAACATTGACCAGTCTATTCCAAATTAGTCATACCATTCCCAATTGCCGCCATAATTGAATGGGCTACAGCCCCTCAATCTGAGAGATGACTACGTATTGCTTTGCAGAAACATTATTCAAATTTGATATCACACTAAAAGAACAAAGCCAATGAACGGCCAGCACATCAAATCATGAATTCTCTTGAACACACAGTAATCCATCATGCGTCATTACCAAACAATGTAAATAGCACTCAGGCGACACTCACTGTAGGTATCGGGGTCGTCAAAATGGGCCACCTCTCCCACGGTGTACGGGGCTGGTCCACCTATAAAGCATGAAACAAAGATTATACTCAGACTGGGTGAACGGACAAAAGATTTCTGTTACAATGACACTGTGTGAAAATGACATGGTAATGATAGACTTTCACACATGCTCATCCTGCATGGATCACTTTGTATTCAACATTAACATTGGATGAGTCTCCTGCTCCAGTGTCACACCCTACTACACTCATTCAGTGGTCAGGACAGTCATGTGTCGTTCAAGTTAATCCTCCATTAGTATGCCCCAACAATAATGTTATCCATACATCTCAGCATGTGCATCCCCGAGAGACATTCCAAAACTGGTTCCATGAGGACTGCATGACCACTCACAATTAAACAGGCTATTTGGACAGGGTCAACAGACAGCAAACAGACACACATGTGACATATGTGTGAACAACATGACTAACTTCATGTGACGTGACGGCAACACACATGTATAGCATCATCATGTGTTTCCAATTTTCTGTCTAGCTATGGCGTCTGCATATGTAGGTATGTTGTTTCTACATGACGTACTCACTGGCCATTATGACCAGTGGAGTACAAATAGAGCCGTTCACGTGTTGCTTTTCTGACACAAATGCAACACTACATTACATGCAGCTACAGGCATCTGGTATGTGTTGCAAAAATGATCCATCGGACTGGTAGCATAGGTCTTCATACACATTCTGCAACAAATACACATTAGGACACATATGTATACCTTTGTAGCGCAGCATTTGAAACATTTTGGGACGCAGAGAGGGGGCGACTTAGCATAATACAAATAGATGTTGAATTTATAAAGCTGTCATTGCGTGTACATGTGTTGCAAGAATGGGGATTAATGTGTATAACCATGGGCCTAGGTTTCCCTGGCATTACACACACTCAGCTACTTATTTTGCAGATTCGCTAACAATCATCACATGTTCACACACCGATTTCTGTCATTCCCATGTAATTGTTTTTTACTCACCAACATGGCCACCAATCCGGAGTCCCAGGTGGTCCAGCAGGTCCTGTTCCCTGGTGATCAGATCTGCCCAGCGGTGCTTGAGTTGGTGTACATTCCTGAGACTCCCATAGACCCGGACCAGGTGATGGCGCACCTTCTCCCACCGGATTTTCCTGGCCTCCGTGTGATACCCGTGTATCACACGGCCCCCAGCTTCCAGCATTAGTGGGAGGAAATGGCTTACGAGCCATATGAACCCCCCCAATTCGTCTTCCCCCATCCTGGACAGGCCTACCTGACATATTGAGATGGATAAGAATGTACCAACAAAATATAAAATATAAAGGGGGAAATGGGGAAAGGTAGAGGTGTGAAAGAAAAAGGAGAAGTAGAAAAATAGCCCAACTAACCCCCCAAACTATGCTACCCACAACAGACTCCCACAGACAATACAAACTATCACAGGTATAGACAAAATAACACTAAACAGACTGAGACAATGTGATACAACAATAATAGATTGACACTAAGACAAAATACAAGGCACACAGGACACAAAAGCAGTAAAACACAGGACAACACCTTTCACACAACCACACAGTCTAGAGAAATCTGAGACTGCAAAGTGAAAGTGAAAGTTACCTCCCAGTACAGATTTTGTAAACAGGATATCCTATTACATCACTTCCTGCATAAAATGGCCGTCGTTTTAATTTTCCCGTTATGCGTCATATTTTCACGCATACACAGTTGTGCGTCAATTTTTTATGACGCATTACAGTGCACATGATGCGGAGTGAAAAAATATGATATGAATATTAATAATTAATACTGTACATGAAATGACCAACATATTGTCCATGTAGCGTCAATTTCACCACGCATACATCATGGGCATCGTTTTTTTTACACGTACAGTGGTGCACATGATGCGGAGTGAAAAAATATGATATGAATATTAATAATTAATACTGTACATGAAATGACCAACATATTGTCCATGTAGCGTCAATTTCACCACGCATACATCATGGGCGTCGTTTTTTTTACACGTACAGTGGTGCACATGATGCGGAGTGAAAAAATATGATATGAATATTAATAATTAATACTGTACATGAAATGACCAACATATTGTCCATGTAGCGTCAATTTCACCACGCATACATCATGGGCGTCGTTTTTTTTACACGTACAGTGGTGCACATGATGCGGAGTGAAAAAATATGATATGAATATTAATAATTAATACTGTACATGAAATGACCAACATATTGACCATGTAGCGTCAATTTCACCACGCATACATCATGGGTGTCGTTTTTTTTACACGTACAGTGGTGCACATGATGCGGAGTGAAAAAATAGGATATGAATATTAATAATTAATACTGTACATGAAATGACCAACATATTGTCCATGTAGCGTCAATTTCACCACGCATACATCATGGGCGTGTTTTTTTTTACACGTACAGTAGTGCACATGATGCAGAGTCAAAAATATTGTGGATGTAAATAATATTTTGAAGGCGAAATATCAAGACACTTTTGGATACATTTGTATCTGACTCTGCATTGTGTGCACTCATGTATGTGAACAAATTATGACGGCCATGCTGTATGCGTAGAATATGGAGCAAATTTATCCAAATGTCTTCATGTGTTTAGCTTTGGAAAGGTGATTTGTCATGGTCAAACGGTGCGATGTGAGACACATTTGTGTTTGTATATGACAAATGTCCGTACTTTTATGTATAGACGGCCTTCACACTGTGATGTTTGGGATACGTTAACTAATGTATTCACCATATTTGACAACATATTTGGTGTAATTGCTGATGGCTATTTTGAAATGATGTTTTTGATACCATTATGTATTCCGTCTCCAAAATGTGCCCACCTTTATGATGGGGATGCTTTTATCTGTAGTCCTAACAGGGAGTGGGAGAGTCACTTTCAGTTTTTATGGGGCTGACCATGTCCCATTATGATTTTGTGTTTCATATTTGTGTAGGACTTGTGACATGGAGGCCACACATGTGCCTTATGCATGTGTTTAGTTCACAAGTACATGATTCTTGTATGTTTTGGGGGTGGTAGAGGTGGACTTAGGCCCCCAGCACCCTAGGATTTGACCATCCAGAATAGCTACTGTATCCATGGAGTATTTTTATCATATCATGGCAAACCTGCAGCAGCGTGCTAATGTAAGGCCATATGGTATGAATGACTGTTGACCATTCATTCATCTCATTAGCCCATTTGACGTTTGCAGTAATGATGATTTGGAGCTAAGTTGCAGACCATTTTCATATGACTAAGTTTGCAAGACTCTCAGCGTTCACGATGTGATAATGCGAAGAATTTTTTGCTTGCCTGTGTCCCTTTCTGCATAAACTGGTTTAGTGTCATGTTACAATCTTCCTGCTAGGTTCAAACTGGGACACAACTGTGATGGTCTACTTTCAAATATTAGGTTGGTTGTATGACATATGTGTACATGTGTGTGGGAATGTGGATCCAGTATGACCTGTCTGTGTGTATGTTGTCACTGTAACTTCAAGGTCTCCTCCTGAGTTAGTGGCAGCTGATGTTGTTGCAATTGTGTATTGCTCACATCATACACTTGAGAGAAGCCATTGATGACATGTTCACGTACACATGGATGGTCCCACCCTGTCTCTGAACACGTGTGATGTGACTTTCAAATGATCTCCAATTTTGGGCTGGATGAGAGACTGTTTCAGTTGTTTGGATCCGGCATGTGTAATTGTCACATTTGTACTCTTGTTGGGCTCTGTGTATGGTAATGTAACATGTCACATCCTACCCTCTGTGCATACAGTTGTGATGTTTATTTTTGGTGTGATGAATTTTAATGGCATTCTTGATCAATGAGACGACATTCATCTTCAGCTATTTCAAACTAAAGGTGGTCAGAAATGAATAGGCCAAAGCATGATGTGGTGTTTGTTATCTGTGTTTATTTACAAGTGTGGAATACAAGTGATTATAATAACTTAAGTAAAAAAATTGTTCACAAGCTGTTGGCGCCTACGCACTCCTGCTGCCGTGTTAGGTTGTTCCCCCTCATGTTGCAGGCCAGCATCCTCCTCATCATCATCCTCAGCCATGTCTGGGTCCGGTTCAAGGAGGGGAATGTTGCTTTTTACACAAATATTGTGTAATATGGCACAAGTGAGTATGATCTTGCAGACCATCTCTGGGGAGTATAGTAGGCTTCCGCCAGTGATGTCAAGGCAGCGGAACCTTGACTTTAGGATCCCAAAGGTCCTCTCCACAATGCTGCGTGTCCTCTTGTGGGCGTCATTGTATGCCCGCTCAGCAGCAGTATTTGGGTTCCCATATGGTGTCATTAGCCAAGGCTGGATGCCATACCCCTTATCAGCTGTAAGAGAAACACAGAATGGTATCAATTAGATGTAGGAGGCACTGTTGTACGTATCTTTGATGGCAGTAGTTGTGTTGTGTTGTCTGTGACTATTTTGTGTACTAATGTGACAACCTATGGTTGTTGGTGGAAACTTTGGCATTGTTTTTTTTCCTTGGCTGAGCAAGTGTTTGTTGTCTAACTGTTTGTCAGCAGGATGTATTGGTTTCTCAAGTACAGTGTGCCCTCCCTTGCATTGTGACTTGTGACACAGGTGTCCGTGTGTCCTCACTGGGGGTGTGATGATAGTTCCATGCAGAGTTGAAACATGAAAGGGTATTAGAAACATTCATATGAACATACCCAGGCCATCCCATCCCTTAAAAGTTATGCATTGTATTAGTGTACAGGTTATTGTGAGACATCCAATTTGCAAGGTGACATTTAGGCAACCACAGTCATGAATGTCTTCACACTAAGCTGTGGAGTAAATTCAAATGTGTGAGAGGTTCAATGGTGACTTGTGACACATGGCTAGTGATGTGAGTACCTAAATGTGTTCCTGTCTAGGTGTTGCTATTGTGGTGTATGTGTTGTTTATCCTAGAGGGTTTCTGTGCAGTGAGTATATAAGTAGATTTTTGTCCTTACCAACAAGTAGTCCATTGCCATACCGTCCATCCTGGAAGTGTTGGTTGATGGTGCAGTGACGGAAGATGAATGCGTCATGTACACTCCCAGGATATTTAGCCACAATGTTGCTGATCAGTCCTTTGTGATCGATTATGGCCTGCACGTTGATGGAATGTGTGTGCTTCCTGTTGCGGTAGAGGTGTTCAGTCGCAGCAGGTGGCACAAGACGTACGTGTGTGCAGTCGATTGCACCAAGGACGTGTGGAAAGCCACTGATGGCGTAGAACCCCTGTTTTGTTTGCTGCTGCTTCTGCACTGTGTTAGGGAAGCAGATGTGGCGGGGTGTCAGTCCAATGATGGCATCCAGTACTTTAGGCAGGAATGCGGAGAAAGATGGTTGTGAGATTCCACCAACCAGGGCACCAGTTGTCTGAAAGGAGCCACTTGCCAGCATGTGAAGTACGGCAAGCAGCTTTGTTTCTGTTGGGATAGTGCGTGGAGTCACTAAAGTGGGGGCCAATTGCTGTTCAATATTTGTCAGCAGCTGCTGAATGGCCTGCCAGTTCAACCGGTACCTCTGGATGATGTCTCGTTCCCTGAGGCCATGCAGGGTTGTTCTTGGGCGGAATATCCTGTCCTGCCTTCTGCGCTGTCTTTGGGGTCCCTGCTGTTGTGGCTGCTGTTGTTGCTGCAGGGCTCTGCGTCTACGTGCACGTTGAAGAAAAAGCACCTCCATGTCTCCCTGTTGCTGCTCTGCTGCTCTGCTGCTCTGTTGTTTGTTCTGTGTGTTCTGATTAAGTACAGGTGTGTTTGCCCCATTTTAACGCCTGCCCTGACCCAGGCGTTAAAATTTCACGATATTCGTGCTTTGTGCCATTTTTTTGCGCCGCCTGCCGCGCGGGAGTGATTTTTGCCCTGGAGCATAAATACCACGCACCGCTATGTGCGTCTGTTTTTGGACGGGAACGCCTACCCTGCATGTCATTAACGCAGGGCGGGGTGCCGCTTCCTAAAACTGGCGCACATAGCGCCATTTTCCTGGTGCGCCGGATCGGGCCTCAGGGTTTAAATATGGGGCAACGTTTGCGCTGAAAGTGCGTCAAAATGTTTGACGCACATTCGGCGCAAACGGAGTATAAATATGCCCCTAATTATTTCCTTTGCGGTCAGTTGTTTTCTGTGTGGAATTCCTGTCTCTCTCTCTTGCTGCAGTACTTTCCTTGGAGAAAAAAAGGATGTGGTACATGTACAACAACACAAAAAGATACTGCATTTAAAAAATGAATACCTTAAAATCTCAAAACAATGTATGATAAAAAAGAGGGAAAAATACAGTAATTTCGAAAACCTAGATGTAGAGATTATGAGATAATTTTTAAAAACATCGGGAATAATGGAAATACCGTGGGCTCTATTCCAGGAATTTTCATCTGGATGGGCCAAGGATACGTTTGGGTGGGCCAATGTGAGGCTATTTTTGTCAATTCGGGAGGTAGCCTAGAAGCCCCAGATTTACATCATATCTTCTTCCAAACAGGCATACAGCGCATCTAGAGAATACTTTAGTTGGAGAAAAAGGGATGTGGTACATGTACAACAACATAAAAACATATTGCATTTAAGAAATGAATATCTTAAAATCTCAAAACAATGTAAGACAAAAAGAGAAAAAAGTACAGTAATATTAAAAACCTAGATGTAGCTACCATGAGATAATTTTAAAAAACGTAGGGAATAATGGGAACATTACAGGCCCGATTCCAGGAATTTTCATATGGATGGGTCAAGAGTACGTTTGGGTGGGCCAATGTGGGCCCATTTTTGTAATTTCTGGGGGTAGCCTTCGAGCCCCAGATTTCCATCATATCTTCTTCCAAACTGGCATACAGTGCACCTGCAGAGTTATTTGAAATAATGAGCTGTTGTCTGTAATCAGCAGTCACAGCCCTTATAATTTCAAGCAGACGAGGCTTTAACACATGCACCTAGATTCCAAGCAGACTGTAATAGTCGTCCAAGGTTAAGGAGGTCCCTATTACCACACCTAAGCCTTGACATTTTGTACTTTGAAGACTGGTTACTTACTCCTTACAATTTGCCCAACACCTATTTCTTTGCATACTGTGAACTTTGTAACTGTTTATTTTCATGTCATTCTTTCGCAGTGTACCTCATTGATAAAAAAGTTTAAAAAACACAGCAACACATCTTTGAAAAAAGCAGTATTGTTGACATCTATTAGCAGTTTCAGGCCTGACAAATGTAAAACCAGTCATTACAGTCTTACAGGTTACCTTCTGGTGGTGTATTACAGAGTGCCCAGCTACAGAAGGGGCTGCAGATGCTTGTGCAGCACCTACTGTAATACTGATGCATGTATAGCTAGTGCTATACTCAGGGGATGTTCCCTCATTTGCACAGGGCGTAACCCACACACAAAAGAGGGAATCATTTTGTCTCTGAGCCCACCCATATTATGGTTGTGGGTGCAGAGGCAAACAGGCAATTAACATGAGAAACAAACGCAACATCCAGACTAACAGAATACTTGAGCATGGTTGGGTTTTGTACCAGTCTGAACTGCATGCCCCATAAAGTACATTTGATTCTCTCAGGTCATGTCATGTTATGTTGGCTTGTAAAGCACACTCTCACCCAGCAGGGTATCCTGGCACTGAGTAGGTGTGAGATTAGACAGGCATAGGGCTTAATGTGGTCATGTGGCCACTCAAAAGCCAGGTCTTCAGCTTCTTGTGGTATCAAGAAGTGAGGAGAAGGCTAGGCTGTGTAACGGCATGCCATTTCTCAGTTAGGAGTGCTGTAGGAGCATGCTCAACCACTGGTTGTGGATTTCCATATGTTTGGGATGTGTTCAAATAGGAGTCTTGCTGAGCTGGGATGCCTGGAAGTTTTTGAGGCGGATGGTATGCTGGGCCAGAGTGCATTTCAAGATTGGGTGAGATATTTGAAATGTGCTCATTTGGGTATGGGTAGCCAGTGTAGCCCCTTGACATGGAGTGAGATGTGTAAGTGTCATGGGAGAGTGGGGGTGTTTTTGGCTGCCGATCTCTGGAAGTTCTACAGCCTCCTGTTCAGATGCTTGTTTATCCTGTGTAGACGATGTTCCTGTTTTCTAGGTTGTTGGTGGCAAGGGTGTGGGTGAGGGTTTTCTGCAGGTTGACTGGCAGCCATTTGAAAATCTTCATCAGTGAATTCAGTATTTGGAAGCACAAGATAATGATGGCATTGACTTGGAATTTGATTTTGGGTTTGCAGTCGAAGAAGATCCAAAACTTCTTGGATTGGGTTATTTGGTTCTGAGGTAGGGACAGATAATTAGTATGATTGCCACCCTGTGTATATCATCCCATAACCTGTGGTAGCCCTTTATCGATCAGTTCCACTGCAAGTAGATGGTTAGATAAAGAGTATCACCAGGGCCACTAAATTTATGCCGTAGTTGAGGACCAAATTATGTGACATATTTGACTTAATTATGCATCAAGAAAAGACAAATTACGTGGTGTAAAACAGTGGTATTTTGTGATAGTGTTCGTTATTTAGAATTTTTTTACACTTGTTAAAACTGTCTGGGCCTAGGTTGCACTTTATTAGTACAAGTTTAAAATGCATGTGTAGCATTAAGCAATGTGCTATAAGATGTATTGCAGCATTTTTACTATCTTTTGATCCCTTTAAGATAGAAACATTTAAAAAATATGCAGATTATGCAGCAGATTATATATTATGTGGAAAATGTGGCAAATCCATGATTTTGTGTAAAGTACAACAGCCAAAAAATTGCACAATTCAAGTGGCACTGACTGTAACCTGGGAATGTGCAATGTACTGAAACAAGATATCGAAATATGAAATGCTCACATTTGTAACTGCCATACTGGTGAGAATAAATATAGCCTAACACAATATCGTACTCACGATACCACAGTTATTTACTTCACCTCAGCATCTGGCACAAAACCGACAGACACATTTAGAGGCAAATTAATTAAGGTAAACTTACACTTTTGTGTAAGTTTAATAGTTTCTTTGGTATTCATAAACTACAGGCTTAACTTTACGAATAGTAATTATACAAATGTGGAGATTCTTGTGGCAGAGACTCCGCACATAAGAAATTAGTCTTGTCCTATCTTTTTATTTGCAGAGCTCTCCACTCTGACTGCAGCATCTCCAGAGTCATAACATTACTATCAGTATAAAGAAACTGGAGTAAATAGTAAACTTACACAAAAGTGAGAGCTTACCCTGTGAATCAAGCCCTTACCCTAGGCATTGAAATTCCACATTATTTTTGGGGTGGCATTTATTATTCCCACGGCCTGGTGGCTACTCGTCTAATGTGGCAAGCATTGCAGCTTTCTGAATAGTATAATGCATGCCTCATCCTCCAGTATCATGCATCTTATACAAGCTAAAACACAGAAACACTCTCAGATCCCCATGCAGACCATAATTGAGGTGCAGAAGGAACTTCACAAGTCCTGGACCCTAATGTCAATGTACCTGCTGCATCATCAGCAGACAAACCCTCACTATCTCAACTAGAGATCGGGGACCCACTGAAACCTCGATTTGGGCCTGGGCCTTGAGCCTGGCTCTGGCTCAGTTTGAGGTCCTGTTGTAACTTTGAGCCCATAAAAAGCTAAGCTTTCATATACCTGTTGCCTTCCATGCTCAATCTACCCAGGCTGTGGTTTACAGCAAGAGCTTCCAATCTCGGAACTGTACCAGCTAGGTTTGAGTCTTGGCATTGGCTCAACATTCTTCAATTCTGGGCAAGACTCCAGTGCCTTAAAAGAAATGAACGTGACATTGTGTGATGTAACTGGTGTTCATGTAAAGTGCTTTAATACCTCCAGGTCAAGTTCACACAATATAAATAGTGCAAACAATTACACAGAGGTAACAAAAAAAGCATTACACTAAAAAAGGAGTGACAAATAGATATATATTTCGTAGTTGATTGCAGAAAGTGAAAATCTCAAACCTGGATAAAGTGCATCTTCCCCACTTAAATTGTACAATTTTGGGCAAATATTTCATTTCACAAAAACTCATTTTTCTTCATATTTGTACACAGAAGCACGTTCAAATACATGAATTAGCAAACCAACCATACAAAAACATTGGGGGTCATTATGACCCTGGCGGTCATGGACCGCCAGGGCCAACGACCGCGGAAGCACCGCCAACAGGCTGGCGGTGCTTCCATGGGCATTCTGACCGCGGCGCTACAGCCGCGGTCAGAAACGGGAAACCGGCGGTGTCCCGCCGGTTTCCCGCTGCCCCTGGGAATCCTCCACAGCGGCGCTGCAAGCAGCGCCGCCATGGGGATTCCGACCCCCTTCCCGCCAGCCTGGTTCTGGCGGTTTCCAACGCCAGAACCTGGCTGGCGGGAACGGGTGTCGTGGGGCCCCTGGGGACCCCTGCAGTGCCCATGCCATTGGCATGGGCACTGCAGGGGCCCCCTAACAGGGCCCCACATAGATTTTCAGTGTCTGCGTGGCAGACACTGAAAATCGCGACGGGTGCAACTGCACCCGTCGCACCCCTTCTACTCCGCCGGCTCCATTCGGAGCCGGCATCCTCGTGGAAGGGGGTTTCCCGCTGGGCGGGTGGGCGGCCTTCTGGCAGTCGCCCGCCAGCCCAGCGGGAAACTCAGAATGACCGCCGCGGTCTTTCGACCGCGGTACGGTCTTTCGACCGCGGTACGGTCTTTCGACCGCGGTACGGTCTTCTGGCGGCTCCCGCCAGGCCGGCGGCATCTGCCGCCGGCGGGGGTCAGAATGACCCCCATTGTGTTTGATTTAATAGACTAATGTTGCTCCATAATAATATGGGCCACATACAGGGTCCACATTCACTTGACAACTGTCTTGCCTGTTGCTTAACTTACAGCACTGTCACCAGTGGGAGGACAGGAATGAATCTAAACGCATGTTTTAAAACTATCACTTTTAATAAGTACTTCTCAATGCAGGGCTATATTGTGACTTATTAATGTCAAAGGTACTGTGTGTTGATGTGATGCACTGATTTAAATTGTGAAGAGACGTTATCCTATTTTACTTGATGATTGTTTTATGTTTTCCGTAGCAAACATTTTCAGGCCTTGGCACATGCATGGGCTCTAAGAGCCAAGCCAGAACCTTAGCTTGGCTCTGGCTTGGCCCTCCCTGTTAACGTATTGCCTCGCCCACATCTTCCCCCAAAAGACACACTTCAATTGCAGTCTTAAAAATAGTTTACAAAAAATACAATGTTCTGATGTTTTTCATGGAGGAAGGACTTAACAGGTGCCTTCTCCATGGCCTCTTCTGGCATGACTGGGTAGGCCAAAGGTCATGGTTGGATGGGCCTGGCCCACTTGGCCGCCCTGCTAGAATGGGGCCTGGAACACAGACAAAAGTAGAGGGTGGTTTGATAATCATTGGATGTTTATCCTGCTCAAAAATATTTCATTTAGCCCTAAAGAAATTCTGAAAGCTTTTAATGTTTGGCAGGACAAACCTGGAATATTATCTAGATGGGGCCAACAAGGTCAAATATTAATTTTAATGCTCCCTCAATAGCTACAAACGTTGTAGTCAAGTGCAAAAAAAACACCAGCTAAAGTGCAGTCAGGGTGCATGTGTCTCTTTTAGTTTGCCTAGCACCTTATCCTGGTCCTCATGAGATGGAAACATTTTCAGTCCCAACTTTCACCACAATGTCTATTGCGTTTTTCATCAGGCTTCAACAGACTTTCATAAAGTGTCTCTTGGACACTACGCCAAAGGATCACATTGCAGGAAGTTTCCTCACAAGTCCAGTACAGATAAACAGCAACCTACCTTGTTAATGTTGGTTCCTGAAATTTCTGTGCAGCAGCTCCAGCTCATTTGGGTCATAGTGCCTTCTTCACTCCTGTGACACACAATGGAAGTCTCATATGAGCAGGGAAAAGAACAGTCCATTTACAACTAGTGTACTTGTTATCTTCCAGAAGGACTCTGCTTCCTTTGTCACTTTGACCTTCTGCATCCAAAAGCTGAGCATGCTTATTTAGATGAGCTTGAGCTGGAGCTCTATGTTCTTGAGATCAGCAAATGTCTAATTCCACTAGCCCTAATAAACACTTTAGTTACAGAGCTTCAAATTCAAAGTTGGTGATATATTTCTTCACTATTCATACAGGGATTTCTAGGTTTACCTGCAGGGAGTTTTTTCTTCATCTCTACCAGGTAGTTTTATCCTGAGCATGGGTCCTGAAGGGATTTGTAAAATGTGAAATCAGTCTATGATTGTCAACAAACTCTGAATGAATCACAATTACGCTTTCTCCTACAGGCTATGGGGAAGATTTATGAAAAGTGGCTCTGCAACTAGTGCAGCCCACATTTCTTGAGCCACTTAGCACATCCTAACGCCACCATATGTGTGCTGTATTTAAAACATGGCGCACCACAGAGATAGTCAAGGGTAATAATGTCATCATTTTCTATCCTAGTCTGGCGGTTTGCAGGATTAGCATCAAACATTTTGATGCCAATCCTGCAGAGCACCCACTGGCCCATTCAAAACAATGGGAGCCTCCCTTTAACACCTGCTTAGCAGGTGTTAAAAATGCCAATAAAAGTGATGCAAAGAATTCTCTAGGATTCCTTTGAGCCATTTTTTGCTGCCCCTAGTGCCAGAACACCCCTCTTGCATATATTATGTCTGGCACAGGCATAATGAGGTGCAAGGGGTTACAAAGTGGCATAATGCAAGCACTGTGACACTTTGTAAATACGGAGTGACATTTTTGGCCTTCTAATGCTACATTAGTGTACAAGACCTAGTCTGTTAATGGAGTATAGCTTGAGGTACAATCTGCCACCAGGCCACTTTCTTGCAGGAAAGCAACATTATAAAAATGTGGTTTCTATGTGTGTGTTTTGGTTTGCTACTAACTTTGGCTCCATTTGATGAATCTTCACAAAACTTTCCAGAAAACGTTCACCCTTCTCAGCTACTTCCTGGAACGTTATGGGGTGATCCACCAAGTGGGGCTGAGAAAAAAAGGGGGGGTCCCAAAACATAAAGTCCCATTCATTTTCCATATACTTGTTTGTATGAAGTTACAACGAAAACTGCTCAACAGATTTACACCAAGTTCGGCAGGAAACTAGATCATGGTCTGCAGATTGTGATTTTTGTGATTTGGTTAAAGCCATTCAGGGGTTTTTGAGAAATCAAGAGTCAACAATGATTGTATATTTGGTCAGTTGGTCTCACAGAGTCTTGCGAGAACGCATATTTAAAAATGGATGAATGCGATTGCTTGAGAGGCCTGTTTTTCTTGTGAGAAGTCATGCTCTCTCTAGAGGCTCCTGTGAGTCTCGTGAGAGTGAGCACTCTGATTGGCTGACTTTTAGAATGTTCGAAATGAAATGAGTACTATGTGCTGATGGTGTTGTGGAAATAAAGCAAAAAAGCTATGTAAAGGGGCAGTAAAAAGGCATGCTGTCTCTCTAGTTTTTGAGAGGATGTGTCTAAGGGATAAATATTGTGAAGAAAATTAATGTTTATTGTTTGTTACTAAATGTTACAATCTTGCTGTACTCTTGTGGGATCGCGAATAGTAAAAAGGAGTAGATGAATTCTCAATATTCTCAATACAGTCCATTAGTAGGAATTCATATTGTGGTCCTTGTTTATGAAAAGAAGTGTGTAAGAGATAAGTACTGTTATGAGTATTTGATTACTTCGTATTTAAAAAAAGTTACAATCTCACAAGACTCCTACGGGTTTGTGAAAAGTAGAAAGGGACATCTGAGCTTTGAATACACTATAGTATGCACACTTGCTATTGTAGGAGCAAGTGTTACTGGAGATGGTACTTACCAGAGTCTACTATTTACATTCATCGGATTGGAAAGAGTTGTGAGAAGAGCAGAGTCTCTTCCCACACCTTTCTATCCACACTCATTATCAGAGAGAGGGGTGTTAACCGGGAAGACAGTCCCTGGTCAAAGCATACTATGCACACCTGTCATCCAGGAGATGTCTCAGCGGAGAGGCCAGTCTCTCTCTGTACAGCCTACTATGCACACCTGTCATCTGAGAGAGAGGTCTGAAAGGAGAGGTCAGTCCATGAATGCACTTTACTACGCTGATCCCTCATCTGGGAGACAGGTCTGACAGGAGAGGTCAGCCTATGTACACACTGTAATGCATTCACCTGTCATCTGAGAGAGAAGAATTAGTGGGAGAAGCCAATCCCTCTCCATACACCCAACTATGGAATTCTGTCAATTGAGAGAGAGGTCTGGAAGGAGAGAGTAGTACGTACACACACCCCACTACAACCAGCTGTCATCTGAGAGAAAGAACAATACATAATTCATTTTTCTACCTTAACCAACATGAATAATGTTTTATTGTGTTCAACAGATGACATCAGAGACCTCCAAGCCCGTGGGGAAACAGCAGCTCTCATCCTCCGGGACCTGTCCACTGTGTTTGACACCATCTCCCACCACATCCTGATCAACAAACTCCACCAAATCAGAATTCAAGAAAATGCCCTTAAATGGATCAGCGTTTACCTCACCAACAAAGCCCAATGATCAGACTCCCACTGTTCACCTCACAGCCCAAGAAGATCATCTGTGGAGTCCCCCACAGAACATCCCTTAGCCCGACCCTATTCAACATGTACATGACCCCCTTGCCATCACCGTCAGATCACATAGACTCAACATCATCTCCTATGCCGACGACACATAGTTCATCCTCTCACTGTACGAAGATCCCCCCACCACAAAAGCTAACATAGCTGACAGGATGAAGGACAACTGTCTCAAACTCAACACCAAAAATGTAGAAGTCCTCATCTTTGGGAACAACACCTTGCCATGGACTGGCACATGGTGGCCTCCAGACCTCTGCACACTCCACAGCCCCATCAGACCACACCACAACCTTGGCATCATCCTGGATAGCAAGCTGTCCATGATGAAACAAGTTGACACAGTCTCATCCACTTGCATCCACACCATTCACATGCTCCGTAAGGTCTTCTGGGGGCTCCCAGCAGACACCAAAAGGACCTTCACACAGGCCCTCATCACCAGCAGATGTGACTACTGAAAAACGCACTATGTAGGAATCACAGCACACCTCCTGGAGAGACTCCAGACTATACAGAACTCTGCTGCAAGATTTATACTTGTTCTCCATAGAAGGACCCACATCACATCCCATCTCAACAAACTGCAATGGCTCCCAATTCAGAAGAGATGCCAGTTCAAGATGCTGATCCACACCTACAAGGCCCATTTTTGGATCCTTGACTGGAGGTGGGTTGTTCTCTCTCTTTAGTTTGTCCTTGTCCCTGTACCGCTCCTTTAGCAATATTTTACAGGGCACCCTTCTTTGTTTGGTCGTGAACAATGATGGACCAGCATACATGCTTGACCTTGCACCAACTGACCAGACACCTCCGATCAGCTTCCCTCTCCCTCGCAGACACCCTGTGGACCTGTCAAGCTAACAGCGGAGAACGCTCCTTCTCGCACCTGGCAGCCAAGGCTTGGAACAATCTCCCCCTGCACCTCAGGACTGCTCCATCACTCCAGCAGTTTAGAAGAGAACTAAAGATCTGGGCGTTCGAATGATCATTCCTCCACACAGTAGCATACTATTCCAGCACCTCAAGATCCTCATGGTTGATTTGACAAGGCTCTATAAATGTTTGTTTGATTGATTGAAAATTACAGTCAAACACTATAACTAACTTAATTCTACATGTCCATTCTCACAAGTAGTTTGTGAGAGTTGAACAGGAAGTACAACCCACTTAGAGTCCACACAGGGAATTGTGCATCTGGCTCCTACGAGCATCTCACGAGAGCCATCACTTTAAAAAAGAATAAAGTAAATAATCAGCTATCTTTTATTCACTACTCTATTACAGATTCACATTAAATATTAGCTGAAAATATGATGAAGAAGCAGGTACAATAGATGACAACGAAATTTAGAAATTTACGATCTCGCAAGTGTCTTGTAAGATGTCACCAGTGTCATCAGTGATGTCATAAAAGATGTCATAGAATATGTCATAAGAGACGTCATATGTGGGGTCATAAGCATTGCATGGCGGGGTAGGGGCGTGAGTTATAGTTAGTGCTGCTAACTATAGCTGGTGAATTTCTGTGTTTTTTCAGTTCAAAACATTAACGTTGTCAACATTTATATTTATTTTAATTTCTTTGCAGTACTGATGTCTGTCTGTGCTACTAAAATTCTTTTGTTTCAATGTTTTACTGTCAAATTCACCAACACGCCCCAAGCCACCAATGAAATTCTGTACCTGCATTATCTTTACAAATTCACAGTCTTTTTCCAAATCCTCAAGGCATACCAAGAAGAGAATTAGGGGCCCTGGGATACTGTCTTGCTTTTCAGTTTTTGATAGAACACACTCGTTGCGGTGTCCCTGCCTAACACACGGGCCACCATGGCAAGACAAGTTGCTGGTAATAAATTATAACAAGCAACTAGTGTTATCGTTTTCTAGTTAGAAAAATGTCCTAATGTGAGAATGGTGTTTTAAGATATCTAAAAAAAAATACATAACTCCATTGGTAGATAAAACCATTCCATAAAATACACATTTATACAATTCATCATTTGTAGTCAGGTATGACTGGTCATTTCTTCTGCTGGACATTACTAATGACACATTTTTATAATGCTACACTCTGTCACAATTTTCTCAGATTATAGGAAACTACAGCAAAATAATTTAAAAATAGATTAAGCAAATTGAGATCTTAAAGCAAATTCTGTGTCACCTTAGCTTAGAGGATGAGGAGTACAGTAATCCAGTTACATGAACTGCAGAATCTTTCTGAGGACATTTATAGTGCTGCAAAGTTGGCTCCAGATACACAGTTTCATAAATCGGGTCTGAAATTTTTTAATAAGTATTACAAACTCAAGTTTGAATGAGCAGCTTGGAGCAGTGCCATGCATCTTAGCATGGCAAACAGAAAGACAGATTCAGCAGTGATAAAGGGAAACTAGAATGACCTCTCTTTGTTTGCATTGTTGTTGTTGAGCCTATTAAGCAGCACATTTAAATATCTTTGCCAGATATGCTGGTGACAACACTACTGTAGAGTCTTCCCCAGCCTGGGTACCTGACAATGACTGTGCCACACACAAAGCTGTAAATCAGAAGTCTTTATTCCTCTGTGTGCACCTGTGAACTCTAACATTCTAAACCAAGCTTTCATTACATTCTATTCTAGCGATTGCAGCTGGAGTCAGCAGGGAGCAAGAAAGGTTCCATTCTAAATCATGCAAGACACTACGGGGTCATTCCGACCCTGGCGGTCCATGACCGCCAGGGCCGGGGACCGCGGAAGCACTGCCAACAGGCTGGCGGTGCTTCCAGGGCTATTCTGACCGCGGCGGTAAAGCCGCGGTCAGAAAAGGGGAACCGGCGGTTTCCCACCGGTTTTCCCCTGGCCCAGGGAATCCTCCATGGCTTTCACCGCCAGAACCAGGATGGCGGGAATGGATGTCGTGGGGCCCCTGGCATGGGCAGTCCCTAACAGGGCCCCATACAGATTTTCACAGTCTGCTTGGCAGACAGTGAAAATCGCGACGGGTGCCACTGCACCCGTCGCACCCCTGCAACTCCGCCGGCTCCATTCGGAGCCGGCATCCTCGTTGCAGGGGCTTTCCCGCTGGGCCGGTGGGCGGCCTTTTGGCGGTCGCCCGCCGGCCCAGCGGGAAAGTTGGAATGGCCGCCGCGGTCTTTTGACCGCGGGGTGGTCATTCGGCGGTGACCGCATGGCGGGCGGCGACCGCCGCCCGCCGCGGTCAGAATGACCCCCTACATCTCTCCCGTTGTTTTAAATAAAATCTCTTTATTGAGTTTTATAACAAATCCAAATGCAGAGACAAAGAAAAAACTTACAATTACATTGACAGGATTATCACAACAATTTTGGGTAAGGAGGAGATCTGGGGTTTGGGAGTGCGGCATGAGAGGAGGGCCACAGAGTAAGTATTCAGCTGCAATATAAATAATGACATCAGTGCCTCAGTGTGTGTGAAGCTACGTAGCATGCATATTTGACAGAAACTTAGAGGTAGTATGTTCAGTCAGTGTGTGTCAGCCGAGCTACACATGTTTGTTATGTCCTGCATCTTTGGGAGAGCATGCGTGAATCGATGTGAGGACATATATATGCAGGTCGTGGTGGAGAGTCTACAAGGTGGAGTTGTCAATAGTGCAAGGGGAGCTTCTAAGGGGGTAGTGCCGGTTAAGAAAGTGCAGCAGTCAGTGATGTCCAGCCTTACAGGAATGTGAGGGAACTCAGAATGCATAATTACATAAGGGCATCAGGGAGCCCTCTACCTACCTATACAGGGTCACGATGTTATGTCTTGTAAATGGGGGAACAAATATCATTTTTTGCTTCTATTTTGATAATGAACATGTCCCAGATTTCACTGCCACCCAGTGCTAGGCCCTTACGCATCAGCACATGCAGCACTTCTGCTTCCGCTCGAGACAACTGAAGCAATGTGTGCAACCATTTGGTAGTGTCTGGGATGTAAGGCATGGTGATGATGCACTTAAATGTGGTAAACGCCAGGTCTATAAATCTAGGAATGTGTTTGTCTCCTCGGGCTATTTGACGCAGTCCCAATAGGCAGGATCCAGGGGTGGGTGACAGGATGTCGTCTGTTATGTCAGCTATGGTCTCAATTACCCATTGCCAAGCCGCTAGTAAAGGGGGTCATTCCCATTCCACATGATAGAAGATGGCTTTGGGCAAATCACAACATGGGTATTCAGGGTCAGCCGTTGGGAACATATGTTTAACGGGGTAAGGGGAAAGATAAGCTTGGTACAAGTAATTCAACGGTGTGAAATGGAGCCTAGGGTGGCTCGATACTCCTTTAATTCTGGATAGAGCTGACGACCAAGAGCGCTGGGACAAAGGACTGGTAAGCACTGTGTCCCACCAAGCATGGGCGCCCTCCATCCCCAAGTAATTTGTATTAATGAAGGCAGTATATAATGTAGAAATTGCCATCTGTTGTGTATAAGGCATCTGATTGCACTGTATGATAAAGATAAACTGGCTTGCAAGCCATTGGCAACCCTAAGTTCATTGAACGTCAGTAGTGTACACTCTGTAAAATAGTCTCCCACCGTCATGAGCCTCTCAGCTTTCATGATGTCATGTTGCTGGAGCATGGCCCGAGCGGCCTGCAACTGCACCACGGGTATCAGTGGCAAGTACAGTATGTTATGAAGTTTACTGTGTATAACCATATGTCAGCAGGCTCTAGCCATGGTCATCAGAATAGATCGGCATGTGGGGGGGCATTTCTTGTCCGTCAGCCAGGTATACACTGAGGTCACACCAAGGAGGTTAGTCACATTTGTTTTGTATGGGTCCTGGGACTCACTCAACCACTGTAGCAGCCATTGTAGCTGAGCCGCTGCATAGTATAATTCGAGGTTGGGCATGCCAAGACCCCCCTTGTCCAGTGGGCACTGTGTCGCGGTGAAGGCCACGCAGCACCTATCTTTCCCCCAGAGTAGATCGGTTAATAAGCTATGTAGTGTTTGAAAAAAAGATTTGGGGAGAACAACTGGTAATACTACAAAATAATACAACAGTCTAGGGAGAACTAACATTTTAGCTTTGGCTACTCTGCCCATCGGCGAAAGCGGAGCGAGCACCAGAAGGGGAGCGAGCCTCTTATAGATCTGGTGGCTCGGTCAAGATTGCCCTCATTTAGATCTGTTATAAAGTGATATACATGTATTCAAAAGTATTCAAACGTGGTATAGCACCACTGAAGTCGGTAATTTGGAACAGTATGTTGTTCATCTGGTTGGACAGGAGGCATGGGGAAGATGTAAGATTTTGACCAGTTGTCCTTCAGCCCGACATAACCTCTGGGATGGATGTTTCATGATTGCATAGATTTATTAAGGCATTGTCTGCGTATAGGGATATAATGTGGCACGTTTGTGGCTCCGGTATCCCCCAGCATCCCACATTCTGTCTCAATTGGGCAGCCAGTGGTTCCATCACTGTTGCAAACAATATTGGGGAAAATGGGCATCCCTGTCTAGTGCCCCGGTGTATAGGGAAACTGTAAGATATGATGTGCCCTGTCCTAACATGGGCTGTCAGGTTGGAGTACATTATATTTATCCAATTCAAGAAACCAGTCCCAAAGCCAATCTGATTGAGTGTCTCAAAAAGGTAATCCCAGCTGAGCGTGTCAAACGCTTTTTCTATGTCAAACAAGATGCCCACCCCCTTATAGTCTGTATGTGAGTCATTGTGAACAAGTCGTATCAGTATCCTGATATTTAAAAAAGGCCTCCGTCTGGGAGTAAAACCATGTTGTTTCTCATGTATCAAACCAGGCATTAACGGAAAAGGTCTAATGTGTTTATTCCATGATTGATGTGTAATTTAATTATGTCTTTATGACTCATGTCAGTGACAATCTGAGTTAATGAAACAGAAGCTGGCATATTTGACTTGACAACAAAATTGATGTAGGCCTCAGCCCTGGAGTACTGTGACCTTGGATATGCACTCTCGAAACATTTCCCAGGTTTTAACAATCTAGGTTTAGTAGGTAGAGGGGTCTACAGGATCGCACATCTCTCCCTTTGTTAAATTAAAAAATATATTTTTTTTAAAAATCATTAGTCATACACATATATATATAAACATACACAATTATATCTCTTCAATCAATCTTCTTGACGATTTGATCGTCCGAGCCGATCTGTTTACTGGATGCTGTAGACTATCATCTTCAGGATCAGATATTATCAAAGATGCTGAGGAATCAGCAATCGTCACAGACTTTTCAGGATCAGTGTTGTTTTCACCGTCTCAAGTTGAAGACCAATGAAACACAGGCCTGAAGTTAGAAGGGTCTCTGGTATTAGACTTCCTAGGGCGCTGGGCAGTCACTATGTGTCTGTTGGTAGAAACTACTTGGAAAGGTTCAGTATCATAAGAAGCATCAGATTTTCTTTTGCACATCTGTCGAGGGATCACCAAATATCCTTTTCTGAATGCAAGGTCTTTTGCATGTTGCCTCTTTTAGGCATATCATTTCATTTTCTGATTGTTAACCAAACCAACCAAAGTTGCAGGACTTTCCCCTGTGGTTGAGAGGGGTGTCGAACGATAAGCTTGTGATGTAGAATTCAATTCTGTTTTCAAAGTGAGTTGCTCAAGAGTTGCACACTGTACTGCTTTCTTTAGTGCTCTCATAAAACACTCAAAAAGTCCATTGGCCTGTGGCCATCAAGGTGTGATCTTTTGATGCTTTATGTTCAAGTGCTCCAGACATTCTTTAAATTCTTTACTGTAGCTGGTATAACCCATGTTGCAAAGATGCCATCAAGTTTTTTGATTACTCGTTCATGAGTGATAGATGAGAGATCTTCAACCAAAGAAAACCTTGAGTATTTATCTACAATCACCATTAAATGTTGTTCATTATCAAGTGAACCAAATAAATTGAAGGCTATTCTTTCCCAAGCATGTTTAGGTAGGTGCCGATGCCATCAAAAGCCTAGCGGAAACAGAACACAGAAGACCAAAGACTCACCATCGGAGACACAGGGAAGAACAACACCGCCATGGAACCGGAACTGCAAGTCTTCCCGATGCTCAATTATGCCATGCTCCACCTGGAACACCAACAACAATGAAGTTGACAACGGTGAGTACAGCGGCCTAGCACACAAGGGAGGGAGAGTGACACACACATGCATGCCACACACCCAACACACACACACAACCAGCTGCAGATTAAAAACAATGGTGCACAACACACGACATAATAATGCAAGGACAAAAAGAAGGCAGTAATGAGAATGTATTGATTGTGAACAGCTACCAAAAGAACAAATTGTACAAAAAACAGATATAAACAAATGTACACAAAGGGCCAACGCCCAGTCTAAAGCACTAAGGTCCCAAATGGCCACAGAGCACAGTCCAAGGCCCAACTCAAATCCTGACTTCATCCAGCTAGAACTCTGCAGGGGCATCAGTTTGCAAGTGGGCACGCACAGAGGGGGTGGGGGGCACCTCAGCCGAAGGCCACAGTCTCTAGAGTGGGTGACTTTCCCTCTGGTTCTGGAGGGGGCTCCATGCCCATTATTCTGTGCTGGGGAGTGCAAGGCCACAGTCTCTCAGGTGGGTGACTTTCCCACTGGTTCTGGGGGGGTCTCCATGCCCATTTCTCTTTGCTGGGGAGTGCAAGGCCACAGTCTCTGGAGTGGGTGACTTTCCCTCTGTGTCTGGAGGGGGCTCCATGCCCATTACTCTGTGCTAGAGAGTGCAAGGCCACAGTCTCTCAGGTGGGTGACTTTCCCACTGGTTCTGGGGGGGGGCTCCTTGTACAGCAGTCCCTGGAGGGGGGCCTACATGGCTTCCACTGGTGGTGAGGGCTGCACTGTGTCATCTGGAGGTGAGGGCTACACTGTGCCAGCAGGTGAAGGTGCATCCTGGGTAGCCTCTGCTGGAGGTGAGGGCTGCACTGTCTCAGCAGGTGAAGATGCCTTCCGGGCAGCCTCTGCAGGAGGAGTAGGCTGCACTTGCTCAGCTGGCCGTGAGGGCCCCGTGACCAATGGTTGTGGTGCTGTCACCCTGACAGCCTCTGCTGGAGGTGAGGGCTGCGACTGTGTCAGCAGGTGAAGTTGCCTCCTGGGCAGCATCTGCTGGAGGTGAGGGCTGCACTGTCTCAGCAGGTAAAGGTGCCTCCTCTGCAGCCTCTGCAGGAGTAGTAGGCTGCACTTCCTCAGCTGGCTGTGAGGCCACCTGACCACTGAGGGGGGTGGTGTCACCTGATATCCTCCACTGGTGTCGAGGGCTTCTTCCCCTTCATGGCAGGAGGTGTTGGACCCTCACCCTTCCTGGAACGGGTTAAGGGATTCTTCCCCTTCATGGCAGGATGTGCGGGCTGCTTAGCCTTCCTGGCAGGGGTCGAGGGCTTCTTCCCCTTCATAGCAGGAGGTGTGGGCTCCTTCCCCTTCATGGCAGGAGGTGTGGGATCCTTCACCTTCACGGTAGGAGGTGTGGGATCCTTAACCTTCGTGGCTGGTGGAGTGGGATCCTTCACTGACTTGCCACCAGGACTAGGTGGTGCTACCACTGTCCGCGTGGACTCTTTGGCTGAGGTGCTGGGCTGAGTCGTTGGAACCCAGCTCTTACGGGCAGGAGGGGGAGTGAGGGAAGAGGTCACGTTGGGCAAGGAAAACTTCTTAGGGACGGTTGGGTTGGATGATGGAGGAGGGATGGGAGTGAAGGTTGAGGGAGTTGTTGTTGGAGGTGTATGTCTGCTGGACTTGAGTGTAGGTGCATGGGCAGTGTGAGGTGGATGGCTGTTGGGTGTGTGAGTGCTTGCGTTTGTGTCCTTTGGGGGGGGGACCGGCAGGATGGGAGAGGGCACAGGGGACATGTGCATGGATGTTGTGGAGGTGTCTGCTAGTGAGGTGTGTGTGCTGATGTTGGTGGTGGATGTTGATACAGTGCATGCAGGTGTGTGTGGACGTGACTGTGAGGGAGGTGGAGGAGGAGGAGGAGGGAGAGAGAGTGAAGGCAGTGGATGTGGTTGTTATACACCCATTTGCGATGAGCTGGATCACGATGCAATGTCGGACCTGGCATTAAGGGGTACCCACTAACTGACACCCACCATCTGGATCCCATGCCACTTACCAATTATTGTAGTAATGCAGACTGTACTCATCCCCATGTAGCTGCTGTGAAGCCCTCAAGCGCCCATCCAGCTCTGGGTATGCCACCGCCAGTATGTGGGCTATTAGGGGGATCAGGTTCTGATGGCCGCCCCTTCCTCATTGGGAGGCCATCCCCCGCAGGGCCTCCACGGTCTTCCATGGCCCGTGTCTCAGGTCCTCCCACCGTTTCCGGCAGTGGGTGCTCCGCCTGCCATAAACCCCCAGGGTCCTCACGTCCTTGGCAATGGCATGCCATAATCCCTTCTTTTGATAGGCGCTGACCTGCAGAGGTAATACAGTCAGGAGGACACCATTACACATACAATCCAGCCTGTCACACATATGACCCACCAGTCTCATTTCCAACTCCATTGGCACACATATTGCCCGGTGCACACCATGTGCACCATCACAAGATATCCCCCCAATGACACAATGCTTGCACACACATCTCCATGTATCCTTCTCACATGCATTGTGTCCAAGGTATACTCACCTGTTGGTTTGGATGCCCCGACAGCAGTCCATAATGGGGAAGGACCCTATCCACCAATCGCTCCACCACCTCTGCAGTGAAGGCAGGGGCCCTTTCCTCAGTCACATGGGCCATGGTAGGTTCCAGACACAGGTCACAGCAGCACACTGTAGGTGTTCTCCTGTTGAAGGTCAAGAAACAAGTGAGGAATCAGCCACTGTACTCCATAGAGCCCCATATTATCCACTGAGGAATTGCACGGCAGAGCAAGACCGCCTTCCGCCACGACGCCCAACACAGCTGTCTCTGGCCCTTTTGACTGGAAACCATGATCAGTTCAATTCATGCCAGGCCCTGAAATGGGCTGGCCTCAGGGTTGTCCTTGATGGGCACCATCAGCAGAATGGCCTTCTGCTAACTTTCTGGCCACTGTAAATATGGACCGCTCCATAAACACAACCCCAGACACTTCTCTTCGTGCCACAGTCAACTGTGTTATGAATACTCTTGTTCTTTTTACAGTTCAACTTGGAATTTCTTACACCTGGTTAATCTCTGTCTCGCAATGCAATCTGGTATCTGATAATTGTCTTTAACTGTGCTTTTTAAGCTTGGTTGCATCCGGCTTCAGCATTGATGCACTGTACACTGTATAGCTTTATTTTGCATGGGAGTGCGGTATCTTTTTGTAGGATCTTGGTCATAGTTCCTTGATCAACAATGCATAGACGTCTTAGTGAAGCTCTCTTTCCATTCGCATGCTTAACACTGGCTGGAGCTGCACTTTGACTCCACATATGCCACATGTTGATTCAGCACTTTGATGAAAGCACACATGACAAGCATGAGCAGTTTGCTTGGACCACAGCAAACGCTCCAGGAGAGCAATTACTTCTTTGGGTTACTCATTGCCTATCTCATCGCCAGCTATACCGTCTTCCCCAATCAGGGTACCTGTCCATGATATGTGTTTCCTTATGCCAACTGCAGATTTACATCACATACATTTATCTGAATAACTATAGCATGACTGAGTCACTGTGTTATTTAATACTGCTGATACAATCAGTAATGCATACCTGCAGTAATGAAGTTAAAGATTATAACTAATTAGAAGACTATGGCCCTCATTACAACATTGGCGGTAAAAGGCACTTACCGCCGTGCAGAAGACCGCCAACACACCGCCGCGCAGCGGAATTCCGCCACGGTCATTATGACCCACTGCTCAGAAACCCCCAAAATTCAGACACCCACAGAAGTCCGCCACACCAAAGGACAGTGATAAACTGGCAAAAACAAAACCTCTACAGTTAAGCCAACAGAAATACGCCCACACTATCACGACACACGAATCCAAGTGGCCATCTTTCAACCGCGGTATTCCATTGGCGGTACACACCGCCCCGCTCAAAATACACACACATTTACAAAACACTACCACGTTGGACAATTCCAAATACACACACCTGATACACATACACACCCCACTCCCACACACCCAATACAATATAAAACACACACCCACTTCACCCACAAACCCCTACGACAAAATTACCGAGAGAAGGCCAGAGAGAGACACTACAAACAACTACCAAGCATCCACAGGCACACAATACCATCACCCATATAACTTCCACGCACCTCACACAACACACCACTAAATATCACCCCACTTATCACTACACACATCACATCACCCACACCACCCCATGGCACGGCAAAGACACCCCAGGTTCTCTGAGGAGGAGCTCAGGGTCATGGTGGAGGAAGTCGTCCGGGTAGAGCCACAGCTATTCGGATCACAGGTGCAGCACACCTCCATAGCTAGGAAGATGGAGCTATGGCGAAGAATAGTGGACAGGGTCAACGCAGTAGGACAGCACCCAAGAAATAGGGATGACATCAAGAAGAGGTGGAACGACCTATGGGGGAAGGTGTGTTCCATGGTCTCAAGACACCACCTTGCAGTTCAGCGGACTTGAGGCGGACCCCCACCTCCTCCCCCACAACTAAGAACATGGGAGGAGCGGGGCTTGGCGATTCTGCATCCTGACGGCCTCACATGAATAGATGGAGGAATGGACTGTGGTAAGTCAAATCTTAACTATTACATCCCCCACCCCACTTGCATGCTATCGCATACCCCCAACCTCACCGTTCACCCCCATCACTCCAACTCCTCACAAATGTCCCAACATCACAAACCACACATCCTAACACCAAGCCCTGCATGCAACAACAGAGCATGGACACCCATCACCAAAGCATGGCCACTGCACATACCCATACAACCCCCTAAACCACCATCACACAAGGACCCACACAGGAATGCAAGCACTGGGGTACACGGTCAACCAACCATTGCACACCATGCCACACACAGATGTAATAAACATCCTTTTATACCCCTGCAGGACCCCTACCCAACGTCACCGGACAGGAGGGTCCACACATGTCCTCACCACCAACAGAAGAGGCCCACAGTGATGACAGCAGCTCTGTCCAACTGGATCTAGATGACCAGCCCAGCCCATCGGGGACCTCTGGACAGTCGGTTCCCCTCACACAGTCACAGGCCACCACAGAGCTTCCCCCCTCTGGACACACCAGCACAGCACCCACCCAGCGGATCCATACCTCTGTCCCCAAGACACGTCAATCAGTAGTGTGTCCACCACTACAGGGAACCCAGGCTAACCCACCACTCCAACAACAACAGGGACCTGGGGGCGGTGGGCACACGGTCCAAGGGACGGAATCCCAGGAACACAGGGGAACTGGGAGGGCTGCTGTGTGACAGGGGGAGGACAGGCCCAGGAAACCCACTCTCCACGAGGCCCTCTCCAACATCATGGGAGCCTACCACCATTCCCAGGAAACAATGGCAACGGTACTGGCCAAGTTTCAGGAGACCCAGTGCCTGCAGGAGGAACAGTATTTGGGCTTCAGGGAGGAACTCAGATCCATCAATTCCACCCTGGGCACCATTTTAGGGGTGCTGAAGGAAGTCCTCAACACCAGGAGGGACACTGTGGCACAACAAGGGACCCCTGACACTAGCCTGGATGATGAACTGCCCACCGCCTCTGCCGGCGCTAGTGGACAGGAGGTACCGCCACAGGATCACCACACCATCACCCCACCCCCTTCAGAGGGTGAACCACCCCGCAAACGGTCCCTGAGATCCAGGACAAAGACAGAGAAAGATGCCAAGACCCCGCCAAGAAATGAGACCCCCCTGAATGTCATAGTTCTGTCCCACTTTATCACCCTGTCCATCCTCAAACTGCCCCAGCTCCACTTCCTATGCCCATTTGGGCATTGCACCTGTGAGACTAATAGACTGGAATCTGCCATGGATATTCCTCCACCATCACCCCTCACCATTTTACAAACCCCTCCACTATTGAGCACTTAAATAAACACCCTTGAAGCATAAAACAATCTGGAGTCAGTCTGTGATTTCGAAATAATGTATTAGCAATTACAGTGTCAAAATGCTCTTTCAAATGTAATGTCAACATACCTATGTCACAAAGCCCTAGTCCATGAGGAAACAAAGCAGATGTCACACAGTGGGACCCACATCTGTGAAATCGTAAGGGAAAGTGACAACTCAGTGACCATACACTGGGTGAAAACGACAGACAGTTGAGAGGTAGTAGTGTTAAAGTACATGTAGTAAGCAGGTTTGTATTCTTACCTGTGTCTCACTGAAAATATTGCAGGATCACCGAATTCCTGTTGTCGATGTCCTCTTCTTCTGCTTCCTCGTCTTCACTGTCCACAGGCTCCACAGCTGCAACAACACCGCCATCTGGACCATCCTCCTGCAGAAAAGGCACCTGTCATCGCAAAGCTAAGTTGTGAAGCATACAGCAGGCCATGATGATCAGGCACACCTTCTTTGGTGAGTAGAATAGGGATCCACCTGTCATATGGAGGCGCCTGAACCTGGCCGGAGGATGCCGCCATCTCCTCACATGTCCCAGCAGACGGTGCCTATGAAGGACAACAGCGAGCACAGAGTCAACCAACTCAGAGGTACGTACCCACAGCTTACACAGAACACGAATCATAATCCGAAATTTGGCATGTATGAGTGTTGAAGCAAGGCCTAGGTATGTGTGACGCAGTTAAAAATTAAGCCACGTGAGCCCCTGAAATGGCGGCTGCCTGACCTATAAAGTGGGACAATGGGATGTGGGGTAACTGCGCTGGCGTTGTACACCGTCGCGGTAGACGGTCGAAGACCGCAGCACAATTCTGCATTGGTTAACATTGGACCCTATGGGTCCCAGGAGCCAAATGACGATGTATGCCGGCGGTGACGGTACGCACCGCCGCGGACATGGCCGCCATTTTCTATTTGTTCAATCACTCGATACCTGATCTTCGACAGGAGAGGACCTACACTGCAAGTGCTGCTGTGACCTCGGTCTGGAAGAGACAATGGCTCATGCGTCTGGGGAAAGGGCCCCTGCCTTCACATCGGAGGAGTTGGAGAAACTCGTGGATTGGGTCATCCCCCAGTACACGCTACTCTACGGTCCTCTAGACAAACAAGTAAGTACACTGTGAGGATGCTGTATGGGCTATGCCTGTGTGGAGTGTGGTGGATGAAAGATGTGGAGGGGGAGATTGAGGCGTGCATGAAATGACGGTGAGTGAATGTGCCACATGGCAAGGGTAGGGATGGGGGCCAATGACTGTGACGGTGCAATTGGTAATAACTTTTCTTTTCCCCCTGTACAATTCATGTAGGTCAGCGCCCACCAGAAAAAGTATATTTGGTGTGCCATCGCCAAGGGCGTCCAGACCCTGGTGGCCTACCACAGATGGAGCACCCACTGCTGTAAGAGATGGGAGGACATTCGCCGCTGGAGCAAGAAGACGGCGGAGGCCCAGCTGGGTATGGCCTCCCAACGTGGGTGCGGTGCCCATCGCACCATTACTCCCCTGATGTTCAGGATCCTGGCAGTGGCATACCCGGAGTTGGATGGGCGCTTGAGAGCATCACAGCAGCCACAAGGGGGTGAGTACACTCACATTCTGCTTATTTTGCGTGCAGTGGAGGTGTCTGGGTGGGGGAGGTGCGCTGTGGGTTTCCCTAGGCCAGGGCGAGTGTGCTAGTTAGGTCCCATTGTTCTGGCAGACCCTGTGGCACCCTACCCCACCTGTGTACGGTGCCAAGTACACCTAGTCAGGCTCCTGTGTCATTCATGTGTGCAGGTGTCGGCCATAGCCTTGTAGGCCATGTCCCAGGGATTGAACAGTGGAGCCCAAGTGCGCGCCATAGTGCAAGGGGCTTCTGTGTCTGTCATGTCCACCAATGGTAGCGGTAATGCATGCACTCAACATGTCTTTCTTCTGTCATCCCCCCCCTTTTTGTGGTCTCCCTGTTATTGTGTGCATTAGCATCATCAGGCGGAGGAGCAGTTGCACCGGAGCAGGAGGGAGCTGCATCCCACATGGCCCTGGATGGCGAGACACAGACTCAGAGTTCACCAGTGGGACGGAGTGCGAGGGGAGCTCCACGGCGGGGACAGGAGCTGAGACCAGTGATACGGACTCGTCCTCTGATGGGATCTCCCTTGTGGTGGTGGCCACATCTGTGCCCCCCGCATCTACAGGTACAGCCGCCACCCCCCCTACCAGCACTGCCCTCCCAGCACCCTCTCAGCCTTTGCCCCGTGCCCGCTCACCCACGAGGGTGGGCATCACCTTCGCCCCAGGCACCTCAGCCCCTGCCCCAGTCACCCCTGCTGCCCTCAGTGAGGAGGCCATTGACCTCCTCAGGTCCCTCACTGTTGGGTAGTCTACCATTTTGAATGCCATCCAGAGTGTAGAAAGGCAGTTGCAACAAACAAATGCATCCTGGAGGGCATTCATTCTGGTCAGGCGGCCCTTCAGCAAGCTTTTCAGACTCTGGCCTCAGCACTGATGGCAGCTATTGTCCCCTATCTCTAGCCTCCCCCCTCCAACTTCCTCCACCCCGACCCAATCCCCTCTACCTCAGCCTATCCCAAGCACACCTTCAGACCAGCATGCACACACGTCAACACACAAGGGAAGCTCTGGCAAACATAAGCACCACACATCCCACAGGCACCCACGCAAGCATCACACACATGCAGACACACCAACATACACTGCCTCCACTGTGTTCCCCTCCTCCTCGTCTCCCTCCTCACTCCCAGTCTCGTCTACACTCACACCTGCATGCACTACCTCTACAGCCACTACTTCCATCACCAGCACACACACCACCACACCCTGCTCACGTGCAGTCACCACCCCCACTGCCATTCACACGTCCCCTGTGTCCTCTCCCAGTGTGTCTGTGACGCCACCTCCCAAGATACACAAACGCAGGCACACATCCACCCAACAGCCATCCACCTCACAACAGCCTCCAGCGCATGCACCTTCACCAAAAGTCACCAAACGAACACCTCCTACAACCACAACCTCTTCCTCCACTCCCAAACCCCCTCCAGCTACCCGTACCAGTGTTCCCAATAAACTTTTCCTGTCCAACATTGATCTCTTTCCCTCACCTCCCCCACCCCATCAGTCTCCTAGGTCCCGACTCTCCAGGTCCCAACCTAGCACCTCAGCCACAACATCTCCGGGACCAGTGGTGCCTGTAGTCACCGGAATCTGTAGTGGACCGGGCAGCAGGGCACCCAGTGTGGCACAGAGCCACAGCACGGACAGTCCCCCCATCTGTGAAGCATCAAAAGTTGGCTAGTGCCCGGCGGGAGAGGGGGAAGACTCCAGCCACCAAAGTCGCTCCCAAGGGTACAGGTGGGAGTGTGGAGTCAGCTGCGATACCTTCCAAGGTGGGGAAGGGCCACAAGAAAGTCAGCATGACTGGGAAGAGCAGCACGGCGGAGAAGCCCGCCATCATCCCCGCTGCCCAGGAGGCCACCGCCATCATCCCCGCTGCCCAGGAGGCCACTGCCATCATCCCCGCTGTCCAGGAGGCCACCGCCATCATCCCCTCTGTCCCGCTGCCCAGGAGGCCACCACCATCATCCCGCTGCCCAGGAGGCCACCGCCAGCACCAGCCCTGCTGCCCAGGAGGCCACCGCCAGCACCAGCCCTGCTGCCCAGGAGGCCACCACCAGCCCTGCTGCCCAGGAGGCCACCGCCATCATCCCCGCTGCCCAGGAGGCCACCACCAGCACCAGTCCAGCTTCCCAGGAGGCCACCGCCAGCACCAGCCCTGCTGCCCAGGAGGCCACCGCCAGCACCAGCCCAGCTGCCCAGAACAGGACCGCCAGCATCAGCCCCGCTGGGCCAGACAGGACCGCCAGCAGCAGCCCCGCTGGGCCAGACAGGACCGCCAGCAGCTGAGTCACTGCCAAGGACCCCGCCGCCACAAGCACTGCTGAATAGGACACCGCCGCCACAAGCACCGCTGAACAGGACACTGCTTCCACAAGCACAGCTGAACAGGACACTGCCGCCACAAGCACCGCTGAAGAGAACACCGCCGCCACAATCACCGCTGAACAGGACAGCGCCGCCACAAGCACCGCTGCCAAGGACACCGCCGTCACAAGCACCGCTGAACAGGACACGGCCGCCACAAGCACCGCTGCCAAAGACACCGCCGCCACAAGCACCGCTGCCAAGGACACGGCAGCCACAAGCACCGCTGGCAAGGACACCGCCGCAACAAGCACCGCTGGCCCATGAGCGCCAAGGGCACTGACGCTACTGAGTCCGTCACGAGCAGGATGAAGCACTCTGGGCACAAGGCCCCCTCCAGAACCAGTGGAGAGTTACATCCACTACCTCTGTCCTTGGCAGGAAGAAGCACTCTGGGCATAAGGCCCCCTCCAGAACCAGTGGAGAGATAAATCCACTACCTCTGTCCTTGGCAGGAAGAAGCACTCTGGGCACAAGGCCCCCTCCAGAACCAGTGGAGAGATACATCCACTACCTCTGTCCTTGGCAGGATAAAGCACTCTGGGGACCATGCCCCCTCCAGAACCAGTGGAGAAAGGCATCCACTACCTCTGTCCTTGGCAGGAAGAAGCACTCTGGGCACAAGGACCCCTCCAGAACCAGTGGAGAGATACATCCACTACCTCTGTCCTTGGCAGGATGAAGCACTCTGGGCACAAGGCCCCCTCCAGAACCAGTGGAGAAAGGCATCCACCTTAGAGACTGTGTCTTTGCACTCCCCAGGATAATACAGTGGGCAACCCACCCACTTGTGAGACTTGAGAGACTGTGGCTTTGCACTCCCCAGGATAAATCAGTGGGCAACCCACCCACTGGAGAGACTTGAGAGACTGTGGCTTTGCACTCCCCAGGATTGAACAGTGGGCATGTGGCCCCCCTCGTGGATTTGGCGTTGTGCACTCAACCGGCTGAGATGCCCCCCCATTCCCTTCCCCCTGAGGTGCCTGTTTTATTGCTATCTGATGCCCCTGCAATGCTCTCTCCGTCATGTTCGGGGATTGAGTGTGGGCCTCGCCCATGCCGTGTGGGCCCAGTGTTCCACGGACTTCAATGGAGCACTACCTGGACTACTATTCTCAGAGTATATATTTGTTTATAGTGTATATATATTTTTGCGTCCTGCATTTTAATATATTACAATGGTTACACTCATTTCCTTTTCTCTTTGCATTCTTCCAGGGGATTTGGGGGGTGTAACTGTAATGTATCATGCTGTATTAGTGTGTGTGTTGTAGTGGGTGGGGGTGTTGCGTGTGTGTGTCCCTGTTTTTTCCCTCCCCCCTCCCCTGTGTCGTATGTGAAGTACTCACCGTTGTCTTCGCCGCCGGCATTCGTGCTCCTGGTAGAGGAGCAAGAAGATGAGGGTTGGCAGGATCTGGAGCTCGGGTTCCATGGCGTCCGGATTCCTCATGGGGTGTGTAGAGGTGAGCGTTTTCCCTTTGAAGTCCTGTTTCCGCCATGTTTTTGTTTGCAGTGAATCCGCCCCGGAAAAGGTGGCGGATTGATAGGTTGTGATACTGTGGGCGGTACATTGTCCTCCGCCTGTCTGTTGGCGGTGACCGCCAAGCTGTTTGTTTGTACCGCCGTGGCAGTCGGAGTGTTAAAGTGGCTGTCTTTGTTGGCGGTTTCCGCCACGGTCGTAATTGCAATTTTTTTAGCGCCGGCCTGTTGGCGGACTTACCGCCGCTTTAACACCGACTGCCAGGGTTGTAATGACCACCTATGTATTTTCTTATTAATGTTGCAGCACACTTCTTCTGCCACCTGTTTCCCACAACTTCTGCTCACCGTGTTCAGATGTTTCATTGTGTGGCCGTAGCAAAACATTCACTTTATAATAAAACCTGGAAACGTGCACCTTGCCATTTTGACATTGAAAAGTTACCTCATGAGATCACATAAACAATCCACATCGACAACATAGCTATGCAGCTGATGATACCTATAAACCTCCAAGTTACAAGGACACCAGGAGGGACAAGAGGCCTTTCTTGAGAGTGACCAGCTGACAAGTGGCAAATGGACCTGGACTGGACTATGCTGTCATCATGAAGCCCCTGAGATTCGGGTGACTTTAGAAGTGTACTCCTGTGGTAGATTGGGACTTAAAGGACTATAACAGATGTAAAATCTTTGACCGGGCCATACCTGCTTTGTGTATCATACCTGCACTCCATTGCAGCCCGCCTCAAACTGCGCATAGGTACCAGTTTCCTGTGATTATTGACTAGCATTTTTGTGTGCTGACTTTATTACTGTTCTGGTACTGCAAAAATACTTAACATATTGCCTTCAGTTAAGCTTGTCTGAACTGTATTGCAACTACCCAGGGGTTGAGCTCAGGTTAATTTAGTGAATTTAACTGTTCAGCCTGACAGGTTGTGAATTTTCTATGATGTGGGTAGTCCCCCACCCTAATTCAATAAGTAATTATTTTATTGTTCAGTTACTTAAAACTTACAATCATTGAAAACACAGTATAAAAATATAATTGGAATAAAATCTGATATATTTAACATATCTTCTTAGTATCATCCTTTTAAGAAACAAACACATATGTATTACTACTATAATAAGATGTTAGACTATAATAGCTTTAATGCGCTAACTTACTGAAATTGTCATGCCTATACTGTAGTGATGTTTTATTGAACTTATACTAATAGTAATAGTTACATGGCAAAAAGTACACACTCCATGCCCATCAACACTGAGTACATTGCTTTTAAGAACATAACAAATAAGCAATTAATCTGCTTACAGTCATTACCAAGTAAAGGGCTCCTTTATAATCCAATCTTTGATATTTTTAACTGTGCAATTCGCATAAACCTAAGAAACCTCCCAATAAACATTGCATCTCCTCCTTGAAGGCAGGCTATAATCGTCCACTAACACGAACATATGCCATTCTTAATAAAGTACTGTCTCAATAACCCTTTTTGCTTCGTCATAAGAGCAGGACAAATACGTACAATGTGGCAGATGTCCTCCTTAAAATGATTTTAGCTTATAACAGAATTTCGGAAATGCACCCAGACAAGTCACGTTCTGTCTCTGGAGACCAAACTCCAGGCGGATTTGTGCTGGAGTGGCACTCCGTGGAAGATTAAACACACAACAATATGTCCTTATTACAGCTTTTTCAATTAATCGGCTCGTCCTCTTAGCACCTCTACTCCATAGGTAAGAGAAGGCACATTTTTTGCCATCATAATCTGCAAGAGAGGCTGAAAAGACATTCCTTTTAATGTTTTTCTAAAACAGCCAAATGTGGAGGCTAAAGTGTTGTTTCTTCTTTGTACACAAAACACTGTGTGGCAAATGTTCCTTTAGAATAAAAAACTACTCCCAAATATTTGTATTCTGGTACAGGATCTAACACTGAGCCATGAAAATAATAAATTGGTGGTGGACGGCTTCACGTGGTTACTAACTTTGTTTGTGCTTTTGGATAAATTCAGTTGTAACTCATGTTTTACAGCATGCTGAGCCACTGCAGTGAATAATTGCTGTGGGCCAACCTTAGTATAACTAATCAAAACGACATAATATGCATACAGCATGTGAGACACGCTGAATCCAGATACCTTGGGAGAATATGAGTTAACGCTATTAAGCAACCTAGTCAGCTCCGCCAAGTACAGGTTAAAAAGAAATGGAGCCAAAACACATCCTCGTTTGAGGCTGTTGTTTCTTGGTATTTTCTTGGACCCTGTTGAACCTTTTCCCAGTCTTACTCTTTTCCATGTATCAGTGTACAGCAGTTGTATGTCTCTTATTGAAAGAGAAGAAATTGCCCAACTTTGCAGCTTAGACCATATAATGTTGTGCTGGATTGCATAGCATAGACAACATAGCATAGGAAAAGATTAGATGAATGGCACTTGTCTTGTTCCATTAAGAAAACAAGCATAGAGAAGTTTGTAGCAGTACCCATTTTCCTAATGAACTCAGTCATATTCACTGGCTCTAAGGAGCCTGCAGCGGCCCAGTCTTTCAAATCAGTAAGCAAGCATTTGGGAAAGTATTTTGTCTCCCCATCCATTAAAGCAATTAACCGATAATTAGCAGGTTATTCGATCTTCCCTGCTTTATATACTGGGGCCAAGATTGATCCACATCAGCTACCTGGGATTACCTGATTTTTAAGAACATAGTTGCATAAGATGGTCAGTTGTTTAGCCCAGTACTGGAGGTTCTGTTTGTAAATTGCTTGTGGTATGCCATTGGAACCTGGGGCACCATCTCAGCGACAAGTTGTGAGGATTTTCTCTACATCCCACACAGAAATGGATCTTGCAGAGCTTATTGAATCCATGTTTGTAGACCCTTTTTCAGGATACCCTTGGGATACCCTCGGGCCCCCATATATTTCCTGGAGATATATAGTCCAGGTGGCTTCACTTATTGTTCAAAATTAAGGTGGGTATCCACCAGTCTGTGGCATGATTCACTAATTGCCAGAATACTATGGCATCATTTTTCCTGGAGGCTGAAAGTATTTTACACCAGTACAAGTCTTTTTCAGTGTTTACTGATTCCCAAGTATGAACAGAGCTGGATTTAAGGCTATTTGAGCTGTGATGAAGGGCAATAAGACATTAATTGTGTCTTGTTTTTTTCCAAGCGAAGAATTGATGTAAACATTAATGATCAGTAAAGGTAAAGCACTAAATGTAAGGGATTTCCAAAGTTTTATGACTTGCAAATTGGGGTGGTTAATATTAATTTACTCAATTTTTACATTAAGTTCAGCCACAACACAAATGGCAAACCCCCCAGCAGGATACATGAGATTTAACTGCTGGCTTGCTGTAACCCAAATATGACGGAATATTTAGAGGTTCTGAGGCACAGGTTTCTTGGAGTATCACCAGGGGAAATTAAATTTATGGAGACAATGGATTGTTCATCCTTGATTTTACTAGAAAGCCCCTCTATATCCCATGCACTTATTGAAAGTCTTTCCTTGAGGCAACCATTGGCAAAATTATTACACTGTCCACACTTCCTACGCCTGTGTTGATCTGGTAGCAGGGCACCTGGAAGCCAAGCCCAATCCACAATGGTGTTTTGGGTGTACTATATGTCCCTTCCCTTTTTCACATCTCTGTGTAGCAGTGTCTTGTCCCCTTATCCTTGAGACCAAGTGCCTCCCAGCCCATCTTAAGACCAACTTTGACTGATGTTGCTCATTGTTTGCTAGACCCCTTATTTATTCTTTTTATTTGAGTCATCTTCCTGAGTGTTCTTGAGAGGTGTAAGCTTTCCCAGAGCTAAAAGGCTGTAAAAATTGTGGGTACGTTTCAGCTATCTCTCAGGTGATCTCAACACCACATTTTGCAAGTTCCTGCCTCTCTACCCACACCTACTTCACAAGCCCTTCAGTTGCCCAACTTTTTACTGTAACTTCTTCTCTGTCAGCTTTTAAGGAGCTTAAAAAAGAAACTGAAGTAATTTCAGATTATTTAATATACCCTAGAGATGGAATTTCCTGCACTATGCAGAGCATTGTACCCCTGTTGATTTTATTACGATGACCCCTCGATTTATATTTTAGTATAAAAGTGAAGCTTCAAGATTTTATGTCATTGGAGAGAGATTTCGACATAGTGTGCTTTACAGGCTACAAACTGCAGCCAATGGCTTGCTGCCTGTATTAGCCAGCAGAGTAGGTCTTACTTCATAGTTGTTGATGTACCCCCAATTAATATTCCATTTTCTTACACCGATCCTGAATTAAACCAAAAAACGTGATAACAGACTGCTTAGATTTCACTTAAAATCATGGCCTAACTGATCTCCAGTAAATACTGCTCATATTTGAACTCTGTGTTGCACCAGCTAAGTATTCCAAAAAGATGGTTGAGTAATACAACATCATTAAGGCTAATCTACAGATTTGATTTTGTTGCAAGAAAATAATTCTGGCTGGATTGGCTGTGTTTTTTTTACTTTAGTATGTGAAACCTACTGTACTTTTCCTAATCTACAATCAAACCTTCTCTAGAACAAACCTCAATTGGAATACACATATGTTATGCATTGTTTCTCCCTTTTAAGAATAGTTTTGGTGATGAAATGCTGAAGTAGCGATCTTGCTCTGTCAAATACTCACTAAAGTCAAATTCCCAATATAATATTGTACAGAAAGTAGCTAGAGCTAGCATTAGCTTCTATAATGAGCAAGGCTTGTCTGTTTGATGGCCATAATAAAGTGGACTCTAAAATCCTGCTCACATATTAAAAGTGCAGCATCAACATCTACAGTGTATATCCAAATGTAGTCTCAGTACAGAAATATTCCTTTTGTTTCTTATGATGGTGACCAGACCCTCTGACCATTTTGCCAAAGAGGCATTAAAGATTTTCAACTCCAGACCCGCCAGGATCCCATCACACTGAAAGTGATCAGTTAAATTTATAGGAGTCTATTGGAGTGAAAATATATCTGCTTTAGTACGCTCAAAAAAGGTCATGGCATTTCTTTGCTTCCTTTCTTTCCAAAAAGACTTTACATTTTACAATAGAATTTTAAGCTTGCCTATTCTGCATATATTACTCAGAGCTTGATAACACCTCTCCAGCCTAACAGGCTGCCCTCTTAATCTAGTGTCAGGACTTATACCTACACTAGTATAGTCCTTTTCCTTCCATATTGTCTTATGTTTGATTAGATTTATTATTACATCCTCAAAGTAACACTGTTTCTTTCCTTTTCGATATGCTTTGCTCTTTCCCTCAACCCACCATCCTTCCTGCCGCCTATTCCCCATACTGAATCTACAAAATTCACAGTTCACCATAACTGTCATTTAGGGGTCTTCAGGGGTCACAGCTGCAACCTCTGGCTTGCCCGTTGCAGCCTCTGTCATTGCATTTGCGACTCCTAGCCTCAGAGGGAGCAAAATGAATGTCAGTAACACATTGCAGCTCATCCCTGTGAACATCATTTGTGTTTTTTTTTCCACATAAGGTATCCACACCAAATGTATGTCCGTGTTCTCCAACATACCTGGTATTCTAAAGATACCCAGGGTTTGTTGATTCCCCTAGGGGGTTTGGATAAAATAGGCAAAGCAACATTTTGAGTTAAGTAAAAGTAGTAAAATACTGCTCCGGATAAAAGTGTCTGTTTTATTTACTATACAATGTAATCAACAAACAGTTTGCTGTGCTAAAGTCACCATCTTCCCAGCTATCAGTAACATGCAGAGCTGAATCAAAAAGCCTAATTGTGTACCACGGCTTTGACATTTTTCAAAGAGGTAGCCCACTTTTCTGATATTTTTGTGCTCTGATCCTACCTCCAGTTTGTGGTGGAAACCATTGTGAAACCTATGCGTGATCCAGGAAAACTACAGATTTCTGAAAAGTAAACAACACCCTGAAATCACACGGGAACTTATGTATAGATCCCTCAAGGTTTTCTTAAAGAAAATATCTGTTGAAATAATGAAATGTTGAAAATGTGTAGCAAAAATGCTCTTTTGAGACTACGTTTTCATCTGTAACTTTTTTCACAATGGTCAATTTACGAAAGCAGTTTGCCAATACCTGGTTGCAGGGCTATGTAGGGTTTGTATGCGCTCTAAGAAAGTCAGAGCAAAGAATTGAGCTGCACCGTTCATTGAGTATTGAGCATTGATGTAGTTGAAATTTTAGTGCTCTCCCTCAGGACACAGAAGTGAACAATACGTGACAATATATTCATTATTTTCACCAAGGTATCATTAGTTTCAATGTAGAAACATGGCATGAGAAATCATTAAGTCTGTGCATTTATTTAAAATAGTGTTAGAAACCCTGGGGGTATCTCTTATAAAGCATATGTTTACAAGATTGAATTGATCTGATGTTATAATTTAGACCTCAGACTACCAGAATATATTGAAACAGTATTACATTTCGAATGATTAATGATTTAACTACATATGCAAAAATAGAGGAATGCAGTTACACGTTATGTCAATTGAAATGCATCAGTAGAGTTATCAATGTAACATGAGCTTTCTTTCAAATTTTGTTCCCATGAGAAGACTGGCTTTGGTAATCGGCCCTATTGCTTAGACATAAAAAGAAAGTATAACTGTGTCCTTGAGATCAGAACATCCTGAATAGATGGACTAATAAATTATACAAATGTGTCAAACTTGTGTGGAGGTACGTGGATGGATGACGTTACCATGCAGACCTGGGAATGGAAGTTGATGTTTCAATCTGGAGTCTTGTGATTTATTATTTTTGAAAGATGCCCCTTCAACGTAATATGAACTGCTTTTCGGAGCAAATCAAATTGCTTTATTAACTTTAACATACTGATGGCCAGTCAGATCTCAGGATTTCCTGAACCCTTGCTGATGAAGAATCCAATAACCTGAGCTGCATGGAGAGGTATTTCCCTCTCTGCTTCACCCGTTTGAGGTGCCCATTGAAACATAGAGATTTTTTCCTAACCCCCTTAAGCATGAGCTTCCGATATGCTGATGCTTTCCCTTTTTACCTACCTTTTGCCCACCTTAGTTAGAACCTTGTTGCCTGTGATTTCCTTTTTTCCAGATTCTTTTTGTGTTTTTTTATACCTTTTGCCTTTTGTCCACATGTGTTCCACCCCACACATGCTAATTCTCAATTTGACCATGGCAGGTTTTTCCCTTGCTCAGCTGAAAACTGTAACTCTAATGATTTGAAACTGACTGATGCTTGCTAAGCCTGAGCAACATTTATTTTCTATATCATCATTAATCTTCTTCATGTTTTTTTTTTTCTTATTGAATGCTTAGTCTTATTAATGTTAGTTTGCCTGAATTTATTTCAGCACATTTGGCAAACCTTAGTGATATTGTATCTTTATAATTTTGGCTTGAGAGTAATTTACATGACTTTGAGCTTGGGCTTGTAATAAATCCCTTTACGTTATTCCTGAATGGAGTTTTCCCTGTATGGTCAAATTAATCATAATGTTTAGCTTAATTGGTCTGCATTTAAATACAGCTGAATGGTTCTACCACACCCTGTTGCATGGTCCAAAGGTCCATCAGCCTCAATGAACATTGATTCCTCTGGGGGATGACAATGCTCCAGCAGGTCTGGCAGCAAAATCATGGTTTGACCCACAAGGGGGGAAAACCGCCCCTGTGTAGTGTTAGGGAGATAAGACTGACCTATGAGATTGCTCAGTCCAAGAATTATCTACACCAAATTATTTCCCAAGGTTCATTCTGAAGATTGATTAAGTTTGAGCATCAGCCCTACATGTGACGGAAGAGTGAGTATTAATTGGGCTTTGCATTTTCATTGCTTTTAGACTGAAGATTGCCGTGATCTGTGATGTTGTGAAGTGTTTTGAGGAATCATCATACTCACTTGATGGTGCTGCTTATTGCTAAAAAAAATGTCTGCAGTTGTTGTTGTTGATTAGTCTGTCATGGCCCATGGATGATCTGTGTCAACCGGAGTGAGAATTGTTTGTCAAGTTTCACTCACTGTGTAATTCTGAAAGCAGCAGCCCGAAAGTGTATGTCCATTTAGATTTGAAGTGTTTGAGTTCCTTTCCTGTAGTGCGCAGAAAGGTTGGGGGTTTTCCTCACAATATTGGTCATTAGAAGTGTGTGTGACACAGTTGCAAAGCATTTGTAGCTTTTGAAAGAAGTGATTGTGATGTCATTTTGTGCCACACTAATATAAGTCGGTTGTTGTGAAGCCGTGCTGATTTTGATGGACAGTATTCCATTGCTATTGCTTGAGAACATTGTGAGAAAAGGATTGTGGGATTGAAGTTACTACCTGGTGGGGGGCGTGGCTGGGCCACGGAGGAAGATGGGCGCCTAAGCTCCGAGCTCCGTGCTGCGGCGATTCTGGGGAGGCAGCGGGGGCTCCTTAGCGGCAAACATCCTGCCTGGCGTCGGAGCTCTTTAGAAAATGGCCCGCAACCGCGATCCTGAAGACCCGCGGCCTTCCTGTGAAGAGAAACCTGCTCGGAGGGCGGAGTCGCGTCATCCAGGTCCTGCGATCGGCCCTCCGAAGCAAAGAGGGAAAAAGGAAGAATTTCACGGTGAAGGGCCTCGGGGACACTTCCGATGCCCTGGACCCTTGGCCCCCGTGTAGAGACCTGCAGCAGAGCCCCGGAGAACCCGCACTGAACCACGTCGCTAGAGGCCTTGCTGAGGGGGAGGAGCCACACCCTCGAGTTTGAGGCAGAGCGCCTTCCTCGGCTTCACGGCCTCTGACACTGCAGGTGAGGATCCCCGCGTCCCCGCACCAGCACCGGTGGGAGGCGACGCACTGAACCATCCCGCAGCCCTCCAGCCTAATACTAGACACTGCGCTTCCCCCCTCCTGGGGGAGAAACAGGAGAGGGGTGGAGAGGAGCGAGGAGCGACGGGGGTACACGGGTGGAGAGCACGAGGACAGATAGCAACTGGGTTGTCCCGCGCCTCCCTCCTCCTCCTCATAGAACAGAGAGGAGGAGGGTGAGGAGGGGGTAGTGGGGGACAGCAACACAGCAACAAAGGGAAGCAGTGACTAAATTAACACATAAAAGAATAAACAAATAATCCACACACAAGGAGCGGGGAAAAGGAGACCAGAGAGAAAGAAGCACTGAAACAAAACAAGAAAAAAAAAAGAAGGAGGAGGAGAGAAAAGGGAAGAATAACTGGACAGGAAAAATAAATAAAAGAACAAAAGAAGCAGGTTATACACTGCCTACCTCTGTTCCACCCTTTAAGCCATCCAAACACCGGGACAGGGACAAGTGTATCCGTCACCGCCTGTAGGCATGGATGGACCCCAGCGACAATAGAACAGGAACCCCGGAATATACACAACCAATTACAACTGGCGGGTGGTAAAGCAACATAAAGAGGGTCTTGCCTGCTCCCCATTCAACACGCTCCCCACGACCCACTTCAAGAGGTGGAGTGCTATCTACCAGGATAGAAGGAACTACAATGAAGCCCACTAACAACGTCAAGTAACTGGTGCTGCTCTCACAACATACACCAGACCGCCACGAGCCTCACATCGGCCTCACTGCCTCGGTATCCTTATTGTCGTAATCTTCTCACCTACTGACAACAGCAGATCACCGCACCACTTGACGGCCTCTGAGACAGTACAAATAAAACGGGGACAAAGAAAGGAAAGAACAGAAACCAGAAGGAAAATAAGACAATAAGCCACGACAATTGAAAAACAGAGAGGTGCAGACATAGAGGAGAGGACCTACAGACCCGCAAACCTCTACCCCCACTGAACCCCGAAGAAGACTTCGGGCCGAATTGAGTAGCCCTCATAGATCAGCGTGGCGATGCCCGGCAGCAAACCGAACCATGAACCCACTAGCAAGCCTGCATGACAGTTACTATTTTCAGAGGCTCTCCACCAGAAACGACCAACCTCCATGGCAACAGAGACCCATACACCACCACCCCCAATACAGCCCGCCACAACATCGGACAAGGAACAGTCCACAACAATGGAACGGATACTACATCAGATCACTGCCGTCAGCCGTCAAATAGAGGGAATGGATGCTTCCATATCCTCGCTGACCCTAGAAACCAAATCCATGCGATTAGACATTGCAGGTTTTCAATCTAGAGTGACAGGTTTGGAACATCGTATGGGATCACTGGAAACGCAGATGGCCACATCCCAGGAAAGAGACCAGGACCTCCTCTACCTTAAGAGCAAACTCATGGACCTGGAGGACAGGAGCCGAAGTGACAACATTCGCCTACTGGGGATCCCGGAAAATGAAGAAGGCACAGACACACAGGCCTTCCTGAGCTCTACTCACCCCAAACTGACCTTACTGAACTTTGACCCACCTCTAGAATCTCAACGAGTACATAGAGTAGGTCCGAAACAAGCCAACACAACTATTAGGCCCCGTCCGATCATCGCCTGTTTACTATGCCATAATCAGACCAGGCAATTACTACAAACAGCGCTTAGCCACGGTCCTTTTCAGATAGGCCAACATGACATTCGCATAACAGCCGACTACTCTAAAGAGACTAATGAGCGCAGGAAGGCCTTCCTAGCTTTAAGACCCCGACTCCGCCGACTAGAGATGAAATATGGCCTCTTCGATCCCGCAAGAATGTGGGTTACCAAAAACGGAGTATCCAGGGACTTTTATAACCCTGAGGAATTGAAACTATTCCTTGATTCTTTTCAACATCAGCCCATGGATTCTATCAGCACAAGTCGCTCACTAGATGTCTCAGGGGACAACGAGGGCAACGGAACTCTACCCCCAGGCTTGGAGAGCAAAAGCACAACTCACCATGACACCGACACCTGTCAAAGGGGCAGGGATCTAGAGAGACTAGCCAGATCGTACGATGATAGGGGTCAGGTTCTACACGCCGTGGCAGTCCACACCCAGTTATCGGAGAGAGATAAATCCCACTCACCCCTGAAACCATCGACTGCATCCCCCTGAGACGGTGACCCACTACATTGCATACATGAGACAACTACGAAAACGCTGAATTACGACCGACGACAACCCCACGGACGGATGAGTACACAATGGGATTTTGCATTAGTGTTTACCCTATGGCTATTATTGTCATCTTCAACAATAGACGTTTAATATGCTCATGCCCTCCACAGAGAGGCATGGGGCCTTATACTGTAATATTATGGCAAGGGCTGTCTGCTAAATGACACAAGGTACACACATTAGTGCACAGACCAGATCTTATCGCCTCCCACAGATCGCACATAAGCCAGGTCCCTGCCCTATAAGGACGTAATCAAATACGTAATCAACTTTATAACAAATAAATTGGCTCTTCCCTCATTGCACCACAGAACATTCTGCAGCAATAATGCAACTCATCTACATCTGACCTAATAGGTACACTATTCAATAAACTCTCTCGCCAGATTCCCCTAATACCCAATCCTTACACAGAAGCCAAAATAAAAGTAAATCAAACTATACACAGGGACGCAAACCCTAACGCTCAACAGGGTAACAGAACGGCGTGAGAACTTGCCATAGGGGATATCATACCATAGAAATATGTTACTATCCTCCACAGAGATACCGCACAATTCCAGAATCATAACAATCTAATCAACACATACGAGTTCATTTTAAAACCTCCTCCCGGTGCACCACAATCCTGCCATGCGTACATCACTGCTTTTGACCCCATGGATGGACAGCAGACCAATTACCCAGACATGCAATCAATGCTCCCCCTTTATAACTGTTGATACTTCAACAGGCGACAAACACGCTCCTGCCCCTCATCATGCAATGCAACAAATCACAGTACCATAATATAAACTGTCAATAGCTTACACCAAACACGCATATTTGCCCCTAGACTAACCCCCAATGACACGCGTAATCCCCACACAAAACTGGGCTTCGCACGACCATGATCATATGACCAGACTAGCTAATAAACCGTTAATCCCTCAATATACTTTACTGTATTATGACGTAATAATAAGATACAAGACATAGACGCCGTAGTAAGAAGCCCACACTGGATACACATAGATCAGTACTCTCTAACTCTCATTATCCACTCTAAGATATATTCCATGATACACGACCTAACAGACAATTACATGATTGTATGACAGGGAACTATGTTACACTAGGGTATGTTATGTTCTGTTATGTTATGTTATAAGAATTACTAGGTTATAGCGATACTATGATGTATGTTGTAGTGATATTATAGAAGTATGGAAGCACCTAAGCTGCTATGTGCAAATATATCCCATAGTCTTCACCCGGCACCGTATCGCACCGCCCTATGCCCTCACCCTTCCGGTCTTATCCCCCCTCTCATCTCCCTGGTATCTCTCTCCCATCTTTATGAACTCGCCCTTTTGCCATTTACCACAGCACCCCCGCATTGCAGAATCCAATATGACAGTACTAATCAAGCACGGAGACTGTTTACTACCCCGCAGGCGCGAGTATGTCAACCGCACGAGGCATCACATCAGACACTGACGGACTCCAGACAGTTCTCCTCCCATATATAAGGAGGAGCCTTTTTCCCCTGCTACACTCATACTATCCACGATGTTAAGTCCCCAACAATATACGGATATCTATATCTATATATCAGACTCTCTCCACTGCTCGTGCGCTGCTCTTCTTCCCCCAACTGCCCCCCCTTCCTCCCATCCAGGACGGTAGATCCCGATCATTATTACTAATATGGCTATTACCCCTCCCCGAACTCCCTTCACGACGCACCCGCGGCTCTCCCCCTCGGAACTCAGAATCCACGCATCCTCTGTCACAAATCAGCATCGGCTGCCCTATGCCCATCCGCCGTCTCCCCGGCAGTGATCGCATTGACGGCACTGGGAGCTCCGATAGGAATCGGACTCGCCATCTACAGATCTGCTTGCAGGAGACTTCTGACCCCTAGCCTCTACCCACCCCTTCTTCCGTCTCCCCTCACCGATCCGCTCTATTATTCCATTTAATCTCACCCTATATATATTAACGTCAACATCCTTCCACCCCTCCTTCCTATTATTTCCTCTCTATCCTTTCCTCCTTGTTTAACTCTGTTTGTTTTCGTTCCCCCCCCTTCCCTCTGCTAGAGTGTCTGGCCCCACCGACTACCCCCATTCCCCACCCGACTTGCCATACTCTAGCGAGCATAGTCCCCACCCCATTAGCCGAAGCACCTCCACCACTTTTTTCTTTTTTTTTCACGCCTGCTACTAATAGGATCCCTGAGATTTTGCTTCACCATTTAGCATGCCAGGGACCGCCTCCCATATGACGCACCCACTACGAATCCTTTCCTGGAATGTTCACGGTACGGCGAACTATATCAAACGGAAAAAGATCCTGTCCTTTCTCCAATCCAAGAGAGTGGACATAGCTTTGATCCAAGAGACACACCTTGATAACTCAGAATCCAGTAAACTCAGACGTGACTGGGTAGGTAGGGTTGCCTTTAGCTGCTGCCCAACAATCCAGGAAACCAGGGGTAGCACGTCTCGTAAATGCGGTGTAGCGATCCTAATACTCAAATCCCTCCCGGTTACGATCATTAAAACATGGAATGATACGGAAGGGAGATACATATTCGCTAAATTAAAAATAGGAAACACTTTCTTATGCGTGGGCTCCGTCTATGCACCAACGGGCACAAAGCGCTCATTTTTACTGCAACTAAATCGCCTATTGACCGAAATTGGAACCGCCCGCTACATTATAAGGGGAGACTGGAACCTCGCCCGAGACACCATACTGGACAGGACAGGCCCCATAGAGGTGGGTAATAATCACAATAGGGCACTATTGACAGACCTAACCACGGATGTAGGTCTGGTCGACTGCTGGAGACTAACACACCCAAAGGACAAGGAATACACCTTCCTATCATCCGTCCACGGCACCCAATCACGCCTGGACTACTTTCTGGTATCGCACACCATAATTCCCCAAATAAAAACCACTAGCATCCTAGATAGCAGGCTCTCAGACCACTCCCCGATCCTCCTCTTGATACAAGCAGGTTTAGCCTCCCCTGGTCGTAAACCATGGTGCTTTGCTTTACACAGATACCGCTCTCCCCAAGGGAAAGAAACAATCAAGGACCACATATCTACGTATATGACCGAAAACACAGGGACTGTTGAGTCCAAACGGGTGCTCTGGGCAGCGGCGAAGGCTACTCTGAGAGGGAATATGATGCGTGATGCGGCACTAGCCAACAGGAAGGCCCGTCAACGCACCTTAGAAAACAAGATCCAGACCCTCACTAAACAATGTACTGTCCATCCGTCTCCCGAGTTACGCCGCACACTCAAACAGGCCTGAATGGCACACAATGAGCTTTACACAACGCAGGCGGAATACGCGCTGCAAAGATTATGCGGTCGCCACTACGAACAAGAAGAGAAGGCTGGACGCACAGCTCCGGCAAAGAGATGCTGCCTCTGCCATCCCGGCCATAACGTCCTCCTCAGGAGCGGTATTGACCCGCCCGCAAGACATTGTGAATAAATTTGCCACATACTATCAGCATCTTTACACCCCCGAAATATTGACTGATTATACACGGACTGAGGCATTTCTTACCGCGGCCAAAATACCTTGCCTATCGGAGGCCGGCCGAGCTCTCCTAGAAGGCGATATAAGCAGGGAAGAAATAACACAAGCTGTCACAAACCTCCCCTACCATAAATCCCCGTTAGAGGATGGGCTCATAGCGGAATTTTACAGATGGGCTGGAGAAGAGGCAATCACAGCAGTGCATGAGGTGCTCACGGAGGCATGCCAGGAGGGCTCTTTGGGCACCCTGTCCAACAGAGCCACAATTGTCGACCTACCTAAGCCAGGGAGAGATCCCCTACTTTGTGGCAGCTATCGCCCTATCTCACTCTTGAACGGAGATGTCAAACAACTAGCCAGCGTCTTAGCAGCATGCCTGCGTAAAGTGATACCGTCCTTGGTCCATAACACCCAGGTAGGATTTGTACCGGGTCGCACCTCCAGAAATCATATGCGTACCCTGTGTCATACACTAATTGAATCACTACACCTACCAGAGGAAGCTTTGGCCTTATCCCTCGATGTGGAGAAAGCATTTGATCGCATCGAATGGCCCTACCTATTCACCACCATGAAACACTTTGGCTTTGGAGACCAATTTATCTCCAAAAGTTCGGTTACTATATGACCACCCCACGGCGCAAGTTAACTGCGGGGGGCTTTATGTCAGACCCATTTCCCATTGGAAGAGGCACCTGACAAAGTTGCCCCCTCTCACCGCTTTTATTCCTACTAGCAATGGAACCTCTGGCAGCAACTATATGGAATTTCCAACAAATAAAAGGTATCCCTCTACCAGGGGGCTCCTCCAAAATTTACCTATACGCGGATGATATCTTATTAACCCTATCTGACTTGGAAAGATCCTTACCATCACTGCTCTCCATCATAGAGGACTTCGCACCCCTATCCGGGTGCCGGGTAAACTGGGACAAGAGAGAATCGCTGCCTCTATCTCGCATAACAACGAGGGCTGCAATCCACTGCCTCCCATTCAAATGGACCCCGACCCGTCTTAAATATCTAGGGACGTATATTAACCGAGGCCTGGAACGCATGGTTAGGGACAACCTCGACCCTCTTATATCCCGGATGAAACAAGACTTCGCCAAGTGGTCACTGCTTGGTTTATCCATGTGGGGCAGGACACAGGCGGTCAGGATGGTAACCCTGACGTGCTTTACGTATGTACTAGGTAAGCTCCCTTTGCAGGTACCTCTCTCCCTCCTTCGAATGATCGATACATTGATAAGATCTTTCGTCTGGGGCTCTACACGCCCAAGACTGAAGCCTGCAATAATATCGGCATGACGGCCCTACGGAGGATTAGGCTTATCCTCAGTAGAGCAATACTCTTTAGCCCTACAATTATCGCAATTAGCCTATAAGCTACCAGGCACCCCGGACCCCCCACAATGGGTAACCACAAAGAATTTTCTACAGGGACAGCATACAGAGGTAGGAGGAGTATACACTGACTGTCCCCAGCCGGCCAACCCTATCCTCATGGCCAAAAACGCAGCATGGCGTAGAGTACACCGGATACTGGGTAGACATCCCTTCCTACATGCCCAGGCCCCTATAGCAGGAAATAAATGTATAAAAATAGGAGGAAACACCCTCAAGTGGCCCCAATGGAGTACTGCTGGAATCCACAATATATCTCAAATAGCGAATGGTGACCGCTTCCGAACCTTTGACTCCCTGCGGGAAGAATTCGGTATCAGCAACAATCAAGAGTGGATATACATGCAGTTTAAGTACTGCATGCATAAGGCACTAGGAACCCCCTGTGGATGGTAAAGATTTCACCCATAGTCACTTACCTGCAGACGTGGGGTCGACACAGAGGCGTCATGGTCGGCCTATACGCAGAGATAACGAACCACCTTTACTCGCAACCCATCCTAGAGCGACTGCGCCTAAAATGGCAAGAACAACTGGAGATAGCCTGTACTGAAGAGGAGTGGCTGGACATAATTGAAGCCCTTGATAGGGGGGTCCGCGAGGCACGCCGGAAATTCAGTTTATTAAAAATCCTTCAAGACTGGTACTGGACCCCCATGAAACTCTTCAGGGCAGGCCTGATACCACACGCGAAGTGCTGGCGATGCGCAGACATTCACTGTGACCTACTTCACATCCTATGCTATTGCCCGACGATACAACCCTTATGGGACACAGTGCGCAACTCGCGGACTTTATACTGATACCAGACCCGACACCACCATCACTCATTTTTCTACATGACGTGCGCCTGTATCCCTCCCTATCACAACCCCATAAACGGCTGCTCCATACGGCAATTGCCACATCTAAAATCTGCATACTCCGACAATGGAGATCTAGCACCGCCCCAAAGCCAGCAGAATGGATGACAGCCATGTTACAAACAGCCACTCATGACCTCGTAATCTATAATCTACAGGACCAAGCAGCTCTATTCACGGATATCTGGAGACCCTTCCTGACAGGACCACGAGGCGGCTGGGGGAAGGTCAGTGGACAGCAGTCGACACTCCAGGGCCCCCTCCTTCCATCTTCCCATCTCCCCCCCCATCCTTGTATCCTCTTCCCCTACCCCTCAGATCGCCCGCTCTGGGAAACGCCCTCTCCCCGGTCCGTTCACTAACGTATCAGATGACCTGCTCCCTTCCATCCTATCTGGTCAGTTTCTGAATACCTACTGCATTCAGAAAGATCTCGACCTCTTACACACCCAAACCTATGTCTACCCAGGCACCCCCCTGCTTATTCCCCCTCAGCATTTCCCTCCCTTACGTACATGAATCAATACCCCATATTGAAATTATCTAGAAGTACATACCATTTCATATACAAATATACAATAACCCACATCAGACAGGAAACAACCGGAACATTTACCTAATAACCTCGAAATACTGACCCTTGGGCCCCCCCCACCCCATCTATTCCTCCCCTCCCCTTCCTACACTATCTTTCTCCCCCATCCCCCCCTTTCCATGGTCTCTTTCCTCCCTTTCCCCCACCCTTCCTTCTTATCCACTCCCCATTCTTCTAATTAGCACTCTAACACCTATTATTCAGCATATTCATCAGATTGTACACATCCATATATACATAGTGTAATTATTTGTTGTGAAGTGGAAAGTTGAAAATATGTCTATGTATATTCTGTACTGCCTTATAATCTTCCTTAATAAAAACTTTAATATAAAAAAAAAAGAGGTTACTACCTGGTTCGATCAAATGTTATTGTGATTAAATGAATATGAATAAAAATTATGGTGATCATTACAACCCTGCGGTCGGTGTTAAAGCGGCGGTAAGACCGCCAACAGGCCGGCGGAAAAAAAATTGCAATTACGGCTGTGGCAGAAACCGCCAACCAAGACAGCCACTTTAACACTCCGACCGCCCCGGCGGTACAAACAAACAGCGCGGCGGTCACTGCCAACAGACAGGAGGAGGACAATGTACCACCCACACTATTATGACAGGCCAATCCGCCACCTTTTCTGGGGCGGATTCACTGCAGATAAAAACACGGCAGAAACAGGAATCCCAAAGGGAAAACGCTCACCTCTACACACCCCATGAGGAACGAGGACGCCATGGAACGGAACTCCAAATTCTCCCTGCAATAGTCTTCCTGCTTCTCTACCAGGAGCACGAATGCCGGCGGAGAAGACCACAGTGAGTACTGCACCTACGACACAGGGGAGGGGGTGGCAAAAAACAGGGACACACACAAGCAACACCCCCACCCTCACCCACTACAACACACACACTAATGCATATCAATACATCCCAGTTACACCCCCCAAACCCCCCCGGAAGAATGCAAAGACAATAGAAAATGAGTGTAACCATTGTAATATATTAAAAGCAAGTAGGCAGAAATATATAAATACACCATGTACATAATATATACCAAGCATAGTAGTCCAGGTAGTGCTCTAAGACACTGAGACCACACGGTATGGGCGAGGCCCACACAAGATCCCCGACCATGATGGAGAGAACACTGCAGGGGCATCAGAGAGCAACTGAACAGGCACCTCAGGGGGAGGGAAAGGGGGGCCCCTCAGCCCCTTGAGTGCACGACGCCAAATCCACGAGGGGGCCACATGCCCATTGTTCCATCCTGGGGAGTGCAAAGACACAGTCTCTCAAGTCTCTACAGTGGGTGGGTTGCCCATTGTTCAACCCTGGGGAGTGCAAAGCCACAGTCTCTCAAGTCTCTACAGTGGGTGGGTTGCCCACTGTTCAATCCTGGGGAGTGCAAAGCCACAGTCTCTCAAGTCTATACAGTGGGTGGGTTGCCCACTGCCATATCCTGGGGAGTGCAAATCCTCAGTCTCTCAAGTCTATACAGTGGGTGGGTTGCCCACTGCCATATCCTTGGGAGTGCAAAGCCACAGTCTCTCGAGTCTCTACAGTGGGTGGTTTGCCCACTGTTCCATCCTGTGGAGTGCAAAGCCACAGTCTCTCAAGTCTCGACAGTGGGTGGGTTGCCCACTGCCATATCCTGGGGAGTGCAAAGCCACAGTCTCACAAGTGGATAACAGTCTCCACTGGTTCTGGAGGGGGCATGGTGCCCAGAGTGCTTCATCCTGCTAAGGACAGAGGTAGTGGATGACATTCTCCACTGGTTCTGGAGGGGGCATGGTGCCCAGAGTGCTTCATCCTGCTAAGGACAGAGGTAGTGGATGACAGTCTCCACTGGTTCTGGATGGGGCATGGTGTCCAGAGTGCTTCATCCTGCCAAGGATTGGGGTAGTGGATGCTTTTCTCCACTGGTTCTGGAGGGGGCATGGTGCCCAGAGTGCTTCATCCTGCTAAGGACAGAGGTAGTGGATGACAGTCTCCAATGGTTCTGGAGGGAGCATGGTGCCCAGAGTGCATCATTCACCGCGTGACGGACTCAGTTGCGTCAGTGCCCTTGCCGCTCATGGGCCAGCGGTGCTTGAGATGGTGGTGCCCTGTTCAGCGGTGCTTGAGATTGCGGTGCCCTGTGCAGCGGTGCTTCAGACGATGGTGCCCTGTTCAGCGGTGCTTGAGTTGGCGGTGCCCTGTTCAGGGGTGCTTGAGTTGGTGGTGCCCTGTTCAGCGGTGCTTGAGACTGCTGTGCCCTGTGCAGTGGTGCTTGAGACTGCGGTGCCCTGTGCAGCGGTGCTTGAGCCGGCGGTGCCCTGTGCAGCGGTGCTTGAGATGGCGGTCTCCATTGCAGGATCTCAGCTGCTGGCGGTCCTTCATGGCCCAGCGGGGCTTGTGCTGGCGGTCCTTCATGGCCCAGCGGGGCTAGTGCTGGTGGTGGCCTCCTGGGCAGGTGGGCTGGTGCTGGCGGTGGCCTCCTGGGCAGGTGGGCAGGTGGGCTGGTGCTGGCAGTGGCCTCCTGGGCAGCTGGGCTGGTGCTGGTGCTGGCCTCCTGGGCAGCTGGGCTGGTGCTGGCGGTGGCCTCCTGGGCAGCTGGGCTGGTGCTGGCGGGCCCCTCCTGGGCAGGTGGGCTAGTGCTGGCGGTCCTGTCCTGGGCAGCTGGGCTGGTGCTGGCGGGCCCCTACTGGGCAGGTGGGCTAGTGCTGGCTGTCCTATCCTGGGCAGCTGGGCTTGTGCTGGAGCTGGGCTCCTGGGCATCGGGATGATGGCAGTCTTCTCCGCCGTGCTGCTCTTCCCAGACTTGCCGGGTTTCTTGTGACCCTTCCCCACCTTGGAAGGTGTCACAGCTGACTCCACACTCCCACTGGGACCCCTGGGAGCTGCTTTGGTGGCTGGAGTCTTCCCCTCTCCCGCCGGGCACTGGCCAACTTCTGATGCTTCACAGGTGGGGGACTGTCTGTGCTGTGGCTCCGTGCCACACTAGCTGCCCTGGTGGCCGGTGAACTCCAGATTCCGGTGACAACAGGCACCACTGGTCCCGGAGATGTTGTGGCTGAGGTGCTAGTTTGTGACCTAGGAGACAGACGGGGTGGGGGAGGTGTGGGAAAGAGGTCAAGGGTGGACAGGAAAAGTTTTTGGGACACACTGGGATGAGTAGCTGGAAGGGGTTTGGGAGTGGAGGAAGAGGTGGTGGTTGTAGGAGGTGTACGTTTGGTGACTTTGGGTGAAGGTGCATGCGCTGGAGGCTGTTGTGAGGTGGATGGCTGTTGGGTGGGTGTGTGCCTGCGTTTGTGTATCTTGGGAGGGGGCATCACAGACACACTGGGAGAGGACACAGGGGACGTGTGAATGGTAGTGGGGGTGGTGACTGTACGTGAGCGGGGTGTGGTGGTGGGTGTGCTGGAGAGGGACCTAGTGGCTGTAGAGGTAGTGCATGCAGGTGTGAGTGTAGACGAGACTGGGAGGGAGGAGGGATACGAGGAGGAGGGGGACACAGTAGTGGCAGTGTATGTTGGTGTGTCTGCATGTGTGTGATGCTTGCATGAGTGCCTGTGGGATGTGTGGTGCTTATTTTTGCCAGAGCTTCCCTTGTGTCTTGACGTGTGTGCATGCTGGTCTGTAGGTGTGCTTGGGATAGGCTGAGGTACAGGGGATTGGGTCTGGGTGGAGGAAGTTGGAGGGGGGAGGCTAGAGATGGGGACAATGGCTGCCATCAGTGCTGAGGCCAGAGTCAGAAAAGCTCGCTGAAGGGCCGCCTGACCACAATGAATGCCCTCCAGGAATGCATTTGTTTGTTGCAACTGCCTCTCTACACCCTGGATGGCATTCAAAATGGTAGACTGCCCAACAGTGAGGGACCTGAGGACGTCAATGGCCTCCTCACTGAGGGCAGCAGGGGTGACTAGCGCAGGGCCTGAGGTGCCTGGGGCGAAAGTGATGCCCACCCTCCTGGGTGAGCGGGCACGAGTGAAAGGCTGAGGGGCTGCTGGGAGGGCAGTGCTGGTAGGGGGGGTGGCGGCTGTACCTGTAGATGTGGGGGGCACAGATGTTGCCGCCACCACAAGGGAGCTCCCATCAGAGGATGAGTCTGTGTCGCTGGTGTCAGCTCCTGTCCCCGCCGTGGAGCTCCCCTCGCCCTCTGTCCCACTGGTGAACTCTGAGTCCATAGTCTCGCCCTCCAGGGCCATGTGGGATGCAGCTCCCTCGTGCTCCGGTGCCACTGCTCCTCCTTCTGATGTTGCTAATGCACACAAGAACAGGGAGACCACAAAAAGGGGGGGGATGACAGAAGAAAGACATGTTGAGTGCATGCATTACCGCTACCGTTGGCGGACACGACAGACATAGAAGCGCCCTGCACTACGCCGCGCTCTTGGGGTCCAATGTTCAATTGCTGGGAAATGGCCTACAAGGCTATGGACGACATCTGCACACATAGATGACACAGGGGCATGACTAGGTGTACGTGGAACTCTACAGAGGTGGGCTGGGGTGCCACATGGCCTGCCTTACTGAGGTGCCTTGTCTACGGAACTCGCCCTGTCCTAGGGAAACCCAGAGCCCACCTCACCCACCCAGACACCTCCACTGCGCGCAAAGTCAGCAGAATGAGAGTGTACTCACCCCCTTGTGGCTGCTGTGATGCCCTCAAGCACCCATCCAACTCCGGGTAGGCCACTGCCAGGATCCTGAACATCCCCAGCTGAACCTCTGCCATCTTCTTGCTCCAGCGGCGAATATCCTCCCATCTTTTCCGGCAGTGGGTGCTCTGTCTAGTGGTAGACCCCCAGGGTCCGGACGCCCTTAGCGATGGCACGCCAAATATATTTTTTCTGGTGGGCGCTGACCTACATGAAATGTACAGGGGAAAAAGAGAAGTTATTACCAACTGCACCATCAAACTGATTGGCCCCCATCCCTACCCTTGCCATGTGGCACATGCATTCACCGTATTTCATGCACGCAGCACTCTCCCCCCTTCCTTCTTACATCCAGCCCTCTCCACACAGGCATAGACCATACAACATGCTCCCTGTGTACTTACCTGTTTGTCTGGAGGACCGTAGAGTAGCGTGTACTGGGGGAGGACCCCACCCACGAGCTTCTCCAACTCCTCCAATGTGAAGGCAGGGGCCCTTTCCCCAGACACTCGAGCCATTGTCTCTTCCAGACCGAGGTAACAGCAGCACTTGCAGTGTAGGTCCTCTCCTGTCGAAGATCAGGTATCGAGTGATTGAACAGATAGAAAATGGCGGTCAAGTCCGGCGTACATCGTCATTGGCTCCTGGGACCCATAGGGCCATATTTATACTTTTCGACGCACAACTGCGCCAACGCAGTTGTGCGTCAAAAAATTTTACGCCGGCTAACGCCATTCTGAAGCGCCATTCTGAAGCGCCATGCGGGCGCCGTATTTATCCAATGACGTTAGCCGGCGTTAGCCGGCGCTGCGGAGTGGTGTGCGTCAAAAAAAATGACACACACCAGGCAGCGCCGGCGTAGGGGAAAATGGAGCTTGGGCGTCAAAAAATGGGGCAAGTCAGGCTGAGGCAAAATTATCGCCTCAACCCGATTTGCGCCATTTTTTTTTTACGCCCAGACGCCATTAACATGACTCCTGTCTTAGCAAAGACAGGAGTCATTCCCCCTTGCCCAATGGCCATGCCCAGGGGACTTTTGTCCCCTCGGCATGGTCATTGGGCATAGTGGCATGTAGGGGGGCACAAATCAGGCCCCCCTATGCCACAAAAAATAAAAAAATAAAATACTTACCAGCACTTACCTTAATGTCCCAGGGGTGGGTCCCTCCATCCTTGGGCGTCCTCCTGGGGTGGGCAAGGGTGGCAGGGGGTGTCCCTGGGGGCATGGGAGGGCCCCTCTGGGCTCCTTCCGAGCCCACAGGTCCCTTAACGCCTACCCTGAGCAGGCGTTAAAAAATTACGCTAACGCGGCTAAACGTCTTTTTATTTGACCCGCCCACTCCCGTGCGTCATTTTTGCACGGGAGTGTAAATAAGGCGCACAGGCCTGGGAGTCATTTTTTAGACGGGAACGCCTACCTTGCATATCATTAACGCAAGGTAGGTGTCCACGCTAAAAAATGACGCAAACTCCATGAACTTTGGCGCTAGATGCGTCTAACGCCAAAGTATAAATATGGAGTTTGTTTTGCGTCGAATTTGCGTAAAAAAAACCGACGCAAATCCGGCGCAAACAGAGTATAAATATGGCCCATAGTGTCCAATGTTAACCAATGCAGCATTGCGCCGCGGTCTTCGACCGCCTACCGCGACGGTGTACAACGCCAGCGCAGTTACCTCACATCCCATTGTCCCACTTAACAGGTCAGGCAGCCGCCATTTCAGGGGCCAACATGGCTTCATTTTCAACTGCGTCACACATACCTAGGCCTAGACTCTACACACATACAGGCCATCTTTTGTGTATGAATGGTGTTCTGTGTAAACTGTGGGTACGTACATCTGAGTTGTTTGACTCTGTGCTCGCTGTGGTCCTTCATAGGCACCGTCCGCTGGGAAATGTGAGGAGATGGCGGCATCCTCCAGTGTACCGACCATTGGTGGACCTGTCGACAATGGAGGAGCGACATGTGATTATCACATACAGGCTTGACCGTGCCGCAATCCAGGAACTGTGTACCCAGTTGGAGCCAGACCTGATGTCAGCAATCCGCCATCCCACAGGAATCCCCCCTCAAGTGCAGGTGCTGTCAGTGCTCCATTTCCTTGCAAGTGGGTCTTGTCAAACAACAGTGGCCATTGCATCAGGGATGTCCCAGCCTATGTTTTCCAACGTATTGTCCAGAGTGTTGTCTGCCCTTCTGAAATACATGCGGAGCTACATAGTTTTTCCTCAGGTGGAGGATTTACCGACAGTGAAAGGTGATTTCTATGTCCTGGGACACATCCCCAACATCATAGGTGCCATTGATGGGACCCATGTGGCTTTGGTCCCCCCCCCCACAGGAGTGAACAGGTGCACAGAAACCAGAAGAGTGATCATTCGATGAATGTACAGATGGTATGTTTGCCAGACCAGTACATCTCCCATGTGAATGCCATGTTCCCTGGCTCAGTGCATGACGCCTACATCCTGCGGAATAGCAGCATCCCTTATGTGATGGGTCAACTCCAGAGGCACCGTGTGTGGCTATTAGGTGAGCACCTGGAAGCAAGTCAGTGGGAATGGTTGTCTGGGTCTGGGGATATCCCTCCAGGTTAGTGCGCGTCTAAAAGTTGTCCCTCACCATTTGCAGGTGACTCTGGTTACCCCAACCTGTCATGGCTACTGACCCCAGTGAGGAATCCCAGGACAAGGGCAGAGGTATGCTACAATGAAGCCCATGGGCGAACTAGGAGGGTGATCGACAGGACCTTCGGCCTCCTGAAGGCCAGGTTCAGGTGCCTCCATATGACAGGTGGACCCCTATTCTACTCACGAAAGAAGGTGTGCCAGATCATAGTGGCCTGCTGTATGCTTCACAACTTGGCTTTGAGACGACAGGTGCCTTTTCTGCAGGAGGATGGTCCAGATGGCGGTGTTGTAGCAGCTGTGGAGCCTGTGGACAGTGAAGATGAGGAAGCAGAGGAAGAAGACATGAACAACAGGGACTCAGTGATCCAGCAATATTTCCAGTGAGACACAGGTAAGAGTACAGACCTGCCTACCTCATGTACTTTAAGACTACTACCTCTCTACTGTCTGTCATTTTCACCCAGTGTATGGTCACTGAGTTGTCACTTTCCCTTACGATTTCACAGATGTGGGTCCCACTGTATGACATCTGCTTAAATTCCTCATGGACTAGAGCTGTGTGACATAGGTATGTTGACATTACAATTGAAAGAGCATTTTGTCACTGTAATTGCTAATAAACTATTTCGAAATCACAGACAGACTCCAGATTGTTTTGTGCTTTAATTGTTTAAGTGCTCAATATTGGAGGGGGTAGTGAAATGGTGATGGTGGAGGAATGTCCATGGCAGAGTCCAGTCTATTAGTCTCACAGGTGCATTGCCCATATGAGCATAGGAAGTGGAGCTGGGGCAGTTTAACTATGGACAGGGTGACAAAGTGGGACAGTAGAATGACAATCAGGGTGGTCTCATTTCTTGGAGGGGGTCTTGGCATCGTGCTCTGTCTTTGTCCTGGATGTCCGGGACCGTTTGCAGGGTGGTTCTCCCTCTGCAGGGAGTGGGGTGCTGGTGTGGTGGTCCTGTGGCAGGGCGTCCTGTCCACTAGCGCCGACAGAGGTGGTGGACAGTTCATCGTCCATGCTAGTGTCAGGGGCCCTTGTAGTACCACAGTGTCCCTCCTGGTGTTGAGTACTTCCTTCAGCACCCCTACGATGGTGCCCAGGGTAGAGCTGATGCTTCTGATTTCCTCCCTGAAGCCCATATACTGTTCCTCCTGCAGGCGCTGGGTCTCCTGAAACTTGGCCAGTACCGTTGCCATCGTCTCCTGGGAGTGGTGGTAGGCTCCCATGATGGAGGAGAGGGCCTCCTGGAGAGTGGGTTCCCTTGGCCTGTCCGCCCCCTGTCGCACAGCAGGCCTCCCAGTTCCCCTGTGTTCCTGGGCCTCCGTCCCCTGGACCGGGTGCCCACTGCCACTGCCCCCAGGTCCCTGTTGCTGTTGGGGTGGTGTGTTAGCCTTGGCTCCCTGTAGTCGTGGACACACAGCTGATTGATGTGTCCTGGGGACGGAGGTATGGGCCCATTCGGTGGGTGCTGTGCTGGTGCTTCCAGAGGGGGGAAGGTCTGTGGTGGCCTGTGACTGGGTGAGGGGAACCGACTGTCCCGATGTCCCTGATGGGCCGGGCTGGTCATCTAGATCCAGTTGGACAGAGCTGCTGTCATCACTGTGGGCCTCCTCTGTTGGTGGTGTGGACATGTGTGGACCCTCCTGTCCGGTGACGTTGGGTAGGGGTCCTGCAGGGGTATAAAAGGATGGTTATTACATCTGTGTGTGTCATGGTGTGCAATGGGTGGATGACCGTGTACCCCAGTGCTTGCATTCCTGTGTGGGACCTTGTGTGATGTTGGTTTAGGGGATTGTATGGGTATGTGCAGTGGGCATGCTTTAGTGATGGGTGTCTATACTTTGTTGTTGCATGCAGGGCTTGGTGTTGGGATGGGTGGTTTGTGATGGTGGGACATATGTGAGGAGTTGGGGTGCTGGTGGTGAGGGTGGGGGTATGTGCTGGCATGAAGGTAGGGTACGGGATGTAAGAATTAAGAATTGTCTTACCAGAGTCCATTCCTCCTCCTACTCCTGCAAGGCCCTCAGGATGCAGAATCGCCAAGACCTGCTCCTCCCATGTTGTTAGTTGTGGGTGAGGAGGTGGGGGTCCGCCGCCAGTCCGCTGAACCGCCTGGTGGTGTCTTGAGACCACGGAACCCACCTTCCCCCGTAGGTCCTCCCGATTTCTTGGGTGCTGTCCCACTGCATTGACCCTGTCCACTATTCTTCGCCATAGCTCCATCTTCCTTGCTATTGAGGTGTGCTGCACCTGTGATCCGAATAGCTGTGGCTCTACCCGGACGATTTCCTCCAGCATGACCCTGATGGCCCGCACTCACTTGAGTTTGCCGCTGGACTGTTGGAAGTGACTCCATCTAGCCTTTTTCATAGCCCCAGTTGGAGCTATTGTATTTCTAAGTGCTATACTTCATTTACTATTTGAAAATGTGTATCTTTACATGCCTATGTTGTATTTTGGTTGTTTTGGTCTTGTTTTACTCAGATGAATATTGGCTTTATTCTAGACTAGTGTGGAGTCCATTTGCAGTGTTTTCACTGTGTTACTGTATGTGTGTGTGTGTATAACTACTTTGCACTTTGCTTCTGAGATATCCTGGACTGCTTGTGCCAAGTTACCAAGGGTGTGAGCAGGGGTTACCTTAGCTGTGTGTCTCCCTTATCCTGACTAGAATGAGGGCACCTACTTGCACAGGGAGTAAACCACTGTCAACTAGAGTCCACATTTTTAACAGCCATCTGTAAAAATAATTTCTTCATGTTTGTGACTTGAATAGTGGAGCAAAATTACTGAAAAAGAAGTGCTTTTGCATTTCCCCATTATGGAACTTTTAATCTGAGAATTTTAGACAATTTGAGGGGAATAATGTATGCCACAGTTACACATACCCCAAATCAGATAGTATTAGGTACACTTGCAAATTCAGGGACCCAAGTTCCCTTAGCGTATCCATCACTTCCAACTGAGGATACAGTTTAGCCTGTACTGAGTCCAGTGGTAAACCAAGTCATGCCAAATTCTAATGTGAGTCAAATGGTGCAATCACCTTGTGTGAATCTGTCGATTAAAAACTGTATCCCAAATCAACCTATGCCAATGTTTATTCCAGTTCAGACAGTGTCAAATATTACTCTGAGTGAAACAGGACAAAGCTATGGAATAATCCAGACAGGACAGAGTGTAGGAAGACAATTCCTTAGAATCAGACAAATCATATTGGTCCAGATGCATTAACAGTTCCTGTGACCATTGGTCCTGTTGTCCCTTTGTATGCTTCAGGTACATCTGGAATCAATGCCCTTTCAATAAATGCAACGATAGTTCCTGAGACACAGCAAATTCAGCTGGGATATCACCAATTGGTATGCAGAGGTCAGTATATTCTAACAATTCAGAAATGGAGAGAAGTGCATTTTTTATTGGACCATTAAACCCTACACAAATTGTGGATCCAAATCTAACAACAAGTCAAACAGGATTTACTTCTGATGCAAAGTTTCCTCAGGAAAATCCACTTCTTTTTATGCCTAGACCTGATCAGATTCAAAATGCACATTTCAGCACTCCGCAAAAAGGAGCACCTTTTAGTATGTCAGAGAGTATGTCACATTTTAATGTCCTGATTCAGCAGAAGATAGAAAAGCCAAGAACAGAAGTACCCCAGAGAAATAATATGTTTGCAAGGTTTTATTTACTGCACAAAAGCTGACGGATTGCTTAAATAATTTGAGTCCACAAAGTGCAACACGAATGCAGAACAGACCCTGAGAAAGAGAGATCAGTGAATGTGTCCAGATGAAAGTTAGAAATTAATTAAATGATTTCAGGTACATTAGAAACAGCCAGAATTGGAATCCTACACAGAAGACGAACTGCGGCTCATGTGCAAAGACATCACACAATATTCAGGGCAGGCATGTGAGAGAATAGCAGAAGTAGCAGAGAAACAAGAAGTAGATTTATAGAAATTAAAACCCTTAAAGAGAAGCTACAGGCTGGAGTTTAGCACAAAGGACATTGTTAACATAAGATCTCCTGGAATGAAAATGCATATTAAAAAATAGCTTACATGCATTTAGACATGAGGAGCTGTAGATAGGTGGGAAAGCAGATGGGCAAAGAAAGATCAGAAGAAAGCAAAGGAAAATGTGCCTCTGGCAAGAGCGAATCAAGCTGAAGACAATGTGAAAATGATGTCTATGAGAGAAATACCAGGTGGAGGTTATGTTCATGTACCCTGGAGTAGGAGTGATATTTTACCCGAGTTTGAGAGAGAAATCAATGGAGTGGAACAAGCAGAGAGATTCATGAAACTTTCAAAATGCCTGTGAGAAGTTTTGAATATGCTTTTTAATAACTTTGTTCCAACTGATTTGTGAATTTAATGTAGAGTACATGCTGATTGGCCTGATTGTGAACCTCAGAGAGATCCAGTTACCGGTGCGCTATCGAAAGAGGTGATAAAAAAGTATTATAAGGTAATTGAGTTCCTGAAAGATATTGATTGGCAGAAAATTGGCAGGACAGCTGAGGAGTCAAAAGAGTCAATTCATGCACATTATGAAAGATTGTTGCAGGCTCTCAAACAGCATAGATGTACTGAGGCTACAGAAACTAAAGATATGGGTCATTTTGTATTCAGGTGTGTGCAATGATTGAATTAGATATTGGTGAGGTGATTCAACAGCATCTGATTTGTTCGCACAACAAACTGATTGATGAGATCCTGCAGTTTGCAAAATACTGCAGAGATGAATTGGAACTGAAGCTGAAAAAGCTGAAGGAAGGGGTAATGGTGATGCAATTAAAGGCACATAGAAAGTTAGTCAGAGCCCACAGATGATGGTGAATACAGGTGGATTGCAAGATGTGCCACAGCAAGTGACAAATGTTGTTCAGCCCAGAGGTAGAAAATGGGGCATTTATGTGGATCAGAGTGGAAATGATGTTGATGTTTAGACTTTGAAGAGAACTAATCCTTGTCATTCTTATGGAAATGTTGAACATTGGCATAGGGAGTGTCCCTATAATAATGTGAATAACCAAGTGCAGAATGTGGGAGTTGCTCATGCACAAGGCTGTAATCAGGTTCAAATCAGGAGAGTTCAAAAGCCCAGAGTACAGAATGTGAATGGGTCCCCAGGACTGCAGAGATAGGTACCATAAGCCCTAATGGTTCAACAGCAAATTGTTCTATCTCAACAGAATGTGAACTGCAACTACAACTGCAATGTGAATCAGATACCATCACAGTTTCCTGAGATAGACCTGAGTGAATAGCAACTTTCAGAGATTCTTTAAGCTGATAGCTCAGATGATAAGGATTGCATGTTAGTCACAACCTTGGAAGTAGACCAATGTGGTTCCTGTGTGTATGCCAATGTTAGGGGACAGGATGTATCATTCTTGGTTGACAATGAAGCTACATGTTGCACTGTCAGAACAGTAGAAGTGCCACATTTGCCACTTTCAGGAAAAATAATTCAGGTTCTGGGAGTTGCAAATAAGCAGTTTCCTAACCCTGTAGCAGAACATGTCCCTGTAAAAATAGGTTAATTTGAAGATGAGCATCAATTTGTGGTTTGCGATTCAAGCACTGTAAGCTTACTTGGACATGACCTTCTGTGTAAACTGAACTGCTGCATTAGTTGCACACCCCGAGGTATTGAAATTCAAACGAATGAAGAAGATGTGCCCTGTAAAATTGTGAAGACATACCCAAGTGTCACATTGTACCCAATGCTGATATGTAATGATTTGTCCAAAGAATTACAAGACACAGTTACACCTGACCTTTTGGATATTTCAGGGAAAGATATAGGACTAATTAAATGAGTTGAGCCAATTAAAATAACAGTGAAGCCAAATGCAGTGTATTCAAAAACACACCTATATAATATGACACCAGAGACAATTGCAGGAATGACACCCCTAATAAATAGTTGAATTGAGCAAGGTATCCTGAGAGAGATTTTTGGAAGTCCAAGTAACTCTCCCATACTAGGATTCGGAAGCCCAGTGGAAACAAATGCATAGTTCAAGACTTGAGAAAAGTGAACAAGATTATCATTCCATGTTTTCAGGTGGAACCAAATCATCCAGTGAATTTATTCCAGGTTCTCCAAGAAGCAGAATGTTTTGCTGTAGTTAACCCTTGTCAGGATTTGTGTCTATTCCTCTTCATGAGGAAAGCCAATTCCTCTTTGCATTCAAATTCGGCAGTTGTGTTTAGGTATGGTACTGAACTCCTCAAAGGTATATTGTGCCATCATCCATTTTCAACTAGATCTTGAAGAAGAATCTAGAGTACCTAAAATTGCTGTATCACTCTATTTTAGTGCAGTACATAGATGATCTTTTAGTTGCTTCAAACACCCATGAAACATGCAGGAGAGATGCAATTGCTCTCTTGAATCATTTACAAGAAAAGGGACACAAGTTTTCCCCAGCAAAATTGCAGTATTGCAAGAAAAAGGTTCTGTACTAAGGTCACAATTTTGAGAGAGGTGTGAGGAAGGTGTCACAAGAAAGAATTTCAGTGATCATTCAAACGAATCCCCCTGTCACACAGAAAGAAGTCTGAATGTTTCTGGCAATGGTTGGCTACTGGTGCCAGTGGATTGCCAATTTTTCCCTTTTAGCAAAGAGTTAACAAAGGCCGACACACTAGGATGTGTCTGAAACAGGGCCATTGGATGACAACTGCAGGTGTGCCTTCACAGAGCTGATAGAAAGCCTATGCCAAGCCCCAGCTCTAGGAAAGCCTAATTATAACAAATGTTTTTCTTTGTTTTGCTGTCAGAAGGATGTGCTCTCTCAGTTTTGACAAAGCTACTCAGAATTGCAAACAAGCCTGTGGCTTATATTTCTGCTAAACTTGATCCTGGAGCATCAGCACTGCCTGGTTGTTTAAAGGTCATTACTACACTCAGTGTCAGCATTAAACAGTGTGAAGGCATTGTTATGGGCCAGCCTCTGAACGTTTTTATTCTACTTTGAGTATAAATTTTGTTGCCCCATGCAAAGACTCAGCACCTGAAGAGTGCACATTTGACCAGATATGAGCATGTTATTCTTGCCTCCCAGAATGTTAATCCCAAACACTGTACTTTTTTTGATTCCCACCACTCTTTTACCCAATTCTGTTGAAAATGTTGATCACCATGAGGATGAGGTTCAACATGACTGTCTCTCAGTGATTCAACTGTGCACCAAACCAAGGCATGATATTCAAGATGCCCCCTAAGAAAAAATAACTGTGCCATGTTTGTTGAAGGCTTCTGTTTAAGAGATAAAGATGGTACCCTAAGAGCTGGTTATGCAATTTGCCCAGGGTCAGGTGGCTGAATTGGCTGCTCTTACCAGAGCCTGCAGTGTTTCTGAACAGCTTAAAGTGAAAATCTTTACAGATAGCATTATGGTGTTCATGATTTTGGAGAGTTATGGTCCCAGAGAGGTTTAATAACATCATTTGGATCCCTTATATAGAACAGTGATAAGATTTAAAATTTGTTGAATTTATTACAGTTGCCTTCCAAAAAGTCTGTTGGGAACTATGCTGCACATTGAAAATCTCCTGACTATATACCCTTGGGAAATGCACATGCCGATGAGGTGTTGAGATATTGTGCCCTAAGCTGCACATCCTTTAATAGGGAATGGGACAATGGGAACAGTGATGAGACAAGTTAAAATGCCCAGTTAACCGCTGTTGATACTTGGGAAGAAGTTAAGAGATTGCAGGAAGAAGTGACGGATGAAGGTCAGCAGAGTTGCAGGATGTGTCAAAAGAAATTAGAATGATGTTTGGTTTCAAGTAATGGAAGAGCACTGTTGCCAGATATCTTGTTGCCCCCCATGGCTAGACATTATCATGGACAGGCACATATAGGTAGGGATGCAATGATCATGACATTCAGACAAACATGGTTTAACCAGAGATTTAGACTGATTGCAGAAGTGTGTGCCACAGGTGTGTGACATTCCGGCAGATGAACGTATGGAAAATCACAGTTGTAGCCTTGAGTCATATAGGTTGATCTGGAGGAATGTTCAACAGAATGCAGCTTGACTTTATAGATTTACCTGTTTGCAATGGGATTAGATACATTCTAGTTGTTGTTTGCAATTTTTCACATTGTTTGAAGCTTACCCAGCCAGGAGAAATGATAGTCTCACAATAGCAAAGCTGTTACTTAGAGAGTTGATACCTCATTCAGCTTTCTCACTTCTCTGGAATCAGACTGAGCAACTCAGTTCAACAGTGAGATCCTTACATTTCTGTATGTAGGCATTACATGTTGAGCAAAGATTGTATTGCAGCTACAGACCTGAGGCTTCAGGGCTTGTAGAACAGATTCATGGAACCTTGTATTCCAGACTGGTGAAAGTATGTGCATCTCCCACTTCGAAATGGCCTGGCTTTGCCACTTGTCTTGATGAGTATGCATAGTACACCTGACAGAAAGACAGGGTTACCCCATCATGAGATTATTATGGGGAGAGCCATGAGATTGCTAGCAGTGCCTGCAAATGTGCATGTGAATATTACAGATTATGTGATACTGGACTATTTCAAAGGACTGGCTGCTGTTGTTCATTCTCTGTCTCATCAGGTTAGAGAAGCCACAGCACAGAGTCAGCAGGAGTTTTGTCACGATCTATGTCCCACCGATTGGGTCATGATCAAGAAGCATGTGAAGAAAATGTGCTTGGAACCATGTTGAAAAGCATGTGTGCCACATCTGTAAAGTTCCAGGTCCCCTTGATGATACAGCACCTGTTCCAAAAGGGTTGGTTACAGTGAGTGAGAGGGATCAGGTTAGCCAAGCTAATGGGGCTGGACAAACGGCTGCCACAGCAGACTCGGTCTGATGGGAATCTTAGGGAATCGACAACTGTGGATGGTACAGAAGGGTCAAGCCAGAATCAGTTTACTCATGCTAGATCAGATGCTGATGAAGGACAAGTTGTGTTAGATAAAAGAGTTGTACTCACAGACAGTTGGCCTAGGAAGCATTCAGTGCCAGCTGAATAAGTGCCTCTGACTGAAGAGTCGAGTGAGAGTGACAGTGATACTGAGGGTCAAGTAAACAGGAGATAAAAGAGAAAGGAAGTATGAAGTCAAAAATAAATCTGAATGGACATATTTTGCTGCCAATGATTGGGAGAAGGAGTTTGCATCTTTTACTCAAACAATTTGAATCCAGTTCAACATTCTTGAGATTGAAATTGCAGTGGAGCTGACATTTGAAATCTCAATTGCCACTTGATGAAGATAGATCTGACACTTTGGATGTAATTGTTAGTGATAATGAGCTGTGACTTTTTGTTAGAGACATTTGAACTTTTAGTAGAAGCTTTTTGAACCTTTGCAAATAGAGAAACTTCTTGATGTACTTTCTAGAAGATCAAGGAACTTTGTGAATAATTTGCAGTTTTAAAGAGGTTATTTTTGATTTTTGATTTTGACTTTTGTTTTTTGTTTTTAAATTTGGACTTTTTGTCTAAAATTAGAGAAGTCATGGAGTTGAATCGCTAAATATGTAGCAAATACAAATACCTATGCACATGTTTAGTGGTAGTGACAATAATTATCATCATATTTATGTTCATTGGATTGAGTTTGCCCCTAGAAAGTGAATTAGAGAAAATTACATCCCCAAATGCCCCAAATGCCCCGAACTTAGAAAATTCCATTGCAAATCAAGATCATTTGTACAAAGATGAGAAATTTGCTCACACTGATTACTCGACAGGTGATTTGTCAGACAATGTGTACTATAAGCTTTTGTGTGAATATGTAGACACCATGGAAGATAGAGACTGCTACATGTGCACACATTTGCCTTCATCAGCAAGTGAAGGAATCACATGTCATAATTTACTACTAACTTATTGAATTTCCAGTTGCCTGTTATTAACACTGTTGTGTCAGCAGGAGTATTAATACTTCTATTCAAATTATGATCTAGTATTTTCAATTGTCCCCATCATGAAGCATTTGAGTAACATTGCAAAGACGGAAAACATTGGCATGGTGGGAGGTTTCTTTGAACCTACATTGACATTTGAAACAGTTTATGCCCATAAGAAAAACCTGCATTCTTACCTCAATAGGAAAGGAGATTAGGAGAGAAGAAGCGCTATGAAATCCAAAATACAAAATTGGGAAAAAGATTAAACAAATTTAGTGGCTGGAAGTCAAGAAATCCTGGCATTAGATTGGCAACTTGTTGGTAAATGATGTGTGTATAGACATAGATCAAAGACTGACACACTTTTTGTAGGTGCTAATCAATGTGCACAGCTATTTTTGTTTAAAAGTAATAGGACTTTCATGCTGAATGTCCTGGATCCCACCATATCAGGTGTTTATTTCATATGTGAGAAAAAATGCTGCTGAAAGGCTCCCATGGTACACGTTGCCTCAGAATAGTTTTTCCAAAGAAACACCATGTGGACCATTTGAATGATCTGGTGTGGGATGAGAAATCAAACTCCAGAGTCAAAAGAGGAACTAGTGCTTCAGAGATTGTCAGATATATTTTTTGTGCCATAATTCCATCTGTAGATGTCCCCTTGAATGATATCAAGATTAAAAATCTGTCAACAATAGTAGATAAGTTGGCTACAGACACCAGAGGTGCCATATTGTTAGCAGACACAGAAATGGTTGCTATAAGGTCAATGGTTTTGCAAAATCGCCTTGTGTTAGACATACGCCTGCAAAAGAAAGCAGAACATGTCCAACAATGTTCCACTTACATATCTGACAATAGTAAAGAGATAAGAAAATAAAATGCAAGCATGACTGACTTGAAAAGGGACTTCCAGCTGAACCACAAAGGATGGGAGGACCGAGCCAGGGTTTTTGATGGAAAATGTCGCCTGGCCTCACCTAAAGGTAGGGGAGTATTGGGAGGGCTGCAACAATTCCAGTCTTGCGGCAGCAGGTGCCGTGATATCCGGTGACCAGCCCACGTTCGGCCTGTGTGCCTCGGAGGCCCCATGGCGACAGGGGCCCTTGGGTAGCCTGAGGTGCGAGGCTGATCGGGCAGCATGCTTCTGCCTGAGACCAAGAGTTGAGGGTGCCCTTCCTATCCCCTGCCCATTGTCCTGTGGGCCGGAGTTAGAAGGTGACTCGACATCTCTGCAATGCAGCAGTCAAATGGAGGCTACCCTACCTGCAGCATGGCTCCGGGATGAAGCTGAGGTGTGCTTTGGAACAAAGGCCATTACATTTTAAGACTACATGATAGTAGGCCCATGGGAGTTATAAATGGATGTCGACTTTGAGTGATCTTTGGACACTGGGTGCTACTCCTCTCAGCCCCTATACTCTTGAAGGCATATATAGACCACACCATCCGCTATGCTGAATGAGACTGTTCGCCGATCCGGCCTGGCTGGTATGAATCCTTCTGGCCCATGATCTAGGCAGCTCACTGATTTGCGCTGTTGCCCACTCCATGGGACATCTATACTGGGCAGTTCTAGCCCACCGTTACTGTGCTACTTGACCTGTCACTGCATGGTTCGCGGGGGGTCACCCACCTAATATTCTTTGGTACTACTGAGTTGTATCCCTCTTAATACCAGTGTGGCGTTCCCTCCATGACCACTTACATTACTCTGTTGTGACACTGCCTGATCCATGATACTAGAGTGGAATGGTGTCCATAGCCCCATTATGGAAATGGTGCATGGGGACCTCAAATAACTAAAGCTTCCCTTTGTGAAACGTAATTCTTTAGAAACAACTGCTACGGCTCCACTGCCTGAGAAGGGCGCCACTGGGTGGTTTAGCGAGATCGGAATGGCAGGTGCAGACGACATCATGGCGGAGCTCAGGGCAGGCTTCCAAGCAATTGAAGCTAGATTTGACACCCTAACCGACAGGCTGGATGACATGGGAGAATGTCTTGACAGACACCAAACCCACATGGATGATGTCAAGGAATGCATATTGGTAATGGAATATGGGGCTACGAAAACTGTGAAGAGGCTGAAAACCGTAGAGGCTAGGCTGTGGACAGTAGCCATTAAGAACAAGGACCTGGAGGCGAGAGGCCCCAGAAACAACTTGCATTTTGCTGGTGTTGCAGAAAGTACAAACACCGGTAGAATGAACCTCTTTCTGGAGAGCCTATTTGCAGATGTGAAATTTCACCATAACGGTTATGGTCGAGAGAGCGCACCATTCACTTGGGTCATAACCTGTGCCTGGGGCCCCAGCATTGCTCATCATAGCATGGTTGCTTAACTACAGAGGCCACGACACTGCACTCTGCCTTTCAAGGGAGAATGGGCCCCTTAAATATTAAGGCACGGTTGTCTCTCTTCCCAGACTATGCCTCTGCTGTCCAAGAGGACAGCAGAAAATTTGCAGATGCGAAAATGGGCACTCCAGAAACTGGGCCTTTGCTTTTGGCATGCTCTACCCGGCCATGCTGTGGTTATATGTGAAAGGCAATCCATGGTATTTTGACAATCTAGCCAATGCCATAACTTTCTGCAAGCAATACACTAAGCAAGGCAATGCATCCCAAACCTCTGCCCCGGAAGGCAAAACCTCTACCACAGACCCTTCAGCCAGAATGGACCGCTTCCCTTCAGATTGAAATTACTGCCTCTGCCTGCACGATTACATTTTATAGTTCTTGAATATGATCCTGTTGAATCACAAAAATCATATCTTTAACTGTTGCTTGGGCTACTTAAAACTAGGCTGCCTAATACTGATGTTCACTCATTGCTATTCCAATGTGCTTTTGAATCATTCTTGTTCTGCGGGGGTGATTCGCCTTTAGGTTATCACACCCACATGGTTGATACCAAAGTTATTACTACTCCATTGGGGATGTTGTTTAGTTGGAACTTATGGGATGCACCTGGCAGTTCCTCGCTGGGTGAGGGTAGGGTAAGTTTTTTTTCCCTTTCTATGGGTTTGACAACACGATGCTGAGACAATACATGATATTGCAATGCTTACTATTTTAATTGGCTCGACAACTAACATGTTACTACATGCTATGACTGGCACCACATGTGTTAGAGGACGGTCAGCAAAGTTGACCTCCATGTCTTGGAAAATAAGTGGCCTTAATAACCCTCATAAGAGTAAGCAGGTGCTGCAATACCTGACTAGGCACAAGGTGCAAGTTGCTTTTTTACAAGAAACGCACTTACCTGCGGGAACCACCCACTCCTTTGCTTCCACATGGGGTCGGCATCGCTGCTTTGCTAACTACAGTACGTACTCTTGCGGGCTTTGCATCCTGATACACAAGAGCCTCCACTTTACATGCTCCTCATCCTATTTGGATGGGGAGGGCAGATTTATTATAATCACACGTACACTTGTGGGTCTTAAGGAACTGTTCAATAATGTTTATGCATCAAACATTGACTCGCCTGATTTCATTCAGGACTTACAAGCCAACGTGGACTGCTTTGAAGCTGATCACGTATTCTTGGGGGGCAACTTTAATATGGTGTTAAATCCACTGCTGGCCACCACTGCCACAGTCACTAACACTATACCGCGTTCTCTCTGAATTTTATGAACTATCTGGGAAACATTCATTACATGATGCAAGGCGCCTTCACAATACTGACACAAGAGCCTACACGTTTCATTCCGCTCCCCACGGCACCTGGACCTTGGGGAAACTGGTGCGGCACTGCTGATTTTGCCGAAGGACCACACTGTGCCAGTTTCTTATAATCTTGCCCTAATCGCATAAAGTAAGCTAAATTGTTTATAGATAAAAAATAACAGTAAAATCAACACATACATGTTTTCGTCGCCTATAATAAAACATTGGTCTTGTTTAATTTTCATTATCCTGCTTTTGATGATTTTAGAGGACCTGGCTTCCTTTGGACTTCCTACGGAAGGCCCTGTGCTAGTGGGTTGTTTTTTTCTAAGGGGACTTGTGCTTCATTAGTATTTCAGACCTGGCAAAACAGCTGTAGATGACAAGCACAATAAACATGGTCTGTGATTGGGGTCAGAGTGCCTTGCATCATTTGCAGGATATAAATTGAGTGAGACACAGTAAGAAGGCTTCTGTGGAGCAGTGGAATAGAACATAGGAGACTGGTAAGCAATGCATCTCAGTAGTTCACAGGAGTGTGTATTCACTCATGTGCAGGCTAAATATACACACCTTTTCATACTGTTCATTCAGTGGAGTGGGATTCAGGCATACATGCTTATTGGTCCCATATCATGAGTGACCCCTTCAGCCACACTGACATTTTGGTCACCTGCCCAATGCATCTTGAGAATGGTACTTTTGCTACTAAAACGTTAGCCAGTGTTTTAAATAGGCAGGGTCCAGTCTCGACTTGACCATCATTTCTGTTCCTGACAATGATGTCCCAGGAAATGAAACCTGGAAGTAAGCCAGTAGAAGTCCAATTATGATTGGCCTACCTGCCTCTGGTCACAGCAGGTCCAGTGGTTTTCCTTTGGTGAGGGCTAGTGTCTGTCTTTGGCAACCGTTCTGCAATCTGGCAACTGTTCTGGATTTAGCAACTTCGGGTGCAACTTTTGGGCACAGAGAAGCAGTCTTTTGGGCTGCATGTTGGCAGTTAGCAGTGATTTGATGAAAGTGTCTACCAACCAGCCAGAACAGGCTACTTCAGCTTTTATGGCCTGCTAGACCTGACAGCCTTAGGGTGGTCACCCCTAACATTTTGCCTGCCTCCCTCCACTTTTTGGACACTTATTTTGCTGCTTTTACGACTGTACACACTTTACCACTGCTAACCAGTGCTAAAGTGTATATGCGCCCTCCCTTTAAACATGGTAACATTGGATCATACGCAATTGGACTATTTAATTTACTTATACGTCCCTAGTAGAGTGCACTATGTGTGCCCAGGGCCTGTAGATGAAATGCTACTAGTGGGCCTGCAGCACTGATTCTGCCACCTACTTAAGTAGCTCCTTAACCTTGTCTCAGTCCTGCCATTGCAAGGCCTGTGTGTGCAGTTTCACTGCCAATTCGACTTGGCATTTAAAAGTACTTGCCAAGCCTAAAACTCACCTTTTTCTACATATAAGACACCGCTAGGGTATGCCCTAGGTAACCCATGGGGCAGGGTGCTCTGTAGGCAAAAGGCAGGACATGTAGCTGTGTAGTTTACATGTCCTGGTACTGTAAAACTCCTAAATTCGTTTTTACACTGCTGTGAGGCTTGCTCCCTTCATAGGCTAACATTGGGGCTGCCCTCATACATTGTTTGAGTTGTAGCTGCTGATCTGAAAGAGGTAGAAAAGTCATATTTAGTATGGCCAGAATGGTGACATTAAACCCTGCTGACTGGTAAAAAGTTGGATTTAATGTTACTATTTTAGAAATGCCACTTTTATAAAGTGAGCATTTCTCTGCACTTAAATCTTTCTGTGCCTTACAATCCACGTCTGGCTGGGTTTAGTTGACAGCTCCTTGTGCATTCACTCAGACACACCCCAAACACAGGATACTCAACCTCACTTGCATACATCAGCATTTTGAATGGGTCTTCCTGGGCTGGGAGGGTGGAGGGCCTGCTCTCACAGAAAGGACTGCCACACCCCCTAATGGGACCCTGGCAGACAGGATTGAACTGAAAGGGGACCTGGTGCACTTCTAAGCCACTCTTTGAAGTCTCCCCCACTTCAAAGGCACATTTGGGTATATAAACAGGGCCTCTGCCCCTACCAACTCATACACTTCCTGGAGAAGAAACGTGTAACCAGAACCTGCATTCTGCCAAGAAGAAGTGCCTGGCTGCCCAAAGGACTCACCTGACTGCTTTCTGTGAACGACTGCTGCCTTGCTGTTGCCCTGCTGCCTTGCTGCTCTCTGGCTGAGGTAAAGAAGTGCTCTCCAAGGGCTTGGATAGAGCTTGCCTCCTGTTCCCTGAAGTCTCAGGCCCAAAAAGACTTCATCTCTTTAAGAAGGACTCCTAATGTGGCGAAATTCGATGCACATTCTGCCAGACACGATGCACAGCGTGCATCGCAGTGAAAATTTCACCACACGCCGAATTGGAACGAAGCAGCCCGACTTCGCAATGAGAAGATAGACACAGCACCAGCGTAGCGACCGGAAATTAGACGCACAGGCCATTGGATCCATGCATAGGCGAGCCGGAACGACACAGTCCGAATTTTAGAAAGGAATCAACGAAGCGCCTGCCGTGCCATAGAAAATTCAATGCAATGCCCACCGATTGACGCAGCTCCTGTGACTTCGTCCTGCCAGCGCAGGAAATCTGGGGCGGCTGAAATCCCCCCAACCCGAGGCGGATCCACGACTGAGCGCCGGAATTCAACGCACAGCCGTCCCATCGTGGAAACTAAACAACGCATCGCCATGTGCGGGCCTAGAAATAGACGCACACCCCTTTGTTTCCACTCTTCTCCTCCTCTGCGGCCCTTTGCAGAGATTTTTCACGCAAACCAGGTACTTTGTGCTTGAAGGAGACTGTTTGCTTTTAAAATACTTAAGATACTTTATATCACTTTTCAGTGATATCTCTACATTTACTTATTGCATCTTTGATCGTTTTGACCTGCATTTATCCAGATAAATATTATATATTTTTCTAAACACTGTTTGGTGTATTTTTGTGGTGCTATATGGTGGTACTGTATGATTTATAGCACAAATACTTTACACATTGCCTTGTAAGTTAAGCCTGACTTTTTAGTGCCAAGTGACCAGAGGGTGGGCACAGGATAATTTGGATTGTGTGTGACTTACCCTGACTACAGTGAGGGTCCTTGCTTGGACGGGGGTAACCTGACTACCAACCAAAGACCCCATTTCTAACCTGGCCCTTCTGTCTGGGGCTCTGAAGTGACTTTTTCATGAGCCAGGCACCACAATCATAGATCTCCCTTCACTAGCCCAAGGAGCAGCAGGTGCAGTCCAGTGGTTAGTGCAGTCACTCTTGCCAAGTCTAGGGATCAGTGGTCCAGGTGCCAGGGGTGTCCTATTTATGCCCAGAAAGAGACTTGGGGGAATGAATGTGGTTAGTAGCCAATGGCAACCAGGATTACTCTTGTCTTTTGGCAACATCCAGCTATTGTGTGGCATCTTAGCAAGCCCAGACTGCACTATACTGCCTACTCTCAAGATGTCTGAACCTCTCTCTTGGTGTAGGGAGCTTGATAGCCCACTCTAGGGAAACACTGTCTTGGCAATTGGTCTCCCTTCTTTGTTCCCACTGACAGCCCATCTACCTGAACACAGGGCTATCCCCTCTTGTGTGTGGTTGCCATTCGATCAACAATGGTGGCTCCTAATTTGAATCTCACCCTTTGGGCCAAAATCCTGTGTGGCTTCATGCAAGGGGTAGGTGACACCTCCCTCTGTGGCAGGTCTCTGCAGAAGGCTGTCCGGTGGCCAGCAGCTCTGAATAGCCTTTGGAAAAACTGGGAAACAGAATGGCAACTTTCTAAAAGTTGTTTTTCCTCAAAAGTTACATTAAATGTGACTTCAGCATCAAGTCAGGTTTAATGCCACAATGAATTTGATAACTTGAAGTACCCATTTTAGTGGTCTCATTCATTAGTTAGATGGGCAGACGTGTCAGCCCACAACTCTGTACTGGCCAATGGGGCTGCTAGTTTTTCCACAATAAAAACAACACTTTTTTACTAAGACATAGGAAAATATATATCCCACAGCTGCCTACTTTAGAGCTTGATAGGCTTCCTTAGGGGAGACCTATATATATTGTTAATGGAAGTGTGGACTTTGACACTGCTGTAAATGGCAAAATCCAACTTGGAGTTGAAAACTTCACTTCCAGGCTGCAGTGGCAGGCTGGGAGCCATTTATAGTTTGTCACACTCAGGGATGAAAAATCCATGCTGCAGACCTGAGTGGTCATTCTAACTTACTGTCTACAGGCCCTAGCTACCTGTGCAACCGAATACTAAAGACTTTTAAGTAAGTTAACTTGTGCCAATTGATGGAAGTCAGTTTGATAAAGTGTTAGAACACTGGCACTGAAGTCTGGTTAGCAGGGCTCAGTGCACTTTCAGAATCGCAAAAACACCTGCCTCAGTCCAAACTATGGGGTAATCATGTAAAAAGACATATAAAAAGAGGAGTTGCCTTACATGCCCCCTGCCGATGAAAGGAGATAAATAACTAACCCTTGTTCTGGTAGTTTTCATCATTTAAGTGGAAGAACCTGAAAGGCTATCTGACTTGGAATGGTTAGTTCCAGTTCTGTGTTCCACTGTAATGTACATACCCATTAAGGATATAGACCACCTCAACACTTTGGGGTTCTCTTCTCTCATCTGCAACAGCCACCTTGGAGGCCTGTGGTTAGTTTGAATTCTGAAGCGAGTTCCAAACATGTAGAGTCTCAGCTTCTTCGGGGTACCAAACAACAGCAAAGGATTTCCTCTCAATGGAACTCCAACACTGCTTTCTCAGGAGAAGTTGCCTACTGATAAAGGCAACTAGTTGATCCTGACCCTCATCATCTAGCTGTGACAACAGTTCCCCAATCCCATGTTAGGAAGCATCAGTCTAGACAACAAAATCTTTGCTGAAGTAAGGTACATTTAGGACAGGTGCTGAGCACAAAGCTTCCCTACAGGTGGCAAAGGCCTTTGACATTGGTTAGATCAGATGACTTTTCTGATTTGTTTCTTGGAGGTTAGACCTGTTCAAGGTGCCACTATAGTACCATACATCTTGAAAAATCACTTATAATACCCAGTCAGGCAAAGGAAGGCATTGACTTGGGTGTCTTAGTGGCTGCATTTAGACCTCTCTGGTCCACGCAAAACCTCATCTCAAGCTTCCCTCTTCTTTGGTTTGGTTTAGGTGCCAGCACCACTGGCTGGTGGCATCTTTGCAACCTCATATTTGATGCTAGCCTTGACCTGGTCTCACAATATGTAGATTTTGCTCTAAATAGGCAAGCCGTCACCTATTTCCATGTCATGGTTACATCAGGTTGTCACACCTGGGGTCAAGGAGAATGGACCAGGTTGTAACAGTGTGTTTGCTGCTATTCTGTTAGAGTGGAGGAGCAGACCATTCTTTCTACTGAACCATCTTTGACATTGGTTGGCAAAAGGTCATTGAGATATTCACTTTCCTTATCTTACCCTTCATTCTGCAGCACACATAGAAAGAGCAAACAACGAGGAGAAATAAAAGTATTTCTCCTCGTTGCATCATACTAACGCCACTCCTGTGGTGGCTTTAGTTTTTGGCACTGCCTGAAGTTTGCGATTTCTTGTAAATCTGGGGCAGTGTCAAAACGCAATGGGTGTTGTGTGGATACGCCTACAGCAACACACATTGCATGCCCCTTTGCTGCAGGAAACTGCATCGGGTTGGCCCATATTTACAAAGCCACATTAAGCCACGAAAAGTGGCTTAATGTTGTCTTATAGCTATTGAGAAGGGCACAGCTCCACCAGAGCGCCACTAAAAGTGACGCTTCGATGGCACAAGAGCCTTGTAGATGAGGCCCATAAATTATGACTGGAACTTATGCAAAAGTCCCTAAGTGTGCTCCTGATGTGTAAAGACTAAATTCCAGTATATGTAGTAATGGGGTGTGTAGAGACATGCTGAGGCATACGTACGAGGTGGGAGGAGGCAATCTGCGGTTGGACAATACATCCATATTTATGCATCCATGGGTGGGCATCCAAGGAGGGGAGGGATAGAGGGAGAGAGTTGGGGGTAGGGAGAGAGGAAGGAAGAGAAATAAAAAGGGGGCAGGGTATGGAGATGGAAGAAGAGGGGAACAGGTGAAAAAGGGTTGTATCAGCAGTGGAGGTTTGTATGTCTATGCAGGTCTATGCCTGAGATGATACTGGGTGATGCAAGATATAGTCATTGGGCTATCTGGAGGGGTAGTGTGTGTGCGTGTGTGTGTGTGCATAGGTCAGTCATGTAGGGTTTTACATTTCGTCTGTGCCTCCGCAGTTGAGTGGCTCCTGTAGATCAGCCGAGTCCTCCACTTCATAGTCCATCTGTAATCTGGCCTGCCATTTAGCAAAGAGATTAGCATAGAGAGATAGAGAGAGTAACTGACAAGTTGAGAGGCTGCAAAAACCAGACATAACCCCACAGAAACTGCCCCATGTCCTAAGGAAGGAAACCATGGGGATGGGCTGACGAACCCAACGTTTCACCCCAGTGCAATGATTAAGACAGTGCTGCAGCTGGAGATATCTCCAGGACTGGTGCGAAGGTAGGCCGAACTCCTCACAGAGTGTTGCAAAGGGCGTGTGGGCACCTCCATCTTTGATCTCGCTGAGGCTATCTATACTCAGCGTGTACTGTCCCTTAAAGTCAAGGAACTTTTCTCTGATGCACAGGCTGGCATTGCCCCACATCAGTGCATGTTCAAGAAGGTGGCATTATCGTGAAAAGGTACAATCCTGTAAAATGCTTTTTCTGCATCTAGGGAAAGGTCGAGGGTTTCGTCCGGTAGACCTTTGACTGACCACAGGGTGTGTGCTAGAGTGCAAAGGTGGTTTCTGTAGGAACAACCTCAGATGAATCCCACCTGTTTGTGATGGATGAGGGATGGGATAACCTCCCAAAGTCAGGCCATCAGGACATCCGCTATGATTTTAATATGCCCATTGAGCAGACAGATGGGCCTGAAGCTCCCCTGCTTTAGTAGGACTGATATTATCATCTTATTAGAAATGGAGCCAAGAGAGCCCGTGCGTTCAGTCTTGCGGAAGGGTTAATATAGAGAATCAACCACATCCTCACCTGTCCATTTGCATAATTCCACAGAAATAGGTCTTCCCCGGGGGCTTTAAGGAATGGTGGTCTAGAGAAGGCCTGAGCTATCTCAATCTTGCTTATTTCCCCCTCAAGTAGGTTCCTGCCGTCCTTCCTTGAGGCTGGGAATGTGCACGCTATCTAGGAAGGTGGCTAGGCCTGTGGGCAGGTGAGGATAGCACCGCCTCCTGTCTGGAACAGCTAAGGCTGCCTCCTGTTGTTGCAGCTGGGCCACCAGAAGACAGCCTGCCTTCGGGCCCTGTTCATAAGGGTATCCCTTAGGCCGCTGGAGGGCATAGTCTGCCTTAGTAGTGAACAGGACATTCGGATCCATGGAGGCACATTCCAAATGGCTACAGACAGGGGAGGCGGAGTCCATGGTGTTTTGGCAAGTGAGAGCTGCTATCTCACTCTCCAGTTTCTTTTGCTGGGTCAGTCTTTGGGCATTAGCGAGGGCAGCATCTCTCAAGAACTGCTGGGAGGAGACCGATTCCTTATTATTAGTTAGGTAAGTGTAAATGTATGAACGTAGCTGGGCTTTGCCTTGCGGGGGTGTGGTAGTGCAATATATTCATATGCCATTGTTTTCATCCCAGTGAGGAGAGTTCCAATTCCAGAGTAAGTGGGAAAGGAGAGTGGTCAGAGAGTGCAGCCTCCCTGATCCAGGATTCCCGTACAAGGGCAACTAACCAGTGGGAGACCAGAACATTAACCAGTTGGGATTGAGTGCTGTGGACCAACAACAAAAAAGTGTATTTGCATTTTTCTGGGCAGGATAGATGCTAGTGGTCCACCAGGCCATGATCCTATATTACATCTTCTAGGAGAGCTCTGTCTGCATTGTTGCCAATGTCCAAGGGGCTAGTGCGGTCGAGCACTGCATCATGCACCAGATTCCAATCTCATCAATAAGGTAATGAGAGGCTCCAATCTCTGTCAAAAGGTGGTTAAATTGGAAAAAAGAAAAGTTGTTTGGGGCCCCTTGGGCACATATACCAAGCCGACACACAGTGTACGCTCACCATGTTTAAGTTTGGCAATGGCATTTCAGCCATCTGGATCAGACCAGGTCATAAGGACGGTTAAGGGCAAGGATTTGTGCAAGAGGATTGCAATGCAGCTCATCGTAGAGGGTTTGGGTCCTTCTGAGGATGCTGTCAGGCAGCTGCTGTGCAGCACTCATGCCACCCAGTCTGACAGAGTTTCTCTGAATCGATATGGGGGAAGTTGTTTTTCTGCAATAGGGCCACATTCACCCCTTTAGACTGCAGGTAGGTTAGTACAATGTTCTGTTTTGCATTAGGCCATGAACATTCCAGGATATGGCACGTAAAGAAGGGAAAGCCATGGGAGCTGGAGTGGCCATCAGGATGGTGGAGTGAGTGAGCAGTGGATGCATGGATCGTGATTATCAAAGGTCCAATGGAAAGGAAAGGGTGGAGGAAAGCAGAGGGGAATAGGTGGCGCAGGAGGTGGCTTAGGAAAAAAGAAGGAAAGGGAGAAGATTGGAGGAAAGTGATAGAAATGTAGGGGGGGTGAAGAATAAACAATGGGAGTGTACACTGGGAGCCTCTCAGACCCAGTGAAGGAGGGGGTGTCTACTATGAAAAAGAAGCTAAGAGGGAGAGAGACGAAGAATACCAAGAGAATGGTGCTGAACAAAGGGGAATCCTCAGTGGGGGCCAGAGGCTGTGAACTGCGGGTTTAAACTTGTGCCACCAGTGCACCGGAAGGCCCCCAGGAGGGGCCAACTCAGAGATGGTCAGAAGAAAAGCAGTATGGTAGCGGAGCTTGGGTGCAGGGAGGAAAGAGTAAAGAGGGTGGGCTCTCAGGGGAGTGGGTTAGGTCTCCTTGAGCCATCCCTGTAGTTGAGAGGTAAGGACGTGGGCATATGATTGGGAACAACTGCCAGCCCTGTAGTGAGCAGTCGCAAAATTTTTGAGTAATGGGGCTAGTGATCATAGAGTGTGGGAATGGCAGAACTAGGGGAAGCACACAGTGGTGAAGGAGGAGTCCAGCCACCTTCTGTGGGACAATACAGGACAAAAGAAGGAGGGAGGGTTGAGGTTAGGGGATGGCAGAGTGGCTGGAGGAGGACAAGCCGGTTGATGCTACATAGTTGAGTGACGGCGACTAGCCAACGTTAAGTAACACAACAATGAAACGTCAGATACACCAGCTCCAAGAATGGTGCAATATGGTAAAGTGAAACAAAACAGTGTAGGCGGTGAGCCTCATAGCATTACAAAGGCATTCAGGAACAGATCAATATTCATTAATGCAACTTAAGAACAAAACATACTGCAGTCACTTGGAAATGATCAACTATAGGTGTGGCTGTGTCAGTAGTCAATGGGAAAAAAACAACACAGTTTACCATACCTAGTTTCCTCACAGAGGCACTCAGGGGTGTAGCCATGCATGGTAGCTCATCATCACATCTCAAAGATAGAGCAATTAGTAGCCCCCCTGAATAAGCAACATGAGGACAAGCAGTAGAGACATCATTGACACTAGGTAAACATGTTCAAAAGATATACTCATCCACCCATTTTAGGAGTTCCAGGGGCCAGTATCTGCATCAGCTAGTCAATGGGTCCATGGCCAAGATGAAAGACCAGCCTCAACCGTCTGTAGCGGGGTTTCAACTGGGACTAGGATTTATCATGGCCCTGCTCCTGGATGAGGGCCACCACCTCCTGGAGAGCCACTTCTCTGCCATCTTGGGATCTGGATGGTCATTCCAGGACCCTGCCTCATTTGTGGTTCCCACCAGAGTTCTGCCAGCCATTGGAGGTGGGAGGAAGAGAGGATACATACATGTGGCGTAAGGTGACCAGCGGTTCCAGGGGGCTATGGTCCATTGTTTGGTCAAGTAGTCCTTCCAAGAAAAGTTGTAGAGCATCCAGATCAAAGAAGTCTGTAGAGCTGATATTTTTAGTTATCCACATCTGGGCTCAAATAATTCGAACTTGATGTCTAGCTTGCGTAAATGGGGCCAGAGGGCCACAAACACCTTCCTCTTGTCATTGGTTTCATGGGAGAAGTTAGCAGCTATGCGTAACTCGTGCCTTTTGGAGGTATACTGACCATTGGCACAGGTCATTGCCAGGAGCTGCCGCACCTGCTCATGCGGAGGAAGCATGCTATAATGGGACACACCCGTTCCGTCGAGTCTTTGTGTATGGGGCTCATTCTATGTGCCCATTGAAACTCTAGGGGAGGGAAGGATGTGAGGCCCATGAGGTTAAAGAGAAGGTCTTTAAGGAAGTTCCTGACAGCTGTGCCCTTATCTTGTTCTGGAATTTTAAAAAAAGTGGACATTGTCTCTGTAGCTTCTGTCTTCCAGGTCTTTAAGCTTGTTTGGAAGGTGCAGCAGTTCCTGGTCTCTGGCCAGGAGGGCATTGAGCTGATCCGTCATGGTTGTAAGGCGATGTTCCATCTCTGCCACCCTGTCCTGAAAGCCTGCAAAGTCAGCATGGATAGACCTGTATTACGCAGCAAGGTCCAAGATTTTGGAGTCCATGCCTTCCAGCCGTCAGCCAACCGCAGTGATCTCCTGTAGTATGCAGTCCAACGTGGTATCTTGCTGTGGACAGAGGGCTGGATCAGCAGAGCTGGTTTTAGATGGCACTTGTTGAGTAGTCATGGCACATTGTTGGGAGTTGTCCTCTGAGAAGAGCAACTGGCATGCAGATTTTCCGAAGGGCATGCTGGTGGACATCGCCGACAAGAGAATTGGAGAAAAATGAAATCCAAGGTCTTTGGAGTGGGGAGTAAAAAGGGTACCTCAGAATGTTGAGGAGGGGCTGATATCCCTTCTTATGGAATCCAGCAAATGGTGGCTGTCTGAACTACAAGGAGCATCTAGCACTAGTCTGTGTCCCGGTGGAGCTATGCAATCAAAGGACTAGAGTCTGGTTCGAGCCCGACCCTTGCAGTGCTGGAGTGGGGGAAGCATGGTCCTCTCACAGGTTTCACTCCACTATAGTGGTTTGAAAGGAGTGGGGCTAGGGTCACTCACCTGAATGGGGTGCAAAGGCAGGTAAGTTCCCGGTCCTAAGGCAAGAACAGCCATCTGGGCTGGAAGAGTTGGGATGTCACCACGGGGGGATGTGGAAAAGTGTCCATGTGTGGAGTAAGATGTTGTCCTCAGGATCCCCGATAGGGCCACTGGGGGAGGGGAGTGGTCTGTGGTCCCTTTTTGGAGGGGGTTGAGTGGTGTTGAGACCTGCTCTCTTCAGTTGTTCGTCCCCCAGATAGTGGAAGGGGGGATCCAGTCAACCAGGGTTTGCCCCACTCGATGGGGGGAGAGGGCCCCTTGCTCCAGGCCCCAGTAGCATGGGACAAAGATGACCAGGAGGGGCTGGGCAGTTGTCCAGTTGCAATAGCACAAGGGGTACAGCTGGACCCAGTCAGGCCAGTGTTGAGTGAGAGTGTGGGATCAAGACCCCCAGGTTCCAGGCTCAGCGCTGGGGCCCTTGCGGTCACATCAACGGCTCCTGCCAGCTATAATGATCAGGCCAGGCTGGTCATAGGGGGTCCTCACCATATGGCCCAAGTGGACTGTGTCAACACTGTGCAGGGTGCCGGGCCAACTTGTGTGCTCACCCAGCGGGCAACTGTGCCATTGTGAAGAGAGGAGCTAGTGGAGTTGTGCCCAGGACTGTCCTCCTCTGTGACCCTCGCAATGAGTAGAAGCAGTTCCCACAGTAGCTGACAGTGCCTGATGTCTGAAGCTGATGCTGGGAGGGGGGACAGAGTCAGTCGTGCAGTAGGCACGATCAATCAAGCCCATGGCTTTTTCTCTTGCAGTAAGCCTAGGATGAGCTGCCCAGGCCGGAGCTGCCACTGTAGGTTCTACAGCATCACCGTAAGCAGAGACAAGGGATCAGTGCCAGGACGAGGACCTGTAGGACCAGTACAACCCAGAAAAGGTTAACCTGGAACAGGACCAAGATGACTACCAATTGCTGCCAAATGGCATAGAAGAACCAGAGAGCGAAGAAGAGAGAGAGCAGATGGGCACTGATGTGATTGTATGCTACATGCATTAGGATATCTCTTTTTTAAGTGGTTTTTACTCATGCTTCTTATGTTGTAAACTCAAAAATTCCCCACCTTTTCCATCCACCTTTAGAACAAGTAAGTAACTCTGGTGTCAAATTATTTATCTGGGATATTAGTGTTACTCTAATCACAGTATGGTACTGCACAAACACAAGTACTGTATCCCACCATTGAATACCAATGTAAAATATTGGATTGTTGGTTGAGAAGGGTGTAAGCCCTTCTCAGGCAACAGCCTCAATCCCTATCAGGGTAAACCACAAAAGTCACTAAATAAAGTATTTATGCAGTCCTTAAATAGAAATAGAGTGAAAACACAGCACAAGAAAAACACCACACCAATTTAGAAAAGTAGAGTAAAATTTAAAACAACATAAATCTAATCAGTAGAAGTGAAGATGTGCAATTTTAAAGATTTTGGCAAAAATGGTGCTTAAAAGCACAAAGTGCCAGCAGTGGTTATCTTGTTGCGCTACACCAGGATAAAGTCAGAAGTTCCATCAGACCACGATGAAGTGCGGTCTGGATAAAGGGATCAGGTTAGGCTCACTGAGGATTGTACCTTATGTCCTTGATGTGGGGCACTGTGCTAGGCAGCTGCGGTTACAAGGAGTGAGGCAGTGTTGTGCATTTAGTTGTGTAACAACATCAGCTCTGATGGGGACCACAGCTGGGCTGGCAGAGCACCTTTATCCCCATTTCCAAGAGTCCAGGACAGGTGAGGGACCACTTGTGGGGTGGTAGGACTCACAACAGGCAAGGTCCAGGTGCAGAGGTCAAGATGGTTGCAGGCTTTTCTGAACCTGTGACTCTGATCAGGAGGCCAGTCAACTAGCCCTTGGAGTCACTCTTGTGGTTCTGGGTACAAGGGACAGAGCCAACCATTCTTACTGAGGCCACAGGACAGCAGAGCAGTCCTTCTTGCAGCAGAGCAGTTCTTCTTCTCAGTCTCCCACAAGTCAGGAAGTGATCTTAATAGTGGGTCCAAAAGTCCAATATATTTAAACCTGGTGCACACTTTGAAGTGGAAAACCCTTTTTGAGCCTTCCCTTACAGATATGTCTGGAATTTCCTACCTCCATGCCCTGGTCCCAGTTTGTCTGGGGGCACTATAGGCTAGCATGAAGCCTTTTGTGGTGAGCTGAGCCATTGCCTTTGAAGTGCAAGTATGGGAGGTGACAGCTCCACTCCTCTATCAAGTCAGAGATGGTCCATCCTGACAACACCCAGACCCTCCATTGTGATTCTGTCTGGGGTTTATACAATGGCCACTGCCACTCACACCTAATCATGTGACCAAAGATTACAGTGCAGGTACCACATGGGTAGGGTACAAAACGGCAACTTTCTAAAAGGGGTATTTCTAGAATTGTGGCTTACATTCCAAGTTTACTGTTAAACAGCATTTTAAATTACAGTTCCTCAGACCCTAAACTCGATTTTCCTTCCTGCTCCCAGTCAAAAGGTGATGCTTATTAAATTTTAATAGGTAATCCAATGTTATACAATGACAGAGTGGTAGGCCTCCCAGTAGTGAAAAACAGATTTGTCAGTTTTTCACTGCCAAGAAATGTAAAACTTAAAAGTACATGTTCACATTTGTTGTCCCAATGTAGTGGTAGGCTGGTTAGGGATTCCCGTAGGAGTGACTTGTATGTATTAAAAAGGGAGTTTTAGTTTTAGTAAAGGTGTTATTTTGCCAAGTAAAATTATCAGTTTAAAACTGTGGCAGGCTGCAATATCAGGGCTGGGATGTTTTAAAGGGCTACATAAGGAGGTGGCAACAGGAGTGCTACAAGTTGGAGAGGGAGTCAACCCTGATTCCAATCCATGCTACATAAGGGATTACATATTGGACCATAGTACTCTCCAAGTAAAGTACCTTATCTGGAGCCATTCATCAGAGAAGGCACAGATAGGGTGGAGCCAAGCTTTTAAGTCGAGTGGTTACATTAGCTCTTATGTAAGATTGCCCTATCAGATTTCTGGTGATGTTAGGGACATTCTCTGTAGCTGTAAATCCAGCAGTAGGAAATGATAAACTTTGCACCTTCCTTTGTCCTCTTTGAACTCCACCCCATATAAGGTAGAAAGAAAGTGATTGTAGATTGGGATGTTAGACCTGTCAGCCTTAGGGTGGACTTCCTTCGGATGTTTTGCCTTTGCCCTCCTATTTTTCTGAATCCCTCTTTGTTGGCCTTGGGACTCTTTGTACTTTCCCATTGCTAACCAGTGCTAAAGTGCATGTGCTCACTCCCTAAAGAACAGGAACATTTGCTTACACCCGATTGGCATATTTAATTTACATATAAGTCCCTAGTAAAGTGGTATACCATAAACCCAAGGCCTGTAAATTAAAAGCTACAAGTTAGAATGCAGCACTCATTGTGTCACCCACTAAAGTAGCAATTAAAAAAGTGCTCAGCCCTGCCTTTATAGCCCGTAGTGCAGTTTTAAACTGCCATTTTGAGACAATAAACCTTTTCCCAGGCATTCACCTTCCTTATTAATAAATATAATTCACCCCTAATTCAGGCCCTAAAGGCTCAACGGGCAGGGTGAACTGCATTCAAAAAGTAGGATATGTGGGTTAAAGTTTTACATGTCTTGGTAGATCAAAACTCCTAAAGTCATATTCACTACTGTAAGGTCTACCTCTCCCATTACCTAACACTGACTTACCTTATTACATTTAATATCTGGTAACTTTGGACTGAGAGCAGTTAGGGATGTCATGTTCATGTTTAGACTCAAATGAGTTGTAATGTAAAATTGTCTTTAATGGTAATGTAGGATTTTAAGTCATAATTCTGAAAATGACACTTTTAGAAAGTTTACATTTTCTTGCCCTAATATTTGTGTCTTCTATGAGTGTCACAGGTTACATGACTGTGAAAGGTTCTTTTATTGGGGTTTGTGTGTTCCACCTAGACAGTGAAACAAAGGGGACTAAGTGTGGGTAGGAAGGGCCATTTGCCAGCATGGCTGGGACAGAGCTATTCAATGCCGACCTAAACTTCAAAGGACTGGCCTCTAGGACACACAAAGGACCCTGACACTAGCCTTTTTTCATCCCAGACATTTCTGATCCTTGACAGGGGAAGGGAGAAACTTTCCAGAATTAAATGTGGGGGTAGGACAGGGTGTTTCCCACACACAAAGACTAGTGGCAGGTATATATATTGGACCCTTAGATCAACTCTTCAGTACACTCTTGGATATGTAGAAGACTTCGCAGGACTGCCCTGCTACCAGGGGGGGACTGCCATGCTGCTACCAGAGGCCTGCACAACTGCTTGAAGGGCTGTCTTTCTGCGTGAAGAAGAACTGGACTATTGCATTCAAACCATAACCACCAGATGTGACTCTAAGGGCTGGCTGGCCTTCTGAATGAGCTACAGGGACATAACAAGCTCCTGAGCCCTTGAACCCTTCAGTTGGCCTTTTCCGGAGTGAATCCTAACCCCCCAAGTTGTGGCCCCCAGGTCCTGGACGATTGGTATTGGTTTTGGTGGTACTTCTCGAAAAGCCGGGACTTAAAATATTTTTCTCCAAAAACTTCCTGGAGAATCAAGTGAAGACTGGGAACAACTAGCAACCCAACCTACCCACGGTGCATCGCCAGTAGGCCTGACTTTGCAGCAGCTCCTGCAATGTTCTTCTTCACAGCAACAAATTCTGTTCAGCTAGACCTCATGGAAAAGGTATCCAGACTTCTTGAGTCCTCAATGGCTACAGCCTGCATCTTCCTCCAAGTGGAGATTTTCGACCTCCAAAAAGTTGTCTACGTTTGAAGGGAAAAACCTTCACCGGGCTCACTGACGACTGGCTTCCCATCAACGACAATGACCTCCCTGGTCTGGATATCCAGCTTTTTCCACTTGGAATTTTTCCCACCATCATTGACAGCCTCACCAAGATTTCGACCTGTGTCTTCCCAGTGTAAGCAACTCCTCAGAGGACACAGCCTGCTGCCTTCCTATGCTGAACTCGACCTTCTCAGGAACATTTCTTCAGAAATGTTTTAAGTCCGAAGATACGCTGAGACCGGACCCAATCCACTCATTATATCTGATGTGCGCTTGATCACAGTCAGCCTAAACTTTGGACTTTGACCCAGTCTTGCTTGACCAGATATCCAGGGTTGGTGCTTTCACCTTTTAGATGTTTTTTTTCAATAAAAACTTTGAAATGCCATAACTTTAGTTCTACTGATTGAATTTATTTTATTTTGGTGTCTATTTATTAAAATGGTCTCCACTTTTCTAAATTGATTTAGAATGTTTCTTGTGATGTACTTTTCACTTTGTTACTGTTTGTGTGCTGCATAAATACTGTACACATTGCCTCTAAGTTAATCCTGAGAGCTTTTGGGCCAAGCTAACAGAGGGTTTATCCCAGGTTAATTTAGTGGCTTCTGTTGCTCACCCTGACAAGGATTGTGGTTGTTGAATGAGTGAGGCATCAACCATTGAACCGATAATCCAGTTTCTTACGATGGACCATGTTATGAGGGCACACATGAGCATTCAGTTCTCCACAAGAACACAGGGAAAGCCAGAATAACTAACAGGTTATGCTGGTATACCATTGGTAAGCCATGCAAATGACTTTATTTGCATTAATTTAGTTACATTTCTCTAATCTTAGGAATGCACTGAAATAGTCACACTCCTTAACACCCTCAATTTCAACCTCAAGTTCCCTTAAACATCCTTAGTTAATACCAAAAGTACCACAACACTGGTGCACAGATGGAAGAATCATTTCATTGATGATCTGTGGAACATAGAAAGTGGCCTCTTTCAAGACAGCATACATTTCAATTACATGCAGAAAATATGAGTGGTGCTGATACTCAACAGCAGCCCATCTATGAGATTATGGCCCATATTTATACTTTTTTAGCGCCCCATTTAGTCATTTTCTGATGCAAAAGCGGCGCAAACTTGCAAAATACAATTGTATTTTGTACATTTGCACAGTTTTTGCGTCAAAAAGTGGCACAAATGCAATGCTAAAAAAGTATAAATGTGGGCCTATATTTGTTGACTCTGCAGTCTGAGTACTAGCTGTATGAAATCAGTGCTACACTACTCAATTCCCTTGAGTATAGAACATAAACTACTTTTAAGAATCACATATTTGGAAATAGAATTAAGTAGAATATATCCTTGCTCATCTGCCACTGTAACTTCTTTTTAAAGGAATTATACTTGAATGACCATGTCATTACACCCATTGTTAGAAAATGGGTCTCTAGCTGGCAGAGGTATGCACCCTGTCCAAGTAGGGACCAAAATCCTAGTCAGAGAAAGCCAATGATATGACATAAATTTGTTTGTGGTCACCCTCTGGTAGCCTGGCGCAGAGCAGGCAGGCCTAACTTAGAAGGCAATGTGTAAAGTATTTGTGCAACAAACACGCAATAACCACCCAGGGTACACCACAAAAAGAGACTCCACACTGATGTACAAAAATAAAGCTTATCTCGATAATTTAAAAACTGCATGATACAGATCCAACTTTCAACTAACAAAGTATTTTCTTTGCAGACTCAAAAGAAAAAGTATAAAGCAAGGTTGCTGAGCAAATGCAGATGTCAAAGGGCTGGTGCCAGGGACTCCTCTGAACAGGTTCACACTGCTTTTATGGGCTACAATCCTGTCCTGGGTGCTCCTCTCAGGGAGCAGCTGGGTGATTCTCTGGTGTGGTTGCTAGGGAAGCCGGCAGAGACTGTGAGAGAATGGTGCAGTAGCTAGGTGCAGCATGGCCGCTCTGGGTGTTTTACAAATGTTTGTGGCATGGTTTGGCAGAGCTGCTTGGGCCGACTGTAAGCAGCAAGTGGCAAAGGACAAAAGGGCTACTGTGGCAGGTTCACAGAAGCAGTGGCAAAGTTTGGCAGGGCTCCTTAGGTTGACTAAAAGTAGTAAGCGGAAAAGGAAAGCAGGGTCTCTCAAGGCGGTTCTCAGGTGCAAACAGCAAAGTTTGGCCAAACCACTTAAAGTAGCGAATGGCTAAGGACAACAAAGCTGCTCTAGATGGTTCACAGGTGCAAGTGGCAAGGTTTGCCAAAGCTGCTTGGGTCGACAAAAAGTGGGGAGTGGCAAAGGAAAGCACAGCCGCTCCAGGTGATTCATAGATGCCAGCAGCAAAGGAAAGCAGAAGCCATTCGGTGTCACTCTGGGTTTGGAAAGCGAGTCTTGAGCTACAGGGCAGAGAGCAACAGGCAGCAGGGCAGCACAGCAAAGCAGGGCAGCAGTTCCTGGGAGCAGTCAATCCTGGCAGAGTGGCAAACCTGGCACACAGTAGTCTTTACTCCAGCAGTGTTTCCTTGAGTTCTGAAGTGTACGGATTTTAGTGGGTCAGGGAACCAGTACTTATACTAGAAAGTGCCTTTGACGTGGGGAGTGACTACAAAGAGTTCTTGTGAAGTGCACTGGTCCCCCTTTCAAGTCAGCCTTGGCTCCAGGCTATCAGTGGCAGTAAATCAGCCCCTTTGTGAGGACTCTGGTAACTAACCTTCGAGGTGTAAGTGTGAGCCCTTCCCAACTTTATTCCCAGGAAGAACTGTAAGTATGCAGATGCATGCAGATACAGCTGAGTATCCTGTGTTGTGGGTGTCGTAAGGCAAAGCACAAGTTTAGCTGTCACCTAGCCCAAGCCAAACATTTATTGGAGACAGACTATGGGCACACAGGGCAATGAGTGCAGAGAAGTGTCCACTTTCTAAAAGTGGCAACCCTAAAATAGTAATAATAAATCCAGTTTCACCAGTAAAGAGGATTTATTATTACCATTCTAATGGTATTAAACATGATGCAGTTACTCCTCACAGATCAGGAATTATAACTTAAATGTAATAAAAGGACTTCCTTACGCTGGCCTATGAGAGGGGCAGGTCTCACAGGAAAGAAAAACAACTTTGGGAGTTTTTCATTCCCAGGACATGAATACTTAAAAATATATGTCCTGCCTGTTTCTTACATGGCACCCTGCCCTGCGGGCTATCTAAGGCTTAGATAGGGGTGACATATGTAAGAAAAGGGGAGTTTAAGGCTTGGCTAGAGGTTTTAAATTCCAAGTCAGGGTGGCAGAGAAACTGGACACACAGGTTCTGCAGTGGCAGACCTTAGACGTTTATAGGGTTACTTAAGTGGATGGCACAATCAGTGCTGCAGGCCCACTATCAACATACAATTCACAGGCTCCGGGTATGTGGCATACCACTTTACAAGGGACTTACATGTAAATTAAATGTGCCAATTGGGATACACCAATGTTACCATGTTTTAATGGAGAAGCACATTCAATTTAGCATTAGTAAGCAGTCAAGAAGTGCTTAAAGTCCTACGGCCAACAAAAAGATGGTCAGAAAAATAGGAGAAAAAATGCAAATAATCTGAAGTTAGACCACCTAATGGATGTGAGGTCTAACACCCATGCAGTCATTTAGTCATATTTAATGCTTACTTCCTAAACATTCCTGCAAAGACATCTGTCAAATACAATGACTGACATTTGACACTTCCATAGACACTATTTTTTAAACATACAGATTTTTTCTTCCTTATATCATGAAATTGGAATGAGGCTTCTCATTTATATTGCATTGGGGACTTGCACACGTGGCCCTGAGCAATTGTTTCTATTTTTATAAGATTATTCTAAATATCAAATGGCGCCATATAACTAGGATACAGCTTTTTCACTTCTGGCCTTTGCTTTTCCAAATCACTGTTTTCAAGTGTTTTAGTCTTGTATTTGTTCAATTGAACTGAACCAAAATTAATAATTCCATAATGCACTGATGTGCTGAAGGAAAAGAGGTGTTCATGGAGCCTTTTGGTAATTCTATATCTGACCCTCGTACATCCAAAGGCTTTTTGAGTAAGAACCTGTATATAACTATAGAACAATAAACAGCTTCTTCTAGTGTTGCAAAGGTTTTGCTATTTTTTATCATTAGCCACCTCTGCAGATAAACCTAAAGGAGTTGAGCATATGTTGAGCATGAGACAGCTCCATAAATGGTTTCCCAGGTTGCTGTATTTTGGCCCAAGGTGTAATGGAGTGACATTCTGTGCCATGTCCTTCAAAATAACTAGGGGCATCATGATGCAAAATAATAAAGTTTGGGACAACAAAAGTGCCTAATATTATGTACAACAGCCCTTTCACAAGTTAAAAAATGTATTTTACTCATAAAAGAACTTTTGTGATCCATTCAAAATTGCAAAGAGGTGGGGTGTACCTTCCCCCCATTCCTGACTCTGAAAGGATTTTAATGATAGATTTCTACTACAATTGCTGTTGCGATATTGATGACCTCGTGATTTTCAGGGGGGTGGCTTCCCCATTGAACCCTTTTCCATTGGATTATCATGTTGGAACCCTTATGGGGAGAAAGCAGTGGTCTAAATGACCACTGTCGCCCCCCCTGAACTTTTCCAAAATGAAAAAAGTATTTTTCTTAAAGCAGAACTTTGCCATTAAGGAACACATGCTCCTTTAAAAAAAGGTTTCAGTTTTTTAATACAGTCATAGGTATGGGGGTGTGCTGTCCTTTGCAGGCAAACATATCTGTGACTATATCCAATCACAGAAGGTTGAACATTGCTACCTGCTTAATGAAAATAATTTAGGCAGGTTGTTCTACGACTCCCTGCATTACAGTATTATGTGAAATGACTTAATTATACATAGTTTAGAAAAATGCTATTCTATTCACACTCTATGTGCAATTTGCAACCACTTAAGCAAATTGAATAATAAAACATCAGAACCCTAACGTGCAGAAGGAGATGGTTGACAATTGTGTGCACTCCTCAGTTGCAGTCCTATCTGGTGGTAGCAGCTGTTGAAAACTGCCTACGACATAATGATAAAAAATGTAAGCTGTTTAGACAGTAGCTGGGTAAATAATGAATTGTCTCTGCTTTTGGCATGGCTCCTGGCCAAGCTGTGTATATTGTTGACTATTTAGTCAGCCACCAGGTGAATAACATAGTTTATTTTCTATTTGAATGGCTGATGGGAAAACAGCATATACATTCTGCTATCTAGTAAGTGGCCAGGCAAATAGTAAAGTTTGTTTGCTATTTGCACGGCTGCCATGTAAACAGTCCATAATCCAGTTAGCAAGCATCCGGGTAAATAGTGAAGTATCCTGGTTATATGCATGGTTACTGGTAAAACAGTGCATAATGTCTACTGTATAGGCATCAGCTAGGTAAATAGTGATGTTTTTCTGCTATTTGCAAGCCCACTGGCCAAATAGTAAATAATCTCTAGTATTTATCCAACAGCCCAATAAATAGCAAACCCGGCTGCTGGCTAAGTAGACACGCCTTTAGATAATTTAGAAACCACTGAGTTTTCTTTACATCAAAGTAGACCCTTCAAATGCAATGGTTTACAGAGGCACTGTATCCAAAAAGTAACAGGCCACTTCTCATTGCAAAAAAAATCCGCAATACAGCTAATATTTTTAGAAAGCTTGTTAAAACATAGAGTGTTTGCATCTACTATAGGAAGCTTGATTTTGCCTGATCTTCATTGTTCAAAGCTGGCACTTCCAGCTGTCTCCTTTCGGCTCATGCTCTGTTTCATTCTACTTCACAGTTGCTGGCACCGTTACAGTGCACATGCTCGCTGTCATAACTGTAAGTGTTTTGACATCAAGAGGACACATCATCAGGGTGTAAGTGACGAAGGTCTCTGCTCATGGCGACACTAGTACAGCAGATAGACCCCCCTAAGGGAGCCACAGTGATTTAGTGTATCTCTAGTGGCGCTTGCAGAAGTGTAGAGGTCTGGCCACGGACACCTTGCTTTGAGCTCCCAATTTTCACATATCTTCCAGTCAGGCTGAATGTCACGTTCCAAGGCGAAAATAGGGCAGTGGGTGACGGGTCGGGTCAGGGTGTTGAAATGTATGCTCAGTTCAAGTTGAACAATAGTCCCCTGGAGCAGATTTGGCACGGAAGTCCGACTAGTGAAAAGGGGGCTGCTTTGGTTCCTGCTTCCTGAACAGACTTGTTTAAGCTCATAGTTGATATATTGCGAGCAGGACCCAGTAGTCTGTGTGGAGAGGAGGCAGCCATACCCAGCTCACTGCGCACCCCCGGGAGCTGGGCCTGGACTTTGATGGCTCCTTTGGAGGCGCCAGTGAAAGGCACATCTCAGTTCCTCCTCTCTTCCCCTCCCCCGGTCCTGCCATGCAAAGATAATCAGGTTTATGTAAAGTATGTGTGCTCTTTTGACAGTCCGCAATATCTCATTAATTCAATCACACCACACGCCATTGTGCTCACAGTGTTTGAAATGCGGATAGGCATGGAGGCTTTTTTTAATCCTGTCAATCAACGTTAACATTTTTTCTGCAGTTGCCATGGCCGGGGCCAGAGTTCATGAAAACACAGAAAAGAGCCAACAAAACAAGAATAAAGACCTATTTGAGATACTCTTTTTAAAGGACATCTACCATGCACAAAACATGGGAAGTAAATGTAGACAAGTTTGGACACAGAGAGGAAAGAAAGAATCAGAAAATCAAACAGGCCTATAAAAACTTGACCCGCGAGTCTCTGGGAAAAAAAACAGATGAATTGCTCCCTAGTCGGACAATGTTCTTTCCTTCGTGTGTTCTCCGGGACTACAATGCCAGATATATTATAACACATGCCAGTGATGTCTTTACATCGTTGTAAGCCAGCTCAGACCAACGGAATGCCAATAGAAGACAACAAGGGGCTGTCTTGTGGTAATTTTCTCTTTCTCCCACCCTTTTGCAAGCAAGCACTGGGAAAATTATTCATGCATATCAACCAACAAAGAGATGTTGGGCGATTTGGGATGTCATATGGTGTGGCGTGACTACCTCTTTTTCTCATAAGGACACGTCTTGGCTACTGTGGGCAAATGAAACAATGTTCTTTATTAATCCAAGCCCTAAGAGATTTTGAGCACTCTTCAACTGACACGTAGAGCGACAGTGAGCCAAAGTGAGGAAGGATGACACCCGCATCTCGCCGAAAAAAACCAGGATGGCAATTTGAAATAAAGCACTGGAAACATTTGCCTCCTACATCAAGATGGGAAATGGTTGCTTGTCAATGGAATTTGAAAGGCTGGTGCTACATTTAGATGGAAATGTAGCATCATTTACGCACATCTCTAAAGTAAACAACAGAACATAACACACAAGGTACACTAAAGAAGCATAACACAATTAAAATAATGCAGCATAAAACTCCAACATAGCTAAATAAGTACAGTAGTATACAATATCACAATACAATAATATAGCAAAAAAAAAAACACAACAATACAACCAACAACATATTTTAGTGGTGAAAGGCCTTTTCACTATGTGCTGCCTTACTTAGCATCAAAGACATGAAACAGCACCAGGTAAACATTTTTTGTGATCAGGCGTATGCTCACTGACACAATTTTGAGATGACTGGAACCATATGATTTAATTGACTAGTGGGAGCAACGCTATTTTACCATTTTAGACAATTGCAAACAATTGCTTGTCAGAAACTTTAACGGCATGTGTGGCATTTGGCTGAGACAGTTGCAGCATTTGTTTAAATATCGAAAGGAATCACCAGAACCTAACAAAGTAACATACACAAAGAAAAACTAAAACTATAACAGGGCGCAGCAAAGGAGTCAAAAGCAGAGCGCAACCACCACAGCACAAAAACTCACCATCACAAAAACAGTAAAACAAATCTCAACAAAATGATGCAAAACAAACAAACACAAACATATTTGTCATGCATTGCCACCTTCACAAACCTGCTTCGATAATGCAGTGGTAACAGGAGTTTGCACGAAGCATTGCCTTACTTACCACCAAGAATATGAAACGGAACCAATCAAAAATGTTTTGCGACCAGACCCTTTGTTCCGCGACAGTTTGAGTTGACTGGTGTCTTAAATGAAGAGAGGAAGCAGAGACATTTTATCATTTTAGAAATGTGTTTACGGTTATTTGGCCCAGGAGCTTTAAAGGATAGGCTGCATTTGGTTGGCAATGTAGGGACATTTGTTGACATACCTACGTAAACAACAGACCATTATGGAAAAACATACACAAAGCAACGCAACATAACATCACAAATAAACATAAAAGGCTAGAACACAACAACTACGAACATTAACAAAAGAGCACAGACAACTGAACACATAAACACCACAACAAAACAGCACCGAGCAAACACGTCCAAACATTCTTTTCACAAAATAGCTCCTTCAGAAACCTCTTTTCATAATACGTTGGTAAAGCTGTTAGCAAAAAACAATGCCTAAACTAAATATTTTGTGATCACGAACCTTCTCTCTGCCACAGTTTTTAACACTCAAAGAGGGAGGCAAGGCAGTGGTATTTTACAACTCCAGACAGTGGTAAATGGGTATGTCGCCAGGACTTAAAATAATGTATTGCTTTTGGCTGGAAATGTAACAACATTGGTTGATATCTCTAGAGCAATCATAGTGCAGAGCAGAAAACAACACATTCACATAATATAAAGCAAAACAATAATATAAAAAAATGTAACATGGCACAACAAAACAAACCAAGTCAAAACCGAGTACAGTAGAACAAACAGTGAAATAATGCAAAACAAAAACACCATTTAAACAATCAAATAGCGCACATGTGCTGTTTGCACAGCTCAAAATAGGGGATAACATGATCTATAAGCATGTTATCTCCTATCCTGAGGTGCCAAACAGGAATCAGTCACCAATTGTACCCCTGCTAAATACTAAATCGCATGCAGTAAGCACTTGCAGGTTATGCTGTTTGCTCTCGTGTGCCATGCTGTTTTCTTGACAGTCAAGTTTGGGCCATTAGGGATATCCATGCTTGGAATGTTAAGTGCTGTCATAGTTAGATTTGAACACAAGGCTCAATATCTGTACATTTTTGTTCACACAGCACAATACAGCAAGACACCTTGCAATGCTGTATGAACTGGAGAGGGCTGGAATGCACCATACCTGTCAAGATGTGGTGCATTCCTGCTCTCTCCTTGGGCTGGCACACTATTAGCTGCCTAACGTCAATGCGTTGCGGGCAGGACGTTTTTTTGTGTGCAGAAAGGACAACTTCCTGCAAGAAAAAAATCCTTTGAGGCTTTTCCTCTTCCCACACCTGCTGCAGAATGTACCACCCATAAAAAGTGGAAAAATGAGGAGAGCTCAAGATATTTCTCCTCGTTACTCCTCCCCTGGGAAGAGCAGCATTTTGATGCGTTCCTAAGTCTACCACTTATTGTTATCTTGGAAATGCGCCAAAATCCTTGGGTGGATGCATCCGAACACCCACGCTCCACCAATTGAATGCCTTCCTGGGGCAGGTTAATGTAACACAGTGACTTGCCTTGCCTTGCATTACTCTAGATTTCTGAGGCACCAGGGCAAAGCAAAACTTTGATAAATATGCTCCAGATTACATAGGAATGTACAACCACATATTGGTATTTGTTCTCTTCACCTAACTCAGTGGCTCTGAGTAAATGTCAGGATTCCCATTAATCTTTTAATCCCACATATATTAAGAGTCTTTCTTCACTGCATGGGGCAAACAATAGTGTGTGACATGAATACATTTCAAACATATACAATCATTGAAAGGGACAGGGAGATTAGTGGTCCAGTGTACAGTCTTCCTAATAATTATACTAATACATAAGAATACACTGTTTAAAAAAAGATGAGGAATCCACTAGGCACTTCTATATCTAGAAGCAAATGCCCTCAAACATCCATTGGATGTCATGCTTCATCATAGAGCTGCTTCTCGTTAGAGATCTTCACTGGTAATAATCTGTGCTGTGGTTCAAAGGATGTAGGGATGAATTTAAATCTACAAGCAAGGAGAGAGCAGGAGAGAGAAAAAGGGATAAAATTGGCTCAAAAAAACCCCCGAAAAACCTACAAATTTATTGATCAAGGAAGGGTCTTGGTCAAGGTTAAAAGAATACTAGGGAGTGGAGAAGGGATAATGCTAAGCCACCTTACCAGCAAAACACAGGGATGAGTGAAGAAATTACCTTCAACCATCACAACAGGTCAACATGTTTTGCGCCTGAAGAGTCCATATGGATCAAGTGGTGCTTCATCAGGACCAAACAACAAAAAATACTTCTCCTAAACTACACTAGAAGATTACAGTGTGTCTGAGAATGTATGTGCAGAAACTCGAGTCACTTACTAAAAAAAAACTACAAATGAAATGTAAAATATAGAAGGAAACCTGTGGAAAAAAAGACACAATGAGTTTCAGATACATTCTCAGACACTCTGTGGTCTTCTAGTGTAGTTCCCAAGGCAGAGCAATGCAAGGTGTTTCATGGGTGGTGCATGGGTGTTCCCACGCATCCACCCATGGATTTTGGTGAATTCCCAGATTTACCAGGCAGATCTGGGAATGAGTCACGATCATATGCCTCCCCACGTGAGGCGCAACAAAGAGAAATATCTTTATTTCTCCTTGTTACTCCCTCTTTCCAAGTGTGCTTCATTCTACAGCACACATAGAAAGTGGAAAATGCCTCTCGTGTTTGTTTGTGTGCAGGAAGGTGCCCGTCCCTGCACAGGAACAATCCTGTCCCCAAGGCAGGCACTCTTGCACCATGGTACAAGGGTGCCTGCGTTGGCACTAGGCAGCACCTTGTGCACCATGTGAAGGGAAATGACAAGAATGCGCCACACCCTGTTAAGTACGGAACAATTCTGCCGTTTTCCAATCATGCAGTGCAACAGGGTGACTTGATGCATGATTTTTTGTTAAATATGTCACAGATTTTGTTGTATTCTGTTTATCACTTCCTCTGCCTTTTGCTATATTGAAGCTGAAAAAACCCAGTAAATAGATAAAAATAATTTGGTAACTCAAAAACCAAAATGCATGCAGCATAAGAATACGGTGCAATGTTTAAGTCCCAATGTTTACATACTTAAAAAGTTATGAACTGGTTCACTTGTCTCTTTCTACTAGCATTTTCTTTTTTTCCAATGTGAGCAATTTTGAGATCATGATCAGGACTGCACTGAAAAACTTTAATATATTTTAGACTAGAGTATATTTTAAGTTTAATTTAGGAATGTAGAATTTATGAAAGCATTGTTCAACTTATTCTTGAGAAGGATATGGGTAAGTGTGAATGGTGGGAAATGTACAAGGGGCATGAGAAAAGGCATGGACATATGAGTGGACTGCAATTCAAGTTTTATGAAAACCCTCAATGTAGGAGGCTTTAGGAGGTATTCACAGTAGTGTTACAATGTATTTGCTGCTCTTATGGAATATCTAATTTACAACAAAATGGCCATGATATAAATGTGATCAAACGAGGACTGTGGCATAACAGTTAATAAAAAAAAAAATCACAAGATGATTTCCACCCATTATGATAGCTCTGCAGGAGCAGTTCATGAATCTCTTGAGCCAACTACCACCACATCAGCTTCCAGCTGCATAACAGGAACCCTCAGCATTGTAATCAGTTGTGGAGAGGCAACTGCTCACACCAAAGCAATCTGCAGCATAGGGTGGAGGCAGTACTATGCAAACGGGCTTCCCCTTGTTTGTCACCTAAGTCCACCCTGCTAAATGTTCAAAAGGGATGGGCTCGCACTGTTGCAGGAGAACCCTTTATAACTTTTCACCTACACTTAAATATTTGGGAAGCAGAGGAGTGGCTGAGCAAATTAACAAGATGGCAGAGGTGGGAGGAGCTTGACAGGCTAGCAGACTGCAAAGTACAAGAATTGTGAGGTCAGGAGCAAGACACTGGAGGCCAAGAAGAGAAAAAGTGTGGGAGGTACAAGCCAGAGTAAGTACCTCACACATGTTCTAGAAAGCCCCCAAGTGCTTTAATGTTGAATATGAATGTCACTACTTTCAAACCACGTCCCCCCAGAACCAACTGATGGCTGGCAGGAGCACTATCTGCTGATGAGATGATTCAGACAGCTGCAACTGCAGCCTGGCCTCAAAGCAGACTCCAGTGAAAATGGAAATGATCCTTGTTGACCATTCCTCCACCAAGAAATGAGGTTGCCTTCTGTTGGAGAGCTCTGGCGGCAGCCCATGGACATGAGCTCCTACTATAAATCAGAAAGAAGAACAATGCTTAATGCAGATAATGGCTACTTGACCTCCAGGGAACTGGTTTAAGTCATCAGACAGTAATGACTCAGGAAGCAATTAAAAAATGCACAGCTTAGCCCCTGTTTACCTGATATGGGCTACTTTGCAAAAAGCACTACTCCATTGGCCAACCTTACCCCAAAACCACATTAATTACATTCCCACGTTTCCCAGCTCTCCGAGGGTCATTTCCTATGATGTCTCTACAAAACCTCAACTCTCTGATCTTAACCCTGTTACTATATTACACTTGATTCCAGCCTAGATTAGCTTTGCAACTGTCGGTTCTTCTGATATTCCCTACATTGCTATTCATTGATCATATTTTGGCTTGACATATTAATGTTACATCTATCATAAAAATACCTTTAGCATACGTGACTTGGTCACTCACTCTGAATTTCACTGACACATGACTTAGAGACTCCTCTGTTGCCAATATTGCAAACCACATCCCTCCAAATTACAGCATTCTATTACAGGACTAGGCCCTCCCCCATCTTCTGTGAATCATACTCGTAATCTTTTTGTGATCTTTAAAAATGATCCCTCATCTTCACAAACACATTGAGGGCCTCAATATGACCCTGGCAGTCACCAGACCACCAGGGTAACGGTCGCGGTCGGACCACCGTCAAAGTCGCTGTTTGACCACGACATTCTGACCATGCTAAAGTGCCACAGTCGAGGCACCACCACTTTTCTGCCACTAGACGGCCTGGCGGTGTCGGCGGTCCCAATCCGCCACGACCCCTCTCTCACTGCCATGTAAATGCTGGCGGAGAAATAGTTCGGAGGGCCCCAGGGAGACCCCTGCACTGCCCATACACTTGCCCCCCAGTCAGCCCATCTCACAAATCACTGTCTGCTTTGCAGACAGGTGCTGGTGCACCTGACGTACAACAGCATTGCCGCCGGCCGTATTACGAGGTGAAAGGTACCTTGACATTCCTTCATTCTCCAAGAAAATTTCTTTGGTACTGATAGTTGTTCAGTCCTACCTCAAATACTGTAATTTACTGTGCATCGGGCTACCCAGCTCAGATCTTGCCAAGGTATGAGTACAGAACGTAGCTGCTACCATCTAGATGACGCAATCCAAAAATACATCTCAAATTTACTTGTTTGTATCAACTGTCTCGTAACGTCAAGTCCGCCAACTGTGATCTGCCTGACTCTTCATTGAGTCAGAATCAAAAGAATTGAAAGTTATTCATTTACCTATTAAAGCCTTCCCTAATTAAACTTTTAGTCACTCATATGAGACTTAAAAGTACCTTCTTTAAACTAAGGAAGTTATTGAAGACATAGACCAGTCTTCTGAGTAGTAGTGACTGGCTGACTTTCTCTAATGTAACTGGTCAGCTGCCTAAGGCTGGTCTGCTCATTGCCAATTGGGCTATGGACATGTCCATTTAAAGGCTTTGCCAAATCTTCACCTTTTTTTGATCTGGCTAATACGTTAAAGGTATTGTGTTATTTGAACATATTGAATAAGAAAGATACTTCAAAATTTTATTAAGATGTCGAAGAATAAAAAAGACACAAGATGTGTGTTTGAATAGTACGTGAAGGGCAGTGTTTTAGTGAGAGACGAAAAAAATCTCGAATATTAGTATAGATGTTTATAATTTCTAACATTATTCATGCACAAGTAACACGTTCAAAAGGTTACTGTTATTGTTATAAGATGCCATTCTAAAGGGGTCATTAGGTTCCAGTGGATGACCGTCTACCCTGTTTATAGATTTCTTGGTAGGAATTACTGTGCTGGGAAGGGGACTGCATATCAGATGCTTGCAGGGAAAATGAGTGAAGGTTGGACTTCCCTCATAGGGCAGGGCAACTGCCACTGTGATCTGGCAACCCTTTTGGCCGACAGCTTGCTGGTCAACAATTTACATTTGCAGAGCCAAGGGAGGTTTGCAGGTGTTAATACATCATTTCTAAAACACCAAGCAGAGAATGAGAACCATGAGTTTCAGCATTGTGGAATCACCGCCGATTTTTATGAAGATGCGTCCATTCATCCAAATTAAAAAAATAAGTCCAAACAAATTATTTTTGGGGAATTTCTGCAGTGCATGCATTAGATTTGCTATGCATAAGTGGAACTTTTACTACCTTACTTCTGCAAATGTTACACATGCAGGCTCGATTCACAAAGTCTTATGAAGTTTTAGGGCGCAAGTGGAACATGAGTGCACAAAACTTTATCTTCAATGTGACATACAAGAAAAGTATGCTATTTGAAATCCAACATTCTGGTTAACAAAATCAAGAATAATGGAATTTTGAAACACAAAGTGACCATTTTATTAAATTAATTCTGCCAGCATAATAGTATAGGACATAGAAGCTTCAGTTTTAAGACATCGGCTGAGTGTCTAACAGTGACTCCTAATCACAGAATTAGGTGGAGTAAACAGTTTCACTGACCCCATCCCAGCCTGTGATGAGGAAGGGACTGCTATCCCCTCTCACTGGCTGATATGAGGTCAGCCTTTGAGAGGAGGCAGCAGACCTAACCCTGCATGATCCTCACAGGCTTGGCACCCGAGATCACTGTTGTAGCCAGTAAGTTGTAGTTTTAGTGTTTGGTGTGTGCGTGCACGTTGGTATGTGTTAGATCTGTCAGTCTTAGGGTGGTCTTCCCTCAAATGTTTTGCCTTTACCCATCCAAATTTGGTGATTTTGTTTTTTCTGACTTTAGGACTCTGCACTTTACCACTGCTAACCAATGCTAAAGTGATGTTCTCACACCTTAAAACATGGCAACATTGGTGAATCCACAATTGGCATATTTAGTTTACTTGTAAGTCCCTTGTAAAGAGGTAGTACATATGCCTAGGGTGTGTAAATAAATGCTACTAGTGGACCTGCAGCACTGATTGAATCACCCACTTTATTATCCCTTTCAACATGTCTCAGGCCAGCCATTGCAGACTGTGTCTGCAGATTTAAACTCCTGTTTTGACCTGGCCACATAAACCTTTTGCCAGGTCCAAATCTTCTTTTTTAAAACACATAGGTCACCCTTAGGGTAGGCCCCGGCAGCCTTGAGGGTAAGGTGCAATGTATTTAAAAAGTTGGACAAGTACTTTTATGTTTTAAATGTCCTGGTAGTAAAGAACTCTTCAATTCATTTTTTACTGCTGCCTCTCCCATTGGATAATATTGGAGTAACCTTATTACATTTAATAAGTCTAAATGGCAGCAGGTAACCAGTTCATGTTTGAGGTCTTTGGAATTTGAATTAAAAATTTGCTCTTAAAATAAAGTAAAATTTTAAATTGCATTTTTTAAAATGTGACTTTTAGAATGTTGGCCTGTTACTGCCTTACCCATCTAGTGCACGTAGCATCTGGCAGGATGGGAGGACAGAGCTGGGCACAGCCCTAATAACACTTGAATAGGCTGTGTCCTGCCTTCAGGCAAAGGACTTCACACCCTCTGTAGTTAGTCTGGAGCCAAGGCAGGGAAGGCAGGAAATCTGTGCACTTCAAAGATCATTTCTGGAAGCTTCTCCCACCTTCCTGATGAAAGGCACCAGGTATAAATATTGGACCTCAGGCACCACTCCCTCAGTATATTGCTGGACATGTGAAAGTTCTGCCTGGAGGCCTGCTGTGCTGATGAAAGGACTGCCACTCTACTGGACTGCTGCTCTGAAGGAACAATTGTCCTGCTGTGCTGACCTGCTGCTTGATGTCTTCTTGCCTGGATGAGAAAGTCTGGAACTGCATCTGCTGAACGCAGGACCCCAAAGTAAATTCATGTGCTACTTGGATGGTGTCCTGGCTAATAGAATATAATAAAATGGGATTGTAATACAGTGGACAGGATGTATGTCACATTTGTGGTGGAGTAATCCCATCCGCCAAACTCTAAATGAGGCCCTAAATCTATTTTCTCAAATGAAATCCATTAACTTTAGGGTGTTTTGCAAGCACAATAATATGGATGCATCTAACTTTAACCTAATCTATGCTACATTCATGCAATGGATTTTAATGGAAAGTACATTACTGAAAGCTTAAAATACGAGTATTTGTTTAAACAATTATACTTTGGAATCAATGTTTTTCTACTCCGTGCATGCATCCAGATTTCATGGGGAATACAGTATTACACTATACATATAGGGCCTCATAATGAACATGGCAGTTCAGACCGCTATTTCGGCAGCAGTGGAAAATACCACAACCGGCATGGTGGTCTGAACCGCCATATAATGTACAAGGGAGGACCCCCTATAGGCGGCCCTCAGCCACCGTCAGGCTAACGCCGACAGGCAGCCTGACGATGGCGGATATCATTATCCAACAGGGCGGCGCTGCAAGCAGCGCCGCCATACGGATAATGAACCCTTTTTCCTCCAGCCTTTCCTTGGTGGGTTCTCCTGCCAGGGAAAAGCTGGAGGAAGGGGTGCTCCAGGGCCACCCTGGGTGCACCTGCACTGCCCATGCACTTGGCATGGGCAGTGCAGGGGCCCCCGTGCAGTGCCCCATCACACAGGTCACTGCCCGATTTACGGACAGTGATCTGCGTGATGGGTGCTGCTGCACCTGCTGCACTGAGTTATTGACAACGGCTCCAGGTGGAGTGGTCGGCAATGTCCTGGCCCTGCATTGTGCTGGGCCGGCGGGCAGAAACAAAGCAGCATTCAAAAGGAAAGCAGTACATATTTGTTCACAGATGTATATCTATTTGCCAGTGTAGATTTACTAATTTCAAGGATTCAGAAATATTCCCAGAAATTTCCATGGGAACGTGGTCCAGGAATAGTTTTCCATGCTTATTCTTGGGAAGGTCGTGATATTCTCAGTGGGACCCATTTTTTGCTGTGTGGAGTTCACCATAGCAGAGAACTCTGCAGAGGGGAAATAGGACTCTTTCTAGAATGCACTGTATTTCTTGGAGAAACCCCTTTCCCTGCATGTTCACCAGATGTGGAAGCGACCCATTCTTCTTCCCACCCTAGAAAGCAGTTGATGGCACACCTGGCCGGCGTAGACAAAGTCGTAGTGTTTCCAGGGTGGAAAGATGAATCAGAAGTTTGTGAATGTCTATGGGCTGTCACAGGCTGCTAAGGTTAACAATGCCTTGAAACACAAACATACATCTCCCATCCCTTTAATGGGATTTATGAGTGTAAAAAAATCAAACTTTTGGCAGAAACATCTGCATATGTAAATGGGTTTATGTCTGCCAGGATTCTCTTTGTAAATTTCTGGCAGGCAAACAAAAAGTAAATGTGGACGCATATTAAACTTATGACCAAATATGAAAATAGGCTCCATTCTAAATACCACAATAAGTGAGTTTAAGTGGGCACTTGCGTCGCTCTTTCTCTGAAGCTTTCTTGAGAAAGCTCTCTCTTTGAGTGATTGCTGTTGCTAGCAACTGTGGAAAAGCCTGCTCACGTCACAGATTTTTCTCAGTCATGAGATTTTGACACATATGCAACAGTGCCGGTCCTGACCTTGGAAATGAGTTTCTGCATTGTGTGTGTGAGGATGTCATTTGTCTCTGCTGGTCAACTACGACTATAGATACAAAAATGTTTTGTGTTCAGCATCTCTTCCCCCATGCCTTGACTTACACCTCTGAAAGTCATACGGCATGCTGCTGACCGACTGCTTGTTAGTAAGAGAAAATTCAACCACATCACTCTTATTCTGTCCTCATTAATTCTGGCTACCGTTGGCGCTAGAAGCCCTTCAAGACCAGTTGTATTGCTTACAAGGCCATTCACTTTGCCTTAATACTTGCTCTGTCTGGTGGACATAAATACTAAGAGGTAGGGCTTTTCTATGTTTACATATTTCAAGCAATCCTCCGCAGGGAATGTCTTTGAGTGTCTTCTCAGGGAACGTCTGGAACTCAATTCCCACCTGCCTAAGAAAAGCTCAATCGTTGCTCAATTTAAACGGAGTCTAAAACAGTTGCTGCTAAAATTGGACAATACCCTTAAACATGAATCGATCAAACCTAATCCATTTAATTTGCATTTGAATATACATCTGTTCTGTAATATATTGCTTTTGTCGACTACAGAATATAATATGTGTATATCTCTCTTTGATGAACTAAGTTTATGTGCTTATAACATGTCTATTCTTGTACGCACTTGTGGATAGTAAGGAGGTCTGACATTCTACTTCGGGGTGAGAAGAGCTATATAAAAAAACATAAATAATAGAAATAATTCAAGAAACTTTCCTATTTGTAGAAGCACAGACAAGCATTACAGTGAGTCAAATTGTGCATTTCAACTGAGCTTGTCACAGACAATTGGCAACAGCTAGCATGATAAATTTGAGAGGTATATATAAACGTCAATGGTAAATTGTGTAGAATAACAATAATAACAAGCTTTGGCAAAGTCAATAGGTCTCTTCTCTGAAAGGCACAACCACTGGCTCCGAAAATTACATAGATGTGTATGCTTCTTGAGGCATGGGCACGCATGTAAGGCAAAGTTGCAATGGGTTTCAATTAAAGCACACTCCTTCCAAAGTGTGGTGCGACACATGGCTGCCAATTGTTCATGAATGTTCTACCATGGCAGATGGCTTTTCCAGAACGGTCAATTAAATTGTTAAACAAAGGTCAAATGGAAGGGTGAGATAAGCGTGAAAATGGAAGCTAGTCCCAGCATTTTTAAAGCTCTCTCCGGGTGGGAGCATTCATGCATTTCATGCTTGCAGGAACAAGGGAAGGGAAGGCATGTCTGCTTTCACTCAGTGAGAGCTTTAGAAATGCTCCTGCCAGATGGGGGCAGACTTTTGTTTCCCTGCACGAGTTCTTGCAGGCACGAAAACACACATTGCTTCTGCATGTCGGGAGCAAACAAAAACAGCTGCTCCTGCTGGTCAGGTGCCATGCCGGCTCCTTCAGCATCAGGAATGGGTGTGATAACGCACCCCGCACTAGATAATTTGCTTAGTCTGGGACTCGTTTTAGGCCAATGAATCTTTTGACCCTGATTGGAGACTCCTTAAGACGAGATAACTAATCAACATGTCAATCAATAAATCGATAACCTCATCAATATTCATAACAGCAAATCAATCAAATTAGTTAGTGACATTAATGAAAACCAAGACACCCCATGACCTTTCAGTCATGAAAACCCACACAAAATTTAGTAAGATTTACAATATTTATTCCTTATTGATTACACTCTACTAGCAAGTTTATTAGTCTCAATACTAAAAAACACATCAACAAAGTCACAATATGGCAACTCGAATAAGATTTCATCAAACAAAGATCATAAACATTAGAACAAAGCACGACGTCAACATGGATTAACTTTAGCAGAGTGTAATTAGCGCATTATTCAACAAAGCATAAATTCAGCAATTTGTCTATTTGCGGCCGTTTAGTGAACCCCTTAACTAGCTCAAATTAGCATTGGCATGTTGGGCTTCATGCAAAACAATTTAGCAACACAAATTTTGAAAAACATCTATGTATGGTCTCTATCAAAAGAAGCAGTTGGTACCTAGAAAGAAAAGGCAAACAGACAATTACAATTTCATTATCATATAGTTACCCTCCATAATGGGTCAGCATACAGAGTCAGTCTTCGTCCCCAGGACATCAGTTGATTCACCATCAGCCAGGAAACTCAGCAAAGTTCAGCAGAACAGGTAATAAGGAACACTTCCCTCATAAGGAGGAAAAGTATGAAACGGACAAGGCAAGAGTAAGGATGGTTTGAAGACTCAAACAGCAAAGTCTTTAAGACAGAGTGACAAAGTGGATAGGTACTAACAAAGAATGGCACGTAATGGCTAGAATATGGCAAAAAATGGCTGGCTTCTCCTTGAGACACAGGGCCATATTTATACTCCGTTTGCGCCGAAATTGCGTCGTTTTTTTTGACGCAATTTCGACGCAAAACGAACGCCAACTAACGCCATATTTATACTATGGCGTTAGAGGCGAATAGCGCCAAAGTTCCTGGAATGTGCGTCATTTTTTAGCGTGAACCCCTTCCTTGCGTTAATGATATGCAAGGGAGGCGTTCCCGTCTAAAAAATGACTCCCAGGCCTTTACGTGGTATTTATACTCCCGGGCAAAAGAGACGCCCGGGAGTTGGCGTGGCAAAAAACGGCGCATTTGCGCCACTTTTTAACGCCTGCTCAGGGCAGGCGTTAAGGGGCCTGTGGGCTCAAAATGAGCCCACAGGTGCCCTCCCATGCCCCCAGGGACCCCCCCTGCCACCCTTGCCCACCCCAGGAGGACCCCCAAGGATGGAGGGACCCACCCCAGGGACATTCAGGTAAGTTCAGGTAAGTATAATTTTTTATTTTTTATATTTTTTTTTGGTGGCATAGGGGGGCCTTATTTGTGCCCCCCTACATGCCACTATGCCCAATGACCATGCCCAGGGGACAGAAGTCCCCTGGGCATGGCCATTGGGCAAGGGGGCATGACTCCTATCTTTACAATGATAGGAGTCATGTTGATGGGGGATGGGCGTCGTTAAAAAATGGCGCAAGTCGGGTTAAGACGATTTTTTCGACGTAACCTGACTTGCCCCATTTTAAGACGCCCATGCGCCATTTTCCCCCTACGCCGGCGCTGTCTGGTCTACGTGGTTTTTTCCCACGCAAACCAGGCAGCGCCGGTCTGATTGCGCCGTCTAACGCCATTCCATAAATACGGCGCCCGCATGGCGCTTCAGAATGGCGTTAGACGGCGCAAAACTTTTTGACGCTAAACTGCGTTAGCGCAGTTTAGCGTCAAAAAGTATAAATATGGGCCACAGTGTTATATTAATCTTGTTGTACAGTCTCCTAATTTCCAATTGGGCAAATTTTGGTGCATCATTATCTCCAACCAATAATTGGGTTGTCACCTCATTAGGACTTTCACTTTAGAACAGTTCTCACGTAGTTCATTGGCTCCTGTAATTGACGTCTCCAACGGGTAGAATGTCAGGTACAAACTTTTATTCTCGCAGGCTCAGTCAGTAGTCCCATTGTCTTTACCAGTTCAGGCGACCTTGTACTTGTTGCAAGTTTACACTGTTGCATTCAGCAAGAATGTCTCCTTGAGCAAGTCGGGTCTCATGAGAAAGAATTTACTACGGTTACACACATCTTCTAGTTTCTGGAAAAGTACAGCTACATGCCCTTCAGGAAGTCAGCACATTGCACGTTAGAAAAACACATTTAATGTGAGACCAGCAGCTAGGCCCGACTCATGCTAACTAAAGCCTAGTAATTAATTTTAGCAAAATATTAACATATAACTCTTAATACTAATACAAAACCACACATTAGTACATCAATAATTAATTATTAGTCAATTTAATTTATCACCGTATACATTGGTGGCCACTCCCCGTGGCCACATTTCACACGCGTAGGTTAAAAATACATTAATACATTTTCTATGTGACATCATTATACATTAATTTGCAAACATTTAATGTTAATTTTGATTATAATAACTACACTCCAACAGGTGCATGGGGGGAGCCGGTGTGCTCCCGGGGGCCCTGGGGATCCCTGCACGGCCTCTAACTTACTTTTTGGTGGGTGCTCCAGTTGGGCCCCCAGGAGAACCAAAGGCCCTGGGACCTCGAAGGATGGGGTCCCTTGGGCGTATGAGGCCTTGGGAAGGGAGGGAGGCACAGTACTTTTGAATGGAATTTGGCCGTGGGGGATGAAGTCCTCAGGACCTTTTAAGGCTCAGGGAGGAGGGGCGCGTGCCCCCTCCCCTTAAAATATATGCTTTGGCCCCAGGTATAGGGTCCTCTATTGGCTCGGGAAAGGGGAGCATGTGCCCCCTCTCCTTAAAGCCCCCGCAGATTAATTTATTGAACATGTTTACAGCAGAGTAAAGATTTTATATACTTTTGCCTCTTCATCCTTACTAAACAAACTCATTACAAAGGAAATCCATTTTACAAGCTTTGTTCACCAACACAGCTTAAATAGCAACCTTTTTCTCTTTCTACTACAAAGATTCATCCCTTTCTCCTCTTGCTCATGTTTCTCCTCTTTCTTTGGTCTGCAGTTCAATGCAACATTTAAGTAAAAAAAATCTGTAAAAGAGGTTTGCTATAAAACACGGGTTCCACAAATGCCCAACATGATTCGATATCCATCTTGTGAGAACTAAACAAGCACTTCCTCACTTCCATTACTGTTTACCATGTCATCATGAACTAAAGGCCTGATTTATACTTTTTTATCGCCGCATTTGAGTCATTTTGTGACGCAAAGGTGGCGCAAACTCACAAAATATAATTGAATTTTGTAAGTTTGCACGACTTTTGTGTCATAAAAAGAGGCAAATGCCGCGCTAAGAAAGGATAAACCAGGCACTAACTGTCTTCATTTCTATATCCCAATATAAAGAATATGTATTAAGGTAATAAATTAGAGTGCGGATGGTGGTGTTGCAGAAAATACAAGTAAAAACCAAACCCTATTTTAAGAGAATGCAACACTTCCTTAGAACAGTATGTTATGCTAAAGTGCAATATTAGAAAGGCAGCACCATCAACAATGCGTTTTCTGTCTTATTGACACATTAAAATTATCTGCTGTGTCTTAAAATCTATACATTTTTATCATACCAGATTAGCCAGATTTTCTTTTTTGTTTTTGTAGCTTGATAGCTTTTGAAAGAAAGACCACAAAGTTCTTGTCGGGAAAGATGTGAATAATGCCAACCAGATATTGGTTTTGTGACTTGCCTTAAGAAAAATGCCAAACTTTTGGTGTCCAACTTTATGTGAACTGCAGGAGCAATGTAAATTTCAGGATACAAGCCTAAACCTATCAAACCATCTGACGACTAACAGAAATCAGTGGAGGTTAAGGTGGTTAAGGAAGGGTCTGCTATAAAAAATATATATATTTTTCCGTTCAGTAGTTATCTGCACACTCAGGAACTTGTCCCTTCAATGTGTTAAAATCCTTACGACATGCCAATGCACATGTTCTTGTTTATTTGGGAAATGTAATTTTACCATTGCTTTGAGGTCAGTCAAATTTAATGTGAAAATGTGCAGACTATTTTAGTGGATTTGTCTGTTCCAAAGGAAGTTAAAGACGATCTCTCTGCTGTCAAATTCCAAATAATTATTGGCACATAGAGAGTATTTAATTTCACAAACCAATCTTAGATGTTGCTATTCAAAAGTAAATTAAATCTTGAGGAGTGGAACAATCAGAGAATTAGAGGACCAATTTTATCACATAGCAATGTAAATACACATTTCGGTGTTAACTTGGTATCAAAAGTCAAACTTGCTCTTATAGATATGTCTGCATGATATTTTGGTGGCCCAGTTTACAGCAGTGAGCACCTAATTCTGATTTTCTGTGAATTGCAATTATGAAATCCTATTCCTAATGTATGAACCTCATAGAGTTTCATTTAATGATTCCTGGTGGATTACAAATTGACCTACCTTATGAATATTAATGAAGTAGGTAATAATTTGAGGCCCATTAGGAATCTCTACCAACACAGGGTTTGTAGTCTACTGAAATCAGCAGACCACCATCTCTGTGATGGCTTTTATATAAAACAGTCGTTTCTTTTCAATGCAACCTGTTTTCCTTAACCCCTTAGCTGCTGGGCCTCCTCCTCCCCCAGAGCTGAACCCTTTTTTGGCAATTTGGGGTAGTTCACCCTTAGGCCCCCATAACATTTTGTCCACATAAGCTATCCACACCAAATGTGCGTCCCTTTTTTCCAATATTCAGGGGATTGTAAAGGTACCCAGAGTTTGTGGGGTCCCCCGGAGGAGACTAAGAAATTGGCCAAAATAAATCTAAAATGTATTTTGTTTTGGAAAAATGGGAAAAAGCTCTGCAGAAGGAAGCATCTGATTTGTTTCCCTGCAAATGGCTTCAACTAAGGGTTTGCAGTGCTAAAATCACCATCTCTCCAGCTTTTAGTAACAGGCAGACTATAATAATAAAATCACATTTTTCAACTCAGTTTTGGCATTTTATTGGGACATACCCCATTTTTACTATTTTTTGTGTTTTCAGCCTCCTTCCAGTTAGTGACAGAAATAGGTGTGAATCCAATAGTGTACCCCAGACAGACAAACATTTCTGAAAAGTAGAGAAAATTTGGAATTCAGCAAGTGCGAATTTGTGTAGATCCTTCAAGGTTTTCCTACAGAAGGTAACAGCTGAAATAAAAAATTATTGAAATTGAGTTGAAAAAAGTGCCATTTCTGTCTATGTTTTCTTCTGTAACTTTTTCCATTTATGGAAGATTTTTTAAAGCAGTATACTGTTACGTCTGCTGGACTCTTCTGTTTGTGGGGATATATAGGGCTTGTAGGTTCATCAAGAACCCTAGTTATCCATAGCCAGTAAAGGAGCTGTAGCTTGCATTGGGTTTTCATTGTATACCAGGTATTCAGCAATTCATTTGGTAAAATATAAAGAGTGAAAAATAGGTATCAAGGAAACCTTTGTATTTCCAAAATGGGCATAAGATAAGGTGTTGAGAAGCTGTGGTTATTTGCACATCTCTGAATTTGGGGGTCCCCTTACTAGCATGAGAATTGCAAGGCATTTCTCAAATAGAGTTCTTTTTTACACACTGTCTTACATTTGGAAGGAGAAAATGTAGAGAAAGACAATAGGCAGTAACACTTGTTCTTCTATTCTGTTTTCCCTCAAGTATCCCGATAAAAATGGTAACTCACTTGTGTGGGTAGTCCTAGTGCCCACGAAACGCTCCAAAACACAACATGGAAACATCACATTTTTACATTGAAATCTGACGTGTTTTTTGGAAAGTGCCTAGCTGTGGATTTTGGCCTCTAGCTCAGCCGGCACTTAAGGAAACCTAGGAAGCCTGTGCATTTTCCAAAACTAGGCACCTAGGAGAATTGAGGATGGGTTGATTTCTGGGGCTCTCACCAGGTTCTATTACCCAGAGTCCTTTGCAAACCTCAAAATTTGGCCAAAAAAACACTTTTTCCTCACATTTCGGTGATGGAAAGTTCTGGAATCTGAGGGAAGCCACAAACTTCCTTCCACTGAGCATTTCCCCAAATCTCTCAATAAAAATGGTACCTCACTTGTGTGGTTAGGCTTGTGCTTGCAACAGAAATGGATCACACAAGGGTTAATGGTAGTCCTTCTAAGAGGGCTACTGTTAACCCTGGAGTGATCCATTCCTGACGCAGGCTCTAGGAACAGGCACACAAGTGGGGTTGTGTTTTTATAAAGTGGGGAAACACTGGGTGGTGGGAATTTTGTAGATGTACATTCCCTTAGTTTCCGTGACGAAAACCAAGGAAAAATAGTGTTTTTAATCATCAACATTTCACTTTTGCAGGGTATTCTGGGTAAGAAAACTTTGTGAAATCCAAAGATGTCACACTTCCGTCGACTGCCCCGGGTGTCTAGTTTTCAGAAATGTCTTTCCCTATATGGCCACCGAGCCCAGGACCAAATACTCAGGTGATTGTCTTACAAAACAAGGCTGTTTTGTGGTAGGTAATTTTGATGTCTCCATAATCCGTTTTGGGTACTTCCCTGTCATGGTCACTTGCCTACCCACACAAGTGAGGCAATGTTTTTCTATGGAGACTTACTGGAACGCTGGGTGGTAGAAAATTTGTGGCTGCATGAAGATTCCAGGACTTCTCCTCACTGAAATGCAAGGCAAAAGTGTTTTTTAAGCATAGTTTGTGATTTCAAGGGGATTCTGGGCAAAGGAAAACTTGTGAGAGCCACGTAAGTCCTGCACCCTTGGAATCTCCTGCCACTAGTCTGTTAAAGTTAATTCACCACTCATACTGGTTGGTTTTAGCACCTCCAGAAATTATGGTTTCAAAGGGTGAATAATTATCAAAGTTTCTGAATATTGAAATCAAGCCTTCTGAAGGCGGGCCATAAAGCCATGTCACAGCACCAACCAGTTTATGGTCTGTTCACACCCCATTCAGGCACAACAAACAACCCTTTCATACTACTGGCCATGGGCCCAATCCAACCAATCACTGCACTCACATTATCTTACCGCTGCCAGAAAAGGGCCCATCACGTTCTTACACAACATGGCTGCCTCCTCCTTCCTGAACATTACCGAACATGCGTAACAAACCTTTACTAATGAATCCCATGACAGCCACCTGAGGCTCAGGAACACATGTTTTTCATGCGCCTTTGGCGCCACCTTGAGACACATTAACGAAATTTACTCTGGCGTTAATGTGGCCCAACAAGGCCAAAATCCCCACACCCTATTTACAGGGTGGGGCAGTGCATGCATGGTGCCACCCTGTAACACTTTGTGCTAAATTATGCCTGCGCCAAGCATAATATAGGCAAAGGGGGCATTCCCCCGTTATGGGAGCCCAAAAAAAGGCATAAGGAAATATATAGGATTTCCTTATGCCCTTTTTTATGGCACTTTTAACGCCTGCTCAAGAGCTGGCATTAAAAGGGGCCTTCGATTCTTTAGAATGGGGCCCTACATACTCTGCAGGTGTTGCCCCAATACTTTGGTGCTACTCCTGCAGAGCACATCAATAGCGTCATGAAAGATGACACTATTGCCCCCTATCCTAAGCCATGGTGCGCCAAATTTTATATAAGGAGCACACATGGTAGCGGTAGGTGGGTGCTAAGGGGACACAGGGAAAGTGGTGCCGCACACTGTGCAGCACCACTTTCCATAAATCTGCCACTCATTGTGCTAAATCCACTCCTTCCAATTTGTGGATGCAAGTTGGGGGTGTCCGAGTATGCCTAGGGAGGCCTATTCCTCAAACTGAGTGAGCATATTTACAATTGAAACTAAGGCAGACATGCTGGTGAAGAACCCTAATGTCTCTAAAGTAAAACGTCAAGCAAATATCCTGTGGACTCATTCACCAACACTTCTACTTTTGCTTTGAAAGTGAAGCTACAAATTGAGTTTGCGCACTTTCAAACAAGTTGAAATGTTGTTGAATATGTCCGACAGGACATTTGTTTGACTTATTACACTAACTCTGGTTCTCATTGTCAATCATGGTGGTCCTTGTGTAGCATACATAAATTCCCTAACAAGCACTTCAAAATCCAGTCATGTCTTTAACATTTTGCCACACATGGTAATCTGTGACAATGTGGCATATGTTCTGTCCACTAGTATGTGCACTATGGGGAATATAATGCATGTTAATTGGACAGAACACCTACCACATTCTGACGGTAGATATAGGTGTCAAGAAGGCCATATGGCAATCCATGATTTCCTGAAGTAGATGAAGTAAAATTCTGTGACTGCTTGCCTAACAAAGCAGTGGCCCATAGACATTCAGTATCCATGCACAGCCACAGAAAGGATTCCCCAACTGCTGCTCCACCTCAGTCGATTTCCCAGAACTTTGCTTTAGTGTGATACAAAGTAAAGCAAGTGGGGACACAGAGGCCTGGTTGAGATGGGCACTGGGGACAGCAATGACAACTCTCTTGCCGCTTTCCATGCTTCGAGCACACTCTAAAGCGATGACATGGATGATCCTTTTTGGGTGTTTTAGCAATGCGATCAGCAAAGTGTCGCTCCTGCAGCCTTGTCACGTCCTCCAGAACATATGAGGTGGAGGCTGCTGTTTCTGTAACAGCAGTGAGGCTTTCAATTGCAAACAACTGGAAGTCAAGGAAAATCATGGGTCTTCCTGTGGTTGTCTGACACTAAACAACATACGCATTGTATGTTGCCATCTGGATCAGGTAGGTAAACATTTTCTTATACCAAGTGCAAGTTTCACGGCACGCATTGTATGGTTGAAATACCTGGTCATTCTTGTCCACGCCTCCCATGTACTTATTGTAATCAAGTATACAGATGGGCTTCTGTACTTCGGCCATCTGACCCCAAACCGTGATGGGGGAAGTGCTCCCATCATGAATTGTAGTGAGCACGTCTACATCCCGCCTATCCAAGAACTTGACTGAGAGCAGTTCGTTGGAATGCAACGCAGTACTCTGGGATTTCTGGAGCTTCTTGAAAACAAGTTCCTGCGGGAATCCTTTGCGGTAAGAAGAAACTATACCACAGGATACTGTGCCGGCTTTGTAGAGCTCAGTGAGCAGCTCTACTCCTGTACAGAACTTGTTCACATAAAGGCTATAACATTGTGAAGGAGTGGCTGTACAAGTTCCCATACAATCCTACCTGTGATCCCTAATGCGGAGGGCAACCTACAGGGTTTACGGTAGAGTCCTTCCCTGCATACACTCTCAAGCTGTACACATAGCCAGAACAGCTCTCACACAGCATGTACAGCTTTATGCCATAGCAAGCTCTTTTGCTTGCAATGTACTGTCTGAACAGCAGCCGTCCTTTGTACAGGATCAAGGACTCATCGACTGCTATAGTCTTTCCAGGAGTATAGATCTCTGGAAACCTGGCAGACAAATGTTCCACGACAGGCCGAATTTTGAACAACCTGTCATGGTCTGGATGGTTCTGGGGAAATGCAGCAGAATTGTCATTGAAATGCAGCATGCACTGTAGTATCAAAAAACAATCTCTGCTCATATATGGTGCGAAGATGGGGGTTAACCAAACAGTGCGAGTCGTCCAGTAGCACTGCACTAACCCTTTTTTGAGTGTAAGGCCCAAAAATATCTTCAACTTTGCCAGTGAAGTGGAAGTCTATTGGCGTGCCCTAGAACGGGGCCTTAGAGTGCCTCCACGCTCCCTCAGAAATTGGTCTGCACGCAAATTAGTTTGTTGCACAATTTTCTGAAGGAAGTCAACATTCAAAATTAGATGGATGTAGTTGACTTGCAAAAAGTTGACTGTATCGACTTTACATCCAGTGTCACCAGTAAAAGGTTGAATTTGGAGCTGAACTAAATCAGGGGGCTGCCAAGAAAGCACTCTCTCTGTGCTTTCCGCTGCACACACCTGCTCTCTGAGTTGGGCTATCCCACTGTTGTCTCACTGCACAGACTGTGCTTGCGAAGGGACAGCAAGACTGTCCTCATTGTCTCCCTCAGAATCACTGAAAGAGGTGTCGTCGGATGGGGCTCTGCTGACTGAAAAATCACTCACAGATTCTGCCTCATTGTCCTCTCCCTCAGATGCTGTCTCAGTCTTTGTTCCTGCCTCAGAGCTATCTTCCATAAGGTGAGTTAGGGCTTGAGCAGCAGTCTTCCAACAAGATGCCATCTCTTCTACTGGCTAAACTAGCCTACGTAGAAGGCTGATAGAGTCATAAAGTTGGTCGTGGGTGTGGGTGTGTGTGATGTGTCCAACAGTAAATGTTGTCACCTTACCTTCGCTTCTTCTCTGATTCAGCAGATTCTCAGAAGACACTGAAAAAAAAGACACACTATTACTTCACCTTACCACATACCCATCATCAAAGTCTTTAGTGCTAGTGTCACCCAGTGCGACAGTCATTTTTGGTGCTCTGCCTCCCATGACCCTTCTTCTAATTCCCTCAGTACCACCCAGCAAAAGTGCCCCTCATATCTCCAAAGCCCCCTCCACATACATTTCATTTGTTTTAAAGTGCAGGTAACGCCTGGCTTCACTAATCCACTCAGCTAAATACATGTATATCCTTTGCAGCAGGCATATACACCATCTGATCAACTTTATGGCATCAAAATTGCCAATAGACAAAAGACAAATCTATTTCTATATAGAGATAATCTATCTCTCTATATTCTCTCTCTCTCGCTCTCTCTCTCTCTCTATATATATATATATCTATATATATATATCTATATATTTATGTGTGTAAGTTCCCTTGGGGCCAATCAGGTCTCCTGGAAGACAACACATGCAAAAAAGTGAAATATATATAGATATATACATCTATAGAGAGATTTGTCTCTCATGTTATATATATATATATATATATATATATATATATGTCTCGTTATATATATAGATATACATATGTATATATAGAGAGAGAATCTCTACATCACTTCTTTTTTATACATGTGTGCTTTCCCTAGGGCCGATTGTGATCCCATGGCAAAGCACACATGTATAAAAAAATGCCCCTATAGGGGGTCGGCCCAAGGGCTGTCCCCAACATTTTCATTTTTTTTTTTTATATTTCCTGGGGGGGTGCGATTGCCCCCCCCCCCCAGGGGAAACCATTTTTTATAAATATAATACATTTGCCCCCTAAGGGTCAGCTTGTGTAGGAAACACCGACCCCGCCATTTTGAGGTTTTTCTTTTAAAAAAAAATATAAATTTTAGTCCCTGGGGGGTGCGATCGCACCCAGGGGGAACCCCAACACAATTTTCTTTTTAAATGATGCCCCTGGGGGGGGAAGAGGCCACTTACATGGGGGTAAACTCCCCAAACAAGATCCCTGGTGCCTAGGGCCGTTTCCTGCCCATTGATTGCAGCACAGCCAGCAGGAAATGGTGTGAGGAAGGCATTGAGGAAGGCATTGAGACTCCCCTTTCCATCCATGCCTCCCTGACATCTGGGGAGGCCGTTGTGTCCCTTTTTTTCCCCACCAGTGTGGCAAGAGGACGCTTACCTGCTCCTCCGCTGCTATGTTGGGCAAAATGTGACATCAGCATGCCTCCAGGTGCGTTGACATCAGAGATGGGTGGGAGGGGTGGCAGGGGAGACTTAAAAGTTCCTCTGCATCTCCCGGGATGAAAAAAATATATATTGTAGCCAGAATACTGACTACCAATATATTTTGAAGGTAATTATATATGTATGTATACATTTACTATTCTCAGCTCCACATCTACAAAAATAATCATATTTACTGTCAACGTACATATGTGGGTTTAAGTAGAGTATCTACCAATATTTTTGTTGTTGATAACCTGCCTACGATCATTTTGTACACTGAGTGTGTTTGCCACATGACACTCAGCTAAGATTTGTTTTCTTATCAAAATACCTTTCGGATGAGTTCCCAATCCTCCTCAGTCACCCTTCCCATGTTTTTCACAACTGAATCCTGTCGATCTGGTGGATCACGAGATGTTTTTAGTTTCTAAGCAGCTGGGAAGAGATTGCTCTAGTTTAAATAGATGCACACAGAAAATATGCCTACTGTAATCTTGCAGGACATCTACCATCTCACATAACTTTCCATATCATGCAGGAGTCCATTCCAGCCCTAAATCCAATGTTCTACTGATGTAATAGTTGAGATTTTTTCCATTTGAACTGGTCTGGATACTTAGTGATGTTCAATTAAGTAAACTGATATTTTACAGGGCAGAAAACACATGTCTGTTTCCAAAGCACTCTAGTGCATTACGGTACATATAAAAAAGACAATGTCATTGCCGAGAGGTGCATGATCATGGGTCTTGAGATTGTGTACGGAAAAGGTCACATATACGTCCTAAAATCTGGAGTCAATCCTGTACTAGAGATTCAATAAAAATAAAATCTATTTAGTTAACAACCTGTTTGAGTGAAATGTAGTCCTAACTAAATGCTTCATTTTAAACATGTAGTTTCCTTTCTAAACTTTGCATAACCTGCATTTGCTTGGCTTGCTCGATTTGCTAGTGTTAACAAATCCCAAACTGCTTTAGCTCAGCATAAATGTTTCTGTTGTGACCTTTGCATGGCCTTTTTCATAACAATCTTCCTATAATAACAAAGAAAGCTATGGTTTCTATTCATTATTAACTGCTTGACCTGTATCGGAATCTCAAAACCTACTATACTAATCTTAAACTTGCTTCCTTATGAATAGGCTTCTAGTGTGAAGATGTGTGAGAGCTGAGGTAATTTCATGTGAATATGCTTAAAGCTGACATGAGTGTTCTTTCTTTCAGAGACCAAGATGTATCGATATTTTCCTGTTGTTTCAACCTACTGAATGTTTCTGTAAAATGTATTTTGTGTTGAGAACTCTATTTGTTTAGACTTGCCATCTTGAAGGAAACTGTTCCTGTCTCACAATGTTCTCGCCTGTTCATTGGTCAATGATACAAATTATCTGAAACATTTGTTATAATTTAGTGACATTGTATTTTATTATAAAGGTGTCACAAGGAAAGAACAGAAGGAGCAAGACTCAGCGACACTCAGACTCTACAGCAGTACAAATTATCTCGACTCTCAGACAGATTTGCTCTCTGACTTTGACAATTCTTCTCAGAGTCTGTTATTGTACTCTTCGTGAGTGCCGATAGCTTTACTGGCTAGACTGACTCTTAGATGCTCTTCCTTTTGCTATTTTATTACATTGCTTGATACTCTCTGTCACCGATGCATTTCAGTTGCTGAGATTTGAATGTTATACATTCAAGGAACTCTTCATGAGTAGCTCAACTTGAATGCACTTTCCTAACTTGGACTTTTAGAATAAGAATCACATTATGGGATACACCTTATACTATGTTCTGCAATTTATGCTTGACTAATAAAGAAAGACTTTAAACGTATGATAAATAAATGCTTTAAAGTCTAACTACAACTCTAAATATTGACTCCTGAGAATTCACTATGTTTTTGAGATTTGTACTGATGATTGAATTGCAGGTTCTCCTTTCTCTCACTCTCTTCCAAGGTCCTCTAGTGGGCATTCTAAGAGTTGTGGAAATGTATAAATTTAGGATTTTCCGCACCTGTAAACTGATTGATATTGCCTTAAGGGCCTCTATGGCATCTTTCTTCCAGGTAATCATTGTTTTTGGGGACATGGTTGATTTTCTTCTAAGTATGCACACGTTCATCACTGCCAGATATTTAGCAAGCCATACTGTTCAGTGACTTGTCAGGCTACTAATCCTAAGTATATTATGCGACAGTGCCCGTGAAGCAGATATTTTAAAGTTGTAACGACTAATGACTTTCATATCTTCCAAGATCATAGTCCAGTAGCGTTCCACTTTGGGGTAGGACAATGAAATATGATTGGCGTGACAGGTTTATTTTCTGGATCTCCAGCCAGTGTGTTCATCGTGTGACCAACTGATGCTAACTATGAGGGAATCACATGATAAATATGCAGGATTTTGAAGTAGCTGAATTTCAGTTTTGTGTCAGCTAAGCTTTTATTATGCCTTAGCAACAGGGCAAGCACTTTCATTTTGCCCATGTCACTCAAAATCAGTGATTGCTAGGGCATCAAAAAGCCATTTCTGTTTGGAGAACGGTTTGCACAAACCATGAAATGTACCTTTATATTGATACCAGGTTATTAGTAAAGAATGGATTGGAGAGGCCTAAAAGTGAGAAACATTTCCAATTTGACTCTGTAAACAATGTTTCTTCTGAAAATCACCAGTGTTGTCAAGGTTCTATGAGAATTCTAGAAGTATGTCAGTAACAGGTTTCATTCGTCCATGATGCATTACACCTTGAAGATTGTGGGTACCATCAGAAGTGATATTGCCTCCAGTTTTTTTTTTTTTATATTGTTCCACAAGGGCAGGTATGAATGAAGGAAACCAATGAGTTTTACTTGCCTATGTGTGCTCTTCCACTTGCTCATCATTGCATTGGGTATTGGGTTTGGGGTGTATGTGATAATTTTATTGGTTTTGTAAAGTATATCTGTTCCCTGGCTGCATCGCAACAGCAGGTCTTTCATGAGCATCCAGGTGAGTTTCGGAATAGTTTTCGGCATTAAATAGGCAAATTATAAAAGCTTGTGAGCTTTGCAGCACACGCTCATACTGTGGAGGCATAGGCCCTCATTATAACATTGGCGGTAAATACCGAATACCCACGCAGTGACTGCCGCCAGCATACCCCAGTGGAGTCGAACATCCATCTGCCAGAATATGACATATATACACAAAACCAACAGAAAACAGCCACAACCACAAATCCGCCAAACCCACTGAACCAGATAAACTGACAGAACTACCACCCATATTGTCACTCCACCAAAACAATGCCCTTCAAATAATGACCCACGAATCACCACAGCGGACCTTCAACGATGGTAAACCATTGGTGGTGAACACCGCTGCAGCGGATACCACCACCCAAATATAGAACAAGACAACATTGGCCAGAACAAAAACCCCACACCTGACACAAATACACACACCACATATGCCCACAAACAGCACTATAAAACACATACCCACATCACCCACAAACCTCTGCAAGCAAGACAAGATGGCTCTACTTTGCGAGGACAATCCAAGAGAGAACTGCACACACATCACAACTACCAATTCAGCTGACCCGCACCACATACCTCACACCATCACACATCACCCTTGTACAACCTACACACAACACACATGTTCCCACAAAGGCACCCCCGTTTCACAGTTGAGGAGTTGGGGGTCATGGTGGAGGAAATAGTCAGGGTAGAGCCACAGCTGTTTGGAGCACAGGCACAGCAGATATCCATTGCCAGGAAGATGGAGCTATGGTGGAGGATAGTGGACAGGGTGAACGCCGTGGGACAGCATCTACGAACAAGGGACAACATCAGGAAGAGGTGGAATGACCTATGGTGGGAAGGTGTTTTCCATAGCAGCAAGGCACCAGCTCGCTATCCAGAGGACTGGCGGTGGACCCCCACCTCCTCACCCACAGCTGACAGCATGGGAGAAACAAATCTTGGAAATCCTGCATCCTGAGTGACTCACTGGAGTTGCCAGAGAACTGGACACTGGTGAGTCGACATTTACTACCTATCACCCCCCCATACCTACATGCCATCTCGACCCCCACCCTGAGTCCTATCACCCCACTCCAACCCACACATTGCACTACCACAATCAACAAAACTACATTCCATACCCTGCATGTCATACCTTCCAGCCCTGCATGTACACCCACCACCAATACATGCACAGCATGGAGAGCTAACAATCCCACAATCCATCACCATACTCAAACAAAGGTAGCAGGGCAACAGCAATAATATAGGGGAAGCTAGGGATGCAGAATATGTCACAGACATGAAGCATACTTCACCACTTACATTCCCACAGATGCCCCAGCCAATCTCAGCGGCGAGGAGGTGCCACGGCTACCCAGTCCCCCACCAGATGACAGCAGCTATGGAGTACTGGATCTAGATGAACTCCCTGGCCCATCAGGGACCACTGGTCAGTCGGCTATACCAGCCCACACCCAGTGAACCACAGAGCCTCCCCCCTCAGTATCCCACACCATAGCAGCCACCCAATGTTCCAAGACCTCTGTCCCCAGGACACATCAATCAGCAGTGTGCCCACCTGTACAGGGACCCCAGTCCACACCTCACAGGCAAGACAATGAGGGGCCAGGGGCCAGTGGCAGTGAGCACAACGTTCAGGGGACACGGGCACAGGGGGCCAGGGACAGGCGGAGGACAGCTGTGCACCAGGTGGAGGACAGGACCAGGGAACCGACTGCCCAGGAGGCATTCACTAATGCCCTAGGGCACATCAACAAGCCCAGGACCAGTTGGGTCAGGTGATAAACATTATGCAGGAGAACCAGCAGCTGCAGGGGGAACACCACCAGGAGATCAAGAAAGAACTGCAGGCCCTGAACACCACCATGGTCTCCATTGCAGGGATGCTGGGTGACATGGCCAACAAACTGAGGGACTACACAGCACAACAGCGGCCCACTTCCTCTAGCCAGGTTACTGACCAGCCCTTCACATCTACTGCAGCTAGTGGACAGAAGGCCCTGCCCTAGGACCCACAGGCACACCAGCACCCCTCCCTCTGCAGAAATCAACCACCCCACAAATGGCCCCTGTGACCCAGACAGACAACAGAGGCACTTGCCAAGACAAAGACCATCGCCAGGAAATGAGGCCCTTCTGAATGTCCCCCTTGTGTTCCACTGTGTCACCTTGTCCACTTTGAACTGCCATTGCCCCCCTTCCTATGGCCCCTTGGACACTGGACCTGTGCTACATCACCCCACTCTACTGCACTTCCCATTGTATAACAATTTTCATTAAACACCATTGGACACACTTAAGTAATAATGCTTTATCTACAGGTAATGTACAATGTATAGAACTGTTTTGAACTGCATGATACTCTGTAAATGTCCAGTAACATGTTGATGCAACCTACAAATGTGTCTCGGCAGTCTGTACACATCACAGCAGTACACTGTTGGAACAACACCAACATCTGCAATAAGAGAAGGCATAGGTGACAGTCAAGCGGGATGCACCTGCATTATCCTACAGTCACACAGCAAAACACTAAAATTTACAAATGTTTATTTCAACAGTCTTACCTGAGTCATTGGAAGTACTGCAGGATCATATGTGACCAGTTGCCCACATCCTCCTCCTCTTCCTCCTCCTCACTGTCCTCAGTGTCCACTGCTGCCACAGATGCATTGTCACCCCCACCCCTCCTGCAGATAGGGCACATGCCATCTAAGAGCCAAATTGTGCAACATGCAGCACACAACAACAATTCTGCATACCTTCTCAGGGGAGTAGCACAGGGATCCACCTGTCAGATGGAGGCACCAGAACCTAGCCTTCAGGAGACCAAAGGTCCTTTTGACAATCCTCCTGGTAGGCCCATGAGCATCATTGTACCTATTTTTAGCTCCTGTTTTTGGATTCCTAACAGTGGTCACAAACCAGGAGCCAGGACAGGTTTGGGTAGCCAGAATCACCTGCAAGAAGTAGGGGACACACATTAGCCCTGCACAATGGTATGGGCTAAGACTCCTGAAGGCATACACTGACATACATTGGGTGGGGACTCAGGCTCAACTATTAGCTGTACTCTGTACCTCTGTAGTTGTGCCATCAGTTGGCGGACACTGCTATTCCTCAGGACAAAGGCATCATGCACCAACCCAGGGTACTTGGCGGTGAGGAGGGACATGTGATGGTCAGCAAGGCACACCATCTGGACATTGAGTGAGTGGAAGCTCTTCCAATTCCTGTACACTTGTTCATTGGCCCTGGGGGGACTAAGGCAATATGGGTCCCTTCAATGGGCCCAATTACAGGTGGTATATGTCCCATTGCATAGAAACCAGCCTTCACAGTGGATAAATCATCTACCTGGGGGAATGTGATGTAGCTACACATGTGTTTGAGCAAGGCTGCCAAAACCCTTGCAAGCACAATAGAGAACATTGCCTGTGACACTCCTGCAGCCCAGCCCACTGTCACCTGGAAAGAGCCAGTTGCCAGGAAATGGACCACTGATAGTACCTACATGAGAGGGGGGATTACTGTGGTGCTGCAGATAGCAGGTAGCAGATCAGGCTCCAATTTTGCGCACAGCTCTATGATTGTGGCCCTATCCAGACGATAGGTGAGTATGATGTGCCTGTCCTCCAATGTAGCCAAGTCCACAAGGAGTCTGTACACTTGTGCTTGCCTCCTCCTCCTATTCCTCTGCAGTGGTTGATACCTAAGGGACCCAAAAGTAAGAAGGGAGTGATTACAGGAATCATGAACACACTACAGCACTGTACACAGAGCATGCTTGTAAGTTGGACACTGGAATTGTATAGGTGAGAACATTCGACTACAATGATGCACTTATCAATCTGTACATGTGTCCCAGTATTAGAAAATGGCACCCGCCTGCCCTGTATTCAGGGACAGGTGGAACTGACCTAACTCCGTTGGTATTTGCTTCACGGTGGAAGGCAGTCTGCACCGCCGTGCAATTTCTCATTGGCTAACATAGCCGACTATGGAGTATGGGAACCATTGATGATAAACGCAGGCAGTGACAGTGTTCACCGCTGCGGACGTGACCGCCATTTTCTTTCGACCACTTCACTTGATTCCTGACTTTCCACAGGAAGACATCTCCACTACGTGTGCTGCTGTGACTTGTGTTTGGAACGTGTCATGGCTCGTGCAACGGGGAAAGGGCCCAAGCCTTCACGTTGAAGGTGTTGGAAGGGCTCATGGATGGGGTCCTACAACTGTATGTGCAGTTGTATGGGCCTCCAGACTGACAGGTGAGTACACCATGGGTACTTTGCATGCAACATGGCCGCATGGAGATGTGTGTCTGTCTGCTGACAGTGTGTCATATGGGGGGGTATTGCTGGTGGCAGTGCTGATGCAGGGGTACGGTCAAGTTAGTGCCTGATCAAGGGATAATGCATTTTGTAGGCCATATGTGTGACAGGCTCGATTGTCTGGTTAATGTTGTCCCTCTATTTGTGTTACCTGTGCAGGTCAGTGCCCATCAGAAGAAAGGGTTGTGGCGTGTCATCGCCAAGGACATGCAGACCCTGGGGGTCTATAGCAGGTGGTGCACCCACTGCAGGAAATGGTGGGAGGACCTGAGACGCTGGGCTCAGAAGACGGCAGAGGCCCAGCTGGGGACAGCCTCCTAATGAGGGAGGGGTGCCTGAGGGAACCGGACCCCCCTGTTTACCCGCATACAGGCAGTGGCCTACCCAGAGCTAGATGGGCACTTGAGGGCATCACAGCGGCCACAAGCTGATAACTTCAGTGTATTTGCAAACCGTCTCTGTTGCGTGGCATGCAATTTGGGTGCAGGGTACTAGTCAGTGGATGCCCCAATATGCCAGTTTAGACATTGCGGCGTGGTCCAGCTCAGATTTATAGGGTGAAATGAATGTTTTTGAAAGCCAGGTATGTTGCTTCCCATGGCAGACAGGGCTTAGCTTTTCCCAGTTGGTGTGTTGCTAGCAGTGGTTGGGTCCTACCTCCTGTGGTACTTAGCCAATAGTATGCAAGTGTGGTACATACTGCCAATTCTCAGTCTCAGTGTGTGACAGTGATGTGTATGCCATTTGAGCTCTTGGCACTGTGATTGACCCTGTGCTCCCTTTCTTTCTCCCCCCTCTCTTTTTGTCATCCTGTCCATGTGTGCATTAGCATCATCTGGTGAATGAGCAAGGGTACCGGTGAGTGAGGGAGCTGCAGCCCACAGGACCCAGGAGGCAGAGTCCACCGATGCTGAGGCGACCAGTGGGAGAACCACGGTGGGGACAGGAGGTGATAATACTGACTCTGATTCCTCCTCCGATGGGAGCTCCCTGGTGGTGGTGGACCCCTCAGGGACCACCCCAGCTACAGGTTCTACTGCCACCCCCGTACCAGCAATGCCCTCCCAGTAGCCACTCACCGAGTTGTCCTAGCCAGCTCACCCAGGAGGGTGGCCATCTCCTTCGCCCCAGGCACCTCAGGCCTTGGCCCAGTCAGCCCTGCTGCCTTCAGTAAGGAGGCTATTGACCTCCTGAGATCCATCTCTGTAGGGCAGTCAACCATAGTAAATACCATCAAGGGGCTGGCATCCCAGATGCAGCAATGCAATGCCTTCCTGGAGGGCATTCACACTGGATTAGAGTTCCTACAGAGATCGTTTGGGCTCTGACCTCTTCACTGATGCCAGCCATTGTCCCTGTTTCATCCGCCCCCCCTCCAACTACCACTTCCCAGTCCCACTCTCCTCACCCCCAACCCATCCCACGAACACATTCTGACAAGCATGCACCCAAAACAACACACAAGACTCAAACAGACAAAACAGGCAGTACACTTCAGTCCACAAGCACTCACACAGCCAGCACACAGATGCACACAAAACATCATCCACTGCCTCCACTGTCTCCCTCTCCTCCTCCTCCTCCTCCCTCACAGTCACATCCTTACTCATACCTGCGTGGACAGCATCAACTGTTCCTGAACCTGCCACCTGCACTGCCTTGCCCACAGTCATGACAACGTCAGACCCACATACATGCACCCCACACACCACATGCGCAGTCACCACCACCACCAACACCTCATGCAGCACACCCACCTCACTTGCAGACACCACCACAACATCCATCCACACGTCATGTTTGTCCTTTCCCACCCTGTCTGACCCCCTCACAGACACATAAACGTTCACACTCATACCCCCAACAGCCATCCACTTCACACACGCACACTGTCCATTCACCTGCACCCAAGTCCAGCACACCTCCTCCTCCTACAACCACTCCCTCCAACTCCACTCCCATTCCTCCTCCCACATCCCACCCCATTGGCCCAAATAAGCTTTTCCTTGCTCGCCTCGACCTCTTCTCTCCTCCTCCCCACTTCCTGGCCACAAGAGGAAGGTCCTTACCCCCAGCCCAGTACCTCGAGCACCCAGTCTGACAATGCTCCTCCCCCAAAGTCTCCAGCTTCCAGTAAGGGGCACATGAGTGCGACGCTGGCCCTCCGCACAAAGGACACTCCTCCCCCCCAAAATGGAGGGATAAATTGCTGCCCTCTCCCACACAGACTACCAAGCCATGGAGCTACCTCCAAAACTATGGCCAGTGATGCCACACCCAGATTCAAGGCCAAGGAGGTCACAGCCAAATCCAAAGCCAAGGAGGCCCCACCCAGTTCCAAGGACAAGGAGACCCCACCCAGATCCAAAGCCAATGAGGCCCCACACAGATCCAAGGACAAGGAGGCCCCACCCAGATCCAAAGCCAGGGAGGCCCCACTCAGGTCCATAGCCAAAGAGGCCCCACCAAGATCAAAGGACAAGGAGGCCCCAGACAAGACTGAGCCCAAGGAGGCCCCAGCCAAAACTGAGCCCAAGGAGGCCCCAGCCAAAACTGAGCACAAGGATGTCCTAGCCAAGACTGAGCGCAAAGAGCCCCTTAGCCAAAACTGAGCCCAAGGAGGCCCCTGCCAAGACTGGGCCCAAGGAGGCCCCAGCCAAAACTGAGCCCAAGGAGCCCCATCCCGAACTAGAGGCCTAGGTGCCCCCTCAGTAACCAGTGGGCAGGGAGCCCTCGCCAGAACCAGTTGGCAGGGAGCCTCATCCAGAACCAGTGGGCAAGGAGCCCCCTCCAGAACCAGTGGGCTGGGAGCCCCCTCCAGAACCAGTAGGCAAGGGATGCCCTCCAGAACCAGTGGGCAAGGAGCTCCCTCACATTGATAATCCGTCACCACCTCCTCCCTGAAGTGCCTGCGCATTACCAACATGATGCCCCTGAACGGTGGAGTCCGGATGTTGTCAGGAGTCAAGTTGGGGCTTGGACTTTGCCTTGTGGGCATTTATGACTTTGTGCTGGCCTTTGGGCCTGCATGTCAGTAAATAAGCGGTTGTGTATGTTTTTGTATTTTGAATATTCATCCAACAAGAATATAGTGGTTGGAACAGAGGTGTGTGTCTTAGCTTTCTCTGCTTGTGGGTTCTGTTAATGTTGATTTACTCTGCAGCTGCTTCTGGTTGTGTGGTGTGTGTATGGTGTGCGTTGTGCACGTGTGTGTCACTCCCCCCCTCTCCCTCCCGTGTGTGCTAGGCGGTTTTACTCACCGTCGTCCTCTTTGTCGGTGTTGGTGCTCCACGACAGCCATGGCATGGTACAGCATTGGGAAGACTTGCAGTTCGGGTTCCATGGCGGCTGCCGACTCCTGTGTGTCCCTGGAGGTGAGTGTCTCCTTTTATATGACGTGTTTCTGCCAGGCTCTTGGTGTCATTAATACAGCCCCAGAAATCCTGGCGGTGTGCTATCTCATAATATGGCAGGCGGATCCTTGTATCCGCTTGCCTGTAGGTGGCTACCGCCGTGTTCAGTGGTCACTTCATGCTGGCGGTTGCTGTGGTACATTGGCTGTCTATGTGAGGGTTCTCCGCTATGGTCATTATTTGGCCGTCATTACTGCTGGCCTGGCGACGGTACTACCGCCATCACTGGCATGTTGGTAACCTGACCGCCAAGGTCATAATGACCACCATAATCCCCCTGAGGTGGTTGCTACATAAAAATTACTAGACTTTAATACTCATGTTCACGCGTGCCTAAATGCCATAAGAAGTGAATAATGACTCTTAGGGATCTTTGAGGTATCAGTCAAAGTATCATTTCAAATATATGTTTCAATCTACAAGCGACTACCATATTCACTGTATGGACCTTAGCCCAGAGTGTTAGGTGGAACATCTTCTAGTGACCCTGGTCAATTGAAGTTTTCTAAAAGTCTTAAAGAACAGGCAATTGAGATTCCTACTGACCAGGTTTAATGGTTATGTCCCCATGGATTCTCTTTGACCAGTTCACTTTGCATCCAGAGAAGGTTCAGCTCAGAGTTATTAATGGTATCAGTTTGGGGAAAGAGGAGTGTGGAATTTCCAGTTTAAACAGGCTACTGACTGCATAAAACATGTTTTTTGTTTCCCATCGTCGGTGTCTTTGCCTTTGATCTCAGAAGTAGGCTTGCAGCTCCCACTGGTGTATCCTGAGCCACGAGAGAGAACAGAGGGGACCACAGGAAATCTTGTTTCAAGCCTCTCCATACCTCAAAAGGTCAGCATTATCTTCGCACTTGGTTGGTTTTAGCATGTCACAGTAGATGTAGCTGTTACTGCAGGTTATTCATGGATACATTATTAGATACAAATTAATTATGTGATTCATAAATTACACTAGGGCTAACAGTAAGTATCCCACTAGCTATATCTTTCACCAGGATCTTTGTACCATCATTGATTAAAGATATCGGGCCATATGTCCGAAAGCTTTTTTACATAGACACAGAATGGGTAAAATCCTTTCGTACATCTGGCCCATTGAATGGTAGCTGGCATAGAGCATCAGGATTTTTCCAGGTCAAGTTATAAGAGAAATGGAAGCAGTATTAAACTTTATTCTATAGTAATTAATAAAGGTTTCTTGTGCAATAGGGAGAACAAATGTGTTTTGTCAATTTGGCAAAATGAAGGAGCAATGTGTCTTTTCAATGGAGTTTCTCAATTGCCAAGTGATTTTAGACCTTGGCGGTCTCATACACTGTGATGTTCCCTTCCAATGACACCTGGTTCAATCATTATTTTTTGCTGCCTGTGCTTCTACAGACATTGACAAACTTTAAGCGAATTAAACTTGACCATGCCCCAAAAAGAACAGTCCAGCCCAAACTACCCAGCCACATCCCTGTGAACTAGAAAAACAACCAACCACCAGCTTGGGCCTTGCTGGGCCTCAGCTGTGGAGCACTGCAAGTATAGGAGCAAAATTCAAGCATACTTGTTGCACCAAGGCTTGTCACGGGATAACTCAAAAGACATTATCTTAGCTGTTAGTAAATAAACTAAGTCAGTAGTAATTACTCTCAGAATATATTCAAATCCATTGTTTTTTGCTCTTTGTTCCACAAATCTTTAGGAATAATATTTTGCAAGTGATACTTTTTTTTTCCCTGTAAAAATAATTCAAAGTCAACCTACAAGGAGAATGGGAATAAAAGCAACCTAGGATGGTTTTTGCCTTGTTGGTCTCATCATTGGGGTGTAGCTTGAGACCTATGGCAAAGTAAGATCATGACAGACATCTTGGAATACCCATTGCACTTAGACTGTCTGACTGAGAAATACAAAAAGTGATGGATTGAATGTCTGAATTATTCTTAAACATGGGTAGTTACTCTTGACAGAATGAAGCCACATTTCAGTTCAGCTAGAATACATCTGTAGCTGAAATATCCCTTTTAGTTATAAAGGCAATACACAGTTACCATAAAGTGGCAAAGCAGAAAAAGGAAATGTGTGTATAGTACCCCCAAAGAACTAAGGTCCAACTAATAGAGCTGAATAAGAGAGATATCAAGATTCACAACTCAAGGCTTCAAGGAATATACATTGACCTATCTTGTTTGTTATAGTGTTGATGACGTGAACACCACATTGCTTAAAAACATAGGCTCTCATTACGACCCTGGCGGTCGGTTATAAAGTGGAGGTAATACCACCATCAGGCTGGCAGTTACTACCGCCAAATTCTGACCATGGCAGAAAGATCTCCGAAAGACAGCCAATGTACCACACCGACCTCCAGGGGGAAACAACAGAAACCGCGGCGGTAGCTGCCTACAGCCAGGCAGAAGTCATTGTTCCGCCCACCATATTATGACTACACAATCCACCACCTTTTCCGGGGTGATACCAATGACATCAAAAGCTTGGCAGAAACAGATGTCAGAAGGGAAAGGACTCACCATTGGAGACACAGGGAACAACCGGGCTTTCATTGAACCTGAACTGCATGTCTTCCCCATGATCTTCTACGTTCTGCTCCACCACGAACAACAATGCTGGCGAAGACGACGATGTTGCATACAGATGCTTAGCACACAAGGGAGGGGGGAGGAAAAAGAGAGTGACACACACACGCACAACACACACCCCACACAAACACACCATACACACAACCAGATGTATTATAAAAACATTTTTACCTGTTCACTTGGCTGAATAATGCAAGGACAAATCGATTTTGAAAAAGTAAATGTAATGAGATCAACACAGTATGAAAAATAAGTTAGTGTTAAAGAGTACAAGGGTCCAAACGAGAAACTTCCTGTGAAGAATGCCGTTATAAGGTAGTGGGAGTTAGTCACCGAAGGGCCTGGGCCCTAACCCTCCTCATGTAGAAGTACTTGGCTAAGAAATGGTGAAAAACCCTCTCGGAAAATTTCGTCAATCAAGTTCAACGTATTGTTTATTGTATAAATTCTTCTTTAACACTTAGATGTTCAACCAAAATTCTTCCAAAAGACAGCCAACACGTGTTTCGCCCTTTATTGCAGGTAAGCCAGGGCTTTCTCAAGGCTGTGAAAAATGTGTAAAGATATAAGTAATAAGATGTAATGAAATACAAAAGGAAATATAAGCTAACAATAGGTGCTACCCGGATGTGATGGTTGTTAAGACAGGCAAGTAAATCACACCGCCAAGTCTAGTTGTGCTCCCCAAATGGTGAAAAAAGAGAAAAAATATATAAAGGACACGCTCATGATGAACTCCATAAGCAAGTATTTGCGGAAGCAGATGTTGGAAAGGAAAAGGAGAAGATATGAAAAAATAAGGAAAAATAATAGAGGTGGTCCATTGTAAAGATACAATAAAATAGGTACTTGAAAGTGTAACCCCATTGGCTAATATAAAGTTGACCAGTGAATAGGAACATGCTAGCACTCTTGTGATTTTTAGTAAGGAGAATAGAAAGGATTTATTTAAAACAAAGAGTAGTCTAGATGAGTAAGTAGATAAATACAAAATGAATGCATACCAAGACATATTGGATAATGGCATCTTCTGATACAAATATTAGTTCATATTGATCTAAGTACAGAAATGTACATAACTTTTAGGAAGAACACTTTCACTGGAATAAATATAAAGTAAAAGTTGAAAATACGAACAGGAAGTAAAAATAATAAGCGATCTATCTTACACCGAAGGGAAAGAAAAAGGAAAATAATAATATAAGTCTGTAAGAAGAGGTACTAGATTTTGAATCAAATCTATTCATAAAGACAATAAGAGGTACAGCAGAGTCTAATAACAAATCGCGTATTCAAGGATACATAAGTTACAGGAGACATCAAATAGATTCCAAGGTTCGAAAGAACGTCAGTATACTCCAACAGTGCCACAATCAAAAGAACCAAGTCACATAGCTGTGAGTTCAAGAGTAACCTAGATATGGGCCACTGAGCAAGCATCTATTGAGCAACTAAGGAAAAAAAAACAAAAAAAAAAAAACAATCTCTAATGTCAAAATCATGCAATGCATATAGTGTTGATGCACAGAAATAATTTAAATGCTATGTAAAGAAAATAATAAAACTCTAAACTAGCGAAACAGGAGTAAGGTAATGCCTGACCTGGACAAATGTCGCTTGTAAACAGGAAAGGCGATCGTAAATCGGCCTTTGAACCCAAAAATACATGCAAGCGAGTCCAAACGACGATTCTTACCGGGTTAAGTTGAAGGCTGCTTATTTCTTTCTCGCGTCCCGCGGTAAATCGCGAGTACGCGGTAAGCATCCCCGCGTTTTAAAATCAAGTAACGCCGGGGAATAGTCCTTCCTCTGATGTGGATGGTGAAAACAGAGGAAGGACTAGCGGGATCTAATAAACCCCATGAAAAAAAGTTGCCGCCATTTTGGAAAGGCAGAATAGGCTTGTCTCTCATAGTATGAAAAATAAGTTAGGCAAGATCATAGATGTACATATGTACAGAAAAAGGGACAAAGTCCAGTCCACAATGTTCGTAGGCCACACGGCCACAGGCCAAAATCCAAGGCCACACGTCACCTGCCTCAAAACGGAGAGAACACTGCAGGGGCATCAGTTGGTAAATAGGCAGGCACCTCAGGGGGGTTGGGGGGTCACCTCAGCTGGGAGATGGAACAAGACCAGTGGTTCTGGAGGGGGCAACATTCCCTGTGCTTGATCCTGGGGAGTGCAAGGCCACAGTCTCTCATGTGCTTGTCTTACCCACTGGTTCTGGAGGAGGCAACGTGCCCAGTGCTTGATCTTGTGGAGTGATGGTCAAGTGGGTGTCTTATCCAGTGGTTCTGGAGGGCCAATGGTCCCTGTGCTTGATCCTGGGGAGTGATGGGCCACAGTCTCTCAGGTGGGTGTCATACTCACTGGCTTTGGAGGGGGCAGGCCACACAGCAGCCCATGGAGGCAGAATGACATACTGTCCACCGGCGGTGACAGCTGCACAGTGGTGGTGGTGCTGCTGGTGGGGGGAGGCTCCTGCCCACCCCCTGCAACCTCGGATGACTGCACAGTGGTGGTGGTGCTTCTGGTAGGGGAAGGGTCCTGCCCATCCCCTGCAACCTGGCCGGCTGCACAGTGGAGTAGGTGCTGCTGGTGGGGGGTGGCTCCTGCCCATCCCCTGCAACCTTGGATAGAGGCACAGTGGTGGTGGTGCTGCTGGTAGGGGGAGGCTCTTGTCCATCACCTGCAACCTTGGACGGCTGCACAACCATGGTTGGTGGTGGGGGCTCTGTCACAGTTCCTGCTCCAGCCTTGGTCTTCCTGCCTGCTGGTGCAGGCTCCTTGGTCTTCCTGGCAGAAGGGGCAGGCTCCTTTTCCTTCTTGCCTGCTGGTGCAGGCTCCTTGGTTTTCCTGACAGCTGGGGCAGGCTCCTTTCCCTTGAGGATGCCTGGTGCAGGCTCCTTCACCTTCAGGACATGTGGCCTGGATCCCTTTCCACCACGAGTGGGTGTGGTGATGACTGGGCACATGGACTCGTGGCTGAGGTGCTTGGCTAGTGTAACCAGGTTGGTTTTCACCAGGCTATGAGCGGCCCAGATCGTTCGGATGAAGGGTGCCCCGGGGGAACTGCCCCGCACAACCCGGATCCCTAGGGCTCCGGAAACCCAGATGTCCAGGTTTCCAACGTAAAGGAAGGACGACCAAGACGCACAGGAGGGAAGGGCGAGACGGAGGAACAGACCGGAGGAGGAACACCTTGGCAGAGATGACCGGAGGCAGCAGTCGAGGAGACCGAAGAGGACAAACACCTGACGACGCGGGGCTCGGAGGCCCCTAGAGGTTCCAACTCCCGCTATGCCCCTGTAGGGGCGTGGCTAAGGCAGGTAAGTTCCTGCCTGCACAACTGCTACCGGGCCATCCTCGGGAGGGAGGAGGGAGCGGGAGGTCAAAAAGGGCAACACAGGGATGTCCACAACACTACCGACTTAGAGTGGGAAGAGGGGGGCGGGCAAGAGCATAAATTCCTGCTGTGAGCATTTTTTTTTTTGCTTTGTTTGTATTCTGGGTTGTTTTGATGTAGGGGCGGCCTGACTTATCTTTAGGGGTCTGTCTTAAGACCAGATTGTATTTTATTTCCCTTTCTTTTCCTCTGTCCTCATTTGTACTCTCCCTAACCCACAATACTAAGCCACCAGGAGGACTGTGAAGCCAACAGTCCTCCTATCGCTACCTGACTATTGTTTCTTTTTCTTTGTTTTGCCATTTATTTTGTTTAGACGTCGGTGCACACAGGGAGCACGACACCATTGGGTGAGAGCTTGTACCGGGTTAGTGGTCACCCCAACATCCCTCCCACCTCACCGCACCTCCCCCTTTCTGATTATATACCAACAGCCCCAAAATATTGGACTATCTTTACTTTTCTCTTTTCCGCTCTCCTCCTTGTCCAATACCGACACCGTTGGATCTACACCTCTTCGGAGACAACGGAGACCCCAGCCTCAGGAAGACCCCCCCCCCCCGGAAGAAAGAGAAAAATGGACGTCAAATCAAAGAAAGATTGAGAGTTGAACCGATTCGACTGCATAAAGGAGACATAGATAAGAAAAATAAACGTTTCAACTAAAAACCTTCATATCTCGACTGGTCTGAACTCTGTTCACATAACGCTACACCCATCCCTCGTACAGTGGTGTCAGAAGTGGGATATGTAGCGGCGGACAGAGAGATAAAAGAGTTTGTGCTACTATGGAGATGAAACCGTCAATTGAGGATATGATACAGCAGTTAGCGGAGGGACAACGCTATCTCCAAGTTGTGTGGGAAGAACACCAAAGAGAAGCTAGGGCAGACAGAGAAACCCTCCAGAGCGCTCTTAAGAGCCAGGCCACCATTATCGCAAATAACCAGCTGGTACACAAGACTGAGTTACAAAAGCTTACGGACATTATAGCTGCCACCAAAGTCCATCCTAACGTCCTCAGCTCGGTTTTTCAAAAATATCAAGACGGTGAATATCATGAAGCATTCTTCACAAACTTTGAGAAAGTGGCCACCTACGCTACTTGGCCAGAGGATAGATGGGGTCAGTACATGCACCATTGATGATGGGTAATCTCCAGGCGGCATACCAAGCAGTCAACCCAGCTGGAACCACTCCATACATGGAGATAAAGAAGAGCATTTTAGAATGTGTTGGTTACAACACTGAATATTACAGGCTCAAATTCAAGAAAACTAAGTGGTGTCCGTCCGAGAATCCCCGGGCTCTATATTATAAAGTAAAGGATCTGGGACTAAAATGTTTAGGGCCTTTAGGGACTGAGAGGGAAGACGTTATAAAGACAATCCTCCTAGAACAATACCTAGAGGCGTTACCCGCCGTTACCCATAACTGGATCAAGCAACAACCCAACATAGATATAATATGGCAATTGATCTGGCTTGTGCTTATCACCGCTTGATAGAGTTTAAACCCGGTCCTTCCAAGGCTGCCAACCCTGTTAACCGACCGTTAGGAACCCCCTATCGCCCTACATAGAGGAGAAATACCGAGGAGTTCCATAACCCCCGACTTAGTGAGAAACTCCCAACGCAACAGCCTCACCGTTACAGTTGTGGGGAATGGGGCCATATCACCCGAATGTGTCCCCACAAAGAGGAGAAACCAGATCCCATAAAGGATGGTATTACCTGTGGCAGAGTCTTGTACTCAGGGAAGGAAAATTCGAAATATACCAAAAGAATAATCGTTAATGGTCACAAAATCACAGCCTTGGTAGACTCCGGCAGTAGCCAGTCCGTTATTAGAGCCAGTCTGGTGGATCCAAACACCCAAACCTCCCAGAAGATCGTATCTATCTGTTGTATACATGGGGAGCTGAGAGACTATTCACTGGTTTCTGTTCCCCTTGAGTGGGAGGGACGACGGGACACTGTAGAAATGGGAGTCATAGACCACCTAGTAGAAGAGTGTATCGTGGGTACAGACTATACGCACTTCACCGACTTGCTGAACAGTGTACAAGAGAAGACCCAATTGGGGTTATGGTGGGAAGAGGCGCCGTTTTCAGAAGTACCCATAAACTCGGGAGAAGAGAGATACAAACCTAGTAGGAAGGAGAAAAGAGAGGGCAAGAAGTTATACCACTTAAAAGACACACAGGATGAACCGGTGGACATACGGACTATAGCAGTCACTTCCAGACCCCCTTTCTGAAGTAGCCAACGGGAGGACTCCACCCTCCAAAATGCCTGGAAGGTGGCTAAGTCGGAGACCACCGGAGAGGTCGTCCCTATTTTGTAATACAAAATGGTCTCCTATATTGAGTCACAAATTATAACTGAGAGAAGAAACAGTAAGTCATTCCCGAACACTATTGTATCCAAGCACTACACTTAGCGCACAGTCAGATGGGAGGGGAATATTTTGGCAGGGAAAAAACAGAAGAATACCTTTTGCACCAGTTTTATTGGCCTGGTGTGTATGCCCACATTCGGCGGTTTTGTCTACAATACCCTATATGTCAGATGATAGACCCAGGACCCAAAAAGAAAGCACCCTTATATCCATTACCCATCATTGATGTACCCTTCTCGAGAGTGGGAATGGATTTAGTGGGACCCCTCATCCCTTCATCAAAGGGGTACACCTACATCCTAGTTCTAGTGGACTATGCAACCCGATACCCCGAAGCCACACCTCTCTCCTGCATGACTACAAAAAACGTGGCTCATGCTATGGTTGAATTTATTTCACGAGTAGGGTTTCCAAAAGAGATTCTGACTGATCAAGGAACCCCATTCATGTCAAATCTAATGTCCCAAATCTGCCAGATAATAGGAGTCAAGCATTTGAGGACCTCTGTATATCATCCACAAACAGACGGACTTGTAGAGAGGTACAACCGTACCCTAAAGTCCCCTTTGAAAAATACCTTTTCCGAATCCGGGAGGGATTGGAATAAGAAGTTCTCCTTAGTATTGTACGCAATAAGGACTCATGTCCAGACCTCTACAGGCCATAGTCCATTCGAGTTGGTCTTCGGGCGACATCCGCGGCCTCTGCACGATATGGCTGCAGAACTTTGGGATGAGGAGGAAGGGGGCAAAAAAGCCATATTATAGTATACCCAGCAACTGAAGTCCCAGATGGAGACGGTGTGGGAAGATGTGCGAACACATCTTGAGAAGGCCCAAGAAAAGCAGAAACACTACTATGATCAGGGTACCAAACTAAGACAGCTACAGCCAGAAGACCAAGTCCCTACATTACTCCTTAGCTCGGACAATAAATTGTTAGCCAAGTGGCAAGGACCTTATAGAGTAGTGAGTGCCGTAACACCTGCTACCTATACAATCGAGTTGTATAAGAATCCTAGAAAGACACAAATCTATCATATCAATCTTTTAAGAAAATGGGAAGACCTCGAACCCTCGCTTCCTTTTGTGTCCACTGGCTTCCTCATGACCCAAACAAAGGAAATAGAGATTGAACTTTGTCCCACAGACCAAGGTCCAGGTTTTAACAAACCACAGATAAATCCTTTCCTACTGTCCCATCAACAAGAACAACTCAACACCCTCCTTCACCAGCATGAAGGGTTTTTCTCCTTAAAAAACCCAGAAGAACCAGTTTGACCAAGCATCAAATTAAGACCCCATTTGGGAAGATTGTTCGTCACCGACCGTACCAGATCCCGGAAGCTCAAAAACATTTAGTAGCGCAAGAGGTAAAGAAAATGTTTCAAATGGGTGTAATAGAACCATCAGTAAGCCGGTGGTGCTCCCCAGTCATCATTCTGCCAAAACCAGATGGCTCTGTTCGTTTTTGTATTAATTTTAGGCAGTTAAACGCTATATCCCATTTTGACACCTATCTGATTCCCCGAGTGGATGAACTGTTGGAAAAACTCGGGAAAGCGCGTTATATGTCCACTCTGGACTTGAATAAAGGTTATTGGCGGATACCTTTGGCGCACGAAGATCGAGAAAAATCGGCATTCTCCACACCCTTAGGCCTCTATCACTTTACAGTGCTCCCATTTGGGTACACGGGCCCCCGTGACTTTTCAGAGGCTTATGGACCAGCTATTACGATCCCATAGCAATTACGCTGCCCATATTTAGATGACATAGGCGGACGGTGTTAAAGCAGCAGTAAGACCGCCAACAGGCCAGTGGTAAAAAAATTGGAATTACGACCGTGGCGGAAACCGGCAACAAAGACAGCCACTTTAACACTCCGACCGCCACGGCGGTATAAGCAAACAGCGCGGCGGTCACCGCCAACAGAAAGGCAGAAGACAATGTACCTCCCACAGTATCACAACCTTTTCCAGGGCGGATTCACCGAAGAGAAAAACACGTCGGAAACAGCCATTTCAAAGGGAAAACGCTCACCTCTACACACTCCGCGAGGAAGGAGGGCACCATGGAGCCGGAACTCCATATTCTGCCAACGCTAGTCTTCCTGCTCCTCTACGAGGATCATCAACACCGGTGGCGAAGACCACGGTGAGTACTGCACCTACGACATAGGGGAGGGGGGAGGCAAAAACACAGGGACACACACACTCAACACCCCAACCCCCACCCCGACCCCGACCCTCACCCACTGCAACACACACACCAATGCATATCTATACATTACAGTAACACCCCCCAACCCCCCCGGAAGAATGCAAAGACAAAAGGAAATGAGTGGAACCATTGTAATATATCAAAATACAGTAAGCAAATATATACATATATAATATATATATATATATATATATATATATATATATATATATATATATATATATATATATATATATATATATATACACAATAAACAAAATATACACCACGATTAGTAGTGCTGGTATTGCACCATTCATAGTCGGTGGAGCACTGGGCCCAAAATGCATGGGAGAGGCCCACACAAGATACCCGATCCAAATGGAGAGAGAACACTGCAGGGGCATCAGATCGAAATACAACAGGCACCTCAGGGGGAAGGGAAGGTGGGGCACCTCAGCCGGATGAATGCACCACGCCAGATCCACAAGGGGGCTCCATGCCCATTGATGTATCCTGGGGAGTGCAAAGCCACAGTCTTTCACGTCTCTACAGTGGGTGGGTTGCCCACTGTTCAATCCTGGGGAGTGCAAAGCCACAGTCTCTCAAGTCCCTACAGTGGGTGGGTTTCCCACTGTTCAATCCTGGGGAGTGCAAAGCCACAGTCTCTCAAGTCTCTACAGTGGGTGGCTTGCCCACTGCTGCATCCTGGGGAGTGCAAAGCCACAGTCTCTCAAGTCTATACAGTGGGTGGGTTGCCCACTGTGCAATCCTGGGGAGTGCAAAGCCACAGTCTCACAAGTCTCTACAGTGGGTGGGTTTCCCACTGTTCAATCCTGGGGTGTGCAAAGCTACAGTCTCTCAAGTGGATAACAGTCTCCACTGGTTCTGGAGGGGGCATGGTGCCCAGAGTGCTTCATCCTGCTAAGGACAGAGGTAGTGGATGGATCGCTCCACTTGGTTCTGGAGGGGGCATGGCGCCCAGAGTGCTTCATCTTGTGCAGGACAGACGGAGTGGATGCTGTTCTTCACTGGTTCTGGAGGGGGCATGGTGCCCAGAGTGCTTCCTCCTGTGCAGGACAGACGGAGTGGATGCTGTTCTCCACTGGTTCTGGAGGGGGACTGGTGCCCAGAGTGCTTTATCCTTTGCAGGACAGACGGAGTGGATGCTGCTCTCCACTGGTTCTGGAGGGGGCATGGTGCCCAGTGTGCTTCATCCTGTGCAGGACAGACGGAGTGGATGCTGTTCTCCACTGGTTCTGTAGGGGAACTGGTGCCCAGATTGCAGCACACACCCCGTGACTGTCCCAGTTGCGTCACTGGCCCTGCCGCAAATGGGCTAGCGGTGCTTTCCATGGCGGTCTTTGCCCTGTTCAGCGGTCCTTGGCCTGTTCAGCTGTGCTTGAGTTGCCACTGTCAGACCTGTTCAGCGGTGCTTTCCATGGCGGTCTTTGCCCTGTTCAGCGCTCCTTGGCCTGTTCAGCGGTGCTTGAGTTGCCAGACCTGTTCAGAGTGCTTTCCATGGCGGTCTTTGCCATGTTCAGCGGTCCTTGACCTGTTCAGCGGTGCTTGAGTTGCTAGTGTCAGACCTGTTCAGCTGTGCTTTCCATGGCGGTCTTTGCCCTGTTCAGCGGTCCTTGCCAAGGCGGTCCTTCATTGCCCAGCAGGGCTATGGCTGGCGAACCTTCATGGGTCAGCTGGCCAGCAGGGCTGTGGCTGGCGGTGGCCTCCTGGGCAGGGACGATGGGGCTGGTGGTGGCCTCCTGGGCAGTGACGATGGAGCTGGCGGTGGCCTCCTGGGCAGTGACTCTGGCGGTGGCCTCCTGGGCAGTGACGATGGGGCTGGCGGTGGCCTCCTGGGCAGTGACGATGGGGCTGGTGGTGGCCTCCTGGGCAGTGACGATGGGGCTGGCGGTGGCCTCCTGGGCAGTGACTCTGGCGGTGGCCTCCTGGGCAGTGACGATGGGGCTGGCGGAGGCCTCCTGGGCAGCGGGATGATGGCGGTCTTCTCCGCCGTGCTGCTCCTCCCAGACTTTGGAGATTTCTTCTGCCCCTTCCCCGCCTTGGGAGGAGTCACAGCTGAGTCAACACTCCCCCGGGACCCCTGTGAGCGGCTTTGCTGGCTGAAGTCTTCCCCATCTCCCGCCGGGCACTGTCCAACTTCTGGTGCTTCACAGGGGGGGTGGGGGGGGGGCTGTGCTGTGGCTCTGTGCCACACTGGCTGGCCTGGTGGCCCGTGCACTCCACATACCTGTAACAACAGGCACCATTGGTCCCGGAGATTTTTTGGCTGAGGTGCTAGTACGGGACCTATGAGTTGGACAGGGGGGATAGGTTAAGGGTGGATAGGAAACGGTTTTGGAGGCACTGGGACGGATAGCTGGAGGGGGTTTGGAAGTGGAGGAAGAGGTGGTGGTAGTAGGAGGTATAATTTTTGTGGATTTGGGTGCTGGTGCATGGGCTGGAGGCTGTCGTGAGGTGGATGGCTGTTGGGTGGGTGGGTGCCTGCGTTTGTGTATCTTCGGAGGGGGCGTCACAGACACACTGGGAGAGGACACAGGGGACGTGGAAATTGTAGTGGGGTGGTGAGTGCACGTGAGCGGGGTGTAGTGGTGGGTGTGCTGATGCGGGACGTAGTGGCTGTAGTGGTAGTGCATGCAGGTGTGAGTGTAGACGAGACTGGGAGGGAGGAGGGAAGAGGGAGACGAGGAGGAGGGGGACACAGTGGAGGCAGAGGATGTTGGTGTGTCTGTATGTGTGTGATGCTTGCGTGAGTGCCTGTGGGATGTGTGGTGCTTATGTTTGCCTGAGCTTCCCTTGTGTGGTGAGGTGTGTGCAGGCTGGTCTGTTGGTGTGCTTGGGATAGGCAGAGGTACAGGGGATTGGGTCTGGGTGGAGGAGGTTGAAGGGGGAGGCTAGACACAGGAACAATGGATGCCATCAGTGCTGAGACCAGAGTTTGAAGGGGTCGATGAAGGGCAGCCTGACCAGAATTAATGCCCTCCAGGAATGCATTTGTGTGTTGCAACTCCCTTTCTACACCCTGGATGGCATTCAAAAAGGTAGACTGCCCAACACTGAGGGACCTGAGGAGGTCAATGGCTTCCTCCCTGAGGGCAGCAGAGATGACAGGGGCAGGGGCTGAGGGGCCTGGGGCGAAGGTGATGCCCACCCTCCTGGGTAAGCGGGCACGGGGCGAAGGCTGAGGGACTGCTGGGAGGGCGGTGCTGGTAGGGGGGGGTGGCTGCTGTACCTGTAGAAGTGGGGGGCACAGATGTTGCTGCCACCACAAGGGAGCTCCCATCGGAGGATGAGTCCATGTCGCTGGTTGCAGATCCTGTGACCGCCGTGGTGCTCCCCTCGCCCTCCGTCCCACTGGTGTATTCTGAGTCCGTAGTGTGGCCCTCCATGGCCATGTGGGATGCAGCTCCCTCGTGCTCTGGTGCCACTGTACCTCCGCCTGATGATGCTAATGCACACAAGAACAGGGAGACCACAAAAAGGGGGGTGATGACAGAAGAAAGACAGGTTGAGTGCATGGCTTACCGCTACCATTGGCGGACAATACAGACACAGCAGCCCCCTGCACTACGTCGCGCTGTTGGACTCCACAGATGCAATTCCTGGGAAATGGCCTACAAGGCTATGGACGACATCTGCACACATAGATGACACAGGGGCATGAATACCTGTACTTGGCACTCTACAGAGGTGGGGTGCCACATGGCCTGCCTTATGGAGGGGCCTAGCCTACGGATCTCGCCCTGGCCTAGGGAAACCCAGAGCCCTCCTCCCCCACCCAGACACCTTCACTGCGCGCAAAGTCCGCTGAATGATAGTGTACTCACCCCCTTGTGTCTGCTGTGATGCCCTCAAGCGCCCATCAAACTCAGGGTAGGCCACCGCCAGGATCCGGAACATCAGGGGGGTCATGGTTCGACAGGCACCCCTCCCACGTTGGGTGGCCATCCCCAGCTGAGCCTCCGCAGTCTTCTTGCTCCAACGGCGAATGTCCTCCCATCTTTTACGGCAGTGGGTGCTCCCTCTGTGGTGGACCCCCAGGGTCCGGACGTCCTTGGCGATGGCAAGCCAAATGTCCTTCTTCTGGTGGGCGCTGACCTACATGATATGTACAGGGGAAGAAGAGAAGTCATTACCAACTGCTCCGTCAAAGTGAGTGGCCCACATCCCTACCCTTGCCATGTGGCACATGCATTCGCAGTCCTTCATGCACGCAGAACTGTGCCCCCTTCCTTCTTACAACCAGCCCTCTCCACACAGGCATAGCCCATACAACATGCTCCCTGTGTACTTACCTGTTGGTCTGGAGGACCGTAGAGTAGCGTGTACTGGGGGAGGACCCCGTCGACGAGCTTCTCCAACTCCTCTGCAGTGAAGGCAGGGGCCCTTTCCCCAGACGCACGAGCCATTGTCTCTTCCAGACCGAGGTCACAGCAGCACGTGCAGTGTAGGTCCTCTCCTGTCGAAGATCAGGTAACGAGTAATTCAACAGCTAGAAAATGGCAGTCACGTCCGCGGCAGTGCGTACCATCACCGCCGGCGTACATCGTCGTTGGCTCCTGGGACCCATAGGGTCCAATGTTAACCAATGCAGCATTGCGCCGCGGTCTTCGACCGCCTACCACGAAGGTGTACGCCAGCGCAGTTACCTCACATCCCATTGTCCCACTTTAGAGGTCAGGCAGCCGCCATTTCAGGGGCCCACATGGCCTTATTACCAACTGCATCACACATACCTAGGCCTTGCCCCACAGCACAAATACAGGCCACATTTTGTGTGTGAATGGTGTTCTGTGTAGACTGTGGGTACATACCTCTGAGTTGTTTGACTCTGTGGTCGCTGTTGTCCTTCATAGGCACCGTCCACTGGGACATGTGAGGAGATGGCGGAATCCTCCGGTGTACCAACCGCTGGTGGATCGGTCGACAATGGAGGAAAGAAGTTTGATCATCACCTACAGGTTTGACCGTGCCACAATCCAGGAACTGTGTACCCAGTTGGAGCCTGACCTGATGTCAGCAATCCGCCATCCCACAGGAATCCCCCCTCAAGTGCAGGTGCTATCAGTGCTCCATTTCCTTGCAAGTAGGCCATTTCAAACAACAGTGGCCATGGCATCAGGGATGTCCCAGCCTATGTTTTCCAACGTGTTGTCCAGAGTGTTGTCTGCCCTTCTGAAACACATGCAGAGCTATATCGTTTTCCCTCATGTGGAGGACTTGCCTACAGTGAAAGGTGACTTCTATGCTATGGGACATATCCCCAACATCATAGGTGCCATTGATGGGACCCATGTAGCTCTGGTCCCCCCCCACAGGAGTGAACAGGTGTACAGGAACCGGAAGAGTTATCATTCCATGAATGTACAGATGGTATGTTTGGCAGACATGTACCATTCCCAGGTAAATGTTATGTTCCCTGGCTCTGTGCATGACACCTACATCCTGCGGAATAGCAGCATCCCTTATGTGATGGGTAAACTCCAGAGGCACCGGGTGTGGCTATTAGGGGACTCTGGTTACCCCAACCTGTCATGGCTACTGACCCCAGTGAGGAATCCCAGGACCAGGGCAGAGGAACGCTACAATGAGGCCCATGGGCGATCTCGGCGGATTATAGAGTGGACCTTCGGCCTCCTGAAGGTCAGGTTCAGGTGCGTCCATATGACAGGTGGTTCCCTATTCTACTCACCAAAGAAGGTGTGCCAGATCATCGGGCCTGCTGTATGCTTCACAACTTGGCTTTGCGACGACAGGTGCCTTTTCTGCAGGAGGATGGTCCAGATGGCGGTGTTGTGGCAGCTGTGGAGCCTGTGGACAGTGATGAGGAGGAAGCAGAGGAAGAAGACATTGACAACAGGGACTCAGTCATCCAGCAATATTTCCAGTGACACACAGGTGAGAAAACATTCCTGCCTACTACAAGTACTTTAACACTTCTACCTCTATCCTGTCTGTCGATTTCAACCAGTGTATGGTCACTGAGTTGTCATTTTCCCTTACGGTTTCAGAGGTGTGGTTTCTAATGTGTGTCATCTGCTTAGATTCCTCATGGACTTGAGATGTGTGACATAGGTATGTTGACATTACATTTGAAAAAGCATTTTGTCACTGTCATTGCTAATACACAATTTCGAAATCACAGACTGACTCTAGATTGTTTTGTGCTTCAAGGGTATTTATTGAGGTGCTCAATATTGGAGGGGGTTGTAAAATGGTGAGGGGTGATGGCGGAGGAGTGTCCATGGCAGAGTCCGGTCTATTAGTCTCACAGGTGCATTGCCCATATTGGCCTATGTCCTGCCATTTGATAAAGTTTGTTTTGACCAATGACTTTGTGTTTCACCACTGCGCATATTAGTTGCTCAATGTTCACCAGTAGCACATGGTATGTTTTGTTCAGTTGAGCCGCCTATTGGCTTTGACATGGCATTAGCCATTACTTTCTGTATTCAGTTTAGCCGTCTATGGGCTTTGACATTGCATTAGTCATTACATTCTGTATTGTGCCTATAGGCTTTGACATGGCATTAGCCATTACTTTCTGTATTCAGTTGAGCCGCCTATGGGCTTTGACATTGCATTAGCCATTACATTCTGTATTCTGCCTATTGGCTTTGACATGCTGTATCCAGTCTAGCCGCCTATTGGCTTTGACATTGCATGCCTATTGACTTTGACATGATGTATTCAATTTAGCTGCCTATTGACTTTGACATGCTATTAGATATTCTGCCTATGGGCTTTGACATGATATTATATATTGCATTTTGTATTCAGCTTAACTGCCTATTGGCTTTGACATGATATTCAGCTCCGCTGCCTATTGGCTTTGACATGATATTATACATTGCATTTTGTATTCAGCTCAGCTGCCTATGGGCTTTGACATGATATTATACATTGCATTTTATATTCAGCTCAGCTGCCTATTGGCTTTGACATGATATCATATATTACATTCAGCTCCGCTGCCTATTGACTTTGACATGATATCATATATTACATTTTGTATTCAGCTCCGCTGCCTATTGACTTTGACATGATATTATATATTGCATTTTGTATTCAGCTTAGATGCCTATTGGCTTTGACATGACACTAGACATTGCATTTGATATTTAGGTTAGCTGCCTATTGCCTTTAACATGACATTGCATTTGATATTTAGGTTAGCTGCCCATTGCCTTTAACGTGGAGTTCTGTATTTTTCCAAGCTGTGTTTTTGCACCAGAGAACCAAGATGTTTTGCTCTCACAGTAGACTAGACCTGATAAGAGAGAGTACATGGGCGTCGTTTCTCTTCCCTTGAGCTTGGGAACAGGAGTAGTCTTGGAGACCTGGCCAGTCTCCAAAAGGCTTGCTCAGTTTCCCAGGTCTGAGAGGAGGGGGCACACCTTTGTAACAAATGTAACAGGCTGCAGAGAGTCAGATTCGAATCTGCCGGACCTCGTGCTGGAGCTTGGCGCAGGCTGCCAGCAATCCCGTGTGGGTAGATGAATCTCTCTTTCTCGCGGTTGACAGAGGTCCTCAGCTTGCAGACCTTAGAAAGATGAAGCTGTGAATAGTTCCCACACGGTGAAGTATTTGTTTTGCTTTGCATACAATATCTTATAAATATAACCTGCTGTGTATATTGCAAACTGATATATTTTGTTTGATTAACGCGGACTTGAAAGCTACTAATTCGTCATTCATTCATAAACATTGTGGTTGGGGAAGAATAAAATAACAATAAAAGTCTTCTTTGACCTCAGAAGTGCATTTCTGTTGTGTTATGTTAGTGCTTAGAAACTAAAATAAGAGGAAAGCACTACAATTGGTACAGTCGTGGGGTGTCGGTCATTAAGAGGTGATTAAAGGGTTTGACGAGTTAGTAGATTTCTAAGTGCACACTTTAAAAGTGTAATTGTTTTTTGTTGTTTGGAGAATTACGGAAATTGTTTTCTGTTTGGGGAATCACAGTAGCACGGCAGACCATGTCTGAGAATACATGTGTTGATGAACTGCCTGATGGTGCTAAGAAAAACTGTGAATTGTTTTCTGTTTGGGGAATTACAGAAGAAAATGCATGTGTAGCTAAAATGCCTGATGTTGTTTTGAGAAATAATTCCCGTTGTATATATGTAGAAAAAGTGTGTTTTGGAAGTAATGATGACAGAAAGGTCTGTATACCTTTATCTGCTTACAGAGAAATGCAGGAGAAATGTAGGCAGTTGGAACATGAAAATAGGAATTTACGTGAGCAAATTAGCCAGGATACCATAATTCAAAATAATGCTGAAAGTTATCAAAATGAAGAATCTTTCTTGTCCCATTCCAGTAATGAGGGGGTTAAGACAGCTCCGAGCTGCACTGAGTTTCCATGTGAGCCAGGGTTTTTGGCAAACAATATGCATTCCTTAACTGATAACATGGACGAGAGAGCTCAGAATGTGATTTACGAGTTACCGTTGCAAAATGCACAAGTAAAACGAAGGATTTTAGAGCAAGACACCCCGAGTTTCATTAGCTTGTTTGATTTTTGGAAAAAGAATAGCCCTCATTTGAGAGAAATCCTAACACTTTTGTACATGGTCACTGTGAAAAATAATATGCAGCTGCGCGCTTGTGATTTGGCAAATGAAATAATGCAGACTTTAGGTTTCTGCGCAGTGCAAGAAGGAAATACTTATGTATATTTAAATCAAGAACAAGGAAAGAAAATAGTACCCCTAGCTAGGATCATACAATGGATCTGGTACTTGCAAGACAGGGCTAGAGTACCACAGGTAAAAGAGTTACCAATGAAGTTGAGTGCACCATTTGAATTCGTGTCTACTGAAGATAAAAAGCATGTTTGTTTTACTGATGATTCATTGACTGAAATGTTGTTTTCTGGCACCGTAGAAGGAACAGAGTTGTATAATGTGTGTCAGATTTTAAAGCAAGAGCTACGTGAGATGTGTCATTTTTATGCTGATTTTTGGTTCTTTGATAATGTTTTAGCACCTAACTGGTTCAATTACCTTGCAGATGTTAATGAGAAAAATGCAGAGAGAGAAGTGTTCACCCAGAATTCTGCCTTAGTGGGGATAGCTATGTGGGTGCCCCAGAAATGTGAAAAGGCCACTTACAGGTGGGCAGAGATGAGAGAGATGCCCATTCCCCTAGATTTGATAAAAACTGTGCAGCATGCACAAAAGCAATCTGTCATGCAAGCAGTCACAGAGCAGTTGGTAAGAGGAAAGTTACCAGGACAGAAATGGCAAAGTGATCAGGTTTTAGGGAGAGTGATTGCTGCAAATTACCAAGGAAAAATCGAAATTATGCTGATACCTAGAAAAGAATCTGATTCATTCATACAAATTGGAGACAGAATGGCCCAACTTGACAAAAATGCAGTGAATGGAGGTTTGGTAAAGAAGGAGTCTGCCCCAGCCCTTCTTTCAGTGCAAGAAAAGGGAAGCTGTGGCGCAGCAGATAAAAACCTCAGTGCTGATGTGTGGGCTGAAGCCCCAAGTGACCCTCCAGAACCTGCAGAAAATATAACAAAGGGCCCCAAAAACGTCCTGCTGATTATAAAACAGGGAAAGAAAGAGGAAGGGTGCAGTTTAAATGAAAAATTTTATTTACAAGAAAAGTCATACTTGTTTCTTTTGCAGATCCGACCACGTTTCGCCACTGTCCCTGAGTGCGCTGTGTGGTCCCCCTTCCGGTGTGTGCGTGTGGGGTCGGGGAAGGGACCGAATCCCCAACCTGAACCTGGCTGAGTAAAGTGCCAGCACCATGGATCCATTTTGCGCAAACTGCGCCTTCAGTTCAAGTTCAACTTGTTTGCTGTGTTTTTTTTTTTTTTCCCTCTCGTATGGAACTCTGACTTTTGCTTATCTTCCAGCAAACCTTTCAGGTGGACCGTGCACCTTTACATGAGCAGAACTCATGCCACATCAAATTGCTAACACTGTTGAATTAGAGACTCATTCAGAGTATAAAAATTGCCCAGTCTTTTTTTTTTTATGTAGATGTATCTGATGTGAAAGGTTATGAAATCAACGTGTTAATTCACTTCTATTGCTTTACAGGGATTGCTTTGATCATAATGTTTTTTTTTTGTGCTGATGTTTTTTTTTTTTTTGTTTGTTTGAAATATGAGATATGTGAAACAAAAATTCATTGGTCAAAGGGCGGAATGTCCTGCCATTTGATAAAGTTTGTTTTGACCAATGACTTTGTGTTTCACCACTGCGCATATTAGTTGCTCAATGTTCACCAGTAGCACATGGTATGTTTTGTTCAGTTGAGCCGCCTATTGGCTTTGACATGGCATTAGCCATTACTTTCTGTATTCAGTTTAGCCGTCTATGGGCTTTGACATTGCATTAGTCATTACATTCTGTATTGTGCCTATAGGCTTTGACATGGCATTAGCCATTACTTTCTGTATTCAGTTGAGCCGCCTATGGGCTTTGACATTGCATTAGCCATTACATTCTGTATTCTGCCTATTGGCTTTGACATGCTGTATCCAGTCTAGCCGCCTATTGGCTTTGACATTGCATGCCTATTGACTTTGACATGATGTATTCAATTTAGCTGCCTATTGACTTTGACATGCTATTAGATATTCTGCCTATGGGCTTTGACATGATATTATATATTGCATTTTGTATTCAGCTTAACTGCCTATTGGCTTTGACATGATATTCAGCTCCGCTGCCTATTGGCTTTGACATGATATTATACATTGCATTTTGTATTCAGCTCAGCTGCCTATGGGCTTTGACATGATATTATACATTGCATTTTATATTCAGCTCAGCTGCCTATTGGCTTTGACATGATATCATATATTACATTCAGCTCCGCTGCCTATTGACTTTGACATGATATCATATATTACATTTTGTATTCAGCTCCGCTGCCTATTGACTTTGACATGATATTATATATTGCATTTTGTATTCAGCTTAGATGCCTATTGGCTTTGACATGACACTAGACATTGCATTTGATATTTAGGTTAGCTGCCTATTGCCTTTAACATGACATTGCATTTGATATTTAGGTTAGCTGCCCATTGCCTTTAACGTGGAGTTCTGTATTTTTCCAAGCTGTGTTTTTGCACCAGAGAACCAAGATGTTTTGCTCTCACAGTAGACTAGACCTGATAAGAGAGAGTACATGGGCGTCGTTTCTCTTCCCTTGAGCTTGGGAACAGGAGTAGTCTTGGAGACCTGGCCAGTCTCCAAAAGGCTTGCTCAGTTTCCCAGGTCTGAGAGGAGGGGGCACACCTTTGTAACGAATGTAACAGGCTGCAGAGAGTCAGATTCGAATCTGCCGGACCTCGTGCTGGAGCTTGGCGCAGGCTGCCAGCAATCCCGTGTGGGTAGATGAATCTCTCTTTCTCGCGGTTGACAGGGGTCCTCAGCTTGCAGACCTTAGAAAGATGAAGCTGTGAATAGTTCCCACACGGTGAAGTATTTGTTTTGCTTTGCATACAATATCTTATAAATATAACCTGCTGTGTATATTGCAAACTGATATATTTTGTTTGATTAACGCGGACTTGAAAGCTACTAATTCGTCATTCATTCATAAACATTGTGGTTGGGGAAGAATAAAATAACAATAAAAGTCTTCTTTGACCTCAGAAGTGCATTTCTGTTGTGTTATGTTAGTGCTTAGAAACTAAAATAAGAGGAAAGCACTACAGCCTAGGAAGTGGAGCTGGGGCAGTTCCAATACAGACAGGGTTACAAAGTGGGACAGTGGTTTGACAATCAGGGTGGTCTCATTTCTTGGCGAGGGTCTTGGCATCGTGCTCTGTCTTGTTCCTGGATCTCAGGGACCGCTTGCGGAGTGGTTCTCCGTCTGCAGGGGGTGGAGTGCTGGTGTGGTGGTCCTGTGGCGGTGCCTCCTGTCCACTAGTGCCGGCGGAGGTGGTGGGCCATTCATCGTCCATGCTAGTATCAGGGGCCGCTTGTAGTGCCACAGTGTCCCTCCTGGTGTTAAGTATTTCCTTCAGCACCCCTACGATGGTGCCCAGGGCGGAGCTGATGGTTCTGAGTTCCTCCCTGAACCCCAAATACTATTCCTCCTGCATGCGCTGGGTCTCCTGAAACTTGGCCAAGACCGTTGCCATCGTCTCCTGGGAGTGGTGGTAGGCTCCCATGATGGAGGAGAGGGCCTCATGGAGAGTGGGTTCCCTTGGCCTGTCTGCCCCCCGTCTCACGGCAGCCCTCCCAGTTCCCCTGTGTTCCTGTGCCTCCGTCCCCTGGACCGTGTGCCCACTGCCCCCAGGTCCCTGTTGTTGTTGGGGTGGTGGGTTATCCTGGGTTCCCTGTAGTGGTGGACACACAGCTGATTGACGTGTCCTGGGGATGGAGGTATGGGCCCGCTGGGTGGGTGCTGTGCTGGTGTTACCAGAGGGTGGAAGGTCTGTGGTGGGCTGTGCTGTGTGAGGGGAACCGACTGTCCTGAGGCCCACGATGGTCCGGGCTGGTCATCTGGATCAAGTTGGACAGAGCTGCTGTCATCACTGTGGGCCTCTTCTGTGGGTGGGGTGGAGATGTCTGGACCCTCCTGTCTGGTAACGTTGTGTAGTGGTCCTGCAGGGGTGGAAAGGCATGATTATTGCATCTGTGTGTGTCATGGTGTGCAATGGGTGGGTGACCGTGTACCCCAGTGCTAGCATTCCTGTGTGGGGGCTTGTGTGATGATGGTTGAGGGGGGTGTTATGGGTATGTGTAGTGGGCATGCTTTAGTGATGGGTGTCAATGGTTTGTTGTGTCATGCAGGGCTTGGTGTTGGGATGTGTGGTTAGTGTTATTAGTGCATTTGTGAGGAGTAGGAGTGATAGGGGAGGGGGCGAGGGTGGGGGTCTGTGATAGCATGCAGGTAGGGTGGGGGATATGATAGTTAAAGGTTTGACTTACCAGAGTCCATTCCTCCACCAACTCCTGTGAGGCCCTCAGGATGCAGAATCGCCAAGACCTGCTCCTCCCATGTTGTTAGTTATGGGTGAGGAGGTGGGGGTCTTCCTAACTATGGAGGTGTGCTGCACCTGGGATCCAAATAGCTGTGGCTCTACCCGGACGAGTTCCTCCACCATGACCCTTAGCTCCTCCTCCGAGAACCTGGGGTGTCTTTGCCGTGCCCTGGGGTGGTGTGGGTGATGTGTGGGGTGGTGTGTGTGGTGATATGTAGTGGTGTGTGGTGTTTTGTGCGTGGAAGTTGTGTGGGTGATGGTGTTGAGTGCCTGTGGCTGCTAGTTTGTGGATGGTGGTGTCTATCTCTGGCCTTATTTTGGAATTTTTGGTAGTAGGGGTTTGCGGGTGATGTGGGTGTGTGTTTTATATTGTGTTGGGTGTGTGGGTGTGGTGTGTGTATGTGTATCCGGTGTGTGTATTATTCGAATTGTCCAATGTGCCAGTGTTTTGTATGTGTGTGTAAGTATTTTGAGCGCGGCGGTGTGTACCACCAATGGTATACCGTGGTTGAAAGACCACCACGTGGATTCGTGGGTCGTGATAGCATGGGTGTATTTTCTGTTGGCGTGACGGTGGAGGTTTTGTTTTCGCCAGTTTATCACTGACCTTTGTGGCGGACTTGTGTGGGTGTCTGAATTTTGTCGGATTCCGAGATGTGGGTCATAATAGCTGTGGTGGAATTCTGCGGCCGTGGCGGTGTGTTGGCGGTCTTCTGCACGGCGGTAAGCGGCTTTTACTGCCAATGTTGTAATGACCCCCATAGTGGTCTATAGTGAATCCTGGGAAGAACATCTAACCCACCTAAACAAAATATTCCATCTACTTTATACTGCAGGCCTCACTGCTAACCCTTCAAAGTGCCATCTAACCTACAACAAAATTGCATATCTAGGCAACCACATAGGAAAGGGAAAAATCAAGCCACAAAAGAATCAGATAGAAGCCATTCTACAAATACCTATCCTGTCCACAAAACGGGAAGTGCGCTCCTTCCTTGGGCTAGTAGGGTACTATAGAAGATTTATACCTCATTACTCTACCTTAGCTGCCCCATCGATTGATCTATTGAGGAAGGGACAGCCGGCGAAGATAACCTCCTTGACACCGACCCAGCTGCATAGCTATAATACATTAAAAAAAAGTCTCACTACCGAACCTGTATTATGTTGCCCGGACTTCAGTAACCCATTCCATCTCCAAACTGACGCTTCGGATGTAGGTATAGGAGCCGTACTTCGTACATTTCCAGAAAGACAGGTCTAATAATAAACACCCCATTTTGTTCATTAGTCGAAAGCTCTACCCCGTGAGCAACGCTATCCTATAACTGAGAGGGAGTGCTTAGCCATAAAATGGGCCATTGAAAATCTACAATATTACCTTCTAGGACACCCATTCACTTTATATACCGACCATGCTCCCCTTACTTGGTTGTCCCGACATAAAAACACTAATTCCCGCATACTGCGCTGGTTTATGGAACTACAACCCTTTTCTTTTCAGGTGCAACATATCCCAGGAAATCAACAATTCACTGCAGATTACCTATCACGATACCTCATGTGCTTGGAACTCCAAAAGTCCCTCTCTAGGGGAGGGATGTGTAACCGGGTTGCTCTTCACCCAGCTATTCGCGGCCCAGATCGATTGGACGAGGGTGCCCCGGGGGCACAGCCCAGCACAACCCGGAGCCGGAAGACTCAGGAAACACGGAAGTCTGGGTTTCCAACATAAAGGAAGGACGACCAAGACGCACAGGAGGGAATGGGGAGACGGAGGACCAGACCGGAGGAGGAACGCCTTGGCAGACACGACCGGAGGCAGCAATCGAGGAGACCGAGGAGGACGAACACCTGACGACGCGGCTCGCGGAGGCCCGTAGAAGTTCCAACTCCCGCCACGTCCCTGGGGGGCGTGTCTAAGGCAGGTATGTTCTTGCCTGCACAACCACTACTGGGCATCCTCGGGAGGGAGGAGGGAGCGGGAGGTAGAAAAGGGCAAGACGGCGATGTCCACAAAACTACCGACTTAGAGTAGGAAGGTGGGGGGCGAGAGCATAAAATCCTGCTGTGAGCATTTTTTTTTTTTTTCGCTTTGTTTATATTCTGTGTTGTTTTGGTGTAGTGGCGGCCTGACTTATCTTTAGGGATCTGTCTTAAGACCAGATTGTTTGATTTTTTTTCCTTTCTTTTCCTCTGTCCTGATTTGTACTCTCCCTAACCCACAATACTAAGCCACCAGGAGGACTGTGAAGCCAACAGTCCTCCTATCGCTACCTGACTATTGTTTATTTTTCTTTGTTTTGCTATTTATTTTGTTTAGATATTGGTGAACATGGCGAGCAGGACACCATTGGGTCATAGCTTGTACCGGATTAGTGGTCACCCCAACATCCCTCTCACCTCACCGCACCTCCCCCTTTCTGATTATATACCAACAGCCCCAAAATATTGGACTTACCTTTTCTTTTCTCTTTTCCGCTCTCCTCCTTGTCCAATACCGACCCCGTTGGATCTACACCTCTTCGGAGACAACGGAGACCCCAGCCTCAGGAAGACCCCCCCTGAAAGAAAGAGAAAAGTGGACGACAAATCAAAGAAAGATTGAGAGTTGAACGGATTAGACCCCATAAAGGAGAAATAGATAAGAAAAATAAATGTTTCAACTAAAAACCTTCATATCTCGACTGGTCTGAACTCATAACGCTACGACCACCCTTCGTACAGCTGGGTTCTGCCTACCCTGGCCATATGTGCTGGATGGGGGGGAAGGGAAGAGGTCAATGGTGGATAGGAAAAGTTTTTTAGGGACATTGGGGAGGGAGGAGGGAGAAGGAATGGGAGTGGAGGATGAGGGAGTGGTTGTTGGAGGTGTCTGTCTGCTGCTTTTGGGTGCAGGTGCATGGACTGTATGCTGTTGTGAGGTGGGTGGCTGTTGGGTGTCTGAGTGCTTGCGTTTGTGTATTTTAGGTGGGGGGACAGACACAGTGGGAGAGGACACAGGGGACGTGTGCATGGCTGTGTTGGAGGTGTCTGCCAGTGAGGTGTGTGTTCTGCTTGGTATGGTGATGCTGGTAGTGGATGATGATGTAGTGCATGCAGGTGTGAGTATGGACGGAACTGGGTGGGAGGTAGAGGAGGAGGAGGAGGGGGAGACAGTGGAATTATTGGATGTTGGTATGTCTGCATCTGGATAGTGTTTATGTGAGTGCCTGTGGGATGATGTGTGGTGTTTGTGTTTGCCAGTGCCACTCTTGTGTGTTGTCCAGTGTGCATGCTTGTCTGGCTGTGTGCTTGGGATGAGTTTGGGTTGAGGAGCATGGGACTAGGCAGTGGAAGCTGGAAGGGGGAGGGTAGAAATATGGACAATGACGGCCATCAGAGAGGAGGCCAGAGCCTGGATCGATCTCTGTTGGGCCGACAATCCAGTGTGAATGCCCACTAGGAATGCATTAGATTGTTGCATCTGGGCTGCCAGCCCCTGGATGGCATTCACAATGGTTGACTGCCCTACAGAGATGGATCAATAGCCTCCTCACTCAGGGCAGCAGTGCTAAATGGGGCAGGGCCTGAGGTGCCTGGGGCAAAGGAGATGCCCACCATCCTGGGTGAGTGGGCACGGGCAACTTGATGAGGGGCTGCTGGGAGGGCAGTGCTGGTGTGGGAGTGGCAGCTGTACCTGTAGCTTGGGTGGTCACAGAAGTGTCCACCACCACCAGGGAGCTTCCATCGGAGGAGGCATCTGTGTTAGAACTTTCCACTTCAGTCTCCACCGTGGTGCTCCCCTCGCCCTCTGTCCCACTGGTACCTTCAGCATCCGTGGACTCTGCCTCTTGGGTCCTGTGGGATGAAACTTCCTCTGTTGTCGGTGCCTCTGCTCCTCCACCAGATGATGCTAAGGGGGGAGAGACAAAGGATACACTTAGTCAATGGCTACACCAACACCACCGTTGGCGTTCACAGCACACTCACACACAGGGAACAGGCCTATGCAATATGCCAGAGCACTTCCAGAGAAATACTTAGCGGCCAAGGCATGGGGAGAGACACGCACTGCCAAATGCAGCACACCTGGGATCCACGCAGCCCTGACCAGTAGTGAATGCCTACGAGATGGGTAGCAAGAATTTCCCTCCTGAACCCTAGCCACCAGGGGACTTACACTGCAATGTCAGGCCTGGCCTAGGGGCACCCACTGACCCACATCCTCCACCCGGATGCCACCCTACCATGCGTAAGTTGTAATGATGGGCACGGTACTCACTCCCTTGTGGCTGCTGTGTTGCCCTCAAGTGCCCATCCAGCTCTGGATAGGCCACCACCAGATTGTAGGCCATCAGGGGGGTCAGGGTTCGACGAACACACTTTCCTCATTTGGAGGCCATCCCCAGCTGGGCCTTCGCCATCTTCTGTGCCCAGCATCTCAGGTCCTCCCACCGTTTGCAACAGTGGGTGCTCCGCCTGCCATAGACCCCAGGGTCTGCACCTCCTTGGCGATGGCACGCCATATGCCCTTCTTTTGATGGAGCTGACCTGCAGAGTCAATAGACAAAGGAAAATAGATTTAACAAGTACTGCTTGTTACACATATGACCCACCATACATCTTTTATCACCATTTACACGCACACAGCCCAGCACACAACCTTTATGTCACCAAGAGAACGTCCACCCACCCCCCTTACACAAGTCCTTCACACACACACACACAACTCCATGCATTCCTGCCACATGCATCGTGCCCACAGTGTACTCACCTGTTGGTCTGGAGGCCCATAAAGCAGTCCGTACTGGGGTAGGACCCCATCCACTAGTCTCTTCAACTCCTCCGATGTGAAGGCTGGGGCCCTTTCCACGGTCACCTTGTCCATGGTAAGTTCCAGACACAGGTCACAGCAGCACATGCAGTGTAGGTCCTCTCCTCTGGAAGGTCAGGTAGCAAGTGAGGAATCAGGTAGAAAATGACGGTCACGTCCGCAGCGGTGCATACCGTCACTGCTGGTGTAGATCATCATTGGCCACTGTAACCCATAGGGCCCAATTATATCCAATGAGGAGTTGCATGGCGGTTCCCAACTGCCTCCCGCAACGGCGCACAACGTCAGTGGAATTACTTCACTTCCACCTGTCCCTCCACACAGGACAGGCAGACACCATTTCAGGGGGGGCAGGCCCTTGAAAAGTTCTGCGTCACAAGAGATATTAGGACACACTGGACATATCACACGGACCCATTACAAGTTAACAGGATGCAAAGTTCCGTTGCAGCTCCATTGTTCAGTTTGTGACTGGCTCATCACTCTTACGTCCCTTAGATTCCTACTGCTGCGTATGAATAGGAGATGGAGACATACCCCGTGTACAGACCCCTGGTGGACTTGGCAACACTTTTGGACAGGCACATTATCCTCACCTATAGACTGGACAGGGCCACAATCACAGAGCTGTGTGCCCAATTGGAGCCTGACCTGATATCTGGTATCCGTCACCCCACTGAGATCCCCCCTCTTGTGTAAGTGCTATCAGTTCTCCATTTCCTGGCAACTGGTTCTTTCCAAGTGACTGTGGGCTTGGCAGCATGAATGTCACAGCTAATGTTCTCAATTGTGCTGACAAGAGTAGTGTCTGCCCTGATTAAACATGTGTTATGTTATGTTATGTTATGTTATGTTATGTTATGTTATGCGATTTATAGAGCGCATGGCTACCCTAAGGCTTCCCAGCGCTAACGGACCAAACCTAGGCTAGACATAGAGGGGGAGTCTGGGGGGGAGGGAATTCCACAGCTTGGCTCTCAAATAGGCCATCGTGGAGCCACCCCATCTAACTTTTTTTAATTTGGGTAGGGAGGCCAAAGCTGTTGAAGATGATCTGAGAACTCTATTCGGCTTATAGAAGGAAGTGAGGGTTCTTAGAAGCGGAGGACCACTGTTGTGAAGGGACCTATGAATACAACACAAAGCTTTGAATTTAATCCGCTGTTCTACCGGCAACCAATGTAGTGAAACTAATGCTGATTTCACAGAGGTGCGTCTAGGAATGTCTAAAAGAAGGCGGGCCGCTGTATTTTGTACCCGCTGCAGCTTCTTTTTCACATATAAGGGAGAACCAAGAAATATACCATTGCCATAATCAAGTCTCGAGAGAAAAATAGCTTGAATGATAAGCCTTTTTGCCAGAGATGGAAGAATTGTAAAAACCTTCCTCAGAAGTCTCAGTATGCCAAAGCAAGTGGCCGATATATGCTTGACATGCTGATCCAGTGTTAGCCCATGATCCAGACATATCCCTAGGCTCTTAATGTATTTCTTAGGAGGTGGAAAGTCAGCTAGAGCGCTTGGAATCGTGAGTGCCTTTCCTGGGCCTGGGTCATACCCCAAGATCATAAGCTCTGTTTTGTCACTATTAAGTTGCAGTCTACTGTCCGCCATCCATCCTGTAATGGCCTGTAAGCAAGAGGACAGTGAGGAGCCATCCAAGTTAGCATTATCTGAAAAGGATACCACCAATTGGGTGTCATCTGCGTAAGACACCATGGATAGACCAAAGGATTCCACTAAGTCAGCTAGAGGTGCCATATATATATATTAAAAAGCGTGGGGCTAAGCGACGAACCCTGAGGCACACCACAACTGGAATACAGTTTGTCAGAGAAATAAGATCGATCAAGGACCTGAAATGATCTGCCCTCTAAAAAGGAAGTCAGCCATGCAAGAGCGAGCCCCTCTATTCCCATGTTCCTCATCCTTGTACTCAAAACTTGATGATCTACGGTATTGAAGGCCGCACTCAGATCTTAAACTATAACTGCTGTTGTATGGCCATGATCCATGGCCTTCCTGGCCTCTTCCAAAACTGCAATCAATGCTGTTTCTGTACTGTGCCGGGTTCTAAAACCCGTTTGTGTAGAATGGAAACAGTTATGTATTTCCAGAAAGGTAGAGAGTTGAGTGTTAATATGTTTATTTAAAATTTTGGCTGGTGTCGGTAATAGAGATATAGGTTTAGTAATGGTTTGACTATGGCATGCTTCCACTAATCCGGAACTGAGCCCCTAGATATTGAAGCATTCAAAATATCCGTAAGAGCTGGGCCAATCACTGTCCATCCCAGAGCAATTAAATGCGGGGGGCTGGGTCTAGGGGGGAACCTGACTTAAGTGACTTGAGCAACAAGCCAACTTGCTCCTGAGGAAGGGAAGTAAACTGGGAAATAGTAGCATTCCCTTCCTTGTGCCAATATTCTGCTCTTCTGATATGGGCGTACTCTTAGGGAAGTTTGAATAAATATTCAGGATTTTATGTTGAAAAAAACTGGCTAGCTGATTACTGTGATCTGCCGAAGCCTCAATAGGGTTCTCTTCCACTGGTGCTTGGAGAATTTCTTTTAACACCTGAAACACCTCTTTGGGGGAGCTAGAAGCTTCTCCGATTCTATCAGCATAGTAGGAGCTCTGTGCTAGTTTTATCTCCGTATGATACGCTCTGATGTGCAGCTACATTATTTTCCCCCAGGTTGAAGATTTGGCAACACTGAAGGCCGAGTTCTATGCAATGGGACATACCACCAACATAATTGGGGAGGTTGATAGAACACCTATAGCATTTGTTCCCCCCCCCGCCGGAATGAACAGGTATTCAGTAATCGCAAGAGTTTCCACTCTATGAATGTACAGATGGTGTGCCTTTCGGACCAGTACATCTCCCATGTCAATGCTAAGTATCCAGGGTTGGTACATGATGCCTTTGTCCTGAGGAATAGCAGTAACCCAAATGTGATGGCCCAACTACAGAGGCACAGGGTGTGGCTAATAGTTGAACCCTGGTTCCCACCCAGTAGATGTTGGTGTATGAGTATGGTGTGGGCCACATGGGATAGTGTGTGGCAAGATGTTGTCCCTCAATATTTGCAGGTGACTCTGGTTACCCCAACCTATCATGGTTGCTGACCACTGTGAGGAATGCCAGGACAAAGATAGAAGAACATTATAATGAGGCCCATGGGTGAACCAGAAGGATAACTGAAAGGACCTTTGGCCTCCTGAAGGCAAGGTTCAGGTGCCTCCATGTGACAGGTGGATCCCTGTGCTACTCACCCAAGAAGGTCTGCCAGATAGTAGTGGCATGCTGCATGTTGCATAACCTGTCTATCTGACGCCATGTCCCATTCCTGCAGGAGGAGGAGGTTGGAGATGCCCATGTGCCAGCAGTGGACCCTGTGGACAGTGAGGATGAGGAGGGAGAGGATGAGGATGAGGACAACAGAACATCTGTCATCAGACAATACTTCCAATGGCACATGTAGGACAGTGTTACTTCACATTTCAAAGACATTTGTTTGATTGTCTGTGTCACTGGCATGCTGATATTTCCCACTTCTATGCCTACTTACTGTTCCCTCCATTTTGCAGATGTTGGTGATCTCACATATACTCCTGGTGTGATCACTGCAGCCAGCTACAGGTCATTAATCTGTGATCATTTTCTCTACAGTTGAATTACCTGTTTCAATGAATACATAATTGAGATACATGACATACTCCAAATCCATTCTTTTCGAAGGGTGTTTATTGAAGTGCTAAGAAAAAGAGGGGCAAGTGCAGTGGGATGGGGTGATGATGGAGGAAAGTCCAGGGTATTGTTCCAGTTTATTTGTAGCACAGGTGCATTTTCCAAGGTGACATAGGAAGGGGAGCAATGGCAGTTCAAGGTGGACAGGGTGACAGATTGGGACACAAGGATGACAACCAGGAGAGTCTAATTTCCTGACGGGGGTCTTGGCAATTGTCTCTGGCTTCTGTCTGGATCACAGGGAACGTTTGCAGGGTGGTTCACCTTCTGCAGGGGAGGGTTTCTGGAGACCTGTGAGTTCTGTGGCGGGGCCTCCTGTCTACTAGCAGTAGCGGAGGTGGAAGGCTGTTCAGATGTATGGCTAGTGGCAGGGGCCCGCTGTTTGTGACTGCCTCCCTCATAATAATGGCCATGTCTTCCAGCACCCCTGCAATGGAGACCATGGTGTTGTTGATGGCCTGCAAGTCCTCCCTAATCCCCTGGTCCTGTCCCTCCTGCACATTGTCCAGGATCTGGCCCATCGTGTCCTGGAAATGTTGATAGGCTCCCAGGATCTCTGCAAGTACCTCCTGGAGAGTTGGTTCCCTGGGTCTGTCCTCTCCCTGGTGCACAGCAGTCCTCCCAGTTTCCCTGTTGGCCTGTGCCTCTGTCCCTGAATCGTGTGCCCACTTCCACTGACCCCAGGTCCCTGATTGTCTTGGGTATGAGGTTTGGCCTGGGCTCCCTTTGGAGGTGGACACACTGCTGATTGACGTGTCCTGGGTACAGAGGTGTTGGTATGCTGGGTGAGTGCTGTGGTGGTGTTTCCTGATGGAGGAGGCTCTGTGGTGGTGTGTGCCTGGGCCTGGGTAACCGGCTTTCCAGAGGTCCCTGATGGGCCAAGTAGGTCATCCAGATCCTAAAAACCAGTGGTGCTGTCATCACTGTGGGCCTCTTCAGTTGGGGGACTGGAAAGTGCTGGCACCTCCTCTCTGCTGACATTGGCTGGGGTACCTGTGGGGATGTACATGATGTGTTATAGTTTCTGTGTCTGACATATTGTGCATCTGTGGCCTGCCCTCCTTTGTTGTATTTGCCCTGGCAGCTTTCACTTGCATATGTTAGTGTATGGTAGGATGGTTAATTACCTATAGTGTGCATGCTTTAGTGATGCACGTCCATGCAGGGCTGTGAGTGGTGTCCATGCATTGGTAGAGCATGCAGGGCTTGGCATTGGGATGAGTGAGATGTGATGGTAGAGAGTGGGATGGAGTGGAGTGGATTGATTGGAGTGAGGGTGGGGGTATGTGATGGCATGCAGGTAGGGGGGTTGAAGTATTAGAGATTTGACTTACCAGAGTCCAGTCCACCTCCTGCTCCGGCCAGGCCCTCAGGATGCATGATTTCCAAGTCTTGCTCCTCCCATACTGTTAGTTGTGGGGGAGGAGGTGGGGGTCCACCGCCAGTCCTCTGTACAGCGAGCTGGTGTCTTGCTGCAATGGAACATACCTTCCCCCGTAGGTCGTTCCTCCTCTTCCTGATGTCATCCCTAGTTCTTGGGTGCTGTCCCACGGCATTGACCCTGTCCACGATTCTTTGGCATAGCTCCATCTTCCTGGCTATCGATATCTGCTGCACCTGTGCTCCAAATAACTGTGGCTCTACCCTGATAATTTCCTCCACCATGACCCTTAGCTTCTCCTCTGTGAAATGGGGGTGTCTTTGTGGTGCCATCGGTGTTGTGTGAGGTGTGTAGGTGGGGGTGTGTTGGGTAATGTGTTTGGGTGTGTGATGTGGGGTACGCGAGTGGTATATAGGTGTGAATAGTGTGTGTGGCTCTAGTTGTGTCTGTGGTCTTGATGTCTCTCTGGTGGCAGTGCTTTGTATTCGTAAAGGGTTGTGGGTACTGTGGGTGTGTGTTTTATAGTGAAGTGGGTGTGTGGGCGTGGTATGTGTATGGGTGTCAGGTGTGTGTTGTTTGAATTGTCCAATGTGGTGTTGTTTTGTTTGCGTGTGTCCATTTTGAGTGCGGCAGTCTGTACCTCCAGTGGTTTATCACCGTTGAATGACCACCGTGGTGATTCGTGCGTCATAACGTGATGGGCTTAGTTCTGTTGGCGTAACTGTGTTGGTTTTCATACCATCAGTCACTGACCTTTGGTGTTGCAGATTTGTGTATGTGGCTGAATAATGACAGATTGGTGTGTGTGTGTGTCATAATATGGTGAACGGTAAGTTGGCGGCAGTCAGCGTGGCGGTAAGTGGGAATTACCTCCATGTCATATTGAGGGCCATAATCATTAACGCATGAAGACAGCGATGCACATGGTTCAGACTTAGAAGTAGAAATTACATTTTGGTAACAGGTAAGTGAATTAAGTAGATTTGAATAAGCAACATTTGAAGGGGATGGAAGGTGGCAAAAGCCCAAATCATTGTGTGGAGTATCATTTCTAAGTACAGCAACACAATCTCTACTTAGAAGCCCAAGAACTGGTTCTCAGGAAGCAGTGCCATTCAATTTTTGGAACCAGCAATGTCTGATGTTCCTAGGCTTCTTATACGTCTGAGATGCTCAGAGCTTCAGAGAGAGATCAACACTATAACTTTGGGGAAAGAGCATGTATGAATAACAAATCATACAAATGTGATACCAAAAAGGCAAAACAAAAGCAGCAGCCTACATTACCTAATTGGTTTTAGTTCTATTGATTATTATCACATTTAAATAAGATGTACAATGCTGCACATAATGAGTTTAGCCAAGAATGAGTATCTATAGCGAGCTATCAGACATTTTCAGTAATGGAAGTACTTAGGTTAGAAATATGAGGTGCTTCTTATATTCACTTCCTTATTTTAAGTTTTATGCATTAGAAACAATGTGTAGCAACAAGTGAGGAACTAGCTTTTTGAAGAGGTATTAAACTCACAAGCAACAGCAAGTCAACAGGGATAATATGTCTTACCTGTGTTTTTTTTTTTTTTTCATACTTCACCCATCAGTTGTACAGCACTGGTGAGAGATTGATCACTCAGTTCCACTGTCGGAAGTCATCTATGACACCTTCAATCGTCCCAATAATGCTTAACAAATACAGGGTATAAAAAACATCTGAACTCCCTACATTAAGAAAACAGATATAGAACAATGGGCTCCATCTTTTCAATCTATTTATATAGACCAAGTCAATATGGCTACACTCCCCTGAGTTTGTAAATCTAACTGAGAGGATGACCATAATTTTTGCAGTCACATTATTTGAGGTCCATTTTAACAATGCCAACACTCTCACTATTATGAGGTATTTTAAACCTTTGAGAGTATGTCTCTAATGACATGTCCCAATTCCTTTTTCAGACAAAAGCACGCGAAACAATAACCAGTATCAAGATATATACAGAGTTATATGTACTGCAAAGTTGCAGTCAAGGATTAGAAAATGTTTTTTTTATTGATTTTAAAAGTTAAAAGCATTAAACATATCAACAAAATAAAAATCAAAGCAAACACAGCAGCTGTTGTAGATCAATCATGACCCGTCGTCCTCACTCTCCCACCTTTGTATACATAGATTACTGGCATATCACTATGGCTTCGCGCCTTCAGAATCTCTACAGTACAACCCACAAACTTACAATAATTCGGGCTGTGCCTCCACAATTCCTGTTCAACCATCACTCACCACAATCTGTCTTCCACCTGGACAGGTGCCTATACCTCCTCCTCCTAGGTCTCCCATGTCTTCTCATATTTTGCATCCCCAACTCTCCTATACCATGTTTGTCTCTTCTCCCTCACAATTCCATTCCTTCCTTCAACTCCAGAAGCCCTGGGCAGTAAGGGATTCCCCTCTGTCTGGCAGTAGCTCTCTTCACTACTACATAGACCTGGTTGATCAGTAACTTATTATAAGAAGTAGTCTCAGAGTCGGTCCAGACCCCCAGTAGCACCCTCGATGCAGACAGTGGGAAGAATACCCCCGCACCTTCTGCCAAGGACATTGTCACCCCCTCCCAGAAAGGCCAACATTTTGGGCACCCCAAAGTATGTGGAAGAAGGTACTCTGCTGTCCACACTTTAGAGGCACAGATCATCCAAAACCCTACCAATCTTGTGTAGCAGTACTAGGGTGTACTATGTTCTGTGCATGATTTGAATTAGATGAGATAGAAATTGGCCGGAATGGCCACTTCCCTTGGGAGTTATAGGGCATCATCCAAGTTCTCATCCTCTAGCTCACCATCCTGCCATTGTGCCCTCAATCATGTTATCTCCCCCTGTGTGTTTCTCATCAATGTAGCATATGTAAGGAGGTGGCTTTGACAGCCATGTAGCCATCTAACAATTGTTGTTCTAGTGGGGAGTCTTACTTTGTTTCTTCATCCCTAGGGATCCTAGCCTGCAGGGCTTGTCATAATTGCAGGTTTTTAAATATCTGGGTGGTGGCCATATCATATTCAACCTGTAAGTGTGTAAACAGAACCATTCTGTTGGCATCCCACACATCCTCCAAGACTGAGAGGCCAACCTAGTCCCATTTTTGAAAACCTGGTAAGTCCGGTTTGCGGCGTGCCCAACCACAAAGGGGTTTGTGGTATCACATGCATTTCCCACCCCAATTTTCTAGTCAGTTTGCACCAGTTGGATATGGCTTTTGCTGAGGCCAGCAAGGGGATTTGGTGCTATGTCCCCCCATATAGCACATGAAGGTAACCCCCTGTCCCAGTACCTTCCAGTCCATCCAAAATGAATGGTCTTTCAACAGGGCATGTTGCCTCATAGTATTTCTAAATGTTCAGGAGTGCTATGCCCCCTTCAGACACTGATCTATGCAGTGTGGGAAGCCCTATTTTTGCCAAGCCACCCAACAAGAGAAACAGCTGCAGCAATGTATTTGTGGCCTGGAAGAATGTGAAAGGGATTGCAAAAGGGCTGTTTTGCAAGTTGTAGGTAGCACAATCATCTTAAATAAAGCTGACCCCCCCCATAGATGATAGTGGTAGGACCTTCTAGTGCTTTGTGTCAGCCTCTAATTGCCGCAGAAAGGGGCCTATATTATTCATGCAATGTGTACAGTCCTCTTTGGAGACCCAGATATTTGAAGTGCTGAGTTTCCACTTTCAGCGGAAGGGGTAATGTACCCTTGCCAACCACTTCCATATTGGGATTTATCGTAGTTAATGCTCAACCCCGAGTAATTGCTGTACATAATGAACATTTCCCACAGGTTCTTTAATGAGACCTCAAAGTCTAGTATATAAGTAGGATATTGTCTGAATAAAGCAAGATTCGTTCCTTCCATGATTCGCTTCAGCACCAGCCCCACACCTTGGCGTCCACCATGATCCTCTCAGCGAGTGCCTCTATGACTAAGGAAACACAGCATCAGTGAAAGGGGGACAGCTCTATTGCATACCCTTCTGGAATGGGAAATTCATGGGAGGAAATTCTATTCACCTTAATTCAGGCCCTGGGTTGATTATATAGAAGGCAGATACATTTCAAATATCAGGGCCCAAAACCTATTTTCTCCATAATGGCAAACAAGAAGTGCCATTGTATGGAGTCAGAAGCCTTATACACTTCTAGGATGTGATGGCTGGGGCACACTGAATCTGATATACCACAGTATAAGCATTGGAAATTCAGTTTGGTCGTCCTGTGTGGTATAAACCTATTCTGGTCCGGGTGGATCAAGTCCGATATAACACCCTGCATTCTGTTCGCTAAGGCCTTGGCCAGTACTTTTGTATCAGAGTTAAGGAGAGAGATGAGCCTATACGAGCCTCAGCCGTCTCAGGGCTTGCCTGCCTTCAGGACCAGAACAATAGTAGCAGTGCTGAGATCTCTTTGCAGCCCTCCCTCCTATATGTTGGTGTGTACATCTTGGGTAAGGGACCTGCTACTCTACCCACCATCTTTTTTAAAAATTCAGCCAAAAGTTGATTGGGTCCTGGGGTCCTCCGAGTGTGGACCTGCATGATTGCCAGGACTATTTCATTTTGTGTGAAGGTGGCTTCTAATACTAGAGCAACTGTGCTCTCTAATCACTTGCAGGAACAATCCATTACAAATTTCCCCAGTTCCGACTCCGGAACTATCAACTGACTATCATAGAAATTCTGCATTTATTTGGCAATTGTGTCTGCTATGTCCTCACTGCCCGTGACTGTTGAGCCATTTGGTGCATTAATTCCTCCAATGTGATCGTTCTTTCTCAGCCATGCCAGATGTTTCCCCACTTTATCCCCCGGTTCATAAAAAAACGTTTCTGCATAAGAATATGATCCTGTTTGACCTCTTTTGGGACCAAGGAGTAAAATTATTCAGTTTTAGGTAAAAATACTCAGCCTTATAGAGGTGGACAGCTTTAAATAGTATTTTGCCTCCAGGTCTGTAAGTTTCTGTTCTAGTTCTAGATGGTGTCAGGTGTGCTTCCTTTTTTCCCCTACCTCATCTGTAAAGATGACCCCCCTAGAGAGTGACTTTGTAAGCATCCCATTGGATCAGCGCATCTGTTGCTGTCCTTGTTTTTCTTTAAAACTTTATAACAGTGCTCCATTGCCTTATCCAGGTTGTTGGAAATGGGGTCACTAGTTGGGAGAGGTAGATAATCCTAGTAAGGGTAAGTTACACACAATCCAAATTATCCTATGCCCACCCTCCGGTAGCTTGGCACTGAACAGTAACACAGTGAAAACACCACAACAATACACAAGACATGAGTAGAAAAATAGATAGTTTTTATCTGGTTAAATAAAATAAGGTCACAATTGATAAAGATTCACTAAGCCCAAGTTGAATTCTCACTTTTGCAAGTTTAAGAAGAGTCTTAAATCTTAGAAATCAACAGTTGTCTTTTGATTACACAAAGTACCTGGTTTGTGTAAAAAATAACACACAGGGAGACTGCAGAGGAGGAAGTACGTGGAAAAGTAAGGTGTGCATCGGATTTTCCGGTGAGGCACAGGCGTTGTGCGATTTCTTTACACGCTGCAGGGGACTTGCGTCATTTTTCGGTAAGCAGTCACAGTTCCTCACTGCAATGCAGGGATCTTTTTGACACCCAGGGACGATGCAGGGAAATCCTTGGCGCACTGGAAGAAGTCACAGGCGTTGCGTCAATCTGGGACTGTGATGTATCACATTTTCTGTCACACGGCATGTGCTGCATCAATTTTCTACTCGGGGAATCAGCTGAGTCATTCCAGTTCAGCTGTGCAGCAATTTCTGTCGCAATACAGGCTGTGCTTCGTTTCAGGCAAACTGTGCATCAATTTTTGGCACACAAGGAGTTTCCTGAAGAGGTGAAGGCCCTCATCATAAGATGAGCGGTAAAAACCGCCTACCTCCATGACGACGGCCGCAAAAAGACCTTCGCCGCGGCTACCAGCTGTCTGCCAAATTATGACCGCAGCCAGGTGGAAATCTGGCTGTAGCCATCCTGGCGGTAAGGTGACGCTGCTACCACGAGCAGTACCACACTAGTAGACCGCCGCCCACAGTATTATGACAAATAACACGGCCTGGCAGTGTACTGCTGGCGGGTGCTACTGGTGGTAGCAGTTCCCAGTCCATTCTCCTGCCGGAGGACCCCCTGGGTCCAGGTAAGTCGGGTCTCCAACAGGGGAAGGGGGTGGGGTTTTGTGTGTGAGTGCATGTGTGTGCGTGAATGCGTGTGTGTGTCGAGTGTTGATTGCATGTGTGCATGTATGGAAGTGTGAGTGCGTGTATGTTTGAAATCATAATGCGTGTCTTTGTGTATGTTTGGAAGTGTGTGCAGATGTGTGTATGATTGGATGTATGCATGCATGTATGTATGTGTGAATGAGTGTGTGTCTGTGTGTGTTTGTGTTGTGAAGGGGGCGTGGCTGTAGGGGGTCTTTTGGGAGGTAGGGGGGTCAATGGAAAGGTATGGGGGGCACCTATCAGTGACAGGTAACAAATTCCCTGTCACTGATAGGGTGTACCACCATGGTTTTCGTGGCGTTATGAACGCCATGAAAGCCATGGCAGTAGGGGGGGTTCATAATCCCATAGGCAGCACAATGGCGGCCGCCGGGCTGGAGATGGATATCTCCAGCCTGGCAGCTGTTACCACCATGGCGATCGGAGTGGTACATTGGCGGGTTGGCTTCAGCCACCCATCCAATGTCATAATGTGGTGGTAAGTACAGCCAGCCTGTTGGCACTACTACCGCCACATTATCACCGAAGGCCGGGGTCATTATGACACCCAAAGTCTTTTTGGCCCTGGGACTTCAGAAAACAGGAGGCAAGCTCAATCCAAGTTTTAGCAAAGTCAGAGGTCAGCAGGGCCGCAGGGCAACAGCAGGGCAGCAGTCCTTCTCAGCAAAGCAGTCCAGTTGAGACCTTTGGGCAGCTAGACACTTCCTCTGAATAGGATGCAGGTTAGGTTCAGAAGTGTCTGAGTTGGTGGGGTCAGAGACCCAGTTTATATACCCAAAAATGCCTTCATCAGGTGACTTTAAAGAGTGGTTGTGAAGTGCACAAGTTCCCCTTTCAGTACAGGTCCGTCTGCCATGGTCCCAGTAGGGAGTTTGGCAGTCCATTGTGTGAGGGAAGGACACTAGCCTTGAAATGTAAGTGCTAGGCCCTCCATCCTTCCAGCCCAGGAAGACCCATCAGTATGCAGATGAGTGCAGGTGTGACTAAGTGTCCTGTGTTTGTGGTTGTCTGGGTGACATGCACAAGGGAGCTGTCAACCAGCCACGCACAGATGCTGATTGGAGACAGGCTGTAAAGCACAGATGGATTTTAAGTGCAGAGAAATGCTCACTTTCTAAAAGTGGCATTTCTAAAATATTATTATAAAATCCAACCTCATCAACAAGAAGGATTTTCTATTAGTATTCTGGCCATTCTAAATATGACCTGGTTACCCCTTTATGATCAGAATCTACCACTCTAGCAGTATATGATGGCAGTCCTAATGCTAACATATGAAAGAAACAGGCCTCACAGTACTGGAAAACAAATTTAAGAGTTTTCCACTACCAGGACATATAAAACACACATGTACATTTTGTGCCTTTTACCTACATATCACTCTGCCCTACAGGTTACCTAGGGCCTACCTTAGGTGTGACATATGTAGAAAAAGGGGAGTTCAAGGCTTGGCAAGTACTTTTAAATCCCAAGGCACAGTGGCAGTGAAACTGCACACACAGGTCTAGGAATGGCAGGCCTGAGACATGGTTAAGGGGCTACTTATACGGGCAGCATAACCAGTGCTGCATGCCCACTAGTAGCATTCAATTTACAGGCCCTGGGCACATGTAGTGCACGTTACTAGGGACTTATAAGTGAATCAAATAGGCCAACTGGGAATGAACCAATGTTACTATATTTAAGGGAGGGAGCATATGCACTTTAGCACTTGTTAGCAACAGTAAAGTGCACAGAGTCCTAAAACCAGCAGAAAAGTAATGGGAGGCAGTCAAAAAGTTTGAGGATGACCACCCTATGGCTGTCAGGTCTAACACAGGTGTTCCACTACCTTCTCATTTAGCAGGTGCTATGATGCCATTCTCTATTCTGTTCTGCCTCTTGGTTTTATCGTCTCCAGTGTAATGCTCTGTGAATGGTCTGAAATTCAATATCGTTGAACCTGTGAAGGGTCGGGATTGGTGTCAGAAAATAATCTAAGGAGGTATGGGTATTATATGATGGATGAGTAAAAATATCCTCTATTCGTCCCATTCAGTGATCTCCAAACTCCCCCAGCCCCATATCCTTTTCGGAGTTGCCCAATTTCCCTTTATGGGAGATGCGGGTCTGAGTGGGAGTGGACCTATCCAGGTGTGGTTGCAGTGACTCTCCAAATTATAGTCAATATCTGCAGGAGATCCCAAAGTAAATGGCCCAGGAGCTGCAGGGTTTCAGTTTGTAGTCCCAGAAGAACGTACAAGTTAATTGGCACCACAACCATTGGTTATCTGAGTGAGTCTGTGTCACTTGGAATGGTATGGATTTTTTGATTAGGCTCACTAACACCCTGGATCCCAATGTGTAACCCAAGTGATTGCCACTGTGAATCATCCCCTGCCATGGGCGCCAGTTAGGCCCCTTTAGATGAGTCTCCTGTAGGAACAACACATCTGCAGCATAGCAGGGTATAGCTTTGGCCACTAGATCTGCTTAATCTTAGTGCCAAACCTGTTGATGTTCCATGTGAGCAACCTAAGAGCATGTGTCTGCCTTGTGTGGCCTAACAGTCCCCTGTACATGGGGAAGGTGTCTACTCTGGTGAGGGGGCCACCAACCCCTGGCGCTTATACTCAAGTATTGCCACAAACATATTAACAGTAACCAAAACATAAACCCACCTCCCCTACCTTACCAAGCTGTGGTCTTAAAACTGGCTGCCACCCCAACGCATCCTATGTCTGTTGCCCAACACAATCAGAAATTCAGGATGTTGTCATCAGTGAACCTTGTCCCCACACTTCAGTGTGCTAGTTGTGTGGCCCTCCACCAGCCCATGAGTGATAAATCAATGAACTACCTCAGCCTTAAACACCTCCAGTAGTCATTATAAATTACTTTTATGGCCCTGTACAGCCACCTCCCAGGGCCCCATCCACAGGAGGTCCAGTCATGCAGTCTCCTCCAAGATCATCGAGGGACTTTCAGGGGAAGTCGGAGTTCACCATCATAGTCGTAGACAAGGTTCACCACCAACGATCTCCCATGATCAGTCTCAAGGGCTTCCTACTTGTTGGTAGTCTCCAGAGAAGTTTGGTATTGGAGATCCACCACTACTTCTGCCCTCTCCATTTGCGCTTATTCCTTAGTTGGTGTGGTTAGAGAATGTCACTGTTACGCCCTCTGGCACTTTTTCCATTTCGGCACCTGCCACCATTCACTTTCCTCTGGAAGGTGGTACGCCCTCCTCTCCAACCAGTCTCGCATTGATCCATGACAGGGCACTTTGCCAGGAAAAGGAGAGCGTAGCAGTTATCCAGCTCATAGAGGTGTTGTTTAACTGCTCAAAATGATTCTCGTTTTTGGGCTACCATTGTATAGTCAGGGAAGGTGTTTACCTGTGCACACTCCAAGGGCCATGTCCCCTGGCTGTCTGTAGTATGGTGTCCCTGTCACAAACATTCAACAACCTGGCCACAACAACACATTGTGGGTCCATAAGAGGGGGCAGCCACCCGGGCACACTGTGTGCCTGCTCCACCATAAAGTATTTCCAGGTTTTCCCCTGCAACACCACCAATGCTAGCTACATCTCTAAATAAAGTTCAGCACAGGGCCACTTGAGCCACTTTGGGATCCCTACCAATCAAACATTATTACGTTGGGAGCAGCCCTCGCATCATTCATTTTATCTGCCAGAACAGCTACCTCTCGCTCCAGTGCAGCTAGGCGGGTGCTGTTCTCTGCCACTGTTGGGTGGAACTGGGTCACAGTGCCACTTTCAGCAGCCACTACTCTGTTTGCCATCTTGTTAAGATCACTCCTAAGTAAGTTCACCTCCTGAGAAACTGAGTAAATTTCTTATTCCAGAGCCATCTGGGTCACTCTTATTGCCGCCAAACTGAGTGTTGTGTGTGTAGGCCTGCTCCTGGCTGTCCTCTATCCTCATTGGAGGCTCTCTCTCCTCGATGCTGAGTATATGAGAGGTTGATTAGGAAGACAAATCACCCTGCTCCGGTTGCCTCTGAAGCTTCTGTTCCCCATCGTGAGTGCAGCAATGCAGGGCCTGTACAGCCGAAGAAGAATGACAGCCAACTCTGGACACAGCCAGGTGCTGCCTCACTCCTCTCCATTGTCTCCCTCCTTATGGGTCTGACTCCCTTGTGTCAATGGGCGGGGCCTCATGCTCCAATGCATGGATCCAGCAGTCGGCAGCTGCGGGGGATTAGGATTGCTGAACTTGTGGGCTGCAGCACAGGAGCTGAATCCTCCAGTTGCCTTTGTCCATGTGGCTGCAAGCCACGCCCCCACAATCAAGGATTTTAAACATTTACTACAGTTGTCAAGATCCTTATTTCTAAACCTTTCCGTCCACACCACCACCATTACCCCTAGTATTAATACTGGTGAGATTCCTGACACAATCATTATTTTGGTCACTGTTCCACTACAGAAAGAGACCAACCTAATGGAAATCAGACTTAGCTCTCTTCCAACAGGAATATTCTAGCCTTAACAGTTATTATTATCCTTTTTTTTGCTTGTCATGTCACTCCAGACAAGACCCATTACATGCAAATCAGATTTGGTCCTGTTCCACTTGGATGTGCTAGCTGAACTGTTAGGCCACATCATGTCTCCATGGGAAAATAGGCAACTCCAGAACAGTTACAGCCTTGTTGAGCTTCATCAGTAAGGGACATTTTGTATCATACATCCCGAGAACTACTGAATGAACATCGGGCATTTCCAATTGCATTTAGATTCAATTACTAATAAATATACAAAAGTAGTAGGCGGAATTCTTGAATAATCTAAACATGTAGGGGGGTCATTATGACCCCGGCGGTCAGTGATAATGTGGCGGTAATAGCACCAACAGGCTGGCGGTACCTACCGCCACATTATGACATTGGCTGGTTGGTTGAAGCCAACCTGCCAATGTACCACTCCGACCGCCATGGTGGTAACAGCCGCCATTGTGCCACCTGCGGGATTATGACCCCTCCTACTGCCATGCCTTTCGTGGCATTCATAACACCACGAAAACCATGGCAGTATGCCTTATCAGTGACAGGGAATTTGTTCCCTGTCACTGATAGGTGCCCCCTACCTTTCCATAGACCCGCCACCCCACCCACCTCCCACAACACCCACTCACCCCCATCATCCACGCCCCCTTCACACACAAATACAAGCAGACACACAGTCATTCATACATACATACATGCATGCATACATCCAATCATACACACAGCCGCACACACTTCCAAACATACACGCAGACACGCATTATGATTTCAAACATACACGCACTCACACATGCAATCAGTACTCAACATGCTCCCGCATTCACACACACACATACATGCACTCACCCCCACACACACACACAACACCCACCCCCGTCGAGACCCGACTTACCTGGATCCAGTGGGGTCCTCTGGCAGGAGACGGGACATTGCTACGGCCAGCAGCTCCCGCCAGCAGCACAGCACCAGGCTGTATTATTTGTCATAATACAGCTGGAGGTGGTCTACTGTTGTGGCCCTTCTGGTGGTAGCAGCGCCACCTTACCGCCATCCGCCAGGATGGCCACAGACAGATTTCTGCCCTTCATGTGGCAGACAGCTGGTAGCCGCGACGACGGTCTTTTGGTGGCCGTCGCCGTGGCGGTAGGCAGTTTTCACCGCCGATCTTAGAATGAGGGCCATAGTATTTACTTTGAATCTACATTCCAGTCCACCATTTTATTTTGCTCCCTGGGTTACAATATACACGATGCAACCTTATGCAAGATCCTGCTCAATAGGAACATTCCACTCCAAAGTGTCAGGCTATGTCCCCTCTGAAACGGAGGAAAAGGAACCCAGACTCATATTGGCCTTATTGGGCCTCATCAGTGATGTGCAGTTTGGGTCCTACAGCACAGTGAGAACAGGCACACCTGTCTCACTAAGAAATAGAAAAGAGTGATACTTGCGATTCACATATAAACTCATACTTTGCAAATTAATTTGGGCAGCAGTCCAGTCCATTGCTTCTTTTCTCTCTCTGCCAATACTGACACAGACTAACTTTATGCAAATCAGGCATCTTCCTTCTCCATTAAGAAGAGCACAAACTGCCAGCCCACATCCACTCTGAGTTGTGCCCTTGTCAAGAGGGTCAACACAGGAGAATCCTGATTACTTAGCCATCGAATCTTGGGATTCTAAAACTTCTAGTTGTGTTTTTTTCCTCTTTGAAGTACATTTCTATATAAAAGTCCCAACATGCACTACCAAGATTAACTGAAGCTTGTAAAACAGAGGAGCAGTTAGCGGCTAAGACTGTTTATAGTGAACTAGTTCTGCAAATGATGAAAAACTCAGGGCTGTTTGATATTGGTATCTGAGAATTATTCTTTGTGCTGCCTCTCATGTCGTCATAGAGGACTGCATTTGGGCCATTATGATAATAAGGACATTTTTCAGAATGTACAAAAAAATAGCCTTTTGCTGCGAATTATGTTAAATAGCATGCGCTGCCCCAGAAACGTGGGCGAAGATAAGAAGCCCTTTGTTCTCGAGAACTTATACAGTACAAAGGGCTATTAAATTTAGATTAGCAAGCAAAAACGTCCCTGATTTTGAAACAACGCTAGTTTTTATTAGACCGTGTCGGATTATTAAAAATGGTAGCATTATGCGTGACTATTCCTTTCCATCACCTGCTCCTGATTACTCCAACTCAAATGGCATCGGCAGACCTTGCAATCTCGTACTATTAATTAAATTAGTAACACACTTGTCTCCAGAGCTTTCATATCAAAGGGACACGTACCTAGGAGAAGCCAAACCATTGTTCAGCACAATTCCATATAATGTACAGTCTACTCCCCTTTTCCCATTTTTTTCCTCCAGCTCCTGGCTCAGATGCTAAATTGTTACCGGTAATAGGGAGCTATTAGGTCTAGTGAAGCGTGTCAGAGAAGTCAGCGGAAATGAGTCAGAAACGGGGACCTTGGTCTCATCAGCTGGAGGGCGAGAGGGTCAGGAGTCTAAACTCGGGATTACATTGTACATGGTGGCAGGCGGTTAACAATTAAAAGCTCCTCCACTTTTCTTTCTTATTTCAGATGTGTATCTTATGCCATTTTTTATTTACTTTATATTATCACCTAAGAATATTAGTTGCAATGCACGTTTTTAATATCTTCCTACTTTTCTTTTTCCTCTGCTCCTCTTTTCTTCCGTCATATTTTTTCCCATCCTTTCATTTATGTCGTTCTTTTCTTTCGTGTCGCACACATAAAATCCTTCTACAAAAGTTGTATTTCCTATTTGAAATCTGCAGTACATAATTCTCTCTTTGTTTTTGTATTAGATCTCATTGGATTGCTACTATGCTATGTTTTTTTAATATGTAGCATGACATAAGTACTTTACTTCGTTTATAGTGACAGCGCATTGTTATGCGAGTGTTGTACCTAGATCAGTATGCTATGCTGTGTCACGTCTGTATTTCCCATGAAATCAAAAGATATGAGTTACTGGAAATTGGTAAGAGCTTGTTATTAAGTAAATATTGCCTAACCATGTTGTAATCTGATGAAAAGCTTCATTGACTGCTTACTAACAAATGCCCACAGATTCAAATAGAAAATATATCTCAATTGAGGGGTATCTTCACAATTAAATTTCAGAGAAAAACATATGGCTGAGATAGGAGCTTTATCTTAAGTATATACGTAGATGTACGACAACTTTTTTGGAAACAGGGCAGTCTAAAATACGTTATCTGTAGAAGCTTCCTGTCAAGCCATTTCTGTATTCATTGCCTCAATACCTTTTCGTTCATTGGCTGTAGTCACTGTTTGTTATGTGCAGTGGCTGGCCTGTTTCAGGGGTGGTGGGAAAACTTTCAGAGTGGGGGTGCTGGCCTCCGGCGACAACACACAAATATCATAGGGGCTGCCATGCCAGTGTCAGTCAGCCTGTGGACAAAGTGGGATACCCAAGGTTTTCCATGGGGTATTGGGTGTAGGCATGCTTGAAAAAGTCGAGTCAGTTCTTGCAGATCAAATAAGACTTTCTCAAATACTTTATTGTTTTGTAAATGTTATTGGTAATAAAAATAATTCTGAAGGGAACGTCTTCAGTGACCCTATAATCATAATGGCGTAGTGGAGTTCCAAAAATATGTCTTTGCCCTTTAGACATATTCTTTGCCATGTTGAAACGCTGGATACTGTAACAGAGGTCCAGGCTTTGACCCCGCATCTGGATAGACAGGCCGCCAAATACTTTAAGAATTATTTGTCATAGTTGACTAAGAAACACTATGAAGTTGTTAAATGTAATTGTAATAATTCCATCCAAATAACCTTTTAAATAATTATATTGGTGACTCGGCACGAGCCGACGACCAAGATGGCGCCTGATAACGGAGCTCCGCGCATCATCGGACGAATTTCTACCGCAGGAGCTGTTTTTTTTCTTCTTTCTAATGTCGTTCCACTAAAAACAACCATGGGATGTTTTGGTGAGCATTTTCATCGTCTTTTTGGGCTGCCTAGCATATTTCCTGACTCTGTAATTACGTTTTCTTATTTCTCCTCATGAATGCGGCCATTTTGACAATCTTTGCTCACCATTACATTTTACTTTTTTGAATATTTGACTTTCTTTTTTGCGCAAGCCTGGTTTTTTATTTTTTGCTGTTTCGCTAACATATTTTTGGAGTTCCTGTGTCACTTGCTTCCTTATTGAAGGCTTTTTATTTTTTATGGGCAAACTAAAGAAAATAAAATCTCTGTCGCATCAGTCCTCCTCAGCTGACAAACTTTCACACTTTTTTTCAATTGGACACTTCTGCTGGAGTGTCATCTTCTTCCATCTCAAAGATGTCTTCCTCATCTTCTTCTTTGCACAAAGTTCCTCAGCATATTTCTGCATCCACTCATAAGAGGGTCAAACAGGACCCACCTTCACCAGTAAAATCTCCCTCGCCGATCTCTCTTGAACTTGTGCTTGACGAAATACGTGCATTGCGTCCTTTTATTGAAGAAACTAATTCTCGGAAACAAAATCTTGATTCTAAGTGGTCTCAAATGGAAGTGAGAGTCTCTGCTTTGGAACAAAGAGCCAGTGTCGTGCAGGATGAAACACATAAAATTATTAGCTTGGAGAAGGAAGTGGCAACCTTGAAGACTCTTATGGAGGATTTGGAAAACAGAAATAGACGCAATTATCTTCGCCTTTATGGACTACCGGAGGCTCTTGAACGGAGTGACCCAATTTTATTTTTCACCTCATTGTTTCCACAGTTGGTGGGTCTACCATCTTCTACAGCATTGAACATCCAAAGAGCGCACCGCATTGGTCATCGTTCTCCGCATTCCTCCACATCTAAATCAAGAGGCGTGATTATTTTCTTTCTTGAATTTTCTGACTTATTGAGAATTCTTAACGCTGCGAAAACCAAAAAACTAATTTCTTGGCAGGGAAGTAAAATCTTCATTTCACAGCATGTGTTCAAAGCTACAGAAGACAGGAGGAAAGAGTTTTTGGATCTTCGTCCACAGCTTCGTGACTTGAGAGCTCGTTTTGGATTATTCCATCCGTGTTTGTTCAAAGTGACATATCAAAACAAGACCACTTCATTTACCTCTCCTGCAGTTCCTCGTGATTTTCTACAACTACACTCTACAAATTCTATGGAAACAGCTGGTCCTTCTACACGTTGACTATATACGTTTCTTAATTTATTATGCCCATTCACTATTATTGCAATAGAATTGATGGTCCTTTATATGCGGTTTATACAGTATACTATATTGACGTGACTACAGACCCTTTTTTGTTAATGTTTTGTTTCCTTTTCACAGGTTTCTGGTGTTCTATAATCATTATTTTGCTCGTAACCGTTGATGCGTTCCATTCCCTTGCTGTGCCGTCTTCAGTCTGTGCTGTCACCACCCCTCCCCTATTGTTCATTCATCTCAGGTATGTTTCTGCAGTCATCTTTATTTGACATGTACTGTCTCTTCTTTTTTTCTTGACTACTTTCCATCCTGTTTCCTGCTGTTTTCCCTTTACTCTTCTCTCCTTTTGTTTTTTTCTGTTTTCTTTTCCCTTATATGTATTTTCAGTTATTTATGGTACAAGGCCTTTTGTGTATATATATGGTTATGTGACGTAAATTCAGGGTTGTTTCTTGGAATGTCAAAGGTTTTATTAATCCAATCAAAAGGCAGAGAATTTTATCCTACTTATCTAAATATAACCCAGACTTGGTTCTTCTACATGAGACCCATTTGACAGACTCAAAAGCTCTGAAAATTAAAAAAGGCTGGGTAGGCAATGTTTTTACTTCACCTTCGTCTTCAAAGAAAAATGGTGTAATTGTGCTTTGCCATAAAAAATTATCAGTTCATGTTATTTCGCAAGACTCGGATTCTGATAGTAGGTGGCTCTTTGTGATGCTCAGTATTAATGGGATTACAATGACTGTTGGTAATATTTATGGTCCAAATAATTCAGATTATCTTTTCTGGCCCACCATTACTAAACAATGTTTGCATTATAATGATGATTTTCTTCTTATTGGAGGGGATTGCAATCAAATTCTTGATCCCTTTATAGATAGGCAATCTGTAATTACATTTTCTCCCCATAAAATGCATAAACAATTTAAGGCATTTTTCTCACAATGAAATTTAATTGACTCATGGAGAACTTGCAATCCTGATAATAGTGATTTTTCGTTTTATTCTCCACCACATGGCTCCTTATTTAGACTTGACCATATTTTTGTTTCTAAATCATTATCCCAAAATCTTATTAACTCCTCCATTGAACCTATGGTAATATCTGATCATGCCCCAGTCATTACAGACTTTGACTTGCTCATGGTGCATCCCAAGCTCCAATAGGTGGCGATTTAATAACTCTTTATTACTTGACTCTAAATTTTCCACTTCCTTTGTTGCCTTTGCGGACACATTTTTTCGATTTAATGAAGGTTCTCACGTTTCCCCACAATTGTTATGAGATTCGTTTAAGGCTGTGGCTCGTGGTCATATAATACATTTTGTCTCTAATAAAAAAAAATCTTTCAATGCCCAGCATCAAGCACTGCTTCTCAAAATTAACGCTTAGAACATCAGTACTTTTCTTCCTCCTTCAATTTTAATATACAAGAACTTATTCAGGCAAAACTGCAATTTAACAAAATTTCAACGGATAATGCTTCCTCTTTTCTTCTACGTAGTAGTGCTCATTATTATGGAGGTCGAAATAGAGCGGGGAAGATTCTGGCTAATTATTTAAAAGTTCGAAAGCAACGCCATAATGTGAAGTCTATAGTTTCAGATACTGGTGAGTCCCTTTTTAAGGATGAAGATATTTTAGCTGAATTTGTTAATTATTACCAGGCGCTTTAACCTCCTGAAGCAGTCCTGACCCCCTTACAGATTGATGATTATTTAAATAATATTCCAAACCCTAATAAGACACTGATAGATGCAACTTCACTTGAAGCAGATATTACTTCGTTAGAAATTTTTAAAGCCCTTCAATCTAAAAAAAAAAAAGGGAAAACTCCTTTTTCCGGATGGATTTACAGATGATTTATTTTTACATTTTTCTGACCTGTTACTTCCTAAACTTTTTCACCTTTTCCAATTCTTCATAGATTCTGGTTTTACAGGGGGCACATTTCAGGAAGCTTCGATTTGCCTAATTCCAAAGGATGGTAAGGATCATACTTTTTGTAAAAAGTTTAGACCAATCTCTCTTCTTAATACAGATTATAAAATCTTTGCTAAATTATTAGCCCTACGTCTTGATACCCTTTTACCTGCGATGATAAGTAAGGAACAAAACGGGTTTTGTCAAAGGTAGACTTGCTTCTGACAATTCTAGAACATTCTTTAATGTACTCGACAAGGCTCCCGCTCTGTCGTATTCTTTAGCGGCAATTTCCATAGATGCTGAGAAAGCGTTCGACCGATTAGATTGGTCTTTTCTATTAAATGCTTTAGCCTGGCATGGTTTAGGGCCTCATTTCATTCATTTATCTCTTTGCTTTATCAATCTCCAATGGCATCGATATTGGTAAATAGGAAATTGTCTAGATATTTTGTATTACGCCGAGGTGTACGTCAAGGGTGTCTGTTCTCTCCACTCCTATTTATTCTAGCTCTCGAGCCCTTGCTATCCAGTATTAGAAATAACATTAAAATTGAAGGTTTCCAGTATGGCGAGAAACATTTAAAATTAACGGCATATGCAGATGATATACTTTTATATATCTCAAACCCTGAGCTCTCGATTCCGTCTTTACTTTGGGAAATTGAGGATTTTTCCTTGATTTCAGGTTACAAGATAAATTTGGATAAAACTGAAATCCTCCCTTTAACAAAATTTTGTTTTAAAGCATCGTTTGATATCACTGGTTTCCATTGGAATTCTTCCAAGATTAAATATTTAGGTATTTGGTTCAATTCATCCATTAAAAAATCCATTGAAGTAAATATTTTAGAGGCTTTAGAGAAAGTTGATAGATCGATTCTGGCTTGGAATCCCTTATTTTTATCTTGCTGGGGTCGTCTTGATTCCATTAAAATGATGATTTCTCCTAACATATTACATATCCTATCCATGATTCCACTTCCTTTACCTGGTACCTTTTTTACACAATTGGACTCCTAATTGTCTAAATTTCTCTGGAACAATAAGAAATCTAGACTTTCTCTTAGTCATCTTCGCCATTCTAAACAGGAGGGAGGAGTCAATTCTCCTGATTTTAGATTGTATCACAAATCCTTTTGTTTGCGCCAAGCTTCTAGGTGGGTCTCCCTGTCAGACTCTAGGCTTACTCAATTATGGTTGGATTTTGAGTGTTCTTTTCTTTTGCCTTTTTCCCCTAGTGAGGTAGTATCCTTTTCCTATAATATTTCACTAATCTCCTCTCTGCTTCTTAAACATACTTGCTCTCTTCTGTGTTCTCACTATTTACCTCCTTCGGTTTCTCATTCCTCTTTTCTGAATTCCCCTATTTGGCATAATTGTCTTATCACTATTAATAAAAAACCCTTATTTTGGAAATCCTGGGGACAGAGAAATATAGTTTGGGTCAAGGATTTATTCTCCAATAATACTCCACTTTCTTTTTCACAATTCCAACTTCTATTTTATTATCCCAATTCATTTATGCCTGAATATCTTCTTCTTATTAATATTATTCTTGATGTACTTTTTTCCTTGCCTTCCCCTTCTTCTTCTTCGGAATTAGTCTTTTCTTTGTCCTCCTTTCTTTTCTCATATCCTAAGGCATCAAATATCTATAAACTGTTTCAGTCTCCTGTTTTGACGCGTCCTAAATCTAAAATTGAATCTCAATGGGAATTGGATTTGGGATGTACCTGGACTGTTTCCTTTTGGAATAAGGTGTGGCATCGATCTTATAAAATATCCAGATCAGCTTCCACCACACAGTCACTTTTCTTTCTTTATCACAGACTTTATTTTACCCCTTCTACTATAGCAACATTTTCTGTATCCTCCACTCCAAGTTGCTGGTCCTGCGGTAGCCCAAAGGGAGATCTTATGCATATCCTTTTTGGATGTCCTCCTACTGTCTCTTTTTGGAGAAATGTTTGGTGTCAGCTTACCTGCATTTTTCATTTGCAATTCCAATTATCTCCGCTGGTGCTTTTTTTAGGTAGTCTCTCTGCTGACATTGTTTCAGATGATGATAATTTAAAATTGTTGGATCTCATGTTATCTTTGGCCTTTCAACAAGTTACTCTCAATTGGAAAAATTCATCCAATATTTCCTATAAAGCTTGGTGGAATAATGTTTGTCACTACCATAGATTAGATATTGCTTTTACCTCTTTATGCTGCCCTTGCATAAATAAAGATTTGTACTGGTTACCTTTGACTGATTATCTTAATGCTGTTACTTGTAATTCTACTAATTGTAGATTATCTGAGAATTTTAAGCCACCATGAATTCTTTATTTTCTCTGTTCTTGAGTGAATTTTAACTTAGCTTACATTTATGCTTTTTTTAATATTACTTTTTTTCTTTCTTTTCTTTAACTGTTGAAGTTCCAATGCATTTTTCACATTGTAAATGGTCTTGTTCCGTTTTCCTTGCTTCCTCCCCCTTTTTATACTTTAAAATGTTAAACAGCTTTTATAACTCGTTCCAAAATTATATCATTATCATTATGACAGATATCTTGTATTGTTAGTACATAACCCATATGTATTTTGATTTTAATAAAGCTGATTTACCTTTAAAAAAAAATTATATTGGGTTTATTTCAAAGTTCCCTTCTCTTTGGCATAGTGAAGGGGCTGGAAATTTCACTGAGATGGTGTATTTGGTGACAAAACGATCTAATTGAAAATTCTCCTAACAAAGCACAATCGTGCAACATGCGTTGAGCTTTTGAAAACTGAAATGGCGAGTTAAGCAACTCAGGCCCGTATTTATACTTTTTTTAGCGCTGCATTTGCGCCGCTTTTTGACGCAAAACGGCGCAAACCTACAAAATACAATGGTATTTTGCAAGTTTGCGCCGTTTTTGCGTCAAGAAACGACGCAAATGCGGCGCTAAAAAAGTATAAATACGGGCCTCAGTGTCTAGGCTCTTTTACTCAACCTGCTATCCAAGATTTTGAGTAATTCTACCAAGAGCTTTAGTTCATTTTGTCATTCTGCAAGACTGAACAAATAAATCAGCTGCTTGTCAGAAGGTCTTGAGATGGTAGAAGATAAGTAAGCGAGTCTACTGTTCATCGAGAGCAGTACTCTTTGGTTAGGGTGCTACCTTGTTAGTATTTTAGTGACGTGGCCTATTTTCATTTATTGTCAAGACCTGAAAAAAGAGAAGAAGCTGAGCTATTTTTCTATCTAAAATTAAAACTTTCGATATCAAACACAAGAGAAATAAGGTGAAATAAGGTGAAAAATATTTTCAAGCTGGTAACACAGGGAGTTCACACAACATTTTACTCGAACACCACAGAACATTACAAAATTCCCTATGATGAATAAATGTCCAGTCTTCCTCTAAAAAGAATGTGGCAACCGTACTACCGTACCTACTGTCCTTGATACACAGGAACACAAATGCCAGTCCTTTCAGCTTCAATATAAAATGATTTGTCAGCAAAAAAAGGAAACAGAGACTCTGGGGCTGAATATGACTTTCTCACTGGGATGACTGGCGAAAACCAAAGTTTCCGCTTGTCAACCCAGTGGGAAAGGTGCAGCAGCATTGTCGCCGGCTCATTATAGGGATGGCAGGAATGCTGCCAAATGGCGGGGGCACCAGTGCCCTCGAAATGCACTGTCTGCACGGCAGAGTAACAGAACACAGTGATTTTCACTGCGTTGCGTTGCTGTGGATTTATCAAGCTACACAGGGCCATGCAAGATGGCCTTGCGTGGCTTGATAAATCTGACATAGGTTTGGCAATGCCCTTGCGCCCCCTTGCATGGCACACGGGTGACGCAAAACCTTCAGAAATATACCCCATCTAGAAACGTTCTACTGCCTTGAACTCCTTCATGATATTTCCCCCTGCTTTAGCAGCTGCTGTTTATTGATTACTGCCACCCTTGTAGGGATAGCTTGCCCCGTTACCTTTGATATTCCCCTTATCGTAAAATTATGATGACTGCTGCTTTTTCCTTTCCCCTATTTTATTATACATTATTCTCCTTTCATTTTATCCTTATTTTATCTGATATTTCCTCATATAAGTTCATGGTCCTTGATAAAATTATTGAAAATTCTGGTGCCTCACTACTTATTGCAGTTAGGATTTTATCCTTTCTTTGTATATATAAGCCTACTGTATCACTGTCCAATATAATTCGCTGAATTGTAAAAAGATGGTAATACAGTAACCCACAATATGCTGATATGTCTTCTTTTATGTGTATACTAGAAAGATATAAGTGTTAGACAAAGTGTGATGTAACCTGATCACATTTCTCTCATTATTTGTTGGGTTTTACTAAAACGCAAAAAAAATAATTGAAAAAAACGCTTTGCCTCACAGCTGTTGCATATTTCACTGCCCCTACACCATGGCACACACTATTGTCCTTGGCAAAGGGCCAAAGTAGAGTGTTGCACACCCGTCTGAGTCCCCCGTCCTGCCCGAAGATGGGGAGGAGGTCTGCTCAGTCATCCAGGCATCAGAAAATTGGCCTTGTGCCACCATCAATATTGTTGTCATTTTGGTTGTTGTCCAAAACCTCTCTTTACAGCAGTTTGAGTCAAGAAAAGAAAGACTGGGGCACCAGTCACACAGGCATCAGAAAATTTCCCTTGTGCCACCTTCACTATTGTTGCCATTTTAGTTGTTGTCCCAGACCCCTCTGCACAGCAGTTTGAGTCAGGAAAAGAATGATTGGGGCACCTGTCAGTTACCCTGCTGTTCTCTTCTTAATTGGTAAAAACATAAAAATGAGGGATGGAGTGCTTGAATTAATATTTGCCTCTGTTTATTGCATTCCAGTTCTTCAATTTCTACCTACCAGGATACTCTAGAAAGAGTTCAGCCAGATACAAATCACCCTTGTTCCTGCTCCAGTAGAAATAGTTCAGCTTGAGTTGCCAAGCCAGATTCCTCTGACAGGAAACACAGGCAACCCCAGACTAGTTTCAGTCTATTAGGGCCTCATTTGTGAGGTGCAGTGCCATGTCTGGACATAAATATCACACTTAAGAGCTGATGTAAGAGCCCCTAGCACCTCCTTTTGCCACATTAGCATCATTTATTTCTGCTAATGTGGCTCAACGAGGCCAAAATCGTTTCGCCAAATTTACAAAATAGTGCAATGCATGCATTGCGCCACTTTGTAACTCCTTGCGCTACATAATGGCTGCACCAGGCATAATGTATGCAAAGGGGTTGTTCTCCCGTTAGGGGGGCCGAAAAAGTGGTGCAAACAAATCTAAGAGATTTCTTTACGTCATTTATTTCAGCACTTTTAATGCCTGCTCAGATCAGGCGTTAAAAGGAGGCATGCCATTGTTTTCAATGGGCCTCAATGGGATTTTCAGAGTTATCGTTTTTGATGCTAATCCTGCAAAGCTCTGAACTAACGTCAGAAATTTTGATGCTGGTTCCCCTACCTACCACCATGGTGCACCATATCTTAGATACGGCGCACACATGGTGGCGCTAGGTGGGCGCTAAGCTGCGCAAGAAAAGTGCCACTGCACTGGGTGCAGCGCAACTTTTCTTAAATCAGGGCCTTAGAGTTTCTCACTTGGATAAAAAAAAAAATGATAAATGATGTTCTGAATTAATCTCAGTCTCTGATAAGTAATCAGCCCTCGTTTGAGTCTATTGATTTTTTTGCCCATTACACCACTACAGACAGAAAGCCTAGGCTGGAATGAAATCTAGAGTAAAAACAGTGCTGCGATTAATTCATTCATTCAACCACATTTGTTTATTATCTGATCTTTAAAATTTGGGATAACAGCAGTTAGCTTTCTCATTCTACGGTACCTTACGCGGGAAGAAAGAGGAACAAAATATCTCTCTAGATGACAGCTGTTCAATGTCATGGTCAAAGTTGCAGTTCTTGCAGGGGGTAAACGTTATCTGCCTCTATCATCCTTCTCCCGTGAAATTCTGTAGGGGAAGAAGTACAGGGAATAATGACTGCTGATAGCAGCTCGTGTCATGATTTCTATATGTCACTATATGCAAGACCCCAAATGTCGATGCTGAACAAGGCCAGGGAAGGTATGTGAAGGTAGTTGTATGACATTAAATAGATGACAAAAATACTGTGGCCAATAGTATCAGTGTAAAATTACTGAGAACTGAAATATCAAATTATATAGGTGGTTATATTAATTTACTTGTAATTAACATTCCTGTAATTTAAATAAAATGTAGTTCTTAATTTAACATATTTTAAAAATATGATACATACAAAATAACATGTACACATTAATAAAATTACTTTATAATACAATTCTATAACCAATGGAGAAAAAGGATAAAAAGGGGTGCATTTAATATTTTAACTGCAGTCTAACAAATACTGGGGAAAGTGTAAACAGTGGCGTTGAGGGGGAGCAACTCTACTATTCGAACTCCAGCCTAACAAACACTGAAGTGCATACATTTGGCAGGGTCAGCTTTACTATTCTTACTGCAGTCCAATAAATATTGTAGAAAATTAATAAATGAGGGTGAGTCAGATTCACTATTCAACTCCAATTTAACAACCATTGGGGTAAGTGTCCATATTATAGAATATGTTCAGTTGTAGTATTCTAACTCTAATCAAACAAATACTGGGGAAAAAGTGCATGGGGTGGGCATATTTGCTATTTTAACACTGGTCAAGGAAATATTGTGGAAAGATATAGGGAACACGGACATCCCACTGTGCCTAGTAGAAACCTGGGTACACTAAATATGCAGCCAACGATGGTTCACCGAAGTCCCTTTTTAAGTATATCTAAAGTTTAAATGACAGTTCCTATGATAATGCTTTTAATGCAACACAAGCCAAAGCAAGACAGTAAAAGTATACTTATGGTGCCGATAGTGGTTATACAATGAACATATAAAAACAAGTAAGAGTGAGTAAATACAGCAAACACATGACTTAGGTCAAAATGTTAGTTATAAGTTCACAAAATGTTGATACACAACATAATCTTTTATATGTAAAGAGTAACCCTAGTCTGACTGATTGTTTACTTTAGAGCATTGACATTTCAACATTGTTAATTAATTGAAATGGTCATCATAACAACGTGATAATATAGAGCAAGGGGAAAGCAATCGTAATTTTGGGAAAGGAATGCCATATTTTATTATTTGACTCTGGGGGTGACAGCTAGTACTGCTGAGTGCTGGCTGCCTTGATTTCCTGAGGTAGTACAATGAACTGGGTGAATAATTCTTCCTAGCCCTGCATTCAAAGCTCCTTAGTGACTGTGCAGTTTTCCTCATTCACAAATCCTTGAATGTAGACACAGCCTTGTTGGGTGCCCCAAACTGACTCCTCATTATTCAGCTCACAGAGCCTCAGTCATGCCCCTGTGAAACTCACTTGCTGCACTTTGTTCCTTTTATCATGCACTCTGGTTCAACTACTTTGACTCCTGTGGCCCCCACAGTTGGCTTCTCTAATCCTTGGTTCTAACCTGGCCACAGCCAAACAGATAACTTCTTGTTGTACTAGATATCAGAATAGATGTTGGCCGGGGCTCATTGTGGAGAGTCCTATGCATTTTGCACTATCTAACCTAATGCGGAGGGAAATCATTATATAAAATAATTAGCACAATGGCTACTTGCTGATTTGTTCTATGAAATTACATAACATTTCTTAACTACAAAGCGGATCTATTAATACTCTTACTGACAGAATGGGAATGATATCTTGCTGGCATCAAATGCTTGGTGAATCACCATACCTAAAGTCTCTAACAGTTTACAATAACGTAGACAAATATCCTGGAAAAATCGAGGGCATGAATATCTCCATGAGTAGAGTATAAAATTGCACCTTTGCGCAGATGGAGAATAATCTGGTTTAAAGACCTAACTTGAAATGCAACAACTTTAATCTGTGGTTTGTTTTAATTACAGCTTTTCAATAATTGCTATGTCTGTTACATTAGTGAGAGAGGTGGGACTGGCTGGTGGAAAATGTCATCATAATCTCTGTGACTGTATCCGAACTTTGTAAAGGAAGGGCCAAATTAGAAATCTCATATTATTACCCTCATAACAATGTAAAGCTGTTAGCCATGTATATTAGCCAGGCCCTGAATATATACTGAGTGTAATGGCAGTGATGACGCTCTGAGCCCATATTCTCATTTTTGTTCTTCAGATGGACCATTCTAAGATGCTTAAGAGGTAAAGGAGAGTTAAAATCAACCTTTCTAATCAATTGACATTGTAACCTAATTGGTCACACATTAAAATCCAGGAGGCGGTAGATAAGGTTCAAATGTTTATTACAAATTAGGAGCTAAACTGATGAAAATCAATCTCAAAGCATGCTATATAAGTCAAAATCACCAAAGGTGGGGTAAAGTGTTGAATTACGTTAAATCATATAAGCATAAGGCACACAAGAATTTCAGCTAAAGCGCTACAGAAAATAATAAGCAATCTGATGAGCTGAATATAATTTTTGGTCTTCTTGCCTAATCATTGGAGAATTAAATTACTCTAAATAGCCTTAACTAAAGTGAAATCCTAATTAGGTCTCAGGGAATCTAGGAAAGTGTCAGCATGACAGAAACCTCAGTAGAATTTCTGAGAGAGGTGTTGGTTAGCATAAAGCCACACACAGGAATAACAAGTAGAAAGGTATGTACTTCTCCATGTCCCAAGGGAATCTGCCTTTGTCTGACTAGTTGAATACCAATTAAACAACCTACCGAACCTTTGAGAAAGCCACACCATCCACACCAGTTGTTTTCCATCTATCTTGCACAGTTGAAATTGGCGACTCCCCTCAAATTCTCATCCTACAAATCGAAAATCAGGATGACCTTGAATGTTTCCCGAGTCTGATACACAAACAGGAGTCCTTTCTTCTCAATTTGTTAGCACTCCTTGTTCTTGCCAAAGTATCCTCCTGTACTCCACTATCTTCAACACACAATATGCCTTTCATTAACTGTAGACTCACATGAACTTACCTGCAAAGAAGGAATATTGTAACACAAGCAAAACGCTGCGTTAAAGGGTAAACACAAAAGACCAAATGTTTCAGGCCTTTAGGTATGCTAACTTAATATAACATCCAATGCACGTTCAAAATATATGATTATAAGTGCACCTTACAACTATAAATGAAAGCAGGAATTATAAATGAAACATAATATATGCAATTCAACATAGCAATATAAATAAAAATAAACATGGATTTAAATGTGCATGAGTACTACAATTCAGGATGTTAAAGACAAACTTTAGAACACACATATACATGAGCTATTATTCCTCTACTGTGACTGCACCTCCAATAATTTGATTTAGATCCTCCTCTTCACATTAGTAACCTTAAGGCACACAATATATGTATTGTTGATTACATTATTATGTCACTGTTATGATGGTACAATCCAATGATTCACCAATCAAATTAAGTAATCACTATCATGATAAACTCCTTTAATGAGACCAATTGCAAAATTGGAGTCTTCATCATTTTCCTCTAGACTCCTCCAGAAGCGTTATGTCATCATAATAATTACACGGATTCTCTTCCAGCCCCACATCCACACTCTTCCTTTTCAATGCCTGTTTAGCTCTCATCCTCTGATCAATCTGAAACACACAACTGTAGCTATTGTGCAAATGGCAATAACTAACAATGGTTTCAGAACAAAACTCATAATTCCACTTTCTAAGTTTCCAAACCATCTACCACCAGCAGCATACCCATCTTCAATAGCTTCCCATGCACCTGTTGCTCCCAACTCTTTCAAATCCCTCTTCAAACCAGAAACTTCTGAATGTTTTTCTCTAATTTCCTACTCTTTTGTGGGATGTAAGGACAGCATTGAGGACCTTTTAGGATCCAGCAGACTTCGCCCTCTTTTGTAAGAAGAAGGTCTGACACAAGTCTGTTCTGCAAAACCTTAAATCTTGTTTATCCCATCTCAGTATCTACAACCAATAAGGACCTTGCTGTACTTGTTGCCAGTTCATTCACTATCATAGACAGCTCCTTAATTTTCAAATCATTCAAAATCACACCTACAAACGGAATCAATGTACCAAAAATATCTCCCATCACTTCTCCAGCACTATAACCTCTCTAAGATCTAATGCCCTGATTTATACTTTTTTAGGCAAAAGTGCACTAACGCAGTCTTGCAACAAAATGTTCAGCACCGGCTTACACCATTTCTGTGCACCGGCAGGGCACCATATTTATGGAACGGTGCAAACCAGTGTAAAGGGCAGGCTAGTGTAGGGTCTCCCATCCTCCTCTGTCCCTCTGGCGTGGGTGGGGGTGTCCCTGGGTCCTGGGGAGGACACCTGTGGGCTTATTCCATGGTGTTCCACCATGGAAATAGGCCCACAGGTCCCCTAACGCCTGCTCAGACCCAGGTGTTATAAAATGGGGCAATGCAAGCTTTGCCCCATTTTTTGACCCCTCCTTCCTCCCGTGCACCATTTTTGCACAGGAGTCTAAATATGGCGTTAAGGCCATAGAGTCATTTTTTGCAAGGGAATGTCTAACTTGCATCTCATTTAGGCAAGGTAGGTTTACACGTCCAAAAAATGACTTTAACTCCATAAATTTGGCGCTAGAGGGGTCTAGCGGCAAAGTATAAATATGGAGTTAGTTTTGCATCAAATTAGAGTAAAAAGAAATGAGGCTAAGTATAAATATGCCCCTAAGTTTCCTTTTCCATACAGAGTCATTAAAATATTCCACTTGATAAATCTTTGGAAATACTACCCCTAAAAAACAGGTACCATACTATCCCTTGGGTAATTTGAAATAAGTATTCTTTCCACAAATTAAGTATACTCCAGGAATCTCAGGACACTTTCCATCTAAAAATGATTCTCCCTTTCTTCTAATCTCAAAGGTGTGGTCACATTCACTCTTTTCCACAAGTAATGGAATGCTAATCTAAAGTTAATGCTTGTTGGTTTCCCTTCACTTGATGTTCAATTTCTTCTCTATTCCACCTGTGCTGCTCTTAAGATCTTTTTCTGTACCAGAACTAGGATCTGATTTAGATCTTGGCGGAATCGGTCCCACCATTTGTTTCCTGTCAGATAAACCGTCCGCTGACTAGGTGGTCCATCCGCTCTATTTAGATGTTGACAGGGCCATTGACAAAAGTTTTTTGGCGAACAACTGTCACCACCAAAATGTTACACCTGCGTTGCTGGTGGTATAGGAAAACAGTGGCTGGCAGAGGGGACCACAGCCAGTTTTACCTCCGGGCCAATCACGTGCGTCTTCCCAGCTGGGTAACTATTGTGTCTAAACCTCTACACCTGAGATGCCAAATTAGAAGGGATATAAACTTGAAACCTACCCTTTTCTCTTCTTTTCACTTTCCTTGCCACCATGGACCAAATGGCACAAGTCCTGCCGTTGCTGTTGATAGTGGAGCACAACGCAAATCAACCCTGTCATAGCTGGAACCAAAGGTGAGTGAATTAATTTCTGTGTACATTAGGTCTTGCCTTCTGCATGTTTAAATAATACTTGCAAGCAAAAGTACAAGGATGTGCAATGCATATGTGTGTCATTTGGTCTCTAGTTGGCAGAGGTATGCACCCTGTTCAAGTAGGGGTTACATTCCTAGTCAGGGTAAGTCAGATATACACCCTAAATCAACCTGTGCTCGCACACTGGTAGCTTGGCACAGAGCAGTCAGGCTTAAGTTAAGAGGTATTGTGTAAAGAATTTGTGCAACACTTAGGTGGTCATTATGATTTCGGCAGACGAAAAAGCCCATCCGCTGAAATCCCGACACGGAGGGTGCTGCCATTGTGGCTGCCTCCCCGCCAGTTCCATTATGATTTTCCTGCTAGGTCAGCAGGTGGAAACCACAGTTTTGGCCCCCCGGCACAGCAGGAAACATCCTACAGCATTGTCTCCAGTTCACAATCGAGCTGGCGGCAATGCTGTAGTATGCAGGGTGCACCAGCACCCTTGCAATGTTCACAGTGAACTTTGCGACAGTGCTGGCAAGGGGTGGCCTGCATGGGCACTGCAGGGGACCCTCTAGGGTTCCTGCACCCATTCACTGCCAGCCTTTTCATGGCGGTACTACTGCCATGAAATCGCTGGTGGAGAACAAAGTCGTAATCCCGAGGGCAGCGCTGCTTGCGATTAGGACGCCAGCACCACCAGGCCATTCGGATGACAAAATCTGACAGTGCTGTCAGTCCGACTGAGGTGTTGCCGGTGTGGTTGTAACATGGTGCTTGGACCACAGCATTGGCTGCGGTCCAACTGTCACAGCGAACCTGGCGGCCATTAGACCGGCAGGTTCGCAATGAGGCTGTTAATGACAGTAACACAGTGAAAGACACCACAAAAAGACTCAAAAGTTTAGGAAAATAGAGAATATTTATCTGAGTAAAACAAGACCAAAACAACTAAACTCCATTAAGTAGATCCTGAGATATGCAATTTTAAAGATTTAGGTGAAACTAGGGCATTGAAGGGTGGATATCTGGTCATGCTGGACCGGGACAAAGTCACAAGTTTGGGCTGACCGCGATGGAGCCCAGGTTGGCTACAATGACCCACTTGGGCCCACTCAACAAAGTACCTTAAATCCTGGTGCACGGTCGGAGTGGCGTTACTTTGCGAGTATTCGCGTCATCTGGTTTCAGTTCCAAGAAGCTGAGCAGCAAGGCTTTGCAAGACTTGCTGTCTCTTTGCGTTGCTTTGTGCCAGTTCTGATGACAACCACAGAAGGCAGAGCACTTTAGGCACACTTCCAAAGGTCCAGGACTGGGTGGCACCACTTGGCAGAGTAGACTCACACATGTCAGAGTCTAGGTGCTGTAGCAGGTAAGTTGCAGGCATCCTTTGATGTCCCTGAGACCACAGAAGAACTGGGGGCAAGCAGCAAGTCCTTAGAGATTCTTGGTTACAAGGATGTAGAGACAAGTCCAGTCCTTCTCTCTCCAGGACAGAAGCAGCAGGCAGCAGGTCAACACAGCAGAGCAAACAGCAAAGTGTCAGTCCCTCCTACAGCAGCAGCAGTAGGCCAACTCATCAATGCAATTGCAGAGTGTCAGTCCCTCCTGGCAGCACAGCAGCCTGGGTATGTGTGTGTGCATGAGTGTGTATGTGTGCGCATGTGAGTGTGTGGATGGCCGGGGATCTGGAGGGGGGGAGGACAGGTCTCTGGGAAGAGGGAGGGGACAGGGGAAACCCCTATCAGTGCCAGGGATGGAATTCCCTGGCACTGATAGTGCCTACCGCCATGGTTTTCGGGGTGATAGATTTGCCACGAAAACCATGGCGGTAGGAGGGTCATAATCCCGAGGGTGGGATTGTGACGGCTGCCTGGCTGGATACCAAAGTTTCCAGCCCAGAGGCTGTTACCACCCTGGTGGACGGAGTGGTACATTGGCAGTTTGGCTTGAACCAAAATGGCAATGTCATAATTTGGGAAAAGGTACCAGTTGCCAGTACCTTTCCCTAAATTACCGCCGTCCGCCAGGGTCATAATGACCCCCTATGTTCCTTAAGTAGAGCTGGACACAAAGAGACCACATGTTCAATAATAGCTTTATCCGCATTACCAGAACCTCTGCACATCACATTCTTCCCAGAAGTTAACTGCCATAGGGGTAGATGTTTCAAGAAACCCCTAATCACCAATCTTTAAGGCCATAAAGGCCTCTTTCAAACTAAACCCGTAGGAACAGGAGAAATAGTTGGATGGAATGCCAGGCTTAAAGGAATTAATTACCAGCCAGGCGTTCTTGCGTTTAGCAAGGAGGGAGCGATCTGAATGGTACGAGTATAGTTGTATGATTTTTTTAAAACCTAGTTTAAACAGGGAATGGGGTTGCTTGCCCAAAGGTCATTGGCTTCCAGTCGCCGTTTACATTTAATCAAAAAAAGGGAGTAAGATCCCTTTGTTTTTGACGCACTGATTTCTTGCCACAAAAATGCCTCCAGGGAACCTTCCTTGGCCCAAAGCAGCTTGTGACAGAGCTTCAAGAAAGCGCTAGTACCAACTGCCAGCTGATCCGGAAGCCCAAATTCCAACCGTACCTGCGCAGGTGAAGCGAGGGGAGGTACATGGAAGACTCTCTTGCAGATCCAATTTACCTCCCTATTTAATAAGCAAGAGCCTTTGCCCAACAACATTTCCTGAACATAGGACAATGAGGGGGAAATCTTTGTTCTCATAACTAGGGGAAGAAAGTTTGGCCCCTTTAAAACTTTGAATAATTTAGAAAAGGCCACCTGTAATGCCACAGCTTTGAGTTTGATCTTCTTCTTATGCTTAACAAAGCTGCCCATACAGTCGAAGTGCACCCCTAAATATTTGTAAGACTGATTTAAAACGAGTTTACTGCTCTTGTAATATCAAATGCATCCTGAATGTTTTTTTCTACCGAAGGAGACAACTTTAGTTTTAAGCAAATTAACTTCTAATTGATTTGCTGGAGTATAAGATCAGGTTGGTTAAGCAGCCGCTGAAGGCCAATCTTAGTATGACTGAACAATGCAACATCACCAGCGTAAAACAAATGGCTAAGCCTCAGACCACCAATCTTAGGGAGATGAGAGTTAACAGCGTCAAGAGACAATGACAAATCTGCAATGAACAGATTGAAAAGTAGGAGCGCAAGCACGCAACCCTGTTTCACATCACGAGTAGTAAAAAGTTTTCTGGAAAGAGAGCACCCTTCGCCAAGTTTGATATGTACCTAAGTATCTGTATGCAGTTCCATAATGGCACCCAGGAGAACTGGAGTAATACCCCAGTTTTGTAGTTTGGCCCACAGGGCACATCTAGGGATCTGGTCAAATGCTGCCTTGAAGTCAACAAAACAGCAATGCAGCGTTACGGCTGATAGAATCGCCCTGTCATTCAAAATAGAAAGGGCTTATAAGTTTGTCGACTTGCTTGAAACAGCAGAAAACCCTGTTTGAACAACGGTGATTAGTCCCTTTGAGCAACACAAAAGGATGATGGATGGAGTGCTTAACAATGCAAACACTCACCTCAGGCCACAGATCTGGGTTTAATCCATCTTTTTTTTGCTCACAATGCCACCCCAGTTTGGACCCAACCATATGCAAACCAGTCTTGACCCTGTCCTTCATGGGAACAGTCCAGCCCGAATTATCAGACCAGGTCCTCCCTTGGCCAGAAACAAAAATCCTGGGACTGGTTTCAGGCTATCACCCTTCATCAGCCAGGCTAGCTTGAATCCAGTGGCACAGTGAGTAAAGGACCCATGTCTGGTTATACCCTTCTCACTTAAGGCACCTTTAGCAACACAAAAGGATGATGGACGGAGTTCTGAACAATGCAAACACTCACACCTTGTCACAGATCTTAGTTTAATCCATTGTTCTTTTGCTCATCATGCCACCCCAGTTTGGATCCAGCCATACGCAAACCCGTCTTGACCCTGTCTCTCATGGGAACAGTCCATCCCGAGCTACCAGACCAGGTCCTCCCTTGGCCGGAAACAAAAATCCTGGGAATGGCTTCAGGGTATTTTTCCCATGGGAACAGGGTCAAGACTGATTTGTATATGGCTGGGTCCAAACTGGGGTGGCATAGTGAGCAAAAGAAAGATGAATTAAACCCAGCTCTGTGACTGGGGGGGAGTAGGTGAAAAGTTTCAGCACTCTGTCCATCATCTTTATGTGTTGATTAGTCTCTTCGATTCAGCCCAGGCACGAAGATCATTCAGCAGAAGACTGGCATAAAACTTGGCCTTATTGTCAAGCAGGGTACTAATCCTATAATTTGCGTGGTCCGACCTTGAACCACTTTTATATAGCTGGTGAAGAATGGCACCATGCCAGGACTCAGGAATCCTTGAGGTCAGACAACAGTACTAAAACAGATGGGCAAGATGAACTGCCCAAAATGAAGAATCCTGTTTGAACAGCATCAGTGGAATGCCATTGGGACCAGGGGCTCCATTTCGCTTAGCCCTTGAGATGATATGAGGGAGACCTAATTGGAAAGAATTCTTCACTCCAGGAGGGAGAAATGCAAACCCAGTGGACAGGGAGCAAGGCTTAACCAAAGCAGCAGTGGTGCAATAAGCCCCCTCATTCAACAGTTTCCCATCCTTCTCGCTTGCAGAGAAGTGAGTAATCAAATAGGACATTCAATCTATTTCAGAAATATTAACAGTGCCAATGCCCCTTTGATTGCTTTGTAGGATATTAATAAGGGACCAACATTTCTTAGAATTTGGATATTTTCTCGCATTTAAAAGTTTAGCCCAAAAGTGATTGGGATGAGTCTGATGGTCATCATAGACAGCCTTCCTGTAGTCTTTCCTCAGTTGCTTATATCTAATTAATAGACATTCAGAATCGGGGCTCTTCCTAATTGCCCTTGCTAATATTTCTTTAAACTCCTAGGGGCATATTTATACTCTGTTGCGCCGAATTTGCGTCAAAATGTTTGACGCCTGATCCTGCAAACTTCAAATTCTGGATGTGTGAAATCGCCTTACGTTAATGACATGCAAGGTAGGCGTTCCCGTCCAAAAAATGACTTTAAGGCATGTGCGCCTTGTTTATACTCCCGTGTCATTTTGACACACAGGAGGGGACGGGTCTTAAAAAATGGCGCACAGCCTGAGTTGCACTGTTTTTTTACGCCTGGGTGGGGGCAGGCGTTAAGGGACCTGTGGGCTAATTTCCATGGTTTCTGACCATGAAAGCCGTCCACAGGTGCCCTTCCCTGCCCCCAAGGACACCCCCTGCCACCCTCGCCCAACCCTGGGACCCATCCCAGGTAAGTACAGGTAAGTAGACGTAAGTAATTTTTTATTTGTTTTTAAGTGGCATTGGGGGCCTAACTTGGGCCCCCCCTACATGCCACTGTGCCCAATGACCATGCCCAGGGGACAGAGGTCCCCTGGGCATGGCCATTGGGCAGGGGGGCATGACTCCTGTTTTTCCTAAGACAGGAGTCATTTCAATGGGGGTTGTGCATCAAATAATGGCGCAAGTCCGGTTAGAGCCATGATTTTTTACCCTAACCTGACTTGCACAATTTTTTGACGCACAACCCCCATTCTTCCCTATGCCTGCATTGCCTGGTTAGAGTAATTTTTTTTAACTCTAACCAGGCCGCAGCGCCGGCTAACGTCAATCTATAAACAAGGCGCCCGCCTGGCATATTGGAATGGCGTTCACCAGCAGTAAAGTTTTTGACGCAAACCAGCACCGGCGCTGGTTTGCGCCAAAAAGTATAAATATGGCCCGTAGTTCCCCTAGAGATATCAAAGGACCAGGATGGGGTGCAATTACATGCAGGCTGATAGAACCTTGACCATAGGAAGCAAGAAAATGTGTCCAATACTTAATTGGGGACACACAACCAGATCCTTTGGAGTCAAAGACATTTTTAAATCAATACTGTGCCACCTAATAGAAGAATTCCATTTTATACACTTTAGTGACTCAAAGCAGACACTGCCACCCACATAACATCATGTAAATAAAAACTGGATTTTATAGTTGTAATTTGGGGATGGTGATCACTCTCACTCCGGGAGCAAATCAAAAACTTTTCAATAATTGGAAACAATCCAATGTTGCAAATAGTATAATCCAAATAGTAGTGAGATCGTCCATCTGATCTTGTCCAGCATGGGGGGGGCATCATTGTTTAAACAGCCATTCAGAGCTTTAAAGCCCATGCTGTTTAGATGCATTACTACGTACTCTCCCAGCGGACAATGCGAGCAAACCAGGGGTCTCAGTTGTTCGGGAATTAACTGACGATTACAAAGGTCAGGACCTTCAAGAGCGTCTACAGTGTCCTGAAACATGTTTGTACTAAGATTGACGGTTATCAGATAGTCGGCACATGGATATTCCCCAGCTAGAGCACCCTGAATCTGCAGCAGTCAAGACAGCCTCCCCCTTTTTTCCTTTTCTTTAGTTCCAGGAGCAATGTAAACATTAATTACTATAAGGATTTGCTGCAAGCTCCCATTTCTAATTACAATCCCCTGGATCTAATTGTCATCCCAAACCAATGGCAAAATACACCCTTTCAATTTAACAGTTACATAAGTGGCCAACCCTCTCTTAGCACGGCCATTCTTACTCTTTCTATTTGCGAGTTTCAATATTTCTAAATACCCTGGCAGCATACAACTGATCTCAGCCCAGGTTTCCTGAAGGGTGATTAGATCATATCTATTTAGAAAAGAGATTAAATTGGCCGAGACAAACTTATGCACAACCCCATTAATATTCCACGAAAATAGGGACAAACATCCAAACATTGGGACTGATCCTCCCATCCGTGGGTGTCATTGGGGGCACCCATGCAAAAGGGCAGAGGACAACCAATCCCGATTGGTTCCCCCCTGGGAGGCCGAACCCATGCAGCTGGTGCCATTGATGGTAGAAGTGCTGCCTAGAGCACCTTACAAAATTTAATAAGGCTTCAATGCTATAGGAGCTATTAAACTTTGGGATTCAGATAGCAGCACAGGATAGCCTGACTCCTTGTAAGGAGTAATTATAATGCCCCAAGAGTGGAATATGTCTTTCTTGGCAAGAATGGACTGAGATACTGAGGTGGAAAATAATGAAACAGAGTAGATTCCCTGACTTGAGACCCCCTTAAGTCAAGAAATTAAATAGAGGCAATATCCCTAGAACCAATATTCTTCAATTCCGAAATGGCCTTGAAAAGTCATAGGATGTTCCCCCTCTTCAAAATAACGTGGGGGGCGATATTCTGGTATAAACTCAAGTTTAGTGGTTGTACATGCCAATGAGGCTGTTAAGGGACACAAGGGAGGCCTGGGCTGTAACTTTTCTGCTGTGTTGAATGGGCCCAAAGGGGCCCTGCAGCCCCAGGACCGGGATATCAATAGGAGAAATTTGGTGGCTTGATGGCAGAGTTAAAGACTGGCTACTGTTACTGTCAGGAGGCAACTTTAAGAATTAGAGGGACCGGAGACCAGACCCTCCCCATCAATGGTTCCATGGGATGCTTTGAGGTTTAACAGTGTGACTGCAGTGTGGACGGACACTCCACCCCGCCCCGGTGTATGACGGTTGGATCAGACACACTGTCTATTTTGCCTTTCTCTGCTGGAATCAGAGGGTCCTTCTGGGGAAATTCAGTTTTTTGCAGAATAGTGCTGGCCAAAGGGCCCGAGACATGCTCAATGGGCAAAAAAGAACCGTCCAGTGCGTCATCAGAGGTTTGGTCAGTAAAGTCGCCTTAGGGGCCGCCTGTGACTGCAAAAGCTGCTGTGTCTCAAGATGAACCAATGGTTAAGTATAGTTTGAGGATCTTTGAGGGGGTAGACACTGCCTTTTGGTATGCTGTTTATGGAGCCTTTGTTTTACGCCTTTTGCTCAGCGGGTGTTGAGATACGAAATCGGCTCGTGGAGACAATGAATGCATTAAATCAGGTTGTAGAGTAATGCAAGAGGAATGTGAGAGAACAGGCTCCATAAGATCGATTCTAGGAAGAGGGGAATTCTTGAGAACACAGTTGGCCGAAATGACATGCTCTGAGACGCCAGTAGCAACTGGCCGAGGGGGGTTGGTGATGGTTACACTCATAGCTGGAAAAAAATTATCGCCCAATGTTTTCAATTTAGTTGGTTTCCGTGCCAAATCAGAATGGGACATTAAGTTCAGCAGGGGCTGAGGAGGCACAGAAGCTGCAGATAGCCTCTTAATTTTGGATAGAACCAAACTCAGAAAGGTAGGCAAGGATGATAAGTTTTCAATAATTGGGGAGCAGCAGCACATTGTTTGATCAAAATTGGAGCTTGTTTGGGCTCTTGTAATTAGTTGGGTTACGTTTTCTATTTTGTGGTCAATGCCAGATACATAGGTGGCCAGTGTGTTTAACAGATCAACTTGGATGTCTAGCTTATTAGAGTGATAGTTCAAAGTTTGCACAGTGGATTGAAGGGTTTGCAAAAGCTGTGGCCAAGCGGAGCAACTTCCAGCAGTCATGGAGGTAGGCATAGAATTGGGTTCCCCATCGGCACCTCCTGTAATTTCAGACTGAAGGCAGGAAAGATCAAGAAGCGATTGATCATTGAGCTCACCCTGATTAAACTCAATTTGAGAACTGAAGTCACCAGCCCCACTGGAGGACATTGTTGGTAACATTGGACAAATGCTGCCACTTGGACTGCGGGTCCACTGTGCTGCCGGGGGACTGGTTAAAGGGGGCGATACCGCAATCCTGTGGATGATCTTGACAGCTGCCCATCCTGCTGATAAGAAGCTGCTGGAGAGGCAGCTAAAGAAGTCACCCATTATCTAACATCAAAGGAATGGTTTCTTGAAATAATGATTGGGGAGAGCTCGTGTTGTCGAGAGGGAATGAACAAAGCCCAGCTGACATAAAGTCAGAGACAAGCAGAGGCACAGAATGGTGAAAGTAAGAAAATGCCAACTTTCTAAAATTGACATTTTTGGACTTTCAATGTAAAATCCAATTTTACAAGAAGTTGTGATTTTAAATTGTGAGTCCAGGGACACCAACCTTCATAATTCTATCTTTTTCCTTTTAGAGATCACACTTAAAAGATGTTTTGAGGTAACCCAATACTATCCTATGGGAAAGATAACCGTTGCAATAGTGAACCGTGAATTTAGCAGCTTTTCACTACCTGGACTTGTTAAACTTAAAAGCTTTTAAATACACTGCACTGTGCCCGCAGGGCTAATTAGGACCTACATTAGAGGTGACATACATGCAATAATAAGCAAGGTTTGGACCTGGCAAGTAGTTGCACTTGCCAGGTCAAAATGGCATTTTAAAGCTACACACATAGCCTCTGCAGTGGCAGGCCTTAGACATGTTTAAAGTGCTACTGCACTGAGTGGCAAAATCAATGCTGTAGGCCCACTACTAACGTTTAATCTACAGATCCTGGGCACCTATACTGCACTTTACAAGTAAATTAAATATGCCAATTGTGGTTAGGCCAGTGTTACCATGTTTGAAGCAGAGGGCAGATGCACTGGTTAGCAGTGGTAAAGTGCCCACAGTCCTAGAGCTCACAAAAACAATTTCAGCAAAAAAGTGGAGGGAAAAGGCAAAACATCTGGGGTCGATCTTGCAGGAAAAGGCCATTTCCAACAGGCACCAACTGCCTTTATGTAATGGATACTTGCACAGAAAATCACAGTAATCAATCATTAAAATTTTGTCCATACAGGTGTGTTTAATCATTGTCTCCAAACTACTATATCAGATATATAAACAGTACACATTATTGTAGCTACATAAATCCAATATAATGTAGTAATCGCACTACCCAGTGGAACAAGTGAGTTTGCACAAAATGTAAATTCAATGTCACCTTTAAACCTAAAACATTTCATGGATGTAATAATGTCATGTTTCCCCATGTCTAGTGCATTTTAGGTATATCATTAGATTTCCTTTAACACAAAAGTATTTTTTATGTGTAATGCATGTGTGTTTATAATTAACACTTATCAGTTTTAATTAAACACACCTCATGTCACAAGTTACCAAAATATAAACGTTTAATTTTGGTGTAAGTGTCCATCATCACGATGAATGCTTGCACTAAAATGATTATGATTATTACAAATATTCAACATTAATGCATGCACAATGCAAATATGTAAAAAAAGAAAACGTGTTTTGTTCACTGTCATAAACTAAATTAAGTTCATGTTACTCACCTTCTCATCAATAGCATTGAAATCAATGACTTTTATTTAATATATTATGTCAGGACAAATGGTGTAAAAATAAGGATTTCTATTCTTCAATGAGATACGTTTCTCAATGAATATGAAATTAAACAAAACATAACTGTCAAATAAAACATGATGAAGTGGATCAATATTTGGGTTTGTTAGCCCAATAACTTGCCTTCTAATTTCATTGTCAAGGGACAACCTCCTCAGTAAGGGGCTTCTAGTGGACATAGCAAGCACCTCAATGATTTTTCTTGGGAGGGGTAAGTTTGTATTTCTTTGGGGTCAGGGACAGGTAATCAGTAAAGGTGGGTAGGGGAGAAAGGTTAGGAGAGGATAGGGTTTGGAAGGTGGAGGGAGCTGAAGTGGGTGTCTGTCCATTTCGCAAGGGATTGTGGGTCTGGTGTATGTTTGGGTCTCTGTGTCTTGGAAAAAGGTATGTGGTATTTGGGTGAATGTGTGCATTTGTGTTTGGTGGGTCTTGGTGTGTGTGTGCTTTTCTGTGAATGTGTTTGTTTGGATGTGTTTGCTGTTGATGTGGTTGGTGTGGTTGTGGAGCATGTGTCTGCATGCATGTCTGGTGTATGTTTGGATATGTGTGGTTCTGTAGGTGTACTGTATTCAGGTGATTGTGAGCACGTGAGTCTGATGAACATTGCTTTCCATGTAGGTGTGTGTACGTGACTGTGGGTGTTGGGTGTTGGGATGAGTGTGTGTAAAGGTGGACTCTGGGGTTGTTGTACTTGTGGGTGTGCTGGTGGTTGTGTGTGTGTGTGTGTGGTGGCTGTGGGAGTGGTGATGGTGCTTGTGGGCATGGTTGTGCTTGTGGGTAAGGTGATTGTGGGGGTCATTCTGACCCTGGCGGTCGGTGACCGCCAGGGTCACCGACCACGGGAGCACCGCCAACAGGCTGGCGGTGCTCCGAAGGGCATTCTGACCGCGGCAGTTCAGCCGCGGTCAGAAAGGGTAAACCGGCGGTCTCCCGCCGGTTTACCACTGCCCTAGAGAATCCTCCATGGCGGCGGAGCGCGCTCCGCCGCCATGGGGATTCAGACACCCCCTACCGCCATCCTGTTCATGGCGGGAAACCCGCCATGAACAGGATGGCGGTAGGGGGTGCCGCGGGGCCCCTGGGGGCCCCTGCAGTGCCCATGCCAATGGCATGGGCACTGCAGGGGCCCCCGTAAGAGGCCCCACAAAGTATTTCAGTGTCTGCAAAGCAGACACTGAAATACGCGACGGGTGCAACTGCACCTGTCGCACCTTCCCACTACGCCGGCTCAATTCTGAGCCGGCGTCCTCGTGGGAAGGTAGATTTGCCCTGGGCTGGCGGGCGGCCTTTTGGCGGCCGCCGCAAGCCCAGGGCAAATCTCAAAATACCCTCAGCGGTCTTGCGACCGCGGAGCGGTATTTTGACGGGGGAACATTGGCGGGCGGCCTCCGCCGCCCGCCAATGTTAGAATCACCCCCTGTGTCTGTGGGTGTGGTGGCTGTGGTTGTGGATGTGGATATGGCAAAGGTTGCTGTAGTCGTGCATGTGGGTGTAGGGTCAGTACAGTGTGTCTGTTGGATGGGTAGATGTTTGTGTTTCTTGGCGTGTTTATATTTATGTATGGATGTGCTGCCTTTATCTGTTGGAGTGAGTGTGTGCAAGGACGTGAGTGTGCTTTGGATTGGGGTGGTAGGTGGGATTTGGGATGAGGAAGGGATGGGGAAGAGACACGAGTAGGAGGACAAGGTTGGGCCTATTGGGAGAGCTGCAAGCAATCTCTGCATGCCAGCTATTGAACTAGAAATGGCATCCAGACAATCTGTTGCATTTGGCAACTAAGCCCCTGGGTGCCATTCACAATGGCTGTCAGGCTTACAGAGATGCTCCAGGACCAGTGGTGTTGTTCGATCTGCAGACTGAGGTGCCCCCCAATTCCCCGTCCCTACGAGGTGCCTGCCTATTTTTGACCTGATGCCCCTGCAGTGTTCTCTCCATGTTGTTGCAGGAGCCAAGTGGGGCCTTGGTCTTTGTAATGGGGCCCTGTGGCCCACGAACATTGAGGACTGGGCAGTGTCCCTTCATTTGTAAATATGTATATACTTTTTGATTTGGATGCACATAGTATTACTATATTTATCTTATTACACTCACTTTGATCTATTGGTGTTTTCGTTGCATTATTCCTGACGGGTACGGGGTAAATATGTTTTATTACTGCATCTGCTTGTGTGTATGGTGTTGGAGGTGGGGGTGTTGCCTGTTGCGTGTGTGTGTCACTCTCCTTTTCCTCCCTCCCTCCCCTGTGTTCTAGGTGGCTGTACTCACTGTGGTCGTCTTCACCATCGTAGGACATAGAACACATTGGAAATATGTGCAGCTCGGGCTCCATGGCAGTGTGGTTCTTCCCTGAGTCTCCAAAGGTGAGTCATTTCCCTTCTGAGGTCTGTTTCTGCCAGGCTTTTGATGTTGTTGGTACCGTCCCAGGAAAGGTGGCTGTTTCCTGTCTCAGAATACAGTGGGCGGAACATTGACTTCTGCCTGGCTGTAGGCGGCTACCGCCGTGGTGACTGTTGATTCCGCCCTGTCGGTCGGTGTATCAAAGTGGCTGTCTATCTGAGCTGTTTCTGCCATGGTCATAATTTGTCAGTATTTACCGCCAGCCTGTTGGTGGTATTACCACCACTTTATCACCGACCGCCAGGGTTGTAATGAGGGCCATATTGTCTAAGATTTAATGAAGAGGATAGTTATTTTTTCCACACTATTTGGGGCTGCCCACCAATTCAAACCTATTGGACGGAGATCATAGGGGAACTTAACAAAATCCTTGCGGAATTGAACCAGCCACACCCTAAATGTATCCTTCTGGGGATCTCTAATGATACTGAGGGCTATGCTGTTGTTCTGTACCCTAGAGTTGGAAGTGGGAAAGAGAGAAATAGCCTGGTACTCGGGGGCAAATGAGAGACCAACACTGTTGGATTGGAGGTGGAGCATGGACATGTATATGGTAGCTGAAAAGGTCATATATGCTAGCAGGGGTTGCCCCCAATAATTTCATAAGATATGGAACAGATGGAGCCGCAGGCATGGGGTGGGGAATGGATCACGGCCTGACATGATGGATATTGATATACAAAGGTATTGTGAAATGAGCCTGTGGACACTGATTAACTCTGAGATACCACAAATGTATTGGCTGGCAGATGTCAAGTTCAAAGTGGGAGGAGGGTGTTTTTAGACAAATATGGCTGTTTCACATTCTCTTGTTTTGTTCTGAAGGTGCGCTCTCAATATCCTAAGTGCTGCTCTCGTCTTTTTTGTGTACTGAATTCATCTTCCCAAAAAACAAAATAAAAATATTTTTAAGCAAACATTTGCAATGCAATGGGTCTTGTGTTTGCTCGAGTTACAGCTATTAGCTTTGTAAATTCCTAACTGGACTTTTCTTGCCACATAAATTGAAAATGAAAAGTAAAACACAAAAGGAAAAAGAAGTCCTGGACGGAAATGACTGCAAGCAATGGCTGTGATCTCCTGCCTCCTGGTGTCCCTCACATATGGCAAAAAAGGACACGGAAGCGCCAGCCTGTGGAGGTTCATGTTCCACTACTACCCGAGTGAAGTCCTCCATGTACACCCCCCCAAAGGCAGCAGCCCATGCCACTTCCCTATCCTGCTGCCCTGCCCTCGCTGTCGTAAATGCACACCCGTGGCTCAGATGCTAAGGGGCAGGGCTAGTCTGGTGCGAGGTATTGCACTGCTGTTGTTTATCCCCGGATTCACAGATGCTTTCCACCCAATCTTTCTATTTGTTGTGTGGGCATGCCCTTCCGCCAACATCACACTCCAAAATGGAACCTTCTGATCGAGGTGATGACATAGAAGGACTAATAGAGGTCTACAACAACCGCCATCTTGGATTGGCATGTCCTGCTGATTCCGCTCGTGAAGTTCATGATAGTTGCTTTAACATAATGTTTATTCGGAGACTCATGTTGCTCTTGTTAGTTAATTCTCAAGTGGCAGGCACTGTGTCACATGTACCGACTTTAGTAGGTCCTTATCTAACCATCAGTGATGAGATTTCTAAGCCAATACAGCTGTCTAAAATAAACTATATAATTTACTGAATTGCAGGATTCACTCGAGGCCTCTGCAGTGCTGAAGCAAATGTCTTAATTAGAAATTGTTAATGAATGTTTACGTATTTTGAATAACGACTTATGTAGAAAAATAAATAACGTAAAAAAAATAATGTGCACGTTTGAAATTGTGACCTCGAAGAATGGCCACCAGTGTTCATGGAATGTACTAATTTATGATTAACACATACAAAATATTGAAAATGTATTAGATTAATGTAGTAATATGTCATATTAAGGGTTATGAATTATGTTCTTGCTTATTAATTGTAGGCTTAAACTTAGCGAGTGTCTTGGCCTAGTTTTGCCAGGCCTCATGCAGAAGCTGTATTTCTTAGCGTTTAATACAAAATGCTGACAGAGTGAATTAACTGTGAAATGCTCATTGTTTTAATAAAATGCTTAGCAGAAACTTTCTATGGGAACTGACGGACAGGAGATGAGGTCTCTAGTAATGTATCCAAATGTGTGTAATGTGCACGAGATGTACTTTCCCAGGATGCGAACAATGATGACACTGACTGGAGATGAAAATGCAATAATTTCGATACCTGAAGAGCCAGATGATGAGAACATCGTAAAGCAGACCAATCAACGACAAGTGAACTGTGAAATATCAAAATTCTGAGATTTGGTATATGGACACTATTGGGCAGAGTAATAACGTATGATCAATTGACCAATTGGAAACCGGAGGATAGTTTCGATGACTTTAATATAACAGCGTGACAGAGGGAATTTAGACAGATTTCAGATTACAAGACCAGAGATGAAGAGTGATTTTCGGAGACTTAGAAAAGATTTGAGATTCTGTCATTGGGCTCGTACTCTCTGACTGAGAGCCTGATGTGTTGCTGATCGATTGATGACCTGAGGACGAACACTGATTCTGCTTGCTGACCCATACCGTGGATAGGTAGATATGACAATGACTGTATTGCATTCTTATGCCTTTTCTCTCTAGGTACCAACTGCGCTGTCTTAATACTTTCTTTAGGTAGATGTTTTCTAAATGTGTTTTATAAATTGTTTTACATGAAGCCCCACATGCTGATGCTAATCTGTGTTAGTTGAGGTTTACTCACATGAGGACTGACGAATTGCAGAGACATATGGTTGACAGACTATTTTGCTGAACTTTATGGACATCTTAGCTTTGCTGAAATGGGTTTTATTAATGCTTTGTGCTGGTGCATTGGAATGTCTTTTGATTCAAGCTTCGATTAGATCATGTTTCTTGCGACTTGTTGATTGACAAGCATTATTAAAATAGTTTGATTTGAGTTGATGATTAAGATTCATGACTTGGTATTGCTAATATCAGGGAAATAAAACTTACTAAACTTAAAATTAAGGGTGTGGTTATTCATGGCTGAAGAGTCATAGTGTGTGAAATGTACTGACTCCATTGATTATTGATTTGACTAATGATTATTGATAATTGTGTGTTGATTATTGTTTATGTAATGAAACTTTGGTAAGAACACCTTAAATGAATCAAAAGGTTCATCAACCTATACTCATCCCCTTGTAAGTTTATGTCTTAGGGATGGACGCACTAACAGTTATGGTAGCAGACTGATGGTTTGTTTCTTTAGGGGCTTGCCATAGGGGTTTGGTATAGAGTGATAGGTGTTAACAGTTATAGTGGGGAATCCGATGGATAGTCTCCCTAAGAGATTGCTATATGTGTACAGGACTGAGTGACAGGTGTTAGTAGTTGTGCTAGGAGACTGATGGACAGGCTCTCCTACTTATGGTAATAGTTTAAAGATTGATCCATTCAAGAATTCAGTATTATTGAAATTTGGATTTTGTTTTTCAAAATGGTATTTGTAGAGAGAATGATGTTCTTTTGAGCCCAGAAATGACTATCCCAGATCCTGGATCCTGCTAGTAGTGTTGGTTATGTTCTCGGCATTCCAGTGATAGAGTGAGAGAGATTGGTTGCGCTTGCACAGCCTATGCAAATCACTGGTGAACTGTGACGTATGTGAGGATTTAGGGAGTCTGCGTACTCCAGGTAAAGTTTTAGTAGGAGTGTGCGTACTCCGCAGTATGAAAGTAGGGAAGTCGTCAAACTTCACGTGTGTGGTGCTTTCTGCTCAAAAATTGTCCACATGGTTGTTGGTGTATGGACCCTGCATGGTCTAAGACTCCGGAGTATATTGGAAAAGTGTATGAGACACTTGGTTATATGTTGTAATCTGTCTAGTTTAGTAGGTGGATCGGGCATGGTCAACGAGTCAGTATGTGAGTTAAGTGGGTGAGAGGAACATTTTGACTGAGATTTGACGAGTCCTATGTGCACCAGGACAGACCCATTGATCAGTTGAGAGTAAAATTTGCGGGTCAAATTTTGCTTGCGAATCTTGAGACCGAGAAAAAGGAATAGCTGTATGAGCGAAAGGGCCATCAGTGAAAATCCGTAAGGTTTCTGAAGCGATTGCATTACCTTCCTGTAGTAAACCAGCAGATTTGTTTATGGTTTTTGTTTTTTTATTAGTGCTCAGAATATTTTGCATTAGTTTTGTGTTAACTGAAGTTTAGGAGGACGAGTTGTAAGACTTTGTCAGCCGAATTGTGTGTGAGTGTGACGTCATTGGATCCGCACTGGGATAGGCCAGTTAGTGAGAAGGACCGTGCACAGATTGGCAGCAGTCTGTGAGAGGCAATTGGTTGAGAACGTGGGTGAAAGAATGGAATCTTGGGAGTAAAAGTAATTTCCGGATATGAATTTGAATAAGCAAAAATTAGAAAAGGTTAAGTTTTTCAAGGTATTGAAAAGTGCCCTAAGGGGAGATAAGGTCATTAGGGTGAATGTAGGAGAGCCTACACCGCCAGAGGGTACACCGGCTTAAATTGTGATGGAGGAGCGAGGTGTTGCACCATTTCTTTGGTTAAAGCAATGGTGCAAGTTGACAGAGAAAAATGGGAGCTAAGCGTTTCCTGAGAATGGGAAGTATAATTTGAGAAATTTGGAGCAATTGCGGATGACACTAACTGAATCAAAGCCCCTTCCGAGACCAGCACAGTTTGAGGCATTAGCAGTTTGGGAGCTGGTAGCTAGGCAACAACAGCAAAAGAAATTTGAGAGGAGAGTAAGAAAGGTAGAGAAGTCATTAGTGGAAGCAAGATGGGACTGGGAATAGAAGAAATGGAGATCCGTGACATTGCAAGATGTTAAGTTGTTTCCGGCAATTACGCAGGAAGACGAGACGGAAGGAAAGAAAGCAAATAGAACGTCTAACAAAGGTTTTGTCTGAGAGTAAGGAAGTGAAAAAGTCTTCCATAGTGGAGGAGGACTCTGATGCCGAAGATCTTGTTACACAGATACTGAGAGACCGACCACTACCTTATGCATTGCATGACGATGGTCCACTTACTAGTACTGATCGAACAGCCGGGCACAGGCAATGGGGACAGTGAGTCTGGTACAGGTTAATACTAGCCAGGCACAGGGTGTGGTGCAAGGACCTAATGTGTTGACTACTCCAGTAGTTCAGACACAGATGCATCCGCCACCTATACAAAGAATCTATCCTGATGTGCCTGTATTAGAGACGACTTCGAACCTAGTGGTGCCTACGGAGCAAGTGGTTCCAAGACCGCTGTTAGTTCAGACTGAGCCAACTCCAAATTTGTTACCCCAGGCGCAGCCGCAGGGGATGCTGAGGTTTACACCAATGACAGGGACACTGTCAGACTTGACCCTGGTGATGAATCAGAGCATGGGAGTTACTCTCCCACAGTGTTCGGGTGCCAGAGCAGCCCCAGATGCAATATCGCTGCCGATTACTGTTGGTCCAGTTGTACCATTATTTGCACAGAACAAATCAGGCGTGAGTGAACAAGTAGAAATGTCCCAGAGTTTAGTGACGAGGGGAACAAATGAGCAAGTTCAGGTAGTCTCTTCTATGGGCTAGACCTTTGATTGATCAAGATCATTGTTAGATCTCAGTCCACTCGTTGCACTTCCAGATGCTGTGAATGGACCTAGTGCAGGTCAGAGTCTGAAATTATTGACACCACAGACATCAAATGCAGTGGTACAGCAAGTGCCACCAGTGAACGCGAGTAACATTTTGTTAAAGGGATTGACAGCTCAGCAGTTGATTGACTGTGCTAGGCAAACTGAATACCCGAGAGAATACTTCCAGAAGTGAGGAACAGATCAATTATGTCAGATTGAGCATGGGAGCAGGTGAACTAATTGAGGGAACAATGGGGGTGAATAGATTAGAGTCCTACACAGAGGAAGAGTTACGATACATATGCCCGAGAATTACAAGAGAGGTGAGCAAGGTACATCAGAGATTAGCAGACTTGGCAGAGAAGCATGGTGTAGAAATTGAGAAAACGAAGCATTTAAAGAGAAGCTATAGATTAGATTTTGAGGCAAAAGACTTTGAACACATGAGGTCAGCTGGAATAAAGGCGCACCTTAAGGAATTATTGCAGAGTGCTCAGGTTTGGGGAGCATTAGAAAAGTGGGAAGGCATATGGGTGAAAAAAGAGAGAAAAAGAAATGAGATTCATTAGAAGTGACTGAAACTCTACAATAGGACAAGTATCCGGTAAAGATTTCACCAATGAGAGAGATTCCAGGGGGAAATTTTGTTAATGTCCCTTGGAGTAGGAGTGATATTCTGTCATTTACAAACGATTATCCAAAGCTGAGGGAAAACCGGTAGAGTGGTATCAGCAGACAGACAGATTTGTGAAGTTCTCGAAATGTCTGTGGGAAGACTTGATTACCTTACTGAAATAGTGCTTCCAGCTGATTTGTGGGTTGAGTGTAAGGGAGCTGTAGATTGGCCAACAAGTGAACTGGAGAGAAATAAAAGTACAGGTGCACCATCTCCTGAGGTAATGAAACATTACTACAAGGTGATTGAGTTCCTAAAGACAAGGATGTTTCCCCAAAACATTGATTGGCAGAGAATTGATAGGACAGTGCAGGAAGTGAAGGAATCAATACATGCGTTTTATGAGAGATTGTTGAAGGCGTTCGAGGAGTATAGTAGCAAGGAAGCAATTGAGCCAAAAGACATGCTGCATTTTGTGTTCAGATTTTTGGAGGGACTGAGACCTGCGATAGGTCAGATGATTAAGATTCATTTGAGTTGCTGGCAAGCCAAGCCGATTGATGAGGTGTTGCAGTATGTGAAATACTGTAGTGATGAAATTGAGTTGAAGCAGAAAAAGTTGAAAGAGAAGGCAATGGTGATACAGATTAAGGCAGCTCAAACAGGAGTACAGGGGACTTTTGTGCAACAAATGCTGCAACAGCAGGGAAATGTCATGTTTCAGCCACAGATGAGAGGTAGAGGTCGCGGAAGCAATATGAACCGTGGTCCGGATTTGAATACTGTAGTGGTTCGGAATGATGTGCAGGGAATGAAGAAGCTATTGCCATGTCACATTTGCCGAGCCATGGGACACTGCAAGCGGGAGTGTCCGATGTTGGTGCAGGATGGTGTTGTCCAGCAAAGTAACAATGTAAACACATTTCAGAATATGAGAGGACTGAGATTAAGGGGTCCTAATATAAATTTTCAGAATAATGGGAATCAAATGCAGAATTTTCAGCCTATGCAACAGGTGCAGTTTCCCCGTACACAAGTGTCACAGTTACAGCCAATGAAGCAGCAGGTTTCTATATTACCTAGACAGCAAATGTAGATACCTCAAGCCCCGATGGAGCAGCAAGAGATGATGCTTTCTCAACAGGTCACAGGTCAGAGACAAGACAGAAGTAGTAATGCAGTGAACCAATTCCTGTTACACAGTGAGAATGAAATAAATGGTGACTGGATGAGTAATAGTTCTGGTGAGGGGACATGTGTGCTTGTGACTTCTCTAGAAGTAGATCAGAGATGACCCTAAGTGAGAGGAAAGGTTATGGGTCACAGAGTCTCATTTCTGGTAGACACAGGAGCTACACGCTCTACTGTGAGAAGTGCAGAAGTTCCAAATTTGCCCCTTTCAGGTCGAACAGTTCAGGTTGTGGGGGTAGCGAATCAGTATTTGACAAACCCAATTGCAGATCCAGTGCAAGTTGAAATTGGCAGTTTTCAGGGACTGCATCGGTTCATGGTCTGTGATTCAAGTTTGGTATCCCTACTGGGAAGACACTTGCTGTGTATGACAAGGTGTCTGATTACTTGTTTAAATGATGGAATTGAGATCCAGACAAATAGTGACGATGAGGAAGACCCAGCTCCAGAAACTGAGTGTGAAGCAACAAATGAGGAGTACCCTTGAGTGAGTTTTTCCCGATGCTCACAGTGAGAGAGCTTCATTTCGATTTGCAGGGAACAGTTCAAGAGAACGTGTGAGATTTGACAGGGAAAGAAGTGGGATTGATCAAAGGAGTGGAGCCGATTGAGGTCACCTTAAAGCCGAATGCAGTGTTTCTGCAGCTTCCCCAGTATAATATGCCACGGGATGTCCTGCTGAAAGTGGCTCAGATAATTGCAGATTTTGTGAAGCAGGGAGTTTTGAAGGAGGTGTTGAGCAGCCCATGTAACTCACTGATAATGGGTTTGAAGAAACCATGTGGAAAGGTTCGAATTGATCAGGATTTGAGAAAAATAAATGACATAGTCATCAAATGTTGTCCTGTAGTGCCCAACCCAGCTGTAATAATGTTTCAGATTCCATGAGATGCACAGTGTTTCACCATGGTTGAATTGTCACAGGCATTCTTTACTGTGCCTCTTCATGAGGATAGTCTCATTCTTTTCAGTTTCAAATTCCTAGGTCGAGTCTTCTGCTGGTGTAGACATCCTCACACAGAGGTACACAGAGACACCATCCTTGTTCAACCAGATCTTAAAAAAGAATTTGGAGTCATTAGAATTCCCTTTCCAATCAACTCTGGTGTAATACATTGATGATTTGTTGATTGCATCCAGGACAAGGGACGAGTGTAAGTACGACTCAATTACCCTGTTGAATCATTTGGGAAAGTATGGTTATAAAGTGTCACCATTGAAGTTGTAGTACTGTCAGAAGCTAGTGGAGTATTTGGGTCACCAGATTGAGAAAGGGTTGAGGAAAATATCCAGAGAGAGGATTACAATGATACTGCAAATAAACCCCCCGACTTTGCAAAGAGATGTTAGGATGTTCCTGGGAATGGTGGGCTATTGTCGCCAATGGATTCCAAATTTTTCAGAAATCTCAAAACCATTGCAGAAATCGACCCATAAGGATGTCACAGACCCCATAACGTTAGATAAAGATCAGATGAAAGCGTTCACTGAATTGAGAGAGAGGTTGTGCAGAGCTCCAGCGTTGGGTATGCCTGATTACACCAAGCCTTTCACATTGTTTTGTCATGAGCGTGATGCATGTTCATTGTCTGTCTTGACTCAGGCCCATGGAGGTGCTCATCGTCTAGTAGCATGTTTTTCAGCTACTTTGGAGCCAGTTGCACCAGCCTTAGCAGGTTGTTTGCGTGCAGTTGCCAAAGTTGGTCAGAGCCTTTCACAGTGTGAAGGAGTAGTGATGGGATATCCCCTGACTGTAATGGTCCCTCACTCGATTTATTTTGACAAGGACAAAAACTCAATACTTGACTGGTGCTAGGTTGACTAGATATGGGTGCTCCAAACATGACACTGAAAAGATGCACAGTGCTGACCCGGCAACTTTACTTCCAAGTGATACTACTGAAATTGAGAAAGAGGAAGATGTTGAACATGATTGTCACAAAGTAACTGAGTTGTGCATGAAACCGAGACCTGATATTAGAGATACTGGATTGGAAGAAAATAACCAAATTGTTTTCGTTGATGGTTCTTGTCTGGGAGACAGCACATGGACACTGAGAGCAGGAAATGCAGTGGCACAATTACAGGTACCTTAGAAGCTTCCTGGCTTTGAGGAGTGTATTCTGCTCAGGTAGCAGAATTGGTAGCTCTTACCAGGACGTGCCATGTTTCTGCTTTATTGAGAGTCACTATATACACAGATAGCCAATACAGATTTGGGATAGTTTATGATTTTGGTCAATTGTGGTTGCAAAGAGATTTTCTAAATAAATGAAAGAATAAAGGAGATGCTATATGCTATTTAACTTCCTGAAGAAATTGCTGTGGTAAAATGCAGTACACATCAAAAGTCGCAGGACTACGTGTCACTAGGAAATGGATATGAGGATCAAGTCGCAAGGACTTGTGCTTTGAACTGTATATCGTTCAAAGACAAGTGGGAATGGTTACCTGAAGAAGACGCAACATGTACTAGGTTTACATTAAAAGTAGTTGATACTTTAGCAGAGTTAAAAACTTTGCAGAGTAATGTCGACAAGGAAGAGAAAAGGTCATGGAGCAAAATGAAATGTGTTCAAAGGCAAGATGAGTTGTGGGTATCTGAAGAGGGTCAGATGGTTTTGCCAAATAGCCTGTTGTCTCAGATGGCGAGTTACTATCCTGGTCAGGCACACATTGGGAGGGATGCCATGGTACATTTGTTCAAAATTGACTGGCTTAACCCCAAGTTTAGACAAGCAGCTGAAGCAGTTTGCCATTGATGTGTTATTTCTCAGCAATTAAATGCAGGAAAAGGGACAGTGGTAAATTTGAGCCACACTGGAAGAGCAGGAGGTCCAGTCAGCAGAATGCAATTGGATTTCATTGAGATGCCTGTGTGTGGAGTTTTGAGATACGTGTTGGTGATTGTGTGCATCTTTTGTCATTTGGATTGAAGTGTACCCTACACAGAGAAATGATAGCCTCACAGTAGCAAAATTGTTGCTTAGGGAACTGACACCATGTTTCGCTTTCACGATCTCTTTAGAATCAGATAGGGGAACGCACCTCAATAACGAGGTGATTAAACTGTTGTGTGCATCACTGAACATTGAACAGAAGTTGCATTGCAGTTACCACCCTGAAGCATCAGGACTAGTGGAACAGATGAATGGTACCATACAGACACGAATTGCAAAGATGTGTGCAGCTACGAATTTGAAATGGCCCGATGCATTGCCTTTGGTGTTGATGTCAAGGAGAAACACACCTGATCGGAAGACAGGATTGTTGCCCCTCGAGATTCTCATGGGCAGAACAATGAGGTTGCCAGCAGTTACAGCAAATGCTCTTGTCAACATTACAGACGATATGGTGTTAGATTACTGCAAGAGTCTGGCTGATGTAGTCCGCTCTTTCTCTCAGCAGGTGGAGGCCACCACATTTCCACTGATCAATGATCTAGGGCACAACCTGAGAGCTGGTGACTGGGTTGTTGTCCGAAAACATGTGCGCAAGTCTGCTTGGAGTCTCGTTGGAAGGGTCCATATCAAGAGAATTTGACAACTACGACTGCTGTAATGTGTGTTGGGATCCCAAATTGGATTCACGTGAGTCACATGAAGAAAGTGGCCTGTCCACTAGATCATGAAGAAGCGTTGTTGAGAGTACCAACAACCCTGAGACAAACTGCAGCACCAGAACAAGAAAAAGAGCAAGGAAGAACTGAAACTGAACTTGAGCTCGTTAAAGAATCTATCACTCCTGTGAGAGACAAAGGTAAAAATCTCCAGGAGGGTACTAAGGAACCTATTGCAACTGAACCAGCAGGAAAGCTTAGTACTGAGGGAGCTCTCCCAGAAGCAGACGATTCAGAGAGCCAAACAGAGCAAGTGCCAGAACAAGAAGGGGAAGGAGTTGAGCTGGATCAAAGTCAAAGTGATCTGACTCCTCCTGAACCGGTTGCAGGTCTGTCAAGAGAAAACACCACAGAAAAAGATAAGGATTCAAGTTCAGTTGTGAAGAGAATATTAACAAAGGGTACACAAAAAGGAGAGAAGTGTCCGAATTCGCAAGTGGAGAAAAGGAAAGAGGTGATATTTGAAACAACAATAGAGGAATAAGTAGATACTACGAGAAAGGAAGATTTAAGTGAAGGAGAGTTGAATGGTGATCTAAAGTTGAAAAGAAAGAGAATAGCAAGTTGAAGATATGCAGATCCTAAATGGGCGTATGCAACTACAAACGAATGGCAACAAGAGTTTATGGGGGTCATTACAACATTGGCGGTAAAAGCCACTTACCGTCGTGCAGAAGACCGCCAACACACCGCCGCGGTATTCCGCCACAGCTATTACGACCCACATTCCGAAATCCAACAAAATTCAGACACCTACACAAGTCCGCCACACCAAAGGTCAGTGATAAACTGGCGAAAACAAAACCTCCACCGTCACGCCAACAGAAATACGCCCATGCTATCACGACCCATGAATCCATGCGGCGGTCTTTGAACCGCGGTAATCCATTGTGGGTACACACCGCCGCGCTCAAAATACACACACATCTCCAAAACACACCTGACACACATCCACACACCACTCCCACACAATCAATACTATATAAAACACACACCCACATCACCCACAAACCCCTACTACCAAAAATGTAGACGATGGCCAGAGAGACAGCACAGCATAGACAACCCCACCATACAGAGGCACACAACACCATCACCCACACTACTTCCACGCACAAAACACCACACACCACAACATATCACCACACTTATCACCACATACACCATCCCACACATCACCTACACCACCCCATGGCACGGCAAAGAGACCCCAGGTTCTCGGAGGAGGAGCTCAGGGTCATGGTGGAGGAAATCGTACGGGTAGAGCCACAGCTATTTGGATCACAGGTGCAACACACCTACATAGCTAAGAAGATGGAGCTATGGCAAAGAATAGTCGACAGGGTCAACGCAATGGGACAGCACCCAAGAAATCGGGACGACATCAGGAAGAGGTGGAACGACCTATGGGGGAAGGTGAGTTCCATGGTCTCCAGGCACAACATCGCGGTACAGCGGACTGGCGGCGGACCCCCACCTCCTCCCCCACAACTAACAACATGGGAGGAGCAGGTCTTGACTATTATGCATCCTGAGGGCCTCGGAGGAGTCGGTGGAGGAATGGACTCTGGTAAGTCAAATCTTAACTATCATATCCCCCACCCTACCTGCATGCTATCACAGCCCCCCACCCTCACCCCCTCCCCTATCACTCCAACTCCTCACATATGTACTACTAACACAAACCACACACCAAGCCCTGCATGACACAACAAAGCATGGGCACCCCTCACTAAAGCATGCCCACTGCACATACCCATAACACCCCCTCAACCATCATCACACAAGCCCCCACATAGGAATGCTAGCACTGGGGGTCACGGTCACCCACCCATTGCACACCATGACTCACACAGATGGAATAATCATGCTTTTACACCCCTGTAGGACCACTACCCAACGTCACCAAACAGGAGGGTCCAGACATCTCTACCCCACCCACAGAAGAGGCCCACAGTGATGACAGCAGCTCTGTCCAACTGGATCCAGATGACCAGCCCGGACCATCGTGGGCCGTGGGACATTCGGTTCCCCACACCCAGTCACAGGCCACCACAGACCTTCCACCCTCTGGTAACACCAGCACAGCACCCACCCAGCGGGCCCATACCTCCGTACCCAGGACACGTCAATCAGCTGTGTGTCCACCACTACAGGGAACCCAAGATAACCCACCACCCCAACAACAACAGGGACCTGGGGGCAGTGGCAGTGGGCACACGGTCAGGGGATGGAGGCCCAGGAACACAGGGGAACTGGGAGGGCTGCTGTGCGACAGGGGGCGGACAGGCCTAGGGAACCCACTCTCCACGAGGCCCTCTCCTCCATCCTGGGAGCATACCACCACTCCCAGGAGACGATGGCAACGGTCCTGGCCAAGTTTCAGGAGACCCAGCGCCTGCAGGAAGAACAGTATTTGGACTTCAGGGAGGAACTCAGACCCATCAGCACCGCCCTGGGCACCATCGTAGGGGTGCTGAAGGAGATACCTAACACCAGGAGGGACACTGTGGCACTCCAAGGGGCCCCTGACACTAGCATGGACGAAGAACTGCCCACCACCTCCGCCGGCGCTAGTGGACAGGATGCACTGCCACAGGACCACCACACCCGCACCCCACACCCTGCAGAAGGAGAACCACCCCGCAAGCGGTCCCTGAGATCCAGGAACAGGACAGAGCACGATGCCAAGACCCCCACCACGAAATGAGACCACCCTGATTGTCATCCCACTGTCCCACTTTGTAACCCTGTCCATATTGGAACTGCCCCAGCTCCACTTCCTATGCCCATATGGGCAGTGCACCTGTGAGACTAATAGACTGGACTCTGCCATGGACATTCCTCCACCATCACCCCTCACCATTTTACCACCCCCCTCCAATATTTAGCACTTCAATAAACACCCTTGAAGCACAAAACAATCTGGAGTCAGTCTGTGATTTTGAAAATGTGTATTAGCAATGACAGTGACAAAATCCGTTCTCAAATGTAATGTCAACATACCTATGTCACACATCTCAAGACCATGAGGAATGTAAGCAGATGACACACGTTGGTAACCAGACCTGTGAAACCGTAATGGAAATGTACAACTCAGTTACCATATACTGGTTGAAATCGACAGACAGGATAGAGGTAGAAGTGTGAAAGTATTTGTAGTAGGCAGGAATGTGTTCTCACATGTGTGTCACTGGAAATATTGCTGGATAACTGAGTCCCTGTTGTCAATGTCTTCTTCCTCTGCTTCCTCCTCATCACTGTCCACAGGTGCCACAGCTGCCACAACACCGTCATCTGGACCATCCTCCGGCAGAAAAGGCACCTGTCGTCGCAAAGCCAGATTGTGAAGCATACAGCAGGCCACGATGATCTGGCACACCTTCCTTGGTGAGTAGAATAGGGAACCACCTGTCATATGGAGGCACCTGAACCTGGCCTTCAGGAGGCCGAAGGTGCGTTCGATCACCCTCCTAGTCCGCCCATGGGCCTCACTGTAGCGTTCCTCTGCCCTGGTCCTGGGATTCTTCACTGGGATCAGTAGCCATGACAGGTTGGGGTAACCAGAGTCCCCTAATAGCCACACCCGGTGCCTCTGGAGTTGACCCATCACATAAGGGATGCTGCTATTCCGCAGGATGTAGGCGTCATGCACAGAGCCAGGGAACATAGCATTTACCTGGGAGATGTACTGGTCTGCCAAACATACCATCTGTACATTCATGGAATGATAACTCTTTCGGTTCCTGTACACCTGTTCACTCCTGTGGGGGGGACCAGAGCTACATGGGTCCCATCAATGGCACCTATGATGTTGGGGATATGTCCAAGGGCATAGAAGTCACCTTTAACTGTACCCAAATCCTCCACCTGAGGGAAAACGATGTAGCTCCGCATGCATTTCAGCAGGGCAGACAACACTCTGGAAAACATAGGCTGGGACATCCCTGATGCCATGGCCACTGCAGTTTGAAATCACCCACTTGCAAGGAAATGGAGCACTGATAGCAACTGCACTTGAGGGGGGATCCCTGTGGGATGGCGGATTGCTGACATCAGGTCAGGCTCCAACTGGGTACACAGTTCCTGGATTGTGACACAGTCAAACCTGTAGGTGATGATCAAATGTCGCTCCTCCATTGTCAACAGGTCCACCAGCGGTCGGTACACCGGAGGATTCCGCCATCTCCTCACATGTCCCAACGGATGGTGCCTATGGAAGGACAACAGTGACCACAGAGTCAAACAACTCAGAGGTATGTACCCACAGTCTACATAGAATACCATTCATACACAGAATCTGGCCTGTATTTGTGTAGTGCGACAAGGCCTAGGTCTGTGTGACGCAGTTGTGAATCAGGCCATGTGGGCCCCTGAAATGGCGGCTGCCTGACCTCTAAAGTGGGACAATGGGATGTGAGGTAACTGCGTTGGCGTTCTACACCGTCGCGGTAGGCGGTCGGAGACGGCGGCGCAATGCTGCATTGGTTAACAGTGGACCCTATGGGTCCCAGGAGCCAATGACGATGGACGCCGGTGGTGATGGTACGCACCGCCGCGGATGTGACCGCCGCGGATGTGACCGCCATTTTCTAGCTGCTCAATCACTCGATACCTGATCTTCAACAGGAGAGGACCTACACTGCAAGTGCTGCTGTGACCTCGGTCTGGAAGAGACAATGGCTCGTGCGTCTGGGGAAAGGGCCACTGCCTTCACTGCAGAGGAGTTGGAGAAGCTCGTGGACGGGGTCCTCCCCCATTACACGCTACTCTACGGTCCTCCAGACCAACAGGTAAGTACACAGGGAGCACGTTGTATGGGCTATGCCTGTGTGGAGAGAGCTGGTTGTCAGAATGAAGAAGGCACAGTTCTGCGTGCATGAAGGTCTGTGAATGCATGTGCCACATGTCTTTTTCTTTTGATAGGGAAGTTCCTAGTCAGTATTTTGAAGCGACCCGAAGAAGATTGATGAACTGAACTGTTGAGACAATCTGAGAAATATTTTTGAGAAAGAGACTGATGCAAATACCCGGAAAAGACATTGATAACCTGATTTGACTGTTGAAACCTAATTTTCACAAAGATGCTAACCGATTTTGGCAAGGTGAAGTGTTCCTGTAAGTGAAACTGATCTGCTGATTCTTTACAGATCATGGCTGATCTAGATGAGCAAATTAGGGATGTTAGGTGCTGTAAGTATATGAGCATTGGTTTGGCAATTATGTGTCAGATTTTGTTTATAGTGTTGATTGTGGGTATGTCTGTTCTTGATGCGAAAGGAGCCCACCATACATCTGCTTTTGAGACTACTACATTAACGGCCTTAGAAAGATTCACGTTAGATGAAAAGTATTTGCATGACTTTACTAATGTTCAAGGAGAACTTTCTTCTAACGTTTTCTATCGCTTGCTGAGTGAGAATGTTGAGACGATGGATGCAAAGGATTGTCTTGTGTGTATGAAGATTCCTTCATCAGTTGAGGAAGGTGTCACCTATCATAGTCTTCCACTAACATATGGGATAAGTTGTAGTCTATTACTAACAAGGTTCTATAACCAGGAGTACACTCAGTATTTCTACTCTAATCATGACCTCGTGTTTTCATTTGTTCATATTATTAGATACTTAAGTAGAGTAGCTAAGGATAATGACATAGAATTATTTAGAGGATTCTTTGAACCTACACTAACATTTGGGACAGCTTATACTCACAAAAATAATCTTACATGCTTGCTTACACCTTTGGAGAAAAGCTTCTTAGATCATACTGGTGACAGAAGGGAGGCATTGAAAGAGAAAGAAAAAGGCTTAGAGAAAAGGCCTTACAAAAATGATTATGCTTACCCTGCAATTAAAATGCAAAGAAAATTAGCTTTAGATTCATTCCATGTAGGGAAGCTTTGTATATATAGACCTAAGTCGCACACTGACACTTTATTTGTGGGTGTGACTGAATGTAGGCATGTGTGTTTGTTTCAGAGTAAATGGACATTTATGTTGAATGGGCAGGACCCTGCAATTTCGGGGCTCTCTTATATTGGTGGACTGAATGCTTATTACCGTCTTCCAAGAAGATGGTATGGGATATGTTATTTGGCAATAGTATTCCCAAAGATTTACCAGATGGAGGATTTGAAAAAGTTTCTGAAATTGACAGAATTACATCGTAAGAGACAGAGCATGGAAACCTCTTCTTGCAAAACTGGGAGCTATATTTGGTGCAGTGATTCCATCAGTGGGAGTCATCCTGAATTCGATCAGGATTCGAAAGTTATCTACTATTTTGGATAACATGCTGAATTTTTTTTCAGGGGAATACTCCTGATAGATACTGAATTGGCTGCGGATAGAGCTATGACTCTTCAAAATCATCTTGCTTTAGACATTCTTTTAGCAAAAAATGGGGGAGTCTGCAAAATGATCAACTCTAGGCTTTGCTGCGCTTACATGCCTAACAATAGTAAAGAGATGAGAGACTTACTTACTAATCTGACTAACGCAAGTAGTGATTTGAAAGAGTTGAAAGAGCCAGAGGTTTAGGAAAAGGTTGGTAAGGGGTTTGCCTCAGTGGGAAACTGGCTTAGTAGTATTTGGAATGGGCTATTATTGAAAATCATACAGGAAATATTAATTATTATAGGGTGTCTACTAGGAATATGGGGATTATGCAAATTATGTAAAATAATTAATTTGAAAAGGTCTAAAAATAATCAGAGGAGGGAAGAAAAGAAAAGAGAAAGAATTTATATGGAAAATTCAAGGAGAAATCAAAATGTTGAAGAAATCGAACTGAAAAACTGTGGGCAATAAATTTGGTGTGATGGCATATTTAGGGGATTATTACAACTTTGGAGGAGGTGTTAATCCGTCCCAAAAGTGACGGTAAAGTGACGGATATACCACCAGCCGTATTACGAGTTCCATAGGATATAATGGACTCGTAATACGGCTGGTGGTATATCCGTCACTTTACCGTCACTTTTGGGACAGATTAACACCTTCTCCAAAATTGTAATAACCCCCTTAGTCATCAGAGGAGGGATTGCTGAAGCAGATGTCTTAATTAGAAATGTTTAATGAATGTTTACGTATTTTGAATAATGACTTATGTAGAAAAATGAATAACGTAGAAAAAATAATGTGCACGTTTGAAACTGTGACCTCGAAGAATGGCCACCAGTGTTCACAAAATGTACTAATTCATGATAAATACGTACGAAATATTGAAAATGTATTAGATTAATGTAGTAATATGTCATTTTAATTTTAAGGGCTATGAATTATGTTCTTGCTTATTAATTGTAGGCTTTAACTTAGCGAGTGTCTTGGCCTAGTTTTGCCAGGCCTCATGCAGAAGCTGTATTTCTTAGCGTTTAATACAATATGCTGACAGAGTGAAAAAAACGTGAAATGCTCATTGTTTTAATAAAATGCTTAGCAGAAACTTTCTATGGGAACCGACGGACAGGAGATGAGGTTTCTAGTAATGTATCCAAATGTGTATAATGTGCATGAGATATACTTTCCCAGGATGCAAACAATAAAGACACTTACTGGAGATGAAGATGAAACAATTTCGACACCTGACGAGCCGGATAATGAGAACATCGTAAAGCAGACCAATCAATGACATGTGAAATGTGAAATATTAAAATTCATAGATTTTAATATGGACACTATTGGGCAGAGTATTACCGTACGATTAATTGGCCAATTGGAAATTGGAGGAGAGTTTAGGTGACTTTGATATAACAACATGACAGAGGGAACTTAGGGGGTCATTCTGACCCCGGCGGGCGGCGGTTGCCGCCCGCCTGGCGGGAACCGCCATTTGGCCGCACCGCGGTCAAATGACCGCTGGTGCCATTCTGACCTTCCCGCTGGGCCGCAGGCGCTACCCAAGGTAGTGCCCGCCGGCCCAGCGGGAAGGAGCCCTGCAACACAGAAGCTGGCTCCGAATGGAGCCGGCGGTGTTGCGGGGGTGTGACGGGTGCAGTTGCACCCGTAGCGCTTTTCACTGTCTGCTAGGCAGACAGTGAAAAGCTTAATGGGGCCCTGTTAGGGGGCCTGGCATGGGCAGTGCAGGGGCCCCCAGACACCCATTACCACCAGCCTCTTCCTGGCGGTGACAACCGCCAGAAACAGGCTGGCGGTAAGGGGGTCAGAATCCCCAAGGCAGCGCTGCTTGCAGCGCTGCCCTGGAGGATTCTCCCAGCCGGGGGAAATCCGGCGGGAAATCGCCAGACCCGGCTGGGTGACCGCTGCTGTACCGCCGCGGTCGGAATGACGAATGAAGCACCGCCAGCCTGTTGGCGGTGCTTCCGTCATTCGCGACCCTGGCGCCAGGGTCGGAATGAGGGCCTTAGACAGATTGCAGATTACAAGACCAGAGATCAAGACTGATTTTGGGAGATTTAGGAAAGATTTGAGATTCTGTCATTGGGCTCATACTCTCTGACTGAGAGCCCGATGTGTTGCTGATCGATTGATGACCTGAGGACGAACACTGATTCCGCTTGCTGACCCATACCGTGGATAGGTAGATATGACAATGTCTGAATTGCATTCTGATGCCTTTTCTCTCTAGATACCAACTGTGCTGTCATAATACTTTCTTTAGGTAGATGTTTTCCAAATTTGTGTTTTAAATTGTTTTGCATGAAGTCCCACATGCTGATGCTAATCTCTGTTAATTGAGGTCTACTGACATGACGACTGATGAATTGCCGAGACAAATGGTTGACAGACTCTTTTGCTGAACTTGATGGACATCTTAGCTTTGCTGAAATAGGTTTTATTAATGCTTTGTGCTGATGCATTGAAATGTCTTTTGATTGAAGCTTTGTTTAGATCATGTTTCTTGCGACTTGTTGATTGACAAGCATTATTAAAATAGTTTGATTTGAGTTGATGATTAAGATTCATGACTGAGAATTGTTAATATCAGGGAAATAAAACTCACTAAACTTAAAAGTAAAGGTGTGGTTATTCATAAATAACATTCATGGTGTGTGAAATTTACTGACTCCATTGATTATTGATTTGACTAATGATTATTGATTATTATGTGTTGATTATTGTTTCTGTACTGAAACTATGGTAAGAACACCTTAAACGAATCAGAAGGTTCATCAACCTATACGCGTCCCCTTGTAAGTTTACTTATTAATGACCGACAGGCTAACAGCAGTCTTTCAACAGGAATCACATAGCGAACAGGTGAGAACTACTCACGCTCATGGCGGCCATAGCGCTTTGAATCCGCTCTCTTATGCAGATTTCCTCGTAATACGTAGATTTCCTCGTAATACATCAAAAGAATCATCAACAGGAAGTGGAGCATGATCAATTCTGGGTCACTGAACTTTAAAAGACTGAGGTTTGCCCATAGAAGAGGTCATAACACAAGAGATCACTTGGTTCATACTCGTCCACATACACCATTGATGAGACCAAGCATTATCCCTCAATTGCAGGTTTTGCAACCAGTTGTGAGACATTTCCCTTGTGATTCCTGTAATGTGTGCGACTTGACAACCCTTACCAAGACTATCGATTAATCTTTAGAAAAACAATGGGTACTAAAAAAACATATCAACTGCAAAACATCACATGTGGTATGCATGATAATAGAAGTAACATTTGGTGTAAAAAGGTTACAACTAAGATGAGCAATCATTATTTGACAGTAAACCACACCATGGATGACCTACATTTGGTTATCCTTAAGGCAGTAGACAACTCAAATAAGAGAGTAGAAATGGAACAACTTTGGATTCACCATCTCCAGACATTTAAAACAGGATTCAATGATAATATCCGGTGGTTAGCTTTAACATGATAAGTACTACTGTTTTATATTTTCTCAATACAGTTTCAAATATTTACATGTTATTTCAGATGTCTCCCTACGGGATAAGACAATACTACAAACAACTATCAACTTCTTCTGTTGTTTCTTTCTTTGGTCCATGTAAGGAAATGCCTCTTTTTGCATGTTCACACCTGCATTTTTGGACTGATGCTACTGGTTTCTATACTCTGAGAGTGCACTGAGGCCTCCTAACCAGACCTCAGTGCCAGTGCTTTAATCTCATAAAATTGCATGTCACATTGGATACATCCAATTGGAAAGGCTTGGCTTAATTATATGTCCCTAGTTAATGGTACTCAGAGAATTTAAGACAGTGTCCACTCAGAGGTGCTGCACTGTTTGGGTCACCCTCCGTGTGACAAGGAAAAAATGGCTCCTGACCTGCCACTGCAGACTGGAAGGGCAGTGATTTCACTGCCGTATAGACTTTGTCATTTAAACCCGTAGCTAAGCCGCCCTATCCCTTAACATTATATGGAAGTCTTCCATAAGGAGGATTTACAGAGTCCTGTGGCAGGGACGGTAATTTTACTAAGCAGGACATATGTTTTACAATATGTCTTATCAGCAACACTTCCAAATTGTTGTTTTGCTGTGGGTAAATTTGGTAGCCCAGTTGGCTAGTACAGAGTTACCAGGTGGCATCCCAACACGGCTAACTTTTGGCTGGAACAGCCAAACTCGGTTATTTAAGATATCCCACTAATCATGCCATTAAATGTAAGCTGATGCCCAGGTCAAAAGGGATGTCACTAATAAAGGTGAGCAACTTTTAGAAAGTTGCCACTCTGTGCTCTGCTCGTACAGTAGCCTCACAAAGGCACACCCACACTGACAGCTTTCTGACTGCTTGAGGAGATGTGTGAATCTAGGCTCAAAAACAAAGGCAGTGCTGCATTAGAGAGGTGTGACATTCTCTGCCAGTATGACCACTAAGGGAGTTAGCCCAGAAGTATGGCCCAACATGCCTGAGCAGGAGGCCTTTTGTTCCTGTAGCCAGCATGGAGATAGGGCTAGAGTGGGGAAATTTGCCCCCAAACTGGTCTTACCATGGGCATGTTGCCCTCAGGAAGTCATACCTCTAGGGAGAGCTACCTTGCTACTCACAACCAAGAAAGGGTTGTGTCATCCTGCAGGGGGCAAGAATGAGTCATTCTTGGATAGCCAGATGCCACACATCACAGGAACTTCATCACTAGGTAGGAGGGGAGCCAGTAGCCCATCGGCTAGTGACCGTTTGTTCCCCTCAGGGTACTTTCTTGTGATAAATATGGCACCCCTGACACACTGATCCTCATTACCCACTGTCTTGGAAGGAGGACAAAAAGAAGACCACTTTGCACCCTTTGGAAGTGCACAAGGAGAGGCTGCAACACCAGTGCGACTGTACCTGCTGCACTTTAGGATAGTGGAGTTTGGACCCTGTTCTGCATGCCTGGCTCAGGGAAAAGCTGGATCCCAGCCCCAGTCAAAAGTAGAGACTCCAAGATTCTATTAGCTGACCTCCCAGAATGGCACTGGGGACATTAAAGTTGAAAAAGCCCCAGTTGCATCTCTGCTTTCAACCACAGAATTTTTGCCACTATTGGATGCTTAGCATTCCAAAGGACAATTTGGAGATAACTAAAAGGTGCACCTATGTCTGCTGTATCCATGGGTGTTGAGACTGACCAGATTTGTCACCCTGTAGGGACATCAACCTCCGCCAAATATTAGTATGTTGACTGCTGTGTTGCAAAAGCCAAGGTCTGAATCAGCAGTTCTTAGATCCCTGCCAAGAGTACTTTGTGGGATCTCAAGATCAGTGCCAGAGTTGCCCTCACTCACCTGTGGATCGAAGACTAAACTGGACTTCTCCCACCGTTGATCACACATTATCAGGAACATCCTTTAGCATCTTGGAGCCTGTATCTTAGCATCAGGACCAGGAGCTGAAGCATTGTTAAGTCTTTGAGAAGCCCGTTCTGTCAACACAGAAATATTAAGCACTCTGCTATGTTCATATTTGTTTATCTCTGTCTGTGTGCCATCACTTTTTCCAACTCTTAGGTGAACTATTTGCAGTGCATGCTAGTAGTGGAATGAGTTTATATCCATTGGAACAATTTACCAGAAGTACAGTATATTTTATGTTGGATGTACATTCCTACAGGGTATCCTTCCTGTACAAAATACAATGCCTAGACTACTGAAAAAGCATTTCCCACTGCATGTACTGTACAGTGCAACACACCTGCAATATCAGAAAAGCACAGATAAATAAATACTCATTTTCTGTTATTACTAAAACGTATCAAAATTTCTTAGCTTACTCCTCCAATTATGATAATACAAACAATTGAATCACCCAACTCTTTTTTTCAATACTTTTGGTACATGTACATCATGCTCACATGTGCAAAAAGTGAAACCTGCGATTATGTATTGATTATCCTGGTTCTCTAGGAACTTACATGTAAGCAGAGGCATTTATAACTTCCAAAAATATTCCAGTTGACCAAAATGTTCCCAGTTGTACATGTTAAATGAGGTAAATAGGTGAGAAAATGGCCTTTTCTATATGTGTCATTGGTATCTAATAGTACTCCCCTAAAAATTAATTGTGTAACTGATAGTATCTTTGCCAATGACTCTTCAGGACGATTTTAATATTGCATATTGTCAGCTTCCCAAGACATTTAAGAAGCTAGAATTCATACTCCAAAAACATTACCACAAAAGGCCAGAGATGAAATAACAACTTTGGCTGCTGTTGGGCGAGAAAATCACATTTGCTATTCTGTGTTCTGTACACAAAACATACTGATACAAAATCATTTGGTACGTGCAAACTCTTTCCTATCCTTACATCTCTAACAGGAACCTCCGACCAGCAAGATGGCACTAGATTGCTCAGAAAACCTTAAATGCAATAAGAAGTACACAAAGCACAAATGTACTAAGCTTTTTTGTAGCTGGAAAGCCTACAATTAGCAAAATTGAATGCAACCTGATGGCAAAAAATATGAGTTGAAAATGTCTTTGGAGCTTACAAAGTACATATTGGGATTCCCTATGAAATAGTTGTGCAAGAGGATGTGATATTTCCAAATGGAATCATACTTTATTTATGATAAGTGTGTGAAACTGGAGTATAAGTTGGGGGTGAGAACCCATCTCAAATAATGATCAAAATCCTTGTCAGGGTGAACCACTAAAGTCACTGAATAAAACTGTGCTTAACCTTCTTGTAGCTTTGCACAGAACACTGAGGCTTAACCTATAAACACTGTGAAATATATTTATGCATCTCTCTAATAGTAATGAAGTGAAATCACAACACACCAAAAATCCCATACCAATTTTGAAACATAGAGAATATGTTAATGAAAAGAAATGTAAGAGGTGTCAGAAAATGGAGGAACGCACTGGTCTTGTTATAATGGTTTATTACATTAAAGTAGAGTAGTAACAGTCTCTTAATCAGTTTATTCTTGGTTGGTCTTGCTTCTTTTTCTTTTCTTTGCCTTCATTGTTCATCTTCAAGTTTCTCTTCTCTTGTTCTTTTTTGTTATCCAGGGTCAACTCAGGAGGAGCATGCAAAGAAAAGAACACAGGAATTTGTTAAGTATGTCCTCTTTTTGTTCTCTGTTCTTCCCTTTTCTAGTTGCCTCTTATCTTTTCTCTCTTTCTCTTCTTTTCTGGTGCTGATCCCTCTTTTTTCTCCCGCTGTCACCCTCTGTTTCTGTCCCTTCCTTCACTTCTTGTTGGCCTTCCTTCTTTCTTTCTTTTTTTTCGGTCCTGCTGCTGTTTTCCTGTCTTTTACTGGCTTTTCTGATCTGCTTGTTAGCGTTTTGTCTTCTCTATTCTTTTTATCAACTCAATAAAATACTTTCTGTGCTTCTAAATAAAGAAATATGTGAGTCCCTGATTTCCTTGTCTCCGTTACATCTTTTCTTTTCCTTTGAGTTGTGATATCACTCAAACGTATGCCTCAGTACCCACAAACACCACCATCCGGTAGGAAAATGACCAAAAAGAAAGGAAAACAATAATACCACTCAGACCGTGCTCCAGTCCTTTGTTATCTGGCGATGAACAAAAAAATACCAAAAAGAAAAGGACCAAACAAATAAAACAAAATAAAAGCAAAGCACCCCAAAACAAAAGTAACCCGTTCCCTTCTCTTCTCTCCCGCCTCCCTCCCATCCCTACCTGGTTAGGCCACGCTATCTCCCAGAGCGTGGCCGGCTTCAGTGAGTTGCTGCCTCCTGGGTGCCCTTTCCGAAGCACGGCAGTCGGATTAAGTTGTCTCCGTCTGCGTCGCGGTCGACCTGTCCCTTATCGTTGGTTTCCGATGAGAATGCCTCCGATCACGTGGTCGCCGCTTCTCCTGGATACTTCGGGCCGTTTAAAGGCCCCGCCATCCCTGACATGTGAGTGCCCCATAGGTTCCTGGAAGACACTTTCTTGGTCGGCTAATCTGACACTGGATGTACCCCTGGGGCGTCAGCCTCCGAGGACGTACCCCCCGGGCACCCGTGGGTGCTGTCCACTGAGGACACCCTCTGCAGACACCAAAATGCCAAATTTAACAAGTAGAACTGGAGATGAATTTGGGAAGTTTAAATTAAAAATAGTGCCAAAAAGAACAAAGCACTAACTTTGGCCATCTGGTTACACTAGACCATATCAAAATCAAACGTTAATGCCAGCTATTATGGCTCTCCGATTAGATACACAGACTGGGTTAATCACGGATGAAAGCTTATACCTGATTTAGAAATATCTATGGAGAAAAAGTGGTTATAAATCCGTGGTCGCCAGGGAAAGCTGTACGCTGGATCTGAAGTGGGGCCGAACAATGGCAGACTGCTGAAGAGCAGGGTCTCAGGGGTGAGGGGTAAATGAAGGTGGGAAAGTTCAAAATCCGTGGCCAGGAAGGCCTCAAAGCTGTTTGGATGCTGCTTGGTGTCAGTCCCTGTAAAGTCCTCTACCTTCCGATTTAAACACTTTACTGGAAGATAGGTGTACTTATGTGGTGCAAACCGGCATGTTGAGGTTAATTGGTGCTTCAACAGCTGTGGCTTTGAGGGTGACCTTAGTCTCTTTTGGTTCCCCAGGCAGAAAATTGGCAAAAAGTCTCTTTCTTGCGGTTTGAGGGCAGAATCAATACAACATCCAAGGGTTGAGGGCCTGGGGCCACCACTTGAGGGATAGGGCTCACTCCAACATAGGCCAGCAGTAGGGTCCAGGGCAGGTCAAGCTGCAACTGGTCAGCTGGGCAACTGGAGGGAGGGAGGCCTCTGGAAGCTTGCTGTGTCCCTTTAGCTTAAATAGGAGGTCAGCCAACTAACCCTTGAAGACATTTTTGAAGTACTTGGTTCAAGGCGGGGAGGTTCAGCTAAGCCCTGAGTGAAACTTTAGCAACACCAGTGTAACCACAGTAATTTTGTTTTTTTGTGTTACTCTTTCAACTCAGAATTACTGAAAATTATGCAATTATGCCTGTTTGCATAATTATGAGTAATTTGGTACATAAATCTGAAAGCAGGAAAACAGGAACGAACTTAGGTGGTCATTACAACCCTGGCGGTCGGTGTTAAAGCGGCGGTAAGACCGCCAACAGGCCGGCAGTAAACAATTTGCAATTACGACCGTGGCGGAAACCGCCAACAAAGACAGCCACTTTAACACTCTGACCGCCAAGGCGGTACAAACAAACAGCGCGGCGGTCACCGCCAACAGACAGGCGGGAGACAATGTACCGCCCACACTATTATGACAGGCCAATCCGCCACCTTTTCCGGGACGGATTCACCGTGGATAAAAACACGGCGGAAACAGGAATCCCGAAGGGAAAATGCTCACCTCTACACACCCCACGAGGAACAAGGACACCATGGATCCGGAACTCCAAATTCTACCTGCAATAGTCTTTCTACTCCTTTACCGGGAGCACCAATGCCGGCGGCGAAGCCCACGGTGAGTACTGCACCTACGACACATGGGAGGCAAAAAACAGGGACACACACACGCAACACCCCCACCCTCACCAACTACAACACACACACTAATGCATATCAATACATCACAGTTACACCCCCCAAGCCGCCCGGAAGAATGCAAAGACAATAGAAAATGAGTGTAACCATTGTAATATATTAAAAGCAAGTAGGCAGAAATATATATGTATACACCATCTGCATAATATATACCAAGCATAGTAGTCTAGGTAGTGCTCTAAGAAAGTACGTGGAACACTGGGACCACACGGTATGGGCGAGGCCCACACAAGATCCCCGACCATGACAGAGAGAACACTGCAGGGGCATCATAGAGCAAGAAAACAGGCACCTCAGGGGAGGGAAAGGGGGAGCACCTCAGCCGCTTGAGTGCACAACGCCAAATCCACGAGGGGGCCACATGCCCACTGTGCAATCCTGGGGAGTGCAAAGCCACAGTCTCTCAAGTCTCTACAGTGGGTGGTTTGCCCACTGTTCAATCCTGGGGAGTGCAAAGCCACAGTCTCTCAAGTCTCTACAGTGGGTGGTTTGCCCACTGTTCAATCTTGGGGAGTGCAAAGCCACAGTTTCTCAAGTCTCTACAGTGGGTGGGTTGCCCACTGCCATATCCTGGGGAGTGCAAAGCCACAGTCTCACAAGTGGACAACAGTTTCCACTGGTTCTGGAGGGGGCATGGTGCCCAGAGTGCTTCATCCTGCTAAGAACAGAGGTAGTGGATGACAGTCTCCACTGGTTCTGGATGGGGTATGGTGCCCAGAGTGCTTCATCCTTCTAAGGACAGAAGTAGTGGATGACAGTCTCCACTGGTTCTGGAGGGGGCATGGTGCCCAGAGTGCTTCATTCTGCCAAGGATTGGGGTAGTGGATGCTTTTCTCCACTGGTTCTGGAGGGGGCATGGTGCCCAGAGTGCTTCATCCTGCTAAGGATAGAGGTAGTGGATGACAATCTCCACTGGTTCTGGAGGGGGCATGGTGCCCAGAGTGCATCATTCACCCTGTGACGGACTCAGATGCGTCAGTGCCCTTGCCGCTCATGGGCCAGCAGTGCTTGAGATGGCGGTGCCCTGTGCAGCGGTGCTTGAGTTGGCGGCGCCCTGTTCAGCGGTGCTTGAGATGGCGGTCTCCATTGCAGGGTCTGAGCTGCTGGCAGTCCTTCATGGCCTAGCGGGGCTTGTGCTGGAGGTCCTTCATGGCCCAGCGGGGCTTTTGCTGGCAGTCCTTCATGGCCCAGTGGGGCTTTTGCTGGAGGTCCTTCATGGCCCAGCTGGGCTTTTGCTGCCGGTCCTTCATGACCCAGCGGGGCTAGTGCTGGCGGTGGTCTCCTGAGCAGGTGGGCTGGTGCTGCCGTTGGCCTCCTGGGCAGGTGGGCTGGTGCTGGAGGTGGCCTCCTGGGCAGGTGGGCTGGCTGGGCTGGTGCTGGCGGTGGCCTCCTGGGCAGCTGGGCTGGTGCTGGCGGTGGCCTCCTGGGCAGGTGGGCTGGTGCTGGCGGTGGCCTCCTGCTTCACAGGAGGGGGACTGTCTGTGCTGTGGCTCCGTGCCACACTGGCTGGCCTGGTGGCCGGTGCACTCCAGATTCCGGTGACTACAGGCACCACTGGTCCCAGAGATGTTGTGGCTGAGGTGCTAGTTCGGGACCTAGGAGATGGACGGGGTGGGGGAGGTGTGGGAAAGAGGTCAAGGGTGGACAGGAAAAGTTTTTTGGACACACTGGGACGGCTAGCTGGAGGGGGTTTGGGAGTGGAGAAAGAGGTGGTGGTTGTAGGAGGTGTACGTTTGGTGACTTTGGGTGAAGGTGCATGCGCTGGAAGCTGTCGTGAGGTGGATGGCTGTTGGGTGGGTGTGTGCCTGCGTTTGTGTATCTTGGGAGGGGGCGTCACAGACACACTGGGAGAGGACACAGGGGACGTGTGAATGGTAGTGGGGGTGGTGACTGCACGTGAGTGGGGTGTGGTGGTGGGTGTGTTGGAGAGGGACGTAGTGGCTGTGGAGGTAGTGCATGCAGGTGTGAGTGTAGACGAGACTGGAAGGGAGGAGGGAGACGAGGAGGAGGGGGACATAGTGGAGGCAGTGGATGTTGGTGTGTTTGCATGTGTGTGATGCTTGTGTGAGTGCCTGTGGGATGTGTGGTGTTATTTTTGCCTGAGCTTTCCTTGTGAGTTGAGGTGTGTGCATGTTGGTCTGTAGGTGTGCTTGGGATAGGCTGAGGTACAGGGGATTGGGTTGGGGTGGAGGAAGTTGGAGGGGGGAGCCTAGAGACGGGGACAATTGCTGCCATCAGTGCTGAGGCCAGAGTCTGAAAAGCTCGCTGAAGGGCCGCCTGACCAGAATGAATACCCTCCAGAAATGCATTGGTTTATTGCAACTGCCTCTCTACACCCTGGATGGCATTCAAAATGGTAGACTGCCCAACAGTGAGGGACCTGAGGAGGTCAATGGCCTCCTCACTGAGGGCAGCAGGGGTGACTGGGGCAGAGCCTGAGGTACCTGGGGCAAAGGTGATGCCCACCCTCCTGGGTGAGCGGGCACGGGGCAAAGGCTGAGGGGCTGCTGGGAGGGCGGTTCTGGTGGGGTGATGGCGGCTGTACCTGTAGATGCGGGGGGCACAGATGTTGCCGCCACCACAAGGGAGCTTCCATCAGAGGACGAGTCTGTGTCACTGGTGTCAGCTCCTGTCCCCGCCGTGGAGCTCCCCTCGCCCTCCGTCCCACTGGTGAACTCTGAGTCCGTAGTCTCACCCTCCAGGGCCATGTGGGATGCAGCTCCCTCGTGCTCCGGTGCCACTGCTCCTCTGCCTGATAATGCTAATGCACACAAGAACAGGGAGACCACAAAAAGGGGGGGACGACAGAAGAAAGACATGTTGAGTGCATGCATTACCGCTACCGTTGGCGGACACGACAGACACAGAAGCCCCCTGCACTACGCTGCGCTCTTGGGCTCCTCGGTTCAATTCCTGGGAAATGGCCTACAAGGCTCTGGACAACATCTGCACACATAGATGACACAGGGACATGACTAGGTGTACTTGGCACTCCACAGAGGTGGGGTGGGGTGGGGTGCCACATGGCCTGCCTTACGGAGGGGCCTTGCCTACGGAACTCGCCCTGGCCTAGGGAAACCCACAGCCCACCTCCCCCATCCAGACACCTCCACTGCGCGCAAAGTCAGCAGAATGGGAGTGTACTCACCCCCTTGTGGCTGCTGTGATGCCCTCAAGCGCCCATCCAACTCTGAGTAGGCCACCACCAGGATCCTGAACATCTGGGGGGTCATGGTGCGACGGGCACCCCTCCCACGTTGGGAGGCCATCCCCAGCTGAGCCTCCGCCGTCTTCTTGCTCCAGCGGCGAATGTCCTCCCATCTTTTCCGGCAGTGGGTGCTCCGTCTGTGGTAGACCCCTAGGGTCCGGACGTCCTTGGCGATGGCACGCCAAATATCTTTCTTCTGGTGGGCGCTGACCTACATGAAATGTACAGTGGAAAAAGAGAAGTTATTACCAACTGCACAGTCAAAGTGATTGGCCCCCATCCCTACCCTTGGCTTGTGGCAAATGGATTCACCATCTTTCATGCACGCAGCACTCTCCCCCCTTTCTTCTTACATCCAGCCCTCTCCACACAGGCATAGCCCATACAACATGCTCCCTGTGTACTTACCTGTTTGTCTGGAGGACTGTAGAGTAGCGTGTACTGGGGGTGGACCCCATCCACGAGCTTCTCCAACTCCTCCGATGTGAAGGCAGGGGCCCTTTCCCCAGACACTCGAGCCATTGTCTCTTCCAGACCGAAGTCACAGCAGCACTGTGTACCCAGTTGGAGCCAGACCTTATGTCAGCAATCCGCCATCCCACAGGAATCCCCCCTCAAGTACAGGTGCTGTCAGTGCTCCATTTCCTTGCAAGTGGGTCTTTCCAAACAACAGTGGCCATAGCATCAGGGATGTCCCAGCCTATGTTTTCCTACATATTGTCAAGAGTGTTGTCTGCCCTTCTGAAACTCATGCGGAGCTACATTGTTTTTCCTCAGGTGGAGGATTTGCCTACATTGAAAGGTGATTTCTATGCCCTGGGACACATCCCCAACATCATAGGTGCCATTGATGGGACCCATGTGGCTTTGGTCCTCTCCCACAGAAGTGAACAGGTGTACAGAAACCGGAAGAGTTATCATTCGATGAATGTACAGATGGTATGTTTGGCAGACCAGTACATCTCCCATGTGAATGTCATGTTCCCTGGCTCAGAGCATGACGCCTACATCCTGCGGAATAGCAGCATCCCTTATGTGATGGGTCAACTCCAGAGGCACCGTGTGTGGCTATTAGGTGAGCACCTGGAAGCAAGTCAGTGGGAATGGTTGTCTGAGTCTGGGGATATCCCTCCAGGTTAGTGCGTTTCTAACAGTTGTCCCTCACCATTTGCAGGTGACTCTGGTTACCCCAACCTGTCATGGCTACTGACCCCAGTGAGGAATCCCAGGACAAGGGCAGAGGAACGCTACAATGAGGCCCATAGGCGAACTAGGAGGGTGATCGAGCGGACCTTCGGCCACCTGAAGGCCAGGTTCAGGTGCCTCCATATGACAGGTGGATCCCTATTCTACTCACCAAAGAAGGTGTGCCAGATCATCGTGGCCTGCTGTATGCTTCACAACTTGGCTTTGCGACGACAGGTGCCTTTTCTCCAGGAGGATGGTCCAGATGGCGGTGTTGTGGCAGCTCTGGAGCCTGTAGACAGTGAAGACGAAGAAGCAGAGGAAGAAGACATGAACAACAGGAACTCAGTGATCCAGCAATATTTCCAGTGAGACACAGGTAAGAGTACAGACCTGCCTTCTACATGTACTTTAACACTACTACCTCTCTACCGTTTTCACCCAGTGTATGGTCACTGAGTTGTCACTTTCCCTTACGATTTCACAGATGTGGGTCCCACTGTGTGACATCTGCTTAGATTCCTCATGGACTAGAGCTGTGTGACATAGGTATGTTGAAGTTACAATTGAAAGAGCATTTTGTCTCTGTAATTGCTAATGCACTATTTCGAAATCACAGACAGACTCCAGATTGTTTTGTGCTTTAAGTGTGTTTATTTAAGTGCTCAATATTGGAGGGGGTAGTGAAATGGTGAGCGGTGATGGCGGAGGAATGTCCATGGCAGAGTCCAGTCTATTAGTCTCACAGGTGCTTTGCCCATATGGGCATAGGAAGTGGAGCTGGGGCAGTTTAAGTATGGACAGGGTGACTAAGTGGGACAATAGGATGACAATCAGGGTGGTATCATTTCTTGGCGGGGGTCTTGGCATCGTGCTCTGTCTTTGTCCTGGATCTCAGGGACCGTTTGCGGGGTGGTTCTCCCTCTGCCGGGGATGGGGTGCTGGTGTGGTGGTCCTGTGGCGGGGCGTCCTGTCCACTAGCGCCGGCAGAGGTGGTGGGCAGTTCATCGTCCATTGTAGTGTCAGGGGCCCCTTGTAGTGCCACAGTGTCCCTCCTGGTGTTGAGTACTTCCTTAAGCACCCCTACGATGGTGCCCAGGGTGGAGCTGATGGTTCTGAGTTCCTCCCTGAAGCCCATATACTGTTCCTCCTGCAGGCGCTGGGTCTCCTGAAACTTGCCCAGTACCATTGCCATCGTCTCCTGGGAGTGGTGGTAGGCTCCTATGATGGAGGAGAGGGCCTCGTGGAGAGTGGGTTCCCTTGGCCTGTCCGCCCCCTGTCGCACAGCAGCGCTCCCAGTTACCCTGTGTTCCTGGGCCTCCGTCCCCTGGACCATGTGCCCACTGCCACTGCCCCCAGGTCCGTGTTGATGTTGGGGTTCTGGGTTATCCTGGGTTCCCTGTAGTGGTGGACACACAGCTGATTGACGTGTCCTGGGGACAGAGGTATGGGCTTGCTGGGTGGGTGCTGTGCTGGTGTTTCCAGAGGCGGGAAGGTCTGTGGTGGCCTGTGACTGGGTGAGGGGAACCGACTGTCCCGAGGTCCCCGATGGGCCGGGCTGGTCATCTAGATCCATTTGGACAGAGCTGCTATCATCACTGTGGGCCTCCTCTTTTGGTGGTGTTGACATGTGTGGACCCTCCTGTCCAGTGACGTTTTGTAGGGGTCCTGCAGGGGTATAAAACAATGGTTTTTACATCTGTGTGTGTCATGGTGTGCAATGGGTGGGTGACCGTGTACCCCAGTGCTTGCATTCCTGTGTGGGACCTTGTGTGATGATGGTTTAGGGGGTTGTATGGATATGTGCAGTGGGCATGCTTTAGTGATGGGTGTCCATGCTTTGTTGTTGCATGCAGGGCTTGGTGTTGGGATGGGTGGTTTGTGATGTTGGGACATATGTGAGGAGTTGGGGTGCTGGGGGTAAGGGTGAGGGTGGGGGTATGTGCTGGCATGCAGGTAGGTTGGGGGATGTAATAATTAATAATTGTCTTACCAGAATTCATTCCTCCACCTACTCCTGCGAGGCACTCACCAAGACCTGCTCCTCCCATGTTGTTAGTTGTGGGTGAGGAGGTGGGGGTCTGCCGCCAGTCCGCTGAACCGCCTGGTGGTGTCTTGAGACCACGGAACGCACCTTCCCCCGTAGGTCGTTCCACCTCTTACTGATGTCCTCCCGATTTCTTGGGTGCCTCTCCCACTACGTTGACCCTGTCCACTATTCTTCGCCATAGCTCCATCTTCCTTGCTATTGAGGTGTGCTGCACCTGTGATCCGAATAGCTGTGGCTCTACCCGGACGATTTCCTCCACCATGACCCTGAGCTCCTCCTCCGAGAACCTGGGGTGTCTTTGCCGTGCCATTGGGTGGTGTAGGTGATGTGTGGGGTGGAGTGTGTGGTGATAAGTGCGCTGATATGCAGTGGGGTGTTGTGTGAGGTGTGTGGAAGTTCTGTGGGTGATGGTGTTGTGTGCCTGTGGAAGCTGTTGTTCTTGCTGGTGCTTCCTCTCTCTGGCCTTCTTTCGGAATATTTTGTCGTAGGGGTTTGTGGGTGATGTGGGTGTGTGTTTTATATTGTAATGGGTGTGTGGGAGTGGTGTGTGTATGTGTATGAGGTGTGTGTATTTCGAATTGTCCAATGTGGCTGTGTTTTGTAGATGTGTGTGTATTCGTGTGTTGTGATAGTATGGGCGTTTTTCTGTTGCCGTGACGGGGAGGTTTTGTTTTCGCCAGTTTATCACTGACCTTTGGTGTGGCGGACTTGTGTGGGTGTCTGAATTTTGGCAGATTCTGAAATGTGGGTCATAAGAGCTGTGGTGGAATTCCGTGGCCGCGGCGGTGTGTTGGTGGTCTTCTGCACGGCACTAAGCGGCTTTTACCGCCAATGTTGTAATGAGGGCCTTAATGACTGCAAGTGGCTGCTGGCACTGCTATTTTGTGCTATGTTACATTTAGCACTATTTTGCTATAATAGAAAATGTATCATCAGGTTCATTTTGGGAAACTACAGTCAATTCTGGGTTACACTCCCAGCGTAATGATGCATAATCTCGCATAAATTTGCATGATTATGCTACAGCAAATTATGTCTACCCCTAGCCTAGTCTTCTTTCAGGTTCTTCAGGCAGCAGGGGAGTCCTCCTTCTGATTCTTCATAGGTCCAGGATTCTTCTAAGGAGAGGTCGGTGGGGTCCACATTTATGCCCGGTGCCAGTCAGTGGGAGGTGGGTAATCCTTTGTCCACCCCTAAGCTAGTTCTGGTCAGTTCCTCCCTCTCATTGGGTTTGGAGCCAGCCTGACTAGACACACAAAAGGCAGGCAGGTCTAAATGTAAGCTTCATCAGCCATTAACAGGGTAGGCATCTTTTGAAGCAGGGCTGGGCATAGACCCCAGGCCATCCTGTAAAGAGAGTAGACCCCCTCCTCATCCCAGGAGCTCTTTGTCCACTGAACATTACACACATCACTACAAGAGAGCCATCAGGGATCAGGTCAGGTCAGGGACTGGACACTGTCCGGAAAGCTTTTTAGTTTAAAAAAGGAAATTACATCTTTCTAAAAGTGTAATTTCAAAAATAGTGATATAAAACCTGACTTAACAATTAAGTTGGAATTTTATTCCTGTTAATACGGGCCCTTGTAATATTTTTTAGATGTGCACACACTGAATTTATCACTTATTTAATGTAAATAGTGCAAACCAGCCATCTTTGCCACATTGCTGCACTTAGTGTGCCGGATATGCCCAGACATGGGTCTTGGGCTCACTGTGCAACTGGATTCAAGCTAGCCTAGCTCATGATGATTGATACTCCAAATCCGGTCCCAGAATGCTTGTTTTGGGCCTAGGGAGGATGTGGCCTGGCAGTTGGGGCTACACTGTTCCGATGGGGAGCAGAGTCAAGACTGATTTTAATATGGCTGGGTCCAAATTGGTGTTGAATAGTGGGCAGAAAAATGATGGATTGGGATATGGCTCGAGTGATTGCCAGTGGCTGAGATCAATTTAAGCATTCATTCAATTACCATTTCTATTTGCCACCCTCAGTGCGCAGAGTATGCTGAGACATGGGACCTGGGCTCACTGTGCTTCTGGATTCAAGCTAGTCTTGCTGATGAGGGGTGATACCCTGAAACCCATCCCAGGATGCTTGTTTCTGGTCCAGGGAGGACCTGGCCAGGCAGTTCTAGCTGGACTGTTTCTATAGGGAGCATGATCAAGCTGGATTTGCATATTGCTGGGTCCAAACTGGTTCGGCATGGTGAGCAAAAAATCAATGGATTGTGATGCGGCCAGAGTAATTGCCAGTGGCTGAGATTAATTCAAACATTCACCCATCACTTTGTTGTTTTTGCACAAAAAAACAGTAGCACAACAAACAACACATCAGAGCCACAACAAAATGCCACAAAACAAATGTGTGCAAATGTCTTTTTCACACATGGCCACTGCCATAATCCTGTTGTCATAATACAGTGGTAAAATGTGTTTGTACTATCTTAACTTACCATCAAGAATAGGAAATGTGAAATAGTGTCAATAAAAATTTTTGTGACCCACCCCCAGGAGATATATCAGATTCAGGATCTTACTTTAATGGAACTATGAGACAATGGCGGTCATTCTGACCGCGGCGGGCGGCGGTCGCCGCCCGCCATACGGTTACCGCCAAATGGCCGCTCTGCGGTCAGGAGACCGCAGCGGCCATTCTGGCTTTCCCGCTGGGCCAGCGGGCGACCGCCAAAAGGCCGCCCGCCGGCCCAGCGGGAAAGCCCCTGCAACGAGGAAGCCGGCTCCGAATGGAGCCGGCGGAGTTGCAGGGGTGCGACGGGTGCAGTGGCACCCGTCGCGATTTTCACTGTCTGCCAGTGGCATGGGCAGTGCAGGGGCCCCCAGGGGCCCCACGACACCCGTTCCCGCCATCCTGGTTCTGGTTCTGGAAGGGGGTCGGAATCCCCATGGCGGCGCTGCAAGCAGCGCCGCCATGGAGGATTCCCTGGGCCAGGGGAAAACCGGCGGGAAACCGCTGGTTCCCCTTTTCTGACCGCGGCTTTACCGCCGCGGTCAGAATAGCCCAGGAAGCACCGCCAGCCTGTTGGCGGTGCTTCCGCTGCCCTCCGCCCTGGCGGTCAGAGACCGCCAGGTTTGGAATGAGGGCCAATATGCACTTGCAATGCCTTTTCAGAACTTTAAACATGCACCTGCATCAAGAAGGGATAGGATGTTCCTTAAACCAGGGAAAGTAAGCAGATTGTTTCCATGTTGTCATGCATTACAGATGAATACATATCTTCACATGCAAAAAATTTTTAAAGTGAAGAGAGAAATTTCTCCCTACTCTTTCAGATTATCCATTTCTGTGGACAGTTCGCAGCCACATGATTAGAACTTCCAGTCATAAGCCAGCAAGACCGTAAAAGGCAAGCTTGCCCGTTTGCCATGGAGTAAGCTTCCGAGTTCCTTTAGGTATAAAACAAGAGTTAAGTTATAGAAAGAATAGGATTGTGTCTATATTTGTATATTTGTATTTCCATGAATCATTCCCAAGAAGCCAAGCAAAATATACTTGTTTTTTATTCAGTCCAGGATCATCTCCGGCCTCTTTGTCAACCTCTTACAATTGCAACCTGATTTGTGCTCTCTGAGAGTGGAATTATGTGAATGTGTGTTACTATCAAACAGAGATCTTGATCTGATAAGGAGCTGCAATTGACCACAGACATCACAGCAATAGGTTTTGGTCTGCAGGCCACAATGAACTCTTTTGAGCATCTGCTCATAGGCAATCAAGATGAATGCCACTATTGAGCCAGGTGCTACTGGGAAGACCCCACTCCCCAAATCAGTTTTGCTTTGCCTTCCGGAAAGAATACTACTACAGTCACATAATGATGATGCCACATTGCAAAGATAGGAAGGTGTGAGCACGTTCATTGCACACTGAGGACCTTCAAGAGCCACCTTCAAGTAATAAGTGAGATTATAGCCCATTCCAGGAGACAAAGTACACAGATCTTCAGGACCTGCTAGAGGTTGTTGTTATTTGCTAAAGGAATAATGCCTGATCTGTTAGAGATGGTTGTTCTTTGCTAAAGGAATGAAATTAAGTTAAAGTGAGTTGCACACTTAATAAATGGAGTATAAGTGAGCTAATTGAAGCTGAGCCTAATCTTACCTAAAGCCATCGAAGGAAGGCAGACTTGGCCCTAATGGAATGAAGGCCCTTACTGGGAATTTGATGGGTTGTAGCACCTCATTGATAGAACACAGCATTCTGCAACCTGTCATAGCCACTGACATTGTGAAGCATTACGTTTTGCTGTGAGATTAAAAGTTCTTTTGTTTTCATAAACAAAAGCACTGGGCTGTGATGATTGTTGAGTCCTAAGCTCTTACTCTCAAACTAACTCTCTGAGAAGCCAATGACAACTCACCCTCACTACCCTGACAGTCAAGTGCATAAAGAATTGTACTTGGCCACATTTGCAGAGCAATAGTAACTTAGGCCCCAGGATATCAGTGGCAAACATTCTCAACCACTATGGTTGAGAATCAGTAGCCCCTACTTACCCTGTGGCCCACCCAAACAGGGTCTGACATTTATCAGGGGAGTATATAGAGATACCCATAGATTCATTGTTGTAACCATACCTTAAGTATATTGATATATCATCATGGTACATAGATGTGTCGCTATGTACAAAAAAAAAACATACTTAAATACACATGCTTACTTTGGCAATATTTTGGAAGTCAATATTTTGGCTATGTCAGTTTGCATGATGATATTAAATCCACAATATTTTGCTACCATTATGTCTGACCCCATCGTTGGTCAGAAGTTATATTATTTAACCCATGCATGTTCATTAGGAAACACTGTGCAGTAGATGACTATAAAAGTGGCAAATCACTGATTTCTAAGGGCCTATCTGATAATGATTTTCAGTAAGTAAAAGCTGAAGATGTTCCAGCAGAGAAGTGTACTCTAGTGTGAGGAGCTACTGAATCACTTGATGTTTTTCAAGTGCAGAGTTTTGTGCATTAATCGAATGTTGCAATCACAGTCCAGACTGAAGCGTAGGTTGAGAATCAGTGTGGAAGTCAGTGCCACCCATTCTCATTGACTCTAGGGCCCATAGTTATACTTTTGTAGCGCTGCATTTGTGTCATTTTTTGATGCAAAAGCGGTGCAAATTTATGAAATACAACTGGATTTTATAAGTTGGCGCCACTTTTGTATCAAAAAGGGACGCAAATGCGCTGCTAAAAAAGTGTAAATATATGGGCCGTAGCCCCATATATTTACGGGCAATTGGAGTAGGGCAGAGCTGCAAGTTTTCTTGTGGTGCTGCCCTATGACAATGTGAAAGGGAAGGAATGTATGGTGTTTATGAAATACAGTGCTTTCCTGTCCTCTTGCTCTGTGCCAGTGTGCAATTTGCTGCCTAGTGCCAACACAGGCACCCTTGCATCATGGTCCAAGTGTGTCTGCATTGCTAGCAGGATTGTTTTTGTGCTTGAGAGGAGTTTTCCTCTATTTATGTGTGCAACAGAATGCTGCACACATGGAAAGAGGAAAAAACAAGGGGAAATAAAAATATTTCTCCACGTTATGTGTGCTCTGGGGAGATGTAAGGTTTTGGCGCTGCCGCAGGTTTACATGATTACGTAAATCTGGGGCAGCTACAAAATCACTGAATGTGCTGTGGGAAAACCCACCACAAACCCCCTGGAACTCCGCCCAGCACAGAGTAAGGCAACGCTGCAACTTGTGCTGTTTTGCCTTACTCCATATCTAAGTGGCTTAGCATGGCCTCATAGATATGGTTAAGGCTTGCACTGCCAGAGCGTAAAAAAAAGGTGATGCTCTGGTGGAGCAAGCCTCGCGTAGATATGCCCCTTGAAATCTAGATATGGACAATCACTTACCTGTTTGAAGTTAAATAAATTGCAAATTCCTATACAACACACACTTCTGCATCGCCTATTTACGAAAGATATGGCAAATTTGGTTCAGTCACATCATATTCCTTCCTGTAATTGAAAAGCCGATAGGATTGTGTTGTGCATGGAAGTGGTGATCGCTTGACCAAGCCAATAGGCTTGCCTTATGTATTGATGTGGTGATATGTGAAAAAGCCAAAAGACCGGCATTATTTAAAGTAATATCCCCTACATTGTGATGTTCTATCTGGTGTGGGTGGAGGTGTCCTGTGATTTTAGAGGTCATGACCCTTTTGGGGTCAACTGTGGTGTCAGAGTGTCATCAATATATTTCTATCTGCCTTATGTATATATTTGTGAATGAATGCGTAGTATAATGTAGTGTGTGTGTAATAAATGTACTTTTCGTTTTCTAAAGAAAAGCATTGACTGGACAATCATTTATTGAGTGTTTTTACTTGGTGCCAGTGAGTAGTGACTACTAGCCGACACCACCTCCCCCAAGTAGGCCTTGCACTGCTCTGCTTCGCTACTCTGAGAGAGTCAATGCTACAATGGTGTGCTTGATTCCCAGTAGGAAGAAATAGTGGACCTATTACTTGTGCAGGCCTCACATCCCACACAACTAATAACCCAATTTCTAACAACCACCTACTCCCTTTGGACACTTGAGACTCCATGCATATTGAGAATTAGAGGAGACAAGGCTTAATCTAGCAGGTGGTAAAGGGACTGGAATTCAGATGCTGATGTGCAAACCTTCTACTCTCTCTCTTGTACCCTGGCTCTCTCAGTTATTTCTCCATTTCCTCTCTCTCTTCCCTTTTGACTGCTTTCTAATTATCTTACCACTCCCCCACTTGTGTGCTCTTATCTTTTCCACTTGGAGCTCTTGCTCACAGTTATTTGCCACTTTTGCTCTCTCACTATTCTTTGTCTCTTTTGCTTTCTTACTCATTCTTTGCTCCATTTGCCTTCTCATTCATCTTTTGCCTAATTTGACACCTCATACATTCTTCACCTTTTCGCCTTTTCACTCACTATTTGTACTTTTTGCTATTTATTTGTGCCACATTTAACTTTTTGATCTTACACTCTTTCAGGTGCTTCTTGTCTTTAACTTATTTTTCCATTTTCCTCTGCTTTGACAACCTTTACCCATTACAGATGCTTTTTTCCTTATTTATTTCTTGCTCTTCCTTCATGCCCTTTTTCTCTTGCCTTCTCACCTATTCTCCCGTGCCATGCACCCACCTGCTTTCGACGCACTCCAGCCTCGCCCACCATCCCCAAAGCTTGTCCCCATTCAACTCCTGCTTAATGGCAGATTCTGTGCAGATGCACAGAGGCATCTCTATCTACTGACTTCCCTGACCTTGTCCCAACTTCACCAACACAATTGTGGATCTCACTGTCTCACAACTCCAATGCCTTCATCCTGCTTGGTAACCTCAACTACTACCTGGAGGGCTACACAGGGCATTGATGGACGCAAAGCTCCAACAACACAAACAAGGGCACCTACAATTAGGCCCTGATGTACTACCATCAACAAATCAAAGCCACCAAATGATCCACTACTTATGACTGCATCAAAAACATCAACAACAGCAACAAGGAAATCTGCACCATAGTGAAGGATTTCTTCTTTCCAGCAGTTAGCTTGACTAGCATTACCCCCTCATAGGATCTACAAACCTAGCTGTCTCTCTTCCTCAGCAGCAAGATCAGCAACATGTGCAATAATTTTGAACCAGAGGCATTACCCATTGCATTCCTCCTGCCCAATATGACTAATTCCCAGACAAACACTTTGGCCACCTGGCCCACCATCACCATATAAGAAACTGAAACAACCATGTGGTCCATTCATTCTGGAGCACTCTTTGTTCCCTCCCCTCACCACATCTTTGCCAAAGGACTGGACCCCTCAGTGCAGCCCTAACCCTCAAATTGACTCGATCAACACAGCCATCTTTTTGGGCACCTGGAAACAAGCCAGAGTGCTACCCATAATTGAGAAACCATTAGATGACTAGAAGATGCTAGTCAACTACCAGTTGATCTCCCTCCTAACCTACCTGGCCTGGCAAAAACTATAGAGAAGGTCATCAACAATAAACAAGGCATCCACATCAATGTCAATCACCTCCTTGACACCACTCAATCCAGATTCAGACCTACCCACAGTATCAAGACAGCTCTCCTCACTGCTGCATAAGATATCTGATAGATCATGGACAAAGGAGGCAACATTGCCCTCATCCTACTAGAACTATTCACATCCATAGACACTGTCTTCCACCCCATTCTCATTTAACAACTCCACAAAGGTAGCTTATAAGGTCTATGCCTATAATGGATCTCGTCCTTCACAACAGACTGCACCCAGCCAGTCAGCCTATTTCCCTTCATCTTGGCATGCATCAACTTCGACTGTGGAGTTTGTTTTTCTAAAGATCATTGACTAGCCCTACACTCTTCAACACCTACATGCTCCCTCTCCCCAACATTATATATTCCCATGGAATCAACGTCATCTTGTACCTAGACAACACCTAGCTCATCCTCTCCCTCTCTGATGAAACACCTGGCACCCAGACCAACTGCACTTCATGCTTTTTGAAGTCACTAGATAGATCAAAACCAACTGTCTAAAACATAAACCCAGAAACAATAGAAATAGTACTCCTTGGCAAAGATACCTCACTATGAACTCCATCTTGTGTCCTACGGAACTATGGCCCACACCCAAATCGGCAACAGAATCTAAGAACCTCTGTATAATGGATGACAGAATGCTCGCCTTGACCAGTCAAGTGAGTACAGTTTTTGGTTTCTACTTCCACACCTTCAAAACGCTCAAAAATGTCTACTGGTCAACACACACAGAACTATCACAAAGGCCCTGATCACCAGCAAACCGGACTATTGCAAAGCACTTTATGTCGGAATCAAAGACCAACTGATAAAAAGACGTCTGACTTTACAAACCTTAGTTGTCAGACTCAGATATAGACTACCTCCCCACACTCACATCACTCTGCAGCTTGAAGACCTCTAATGACTCCCAGTCCACAAATAGGCACTCTTCAAACTCCTCACACACAAATACAAAGCCTGGCACAACCTTTGCCCCACCTACCTCAACAATAACATGAGCTTCCACACGCCTAACATACACCTCCACTAAGCTAGTCGCCTACTCATACATGTCCCTCACATGCGTAGATTCAGAACTAGAAGCTGTTCCTTCTCCTACCTCATCCCAACACCTGGAGCAACCAACCTCCCACATCAGAGCCTCCTCTTTGGTACTTGAAATCTAGACAAAACTGAAGACCTGGCCCTTCGCCTAAGAGTGGTTCAGACACTACCTGTGTAACACATGCTTATCAATACTATGATACCCTCCCAGGTAATCTGTGCACTCTACAAATACCCATACCATAATCTACAATAACCTCCTGGTACCAGACAGAAAGAAAAATTTAAGGGTACCAGATGTCACTTAACTAGGTTATTTAAAGCAGCAGTTGCACAACGGTGTTACAATATTTGGGTGATTCCCATCTTAACAATCAGGACTGCCCAGCCCTCCTCCAGTTGAGGAAGGAACTCTTTAAAGAACTAAACATTGCAACAAAGTTCAAGTCCACCACCACATTCAGAACCCAGGTTCCCCTTATATTACTTATTTATTTCATCTTTAAATCTGTAAAGCACTCTTCTGTCTTTAGGCTAGGTTTGCCCTATAATGACCAAATATGCAAATATATATATATATATATATATATATATATATATATATATATATATATATATATATATATACACACTTATATACAGAGCACCCCTCAACCTCATGGTCAAGCTGCTGCTCCCCAACTGCTGCTGCCTCAGCTGGCTTGGCTCCCCAGACAGTTATTTCACCACAGTCTGTGAGCCCTCAGTGTGATCCACATAGTTGATCTTGGCAATTTCTCTCCTTCTGGGGTAATACTGACATATTTGTGTTACATTTTGTGCTACTGGCATATTTGTGTTACTTTTTGTGTTACTGTTTTTACTAGTGTACTAAAGTGATTGTTACACTTCGGGTAGTTGTTGATAGCTATTTATGTTATATTTTGGTTCCTCCACTGCTCCTTTGCCCGCTCCCACAGTTTTTATTCTGCTTTTCCCTCTCCCACCAGCTCCAGCGTCCTGCCCCCATCCTCCCACCTCCCCGCTGACCCTTCCCACATCCCAGGACTACTTACAGAGGCTGCTGCTTTGCCATGCATCAGCTGTGTGTAGCGGGCACACTGATGGCATGCCGAAGGAACCCTGGCTCTCCCGCAATCTACCGCTACTTCACAACCAAGCTCACTGCCCTATACTCCAGACCCAGCAACAACTGCTGCCACACCTTGCCTTGCTCTACAGCAGGACCCTTCGCCCACCACCACTGCCGCTTCTCCTGCAAAATTAACACTGCAGCACATGCTACCTCTATCACACCTGTGGCAACAAACTCTCCCTGACAACTCCATTTCCTCTTGCTCAATTACCAATCCCTCTGCAAACATGTGACCGAGATATGGGACACCATCACCACCTTCCCCCTAACATCGTCTTTCTCACAGGGACTTGGCTCACTGCTACATCTGTACCTAGCATCACTGCACCTATGCCCTTTGGTTACAAGATCATCCACGGCGACCTCACCAACAAACTCGGAGGTGGAATCAGTATCATACACAAGTAATCTATCCACTGTAAAACCATTACGGGCAACCACACACCAATCATGGAGTACCTCAACTCCCATCTCAGAGTGGACGGCAAAAGCACCATCAAAGGCACCCTTGCCCACAGACCCCCAGGACCCCACCCCACTTTCTGCAACACCATCCCTGAATTCATCATCCCCACACCATCAACACCAAACACAATATCTTCTTCAGAGACCTCAATTTCCACCTTGACAACCATAACAACGACAACATAGCCAACCTTCTAGACAACATGCACAACATTGGCCTTACTTGGATAGTTATTGACCCAACACACATCGGAGGGCACATGCTAGATCCCACCTTCACAGCCAGCAGCAGTATGAAATGAATCCACACCACCAAGTTCACCTGGTCAAACCACACCATCATTTATTTCAGCTACACAACGGTCCCTAGCCATGGCATCCAACCAATCAGCACTGCCCACTGCAGCTGGAACAGAGTTTCCAAGAACCTATGGACAGACACCCTCAACTCTTCCCCCCTGACACCTCCTCGGACATCGAGTAAGCCGCCAAAAACTTTACCACTTGGACCTCTGACACTGAAAACAGAGTCGCCCCAAGCAAAACCTCCAAATCCAACAGAGTCGCTAAAAAAGCCAGCTGTTACACCCCAAACTAAGAACCTCGAAACGCCAATTCAAACAATTGCATAGGAGATGGCCCACCACCAAGGAGCCCACCAACCAGACCGCCTTCAAGAATGCTCTCAACCAGTACCACACACTCCTGAAAGACACCAGAAGAAACACCTTAGCTAACCGCAGCCAGTCCAGCTCCAGACACAGCAAAGAACTCTTCAGCATTGTCGAAGGATTCTCTAATCCCCCTCTGCAAATGAAAACAGCATCACCCCCTCTCATGACCTCTGTGACTCTCTTGCTGACTACTTCCACAGGAAGATGTCCACCATCTGCATAAACTTCTCACCACATCCCATCATCAGAGACACCCTCAGCCTCCTAGACCTCACAGATACTCCTGCCAACTGCAAATCACCAGATGGAACCAACTCACCACCCAAAACACCACTGACTTTATGAGCTACATCCATTCAGGATCCCCATTAGACCCCTGTCCACATCACATGTTGAACCTTGGCAACAACGCCATCAGCAGCAAACTCCTGGATGTCCATAACACATCCATCACCTCAATCACCAACCCGGATGACTTGAAACACAACGGAATCAAACCCTTTCTCAAGAAACCCTTTGCTGACCCCAATGAGCTCAGCAACGACCCACTGATCTCTCTCCTCTCCTTTCCTGCTAAAAGTCCTTGAAAAAGCTTTCAATCAGCAACTCACAAATTATTGAGAAAACACAATCACCTGGACTCCAATCACAACACCGAAACCGCCCTTATCACTGACACGGATGACATCAGAACCCTGCTGGAACAAGGAGAACTGGCCACCCTAATCCCTCTTGACATCTCTGCAGCTTTCACCACAGAATCCCCCCACACCCTAATCAAGAGGCTCCACGCAGTTGGCATCAAGGACGATACTCTGAAATGGATCCCATCCTTCCTTTCTTGTAGAACTCAGAGAGTCCTCCTTCCATCTTTCTCATCTAAGCCCAAGAACAATATCTGTGGTGTCCCTCAAAGCTCATTCCTCATTACCCACACGGATCAAGCCAGAAATATCAGCATCATCCTTGACAAAAAAACTCACAGTGAGAAACCAGATCAACGCATCCTCCTCCGCTTGCTCCCTCACTCTCCATGTGCTCCGTATGTTCTTCAGGTGGGCTCCAATCACCACCAGATGTACTGTCAGACAAGCTCTTGACACCAGCCACCTGGACTATAGCAATGCACAATATGCCAGAATCACGACACCTCACAAAGAGACTTCATGTGTTACAAAACTCGAAACCAGAATCTCCCTGAACCTCCCCAGACAGACCCACATCACCCCCCACCCGAGAAAACCCCACTGGCTCCCAGTACAGAAAAGATGTTAATTTAAGATGCTGACATACCAACAAAGTCCTTCACAACCAAGGACCAGCAAACTTCAGCCACCCCCTTATATTTGGATTAATCTGCACATGTAGAATAAAATGTATTAGTGGGTCATACTAATGACTTAATGTTCTGTATTTGTTTTCACAATTTTAACCTTTGATTCATTTCAAGGTTTGGGCCTAGTCAACAAAGCCTCATGTTAATTTTCTTGGCATAAATAATTGTTCGTAAATGTCTTGTGAAAACAAAGAATTTATATTGTTCATTTTTCACACTGCGCTGACCAAGCTTAAACTTTCTCATGAGAACTGCTGGTGGAGATGTTCTGTAGTAGGAATTGTTACTTTGTAAACTTAATGCGTGAGACAAAGATGTTCCCAGGCTTGGACAACAGCCTCACTGACTGGAGCTCGGATTGCAACAAGAGAGTTACCTGACGAACCTGACGAACCTGACAATGGTGCAGTGAAATATGTGTTTTTGACCACGGACTTTGGCCCTCATTACAACCCTGGCGGTTGGCATGAGAAGCGGCGGTCTTACCGCCAACAGGCTGGCGGTAAAAAAATGTGAATTATGACCCTGGCGGTTACCGCCATGGTCATCCGCCACTTCTCTGATCCGACCGCCAGGGCGGAGACGACCGCTGGGCTGGAGACAAGGGTCTCCAGCCCGGCGGTCATCACAATACCGCTGGCGGTATCATGACCCGGCTGACCGCCATGGATTTCATGGGGTTAGGAACCGCCATGAAATCCATGGCACTGATAGGGGTCTCCCCCACCCCAAGTCCTTCCCCTACACCCCCCACCACCCCTGCCACCCCCAAAGGTGGCAGGACCCCCCTCCCCACCTCTACCCCCAATATTACATTACACATTCACACCCGACAAGCACGCAGGCACCACCAACACACATACCCACACACACACCAACATACATGCCAACAGCCACACACACAGTCATACGCACACACCCACATTCAGACATACACGCACACATCCATACAGACATACATGCAGACAGACACGCACTCATTTCCAAACACACAACACCCCTGCATGCATACACGCACTCACACACCCCCTCTACATACCCACACGCACACCCCCATGCACCCACACATCACACAATACCCCCCCACCCCCCTCCCCTAACGGACGATCAACTTACCTGGTCCGTTGATCCTCCGGGAGGGGACGGGATCCATGGGGGCAGCTCTGCCTCCAGCACCCCGTCAACAGAACACCGCCACGCCGAATCACAGGATGTGATTCGGTGGACGGTGTTCTGTTGACGTGGCGGTGGAGGTGGAGCTACCTCCACTTCCCCGCCGTCCGCCAGTAGGGCTGTTGGCGGCTCTCCGTCCGGAAAAGGACAGAGGGCTGCCAGTGGTCATAATGCGCCGAGCGGAAAACCACCTGCACTGGCGGTCTTCAGCACGGCGGTCCCTCGGCGGTCTTGTAAAAAGACCGCCGAGGTTGTAATGACCACCTTTGTTTTGTACCACTGTGCACCTGGATTAGCTGTCTAGTGTTCACCATTTACAGACTACATTTTGTATTCAGTTTAGCTGCCTATTGACTTTATCATGGCATTAGACACTGCCATGTTAAAGCAGTCCGTGATTTTCCACATTGTAAACTGTGCTTATTTTCGCGTTCATTCTCACCAAGAGCTTTAGTTGATAAGGATGTACTCAGACGGTAGGGAACAGCTTTGATTTGATTTAGCATCTTGGTTCTGTGGCCAAATCCCAATGTGTTATTTTCTAACCAGACCTGAGCTAGCCAGCATGTTTTAAATTGCTAAGTGAGGGTTTTTTCCAAAAAGCTCTTCTCCGGTTCTTTAACATATAAAAAGATGAGCCTGCTCAGTAGCGGTGGAATTTCCAAGACCTCGGTCAGGAGTAGAAGTCAAATGCCTGACACCTGTCGCGTGAGGGTGGAGATCTCTTTCTCACAGTTGAACGGGGTCATCTTCTTGCTGGCATGAGAAAGATGAAGCATCTGACAGGCCCTTCTGTGATGAGGATTTACTTCATTATTTGCTTTGCATAATCATAACCACATATATTTGCTGTGTACACTTGAGTTGAGAATCACTTTGGTATATTTTCCTTTCATTGCTGTGCCAATTTTTAAATGTGTGCTTTTAACATGCTAACCTCCTTTTTAGGAACCTCGTGGTGAAATAATAATAAATGTCTCCTTTGAACAGAGAAGTACATTCCAGATATTTTTGTCAGCTCGGTCATTAGTGAAAGCAAAGCCGATGGGAACGGGAGAAGAGGGATCATTCTATTCCATTCTCTACGCTTAGCATCCCGTTCGAGGAGCTGAGAAGTTCCCGATGTTCCCTTCTTTCATAACCATCCTCAGAGAGTATTTGTGTTAATGCTGATTCTTTAGTTTGATGTCCTTTTAAGTGGTTCAGTTAACTTAGAGCCCACCCGTGGCTGAGCCATTCCCTTTCACTATCCATTGCTGATGCTGGCCAGACGGATGTCCAACTGATGAAGAAAAATCGCAGCTTGCTGACCAATGGAGGAGAGATATAATGAAATACTATTGTTTCTGTTTGAGATTTTGTTGTCTTCATTTAGGTACCAACCACTATTTCGATAGAGCCCTAATTAGATGTTTTCTAAATTACCTTTCGACTAAATAGTTTTTACATGAAGCCCAAACATGCTATTCTAATTGAAGGGTTAGTTAGTATGTCCAAATGTGTTGTCAAATGTTATTAACCTAGAATTGATTTTGTTCTCCTGTTGAGCTAGATGTTTGCTATCTCTGTTTTCCAGTTATTGATGTTATTAACTTGTACTGTAACCCTTGAATGTTTATTCATCAATGCATTAGTTACATTGAGATTCTTTTGACGCTTTGCCAACTGGTGTTGTTTGTTTATGCATATCATTTGGTATTGAGACTAATTTATGTGATATTAGCTTTGTTAATATAGGGAAATAAACTTTTTAAATTTTACAAAAAGGTGTGGTTATTCATGGCCATATGGGTAATGGTGCATAAAGATTAATGAAGTTTTTGATAATTGACTCATTGAACAATGGTTATGTTGCTGTTGACTGAACTATGAGTGAAGATTTTGTATCTGGCAGAATCACTCTAAACTTAGTCAAAAGGTTCATCGAACCTCTAACACGTCCCCTTATGAATAAATTATAAAAGACCAAATAAGCCCAGATGCGCTCACAGGTTTAAAACAATCAGGGCCAGAAAAGTCTTCCCACAGAGGTGAAGATTGCAGCCAGCTGAGCTACTAAGTCCTTGTGCTTCTGAAAAGGCCCGTTCTTACAAGGATTTCAGTAAGTTGGGAATAGTTTGTTTTATTTTCCTGGTCAAGGGCCAGCTCCTCCCATTACACTAGTCAGAACAGCAAATATTCAGCGAGGACAAGTTCGTCCTGCAGGGCTTCTCTAGAATGCAAGACTGTTCATGCCCTGGGGATCAATGACAACATGTAGAGTACGATTCCCTATCCTCCTTCATGCACAGCGTGTCTTTTCAAGGTTGAAAAGAAATAGAACTCCTTATTGTCCAGTACCTTTGCCTGCTTTGGCTACACAGATGTAAAAACATAGCCTTCCAAATCTCACAATTTCTTCAGATTTTAAACACTTCTACAATCCGGACAGAGGCTATCTTTGGGAAGTTTTTCCCTTTGTGGGCTTTCTTGTAGTCAGAGGTTTGTCTGGTAAACATCTGGGGAAAGGAACATCCCAGCTCCTTACCCATGGGCTTCTTTTTTTATCTGTTATGTTGAGATAAAACTGTCGGGTTCTCTCTAAAGTGCAAAGGTAAATAAACACACTCACTCACATACAAAAAATTGTATGCACACACCACCACATATTCCATTTCCCTTCATTCGAGGGACGGCTTCAATCCTAAAGCACCATGAAAATGGTACTTAAACAACTTCCATGTCTAGTCTGGACACATTAGCCTGATTCTTTCCTTAAAGGATCAGGGTGTCTATTACCATACTCAAATGCAAGATGCAGATTCCAGGTCACACTCAAACGTCATTATTAACACATTTTACTCCAACAGGTGAGGATGAGGTTCAGTAATGTCTGGTTTTTTTTCAAACTTCTTGAGTATTTGGGTACCATAATGATGTTTGGTGGGGAGGGAGTTCCACGTTGTGGTGGCGAGGTTGGAGAAGGTCAGCTGCCGGAGGTGGTGAGTTGGATGTGGGGGACTGTAGCGAGGGCAAGGTAGGCGGAGCGGAGCTGGCGAGTAGGTATGTGGAAGTTTACTTGTTCGTTGAGGTAGGCCGGTCCGGTGTCGTGGAGGGCCTTGTGAACGTGGACAACGACTTTGAAAATGATCCTTTTTTTGGTGGGCAACCAGTGTAGGGATCTGAGGTGGGTGGATATGTGTTTGTGGTGAGGGAGGTTAAGGATGAGTCGTGCAGCTGCGTTCTGGATTCGTTGGAGTTTTCTTTGAAGTTTGGCTGTGGTCCCAGCATAGAGGGTGTTGCCGTAGTCCAGTCTGCTGCTGATGAGGGCGTGGGTGACTGTTTTTCTTGTTTCTAGGGGTATCCATTTGAAAGTCTTGTGTAGCATGCAAAGGGTGTTGAAGCAGAAGGATGATATGGCGTTGATTTGTTGGGTTATGGAGAGGGATGAGTCCAGTATGATGCCAAGGTTGCGTGCGTGGGTGGTGGGTGCTGGGGGTGGTCGAGGGTGGTGGGCCACCAGGAGTCGTTCCATACTGTCTTGTTGGGGCCGAAGATGATGACCTTTGTTTTGTTTGAGTTCAATTTGAGGTGGCTTGTTGTCATCCATTTGGCGGTGTCGAGGAGTCCGGCGTGAGGTTAGTCTTGGCGGTGGCTGGGTTCTTGGTGAGGGAGATGATGAGCTGGGTGTCGTCAATGTAAGAAATGATGGTGATGCCTTGGGGGCGGAGGATATTGGCAAGAGGAGCCATGTAGATGTTGTAGAGGGTGGGGCTGAGGGTGGATCCTTGGGGGACCCCACAGATGATCTTGGTGGCTGTAGACCGGAAAGGAAGGATGCAAACTCTTTGGGTTCTTTCGGAGGAAACACTTTTATATTTTTCTCTGCTGAAGAAAGGATTGACCTAGAAACACGTGTCCAGAGATGATTTTATAATTTAAGGCCTGGAATAATGAAACTGCTTAAAGAATTCACTGTGAGTTGCTGGCTTTGCTTTTTCTTCCCGTTTATATAACCTGTTGGGAGTGCGCTTTCACATGAGGACAACTTCGTTTTTTATATTTAACCGGCCTGTCCAGTCGGGAAAGCAGCACCACTGCACATCGTAGCAGGTCTGTGTGACTAAAAATGGATTGTCACATAAGAGCAGTCAGGTTGGGATATTCACAGCAAATCTGACAATTTTACTTTGGATTCGCCTACAAAGGTTTTGCACTTTGGTTCATTATTTCGTTTGGCTCCAGCAACCCACTTGGGGCAAAATGAAAAAATTGCAGGACCACCACAACCAGCATGCACTGCTCACTTGAGAGGCCCACTGGGGGGGACTGGTATTTAAAGAGACTAATCAGGTGCCTGTAATTAGACAAGCTGAAGCCATGCCGGTCTTTTCAGTAAGAAAGAAATGCCTGGAACACTTCCAGCACTGGCTGCACCTATGAGGGTGAAACACTTTTATATTTTTCTCTGCTGAAGAATGGATTGACCTAGAAACACGTGTCCAGAGATGATTTTAGAACTTAAGGCCTGGAATAATGAAACTGCTTAAAGAATTCACTGTGAGTTCCTGGCTTTGCTTTTTCTTCCCGTTTATATAACCTGTTGGGAGTGCGCTTTCACATGAAGACAACTTCGTTTTTGAGATATATATATATATATATATATATATATATATATATATATATATATATATATATATATATATATATATATATATATATATATATATATATATATATATATATATATATATATATATATATATATATATATATGCATTTGTTTGCCGCTCGCCGCCCGCCACCATGCTGAGTCCGAGCCGTGACTGCTCATAGTGCTCAAAGACAGCCCATATAATATGAGAGTTATCCACTGATTTTTCAAGATCTTTTTTAAATCGGTCCAATTATTACCATATTTAAAAAGAGAAAAACAGTCTTACTCTGTGTAAATAGCCTTCCAAAGCAGCGAACACAGCAGAGCTTTCACAAGCCTAAGCATAAATAAATAGGTATGCCCACATCAAGCTTAGACATGGAACCATGAACATATCTGCACAATCTTACATAAGCAAGCACACACCAAAATAAATACGCACGTTCACGCGTACACACACTTACAGACACACGGATGCACCAACTCATATACATACATATTCAAGAAAAAATATTGCCTGTGTTGTTAATGGTATAAAGAATATTATACAAAAGAAACTAGGTTACCAGATCACAGCAAACAATTAATCAACCCTATAGGTTAGTAAGAATGGAACAGATCTTTATTTGTCAAGTAGTTGGGAGATCTGAAAGTAAATTGCAATGTGTAACAATGTTATCCTCCACCTTAACTGTCATTTCTTGCTCACAGGGGCATCTTGTATTCTCCTCTGGTGTCCAATTAGAAAATATCTCCAAACTCCAGTTCACATGCTTGAGTTACTATAAATCATGTTCCCATCCCCAGAGAAACGGCACTTCGAGTGATCTACGCATCTTAAAAAAACATATCACCATCGGTTTTCCCCAAAGGCTTTTTTTCAATCAGAAGGTAATAGAAAATTAAACAGTACATTCTTTTGTGGCCTACTGTAACATTAGGCAGCGAAGGTTCATGCTCTACGCCACCATTCCCATGTGCAAAGGCTCGCCTCACAAATCAGGTCTGATTTCTCCTTTGCCTCTGATTAATATGTTTATCAGCCTGTGTCACGCTTTGCAGGCTTATGATGTAGCACAGACTGCAATATGCACTTTTATGGGCCCAGGAATAACCTTCATTACAAGGATGGCATAGGCACATAAAACATCGGGACACTGTATCGCACACATCTTATCTGTGGTGCCATAAATCAGTCGGGACTCCCATCAATTTAGATATCCCTATGTAAGTGCCCTCATGATGTTTCATTTTATACACTCCTGTATTCATCAGGGATTTAAGTGACAGAGATTGATTTATAGCGGTGCGAACTCCGCACCAGGATTTATGAACTGAGGTAGAATTTCCTGCTTGTCACAATAATTAAAATGCATCATTATCCAGTTGCTTTGAGGCAGATTTGTCACCTCTGGGGTTGGGAAAAAGAGACATAATAGCAAACAGAATAGGGATAAAAAAATGACAAGTGCAGCAACGGACATGGACCGTTGGTGAAATAATGCCTTAAAAGGGCAGGAGTGTATTGTTTCTGATTCCTGGAGTACAGACTAAGGCGCCATTTGTAAATGCTGTTTAGTAAATGAAGATATGGTGTAATCTCACCTCCTTACAAATATAAATGTTCATGAAAACAATGATTAATGTAAGCTGTTTGATATTCGAAAGACACTGAGAAACAAATTCATTCAATCTTCTCTTAGGCTTTCTCATCCTACCTAGTGGTGATGGGTTTATTTTACAAAGCAAGCTAAACGAGTCCTGATTCCCTTTCTCTCACTCAACAATAATAGTTAATAACGTATTACACTCTGCACAGAGGTACAACAATTTGCTATGCCATGGATGAATCATATTTACCATTTCCATTTTCAGCTTTATTTCGGCAAAACAATACCATAAAAGCATACTGGCAAAATTCTTACATTTCTAAAAAGGGGACGTAAGCACTTTTTAAGAAAAACGATAAAATCAGAACACGGCCAGAACTCCCTCAGGGCTATACAATACAAATAGGCAAGTTGTGGAAAACAAGTACACAATTAATCAATAAAAGCACTATAAAAATATAAAATGCACATCATCATACAAATCACCATATAAATATTATAAAATGCCTATAAATATAAATCTTTATACAAAAACAGTTAAGATTGCTATCCCACTAATAGTGGCAATGACTATGTACTAGCACAACTAATGACCATTATAAAAATAGGGTGCACGTTTTTAGGAAAATTTTTTGCATCTGGCATATCAAAATGCCCCTAAAAATCCTGGCAATATGCATACCATCTTCAGATGAGGGGTTGTTTAGCTAATTTTTAAAAGGTGATTGACAGTCCCTAGGACCCAACGATTTCTATCATTCCTACGTGCCTATATTCATTTTAGAAGCCGTAAAAAGGGGTACAAACAGGTATACAAATGCACATTATTCCAACAGCAACTAATATTCTCTTAACTACTAAAAACAAATTATCTGATGTTGGTCTTAAAAGCAATAAATAAGAATCAAATACAGTATTTCATTTATAAGACCCATAAAAAAAAGGGTACCTCCCGTGCCATCAGGCACTTCGTTGCTTAGCTAAGGGGGGAATTTTTAAGATAAAAGAAAATTAATAACTGGATCCAAAAACTAGTTTCATACGTGTCAATCGACCATTCTAGGTAACTTAAGAAACCTCTCAATGACTACGGTCCTTGTGTCAATTGTCAGTTTGGGGACCGTGGATTATCTGTGGAAGTTTTGCCTGGGTTAGAGCGCTTACAACCTCAGGCCTGCCTTGTCTCTGATGAATGCAATTGCTAGTAGGAACCGGCTTAGACCAAAAACAACATATGGTAACGTACTGGATCTCAAGAGTCTTGCTGCTTCATTGCAGTTCCTGATTCCAACATTCCTGCAGATAGGACGGATCCATTTCCTCCTCTGTTTTTCATAAGCAATGCAGTTTAAAAGAACATGGTCCATCGTTTCCGGGGTCCCCATATTACACAGCTCGCAGGTCGCCTCATGACTACTCCCATTCGGGAGGCCCCATTTAAAGGTAAAAGCCTTAACCTGGAGAATCCCATATCGAAGCTTCATATATAAGACTTTTGCTCGTCTAGGTTGGATAGTATCTATCCATTCCTCAGCACTCGGCAATGGTTTATAATCCAGGAAACTTAGGGTTAGTCTACCTAGATCCTTGTTATAAAAAGGGCTACTAAGAGTAAAGTCCCAAAATACTTGTTTTAGACGGATCTTGGATTGAGTTGTAAGTGTGTGCGGTTCATCCCAATAGACTTTCAGCCCTAGATTGTAAAAACATTGCCTAATATAGTGAAGCCACGGGAGGGAGATGGCCTTGTCCAAACCCATGATCTCTATTAGTGCTTGCCTGTATTGGATCAATTCAGGGGTTGTCCAAAGTCTACACCAGTAAAGCAGGGGCCTCAGGGCTGCCAGTTTGCCTATTTGTTTCATATTAATGTCATAGGCTAAAGGGATCAACGGAGTGGATGGAGGTAGACCCAGTACCCCCCTCATGAAATTATTTTCCTGAGTGACCAATGGGGTTAATTTTGTAAACCCCCACAGTTCAGCACCATATAGAGCAGCGGCCTGTGCTTTGCACCTATAGATCTCAAATACTGGTGACGCAATGCTCGTCCTTGAGCATTTGTATTTTTTACTAATTGCCATGGAGCTATGAGTTAAGGAGATAGCAGCTTTACTGATGTGCGGAGCCCATGACAATTTGGCATCAAGCAGTATCCCTAGGTAATTGAAGTTTTTTACTCGTTCCAGTGCCTGCCCTCTAATCCGAATGTTTCTCTTAAGTGCTTTATGGGGGTTAACAGTCAGGTATTTGGTCTTATTTGTATTTATTTCTAATCCCTTCGATCTGCAATACTCACTGAATTGATCTAATAGGGATTGCAAGCCCATGGGAGTTTGAGATAATAGAATGGTATCATCTGCAAAAAGGAGGGCGGGGACCGGAACATCATTCAATCTTGGTGAGTCATGGTTACTTTGTTTCAAATACTGGACCAGATCATTGATGTATAATGAGAAAAGTGTTGGGGCCAGCACACAGCCTTGTCTCACCCCCCTCTTGATGGGTATTGGGTCTGTCAACTCTCCCTTTGGCCCCCACCGAACTTTTGCAAATGTATTTTCATGTAACCTCTCCAGCTGGCCCAGGAGGTTCCCTGGCATGCCCTGTTTTCCTAGTGCTGCCCATAAGGAGTCTCTTGGCACCAGATCAAAGGCTACACGCAGGTCCACAAATGCAATGTAGAGGTGACCTTTCCTTAGTCTAGTATATTTCCACATTATTGTCAATAGCCTAAAGGCCTGGTCGACTGTACTCGTCAGCTGTCTAAAGCCTGCTTGGTATATAGTCATTATGTTGTTCTCTTCTATCCAGATACTAATTCTATTCAGGATCTGTCTAGCGTAATTTTTTTGCATAACATCTATAAGGCTGATTGGTCTATATTTCCCTGGGTCTTCCCTGGATCCTTTTTTGTAAATTGGAATTATTTCTGCCCCTTTCCATGTCTCGGGTATTAGGCCTCCCCTTGCTATAGCGTTATTAAAAAGATTTAAATAAGGTGCCCACATTTCTATGCTATGCTTGAACATATCCCCCGGGATCTTGTCCAAACCGGGGGCTTTCCCTGGCTTGATTGCTTCAATAGCAATCACCGTCTCCTCCAGACCAAATTGTAACTCGGGTAAAATGCCCCAAGTAGCTAGGGTTTTATGTCTTGAGGGATAGAAATCGAGGATGGGGGGGTCAGAGTAAAGATGTGTAAAATAGTTAACCCATGTTTTGGGATCTATATGATGATCTGTGGTAAATATCCCCTCTTTGCTGGCATGGGTAACTATTTTCCAGAAGGTCCTTGTATCATTGCATTTTGCTGCTTCCAGCAGATCTTGCCATTTTTGATCCTCCCAGTTGCTTTGGGCAGTGGCCAGCGTTTTCTTATAGCTGGCCCTTGCCTGTTGTACGGCTAATTGATTTTTTTGCTTTAGTGCCTCTATCAGTATTCTTTTCCTCTCCCTACATTTGATAGTATACCATGGACTGCTTGGGGTGGTTTGGACCCTCTCCTTTTTATGCTTGATCTGTAACTGTTTGGTCAGGATGGGTCTTAGTGCAATACTCAATGAATGGTGAATAGCCGTAATAGGAATGTCACAAAGTTTATTTTCTGCATAAGGCTCCAGGAGATCAGAAAATATGTTATAAATATTTGTCATTGTATCCTGATTACCTAGTATTGCTGGCCATTTCACAACCCTTCTATTGTTACTGAGGGTGGGTTGTAACTCCACCTTGTCATGGTCTGGATATTCCAAGTCCAAATCTAGGAGGTGGGCCCTGAGTTCAATTATTAGCGGGAAGTGATCGCTATCCCTTCTTTTATCAATTTTAAAATTCGCTAATCTTCCCCATGTGCTTATACTATGCAGAATGTAGTCTATTTTTGAAGTTGAGTTGCCTCTCTGGAAAGTATCCAGATTAAGGCCTCCTTCACCCACTCTGCCATTGCATGCCCTCAGACCGTTGTTTAGTGTGAGGCCCATGAGTTGCAGTGCGGCCACTGTGCCTGGAACAGTTTTTTCTATTGTTAGGTAAGGAATTGCTCTCATTCGATCTTCCTCTTCTGCTAAATGTTCGAATCCAGTTATGGGTTCATAATTACAGTTAAGGTCACCCCCTATCATGATTGTCTCTCCTACTGGGATTTTTTTAAGCAGGTCATCTAGTAAAGTTATTTCGGGAGACTCCAGGTTTGTTCTTCTAGGTCTTATATATACATTAAACAAGTGGGTTATTATCTTATTTTTTTTTCCCACTACCAACCATAAAATGTCCTCTGACTCAGTATCTTGCATACATATCTCCACATTTAATGAGAATTTTGCCCATATAACCAACCCCCCAGACGGTCTCCCTCTGGCAGCTGAGGTAGCACTAATAAAGTAGGTTTTATATCCTAATTTATACGGTGGATCTTTGAGCCATGTCTCTTGAAAGAGACAGACATGATGTCGATCAATATAGTCCTGCCAATCGGGGTCTATGAGCTTATTTTTTAGGCCGGCTACATTCCAAGAAATCATGGTAATAAGACCCCTTCCGTTTAAGGTCGTAACATTGGAACTAGGACTCAGAAAGGTTGTTGAATCTTTCCTACTATGCAAAGGCTCCCCTGCACTCCCTGCCCCTGTAGCATGAAGAACATTCCCTTTGTGGGACTCACCTACTGTTGTGTCCCCATTGGGTCCCACTTGTGCCTGATCTATCTGGATTAGTCAATCTACTCCATCAAGAATGGAATCACCATTTCTCTTTTGCAATCCCTCATTGTAATTGTGCTTATGCCTCTGGACACGGAGTTTGGTAATTAATGGATCCGAACTGAACCTCATGGCATTGGAATTGGGGGCGGGGTTCTCTGTTCCATGTCAATCAAGCCTCTGATTAATCTTCCATCCTTAAATGTTAGTGCAATAACGTCAAGTTGCCCCTTCTCTCCAGGGATTCTTTCTGCCCCCCTGATATCTGAACGAATTATGGATAGACAGTGTCTTTTGGCCCTAATCCAGTGTGTAAGCTTATTTTTTAAGGAGTCCTCATCTTCTCTGCTATTTAAGGGCAATTTTGGAACATTTAACAAATAAACAACATTGGTCCTACTAGGAAACCTATCCTCCTCAGAATATGGATTCCATATAGTGTATTGGTTGTAATCATTAGATACTTGGGAATAGGGATTCGAAGTAGGTTCCAAATTTCCTCTTTGAGATCCTTTTACCAAACGGGGATCTCTTCGTAGATTCCCTGATCCTGGCCATAAATCACTAGCATTTCTTCTAGGGAAGTTGCATGAGCCAATGTTTTCCCCATTAATCCCTGTCATACATCCCTGTGGATGATGTACAATCTTAGCTATAGCTGTAGTAGGGTTGGGGTTAGTGATCAAATTTTGAGAACATGTGGGTTTACCTTGTAGATGGAACAAAACTGGGGGGGACTCCTTTTCGCACTGGGCTCTATGGATACCCCTAACCCCCTCCTTTTCCACGATATCTGTTAAGGTTCTTACTTCAAGTTTCAGGTCCCTAACTTCCTGGATTAATCCAGTGATTAGATCATAAAGGTCTGCTATGGATCTTGTTTTATATTTCAGAGGATTCACTGGTTCTAAATTGAGAGGAGAGGTCCTCTCACTATCTGACTGTACAGTTGGGATATATGGGTGTATGTCATCCTCAGAATCCCCCTCTTGTGCATTCTGTACAGTACTACTATCGAGTTCTGCCAGGACTGCATATTTATTAGAGCACATAGCTTCATGCTCCTGCGTATGGCTCTTCTTCCTATTATTATCGAAGGTGCATAGGTGTATGGATCGAGATGTGGCAACTTTAGGGCTGCCGGTCCTAATATCGGATGATGCCTCCCCGTCTTGCTGGCTAACAATCTCTATCACTTTATTTCCCACTGATTCGGATTTCTTCGTGTAATAGGAGGTAATCTTTTTATCGGGACCCTCCCGAATAGTGGCCCTGCTAGACAGTAGTGACTCTACCTCCTCGATAAGATCGTCTATTTCAGCTATTCTGCAGTTCTCACCCGCATTCCTAAGTTTTTTTACAGATTTCTCCTTCCCCCTTGGGGGTTCTGATGCCTTGCGTTTTCCCATAGCTTGGACTGCCTATGAAGTGCTTCGGCTCCTTGAACCAGTCCACAATATATAAATTATAAAAGAGAATAGAGCAAGGGCTGGTGGGGATAGACCTAGATAGTACAATTATGACAACGATATCTATAAGTTTTCCACTAAAGAAATATGCAGACCTCTTGCAACGTGTAGAAAGGCAGCGGCCCAACCTTGCCCCTCTGATGATAAGAGCGTTGCAACAATAGGTGGAATATACCGACCTATGGCCCTCTATAGAATGACCTATTTAGGAGTAAATGTCAACACAGTACCTTCAGGCAGCCATGCGTGTAGGTTGCCTGATCCCTACAACTTTGGATGAATGTTAGGGGGGTGGCCCAGCCCTGCCTCTTCCTGGCAATGATGGGCAAGGACGGGCCAGCCCTTGGCCCGGGCTTCACCCGGGTGCGTCCCGCGCGGCGGGAGCGCAGTTTAATTATAAAGGGCTCCTGCCCCTGCCACACCTCCTGGGACCTCTGACGCGCTTCCCGCGACGGCGGGAGCGCAAATAAGGAATTAAAGGGCTCCTGCCCTCGACACACCTCCAGGGACTTCAGACGCACTACCTGCGACGGCGGGAGCGCAGTTTAATTATAAAGGGCTCCTGCCCCTGCCACACCTCCTGGGACCTCTGACGCGCTTCCCACGACGGCGGGAGCGCAAATAAGGAATTAAAGGGCTCCTGCCCTCGACACACCTCCAGGGACTTCAGACGCGCTACCCGCGACAGCGGGAGCGCAGTTTAATTATAAAGGGCTTCTGCCCCTGCCACACCTCCTGGGACCTCTGACGCGCTTCCCGCGACGGCGGGAGCGCAAATAAGGAATTAAAGGGCTCCTGCCCTCGATACACCTCCAGGGACTTCAGACGCGCTACCCCAACATGGCGCACCACGGCCGTAAGATCCCATGGTGCGTCAAGAATATGCTGCATCCGTGGGATGTCATAAGGAAAACTGACGCATGTGCTGCAAAACTAACACATGGCTGATTTGCGACACATAAAGCAAGGCGTATCAGCCTTGCATCTATTTTGATTGGGTAATGCGTCTGAAATCCTTCAAAAAATTGTTTTCCCATTGGATAGATGGAGAAGGAATCAGCAGCCAGGGCAACAACCCAAACAACCCCAGCAGCAGCCAGGATGTCCAGGCTGACCACCAGGGGAAGAGGAAAAGATGTTTTAGTGAGGAGGAGAATCAAATACTCATAACAGAGGTGACACAGCATGAACATCAACTCTTTGTCACCCCAAAATTGCCATTAGGGAAGATAGTGGCCATATGGAAGTCCATAGTGGATAAAATCCACAGAGTAGGGCAAATCAAAAGGACAGTGACAGAGCGCAGGAAGCGCTGGCATGTTTACAAGCGCAGGACCAAGGAGAAACTGGCAAGCAACTTGAAGGCATGTCCAGAGAGGCAGGAGTACAAAATTTGTGGTGGTGGCAGCACAAAAAGTGACCATGCTGTGCTGCCCTGCGCCACAGGAAAAGGGCAGAAATGCACCGTATTTACAAAATTTAGTGCATTCCTGTTCCTTCCCCCAGTGCTGGCACCCTTATGTCTGCCTAGCGCCAACATAGGCACCCTTGCACCATGCATGCAGGATTGTCCTTGAGGCATTTTCCTGTTGCGATCTGTGCTGCAAAATGCAGCGCATGAGGAAAAAGGCAAAATCAAGGATAAATGAAGATATTTCTCCTTGTTACGCCTTCCCTGGGGAGGCGTATAGTATTGATGTATGTTTAGGTACATACATCACTGTAAATCTGCTAATATGTCAAAATCTATGCTGGATCCATTGGACACTCCACCACAGTGCCCTTGTAATGCCCCTGATGCAGAATAAGGTAAAACAGCCATTTGCTCAGCCTTGCCTTACTCCATATCAATGAGGCAATGAAAAGTCATACAAATTGCCTTTGCATTCTCTTATAGACATGGGTCTGCACTCTGTGCCACTAGAGTGTCAAAATAAGTGTTGCAGTAGCTGCACATGGGGCTTCTAAATATGCCTCATATTCCCTAGGATGAAACTTCATTGCACACAGCTGCAGTGATGTGTGGGGTGTAAGCGCAATGGTGTACCCCTCCATGGTAGCCAGCACCCTAACTCCTGTCATGTAAAAATATCTCAGAGGGATGGGAGTGATGCATAAAATAGGGATATGTCTGTTTCTTCAAACAATAGATGATGTGTGAGACTGATGGGACCCTGGTAGTGATGTTCAATGTAGGTGTGTCTGAGCACATTGAACTGGCCTATGTTTGAATGGGGGCACATTCCATATTAATGAGGTGAGAGTTGGCGTGTGTACTGCAAGATAGCCTGACCAATACATATGCACTGAAGTGTCTGATAGTGTTACACATCTGTCGCAGTTGAGAAGGGATGACACGGAAGAGGGCATTGGTGTACTACATTTCACATGTGATGTAGACCAGAGGAAAGACATAGCACGGGTAGCAGGGAGATGGAAGAAAAAAAATCTTGTACCAGGCTACACATGTCAAAGCAGGAAGTGGACAAACTGGGAATTCAGAAGTGACAGGGTGAGATAGTTTGCCTCCACTATGGCCAGGATTCTGTGATGGTTTGAGGGTGAGAAGTATGGGTTTAGTTGTGTGGCAAAACAGGGTAGGTAAGTCATGCCTCATCAAAACTACTAGTATGAACGGGTACAGCCGAATCATAGCTCACAAATACAGGAAGCCATGTTGGGCAATTGGAAAATGTGAATCTAATTGTAGGCTTCCGTGTCACATGTGAGTCAGTGTATGATCAGGCTTCCATCTGTTTGTGACAATAATTGGAGTCACGAAGCCTAAATGAGGATTGCAGGCAGAGTCATATACACCTACAAGTAAGTAGAGCTGAGTCTAACAATGTGGGATATTCAGCAGATAACCAACTCTGGCAATGATGAAATGGGATGAGCGTCATTGCTAGCTATCTACCTAGTTTGACTGTGCATATCCCCTATGAGTTAGCAAACACTGGCCACTATTTTCACAGATAGCTCAACCATGAAAGGTACATGCACATAAACATTCCTGCAGTGTAGCAATCTTGCTAGCTGTGTAGAGTAGTGTGGATGCATGACAAATAGGAACCTTGCCCACATAAATGCACAATGTGCATACAAGATAGCACAACAAGGCAGACTGATATGGTGTCACATGTGTAAGGCTAACAGCAAGAAACATCAATAAATGCACATCACTTTCACAGGAGCTGTGGCTTGAGTAGTGACCAGAGGGAATACTTGGCATCCTGGTGACTCGTGGCAATGTTGGTGCAATGTACACAGTAGTGCTTTAAATACATGATCAAAATTAAATATAGCCATCATGATAAGAAGAACCTCTCTAAAAGGTCGATGTGTACCTTATCTCAACTTTCCCACACTGGCAGGGCAGGCCAGCAACCTGTGTAATTGTGTTGTAATGTGTGGTCTGACACAAACAAACAACCTTGTCACACAGTGTTATGTGGCTAATGCACAGATACTGCCATCTGAAAGGTAAATACATTGCCAATTACCCTCAATATATAATAGTCACATAGGTACTACACATCAATGTTGAGATGAAAGTGAATGAGGATAAATTCTCTGGAACATACTTACAAGGACTTTGCGTAGGGCAGCCCAATCTTTTTGTCATGCTGCACAAGGCCATTTCAAAAGGGCAGAAGTGCATTGTATTTACAAGATATGGTACAATTCTGTCCTTTCAGCCAGCGCTGGAGTATAATTTGCTGCCTAGTACCAACACAGGCACCCTTGCACCATGGTGCAAGGGTGTCCACATTGTTGGCAGGATTGTTTTTGTGTAGGAAGACACACCGTCCTGCACCAACAATATTGCCACGTTCTGAATGCAGCACATGTAGAAAGAGGTAAAAAAAGAGAAAACATAAAGATATTTTTCCACTTTACTCCTCCTCTTTGGAGGCATAAAATCCACACATTCCCAGGTTTACAGATCCTAGTAAATCTGGGAATGCGTCAAAACACATTGGGGTTGCGTGGGGAAAACCCAGCGTAACACACATGGAACGTCTCCCTGATGCAGTGTAAGGCAATACAGTGACTTACGCTGCATTGCCTTACACCATATCTACGAGGCCATGAAAAGCAACACAAAGGGGGTCATCGGGGATGCGAGAGCACCGCCAACAGGCTGGCGGTGCCCTGCAGGGCATTCTGACCGCGGCGGTTTGGCCGCGGTCAGAACAGGAAAACCGGCGGTCTCCCGCCGGTTTTCCGATGCCCTCAGGAATCCTCCATGGTGGCGCAGCTTGCTGCGCCGCCATGGGGATTCTGACACCCCATACCGCCATCCTGTTCCTGGCGGTTCGCCCGGCAGGATCAGGATGGCGGTATGGGGTGTCGTGGGGCCCCTGGGGGCCCCTGCAGTGCCCATGCCAATAAACCAATGGCATGGGCACTGCAGGGGCCCCCGTAAGAGGGCCCCACAAAGAATTTCAGTGTCTGCTCAGCAGACACTGAAATTCACAACGGGTGCAACTGCACCCATCGCACCTTCCCACTCCGCCGGCTCCATTCGGAGCCGGCTTCCTCGTGGGAAGGGGTTTCCCGCTGGGCTGGCGGGCGGCCTTCTGGCGGTCGCCCGCCATCCCAGCGGGAAAGCCAGAATGGCCTCCGCGGTCTTTCGACCGCGGAGCGGCCATATGGCGGTTCCCTCCAGGCGGGCAGCTCCCGCCACCCGCCGGGGTCTGAATGACCCCCAAAGTGGCTTTGCATGGCCTCATAGAAATGGGTCCACACTCAATGATGCTGGTGCGTCATAAAAAATGTGGCACCAGCAGCATAAGGGTCTTGTAAATAAGCCCCTGTATGTCAGACACATTACTCCTGTCAACATCTAGCATTGATAAACCTTGACATATGTCCACTTTATTGCCGATGGAGAAACTACTCTTCCTGACCAACTGCCTGTCCAGGATTACCAACCTGCTTTCAATCACATCCTGCCCCCCATGGAAGAAGACACACTTCAGAAATTCCTGGATTACATTGTATCACCTTCTTCAGGTGTGGGAGGGGTTGATAGCCTCCAGGGCTGATGAAACTCCAGAGGAACCTCCGACAATGGGACCTACCCCATCTGCAAGCCCCAGGCCAGCTCAGGACTCCGAGGACCCACAGGTTGTATTTCAAAGCCAAGTAGTAGGAGTCTAGCAGCAGATTTTGGATGAAGTGTGGGTGAAGATGAAGACCAATGCAGGCACCGTAGAGGGAGTTTGCAGGTTCCTCAGTCCCAGTAAGGACACCCCTGATGCAATAAGATGAACCTACACTCCACTCCAGAGATTGGAAGAGTATCTGGCGGACATTGCTGGTGTCAGGCGGCAGAGGCAACAATAATAGCCCTGCTGATGTGAGATCAGTCAGACTGTCACACAGGTGGGGTCTATGCACACCATACTTCAATCTAAGGAGTGGACGCAGGACTCCTATATTACAACAGTGGGTGCCTTCCACTTTGATGTTGCTACTGTGCTGACAAGCCAGCAGGCCCTTCTCAGCGCTGTGCTGCCTTCCTTTTTGGCACAGGCAAATGCTGCTGGGTACAGGGGACCCACATCTTCAGCACCTGATGTGTGTGTGTCTGAGACCACCCTCAGAGGAGGCAAACCACACATCAAAGGAGAAAGATGTATACTTTACCACTTTAAGGCAGAAAACTTCCGAGTAACATTTGTCTGCGGCCCTTGGCCATTTTCTGATTGGGCCTGTGTTGACTAACATGCCATCACCCTTGTCATATGGTACTGCTTCCTTTTTGTCTGCCCCCTGTTTCTCTTATCAATTTGTGAACTGTTAATGTGGCCTTCCTTCTCTAACGGCAATGTGGATCTCCTCTTCACTGGAATACACGTGTCACATGGCATGTAACCCCAATGGACCCTGTCTGGACATCCTCTAGCCTTCAATATGTTTGTGGTTGTTGCCTTCAGAACTGCTAAAATTGAAATTAGATTCTACACCCCTGTAAATAAATGCACCACCTTGAACCTGTTTGTTGTCTGGCTGTGGCAGATAGGATTTATTAGAACATGGTGAATGTCTCAGTATTGAAGTCACTTCTTTGCTTCTTAAGATAAATACTCCTCAATCCATATCACATGATCAGGATGGACAAGGTGAAGCATCATGTACATCCGCCCAGTGCGTTATGTAAAAAGCCCCACTGAAATATTAAAAGTCATGGGAGATGACAGCCATCATTAACTTTACTGGTACACAGTGAAGAAGCCTAAATACTCACAAAAATGCCCACATGGTAAAATGTGTAAATGTGTGGCATGTAAGCCACTCACACAGCCACACACAACCATAGATATCTTGCTCAGTGAGCAACAATGCCAGCTCACACAATTGCCTGGCTGAATGTTTACATTGAAGAGATCCCATAAGTACCATAATAATGCATGAACTGACAACATGCAGATACTGCCAGACTCCTTAAGAATGTTCTTCATATATGTCCCACTGAAGGATGCGGCAGGTCTGTGTAATTCCTTGAATATCAGTAATCATTCCTCACAACAACTATGTATTGTCGGTCCAAGGTCAAAGGATGAATGGTGTATGAAAGCACTGGAGATACCTAGGGTCAATGTGTTTCTATGCCCTTGAGAGCACTCACTTGCATTGAGTGTGTGTATGACCACACATTACCTTAAGAGTACAATGTAGACACCTAACAAAAATTAGGAGCCAGATCACACACATATATTAAGCTACACATTCCTATTGTAAAAGGAAATTATGGGTTACTAACTTAGCAAGTAATTGCACAAAGTCACTTGCAAGAATTCACCCACTTACCAAGTACTCAATATCAAGGATGATAGAGGTTATGCAGGCAGTTAGGGCCCACATCCATTATTCACAAACAACTAACAGCAATGAAAGCCCACTACAATATGTAAGGATGAGTGTGAAAGTGCCTATCAATGGTATGTGTCCCAGCACATCCAGGAAGGGGTGATATAGAGAGACAGAACCATTCATATTATACATGGAACATCTGGTAATCACACAGTACTACAGTGGGTGGGGATCTGTGTTGGGCTGTGCATAAAACACACGAAGGGAAACAATCACAGTGTCCAAAGAATGGTGATGCCAACATAAGTGAGTCAAGTATGAGTTAGATTGACTCTTGTACATAGACCTCATACAAAGTTACATATATCTACTAACAAGGGAGGCATTTGGTGTATTATGTACTCAACTCATCCTAAGCAATGTTGTACACTCTTAGCATTAAATGAATAAGACATCATGTAAGTATGACAATTATTTATAACTCAGAATTTTGCAGTTCAGTAAATATTTATACTAACCTAGACTAACTTTATATACACTACCTAAACCTAAACTTACTTAACCTGCCTAGCCTGCACTAAAGTACTAAATCTAATCTATGTCTAACCTAAGTTACCCTAATTAACGTACACCTATTACTTAAACACTAACTTAACTTTTCCTACATTAGCCTACACATTGAGCAGAAAACACATGTTGAACATCAAACATCCACCCCTCTTCACACACATGTATTTTCATGACACTAACATCAACTACTTATAAATGTAAACTACCTACACATACTAAGCTAAAGAAATACATTTTGTTTTTAAAAATATTTAACTCCTCACCCTCTAACATCCCAATAAACATACTAAAAACTATGGAAATACCTAACTATGAAATTAATTAAGGATAGAAATTTAACTAAAATAAAACTGTACTACTCTAAAACTATTTCTATAAATAACTATATCCTAAAAAACTTTAAAACTTTAAAGCCCAACACCCCCCACCCAAAGATCCAAGATAAAGTTTGCAATAGTTGTGAAATTTGGAGCAGGGGTTCTTCAATGTTATCTTGACATTGCCTCAGAGCAGCCTGCTCATGCTTAATGTCATCCAAAGTTGTGTGTATTTTGCGTAGTTCACACAAAATAGCACAGTTATACACAGAGTCGTGGATCTGGTTGGGTCTGCTGGCACGTGTAGGGGTTGGTGCTTGCCTCTGGAACCTGGGGTGGCAGGGTCTGTTTCTGGCTTGGTCATGGCTTTGCTGGCAATGTAGCTGTGTGCCTGTCTGGCCGTGGGGATTGTTAGACATTCCATGCCCCTGTTGTCTTGGCATTGTTGTACAAATTGCCCATTTTCCAGTGCCCCTGGGCTACCCTCCATATATGGCGGTACTTGTGTGTCTGCAATTCAAATGTCCAGAGTGTGTCTGCAGACATGTAAGACTTTTTTAGCAAAAGCAGCACATGTACAGGATGTATATAAAAATAGTTTATTATATGACACATACATATGTCCATGACCAGAGATACTCCATTAACTATGAAGGGTAAATGAAAACGATACAGTCCCTACATGGGCATTCCCTAGTTGATCTTGGAAAATAACTTCTTCAGCCATTTGCACATGTTACTTTTTTGTAAATATGATCAATATGTTTGTAAACCAGAACAAACATAACCAAGACTCAAACTCATGATGGTGTACAGTTTCATAGCGGACACATGGTCTTGAGTCTGTCCTGAGTCTGTAAATTGGGTTGAGTGTTTGCATTATGCAAGTGGGCAGGGAAGTTAGCCAACAAATATGTGAAAGTGGGTAAGGTGATAAGATACATGTAGTATGCCTCTATGTTGCATGCCCCATCTGGAGTCACAAAAGGCACCATGCTTTTCAAACTTAACTTAGTTAGTGTCTGGTAGCCCATACATGGATATGTTTGTGTCTGGTATCTCTTTCAAAACATGAAAGGTCTAGCTTTCATTTATGTAGCCTTCAGCAACTGTTAGGAAATGTGACATTTTGTACTCAGTTGACCTTTGTAGCCAATCACATGCTTATTCATATTTCCACATGTCTCAAAGTGAACATTTGTCTGAACACATCATGATTTATAATGCTTGGCAGGAGTGTGTATATACATGCCAGAGCGCACATCACAGACAGTACTTTGCATCATATGATGCATACATCCTTCCCCCATGATTCTGAGTGAGGCTCAATTACCCATGAGTCTGCATAACAACAACCATACGTCACGGTAGCACAAATATAACAACTTGTAGGTATTGACATGATTAAGACCTCACAAATGAACATTCACAGAGTTCTTCATGTGATCTGTTGTTTGTTAATGATCATTTGCATTTAGAAAATTAAACATTTCCAAGTCACAGACTAATTTTGATGATAGCCATGACAATCATGGTTTCTTTTTGCTGGATTCCCAGATGCCACCCCTTAAGACTTTGGTGGTCATTCCAACACTGGCGGACGGTGTTAAAGTGGCGGTACGACCGCCAACAGGTCGGCTGTAAAAAAAATTGAATTACGACTGTGGTGGAAACCGCCAACAAAGACAGCCACTTTAACACTCCGACCGCCACGGCGGTACAAACAAACAGTGCGACAGTCACCGCCAACAGACAAGCGGAGGACAAAGTACCGCCCACAGTATCACAACCTACCAATCCGCCACCTTTTCTGGGGTGGATTCACCGTGGACAAAAACAAGGCAAAAACAGGACATTGAAGGGAAAACGCTCACCTCTACACACCCCACGAGGAATCCGGATGCCATGGAACCAGAGCTGCAGATCCTGCCAGCCCTTATCTTCTTGCTCGTCTACCAGGAGCACGAACGCCGGCGGCGAAGACCACGGTGAGTACCGCACCTATGACACAGGGGAGGGGGAAGGGAAAAAACAGGGACACCCAAGCGCAACACCCCCACCTCCACCCTCACCCACGACAACACACACACTAATACAGCATGATACATTACAGTTACACCCCCAACCCCCCCGGAAGAATGCAGAGACCAAAGAAAATGAGTGTAACCATTGTAATATATTACAATACAGTACACAAAAATATACATATATACACTATAAACAAAATATACACCAAGAATAGTAGTCCGGGTAGTGCTCCATTGAAGTCCGTGGAACACTGGGCCCACACGGTAGGGGCGAGGCCCACACAAGATCCCCAACCATGACGGAGAGAACACTGCAGGGGCATCAGATAGCAATAAAACAGGCACCTCAGGGGGAGGGAAAGGGGGGCACCTCAGCCGGTTGAGTGCACAACGCCAAATCCACGAGGGGGCCACATGCCCACTGTTCAATCCTGGGGAGTGCAAAGCCACAGTCTATCAAGTCTGTACAGTGGGTGGTTTGCCCACTGTTCCATCCTGGGGAGTGCAAAGCCACAGTCTCTCAAGTCTCTACAGTGGGTGGTTTGCCCACTGTTCCATCCTGGGGAGTGCAAAGCCACAGTCTCTCAAGTCTCTACAGTGGGTGGGTTGCCCACTGTTCCATCCTGGGGAGTGCAAAGCCACAGTCTCTCAAGTGGATGACAGTCTCCACTGGTTCTGGAGGGGGCTTGGTGCCCAGAGTGCTTCATCCTGCCAAGGACTGAGGTAGTGGATGTAAATCTCCACTGGTTCTGGAGGGGGCTTGGTGCCCAGAGTGCTTCATCCTGCCAAGGACTGAGATAGTGGATGTAAATCTCCACTGGTTCTGGAGGGGGCTTGGTGCCCAGAGTGTTTCATCCTGCTCGTGACGGACTCAGTAGCGTCAGCGCCCTTGGCACTCATGGGCCAGCGGTGCTTGTGGCAGCGGTGCCCTTTTCAGCAGTGCTTGTGGCGACGGTGCCCTACTCAGGATGCTTGTGGCGGCGGTGCCCTGTTCAGCGGTGCTTGTGGCGGCAGGGCCCTTTGCAGTGACTCAGCTGCTGGTGGTCATTCATGGCCCAGCGGGGCTGGTGCTGGTAGTCCTCTCTGGCCCAGCGGGGCTGGTGCTGGCGGTCCTCTCTGGGCCATCGGGGCTGGTGGCAGTGGCCTCTTGGGCAGCAGGGCAGGTGCTGGCAGTGGCCTCTTGGGCAGCAGGGCAGGTGCTGGCGGTGGCCCCCTGGGCAGCGGGGATGATGGCGGTGGCCTCCTGGGCAGCGGGGATAGTGGTGATGGCCTCCTGGGCTGCAGGGATGATGGCGGTCTTCTCCACCGTGCTGCTCTTCCCAGACCTGCTGACTTTCTTGTGGCCCTTCCCCACCTTGGAAGGTGTCACAGCTGACTCCACACTCCCACCTGGACCCCTGGGAAGGGCTTTGGTGGCTGGAGTCTTCCCCCTCTCCCGCCGGGCACTGGCCAACTTTTGATGCTTGACAGGTGGGAGACTGTCCGTGCTGTGGCTCCGTGCCACACTGGCTGCCCTGGTGGCCGGTGCACTCCAGATTCCAGTGACTAAAGGCACCACTGGTCCCGGAGATGTTGTGGCTGAGGTGCTAGGTTGGGACCTGGAGAGTCAGGCCCTAGGAAACAGATGGGGTGGGGGAGGTGTGGGAAAGAGGTCAAGGTTGGACAGGAAACGTTTTTGGGAGATACTGGGATGGGTAGCTGGAGGGGGTTTGGGAGTGGAGGAAGAGGTTGTGGTTGTAGGAGGTGTTCGTTTCATGACTTTGGGTGGTGGTGCATGCACTGGAGGTTGTTGTGAGGTGGATGGCTGTTGGGTAGGTGTGTGCCTGCATAAGGGAATCTTGGGAGGTGGCGTCACAGACACACTGGGAGAGGACACAGGGGACGTGTGAATGGCAGTGGGGGCGGTGACTGCACGTGAGTGAGGTGTGGTGGTGTGTGTGCTGGTGATGGCAGTAGTGGCTGTAGATGTAGTGCATGCAGGTGTGAGTGTAGACGAGACTGGGAGGGAGGAGGGAGACGAGGAGGAGGGGGACACAGTGGAGGCAGTGGATGTTGTGTGTCTGCATGTGTGTGATGCTTGCGTGAGTGCCTGTGGGATGTGTGGTGCTTATGTTTGCCTGAGCTTCCCTTGTGTGTTGATGTGTGTGCATGCTGGTCTGAAGGTGTGCTTGGGATAGGCTGAGGTAGAGGGGATTGGGTCTGGGTGGAGGAAGTTGGAAGGGGGATGCTAGACACAGGGACAATGACTGCCATCAGTGCCGAGGTCAGAGTCTGAAAAGCTTGCTGAAGGGCCGCCTGACCAGAATGAATGCCATCCAGAAATGCGTTTGTTTGTTGCAACTGCCTTTCTACACCCTGGATGGCATTCAAAATGGTAGACTGCCCAACAGTGAGGGACCTGAGGAGGTCAATGGCCTCCTCACTGAGGGCAGCAGGGGTGACTGGGGCAGGGCCTGAGGTGCCTGGGGCGAAGGTGATGCCCAATCTCCTGGGTGAGCGGGCACAGGGCACAGGGCAAAGGCTGGGAGTGCGGTGCTGGTAGGGGGGTGGCGGCTGTACCTGTAGATGCGGGGGGCACAGATGTTGCCGCCACCACAAGGGAGCTCTCATCAGAGGACGAGTCCGTGTCACGGGTGTCAGCTCCTGTCCCCACTGTGGAGCTCCCCTTGTCCTCCGTCCCACTGGTGAACTCCGAGTCCGTTGTCTCGCCCTCCATGGCCATGTGGGATGCAGCTCCCTCCTGCTCCGGTGCCACTGCTCCTCCGCCTGGTGATGCCAATGCACACAAGAACAGGGAGACCACAAAAAGGAGGGGGACGACGGAAGAAAAACATGTTGAGTGCATGCATTATCGCTACCGTTGGCGGACACGACAGACACAGAAGCCCCCTGCACTACGCCATGCACTTGGGCTCCACTGTTCAATCCCTGGGACATGGCCTACAAGGCTATGGACGACATCTGCACACATGGATGACACAGGTGCATGACTAGGTGTACTTGGCACTGTACACAGGTGGGGTGGGGTGCCTTGCCTACTAAACTCGCCCTGGCCTAGGGAAACCCACAGCCCACCTCCCACACCCAGACACCTCCACTGCACTCAAAATCAGCAGAATGAGAGTGTACTCACCCCCTTGTGGCTGCTGTGATGCCCCCAAGCGCCCATCCAACTCCGGGTACGTCACCGCCAGGATCCTGAACATCAGGGGGGTCATGGTGCGACTGGGACGCCCCTGATGTTCAGGATCCTGGCGGTGGCGTACCCGGAGTTGGATGGTGCGACATTGGGAGGCCATCCCCAGCTGGGCCTCCGCCATCTTCTTGCTCCAGCGGCGAATGTCCTCCCATCTCTTACGGCAGTGGGTGCTCCGTCTGTGGTAGACCCCCAGGGTCCGGACGTCCTTGGCGATGACACGCCAAATATCTTTTTTCTGGTGGGCGCTGACCTACATGCATTGTACAGGGGAAAAGAAATGTTATTACCAAATGCACCGTCACAGTCTTTGACCCCCATCCCTACCCTTGTCGTGTGGCACATGCACTCGTCATCGTTTCATGCACGCCTCAATCCCCCCCCCATCTTTCATCCACACCACTCCACACAGGCATAGCCCATACAGCATGCTCCCAGTGTACTTACCTGTTTGTCTGGAGGACCGTAGAGTAGCGTGTACTGGGGGAGGACCCCATCCACGAGTTTCTCCAATTCCTCCGATGTGAAGGCAGATGCCCTTTCCCCAGGCACTCAAGCCATTGTCTCTTCCAGACCGAGGTCACAGCAGCTTTTGCAGTGTAGGTCCTCTCCTGTCGAAGATCAGGTATCGAGTGATTGAACAGATTGAAAATGGCGGTCACGTCCGCTGCGGTGCGTACCGTCACCGCCGGCGTACATCGTCATTGGCTCCTGGGACCCATAGGGTCCAATGTTAACCAATGCAGCATTGCGCTGCGGTCTTCGACCGCCTACCGCGACGGTGTACAACGCCAGCGTAGTTACCTCAAATCCCATTGTCCCACTTTACAGGTCAGGCAGCCGCCATTTCAGGGGCCCACGTGGCTTAATTTTTAACTGCGTCACACATACCTAGGCCTAGCCTCAACACACATACAGGACACTTTTTGGATTATGATTCGTGTTCTGTGAAAGCTGTGGGTACGTATCTCTGAGTTGGTTGACTCTGTGCTCACTGTTGTCCTTCATAGGCACTGTCCACTGGGACATGTGAGGAGATGGCGGCATTCTCCGGTGTACAGACCGCTGGCGGACCTGTCGACAATGGAGTAAAGACGTGATCATCACCTACAGGCTTGACCGTGCCCCAATCCAGGAACTGTGTGCCCAGCTGGAGCCAGACCTGATGTCAGCTATCCGCCATCCCACAGGAATTCCCCCCTCAAGTGCAGGTGCTGTCAGTACTCCATTCCTTGCAAGTGGGTCATTTCAAACAACAGTGGCCATAGCATCAGGGATGTCCCAGCCTATGTTTTCCAACGTGTTGTCCAGAGTGTTGTCTGCCCTGCTGAAACATATGCGGAGCTACATCATTTTCCCTCAGGTGGAGGATTTGCCTACAGTGAAAGGTGATTTATATGCCCTGGGACATATCCCCAACATCATGGGTGCCATTGGTGGGACCCATGTGGCTTTGATACCCCCCGAAGGAGTGAACAGGTGTACAGAAACCGGAAGAGTTATCATCCCATGAATGTGCAGATGGTGTGTTTGGCAGACCAGGACATCTCCCATGTGAATGCCAAGTTCCCTGGCTCAGTGCATGACGCCTACATCCTGCGGAATAGCAGCATCCCTTATGTGATGGGTCAACTCCAGAGGCACTGTGTGTGGCTATTAGGTGAGCACCTGGAAGCAAGTCAGTGGGAATGGTGGTCTGGGGATATGCCTACAGGTTAGTGTGTGTCTAACAGTTGTCCCTCGCCATTTGCAGGTGACTCTGGATACCCCAACCTGTCATGGCTTCTGACCCCAGTGAGGAATCCCAGGACAAGGGCAGAGGAACGCTACAATGAGGCCCATGGGCGAACTCGCGGATTATAGAGTGGACCTTCAGCCTCCTGAAGGCCAGGTTCAGGTGCTTCCATATGACAGGTGGATCCCATTCTACTCACCAAAGAAGGTGTGCCAGATCATCGTGGCCTGCTGTATTTCCACAACTTAGCTTTGTGACGACAGGTGCCTTTTCTGCAGGAGGATGGTCCAGATGGCGGTGTTGTTGCAGCTGTGGAGCCTGTGGACAGTGAAGACGAAGAAGCAGAAGAAGAGGACATGGACAACAGGAACTTGGTGATCCTGCAATATTTCCAGTGAGACACAGGGAAGAATACAGACCTGTATACTACATGTACTTTAACACAACTACCTCTCTACTGTCTTTCGTTTTCACCCAGTGTATGGTCACTGAGTTGTCACTTTCCCTTACGATTTCACAGATGTGGGTCTCACAGTGTGACATCTGCTTTGTTTCCTCATGGACTAGAGCTGTGTAACATAGGTATGTTGACATTACAATTGAAAGAGCATTTTGTCACTGTAATTGCTAATACACTATTTCGAAATCACAGACTGACTCCAGATTGTTTTGTGCTTCAAGGGTGTTTATTTAAGTGCTCAATATTGGATGGGGTTGTAAAATGGTGAGAGGTGATGGTGGAGGAATGTCCATGGCATAGTCCAGTCTATTAGTCTCACAGGTGCATTGCCCAAATGGGCATAGGAAGAGAGCTGGGGCACTTTGAGGATGAACAGGGTGACAAAGTGGGACAGAAAGATGACATTCAGGGTGGTCTCATTTCTTGGTGTGGGTCTTGGCATTGTTCTCTGTCTTTGTCCTGGATCTCAGGGACCGTTTGCGGGGTGGTTCTCCCTCTGCAGGGGGTGGGGTGCTGGTGTGGTGGTCCTGTGGCGGTGCCTCATGTCCACTAGCGCCGGCGGAGGTGGTGGATAGTTCATCGTCCATGCTAGTGTCAGGGGCCCCTTGTTGTGCCACAGTGTCCCTCCTGGTGTTGAGTACTTCCTTCAGCACCCCTACGATGGTGCCCAGGGTGGAATTGATGGTTCTGAGTTCCTCCCTAAAGCCCAAATACTGTTCCTCCTGCAGGCGCTGGGTCTCCTGAAACTTGGCCAGTACCGTTGCCATCGTCTCCTGGAAGTGGTGATAGGCTCCCCTGATGGAGGAGAGGGCCTTGTGGAAAGTGGGTTCCCTTGACCGGTCCTCCCCGTCGCACAGCAGCCCTCCCAGTTCCCCTGTGTTCTTGGGCCTCCGTCCCCTGGACTGTGAGCCCAAAACCACTGCCCCCAGGTCCCTGTTGTTGTTGGGGTGGTGGGTTAGCCTAGGTTCCCTGTAGTGGTGGACACACTGCTGCTTGACGTGTCCTGGGGACAGAGGTATGGGCCCGCTGGGTGGGTGCTGTGCTGGTGTTTCCAGAGGGGGGAAGGTATGTAGTGGCTTGTGACTGTGTCAGGTGAACCGACTGTCCCGAGGTTCCTGATGGGCCGGGCTGGTCATCTAAATCCAGTTGGACAGAGCTGCTGTCATCATTGTGGGCCTCTTCTGTTGGTGGTGTGGACATGTGTGGACCCTCCTGTCCGGTGACGTTGGGTAGGGGTCCCGCAGGGGTATAAAGGGATGTTTATTACATCTGTGTGTGCCATGGTGTGCATTAGGTGGGTGACCGTGTACCCCAGTGCTTGCATTCCTGTGTGGGACCTTGTGTGATGGTGGTTTAGGGGGGTGTATGGGTATGTGTAGTGGCCATGCTTTGGTGATGGGTGTCAATGCTTTGTTGTTGCATGCAGGGCTTGGTGTTGGGATGTGTGGTTTGTGATGTTGGGACATTTGTGAGGAGTAGGAGTGATGGGGTGAGGGTGGGGGTATGTGATGGCATGCAGGTAGGGTGGGGGATGTAATAGTAAAGCTTTGACTTACCAGAGTCCATTCCTCCATCTACTCCTGCGAGGCCCTCAGGATGCAGAATCGCCAAGACTTGCTCCTCCCATGTTGTTAGTTGTGGGGGAGGAGGTGGGGGTCCGCCGCCAGTCCGCTGAACCGCAAGGTGGTGTCTTGAGACCATGGAACGCACCTTCCCCCGTAGGTCGTTCCACCTCTTCCTGATGTCATCCCGATTTCTTGGGTGCTGTCCCGCTTCATTAACCCTGTCCACTATTCTTCACCATAGCTCCATCTTCCTAGCTATGGAGGTGTGCTGCACCTGTGCTCTGAATAGCTGTGGCTCTACCCGGACGATTTCCTCCACCATGACCCTGAGCTACTCCTCAGAGAACCTGGGGTGTCTTTGCCGTGCCATGGGGTGGTGTGGGTGATGTGGGGGTGGTGTGTATAGTGATAAGTGGGGTGATATTTAGTGGTGTGTTGTGTGAGGTGCGTGGAAGTTCTGTGGGTGATGATATTGTGTGTCTGTGGATGCTTGGTAGTAGTTTGTAGTGTCTCTCTCTGGCCTTCTCTCTGTGATTGTTGTTGTAGGGATTTGTGGGTGATGTGGGTGTGGGTTTTATATTGTATTGGGTGTGTGGGAGTGGTGTGTGTATGTGTATCAGGTGTGTGTATTTGGAATTGTCCAATGTGACTGTGTTTTGGAGATGTATGCGTATTTTGAGCGCAGCGGTGTGTACCAGCAATGGAATACCGCAATTGAAAGACAACCGCATGGATTTGTGTGTCATGATAGTGTGGGAGTATTTCTGTTGGCGTGACGGTGGAGGATTTGTTTTCGCCAGTTTATCACTGACCTTTGGTGTGGCAGACTTGTGTGGGTGTCTGAATTTTGGCGGATTCCGTGCTGTGGGTCATAATAGCTGTGGCGGAATTTCACGGCGGTATGCTGGCGGTCTTCTGCACGGCGGTAAGTGGCTTTTACTGCAACTGTTGTAATGAGGGCCTTTGTGTCATCTTTATTGTTGTCTGGCATGCTGCTGCAGGGACAGGTATGTTTCTGAGTGCAAAATGAGGGGTAACACAGCAGTTATGGTTTGGCATCCTTGGGGTCAGTTCAACAGATATATGTTTAGCTTGGGAGTTCTATGGTACGTGCTATGTAAGGGCTACAAATGCATCACGTTAATGCAAAACATGTGACACATTGAGACATTGTGTTCATCAGATGTAATTATAACTACCTGTACATGCATTCTATCAGTGTATGTGTAAACTTAATGCACATCTCCTGTATCTGTATCCAAACTTGTTTTTCACATAAGCAACTGACCACTATCTACACATGCTTAGCAAAAGACCTTTCACTGTGTTACTACATACATCAAACTTCATAGTATATCTTACTGCCTATTGTTTATAACAGCTAATGTGTTTATGTTGAACAAATGCAGAATCTGCAACAAGTGATGTTTTATGTGCCCAAGCACCATGACAATAGATGTGCATACATAAACCAAATGGTTGCATGCATACATCATATGGCACTGCTTCTATACACCCTACAACTGGAAGCTTCCTTGTTCATTCCCAATTATGTGTTGCGGTTCCGACAGCAATTTTGTAGTAGGTGTTCATTTCCTACTACAACATCATATGTAACATTGATCACCCACAGACATATACATTCAACATGCATCTGTCTATGACACTAACTCGTAGAATTGTGGCCATGGAATGCACAGGCAGTCAGCATGCATCCTAGAAGTAGGTGGAGTATGTACTTCAGCTGTATCCATCATCACATGGCTGAATGGCTCAGACGTGTGATGTATATACTTATGGTGGACAGCATCATGTCAGAGAACATTTCAGTATAACACAGTTCTGCAGTGGCCTGCCTCAAGATAAAAGTTCATGAATGTGCCATTTGGATAGCATACAGCACATTACTTTTATTTCACCATGCATTTGGGCCATATAAGCAGCATTTCCCCAATGCAAGCACCCTTACATTATGGTTCTGAGTGTCTATGTTGAATGCTTCAGTTTTTTGACACAGGAATTGGCATATACATGTACCAAAAACAACATGTGAGCCATTGTCACCCTCTGTGTGAGCTGCAGACTGCAGCACACAAGGCATTATGAAAGATACAAGCAGGTAGAAATAAAAACCTCAGTGTTGCACATTGTAGGAAATTACCATCTTTCTTGGCATGTTACCCCCAATTGCTGCCTGTTTGTCAGTGTGCTTTGCCTGTCTCACTGGGATCTTGCTAGCCAGGACCCCAGGGCTCATAGTTTGTGGCCCATATGTGTTGTCAGTACACTTGACTATGTCACTGAAGTTCTGCTAACGAGAACCCCAGTGCTTATGCTCTCTCTACTTACCAAATTTGTCACTATAGCTTAGTGACTCCATATTCCAATTCTTATTGGTACACTGGACCCCCCTTATAAGTCCCTAGTATATGGTACCTAGGTACCCAGGGCATTGGGGTTCCAGGGGATCCTTATGGGCGGCAGCATTTCTTTTGCCACCCATAAGGAGCTCATACAAACCTTTCATCAGGACTGCCACTGTAGCCTGAGTGAAATAGTGCACACACTATTTCACAGCCATATGTCACTGTACTAAGTAATTTATAAGTCACGTATATGTCTAACCTTCATTTACTGAAGGCTAGGTGCAAAGTTACTGTGTGTGAGGGCACCCTTGCACTAGCGAAGGTGCTCCCACGCTGTCCAGAGCCAATACCCCAGACTTTGTGAGTGTGGGGATACCATTATAAGTGTGTACTGCATATGTGTCAATACATATGTGTAGCTTCACAATGGTAACTCTGAATATGGACATGTGAGGTGTCTAAGATCATGGAATTGACCCGCCAATATAAATCTGGTATGGGGGCCCACTCCCATGCACCTTGGGGGCTCCACCAGGGACCCCAGGACTGCCAAACCAGCTCTCTGAGGTTTCCACTGCAGCCCCAGCTGCTGCCACTTCACAGACAGGGTTCTGCCCTCCTGGGGATTGAGCAGCTCAATCCCAAGAAGGCAGAACAATGTATTTCCTTTAGGAGAGGGGTGTTACACCCGCTTCCATTGGAAATAGGTGTTACAGGCATTCGAGGGGTGTCCTCCCAGAGCCTCTGAAAATGCCTTGAAGGGCAAAAATGGTGCCCTCCTTGCATAATCCAGTCTACACCAGTTCAGGGACCCCCAGTCCCTGTTCTGGTACGAAACCGGACAAAGGAAAGGGGAGTGACCACTCCCCTGTCCATCACTACCCCAGGAGTGGTGCCCAGAGCTCCTCTTGAGGTTCCGTGGCATTAGCCAAATTGGATTCCAAGGTGTAGGGACCCTCTGAAGACCTCTGAGTGGCCAGTGCCAGCAAGTGATGTCAGAGACCCCTCCTGATAGGTGCATACCTGGGTAGGTAGCCAATCCCCCTCTCAGGGCTATTTAGGGTCTCTCCTCTGGGTGTTTCCTCAGATTCAGTTTGCAAGATTCCTTCAGGACTCCTCTGCATCCTCTGCTTCAGCTTCTGACTGTCAGATCAACTGCAGACTGCTCCAGGAACCGCTATAACTGCAACAAAGTATCCAGGATAACTCCAGTGACCTGCAACTTCAGCTCCAGCCAGCAATTGCAACAGTTGCCAAGATGTGCACACTCTGAGGACTGCCTGTGTTCACCCTGCACCAGAAGAACCAAAGGAATCTCCTCTGGAGTGACAGAGTCACTTCCCTGCTTCAGCAGTCACCTCTCTGTGATGACAACTGGTACTCTGAGACTCCTCTCCTGTCGACGAGCGTCATCCCTGGAACACAGGTGGTGGACCAAAGTGACCCAGACTGTCCGAAGGTCCAACTGTCCAAATTTGGTGGAGGTAAGAGCTTGCCTCCCTGTGCTGCAACAGTACCCCTGTTCACCGTGTCTTCTGCAGCTCCTTGGGCTTCTGTGCACTTCTTTCTAAAGTTCATCATGCAAAGCGTAGCCCAGGTCCCCAACACTCCATCCTGTGATGCACAGCTCCCTGTGTTGATCTCCGGCGGCGTGGGATCCTCCAGGGTAGTGCTGCAATGACTGCACTTTGCATCTTCCTTTTCCCAATGTTCTGGGATTCCCGTGGGTGCTGCCTGGTCTTCTGAGGGCTCTCTGAAGTGCTGACAGCCTCCTCTGTCTCCTCAGTATGATTTGAGCCCCCAGGTCCCTCCTGGGTCCAGGCAGCTCCTCTTTGATGCAAATCGTGTATTTGCTTGAACCAAGATGTAACCGGGTGTCTATTGCCACGGTTACGCATCATCTTCCCGAGCCGACAAGCCCATACCTCGGGGTACTCGAGAGAGGACCGGCATAGCGGAAATGACGTCAGACGAGGAGTTCCCACGAGGAGAGGCTGAAATAGAAGTAGGACACCGTGCTGAGGCATCGGAGAAGCCGGAAGGAGACCTGCAATCGGCGACTGCGGAGAGGGAGACGCCAGGAGAACCACGAGAGCCGAGAGACGGAGAATCCAGAGAGAGGAAAGCCGCCAAAGAGAACCGGAGGAAACCGGAGACCGGCGAACAGCTGTACAAGGCGCCGAAAAGCTCCAGGGAGACGCCGGGGAAACACGGAGGAAGCCGCCACGTCCCAGGAGGGGCATGGCATTCTCAGGTACGATCGTACCTCAAGTTTAATTTCCTACCTGAATGGTTACAGGGTGGGAGAAGTCTAGTGGGGCTGAAGGGAGGTCTGGGAGAGTTGATTCAAGGAAGGAGAGGTGATTCAAGGAAGGGGAGGTGCTTTAAGGAAGGAGAGGTGCTTTGAGGAACTAGAAAACAATTAACCCACAGACAAGCTGGTTCAAAGAAGCATCCAGCTATAAAAAGTTACTAAGAGAGAAAGAGAGAGAGAATATTCACGGGGAGGTGAACCCACTATAGATATAAATTCCCATCCACAACCCTGCACCCCTACCCTCCCACTACCCCTACTAACCACATAAAAACCCCTTAAACCAACATCTACACTTACCTGTTGTCCCATTCTTTCTATTTTGGGGAAACCGGTCCATCTCCACAGGGACGAAGACCAGAGCCTATTCCACCATCGGACGGACAAGGTTCAGATATCCACCTGAACGCCTAGAGGAAGTAAAAACATCACATCACACTGGTGAACTTTCTAGGAACCAAACAAGAAAACCCAGTAAATAGATAAGAAAGAACTTGAAAAACAAATAATAATAAAGAAATTACCAAACAAACCCGGTGCCTATATAGTTATTCCAATATCCATCCCATGTAGACCTAGAACCCTTTACAGTGGTGTCAGAAGTGGGATATTGGAATAGGCACCGAGGACGGATAGAGACAATGGAAGGCACTCCCACCATAGCTGATATGATGCAACAATTGGCTGAAGGACAGAGGCACCTTCAGATCGTGTGGGAAGAACAACAGAAAGAAGCCAAGGTTGAAAGAGAAGCCCTTCAAAGTGCCCTAAAAAGTTAGGCCACTATCATGGCCAACAATCAGTTGGTACATGAGAACGCACTAAAGTCTTTGACAGACAACATCGCGGCCACCCGGGTACATCCAAATGTACTGAGCTCAGTGTTACAACGGTACCAGGAAGGCGAAGACCCGGACGCCTTTTTTAAAAACTTTGAGCGAGTCGCCACTTCAGCCACCTGACCTCAAGATCGGTGGGGTCAGTATATTGCCCCTTTATTAACGGGGACCCTCCAAGCAGCTTATCAAGCAGTGAACCCGGGAGGTACCACACCATACCAAGATACTAAAAAGAGCATTCTGGAGAGGGTAGGGTTTGACACAGAACATTATAGAGTACAGTTTAGGAAAGCCAAGTGGGGACCTTCCGAGAATCCAAGAGCCTTGTACTTCAGTGTAAAAGACCTGGGTCTCAAATGGCTCGGACCCATAGGGACCAACCGGGAAGATATAATTGAAGACATTTTGCTGGAACAATATCTAGAAGCTCTACCCGTCACCACTCGTAACTGGATTAACCAACATCCTAGTCCCGACACGAATACCACCATTGAGTTGGCATGCGTTTTTCACCGCTCCCTTGAGTTTAAAACACCCCTCCATCATGCAACCCCTATAACATCTCGTCAGAACGTGGGGCCGATTCCCCCCTTGGGAAGAAGACCGGTCGAAGACACTGTAAAATCTAGAGGGATGGAGAAACCATTCTCACAACAACCCCAATGTTATAGTTGTGGGGAGTGGGGGCACATAGCCCGGGTATGTCCCCTTAAAAACGATAAACCAGAACCTATGGAGATAGGTATCACTAGAGGTCGGGTTTACTTCACCGATGGAAGAGATACCCATTATAAAAAAGAGCTATTACTCAATGGGCGACCAAACATGGCGCTTATTGACTCAGGATGTAGCCAGTCAGTAATCAGAGCTGACTTGATAGCCAGCTATACCATTACTCCTGGAACTACTGTTTCTATTTGCTGTATCCACAGAGAAACCCGAGACTACCCCATGACTTGGGTCACACTTTCTTGGGAGGGAAAAGAAGCACAAATCAGAATGGGAGTAGTAGAACGGTTGGTAGAAGAAGCCATAATCGGAACAGCTTATAAGGACTTTGCTATTCTTTTGGATAGTACGAGGAACCTGGAGGACACTAAGGGGCAGATGTAGGAAGATGGCAAATTGCGACTTGCAATTTGCGAGTCCGAGCGACTCGCAAATTGCAAGACGCAATTTACTATGCAGTTCGGTGTCTCAGACACCTTCTGCAACTCGCAATGGGGTAGCAAAGACCCACCTCATTAATATTAATGAGGTGGGTCGCAGTTTGCGACCCCATTGCGAGTCTGGGCACTCACGGGGATGGTGGCCTGCTGGAGACAGCAGACCACCATGTCCGTGACTGCTTTTAAATAAAGGAAAACGAGCTGCACTTGGAAAAAAATACCAAAACCTTTTGTTTCGTTATTTTTCAGAGCAGGCAGTGGTCCATAGGACCACTGCCTGCTCTGAAAAAATATTTTGGTGTTCATTCACAAAGGGGAAGGGGTCCCATGGGGACCCCTTCCCGTTTGCGAATGAGTTACCATCCACTTCAAGTGGATGGTAACTGCAAGTTCATTTGCGACCGCTTTCGCGGTCGCAAATAAACTTGCATCGCATTGCGAGTCGCAAATAGGAAGGGAACACCCCTTTCTATTTGCAAGTCGGAAATGCATTTTGCGAGTCGGATCCGACTCACAAAATGCGTTTCTGCATCGCGTAGAGGCTTTTGCGCCTCGCAAACGGTGTTTTTCGCCGTTTGCAAGGCGCAAAAGCCTTGCTACATCTGGCCCTAATTCCTGGTGGAAGGTTGCCCCTTTTTCCAGCGCACAAATACAGCCTCAGACTATCAGTTAAAAAGCTAGTAGAAAGGAGAAGCGAGAAACCAAGAGACTCTATGGACAGAATGACAAGAACTATAGCAGGGTAATTACACGAGTCCACACCCTCAACAGTCTTCCCCCATTCCGCACATGTCAAAGGGAGGATCCTAGCCTCCTTAATGCCTGGAGAAGTGCCCGACCTCAAACCCCTGAAGATAAGGGCCCTTCTTTTTCCATAATCAAAAATCAGCTTTATAGATTCACTAAAACTGACAATCAGGAAAAGAAACAGCTACTTGTTCCCGAGCCTTATAGACTACAGGTATTACATCTGGCCCTTAGTCAGCCGGGAGGGGGTCACTATGGGAGAGAAAAAACGGAAGAATATCTGCTAAGAAGGTTTTATTGGCCTGGCGTATTCTCCCAGATCAGGAAATTTTGTCAACAGTGTCCTAAGTGTCAGTTTATTGATCCAGGGCCAAAGAAGAGAGCCCCTTTACAACCCCTCCCATTATCGAAATACCCTTTTCCTGGATAGGGATGGACGCATAGGGCCTCTCATACCCTCCTCAAAGGGGTATAGATATGTACTAGTATTAGTGGATTACACCACTTGTTACCCCAAAGCCATCCCTCTCACCAGTATTAATACCAAAAGTGTAGCTAACGCTATGGTAGGTTTCTTTTCCCGAATAGGTTTTCCTAGAGAGATCCTACCACACCAAGGAACACAGTTCATGTCAAATCTAATGGCTCAGATATGTCAACTTCTGGGAATTAAACAAATAAGGACTGCGGTTTATCATCCTCAAACTGATGGTTTGGTAGAGAGATACAACCGCACCCTGAAAACCCTTTAAAAAAAATCAGTTTCTGAGTCGGGAAAAGACTGGGATAGGAGGTTGCCACTAGTACTGTATGCCATCCGGACCCATGAGCAAGCATCCACGGGACACAGTCCTTTTGAACTAGTGTTCGGACGGCAACCACAAACATTATTAGATATGGCAGCAGAATTGTGGGAAGAGGAGGAAGGAGGAGATAAATCTCTTTTGGAATATACTAGCGACCTAAAAACCTGACTTCAATCAGTATGGGAAGACGTTAGAGAAAATTTGGAAAAAGCTCAGAATAAACAAAAACAGTATTATGATAGGAGTACACAAATGAGGACCTTAAACAAGAGGGAGAAAGTTTTAGTACTCTTACCCAGCTCCGATAACAAACTTTTGGCCAAATGGCAAGGGCCGTATGAGGTTATAGGAACAGTGACCCCGGTTACCTATACAATCCAACTGGCAGATCATCCAAAAAGAACCCAGATATTCCACATAAATCTGCTAAAAAAATGGGAAGAACCAGCAGGCTCTCAGGCAACTGGATATTTGGTCAACATAGTTAAAGAGTTAGAGATTGGATGGTGTCCTACTGATAGAACTTCCAACCCAGAAGAACCTCATAGAAATACACACCTCACACCAAAGCAGCAAAACCAGTTAACCCAACTACTCCCCTGTCATAATCAGGTATTTTCTACGCAGGCGGGTAAAACCACATTAGTGCAGCACCAGATCTCAACCCAACCAGGTAAAATAGTACGATTATGACCCTATCGTGTTCCCGAGGCCCGAAAAATCCTAGTAGAGGAAGAGATAGAGAAAATGTTAGACATGGGAATTATAGAACCCTCAAAAAGTCCACGGTGTTCCCCGGTGGTATTAGTTCCCAAACCGGATGGATCAATACGTTTCTGTATTGACTTCAGACAGGTCAATGCGGTGTCTCAATTTGACACATATTCCCTTCCCAGGGTGGACAAACTTATAGGGAGACTAGGGAAAGCCAAGTATATGTCCACACTTGATTTGACAAAGGGATACTGGCAAATCCCATTAGCAGCAAAAGATAAGGAAAAAACAGCTTTCTCTACCTCCTCGGGGCTTTATCATTTTAACGTCCTCCCTTTTGGTTTACATGGGGCTCCGGCCACATTCCAACGTCTTATAGATTCTATATTGCGACCCCACACCAGATACGCAGCTGCCTATCTGGACGATATCGTTATATATAGTAAGACCTGGGATGACCACTTGCGCCACTTACATAACATCTTTGATGTTTTACACCAAGCAGGACTTACAGCTAATCCCTCTAAGAGTCGCTTAGCCTTCAATGAGATCTCTTATTTAGGGTATCATATCAGAGGGGGTATCATTAAACCACAGATGAATAAAGTAGAAGCCATTACGCGCATAAAAGCTCCTACCACAAAGAAGGAAGTACGTTCTTTTCTGGGCCTAGTTGGTTACTATAGGAGATTTATACCCCATTATTAAACTCTGGCTGCACCCTTAACAGATCTCCTGAAGAAAGGTCAGCCCACAAAAATAGTAAGCCTCAACCCTTCTCAGACCCGTAGTTATCAAACGTTACAAAGATGTCTCACTACTCAGCCTGTATTGAGTTGTCCAGATTTCAATCGGCCCTCTCACTTACAAACTGATGCCTCAGATGTAGGACTGGGGGCGATTCTATTTCAAAAGGATAAGGAGAACACAAGCCACCCCGTGGTGTTCATAGCTCGCAGACTTTACGCCACGGAACAGAGGTATCCTATAATAGAAAGAGAATGTCTGGCCATCAAGTGGGCAATCGAAAGCCTACAGTATTAACTCCTGGGGCGGCCCTTCTTACTATATACTGACCATGCTCCTCTACGTGGCTGTTAAGACACAAAGATACCAACGTCCGTATTCTGAGATGGTTTATGGAACTTCAACCTTTTTCCTTCCAGGTGTGCCATCTTCCTGGGGAGCTTATGGGTCAAGCCGGAAATCCCGTTATCCGACCACTCTGGGACTCGAACAGCCCCATTCAAGGTAGGGGACATTTAACCGGGCGTCTATTGCCATGGTTACGCATCATCTTTCCGAGCCGACAAGCCCATACCCATACCCCCGGGGTACTCGAGAGAGGACCGGCATAGCGGAAATGACGTCAGACGAGGAGTTCCCAGGATGAGAGACTGAAATAGAAGTAGGACACTGTGCTGAGGCGTCGGAGAAGCCGGAAGGAGACGTGCGATCGGAGACCGCGGAGAGGGAGACGCCAGGAGAACCACGAGAGACGGAGAATCCAGAGAGAGGAAAGCCGCCAACGAGAACCGGAGGAAACCGGAGACCGGCGAACAGCTGTACGAGGCACCGAAGAGCTCCAGGGAGATGCCGGGGAAACACGGAGGAAGCCACCACATCCCAGGAGGGGCGTGGCATTCTCAGGTACGATCGTACCTCAAGTTTAATTTCCTACCTGAATGGTTACAGGGTCGGAGAAGTCTAGTGGGGCTGAAGGGAGGTGTGGGGAGAGGTGATTCAAGGAAGGAGAGGTGCTTCAAGGAAGGAGAGGTGCTTTAAGGAAGGAGAGGTGCTTTGAGGAAATAGAAAACAATTAACCCACGGACAAGCTGGTTTAAAGAACCATCCACCTATAAAAAGTTACTAAGAGAGAAAGAGAGAGAGAATATTCACGGGGAGGTGAACCCACTATAGATATAAATTCCCATCCACAACCCTGCACCCCTACCCTCCCACTACCCCTACTAACCACAAAAAAAACCCTGAAACCAACATCTACCCTTACCTGTTGTCCCGTTCTTTCTATTTTGGGAAAACCGGTCCATCTCCACGGGGACGAAGACCAGAGCTTATTCCACCATCGGACGGACAAGGTTCCGATATCCACCCGAACGCCTAGAGGAAGTAAAAACATCACATCACACTGGTGAACTCCCTAGGAACCAAACAAGAAAACCCAGGAAAGAGATAAGAAAGAACTTGAAATACAAAAAATAATAAAGAAATTACCAAACAAACCCGGTGCCTTTATAGTTATTCCAATATCCATCCCGTGTAGACCTAGAACCCTTTACACAAGGCTTGTTAGAGGAATCCAGCAACGCAAAAAGCCTGCATCCAACAACTCAACATGGGACATCTCTTACACCAAGCAGGAACCCGCATCTATCTTCTTTGGTGCATTTCTGTACTTTTCTTCTAACCGGTGAATCCACTGTTACACCTTCTTCCAGGTTGGCAGGGGCTCCTGTTCTTCCTGGACTCTTCTTTGACTTCCGGACTTGTTCTCCTCTCTCCACAGGTCTTCAGGTCCAGGAATCCATAATTTATTGTTTGCAGTCTTGCTTGTTTCTTACATAATTCTTCATCACAGCTAGTAGTGTGTTCTGAGGAAACTTGCAGTATTCTACTCCTGCTTTCCTGGGCTCTGGGGTGGGGTACTTTACTTACCATTGGTGTTTTCCTACACTTCCAGTACCCCTCTACACACTACACGTGCCTAGGGGGGAATTTGACATTCGCATTCCACTATTTTAGTATATGGTTTGTGTTGCCCCTAGGCCCATTGCAATCTATTGTATTTTTTACAGTTTACACTATTCGACTGTTTACTTACCTGATTCTGGTTACTAGTGTATATATTGTGTACAATACGTACCTCCAGAAGGAGTATTGCCTCTGAGATTTTTTTGGCCTTGTGTCACTAAAATGAAGTACCTTTATTTTTGGTAACACCTGAGTATTGTCTTTTATTGTGTATAAGTACTGTGTAACTGTAGTGGTATTGCAGGAGCTTTGCATGTCTCCTCGTTCAGCCTTGGCTGCTCTGCTTCAGCTAACCCTAGACAACCTAAGCTGCTAGAACACTGCCTACATTTCACTAATAAGGGATCATTGGACCTTTTATAGGGCATAAGTATGTTAGGTACCCTCTACAAACCAGGCCAGCCTCCTACACACATCCACTGGGGAACTGTGAGCTTGTGACACATCAATTGTACAAGGCATTGTAAATTTTGCTAAACTTCACAAATTATGGGGCATTCTTACAAAGCCTGTGCACCGCTGGAGTATTAGTTATTTTTATGCTTCAGTGGAGCAGACCGCAGAAGCATATCTTTGAGGCCACTCAAAGCCACTTTGTGTGGTTTTTCATGGCCTCATAGATATTGAGTAAGGCAAGACAGCGCAAGTTGCTGTGTTGCCTTACTCTGCACCAGGGAGACATTCCAAGGTTGTTATAGTGGTTTTTCCCATGCAACTCCCATGGGTTTGGATGGATTCTCAGATTTACAAGGACTTGTAAACTTGGGACTGCATCACAATTTTACACCTCCCCTGGGGAGATGGAACAAAGAGAAATACCTTTATTTCTCCTTGTGTTTTCCTCTTTCTAAGTGTGCTGCATTCTGCAGCAAGCATAGAAAGAGGAGAAAGTCTCCATGGATTGTTTCCATGCAGGAAGGTGCCCTTCATGCATAAAAACAATCCTGCCAAAATGGAGGCACCCTTGTACCATGGTGCAAGGGTGCTTGAGTTGGCACTAGGCACCAAATTGTGCCCAGGCACTGGCTTAATGGATAGGAATGCACTGTATCACGTAAATACACTCCATTCTTGCCCTTTTAAACTGATGTACAGCTGCACAGCAAAAAAAACTTGCTTTGCTGTCCTGAGCAACATTTTTGAAAATATATCCCTAATTATGTACATGCTATCATTTCATTTTGTAAAACATCTTGGATGTTTTTAATATAAAGAACCATATTCAATTTGATGTACAGAACCTGTTACTTTTTGAGAATGCGTCAACTAGCTACTTCACGGACATCAGAATGAATAACTATACATACCAATAGGTCTAACAATCTCTAAGACTAGGCGCTCAATCAGGGCTGCCTCACATGCTACCCCATCTGCCCAATGAAGCTTCATCCGGCTGGCAGTCCAAGCAACTTCAAATATTTGGATGTAATGACAGCATACCTTCTCCCACTGGTCCTCTTTGTCTTCGGCAGGGTATCCCTGGCTCACCGTGTCCCCAGCTACAACCATGCTTAGAAGGTAGTGCATTATCAACTAAAAGAGTCCCCCCTACCCCGCCTCAGTGAAATTCTTATCCCACCTAGACATGTCCCTATCCCTCCCAACAACTGGAACTAACAAAACTAAACCGTCAACTACCTAAACTGCCCCTATAATAAAACTCCACAAAACTACAAACTCCTAACAATACATTTACAATAAATAGATAAAAGTGGACAAAAAGACAAGACTGGACAACAATAAAACACGTTTTGAACACAGTGAACAAACATACAAGACCAAGCAACCCCAGTCTCTCACAGACAGTAAGACAAAGTGAAACTAACTTCACACTTCCTAGTTTGCAGCCTGCTATGCCCATTGCATTATTTCCTGCCTGAGTTGCATCATGTTTTCAGGAAATGCAATGTTTTTTCTGATGCTTAGGTGGTGATCTTGATTTTGGAAAATGAAAGCACCGTGCATTGGAACGTCTACTGGTTTATACATGCGTTGGCTTTGATACTCAGTTAAAATCAACACTACTAGTGCAATGCCCTACACTTCGGGGGCAATGTGTGGTTTTTCACACATGCTACAGGGCCAATGTGTAATGTATACAGTGACATACATTATTTCACAGCTTGGACATAATTCCAATGGTCCTCCACTTTAAGCATACATGTACAAAGGTTGTTTATGTGTCATTTAAATGGTCTAAGTGTGCCTATGTGTGACATAAATCCTTCTTCGATGTGACATGTAGAGTGAGAAATTCTGAGAAAATAACTCTGGTAAACATTAATGAGAGCCTTGCACTGCTGGAACATAATTTTATGTGGCACTCCAGCAGCACAGACCTCTCTGCTATATCTTTGAGGCCACACCGAGCCAGTTTGGATGGCTTTGAATGGCCTCATAGAATGGTGTAAGACAAAGCAACACAAGTCACTGCATTGCCCTATTACGTGGCCAGAAGGTGATTCATGGGTGTTGTGGTTGGTTTAGTTACACAAACACCAGTGGATTTTGATGGTGCCCCTGATTTAATTAAACACATATACCTGGGCCAGCACAAAATCATTACTCCTACCTAGAGCAACCAAAACAAGGAGATTTATTAGAATTATGCCCTGCTTTTTTTTCTTGGAAGAAAAAAATCAGGGCATAATTCTGATGCATTCTGCATCACACATAGACATTGGATATTGCCTCTAATGGTTGTTTTAGTGCAGAAAAGTGTTCCTTCCTTCACCCAAAAAATCCAGAATCCAAAGAAGACACCCTTACACCATGGTGCTAGGCTGCCAGTGTTAGCGCTAGCCAGCTACTTATGGGATTACATAGGGGAAATGACAGGAATGTGCCATCTTAAATTCATATGAAGGATTCCTGCCCTTCAGATTGGCATAGGGTGTTGCAGCAGGAAGAATAGGAAAACTCCCCTGCCCAAAGTTTCCCTTAACTAAGGCCATCTGGGTCATATTTATAACAAAGTCATGCTGCGCAGCGCAGAAAGTCACCTTGCTGTGCTCTGCTCTGTGACAATGAAAGGGCAGGAATGCAGTAAATTTGAAAAAATACAGCACATTCTTGCCTTTGTCCCTGCTCTGGTGCCGTTGAGGCTGCCTAAAGCCAATGCAGGAACCCTTGAACCATGATTCCAGGGTGCCTGCGTTGCAAGCAGGATTATTTTTGGGCAGGAAGGGGCACCTTCGTGCACAGAAACAATCCTGAGAGGCATATTCCTCGTTCTATGTGTGTTGCACTCTGCAACACACATTGAATGAGGAAGAAACTGGGATAAATAGAGATATTTCCCCCACCTTGGAAGGTGTAAGATTTGAGTCCATTACAAGGCCTACAAGTTCTTATGAATCTGGAAATGCAAGAAAAAACGTGCAAGTTGCATGGGAACATCTACTCAATGCCCATGGTACACCTTTCCAGGGCAGAGGAACACAGCCTAGTGATTTGTGCTGCGTTGCTTTACTCAAGAATTTCGGAGCCAAACAAAGTGGCTTTGAATGGCTTCATAAATCTGACTTAACGTTTGCATTGCTCGCACCACACTGGGTTGTGCAAGAGTGCTTGTGAGTACTTTCTCTGCTGAGGCTGTGATTATGTACATTTAACATCAGTGCATCCAGTGTTGAATGGTAGTTGGCACAGCAGTGGACAGTTGGCAGCATTTTCTGGTCTGTGTGACAAAAGGTGGTCTCCAGGAGCTGTAAATACAGAGTCAGTTGGTGTGGGCATAAACATTGTGAAGCATACTGAGTAACACAACATGTCACCAATCAGTGCAAAAGATAAAACTGGTGGTACCAAAACCCACACCGTTACGCCAACAGAACTATGCCCACAGAATTATGACCCACGAATCACCGCATTGGATATTTGATGGTGCTAAACCATTGGCGCTACATACCGCCGCGCTCAAAATACACACACACTAACAAAACAACACTACATTGGACAATTTAAATAATACATCCATAAACACACCACACCCACACTACTATAAAACACATACCCACATTACCCACAACCCTTTACCAATACAAACAAGTGCCACAAGAGAGATAGCAAGACAATAGTCAAGACCACAGCCACACACCAGCATCACCTATACACCATCCACACACCCTACATCACACACCCCAACACATCACCCCACATACCCTCACCCACACCACTCACACTACACCCATGGCACCACAATGACACCCCAAGTTCTCAGAGGAGGACCTGAGGGTCATGGTGGAAGAAACCACCCGGGTAGAGCCACAGCTATTAGGATAACAGGTGCAGCAGACATCCATTGCAAGGAAGATTGAGCTATGGAGAAGAATCGTGGACAGGGTCAACACCGTGGGACAGCACCCCAGAACAAGGGATGACATCAGGAAGAGGTGGAACGACCTATGGTGTGAAGGTGCGTTCCACAGCAACAAGACATCAAATAGCTGTACAGAGGACTGGCGGTGGACACCCACCTCCTCCCCCACAACTAACAACATGTGAGGAGCAAGTCTTGGTAATCCTGCATCCTGAGGGCCTGGCAGGAGTAGGAGGGGGATTGAACTCTGGTGAGTCAACTCTCTATTACTATCACCCCCCCACCTGCATGCCATCACATACCCCCATCCTTACCATCACTCCAATCACTCCACCACCTCCCAAACACCCCACCATCACAACCCACCCCTCCCAATACCAAGCCCTGCATGGAACACCAGTGCATGGACCCCCCATCACAGATCTGCATGGACACCCATCACTAAAGAATCACACTAGAGGGAATCACCTAGCCCACCAAATACCTACTCACACAAGGCAAAGCTGCCAGGGCAATAACAACCATGGAGGGCAACACACCCATGCACAAGATGTCACACGCAGAAACAATAACACTGCATTTACATCCCCACAGGTCCCCCACCCAAAGTCATCGGAGAGGAGGTGCAGCAACACCAAGTCCCCCACAGAAGAGGCCCACAGTGACAAAAGCCGCTCTGGACACCTGGATCTGGATGACCAACCTGGCCCATCAGGGACCTTCAGACAGTGGGTTACCCAGGCACAGTCCCATACCACCACAGAGCCTCCTCCTAAGGAAACACCAGCACAGTACCCACCCAGCAGGCCCATACCTCTGTCCCCAGGTCACATCAATCAGTAGTGTGCCATCACTACAGGGACCTCAGGCACACCCCATAAACACAGGACGATCAGGGACCTGGGGTCAGTGGCAGTGGGCACATGGTTCAGGGAACAGACACAAAGGACAACAGGGAAGCTGGGAGGCCTACTGTGTGACGGGGGAGGACAGGCCCAGGGAACCGACTCTCCAGGAGGCACTCACCAAGATCCTGGGAGCATACCACCATTCCCAGGAGACGATGGGCCAGATAATGGACAAGTTGCAGGAGACTGAGTGGCTGCAGGAGTGACAGTACCTGGGGCTCAGGAAGGACTTGAAGGACATCAACACCACCCTGGTCACCATTGCAGGGGTGCTGGCAGACATGGCCAACATCATGAGGGAGGCAGTGGCACACCACCGGGCCCTTACACTAGCCAAACCGATGAACAGCCTTCCACCTCCGTTGCCGCTAGTGGACACCAGCACCCCTCCCCCTGCAGAAGGAGAACCACCCCACAAACGGTCCCTGTGAACCAGGAAGGAGACAGAGACTATTGGCAAAACCCCTGCCAGGAAATAAGACTCTCCTGATTGTCACCCTTGTGTCCCACCCTGTCACCCTGTCCACCTTGAACTGCCATTGCTCCACTTCCTATGCCCCCTTGGACAATACACCTGTGATCCACATAGACTGGACTCTATCCTGGACATTCCTCCACCATCACCCCAGCCCATTGCACATCCCCCTCTACTTAGTAGCACATAAATAAACACCATTTAAAAAAATACAAGTATGGAGTCTGTCAAATGATTGAACTCTGTATTCGTTTAACAAGCTTTAAACACTGCAATACTAATGTACAGTAATGTATACATGGGAATGACCTGTAGTTGGCTGCAGTAAACACACCAGGAGCGATAGTGGGGCACAAATATCTGAAAATAGAGATGCCAAAGGGTACAGTAAGTGGCCATAGAAGTGGGAAAATCAGCCTGCCAGTAACAACATCAAACACAAAACTGTCAATGAAAAGTGAAGTTACAGTGTCTTACCTGTGTGTCTTTGGAAGTATTGTTGTATTATTGCACTATTGTTGTCCTCATCCTCATCCTCTGCCTCCTCATCTTCACTGTCCACAGGGTCCACTGCTGCCACACGCCCATCTCCAGCCTCATCCTCCTGCAGAAAAGGCACCTGGCGACATAAGGCAAGGTTGTGCAACATACAGCATGCCACGATGATCTGGCAGACCTTCTTGGGTGTGTAGTACAGGGATCAGTTAGAAGAAGGCAATGAAACCTGGCCTTCAGGAGGCCAAATGTCCTGTCTATGATTCTTCTTGTTCACACATGTGTCTCATTGTAACATTCCTCTGCCCTTGTCCTGGGATTCCACAAAGGGGTCAGTAGCCATGAGAGGTTGGGGTAACCAGAGTCACCTGCAAATATTGAGGGACAACTTTTAGACACACACTAACCCTTAGAGCCCACAACCTACCCATACACCAACACCTACTGGGTGTGAACCTGGGCTCACCTACTAGCCACACCCGGTGCCTCTGGAGGTGAGCTATCACATATGGTATCCTGCTATTCCTCAGGATAAAGGCATCATGCAAAGACCCAGGATACTTTGCATTGACATGGAAGATGTACTGGTCTGCCAGGCACACTATCTGCACATTCATGGAGTGAACACCTGTTCATTTCTCTGTGGGGGAAAAGTGCAATATGTGTACCCTCAATAGCCCCAATAATGTTGGGGATATGTTCCATTGCATAGAAATCAGCTTTCACTGTGGCCAAATCCTCCAACTGGGGGAAAAAGATGTAGCTGTGCATGTGTTTACTCAAGGCAGACAACACTCTGGTCAGCACTATTGAGTACATTGGCTGAGACATTCCTGCTGCCAAGCCCACTGTCACTTGGAAGGAGCCAGTTTCCAGTAAATTGAGCACTGACAGCACTTGCACAACTGGGGGGATCCCGGTGGGCTGACGGATAGCAGATATCAGGTCAGGCCCCAATTGGTCACAAAGCTCCGTGATTGTGGCCCTGTCCAGTCTATAGGTGAGTATTATGTGCCTGTCCTCCATTGTTGCCAAGTCTAGCAGGGGCCTGTACATGGGGGGATTTCTCTGCCATGGACGTGACCACCATTTTCTATCTGTTCATTCACTTGCTACCTGACCTTCCACAAGGGAGGACCTACACTGCAAGTGCTGCTGTGACCTGTGTCTGGAACCGACCATGGCTGATGTCACTGGGGAAAGAGCCACTGCCTTCACAGCTGCAGAGTTGGAGAGACTGGTGGATGGGGTCCTACCCCAGTACTGAATGCTGTATGGGCCTCCAGACCAACAGGTGAGTACACTGTGAGCACGATGCATGGGGCATGAATGCATGGAGTGCTGTGTGTGAGGGCCTCGTGTGGGGGGGTTGGTGGAAGTGCCCTGGGCAGCGTGCTGCATGTATGGTGGGCATTGTCTGCGCTTAAGGTGATGTGAGGGCTATGGTGGGCTATGAGTGTAACAGGCAGGATGGTCTGATGATACCTTTTCCTATGTGTATTTCTCTGCAGGTCAGTGCCCATCAAAAGAAGGGTATATGGCATGCGATCGCCAAGTACGTGCGGACCCTGGAGGTCTACAGCAGGCGGAGCACCCACTGTCAGACCTGAGACGCTGGACACGGAAGAGGGCAGAGGCCCAGCTGGGATGGCCTCCCAACGAGGAAGGGGTGCCCCTCGAACCCTGACCCCCCCATGGCCTGCATACTAGCGGCAGCCTATCCGGAGTTGCCTGAGCGCTTGGGGGCATCACAGCAGCCACAATGGGTTGAGTACAGTGCCCCAATTTACTACTTGCACGTGGTGGGTTGGCATCTGGGTGGGGGATGTGGGCCTTTGGGTGCCCCTAGGCATTGCAGGGTAGGTCCCATGTTGGGCAGGGTCTGATGTAAAGCTTCGCCAACCAAGCTAGTAGGCATCCACTACTGGGCAGGGGTCTGTGGGTCTCAGGTATGCTACAATTGGCATTAGATATCCCTGTCCATAGGCTGGTGACTAGCATTGTGACTGTTAGTGCATTGCCTAGTGCATAGAGGTGTTTGTATCGTGTACGCCAACGGTGGTGTTGTTGCCGCCATTGACCAAGTGTATCCTTTGTCTCTCCCCCCCTTTTTGTTTTGTCACCCGGTCCTTATGTGCATTAGCATCATCTGGCGGAGGAGCAGAGGCACCAGCAACGGGTGGAGCTGCATCCCACAGGGCCCAGGATCCCGAAGGGGAGCACCATGGTGGAGACTGGAGCGGACAGTTCTAACAGTGATACTTCCTCCGATGGAAGCTGCCTTGTGGTGGGGGACACCTCTGTGCCCACCCCAACTACAGGTATAGCCAGCAGCATCTAGGAAGGGCAAGGAGGCACCACCAGCTGCGACAGGGAAGGGCAAGGGGCAATCCCCACCTGCTCACAGGAAGGACAGGACGCCTGGTCCTGGGACTCATTCGGAGCCCCCACCACCAACCATGGTGGTTCAGCCGTCCGAGGCTGCAAGGGAAGGGCTGGAGCCTCCCCCACCACTGCCAGCACCGCCACCAGCACCGCCACCAGCACCGCTGCCAACAGCAGCACCCCCAGTGGGCAGCCATCCGAGGCTACGGGGGATGGGCTGGAGCCTCCCCCACCACTGCCAGCACTGCCACCAGCACCACTGCCAGCAGCAGCAGCCCGTGTGGGCAGCCGTCTGAGGCTGCAGGGAAAGGGCTAGAGCCTCCCCCCACCACTGCCAGCACCAACACCAGCCCTGCCACTGCCGCCACTGAGAAACTGTCACTGCCGGCAGACAGTGTGTAGTCCTGCGTCCATGGGCTGTTGTGCAGCCTGGCCCCTCCAAATCCTGTGGGTGTGACATCCAGGTGAGAAACTGTGACCTTGCAGTCCCCAAGATCTGCATCACAGGGCACAAAGCCCCCTTCGGAACCAGTGGAAGAAGCCATCCCCTCACTCCATCCTTCCCAGGATGAAGCACACTGGGCACAAAGCCCCCTACAGAACCAGTGGAAGAAGCCATCCACTCACTTCATCCTTCCCAGGACGAAGAACACTGGGTATAAAAACACTTCCGGAACCAGTGGAGAAGCCATCCACTTGAGAGACTGTGGCCTTGCACTCCCCAGGACAAAGCAGTGGGCAAACCACCCACTTGAGAGACTGTGGCCTTGCACTCCACAGGACATCACACAGGGCATGTAGCCCCCTTCACGACCAGTGGTGTTGTACCATCCTCCAACTGAAGTGTCCCCCTTTCCCCATCCCCATGAGGTGCATGTGTATTTTCGACCTGATGCTCCTGCAGTGTTCTCTTTGTGTTGTTGCAAGAGTGAGGTGGGGCCTTGGCCTTTGTGTTGTGCATGGGCATTGAGAACTGGGTAGTGTCCCAACTTTTTTAAATATGTATGTACGTTTGGATTTTGATGCATTCATGTTATTCTATCGTATTACACTCACTTCTCACTTTCTTCAAATAATTTTGTCCTTGCATTATTACTGAGGGGTATGGGGTAGATATGTTATGTTGCTGCTTCTGGTTGTGTGTATGGTGTTGGGGGTGGGGGTGTTGCATGTTCCGTGTGTGTGTCACTCTCTTTTTCCTCCCCCCTCCCTTGTGTGCTAGGCAGCAATACTCACCGTGGTCATCTTCTCCGGCATTGATGTTCATAATGCCACAGAATGTAGACGAGCATCGGAAATATGTGCAGCTTGGGCTCCATGGCGTTGTGGTTGTTCCCTGAGTCTCCACAGGTGAGTCCTTTGACTTCTGTGCAGTGTTTCTGCCATGCTTTTGATGTTGTTGGTACCACCCCGAAAAGGTGTTGGATAGGCCTGTCGTAATAGTGTGGGCGGTACATTGTCTTCCTCCTGGCTGTTGCCAGTTACCGCCGTGGTGCTTGTTGATTCCTCTGTGGTGGTCGGTGTGTTAAAGTGGCTGTCTGTCTGAGGGGTTTCTGCCATGGTCATTATTCCATTTTGGTTACTGCCAGCCTGTTGGCGGTATTACCGCCGCTTTATCACCGACCACCAGGATTGTAATGAGGGCCATAGCCTCCTTGAGTGTTTGCACGCCTATTCCCATGTTCAGACGATGCTAACATATGCGTTTTGGAACATAACAAAACACATACAGTAGGAAATATGCCAGTAAGTAATACTTTTCCATGTGTGAAATTACACTGTCTTATGGTGAAGATTCTCATAGCCACTTCAGTTCTCTATTTAAGCTGGGTTTGGCATCACACATAGATGGTGGAATTAGGCACACATGACATTCCTTTTATCAAAAGGATGCCCCTCATGCAAACCTACATTCTTACATGTGAAATATCCATCCCAGCTCCATGGTGCTTGTGTGCCTGCGTAGGCTATAGTCAAACAAAATCAGAAGTGGGAGAAGGAAAGCAGAATGTGTGTTCTGTATACAGTTATGGACATGCAGCACTTTGTGTGGAAGGGTCATGCAATGGGTGTTGCTATGGGCGTTCCAGAGCAACACCGCTTGCATTTTGATGTTTCCCCAGATTTACCAAAAATTGTAAGACTGTGGCAGTGCCAAGATCTAACACCACCCCAGAGGTGGCGTTAGCATGGCACAACGAGGAGAAATTATTTTATTTCTCCTCCTGTTTTGCTCTTTCTATGTGTGCTGCATTTTGCCATTGAAGATTGTTATTGTGCTGGAAGGTGTACCTTCCTGCACAAAAACAATCGCGTCTGCAACGCAACCATTCTTGCACCATGGCACAAGGGCACAAGGGTGGCTTCATTGGCGCTAGGCAGCTAAATTAATGCCGGAGCAAGGGGAAACACAGGGATGCCCCATATTTTTCTAAATAAGGCACATCCCTGTGTTTCAGAACTGACGCAGCATGGCACTGCCAATTTTGGCTCAGTACCGGGCTGCACCAGTTCTTTGTAAATATGGCCCAATGTTCGGATACAGATTCCCTTGGAACTGTGCTTGAGTGTTAGAATGTGAACACACGCTTGCAGCGAACACACTTTCAGAATGTACACACTGTTCCAGATTGTTAGATTTTCGTTGTCCCTGGCTGGGCATGGCACATGTGTCTTCCATGTGGTGATGATTTGCACACTAATTTGGGTCAAGATGATGTTTTGCTGGGGTGACTGTAATACCCAGAAGGATACCTTAGGGATAGGCTTTAAACTAGCCGAGGAGATGTGAGTGTTGTGATTTTTAGAATGATAGATACAGAATTGGTATCACAGAGGTAAAGTATAAGCATTTATATACATTTTGCAGACATCAGGTCCATAAATCAAAATCAAGCCTATCCAGACATATAAGATTTATGAAAAGAAATTGTGGACAATGTTGTAGCATCTCTAAGTCTCAGCTATTGATTGTTCAATTTTTCCCCTGTCCTCAGTTTCAGCCTCACCCATTTCTTCCGGCTCCTCACTTGGCACATCCCATGGTACATTAGTCAGTACACATATATTATGTATTGAGCAAAATGCCAGGATTACTTTGCACACCACAGGAGGGTAATATAGCAATCTGCTGTCCAACATGTTCAGACAGTGGAAACGAGACTGCAGGATCCGAAAAGTACGCTACACAATACACCTGGTCTTGCCCAGTGCTTAGTTGTAGTTGTACTGTGCCTCTGTCTAGGGATGTGCAAATGGGGTTGCAGACCATATTCTTGGTCAATTGAAAGGACAGAAAAATAAATCTCAGTCAATGATCATGATGACTGACTGACCACATTTAAGTTTATGTCTGTTGTCCGTACTGAATGACGCATACACATTTCTGCCAGTATGGGGCCTATACTGACATTGAATGGTACACATAGCATTTCATATCTGTTATTCCTGACACTTTACTACACAAGCAAGTATACTGGCATGTGTGATACACTTACTAATTTACACATTTCTTTATCGCACTATCATGAAAATTATGAGTCTTTAATGATGTGAAGAGTAAGTACGCCACTGAGGAGACACTTATCTCACACTTTTGTATTGTTTTGGCTTGGGGCTATTCTTGGCATTTCTGGCCTACTACATGCTTTATTTTTAATTAGTTACCCAGTGCAGATGATATGGTTCAGTTCATTCACACAGATATTAATGTGACAGTAGTAGCCACTGTTGTTCAGTAGCTACTGCCATGGATAGGTGAGTGAGTGCAGGTCAGTGTGGGATCATTATCTACGCATTGCAGTATGTTGGGTCCACTATGTTGACAGGAAACAAAGACCCAGATATTTAGAAATGTCCTACTGCACAGTGCAGCAAGTAAATTATCAGTACTGCACTACCTCACTGAGTAAGGGCAGTGTAGGACACATTTTAGACCATACAGGACAGTCCGTAGGTTTCAAGCTGCAGTGGCACACAATAGGCTGTGTAGCACCAAGACAAGCACAATTGCAACATGGTGAATGTGTGGCTGCATTGCATGTGAGATGTACTTTTTGCATGAGCAGCTACCTTCCTGCACACTATGAACAATTGAAGGTCTAATAGTATATGTCTGTGTGCCACGGAATGCACCACACATTGGTGGCAAGAGCATGTTAGATGACTTAACTAATTTTTCTGTGGAACACATGACCTGGGGAGCGCAATTGTTTTGAGACATTTCACAGTTTACCTAGTGTGGGATATGTGTCTCATGATCATGGAAGTTACATGTGCTCACACAAACAATAGACATGAAAGCCCTTCCTTGCACACAGTGATACAACACAGCATTTATCTGACTGTTGCATTGCTCAGGATCTTCCCACCATTAAATGACACACAGTGGCATGGTTGGACTTAACTTGTGGGACTTGTGGGGTTGTATTGCACATGGGCCATGATGTATGGTGCAAGTATGAGCCATTCCCCTCCTACATATGCACTGCCTTGGTCACCAAACACAGAGATGGCTATTTTATTAGACATTATTGACTGGTATTAGGTCTGGCGTGTACTTCAAAGGTTCTAGGTCATTCCTATATTTCCCATTCTAGAATTACTCATTGATGATGGGGGGCCTGGAGATACAGGCATCATGAGCCCAGGGTACTTGGCCAGCACATTGATGAACATCCCGAGATGGTCCACAATTGCCTGTTCATTTATTGAGTAGGTGTGCTTCCTACTTCAGTGCAGGTGGGATGTTGCAGCAGGCAGTACCAGTTGCACATATGTGCAATCCATTGCCCTCAAGACATGTGGGAAGCCAGCTATGGCACAAAAGCATTGTTTTTTGTCCAGTTGTTTCTGCTGTGTCTTGGGGAACATGAGGTACTGGGGTGTGAAGGTGATGATGGCATACAGGACAGAGGGTAGGAAGGCTGAAAAAGGTGTCTGGGAGAATACTGCCACTCTGCTTGTGGTGGCCTGGAGTGGCCAGGCCTATGATGGACTCCCTCCTGTGTCTATAGTAGGTAATGACCTCCTAATTGAGGTCAATGAGGGTGGTCCTTTGAGGGTATATACACTCCCTTCTACTGCCTACATTGTTGTGATGATGGATTTGGTGATGATGGTCTTCTAGCTGCTCCTAGCTGAAGTATTAGCTCTTCCATGGTGTAGTTGAGCTTGCCAAAGTGCTTTGGGTATGTTCAGTTTGTATACCAGTGCCAATGCATTATTTCTTATGCCTGGGTTGCCGATGCACAGGAATTGTGATGCATTTCAGGCTCTGCACTCTACTTTTTGTGGTGATGCTTCGCTTTTCCCTAAACTTGTAAATATCACTGCATCACTTTACGTTGAGATTTACAATCGAATGCCTACCTTGCATCTATTAATATTTGAGTGATGCAGTCAGTTTAGGCGCAGGTAAATGCCAACACAGTCCTCCAAACAGTGAGGCATTGGCCTAATTGTGTCACTTTCTAAATATTGATTAATGCTTGCACCGGCAAAGTGTGAAAAAAATCACGGAACGGTGATGGAAGCTCCTAGTAAATATGCCCATGGTTTATGCAACGAAATTTTTTATGTATTTTTGTTTTTAAACAAATGTATTCAACCAAAACCAGGGCACAAATGGTTAAGTTTGTGCAGTAAGGTACAATCCTATTTAAGAGATTTGGGGGCATATTTATACTCCGTTTGCGCCGAATTTGCGTCGTTTTTTTTGCCGAAAATTCAACGCAAAACTAACTCCATATTTATACTTTGGTGTTAGACGCGTCTAGCGCCAAAGTTCATGGAGTTAGCGTAATTTTTTTGCGTGAACACCTTCCTTGCGTTAATGATATGCAAGGTAGGCGTTCCCGTCTTAAAAAATGACTGCGATGCATATGCGTCGTATTTATACTCCCGGGCAAAAATGACGCCCGGGAGTGGGCGGGACTAAAAAACCCGCATTTGCGCCGGATTTTAGCGCCTGGGTCAGGGCAGGCGTTAAGGGACCTGTGGGCTCAGAATGAGCCCAGAGGTGCCCTCCCCTGCCCCCAGGGACACCCCCTGCCACCCTTGCCCACCCCAGGAGGACACCCAAGGATGGAGGGACCCACCCCAGGGACATTAAGGTAAGTCCAGGTAAGTTTTTTTTTTTTTTTTTTGTGGCATAGGGGGGCCTGATTTGTGCCCCCCTACATGCCACTATGCCCAATGACCATGCCCAGGGGACAAGAGTCCCCTGGGCATGGCCATTGGGCAAGGGGGCATGACTCCTGTCTTTGCTAAGACAGGAGTCATTTCAATGGGGGATGGGCGTCGTAAAAAAATGGCGCAAATCGGGTTGTGGCGATTTTTTTGCCTCAGCCTGACTTGCACCATTTCTGGACGCCCATACGCCATTTTCCCCCTACGCCGGCGCTGCCTGGTGTACGTCGTTTTTTTTAACGCACACCAGACAGCGCCGGCGGCTAACGCCGGCTAACGTCATTCAATAAATACGGCGCCCGCATGGTGCTTCAGAATGGCATTAGCCGGCGCTAATTTTTTTGACGCAAAACTGCGTTGGCGCAGTTTTGCATCAAAAAGTATAAATATGGGCCTTAATCTTGCTATGTCCCATTTACCTAATAATTGCAGCCATACATTTTATTGTACATTGTAGTCATTTCAATAAATGTATTAAAAGGCATCCTGCATCTTTTCTTTGGCCTACATGTGTGTATGAGACCTCTGCTAACAAGAGAAAGGGGCGATATTTGTCGACAACAACTTTCCTGAGAGGTCACAGAGTGTCATGTGTCAGGCTGCCACAAATCACCATTGCTTTCCATGTTTGGGTGAAGGGTTGCTAGCTGGCCACAAATCCAGCAGTCTTGTTCCAATAACGAGAATCCTATGACATGACACAGCCAATATTGGTAAGGCAGTAACTATACAGGCCTCTTGAGTATCTCTGTCTCACACATACTAAAGGTACCCTAAGTACCATTACAGGGAGATGTCTGTGGTCTTAGGGAAAAATCTTCCTCAGCTGAATAGAGACTACCTATCTAGGATGTACATAGTTTATTGTAGCAAATGGAATAACAAATGAGGTCAGGGATATCACGTTCATCGCTGAAGCTCGTGACACATACAGAACAGAAATATTTTACTCATGGGTCTCCCTTCCAGCAATAAACACAGACTCAAATGCATTTCACACATACAGAATAGCAAATGTACCACAACAGTACAGTGCAAACCAATATTTAGAAATACCGTTACATTTTCAAGAACACCAAGATTGATTCAATGGCACCCTCCCACATTTAATACACCTTGTTAGATTAGGTCTTTTAAGTAATGACGGACCGACTTGGACAACATTGTCCACATATACACCACATCCCAATTTGCAAGCTATGTAAGTAGCCGAAGTACACACACTATACAATGAGCTAGTAGCAATATAAAGATGCTGAATACAATTCACAATGTGGACCATAAACACTGGTTGCTCCAGCTATAAATTAATCGGCCATTAAATCCACAAAATGTCCATTCAATAATGGGAAAAGCACCACCTGAGCAGGAGAAAATTCCATTCTGAGTTGCGCAAAAAACAAATCAGCTGGAGGCAGTGTTTCCCCAAACAGGATCCCAAGATAAACATAGAATTCTAACAATGTGCTTGCCATTTGGAATGGTTCCCTAAATAGAGGATTGTGGGCACATTCTTTGTCGCAATATACATCACCATACATGGTACACCAACACATGCAAATTTACTGGAAATGTTAAAATGAATTCAGATTGAACACAGGGAAGTCCCAGCCCTTGAATTGGGGATGAAACTGATGCACAATTTTGACACAGTGTCCTCATTCATTTTAAGTAATATTAAAGGGGAAGCAGCAGCACTGGCAATTTGCCAACGGCTCAGAGAGGTTCCTCAATAGGAACCGGAACATGAGGTGCCAAAGATTATTTCAGAAGCTTATACTAGTATAGGTTGGGATAGTCCCGGGACCAGACAAACTAAACCTCAATTACAGAGTACTTCCACCTTGGAAAGCACTAAACAAGCACAAGTGAGCTCTCAAAAATGCTAAGATAAACAAAACCAAAATAAAGATAGAAGAAGTCAAAGAGGAGAGTCTCCGCCACCAGAGACCCCAGAGAAACAATATAATCTTTGAAATAGGGAAACTTAAAAAACACCCCATAGATGCTATTATACTGACAGTCACCCATCCTTTTGCTTGCAGGGCACACCGGATAAACAGAGTTACAGAGTAGAGTGGTCAGAACACCAAAGCAACTAGGTAAAGCTGAAAAAGGTCTCACAATGTTCTTCAGAAACTTTCACAAAAAACAAAGAGAACCTTTCACAGCAAAAACCCGAACTTACAAAAAAAGGTGGAAGCAATATCAAAGATGCCACTCATATTGAGAACATTGTTGAAGAACAGTTGAAGTGCCTGTGCTAGACAGTGCGGCAGAGGTCATGATATGCCACCAGAGTCTTATTTATCTTCTGGATTTGACACCAACTAACAACTTCCTTGAAGTCGAAACAGCAGACAGGCACATCTCCCCACCCAACATGGTTTACAAATTAAACATTCACATTGAAGGAGACACATTGAAAGTTATCTCCTGGAGAAGAGTAACACTAAATTATGAAATTTTATTGACAGAAAAAGATTGTCCACCTGAATTTGTCCACGGGCTCCCACACCGGGAAGATGCCATTTTGCCTTCTTTCTTAGTCCTAGTTCTAGACGTAGTAAAGAAAGCCTATGCTGCTGATTAAGCTTTGGCACAAGCTCCTGTGCTGTATAGCAGCCATGTAGGGTGGGATAAAGATTCCCTCTACTTGTAATATGAATTAGATTGACTCCACAGATCCAGCAACAATATCCAAATAAACATGAAGCTAAAGCACCTGTGAGAGAGATTCTCACACAACTTGAGTACCAGGGAGGAACAGAACCCTGCCCATCTGCAATGAATAACCTGTTATTCCCAATAGCAAAACCTGCCCTTTCTTATAGAATAGTCTTAGATGATAAACACTTAAACAATCACACACATATTTGAAATACAAAACGCACACAGTACAACACTTATCAACAATATAGTGCATAACAAATATTTGCAGACCTTGGATATTTCCAATGTTTTTTTTTTCTGCCAAAATGTAGCACCTGAAACTTCGGATTTCAAGGCCAGATTTAAAGAAAGGTGGCACAGTATGGTGCTGCGCCAAAATTGGCAGTGCCACGCTGCGTCACTTTAGAAATGCAGGGATGTGTCATATTTAAGGGAATACGGCACACCCCTGTGTATCCACCTGCGCTGGCGCTAAATTTAGCTGCAAGCACCAACACAGGCATCCTTGCACCCATCATGCAAGGATGTCTGGGTTGAGGGGTGTGATTGTTTATGTGCAGGAAAGTGTCCTTTCCTGCACATAAACAAGCACTAATGGCGCTTTGGCACTTGTGGCTGTGCTGCACAATGCCGCACACAAAGAAGTCTAAAAGCATCATTTTCAAATGATTGTTTATGTGCAGGAAGGGACACCTTCCCACACATAAACAATAATTTCTGGCATTTTGCTTTTTCTATGCGTGCAGCAGAATGCAGCACGCATAGAAAAAAACAAAAAACAAGGAGGAATAAAAGTATTCTTTCTTGTTGCACCCTGCTAACACCACCCCTGGGGGAGGTGTTAGATTTTGGCACTGCCTCAGGTTTACGAGATTTCATAAATATGAGGCAACGTCAAAATGCAATGGGTGTTGCTGTGGCATGCCCACAACAACACCTATTGCACGCTCCTTCCATGCACAGTGCTGTGTGGGAAGGGGCCGTATTTACAAGGTGGCGTTAAGTCACAAAAAGTAGCTTCACTCTACTTTGTAAATATGGCGCTGTGCTTAGCACCAAAGGCAAGTCTTTAAAATGAACCTCCTATGGCGCTAGGGGCCTATAAATACGGCCCTCAGTGTCTTTGATATGCTTTTTTCTCAAAGTCATTTTTTGGTTTCTTTAATTTTGGCAGAACATATTTTCCAGATTATGCACAATGAATAAACCCTCTTTATGATTTAATCATCCAGACTTTTCTAGTAAACATTGGACACATGAACACACACACATACTCAGAGCATTACAACAGCGCATTAAGCACGACGCTTACACACACGCAACAACAAAACAAATTTGGTCATCGGAATAATTCCTGGTGCCATCGGGTTCACCTATGTCACATTTAATGAGGAAGACATAGTACTCATAGCATGCAAATTGCATCTGTACTCCAATGCAGAGCAATGATTTGCACTAACAGAAAAAATACTGACTGCTGTACAAATGCCTGTCATTAAGGAGAGGTCACTTGCCCAAGGGAAACATCTCATTGTTGTTACCTCGGTACCAGCCGTTGAGGCTGTCACCAAAGCCTGTGTCCCAAACGCAAAAACATTGCATCCATGTTGGAATCAATGTGCAACCTCCCTGACTACTACCTATGTTGATTATGTTTTCAATCCAAAGCTTCAGACCCAAGAATTCCTTTCATATGAAATGGAGTACCCTGTGCCCATCACCAACTTGCCTCTTGATCAACACAAAACGATAATTTTCACAGATGGTTCAGCACTGCCAGCTGTCAGTACTAAACACCAATACTCCGCCACTTGCGCAGCTGTTAGCTGGGTATTGAGGGAAGGTACTGTCGAGTAGGCTCTCATTATCCTAATGCGGTTACTGGATTCGGGCAACAGAATCACCTGAATTGTGGGGAACTAGTCCAATCCTACACCATGTGACAACTGTCCACCTAATCTGGGTTTTCCGGCTAACTAGTAGTGCCTCATCACTGCCCAAGAGCAGGGATGATTGTGGCAAACTTGTGCATGACAGAAAATGACTTCTCCAGGGAATCGTGGTCGATCAGATCGCATCCTTTTCTCTCAGTTACATTAGTCTCACATATGCAAGGACAAACAGAGGCAGAGAATGGTTCAATAAGGTTTATTGAATTAACTGTATCTTAGATAAAATGACATGAATTGCAATAACTAGGTTGATAAAACACACTGGGCACAAAATAGTGACAAGAAGAGTGAAACTCAAGAACAGTCCCAACATACTGTCACTATGCATAATATATGTGGTTTCTACTTAAGCTATGTTAGAACACAGCGTGATAAGCCCTAATCCACCCTTCAGGTTTTCCCCCGAGAAAACATCATCCCCCATACCTGAGCAAGAAAGCCTGTTGCCTAGAATGGCACCATCCCCATGTAGGCAAGGGATCTAGTATCTAAGCAAGCAGCTGTAGTGAAGGCAATCAGCAATTAGCATGCAGTTGTGGTCATCTGACTGAAATCTCCCTCTAACATGTGTGGGACAGAGAAGTGTGTTTATAATAAAACAGCTGAAGTTCTGAGAAAATGTCCCCACGTAAGGATGTGTATTTTTCTGTGAATGTTGGAGACACAGCTTACCACTTTGCCAGCAACTCTATCTGGCTGCAGCCTTGAGGAAGGCACAAAGTGAAAAGAATGTCCTGCTTGGAACGTAATGCTTTCCTAGGCGAAATAACAACTAGATAAATAAAATAAATAGCACCACAAATGTGGCCTATGCTAGAAAAATAAAACAAAGCTGAATAAAATATAACTGGGCTAAAGGGCACAACGGCACGCCTAGTTGCTAAAATAACGGGTAGAAAAACATGGCTAAAAGGGCTATACAACACCCTCCCCTTGCGGGTTGAAAGGAGGTTAAAAGCCTAAAATGAAAACATAAAAGCAACTAAAACTTATTCATGAAAGCATATATACATGAACGTCAATATTGACAAGTTAAAAGACACCCAAGCATGTGAAATAGTAAAGGGGGCAATTTAAAACATCAGCAGTGGCACCAGTAGAACCGAATTTAAAAGTCTGTGTCATTTTTAAAATTGCTAACTACATCCGGGACAATTGAAGCCAGGAAATGTTCCACTTGGGCAGGTGGTAAGGTAGCCACATTTTTGCCAAGGAAAACCAAGGAGCACTCATGTTCCAAAGCCTGAGCTCCAGCTGAGGCAGCAGCATTCCGTGTTGTGCCCAATGTGGAGTTAGGAGCTGCATGATCCAGGAAGGGCAACTCATAAACAGCTTCCCATAGCAAATGCACCCTCATGCGCATGTCTGGTAATGAGCCCTTAAAGAGAACATCAACAGATCAGTGTCCAATTGTCACGTAAAAAAGGCAAACTTTCATCCAAATCTGGGTTTTCTGGCTAACTAGCAGTGCCTCATCTCTACCCAAGAGGAGGGATGATTGTGGCAACAGGGCGCATGACAGAAAATGACTCCTCAGGGGAATCATTGCAGAGAATGGTTCAATAAGGTTTATTGAATTAACTGCATCTTAGATAAAATGGCATGAATTGCAATAACTAGGATGATAAAACAATAGGAATAAAATGGTGACAAGAAGAGTGAAACACAAGAACAGTCCCATCATACTGTCACTATGTGTAATATAGGTGGTTCTTACTTAAGCTATGTTAGAGCACAGCGTGATAAACCTAATCCGCCCTTCAGGTTTTCCCCATGGGAACACATCATCCACCATACATGAGCAAGGAAGCCTGTTGTCCAGAAAGACACCATCCCTATGTAAGCCACGGATCCAGTAGTCTAAGCAAGCAGCTGTAGCAAAGGCAATCAGCAATCAGTATGCAGTTGTGTTCATCTGGCAGGAATCTCCATCCAACCTGTATGGGACAGAGAAGTGTTTTTATAATAAAACAGCTGATGTTCTGAGAAAATGTCCCCACATAAGGATGAGAATGTTTCTTTGAATGTTGTAGACATGGCACACCACTTTGCTGGCAACACTATCTGGCTGCAGCCTTGTGGAAAGCACAAAGTGAAAAGAATGTCCTACTAGAAACGTAATGTTTTTCTAGGTGAAAGAACAACTAGACAAAGTAATTAAAACAGCACCACAAATGTGGACTATGCTAGAAAAATAAAATGAAGCTGAATAAAATGTAACTGGGCTAAAGTGCAGAATGCCATGCCTAGTTGCTAAAATAACACATTGAAAAACATGGCTAAAATAGCTATAGAACAGTACATTCCACCCTCAACATACCTACAGGCAGACCATATAGGACCGAACTTCACAACTTACAGAGCCTAAGGCTCTAATTTGGGCACTGGAACATGCAGATCATGAATAATCTAAATTGATTGTGTGTGATTCATACTACTGTGTCCAGTACTACAATGATTACTTACATCATTGGACCTGAACGGATTTAGGCCCAAATGTATACTTTTTCACGCAAAACTGCGGTAACGCAGGTCCCCTAATGCCTTCCCTGACCCAGGCCTTAAATAATGGAGCTAAGCAAGGTTAGTGCCATTACTTAGGCATGCCTCCCTCCCGTGCACCATATTTGCACAGGAGAATAAATAAGGCGCCTGGGCCTTAGATTCATTTTTTTGCCCAGGAACGCCTACCTTGCATCTCCATGATGCAAGGTAGTTTCCCACTAGCAAAAGATGACTTTAACACCAAAACTTTGGCGCTAAACTGTTCTAGCACCAAAGCATATATTTGGAGTTAGGTTTGCACTGAATAGCGTTAAAAAATGACTCTAATTTAGAGCAAAGCAAGTAGAAACCTGGGCTTTAGAGACTTAAAAGGGAACCCCATCAAACACAAAAACTTGTGGGGAAGGGTAGCAGATCTTAAGGACAGACTAACGAAAGCTCATGTAATTCATACATTGGGCCATCAACATGTAGGAGTACACATTATAGGAAACATTTTTGCTGATGAAGCTGCCAAATTTGCAGTAGCTATGGCTTCTGTTGCTGTAATTACTCATTCTTATATAAGATTGGATGATATGAGGTTGGCTGCTGTGAAAGCTTGTGCTAACGGCAAGCCTTTATCAAAAGCATAACCTGCAAAATATTACTACCACCTCAGTGCCCAAAATATTGCATTTGCAGCTATTCCAGGGGTGGGTGATTGTGTGATACCCAGTTAAGATCAGAGATTAGATCTCATTAGAGCAGCGCATGAGGGTGTTACTTCTGCCCCTGCTATCTCCATCACAAAAATGCAATTTTTGTCCCGGTCTGTATAAGCAGGCCAAACAGTATGCCCTTTGTTGTGACATCTGCCAACTAATTAAGGTGTCCACCATCAAACACCCACAGCAGACACCCCTCCTAGTGTCCAACAAACCACTACTCTGTGTGTACATGGACCATGGTGGTCCCTTACAACCTGCTGGTGGATACAAATACATCTCAGTCCCTATTGACTGGTTATAGATTCCTATGGGCATGGCCACAACTACTGGCTGACACTCAAATTGTTATTATAGATTTGTAAGTTTTTATTGGAACATAATCAGTTGCAGCATTCCACTCGGGCCAGGGACCTCCCTGTGCCTCCAGGGCATTTAGGGAAACCATAGGAAAGATGGGTGTTCACTCCATCACTCCTCACCATACTATCCTGAGGGTAATTTGATCATGGAGAGGTAGAACCAAGACTTAGAGCAATCCTTAACAGTGAGGGTATTAGGTTCTGGTCGTAGGTGGCTTTATCACCAAATGGGGCCCAGAGAGCACTAAATAGTCTGGCAGGAAATCCTTAGGAGAAAGTACACCATATGATGTCTTATTTGGGATACCTATCTATGCCCCAGATCTTTATGGCCGTAGGGCAGTGGCACCAGAAACACCCTTTGGCATTAAAGAGTATGTCACTGTTTTACAGGAAATGCAACAAATTTGTGAAGAAGATGTATCTGCCTATGCTGCCACCTTGGAAATGAAAGCTTTGCCAACAACATCTATTAGCTGAATTCCTAAAGTGGGGGATCTAGTATGAGAAAAGATTGCTGTGAAAAAGGTGTTAGGCCCATCCTATAGAGCACTGGTTCCAGTCCTGGGATTACACAGTACCACAACTGTTATCCTACCACCGGTGCAAGGGTCTAAAGAAAAATCCTTTGTTTCAAATGACAATGTGAAATTGCACCATGTGGCCGATCCTGCACAGCAGACCATGAGGATTCCTTGGTAGTTCCCTTGCCTCTCTCACTACCCCATGGGATATAACTCTTCAAGCACTCACCAATGCTTCAACAAGTAGCAATGCTACAATTGTCTCCCCGAGTTTGGGGAGGGCGGAGAATGAACTTCTGTTAATTCCTGTCACCGCTTCACCAACAAGAAGCATCCGAAATATAGATCTCTAATATTCAAATTCAACACAAACGGATGGCATTGTTTATTATTAACCACCACCATTGGGCCCATCTACCAGTTCTGCACCGGATCTTGTTTTTTCACATACTGCTTCTTGTTATTTTTGTCAACATTGACCACTTTTCTTCACATTCCCCTGCATCTGCGACTGCACCTGTCTCAAGAAGACATACGATTTACAACTGGCTTAAAAAACATTATTTGGTTCACCCATGGTACTATCTATTGATACTGCTGACATTGCTTGCCTTCCTGCTTTGGATTGGGTTTGTCATTGTTTTCTTTTTACTGATAAATGGTCACTATCTTTCTGAACGCTCTGCTGTTGAACTGGTGGGTGAGGTTTTAACACCTTACGTTTCTTTCCATATGGTCCGAAGAGACTTTTCCCTTGTAAACATTTCAGCTGTTCTGTTTTCAGATATGATTGTTTGGGATAAAGTACCATATGATATATTTGACCCACTGAGGCCATTAAAATTCCATGGGCCCTATTTATACTTTTTGGTGCAAAACTGCACTAACGCAGTGTTGCACCAAAACGTTTTGCACCGGCTTGCACCATTTTTTAGCACCAGCTGGGCACCATATTTATGGAATGGTGCAAGCCGGTGCAAAGGGTAGGCTAGCTTAAAAAAAAATGACTTTAGGCAGGTTTGAGTCAAAATAAATTACTCTAACCAGATTAGCATCATGTTTTGACGCTAAGGGGCACATTTATACTCTGTTTGCACTGAATTAGCATCATTTTTTTTTTTTACTCTAATTCAGTGCAAAACTAACTCCATATTTATACTTTGGTGCTAGACCCGTAAAAAATTACCCTATGGCCTTAACGCCGTATTTATACTCCCATGCAAAAATGGTGCAATGGTGCTAAGGCAGGAGTCATGTGGCATGGTAGGTTTGGCACCATAAAATGACGCTATTCTGGTTAGAGTCATTTGTTTTTACTCTAACCTGCCTCAAGTCATTTTTTGGTCCTAAACCCTCTTCTTCTATACTGCCAGCCCCACCCGTCATTTCTTTTTACTCCAGCCTACCCTTTGCACCAGCATGGACCATTCCATAAATATGGTGCCCGGCTGGTGCACAGAAATGGTGCAGGCCGGTGCTAAACTTTTTGGTGCAAAACTGAGTTAGTGCAGTTTTGCAGCAAAAAGTATAAATAAGGGCCAATATTTTGTACGTTTGCGACACTTTTGCGTCAAAAAATGAGGTTAATGCGGCGGAAAAAAAGTATAAATCACGGCCTTGGTGCTAGACGGGTTTAGCAAAGTATAAATATGGAGTTAGATTTGCACTGAATTAGAGTAAAAGAAATGACGCTAATTCGGTGCAAACAGAGTATAAATATGCCCCTAAATATGGCGTTAAGGCCATAGAGTCATTTTTTGCACAGGAACGCCTACCTTGCATCTCATTAAGGCAAGGTAGGTCTCCACTTTCAAAAAATGACTTTAACTCCATAAATTTGGCTCTAGAGGGGTCTATCACCAAAGTATAAATATGGAGTTAGTTTTGCACCGAATTAGAATTAAAAAAAAAAGACACTAATTTGGTGCAAACAGAGTATAAGTATGCCCCCATATGTCTTTAAAGTTTCTATGAATTATAGTATTACACCTGGGGTTGTTTCTAATAACTGGGTTGATTCCATGCTTTCAAAGCTTGAATATTACACTGTATTTGAAAGTGAAGAAGTATATATGAATACTGTGAATTATGGGAAAATGTTCTGTTACCATCATTATGGACATTACTTTCCGCACAGATCTAGTACCCCGAGATCAGTTATTAACTACACACAATGGAAGCATTGCCCGACTCCACCAGTGGGGAGTTCCAAAACCTGCATAGAAAAGTTTCCATATTTTACTGGGCATGATGCTAAGAATACAGTCAGATTATTTTAAATTACCTTCTTCTAAAGTGAGAAAGATATTGCTGACAGAAAATTTATTTAATCAGATTACTTTGTTTCCCAGCTGGCCGTTGAGGGCTATGAGTTTTGAAAAAAACTGTTGGTTTGAAGAGCGTATGGTGAACATGAGATTGGCAAATACAGGGTAGGGAAGCTATATTTAGAGTATACCTTAATCCTTTACAAAATACGTTTTAAATGGCACTGTCCAGCAAACAACTTGCCTTGGGTTAACAAAAATAAAAGAGCTGAATGTGCCTGTAGATGATTGGAACATAAATGGAGGCTCCGCAAATCCACCAAAGACCGCACAACCTACAAAATTGCAGTCACTACGCACTACTAGACCATCAGAACTGCCAATAAAGCAGCCTTTAAAGTACACCTCAACACCAGCACTTACAACAGCAAAGAGCTCTTGCCATCCTCAAACAGTTCACAAACCCCACGGCATACACCTGATCCATCTCTCCCTCCCAAGACCTCTGTGACCTCGCTGCCTGCTTTCACTGTTAGATCCAGGACATCTCAAAGGCTTTCAGGAACCAAAGCCCACCGGCACCGCTCACCATCATAGACCTTGCACCCCACCAGATACTGAACTCCTGGACCCTAATCACCATAGAGGACAACCAAACACTGATGAACTCCATCTACTTGGGATCACCCTCAGATCCTTGCCCTCATCACATCCTTAACTTGGCCAGTGCTTCCATAGCAGAGGAGCTCTTCTGAACCATCAGTCTGTCCTTCAAGACCTCCAATGGAGCTGATGAACTACGGACCCAACCTTTTGCTCCCTTTCCCAGCCAAGGTAACGGACAAGGTCATCAACCAGCAACTCACTGATTTCCTTGAGACACACTGTTTACTTGGCCCTTCCCAGTCCAACTTCGGAAGCAACCACAGCACTGAAACCACACTCTAAGCAGCCACTGATGATATACACATCATGCTGGACCATGGAGGCACTGCCGCACTAATCCTCCTTGCCTTCTCCGCTGTATTTGACACCATCTCCCACCCTATCCTCTGCGACAGACTGCCTGACGTTGGCATCCGAGACAAAGCCCTGAACTGGATCAGGTCCTTCCTCACCGGAAGAACACAGAAGGTCAGACTACCACCATTCACATCAGAAACTAAAGACCCTTGCTGCGGAGTGCCCCAAGGGTCCTCACTCAGCCCAAAGCTTTTCAAAGTCTACATGGCCCCACTCACCAAGATCTCCAGACAACACGAGCTAACATAGTCTCCTACGCTAACGGCACCCAACTGATCCTCTCCCTGTCTGAGGACTTTGTGCAAGCCAAGAGGAACTTCCACAACAGAATGAGAGCAGTCACCACCTAGATGGATGGAGGCCAGATGCCTCAAGCTCAACTCAGACAAAACAGAGATCTTCGTGATCAGCTCCACTCCTTCTGCCTGAAACGACTCCTGGTGACCCACCGTACTGTGTAAAGCCCCCACCCCACAGACCATGCGCGCAACCTGGGCATCATCCTGGATTCCACTCTATCGATTACCCACCAAGTCAACCCTGTCTCCTCATCAAGCTTTCACACACTCCATCTCCTGCGGAAGATCTTCAAATGGATTCCCCCCAACATGAGGAAGACAGTCACCCACTCACTCATCACCAGCAAACTGGACTACGGCAATGTACTATATGGTGGCATTACAAAGAAACGTCAATCAAGATTGCAACAAGTCCGGAATGAAGCATCCAGACTCATCCTCGACATCCCCCGACACAGCCGAATCTCCTCCGACCTCAGAGACCTACACTGGCTACTAGTCAACAAGCGCATCACATACAAACTCCTGATGCACACCTTCAAGGCACTGCACAACATAGGACCAGCATATCAAAACCACCGCCTCACCTTCTACGTACCCAACAGATGTCTCCATTCCTCCCTGCTCGACTTTGTAGCTGTCCCCAAGATCCAGAAAAGTACAGCAGGAGGAAAATTCTTCTCCTACCTAGCAGTCCAGACATGGAACACACTTCCTCTCAAGATCAGGCAGACCACATCACAGAAGCAGTTCAGGAAGTACCTCAAGTCCTGGCTCTTCGACTAAGCAGCATGCCTTCATTCAACTCCTTGACACCCTATGGGTGATTAGTCGTGCTCTACAAGTCCTGATTGATTCATTTAAAGCCAGTATTCCCTCGCAAGCTAAATTTAAAAATTGACAGTCACTTTTAAATGTCACCGAAGAGCAGCTCACTAGTTGGGTTCAGAATGGTACCTATAATTCCTCACTTTCATGTCTCAGCGGTTGGTTATTATGGCCAGTGGACACAAATGGTTGTCAGAAAAGTTTTGTGAAATACCCATATGGGGTTTCAGAGCAAGCCCACCGGACCCTCGCTAAATCACAGCTCAACACTCAGGTATTATTACAACATATAGGCCCAAATTTAAGAAAAATGGTGTACAACTGGGCTAGCACAGTTGTCCGTCAAAAAAATAAGGCCAACTAACAACATTTCCATGAACCATCCATACACGGTATTAAGAAAATTACACACAATGGCTCTAAGGAAAGGTTAGTGTAAAAAAAATTACGCTAACCTTTGCGACACGTCGCAAGGAAAAACGAGGCTAATGCTGTAAAAGTGACGTTAGCATGATTAGTGGCACGTTTTCTTTATGCTAATCATGATAGTGCCATATTTTGTAGCATTGGCATAAAAAAAAGCCTGCGGCATTGCCAAGCAAGCCACAAGGACTCAAGATGGACAATGCAGGTCAGGAGAGAACCCAGAGAGACCCTAATCAGCCTAGTACAAGCCAGGATGGACCAGCAAAATCACAGGAGAAGGACAAAGGGAAGTGTAAGTGTCACTTCGGTGAGGAGGAGAATAACATCTTGGTCAAAGAGGTGATGGAGCACCAACACCAGCTCTTTGTCATCTTGAAATTGCCAATTGGTAGGGAAGAGGCCGTATGGCAGTCAATTGTCAATAAAGGCAAAGGTGTGGCAGAGGTGAAGAGTGTCAGGAATCATGCTTGAACATTTTCTCGAAAGCTAATGGTGCGCATTAATAACCAGAATACAGTCTCACATGGCAGCCCTGTTTGAACTCTCTTGGACACTTGGAGTTTGTTTTCTAAAACATAATTATGCTTGGACTTGTTTGTTACTACTGCATCTGCTAGATAAGTTTCACATTATGCTGATGACTCATGAAATAAACATATGCAGAACCAATCAAGACTGCATAATGAGCTCCCCCACAAGTGTTCCAAAAATGACTAATCATAATAAAGTAAACACAAACCATCTGTCACTGCATCCTGAATGACTCATCAGTATGGTAATAAAAACAATCAGCTGTCTGGTTCTAAATGACTCATCACCAGATGGTAAACACATTCAGTAATCATGAACATTCTAAATGACTCAATGACTCATCACAGACCAAAGAAATAAACTATTTAAACCTGCTCCACCCTTTAACCAGCACTTCATGGTGAGAAGTCTGGTCAAGCCTCCCCCGAACCTCAAAGAGCCTAAGTTCTGAGAATCTACTTACTGCAAGTAGTTTCTTCCGAAGATCGGACCTTCTTCCTTGACTCGCGAACAGCTCGACACCTGTTGGAAACAAGAAAAGACAGGATTAAAAGTTAAAAGATAACCACAGCGCTTTGCAGCATGCATTGAGAAGAAACAGAAATCAGCAAAAGCACGCCCCCCCCTTTGGATTGCACTAGTATCAGGGCAGCTTCGGGTGCACAGAGCCTTCCAGAAAGGAACCAATTTGACAGTTAGTAGTGGGAAAATATACTTGCATGCATAGTCAGTTTACTGAGACGCGCTTTGAATAATAGCTCTTGTATTCAAACAGAATTCAGTATTTGTCTCTAGAAACAACTCAACCTCACGACTACCAGCACAACTCTTCCTATCACTCCCATAATATCCAGCAAGTTTCCGTCACACCCCTTATAAGAAAATCTTCAGCTGAATACAGGACCAATTAAAGAACAAGGAGAATAGAGGTGAATTCCTATCATCCCTGCACCTCAAATGGAACGGCTCCTCTCTTCAGGTAAGAGCGTTCCATTGATCCTGACAAAGAGGACTGTCATTGACTGTTAGAAGCGCTGACATACGTTCAATTGCAGAACTAAAAAGAAATTGGCTAGGAACCAAAGGGCAGCACTGCAGACTGGGGATGGTAGTCCCCCACCCCAGGGGGACCTAGATGACCTGGAGGAGATGATGGCAGAAGTCATCCCACGGGAGCTGGTTATCAGGGTCTCAGGACAGGACAGTGCAGACTTACAAGACCTACAACAAATGCAGGGTAAGTTGCAGCGGGGGCCAATCTTGAAACTAATAAATGGTAGAAGAGGGAGGCATATAGGAAACTGAATGCATGGAAAAGGCTTGCATGGGTAAAGCTTAATGTCCAAACACTTCTGATGCACTCACACCTTCCCCCCTATATGCACAGACCATTACCCAACCCTCAAATCAATCCCTACACTGTTGCAACTAAACCACCTGCCCATATGTAATAGTCATTGGGTAACATGTACAATGCTTGTTGCACAGGGTGGGCCAATAAGAACTGCGAGATGCCCCCGTGCCCCATTGGGAATACCACAAAAATTATCAGACACAACATATGTGGCATGTCTGTGATCATTATCTGTGCTGCTGTACAAGTAGCTTCCATGTCACCAAGTAGCAAGGTTGCCTGTGTAGTGGGAATGGTTGGTGTCATGCATAAAGGGACACCTTCATGCATAACATCAGCTGCAAGTGGTCTCACTACGGGCACAAATTTACAAGCCCTTACAGCAACATTCCCATCATACTGAATGATGCCAATGTGGACTCAAGCCACCCATTCTCCTTGTGATACCTTAACAAAGTCACACAATGTATGCTTAGAACCACTTTGTACATCCTTGCACCACAACATGCCTGTGCCATATATGATGTATTGAAGGAAATATTTCTTATGCAGAGAGGAAAAACCAATGGGGCAGACATTCCATAAAGATTGCACTGTGCCATCTGTAAACCTAATTTGTGAGGCCTGCCAAAGGCATATGTGAAAGTAACACAAGCATTCTAAGCAATGGACCCCCCTGTGCTTTGCTGCATTAGTGACATCATTTATGGTGCCAATGCAGAAAGTACCACAATAGTCATGAGGCTACTGGGGAAATGTCCACCATGGTGACCAGTAATGTAATTAAGGTGCTTTCTTCGTGCTGTTGGCTGGGGCAAGGGGGCTGCTAGGAAAATGGTAGTCTGGGATCAATTTACGAAATATACAACACACAGTGACCAACTACACTCTTTGGAAATACAAATTTGTCACACACCCACTTGTCACTCCAACACCATCCTTGAGTCTCTGGACTACACCAAACCAAATACAGATGTATAATATTTGTAAAGGCATCAGAAGCTGGGTCAGTCACAATTGTTGTATGGGAAGATCCCAAATATACAAATGGAATGCCTAATACAGGCAGTGTCAGGTGTGAGGGGGACATGAGATTTAGGACAGGATAAGGTTTGCAAGGTGCCTTACTTTGGCATGGTAGTTTTGAGCCACTAATATCCACCCCTGGAGTGTGACGTAAACAATATGCATTGGTAGAGCATTATGATGTCTGTATCCAAATATTGTGGCACATATTTACCAATTTATGAAGAAAGACACAGTGCAACATCTCAGCTTGCTGTGCTGCATCATTTCAAATATGCATGGATGTGTAGTTGTCACAGATAGTCAATGCATCCCTTTGTTAACCTTGTTTATGTCAAAATATATGACGGACAATACCAACTTTGCCACACAAACTGCATGGTGTAGGGGAATCCCTCTTGCTGTTCCTAATGCACATGTGCAGGAAGGCACACATCCTGCAAATTCAAGAAACAGGAATGCTGTCTGCCACTTACACTGATTGATGATGATTTCATGACCTATTGAAATTAGTCCACAATAGGATTACAACAATGTCAGTCACCAGTACTCTGATTACAATGCCACCCCTGATGTGGTGTCCCAACATGATGCACCCACATCAACAAGCCTCAAAATGTGCAAGGTTCTCATGCTACCTCAATAGGTGTGGGCGGAGTTCACGGAGTTTGACTCCACGGAATTCTGCAGAGTTGATTAAAAACTCTGTGGTATTCTGCAGAGTTCCATGGCCTGAGGAGTTCTGAATGCGCCCGATCTCAGAAGCACTAAGCAGGGTAGTGCCTGGTTAGCAAAGCCCGACCATGCTTAGCGCTTCTGAGATTGGGCACATTCAAAAGAGGGCTGTAGGCAGTGAAATCTGCAGTTTCAGGCCTCTTGTGCAATGGCCTGAAACAGAAGCTTCCTTTTGCTGCCTGCAACCCTGGCCTGAATTCAGGGTAGGGCCGCAGGCAATGAAAGCTGCCACAGGGCAAGTCGGTGCACAAGAGGCCTGAAACAGCAGCTTTCACTACCTCCGGCCTTGGCCTAAATTCAGGCCAGGGCCATAAGCAGCTAAAGCTGCTGTTTCAGTCCTTGGTTGTGCACCAGTGTGCATAAACAACAAAAAAAGGAAATACTGAGGGACTAGGACTTACCTGCATCCTTGTCATCCCTCCCCCAGTGGCCTGGCTCTCTGCCTCCCTCTACCGACTTCTCCACTGCTGTCAGAGGGAGGCCTGACCCTCCCTCGATCCGTCATATGTGCGCACCTCAGGCCAGTTCTGGACTACACAGTGCAAGTGTAGACTGTCTGCGCTTGCACTGTGTAGCCCATAACTGGGCTGCAGTGCGTACTGCGTGAGCTCCCCTCTGCTGGTGGGGCTAGCTGAGCTTTTGGCTCCAAGAGGAACACAGGGTGCCAAAAACGACATTAGCTGCAAAAGCTGAGTGGAGCTCCCCACCCACTCCTACACCTCATGTGTTTTGCCAGAGTGTTGTCAGACTGATGGAAGTGGAACAGGCTGGCGGTGCCCCGCAGGGCATTCTGACCGCGGCGGTTTGGCCGCGGTCAGAAGTGGAAAACCGGCGGTCTCCCGCCGGTTTTCCGCTGCCCACAAGAATCCTCCATGGCGGCGCAGCTCGCTGCGCCGCAATGGGGATTCTGACACCCCATACCGCCATCTTGTGGATGGCGGTATGGGGTGTTGTGGGGCCCCTGGGGGCCCCTGCAGTGCCCATGCCAATGGCATGGGCACTGCAGGGGCCCCCGTAAGAGGGCCCCACTTTGAATTTCACAGTCTGCATTGCAGACAGTGAAATTTGCGACGGGTGCAACTGCACCCGTCGCACCTTCCCACTCCGCCGGCTCCATTCAGAGCCGGCGTCCTCGTGGGAAGGTTGTTTTCCACTGGGCTGGCGGGCGGCCTTTTGGCGGTCGCCCGCCAGCCCAGTGGAAAACCCAGAATCACCGCAGCGGTCTGACGACCGCGGTGCGGTGTTCTGGCCGGGGTACTTTGGCGGGCGGCCTCCACCGCCCGTCAAAGTAAGAATCACCCCCATAGTCATTTTTTGCCCGAGAATGCCTACCTTGCATCTCATTGATGCAAGGTAGCTTCCTGCTTGCAAAAAATGACTTTAACTCCAAAGTATAATTTGGAGTTAGGTGTGCACCAAATTTGCGTAAAAAAATGATGCAAATTTAGTGCAAAACAAGTATGAATCTGGGCCCTAACTTATCCCACCACCTAACTATTCGTATCTAAACTTATTTTGTACATGTAACGCCACACAATAAACATTGGCCCCCCACACCCCTTAAGAGACAATAGACGAGAAGGACAACATGAACTAAAGCTAAACACACAATACCTAAACCTATTGCCTATATATATATATTCATTCTTGCAAACTACGGGGGCTGCTGCTCAAATTTAATTGAAAAGTAGACCACGTACCACGGCTATATTCCTCAGCATGCCTTATTTAATTCAGATGAGCAGAAAACCTCAACGCGTCTCGGAGCTCCTGCTCCTTGATCACGAGTACAATCAATCAAACTGCATTGGAAGTCCATCAACCCTTATTATTGGACCTCTATTACAAAACACTCCACAAAGATAGTAAAAGGACTAAAGCAAAAACTATACACTTATAAACGACGATTGTCTCGGCCATTTTGTAATAGGATTGTTAAAAAAAAATATTAACAGATATTATATGGATTCTTTCTCTGAACCTATAAACATCTACTTGTAAAAATTACTACCTCCTGTCAATCACACTGCATATTTCTAAACTGAATATGATACACATAATATACAACTCAAAAATAAAAATAAAATTCCTTATTAATACTTAACATTACGTTCCCCGAAACTGTTCCTTGCAAAATGCAGGGATCAAGATATAATAGCTCTCCTGCTTCCATCCCATTAGGCCTGATTTGTTCATTTCCCTGTAAAACAGAAAAACACAATAAAAATAATACTCAGTAACTATATACTAACAATAATGTGTACAACAATAATCACAAACTTTTGTGCAAAATGGACATTGAACTAAAGATAGAAAATCCAATTAATTCTTATATACTTGACAATCAAATTACTTACACTATGCAATGATATATCAACCCAAATGAACTGAAAGTTCTTCATCCATATTCAATCCTTTCAGTTGAGGAGTCCTATATTTTATACTCAATTTGGACTCCAGCCTCCGTAATTCTGGTTCTCTATTACCCCCTCTTATACTCACAGGGATGCTTTCCAATACTCAGAATTTTAACAAATGTGTATTCTTTTGACTTGCAAAATGTCTTGCTACTGGATATTGTTTATCCTCATTCTTGGCTGCTCTAAAATGTCCCAGTATCTGTGTTTTTGCTGTATGAATTGTACTGCTATGACCATATTCTGCATGCTCCTTAACTCCTTAAAAAGGAGCACCACTTCAAATGCTCCACTTTTTCTGCCACCCCCTATCATCACATAACTCCACCATGTGTGTACCGTATCTGGCATGTGGTGCACCACTGCACATGTCAGGACACTAACGTTGTAAACTATGATGATATGCTGGCACTTAGCATGCTTTGCACCATACATAAAGGTGCCTAACCTGCCAAGTGAATTTAGGCAAATTTAAATCAATGTGAGTTTCATGTAACCAACCTGTTTTAGGCACACATTCAAGTTTACTCCAAAAATGGTGCAGTGGAACCTAGTAGATTTAACTACTCAGGTTTTGTGTGCCTTCTAATGCAGGAATACACCCCTTGCATGCATCATGACTGGAACAGTCATTATGTGGCACCAGGGTAGAAAAGTTCCACAATGCTTGCATTGTTCAACTTATGACATATGGTGTGGCAATACTTGCCTTCATCAGTCACATTACCTTAAAAAACTATGGGCCAGATGTAGCAAGTCGGCAATTTGCGACTTGCAAATTGCGAGTCCCTGCGACTCGCAATTTGCAAGTCGCAAATTGCTGTGCAGTACGGTGTCTCAGACACCGACTGCGACTCGCAATGGGGTCGCAATGACCCACCTCATGAATATTCATGAGGTGGGTCGCAAATTGCGGCCCCATTGCGAGTATAGGCACTCGCTAACATGGAGGCCTGCTGTCGTCAGCAGACCTCCATGTTCGCAACCTGCTTTTCAATAAAGCAGTTTTTTTTTTTTTTAAGTGTAGCCCGTTTTCCTAACAGGAAAACAAGCTGCACTTCAAAAAAACCGAAACCTTTAGTTTCGGGTTTTTTTCAGGGCAGGGAGTGGTCCCTTGGACCACTCCCTGCCCTGAAAAAATAATTTGGGATCCAGTCACAAACTGGAAGGGGTCCCATGGGGACCCCTTCCAATTTGCGAGTGGGTTACCATCCACTTGAAGTGGATGGTAACTGCGACTCCATTTGCGACCGCGTACGCAAATGGAATTGCATCCCACTGCGAGTCGCAAATAGGAAGGGAACACCCCTTCCTATTTGTGAGTCGGAAATGCATTTTGCGAGTCTGAGCCGACTCGCAAAATGCATTTCTGAATGGCAAAGTGGCTTTTGCGCCTCGCAAACGGCGATTTTCGCCGTTTGCGAGGCGCAAACACTTTGCTACATCTGGCCCTCTGACACTAATGTTGCAGTCAAAGCCATTAAATCCTTACAATTGAGTCCTTGTTGTGTCACTCTGCACATGCATGACTCAAGGAACATACAAATCCATGACTACAAATACTCCAGCATCATTTTTGTCATCACTTAAACTGAACTTTGCAAATTTCCACAGTTATCAAGCCTATGATGGGCATGAACATTTGTGCCATTTGTGCCTGAGAAACTTGAACCATTACACCACTGCACATGTGTGTTTTGTTTTCAGCACTTCAATATGTATATGCGATATACAAAATACAAAGAAAGGAATGTGCTAATTGTTTGTAACCGGTGAATTGCTGGCCTCTAATGAATGCAGGTTGGCTGAGACACAAAACTTGCTGTTGTGAGCTTTGTCATGCCATGCTGAAGTAACCCTTTTGTTCTACTGTCATGCACATGCAAATAAGGATGTTGCTCTATATAAGGGGTATTTACCAACAATTTCGCTGACCCAAATGACCAGTTGATCGAGAAGATTCCTTTCATGGCTGATGAGGTCTGCCCACCTGTGCTTCAACTGGTGGATGGTGCTCTCCACCTAGAAGATGCGTCTAAGGTGGAACAGCACCTTGCTCGAGTGCAGCTTCTGTGCCTCTGTTAGGTAGCCCATTATCACACAGCCACCCATAGCAGCTATGTTGGAGGGGTAGTGGCATAATAACCAGATGAACCCTCACAGATCATCCCCAGTCACCCTCTGCACCCTTCCCTGACATGTTGCTGTTTCCCTCCACTGCAACCTAAATACCCCACATAAAAATAAAAATCTATTCCCCAACTAACCCTATAAACTTAAATACCCCAAGACAGACACCCGACATTACTTACACAATAACAGGACGCTAATGTACAATAATATGACAGAAATTACAAGCTGGAGAAGACATAGACAGAACACAGAACAAAAGACTCAAATTCCAACACTCTTTACACCAGGACAAATACCACACAAGCTCTCACAAGCACAGACTACAAGTCTGTAAAGTAAAAGTGAAAGTAAGTTCACTTTTCCATGTGTGCAGCAAGCAATACCTATTACATCACTTCCTAGGCGTATACGTCACGTTTTCTGAGATGCGTATTACGGCCATGCGTGAAATTTTGTATGAAGGCTGACAAGGCATGATGACTTAGGTTATACATGAAGGTGTGAAGTGTCATTTTTTACATTTGTGATGTATTTAGAACAACCGTGTGCGCCATCTTTTTTTTTACGCATGACAAGCATGCATGGATTTTACAGGGAGGGCTGACAGGACACCCAGATTCACATTTAGAGCTGTAGGGGCTATGCATCTTTGGTTTTTGTATGGCAGGGCAGCATATGTATGCAAGACTATTTCAATGTGTACTGGTGACATTGGAATGTGTTTTCATATGTTTGTAGGTGTGTGTGATGCATGGGAGGACTGATACTGTTTGCAAATGTGGATGTGTATGAGGACTCTTTTCCACATACAGGTTTCAACATGTGTACAATGTGTGTACTGTGATTGTACTTATAATGTTGGTCTACCACATTGTTATGTCAGATTTCCCACTGTCTGTTTCACAACACAGCATAGAGATAGGATGGGCCATGTGCAAAACATGTTTGTGCATATCATACTCTTGAAAATCTTTAGCAAAGGATGCTGTTGACGAAGACAGGGTTAAGATCCGGTAACTCCCAAACAATGTAAGTGCAAGTATGTCTCACACTCTGGTGTGTTCTAAGGGCCAGACTTCATGATGCAAAGTAACAAATGTGACATATAGTTCCCCATGCTTTTAAATTGTTGGAGATGGTGTGCTGACATGTGTCATTGTTGGTGTATATGTTTGTGTGTGAAAAGATATGTTTCATAGATGAAAGTAATGCATACTACGGCGGTGCGTTTAGAGAGGTGACAAATACTAATTCGCCATTCTCTTATTCTATGTGTGTTTCTTCACATACATGGATGCCATATTTTGTCAGGTATGGTTCTAGTTCAACACTTCTAGCATAATTTCTGCTGATTACCGTTAGTACCTCTCTTCGTCATCAACATCGTCCCTTCATTCATGCACAGCATACTAAGACAGACTTGTGAACTTTGTAGATGGACACAGCTTCTTCTACAAGGTAAGCAATATTTGCCCTTGCATTTCCAGGATTTTTTAGATTAAATGACTGACCCCCACAGATTACAGAACACCAGCCAGAGCACTTGTTTAGTGTCTGAGTGAACTCCACATATTGGATCTCAAAGTGACATAAGGGAGTCTGGGGTTATTCCAACTTTGGAGGAGGTGGTAATCCGTCCCAAATGCGACGGATTTACCACCAGCCGTATTACGAGTTCCATAGGATATAATGGACTCGTAATACGGCTGGTGGTATATCCGTCACTTTACCGTCACTTTTGGGACGGATTACCACTTCCTCCAAAGTTGGAATAAGCCCCTCTGTCTTCTGTCCTTCCCCATCATTTATTCGACATGGGCACACACTCACATCTGCAGTCTACAACCTATGTCACATTCACCATGAATGTATCTATTATGTGTGATTACTCAAGACAGCTATGAGTAGAGAAGTAGTGAAATTCAACCTATCTGTCTGTTTCATCACACGTACAATTTGACAAGGGTCACTGACTTGTTTTGACATTGCCTGTCTTACATGCACATCCCAAACTGGATTGAGTGTGAGAGACCTAGACATTTAGGAGTTTTGGTCCCTGTATGTCACTCTTTCTTAGTCAAACATGTGAGTGCCACTGAGGAGTATGCTTTCAGTAATGACATGTGACACTGTCATTCAAACTTTGCGTGGTTACCTAGCAGAAACAAACCTGCCATTGTGGGTAATTGCTACCCTTTTCCTACCTAGGCCATACATCTGTACAGCGGTCTTCATGTGTATATCCAGGATTGATGCAGGCATATGTCAAGCCAACACACTTTGTGTGATTTGTGTGCGACATTCTAAATTGGTATTACTACAGACTATGCCTACATTTCACACACATATTCATGTGATAGTGCATTCTATTTATTAGTGTTTAGTTTCTGACTATGGTCCTAAGTTATTTACATCTGTTGTGGTGTAGTCATGCACTCTGAGATATGGGCAAGTTAAAAATAGTATTTGATGGTGATAATGAGTACACCATGAGAGATTAGAGTTAAAGTGATTTTATTGCAATATTTTAGGGATTGAATCTTGGAGTACAGTGTCTAAGAGAAAAAAGTTGTGCACACTTTGGTCACTTCTAGGTGCTCCAGCAGCAGAGTTTGGTTGTTCCCCATCCTCCTGTTGTGCATCATTGTCCTCATTCTCCTCACTGGGGACATCTACCTGTTCGTCATAGGGGACATTGGTGCACACACAGATGATCCTGACCCATTACTGGATGCCATAACCTTGGTCTGCTATAAAGGAATGTGAGAAAATGTGTCAGACACGCAGAATTGTTATTTGTTATGTGCCATGGCACATATTTGTTTTCAGTGGAGTGGTGATTCAGACTTGTATTTTGTGTGTTCCTGTTTGAATCGATGGTTGTATTGGTGTGTTGTGGTGCACTTACCAATCATAGGTTGTGCCTCAGGGACTTGGTGGTTGTTAATTCATTTCTGGACTGTTAGTTCACACATGCAAAATATGTGTGGTGTTGTGTATATTTGACCCTGAGGCCCAAATTTAAGAGGGCCTAGCACCTCCTCGCGCCACATTAGTGTTATTTGTTTTGATGCTAATGTGCCCCAAAGAGGCCAAAATCACCACGCCATATTTACAAAGTGGCGCAACACATGCAGTGTGCCATTTTGGAACCCTTGCGCCACATTATGCATGTGCCAGGCATCATGTATGCAAAGGGGCGTTCCCCCATTAGGGGGGCTGCTAAAATGGTGCAGTGGAATCCATGAGATTTCACTGTGTCACTTTTAGCGGCTACTTTCAATGCCAGCACAAAACAGGCCTAAAAAGGGGGCACACCATTGTTTTAAATGGGTCCCTATGTACTGTGCAGGTTTTGCACACAAATTTTTGCACTAATCCAAGACAGTCTATCAATAGCATAGAATATTGTGACACTATTGCCCCTACTCTGCACCATGGTGTGCCACATATTAAATGTGGTGCACACATGGTGGCTGTAGGTCGGCGCTAAGGGGCACAAGAATAAGTGGGGCTGCTTTGGATGCTGTGCCATTTTTCTTATATCTGGTCCTTCGTCCTTTAACTTTAGACCTTGCAGAAGAGTGATATTTGAGAAATGTGTACCTATTTTGTGTTCTGTGTGCCATGTGACAGGTGTTGCGCCCTGTGTGTTGCATGTGAATCCCACCCCTTTGCCCTTGAAATACCTCCCTTGCACAAAGTGTTGTTGTTGCCAATTGCTGGCTAGCATACATATGTGCATGTGGTTCATATGCACAGTGTGGCACAGTTGTATGGGATGTCGGGACAAGGCAGGGCATGAGGTGCTTTTCTGTACTGCTCTGCATTTCCTGTCCAGCCCTGAAAATTCCCATGTCTCCTCAATATTATGCACTTTTGACCTCTTGCAGTGCATTGGTATCATGGTAAGGACATGTGCATTTATGAGTAGGATTGTTGGGTGTGCTGTGAGGTGTCCATTCCTACACATGATCTAACAATGATGGTGATGTTGAATTTCAATGTGTGCTGCACTATGCACCACACAAGGGAAAGGTGAACACAATGAGTATAGCAGGGATGTTTCGGTGATATGTAGATGGTCATGGCACCACTAGGGTGGCATTAATTTTCCGTGATGTCTCAGATTTCTACAGCATGGTAAAAGCGAGGCTGTGCCAATATGTCTGTTGTATGATGGTGGCATGGCCACTGCAATACCGATAGCTGAGCTATTCCATGCTAAGTGTTATGCTCAAAGGATCCATATTTTGTAATATACCTGTGTTGACCCCAGCTTTTGTATGCAAAGGGGACATTGCTCTTCCGGTCCATAATGTGAAGTGTCAGTCAGGTGGTTCTATGTACTTGTACATATGGGTGTATGTGTATGTGGGTGTATGTGAGGGTGATGTGCATTGAATGTGGTGTAGTGAAGAATGTGGCATATGTGTTATTGTCTAAACATTGGTGTTTATCTGCCCATGTGTGTTCAGTGTAGTGTATGTATTGTTTGTCCTACAAGTTTAGTGTATTGTCTGTGTTATGAATTGTATGCTGGCTTACCTTAGGTCATTGCCATATTGTCCATCCTGGAATTGTTGATTAATTGTTGAGTGTCTGATGATGTGGGCATCATGGACCCTGTCTGGATATTTTACAAGGATGTTGTTGAGAATGCCACAATGGTCCACAATGGCCTGCACATTGACTATGGCCCTCATTACAACCCTGGCGGTAAAACCCGCTTACCGCCGTGCTGACGGCTGCCAACATGCCGTGACTGCGGCGGTAATCCACCATGGCTATTATGACCCACACATAGAAATCCGCCACTATACAGACACCCACACAAGTCCGCCAGAACAAAGGTCAGTGATAAACCGGCGATAGCAAAACCCACACCGTTATGCCAACAGGAATACGTCCACAGTATCACGACCCACGAATCAACGTGGCGGTCTTTCAACCGCGGTAAACCATTGGTTTACACCGCCACACTCAAAATACACTCACACTTACAAAACTACACCACATTGGATAATTCAAACTACACACACCTGACACACATACACACACCACACCCACACACCCACAAAACTTTAAAACACGCACCCATATTACCCACAACCCTTTACGACTAAAAGAAAAATTGCGAACAGAGAGAGACACAAGCCAGGACCACCCACTCAATCTGAGCCACAGAACACCATCACCCATACACCATCCACAAACCTCACAGCACACACCACAACACATCACCGTACACCTTACCCCACACATCCTCACACATATCACTCACACCACATCCATGGCACCCCAAAGACACCCCGGGTTTTCTGAGGAGGAGCTAAAGGTCATGTTGGAGGAAATCATCCGGGTAGAGCCACAGCTATTTGGATCACAGGTGCAGCAGACATCCATTGCAAGGAAGATGGAGCTATGGTGGAGAATCGTGGACAGGGTCAACGCTGTGGGACAGCATCCAAGAACAAGGAATGATATCAGGAAGAGGTGGAACAACCTACGGGGGAAGGTGCATTCCAAGGTCTCAAGAAACCAGATTGCTGTACAGAGGAGTGGCGGTGGTCCCCCACCTCCTCCCCCACAACTAACAACATGGGAGGAGCAAGTCTTGGCGATCATGCATCCTGAGGGCCTCGCAGGAGTTGCAGGAGGACTGGACTCTGATAAGTCAAAGCTTTACTACTATCCCCCCTACCTGTATGCCAGCACAAATTCCTATCCCAGCCCCATCACTCCACCAACTCACATATACCCCACTAACACAACCCACCCATCCCAATGCCAAGCACTGCATGCAACACCAATGCATAGAAACCCATCACAGACCTGCATGGACACCCATCACCGCAGCATGCCCAATAGAGGGACTCACCCAGCCCACAAAATCACCACTCACACAAGTCCAAGACGATAGGGAAATCACATTCATAGAGGGAAACACAGGAATGCACAAGATGGCACACGCAGATACATTGACAATGCATTTTCCTCCCAGCAGGACCCCTACCCAATGTCACCGGAGAGGAGGTGCCAGCCACATCCAGCGTCCCCACCAGAAGAGGCCCATAGTGATGACATCAGCTCTGCCCACCTGGATCACGATGACCAACCTAGCCCATCTGAGACCTCCGGACAGTCGGTTACCCTGCCACAGTCCCAAACCACAACTGAGCCTCCCTGCTCAGGAAACACCAGCACAGCACCCACCCAGTGGGACCATCCCTCTGTCCCCAGGACACATCAATCAGCAGTGCGTTCACCACTACAAGGACCCCAGGCAACCACACAAACACAGGACGATCAGGGACCTGGGGTCAATGGCAGTGGGCACACGGTTCGGGGACAGACGCACAGGACATCAGGGAAGCTGGGAGGACTGCTGTACGACAGGGGAAGGACAAGCCCATGGAACCGACCCTTCACGAGGCACTCTCCTACATCATGGGAGCGTACCACCATTCCCAGGAGACCATAGCCCAGGTACTGGCCAAGTTACAGGAGACCCAGCGGCTGCAGGACGGACAGTACCTGGGGATCAGGGAGGACCTAACAAAAATATACACCATCCTGGTCACCATTGCAGGGGTGCTGGCTGACATGGGCAAGACCATGAGGGAGGCAGTGGCACCACAACGGGCTCCTGACACTAGCCAAACCAAGGAACAGCCTTCCACCTCCACCGGCGCTAGTGGACAGGAGGCCCCGCCACAGGACCAACAGGCCACCAGCACCCCACCCCATGCAGAAGGAGATCCACCCCGCAAACGGTCCCTGCAATCCAGGCAGAAGACAGAACATTGCCAAGAGCCCCGCCAGGAAATAAGACCCTCCTGATTGACACCCTTCTGTCCCACTATGTCACCCTGTCCACCTTGAACTGACATTGCTGCACTTCCTATGTCCCCTTGGACAATGCACCTGTGATACCAATAGGCTGGACTCTAACTGGACATTCCTCCACCATCACCCCAGCACCTTGCACATGCCCCCATACTTATTGGCACAAAAATAAACACCCTTGAAACAAATACCATATTGTAGTCAGTGTCATGAATCGAAAAATGTATTAGTACAACATTATCAAAGCATTGCATTGTATATGTACAGTGAAATATACTACAGGATGACCTTTGGTGGCAGCAGTACATATAGCAGGAGCCAGAATGGGGCACACAGATCTGAGAATAGAGAATCCAAAGGGTACAGTCAGTGTCCATAGACAGAGTGTAAGAGGCTGCCATGTACAATGTCCAAAAGATTACTGAAAAGTAAAGTTGAGTTACAGTCTCTTACCTGTGTGTCACAGGAAGTACTGCTGTAAAATGTTTGTTCTGTTGTCCACATCTTCTTCATCTGCCTCCTCTTCCTCACTGTCCACGTGCTCCATCACTGCCACAAGACGATCTCCAGGCTCATCCTCCTGCAGAAAAGGCACCTGATGTCTCAAGGCCAGGTAGTGCAACATACAGCATGCCACGAAGATCTGGCACACCGTCTTCAGTGAGTAGTACAGGGATCCACCTGTCCGATGGAGGCACCGGAACCTGGCCTTCAGGAGGCCGAAGGTTCTCTCAATAATCCTCCTTGTACACCCATGTGCCTCATTGTAACGTTCCTCTGCCCTTTTCCTGGGATTCCTCACTGGGGTCAGTAGCCATGAGAGGATGGGGTAACCAGAGTCACCTGTAAATATTGAGGGACAACTGTTAGACACACACTAGCCCTTAGGGACAACGCCATACCCAGACACCTACTTGTGGTGAGGGGAACCTTGGGCTCACCTATTAGCCTCACCCGGTGCCTCTGGAGTTGGCCCATCACATAAGGGATGCTGCTATTTCTCAAGATATAGGCGTCATGCACAGAGCCAGGATATTTGGCATTCACATGGGAGATGTACTGGTCCGCCAAGCACACCATCTGCACATTCATCGAGTGATAGCTTTTCTTATTCCTGTAAACATGTTAATTTCTCTGGGGGGGAACAAATGCCACATGTGTACCATCAATGGCACCAATGATGTTGGGGATATGTCCCAGGGCATAGAAGTCAGCTTTCACTGTGGCCAAATCATCCACCTGGGGGAACACGATGTAGCTGCACATGTGTTTCAGCAGAGCAGACAACACTCTGGACAACACACTGGAGAACATTGGCTGAGACATTCCTGATGCTATGGCCACTGTAGTTTGAAAGGAACCACTTGCCAGGAAATGCAGCACTGACAGAACCTGCACTAGAGTGGGTATTCCTGTGGGCTGGTGGATAGCTGACATCAGGTCTGGCTCCAATTGGGCACACATCTCTTGAATTGTGGCAAGATCAAGTCTGTATGTGAAGATAATGTGTCTGTCCTCCATTGTCGACAGGTCCACCAGGGGCCTGTACACCGCAGGATGCCGCCATCTCATCTGCCTCAGCGGTTGTAGCCTATGGAGAATGGTGAGCAGAAGTTCATATTTCCACATAGAATGCACAACTGTTGCTGAATTTCGGTCACACAAGCAGTATGTGAAGTAAACAGTCAGTTGATGGGCCAATGTCTGCTGTGACGCAGTTAGGTGCCATGCCATATGCCCCCCTGAAATGGAGGCTGCCTGACTTGTGAGGAAGGGCAAGTGGAAATGAGGTAAGTGCGCTGGTGTTGTGCGCCGTCGAGGTTGGTGGTCTATGACCGCCATGCAACTTCTTATTGGTTATCATTGGGCCCTATGGGTTCCAGGAGCCAATGGCGATGTACGCCGGCGGTGACGGTACGCACCGCCATGGACGTCACTGCCATTTTCTAACTATTCACTTAATTTCTACCTGACCGTCAACAGGAGAGGACCTACACTGCAAGTGCTGCTGTGACCTGAGTCTGGAAGCGACAATGGCAACATTGTCTGCGGAAAAGGCCCCTGCCTTCACTGCGGAGGAGTTGGAGAAACTGGTGGATGGGGTCCTACCCCAGTACACGTTACTTTACGGTCCTCCAGACAAACAGGTGAGTACACTGAGAGCATGATGTGTGGGCAATGCATGTTTGGAGTGGTGTGGATGTAAGCCACATGTTGGGGGGTACTGAGGCGTCCTGGCTTGAGTGCTGCATTAGAGGTGGACAGTGTATGTACGGCAGGGCATGGGTGGGAACTGGTGGGCAATGAGTATGCCGGTCCGGACGGGGGAGTAATTTCCTTTGCTCCTGTCTTTTCCCTCTAGGTCAGCACCCATCAGAAAAAGGGTATTTGGCATGCCATTGCCAAGGAGGTGCGGGCCCTGGGTGTCTATCACAGGCGGAGCACCCACTGCTGCAAGAGATGGGAGGACCTGCACCACTGGACCAAGAAAATGGTAGAGGCCCAGCTGGGGCTGGCCTCCCAACGTGGAAGGGGTACCGTCTCACCATGATCCCCCTGATGTTTCGCATCCTGGCGGTGGCCTATCCGGAGTTGGATGGGCGCTTGAGGGCATCACAGCAGCCACAAGGGGGTGAGTACAGATTCTGAATCCTGACTGCGCGCTTTAGGAGCTAGCTTGGTGGGGTACATGGGCTGTGGATGCCCCTAGGTCAGGGTGATCATGGCAGGGTAGGTCTCTTGTGTGCAGGCTCTGAAGCACTCAAAATCCAATGGTGAAATCCAATGGTGTAAGTGGGCATATACTAATGGGCAGGGTCCTGTGGGTATCAGGTGTGCAGATGCTGGTGCTAGGCATTGTACCCCATGGGCTTGTGTCTACCTTAGTGACTGGTTGGGCATGGCCTAGTGCATAGGGCAGCTCCCTGTGTGTTGTGTACGCCAACGGTAGTGTTGCTGGCATCGACCAAGTGTATCCTCTGTCTCTCCCCCCCTTTTTGTTTTGTCATCCTGTCCTTGTGTGCATTAGCATCTTCTGGCAGAGGAGCAAAGGCTCCAGTGACAGAGTGAGCTGCATCCCCACATGGCCCATGAGGGTGAATCCACTGAGGGTGAAGGCACCAGTGATATGGAGGGTGAGGGGTGCACCACGACGGGGACAGGAGGGGAGACCAGTGACAGCGATTCCTCCTCCGATGGAAGCTCCCTGGCAGTGGCAGACACCTCTGTGCCCACCACAACAACAGGTACAGCAGCCACCCCCCTACTAGCACCGCCCTCCCAGCAGCCCCTCAGTGTGTTTCCCGTGCCCGCTACCCAGGAGAGTGGGCATCTTCTTCACCCCAGGCACCTCAGGCCCTGCCCCAGTCAGCTCTGCTGCCCTCACTGAGAAGGCTATTGACCTCCTGAGATCCCTCACTGTTGGGCAGTCAACCATTCTGAATGCCATCCAGGGTGTTGAAATGCATTTGCAACAAACAAATGCATACCTGGAAGGCATTCACTCTGGCGTGGCGGCCCAACAGAGAACATTTCAGGCTGTGGCCTCAGCACAGTCCCAAGCACACCTTCAGACCAATAATCATCCAAATCAACACACAGAAGTGGCTCAGGCAAACACAAGCACCACACTTCATCCCACAGGCACTCACACAAGCACCATCCTCATGCAGACACACCAACATCCACTGCCTCCACTGTGTCCCCCTCATCCTTGTCGTCCACCCCCTCCCAGTATCATTTCCACTCAAACCTGCATGCACTACATCCTCATCCACTATGTCCATCACCAGCACACCCATCACAACACACATCCCCTGTGTCCTTTTCCAGTGTGTCTCAGACCCCTCCTCCCAAAGTACACAAACGCAAGCACCCACCCACCCAAAAGCCATCCACCTCACAACAGCGTCCAGCCCATGCACCTTCACCTAAACTCAGCAGAAAGACACCTCCTACAACCACTCCCACTTCCTCCAAACCCTCTCCACCTTCCCATCCCAGTGTGTCTAAAAAACTTTTCCTTGCAAACTTTGACCTCTTCCCTACGCCTCCCCCCGTCCTTCCCCTCGGGCCAGGGTGTCAAGATCCCAGGCCAGCACCTCAGCCACCAAGTTGGCATCTGCTGTGGTACCTGCAAGTCCCAGGGGATCAAAGGGGGCACCCGTCAGGGCTGCCAGTGTGCCAGCGACCCCTGCAAAGGACCAACCCATTCCGTCACCTGCTAAGGTGAAGAGGGTGCCAGCATGCAGCACGGCCAAAAAGCACAACCCACCCAGCAAGGCCGCCTCCAAAACTGCATCTCCCAGTGCCGAGGTCCCAGCAATATCTGCCAAGGTGGGGAAGGGCAAGAAAACCCAAGGTAAGGCACTTCAGACCTCGGAGCCTCCAGGTGAGGGACTGGTGTCCCCCATCAGTACTGACAGCCCAGCAACCTGTACCGTGGAAGGCACCGCCACCTGCACCGGCCCCTGCACCGCAGCTGCCACAACAACAGTCAGCAGCATCATCCCCAGTGGGCAGCCCTCTGAGGCTGCAGGAGACAGCCTGGTGTTTCCGTCCACTACTACCAGCACATGCACCACAGCCAGCACCGGCAGCATCTTCGCCGCAGACACCGCCGCAAGCCACACCACCTGCGCCGCCATCTGCAGCCTAAGTGGCCACAGGATGGAGTCTGGCTATGCCTCCATGGAATATCATGCAACCTGTTCCCTGCACATCTCGTGCCTCAGACACCCAGGTGAGGGAATGGGAACTGCCACACCCCAGGTGCAGCATCACTGGGCACAAGGCCCCCTCCAGAACAAGTGGAGATATGCATCCACTATCACTTTCCTTGGCAGGATGAAGCAGATTGGGCACAAGGCCCCCTTCAGAACCAGTGGAGATGTGCATCCACTATCACTTTTTCCTTGGCAGGATGACGCACACTGGGCACTACGCCCCCTCCAGAACCAGTGGAACATGTCACCCACTTGAGAGACTGTGGCTTTGCGCTCCCCAGCACCAAGCAGTGGGCAGAGCACCCACTTGAGAGACTTGAGAGACTGTGGCTTTGCACTCCCCAGGACCAAGCAGTGGGCAAACCACCCATTTGAGAGACTTAAGTGACTGTGGCTTTGCACTCCCCAGGACCAAGCAGTGGGCAAACCACCCACTTGAGAGACTTGAGAGACTGTGGCTTTGCACTCCCCAGGACCAAGCAGTGGGCATGTTGACTCCTCCAGGAGCAGTGGGTTAGTACCATCTTCCGGCTGAGGTGTTCCCCTCCCTTTCCCCCGGAGGTGCCTGTGTGTTTTCGACCTGATGCCCCTGCATTGTTCTCTCCATTTTGAGGCAGGAGTCAAGTGTGGGCTCCGCCTATGTTTGTTTGTCCACTGGGCCACGGACATTTGCAAAGGACAGTGTGCGGCCTTCTGTACATATTGTAAATATTTGTACATACTGTTGTTTACAATCGTTAACTTTATCTGTATATTTCTAAATATCACTATTTGCACTCAATTCCTTTTGTCCTTGCGTTCTTCCAGGGAGTTACGATGTAAATGTAATGTTGCTACATGTTTTTGTGTGTATGGTGTTGTGGGTGAGGGTGGGGGTGGGGATTTTGCGTGTTGCATGTGTGTGTCACTCTCTTTTTCCTCCCTTCCTCCACTGTGTGCTAGGTGCAGTACTCACCGTGGTTGTCGCCGCCGCCTTCTTTGATATTCCTGGTGTATTAGCAGATACACCAGCATCGGCAGGACCTGTAGTTTGGGCTCCATGGCATCCTGGTTCTTCGATGAGTGTCGAAAGGTGAGTGGTTCCCCTTCTGTGTACTGTTTCAGCTCTGCTTTTGATGGCGTTGGTACTGCCTGAAAAGCTTGCGGATTGGAGGTTGTGATAGGGTGGGCGGTACATTGTCTTTCGCCTGTCTGTTGACGGTGACCGCCGCAGTGTTTGTTGCTACCACCCTGGTGGTCTGAGTGTTAAAGTGGCTGTCTGTGTTGGCGGTTTCTGCCGTGGTCATGATCTCATTTTTTTTTACCGCTGGCCTGTTGGCGGTATTACCGCCACTTTAACACCGACCGCCAGGGTTGTAATGAGGGCCTATGTTTCCGGTTCCTGTTGAGGTGTTCCATTGCAGCAGATGGAACAAGTTGGACATGGGTGCAGTCCATTGCTCCTAGCAATTGGATAGAGTCCTTGCTTGGTCTACTGCTGCAGTTGCTGGGTGTTGGGGAACCAGATGTGTGGGGTGTGAGGCGGATAACAGCATCCAGGGCGTTAGGAAGGAAGGCAGAAATGGATGGTTATGATATCCTCCCATTGTGCTGCAGTGGTCTGGAATGATCCAGAGGCCAGTATATGGAGAACAGCCAAGGGTCTAGTCATGGGTTGTGTAGCTTTCCACTCTTGCTGTGATTTCAGGAGGTGGTGGAGCAGCTACGATAGAGTCTGATGTCCTCTTTTTCTCTGCGGTCAATGAAGGATGTGCGTTGGCGAAATATCCTCTCCCTTCTTCTGTGTTGCCTTTGTGGCTGCAGTGATGGTGGATGAGGTTGCTGCGGTGGTGCTGGTGGCTCTTGGTGCCATCGCTGTCGTCTTCTCTGGGTGCCAAGCTGTAGAAGTAACAGGTCCATGTTGTCCAGTTGCTTGCCAGGGTTCTTTCTGTGTGTTTTCCGTATGTGGTTGTGGCTGGGCCTCTTTTTAACACCTGGTCTGATCAGGCATTAAAATGTTAACGCTAATCGGAATAAGCTCAATTTTTTGGACCAGGTCCTGTGCACGCATCATTTTTCTGTCAGCTTGTAGATATGACGCTAGCGGGCTGGTGTAATTTTTTGGGAGGAAATGCCTACCTTGCATATCATTGCCTTTAAACGACGCAAGGTGAGGTGGCGCTCTGAGAAAATGATGTACATTCTGCAAATTTGTCGCTACACTGCTCTAGCGATAATATCTAAAAATGGTACTGGATTAGAGGCGCATTTGCATTAAAAAAATGGTGCAAAGGTTGCGCTAACTTTTGTTAAATCTCGGCCATAGTGCAGACAGTGGTTATGTTCTTCCACATTAGCAGCTGTCAAAGAACACTTTAGTCCCCTTTCAGAAGATGTTGACTCACAAGACTTCTTGTTGGGTCCTAGAAAGGCTCACTCAAAATAGTTTTAATATGCCATATATAATGAGATCAGTTAGCTTTCACAAATGGAAGTTGCTGCCACTTCTAAGGCAGATTGAGAAAGAAATCATGGAAAAGGCTCTAGCTATTGTCTATAATGGCATAAACACATTGTCCAAGTGCATTTACACGCTAAATAACATTGTGTTGGCTGCAATAGATATCATTCAAAATGATATGTCACATTGACATCATGGACAGAGTCAACTTAGGTTCAACATGCAGTTAGTTTGGACGTTGAAGATTCTTAGAAGTGGCTGTGTGCCCTGGTAGCACATTAACTCTACCAAGTTATTTGCTGCATTTAATTTGACAAGACAACAGCATATAATGGCTAAAAAAGAGGCAAGTTATATCATACTTAACATTGAGAAATTGGAAAAGTTGCCTTTTACTGCAGTAAAAATTCTATTGGTGCTGTGGCTAATACATGGGTAAATTAACCTGCCCATTTCAACATTCCAACAGGCCAATTCGCAGAATCTGCACATTTGCATGAAGAAAAATTATTTTTGGGATGTACTAAACCCAATCTGCGATTCAGTAACTTGTTACCAAATAGCAATTTGGGTTTTGCAATTTGGTATTAGGTAGGGACATGATAAGGTCATCCCTTCTTATTATAGAATGGGAAAGGTATGTATGAATGTTTTGTGACTGGAATTCAATTGCAAAACATTTGCAGTTTACCGCCAATACAAAGTTGGTACCTACTCATTCGCAAGTGGGAAGGGGTCCCTAAGCGACCTCTTCACCTTTGAGAATGGTGGGGAAAATATTTTTTAAGAGCAGGCAGTGGTCCCACAGACCTTTGCCTCCTCTTAAAAAATGAAACTTTTCTTTTTTTTCCTTTTAAATGCAGCCCGTTTTCCTTTAAAGAAAATGAGCTGCGTTAAAAAAAAGATTGCTTTATTTAAAAGCAATCACAGACATGGTGGTCTGCTGACCCGATTAGGCCATCATCCCTTTGATTGTAGCCATTCACAGTGGGTTGCAAATTGCGACATGCCTCATGAGTATTGATGAGGCAGATCCATTTGTGACTCACTGCAAACCGCTAACAGTGTTAAACACACTGTTGTACATCACGTATTGTGATTTCATAATAGTGAATCCCTATAATTCGCTATTAGGAAATCACAAACCTGTGAGTTTGTAAATCTGACCCCTTTGCAGTTGGTGGATTTGAGCAGTAGGGGACAGCTACATACATGAGGTGTGGGAGTTACCTTTTGATTACAAATGTTTAAATGGCGAAACACAGGTCTTCTTAGTGGAGGCACTTGTGACACTGCGTTTAGTCATTCTATGATTTTTAAGCAGGTGTGTTTACACACCACTTGTAATGTGGCAGCAGCAAACTTGGCTTGCTATCTGAAGGGTACTCCCATCTCTTTGATTCACAAAGCATTTCAGATACTTTCAAATTGAAGTTATGTGATGCTGAGTTTATGAAGCCTGTAGTGGGATGAGGCCTGGAATTGCCTACATGATTTCCTAAATTGTAACTTGCTGCAGCTACATGTTATTTCCCCCCACATGAAAGATAACAGTAACAGAAATTTGGCCACACATTGCTACTTCAAATGTAAATTTTGACAAGCTGAGCAGACTAAAGGCTCTTTTGTTTCAAAAACATGAGGCTCTGACACCAGCCAGAGAGACCTATGACCTCCAACTAGCAAGGCCATCCTCAGAGATACAGTCCTTATTAAATACCAACTTCCCCAAACATTTTAAAGAGTTGGGGAGTAGGATTTGTAGCACATCTAATACTGCAGGAATTGTGCACTTTGTAAGTCTGTTGGTTCTAGATTTGTCAGCACCTTCCAGACTGTATTTGGAGTGATACCTTCAGCCATCTATTAACTATTCTTGAGTATCTTTGGTGGATTTACAATACCTTTGGCATTAATTGACAGTATGTTGCTGTTGACATTTTTGGCACACAACCACTGGACCATCTCAGCAAAGCAGAGTGATAGAGCTCCCATCGGCCCACTTGAGTCATGATCACATGATGCAATACTTTGGAGCTTCATTGCTGGAGGAGCTTCATTGTCATTCCAACCAATATTGACCTGTGTGCAGCCAATTTTCCATTGCTTGCATTGCTTCAAGTGTGCACCAAAGTTGTGTCTTGCTGCACAGCCTCTGCCATCTTTGAACAAGGGTCTGTTAATGTTCTCGATGAGGGTACATTCACGGACATGCCTTTGGAGACTATGGTTGATACGCGAAGCATCTTATGGGCCACAACTTGTGGATTTTCTGGCTCTCTCCACATCTGGAACTTTGAAGAACATGGCCTCCTAAGCCTGTCCTATGGCTGGAGCATCTGAAACATATGCTCCATAGGTCCCTCAACCAACATGCTGGTCAACTTATCGACTGCCGAAGTGGAGTCGTTCCTAGCTTCTATCTCCACTGATAACATCGGAGGTTTCCTGCATGATCATAATTATTGCTGAAATTTGATCACTGACATTTTTGTTTAAAATACTAAATTGTCCTTTAATTTGGTCTGGCTGTTGGCATTCCTTGCTTGTCAACTTTAATAATTGTTTCTCTTTTATGAATATTTTAATAACCTTTTACTGTTTTTGTTTTATAGCATTGTAGATTTAGGTCTTGAACTTGTACTCTTGTCTTAACAATGGGGAGGGTGTTGTGGGTTCATTTTAGCACCTTGCTCGGGCACACATATTTTAGCCTAGCGTAGGGCTATAGCCTGTACCCTTTTACCCAGATATAAGCTCTGATTTCATTTATTCAGTTTAGTTCAGTTTGCTTTTCAGCAGAGATGTTTTATTCTTCTAATCAGCTGCAATTCTGCAAAAATGTTGCTATTATTTTTGTGCACAACATTTCATTATGCACTTTAGCCAAAGGCTGACAACAACAGTACATGATAATCTATCTAGTATTACTCCCTCAAGGGTGAGCAAACAGTCCAACACTTAAGCACATGCTCATGTTTGGCCTGTTTCACGGAAGGTAAACATGTTTTCTTATAAAAACATCTAAGAGGCCAGGGAAGAGGTAGGAGGTCATTCTAGCCAGGATACCCATCCACCCTGTAGGCCATTTCACTGCCGACCTCAGCCTTGTCTATACAACCTGTCAAGGAGATGGCAGGCAGATCCCTGTTATTAGATATTGGGGGTGGGTGCTCCTCTCATGGAGTAAGTACAGGCAGATTCAGATATCACTGCTATTATCTCTCTAGAAGTTAGGGGTTGGGTAGGATTCCTATGTAAATGTTATTCTAATATGCTTGGGTTGTTTATTTGCTTTTCACTGATCATAACAATCCTAATCTTGCTATGTCTCATTGCCCCAATAATCGCAACTCATATATTTTATTATATATTGCAGTCTTATCAATAAAAGTATTGGAAACCATCCTGGATGATCTTTTTTTGGCCTACATGTGTATATGAGACCTAATGAGAGAAAGTGGTGAGCTTTGTTCACCACTCCTTCCCTGAGAGGTCACAGAGTTTCATGTGTCAGGCTACCACAGACCACCTTTGCTTTCTATGTTTGGGTGAGGTGCTGCCAGCTAGACAAAAGGGTTGGGTGGACAGCTGCAAACTGGTGTGTGATTGACTCAGTTACCCAAAGTGATGGTGATGCTGCCCTGAATTCAGCAGTCTTGTTCCAATAACAAGAGTCCTATGACAGGCTCACACCTAAAGTACCAGCCCACCTCTCCACATCTTCCTAACTCTTAATACGCACTGGCTGGCTAGGATTGTGAAGATCAGTGCTGTAGACCAAAACCACCCCATAACAAACTGAAAGCTCTGGACTGGGCCTCTTTGGACAGAGGAGACAGGAGTGTGACTTGTTAATAACCCCTGAGTAAACCAAAAGAGGTATCACCCGGCTAGCCCAGCAGGGCCCCCTCACTTGAGGTGAATCTAAGGACACATTACCGTCTGAGCACCCCTGCGGGGCACAACACTTTGACAGCAATGATAATACTGCAGTCCAAGAATGACCCCACTCTTAAGGATATGCTTGCTAAGGCAGCTTCCAAAAAACCTGACCTGGCTGCAAAGGACACCCTGAAGAATTATACTCCCCCTGTCACACGTACCCGCGAGCCAGACACTGTGGATGCCCCTTTCACCTATGCATTTATGGAAACCTTGCTTGGTAAAATAAGAGACAATATCAAGGCACTCTGAGAAGAAGGTACTTGTGACACTGAAGGAGTCATAAAAGGTGTGGAGAAGGATGGCCATTGTGTGGCCACCTTGGAAAACAGCAGCAACGCCAAGGAAGAGCAACTGAAACACTATTGATATGAGCTTTTCAACTAAGGGACCAGAGCACTGAGAAGCAAATACACCTAAAAGCCATGGAAAACAGGTCAAATTGCTCCAATATCAGGATTAGAAGTGTCCCTCTTTTGCCAGATTCAGGATCTCTGGAAGGGTATGTCACCCAAGTCTTAGACCACATCCTCTCGGACCTAGAGGGACATTGTTCCGGATTGTACTCATAGAGTGGGGAGACAACCCATCACCACTGACCAAGACCATTCTTCAGTCCTATTACAAAGTATGAAAATCTGACTGTACCAAGACTTATCACGCTCCTGCAGCGCCCTCAAGCCCACCACTACACTTCTTTGTGACACAGGAATTAAATATCAGTGGGACCTTCTGTTCTGCCTTAGTGTAGGTCAATGATCAATTGGTCCAATGACACAAACCCCAACTTGACAGTATTTATGGCTCCCCTTGAAGGAACAGGCAACCTTTTGGTTCCCTCCTTAGCTACGTTCTCCTACCTTCCCATGTCTAGACTCCCCATCACCCCATTCGCTACACATCCAGGCCAGGTTTGACGCACAGCAAACTGATGACCCTCCCCTAGACTGCCTCATAGGGCACTCTCCATCCACCACTTGGCTTATGATGAGAATACTGAGCCTTAATGTTCTTAATGTTCTGAAGAAGGATTGGGGGCATCTGCATTCCCACTGGTTTGAGAGGCAGTGCTTTTTCTCAGGCCCAGGCAACAAAGCGTGGCTGGTAATCTTGCTAGCTGCTAAGTTTCAGGGACATGTCATCCACATACAGGCAGAGATACCAGGGAAACTCCTCTCAGTATGCATCTCTACACACTCCTATACCGTTATGCTTGCCACACTGTATGTGCCTAATGACCATCAGGAACAATTCACATTCCAAGCCCTAGGCCTAGTTATTGCATCCTCCTATACTGGCCTTGCAATAAGGGGAGAGTTTAACATCCTTCCCCACTCCAATTTGAATAGAGCTGACAGAGGGGAACAAACTGGGACTTTTATGCAGGAAGGGCTACGCCAGCTAACTGAAACAGAACTAATTGATACCTTCCCGTCTCAACACCCAAGCTGGCAGGGAATTTACTATTTTTTCAGCCACACAGCAGGCATATGCTTGTATAGACTATTTTTTGGCATCCCACTGTGTCTTGTGGTCCAGCTCGCAAATGGAGTTTGGGTCTTGCCTTTCTCAGACGATTCTCCCACCATTTTCTCCTTCCACAATGCTAGGGTTGATCGCCCCTTGACAACCGTGGGGACTTAATATTAAGCTTCTAACATATGATATCACCGTTAATGAAGTTAAGGAGGCAAATCCAACACTCAATCAATCAATCAGTGATTTCTGAAGCGCGGCTTACCACCCTTAGCGTCTCAAGGCACTGTTTCTAGGTGTGCTGCTCAACTGAAGAGCCAGGTCTTGAGGTCCTCCCTGAAATTCTTCAGTGATGAGAACACTTTCTCCATGACAACAGCATCCCAGGTACTCCTATCTCCCTTCTATGGGAAGCCTTAAAAACCGCTCAGAAGCACGTTTATAGCTGTCACACCCCCTCTCAATATATAGAGACAGGAGAAGTGCACCTTCCCAGAAGACCGAATACAAAACCTTAAAAGGGGCCCATAAATGGTTGCTGTTGACATTTTTGGCACACAACCACTGGAACATCTCAGCAAAGCAGAGTGATAGAGCTCCCATCGGCCCACTTGAGTCATGATCACATGATGCAATACTTTGGAGCTTCATTGCTGGAGGAGCTTCATTGTCATTCCAACCAATATTGACCTGTGTGCAGCCAATTGTCCATTGCTTGCATTGCTTCGAGTGTGCACCAAAGTTGTGTCTTGCTGCACAGCCTCTGCCATCTTTGAACAAGGGTCTGTTAATGTTCTCGATGAGGGTACATTCACGGACATGCCTATGGAGACTATGGTTGATACGCGAAGCATCTTATGGGCCACAACTTGTGGATTTTCTGGCTCTCTCCACATCTGGAACTTTGAAGAACATGGCCTCCTAAGCCTGTCCTACGGCTGGACCATCTGAAACATATGCTCCATAGGTCCCTCAACCAACATGCTGGTCAACTTCTCGTCTGCCGAAGTGGAGTCATTTCTAGCTTCTATCTCCACTGATAACATCGGAGATTTCCTGCATGATCATAATTATTGCTGAAATTTGATCACTGACATTTTTGTTTAAAATACTAAATTGTCCTTTAATTTGGTCTGGCTGTTGGCATTCCTTGCTTGTCAACTTTGATAATTGTTTCTCTTTTATGAATATTTTAATAAGCTTTTACTGTTTTTGTTTTATAGCATTGTAGATTTAGGTCTTGAACTTGTACTCTTGTCTTAACAATGGGGAGGGCGTTGTGGGTTCATTTTAGCACCTTGCTCGGGCACACATATTTTAGCCTAACGTAGGGCTATAGCCTGTACCCTTTTACCCAGATATATGCTCTTATTTAATTTATTCAGTTTAGTTCAGCTTGCTTTTCAGCAGAGATGTTTTATTCTTCTAATCAGCTGCAATTCTGCAAAAATGTTGCTATTATTTTTGTGCACAACATTTCATTATGCACTTTAGCCAAAGGCTGAAAAACAACAGTACATGATAATCTATCTAGTATTACTCCCTCAAGGGTGAGCAAACAGTCCAACACTTAAGCACATGCTCATGTTTGACCTGTTTCACGGAAGGTAAACATGTTTTCTTATAAAAACATCTAAGAGACCAGGGAAGAGGAAGGAGGTCATTCTAGCCAGGATACCCATCCACCCTGTAGGCCATTTCACTGCCGACCTCAGCCTTGTCTATACAACCTGTCAAGGAGATGGCAGGCAGATCCCTGTTATTAGATATTGGGGGTGGGTGCTCCTCTCATGGAGTAAGTACAGGCAGATTCAGATATCACTGCTATTCTCTCTCTAGAAGTTAGGGGTTGGGTAGGATTCCTATGTAAATGTTATTCTAATATGCTTGGGTTGTTTATTTGCTTTTCACTGATCATAACAATCCTAATCTTGCTATGTCTCATTGCCCCAATAATCGCAACTCATATATTTTATTATATATTGCAGTCTTATCAATAAAAGTATTGGAAACCATCCTGGATGATCTTTTTTTTGCCTACATGTGTATATGAGACCTAATGAGAGAAAGTGGTGAGCTTTGTTGACCACTCCTTCCCTGAGAGGTCACAGAGTTTCATGTGTCAGGCTACCACAGACCACCTTTGCTTTCTATGTTTGGGTGAGGTGCTGCCAGCTAGTCAAAAGGGTTGTGTGGACAGCTGCAAACTGGTGTGTGATTGACTCAGTTACCCAAAGTGATGGTGATGCTGCCCTGAATTCAGCAGTCTTGTTCCAATAACAAGAGTCCTATGACAGGCTCACACCTAAAGTACCAGCCCACCTCTCCACATCTTCCTAACTCTTAATAGGCACTGGCTGGCTAGGATTGTGAAGATCAGTGCTGTAGACCAAAACCACCCCATATCAAACTGAAAGCTCTGGACTGGGCCTCTTTGGACAGAGGAGACAGGAGTGTGACTTGTTAATAACCCCTGAGTAAACCAAAAGAGGTATCACCCGGCTAGCCCAGCAGGGCCCCCTCACTTGAGGTGAATCTAAGGACACATTACCGTCTGAGCACCCCTGCGGGGCACAACACTTTGACAGCAATGATAATACTGCAGTCCAAGAATGACCCCACTCTTAAGGATATGCTTGCTAAGGCAGCTTCCAAAAAACCTGACCTGGCTGCCAAGGACACCCTGAAGAATGATATTCCCCCTGTCACACGTACCCGCGAGCCAGACACTGTGGATGCCCCTTTCACCTATGCATTTATGGAAACCTTGCTTGGTAAAATAAGAGACAATATCAAGGCACTCTGAGAAGAAGGTACTTGTGACACTGAAGGAGTCATAAAAGGTGTGGAGAAGGATGGCCATTGTGTGGCCACCTTGGAAAACAGCAGCAACGCCAAGGAAGAGCAACTGAAACACTATTGATATGAGCTTTTCAACTAAGGGACCAGAGCACTGAGAAGCAAATACACCTAAAAGCCATGGAAAACAGGTCAAATTACTCCAATATCAGGATTAGAAGTGTCCCTCTTTTGCCAGATTCAGGATCTCTGGAAGGGTATGTCACCCAAGTCTTAGGCCACATCCTCTCGGACCTAGAGGGACATTGTTCCGGATTGTACTCATAGAGTGGGGAGACAACCCATCACCACTGACCAAGACCATTCTTCAGTCCTATTACAAAGTATGAAATTCTGACTGTGCCAAGACTTATCACGCTCCTGCAGCATCCTCAAGCCCACCACTACACTTCTTTGTGACACAGGAATTAAATATCAGTGGGACCTTCTGTTCTGCCTTAGTGTAGGTCAATGAAGCTTGCTTGGGCCCTGATTTATACTTTTTCTCACAAAACTGCACTAGCGCAGTTTTGCATGAAAAAGTATACCGCTAGCTAGCACCATTCCAAGACGCCAGCCGGGCGTCATATTTATGGAATGACAGTATGCGGTGGTAAGGCCCTGCTACCGTCATGAAAAAGGATGCTAGCCGGGTGGTAGAGGCTTAGGGGAGCAGGAGGTTGTGTGTCAAAGGATGACGCTAGTCTGGTTAGAGGCATAAGAATGTCTCTAACCAGACTTGTGTCATCCTTTAACGCACAACCCCCATGGACATGACTCCTGCCTTAGTAAAGACAGGAGTCATTCCCAACACCCCAATGGCCATACCCAGGGAACATATGTCCCCGGGGCATGGCCATTGGGCCCAGTGCCATGTTGGAGGGCCCAAGTTAGTCCCCCCTATTGCACTTGGAAAAAACATTTAAAATACTCACCTGTATTTACCTTACTTACCTGGGATGGGGTCCCCCCGTCCTCTGGCATCCCTCTGGTGTGGGTGGTGGTGTCCCTGGGGCTAGGGAAGGGCACCTGTGGGCCCATTCCATGGTCTCTGATCTTGAAAATAGGCCCAAAGGTCCCCTAATGCCTACCCTGACCCAGGCGTTAAATAACAGCGCTAAGCAAGTTTAGCGCCATTATTTAAGGCCCCCTTCCCCCTGTGCTTGATTTTAGCATGGGGTGATAAATATGGCGCTAAGGCCATATCGTCATTTTTAGCACCAAAGTATAAATATGGAGTTAGGTTTGTGCAGAATTTGTGTAAAAAAAAAGTATGCAAATTTGATACAAACAGGGTAATAATCTGAGCCTTAGTGCAGACTATGGCAGAAACCCAAGAGGTCCTGGGTCTCACCGACTCACCACACAAGAGGTTGACAAGGCCTTAATACCCACCGCTAAAACCCACATAAACCAGCCCCTGGTGACGGCCACTAACGGTGCTTGGCCCTCCTCCAACAGCTTCAGTCCTAGGAGACCTCCCCCTGAGTAGGATACCAAATGACCACTTTAAGCAATGGACTTGAGCCTCCCACTGCTTACCCCACTGAATGAGACCCAGGACCTGGGTCATGTTGTAGCATGCTATCAACAGGTGATCTGGGGCACAGATGCTTGATCCCCTAACCCAAAAATGGGATGGTGGAGCGGCTCCACCCATCACAATTGCAAAATGATCAATTGGTCCAATGACAAAAAACCCAACTTGACAGTATTTATGGCTCCCCTTGAAGGAACAGGCAACCTTTTGGTTCCCTCCTTAGCTACGTTCTCCTACCTTCCCATGTCTAGACTCCCCATCACCCCATTCGCTACACATCCAGGCCAGGTTTGACCCAGAGCAAACTGATGACCCTCCCCTAGACTGCCTCATAGGGCACTCTCCATCCACCACTTGGCTTATGATGAGAATACTGAGCCTTAATGTTCTTAATGTTCTGAAGAAGGATTGGGGGCATCTGCAGTCCCACTGGTTTGAGAGGCAGTGCTTTTTCTCAGGCCCAGGCAACAAAGCGTGGCTGGTAATGTTGCTAGCTGCTCATTTTCAGGGACATGTCATCCACATACAGGCAGAGATACCAGGGAAACTCCTCTCAGTATGCATCTCTACACACTCCTATACCGTTATGCTTGCCACACTGTATGTGCCTAATGACCATCAGGAACAACTCACATTCCAAGCCCTAGGCCTAGTTATTGCATCCTCCTATACTGGCCTTGCAATAAGGGGAGAGTTTAACATCCTGCCCCACTCCAATTTGAATAGAGCTGACAGAGGGGAACAAACTGGGACTTTTATGCAGGAAGGGCTACGCCAGCTAACTGAAACAGAACTAATTGATACCTTCCCGTCGCAACACCCAAGCTGGCAGGGAATTTACTATTTTTTCAGCCACACATCAGGCATATGCTTGTATAGACTATTTTTGGGCATCCCACTGTGTCTTGTGGTCCAGCTCGCAAATGGAGATTGGGTCTTGCCTTTCTCAGACGATTCTCCCACCATTATCTCCTTCCACAATGCTGGGGTTGATCGCCCCTTGACAACCGTGGGGCCTTAATATTAAACTTCTAACATATGATATCACAGTTAATGAAGTTAAGGAGACAAATCCAACACTCAATCCATCAATCAGTGATTTCTGAAGCGCAGCTAACCACCCTTAGCGTCTCAAGGCACTGTTTCTAGGTGTGCTGCTCAACTGAAGAGCCAGGTCTTGAGGTCCTCCCTGAAATTCTTCAGTGATGAGAACACTTTCTCCATGACAACAGCATCCCAGGTACTCCTATCTCCCTTCTAAGGGAAGCCTAAAAATCTGCTCAGAAGCACGTTTATAGCTGTCACACCTCCTCTCAATAAATAGAGACAGGAGAAGTGCACCTTCCCAGAAGACCGAATACAAAACCTTAAAAGGGGCCCATAAACAGTCAAGTGCCTATTGAGTGAGAAGTCAGCTGATGCTGGTTAGGAAACAGCTTAAGGTACTAGGCATGAACAAGACTGAATGTCCTTAGCACAAAACAAAAAATATTACACTGGGGGTAACAAGACGTGCTTACTCTTGGCTCACAAGTTATGGGATCAAACTCACAGGACTAAAATAACAGAAATTCACCCAATGGAGGGAGTAGGGTTTATATACATAGGGACATTGCACAAGCTTTTGAATTTTTCTACACACCTCTAAACATGTCTAAGCCCACTGTAGTGAGATGGCTGGATACTTTGCTTATTCTCCAATCACAACCTCACCTCTTTTGGAAACACTTTTGTTTCGAGGCAGACATCTGCCCAGACAAATTACTCAATGCCATACACCAACTCCAGTTCCATAAAGCCCTAATTCTGGATGGATTTACACCTAGCTTCTATAAGATCTTTGGGGGCCAAATGACCCCATTCTCACCTTGCCCTCAACTACCACTTTGGAGACACAGGCTCTCTCTCCAACTCTATTAAAAAAGCGGTGATTACTGCTGTTAGACCTGGCATCCTTGGTGTAGTTTACCTTGACTTCTCTTGCCTTCTGACCTCCTGTTGCTGACTTCATTTTTGCTGGCTTTATGACTCTGGGCACTTTACCACTGCTGACCAGTGCTAAAGTGCATGTGCTCATTTCTCTAAAAAACACTTCCATTGGCCTATCCACAACTGGCATATTTAATTTAGTAATAAGTCCTGAGTAAAGTGCACTATATGTGCCCAGGGCCTGTGAATTAAATTCTACTAGTGGGCATGCAGCACTGATTGTGCCACCTACTTAAGTAGCAATATAAATATGACTCTGGCCTGCCATTGCAGAACTTGGGTGTGCAGTTTTACAGCATAGTCAAAAGTTGTTGTGGCCCCATGTTATCGGAGAAATTTAGCTTACGGGTATTTATGTATACCTTTCAACATTAATATAAATACATCCTTGCTCGTTTACTCTTGTAAAAATGTCGTTTTCCCTCAGTTTTCCTTTCCCAATTTTTTAAACACGTTGGTGGAGAAATCTTTTTGCTCAACTGATGTTTGTTCTTCTTGATATTTCCTGTTACCTGTAAATATAATGTACATGTTATTACTCAATATTTGCATTTACAGATTTTCGGATTTGTCAATATTATTCAGTTCATGACTTGAAGCAAAAATGTATTACAATAATGGTATGGTACTAATCTGAGTGATCTATTTAGTGTCTTTACTAACGTACCACTGTTTACCCTTGGTTAACCTCTTGGTTGAATATAATTAACCAGCACAACCATATCACTCCTCCATTTCCTCTTGTCTTTTCTTTTGAATGACCACGGTGCCTGCACCATCATTAAAACTCATTTACCATCATTTAGATTCATATCTGTACCACTTACTGTAATTCCCTTTTTTTCAGATATGTATTTGATTCTCTTGTTCGTTTCACTTCTATTTTGGACACCCGAATTTGATCATTTGTCTTTTTGTTCCTTTTTTCAAGTTTTCATTCTGGCATGGATCTTTGCTATTGTACCACTACTACTTGGTCTTTTACCTTATCATTTTTGGATACAATCTCATAGATGAGTCAGCATGCAGGTGCAAGTATTTCTTCACAAACCCTGGGCCTTCATCTTCTTGGTGTTCCTCGATCTTTTAGATTATAATTACTTTTTTGTATATTACTCTTAATTTTATTTGATCTCATTTTCTACAGCCTTCTGAAAGCCCTGGTGAATGCACCCCAAAGGGCGATACACGTGTTGGCTGAGTACCCACTTTGTTCTACGTTTCACCTACCTGCTGTATAATATGCAGTCACTAATTTCTGAATAATAAATTCTAAATTGGATAACTTATCCTGGAGTACTTTTCCTTTTCTTTATGGAACTTTTTTGGAGAACTGGCAATTGGAGGCCCTCAAATTATTGATATTAAAGTGGGAACCCACCATACAGTAGTTAGTTTACTTAATAGATGGGGGACAAGGGTCCACTTCTCCCGCTTTAAGTTCTCACGTCTATCTAGTGAACTGGCATTCTTCACAGGAAGTAATACAACTGGACCCCTACTAACATTTGACTAAGCATGTATGCAGTTTTAAACTGCCATGTTGACCTGGCAAGTTAACCCTCTTACCAGGTATAAACATTCCTTTTTAATACATATGCCACCTTAAAGTAGGCCCTGGAAAGCCCCAATGACAGGGTGCAGTATATTTGAAAAGCTGGACATGTACTTTTAAGTTTTACGTGTCCAGGTATTGAAATACTCTTAGCTTCATTTTTCACTACTGCAAGGCCTATCACTCCCAAAGCTTAACATCAGGATTGCCTAATTTCTTTTTTTTAAGTGTAATTGGGAAGAGATGGGACCCTCAAGTTTGGTGTCTCTGGAATCACAATTTAAAATCACAACTTATGGTGAAGTTGGATTTTAAATTGAAATTCTGAAAATGGCACTTTTAGAAAGTTGACATTTTCTTACTTTAAATCACCTAGAGCTTTCTGTCTACCTCTGAATACATGTCTGGGTGTGTGACAGCTGGGCTCATGTGCATTCCCTCCAGACAACCATACACAAAGGGAGAATAGGTGTGACTGAGTGGCCATCTGCATCTGGATGGCTCATCCTGGGCAGTATGGGAAGGGAGCTGACACACCTGAATGGTTTTGGTCTTCTGCCTCACAAAGTGCTGCATAACCCCCTGTAGTGTACCTGGAGCCAGGGAAATAAGTGCTGGAACTTTGCACTTAAAAGGCACATATTTTAAGTCTCCCCCACTTCAAAGGCACAACTGGGTATAGGTACTGGGCTCCCGACATCACCACATGAGTACACTTCTGGACCTGAGGTCATTCTGTCAGGAAGAAGGACTGCTGTGCTGTAAAAGGGACTGTCACTCTGCTGGAACTCTGGTAGATTTTGCTGGACTCCTACTGTGGTTGTGCCTGCCCTGCTTCCGACCTTACCTGGGAGAGAGAAGGACTGGACCTGAGTCTCTACATCCCCAGATCCAAAGAGACTTCAAAAGCTTGCTGGCTTCTCTCCTGTTCTGAGATCTCAGGGACATCAAAGACTTCACTCCACTCTGCTACAGCTTCTGTACTCTGCCAATTGTGAGCCCTAGCCCCTGCCAAGTGGTGCCAATCCAGGACTGGGTCCTAGGAAGAGGCTTCTGCAGCTGTCTCCTACAGAAATCCATGCATTACCATCACTGCGCAGTTCAGAACTGCTGCATCTCTCTTTGATGCCGACACATCGTCGCTGCCACTGAGAATGAGGACGTTGCATTGCGGATTACACCACTCAGGATCAATTTATCAACATGAGCCCTAGCACATCAACTTGGCAACAATGACAGCGCGGCTTAATGACAACGCATCCCTGACTGTGTGAATCAAAACAGCTGCATCACCTCTGCATCGTCTCCTCGTTTGATACTGTTTCAGCGGGGCAAGTTTGATCCCTGTAACCGGCCCTCTCTCCATCAATGTCGTCCTGAACTAGTGCTTTAATGACCATATTTAAGAAAAAGTGGTGCATCAGAGCTGATGCACCACTTTTTCTGTGTCCCCCTACGGCACCTAACAACACCATGGTTGCACTGTAATAATAATACGCGGACTATGTTGGTTGTTAGCACAATAGCATCAAAATTTGTATGCAATTGTGGCGTTTTACTACACTAAGGTCAAGCCCATAGGTTTCTATGGGAGCGTCATTTTAACACCTGCTCTAAGCAGACATTGAAAATGACACCAAAATGGCACAGTGAAATCTGTTAAATTTCACTGCACCATTTTTGCGGGCCTCCTAGTGCCAGAAAGCCCCTCCCCCTGCATACATTATGCCTGGCGCATGCATTGCGTCGCTTTATGAATATGGTGCGTAGAAAAAGCCACTTTAGCGCTGCCTTACCATCAGAAAAATGATGCTATAGTGGCACTAAGGTGGCACAAGGGGCTCTTAAATAAGCCCCTAAGTTTCTAAGCACTACATTTGCAGACATTTTTTAAAAATTCATTTCTCGACTTCTACTTATTGGATTTTTGTCATTTTTGTCTTGTGTTGTTCATAAAATTCAGATCTATTTTTCTAACTTCATGTCTATTATTTTTGTGTGGTGATTTCAAGGTTTTATTTTTCTAAGTTTTGCACACACACTTTACGCATTCCCTCCTAAGTTAAGTCTGCCTGCTCTATGCCAAGCTACCAGAGGGTGCATACAAGTTACTTTGAGACTTACCCTGACTAAAATTGTGATTCCTGCTTGAGCAGGGTGCATACCTTTGCCAACCATAAACATAATTTCTAACAACCCTTATGTTCCTACCTGGGAAAGACCCCAACAAATGCTCCTGGTATTGCCTTAGCTCCCTATTTAATGTACACACCAACCTCTTCACAGGCATGCTTGCTGCCTGTGTTTATCCAGACCAGGCAGGTTTTATACCAGAGCGGGAATGTGGAGATAACACTAAAGGCTAGGCTATCTCATAGACAATGCATTTCGTTCTGTATACCAAGCTCCTCATACCTATTGATGTTGAAAAGTTGTGTGATAATGTTCATTGGCCTTTTCTTTGGCAACTCTTTGGTGCAGTGAGTCTTGTGGCACGTTTTCAGAAATGGGTAGAGTGCAGCTATTGGGTTCCTGTGGTTAGGATGAGAGTCAATAGCTTAACTTTTCTGGCTTTTGTGATATCTAAGGGTACCCGTAGGTGTGCCTTTGTCTACCCTCCTGTTTGCCCTGTTTGGAGCCCTTTGTGGTATAAATCTGTAGAAATCAGCAGATCAGAGGCATTCCAATCAGTCACCAGGAACATAAGATAGCACTCTACCCTGGCAATGTCATGCTGGCACTCTTCCTTCCATACGCCTCTTTACCAGCCTTATCAGTGAACTCGAATAGGTCGCCATTATGTTGGGCTTTAGGGTTAATATCCAGAAATCATTTGCCCTTAATCTCACAGTACCCCAGCAGTACAAGCTCCACTTGGAGTGAAAACTCAGTTTCTCATGGTTGAAAGAATGGGTCCTCTATCTTGGCCTCAAAATTTGTCCTTCCCGGGGAAGATGGCCGAGTCCAACTACAACAACTTTTTAGCTGCAGCCCATCTCAATTTACAAACATGAAAGAGGGAAGACCTTATGTGGTGGGGCAGGAGTGCCACAGTGAAATGTCCTTGCTGCTCAAAATACTCTATGTCATGCAAAGGCTTCCCCTACAACCACCTCTGCTCCTCCTCAGTAAACTGCAACACATGATAGAGGTATATATCTGGGGGGCAAGAAGCCCCTCATGGCCCGAAAATGGGCATACCTACCAGTAGCAAATGGTAGTCTGGGCATCCCGCACCTCATCCATTACTATTTAGCAGCCCAGCTATAGTACATGGTGGAATGGACCTGACCACTCACGGAGAAACACTGGAACCTTATAGACCAGATTCTCACTGCTATACACATATGAAAGGTATCCTGGCTCCTCAAGCAACACTCCCTCCCCTGGATCGTACTTCTCCCCCATCCTAGGGGCCTCGGTTGAGGCATGGGACACAGTTATGGCATCTAAATGCCTCTCCTCAATTGATGGTCAATTCCAAATTTCCTCCAGTGCAATCGGGTCTCGCCTACCAGGCTTGGCAAACAGCACAATGCAAAAGAATAGGAAACTTCTTTGACCACAAAGGTCTGATGGACCTTTGGCAAATACAGATCACCTACAGACTTACTGCTAAGGAATTCTGGCACTACAGAGTTGTCAAGCACTGGGACACTCAACTCCACATCTGCAACGCGGCCAGTAGACCTGTCGTAAATTTTGTAAAATGGCTCATCACAGGGATGGGAGACAAAGCCTTGATCTCTGCCATCTATAAGGGCCAGATTTATACTTTTTGATGTAAAACTGTGCTAATGCCGTTTTGCATCAAAGATTTTAGCACTTTTCTTAACGCCACCCGAGCATCAAATTTATACTTTGATGCTGGGTGGCACTAAGAATAGGTTAAAGTCATTGCTTTCTGACTCTAACCATTGCGCCTTGTCATAAGACAAAATGACGTTAACGCGGGAAAATGATTCTAATCCGGTTTGCAACATGGAAAAACATTGCAAAACGGATATGTGCCATTTTTCACCACAATAGCGTCAAAAAGAGATGCAAACAGATCAAACAGTGTTAAGGAGACGCACAATGAATCCCAGAAGCCAGGAGAGAGCCCAGGGAGACCCCAGACAACCAGAAACCAGCCAGGAGGACACAGACAAGACCCAGGGGGGAGACAAAAAGAAGAGGAAGTGTCACTTCAGTGCAGAGGAGCAAGAAATTCTGGTGAGTGAGGTGACGGAGCACCAGCATTAACTCTTCATCACCTCTAAATTCCAAATTGGGAGGAGAGAGGCAATTTGGCAACAGATTGTGGACAAGATTAACAATGTGGCAGAGGTCAGGAGAACTGTCACAAAGTGCAAGAAATGCTGGCATGACTGCAAGCGCGGGCAAAGGAGAAAATGGCAAGGAACAGGAAGGTAGCACTGCAGACCGGAGGTGGGAGTCCAGCATCGCAAGAGGACCTGGATGAGATGGAGGAGATGGTTGTAGCCGTCATCCTGGAGGAAATCGTCATTGGTGTCACAGGACAGGACAGCACAGACTACCTGTAAAAAACACATATACAGGGTAAGTTGCATGGGAGACGAAAAATGCCTAAAGAAGGTGGAGTCACATACCTACTACACAATGCATGTCATCCCTGCAAATCAGACAGTGGAAAGGGCAAAGGGGCATGGCACAAGACTCCATGCACTGCCCATGCCAGGTGCACGGGCAGTGGAGGGGCATCAAAGGGCACAGAACAACACAACACCAACAACCTTTGCATGGGGGTACACCTCCATGCCAAAGCTGCTGGAAATGCTGAAGCAAACCAGAAGGGTACGGTAGAACGTAAAACTGGTCTGCTGTCACAAGACAGCTAGTATTGTCAGAATGTAAACTAGAGGACAATGCCCAGTCTCAGGCCATTGGCTCAAGCGACATTAACCATTGACAACAGTTGCCACTACTACCGGAGCTGTGTGTGCTGGTCAATTAGGAAATGGCAGTTAGGTGTCCATGGCACAAACACCCTCAAAATGAGGGTTCAGTATGACTACGTGCTCAATTCCCAGCAATCCCTATCCAAGTGCAACTCCTGTCAACTGGTCATGTACATAGATTCAATAGCCATCAGGCATTGTCACATACATAATGATGTACATAGCAGTAATCTCATACCCATGCTGGCCATCCCTGGGTTTACCCTTGTGCCTGTGTCACAATAGCTGCAATGCCACCATGCAACATCTCAGGTATCATAGTGCTAAGACAACTGCGTTGAGGGGGAAGACATATGTGTGTGGGAAGGCAAACACACCCGCACAGCCACAAGAGGAAATGGACTCTGCCAGGTCCATCAGTGCAATGCAATGTAGCATACATATGCAAACATCAACATGAGAAACTACCAATGGTAACACCTGTTTTGTGTCATAGAAATGCCATGCATGGTGTGGTGCTAGGTCTCAGCACCATATAGGTGTATGTGAAAAATGATAGACTGGGCCATATTGTTATGTGTAGTGATGTGTCATCAGCACACGAACAATCATTGCAGGGCCTCACCATGCAAATGGAAGCAGAGGAGGAGTTGATGAGGACAAGAAGGTGGCAAGCCACAATTTGGAAAGAACCCACACCTAGAAGATGTGACGCAGACAATTCCCCAAACTGCCCACACTACATGTGACATGCAGGTGGGGCATAGAGCTGAGAGACTGCAAACATAAATGACAGGAACAATGCATAGGAACCCAGATAACAATGTACCACCAATAGGAAGTTAGTGATGTCACATTACAACTGGCACAACACAGACACACTAATTATACAGTATCTCATTGCAGAGGACGATGGCTCTCTTGTGGATCTGTCTGTCCTGGACTACCTGATGACCTGGATGAACAGCTGACAACCATCAGCCAGGAAATCCTCCAAGATTTCCTGGGAACCCTCCAGACTCCACCTCCAGTCTCAAGGAGGAGCACACATGTAGCAGCCATCCCAGAGGACCCACCTACCACCCCAATAGTACAACCTGCCAGCTCAAACACAGCTGAGGTCTCTGATGACACAGGGACCACCTTTGAGAGAACAGTAGTGGGAGTACAGCGGGAGCTGCCCAAGGAGGTGCAGGTGGGGATGCAAACTATGGCAGCCAGCCTTGAGGGGATACACATGTACATGATGACGTCTGCAGAACAGTCGGCAGCCATACAAGTCACCCAAGGCCTACTGCAAGGAGTCCAACAGTGGGTGAGGGACCTCACCACTGCTGTAAGGGAGTTGCCACAACACTTTACCCCTCAATCTTGGAGCTGCATGCATGACAACAAGCTGGACACCATGCACCGGGAACTGGCCTCCCTCAGGGCAGACATGGATGCTTATCACAGGGATGTTGCTGCCATACTCAATAATCAGCAGCTCCTACATATATGTTCTTCCTCTACACCTGTGCTAGCACCAACTTGAAATGGCTGGTAACTGCAATTGTTTAGTGTCATTATTTGCAGTCGCCAAACACTCACTCAGCGGACTGCGACTCGCTAATAGGAAAGGAACGCCCCTTCCTAAATGCCACTAGCAAACCCTGTTTTGTGATTGGGAAATGTAATAGCAGAATGGCAAAATTGGGGGGGTGTACTGGAATAAACATTTTTTCCTGACGTAAACACACAAAATCTGAAGACTAGGCCGTTTTTGAAACTTAAATATAGCTTGTTACGAGAAAACGAGAGTGACACACACATGCAACACGCAACACCCCCACCCCAACACCATATACACAAGCAGATACAGTAACATGACATATATACCCCGTACTCCTCAGGAATAATGCAAGGACACAGGAATAGATGTAAGTGAGTGTAATAATATAAATAAAGTAGAAATACAAAAAATACAATCGAAAAGTATATACATATGTACAAACAAGGGACACTGCCCACTCCTCAAAGTGAGTGAGCCACAGAGCCACATTACAAAATCCAAGGCCCCACTTGACTCCTGCAACAACAAGGAGAGAACGCTACAGGGGCATCAGATCTTAAATAGGCAGGCACCTCAGGGGGACAGGGAACGGGGGCATCTCAGCCGGCAGATGGAACTACACCACTGGTCCTGGTGGGGGCAACATACCCTGTGCTTGGACCTGGGGAGTGCAAGGCCACAATCTCTCAAGTGGGCCACTTGCCCACATGCTCTGGAGGGGGCAACATGTCCTGTGCTTGGATCTGGGGAGTGCAAGGCCACAGTCTCTCAAGTGGGTGTCTTCCCGACTGGTCCTGGAGGGGGCAGCATGCCCTGTGCTTGGTCCTGGGGAGTGCAAGGCCACAGTCTCTCAAGTGGGTGACTTGCCCACATGCTCTTGAGGGAACATCATGCCCTGTACTCAGTCCTGGGGAGCTCAAGGACACAGTCTCTCAAGTGGGTGACTTCCCCACTGGTCGTGGAAGGGGCAACATGCCCTGTGCTTGGTCCTGGGGAGGGCAAGCCCACAGTCTCTCAAGTGGGTGAATTCCCACCTGGTCCTGGAGGAGGCAACATGCCCTGTTCTTGGTTCTGGGGAGTGCAAGGCCACAGTCTCTCAAGTGAGTGTCTTTACCACTGGCCCTGGAGGGGGCAACATGCCCTGTGCTTGGTCCTGGGGAGTGCAAGGCCACAGTCCCTCAAGTGAGTGACTTGCCACATGCTCTGGAGGGGGCAACATGCCCTATGCTCAGTCCTGGGGAGTTCAAGGCCACAGTCTCTCCAGTGGGTGACTTCCCCACTGGCTCTGGAAGGGGCAGCGTGCCCTTTGCTTGGTCCTAGGAAGTGCAATGCCACAGTCTTTCAAGTGTGTCACCTCCGTATGGTCCTGGAGGGGGCAACATGCCCTGTGGTTGGTCCTGGGGAGTGCAAGGCCAAAGGCTCTCAAGTGGGTGACATGCCCACATGCTCTGGAGAGGGCAACATGCCCTGTGCTTGGTCCTAGGGAGGGCAAGGCCACAATCTCTCAAGTGGGTGACTTACCCACATGTTCTGGAGGGGGCAACATGCCCTGTGCTCGGGTCCTGGGGAGTTCAAGGCCACAGTCTCTCAAGTGCCTGACTTCCCCACTGGCTCTGGAAGGGGCAACATGCCCTGTGCTTGGTCCTGGGGAGTGCAAGGCCACAGCCTCTCAAGTGAGTGACTTCCCCACTAGCCCTAGAGGGGGCATCATGCCCTGTGCATGGTCCTGGGGAGTGCAAAGCTATAGTCTCTCAAGTGGGTGACCTGCCCACATGCTCTGGAGGGGGCAACATGCCCTGTGCTTGATCCTGGGGAGTGCAAGGCCACAGTCTCTCAAGTGGGTGACTTACCTACATGCTCTGGAGAGGGCAACATGCCCTGTGCTTGGTCCTAGGGAGGGCAAGGCCACAATCTCTCAAGTGGGTGTCTTCCCCACTGGTCCTGGAGGGGGCAACATGCCCTGTGCTCGGTCCTGGGGAGTTCAAAGCCACAGTCTCTCAAGTGGGTGATTTCCCCACTGGCTCTGGAAGGGGCGACATGCCTTGTGCTTGGTCCTGGGGAGTGCAAGGCCAGAGTCTCTCAAGTGGGTGACTTCTCCACTGGTCCTGGAGGGGGCAACATGCCCTGAGCTTGGTCCTGGGGAGTGCAAGGCCACAGTCTCTCAAACGGGTGATTTGCCAACATGCTCTGAAGGGGGCAACTTGCCCTTTGCTTGGCCTGGGGAGAGCAAGGACAAAGTCTCTCAAGTGGGTGACTTGCCCACATGCTCTGGAGGGGGCAACATGCCCTGCGCTCGGTCCTGGGGAGTTCAAGGCCACAGTCTCTCAAGTGGGTGACTTCCCCACTGGCTCTGGAAGGGGAAACATACGCTGGGCTTGGTCCTGGGGAGTGCAAGGCCACAGTCTCTCAAGTGGGTGACTTCCCCACTGGTCCTGGAGAGGGCAACATGCCCTGTGCTTGGTCCTGGGGAGTGCAAGGCCACAGTCTCTCAAGTGGGTGACTTGCCCACATGCTCTGAATGGTGCAACATGCCCTGTGCTTGGTCCTGGGGAGTGAAAGACCACAGTCTCTCAAGAGGGTGACTTGCCCACATGCTCTAGAGGGGGCAACATGCCCTGTGCTCGGTCCTGGGGAGTTCAAAGCCACAGTCTCTCAAGTGGGTGATTTCCCCACTGGCTCTGGAAGGGGCGACATGCCTTGTGCTTGGTCCTGGGGAGTGCAAGGCCACAGTCTCTCAAGTGGGTGACTTCTCCACTGGTCCTGGAGGGGGCAACATGCCCTGTGGTTGGTCCTGGGGAGTGCAAGGCCACAGTCTCTCAAGTGGGTGACTTGCCCACATGCTCTGAAGGGGGCAACTTGCCCTTTGCTTGGTCCTGGGGAGAGCAAGGACACAGTCTCTCAAGTGGGTGACTTGCCCACATGCTCTGAAAGGGCAACTTGCCCTTTGCTTGGTCCTGGGGAGAGCAAGGACACAGTCTCTCAAGTGGGTGACTTGCCCACATGTTCTGGAGGGGGCAACATGCCCTGCGCTCCGTCCTGGGGAGCTCAAGGCCACAGTCTCTCAAGTGGGTGACTTGCCCACATGCTCTGGAGGGGGCAGCATGCCCTGTGCTTGGTCTTGGGGAGTGCAAGGCCACAGTCTCTCAAGTGAGTGTCTTTACCACTGGTCCTGAAAGGAGCAACATGCTGTGTGCTTGCTCCTGGGGAGTGCAAGGCCACAGTCTCACAAGTGAGTCACTTCCCAACTGGTCTTAGAGGGGGCAACATGCCCTGTGCTTGGTCCTGGGGAGTGCAAGACCACAGTCTCTCAAGTGGGTGTCTTCCCCACTGGTCCTGGAGGGGGCAACATGCCCTGTGCTTTGTCCTGTGGAGTGCAAGGCCATAGTCTCTCAAGTGAGTGGCCATGCCCACATGCTCTGGAGGGGGCAACATGCCCTGTGCTCAGTCCTGGGGAGTTCAAAGCCACAGTCTCTCAAGTGGGTGAATTGCCCACATGCTCTGGAGGGGCAACATGCCCTGTGCTTGGTCCTGGGGAGTGCAAGGCCACAATCTCTCAAGTGGGTGTCTTCCCGACTGGTCCTGGAGGGGGCAACATGCCCTGTGCTTGGTCCTGGGGAGTGCAAGGCCACAGTCTCTCAAGTGGGTGACTTGCCCACATGCTCTGGAGGGGCAACATGCCCTGTGCTTGGTCCTGGGGAGTGCAAGGTCACAGTCTCTCAAGTGGGTGTCTTCCCCACTCGTCCTGGAGGGGGCAACATGCCCTGTGCTTGGTCCTGGGGAGTGCAAGGCCACATTCTCTCAAATGGGTGACTTTCCCACATGCTCTGGAGGGGGCAACATGCCCTGTGCTTGGTCCTGGGGAGCTCAAGGCCACAGTCTCTCAAGTGGGTGACTTGCCCACATGCTCTGGAGGGGGCAACATGCCCTGCGCTCGGTCCTGGGGAGTTCAAGGCCACAGTCTCTCAAGTGGGTAACTTCCCCACTGGCTCTGGAAGGGGCAACATACCCTGGGCTTGGTTCTGGGGAATGCAAGGCCACAGTCTCTCAAGTGGGTGACTTCCCCACTGGTCCTGGAGGGGGCAACATACCCTGTGCTTGGTCCTGGGGAGTGAAAGGCCACAGTCTCTCAAGTGAGAGACTTGCCCACATGCCCTGAAGGGTGCAACATGCCCTGTGCTTGGTCCTGGGGAGTGAAAGACCACCGTCTCTCAAGAGGGTGACTTGCCCACATGCTCTGGAGGGGGCAACATGCCCTGTGCTTGGTCCTGGGGAGCTCAAGGCCACAGTCTCTCAAGTGGGTGGCTTGCCCACATGCTCTGGAGGGGGCAACATGCCCTGTGCTTGATCTTGGGGAGTGCAAGGCCACAGTCTCTCAAGTGAGTGTCTTTACCACTGGTCCTGAAAGGGGCAACATGCTGTGTGCTTGCTCCTAGGGAGTGCAAGGCCACAGTCTCACAAGTGAGTCACTTCCCAACTGGTCTTAGAGGGGGCAACATGACATGTGCTTGGTCCTGGGGAGTGCAAGGCCACAGTCTCTCAAGTGGGTGAATGCCCACATGCTCTGGAGGGGCAACATGCCCTGTGCTTTGTCCTGTGGAGTGCAAGGTCATAGTCTCTCAAGTGAGTGACCATACCCACATGCTCTGGAGGGGGCAACATGCCCTGTGCTTGGTCCTGGGGAGTGCAAGGCCAAAATCTCTCAAGTGGGTGACTTGCCCACATGCTCTGGAGGGGGCAACATGCCCTGTGCTTGGTCCTGGGGAGTGCAAGGCCACAGTCTCTCAAGTGGGTGACTTCTCCACTGGTCCTGGAGGGGGCAACATGCCCTGAGCTTGGTACTGGGGAGTGCAAGGCCACAGTCTCTCAAACGGGTGATTTGCCAACAGGCTCTGAAGGGGGCAACTTGCCCTTTGCTTGGTCCTGGGGAGAGCAAGGACACAGTCTCTCAAGTGGGTGACTTGCCCACATGCTCTGGAGGGGGCAACATGCCCTGCGCTCGGTCCTGGGGAGTTCAAGGCCACAGTCTCTCAAGTGGGTGACCTCCCCACTGGCTCTGGAAGGGGAAACATACGCTGGGCTTGGTCCTGGGGAGTGCAAGGCCACAGTCTCTCAAGTGGGTGACTTCCCCACTGGTCCTGGAGAGGGCAACATGCCCTGTGCTTGGTACTGGGGAGTGCAAGGCCACAGTCTCTCAAGTGGGTGACTTGCCCACATGCTCTGAAGGGTGCAACATGCCCTGTGCTTGGTCCTGGGGAGTGAAAGACCACAGTCTCTCAAGAGGGTGACTTGCCCACATGCTCTGGAGGGGGCAACATGCCCAGTGCTCGGTCCTGGGGAGTTCAAAGCCACAGTCTCTCAAGTGGGTGATTTCCCCACTGGCTCTGGAAGGGGCGACATGCCTTGTGCTTGGTCCTGGGGAGTGCAAGGCCACAGTCTCTCAAGTGGGTGACTTCTCCACTGGTCCTGGAGGGGGCAACATGCCCTGTGGTTGGTCCTGGGGAGTGCAAGGCCACAGTCTCTCAAATGGGTGACATGCCCACATGCTCTGAAGGGGGCAACTTGCCCTTTGCTTGGTCCTGGGGAGAGCAAGGACACAGTCTCTCAAGTGGGTGACTTGCCCACATGCTCTGAAAGGGCAACTTGCCCTTTGCTTGGTCCTGGGGAGAGCAAGGACACAGTCTCTCAAGTGGGTGACTTGCCCACATGTTCTGGAGGGGGCAACATGCCCTGCGCTCGGTCCTGGGGTGTTCAAGGCCACAGTCTCTCAAGTGGGTGACTTCCCCACTGGCTCTGGAAGGGGCAACATACCCTGGGCTTGGTCCTGGGGAGTGCAAGGCCACAGTCTCTCAAGTGGGTGACTTCCCCACTGGTCCTGGAGGGGGCAACATGCACTGTGCTTGGTCCTGGGGAGTGCAAGGCCACAGTCTCTCAAGTGGGTGACTTGCCCACATGCTCTGAAGGGTGCAACATGCCCTGTTCTTGGTCCTGGGGAGTGCAAGGCCACAGTCTCTCAAGTGGGTGACTTGCCCACATGCTCTGAAGGGTGCAACATGCCCTGTGCTTGGTCCTGGGGAGTGAAAGACCACAGTCTCTCAAGAGGGTGACTTGCCCACATGCTCTGGAGGGGGCAACATGCCCTGTGCTTGGTCCTGGGGAGCTCAAGGCCACAGTCTCTCAAGTGGGTGACTTACCCACATGCTCTGGAGGGGGCAGCATGCCCTGTGCTTGGTCTTGGGGAGTGCAAGGCCACAGTCTCTCAAGTGAGTGTCTTTACCACTGGTCCTGAAAGGAGCAACATGCTGTGTGCTTGCTCCTGGGGAGTGCAAGGCCACAGTCTCACAAGTGAGTCACTTCCCAACTGGTCTTAGAGGGGGCAACATGCCCTGTGCTTGGTCCTGGGGAGTGGAAGGCCACAGTCTCTCAAGTGGGTGAATGCCCACATGCTCTGGAGGGGCAACATGCCCTGTGCTTGGTCCTGGGGAGTGCAAGACCACAGTCTCTCAAGTGGGTGTCTTCCCCACTGGTCCTGGAGGGGGCAACATGCCCTGTGCTTTGTCCTGTGGAGTGCAAGGCCATAGTCTCTCAAGTGAGTGGCCATGCCCACATGCTATGGAGGGGGCAACATGCCCTGTGCTCAGTCCTGGGGAGTTCAAAGCCACAGTCTCTCAAGTGGGTGAATTGCCCACATGCTCTGGAGGGGCAACATGCCATGTGCTTGGTCCTGGGGAGTGCAAGGCCACAATCTCTCAAGTGGGTGTCTTCCCGACTGGTCCTGGAGGGGGCAACATGCCCTGTGCTTGGTCCTGGGGAGTGCAAGGCCACAGTCTCTCAAGTGGGTGACTTGCCCACATGCTCTGGAGGGGCAACATGCCCTGTGCTTGGTCCTGGGGAGTGCAAGGCCACAGTCTCTCAAGTGGGTGACTTCTCCACTGGTCCTGGAGGGGGCAACATGCCCTGTGGTTGGTCCTGGGGAGTGCAAGGCCACAGTCTCTCAAATGGGTGACATGCCCATATGCTCTGGAGGGGGCAACTTGCCCTTTGCTTGGTCCTGGGGAGAGCAAGGACACAGTCTCTTAAGTGGGTGACTTGCCCACATGCTCTGAAAGGGCAACTTGCCCTTTGCTTGGTCCTGGGGAGACCAAGGACACAGTCTCTCAAGTGGGTGACTTGCCCACATGTTCTGGAGGGGGCAACATGCCCTGCGCTCGGTCCTGGGGTGTTCAAGGCCACAGTCTCTCAAGTGGGTGACTTCCCCACTGGCTCTGGAAGGGGCAACATACCCTGGGCTTGGTCCTGGGGAGTGCAAGGCCACAGTCTCTCAAGTGGGTGACTTCCCCACTGGTCCTGGAGGGGGCAACATGCACTGTGCTTGGTCCTGGGGAGTGCAAGGCCACAGTCTCTCAAGTGGGTGACTTGCCCACATACTCTGAAGGGTGCAACATGCCCTGTGCTTGGTCCTGGGGATTGAAAGACCACAGTCTCTCAAGAGGGTGACTTGCCCACATGCTCTGGAGGGGGCAACATGCCCTGTGCTTGGTCCTGGGGAGCTCAAGGCCACAGTCTCTCAAGTGGGTGACTTACCCACATGCTCTGGAGGGGGCAGCATGCCCTGTGCTTGGTCTTGGGGAGTGCAAGGCCACAGTCTCTCAAGTGAGTGTCTTTACCACTGGTCCTGAAAGGAGCAACATGCTGTGTACTTGCTCCTGGGGAGTGCAAGGCCACAGTCTCACAAGTGAGTCACTTCCCAACTGGTCTTAGAGGGGGCAACATGCCCTGTGCTTGGTCCTGGGGAGTGGAAGGCCACAGTCTCTCAAGTGGGTGAATGCCCACATGCTCTGGAGGGGCAACATGCCCTGTGATTTTTCCTGGGGAGTGCAAGACCACAGTCTCTCAAGTGGGTGTCTTCCCCACTGGTCCTGGAGGGGGCAACATGCCCTGTGCTTTGTCCTGTGGAGTGCAAGGCCATAGTCTCTCAAGTGAGTGGCCATGCCCACATGCTATGGAGGGGGCAACATGCCCTGTGCTCAGTCCTGGGGAGTTCAAAGCCACAGTCTCTCAAGTGGGTGAATTGCCCACATGCTCTGGAGGGGCAACATGCCCTGTGCTTGGTCCTGGGGAGTGCAAGGCCACAATCTCTCAAGTGGGTGTCTTCCCGACTGGTCCTGGAGGGGGCAACATGCCCTGTGCTTGGTCCTGGGGAGTGCAAGGCCACAGTCTCTCAAGTGGGTGACTTGCCCACATGCTCTGGAGGGGCAACATGCCCTGTGCTTGGTCCTGGGGAGTGCAAGGCCACAGTCTCTCAAGTGGGTGTCTTCCCCACTCGTCCTGGAGGGGGCAACATGCCCTGTGCTTGGTCCTGGGGAGTGCAAGGCCACATTCTCTCAAATGGGTGACTTTCCCATATGCTCTGGAGGGGGCAACATGCCCTGTGCTTGGTCCTGGGGAGTGCAAGGCCACAGTTTCTCAAGTGGGTGACTTCTCCACTGGTCCTGGAGGGGGCAACATGCCCTGAGTTTCGTACTGGGGAGTGCAAGGCCACAGTCTCTCAAACGGGTGATTTGCCAACATGCTCTGAAGGGGGCAACTTGCCCTTTGCTTGGTCCTGGGGAGAGCAAGGACACAGTCTCTCAAGTGGGTGACTTGCCCACATGCTCTGGAGGGGGCAACATGCCCTGCGCTCGGTCCTGGGGAGTTCAAGGCCACAGTCTCTCAAGTGGGTGACTTCCCCACTGGCTCTGGAAGGGGAAACATACGCTGGGCTTGGTCCTGGGGAGTGCAAGGCCACAGTCTCTCAAGTGGGTGACTTCCCCACTGGTCCTGGAGAGGGCAACATGCCCTGTGCTTGGTACTGGGGAGTGCAAGGCCACAGTCTCTCAAGTGGGTGACTTGCCCACATGCTCTGAAGGGTGCAACATGCCCTGTGCTTGGTCCTGGGGAGTGAAAGACCACAGTCTCTCAAGAGGGTGACTTGCCCACATGCTCTGGAGGGGGCAACATGCCCAGTGCTCGGTCCTGGAGAGTTCAAAGCCACGGTCTCTCAAGTGGGTGATTTCCCCACTGGCTCTGGAAGGGGCGACATGCCTTGTGCTTGGTCCTGGGGAGTGCAAGGCCACAGTCTCTCAAGTGGGTGACTTCTCCACTGGTCCTGGAGGGGGCAACATGCCCTGTGGTTGGTCCTGGGGAGTGCAAGGCCACAGTCTCTCAAATGGGTGACATGCCGACATGCTCTGAAGGGGGCAACTTGCCCTTTGCTTGGTCCTGGGGAGAGCAAGGACACAGTCTCTCAAGTGGGTGACTTGCCCACATGCTCTGAAAGGGCAACTTGCCCTTTGCTTGGTCCTGGGGAGAGCAAGGACACAGTCTCTCAAGTGGGTGACTTGCCCACATGTTCTGGAGGGGGCAACATGCCCTGCGCTCGGTCCTGGGGTGTTCAAGGCCACAGTCTCTCAAGTGGGTGACTTCCCCACTGGCTCTGGAAGGGGCAACATACCCTGGGCTTGGTCCTGGGGAGTGCAAGGCCACAGTCTCTCAAGTGGGTGACTTGCCCACATGCTCTGAAGGGTGCAACATGCCCTGTGCTTTGTCCTGGGGAGTGCAAGGCCACAGTCTCTCAAGTGGGTGACTTGCCCACATGCTCTGAAGGGTGCAACATGCCCTGTGCTTGGTCCTGGGGAGTGAAAGACCACAGTCTCTCAAGAGGGTGACTTGCCCACATGCTCTGGAGGGGGCAACATGCCCTGTGCTTGGTCCTGGGGAGCTCAAGGCCACAGTCTCTCAAGTGGGTGACTTACCCACATGCTCTGGAGGGGGCAGCATTCCCTGTGCTTGGTCTTGGGGAGTGCAAGGCCACAGTCTCTCAAGTGAGTGCCTTTACCACTGGTCCTGAAAGGAGCAACATGCTGTGTGCTTGCTCCTGGGGAGTGCAAGGCCACAGTCTCACAAGTGAGTCACTTCCCAACTGGTCTTAGAGGGGGCAACATGCCCTGTGCTTGGTCCTGGGGAGTGGAAGGCCACAGTCTCTCAAGTGGGTGAATGCCCACATGCTCTGGAGGGGCAACATGCCCTGTGCTTGGTCCTGGGGAGTGCAAGACCACAGTCTCTCAAGTGGGTGTCTTCCCCACTGGTCCTGGAGGGGGCAACATGCCCTGTGCTTTGTCCTGTGGAGTGCAAGGCCATAGTCTCTCAAGTGAGTGGCCATGCCCACATGCTATGGAGGGGGCAACATGCCCTGTGCTCAGTCCTGGGGAGTTCAAAGCCACAGTCTCTCAAGTGGGTGAATTGCCCACATGCTCTGGAGGGGCAACATGCCCTGTGCTTGGTCCTGGGGAGTGCAAGGCCACAATCTCTCAAGTGGGTGTCTTCCCGACTGGTCCTGGAGGGGGCAACATGCCCTGTGCTTGGTCCTGGGGAGTGCAAGGCCACAGTCTCTCAAGTGGGTGACTTGCCCACATGCTCTGGAGGGGCAACATGCCCTGTGCTTGGTCCTGGGGAGTGCAAGGCCACAGTCTCTCAAGTGGGTGTCTTCCCCACTCGTCCTGGAGGGGGCAACATGCCCTGTGCTTGGTCCTGGGGAGTGCAAGGCCACATTCTCTCAAATGGGTGACTTTCCCATATGCTCTGGAGGGGGCAACATGCCCTGTGCTTGGTCCTGGGGAGCTCAAGGCCACAGTCTCTCAAGTGGGTGACTTGCCCACATGCTCTGGAGGGGGCAACATGCCCTGCGCTCGGTCCTGGGGAGTTCAAGGCCACAGTCTCTCAAGTGGGTGACTTCCCCACTGGCTCTGGAAGGGGCAACATAACCTGGGCTTGGTTCTGGGGAATACAAGGCCACAGTCTCTCAAGTGGGTGACTTCCCCACTGGTCCTGGAGGGGGCAACATACCCTGTGCTTGGTCCTGGGGAGTGCAAGGCCAAAATCTCTCAAGTGGGTGACTTGCCCACATGCTCTGGAGGGGGCAACATGTCCTGTGCTTGGTCCTGGGGAGTGCAAGGCCACAGTCTCTCAAGTGGGTGTCTTCCCCACTGGTCCTGGAGGGGGCAACATGCCCTGTGATTGGTCCTGGAGAGTGCAAGGCCACAGTCTCTCAAGTGGGTGACTTGCCCACTTGCTCTGAATGGTGCAACTTGCCCATGTGCTTGGTCCTGGGGAGTGAAAGAACACAGTCTCTCAAGAGGGTGACTTGCCCACATGCTCTGGAGGGGGCAACATGCCCTGTGCTTAGTCTTGGGGAGCTCAAGGCCACAGTCTCTCAAGTGGGTGACTTGCCCAAATACTCTGGAGGGGGCAACATGCCCTGTGCTTGGTCATGGGGAGTGCAAGGCCATAGTCTCTCAAGTGGGTGACTTGCCCACATGCTCTGAAGGGTGCAACATGCCCTGTGCTTGGTCCTGGGGAGTGCAAGGCCACAGTCTCTCAAGTGGGTGTCTTCCTCACTGGTCCTGGAGGGGACAACATGCCCTGTGCTTGGTCCTGGGGAGTGGAAGGCCACGGTCTCTCAAGTGGGTGACTTACCCACATGCTCTGGACGGGGCAACATGCCCTGTGCTTTGTCCTGTGGAGTACAAGGCCATAGTCTCTCAAGTGAGTGACCATGCCCACGTGCTCTGGAGGGGGCAACATGCCCTGTGCTTGGTCCTGGGGAGTGCAAGGCCAAAATCTCTCAAGTGGGTGACTTGCCCACATGCTCTGGAGGGGGCAACATGCCCTGTGCTTGGTCCTGGGGAGTGGAAGGCCACAGTCTCTCAAGTGGGTGTCTTCCCCACTGGTCCTGGAGGGGGCAACATGCCCTGTGCTTGGTCCTGGGGAGTGCAAGGCCACAGTCTCTCAAGTGGGTGACTTGCCCACTTGCTCTGAATGGTGCAACATGCCCTGTGCTTGGTCCTGGGGAGTGAAAGAACACAGTCTCTCAAGAGGGTGACTTGCCCACTTGCTCTGAATGGTGCAACATGCCCTGTGCTTGGTCCTGGGGAGTGCAAGGCCACAGTCTCTCAAGTGAGTGTCTTTACCACTGGTCCTGAAAGGGGCAACATGCTGTGTGCTTGCTCCTGGGGAGTGCAAGGCCACAGTCTCACAAGTGAGTCACTTCCCAACTGGTCTTAGAGGGAGCAACATGCCCTGTGCTTGGTCCTGGGGAGTGCAAGGCCACATTCTCTCAAGTGGGTGAATGCCCACATGCTCTGGAGGGGCAACATGCCCTGTGCTTGGTCCAGGGGAGTGCAAGGCCACAGTCTCTCAAGTGGGTGTCTTCCCCACTGGTCCTGGAGGGGGCAACATGCCCTGTGCTTGATCCTGGGGAGTGGAAGGCCACGGTCTCTCAAGTGAGTGACTTACCCACATGCTCTGGAGGGGGCAACATGCCCTGTGATTTGTCCTGTGCAGTACAATTCCATAGTCTCTCAAGTGAGTGACCATGCCCACATGCTCTGGAGGGGACAACATTCCCTGTGCTTGGTCCTGGGGAGTGCAAGGCCACAGTCTCTCAAGTGGGTGTCTTCCCCACTGGTCCTGGAGGGGGCAACATGCCCTGTGCTTGGTCCTGGGGAGTGCAAGGCCACAGTCTCTCAAGTGGGTGACTTACCCACTTGCTCTGAATGGTGCAACATGCCCTGTGCTTGGTCCTGGGGAGTGAAAGAACACAGTCTCTCAAGAGGGTGACTTACCCACATGCTCTGGAGGGGGCAACATGCCCTGTGCATAGTCCTGGGGAGCTCAAGGCCACAGTCTCTCAAGTGGGTCACTTGCCCACATGCTCTGGAGGGGGCAACATGCCCTGTCCTTGGTCATGGGGAGTGCAAGGCCACAGTCTCTCAAGTGGGTGACTTGCCCACATGCTCTGAAGGGTGCAACATGCCCTGTGCTTGGTCCTGGGGAGTGAAAGACCACAGTCTCTCAAGAGGATGACTTACCCACATGCTCTGGAGGGGGCAACATGCCCTGTGCTTGGTCCTGGGGAGCTCAAAGCCACAGTCTCTCAAGTGGGTGACTTGCCCACATGCTCTGGAGGGGGCAACATGTCCTGTGCTTGGTCCTGGGGAGTGCAAGGCCACAGTCTCTCAAGTGAGTTTCTTTACCACTGGTCCTGAAAGTGGCAACATGCCGTGTGCTTGCTCCTGGGGAGTGCAAGGCCACAGTCTCACAAGTGAGTCACTTCCCAACTGGTCTTAGAGGGAGCAACATGCCCTGTGCTTGGTCCTGGGGAGTGCAAGGCCACAGTCTCTCAAGTGGGTGAATGCCCACATGCTCTGGAGGGGCAACATGCCCTGTGCTTGGTCCTGGGGAGTGCAAGGCCACAGTCTCTCAAGTGGGTGTCTTCTCCACTGGTCCTGGAGGGGGCAACATGCCCTGTGCTTGGTCCTGGGGAGTGGAAGGCCACGGACTCTCAAGTGGGTGACTTACCCATATGCTCTGGAGGGGGCAACATGCCCTGTGCTTGGTCGTGGGGAGTGCAAGGACAAAATCTCTCAAGTGGGTGACTTGCCCACATGCTCTGGAGGGGGCAACATGTCCTGTGCTTGGATCCTGGGGAGTTCAGGGCCACAGTCTCTCAAGTGGGTGACTTCCCCACTGGCTCTGGAAGGGGCAACATGCCCTGTGCTTGGTCCTGGGGAGTGCAAGGCCACAGTCTCTCAAGTGAGTGAATTTCCCACTGGTCCTAGAGGGGGCAACATGCCCTGTGCTTGGTTCTGGGGAGTGCAAAGCCACAGTCTCTTAAGTGGGTGACTTGCCCTCATGCTCTGGAGGGGGCAACATGCCCTGTGCTTGGCCCTGGGGAGTTCAAGGCCAGAGTCTCTCAAGTGGGTGACTTGTCCACATGCTCTGGAGGGGGAAACATGCCTTGTGCTTGGTCCTGGGGATTGCAAGGCCACAGTCTCTCAAGTGAGTGTCTTTACCACTGAGCCTGGAGGGGGCAACATGCCCTGTGCTTGGTCCTGGGGAGTGCAAGGCCAAAGTCTCTCAAGTGGGTGACTTGCCCACGTGCTCTGGAGGGGGCACATGCCCTGTGCTCGGGTCCTGGGGAGTTCAAGGCCACAATCTCTCAAGTGGGTGACTTCCCCACTGGCTCTGGAAGGGGCAACATGCCCTGTGCTTGGTCCTGTGGAGTGCAAGACCACAGTCTCTCAAGTGAGTGAATTCCCCACTGGTTCTAGAGGGGGCAACATGCCCTGTGCTTGGTCCTGGGGAGTTCAAGGCAACGGTCTCTCAAGTGGGTGACTTGCCCACATGCTCTGGAGGGGGCAACATGCCCTATGCTCAGTCCTGGGGAGTTCAAGGCCACAGTCTTTCCAGTGGGTGACTTCCCTACTGGCTCTGGAAGGGGCAGCGTGCCCTTTGCTTGGTCCTAGGAAGTGCAATGCCACAGTCTTTCAAGTGGGTGACCTCCCTATGGTCCTGGAGGGGCAACATGCCCTGTGGTTGGTCCTGGGGAGTGCAAGGCTACAGGCTCTCAAGTGGGTGACATGCCCACATGCTCTGAAGGGGGCAACATGCCCTGTGCTTGGTCCTGGGGAGTGCAAGGCCACAGTCTCTCAAGTGGGTGACTTACCCACATGTTCTGGAGGGGCCAACATGCCCTGTGCTCGGGTCCTGGGGAGTTCAAGGGCACAGTCTCTCAAGTGGGTGACTTCCCCACTGGCTCTGGAAGGGGCAACATGCCCTGTGCTTGGTCCTAGGGAGAGCAAGGCCACAATCTCTCAAGTGGGTGTCTTCCCCACTGGTCCTGGAGGGGGCAACATGCCCTGTGCTCGGTCCTGAGGAGTTCAAAGCCACAGTCTCTCAAATGGGTGACTTGCCCACATGCTCTGAAGGGGGCAACTTGCCCTTTGCTTGGTCCCAGGGAGAGCAAGGACACAGTCTCTCAAGTGGGTGACTTGCCCACATGCTCTGGAGGGGGCAACATGCCCTGCGCTCCGTCCTTGGGAGTTCAAGGCCACAGTCTCTCAAGTGGGTGACTTCCCCACTGGCTCTGGAAGGGGCAACATACCCAGGGCTTGGTCCTGGGGAGTGCAAGGCCACAGTCTCTCAAGTGAGTGACTTCCCCACTGGTCCTGGAGGGGGCAACATGCCCTGTGCTTGGTCCTGGGGAGTGCAAGGCCATAGTCTCTCAAGTGGGTGACTTGCCGACATGCTCTGAAGGGTGCAACATGCACTGTGCTTGGTCCTGGGGAGTGAAAGACCACAGTCTCTCAAGAGGGTGACTTACCCACATGCTCTGGAGGGGGCAACATGTCCTGTGCTTGGTTCTGGGGAGTGCAAGGCCAAAATCTCTCAAGTGGGTGACTTGCCCACATGCTCTGGAGGGGGCAACATGCCTTGTGCTTGGGTCCTGGGGAGTTCAAGGCCACAGTCTCTCAAGTGGGTGACTTCCCCACTGGCTCTGGAAGGGGCAACATGCCCTGTGCTTGGTCCTGGGGAGTGCAAGGCCACAGTCTCTCAAGTGAGTGAATTCCCCACTGGTCCTAGAGGGGGCAACATGCCCTGTGCTTGGTCCTGGGGAGTGCAAGGCCACAGTCTCTTAAGTGGGTGGCTTGTTCACATGCTCTGTAGGGGGCAACATGCGTTGTGGTTGGTCCTGGGGAGTTCAAGGCAACCGTCTCTCAAGTGGGTGACTTGCCCACATGCTCTGGAGGGGGCAACATGCCCTGTGCTGGGCCCTGGGGAGTGCAAGGCCACAGTCTCTCAAGTGGGTCACTTGACCACCAGCTCTGAAGGGGGCAACATGCCCTTTGCTTGGTCCTGGGTAGTGGAAGGCCACAGTCCCTTAAGTGGGTGACCTGCCCCCATGCTCTGGAGGGGGCAACATGCCCTGTGTTCGGGTCCTGGGGAGTTCAAGGCCACAGTCTTTCAAGTGGGTGACTTCCCCACTGACTCTGGAAGGGGCAACATGCCCTGTGCTTGGTCCTGGAGAGAGCAAGGCCACAGTCTCTGAAGTGGGTGACTTGCCCACATGCTCTGGAGGGGGCAGCATGCCCTGTGCTTGGTACTGGGGATTGCAAGGCCACAGTCTCTCAAGTGGGTGACTTCCAAACTGGCTCTGGAAGGGGCAACATGCCTTGTGCTTGGTCCTGGGGAGTGCAAGGGCACAGTGTCTCAAGTGAGTAACTTCCCCACTAGTCCTAGAGGGGGCAACATGCCCTGTGCTTGGGCTTGGGGAGTGCAAGGTCACCGTCTCTCTAGTGGGTGACTTGCCCTCATGCTCTGGAGGGGGCAACATGCCCTGTGCTTGGTCCTGGGGAGTTCAAGGCCAGAGTCTTTCAAGTGGGTGACTTGTCCACATGCTCTGGAGGGGGCAACATGCCTTGTGCTTGGTCCTGGGGAGTGCAGGGCCACAGTCTCTCAAGTGAGTGTCTTTACCACTGATCCTGGAGGGGGCAACATGCCCTGTGCTTGGTCCTAGGGAGTGTAAGGCCAAAGTCTCTCAAGTGGGTGACTTGCCCACGTGCTCTGGAGGGGGCAACATGCCCTGTGCTCGGGTCCTGGGGAGTTCAAGGCCACAATCTCACAAGTGGGTGACTTCCCCACTGGCTCTGGAAGGGGCAACATGCCCTGTGCTTGGTCCTGGGGAGTGCAAGGCCACAGTCTCTCAAGTGAGTGAATTCCCCACTGGTTCTAGAGGGGGCAACATGCCCTGTCCTTGGTCCTGGGGAGTGCAAGGCCACAGTCTCTTAAGTGGGTGACATGCCCACATGCTCTGTAGGGGGCAACATGCCCTTTGCTTGGTCCTTGGTAGCTCAAGGCAACGGTCTCTCAAGTGGGTGACTTGCCCACATGCTCTGGAGGGGGCAACATGGCCTATGCTCGGTCCTGGGGAGTTCAAGGCCACAGTCTCTCCAGTGGGTGACTTCCCCACTGGCTCTGGAAGGGGCAGCATGCCCTTTGCTTGGTCCTAGGAAGTGCAATGCCACAGTCTTTCAAGTGGGTGACCTCCCTATGGTCCTGGAGGGGGCAACATGCCCTGTGCTCGGGTCCTGGGTTGTTCAAGGCCACAATCTCTCAAGTGGGTGACTTCCCCACTGGCTCTGGAAGGGGCAACATGCCCTGTGCTTGGTCCTGGGGAGTGCAAGGCCACAGTCTCTCAAGTGAGTGAATTCCCCACTGGTTCTAGAGGGGGCAACATGTCCTGTGCTCGGGTCCTGGGGAGTTCAAGGCCACAGTCTCTCAAGTGGGTGACTTCCCCACTGGCTCTGGAAGGGGCAACATGCCCTGTGCTTGGTCCTGGCGAGTGCAAGGCCACAGCCTCTCAAGTGAGTGACTTCCCCACTAGCCCTAGAGGGGGCAACATGCCCTGTGCTTGGTCCTGTGGAGTGCAAAGCTATAGTCTCTCAAGTGGGTAACCTGCCCACATGCTCTGGAGGGGGCAACATTCCCTGTGCTTGGTCCGGGGGAGTGGAAGGCCACAGTCTCTCAAGTGGGTGTCTTCCCCACTGGTCCTGGAGGGGGCAACATGCCCTGTGCTCAGTCCTGGGGAGTTCAAAGCCACAGTCTCTCAAGTGGGTGATTTCCCCACCGGCTCTGGAAGGGGCGACATGCCTTGTGCTTGGTCCTGGGGAGTGCAAGGCCACAGTCTCTCAAGTGGGTGACTTCTCCACTGGTCCTGGAGGGGGCAACATGCCTTGTGCTTGGTCCTGGGGAGTGCAAGGCCACAGTCTCTCAAATGGGTGACTTGCCCACATGCTCTGAAGGGGGCAACTTGCCCTTTGCTTGGTCCTGGGGAGAACAAGGACACAGTCTCTCAAGTGGGTGACTTGCCCATATGCTCTGGAGGGGGCAACATGGCCTGCGCTCGGTCCTTGGGAGTTCAAGGCCATAGTCTCTCAAGTGGGTGACTTCCCCACTGCCTCTGGAAGGGGCAACATACCCTGGGCTTGGTCCTGGGGAGTGCAAGTCCACAGTCTCTCAAGTGGGTGACTTCCCCACTGGTCCTGGAGGGGGCAACATGCCCTGGGCTTGGTCCTGGGGAGTGCAAGGCCACAGTCTCTCAAGTGGGTGACTTGCCCACATGCTCTGAAGGGTGCAACAAGCCCTGTGCTTGGTCCTGGGGAGTGAAATACCACAGTCTCTCAAGAGGGTGACTTGCCCACATGCTCTGGAGGGGCAACATGCCCTGTGCTTGGTCCTGGGGAGTGCAATGCCAAAATCTCTCAAGTGGGTGACTTGCCCACATGCTCTGGAGGGGCAACATGCCCTGTGCTTGGTCCTGGGGAGTGCAAGGTCACAGTCTTTCAAGTGGGTGTCTTCCCCACTCATCCTGGAGGGGGCAACATGCCCTGTGCTTGGTCCTGGGGAGTGCAAGGCCACATTCTCTCAAATGGGTGACTTTCCCACATGCTCTGGAGGGGGCAACATGCCCTGTGCTTGGTCCTGGGGAGCTCAAGGCCACAGGCTCTCAAGTGGGTGACTTGCCCACATGCTCTGCAGGGGGCAACATGCCCTGCGCTCGGTCCTGGGGAGTTCAAGGCCACAGTCTCTCAAGTGGGTGACTTCCCCACTGGCTCTGGAAGGGGCAACATACCCTGGGCTTGGTTCTGGGGAATGCAAGGCCACAGTCTCTCAAGTGGGTGACTTCCCCACTGGTCCTGGAGGGGGCAACATACCCTGTGCTTGGTCATGGGGAGTGAAAGGCCACAGTCTCTCAAGTGAGAGACTTGCCCACATGCCCTGAAGGGTGCAACATGCCCTGTGCTTGGTCCTGGGGAGTGAAAGACCACAGTCTCTCAAGAGGGTGACTTGCCCACATGCTCTGGAGGGGGCAACATGCCCTGTGCTTGGTCCTGGGGAGCTCAAGGCCACAGTCTCTCAAGTGGGTGGCTTGCCCACATGCTCTGGAGGGGGCAACATGCCCTGTGCTTGATCTTGGGGAGTGCAAGGCCACAGTCTCTCAAGTGAGTGTCTTTACCACTGGTCCTGAAAGGGGCAACATGCTGTGTGCTTGCTCCTGGGGAGTGCAAGGCCACAGTCTCACAAGTGAGTCACTTCCCAACTGGTCTTATAGGGGGCAACATGACCTGTGCTTGGTCCTGGGGAGTGCAAGGCCACAGTCTCTCAAGTGGGTGAATGCCCACATGCTCTGGAGGGGCAACATGCCCTTTGCTTTGTCCTGTGGAGTGCAAGGTCATAGTCTCTCAAGTGAGTGACCATACCCACATGCTCTGGAGGGGGCAACATGCCCTGTGCTTGGTCCTGGGGAGTGCAAGGCCAAAATCTCTCAAGTGGGTGACTTGCCCACATGCTCGGGAGGGGGCAACATGCCCTGTGCTTGGTCCTGGGGAGTGCAAGGCCACAGTCTCTCAAGTGGGTGACTTCTCCACTGGTCCTGGAGGGGGCAACATGCCCTGAGCTTGGTACTGGGGAGTGCAAGGCCACAGTCTCTCAAACGGGTGATTTTCCAACATGCTCTGAAGGGGGCAACTTGCCCTTTGCTTGGTCCTGGGGAGAGCAAGGACACAGTCTCTCAAGTGGGTGACTTGCCCACATGCTCTGGAGGGGGCAACATGCCCTGCGCTCGGTCCTGGGGAGTTCAAGGCCACAGTCTCTCAAGTGGGTGACTTCCCCACTGGCTCTGGAAGGGGAAACATATGCTGGGCTTGGTCCTGGGGAGTGCAAGGCCACAGTCTCTCAAGTGGGTGACTTCCACTCTGGTCCTGGAGAGGGCAACATGCCCTGTGCTTGGTACTGGGGAGTGCAAGGCCACAGTCTCTCAAGTGGGTGACTTGCCCACATGCTCTGAAGGGTGCAACATGCCCTGTGCTTGGTCCTGGGGAGTGAAAGACCACAGTCTCTCAAGAGGGTGACTTGCCCACATGCTCTGGAGGGGGCAACATGCCCTGTGCTTGGTCCTGGGGAGCTCAAGGCCACAGTCTCTCAAGTGGGTGGCTTGCCCACATGCTCTGGAGGGGGCAACATGCCCTGTGCTTGATCTTGGGGAGTGCAAGGCCACAGTCTCTCAAGTGAGTGTCTTTACCACTGGTCCTGAAAGGGGCAACATGCTGTGTGCTTGCTCCTGGGGAGTGCAAGGCCACAGTCTCACAAGTGAGTCACTTCCCAACTGGTCTTATAGGGGGCAACATGACCTGTGCTTGGTCCTGGGGAGTGCAAGGCCACAGTCTCTCAAGTGGGTGAATGCCCACATGCTCTGGAGGGGCAACATGCCCTTTGCTTTGTCCTGTGGAGTGCAAGGTCATAGTCTCTCAAGTGAGTGACCATACCCACATGCTCTGGAGGGGGCAACATGCCCTGTGCTTGGTCCTGGGGAGTGCAAGGCCAAAATCTCTCAAGTGGGTGACTTGCCCACATGCTCGGGAGGGGGCAACATGCCCTGTGCTTGGTCCTGGGGAGTGCAAGGCCACAGTCTCTCAAGTGGGTGACTTCTCCACTGGTCCTGGAGGGGGCAACATGCCCTGAGCTTGGTACTGGGGAGTGCAAGGCCACAGTCTCTCAAACGGGTGATTTTCCAACATGCTCTGAAGGGGGCAACTTGCCCTTTGCTTGGTCCTGGGGAGAGCAAGGACACAGTCTCTCAAGTGGGTGACTTGCCCACATGCTCTGGAGGGGGCAACATGCCCTGCGCTCGGTCCTGGGGAGTTCAAGGCCAGTCTCTCAAGTGGGTGACTTCCCCACTGGCTCTGGAAGGGGAAACATATGCTGGGCTTGGTCCTGGGGAGTGCAAGGCCACAGTCTCTCAAGTGGGTGACTTCCACTCTGGTCCTGGAGAGGGCAACATGCCCTGTGCTTGGTACTGGGGAGTGCAAGGCCACAGTCTCTCAAGTGGGTGACTTGCCCACATGCTCTGAAGGGTGCAACATGCCCTGTGCTTGGTCCTGGGGAGTGAAAGACCACAGTCTCTCAAGAGGGTGACTTGCCCACATGCTCTGGAGGGGGCAACATGCCCAGTGCTCGGTCCTGGGGAGTTCAAAGCCACAGTCTCTCAAGTGGGTGATTTCCCCACTGGCTCTGGAAGGGGCGACATGCCTTGTGCTTGGTCCTGGGGAGTGCAAGGCCACAGTCTCTCAAGTGGGTGACTTCTCCACTGGTCCTGGAGGGGGCAACATGCCCTGTGGTTTGTCCTGGGGAGTGCAAGGCCACAGTCTCTCAAATGGGTGACATGCCCACATGCTCTGAAGGGGGCAACTTGCCCTTTGCTTGGTCCTGGGGAGAGCAAGGACACAGTCTCTCAAGTGGGTGACTTGCCCACATGCTCTGAAAGGGCAACTTGCCCTTTGCTTGGTCCTGGGGAGAGCAAGGACACAGTCTCTCAAGTGGGTGACTTGCCCACATGTTCTGGAGTGGGCAACATGCCCTGCGCTCGGTCCTGGGGTGTTCAAGGCCACAGTCTCTCAAGTGGGTGACTTCCCCACTGGCTCTGGAAGGGGCAACATACCCTGGGCTTGGTCCTGGGGAGTGCAAGGCCACAGTCTCTCAAGTGGGTGACTTCCCCACTGGTCCTGGAGGGGGCAACATGCACTGTGCTTGGTCCTGGGGAGTGCAAGGCCACAGTCTCTCAAGTGGGTGACTTGCCCACATGCTCTGAAGGGTGCAACATGCCCTGTGCTTGGTCCTGGGGAGTGCAAGGCCACAGTCTCTCAAGTGGGTGACTTGCCCACATGCTCTGAAGGGTGCAACATGCCCTGTGCTTGGTCCTGGGGAGTGAAAGACCACAGTCTCTCAAGAGGGTGACTTGCCCACATGCTCTGGAGGGGGCAACATGCCCTGTGCTTGGTCCTGGGGAGCTCAAGGCCACAGTCTCTCAAGTGGGTGACTTGCCCACATGCTCTGGAGGGGGCAGCATGCCCTGTGCTTGGTCTTGGGGAGTGCAAGGCCACAGTCTCTCAAGTGAGTGTCTTTACCACTGGTCCTGAAAGGAGCAACATGCTGTGTGCTTGCTCCTGGGGAGTGCAAGGCCACAGTCTCACAAGTGAGTCACTTCCCAACTGGTCTTAGAGGGAGCAACATGCCCTGTGCTTGGTCCTGGGGAGTGCAAGGCCACATTCTCTCAAGTGGGTGAATGCCCACATGCTCTGGAGGGGCAACATGCCCTGTGCTTGGTCCAGGGGAGTGCAAGGCCACAGTCTCTCAAGTGGGTGTCTTCCCCACTGGTCCTGGAGGGGGCAACATGCCCTGTGCTTGGTCCTGGGGAGTGGAAGGCCACGGTCTCTCAAGTGAGTGACCTACCCACATGCTCTGGAGGGGGCAACATGCCCTGTGATTTGTCCTGTGGAGTACAAGGCCATAGTCTCTCAAGTGAGTGACCATGCCCACATGCTCTGGAGGGGGCAACATTCCCTGTGCTTGGTCCTGGGGAGTGCAAGGCCAAAATCTCTCAAGTGGGTGACTTGCCCACATGCTCTGGAGGGGGCAACATGCCCTGTGCTTGGTCCTGGGGAGTGCAAGGCCACAGTCTCTCAAGTGGGTGTCTTCCCCACTGGTCCTGGAGGGGGCAACATGCCCTGTGCTTGGTCCTGGGGAGTGCAAGGCCACAGTCTCTCAAGTGGGTGACTTACCCACTTGCTCTGAATGGTGCAACATGCCCTGTGCTTTGTCCTGGGGAGTGAAAGAACACAGTCTCTCAAGAGGGTGACTTACCCACATGCTCTGGAGGGGGCAACATGCCCTGTGCATAGTCCTGGGGAGCTCAAGGCCACAGTCTCTCAAGTGGGTCACTTGCCCACATGCTCTGGAGGGGGCAACATGCCCTGTCCTTGGTCATGGGGAGTGCAAGGCCACAGTCTCTCAAGTGGGTGACTTGCCCACATGCTCTGAAGGGTGCAACATGCCCTGTGCTTGGTCCTGGGGAGTGAAAGAACACAGTCTCTCAAGAGGATGACTTACCCACATGCTCTGGAGGGGGCAACATGCCCTGTGCTTGGTCCTGGGGAGCTCAAAGCCACAGTCTCTCAAGTGGGTGACTTGCCCACATGCTCTGGAGGGGGCAACATGTCCTGTGCTTGGTCCTGGGGAGTGCAAGGCCACAGTCTCTCAAGTGAGTGTCTTTACCACTGGTCCTGAAAGTGGCAACATGCCGTGTGCTTGCTCCTGGGGAGTGCAAGGCCACAGTCTCACAAGTGAGTCACTTCCCAACTGGTCTTAGAGGGAGCAACATGCCCTGTGCTTGGTCCTGGGGAGTGCAAGGCCACAGTCTCTCAAGTGGGTGAATGCCCACATGCTCTGGAGGGGCAACATGCCCTGTGCTTGGTCCTGGGGAGTGCAAGGCCACAGTCTCTCAAGTGGGTGTCTTCTCCACTGGTCCTGGAGGGGGCAACATGCCCTGTGCTTGGTCCTGGGGAGTGGAAGGCCACGGACTCTCAAGTGGGTGACTTACCCATATGCTCTGGAGGGGGCAACATGCCCTGTGCTTGGTCGTGGGGAGTGCAAGGACAAAATCTCTCAAGTGGGTGACTTGCCCACATGCTCTGGAGGGGGCAACATGTCCTGTGCTTGGATCCTGGGGAGTTCAGGGCCACAGTCTCTCAAGTGGGTGACTTCCCCACTGGCTCTGGAAGGGGCAACATGCCCTGTGCTTGGTCCTGGGGAGTGCAAGGCCACAGTCTCTCAAGTGAGTGAATTTCCCACTGGTCCTAGAGGGGGCAACATGCCCTGTGCTTGGTTCTGGGGAGTGCAAAGCCACAGTCTCTTAAGTGGGTGACTTGCCCTCATGCTCTGGAGGGGGCAACATGCCCTGTGCTTGGTCCTGGGGAGTTCAAGGCCAGAGTCTCTCAAGTGGGTGACTTGTCCACATGCTCTGGAGGGGGAAACATGCCTTGTGCTTGGTCCTGGGGAGTGCAAGGCCACAGTCTCTCAAGTGAGTGTCTTTACCACTGAGCCTGGAGGGGGCAACATGCCCTGTGCTTGGTCCTGGGGAGTGCAAGGCCAAAGTCTCTCAAGTGGGTGACTTGCCCACGTGCTCTGGAAGGGGCAACATGCCCTGTGCCCGGGTCCTGGGGCGTTCAAGGCCACAATCTCTCAAGTGGGTGACTTCCCCACTGGCTCTGGAAGGGGCAACATGCCCTGTGCTTGGTCCTGTGGAGTGCAAGACCACAGTCTCTCAAGTGAGTGAATTCCCCACTGGTTCTAGAAGGGGCAACATGCCCTGTGCTTGGTCCTGGGGAGTTCAAGGCAACGGTCTCTCAAGTGGGTGACTTGCCCACATGCTCTGGGGGGGGGCAACATGCCCTATGCTCAGTCCTGGGGAGTTCAAGGCCACAGTCTTTCCAGTGGGTGACTTCCCCACTGGCTCTGGAAGGGGCAGCGTAACCTTTGCTTGGTCCTAGGAAGTGCAATGCCACAGTCTTTCAAGTGGGTGACCTCCCTATGGTCCTGGAGGGGCAACATGCCCTGTGGTTGGTCCTGGGGAGTGCAAGGCTACAGGCTCTCAAGTGGGTGACAAGCCCACATGCTCTGAAGGGGGCAACATGCCCTGTGTTTGGTCCTGGGGAGTGCAAGGCCACAGTCTCTCAAGTGGGTGACTTACCCACATGTTCTGGAGGGGCCAACATGCCCTGTGCTCGGGTCCTGGGGAGTTCAAGGCCACAGTCTCTCAAGTGGGTGACTTCCCCACTGGCTCTGGAAGGGGCAACATGCCCTGTGCTTGGTCCTAGGGAGAGCAAGGCCACAATCTCTCAAGTGGGTGTCTTCCCCACTGGTCCTGGAGGGGGCAACATGCCCTGTGCTCGGTCCTGAGGAGTTCAAAGCCACAGTCTCTCAAGTGGGTGATTTCCCCACTGTCTCTGGAAGGGGCAACATGCCTTGTGCTTGGTCCTGGGGAGTGCAAGGCCACAGTCTCTCAAGTGGGTGACTTCTCCACTGGTCCTGGAGGGGGCAACATGGCCTGTGCTTGGTCCTGGGGAGTGCAAGGCCACAGTCTCTCAAATGGGTGACTTGCCCACATGCTCTGAAGGGGGCAACTTGCCCTTTGCTTGGTCCCAGGGAGAGCAAGGACACAGACTCTCAAGTGGGTGACTTGCCCACATGCTCTGGAGGGGGCAACATGCCCTGCGCTCGGTCCTTGGGAGTTCAAGGCCACAGTCTCTCAAGTGAGTGACATCCCCACTGGCTCTGGAAGGGGCAACATACCCAGGGCTTGGTCCTGGGGAGTGCAAGGCCACAGTCTCTCAAGTGAGTGACTTCCCCACTGGTCCTGGAGGGGGCAACATGCCCTGTGCTTGGTCCTGGGGAGTGCAAGGCCATAGTCTCTCAAGTGGGTGACTTGCCCACATGCTCTGAAGGGTGCAACATGCACTGTGCTTGGTCCTGGGGAGTGAAAGACCACAGTCTCTCAAGAGGGTGACTTGCCCACATGCTCTGGAGGGGGCAACATGCCCTGTGCTTGGTCCTGGGGAGCTCAAGGCCACAGTCTCTCAAGTGGGTGACTTGCCCACATGCTCTGGAGGGGGCAGCATGCCCTGTGCTTGGTCTTGGGGAGTGCAAGGCCACAGTCTCTCAAGTGAGTGTCTTTACCACTGGTCCTGAAAGGAGCAACATGCTGTGTGCTTGCTCCTGGGGAGTGCAAGGCCACAGTCTCACAAGTGAGTCACTTCCCAACTGGTCTTAGAGGGAGCAACATGCCCTGTGCTTGGTCCTGGGGAGTGCAAGGCCACATTCTCTCAAGTGGGTGAATGCCCACATGCTCTGGAGGGGCAACATGCCCTGTGCTTGGTCCAGGGGAGTGCAAGGCCACAGTCTCTCAAGTGGGTGTCTTCCCCACTGGTCCTGGAGGGGGCAACATGCCCTGTGCTTGGTCCTGGGGAGTGGAAGGCCACGGTCTCTCAAGTGAGTGACCTACCCACATGCTCTGGAGGGGGCAACATGCCCTGTGATTTGTCCTGTGGAGTACAAGGCCATAGTCTCTCAAGTGAGTGACCATGCCCACATGCTCTGGAGGGGGCAACATTCCCTGTGCTTGGTCCTGGGGAGTGCAAGGCCAAAATCTCTCAAGTGGGTGACTTGCCCACATGCTCTGGAGGGGGCAACATGCCCTGTGCTTGGTCCTGGGGAGTGCAAGGCCACAGTCTCTCAAGTGGGTGTCTTCCCCACTGGTCCTGGAGGGGGCAACATGCCCTGTGCTTGGTCCTGGGGAGTGCAAGGCCACAGTCTCTCAAGTGGGTGACTTACCCACTTGCTCTGAATGGTGCAACATGCCCTGTGCTTGGTCCTGGGGAGTGAAAGAACACAGTCTCTCAAGAGGGTGACTTACCCACATGCTCTGGAGGGGGCAACATGCCCTGTGCATAGTCCTGGGGAGCTCAAGGCCACAGTCTCTCAAGTGGGTCACTTGCCCACATGCTCTGGAGGGGGCAACATGCCCTGTCCTTGGTCATGGGGAGTGCAAGGCCACAGTCTCTCAAGTGGGTGACTTGCCCAAATGCTCTGAAGGGTGCAACATGCCCTGTGCTTTGTCCTGGGGAGTGAAAGACCACAGTCTCTCAAGAGGATGACTTACCCACATGCTCTGGAGGGGGCAACATGCCCTGTGCTTGGTCCTGGGGAGCTCAAAGCCACAGTCTCTCAAGTGGGTGACTTGCCCACATGCTCTGGAGGGGGCAACATGTGCTGTGCTTGGTCCTGGGGAGTGCAAGGCCACAGTCTCTCAAGTGAGTGTCTTTACCACTGGTCCTGAAAGTGGCAACATGCCGTGTGCTTGCTCCTGGGGAGTGCAAGGCCACAGTCTCACAAGTGAGTCACTTCCCAACTGGTCTTAGAGGGAGCAACATGCCCTGTGCTTGGTCCTGGGGAGTGAAAGGCCACAGTCTCTCAAGTGGGTGAATGCCCACATGCTCTGGAGGGGCAACATGCCCTGTGCTTGGTCCTGGGGAGTGCAAGGCCACAGTCTCTCAAGTGGGTGTCTTCTCCACTGGTCCTGGAGGGGGCAACATGCCCTGTGCTTGGTCCTGGGGAGTGGAAGGCCACGGACTCTCAAGTGAGTGACTTACCCATATGCTCTGGAGGGGGCAACATGCCCTGTGCTTGGTCGTGGGGAGTGCAAGGACAAAATCTCTCAAGTGGGTGACTTGCCCACATGCTCTGGAGGGGGCAACATGTCCTGTGCTTGGATCCTGGGGAGTTCAGGGCCACAGTCTCTCAAGTGGGTGACTTCCCCACTGGCTCTGGAAGGGGCAACATGCCCTGTGCTTGGTCCTGGGGAGTGCAAGGCCACAGTCTCTCAAGTGAGTGAATTTCCCACTGGTCCTAGAGGGGGCAACATGCCCTGTGCTTGGTTCTGGGGAGTGCAAAGCCACAGTCTCTTAAGTGGGTGACTTGCCCTCATGCTCTGGAGGGGGCAACATGCCCTGTGCTTGGTCCTGGGGAGTTCAAGGCCAGAGTCTCTCAAGTGGGTGACTTGTCCACATGCTCTGGAGGGGGAAACATGCCTTGTGCTTGGTCCTGGGGAGTGCAAGGCCACAGTCTCTCAAGTGAGTGTCTTTACCACTGAGCCTGGAGGGGGCAACATGCCCTGTGCTTGGTCCTGGGGAGTGCAAGGCCAAAGTCTCTCAAGTGGGTGACTTGCCCACGTGCTCTGGAGGGGGCAACATGCCCTGTGCTCGGGTCCTGGGGAGTTCAAGGCCACAATCTCTCAAGTGGGTGACTTCCCCACTGGCTCTGGAAGGGGCAACATGCCCTGTGCTTGCTCCTGTGGAGTGCAAGACCACAGTCTCTCAAGTGAGTGAATTCCCCACTGGTTCTAGAGGGGGCAACATGCCCTGTGCTTGGTCCTGGGGAGTTCAAGGCAACGGTCTCTCAAGTGGGTGACTTACCCACATGCTCTGGAGGGGGCAACATGCCCTATGCTCAGACCTGGGGAGTTCAAGGCCACAGTCTTTCCAGTGGGTGACTTCCCCACTGGCTCTTGAAGGGGCAGCGTAACCTTTGCTTGGTCCTAGGAAGTGCAATGCCACAGCCTTTCAAGTGGGTGACCTCCCTATGGTCCTGGAGGGGCAACATGCCCTGTGGTTGGTCCTGGGGAGTGCAAGGCTACAGGCTCTCAAGTGGGTGACAAGCCCACATGCTCTGAAGGGGGCAACATGCCCTGTGCTTGGTCCTGGGGAGTGCAAGGCCACAGTCTCTCAAGTGGGTGACTTACCCACATGTTCTGGAGGGGCCAACATGCCCTGTTCTCGGGTCCTGGGGAGTTCAAGGCCACAGTCTCTCAAGTGGGTGACTTCCCCACTGGCTCTGGAAGGGGCAACATGCCCTGTGCTTGGTCCTAGGGAGAGCAAGGCCACAATCTCTCAAGTGGGTGTCTTCCCCACTGGTCCTGGAGGGGGCAACATGCCCTGTGCTCGGTCCTGAGGAGTTCAAAGCCACAGTCTCTCAAGTGGGTGATTTCCCCACTGTCTCTGGAAGGGGCAACATGCCTTGTGCTTGGTCCTGGGGAGTGCAAGGCCACAGTCTCTCAAGTGGGTGACTTCTCCACTGGTCCTGGAGGGGGCAACATGGCCTGTGCTTGGTCCTGGGGAGTGCAAGGCCACAGTCTCTCAAATGGGTGACTTGCCCACATGCTCTGAAGGGGGGCAACTTGCCCTTTGCTTGGTCCCAGGGAGAGCAAGGACACAGTCTCTCAAGTGGGTGACTTGCCCACATGCTCTGGAGGGGGCAACATGCCCTGCGCTCGGTCCTTGGGAGTTCAAGGCCACAGTCTCTCAAGTGGGTGACTTCCCCACTGGCTCTGGAAGGGGCAACATACCCAGGGCTTGGTCCTGGGGAGTGCAAGGCCACAGTCTCTCAAGTGAGTGACTTCCCCACTGGTCCTGGAGGGGCAACATGCCCTGTGCTTGGTCCTGGGGAGTGCAAGGCCATAGTCTCTCAAGTGGGTGACTTGCCCACATGCTCTGAAGGGTGCAACATGCACTGTGCTTGGTCCTGGGGAGTGAAAGACCACAGTCTCTCAAGAGGGTGACTTGCCCACATGCTCTGGAGGGGGCAACATGCCCTGTGCTTGGTCCTGGGGAGCTGAAGGCCACAGTCTCTCAAGTGGGTGACTTGCCCACATGCTCTGGAGGGGGCAGCATGCCCTGTGCTTGGTCTTGGGGAGTGCAAGGCCATAGTCTCTCAAGTGGGTGACTTCCCCACTGGCTCTGGAAGGGGCAACATGCCCTGTGCTTGGTCCTGGGGAGTGCAAGGCCACAGTCTCTCAAGTGAGTGAATTCCCCACTGGTCCTAGAGGGGGCAACATGCCCTGTGCTTGGTCCTGGGGAGTGCAAGGCCACAGTCTCTTAAGTGGGTGGCTTGCTCACATGCTCTGTAGGGGGCAACATGCGTTGTGGTTGGTCCTGGGGAGCTCAAGGCAACCATCTCTCAAGTGGGTGACTTGCCCACATGCTCTGGAGGGGGCAACATGCCCTGTGCTGGGCCCTGGGGAGTGCAAGGCCACAGTCTCTCAAGTGGGTGACTTGCCCACCAGCTCTGAAGGGGGCAACATGCCCTTTGCTTGGTCCTGGGTAGTGGAAGGCCACAGTCCCTTAAGTGGATGACTTGCCCACATGCTCTGGAGGGGGCAACATGCCCTGTGTTCGGGTCCTGGGGAGTTCAAGGCCACAGTCTTTCAAGTGGGTGACTTCCCCACTGACTCTGGAAGGGGCAACATGCCCTGTGCTTGGTCCTGGAGAGAGCAAGGCCACAGTCTCTGAAGTGGGTGACTTGCCCACATGCTCTGGAGGGGGCAGCATGCCCTGTGCTTGGTACTGGGGATTGCAAGGCCACAGTCTCTCAAGTGGGTGACTTCCAAACTGGCTCTGGAAGAGGCAACATGCCCTGTGCTTGGTCCTGGGGAGTGCAAGGCCACAGTCTCTCAAGTGAGTGAATTCCCCACTGGTCCTAGAGGGGGCAACATGCCCTGTGCTTGGTCCTGGAGAGTGCAAGGCCACAGTCTCTTAAGTGGGTGGCTTGCTCACATGCTCTGTAGGGGGCAACATGCGTTGTGGTTGGTCCTGGGGAGTTCAAGGCAACCGTCTCTCAAGTGGGTGACTTGCCCACATGCTCTGGAGGGGGCAACATGCCCTGTGCTGGGCCCTGGGGAGTGCAAGGCCACAGTCTCTCAAGTGGGTGACTTGCCCACCAGCTCTGAAGGGGGCAACATGCCCTTTGCTTGGTCCTGGGTAGTGGAAGGCCACAGTCCCTTAAGTGGGTGACTTGCCCATATGCTCTGGAGGGGGCAACATGCCCTGTGTTCGGGTCCTGGGGAGTTCAAGGCCACAGTCTTTCAAGTGGGTGACTTCCCCACTGACTCTGGAAGGGGCAACATGCCCTGTGCTTGGTCCTGGAGAGAGCAAGGCCACAGTCTCTGAAGTGGGTGACTTGCCCACATGCTCTGGAGGGGGCAGCATGCCCTGTGCTTGGTACTGGGGATTGCAAGGCCACAGTCTCTCAAGTGGGTGACTTCCAAACTGGCTCTGGAAGGGGCAACATGCCTTGTGCTTGGTCCTGGGGAGTGCAAGGGCACAGTGTCTCAAGTGAGTAACTTCCCCACTAGTCCTAGAGGGGGCAACATGCCCTGTGCTTGGGCTTGGGGAGTGCAAGGTCACCGTCTCTCTAGTGGGTGACTTGCCCTCATGCTCTGGAGGGGGCAACATGCCCTGTGCTTGGTCCTGGGGAGTTCAAGGCCAGAGTCTTTCAAGTGGGTGACTTGTCCACATGCTCTGGAGGGGGCAACATGCCTTGTGCTTGGTCCTGGGGAGTGCAGGGACACAGTCTCTCAAGTGAGTGTCTTTACCACTGATCCTGGAGGGGGCAACATGCCCTGTGCTTGGTCCTGGGGAGTGTAAGGCCAAAGTCTCTCAAGTGGGTGACTTGCCCACGTGCTCTGGAGGGGGCAACATGCCCTGTGCTCGGGTCCTGGGGAGTTCAAGGCCACAATCTCACAAGTGGGTGACTTCCCCACTGGCTCTGGAAGGGGCAACATGCCCTGTGCTTGGTCCTGGGGAGTGCAAGGCCACAGTCTCTCAAGTGAGTGAATTCCCCACTGGTTCTAGAGGGGGCAACATGCCCTGTCCTTGGTCCTGGGGAGTGCAAGGCCACAGTCTCTTAAGTGGGTGACATGCCCACATGCTCTGTAGGGGGCAACATGCCCTTTGCTTGGTCCTTGGTAGCTCAAGGCAACGGTCTCTCAAGTGGGTGACTTGCCCACATGCTCTGGAGGGGGCAACATGGCCTATGCTCGGTCCTGGGGAGTTCAAGGCCACAGTCTCTCCAGTGGGTGACTTCCCCACTGGCTCTGGAAGGGGCAGCATGCCCTTTGCTTGGTCCTAGGAAGTGCAATGCCACAGTCTTTCAAGTGGGTGACCTCCCTATGGTCCTGGAGGGGGCAAGATGCCCTGTGCTCGGGTCCTAGGTTGTTCAAGGCCACAATCTCTCAAGTGGGTGACTTCCCCACTGGCTCTGGAAGGGGCAACATGCCCTGTGCTTGGTCCTGGGGAGTGCAAGGCCACAGTCTCTCAAGTGAGTGAATTCCCCACTGGTTCTAGAGGGGGCAACATGTCCTGTGCTCGGGTCCTGGGGAGTTCAAGGCCACAGTCTCTCAAGTGGGTGACTTCCCCACTGGCTCTGGAAGGGGCAACATGCCCTGTGCTTGGTCCTGGGGAGTGGAAGGCCACAGTCTCTCAAGTGGGTGTCTTCCCCACTGGTCCTGGAGGGGGCAACATGCCCTGTGCTCAGTCCTGGGGAGTTCAAAGCCACAGTCTCTCAAGTGGGTGATTTCCCCACCGGCTCTGGAAGGGGCGACATGCCTTGTGCTTGGTCCTGGGGAGTGCAAGGCCACAGTCTCTCAAGTGGGTGACTTCTCCACTGGTCCTGGAGGGGGCAACATGCCCTGTGCTTGGTCCTGGGGAGTGCAAGGCCACAGTCTCTCAAATGGGTGACTTGCCCACATGCTCTGAAGGGGGCAACTTGCCCTTTGCTTGGTCCTGGGGAGAGCAAGGACACAGTCTCTCAAGTGGGTGACTTGCCCATATGCTCTGGAGGGGGCAACATGGCCTGCGCTCGGTCCTTGGGAGTTCAAGGCCATAGTCTCTCAAGTGGGTGACTTCCCCACTGCCTCTGGAAGGGGCAACATACCCTGGGCTTGGTCCTGGGGAGTGCAAGTCCACAGTCTCTCAAGTGGGTGACTTCCCCACTGGTCCTGGAGGGGGCAACATGCCCTGGGCTTGGTCCTGGGGAGTGCAAGGCCACAGTCTCTCAAGTGGGTGACTTGCCCACATGCTCTGAAGGGTGCAACAAGCCCTGTGCTTGATCCTGGGGAGTGAAATACCACAGTCTCTCAAGAGGGTGACTTGCCCACATGCTCTGGAGGGGCAACATGCCCTGTGCTTGGTCCTGGGGAGTGCAAGGCCAAAATCTCTCAAGTGGGTGACTTGCCCACATGCTCTGGAGGGGTCAACATGCCCTGTGCTTGGGTCCTGGGGAGTTCTAGGCCACAGTCTCTCAAGTGGGTAACTTCCCCACTGGCTCTGGAAGGGGCAACATGCTCTGTGCTTGGTCCTGGGGAGTGCAAGGCCACAGTCTCTCAAGTGAGTGAATTCCCCACTGGTCCTAGAGGGGGCAACATGCCCTGTGCTTGGTCCTGGGGAGTGCAAGGCCACAGTCTCTTAAGTGGGTGGCTTGCCCACATGCTCTGTAGGGGGCAACATGCCTTGTGCTTGGTCCTGGGGAGATCAAGTCAACAGTCTCTCAAGTGGGTGACTTGCCCACATGCTCTGGAGGGGGCAACATGCCCTGTGCTGGGTCCTGGGGAGTGCAAGGCCACAGTCTCTCAAGTGGGTGACTTCCCCACTCGTCCTGGAGGGGGCAACATGCCCAGTGCTTGGTCGGGAGGAGTGCAATCCACAGTTTTTCAAGTGGGTGACTTGCCCACCAGCTCTGAAGGGGGCAACATGCCATTTGCTTTGTCCTGGGTAGTGGAAGGCCACAGTCTCTTAAGTGGGTGACTTGCCCACATGCTCTGGAGGGGGCAACTTGCCCTGTGTTTGGGTCCTGGGGAGTTCAAGGCCACAGTCTTTCAAGTGGGTGACTTCCCCACTGACTCTGGAAGGGGCAACATGCCCTGTGCTTGGTCCTGGGGAGTGCAAGGCCACAGTCTCTCAAGTGGGTGACTTGCCCACATGCTCTGGAGGGGGCAGCATGCCCTGTGCTTGGTACTGGGGATTGCAAGGCCACAGTCTCTCAAGTGGGTGACTTCCAAACTGGCTCTGGAAGGGGCAACATGCCTTGTGCTAGGTCCTGGGGAGTGCAAGGCCACAGTGTCTCAAGTGAGTAACTTCCCCACTAGTCCTAGGGGGGGCAACATGCCCTGTGCTTAGGTTTGGGGAGTGCAAGGCCACTGTCTCTCAAGTGGGTGACTTGCCCTCATGCTCTGGAGGGGGCAACATGCCCTGTGCTTGGTCCTGTGGAGTGCAAGGCCATAGTCTCTCAAGTGAGTGACCATGCCCACATGCTCTGGAGGGGGCAACATGCCCTGTGCTTGGTCCTGGTGAGTGCAAGGCTTAAATCTCTCAAGTGGGAGACTTGCCCACATGCTCTGGAGGGGGCAACATGCCCTGTGCTTGGTCTTGGGGAGTTCAAAGCCACAATCTCTCAAGTGGGTGACTTCCCCACTGGTCCTGGAAGGGGCAACATGCCCTGTGCTTGGTCCTGGGGAGTGCAAGTCCACAGTCTCTCAAGTAGGTGACTTGCCCACATGCTCTAAAGGGGGCAACATGCCCTTTGCTTTGTCTTGGGGAGTGCAAGGCCACAGTCTCTCAAGTGGGTGACTTACCCACATGCTCTGGAGGGGGCAACATGCCCTGAGCTTGGTCCTGGGGAGTGCAAAGCCACAGTCCCTCAATGAGTGACTTCCTCACTGGTTTTAGTGGGGGCAACATGCCCCGTGCTTGCTCCTGGGGAGTGCAAGGACACGGTCTTTCAAGTGGGTGACTTGCCCACATGCTCTGGAGGGGGCAACATGCACTGTGCTTCGTCCTGGGAAATTCGAGGCCACAGTCTCTCAAGTGGGTGTCCTCCCGACTGGTCCTGGAGGGGCAACATGCCCTGTGCTTTGGTATGGGGAGTGCAAGGCCACAGTCTCTCAAGTGGGTGACTTACCTACATGCTCTGGAGGGGCAACATGCCCTATGGTGGGTCCTGGGGAGTTCAAGGACACAGTCTCTCAAGTGGGTGACTTCCCCACTGGCTCTGGAAGGGGCAACATGCCCTGTGCTTGGTCCTGGAGAGTGCAAGGCCACAGTCTCTCAAGTGGGTGACTTCCCCACTAGTCCTGGAGGGGGCAACATGCCCTGTGCTTGGTCCTGGGGAATGCAAGTCCACAGTCTCTCAAGTGGGTGACTTGCCCACATGCTCTGAAGGGGGCAACATGCCCTTTGCTTTGTCTTGGGGAGTGCAAGGTCACAGTCTCTCAAGTGGGTGACTTGCCCACATGCTCTGGAGGGGGCAACATGCCCTGTGCTTGGTCCTGGGGAGTGCAAAGCCACAGTCCCTCAAGTGAGTGACTTCCTCACTGGTTTTAGTGGGGGTAACATGCCCTGTGCTTGCTCCTGGGGAGTGCAAGGACACGGTCTCTCAAGTGGGTGACTTGCCCACATGCTCTGGAGGGGGCAACATGCACTGTGCTTCGTCCTGGGGAGTTCGAGGCCACAGTCTCTCAAGTGGGTGTCCTCCCGACTGGTCCTGGAGGGGCAACATGCCCTGTGCTTGGGTATGGGGAGTGCAAGGCCACAGTCTCTCAAGTGGGTGACTTACCTACATGCTCTGGAGGGGCAACATGCCCTATGGTGGGTCCTGGGGAGTTCAAGGACACAGTCTCTCAAGTGGGTGACTTCCCCACTGGCTCTGGAAGGGGCAACATGCCCTGTGCTTGGTCCTGGGGAGTGCAAGGCCACAGTCTTTCAAGTGGGTGACTTCCCCACTAGTCCTGGAGGGGGCAACATGCCCTGTGCTTGGTCCTGGGGAGTACAAGGCCACAGTCTCTCAAGTTGTTGTCTCGCCCACATGCTCTGGAAGGGGCAACATGCCCTGTGCTCAGTCCTGGGGATTGCAAGGCCACTGTCTGTCAAGTGGGTGACTTGCCCACATGCTCTGTAGGGGCAACATGCCCTGTGCTCGGTCTTGGAGAGTGCAAGGCCACAGTCTCTCAAGTGAATGTCTTTAACACTGGTTCTTGGGGGCATCGTGCCCTGTGATCTTCATCCTGGAGAGGATAGGGTGAGTGGGTGCCATACATAGTGGTTCTGGAGTGGGCACCATGCCCTGTGATTTTCATCCTGGAGAGGTTGGGGTGAGTGGGTACCATACCTACAGGTTCTGGACGGGGCATTGAGCCCCATGATGCAAATCTTGGGAAGTGCAAAGTCACCGTCTCTCAGGTGGGTGTCATACCCACAGGATTTGCATGGGGTAGGCTGCACAACAGCCCATGGATGCAGGACTACAGACTGTCCGCAAGCGGTGACGGATGCTCAGTGATGGTGCTGCTGATGGGGCAGCCCATCCCCTTCAGCCTCGGACGTCTACCCACTCCTGCTGCTGCTGGTGGTGGTGATGGTGGCGGACCTTCTTTTGGTGGATGGAGACTCCAGCCCATCCCCTGCAGCCTCGGGCGGCTACCCATTGCTGCTGCTGCTGGTGGTGGTGGTGTTGGTGGCGGTGCTGCTGCAGCTGCTGGTGGGGTTGGGGGGAGGCTCCAGCACATCCCCTGCAGCCTCGGACGGCTGCACCACCATGGTTGTTGGTGGGGGCTCCGACTGAGTCCCAGCACCAGGCCCCTTGTCCTTGCTGCCTGCTCGTGCAGGCCCCTTGCCCTTCCTTGCAGCAGCTTGAGGTGGCTCCTTGCCCTTCCTTGCAGCAGCTGAGATTGGCTCCTTGCCCTTCCTTGCAGGAGCTGGGGTTGGCTCCTTGCCCTTCCTTTCAGCAGCTGGGGGTGGCTCCTTTCCCTTGCCAGCAGCACTTGGGGCAGGCACCCCTTCTGTGTTGCTGCCTGGTGCCCGGGATCCTTTACCACCGCAAATTGATGTGGACACTACTGGGCCCATGAACTGGGCGGCTGAGGAGCTTGCCTGGGTTTTAGCTGCCCAGGCCCTACGTGAAGGATAGGGGGGGAGGGGTAGGGAAGAGGTCAACGGTGGAGAGGAAAAGATTCTTAGGGACATTGGGGCAGAAAGAGGGAGAATGTTTGGGAGTGGAGGAAGAGGGAGTGGTTGTAGGAGGTGTCTGTCTACTGTGTTTGGGTGCAGGTGTATGGGCTGGATGCTGCTGTGAGGTGGATGGCTGTTGGGTGTCTGAGTGCTTGCGTTTGTGTACCTTGGGAGGGGGGCAGACACAGTGGGAGAGGACACAGGGGACTTGTGCATGAATGTTTGAGTGGTGAGTGCCTTTGGGGTATGTGTTCTTATAGGTGTGCTGGTGATGGAGGTAGTGGATGAGGATGTAGTGCATGCAGGTGTGGGTGGGAGGTGGAGGATGAGGAGGAGGGGGCCACAGTAGAGGCAGTGGATGTTGGTATGTCTGCATCTGGATGTTGTTTGTGTGAGTGCCTGTGGGATGATGTGTAGTGCTTGTGTTTGCCATGTCCACTCTTGTGTGTTGTCCTGTGTGCATGATGGACTGCCTGTGTGCTTGGGATAGGTTGGGGTTGTGGGGAATGGGATTGGGTAGAAGACGTTGGATGGATTAGGCTAGAAACAGGGACAATGGCTGCCATCAGAAAGGATGCCAGAGCCTGGATTGATTTCTGTTGGGCCACCATGCCAGTGTGAATGCCCTCCAGTAATACATTTGGGCTGCATTCACAATGGTTGACTGCCCAACAGAGATGGATCACAGGAGGTCAATAGCCTCCTCACTCAGGGCAGCACAGCTAACTGAGGCAGGGCCTGAGGTGCCTGAGGCGAAGGAGATGCCCACCCTCCTGGGATGAGCGGTCACAGGCAACATGCTGAGGGGCTGCTGGGAGGGTGGTGCTGGTACGGGGGTGGAGGCTGTAACTTTAGCTGGGGTGAGCACAGAGGTGTCCGCAACCACCAGGGAGCTTCCATCAGAGGAGGTATCTGCGTCCAAACTGTCCCCTCCTGTCTCCGCCGTGGTGCTCCCCTCACCCTCCGTCCCACTGATGCCCTCACCGTCAGTGGACTCTGCCTCCTGGGTCCTGCGGGATGCAGCTCCCTCCATCGCTGTTGCCTCTGCTCCTCCGCCAGATGATGCTAATGCACATAAGTACAGGATGACAAAACAAAAAGGGGGGGAAGGGACAAAGGATAGACTTGGTCAATGGCTGCACCTACACCACCGTTGGCATACACAGCACCCTCACTCACAGGGAACAGCCCTTTGCACTATGCAATGCACTACCAGTAACAATGCCAGTCATGAGGGCATGGGGAAGGACACATACCGCCATCTGCAGAATATCTGGTATCCACACAGCCCTGCCCACTTGTGGATGCCTACTAGCGAGGTTGGAGGAATTTCACATCAGATCCATGCCCCACATGGAACCTACTCTGCAATGTCTGGCCTGCCCTAGGGGCACCCACAGACATACATCCCCTACCCGGAAAACACCCCACCATGCGTAAGTAGTAATGATGAGCAAAGTACTCACCCCCTTGTGGCTGCTGTGAGGCACTCAAGTGCCCATCCAGCTCTGGATAGGCCACCGCCAGTATGTGGGCAATCAGGGGGGTCAGGGTTCGATGGGCACCCCTTCCTCGTAGAGAGGCCAACCCCAGCTGGGTCTAAGCCATCTTCCATACCCAGAGTCTCAGGTCCTCCTATCATTTCTGACAGTGGGTGCTCCGCCTGCCGTAGACCCCCAGGGTCTGCACCTCCTTGGTGATGGCATGCCAAATACTGTTCTTTTGATGGGCGCTGACCTGCAGACAAAATATACACAGGGAAATGTATTAGTTAGACCATCCTGGCTGTTACACTCATGGCCCACCATTGATCTTCCCCTCCCCTTACGCACAGACATTGCCCAGCATGCATACTGCATGCTGCACAGGGCCCATCCACCAACCCCCCCCCACACGAGGCCTTCACACACAGCACTCCATGCATTCATGCCCCATGCATCGTGCTCACAGTGTACTCACAGTGTACTCACCTGTTGGCCTGGAGGCCCATACAGCAGTCCGAACTGGGGTAGGACCCCATCCACTCGTCTCTCCAACTACTCTGAAGTGAAGGCAGGGGTCATTTCCCCAGTCACACTGGCCATGGTAGGTTCCAGACACAGGTCACAGCAGCACATGTAGTGTAGGTCCTCTCCTGTTAAAGGTCAGGTAGCAAGTGAGTGAACAGATAGAAAATGGAGGTGACGTTTGCAGCGGTGCATACCATCACCTTGCGCGTACATCACCATTGGCCACTGTACCCCATAGGGCCCAAAATTATCCAATGAGGCGTTGCACGGCAGATCCTGACCACCCCCGCAATGGCGCACAACATCAGCGGAGTTACCTCACTTCTACATGTCCCTCCATACAGGACAGGCGGACGCCATTTCTGGGGGGGGGGCAGTGCATGGATCATAAGATCATAACTGCATCACAGATCACAATAGTATATACAGAAAATATGCTACCAATAAATTGTATAAATCACATCATGCATTGAACTGTAGTGGCTACAAAGTACAGTTTATGACAGGCTCACTCTTTTGTCCCTTAGACTGCAATTACTGCAGATGAATAGGAGATGGAGACATACACCCCGTTTACAGACCCCTGGTGGACTTGGCAACAATGGAGGACAGGCCCATTATCCTCACCTATAGACTTGACAGGGAAACAATCACGGAGCTGTGTGCCCAAATGGAGACTCATCTAATATCTGCTATCCATCACCCCACTGGGACCCCCCCTCTTGTGCAAGTGCTATCTGTGCTCCATTTCTTGGCAACTGGTTCTTTCCAAGTGACAGTGGGCTTGGCAGCAGAATGTCACAGCCAATGTTCTCAATAGTGCTGACCAGAGTGTTGGCTGCCTTGATTAAACACATCAGCAGCTACATTGTTTTCTCCCAGGTGGAGGATTTGGCCACAGTGAAGGCTGACTTCTATGCAATGGGACATATCCCCAACATCATTGGGACGATTGATGAAACACATATTGCACTTGTCCTCCCCCCGGCAAAATGAACAGGTCTTCAGAAATTGAAAAGGTTTTCACTCGATGAATGTGCAGATGGTGTGTTTGGCAGACCAGTGCATCTTCCACGTCAATGCAAAGTATCCTGGGTTGGTTCATGATGCCTTTATCCTGAGGAATAGCAGTATCCCAAATGTGATGGCCCAACTCCAGAGGCACAGGGTGTGGCTAATAGGTGAGCCCTGGTTACCACCCAATGGATGTTGGTGTATGGGTATGGTGTGGGCCATAAGGGATAGTGTATGGCTAACAGTTGTCCAACTATATTTGCAGGTGACTCAGGTTACTGCAACCTATCAATGCTACTGACCCCAGTGAGGAATCCCAGGACAAGGGCTGAGGAATGTTACAATGAGGCACATAGGTGAACAAGAAGGATCATTGAACGTACATTTGGCCTCCTGAAGGCCAGGTTTCGGTGCCTCCATCTGACTTGTGGTTCCCTGTGCTGCTCACCCAAGAAGGTCTGCCAGATAATTGTGGCAGGCTGCATGTTGCATAACCTTGCCTTGAGACACCATGTGCCTTTTCTGCAGGAAGAGGAGGCTGGAAATGGCCGTGTGGCAGCAATGGACCCTGTAGACAGTGAAGTTGAGGAGGCAGAGGATGAGGACAACAGAACTGCAGTGATTAGATAATACTTCCAATGACACCCAGGTAAGACAGTGTAACTTCACAAATCATTGTCAGTTTTTTGTTTCACATTGTAATTGACAGGCTGTGATTTCTCACTTCTATGGCCACTCACAGTACCCTTTGGCAACTCTTTTTGCAGATGTTGGTGCCCCACTATCGCTCTTGGTGTGTTCACTGCAGTCACATAAAGGTCTTTCCCATGTAAACATTGCTGTACAGTCGAATTGCAACATTTAAACCTTGTTCAACTAATCATTTGACATACTCCATACTTGTTTTTTTGCAAAGTGTGTTTATTGCTGTGCTGTGAAGAGAAGGGAAAAGTGCAATGGGCTGGGGTGATGATGGAGGAAAGTCCACGGTATAGCTCCAGTCTATTTGTTGCAAAGGTGCAGTGTCCATGGGACCGTAGGAAAGGGAGCAACGGCTGTTCAAGGTGGACAGGGTGATAAAGTTGGACACAAGGGTGACAATCAGAAAAGTCTCATTTCCTGGTGGGGTTCTTGGCAATAGTCTCTGGCTTCTGCCTGGATCGCAGGTAACGTTTGCAGGGTGGTTCTCCTTCTGCAGGGGCAGGGGTGCTGGTGACCTGTTGGTCCTGTGGTGGATCTCCTGGCCACTAGCGGCAGTGGAGGTAGAGGGCTGTTCAGTAGTCTGGCTAGTGGCAGGGGCCCGCTGTTGTGGGGCTACCTCCCTCATAATGTTGGCCATGTCTGCCAGCACCCCTGCAATGGAGACCAGGGTGGGGTTAATGTCCTTCAAGTCCTCCCTGATCCCCTGGTACTGTCCCTCCTGCAGCCACCTGTTCTCCACACATGGTCCAGGATCTGGCCCAGTGTATACTGGGACTGTTAGTATTCTCCCAGGATCTCAGTGAGTGGCTCCTGAAGAGTCGGTTCCCTGGGCCTGTCCTCTCCCTGCCACACAACACTTCTCCCAGCTTCACTGTTGTCCTGTGCCTCTGTCCCCTGAACCGTGTGCCCCCTGCCACTGACCCCAGGTCCGCGATTGTCTTGAATATGGGATGTGCCCTAGGGTCCCTGTAGTGGTGGACACACTGCTGATTGACGTGTCCTGGGGATAGAGGTATGGGCACGCTGGGTGGGTGCTGTGGTGGTGTTTCCTGAGGGGGAGGCTCTGTGATGGTGTGTGACTGTGCCTGGGTAACTGACTGTTAGGATGTCCCTGATGGGCCAGGTTGGACATCCAGATCCAGGTGAGCAGAGTCGCTGTCATCACTGTGGGCCTCTTCTGTGGGGGGACTGGATGTTGCTGGCACCTCTTCTCCGGTGAAATTGGCTGGGATACCTGTGAGTGTGTAAATGCAGTGTTATTGTTTCTGTCTGTGCCATACTGTGCATGGGTGGGTTGCCCTCTATGGCTGTTATTGCCCTGGCAGCTTTACCTTGTGTGAGTTGTTATATGGTGGGCTAGCTGATTCTCTATCGTGTGCATGCTTTAGTGATAGGTGTCCATGCTGGTCTGTGAGTGGTGTCCATGCATTGGTGGTGCAAGCAGGGCTTGACACTGGGATGAGTGAGATGTGATGGTGGGGTGTGTGGGAGGTGGTGGAGTGATGGGAGTGAGGGCGGGGGTATGGGATGGCATGCAGGTACAAGGGTAATAATAGTATAGAGTTGACTTACCAGAGTCCAGTCCTCCTGTTACTCCTGCCAGGCCCTCAGGATGCATGATTGTCAAGACTTGCTCCTCCCATGTTGTTAGTTGTGGGGGGGAGGTGGGGGTCCACCGCCAGTCCTCTGTACTGCCAGCTGGTGTATTGCTGCAATGGAACGTACCTTCCCCCGTAGGTCATTCTACCTCTTCCTGATATCATCCCTTGTTCTGGGGTACTGTCCCATGGCGTTGACCCTGTCCACGATCCTCCGCCATAGCTCCATCTTCCTGGCAATGGATATCTGCTGCACCTGTGCTCCAAATAGCTATGGCTCTACCCAGATGATTTCCTCCACCATGACCCTTAGCTCCTCCTCAGAGAATCTGGTGTGTCGTTATGGTGCCATGGGTGTTGTGTGAGTAGCGTGCGTGGTTGGTGTATAGGTAATGGTGTTGTGCGTCTCTGGTTTTGTCTGTGGTTGTGGTGTCTATCCTGCCAATGGTTTGCTTTCGTAAAGGGTTGTGGGTAATGTGGGTGTGTGTTTTATAGTGGTATGGGTGTGGTGTGTGTATGGGTGTCAGGTGTGTGTTGTTTGAATTGTCCAATGTGGTGTTGTTTTGTTTGAGTTTGTGTATTTTAGCGCCGCAGTATGTACCACCAATGGTTTAACACCATTGAATGTCCTCCGTGGTGATTCCTGGGTCATAATGTGATGGGCGTAGTTCTGTTGGCGTAACAGTGTGGGTTTTTTTCCACCAGTTTTTCACTGACCTTTGGTGTGGCGGGCTTATGTCTGTGGCTGAATAGTGACGGATTGGTGTGTGTGTGTCATAATATGGTGAACGGAGATCCGCGGCGGCGATATGTTGGGGGCAGTCACCATGGTGGTAAGTGGGATTTACCACCAATGTCATAGTGAGGGCATGAGTTTGTTCTTCTTGCATTAAACATGGCCAGAAACATCGCATGCAGCACGTCAAGACATCTGCTATTGTCACTCAGGAGCATTCTATTGTACACATTTGTCAATGTGATACTTACCAACAGGGCTACCAATCACCACACCCAGGTGGCCCAGCAGGTCCTGTTCTCTGGCCACCAGGTCAGCCCAGCGATGCTTCAGCTGGTGCTCATTCCTTGTTGTGTTGAATACCCGTTTGAGGTGGTAGCGCATCTTGGCCCACCGCAGCCACCTTGCCTCTGTGTGAAACCCCTGTATCAGATGCCCACCCATCTCCAGCATCAACGGCAGAAAGTGGCACACCAGCCACACAAAGCCCACAAGCTTCTCCTCCCCCATGCGGGTCTGCCTCACCCTTCCCGACATGTCCTTGCACAACAATGCAAAACAGAAAAAGGGAAAAAGGAAGGAAAATATCTGTGAAAAAAGGAAACTTACAGCCCAAATCACAAACCTCAACTAACCTAACTAATGTAACCCCCAAAAAGACATCCAACAGTACAAATACAATCCAAAAGACACTAAACTACACAAAAGCACGTAAACAGGTACAATATACAAATAGAATACAAGAAAGACACAAGAGAGACACCACAAGAAACAAGAAACACAATCCAGACACGAGCAACACCAAGACACAGCCACACAGTCAAGAAAATGTACAGACTGTAAAGTGAAAGTAAAAGTACACCCACTGTACCATGCCTGTATATAGGCTTTCCTATTACATCACTTCCTGTCCCCTTTGCGGCCTGTTTTCTGCCTTGCATGTATTTTTTTTGTATGCATACGATGTTTGCGTGAATATTTTTCGACACATAACATTATATGTGTGGCAAAACACCACGCATTACGGGAAACTTCTATTTCAATGGATATCTGCATGCACGTGGTGCACTGGTGGGATTAACGCTAAGGGCCCATGTATGTTTAGTTAGCGTTTGTGTGATTTTTCTACGCATTTGCTTCAAACTTTTTGACTCAAACTGTGTTTGCGTGATTTTCAATTATTTAACATGCATGCACCCTGTATCAAGATGGAGATAGGATAGTAAGGCCTGCAGTGTGTGGTATAGTGGTTGGCCACATGTGGTAGAGCATGCAGCTGTGGCCCTGATTTATACTTTCATTGCACCGCATTACCATCATTTTCTGATGCAAAAGTGGCACAACCTTACAAAATATAATTGTAGTTTGTAAGTTTGTGCCGCTTTTGCATCAAAAAATGACGGCAATGCAACTCAACAAAAGTATGAATCAAGGCCGGCGTGTTTTGTGTGTGTATGATCTGTAAAAACAATATGCATTTTTCTGAAGGAACGGCATGCAATACATTTGACGTAATGCTCATGTATGAATGTGTTACAAATGGGTCTCTATATCAGATGGCAATCAGTGATGTACAACAGCTATGATATATGTTTGTAATATGTGTTGACTCATTTGATGTGTGTGGTTGTTTGACTTTGGGTACATTACATTTCACATGACAAACAAAACTCAGGGATGATTGAGGATGGCTGATGAGTTCTAGGTCAGATATATTACCCCTTATATGTCATTATTTGTTGGCTACGACTTCATGGTGTCTTGTATGTGAACTACCCATATGTCGGCCATGTGTACATGTTTGGTATGTACAGTGTTTGAGACACTGTGCATTAATTCCACCCATAAAAATATTATGTACACAGCAGTTTGACTCATGAAAATGATCTATGTTACTCATGTTGCTGCGGTGGACCTGCTGCCATGGCTGCATGTGTTCACATATTTTTGGATGTGCATTTCATAGAAGTGTCCAGTTCAAGTGTGTGGGCATGTGTACCTTGTCTCAGGATTGGGCTCCATGGTGTTACGGTTTCGTGCAGGTCTAGTCAGGAGTCTATTAGGGGCAACCCTTGAGTTCACAGAGTATCTTGCAAAGAAGAAGAGTACCAAAGCAGAACAGCAGCTAAAGACATACAAGGGGAAAGACCAGCTATGGTAAGGCTGAAAAAACAGAAAAGTGAAGGTAGAGCAAACTGAGTGTGAGCAAATCTGGAACGTGTCAATAATGGGCAAACACGCAGGGTTTATCACTAAGATTGTACACAGGGTAAAGCTCAGAACGTTCCACAGCAACAGGGAACGTCAGTGCATCTGTGCAGATTAATCCTACAGCTAGTCACCACGCAAGCCCCATAGAAAGGTGGCAGCAGAAGTGAATCTGTGTCTGGACCCTTAAGGCACAAACAAGGATTGTACTTACATACACAAGACTAGCCCTTGTTGGTCCGGCTGGAGACACAGTAACAATTCCTGGAAAACAGCCTTAGCACACTGTCACTTTTAGGCACTAATGATTACAATCAACACTAGACAAAGGATGGAGGCTGGATTTGCCTCCTGAAAACCAGGTGCTAGCCCAAATACAAAGGAAAACACTTCTAGACAGGTGAGGACTGATAGAACACTTACCAGAGACGATAACCCAAGAGGAAACAGAAAGCGAGGGAACCAACTAGGAGGCAAAGCCAGGCACAGGGAACAGGCTCAGGCTGACAGAAAGGCTGGAACAGGTCTGGGTAACAGAAAGTAGGTTCTGGCAGAAACAAACATGAACAAGGCTGAGAAACAGGGAGCAGACTCTGACTGGAACAAGCAGGAACAGGACTGGGTAAACAGAGAGCAGGTTCAGTCGTAATAAGGACTGTAACACAATCCAACAAGGGGTCTGGAACACAAATGATTCGTACTTCAATGTACAATGAGGAGCTTCAGGGAATGGCAGCTTCTAAGCAGTTCCAGGCAGCAGCAAGGCCAGGACAGAGTCACATGGCTGGTCTACACAAGAGAGGTCACAGGTGTGTGCAGCTTCAGTCTCTCATAAGGCCCGGAGGAGAGAATCCAGTATGAAGGGACAACTGGACTTTTCCCATAGAAAGCAATGGACAGAGGATTACAGGTCTTACCGACTAACAGGCAGTGCATTATGGGACCTGAAGTCAACGCAGGCTAATATAGTTCTTCTATAGCATGACATATGGAAAAGGGAAGCAAACAGGAATCAGAAACGGACTTTGGGTGAGTGTTAATGATGATTCCCAGGGTACAGATAGTCCATTTGCAGCGACCCCTAGAGATGGTAGAACAGAGACTTAACACATGGCAGTGGCAGGGCTTATTTCCAGGGATGGACTGCGTAGGGCATGTGTTGTGAACATTGCTTGTCATACCTGGGACACTCATGCTATCCATTGCCAGAAATGATGCCCCTCTTGTCACACAAGCTCCTTGCAAAGATTGAAAATGTCACACTTACTATTGTCAGGGGTCTGTTCATACATTCCTGTTTCCACTGATATTTCACATCCACTGCCTCATGTATGGTGCGCTTATTTACCTTATGTTTGGAAATGTCATAGTTGTGTGTCATGTGCTACAGTAGACCATGTTGGCAACATGGATGTGCGTCATATGCTGTGGTCCTATGATTTTGTCCTTCATATATGAAATTCAAAAGATGAGTATTTTTTATATGTGTGTGGTGTTTGCTGTACAATCATACACATCACATGTGATGTTGCATCAGAAGTAGTCAGATATGTCTTTTTAACATGCTCCCTGTGGTAATACTCACATTCCTAAAGAACATGTGATGGAGAAAGAAGTAACCAGAGCAGGATTGTGTGATCAGGTAATGTTGTTAATTACATATCTTAACAAGGTGTGTAGAGTGACTATTGGTTAAAAAAAATGTGAACAATCTGCTGTCTGCGGTGCATTCCTGCAGCTGTGTTTTGATGTTTCTCCTCATTTTCCCTGGCACCATCCTCCTCCTCATCCTCCTCCTCCTCAGGCAGTTCTTGGTCTGGCTCATAGAGGGGGATGTTCCTCCTCACACATATGTTGTGCAGGATAGCACATGTAAGTATGATTTTGCAAACAATGTGTGGGGCATATCAGAGGTTGCCTCCTGTGATGTCCAGACACCTGAATCTGGACTTCAGGATGCCAAATGTCCTTTCTACAATGGTGTGTGTCCTCCGATGTGCCTCGTTATAGGCATGCTCTGCTTCTGTGCTTGGGTTAGGGAATGGGGTCATGACCCATGGCTGGATCCTGTAACCCTGATCAGCTGAAAAAGAAAATAGGAGTGAGTATTTTGTTAGTGCTTGCAACAGGAATGTCATGTAGCATGGCAGTTGATATCTTGTGTCATCTGTGACTCATATGTGGTTGTGGTATTGTGTGAAATCCTGGGCTTCCGTGAGGTTTTTTCTGCAGTGGGTTGTTTGACTTGACAACTTATGTTTAGCTCATTGACCTGGGATCTATGATTTTGTTTTCAAACTGCTGCTCAGTATGTATGTCCCATCCGTTGTATAGTGACCAACATGTTTTAGTGTGCTTTCACTGGAGGGGACATGACACTTCCACACACACAATAAATTCTGATGTGGTGGTAACATGATTGCACTACATTGCCTGGACATCCCACCCAATTAGACATATATGATTGCAGATGAAAAGCAAAAGTGAGGCCCTTTCATTAGGCTTGGTGACATTGCACAACACACCTCCATAACTTGGCAGCACTGAGGTGTTCAGTATTGACAATGCACAATTGTCCCATGTGTGACTTGGTTCTAGTCAAACCTTTGTAGTTCCTTCTGCCAGTGGCTCATGTGCAACCGTGCACCTACACTACCAAACTTGCTCCAGGTAACCTGGCTAACTGCCTTGTGGAAGTGGATGTATCTGTGCAGGAAGGGCCATCTCCCTGTACATGTGTTATTTTGATGGACATTTAGCTCTTTCAGTGTGTGCAGCAGTGTGTAGTTTGCAATAGTGGCACATCAGTATGTGTTCCTAGCACAATCCACTTCCTTATTGCTACCTGGCAACAGCACCCTAGGAGACATGTATGATGTTGGGACTGCCTCATTATTTCTATGTCACCTACATGTGAGTCTGCATCATCATGTTATGTGTCTCATGTTGTTAGACCTGCAGCAACACACATTGCATACCCCTTCCACAGTACATATTGCTTGGGAGGATGTCGGATTGACTATGTGGCCTTATATAATTGTAAATGGTTCATCTTCCAAGTTGTACTTCCAGTGCAGGCCATGTCATGGTCACTATGTGCTTTGACATTGGTACCTTGCAGCTCTAGAGTGGCAGCTAATGTTATTGCCAGCCGTCTTTTGTCCACAGGTGTGCATCCCATTGTAACAGGGTGTACAACATAACTACCTGTGTCACACCCTAGTGTCTTCCTGCCCATGTGTCAATATATTGGTGTATGTATTGTGTGTCCTACAGGATTGCCCTGCTGTGTGTATATTGTTAGGTTTATGGACTTACAAGAAGAAGGCCATTGCCATATCATCCGTCTTGGAAGTGCTGATTGATCGTGCTGTGGCGGAAGATGAAGGAAACATGTACACTGCCAGGATACTTGGCCAAGATGTTGGTAAAAAATCCCTGGTGGTCAACTATGGCCTGCATATTTATGGAGTGGGTGTGCTTTCTATTCTGGAATAGATATTCTGTTGCTGCATGTGGTACAATCCGGACATGGGTGCAGTCAATTGCACCAAGCACATGAGGGAAGCCATGTACTTGATAAAACCCCTGTTTGATCTCCTGCTGCTTCTGCTGGGTGCTGGGGAAGCTAATGTGATGGGTGTGAGGGAGATGATGGCATCTAGGACCTTGGGAAGGAAGGCGGAGAATGAGGGCTGTGATACCCCAGTGACCAGGGCACCCGTTGTTTGGAAGGAGCCACTTGCCAAAATATGCAGGACAGCTAGCAGCTTGGTCATCGGTGGTACATTGTGTGGTGTCTGCAGGCTGCTGGTACATTGTTTGGTGTCTTCAGGCTGGTTGTTATATGTGGCTCAATTTGGCGCAGCAGCTGCTGTATGGCTTCCCAGTTGAGTCTATACCTACGGATGATGGCCTGTTCCCTGAGGCCATGGAGGGTTGTCCTGGTCCTGAAGGCCCTCTCCTGCCTTCTGTTTTGCCTTCAGGGGCCACATTGGAGTGGTGGTGGCTGCTGCTGTTGGTCCTGTGCTCTGCATCATCAGGCATGCTGCATCAGTAGCACCTCCATGTTGTCCTGTTGGGCTATGATGTTGCTCATGTGTGTTTTCCTTAAGTAGTGGTGTGTTTGCCTCATTTTAATGCCTGCCATGACCCAGGTGCTAAAATTGATGCAAATCGGGCTTTGCATAATTTTTCAGGTACGCCTCCCACCCGTGCGTCATTTTTGCCTTGTTGGATAAATATGGCGCTAAGGTGTTTGAATCATTTTTTGGACAGTAACGCCTACCTTGCATCTCATTGGCGTAAGGCGGTTTCACGCATTCTTAAAATGATGCAAACTCCATATTTTTGATGCTAGACGGGTCTAGGATCAAAATATAAATATGGCGTTAAATGTACACTGGATTTGCGTAAAATAATGACACAAATCCGGCACAAGCAGATTATAAATATGGGCCCTAAGTTTTTAAACCAGCCGTCTGACAATGCCAAATCACCAGCTCAAAGGAGATGGCAGGAAGAATTGGAATGCACTTTGATTCCCAAAGAGTGGCCTGACATTCACCACAGGGCTAGGATCTCCTCACTCAGTGTAGTGCGTACAGAAGCTCTGCTTAAAATAAGTAATATTGGTACTTTACCTGTTTGAAAATGGCGAGGTGGAGACCCAGCAGTGGGGAGGACTGCTGGCGGCACTATGGCCATTCAGGCACTCTGATACATCTCCTTTGCTGCTGTCCCAAACTTATACAATACTGGGATGAGTTTCTAAGAGACATTAACTAAACTTAGAAAATGGGTGCTTAGCATTCCTGATAAATACCTCTCCAAAAGCAATGATACTTACTGGGCGAGTTACACCCTTCTTTGTTTATTCGCCCACTCATAGGTTGGACCTTCAAAGGAAAAATGATAACAGAAGATTATGCAGTTTAGACTCTGGTAAACCTGAATATTTTCTGCATATAAATTAGGTTTTGAATTTTACCACCGGTCTCATTCATCAAGAAGAGATTGGCTACTGGTAAGGCATGCGAAAAGTGTGGCTTTTTTACACAAATGAAAAAAGTTCATCACAAATGGCTTTCAAACACAAGATAGAAGATCTAAACTTTCAATATGCCAACAGCACAACACTAGCCTGTTGTTGTTGTTGCTTTTCAAATTATTGGAGAAGCTTGGACAACCCAGGTGCATTGTAACTCATCAACAAGTTTCCTTTTTGTGTTGACAGGACACAATATTTTGAGCACTTTACTTTCTTAATAGCTTTTATTGATGAAACTATGAATAAAACATTTTTTTTATTTCATTCATGATGTACTGTTAATGATTTTTTTTAAGTGCCATTTTTGATATTGTTTTATTATACTGATGACCTGATTAGGCATTGAGAAAAATGTCAATGTTTAATGCAGATAAACCTGAAAAACATACATTGGTTGATTGATTTACTACTGATTCTGTCTTCAACTTTGGTGCTAGTGGACAACCATAACTTCTGAATGTCAGTGTTTTATCAATCGTAATTCTAACCATAACTGAACTTACATGCATATTTTAAGTTAATTTCTGAGTTATTTCAAAGTTCACTTTCATCTTTGTTGTTAACACATAGTGGATTTATGAGTTTATAGTCCAGATAACTCTAGATTTAAACCTCTTCATGCTTAGACTGGAAAACCTTTTGAATGCTAATTTCTTGCAAACTACTGAAGGGATATACAACAAACCAATTTAACACGATGCCATGACTAAAGGTCTAATTACATACCAAATTTGGTGTGATTCTTTTCAACAGTTTTTTTCTCTATTGAGAAGCGAACATACTTCAAAGTTAAAAAGACAAATGTCACTTTAGGGGCCCTCCTATGTTATGGCGCCTGCTGAATAAATTTGCATGAAATATGCAATGAAGAACACAAAGTGGATGTACCTTTGTTTGGAATATTTCCTGCAATTCATTGAGTGGTAATAAAGTTATTAAGAAAAGAAAATTGCCTTTAAATGGAAAGTTGGTACTAACCATAACTACACAAGTGGAAAAAACAAAGATTAAAGTGGCATTATAGTTAGATGAAAATGTTAGTGCCAAAGTAACATAAAAAAAGGTTAAAAAAACACGGAAATAAACCAGTTATACTTATCTCTAGTAACTGTAAATCATGCCCTAAGTTAATTATAAGTCAAGCCCCACGGTCTTTTCATCAAAGATGTCATTTCAAATGTTGCAGTGATGTTATCAATGATGTCAATGATGGCAAGGAACATGGCATGAGTGATGTAATATGGGAGCGGTGCATGGCAAGGACATGAGTAATAGTTATCTCAGGACACAAGTATTAGTTACTAGAAATAAGTATATCTGGCACATTTGAGTGTTTTTTTTTTTTTTGTTGCCTCTGAATTTTTCAAAGCTGGCCCTACGAGTAGGGGTCTCTAGGGAATTGTAAGGTTTGGGGACTCTAGTTACTGTTATTGTTTTATCCCAAGGAATGGGGTCCCTTCATCCTATTTGGGTTCAGCAAGGTAGGCTGAGGGCCCCTCTCCTGTAACTCAAGTGTTTGGCCCCTGTGGATAGGTCCCCTTGGGCTGCTACGGCTTCAGGGGAGGCCATGTGTCCCCCTCCCCTACTAATATATTTTTGGCCCCAGGGCATGGGGTCCTCAGGCCTCTTATTGCTCTGGGAGTAGGTCTGAATTCCCCTCATCCAAATAATATAAAAATTAAAACAGCAACCTTCATTTTATAACTTACGCACCATTTTCAAATTATTACAACTCACTCACCTCCATACACTCTGTTGTCAACTCACTAGTCAGACTACATTAAATATAACTTGTCACTGTACCAAGTACAGTGTTCTGACAAATGATGTCATTTGGGATGTTAAAAGTGTTGTTCTGAATGTTATGATTTCACATGATATAAGTGATATAATATTGAAACTTTATAAGTGATGCATCGTAAAGGCTGGATTTATAGTTAATCTAGTATGGATAGTCGGATTACATCAGTGTGTATGGAGATGCAGCAGTTATGGCACTTTAAAGGTGGTGCACAAATTATAAATGTGAGGTATACCTTTCTAATTTCTAATGTTTGTGTAGTTTAAGTTTGGTTTGTAAAGAAAGAATACATAAAGTTTCTCTAATATAACTACATCTTTAACCTTTGTTGTTTTTGTTGAATTTCAATGGTTTTATTTTTAATAATACTCGTAGCTAGAGTGTCATTGAGTGCAGTGTCATTAAGTGGATTGTCATAGAGTACAGTGGGGTAAACTGTTGTAGAATGTAGCATCATACAATGTAGTTTCATAGAATGGAATAGAGTGGATTGCCATAGAGTGGAGTGGCAAACAGTAGAATAGTGTAAAGTGAAGTGGTGTAGAATGGAGTGGCAGAGAGCAGAATACCATACAGTGGAGTGGCAGAGAGTCATGTATAGTGGCGTGATGTTGATTAGAATATCATAGAGTGGAGTGGCTAGATTTAAATAAAGTTGAGTATAGTGGCACAGAGTGGAATACAATAGAGTGCACTGGCGAAGACTGAAGAAGAGTTGAGTGGCGTAGAGTGGAACAGTGTAAAGTGGAGTGCTATACAATTGAGAGGCACACAGTAGAGTGGTGTAGAGTTGAGTGATTTAGAGCTGAATAGCTAGAGTGAATTGGCATAGAGTGGAGAGGTGTATATTTGAATGGCATAGAGTAGACAGGCTTAGAGTGGAGTGTCTTAAAGTGGAATAGAGAACAGTGGAGTGGCATAGAGTGGAATGGCCTACAGTGGAGTGGCATAGAGGAGTGGTGTAAAATGGAATAGCATAGAGTGGAGTGGCACAGAGTCAAACAGTGTAGAATGGAGTGGCATAGAGTGGAATACCATAGAGTGGAGTGGTGAAGAGTGAAGTATAGTGGAGTGGTGTATAGTTAAATTGCGTAGAGTGGATTGGCATAGAGTAGAGTGGCATAGAGTGGAGTGACATAGAGCGGAATAGCATAGAGAGAATTGGTGTACAGTGGAGTGGCAAAGAGTGGAGTAGCATAGAGTAGAGTAGCACAATGTGATGTGGAGTAGAGTAGAGTGGAATTGCAAGAATTGAGTGGCATAGGTTTAAGTGGTATAGAGTTGACTACCATTGAGCTGAGATGCATAGAGTCATGTGTAGTAAAGTGGGGTAGAATGGAACAGCATACATTTGAGTGGCATGAAGTAGAGTGGCATAAAGTGAAATACCATAGAGTGGGGTAGCATAGAGAGGAGTGACATAAAGTGAAGTGGCATAGACTGGAGTGGCTCAGAGTTAAATAGCATAGAGTGGAGTGGTGTAGATTAGAGAGGCATAAAGTGGAGTGGTGTAAAGTGGAGTAGCGTAGATTGGAGTGGCATGGAGTAGAACAGCATGGAATGGAGTGGTGTACTGAGGAATACCATGGGGTGGAATGGTATAGAGTGGTGTAGAATTGAGTGCCTTCAAGGTCATTGGCATAGAGATGAGTGGCACACAGTTGAATATCATAGAGTGGAATGGCATAGACTGGAGTTACATACAGTACAGTGGTGTAGAATGAAGTGGCATAGAGTTGAATAGCATAGCGTGGAATGACATAGAAAAAAGTGCCTTAGAGTGGAGTGACATAGAGTGGAATAATGTAGAGTATAGTGGCATAAAGCAGAGTGGTGTACAGTGGAATAATGTATAATTGAGTGGTATAGTGTGGAACAGCTTAGAGTGAAATGGCATACAGTGGAGTGGCATAGAGTGGTATCCCGTGGAGTGAAGTGGCATACAATCTAGTTGCATAGACTAGAATAATGTAGAATGGGGTGGCATAGAATCAAATGGCATAGAGTAGAATAAAGTGAAGTACAGTGATTCAGAGGGAAGTGGCATTGAGTGGAGTGCTATGAACTACAGAGTTGTAGAGCAGACCAACATAGAGTCAAAATGCGTAGAGTGGAGTAGGGTACAGTGGAATGGCATACAGTGGGGTTGCATAGAGTGGAATAGCGTAGAGTAGAGTGACAAACAGTGGAACAGCATGGAGTGGAGTGGCATACAGAATGTAGGTTTGTGTGGAGTTGAGTGGTGTAGAGCTGAATGATGTAGAAGGGAGTGGTATAGAGTGAAGTGACATACATTGGAATAGTGTAGAGTGAAATGCCATAGACTGGAATGATGTAGAGTGGAATAAAGTGAAATACCATAGAGTGGGGTAGCATAGAGAGGAGTGACATAAAGTGAAGTGGCATAGACTGGAGTGGCTCAGAGTTAAATAGCATAGAGTGGAGTGGTGTAGATTAGAGAGGCATAAAGTGGAGTGGTGTAAAGTGGAGTAGCGTAGATTGGAGTGGCATGGAGTAGAACAGCATGGAATGGAGTGGTGTACTGAGGAATACCATGGGGTGGAATGGTATAGAGTGGTGTAGAATTGAGTGCCTTCAAGGTCATTGGCATAGAGATGAGTGGCACACAGTTGAATATCATAGAGTGGAATGGCATAGACTGGAGTTACATACAGTACAGTGGTGTAGAATGAAGTGGCATAGAGTTGAATAGCATAGCGTGGAATGACATAGAAAAAAGTGCCTTAGAGTGGAGTGACATAGAGTGGAATAATGTAGAGTGTAGTGGCATAAAGCAGAGTGGTGTACAGTGAAATAATGTATAATTGAGTGGTATAGTGTGGAACAGCTTAGAGTGAAATGGCATACAGTGGAGTGGCATAGAGTGGTATCCCGTGGAGTGGAGTGGCATACAATCTAGTTGCATAGACTAGAATAATGTAGAATGGGGTGGCATAGAATCAAATGGCATAGAGTAGAATAAAGTGAAGTACAGTGATTCAGAGGGAAGTGGCATTGAGTGGAGTGCTATGAACTACAGAGTTGTAGAGCAGACCAACATAGAGTCAAAATGCGTAGAGTGGAGTAGGGTACAGTGGAATGGCATACAGTGGGGTTGCATAGAGTGGAATAGCGTAGAGTAGAGTGACAAACAGTGGAACAGCATGGAGTGGAGTGGCATACAGAATGTAGGTTTGTGTGGAGTTGAGTGGTGTAGAGCTGAATGATGTAGAAGGGAGTGGTATAGAGTGAAGTGGCATACATTGGAATAGTGTAGAGTGAAATGCCATAGACTGGAATGATGTAGAGTGGAATGACGTAAAGTGAAGTAGACTAGAGTGGAGTGGCAGAGAGTGGAGAAATGTAGGGTTGAGTGGCATAAAGTGGAGTGGCATAGAGTGGAGTGGCATGTGGAACAGCATGCAGTGAAGTGGTGTAGGGTGAAGTGGCATAGAATGGAAAACTGGAGAGTGGAGTGGCATTGAGTGGAATAGCATAGAGTAGAGTGGTATAGAGTGGATTGGCATAGAATAGAGTTGTTCATGGTAGAATGGCAGAGACTGTAGTGGTGTAGAGTCAAATAGCATTGAATAGAGTGGAGTAGAGTGGCATAGAGTGAAGTGTTGTAACGTGGAATAGCATAGAGTGTCATGCCGTAGAGTGTTGTGGCATTGAGAGCCATTGTGTAGACCAGTGTAGCATAAAGTGGTGTAGAGTTTATTGGTGTGTCACAGAGTGGAGTGGCATGCCATGTCGTAGAGTGGAGTGGAGTGAAGAATTGTGGAGTGGAGTAATCTGTCATAGATGGAAGTGGCATATTGGACAGTGGAGTGCTGTGTCATGGAGTGTAGTAGAGTTAGACACCGTATAGTGGAGGGGTACAGAGTAGAGTAGAGTGTTGTAGTGTGACGTAGCATAGAGTTGACAGGCACGTTGTGCAGTGTGTTTGAGTAGAGTGGCACAGAGGCCTTCATTACAACCCTGGGGGTCGGTGATAAAGCAGCGGTAATACAGCCAACAGGCCGGCGGTAATAAAAATAGAATTATGACCACAGCGGAAACTGCCAACACATACAGCCACTTTAACACACCGACTGCCACAGCAGTAGCAACAAGCACTGCGGCGGTAACTGCCAACAGCCAGGCGGAAGACAATATACTGCCCACAATATTACAACTGGCCTATCCGCCACCTTTTCCGGGGTGGCACCAACGACATCAAAAGCACGGTGGAAACAGTGCACAGAAGGCAAAGGTCTCACATATGGAGAGTCAGGAAAGAACCACAATGCCATGGAGCCTGAACTGTAGATCTTCCCCATGCTGGTCTACCTCCTCCTACACCAGGAATACCAACGCCTGCGACGACGACCACAGTGAGTACTGCCGCCAAGCACACAGGGGAGGGGGGAGGAAAAGGTGAGTGACACACACACGCAACACGCAACACCCCCACACCAAAACCATACACACAAACAGATGCAACAACATTACATATCCACCCCGTACCCTTCAGGAATAATGCAAGGACAAAAGGAAGAGATTTAAGTGAGTGTAATAAAATAAAATACGAGAAATACGTCCTCAAAAATCAAAACAGTATTTACAGATATACAACTGGAGGGACACTACCCAGTCCATAATGTCTGTGGGCCACAGGGCCATATCACATAGGCCAAGGCCCCACTTGACTCCTGCCTCAACACGGAGAGAACACTGCTGGGGCATCAGGTCGAAAATACACAGGCACCTCAGGGGGGAGGGGGATGGGGGCACCTCAGATAGAAGATGGTACAATGCTACTGGTCCTGGAGGGGGCAACATGCCCTCTACGATGTCCTGGGGAGTTAAAAGCCACAGTCTCTCAAGTGTGTGGTCTGCCCACTGCTTGCTCCTGGGGAGTTCAAGGCCACAGTCTCTCAAGTGGGTGGTTTGCCCACTGCTTGGTCCTGGGGGGTGCAAGGCCACAGTCTCTCAAGTGGGTGGTTTGTCCACTGCTTGCTCCTGGGGAGTGCAAGGCCACAGTCTCAAGTGTTGGGTTGCTCACTGCATGGTCCTGGGTGTAAGGCCACAGTCTCTAGTAGATGCTCCAGAACCACTGGTTCTGGAGGGGACCTTGTGCCCAGTGTGCTTCATCCTGGCAAGGATGGGGTGAGTGGATGCCTTCTTCCACTGGTTCTGGAGGGGGCCTTGTGGCCAGTGTGCTTCATCCTGGCAAGGATGCAGTGAGTGGATGCCTTCTTCCACTGGTTCTGGGGGGGGCCTTGTGCCCAGTGTGCTTCATCCTGGCAAGGATGCGGTGAGTGGATGCCTTCTTCCACTGGTTCTGGAGGGGGCCTTGTGCCCAGTGTGCTTCATCCTGGCAAAGAGGGGGTGAGTGGATGCCTTCTTCCACTGGTTCTGGAGGGGGCATTGTCCCCTGTGATGCAGATCTTGGGGAGTGCAAGGTCTCAGTCTCTCACCTGGGTGTCATACCCACAAGGATTACAGTGGGCAGGATGCATAACACTCCATGGAGGCAGGACTACAGTCCATCCACCAGCGACGATGGCTGCACAGTGGTGGCAGTGCCGGTGCTGGTGTTGGTGTGGCCAGTGGTGAGGGGAGGCTCCTGCCCTTCTCCTGCAGCCTCGGACGGCTGCCCACTGGGGCTGCTGCCAGTGGTGCTGGTGGTGGTGCAGGTAGCGGTGCTGGTGGTGGTGCTGCCAGTGGTGGGGGGAAGCTCTAGCCCTTCCCCTGCAGCCTCCTTGCCGTGTGGTGGTGCCTCCTTGCCCCTCCCCTTGGCAGCTGGTACAGGCACACTGCCAGTGCTGATGGGTGTTTCCTTGGAGCCTCTCACACCTGCATTAGCTGACGAAACTACAGTGGCCATGGACTGGGTGGTTGTGGTGCTGGCCTGGATTCTGCCCACCCAGGCCCGAAGTGAAGGACAGGGGGAGTGGTAGGGAAGAGGTCAAGGGTGGAGAGGAAAAGCTTCTTAGGGACACTGGGACAGGAACAGGGTGAAGGTTTGGGAGTGCAGGAAGAGGGAGTGGTTGTAGGAGGTGTCTGTCTGCTGTGTTTGGATGCAGGTGCATGGGCTGGATGCTGTTCTGAGGTGGATGGCTGTTGGGTGTCTGAGTGCTTCCATTTGGGTACTTTGGGAGGAGGGGGCACAGACACTGTGGGACAGGACAGAGGGGACATGTGCATGGAGGTGGGGGTGGTGCATGCCAGTGAGGGGTGTGTAGTGATAGGCATGATGGTGATGGAGGCAGTGGGTATGGATGTAGTGCATGCGGGTGTGAGTGTAGATGCTACTGGGAGGGAGGTGGCCGAGGAGGTGGAGGGGTACATAATGGAGGCAGTGGATGTTGGTGTGTCTGCTTCTGGATGGTGTTTGTGTGAGTGCCTGTGGGATGATGTGTGCTGCTTGTGTTTGCCTGAGCCACTCCTCTGTGTTGTCTTGGGTGCATGCTGGTCTGAATGTGTGCTTGGAATAGGTTGGGGTTCAGGGGAATGGGACTGGGTAGAGTAAGTTGGAGGGGGGAGGCTGGAGACAGAGACAATGGCTGCCATTAGGGAGGAGACCAGAGCCTGGAATGATCTATGTTGGGCCGCCATGCCAGAGTGAATGCCCTCCAAGAATGCATTTGTATGTTGCAAATGCCCTGTCAGCGCCTGGATGGCATTCACAGTGGTTGACTGCCCAACAGAGATGGATCGCCGGAGGTCAATAGCCTCCTCACTCAGGGCAGCAGGGCTAACTGGGGCAGGGCCTGAGGTGCCTGGGGTGAACGAGATGCCCACCTTCCTGGGTGAACAGGCATGGGAAACTCACTGAGGGACTGCTGGAAGGATGGTGCTGGTACAGGGGGTGGCAGCTGTACCTGTAGTTGGGGTGGCCACAGAGGTGTCCACCACGCCAGGGAGCTTCCATAGGAGGAGGAATCACTTTCAGAACTGTCCCCTCCAGTCTCTGACATGGTGCTCCCCTCGCCCTCCATCTCACTTGTGCCCTCAAAGTCAGTGGATTCGGCCTCCTGGGACCTGTGGGATGCAGCTCCCTCCATCGCCAGTGTCTCTGCTCCTCCGCCAGATGATGCTAATGCACAGAAGGACAGGGTGTCAAAACAAAAAGGGGGGGGGAAGAGACAGAGGATACACTTGGTCAATGCCAGCAACAACACCACCGTTGGCGTACACAACACACAGGGGACAGCCCTACGCACTAGGCGATGCACTACCAGTCACAATGCTAGTCACCAGGCTACGGACAAGAATACCTTACGCCAATTGCAGCATACCTGAGACCCACAGATCCCTGCCCAGTTGTGAATGCCGACTCGCTTGTTTGGGGGTGGAGTGCATCAGCCCTGCCAAACATGGAACCTACCCTGCAATGGCTGGCCTGGACTGGGGGCACCAACAGGTGCACATCCCCTACCCACAGACCACCCCTCCATGTGCAAGTCGTATATTGGGGACTTTACTCACCCTCTTGTGGCTGCTGTGATGGCCTCAACCACCCATCCAGCTCCACATAGGCCACCGCCAATATCCGGAACATCGGGGGGGTCAGGGTTCGACGGGCACCCCTTCCTCGCTTGGAGGCCATCCCCAGCTGGGCCTCCGCTGTCTTCCTTGCCCAGTGTCCCAGGTCCTCCCACCGTTTGCGACAGTGGGTGCTCCACCTGCCTTAGACCCCCAGGGACCGCACGTCCTTAGTGATGGCACGCCATATACCCTTTTTCTGATGGGCGCTGACCTGCAGAAAAAGAAACATAGAAAAAGGTATCAGTCATACCGTCCGGCCTGTTACACTCATGGCCCACGATATCCCTCCCATCCCCTTACACACATACATTGCCCACCATACATGCAGCACGCCTCAACCACCCCCCCTTACCCGAGGCCTTCCCACACAGCACTCCATGCATTCCTGCCCCATGTATCGTGCACAAATTGTACTCACCTGTTGGTCTGGAGTCCCATACCGCAATTGGTGCTGGGGTAGGATCCCATCCACCAGTCTCTCCAACTCTGCAGCGGTGAAGGCAGGGACCCTTTCCCCAGTGACTCGAGCCATGGTCGGTTCCAGACACAGGTCACAGCAGCACTTGCAGTGTAGGTCCTCTCCTGTTGAAGGTCAGGTAGCAAGTGAGTGAACAGATAAAAAATGTTGTACCTTCACCACCAGCGTACATCACCACTGGCTACTGTAACCCATAGGGCCCAATGATAACCAATGAGGAGTTGAATGGTGGTATTCGACTGCCTCCCGCAACGGCGCAAAACGCCAGCGGCATTACCTCAATTCCACCTGTCCCTCCACACAGGATAGGTGTCCGCCATTTTGGGGGGGGCAGGCCATGGCACCTAACTGCGTCACAGCAGACATAAGCACATTTTGGGACTAAACATCAACATACAGTTTCTGTCACAACATGAAATGCATTGTACATTGAGGAAATGTCGGAAACTGACCTGTTGCTCAGCCTTTTGCCCCCTAGATTACAACCGCTGAGGATGTATAGGAGATGGAGATATCCCCCGTGTACAGGACCCTGGTGGACTTGGCAACAATGGAGGACAGGCACGTTATCCTCACCTACAGGCTTGATAGGGCCACAATCCAAGAGCTGTGTGCACTATTGGAGCCAGACCTGATCTCAGCTCTCCGTCAGCCCACTGAGATCCCTCCTCTTGTGCAAGTGCTATCTGTGCTCCATTTCTTGGCAAGTGGCTCCTTCCAAGTGACAGTGGCCTTGGCAGCAGGAATGTCACAGCCAATGTTCTCAAACGTGCTGACCAGAGTGTTGCCTGCCCTGATGAAACACATGCACAGCTACATCGTATTACCCCAGGTGGAAGATTTGGCCAATGTGAAAGCTGACTTCTATGCAATGGGACATATCCCCAACATTATTGGGGCAATTGATGGTACACATATTGCCTTTGTCCTCCCCGGAGAAATGAGCGGGTGTTCAGAAATCAAAAGAGCTTTCACTCAATGAATGTTCAGATAGTGTGCCTGGTGGACTAGTACATCTCCCATGTGAATGCAAAGTATCCTGGATCTGTGCATGATGCCTTTATCCTGAGGAATAGCAGCATCCCATATGTGATGGCTCAACTCCAGAGGTACTGGGTGCTCCTAATAGGTGAGCCCATGGTCTCCACCCAGTGTATGTTGGTCTATGGGTGTGGGGTTGACCCTAAGGAAGAGTGTGTGGCTAACAGGTATCCCTCGATATTTGCAGGTGACTCTGGTTACCCCAACCTCTCATGGCTACTGACCCCAGTGAGGAAACCAAGGACAAAGGCAGAGGAACGTTACAATGAGGCACATGGGCGAACAAGAAGAATTATAGAGCGAACCGTTGGCCTCCTGAAGGCCAGGTTTTGGTGCTTCCATCTAACAGGTGGTTCCCTGTGCTACTCACCCAAGAAGGTGTGCCAGATAATCGTGGCATGTTGCATGTTGCACAACCTTGCCTTGAGACGCCAGGTGCCTTTTCTGTAGGAGGATGAGGCTGGAGGTGGTCGTGTGGCAGTGGTGGAGCCTGTGGACAGTGACGAAGAGGAGGCGGAGGATGAGGATGTGGACAACAGAACATTTATCATTCGACAGTACTTCCAGTGACACACAGGTAAGACACTGTCACTTCACCTTCCATTGCAGTTTTGTTTTGTATATTTTCAATGGCAGGCTGCTGTACCCACTACTATGGCCACTTACTATACCCTTTGACATGTCTATTCACAGATATCTGTGCCCTATTCTGGCTCCTGGGGAATTGACTGCAGTACAATACTGGTCATACCTATGTATACATTACTGCAATGTATACAGACTGTTAAAGGAATACATACTTAAATCATTTGACATACTCCATACTTGTATTTTTTCAAAGGGTGTTTATTTAATTCTTGAGAAGTAAATGGGGATGTGCAATGGGCTTGGCTGATGGTGAAGGAGAGTCCAGGATAGAGTCCATTCTCTTTGTATCACAGGTGCATTGTCCAAGGGGGCATAGGAAGGGGAGCAATGGCAGTTCAAGGTGGACAGGGTGACAGAGTAGGACACAAGGGTGACAATCAGGAGAGTCTTATTTCCTGGCGCGTCTTAGCAATGTTCTCTGGCTTCTGCCTGGATCACAGGGACCGTTTGCGGGGTGGTTCTCCTTCTGCAGGGGGAGGGGTGCAGGTGGCCTGTTGGTCTTGTGGCATGGCCTCCTGTCCACTAGTGTCAGCGGAGGTGGAGGGCTGTTCATCAGTGTGGCTATTGTCAGGTACCCCTTGCTGTGCCACTGCCTCCCTCATTTGTTGGCCATGTCTGCCAGCACCCCTGCAATGGTGACCAGTTAATGGTCTTCAAGTCCTCCCTGATCCCCAGGTACTGTCCCTCCTGCAGCCGCTGGGTCTCCTGAAACTTGGCCAGTATCTGGCCCATCGTCACCTGGGAAGGGTGATATGCTCCCAGGATGTTGGTGAGTGCCTCGTGGAGAGTCGGTTCCCTGGGCCTGTCCTCCCCTGTCGCTCAGCAGTCCTCCCAGCTTCCCTGTTGTCCTGTGCCTCTGTCCCCTGAAACGTGTGCCCACTGCCACTGGCCCCAGGTCCCTGATCATCCTGTGTTTGTGGGGTGGTCTGGGTTCCCTGTAGTGGTGGGCACACTGCTGATTGACGTGTCCTGGGGACAGAGGTATGGGCCCGCTGGGTGGGTGCTGTGCTGGTGTTTCCTGAGGGGGAGGCTCTGTGGTGGTATTGGACTGTGGCTGGGTAACAGACTGTCCGGAGGTCCCTGATGGGCCAGGTTGGTCATCCAGATCCAGGCGAGCAGAGCTGCTGTCATCACTGTGGACCTCTTCTGGGTGGGGACTGGTTGTTGCTGGCACCTCCTATCTGGTGACATTGGGTGTGGGACTTGTGGGGATGTAAATGCAGTGTTTATGTTTTTGCATGTGACATCTTGTGCATGGTTGTGTTGCCCTGTATGGTTGTGAGTGCCCTGTCAGCTTTGCCTTGAGTAAGCAGTTATTTTGTGGGCTAGGTGACTCTGTCTAGTGTGCAGGGCTGTGAGTGATGTCCATGCATTGGTGGTGCAAGCAGTGCTGGGTATTGGGATGGGTGGGTTGTGATGGTGGGGTTTATGTGAGGTGGTGGCATGATGGGGTGAGGGTAGGGGTGGGGTTATGTGATGGCATGCAGGTAGGTGGGGTGAAAGTAGGAAAAAGTTGACTTACCAGAGTCCAGTCCTCCTGCTACTCCTGCCAGGCCCTCAGGATGCAGTATTGCCAAGACTTGCTCCTCCCATGTTGTTAGTTGTGGGGGAGGAGGTGGGGGTCCACCGCCAGTCCTCTGTACAGCTATCGGATGTCTTGCAACCACGGAACACACCTTCCCCTGTAGGACGTTCCACTTCTTCCTGATGACATCACTTGTTCTGGGGTGCTGTCCCATGGCATTGAGCCTGCCACGATTCTCCCACATAGCTCCATCTTCCTTGCAATGGATGTCTGCTGCACCTGTGATCCAAATATCTCTTGCTCTATCCGGATGATTTCCTCCACCATGACCCTTAGCTCCTCCTCTGAGAACCTGGGGTGTCTTTGTGGTGCCATGGGTGTAGTGTGAGTGGTGTGTGGGTGTGTGGGGTGATGTGTTGGTGTGTGTGCTGTGAGGTGCGTGGATGGTGTATAGGTGATGGTGTTCTGTGGCTCTGGTTCTGTGGGTGCTCTTGCTGTATCTCTCTCTGGTGGCAATTTTTGTTAGTCGTAAATGGTTGTGGGTAATGCGTGTTTGTGTTTTATAGGAGTGTGGGTGTGGTGTGTGTATGAGTGTCAGGTGAGTGTAGTTTGAATTGTCCAATGTGGTGTAGGTTTGTTTGAGTGTGTGTATTTTGAGCGCGGAGGTATGTACCGCAAATGGTTTACCGCGGGTGAATGTCCACCACAGTGATTCATGGGGCATAATGCAGTGGGAGTAGTTCTGTTGGTGTAACAGTGTGGGTTTTGGTACCATCATTTTATCACTGACCTTTGGGCTGGTGGACTTGTGTTTGTGTCTGTATAGTGACGGATTTCTATGTGTTTGTCATAATATGGGTAGCTGTATACTGCCACGGTCATGGTATGTTGGCAGCAGTTGGCATGGCGGTAAGCGGGACTTACCACCAATGTCATAATGAGGGCCAGAGTGTCTTAAATTGTAGTGGCATATAGTGGTGTAGAGTGATGTGAGGCAGAGTTGAGTAGTAAAGTACAGTGGAGTGTAGGACAGTACTTTTGTCACACTAGAGTAGTACAAAGTGCCATGGAGTGGCATAGAGTGAGTTGCACAGTGGAGTAGAGTATCATACAATAAAACAGAGTGTCATACAGTGGTATACAGTGGAGCAGCACAGAGTGGAGTGTTTTGCTGTACAAATGGCAAAATAGTTTGTTCCTTTCTAGTTCAGTGTGGATGGCACTGTGCTAATCCTATGCTTAAAAACTTTGCTAGACTTTGAGGTGAGTAAATCTAGACTGTTGCTGGGGTTGCAGGGTGCTCCTTACTTGAGCTGCTCTCCACCTAAACTTGGGAACCACCCAGAGTTCTCTCTTCTTTTTTACATACTTTATGCATCACTCTAACTCTGAAAAGGTTTGATTTGACTTATACCGGATGCTCCCTTGTATCCGGACAAAGCTAAACCTTTATGATGAGCTGCAATGATAGTGAAACACATGTCAGGGGTTGCTTCTGCTCATTTCATGTTCGCTAGGATGGTATTATACCAATCCAAAGCTGTAGTACTGTGTCTGGAGTGGTGAAAGTCTTTCATCATTTTACAATGGTACAATCCTATGTTTAAAGATTTTGCTGTACAAATGGACACTTAGGGGGTTATTACAACTTTGGAGGAGGTGTTAATCCGTCCCAAAAGTGATGGTAAAGTGACGGATATACCACCAGTCGTATTACGAGTCCATTATATCCTATTGAACTCGTAATACGGCTGGTGGTATATCCGTCACTTTACCGTCACTTTTGGGATGGATTAACACCTCCTCCAAAGTTGTAATAACCCCCTTAGTCCCTTTCTAGCTCGGTGTTTATGGCACTGTGCTAATCCGATGCCTAAAATCTTTGCTAGAAAAACAGACATTTGAGGTGAGGAAATCTAGAGATTCTCTGGTGTTGCACGGTGTGCCTTACTGTTACTGGAGCTGCTCTCCACCTAAACTTGAGAACTACCCAGAATTCTCTCTACTTTTTAAAATATTTTTTGTGTTGCTCTAACCCTGGAAGGGTTTTGTTTTTATATATATATATATATATTATGGTTACCATGAATGTTGCCTCTTTATATACATCCATCAAACATGATTATGGCCTTGAAGCTTGTCAGTATTCCTTGAGAGCCCGTCCATCGAATTATGTGCAACACAAGCAAATGTTGATCACAACATTTAGGTATTGCCTTACTCCCAACATCTTTTGGTTTGACAATAAGATCTATCTACAGAGGCAAGGAACTGTTCAAGGGCCTCATTTGACTTCTACGTATGCAAACCTGTATATGGGATGGTGGGAGAAGTAGGTAGCCTGGTCTGACATGACTGGGGAAGGTTTTATCAACCACCTCTTTGTGATATGGGATGAGAAAGTAGTTCTGGAGAAATACATTGACAAAGTAAATTATAATATGTTCAACATCAAACTCACAGTAAAATAGAGTAAAAACAGCATTGACTTTTTCAATGTACGTCTAGATGTAGACAATGAGGTGGTCATGAGGAGCATTTTTCGAAAAGAGAAAGCTTGTAACTCCATTCTTCATGGTAATAGTAGGCTTCTCAAATCTCTTAAATAGAATATTCCATACAGCCAACTGTTTAGAACTTGTAGGATTTGTTCCACTAACATGGTATTTGAAATAGAAGCTAAGGCCATGATGAAGCAGTTTGTTGAAAGAGTACATCCCATCAAAATTTTGAATGAAGCCTACCAGTGAGTACGAACCTGAACCAGGGAAGATTTTCTCTATGGCAATGCACAGAAAAAAACACAGGGGCCAATTATCACAATTGATGTATGTAACAGTCAATGCCATATTTGTTTTTTCTGGACTACTGGAATACAATTGTGAGCAAGATATTATAAGACCTAGCCAGAAATGGAACTGCCATGTTTTGCATCATGATCAACACAATAAAACTAAGATAGGTCAACATCCCTAGATTACTTTACGCAAGGCCATGTCTCTGTGAGATTTTGTATCAGAAGCATGTTCATTAACAACGATAAGAGGATTCGGCTGCCAAGAAGAATCTGAGATTTTCTAAATGTGACCATTCTAATGCCTGCAAACATGCCATACTTAGGAAAATGTATGAAACTTTTGAAGGTAGAGCCTTTCCAAAAACTGAAAGGATTATTTGTGACACTGAATATGTGATATATGTCCTTGAGTGCAAATGTCACATGAGATAGGTTGGAAGCACCACTACAATGTTAAGGTTCAGATTTTGCAGCATCTGAGGGCATTAGGAATCAGGACAGAAACTGTCCTGTGGCCAGACATATGTGGAAGTTGCACCATGGAAATCCCAGTAGCTTGTGCTACTATGGTATCAAACACATTAGAGCTCACCCATGTGGGGGGGGGGTGATTGTGAGCTTGAACTGAATAGAAATGAATATTAGATGATTATTTTACTGGGAACTGAAAAATCATGGGGCCACAATCTTGATGCTGAGCTACACATTCACATTTAAACAAGGGGAACCATTGCTATGAACCTGTTGACACCTTGTGGGATTGTTTCATGGTTGGCAATGTGACCCTACACTTAAATTGTGGTGATCGCTCTTGGCATCCTGAAGGTGGACAATGAGGACCAATACGATCTAGCCAGATGATTGTATTATAGTGTTGCTACTATGACTCTCGATCCGCCTGGTATCTTACACACATGATTGCTATGTGGATGGCACCTAGAACTTGCTGTTTGATGATGGTCCCTTCATGTTTGTACTTGAGGAATCAATGGCAATATATTTTGCCCTTGACTGCAGTGATAATGTATTGTTGATTACTAATTACACCCTGCTTTAGATGTTTCTGTGAGGAATTTTGAAGTTTTGCGCATAGTACTTTTGGTGGCAGATTTCCACCAAGACCCTGCAGTGGGGGGATTTGATATATGGGAGACTTTTTCTAACTAACTGAATATGATCTTATCATATGCATCACACTGGTGGCCCAAACCATGGCAGAGATTAGCTGTAAGAGAATGCAAATGTGGGCCTCTTTACAATTTAGAACATAGTGCTTTAGCAATTTGAATATACTCTAATCAGTTGCTGTTTAGAAATATATGAATATGTGCAGTATTTTGGTTCCAGACCTTGGAAGACCATAAGTAGATTGTCATCTTAACCACTTTAGCACATAGCATTTTACTTTTTAGATACTACTTGTAGCACATTACACCTGACTTCTTGTCATGTCTGTATTGGAATTTCATATTAAGTTGGCGACTGAAAGACCAACCACTGTGACGCATACAGGTCAATCTATTGAAGACTGTTTATTAATATATGCAATATGCACAATTACACTTTAAGAGATTTGAACATGGAGTAAGAGACAACTACAGCACTTTAGCACATAGCACTTTAGCTGATAGAATAAGCTTATCATTAATAGTAATTTTGCACTGGCCTATGTCATATATCTTTTTAAATGAGTCGGGTGGGTTTCCAATTTGTCTATTTTACAGGTTGCCAACCTGCTAAACATGATATGGAAAGGTAATTGTGTTGCCTCATTGTATTTCAGTACATACCCTTTAAAAACTAGATCAGTGTTGTGTTTTGTCACATCAGAAACCCTTGAACAATTGAATTGCTTGTTTGAAGAATTATGAAGTATTTTGGCACTTTGCACTTTTCTGAACATGTTTTAGATATCGTCAAGTCAGGCATGAATACCTTTCTACACCTTTTACAATCTGCGAGGCTATTCTTACCATTATGTTTTGCTGCTTAGACAAGAAGCATCTTGCATTAGGACTGAAAGCTGTAGTAAATTTGAAATTGTTAATCATTCTAACATATGCACTTTTACAAAAAAAAGAAAAGTGTCTTTAAGTTAATGATGATGAAACATAGGTTACAACTACAGTTGTAACAGGACTGTGTATGAGATTGCTTTCACAAATTGAGCATACTGTCATGGGATTGGAGTAGAGCTGAGAACTATAATGATGCAGCAGTCTAATGCTTAGCTGATAGGGGCAGTGTAATTGCTTAAGGACCAGTTTTAAATCACTGCTGTTTGTGTTGGGTGCGCTAATCATGGCTGAAAAAGAATAAAGAAGATATGCAAAAATGTCCTGCTGTGCCCGCTCATTGATGTATGAACCTCTGATCGTGGTGCAGCGATTTGGTGGGAGAAGCACTGCTGTGACTGAATATATATATATATATATATATATATATATATATATATATATATATATATATCAATACTGAGTTGCACACAAAATCACTTGAGTACATAGTACACTTTCAATTGTGTTTGTTGATTTATTTGTTCGTACGCAATTATCAATAGTTACTTTATTTAAGCAGCACATACAACCACAACATGTTTCACCCACACTGCTCTTCTTCAGAGCTTGTTCACAAAAATACAAAATAATGTGTCAATACTTATGACAAACATAAAGACAGGTCCAAACTATATACAAGGATTCTAAGTTATACAGAGTCTAGACTTCCCCACTACCCAGGGGACAGAGACAACCCTCACATTGTCAATATAAAGCCTAACTATATAGCAGTGATTCCTGGTTGTACTTAGCATACATTTCATTCAGTTACCCCTGAATATTAACCTACTACACTATGGGCCTGATTACAACTTTGGAGGAGGTGTTAATCCGTCCCAAAAGTGACGGTAAAGTGACGGATATACCACCAGCCGTATTACGAGTTCCATAGGATATAATGGACTCGTAATACGGCTGGTGGTATATCTGCCACTTTACCGTCACTTTTGGGACGGATTAACACCTCCTCCAAAGTTGTAATCAGGCCCTATATAAAGTTATCTCTAAACATTAACAATTTTCCCTGAAAACTGTATTGTCCATGTAATACAACAGTACGTTCTTCAAATCTTGAATTGTGGCAGTCTTCATATGCAATCAATACCTGTAGGTAATAATTCACGCTGTGTTATGCCACTGTACATGTCATCTAAGAGGTATTATGTCTGTGCAAAAGAACATTTGATACTTCATCATGAGAATTCCTAAATTTCGATTGTTCTTGATCATCACAATTGAAGTTAGTCCCTGTAATTATTAAGACGCTGCATTACTTTCAAAACTCCAAATATGGCTAGAAATCACTTCCCAAAAATAAATCTAGTCATCTCACCTTATTCAGCTTAGTTAATACACACAGTGGAAGATATGTCATGTCTATCATTAGTGGCTCCAGGGTTTAAGCCCGGAGCCAGAACAAGATATTATAAAAATATTTTCCATGATTTTAACGTTAATATGTTTTCATTTTGTGGACTTTTGTTTCATTTTAGAATTAACTGGTTTTCTACCTATGATTTATGGTTTGCGTTATTTACTTTTTGGCAGAAGAATGTTAAACAAGGGGTGGTCTCTTTAACACAATGGTGAGAACGAAAGTGGTTACGCTGACACAGGTGTTTTTTTTTTTAATGACTAGGATATAAAAGGAGTGGTGATGTAGCGTGCTTTGTGCATAGATACCTTAATGGAGAACGCTCGCTGAAACACTTTGCTAAGGTAAGAAGAGTGGGTCGGGGGGCCGGTTTCATTTTGTTAATATATGGCTTGTCAGAATGAGGGTACATATAATGTGAGAGGGTTGATGCTGGGAAAGGGTGGCATGTTATAATTTGGTATGGGAGCCCAAAATACTATTGAGGCGGATTGTTTTGATTTGGGATGTTGAGATGCTTACTCGGGGGTATTTGTAGTGATAAAGGGCAGCCGGTTACATTTTACTATGAAGGTTACTTTAATTTGAGTTTGAGGCTCATTGTTTTGAATTGGGGTGCTGGGATGCAAAAAGGTGGAGTGAATGTAGTGACAAGGGACGGTTGGATACAGTATATTATGCAGGCCATTATAACTCTTAGTTGAACTTTTGAAGGGGACGCAATAATGTTCCAAACAAGGGTGGGACTTGTCCAATTTAGGACAGTATAAGGGATAAGAACATGCTATTGTATTTTACAAGTATTTTACACCTGCTGGGTGGTAGCACACGAAGGGGAGATGGGTGGTTGCAACAAGAGAGGATTAAGGTTTCGGAGTCAGATTTTTTCAAAAAGTCTTCTGATGATGAAGTGTGCTTTAACGTTTAATTAAGGAATGCACAGTTAAAAAGGATCAAATGAGTGAGAGAGTAGAGGGATGGGAAATCTAGGAATGTTTTCAAGTGGAAGGATTTGATCGAGATGCTTATTTATAACGCTGGAGTGGTTGTAGTTGAGAAACTGGACTTTTTTTGACCAAAATAAATCATTGAAAGTATGAGAAAATATCCGTAATGGTGGGGGATGGTATTGCTACAGAATATAGGACCAGATGTAGCAAAGGGTTTTTCCCATTCTGTGTCAATGGGAAAATGTGTTCGTACATATGGATACATAGGGATTCTAGAGGTTCCCAGACTTTGTGGGTTCCCCTGAAGGAGACCAAGAAATTAGCCAAAATACAGCAAACATTTTTTTTTTTTTTATATGGGAAAAAAGGGCTGCAAAAGAAGGCTTGTGGTTTTATCCTTCCTACAGAAAATAACAGCTGAAATAAAAGAATATTGAAATTGAGGTGAAAAAAACAGTAATTTTTCTCCACGTTTTACTCTGTACCTTTTTCCTGCGATGTCAGATTTTTCAAAGCAATATGCTGTTACATCAGCTGGACTCTTCTGGTTGTGGGGATATATAAGGCTTGTAGGTTCATCAAGAACCCTAGGTACCCAGAGCCAATAAATGAGCTGCACCTTGCAATGGGTTTTCATTCTATACTGGGTATACAGCAATTCATTTGCTGAAATATAAAAAGTGAAAAATAGGTATCAAGAAAATCTTTGTATTTCCAAAATGGCCACAAGATAAGGTGTTGAAAAGCAGAGGTTATTTGCACATCTCTGATTCTGGCATACCCATAATAGCATGTGAATTACAGGGCATTTCTCATAGAAACGTATTTTTTATACACTGTCTTACATTTGGTAGGAAAAAATGTAGAGAAAGACAAGGGGCAATAACACTTGTTTTGCTATTCTGTGTTTCCCCAAGTCTCCCAATAAAAATGGTACCTCACTTGTGGGGGTAGGCCTAGCGCCCGCAACAGGAACTGCCCCAAAACACAACATGGATACATCACATTTTCACAAAGAAAACAGAGCTGTTTTTCGCAAAGTGCCTAGCTGTGGATTTTGGCCTCTAGCTCAGCCGGCAACTAGGGAAACCTAGCAAACCTGCACAGTTTTGAAAACTAGACATTTAGGGGAATCCGAGATGGGGTGACTTATGGGGCTCTGACCAGGTTCTGTTACCCAGAATCCTTTGCAAACCTCAAAATCTGGCCAAAAAAACACTTTTTCCTCTCATTTCGGTGACAGAAAGTTCTGGAATCAGAGAGGAGCCACAGATTTCCTTCCACCCAGCGTTCCCCCAAGTCTCCCGATACAAATGGTACCTCACTTGTTGGGGTAGGCCTAGCACCCGCGAATGGAAAAGCCCCAAAACACAACGTGGACACATCACATTTTCACAAAGAAAACAGAGCTGTTTTCTTCAAAGTGCCTAGCTGTGGATTTTGGCCTCTAGCTCAGCCGGCACCTAGGGAAATCTTGCAAACCTGTGCAGTTTTGAAAACTAGACACCTAGGGGAATACAAGATGGGGTCACTTGTGGGACTCTGACCAGGTTCTGTTACCCAGAATCCTTTGCAAACCTCAAAATTTGGCCAAATAAACACTTTTTCCTCTCATTTCCGTGACATAAAGTTCTGGAATCAGAGAGGAGCCACCGATTGCCTTCCACCCAGCGTTCCCCCAAGTCTCCCTATAAAAATGATACATCACTTGTTGGGGTAGGCCTAGCGCCTGCGACAGGAAAAGCCCCAAAACACAATGTGGACACATCACATTTTCACAAAGAAAACAGAGCTGTTTTCTGCAAAGTGCCTAGCTGTGGATTTTAGCCTCTAGCTCAGCCGGCAACTAGGGAAACCTAGCAAACCTGCACAGTTTTGAAAACTAGACACCTAGGGGAATCCAAGATGGGGTGACTTGTGGGGCTCTGACCAGGTTCTGTTACCCAGAATCCTTTCCAAACCTCAGAATTTGGCCAATAAAACACTTTTCCTCTCATTTCGGTGACAGAAAGTTCTGGAATCAGAGAGGAGCAACAGATTTCCTTCCACCCAGCGTTCCCCCAAGTTTCCCGATACAAATGGTACCTCACTTGTTGGGGTAGGCCTAGCGCCCGCGAATGGAAAAGCCCCAAAACACAACGTGGACACATCACATTTTCACAAAGAAAACAGAGCTGTTTTCTTCAAAGTGCCTAGCTGTGGATTTTGGCCTCTAGCTCAGCCGGCACCTAGGGAAATCTTGCAAACCTGTGCAGTTTCAAAAACTAGACACCTAGGGGAATCCAAGATTGGGTGAATTGTAAGGCTCTGACCAGGTTCGATAACCCAGAATCCTTTGCAAACCTCAAAAGTTTGCCAAAAAACACTTTTTCCTCTCATTTCAGTGACAGAAAGTTCTGGAATCAGAGAGGAGCCACAAATTTCCTTCCACCAGCGTTCCCCCGAGTCTCCAGATACAAAATTATCAAGTACAAACCTACCTGTTTTTGCGGGGGGCACCTGCGTTTTTGGTCCTGGGCTCAGTAGCCTTCTAGGGAAACCTACCAAAACCAGACATTTCTGAAAAACTGACACCCGAGGGAGTCCAGTGAGGTGTGACGTGCGTGGATCCCCCAATGTTTTCTTACCTAGAATCCTCAGCAAACCTCAAATTTATCTAAAAAATCACATTTTTCCCACATTTCTGTGTGGGATCACCGCACTGGGACAAATTTCATACCACCCAATGTTCCCCTCAGTCTCCCGGTAAAATTGATACATCACTTATGCAGGTGGGCCAAGTGGTTGTGAAAGGGAAGAGCCAAAAACATGTCGGTATTGAGGAGGAACCAAAGGGAGTCCAAAAGGGCAGTTTGCAAAAAAACAATTTTAGGCTGGCAAGTGCAGCAGAATTATTATCGATATAGATGAGACAATGCTGGGTGGTAGGAATTTTGTGGATTCCTGCAGATTCCGGAAGGTTCCATCACAAAAACATGGGAAAAATATGTGATTTCCAGTAAAGTTGGAGGTTTGCAGGGCATTGTGGGTGAAACATACCACCCTGGAATCACCTAGATGTTTAGTGTTCAGATGTGTCTAGGTCTTCTGGATTTTTCTACATGGAAGCGTTCCAAAGTCCAAAAAGTGCAGCCCTCACCATTCCAAGTGGGACGATTTTGAGAGTTAGCCAAGCTCTCATGGTCCAAATGTAAAACCAAAACCCAAAATAATCAAATGTCTTCTTGCTTGCTGTGGGAGAAGATGTTTTAGAGTGCGGGGAGAGCTGAAATACTATTACCCCCTTCAGTTGGGGTGGGGTCATAACCAGGCCCATACTGGTTGGTAGCCACCACCCCAATATTATTATAATTTTTTTAATTCCCTGGCATCCAGTAGACTTTCTGCCCCCCCCCCTCCCCCGGGTGTGGATCAGGGGTAATTGCCCCATCTGCCCACTGGTGGGCAGAACAACTTTGGCCCCATTTATTTGGGGTGGGGGTATAGCCATACCCCCACCCTCTTATTTTGGCAAAAAAAACTTCCCTGGTCTCTGTTGGGCTTTCTGCCCCCCACCTCTGAAAAACAAATTAATAATTATCCCTGGCACCTAGAGGTTCTGCCACCCCTGGGGGCAGATCAGCCTAATAACAATAGATAGGTCGATCTGCCCCCAGGAGGGGCAGAAATGGCCTAAAATAAATTTGCCCCCACCTCCCTCAGGAAGCGACCCTTGACTAAAGGGTTGCTCCCCTTGCGTGAAATTGGCGCAAAAAAAAAGATCTCTGGTACGTAGTGGTTTCTGCCCTAACACAAATCGGCCGATCTGCCCCCAAGGGGGACAGAAATGGTCTAAATACAATTTGCCCCCCAGGGGAGCGACCCTTGCCTAAGGGGTCACTCCCCACCTCTAAAAAAGAAAAAAGAAAAAAAAAGAAAACATTTTTTTTTATCCCTGGTGCCTAGAGGTTTCTGCCCCCCCCGAGGGAAGATCAGCCTATTATCAACAGGCCGATTTGCCCCCGGGGGGGCAGAAATGGCCTAAGATAAATTTGCCCCACCTGGGGAGCGACCCTTGCCTAAGGGGTCGCTCTCATTGCGGAAAATTGGTGCAAAAAAAAGATCCCCGGTGCCTAGTGGTTTCTGCCCCCCTTGGGGGAAGTTTGACCTAACAAAAACCAGCCGATCTGCAGAAATGGTCTAAATACAATTTCCCCCGCAGGGGAGTGACCCTTGCCTAACGAAAAAAAAAACACAAAAAAACACACACAAAAAAAAGATCCCTGGCGCCTAGTGGATTCTGCCCGAATTTTCATAAAGACAGAAAAGGCCTTGCAAAATATTGCCACCCTGGGGAGCGACCCTTGCCCAAGGGGTCATTCCCCTTGTGCCAGTTTCATTTTTTAAAAATATCCCTGGTGTCTAGTGGGCATTTCAAAAGCCGGATCGCTTTACGATCCGGCTTTTGAAATGCTCTGAGAGACTTCAAAGGGAAGGAAATTATTTTTGTTCCTTTTGAAGCTTCTCAGGGCCCCATCACATGATCAGAAGAGAAATGCTTTGCATTTCTCTTCCGATCGCGCTGGAAGCTGAGCTTCCAGCGTGATGGGGAAGTGGCCTCTGATGAGGTCAGCGCGCAAATGCACGCTGACGTCATCAGACGTCACTGGGGGGGTCGGGGGTTCAGAAGTGGAAGGGGAAGGGCTTCACCTTCCATCCCTGCCTTGGGGGGGTGGGAGGGAAGCCCTCTGAGCTCAGTGCCGAGGACGTAATGGTTATGTCCTCGGCACATGAGCACTGTGCCGGTGGATGTAACCATTACATCCCCGGCACAGAAGGGGTTAAATATGTGGGAACACTGAAGGAACTATACGTAGGCTTTTGTGCTTGGCTGAAGCTGTGACAAAGGCGAAGCTCTCCGACCGCCACTAGGTAATATATATATATAACTAACTATAACAGCACTGTAACCTTTGTCCTTTGTTTTCTTCAGTGATATTATCTATCTATATATATATATATATTTATATATATATATATATATATATATATATATATATATATATATATATATATATATATGTATCATCTAGTGGCAGTCACCACTAGGTAGTTATAGTTAGTATAGAAAAAACGTTTTTTGACTTGTCTATATCTTTGGCGCCGGTTGACGAATATTTACGAAATTTTTCAAAAACATATTACGTTCCCTTCAGCTGCTGTGAGGAAAGTTTCAGGGTGAGTTGTCAAGCAGGGGCGAGAAAAAGGGGGGCCCCAAAACACGTTTTTCCTATTTAATTTTCTATAGGGAATTTGAATAGCGATAGCGCCCGAACCACTGGACGGAATTCCACCAAATTTGGCAGAAAAGTAATTCTTGGGCCAGTAAGAGGCTTTTTTCTTATTTGGTGTAAATTTCAGTGTTTTTTTAGTTATTAAGTGAAAAATACATTTCTATAAAGGGATGCAGATCCGTCAATGCTCCTGGCCATATCTGCTGCGGCTTCTGCACAGAGCGTTATGGCTCCACGCAACAGAAGAAGTATTGTGATTGGCTGGCCGCAAGCTTTGGGAAAAATTGTGGCTGCCATCTTATGAACTGGTGCACGGTCCGAGGGGATGGACATTAAGCCTGAAAAGAGATATAAGGGGTTAGGGTAGAGGTACTCTGACCCCGTGGTGTAAATTAATGAGTGTCTGAGAGACCCCTTGTGACTGTAAAATGGTTAAAAACTCTTTTTTCCATGACCGTGGAGTCATGACTCTGTTGCGGCACTCAGAGAGGCCGCACGTGTAATGTTGTGACTGAGTTGCGATCCTTGCAGCAAAATTAAAAACCAAAAAAGAAACAAAACAAACATCCACTGACACACTCATGCACCCACTCACAGACCCACTCAGACTCTCACATACCCACTTGCAGACCAATTCAGACCCATATGCGTCCACTCACAGACCCACAGACAGATTCGCCATGCACCACTAATATCCCCACAAATTACAGCACTCATGATATCTTTGATAACTTCACTATTAATATCAATGTAATATTTGCAATAACATTTTTGAGGAAAAAACTGTGCATGGCAAGGGTGCGAGTTATAGTTACTTTAGAGCATGGGTTATATTTACATAAGAAAACTCTAACTGTAACAGATGCATTTCTATGGTTTGGTACACTTCCCTTGTGAGCCTAACTTTAATGTCCCTGTTACTTTTGTTTTTTTTAAGTGATGTACTTATAGTGAGTACCATACTTCCATAGAAAAAGTGTTTTTGACTTGCCTATGTCTTTCGCACAGTTTGACAAATCTTCATAAAATATTCCAAAAAAGTGTACCAGTGATTCTTCTTTCGCATGGGAAGTTTCAGGTGGTCCGTCATGCGGTGGCTAAGAAAAAGGTGGGGTAAAAAAACATGCATTTCCCATGTGAATTCCCATAGGAGTCTTCAACATGACTGCAGCCCAACGTGCTGGATGGAATTACGCCACATTTGGCACAAAGATAGATTTTGGCCTGCAGATTGTGCTTTTGGCTATTTGGTATAAATCTGTTCTGTATTTTTTTAGATATTAAAGGGAAAACAAGTTTGTATATCTGTGGGTGTGACAACTTTGCAAACAATGACAAGCTTGTGCATAAAGATGCAGAGCTCTGATTGGCTGCCAACACTTCAAACCAGGAAGAGTTGGCAGCCACTTTGGGACTAGGCCTCAGCCAAGACCCAGAAATAAAGTGAGAAAAAAAGAAAAGGTTCCAGGATAGGTACACCTTGACCCCTTAGCTTTGGTGCAGGGGTGCAAGAGGGACCACACAAGGGCAAAAAAGCACTTAAAAAAAAATGTTTGCCCCAACTTTGCAACAACATTGCAAGTTCACAGCAAAAATGAAAAAAAGTGTGTCTCACACGCTTGTTTTTATGAAGCCTTCAGGTGGGTCAGGAGGGAGGTGAACATGGCCCCCCTCCTGGGGCATTTTGATGCCCTGGGCACCACCCCTTCATTGGGGCTTATTTATTATGAATGCAGATGGCTGTGTGCCCCCCCCCACATCCCCTGGGACCACCACCTCTCCGGGGCTTCAATCAAATACAATGCAGGGGGCCTTATACCCCTGCATTTCTGGGGGCCACAACCTCCCCAGGGCTATTTTGCATTGGAGGGGAGCTGCTGAGCCACCTTCCATGAAGCCACTGATGGCCCATAGTACCGCCACCCCCCAGGGCCAGCTCCTACTATGTCCTGGGATGCCCACCTCCAGAACACAGCTGTTTGCTTTGACTTGGTGGGAGATTTGACTGCTCCCGCTAAGTCAGAGCAAACACTTTGCTTTATGCTAGTGAGAGCTGTCAAACAGCTCTCACTTGCAGAAAGTGAAGTTTTCGTCTGTTTTCCTGCACACAATTATGTGTGCAGGGAAACATATGAAAACATTTGCTCCCACAAGCAGGGGGCATTTAAAGCAAATCCCTGCTTGTGGGAGCAATACCAGTTCCCGCAAAATGTAGGGAGCTGGCAAGGACCACAGGGCCTTAAGATTCCCCCTGCGATCCTGTCACTCTCTCTCTCTTCTAGCCCAGAAAGGAATGGAAGAGAGAGAGAGATTGGTATTGCAATGGTCTCTCCATACAATGATCTCAAAGAGTAAGACTAGCAAGATGTTTGGTAATGATGTTATAGTTACGTTTGGAGACAGAGCAGAACAGAGTCACTTCTGGCCTAATGGTCAATGTCTTGCTCTGTTACTCAGTGGCATAAAGGTTCAAATCCTAGTATCACTTGGCAGTGTGTCTGTATATTTTCTAGTGTTTACATTGTTAATCATTCCTAGTGATGGAACGTCGAAGTCTTTTTGTCTTTGAAATCTGGGGTTGAATGTCTTAGCTAAGTCCGGACACTGCACACTAAGGAGTGTCCTCACTTCAAAAAACAAAGGTTACAGAGACATTATAGTTAGGCTCACATTTTAAATAAACATAAACATAGGAATTCACCTGTTATAGTTAGAGTTATCTTACGTAACTGTAACTTGTTCCCTAAGGTAACTACAACCCGTGCCCTTGCATTGTACAGTTTTTTGGGTCAAAAATTTGACTGTAAATATTACGGGGGTGATTCCAAGCTTGAACCGCCAGAAGACCGTACTGCGGTCAAAAGACCGTGGCGGTCATTCTGGGTTTCCCACTGGGCTGGCGGGCGACCGCCAAAAGGCCGCCCGCCAGCCCAGCGGGAAACACCCTTCCACGAGGAAGCCTGCTCCGAATGGTGCTGGCGGAGTGGAAGGGGTGCGACGGGTGCAGTAGCACCCGTCGCGAATTTCAGTGTCTGCTAAGCAGACACTGAAATTCTAAGTGGGGCCCTCTTACGGGGGCCCCTGCAGTGCCCATGCCGTTGGCATGGGCACTGCAGGGGCCCCCAGGGGCCCCATGACACCCCATACCGCATCCTGTTCCTGGCGGCCGAAACCGCCAGGAACAGGATGGCGGTCGGAATCCCCATGGCGGCGCAGCCAGCTGCGCCGCCATGGAGGATTCCCCTGGGCAGCGGAAAGCCGGCGGTACACCGCCGACTTTCCGTTTCTGCCCGCGGCTGTACCGCCGCGGTCAGAATGCCCAAAGGAGCACCGCCAGCCTATTGGCGGTGCTCCCGCGGACCACGGCCCTGGCGGTTTTAACCGCCAGGGTCAGAATGACCGCCTACATGTATATTATTAATGATGTTATCAAAGATGTCATGAGTGCTGTAATTTGTGAAGTAATTAGCAGTGCATGACAAGGGAGGGAGCTATAGTTACCTTAGGGTATGAGTTATAGTTACGTGAGATAACTCTAAGTGTAACTGGTGAATTTCTAAGGTTTGGGATTTTTAAAATGTGAGCCTAACTATAGTGTTCCTCTAACCTTTATTTTATAGTGTTTTTTTTTTTTGTTTTCTAATTCTATTTCCTACCTATGATGTCCCTGTATTTGTTTTTTTCAGTGAATTTCCATGTTTTTTGGTAGGACTGTGAGGGAGTGTATGAGTGTGAATGTGTATTTTGCATTTTCACCAGTATTTGGATCTCAAATGCGATGTTATACAGGGGTGCCATGCAGGGCGATGCGATGGAGTTGCGACTTCACAACTGAGGAAAAAAAGAGTTTTGAACTGTGTCAGATTCATAAGGGGTCCCTCAGACGCGCATTGGTGAACCTGACGGGGCCATGGTACCTCTCTTATTATTTACAGCCCCTATTTCCATCCCCCAGGTCCATGCACTGGTTGATAAGATGGCAGGTGCAACTCTCACCCCAGGTTGCGTCCAACCAATAACTTTGCTTCCTTCTGTCGCACAGACCCACAATTCTTCGCGTTGGACTCACAATGGATCCACATCCTTATATACACAAATTTGGATTTTCTTGCATTTTCTCAAAAACTACTGAACGGATTTACAGCAAATAACAAAAAGGACTCTTTCTGGACCAAGAGCTACCTTTCTGCCAAATTTGGTGTAACCTAGTCCACTAGTTTTGATCATATCGCTGATCCAAATCCCTATGGAAAAATCAATAGGAATAACGCGGTTTGGGACCCCCCCTTTTTCGCAAGCCTCCCTGGATGGATCACCCCGAAACTTTCTAGATAGCATCTGATGTGAGGGTGAACGTTTTTTGGAAAATGTTGTGAAGATTCATCATGTGGCACCAAAGTTATTAACAAAACAAAAAAAGTTTTTTCCATGGAAACTAGGTCCTATCTATAACTACCTAGTGGTGACTGCCACCAGGTAAAAAAAAAATATATATATATATCTATATCTATATATCTATCTATCTATATATATATATATATATATATATATATATATATATATAGAGAGAGAGAGCGCGCTATGACCTACTGGCGGTCACCAGTAGTAGTTATATTTAGGACCTACTTTCTATAGAAAACATGTTTTTTTACTTACCTCTATCTTTGCCACTGTTTCACAAATTCTCACTACATTTTCCCAAAAAAGTGTGCCCAAGAATCTTGTTGAGCATGGAAGGTTTTGGAACGGACCATCAAGCGAGGACAGAGAAAAGGGGGGGAGGGGTTTAAAAAAAAGTGTGTTTTCTATGTTAATTCCAATAGACTCCTGAGACACACCTGTAACCCTAACCACTGGATGGAATTACACCAAATTTGGCATAAATGTAGCTTTTTGTCCACAGAGCACACTTTTTGTTATTTGGTGTAATGCATTCTGTAGTTTTCCAGATATTAAAAGAAATCCAAATTTGTATATCTGGGTGGAGCATAAGGACAGATCTCATGGTGAGATCTGATTGGCTGTGAGCACTTCAACCAGAAGGTGATGGCAGCCATCTTGGGACCAATATACATGATAACACCTATTGAAATGCATTGTAGTGAGTGGCAGGTTTTGAGGCTCACAAAAAGGAGAACATATAAAGGGTGACAACAGATTTATTTACAAAATAAATTATTTCTTGCTAAGATTATTTTACACTGTGAAAAAGCCTTCTCCTGGGATTTCATGAACAAGCTATGAGAGAAAACAGTTTTCTCATGATTTTCCCATAGAGGTTATGGAAGCTCAAATGAGAGCATATTGTCTGTAAATTCACATTATCTTTCTCAGCCATATGAGAAAGAAGTCCAACATTCTTAGTAAAACATGCACTTCCAACAGGAGCAGCCTGTCAGTTGATTCCCTTGGGTTCTACTGCAGTCTCCTGGAGTGTTCTAAAGAACAACTAGAGCGCTAACAGTCTTACTTATGATAAACGTGTGCCACACTTGAAGCTATCTTGATTGAATCAAACTGGCAAAACTTAAGATATTAAATTTGGAAAGCAACAAAAGGAGGGGTTTTATTTATCATAGAAATTATGGCTAGTGCTGCAGAAAGAAAAATTAGGACACTTTTTAAGTGAGTTCTCAAATATCTTCTTCCATTTTATTAAAACATTCTGACATGTAGAGTGAAACATTCACATTCTTAATTTATTCCAAAAGTGTGCCAAATCTGACCAGCATCTTGATGAATTCGAAGTAGGAAACTAAAAGCATTTTCTACTGAGGATACTGCAGTAAATGAGGAGATTAGAGAGGTTTGTAAGAAAGGAGTCTCCCAAGATGGCTGCCGGAGAAAAAAGAGACCAAATGTTGCACAACCATCACCCGAATGTAACCCAAGTATAGCCCAATGACAGAAGTGTGCAAAACACTTAGGGGCATATTTCTACTTGTTTTGTGCTGAATGTGCGTAATTTGTTTTTATGAAAATTCAGTGCAAAACTAACTCCATATGTATACTTTTGCGCTCGACCCGTCTAGCGCCAAGTTTATGGAGTTAAAGTCATTTTTGGACATGGAACCCTACTTTGCATCAATGAGATGCAAAGTAGGCGTTCCCGTGCAAAAAATGACTCTTTGGCCTTAGCACCATATTTATCCCCCTCTGTGCTAAAATCAGGCACGGGAGGGAGGAGTGGTAAAAAAATGAATTTTTTAATGCCTGGGTCAGGGGAGGTGTTGGGGGACCTGTGGGCCTGTTTCCATGGTGGGACACCATGAGATAATCCCAAAGGTGCCCTCCCCAGGACTCAGGGACACACCCAACCCCATTGGAGGGACAGCGGAGGATGGGGGACCCCATCCCTGGTAAGTATAGGTACGTACAGGTAAGTATTTTTTTTTTAAGTGCCATTGGTGGCCCTGAAATGGGCCCGCCTACATGGCACTGGTTGCAATGGCCATGCCCAGTGGACCCTGGTCTCCTGTGATGGCCATTCGGGTGGTGGGCGTGACTCCTGTCGTTTCTAAGAAAGGAGTCATACAGTATGGATAGTTTTGCATCAGAAAAAGGTTAGAGTCATTTTTTTTTACTCTAACCTGCCTAACATTATTTTTTGCTGCAAAACCCCCTTCTTCCATACCTCCAGCCCCACCCGACTAACCTCATTTTGTTTTACGCTGGCCTACACTTTGCACCGGCTTGCACCATTCCAGAAATATGGTGCCCGGCTGATGCACAGAAATGGTGCAAGCCGGTGCTAAACGTTTTGATGCAAAACTGTGTTAGTGCAGTTTTGCACCAGAAAAATATAAATCAGGACCTTAGGGGCATATTTACAAGCCCCTTACGTCTCCTTGCTCCAAACTAGAGTCATTTTGTTCACACTAATGTGGCATTAAGGAGGCAATTTCCCTGCGTCATATTTACAAAGTGATGCAATGCATGCATTGTGCAACTTTTAAACCCTTGCACCTGGCATAATATATGCAAGGGGGGTGGTTTCCGACTCAGGGAGACCCGAAAAATGGTGCAATGAAATTTACAACATTTCACTGCACCATTTTTCCATCATTTTTAATGTCTGCTCGGAGCAGGCATTAAAATGACATACCCATATTAACCCATGGGACTCCCTGTGGTTTGATGCACTAGGGTCAATGTTTTTGACACTAGTGGTGCAAAGAGCCACAATAGCATAAAAAATGCACTCCTGTGCTAATGACCGCCATGATGCACCATATTGCAAATACAGTACAACCATGGTGTTGTTAGGTGACAATAGGGGGACGCAAGAAAAGTACCACATCCTGACCGATGCACCACTTTCTGGTTAACTGGCCCTTCGTTTTTTTTTTTTTCAGTTTCACTATAGCACAGATTTGATCTGAGGGTATTGGAGTGCTTTACATGGGCATCAGTTACATTACACAAGAACACATTCCTTTTGGGCTTTAGGCATGGGGAGATTAAGGCTCTCATTACAACCCTGGGGGTTGGTGATAGAATGGTGGTAATACTGCCAACAGGCCGGCGGTAATAACTGCGAAATTATGAACACGGCAGAAACCATTCAGACAGACAGCCACTTTAACAAACCGACCGACAGGGTGGAATCAAGAGGCACCACGGCGGTAACCGTCTAAAGCCAGGCAGAAGCCAATGTTCCGCCCAATGTATTATGACACACCAATCCACCACCTTATCCGGGGCGGTACCAATGACATCAAAAGCCTGGCAGAAACACTGCAGAGAAGAGAAACGCCTCACCTGTGGAGACTCAGGGAATAACCACACCGCCATGGAGCCAAAGTTGCATGTTTTCCCCATGCGCTTCTACATGCTGCTTCACTACGAACACCAATGACGGCGAAGATGACCACAGTGAGTACAGCCGCCTAGCACACAGGGGAGGGGGAGGGGAAAAAGAGAGTGACACGCAATACGCAACACCCCCACCCCCAACACCATACACACAAGCATATGCAGTAACATAACATATTCACCCCGTACCACTCAGGAATAATTACAGGACAAATACAATATATCAAAGTGTGTGTAATAAGATAAATATAGTAGCACTATGTGCATCCAAATCAAAAAGTATATACATATTCACAAATCAAGGGACACTGCCCATCACTCTGTCCTTTGGAGTGCAAGGCCACAGTCTCTCAAGTGGGTGACTTGCCCACATGCTCTGGAGGGGGCACCATGCCCTGTGCTTGATCCCGAGGAGTTCAAGGCCACAGTCTCTCAAGTGGGTGACTTGCCCATATGCCCTGGAGGGGGCATCGTCCCCAGTGAGCTTCATCCTGGGGAGGATGGGGAGAGTGGATGTCTCCTCCACTGGTTCTGGAGGGGGCATCGTGCCCAGTGAGCTTCATCCTGGTGAGGATGGGGTGAGTGGATGTCTCTTCCACTGGTTCTGAAGGGGGCATCGTGCCCACTGAGCTTCATCCTTGGGAGGATGGGGTGAGTGGATAGCTTCTCCACTAGTTCTGGAGGGGGAATCGTACCCAGTGAGCTTCATCCTGAGGATGAGGTGAGTGGATGTCTTCTCCACTGGTTCTGGAGGGGGCATTTTGCCCAGTATGCTTCATCCTGGGGAGGATGGGGTGAGTGGATGTCTTCTCCACTGGTTCTGGAGGGGGAATTGTGCCCAGTGAGCTTCATCCTGGTGAGGATGGGGTGAGTGGATGTCTCTTCCACTGGTTCTGAAGGGGGCATCGTGCCCACTGAGCTTCATCCTTGGGAGGATGGGGTGAGTGGATAGCTTCTCCACTAGTTCTGGAAGGGGAATCGTACCCAGTGAGCTTCATCCTGAGGATGAGGTGAGTGGATGTCTTCTCCACTGGTTCTGGAGGGGGCATTTTGCCCAGTATGCTTCATCCTGGGGAGGATGGGGTGAGTGGATGTATTCTCCACTGGGTCTGGAGGGGGCATTGTGCCCTTTGATGCAGATCTTGGGGAGTGCAAGGTCAGAGTCTCTCAGCTGGGTGTCACACCCACAGGATTTGCAGTGGCCAGGCCACACAACAGCCCATGGATGGAGGAGTACACACTGTCCGCCAGCAGTGACGGCTGCTCAGTGGTGGCAGTGGTGGTGCTGCTTGTAGAGCTAGCAGTGGTGTGGGGAGGTTCCAGCCCATGCAGCTTCGGACAGCTGCCCACTGGGGCTATGCTGCTGGTGGCAGTGCTGATTGTGGAGCTGGCAGTTGTGGGGGGAGGCTCCAGCCCATCTCCTGAAGCCTTGGATGGCTGCCCACTGGGGCAGGTGGCAGTGCTGTTGGCAATGCTGCTTGTGGAACTGGCAGTGGTGAGGGGATGTTCCAGCCCATCCCCTGCAGCCTCAGACGGCTGCCCACTGGGGCTGCTGCTGCTGGTGGCGGTGCTGCTTGTGGAGCTGGCAGTGGTGGGGGGAGGCTCCAGCACATCCCCTGCAGCCTCAGATGGCTGCCCACTGGGACAGGTGGCAGTGCTGGTGGCGGTGTTGGTTGTGGAGCTGGCATTGGTGGGGGCACGCTGCAGCCCATCCCTTGTAGCCTCGGATGGCTGCACCACCATGGTTGGTGGTGAGGGCTCTGACTGAGTCGCAGCACCAGGCCCCTTGTCTCTACTGCCTGCTATTGCAGGCCCCTTGGCCTTCCTTCCTGCAGCTGGGGCTGGCTCCTTGGCCTTCCTTCCTGCAGCTGGGGCTGGCTCCTTGGCCTTCCTTCCTGCAACTGGGGCTGGCTCCTGCCCTTCCTTCCTGCAGTTGGGGCTGGCTCCTTGCCCTTCCTTCTTGCAGCTGGGGCTGGCTCCTTGCCCTTCCTTGAAGCACTAGGGGCAGACACCCTTGGGTGTCTGATTGTTTGTGTTTGTGTACTTTAGGTGGAGGGGGCACAGACACAGTGGGAGAGGACACAGCGGATGTGTGCATGCATGTAGGGGTGGTGACTGCCAGTGAGGGGTGTGTACTGATAGGTGTGCTGGTGATGGTGGTAGTGGATGAGGATGTAGTGAGTGCAGGTGTGAGTGGAGAAGCTACTGGGAGGAAGGTAGACGACACGGAGAAGGGGGCCACAGTGGAGGCAGTGGATGTTGGTATGTCTGCTTCTGGATGGTGTTTGTGTGAATGCTTCTGGCATGAAGTGTGGTGCTTGTATTTCACATATCCATTCTTGTGTTTTGTCCTGGGTGCCTGGTCGTCTGACTGTGATAGGTTGGGGTTGAGGGGAATAGGATTGGGAAGAGGAAGTTGGAGGGGGAGTGGGGAAACAGGGACAATGGCTGCCATCAGAGAGGAGGCCAGGGCCTGGATTGATGTCTGTTGGGCCGCCAAGTCAGTGTGAATGCCCTCCAGAAATGCATTGGACTGTTGCATTTGGGCTGCCAGCCCCCGGATGGCATTCACAATGGTTGACTGCCCAACAGAGATGGATCTCAGGAGGTCAATAGCTTCCTCACTCAGGGCAGCAGGGCTCACTGGGGCAGGGCCTGAGGTGCCTGGGGCGAAGGAGATGCCCACCCTCCTAGGTAAGTGGGCACCGGCAACTCGATGAGGGGCTGCTGGGAGGGCAGTACTGGTATGGGGGTGGCGGCTCTACCTGTAGATGGGGTGGGCACAGAGGTGTCTTCCACCACCAGGGAGCTTCCATCGGAGGAGGTATCCGTGTCAGAACTGTTCCCTCCAGTCTCCGCCGTGGTGCTCCCCTCGCCCTCCGTCAGACTGGTGCCCTCACCGTCGATGGACTCTGTCTCCTGGGTCCTGTGGGATACAGCTCCCTCCATCGCCGGTGCCTCTGCTCCTCCGCCAGATGATGCTAATACACATAAGGACTGGGTGACAAAGCAAAAAAGGTGGGGGAGCGACACAGGATATGCTTGGTTAATGGCTGCACCAACACAACTGTTGGCGTACACAACATACTCACATAAAGGGAAGACCCTATGCACTAGGCAATACACTACCAGTAACAATGCTAGTCACCAGGGCATGAGGTGGAACACATACGGCCTACTGCAGCATACCTGGGACCTACATAGCCCTGCCCGGTATTGGATGCCTACTAGCTAGGTAGGAGGAATTTCACATCAGAACCCTGCCCAACATGGGACCTATTCTGCAATGTCAGGCCTGGCCTAGGGGCACCCACAGGCACACTTCCCCACCCATATACCAGCCCACCAGGCATAAGTAGTAATGATGGGCACTGTACTCACCCCCTTGTTGCTGCTATAATGCACCCAAGCACCCATCCAGCTCCGGATAAGCCACCGCCAGTATGCAGGCTATCAGGGGGGTCAGGGTTCGATGGGCACTCCTTCCTCATTGGGAGGCCATCCCCAGTTGGTCCTCCGCCATCTTCTATGCCCACCATCTCAGGTCCTCCCACCGTTTCTGACAGTGGGTGCTTCGCCTGTCGTAGACTCCCAGGGTCCGCAGGTTCTTGGCGATGGCATGTCATATACCATTATTTTGATGGGTGTTGACCTACAGGGAAATAGACACAGGGAAAGGTATTAATCCAACCATCCTGCCTGTTAAACTTATGGCCCACCATGCCCCTTCCCATCCCCATTAGCACAGACATGGCCCAGCATACATGCTGCACGCTGCCTAGGGCCCATCCACCCACTCCCCCCTACATGAGGCCTTCACACACAGCACTCCATGCATTCACACCCCATACATCATACTCACAGTGTACTCACCTGTTGGCCTGGAGGCCCATACAGCAGTCGGTACTGGGGTAGAACCCCATCCACCAGTCGCTCCAACTCCTCCGAGATGAAGGCAGGTGCCCTTTCCCCAGTAACATGAGCCATGGTCGGTTCTAGACACGGGTCACAGCAGCTCTTGCAGTGTAGGTCCTCTCCTGTTGAAGGTCAGGTAGTAAGTGAGTGAACAGATGGAAAATGGTGGTCACGTCCGCGGCGGTGCGTACCATCAACGCCGGCGTACATCACCATTGGTCACTGTACCCCATAGGGCCCAATGATAACCAATGAGGATTTGCACAGCTGTTCTCGACCGCCTCCTGCAATGACGCACAACGTCAGCGGAATTACCTCATTTCCACCTGTCCCTCTATACAGGACAGGCGGACGCCATTTCGGGGGGGTGCAGGCCATGGATCCTAACTGCGTCACAGTACACAAATTCACTATTTAGACATATCCCACCAAAATAATGATACAATCACAATATGCATTGAACTGTAGTGGATGGAATGGAATGTAATGTAATGACCAGCTGCTCACTCTTTTGCCCCATAGATTGCAACCGCTGCGGATGAATAGGAGATGGAGACATACCCCCGTGTACGGACCCCTGGTGGACTTGCCAACAATGGAGGACAGGCACATTATCCTCATCTATAGACTTGCCAGGGCCACAATCACAGAGCTGTGTGCCCAATTGGGTCCTGACCTAATATCTGCTATCCGTCACCCCACTGGGATCCCCCCTCTTGTGCAAGTTCTATCAGTGCTCCATTTCCTGGCAATTGGTTCTTTCCAAGTGACAGTGGGCTTGGCAGCAGGAATGTCACAGCCGATGTTCTCAATAGTGCTGACCAGAGTGTTGTCTTCCCTGATTAAACACATGTGCAGCTACATCATTTTCCCCCAGGTGGAGGATTTGGCCACAGTGAAAGCTGACTTCTATGCAATGGGACATATCCCCAACATCATTGGGGCAATAGATGGAACATATATTGCATTTGACCCCCCCCCCCTGGTGAAATGAACAGGTGTTCAGAAATCGAAAGAGTTTTCACTCCATGAATGTCCAGATGGTGTGCCTGGTGGACCAGTACATCTCCCACGTCAATGCAAAGTATCCTGGGTCTGTGCATGATGCCTTTATCCTGAGGAATAGCAGCATCCCAAATATGATGGCTCAACTCCAGAGGCACAGGGTCTGGCTAAAAAGTGAGCCCTGGTTCCCACCCAGTGGATGTTGGTGTATGGGTATGGTGTGGGCCATAAGGGTGAGTGTGTGGCTAATAGCTGTCCTTCGATATTCACAGGTGACTCTGGTTATCCCAACCTTTCATGGCTACTGACCCCTGTGAGGAATGCCAGGACAAGGGCAGAGGAACGTTAAAATGAGGCACATGGGCGAACAAGAAGGATTATAGAAAGGACCTTCAGACTCCTGAAGGCCAGGTTTCGTTGCTCCATCTAACAGGTGGATCCCTGTGCTACTCACCCAAGAAGGTCTGCGAGATCATCATAGCATGCTGTATGTTGCACAACCTTGCCATGCAATGTCATGTGCCTTTTCTGGAGGAGGAGGAGGCTGGAGATGGCCGTGTCGCAGCAGTGGAGCCCGTGGACAGTGAAGATGAGGTGGCAGAGGATGAGGTTGAGGATGAGGACAACAGAAGTGCAATTATTCGTCAATACTTCCAATGAGACACAGGTAAGACAGTGTTATTTCATACATAATTGACAGTTTGATGTGTGACATTGTCACTGGCAGGCTGTGGATTCCTACTTCTATGCCCACTCACTGTACCCTTTAGCATCTCTTTTTGCAGATGTTGATGCCCCACTATTGCTCTTGGTGTGTTCAGTGCAGCCAACTAAAGGTCTTTCCTATGTAAACATTACTGTACAGTTGAATTGCAATGTTTGAACTTTGTTAAACGAATACATTTTGAAAACATTACACATACACCATACTTGTATTTTATCAAAGTGTATTTATTGCAGTGCTCTGAAGAAGAGGGGGTAGTGCAATGGGCTAGGGTGATGATGGAGGAAAGTCCAGGTTAGAGTCCAGTCTATTTGTATCACAGGTGCATTGTCCAAGGGGACATAGGAACGGGAGTAATGGCAGTTCAAGGTGGAAAGGGTGACAGAGTGGGACACAAGTGTAACAATCAGGAGACACTTATTTCCTGGTGGGGTCTTGCAATAGTCTCTGGCTTCTGCCTGGATCTCAGGGAACGTTTGCGGGGTGGTTCTCCTTCTGCAGGGGGAGGGGTGCTGATGGCCTGTTGGTCCTGTGGTGGGGCCTCCTGTCCACCAGCGGCAGCAGAGGTGGAGGGCTGTTCAGTGGTCTGACCAGTGTCAGGGGCCAGGTGGTGTGCCACTGCCACCCTCATACTGTTGGCCATGTCTGCCAGCACCCCTGCAATGGAGACCAGGGTGGCCTTCAAGTCCTGCCTGATCCCCAGGTACTGTCCCTCCTGCAGCTGCATGATCTCCTGCAACTTGTCCAGGATCTGGCCCAGCTTATCCTGGGAATGTTGGAATGCTCACAGGATCGCGTTGAGTGCCTCCTGGAGGGTCGGTTCCCTGGGCCCTTCCTCCCCCTGTCACACAGCAGTCCTCCCAGCTTTTCTGTTGTCCTGTGCCTCTGTCCCCTGAACCGTGTGCCCACTGCCACTGACCCCAGGTCCCTGATTGTCCTGTGTTTGTGGGGTAAACTGGGTTCCCTGTAGTGGTGGACACACTGCTTATTGACGTGTCCAGGGCACAGAAGTATGGGCCCGCTGGGTGGGTGCAGTGGTGGTGTTTCACGTGAGGGGAGCTCTGTGGCGTGAGAGTGTGCCTAGGTAACCGACTGTCCGGAGGTCACTGATGATCCAGGTTAGTCATCCATATCCAGGTGACCAGAGCTGCTGTCATCACTGTGGGCCTCTTTTGGGGGGGACTGGTTGTTGCAGGCACCTCTTCGCCGGTGATATTGGGTGGGTTACCTGTGGGGATGTAAATGCAGTGTTATTGTTTCTGTGTGTGACATATTATGCATGGGTGTGTTGCCCTCTATGGTTGTTATTGCCCTGGCAGCTTTGCCTTGTGTGAGTTGTTATTTGGTGGGCTAGGTGATTCTCTCTAGTGTGCATGCTGTGGTGATAGGTGTCCATGCAGGTCTGTGAGCTCTGTCCATACATTGGTGTTGCATGCAGGGCTTGACATTGGGATGAGTTGGTTGTGATGGTGGGGTGTATTGGAGGTGGTGGAGTGATGGGTGTGGCGGTGAGGGTGGTGGTATGTGATGGCATGCAGGTAGGTGGGTAATAGTAATAGGGAACTAACTTACCAGAGTCAAGTCCTCCTCCTACTCCTGCCAGGCCCTCAGGATGCATGATTGCCAAGACTTGCTCCTCCCATGTTGTTAGTTGTGGGGGAGGAGGTAGGGGTCCACCGCCAGTCCTCTGTACTGAAAGTTGGTGTCTTGCTGCTATGGAACACACCTTCCCCCGTAGGTCATTCCACCTCTTCCTGATGTCATCCCTTGTTCCTAGGGGGTGTCCCACGCCATTGACCCTGTCCACGATTCTCCGCCATAGCTCCATCTTCCTAGCAATGGATATCTGCTGCACCTGTGATCCAATATATTACAAACCACACAGGGTGGCCCAGTAAAGAACTTAAGGATCTGGGTTAATCAAATTACCAAACAACATTGAGCCATCCGAAAACAATTATTTTCATTAATCGTCTAATCATAAATAACAAAAAAAAAATATTTTCAAAGAAATTACAACATACATATATATAACATTCAGGGTTCATCCTTTACTATGTATACAAAATTATTTTCCATACATTACTTAATAATACTAAAAATCCTACCGTAACACATCAAAGAAAAAAAGGACAAAGAAAGGTGCCAAAGAAAAAGTGCTTGTGATTAGAAACACAGAAACCGAGAATAAATCACCCACATATCCATTAACAGGTTTAAACTTAAAAAGAAGCCTGTTGGTTGACCACTCTTGTCAATAAATCGCCACTTATTTATATCGGGTCCACTTCCCCATTTTAGTCTTTCACTCCATTCCGAAAAGGCACAGACAAAACCAGTCCAGGGTACAAGTTTATCATCAATGTTTCAAACCAATGACAACTCTTGGGCCAATTCCAGGCTCCAATATGGGTCTCCCTCAGGACTAAGAGGTAGGAAACATCTCCAGCTTACTCAACCTCCAAACACACGTCTTCTCCACTAAGTCTTCCAAGGTCCTCAGATAGTATATAATAATCCTTATTCCCATTCACTTCTTTAGGTAATATTTTCCACCAGATAAAGTAATATATCCTTCATTCCCAAAATTCTTTCCTCCCATCGGGTCTCTGCAGGTTTAGGGCATTACTTTGCTCCTTAATGCCACGCCGCACATCTCTGAGGCTCAAAAAAGCACCTGTGATCCAATAGCTGTGACTCTATCTGGATGATTGCCTTCACCATGACCCTTAGATCCTCCTCAGAGAACCTGTGGTGTTGTTGTGGTGTTATGAGTGTGGTGTGAGTGGTGTGGTGAGGGTGTGTAGGGTGATGTGTTGGGGTGTGTGATGTGAGGTGCATGGGTAGTTTATAGGCGATGGTGGTATGTGGCTCTGGTTGTGTGAGTGGTCTTGCTGTCTCTCTCTGTTGGCAATGGTTTGTAGTCATTAAGGGTTGTGGGTAATGTGGGTGTGTGTTTTATAGTGGTGTGGGTGTGGTGTGTGTCTGTGTGTCAGGTGTGTGTAGTTTGAATTGTCCAATGTGGTGTTGTTTTGTTTGTGTGTGTGTATTTTGAGTGTGTATGTACCGCCAATGGTTTACCACCATTGAATGTCCGCTGTGGTGATTCGTGGGTCATAATGTTGTGGGTGTTGTTCTGTTGGTGTAACAGTGTGGGTTTTGCTACCGCCAGTTTATCACTGACCTTTGGGCTGGCGGACTTGTGTGTGTGGCTGTACAGTGACGGATTGGTATGTGTGTGTCAGAATATGGTTGGTGGATATCCGCCGCGGCAGCAGTATGTTGGCAGCAGTCGACATGGCGGTAAATGGGATTTACTGCTAATGTCATAATGAGGGCCTAAGTGATTTGCTCAGAATCACAAAATGTCAGGCTGAAACTTGAACCTGGTTCCCCAGTTGCAAAGTCTGCAGCTCAGGCCGTAACACCACCTTCTCTCCCCTAAGTGCAACATATAATCAAGTGATCGACTGGATAAACAAATCAAGATAGCAAATAATTTAAAAGTGCTTTGTCACTATTTGAGAACTGTTGTCCTCATTTTAGTTTTTTAGAGCCCTAACCATAATTTCTATGAGAGTAAGACCCTCTCATTTTTTATAATTTCTAATGAAATGATGTAGGTATTACAGTTTTGATTGATGTCAGGCATGCCACACTTTTGTAATAAATATAGAATGTTAGCAGTCTAGTTGTTCATTAGAACATTGTGGGGTGGCAGACATCAGGGGCAAAGACTCGGATAATTGAGGATAGGGAGGAGGGTGCAGAGGCAATAAGCTGACCATGCTTTGCAGGCAGAGGGAGGAAATGGCAGCATAAGGGACCATGGAGGGCAGGGGAAAGGAGGGCAGGGGCAACAAGTCAAACATGCAGAACATGCAAGAGAGGATGTGGCAATGCAACTATTGATTGCAGAAGGAAGAGGCAGTTGCAGTAAAACCATACATGTCAACAGACCCAATTCAGGCAGTACACTCCCAATATTTTTCAGCCCAAAAGAGCTTTATTTTATCTGTCTCCTCTTTTTCAATGTAAGTCAATGGGGAAAACCAATCCCCTAGGTTTCTTTTTCAAAGTCTCCCTCTTAGTATAAGTTCACAATCTTGGCAAATATGGTACATTGGATCACTAAGGACAGGAGTAATGGGGTGGGGACATGAACTTGGATAACAGAGGGCAGGAGGGAGAAGGGCAGGAGCAACAAAATGACCATACAGGGCACATGTAAGGGGTAGCAGCAGCCAGTATACCACACAAGGCAAGTGGGACAGCAGCACAGCACAAGAGGGCATGGAAAGAAATAGGGAAGAGACAGGGCCATGCACATGGACAAGAGAGAGCAGTGGGGAAAGAGGCAAGGGCAGCAAGCTAACCATACCAGACAGAAAGGAGGGACAGTTGCAGCATAACAGATCATGAAGGGAAAGAAGGAGGGGGCAGGGGGATGACAATGGACCAGACAAGGCAGGAGAGAGAGGATAGGGACCTGCACATGGAAAAAGAAGGATAAAATGTGCATGGCTGAAACAGCAAACTGACCATGTAGGGCAGACGGATGGGCACTGGAAGCACAACACACCATAGAGGGCAACAGTGAGACTATAATGGCATACACACAGACAACAGTTTGAAGGTAGGACGGGTCAGGGACAGCAAGCTGACCACACAAGCCATGTGGGAGGGGCTTTGGCAGCACAGAAGGCCATGCGTGGCAAGTGGGAGGATTAGTGGCAGTACACCGGCCATGGTGGGCAAGAGGGAGGGGGCACGGGCATGCATGAAGGACCAGGGAGGACAGAAGGGATGGGTAGGAGCTTGACACAGGCAAGAGAAGGCAGATAAGGAGCTTCACAACAGACCATGCAGCGTAAGTAGGAGGAGCAGTTGCAGCACAACAAAGCATGGAGGGCAGAAGTGAGTGGCAGCAAAATGGACCATGGAGGACAGGAGGGAGGGGATAAGGGCATGGAACTCGGACAGGCAGGGTGGAGGTGGCAGGGACAAGCAGCAGTCATCTGATCATGCTAGACAGGTGGAAGGGGTAGTGGCAGTCAACAGAACACTCAAAGTAGATAGGAGGGGCAGTGGCAGGTACATTTAACATGTTGAGCAAAAAGGGGGGAGCAAAGGCAAGCACACATCTATCGGAGGGCCGGGGGAAGAAGGTAGGGGACCACAAGCTAAGCACAGAGGCTAAGTGGAAAGGCAATGCTGGGACATGGAAGTGGGCAACAGAGGCCTTGAGGAGTAGGCAGAGACATCAAGCTAAATGGTGGTCAGTGGCAGCACATCAGACCATGCACGGCACGAGGGACGGGCCTCGTGCAAAAGGGTAGGGAGCAGGTGGATGGGTCTGCAAGCTACCTGTTGAGGCAGGTGAGAAAGGCATTAGCAGAACAACAGCCACTCAGGGCTGTAATGAGGGAGCAGGGGCATGGACCTGGACTAAGGAGGGCTAGGAGGAGGGGGCAGGAGCAGCAAGCGTGGGTGGGGTCAGCACAATGCCAGACCAGGCCCTGCATCCTTACTTAATTCTAAAAAAAACTAGAACTTCACTGAAAAAGCAAAAGGTTACGGGGACATTATACTTAAGAAATAGAATTTTAAAACCTTTAGAAATTCAGTAAAAAACAAAGGTTACAGGGACATTATAGTTAGGTTCAGATCTAACACGCACAAAACCACAGAAATTCAGCAATTTTAGTCCCTGTGTGAATAACAATCGCATTGTACTTCTCGTCCAGCTCTCTCAATCCGCTTGCAAGATCATATATTTGGAATTAGGTTCAGAACAGTGTATTTATGTAGTTCTGTAGAAAGTTAGACATGGGAATTGTTGTTTTAAAGAACAAAAATATTTGCTGTATTGTTTCATTTGAGATATGAAGAAAGTTCTCTGTTTTTTATGATGTCACAGGCCTCCCAAGGAAGAATATTGATTGGCTCATATGGAAGTCTTTATTTAGCAAAGCAAGAGTCCTTCCTTCTTGCATCATTTGCCTATTAGGTGTTTCTGTGATTACACCTTTTTGGCTACCTCTCTGACTTTGCTGATTTTCTGTAATCAGAATGTCATCATCTGATTCAGAGGAGAACCCTACTCCTGTTCCTGCAAGTCAGCCACCTCACCCACCCAAGGAGTCCTTGGTCTGGCTACTTTTTCAGATGAGTCCTTTTGGGAAGAAAGTATTTGCCAAATATGCAATTGATAAGATATGAAAAAGGGGCAACCAGAACAAGAAATATTCCATGACTATCACTAGGATATGGCAACATTTGACTCATCAGGGGCATCTACATCTTTTCAACCTGGTAATATTGTGCCTGTCCAGGTACTCACAACTCAAGCAAATAACAACACTCCATATCTGAACAAAGCCCTTTTTTGCTGCGTATGCAAAGAGATTATGTATTCTTCTGAAATAAGCAAGGCTGCACATGACAGCTTGTCCAGGATCATAAATGCCCACCTAGGCAGTAGTTTCTTTTTCTACATTACAGTTTCTTTGTTTTGTTCTATCTTTTTTAAAAAGAAATATAAAAATATGTAAAAAAATGTTAAAAACACAAAAAAGAGTTGTTCAAAATATTTTTTTTCAGAGGTACTCTATACTTTCATTATGTATGTTTTTTATACTACATACCCCCTTTTTTTCCTTCTTGATGACTTTCGTGAGACACTCATGAGAGCCATGATGCTCCCATACTTAGCATGGGTGATTCTCGCGAGCCTCTCACAAGAGTCAGGTACACATTCTTTTGCATACACTGTGAAGGGACAGAGTTCATGTTCGCAAGCTTCACGCAAGACCGTATTTTTATACCCGAATTTGCACTTTCACTGAACTTATCTTGTTGTAATAAATATAATTTATATCGACCAGATTTTCGCTACAACTCCATTTTATTTTTCCTGCGATCCCGTGTGACTCTTGTGAAAGCGTTAAAACACTTAATAGGAAAATGTAAAAATGTTCTTCAATATAACAGTTGTTCCTTATAGTCCCCACTACCAGAATATCAGGAGAGACTGGCCTCTCCACTGAGACCCTGCATTAAGATAACTAGTGTGTAGAGTAGGGTGGTGTAAGAAGGACACTGTCTCTCCATTCACATCTTTCTCAGGCTCAGTAGTATGCATTAGTCGGGTGGAGATGGTACTCACCTCACATATAAGACTTCACTATTGCCTACTTAGTATAATAAGTACAAACCTTCCCACTAACACAACTCCGCAGAGAAATAACTATATTTACTATCTACTTACAGGTCTCCCCAGGTGACAGATATATACAGTAGTATGTAGGGATACCTTGTCTTCTGCGCTAACACCTATCTTCAGGACAACTTGGTTATACAGTACGGTGTAGTCAACCTGTCGCATCTTTCCTCATACCTCTCCTTAGAAGAACAGGGATATTTACTGCTCTTTGGGAAAGATGTAATCATTCTGCTAACACATTTTTTTAGGTTAAAATGTATCTCTAGTAGGGCTTGAGAGAAATGTATCTTTCTACTCAAACCACGTCCCATGCTGAAAGATATGCATAGAAGGCTATGGGGAGAAATTGGCATTTTCAAGACAAGTCTTGGGGAGAAATTGGCATTTTCTGAGACAAGTCTCTTGTCTGACAACTCTGCGTAGTATAGTGTATAAAGAGACTGACCCGTCTCCTGTGATCTGTCTCTGGGATAATGCTTCTGCAAATTAGGGTTTGAAAAGTGGCTTAGACAACCAGTGTGTACATTTGAATGTAAAGACACACTCACCTCTCTCTCAAGCATCTCTTCATGGGGACAGACTTGGTTAGTACTGATGTCAAAAAGATACATCACTGCGCTAAGATTTCTCTCCAGCGTGCCAAGCATATATACTAAGATGTGCAAAAGAACTGCCCTCTCCACCAGCAGACAGCAGTGCACAGTATACTATGAGAATGCATTTGCAGCTGTGCCAAAACCTGACTCTTGTATAAAAATCTTTATTCTGCAGTGAGAAGAAGCACTAATCTCTCTATCGTACCTTAAACATAAATATACATGCAGCAGAATAGTTACAGTTCTTGAAGAATGAACTACCACTTTAACAGAAGATTGCAGAAAATTTTAAAATCTTTAAAAGCTATTGAGGAAAGACGACAGTAGTAAATATTAAGATTTTATAAAAATATTTTTTTTAACAACATTAGAAATTATAACAACATTAGTAAACTACAACTTAGTATATCTCTTTCCCTTTTGCTTTATTTGACTACTGGATTTTGAAGTACATAGATCTTATTTTCCTTTGTTTCAGCCACACTAGCTTGCCAAACAAAATCTCATTTAATACTCTGGCAGGCTAGGTGCAAAACAGTCCGTTAAAAAATATGCACAAAGAAGTTCAGCTGGGAAACTAGAAACAAACAGTGTGTTACATCCTTTACAAGAATGTGAAAGTATTATAAATGCAGTCATTCTAAAAGGATAGCTCAGACAAACTTAGCTTGTGCAGCCAAATTACACCATTCTTTAGCTGCCTACACATTCTATCAAGTAGTGGATACAACTTCTCCCCAGGTACTCACTGCCCAAGGAGATACCAACCTTCCTTTTATAAATTAAGCATATTTTTGCTGCTTTAGTAAGCAGATCATTTTGTCAACAAAAACAAGTGCAGCTACAGGGAAAAAGCTTCTCCATGGGTATAAATGTTGCTGAAGGCAGCGATAACAACATAATTTGTGCAATTAATTTGTCTTGACTTTCCACACAGTTACTGTGGTTCCATAACAATTTGTAAATTAACACATTGCTCTTTACGCACCTTTCTTAACAGTAAGCACTGTGTTTTATTATTATAGAAATAGCAATATGTCCGCTCAAACATCTCATAGGTGTAAAATGTGTGCACAATAAGGTTCTTAAAAACACCGGGCCTTGTATTAACAGATTGCAGGTATTTTGTTTTATAATTTCAGAAACACTGCTTTTTTTACTAACAACTATATATAGATTGAACATTTCCTTTTTTAACACAACAGCCAATACTTAGTGATGATTCTCCACATTGTAAATTCCACCTATCAAAACGTATATTAATGTAAATTCCACCTATCAAAACGTATATTAATAAGCATACACCTCTACAAACAGCTTTTCACTCACTAAGCCTTGTACAGAATAAAGTTACCAACAGTAGCACACTTAGTGGCACTTCTTCGAGAAGTTCATAAAGTATATTTCTAATTACCAGAACTTATAGCAGTTTCTTATATACAGCTGAAGCTACCAGTCTGTTTCAGTTCCAAATTCAGTCACTTCTGCTGAGCACACCTCCACTAGGCTTCCTTTTCCTCCAAATCACCAAGAACAATATGAGCTATCCCAGGTTCTGCACCCAATCACATCACAGCATGCGTTTAACCATGCAATAAGAATAGTAACTATTGGTTATGCTTTGGTCCTTTTTTCACTTCTCCTCATACAATCTCATGAGAATCTTGCAGGATCATAAAACACCTTGTGGCAGGCCAGGTAATTTTCCATGTGGGTCTCACAAGAGATTTGCAGGATAATAAAACTCCTCATGGCAGGCTCACTAATTCTGCTCAGGCCCCACAACCCTCTCCTGAAATATATGCAGCAAGCTTCAAACCCTGAAGCATGTGAGCTAGGCTTGTGAGAGTCTTAAAGAATTACAACACACCTGTAGAGAAATAGTAGTATGTGGACAGAGTATCCTCTCCACTGAGAGCTATCCCTTACATGACAGGTGTATGTAGCAGGGTGTGAGGCGAGACTGGCCTCTCCACACAGACCTCTGTCTCAGATCAAAGGTGTACATAGTAGAGTATATGGAGGTACTGGCCTCTCCAGTGAGACCCCTCTTTTTGATGATAGGTGTGCATAGTACGGTGTGAAAAGAGACTGTGTATTCCGTCAGACCTCTATTACAGGGAATGTATGCATAGTAGGGTATCTGCATGGACTGCCCTCTCTTTCTACATCTCTTTCTCAGATAACAGGACTGCATAGTAAGGTGTGTACATGGACTGCCCTTTCTTTCCATTCCGCTCTCTCAGGTGAGAGTAGTAAGGTGTATGGAGACAGAGTCACTCTCCACTAAGTCCTCCCTCTCAGGTGACTGGTGTACATATTACAGTGTTTACATGGACAGGACTTTTCTGTCAGACCTCTGTCTCAAATGATCGCTATGCATACTAGGGTGTGTACATGGTCTATCCTCTCCTTCAAGATCTCTCTCTCAGATGACAGGTGTACATAGTAGGGTGTGTGGAGAAAGATTGGCCTCTTCAGTGAGACCTCTTTCTTTGATGACAGGTGTGCATAGTACACTCTGTCCTCCTTGCTAACACCCTTCTCTCTGATAATGGATATGCATAGTAGGGTATAAGAAGAGATTATACCCTACTCACAACTCTTACAAAGTGTGTATACTAGGTTGCATTCAAAGATCACCTACACTTTTTTACTGTTCACAGTCTTGTTAGAGTCTTGCCAGATTGTAACCTTTTTGGAAAACAGGAATTAACTATCTTCTCACCACAGTACCTGTCTCTTTCACACTTCCTCTCAAAAACAATGACCACAATATGCATTCCTATTAATGAGGTGTATTCAAACGCATCAACCCCTTTTCACTAGTCACGATACCGCAAAAGCTTTGTGACACTGTAGAAATTTGTTAAAGAAAATATACATTTATTTTTATCACATTAGTTATCCCATAGACACCGCCTTTCTAAATCTAGAGGGGCAGTATCCCTTTTGCTGCCCCTTTTGTAGTTTTTCTACTTCATTTCCATAACACCTTGAATTTTTCACAGTAAACAGTAATGGCTGCCATTTCATTTCAAACATTCCAACAGCCAGCCAATCAGAGTGCTTGCTCTTGCAAGACTCATGGGAGCCTGTCACTCCTGTGAGAGTGTGACGAATCATGGAAGAAGTATCATAGGGCGCCTTTTGTTAACATGCGCTCTCACAAGAGGCTTGCGAGACCTTGCTCTTGGGACCTCCATAACCTTATAGTTGGTCTGCTTTTCCATAGATGGAGCATTTTTTGGTTTGCTAATAACCTTGGCCTTATTTGACGAATCTTGTTGAAACTTTCCAAATAAAAAGTTAATTCACATCCTTCCTGGAAAGTTTCTGGGTGCTCTGTCAAGCGGGGCCAAAAACAGAAAAGGGTCCCAAAACAAAAGCTGAATGCTTTTTCTCTAACTTCTTACTTCTTTATACAAGGCTACAGCAAACACTGCTGAATGAAATTACACCAAATTCAGCAGGGAGCTCGATCGCAGATTGTGAATTTTGTGATTTGGTATACGTCTGTTCAGTAGTTTTTGAGAAATGTAGGATAAAAAATAATTGTATATTTTGGCAGTTGGATCTGCAAGAGTCTCAAGAGACTCCTGCAGGAAAGCCAGGTTAAAATAGAGAGTTTTGATTGGCTCAGGGAGCTTTATTGACCCCAGGCCATCTTGCTCTTATGGGAGTCAGACTCCTGCAAAAGCTAGCTCTCTGATTGGCTGCCAGCAACATGAGAAAAATTTAGCTGGCAGCCATTACAGGACTCAGGACTTAGGTGGTCATTATGACATTGGCGGTGACTGTTAAAGTGGCGGTAATACTGCCAACAGGCTGGTAGTAATTACCGCCAAATTATGAACATGGCGGTGATACCTCCCATAGACAGCCAATGTACCACACTAACCACCAGGACGTAAACACCACTGACCATGGCGGTAGCCATCAACAGCCCGGCAGAAGTCAAGGTACTTTAATGGCCCACCATTTTATGACATAGCAAACTGCCAGGAATTCCGGGGCAGTAAAACACCATCAAAAGCCTGGTGAAAACACTTCACAGAAGACGAAAGACTCACCATCAGGGACACAGAGGATTACGCTGCTGCCATGGAACTGGAACTTCAAGTCTTCCTGATGCTCTACCACGCCATGGCTGTCCTGGAACAGAAACACCGATGAAGACGACAACAGTGAGTACAGCCTCCTAGCACACAAGGGAGGGAGGGAGGAAAATGAGAGTGACACACCATACACAGAACCAGCTGCAGAGTAAAACTAATGTCACAGAACCCACGTTAAATTATTGTACTGACAGCAATTCGAATGTATGAACACTGTAGTTTGCTGCCAACAGCCACCATAAAGAAACATGAAATGTAAATGCAGGCGTCAATGTCCAAATTTGGCCAATGGCAAGTCCAAAGTACAAAAGAGCCACATGGCCACAAGGCACAGTCCAAGGCCCAACTTGACTCCTGACGTTGTCCAGACTCCACTATTCAGGGGTATCCTGTTGGAAATAGGTAGGCACCTCAGGGGGAAGGATGGGCACCTCAGCTGAAGTGGGTAACATGCCCACTGGTTCTGGAGGCTGCTCCTTGCCCAGTTGTCTTTGGAGGGGAGTGAAAGGCCACAGTCTCTGAAGTGGGTAACATGTCCACTGATTCTGGAGGTGGCTCCTTGCCCAATTGTCTCTGGAGGAGAGTGAAAGGCCACAGTCTCTGGAGTGGGTAACATGCCCACTGGTTCAGTAGGGGGGCTCCTTGCCCAATTGTCTCTGGAGGAAAGTGTAAGGCACAGTCTCTGAAGTGGGTAACATTCCCACTGGTTCTGGAGGGGGCTCCTTGCCCACCAGTCCCTGGAGGGTGGCCTACATGCCCTCTTCTGGTGGATGGGGCTCCTTGGCTGCCTCTGCTGGAGGAGAGGGCTCCTTGCCCACTTCTGGCAGAGGGGGCTCCTTGGCTGCTGCTGCTATAGGAGAGGGATCCTTGCCCTCTGCTGATGGAGGGGACTCCTTGGCTGCCTCTGCTGGAGTGGCTACCTCTGCTGGAGGAGAGGGCTTCTTACCCTCTGCTGGTGGAGGGGGCTCCTTGGCTGGATCTGCAAGAGGAGAGTGCTCTTTGCCCTCTGCTGTTGCAGGGGGCTCCTTGGCTGCCACTTTTTGGAGGATAGGGCTCCTTGCCCTGTTAGTGGAGGGCCCCCCTTGCCTTTCTTTGGTGGTGGAGGGGGAACCTTGGCTTTCTTTTGTGGTGGAGGGGGATCCTTAGCTCTCTTAGGTGGGGGAGGGGGATCCATGTGTCCCCTCTTGTGACGGGCTCCCTTGGCTTTTGACATGTGACTTGAGTCCTTGCCTCCAGGGCTAGGAAGTGCCGCCACTGTCGCCGTCCTCTGTCCCTTGGGTTTAGCCACACAAGTCCTCCCTTTCTGATGCGGGTGGAGGTGTGCTCTTACTAGGAGTGGCTGCCATCACACTCAGGGGGCCCCTTTGTGCCAGTAGCTGATTTCTTTGGGTGGGAGCAATGGCAGACTGTTTTGCTGAGGTGCTGGGCTGGGTCGTTGGGACCCTGCTCTTACGGGCAGGATGGAGGGTGGAAGGGGAGGCAAGAGGTCAAGTTGGGCAAGGAAATGTTTCTTAGGGGTGTTGGGGTGGGATGTGGGAGGAGGGATGGGAGTGGAGGTAAAGGGAGTGGTTGTAGGAGGTTTACGTCTGCTGGACTTGGGTGCAGGTGCATGGACAGTGTGCGTGAGTGAGGTGGATGGCTGTTGGGTGTCTGAGTGGGAGCATTTGTGGCTCTTAGGAGGGGGCAGACAGGGTGGGAGAGGACAAAGAGGATGTGTAGATGGATGTTGTGGAGGTGTATGCAAGTGAGATGTGTGTGCTGCATTGTGTGGTAATAGTGGTGGTGGCTGTTGATGCAGTGCATGCAGGTGTGAGTGTGGATGTGACTTTGAGGGAGGAGGAGGATGAGGAGGAGGAGGGGAGACAGTGGAGGCAGAAGATGTTGTTGTGTGTGCAACTGTCCGTTGTTTGTTTGAGTACTTGTGGCCTGAAGTGTGTTGCCTGTGTTTGTCTGTGACACGCTTGTGTGATGTTTTGTGTGCATGCTTGTCTGTATGTGTGCATGGGATGGGTTGGGGTTAAGGAGACTGGGAAGTGGTAATTGGAGGGGGACAGAAGGAACAGGGATACTGGCTACCATCAGAGAGGAAGCCAGAGCCTGAAACGATCTCTGTAGGGCTGCCAACCCACCGTGAATGCCCTCCAGGTAGGCATTGCATTGCTGCATCTGGGATGCCAGCCCCTGAATGCCATTCACAATGGTTGACTGCCCTACAGAGATGGATCTCAGGAGGTCAATAGCCTCCTCACTGAGGGTGGGAAGGCTGACTGGGGCAGGGCCTGAGGTGCCTGGGGCTACTGGGAGGGCGGTGCTGGTACGGGTGTGGCGGCTGTACCTGTAAGTGGGGTGGATCCAGGGGTGTCCACCACCACCAGGGAGCTTCCATCGGAAGAGGAATCAGTCAGTGTTGTCACCTCCTGTCCCTGCCGTGGTGCTCCCCCCACCGTCCGTCCCATTGGTCCTCTTGCCATCAGTGGACTCTGCCTCCTGGTTTCTTTGAGTCACCATCAGAGAGGAGCTCCCTGAGTTGCCAGTGCCCCTGCTCCTCCACCAGATGATGCTAATGCTCACATGGACAGGATGACAGAAGAAAATAGGGGCGGAGAGAGAAATGAAGCACTGGGTCAATTGCATACACATTACCATCAGACAGAGGGATCAAGATTGAGCACTCTGCATCTCAGTGGCATTCCATTGGCTAGGTACCACAGCAAGATGAGAGCCAACCACTGCCAATATGGCAAACTGATTCCCCTCTGTGACAGTATGTTGGGGGCTGTCACCGCAGCGGTACGCAGGATTTACCACCAATTTCATAATGAGGGCCTTAGTCCCCTGTCCTGAACTTGGAAAAAAATATACTTTAAGGGGGCTGGGTAGGGACACCCTAACCCACTAGGCCCCTTGGGGGGAACCCAGAGGGACCACTCCCCTGGGGTCAAAAAATAAGAAAATGGCAAAAAATGCAGTGATCCCACAAGATTCTTAGTTTTAAAAAAAGGGCCAGGCCGCACTCAGTAACTATAAACCCCAGAGAGCTCACCCCCGGGCTGTATTCATGAAGGGGAGGGGCTGAATGGCCCCCCCACTCAATCTTCCCCCAGGGTTGAAATTACTTTATATGGAGAGTGACCCACCTTTCCAATCCTCAAAGACTCTGGGGAGCCCACCCCAGGGCTGAAATTTCACCAAAAGGTGAGGCAGCCACATGGCCTCCTCCCTTAGCCTCAAAAGGCCCAGGGAGCTCACCGCTGAGGCTTACTTTAAAGAAGGGGGCCTGATGGACCCCCTACCTGAGCCATTAATGGCCCCAGAGAACCCATCCCCCCAGGCTGGCTGAGTAGCTATTTCCTGTGGAGTCCTCCCTTGGGACTTAGTGGTTTCCGCACCGGTGCGGGCAGGGAACCTGTGTTTGCTCTCTCTTGGTGGGAGCATTTTCTAAAATTCTGCCAAGCAGGAACAAACATCAAGCTTGCACCCAGAAGGCGGGAGCTTCAGAAAGGATCCCCCACAAGGTGTGGGTGTTAGATCTGGAAACAGATCTAAATATTGCTTCCACTAGAGGGAGCAGCATAAGGAGCTGCTCCCTGCAGGCTGGAGCAATGCCAGCTCCTGTTGGTTGCAGGCCTGAGGAGGGGGTGCACATGCCATCCAACCTAAAAAAGCATGCCAGGCCTCGAGGGTTGGGGTCCAATGGCCGAAATCAGCCTGGAGAGGGGTAAAACTTACCCCTTCCCCAAAACAAGAACACCAGGCACCCACAGCTGGGGTGCCTGGGGCCAATATCAGCCTGGGGAGGGGGGTCCCCCACCTGTCCCCCTTCCACTGTTAGAGCTAGGACCTGGGTGAATGGGTTTCAGGGACCACAATTGGCCCAGGGAGCCCTCCTACTCCAAAAAACCATGCCAGGCCCCAGGGGATAAGGTCTGGGGCTGAGATCATCCTGTAAAGAGGGACTGCATGCCCCCAACAATAAATCCAAGCCCTAGGGGAGGGGTCCTTGGGGCTGGAATTTGCCCAGGTAGGATGGCTGCATGATTCCCTCCCCCTAATAATAAAGCCAGGTCCCAGGGGGTGGAGTCTAAGGGGCAGATATCAGCCCATGGTGGTGGGGTGCATGCCCCTTTTCCCTGATTATAAAGCAGGGCCCCAGGAGATGGGGTCCATGAGAGGTGGAACATGCCCCTCTCACCCTAAAAAGCACTCCGGGCCCTGTGGGATGTGGTCCAGAAGCCAAAATCAGCAGGGGCCCAGCATTATTATCAGGGGGCTTGCTCCCCTCTCCCGCTGATAATTACACCAGGCCTTGGGGATGGGGTGCCTGATGCCAAAATGGGCCCAGGGAAAGGGGCAACATGTGCCCCTTCTCTTTATATAAAGGACTGGCCACTGGGGATGGGGTCCTCAGGGCCTTACAAAGCCTGGGGAGAGTGGCCATGTTGCCCTCACACCTTTAATAAAAAAACAACAGCCCTGGGGGATGGGTCCCCTGGGCATAAAGAGGGTTAAGGAGTGGGCTAGCGGCCCCTGTTTCCTTTGAAGAGAAAAGACCCTGAGGTGTGGGGTCCCCATGGTCAGGACCTGTGGCCAAACCCCCTTATGAACCGAAGCTGAAGGAATTATGCAGTTTCCTGCATGCGGGGGTTGGCCTTGCACAGAAGGGGTTGGATTTACATATCATTATTAAATATTACTTTACGTTTAAAAAAAACCTAGAAATTCACTGAAACAACTAAAGGTTCAAATAAAGTTATAGTTAGGTAAATTTATCAGTGACAATATTAATGTTTTGAACTAAAAAACAACAGAAATTCAGCATTATGGCCTGCAGCGTTAACTATAAAATTCAAGATGAATACGGGGCTGCCCAGACCCTGGACTTGTGGATGCAATTCATGGGCAACTTTGCCATGGTATCCTCAAGTATATTAAGTAGCCTTAAAGGGGAAGCGGTCGCATTAGCTCTGCGCATGCAACTCCGGGACGTTCGTCCACAGGATCAAGAACGCAAGCTGCCATAGATTATTACCAAGACCTACTCTAGTATTGGTCAAGATAGTCTGGGGGCCATACCAACAAAACCACAATTTCAAGGTAAATCTAATACAGATTCTACCAAGCAAGCTCCTGAGAGTAATAAGAAACGCTGGGATAAAAAACAACAAACTCCTAAAAAAAAAGAGGAGAATCTCTGCACACGGAGATCCACAGAATAGATATAATCTCGGAAGTAGAGATAATATAAAAACACCTGACAGATATCAGTATACTGATACACGCCAATCTCGTTCATTTAAGGACTCATCAGAAAAACACAGTGAGAGAGGTGGGCGGTCAGAGCGAAGAACTGAGTACGTGAAACCAATACAGGAATCACAATGCTCAACAGAAGTTTCTATTAAAAAAGGAAGAGTAACTTCCCCAACAAAAACCCCAATTCAAAAAGAAAAAGGTGGCAGCAGTTTCGGTTCAACAAGCCACTCAAGAAGAGGGCTCTCTTAAAGAACAAGGAGTGGGCACTAGTGCTAATAGACAGACCGGCAGAGGTCACAATAGTTTGCCGGAATCTTCTAGAGCATCTGGAGGTGAAAGCAACTGATGACTGCCTACAAGTAGACACTGCAGACATGAGTGTCTCCACGCCTGACAGGTTGTATAAAGTAACGTTACAGTTAGAAGGAGACTTTGAACGCCCAATAGATGCAATCTTTTGGGACCGAATTGGCAACATATATGATATTTTTCTGGCCAAACAGGATTGGCCTCCTGAATTTGTCCATACATGTCCATATGGGGAAGATGTTATTAAACCTTCTTTCTCGCCCCTTGTTCCCGAGCACCTCGCAGAATCCTACGCCATTGATTGGGCATTGGCGCAGGCACCCATGTTATATCGCAACCACGCAGGATGGGACACAGATTCCCCCACTATGTAATTCCGATTAAAAATCAACCACAACCCCAATATCCACTCAAACATGATGCTAAAGCACCCATGAGGGAAATCCTCACACAATTGAAGTACCAGGGCGTAATTGAACCCTGTGTCTCACCTATGAATAGTCCCTTATTCCTAGTAGCTAAGCCAGACCATTCATACAGAATAGTCTTAGACTACAGCAATTTCAACAGTCATACACGCACATATGCTATACAAAACTCACATAGCACACCACTTCTGAATAACATATTGAGCAAAAAATACAAAACAACACTGGACATTTCAAATGGTTTCTTCTGCCAAAATATAGCGCCTGATAGTAGAGACTTAACAAGTTTCCGTGTACTAGGCTACCAGAAAAAAATCTGTCATTTACCTGAGGGGAGCAAGAACAGTCCAGGATTGTTTGCAGCTCGTGTAACTTCAATATTGCACAACATTGACCCTAAAGCATTGTCCTATGTAGATGATATCTATCCCACGGATGATAAACGACATCAGTATTTGAGACGGGTAGCCCTCATTGTTGTAGGATTTGCCGAGTTCCGCTACAAATACAATATAAAAAAAACAAAAATAGCCTTCCTTAGCGTCCTGTTTTTGGGATATGAGCTATCAAGTGAAGGAAAGAGCCTAGCGCCACAATTCTTGGAAAAATGCGCAGTTACAACCTCGAAGTACCATAAAAAAACTCCAATCTCTATTGGGTTTCCTAAATGTTGGCAGAAATTACATTCCTGATTATGCATCATGCATAAAACCTTTATATGACTTAATACGTCCTGACTTTTCAAGTAAATATTGGACAGTGGAACACACACGCATTCTCAGAGCTTTGCAAACAGACATGCTTGCAGCACAACACTTACACACAAGGGACAACAAAACAAATTTGGTCATCAGAGTTATTGCTAGTGCCATTGGTTTCACCTATGTAACTTTCAATGAGAGTGAGACAGTCCCAAAAGCATACAAATCACATTTGTACTCAGCAGCAGAACAACGCTTTGCTCCCACAGAGAAAATTCTCACTGCTGTTCAGATACCTGTCAATAAAAAAAGACCTCTAGCCCAAGGCAAACACATTATTGTCGTTTCCCCAATTCAGGCCCTTGAGGCTGTCACCAAAGCCAGTGTTCCAAACACTAAAGCATTACATCCACGTGGGATTCAATGGGCAACGTCTTTGACAGTCACTGATGTAGATTACATTTTTTACCTAAAATGCCAAACTCAAGAATTTTTGCAATATAAACTAGAATACCCAGTTCCAGCAAACACACTTCCTATTGACCGTATCAAAGTGTACACCGATGGCTCAGCACAACCTGCAACCGGCACAAAACACCAATACTCCGCTGCTTGCGCAGTCGTAAGCGGCTATATGGAGGATAATACATTTTAGCCCCACATACGTTCACGCAAACCCTCAGGGATTGCACAACACAACTAGCAGAGCTAAAGGCTCTGGTGGTGGCACTGAAACATATGGATCCTGCACAGTTAACACTGATTGTTTGTGATTTGTACTACTTTTTCCAGTCCTTTAATAAATTCCTGCATTACTGCTGCCAGAGTGGGTTTAGAGATTCTAAAGGCAACACCATTAAACACAGACTTTTGTGGGGGAAAGTACTGGATCTGAAGGAAACACTTCCATATGTCTGTGTTGTACATACACTTGGACACCAGCACGTTGGAATACACGTTGCTGGAAGTGCACTGGCTGATGAAGCCGGAAAGTCAGCAGTAAATACGGCAACTTTTGCTGCAGTAACCCGCTTGGGTGCAAAACCGGACGATGACAAATGGGCTGCCGTGAATGCTACGGCTGAAGGTACGCCCTACCCAAAAGCATTTCCTGCTGAATATTCCTAACGAATGGGAGGCTTCCTAAAGGCTGGGGTAAAAATACCAGGCGTACGGGCTCGACCATTCCCAACAAAGATATAAGATCAGAGTTGATTAAAGCAGCGCATGAGGGGGCTGCATCTGCCCATGCTGGTGTTGCACCTACAATATCATTGTTGCAAGTAAGTTATTGGTGGCCAGGTCTATACAAACAGGCCAAGCAGTATGTCCTTTTCTGTGACATCTGCCAACAAATTAAGGTTGACCTGCTCCAGATTTCTATGGGTGTGGCCACAACGCTCGGCTGATGTTCAGACTGTTATTAAAGATTTGCAAGTCTTTATCTGTACATATGCAGTTGCTGCTTTCCACTCGGACCAGGGCCCTACTTTCGCCTCAAAGGCATTCAGGGGTGCCATGGCTTTGTTAGGGGTCCAACTCCATTACTCATCTCTGTTTCATCCTGAGGTAAATAGTGTTGTGGAGTGACTAAACCGTGATTTGAAGCAGTCATTAACAGCCAGAGTCTTACGTGCAGGTTGTAGTTGGCTTAACCACCTGTATGGAGTCCAGAGAGCATTTAACAATTTGCCTAGAAGGTCCCTGGGGGGTGTCGTACTTCATATGAGTGCCTGTTCGGAACCCAGATCTATATTCCAGATCCTGATGGTCCTGGCGTGGAGGCAGCAGAATCACTCTTTGACATAAATGAACTTGTCACTGTCTTACAGGAATTACAACAGTTCCATGACGACAATGCTTCTGCCAGTGCTGCCTCCACAGGAATTAGGGATGTACCAGTAATGACTACCAGATGGATTCCTAAAATTGGGGATCTAGTAAGTGAAAAGGTTGCTGTGAAAATGGAGTTTGGTCCTTCTTATTGTGCACCTGTCCCAGTCTTGGGAATACACGGTACCAGAACTGCCATTCTACACCGTTGGCTGGTGCCAAAGAAAACCGTTTTGTATCTATCAACAATGTCAAATTACACCATGTGGCATATCCTGCACAGCAGACCAAGAGGAATGGCCAGTAGTTCCCAAATCCCTCTCACTACTGGTCAAGATGTTCCTCTACAAGTTGTAAACAGCAACACTGACACCTCTACGAGCTTCGGGAGGGTGGAAAATGATCTTGCATTAGTTCCACTGACATCTGTTTCAACAAACAATGCAGAAATAATTGATCGATTTGACACAACTTCAGCACAGACAGATGTCGTCATTTATCCTGAACCACCACAGGAAACATCCACCGGTTCTCCACCTACAAACACGGCTCCAGCTTTTGCACGAACTGCTTCTGGATACTTTGCTAACATCAACTACACCGTTTAGGACTCATTCGCCTCTTCTACATCTGAACTGTCAAAAACACGTAAGCTGATAAACTGGCTTAAAGCTTAAAGCAACTTACTTTATTCTCCCATGGAACTATCTGTGGCTTTACTTGGCTATATTGGCTTTCCTACTTTGGATTGGTTTTGTTATAACATTCTTTTTATTAATGCATGGTCATTTTCTTTCTGAAAGATCAACAGTTGAACTGACGGAGGAGGTCCTAAAATCACATTTTTCTTCTCACAAGGTCCGCAGAGACCTGTCTTTTGTGAACATTTCCACTATACCAATTCCTGATGGGATTGTTTGGGATAAAGTAACATTTGATACATACGGCCCCACAGAGGTCATTCAAATACCATATGTGTTTAAACTTTTAGTGAATGCTGTAATAATACCCGGAGTTGTTTCTGATGACTGGGATGTGAAAACAGTTGATTCTCTGATGACTGAATTGCAGTATTATAATGTGTTTGAAAACAAAGATATTTACCAATCTAAGAGAATGATGGTGATATGTTTTGATATAATTATTATGGGCACCCTTTCATTCACAGAGCAAGTACCCCAAAGACTGTTTTTAATTACACACAATAGGAACATTGTCCAACTCCACCACAGGGGAATTCTAAAACATACTCTGCAAAGTTTGCATATTTTTCTGGGCACAATGTTAAAAATGCTGAGTCATGTTATTTTAAATTGCCATTGATAGAAAACGTACACATATTATTGACAAATACGAAATGTATTTATTTGGATTTCTTTGTTTCCCTGTTGACTATAGAAGGCTATGATGATTGGCTGAAGTCAATTGACTTAAAAAGTGTATGGGGAACAAGAAATTGGCAAATAAGGGGGAGGAAGCTTTACTTAGAGCATGCCTGATACCTGTTCAAATGATATTTTTAAATGAAACTGTACAACAAACAAGTTGTTTAGGCTTAGCAAAGCTTAAGGAATTGAATGCTATCAGTATTCCTGCCCCTGCAAAATTTCACAAAAGGCAAAAATATATAAATGCAACTGAAGATCAGCTCGATGAATGGATCCAGAATGGCACGTTTAATGCTTCACTGTCACGTCCTGGTGGGAGGGTATTGTGGCCACTAGATACCAATGGGTGTCATAAACATTTTATAAACTCCACGGGTTTAAGATCTAGTAGGCCAGACCCTCACTATATATCATCCGAACATGCAGGTATAGGAACACCATACAGTGTAGGGAAACTATACCAGCAATTGTTGAAAAGTTCCTCGCTAGATGCGGTTAGAGAACACCTTAGTCTCTAATCTAATAATCGTGATTTACAGGATTTCCAGATAGGCCCCAGAAAACAACGCAGAAAGTGCTTGTTATATGAAGTATATAACAACATTTTGAAGCTTTCCCAACAATAAGCTGCTGCCTGGTTGAGGCAAATAGACCAGGAAAACTTACAGAAGGCATTAGCTGTAGTAGATAATGGCATTAATACCCTGTCCGACCGGATATACACCCTAAATAACATTGTCTGCTCTGCAATAGACATAATACAAAGTGATGTGTCTTTTTTGCACCATGAATAGAGTCAACTAAGGTCCATTATGCAGTTGGGTTGGACACTTCAAACACTGAAAGCAGGTTGCTTTCCCTGGCAACACGTTAGTGCAAGGCACATATTTTCTACATTTAATTTAACGCGAGAACAACAACTAATGGCTAAGAAAGAAGCGGCCTATGTTATGTTAAATATCGAAAAGTTAGAAAAGTTGCCTTTTACTGTGGCTGAAATACCATCTGTTAAGTGGTTAATACACAGGGTCATTAATCTGCCTATTTCAACACTTCAATTCACGTCCTGTTTAAAACACATTCCAGTAGGGAGATATGAAAGGCTGGGAGATAGTTATATCCATGAGGTGTGGGTGCTGCCCTTCTCATACAAATGTCTCAGTGGCATGAAAGAGGTCTTTCTTAGCGGTAGTGAATGCGAGACTTCTGTCAGCCATTCTATGGTTTGTAAATAGCTGTCCTTGCATGGGCTTGTAATGCTTTGGCAGCAAACGTGGCTTGTTATATGAAGGGAGTTCCAGTCCCCTTGATTAGACCCACATTCCAGGTGCTTCTATGTTCTCCTCAATAGTGAAGACTGTTGTGAGATGTGAGCCAGAATAGTTTATGTCATTTCGATCTCTAAGATTGATATATGCTGCAGGAACAGCAAGAAGTAGCTGACATTTGGCCAACATATTGCTACCTTAAATGTGAATTTTGACAAGTTGAGCGGACTCAAGGCTTTATTGTTCCAAAAACCTGTGGCGCCCACATGTGCATGCGAGACCTACACACTTCAGGTGGCAAGGTCATCAGCAGAGATACAGTCCCTTTTAAGTGCCAACTTTCCGAGACATTTTGGTGAGCTTGTGGGACGAATATTTAATGCATCCAGTACTACTGGAATCGCAAATTTCTTTAAGGCTGTTGGTTCTGGTTTTGTTCACTCCTTCTCCTCAACATTCGGTTTAATACCATCAGGCATCCACTCAATATTCTCCAGTATTTTCGGGGGATTTCAGATAGCTTTCGCTATTATAGGTGGCATTTTGCTATTGCTACTTTTTCTTTGCAATAGCTGTCCTGCCACAACAAGGAGGAATGAAAGCGCTCCCACCAGCGCAGCTGTGTCATGAATGCATGATGCAGTACTTTGGAGCAACACTCCTGGAGCAATTGGAGTGTGATTGGTCTCCGTCATTCAGACCGGTTTTGCACTGTGTGCAGCCCGTGTTTCGGTGCCTCTGGTGCTACTTTGAACATGCACTGAAAGTTTGTCTTTCTACGCAACGCTTGCTTTCATTGGACGCTGATCTGTTGATGTTCTCGCTGAGGGTTCATTACTGGACATGTGCGTTGAAGGTGCGTTTGCTACGGGAAGCTGCTTATGAGTTGCCCTTCATGGAGGATGTGGCTCTGAACTTGTTACTGGGTACACCACGGAATGCTGCTGCCTCGGTTGAGACTCAGGCTATGGAACACAAATGCTCCTTGGTCCTTCTTGGCAATGCATTTCCAACTTTAAGACCTGCCGAAGTGGAAAGTTTCCTGTCCTCAATTGTCCCGGATTCTATTGGCAACTTTAAAAAATGACTCTGATTCTTGAAATTCAGCCTTTTTACACCACAAGTTCCCATTTTAAATTGTCCCTTTATATCTGCTCAGTTGTCCTTTTAGCTTGTCATGATTGGCATTTTTTTATATATATATATATATATATATATATCTTAGGATGAGTTTTAGTAGCTTTATATAGTTAGGCTTTGAACCACCTTAAACCGGCAAGGGGAGAGTGTTGTGTAGCCCTTTTAGTTTTAGCTCCATGCATGGTATTTTAGCACACTAGGCCTGTCGCTGTGCACTTTAACCTAGCTCTATTTTATTCAGCTTTGTTTATTATTTTAACAATAACCACTTTTGCGGTCTTGCTTTATTTCTCTCTATCTAGCTGTTCTTGCTTAGGCCAGCACTACATTCTCAAACAAGACATTCTTGTTCACTCTGTCCTTCTTTCAAGGCTGCAGTAAGACAGGTTGCCGGTGAATGTGGTAAAAGTATTGTCTCTGGTATTCATAGAAAAGCACACATCCTTACGTAGGGACATTTTCTCAGAACATCATTTGTTTGATTTTGAAAACACTTCCTTGTCCCATACACGTTAGAGGGAGATTCCACCCAGAGAACCCCAACTGTATGCTGATTGCTGAACGCTTCACTGCAGCTGCTTATGCAGACTTCAGGCCTTTGCTCAGACATGGGGGATGATGTCTTCCCAGAGGAACCGGAAGGGTGGAACTAGAGCTTAACATGCTGTGCTCTAATATAGCCTAGTTAGGAATTTGTTTACTTGATTCTAGTGACAATATGGCAGTGTTATTTCTATGCTTTACTCTCCTTGTCACAATTTTAATCCTGTCAAGCTTTATCGATCTGGTAATTGCAGTACATGCTTTATGGTCTAAGATGCAGTTGCTTCATTAAAACCTTATTGAAACATATAGGGCCATATTTATACTTTTTGACGCAAAACTGCGCTATCGCAGTTTTGCGCCAAAAAGATTAGCGCCGGCTAACGCCATTCTGAAGCGCCATGCGGGCGCCATATTTATTGAATGGCGTTAGCCGGCGCTAGCAGACCGGCGCTGCCTGGTGTGCGTGGAAAAAACCACGTACACCAGTCAGCGCCGGCGTAGTGAAAAATGGCGTTAGGGCGTCTTAAAATGGGGCAAGTCAGGTTGAGGCAAATAAATCGCCTCCACCCGATTTGCGCCATTTTTAACGACGCCCAGACGCCATTTACATGACTCCTGTCTTAGTAAAGACAGGAGTCATGCCCCCTTGCCCAATGGCCATGCCCAGGGGACTTATGTCCCCTGGGCATGGTCATTGGGCATTGTGGCATGTAGGGGGGCACAAATCAGGCCCCCCTATGCCAAAAAAAAATATTAAACAAAAAAAAAAAATTATACTTACCTGAACTTACCTGAATGTCCCTGGGGTGGGTCCCTCCATCCTTGGGTGTCCTCCTGGGGTGGGCAAGGGTGGCAGGGGGGGTCCCTGGGGGCATGGGAGGGCAGCTGTGGGCTCATTTTGAGCCCACAGGTCCCTTAACGCCTGCCCTGACCCAGGCGTTAAAAAGAGGCGCAAATGCGGGGTTTTTTGCCCCGCCCACTCCCGGGCGTGATTTTTGCCCGGGAGTATAAATACGACGCATTTGCGTCGCAGTCATTTTTTTAGACGGGAACGCCTACCTTGCATCTCATTAACGCAAGGAAGGCGTTCACGCAAAAAAATGAAGCTCATTCCTCAAACTTTGGCGCTAGACGCGTCTAACGCCAAAGTATAAATATGGCGTTAGTTTTGCGCCGAATTTGCGTCGGAAAAAACGACGCAAATTTGGCGCAAGCGGAGTATAAATATGCCCCATATTGCCTCTGCTTGTCATTGTATATGTGAGACTAATGTAGCTGAGAGAAACGGATGAGATCTGAGTAACCACGATTTCCCTGAGGACTCAATTGTGTCATGCGCTCGTCTGCCCAATCATCCCTGCCCTTGGATAGAGATGAGGCACTGCTAGTTAGCCGGATCAAAACCCAGATTGGGGCGACAGGTGTCACTTGTAGTGGGTTAAAACTCAGTTTCCCACACCACAGGCGATCCTGCCGCTCAGATACAGTAGTCTCATTAGAATAATGAGAGCCTACGCAACAGCAGTGAGTGATGCTTCTCCTGCTGATATCTGGTGTCACCTGGTGGCTACTGGCCAATACTGTGCCTATTATCTGAAGAGGTTAGCTAGGCCTGCAGGCCCCTTTATAATCCAGTGCCATCCTTATCTGCCTGACCTTCTGTGCGGCCCCACTCAACCCAGCAGACTCCCGCTGCCCCAGACTGCCTGCTGCTAAAGTGAGTGCACCTCTGAACGCCATTGCATGACGGATGACCAGCGCACAGGAGCTGCTGGGCCCACAGCACCAGCAGGACATAGCCCACACACCTCCCTGTCTACTCTTCAGCCATTTAGTGAAAAAAACAATGTGAGGTCCCCCCTTGTTCTTCTTTCTTATTTTGCAATTTTAACAAAGTTATCTAGTTGACAGTCAACCAGGTCAAAATTCAAGTGAGTAAAGTTCAAGTGAACGCAATCATAAATATCACGCCAGTCTTTACATAGTCCAATTCTATCCAAGATTTATTGGATCACATCTTCTGATAATTCATATCTTTCATGAAGATACATCTTGAGCCATACACATTGAGCGTGTTTCGTCTTGGGATAATCCTTTTGTCCCCAACGACTTCTTCAGGGCTAATCTCATATAATCTTGAGTTTTTTCAAAGTGTCTTTATTTTGACTAAGTAGTTCATCAGAAAGGTATACATCTATTTCCTCGACTTTTAAAAGTTCATGAATTTTTGATGGCCGTATATTTCATGGCTCCTACTGTTATGGATGGAACAAAGTTGGTGTTTCCATGATAAGGAAACGCTTCATCGCGAGTCCGCAACTCTTCAGCCATTTAGTGTCCTGCCTGACACTGCCACTGAGGCACCTAGGTGGCACTCATGGGAAGGACAGCTCAACAACTACTTCCACGCCACTTGCGAGATAGACTTCACAGTAAAGCGGTCCCTTCCCTTACACTTCACTGGGAAGAATTATACTAATTGTTTGAGTCCCTGCTGGCCACTGACGATGACTACAGTGCAGCAGTGAGGGCACTAAACGCGCACTTTGTCCCAACGAAACCCTGTCATTCAGTGGTTAAAGTTGTGGCAGGCTAGGCAGAAGAACAACCAAAATGGCAATGCCTTCCTGGCCAGGGTACGCTTGGCTGTCAGGGTATGTGTCAATGACAACCAACTGAAGGAGGTCTGTGCTCAGCTCAATGAAGGCTGCAGGTTCACCATGTTCCACCAGCTTATCCTGCCCCAACCAGGCATTTTGCTTGGATCAATCCCGGTCCTAGCCTGCTTCCATGAACTTTCCAACAGCAGGGCGGAGGAGGTGCAAGTAGCTCTCAGCAGACTGCCAGGAGCCTCAAGCAGGCCTGATCACAGCCCCTCAGGGGTAAATACAGGGGTGCACAGATGGCCCCCACAACTACCTCAGTTCTAGGTAGGTGCGGAAACTGTGGCATGGACCAACACCAAGACGAGGACTGACCTGTGAAAGGCACGTGCATGATTGCAAACCACTTTTCCCATGTCTGCAGAATTGCAGAGCAGGGCCGTAAGCCCCCAAAGCAGATGCAGGCACCCAACCACGTGAGATTCCTGGTGCTGGATGACTGCACAACTAAATGAAGTGGGAGCTGACCCCACTGTGTGAGGGAACCTGAAGAGCAAGGTTGATGATGTCTTCCACATCTTCACTGCCCTCCCAAGGGAACAAGGCAAGAAACTTGCCCCTACATGCACCGTCTTAATAGGCAAAGTGGCAGTGCAGCCTTGATTGACATGGGGTCCTTGGTCAACATGATGGACCATGAGCATTTCGAAAAGCTCCAGCCCCACCCAAAGTTAATGCAGGCCACAGCCAAGAACTTCACTTAAGGAAGGAAATATCCACTACCCGCTGGCTGGCACAGCAGAGCTGTAAATCAGAAGCAGGGACTGCATGCTCCAGACCAATTTCCTGAGAAAACCATGAACGGTGTGCCTGAGTGTAGACATATGACTCCCAAATGTGTGCAGTTGGGAGAGAATGCTACCTCACACAGACCATGGATGATATTATTGTGGACCTCAATGGGGCACAGTGGTTCTCGAAACCAAACTTCAACGGGGGTATTTCCCACTTGAACTAGAACAAGCATGCTGCTACTGCACCATGTTTTCCATGCATCTCAGCCTCTGGGGGTATAAGTGCTTAATCTTCGGCATATGTTCAACTGTGGAAGTGTTCCAGAACACCTTAAGGGGGATCCTCTCTGGCCTTGAAAGAGTGCTCAATGTGAGTGACAACATGCTGATTTTCTCAAAGACCGCGGAAGAGCACCACTACCACTTTTGGGCCACGCTGGTGCGCCTTGGGAAGCACTGGTCGATGCTCCACAAAGAGAAGTGCTTGTTCTTCGAACAATCAATTGAGTCCTTTTGGTACGTTTTCTCAAAAGAAAGAATGCACATCAACCACAAAAAAAGTAAAAGCCATCCACTCTACCCCAACACCCCAGACAGCCAGAGAATATGCAGCTTCTTTAGGATGGCCACAAATTGCGGGCAGTTTATCCCGAATCTGGCAACCCTGTGGGAGCCCCTGAAACCCCGTACAAAGCTGGACGGCAAGTGGGAGAAGACGGAGTGGACCAATGAGGCCTTCTGATGGGTTAAAGACACTCTGATGAGCAATGCCACAATGGCTTACGATGACCCACACTACAACACAGAACTTGTAATTGAAGCCAACGCTGTACGATTACAAGCAGTACTCATGCAAGAAACAACCCACAAGGCATGGGCCCAATCATGTACACAGCAGGGCCCTCACAGCCACTGAGGCCCAGTACACCCAGATTGAGAGGGAGGCCATGGCCATCCACTGGGGTCGCCATTATTTCCATCTGTACCTGAGTGGACGTTGCTTCAGAGTAGTAACGGAACACAAACCACTTGACCCCTATTCATTGAGTCATCCTGGAACCTACCACCATGGATAGATAGATGAGCCATACAGCTCAAAGCCTTTGACTTCAGGGTGTCCTACCAGCCCAGGGCCCACAACCCAGCCAACGTCCCTTCACGGCACCTGCCCATGGGACCTAGTGGAGTCAGGGACAAAGGCAAATATGCTCAGGACTTGGTCATCCTGGTCATTCAGAGTGCCTGTCCGGTGGCAGTGAGCATAGAGAACATAAGGGAGGCAGTCATGGTGGGCCCCTGCATAAAAAGAGCCAGAGATGCTCTTCAAAGCCATCAATGGAGCCCCTTCCTAGTGGAAGCCACAAAACATGTAGGATACAACCGTCCTCATCCATCTGTGAGGAGCTCGCCACAAACTCAGCTACACAGTAGATAGGCTCTTGTTGAGAGGGCCCAGGATCATAATGCCACAGAGCCTGTGGTCAACTTGATGCCAGGTGCTTCATGGTTACCAAAGTAAGGCCAAGATAAAAGCCCAACTGAGAAGGAAAGTCTGGCTTGCGATGGTGGATGAGCTTGTGGATGACATGGTTGACAATTGCATGACTTGCCAAATCTCAGGTGGTGGAGAAGCCCCGGCTCCATTTGCCATGGAGGACATCCCCCAAAGGCTTGGACACACTTCAGAATGGACTTTGGAAGCTTCCCCAATGGGAGAACCGTGATCATCCTTATTTCCTATCATGGATGTGACCCAATCTACAGCGTTCTGAATGTTTCAACCTATATTAGAAAAGACGTTTGCACTATTTGGTTGGCCAGAAGTGATTCAGACAGACAATGGGCACCCTTTCCAAAGCCAAGATTTTGAAAAGTACCTCCAGAGTGAAACAAAGAAAAGTCATCGCGGCCTAGCTCCAAGCCAGTGGAGAAGTAGAATGAGTTATGAGGACTCTCAACAAAATGCTATGCATCAGAGTCAACTTGGGGGAAGATATTAAAGCCGGATTACAGCGTTTCATAATGGCATACTAACAGACCCCACACAGCTCCATGGGAGATGGCCCAACGGCCCTCTTGCTCAAACGACACATAAGGGATGCCACTTCCACCAGCATCCATGGATGTGAAGGCAGTGCAGGGAAAGCATTGTGAAACCAATGCACAGGCCAGCCAGCGGAGGAGATGCACGGGCACCAACTCTACAGGCAGTAAATGCGTTATTCATCAAAGATCATCACCCAAGCCACAAGTTTTGAGCACCCTATGAAGGAGACCCCTGGTGAGTCACCCAGGTGCAAGGGACATTGATAGGATCAGTGCGAAGAGGGGAGTTTGTCACCAGGAACCTATCCTGGTTCAAAAGAGATCATGGTATACAATGCCTGGAGATGGCAGACCACTGCAAAAATCCATAGGAAATGGGTGTGGCACAGAGGCAGAGCTGACGGCCAGCCAAGAAACCCCAGCACTGAGCCAAGGTAGCAAAGAGATCGAGCAAGGGGACACATCCCTGGTCAGGCCACCCACCATCAAAACCACAGGGAAGACTGTGGTGGTGGAAGGTGCCAGAGGATCCGGAAGCCAGCACTCGCTATATACTGGCTGAGGCCAAACCCAGAATCCAATCTCATCCTAACAGACTTTGGACCTGATTTAGATCTTGGCAGTAACAGTCCTGCCATTGATTTTCCATCTAAAAACTCATCTGCAGGTTTGGCGGTACGCCCACCCGATTTAGATGTTGGTGGTCCCATAGGTGAAGGAACTCCCAAGTCCCGCCAACTCCACCAGGAATCTGCAGCTGCATCGACAGCATCATTGGAAATAGTGGCTGGTGGCGAGGCTCCAGCCAGTCTTACCGCCGAGAAGATTTTGATGTGCTTTACCGCCAAGCCAACTGTGGAGGTCAGACATCCACACCTGAGGTAGCGGATTGGGGGAAAATGAGGCAAAAACTTACCGTTTTCATGTTCCACTTCTGTTTTTGACTGGAGATGACTGGACAAGCCCTTCTGTTTTTGCTGCCACTGGACACCAGAGAAAACACGACCCCCCCCAGTCACTGGACTCAAAGGTAGGGAACTGACATTGCCTGTGCACAATGTGTGGTCATTGCACATGAGCTTTGGACCACTGCAGTCATAAACATGTCACTGTATTTTTTTATTACTGTGACATGCATATGTCAGCAACACAATTGTGTTACACTTGGATTGAGACAAACTGGTACAGGACACATGTCACACACACAAATGCCATTTTGGTGTCAGCATTTATTGTCAAACTAATGCTAGCACCACAATAATGTCACAATCATACTTGCCAACTATGTCCATGTGTGCACATTGCAAGGGGACCTATAATGTGCTATTAGTTGTCTGTGTGAGCCTGTATGTGTTTGTATAACTTGATTGGCTGTGTGAGGTGGAGGGAGATGCAGTGAATGATTTGGTTGTGTCCAAATGTGTGCCACTTGCATATGGGTCTGCTCTCTATGTTTGCTTGTGTGATATGTTGCTATTATAACATTCCAATCAGTGTTGTTGTGTGGTGGTCATTATCGTGATGTGTATAGTTGTGATATTGTGTGTGTTTGTGACGATCAGTGCGTAATTGTGTTGGTTGTCGTGGGAGTGTCATGTGTTAGTGTAGTGTTGATATTGTGCGCATGTGACATGATGTATGACAACATGTGTTTTCAACATATATAGGTTGTGGTGGAATGGCAATGTATAGTAGTCTGTATCTGGTGTGTTGTGTAGTGTGCTGTGCAGGGGGACACATATGGCTAAAATACAGTGTGTCTGTGTGTGTGTGACTTACTTGTATTCCACAGCCACTGCCATTGTATGATGTCCATTGGGTCCCGCGACTTCCTTCCTCGGTCAGCAATGTGTCGTCAGTACACACCTGTAGAACTGTAACATCTAAATATGGTCAGCGGGAATCTGCCCCACGACACCCGTTCCCGCCAGCCAGGTTCTGGCGGTCAAAACCGCCAGAACCAGGCTGGCGGGAAGGGGGTCGGAATCCCCATGGCGGCGCTGCCTGCAGCGCCGCCATGGAGGATTCCTCAGGCCAGGCGAAAACCGGCGGGAAACCGCCGGTTTCCCTTTTCTGACCGCGGCTTTACCGCCGCGGTCAGAATTGGCCTGGATGCACCGCCAGCCTGTTGGCGGTGCATCCGCGGTCAATTTTCCCTTGTTATCAATATCGTCAAATGTCACATTGAATCCTGCTTTTCTTTTTACTCACAGTGTTCTGAAATGCCCTTCAAAGCATTTACGGCTGTGTAGAAATACAAGGTTAACTTTACAGACACATCGAGACAGCTTGAGATGTGCTTCTTTAAGCTAGAACCCGATCTATAACGTGTTATACTGTCGGAAAATGCTGACCTGAACAACTAGGGTCAGGAGGGTGGCAGTCGGGAAAAAAAAACTATATTTTTGATTGACATCGGTAGAGTTATATCGGGAGCTGAACTTGACGACGCTTCAGTTATCGAAAAGCAAAGTCTGCTGCCAGTGGGCGCCATATCTGAGTATCGCGATCGGAGAGTCTTTTGCCTGCCTCGCCCACTTAGAAGGCCATTAATCACCAATCCAGTTTATAAATCAGGCAGGGCAAGTTGGCTGAGAGCGATTATAAGGTTGAAGCTCCGCAGAAGTACTTAACCAATTCCCAGACCCCAGCGAAGCATTTCCACCCCCTGCCACTCCGAAGCCTGCAGCAGCATCATTCATCATCCTTCTCCCACTGAGGCTGAATGGAACTGGCAGCAGAAAAGGCTGGAAGCAAACAATGTGAGCCAGTGCAAAGCGAACAGCGTCGAGTCCTTTATGTTTTCCCACCGCTTCCTTAACCTTCTGCGCGAATAGAGCATTTTCAATTTAAAATGTAAGCATCCAAATTACGAAATGATGGATTGGCAAAAGCCCACGTGGTATAATATTTCAACTTAAAATAAGTAGATAACAGCTGAAGATTTGACCTGAGCCAGAGGATGTGGAATGGTATAGGTAGAAAGTACAGTAAAACACCCAACGCAAAGTGAGTCGTCGATAAATTACCAAACATAATTTTCCAGTGGGAGGCAGTATTTACAACTTGTAGATAGTCGCGTATTTTTCATAAATAAATACATAAATAAATGTAAACAAAGGGCTCTAACGTCTTTGCTGTCGGCAGTGCCATTGCTAGCGCAGGTTTTTTAATAAAAATTATTAATAAGAGTGTTCATGTATTCTGAGTACTCAGTATTCAGAATAATGTAGAAAAATAATGCACACATTTGAAAATGTGATTGCGATGAGTGGCTGCCAATGTTCACGAAGTGTACTTATTAATACTCTAATACTGTGAAATGTTGAACATATGTTTGACTAATGTAGTAATATGTCATTTTAAGGGTTATACATTATGTACTAGTTTTATTAATTGTAGGCCTTAACTTAGCGAAGGTCTTGGCCTACTTGCCAGGCCTCATGTCAAAGCTGTATTTCTTAACATTTAATAAATGGCTGTCCTAGAGAGTTAAATTGTGACTTTCCATTTGCATTGTTTAAATGTGCTCATAACTGAAAGTTTCTCATGAGATGGACTTCTAGAAGATTCTGTTCTTGCTAATGTAACATTTTGAGTGTATTGTGTATGAGACAGACTTTCTCAGGAGGAGAACAATGAAGATCCTGACTGGAGTAGAAGCTGCAACAATATTGTTACCTGACAAGCCGGATGATGAAGACATTGCAGGACAACCAGTCAATGACATGTGAATAGAGTAATAGTAGAATTCATAGATTTGGAGTTTTAGTTTTATAGGACAAAGGGTGAACATGGGATTAATTGACCAATGGGGATTTGGGAGATAGTTTTAGTGGTTTTGATTTAACAATCCTGCACTGAGAGAAGAGACCGACATTGCCAATTTTGCGTCTTCCCAAGGGACGTGCTTAACTTTACTGCTTAAAGACTTTGCGTTTTCTGAACTTTGATGCTGAATCCTGATGAACTCTGCTTGCTGATCCACCCTGAGGATAGGTATTATGAATCAGACTGCTGGCTTTTATGTCTATTTGCTTTTCCTTATAGGTACCAGCTGCATTGTTTTGATAGAGCCATAGTTCGATGCTTTTCCAAATTTGTGTTACTAAATTGTTTTGCGTGAAGCCCAACATGCTGATGATCATCTGGTGTTAGTTAAGGATTCTCACTAATGAAATTATGATATTAGGGAATAATGCTTGATGAATTTCTCTGCTGAATTTGAATGTATGTAATCACTTTGACTCAGTTGACTTTTGGCCACATGTACGAAGACAACAAAAATTAGCAAATTAGAAATAGCAATTCCATGCGAATCACAATTACTGACTCACAATCAGAATGTACGTAGAAATAGAAGAACAATTCGGTGCCGGGTCTCATCGCAATTTGCAAAATTGCAAATTGCGACTATCTAAATTGCACATTGGGGGGTGTAACCGAATCAGAATATGCGACCCGGAATCGCAAATTGCAACTGGGTCGCAATTTGCGAACGGGTGCAAAAGAACAGAGACATTTTACTTCCTGGTGCTGGATGATGACCCCAGAACCAGGAAGTGCCTCCCATGGAAGTGGGAGGACTCTAGCCAGACAACTGAGCAGAGCAACTGCAGCCATGGCAAGCCAAACAAAGGAGGGAAACACAGCACAGAGGAAGAGAAAGCTCACATTTTCAGACAAAGAGTTGGAAGTCCTCGCTGAGGAGTGTTGCTTCATCTTGAGGTCCTGTTTGGGAAGGCAGCAATGAGTGTACTTGACTCACAGAAAAAATAAATCTGGCTGAACATACAAAGTATAATCAATGGCATTGGAGTCAGTCACTGCTCCATCGAGGAAATACGCAAAAGATGGTATGACCTAAGGTCAAGAACCAAGGAAAGGGTTGCAAACCAGATAAAGGAGGCACATGGAACAGGTGGGGGACCATCCACAGTACCACCACCCACAGCATTTGAGAGTATGGTAGAGACCACACTGGAGCCTGAGGTTGTTGTTGGAACTGGGGACCTGGACAGTTCAGCACCAGGAATCTCCAAAAGTTAGTAGCACATCTCACTTATTCACACTTTTGAAGTGACCTTGCATACAACCACAGTTCACAAAAGCATGCATCATCCAAATAGTTCCATGCCTATAAGTTCACCTCAAGTGTAGTGCATTATGGGTAATGTAGTACAGTAGCCCAAATTTTGATGAACTTTTATTTTGATAAGCCACACATCTGAGAGGCACTGACAGTGTATCCCCTGTGTCCCACAGGTCTCCCGCAGGTATCCACTGATGACCTCAGTGTGGAGGGAGGAGATGATGCCACCATGGCAGCAGAGGAGGCAGTCAGCATTTCCGCAGAGGAGTGCAACACAAAAACCATTGTTCCCAATGCACTTGAAACAACAGAGGACACAGATGTGGACAATGAGGTTGTAAACCTGTCTCCCGATCCACTGATGGGTGATAGCCTGCCACAGAGATCAGCAGGGCTTGGGTGTAGAAGGTGTCGTCTGACATATGATGCAGGTGAGAAGGATGCCAGTACACAACTATTCCTGGGACTGGAGGCATCCCTACTCAGCAGTCACCGCCTGCAAAACAGAAACGTGCGGTTGATGAACCAGAATTTACACTGTATGCATCAGACTCTCACACAGGGATTTGGGAAATGTGGAAACACAATCATCCACCATGAATAGCAACATGGTCAACCTCACCACTGCCAACACTGACCTATGTAGGGAAATGGCAGCAGATCGGGCCCATGTAAGCTGCAATGAGCACAGCACAGCTGCACAGTTGGGCCAGCTCAGTCAGTCCATTGGCCCTCTAGCCACCACAACAACATGCCTGTCAAGACACACTGTCACGCTCCAGGTTGAACTGGGACATTTTGCTGGAGATGTGGCAAGGGGCAAGGGGACTAGACCACATTACCGCTGCTGTGGACCTAATTCATACCTCCTAGGCAGCAAGAGGCACTGGTGACACCCCTCAAGACAGTGAGGACTTATTGATTGTGAGCAGCATTCCCACCTCAGATGCCTGCATCTTACGTAGTAGCATTCCCCGCCAGACACCTGTGGACCAACCAGGCACAGGCCATGGTGGTCGTAGCCGTAGGAGGGTGTGATGTTATGTGTCTAGGTTTATCCTAAGGCAAATTATTGGAATGTGTTAGGTGATGTTACAAAATGTTTGTTTACTGCTTGGTATAAGCCGCCATTTACATAATGCACTCCTGACATTAAAGGATATTTTTGTTTTCCACAACCTGGCTATGTGTGTTTTACATTTGTAAGTGCAGTTACGGTTGGCACTTACCTGTCAGAGTAATGAGTTGCTATGTGATCCCGTCTCCGTCTGCCCTTCATTGCAATGCTACCATTCCCAGGCTGTCGTAGTGGTGGCTCCTGCTCCTCATCCTCAGAATCTGTGTCATGCAGAGTGAGATTTAGCCCATGTCTGGTTGCAATGTTGTGTAGGATGGCATATGTCGCCGCAATCTTGCATGCAATTTCTGGGGCATACTGGAGTACACCTCCACTTTTGTGCAGGCATCTAAAACATGATTTCAACATGCCAAAGGTCCTTTCAATGACGGTTCTGGTTAGCAGATGTCCAAAGTTGTAGCGCCTCTCATTCTGATTAGCAGGTGTTAGGTATGGGGTGAGTATCCATGGCCTTAAAGCATATGCACTGTCACCTTTTTAACAAAACAGCAAATATGAGCATGGCTTTACACGGTTATGCAGTAACACCTATATATGACATTGGTGGGTACTACACAGTACCTAATAAATATCCATCATCAAACTCCCCACGTTCTAGGCGTTGGTGTATCCCACTGTGCCTGAAAATGTACGCATCATGTGTGCTCCCTGGGTATTTTGCCACTATGTCTGTTATGACATTATGGGCATCGCATACCACCTGGATGTTGAGTGAGTGAGTACATTTCCTATTGTGGAACACATATTCCAGATTTGCAGGAGGACATATGGGTACATGTGTCCCATCCACACACCTTAATACATGGGGAAAGTTGGCAATTCTGTAGAAGTCCACTTTGGTGTTGTGTATTTCCTCCGCATTCCTGGGAAAGTAAATGTATCTGGACATGTGTGAGAGTATGGCATCTAAGAACTGTCTAAAGAATCATGACAGGGCACTTTGGGACATGCCACCAGCAACAGCACTCACCCCCTGGTAGCTACCCGAGGCAAAGAGGTGCAGTGAGCACAGCACTTGCACATGTGTGGGGATGGAGCAGCTGCGCAGGGTTTGGCTTTCTAGCTGAGGTTTCAACAGTTCAATGACCCCTAAGATGAATGTGCTGCTCAGTCTACATTTCTCATATATTTCCTCCTCAGTCTGTTGAAATATGGTCTGCCTGGTTCTGTATATCCTCTCCTGTCTCCGCCTCCTCCTCTGAAGGGCAGCCTGGAATCGCCTCCTCCATGCAATCACGTAGAGTGCAGCCATTTTGGAAACCCTGATGCCTTATGGGTCTGCTTTTATACTTTGGTTCTGCTTACCACCTGTTTGGAATCAGTGCTAATCTGCCTGTGCAAAATGGCCTATTTGTGACTAATTGCAATTTGCGACTACCATGTACATTAGGTTTGCGAGTCGCAAATTGCAATTTCTTACTTGCAAGTTGCAAAATCCAGCCGCAAATGTTTGTGATTCGGTAATTGGTTGCATCACTATTTGGGACTCCGAAATGGCATTTGTGCATACCATTTCGCATTTTGCACAGTCGCAAATAGCGCTGCAACCCATTTGTAAGTCGCAAAACGTATGTACATGTGCCCCTTTGTTATTAATTTACACCGTAACCTTAGAATGTGACTACGTTTCTTCCGCCGATTTGGACAGCCAGTATTGTTTCTGCATGTGTTTCATTTGATTTTGAGATTAATCTACATGACCTTAGCATTGTTAATATAGGGAAATAAATATCCTAACTTTTACCAAAAGGTGTGGTTATTCATGACTGAAAGGTCATGGTGCGTGAAAATTACGGACTATTTATTATTACTGTTATTGATTGATGTTGATTATTGATATTGTGTTTTGGTTATTGATTATTGATTTGCATGTACTGGAACTATGGTAAGATCATCTTAATTGTGAGTCAAAAGGTTCATCGACCTATTCGCATCCCCTTGTAAGTTTACTTATTAAGGTCAGACGCGCTAACACCATGGAGCAATCAAAAATCAAGGATGCATGGTTTTATTCCACCTCATGCCTTTCTTCCATAAAACTACACTTCCTGTCTCTTTATTTTGACAAGTTTCTTTCATTTCTATGTTCCACCTTTGGCGCTGTTTTTCTATCTTTCTGTCCCTCCTTATTTCTACCTGTTCTGCATTTCAACGTCTTGCTCTGGGCCAAAGTCTGATGATGGAAAAACATTCTCAGGCCCCAAAAATTAATGCGATGGCCACCTCCTGCAACCACCTGCAGAAAGTCCTCACTGCATACCATTTGCGTTAAATTGGTTGTATACATAATATATTCAGACCTCGATTTAGTTGAAAAACATAGGCCTAGATTTATACTTTGTGATGCAAACCTGCGTTAGCTCTGGCTAGCTCCATTCCAGGACACCAGCCGGGCGCCATATTTAAGGAATGGCACAAGCCAGCGCTAAGGCCTGGTTAGCATCAAAATAAATGGTGCTAACCAGGTAGGGGAGGCGTAGGGCAAACTGGAGGTTGTGCGGGAAAGATTGGCGCTAGTCAGGTTCTAGTAAAAAAAAAATGACTCTTACCTGACTAGCGTAATTTTTTTGATGCTGAACCCCCATGGACCTGACTCCTGTCTTAGTAAAGACAGGAGTCATGCCCCCCAGCCCGATGGGCATGCCCAGGGGACTTATGTCCCCTGGGCATGGCCATTGGGCACAGTGCCATGTAGGGGGGCCCAAGTTAGGCCCCTCTTTGACACAAAAAAAAAATCAAAATACTTACCCGGACTTACGTGGGATGGGTCCTGTAGGAAGTTGGCTCTGTATGCACTATTTCAAAGTAAGGAATAGTATGCACAGAGTCCAAGGGTTCCCCTTAGAGGTAAGATAGTGGCAAAAAGAGATAATACTAATGCTCTATTTTGTGGTAGTGTGGTCGAGCAGTAGGCTTATCAAAGGAGTAGTGTTAAGCATTTGTTGTACATACACACAGGCAATAAATGAGGAACACACACTCAGAGACAATTCCAGGCCAATAGGTTTCTGTATAGAAAAATATATTTTCTTAGTTTATTTTAAGAACCACAGGTTCAAATTCTACATGTAATACTTTGCATGAAAGGTATTGCAGGTAAGTACTTTAGGAACTTTGAATAATCACAATAGCATATATACTTTTCAAATAAAACACATATAGCTATTTTAAAACTAGACACTGCAATTTTCAACGTTGCTAGGGGGAGTAAGTAATTGCTAGTTCTTGCAGGTAAGTAAACCACCTACGGGGTTCAAGTTTGGGTCCAAGGTAGCCCACCGTTGGGGGTTCAGAGCAACCCCAAAGTTACCACACCAGCAGCTCAGGGCCGGTCAGGTGCAGAGTTCAAAGTGGTGCCCAAAACGCATAGGCTTCAATGGAGAAGGGGGTGCCCCGGTTCCAGTCTGCCAGCAGGTAAGTACCGCGTCTTCGGAGGGCAGACCAGGGGGGTTTTGTAGGGCACCGGCGGGGACACAAGTTAGCACAGAAAGTACACCCTCAGCAGCACGGTGGCGGCCGGGTGCAGTGTGCCAACACACGTCAGGTTTGTCATTGAAATCAATGGGAGACCAAGGAGTCTCTTCAGCGATGCAGGCAGGCAAGGGGGGGCTCCTCGGGGTAGCCACCACCTGGGCAAGGGAGAGGGCCTCCTGGGGGTCACTCCTGCACTGGAGTTCCGATCTTTCAGGTCCTGGGGGCTGTGGGTGCAGGGTCTTTGCCAGGCGTCGGGATCTGGGAATCAGGCAGTCGCGGTCAGGGGGAGCCTCGGGATTCCCTCTGCAGGCGTCGCTGTGGGGGCTCAGGGGGGACAACTTTTGTTACTCACAGTCTCGGAGTCGCCGGGGAGTCCTCCCTGAAGTGTTGTTTCTCCACAAGTCGAGCCGGGGGCGTTGGGTGCATAGTTGCAAGTCTCACGCTTCTGGCGGGAAATGCAGTTGTCTTTTAAGTTGCTTCTTTGGAAACAAATTTGCAGTCTTGGGTGAACAGGGCCGCTGTTCTCGGGAGTTTCTTGGTCCTTTTAGAGCAGGGCAGTCCTCTGAGGATTCAGAGGTCGCTGGTCCTGGGGAAAGCGTCGCTGGAGCAGTTTCTTCAGAAGGAGGGAGACAGGCCGGCAGAGCTGGGGCCAAAGCAGTTGGTGTCTCCGTCTTCTCTGCAGGGGTTTTCAGCTCAGCAGTCCTCTTCTTCTTAGGTTGCAGGAATCTGAGTTCCTAGGTTCTGGGGAGCCCTTAAATGCTAAATTTAAGGGCGTGTTTAGGTCTGGGGGGTTAGTAGCCAATGGCTACTAGCCCTGAGGGTGGGTACACCCTCTTTGTGCCTCCTCCCAAGGGGAGGGGGTCACATTCCTATCACTATTGGGGGGATCCTCCATCTGCAAGATGGAGGATTCCTAAAAGTCAGTGTCACTTCAGCTCAGGTTGCCTTAGGGGCTGTCCTGACTGGCCAGTGACTCCTCCTTGTTTTTCTCATTATCTCCTCCGGCCTTGCCGCCAAAAGTGGGGCCGTGGCCGGAGGGGGTGGGTAACTCCACTAGCTGGAAGGCCCTGTGGTGCTGGAACAAAGGGGGTGAGCCTTTGAGGCTCACCACCATGTGTTACAGCACCTGCCTGGGGGAGGTGATAGCATCTCCACCCAGTGCAGGCTTTGTTACTAGCCACAGAGTGACAAAGGCACTCTCCCCATGTGGCCAGCAACATGTCTCGAGTGTGGCAGGCTGCTAAAACCAGTCAGCCTACACGGGTAGTTGGTTAAGGTTTCAGGGGGCACCTCTAAGGTGCCCTCTGGGGTGTATTTTACAATAAAATGTACACTGGCATCAGTGTGCATTTATTGTGCTGAGAAGTTTGATACCAAACTTCCCAGTTTTCAGTGTAGCCATTATGGTGCTGTGGAGTTCCTGTTTGACAGACTCCCAGACCATATACTCTTATGGCTACCCTGCACTTACAATGTCTAAGGTTTTGCTTAGACACTGTAGGGGCACAGTGCTCATGCACTGGTGCCCTCACCTATTGTATAGTGCACCCTGCCTTAGGGCTGTAAGGCCTGCTAGAGGGGTGACTTATCTATACTGCATAGGCAGTGTGAGGTTGGCATGGCACCCTGAGGGGACTGCCATGTCGACTTACTCGTTTTGTCCTCACCAACACACACAAGCTGGCAAGCAGTGTGTCTGTGCTGAGTGAGGGGTCCCCAGGGTGGCATAAGATATGCTGCAGCCCTTAGAGACCTTCCCTGGCATCAGGGCCCTAGGTACCAGGGGTACCAGTTACAAGGGACTTACCTGGATGCCAGGGTGTGCCAATTGTGTAAACAAAAGTACAGGTTAGGGAAAGAACACTGGTGCTGGGGCCTGGTTAGCAGGCCTCAGCACACTTTCAAATCAAAACATAGCAACAGCAAAGGCAAAAAGTCAGGGTGTAACCATGCCAAGTAGGCATTTCCTTACAGGTCCCCCCATCCTTAGGTGTCTGCTAGGTGTGGGTGGGTGGGGGTGTCCCTGGGTGCAGGGAAGGGCACCTCAGGACTGTTTCCATGGTCTCTGACCATGGAAAATGGCCCACACATCCCCTAACACCTGCCCATACCCAGGCGTTACATAACGGTGCTAAGCAGGCTTAGCACCATTATTTAAGGCCCACCTCCTCCGTGCGTGTTTTTTGCACAGGAGGATAAATAAGGCACAAGGGCCTTAGAGTCATTTTTTTGCCTGGGAACGCCTACCTTGCATCTCATTGACACGAGGTAGTTTTATGCAGGCAAAAAATGTCCTTAATTCCAATATTTTGACGCTAGGCGGGTCTAGCATCAAAATATAAATATGGAGTTGAGTTTGCCCCGGATTTGCGTAAAAAAATGACGCAAATCCAGCACAAACACAGTATAAATATGGGCTTCATTTCCTATATATTACCCGCACTAAAATTAATTCCATAGATAGGCAAGCACTTTCATTCTTAGGTCTGGTTCTGTGCCCTTGCCAGAGCATCCTAGGTTGGCTTCAGCTACCCTCTCTTCCACAAAGTGATACAATGATTAGGCCTGGGGAAAATTCGTGGAGTCCTGCTATAGAGTTTGGTAAAGTTGGGCTGTTTGCGCTGATGATCAGCACGAGGAGTTTCTCCTGCGTTGTAAAATTAGCGCAAATGGCATCATATGGACCGCCAGAGGGTGCTAATTTCTTTTTGCCGCTTCAGTAGATTTTCTACTTGCGCTGCAGCTTCCTTAACACGGGCAGCAGCTTTCTTGATGTGGGCGGGTGTGACTTAACGTTCGCAAACCGTGCAAGAGAAAAAACTCTGCCCTGCATCACTTTACAGAGTTTTTCAGAACCACGTGCTCCGGGCAGAGCGAGTAATGGGTAAAACTTGGCAAACCCCGCTGACAGACCAAAATTCTTCACCCACCCATAAAAATGAATGATGCCAAAAGATCTCCCTGGAAGTTTTGTGCACCTTACAAATGCAATCATACACACATACATACAGACATACATACATATAGTTGTGCACCCAAATACGTGTGCAAGGTGTGCAGAATTGCAACAACTATGTCAAAAGATAAAGTTGTTCAAAGTCAATGTTTCTGATTTCTTTTTTTAAAACAAACTTGAAGCAATATTGATACAACATGGCTATTGCTGTATAAAATGCAGTCCATTTAGCTGAGTGGAATTTTCATGATGTTGGGTGGAAAGACCTAAGTTGAGCAGTATTGGAAATGGTAGGGCTCCTTTGAACATAGAAGAAATTTCTAAGGACAGTTGATCCATTTCATGCCTGCATTCCTGTGGAGTTCATTGCTGTAATAGTGTGCAGGTAGAGAGGACCTGTGGGGTAGACAACCTGGGGAGGGGACCCCTTCTGACTCCTGTTGGAAATGCGGTCTCTATTTGGCAGTGGTTTGCACCCTGTCCAAGTTGGAACCCTCACTCTAGTCAGGTTAAGGGAGCCACACAGCAAAGATAACTCCTGCTCAACCCCTTGGTAGCTTGGCACAAGCAGTCAGGCTTATCTTAAAAGCAATGTGTAAAGTATTTGTACACACACAGTAACACATTGAAAACACCACAAAAAGTACTCCACACCTATTTAGAAAAGTAGCCAATATTGATATGAGTAAACAGGACCAAAATGATAAAACTCCAACATGCACAAGTAACAATATTACGTTTTAAAGGTTTAAATGTGTCCTAGTCCATAGGAACCAATGGTTGTATCTTTTTTGCACAAAATACCTGAGATACATCAACAACAAAGACGATGCGGGCCACAGGGGAGGTGAGGCATCAAAAAAGGAAAGAGATGCAACGGTTCCTTACTGCACAGGGGAGGTGATGCATCAAATCTTTCCTCTCAGGTAAGCGGATGCGTCAGCTCCTTACTGGTAGGGAAGGTGATGCATCGATTCTTTCTTCGCAGGAAATGCGATGCACTGATTTCTGGACAAGCAGCCTCGGTTCCTTACTGCAATGTTAGATCAATGATGAATTGATGCCTACGGACAATACATGGAAAATTCAGATGCACTGAGATGATGCAACCATAGTGAAACAGGCACTGCATCAATTCTGCAGGTGTTGCATCGATTCTTTTCAGCTGCAGTGCACTTGTGTGCCTATTTTCTCCTTCAGCTCATCAGCTTACACTTTCAAGAGCCCAGGGATTGAAGCTGGCACCAATTAGCAAGTCAGGACTCTCAGCAAAAGAGCCTAGGCACTAGCAGATGAAGCCTTTGATGTCCCTGCGGCTTCTTAACAGGAGGAAAACTCAGGTCAGGCCCTTAGAGAACCTTGGAAAGCAGGTTGTAGAAAGAAAAGTCCAGTCCTTTCACTTCCCGGACTGAAGCAGCAAGCAGCAGGCCAGCACAACAAAGCAACAGGCAAGTGGTAGTCCCTCCGACTACATCCAGCTCTTCTTCCTGACAGAAGGTCATCAGTACAGAAGTCCTCTAATGTTGTGGTGTCAGAGGTCCAGTACTTATACTCATTTATGTTTTTGAAGTAGTCAAACTTCAAAAAGAAGTCTTTGTAGTATACAAGATGCTACCTTTCCCTGCCCTGGCCACAGACACACCCCAGGGGGCTGAAGAATGCTTTGTGTGGGGACACGCACAGTCCTATTCAGATGCAAGTGTCAGCTCCTCCCACCAATCTAGCTCAGGAAGAATCATATGGAAATGGAGGGCACACCTCAGATCCCTTAGTGTGACTGTCTAGAGTGAATTCACCAACAGCGAAACTGTTATCCTGACCCAGACATGCACAGGCACAGAATGGTTAAGCAAGAAAATGCCCACTTTCTAACAGTGGCATTTTCAAAATTACCATTCAAAAACCTACCTCACCAAAAGTTGTATTTTTACATTGGAGTTCAGAGACCCCCAAACTCCATACATCTATCTGATCCCAATGGGATATTAAACTTAAAAGATATTTCAAGGCAATACCCATGTTACTCCATGGGAGAGATACCCCATCCAATAGTGAAACAACATTTAGCAGTATTTCACTATCAGGACAATTGAAACAGTCGATTATATGCCCTATCTTCCAAATACACTTCACCCTGCCCATGGAGCTGCCTTGGGCCCCCTACGGGTGACTTACATGTAGTAAAAGGGAAGCTTTGGGCCTGGCAAATGGGTGCAGTTTAAAACTACCCACACAGACACTGTAGTGGCAGGTGGAAGACATGTTTACAGGGCTACACATGTAGTTGGCACAATCAGTGCTGCAGGTTGTAGCATTTACAGGCCCTGGGCACACATGATGCACTATACTAGGGACCTACTAGTAAATCATATATGCCAGTTATGGAAAAACCAATCACCAATACAATTTAGATAGAGAGCATTTGCACTTTAGCACTGGTCAGCAGTGGTAAAGTGCCCAGTGCCCTAAAACCAACAAAAACAAGTCAGAAAAAATAGAAGGAAGAAGGCAAAATGTTTGGGGACAACCATGAAGAAAGGGGTCTGTCCAACACCCCCTTTCTTTGGAAATGGTGGGAGTTAATAGAATACCCGCTTCTCTGGCTGTCTGGCTGGTGCCCTAACACAGGCACTGTCCATATTGAAGTACACTTCCTCTAATCACTGGTACTGTAGTACCGATTTATCACTTGGCAAGAGAGTTGTGAGGCTGCTTAATTGGTATTCACACCTCCCAATTTAAATTAGGCCCCAATGATGCCATGTGGCTGCAGTGAGAAGTGATGACTTCCACCAGCATACATTATCTGCCAGCAGGTTTTCTGCTGGAGTTTGTTTAATTTGGGGCTGCTACTACAATCAGTAGCACAGTCTACCATCAGGAAGAAGCTGTTGCCTATTTATATAATACTGGTCCACATTTGTTGCTATTTGTTAGAAGGTGGGTTACTGGTTGACTGGGGGGTGAGCCCTAGTCAAGAAGCTACCACAGTCCTAGTCAGGGTAGGGCACAAGCAACCCCTAATTAACCCGTGCTCATCCCCCTGGTAGCTTGGCATAGAGCAGTCAGGCTTAACTTAGAGACAAAGTGTAAGGTGTGCAACACTTCAAACAGTAAAACAGTGAAAAACACACAAAAAGATCCCCCACCAGGTTAGAAAAATAGAGCCCAATTTAATAAATAAAACAAGACCAAAACAACAATAATCCACTCAGTAAAACCAGATATTTTTATTTTTTTTAAATAAACTGCAACATAGCGTCTAAAAGCATAAAGCACCAAATGCAGCTATCTGGTCATTATTAAACGGGGTCAAAATCAAAAGTTCAGGTCACCCACAATGGAGTGTGGTACGTACACGGTCCCAGATTAGTATAGCTGAAGTTCTACCTTCTCAGGTTTTGTGCCAAGAGTCCCATTTGCATTGGCAAGGGCCACAAGGAGCAAGGAGAGCACCATGGGTGGCAATCAATGTGGTGCAAAGAGCAGAATGGGCTGGCAGCAGTTTTCACTTATTTTATCAGCGATTGGCGTGGTTCCGGTGCAAACTACCAAATTTGTGGTTGTGAAGAACTCAAAAGCTTGATTTCAGGAGCTTTCAAGCCAACCCAAGGGCCTCGGGCGTGAGACGCACCACTTGGGGAACCAGAACTCACCGTTGATGAGTCCAGGATCTGTTGGGGAAGCTTTTTGTGTCCAAGTGGGTTAGATCAGGAGACCAGCAGACTAGCCCATTGAGTCACTCTGGGGTCCTGGGTTCAAGATGAAGTTGCAGGTCCAGTTCTTCTCCATGCAATAGGGTATCAGGCAGCAGATCAGCATAACAGTGCAGCAGTTCATTTAGAGCAGCCATGCAGCAGAGTGGCAGTTCTTATAGCAGCACAGTAGTCCTGCCTTCCTGGCCCTGGTTCCAGACTAGCTACAGGGGATATGCAGCCCTTTGTGTGGAGGCAGGACCATAGCCTATTTAAGTGTAAGTGGAGCTGTACCCAGTTCCTCCCTCCCATTGTGTCAGTCATGACCCATCCAGTCACATTTAAGTTCACACTATGTAGGGCTGTCTAGGAGGAATACACAACGCTCATCTTCTGATCACACTGTCTTTTGACCAAAGACAGGATGCACGCACCAAATGGCCAATTCAAGAAAATGTCAACTTTCTAAAACTTGAATTTTCAGAATTGTAATTCAAAATCTGACTTCACCATACGTTAGGGTTTTAAATTAGTATTCTAGAGACACCAAACATGAACCAGTTATTTCTTCCCATTCAGAATTTACACTTGTAAAATGTAATAAGGCAACTCCAAAGTTATCTGATGGGAGAAATAGGTCTTGCAATAGTGAAAAAAAAAAATTAAGAGTTTTTCACCACCAGGTCACGGAAAACGTAAAGTACATGTCCTATCTTTTAAATACATTGCACTCTGCCTTTTGGGCTGTCCAGGACCTACCCTGGGGTGACTTATATATATTAAAAAAGGAGGCTTGGGCCTGGAAAAAGGTTTACTTTGCCAGGTCAAAATTGCACTTCAGAACTGCAAACACAAGCTCTGCAATTGTAGGCCTGAGCCATGTTTAAAGGGCTCCTTAAGTGGGTGGTACAATCAATGCTGCAGGACCACTAGTAGCATTTAATTTACAGACCCTGGGCAATGCAGTACCACATTACTAGGGACTTGTCAGTAAAGTAAATATGCCAATTGGGCATAGGCCAACTCCACCATGTTTTAGGGAGAGCACACAAACCTTTTAGCAATGGTTAGCAGTGGTAATGTGCACAAAAATGGCAGACAAAAGCAGAAGGTTTGGGGTGACCCTGCAAAAAGGGCCAGGTCTAATATTATACCATTTATTGGATACAATTTCCTAATAACTCTGCATATTTAATTTATGATCTTTAAGTAAAGCATAAATTCTTTAACCAGTACATTGTTTAGTGATCACTTCATGTTGTGGGTTTATACAATTTAAGATATAGATTTGATTTGATACTAAAGAACTTTCTCAATCAAAAATGAGAATTATTTATGTTACGACTAATATTAATTGATCAAGCTTTACTGGCATCAACCACAACAGTGCTAATTATGTAAAGGTAAGTGTTACAATTGCAGATAGAAAATAAATAATCCAAACTTGATGTAACTTAAACATCAATACATTTAGCAGTCTTGTGGAGGCTTATACTGCAAAGTAAATGACTAAAAATGCTGCAAGTTGTGTGGCAAATTCATAAAATATTAATGAAAATGTTCATTTACCCAGCTGCCTGCCAAATAGTAACTGTAGACTAAATAGTAGAGATGATGTACAACTTTGATCAGCAGTGGATAAATACTATGAAGGAGGTCTCTATTTAGCAGGCCATAAAGAAAAAAGGGACTCCATGGCAATGGTAGTATGGTGGCCATCGTGCAATGGAATGCAACATGTCTGAAGCATTTGAAAGTGAGTGCATATGCAAATGTAAAATAGTTTGTAAAAATGTAAGTGCATGAATTAGGCTGATCTGTTTACAAATGAAAAGGACAGTAAAATACATTTTGAATAAAAATACTTATGCCATTTTAATATTCAAATCAGACATGTAGTATACGGGGGTGGAACTTGTGAAATATGGCTCCACTGAATTCCGTGGAGTTACATAAAACTCTGTGATATTTTGTGAAGTTCTGCCAATGGGTGGAAATAGTCACATCGCACAGCTTGAGCTGCGATTTAACACCGGTAATGCATTCTGCACTGAAAAATCAGCTTTAACAGTGCCACATGGTGTGCCAGAGGGCACACCCACTTGAGTTGATTTTGCTGCCACTCAACTAGATTTTCTACTTAAGCGGCAACCTTCTGATCGTGAACAACTGTGACTGCATGCATTAGAAAAGTCCTGCCAGATGTCCTGCTAGTGACCAGAAATTGCGCTAAGGGATGGCAAATCTCACTCGTGCTCACCAACTTACTATCCCGGAGCCACAGGTGAGAGAAAGTTTTCCCAAGCTGCAATTGGTTGAATTTGACCGTAACTCCGTGTTACAAGAGTAATGTCGAGTCACTAAAATTCCCCCAATTATGTGGGCGGAAGAGAATATTACACCCACCCTAATATAAAAATCAAACTGAATCTTCAGGAAATGGCAATCAGATATTTTGTGCTTCAGTCAAGGAGTATTTGCTGCCAGCAAACAATAGTGAGTGTGGTTTAAAAGCATGTTCCATAAATGCTTTAATCACTCATGGGAATTAATTGTTTTTTTTAAAGGTCACTATGTTTCTTTCAATGATTTTTAAGGGCTGAGCTCTTTGTGGGCTTCTTTTGGAAGGCCTTGTGCTAGCCTTAGACTTCTGTTTGAGGGGGACTGTGCCTGCTTAGTATTTCAAATCTACAACACAGCAGCAGTCAGCAAGCAGCAGCAAAAAGGGAATGCAGACAGATAAGTGATATCTGGGTTCCAGAGGGTGGGACATGTACAGTGTTTTGGGACACAGCGCTTTGAGGCACTTGCAGAAGACAAATTGAGTGAGCCACTGTAATTTGGGCTAATGTGGAATGATGAAGTGAAAGCTGGAAAAGGTAGGTTATCTTGGTTAACTCACAGGAGGAGTTCACTCTACTGCCTGTGCATTAACACACCTTTTCATACTATTCTCCCAGCTAAGTAGGTTTAGGGCATTGGTGCTTATTGGTCTCATGTCATGAACCACCTTTTCAGCCACACTGATATTTTAGTTAGCTGCACAATGCATCTTGGGAATGGTAGTTCTGATTGTTAACGTTAAGCAGTGATTTATGTGGGCATGGTCATCTCTGCTGGGCCCTCATTTCTGTACTTGACAGAGCTGTCTCATCAAAAAAACTTCTGGAAGGCAAAAAAATAAAAAATAAAATCTGTGTGACAAGCTTTGAGGTTGTACCTGACTAAAGTCATTGTGGACAGACAGCGGAGAAGGAAGCATTAGGAAGAGGACGATAAGAAGTGGTAGAATAACGGTCAAGAGGTGGAATACTAGGAGGGCTAAGATGACCAGAGCCATGAGGACCAAGACAAGAAGAACCAGGCCCAGGGATACCTAATCTATGATGACTAGGGTTATCACTGCTATAAGGGACCAAAAACAGGAGAAGAAAGTCTAGGTCCAGTGGGGCCAGGGTTAGAAGGTCCAGGAGTGTCAGACTCAGGGGGGATCCTAAACTAGGTTGAAAAGAACTGAAGAACCAATGTGACCTACAATATAGGAGGACTAGAGACGGAGAGAGGATGACAACCAGACCCAAATAGGACCATTAATAGGAGGACCGTTATAAGTGGCTTAAGGGCGAGATGTACAATAACAAGGTTGAATAGGCAAACCAGGAGACCAGGAGGACTAGTAGGAGTAGGATGGGGCATGAGGCCAGGGACTATGAGGGATAGGCAAGCCAAGGCCAGAGGAATTAGCATCAGAAAACCTGTTACATGAGGGTCATACAAAGTAGTACCAGAACTAAGACCAGGACTACATGGACCAAGGTGACGAGGATCTGTAGGATTAGGAGCAGGCAAACAGGGGGACTGAATAAACCAGGTGAGATGACGAGGAGTATTGATGGATGAGAATTAGGGTGAAGAAGATGAAAATGTCCAGAACCAAGGGGCTATGAAATGGGAGACCAGGGCCAAACAACCAGAAGCATAGTACATGAGAATAATAACCAGTCAAACCAGAATCAGGGAGCACAGGGCCAGGAAGTTCTTAGACTAGCATGAACTGGAGGTCAAGGAATATCAGAACTAGGAAAGGCTAGAATGATCTGTGGCAGGACAACTTATTGCAGAGTCATGCAGGCAAGGAGCAGGAGGATGAGGGCCAGGAGGATTAGGACCAGACTGAAGAGGACTAAGAAGATCAGGGGGACAATACCAAGGACACCCCGAAGATCAAAGCATGAGGACTAAAAGGATCATGACCAGGAGGACAAGAATAAGGCCTAAGAGGGTCATGAAAATGAGGACTTATGGGACTAGGGCTATGATTACCAGGAGGGGCGGAGCAGTCATTACAAGCAGTAGGACCTGGGTGTGGAGGATCTGAGGTAAGAAGGCCAACCAGCATCTGTAAGACCAATTGGAATGGACAGTGGTGGTCCTGAGGACCAGGACTAAAAGGATCAAGGAGAACCTGGATCAACCTGGATCAAGAGGACCTGAATCAATGCCTGTTGTACCAGTAGGACTAAATGGACAAGGAACCAATCCAGAAAAAAAAAAAAACCCAAACCAGGAGGTCAAATACTAAAAGTGCCAGGACACAAGAAGCAAGATAGACCAGCACATGCAATACCAGAGCTAGGAGGCTGAAGGTGAGGAGAACCAGGACAAGATGATTAGGGCCACTAAGGAACAAGTTCAGATGGTCCAAAACTGGGGGAGCCAGGAAAGGCCATGATGGCCAAAAGGAAATGTTTGTGATAACAAGCACAATAGGACAAGAAGGACTAGGATGTCCAGGACCAAGAAGACCAAGACTAAGATAGCAGGTGGGTCAGGTCCAGGAGAACCCAAACTATAAGGAACAGGACCAAGAGGATCAGGGAAAATGGGCACAGAATCCTGTGACAGACAAGGCTTATGAAAAAGAAGAATAGAAGTACCAGGTAGCCTAGACTTGCAACACAGGTAGCCAGAGTCAGAAGGACAGGTTCTAGAAGGACCAGGAAACAAATGACTAAGGCCCTCATTATGACATTGGCGGTAAATGTCCCCTACCGCCAACATACCGCTGCGGTGGTGAATATCCTTTCACCATATTATGACACACACACACACCAATCCGACAGAATACAGCCACATACACAAATTTGCCAGCCCAAAGGTCAGTACCAAAGTGGCGGCCCCAAAACCCATATTGTTACGCCAACAAAACAACACCCACCACATTATGGGGGTCATTCTGACCCTGGCGGTCTAAGACCGCCAGGGCCACGAATGACGGAAGCACCGCCAACAGGCTGGCGGTGCTTCCTAACCCATTCTGACCGCGGCGGTAAAGCCGAGGTCAGAAAACCGGGGCCGGCGGTTTCCCGCCCATTTTGCCCCATCTGGGCTAATCCACCATGGCAGCGCTGCAAGCAGCGCTGCCATGGGGATTCTGACCCCCTTCCCACCAGCCTGTTTCTGGCGGTTGTCACCGCCAAGAAGAGGCTGGCGGGAACGGGTGTCTTGGGGTCCCCTAACAGGGCCCCGGCCGGCTTTTCACTGTCTGCCTAGCAGACAGTGAAAAGCGCGACGGGTGCAACTGCATCCGTCGCACGGCCGCAACACCGCCAGCTCCATTCGAAGCCGGCTTCTGTGTTGCAGCCCTCCTTCCCGCTGGGCCGGCAGGCGCTAACATAGTTAGCGCCCGCAGGCCCAGCGGGAAGGTCAGAATGCCGGCAGCGGTCTTCTGACCGCGGAGCGGCCAAATGGCGGTTCCCGCCTGGCAGGTGGCAACCGCCGCCCGCCAGAGTCGGAATGACCACCAATGTATGTATGTATGTATTTCGTATTTATAAAGTGCATTCCGGCTAAGGCATCGAAGTGCTAAGCAACAGGAGAGAAGTGACTGACAGAAAAACAAGAGGAAAAAGAAAAAGAGTTAGCCAAAGCTATTGCGGAAAGTGCCAAAATTATGTTCTTTTCTCATCATTACGGGGAGCGTATTCCAGTACTTAGCAGCTGCCACTATAAATGCTTTGTCACCCCATCTGTCCTTACAAGTCCGTGGAACTTGGACCAGGTCGGAGCCTGTAGATCTAAGCTGACGGCTTGGGACATACCAACGAAGCCCCCAACACAGGTATTCAGAGCTGCTCATATAAAGATTTATGTGTCAGACATCTCGTCTAAAGATAATGCGATTCTTAACAGGTAACCAATGTAACTGTCTCAGACTGGCACTGGTCGAAGCTGATCAAGGAAGATTAAGTATTAAGCGAGCAGCAGTATTCTGGATAAGTTGAAGTTTGCTGAGCGAGAGCTTATCAATGTTAAGCATTAGCACATTACAATAATCTATTTTGGAGATCCCCAGGGCAAGGGACACCATAATTCTAAGCTCCTCTTGTAAATAAGGAAAAACTTTTTCAAAATTTTAAGAATCCAAAAACAGGTTTTGGTGATGGAATTAACTTGGGGCTTAAAAGACAGGCCATTGTTAAAAATAACTCCCAGATTCTTGGTGGAGCTAATGGGGACACATATGTCTCCACATGCTGATGGCCACCAGAGTGAGCTCCATAGATCCCTACTAGAACCAAAAAGTAGAATCTCAGTTTTATCACCGTTCATCTTGAGCCAATTCAGGCCCATCCATCTACTTATCTCACACATGCAGTGATGAAAACGATCAGCGACTTCTTCCCAATTCCTATGTACAAGAATAATTAATTGGGTATTGTCTGCATAAGATGTGGCTAGGAAGCCAGAAGATCGAATAAGTCTGGCCAGTGGAGCCACATGCAAATTAAAAAGAGTGGGGCTAAGCGAGGAGCCTTGAGAGACCCCACACAGTAACTGATATGAGGGAGCTCTAAAATCTCCCAAGTTACTATAGTGGATCTGTTCTCTAAAAAAAGACTTCAAAGTGAATAATTCTGTGCCTCTGAAACCTGCTTGGTGAAAACGGTGTGTCATAATTTGTGGAGAGCTGGTATCAAAAGCTGCAGACAGGTCCAATAGCTCTAAAATGGCTCCAAGTCCCTCATCAACTAATTTTTTAATAGTATCCAATGTAGTAATGAGGGCTGATTCCATGCTATGAGCCTTTCTAAAGCCATATTGAGTAGAGTCCAGACTACCCGAGTCTTGGAGAAACTTAGCAAGTTCTTCATTAATATGTTTTTCAAAGATCTTAATTTGAAAAGGTAGCAGAGCAATAGGCCGAAGATTCTTCATATCATTTGCTTTACCATCTAATTTCTTTTTCAGAGGGGTCACCGTCGCTTCCTTCCATGAAGGGGGGAAGACTCCCGTAGCCAGGACCTACTGAAATATCAGATCAAGGGCTGAGAAGACTAGGTCAGGGACAAGTTGTAAGATACGTTGTGGGTATGCGTCACTAGGGGAGCCAGATTTAATAGTCATCATAAGCTCTTTGATCCTCTCCGGACAGTTTCTCAGCATAGGGCTATCATCCTCTATAGAAAGATTTAGAGATTCATATAAATCCAATGCTTCTTCAGGTTGAGTGAAGCTGGCTTGAATTTGCAAAACTTTACTTTCAAAAAAGGTTACCACCTTGTTACAGAAGTCTTGAGAGTTCTCAAATTCTGAAGGTATGTATGGCAGAAGTTGTAAGGGAACATACTAATCTAAAAAGTTCTCTCAGAGCATTAAATGCTTCCTTAATTGTGCATGAATAATAATCCGTTTTAGCTTTATTAATCGTGTTTTTATAAATACTAAGGGTAGCTCTAAGCTTTACCTTTTCCTTAAAAGTCTAGTCTCCACTTTGGTTCTTGTTGACGGTATTTTCTCTGCAGATTTTTAAGGTATTGAGTGAGCCAAGGGCGACTGGCCTTTTTCCTCCTTAAGAAACGAGGAGGTTTGAAAGGGGCTAGCTGAACAATAGCTATTCTGTTCCCCTGATTAAACCTGTCTGTAGCAGTTAAAGGAAGTTCCATTGTAGCTTTCCACCTGAGACCAGAGCAGGTCTTAGTTGTAATTCCTTAATTCTGGTCCAGTGCCTAACTGGTTTCAGGGAAAGACTGACAACCTGAGTGGCAGGTAGATTTATCAGACTAAAGGTGAAGAGGTGGTGGTCTGTTCAATCCAGCGCCCTGTTGTCTAACAGAGCAAGATCCTTGTTATGAGCAAATATCCCATCAAGTACATGGCCCGCCCTATGGGTGGCTGTCGTAAATTTTAAGTTCCAGTCAAAATCTGCCATAAGATTAAGGAACTCATTGACATGAGGGTCCTGACTATCATCAAAATAAAAGTTAAAATCCCCTAGTACTACACATTTGGAAGTCATAGTTATTGGCTCCATTATGGATGGCCAATGATTCATGAAAGTAGAGTGAGAGCCCAGAGGTCGATAAATCAACAGCCCCTCAAATAGCGTAGTATTCCACAGATTTTAAAGCATGCGCCCTCACAAATCCCTGATGCAGCATTTATGGCTTCCCATCGACAGCTAAAAGTAGACCTAAAAATAATCGCCAGCCTACCTCCCCTGCCAGTAGTTCTATCTAATTTTATGAATGAATATCCATGAGGAGTCACCACAATGAAGTCAGGACTAGAGTCTTCTCTAGCCCTGGTTTCTGTAATAAAAAGACAGTCTAATTTATTTTGGTCAATCAAATTATATATTTAGGTCTTATATTTGACCAGGGAGCGCACATTAATCAGAGCACAGGTCATAGAATTCATGGCGACAAACGTTATCTCTTTGTGGCTTTCTTGTGTCACCAGAGACATGCAATGGGGGAAGGTGGTATTATGTAATGACCTAGATGAACAATTACAGTGTTCACACCTCCAACCTTCTAAATTTTCTGGGGAAATCCTAGGCTTGTGTTCGCACCCCTGCCTTCCTTCTAATGAAAGAAGGGCATGTGGGGAGTAGGAAATATGGGCCAGGGAGGGCCGTAAAGAGACATAGCCTCCAGCCCCCGGACTAGATCGGACGCGGACGGGTGCAGACGAGCTTGCCTTACGTGCGCCCGCTGCACGCATCTGCTGTGAGACCGCATCGTCACCATGCAAAAGGCTGCCGGCTTAATTGCCCCCATGACCTTAGGTCAGCATCTAGACTGCTAACCTGTAATCCCCCCAAGATGGCAATGCCCTAGTGGTAAGGGGAGGGCTCTAACAGGCCCACACACCCTTTAGAATGAGGCGACTAGACACGAGTCACCACAGCGGACATTCAACCGGGTAAACCATTGGCGGTACACACCGCAGTGCTCAGAATGGACACCCACATACAAAACAACACTACATTGGCCAATACTAAAAACACACACCTGACACTCATACACACACCACACCCACACTACTATAAAACACAAACCCAGATTACCCACAACCGTTTACCAACAACAATTACTGCCAGAAGATTGACATGAACAGCACAGAGACAAATAGACACACACACCACTCACACCCATACATACCTCACGCACTCCACATCACACACCCCACCACATTACTCAACACACTCTCACCAACACACACCACACAACACCCATGGCACCACAAAGTCACCCCCATTTCACTGAGGAGGAGTTAGGGGTCATGGTAGAGGAAATTGCCAGGGTAGAGCCACAGCTGTTTTGAGCACAGGTACACCAGATATCCATTGCAAGGAAGATGGTGCTATGGCGGAGAATCGTGGGCAGGGTCAATGCCGTGGGATAGCACCCAAGAACAAGGGAATGGCAATTGACCCCACCTCCTCCCCCACAACTCACAGCATGGGAGGAGCAGAGTCTGGCAATACTGCATCCTGAGGGACTCGCTGGAGTAGCCGGAGGACTGGACACTGGTAAGTCAACATTTAACACTTATCATCCCCATACCTGCATGCCATCACACCCCCTCAACCTTACTCCCATCACTCCACTACATCCCACACACTGCACCTGCACATTTGACTAACCACAGTACCAGGCCCTGCATGCTATACAAATGCATGGACATCCCTCCCAGCCCTGCATGGACACCCATCATTAAAGCATGCACAGCATAGGGAAACTAATAATCACACAATACATCACCATACACAAGCAAAATGTGGCGGGTAACGCCAACGATAGAGGTGAAGCCAGGAATGTACAATATGTCTCACACATGAAGCATAATATATCACTTACATCCCCACAGGTGCCCCAGCCAATGTCAGTGGAGAGGAGGTGCCACGACTATCCAGTCCCCCAACAGAATATGCCCCCAGTGAGGACAGTAACTTTGGACTTCAGGATCTGGATGACCTATCTGGCCCATCAAGGACCACTGGACAGCCGGTTACTCAAGGCCACTCACTGACCTCCAGAGAGCCTCCCCCATCAGGATCCAACACCACAGCACCCACCCAGTGTACACACACCTCTATCCCCAGGACACGTCAATCCACAGTGTGCCCACCTGTACAGGGACCTCAGGCCACACCTCATACTCAAGACAATCAGGGACCTAGGGTCAGTGGCAGTGGGCACACTGTTCAGCGGACAGAGGCACAGGCCAACAGGGACACTGGGAGGACAGCTGTGCACCAGAGGGAGGACAGGACCAGCCAATCGACTCTCCAGGAAGCACTCTCCGAGATCCTGGGAGTCCACCAACATTTCCAGGACACAATGGGCCAGATTCTTGACAATGTGCAGGAGAACAGGCGGCTGCAGGAGGGACAGTATCAGGGGATCGTGGAGGACTTGCAGACCATCAACACCACCCTGATCTCCAGAGCCGGGGTGCTGGCAGACATGGCCAACTTCATGAGGGAGGCAAGAGCACACCAGAGGGCCCCTACCACTAGCCTATCAACTGAACAGCCCTCCACATTCGCTGCCACTAGTGACCAGGAGGCGCCACCACAGGACCCACAGGCCACCAGCACCCCTCCCCCTGCAGAAGGTGAACCACCCCACAAACGTTCCCTGTGACCCAGACGGAAGCCAGAGACAATTGCCAAGACCCCCTCCAGGAAATGAGACTCTCCTGATGGTCCCCCCCTGTCACCTTGTCCACTTGATCTGCCTTTGCTCCCCTTTCTATGGCCACTTGGACACTGCACCTGTGCTACAAACAGACTGGAACAATACCCTGGACTTTCCTCCATCATCACCCCTTTCCATTGCACTTTCACTTCCATTGCACTTTCCCCTCAATTTCTTAGCACTACAATAAACACCCTTGAACACAACTCAAATAATTGTATGTCATGTGTTGAAACAGTGTATTAACCTCTTAGCTGCTGGGCCTTTTCCCCCCAAGTGCTGAGCCCTTTTTTGGCTATTTGGGGTAGTTCGCGCTTAGGCCTTCATAACTTTTTGTGCACATAAGCTATACACGCCAAATTTGCATCCTTTTTTTCCAACATCCTAGGGATTCTAAAGATACCCAGGGGCATATTTATACTCCGTTTGCGCCGAAATTGCGTCGTTTTTTTTAACGCAATTTCGACTCAAAACTAACTCCATATTTATACTTTGGCGTTAGACGCGTCTAACGCCAAAGTCCATGGAGTTAGCGTCATTTTTTTGCGTGGACACCTACTTTGCGTTAATTATATGCAAGGTAGGCGTTCCCGTCTAAAAAATCGACTCCGAGGCATGTGCGTGGGATTTATACTCCCGGGCAAAAATCACGCCCGGGAGTGGGCGGGTCAAAAAAAATGACGTACGGCCGCTTTTGCGCCGTTTTTTAGCGCATGAAAAAGGCAGGCGTTAAGGGACCTGTGGGCTCTGAAGGAGCCCAGAGGTGCCCCCCCATCCCCCAGGGACACCCCCTGTCACCCATGCCCACCCCAGGAGGGTGTTTTAAAAAAAAAAAAATTGTGGCATGGGGGGCCTGATTTGTGCCCCCCTACATGCCATTATGCCCAATGACCATGCCCAGGGGACAGAAGTCCCCTGGGCATGGCCATTGGGCAAGGGGGCATGACTCCTGTCTTTGCTAAGACAGGAGTCATTTCTATGGGGGTTGGGAGTGAAAACAAATTGCGCAAATCGGGTTGAGGCGAAAAAATTGCCTCAACCTGACTTGCCCCATTTCTTGACGCCCAAGCTCCATATCCCCCTACGCCGGCGCTGCCTGGTGTACGTCGTTTTTTTTAACGCACACCAGACGGCGCCGGCGGCTAACGCCGGCTAACGTCATTCAATAAATACGGCGCCCACATGGCGCTTCAGAATAGCGTTAGCCGGCGCTAATTTTCTTGACGCAAAACTGCGTTGGCGCAGTTTTGCGTCAAAAAGTATAAATATGGGCCCCAGACTTTCCGGGTTCCCCTGGAGGAGACCAAGAAATTAGCCAAAATACACCTAAAATGTATTTATTTTTTTTTAAATGGGAAAAAAGTGCTGCCGAAGAAGGCTTGTGGTTTTTACCCTGAAAATGGCATAAACAAAGGGTTTGCGGTGTTAAAATCAACATCTTCTCAGCTTTCAGGAACAGGCAGAGTTGAATCAGAAAAACACATTTTTCGACACAGTTTTGGCATTTTACTGGAACATACTTAATTTTTACTATTTTTGGTGCTTTCATTCTCCTTCCAGTTAGTGACAGGAATGGGTATGAAACCAACACTGGATCCAGGGAAGCTAAGTGTTTTTGAAAAGTAGACAAAATTCTGAATTCAGCAAGGGGTCATTTGTGTAGATCCTATAAGGTTTTCCTACAGAAAATAACAGCTGGAAAAAAAAATATTGAAATTGAGCTGAAAAAAACAGCAATTTTTCTCAGCGTTTTACTCAGCAACTTTTTCTTGCAATGTCAGATTTATTTGAGCAATATACTGTTACGTATGCTGGACTCTTCTGGTTGCAGGAATATATAGGGCTTGTAGGTTCATCAAGATCACTAGGTACCCAGAGCCAATAAATGAGCTGCACCTTGAAAGTTTTTCTTTCTTTACCGGGTATACAGCAATTCATTTGCTGAAATATAAAGAGTGAAAAATAGGTATCAAGAAAAACTTTGTATTTCAAAAATGGGCATAAGATAAGGTATTGAGCAGCAGTGGTTATTTGCCCATCTCTGAATTCCGGGGTGCCCATACTAGCATGTGAATTACAGGCCATTTCTCAAATAGACGTCATTTTTACACAGTGTCTTACATTTGGAAGGAAAAAATGTAGAGAAAGACAAGGGGCAATAACACTTGTTGTGCTATTCTGTGTTTCCCCAAGTCTCCTGATAAAAATGGTACCTCACTTACGTGGATAGGCCTAATGCTCACGACAGGAAAGGCAATATGGACACATCACATTTTTACATTGAAATCTGATGCGTTTTTTGCAAAGTGCCTAGCTATGGATTTTGGCCTCTAGCTCAGCCGGCACCTAGTGAAAACTACCAAACCTGCATATTTTTTAAAACTAGACACCTAGGGGAATCTAGGATGGGCTGACTTGTGGGGCTCTGATCAGACTATGTTACCCAGAATCCTTTGCAAACCTCAAAATGTGGCCAAAAAACACTTTTTCCTCACATTTCGGTGACAGAAAGTTCTGGAATCTGGGAGGAGCCACAAATTTCCTTCCACTCAGCGTTCCCCCAAGTCTCCTGATAAAAATGGTACCTCTCTTGTGTGGGTAGGCCGAGTGCCCGCAACAGAAAGTGCCCCAAAACACAAAGTGGACACATCACATTTTCTTGAAGAAAACAGAGGTGTTTTTTGCAAAGTGCCTACCTGTGGATTTTGGCCTCTAGCTCAGCCGCCACCTAGGGAAACCTACCAAACCTGTGCATTTTTGAAAACTAGAGACCTGGGGATTCCAAGATGTGGTGACTTGTAGGGCTCTCCCCAGGTTCTGTTACCCAGAATCCTTTGCAAACCTCAAAATGTGGCCAAAAAAATACCTTTTCCTCACATTTCGGTGACAGAAAGTTCGGGAATCTGAGAGGAGCCACAAATTTCCTTCCACACAGCGTTCCCCCAAATCTCCCGATAAAAATGGTACCTCACTTGTGTGAGTAGGCCTAGTGCCCGCAACAGGAATAGATAACACAACGGTCAATGTTGGTACTTACATGAGGCAACTGTTGACCCTGGGGTGATCCATTCCTTACGCAGACACTAGGTATAGGCACTCAAGTGGGGTAGTGTTTTTATCAGGACAGGCGAGGAATCACTGGGTGGTAGGAATTTTGTGGATCGCAGCATATTCCTGTAGTATGTGTGACAGAAATGCAAGAAAAATAGAGTTTTCAACATTTCAGCTTTGCAGGGTATTCTGGGTAAGAATACTTTGGGGAATCCACACAAGTCACACCTCTGTGGACTTCCCCGGATGTCTAGTTTCCAGAAATGTGTGGGTTTAGTATGTTTCCCTATATAGCCACCGAACTCAGGACCAAAAACACAGGTGCCTGCCTTACCAAACCAGTTTGTTTTGTGATAGATAATTTTGATGTCTCCACAATACAATTTGGGCAGTGGAATTCGGGGCTGAACTAAATTGGGGAGCTCCCAAGAGAGCACCCTCTCTGTGCTTGCCCCGGCATTCATCTGCTCTCTGGGTTGGGCTAACCCACTATTGTCCTGTTGCACAGACTGTGCTTCCGAAGGGACAACAGGACTGCCCTCTTCACCTCCTTCACAATTTACTGGAAGGATTTATCCAATGGGACTCCTACAACTGAAAAATCACTCCCAGAGTCTGCACCATTGTCCTATCCCTCAGATGCTGTCTCAGTATCTGCTGTCTCAGTCTCTGATCCTATGTCAGAGCTGTCCTCTATAACCAGAGTGACGTCAGCAGCAGTCATCCATCAAGATGCCATCTCTGCTATTGGCCAAACTGTTGCTCTAAACTAAAACACTAGCCTACATAGACAGTCACAAAATTGCTGGTGTGTGTGTGTGATACATGCAACAGTAGAGGCCACCTTACCTGCCCTCAATCAGCACGTTCTTTCAAGACACTCAAACACCTTGTCACATACCATTCGTCACAGTCTTTAGCACCTCCTGCGCCCAGTCCAACAATCATTATTGGTGCTCCCACTCCCATGTCCTCCTCCTCGGATTCCCTCATTACCACCCAGCAAATGTGCTCTTCATCTCTCCATAGCCACCCCTCACCCCGCACATACATTTCATTTGTATTATAGCGCAGGTTTTGGCTGACTTTACTAATGTACTCAGCTATTTACATAAAATACAGATTTGCTCTTTGCAGTAGTCATATAAACCTTCTGTGCTTCTTTATGGCACTAAAACTGCCACTAGACAAAAGTCTGATCCTTTTGTAGCAGAAACATAATCACAAGACTTGCTTGACTTCTTTATTGCTGCCTAAAAGCTACAGTTGAAATGCGTCAGTTGAAGTATGTGCACTGCTTTGAAGACGCAAGCTGCAACTGCAAGACAACTGGTGGCAAATATATATATATATATATATATATATATATATATATTCACACATATATATATATGATATATATATATATATATATATATATATATCTCTATATATATAGGTATATATAGATATATATATATAAGATATATATATATATATATATATATAGATCACTTTTATATGTGGATCTGGTTTTCCTGGGGGCCGATTGCAGCCCCCAGGGAAACCACACATGCACTGACAAAAGTGATATATATATATATATATATATATATATATATATATATATATATATATACATATACATAGATAGATCTGTATTTTTTTTTTTTGGAAATTGTAGGGTTTCCTTGGGGGCCAAAATGGTTCCCAGGGAAACCCTACAACTACTAAAAAAAAAAATTGCCCCACAGGGTTCGCCCTGCCTACAGGCGACCCCCAGTCAATTTTTTTTTTTTAAATTAGCCCCTGGGGGTGGCGCGATTGCCCCCCCCCGGGGGCCCCAACATTGACATCCAAAAATATGGCCCCACAGGGGGTCACCCTGCCTGCGGGCGACCCCCTGTCAATTTCGTTATTTAAAAAAAAAAAAATAGCCCCTGGGGGTGGCGCGATTGCGCCCCCCGCCCCCAGGGGCCCCAGCATTGAATTTTTAAAATATGGCTCCCGGGAGGGGGTTGTTCGGCCCGTTTTACTAGGGGGGCCTACCCCCCCAAGTGAAATCCCTGGCGTCTAGTGGCGTTTCCTGGCCCTCAATCGCAGCTGTGCTGCGATCGAGGGCCAGGAAACACGTTCAGGAAGGCCTCGTATGAAAGGGGAGAGTCTCCCCTTTCATACGAGGTCTTCCCGAACGTGGGGAAGGCCGTTTGGGGACGTTTTCCCCATCAGAGCAGGAGGCAGCCGTATGGCCGCTTTTTTGCAAACAAAACAACACTGTTACATCAGCGCTCCTCGCGGCGGGCTGACGTCACAAAGGGGCAGGTGGGGGGCGGGGGGAGACACGCGTCTCTCAGGGCTAAAAAAAAAAGAAAATCCTCTGGTGCGACGCACCCAAAGATTTTCAAACCCCCTCCCCGGTGTCGGCCACTGGTTGTGACCCGCACCAGGGAGGTAGTGCGGGAGTCACCCAGTGGCCGACGCCCGCACTAAAAGCGTTAATGGAAACATTTACATCCGTTGCAAATGAACTGTACAGTGTGAGAGCATAGAAATAATGACCTGTAGCTGAATGTAGTCATCACATCAGTACACAGCTGTCATTGCACCAACATCTGTAAAATGATAATCCATAGATGACAGTTAGTAGAGGTAAAAATTGGGTAATGCCATCATGCCACAGCCACACAGAATACACCAATAGTCATAGAACTGTGAAGTTGCACTGTCTCACCTGTGTGTCATTGGACGTATTGAGGAATAACTGTGTTTCTGTTGTCCTCATTCTCATCTTCAGCCTCTTCATCCTCACTGTTATCAGGGTCTACTGTAGCCACAGTGGCATCTCCAGTCTCCTCCTCCTGTAGAGAAAGTGCATGGTGTCTGAGGGCTAGGTTGTGCAACATGCCTCATGCCACTACAATCTGGCAGACCTTCTCGGGTGAGTATCACAGGGATCCACCTGTCAGATGGAGGCACCTGAACATGGCCTTCAGGAGGCCGAAGATTCTCTCGAAGATCCTTCAGGTTCGCCGTTGTGCCTTATTATAACGTTCTTCAGCCCTTGTCCCGGCATTCCTCACAAGGATCAGCAGCCACAATAGGTTTGGGTAGCCAGAGGCACCTGCAGGTATTGAGGGACAACATTTTGCCACACACTATCCTATGAGGTTAACACCAGAGGCGTACACTAACATATACTGGGTGGGGACCAAGGCTCATCTATTAGCCAAACCCTGTGTCTCTGTAGTTGAGCCATCACATTTGAGATGCTGCTATTCCTCAGGACAAAGGCATCATGTACTAACCCAGGATACTTAGCATTGGTGTGGGAGATGTCCTCGTCCGCCAGGCACACCATCTGCACATTCATGAAGTGGAAACTCTTACGATTCCTGTACACCTGTTCATTTTGGCGGGGGGACAAATGCAATATGTGTCCCATCAATCGCCCTAATAATATTGGGGATATGTTCCATTGCATAGAATCAGGCCTTCACAGTGGCCAAATCTTCCACCTGGGGGAAAGCTACGTAGCTGCACATGTGTTTTACTAGAGCAGACAACACTCTTGCCAGCATGATTGAGAACATTGGCTGTGACATTCCTGCTGCCAAGCCCACTCTCACTTGGAAAGAACCTGTCGCCAGGAAATGGAGAACTGATAGCACTTGCACAAGAGGAGGTATCCCAGTCAGATGACAGATAGATGAGATCAGGTTAGGCTTCATCTGGGCACACAGCTCTGTGATTGTGACCCTGGCCACTCTATAGGTGAGAATAATGTGCCTGTCCTCCAGTGTAGCTAAGTCCACCAGGGGTCTGTACACGGGGGTATGTCTCCACCTCCTATTCATCTGCAGTAGTAGGTATCTAAGGAACATGCGAGTGAGTACGCTGTCACAATTTGAACAACTAAACCATAATAGTATCAGTACACATGGTGCACTTATATATTGGGACAGTGTAAATGTCGAAGTATGTGCCTATTTAACCTGTGACGCAACAATTGTCGATAGGCTTGTTCTCCCACCTGAAATGTCGACTGCCTGTCCTGTATGGAGGGACCGGTGGGAGTGAGGTAGTTCCGCCAATATTAGGCGTTGTGGCAGTATGCTGTCTTGCACCGCAGTGCAATTCCTCATTGGATAATATTGGGCCCTATGGAGCACAGTGGCCAATGGGAATGTACACCTGCATTGAATGTGTACACCGCCATGGAAGTACGCCATTTTATATCTGAATCCTCACTTGTTTCCTGACCTTCAACAGGAGAAGAACTACACTGCGTGTGCTGCTGTGACCTGTGTCTGGAACCTACCATGGCCCGTGTGACCGGGGAAAGGGCCCCAGCCTTCACTTCTGAAGAGTTGGAGCGACTGGTAGATAGGGTCCTACCCCAGTGCAGACAGCTGTATGAGCCTCCAGACCAACAGGTGAGTACACTTTGGCCACGATGCATGTGGCATGGATGCATGGAGATGTGTGTGAACGCTTTGTGTAAGGGTGGGTGGAGGAAGGGGGGATTGTCTGTTGGCGGTGTACATGTTGTGAGCTGGCCTATGTGTGTGCCAATGGTGATGGAATTGGGTATGGTGGGCAATGTGTTTGACAGGCTGGACTTTTTGTTTAATGGAGTTCTCCTGTCTGTCTTACCTCTGCAGGTCAGCGCCCATCAAAAGAAGGGATTATGGCATGCCATCGGCAAGGACATGCGGACCCTGGGAGTCTATGGGAGGTGGAGCACCCACTGTCGGAAACAGTGGGAGGACCTGAGACGCTGGGCACGGAAGACCACGGAGGCACAGCTGGGGATGGCCTCCCAACAAGGAAGGGGTGCCCATCGGACCCTGACCCCCCGATGGCCCGCATACTGGCGGTGGCCTACACTGAGCTATATGGACACTTGAGGGAATCACACCAGCCACAAGGGGGTGAGTACAGTGGGTTTCATTACATATTTTGGCTGGTGGGGTGGTATCCGGTTGGTGGATGAGTGTTCGCGGGTGTCCCTCTGGCCAGGCCAGACATTGCAGTGTAGGTCAACTGAAGGGTAATGGTTGCATGGCAAATACAGGTAACCTAGCTTGTTAGCAGTCCATTTTAGGCAGGGCATCGTGGGTCCCAGGTGTGCTGCAATTGGTGGTGTGTGGCCCTCATCTTGCCTTAGTGACTAGCTATATCACTGGTAGTGCAATGCATAGTGCTTATGCCTGTTCCCTGTGTGTGACGTTGATGTGCATGCCAATGGTGGTGGTGGTGCAGTCATTGACCAAGTGTATCCTTTGTCTCCCCCCCTTTCTTGTTTTGTCATCCTCTCCTTGAGTGCATTAGCATCATCTGGTGGAGGAGCACGGGCACCAGCTACAGAGGGAGCTGCATCCCACAGGAACCTGGAGGCAGAGTCCACCGATGCCGAGGGAACCGGTGGGACGGAGGGCGAGGGGAGCACCATGGCGGAGAATGGAAGAGACAACACAGACTCTGGTACCTTCTCCGATGGAATCTCCCTGGTTGTGGCAGAACCTCTGTGACCACCCCAGCTGCAGTTACAGCTGCCACCCCCGTACCAGCACTGCCTTCCCAGTAGCCCCCCGGCAAGTTGCCCATGCCTGCTCACCCAGGAGGGTGAGCATCACCTTCGCCCCAAGCACCTCAGGCTCTGCCCAGTGAGCCCTGCCGCCCTGAGTGAGGAGGCTAGTAACCTCCTGAGATCCATCTCTGTAGGGCAGTCAACCATTATGCAGCAATGCTATGCATTCCTGGAGGGCATTCACAGTGGATTGGCAGCCCAACAGGGATCGATTCAGGCTCTGGCCTTCTCTCTGATGACAGCCATTTTCACTGTTTCTACAGTCCCCCCTCCAACTACCACTTCCCAGTCCCATTCTCTTCAACCCCAACCCATCCCAGGCACACATACAGATGAGCATGCACACAAGACAACAACCAAGAGTGGCACAAGCAAACACAGGCACCACACTTCATCCCACAATCACTCATGCAAACACCATGCAGTTGCAGGCACTACAACATCCTCTGCCTCTACTGTCTCTCCCTCCTTCTCCTCCACCACCTCCCTCCCAGTCACATCCACAATCACACCTGCATGCACTACATCAACATCCACTACCAGCAACACCACACCAAGCAGAACGCACACCTCACTGTCAGATACCTCCACAACAGCCATGCACTTGTCCCCTCTGTCCTCTCCCACCCTATCAGTCCCTTCCCCTCCTAAAGGACACAAATGCAAGCACTCACACACCCAACAGCTATCCACCTCACATCAGCACACTGCCCATGCACCTGCACCCAAGTCCAGCAGACATACACTTCCAACAAAACCTCCCTCATCCTCCACACCCATTACTCCTCCCTCCTCCCACCCCACCGTCCCTAAAAAGCTTTTCCTTTCTAAATTTGACCTCTTCCATACCCGCCCCCCCATCCTGCCTGTATGGACAGGGTACCAAGGATACAGGCCAGCACCTCAGCCAAACATTCCACGGGGACAGTGGTAGCACCACCTACTTGTGGTAAGGATACCATACCTCCATCGAAGAAGGGGAAGGAGCCAACACCACTAGGAAAGAAGGGGAAGGAGCCTGCACCACCTGGAAAGAAGGGGAAGGAGCCAGCAGCACCAGGAAAGAAGCGAAAGGATCCTGCGCCACTAGGCAGAGAGGGGAAGAGCCCACGCCCCATGTACTGGAGGAGACAAATCACTGTACGCTAGTGGAGGCTGTCAGGCTGACACCTCCACCACCACCAGCTGAGGAAGTGCAGCCATCAAAAAGTGCAGAGCCTGCCCAGGAGGCTCCTCCATCCACCACCACACTGCAGCCATCAGACAGTGCAGAGGCTGCCCAGGAGGCTCCTCCATCCCCCACCACAGTGCAGCCATCAGACAGAGCAGAGGCTGCCTAGGAGGTTCCTCCAACCACCACCACACTGCAGCCATCAGACAGTGCAGAGGCTGCCAGGGAGGCTCCTCCATCCACCACCACACTGCAGCCATCACCGCCATCGGACGCCCTGTAGGCCACACGTCAGGGGCTGATGTGCGAGTTGCCCCCTCAAAACCCAGTGGGAAAGTCACCAACTTGAGAGACTGCAGCCTTGCACTCCCCAGGACAGAGCAATGGGCATGTTGCCCCCTCCAGAACCGGGGGGTAGTCACCCACTCCAGAGACTATGGCCTTGCACTCCCCAGCAAAGACAAATAGGCACAGAGCCCCCTCCAGAACCAGTGGGGAAGTTCCTCTATTCGGCTAAGGAGCCCCCCACACCATCCCGGTGAGGTGCCTTCCCACTTGCAAAATGATGCCCCTGCAGTGTTCATTCTGGATGTATCAGGATGGAGGTTGGGCCTTGGACTTTGCCCTGTGGCCTTGTGTGCCCTTATGACTTTGGACTGGGCATTGACCCTTTATGAACATCTGAATATATATTTGGTTCTGTGGTGGGTTTTACTATGCTGGTGTTGGTACCACCCCGGAATAGGTGGTGGTTTGCAGTGTCTTAATATGGTGGACGGTACTCTGTCTTCCGCCTGGCTGTTGTTGGCGAGTGTTGTTTCTGCCCTGGCAGTTGGTGTGGTACATTGGCTGTCAATGGGAGTTATCAGCTCCACTGTCATAATTTGGTGGTAATTACTGCCAACCTGTTGGTGGTATTACCGCCACTTTATCGCTCACTGCCAGGGTTGTATTGAGGGCCTAAGTGTACCAGGAAAATCAGGTCAAAGAGGTACAAGACCTTAAGTACCAGGAGGACTAGGCTGAGGAAAAAAAGGAGGATTAGGACCAGGAACATCAGGACCACAATGGTCATAGACTGGATGTTCAGGCCACAGGGCTAGGAGTAGGATGGCCAGGGAAATGAGCAACAGGATGGCCAGGCCAGGAGGACCAGATAAAGTAGGACCATGATGAGTTTGTGTGGCAGCATGAGGACAAGCAGGAGGAAGACCAGAGCCAAGAGGATCACAATTAATTCCAGGAAGACAAGATCCAGGTCAATAGGACTAGGGGCCTGAATAAACAAGGAAGATGAAGGAGTCAGTATCAAGAATAAAAGGAGGGCCTGGGCCAGAATGACCAGGACCAGAGCAAGGAGGATTAAAAGGATCAGCACTAATATGACCAGGAACAGGTCTAGGAATACCAGAGTGACCATGCTCATAGGACCAGGGCCCAGAGAACAAAGTGATGCAGAAAGACGAGGATCCGGGGATTAGCAGAACCAGAGTGAGAAAGAGCAGGGGGTCTAGAACATCCAGAGCCAGAAAGACTAAGGGGACTGGTCCTGGATCTTCCAGAGAACCAGCACAAAAATGACAAGGCTCGGTAGGACCCAAACAAAAAGAACCATGGCCAAGAGGGCCCAGACCATTGGGTGCAGTGTCAGTGACAATGAGGAAGAAGCATAGGGTCAGGAGGACAACGATGATCTAAAGCAGGAAGACACAAGCTAAGAGGGCAAGGCCTAAGAGAGCCAGGACACACGATGCCAGGTAGACTGAGGGGACCAAAAGGACCAGAAACGGATGTACTGGTAATCAGATGAGCAGGGTGGGAGAGTATCAGAACCAGGCATGCCAGGGAAAACAAGACCAGAATGAGGAGGAAAAGGAGGACCAGGAAAAGGAAGGCCAGGATGATAGGAGGCGTGATGACCAAGTTGGGTGGCTAAGAACAGGATGACCTGAACAAGGAGGATTATGATAAAGTGGACAAGTTAGTCCAAGATGACAGCAAGCAGGAGGACCAGGTTCAAGAGTATCATGGCATGTAGGAGGAGGACCCAGGGAGCCTGCCAGGTCAGGAGTAGGTGAACTAGTGTCATTAAGACCAGGGACCAAATAGGGGAAGATTAAGTGGAGTAGAATGATCAAAATAAGCAGGACCAGGAACAATGCTTTGGAGACCAGGAAGGTCAGAACCAAAGGACAAGTCCCTGAAGATGTAAGTGAAGCAGGAAAACTGGGAACTGGGGTATTAGGACTAGGCTGGCAAAACTCGAGGGGCCCAGGGCCACCAGAGCCACAAGGACCAATGGGATCAGACCAGGATCAAAATGAGCAGCCCCAGCCCAAGGGGACCTAATAAGGAGGACCAGGTTCAATGGAGGTAGCATCACATGAACCACAAGGGTCATGCAATGAAAATCAGGATGACCCGTAACAGGAAAACTAAGAGTGCCAGCCCAAGGCGAACAAGGACAACAGGGCTAGGTGGATGAGGAGTCAGCAGACCAGCAGGGTGAGGATTAGTAGCACTAGGATCAGAAGGCCCAAGAAGGGCAAATACAAGGATTAGCCAGGAGTAGGGCCAGGAAGACCAGGGTCAGGAGTGACTACAACCAGGACCACAAGTTTAAGGAAAGTAGTACGAAGGTGACCAGAACTAGTTGGGCTAGGGCCAGGATGAGGATCAGGAGAACTAAAAAAAACATGAAAGGAGGACTTGAAATAGGACTGTGAGGAGGACCAAAACCTAAAACACAGAAGAACCTGGAAAAGAAAGAAAAGAGCAAGAGCAGAAGGACACCTATGTAATTCTAGGCCACGTGAGTTAGGCTGTCCATTTTGTAAATGGTTGTTATTCATGCTTCTTATACTGCCAACCCAGATAAACCCCCACCTCTTTGCCCACTGTATAGAACTGGTATTTGCCGATAATTCAGAGCATACAAAGTGAGTAAAAATCAGGACTGTTACACATTGACCTCTGAGCGTATAAGAAATGGTTTGATGCTAGCACAGGAGTCTGAGGGTGGAACAGAGGCCAAAGGGACTGAAACCTGACAGAGGAGTTTAAAGGAGGATGAGTGAAAATGAAGATGGTCTGTGAAGAATGGCATAAAGGGTTTGACAAACTCAGATGGCTAAAGTCAGGAAAATGGTTAATGGCTAAAACAAGGGCCATATGGCAAATCAGCAAATGGAAGTTCAAGTGCACGAGAAGGCTTTAATGAACAGAAGAGAGAGTGCTAGAGTTCCAGATAGATCATCTAAGGTGGCCAAAGAGGGATTCTGTGTGACCCCCAGATCTTTGCACTGACTTTCCATGTGTGTATTTATGTGTGGCAGGCATGTAGCAACAGGCACATTTACTTAAAAGTCACACAATGCAAGGCAGCAAGACAACTTTCTGTGTTGCTTTGCAGAAATGCACGACATCTAATAAGAAATTACATATTTCTGCTCTCTCCTGGTGCCAATGCATTGTGTTGCCTAGAGGTAACACAGGCATCCTTGCGCCATGAAGTAAGAGTGCCCGCATTACCAATAGGATTGTTTTTTTGCAGGCAAGGGCACCCTCCTGCACAGAAAACAATCAATTTAGGCATCTTCCCCTTTCCAGGATTGCTGCAGAATGCAGCACACATAGAAAGATGAAGTAACATGGAACAATACAGATATTTCTCTCTTCTCATTAGACCTCACTTCGAAAGGCATACCATTTTGACACAATACCAGGTTTACTCACATTAGTAAATCTGGGAATGCATACAAATCCATAGGTGGATGCATGGTAAAGCCCATGCTCCACCCATGGAACACATGGTAAAGCAAGGCAGAGGTTTGTGCAAACAAGGTGACTTTGCATGGCTTAGCAAATCCTATTTAAGGGCTTGTGTTGCCATGGTTCACCTTCCTTGATGCAAGGGCAACACAAGCCCTTAGTAAATCTACCTCTAAGTGCATATTAGTAAGACTCCTTGGGCAAGATTTACCAACATTTTGCACTGTGTTTGCCTCACAAAAGTGATGCAAGCCAGCACAAAATGTTTTTGTCATTTATTTTCCAGCGTTAAACTTGTTTTGCTCTAGAAATTGCCAAAAGAAACACAAAGTAGTGCGAAGTGATGCTTTGTGTTGCTTCGCATCAAGGGGGAGCTACATGGGTGCTCCCATGCACCCACCCACACTTTCTGATGCAAGACCAAATCTATCAAAAATTTGAGGCAGGGGTTGTGCACCAAAGAGTAATGCTGTTTGAAAGCAAGCATTCAAAGGAGACATTTTTTCATTTCATATTATGTTGCCATTAGGTTTGATGAAGGGGTCTTAAAGGAATTATTTTATTTGACTGCAGATGCAAAATGGGCCTTGGGGATCAAGGTATGCTCTTAGATGTATTTATGTTTCTTACACAACTTGTTAATTACTAATTTATGGATTCTTTTGTTCAAGAACCACTTTTTGTTTGAATGACTTAACCTTTCGCTAAGTTACTATGCTCTTCACTAATCACCCTAGCACGTTCATTTAATTCTCTTTGCTGTCATGATAACATATTGGATTTATAGCATTGTTTGCTCACAAACTAAAAATGTGTGGCATTAAGGCTTTCTTAAGCAGCAAAGAAAATAAAATAGCAGCCCTTTATCAGATGTTTCTACAGAGCAATATTTTGCACAACACTTTGCTGTGTGCTCTTTTAAAATTCTTCACTTACAATGCAAACTTTGTCTTCTGGTTCTTTTTGAGGTTTTGGCTAAAGACAGCGTTAGTAGTGTCTACGAAGACCTATTGCTTGCAATACCTTACAGGTAGCTAGAGTGTACTTTGGGTCAGGCCCTTATTCATGATTGGATATATTTTGCTGCCTATCTCATTGGTCTGCTCTTTATTCAGTGGCTTGCCTCCCAATTCTTTATTATACCCACCCAGGAGAGTTTTACCAGTTTTGTCTCTCCACTGCATATTTCAGAGTATTTCTTATTTAGCATTCAGCACTCCATTTGAGTGCATGTGTTTCTTGGCTCCCATCCTCTGCCTTTTTCCTGTTCCATCCCCACCTCACCACTGGGCTTTCTCTAAAAAAACACTGTCAAAACCAATAGCTTGACCTTCTGAAGATGAGGACTATTAGCTTTACCAATGAATGTTAAGGTGCACCTTAACTCTATTATTTCAGAGTCTGTGCAACAAAAGAGCCCTAATCCCAGCTTCCATACTATTGTAGCACATGCTGTTACTTTGTTTCCTTCTAGGATATCAAAGGGGAATGCAACAAACTGGCTCAGCTATAGCTAAACACTTCCCTTAATGAAATGCCAGACCAATTGCCATTTCCATTACTTGTTTATTGTGGTTGTCATTGATGAATTTTATATGTGGGACCAGGACATGGTGGTTTGATATGTAGAAAATCCACACCCACTATAAAAACAATAACTGTTTAACTCACCCATTAAAAAGGGTGGTCAACATAATCACATTACTTCAAGTGGACATGCCAGCAAGCAGTGATAAAGCTAAAAATGTGGTTCTCCTAATAGGTCAGAGCTGAAACCGACACCCTATAGCTGTAAATGCCCTCACTGAATTTCAAAAGCAAATGAACTGTCAAGCTGCTGATGAGTTTTTGGCTAAAAGAACTTAAAGTTTTCAGACTCCAGGTGTGCATGGTTTATGTTGAATCTCATTTGTTGTATATACCATTTGTTCTTTCTATCTTTGTTCCCAAAGAAAGTAAATGCTTTGGCTTTGAGGCCAGATTAAAGCATAAAGGTGCTGGCAGGTTTTATCTGTAGGTTCATGCAACCTGTAGGCAGTGCAGTAGTTAGTGAATGAACTCTCAAACCCCACTGTTTAGTAGCATTAATATGTTATTGAATAATGCATCAATCAACACTATTTTCCAGTTTCTTTAGCTCCCAGAATGGATCATTTGAACACAGCCACACCTGGTGAGGCTCACAAGTGAGGCCCTCTTGTCAATCCTCCCAGGCTCTTTGCCAATGGAGAAAACACCATCATCGACGACAAAACCATCAAAGAAACTACCAGTGTTGCCATTGATGCCTGACATGATGACAACATTATTAATGATACCGTCAATGACACCATCGACGATACACAAGTCAATACAAGAACTCACATGCTTAGAACATACTTCACCTAGTATGGTGCCCCCCTTGCCGCCAAGTCATCTATTGGATGTAAAGGACTCAGATCCATTTGGTACAGCTCATAGTTCCTCAGAACTTGATGTTAAGTACCAAGACGATGATGAAGAGGTCTATTATGACAAGCTTATGAAAGACAGCAATAGATTAAGAAAACCTAGACAATATGTAGAGCACTTTCAGCCTTTTGCTCTACCTCCATCTCAAGAGAGCATGGTTCAATATCCTGTGGCTCTAGTGCAAGACCTTTAGGGCGTGTTACAAGATTATTACAAAGGATTTCCTGAACCCGCAAGGTTGACCTCTCCGATGCATCCACAGCTTCTAATGCAGAGATCACTCAACCCCATCACACTACCTGCAACACCAAGAATGACCCTGATGTCTAATATCGCCATTCCACCTCGGGACGAGCCGTCCTCCTCGAATGAAGATAGGGAGAAATGTGAAATCTCACATAATCAATCCCAATGAAAGGGATGATTATCTCATTTGGACACCATTTTCTCCTGGACCACAACTGGTGGACTTCCCACTAGATGACATTGGTGGTTTCAATACCCCTATGGAGAGAGCAGCCAAACATTTACAACTTCCTAAATCAATCAAACTGTCAGATTGTTTTCTATATGATTTTGAAGAGCCAACAAGAAAGACTATAAGAGCAATTCCAAAGATTACACTGGGAGGAAGGAATAAAATAATGAAAAATTCTGGCACGTTATCAGTGTCCTGCCAGGAATTGATAAGCAATAAAAGCTCCGGAGGATTTGCCGGCATGTCTGGTTGGGCATCCAAAAACGGTATCTGTTGTAACACAGGCAGCCCAGAATCGATCAAAAACCCTTCCACACCTATCTCAACATCACGTAAAACAAAAGGTAGGCGCCTCAATGATATTGGGAGCAGATTCTCAATCATGTCAGCAACAACAGTCTGAGTGGCCAAGTCACTCACAACACTGGGCATATATGACTGCCAGATGTCATCAGACATCACCACATATATTGATCTTCTGCCACAGGATAAAAGAACTGAAGCGAAAAAGATTCTGCAGGAGGGAGAGAAACTCTCATCTGAAATTATAGTTTGCGCTATGGCATTGCCTCAATAGGATTCCATCAGCTTACAGGATCAGCAGTCCTGAGGCGCCAAGGTTGGCTAAAGGCCACAACATTCAGACCTGAGGTACAATGCAAAATATTGGACATGCCATAAGAGTGGGACACTGTATGGCAAACACATGGATGGAGCCCTGCAAACAATAAAGCCGGATATGGATATTGCAAGGTATTTGGGCACTTTACAGTTTTGAAAAATGCTTTTTAGAGGGACACAGAAGAGGTGTTTATTCTTTCAAAGGAATATACTAGAGCTATCAGAGTTATCATCCTTTTCAGCAGCCCTTTAGACCATCTTACCAACAACATGAATCATATAGAACACTGCCAGCAGCAACCTTTTTCAAACGACCACCAAGGAGAAAGTAGGCAGCTCAGGTGAAACACACTATAAAAAAACAGTAACAGCGTTGTAGTGCCGGTTACGCTCCCTACAGAACACCATCTTGTGGGAACCAATATTTAAAACATTTCTCATCAATGGTGGAAAATGACTTCAGATAAATGGGTTGTGGATCTCATAACATATAGCCACACTTTGGAGTTCACCCAGATTCTGCTCACCACTCCAAGAAAACGAGAGTGTCCACCTCATCTCTATCTACTTCAAAAGGAAGAGCTAGACATGCTGAGCAAAGGTGCCATAGAGAAAGTACCACATTCTCAAAATAAATGCGATTCTATTTCCATTTTCTCCCTTTTAAATAAGAAATAAGGGGAACAGAGACTCATTCTAGACCTCAGAAAATTTAACAAATATCAAAAAAAGCAATATTTTTATATGACAACCCTTCTGGATGTCCACACCCCGTCAATCAAGGAGATTTTATGCTAACCCTAGATCAACAGGATGCCTATTTCCATATCCCTATTCATCAAAGGCATTACAAATTTCTCAGATTCACCATAGCCAGCACTCACAATCAATTCAAAGTCCTCCCTTTTGGTCTCAGGTCAGCTCCTCAGATTTTTGCAAAGTGTCAAGCCCCAGTGGAAGCCCACTTAAGAAAAAAACCTCCAAGTATTTCAATACCACGATGATTGGCACATAACAGCACCATCTGCCCACCAAGCATTAAAAGCTATAGTGACCTGTATACAGATGTACCAATCCTTCTTTTATAAGTTATCAAAAGTCTCTGCTATGTCTGTCCATGAAGATAATATTTTTGGAAGCAGTTCTAAAGACAAGACAAGGCATTCTTGTCAGAAGAAAGATATTGGAAACGCATAACATTAACAAAAAGCTTATCGAAAACAAGTTCCATTTCCGTTCACCTTCTCAAAACCTTCCTCATCATGATATCATTGGCCATTTTACTAGTGCTTTGTACCAGGCTAAGGATGAGACTTTTACAGGAAGGATTAGAAAAACAATGGATTCACTCAGATGGCTCATTCGATGATATCATGGCGATGACACCAACTAGGATAAAGGCTATTCCTTGGTGGACAAACTCAGGCAATCTCATTGGGGCTAACATTTTTTTTCCCAAATCTCAGAATATATTATCACCATGTCTGGTTCCCTGGAAGGTTGGGGGCTTATTTGCAGGATCTCCAAATTAGTGGAAAATGGACCTTGACTCAAAGTGAAGATGCACATAAATTTCCTAGAACTCAGAGCATCTCACTTGTTCTCCAAGCTTTCATACCAAGAATAAAATGGTCTTCAGTTTTGATACAAATGGATAACACAATCAGTATACACTACCTGAACAAACATGGAGGTACAAGATCTCGGGCCCCATCGCAGGCGGCACAAGAAATATGGAAATGGGCTTTAATGCATTAAGTAACAATTTTAGCAAAACTTCTGCATATCACGAGCAACAGTTTGGCGGAAACCTTAAGCTGCACATGTTACAGCTACCATGAATGGGATCTGAATCAGTCCATTCTGAACACACTCTTCCAGCAATGGGGCAGACCAACACTAGATCTTTTTTTTTTTATCAGATGGTCATGGTTCTATGCATACGCTTCCCCTGATCCCTATCATACTCTAGCTTCTCAGAAAGATGAAGAGGGAACCATGTCAAGTAATTTCAATTGCCCCATGGTGGCCCTGGCAACACTTGATCACTGAACATCTGCTGCTTTCAGAGGAGAATCACATTCAGGTGGAACCTCAAAAGGATTTGCTGTCAATGAGCCTCAAGCAGGTGCTTCACCCGAACCTGAATTCCCTGTGCTTATCTGCCTGGCTCCTAAATACCATGATATTCAACATTTCGATATCTCACAGGACTGCAGAGATATCCCTTCAAGAACCAGAGTGGATAATGCTAACAAGACATATCAATTAAAATGAAAATTCTTCTGTTTATGGTGTCGAAGGTCAAACATTCACCCTATTTTGGCTCCCCCAGAACAGATCCTGCTGTACCTACTATCATTGGTTAGATCAGTCAGGCCTAGTTTACTCTTCAATTATAGAACATTTAGCAGCCATTTCCAGATACAGTAGGACTTCTGAATCCCCTTTGTTATGGTCTAGCAGACTTATAATGAAATTCCTTACAGGTTTATTCAGAGTATTTCCTCCAATTAAGGCTCCTTCACCAGCCTGACAACTTAACGCAATACTGGCACAGTTGAAGAAGAGCTCTTTCAAACCTATTCATGAGGCAGAGCTAAAATTTCTAACATGGAAAGCAGCATTACTTCTAATGTTTACACTAGCCAGAAGAGTGACTGAGATACAAACTTTAATTATAAAGGAACCTTTCTTACAGTTTAAGGATGACAATGTGATTCTAAGAACGAATGCAAGATTAATTCCAAAAGTTGCATTGGATTGTCATCTGAACGAACCAATTGTACTTAATAAATTTTTGACAAATCGGCAGACATCTGCGGAAAAAAACATTTCAGACACTGAATGTAAGGAGATGCTTAAAGTTCCATTTGCATTGCATAAAGTAATTGCGAACTACAGATCAAATGCTAGTTGTATATTGAAACCATAAGGAGGGAGTCCAGTTTGCAAAGCAAGCATAGCATGATGGATATCAGCAACAATTCAATTCTGCAGATCTAAGGCTCGTAGACCCTTGAAAGGAAAGGCTATGGACCTGACTTAGTTTTCGGTGGAGTGGTTACTCCGTCACAACAGTGATGGATATCCCATCGGTCAAAACATAAATGCCATAGGTTGCTATGAGATTTAGATGTCAGCAGATAGGATATCCATCACCATTGTGATGTAGTAACCCCTCAGCTGAAATATAAATCAGGCACTAAGGCACATTCTACTAAGGTGTTCTTTACAACAACAGCCCCTATTGCTGGAGTACCTATCTATTGAAAGCATATTCCATGCAGCGACTTTGAAAAACAGGCATTTGTTCACTCAGCATTATTGCCTGGACATCTTGCAGTGCAGTAATGCAGCTGTTGGTCAAGCAGTGTTACGTCATCTTTTCCAATATGGTGAGCCTTACATGATGTTATATGTGTACATTTGTACTACTATCCACTTTTGTGGTAGTTTAAAATGATATTTTAGTTAATTATATAACCTCTAGCTATTCTGATTCAAGCATGTGAATCTATGAAAGATCCAATACTGAAGAAAAAATGTGTTACTTACCTGTAACTGTTTTCCCAAGTATTGGTATCATTCATAGATTCACATGCGACACACCCTCCTCCCTATAGTGGTTCTCCTTCTTGCAAGTGCAGCTATTCTCACTACTGCTTGAAAATCTGAGGAAATCTGCCTCTGTGGGAAGTATTCTAGAGTCTGCTATTACCTGATTGGGTGGAGGTTGGTTCTTCATAAATAATGTAAATAAGCTATTCCAGTCAATATCTTTTGCCATTGTAAGCTATGTATACTGCTTCTACTGCTTCAGAAGATACCGTGGCACTCCCACTTCGACAATGGGGGATGATTCAAGTATGTGAATCTATACTAGAGCCAGTACTGGAGAACGAGAGTTACAGGTAAGTAATATTTTTTTCTGAGCCTCAGGGCAGTGAGGGGTTGCAGGGTTCTAATTGTCACAATAAGCCAGTGGTTCCCTGGTATCTTGAGGCTTTACCTTATTGCTGGACCCACAGTTGAGCACCAAATAAATCCCATTAACCATTGACAACCAGAGAAATGAGATTGAACAATCCAGTGCTTGCTCAGGGAGGTAATGTGAAAGCTCAGAATTCACAGAGACATGCAATAGTGTCTATAAACCAATGTCAAACAAGTGTTTCTAAATATAAAAAGTACTTCACTAGCGCACACTGTTATGCTGTATATATAAAATTCAGAAAAGAGGTTTAAAATAGTATTATTCACTTTGCGAGGATGGCCAACCAATACTACTTAGGCTTCAAAATAATGGTAAACCATTCTCTCAAATTACAGTGAGTGCAATTTAGAACACATTGACCTCTGGGTGATATGGCTGGTTATGGTTCTCTTGATGCTCCTTTGAGTTCTCCCCAACCTTTTCCCCAGATCTAGTTAGGACTTAGTTCTTGGTATTGTACACTGTTTCAGTGTTCAGAGACCTCCACAAAAAGTCACACTGTAGCACTGTCCCTTGATCACTCAATATGTTGCAGGTTGGCTCAATTCTGCCAGTTGGGGACCTGGTGCAATGCAGCTTCCAGTGATGTGTCATCCTGAATGGCCCAACAAGAACATTTGTGCTTACTCCATCGTAGCTGTCTCATATGATATTCACAATTTTGAATCTTGTGCTTGGGTCATGAAGCTGGTGGGCACGCACAGGGGAGAGTAAGGCTGCTTTCTACTGGGTCCACTGTGACTCAGATTGATCTTCCCAGGTAGTTCTTCCTCAAGGCCAAACACATATTCACCATCCAAAGAAAGTGTAAAGACCATCCCGATTGCAGCAGTGATTCAATGCAGATTGGTCAAACCACTGATTACAGTAAGTGATCTCGATTCAGCGGAACCCTCTCTGGTCACTTTGGCTTTGGTCACAGTTCTTCATGTGTATCAGTTCACGAGTAGGCTGCCAGATGCTGTTGTGATCTCCAGTAGTGCTAACCCTCTTTAGGCCCTTTACTTTTAAATACCCTGCATGGGCCTCAGGGTCTCAAGGCCTTACTACAAGGCCTGGAAGTACATATCATTCCCTGATTGCAGTGTGCTGCAAGCCACTTCCCCTGCTTCAGGTCCTCACAGTCCTTTTTTAGGTAGCATTTGTTTGTGCACAGGCACGTCTAACACCCCTCTACAGCAATCAGATAGTGTCTTTAGTCAAGGTAGGCACCAAGGTAGCTCGACCGGCAGGTTGCAGAATGTCTTGGTTCCTGTTTCTGAACCTGGTGAATGGGTAATTGGCAGTCAGCAACCCTCAAACAGGAATCCAAAAGACATTCTCAGTCTCTTCTGGTGTTTGACCCCAGATTTTAATACACCCATTGTGACACTTTGACTTGTAGGTTCAGCCCCATACTTATACCAAGTTTATAGACAGAGTTTATATAGTTTAAAAGTCCAACTCTGGTGCCATTATCATGCAGTTCCTGACTTTTGTGTATTCCTTCCAGACTGATTCAGCCGCAGCATTTGCAAGCATTAATGTGAGGTGGATTTTGGAGTCTCCTGTGAAGGGAGACTCAGAACAAAATGACAAAAGAATTAGAAGCTTCCACACTTCACTGTCACACAGCCTGTTGAGGAGGTTGGTGTGGGAGGAATCAATGAAGCATGAAAAGGGCAGGGCGCTTTCCTTATACTTTGAAAGATCCTTCTCTCTACTCCAAATCCTACAGTCTGGTCAACCAGTGAGGACCTCAGACACTCTTTGTAGAAGAACCGTAATGCATTTTACTCTGGATCTCTGCCCATTCTTCAACTTAGGTGCCATTGCAGTGCAGGAAATCAAAATGTATTCATAGGCAGCCACATGTAGCATCCATCCATATCCCACACAAATTGAGGGCAGGACTCAGCTTCAGGCAACTTTTTGACCAACTTAAAAGCCCTGCCTGCCTCCATAATCGTTTGCTGTATCCACTTTCAGTCCCCAACAGTCTGGTAAGCTAACAGCAGTCATGCTCAACGCAGGCCGGTGCAAATGAATTGCCCCTCTGGATCACAGAGCCTAGCTATTTGTTGTATTCTATCTTACAAGAAGCCCTCAGCTCACACATGATTGTGTGCTAAGGCAAAAATCTAAAACCAACAGAACCTAGCCATTGGGAACTTGAGACAGGTGGCATTCTTTCCAGAGACAAGCACAGGATGTGTTTAGCGTATACAGAGAGAATCTGGCTTTAAATGCTATTGCCATTTACCGAGTGCACACCTGTAACAGAATACTCAAATGTAGTACTTGGGCTTGTCTGTTGCCTCACATGTGTGCTTTCAAGTTTCAGAGCGGGTGAAGAAGTACCTATCGTTGTTTCTAGTCACAAAGTGCAAGTCAGAAACACTAAATAGTCATTTGCTGGTTGAGCTCAAAATGATAAATATAGAGGAAGGACCCCTGAAAATGGCCAAAGAAAAACTCTCAAGAACGCAGTTCAAAATGTTAATGGAGCCAAAAGCAACACTTTCACTGCTCCAGTTGAAACACTTCTTCTAAAGGAAAAGTTTACAAATGTAGAAGGCCATGCTGAATTTTTTAACCATTAAATAATGGCTGTATCAAAACTGAAAATATGTAAGAACTATCAATATTTGAAATAAACCTTTCAATAGGAAAGATAATTTATTAGAATCATTAACTAGCTTAATTGCTAATAGGACAAAGTGCCCTGCGCACTGCAAACAGCAGCTGAGTTCTCCAGTGAAACAGAAGGATGAGTTAAGCCATGCTGAAAAACTGTTAATGGAATACCAACTACCTGAGGGTGACAGATTTTATGTTGCCTACTCCATGGACAGATAAGGATAGGGATTGAATACAATCTTGATGCAAGTTAGGACTAAGATTCCACTCTGCCCACACAGAGAACGCTACATAGGTAAACTGATCTAAACAAGGAAATCTTGTCTCACCCCTAATAGTAGCTTTACTATGGTAGTGAGTCAGTCAACACAGAAAATGAGAGAGGTGTTTTGTGCAGCAAACCAACCAAAAAAATCAATACTGCTAAAGCAATAAAAAATTGAAGGCCCATCTCAAGATAGGGATCTAGATATATTTCTATTTATATATATATGCATCTGAATAAATGCATATTAACTTAGACCTTAAATAAGGTTAGCATTGCAGAAAAAATAAACATACTTTTCTATAGCACTTAATCATATTTAATATCTAAATTATTTTGTATATATGCAAATGCATCTTTTTATTCCACATGAATTAATTGTGTTCATTCAGATATATAGGACATTATCATTTATTTAGACTTTGTGGGAGTGTTTGTTGTACAGAAAGACAAGTGGGACATTTCAGAGTGCATGTCAGTATGAATGGGAGCGATGTCAAGTCCTACTGTCCAGTACTAGGATTGATAAAAATCTGTTCAATGGCGAGTGGTCAACTGGGATGTCAGTTGCAGGCAGTATTGGAGCCAGGAATGCTAAGGCTTAGGTTGATGTACAGTAAGTGAGGAGGACAGAGGGAAGATCTCATTCTCAAGCATGGTGGGAGCTCCTTCATGATTCTTCGGTTACTGCACAGTCTCCATCTCTGTGCGATGATGTGTAGGCCTTGTGGATACCTTTAGTGTTATAATAGTAACAATATATCAAGGTAGTGGAGGGGCAATATCAGTTGTAGTTTTGTAACTAATTTATACAACAGCATGCTATTTGTGGGACTGAGGATCTGCTATCCTTCCTGTTTTCCTTCTTTTAATCAGTGTTTTCTAGGTACTTTCGTAGCCCTTTTCTCTATTATTAAACTTTTACAATGTTGAATCTTTGACTATTTGATTTAAAAAAAGTAAATGCAAACCTTTCAAAGTGGTGATTTGGTTAGCATTGATTTCAGATTAATTAAGTATTGCTTTAATTATGCAAATACTTTGGTTGGTAGTAACATAACTAAATACGCGTTTTTTTTATAGCCCTTCCCAAAGCACATATTGAATAGGATGAGGGCTGGGGCAATGGACAACATCATCCTGAAGAGATGGAGAGACAGAAGTAAGAAGTGGCTGCTGGTACGAGTGTAAACTCAAATTTATTTTCTCAATGACAGATGCTGCATTTATTAATTTTGTTAAGGTATTCCTTTGTTGCTCATTTCTAAGCCTGGTCCCAAAACCTTTTAAAGATATTCATCTTCCTAAATTTCTCTGCTGTGTGGTCATTTAAATGAATGTGTAGATTAGAGGTGTGTTTCTTAAGGCCCACTGCATGCCCATACTTGAAGTCCCCCACCCAAACCCATCCCGGCACGTGGCATATTTTTCCCACAACTTCTTCCTAATTTTCTTCTTATGTCATATTGTAAATTGTCTACCTTCCATTGGTCACCCAAGTTAGCCAAACATAAACCAAGCACAAGCCCTAGACTAAAACATTACCCTTAACTGACACTCATTTGCTTCTTAACCCAGTAATATTATTTTCTGTACTGGTAATCAGCTAGGAGGGAGGGTGTAGTATGCATTGGGAGTGGGACTGCGGGGGCAGTGCAATGAGTAGGGCGCAGGACCATAAAATGAAGGGCCCTGGGGTGGCCTTCCATCAGCATGTAAACTTGGCAGATGAGGCAACAGTGGCTGATTCCTCCATCTGAGCAGAAAACAGTATTTAAGGCAAGGTGTCTTCATCACTAGAACCACTGCAGACTGTTCCTTCGAGCTGCCAATGCCCCCAAGCATAGAAGTCCTTATATAGTAGGTGGTTCAGGGCCTAGAGACACTAAGGCAGGGCCAGATGGAAATAAAAAGGGCCCATACAGAAATAGACAATAAACTAGACAATTTAGAGGGGTATTCTTATTAGAGTGTTGTGGGTCTCTTGTGGGCGGAGTGGGTGGGGCGAGATGAGGAATGAGTAGGAGACATTAACTTTTTTAAGATTATAGGAAGGGAGTGTGGTCTATTGCAGGTGGAGTAGGTGATGAGAGTTGGGGAAGTGGTAGGATAGGAACAGCAGTGTTTTTTAGGGTTTTTGGGAGGGGGTGAGTCTTTTGCAGGTGGAGGAGAAGAAATGAATTGAGAAATTGGTAGGGCCAGGAAATAGTAGTGTGTTTTAAAGGTTTGGGAAGGAGAAGGTCTGTTGCACATGGAGTGGGAGGCTGTTTTTTAATATTCTTTTTTATTAAACATATTGAGCTTTTTGAAATGTTTTATTTTGCTTTACTGTTTACTGTAGGATACCTCTTAAAACCAGGAAGCTTCAACTACCTCTTGAGAGAAGCTGAGTCCCGATTCAGTCCCATGCTAAAAAAGATATCAATTTGGCCATCCATAGTCCTTTTTCTAGTCTCTATCTCTCTGAGCTCCCTTGCCAGGCTGTGCCCAATATGGGCCTTTAGTCCACCCCCTGCAATCGGTGTTGGAACACTGATCATGCCCAACCTAAGTCCACCTTCATGTCTTCATGTCACTTGAGCACGCTCCCTTCATCAAAACGTGTATGCTACTTTACCTGTCATTATTGAATACTTACAACCCATGAAAAGTTGTCATGTCATGTATACTGTCAACCTGGAACCTAACCACTAACTAGTTACAATTCTTAATTGCAGAGGAATATATTTTCTGCCATCTCCCAAAACACCTGTTAGTCTCACTTAATGCAAGAGCTTTACCAATGGGACCAACTGCTGGTGATTTTAATAGGTCCAAACTTGGAAGACGTCAAAAGAAACCAATGGTTGTCCTTATTCCGAGTGGAGCAGGTGAACCAGCAAAGGGATACTCATTCTGCAACATGAAAAAAAGTGGAAACTTCATGACAGAGAGCACCATAAATCAACGTAGTGTATAGGGCAAATTTTCTAAAGCAAGCATAATGAATGACAAATAGAAAACCAACATTCAAATCATAAGGAGGTTACTTTGGCAGGTAGACTCTCTCTCTGGATGTAGATTGCGAAAAAAGTCTACACTACCTGCACTACCTATCATTGGCCCACCATTGATAATGGCTATAATTTATTTTCTCCTATTAATGCCAGCATTAAGGGGATGGTATAATTATGTAACTTCCGCCTCTAGGAGTTTCGCATTGGTTTACACCACATCTTTCTTCACCCCCAAGTGTGAGATCTGTTGATGGTGGAAATACCTTACAACACTATAAATCATCTAAACAATAAAAAGGCATAGCTATGCCATTCATATTCACAGCATTACAATCACCTAGGATTAGCCATTCGAACATCTAGTCTGCACTATTCCACATAAACCATGTCTTTCTAGTCCATACGATAGACTGATACCTCTAAATTATGACCATGCTCGTATTCCCAACAGAATACAGCCAAAGCACCGCCAGGACCACCACTGCGGTCTGGCCACCATGGGCGATGGTAGCCAGCTGCAGCCCTTCAGAGATCATGTTTCTGCCAGACAGATGGCGAGGTTGCACATCACCAAGGCTTCCGTTGCGGTCACGCCACCATGGAAACACAGGCAGAAACCAACTGCATAAAAGGAGACACTCACCTTGAAGAACCCATATTTCTCTGGAGCCACAATGGAACTAGAACTACACGTCTTTCTGCCACTCTTGCCCGCCTAAAGACTTTGGAATCTGCAACAACAACGACAGCAACTGTAAGTACACACTCATACCTGGTACTCTTGTAGATTGCCAATTGTACACACACAACAGACATTTGGGAAGGGGGTACGAGGGCGACACTCACACCTAACACTTACACACACACTCGCATACAGTCACACTGATACTCGCTTATACACACCAAACAGGCCACGGCCACCAAACACACATGCATATACACACGTATAGGTACGAACGGAAACACTGCACAGGTCCACACTCACACAGTACCACACAACACCACAACATGTCGCAAACACAACACAACAGCACCAGCTCCAATAATCTGGCAGAAACCTACAGGGGACACTACCAAGGGACACATCACACATACATCACAACATAACAGGCAAAAAATTACATACAAATACACAATCACACTACTTACTGATCAACTTACCAAGAACACTGTATCTAACATTTCCTGCACATAACACACACACAGTCAAAGCACACAAAGCCACTCATCACACCAACAAACACATCTCAATAAAAACAACACACAATACCAACACAACAAAACCTCTTGAACACACAAATGTCCATCACAGAACAGATACTGTACCATTTAAATACAAAAGCACAGCACACAATCTCACATACTGCCTAAACAACACACGTAGCCCAAGCAGACAACACACTCATACAGACATAAACACAACTAATTTCAGCCAGGAACAGCTCCATACTAGGGAAAGAAATGCATGACAAAGATGTAGCCAGGAAGTCAACTACTTGTTGGTCCTAATCATAATTAAGCTAACATTTTTCGAAATAACGAACCCCATAGGCCAGTCCATTTGTACAACAGTCTGTATGCACACATGCACAGATATGTGCCCTGAACGTGACTCCTGACTGCCATGTAACCTCCAGAGGAAGGGGCATCTATGGGGAAGGCAGGCACCTCAGGGGCTATCTGGGAGGGGTGGAGGGTTTGGGTCTAGGTCTTGGAGGGGGACCCTTGGGATCTGGCTTGGGAGGGGGGATGGTTGGGCTTGGACTGAGGCTAAGGGGACGGTTGGCTTTTAGGTGGAGGGGTAGGGGGAGGGGCAAGAGAACTTGCAGGGTGACTTGGGAGGGCTAGGAGTTGGGAGGGCCAGACTTCGGGAGGGAGACAGCTTGTTTAGGGGTATCACAGGGTAAGAGAGGAGTAAGGAAAAGGGCAAACTCTGAAAGGAAAGCTTTCTTAGAAACACGGGGATGGTCATAGCAAAAGGGTTCGGATATGGCGGGAGAGGGAGTGGTTTTCTGAGGTGTTGGTATTGATGTCAGGGTGCATGTTTGTCTGTGGTATGCTTGTGGGTGATGGGTGTCTGTTGAGTGGGTGAGTATGGGTGTTTATGTGTTTTGGGAGATGGTGGGGTAGAGGTGCTGGAGATGTCGTGGTGGGTGTGTGACTGTCTGTTGGGGTGGTGACTGCAGGTATGGTGGATGTGCTGCATTTAGGCGTGTCTGTGGCTGTGGTGTCTGCAGATGTGGCAACTGGGATGGATGTGTGAGGGTCTGCTGTGGTGCTGTCAGTGGGTAAGATAGGTGTAGTGGCTAGATCTGTGAATGTTGATGTGCTGTCTACAGATGTGTCAGGTGTGCTGTCAGTGATGCTGGGGTGGTGGGGGTGTCAGGGCAAGTTGTGACTATTGATGTGTGACCAGGAGTATGTTGCTTGTGTGCATGCTGGTGGTGTGTCTTGTGGTGCTTGCGTTTGTCAGAGCTACCCTTGTATGTTGAGGTGGATGCATGCTTGTCTGTATGCTTTGGCTGGGTCAGGGAAGAGGGCTTTGGGATTGGGAAGAGGAAGGTGGAGGGGGGAAGGGAGAAAAAGGATGACTGGCTGCTGTCAGTGTAGAAGCCCGAGCCTGAAAGGCCAGCCAGTGCACGTGAATGCCCGCCAGAAATGCATTACTCTGTTGGACTTGAGTTGCCAGTCCCTGGATGACATTCCCGATGGTCAACTGACCCACAGAGATCGACCTCAGGTGGTCCATAGCCTCCTCACTGCCTCCTCACTGAGGGCAGCAGGGCTGACAGGGGCAGAGGTGCCTGCGGAGACGCCCACCCTCTTCGGTGAGCGGGCACGGCCAACTGGATGGGGAGCTACAGAGATGGTGGTCATAGTAAGGGGGGTGGCAGGCTGAGATGGTACTGGGTGGTACCAGATGGGTCTGCCACCGCCACTAAGAGGGAGCTTCCACTGGAGGAGGATTCCAATGATGAAGAACTGGATCCAGTATCTCCTGTTGCATTCCCCTGGTGCTCCGGGCCACTGGGTCCCTCTGTGTCGGTGGTATCAGCAGCTTCCCCACTCGGCTGCGCCCTGTCTCTCTCACCTGCAGATGCTAATGCACAGAAAGAGAGAGAGGTCATCACATTCTTGACATATACATACAGTATACCATACACAACAGTAACAACACATCTATGTCTACTAAAGCCCAGACAGCAACCATTTATAGCCTACATAATGTGACAATTACATACTTCCAACATTCCTATAGGACCACAGTATCACCCAAAACATTTGCCAACAAAACACCACTACATCACCATCCCATCAATTCTCCACAACACAAACAAAACATGCACAAGATGAATTGGCCACATCTGAAGTCTCTCCCTATACAGATCATCACTGTGTATCAACAAATCATCCTTAGGAAATGCTGTTAACTGACAACATAACATCATGCCTCCCCTTAATGCACACTTGCCCTTGCCCAGTCCATCGCCATTTGTCATGTAACATGAAAGTAAACTAATCTCACTTCAAGTGCAACACAGCATGTTGCTTTGCAAACACATACCTAACATTTGACTCTGTCCATATCATTCACAATGTCAAATACCTCAGCTGAAGACACAACATATGGCATACCCAAATAGTGTGCCTCACAAAAATGATATAGTGTGTCATTGAAACATTTATCAAAAGTGCATACAAAAAATTTAGAAAGACTTTCTGGACCTACTTATCTAACTTATTGACACGAGGACAATAATTGTGTGTCCTGCCATAAGGGCCTTCTTAACATACAGGGTACAACCACAGGCAACCACAAGGAGCATAGCAACACCTCCATTACAATGGGCTCCAATTATGTGAATGATGGCCACATACCATTATGCTATACATGCTGAGTAGAAACCTCTACATGACTGCATCAAAACACCTACATCACTAACAACTGTCCAGACATGTGAAACCTAATACCTTAGCACAGACGTAATACTTACATAACCCACTTCTAATATAACCATGAATGACACTTACACCTAGCGTCCAGCAAATTGACTTACAACATAACCCATAACACCAACATGTGTATGTCAAATGGAAACCCTGCCACACTATTAAGTCTGGAAGAAATGAGCTGATCCAAAAAAATAAAATACTAAAATTGTCAAAACTGCCTGAGCTTATCAACGGTAAGTCTGGCAAGAAGAGGTTTCAACATAACAATATGCGTGAAGTATCAATTGACATATGGTATAGGCACAAAACAGTGTATATTGCACCCATGTAGGTATGGTACTGCCCTATGTAGCTTGGACAAAATACATGGGCTAAGGGATCAGCAGGATCAGCAGGATAGCCACTTACCATCTCATCACCATATACATGAAAATAATCTATTTGTACATATGTCAATGATATGTCTTGTACTGTCAATGCATTATTACCACCGTTATTTCCACTATGTAGGATATCCACCCTGATCAAACTTCACATTTACCAATGTATGCATATCAATGGGGACACCTCCTCAAACCTCATAGGGAGTATAGTAAGTTTGCCATAATAAAATCAGGATTGGGATGACAGCCTCGCATGAAGTTTCCATCTATTTTAGGAAACAGGCTTACTTGGCTCTTTTACTCATCTACCAGACACAATGTTTCACATGGTGCAAGATCCAGTGGAATTGGACTGGTCAGAGACCAAGGAGCTATACAACTTACCAATTGGGTCAATGGACTGTGGAACAGTAGGTGGGAAGGATGACACAGCAGGTTACACATATATATGGATGAGCAGAGTGACACAGTCACATGTAAATCACCACATGCCCTCATACTATTTTTTGGACATAGGTGAGTAACATGTCCCTAAACATAATACAATGCCCACATCTGTGTTTCAATGTAGATACCTGTAGTACTATGTTTTCCTAGGAAATCCTTTACCTGTAGCACCTACCACATTGTCACAGCTGCACTACTTAGACATCATGCATCTAACTGGAAGAGGCATATACAAGTGTTTGGTCCGTACTTACCCCCTTGTGGCTGCTGGACTGCCCTCAAATGCCCATCCACCTCAAGGTAGGATTCTGCCAAAATGTGAGCCATTGGGGGGATCAATGTCCAGGTCAGTCTCCTCGTTGGGAGGACATCCCCAGCTGGGCCTCTGTGGTCTTCCAGACCCAGCATCTCAAGTCCTCCCACTGCTTCCTACAGTGAGTGCTCTGCCGGCTGTGAACCCCCAGGGACTGCACTTGTTTGATGATGGCATGCCAGATTCCCTTTTTTGATGAGTGTTGACCTTCATGGATGACACAAACAAAAGGAAAAAGTCATGTCCACAAGCACCATACCAACACTAGTGGACAGAACACTTCAGGGACAGCAACTAGGCAAACATTCCCATCCTCTCATTTCACACTCATGTACAAATTAGTATCTGCATGCATCAACACCTTCACTACTTTACATTTCAGGTACAACATCATATACCACACCTTTCACACATTGGTATCCCATTCGACTCACCTGCTCCTCTAGTGTACCACATAGCTGTCCATGCAGGAGTAGGACCTCCTCCACAAGCATCTCCAGCGGTTCAGGGGTGAAGGAGGGGGCCCTATCACCTACAGGACATGGCATGATAGCTCCTAGGTGCAGTACACAGCAGCTCAGGTAGTAGAGGTCTTGCTGGCAATATTGTCAGGAGTCAAGTGAGTAATACTTCAGAAGATGGTGGTAACAACTGCCATGAACAGGACCGTCACTGCTGGGGGACATTGGCATTGTCCCAAGTCCGCCAAAGGCAGCAAAGTGTTCCAATGGCAGCTTCCACCAAGGTTGTGATCGCCTACCGTCATGACGACATCCGCTGGCGGACTTAGATCACTTCCACATGTCCAGTACTATAGGTCAGGTGGCTGCCATTTTGAGCACATTTCATGTCTAACAAAGTATTATAATCTGCGTCATAAACTAAGCTGTATATTGTGCAGTATATCTGTAAGTACTGCTTTCATGTTTAGCTGTCTATTTGTGCATGTGAGTAGTAAAAGCTGTGTAAGTGAGGGATTTTTGGTGATAGCAATGTACACCTATTCTCAGGATCCTATGTGCGTTGTTAATGTAGATAATGTGCAATAATATGTGTATGACATGTAGAGTCAGTTGGACTAGCAAACACAGACAGTCACAGATGAATATGCATGTGTAGCACATTAGGTAATTGAGGAAATGTGCACTAAGGAGAGTGTCATTGGATGCATAGCTATGTGCTGTACTGTAGATGTCAGAGGTGGTAACCGATCTCAACAGCAGATATGTGTGACTTGTATATGGACATTTACATGATGTGTGCATTATTCATGTCAAATACCATATTTACATGTTTCCACATAGTTGCCCTGCCTTGGGGAGAGGAAGACAATCACAGTGTATTGTCCACTACTAGACATGCAAGCCATGGAGGAAAGACATACTATTCAGATATATCAGCTGAATCAGCAAACTATCATGGATCTTTGTGATCAGTTGGAGCCTGATCTGATGCCTGCCATTCGCAATCCCTGTAGCATACCTCCCATCGTTTAAGTCATGTCAGTGCTACACTTCCTGGCCGATGGGTCCTTTTGGAATACAGTGGCCCTAACTGCAGGATGTCTCAGCCCATGTTCAGTCCGGTTTTGAAGGATGTACTGTGTACATTGTTGAAACACCTGGACAGCTACATCAGGTTTCCACAATGTGCGGATTTAGCCTATGTGAAGGCAGAGTTTTATGCTATGGGACACAGTCCACAAATGATTGGAGTGAAAGAAGGCACCATGTAGCCCTGGTTCCCCCCAGTGCTAATGAACAGCTGTATAGGAACAGAAAAAACTTGTTCAAGTGATATATCTTGCAGACCAGTACATTTCACAAGTCAGTGCAAAATATCCAGGATCAGTCCATGATTCCTTCAGCATACGGAACAGCAATGTCCCACTGCTGATGACACTGCTCAACTCAGAGAGGGCCTGGCTGGTTGGTAAGTTAGATTTGAAATGTGTGTTTGCAAAGCATGACTCAGGCCATCACAATGTTACATGTCCAACATATATGTTTGTGGTGTTCTACCAATTTGCTCACAGGTGACTTTGGCTATCCAAACTGCCCTTGGTTGTTGACATCGGTGAAGTACCCAACTACGCTAGGGAAAGTCCGCTACAATGAGGCCCACAGTAGGACAAGGCATATTGTGAAGCAGACTTTTGGGCTCCTGATGGCAATATTTAGGTGCTTGGACATTTCAGGAGGAGCCATCCTCTACTCACACAACAAGGTATCTCAAATAATTGTTGCCTGCTGCATGATCCACAATCTTGCCCTGAGAAGTCAGATACCATTCCTACCAGATGAGGGGGAGCCAGTAGAACCTCTGGGTCGAAATGCAGATTTTCGAAGTGATGAAGAGCCAGATGAAGATGAAGCAGCAGACTGTAGGACAGATCTCATCAATCAGTATTTCAGCTGACTAAAAGGTATGTGATGTTTACTTAATGTAGTGATCTAATTTTGTGACCTTCAGTTGATAAGTAGCATTCCACCTCCTTTTTTGCATCATCTATGAGGTTGTAGTTAGCTCCAATCCCTATGAGTGATTTGTGCATGCGGACTGTAAATTTGTTTTGTGTACTGGACGGAGTGGTCTACAGTGTTGTGTTATGTTATAGCAGATGCAAAGTCACACTTGTGAACATGACTTTTCTGATGTGAGGAATGTTCTCTGCCATGTCCTATCCCTTATGTCTGTCAATCACAGATTTGCCAAGTTCCAGTTTGGCTCCTCATCCTTTGCAAGTGATAGACAGAGTCAGAAGCAGATGGGAATTGCAGGCAAACATGAGAAGTGGACATGGCTGAAACCAGATACTAATTGCTATGAGTATGTGGAGTGTAACTAACATAGCCAGACTGTCAGTACACTGGGATGGAAATATGTTTTCCCATGAAGTTCACCTGTAGGGTACAGGAGGTGGTCAAATGGTGCCATTTGTGTCTCCATATGTGTCTGACTCATGTGTAAATATAGAACCATAGCCTCTCCCATCGATATGGTTACTGTTGTATGTATTCTTCCTTGAACTTACCTGTCAGTGTGTTCCTACTTTGCAGACCAATGTGCATGTCACTGTGGACTGACATAGGTGAGTGGTAGCCTACAGGTATGTGACTAATGTAAGTGTGTGATCCCTGGACTGGGTACATCAGCATTGATCTTTGTCTGTACCATGGGATATGAATATTTGGAAGCTAATGTATGGGTATGTGATAAGGCTTTACCAGGTGATACCAAGGACCAATCTGTGTGCCTCCTGCATTGTAGAAAAACTAATATGGCCCTAACTTCTGTATTCTGTGGTTTAGCATTGTGAGACACCTTAGCAATCACTGTGATGTTATTCTCAGTGATACCCTATGTTGTGTTTGCATATCTATCAATAAATGTGTGTAGATGTAGTATACAGCTGTTTGGAATCATTCCAGTTACAATCCTAATGTAATGAGTCTCCAGCTGATAGAGTCCATGTGTGATGTCCATATCCAAGGTTGTACAATACAGAGGGACATATGCATACTAGAGTTGGCATGCATAACAGTTGTACATGGTTGATACATGACATACACAGGACCTGTGTTTAAGTGTGATTTATTGTAGAAAGTAAAACAATATGTGTGACTAGTCATTTAATAAAACACAAAATCAACATTGAAGGGCTCAGTCATGGTGGCTCGAACCATGAGGGTAACTGCTACACCATTAGGATACCTAGTTCCAGTGTCCTTGCACAGTAGGGAAATGGAGATAGGTTTCAGAACAGTCAACAGGGTGCATCTGTGGCACACAAGAGGAACAAGTCAGGAGTGGTTCACTTCCTAGCAGTGGGTTTGGTCTTGGCATCTGCTCCTGCTGGATGTCTGGGTGGACGTCCACATTTGTGGAGGGGGTTACTCTGCAACAGAGGGTGTAATGTCTGAGGCATGTCCTTCCCCTGGCAGGACCTCAATTCCACTAGCAGCTGCAGATGTTAAAGGACATGAAGAGTCATTACTAGTAGAAGAGGCCTGAGGTTGTGTTGCAGACCTACTCAGTGTAGTGTGTATGTCCCTCAGCACCCCAGCAATGGAAGCCAGGATGGAATTTTGTGACTGCCACTGATGCATGACTTCCTGGTGGTTGTCCCTCTGCAGCTTTTGGATTTCTCCTGTCATGGTGATTACTTGGCGCATCATGCCTTGGGAATTTTGATAGGCTCCAAAGAATTAGGAGATGGTTTCCAGGTCAGTATTGTGCCTTGGAGGCCCATCCTCTGGTCCACAGCATCCTTCCCACGTACCCTACCCCCACATGCCTGTGCTTGTGCCTCTGGCATAGTATGCCCACTCTCAGTGGTGGTAGGATCATCATTGTCAAGGGTGACAAGAGGAGACTCACGTACCTGTATGGTGGGGCACACAATGGATGAGACAGCCTTTGGAACACAGGTTTGGGGGAGAATGGTTGCCTGTGTTGTAGATGCAACAGGGCTGGGAGGAGTGGATGTTGGCAGGGTGAGACTGACAGTTGTTGACTGACCAGGTGTTCCTGATGGGCCAGGTTTGTTGTCAGTGTCCAGACATCCAGGGGTGTTGGCCTTACTGGGGCCTTCATCCAGAGTGGTAGTGACAGTCTTTGGTATCCTGTCCATGGTGATACTGGAAAGGTTACCTATGGGAGAAGTGGAACACAGAGTTCAGGTTAAATTGTGGGTATCTTTGCAGTTGCAGCCTCGGTGACTTCAAGGGGTGTCCCAACCAAAGTCCTGATCAGACCCGCCTGAAACAGTGACATGCTCAGGTTTTCACAATGATGGGATGTTGCATTCTGGGAGTTGTAGTGCTATGAGTTGCCAGTACGTCACGTTCCATTTCCAAGCGCTGTAGGGCCAGGTGAGTTTAGTGGACATGTGGCATGCCAGAGAGGGGTATCAGGTAATTTGAACAAAGGAGTAGTGGGTGGTGTGTTAATTAGGGTAGAGTAAGGTGTTGGAGGAGCATACAGTACATGACAATTGAGTAACATGAATGTTGTGGGTACTTACCCAGCTCCACTCTCCCAAGTATTCCTGTCAGGCCCTCAGGATGCAGTATGTCCAAGATGTGAAAGTAGGGGGGCAGGTGGGGACCCACCACCAGTTTTTTGAACCACCAGCTCGTGCATGTATAACATGGACCGTACCTTCACCCTGAGGTGGTTCCACCTCTTCCTGATGTCCTCCCTTGTGCATGTATAGTTGCCTACAGAATTGACCCTGTTGACTATTGTTTGCCACAACTCCATTTTCATGGTAATTGATGTTTGCTGGACCTGTTCTCCGAACGGGTGTGGTTCTACCCTGACAATTTTCTCCACCATGACCCACAACTCCTCATCACTGAAACATGGGTGTTTTTGTGGGGATGTGGTAGTGGTGGTGAAGATGGTGTGGCAGTGTTCAGAGTGAAAGGCTGGAGAAGTAGGTAAATGGTGAGGTGTAGGTGTTGTGATGTGAGCGGGTGATGGCTGTTGTGAGGTGTGTGTGTTGGCAAAATATGTGTTGTGTATATTGTGCAGGTGTGTGATGTGTGCGTAGTAAAATGTTTATCGGAGCCTATTCTTACTTTTTGTATCTGAGTAATATATTGGTTGTCTGTTGCTGTGTACTGTATTTTTTTTTGCAAAGGATGGTGGGTTGTGTGGTGGTGTGTTAAATAGTGCAGGGAGTAGGTGTGCCGAGTGTGTGAATGTGTGTCAGGTGTGGGGTATTCAAACTCTCTAATGTGGTGTTTTGTTCGGTGTGTTGTGAACACCGACTGCTACGGTTCACAACGCCAATGATTTTCTAAATGGAAGAACCACTGTCATGATTTGCTGATCTTATTATGATGGATGGATTTTTATTAGGCTGGCGGTGCTGGTGGTGGGACCACCTCTTTTCCATCTTCCAGAATCATAGGGGTTTCAGAAATATGGCTGATTTTTGGTGGACTTCACAGTGTAGCTCCTAATACAGTGGTCGGATTACTGCCAACATGGCAATCTTTTGGCGGCCGAGACCACTGCAATCTTCCCATTAAACCAACAAAGTTGTCATGAGGCCCAATGTCTCTTGATACAAGTAGACTTTTGTTTGATGATCTAAATAGTTGTGTACCCTCTTCTCTGTTGTCATAGTTGTTGACAACAATTGCTGCTGAATGTCCTGCGTCTTTGCACTTATTTTAGTTTCTATACTACTCATAAACCAACTAATTTCAGAGGTTGAAAGTGATGCTGTTGGTGTTGATTTAGTAGCAAATGTGTCGTGAAACATTGAGGGTGCTGCTGCTGAAATTGAGACCTGCTTCTTTACTCAGATCCACCACAGTGCTCTCCAGAGATTGTAGGCAGCATTTAATTTCTTCTATGCCCTTGAAGTTGCACTCCTCCATCTACTAGATCACTTTCCTGATGATCCAATTCTTATAGAGAGAGTCACTTCTGAAAAAGATTTGAAAATCTGTAGCCCTTTTTTGTACTGTGGATAGAGTATAGTGGCACAGTAGTATTCTTCAGAGCATGCAATCTCTTTTTTTCATCCCGAGATGTGAATTTACATGAAGGATAAAGCTATTGACCAAAGCAGCTGTTTCTTCACTGTCATTATTATATGAATCTTCTAAATTCCCTAAATCGTCCTGTGGCCTGTACAGGGTGACTTGCGTCATGGTTCAATCCTCCCTTTTGACTTTCCATTTCAAAGTCTCAAAAGGCATTTGGATCAGGCACTCTACTAGCACCCATTTTTAACCTGTATTGTTATGGCTCTGGCAGTTGCATCACCTCACCTTTGTGATACATAGTCATAAATAGAGCTGTACTTCTCAAAAAAGCATTGTAGCATGTATAAGGTGGAGTTTCTTTAGAGAGAAAAGCATGGAGAATTTATTGTGATGAAGCTAGGTGGTTGTGCTTGACTTTCCCTTGGGTTGAGTGTAACTGGGGTACAGACCCTGGTTTGTGCAGGTTTGGGGTTTTTCAAATGATTGAAGCGGATTGTGTTGGTAATACCACCAGACTCTGGACAGGTTGAATAGAAGTGATCAGCACTTTCTCTGTGCCACTCTTGACAAGAACAATCTGGTTTATCTTCCTCACTAGGCTTTTTGGAAACTTCCTTTTCCCTTGTTTCCTCTGGCAGGACTTAGGGATCCATCCCACCTTCATCTAAAGGGGGCGTGGCAAAAATGGGGATTTGGCCTCCTTGTTCTTAGAGGAGGGTATGGTGAAGACAATATGTGTGGGGAAAGAGCTGTATCATAACTCCCTGATGTGCAGCAAGCTCAACCTCCTGCTTTGCTCCTTCTTCACAAAGATCAGGTGCTGTAGTAGTGGATTCCTGTTGCTGTTGAGTTTCCTGAGAAGATAGAGTTTACTGTGACAATTGATGTAGCACTCACCATTCTCTGCTTTGACAGGAGTAATTGCAGTGCTGAGAGAAATCTGCTTTGGTTTTGGTTGAGACAGCGTTGTTGATCAAGGAACGACTCAAGGGTGCAGCAGGTATGCCTCATTGCACACCTTTGTAGAAAAAGAATTAGGGCTTGATGTCTGTGGTGACACCAAACCTCTCCCACAGACTACCTTCTTAACAGGAACTTACATCTTTCTGGCTGTCTTCTTGGCTTCATGTTGGTCAGCTACATGAGCAACATGAGCAGTATCACTTAGCAGAGAGGTCTCTGGACTCAGGTTTCAGCTAATTCACAGACTTCTCTCAGTCTCAGTTTCATCTTGGGCTCTTGCATACTATTAAAATTAGAAGAAAGATAATGAGACTTGGTCATTTCATTCTAGTCAATGTAGTGTTAGTCATCATCCTCATCATCACCAGCATCACATCAATCATAAATGCACATTTAATTTAACTGTTTTGATAGACAGGGCACTAATAAATTCAGGAAAAGCTACATAACATTACCTAGTGTCCCTCCAGGACAATGGAGCCACAAATGGGATACAGAGGAAGGCTGTCAAAAATCAACAAAATTAGGTAATAGACAAGGTGTCCCTCCAAGGCATATATGAGCTCCGATTGGAATCCAAGGGGAGGCTGGTAATACTAGATAAATTAATTCATAATTAATTAATACTTCATGTCCCTCCAAGGCCCCTGGGACTTCTATGGGAGTCAAGGGTAGGCATGGTTAAATGGTTAAAATATTAAAATACAACAGCCGTGGCTCAGAGAGTCCAATCGATGAGGCTGAACATGTGGGAAAAAACTACAAAAATAGGATAGAATTGCCTGGTGTTACTCAAGAGCCCATGCCCTCCTATAGGACCCATGGGGCTGCTAGCAAAGCTCAATAAAATAAATTAATTAAAGCACCTGCCATGGTTCAGAAGGCCCAATCCATGGTGTGTAAAATCTAAAAATGGAAAATAAATCTCTGGTTTCCATCCAGGGCCCATCGAACCTCTACGGAATCCATTGGGTGGCTGGCAAATGTGATTAAATAAATTAAAAACAATAAGCATGGCCTCCAGATTACTAGAAGCAGACACAAGGAAATACAACAGGAAACATATATTTAAAGAATGGAAAATTAACAAAGATAACATGGCTCCTAAAGCACCATAACATTCAATGCTCCTAATGATGGGCTTTTAAAGTGTCATAAAATAATCAGACCCACAGATTGGTTCCATAAAGTAGTAGTCAACCACATAACAAGCAAAGTAAGGATGAAGGACAAAGAGAACGTTGCTGCCCTTCTGGGGCTGGAGCCCTTACTTCCCTTTCACCAAAAAAAACTTACAGCATTGTCTGGAAACGATTGTACAGATATGCATGACGCCATCAGTGGGGCTACACTCATCACAGTGAAGTAGCAACAATAATGGAAAATTCTAGAGGATAACAAATAAAAATAGCATATAAAAATAGAAACTGAAACAAATGTATAAAATAAGCTTTGAAAATGTCCCAAGCTGAAACAGCACTTGACATCAATTATCCCAGTCAAAGACGTTTAAGAAATGCAGTAAAGTACATTATTGAACCATCTTACACATTCACCAAAACATATACAAAATTGTGGCCAAGGACATGGTGAAAAAGGTGTCTGAAACAAGTTATGTCTAGTTACATTGACCTGGATTCCTGAAGCCTTCCATACTCTAGCCACCAACTGGCACATTTAGATAAAAAAAAGAAATTACATTTACCATGAATTCAAGGCCATCAACTAGCCCCTAAGAACAGTGCGATTATGAAAACTACATTAGAAAAATACATCAATGACCTACAGCATACTAGCACACAAACAGTATAAATAAACAGTATAGTGACAAACAGAACAAGATTCATAAAAACACAAGGAAATGAGAAACATATTTAACCAGAGGCCTCTGCCGTCTAAAATCATCGATTGGTGTTACATGCTTATCCTTTAGTCCCAGTAGGGCCTCTCTTTACTGCTACAACAAACTCTAGGCCGTACAGCAAAACGCAAAAGAAAAACAATAGTGGTGCCAGTCCTACCTCAAACAATAGACATCTTGCAAAACAATGCACTAAACTTGATTTTCACAAAACAAGTGCAACAATTTGCATGGTGAAAGAGTCCAACTCTAACGTGCCCAAGGGCTGAAAAAAGGGACAGAGAAGATTCTTCAGGACAGGAAGAAGAAGTTGATACTGTATGTACTGAAGCCTCACAGTATTTAAAGCCCTACCCCCTCTATAAAAATTTGCATTTTCTTCTAAAAAAATAGCTTAACGGTTTGGTCTGGTAATATTCAACCCAAAATCATTTTTCAAACTGATTTTATTGGTGCCCATGTTGAACAACTGCTGATCGCATTCAGGGCCTGATTTATCAAACGTTAGCGCCGCCTTAGTGTCATTTTTTGACGCAAAAGCAGCACAAACTTACATTTTGTGAGCCTGTGCCGCTTTTGCATCAAAAAATTACACTAAGGCAGCACTAACTTTTCATAAATCAGGTCCTCAGTTTCAGCAACGTGTTCTCATACTTCAGTGATAGGAATTCTACCTCAAGGAAAATCATGTTTGGATGATGAGGCGTAATGGTATAATGCTGGGCATTACACATCAGTTCTGTAACACACAATGCCAGCGTTTATGCAATATTTAGATGGCTTGTTGAAAATGATGCACAAAAATATTCATGAGGCACCCTTAACACTGCTTCTCTACTACGGTGTTCTGTATTGTGACTTGGGTCTGTTGGCTAAGCCCTGCACTGTTCAATCTATATGTGGCTCCACAGGATATATACATCAAGACGGTGATTTATCCTTTTTGGTGCAAAACTGCACCAACACACTTTTGCACCAAACAGTTTGGCACAGGCTTGCACCATTCCTGAGCACCAGCCGGGCACTATATTTATGGAATGGTGCAAGCCCGTAGACTAGCGTTTAAAAAAATGACTGTAGAGGGTGGGGCTGGCGATATGGAAGAAGAGGGTTTTGCACCAAGAAATGACGTTAGACAGGTTAGAGTAATAAAAAATGACTCTAACCAGCCTAGCTTCATTTGCTGACGCAAAACCATCCATACCCCATGACTCCTGTCTTAGAAAAGACAGGAGTCATGCCCACCACCCCAATGGCCAGCACAGGGGACCAGGGTCCCCTGGGCATGGCCATTGCACCCAGTGCCATGTAGGGGGGCCCCACTTCAGGACCCCCAATGGCACTTAAAAAAAAAATACTAACTAGTACTTACCTATACTTACCTGGGATGGGGTCCCCCATCCTCTGCTGTCCCTCTGGTGTGGGTGGGGGTGTCCCTGGGACCTGGGGAGGGCACCTGTGGGCTTATTGGCCAACAGGCCCCCTAAAGCCTGCCCTGACTCAGGCAGTAAATAATGGTGCAAAGAAAGCTTTGCACCATTATTTGACCCCTCCTTACCCCAGTGCGTGATTTTAGCAGGGGTGGATAAATATGGCACTAAGGCCAAAGAGTCATTTTTTGCACGAGAATGCCTACTTTGCATCTCATTGATGCAAAGTAGGTTTCCTCGTCCACAAAATGACTTTAACTCCATAATTTTAGAGCTAGATGGGTCTAGCACCAAAATATAAATATGGAGTTAGTTTTGCACCAAAATTGTGTAAGAAATATTGCAAATTCGGGGCAAAACAAGTATAAATATGCCTCCAAATTATTAAGCGTGGGCTGCCTGTGCTACTTCAATGATATCCAGGATATTATGAGTCTAGATAGGATCACTGATCTGGTGACCATAAGACTTTCAGTGCTGCTTTGTTGCAGGTACAGCTTCAATAAGCCATAATTGCCAGAGTTAAGCAAAAACAATACAAAGGTTGTGGTAATGGGGACCCTCCTTCAGATGCTTGGGCCAATGTTCTGTTCTTAGACAGAGAGTTAAAAGTTTAAGAGCTTACCTTTATACTTACATTCATGCTAAACTATATTTCAGGCTTCAGGTGGCTACATTCTCTGTATCCTTCATTTTTCATTTGAAAGTTCTGAAGAAAATCTTACCTAACTATCCAGCCCATTGTTGGCCCTTGCCTGTAATATGCAAATGCATTGCATCCGAGGCTTCTTTCTTCTACAGGTCATTATTTTCATTTGGTTAAAACACAGATACTGTTCTGCTCGAACTTCACCAAAGTTCTCCGACCTGTGAATATCTTCAAAGACTGCATTGACTGTTGGTTCTTAAATGCTCAATATTCTAAATCCTCTGCATTTTCTTCAAGGGCTACATGATAGACATCCCTCCTTGGTACATCGACTTTAAAATTGGTATTTTCTGATCTACCCTTTGCATTCTGTCACTGCTCATTTGTTAGTGAAACAAAAGGCTATGAAGGTGTAACAAGGAGATTTTACAGGATGGCAAGCTTTAAATTCACTACTCCAGACCTACATTTGGCAACAAATTACCTAAACTTCCAGAAAGCTCTAACAGTGTGTCTCCTTATGCTTTTACTGTCAGTCCAAGGTGTAGGATTCTTAACAGTAATCATACACAAGCAAAATGGCTCATTGATCCTTTTACATCCGTGATGCTTTGCTTCTATATTCCTGAAATGATGTTCGCATGACATACGATGGGGCTTATTACATATCCAGTTCTTTCTTTGCCTGGGGTTTTCTACAAGTCATTCAATTACTTGCCGGTGTAAATGCTGTGCCACTCGGGACCCAGTCTTACTTTCATGACTACATGTAGCCTCCCTAATATGTCTTTAACTGTTCACCAAGAGCTTGTGCATCTTTTGCCCATTTTCATTTTAGTAACCCCTTTACATCACTATCTCTGGTTTATTAAATATTTTTAAACATTGTCTGGTGATACCTATTAGCTGTTGAATACCCTCCATACCCAATAGCCTCACCAGATTAATTTTTAGTTTATCTTCATGAAAAACATTTACAATTTACTTATATTATGTTTTTTGATAATGTTGCACTTCTGCTTTTAATAAATCGTGTATTTTGGTTCACATATTAAACCACATAAGCTCATAATTTATATAACAATGAAGTTTACCTTTAATGCAAAATGTTAAAACTGTTCTGCCACCATATTTAGAAACTCTTCTTGGGTCCTCCATATATTTTTATTTTCCAGAATCAGCCTCAGAGGAAAGCAGGTAGCCAGGGCATTCTCATTAAAGTAACTTAGCAAAATAAACGTGGCTCACGCCTTCATACCTATTCTCATTTTACGTTGGAATTTAGAATTCCAGAGTTTCAAAATAAATAGAATGATGGTAAGCCACTTTCTGCCAATGCAATTTTCTAAACGTGTGTAATCTTAATAACATTTTCAAGTACAAAACGTTCTTTCGTCTTGCAAACCGACTTACCATCACTTACCTCTAAGTGCCTTCTACCCCTTCAGGCCTTGTATCCCTTCTTTGTGCCAGTCCTCATTTTGATGTCATGGTTGAGATGTTTTTTCTGTAAATCATTGCCTCTTAAACGTAATCTCCCTGAGCATAACCTGGAAATTCGTGTCACAGTATGTCAGGCAGATTTCTGTCAAAACAAAATATTCCATTCATCACAATATTGCACTTCTGAATTCTGAATTAGCACCATGATTTCTTGGGCAAGTAGTCTGTTCTCATGATGCAGTGTTCTCATATAAGAGTTGTAAGGCGTTCAGTGCTCAGAGTACAGAAAGAAAGAATCACTCTCAGTCCAGAGTACTAAAAGGAGGTAAAGACTATAACAGCTAGATTAAGGGCAATGAATGTTCCATTCGTTACTGCAGTCCAGACTGCTTGGTTCATGTCATCCATGTGAAGCATCGTATTGATTTTTTGGAGATTTGGATCCAGAGGGGTGGAGGAAATCAGTTCCAAGGACGGAGAAGAAATCATTGCTAAAATAAAATAGAGAACGAATGTAGCTTATCTGTTCTGAGCCTCGGGTGAGTCTGCAGTTGACCCCTTCGTTGTCATGATTTTAACTTCTCTGACATGGCACTGTGGTAAGGTTTCCGAAATGAATGGCAAGCCTTACCTCATTAAGACCTTTGGGACCTCAGGGGCGGCACTATTTGGCACTTTAACCTTATGCAAGATGGTGGGCAGCTCGACCCACCCCTTTTATTTCGAACCACATTAAAAAATCCTTAATTCTTCTGAAAGATTGGAAGTAAACACATCAGAAAAACGTCCTACACCTGAACGAAGGAACAGCCACCTGATGAGCCTTCTTGGGAAGGTCTATGCTGTGAGCATCTTGCACATCTCAAACAATTAGAAGACACGTCTTGCCTGGTTCCAAAGATGCAGACAGGATTTAAAAATGGGATGCCCACAATGCACAGCTAATCATCATTTACAAAAATGGTAAATTAAATCTGCGGAGCTCAGGTCAGTGCCATTGTACTGTGCTTTTGCAAACGTCTCCACAGCATTTGATTGGGTCATCTGTTGCTCAAAGTGTATGCGTGGAGAATTCCATAAGCTATTCCTTCATTAATGAGTCTTCTATCAGATGAAGAGGACATTTGGACACCTATAGGACTAGAAAGCAGTTGTCAATGAGTAACAATGCAGTGCAAAGCATGACGTATACATTAGGCATAGGAGCACACTGATTATTCTTCTGTTCATTCTATGTATGTCTGAAATGGGTGAATTTTTAAGGGTTTGTAGTGGATTCCTTCCCAATTTTAAGGTGGTCAGTGTTCCACTATTAAATGTGCTGTCTAGACCACACAAAAATGGAGCTCAAATACTTATTTGATTTTCTGTCTTCCTAATGTCATTGTAATGGTTTCTCAGTGAACCTTTCAAAGATTAACACACTTTGGGCATGTAGAATGCCAGGGATATTTATAAATACGTCAAGGGCCTATTAGATAGTTTTTATGTATCAATATTTGGCATTTTCAAAGACTTGATAGATCAATTTTCGACAAACCAATGTCGGTATTATATCACTTAAGTGATCATCTTTGCTGTTGCTTATTGAAGGCTGATCTCTGCTCCTGTTTATTGAGATCTATATAGTGAAGGCCAAGCATGCCTTGAGTCATGATGAACATTTTAACTGCTGTCTTGAATCTGTGTTGTGGCATGAGGAATTGAAACTTTGGCCTAGTATTTAGGTGGATATAGTTATGGGTGTTGTGAACATATATTACTTGATGCCCTTGCTGCTAACAGTGGAAACGTACTAGAGTTAGTTGTTTGGAAATGTGTTTATTTTAGACCCGTTTTAGGACTGATAACATACAGCAGGCTGTAGTGATGTGTAGCACTAACATGCTACATTGTGACTTTTTGTGTTTTTAGAGACCCACTGGAACAGCGGGCAGGTATGCATGCCTCCCCTGAATCATCTGCCAGTTTTAGTGGTCAAAGTAGCAAGGTAGTCTATGGGGGTTATTCTAACTTTGGAGGAGTGTTAATCCGTCCCAAAAGTGACGGTAAAGTGACGGATATACCACCAGCCGTATTACGAGTTCCATAGGATATAATGGACTCGTAATACGGCTGGTGGTAAATCCGTCACTTTTCCGTCACTTTTGGGACGGATTAACACCTCCTCCAAAGTTAGAATAACCCCCTATATCTGCTTCTATATCTGATGGTGATAGCGTTGTTAACGCAAAAGTCTTAATTAGCAAATTATTAATGAATGTTTATGTAGCTCGAATAATGAAATTGGTAAAAAATGATTAACATAGAAAAATAATGTGCACGTTTGAAATTGTGACCTCGGAGAATGGCCACCAGAATTCACGAATTGTATTAAATGAGTGATTAACATATATGAAATATTGAAAATGTAATAGATTAACATAGTAATATGTCATATTGAGAGATAATAACCTATGTTTTGAAATAATTGCAGGCCTTAATTTAGCGAGTGTCTTGGCCTAATCTTGACAGGCCTCATGCAGAAGCTGTGTTTCTTAGCATTTAATGAAAAGTGCTGACAAGATGAACTAACCATGAACTGCTCATTGTTTAATAAAATTTGCCTAGCTGAAGCTTCTATGTGAACTTACGGACAGGAGATGATGGAACTAGAATTGTATCGACTGGAACAATGAAGCCACTCACTGGAGAAGAAGATGCAAAATTTTCGATACCTGACGAGCCTGATGATGAGGACATCGTAAAGTGGACCAATCAAGGACATGTGAACTGTGAAATATTAGAATTCATAGATTTGGTACATAGACATTATTGGTTAGGGTAAACATGTACGATTAATTCACCAATTAGAAATTGGGGGATAATCTGGGTGACTTTGATAGAACAACGTGACGGAAGGAAGAGGCTTCACAAGATATTAGGGGTGCGTGACTGTGAGATCGTAAAGGTGATTTGAGATTCTGACATTGGACTCATACTCTCTGACTGATAGCCTGATGTGATGCTGATCGACTGATGACCTGAGGACGAAGACTGACTCTGTTGCTGATCCATACTGAGGATAGGTAGATATGACAATGTGACTGAATTATATTTTTGTGCTTTTCCTTTCGAGGTACTAACTGCGCTGTCTAAATAGTATTCTTAGCTAGATGTTTTCTAAATTCTTGTTTCTAAATTGTTTTGCATGAAGTCCCACATGCTGATGCTAATGTGGGTTAGGCAAGGGTTTTCCTTCCATGACAACTGACAGATTACAGAGACAAATGGTTCACAGACTAATTTGCTTAACTCCATGACACAAAATGACTTATTGCCTTTGATTCATTTGTTGACCTATGCTAATGCTTTAGAATGTACTCTGATGCAAGTTTTGATTAGGTTATGTTTTTGGTGCCTTCTAATGAATTAATGCCAGATTTTGCTGAATTGAATTAAGTTTGAACTAATCTCATGACTTAGTATTGTAACTAATAGGGAAATAAAATTACTAAAATGCATACCGAGTTTTGATTATTCATGGCTGAAGAGTCATGGTGTGTTGCTATTGTCTTTATTAATTGTTGAATAACGATTTGTTTTAATGGTTATTGAATTTTGTGTATTGATTATTGGGAAACATCGGTTATAATATAGCTAAGATACTTCATGTGAATCAAAAGGTTCAGCACCTATGCACGTCCCCTTGTAAGTTTACTTATCATGGACCGGCGTGCCAACAGTTTTTGGTAGCGGTGTGATGGTTTGTTTCCTTGGAAAACTGGTTATGTGATGACCAATGGTATGGTGGTAGTTTGAGATAGGTCAGTTATTCATCATTATTGAGATTTGGATTTGGATTTTTTTCAAAATGGCAATTGTAGCAAGAATGATGTCCCCTTAAGCCCAGAAATGATTTTCCCAGATCCTGGATCCTGCTAGTACAGTTGGGTTTGTCCTCAGCGTTCTAGTGATAGTGTGAGAGAGATAGGTTGCGCTTGCACAGCTTATGCACATCGCAGGTGAATTGTGACATATGTGATGGAAATTAGGGAGTCTGCGTACTCCAGATGAAGTTTTAGTAGGAGTGTGCGTACCCTGCAGTATAAGAGTAGGGAAGTCGTCGAACTTCACATGTGTGTGGCGCGTTGTGCTAAAAAATTGTCCACGTGGTTGTTGATGTACGGACCCTCTGTGGTCTAACACTACGGAGTATATTGACAAGTGTAGGAGACATTTGGTTATATATTGTAATCTGTCTGGTTTCATAGGTTGATCTGGCCTGGTCAACAAGTCGGTGTGTGAGTTAAAGTCAGTGAGAGAAAATTTTGACTGAGATTTGTCGAGTCCTATGTGCACCAGGACAGAACCATTGATCAGTTGAGAGTAAAATTTGGGGGTCAAATTTTGCTTGCGAATCTGGGAGACTGAGAAAGAGGACTAGCTGCATGAGTGAAAGGGCCATCAGTGAAAATACATAAGGTCTTTGAAGCAACTGTGTTACCTTCCCGTAGTAAACCAGCTGATTTGTTTTTTAGTTTTTGTTTTTTGGTTAGTGCTTGCAATAATTTACATTAGTTGTGAGATTCAGAGTGTTAGGAGGACGAGATGCAAGACTTTGTCAGCCACAGTACAGGTGGGTGTGATGTCAGTGGAGCCGCGCTGGGATTGGTTGGTTAGTGAGAAAAGTCGCACACGGATTGGCAGCAGTCCGTGAGAGGCAATTGGTTGGGAACGTGGGTGAAAGGAATCTTGGGAGTAAAAGTAATTTCCTGATTTGATTCAAATGTACAAAAAGTTGAGAAAATTAAGTTTTTCAAAGCGTTTAAGAGTGCCCTGAAGGGAGATACATACATTAAGGCGACAGTGGGGGAGCCTACCCCACCGGAAAATTCTCCGGCTTACATTGTGATGGAGGAGTGAGGTGTCGTGCCATGTCTTTGGTTGAAGCAACTTGGTTGTTGCAAACTGACAGAGTAACAGGGAGTTTTAGCATTTTCTGTGCATGGAACGTTTCATTTGAGAATTTTGGATCAAGAGCAGATGGCGCTGTGTGACACAGGGCCCCTTCCGAGACTGGCACAGTTTGAGGCATTAGCAGTTTGGGAGCTGATAGCAAGACAGCAGCAGGAAATAAAATTTCAAAAGAGAATAAGAAAGGTAGAGAAGTCTCTAGCAGAAGCGAGATGGGATTGGGAACAGAAGAAGTGGAGAACAGTGACATTGCAAGATGTTAAGTTGTTTCCTGCTATCACAGAGGAAGATGAGACGGAGGGGAAAAAGGAGGCTAGCAAAGGTGATAAGAGTTAATCTGGGAGTAAAGAGGCGAAAAAGGCTTCCATAGTAGAAGAAGAATTAGATGATGAGGATCTTATTACTCAGATACTGAGGGACCTACCTCCAGCATATGTGGTGCATGAAGGGGGTCCGAGTACTAGTTCTGCTCCAACTGCCCCTGCACAGGCAATGAGGACAGCGAGTCCAGTACAGGTTGATAATGGACAGGTGCAAGGGGTGGTGCAGAGTACTCCTAACCTGTTGACTGCTTCGGTAGTCCAGGCACAGTTACATCTGCCACCGATACAGAGAATTTATCCTGAGGTACCGATTATTGAGACAACTTCAAACTTAGTGGTACCTACGGAGCAAGTGGTTCCGAGACCATTGTTGGTCTAGACTGAGCCGACACCGATATTGATGCCCCAGGCACAGCCACAGGGTATGCCAATGTTTACACCAGGGACACAGTCAGATTTGACTCCGGTAATGAATCAGAGTATGGGAGTAACTCTTCCACAGAATGCAGGTGCTAGAGTAAGGAGGGGGATGAGAGAGCATGTGCAAGTAGTCTCTTCCGTAGGTCAGACCTTTGATGGATCGAGGTCACTAATGGATCTCAGTCCACTTGTTGCACTTCCTGATGTTGTAAACAGCCAGAGTGCAGGTCAGAGTTTGAAGCTCTTGACACCGCAACCTCCAGGTGCAGTGGTACAACAGGTGCCATCACCAAATGCAAATAACATTACGTTACAGGGATTGACAGCACAGCAGCTGAATGAGTGGTTAGATAGTCGGAACACTCCACAGAATGTGTCCAAAAGTGAGGAGCAGATTGATCATGTTAGGTTGAATGCGGAAGTAACCAAACTAGTTGAAGGATCAATGGGGGTGAATAGCTTAGAATCCTATATGGAAGAGGAGGCGAGATACTTATGTCCAAGAATCACGAGAAAGGTGGGCAAGATACATCAGAGATTGGCAGGCTTATCAGAAAAACATGATATGGAAATATGGAAAACAAAGCATTTGAAAAGAAACTACAGGTTAGATTTTGAGGCAAAAGATTTTGAACACATGAGGTCAGCCGGAATGAAAGCACATCTTAAAGAACTATTGCAGAGTGCTCAGATTTGGGCAGCACTAGAAAAGTGGAAAGGCAGATGGGCAAAGAAGAAGGATAAGAGGAAACGAGATTCACAAGAAGGGTCCGAAAGTGTACAGAATGATAAGGATCTGGTAAAATTTTTACCAATGAGAGAGATTCCAGGAGGGAAGTTTGTTCATGTTTCTTGGCACAGGAGTGATATTCTGTCATTCACAAATGACTATCCAAAGTTGAGGGAGAAACCGGTCAAATGGTATGAACAGACAGATAGGTTTGTGAAACTTTCTAAATGTCTGTGGGAAGAACAGAATACTCTATTGGAGATAGTGGTTCCAGCTGATTTGTGGGTTGAATGTAAAATAGCATTAGATTCGCCGACAAGTGAACCAGAAAGGGATAGAACTATAGGTGCACCATCACCTGAAGTAATGAAGTATTATTATAAGGTGGTTGAATTCCTGAAGATGAGAATTTTGCCTAAAAATATTGATTGGCAGAGAATTGACAGGACAGTGCAGGAGGTAAAGGAGTCGATACATGTGTGCTATGAGAGATTGTTGAAGGCATTCAAAGAGTACAGTGGCAAGGAAGCGATCGAGCCAAAAAACATGTTGCATTTCGTGTTCAGGTTTGTGGAGGGTCTGAGACCTGAAATAGGTCAGATGATTAAGAGTCATTTGATTTGTTGGCAAGCGAAGCCAACTGATGTAGTGTTGCAGTATGCGAAATACTGTAGTGATGAAATTGAGATGAAGAAGAAAAAGCTGAAGGAGAAGGCTATGGTGATTTAGATTAAGGCAGCTCAAACAGGGGTGCAGGGTGCTTTTGTGCAACAGATACCGCAGTAACAATGATCTGTGAGAGGTAGGGGTCGTGGAGTCAATTTGAATCGCAGACCAGATTTGAGTACTGTAGTGGTTCAGAATGAGGTACAAGGGATGAAAAAGATGTTACTGTGTCACATTTGCAGAGCCGTGAGACATTGAAAGCGGGAGTGTCCGACGATGGTGCAGGAAGGTGTTGTTTATCAAAATGGTGATGTCAATATATTTCAAAGTGTAAGACTACCAAGAATGAGAGGTCCTAATCCAAATATTGAGAATAACATAAATCAGATGCAAAATGTTCAACCCATGCAGCAAGGTGCAAATGCCTCATGCACAAATGACACAGTTACAAGCAGTGCAGCAGCAGGTTCCTATGGTACCCAGACAGCAAATACAGATACCGCAAGCCCCGATGGAGCAACAACAGATGATGTTTACTCAAGAGGTCACTGGTCAGAGGCAAGACAGAAGCAGTGACACAGTGCACCAATTCCCGTTACACAGTGAGAAAGAAAGAAATGGTGAATGGATGAGTGATAGTTCTTGTGAGGAGCCATGTATGCCTGCAGCCTCCTTAGAGGTAAATCAGAGAGGACCCTTTGTGAGAGGGAAGGTGATGGGTCATAAGGTCTCATTTTTGGGGGACACAGGAGCTACGCGCTCTACAGTGAGGAGTGCAGAAGTTCCAAACTTACCTCTTTCAGGAAGAACAGTTCGGGTTGTGGGGGTAGCAAATAAGCATTTGACAAATCTGATCACAGATCCAGTGCAAGTCGAGATTGGCAACTTCCAGGGACTGCATAAGTTTGTAGTTTGTGATTCCAGTCCAGTATCCCTACTGGGAAGAGACTTAGGGGCATATTTATACTCTGTTTGCGCCGGAATTGCGTCGTTTTTTTTGACGCAATTCCGACGCAAAACTAACTCCATATTTATACTTTGGCGTTAGACGCGTCTATCGCCAAAGTCCATGGAGTTTGCGTCATTTTTTTGCATGGACACCTACTTTGCGTTAATGATATGCAAGGTAGGTGTTCCCGTCTAAAAAAGTGACTCCGAGGCATGTGCGCCGTATTTACACTCCCGGGCAAAATTCACGCCCGGGAGTGGGCGGGTAAAAAAAAATGACATCCAGCCGCTTTTGCGCCGTTTTTTTGTGCCTGGAAAAGGCAGGCGTTAAGGGACCTGTGGGCTCGGAAGGAGCCCAGAGGTGCCCTCCCATGCCCCCAGGGACACCCCCTGCCACCCTTGCCCACCCCAGGAGGACACCCAAGGATGGAGGGACCCATCCCAGGGAACTTAAGGTAAGTTCAGGTAAGTATATATATATTTCTTTTTTGTGGCATAGGGGGGCCTGATTTGTGCCCCCCTACATGCCACTTTGCTGAGATTTCAAAGCCATTGCATCAGCTGACACATAAAGATGTCACCGATCCCATAATATTACACCAGGAACAGATGAAAGCGTTCACTTAGTTGAGAGAGAGTTTGTGCAGAGCTCCAGGGTTGAGTATGCCTGATTACATGAACGTGATGCATGTTCTTTGTCTGTCTTGACACAGGTCCATGGAGGTGCTTATCTCCCAGTAGCATATTTTTCAGTTACCTTGGACCCAGTTGCAGCAGCCTTACCAGGTTGTTTGTGTGCAGTTGTCGCAATTGGTCAAAGTCTTTCACAGTGTGAGGGAGTTGTGATCGGATATCCCCTGACGGTAATGGTATCTCACTCAGTTGAGATTTTACTGAGAAGGATGAAAACTTAATATTTGACTGGTGCCAGACCGACAAGGTATGAGACAAGCATTTTAGGTGCTCTAAATATAACACTAAAAAGATGTACAGTGCTGAACCTGGCAACTTTACTTCCAAGCGATACTGTTGAAACTGAAAAAGAGGAAGACATTGAGCATGATTGTCTTGAGGTAACTGAATTGTGTACAAAACCGAGACCTGATATCAGAGATACTTGATTGGAAGAAAATTACCAAATTGTCTTTGTCGATGGTTTGTCTCAGAGATGGTACATGGACATTGAGAGCAGGAAATGCTGTGTGCACAATTACAGGTACTTTAGAAGCTTCTTGGCCATGAGGAGTATATTATGCACAAGTAGCAGAATTGGTTGCTTTTACTAGAGCGTATATTGTGTCTGCTAGACTGAAAGTCATTATCCATACAGATAGCCAATAAGGATTTGGAATTATTCATGATTGGTCAATTGTGGTCTCAAAGAGGTTTCCTGACCTCTACTGGTTCACCAGTGAGAAATGGCGAAAGAATAAAAGAGTTGCTGAATGCAATACAATTGCCTGAAGAAATTAACGTGGTAAAATGCAGTGCACATCTAAAATCACAGGACTATGGGGGTCATTACAACATTGGCGGTAAAAGCCGCTTACTGCCGTGCAGAAGACCGCCAACACACCGCCGCGGAAATCCGCCACAGCTATTATGACCCACAGCTCGGAATCCGCCAAAATTAAGACACCCACACAAGTCCGCCACACCAAAGGTCAGTGATAAACTGGCGAAAACAAAACCTCCACTGTCACGCCAACAGAAATACGCCCACACTATCACGACCCACGAATCCACGTGGCGGTATTCCATTGGCGGCACACACCGCCGAGCTCAAAATACACACACATATACAAAACACAGCCACATTTGACAATTCGAAATACACACACCTGATACACATACACACACCACTCCCACACACCCAATACAATATAAAACACACACCCACTTCTCCCACAAACCCTTACGACCAGAATTGCAATAGAAGGCCAGAGAGAGACAACACAATCTATAACCAGGCATCCACAGGCACACAACACCATCACCCACATAACATCCATGCACCCCACACAACACACCACTAAATATCACCCTACATATCACAACACACACCACCCCACACATCACCCACACCGCCCCATGGCACGGCAAAGACACCCCAGGTTCTCTGAGGAGGAGCTCAGGTTCATGGTGGAGGAAATCATCTGGGTAGAGCCACAGCTATTCGGATCACAGGTGCAGCACACCTCCATACCTAGGAAGATGGAGCTATGGCGCAGAATAGAGTACAGGGTCAATGCAGTGGGACAGCACCCAAGAAATAGGGATGACATCAGGAAAAGGTGGAACGACCTATGGGGGAAGGTGCCTTCCGTGGTATCCAGACACCATCTTGCGGTACAGAGGACTTGCGGCGGACCCCCACCTCCTCCCCCACAACTAACAACATGGGAGGAGCAAGTCTTGGCGATTCTGCATCCTGAGGGCCTCGAAGGAGTAGCTGGAGGAATGGACTCTGGTAAGTCAAACCTTAACTATTACCACCCCCATCCTACCTGCATGCCATCACAAACCCCCCATCCTCGCCCTCACCCCATCACTGCCACAGGACAGACCTATACATCCCACTAAACCATCATCACACAAGGTCCCACACAGGAATGCAAGCACTGGGGTACACGGTCACCCACCCATTGCACACCATGGTACACACAGATGCAATAATCATGCTTTTACACCACTGCAGGACCCCTACCCAACGTCACCGCACAGGAAGGTCCACACATGTCCACACCACCAACAGAAGAGGCCCACAGTGATGACAGCAGCTCTGCCCAATTGGATCTAGACAACCAGCCCGGTCCATCTGGGACCTCGGGACAGTCGGTTCCCCTCACACCGTCACAGGCCACCACAGAGCTTCCCCCCTCTGGAAACACCAGCACAGCACCCACCCAGCTGGCCAATGCCTCTGTCCCCAGGACACGTCAATCAGCAGTGTGTCCACCACTACAGGGAACCCAGGCTAACCCACCACCCCAACAACAACAGGGACCTGGGGGCAGTATCAGTGGGCACACTGTTTAGGTGACAGAGGCCCAGGAACACAGGGGAAGTGGGAGGGCTGCTGTGCAACAGCAGGAGGACAGGTCCAGGGAACCCACTCTCCACGAGGCCCTCTCAAACATCATGGGAGCGTACCATCATTCCCAGGAGACAATGGCAACGGTACTGGCCAAGTTTCAGGAGACCCAGCGGCTGCAGGAGGAACAGTATTTGGGCTTCAGGGAGGAACTCAGATCCATCAATTCCACCCTGGGCACCATCGTAGGGGTCCTGAAGGAAGTCCTCAACACCAGGAGGGACACTTTGGCACAACAAGGGGCCCCTGACACTAGCCTGGACGATGAACTTCCCACCACCTCCGCCAGCGCTAGTGGACAGGAGGCACCGCCACAGGCCCACCACACCAGCACCCCACCCCCTGTAGATGGAGAACCACCCCGCAAACGGTCCCTGAGATCCAGGACAAAGACAGAGAACGATGCCAAGCCCCCTCCAAGAAATGAGACCGCCCTGAATGTCATCCTTTTGTCCCACCTTGTCACCCTGTCCATCCTCGAACTGCCCCAGCTCCACTTCCTTTGCCGCTTTGGACAATGCACATGTGAGACTGATAGACTGGACTCTGCCATGGACATTCCTCCACCATCAGCCCTCCCCATTTCACAGCACCCTCCAATATTGAGCACTTAAATAAACACCCTTAAGGCACAAAACAATCTGGAGTCTGTCTGTGATTTCGAAATAGTGTATTAGCAATTACAGTGACAAAATGCTCTTACAATTGTAATGTCAGCATACCAATGTCAAACAGCTCTAGTCCATGAGGAAACAAAGCAGATGTCACACAGTGGGACCCACATCTGTGAAATCGTAAGGGAAAGTGAAAACTCAGTGACCATACGCTGGGTGAAAAGGACAGAAAGTAGAGAGGTAGTAGTGTTACATTACATGTAATAGGCAAGTTTGTCTTCTTACCTGTGTCTCACTGGAAGTATTGCAGGATAACCAAGTTCCTGGTGTCAATGTCCTCTTCTTCTGCTTCCTCGTCTTCACTGTCCATAGGCTCCACAGCTGCCACAACACCTCCATCTGGACCATCCTCCTGCAGAAAAGGCACCTGTTGTCACAAAGCTAAGTTGTGAAGCATACAGAAGGCCACGATGATCTGGCACACCTTCTTAGGTGAGTAGAATAGGGAACCACCTGTCATATGGAGGCACCTGAACCTGGCCTTCAGGAGGCCGAAGGTCCTTTCTATAATCCTCCTAGTTCGCCCATGGGCCTCATTGTAGCGTTCCTCTGCCCTTGTCCTGGGATTCCTCACTGGGGTCAGTAGCCATGACAGTTTGGGGTAATCAGAGTCACCTTCAAATGTCGAGGGACAACTGTTAGACACACACTAACCCTTAGGGACAACCCCATACCCAGACACCTATGTCAACTGTGTTGGGACCTTGGCCTCACCTATTAGCCACACATGGTGCCTCTGGAGTTGCCCCATCACATAAGGGATGCTGCTATTCCACAGGATGTAAGCGTCATGCACTGAGCCAGGGAATTTGGCATTCACATGGGAGATGTACTGTTCTGCCAAACAAACAATCTGCACATTCATCGAATGATAACCCTTCCGATTTCTGTACACCTATTCACTCCTGCGGGAGGGGCCAAGGCCACATGTGTCCCATCAATGGCACCTATGATGTAGCGGATATGTCCCAGGGCATAGAAGTCACCTTTCACTGTAGGCAAATCCTCCACCTGAGTGAAAATGATGTAGCTCCGCATGTGTTTCAGCAGGGCAGACAACACTTTGGAAAACATAGGCTGGGACAACCCTGATGCTATGGCCACTGTTGTTTGAAATGACCCACTTGCAATGAAATGGAGTACTGACAGCACCTGCACTTGAGGGGGATTCCTGTGGGATGGCGGATAGCTGACATCAGGTCTGGCTCCAACTGGGTACACAGTTCCAGAATTGTGGCACGTTCTAGCCTGTATGTGATGATTACATGGCTTTCCTCCATTGTCGACAGGTCCACCAGCGGTCTGTACACCGGAGGATGCCGCCATCTCCTCACATGTCCCAGCGGACGGTGCCTATGAAGGACAACAGCGTGCACAGAGTCAACCAACTCAGAGGTACCGCAGCGGACGTGACCGCCATTTTCTATCTGTTCAATCACTCGATACCTGATCTTCGACAGGATAGGACATACACTGCAAGTGCTGCTGTGACCTCAGTCTGGAAGAGACAATGGCTTGTGCGTCTTGGGAAAGGGTCCCTGCCTTCACATTAGAGGAGTTGGAGAAACTCGTGGATGGAGTCCTCCACCAGAACACGCTACTCTACGGTCCTCCAGACAAACAGGTAAGTACACTGGGAGCATGCTGTATGGGCTATGCCTGTTTGGAGTGGGGTGGATGAAAGATGCGGGGGAGAATGAGGCGTGCATGAAACAATGGTCAGTGCATGTGCCACATGGCAAGAGTAGGGATGCGGGCCAATGACTGTGATGGTGCAGTTGGAAATAACTTCTCTTTTTCACCTGTACAATTCCTGTAGGTCAGCGCCCACCACAAGAAGGATATTTGGCGTGCCATCGCCAAGGACGTCTGGACCCTGGCGGTCTATCACAGACGGAGCACCCACTGCCGTAAGAGATGGGAGGACATTCGCCACTGGAGCAAGAAGACGGCAGAGGCCCACCTGGGGATGGCCTCCCAACGTGGGAGGGGTGCCCGTCGCAGCATGAACCCCCTGATGTTCAGGATCCTGACGGTGGCGTACCCGGAGTTGGATGGGGGCTTGAGGGCATCACAGCAGCAACAAGGGGGTGAGTACACTCTCATTCTGCTGATTCAGCACGCAGTGGAGGTGTCTGGGTGGGGGAGGTGGGTTGTGGGTTCCCCATACGCCAGGGCGAGTGTGCTAGTTAGGTCTCTTTTTTCAGGCAGTCCCTGTGGCACCCCACCCCACCTGAGTACAGTGCCAACTACAACTAGTCAGGCTCCTGTGACATCCATGTGTGCAGATGTCGTCCATAGCCTTATAGGCCATGTCCCAGGGACTGAATAGTGGACCCCAAGTGCACGGCGTAGTGCAGGGGGCTTCTGTGTCTGTCGTGTCAGCCAACAGTAGCGGTAATGCATGCACTCGCCACCAAAGCCGCTCCCAGGGGTACAGGTGGGATTGTGGAGTCAGCTGCCCCACCTTCCAAGGTGGGGAAGGGGCACAAGAAACCCGGCAAGTCTGGGAAGATCGGCACAGAGGAGAAGACCGCCATCAGCCCGATGCCCAGGAGGCGACCGCCATCAGCCCCGCTGCCCAGGAGGCGACCGCCACCGCCTTCAGCCCGCGCTGCCCAGACAGTACCGCCAGCACCAAGCCCACTGGCCCAGACAGCACCGCCAGCCCCGCAGGCCCAGACAGAACCGCCATCAGCAGCACTGCAGGCCCAGACAGGACCGCCATCACCAGCCCCGCTGGCCCAGACAGGACCGCCAGCACCAGCCCCGCAGGCCCAGACAGGACCACCAGCAGCAGCACCGCAGGCCCAGACAGGACCGCCATCACCAGCCCCGCTGGCCCAGACAGGACCGCCAGCACCAGCCCTGCTGGCCCAGACAGGACCGCCAGCACCAGCCCCGCTGGCCCAGACAGCACCGCCAGCAGCAGCCCCGCTGGCCCAGACAGGAGCGCCAGCACCAGCTCCGCTGGCCAGGATACAACCACCAGCACCAAGCCCACTGGCCCAGACAGCACCGCCAGCACCAGCCCCGCAGGCCCAGACAGAACCGCCATCAGCAGCACTGCAGGCCCAGACAGGACTGCCATCACCAGCCCCGCTGGCCCAGACAGGACCGCCAGCACCAGCCCCGCAGGCCCAGACAGGGCCGCCAGCAGCAGCACCGCAGGCCCAGACAGGACCGCCATCACCAGCCCCGCTGGCCCAGACAGGACCGCCAGCACCAGCCCTGCTGGCCCAGACTGGACCGCCAGCACCAGCCCCGCAGGCCCAGACAGGACTGCCAGCACCAGCCCCACTGGCCCAGACAGGACCGCCAGCAGCAGCCCCGCAGGCTCAGACAGGACCGCAAGCAGCTGAGTCGCTGCCAAGGACACCAGCACCACAAGCACCGCTGCAATGGACATCGCCACCACAAGCACCGCTGCCAAGGACACCGTCGCCACAAGCACTGCTGCCAAGGACACCGCTGCCACAAGCACCGCTGCAATGGACACCGCCGCCACAAGCACCGCTGGCCCATGAGTGCCAAGAGCACTGACGCTACGGAGTCCACCACAAGCAGGATGAAGCACTCTGGGCACAAAGCCCCCTCCAGAACCAGTGGAGACAGGCATCCACTACCTCTGTCCTTGGCAGGAGGAAGCATTCTGGGCACAAAGCCCCCTCCAGAACCAGTGGAGACAGGCATCCACTCACACAGTCCTTGGCAGGATGAAGCACTCTGGGCACAAAGCCCCCTCCAGAACCAGTGGAGATTTACATCCACTACCTCAGTCCTTGGCAGGATGAAGCACTTTGGGCACAAAGCCCCCTCCAGAACCAGTGGAGACAGGCATCCACTACCTCTGTTCTTGGCAGGATGAAGTACTCTGGGCACAAAGCCCCCTCCAGAACCAGTGGAGACAGGCAGCCACTCACACAGTACTTGGTAGGATGAAGCACTCTGGGCACAAAGCCCCCTCCAGAACCAGTGGAGACTGTTATCCACTTGAGAGACTGTGGCTTTGCACTCCCCAGGATTGAACAGTGGGCAAACCACCCACTGTAGAGACTTGAGAGACTGTGGCTTTGCACTCCCCAGGATTGAATAGTGGGCAATCCACCCACTGTAGAGACTTGAGAGACTGTGGCTTTGCACTACCCAGGATTGAACAGTGGGCAACCCACCCACTGTAGAGACTTGAGAGACTGTGGCAAACCACCCACTGTAGAGACTTGAGAGACTGTGGCTTTGCACTCCCCAAGATTGAACAGTGGGCAAACCACCCACTGTAGAGACTTGAGAGACTGTGGCTTTGCACTCCCCAGGATTGAACAGTGGGCAACCCACCCACTGTAGAGACTTGAGAGACTGTGGCTTTGCACTCCCCAGGATTGAACAGTGGGCAACCCACCCACTGTAGAGACCTGAGAGTCTGTGGCTTTGCACTCCCCAGGATTGAACAGTGGGCATGTGGCCCCCTCGTAGATTTGGCGTTGTGCACTCATCTGGCTGAGGTGCCTCCCCTTTCCCTTCCCCCTGAGGTGCCTGTTTTATTTTCTATCTGAGGCCCCTGCAGTGTTCTCTCCATCATGTTCGGGTACCTTTTGTGGGCCTCGCCCATGCAGTGTGGGCCCAGTGTTCCACGGACTTAAATGGAGCAATACCTGGACCTCTATTTGTGGTGTATATATTTGTTAATAGTGTATATATATTTTTGCGTACTGGATTTTAATAGATTACAATGGTTACGCTCATTCCTTTTTGTCTTTGCATTCTTCCAGGGGGGTTGGTGGGTGTAACTGTGATGTATCAATATGTATTAGTATGGGTGTTGTCATGGGTGAGGGTAGGGGTGTTGCGTGTGGCGTGTGTGTGTCCCTGTTTTTTCCTTCCCCCTCCCCTGTGTCGTAGGTGCATTACTCACCGTGGTCTTTGCGCCCGGCGTTCGTGCTCCTGGTAGAGGAGCAAGAAGATGAAAGCTGGGGATATGTGAAGCTCTGGTTCCATGGCGTCCTGGTTCCTCGTGGGGTGTGTTGAGGTGAGCGTTTTCCCTTCGAAGTCCTGTTTCCGCTGTGTTATTGTTCGCAGTGAATCCACCCCGGAAAAGGTGGCGGATTGGTAGGTTGTGATACTGTGGGCGGTACATTGTCTTCCGCCTGTCTGTTAGCGGTGACCTCCGTGCTGTTTGTTTGTACCGCCGTAGTGGTCGGAGTATTAAAGTGGCTGTCTATGTTGGCGGTTTCCGCCCCGGTCGTAATTCAATTTTTTTTACCGCCGGCCTGTTGGCGGTCTTACCGCCTCTCTAACACCGACCGCCAGGGTTGTAATGACCACCTATGTGTCACTGGGAAATGGATATGCAGATCAAGGGGCAAGGTTTTGCTCACTGAACTGTACATCATTCAAGGACAAGTGGGAATTGATGTCCGAAGAAGATACTACATGAACAAGTTTCGCATTAATAGTGATTGACACAATGGAAGAACTAAAAACTTGGCAAAGCAATGTCAACAATGAGTAAAAACTTTCATGGCTTAAAATGAAGTGTGTTCAGAGGCAGGATGAGCTTTGGGTATCAGAAGAGGGTCAAATGGTTTGCTGTCACAAATGGTGAGGTACTATCATGGTCAGGCACACATTGGGAGGGATGCCATGATTCGTTTGTTCAAAGTTTATTGGTTTAACCGCAAGTTTAGACAAGCAGCAGAAGCAGTATGCCATCGCTGTGCTATTTGTCAGCAATTAAATGCGGGGAAAGGGACCATGGTGAACTTGAGCCACACTGGAAAAGCAGGAGGTTAATTCAGCAGCATTCAATTGTATTCCATTGAAATGCCTGTGTGTGGAGGTTTGAAATATGTGTTGGTGATTGTGTGTATTTTTAGTCATTGGATTGAAGCGTACCCTGCAAGAAGTACTGATAGCCTCACAGTAGCGAAGCTGTTGCTTAGAGAGTTGATACCACGTTTCGGATTTCCGATCTCTTTGGAATCAGATAGGGGAACGCATTTCAATAACAAGGTGATTAAACTTTTGTGTGCAGCAGTAAACATTGAGCAGATGTTGCATTTTAGTTACCACCCTGAAGCATCAGGACTAGTGGAGCAAATGAATGGTACTTTGAAATCAAGAATTGCCAAGATGTGTGCAGCTACGAATCTAAAATGGCCAGATGCATTGCCTTTGGTCTTGATGTCAATGAGAAATACACTTGACAGGAAGACAGGACTGTCTCCCCACAAGATTCTTATGGGCAGAGCAACGAGGTTGCCAGCATTTCCAGCCAATGTGCTTGTCAATAATACAGATGACTTGGTGTTTGACTACTGCAAGGGTATGTCTCGGCAAGTGGAGGCTACCACACTGATGCCAATTCACGATCCAGGGCACAACCTGAAGGCCGGTAACTGGGTCGTTGTCCGAAAACATTTTTGCAAGACATGTTTGGAACCACGCTGGAGAGGACCATACCAGGTGATTTTGACAACTACGACAGCTGTGAAGTGTGCAGGAATCCCAAACTGGATTGACACGAGTCACACAAAGAAAGTGGCATGTCCACTGGATCATGAAGCAGCGTTGTTGAGATCACCAACAACCATGAAGCAAGTTGCAGCACCTGAACCAGAAAAGGAACAAAGAGAACCTGAAGTTGAAAAAGAGCTTGTGGAAGATGTTTCTATCACCCCTGTAAGAGACGAAAGTTAAGAATTACAGGAGGGTACTGGAGAATCAATCTCAACGGATGCAGAAGGAGAGCCTAGCACAGCAGGGGTTCTCCCAGTAGAGTATAATGAGAGACAAACAGAGCAAGTGCCAGACCAAGAAGGGGAGGCAATAGAGCTTGATCAAAGCCAAAGTGATCTGACTCCTTCTGAGCCTGTTGCAGGCCCAATAAGAGAAAACATCTTAGAGAAAGAAAAGGAGACGAATCCAATCCTGAAGAACATATTGACAGAAGGATCGAGAAAGGGAGATAATTGGCCTGAATCACAAGTAGAGAAAAGTAAAGAAGTGGTTGTAGATCAAACAATAGAGGAAGAAGTAGATACTACGAGAAAAGAAGAATTAACTGAAGCAGAGTTGAGTGGTGATCGAAAGTTGAAGAGAAAGAGAATAGCAAGTCGAAGTTACGCAGGTCCTGAATGGGCATATGCAACTACAAATGAATGGCAACACGAGTTTATGTCTTTTTGTTTTGATAGGGAAGTTCCAAATCAATATTTTGATGTGACCTGAAGGTGATCAAGGAGCTGAATTGTTGAAACAAATCTGAGAATATCTTAAAGAAAAGTGACTGTTGAAAATAAAATGGAAGAGACAATGATAGCCTGATTTGACATTGAAAACCGCATGTGACAAGCTGCTAATCGATTTTGACAAAGGAAAAAGGGTTCCTGGATATGAAACTGAATTGCTGAATTTTTTTTTTAATTTTTTTTTATTTTGCTGCACTTTCCAAAAGTTACTTCTGCTTTCTGATTCTTTACAGATCATGGCTGAGTTCAATAACCAGCTTAGAGATGCTAAGCGCTCTAAATATATGAGTGTTGGTTTGGCAATTATGTGTGGGCTTATGTTTATAGTGGTGATTGTGGGAATATCTGTTCTTGATGTGTAAGGAGCCAACCATACTTCTGTTTTTGAGACTACTATACTAATGGCTTTGGAGAAGTTTAAGTTAGATGAGAAATATTTGCTTGATTATACTAATGCTCAAGGAGACCTTTCTTCTAACGTCATCTATCACTTGTTGAATGAGTATTTTGAGACGATGGATGCAAGGGATTGTCTTGTGTGTACACAAATTCCTTCATCAGTCGACGAAGGAGTTACCTACAATAGTCTTCCATTAACTTATGGGATAAGTTGTAGTCTGCTACTAACAAGGTTCTTTGACCAGGAGTATATTCAATATTTTTACTCAAATCACGATGTAGTGTTTTAGTTTGTTCCTATTATTAGGTATTTGAGTACAGTAGCTAAGGATGATAACATAGTATTAGTTAGAGGATTCTTTGAGCCTACACTAACGTTTGGGACAACTTATGCTCATGAAACAATCTAACATGCTTGCTTACACCTTTAGAAAAGAGCTTCTTATGTCATACTGATGATAGGAGAAAAGAATTAAAAGAGAAATTAGAAAAAGGCTTAGAGAAAAGGACTTACAAGAATGATCATGCTTACACTGCAATTAAGAACCAAGGGAAATTAGCCTTAGATGCATTATACGTAGGGAAGCTTTGCATATATAGGCCAAAGTCGCGCACTGACACTTTATTTGTGGGTACGAGTGAATGTAGGCTTGTGTTTTTGTTCCAGAGTAAATTGACTTTTATGTTGAATGGTCAGGACCCTGCAATTCTGAGTATCTACTATATTTGTGGACTTAATGCTTATTACCGTCTTCCAAGAGGATAGTATGGGACATGTTATTTGGGGATAGTGTTCCCAAAGATTTACCAGATAGAGGACTTGAAAATGTTTCTGAAATTGACTGAATTACATCATAAGCGACAGGGGAGGGAATCCTTTTCCGCTGTATTGGGAGATATATTTGGTGCGGTGATTCCTTCACTGGGAGTAATCCTGAACTCGATCAAGATACAAAAGTTGTCTACTATTGCGGATAACATGCTGACAAATTTTACAGGGGCAATACTCCTGATCGATACTGAATTGGCTGCAGATAGAGCTATGACTCTTCAAAAACGCCTTGCTTTAGACTTCTGGCAAAGGATGGCGGAGTCACATTGGCATAGGGGAGGAAACACGTGTTTGCTTTCTGTTCACATATCTACGATCTCCTGTTCAAAACTACAATAACATTTCCTTAAACCTACCATCTGGACACTACGTGATATATATTACTATATGCCTACAAGTTTGGAATATTACATGTGGATATATTGTGGGTTTCACATTTTTCCTCAAGTCCAATACTTATGAACCTGATTCTTGAGCAATTAAATATATACTCTCTTCTACACTTAACCAACTTTCTTCTGTTGCTGATCTATTGAAATAAAAAAAATTCTGTCATTTGGCTATCAAATCCTCTAAAATGTCCTTCCCTAGTCCTATGAAGTATAAATGATCTATGCACTTCCATTAACAAAGACTACCTCATCAACCACTCTCCTCTCAAAGCTAATCTCTCCACCTTTGTGCCAATCCAGACGTGAATACATGTGTAACAACCTCTTGTACTTAGTACCTGGCTTTTTCCCTCACTGCTATTATCTGGTGACCACCTACCCTCTCAGTGCCACTATACTACTACTTCCTTGGCCATAAAACATAACAATAAAGTACATTGGATATGCCAGCAGTGTGTGCAATTTGTTGCATTCCAATGCTTGAAGCCATAATTCACTGTCTATTCCAATTTGGTTTTGACTTCCTCACCATCACCAGCAGCTTTCCCATTGTTAACACTAAGGGTACTTAATAACAACCTTGGGACTTATTTGCTCATTACAGTTTCAAACAGCATTACTTTGACTAATGACAATTACATTTTATGGACTGCAGGAAACTTGGCAATGCGGAAGTCATTGATGTTATTCTGGCTGACTATTTCCCTTTACCTAAGCATTTTCTCCAAAAGGAAAATTATTTTCAACCATCCATACTGAATTTAAGCTTTGCTTGCACAACACTTTGTTCACCAATGACAGTGTTGTGTAGGAAGACTTCAGATATTCTTTTCACCTAGGGTCTTCCCTTCTGTGACAAGGGTCATTGTCTGCATCATTTGTAATGAATTCTACAACATTGTTGCCTACCCGGTTGTGTATCACAGACTCCTGTAGCCTTTGTGGTGCAGAAGGGACCCCCAACCTTCCGGGGAGGGGCGAATATCATGGGGTCCCCTTTCAGCTCAAGGACAATCTATATGTGAAGGATCTAGGAGATTCAGGGGTACTCTTCACATTCTGTGGTGGGGGACTCTCATTTTGCATTACAACACTGTGCCTACTAGGGGCCACATTACAGATGCAGCACATTTTCCTTGTTTGTGCCGGGTGTACCTTTCAAAAGCTAGGCCCTGCACAAACAAGGAAAATGAGCCATTTTAGATTGAAAGCATTGCCCCCAGAGCAGCCACGAACTTGCATGACCCTTTGGGCAGTGAATTCAAGTGAAACAAGGAGCAGCTTTGAAGCAGCCATGCCTGATTTCACTCTGCAGGCTTCAATCCGCCTACACTTTTAAGAGAGGTGAGTGATCCCCTTGCTTGTAAGTGCAGTGAGTGACTACACCCACCTGCAAGGGGATGTCTGGGGGGTCTATAGGACACCCCTTTACCCTATCCAGAGGGCTACCATCAGAGGGGGCACTGACAGTGCAGTGCGCCTCCTGATGGCTTCTTTACCTTTGTGTCTGCGTGTATAAGCCCGCACGGGCGCAGAGGCAAAGAGATTCCCTCGCCCCCAATACAAATGAGGTAAAGCCTTGATGATAGCACTGGTGCTATATGTGCACCAGCGCCACCTGTGTTACAGAAGGGGCCACAGAAGCATCTGCAGCCCCTTTTGCAATAGCAATGTCCCCCAGGGGCACACAAATTGAGTGCAAATGCCTGTTGCACCATCAGGGCACTTTATATAATATGGCCCAAGCGAGGATTTTTTGCTTGGTAAGTTTGGTTTCAGAAGAACAGATATTCCAGCACATCATTAAGTATTGAGTGGTACGTACTCGGGTATCAGGCAGATACCGGGGCACTAATTTAGATGAAGGACTTCCTAGCATGTCTGTCTGTGGATGAGTGTTAATGGAAGGAAAATGCTGAATATTTCTTAAGAGGTGTCAGTGTTTGAGATACTGGTTAACCTAACTGAACTGAAAAGGTAAGGAAAATGTGTAGATGAGTATGAGGAATACGTTATTTATATTAAAATGGTTAGTTTCGAGGTAAAGGATAAGCAGTTAGAGGGACCATATTTCATAATATGGAACTATCAATTTTGAAAGATGTGAAAATACATAATGGGGGAACATACCCTAAAATACTAAAAATATGTGGATTAGGCTACCAAGAAAGGAAGTTATGTTGTTGACTTGGTCATGAGTGCAGCAAAGCTGAGGCAGGTAGCAAACATTGTCTGTGAAAGGAGCTTTAGGTGTGAAAGTTTACTTTGCTGAAAAAATGCAGTTTATAAGATGCTGCCTGCACAGGAGCTCGGTTGGTCATGTGACAGAAACTCAAGTTGATGAAAAGCATAATGAGGACGCTTTAAAGAAATACTGCTGGTGAATGGCGATTAATAGGTTTGTGCTGTTGGTGAAGCAAACCACACCATATTGTACAGTTTAAAGTGTATGGCTGTCCAGTCACAAAGCAGTTTGATTTAGCAATAAGGTACACATTCGTGAATAGGTGGACCTCAATAAGGATGTTTCCTAAGCAGCTCACACTTAAGGAATATGGCATACAACCAAATGGCTATCATTGTACTCTAAACATGATTTTGGGCTGGGCAGAACCTGAGATGAGATTCACAACTAGGTCTTGGAAATATATGATTCATTTAACATATTAAAGGGAATTTCTTCTGAGGTGTCTGCAACAGGTCATGTTACCTTTTAAACTAGATTCCAACTGTAGGAAATATGCCTCATTTTGCATGACCACTCCCATTTTTGGAATGGTGTTGCTGTTTTTTTTTTATTTTGTGCATGTGGACTCTGCTTACCAGGCCTCAGTAATGTGCTCTGACCCCTGAAACACGACAAAATTGGCTTTACTCTTAATTGGCATATTTAACAATCCTATAAGCCCCTAGTATATGATACAAAGTGTACCTAAGGCATGCAAGTTAAATGTCACTAGTGGACTGCAGCATCCTTTGAGCCATGCGCTACAGTTGCAATGCAAACATGACTGTAGGTCTACCATTGTGAAACTGCAACTTTGACCTGTCAAAATAACCTGGGAGGTCTAAACATTCCTTAGTGTTAATTGTGTTGTATTGTACTGTATTGTAATAGTATTTATATAGCGCTTACTACCCCTGACGAGGCATCAAAGCGCTTTTCAGCGAGTAGCACGTTACTCTGTTATGTTATATTATTGAGACTTATATAGCGCCAGCTACCCAGAGGCTTCGTAGCGCTGATCAGTTTGAAAAGTTTAGAACATACTGGAGGAATCTCAAACTTCCCTGGAGAGGGGGAACTTAGAAGAATTTAGAATAGCCAGGTTTTAATAGCCTTCCTAAATTCAGTCTCCTGATTCATCATGCGAATATTCGTGGGTAGGGAGTTCCAAAGTCTGGCTCTTGTGGGTGTATATAGTGAAATTAATGATTTTAGATAATGAGGATCCTTTTTATAGAGAGCTCTGTGGAAGGAGCAAAGAGCCTTAAACTTTATCTTTTTTGCCACTGGAAGCCAGTGCAGTTCAATCAGAGCTTTTTTAGCTGATGTGGTCCTAGGCAGATTAAAGAGCAGACGTGCTGCAGCATTTTGTCCCACCTGTAGTTTGTTAACCACATAACCTGGAGATCCCAAAAAGAGGCTGTTTCCATAATCTAATCTGGATAAAATCAGGGCTTGTACGGCCAATCTTTTGGCCAATGGCGGAAGCAGACCAATAATCTTCCTTAGTAGCTTAAGAATCTCTCTGGAACCCAAAAGGAATTAGTTGTGGATTAGTATAGGGAAATATGAGTACTGTTTTAGTATTATTATGAGTCAATTTGAGCCGCGATATGTGAGTTTGTTAGTTAGACTGACTGGAGTGATGGAGGGGTGAAGGAGGGAAGAATATAGAAGTGTTAATTGGAAATGTATGGTAATAGGATTTAGGCTTGGGATGAGTAAAGGGGGATGGAGGAGGGAAGAGGCTGTGGAAAGTGTTAGGGAGATCATAGTAGCAAGGTGAGATAAATGAGAGTGAATATAGTAGGGTTGGTTGGGCGAATCATGGTAGTAAAGTGAGGTTTGGATGAGGTAGATGTGGAAGAGGAGGGAAGAGCTTAGGCAGGGTTATTTCGGAGATGAAAGTAGTAGGATGGATTTGGGATGAATCAGAGTGGGAATGGAGGATAGATTGATAGAGACATGTCATATGGTGATGGGTAGACAAGTGTGATATAAGATGAGAGCAGGGATTCATAAGTATCTAGTATAACAACTTATCTAGGAGTTATGCAATGACCTATGAAAATGTTAAGCATAGAATAACATACACACATATATATATATATATATATACACACATATACAAACATGAATACACACACATATGCACTCATATATTTACATACATATACATATTTAAGCCATGAGTAAATATACATTAGTTAAACAGTTTTAAAGAGTGTGTGTGTAGTGTATTGTTATGACATAGTAGAGAAACATATTTTCTAAAGAACTATGTATAACTAGAATATACACATAATCAGATAAAAAATATTTATCAATATAGGCGTATGCAGTCCATAGCTGTTTGAATATGGTGGTAATGAAGGAAAGAGCCAACTCTTGAGTAGTTTTCTGAATACAAAATAGTTATATGTGGCTCTTTTAGTTGGGGGTAATGAATTCCATATTTTGGCTGCTTGAACGGAGAAGGATGTACCACCTATAGTCTTTCTCTTGTATGATGGTTTTCTATAGTGGGGTTCCAATCTTGAGCGGAGGTTTCTTTGTTGAATGTTTTTGGTTATTTTGTTTCTGATAAAAAGCGGTCCTGTTCCATTTATAGCTTTGTGGGTGATACAAAGCAGCTTGAAGGTACATCTTCTGGCACTGGGTAACCCGTGTAGTGCTCTCAAGGCAGGAGAGATATAGGCTTGTGGTGTACATGTAATAGTAGCCTGGCTGCGGAGTTCTGAATACGTTGTAGTTTTTTCAAAATAGATAGAGATGATCCATGGTAGAGGCCGTTGGCATAATCCAGTTTGGATAGTACAAGTGAGATAGTAGCTTGCGCCTTGTGTGGAAAACCGAGGTTTGGGAAGATGCGTCGTAGAGTCTTCAAGGTGATGAAGCTTGTTCGTGCTAATTTGTCCACTTGGGCATTCATAGTTAACTTGGAGTCCATGGTGATTTCAAGGTTTTTAACTTCCTTGGATAATTGAGGAGGTGGTCTGAGATCGTCAGGCCAGGCACACAGAGGGTCATAACTTTTCCAGTCACCACATATGAGTATTTCTGTTTTGGAGGCATTTAGTTTGAGATGGCTCCAAGTCATCCGCTGATCAACAGCTCTGAGGCAACTGAAGATTTCTGAGTTTTCAATGTTTTGGGGGCATTCTAATTTAAGTAGTATTTGTGTGTAAGCTGCATAGTTGTAGCATATGGGATGAAAATCATTGATAAGTTCTGGTAATGATATCATGTAGATGTTGAGTAGCAAGGGTGAGATGATTGATCCTTGGGGGACCCCTGCTTTTGTGAGGCAGGGTTTGGACGAGAAGGGAGGAAAATAGATGATATTAGATCTTTTTTGAAGGTAGGATGCAATCCAGTTGAGAGCAGTCCCTTCAATGCCGGCTTTGTGTAGTCTTTGAATTAGGGTGTCATGGTCAACCGTATCAAAGGCAGCCAAGAGGTCCAAGAGAAGTAGTGCAGCAACTCCATTGCGGTCAACTGTGTTTTTAAGATCATCCCCGATTGCTATGAGTGCCGATACAGTGCATCTTCCTTGGCAGAACCCAGTTTGGAAGTCAGAAAGTATAGAATTGTCTTCAATGAATTGTGACATCTGGGTGAATGCTGCTCTTTCTCTCAGTTTGCCCAGGAAAGGTCCATTTATTATTGGTCTGTAGTTGTTGGGGTCTTGCAGGTCTACGTTTTTTTTCTTTAATAACGGTCGTGTGTATGCCTTTTTCAGGTCTACAGGAAAAGTTCCTATAGTTAAAGAGTTGTTGATGATTCTTCTTACAGGTGTGACAGAAGTAGATAAAAGAATGTTCTTGAAGATGTGTGGTGGACAAGGGTCAGAAGGGCAACCGGAAGGTCTGCTTACTTTGATCAAATCCGTAAATTCACCCTGGGATATTTGTTTGAAGGTCTGTAGAGGCTGGGTTGGTTTATTCTTAGAGGGTATTTTAGGAAAGGGGTTGGTGCTGATGGTTTTCTTCTGTTTTAAATAGGAGTCCAATGTGTCTGCCTTAGTTGTGTAATAAGATGCCAGTTTGTTTGTGAAATCTTGAGAAGTGTGATGACTTCCTTGCATACATGTAGGTTTTCGAGATTCATTGAGAATTTTATAAAAATCTTTGCTTGAAGATTTAGCATTTTGAATTCTGTCTGAGTAGTACCTTTTTTTTTTAGCTTTTTTGATTGATGATTTGTATATTCGGTAAAGTTTGTGTAACTGCAGTTTGTCTTGACTGTTTGTTTTGAGCCAGGCCGCTGCAACTTTCTGATTTGTCACTATATCTTTTTAAGTGTCACCCCTCAGTAGGTTTTTTAGCCCATAAGGCCGGGTGCATGGAATAAAAAGTAGGAAATTAATGTTAAAAATGTCCTTACAGTGAAAATGCCCAAGAAGCTAATTTCACTGTAGCAGGGTTGGCTGTTCCATGGGAAAGCATTGGGATACACTATTAAATGTAATAATGTTATCTCCAACTGAAACAGATACACATTTAGTTCTTATACATTTGAACTATTTATTACAAACCCGATTCACTGGTGAAGTCCAATTTGTAATAAACATTTTATCCTTGGATTTTAGATTGTGATACTATTAGTGCCAGATGGTTTTTCACCACATTGGTAAAAACATTCTTGTTGCTTTGGTGTATTATCAGTTTGACAGCTTCTATTAAATAGGGACCTAGATTTCCAAAATTCACACACCACCACACTTGGTAATAATCTGCAGAATTGTGTTGCACGAATGATGCAAAATGGTACAACAACATATCTGCAAAGCATTATTTCCATAAGACGTCATGGCCTATGCTCTTGCAAAATATCCTGTGTTTGTGTGAAAATAAAGCAAATTTAGCACTGTACCACAAGTAAATGCTAAATTAGTGATGCCTTGTATGGAGGCTATACTCAAAGCACACTTTCAAAGACAAATCTCTCAGATCAGATTAAAGTGCACATGTCAATTTTGTACTACATTTCACTTTCATGGAAATTACACATAGTTCATGTGGAAAAGTAAAGCAGTTTTCCTTATTTGATGACAGGATTCCACACAAAGCTAGATCATGCAGCTTTTTGCAGTGTTACTGATGCCAATTTTGTGAAATCCTCGGGGTGTTTGTCCTGTACCTGTATCATTACACCTCATATGCAGAACAATGCAAAGGATTGCCCACACAATAACTTTTTGCACTGATGTTACATCAACCTTTGCACAAAAACATTTGTATATGAGAATTGATCACATAGTGCAAGTGCTCATGGTAACTTGTAGTATATCTGGACCAGACTTGGGTATTTCACTTTAGGAATATGCTCTTTTCACTGGATTTAGTAGCTGCTGCTTTTCACCAAACCTCAGGACATAGTTTTTACCTTAATGGTACATAACTGCAAATACAGAGTTTGATCACTTTTAGTGAAGGAAATCCACCTTTTCTGCTTGATCACTCTGGAGTTTTTGCCCTGTGCTGGTCCCTATTTTTGCGCTGGCCTTAGAAGTCTGTGCACTGTACTACTTCTAACCAAGGGTAGAGTGCCTGTGCTCCTACCCCATTCTAAATTGCTCTACTGGCATATTTTGATGTTGCTATTTAACTTGCCTATACACCCCTAGCATATGGTACAAAGGGCCTGGAAGGTAAATACCACCAGTGGACTACAGCATCTTTTGTGCCATCTACTATAGTGTCACTGCAAACATGGCTATCACTGTAGACTGACTGAAACAGTGCAAAACATGCTCTACAAGCTGTCAAAATGAACCCTTTTTAATGGGTAAAAACCTTTCTTTTAAATATTAATGTCATCACCACATAGGTCCCATAGCCTACAAGAAAGGGTGCATGGTACTTTAAAGAAGGACATTTAAAAATGTAATGTTAGCATGCCCTTACAGTGACTAGTACCCAAAAGCTATTTGCACTGTGGCAAGCCTACATGTTCTACATAGAAAACGAAATCGGAGTAGATTAAAATACTAATATTGTGTCTCGGGAAAGGGGCAAACTAGAAAAGCAATTAACTATGCTTAATAGTTATAAAAATCGAATTCAATGGTCAAGACAGATTTTTAATTAATATTAAGGAAAAGTAAAGTTTAGAATGTTATATTTTACATGCCTGAACTGTCCGAAGGCTAATGAATATAAGCCTCTGCCAGCTTCCAACCAGTAATTAGACTTGGATAGGTGTGAAAGGTGTGAAATGTGTCCCAGAAGTAGACAATAGGCTGACTTGAATTAGCAGAGATGATTCCTCCAAACTTGTCCTTTTTGATAGTACAGTGTCAAATCATGCTTGAATGTAGTATAGTGCTTAACAAGTCTGTCGAGTTCACATATAACATTTGGGGCAAACATAAAGGGGAACAGAACAAGATGCCAAGACAATTCAAGTGGATCTACTTTCTAGTAACCGAAGGACACTGTTTTTGTTGCTCCATGTCTCTGGGTTTACATATAACACTTGGGGCACTTGAAAGGGGAGAGAACAGGATGCCAAGATAATGTCTGTGGATTGACTGCCTGTTTGCTGAACAATTCCGCTTTTGTCCTACCAAACCTGTGTAGCTGGGTTTATTGTTGTTAGAGTGGCTGCCCCAAACTAGATATTAGTGGTAGATGTGGGAGGAAACTGGGATTACCATGATACACCCCCCCACACACACACACAACCTGTCCTCATAGTCTAAACTAAGTTTGGTCAAAGACGTTTGCCATTTTGAAAAATGCCCAAAGTGGGTAAGGATGGCCTGGGGAACTTTTACCCTGTTAGTTAGGACATGGCTGGACGTTATTCCTACCGACTAGCTAGTGCCAGGCATATATGTGGGATCTCCATGTAGCTGCTTCAGAACACTCCCTGTATCTCTAGAAGATCAGAAAAGGATCTGCTGTCTTTGAACTAGGAGAAGCCCTGGAAGACTTCACCTATCCCTTTTATACCCAGCACAAATACATGGACTTCATTGGATCACAAGGCTGACCTCCTGTTCAAGCTACAAGCATACTAAAAGCCATAAGAAGCATTTTCCTGAAAGTACACAGCTGACTTGAGCGCCAACTGGACCAGGACTGGACCCTCCTTTTAGATTTTGTTGGACACCCTGTGTCATTAAAGGCCTCCCCTAAGGTCCAGAGGGGGCTTTAGAATTGTACTCCTGTGGTTGATTGGGGCTTAAAGGACTAAGGGCCTAATATAGAGTTTGGTTAATGATTTACTTGTGGCAGATTTACCCCCCGCTGTAATGCAAATTCCATTGGATCTAAAGCACTTGTAGTACTGCAGACAGAATATATGTCATGTCTGTGGCAGAGTAACACATCTGTGGAACTCTAAATTAGGCTGTCAGAAGGTAAAGTCTTCGGCCAGGGAAGGGCACCTTTGATTGGTCTGCCCGGTCCCAGCTCCATCGCGGTCATTCTCAAATTGCATCTGGATCGTAACCATTATTTGTCATTGGTGCTTTTTTTCTTTTTTGGCACTATTTCTAATTAAAATGTTTACAGAACAGAACCCTGTTTCTCCTTATTGGATTTGTTTTTCATTTCAGTATCATTTTGTTTATTACAATTTGCTCCAGGTTTCTAATTCAGTTTGAGATGTTTGTTGTTTTGCATTTTGCCTTTATTACTGTTTTGGTACTGCATTCATATTTTGCACATTGCCCTAAGTTAAGCCTATCTGCTCTATGCCATATTGATCAGGGAGTGAGCTCTAGATAGTTAGGCCCGTATTTTTTACTTTTTTAGCGCCACATTTGCGCCGCTTTTTGAAACAGAAACGGCGCAAACATACAAAATACAATTGTATTTTGTAAGTTAGCGCTGATTGTGCGTCAAAAAACGACACAAATGCGGTGCTAAAAAAGTATAAATATGGGCATTAGTGACTTTGACTTTTCACCCTGAAAAGGTCTGGGATTATTCCTTGAGGTGTGTAGTCACCAACTCTAAATAATAATCCAATTTCTTACATTGGGTGTATGAAGCATGTTACCACAGACAATGGAATCAAACCTAATTATGAGTTATTGAAGGCCATATTGGAGAACCAGTACCAGTGTGTAAGAGAAAGTGTTTACGTTTTATGCCATTGGTGAGCTTGATTAAAACATTGTGCAGGGTTATGCAGGTAGCAATGTAAATATGAGAACTTTACTAAAATGTCTAACCAACCCATTGACAGTATTATAACAGAGGACTGATTTTTCTTTAAGAAAAGTTTAGCAGAAAGTTTCAGACAGTAGAATGTGAAAATAGCAGTAAAATATTATTTAATATTGGTTAAATATTATTATTTGATCAATCGTCTTAAGTAACAATGCTATTAAAAATAACATAGTGGAATGGAGTGATGCTGCCTCATACCAGTAGCAACCATGAAGTACATGAGACAGACATATGTTTTCCCTCCCAAATTTATGAATCAATATCTGAAGCTGTGCAATCTTAGTGACTCCGACAAAAAAGGTCACTAAACCAGATCAAAGACCTTCACTGTATTACTATCAATATTGTCAGTGTTTTCCTTCTACACAAAGTCATACGTTTTCAGTTTTGCAGAACAGCTTCTTTAGGTTATGACTTTAGAATTATCAATATTAGTTATTTTTTGGATGATCTTTTCTTTTCTCAATATAACAGACAAAGACCTTGAAGTCAAAATGTGTTAAGGAAATAGAAATATAGGCCTCATTATGACTTTGGCTGCCTGACAGTAATAATGTGACAGTGGTGGCTACAAAAAGACGGCCATGTCGTTGGTCATACAGGCCCTGTGTTATGAGTTACACTGGCAGGACCACCTAAAACCAGCCAAAATTCTGACACCACCAGGACTTTGGAGGGCAGTAAAGAGGCGGTTCTACTACAAGCACCTCCAGCCCGTCAAAAATCCACGGAACCAATTACAAACCACAAATCGCAGTAGTGGTTCTCCCATGGGGGTAAACCAATGGTGGTACAAACCACGGCTGATGGCAGGCTTCACAGTAAAACACTATACCACATTGGATAGTTCGAATTCCACACACTTTATACACATCCACACACCTGACACACCTACAAACTGCACTATTAAACCCACCCCTTCACACCCCACAATCATTTGCATCAAAAATGCCAAACAGAGCAATATAGAGGATGCACATAGAATAGGCACCACATAGCACTCTAAATACCACTCATCCCACACCTGCACATCATACATATCACACAATTGTTTAGCCACATATCAGGCACCACCCGTCACCCACACACCATCATTCATTTTTTTTTCCTTATCGTATTGTACACCACTTCCATGTCCCCACAAAAACATCCCCCCTTCACAGACGATGAGCCGAGATCATGGTGGACGAAACATCACAGTAGAGCCACACATATTTGGAGCCCAAGTCCAACAAACCTCTATTGCCAGGAAATTGGAGATGTGGCAAAATATAGTAAAGTTCTGTCTTGCATGTTCACTGATCACCTTTTGACATCTTAGCAGCCAATACACTCACCACCCATGTGTCCAACTGTCCAAATACCCCTCTCTGGCATATCACATGTCAACTAAACTCACCTGGGGCACAGTATTTGTGTATGGGGTAAGTAGTACAGGGAGTGACAGCACTGCAACTCCCAGCAGGCACAATTGTACAATTAAGAAAACCTGAACAGTGTAGCATAATGAAAATAGCCTTGGATGTCAACTACATAATCGACAAAACCCACCTGACTGATCCACAATTTGACATCTATGCTATGGGCATCTGCCAGTACAATACCACCAACCCACAGCTACAGCTGGGTCCTATACTAAAATGGACCTTTTAACTACCATCACCCATTGAAAGCTACTCACCTGGGGAGAACACACATATCTGCAGTGTGCTGTACTAGGTGTAACCTGATATATATGGCCAGGTAGAATGGTTACCCCAAGCTGATGTAAAGGTCAGTTTCTACTTTACATTCTGCCACTGTTTGGTGACACAATACTAAACTACTGCTAACTGGGAGGTAACATGAACAATATAAAGATACATAGCAGAGAAGATCTGAGTCTATCAACAGACATCTAACTGTCAAGCTAATCTGGTATCCTGTGGCAAGGTGTATGTTATAGGAATTCCCTGTATTCCACATACCTGTACACCAGATTTGAAAGCAGGTGTCACTGTCATATCTGGAAATCAAGCAAAGCCTCTCTGTACATGGCTCAAAGCATGTCTACCTGTCAAGGTTTGATAGCACATGTTGCAATACAATCTGTAACTATCTGTTCCACTTCTTCATCAGATTACCTACCCATCGTGACCATGGAGAGAACACCTGAGAACACCTGAAACAGCCACTTCTTCCCTTGGATGAATCCCTCAGTGAGGAGAACACCTCTGGATGTGAGTACATTGAGGATGACTCCGACCCATCTGTGACACCTGGTCAGTCTATAACTGACAGCCTCACCCTGCCTACATCAACCCCTCTCAGCCCAGTTGCATCTACATATCAAGCAACAATTAGTCCCCAATCCTGTGTTCCAAGGACAGTTACAACCATCATGTGCCCCCCAGTACACGTACTGGAATCACCACTAGAAAATTCAGACAATAAAGGACCTGGCACTAGTGGGAGTGGGCAAACTGTACAAAGGGCACAACCACATGGGGGTAGGGTGCATGCAAAGGATGGTGTAGGCCAGTGGCTTAAGGTTCCTAGGGATACAACTAGCCTGGACAGCATCTCCCAAGTCTTGAAAGCCTACCAACAGTTCAAAGGCGTGATGGGTCAGGTACTTGCTATGATGGGGGAGTTTAAGCAGCTGTAGAGGGACAACCACCAGGCAGTCATGCAAATGTGGGAGGCCCACAATGCCAACATAGCCTCCCTAACAGGGGTGCTGAGAGACATCAACACCAGCCTGAGTAGGTTATGTCCTCAAAAGCAGACCCCTTCCACTGGCCACATAACATCAGCCCCTTCTACATCTGTGGCAGCCACTGGAATGGATGCTCTGCAAAGGGAAAGACATGCCTCAGAAATGCCAGCCTCTGTGGCTGAAGAACCCCTCCCCACACCTGCAAACGTGGACATCTACCAAAACACCCAGGAGGAACAGATGCCACGACTTCAACCATTGCCAGAAAGTGATCCTCTACTCATTGGTTCCCCTTGTGTGTCACAAATACACTCTGTTGACTATTTTACAACCACTCTCCATTTTCCAATGGCAGAAGGACACTGGACTTGAGGCTCCAAATGTTGTAGCAGATACCTTGTTGATTACATCCACCATGACTAACCCTTTACTGTTTGCACTTAATGATTTGATCCCATTCCTTTAATTTTCCTTTGCACTTTTAAATAAACACAACTATGATACGTATTACATTTGGGAGTCACTTTTAAGCTATATATTGAACAGTTAACTGTGAAATGTGTTGCTTACATATGATATTCACAAATGTACCAAATCTTTTAAGTCCCATCTCAAATGTACCGTTGAATCTGGGCCAGATGTGTGTACAATTATACAACTTGACACACTCCTAATTCCATTTAGTGCACTTTCCTTCACATAGGTTGACAAATTGCCAAATATCACTCGGTGCAGTACAGCTTCACAATTAAATTTTTCAGCATAGATGTGCATAATAAGTACCCCACAGACTAATGAAGTTAGGGACATCAGTCTTTGTCAATACAAAGAGGCAAACAGATTGGTTCAGTTAGTCACCAGCTAAAGCCTTATTACATATCCATACCATACCTCCCAAAGGACCTGAGCCCATAATACAGACATAGGTCAGATCAACTGTCCCCTATCATTGACCTTTCCATTTACCATGGTCAGGTATCTGTAGGAATTGAACTCACCTCTGTCAGTCCTGACACACATGCACAGTGACCTGCAATGTGGAAACACAGTGACAGCTAAATATATGTTAAAACGCATCATCATCAAACCACTGTGAAGGTTGGGGTTATAGATTTAACAGCATGACATGTGTCAAAGACACAATGCCACACATCTGAAACCCTTGGACCCAGATAACATGGGACAAAGCTCTAAAAGTCTGGGAATGGAACCCATAAACCACCAATATGATGCCATACAGTACCTGAATCTATCCATGTTCACTTCACATGTCAGTCCTGCAAATTCCACCTGCCTGTGACACAATTCATAACTGACCACATGAGGATGATCTTGTGATGAAATCTGCAAAGTAAAAATGAAATACAAAATGTGTAGGCAGGTAATGGTAATGAAGACATATAAAGACATGTCCCAAATAAAATAGTAACACTGATTGTGCAGTGTGACAAACATTAACAAAGGAGATCATAACAAGAGGCACAACTCCAAGTACAATTTTGCATGCACACCTGAGCGATGTACTGCTAAGCAACTAATGAGGTATCTAGTGGTCATACAAAGACACTTTTTAAAATTTCTAATCCCCATAGTAACCCACTGAGTCAAGTATTTAACAGAATAACATATGCCTACTGTCAGCTGAAGTACTGATTTATGAGAACTTCCCGGCTGTCTCCACCTTCATTTTCATTACAGTCATCCTCACTTGGCATTTCTTCATTCTTACCCATATATATAGATATATAAGGGATCGGACATCTCAGGGTGAGGTTGTGGAGCATGCAGCAGGCAAGGATGATTTGACACACTTTGGCAGGTGAGTATAGGAGGGTTCCAGCAGACTTATCAATGCAATGAAATCTAGCCTTCAGGAGCCCAGAAGTCCGCTCCCCGACACGCCTTGTCTGCCTTTGGGCCTCATTGAAGTGCACTTCCCCAGGCATTTTTGGGTACCTCACCAACCAGGGATGGTTTGGTTAGCCAGACTCCCCTGTAAGGAATCATTACATGTGTGCAAACATAAATTGTTGACATCCTTACTATTGGCAGCAGACCTAAGATTCTGACACACATCACATATGTCACTTACCACCCAGCCAGACCGTCCCTGTGTACTGTTGTGCCATCAGCCGTGGGATATTTCTGTTACACATGATGAAGGCATCATGAACTGAACCCTTTGCACATATTTGGGAAATAGACTACTTGGACGTGTATTGAGTGGAAGTTCTTCCTGTTCCGATAAACCTGTTCACTGCTATTTGGGGGAACCAATGTTGCATGGGTACCATCCATGGCTCCCACCACATGTAGGATGTGTGCCAGAGCATAAAAATTAGCCTTAACATGGGCCAAATCTTTATGTTGTGGAAATCGGATGTAGCTGTCCAGGTGTTTCAACAGTGCTGAGAGGACATCCTTCAAGACCAAACTGAACATTGACTGTGAGATCGCTGCAGTTAGGGCCACAGTATTTTGAAAGGAGTCTGAGGCCAGGAAGTACAACACTGACATGACTTGTACAATGGGTGAAATGCTATTGAGATGATGAATGGAAGACATCAGATCTGGCTCCAACTGACAACAGAGATCCATGATTGTCTGCCTATTCAGATGGTAGATCTGGATGTCATGTGGATCGTCCATGGTCTGCAGGTCTGCTAGTGGATAGTACACTGGAGGTCGTCTGACCCTTCTCATTCCAGGATAACTAAATGAAGGAATATAAGAAGGTATGTCTATCAGTCATTGTGTCCATTCTAAGTGTGAAAATACATATGTCATACATGATGCTTGGACACGCGATATGAAATTGTTAAACACGGTACATACCTAGGGAAACAATGGCTTATAGCTGAAATGTCATCCCAATACCTCGATTATGACTAGGAAATGGTTACACATGTCACTGAAAGTCTCAGTGATAATGACATTCTTACCATGTTTCTCATATGATAGACACTCATACCATCTATCCAATTGTCATGAGGGTGTATACTATGCCACTAATGATACATTATTAACATATCATGAATATTACAACATGTCTATTAAATTGGATTTTAAATACATTCTTGCTCAAAGCCCGCACTGACAACTATGGCTTAGATATGTTTCTGACCTAGTGGTGCATCTTTAATTTAACTGTTCCAACCATCTAAGGACCTTAACATAGCAGCTGCCTGACCTACTGTACTGGGCATTAGGAAATGACCTAAATCCGCCAGCGGAAGTTGTCATTGAGGTAGGCGGATACTACCACGGCGGATATTGCCATTGAAACACATTGCTGCCTTGAGTGGTCTTGGGCCAATGGTGATGTCTGCTGGCGGTGACAGTGTCTCACGTGGCAGACGTGACCGCCATTTCATACTTCATCTCTCACTTGACTCCTGATACTACTGCCAGCAAAACCTCCATGACTTGAGCTGCTGTGTACTGCCTCTGGAGGAGGTTCTATCCCTGTATGGACAGTTCTATGGTGCACCAGAGGGCAGGTAAGTGCACCACATGCACAACCATTTCCTTAGCCCAACTATACTTTGTTATATTAAGCAAAGGCTGATGGACCATATTTCCGATTGTGTCCTTAAAGTCTGTACGGGTGCCAAAGTTTTGATAGAATGAGAGGAGTTCCTGGTCATGTACTTATGTTTGGTGACAGATTGTGAGTCCTGGGACATTGTCAATAGTGTTTGATGCATGTTCCCAGACCCACTTTGTGACGGTTGCACAAGGTTAGTGGAGTTGGTATACCAGACACCTCCTGAAATAGCATATTTGCAAACGTGTTTGCTGTCAGGTCATTTTTGATAACATGACAGTGGGTGCTGGAGATGCCTAGTGTCTGCCTGTTTCCACCTCAAATCTGGCCTGACTGCATATGTTCATTTATCAGTGGAGGGGATGTTAAAGACAGTCTGTGTTTGGCTTGTTGTACTAACTAGTTAGTAACCCTGCCTGTTTTAATATGGTACATGTGGACATGACATCCTTTTTTATCTATGTCATCCATGCAGGTTAACGCCCATCAGAAGAAGGGGATTTGGTGTGCCATCACCAAGAAAATGCGGACCCTGGGGTTCCACAGCCAGCGGAGCGCCCACTGTCAGAAGAGGTGGGAGGACCTGAGATGCTGGGCCCAGAAGACCACATAGGCCCAGCTGGGTATGTCCTCCCAACGAGGACAGGGTGCCCATTGGAACATGGCCCCCTAATGGCCTGCATTTTGGCGGTGGCCTACCCTGAGTTGGATGAGCGTTTGAAGGCAGCACAGCAGCCACAAGGGGGTAAGTACAGACCTAACTCATGTTTGTCCCTTTACCAGGTGATTGAGTGAGGGAACAGAATGTTGGCTCTGACAATTTGGTAAGTGCAAAGTGTCACAGGACTCCTGTGTACACATTAATATACCGTAGCCATCTATAGCACACAGGTGTGCAGATACAAATGTATTTAGAGGCATGCTACTCAACTATGTTGTCCCTTCAGTACATTGCATATTATGATGCACATATGACTGTGCCATATGTGTACCACTATACAATATTTTCTACTCTGGTGATTGTTAATACCCACTAACAGGTCAATCCTCCTAATGTCATGGTGGTAAGGTGTGTAGGTCCTTGATCTCTATCCACTGCAATGTCTCAAGATTCCTGTCTATGTGCAATATATAGTCAGACATATTCTAGTGATCACTACATTTCTAATGTTTTCTGATAAGTGACAGCAGCATGTGAGGTTGTGTCGTCCATCTGGCATGTCACATGGCATACAAGGTTAACATCTTCACACCTGTTACAAGATAATCTCCCTTGGTAAGTGAGGGATGTACATAGACATTTGTGAAGTCTCATCAGAGTAGACAACATGCATGTTGGATGCCATTGAGGTGTTCCAACATTTCTATACGCACAGATATATTGCTATCAGAAGCTAGGAATGTTACAACCTTGCTAATGTTCTGTTAGTGGAAAGTGGCCATACAACATTGTTTTTGGGCATACTGTTGTAGGCATTACACATAGGCAATGGTAGCCTATTCACAGTCACACTCTGGACAGATATGTATCAACATAATGTATCAATTGAAAGGTGCAGTAATGAATCAACATTGGACATAGTTATGTCTACTTGCTGTTGCTATGCACAATGTGACAAATGAAGCCTGGCTGTTTGCTAGCCTAATGTTGGCAATCACACCTATGTGGTACAGGTGTGGTAGTTCACATACACATGGGAGTAGTAATGTAAGTGTATTTGTGCTTGTGGCTTACCTCATGGTTAGTGTACCTGTCATGTTAGCAAACCATGCATTTTGGTCGAGAGAACCTTTCACAGATGGATGTATGGTGTGCCATGTCTGATGTGTGTGAAGTGTTGTACCCATTCAGTCAGTGGCCTATTGATGGACTTATTGCATGACTAGGTAGATCTTATTGTCATCTTTCTACACAGCTTAATAGTCCATATGTCAGGTACACTGTATTTGACATCTTGTAGTTGTGTGTGGGACGCAGGTCTGAGACAACTTGGCCATTACTTGACTGATGAAGTTTGTTTTTGGAAGACCAATGACCTCAATGACTTGGTCCACATTGTATTTTCAATCCTTGATACATCACTGTTGGTGTATGTGTGACTGACATGTGTTCTGAAACCTTTTCCCTAAATTGAAATGTATGGCATTTTAGTTGTTGATGCAGGTTTGCATATGTCCATTGTCTTTGGTTATAAGTAAGTGAAATGCAGAAGGTTTGGTATGTCTTCACTAGGCTTGCTTTACAACAGGTATCATAGCCTGATACATGACATCGGAGTAAAATATGTGTATGTGTTGAGTATATGTTTTTTATTAGTGATAAGCAATTTCACATACCTAAACTATTGCTTCATGGGTGTTTGACCATGCTTTTGTGGATAGGGAACCGCACCTGTATCATGAGGCAAAGTCACCTTGTAATTGTATGGTCAGTGTGATTAGTCAACTTCATTCATGAGATTATAGGTGTCAGTTAGGTAGCTTAGCTGGTGTTTATCAAAGTTCAAATGTTCATTTAGGAACATACATCATATTTTGTTGTGACATGATGTTGGCACTTTACTGGCACTACCTGGGGGTGTTGGTGAACAGGATGTAGTGAGACTTATGTGTATTGTATGATGGACGTGTTATCTTGTGAATGTGAATGAGTGGGGAAGCATCTGGCCACAGGACCACCAGTCAGAAAGAGAACCAGTGGCTCGGAGGGCGAGGAGAGTGCCATGGGTGAGACCAGATCCACTACATCTTCTTCATAATCCTCCTCTAGTGGCCCCTCGCTAGTGGTGGCAGACCCATTTGGGATCACCCCAGCACTATCTCTGTCACCACCCCCATTCTATCACCGCCCTTCCTGTAGCTCCCCACCCAATTGGCTGTGCCCACCCATCCAAGCGGGTAGGCAGCTCTTTCGCCAAAGGCACTTCTGCCCCAGCCCTTGTAAGCCCTGCTGCTCTCAGTGAGGAGGCTATTGATCTCTGTTGGTCAGTTTACCATCCTGAATACCATCCATGGACTGGCAACTCAAATCCAAGAGAGCAATGCATTCCAGGAAAGCATTCACTGTGCACTGGCTGGCCTACAGAGTTAATTTCAGGCTCTGACCTCCACATTGATGACAGCCAGTCACCTCTTATCTACCATCCCCACTCCACCTTCCTCTTCTGAATCTGAATCCCCCCTTTCCTGACCCAGCCAAAGCAGACAAACAGACAGGCATGCATTCTCCACAACTTCCAATAGAAGCACAGACAAACATAAGCACCACAAGACACACCACCAGCACACACACAGACAACATCCACCTGCAGATACAGCAACAGTCAAAACCTTCCCTGACACCCCCACCACCCGCAGGATCACATACACAACACCTGGCACACCTGCAGACACCAGACCAACATTCAGTAATCCAGCCACCATACCTATCCTGCCCACAGACAGCACCTAGCAAACCCTCAGACATCCACCCCAGTCACCACACCCGCAGACACCACAACCACTGACACGCCTACATACAGCACATCCACTATACCTGCAGTCACCACCCCAACAGACAGCCACCGACCCACTACGGCATCCCCAGCACCTCCACATCCCCTCAGCCCAAGACACATAATCGCTCTCACTCACCTACCAAACAGACACCCACCACCCACAATCACACCTCCCATAAAGACGCACCCAAAATATTGACACGGGCACATCATACAACCACTGCCTCACCTTCCACATCCAAACCCCCTTCTGCTGACCATCCCCATGTGTTGAAAAAGCTTTCCTTGATGAGTTTGACCTTTTTTCAACTCCTCCCCCACGACACCCCTAAAAAAGCCATTTACCTCCCCAAGGCCATCACTTCCATCTCCATGGCCTCCCCTACACCCCTGCCAGCACCCATGCCCCTCCCCCATCAAAAAGAAGTCCTTTCCTCCCAAAAAGATGGGACCCCCCCTCCCAAGCCAAAGCCTAAATCCAACCTCTCAATCCTATGCCCAAACCCTCCCATCCCACACCACCCCACAAGGATCCTTAAGGTGCTTTCCTGCCCCATTGATGCCCCTACCTGTGGAGGTTACATGGCAGTCAGGGGTCAAGTAAGGGCACTATTTCGTGCCTTTGGTGCTGTTTTTACAAGCGAAGGACTAGACTATGGCCTTGGACAATCTTAAAATATACAAATATTTTACATAAAAAGAAATCAATCAGTTGTTGGTTTTCTAGTTACATCTTTGTCCTGCATTTCCTTTCCTAGATTTGAGTTATTCCTGGCAGACATTGGTTGTGTGCCATTATTTGTGTGTGTGTGTGTGTGTGTGCTGCTTGATGCTTCCGGTATTGTCTGACCTGTGAAGCTGTGTGCAGTGCTTTTATCCCCCAGGGATAGGGTGTGTTTTGTGTGATGGGTATGTGTATGTAGCTGAAATGTTGTTGTCATGGAGGTGTGTTGCGTTAGTGTTGATATGTGTTTGTTGTAGTGCTGTGTGGCTTTGTGTGTTTAGACTGTTTGAGTCTGCATGTATTGTGCATGGCACAATAGGTTCGGTGTGCTGTGTGTGTTATGTGAATGTCAAATGCTAGGTTGTATGACAGTGTAATTGTGTGTGTTTCATCCCAAATTTCTGTAAATTGTGTTGTATATGTGTGGAGTCCCTGGCCAGTGTCGGTTGTGAGTATTTGACATGTGTTCATATTTGTGCGGTTGTGTTGGTGTTGTTATGAGTTCGTATGTTGCATGCAAATTTGTGAGGCTGGGCCTCTGCTGTGTTGCCGTACATAAGTGTGTTTTTGACATCTGGTGTGTGTGTTCTGGCTGTAGTGTGTGTGCTGTGTATGTGTGTGTGTATTTCTTCCTGTATGTGAGTGTGTGTGTCACTGTACTATTATGTTTGAGTATAGCACTCCCCTCCCTATGGAATGTTATGTAACAGTTCAAATTTATACATTTTACAAAGGTAACAGGTGAGTGTGTGTACTTATGGTAGATGTCTTTCTCGCTGACAATGATTCTGTTGTGTTTCTGCAAGCTGGAGCAGTGGGATGACATCAAGTTTTGGTTTCATGGCAGCTCCAGACGAGCATGGCTTCCTGGAAGTGAGTTTCTCCTTTTATACTGTTCACTTCCTCCAGGTGTTCCGTGGTGGTTCGACTGCGCCGGAAATCTTGGCTATGTTCAACCTCATAATGAGTCCGGTGGAAACATGGTCTCCACAGGACTGATGGTGGGTCCAATCAACTGCGGCAGTCTAACCACACTGGCAGGATTTGGTATGCATCACCGTCAATGTCATAGTTTGGTGGTCTTCTCCACCAGCCTGTTGGCGGTCAGAATGCCAATATGGCAGTCATAGGACCGCCAAACTCGTAATGAGGCCCATAATGTCCTGTTGAGACTGTCTCTCTAAGGGCCAGATGTACTAAGCTGTTTTGCATTCACAAGCGGGACAATTTACAGAATCAGACAGTTTGCAGGTTTCAAAAAAGCATTTTGGTGTGTATGAAACCCAAACTGTGATTCATATCATTTCCCAAATCACAATTTTGGTTTGCAACCAAATATCAATTCAGTATTTGGAAGGGACATCCCTGCCAAATCAGAATGATATATAGTAATGTTTTGCGGCTGAATTGTGATTCGAAAGATTAATACTTTACTGACTTCCAGTGTGTAGTGGTAACCCATTCCAATGTGGGAAGGAGTCTCCTTGGGACCAATTCAATTTTGTGAATGTAAAAAAAAAATGTTTAAGAGATGGCAGTGGTCCACTGGACCACTGTGTCTTCTTTAACAAATAAAACCAAATAAACTTTTCCTTTCAAACCGAGGCCTGTTTACTTTAAGGAGAAAGGGCTACATTAAAAACAACAGATAGCTGTGTTAAAGAGCTATCATAGACATAGTAGTCTGCCGATCCAAGCAGGCTTCTGTCCCTGTGATGATCATAATTACTAACTGGTCATAAATTTGCATCCCCCTATTTTGAAATGAATACTTTCATACATTTTGAATAGCAATACCAAATAGTGATTCAGAAAAAAATGCTATTTGGAAATTGCTGTTCTTAAGGTATGTAAACCTGGCCCTAAGTACTTTATTAATAAAAGCATTGCTTTTAAGACATTTTTCTTCCCATTCCTAGGAAAGTATATGTTAATTTGCAATCTCCTAGCCATAACATTTGTAGACCAGTATAGATTAAAAAAATATCACAACTGAATACATTCAGCCAAAATAATTTCCCTTTCTGTACTTAGGAGAAGGACGTATTTCTAGTTTATTAGAGGTAAATTTATAAAATAAAATATTACAGGTTCGCAAGTTAAAGTACTGGTCTCTGATGAGTACCACCTAATGTGAGAATCTATGAAGTCCATAACAAGATCTTAAGTTTCCTTTTAGAAACTTTTTCAAAGATTGAATTTCAGCACTGTTATATTTGTCGATTTATGGCCCTTTAAAAAAGGTGTAAGCAATAAATCACCTTTTTTCCTCCCATATTATTTTATCCGATATTCATTATTGAAACAGTGGTAGCAGTTTTAAATCTTATTTCATAATCCAACTTCATAAATTTGCGCATTGCAATTAGGTTATCCTTTAACACGTTCATGATCCATGTTCAGCTCTTTTTCTTCAATATATATATATAATTCCCTCTTTTCATTTTATGTCTAATACATATAGAGTATTTTCATTTTGTATGTGGCCATGTTAGTGCTTAATGCATTAGCAGTAGACATAACTTTCACCATAGCTAGGACAAAAAGCAGTGAACACCACAAGCATTCTATGATCATTTGATGTGTTGGAAATAGAATTTTGAGCTCTATTTGAAAAGATTATGGCCCTTATTATGACATTAGCAGTAAGTTCCAAATACCACCGTTGTGACGGGCGCCAACATACCGCAGCAGAGGTGAACATCCGTCACCCAGATTATGACATGCACACACAAAACCGACAGAAACCAGCCACAACCACCAATCCGCCAGACCCAATGAATGCAATAAACTGTCAGAACTAGCAGCCATACTGTTACGCCTCCAAATAATGACCTACGAATCACCACAGCGGACATTTAACTGTGGTAAACCACTGGCAGTGCACACCGCCGTGGAAGAAATGGCCACCTGAAAACAAAACAAGACAACATTGGCCAGAACAAAAAACCCACACCTGACACAAATACACACACCCCACACACCCACCAACAGCACTATAAAACATACCCCACCATCACTCCAAACGTTTGGAAGCATGAGAAGACCGCCACACCTTGCCATGCCAATCCCAGAGATAAATGCACAAAAACACCACAACTACCCATTCATCCATCATGCACGACACACCACACACCACACACCCCACCACATCACCCTATGCATGACACACACACCACATAACACCCATGTCCCCACAAAGGCACCCCCATTTCACAGGTGAGGAGTTGAGGGTCATGTTGGAGGAAATAGTCAGGGTAGAGTCACAGCAGTTTGGAGCACAGGTACAGCAGATCTCCTTTGCCAGGAAGATAGAGCTATGGAGGAGGATCGTGGACAGGATGAAAGCTGTGGGAACTTACCCACGCACAAGGGACGACATGAGGAAGAGGTGGAACGACCTACGGGGAAGGAGTGTTCTATTGCATCAATGCACCAACTCACCATCATGAGGACTGGCGGTGGACCCCCACCTCCTCCCCCACAGTTGACAGCATGGGAGGAGGAATTCTTGGCAATTCTGCATCCTGAGGGCCTCACTGGAGTACTCGGAGGACTGGACACTGGTGAGTCACCATTACCAACCCACCACCACCATACCTGCATGCCATGTCAGCCCCTCACCCTGACTCCCTTCACTTCACTCCATCCCACACAGTGCACCACCCAAATTACCACACCTAAATGTCTACCCCTGCATGCCATGCCCACTGCAAGCACATCCCTCCCAGCTCTACATGCACACCCACCACAAAGGCTTGGACAGCATGTAGAACTACCAATCTCACAATACATCACCATACGCTACCAAAGGTGCCAAAGGTGGGAGGACAACACCAATATCATTGGAAAAGGTATTAAATGCGGAATATCTGACAGACAATCACCCTAACAAATCACTTACATCCCCACTGGTGCACCAGCCAATGTCAGCGGTGAGGAGGTGCCACGGCAACCAAGTCCCCTACCAGAATATGCCCTCGGTGATGACAGCAACTCTGGAGGACTTGATCTGGATGAGCTCCTGGCCCATCTGGGACCACTGGACAGTCGGTCACCCCAGCCCACTCACAATCCACCACAGAACCCCCCATCAGTTTCTAAAACCACAGCCACCCAACGTCCCAAGACCTCTGTCTCCAAGACACGTCAATCAGAAGTGTGCCCACCTGTACAGGGACCGCAGTCAACACCTCACAGGCAAGACAATGAGGGACCTGGAGTCAGTGGGAATGGTGCACCTTTCAGGGGACACAAGCCAGTACTATTAGTACTATGTATGGGTTATTCCCCAAATACACAATGCCCTCAGCCACTGACTGACTGGCTGGGTCATGTAGACTTTGAACAGTGTGGGGCTCAGCGAGAATCCTTGGGGTACTCCACAGCTGATATCTGTAGATTCTAATAGGTGTGACCGGAGCCCTTACTTTCTGTGTTCTGCCTGTCACAAAGAAGTATATCCATCGAAGGGCCTTGCTGCTTATGCCTGCTGAGTAGAGACTGGTGCAGAGGGTGTGGTGGGACACTGTATCAAAGGCAACCAAAATATCTAGTAGGATGAGAGCTGCTGACTGGCAGTGGTTGAGGAGGAAGCGGATGCCAACTGTTGGCGAGCGGGCGGTTTTGGTGTTGTGGTTAGTTCTGAATCCTCATTGGGAGGTGTCCAAGGTGTTGTTGTCCTCGATGTGTTGGCAGAGCTAACTGTTGATTGCTTTCTCAGCGACCTTACCTGGGAAGAGCAGTAGGGAAATGGGGCAGTAGTTCTTGAGATCCTTTGGGTTGGCTGTAGGTTTCTTCAAAAGTGGGCAGATCTTGACGTGCTTTCAGGACTCAGGGAAGGTTGCTGACTGTAGGGAGCAGTTGATGGTCTTATGGAGCTCAAGTGCAATCGAGGCACTGGCCTTGTTGAATATGTAGTGGGGGCAGGGGTCAATAGGGTCTTTGTAATGGATGCTGCTCATGATGGAGTGAGTCTCATCTGTCGTGAGGGGGGTCCAGGCATACATGAGCTATGGGGGTTCGGTGTACCTGGCTGAGGCTTTGTTGGTGAGTTCAGAGAGTCTTGGGCCCATATTTATACTTTTTGACGCTAAACTGCGCTAACGCAGTTTAGCGTCAAAAAGTTTTGCGCCGTCTAACGCCATTCTGAAGCGCCAAGCGGGCGCCGTATTTATGGAATGGCGTTAGACGGCGCAATCAGACCGGCGCTGCCTGGTTTGCGTGGGAAAAAACCACGTAGACCAGACAGCGCCGGCGTAGGGGGAAAATGGCGCATGGGCGTCTTAAAATGGGGCAAGTCAGGTTACGTCGAAAAAATCGTCTTAACCCGACTTGCGCCATTTTTTAACGACGCCCATCCCCCATCAACATGACTCCTATCATTGTAAAGATAGGAGTCATGCCCCCTTGCCCAATGGCCATGCCCAGGGGACTTCTGTCCCCTGGGCATGGTCATTGGGCATAGTGGCATGTAGGGGGGCACAAATAAGGCCCCCCTATGCCACCAAAAAAAAATATAAAAAATAAAAAATTATACTTACCTGAACTTACCTGAATGTCCCTGGGGTGGGTCCCTCCATCCTTGGGGGTCCTCCTGGGGTGGGCAAGGGTGGCAGGGGGGGTCCCTGGGGGCATGGGAGGGCACCTGTGGGCTCATTTTGAGCCCACAGGCCCCTTAACGCCTGCCCTGAGCAGGCGTTAAAAAGTGGCGCAAATGCGCCGTTTTTAGCCACGCCAACTCCCGGGCGTCTCTTTTGCCCGGGAGTATAAATACCACGTAAAGGCCTGGGAGTCATTTTTTAGACGGGAACGCCTCCCTTGCATATCATTAACGCAAGGAAGGGGTTCACGCTAAAAAATGACGCACATTCCGGGAACTTTGGCGCTATTCGCCTCTAATGCCATAGTATAAATATGGCGTTAGTTGGCGTTAGTTTTGCGTCGAAATTGCGTCAAAAAAAACGACGCAATTTCGGCGCAAACGGAGTATAAATATGGCCCTTGGGGTCCAAAGCTGTCATACATGTCCTTGATTTTCCAATGGAAGAAGATGGCTAGTCTGTCACAGAGGACCTGAGATGGAGGGATGTTGGTGGTCTCAGCTGGTGGTTTGGCAAATTCTTTGATGACGTTGAAGAGTTCTTTTGTTTTGTGTGTGGTGGTGTTGATGCCATCCTGCAGGGCTGTTTTGCTGGTGGCTCTTATGAGGCCATGGTAGGATCTTGTGATGGATTTGAAGGCTGCTAGATCTTCCGTGGATATGCTGTTTCTACATTTCTTTTCTAGCTTCCTGCCGGTGCACTTTTATTCCTGGAGTGCGGGGTGACCCAGCTGGCTTTCTTGGTGGTGTGTTTTCCTGTGGTCATTTAGCTAGGGTGTTGTCGCAGTCGGTGATCCACTTGAAAGTGGAGGTGCTCCATGTGGGGGGAGAATTCCTGTGCGTTGTTCATTAGTCAGAGGGTGGTCTTGTAGGCAAAGGCTATGCCGCCTCCTGGTCTCAAGGGGCAGTCCTTGCAGAGCAGCTTGTAGTCCCTGGGGATGGCAATCGTGATGGCAATGGTGATGTCCGGTCCGGATGTCATGTTAGCCCATGTCTCGGTGAGGCAAGTGATGTCCGGGAGGTGGCGTCTATCAGGTCCTTAAGCTCCACAGCATGCTTGTGCAGGGAGCGGACATTGAGGAGGATGCACTTGAGGCGGTCTGATAGCTGTTTTGTTGGTTCTGTCGCTGGGAGGTCTGGCATTTGGCAAATGGAGAAGGTGAGGTGGCAGTGGCAGCAGGAGAAAGGTCCGTGGGTGTCTTTGGGGGAAGCAAGGTGTCAGGTGATCTGACATCCAGGGTTCAGTGCCTGTATGGTTCCTGCATCGTATCGGAGGATGGTGTGAGATCCAGGGTCTGTGGTGATGGGCACAGTCCAGGTGTGGACAGGTGCAGATGGGCTTGCCTTTGGCATGCCATCGGTGCGGCCGCACAGTGGCCACCTTTAAGAAGGGAAAGGAGGGGGGAGGGATTGGTCAGCTGGGAGGCAGGAGGGCCGGAAGTGCTACAAGGGTGGGGTGGGGCCACGGAGTCAGCTGCTGCAGGGAGCAGGGAAGGGCAGGACAGCGCACTAACAGAAAACAGCAGAAAAAGAGTGAAAAGAGTGAACACTGCAAAATACAGGAAATGGTTAAAAGAGAAAAAGGCACACAGACCTGACAGACACAGATGGCCATTAGGCCACCATGGATGAGGGGCAGGTGGGTGATTGCAGGTGGAGGCAGGCCTCTAGCACAGAGCTGGTAGGATCTCTCAGGAGGCAGTGGCAGCAGCAGCAGTAGCAGTGGCAAACTCAGGAGGGAGCAACAGACTTTGGCTAGAAAAGGTCAGTGAAGTCGCCCCTCACTGCTCATCGCCACCCTTAAGAAGGGGAGGGGGGGCGGGTTGGTCAGCTGGGAGGTGGGAGGGCAGGAAGCATTACGAGGGTGGGGCCACATTGTCAGCAGTAGCAGGGAGGGGGAAACGCAAGAAAACGTGCTAACAGAAAGAAGCAGAACAGAGTCAAAAGAGTGAAAATGGCAAAATACAGAAAAAGAGAAAAAGAGAAAAAGGCAGACAGACCTGGCAGATACAGATGGCCACTAGGCCACTAGCGATGAGGTGTAGGTGGGTGCCTGCGGGTGGAGGTGGGCCTTGAACACAGAGCCGTAATGCTCTGTCAGAAAGCAGCGGCAGCAGTGACCACACAGGTGGGAGCAACAGACTCTGGCCAGAAAAGGTCAGTGAATGCCTAAGGATGGTCAATGGATGCTCCAGATACTCTGCAGTCCACAGGGGTGAACTTTGGTTGAGTCCTCGATCCACAAGTGTGTGGGGATGACTCTGGCCATGGATCTTGGGGTCCCATGAAATACTCTATGCAGGCGTCAACGGGCTGCCGTGAAAACCTTTCTTTCTTGCGACACAGAAACAAACATTTGATGCAAACATTTGTTGGAGGCTAGTGTCTGCTAGGGTGGATGAATCTGGTCACAATGAACACCCATGAATCTAGGAAGCTCGGGTGCAACCTCTGGCTATCCCCAAGTTGTCTATCAAATCGCCTGGCATCTGGCAATGGAAAAAGAGCTGCAGTGGCTACCCAGAATACATCTTGGGCTCTTCCTGTACTAATGTCCCCAGTGCTGTCCAGTGGCCAGTCAACTGACCCTTCAAGTTTCTTCTTCAGATTGGGGCTGGGAATTCACTTTTCCCTGAGCCAGGCACCCAGAACAGAGTCTAAACTCCATTAGCCCAAAGTGCAGCAGATGCAGGCGCTCTGGCATTGCAGCCTCTCTTTGTGCACTTCCAACTGGTGCACAGTGCTCTTCTTCTTGTCCTTGGTCCAAATCAAGCAAGTACTGAAGTCTTAGGTGCCAGGGGTGGTCATTATCCCAGTATGGTGACCCAAGAGAACTACACAGTCATTAGCCATTGGGCTAGTAGGTCCCCTCCTACCTGGTGACACAGTTCTGGAGATGTGTGGCATCCAGCCGTCCCAGAGTGCATATTGCATACTACAATCAACATGGCTGAAGTCTTCCTGATATGTGAGGACCTTGGTAGCCCACTACTGGGGGTGTGGCTTCCATGAGCAGCATGCCCATGGTGTCATGACTCAATCTTATGCCCTATGTACTTGTACTATGGGTATTACTTACTGACCTCATGTCATGTCATTCCTTCCACTGTGGCACCTTTCCGTCCCAAATGCTCCATGACTCCCCCCTACGATTAGGCCTGAACCATTGATCCAGCTGAGTGTGTTTCTATCCAAGTTTTAACTAGTTTGCACCTGCAGACATCAGATGCCCTCTTAGGATAGTCACATTTCCACTCTGACCATTAGGTTGGCCCATTATGATCTTGGATTACGTTGTATTTGTGGTTGTCGTTTACAGTTTGCACCTGCTGCCTTTTAAGGCATGCCTATTTGTATTTAACACATTACTTTTCCCAGGTTCCTTTGGCAGCCTCCACGTGAGGCACATGTCCTCCTGGATCACTCTTAGGCCCATATTTATACTTTTTGACGCTAAACTGCGCTAACGCAGTTTAGCGTCAAAATATTTTGCGCCGTCTAACGCCATTCTGAAGCGCCATGGGGGCGCCGTATTTATGGAATGGCGTTAGACGGCGCAATCAGACCGGCGCTGACTGGTGTGCGTGGAAAAAAACCACGTAGACCAGGCAGCGCCGGCGTTGGGAAAAAATGAGGTTAGGGCGTCTTAAAATGGCGCAAGTCCGGTTGACGCTAAAAAATCGTCTTAACCCGACTTGCGCCATTTTTTTTCGACGCCCATCCCCCATCAACATGACTCCTATCATTGTAAAGATAGGAGTCATGCCCCCTTGCCCAATGGCCATGCCCAGGGGACTTATGTCCCCTGGGCATGGTCATTGGGCATAGTGGCATGTAGGGGGGCACAAATCAGGCCCCCCTATGCCACAAAAAATAAATAAAAAAATACTTACCTGAACTTACCTTAATGTCTCTGGGATGGGTCCCTCCATCCTTGGGTGTCCTCCTGGGGTGGGCAAGGGTGGCAGGGGGGGTCCCTGGGGGCAGGGGAGGGCACTCTGGGCTCATTTTGAGCCCACTTGTCCCTTAACGCCATCCCTGACCCAGGCGTTAAAAAGCAGCGCAAATGCGCCGTTTTTGGCCACGCCCACTCCCGGGCGTCATTTTTGCCCGGGAGTATAAATTCCACGTAAAGGCCTGGGAGTCATTTTTTAAGACGGGAACGCCTCCCTTGCATATCATTAACGCAAGGAAGGGGTTCACGCTAAAAAATGACGCACACTCCGGGCACTTTGGCGCCCGAAGCGTCTAACGCCATAGTATAAATATGGCGTTAGTTGGCGTTAGTTTAGCGTCGAATTTGCGTCGAAAAAAACGACGCAAATTCGGCGCAACCAGAGTATAAATACGGCCCTTAGCTTCTTGTATAAATAGCCCCTCTGAACTTGCATCAGTACTTAGCCTTGTACCTGCACAAGCTTACATCAAGTCCTGCACAAGCAGCTTTCCTTCACTAACCTCCTGGATTTCCTGTGTTCCTGCTCAGTGCATGATTTGTCCCTGCACTAATCTCTCGGTTCAAAAACAACAAGTGATGGACGGAATGCTGAACATTGTCAAACACTCACCCCCAGTCATAGATCTGGGTTTAATCCATCGTTCTTTTGCTCACCATGCCACCCCAGTTTGGACCCAGCCATATGCAAATCAGTCTTGACCCTGTTCCTCAAGGGAACAGTCCAGACCGAACTGCCAAGCCAGGTCCTCACTGGACCGGAAACAAGCATCCTGGGACCGGTTTCGGGGTTTCACCCCTCATCAGCCAGGCTAGCTTGAATCCAGTGGCATGGGAAGCACGGGACCCACGTCTGGGCATACCCTTCCCACTTAGGGTGACAAAGCAAAAACAACAAGTGATGGACGGAATGCTGAACATTGTCAAACACTCACCCCCAGTCATAGATCTGGGTTTAATCCATCGTTCTTTTGCTCACCATGCCACCCCAGTTTGGACCCAGCCATATGCAAATCAGTCTTGACCCTGTTCCTCAAGGGAACAGTCCAGACCGAACTGCCAAGCCACGTCCTCACTGGACCGGAAACAAGCATCCTGGGACCGGTTTCGGGGTTTCACCCCTCATCAGCCAGGCTAGCTTGAATCCAGTGGCATGGGAAGCACGGGACCCACGTCTGGGCATACCCTTCCCACTTAGGGTGACAAAGCAAAAACAACAAGTGATGGACGGAATGCTGAACATTGTCAAACACTCACCCCCAGTCATAGATCTGGGTTTAATCCATCGTTCTTTTGCTCACCATGCCACCCCAGTTTGGACCCAGCCATATGCAAATCAGTCTTGACCCTGTTCCTCAAGGGAACAGTCCAGACCGAACTGCCAAGCCAGGTCCTCACTGGACCAGAAACAAGCATCCTGGGACCGGTTTCGGGGTTTCACCCCTCATCAGCCAGGCTAGCTTGAATCCAGTGGCATGGGAAGCACGGGACCCACGTCTGGGCATACCCTTCCCACTTAGGGTGACAAAGCAAAAACAACAAGTGATGGACGGAATGCTGAACATTGTCAAACACTCACCCCCAGTCATAGATCTGGGTTTAATCCATCGTTCTTTTGCTCACCATGCCACCCCAGTTTGGACCCAGCCATATGCAAATCAGTCTTGACCCTGTTCCTCAAGGGAACAGTCCAGACCGAACTGCCAAGCCAGGTCCTCACTGGACCGGAAACAAGCATCCTGGGACCGGTTTCGGGGTTTCACCCCTCATCAGCCAGGCTAGCTTGAATCCAGTGGCATGGGAAGCACGGGACCCACGTCTGGGCATACCCTTCCCACTTAGGGTGACAAAGCAAAAACAACAAGTGATGGACGGAATGCTGAACATTGTCAAACACTCACCCCCAGTCATAGATCTGGGTTTAATCCATCGTTCTTTTGCTCACCATGCCACCCCAGTTTGGACCCAGCCATATGCAAATCAGTCTTGACCCTGTTCCTCAAGGGAACAGTCCAGACCGAACTGCTAAGCCAGGTCCTCACTGGACCGGAAACAAGCATCCTGGGACCGGTTTCGGGGTTTCACCCCTCATCAGCCAGGCTAGCTTGAATCCAGTGGCATGGGAAGCACGGGACCCACGTCTGGGCATACCCTTCCCACTTAGGGTGACAAAGCAAAAACAACAAGTGATGGACGGAATGCTGAACATTGTCAAACACTCACCCCCAGTCATAGATCTGGGTTTAATCCATTGTTCTTTTGCTCACCATGCCACCCCAGTTTGGACCCAGCCATATGCAAATCAGTCTTGACCCTGTTCCTCAAGGGAACAGTCCAGACCGAACTGCCAAGCCAGGTCCTCACTGGACCGGAAACAAGCATCCTGGGACCGGTTTCGGGGTTTCACCCCTCATCAGCCAGGCTAGCTTGAATCCAGTGGCATGGGAAGCACGGGACCCACGTCTGGGCATACCCTTCCCACTTAGGGTGACAAAGCAAAAACAACAAGTGATGGACGGAATGCTGAACATTGTCAAACACTCACCCCCAGTCATAGATCTGGGTTTAATCCATCGTTCTTTTGCTCACCATGCCACCCCAGTTTGGACCCAGCCATATGCAAATCAGTCTTGACCCTGTTCCTCAAGGGAACAGTCCAGACCGAACTGCCAAGCCAGGTCCTCACTGGACCGGAATCTCTCGGTTCACCTGGACCTTCCTTGCTTCGTTCCTGTGCAATGGTGCTTCTGCACCATTTGCCAAGTCTTGTGGGAAACCACCCGACATTCCCGTCTTTGGGGTCCTTACTGATGACTTTGAGATACTGGCTCCAGAGACCCCTCCAGTGCCTCCCTCCATGACCTACGATTCCAAATCCTGTCTAACTTCTAGCAACCATCTGTCTGCTACCTCTGAACTCCTGTAAAGTACTTTCCAGTTTAAGTACTTGTCCACAGGTTAGTGCATACTAATCTTTAATAGTCATTGCAGGGCTGTTTGTTATCTCTTGCTTCTGCCTCTGGACTTTTTCTCAGAGTCTTGGTATTCTGAACTATGTTGCTTATGGACTATCCAACCTATACATCCAATTTATGAACTGAGTGTAATCATGTTTTCTAGCATACCTGAGAAGTGTTTACAATTTGAGACTTGAACTGAGTGTTAACGTGTTTTCTAGCATACCTTGGGAGTGTTTATGACTCCAGCCTTAAACTGAGTGTTACTGTGTTTTCTAGAATACCTTTGGAGTGTTTAGTAATCCAGCCTTGGACCAAGTGTCATCATGTTTCTAAATTGTCTTGGGAATGTATCTTAACTCCAATCCGTGTTCTCTGCACAACCTTGGAAAAATCAATAATTCCAACCTTATGTCATGAAGTAATCTCGTTTCATGTATTTTCGTGTTTTCAAGTGTAAGTCAAAATAAACCGTGGTAATCCTGGGAGTGTTGATAACTTCAACCTTCTATCAAGAACAATTCTGTGTAATCCTGGGAGTGTTGATAACTTCAACTTTCTAACAAGAACTATTCTGTTTCATTCAAATTTATATAATTGAGTTCTGACCTATGTAGAGAGCACAACCTTGGGAGAGTCAAAATCCGAACCTTGTGTCCTGTCTATTCTTGTCTCAAATGTAATCCATTTCCAAGAGTAGCCTGGTCTCAAACATACCTTGATAGTGTTTAGCTTCCTACCTATGTGCCCAGAGTAACCCGGTTTTCTATTCCCTTGTGAAGGTCTCTGTTTCCAAAATATGTATTGAGCTCTGGTTTTGGAGTGCCATTACCTCCAAACCATGTGCTGAGTTTTTCTTGGAGTGGCTTAACTCTCCCTAATATTTCAGGCTCTTCAATAGCGACAGAAGACTCCACTTGAGTCTCTGATTCATCTGCTCCCATGTTATGATTATTTAAGAAACCTCTAAGTGTAAGGAAATCAAAAGCATTGTTTTGTAAATTGTTTAGAGAATTTCTCCAGTGATGGTAATTGCTTCTTCTTCTTGTTTCGAGTGCATTGTGTTTTCACGATATCCAGAAGTACTGATCTGCAAATCCCATCATTGATTAAATCAGGTCAAGAACTGAGTACCCTGTTAAGAAGAGTGGCACCGTTGTGGAGCAGAACCAGTACCACAAGTTTTTGTTTATTATTTTTTCCCTTCCCCCTTCTAGAAATTTGCAGGTATTAGGAGTACTATCCCTGGGCCAGGCTTCTTCTTGACGTGGGAGTGGAAGCCTAGCACTGGCTCCAGTGTCGTCCCCGCAGTTGGAGCCAGGTGAGTGATTGACACATGGAAAACAGGTTCTAAAAAACGATTTTACTTCCTTTAGCCCTGGCGCTACCCTGTCTAGGGAAAACAAATGGCTTCTTGCTCTGGAGTGTTGTCACAACAGTCTTTCAAAGGTGGAATTATCCTTCAATGCTTGTCTTTTAGGCTAACACTCTTAGCACTACATCCTGGGGTCGTGGGGTCATACCTCAAGTGTGGCAACAACCTATGTTCTCATTCTGTCCCCAGGTGGGCAGAAACCTGCCTCAGTCCCTGTGCCTCTCAGAACCCACTGGACTAACTGGGTCAAAGTATGGCAACCTATGCAAAGGTGGCCACCGCTAAATCTGCAATTAATTTATGAGACTAATTAACCTGACACTTTAATGCTTTGCTGCATAGACATATACATGTCTACGTTAACAATATTGAGTTCCATGCCATAGGGCTTCAGAGGCCTACCGTAGGGGAGACTTACATATATAGGTAAGGGACTAGGGGACGTTATCATTAGTGATAGTGACAAAGTTGTGTGTGCAGTGCATGCGCAGTCGTTTCAGTCTGTAATGGAAGCTGAAAGTCATGATCTCACTTTGTCACACACAGAGTGACACAACCACTGCGGCAGCTCTTGTGTAGACAGCCAGCTGTACATTCCCTTGGTTACTGGGTACAATACACTAGGGACTTATAGGTAAGTCAGCATATGCCAATTGGGGGTATGCAATTCAAAATTACAATTTAGAATGGAAAAGACCACTGGCACTGAGGTCTGAAGAGTAAGCCTCAGTGCACTCTGAAATTAAAAGAAAACAGCAGCTAGCAGTCGAAATACCTGCAAAATACATGCAAAAAGCCTGTTTTTATAACCATGTGTGTAAACCAGGAGAGTCTGCTCCATTGCAGCAGGATCATGGTCAGTGTGCTTGCTCAGTGTCCGGCACATACATGGCACCTTGGAGCACTTTGAGTTTGTCCAACTGGCCCTCTACTAAAACATATCTGCCCTCCAGGTCTATGAGCATGTGCACAACTGTGAATGAGACATCCACCTTAATCCACACTAGAATCCCACCAAGCATAGGTGGAGTAGTGAGTAGAGTATACATGCCCCCTACATCATCTCTGCACTCACAGAACCTCCATCTGGGTAGTATGGGTTTTTTGTAGAAAAGCAACATTTGTCTGTCTGCAGTGCAAATATGAATGTACAGCATACCAACAAGAGGGAGTATGTATCCCCTGAAAATTCCATACTATGATATTAGTGGCAATCATTGTGATAGAATTTGAGCAAGAAGAGCCTGCTCTGACACCATCGGTCGGGCTGTTCCTGCTTTAAGTGAAGTAGACCAAGCTTGTGCAGGAAATAACAAGAAACTGACCAAAACCAACCAAATGAACGTAACACATGTGATACCAGTGAGAGCAGGGTTACAATGGGCACCTGCCCAAACATATAAAGAGAGCTAGACCAGTGTGAAAGGGCTGGTTCTGGGACATGGGCAGCAGTAAAGGAGTTTGGATATTGGCTATATCCCGTGTGTGACAGTGTTGTAAATGGGCCTGACAGCTATCAGTTCTCCCAAATACTGCACCGGGGGTAAGCGGAAGACCAGTGAAGGAAAGCACCCTGTAATCGCAGGAGGGACCATGTTAATGATTCCTTGTCTATGTTAGAGCAGGTCCTGTGCCAGTTTCCCTGCAACAGGTCTTCCAACTGTTGCCGCAGTCACCATTCCCACTGTTGACCTCTGTTTGACCTCTCTCTACATTTATCTCTCTGTTCCTGCCTCTTCTCTCAGCTCCTTGCCTTGCATTTCTGCCTCTATCTCTTAGCCTTTTTTATGCAATTATCTTAGCTCTTTGAGTTTCATGTCTACCATTCCCTGAGATTTGCTTTGCAATTTTGCCTCTTTCTCTCTGCTGTTTATCTCAGCTTTTTGCTTTTCATTTCTACCTTCTTTCTCTGAGCTTTTTCGCTCACCACCTGCTTACCTACCACCACCTGCTTCATGCCAGTTTTCCCTCCTTCTGCCTCCCACCACCCAGAGCCCATCCCTCCCTCAGGACCTAATTAATGGTGGTGTTCCAAAGTCAAGCCTGTCTGCGCCTGTCCGCACCTGGATCGTGCCCTGTGCAATGGTCCCTGGCCCTCCCACCATACACCACAACACTGCCAAGGAGCTCCTAGCCCTGCATACCACAACAGAACTGCTGCACCTCATCCCTGCGAACAACAAAAGGGCCCTTCATCTGATGACACTTCTCTTCCAATGCAGAGGTGCCAGCCCACACAGGACCCCATGCCCCACCCACCCAAATACCACAAATCAACCTGGAGTCACTCCAGTGCATCCTGCTCAACATCCAGTCCAGCTGCAAACACACCACAGAAATCTGGGACACCATCACCTCTCGCTCCCCCGATATGGCCTTCATCATCAAAACCTGGCTAAAACCCTCCTTGAACCCCAACATAGCCACCACAACACGCAACGGCTACAAGATGATGCACCAAGATTGCACCAACAAACACTGTGGAGGCATCACCGTCATCTTCAAGAACACCATCCGATGCATTGCCACCAAGGATGGCCCTACAACCCTCATTGAATACCTCAATTTCCAGCTACAAACCAATGCCCAGACAATGGTACAGACCCCTTTGACCAGCCTTCTGTGACACTAGCTTCAACATTATCGCACCTCTAGCCATCCACCTCAACTACTACATCCTACTCGCTAACCTCAATTTCCACATCAATAACCCCAGTGACATCAACTCTGCCACTCTTCTAGAGAACATCCAACTGGTCACCGAACCCAAGCACAAAGCCGGACATACACCATACCCCATCTTCACCTCCAGCGATAGAGCCAAATTCAGCCACATCACAGAACTCATGTGGTCCAACCACAACATCATCTACTTCACCATCTCTGGTGCACAGCATACCATCACCAAGTACCATAGCCCAAACCACTACAGTTGAGGCAAGGTAACAGAAACACAGTGGACACATGCCCTCAGCACTTTCCATCCCAGGGACTCATCCAGCCTTGAACAGGACATCAAGAATTTCTCCACCTGGATCTCCAAATTCGCTGACAGAGGGGCCCTGCTGAAGCCTCAAAACCACCAAGAGTAGCTGCTACTGACTTGAAAAACAATGGTGAGCCACCAGGAGCCCATCCGACAAAGCCAGCCACAAAGCAGCCCTCACCAACTACCATCAGCAAATCAAGGAAGCCAAGAGTGCGAACATCACTGCCCACATCGACACAGCAGCCAACAGCACAAAGAACTATTGAAAATAGCCAAAAACTCCAACTGACAGCCACAGGGAGCACTATCCACCCTTTCTAATAACTCTGCAACACCCTCTCAAACTATTTTCACAGCAAAGTTGACACCATCTACAACAACTTGGACCCCCAAATCAGAGTTCTTAACATCAGCTCTCTCAGCCACACAGCACACAGAACAATCACCACATGGACCTCGCTCACCACATAATCCTCTGCAGCCATCATGTCATCCATCCGCCCAAGGACACCCACTGGCTGATGCCCTCACCACTTGTTCAACCTCCCTGAACCAACCACATCTGCACGGAACTCACCAGCATCATCTACACCTCCATAAACACAGCAGTCTTCCTGGTCAAATGGAAACACAGAGAGATCAGACCCTTCCTAAAGAAACAATCCTCCAACCCCAGTGAACTCAAAAACTACTGACCTATGTCTCTGCTGCCCTACCCTGCTAAAGTACTGAAAAAGGTCATCAGTCAATAGATCAATGAATACCTGGAACAAAACAACCTGCTGGAAATTTCCCAATCAGGATTCTGTGCCAACCACGGCACTGAAACTGCCCTGATCACAGTCACGGACGACATCAGAGCACTCCACAATCATGGGGAAAACGCTGCCCTGATCCTGCTCGACCTATCAGCTGCATTCGTCATAGTATCCCACCACACTCTCATCAACAGACACCTCAGCATTGGCATATGAGAGGCTACCCTCAAATGGATTGCCTGCTTCCTGACAGGACACACTGAGAGTGTCCAGCTTCCTCCCTTCACCTCTGAATCCAAGAACATCATATACGGCATACCCAAGGATCATCTCTCAGCCTCACATTGTTCAACACCAACATGACCCTGCAGGCCCACATTGTTAGATCCCATGGACTCAACGTCATCTCCTAAGCAGATAATATACAGCTCATCCTCTCGCTCACCAAAGACTCAGTCACCACTAGAACAACCACCTTGATTACAGCAATGTACACTATGCTGGCATCTCTACCCAACTTCTCAAAAGACACCAGACGATGCCAGCCTGACTTGTCCTGTATCTTCCCAAGCAAACCTACATCACGCCCCACATCAGAGACCTCCACTGGCTGCCTATCCAGAAGAGATGGCAGGTCAAGACCCTCATGCATGCCTCCAAAGCATGATACAATAAAGGGCTGGCCTACATCAACCACTGACTGAGCTTCCACCAACCCTCCAGGCACCTGCACTCCTCCGTGCAGGCCCTCTCACACACACCCTAAATCCATTGCATCTGCAGTGGTGAGTGTTCCTTCCCCTACATCGCTGCCAAAGCCTGGAACAGCCTGTCTCTCCACCTCCCTTGTAGACTTCAGGAAGAAACACAAGACCTGGTTCTCCGACAGAAATCTCACACCCCAGTGCTCAAATACCCCCAGGGATGACAGTGTTGTGTTCTACCAATACTGATTGATTGACATTGCTACGGAGGGGAACAGAATGAGGGGGAAGGGCTGCCTGGGGCATAGAAATAGGTATGTGCATGCCTTGCCAGCCCACTTCCAAAGTGTGAGGGAGGGGACAGGGTAAGGGGGAGTTTCTGCCAAGTGCGATTATGGGCCATACCTCGAGAAACATTACATTACTGTTACATTTTGTAAAAATATATTCATACCTATATTGCTGATGATCCTGTATTTTTAATTGAAAGTAACATTCCTTTAAATCTTGAAGTAAAATCATCACTCTATAAATACAAATGACAGACATCTATATTCAGAAGGCAATCAAATATTGTTGCACTGACCTCAGTGTGCAGATGCAATATGGAGGAATACATCCAAGAATACATCCAAGAAGTCAAAAAAAGTATGAGGAAAACAGACAAAAATATATACAGCTAACAACAATATTGAACAGGAGAGTAATAATGACAACTGCTCTCAAATCCATGTAAGTGGAGGTGGCTTGATTTGCCCTGTAGCAGATCAAGTGTCAATTATAAACAAAAGGAAAGGTGGCACACCTTTTCCAAATAAATTATGAAGTATGTTTAGTAGCCATTTATGTTTTTCCACTGTATGTAAAGCTATCACTAATGGTGCAGACCCTATTTCTCCAGAACATGTATATTGTAGGTTTTAAAATCAGGAATCAATTTAAACAAAGTTAAAACGTGATTTGTAATTAAGGCTCAGCTTAAAAAAATTAAGAAGTAAACTTTTTCTTAGTTTTGAAGTTCATTTTATTTTGCCTTTCTTTGTAGCAAAAGGCCTCTAGCTTGTTGTGTGGACCTGATATACTGCTTCTCACTGTAAACAAACATTATATTTCAAAAACTGAAGATCTCCCAAACCTAACTTAAAATATCACAGGCTAAGTAAATCAAGTTCAATTTACAGTGTTATGAGTTCAGGTAATATGAGTAAATAAAAAACATATTGTTATTGTTACATATGGAGTCATTACGAGCTTGGCGGTCTCAGGACCACCATGTTAACAGTGGCGGTCATACCGCCAACAGGATGGCAGAGAAGACTTTCAAATTATGACCATGGTGGTATTCAGAACAGAATACAGCCAAACCACTGCCGGCACCACCAGTGTGGCCATGCCGCCACGGTCAACGGTAGCCACCTTCAGGCTGGTGGAGACCATGTTCCTGTCAGACATATTACAAGTCTGCACACCACCAAGGTTTCCGCCGCGGTCCCTCAAACTTGGAAACCCTGGTGGAAACCAACAGGGTAAAAGGAGACAGTCACCTTCAGGAAGACATGCTCGTCCGGAACCGCCATGGAACCAGAACTACACATCTTCACACTGCTCACCCAATGACTTTGGAACCAGCAACAACAACGACAACACCAACCATGAGTACACACACTTCCCCATCACTGTTTTTAAATGTCAAACTGCCTATGCACACACAACATTCCAATAGGGAACGGGTGGCGAGGGTGACACACACACGTAACCTCCTCTGACAGGCACATTCACACACCGGCACATACCCACACGCATATACATAGTACTTATACTATGGCCAACACACATATATGGCTGAAACACACGCCAACCCCCATATACCCAGAACCAGCACAGTCACACACAACAACATACAACACTACCAAAAGACACAACTATATCACAACCGCAACACTACCAAAGCATTGGAAAGCATCCACAATAGACACTACCACATGACAAATCAAACATACAACACAACGTACCAACACAGGGAACAAACACACACAAGCACACATCCAAACAATGCAGCATACGTCATATTCTGCAAAAACACATCACAAAGGCTCTGACATACCAATCTCCACACAAACACACACCCACACAGTACAACCACACAAAGGCACACAACACTGCAAATAACACATGTCAACACAAACACCACACAATACCAACACAACAACATGACCCCAACATATACATGCCCATCACACAGTACATACCCATCACTGGGGGACAAATGCAATGTACACAACTACTCTTGCCACCCAGACACAACTGGTAGCACAAACACCACTCACATAAAACTTACTCACACACAAACAAAATCAGCCAAGACTAAACCTGCCCTTAGAAAATAAAAGCAGGACAAAGATGTAACCTTTGGACCAACAACAGGTTGGCCACCAGGTAAGGTAGTTCCATCAGGTAAGGGATGCTGCTATTTCGCATGATGTACGCGTCATGCACTGACCCAGGGAACTTGGCATTTACATGGGAGATGTACTGGTCAGCCAAACAGACCACCTGGACATTCATGGAATGATAACTTTTTCTGATCCTGTACACCTGTTCACTCGTGCTGGGGGGGACCAAAGCAACATGTGTCCCATCAATTGCACCAATGATGTTGGGAATATGTCCAAGCACATAGAAATCACCCTTCACCGTAGCCAAATCGCCCACCTCAGGGAAAACAATGTAGCTCCGCATGTATTTCAACAGGGCAGACAACACTCTGGACAACACCTTGGAAAACATAGGCTGTGACATCCCTGATGAAATGGCCACTGTAGTTTGGAATGACCCACTTGCCAAGAAATGGAGTACTGACGGAACCTGCACTAGAGGGGGAATCCCTGTGGGTTGGCGGATGGGTGACATCAGGTCTGGCTCCAGTTGGGCACACAGTTCCTGTATAGTGGCTCTGTCAAGCCTGTAAGTCAGTATGACATGTCTTTCTTACATTGTCAACCGGTCCACCAGCGGTCGGTACACGGGAAGATTCCTCCATCTCCTCGCAAGTCCCAGCGGACGGTGCCTAGGAAGGACAACATGGAGCACAGAGTCAATCAACCCACAGGTACGTTCCCACAGCTTGCACAGTACACGATTCTCAATGCATTGAATGGCTTGTATGAGTGTTGATGCAAGGCCTAGGTATGTGTGACGCAGTAGATTTTAAGCCATGTGGGCCCTTGAAATGGCGGCTGCCTGACCTGTGAAGTGCGACAGTGGGATGTGAGGTCAATGCGCTGGCGTGGCACACCGTGGCGGGGGGCGGTCGAAGACCGCGGCCCAAAGCCGCATTGGTTAACATTGAACCCTATGGGTCTCAGGAGCCAATGACAATGTGCGCAGGCGGTCGCGGTACGCACTGCCACGGTACGCACCGCCGCGGGCGTGACCGCCATTTTCTATCTGCTTAATCACTCGATACCTGATCATCCACAGGAGAGGACCTATACTGCAAGTGCTGCTGTGACGTCGGTCTGGAAGAGACAATGGCTGCTGCGACTGGGGAAAGGGCCCCTGCCTTCACTTCTGAAGAATTGGAGAAACTTGTGGATGGGGTCCTCCCCCAGTATGCACTACTCTACGGTCCTCCAGACCAACAGGTAAGTACACTGGGACCATGCTTTGTGGCCAATGCCTGGGTTGAGTCAGGTGAATGAACGATGGTGGGGAGGGGAGGGAATGAGGCATGCATCAAACGACAGATGAGAGCATGTGCCACATGGCAAGGGTGGGGATGGGGGGCCACTCACATCGAGCATGCAGAAAATGATTGTTTATTTTTCTCCCCCTGTACATGTCACATAGGTCAGCGCCCATCAGAAAATCGACATTTGGTGTGCCATTGCCAAGGACGTCCGGACCCTGGGGGTCCACAACAGACGGGGCACCCACTGCCGCAAGAGGTGGGAGGACATCCGCCGCGGGAGCAGGAAGACCACGGAGGCTCTGCTGGGGATGGCCTCCCAACGTAGGAGGGGTGGCACTCGTCAATTGACCCCCCTGATTTCCCGGATCCTGGCGGTGGCCTACCCCGATTTGGATGGGCGCGTGAGGACATCACAGCAGACACAAGGGGGTGAGTACAAATACATTCTGCTGACTTTGCGCGCAGTGGAGGTGTCTGGGTGGGGGAGGAGGGCTGTGGCTAACCCTAGGCCAGGGCGATTTCCGTAGGCTAGGCCCCTCTGTTAGGGATGGCCCTGTGCCCCCGCCCCCCACCTCTGTAGGTTGCCTAGTACAGCTAATCATGGCCCTGTGTCACCTATGTGTGGATTTGTCATCCATAGGCTTGTAGGCCATGTCCCACGGATTGAGTAGTGTACCCCAAGTGCGCAGCGTAGTGCAGGGGGCTTCTGTGTCTGTCCTCTCCGCCAACTGTGTCGCCAATGCATGCACTCAACATGTCTTTATTTCTCCCCCCTCTTTTTTTGGTGGTCTTCCTGTTCATGTGTGCATTAGCATCATCAGGCGGAGGAGAAGTGGCATCGGAGCACGAGGGAGCTGCATCTCACATGGCCATGGAGGGCCATGCAACCGACTCGGAGTTCACCAGTGAGACGGAGGGCGAGGGGAGCTCCACAGCGGGGACATGTGGTGACACCAGCGACACAGACACGTCCTCGGAAGGGAGCTCCCTTGTGGTGGCGGCAACATCCGTGCCCACCGCAACAACAGGTACAGCCGCCACCCAGCGCACCTGCTCCGCCCTCCCAGCAGCCCCTCAGCCTTCGCCCCATGCCCGCTCACCCAGGAAGGTAGGCATCTCCTTCGCCCCAGGCACCTCAGGCCCTGCCCCAGTTAACCCTGCTGCCCTCCATGAGGAGGTCATTGACCTCCTGAGGATGCTCATTGTTGGGCAGTCTACCCTTTTGAATGCCATCCAGGGTGTAGAAAGGGAGGTGCACCGGAGTAATGCATACCTGGAGGGCATTCATTCGGGTCAGGCTGCCCATCAGCGATCGTTCAACGCTCTGGCCTCAGCACTGACGGCAGCCATTGTCCCTGTCTCCTGCCTCCCTCCTCCAACTTCCTCAACACAGTCCCACTCCCCTGTACCTCTGCCTATCCCAGACACACCTACAGACCAGCCTGCACACACCTCAACACCCAAGGGTAGCTCATCCAGACATAAGCACCACACATCACACAAGCATTCACCCAAGCAACAGCCACATGCAGACATGCCAACAGCCACTGCCTCCTCTGTGTCCCCCTCCTCCTCGTCTCCCTCCTCCCTCTTTGTGACGTCTCCACTAACACTTGCATGCACAACATCATCAGCCACTACGTCCATCACCAGCACACCCACCAGAACACTCCGCACACGTGCAGTCACCACCCCCACTACCATTTACACGTCCCCTGTGTCCTCTCCCAGTGTGTCTGTCACCCCCTCTTCCAAACCACACAAACGCAGGCAGCCACCCACCCAACAGCCATCCACCTCACGACAGCCTCCAGCACAAGCACCTGCACCCAAAGACACCAGACTTGACTCACCTACAACCACATCCTCTTCCTCCACTCCCATACCCACTACACCTACCCTTCCCACTGCTCCCAAAAAGTTTTTCCTGTCCAAAATTAACCTCTTTCCATCACCTGACCCACCCCCTCCATCTCATAAGACTCCAACCAGCACCTCTGGCACCACAAAACCTGGACCTACAAGGACAATAGTCCAAGGATTTTGGAGTCCACCACCTTCAAGGCCAGCTACTTCGGCTAGCAGTAAAGATACAGCCAGCCCACCCCCTGGAAAGAAAGCCAAAAAAGCCAGTGCCCGGCGCGAGAGGCCAGAGACAGCAGGCTCCAAGGGCACTACCCTGGCACCGTCAGGAAGTGGGGTGTCACCTGGCACACCAACAAAGGGGGGAAAGGACCACAGAGGAGCAGGGAAGGGTGGCAAGGGCAGCACGCCCGACAAGTCCGGCAGCAGGCGAGCTGCCCAGGAGGGCCCCACCAGCCCCATTCCAGGGGTGAAGGAGAACACCCACGGGCCCGGGACGGCAGCACAGGAGGGCCCGCAAGCGAGAAGACAGATGTGCACGAAGGGCACGGCAGCCACATGTCGGGTGGCGAGTGAGATCCATGTCATGGCCGGATCTGGTGCCCTGGAGACACATGTCAAGCACCACTGAACAGGGCCCTTCAAGTCAAGCACCGCTGAACAGGGCACCACCGTCTCAAGAACCGCTGAACAGGGCACCGCCGTCTCAAGAACCGCTGAACAGGGCCCTTCAAGTCAAGCACCGCTGAACAGGGCACCGCCGTCTCAAGAACCGCTGAACAGGGCTCTTCAAGACAAGCACCGCTGAACAGGGCACCGCCGTCTCAAGAACCGCTGAACAGGGCCCTTCAAGTCAAGCACCGCTGAACAGGGCACCGCCGTCTCACGAACCGCTGAACAGGGCCCTTCAAGACAAGCACCGCTGAACAGGGCACCGCCGTCTCAAGAACCGCTAAACAGGGCACCGCCGTCTCAAGAACCGCTGAACAGGGCCCTTCAAGACAAGCACCGCTGAACAGGGCACCGCCGTCTCAAGAACCGCTGAACAGGGCACCGCCGTCTCAAGAACCGCTGAACAGGGCCCTTCAAGACAAGCACCGCTGAACAGGGCACCGCCGTCTCAAGAACCGCTGAACAGGGCACCGCCGTCTCAAGAACCGCTGATAAGGGCCCTTCAAGACAAGCACCGCTGAACAGGGCACCGCCGTCTCAAGAACCGCTGAACAGGGCACCGCCGTCTCAAGAACCGCTGAACAGGGCCCTTCAAGACAAGCACCGCGGAACAGGGCACCACCGTCTCAAGAACCGCTGAACAGGGCCCTTCAAGTCAAGCACCGCTCCGCTGGGCCCTTCAAGTCAAGCACCGCTCCGCTGGGCCCTTCAAGTCAAGCACCGCTCCGCTGGGCACTGCCGTCTCTCCACCGCTCCGCTGGGCCCTTCAAGTCAAGCACCGCTCCGCTGGGCCCTTCAAGTCAAGCACCGCTCCGCTGGGCACCGTCGTCTCTGCACCGCTCCGCCTGGCCCTTCAAGTCAAGCAGCGCTCCGCTGGGCCCTTCAAGTCAAGCACCGCTCCGCTGGACCCTTGAAGTCAAGCACCGCTCCGCTTGGCCCCGCCGTCTCTGCACCGCTCCGCTGGGCCCTTCAAGTCAAGCACCGCTCTGCTGGGCCCTTCAAGTCAAGCACCCCTCCGCTGGGCCCCGCCATCTCTGCACCGCTCCGCTGGGCCCTTCAAGTCAAGCACCGCTCCGCTGGGCCCTTCAAGTCAAGCACCGCTCCGCTGGGCACCGCCGTCTCTGCACTGCTCCGCTGGGCCCTTCAAGTCAAGCACCGCTCCGCTGGGCACCGCCGTCTCTGCACCGCTCCGCTGGGCCCTTCAAGTCAAGCAGCGCTCCGCTGGGCCCTTCAAGTCAAGCACCGCTGGACAGGGCACCGCAGTCTCATGCACCGCTGGCCCATTGGCAGAAGGGGCAGGGCCGGATCTGTGTCGGGCAGGGCTGCACGAACCACTCTGGGCACCATGCCTCCTCCAGAACCAGTGGAGTCTGTAATCCACTTGATTGACTGTGGCTTTGCACTCCCCAGGATGGCACAGTGGGCCATCCACCCACTGTAGAGACTTGTGAGACTGTGGCTTTGCACTCCCCAGGATGGCACAGTGGGCAATCCACCCACTGTAGAGACTTGTGAGACTGTGGCTTTGCACTCCCCAGGATGGCACAGTGGACAATCCACCCACTGTAGAGACTTGTGAGACTGTGGCTTTGCACTCCCCAGGATGGCACAGTGGGCAATCCACCCACTGTAGAGACTTGTGAGACTGTGGCTTTGCATTCCCCAGGATGGCACAGTGGGCAATCCACCCACTGTAGAGACTTGTGAGACTGTGGCTTTGCACTCCCCAGGATTGAACAGTGGGCACGGAGGCCCCTCGTGGATCTGGCGTCGTGGACTCATCTGGCTGAGGTGCCCCCCCTTCCCTTCCCCCTGAGGTGCCTGTAGTTTTGCTATCTGATGCCCCTGCAGTGTTCTCTCCAATGGATTCGGGTATCGTGTGTGGGCTTTGCCCATGTGTTTAGGCCCATTGGCCCACGAACAATGGCTGATACCCAATTTGCACAGGACAATTTACATTTGTATATATAGTTATAGATGTTGGATATATTTTTTTCCTTAGCCGTTCAATATACTTCAAAATTCATGAACATTTTATTTTGTCTTTGCATTCTTCCGGGGGGTTTGGGGGGTGTCACTCTGAGTTGTTGCTCTGCATTGATGTGTATGTAGTTGTGGGTGAGGGTGAGGGTGGGTGTGTCGCGTATGTGTGTGCCCGTAATTTTTTGCCTCCCCCTCCCCTGTGTCGTAGGTGCAGTACTCACCGGTGTCTTCTGCGCCGGCGTTCGTGCTCCTGGTAGAGGAGCAGGAAGACAATAGCTGGTAGGATGTGTAGTTCGGGTTCCATGCTGTCCAGATTCCTCGTGGAGTGTGTAGAGGTGAGCATTTTCCGTTCGTAATGTCTGTTTCCGCCGTGTTTTTATCGGCGGGGCTACCGCCCCGGAAAAGGTGGCGGATTGGTGGGTTGTGATAGGGTGGGCGGTACATTGGCTCCCGCCTGTCTGTTGGCGGTGACCGCCTCGCTGTTTGTTTGTCCCGCCGTGGCGGTCGGAGTGTTAAAGTGGCGGTCTTTGTTGGCGGTTCCCGCCAGGGTCAGAATTCCATTTTTTTTACCGCCTGCCTGTTGGCGGGTTGGCCGCCACTTTAACACCGACCGCCAGGGTTGGAATGACCCCCTATATGTGAATTTACATTTAGGCCATGAATCCTGGTACCATGCTCTCTAATCTATCTACAGTGCCCAATTTGCTGAAATCACCAGTTTTTTCTCATTGTTGTTATATTTCCTTAGCTGATTAAATAATATGGTAATGTATTTTCCCAGTCTTTAACAGACTCTCAACAAATCTTTTCTCTGTACTTTTCAGCAATTATTACATGCATGTTTGCTCAATCCTTTTACAAAAATCTATACAAGTTAACATTTTGCCTGGCGCTTTTTTGGTATACCTGTAATAAAGACACGACCTTTGACTTTTCTAAACCTTTCTCTCTCTCTTCTGCTTCTATTCCCTGTGCTATATTTGTCTCTTCTCTAACTTTTCTTATCCTGTCTGTTTTTGCTGTTCCTTTTGTAGTGTGTTTCAACTCTACAACAGCTGTAAAATCAGTACTTCCTCATTTTTCATAGGATTATGCTGCACTTCTTATTCCGTGACTATTGCTCATACCTCACCATCAAAATATGCTCTTGAGCTTTGTCCCTCGCCAGTCTGCATGAAATGCTTCCATTCAACTAATTTCAACTAATTCTCACAGTTCACCCACACTTACATTTCTTCGCATGCCCAGCTACCTATACATTGTATTTATATGTATCCTTTATGTTTATTTAGGTACTTCATTCATACAGTTATCTTATTCTAACTCGATCCCAGTTGAGTATTTTGACCTGCTGGCATCTACTCCTGGTATGGTTGCATTACCACATTTAGGGCCAGATGTAGCAAAGGCTTTTACCCATTCTGTGTCTATGGGAAAAAGTGTTCGTACATATGGCCCTTAGTTCCCAAAACCAGTCTCCCAAAATGTAGAGACATCATTTGGAGGTGGATAGTAAAATGATATCCACCAACAAAATGTGAGCCTCTCGACTCTCTTTGACTTCCCAAACGTATCTAGTGCAGATAGAAATGACATCTTTGAGCCCCCTCCCCATCTCCAACAAATTAGGGTAGCTCCTCTAGTGCCATATTCACCAGCAAATCTTTCTGTCTGGCATTTCTAGGTAAATCATGGTGGCCTTGTACAGAAACTCCCTAGAAATGTACTCACTCACACACTGGGAGAAAACTCCCACGGCTTGTTGGTTAATAATTACATTATTTTTTAAAGCGGAATCCTGCTTTGGATATCTACTTTCAGGAACATAAGAGTAATATCCCATGCATTGAATCATGATCATTCACATTTAGCCCTTTTAAATGGACTATTTTTTGGGGTGCTTTTTTATCATCCTGGCTGTACACTTATTGAGAACTCCCACTCATCTGTCAGTTAGCATGAGAACCTCTTTATCCGTATTGCACACTGAAACACGTTCTGTTTCACCTAATCCTATGATGGTGTTCCTGTAGACCTTTTGTGACTCTTTATTTTAAGATAGAATCAGTGAGACAGTATAAGTTTCAACAATATAGTGTAACACAAGTATGGTGTCAAAAATATTGTTTACAAAAGTATTGTGTTCCTATCCTTATAATGATTAGTACCACAATACTGAAAAATATATTTTTCACACTAATATCATTAAAAAAGCATACTAAAATGGTATTCTTAATGTATATTTAGTTTAAAGTAGTAAATCCTAAATATCTTAATATATGCCATTAACATATTGTTAATTAAATATTTCTCACTAATATTAAGTTCCAAATGTAAATCTATACTCATATAAGCACACATACATATATAAGATTTACTATTCTCATGCCAGTCTGTACAACAGTAGGGAAAACACTGAACTTCAAAGAGGTAAAAGGTACTATTCCCACTCCAGTCTGTGCCAGCAGTAGGGAGAGTGTTGGACTCAATATGGGAAGATTTACTAGACCAACTCCAGTCTATGCATCAGTAGGAAAAGTGTTGGACTTTGGAGGGGTTAAATGTATTATTCCCAATGCTGGCTAAGCACAGTAGGAAAAGCTTTAGATTTTAGAAAGGTTAGATTTACTGTTCCCACTCCAATCAATGCAATAGTAGGGAAAGTATTCGACTTTGGAGGGTTTAGATCTGTTAGTCCCACTCCAAACAATGCACTATTAGGAAAAGTGTTGGACTTTGAAGGGTAAGATTTACTATTCCCTCTCAAGTCTGTGAAACAGTAGAGAAAGTGATATACTTTGAAGAGGTAAGATTTAATATTACCCCTTCAGTCTGTGCAACAGTAGGGAACATGTTGAATTTCAGAGGGGTTAAATGTACTTTACCTGGTCTAATTTGTGCAACAGAAGGGGAAGGATTGGACTTCTGAGGAGTAAGATTTACTATTCCTACTACAGTCTTGCAACAGTGGAGAAAGTGTTGGACTTCTGAGGGGTTAAATGTACTATTCCCAATCAAATCTGTGCAATAGTAGGGAAAGAGTTGGATTTCAGATGGGTTAAGTTTACTATTCCCACTCCAATCTAAGTAACAGTAGGTAAACTACTTCATTTTAAACACATTATTTACTTGAATAGCCCTATCAGTTTAGAAAAAAATTACATTCTTAAGGTAAACATTATTACATAACATAATATATTAAAGAACAATCGAGCAATTTACCAATTTAATAGACAATGTTATAATTAATTTACAATTAAAAAATAATTGTTGTTGAATTATCACTGAATTACCTTGGCAGCCTGCACCCTTATAAATCTAGCAATCCACACCTAAAATATAACTAAAATATAAAAGTATAACACAATTTACATAATTGATAATTAATTGCATAATTAATTACCACTTAATAAGAGCTGGTTACATCTTAGGTTTTCTGTATTTGGTGGAGGTGATTTTAATGGCAAACTATGTCCACATGAAGCTCACTATGATCCTTTTGCAGTGCCAGTCCTGGCTGTGTCCAGTCCTAAGGCCTGCCAGAGAGGCCAATTAGTCTTGAGATATCTATTAGCATTTATTCTTTGTTGTCTGGCTAAAATTAGGGGCAACTTGGCAGCTTAAGTCCTCACCTCTATAGGTTGGAAGCAAAGTACCATCACTGATCATGTTTTTCTCTCCAGGGGCTTGGCTGACTTTGTAGCTGCTAGGGGCATCATTGCTAGTGAGTGCAGTGACCATAATCCCAACAAATTGAAACTCCATTTACTGATGGACCAACAACTATCCCTGTATCAATGAGTCAGTAATCTGACTCCTGAGGCCATGGGTCTTAGACTTAGATGGCAGGCAATAAATATTTCTTCCTTGCTGGCCACCACCAAAAGGGTGAACCTTGGTCAGATTCTAGATCACAGATTATAGTAGAATATCTACCATTGGAAGTAATATCTTTTTTATTATATACCATATTATAAGCCCTATTAAAAAACCTGACACCAGGTCTGTTTATTTAGGACTGCATGCCTGCTAATCAAATGTTGTGAGCAGCCCTAAATACTAGTCCTTAAGACAGGAGTCTTGTAGCCAAAGCAAGGCAAAATTAAACCTTAAAAAGTGCAAAATGGCCCTTAGGGAGAAAACCTGAATCTGTTTTATAAGGTCATGTAAGGAAAAGGATACCGGACTTTTTGTGCTATAGTTAATGGCAAAAGGTAAACTGAAAACAAAAGTGATTCTTTGGGTACTAACATCAATGCTTATTGCTGAGCTGGTCCCTTCAAAGGTGTTTACTCATTTGACAACTGCCTGACTATGCACTCAAATGAGGCTCCCCGTCCCTTCCACTTAGCCATTAGATTTAACCTTGATGAGGTAAATATTGCCATTTCTTCCAGCCCTTTTAGAAAAGCACCCAGACTAGTTGAGTTCCCCATTTATCTCTATAAAGGGAATAGTGCCTTGTTGGCCCCAATATTTACTAACTTCCTGAATGCTGCAGCATCCTACATGATTCCTTCCACATTGCAGAAAGCTGTTGTTCTCACAATCTTCAAGAAAGGCAACAAGCAGGATCCTCAGTGGTGTAGACCAATTTCACTTTTGGATTCAGTGGATAAAGTGTTGGGCTCTGTGATCCTGAAAAGAATAGATGCCTGGACCAAATAGATTGTGTTCTTTAGTAGGGTACAATATAGGTTCAGGGAGGGCTTGCTGACCCAGGAAAAGTGCCTTAACCTTGGCCTATTGGTTGGGAAATACTCCATTGCCAAAAAAGGTTCTCTTTACTTTGCCTTCATGAACATGAGCTGTAGGTGCAATCATGTGACTTGATCCAAACTATGGCTCATCCATATCCGGATGGGCATGCCTCAAACTTTGGTGGATTTTCTATGAGCACTGCACTGTGGGGTCTCAGCAATGGTTAGGTACAGCCCCGATGGCGAAGGCACCCTCCCTTTTCTCTGCCCCGTGGTGTTTGCCAGGGGTGTGTCTTGGCTCCAACCCTGTATCATTTTTATGTCAATGACCTAAACTAATTTCTTACCATCAAAAGAAAAAACCTACCAATGGGTAACTCTATACCTGTGCTAGTACTGCTCTACCCTGATGATGCGGTTTTGCTCTCTCGAACAACTAATGAATTATGGGGCCTAGTCGAGAATTTTGTATTATTCATGGATAACTTGGATTTAGACACTAACATCACCAAGACTCGCCACATGATGTGTGACTCACAGAGTAGTAAAGTCAGGCCTACTCAATTAAGGGTAATAGTATCACCCAGAAAAAAATAATTGTATTAGTTAGGAGTAACTTTTGACTCCCATTATAGCTTTTTGCTTTGTCTTTACAACCAATATCTCTGCTTTATCCATGCTACTAGGTCCCAGTTTGATGTATCCACGATAGTACGCAGCAAACCAATATGGCCCCTTTTGGAAATCAATAAGCTGAAATGCCTACTGATGCTTGTATATGTGACTCGCATTTGCAGCTTTTGAGATTGTACCAGCTTCCAGATGGAAAAGAACCATATTTGCAGATGTCTGTTTTGCTTTGGTCCTGGCAGTTCCCAGCATTTTTGAATGAAGAACTTGGCTTGGCCTATGTAACTGACTCGGTGGGGCTTGCCTCGCCTCTTTTCTGAGTCTCTATATGGACCAACGAGAAAGCATCATTCAACCAAGATGTTATAGCTGATTGTTTGGCATGTGATTATTGGCTTAGGATCCTATGGCTTAACTACATAAAGAGAACAGTAGAAGCTCTGTGTAGGGAAGAATTGTTCAACACGCCCTGTGTCATCTTAAAAGGGGAGTCCTGCAAGATTAAGTAGCTTTATCTGAGGAGTGCAGTTGCCATCAGAGTGGGCAGGGAGACTCTGAAGCCCAATATGAGAGAGAAGGTTTGCATCCAAACTGTTATATGTGCTGGGTCATATCACACATATGTAAACAATGCATGGAAAAGGGCACTTATGACGACATGTTGCTTGCGTACCATTAAATGCTATCTTTATTTTCCTATAGGTCAATTAGACTCTGAGTCAATTTTACACTTTCTCCGTGATGAAACTTCCCCTCAGAATTTGGATAATTTTTTAATTTTTGTAAATTTCATAACATTTTTATGTGAAAATACCTAGATTAAATTCTTCGAAAAGTGGGTTGTTATCAGTATAAGCCTGCCTTTTACACTCTGTGTATGCTGTCTGACTACGCTGCATGTTACTCCGTGGGAGCTTTTCTAACAAGTGCAGTATGTTGGCAAAAGTCTTTTGGTTTTTAGGCCTCCTCAAAGTTTGTTTGCTTATTTGTTACTTGGTATATGTTCTGTATTGGAGCTCCTTATTAACTATTGATTGTATCTTAGTGTAAAGCTATCCATGCAGAAGTTAGACAGATCACAATGTGAGCAGTAATGTGGAAAAGTCATGTTTCAAATGTTATCCTTCTTTTCTAATTTTACTGTATTATTATGAGTTTTTTATTCCTGCCCTTTTAAGATTATATATTTATAATCAAAAAATGAAACCAGTCAATAAAAAATTGATAATGAATCGTTGATCAATTATTATTTAAGTAACTTCTCACCCTTTTCCCCAACAAACTCTGCAGCCTAAACCTAAAATATAACTGACATTTATAATTATTACTCAATTTACATAATAATTATTCAATTAACTATTTACTGATACGTTTATAATTATAATTATTTATTACTTAATGAACTTCACACCATATACCCCTACAAACCTAGCAGCCCACAACTAAAATATAAGTAAAATGTCAGTGTTACATGATGTGCATAATTAATAATCCACATAATAATTAATAATAAATTAACAATTATTGTTAATTATTTCTTAATTAACTTCCCACCCTCGACCGCAACAAACCCAGCTGCTCACACCTAAAATATAAATAAAACATAGGAATATTACACAATTTACATAAATAATAATCAATTAAATCATTAATAATAAATAATTTTTTAATTTATGATAATATATTCAGTTTCCAAACTTGCACCTCTAGAAACGTAGCAACTCACACATAAAATATAAGTAAAATCAATCAGTATAACATAATGTACATAATTAACATAAATCACATACTTAACAATATTAATTAATTCATCTTACTTAATCAATTTCCCTCTATTTCTCAAAACCCGCTACACACAATAAATTACTATTATCAATTAAATTAACAAATCAAAACCACTTAAATTTACATATATTTAAAAAAATGTATAATTTTACAAACAACTGTAAAACAGAAAATTAATATATGAAATAAAACACTTTAAAATACTTAAAGAACAATATTTTTTACAACTATATTATAGAAAATGATATTAACAACAATAATACTTACTTGAAAAAATTATTAACCATGAAATTCCTACATCACAATATTTTGTATCACAATATATATTTTTTCAGATATTTCCATCTCCCGATATTTAAAACTCCATATTTTGCCTGCCTTCTCGAAGGTGAGCCACTGCAGCGTTCACTTCTTCCATCCACCTTTTGAGGTTGACTTTGTCAGCCCCTAATTTTAATGTGTTTCAGGACTGACCAAAAAGTGATCTAGACCTATGTAGCTGCCCTTTCACAGGACTTCAATGTCCTTACTCTTGTCAGTAATTCCTTTCCCCTAAATATAATCTTTTACTGTGACACATGGATCCAGATCCTTCTCAGAAGTGCCTTAACCTGGCCAAACACATACTATTTAGGAGAGTTCCCTCTTCTTTCTAGTGATCAGCATGGGTTATGGGAATTACTGCAGCTCCCTTTCTCAAGGAGCTTTCAATTCACATTCCATTTCTCCGTTGCCTACTGGTATCTCTTTCTGGTCCCCAGACAAGTTAATTTGCCTTCATGACTGTGTTCTCAGAGGCCGACATGAGAGTTCATGTGCCTGTGGCAGGAAAGGCAGCGTATCCTACCAGGCCACTACCATAACAAACATAGGCCCATATTTATACTTTTTTAGCGCCGCATTTGCGTCGTTTTTTGACGCAAAATTGGAGCAAACTTACAAAATACAATGGTCAAAAAACGACGCAAATGCGGCACTAAAAAAGTATAAATATGGGCCATAGATTCCTCAGTTGTGCATACCTGTGCAATGCTGAAAAGAAAAACCTGCCTTGAAACACATCAGGCCAACATGGACAGCAAGAGTATTGCACAATTAACCTACTCTATGAGGATTTAAGTGTACTATATGATATGGGTGGGCAGCCATTTCGAGCAGTACACTCTCTGTCTTCGGTCCAGTCAGGTACATTTACTCAACATTAAGCTCCTCCCTGGGTAGATGTAGTTGCAACTAGTAAGTCTTAGAAAAGGAACAATATGTTAAGCATTTAACAGCACTGTATAATTAAATAAGAAAGTCACAAGACACAAAAGAAACAAAACACACACCAATTTATTAAAATAGAGCTTATTTTTAAGAGTTTTTAGAGACTTTAATCATTCAAATCCACCAGAGAGTTCTGGAGATATAGATTTTAGAAGCAAATAAATAGCTTTTAAATCACCTGCAAACAAGCACTGGCCAGCAAAAAAAAGGAATCTTTTGAAAAGTTAGAAGCAGTTAGGGGCATATTTATACTGTTTGATGCAAAACTGCAATAACGCAGTTATGCATCAAAAGGTCTAGCACCGGTTTGCGCCATTCCTGAGCACCAGCTGGGCACCATATTTATGGAATGGCGCAAGCCGGTGCAAAGGGTGGGCTAGCATAAACAAAAATGGCGTTAGCCGGGTGCGGGTGGCTGTGTGGGAGAAGGGGGTTTTACACCACAAAATTACATTAGGTTGGTTAGAGGCAAATAAAAATTCCTCTAACCAGCCTAGTGTCATTTTCAGACGCAAAACCATCCATACCACATGACTCCTGTCTTAGAAAAGACAGTAATCATGCCCACCACCCCAATGGCCAGCTCAGGGGCACCCTGTGCCATGCAGAGGGCCCCAAGTTGGGCCCGATGCCACTTTAATTTAAAAAAAGAATACTTACCTCTGCTTACTCTACTTACCTGGGATGGGATCCCCCATCCTCCGGTGTCCCTCTGGTGTGGGTGGGGGTGTTTAACCATGGAAATGGGTCAAAAGGTCCCCTAACGTCTGATCTGACCCAGGCATTAAATAATGGAGCAAAGCAAGCTTTGCACCATTATTTAGCCCCTCCTCCCACCTGTGCATCATTTTGGCATAGGGGAATAAATATGGGGCTATGAGATTAGCACCATTTTTTAGATGGGAACGCCTACCTTGCATCTCATTGACGCATGAAAAATTGAGAAAACTCCAATATTTTGACGTAAGACATGTCTAACATCAAAATATAAAGACAGAGTTAGTTTTTTGCCAAACTTACGTCAAATACAATTATGCAAATTTGGTGCAAAGTAAGTATAAACATGCCCCTCAGTTTAACAACTCTGCCCCAAGTTGGGTGACAAAGTCTGACAGGAAAGAGGTTTAGGAGGGCAGAAGGGACACCGTGGACTGTTATCTGGCCACCAGAATATTTTTAAAGCCAGATCCAAACATTACAGGATGACTGCCATAGACCACAATCAAGTGATCCTGATGCTGAGCAATGCAGGCTTAAGAATGCTCAAGGATGCTGTGGTATTCACGGGCTTGAAGTCTGATTGAGTCCTTGGTCCACATATGAGAAGGACAGCTCTGTCCACCGATCGCAGGGTCACACAAAGTCCTCTTTGCAGGGTTCCAAGGGCTGCCACCTCAGAACATGCGATTTTGCAACACAGCAGTCACAGTGCAAATCGTTGGTGGAGGCTGGTGTCCATCTTGGGTGATGAATCTGGTCACAACCTATGCTTGCAAATCCAGCAGACACAGGGGCACCATTTGACTATCTCTGAGTTGTTCTTTGGGTTGCCCGGCATCCAGAAATAGCAAAACGTCTGTGGTGGCTACAAGAGATATGACTTGGGCCCTTCCAGCTTTAATGTTCCCTGTGCCGTTCTGGGGGCCTGCCAACCAACCCTTGGAATTTCTGCTTTGGGCTTGGGCTGGGAATCAACTTCTCCCCAAGCCAGGCATGCAAAACAGGGTCCAAACTCTGCTAGCCCAAAGTTTAGCAGGTTCAGTCACTTTCAATGGATGCAAAGAGGTCTTCTTCTTGTCCTCTTTCCAAGTCCAGTGAGTGCTGAAATCTTGAATCCCAGGAGTGCTCTTTATATCCTGACAAAGTTCCCAGAGGGGACAACACCATCAGTAGACACAAGGCTACGTGGTCACCTCCTCTCTGGTGATACATTTCCTGTGATGTGTGGCATCAGGCTATCCCAGAATGCAACATTCTTGACGCAGCCAACATGGCACAATTCTTGCTTCACTGTAAGGACCTTGGTAGCCTACCCCCAGAGATATGGCTACACACCCCTAGAAAACCAGCTTGTGAACTGCTTTTACCTCCTTTGTCCCTGGATCTACTCTGCAGGACACAAAAGGCATTCTGTCCAAGAGTGTTGTTCCGGTGGCTTCAAAGGTGGCTTCACTTTGAAACTTGTCTTTTGGGCTTACAACCCGGGCTGCTATCGTGTGGTAGGGAGCTCACCTTCGAGTGTGGTAACAGCCTTTGTTTCTGGCCTGGGAGTCATTCACATGTCTTCCCAGGTGGGCAGAAAGCTGTCTGTGTGGTAGTGCCTTTGTGAGACCACTGGACTAGCTGGTGCACAGTCATAACTTGGTAAAAAATGCTTACATTTAAAAATGACATTAATTGTGACTTGGCCATCAAGTTGAATTTAATACCATGATTAATTTGATACCTTACATGACCCACTTTGGTAGTCCCAGTCAAACGTTAGCTGGGTTGGTATGCCAGCCTGTAACTCTGTATTAGCCAATGGGGCTACCAACTATACCCACAGCAAAACAACAATTTAGAAGTATTGCTGCTAAGACATATCGTAAAACATATGTCTTCCTTAGCAAAATACAATTTCCTACTGTGGGATTCTATAGGCCTTCTTTATGGGAGATTTGTATATAATGTTAAGGGATAAGGTGGCTTCGCCGTAGGTTTCAATGGCAAAGTTGAACTGGCAGTGATGACGTTATTCTTCTAGTCTGCAGTGGCAGGCCGGTGGCAATTTTGTATCTTGTCACACAAAGGATGGCACAAATAGTGCTGCAGTCCTGAGTGTCTTACATGCCCTGGGTACCATTTCTAGGGGTTAAATGTAAGTTAGGTCTTGCCAATTGGGAGTACACAATTCAACATGAAATTTGTATAGGGTCAAAACATTGACACAGAGGTCTGGTCCCCAGGCCTCAGTGCACTCTCACAGTCATAAACCAACAACTAATAGTCCAAATGGGGGCAAAAAGTGTGGGGGGGTCAAAAAGCCTCTTTCCTCACATGACTCCCCCCCAGCTAATGCATCTGGGAGACTACAATCATATTCTTGTTCAGTCTCTCTGACCTACTGCAGGGCGTACTCCTTCCATACATACTTCTTATAGGCTCATTCCCATCTGGGGACTGACATACATCAATTCTGACAGCAACCATCCTAAACAGGATTTGAACTAACTCTGTGTTTCCTTCATCTTTTGCATTGATCTTGGGAAGAGAAGTTCCTACCTCCTCCAACTATAATTTAGCTAGGTCAACACCTAGCTTACCCACAGAGGTTATCCAACATTAGAGTAAGCCCACCATGAACAACAGTGTCAGGGGGCCTATCTTGTTACCTGTCATGGGGTCAGACAACTATGCCAGTGACAGTGTAGCCAAAGAGGCAAACAAACAGCAGAGGCTAGTGACAGCTGTAAATTCTCAGAACCTCACCTTCAGCTCCTTACTAACAGGTGAATGGGCTACTGAATAGGTTTTTTGGCACTGGGCTGTGCAGGAGCCCCCAGGCACAGCCCCACACTGTTTTTCACTGTTTGCACAGCAGACAGTGAAAAGCACGACAGGTACAGCTGCACCCGTCGCACAGCCGCAACACCGCTGGCTCCCATGTTGCAGCCCACATCCCCGCTGGGCCGGCGGGCGGAAACTTGGCTGTCAGATGTCAGAATGGGCACGCGGTTGCAACTTGGCTGGTGGCGGTTGCCGCCCGCCAGTGTTGTAATGAGGCCCTTAGTGTTTCTTTACCTTTTTAACATTCCTGTTGAAACAGCACTTTCTGGAAAAACTCCTCCAGTGTTGTCATTGTCAGTATTATTTTTTTCAACTGACTCACTAGTGAAATCCAGTTTATCACTCATATAAGTAACTTTATTGCCTGTATTCTTATAAGCTAATCTAGTATTACTCCACCATGTACCATTGCTAAATAAGGTAGTTTTTTTTTAATTATAACAATTTTCTATATGTTATCAAATTTGGAACTCCATTTCTGTAAATGTCCAGGAAATCAAATTTTGACTGTATCTCCAATCATAACTTTGATAGTTTTTGATTCCTTCATTTCAACATTACTTTTGACAGTAACATACATGTTCCTTAAATTTTATGTCTTCCCTTTAGAGAATAGCCAACTAGGATTGCATTTGTATCTTGGTTTCCTTCCTTTAAGCAACCTGAAAGGAGAAAAATTGATCTTATACAATGTGGCGTAAAACGATACAAACACGGTAAATCTGCCACATGTTTTTTGACATTATTACCTGCCCTAATAGCTACATGAATACCTTCCACAAATGTTTTGTTAATTGTTTCGACCAAACATTCATGTTTGGTGAATATAAAGCAGTTTTAACACATTGAATACCTACACTTAAAAAAAAAGATTGACTATATGCTAGATGTAAATGGTGTTCAATTATCCGAAACAACAGAATCAGGAAAACACTCTCTTCTGAAAGTTTTTGAAAAAAATTAACAGCTGTTTCAATATTGGGGTTAGAACTCATTTAGAAAAATAGTCAATCATGATGAAAGTATATGTTTTTTCAGACTCAATACTTTCAAAAAGTCTTAACAAATCAATAGATAACTTTGACCAGGATTTCTCCAGAAACGAGGACTGTACATGAGCAGATTTCTGTGCTTTCAACACTTTGTCAGAATTTAAATATAAAGGACAATTTTCTACAAACTTAATAATATCAACCACCAGAGCAGTTCCCTAATGTTTTAATGGTACTTGTTTGGCCCATATGAACTAAATGTGCTATAGAAACAAGTTTGTTTTTAATTCCTGCTGGTGAAACAAAACATCCCCCTTTAACAGTCATATCATTTTACAGCTCATTCCTGCCTTTCCAAAATCCTTGAAGTTCCTTGGATAAGTGCCTCTTTAAACGTCATCCCTTCACAATATAATCGTTTAGACCTTTCAAAGTGTAATCAGTAGAAACACCAGCTAACCTATCATCATTTGATAACAATTGCCCTACTGACATCACCACATCTTCGACAGCAGCCATAACACTTTCTTTCCGTGATTGTTCACCATTGGAAACTTGAACTTCACTTGGTAACCTAAACAATCAACTTTCTCATTGTGTACTCCTGGTAAATACATAACTATAAAATTGTATGATCATACAGCAACCTTGCTAAGCTACATGATGCTTTACCCATTCCACGCTCCAAAGTTACAGAAATGAAAGGTTTAGGGTCAGACTTCAGATAAAAAGGCTTGCCCCACAAACACTTTTTGAAATGATCTCCTGACAAGGTACACCCTAATGCCTCTCGTTCTACGGTGGAATATCTGGATAACCAATAGTCAATCGTCTGGATACAAAAGCAATGGTAATGGTGCATTGTACACCATCTTTGATTTGACTAAAACAGCAGCCAGACCAGTGGCACTGGCAAACACAGTAATCACATTTACAGCATTGTATGCAAATGGGGACAGTGGTTTGAACTGAATGATTGCCTCTTTCAGACTCTGAAAGCGGAGGTACGTAGTACACCCTATTTAAATTGTGTTTCTTTTTTTTAGTGATAAAAGCAAAGTATACAATATATCAGCAAATAATTGCACAAACCTTGAATAGTATTCCCAAAATTACTTGAGTTTTTGTTTTTCAACAGGAATCTGCATGTTCCAAATCGACTCCAATAAATCCTTCTAGGCATAAATAACCCTTTTTGTAATTGTGTGCTCCAAATGTTCTACTTCCTGAACAAAAAACTTACACATATCCAAACGAATGGCCATACCCTTTTCCACTAATGTGTTTAACACTTTGCTTAAAATATTAAAATGTTGATCTGCCATTTCAGGATATACTAATATATCACCCTGAAACACCACCATTGCATTCCTAAAAAGGCAAAACATACATTTCTGGAAAACCGATGCAGCAGACATGAGTCCAAATGGCATTCTGATATATCAATGTAGTAATATCTCTAGAATTACTAGTCAACTCGATTTGATGATAGGCTGCTTACAGAGCAATAGTTGTAGAGTACTTTGCTCCTTCTAATTTGGCAAAACAATCATGTACCTTAGGCAAAGGATGACAATTAACCAAAATGTGTCATGTAAACTGATCTCAGCTCAATGCATATTCCGAGTTTTTTTTTGTTGCCAGAACAATATGAGATGCCAATTCCGATGAGTTCACCAGCTCAATTATCCCTTCTCCAGACATTTTCCTTGACATTTGAGATATTTCAGTCCAAATTGATAATGGTGCATGTCTCAGTTTGTGTTTAGTAAGAACAGCATCTTTTTAAACTGTATACGATATGAAAAACCTTTCACTTTTCCAAATTCTTTTTGAAGTAAACTTCTATGTTTTTCTAGAATAATTTCCAAGTTGTTTTCCCTGTTTAAGACCCTCTGCACTCTCATCATTTCTTCTCCCAAACATACTTGCACTTTAGCATTAGGATTAAGTGGGATGTCAAACTTCCATTGATGTCTCCAACCCAATACTTGCGGTCCATCAACCGCTGCATACATTTTGAAATAAAGGTCTTATGTCTGAAACTTATTACCATCACAAAATATCCCATCATGTTCATCATTTTTCCACCAAATTCAAACACTCACACATCAGTGTGTTCTAAAATTTTGTTTTACCGCTCCTTGTGAAAAAATTAATCAGAAATAATGGTATATAGGGATCCAACTGGAATCAGGCTGTACCATTAATGCCCTGCCATCAATATTGATTTCACACATAGGTGGTCATTACAACCCTGGCGGACGGTGTTAAAGCGGCGGTAAGACCGCCAACAGGCCGGCGGTTAAAATTTTGCAATTACATCCATGGCGGAAACCGCCAACAAAGATAGCCACTTTAACACTCCGACCGCCACGGCAGTACAAACAAACAACGCAGCGGTTACCGCCAACAGACAGACAGAAGACAATGTACCGCCCACACTATTATGACAGGCCAATCCGCCACCTTTTCCGGGGTGGATTCACAGCAGATAAAAACACGTCGGAAACAGGAAGTTCGAAGGGAAAACGCTCACCTCTACACACCCCACGAGGAACCAGGACACCATGGACCCGGAACTCCAAATTCTACCTGCGATAGTCTTCCTGCTCCTCCACCAGGAGCACGAACTTCGGTGGCGAAGACCTTGGTGAGTACTGCACCTACGACACAGGGGAGGGGGGAGGGAAAAGACAGGGACATACACACGCAACACCCCCACCCTCACCCACTACAACACACACACTAATGCATATTGATACATCACAGTTACACCCCCCAACCCCCCTACAAAGAATGCAAAGACAATAGAAAATGAGTGCAACCATTGTAATATATTCAAATCAAGTAGGCAAAAATATATATATATATACACCATTTACAAAATATATACCAAGAATAGTAGTCCAGGTAGTGCTCCAATTAAGTCAGTGGAACACTGGGCCCACACGGTATAGGCGAGGCCCACACAAGATCCCCGACCATGACGGAGAGAACACTGCAGGGGCATCAGACAGCAAATAAACAGGCAGCTCAGGGGGAGGGAAAGGGAGGGCACCTCAGCCGGTCGAGTGCACAATGCCAAATCCACGAGTGGGCCACATACCCACTGTTACATCCTGGGGAGTGCAAAGCCACAGTCTCTCAAGTCTCTACAGTGGGTGGTCTGCCCATTGTTCCATCCTGGGGAGTGCAAAGCCACAGTCTCTGAAGTCTATACAGTGGGTGGTCTGCCCACTGTTCCATCCTGGGGAGTGCAAAGCCACAGTCTCTCAGGTCTCTACAGTGGGTGGTCTGCCTACTGTTCCATCCTGGGGAGTGCAAAGCCACAGTCTCTCAAGTCTATGCAGTGGGTGGTCTGCCCACTGTTCAATCCTGGGGAGTGCAAAGCCACAGTCTCTGAAGTCTCTACAGTGGGTGGTCTGCCCACTTTTCCATCCTGGGGAGTGCAAAACCGCAGTCTCTCAAGTCTCTACAGTGGGTGGTCTGCCCACTGTTCCATCCTGGGGAGTGCAAAGCCACAGTCTCTCAAGTGGATAACAGTCTCCACTGGTTCTGGAGGGGGCCTTGTGCCCAGAGTGCTTCATCCTGCTATGGACAGAGGTAGTGGATGGATCTCTCCACTGGTTCTGGAGGGGGCATGGTGCCCAGAGTGCTTCATTCTACACCTGACGGACTCAGTAGCGTCAGTGCCCTTGGCGCTCATGGGCCAGCGGTGATTGAGGCGGCGGGCCCTGTTCATCGGTGCTTGAGACGGCAGTGCCCTGTTCAGCGGTGCTTGAGGTGGCGGTGCCCTGTTCAGCGGAGCTTGAGACGGCGGTACCCTGTTCAGCGGTGCTTGAGGCGGTGGTGCCCTGTTCAGCGGTGCTTGAGGCAGCGGTGCCCTGTTCAGCGGTGCTTGAGGCGGCGGTGCCCTGTTCAGTGGTGCTTGAGGCGGCGGTGCCCTGTTCAGCGGTGCTTGAGACGGCGGGCTCCATTGCAGGGACTCAGCTGCTGGTGGTCCATCATGGCCCAGCGGGGCTTTTGCTGGCGGTCCTTCATGGCCCAGCTGGGCTTTTGCTGGCTGTCCTTCATGGCCCAGCGGGGCTTTTGCGGGCGGTCCTTCATGGCCCAGTGGGGCTTGTTCTGGCGGTGGCCTCCTGGGCAGCTGGGCTGGTGCTGGCGGTGGCCTCCTGGGCAGCTGGGCTATTGCTGGTGGTGGCCTCCTGGGCAGCTGGGCTTGTGCTGGCGGTGGCCTCCTGGGCATCTGGGCTAGTGCTGGCGGTGGCCTCCTGGGCAGCTGGGCTGGTGCTGGCGGTGGCCTCCTGGGCAGCTGGCCTTTGGACTGGCGGTGGCCTCCTGGGCAGCTGGGCTTGGGCTGGCGGTGGCCTCCTGGGCAGCTGGGCTGGTGCTGGCAGTGGCCTCCTGGGCAGTGGGGATGATGGCGGTCTTCTCCGCCGTGCTGCTCTTCCCAGACTTGGTGAGTTTCTTGTGGCCCTTCCCCACCTTGGAAGGTGTCACAGCTGATTCCACACTCCCTCCGGAACCCCTGGGAGCGGCTTTGGTGGCTGGAGTCTTTCCCCTCTCCCGGCTAGCACTGGCCAACTTCTGATGCTTCACAGGTGGGGGACTGTCTGTGCTGTGGCTCTGTGCCACACTGGCTGCCCTGGTGGCCGGTACACTCCAGATTCCTGTGACTACAGGCACCACTGGTCCCGGAGATGTTGTGGCTGAGGTGTTAGTTCGGGACCTATTAGACAGACGGGGTGGGGAAGGTGTGGAAAAGAGGTCAAGGTTGAACAGGAAAAGTTTTATGGAGACACTGGGATGGGTAGCTGGAGGGGGTTTGGGAGTGGAGGAAGAGGTTGTGGTTGTAGGAGGTGTTCGTTTGCTGACTTTGAGTGAAGGTGCATGGGCTGGAGGCTGTCGTGAGGTGGATGGCTGTTGGGTGGGTGTGTGCCTGCATTTGTGTATCTTCGGAGGGGGGTCACAGACACACTGGGAGAGGACACAGGGGACGTGTGAATGGTAGTGGAGGTGGTGACTGCACATGAGCAAAGTGTGGTGGTGGGTGTGCTGGAGAGGGACGTAGTGGTTGTAGAGGTAGTGCATGCAGGTGTGAGTGTAGATGAGACAGGGAGGGAGGAGGGAGACGAGGACGAGGGGGACACAGTGGAGGCAGTGGATGTTGGTGTGTCTGCATGTGTGTGATGCTTGCGTGAGTGCCTGTGGGATGTGTGGTGCTTCTGTTTGCCTGAGCTTCCCTTGTGTGTTGACGTGTGTGCATGATGGTCTGTAGGTGTGCTTGGGATAGGCTGAGGTACAGGGGATTGGTTCGGGTGGAGGAAGTTGGAGGGGGGAGGCTAGACACAGGGACAATGGCTGCCATCAGTGCTGAGGCCAGAGTCTGAAAAACTTGCTGAAGGACCGCCTGACCAGAATGAATGCCCTCCAGGAATGCATTTTTTTGTTGCAACTGCATTTCTACACCCTGGATGGCATTCCAAATGGTAGGCTGCCCAACAGTGAGGGACCTGAGGAGATCAATGGCCTCCTCACTGAGGGCAGCAGGGGTGACTGGGGCAGGGCCTGAGGTGCCTGGGGCAAAGGTGATGCCCACCCTCCCGGGTGAGCGGGCACAGGGCGAAGGCTGAGGGGCTACTGGGAGGGCAGTGCTGGAAGGGGGGGGTGGTGGCTGTACCGGTAGATGGGGGGGCACAGATGTTGCTGCCACCACAAGGGAGCTCCCATCAGAGGACGAGACCGTGTCACTAGTCCCAGCTCCTGTCCCCGCCGTGGAGCTCCCCTCGCCCTCTGTCCCACTGGTGAACTCCGAGTCCGTAGTGTGGCCCTCCATGGCCATGTGGGATGCAGATCCCTCCTGCTCCGGTGCCACTGCTCCTCCGCCTGGTGATGTTAATGCACACAAGAACAGGGAGACCACAAAAAGGGGGGTGGGGAACAGAAGAAAGACATGTTGAGTGCATGCATTACCGCTACCGTTGGCGGACACGACAGACACAGAAGCCCCCTGCACTACGCCGCGCTCTTGGGCTCCACTGTTCAATTCCTGAAAAATGGCCTACAAGGCAAAGGATGACATCTGCACACATAGATGACACAGGGGCATGATTAGGTATACTTGGCACTCTACAGAGGTGGGCTAGGGTGCCACATGGCCTGCCTTACGGAGGGACCTTGCCTAAGGATCTCGCCCTGGCCTAGGGAAACCCACAGCCCACCTCCCCCATCAAGACGCCTACACTGCACGCAAAGTCAGCAGAATGCGAGTGTACTCACCCCGTTGTGTCTGCTGTGATGCCCTCAAGCACCCATCCAACTCTGGGTACGCCACCACCAGGATCCTGAACATCAGGGGGGTCATGGTGCGATGGGCACCCCTCCCACATTGGGTGGCCATCCCCAGCTGAGCCTCCACCGTCTTCTTGCTCCAGCGGCGAATGTCCTCCCATCTTTTCCGTGAGTGGGTGCTCCGTCTGTGGTAGACCCCCAGGGTCCGGACGTCCTTGGCGATGACACGCCAAATATCTTTTTTCTGGTGGGCACTGACCTACATGATTTGTACAGGGGAAGAGAAAGCAATTACCAACTGCACCGTCAAAGTGATTGGCCCCCATCCCTGCCCTTGCCATGTGGCACATGCACTCACCGTAGTTTCATGCACGCCGCACTCTCCCCCATTCTCCACTCAGGCATAGCCCATACAGCATGCTCCCAGTGTACTTACCTGTTTGTCTGGAGGACCGTAGAGTAGCGTGTACTGGGGGAGGATCCCATCCACGAGTTTCTCCAACTCCTCCGATGTGAAGGTAGGGGCCCTTTCCCCAGACACTCGAGTCATTGTCTCTTCCAGACTGAGGTCACAGCAGCACTTGCAGTGTAGGTCCTCTCCTGTCGAAGATCAGGTATCGAGTGATTGAACAGATGGAAAATGGCGGTCACGTCCGCGGCGGTGCATACCGTCACCGCCGGCGTACATCGTCATTGGCTCCTGGGACCCATAGGGTCAAATGTTAACCAATGCAGCATTGCGCCGTGGTCTTCGACCACCTACCGCGACGGTGTACAACGCCAGTGCAGTTACCTCACATCCCATTGTCCCACTTTACAGGTCAGGCAGCCGCCATTTCAGGGGCCCACATGGCTTCATTTTCAACTGCGTCACACATACCTAGGCCTAGACTCAACACATATACAGGCCACTTTTTCTGTATGAATGGTGTTCTGTGTAAGCTGTAGGTACATACCTCTGAGTTGTTTGACTCTGTGCTCGCTGTTGTCCTTCATAGGCACCGTCCGCTGGGACATGTGAGGAGATGGCGGCATCCTCCGGTGTACCAACCTGTGGTGGACCTGTCGACAATGGAGGAAAGACACGTGATAATCACCTATAGGCTTGACCGTGCCAAAATCCAGGAACTGTGTACCCAGTTGGTGCCAGACCTGATGTCAGCTATTCGCCATCCCACAGGAATCCCCCCTCAAGTGCAGGTGCTGTCAGTGCTCCATTTCCTTGCAAGTGGGTGATTTCAAACAACAGTGGCCATAGTATCAGGGATGTCCCAGCCTATGTTTTCCAACGTGTTGTCAAGATCTTGTCTGCCCTGCTGAAACACATGCAGAGCTACATTGTTTTCCCTCAGTTGGAGGATTTGCCTACAGTGAAAGGTGATTTCTATGCCCTGGGACATATCCCCAACATCATAGGTGCCATTGATGGGACACATGTGGCTTTGGTCCCCCCCCACAGGAGTGAACACGTGTACAGAAACCGGAAGAGTTATCATTCAATGAATGTTCAGATGGTATGTTTGGCAGACCAGTACATCTCCCATGTGAATGCCATGTTCCCTGGCTCAGTGCATGACGCTTACATCCCACGGAATAGCAGCATCCCTTATGTGATGGGTCAACTCCGGAGGCACCATGTGTGGCTATTAGGTTGTCACGTGGGCTCTCATTATCCTAAATGAGACTACTGGATTTCTAGGCAGCAGGATCGTTCACGGTGTGGGGGACTGAGTCTGACCCACTTGGAAGGACCTCTGTCACCCTAAATCCGGTTTTGCTCCGGCTAACTAGCAGTGCCTCATTTCTCCCAAAGGGAAGAGATGATTGGGCAGCCGAGCGCATGACATCTTTGGAACTTCTCAGGGAAGTCGTGGTCACTCAGATCCAAACCAACTCTCTCATTTACAGTATGATCTCATATACAAATGACAAAGGCAGTATAAGTTTTATATAATGTTTTAATAAAACGACTGCATTTTAGATAATAAGGCGTGAGCCGCAATAACCAGAACCATACAACACAGTAGGATTGAAATAGTCACCAGGAGAGTAAAACATAAGAACAACGCTATCATGGTGTTTAACAATTTCTACTCTCCCTCTGCTAGTTCTATTTCGAGCACAGCATGTTAAGCTTCTAACTTGCCTTTCTGAATCCCTCGGGAGACATCAGCCCTCATACCTGAGCAAAGGCCTGTGATCTGGTTCAGCATCTGCAACGAGGCAGTCAGCGTCTAGTTGTGGTTCCCTGGTCGGAATCTCCCTCTTGCGTGTATTGGGACAAGGAAGTGTTTTTATAACTAACATGTCAGCGTGATCACAAAATGTCCCTACGCAGGAATGCTAAAGACTAAACTCCTACCACATCTATCGGCAATGTACCAGACTGTATCCTTGACTGAAGCACAGAGTAACGCGTTATGGAGAACTCCAGTGCTGAAGTAGGCTAAACAGTGTGATATGAAATATAAAACAAGACCGTAGAACTGGTACGAAGCCGAATAAAAAGCATTTAGAGCAAAGAGCACGAAGGCTCTAAGCTACGAGCAAAGGAATAAAATACATCCAGGGCAAAATGCACAAAGGCCTAAAGCCTGAAGCTAATGCGCAAAGGATACATAAAACTGACCACACTACAAGGTGAGCACCTGGAAGCTAGTCAGTGGAAATGGTTGTCTGGGTCTGGGGATATCCCTCCAGGTTAGTGTGTGTCTAACAGTTGTCCCTCACCATTTGCAGGAGACTCTGGTTACCCCAACCTGTCATGGCTACTGACCCCAGTGAGGAATCCCAGGACAAGGGCAGAGGAACGCTACAATGAGGCACATGGGCAAACAAGGAGGGTGATCGAATGCACCTTCGGCCTCCTGAAGGCGTGGTTCAGGTGCCTCCATATGACAGGTGGATCCCTATTCTACTCACCAAAGAAGGTGTGCCAGATCATCGTGGCCTGCTGTATGCTTCACAACTTGGCTTTGCGACGACAGGTGCCCTTTCTGCAGGCGGATGGTCCAGATGGCAGTGTTGTTGCAGCTGTGGAGCCTGTGAACAGTGAAGACGAGGAAGCAGAGGAAGAAGACATGGACAACAGGGACTCAGTGATCCAGCAATATTTCCAGTGAGAAACAAGTAAGAATACAAACCTGCCTACTACATGTACCTAAACACTACTACCTCTCTACTGTCTGCCTTTTTCACCCAGTGTATGGTCACTGAGTTGTCACTTTCCCTTACGATTTCACAGATGTGGGTCCCAAAGTGTGACATCTGCTTTGATTCCTCATGGACTAGAGCTGTGTGACATAGGTATGTTGACATTACAAATGAAAGAGCTTTTTGCCACAGTTATTGCTAATACAGTATTCTGAAATCACAGACAGACTCCAGATTGTTTTGTGCTTTAAGGGTGTTTATTTTAGTGCTCAAAATTGGAGGGGGTAGCAAAATGGTGAGGGGTGATAGCGGAGGAATGTCCATGGCAGAATCCAGTCTATTAGTCTCACAGGTGCATTGCCCAAATGGGCATTGAAAGTGGAACTGGGGCAGTTTGAGGATGGACAGGTTGACAAGGTGGGACAAAAGGATGACATTCAGGGTGGACTCATTTCTTGGCGGGGTCTTGGCATCGTTCTCTGTCTTTGTCCTGTATCTCAGGGACCGTTTGCAGGGTGGTTCTCCCTCTGCAGTGGGTGGGGTGCTGGTTTGGTGGTCCTGTGGCGGTGCCTCCTGTCCACTAGTGCTGGTGGAGGAGGTGGGCAGTTCATCGTCCAGGCTAGTGTCAGGGGCCCCTTGTAGTGCCACAGTGTCCCTCCTGGTGTTGAGTACTTCCTTCAGCACCCCTGCGATGGTGCCCAGGGTGGAATTGATGGTTCTAAGTTCCTCCCTTAAGCCCATATACTGTTTCTCCTGAAGGTGCTGGGTCTCCTGAAACTTTACCAGTACCGTTGCCATCGTGTCCTGGGAGTGGTGGTATGCTCCCATGATGGAGGAGAGGGCCTCGTGGAGAGTGGGTTCCCTGGGCCTGTCCACCCCTGTCGCACAGCAGCCCTCCCAGTTCCCCTGTGTTCCTGGGCCTCTGTCCCCTGGACCGTGTGCCCACTACCACTGCCCACAGGTCCCTGTTGTTGTTGGGGTGGTGGGTTAGCCTGGGTTCCCTGTAGTGGCGGACACACTGCTGATTTCTGTGTCCTGGGGACGGAGGTATGGGCCCGCTGGGTGGGTGCTGTGCTGGTGTTTCCAGAGGGGGAAGGTCTGTGGTGGCCTGTGACTGTGTGAGGGGAACCGACTGTCCCGAGGTCCCCGATGGGCCGAGCTGGTCATCTAGATCCAGTTGGACAGAGGTGCTGTCATCACTGTGGGCCTCTTCTGTTGGTGGTGTGGACATGTGTGGACCCTCCTGTCCGGTGACGTTGGGTAGGGGTCCTGCAGGGGCATAAAGGCATGATTATTGCATCTGTGTGTGTCAAGGTGTGCATTGAGTGGGTGACCGTTTACCCCAGTGCTAGCATTCCTGTGTGGGACCTTGTGTGATGGTGGTTTAGGGGGGTGTATGGGTATGTGCAGTGGGCATGCTTTGGTGATGGGTGTCCACGCTTTGGTGTTGCATACAGGGCCTGGTGTTGGGATGTGTGGATTGTGATAGTGGGACATTTGTGAGGAGTAGGAGTGATGGGGTGAGGGCAAGGGTGGGGGTAGGTGCTAGCATGCAGGTGGGTGGGGGATGGAGTAGTTAAAGGTTTGACTTACCAGAGTCCATTCCTCCACCTACTCCTGCGAGGCCCTCAGGATGCAGAATCACCAAGACCTGCTCCTCCCATGTTGTTAGTTGTGGGGAGAAGGTGGGGGTCCACCGCCAGTCTGCTGAACCGCCAGGTGGTGTCTGAAGACCACAAACACACCATCCCCGTAGGTCGTTCCACCTCTTCTTGATGTCCTCCCGATTTCTTGGGTGCTGTCCCACTGCGTTGACCCTGTCCACTATTCTTCGCCATAGCTCCATCTTCCTAGCTATGGAGGTGTGCTGCACCTGTGATCCGACTAGCTGTGGCTCTACCAGGACGATTTCCTCCATCATGATCCTGAGTTCCTCCTCCAAGAACCTGGGGTGTCTTTGCCGTGCCATGGGGTGGTGTAGGTGATGTGTGGGGTAGTGTGTGTGGTGATAAGTGTGCTGATATGTCGTGCGGTGTTGTATGAGATGCGTGGAAGTTATGTGGGTGATGGTGTTGTGTGCCTGTGGATGCTAGTGTTGTTGATGGTGGTGTCTCTTTCTGGCTTTAGTTTGTGATTTGTTTTCGTAAGGGTTTGTGGGTGATGTGGGTGATGTGGGTGTGTGTTTTATATTGTATTGGATGTGTGGGAATTGTGTGTGTATGTGTATCAGGTGTGTGTATTTGGAATTGTCCAATGTGGCTGTGTTTTGAATATGTGTGTGTATTTTGAGCGCGGCGGTGTGTACCGCCAATGGAATACCGCGGTTGAAAGACCGCCGCGTGGATTTGTGGGTCATGATAGTGTGGGCGTATTTCTGTTGGCGTGATGGTGGATGTTTTGTTTTCACCAGTTTATCACTGACCTTTGGTGTGGCAGAATTGTGTGGGTGTCTGACTATTGGCGGATTCTGAACTGTGGGTCATAATAGCTGTGGCGGAATTCCGCAGCCGTGGCTGTGTGGTGGCGGTCTTCTGCATGGCGGTAAGCGGCATTTACCACCAATGTCATAATGAGGGCCATAGTCGGTACTTATGGTTCTGTGTCCACTTCATCGCCCATTACCCCACAGCTGACAACCATATGAACTTTCTTAAACTTACTCCTACAAATTCTTTCCTCAGTAAAAAACCCTACGTTTATACAATTACAACTTATTTTACAGCATCATCAGAAACAACGTGTTCCATAGCACTATGTTCATTGAAACACAGCACCACACTTCAGCTGGAACATCATTCTCGATACAACTCTCTTGCACACTGAATGCTCTCTTGGAAACATTTTGACATACCATGCCAAAATGGCCATATTTCTCACACTTAAAACACTCTTTTCCTTTAGCTGGCCATGCTTTAAATTAAACAGAAAACATTTTTGATCCACAGAGATTGGAATGTACTCTAGCATTCATACCACCCATAGGCATATGTTTTCCTTGATCTACCTTTAGGTCCCATGGACTTATTTGTAATTTTCATTGTCAATGCAACCACCCCCAAAGACTATTGTCAACATGAATACTGTTAAAAACATTGATAGATCGTTCCACACTTTTAGCAATGTTAATTGCTTCCTGTAGTGTTGGACTGAGCTGATGCAAAAGTTGCTTGTGAATTTTCTTACTGGAGCACCGTATAATTATCTGATCCCTAATGTATGTGTCAACCTGTGCTCCAAATAAACAATCAGCAACAAGAATTTGTGGTACAGGTGCATAGAAATCCACAGATTTATCCAACAGCTGATAACAGGCACAACAATTAAACCTTTCTAGTACTATGTATGGCTCTTCACTAAACCTTCTTTTAAGTGTCTCTAATGCTTTTGAAAAACCCTTGTAATTTCCTGCTTCCACTCCGTGCAGTGATGTCACTGCTGGTAAATGCTAAAAAATATCTTCAGCATCAACGCCTATTAAATTTAAGAGAAAAGCTTTTTCTTCTTTCTGGTAAAAACATAGACTCATCAATACCCAACTTGTAATTTTAAAATGTCTTAACTATGTTTCCCACTTCAAGCTAGGTGGATTGGGACCACTAAAAATGCAGTAGGTGGATTTCCACAGCTAGTAGTCATGCTTATACTTCACAATTATTTAAAGAATGTTAAAGTTAAAATGTAAGCAACTTTCATTATTGTTTAAAATGTTACAAATTTAGTCAGAATGAAATAGCAATCCTCTATTATAAGTGAATAAGTAGAAAAGGTGTGCACATCACGGTTGGTGAATGCAACAAACCAAAAAAAATATTCTCATTGTTTTATATGCACATAAGAAAACAGATCTGTTTTATGTGTAGAAAAGCTGTGTGCATCACCTTTGGTGAATGCCCAAATCAAACATTTTGAAACTTATAAATTTAGGTGTGCACATCACCCCTCTTCTCTTGTTTGACTTGATGCATGATGAAAACAAATGAATACCAGTAAGATGGCACCTGCCAATTAACACATGGATGCAGAGACACAGTTACCTTCAAGATGGCACCTGTTGTGATTTTGTGCATTAAGATGCGCAAGCTGCTGAAACCTTATTACTTCCAATATGGCAATAAGATGAAAACTAGGCTGGCAGTGTCCCTTCTGATCAGCCTCCAACGCTCCATTGAAACTCCGATGATGTGAGTTGCTTGTGAGACAAACATGTCTCATACACGTTTCTGCAATAATGATCCTGGATGAAAGCACCAATTCCTCAAAGTGCCACTATTTCTGCTAGGCTCCACATGAACTGCACATATTGCTTGACACCAGTCTCTGACAGAATTGGAGGAGATATTCCATTGTTTTCACTGGCACCATAGACAACGAAATAACTTCATTGGTGAATGATATCTGGATGCTCACTGGGTTCTTCTGAAATCATCGCCAGATATGTGGTAAGTTAAAAGGGCATTCACACAGCAGTTGATTAATTAGTAACTCGTTATTGGAGCATCCAAGCAATGCCCCAAAAAGATCCAGCTGTCAAAGACTTGATAGAATGTGACATAAACAACAACAACAATGCTTGACCAATGAAAGTAAAGGTAATAACAATCATTTTGAAAAGATCATGGAATAGAAGAATAAAATGAACTGTTTAGCACACTAACTATGAACTTACCACAAACTGGTACAGGCGTCTCTTAAGACAATGACTGGGATTCCTTTCACGTTTATGAGGTGAATATGCCTACTATCCTCAAGAACCGCCAACTCACCCTCTGGACCTTTTTCCCTGTTAAAAGCAGCAAGGATATCCTCATCTGAGGAGGAATCCTTTTAGGCTATACTGACAACCCCAGTGGTTACCTTTTTCTTGGGGAGAAGCTGAGTCCCCTCTCTACAGCCCAACCTGCTGACAATCAAATCAGGGCCTACATTCTATTCTAGGGATCTGGGGCTCGGTGGAATTTTCTTTGGGGGGTTTAACAAGTCCCTCCTTTCCCTTCTGTGAGCCTAACCCCCACTTCTTAGGATCACCCCCCTGAGTTTTCTTGGGTACTCTGGTCTATACCCACTCATTAGCCCTCTTGCCTAACTCCCTAGGAATAGAAAGATTCTACCAGACACTGGTGTAACCTCTCTGAGGAACAATTTGTTCGAATGCGTTCTTTAACCACTAAATTGTGTAAGTCCTCATATGTATCAACTCTGTTAACTTTCAACCAACCATCCAGTGACTTCACAGATGCATCTACAAAGTCTACCCATGTCTGTGTTCCTAAACTTAAGCTTGTACTCTACTGTGGTGAGACCAAATAGCTCAATGAGAGCACCTTTCATGTGGTAGTAACATTTTGCCACCTCATCATCTAGTGGATGCAATCTATCTCTCCCTACTGTAGGTAATAGTTCCCATAATAAGCCCCCCCCCATGTTGAACATTCACCCTTCTCATCCTGAGAGCTCTCTCATAGGAAGCCAGACACTTGTCAATACCATCCCCTTCTACATACTTTGTAACTATGCATTTGGGCAACCTAAGATCATAGGCACCACATGTATGGACCTCTGACTCTTTTTTGCTGCCATCATTTTGTTGGGGAGGTAACCCCAGCTGGGCCCTTCTCTTCTGGAGGGCCAATCTTCATGCTTGGATTGCCAACTTTTTCTCCTCAATCTCCAAGAGGGCAAACTGCTCATACATCTCTTTGGATCTTCCTATGAAAGTGAAGCTCCTTTCACTCCCAGATAATGAATCACTCCTTAATTTGCTCTGGGGACTACACTGTTGTTGGCCCCCTCAATGTTAGTGTTGGTGCCATCAATTTCCTCGTCACCACTGTCAGTATTGACTTTTACTACCACTTGGGTCTCGGCTCTCCTTGCCTCTTCCCATTTCCTGAGGGATTTTTCCAATTCCTCCTTTCTGGCAGTCATGTCTAGGCCAATAGTCTTCTCCTGCACGCCCCTCTCAAATCATTGGTTTTGAGAGTAGCCTGGTTAGCCGAGTCAATAGCTCCATTCTTCATCTTTATGCCTTTGCAAAAACTTTTTTGCCACTTAGGGAAACTGGTTCTTGACTTCTCTGGCTATTGGGAATAAAAGTGTCAATTGCAAGCAGAACTTTGGCAAACTTATGAAACTGTTACTTTGTTGTCTGGTACAGCTAAACACAAGTTCTGTATCCCACCTCTAGGCATCAATGTGAGAATTTGGGGATGCTATATGATATGGCTGGGAAGCCTTATCGAGGAGTACAATCACAAATGTCATCTTGGATTCCTTCAGGTATGTTTACTCAACCATAAGCTCAGCCCTGGGTACCTGGGACTGAGAACAGTAAGGCTTAGTAAAGGAACAATGTGTAACGCATGTAACAGCACCCGACAAGAAAAAAGGAAACTCACACAACACAAAAGAAACAAGTCACTAATTTATGAAAGCCTATTTTTATGAATTTTCAGATACCTTAAGCTTCAAAATCCACCAGAGGATTCAGGACATAGAGACTTAGGAAGCAATAAATAACTTTTAAATCAACTGCAAACAAGCATTGACCGACAAAAAGTTGGGAAACTTTTGAAAAGTTTGAAACAATTAGTTCAAAAACTCCAGCCTTAGCTGAGTGACCAAGTCCTGCAGGACAGAGGTCTAGGGGGCCAGAATGGACACTTTGGACAGTTAGCTGGTCAAAAGAGTTTTGTTAAAGCAAGATTCAAACTTCAGGATGAATACCATGGACGACAATGGAGTGGTCCTGATGCTGAGGGATGCAGGCTTAAAGATGCCCATGGATGCTCCTGATGCTGTGCGGTCCACGGGGGTGAAGTCCACTCGAGTCCTAGGTCCTTTGGTGAGTGGGGCAGCTCTGCCCATGGATCTCAGGGTCCCATGAAGTCCTCTTTGCAGGGTTCCAAGGGCTGCCAATGCAGTCCTTGCGCTTTGGCAAAACAGCAGTCATGGTGGGAATCTTTGGTTGACAATGGTGTCCCCCTTGGGTGATGAATCTGGTCACAGCTAATGCTCACAAGTCCAGCAGACATAGGTGCAACTATTCAGCTGTATTTTTAGCTGTCTCTGAGTTGTTATTTGGGGTGACTGGCGGCATCAGGGAGCAGCAAAGAATCTCTGGTGGCTCTGAGAGATGTGACTTGGGCTCTTCCAGCTTTAATGTTTCCAATGCCATTCTGGGGGGCAGCCAACTGGCCCTTGGACTCCCTGCTTCAGACTGGGGTTGGGAATCAAATTTTCCCCAAAGCGGGCACACAGAACATGGTCCAAACTCTGTTAGCCCAGAGTGTGGCAGGTGCAGTTGCTCAAGTGTTGCAGCCTCTCTATGTTCGCTTCCAACATGTGCAAAGCAGTCTTCTTCTCATCCTCCTTCAAAGTCCAGTGAGTACTGAAGTCTTGGGTGCCAGGGGTGCCCATTATATCCCAGCAAGTGCCCCAAGGGGACAACACAGTCACTAGCTTATAGGCTAGTTGGTTCCAGTCTCGCTGGTGACACAGTTCCGGTGATGTGTGGCATCTAGCTATCCCAGAATGCAACATTCTTGCTGCAAACAACATGGTAGAATTCTTGCTTGACTGTAAAGACCTTGGTAGTCCACCCCCAAGGGTGTATCTATCATAGGGCTACATGCCCGTGGAGACCCGGTTTGGGAATTTCTTTTTCCTCCTCTGTTCCTGGCTCTACTCTTTCTGCAATAAACGAAAGCCAACCTTCCTGAGAGTGTTGTCGCAATAGGCCTTCAAAGGCATCTTCAACTTTGAAGCTCCCCTTTTGAGGTAACACAAGGGGCAGCCATCCTGTGGGAGGAGGTCACACCTTTCAGTGTGGTAACAGCTTGTGTTCCCGGCCTGGAAGCCTGGAAGCTGTTCACACCTCTTTCTAGGTGGGCAGAAAGATGTCTGTGTGCTAGTGCTTTGTGACCCTACTGGACTAGCTGGGGCACAGAGTGGCAACTTTATAAAAGTTACTTACCTTTAACTTGTCATTAATTTTGACTTCAAGTCACATTTTATCGCATGGGCTCTCATTATCTTTATGAGGTTGCTGGATTTGGGTGGTAGCATCATGTGGGGAACTTAGTCCAATCCCATACCATGTGACAACTGTCAGCCTTATCCATTTCCGGACAGCTAGCAGAGCTTCATATCTGCCCAAGAGCTGGAATGAATGGTGGCAAACGGGCGCATGACAAGATGACTTCTCAGGGAAATTGTGGTGAATCAGATCTCATCCTTATCTCTCAGTTACATTATTCTCACACATGCAAAGACAAACTGAGGCAGAAAATGGTTCAATAAGATTTATTGAACCAGCTGTGTCAAAGACAGAATGGCATGAAGTGCAATACTTAGAATGAAGAAACACAGTAGAAACAAAATGGTGACAAGAAAAGTGAAACACAGGTAAAGTCCCACCATACTGTCACAATGGATAATACATGGGATTCCTACCTAAGCTATGTTAGAGCACAGCATGATAAGCCCTAATCCACCCTTCAGGATTCCCCCCTGGGAAGACATCATCCCCCATACCTAAGCACGGAAGCCTGTTCTGTATGGAGAAACCATCCCCATGTAGGCCAGGGAACCGGTAGTCTCAGCAAGTAGCTGTAGCAAAGTCAGTCAGCATGCAGTTGTGGTCATCTGGCTGGAATCTCCCTCTAACGTACATGGGACAGAGAAGTGTTTTTATGATAAAACAACTGATGTTCTGAGAAAATGGCCCTACGTAGGGTGTCTGTGTTTCTGTGAATGTTAGAGACATAGGGCCTGATTACAACTTTGGAGGAGGGTGTTAATCTGTCCCAAAAGTGACGGATATACCACCCGCCGTATTACGAGTCCATAATATCCTATGGAACTCGTAATACGGCGGGTGGTATATCCGTCACTTATGTGACGGATTAACACTGTCTCCAAAGTTGTAATCAGGCCCATGGTGTCCCACTTGTGCTGGCATCCCTACCCCTGCAGCCCTGAGGAAAGTACAAAGTAAAAAGAATGTCTTGCTAAGAAATTGAATGCTTTCCTAGCCAAAAAAACTAGATCGAGAAAAGAAAAGAACACCATGATTGTTGCAGATTCTGAAATAATATAATCAAACAGAATAAAATGTTACTAGGCTAAAGGGCACAAGCAGCAGGCCTAGTTGCTAAAATAACGTGCCCAGAGATATCAGTAAAATAGCCATAAAACACCCTCACCTTGTCGGTTCAGAAATGGTAAAGGAGCCTAAGTCATAAATAAAAACAACTAAAAGGCATTGCTTAAAAAATATATACATAAATGGCAATAATGACAAGTTAAAACACACTTGAGCATGTAAAATATCGGAAGGGGTCAATTTAAACTGTTTAGCAGTGGCGTCAATAAAACCAAATTTAAAGTCAAAGCCATTTTTAAAATCTCCAAGTACAGCCCAGACAATTGAAGCAAGGACATTTTCTACTTCAGCAGGTGGTCATGTGACAAAATTGGTGCCAGGGAAAACCAAAGAGCACTTATGTTCAAAACCTGAGCTTAGCTGAGGCAGCAGCATTCTGTGTTGTGCCCATGTTTGAGTCAAGAGCTACATGATCCTTCAAGGCCAACTCATGAACGGCTTCCCATAGCAAACGCACCCTCAACGTTAATTTCTGGTAATGAGCCCAAAGCAAGAACATCAACAGGTCAGCGTCCAATGAAAGTAAGCATTGCATAGAAAGACAAAATTTCAGTGCACATTCAAAAAGGCACAAGAGGCCTCAAAACACGGGCTGCACCCAATCAAAAAATGGTCTGAATGACAAAGACCAGTTGCACTCCAATTCTTCTAGGAGTGGTGCTCTGAAATACTGCATCATGCGTTCACGACACAGTTGAGCTGCTGGAAGTGCTTTCAGTCCTCCTTGTTGAGATGGAACAAACATTGTGAATAAAAAACAGCAACAGCAAGATACCACCTATTATAGCCAAAGTAATCAGAAATCACCTGAAAAAATACTCGATAATATGGAGTGGATGGCTGATGGTTTTAAGCCAAATATAGAGGAGAAGGTGTGAACAAAACTAGAACCAACAGCCTTAAAGAAATGTACAATCCCAGTGGTACTAGATGCATAAAAGTCTTGTCCTACAAGTTCACCAAAGCATCCTGGAACGTTTGTATTTAAAAGGGATTGTATTTCTGCAGATGACCTCGCCACTTTGAATGCATAGCTCTCACATGCAGATGTTAGCACCGCCATAGCATCATTTTTGTGATGCTAAGGCGACAAGTGGCTTTTTACATGTGCCATATTTACAAAGTGGTGCAAAGAATGTATTGCACCACTTTGTAAACCCTTACGCCATATTATGCCTGTATGCAAGGGGGGCGTTCCCCCGTTCTGGGGGTCAAAAAATGGTGTCGTAGAAGGGGGTCATAATCCCCAGGGCAGCACTGCCCTGGTGGATTAGGACCACCAGCACCCCCAGACCATTTTGTAGTCGAAATCTGGTGGTGCTGGTGGTCCGACCATGGCACTACTACTGCACTCATAATATGGCACTCGGACTGCCACCACGACCCTGGCAGTCATTAGACCACCATGGTTGTAATGAGGCCCTATATGTTATACCTGAATGTTCTGATGAAACATAGCGAGGGTCGCACCTATTTGTTCTACAACCCCTGTGGAGTTTCCAAACTTGCATGAGAACCATTTGTGTCCACTGGCCACAATAACCACCTGCCAGGACGTGAAAGTGATGTATACATTTTTCCCTTTTCGACCCATTCATTGATCTGATCTTCAGTTGCATTAATGTAGTTTTGCCATTTGTAAAATTTAGCAGGGATACTGGGCACATTCAAATCCTTAACCTTTGTCGAGTCTAAACAATTTGGCCCTCATTCTGACCCTGGCGGTCAGTGTTAAAGCGGCGGCCAACCCGCCAACAGGCTGGCGGCCGAAAAATATGAATTCTGACCCTGGCGGGAACCGCCAACACAGGCTGCCGCTTTAACACTAAAGTAGAACCATATTATTGCAACAATAAAGTATAGCGACCTTAGCAATATCTGAAGAATGAATACACATCTAGAACTCTATCCATACAAGCAGCAAAAGTCCGGCCCAGTCAATCAAAGTCCAAAGGTCCGTGGGCCAATGTGCAGCAACACATGGGCAAAGCCCACACACGAGATCCAGTCCATTGGAGAGAACACTGCTGGGGCATCACTAAAATAAAAAGACAGGCACCTCAGGGGCAAGGGAAGGGGGGGCACCTCAGCCACATGAGTCCTTGACGCCAGATCCACGAAGGGCCTCCATGCCCACTGTGCCATCCTGGGGAGTGCAAAGCCACAGTCTCACAAGTCTCTACAGTGGGTGGATTGCCCACTGTGCCATCCTGGGGAGTGCAAAGCCACAGTCTCACAAGTCCCTACAGTGGGTGGATTGCCCACTGTGCCATCCTGGGGAGTGCAAAGCCACAGTCTCACAAGTCTCTACAGTGGGTGGAATGCCCACTGTGCCATCCTGGGGAGTGCAAAGCCACAGTCTCACAAGTCTCTACAGTGGGTGGATTGCCCACTGTGCCATCCTGGGGAGTGCAAAGCCACAGTCTCACAAGTCTCTACAGTGGGTGGATTGCCCACTGTGCCATCCTGGGGAGTGCAAAGCCACAGTCCATCAGGTGGATTGCAGAGACCACTGGTCATGGAGGAGGCATGGTGGGCAGAGTGCGTCGTGAAGGCCTGCCCGACACAGAACCGGGACTGCAAATGGGCCAGCGGTGCTTGAGATGAAGGGCCCAGCGGAGCGTTGCTTGACAGGAAGGGCCAAGCGGAGCGGTGCTTGAGACGGCGGTGCCCAGCGGAGCGGTGCTTGAGATGAAGGGCCCAGTGGAGCGGTGCTTGACAGGAAGGGCCCAGCGGAGCGGTGCTTGAGATGAAGGGCCCAGCGGAGCGGTGCTTGACAGGAAGGGCCCAGCGGAGCGGTGCTTGAGATGAAAGCCCCAGCGGAGCGGTGCTTGAGATGAAGGGCCCAGCGGAGCGGTGCTTGACAGGAAGGGCCCAGCGGAGCGGTGCTTGAGATGAAGGCCCCAGCGGAGCGGTGCTTGAGATGAAGGGCCCAGCGGAGCGGTGCTTGACAGGAAGGGCCCAGCGGAGCGGTGCTTGAGATGAAGGCCCCAGCGGAGCGGTGCTCCTCACGGCGGGGCCCTGTTCAGCGGTTCTGGTCACAGCGGGGCCCTGTTCAGCGGTGCTACTCACGGCGTGGCCCTGTTCAGCGGTGCTCCTCACGGCGGGGCCATGTTCAGCGGTTCTCCTCACGGCGGGGCCCTGTTCAGCGGTGCTCCTCACGGCGGGGCCCTGTTCAGCGGTGCTCCTCACGGCGGGGCCCTGTTCTGCGGTTCTGGTCACGGCGGGGCCCTGTTCAGCGGTGCTCCTCACGGGGGGCCCTGTTCAGCGGTTCTGGTCACGGCGGGGCCCTGTTCAGCGGTGCTACTCACGGCGGGACCCTGTTCAGCGGTGCTCCTCACGGCGGGGCCCTGTTCTGTGGTGCTCCCCACGGCGGGGCCCGTTCAGCGGTGCCTGTCTTGTGTTTCCAGTGAACCACACCTGGCCAATACTTGCCGTTCACTCTGCATCGGACCTTTCCGTTGCGGGGCCCTCCTGTGATGGAGTCCTGGGGCCCGTGCTCTCCTTCGATACCCCCGGAATGGGGCTGGTGGGGCCTTCATGGCCAGGTCAGCTGCTCCCTGCCTTTTGCTCCTTGCTGCCCTTGCCCTCCTTGGCAGACTGTCCGTTTCCCTTGGCTCCCTTACCCGATGTGGCAGGTGATGGTGCAAGGCTACCCTCCTTGGGGGCAGGCGTATCAGGCCTGTCGCGCCTGCCCTTCAGTTTTTTGGTCCTCTTCCCAGGGGGGGGGGCTGGCTGTGCCTTTGCTGCTGGACGATGTCCCAGCCCAAGGAAAGGGCGGACTCCAAAAACCAGGCACGACGTTCTTTGGAGTTGCTGGGCTGGTGGTGGCTGAGGTGTTTGTGGAACTCTTACGGGATGGTGGCGGGTGGGTCACGTGAGGAAAAGAGGTCCACTTTAGAGAGGAAAATTTTCTTTGGAGCCATGGGAAGGGTGGCTGGAGTGGGTATGGGAGTGGAGGAAGAGGATGTGGTTGTAGTAGAGTCAAGTGTGCTGTCTTTGGGTGCAGGTGCTTGGGCAGGAGGCTGACGTGAGGTGGATGGCTGTTGTTTGGGTGCCTGCCTGCGTTTGTGTGGTTGGGAAGCGGGGGTGACAGACACACTGGGAGAGGACACAGGGGACGTGTTCATGGCAGTGGGGGTGGTGACTGCACGTGTGCGGACTGGTGTGGAGGGTGTGCTGGTGATGGGTGCAATGGCTGATGGTGGTGTGCTTGCAGGTGTGTGTGGAGATGTCACAGGAAGGGAGGAGGGAGACGAGGAGGTGGGGGACACAGAGGAGGTAGTGGCTGTTGGCATGTCTGCATCTGGATGTTGCTTGGGTGAATGCTTGTGTGTCCTGTGGTGCTTATGTCTGGATGAGCTGCCCTTGGGCGTTGAGGTGTGTGCAGGCTGGTCTGTAGGTGTGGATGGGATAGGCAGAGGAACAGGGGAGTGGGACTGGGTGGAGGGAGTCAGAAGAGGGAGGCTGGAGACAGGGACAATCGCTGCCGTCAGTGCTGAGGCCAGAGCGTTGAACGATCGTTGATGGGCAGCCTGACCCGAATGAAGGCCCTCCAGGTATGCATTGCTTTGATGCACCTCCCTCTCCACACCCTGGATGGCATTCAAAAGGGTAGACTGCCCAACAATGATGGTCCTCAGGAGGTCAATGACCTCCTCACTGAGGGCAGCAGGGGTGACTGGGGCAGGGCCTGAGGTGCCTGGGGCGAAGGAGATGGCCGGCTTCCTGGCCTTGCGGGCACGGGCCGAAGGCCGAGGGGCTGCTGGGAGGGCGGAGCTGGTGCGCTGGGTGGCGGCTGTACCTGTTTCTGCGGTGGGCACGGATGTTGCCGCCACCGCAAGGGAGCTCCCTTCCGAGGACGTGTCGGTGTCGCTGCCGTCTCCACGGGTCCCCGTGGTGGAGCCCCCCTCGCCCTCCGTCTCACTGGTCATGTTGGAGTCCGTTGCATGGCCCTCCGGGGCCATGTGAGATGCAGCTCCCTCTTGCGCCGATGCCACTTCTCCTCCGCCTGATGATGCTAATGCACACATTCACAGAAAAACAAAGAAAATGGGGGGGGGTGGAAAACATAAAGACAAGTTGAGTGCATGCATTGGGGACACCGTGTGCGGAGAGGACAGACACAGAAGCCCCATGCACTACGCTGCGCACTTGGGGTACACTACTCATTCAATGGGACATGCCCTACAAGCCTATGGGCGACAACTGCCCACACAGTATACACTGGTCCATGAATCGCGTTATTAGGCACCCTACAGAGGTGGGGGCACAGGACCATACTTCACGGACGGGCCTATCCTACAGAAATCGCCTTGGCCTAGGGATACCCAAAGCCCTCTTCCCCCACCCAGGCACCACCACTGCACGCAAAATAGCTGAATGTGCTGGTACTCACCCCCTTGTGTCTGCTGTGATGTCCTCAAGCGCCCATCTAAATCGGGGTAGGCCACTGCCAGGATCCGGGACATCAGGGGGGTCAAGGTACGACTGGTACCCCTCCTAGGTTGGGAGGCCATCCCCAGCAGAGCCTCTGCGGTCTTCCTGCTCCCGCGGCGGATGTCCTCCCACCTCTTGCGGCAGTGGGTGCCCCTTCTGGTGTGGACCCCCAGGGCCCGGACGTCCTTGGCGATGGCACGCCAAATGTCAATCTTCTGATGGGCGCTGACCTATGTGACATGTACAGGGGGGGAAGAGAAACATCATCACCTTTCTGCATGCTCGATGTGAGTGGCCCCCCCTCCCCAACCTTGCCATGTGGCACATGCTCTCATCTGTCGTGCCATGCATTCGTCATTCGCTGCCCTCCCCTCCATCGTACATCCTCCCCACTCAGCCCAGGCATTGGGCACTATGCATTGCCCCCCGTGTACTCACCTGTTGGTCTGGAGGCCCGTAGAGTAGCGCATACTGGGGGAGGACCCCGTCCACGAGCTTCTCCAACTCCTCGGAACTGAAGGCGGGGGCCCTTTCCCCAGTCGCAGCAGCCATTGTCACTTCCAGACCGAGGTCACAGCAGCACTTGCAGTATAGGTCCTCTCCTGTGGATGCTCAGGTCTCGTGTGATCAAGCAGAGAGAAAATGGCGGTTACGGCCGCGGCGGTGCCTGCCGCGGCGGTGCGTACTGCGGCGGCGCGTACCGCGACCGCCGGCGCTCACCGCCATTGGCTCCTGAAACCCATAGGGTTCAATGTTGTCCAATGCGGCTTTGCGCCGCGGACTGCGACCGCCTACCGCCACGGTGTGCCACGCTTGCGCAATTACCTCACTTCACATTGTCACACTTCACAGGTCAGGCAGCCGCCATTTCAAGGCTTCAATGGCTTCATTCCTACTGCGTCACACATGGCTAGGCCTTGCACCGACAATCATACTAGCCATTCAATCCCGAGAGATACGTGTACTGGGCATGCTGTGGGCACTTACCTGTGGGTTGCTTGACTCTGTGCTCCATGTTGTCCTTCCTAGGCATCGTCCGCTGGGACTTGCGAGGAGACGGAGGAATCTTCCCGTGTACACACCGCTGGTGGACCTGTCGACAATGGAAGAAAGACACGTCATACTCACCTACAGACTCAACTGTGCCACTATACAGGAACTGTGAGCCCAGCTGGAGCCAGACCTGATGTCATCCATCCGCCAACCCACAGGGATTCCGCCTCTAGTGCAGGTGCTGTCAGTACTGCATTTTTTGGCAAGTGGATCATTTCAAACTACCGTGGCCATTTCATCTGGGATGTCTTAGCCTATGTTTTCAAAGGTGTTGTCCAGAGTGTTGTCTGCCCTGATGAAATACATGCGGAGCTACATCATTTTCCCTGAGGTGGGTGACTTGCCTACAGTGAAGGGTGATTTCTATGCCCTTGGACACATTCCCAATATCATTGGTGACATTGATGGTACCCATGTGGCTTTGGTTCCCCCAAAAGACGATGAGCAGGTGTACAGGAACCGTAAAAATGATCATTCGATGAATGTCCAGGTGGTCTGTTTGGCTGACCAGTACATCTCCCCTTTAAATGCCAAGTTCCCACGGTCAGTGCATGACGCGTACATCATGCGAAATAGCAGCATCCCTTATGTGATGGAACAGCTACAGAGACACCGTGTGTGGCTAATTGGTGACTCTGGTTACCCAAACCTGCCTTGGCTATTGACCCCAGTGAGGAATCCCAGGACCAGGGCAGAGGAACGGTACAAGGAGGCCCATGGGCGGACTAGGAGGGTGATTGAGCGGACCTTCGGCCTCCTGAAGGCCAGGTTTAGGTGCCTGCATATGACTGGTGGATCCCTAATGTACTCACCAAGGAAGGTGTGTCATATCATCGTGGCCTGCTGCATGCTTCACAACCTGGCTTTGCGACGCCAGGTGCCTTTCCTGCAGGAGGATGGTCCAGATGGTGGTGTTGTGGCCGCTGTCGAGCCTGCGGAGAGTGAAGAGGAGGAAGACGAAGAGGACGACACAGACAACAGGGACAGAGTGATACTGCAGTATTTCCAGTGACACACAGGTAATAATCTACTCCAGCATTGTATTATATCTGTAACTGTAGTGGCTCTCTACTGTCTGACCTTTCACCCCAATGTATGGTAACTTAGTTGTGTATATCACTTCCTATTTCAGTGATCTGATCCCCACAGAGTGCCCTCTGGTTTTTTTCCCCATGGACAACCGCTGTGTGACACTGGTATGTTGTCATCACAATGTAACTAGGAATGTTTTGTTGGTTATATCGAATACATTTGGTTTAAATAAATAAATAGCAGAATCCAGTTGGTTAATGTGCAATAATTGTGTTTATTGAAGTTTTAAGATAGGTGCATAGTTCAAACAGGGTGATGGTGGAGGCATGTCCATGGCAGTGTCCAGACTGTCGTTCCTACAGGTCCATTGTCCATATGCCTGTGGAAGGTGGAGCAGGGGCAGTTCAAGGTTGGACAGGGTAAACAAGTGGGACAGTGGGATGACATCCGGGGGTTTCCGTGCATGGCGGGGGTCTTGACATCCTACTCTGTCTTCTTCCTCGATCTCAGGCCTTTCTTGCGGGGTGGTTCTTGTTCTGCAGGGGGTGGGGTCCGGGAGGGCCGTTGCTGTTGTGTCGGGGCCTCCTGACCACTAGCGCCAGCGGAGGTGGTGGGCTGTTCTTCCTCCATGCTAGTGGCAGGGGCCCTTTAGGGGGCCACATGATCCAGCAATGTGGTGACAATCTGGTTGAGTGCCAACACGATTGTACCCATTGTGGAACTGATGGTGCGTAGTTCTTCCCGGAACCCCATGTACTGGCCCTCCTGCATGGCCTGGATCTCCTGGAACCTGGCCAGGACCGTCGCCATTGTCTCTTGGGAGTGGTGGTACGCTCCCATGATGGTGGTGAGGGCCTCTTGGACAGTGGGTTCCCTAGGCCTGTCCTCCCTCTGTCGCACAGCAGCCCTCCCAGTTCCTCTTTGTTCCTGGGCCTCTGTCCCCTGGACGGTGTGCCCACTACCAGTGCCCCCAGGTCCCTGTTGTTGTTGGGGTTGTGGGTTACCCTGGGCGCCCTGTACTGGTAGACACACCGCTGCTTGACCTGTCCTGGAGACAGAAGCATGGGCCCGCTGGGTGGGTGCTGTGCTGGTGTTTCCTGAGGGGGGTAGGTCTGCTGTGGCCTGGGGCTGACTGAGGGTAACCGACTGTCCAGAGGTCCCTGATGGTCCGGGCTGGTCATCAGGTTCTAGGTCGACAGAGCTGCTGTCATCACTGGGGGCCTGTTCTGGGGGTGGGATGGACAAATCTGGACCCTCCTGGCCGGTGTGTTGGCGTTCGGGCCCTGCAGGGGTAGAAGAATATGGTTATTGATTTTGTGTGTGCCGTGGCGTGCGATTTGTGGGTGCCCTTGTCCCCCAGTGCTGGCAGTCCCATGTGGGAGGAGTTGTGAGGGTGGTTTGTGGGGGGGGATGGGTATGTGCAGTGGTCATGATTAGGTGCTGGGTGTCCATGGTTTGTGCTGGCATTCAGGGGATTGGGTTGGGTTGGGTGGGTTGTGCTGGTGAGACATTAACAGGGAGTATGTGTGCTGGGGGTTTAGGGGTGAGGGTGGGGGTGTGGGTTGGCATGCTGGTTGTTGGGGGGGGTGAAGTAGTTGAGATTAGACTTACCAGAGTCCATTCCTCCACCTACTCCAGCGAGGCCCTCAGGATGCAGGATGTTCAAGACCTCTTGCTCCCATGCTGTGAATTCGGGTGGAGTGGGTGGGGGTCCGCCGCCAGTCTTCTGCACAGCGATGTTGTATCTTGACACCATCGCCCGCACCTTCCCCCGTAGGTCGTTCCAGCGCTTTCGGATGTCTTCCCGATTTCTGGGATGCTGTCCCACAGCGTTGACCCTGTCGACGATCCTTTGCCATAGCTCCGCCTTCCTGGCTATTGTGGTGTGCTGCACCTGTGTGCCGAAGAGCTGGGGCTCTACCCTGATTATTTCCTCCACCATGACCCTGAGTTCTTGGTCCGTGAACCTGGGGTGTCTTTGGGGTGCCATGGGGTGGTGTGGATGAGGTGTGGGGTGGTGTTTGTGGTGATGAGTGTAGTGGTGTGTGGTGTTTTGTGCGTAGATGTGGTGTGGGTGATGATGTTGGGTTCCTGTGTGTGTTGTGGTTTGCGATCCCTGTGCTCTCTCTCTATGTATTGCGCCTTGTCTCTGAATTTCGCTTTGTGGGGGTTTGTGGGTGATGTGGGTGTGTGTTTTATATGGTGATGGGTGTGTGGGAGTGGTGTTCGTATGTGTATCAGGTGTGTGTATTTGGAATTGTCCAATGTGGCTGTGTTTTGTAAAGGTGTGGGTATTTTGAGCGCGGCGGTGTGTACCGCCAATGGAATACCGCGGTTGAAAGACCGCCGCGTGGATTCGTGGGTCGTAATGGCATGGGCGTGTTTGTGTTGGCGTGACGGTGGAGGTTTGGTCATCTCCAGTTTATGGCTGACCGCTGATGAGGCGGGCTTCAGTGGATGTCGGGTTTTTGGCGGTGTGGCAGTTGTGGGTCAGAATGACCGTGGCGGTTTACCGCGGCCGCGGCGGTATGATGGCGGTCTCCTGACCGGCGGTAAGTGCCTTTTACCGCCAGGGTCAGAATGACCACCTTTGTCTGTTCTACAATTTCATTTAAAAATATCATTTGAGCAGGTATCTGGCATGCTCTAAATAAAGCTTCCTTTCCCCTGATTTGCCAATTTTGTGTGCCCAATTTTTAAGTCAATCTACTTTAGCCAATATCCATACTCTTTTATAGCCAACCTGGAAACAACAGAATCAAACTAAAACAAGTTCATATCAGTTCATAAGATATGTTGCATTTCCATCACTGTCAATTTAAAATAATAATACTCAGCATTTTTCACATTGTACCCAGAAAAAACATGCAAACTTTTCAAAGTATGTTTTTGAACTGCCCATTGGCGGAGTTGGGCAATGTTCCCATTGTGTATAATAAAAATTAGTGTTTGGGGTACTTGCTCTGTGAATGTAATACTGTTCATAATAATTATAACAGAACATATCTCCATCATTTTCTTTTGATTGTTAAACATCTTACCTTTCATATACAGTAAAATATTCTAATTCAGATGACATAGAATCAACTGTTTTTTACGTCTGAATCATCAGAAACAACTACTGGTGTTATTACATCATTCATTGAAAGTTTAAATGCATGTGGAATTTGAATAACCTCCATTGAACCTTATATATTAAAGGGTACTCTATCCCAAAAAATCCCAACAGGAATTGGCATAGCTAAAGTCAATCTACTTTAGCCAATATCCATACTCTTTTATAGCCAACCTGGAAACAACAGAATCAAAATAAAACAAGTTCATATCAGTTCATAAGATATGCTGCATTTCCATCACTGTCAATTTAAAATAATAATACTCAGCATTTTTAACATTGTGCCCAGAAAAAACATGCAAACTTTTCAAAGTATGTTTTTGAACTGCCCATTGGGGGAGTTGGGCAATGTTCCCATTGTGTGTAATAAAAATTAGTGTTTGGGGTACTTGCTCTGTGAATGTAATACTGTTCATAATAATTATAACAGAACATATCTCCATCATTTTCTTTTGATTGTTAAACATCTTACCTTTCATATACAGTAAAATATTCTAATTCAGATGACATAGAATCAACTGTTTTTTACGTCTGAATCATCAGAAACAACTACTGGTGTTATTACATCATTCATTGAAAGTTTAAATGCATGTGGAATTTGAATAACCTCCATTGAACCTTATATATTAAAGGGTACTCTATCCCAAAAAATCCCAACAGGAATTGGCATAGCTAAAGTCAATCTACTTTAGCCAATATCCATACTCTTTTATAGCCAACCTGGAAACAACAGAATCAAAATAAAACAAGTTCATATCAGTTCATAAGATATGTTGCATTTCCATCACTGTCAATTTAAAATAATAATACTCAGCATTTTTAACATTGTGCCCAGAAAAAACATGCAAACTTTTCAAAGTATGTTTTTGAACTGCCCATTGGCGGAGTTGGGCAATGTTCCCATTGTGTGTAATAAAAATTAGTGTTTGGGGTACTTGCTCTGTGAATGTAATACTGTTCATAATAATTATAACAGAACATATCTCCATCATTTTCTTTTGATTGTTAAACATCTTACCTTTCATATACAGTAAAATATTCTAATTCAGATGACATAAAATCAACTGTTTTTTACGTCTGAATCATCAGAAACAACTACTGGTGTTATTACATCATTCATTGAAAGTTTAAATGCATGTGGAATTTGAATAACCTCCATTGAACCTTATATATTAAAGGGTACTCTATCCCAAAAAATCCCAACAGGAATTGGCATAGCTAAAGTCAGTCTACTTTAGCCAATATCCATACTCTTTTATAGCCAACCTGGAAACAACAGAATCAAAATAAAACAAGTTCATATCAGTTCATAAGATATGTTGCATTTCCATCACTGTCAATTTAAAATAATAATACTCAGCATTTTTAACATTGTGCCCAGAAAAAACATGCAAAGTTTTCAAAGTATGGTTTTGAACTGCCCATTGGCGGAGTTGGGCAATGTTCCCATTGTGTGTAATAAAAATTAGTGTTTGGGGTACTTGCTCTGTGAATGTAATACTGTTCATTATAATTATAACAGAACATATCTCCATCATTTTCTTTTGATTGTTAAACATCTTACCTTTCATATACAGTAAAATATTCTAATTCAGATGACATAAAATCAACTGTTTTTTACGTCTGAATCATCAGAAACAACTACTGGTGTTATTACATCATTCATTGAAAGTTTAAATGCATGTGGAATTTGAATAACCTCCATTGAACCTTATATATTAAAGGGTACTCTATCCCAAAAAATCCCAACAGGAATTGGCATAGCTAAAGTCAGTCTACTTTAGCCAATATCCATACTCTTTTATAGCCAACCTGGAAACAACAGAATCAAAATAAAACAAGTTCATATCAGTTCATAAGATATGTTGCATTTCCATCACTGTCAATTTAAAATAATAATACTCAGCATTTTTAACATTGTGCCCAGAAAAAACATGCAAACTTTTCAAAGTATGGTTTTGAACTGCCCATTGGCGGAGTTGGGCAATGTTCCCATTGTGTGTAATAAAAATTAGTGTTTGGGGTACTTGCTCTGTGAATGTAATACTGTTCATAATAATTATAACAGAACATATCTCCATCATTTTCTTTTGATTGTTAAACATCTTACCTTTCATATACAGTAAAATATTCTAATTCAGATGACATAGAATCAACTGTTTTTTACGTCTGAATCATCAGAAACAACTACTGGTGTTATTACATCATTCATTGAAAGTTTAAATGCATGTGGAATTTGAATAACCTCCATTGAACCTTATATATTAAAGGGTACTCCATCCCAAAAAATCCCAACAGGAATTGGCATAGCTAAAATGTTTACTAGGGAGAAGTCTCTGCGGACCTTATGGGAGGAAAATTGAGGTTTTAGGACCTCATCCACCTGTTCAACTGTAGAGCATTCAGGAAGGTAATGACCAAGCATTAGTAGGAAAAAGACGATGACACACCCAATCCAAAGAAGGAAGGCAAGTACAGTTAATGAAAGTCACAGATCCAAAGTTCCAAGGAAGAATGAAATAGTTAATTTTGAGCCAATTTATCAGCTTACGTACTCTTGATAGTGTTGTTATAGAAGAGGCAGATGAGTCATTGAAATCGGCAAAATATGCAGAAGCAGTTTGTCCAAAAAGTTGAGCCATGTTTGTAAAAAGAGAGCTGCAGAAGTCGCCCTCTGTGGTTCATAGTATACTATTCCATCTGTTTGTGCTGAATTTGAGTAAAATCTCTCAATATTATTGATGTTGCTTGTCGCAAAATAAATTAATGAGACTAATGAAAGATTGTTTTCCATTCTCCCCAAGCTCGGAGAGGTGTCAGTGTTTCTGGTCAAAACCTGTACAGGAACATCCCAGTCTGTAGTGAGAGGGATTTGGGTAATACCGAGGAGTCCTCTATGTCTGCTGTGCAGGATTGACCAACTTGACATTGTTGATGGAGACAAAGCTATTTTCTTTAGATACAGGCAGCGGTGGTAGAATAGCAGTTCTGGTACTGTGTATTCTCTGAACTGGAACCGCTGCACAATAAGAAGGACCGAACTCCTTTTACACAGCAATCTGTTCACGCATTAGAGCCGCAACTTTTGAAATTCAGCTGGTTGGTATTATTGGAGCATCACCTGTTCCCAAAGAGGTGGCACTTGCAGTTGTGCTGCCATAACGGGAACTGTTGTAAGTCCTGCAAGACAGTGACACGTTCATTTATATCAAAAGGTGTATCTGCCGCCTACGTGCCAGGACCATCAAGATCTGGAACATACATTTGTGTTCTGAAAAGGCATTCAAATGGGGTACTCCCTCCTAGTGACCTCTTAGGCAAATTATTAAGTGCTCTCTGGACTCCATACAGGTGGCTAAGCCAACTAAGACCCGTGCCTAATGCTCTAGCTGTTAAGTATTGCTTTTATATCCCAGTTTCTTCACTCTACAACACTATTTCCCTCGGGATGATATGGAGACGAGTAATACAGTTGAACCCCTAACAAAGCAATGGTGTCCCTGAATGCCCTGTAAGCAATAGCAGGGCCCGGTCCAAGTAGAAAGCTGCAACTGCATATGTGCTGCTAAAGACTTGCAAATCTTTAATAACAGTTCGAGTTTCAGCAGAGTGTTGTGGCCCTACCCATAAAAATTTGGAGCATGAGTTAACAGCGACTAAGATGTATTTGTATGCACTATCCAAGCAGAGTACCACAATGGTTCAAGTGCACACATTTTAAGGGTTTGTTGGAAATCAGGAGGGGTGTCTGCGATGGGATTCTAACGGTGGACTCTTATTTGCTGACAGCTATCACAGCAAAGGACATACCGCTTGGTCTGTTTGTATAGACCTGGCCCCAGTAGCATGCTTGTAACAATGAAATAGTAACCGTCACACCAGCATGGGCAGAAGCACATTCTTTATGCGCTGCTTTAATCAACTCAGGTATTTGATCTTGGTTCGGTATCACACGATCACCCACCCCTAGTATAGTTACTAGGGCAGTATTGAGGCTAGATATGCGGTAGGAATATTTGGCAGGATATACCTTTGGCATCGGCTTGCCTTCAGCTGCAGCTTTCACAGCCGCCAGTGTTTCATCCAACCTCGTCCATGAGCAAGTTATTGCAGCAACAGAAGCCATAGCTACTGCTGACTTGGCCGCTTCATCAGCCAAGGTATTGTCAGTAATGAGTATTCCAACACGTTGATGTCCCAATGTATGAACTACAAGGACATTAGGTAGCATTTCTTTCAGATCCACTACTTTCCCCCACAGGAATCTGTGTTTAATGGTGTTACCTTTTGAATCTCTGAACTCATTCTGGTGCCAGTAATATAGATATTCATTGAAGGACTGGACACAAAAGTATGAATCACAGACTGTTAATGTTTGCTGCGCTAGATCTGTGTGTTCCTGTGCCATCAACAGAGCCTTGAGCTCTGCTAATTGTGCAGTGCAGTCCCCTAATGTCTGCGTATAAGTGTGTTGTGGATGGAATTCACCTTCTTTCATGTAGCCACTCACTACTGAGCAGGAGGTGGAGTATTGATGCTTGTTGTGTACTGTGGGCTGGGCTGAGCCATCAGTGAACATAATTGTTTGATATAGTTCAAAAGGCAATGTGTTTGCAGGAACTGGATATTCAAGTTCATATTGTAGGAATTCTTGAGTTTGTAATTTTGGGTCAAAAACATAGTCTGGGATTGGAAATACGACAATGATGCATTTCCCATGGGCCAGAGGTGTCTCTTTAATAACAGCAATTTGATCAGCAGTCAGCTTTTTTTCTATGAGAGCAAAGTTTTGTTCAGCTGTGGAATACAAATGTGATTTGAATTCAATATGGACAATATCACCCTCATTGAACGTTACACAGGTGAAACCGATGGCACCAGCAACTTCTCTGATGACCAATTGTGTTTTTCTGTCTCTTTTATGTAAGTGCTTAGCTGCAAGCATGTCTTGTTGCAATCCTCTGAGAATTTTGTGTGTTTGACTGCTCAACATTTGCTTGAAAAGTCATGATATATTAAGTCATATAATGGTTTAATGCATTGTGCATAATTCAGAATGTAAGTGCTGTCAAAGTTTAAAAAGCCCAACAGTGACTGGAGCTTTTTGATAGTGTTTGGTGGTTGTAGTTGTGCGCATTTTTCAAAAAATTTGGGCCATAGGCTCTTGCCTTCATTTGATAGTTGGTATCCCAAAAATAAGACACTAAAGAAGGCTATTTTTTTAATTGAATTTGTAGCTTAATTCGGTAAATCCCACAACACTGCAGCCCTCCTGCCTTACATGTTAAAGAAGATCATTATCAGTAAGGTAGCTATCATCAACGTATGACAATGCCTCCGGGTCAATGTTGTGTAAAAATGAGTATGCAAATGAGGCTAATTAAAATTGGCTATGTCAACCTACCTATAGGTCCCTAGTATATCGTAGGGTGTGTAGGTTTAGAGACCCCAGCATGAGGAGTCCAGGGTCAGTTTAAAGGCAGGCCTGCCTTGCTGGTTGTTTTTAAATTCAAGTTATATGCAAATTCGAGATTGAAATTAAAAGTACTTCCAAAGTCTTAAACTACCTTATTTTTACATATACGTCACCCCTACGGTGAGCCCTATGTGCCCCTATAGTTGGGTGCCATGTAACTATAAGCAGGGACCTTATAGAAATAGGTTTATAAGACCTGGTAAGATAAAACAGCCACATTTGTTTTTCCCTCACTGTAATGAATAACCTCCTTAGACTTAAATAGGGAGATAGTATTTTAATTAACAAAGTCCCTTTAAGTACCAGCCTTGAACTTGAGTTTGGTATCAAATTAATTGTCATAATAAATCCCACAATTTACAATTGTTGGATTAGTATAATTAGTTCAGGTAAAGAGTTTTAAAACTCTACCTGAAAGTTGCCAACTTCAGGTCTGTAGTGCTGTTCTTTGATTGGCCAGCCTCTGGCAGTCTGGCCAGGCTGTCTTGATGAGGTGTGAAGTGGCCTGGGCTGAATTCAAAGGATGTGCCTGGGGGACGAGATCTGCCTCAGCAGATGGTGAAGAAGGAAGGGGGGAGAGCAGCCAAACTGGTCTTCAAAGGCAGGGAAGGACATTTGGAGCAGCTCAGCACCTCCATCACATTCTGTGACCCTAGACAACTAGGTGCCCTCTTGGGGGATTAGGAAAGGGCAGGAGAGCGGTATGTTTAGGATTTTTAGCCACACCAGCCTCAGCCAGATCTAACCTCCAAAAAACAATTTCAGCCATACTGGATTTTTGAAGAATGTTGCTCCCTGGGATTGATTTTTGCCACACTTCCCAGGAAGTGGTCATCAAAGGGGGAAGGAACCTTCCTGTGGTTGGATACCCAGGACCCGCCTACTTTCCACCCAGGAGCAAGGATAAATATGGCAGAGCTGCACCCAAACCCCAGCTCCCTACAAAGAAGAAGTCAAAGAAGAATAAGGACTGCCTTGCTGGACCTCTAACCTGCACCTGGACACTGCATTCTGAAGGACAGCTGCACACCTGGGGCTTCACAACTAAAAGGACTTTGCCTGTCTTCTACTGGTTCAAGAAGGGACTCCCTGTTTGCTACAGGTACAAAGGACCTGCCCAGAGTAGTCCCCTGCATCAAGTCCTGCAAGCAGAGCCCAGCTGACAAGCACCCCGTGGCCATTTGAGAATTCTGACGGGGCGCATTCTGGGAATTGTAGTCCCAACTCCAAAGGAGCAACTCAGAGCTTCTGGAACCTTGGATCAAGTTGTGGACACTCCAGGGACCCAACAAGGACCTCTGGAAGAATATCCAGAAGTTTGGAGATGCTTAGAGCAACTCCATAAAGTGAAGAGGTGCATTGCGGGAGTTGTAGTCCCAGACCCCAAGTGGCAAACCAGAGCCTCTGAACCCTTGGCTGATGCTGTGGACCACTTTCCTGACTCAAGAAATACTTCTGAATGTAAGTGTAAAAGTGTTACCTCGTGGGTGGCCAGAACTCTTGACTTTGTCCCTGTCCAGTGTGACCTTTCTTAACCCTTTGAGCGCTAGTTGCTTCCATGCGTTAGAAAACATTCATTCTTTAATAATTAATATCTCTTGTTCCCCTAATCATTTTGGTGTCTTTTTAAAGATACAAATATGGTCTATTTTCATAAATTGGTGTTGTATTTTTATTGTGTTTTGTGTTTTAATTATTTACTGTTTTGTGATTTTTAAACGCCTTACACACTTGTCTTCCAAGTTAAGCCTTGTCACTCATTGCCAAGCTACCAAGGGTTGAGCTGGGTTTAATTTATTGAAACCTCACTGGACCTAAGTGGAGGTTAGTGGCCTATTGCTAGATGAAGGTATTTACCTGCCCTTACCAATAGTCCACTTTCCAGCACTTAATATTATTGAAAATACGGTGGCAAAATTGCCCATTAATTGCATCCCCAAATCCAGGGCTGGGGCAGCCCCGTATTGATCTTGAATTTGATTTAACATTTCTGGAAGATTGGCAAGTGTTGTTGTGCCATGTGTTGTAGTATAGAGCATGGCAAACACTGTGTCACAGGTATTTCAGTTATCTACTGTGGAAACCATCCCAAGTGACATGCACATAGTGAGTATTCTGTATTTATCCTGAGGTCCCGCATGGGGAGAAAATGCTTTGAGCGCATTTATTTATTGAGCTAACCAAAACAGAATTTCTTCTCGTTTGGCGGGTACTTTACCCGTGATTGAAAGTACAGTCTCAGGGTTGATGCCTGGTGTGATTGCATGTGGTTGCGCTGGGGCAGCTCATACTGGGTTAGTATTTAATGTTTATATTGGGTTAGTATTTAATGTTTATATTACAAACTCTACTAAGAGTCTATATATAACTATAAGCTCAATGTACAAATGACGAACTTCAGCTTCCGCTAAGGTGGTTGCATCAGGATACGGTATATATGTGTCCAATTAAGGCCAGCTAGGACCATTGTTGCTCACAGGACCTAACCTAATGTGTAGTATTGTGAGAGGTATGCCGCCATCAAGCCAGTTACTATGGTCTTGAAAAGATAGAGGTATCTCTAAGTATACATATGCTCTGTATTGTGCCGTATGTTAGCAAGTGTGTAATGATGAAATGTATTAGTGCTCCTATCGACTGCGGGAAAGGTGAGCCAAGAATAGAATGTTTCCATTCCATGGGCTGGATGAGCATCAACAACAAATGTTACCCCCCCTGGGCTGTGAGGCCATTAGCTAGCAAATGAGCAGTGAGGGAAGGTTGCATGTTTACTGCAATTACTAGCCGTTATGGGTTCGCTATGGTAAATATACCTGTTCAGAGATAAGGACACCAAATGGGGATTGATCCTTTTAAGGTTTAAGCTTGAACAACCTATAGCATCGGATAGGTATTACCTACCACGCTGAGGAGGAAATCCTCAATACCACGGAAGTCTCTGTATATAGTATTGAGGTATCTTTAGCACATAGTGAGACAGAGTTACTCAGGAGGATCCAAAAATTTGTGGCTGACCAAATGTTGGCGGCGCCATGTCACGTGGGCTTTCATTATTCTAGTGAGGCTGCTGGATTTGGGCAGCAGCATCATCTCAATTGTAGGGAATGGAGTCCAATTCCACACCATGTGACAACTGTCAGCCTAGTCCATTTCCAGCCAGCTAGCAGCACCTCATTCCGCCCAAGGGCAGGGATGATTTGTGGCAGACAGGAGGATGACAAGATGACTTCTCATGGAAATCCTAGTGAATCATATTCTTTTCTCTCAGTTACAATAGTCTCACACATGCAAAGCAGAGGCAGAAAATGTTTCAATAAGATTTATTGAATCAGATGCGTCTCAGATACAATGGCATGAATTGCAATAATTACAATGATAAAACATAATAGAAGCAAAATGGTGACAAGAAAAGTGAAACACACAAAAAGTTCCACAATACTGTTACTATGCATAATATATGCGATTCCTACATAAGTTATGTTAGAGCACAGCATGATAAGCCCTTATGCATCCTTCAGGATTCCCCCTGGGAAGGCATCATCCCCCATACCTAAGCAAGGAAGCCTGTTGTCAATAGAGACACCATCCCCATGTAGGCCAAATCAACCGGTAGTCCGGGCAAGCAGCTGTAGTAAAGTCAATCAGTATGGGGTAGTGGTCATCTGGCTGGATTCTCCCTTCAACGTGCATGGGACAGAATGGTGTTTTTATAATAAAACAACTGATGTTCTGAAAAAATTTCCCTGTGTAGGATGTGTGTGTTTGTGTGAATGTTAGAGACGCGGTGTACAAATTGTGCCTGCAACTCTATTACACTGCAGCCCTGAGGAAAGCAAAAAGTGAATAAAATGTCTTGCTAGAAAATTCAATGCTTTCCTAGGCGAAAGAACAACTAGATAAAAAAATTAAATTACACCACAAATGTGGCAATTCTGAAAAATAAAATCAAACAGAATAAAATATTACTAGGCTAAAGGGCACAAGCAGCAAGCCTAATTGCTAACTTAATGTGCCCACATACATCACTAAAATGGCAATAATGGCTAAAAGACCACTATTAATTTGATACCTTACATGCCCCACTTTAGAAGTTCCAGTCAAAAGTTAGCTGAGTTAGGATGCCACCAGGTAACTATATCAGCCAATTGGGCTACCAACATTGCCCACAGCAAAACGACAATTTAGAAGTGTTGCTGCTAAGACATACCTTAAAAAATATGTCTTAAAGAACAAAATATAGCTCCCTGCGGTAGGACTCTATAGGCCTTCCTTAGGGGAGAATGATATATAAGGTTAAGGGATAGGGTGGTTTTGCCATAGGCTTAAACATTAAAGTTGAACTGGTAGTGAAAAACAGCCCTTCCAGTCTGCAGTGGCAGACCTGGGGACATTTTGCATCTTGTCACATGAAGGGTGGCACAAATGGTGCTGTAGCCCTGAGTAGATTCTCTTTCTTACATGTTCTAGGGACTTGTAAGTCAGTCAGACTTAGCCAATTGGGTGTATCCAATTCGACATTCAGTTTGTATAGGTGTAAAACACTGGTATTAACATCTGGTCAGCTGGCCTTAGTGCACATTTAGAGTCAATAAACAGCGACTAAAGGTCCAAATGGGGGCAAAAAGTTGGGGAAAAACTGCAAAAGCCTGTTTCCTTGCATACTCGCTCTCCCTGTCATGTGCCCTCACTTTCCCACTTCGGCCATTGGTAAACATGTCAACAAGAGCCTCCGCATTGTAATGAAAACGACTGCTAAATTCATATGGACAATCTACATTTTTAACTTATTTGGAAATCAGACAAAGTGGGGTTAAGTGAAAAATTACGGCTGCAGTCTTTGATTTAAAGCTCCATTTAAAAAAATAGGGCACTTGGCTGACAAATGTAGAGAAAAATATAAATAAAGCGATAATTGAAGTCGAAAAAATAGGAACAATGAAACGTTGATAGAAACAGACAGGAAGAATCACGTGTGTGCGTGTTGGTGTATGTTTGAAAGAGAAGACTAGAAAATATCAGGAGCTAACATTAAAAAATTATGCATTGTGTGGTAAAGGAGCCGCCTGACAAGAGTAAGTGGAAGAGACATTTTCCATTACTCCCTCTAATACTTGCAGGAGAATAATTTGCAAAGGCTGGATAAATTGTATTTTAAGAAGTGTAATGAGTGTAATAATTTCCTGTCACCATGTCAATTACTGGCAGACTAAGCTTAGTTCTTTCGATTTTTCTCAGCGTGTGCACATGAAGAGTGAGAGACAAACTTGTGGGAAAACGAAATACCCCTTCAAGGTTGATCCGCAGCAGAAACTAATGAAAGCATATTTATAAAAAAGCAGGTGGAGTTCTAGATAAAAGTCGGCTCTTCTCAGTAACCCACCCAGAAACTAATTCACGTTTGCTTCCCATTAATCTTGCATAAAATACTCTTCGGGAGGTCAGAGGTCTAATTTTGGGGAGTTGCACTTTCGGAAAAGGAGATGTAAAAACACCTAGGAACAAAGTAAAATGGCGTTCAAAAGGAAATATTATGTTTGTGGTACTCTGGAAAAATGTGCACTGCAACATAACTGACAAACACTGACGCATATTGTAATCTCACGGTTGTCTGAACCCTTCAAACTAAAATAAATAGCATAGTAAATTCAGACTTAAATGATACAGCTTGCACACTCTTTTCCCTCGCTTTTCTGCTGTACAGCAGAGATTATTTATGAATGTCACACTATATCATTCTCTCATAAATGAGTTAATTTGGTAAAATGAGACATTCCAGTAAACTGGAACACATCAGAGTTCAGTCACTCCCGTATTTATGTTATATTTCGTTAAAATAGAACAGATCGCAAAACCCGTGAAAAAAGAAAGCACAGTAGCAAAGACATCATTTGCATGCCATTTTTTGTACTCATAACTCCAAGGGGTATATTTACTAAGATTTTTTTTGACTTTGTGGAGTCACAAAAGTGACCAAATCGACGCAAAATCAATTTCTACCTAATTACTTTTCAGCGCAAAACAGGTTTTGCTCTAGAAAGTACCCTATAAGTATCACAAAGCAGCACGAAGCACTGCTTTGCGCTGCTTAGCGCCAAGGGGGGCATGACATGGGTGGTACATTGACGTTCCCATGCAACCATCCATGCATTTTGATGCCAAACCCTGTCTACTAACATTAGTAGACAGTGTTTAGTGCTAAAAATAAATGCGGCTGAGAAGCAGGCGTTAAGCAGAGAAATCTTTTCATTTCTCCTTTCTTTTCCGACTTTGCGTGCATGCTGCACTGTGCATCACACACACAATGTAGGAAAAGTTTCAAAGTGTATCTATGAATAGTTTTTTTGTACTGGAAGGATACCCTTCCAGTACAAAACCTGTGCCAGACTCATGAACACACTGTGGCCCTATGGTGCTAAGGTGTGTGTGTGGCACTCTGCAGCTAAAATCACCACAGTGGCTAGGGAGAGGGAAGGAGAGAGTCATTTTTCTGTAAATATGGTGCTCTCTCCTTTTCATGCAGAGCAGCACAGATTTCTGGGCTGCTGCACTGAGCTGCGTGAGAATCTAGAAAATCTGGACCCATGTGTGCCTGCAATAGCCACTATCAGGGTAGATTTCAGAGAGTGCACGAATGATACCCTGATAAGATGCTATTCAGCCAGGCAGCCTTAATTTGTGGGGGACCAGGTCTCTCACCCACAGACCCTTGGCCATGGCCATTGTCTGTTGAGAGGTTCTTGGTATAATCATCAGACTATTCCCCGATCCTGTCTTTTGCCAAAGTTCATAGGGTTCCTAAAGGAGATTTGCTTTCCGATCATGCGTTGCTTTATCCAGCCTAAATACATAGTCAGCAGCTGTCAGCCACTCTTTTACCCCTGGTGGCTCAGCCTGTAACCACCTCCTGCATATTTTCCTTCAGGCCAACAAAACCAAGTGGAAAAGAAGAGCTCTTTGCTGGGACGTGCTATGGTACTCTTTGCCACAAAGCATGCTGGTCTAGTTTGAATATTATGAAGATTGGACTTACCTGCAGAGCACCACTAATAATAGAACTTAACATCTTGTCCAGATCCTGCCAGAAGATGGCCATATCTGGGCATTCTACATACATATGCATATTAATGTCCCCCTTCGGTCCATATCTTGCACATCTGCATTCTTCTGTATTCGTAACGTTTTCTGGTTTCTAAGATAACCAAAGCACTTGTAAAGGGTGAATAGAGGATTCCTTCTTACTGGAGCAGATTTCACTGTAGCATACAACAATTTTAAAGTGCTTGCCAAATCTCCTCCATCTGCTCTTTTGATAGGCCATTCGCACTCTTTTGTATACTTCACTTTTCCAGGTTCAAAGGAATCCAAAAGCTCTTGTAAAGGGTGAAGAGGTGAGTCCTTCTTCATGGAACATATTGCACAGTAGTATACAACAATTTTAAAGATACTTGGCAAGTCTCCTCTATCTGCTCATTTGGCAGGTCGTGCTCCCATATTCCATATGGTGGTTTCATCCTTCCATCTGAAGTTGTCACCATACTCCAATACCACAAAGAGACTTTCTTCTTTTTGGATCAGGTGTCCTGCAGGTCCTCCTCCAGCCAAGAAACCCCAGAACAATGTGCCACATACTGCTTAACCCACTCGGTTATTTGAATGTACTTAGGCATGAAAAGCAGCCCGATGTTTTTTCCCACATTGATTCCACAATAATGGCTTCGCTTCACATACCTGGTCTCCCCAGGTTTTGAACATGTTCTTTCTCACAGGACTACACAACTTATCAGAAAAACTTCCCAGAGTCCCTGGAAAGCCCCATATTGGTGTTGCCAGGCTATAATATGGAATTGGAAATTTTAACAGTATAGTTGTAGATCAGGTACAGCCAAACACCCTTTAAGCTGTTTCCTTCTTAGTTTTCTCCAGGCAATCATAACTCCTCCAGAGCTCCAGATAATGCTACTAATCCCCCTATGGAACCAGGGACGTTGCTTTTGGGGGGTGGGGTGTTTGGGGAGCTACATCCCCCTAATAAGTGTATCTTGTGATAAATAGATTGGGTACATGTGCTTTCAGTCTGGTATTGTGAGGTGTCTGTCGCATTTCACAATGAATTTTACACACACAAACAAAAACCCATGCGCACGTTCTCCCTTGGTCTGTTTGGAAAGATTCAAAAACATGGTTTATTTCACACAATGATGTGCTTTCTGTCGCTGCCATACATTTTTGCAAGCTTTTACACTCTTTCAGATCACAGTTTGAGCAGGGGGGCATGACCTTGGGGGGGGGCAGGGCCTTGTTCCTAGAACTACCTATGAGGCACTTCTGCCCTCTCCCCCTGAAAACAAGCCTGCTGAGGCTGGTGCCAATGTGTTATCACACCCCATAACTGGTGTTGGCCTTTAAAAGCCTTAAACAAATGAGCTGGAAATCCACTCTTTGCCCTGGTTTCCAGCTTGTTTCCCTGCAACCATGTGTTATCATCTACTCTCCAGGTGACCGTGAGAATGGATCTGATTTCTTGTGGCACACAGTGGCACCCTGCGAGCTGGCAGGTCTGCCCTTTAAATGTCCTACTTAAATTAATCTCTGCTACAGCCTCAATGTCTTTCACATAATAATGCCCAGATATTTAATTGCCTCCTTCCCCTCACTTCCTTCCCAGTTGAGATTCCACGTCATTACATCTGTTTTATCTTTATTTACTTGATACCCTGAAAAACACCCAAAACCAGCTACCTCCTTTTGTATTTTAGGGGATGATTTGTTGGGGGTCTGATGTAAATAGGATCAGATCGTCAGCTTACAAAGCCAACTTTTTTGTGAGCCCCTCAGGACGACTGAAGGGGACAATACTTGTGTCTGACCTGAGACTTTGTGCAGAAGGCTGCGTGTACAAGTTAAAAAGAAGAGGGAACAATGGGCAACCTTGTCTTTGTGTCTCTCTCTTAATCTTCTAGTAGACTGATAATCCCTCATTAACTAATATCCTTGCCCTCGGGGAGCTATACAAGCCCTTTATTACCCTACAGAAAGTATCTCCCAATCCTACACGTTCTAGGACCGCTTCTAAATATGTCCAATTATCTTGGTTAAATGCTTTTGCAGCATGAAATGTAATCACTGCTAACCTGGAGTGGTTCGCGGTTGCCGGATCTATCATTCCCAAAAGGGAATGTAACAGATCATTAAGTATCCAGTCTTTCTGGTCTTCGTGAACGAACTTCCCAAATACCATGGGCAATCTTTTCACAATTAACGCTGTATAAATGTTGTAATCACAATATAACAGAGATATTGGCCTACATGGCTCACATCTGTTGCACAGCTTGCTGTGTTTCAAGATCAGGGTAATGGTAGCATCCTGACAAGATGTGGGGGCCAAAATTTCCCAGACAAAATTACTGATAAATAGGGGTTTCCAAACTGGAGCTATCACTTTCCTTAATGTCACATACACCTCATTAGGAAGGCTGTCCTTTTTTTTACTTCCACTTATAGTGCTATATAATACTGTCCTGGCTTCATCATTCAGTGTATTCAATCATTTGCTTCCTAGCCAATGTTTTGATTATTCAATGTCAGAACTTTTCCCCTCCCGGTACAAATAACTAAAGAAATCCGGGAATATCCTCTCAATATCCTGAGACCGATTCAGAACCCCATTTTTGGGACTATACACAATATCAGTTACAAAAAAACTAATTTTGTCTGCACTGTATTTCCAAGCCAGCGTCTTGCTGCAGTTCCATCTGGATTAAAATGTATGCAAGCCTTACTGGCTCTCCACCTCCTTCTCAACTAGTTTTCCAGGTGGGCTTCAGTGCCACTCTCTTCCTCTGCAAAATCTGCAATTTGATCCTCCTGACATCTTTCATCAATCTGGGGTTACTCAAATCCCTTTGAAGACCAAGGATTCTGCTCTCCATTTTCTTAATTACCTCCTTCTTCTTCCAGAGTTCCTGAGAATTCAGACTTATCAGTCGCCCCCTTAAAAATGCCTTACACGCGTCCCATACTTCCTGTGTCACAGCTGAGCCCCTATTTAGAGTAAGAATTCCCCTGGCTGCTTTTTTATTTCTGATGTTATTTCTACATTTATCAACATTTCCTTGTCTAATGTCCACCTATGCTCCTTTTTCTGCCTGCTTAATTCCAGCTCTAATTATACCACAGCATTGTTGGATATGCAATTAGGGTGGTCCATTATCCTCCTTACATTCTTCAGCTCCCTCTTATCCAATAAAAAATAGTTGATCCTTGAAAGTGGCCATGGTTTTTGCATTGTAATATGTATCTCCTCTGTCTCCCCAGCTGGCTCCTACAGATATCACACAACCCTAGTTCACTTATCACAAACTATAAATATGAGCTAGTTTTATTTGAGCTCACTATGATATGGGTAGTAGATCAATCTAGTGTTTTGTCAAAGACGACAATAAAATCTCAGTCCCTTACAAACTGGAAAATTACATGCCAGCAAGTGTAGAAAATGTGTCCTTAGGGGTTCCAGGTCATTATTATTTGGCCCATAATGACCTACACAATTGAAGACCCAGTCCTGTATTCTTAGCCTAGCATGCAACCATCTATCTCGAGTGTCCGCTGTGTAATCTAGCTGATTCCTCCCAACTTTCTCTCTGACAGACTAATGTCAGGTTTGAGCCTACCCTGCAGGTCTTCCATTTATTTGCTTATTTTCCTTACTGAGCCTAATCTAGAAATGGGCCTTCCCCTTTATCTGTGCAATAAATTCATCCATGTTTTATGGTGCCCTGAAATTGTCCATTGACTTATGCAAAACCTTGAATAAGCTAGGGAGGATTAACATAACAGTTACCCTGAGCGCCTTCAACTTATCAATTCATTTAGCGGCCCCCCTTTGCCTATTTTGAGTGGATTTAGAAACATCAGACCTGATGGCAAAAGAACACCCAGTCACCTTCAAAACAACCATTTTAAGAGCAGCTCCAAGTAGCTGAAAACATCGGAAAATTCACAGGAATCTTTCTCAGTCTCTTCTGAGCTGAGTTGACCTCAAAGGGATCCCAATGACACTCTGGATCTCCTTCATTAAATCTATGCCAGAATCAGTCAATATCCCAGACTCCTCCAGCAGACTTACAACAAAAGACTCAACAGCCTGCCACTTTACTTCCTCCATAGTAATTATTATTTTTATGCTATTCCTCCTGCAGTTGTTTTCCACTGCCTCCATTCTCTCCACAAAATCCCAATTTCTTTGTTTGAACTTCCTTGTCTCAGTACTGGCTCCTCAGTAGTAAGCCTGAATTCCTGCACCCTTTTCTCAAGGGCTTCAGTACGCTCTGCAAGGGAGTCTACCTTTTTCTCAAAGGCTGTACATGCACCCTGGATACTCCTCTGACTCACTTCTGACTTCCCAAAACCTATTTTCATCTCTGCAGAAAGCTCAAGCAGCATCTTTTGAATACAAACATCCTGGCCCCTTCACCCCCAGCTTCAACCCTCATATGCGCTTCATCCAGGTGCCCCTGTTTTCTCTCCTGCTGCCCTCGCTTGTTGGAGTGGGAGCTCACACCTCACTATTTAACATGCCTGTGAGCATTTCAAATTTGTTGCTGGTACTCACATCTCCTTCACCACTCCATTTGTTAACCAAGTCTCTTGGACCAGAGTCCAAGTTGTCTCTATCATCTTCACATACATCCCTTCTGCCTCTCTCCCAAGCCATAAGTTGTTTAGGAGCTCTTGCTTCTGCCACTTGCTCAGCTGTTTGTTCCATCTGGTCTCTAGTACCTATCGCTCATAGATTTTCATTGCTAATTTTAGAAAATGCTCTAAGTGAGGGTGAAACTATCAGCTTCCTTCCCTCAACCTATGCCTTCTTACACCTTATATGGCTTACAGTGTATCCTTTAGCGGCCCTATGCCATACCATAAATGGGTGGGAAACAGTACTTCTCCATACTGGTTTATCGAAACCCACAGTTATACCAACAGCTCTCTATACCCCCAGGTCATCTACTGCTTTGCCACCACTCTTCACCAAACTCCTACATCCTCCCTGGTTCAGGTACTTTTGCCAGATCCCAGGCTTGCTCCCTGTACTCCTTCCTCCCAATTTCACCTTGTTTTCCTGTTTCTATCGGGGACCTCTTCTTTCACTTACTGGCTCTTTTACTAACACTTGCAGTTTATCTTGGGCTTTGCCTCCGATATGGGCAACACTCCTTCCTGCACAGTTGGCTCTCCACTCACTGCATAGGTGGCTACTTGCCTGGAATCTCTTGCCCTGTAACTCTGTCATCCAGGCAGCGTCAGTATCAGCCCAGTTGGCTTCCCAAAGTACAAATTCTCAGTCTGCACCAAAGCACAACTTCCTGCCTGCACTGAATCCTTCATTCTTGGCCTAGGAAGTGCTCCGTTGTAATGCCGCCTGACCACTCCACACCTCCCCGGCAGCATGGAAGCAACTCAGAACTCCTTGGGGCTCATGCATCAGGATCCTGCAAAAACAGCCGCCACTCCAGAGTTTGCTAGTTTCACTCTCCTTCAGTTTGCGTGTTCAAGGCAAGCTTATTTCTGTGACCTGTAGTGTGTAGGCTCCTGGCTGCTTACTCACAGTAGGCTGCCATGTTCCCACATTGAGAAAACGACTAAGCTGGCATCATTTATGTGCCCTTGAAAAGCAGTAGTCTACGTCCGTGCTTGACTGTGATGTACTCTGTTGTCACAAACTTTAACAACCTTATTTTTACAAACCTATGAAATGCTAATCCGCCGTACAGTGCCTATGTTTCTTTTCAGAACAAAAGTGGACAGAGTTGTACACCTAGACCACACTTCAGGGGTTTGATCAGTGATGGGACAAAGGCCAGTCTGTGATTAATTGGGGATCCAAGCCTGAGAAGCAAGATGGATCAGGCGCTTTGCCTAATTCAATGTATAAGTGCCAATGCAATGATTGTGTCTCTTAGTCTCTCAATTCACTACATCTAGTAAATCACTCAGGTGATATTGGGAGTGTTGTTCGTACTGTACTTCAATAGGCATGTTGCCCATTTGTATGCATCAAAGAACATAATTCATTGACATCTATCACCATTGGCACTAACATGTGTCAGATAAGTGCTACCAGGACTTTTCACACAGTTAGGTTGATGTCAGTGCTGAGGCTGCATTGAACAGGTCAAAAACTGCATCCCAAAAGAAAGCACCAATACATGTTAACCCAATTCCTGAGTGACTGCCAGCAAGTGCACAGATTTGAGGTGAGTGCTGCTGTGGTGCGTGCTTTCAAACCACACAAATGTGAATAAAATGTGTTTGCCACTATCTTCTGTGAGGCTTTTTAACTCTAGGGCAAACCTTGCATAAAAAGTCGAGCAAAGTGCCAGCAGGATGCTGGTTCTAGCAGAAAATGTCTTTCAGCTAGACACTTTCCCGTCAAACCAGTGTTCCACAGGAAAAACAAATACTCAAAATTGCAGAATAAGAACTTAAAAATTCGCACAGGTCTAGTGTTCAATACAAGTTACCATCACAGCCATCACAGACACAAATTCACCAGCAGCACAATCAACAATCCTTGCCTATCAACATTAGCATTATACTCACCATGCGATTTATGTCAGAAACAGGGAGGACAGTTAACCAAGGCAATGCTAAGACTTCTGCAGTCTGTGGGGTGAAAGCAAACTTTTTCTCTCAGTAGAAAGATGTATTCTTGTCCTTTCCACCAGAATTCCCTTGTCTTTATGAACATTTGTTGTAAGAGAAAATAATACTGAAGACCTAGCTAGGCAAAAGAGGATTTGATTTAACAAAGGCACAGTGTGCGTAAATAATCTGATTCTGAGACATTTGGCCTGATACCAACTTCCACGTATAAGAGGGAAATGCATAGGGTTTGAAATAAAAACATCTTGGCAAGGATAGGTGAGCACTTTTCTAGGATTACTTTGGCACGTAACATTCTGCCATTAATCAATCATCCTTTTTAAATATAAAATAACTTGGTGTCTCATGCTCCTGTGGAGATTTCATTTTCCACTAGGGTTCTCTCTATAGAAGACTATGGAGTTGACTAAAGTTTGGCAAAGCAATTGCAAAGGTATATTGGCTATCAAAAAAACAAAAGCAGCAGTTAAACCATCCTCATCCATAGTCAATGAGCTCTCTACATTGTATTTGGAGTTAGGCAGTTTGATGGATGAAACTCCATCATCCTGCAACCTTTGCAGCATTTTCTTTACTCCGCAAAATGTGCTATACGCTATACACAGCAAATGTGTCAAAAGAAAGTCAAATTGTTGATGGACACAAAGAGGTTCTTCTTCCATACTTGTTTTTGAGGAAAAAGAGCATATGTAGCCAAACCCTACCCACAACCCCCACACAACCAACACAATCCCCATATACTTGCTGCTACAGTTCCTAGATCTCTGTCTAGCAGTAATGAAGGAACAACAATACACCAAATTAGGTACGGTAAGAACAACACGTTTAACTTTTTAAGTGCACTATGTTAACTACTAAAGTCATTAAACTTAACTTTGTGGACACCAACGCATTTTTGCTAACAATATACCATGTCTCCATGTCTATCCACATGGCTCTCACTACCTACCAATATAAAATACTCATGTGACACTATTTTACTACATCCCAGACTTATGTCCCTATGTATTTTAACATATATATGTGCAGCTAAACATATAATGAAAAAGCACTATAACTAACTTATTTATATCTTTAACCAAAAAAGCATATGTAGACTTGCACTAACTCAAAACAGAATTGATTAGATTTTAAAACACACCTACGATACGACTACATGTGATCTCCTCACACACTTACCTCATATTACACAATCATATTAAACAACCATGTACCCTGTTAGAAACAGGTCTTTGGTTGGCAGTCAGGTTACCCCCTGTCCAATCAAGGACCCTCACTCTAGTCAGGGTAAAAGAGAATCACCCTCAGCTAACCTCTGCTCACCCCCTTGGTAGCTTGACACAAGCAGGCAGGCTTAGCTGCAGTGTGCTAGGTGTAAAGTATTTGTACCAACACACACACTGTAATTTGATGAAAATACTACAAAATGACACAACACAGGTTTAGAAAAATAGAAAATATGTATCTAAACAAAACAAGAACAAACTGCCAAATCCAACATACACAAGTCGAGTTATTAGTTAAAATATAAAGAGAGTCTTCATGTCCTTTTAAACACAATGCTAATGCTGTTAGCGTGAAAATGTACCTGGGTCGCATCAAAATAACCCGCCAGGCGAGTGTGCTTTGAAAAAGGTAAGCGGTGCGTCGATTTCTCACCCACAAGCGAGGTCTTGCGTTGTTTCTCCTTCTCCGGTCCGTTCGGCATGCATCGTTTCTTTCCCCGCAGGAGAGAGATTCGTCGATCTGGACTAAGCACCTCAGGTCCGGGCAGGCTTGCGTTGATTTTCCACACCCAGCAATGTTTCATCATTGCATCCTCCATCAGCAATGCCGAGTGTCGTTTCTCGAGCCATATGCATCGATTTCACAGCCCCACTGCAAGCGCTGCATCGATTTCAGCTGTGGAGCCGCTGCATACACTGCACCCCGCCCAGGGGACTACCTATGGCCTACTTTAGGGGTGTGTTGCATGTAAGAAAAGGGAAGGTTTAGACCTGGCAAGTGGGTACACTTTCCAAATCGAATTGGCAGGTTGCACACACATACACTGCAGTGGCAGGTCTGAGACATGATTACAGGGCTAATAATGTGGGATGCACAGTCAGTGCTGCAGACTCACAAGTAGCATTTGATTTACAGACCCTGGGCACCTCTAGTGCACTTTACTAGGGACTTACTAGTAAATCAAATATGCCAATCATGGATAAATCAATCAACAATACAATCTGCACAGAGAGCATATGCACTTTAGCACTGGTTAGCAGTGGTAAAGTGCTCAGTGTTCAAAAGCCAAAAGCAACAGGTCAGAAAAAATAGGAGGCAGGAGGCAATAAGACTGGGGATGACCCTGTAAAAAGGGCAATTTCCAACATACCCCAAATAGAAATTCACACACACTGCTATTTTATGTTATTAAATCTTACACAATATCTCACCACTAGATGTACACCCACGTGCCAAGCATTGCAGTAAAAATATACTAGTTTTATGCACACTGGCATGAACCTGAAGGTATGTGAATAAGGTCACACAAGTAACACCATTAAATGTAGTCATACACTCTTTCTGTCTGTTTGCCACACACAATCCCTTCAAACCACTACTATCAGTTCCATTAACACACAAAGAAAAGGCAATGAACCATATCTTCAACAATGAATAAGATAGCAAAATGCAAGACCTGTACATTGAATACAACTATTAATAGAATCATTGCGCAATACACATTCATATATGGAAAAGATATTCTCATTTTTACCAGCAATGAAAACCTAAAACTGTGCACAAAGAGATGTAATTTAAGTATACAATTGATCAAAATGGTAACTGAGATACTCAAATATTCATCCCGTGGGAGAAGTAGTTTATAGTAATTGCAAAAATTCAAAAATTAAAAATATAAAATTTGAGGGGAAGAGTCTAATCTAGCTTAAAATTTATGAAGAGGCTCCAGTCTCTGCCATTGCCTCCCGTTTCTTGCAGTTTGCTCCACATGAGGTTGGTAATGGGTAAAATGGGATAGTAGTGGGAGGTGGAAGGATTTGGCCTGTAGATAAAATTAAGAAGGAGGCAGATTTTCGGCAGATGTTTGAAATTGGTCAGGCATTGGAACTGAGACTTGAGGAGGAATTTAGGCTGGGTCATATATATAGGTAAGGTATCCCAGGTGCCCTGGTGCCCAAGGAGTCACTGTCACAAACAGGACCTCCCTGTGGGACAGGCATGGTAGAGTGTTTGTCCTTCAGGGTGTCTATCACTTTTGTAAGTTGGTGACTGGCATTTTGGGTGTGATCCTACAATGCTGGCTACCTGTAGGAGGCTGGCCTGGTTTGTAGTGAGTACCAAGGGGTACTTACACTCTGCACCAGGTCCAGGTATCCCTTATTAGTGTAGAAGAGGTGTTCTAGCAGCTAGGGCTGATAGAAAAGGGTAGCTTAGCAGAGCAGCTTAGGCTGAACTAGGAGACATGCAAAGCTCCCACTATACCACTGGTGTCATATGCACAATATCATAAGAAAACACAATACACAGATATACTAAAAATAAAGGCACTTTATTTTTCTGACAATATGCCAAAAGTATCTCAGTGAGTACCCTCAGTATGAGGATAACAAATATACACAAGATATATGTACAAAATACCAAAAATATGCAGTAATAGCAAAACGAAGTAATGCAAGCAATGTACAGCCACAATAGATTGCAATGAGAGCACATAGGTATAGGGGCAACACAAACCATATACTCCAAAAGTGGAATGCGAACCACGAATGGACCCCAAACCTATGTGAGCTTGTAGAGGGTCGCTGGGACTGCAAGAAAACAGTGAGGGTTCGAAAAATAGCCCACCCCAAGACCCTGAAAAGTAGGTGTAAAGTGCACCTAAGTTCCCCAGAGAGCACAGAAGTCGTGATAGGGGAATTCTGCAAGGAAGACCAACACCAGCAGTGCAACAAAGGTGGATTTCCGGACGAGAGTACCAGTGGAACAAGGGGACCAAGTCCAAGAGTCGCGACAAAGTCGAGTTTGGGCAGATGCCCAGGAAATGCCAGCTGAGGATGCAAAGAAGCTGCCACTGGATGGTAGAAGCTGTGGATTCTGCAAGAACAAAGAGGACTAGGAACTTCCCCTTTGGAGGAAGGATGTCCCGCGTCGTGAAGAAGCTTGCAGAGGTGTTCCCATGCAGAAAGACCGCAAACAAGCCTTGCTAGCTGCAAGGGTCACGGTTAGGGTTTTTGGATGCTGCTGTGGCCCAGGAGGGACCAGAATGTCGCCAATTGCGTGAGGAGACAGAGGGGGCACCCAGCAAGATAGGGAGTCCTCACAGAAGCAGGCAGCACCCGCAGAAGTGCTGGAACAGGCACTACAAAGAAGAGTGAACCGGAGCTCACCCGAAGTCACAAAAGAAGATCCCACGACACCGCAGGACAACTCAGGAGGTTGTGCACTGCAGGTTAGAGTGTTGGGGACCCAGGCTTGGCTGTGCACAAACAAAATCCTGGAAGAGTGCACAGGAGCCGGAGCAGCTGCATATCACACGGTACCCAGCAATGCAGTCTAGCGTGGGGAGGCAAGGACTTACCTCCACCAAACTTGGACTGAAGTGTCACTGGACTGTGGGAGTCACTGGGACAGAGTTGCTGAGTTCCAGGGACCACGTTCGTCGTGCTGAGAGGGGACCCAGAGGACCGGTGATGCAGTCTTTTGTTGCCTGCGGTTGCAGGGGGAAGATTCCGTCAACCCATGGGAGATTTCTTCTGAGCTTCTAGTGCATAAAGGAGGCAGACTACCCCCACAGCATGCACCACCAGGAAAACAGTCGAGAAGGTGGCTGGATCAGCGATACAAGGTTGCAGCAGTTGTCTTTGCTACTTTGTTGCGGTTTTGCAGGCTTCCAGAGCAGTCAGCGGTCGATTCCTTGGCAGAAGGTGAAGAGAGAGATGCAGAGGAACTCTGATGAGCTTTTGCATTCGTTATCTAAAGAATTCCCCAAAGCAGAGACCCTAAATATCCAGAAAAGGAGGTTTGGCTACCTAGGAAGGAGGATAGGCTAGCAACACAGGTAAGAGCCTATCAGAATGAGTCTCTGACATCATCTGCTGGCCCTGGCCAAACAGAGCAGTCTTGTGTGCCAGCAGCACCTCTGTTTCCAAGATGGCAGAGGTCTGGAGCACACTGGAGGAGCTCTGGGCACCTCCCCTGGGAGGTGCAGGTCAGGGGAGTGATCACTCCCCTTTCCTTTGTCCAGTTTTGCGCCAGAGCAGGGCTGGGGGATCCCTGAACCGGTGTAGACTGGCTTATGCAGAGATGGGCACCATCTGTGCCCATCAAAGCATTTCCAGAGGCTGGGGGAAGCTACTCCTCCCCAGCCCTGACACCTTTTTCCAAAGGGAGAGGGTGTAACACCCTCTCTCTGAGGAAGTCCTTTGTTCTGCCTTCCTGGGCCAAGCCTGGCTGGACCCCAGGAGGGCAGAAACCTGTCTGAGGGGTTGGCATCAGCAGCAGCTGCAGTGAAACCCCAGGAAAGGTAGTTTGGCAGTACCCGGGTCTGTGCTAGAGACTCGGGGGATCATGGAATTGTCTCCCCAATGCCAGAATGACATTGGGGTGACAATTCCATGATCTTAGACATGTTACATGGCCATGTTCGGAGTTACCATTGTGACGCTGTACATAGGTAGTGACCTATGTCCAGTGCACGCGTGTAATGGTGTCCCCGCACTCACAAAGTCCGGGGAATTTGCCCTGAACAATGTGGGGGCACCTTGGCTAGTGCCAGGGTGCCCACACACTAAGTAACTTAGCACCCAACCTTTACCAGGTAAAGGTTAGACATATAGGTGACTTATAAGTTACTTAAGTGCAGTGGTAAATGGCTGTGAAATAACGTGGACGTTATTTCACTCAGGCTGCAGTGGCAGGCCTGTGTAAGAATTGTCAGAGCTCCCTATGGGTGGCAAAAGAAATGCTGCAGCCCATAGGGATCTCCTGGAACCCCAATACCCTGGGTACCTCAGTTCCATATACTAGGGAATTATAAGGGTGTTCCAGTATGCCAATGTGAATTGGTGAAATTGGTCACTAGCCTGTTAGTGACAATTTGGAAAGCAAAGAGAGAGCATAACCACTGAGGTTCTGGTTAGCAGAGCCTCAGTGAGACAGTTAGTCATCACACAGGGAACACATACAGGGCACACTTATGAGCACTAGGGCCCTGGCTGGCAGGGTCCCAGTGACACATACAACTAAAACAACATTTATACAGTGAAATATGGGGGTAACATGCCAGGCAAGATGGTACTTTCCTACACAACCCCCCCCCCCCAAACGAAGGACAATAAGACTAGCCATGACCTGATGAGTCTTCATTGTCTAAGTGGAAATATCTGGAGAGTCCATCTGCATTGGAGTGGGTACTCCCAGGTCTATATTCCACTGTATAATCCATTCCCTATAGGGATATGGACCACCTCAACAATTTAGGGTTTTCACCTTTCATTTGTTTTAGCCAAAGTAGAGGTTTGTGGTCTGTCTGAACAATGAAGTGAGTGCCAAACAGGTATGGCCTCAACTTCTTCAGTGCCCAGACCACAGCAAAGGCCTCCCTCTCTATGGCAGACCAACACTTTTCTCTAGGGGTCAACCTCCTGCTGATAAAAGCAACAGGTTGATCCTGGCCCTCAGAATTAAGTTGTGATAAGACTGCCCCTACCCCTAATTCAGATGCATAAGTTTGAACAATGAATTTCTTGGAGTAACATGGGCTTTTTAGGACAGGTGCAGAGCACATGGCCTGTTTCAGCTCCACAAAAGCTTTCTGACAGTTTGCTGTCCACAATACCTTTTTAGGCATTTTTTTGAAGTGAGGTCATTAAGAGGGGCTGCTATAGGGCCATAATTCTTTATGAACCTCCTGTAGTACCCAGTGAGGCCTAAGAAGGCTCTCACCTGGGTCTGAGTTGTAGGGGGAACCCAATCTATAATAGTTTGGATTTTCCCCTGAAGTGGTGCAATCTGTTCTCCACCTACAAGGTGTCCCAGATAAACCACTTTCCCCTGCCCTATCTGGCACTTTGAAGCCTTGAAAGTGAGGCCTGCCTTTTGCAGGGCCTCCAAAACTTTCCATAGGTGGACCAGGTGATCATCCCAGGTGGAGCTAAAGACAGCTATATCATCTAGATATGCTGCACTAAAAGCCTCCAACCCTTGCAGGACTGTATTCACCAACCTCTGAAAAGTGGCAGGTGCATTTGTCAACCCAAAGGGCATTACTGTGAATTGGTAGTGCCCTCCAATAGTCGAAAATTCAGTTTTTGCTTTAGCATCCTCTGATAACTTGATCTGCCAATACCCTGCAGTCAAATCAAAGGTGCTTAGATACTTGGCAGATGGCATTGTATCTATGAGCTCATCTGCCCTGGGTGTAGGGTGAGCATCAGTTTTGGTTACCTGGTTGAGACCTCTGTAGCCTACACAAAATCTCATTTCCCCTTTCCCATCTTTGGAATGAGGTTTTGGTACAAGTACCACAGGAGAGGCCCATGGACTTTCAGAGTGCTCAACCACTCCCAGTTCAAGCATTTTCTGAACCTCTTGTTTTATGTAGTCTCTGGCATGGTCAGGCTGCCTATAGATCTTACTTTTGACAGGCATGCTGTCTCCAGCATCTATAGTGTGCTCACACCAAGAAGTGGTGCCTGGCACAGTTTAAAGGAGTTCAGAAAACTGACCCAGGAGATTTATGCAGTGGTCTTTCTGCTCAGCAGTAAGACAATCTGCTAAAACTACACCTTCCACTAGAGCATCTTGTTCTGTGGAAGAGAAGAGATCAGGGAGATGGTCACTCTCTTCTTCCTGTCCTTCATCTGTTGCCATGAGCAGGGTGAGATCAGCCCTGTGATAGTAGGGTTTCAGGCGATTGACATGGAGCACCCTAAGGGGACTCCTGGCACTGCCTAAGTCAACCAAGTAGGTGACTTCTCCCTTCTTTTCAACAATAATGTGGGATCCACTCCATTTGTCTTGGAGTGCTCTTGGGGCCACAGGCTCCAAGACCCACACTTTCTGCCCTGGTTGGTACTGAATCAGAACAGCCTTCTGGTCATGCCATTGCTTTTGGAGCTCTTGGCTGGCCTGAAGGTTTTTGATGGCCTTTTTCATTTACTCAGCCATTCTGGATCTTAGGCCAAGTACATAGTCCACTATGTCTTGCTTAGGAGCTTTTAAAGGTTGTTCCCAACCCTCCTTTACAATTGTTAGGGGACCTCTTACAGGGTGTCCAAATAGGAGTTCAAAGGGGCTGAAGCCCACTCCTTTTTGGGGTACCTCCCTGTAAGCAAAAAGGAGGCAAGGTAACAGGACATCCCATCTCCTCCTGAGTTTTTCAGGGAGTCCCATTATCATTCTTTTGAGAGTTTTGTTAAACCTCTCAACCAGTCCATTTGTTTGTGGATGATAAAGCATGGTGAATTTGTATGTTACACCACATTCCTTCCACATGGCCTTCAAGTATGCAGACATAAAGTTGCTATCCCTGTCTGATACCACCTCTTTTGGGAAACCCACCTTGGAAAAGATTCCCAGGAGGGCCTTTACCACTGCAGGAGCTGTAGTGGTCCTTAGAGGAATTGCTTCAGGATATCTTGTGGCATGGTCCACTACCACCAAGATAAACCTATTGCCTGAAGCAGTAGGAGGGTCAAGGGGGCCAACTATGTCAACCCCTACCCTTTCAAACAGAACCCCAACCACAGGCAGTGGAATAAGGGGAGCCTTTGGGGTGCCACCTGTTTTGCCACTGGCTTGACAGGTGACACAGGACTTACAAAATTATTTTGTGTCCTCTGACATTCTAGGCCAATGAAACAGGGGGACAAGCCTATCCCATGTTTTCATCTGCCCTAAATGTCCAGCCAAGGGAATGTCGTGGGCTAGAGTTAGGAGGAACTCTCTGTATTGCAGGGGAATAACCAATCTCCTGGCAGCTCCAGGTTTTGGGTCCCTTGCCTCTCTATACAAGAGGTTGTCCTCCCAGTAAACTCTGTGTGAGTCACTGACATCCCCATGTTGCTGTTTGACAGCTTGCTGTCTTAGACCCTCTAGTGTGGGACAGGTCTGCTGTGCCACACTCAGCTCCTCCCTGGCAGGCCCCCCTCCACCCAAAAGCTCAGCAGTGTCTGCTTCCAGCTCCTCTGGTGAAGGTTCTGCACAGGGGGGAAATTCTTCTTCCTCAGAAGTAGAATCATCTGTAGAGGGAGGGATAGTAGGTAGTGATTTACCTTTACTAACCCTAGCTTTAGGGAGCACTTGGTCCATTGTTCCAGGATCCAAGTCACCCTGTCCTTTTTGCTTTTTGGCCTGAGCCCTGGTCAAAGCAAAAATATGCCCAGGAATGCCCAGCATTCCTGCATGAGCCTCCAACTCCACTTCTGCCCAAGCTGATGTCTCTAAATCGTTCCCTAGTAGACAGTCTACAGGTAAATCTGAGGCAACCACAACTTTCTTTGGACCAGTAACCCTCCTCCCCCAGTTGAGATTCACAACAGCCATGGGGTGGCTAAGAGTGTTGTTTTGAGCATCAGTCACTTGGTACTGGTGACCAAGTAGGTGTTGTTCAGGGTGGACCAGTTTTTCTATTACCATGGTAACACTGGCACCTGTGTCCCTGTAGGCCTGAACCTCAACACCATTTATTAGGGGAAGTTGCTTGTACTTATCCATATTAAGGGGACAAGCAACCAAGGTGGCCAAATCAATGGCACCTTCAGAGATTAACACTGCCTCTGTGGTCTCCCTAACAAGACCAACCCCAACTAAATTACCAAAAGTGAGCCCAGCTACTCCCTTGGATTGGCTATTAGTAGGTTTGCTCCCACCACTACTGCTATTACTAGGGACACTAGGTGCAGCAGTAGGGGTTGTGGTAGTGGGAGGCTTGGTGCTTTTCTTTGGACAACTGGCATCAGTTGTCCAACGGCCTTTTACTTTACATAAATAGCACCATGGTTTCTTTACTTGATTAGAAGAGGATTTGGACCCACCACCCCCACCAGAGTGTTTCTGTGGGCCTGATGAAGACTCATTTTTAGATTTGTCCCCACCCTTGTCTGAAGACTTACCATCCTTCTTCTTGCCATCCTTGTCACCCCCTGTATGAACTTTTCTGTTCACTCTTGTTCTGACCCATTTGTCTGCCTTCTTTCCCAATTCTTGGGGAGAGGTTAGATCTGAGTCCACTAGATATTGGTGAAACAAATCAGACACACAGTTATTTAGAATATGCTCTCTCAGGATCAAGTTATACAGGCTTTCATAGTCAGAAACTTTACTGCCATGTAACCACCCCTCCAAGGCCTTCACAGAATGGTCAACAAAGTCTACCCAGTATTGTGAGGACTCTTTTTTGGTTTCTCTGAACTTAATCCTGTATTGTTCAGTGGTTAAGCCATAACCGTCCAGGAGTGCATTCTTTAAAACTGTCAAATTATTGGCATCAGTTTCCTTCACAGTAAGGAGCCTATCCCTACCCTTTCCACTGAAAGATAGCCATAGGATAGCAGCCCACTGCCTTTGAGGGACCCCCTGTACAACACAGGCCCTCTCAAGTGCAGCAAACCACTTGTTAATGTCATCCCCCTCCTTATAAGGGGGAACTATCTTATGCAGATTCCTAGAATCATGCTCTTTCACAGGATTACTATTTGTAATACTGCTGCTGCCACCTTGGGGTCCTAACCCCAACCTCTGTCTTTCTTTTTCTAAGTCTAAAGATTCCCTGTCTAGAGCCAGCTGTTGCTGTTTAAGCTTCAGCCTGGACTCTTCCACTCTCAATCTATTGAGTTCCCTTTTTAACATTCTGTCATCAGGGTGGGTGGGTTGGGCATGCTTTGACACAGATGAATGGTGTGAATGAACAGAGGGAGACCTGTCCCTAACAGCTGGCACTCTAACAACCTGGCCTGCAGGAATGAAATCCCTACTGTGATGAGAGCTCACATTAGTACCAGTTATGCTAGGTGGCCTGCTAAGGGGAAGGTTGTAAAGAATACCATCTAACATTCTTACTGGGGCTACCCCAGAATCAGAGTGTGAACCATTTGCTAACTTCTCACCTGATGTGCCACCTAAGGCCTTATCATTTTCAATGAGCATGTTAATCAACAATTCTCTAGAGGGATTCTTCCCTACCCCTAAATCTCTATCAATGCAGAGACTCCTTGCACCTTTCCAGCTAAAGTGGTCATAAGCAGTGCTGGCCAGATCAAGAGTAGGACCTGTACCAGACATGATAGAAAAAAGGTTTAAGGGACAGAAAAAGAAAGACAAGTTTCAGAACTTTTTAAGGAAACAGAAAAAAACTTTTTCAACTTTTTAAGAAACTTTTTGAAAGTTTAGAGGGACTTTTCAGCACTTAGCAATGGAGTAAGAGACGAAAAGCAAAACTTTTTGGTTAGATGTACATACACTGAACTTGTTTTGTATATTTTTCTCTTATGAAAAGTACAAAATGACAAAGTGGTAAGTAGTTGCAAGTACTTATCCCACCGCTGCACAACCAATGTAGGAGGCTGGCCTGGTTCGTAGTGAGTACCAAGGGGTACTTACACTCTGCACCAGGTCCAGGTATGCCTTATTAGTGTAGAAGAGGTGTTCTAGCAGCTTAGGCTGATAGAAAAGGGTAGCTTAGCAGAGCAGCTTAGGCTGAACTAGGAGACATGCAAAGCTCCCACTATACCACTGGTGCCATATGCACAATATCATAAGAAAACACAATACACAGATATACTAAAAATAAAGGCACTTTATTTTTATGACAATATGCCAAAAGTATCTCAGTGAGTACCCTCAGTATGAGGATAGCAAGTATACACAAGATAAATGTACACAATAGCAAAAATATGCAATAATAGCAAAAGGAAGTAATGCAAGCAATGTACAGCCACAATAGATTGCAATGAGAGCACATAGGTATAGGGGCAACACAAACCATATACTCCAACAGTGGAATGCGAACCACGAATGGACCCCAAACCTATGTGAGCTTGTAGAGGGTCGCTGGGACTGTAAGAAAACAGTGAGGGTTAGAAAAATAGCCCACCCCAAGACCCTGAAAAGTAGGTGTAAAGTGCACCTAAGTTCCCCAGAGAGCACAGAAGTCGTGATAGGGGAATTCTGCAAGGAAGACCAACACTAGCAATGCAACAAAGGTGGATTTCCAGACGAGATTACCAGTGGAACAAGGGAACCAAGTCCAAGAGTCGCGACAAAGTCGAGATTGGGCAGATGCCCAGGAAATGCCAGCTGAGGATGCAAAGAAGCTGCCACTGGATGGTAGAAGCTGTGGATTCTGCAAGAACGAAGAGGACTAGGAACTTCCCCTTTGGAGGATGGATGTCCCACGTCGTGAAGAAGCTTGCAGAGGTGTTCCCATGCAGAAAGACTGCAAACAAGCCTTGCTAGCTGCAAGGGTCGCGGTTAGGGTTTTTGGATGCTGCTGTGGCCCGGGAGGGACCAGGATGTCGCCAAATGCGTGAGGAAAAAGAGGGCGCGCCCAGCAAGATAGGGAGCACTCACAGAAGCAGGCAAAACCCGCAGAAGTGCCGGAACAGGCACTACGAAGAAGAGTGAACCAGAGCTCACTGGAAGTCACAAAAGAAGATCCCACGATGCCGGAGGACAACTCAGGAGGTTGTGCACTGCAGGTTAGAGTGTCGGGGACCCAGGCTTGGCTGTGCACAAAGGAAATCCTGGAAGAGTGCACAGGAGCCGGAGCAGCTGCAAATCATGTAGTACCCAGCAATGCAGTCTAGCGTGGGGAGGCAAGGACTTACCTCCACCAAACTTAGACTGAAGAGTCACTGGACTGTGTGAGTCACTTGGACAGAGTTGCTGAGTTCCAGGGACCACGCTCGTCGTGCTGAGAGGGAACCCAGAGGACCGGTGATGCAGTCTTTTGTTGCCTGCGGTTGGGGGGGAAGATTCCGTCGACCCACGGGAGATTTCTTCGGAGCTTCTAGTGCAGAAAGGAGGAAGACTACCCCCACAGCATGCACCACCAGGAAAACAGTCGAGAAGTCGGCCGGATCAGCGATACAAGGTTGCAGTAGTCGTCTTTGCTACTTTGTTGCGGTTTTGCAGGTGTCCACAGCAGTCAGCGGTTGATTCCTTGGCAGAAGGTGAAGAGAGAGAGGCAGAGGAACTCTGATGAGCTCTTGAATTCGTTATCTAAAGAATTGCCCAAAGCAGAGACCCTAAATAGCCAGAAAAGGAGGTTTGGCTACCTAGGAAGGAGGATAGGCTAGCAACACAGGTAAGAGCCTATCAGAAGGAGTCTCTGACGTCACTTTCTGGCCCTGGCCACTCAGAGCAGTCCAGTTTGCCAGCAGCACCTCTGTTTCCAAGATGTCAGAGGTCTGGAGCACACTGGAGGAGCTCTGGGCACCTCCCCTGGAAGATGCAGGTCAGGGGAGTGGTCACTCCCCTTTCCTTTGTCCAGTTTCGCACCAGAGCAGAGCTGGGGGATCCCTGAACCGGTGTAGACTGGCTTATGCAGAGATGGGCACCATCTGTGCCCATCAAAGCATTTCCAGAGGCTGGGGGAGGCTACTCCTCCCCAGCCCTGACACCTTTTTCCAAAGGGAGAGGGTGTAACACCCTCTCTCTGAGGAAGTCCTTTGTTCTGCCTTCCTGGGCCAAACCTGGCTGGACCCCAGGAGGGCAGAAACCTGTCTGAGGGGTTGGCAGCAGCAGCAGCTGCAGTGAAACCCTGGGAAAGGTAGTTTGGCAGTACCCGGGTCTGTGCTAGAGACTCGGGGATCATGGAATTGTCTCCCCAATGCCAGAATGGCATTGGGGTGACAATTCCATGATCTTAGACATGTTACATGGCCATGTTCGGAGTTACCATTGTGACGCTGTACATGGGTAGTGACCTATGTCCAGTGCACGCGTGTAATGGTGTCCCCGCACTCACAAAGTCCGGGGAATTTGCCCTGAACGATGTGGGGGCACCTTGGCTAGTGCCAGGGTGCCCACACACTAAGTAACTTAGCACCCAACCTTTACCAGGTAAAGGTTAGACATATAGGTGACTTATAAGTTACTTAAGTGCAGTGGTAAATGGCTGTGAAATAACGTGGATGTTATTTCACTCAGGCTGCAGTGGCAGGCCTGTGTAAGAATTGTCAGAGCTCCCTATGGGTGGCAAAAGAAATGCTGCAGCCCATAGGGATCTCCTGGAACCCCAATACCCTGGGTACCTCAGTTCCATATACTAGGGAATTATAAGGGTGTTCCAGTATGCCAATGTGAATTGGTGAAATTGGTCACTAGCCTGTTAGTGACAATTTGGAAAGCAAAGAGAGAGCATAACCACTGAGGTTCTGGTTAGCAGAGCCTCAGTGAGACAGTTAGTCATCACACAGGGAACACATACAGGGCACACTTATGAGCACTAGGGCCCTGGCTGGCAGGGTCCCAGTGACACATACAACTAAAACAACATTTATACAGTGAAATATGGGGGTAACTTGCCAGGCAAGATGGTACTTTCCTACACTACCCCACACAGAGATTCTTAAGGATTTTGAGTGCCTCCTGTGACAGCATTGCTAATGGGATGAGAGCAATGGGAGAGGTGCCTGTGGTGAAGGAGTGGTGGTGGCAGCCTCAAAAAGGATTTTTTTGCTGCAAATGTTTCTGCCACCGCCATGAGGGCCTGCCAGAGTTAGCAGCCTCAGATTCAGATGGAGATGTTACCACCGGGCCAGCCTCCTCACATTCGGAATTACTGGCTCCTTCTGTGTCATTTGTTCCACCTTTGGATTCCCAGTGGTCCTCATGCTGTTCCCCGAAATTTGGCCAGCATCTCCCTCACTTGTTTGGGAGGAAGCCAAAAGCTGACAAGTATGTGCAAAGCAGATGTACAGTACAAAGTGAAATATCAAAATGTATGCACAATTAAGATGTCCTGAATCCTTTCACTCAATGTGAATATTCTGAAGAAAATATTTAAAGCCACTGATTTGAAGTCAGGCTAACATTCACAATTTTAGCAATTTGTTTGCACAACCAAGTAAACATGCTAGCCTACATTCACAGAATGAGTAAAACATTGTCTGTACTGACACAGAAACCATTGTCTAGATGCATAGGTCTTCATTGTAGCTTGTTGGATGGTTTGTGACAAATGTGATTGATAGCACAACTGCTGACTTTCAAGTGCATTATATCCTATGGGACTTTTAGTATGGAAGACAAGTGGGGTCATTACGACCATGATGGTCTTCAGACATCAAGGGTCATGGTCTTGGTCTGACCACCACCAATGCATTTTGGCATCCGTCTGACAGCCACATTACGACCGCCAGCATCACCAGTTTACCCCCACAGGGCAGCGCTGCTAGCAGCATGGGCAGTGCAGGGGCCCCCATGGCAAGCCCCGTCATGCTGAAGACAGTGAATAGCACAATGAATGCTGGTGCACCCTATGCACTGCAGCATTCCTCCAGCTCAATTATGAACCTGTGTCAATGTTGTAGGCTGTTTCCCGGTGGACCAGCGGGTTGAAACATAGTTTCAGCCGGCTGACCCAGTGAAAATCTCCTAATGGGGACCGCTTGAAGGTGGCCACACTGGAGGCAACCTGACTGTTGGAGTTTGGCGGACAGCATTTTCCGTTCCTCCAAACTCATAATGACCTCCTTAATATATCTGTTATGTTTGTGACAAACAATTCCATCCATCAAACTTTATAGATGTGTCATAAGCAATATAATTGTTTTTAATGGTGATGGAACGTACCCCCTTGTCACTGCTACACAGCATTCTGCTCCCAATTCAAGATGGAATAAGCCATCATTAGAGCCAGGGACTGCCATACCTACCTTTTCTACAGGGAGGACCTTCCAATTCCAAGACAGTTTATGAGGTAGATTCTGAAGATCCCCTCACTATGTTCTGCAGTGGATGATGCAGCACCTGTTGACCCCACTTGATGCATGCTTCCTGCAGTGACCCCACAGATGAGATTCTTGTAATGAGGTTTGACTTACCCAGAGGGCAATAAGAACAAAAACCAAAACACTGTTAACAAGTAAGAAACTTAACATCAATGCCTATGTTGTGTATGTGGAGTTCTCCACTTGGACTGTAGAGACTCTACAGTAGTAAACTTACTGTTAAATTTGGAGTTTGCGAATAGCATAATAATAAATAACCTACAAGACAAGTGTAAGTTTACCTTTGTGAATCAGGCCCTCATTGTTGTGTGATGGCATTAACTTCTATACTCTCCTATTTGTTTGTACATAGTGAATATAAACATTTATCTATTGTATAATAAAAATACATATTTTCCTGTGGTCCTTCTTTGTATCATTGCTGGATGTTATTCTCTATCACAAGTATGTCAGATAATGTGTATGCCATATTATACATGACTCTGGGTATAATGAACTTGTAATATGGTAGACATGATATCCATTTGTGATAGAGTGTCCCATCTCGCAACCTCAAAATCAGTCCATAATCAAGAGGCTACTTCATAACAAATGTGTTGGATTATCTTGTCCATCCAATACCTGTATGCATGTATTGTTGAAAGCCAAGTAGCCTGTGATCTCTTCAATGGCAGCACCCCTGCTGGTTTGGGTGTCACAAAGCTTCCTCCAATTGCAGAGACATCCTTTGCCCAGAGTTGTATTTTTTTAGGTCAATTTCCACTAGAGACACTACCCTGTGGGGATGTGGTCAGGGTCTACAGTGCCTGCCTTTGACATGGCCAAGCTGGGCAGTCTTCCAGGGCAATGTCAATGGAAAGGTCACAGTTCACCCAACTCGGCAGAAAGTTGAAAAGCAGATTTTTGGAAATACAGAGTATTGCCCCACATTTCTGGTGGAGTATCCTGTGTGTATAATTCAAATTTATGATCAGGCATAAGTGAACCAATGTTTTGCTGGCCATATTAAATAGTTAAAATGGCATAAACATAATGGCTCAGACTAAGGCAGCCACTCTTCTATGTAAGGTCTGACATTGATTTTGGTATGCTATGTTGTGGGTGAACAATCAATTTATTCCTGATTAAGGTTACCCATGCCAACCCCGTGGAGATGAATGCACTTGACCAGAGGATTAAGCATATTGAAAATATCTTTCTCTGATGGTAAGTGGGTCTAAGAAATGTGTAATTTTGTGTTTTGTTTGTTTTAAATGTACTATGTAGATGAATAATGTGACAATTTTATTTTATAAAAAGGACACCATAACTACACATGATGAGAAGTTCTACGGTTTAGCAGTTGAGGTTCCCTTCTAAGATAATCAGAAAATTTGAAGACAATGTTATTCTAATCCTATTTTTTTTTTCAATATCTTCATAATTTGTCCTAGGTAATGTAATCCTGCCCCCTGCTAGGGCACTAGCAAATGATTGGTGGTTACTTCGGACTGTTGCAAGATGTTGGTTTTGACAGATCTGTAGTGCCTGTGGCCAGGTCATTGGTGAGCCGGTGGAAATTCAGTTGGGTACACTTCCACTTAGTTACAGAGTGATGCCAGTGTACTCAAGTTTCATCAACCGGACTTGAGACATGTGGTGTGTGTCTCATATTATAGAACTATGACTTGATATAATCAGCTGTATTCTTTGTGTGGAAATTTGGTGCACCTTAATTCCACATCTGACTATGGTGTCTATGGAGAACATTAGGGCAGCCAAGTGTGTTGGAGAAGACAACAATATAGGCTCCTACTATATTTATAGGATCAGTTGTCACTGAAATACAACACCGACTTAAGATCTTCACAAAAGGTGAATTTTCCACATATTGTGCATCGTAAAAATCACATTTCAATTTTGTACAAGCATCTTATAATGTTTATATTTACCTCTGTTCTTCCTAATCTTGTGCCTTTTCTTCCTCAAGGTCTGTATCTAGACATGTGCCTATACATATATTTGACTATTGACTTGTCCTTCTCCCTTGCTGGGCTTTTCAATGTCTATATCATTTTAATATTTTTGGTATTACAAACAATAATTGCTGTTGTTTTAGACACTGATGTGAGTTCTACTATATTTGTTTCTGGTTAATTAACGTGTGTTGTCTATCTAGACCACTTGATTAACATTTTTTAAAGTTTTGATGTGACGTATATGTAGGTTGTGAAAAAATATATATTTAGCACAAAGAATCTATGAAGGAAGTGTTAACAGACATTTTTGTATTTAATTGTTGTAGTATTTTTATTCAACTATGTAAAATGTCAACTGTTTAGATCCTGTGTGATCCTCAGAAAATAAGGTAAATTTGATCTTGGTTAAGAAAATTATGGTTGGCCAACAGTTTTTAGAGTGCTTTACCTGACAACTGACCATAAACGGATATATAATGCATGGTCATTGGGTGGATATGGAGAATAGTCCAGACACTTACATTAGGGCATCACTTTTTGCATTGCTTTACGATAGATTCCTTGGTGTTGTGCACAACCAGGCCAGAGGCACAAACCCCTCTTAAGAGCCACAGAAACAGCCTGATTATGAATGGGGGTGACAGGTGGCTCAGTGGGTGTTAGTGTCCAACTCTGCGTGGTGCTGGCAGCTGGAGATGTGTCAGGGACAGAGTTGGCAGCAGATGATGCTTGATCATGGAAAGTGCAAAAACAACATTGTTATGGATGGAATGCTTGAATTAATCTCAGCCACTGGCAATCACTTGGGCCACCCATCCATTGTGCTAGCTTAAACCCAGTGGCACAGTGAGCCTGAGACCCAAGTCTGGGCATCCCTGGCATACTTAGGGCAATAAATGCAAAAAACACAAGGGTATGGATGGAATCCTCAAATTAATCTCTGCCACTGGCAATTGCTCGGTCACATCCCAATCCATCTTTGTTTGCTGACCATGCCATCCCAGTTTGAAACCACACATATGAAAATCTGTCTTGACCCTGCTGCCCATGGGAATAGTCCAGCCCAAACTGCCAGGCCAGATCCTCTCTGGACTGTAAAAAAGCATCCTGTTGCCAGTTTCAGGTATCACCCCTCATCGGCCATGGAACTATGAAAAGTGGCAGCTAATAAAGACACTGATGCAGATAGTGTTTTGAAGCCTTTGTCACCATCTCAGAATTTAGAGTTTGCACACTCAAGTGACACTCCAGGATATCACTCTTGGTCCTTATTAATTTAATAATCTGGTCCAGCTGTTCCTCCTGCTGCATCGTTACACCTATCTGGTCTCTACCCTTGGTGCCTGCACCCTGATCCTCCCTTACCTTAGCAGGTCCTGCCTCAACCCTATCCAAACTACCCAGGATCATGACCGGTTGTCCACAGATGCAGGGCATCCTGGCTGCACAGAAGATGATATGGCTCTGATTATTACTGGATCTAGGGCAGTGTTCGCCACTGTTGTTGGGGGGGTGGTACCACAGGTGGCTTGTTAGGGGCACTGATGTTGGCAATGGAGACAAGTCTGGATGTTCTAGGTATTATGTCCTCAGGGAAAAGGAGAGGTCTATAACATTGGTCAGCCAAACCTTATGGGCCTGGCTGTTCATCAAGACCTTCCTTGTCTGCAGGAGTGCTACTCACCCTGAAGAGTTGGGATCTCATATCCTCAGGCAGATAGGACCATGCTGAAGCAGCAGATGATTGTGATCTTCATGCAACACCTTGAAAAAATAAATCAAATACATAATGTAACTTGAAATAATAGTTGCAATTATATATATTTCTAATGGTGTGCTAACATTGGCCTTTTATTGATTTTTTAAGGTAGACACATCTTGGCACTGTTTTCTCACCCTGCTTGTAGAATTGAGGTCCATGGTTTTAATATTAAGCACTATACCTAGTAGGAAATGATCGGCATATTGATACAGTGTGAAGGCTTGTAATTGAATGTACACCGTTTCAATATTCATTTATTCTTTGTAGAAGGCTATATACCAGTGTGATATAGTATTTGGAGATATACGAAGCCAAGTTTGTTATGAATTACATGATCTTTAAAAGTCTTGCAGTAGTGCAAATTTTCTAATGTTTTCTTAATGAATTTCTAATGCAGTGAATTAACATGTGAAAATGGGTGACTTTTGTAAATGGTCGCCATAACTCATTTTTGTTCTCTGTCTAAGCAAAAGTCAGTTAAAATCGTAGTTAATTTCTGTTGCTCAATGCTTAGAGAAAAAGTGTGATTAGTAGCTTATAGATGTGTAAATAGCTACCCCTAGCGGGTTGCTGCGTTACATCTTACAGGGTCAAATTTATTAAGTCATTATATGAGTTTGAATGTTCTATTGTTTGAAATTGTTACTAATATGTGATTTCTTCCTCGATGATGGAAGTAGATGTTACAAGTTGAGACGTTTCTTCCTGAGAAAAGAAGTTTAGACGAGATGGAACAATGGAGTCACAGACGAGACGGAAGAAGAAAAGTTACTATCATGATTATGCCTTGGTTAATGTCGACGTCACTGTATTTTAGTTTATCTAATAAAATGACTATTGGTTGAATTGTAAACCACCCCATGTACTGACCAATCATAGACCTTTTAAAATTTAATATAACGATCTGAGTAGGATTTTCTGTGGGTCATTCTTGTTCTTACTCTTCTAAATGGCTGTTTGAGTCATATTAACAATGTGGGTTTAGCTGTCGATAGGTCCGATTCACTGAAGACTTACCTGATGGTGTCCCCTTACTGAAGTAGACTGCATGTTGTTGTTCTATGGGTGACATATGAAATTGCATTGATATATGTGTCTCTTTTGCTTTGCAGGTACCATCTGCAACTTATAATTTAATTGCTGCATAATAATAATGTATTTTTTTAATAACCCGAGCTATTGTAATTTTTCTAAATTTGTGTTTCTAAATTCTTTTACATGAACTCCAGCATGTTAATGCTAATTTGTGGTTAGTGAGGGAATTTATCTTCACATGCTCATGATTGACTTCTTTGATCGTTTGCACTGATGTATACTTTTCCTTTGCTGCCAATTATAGTGTTATTAATCAGTGTTATGATACTTGAGATTATTTGCTTGATTGCTTTGATTAAACTCTGATATATAGGACCATCTAATCAGCTGTTATTGATTGTATATGCTTATCATTTATGTTTGAGAGTTATTTTCGTGACATTAGCATTGTTAATATAAGGAAATAAATTCACAAATCTACTTAATAAACCGGTACAGTTATTGTTTGACATTTAGATCTCTGAATACTTTGGTTATTGTTGATGACTATATTATCCATCATTGACATCCCCTCAAGCCTACCTTGCGTCGATCCATTGGCCTCTAGCGCAAAACCCACCATTCAGTTTGAAGTAATAGCTAGGATTCCTTGGCGCTGCAGCAGTTTTTTGTTAGCAGATTGCGGTTACCTCATTGTTTGATGATGTCATAATGAGAGCAATGTGGTTTGTGAAAATTTCTTCTAAAAATAGATTAGTTTATTTTTTCTGAAATATTATACGGATCTGATTAAATGAGTTGCTAGTTGCCTTAGGTGACTTTCCCCAGTTCTTGGAGACCCTCTCGGTTGAAGGGTATGTTTCTGGCGATGTTTTGCTTTCAAGGAATGAGGTGAAATTGTTTTGCGCTTGCTCAGCTAAGCTATTTTGCAGATGATTGAGGTGTTTATGAATTTAGAAGGAGTGGGTGTACTCCAATAGACTTTAGAAGGAATGAGCGTACTCCAATAGGTATGAAAGTAGGGAAGCAGTGTTCTTCATTTGAGTGTGGTGCTTAATGCTGGAAATATTATCCACGTGGTTGTTGATAACAGGCCTAAGGAGAGAGGTCTAAAGACTCCAGAATATATTGACAAGTGTAGTGAGACACTTGGTATATGTTGTAATTTGTCCATTTAGTAAACCGATCCGGCGTGATTGGTAGATCGAGGTTGTGAGATAATTAGTGTGATTGAAATTATACTGAGATCTGGTGAGTACTAAGTGCACTAGGACAACAATCCAATGACCTGTTGAGAAGTAAAAATTACAGGTTGAATTTTGTTCGCAAATGAGGGGAATTGATTAAGGAGTAAGCAGAAGCCGAATGTTATTTTGGAAGGTTCCTGAAGCGATTGTAATGCCCTACCTCTAATAAACGGGCAAATTTGTGTTCTTATTTTTGTTTGAAATTTAGCTCGCAAATTAATATTGTATTGATTTGATGTGTGAGTGGTGAAGAAGTTAGGCCGAAAGACTTTGTAAGCATCTCAGTGATTGCGCTGAGAAAGGGTGTGTGTGCTAGTGTGACGTGAGTGGTGTCGCACTGGGATTGGTTGATTAGTAAGAGGGATCACGCACAGATTCGCCAATCAGTCCGATAATAAAGTAATGCGATTGGAAGGTGAGGAGGTCGAAGTGAATTGTGGGATCGTAGTCTCTTTTTCCTCATTGGTTACTTTTTTTTACAGATTTTGCTATTTGTTTAGCTTGGTTTAATTTAGTTTGTGAATAATAATTTTTGTTTTGGTTTTATTCAGTTATAAATAAAATTGAATTGAAAATGAAGTTTTTCAAGGCTTTGAGAAATGGTTTGAGAGGTGATGTATATATTCCGGCACTCAAAGGAGACATGTGTCTGCCAGAAAATACTTGGGCATACATTGTATTTGAGGAGAAGGGTGAGGGAGCATGCCTTTGGTTGAGACATTGGGTTAAGTTCACAAGGAAAGAAGGATGTTTGGCTTTTCCAGAGAATGGAATATTCAATTTGAGAATTTTGGAGAATTTAAGGCAGAAAATGTACAGTCTAAAACCTCCTCCGAGGCCAGCACAGTATGAAGCCTTAGCAATTTGGGAGCTGGTAGCTAGACAGCAACAAGTATTGAAATTTGAGAAAATAATGAGGAGAGTAGAAAAGACACTAACAGAAGCTAGGTGGGATGAAGAGCAGAAAAGATGGATAGTGGTGACTCTACAGGGAATTAGATTATTTCCAGCGAGGACAAAAGATGATGAGGATGAGTCAAAAGATGAAAAGAAAAAGAAAAAGAGTTCTTCAGTAACTAAGGAACCGAAATTAAAGGACTTAAAATGAGTCTAGTTAATGATGACAGTGAGCTAGATGAAGATGAAATAGTTTCTGAAATTTTAGAGACTTATCCATCACCAAATACAGGACAAGGAGTTCAGAAAACTAGTGAGAGTGGAACTAGTGGGAGTGGGATTAGTAATATAATTCCTACTGTACCATCCACATCGGAGGTATCACGGAATACCCTGAACAGTGAACGAGTTCAGATGCAGAGCAGTTTTAATGATTCATTGAACAACAGACAGCGGTTGGAAATAAACATTCCTGAAATACATCCAAAGGCTCGGGTCGTAAGGACGACTACTAATTTAGTGTTGTCTTCAGTTTAGCAAGGGCTGGGTCTGATTCAAAGGGAGCCTGTTCATATACAGATTCCACGAATGCAGAGCATAAGAACAAGGCAAACACAGAAAATCAGATCATTTGTCGATCCAGATGTCATTTCTGTACCTATTACGATGGGTCTGCTAAGCCCACTATTTGCACAGGTTTATAATAGTGGTGTGAATTCTTTGGTTCAGGTTCAGAATGGGATTTTGGAAAAATCAACTCCTAGACAGGAACAGACCCTGAATGAGACTAATTATTTAATAGATTTGTCTCCTGTTGAGAATTCTGTGATCAGAACCTACAGTAATCAGGGGGAAAGATTGATGTCTCCACAACGATGTGCGAGCACTGCACAAGAACAAGATTTGGGTGTGCAGTCTAATGAGGTTTCGTTGAAAGGTTTATATGCACAACTATATATCCTGAAGCTCAGTTAAGATATTTCTGTAAATTAATTAGAAAGGGAGCAGAGAAGGTACACCAGCAGTTACAGGAGACAGCAGATGAGTATGACATTGATTTAATGAAAATGAAAAGCGTGAAAAGAAATTACAGATTAAACATGGACGAGGAAGACTTTATACACATGAGGTATGCAGGGTTGAAAACACATCTTAGGGAATTGCTTGAGAAAGTGCAGGTTTGGAGAGCATTAGACAAATGGGAAGACAAATGGGTCAACAAAAGAGAAAGACCAAAGAAAGAAGACATGGCACAGGCAGGAGACTCAGTGAAAATGTTGCAGATGAGAGAAATGCCAGGAGGACATTTTGTACATGTACCTTGGAATAGAGGTGATATTTTAAGTTTTACAAATGATTATCTGAGGTTGAGAAAAAAGGCAGTAGAATGGTACCAGCAGACAGATAGGTTTGTGAAGCTTGCAAAATATCTTTGAGAAGACTTGAATACACTCTTTGATATTATTGTTCCGGCAGATTTGTGGATTGAATGCAAAAGGAGTGTGGATTGGCCGATATGTGAGCCGCAAAGGGATTTGAAAACAGGTGCACCATCCCCAAAAGTAATGAAATATTACTATAAGGTTATTAAGTTTCTGTAAATGAGAGTTTCACCGAAAAACATTGATTGGCAACGTATAGATAGAAAAAAGCAAGAAGGGCAGGAAGTAGTCCATGCATACTCTGAAAGGTTGCTGAAAGCATTTAAACAATTCAGTGGTGTGGAAACAATTGAGAAAGAGAGCATGAATCATTTGATGTTTAGGTTTGCTGAAGGATTAAAAACTGAAATTTATCAGATGATTAAGAATCTTTTAATCTGTTGGCAAGCTAAACCGATTGATGAAGTATTACAGTATGCAAAATACTGTAGTGATGAGATCAACTTGAAGCAGAAAAAGTTGAAAGAAAAGGCAATGGTGATGCAGATTAAGGCTGCACAGACAGGATTACAGGGACATTTTCAGCAACTTCCACAAGGGAATGGTATGTTTCAGAGTCAAGGTAGATGCAGAGGTCGAGGTGGAATGATGCTTCCGGTGGCCAATAGAAATGTGGATTTGAATTCAGTGGTAATGCAGGATGAGCAGCAAAGGAAAAAAGTGTTTCCTTGTCATAATTGTGGGGTAATTGGATATTGGAAAAGACAGGGTCCAATGTTGAATCAAGGTGGTGGTGTACAACAGACAAACAATGTCAATTCACATCAGAGCATAAGATGACCTAGAATGGGAGGTCAAAATTAGAATTTCCATAATAATATAAATACCGTGCAAGGTTTTCAGCCTTTTCAACCAATGCAGCAGATACAGAATGTATAACCACAGGTACAACAAGTACAAATGCCACAGATGCAACAAATGCAGCCACAGGCGCAGATGTTGCCTGTACAGCAAATGCACATACCGAGGCAGGTTGAAATGATACAGGGTCCTATGGATCAACAACAGTTAATGCTTTAACAAGTGGTCACAAATCAGAAAAAGCAGTTGATCAATTTCCTTTACACAGTGACAATGAAAGAAAAGATGAATCGCCGTTGGATAGTTCAGATGAGGAGGAGTATGTGATTGCAGCATCATTACAGGTGGATCAGAGGGTTCCTTATGTAAAGGGTGAAGTACAAGGTCATAAAGTTAATTTTCTGGTTGCCACAGGAGCAACACGCTCAACAGTGAGAAATGTAGAAGTTCCAAACATACCGATTTTGGAGAGGACAGTTCAGATTGTAGGAGTTGCGAACAAACATTTAACTAACACTCTTACAGAAACAGTTCTTGTGAAGGTTGGCAATTTTAGAGATTTCCACAGTTTTGTCGTTTGTGATTCTAGTCCAGTGTCATTACTGGGAAGAGATTTGCTGTGTAAAATAAATTGTTAAATTTCATGTTCAACTAGAAGGATCAAGATTGAGACAAACAGTGATGGAGAGGATTCAACGATTGCTGTTGAAAAAGAACGAGGGTTCGAGGAGTTTCCTTTGATTAATTTTGATGACCGACGAATGCAAATGAGCAGACAAATGAAGACAATAATTTAATTGATTTAATTGATTTTTATCCAGTTTTTTAAATAAAAGATCTTCCAGTTGACTTGTAGGAGAGGGTCGAGGCAAAAGTTTGGGATTTGTCAGGGAGGGACATTGGTTTGATCAAAGGAGTTGAAGGAGTCAGGGTAGCGGTAAAGGAGAATGTGGTGTTTCCAAAAACTGCACAATATCCAATGACAAATGAGGCAATTGAAGGAATAAGACCTTTGATAGAGCAATTCCTGGAGCAGGGAGGTTTGAAGGAAGTGCTGAGTAGCCCATGTAATTCACCAAAAATGGGTTTGAAAAAGCTAAGTGGGACAATTCGTCATGTCCAGGATTTGAGAAAAATAAATGATATTGTGGTAAAATGTTGTCCAATTGTGCCAAACCCAGCTGTAATAATGTTTCAGAATCCGTGTGATGCTGAGTGGTTCACAGTAATCTATTTGTGTCAAGCATTTGTCTCTGTGCCACTTCATGAGGACAGTAGATATCTCTTTTGTTTTAAATTCCTGACCAGAGTCTATTGCTGGTGAAGAATTCCACAGGGGTTTTCGGAGTCACCATCAATTTTCAATCAGATTTTGAAAAAGAACCTGGAGTCATTGGTAATGTCTTACCAATCAACATTAGTGCAATATATTGATGATTTATTAATTGCATCAAAGACAAAAGAGGGCTGTAAAGAGGATACAATTGCATTGTTGAACTTTTTGGGAGACAGTGGTCATAAGGTATCTCCTACAAAGTTGCAGTATTGTCAGCGAGAGGTGAAATATTTGGGTCATTTGATTGAGAAAGGATCCAGGAGAATTGCGAACGAAAGAGTAGCAACAATTATGAGAATGAAAATACCAAGTTCACAAAAAGAGATGAGAATGTTTTCGGGAATGGTAGGATATTGTCATCAGTGGATTGCAAATTTTTCAGCTATTTCTAAACCTTTGCAAAAGCTGACACATAAGGATGTTTCATACCCGATAATGATGGATGAAGAATGAATGAGGGTGTTTACTGAGTTGAGAGAGAGTTTGTTTCAAGCTCCAGCCTTAGGTATGCTTGATTACACAAAAACGTTCCTATTGTTTTGTCATGAACGTGATGGATGTTCTTTGTCTGTCCTGACACAGACACATGGTGGTGTCAATCGACCAGTAGCATATTTTTCAGCTACTTTGGATCCAGTTGCAGCAGCCCTACCAGGATGCTTACAAGCAGTTGCAGCAGTTGAGCAGCGATTAACTCAAAGTGAAAATATTGTAATGGGTTATCCTCTGACAGTGATGGTACCTCATTCAATAGAAATTCTGTTGACACGATCAAAGACACAATATCTGGCCAATGCAAGATTGACACGTTATGAGACAGTGATTCTCGGAGCTCCAAATGTGACAATTAAGAGATGTTCAGTGCTTAGCCCGGCAACATTGTTACCCGATGAAAGAAATGATTCAGATAAAATAGATGATACTGAACATGATTGTTTAGAAGTGACAGAATTATGCACAACACCCAGGGACATTATTAAAGACACTTGTCTAGAAGACAATGCTCAAATATTTTTGTTGATGGTTCCTGTTTAAGGGATAACAGAGGTACATTGAGAGCAGGCTATGCAGTGTGCACAATTACTGGTATACTAGAGGCTTCATGGCTTAATGGGGTGTTTTCTGCCCAGGTTGCAGGATTGGTGGCTCTTATTAGAGCATGCCAAATATCAGAGCAGATAAAGTAATGATCTATACTAGTAACCAATATAGATTTGGCATTGTACATGATTTTGGACAAATCTGGACACAAAGACGTTTCCTAAAGTCATCAGGTTCACCTGTGAGAAATGGTGAAAGAATACATGAATTACTACAAGCTGTACAGAAACCTGAGAAAATTACCGTGGTTGAATGCAGTGCACATCAGAGAGGACAAGATTATGTAACTTTGGGAAATGTTTATGCAGCCCAGGTTGCAAAATGTTGTGCCTTAAATTGTATCTCATTCAAAGGAAATTGGGAATTGATGTCTTAAAATGATGAAGTCTATACAAATTTCACAATGCAAATTGTTGAGACCTTAGAAGAGCTGAAGGTTTTACAGAATAATGTTTCAGAAGAGGAACATATAGATTGGGTGAAACATAATAGCATTCAAAGAGAGGATGACATTTCGGTGACAACAGAAAGAAAAGTGGTTTTGCCAAACAGTTTGCTGACACAGATGGTTAGATATTACCATGGTAAAGCACACATAGGGAGAGGCGGAATGATCAGGTGCTTCAAACAGTTCTGGTATAATCCAAAATTTAGACAAGTTGCTGAACTGGTTTGCCACAGATGCATTGTCTGCCAGGAGATGAATATTGGTAAAGGAACAGATGTCAACATGGGACACATAGGCATGGCAGGAAATCCATTCAGCAGAATGCAAATGGATTTTATTGAGATGCCTGCATGTGCTGGTTTGAAATATGTGTTGGTGATTGTGTGCATTTTTAGTCACTGGATTGAAGCATATCCGACAAGGAGAAATTGTAGCCTTCCGGTAGCGAAGTTACTTTTGAGAGAGTTGATTCCACGTTTTGGTTTTCCGGTCTCTTTGGAATCAGATAGAGGGAGTCACTTCAACTCAAGGTGATAAAATTACTTTTTTCAGCCTTAACCATTCAGCAGAAACTACATTGTAGTTACCGCCCAGAAGCTTTAGGACTTGTAGAGCAGATGAATGGAACTTTAACCCCTTCGCTGCCAGGCCTTTTCCCCCTCCTGTGCTGAGCCTTTTTTTGGCTATTTGGGCAGTTCGCGCTTAGGCCCTCATAACTTTTTGTCCACATAAGCTAGCCAAGCCAAATTTATGTCCTTTTTTTCCAACATCCTAGGGATTCTAGAGGTACCCAGACTTTGTGGGTTCCCCAGAAGGAGGCCAAGAAATTAGCCAAAATACAGTGAAAATTTTGTTTTTTTCAAAACAATGGGAAAAAGGGGCTGCAGAAGAAGGCTTGTGTTTTTTTCCCTGAAAAGGGCATCAACAAAGGGTTTGCGGTGCTAAAATCACCAGCTTCCCAGCTTTCTGGAACAGGCAGACTTGAATCAGAAAACCCAATTTTTCAACACAATTTTGGCATTTTACTGGGACATACCCCATTTTTACGATTTTTTGTGCTTTCAGCCTCCTTCCAGTCAGAGACAGAAATGGGCATGAAAGCAATGCTGGATCCCAGAAACCGCAACATTTCTGAAAAGTAGACAAAATTCCTAATTCAGCAAGGGGTCATTTATGTAGATCCTACAAGGGTTTCCTACAGAAAATAACAACTGAAAAAGAAAAATATTGAAATTGAGGTGAAAAAAACATCAATTTTTCTCTACGTTTTACTCTGTAACTTTTTCCTGCAATGTCAGATTTTCAAAAGCAATATACCGTTACGTCTGCTGGACTCCTCTGGTTGCGGGGATATAAAGGGCTTGTAGGTTCATCATTAACCCTAGGTACCCAGAGCCAATAAATGAGCTGCACCCCGCAGTGCGTTTTCATTCTATACCGGGTATACAGCAATTCATTTGCTGAAATATAAAGAGTGAAAAATAGCTATCAAGAAAACCTTTGTATTTCCAAAAAGGGCACAAGATAAGGTGTTGAGGAGCAGTGGTTATTTGCACATTTCTGAATTCTGGGGTGACCATACTAGAATGTGAATTACAGGGCATTACTGAAATAGATTTCTTTTTTACACACTCTCTTATATTTGGAAGGAAAAGATGTAGAGAAAGACAAGGGGCAATAACACTTGTTTTGCTGATCTATGTTCCCCCAAGTCTCCCGATAAAAATGATACCTCACTTGTGTGGGTAGGACTAGTGCCCGCGACAGGAAACGCCCCAAAACGCAACGTGGACACATCACATTTTTTTAAAGAAAACAGAGGTGTTTTTTACAAAGTGCCTACCTGTAGATTTTGGCCTCTAGCTCAGCCGGCACCTAGGGAAACCTACCAAACCTGTGCATTTTTGAAAACTAGAGACCTAGGGGAATCCAAGATGGGGTGACTTGTGGGGCTCTGACCAGGTTCTGTTACCCAGAATCCTTTGCAAACCCTCAAAATTTGGCATAAAAAACAAGTTTTCCTCACATTTCGGTGACAGAAAGTTCTGGAATCTGAGAGGAGCCACAAATTTCCTTCCACCCAGCGTTTCCCCAAGTCTCCCGATAAAAATGATACTTCACTTGTGTGGGTAGGCCTAGCGCCCACAACAGGAAACGCCCCAAAACACAACGTGGACACATCACATTTTGTTAAAGAAAACAGAGGTGTTTTTTGCAAAGTGCCTATCTGTAGATTTTGGCCTCTAGCTCAGCCGGCACCTAGGGAAACCTACCAAACCTGTGCATTTTTGAAAACTAGAGACCTAGGGGAATCCAAGATGGGGTGACTTGTGGGGCTCTGACCAGGTTCTGTTACCCAGAATCCTTTGCAAACCTCAAAATTTGGCTAAAAAAACAAGTTTTCCTCATATTTCGGTGCATATTTTTGCAAAGTGCCTACCCGTAGATTTTGGCCTCTAGCTCAGCACCTAGGGAAAACTACCAAACCTGTGCATTTTTTAAAACTAAAGACCTAGGGGAATCCAAGATGGGGTGACTTGTGGGGCTCTGACCAGGTTCTGTTACCCAGAATCCTTTGCAAACCTCAAAATTTGGCTACAAAAACACGTTTTCCTCACATTTCGGTGACAGAAAGTTCTGGATGCTGGGAGGAGCCACAAATTTCCTTTCACCCAGCGTTCCCCCAAGTCTCCCGATAAAAATGATGCCTCACTTGTGTGGGTAGGCCTAGCGCCCGTGACAGGAAATGCCCCAAAACACAACATGGACACATCACATTTTTTGAAAGAAAACAGAGGTGTTTTTTGCAAAGTGCCTACCTGTAGATTTTGGCCTCTAGCGCAGCCGGCACCTAGGGAAACCTACCAAACCTGTGCATTTTTGAAAACTAGAGACCTAGGGGAATCCAAGATGGGGTGACTTGTGGGGCTCTGACCAGGTTCTGTTACCCAGAATCCTTTGCAAACCTAAAAATATGGCTAAAGAAACACGTTTTCCTCTCATTTCGGTGACAGAAAGTTCTGGAATCTGAGAGGAGCCACAAACTTCCTTCCACCCAGCGTTCCCCCAAGTCTCCCAATAAAAATGATACCTCTCTTGTGTGGGTAGGCCTAGCGCCCGCGACAAGAAATGTCCCAAAACACAACGTGGACACATCACATTTTTTCATAGAAAACAGTGCCTACCTGTGGATTTTGGCCTCTAGCTCAGCCGGCACCTGGGGAAACCTAGCAAACCAGTACATTTTTGAAAACTAGAAACCCAGGGGAATCCAAGATGGGGTGACTTGTGGGGCTCTGACCAGGTTCTGTTACCCAGAATCCTTTGCAAACCTCAAAATTTGGCTAAAAAACACATTTTCCTCACATTTCGGTGACAGAAAGTTCTGGAATCTGAAAGGAGCCACAAATTTCCTTCCACTCAGTGTTCCCCCAAGTCTCCCGATAAAAATGATACCTCACTTGTGTGGGTAGGCGTAGTGCCCGCGACAGGAAATGGCCCAAAACACAACGTGGACACATCACATTTTTTCATAGAAAACAGTGCCTACCTGTGGATTTTGGCCTCTAGCTTAGCCGGACCCAGGGGAGGCAGAAATGGCCTAAAATAAATGTGACCCCCCCAAGCCTCCCCAAACCCCCCCTGCCCGGGAACGACCCTTGCCTACGGGTTCGCTCCCCCTGCGTGACATTGGCGCCAAAAAAAAAAACCCCGGTGGCTAGTGGTTTCTGCCCCCTTGGGGGCAGATTGACCTACAATCGGCCAATCTGCCCCCAAGGGGGGCAGAAATGGTCTAAATACAATTTGCCCCCCAGGGAAGCGACCCTTGCCTAATGGGTCGCTCCCCATCTCTAAAAAAACAAACAAACAAAAAAAAACACAAAAAAAACATTTGCCCTGGCACCTAGAGGTTTCTGCCCCCCCTGGGGGCAGATCGGCCTAATAACAATAGGCCGATCTGCCCCCGGGGGTAGAAATGGCCTAAAATATATGTGCCCCCCCACCCCTTCCGGGGAGCGACCCTTGCCTACAAGGTCACTCCCCTTGCGTGACGATGCAAAAAAAAAGGTCCCTGGTGCCTAGTGGTTTCTGCCCCCCTTGGGGGCAGATTGACCTAAAATCGGCCGATCTGCCCTCAAAGCGGGCAGAAATGGCCTAAATACAATTTGCCCCACCAGGGGAGCGACCCTTGTCCAAGGGGTCGCTCCCCATCTGTAAAAAAAAAAAAAAAAAAAATCCCTGGTGCCTAGTGGTTTCTGCCCCCCTTGGGGGCAGATCAGCCTAATCAAAATAGGCTGATCTACCCCCCAGGGGGGCAGAAATGGCCTAAAATAATTTCCCCCCCAAGGGAGCGACCCTTGCCTAAGGGGTCGCTCCCCTTGCATGAAATTCACATAAAAAAAATAAAAAAAACTGGTGTCTAGTGGTTTCTGCCCCCCTTGGGGGCAGATTGGCCTCATCAAAATAGGCCAATCTGCCCCCAGGGGGGGCAGAAATGGCCTAAATATAATTTGCCCCCTAGGGGAGCGACCCTTGCCTAAGGGGTCGCTCCCCACCTAAAAAAAAAAAAAAACATAACAACAAAAAAAACACAAAAAAAATGATCCCTGGTGCCTATAGGTTTCTGCTCCCCTGGGGGCAGAAAAGGCCTTCCCAAAAAAATGCCCCCCCTGAGAGCGACCCTTGCCCAAGGGGTCGCTCCCTTGTGTCCATGTAAACAAAAAAAACAAAAAATCCCTGGTGTCTAGTGAGGTTTCAAAAGCCGGATTGCAAGCAATCCAGCTTTTGAAACCCTGGGAGAGACTTCAAAGGGAAGGAAATACATTTCCTTCCTTTTGAAGCCCCTCCGGGCCTCCCCCATGGGATTGAAAGTGTGACTAATCAGCGCATGCTCGCGCGCTGACGTCACAGGGGAGGTTGGGGGGGTCGGGGTTGGAAGGGGAAGGGCTTCCCCTTCCATCCCTGACTTGGGGGGGTGGGAGGGAACCCCACAGAGGGAGCGCTAGCGCTCCCTCTGGGCTCTGTGACCAGGACGTAATGGTTACGTCCTGGGCACAGCAGCACTGTGCCTCAGGACGTAACCATTACGTCCTGGGCACAGAACAGGTTAAAGTCTTGTTTGGCACAAGTGTGTGCGTCAACAAATTTAAAATGGCCAGATGCTTTACCTTTAGTTCTAATGTTAATGAGAAGTACTTCTGACAAGAAGACTAGTTTGTCCCCTCATGAGATTTTAATGGGGAGAGCAATGAGATCGCCAGCGATACCTGCAAATGCACCTGTGAATTTTACAGATGACATGGTGCTAGATTATTGCAAAAGTCTGGCTGATGTGGTTCAATCTTTTTCTCACCAGGTGGAAGCTATGACAGTGCAACAAGCTCAAGGTCAAGGCCATAACTTGAGAGCTGGTGACTGGGTTATCATACGGAAGAATGTAAGAAAGTTGTGTCTGGAGCCACGGTGGAAGGGGCCCTACCAAGTCATTCTCGTGACAGTGACGGCTGTAAAGTGAATTAAGTGAGTTAAATGAAGGAGAAAACAGTAGTGGAGACGAAGGTGAAAGTAGTAAAAGACCAAAAAGTAAAATAGTTGCAAGCAAGAGATATTCCGGTCCAGAATGGGCATATGTAAGTACAAATGAATGGCAAGAAGAATTTTTGAGTTATTGTTTTGACAGAGACACTGAAAGTTCCTATTTTGGCGCCTGAAATATATGAGAAAAAAATTGTGAAGAAGTTGGAAAATATCTGAAAGTCTTGCTTAAAAAGAGACACTAATAACTGAAATAGACAAATTGATAATCAAATTTGACAAGCTGCTCTATCGGATTTGACGACAAAATACTGTCCTGCGTGAATGAACTATCAAAAAAAATGTAGGGGGGGTTTTGTTTTTGATTTTGTTTGCTTGTTCGCTTTGTTTAAAAAAAAAAAAAAATAGGAACATTTATTATTTTTTTTTTTTTTTTCTTTCCTAATGTTTTGGAGACCATAAGAAACCTTAGTAACCAAAACAGTAGAATTAACCGCTGCAAAATTTTAGGTATTGGTTTGGCAGTAGCGAGTGAGTTAATGTGCTTATGGTTATTTGTAGGAGTGATTGTTTATGAGACGAATAGAGCCAATCATACTGCAGAGATTGATAATTCTTTGGATACTACTACTACATCACTAACCAAAGATAAGTTTAGTATAGATGTCAAATACTTACATGAAGAGAAAGAGCTTTCCTTTAATGTTTTTTATCACTTATTGCATGAGTATGTTGAGGTGATGGACGCAAAAGATTGTTATGTTTGTACACAGATTCCGACTTTAGTAGAAAAAGGAACTACATACCATAGCTTACAAGTAACATACACTATTAGCTGCAGTCTTTTACTAACGTGCTTCTATAATCAAGAATATATCAAGTACTTCTATTCAAATTATGACATAGGGGGTCATTACAACATTGGCGGTAAAAGCCGCTTACCGCCGTGCAGAAGACCGCCAATACACCGCCGCAGCCGTGGAATTCCGCCACAGCTATTATGACACACATCTCGTAATCCGCCGTAATACAGACACCCACACAACTCCGCCACACCAAAGGTCAGTGTAAAACTGGCGGAAACAAAACCCTCACCTCCACGCCAACAGAAACACGCCCATGCTATTACGACCCACGAATCCACGCGGCGGTCTTTCAAACGCGGTGTTCCATTGGCGGTATACACCGCCACGCTCAAAATACACATACATCTCCAAAACACCACCACATTGGACAATTCCAAATACACACACCTGATACACATACACACACCACTCCCACACACCCTACACAATATAAAACACCCACCCACAAACCCCTACGACCACAAGTCACGACCGAAGGCCACAGAGACAGAGAGCACAGCAACTGAGAACCCCACCACACAGAGGCATACAACACCATCACCCATACAACATTACACGCACAATACACCACACACCACTACACATCACCACACACATCAACACTGACACCACCCCACACATCACCCACACCACCCCATGTCACGCCAAAGACACCCCCGGTTTTCCAAGGAGGAGCTCCGGGTCATGGTGGAGGAAATCCTACGGGTAGAGCCACAGCTATTTGGCTCGCAGGTGCAGCACACATCCATAGCCAGGAAGATGGAGATATGGCGCAGAATAGTGGACAGGGTCAACGCTGTGGCACAGCATCCAAGAAATCAGGAGGACATCAGAAAGAGGTGGAACGACCTACGGGGGAAGGTGCGTTCAGTGGTCTCCAGGCACAACATTGCGGTTCAGCGGACTGGCGGCGGACCCCCACCTCCTCCCCCACAACTAACAACATGGGAGGAGCAAGTCTTGACCATCATGCATCCAGAGGGCCTTGGAGGAGTCGGTGGAGGAATGGACACTGGTAAGTCAAATCTTAACTATCATATCCCACACCTTACCTGCATGCTATCACACACCCCCACCCTCACTCCCTCCCCTATCACTCCAACTCCTCACCAATGTACTAATAACACAAACCCCCCATCCCAACACCAAGCCCTGCATGACACAACAAAGCATGTTCACCCCTCACTAAAGCATGCTCACTGCACATACCCAGAACACCCCCCAACCATCATCAAACCAACCTACACACAGGAATGCTTGCACTGGGGTACACAAACACCCACCCATTGTACACCATTACAAACACCGAAGCAATAATCATGTTCTTATGTCCCTGCAGGACCACAAAGGAACGTCACCACACCGGAGTGTCCAGACAACTCCACTCCACCCACAGTAGAGGCCCACAGTGACGATAGCAGCTCTGCCCTACTGGATCCTGATGACCAGCCCGGACCATCGTGGGCCTCGGGACAGTCGGTTCCCCTTGCAAAGCCCCACACTGACCTTCCACCCTCTGGTAACACCAGCACAGCACCCACCCAGCGGGCCCATACCTCCGTACCCAAGACACGTCAATCAGCGGTGTGTTCACCACTACAGGGAACCCAGGAGAACCAACCACTCCACGAAAATCAGGGACCTGGGGGTAGTGGTAGTGGGCACACGTTCCAGGGGATGGAGGCACAGGAACACAGGGGAACTGGGAGGGCTGCTGTGCGACAGGGGGCAGACAGGCCAAGGGAACCCACTCTCCACGAGGCCCTATCCTCCATCATGGGAGCATACCACCACTCCCAGGAGACGATGGCGACGGTCCTGGCCAAGTTTCAGGAGACCCAGCGCCTGCAGGAGGAGCAGTATTTGGGGTTCAGGGAGGAGCTCAGGACCATCAGCTTCGCCCTGGGCACCATTGTAGGGGTTCTGAAGGACATACAGCAGACCATGAGGGACACCGTGGCACTCCTAGGGGCCCCTGAGACTAGCCTGGACGATGAACTGCCCACCACCTCCGCCGGTGCTAGTGGACAGGACGCCCCGCCACAGGACCACCACACCAGCACCCCACCCCCTGCAGATGGAGAACCAGCCCGCAAGCGGTCCCTGAGATCCAGGAACAGGACAGAGCAAGATGGCAAGACCCCCGCCAGGAAATGAGACCACCCTGATTGTCCTCCCACTGTCGCACTTTGTTACCCTGTCCATACTTTAACTGCCCCAGCTCCACTTCCTATGCCCATATGAGCAGTGCACCTGTGTGACCAATGGACTGGACTCTGCCATGGACATTCCTCCACCGTCCCCCATCACCATATTACAACCCCCGTCCATTTTTGAGCACTTCAATAAACACCTTTGAACCACAAAACAATCTGGAGTCAGTCTGTGATTTGGTAAATATGTATTATCAATGACAGTGTCATAATGCGTTTCCAATAGTAAAGCCAACATACCTATGTCACACATCACAAGTCCTTGAAGGATGCAAGCAGATGACAAACGTTGGTAACCACACCTGTGAAACCGTAATGGAAAGGTACAACTCAGTGACCAAATACTGCTATGAAATGACACACAGGATAGAGGAAGACGTGTGAAAGTGAATGTAATGGTAAAAATGAAAATGTTCTCACCTGTGTGTCACTGGAAATATTGCTGTATGACTGACTCCCTGTTGTCTATGTCTTCTTCCTCAGCTTCCTCCTCATCACTGTCCACAGGGTCCGCAGGCTCCACAGCTGCCACAACACCGTCACCTGGACCATCCTCTTGCAGAAAAGGCACTTGTCGTCCCAAAGCAAGATTGTGAAGCATCAAGCAGGCGATGATGATCTGGCACACCTTCTTCGGTGAGTAAAATAGGGAACCACCTGTCATATGGAGGCACCTGAACCTGGCCTTCAGGAGCCCGAAGGTGTGTTCGATCACCCTCATAGTCCGCCCATGGGCCTCATTGTAGCGTTCCTCTGCCCTGGTCCTTGGATTCCTCACTGGGGTCAATAGCCAGGACAGATTGGTCCCCTAATAGCCACACACAGTGCCTCTGGAGTTGACCCATCATATAAGGGATGCTGCTATTCCGCAGGATGTAGGTGTCATGCACTGAGCCAGGGAACATTGCATTTACCTGAGATATGTACTGGTCTGCCAAACATACCATCTGTACATTCATAGAATGATAACTCTTCCGGTTCCTGTACACCTGTTCACTCCTGTGGGGGGGGGGGACCAGAGCTACATGGGTCAAATCAATGGCACCTATGATGTTGAGGATATGTCCAAGGGCATAGAAGTCACCTTTAACTGTAGCCAAATCGTCCACCTCAGGGAAAATGATGTATCTCCTTACGTGTTTCAGCAGGGCAGCCAACACTCTGGACAACACGTTGGAAAACATAGGCTGGGACATCCCTGATGCCTTGGCCACTGTTGTCTGAAAAGACCCACTAGCAAGGAAATGGAGCACTGACAGCACCTGCACGTCAGGGGGGATTCCAGTGGGATGGCGGATTGGTGACATCAGGTCTGGCTCCAACTGGGTACATAGTTCCTGGATAGTGGCACGGTCAAACCTGTAGGTGATGATTAAATGTCGCTCCTCCATTGTCAACAGGTCCACCAGCGGTCGGTACACCGGAAGATTCCGCCATCTTCTCAATTGTCCCAGCTGATGGTGCCTAGGAAGGACAACAGCGACCACAGAGTCAACAATTTTCCAGGTATGTACGCACAGATACACAGAACACGACACCAAACACAAAACCCTTCCTGTATGTGTGTTGAGTGTAGGCCTAGCTATGTGTGACGCAGTAGGAAATGAAGCCATGTGGGCCCCTGAAATGGCAGCTGCCTGACCTCTAAACTGGGACAATGGGAATGTGAGGTCACTGCGCTGGCGTTGTACCCCGTTGCGGTAGGCGGTCGCAGACCGCGGCGCAATGCTGCATTGGTTAGCATTGGACCCTATGGGTCCCAGGAGCCAATGAAGAAGTGCGCTGGCGGTGATGATACGCACCACCATGGACGTGACCGCCGCGGACGTGACTGCCAATTTCTATCTGTTCAATCACTCGATACCTGATCTTCGACAGGAGAGGACCTACACTGCAAGTGCTGCTGTGACCTCGGTCTGGAAGCGACGATGGGTGCTGCGTCCGGGGAAAGGGACCCTGCCTTCACTGCACAGGAGTTGGAGAAACTAGTAGACGGGGTCCTCCCCCAGTACACGCTACTCTACGGTCCTCCAGACCAACAGGTAAGTACACAGGGAGCACGTTGTATGGGCTATGCCTGGGTGGAGAGGGCTTGTTGTAAGTGGGAAGGTGGCCGAGTTCAGGGAACATGAATGCATGTGAACGCATGTGCCACATGGCAAGGGTAGGGATGGGGGCCACTCACATCGACGGTGCAGTTGGTAATGACTTCTCTCCTTCCCTTGTGCATGTCATGTAGGTCAGCGCCCACCAGAAGGACATTTGGCGTGCCATCGCCAAGGAAGTCCGGATCCAACATGGGAGGGGTGCCCGTCGCACCATGACCCCCCTGATGTTCCGGATCCTGGCGGTGGCCTACCCGGAGTTGGATGGGCGCTTGAGGGCATCACAGCAGACACAAGGGGGTGAGTACAACCTCATTCTGTGGACTTGGGGCGCAGTTGAGGGGTCTGGGTGGGGGAGGAGGGCTGTGGGTGTACCTATGCCAGGCAGAAATACGTAGGCTAGGCCCCTCCGTAATGCAGGCCATGTGGCACTCCACCCCACCTCAGTAGTGGGCCAAGTACAGGTATAGATGCCCCTGTGGCATCCATGTGTGCAGATGTCCACCATAGGCATGTAGGCCATATCCCAGCGATTGCATCTGTAGAGGCCAAGAGCACGGCGTAGTGCAGGGGGCTGCTGTGTCTGTATTGTCCGCCAACGGTAGCGGTAAGCCATGCACTCAACCTGTCTTTCTTCTGTCGTCCCCTCCCCCTTTTTCTGCTCTCCCTGTTCTTTTGTGCATCAGCATCATCAGGCGGAGGTACAGTGGCACCGGGGCACGAGGGAGCTGCATCCCACATGGCCATGGAGGGCCACACCACGGACTCAGAATGCACCAGTGGGATGGAGGGCGAGGGGAGCTACACATCGGTCACCGGATCACCAACCAGCGACACGGACTCGTCTGCCGATGGAAGCTCCATTGTGGTGGCGGCACCATCTGTGCCCCCCACTTCTACAGGTACAGCTGCCACCTCCCCTACCAGCACCGCCCTCCCAGCAGCCCCTCAGCATTTGCCCCGTGCCCGCTCACCCAGGAGGGTGGGCATCACCTTCGCCCCAGGCACCTCAGGCCCTGCCCCTGTCACCGCTGCTGCCCTCAGTGAGGATGCCATTGACCTCCTCAGGTCACTCATTGTTGGGCAGTCTACCATTGTGAATGCCATCCAGGGTGTAGAAAGGGAGTTGCAACACACTAATGCATTCCTGGAGGGCATTCATTCTGGGCAGGCTGCCCATCATCGAACCCTGCAATCTCTGGCCTCAGTACTGATGGCAGCCATTGTCCCTGTCTCTAGCCTCCCCCTTCCAACTTCCTCCACCCAGATCCAATCTCCTGCACCCCACCCTGTCCCAAGCACACCATCAGAAAAGCATGCATACACCTCAACACCCAAAAGTAGCTCAGGCAAACATAGGTACCACACAACCCACAGGCACTCACACAAGCATCACCCACATGCAGATACAGCAACATCCAATGCCTCCACTGTGTCCCCCTCCTCTGCGTCTCCCTCCTCCCTCCCAGTATCGTCTACACTCTCACCTGCATGTACTACATCTACAGGCACCAGGACTCGCACCAGAACACCCAGCACCACACCCGCTCACCTGCACTCACCACCCCCACTCCCATTTACACATCCCCTGTGTCCTCTCCCAGTGTGTCTGTGACGCCCCCTCCCAAAGTACACAAATGCGGGCACCCACACACCCAACATCCATCCACCTCACGACAGCCTCCAGTACCTGAACCAGCACCCAAAACACCTAAAGTGACACCTCCTACAACCACCTCCTCTTCCTCCACTCCCAGACCCCCTCCAGCTACCCATCCCAGTGTTCGTCAGAAACTGTCCCTCTGCAACGTTGACCTCTTTGCCCCCACCCCCGCCCCTCCAATTCATCAGTCCCGTCGTAGCGCCACAGCCAAAAAGACTCCAGTACCAGTGGTGCGTGTTACAGGTGTGTGGAGTGCACCGGCCACCAGGGCAGGAAGTGTGACACAGAGCCAAGGCACTGCCAGTCCACCCCCTGTAAAGCATCTGAAGTTGGAAAGTGGCAGACGGGACCGAGTGAAGACTCCTGGAGGCAAAACAACTCAAAGGGGTCCTAGGGGAATTGCAGAGTCAGCTGTGACTCCTCCAAAGGTGGTGAAGGGCCAGAAGAAGTCTGCACAGCCTGGTGTGAGCAGCACGGCGGAGAAGGGCGGCATCCTTCCCGGCGTCCGGGACACCACCGCCAGCACCGTCGTCACTGGTCAGGAGACCACTGCCACCACCAGAGTCATTGCCCAGTAGGGCACAAGTATTGTCACTGGTCAGGAGACCACCGCCAGAGTCATTGCCCAGGAGTGCACAAGTATCGTCACTGGTCAGGAGCCCAGGAGGGCACAAGTATCGTCACTGGTCAGGAGACCACCGCCGGAGTCATTGCCCAGGAGGGCCCCGGCAGCCACAGCCCCGCTGGGCAAAGAGGGACCGTCATGCTACACACCAATGAACAGGCCAGAGACCGCCATGGCAAAGCACCGCTGAACATGGCAAGCACCGCTGAACAGGGCAAGCACCGCTGAACAGGCCTGAGACCGCCATGGCAAAGCACTGCTGAACAGGCCAGAGACCACCATGGCAAAGCACCGCTGAACAGGCCAGAGACCGCCATGGCAAAGCACCGCTGAACATGGCAAAGCACTGCTGAACAGGCCAGAGACCGCCATGGCAAAGCACCGCTGAACATGGCAAAGCACCGCTGAACAGGCCAGAGACCGCCATGGCAAAGCAGCGCTGAACAGGGCAAAGCACCGCTGAACTGGCCTGAGACCACCATGGCAAAGCACTGCTGAACAGGGCAAAGTACCGCTGAACAGGCTTGAGACGGCCATGGCAAAGCACCGCTGAACAGGCCAGAGACTACCATGGCAAAGCACCGCTGAACAGGCCAGAGACCGCCATGGCAAAGCAGCGCTGAACAGGGCAAAGCACCGCTGAACTGGCCTGAGACCACCATGGCAAAGCACTGCTGAACAGGGCAAAGTACCGCTGAACAGGCTTGAGACGGCCATGGCAAAGCACCGCTGAACAGGCCAGAGACCGCCATGGCAAAGCACCGCTGAACAGGCCAGAGACCGCCATGGCAAAGCACCGCTGAACATGGCAAGCACCGCTGAACAGGGCAAGCACCGCTGAACAGGGCAGAGCACCGCTGCAGAAGGAAAAGACCGCCACATCAAGCATCGTTATCCCATGTGCAGCAGGGACAGTGACGGGACAGAAAATGTCACGGGGAGCCTAATCCAGTCTAGGCACCATTCCCCCTCCAGAACCAGTGGAGAGATCCATCCACTACCTCTGTCCTTCACAGGATGAAGCACTCTGGGCACCAGTCCCCCTCCAGAACCAGTGGAGGCTGTTATCTACTTGAGGGACTGTGGCTTTGCACTCTCCAGGATATGGCAGTGGGCAACCCACCCACTGTAGAGACTTGAGAGACTGTGGCTTTGCACTCCCCAGGATGGTACAGTGGGCAAACCACCCACTGTAGAGACTTGAGAGACTGTGGCTTTGCATTCCCCAAGATGGTACAGTGGGCAACCCACCCACTGTAGAGACTTGAGAGACTGTGGCTTTGCACTCCCCAGGATATGGCAGTGGGCAACCCACCCACTGTAGAGACTTGTGAGACTGTGGCTTTGCACTCCCCAGGATACATCAATGGGCATGGAGCCCCGTCGAGGATGTGGCGTGGTGCTGTAATCCAGCTGAGGTGCCCCCCCTTCCCTTCCCCCTGAGGTGCCTGTTGTATTTCTCTCTGATGCCCCGGCAGTGTTCTCTCCGTTTGTGGACAGGTGTCTTGTGTGGGCCTCGCGCATGCATTTTTGGCCCAGTGGTGCACGGACATTGAGATGTGCATATTTGCACTACTTCTCGTAATGTATTTACTATTTAATGAGTTTATATATATCTGTATATATTTGAAACGTGTATTTTGATACATTACAATGTTTGAACTGATTTCGTTTTGTCTTTGCATTCTTCTGGGGGGTTGTGGGTTGTTACTGTAATGTTTGGATATGCATTGGTGTGTGTGTTGTAATGTGCGAGGGTGGGGGTGGGGGTGAGGGTGTTGCGTGTATGTCCCCCTGACTTTTGCCTCCCCTATGTCGTAGGTGCAGTACTCACCGTTGTCTTCGCTGCCGCCGACGCTGGTCTTCGTAAATGAGTAGGAAGACAAGGGCAGTTAGGATTTGTAATTCCGGCTCCATGGTGTCCTCCTTCCTCGTGGGAAGTGTTCAGGTGAGCGTTTTCCCATTGCAAAAGCTGTTTCCGCCGTGTTTTTATCCACGGTGAATCTGCCCCGGAAAAGGTGGCGGATTGGCGGGTTGTGATACTGTGGGCGGTACATTGTCTTCCGCCTGTCTGTTGGCAGTGACCGCCGCGCTGCTTGTCTGTACCGCTGTGGCGGGCGGAGTGTTAAAGTGGCTGTCTTTGTTGGCGGTTTCCGCCACGGTCATAATTCCCTTTTTTTGTCCGCCGGCCTGTTTGCGGTATTGACCCCCATAGTGTTTTCGTTTGTACCTGTCATTGGTTATTTGAATAGAATAGCTGAGGATCATAACATAGTTATTATAAGAAATTTCTTTGAGCCTACTCTAACCTTTGGTACTTCTTTTGCTCATCGCAATAATTTAAAATTTTTACTAACACCTGTAGAGAAGAAATTTTTAGATAATACAGAAGATGGAAGGAGAGAAATAAAGGCAAGGTTCAATAAGGGAATGATTAATGGTAGACCTGGGATTGATTATGCTTAAACTGACATTACTTAAGAAGGAAAATTAACATTTGATGCTGAACATGTTGGGAAAGCTTTGTATATACAGGCCATGGAGTAATAATGATAGAGTGTTTGTAGGAACGAGTGAATGTAGACATGTGTTTCGGTTTTGGAGTAAATGGGATTTTGTGATGAATGGACAGGATCCACCAGTGCCTGGTGTTTCATATATATGTTAAGAAATGCAAATTACCGTCTTCCTAGAGGATGATATGGCACATGTTATTTGGGGTAGTCTTTCCAAAAATATATCAGCTGGAAGACAAGTAAATTTCCTAAGACAAAGAGAATTTGAAGGAGACACAAGCGAGAATCAATTTCTAGCACTGTGGGAGACATTTTTGGAGCTATAATTCTTCCAGTGGGAGTAGTTCTGAATTCTATGAAAATACAGAAATTGTCTACAATAGTAGATAACATGTTGATAAGTTATTCTGGAGCTATCATTCTTCTAGATGCTGAGTTGGCTGCTACAAGAGCTATGGCACTTCAGAACCGCCTTGTGTTAGACATTCTTTTGGCGAAAGAGAGCGGAATTTGTAAATTACTTGGTTTGAGTCATTGTTGCACTTACATACCTGACAATTGATGAGAAGTTAGAGATTTGATTGAAAACTTAACAAATAACAAAGAAGATTTAAAAGAACTACCTGAAACTACAATTTGGGAGAAAACTGTGGGAAATTGGTTTGGTAACGTGGGGAAAGGAATTATATTGAAAATAATAAAATGGGTGTTGATAGTTGTGTTGTGTTTAATTGGAATCTGGGGTATATACAAATTAATGAAATGTTTGAAGAAGAGAAGATCTAAGAAGAATCAGAGAAGGTTTGATATACAAATGACTACATTTTATGGGGAAAATAAAGGGAAAAAGAAAAACAATGCAAAAGTAAAAGAGAGCAGGTTTTGAATTTTGAGATGAAAATTAATACACTTATTATGGATTTGTGTGATGACAGAAATAGTCAACAGAGGAGGGATTACAGGAGTGTGAATTTCCTAATGTTTTCTTAATGATTTTCTAAAGCACTAATCATTGGTGAGTTAACATGTAAAAATGGGTGACCTTTGTAAATGGCTGTCTTATCTCATTTTTGTTCTCTGTCTAAGCAAAAGTCAGTTAAAATCGTAGTTATTTTCCATTGCTCAATGCTTACAGAAAAAGTGTGGTGAGTAGCTTATAAATGTGTAAATAGCTACCCCTAGTGGGTTCCTGCGTTATGTCTTACAAAGTCAGATTTATTAGGTCATTACACGAGTTTGTATGTTCTATTTGTTGAAATTGCCACTAATAGGTGGTTTCTTCCTCAAGGATGGAAGTAGATGCTGCAAGTTGAGGTGTTTCTTCCTGAGAAAAGAAGTTTAGACGAGATGGAACAATGGAGTCACAGACAAGACGGAAGAGGAAGAGTTACTGTTATGATTATGCCTTGGTTAATGTTGACATCGCTGTCTTTTAGGTTATCTAATAAACTGACTATTGGTTGAATCGTAACCCACCCAATGTACTGACCAATCATAGACTTTTTTCAATTTAATATAACGATCTGAGTAGGATTTTCTGTAGGTCATTCTTGTTCTTACTCTGCTAAATGGTGGTTTGAGTCATATTAGCGATGTGGGTTTAGCTGTCGATGGGCCTGATTCACTGAAGACTTACCTGATGGTGTCCCCTTGCTGAAGTAGACTGCATGTTGTTGTTCTATGGGTAATGTATGAGATTGCATTGATATGTGTCTCTTTTGCTTTGCAGATACCATCCGCAACTTATAATTGAATTGTTGCACAATAATAATGTACTTTTTTAATAACCTGAGCTATTGTAATTTTTCTAAATTTGTGTTTCTAAATTCTTTTACATGAAGTCCAACATGTTAATGCTAATTTGTGGTTAGTGAGGGAATTTATCTTCACATGCTCATGATTGACATTCTTTGATCGTTTGCACTGATGTATACTTTTCCTTTGTTGCCAATTACAGTGCTTGATTGCTTTGATTAAACTCAGATATAGAAGATGATCTAATCAGCCATTATTGATTCTATATGCTTATCATTTATTTTTCAGAGTTATTTTCGTGACATTAGCATTGTTACTATAGGGAAATAAATTCACAAATCTACTTAATAAACCAGTGTTGTTATTGTTTGACGTTTAGATCTCTGAATACTTTGGTTATTGTTGATGACTATATTATCCATTATTGACATCCCCTCAAACCTATGTTCCATCGATCCATTAGCCTCTAGCACAAAATCCACTATTTGTTTTGAAGAAATAGCTAGGATATCTTGGCACTGCAGCAGTCTAAGTGATAGTCTTGCTACATGTCCTACAGCTTTGGTTTTACATTTTAGAGAGTTAGCAGTTAATAGGTCTAATCTGACTCGTCCTAGTGGTGGTTTTATAAGTCTGTGTGCACAGTAAGAGAGAGAGAAGGAAAATAAACGAGACACGCCCTCCTATCACACAACTATACACATCCAAGATGCTGAGTATTTGATACCTAAAAGGCTAGATTATTTTCCTAAATTTTAAAGCCTACCTTACCTATAGGCTTATCAATAGATATTCGGGGTTCGCCTCACCCACAACTTTTCATGGGATGCATCATCATTGGTGGTCCACCATACTTGAAGAAGTTGGAGCTGGGAGTTCTTTGATATTGCTATAAGTTACAATAAAACAGGTTCAAGATATTCAACTAAGAATCCATAAAAGTATACCCCAAGATTATTTCTTTATTGTGGGGTACTCTTGATATGATCAAAACAAATAGGAACATGGTTAATGAGTGACATTTCTTTCACCTAACCATCTAGGGTGCCAAGGTTTCCATCTATTTAATTGCCAAAAAAATTGTCACATCTTTTTTAGTGCTTACAGAACTCCTTGCCTAGTGTGCGAGTGTAAGGCATGCTAAATGCATAAGGATCTCATAGGCTAGCCAGGGAGTTCTGTAAGACTTAAAGAAGACTGTTACAAATTTAGTTTAGTCAGTGATAGAGATGGGCCTTACAACAGTGAAAAACACGTTTTTCACTGCCAGGACATGTAAAACATTTCCTACATTTTAAATACAATTCCCCTAGCCCTACGAGCTCTTAGGCCTACCTTAGGGGTGACTTATAAAATCAAAAAGAACAGTTTAGGGCTGGTAAGAAGTTTGCTTTGCCAAGTCGAAATTGCAGTTTATAAATCTACCACATACTGCAGTGACAGGCTTGAGACATGTTTTAAAAGACTATTTTAGTCGGTGGCACAATGAGTGCGTACTACAGCCCACTAGTAGCATATAATTTACAGACTCTGGGTACAAGTACCATTACCTAGAGGCTTGCAGCAGTATTATGTTTGGTTTTTAATGGTCCTTATACCATCTTGCCAAACATAGTGTTTTCAATGCATGCTCTATGCATATAAAAATGGGATTCAGGTCACCCTTCTTCCACAATAGGCTTAAGCCATGGTTAAACAAATCTTGGATCATTACACAGTAGCATTTTAGTCTTACTTATATATGTCAGTATTGATGTGTCATTTTGCTTTTTGTGGGATGCATGAGGAACAAGACTCTGTTGTTACACATTATTTTTTTATTTCCTACAACGCAATTCTTTGTTTTGTACTGCAGCTAGAATTTTTACTAGCTTTTGGCATCTCTGGGCAAGGAAATATGAGTCTCCACTGTATTTGGATAAAATATCAGGAGACAGAATATCAGGAAAAATATTGTGATAGATAACTATCATGATTCAGGAGTATGTTATCAAGAATATCATTTTTTCAGCTAAGTAATATTGTTATTAAGAACATTGTTATTCATAATATTGTTTTTAATATTATAGATGTAACAAATATTGTTTTTTAATTATTTTAATGTGCTTAGTTCAATTATTAATTATTGTTTGTTTAATTGATATTATGTTTTGCTAAGTATAGTTTGTAATTTTACTTGATTTCGAATGTTTTATTTAATTGCTAATAGTTCTTTATAGTGTCACAATGGGTGTTGAATTGTGGGACGATATATTGGGAAGTTAATTAAGTAATAATTAATTTATAATTCTTAAGTAAGTAATTGTTTGATATTAATTATGCACATATGTAATACTGATTTCATTTACCTCTATTTTATTTTAGGTGCAGGTTGCTATGTTTGTAGTTGTATAGGGTGGGAAGTTAATGAGGTAATAGTTAACTAACAATTACACTTTTATTGATAGTTAAATATTGAATTGATTATTGATTATGTAATAATTATATGTTTTAGTTACATTCCAGCTGCTGGGTTTGTAGAGGTATAGGGTGGGACATAGATTAGGTAATTACTAGTTATTAATTCATTTATTATTAATTATTTGACTGATTATTACTAATGTACATTATGTAATACTGATTTATTTTTGTTACTTATTTACAGGTTGGTACATTTGTAGTAGTATAGGGTGAGAAATTAATGTATTAATATTTACAAATAATAATAGTTAAGGTATAATTAAATATTTTATTGATTAATTATTATAAGAGTTCTGCAATAATTATATATTTCGATTATATTTTAGGTGTGGGCTGCTGGGTTTGTAGGGTTGCTGGGTGTGAAGGTAATTAAGTAATTATTAATTAGCAATTAAGTATTAATTGTTAAATAGTAATTGAACTGGTTATTGATTATGCAATTTGTGTTACACTCATTTATTTTAGTTATATCTTGGGTGTGGGCTGCTAGATTTGTGGGGATGTAGGGTGGCAAGAAAATCAAGAAATACTTTACTAACCATTATTTTAAAATTGAAAATGAGTTATATTGTTTATGAAGTTTGCAAATAGTTTTTTTAAACATTGTTAAAATGTTAATATATTAATATTTTATGTTAAGTAATAATGTTTAAAAGAAGAGTTTTATATTGTTTCTAAGTTATCATGGTTATACAAATATGTAATGTGTTTGAAGTGAAGTAGCTTAGACGGTTTTGCTTAGACTGGCATGGGGAGAATATACTTAATCAGTCCAAAATTCAACTCTTTCCCTACTGTTGCACAGACTGGAGTGCAAATAGTACATTTTAATCCTCCTGAGTTCAATGCTTTCCTTACTGTTGCTTAGACTGGAGTGGGAATAGTAATTTTAACCCCTCTAAAATACAACACCTTCCCTGTTGTTGCACAGACTGGAGTGGGGATATTACATTTTACCACTCCGTATTACAATGCTTTCCCTTCAGTTGCACAGACTGGAGTGGGAATAGTAAGTCATACCCCTCCAAAGTCCAATGCTTTCTCTACTGTTGCTCAGACTGGAGTGGGAATAGTAAATTTACCCCTTCTGAAGTTGAAAGCTTTCCCTACTTTTGCAAAAACTGGAGTGGGAACATTAAATTTAAGCCCCTCAGAACTTCCACACTTTCTCTACTGATGCATAAACCAGAGTATGAATAGTGTATGTATTATTCCTAGACTCATATACATCCCCTAATATTAGTTAAATGTATGTATTATTAATATTTGTTTTAGATTTTAATGTTTATATTATTTGTTTGCATTTATATTTGTTTCTAAACATTTATATTTATTTTTTGTAAATATTGTTTTAATTGTTGGTTTATTAGTTTAGTAATTTACTTGATGTTTTCTAATTAAAGTCTCTCTCTCTATATATATATATATATATATATATATATATATATATATATATATATCGGAATATATGTGTCTATTGTCTATTGTTTTATATATATAGATATATTTCAGTAGCAATTAAACAAAGAATAATATAATGCCAAATATTTCATAATTTTTATTTGTATGCATATATATTGAAACATACATACAGATATATATGTGTGTTTATATACATATTTATATATAGCATTAAGTATTAGTGAAATGTGTTTAATTAGCATTATTTTAAATGTATATATAGAAATATTCAGGATTTACTACTTGAAACTATATATATATATATATATATATATATATATATACATATAATAACGTTTTTTATTGGTACTAGTGTGAAACAATATTTTTTATGACATTTTTGTACTCAATATTTTAAGGATAGGGATACAATATTTTTGTAAATATTTTTGGCACAATATTCTTGTTACATAATACTGTTGGCTCTGATATTATGTCATTGATCGAGTCTCTGCAGAACCCAAAGATGTAAAAGGTTGGTCCTACTCTCACTCTGAAGTGCGATAAGGTTCATACTGGCAACCAAGCTTAGGCTAGGAAAGCTGACGTTTTACTATAAAGCCAACAGGTTTCCTCAGAAAAGAATACAATTGTTTGAAAGCTGAAGTTGCACTATATAGCCTAAAGATGTCCTCACCAGGGGCAGCTCCTTCACAATGGCTAAGGAGCATTGCCCCACGCAGCAGCTGAAAAATAAAAAGATATTATAATATTGTGTTATTTTTCAGCTGCTGGCTCAGCCAGCGGGTGCAGGGAAGGGTGGGCTGGTCCATGGGAGAGGGGAGGGGGGGAGTGAAGTCAGTACACTAAGGCTCTGATTTATAATTTTTGACGCAAACCTGCACTAATGCAGGTTTGCGTCAAAAAGTATAGCGCTGGCTTCGCCATTCCAGGACGCCAGCCGGGTGTCATATTTATGGAATGGCGCAAACCGGTGCAAAGGGTGGGCTAACATCAAAAAAATTGACATTAGCCAGGTGGGGGTGGCGGTATGGGAGATGGGTGTTTAGCACCAATAAATGACCCTAGGCTGGTTAGAGTAAAAAAAGGTAACTCTAACCAGATTAGCGTCATTGTATGGCGCTAAACCTACCATGCCACATGACTCCTGCCTTAGAAAAGGCAGGAGTCATGCCCACCACCCCAATGGCCAGTACAGGGGATAAGGGTCCCCTGGGCATCACCATTGCACCCTGTGCCATGTATAGGGGACCATATCTGCGTCCCCTATGGCATTTTAAAAAGAAAAGGCAAATACCTACCTTTATTTACCTGTATTTACCTGGGATGGGGTCCCCCATCCTCTACTGTTACTCTGGTGTGGGTCAGGTTGTCCCTGGGGCCTAAGGAGGGCACCTGTAGATTAATTCCATGGTGTTCCACCATGGAAATGATCCCACAGGTCCCCTTATGCCTGCCCTGACCCAGGTGTTAAATAATGGCGCTAAGCCAGCTTAGCGCCATTATTTAGGCCTGCCTCCCTCCCGTGCACAATTTTTGAACGGGAGGATAAATAAGGCACAAATTTATTGAAGTTAAAGTCATTTTTGCTCAGGAACGCCTACCTTGCATCTCATTGACACAAGGTAGTTTTCTGCAGGCAAAAAATGACTTTAACTTCAATATTTTGATGCTAGACAAGTCTAGCATCAAAATATAAATATGGAGTTAGGTTTGCGCTGAAATAGCATTAAAAAAATGAGTATAAATATGCCCCTAAGTGTGCATGTCAGTTTCGCTGGCCGTCTCTGTGTTGCACAGCCGGGTTTGAGAAACTGCACAGACTCCCATGCACTGTCTGAGCAGCAGAACAAGCTGCTATGACCAATCCTGGCACTGTTCTCATGCGAGGTATAGAACAAAGAGCAGCACCAGGATTGCATGGGGAGCCTCTGCTGGTGTCCCAGGAACTGCTGTGACACCAGGAGAGAAGAGGAGCAATTGGGCAGGCATCATCATCCAAAAGGTACATTTTTTTTTTTTTTATGTTTAGTTCCTCCATCCTCCCCCCTACCACCACTCCGGGTCCTCCCCTTGAGATTTGCTACAGTCGCCGCTGGTGCTCATATACAAATAAATTGGAGATTTAAAGTCGCCATTATGCTGTCCTACCTACAGAAGACAAAGGACTATAGTTGTATTAAAGGGAAGACAGCTATGCACCAGTAAATTAATAATGTAGAGGGGAGAGCTAAATTGCCTCTTGCAAAAGATTAACACCAAAGGAGGGCAAGAAGGGCCACAGAATTCACAGAATGCCACCACTTTTTTGAGTTTCACTGCTCTTTCTGGGTGAAAACGTAATGGTCAATTCAGTTGAACTTTTGCCCTTCATTCTGTTACCCACAATTGTTTACTAATAACCAAACACATGAATAGCAGAAACAGACAAAAAGCAAAAGAAATCTGGCCTTCAAGCATTATTCATATATGGGCTTTGAAAGACTGAGTTGTGCAACCTCTGTACTTATTCTATGTAACTTTGAAAACTTACTTGCTCCTTACCAAAACTCATGAGTGTGCACTAATAAATCTGACATCTTGGAAAAATACATTCATCCATCTAGGTCCAGTTTTTCCACAGCCACAGCCAAGTTTAGGATGCTGAAGTTTCTCTGCACAGCAAAAGGGTGAACTCACAGGAGAGTACAATGGAAATATAAAGTGTGTTCCACTGTACTGCAAACACTTGTCCTCAGAGGAAAGCCCAAGTATGCTTGAAAGTTGAGGTTTCACTATGCTAACAACAAAGGGTCTCACAGAAGAGTGCAATGGAGATGCAATGTTGCAGCTGCACTATACTACCTACAGAGGTCCTCACAGAAGAGTACATTGAAGATGCAAATGGAATGTTGCAGGTGTGCCATACTACCACAAGACATTTTCACAAAATAGTACAATTTAGGTGGATAACATGTTGCACTCTACTACCAACGGAGTTCTTTATAAACGAGTACAATAGAGATGAAAAGCTGCAAATGCACTGTACTACCAACAAAGGTTCTCATAGAAGAGTGCTGTAGTGTAATAGCTGTAATAGCTCTTCCTGGATGTATACTTATAGAGCAAGCTTTGAAAAGACACACAATGTAGATATCCTGAGGTAATGCATACACCACTACATTGAACCTACATTCAAGCTTTCCTCTAATAAGTTCTGCAAGATGCGTCTTTGCACTTTTCAAGTGCTATAGTTGTTTGTTTATTACTAACTTGACAAGATGGATCCATGTCACTGTGACACCACTTTTCTGTTTCTTGCTTTTTATTTTATGTATCATTAGAAGCATGTGTGTTAGATCAAAAGGCTAAATAAAAATGAATAAAGGCCAGAATGTGGTGAGATGGTTAAAAGAAATCTTGAACTGGTACACTGTAGCGCCAGAGACATGGATTTTCTGGTCTCCTTTTCACCACTTGCTATTTTTATAACAGCATTCCAGTGACTCTTGAGTGTTAGTATGTGCTACCTGAATATAATCAACTTTACAGTGGGACAAGAATCTTGATAGATGTTGCCATTACATGAGTAAGGGTGTGAGCTGTGGAAAAAGGGATGTTACAGCTGTCTGAATAGGGCTGTTTTAGGGATAATGGTATGACAGAGTGAGTAAATTGTAAATTGTGACTACTTTGGGACTAAAAGGAGTTGTGGAAGTTATCAGGTAAAATACTAGTTTTAATAAGTCGGCATTAGTGCTGGGACCTGCATGAGGGCTTGAGGTACTAGAATGCAGAGAGGGTAAATTTATTAGTGAGAGAGAGTTAGTGTTTGTACTTACTAGTCTCTTCGTCCGCCTGGAAATCTTGCAATGCCTTCAATGTGGATTATGGACAATACCTTTTCCTCCCGGGGCATGGGGTTGCAAGGTTTGGGAGACTCACCGTTAGCTTATTTTCTGAAAATCTGGGTTGTCTTCTACTAGCCATGTTTCAAATATTTCAGCCAATAGCTCTGCTGATTTGTTGTGTTGTGACTGGTAAATGAAGTCTGTGATTAAAGAAGTTACTTTTGTAGTGGGAGCTGCAGGTTTTGTTGATGAGCAGATTCATGAGCAGGTGTGTGATGATGGATGTGCCCATCAATGTTGACAGATGTGCCTGCTTTTGGAAACCCCGTCGGCCACTGCTGTCCTCTTCTGCAAGAGTTCATTCGTGCCAGCCTGTCAGCAGACAGCTCTAAATATGGCAGGCAAATATCCATCATTTTATGCTGACAGAGGGCTGTCTATCGAGGGAGGACAGAGAAACTGAAAACAGAGGACTGAAAGACAGAGGACAGTTCTTCCTTCATCAAGAAGGTGGTCCTTCAGCCCAAACACAAAATAGGCGGACATTTAACCATCGGCCTGACAGACAGAATAGTTTTGCCATTACGGAGGAACAGCGATCTGCCAACCAAACTCTAGATCTGGTTTTATTTTTTACTTCCCTAATTCCTACTTTCTCTCTTTAGGGTAAGACAAAGTTCTGAAATCTCCTCTTTTACCAAACAATCTGCTTGTGTCTAAACTTGACGCAGCCTCACTGGTCTGCAGACTCATTGATGCCAACCTCTTCTTTTTCTCATTAGCCCTATTCAGCTCTCTCTGCTCCAGCTCTACCTGTTTCCTAGAAGCCCTTCCTATAAAGACACTTTTGGCATCATAAGAGTGTGCTTTAAATACTGTAATTTCACCTTATGCCTAGAGGCATACTTGTTATCTGGCACTGCCTGAGACCTGCTGACCACCAGAGACCACAACAGATGCCACAGAACCGTTGTAAGGAATGGGAAAAGTGAACAATCGCCCATGGCTGCTACCTTCTAAAGGAACCCCCTTGTAAATGATAAGGGCAGTTAGAAGTCCTGCAGTGATGGCATAATACTATGCATAAATGTGTATTTAAGAACATGATTAAGAACTATGAACATAAAACCAAATTATTCCTTTATTTTGTCAGCTGAATATGCATTCAAAGAAGTTTAGTGTGTATACCTAGCGTGACCACCCACAACCCAGGCACTCTGCACTGTCAGTCAGTGACAATTTAAGTAAAAATAAATATTTCTGTCACATGTCTCTCTCATTACTTCGCCTCTTCCCCTCCCATCACTCTCTAATATACCTTGCTCACTCTATCTTAACATCTCTCTACCTGACCCCTTTATTTCAGCTCTCTCTACTTGACCTATGTCTACCTCACATCTTTCTATATCTCTCAATAGGCCTCCCTCTACCCTATTTCTCTCTCAATATCTCACTTCCCACTTTCATACTATGTGAATACACTAACATTTCCACTTCTCTAACTTCTCACTGTACCTCATGTTTCGGGCCAGCCCATCCTTCTGTCTACACCTCAATAACCCCTTTCCCTCTCACCACTTTGGATGTCTCCATTTACTTCACCTCTCGCTCAGCCTTATCTTTTTCTTTATTAAGGTCTATATTTCTGTTTCTGTCTCTTCATACCTCAACTCCTTTCAGTTTTCACTTATCCTCACCACACTCTGGCTCATCTTCCTCTACTTCATCTCTCTCTTGTCTTTACATCTCTCAATTTAACTTTCTCTAACCAACTTCTCTCTCGCTATCAGCTACATCAATTCACCTCATAATTCATTAGCGTTACCTAACCATTCTACTTCCCCTTTCTTTCTACATCTATTTCCTCAACCTCACCTCTCTCTCTTCTTTACTCTTGTCTTTCTCGCTACATATCTATCTATTTCTAACTCTACCTCTTTTGATCTATCATTATCTGCTCTCTGTTTTATCTCTCCGTGAACCTCCTTTCTGTCTCAACTCACTCTTCCTTCTTCACCTCACCTCGTTCCCTGTACCACAGAACTCTTTATTTCTCAACCTCTCACCTCCTCTATCTCAGTGTCAATCTTGCCTCTCTTTCTCACCTTTCTCTCCATACTTCATCTGAGTTCCCTATATGATTGTTCTCTCCTTTTACCCTTCTCTCTCTAGATTTCTCTTTGCTTGCCTCAACACTTTCTTTACCTGAACTGCCTTTCTTTGCCCAGTCTCATTTCGCCACTCTATCTATCTCACTACTCTCTCTAATTTGTACTTTTGACCTCTGTACACTTCTGTCACTACCTTGAGGCATAGGCCAATGGAGTATCTCTATATCCTTCATTTATAATGCATATCCATCCAAATTATTCAGATTGTCCTTCTAGTGAGGTGTGCGCCTGCCCGCACTACTGTAAAGATTCCTTAGGAACATGGAGACATGTAATATAGCTAAATCCAAATTATCAGCATTTTGAGAAGAAACATTGTCATTGATGAAATTGGTGTCTAGTTTTACAATTTTTCCAGGAGGCAAGAATCTCGGTTTGTGATGCTGTAATCTAGAGAAAAACACCTTGGCAGGAGGAAAGGGCAGTGTGCGATCCATAGTACGCTCTTGATGGGACTTGTATTTATTACACAATCCTGGATATTGTAAGAAGATCCCACCAGTTGGTGAATAGAAAATAGAAAAGGAAATTTATTATAAAATTAGAAAAGTTGCCCTACCCATAGAATATGCAGGTAAGGTATGTAAGGAGTAGTACACTTGATTGCCTGTTTTCCAAATAAAATTAATAAATGTTTCAAAACGTTAATTTCAGGGTTATATATTTCTTATGGACACCTGTGGGTTTTTAGGGGATAGAATCCACTGTTTTTTCATATTTTCATTGCGCAGGTGAAAGTTACTTGTTGTTTAGAGTTTTTTTTAATTTTTTGCTACTTATTAGTCATTAACGTAAAAAAACAAAGTGGGATTTCTATATTATGCTGTACTTTGTGGCAAAATCATGCATGTGTTGCGTGGCAGTAGATTAACTCACACATGTGGCTGCTTTATGTTGTCCTACTACAATGTAATAAAACATGACTAACTGATCAGCCTGAAGGATAGGGATTACTTCCCTTCAACTGCGTTTTTAGGCTTTCTAATCCCTGCCAGATGTGTCACAGTTTACTATAAAACAGTGATACCGTGGGTTGAATTTGGATGTGTTCTCCTTTTAGATCTTCCATGTTTTGGTGATTCCTAAAGGGACTATCCTTGGAGAAATGCACCTCCTTTTAAATGTAAGCGTGCAAAACTGCCTTTCCATAAGAAATATGGGCCAGATGTAGCAAAGGGTTTTTCCCATTCTGTGTCAATGGGAAAATGTGTTCGTACATATGGCCCTATGTCTCCATCTTTTGACTAGTAAGTCTATATCCAATTTATGCGTAATATTCGCCTCTGATTTTCCTTGGTAGATTTGTTGTTGTGTTGGTACCCACAAGAAATCAGTAAATCTCGTCACAAACTTGCACATGCACGGACGCAAATTAATGGCCTGGTTTAGAAATGTGCGCGGATACAAATGTTTTGTGTGTCTGAAAATCATTACTGTGTAACAGCTGCTCTAGCACTGCAGCTATCATACCCAGGGTTCTTTTAACATAAACCCTTACCACTGCTGCGAAATGTTAAAAATAAATACACACAGCTCAATCTGACCTTGCAAAGCACTGAATATTGAAAAACTGCATATATATTCTTATATCACATGTGATGAAAAGACAGGGAAGCTGAAAGTCGTGATTACGTTCTTTTACGTTCTTTAAAATCTGAGTACAATTAAAAAAAAATATTCTTGTTGGAAATGGTAAGCAAAGCAATTCCAGCATAGACTTCATGTCAGAGTTCAGTAACACATCTGTAACCCCAAGGCCTCATTTGTAAGTTACAAAGTGACTGCTAGCAGTTCAGTGATCATCCCAATGGCGTCATCCAGAGTACACAGAGGGAACAATGATGTATACTTCTGCCGTAGGTGACAGATTTATTTATTAGGTCACTTTTTACATAGTAATAGTTGTTGGGAGATAATCAAAAGTGAACATGTGTTATGTTATATTCACTTCTTAACAAAGGTGCTTCAAAGGTGTATTAAAATCAGTTACACCGATATGAAGTACTGAGCCATGTTTAAGAAATAAGAGACCAACTGGAAATTAATATACCCAGACATTGCACCAAATGAGAGTAATTTCTTAAGCACATGGCCAGCAGTGCTTAATGAGTGCATTTTGTTGTGGGTGTTGGGCACCAGCTAAGTCAAAGCCTACCAGACAGCACAGCTGTCTAGTTTGCTAAAGACATTTTGGGAACATTCAGAAAGCTGACCTAGGAATGCATTCTGGATGTTGCTTACCATTGGAAATTTGGTTTGTGACTCACATTTTTGGCTATTTGGCAGCTTTATTTGCTTTAGGCTGTCCAGCTTGAGTTTGTCCCTCCCTTTGCCCAAACCTAGTTTACTGTATACTTCCACAGACACTCTTTCTGTAAACAGGCCTTTAAATCTTGTTCTCATCTTGTCACATTTGCTGTTCTTTCAAAGACAGAGGCCAAATATCAAGCTCTCTCTTCCAAGAGAGCTTGGTCTTTACTTTTCTTTCCCTGACTTCCAATTGAGAGAATTTATGTGACAATTCAGTTGAGTATCCATGTAAGAAGAGGGAGTGTAGGATACTTTTTTAGCACACAACAAAAATAATGAACTCCTCTGTTGTTTCAGACGGAATCAGAATTATTACAAAACAATCTGGTTTTTTAAAATTTTGAAGTGCGTTAGAAACAAATATTTGAATACAAACAAGACATCAATACACTAGGTGATGACATTTGTGTGCATTATCATTTGTGTGCATTAAAACTTTACTTTGATGCAAATGTAGTGGTAATTTCAATTGAAAATGTGTTGTCTGTTATGGAAGTGCTCTACCACACCATGCTACTTCACTCCACTCTATACCCTTCTACTCTATGCCACACCTCTCCTTTCTCTGACACTCAACTCCACTCTATAACATGCCACTCTAGTCTATGCCCCTCCACTCCACACAATTTACCCCCTCTACTCTGCCCCATTCCAATTTACTCCACTCCACTCCAATCTATCATACTGCACACACTTTAATGTACCCCAATCTACCCCACTTCACTACAATCTACCCCTCTCCACTCCACCCAATCTACCTCAATCCACTCCAATCTACCCCACTCCACTCCAATCAGCCCAATTCCAATCTACCATACTTCAATTTACCCACCCAACTTCACCTCACCCAATCTACCCAACCCCACTCCAATCTACCCCACTTCAATCTACTCCACTTCAATCTACCTCACTCTAACCCAGTCTGCTCCACTCCAACCTACTCCAACCCACTCTATTATGTTCCAAGCTACCCCACTCCATTTCAATCTACCCCACTTTAATCTACTCCACCCTAGCCCAATCTACACTACTCCACTCCAATCTGCATACTCCACTCCAATGAAACCCATGTAACTCAATCTAACCCAGTCAACCCCATCCCACACTAATCTACCCCACCCCAACCTAGTCTACCACATTCCGCTCAATGCCATGCTGCAATGTACCCTAATCTGCTCCACTCCAATCAACCCCAATCCACTCCACTCCAATCTACCCCACTCCGCTACAATCTACCCCACTCCACTGTGATTTACCCCAGTGCAGTTTATCTCACTCCATTCCAAATTACCCCACTCCACTGCGATCTATCCAGCTCCTCTCTACTCTAAGCTACCCCACTTCACTCCAGTCTACCCCACTCCACCACAATCTAACCCACTCCAATCTACAATCTACTCCACTCCAATCCACTTAATCTACCCCATTCCACTCTATTTTGCCCCACTCTACTCTACCACATTCCACTGTACCCAAATCTATCAAACAACATTTCACCAATCTATCCTAATCAAATCAACAATATTCCACTCAAATGTACGCCAGCCCACTCAAATATACTACACTATACTCAATCTAACCCACTCCACCCAATCCTTCCCACTCCACCCCACTCCATCTACCCCACTGTACTCTACCCCAATCTACCCTACTCGTACCTACCCCTCCCCAATTGGCCCCACTCCAATCTGCCCATATCTTCTCCACTCCAATCTACTCCACTCCAACCTACCCTACTCTACCCCACTACAATCTACCCCGCCTCTCTCTACCCCACCCACTCCAATCCAACCTACTCCTCTCCAATCTACCGCACTCCACTCCATTCTATCCCACTCCAATCACTCCTCTTCAGTCTACCTCACTCCAATCTACCCCACTCCAATCCACCCCACTCCATTTGAATCTACCCTACTCTAATCCACCCAATCTATCCCACTCCACTCCACCCTAATCTACCTAACTACACTACCCTCCAATCTACTCATCTCCACTCCACTCCACTAGTCTCCAATTGATCTGATTCCATTTCAATCTCGACTCCAATCCAACCGATCCAACTCCACTCAAACCCACTCCTCTCTACCCCAATCTATCCCTCTCCAATCTATCCACTCCAACCCACCCAATCTACCACACTCCACCCATCTACCACACTCCATTACAATCTACCACATACCACCCATATATACCCTATTGCAGTCCACTCACACCCAACCCACCCCAATCCAGCCCACTTCATCCTCTCCAATCTACCCTACCCCTCTGTACCCCAAACTACCCTACTTCAATCTACCCGAATCTACTCCACTTCAATCTACTCCATTTCAATATACCCCACCTTAACCCAATCTACTTGTTTCATCTGCCATCTTTTGATGTGGTTCCCCTGACTTTTTACTTTCTGACCTCCTGTTTTGACAGTGTGCTGAACTTCATTTTTGCTGTCTTTATGACTCTGTGCACTTTACCAGTGCTATTGAGTACTAAAGTGCATGTGCTCTGTGTCTAAAACATGGTAACGTTGGCTTCTCCATGATTGGCATATTTGATTTACTAGTAAATCCCTAGCAAAGTGCACTATGTGTGCCCAGGACCTGCAAGTCAAATGCTTCTAGGGGGCCCACAGCACTGGTTGTCCCTCCCACTATGGTAGCCTTTCAAACATGCCTCAGGCCTTCCATTGAAGAAGCGTGTGTATACAGTATAAACTGCCATTTTGACCTGGCAAGTGTACCCACTTGCCAGGATCAAACATTCCTTTTTCTTACACGTAAGACACCCCTAGGGTAGGCCCTGGCAAGCCCCAAGTGCAGGGTGCAGTGTATTTACAAAGTTAGTTATGTATGTTTAAGTTTAACATGTACAGGTATTACAAAACTAATTTTCATTATTGCAAGGTCAGTCACTCTCATAGGCTAGTATGGGAATTATCCTTTTAATATCTTTTAAGTGTAATTTCCAATTGGGAAAATATATAAAAATGGGTTTTAGTATCTCTGGACTCACAATTTCAAAACACATATTTTGGTAACAGTGTTTTTTAAATTGCCGGTCCGAAAATGCCACTTTAAGAAAGTTGGCATTTTATTACTTTAACTGTTCTGCGCCTTAGCCTGCCTCCAATCCACATGTGGTCTGCGTAAGGTTTAGCTGACAACTACCTCGGTGTATTCCATCCAGACAGCCTTAAAACACAGGACACTTCACTCCCCCCGCATTCCATCTGCATACCGATTGGTCTTCCTGGACAGGAAGTGTGGAGTGGCTCTTACCTACACTTCAAAGGGTAGTGGCTTGACCCGGCACAAAGGACTGATAAGCCCCCCACAGGCCTCCTGGAAGACAGGACTGGGCTAAAAGAGAACTGGGGCACTTCAAAACAACTCTTTGAAGTATCCCCCACTTCAAAGGCACATTTGGCTATATGTACTGGGCCTCTTTCCCCATATACTAGAAACACTGAGGGCATTCTACCTGGAAGAAGGTCCTTGGGTATTGTCAGGAGAGACAGCCGCCACTTTGCTGTTTGCTCTGCTTTGTTGGCCTGCTGCCTTTTACTTATTGCCTGGGAGTGAGTGGTCTGCATATAACTCTGTATGCTTCTCCAAGAGTCTGTCTGGGCTTGCCTCCTGTTTCTGAAATCTCAGGTATATTAAAGACTTCACCTGCATCTTGCGACCAGCACCAAGACTCCTCTGCTGTGAGTCCTGCTCTGCCAAGTGGTGCCAAATCCAGTCCTGGGCCCTTGGAGATGAGTGTGGTGCTGCAACACAAGGACTGATGCAATGGCACCTGCGCATCATTTGGAACCAATTCATCCCACTGTAAAAATGCCACCTTTGTTACTGCCTGCACCAAAGCAATGGACACCGCTTGACGAGTGTGCAACGCAACAACCCAGGCGTACAGTAAAGCCCTGGCTTGGCTGATGCAGCACCGGCACATTGAGACCATTGCTTCTGGACATTGACGCATCAACGACATTGAACGATCAGGAACTGACTCATTTCCTGCAGGGGAGAAGAATCCCTTCCTCTGGATCAATGCATTGTCACCAAGCATCAATGCAACAAAGGTACAGTTAGCGGGTCTGCATGACTCATGTTCCCAGCCCATGCCCCATCACAGTCAGACTGAACTTTTGAATTTGCCCCTGTCCAGGACGACCAGATAGTTCTGGTTGGAGCTATTTTCTGCTAAGCACTGCATTTTGATTTAATCTTTGAAAATTCATACCTTACCTTGTGTATGTTGGAATTTTGTTGTTTTGGTATTGTTTGACTCAGATAACTATTGCCTATTTTTCTAAACTGGTGTGCAGTCCTTTTGTGGTGTTTTGAGTTTGCTACTGTGTGTGTGTGCATAAATACTTTATACATTGTCACTTTATTTTAGCCTGACTGCTCTGTGCCAAGCTACCAGAGGGTGAGCACAGGTAAACTTTCAGGGCCTCATTTATGATGTCCTAGCGGCACACTGTACCAATGGAGCATAATTTTTTTTAATGCTCTGGCAGCGCAGTGTGCCAGCCCACATTTACAAGGCCACGCTAAGCCAACTTGCAAATATGGATCCCTTTTACACATAACACTGAGTGAAAGAGGTGCTCCATGGTATTGCTTGGGGTGTTCCCATGCAACACCCATGTAACTGGAAGGAATCTGACACATTCCCAGATTTACAAGTCTGGGAATGCATACGATTCCTATGCCACCTCGAGGGGTGGTGCAAGAATGACAAAATGGGGAGAAATATCTTTATTTCTTCCCATTTTTTCCTCTTTCTATGTGGGCTGCATTTTGTAGCCCACATAGAAGGAGGAAAAGGCCTCATGTGATTGTTTCTGTGCAGGAAGGTGTTCCTCCCTCCACAAAAACAATCATCCCCCCAATGCAGGCATCCTTGCACCATGGCGCAAAGGTGCCTGCATTTGTGCTAGCAAGCAATTTGTGCACCAGCGAAAGGGGGAGGACATGAATGTGCCATATCTTGTAGATATGGCACATTTCTGCCCTTTCCTAGTAGCACAAGGCAGTTCAGCATGGCACTTGCTGTGCCTCCCTGTGCCCTGGGCCTCGTAAATGAGGGCCTTAATGTGGATCTTACTTGCACTGACTAAGATTGTGGTCCCTACTTGGACAGACTGCAAACCTCTGTCCACTAGAGATCAACTTTCAAACACTACCCTACTCCAATGTACCCCACCCCATACCAATCTACCCCACCCCACCCTAGCCAACTGCACTCCAATCTACTCCACTCAAATCTACCTCACTCCACTCCAATCTCTCCCAATCTACCTGAATCCAAACAACCCCACCTCATCCTAATCTACATCACACCACTCTGATCTTCTTCTCTCCACTCATATCTACCCCACTGCATTCCAATCTATCCCACTCCAATCTACCCCACCCTACTCCAATCAACCCACTTCACCTCCCTTTTCCCCTGTCTACCTTACTCATCTCCAATCTTTCCCAATGTATCTCACCCTTCTCTACCCAGCTCTACTCCACTCCAATCTACCCCAAACCAATCTACGCCACTCCACTGAAATCTAACCCATTCCACTCAAATCTACCCCACTCCACCCAATCTGCTTCCCTTCACCCCAATCTACCCAAATTTCATTCTACCCTCTCTACTCCTCAAATCTACCCAACCCCTACTTCAATCTATCTCAATCTGCTCCACTCCAATCTACTCCACTGTACTCCCCACTTCCCCACTCTACCTCTATTTACCACACTCTACCCCAATCTACCCCCACTCCACCTCACTCCAGTCTACATCACCCCATCCCAGTCTACCCCACAGCACTCCAGTCTTCCCAACTCCCCAACCTACCCCACTCCACTCTACCCCAATGTAACCCAATCCAATCTTCCTCAATCTATCCCCACTCCAGTCAACTCCAATCTACCTCACTCCACTCCAATCTAGCCCATTACACTCCAGTCTAGCCCAGTCCACCCCACTCCACTCTTCCCCAGTCTACCCCAATCAAATCAAATCTACCCCAATATATCCCTCTTCACTCCAATCTACACCAATCTACCCTACTCCTATTTACTCCACTCCAGTATACCTCACTCCACTCAACTCCAATCTAGCCCAATTAAATCTACCCCACTCCAATCTATCACAATAACATACCCAACTCCCCACTCCAATTTCCCCCACTCCAGTCTACCCCAATCCATTCTTCCCTACTTTACACCCACTCCATTCTACCTTAATTTATCCCACTCAAATCTATACCAACTCACCACAATCCATACCACTAACTTTTAGCAAGGCTAAACAGCGGACACCATATTGGCTAAACACATTACCAAAGCCAATATCAGTTCAGTTCAACACACCTTTATTCGGCTAACAGCCATAAAAGGAAAATACAATCAAAGGAAAGCATTGTTTAAATAACAAATAATCATTTAAATTCTACACCCAGTTTGGATAAATAACAAATGGTGCTCCTAAGATCATAAAGGTTAAAAAAATCCCTAAAATTTGTGTCCTGCTCGAAATAATAGCCTTGTTTTATTAAAAAGCTGTTTAACCATTGTATAAAAACAATTAATAAATATGAAGTAATATTCTTAAAATACAAAGAAACGATATTCTTCCTTCAATGTAAGAACTAGAATTATGTCTTAGACAGAATAACTATCCACAGTCTATTAGTTTACAGGGAGGGGAACCCGTTAACCATTTAAAACATCATAAAATGTATCCATACATGTTAGGTCTAAACTTATTAAAACCTCAGGCCCTCCTTGTCCCTAATAAATGAAATTGCTACAAGAAAGCAGCTTATTCCAAAAACAATTGATGGGGTAGTATTAGACCTTAACAGTCTGGCCGCTTCATTGTCATTTCTAATTCCTACATTCCTACAAATAGGTCGAATCCATTTTTTCCTTGGCTTATCGTAGGCTTTGCAGATTAGCAAGACATGATCCACCGTTTCAATAGTCTCCATGTTACACAACCCACACTTCGCCTCATGACTATTCTTGCTCTGAGGACCCCATTTAATAGTGAATGCCTTGGTCTGAAGGATCCCATATCGAAACTTCAAAAATAGTGCTTTCGCTCGCCTAGGGTGGATTATATCTAACCATTCCTCAGCTCTTGGTATTGGTTTAATGTCCAAAAAACTCGATGTCAGACTACCCAAGTCCTTGCTGCGGAAAAGACTAATTGAGGAAAACTCCCAGTAAGCTTGCTTTAATCGAGTCTTGGATTGTGACATCAGTATATGGGGATCATCCCAATAAGTTTTCAGTCCTAGGTTATAAAACCAATGCTTTATGTGATAAAGCCACGGAAGTGAAACTGACTTGTCAAGGTCCATTATCTCAATTAGTGCTTGTCTGTAATGGATCAGTTCAGGAGTTGACCAAAGTCTACACCAATAGAGTAACGGCCTCAGAGCTGCCAGTTTACCTATTTGCTTCATGTTTATATCATAAGAGGAATCAGTGGAGTAGATGTTGCCTATCCCAATACCCCCCTCATAAAACTGTTTTCTTGAGATATTAATGGGGTTAGGTTTGCAATTCCCCAAAGCTCAGCACCATATAAGGCAGCAGCCTGTGCTTTGTATCTATGGACTTCGAACACTGGAGAAACGATCCCGGTTCTTGAAATTTTGTAGTTGTTATTTATCGCCATAGAGCTGTGGACTAAAGAAGTTGCAACTTTGTTAACATGCGGCGTCCAGGACATCTTAGCATCCAATAAAATCCCTAAGTAGTTAAAGTTTTTTACTCGCTCCAGTTCATGCCCCTTGATCAAGACACTTCTTTTGAGTGCTTTATGGGGATTGACAGCCAGATATTTTGTCTTGTTTACATGTATTTCCAGCCCCTTCAGACTACAGTATTTACTAAACGTTTCTAGTAGGGTTTGGAGACCCATAGGTGTTTGCGATAGTAAGATGGTATCATCCGCAAACAGGAGAGCGGGAACTGGATCTCCATTCAATCTTGGCGAGTCATAATTACTCCGTTTGAGATACTCTACCAGGTCATTGATATATAACGAAAAGAGGGTTGGGGCATGCACACAACCCTGCCTCACTCCCCTCTTAATAGGTATTGAGTCAGTCAGCTCTCCATTTGGACCCCACCATACCTTTGCGTATGTGTTTTTGTGCAACCTCTTTATCAGGCACAAGAGATTCCCCAGCATGCCCTGATTCCTTAACGCAGCCCATAGAGAGTCTCTTGGAACCAGATCAAAGGCCGCTCGCAAATCCACAAATGCAATGTAAAGGTGGCCCTTCTTTATTTTTGTGTATTTCCACATTATTGCCAGTAACCTGAAGGCCTGGTCAATAGTGCTTGTCTGCTGCCTGAAACCTGCCTGGTATATTGTCAAAATACTTATTTCTTCTGTCCAGCAGCCTATTCTATTCAGCAGCTGCCTAGCATAATTTTTTTGCATGGCATCGATAAGGCTAATTGGCCTGTAGTTCCCAGGGTCTTCTCTAGAACCTTTTTTGTAAACAGGGATTATTTCCGCACCTTTCCATGTCTCAGGAACTGGCTCTCCCCTTGCTATGGCATTGCAGAGTAAATTTACATAGGGTGCCCTGAGTTCTATGTTATATTTGAACAAATCCCCAGGGATTTTGTCCAAACCTGGGGCTTTGCCTGTTTTAATCGCTTCAATGGCTATCACCGTTTCTTCCAGACTAAACTGTATATCAGGTAGAATGCCCCAGGAGGGTACTTCTTTGTACAGGGAAGAATATAAGTCAAAATTGGAAAAATCGGAATAGAGGTGCGTGAAATGGTTGATCCACGCACTGGGATCTATATGATGTTCAGCATTATATGTCCCTTCTTTCCTGCCATGAGTAACTATTTTCCAAAAGGCCACTGCGTCATTGCGTTTGGCTACCTCTAAGAGAGCATGCCATTTTTGGTCCTCCCAGTTTTTTTGTGCTATAGACAAAGATTTCCTGTAACCAGCCCTTGCCTTTTGCACTGCTATTAAATTTTTCTGTTTTAGGGCCAATACCAATACTATTTTTCCCTCTCTACATTCTGTAGTATACCAGGGGTTGGATGGGGTGATTTTCTCCTTGCCCTTTTTATACTTTTGATGTATCTATTTAGTAAAATAGGGTATTAGTGCAGTACTCATTAATTGATGAATTTCCATGATAGGGATGTCAATGCAATTCTTATGGGCATGGGGTTTCAGCAGTTCTGTAAATGTGTTATAAATGTTTATCATAACACCCATGTTGCCCACTATCACCGGCCATTTTACTGCCCTTCGTTTATTACTAAGAGTGGATTGTAACTCCACTTTATCCTTTTCTATGCAGTTCAGGTCTATGAGGTATCCCCTAAGTTCAATTACTAACGGAAAGTGATCACTTTCCCTCCTCTTATCTATTTTAAAGGTCACTATTCTCTCCCATGTAATGGTGCTATGCATAATATAATCTAGTTTTGAGCCTATATTACCTCTCAGGAAAGTATTCATATTAAGACCACCTTGGCCCACTCTACCGTTGCACGCCCTCAGTCCATGCTTTAATGTGAGGCCCATAAGTTGCAAAGCACCAACCGTACCAGGGACGGACTCTTCAATTGATAGGTGGGGGACTGCTCTTGCTAGGTCTTCCTCTTCTGCCAGAAGTACAAGGCCAATTAGAGGTTCATAATTACAATTAAAATCTCCCCCTATCATAATTGTCTCTCCTACCGGGATTTTTTAAATCATGTCATCTAATATTCCTATTTCATGTGACTCCTGGTTAGATCTTCTGGGCCTTATATACACATTAAACAAATGCAATAACACCTTATGTTTGTCCCCTAATTCCAACCATAGAATATCAGGAGACTCTGCATCATGTTTGCATATCTTGATGTTAAGGGAAATTTTTACCCATACAACTAGCCCCCCAGACGGCTTCCCTCTTGCTGCAGCAGTTGCGCTAATAAAGAACGTTTTATACCCCAGTTTATGTGGTGGATCCTTTAACCAAGTCTCTTGAAAGAGGCAAACATGAAATTGACCAATGTAATCATGCCAGTCAGGGTCTATAAGCTTGCTTTTTAGGCCTGCTACATTCCAAGAGACCATAGAGACTAATCCCCTTCCAGTTGGGATCATATTATTGGTAATAGGGCTCTGAGATATGGTTGATTCCTTTCTACGGAGCAAGTGTTCCTCTATGCTCCCTACTCTTCTAACTTGGTGATCATTTTGATCCTGGGATTCAACTGCTATTTGGTCGCTGGTCGGTCCCAAATATACATGGTCTAGTTGAGTTAGTCAATCAACTGTTTCAAGATCAGAATCCCCTTTTCTCATTTGATCTCCCAATTCCTATATTTATTCCTCTGAAGTATATACTTGAAAGTAAATGGATCCAGACTAAACCTCATAGCTTTTTTTGTAGGAGCACTGACTCTCTGTTCCATATTGATCAGACCTTCAGTTAATCTTCCATCCCTTAATATTAGAGCAACAACATCTTGCTTCCCAACCTCTCCTGGCATCCTTTCCGCCCTCATAATATCTGAGCGGATTAGGGATAAGCAATGTTGTTTATGTCTGATCCAATGTATAGTTTTGTTCTTTAGGGAATCCTCATCCTCTATACTATTTTGGGCCAATTTCGGGACATTTAGCAAATAAATAACCTCATCCCCAGAAGGCCTTATTTTTCCCTCCGGGAGTCTACTACTTGTTGTAGGGGGCATACTACCATTGTGTAATTTAGTATAGGGTTTTAATGTACGTTTCCTCATCTCTTCTTGTGACCCTGTTTCAAAGCTGAGTTCCCTTGGGGGATTCACAGAATTGTGTCGTAGCTCTCCTGTCTTAACTACAGAATGATTACGTGACCCCGATTTACACCCATTTTCCCCTCTCGTGCCTCTTAATGGTGCATATGGAATACTGGCTGTAGTTGAAGTGGAGTTGGATTGGACATCTGAACTTTGAGGGGACATGGGTCTGCCCTGTGAATGTAGTGATACTGTTGAGGTCTCCTCTATACTCTGATCCCTATGGGTTCCTATACTCCCCCCATTTTTCACAAGAGCTGATAATGTCCCTACTTCAAGTTTTAAATCTTTAACTTCCTGCATTAATCTAATCATTAGGTCATAAAGATCTATTAAACTCCTTGTTTTACATTTTAAGCAGTTTTCTGGGTCTTGATTATCTAGTGATGACTTCTCTGTAGCTATCTGTATTAAGGGGATAGTTTGGTCATAATTACCCACAAGTTTCCCCTCCTGGACCTTATGAGCTTTGCTGGTAGCGGGTTCTGCCAGGACTGCATACTTATTAGAGCACTGAATGTCACTCTTCTGCACCTGGCCCTTCTTCCTAATACTTCCTAGTGTAGTTGGGTAGTGACATATAGCCTGCGTTATATCATCTTTGTGATTAGTTGTCCTGGTAGCGGGGAGTAAGTTTTCCTCTTGCTCGCTATCACTCCCTTTCCTATCAATTGATTTCTCTTTCCCTAGTTCTGTTTTCTTTGTATAATAGGAAGTTATCTTTTTTCCAGAGCCCTCTCGAGTGGCGGTCCTATTACTTAGTAAAGACTCTACCTCCTCTATAAGGTCATCAATTTCCGATATCGTACAATTCTCGCCTGCATTCCTAAGTTTTTTTGTGGATTTCTCCTTCCCCCGTGGGGGTTCTGATGCCTTACATTTCCCCATAGCTTTTTTCCAACTATTTAGTTCTTCGCCTCTATTAGATCTGATACAAGGGCTCTAAGCTCTTGCGCTAAAATACCAAGCGCAGAATACTAGGCCCCTGGGCAGACTGGATTTTATAATCCCCTTCGAATCCGGTAGGCACTACCCTACCTACCAAGCCTCTCTCAGGGGTAGCAGCGTCCCACTCCTTACTATGTACTTAATTAGTGACGCCCCCCAAATTTAGCCACCAGTATCAACAGATGAACTAGAGAGTCTAGTATTAGTAGAGCTAAATAAAAGTGTTACTACTCAGTTTAAGGTGTATGGAAGGGTCTCTATTCTCTTAGGTAGCAGGCTGGTCTCTTATTACAGATGAAAGGGGGGGGCCCAGCCCAGTCTCCTCCGGTCTCCGACGGGCACAGGACGGGCCCGCCCTTGGCCCGGGCTTCGGCGGGAGCGCTTTGTGATTTTTAAAGGGCTCCTGCCCTTTCCTGGATTGGGCACTGCTCCACCTGTGTCCAAGCCCCCAGGTGCTGCTGCTACAAAATGCTCGTCCCAAGCCAATATCTCTTGCATAGGCAGAACATATTGGCTTTGCCAGTGCTTGTTTATATGGACTGTCAGAAGCATGTGAAGCCCCTGCAGCCCCTGTGGAGCAAGGGTCCCCCACTCAGCGAGCCCCCATTCTACTCTACCTATGAATAGCTGTATGGTAAGGGAGTGTCAGTGGCCTCTCACAGCATTGTGACTGCGAACCCCATTATTTTTCATCACAACATTGTGGGCCAGAATTTATTTTTCAAGATCAAACGTTTCCCAGCAAAGAGAGACAATGGCAGAAAAGGAAGAAACAAGTAGAAAGAGAAAGCTATGGGAACAGTGGTAAAGGGAGAGGAGCAGGTATAAAAAAAGAAACTGCTAGAGTGTGTGTGCCCGCAGAATGTAAGGTAAGAATCTTGATGGCACCAATTATCTAAAGGTAAGTAAGTATAGATTTCTATCCCAATCTCCACATATATGTACCCTGAAGAAATATATGTCTTCAAGATGCATAGACGTGGAGTTAAAGACAGTAAATCCATACTTCCTCTTTATGCACTTACCTGCCAATATTTTGAACCCTTGATATTTTGTCCATGAAGTTAGTGTATTACAATATTCCATGCCTCAATATTCTATAGTACAATCCTAGAGTGAGCTCAAGATACAGAAAGTCTAAAGCAGTAGATGGAAAATGGTGGAATTAAAACTAGGCAGAAATTGGTATTCGGCAAACCCAGCATTCGAAGCACTGAGGTTACTATTTAAAAAACGTTTAACCCTTGAGTTTTTTTTTTTACTTTTCTATTCAGCAAATTAAGTACTGACACTCTGAACAAATAAGTTGTGTATATTTTGATTCATAAAAACATTTACCTCGCTGCGTAATCCTGAATACAAATGTGTATGGGCTATGCAAGATGTACACATGAACCTGCAGTAAATCCTAGTCTGGTGCACCAAACAATTTAAGTATTTAAATATTTTGTAGCTCACAGTGTCTATTGTGATGCACAGTTACAATGTTATAGGAGCCCAGCCAGTGATATCATATAATATAGGCTCTAAAAAAACAGAAGAAGATGCAGGCTCCGGGCTTCATTTCCCAGGCACCCTCGGTTAAAGCAATGAATTGTAAATTCTTGCAGTGCTTGGAAGTTTCAGCCTTCATAGATCCTCCTATACGCCCACCTCCATCTTTTTCAATTTTCCACCATTGTATATCAAACCTCTATCTGTAGGCCGACTTACGTTATTAGAAGAAACAGTCAAGAGCATCAAAAATATTTTCACTGTCTATAAACTAAAGCAAAATAAAATGCCAAAAAATATGCAAAACATTATGCCCCCGAAACTCCTAGGTTTTTTGTTATGTGAAGTTCCACAAACTGGTATCTTGACACAAAACAGTCAGGCTTAACTTAGAGGTAATGTGTAAATTATTTGCGCAGCACACAAACATTAATGAAGTAAAAACACAACACAAGCAAAATCTGAACCCAATTAAAAAAACTGAGTACATTTTAATTATTAAATTATACTAAAATAGCAAAAGTTCAATCAGTAGACTAGAGGGGGAAGTCACAAGTTCAGGCCATGAGGAGGAGGGTGAGCAGTGTAGACAGTTGTTCCTGTGGCTTGAAGAGCAGTTTAAGCATGGCTGTAACTTAGTGATGGCATTCGTCGTGGGCTGTAGCTACTGTAGTGAAAAGTGCAGGTCTCTCCTTGCCAGTCACTCTGGTGTCCATCACGGTATCTGAAAGCAGCTTGCCTCCAGGTTCAGCTTCTACGCCAAGTACAGTATGACTATGTTTCAGGCCTGTCAGGAACAGAAACCAGCTTTATTGTTAGCTTTCTCATATCTATGGATGGAGGTAACTCATATAATTTGCTGTAGCGCAATTACGCAAAATTATAGCAAACAATATGAGACTACACAGAATTATGTGAGGAGCATTAGTCAGCACTTAGCTCCATTTTATTAGTGCGAAATGCACCCCTACATCCAAAATGGACCCAAGGATGCACTGTGTGCTAAGAAAATAGTGCTGGATGCAACTGAGCATGAACAGCAGCATCTGTTCACGATCAATATGTTTGTTGCTCCTGTGCTCCTGCAGAAGAAATTTAGGGGCATATTTATACTCTGTTTGCGCCGGAATTGCGTCGTTTTTTTCTACGCAATTCCGACGCAAAACTAACTCCATATTTATACTTTGGCGTTAGACGCGTCTAGCGCCAAAGTCCATGGAGTTTGCGTCATTTTTTAGCGTGGACACCTACTTTGCGTTAATGAGATGCAAGGTAGGCGTTCACGTCTAAAAAATTGACTCCGAGGCATGTGCACCGTATTTACACTCCCGGGCAAAATTCACGCCCGGGAGTGGGCGGGTCAAAAAAAATGACGTACGGCCGCTTTTGCGCCGTTTTTTTGTGCCTGGAAAAGGCAGGCGTTAAGGGACCTGTGGGCTCTGAAGGAGCCCAGAGGTGCCCTCCCATGCCCCCAGGGACACCCCCTGTCACCCTTGCCCACCCCAGGAGGACACCCAAGGCTGGAGGGACCCATCCCAGAGACATTAAGGTAAGATCAGGTAGTTTTTTTTAAAAGTTTTTTTTGTGGCATAGGGGGGCCTGATTTGTGCCCCCCTACATGCCACTATGCCCAATGACCATGCCCAGGGGACAGAAGTCCCCTTGGCATGGCCATTGGGCAAGGGGGCATGACTCCTGTCTTTGCTAAGACAGGAGTCATTTCTATGGGGGTTGGGAGTCGAAAAAAATGGCGCAAATCGGGTTGAGGCGAAAAATTTGCTTCAGCCTGACTTGCCCCATTTTTTGACCCCCAAGCTCCATATCCCCCTACGCCGGCGCTGCCTGGTGTACGTCGTTTTTTTCCACGCACACCAGGCAGCGCCGGCAGCTAACGCCGGCTAACATCATTGATTAACTACGGCACCCGCATGGCGCTTCAGAATGGCGTTAGCCGGCGCTAATTTTTTTGACGCAAAACTGCGTTAGCGCAGTTTTGCGTCAAAAAGTATAAATATGGCCCTTAGTGGCAATTTACTCGTAATTACACAAACGGGCATAGTCACATAATTTCTGGTACGTTCATTTCAAAAGAGTGATGTGAAATTACTGGTATTACTCTGATTTCTCTGACGCAAATAAAATGTCGCCAAAGCCCACTCAGAACCTCTTTCAGCCCCTGGCAGTTGCTTCTTTGAATATTTATGTATTTCGATTGATAGTAAACATGCAAACACTCTATGATTGAGTTGGTTTAAAGTTTTCTTAATATATTTGATTCAAGTCCACCGGGAATGCATCGAAAAGGAATGTTTGATAGGGATATGTTTTATGCAGGACACAGGCTCAATGTAAATGTAGAAGAGTTACAGACTCACACTAACTGTAACATTTTGGTGTGTACACATATTGGAAGTGATTAATTGAGAGTATTTTGCCACCACAATTTAGACAAGCTTGCAAGGTTCTCTGTAACTAGGAGAGTTTTCATTATCCAAATCGTAGTTTCTTTTCCTTTGGGAATATCAATCAGTGGAATGTATCAATCATTACTGGTTGAGTGGATGTGATGGTCAAGGAATCCCAGAGGCGAAAATGTCCCAGACACACGATCTTCTGTTTCTTACAACTTCTTGACTGGCAGGTGGGCAAATCGATGGTTTATGAATGCATCCCAAAGCAGATAAATTGCCATACCCTTTCACCCCCATAAATAAGTGCTGATTCAGAATTACATTGCTAGGTGTGACAGGGAATAACCCACACAAGATAAGCAAGATAAGCAATCATTTTGCTGGTCCTATTTTGGGTACTGTATTTAAGGAGCACCAGAATATCTCTGTAAACCTGCTGGGGTTTGGAGCATTCTTGGACATCCCATGTGCTCTCAAGAAGGGAGCAACTGAGCCACTTCCCATCACTGGGCGACACCCAATGCCCTGTTCCGACTAACTGTGACATTTTACCTGGCGGGCCACGTCAAACATGGAGTGACAATGTCCGATGGAAAATCAGTGTTCTGTGGCCTCAGTCCACCTGCCCTCTGCTCAAATGGAGAAGGATAGTGTTTTATCATCCTTCTCCATCACTCCATTGGCGCTCAGTGGAAAGAAAAGGAGTCTGCTCAGATAGAATGTATTTCTTTTGTAATGAGGGCCAGCAGACAGTTGAGGCAACAGTAGATTTACTGCCTTGAATAATGGAAGAAGAACTATGTAGGTTTCGTTTCAACATTTAGGTAAACTCCAGCGTGATTTGTTATTAGTCCAATTGTATGATAAATTAACTAGTTTGTACTTCTACTACTTAAAGCAAAGCAGTGCATTTGGGGAGCTTTATCAATGTTTGCTCATGCACATGTATTCAAATGTGATAACCAATTTGGAACTGTAGTGGCATCAAATACACTGTGGGCTGTTAGTCTGTAATCGGCATTGGTGGACCGTTGTTACTGTTTGCGTGATGTTATCTTGCTTTGCCCTGGTGCAAAACTAATTAATAAACTATTGCTTTCACAGTTTCCTATTATTAAGAAACAGAAAAGTGTATTTGCTCTACTAGCAATGCTGAGGTTTCAATAAATTGGCCACAGAGTGGGGGAGGAGGAAAAATAGCCCAGCGGTAGCGATGCTCTTCTACAACGAAAGAGTTCACCCTGTAAAAGTCTTGTAAATAATGTGCAATTATTACAATATGTTATTCTGCTATTTTCAGTGAGCATATAGTTGACTCCATATAGCAGACACTTCAGAAAGAGAACTGTTTGTTTCAGTCATTACTCCTTCCAGTGCAAAACATCACAAAATCATAGTCTAGTTCAATGGCCCATTTTAGTATGAGAAAATATTCACATTTAAAATGCTGCTAAAAACGTATAATCTCAGTGTGCTCATTATTGCACAAAATAGGCTTACTTATTATTTTTTATCCACATGTATCTCTTATTTTTTATGATACATATGGTTCTTCTTTCTAGGGCATACATATATGATATTATCAGAGACACAGGGGGGTCGTAATGAGTCAGGTGGTCGGACTGCTACCAATGTGGTGGTCTAAGTTCCACATTATGACCACAGCAGTTGTGCCACGGTCGGACCGCCAGGATCAGAGATCCCAGCGGTCTGGCAGTTGTGGTGCTCCTAATCCACCAGAGCAGGGCTGCAAGCAGTGCTGCCCTGGGGACCATGATCTCGTTCTCTGACAACAATTTCATGGTGGTAGCACTGTCATGAAAAAGCTGGCAAAGAACAGGAACAGGGGGCACCAGGAGGGACCCTGCACTGCCCATGCATTTGGCATGGGCAGTGCAAGCGTCCCCCTAGCCAGCACCATCAAAATGTTCTCTGGTTGCTTTGCACTCATATGTTTGCACTGTCTGCAGACAGTGAACATTGCAAGGGTGATGTTGCACCCTGCATCCTACAGCATTGCTGTAAGCTTGATTACGAGACGGAGACAATGCTGTAGGGTGATTCCCACCATGCCAGTGGGCGGAAACTCTGGTTTCCTCCAGCTGACGTAACTGGAAACTCCTAATGGGCCCGGTGGGAGTTCGGCGGACAGCCTAAACCATCCTCTGAACTCGTAATGAGGTCCATAGTGACTGGTTTTCCAAGATCTGCTATTTACGTGTATATATGATAGAGCTAATATTAACATCACTAAGTTCTTGATAATTATCATTGTAGGCCTGTACCTCTATGCTGATATTTAATTTCAGATTGACACCTAAATTAATGACGTCAGATAATCTATCCACATTTTACTGAATGGACATTTATTCATTTTAAGTACACCTACATGGCAATACAGTTTGTCTCAATGTTATCCTATGAAAACTGTACTAACCATAATTGCATCAACTGTGTTGTTATTGAGACATGGCCATGTAGTAATTGGTTGAAATTATGAATATGATAAGAAATATATATGCTTTTATATGCTGGTTGCTTTGTTCCCAATGATTAAGAGTTTGGTGGATGAGTTACTCTATCTCAAATGTGACAGATATCCTGTCTGCCTTATTACAAGTGCATTATACCTTATTTTACTTGTAATAAGTTGGTTGGGATATATTCCACATTTGTTATAGAGTATTCTATCTGGTGAACTCTAAATAAGGCCCTTAACCTTGTGACTATGTATTGCATTTTCCTACCTTTCTAATCATTTCCATGTAATACAATCTTCTCCTCTTGATTCAACATGAACAAACTTATTTGGAAACTAATCAGAAACAAAGTTATGTGTGAAATGGAACCCAATAAGACATGACTTGCCTTTATGTTTTGTAATGCTCATTCATCCTAACATAGTCTTGATCTCCATCTGCACGTTTCAGTGTATCTACATAGCCTTCTGGTTGGTGGGTTTTGTTAAAAAATATCTATGTCACAAAGTAATGTGGCTTCAAATGTCTGTGTCATTTTGGGTCATTACCTTACTGAGTTATTGCCAGGAAATGTAATATTATTGGCACATGACAACAATATAATGGGTTAGAAGTGTACTCACCTAATTAATATTCTAATTAGTTAAGCTGCCTAAAACTACAAAAAAAATGTGAAGCTTCAACCAAATATACAACATAATCGCATACTTTCTTATTAACTAAGGACTGTATTTTGCCCTGTAACTATCTCAATATAGTATTTAAGGTTTATTAAATTTCAAAACCTTTAAAGGTAAAAATCTAATTAAAAATGCTGGGTTTTGAGTTTTACATTTCTTTGACATGTGGATTCTAGTGTACTAATATAAATAATATTTATAGAGTGCTAGGTTACCAAAGAATTAAACCTGAGCCTATTACGGGGAACCATCCTGTAAAAGGCTTCCAGCATTGTTTTATAATAATGAGTAGAGAATGTTTGTTAGTTTTAGAAATATTTCAAATAACAAACTTAATTCAAAGTATTTTACTTAATGTTAGTCAGTCAGTCATAAACACTTTATTCAGTAACTCAATACCATAAAAAAGCCATAAAACCAATAAAAATCATGTATAGCAGTACACACATAGAAATAATTCAAGGCTAAAGTTTTAAATTCATAGTACAATGATAAAAAAGGACAATAAAAACAAATGTGCCCATGTTAGTGTTTCAAGGGATAAAAACAACTCCTTACCCGAAGCTGTTTCCTAAGTCTAAGGGTACCCAAAAAGGAGTTTTGGACCCCAAAACAAACCCTGGGAGAAGGAAGAATTTGAAGAAACAGCAAAGCTGGTTTTACTTGAATAAATCATGTTTGTCTCAGACATTTAACAATAAAATGGTGCCTTAGGCCCTCATTACAACCCTGGTGGCCGGTGTTAAAGTGGCGGTAACACCGCCCACAGGCCGGCGGTAAAAAAATGGATTCATGAACACTGTGGAAACCGCCAACACAGACAGCCACTTTAACACTCCGACTGCCACAGCGGTAGCACCAAACACGGCGGCGGTAACCGCCAACAGCCAGGCGGAAGATAATGTACCGACCACTTAGTTAGAACCCGCCCTTCCGCCAGCTTTTCCGGGGTGGTACCAACGCCATCAAAAGCACGGAGGATACAGTAGTCTGAAGTGAAACCACTCACCTCTCGACACTCAAGGAAGAACCAGGACGCCATGGAGCCCGAGCTGCAGGTCTTCCCCATGCTGCTGTATTTGCTCATATACCAGGAGCCTCAAATCCGGCGACGAATACCATGGTGAGTACTGCACCTAGCACACAAGGAAGGGGGGAGGAAAAAGAGAGTGACACCCCCAAGCAACACGAAATACCCCCACCCTCACTCCCAACACCATACACACAAACACATTCAACAACATTACATATAGACCCCTTAACCATCAGGAGTTACGCAAGGACAAAAGGAATGGAGTCAAATGAGTGTAATATTACAAATACTTAGAAATACCTTTAGAAAGCAAAAACAGGCTTTACAATATATACAATATATACAAAAGGAGGGACAATGTCCAAACAAAAATTGTCCATGGCCCACTGGGCCAAAACACATAGGCCAAGCCCACACTTGACTCCTGCCTCAATACGGAGAGAACACTGCAGGGGCATCAGGTTGAAAAGACACAGGCACCTCAGGGGGACGGGGAAGGGGGGCACCTCAGCCAGAAATGGGACAACGCCACTGCTCCTGGAGGGGGCTCCATGCCCACTGCTTGGTCCTGGGGAGTGCAAGGCCACAGTCTCTCAAGTGGGTGGTTTGCCCACTGCTTGGTCCTGGGTAGTTCAAAGCCACAGTCTCTCAAGTGGGTGGTTTGCCTACTGCTTGGTCCTGGGGAGTGCAAGGCCACAGTTTCTCAAGTGGGTAGTTTGCCCACTGCTTGGCCCTGAGGGGGGTGCAAAGCCACAGTCCCTCAAGTGGGTTGTTTGCCCCCTGCTTGGTCCTGGGGAGTGCAAAGCCACAGTCTCTCAAGTAGGTGGTTTGCACACTGCTTGGTCCTGGGGACTGCAAGGCCATAGTCTCTCAAGTGGATACCTTCTTCCACTGGTTCTGGAGGGGACTTTGTGCCCAGTGTGCTTCATCCTGCCAAGGATAGGGTGTGTGGATGCCTGCTTCCACTGGTTCTGGATGGGGCTTTGTGCCCTATGATGCACATCTTGGGGAGTGCAAAGTCACAGTCACTCACCTGGGTGTCAGACCCACATGATTTTCTGTGGGCAGGATGCATGACACTCCATGGAGGCAGGACTACAGTCCTTTCACCGGCGGGGACGGCTTTACAGTGGTGGTGCTGGTGGCGGTGCTGCCAGTGGTGGGGGGAGGCTCCAGCCCTTCCCCTGCAGCCTCGGACGGCTGCCTACTGGGGCTGCTGCTGGCAGTGGTGCTACTTGCGTAGGTGAAGGTGGTGGTGCTTGCGGCGGTGCAGGTGGCGGTGCTGCCAGTGGTGGGGTGAGGCTCCAGGCCTTCCCCTGCAGCCTCAGACAGCTGCCCACTGGGGCTGCTGCTTCTGGCAGTGGTGCTACTTGCAGGGTTGTAGGTGGCAGTGCTTGTGGCGGTGCAGGTGGCGGTCCTGCCCGCGGTGCAGGTGGCAGTGCTGGTGGTTGTGCTGGTAGCCACCAGGACTTCACCTGCAGCCTCAGATGGCTGGTGTTCTGTGCCCCTTCCTGCCCTTGGTAGATGGTGGTGACTTCTTGGTTATGCCAGCTGGATTCTTTTACTTGGCCTTGCTGGGTGGTTGTGGCTCCTTCTCCTTGCTGGATGCTGTCCCCTTCTTGCCCATGCCAGGTGGTGGAACATTCTTGGCCTTGGCAGGTGTTGGTGGCACACTGGCTCTGCTGAAAGGTGCCTCCTTAGAGTCTCTGACACCTGGAGAAACGACAGCGGACTTGGATTTGGTGGCTGAGATGCTGGGCTGGGTTCTGGACACCCTGGCCCGAGGTGAAGGACGGGGGAGGGATAGGGAAGAGGTCAATGTTGGCTAGGAAAAGCTTCTTAGGGACATTGGGGCGGGAAGAGGGTGAAGGTTTGGGAGTGGAAGAAGAGGGAGTGGTTGTAGGAGGTGTCAGTCGGCTGTGATTGGGTACAGGTGCATGAGCTGGATGCTGTTGTGAGGTGGATGGCTGTTGGGTGGGTGTGTGCTTGCTTTTTTGTACTTTAGGAGGAGGGGTCACAGTGGGAGGGGACACAGGGGATGTGTGTATGGATGTGGGGGTGGTGACTGCCAAGGAGGGGTGTGTGGTGATAGGCGTCCTGGTGATGGAGGTAGTGGCTGATGATGTAGTGCATGCAGGTGTGAGTGGAGACCCAACTGGGAGGGAGGCGGACAAGGAGGAGGAGGCGGACACAGTGGAGGCAGTGGATGTTAGTGTGTCTGAATGGGGATGGTGCTTGTGTGAGTGCCTGTGAGATGAAGTGTGGTGCTTGTGTTTGCCTGAGCCACTTTTGTGTGTTGATTTGGGTGAATGCTGGTCTGAAGGTGTGCTTGGGCTAGGTTGGGGTTGAGGGGATTGGGACTGGGTAGAAGAAGTTGGAAGGAGGAGACTGGAGACAGGGACAATGGCTGCCATCAGTGCGGAGGCCAGAGCCTGAAATGCTCTCTGTTGGGCCGCCACACCAGAGTGAATGCCCTCCAGGTATGCATTTGTTTGTTGCCAATGGCTTTCGACACCCTGGATGGCATTCAGTTTGGTTGACTGCCCAACAGTGAGGGATCTCAGGAGGTCAATAGCCTCCTCACTGAGGACAGCAGGGCTGACTGGGACATGGCCTGAGGTGCCTGGGTCAAAGGAGATGCCCCCCTCCTGGGTGAGCGGTCACAGAAAACATGCTGAGGGGCTGCTGGGAGGGGGGTGCTGGTACAAAGGGTAGCAGCTGTTCCTGTTGTTGGGGTGATCACAGAGGTGTCTGCCACTGCCAGGGAGCTTCCATAGGACAAGGAGTTGCTGTCTGTAGTGTCCCCTCCTGTCTCCATCGTGGTACTCCCCACGCCTTCTGTCCCACTGGTGCCCTCACCATTGTGGATTCGACCTCCAGGCCCATGTGGGATGCAGCTCCCTCCATCGCCAGTGCCTCTGTTCCTCCGTCAGATGATGCTAATGCACACAAGGACAGGCTGACAAAACAAGAAGGGGGGAGAGACAGAGGATACACTTGGTCAAAGACAGCAACAACACTACAGTTGGCGTACATAACACACAGGGATCAGCCATATGCACTAGACCATGCACTACCAGTTACAAAGCTAGTCACCAGCCCATGGGGTACATTGCCTAACGCCATCAGCTGTACACCTGAAACCAACAGGACCCTGCCCAGTAGTAGATGCCCACCAACACTATTGGGGTTGGAGTACTTTCAGAGCCTGCCCAAAAAGAGGCCTAACCTGCCATGTTCGCCCTGGCCTAGGGGCACCCACAGCCCACAGTCCCCACATTCCCCACTCAGGTAAAACCTTAACGTGTGCAAAGTCATGGTTCTGAATCTGTACTCACCCCCTTGTGGCTGCTGTGATGCCTTCAAGCGCCCATCCAACTCCGGATAGGCCACTGCCAGGATGGGGAACATCAGGGGGGTCAGGGTATGACGGGCACCCTTTACTCATTGTGCGGCCAGCCCCAGCTGGGCCTCCACTGTCTTCCTTGCCCAGCAGCCCAGGTCCTCCCACCGTTTGCAGCAGTGGGGCTCCGCCTGTCAAAGGTCCGCACCTCTTTGGCGATGGCACGCCAAATACCCTTTTTTCTGATGGGCGCTGACCTGCAGGAAAAAAAAGCAGAAAAATAATTTGTCATACTGTCTGGACTGTCATACTCATGGCCCACCATATCCCTCCCATCCCCTTATACACATAGATTGACCACCATACATGCAGCACTCTGCCTAGGACCCCTCAGCCCCCCCCCACATGAGGCTTACACACACACAGCACTCCATGCAGCCCACGCATTATGCTCACTGTGTACTCACCTGTTTGTCTGGAGGACCATAGAATAAAGTGTACTGGGGTAGGACCCCATCCACCAGTCTCTCCAACTCCTCCAAAGTGAAGGCAGGGGCCCTTTTCCCAGACAGTGGAGCCATTGTCGCTTTCGGACACAGGTCACAGCAGCACTTGCAGTGTAGGTCCGCTCCTGTTGAAGGTCAGGTAGCAAGTGAGTGAACAAATAGAAAATGGCGGTCCCGTGCACGGCGGTGCCTACAGTCACCACCGGCGTACATTGCCATTGGCTCCTGGAACCCATAGGGCCCAATGTTAACCAGTGCAAAGTTGCGCAGCGGTCGTCGACCGCCGACCGCTATGACGCACAACGCCAGCGGAATTACCTAATTTCCACTTGTCTCTCCTCAGAGGTCAGGCAGGCATTTCAGGGGGGCACAGGCCATGTCACCTAACTGGGTCACAGCAGGCATTGGCACATCAACTGACTCTCAAACTCACATATTGTTTCTGTGAAAGAAGAAATGCATTTTTATTATAACATATGTGTGAATATGACCCTCTGCTCACTGTTTTTCTCCCTAGACTTCAACCGTTGAGGATGAATATGAGATGGAGGCATCCCCCCATGTACAGACCCCTGGTGGACCTGGCGACAATGGAAGACAGACACATTATCCTGACCTACAGACTTGATAGGGCCACAATCCAAGAACTGTGTGCCCAATTGGAGCCAGACCTGATTTCTGCTATCCGCCACCCCACAGGTATCCCCCCTCTTGTGCAGGTCCTGTCAGTGCTACATTTCCTGGGAAGTTGCTGGGAGGGGGGGTGCTGGTACAGGGGTGGCAGGTGTTCCTGTTGTTGGGGTGATCACAGAGGTGTCTGCCACCGCCAGGGAGCTTCCATCGGACGAGGAGTTGCTGTCTGTAGTGTCCCCTCCTGTCTCCATCGTGGTACTCCCCACGCCTTCTGTCCCACTGGTGCCCTCACCATTGTGGATTCGACCTCCAGGCCCATGTGGGATGCAGCTCCCTCCATCGCCAGTGCCTCTGTTCCTCCGTCAGATGATGCTAATGCACACAAGGACAGGCTGACAAAACAAGAAGGGTCAACAAGAAGGGTTCCTTCCAAGCGACAGTGGCCATGGCATCAGGGATGTCACAGCATATGTTCTCAAACGTGTTGACCAGAGTGTTGTCAGCCCTGCTGAAACATATGCGCAGCTACATCGTATTCCCCCAGGTGGAGGATTAGGACACAGCGAAAGCTGACTTCTATGCCCTGGTACATATCCCAACATCATTGGTGCCATTGATGGTACACATATAGCATTTGTTCGCCCCCCCCGGGGAATGAACACGTGTTTAGGAGTAGGAACAGCTTTCACTCTCTGAAAGTGCAGATGGTGTTTTTGGCAGAGCAGTACATCTCCCATGTGAATGCCAAGTATCCTGGGTCTGTGCATAATGCCTTTATCTTGAGGAATAGCAGCATTCCATATGTGATGTCTCAACTCCAAAGGCACCGGGTGTGGCTAATATGTGAGCCTATGGTCCTAATCCAGTTGATGTAGGTATATGGGTGTGGGGTTGTCCCTAAGGGTGAGTGTCTGTCTAACAGCTATATTTGCAGGTGACTCTGGTTACCACAACCTCTCATTGCTACTGACCCCATTGAGGAATGTCAGGACAAGGGCAGAGGAACGATACAATGAGGCACATGGGCGAACAAGGAGGATAATTGAAAGAACCTTTGGCCTCCTGAAGGCCAGATTCTGATGCCTCCACCTGACAGGTGGATCCCTGTACTACTCACCCAAGAAGGTGTGCCAGATCATTGTTGCACGTTGCATGTTGCACAACCTGGCCTTGAGACACCAGAGGCCTTTTCTGCAGGAAGATGAGCCTGGGGGAGGTCCTATGGCAGCGGTGGAGCCTGTGGACAGTGAGGAAAAGGAGACAGAGGAAGAAGATGTGAACAACAGAAGTTCACTCATTCAACAGTACTTCCAGTGTGTAGGAAAGTACCATCTTGCCTGGCATGTTACCCCCATATTTCACTGTATATATGTTGTTTTAGTTGTATGTGTCACTGGGACCCTGCCAGCCAGGGCCCCAGTGATCATAAGTGTGCCCTGTATGTGTTACCTGTGTTATGACTAACTGTCTCACTGAGGCTCTGCTAACCAGAACCTCAGTGGTTATGCTCTCTCATTTCTTAACAAATTGTCACTAACAGGCTAGTGACCAATTTCACCAATTTACATTGGCATACTGGAACACCCTTATAATTCCCTAGTGTATGGTACTGAGGTACCCAGGGTATTGGGGTTCCAGGAGATCCCTATGGGCTGCGCAATTTCTTTTGCCACCCATAGGGAGCTCTGACAATTCTTACACAGGCCTGCCCTTGCAGCCTGAGTGAAATAACGTCCATGTTATTTCACAGCCATTTACCACTGCACTTAAGTAACTTATAAGTCACCTATATGTCTAACCTTTACCTGGTAAAGGTTGGGTGCTAAGTTACTTAGGGGGTCATTCTGACTCCCGCCGGGCGCGGTCACCGCACGCCCGGCGGGAGCTGCCAAAATACCGTACCGCGGTCGGAAGACCGCGGCGGGTATTTTGAGTTTTCCCCTGGGCTGGCAGGCGGCCTTCAAAAGGCCGCCCGCCAGCCCAGGGGAAAACGACCTTCCCACCATGAAGCCGGCTCGTAATCGAGCCGGCGGAGTGGGAAGGTGCGACGGGTGCTACTGCACCCGTCGCGTATTTCACTGTCTGCTATGCAGACAGTGAAATACAAGCGGGGCCCTCTTACGGGGGCCCCTGCAGTGCCCATGCCACTGGCATGGGCACTGCAGGGGCCCCCAGGGGCCCCGCGACACCCCCTACCGCCATCCTGTTCCTGGCGGGCGAACCGCCAGGAACAGGATGGCGGTAGGGGGTGTCAGAATCCCCAAGGCGGCGCAGCATGCTGCGCCGCCTTGGAGGATTCTGACGGGCAGCGGAAAACCGGCGGGAGACCGCCGGTTTTCCTGCACTGACCGCGGCCAAAGCGCCGCGGTCAGAATGCCCTGCGGGGCACCGCCGGTCTGTCGGCGGTGCTCCCGCCGACCCTGGCCCCGGCGGTCTGAGACCGCCGGGGTCAGAATGACCCCCTTAGTGTGTGGGCACCCTGGCACTAGCCAAGGTGCTCCCACATTGTTCAGGGCAAATTCCCCGGACTTTGTGAGTGCGGGGACACCATTACACGCGTGCACTATACATATATCACGACATATGTATATCGTCACAATGGTAACTCCGAACATGGCCATGTAACATGTCTAAGATCATGGAATTGTCACCCCAATGCCATTCTGGCATTGGGGAGACAATTCCATGATCCCCCGGGTCTCTAGCTCAGACCCGGGTACTGCCAAACTACCTTTCCCGGGGTTTCACTCCAGCTGCTGCTGCTGCCAACCCCTCAGACAGGTTTCTGCCCTCCTGGGTTCCAGCCAGGCTTGGCCCAGGAAGGCAGAACAAAGGACTTCCTCAGAGAGAGGGTGTTACACCCTAGTCCTTTGGAAAAAGGTGTCAGGGCTGGGGAGGAGTAGCATCCCCCAGCCTCTGGAAATGCTTTGATGGGCACGGATGGTGCCCATCTCTTCATAAGCCAGTCTACACCGGTTCAGGGATCCCCCAGCCCTGCTCTGGCGCAAAACTGGACAATGGAAAGGGGAGTGACCACTCCCCTGACCTGCACCTCCCCTGGGAGGTGCCCAGAGCTCCTCCAGTGTGCTCCAGACCTCTGCCATCTTGGAAACAGAGGTGCTGCTGGCACACTGGACTGCTCTGAGTGGCCAGTGCCAGCAGGTGACGTCAGAGACTCCTTCTGATAGGCTCCTTCAGGTGTTGCTAGCCTATCCTCTCTCCTAGGTAGCCAAACCTCCTTTTCTGGCTATTTAGGGTCTCTGCTTTGGGGAATTCCTTGGATAACGAATGCAAGAGCTCATCAGAGTTCCTCTGCATCTCTCTCTTCACCTTCTGCCAAGGAATCGACTGCTGACCGCGCTGGAAGCCTGCAAAACTGCAACAAAGTAGCAAAGACGACTACTGCGACCTTGTAACGCTGATCTTGCCACCTTCTCAACTGTTTTCCTGGTGGTGCATGCTGTGGGGGTAGTCTGCCTCCTCTCTGCACTAGAAGAAGCTCCGAAGAAATCTCCCATGGGTCGACGGAATCTTCCCCCTGCAACCGCAGGCACCAAAGAACTGCATCACCGGTCCTCTGGGTCTCCTCTCAGCACGACGAGCGAGGTCCCTTGAACTCAGCAACTCTGTCCAAGTGACTCCCACAGTCCAGTGACTCTTCAGTCCAAGTTTGGTGGAGGTAAGTCCTTGCCTCCCCACGCTAGACTGCATTGCTGGGAACTGCGTGTTTTGCAGCTACTCAGGCTCCTGTGCACTCTTCCAGGATTTCCTTTGTGCACAGCCAAGCCTAAGACCCCGCACTCTAACCTGCAGTGCATGACCTCCTGAGTTGTCCTCCGGCGTCATGGGACCCTCCTTTGTGAGTTCGGGTGAGCTCCAGTTCACTCCACTTCGTAGTGCCTGTTCCGGCACTTCTGCGGGTGCTGCTTGCTTCTGAGTGGGCTCTTTGTCTTGCTGGACGCCCCCTCTGTCTCCTCACACAATTGGCGACATCCTGGTCCCTCCTGGGCCACAGCAGCATCCAAAAACCCTAACTGCGACCCTTGCAGCTAGCAAGGCTTGTTTGCAGTCTTTCTGCACAGAAACAACTCTGCACGACTCTTCACGACGTGGGACATCCATCCTCCAAAGGGGAAGTTTCTAGCCCTTGTCGTTCTTGCAGAATCCACAGCTTCTACCATCCGGTGGCAGCTTCTTTGCACTCACAGCTGGCATTTCCTGGGCATCTGCCCACTCCCGACTTGATCGTAACTCTTGGACTTGGTCCCCTTGTTCCACAGGTACTCTCGTCAGGAAATCCATCGTTGTTGCATTGCTGGTGTTGGTCTGCCTTGCAGAATTCCCCTATCACGACTTCTGTGCTCTTTAGGGAACTTAGGTGCACTTTTCACCCACTTTTCAGGGTCTTGGGGTGGGCTATTTTCCTAACCCTCACTGTTTTCTTACAGTCCCAGCGACCCTCTACAAGGTCACATAGGTTTGGGGTCCATTCGTGGTTCGCATTCCACTTCTAGAGTATATGGTTTGTGTTGCCCCTATCCCTATGTGCCCCATTGCATTCTATTGTGACTATACATTGTTTGCACTGTTTTCTATTGCTATTACTGCATATTTTTGGTATTGTGTACATACATCTTGTGTATATTTGCTATCCTCATACTGAGGGTACTCACTGAGATACTTTTGGCATATTGTCATAAAAATAAAGTACCTTTATTTTTAGTATATCTGTGTATTGTGTTTTCTTATGATATTGTGCATATGACACTAGTGGTACTGTAGGAGCTTCACTCGTCTCCTAGTTCAGCCTAAGCTGCTCTGCTAAGCTACCTTTTCTATCAGCCTAAGCTTCTAGATACCCCTCTACACTAATAAGGGATACCTGGGCCTGGTGCAAGGTGTAAGTACCCCTTGGTACTCACTACAAGCCAGTCCAGCCTCCTACACAGTGACACACAGGTAAGACACTGTAACTTCACTTTCCATTGCAGTTTTGATTTGGACATTGTGCATGGCAGCCTGATTTTCCATATCCTATGGCCACTTACTGTACCCTTTGGCATCTCTATTTTCAGATCTCTGGCCCTACTCTGGCTGCTCCAGGTGTGTTTACTGCTGCCCACTACAGGTCATACCTATGTATACATGATGTATACATGACTGTACAGTTGAATTGCAAAGTTTACAGCTTGTTCAATGAATACATATTTTAATCAATTGACAGACTCCATAGTTGTATTTGTCCCAAGGGTGTTTTTTATGTGCAAATAAGTGGAGGGAGTATTGCAATGGGCTGGGTTGCTGATGGAGGAAAGTCCAGGGTAGAGTCCAGTCTATCGGTATCACAGGTGCATTGTCCAATGGAGCATGGGAAGGGAAGTAATAGCAGTTCAAGGTGGACAGGGTAACAGAGTGGGACAGAAGGGTGACAATCAGGAGAGTCTTATTTCCTGGTGGGGGTCTTAGCAATGTTCTCTGTCTTCTGCCTGGATCGCAGGGACCTTTTGCGTGGTGGTTCTCCTTCTGCAGGGGGTGGGGAGCTGGTGGCCTGTTGTTCCTGTGGCGGGCCTCCTGTCCACTAGCGCCGGCGGAGGTGGAGAGCTGTTCTTCGGTTTGGCTAGTGTCAGGGGCCCGTTGGTGTGCCACTACCTCCCTCATAGTGTTGACCATGTCTGCCAGCACCCATGCAATGGTGACCAGGGTGGTGTGGATGTCTTTAAGGTCCTCCCTGATCCCCAGGTACTGTCACTCCTGCAGCCGCTGGGTCTCCTGCAACTTGTACATTATTTGGCCCATGGTCTCCTGGGAATGGAGGTATACTCCCAGGATCCCTGCAAGTGCCTCCTGGAGAGTGGGTTCCCCTGGCCTGTCTTCCCCCTGTCACACCGCAGTCCTCCCAGCTTCTGTGGGGGGACTGGATGTTGGTGGCATTTCCTCTCCGGTGACATTGAGTGGGGGTCCTGTGGGTATGAAATGCAGTGTTATTCTATCTGCGTGTGCCATCTTGTGCATGGGTATGTTTCCGTCTATGGTTGTTATTAGCAAGCCAGCTTTGGCTTGTGTGAGTTGTGATTCGTTAGGCTAAGTGATTGTCACTAGTGTGTATGCTGTGGTGATGGGTGTTCATGCAGGTCTGTGATGAGTGTCCATGCATTGTTGTTGCATGCAGGGCTTGTGATTGGGATGGGTGGGTTGTGATAGTGGGGTATATGTGAGGTGGTGGAGTGATGTGGGTGAGGGTAGTGGTAGGCGTTTGTGATGGCATGCAGGTAGGGTGGGGGATATAGTTGTAAAGATTTGACTTACTAGAGTCCAGTCCTCCTGTTACTCCTGTGAGGCCCTCAGGATGCATGATCACCAAGACTTGCTCTTCTCATGTTGTTAGTTGTGGGGGAGGAGGTTGGGGTCCACCGCCAGTCCTCTGAACGGCTATCTGGTGTCTTGCAACCACGGATGGCACCTTCCCTCGTAGGTCATTCCACCTCTTCCTGATGTCATCCCTTGTTCTTGGGTGCTGTCCCACGGCATTGACCCTGTCCACGACTCTCCGCCATAGCTCCATCTTCCTTGCAATGGACATCTGCTGCACCTGTGATCCGAATAGCTGTGGCTCTACCCGGATGATTTCCTCCACCATGACCCTTAGCTCTTCCTCTGAAAACCTGGGGTGTCTTTGTGGTGCTATGGGTGTAGTGTGAGTGGTATGTGTGAGGGTGTGTTGGGTGATGTGTTGGGGTGTGTGCTGTGAAGTGCATGGATGGTGTATGGGTGATGGTGTTATATGGCTCAGATTAAGTGGGTGCTCCTGGCTTATCTCTCTTTCTCAGTTGGCAATTTATTTATTTCGTCATGGAGAGTTATGGATAATGTGGGTGTGTGTTTTATATTGGATTGGGTGTGTGGGTGTGTGTATGTGTGTCAGGTGTGTATAGTTTGAATTGTCCAATGTGGTGTAGTTTTGTTAGTGTATGTATTTTGAGCTCAAGAAGTGCATGTAGTAACTGCCAGGATCCTTTGCAAAACATTATTTTCTATATGTTGAAGCTCACTGGCATCTGTTTACCCCCAAACGTCACAACCATAACTTGCCATTGGGGCACATTTCTCACGTTAATATTTAACCAAGGCCTGCACTGGTTTGGCACCGGATCTCTTTGCAAAATCCATTGTTGCAGCCACTGCTCTCTGGAGGATATTCTTCTTCAAGAATCTCTGTGGGACCCAGGAACCCCGATCATCAAATAATACCCAGGTAAGGAAAGGTAGCTACTTCAGTCAATTCCACCCCCTTACCAAAAGAGTTTTCCTGGCTGTCTTACACCGACCTAATATCATTGTATATGACTTAGTATAGTTTGTTTCACGGTCCAGTGAGCCCATAAAGATGATAAACGCATCCAGAAGACATTGAAGAGCCACCGGTGTCCTTGCAATCAAGACCACATCATCTGCATACTGTAATGAGGATATTAGCTTGGAGCCAGCCATTAGCACATCCCTGTAGGTGGCTGATAATACCTCACCCAGTTGATTTATAAGGAGAGTAAATAACTGGGGTGCCCAAATGCACCCCTTTCTAATCCCTCTTTGGACTGCCCATGGAGTTTTCAAACTAACATCCTCATTGTACCAAACGGAGGCAGAAAGTTTAGAAGGTCAGGCCCATATTTATACTTTTTTAGCACCCCATTTGTGTCATTTTTTAATGCAAAAGCGGGGCAAACTTACAAAATACAATTGTAGTTTGTAAGTTTGTGCCACTTTTGTGTTAAAAAGCGGCTCAAATGCAGCGCTAAAAAAGTATAAATATGGGCCTAAGTATGTAAAAATGCCACTATCTCAACCTCTACATCCATCTTGAGAAGTAAGGGCCAAAGCATAGATCTATTCACTTGGTCGAAAGCCAAGGTAATTTCCATAAAAAACATATAAAGACAATCCTCTTTGGCAATGTTGTATTTCCCAACTATCATCTGCAAGTTAATACATTGATTCAGGGTCCCTCTTTCTTGTCTAAAACCACATTGAATGTCTGAGAATACATTAATTCTATCAATCCAGGCTATTAAATTATCCAACACTACCCTTCCCATCATTTTTGCAACCAACTCTATAAGGGAAATAGGGCGGTAACATTGTCGACCATCCCTTGCTCCTTTCTTATATACGGGTAGTATGACCGATTTATTTCAAGAGGGGAGAAACCTTTTCTATAGGCCGCATTGAATACCTCTGCCAAAATCCTTGCCCACCTTTTGGGATCAGACTAATAAGGGTCTGGGGGAAACCCATCCTGCCCTGGAGCTCCCATCCCCATCAATGTAAGGATGGCCCTATATAATAAATGCACTAAGGTTCAAGGGGGGAGATGTCATTACTAGGCTCCCAGGAACAGTCCAGTCCATTCTCACATCCCTTGTTATACATTCCCTGAAAATGAGGCACCTATCTGTCAGGGGCAATGTTACATTCCACCCCGGAGTACCATAAGCCGGAAATAACGGTCTGTTTATGACCTCCCAAAATTTAGCACGATTGCCTAGGACACAAGGCTGCCTTAACTCTTGCCAGGCCTAATCATTCAATTCTTTTTCGGTAAATGGGTCACTTGCCTATAGACCGGTACCTTATTCCCATCCCTTGGTGTTTGCTTTAGGGCTGCCAATAGTTTTTCATGTGCCCCAGAGCAATTTATATCGAACCATTTACTCTCCTTTCTATTACCATATTTTACAACAAGTCATGAGATTGGAGGAGATCTGCCCGAATAACCTGTTAAAGGCCTTAAGAACCTCCTCTTCCCTCCTATTAGTCTCTAGATAGAGGCTAATGTTCACCTCATTCTCTCTGTAGGGATTCTCCAAAAATGCCCCAGGGATCACCTTGTCCCACTTGATTCTTCATGCCTGGTCATGGCACTGATAACACCATTGGCAGGGCCTTTCCTTCCACATCGGGCCCCTAGGTCAAGTCCAACACTACAGGGTTATGATCACTAAAACTGTTCCATTGTATGCTCATGGACTTAATAAGAGAAGCCAAGGGTGCTGATACTATTATATGATCAATGATGCAATGACAGCCTCTACCCACAAAAGAAGGTGTAGCTTCATCCTCCCCTTTCTGCTCAATGCAGTACAGATTGCTGCTTGCCAATATATACTCCAGCAAAACAACTTGCACTGTGTGTTCAAAGTGTGTTACTTGGGGGCTAACAACAAGCAACCCTTTACCCACACCACAACCTAGTGTGCACAGATGAACGTTAAAGTTCCCTAGAATTAGAATACTAACCAAAGTGGTCTTACTCTCCCCATGCCCTTCCAAAAATGTTTTAAGCAAAGGATATGCTCTATTGGCATGCCCCTGACAAACAAAATATAAACGTTAACCACCAACCATGTTGGTCTATTCTTAAACACCAGCCCTATTGCCAATAGATTAATGGAATTGTTTCCACTGATATGAGGATTCACAGAATTTTAAGAGAGACAAGTGTAAGGAGGCCACCCTTTGCCTGCCTCGAAGGAGAAGGAGGAGCATCCTTAACAAAAGAGGAAGAAACATCTAATTTAAATAAGTTATTTATGTCCATGTTTCCTACATAGCCACAATGTGTTTTCCTCTTAGCATATCCAGCCACCTCGCCTCGTCCCTCTTGACTTTCAGCCCATCGATGCTCCAGCTAATACCAGCCAATGGAACTTCTGCTCCCATGTACACTCAAGCATAAGGCCATTCTTGCACTGTTTACCAAGAGCATGAGTGGGGGGGGGGGGTAATGGTTGCCAAAAGCAGACTCAGTCAATCATTAACATTCAGCCCACACAAAGGTGTGAACCTATCTTCCAATAGTGTGTCCTTACACTGTTCCAACCCCCGGCCTTTACATGTTATTTTTCTGATTCTTTTTTAACCGGTTCTGTGCCTTGGACGAGATGATCTTGTCCAAGGCTACAGTTCCCCTGTGCCTTGGACGAGATCATCTCGTCCATGGCACAGGGGAACTTGGGGGCGCGCTAGCGCGCCCCCCGTGCACCCCCCTTCCCCCCCCCAAGTCGGGATGGAAGGGGAAGACCTTCCCCTTCCACCCCCGACCCCCCCCACCCCCCCCTGTGACGTCAGCGCGCGAGCGCGCGCTGATTTGTCACAGGGGCCTCCCTAGTCGCGCTGGAAGCTCTGCTTCCAGCGCGATTGAAAAAGAAATGCAAAAGCATTTCTTTTTCAATCACTTGGGAGGCCCGGAGGGGCTTTAAAGGGAAGGAAAAGTATTTCCTTCCCTTTGAAGTCCCTCCGAGGGTTTCAAAAGCCGGATTGCTTGCAAACCCCACTAGACACCAGGGATTTTTTTTTTTATTGAAACAGACAAAAGGGAGCGACCCCTTGGGCAAGGGTCGCTCCCAAGGGGGGCATTTTTTTGAGAAGGCCTTTTCTGCCCCCCCTGGGAGAAACCTCTAGGCACCAGGGACCATTTTTTTTGTTATTTTTTTTTTTATGTTTCATTTCTTTTTTTTTTGGTGGGGAGCGACCCCTTAGGCAAGGGTCGCTCCCCTTGGGGGAAAATTATATTTTGGCCATTTCTGCCCTCCTTGGGGGCAGATTGGCCTATTTTGATGAGGCCAATCTGCCCCCAAGGGGGGTAGAAACCATTAGACACCAGGGAATTTTTTCTTTGCGTGAATTTCACGCAAAGGGAGCGACCCCTTAGGCAAGAGTCGCTCCCTGGGGGGGAGGGCAATTTATTTTAGGCCATTTCTGCCCCCCCTGGTGGCAGATCGGCCTATTATTAGGCCGATCTGCCCCCAGGGGGGGCAGAAACCTCTAGGCGCCAGGGCAAATTTTTTTTGGGTGTTTTTTTTTTTTGTTGTTTCTTTTTTTAGAGATGGGGAGCGACCGGGGATTTGTTTTGGCACTAGGCACCGGGGATTTGTTTTGTGGCGCCAATGTCACGCAGGGGGAGCGACCCCGTAGGCAAGGGTCGCTCCCGGGTGGGGTGGGGGTTGGGGGGGGGCAAATTTATTTTAGGCCATTTCTGCCCCCCCGGGGGCAGATCGGCCTAATATTAGGCTGATCTGCCCCCGGGGGGGGCAGAAACCTCTAGGCGCCAGGGCAATTTTGTTTTTGTTTGTTTGTTTGTTTTTCTAGAGATGGGGAGCGACCCATCAGGCAAGGGTCGCTCCCCTTGGGGGGCAAATTGTATTTAGGCCATTTCTGCCCCCCTGGGGGCAGATCGGCCTATTATTAGGCCGAACTGCCCCCAGGGGGGGGCAGAACCCTCAGGGCACCAGGGCAAATTTTTTTGTTGTGTTTTTTTTTTGTTTGTTTGTTTTTTTCGAGATGGGGAGCGACCCATCAGGCAAGGGTCGCTCCCCTGGGGGGCAAATTCTATTTAGACCGATTTTAGGTCAATCTGCCCCCAAGGGGGCAGAAACCACTAGGCACCTGGGATTTGTTTTTTGGCGCCAACGTCACGCAGGGGGAGCGACCCCGTAGGCAAGGGTAGCTCCCGGGGTGGGGGGCTGGGGGGGGATTTATTTTAGGCCATTTCGGCCCCCCCGGGGGGCAGATCGGCCTATTATTAGGCCGAACTGCCCCCAGGGGGGGCAGAACCCTCTAGGCGCCAGGGCAAATTTTTTTTTTGTGTTTTTTTTTTTTTGTTGTTTCTTTTTTTAGAGATGGGGAGCGACCCATCAGGCAAGGGTCGCTCCCCTGGGGGGCAAATTGTATTTAGACCATTTCTGCGCCCCTGGGGGCAGATTGGCCAATTTTAGGTCAATCTGCCCCCAAGGGGGCAGAAACCACTAGGCACCGGGGATTTGTTGTTTGGCACCAATGTCACGCAGGGGGAGCGACCCCGTACGCAAGGATCGCTCCCGTGGGGGCTGGGGGGGGAATAATTTATTTTAGGCCATTTCTGCCCCCCCTGGGGGCAGATCGGCCTATTACTAGGCCGAACTGCCCCCAGGGGGGGGGGGGGCAGAACCCTCAGGGCACCAGGGCAAATTTTTTTGTTGTGTTTTTATTTTTGTTTGTTTGTTTTTTTCGAGATGGGGAGCGACCCATCAGCCAAGGGTCGCTCCCCTGCGGGGCAAATTGTATTTAGGCCATTTCTGCCCCCCTTGGGGCAGATTGGCAGATTTTAGGTCAATCTGCCCCCAAGGGGGCAGAAACCACTAGGCATCTGGGATTTGATTTTTGGCACCAATGTCACGCAGGGGGAGCGACCCCGTAGGCAAGGGTCGCTCCCGGGGGGGGTGGGGGCTGGGGGGGGCAAATTTATTTTAGGCCATTTCTGCCCCCCCTGGGGGCAGATCGGCCTGTTATTAGGCCGAACTGCCCCCAGGGGGGGGCAGAACCCTCAGGGTACCAGGGCAAATTTTTTTGTTGTGTTTTTTTTTTTGTTTGTTTGTTTTTTTCGAGATGGGGAGCGACCCATCAGGCAAGGGTAGCTCCCCTGGGGGGCAAATTGTATTTAGGCCATTTCTGCCCCCCTTGGGGGCAGATTGGCAGATTTTAGGTCAATCTGCCCCCAAGGGGGCAGAAACCACTAGGCACCTGGGATTTGATTTTTGGCGCCAATGTCACGCAGGGGGAGCGACCCCGTAATCAAGGGTCGCTCCCGGGGGGGGTGGGGGCTGGGGGGTGCAAATTTATTTTAGGCCATTTCTGCCCCCCCTGGGGGCAGATCGGCCTATTATTAGGCCGAACAGCCCCCAGGGGGGGGGGCAGAACCCTCAGGGCACCAGGGCAAATTTTTTTGTTGTGTTTTTTTTTTTGTTTGTTTGTTTTTTTCGAGATGGGGAGCGACCCATCAGGCAAGGGTCGCTCCCCTGGGGGGCAAATTGTATTTAGGCCATTTCTGCCCCCCTTGGGGGCAGATTGGCAGATTTTAGGACAATCTGCCCCCAAGGGGGCAGAAACCACTAGGCACCTGGGATTTGATTTTTGGCGCCAATGTCACGCAGGGGGAGCGACCCCGTAGGCAAGGGTCGCTCCCGTGGGGGGTGAGGGTTGGGGGGGGCAAATTTATTTTAGGCCATTTCTTCCCCCCCTGGGGGCAGATCGGCCTATTATTAGGCCGAACTGCCCCCGGGGGGGGGCAGAACCCTCAGGGCACCAGGGCAAATTTTTTTGTTGTGTTTTTTTTTTTGTTTGTTTGTTTTTTTCGAGATGGGGAGCGACCCATCAGGCAAGGGTCGCTCCCCTGGGGTGCAAATTGTATTTAGGCCATTTCTGCCCCCCTTGGGGGCAGATTGGCCGATTTTAGGTCAATCTGCCCCCAAGGGGGCAGAAACCACTAGGCACCGGGGATTTGTTTTTTGGCGCCAATGTCACGCAGGGGGAGCGACCCCGTAGGCAAGGGTCGCTCCCGGGGGAGGGGTGGCAAATTTATTTTAGGCCATTTCTGCCCCCCCTGGGGGCAGATCGGCCTATTATTAGGCCGCACTGCCCCCAGGGGGGGGCAGAACCCTCAGGGCACCAGGGCAAATTTTTTTGTTGTGTTTTTTTTTTGTTTGTTTGTTTTTTTCGAGATGGGGAGCGACCCATCAGGCAAGGGTCGCTCCCCTGGGGGGCAAATTGTATTTAGGCCATTTCTGCCCCCCTTGGGGGCAGATTGGCAGATTTTAGGACAATCTGCCCCCAAGGGGGCAGAAACCACTAGGCACCGGGGATTTGTTTTTTGGCGCCAATGTCACACAGGGGGAGCGACCCCGTAGGCAAGGGTCGCTCCCGGGGGGGGTGGGGGCTGGGGGGGCAAATTTATTTTAGGCCATTTCTGCCCCCCCTGGGGGCAGATCGGCCTATTATTAGGCCGAACTGCCCCCAGGGGGGGCAGAACCCTCAGGGCACCAGGGCAAATTTTGTTGTTGTGTTTTTTTTTTTGTTTGTTTGTTTTTTTTTAGATGGGGAGCGACCCATCAGGCAAGGGTCGCTCCCCTGGGGGGCAAATTGTATTTAGGCCATTTCTGCCCCCCTTGGGGGCAGATTGGCAGATTTTAGGTCAATCTGCCCCCAAGGGGGCAGAAACCACTAGGCACCTGGGATTTGATTTTTGGCGCCAATGTCACGCAGGGGGAGCGACCCCGTAGGCAAGGGTCGCTCCCGTGGGGGGTGAGGGCTGTGGGGGGCAAATTTATTTTAGGCCATTTCTTCCCTCCTGGGGGCAGATCGGCCTATTATTAGGCCGAACTGCCCCCGGGGGGGGGCAGAACCCTCAGGGCACCAGGGCAAATTTTTTTGTTGTGTTTTTTTTTTTGTTTGTTTGTTTTTTTCGAGATGGGGAGCGACCCATCAGGCAAGGGTCGCTCCCCTGGGGTGCAAATTGTATTTAGGCCATTTCTGCCCCCCTTGGGGGCAGATTGGCCGATTTTAGGTCAATCTGCCCCCAAGGGGGCAGAAACCACTAGGCACCGGGGATTTGTTTTTTGGCGCCAATGTCACGCAGGGGGAGCGACCCCGTAGGCAAGGGTCGCTCCCGGGGGAGGGGTGGCAAATTTATTTTAGGCCATTTCTGCCCCCCCTGGGGGCAGATCGGCCTATTATTAGGCCGCACTGCCCCCAGGGGGGGGCAGAACCCTCAGGGCACCAGGGCAAATTTTTTTGTTGTGTTTTTTTTTTGTTTGTTTGTTTTTTTCGAGATGGGGAGCGACCCATCAGGCAAGGGTCGCTCCCCTGGGGGGCAAATTGTATTTAGGCCATTTCTGCCCCCCTTGGGGGCAGATTGGCAGATTTTAGGACAATCTGCCCCCAAGGGGGCAGAAACCACTAGGCACCGGGGATTTGTTTTTTGGCGCCAATGTCACACAGGGGGAGCGACCCCGTAGGCAAGGGTCGCTCCCGGGGGGGGTGGGGGCTGGGGGGGCAAATTTATTTTAGGCCATTTCTGCCCCCCCTGGGGGCAGATCGGCCTATTATTAGGCCGAACTGCCCCCAGGGGGGGCAGAACCCTCAGGGCACCAGGGCAAATTTTGTTGTTGTGTTTTTTTTTTTGTTTGTTTGTTTTTTTTTAGATGGGGAGCGACCCATCAGGCAAGGGTCGCTCCCCTGGGGGGCAAATTGTATTTAGGCCATTTCTGCCCCCCTTGGGGGCAGATTGGCAGATTTGAGGTCAATCTGCCCCCAAGGGGGCAGAAACCACTAGGCACCTGGGATTTGATTTTTGGCGCCAATGTCACGCAGGGGGAGCGACCCCGTAGGCAAGGGTCGCTCCCGGTGGGGGGTGGGGGCTGGGGGGGGCAAATTTATTTTAGGCCATTTCTGCCCCCCCTGGGGGCAGATCGGCCTATTATTAGGCCGAACTGCCCCCAGGGGGGGGCAGAACCCTCAGGGCACCAGGGCAAATTTTTTTGTTGTGTTTTTTTTTTTGTTTTTTTTTTTTTTTCGAGATGGGGAGCGACCCATCAGGCAAGGGTCGCTCCCCTGGGGGGCAAATTGTATTTAGGCCATTTCTGCCCCCCTTGGGGGCAGATTGGCCGATTTTAGGTCAATCTGCCCCCAAGGGGGCAGAAACCACTAGGCACCTGGGATTTGTTTTTTGGCGCCAATGTCACGCAGGGGGAGCGACCCGGGGGGGTGGGGGCTGGGGGGGGCAAATTTATTTTAGGGCATTTCTGCCCCCCCCCTCCCGGGGCCGGCTGAGCTAGAGGCCAAACTCCACAGGTAGGCACTTTGCAAAAAACACCTCTGTTTTCTGTGAAAAAATATGTTCTGTCCACGTTGTGTTTTGGGCCATTTCCTTTCGTGGGCGCTAGGCCTACCCACAGAAGTGAGGTACCATTTTTATTGAGAGACTTAGGGGAACACTGGGTGGAAGGAAATTTGTGGCTCCTCTCAGATTCCAGAACTTTCTGCCACAGAAATGTGAGGAACATGTGTTTTTTTAGCCACATTTTGAGGTTTGCAAAGGATTCTGGGTAACAGAACCTGGTCCGAGCCCCGCAAGTCACCCCATCTTGGATTCCCCTAGGTCTCTAGTTTTCAGAAATGCACAGGTTTGGTAGGTTTCCCTAGGTGCCGGGTGAGCTACAGGCCAAAATCCACAGGTAGGTTCTGTTTTCTTTCAAAAATGGGATGTGTCTACGTTGCGTTTTGGGGCGTTTCCTGTTGCGGGCGCTAGGCCTACCCACGCAAGTGAGGTATCATTTTTATCGGGAGACTTGGGGGAATGCTGGGTGGAAGGAAATTTGTAGCTCCTCTCAGATTCCAGAACTTTCTGCCACAGAAATGTGAGGAACATGTGTTTTTTTAGCCAAATTTTGAGGTTTGCAAAGGATTCTGGGAAACAGAACCTGGTCCGAGCCCCACAAGTCACCCCTCCTTGGATTCCCCTAGGTCTCTAGTTTTCAGAAATGCACAGGTTTGGTAGGTTTCCCTAGGTGCCGGCTGAGCTAGAGGCCAAAATCTACAGGTAGGCACTTCGCAAAAAACACCTCTGTTTTTTTCAAAAATTTATGATGTGTCCACGTTGCGCTTTGGGGTGTTTCCTGTCGCCGGCGCTAGGCCTACCCACGCAAGTGAGATATCATTTTTATCGGGAGACCTGGGGGAACGCTGGGTGGAAGGAAATTTGTAGCTCCTCTCAGATTCCAGAACTTTCTGCCACAGAAATGTGAGGAACATGTGTTTTTTTAGCCACATTTTGAGGTTTGCAAAGGATTCTGGGTAACAGAACCTGGTCCGAGCCCCGCAAGTCACCCCTCCTTGGATTCCCCTAGGTCTCTAGTTTTCAGAAATGCACAGGTTTGGTAGGTTTCCCTAGGTGCCGGCTGAGCTAGAGGCCAAAATCTACAGGTAGGCACTTCTCAAAAAACACCTCTGTTTTTTTCCAAAATTTAGGATGTGTCCACGTTGCGCTTTGGGGTGTTTCCTGTCGCCGGCGCTAGGCCTACCCACGCAAGTGAGGTATCATTTTTATCGGGAGACTTGGGGGAATGCTGGGTGGAAGGAAATTTGTAGCTCCTCTCAGATTCCAGAACTTTCTGCCACAGAAATGTGATGAACATGTGTTTTTTTAGCCAAATTTTGAGGTTTGCAAAGGATTCTGGGTAACAGAACCTGGTCCGAGCCCCGCAAGTCACCCCTCCTTGGATTCCCCTAGGTCTCTAGTTTTCAGAAATGCACAGGTTTGGTAGGTTTCCCTAGGTGCCGGCTGAGCTAGAGGCCAAAATCTACAGGTAGGCACTTCGCAAAAAACACCTCTGTTTTCTCCCAAAATTTAGGATGTGTCCACGTTGCGCTTTGGGGTGTTTCCTGTCGCCGGCGCTAGGCCTACCCACGCAAGTGAGGTATCATTTTTATCGGGAGACTTGGGGGAACGCTGGGTGGAAGGAAATTTGTAGCTCCTCTCAGATTCCAGAACTTTCTGCCACAGAAATGTGAAGAACATGTGTTTTTTTAGCCAAATTGTGAGGTTTGCAAAGGATTCTGGGTAACAGAACCTGGTCCGAGCCCCGCAAGTCACCCCTCCTTGGATTCCCCTAGGTCTCTAGTTTTCAGAAATGCACAGGTTTGGTAGGTTTCACTAGGTGCCGGCTGAGCTAGAGGCCAAAATCTACAGGTAGGCACTTCGCAAAAAACACCTCTGTTTTTTTCCAAAATTTAGGATATGTCCACGTTGTGCTTTGGAGTGTTTCCTGTCGCCGGCGCTAGGCCTACCCACGCAAGTGAGGTATCATTTTTATCGGGAGACTTGGGGGAACGCTGGGTGGAAGGAAATTTGTAGCTCCTCTCAGATTCCAGAACTTTCTGCCACAGAAATGTGAGGAACATGTGTTTTTTTAGCCAAATTTTGAGGTTTGCAAAGGATTCTGGGTAACAGAACCTGATCCGAGCCCCGCAAGTCACCCCTCCTTGGATTCCCCTAGGTCTCTAGTTTTCAGAAATGCACAGGTTTGGTAGGTTTCCCTAGGTGCCGGCTGAGCTAGAGGCCAAAATCTACAGGTAGGCACTTCGCAAAAAACACCTCTGTTTTTTTCAAAAATTTATGATGTGTCCACGTTGCGCTTTGGGGTGTTTCCTGTCGCCGGCGCTAGGCCTACCCACGCAAGTGAGATATCATTTTTATCGGGAGACCTGGGGGAACGCTGGGTGGAAGGAAATTTGTAGCTCCTCTCAGATTCCAGAACTTTCTGCCACAGAAATGTGAGGAACATGTGTTTTTTTAGCCACATTTTGAGGTTTGCAAAGGATTCTGGGTAACAGAACCTGGTCCGAGCCCCGCAAGTCACCCCTCCTTGGATTCCCCTAGGTCTCTAGTTTTCAGAAATGCACAGGTTTGGTAGGTTTCCCTAGGTGCCGGCTGAGCTAGAGGCCAAAATCTACAGGTAGGCACTTCTCAAAAAACACCTCTGTTTTTTTCCAAAATTTAGGATGTGTCCACGTTGCGCTTTGGGGTGTTTCCTGTCGCCGGCGCTAGGCCTACCCACGCAAGTGAGGTATCATTTTTATCGGGAGACTTGGGGGAATGCTGGGTGGAAGGAAATTTGTAGCTCCTCTCAGATTCCAGAACTTTCTGCCACAGAAATGTGATGAACATGTGTTTTTTTAGCCAAATTTTGAGGTTTGCAAAGGATTCTGGGTAACAGAACCTGGTCCGAGCCCCGCAAGTCACCCCTCCTTGGATTCCCCTAGGTCTCTAGTTTTCAGAAATGCACAGGTTTGGTAGGTTTCCCTAGGTGCCGGCTGAGCTAGAGGCCAAAATCTACAGGTAGGCACTTCGCAAAAAACACCTCTGTTTTCTCCCAAAATTTAGGATGTGTCCACGTTGCGCTTTGGGGTGTTTCCTGTCGCCGGCGCTAGGCCTACCCACGCAAGTGAGGTATCATTTTTATCGGGAGACTTGGGGGAACGCTGGGTGGAAGGAAATTTGTAGCTCCTCTCAGATTCCAGAACTTTCTGCCACAGAAATGTGAAGAACATGTGTTTTTTTAGCCAAATTGTGAGGTTTGCAAAGGATTCTGGGTAACAGAACCTGGTCCGAGCCCCGCAAGTCACCCCTCCTTGGATTCCCCTAGGTCTCTAGTTTTCAGAAATGCACAGGTTTGGTAGGTTTCACTAGGTGCCGGCTGAGCTAGAGGCCAAAATCTACAGGTAGGCACTTCGCAAAAAACACCTCTGTTTTTTTCCAAAATTTAGGATATGTCCACGTTGTGCTTTGGAGTGTTTCCTGTCGCCGGCGCTAGGCCTACCCACGCAAGTGAGGTATCATTTTTATCGGGAGACTTGGGGGAACGCTGGGTGGAAGGAAATTTGTAGCTCCTCTCAGATTCCAGAACTTTCTGCCACAGAAATGTGAGGAACATGTGTTTTTTTAGCCAAATTTTGAGGTTTGCAAAGGATTCTGGGTAACAGAACCTGATCCGAGCCCCGCAAGTCACCCCTCCTTGGATTCCCCTAGGTCTCTAGTTTTCAGAAATGCACAGGTTTGGTAGGTTTCCCTAGGTGCCGGCTGAGCTAGAGGCCAAAATCTACAGGTAGGCACTTCGCAAAAAACACCTCTGTTTTTTTCCAAAATTTAGGATGTGTCCACGTTGCGCTTTGGGGTGTTTCCTGTTGCCGGCGCTAGGCCTACCCACGCAAGTGAGGTATCATTTTTATCGGGAGACTTGGGGGAACGCTGGGTGGAAGGAAATTTGTAGCTCCTCTCAGATTCCAGAACTTTCTGCCACAGAAATGTGAGGAACATGTGTTTTTTTAGCCAAATTTTGAGGTTTGCAAAGGATTCTGGGTAACAGAACCTGGTCCGAGCCCCGCAAGTCACCCCTCCTTGGATTCCCCTAGGTCTCTAGTTTTCAGAAGAGCACAGGTTTGGTAGGTTTCCCTAGGTGCCGGCTGAGCTAGAGGCCAAAATCTACAGGTAGGCACTTCGCAAAAAACACCTCTGTTTTTTTCCAAAATTTAGGATGTGTCCACGTTGCGCTTTGTGGTGTTTCCTGTCGCCGGCGCTAGGCCTACCCACGCAAGTGAGGTATCATTTTTATCGGGAGACTTGGGGGAACGCTGGGTGGAAGGAAATTTGTAGCTCCTCTCAGATTCCAGAACTTTCTGCCACAGAAATGTGAGGAACATGTGTTTTTTTAGCCAAATTTTGAGGTTTGCAAAGGATTCTGGGTAACAGAACCTGGTCCGAGCCCCGCAAGTCACCCCTCCTTGGATTCCCCTAGGTCTCTAGTTTTCAGAAATGCACAGGTTTGGTAGGTTTCCCTAGGTGCCGGCTGAGCTAGAGGCCAAAATCTACAGGTAAGCACTTCTCAAAAAACACCTCTGTTTTTTTCCAAAATTTAGGATGTGTCCACGTTGCGCTTTGGGGTGTTTCCTGTCACTGGAGCTAGGCCTACCCACGCAAGTGAGGTATCATTTTTATCGGGAGACTTGGGGGAACGCTGGGTGGAAGGAAATTTGTAGCTCCTCTCAGATTCCAGAACTTTCTGCCACAGAAATGTGAAGAACATGTGTTTTTTTAGCCAAATTTTGAGGTTTTCAAAGGATTCTGGGTAACAGAACCTGGTCCGAGCCCCGCAAGTCACCCCTCCTTGGATTCACCTAGGTCTCTAGTTTTCAGAAATGCACAGGTTTGGTAGGTTTCCCTAGGTGCCGGCTGAGCTAGAGGCCAAAATCTACAGGTAGGCACTTCGCAAAAAACACCTCTGTTTTCTCCCAAAATTTAGGATGTGTCCACGTTGCGCTTTGGGGTGTTTCCTGTCACCGGCGCTAGGCCTACCCACGCAAGTGAGGTATCATTTTTATCGGGAGACTTGGGGGAACGCTGGGTGGAAGGAAATTTGTAGCTCCTCTCAGATTCCAGAACTTTCTGCCACAGAAATGTGAGGAACATGTGTTTTTTTAGCCAAATTTTGAGGTTTGCAAAGGATTCTGGGTAACAGAACCTGGTCCGAGCCCCGCAAGTCACCCCTCCTTGGATTCCCCTAGGTCTCTAGTTTTCAGAAATGCACAGGTTTGGTAGGTTTCACTAGGTGCCGGCTGAGCTAGAGGCCAAAATCTACAGGTAGGCACTTCGCAAAAAACACCTCTGTTTTTTTCCAAAATTTAGGATGTGTCCACGTTGCGCTTTGGGGTGTTTCCTGTCGCCGGCGCTAGGCCTACCCATGCAAGTGAGGTATAATTTTTATCGGGAGACTTGGGGGAACGCTGGGTGGAAGGAAATTTGTAGCTCCTCTCAGATTCCAGAACTTTCTGCCACAGAAATGTGAGGAACATGTGTTTTTTTAGCCAAATTTTGAGGTTTGCAAAGGATTCTGGGTAACAGAACCTGATCCGAGCCCCGCAAGTCACCCCTCCTTGGATTCCCCTAGGTCTCTAGTTTTCAGAAATGCACAGGTTTGGTAGGTTTCCCTAGGTGCCGGCTGAGCTAGAGGCCAAAATCTACAGGTAGGCACTTCGCAAAAAACACCTCTGTTTTTTTCCAAAATTTAGGATGTGTCCACGTTGCGCTTTGGGGTGTTTCCTGTCGCCGGCGCTAAGCCTACCCACGCAAGTGAGGTATCATTTTTATCGGGAGACTTGGGGGAACGCTGGGTGGAAGGAAATTTGTAGCTCCTCTCAGATTCCAGAACTTTCTGCCACAGAAATGTGAGGAACATGTGTTTTTTTAGCCAAATTTTGAGGTTTGCAAAGGATTCTGGGTAACAGAACCTGGTCCGAGCCCCGCAAGTCACCCCTCCTTGGATTCCCCTAGGTCTCTAGTTTTCAGAAATGCACAGGTTTGGTAGGTTTCCCTAGGTGCCGGCTGAGCTAGAGGCCAAAATCTACAGGTAGGCACTTCGCAAAAAACACCTCTGTTTTTTTCCAAAATTTAGGATGTGTCCACGTTGCGCTTTGGGGTGTTTCCTGTCGCCGGCGCTAGGCCTACCCACGCAAGTGAGGTATCATTTTTATCGGGAGACTTGGGGGAACGCTGGGTGGAAGGAAATTTGTAGCTCCTCTCAGATTCCAGAACTTTCTGCCACAGAAATGTGAGGAACATGTGTTTTTTTAGCCAAATTTTGAGGTTTGCAAAGGATTCTGGGTAACAGAACCTGGTCCGAGCCCCGCAAGTCACCCCTCCTTGGATTCCCCTAGGTCTCTAGTTTTCAGAAATGCACAGGTTTGGTAGGTTTCACTAGGTGCCGGCTGAGCTAGAGGCCAAAATCTACAGGTAGGCACTTCGCAAAAAACACCTCTGTTTTTTTCCAAAATTTAGGATGTGTCCACGTTGCGCTTTGGGGTGTTTCCTGTCGCCGGCGCTAGGCCTACCCACGCAAGTGAGGTATCATTTTTATCGGGAGACTTGGGGGAACGCTGGGTGGAAGGAAATTTGTAGCTCCTCTCAGATTCCAGAACTTTCTGCCACAGAAATGTGAGGAACATGTGTTTTTTTAGCCAAATTTTGAGGTTTGCAAAGGATTCTGGGTAACAGAACCTGATCCGAGCCCCGCAAGTCACCCCTCCTTGGATTCCCCTAGGTCTCTAGTTTTCAGAAATGCACAGGTTTGGTAGGTTTCCCTAGGTGCCGGCTGAGCTAGAAGCCAAAATCTACAGGTAGGCACTTCGCAAAAAACACCTCTGTTTTTTTCCAAAATTTAGGATGTGTCCACGTTGCGCTTTGGGGTGTTTCCTGTCGCCGGCGCTAGGCCTACCCACGCAAGTGAGGTATCATTTTTATCGGGAGACTTGGGGGAACGCTGGGTGGAAGGAAATTTGTAGCTCCTCTCAGATTCCAGAACTTTCTGCCACAGAAATGTGAGGAACATGTGTTTTTTTAGCCAAATTTTGAGGTTTGCAAAGGATTCTGGGTAACAGAACCTGGTCCGAGCCCCGCAAGTCACCCCTCCTTGGATTCCCCTAGGTCTCTAGTTTTCAGAAATGCACAGGTTTGGTAGGTTTCCCTAGGTGCCGGCTTAGCTAGAGGCCAAAATCTACAGGTAGGCACTTCGCAAAAAACACCTCTGTTTTTTTCCAAAATTTAGAATGTGTCCACGTTGCGCTTTGGGGTGTTTCCTGTCGCCGGCGCTAGGCCTACCCACGCAAGTGAGGTATCATTTTTATCGGGAGACTTGGGGGAACGCTGGGTGGAAGGAAATTTGTAGCTCCTCTCAGATTCCAGAACTTTCTGCCACAGAAATGTGAGGAACATGTGTTTTTTTAGCCAAATTTTGAGGTTTGCAAAGGATTCTGGGTAACAGAACCTGGTCCGAGCCCCGCAAGTCACCCCTCCTTGGATTCCCCTAGGTCTCTAGTTTTCAGAAATGCACAGGTTTGGTAGGTTTCACTAGGTGCCGGCTGAGCTAGAGGCCAAAATCTACAGGTAGGCACTTCGCAAAAAACACCTCTGTTTTTTTCCAAAATTTAGGATGTGTCCACGTTGCGCTTTGGGGTGTTTCCTGTCGCCGGCGCTAGGCCTACCCACGCAAGTGAGTTATAATTTTTATCGGGAGACTTGGGGGAACGCTGGGTGGAAGGAAATTTGTAGCTCCTCTCAGATTCCAGAACTTTCTGCCACAGAAATGTGAGGAACATGTGTTTTTTTAGCCAAATTTTGAGGTTTGCAAAGGATTCTGGGTAACAGAACCTGATCCGAGCCCCGCAAGTCACCCCTCCTTGGATTCCCCTAGGTCTCTAGTTTTCAGAAATGCACAGGTTTGGTAGGTTTCCCTAGGTGCCGGCTGAGCTAGAGGCCAAAATCTACAGGTAGGCACTTCGCAAAAAACACCTCTGTTTTCTCCCAAAATTTAGGATGTGTCCACGTTGCGCTTTGGGGTGTTTCCTGTCACCGGCGCTAGGCCTACCCACGCAAGTGAGGTATCATTTTTATCGGGAGACTTGGGGGAACGCTGGGTGGAAGGAAATTTGTAGCTCCTCTCAGATTCCAGAACTTTCTGCCACAGAAATGTGAGGAACATGTGTTTTTTTAGCCAAATTTTGAGGTTTGCAAAGGATTCTGGGTAACAGAACCTGGTCCGAGCCCCGCAAGTCACCCCTCCTTGGATTCCCCTAGGTCTCTAGTTTTCAGAAATGCACAGGTTTGGTAGGTTTCCCTAGGTGCCGGCTGAGCTAGAGGCCAAAATCTACAGGTAGGCACTTCGCAAAAAACACCTCTGTTTTTTTCCAAAATTTAGGATGTGTCCACGTTGCGCTTTGGGGTGTTTCCTGTCGCCGGCGCTAGGCCTACCCACGCAAGTGAGGTATAATTTTTATCGGGAGACTTGGGGGAACGCTGGGTGGAAGGAAATTTGTAGCTCCTCTCAGATTCCAGAACTTTCTGCCACAGAAATGTGAGGAACATGTGTTTTTTTAGCCAAATTTTGAGGTTTGCAAAGGATTCTGGGTAACAGAACCTGATCCGAGCCCCGCAAGTCACCCCTCCTTGGATTCCCCTAGGTCTCTAGTTTTCAGAAATGCACAGGTTTGGTAGGTTTCCCTAGGTGCCGGCTGAGCTAGAGGCCAAAATCTACAGGTAGGCACTTCGCAAAAAACACCTCTGTTTTTTTCCAAAATTTAGGATGTGTCCACGTTGCGCTTTGGGGTGTTTCCTGTCGCCGGCGCTAGGCCTACCCACGCAAGTGAGGTATCATTTTTATCGGGAGACTTGGGGGAACGCTGGGTGGAAGGAAATTTGTAGCTCCTCTCAGATTCCAGAACTTTCTGCCACAGAAATGTGAGGAACATGTGTTTTTTTAGCCAAATTTTGAGGTTTGCAAAGGATTCTGGGTAACAGAACCTGGTCCGAGCCCCGCAAGTCACCCCTCCTTGGATTCCCCTAGGTCTCTAGTTTTCAGAAATGCACAGGTTTGGTAGGTTTCCCTAGGTGCCGGCTGAGCTAGAGGCCAAAATCTACAGGTAGGCACTTCGCAAAAAACACCTCTGTTTTTTTCCAAAATTTAGGATGTGTCCACGTTGCGCTTTGGGGTGTTTCCTGTCGCCGGCGCTAGGCCTACCCACGCAAGTGAGGTATCATTTTTATCGGGAGACTTGGGGGAACGCTGGGTGGAAGGAAATTTGTAGCTCCTCTCAGATTCCAGAACTTTCTGCCACAGAAATGTGAGGAACATGTGTTTTTTTAGCCAAATTTTGAGGTTTGCAAAGGATTCTGGGTAACAGAACCTGGTCCGAGCCCCGCAAGTCACCCCTCCTTGGATTCCCCTAGGTCTCTAGTTTTCAGAAATGCACAGGTTTGGTAGGTTTCACTAGGTGCTGGCTGAGCTAGAGGCCAAAATCTACAGGTAGGCACTTCGCAAAAAACACCTCTGTTTTTTTCCAAAATTTAGGATGTGTCCACGTTGCGCTTTGGGGTGTTTCCTGTCGCCGGCGCTAGGCCTACCCACGCAAGTGAGGTATAATTTTTATCGGGAGACTTGGGGGAACGCTGGGTGGAAGGAAATTTGTAGCTCCTCTCAGATTCCAGAACTTTCTGCCACAGAAATGTGAGGAACATGTGTTTTTTTATCCAAATTTTGAGGTTTGCAAAGGATTCTGGGTAACAGAACCTGATCCGAGCCCCGCAAGTCACCCCTCCTTGGATTCCCCTAGGTCTCTAGTTTTCAGAAATGCACAGGTTTGGTAGGTTTCCCTAGGTGCCGGCTGAGCTAGAAGCCAAAATCTACAGGTAGGCACTTCGCAAAAAACACCTCTGTTTTTTTCCAAAATTTAGGATGTGTCCACGTTGCGCTTTGGGGTGTTTCCTGTCGCCGGCGCTAGGCCTACCCACGCAAGTGAGGTATCATTTTTATCGGGAGACTTGGGGGAACGCTGGGTGGAAGGAAATTTGTAGCTCCTCTCAGATTCCAGAACTTTCTGCCACAGAAATGTGAGGAACATGTGTTTTTTTAGCCAAATTTTGAGGTTTGCAAAGGATTCTGGGTAACAGAACCTGGTCCGAGCCCCGCAAGTCACCCCTCCTTGGATTCCCCTAGGTCTCTAGTTTTCAGAAATGCACAGGTTTGGTAGGTTTCCCTAGGTGCCGGCTTAGCTAGAGGCCAAAATCTACAGGTAGGCACTTCGCAAAAAACACCTCTGTTTTTTTCCAAAATTTAGAATGTGTCCACGTTGCGCTTTGGGGTGTTTCCTGTCGCCGGCGCTAGGCCTACCCACGCAAGTGAGGTATCATTTTTATCGGGAGACTTGGGGGAACGCTGGGTGGAAGGAAATTTGTAGCTCCTCTCAGATTCCAGAACTTTCTGCCACAGAAATGTGAGGAACATGTGTTTTTTTAGCCAAATTTTGAGGTTTGCAAAGGATTCTGGGTAACAGAACCTGGTCCGAGCCCCGCAAGTCACCCCTCCTTGGATTCCCCTAGGTCTCTAGTTTTCAGAAATGCACAGGTTTGGTAGGTTTCACTAGGTGCCGGCTGAGCTAGAGGCCAAAATCTACAGGTAGGCACTTCGCAAAAAACACCTCTGTTTTTTTCCAAAATTTAGGATGTGTCCACGTTGCGCTTTGGGGTGTTTCCTGTCGCCGGCGCTAGGCCTACCCACGCAAGTGAGTTATAATTTTTATCGGGAGACTTGGGGGAACGCTGGGTGGAAGGAAATTTGTAGCTCCTCTCAGATTCCAGAACTTTCTGCCACAGAAATGTGAGGAACATGTGTTTTTTTAGCCAAATTTTGAGGTTTGCAAAGGATTCTGGGTAACAGAACCTGATCCGAGCCCCGCAAGTCACCCCTCCTTGGATTCCCCTAGGTCTCTAGTTTTCAGAAATGCACAGGTTTGGTAGGTTTCCCTAGGTGCCGGCTGAGCTAGAGGCCAAAATCTACAGGTAGGCACTTCGCAAAAAACACCTCTGTTTTTTTCCAAAATTTAGGATGTGTCCACGTTGCGCTTTGGGGTGTTTCCTGTCGCCGGCGCTAGGCCTACCCACGCAAGTGAGGTATCATTTTTATCGGGAGACTTGGGGGAACGCTGGGTGGAAGGAAATTTGTAGCTCCTCTCAGATTCCAGAACTTTCTGCCACAGAAATGTGAGGAACATGTGTTTTTTTAGCCAAATTTTGAGGTTTGCAAAGGATTCTGGGTAACAGAACCTGGTCCGAGCCCCGCAAGTCACCCCTCCTTGGATTCCCCTAGGTCTCTAGTTTTCAGAAATGCACAGGTTTGGTAGGTTTCCCTAGGTGCCGGCTTAGCTAGAGGCCAAAATCTACAGGTAGGCACTTCGCAAAAAACACCTCTGTTTTTTTCCAAAATTTAGGATGTGTCCACGTTGCGCTTTGGGGTGTTTCCTGTCGCCGGCGCTAGGCCTACCCACGCAAGTGAGGTATCATTTTTATCGGGAGACTTGGGGGAACGCTGGGTGGAAGGAAATTTGTAGCTCCTCTCAGATTCCAGAACTTTCTGCCACAGAAATGTGAGGAACATGTGTTTTTTTAGCCAAATTTTGAGGTTTGCAAAGGATTCTGGGTAACAGAACCTGGTCCGAGCCCCGCAAGTCACCCCTCCTTGGATTCCCCTAAGTCTCTAGTTTTCAGAAATGCACAGGTTTGGTAGGTTTCCCTAGGTGCCGGCTGAGCTAGAGGCCAAAATCTACAGGTAAGCACTTCTCAAAAAACACCTCTGTTTTTTTCCAAAATTTAGGATGTGTCCACGTTGCGCTTTGGGGTGTTTCCTGTCACCGGAGCTAGGCCTACCCACGCAAGTGAGGTATCATTTTTATCGGGAGACTTGGGGGAACGCTGGGTGGAAGGAAATTTGTAGCTCCTCTCAGATTCCAGAACTTTCTGCCACAGAAATGTGAAGAACATGTGTTTTTTTAGCCAAATTTTGAGGTTTGCAAAGGATTCTGGGTAACAGAACCTGGTCCGAGCCCCACAAGTCACCCCTCCTTGGATTCCCCTAGGTCTCTAGTTTTCAGAAATGCACAGGTTTGGTAGGTTTCCCTAGGTGCCGGCTGAGCTAGAGGCCAAAATCTACAGGTAGGCACTTCGCAAAAAACACCTCTGTTTTTTTCCAAAATTTAGGATGTGTCCACGTTGCGCTTTGGGGTGTTTCCTGTCGCCGGCGCTAGGCCTACCCACGCAAGTGAGGTATCATTTTTATCGGGAGACTTGGGGGAACGCTGGGTGGAAGGAAATTTGTAGCTCCTCTCAGATTCCAGAACTTTCTGCCACAGAAATGTGAGGAACATGTGTTTTTTTAGCCAAATTTTGAGGTTTGCAAAGGATTCTGGGTAACAGAACCTGGTCCGAGCCCCGCAAGTCACCCCTCCTTGGATTCCCCTAGGTCTCTAGTTTTCAGAAATGCACAGGTTTGGTAGGTTTCCCTAGGTGCCGGCTGAGCTAGAGGCCAAAATCTACAGGTAGGCACTTCGCAAAAAACACCTCTGTTTTTTTCCAAAATTTAGGATGTGTCCACGTTGCGCTTTCGGGTGTTTCCTGTTGCCGGCGCTAGGCCTACCCACGCAAGTGAGGTATCATTTTTATCAGGAGACTTGGGGGAACGCTGGGTGGAAGGAAATTTGTAGCTCCTCTCAGATTCCAGAACTTTCTGCCACAGAAATGTGAGGAACATGTGTTTTTTTAGCCAAATTTTGAGGTTTGCAAAGGATTCTGGGTAACAGAACCTGGTCCGAGCCCCGCAAGTCACCCCTCCTTGGATTCCCCTAGGTCTCTAGTTTTCAGAAATGCACAGGTTTGGTAGGTTTCCCTAGGTGCCGGCTGAGCTAGAGGCCAAAATCTACAGGTAGGCACTTCCCAAAAAACACCTCTGTTTTTTTCCAAAATTTAGGATGTGTCCACGTTGCTCTTTGGGGTGTTTCCTGTCGCCGGCGCTAGGCCTACCCACGCAAGTGAGGTGTCATTTTTATCGGGAGACTTGGGGGAACGCTGGGTGGAAGGAAATTTGTAGCTCCTCTCAGATTCCAGAACTTTCTGCCACAGAAATCTGAGGAACATGTGTTTTTTTAGCCAAATTGTGAGGTTTGCAAAGGATTCTGGGTAACAGAACCTGGTCCGAGCCCCGCAAGTCACCCCTCCTTGGATTCCCCTAGGTCTCTAGTTTTCAGAAATGCACAGGTTTGGTAGGTTTCCCTAGGTGCCGGCTGAGCTAGAGGCCAAAATCTACAGGTAAGCACTTCTCAAAAAACACCTCTGTTTTTTTCCAAAATTTAGGATGTGTCCACGTTGTGCTTTGGGGTGTTTCCTGTCACCGGAGCTAGGCCTACCCACGCAAGTGAGGTATCATTTTTATCGGGAGACTTGGGGGAGCGCTGGGTGGAAGGAAATTTGTAGCTCCTCTCAGATTCCAGAACTTTCTGCCACAGAAATGTGAAGAACATGTGTTTTTTTAGCCAAATTTTGAGGTTTGCAAAGGATTCTGGGTAACAGAACCTGGTCCGAGCCCCGCAAGTCACCCCTCCTTGGATTCCCCTAGGTCTCTAGTTTTCAGGAATGCACAGGTTTGGTAGGTTTCCCTAGGTGCCGGCTGAGCTAGAGGCCAAAATCTACAGGTAGGCACTTCGCAAAAAACACCTCTGTTTTTTTCCAAAATTTAGGATGTGTCCACGTTGCGCTTTGGGGTGTTTCCTGTCGCCGGCGCTAGGCCTACCCACGCAAGTGAGGTATCATTTTTATCGGGAGACTTGGGGGAACGCTGGGTGGAAGGAAATTTGTAGCTCCTCTCAGATTCCAGAACTTTCTGCCACAGAAATGTGAGGAACATGTGTTTTTTTAGCCAAATTGTGAGGTTTGCAAAGGATTCTGGGTAACAGAACCTGGTCCGAGCCCCGCAAGTCACCCCTCCTTGGATTCCCCTAGGTCTCTAGTTTTCAGAAATGCACAGGTTTGGTAGGTTTCCCTAGGTGCCGGCTGAGCTAGAGGCCAAAATCTACAGGTAGGCACTTCGCAAAAAACACCTCTGTTTTTTTCCAAAATTTAGGATGTGTCCACGTTGCGCTTTGGGGTGTTTCCTGTCGCCGGCGCTAGGCCTACCCACGCAAGTGAGGTATCATTTTTATCGGGAGACTTGGGGGAACGCTGGGTGGAAGGAAATTTGTAGCTCCTCTCAGATTCCAGAACTTTCTGCCACAGAAATGTGAGGAACATGTGTTTTTTTAGCCAAATTGTGAGGTTTGCAAAGGATTCTGGGTAACAGAACCTGGTCCGAGCCCCGCAAGTCACCCCTCCTTGGATTCCCCTAGGTCTCTAGTTTTCAGAAATGCACAGGTTTGGTAGGTTTCCCTAGGTGCCGGCTGAGCTAGAGGCCAAAATCTACAGGTAAGCACTTCTCAAAAAACACCTCTGTTTTTTTCCAAAATTTAGGATGTGTCCACGTTGCGCTTTGGGGTGTTTCCTGTCACCGGAGCTAGGCCTACCCACGCAAGTGAGGTATCATTTTTATCGGGAGACTTGGGGGAACGCTGGGTGGAAGGAAATTTGTAGCTCCTCTCAGATTCCAGAACTTTCTGCCACAGAAATGTGAAGAACATGTGTTTTTTTAGCCAAATTTTGAGGTTTGCAAAGGATTCTGGGTAACAGAACCTGGTCCGAGCCCCGCAAGTCACCCCTCCTTGGATTCCCCTAGGTCTCTAGTTTTCAGAAATGCACAGGTTTGGTAGGTTTCCCTAGGTGCCGGCTGAGCTAGAGGCCAAAATCTACAGGTAGGCACTTCGCAAAAAACACCTCTGTTTTCTCCCAAAATTTAGGATGTGTCCACGTTGCTCTTTGGGGTGTTTCCTGTCGCCGGCGCTAGGCCTACCCACGCAAGTGAGGTATCATTTTTATCGGGAGACTTGGGGGAACGCTGGGTGGAAGGAAATTTGTAGCTCCTCTCAGATTCCAGAACTTTCTGCCACAGAAATGTGAGGAACATGTGTTTTTTTAGCCAAATTTTGAGGTTTGAAAAGGATTCTGGGTAACAGAACCTGGTCCGAGCCCCGCAAGTCACCCCTCCTTGGATTCCCCTAGGTCTCTAGTTTTCAGAAATGCACAGGTTTGGTAGGTTTCACTAGGTGCCGGCTGAGCTAGAGGCCAAAATCTACAGGTAGGCACTTCGCAAAAAACACCTCTGTTTTTTTCCAAAATTTAGGATGTGTCCACGTTGCGCTTTGGGGTGTTTCCTGTCGCCGGCGCTAGGCCTACCCACGCAAGTGAGGTATCATTTTTATCGGGAGACTTGGGGGAACGCTGGGTGGAAGGAAATTTGTAGCTCCTCTCAGATTCCAGAACTTTCTGCCACAGAAATGTGAGGAACATGTGTTTTTTTAGCCAAATTTTGAGGTTTGCAAAGGATTCTGGGTAACAGAACCTGGTCCGAGCCCCGCAAGTCACCCCTCCTTGGATTCCCCTAGGTCTCTAGTTTTCAGAAATGCACAGGTTTGGTAGGTTTCCCTAGGTGCCGGCTGAGCTAGAGGCCAAAATCTACAGGTAGGCACTTCGCAAAAAACACCTCTGTTTTTTTCCAAAATTTAGGATGTGTCCACGTTGCGCTTTGGGGTGTTTCCTGTCGCCGGCGCTAGGCCTACCCACGCAAGTGAGGTATCATTTTTATCGGGAGACTTGGGGGAACGCTGGGTGGAAGGAAATTTGTAGCTCCTCTCAGATTCCAGAACTTTCTGCCACAGAAATGTGAGGAACATGTGTTTTTTTAGCCAAATTTTGAGGTTTGCAAAGGATTCTGGGTAACAGAACCTGGTCTGAGCCCCGCAAGTCACCCCTCCTTGGATTCCCCTAGGTCTCTAGTTTTCAGAAATGCACAGGTTTGGTAGGTTTCCCTAGGTGCCGGCTGAGCTAGAGTCCAAAATCTACAGGTAGGCACTTCGCAAAAAACACCTCTGTTTTTTTCCAAAATTTAGGATGTGTCCACGTTGCGCTTTGGGGTGTTTCCTGTCGCCGGCGCTAGGCCTACCCACGCAAGTGAGGTATCATTTTTATCGGGAGACTTGGGGGAACGCTGGGTGGAAGGAAATTTGTAGCTCCTCTCAGATTCCAGAACTTTCTGCCACAGAAATGTGAGGAACATGTGTTTTTTTAGCCAAATTTTGAGGTTTGCAAAGGATTCTGGGTAACAGAACCTGGTCCGAGCCCCGCAAGTCACCCCTCCTTGGATTCCCCTAGGTCTCTAGTTTTCAGAAATGCACAGGTTTGGTAGGTTTCACTAGGTGCCGGCTGAGCTAGAGGCCAAAATCTACAGGTAGGCACTTCTCAAAAAACACCTCTGTTTTTTTCCAAAATTTAGGATGTGTCCACGTTGCGCTTTGGGGTGTTTCCTGTCGCCGGCGCTAGGCCTACCCACGCAAGTGAGGTATCATTTTTATCGGGAGACTTGGGGGAACGCTGGGTGGAAGGAAATTTGTAGCTCCTCTCAGATTCCAGAACTTTCTGCCACAGAAATGTGAGGAACATGTGTTTTTTTAGCCAAATTTTGAGGTTTGCAAAGGATTCTGGGTAACAGAACCTGGTCTGAGCCCCGCAAGTCACCCCTCCTTGGATTCCCCTAGGTCTCTAGTTTTCAGAAATGCACAGGTTTGGTAGGTTTCCCTAGGTGCCGGCTGAGCTAGAGTCCAAAATCTACAGGTAGGCACTTCGCAAAAAACACCTCTGTTTTCTCCCAAAATTTAGGATGTGTCCACGTTGCGCTTTGGGGTGTTTCCTGTCGCCGGCGCTAGGCCTACCCACGCAAGTGAGGTATCATTTTTATCGGGAGACTTGGGGGAACGCTGGGTGGAAGGAAATTTGTAGCTCCTCTCAGATTCCAGAACTTTCTGCCACAGAAATGTGAGGAACATGTGTTTTTTTAGCCAAATTTTGAGGTTTGCAAAGGATTCTGGGTAACAGAACCTGGTCCGAGCCCCGCAAGTCACCCCTCCTTGGATTCCCCTAGGTCTCTAGTTTTCAGAAATGCACAGGTTTGGTAGGTTTCACTAGGTGCCGGCTGAGCTAGAGGCCAAAATCTACAGGTAGGCACTTCGCAAAAAACACCTCTGTTTTTTTCCAAAATTTAGGATGTGTCCACCTTGCGCTTTGGGGTGTTTCCTGTCGCCGGCGCTAGGCCTACCCACGCAAGTGAGGTATCATTTTTATCGGGAGACTTGGGGGAACATAGATTAGCAAAACAAGTGCTATTGCCCCTTGTCTTTCTCTAAATTTTTTCCTTCCAAATATAGGAGAGTGTGTAAAAAAGACATCTATTTGAGAAATTCCCTATAATTCACATGCTTGTATGGTCACCCCGGAATTCAGAGATGTGCAAATAACCACTGCTCCTCTGCACCTTATCTTGTGCCCTTTTTGGAAATGCAAAGGTTTTCTTGATAGCAATTTTTTACTCTTTATATTTCAGCAAATAAATTGCTGTATACCCGGTATAGAATGAAAACGCACTGCAGGGTGCAGCTCATTTATTGGCTCTGGGTTCCTCGGGTTCTTGATGAACCTACAAGCCCTATATATCCCCACAACCAGATGAGTCCAGCAGATGTAACAGTATATTGCTTTCCATAATCTGACATTGCAGGGAAAAGTTACAGAGTAAAACGTAGAGAAAAATTGATGTTTTTTTCACCTCAATTTCAATATTTTTCTTTTTCAGCTGTTATTTTCTGTAGGAAACCCTTGTAGGATCTACACAAATGACCCCTTGCTGAAATGGTTAGGTTTCTGGGATCCAGCATTGGTTTCATGCCCATTCCTGTCACTGACTGGAAGGAGGCTGAAAGCACAAAAAATTGCAAAAATGGGGTATGCCCCAGTAAAATGCCAAACTTGTGTTGAAAAATTGGGTTTTCTGATTCAAGTCTGCCTGTTCCTGAAAGCTAGGAAGCTGCTGAGTTTAGCACTGCAAACCCTTTGTTGATGCCATTTTCAGGGGGAAATCCACAAGCCTTCTTCTGCAGCCACTTTTTCCAATTTTTTTGAAAAAAACGAAATTTTCACTGTATTTTGGCCAATTTCTTGGCCTCCTTCAAGGGAACCCACAAAGTCTGGGTACCTCTAGAATCCCTAGGATGTTTGAAAAAAAGGACGCAAATTTGGCTTGGTTAGCTTATGTGGACAAAAAGTTATGAGGGCCTAAGCGGGAACTGCCCCAAATAGGCAAAAAAAAGCCTGGCACAGGAGGGGGAAAAGGCCTGGCAGCGAAGGGGTTAAACTTTTCCTCCTTACAGCATTTTTTTATGATGCTCACCCTTCAGTATTACTTAGTTACTACTAGAATTTACTTGAGGCAATACAATTTAAAATCCATTAAGAAAAACAATGAACTGAGAAATCTTACCTCTTCCTAACCACCTTTGTCCTGTTAATTTTCTCTATTGTCTCTTTCTTCTGTCTGAGCAATCTTTTTTAATATTGATGAGTAACCTCCGCACTACATTGAGGTCCATTTGAGAGGAACTATTGCCTTCTCCATTTTTTAGGACGAGGAACTGTCTTAGTACCTCTTTCCTTTTTTTTAAATGCAGAAGTTATTATCAGTAAATGCTGGTCAGAATTCTTCAGAGAGTTTTTCAGGAGATTTAGCCTATTTCCTAATAAGGTCCCTTCGGAAATGAGGAGTGAAGGATTTCCCTAGAGCCTAGAATCCCTCACTTTGTGCATAATGATTATTTACCAATCTAACAGAAAAAAAGGATAATCCCTGTTCAAATAAAAATCACACACTAGATATTTCTGTGATTTATCAATAATCATTTGATTGGCAGACATGATGCTTTCTCATTGATGAGGGTGTGACATGTGGGTTTTGTCAGCAATGGATGTCCATGACTGCATGTGGCAACCTTATGTATGATGCATGGTTTAACCTCTATGATTTTGGCCCTGTATTTTCTTTGCACCTAAAATAATACACCCCTTTGAAACAACTATTCCCCTAAAGCATCCACCCACTGAATTTGTGGAGTGACTTATTTGCTTTCCACTGAAAGGTAAACTGATATATAAAGCCATTTTTGCCATATATTTAAAATTGTTTTTGCTAAAGCTTTTATTGGAGTTCTCAAAAGTATTCTGATTCAAACATTTCATCCTTTTCCGACTCATTGGGTCATTAAGTCAATTTAAGAAATTGGGTTTTTGGTTAGGGGGTGGAAGCCACACTCTGGCAAAAGTCACAATCTTTGTCAAGGTGAACCACTAACTTCGATAAATTAACCTGTGCTTAACACTCTGATAGCTTGACACAAAAGAGTCAGGCTTAACTTAGAGAGCACTGTGTAAAATACTTCTGCAGCACACAACAACTAATAAAGTGAAAACACCACATAAGAAAAGCCCCAAACTAATGTAAAAAACTAGAGTACATTTTAATAAATAAAATGATACCCGAAGTATTAAAATCCAATGAGTAGAACTAGAGATATTCAGTTTTAAAGTTTTAAGTAGTTATAAGACCTAAAAATGCAAAGCGCCACTTGTCATCTGGTCATGGTAGACTGGGGAAAGTCACAAGCTCAGACCAACCGTGATGGAGTGGGGGCCAGACATATGAACCAGGTGAGATTCACTGAAAAAGACTCTTTCTCAAAGTTCAATGTTTAAATCTACGTCCGTGGTAGAACAGGCCACAAGTGGAAGGGAAAGCATCAAGGATGGTCATTACTGTAGCACAGGGAGCAGGCTGGGTGAATGGGCTGTCGTCGCTATAGCATGAAGAACCAGTCGGACATCCCAGGTGGTCGTTGCTGGAGATTTGCGTTTGCAGTCACCGCAGACTGGTGTTGCTGTAGCAGGAAGTGCAGATCATGCGTTAGTTGTTGTCACTGGTGGTCACTGTAGCATGAAGAGTTGGGTTTCCTGGAGCTTCGCGTTGGCAGTCATTGCTGGTGGCATAAACAGACCTGTCCTTGGTCACAAAGAGTCTAACATTTTAGGATTTCATCTTTCCACAAAGGAGAACCTCAACTGATGCCAATCAAGGCCCCAAGACCTGGGACGCACCTCTTGGGGATAAGGAATCCACACCAGCAGGTGTGACCAGGAGGGCTCAGGTAAGTCCAGTAGCAGGTCCAGGTAGGTCCAGTGCAGTAGGTCAGCTGTGCAGTTGTAGGGAGGCCTATGGCGGTTGTTGTGTCCATATAGATCAGACAGGGGGTCCGCTAACTGACAATTGCTGTTAATCAGGTTAGCCTTGGATGAAGGGAACAGGTCCTTCCTTCTCAGTGAGCAAAGTATTCCTCAAGCAGCAGGGCAGTCATCTAGGGACAAGGTAGTCCCTTGCAAAGTTAAAAAAAACTCTGTGGAATTCTGTGGAATTTCCGCAGAGGTGGAGTACCTGAATGCACCCGATCTTGGAACTGCCAAGCAGGGTTGGGCCTGTTCAGCCAGCCCTGAACCTGCTTGTCGCTTCTGTGATCAGGTGCATACAGGAGGGTCGTAGGCAGTGAAAGCTGTTGTTTCAGGCCTTTTGTGCACTGCACACGGGATAGGCTAGTGCACAAGAGGCATGAAACAGCAGCTTTCTTTTGCTGCCTACGGCCCTGATCTGAATCAGGCCAAGCAAATAGTCAGCGAAAGTTGCCAGGCCTGTTGTACACCGGTCTGTTCTGTGTGCAGTGCACACAGGACAGGCCAGTGCACAAGAGGCCTGAAACGGCAGGTTTCACTGTCTACGGCCCTGGCCTGAATTCAGGTCAGGGTCATAAGCAATGAATGCTGCAGTTTCAGTCCTTGTTTGTGCACCAGTGTGCACAAACAACAACAACGAAAGAAAGAAGAAATGAAGACTTACCTGTGTCTTCCAAGGGGTTCTCTTCTCCTTACCCAACAGCGATAAGTCTCAGCGGCTGTCTCCCTCTGGTCTTCTCCTGTGTGCGCTGCTGCTCAGTTATGGGCTGCACAGCGTAAGCGCAGACTGTCTGCGCTTGTGCTTTTTAGCCCACAAGTCCCATAAGTGGGCTGCAGCATGCACCGGGTGAGTTCTGCTCCGCTGGCGGGGCTAGTGAAGTTTTATAGATAACTCTGAGCTCCAAGCAGAGCTTACCCAGTATTGTCGCTCCCTAGACATATCATCATGCCAGGTCTGTTCCTAGAACACAACATGTTTTGTTATACAAACATTGCATATGCCTAAGGAGGGTAGAGGGCATTCCAGCCATAGCTTTTGGGAATGTACATTCATCTATTGACAGCGCCGCTGATCCTGGCCTTGTCTTTCCAGCCTACCAGGAGGATTGCCAGCAGACTACAGGCAGACCCTTGTCCATCTTTCAGTTATAGGATCAGGGCTCCTTCCATAGAATGGGACGGGCAGAAGGCTAACACCACTATGCTCTCAGGTTTAGACATTAGGGTGTAGGTATGAATCACTAGATCTTATGATTAGATCAGGATATTGTGACTATGTATATTTTTTACTTTAAGGGTCACAACTATCACTGTATTATGTGTCATCTTCCTAATAATCGCAGTGCATGCTATTTCTTGCTTCAATAAATATATTGAAACTTATCCTGCATCTCTATGTCTGGCTTTGCGTGTGCAAGACTTTGTGTAACTGAAAGAAAGGTGTATGATCTGTTCTACCACAACTTCCTTGAGGAGTCAGAGTGTGAAGCTTCTAGGTTGCCACAAATCAAATCACCTTTCCTTTCTAGATTTGGGTGAGGTGCTGCTAGCTAGCGAGCTAAATAAGGCCAACAGCTTCCAGTCGATGTGGGACTGGCTCAGTCACCAACACTTAGTGGTGCCTCTGCCCTAAACTTAGCACTCTTACCCCATGGTAAGACTCCTGCTACAAGGCACCACAAACATTTGGTCAGGCACAAATTTTACGGATCTTCTGAGTATCTCTATCTCTCGCATTCTTAGGGCACCCTACTTACCTCATACAGAGACCTCTGTGGCATTAGAGAAAAATGATCCTCAGCTAAATAGGTAGTACTTATCTTTGACTGTAGGTTGTTCAAGCTTGGAAATTAAAAGGATTCCCCAAATTGGTGTTTCTATCTCTGACCGTACCATTTTAAAATATGGCAGATTCTCAATGGCTAGGAATTCCAGAAAATATGAGACAACCTCTCATACCCCATTTATTAGCTCATAGGCTCACTGATGAGGGTGGGAATGTTATGTTCGTGGTAAAGGCACACGCAGAGTATAGAACAGAAATTGTCTATTTCTGGGTAACCTTTCCTGCAGCAGATGCAAACTCACACCATTTTCATAATAACAAAATAGCAATCCTAGCTGCACAATACAGAGCTTATTCATATTTAGAAATACGTCTTTCTTATCAAGAACACAAAAATTGGTTTGAAGGCACCAGAGAAAATGGTATGATCTGTTCCACCACAACTTCGCTGAGTAGTCAAAGTGTCATGTTCAGAGGCTGCCCCAAATCACTTTACTTCCTAGGTTTGGGTGAGGTGAGGCCTTATCCCCTGGTGAGAGTCCTACAACAGCTTATTGTATCCATATCTAATCCCCTTTTTGTCACTGTATGGGAGAAATATACAAAACCCGGCAGCAGAGGCATTCACAGTCATGTGACCCAGGACACTGGCAGAAGACAGAAATTGTTAGGACAAGAAAAATGCTATGTTTTAGAGGTATTTTCAGAATTGTGACTTAAAATCTAACTTTATTGTTAAAGAGGATTTTAAATTACAATGCATTGAGTGAACACCATATCTCTATCTGTTCCCAATCAAATGTTACCACTTATCAAATGTAATAAGGCAATCCAGTGTTAGTCAATTGTAGAGTTAGGCCTTATAACAGTGAAAACTGACTTTGGGAGTTTTTGTCACTGCTAGGGTATGTAAAACATAAGCACAAATGTCTGGCCTTTTAAATACAATGTGCCTGACTCTGTGAGCCTTTTTAAACCTACCTTAGGGTGATTTATGAGTATAATATAAATAACTTTATTTTGGCAGCCCCGGCTATAAATGTTTCAGTCAAACAATGCTATAAACAACACTGTATAAAATATGAACTTAGATCACAGTAACATTTGCTAACAATTCCACCTATGAATCAATCATTGATATAAATTTCCTTGCCAGAGTTAAGTAGTTGAGCTGCATAAGAGTTTGTCCGTAATAACATCATAATATAGTAGCATAATTTAAGCTCCCCCTAAGGTACTACAAAATGTGCTGGTTCAATATTACAGACTGCCTAACACTCAAATTGAGACACATATATCAGTATTTAAAAGTCAAAGCCCTGCAACCTAATAGATGTTACAAAATGGTGCAAGGCCGGCCCTTATGATGTAGTGTGGCATACAGAAATGTCATTCAGCATACAGTTGTAATGTTCTCAATAATTCATACTCCGAAAATGAAATTCATATAATACAAGCAAGCAAACCTCCAATTATTAAATATTCTAGTATGAGTGGTAGTCTTCGTATCAGATTTAGCGAGTCTAGACATTCTCATAGTTCATTGTATAACAGGTATGCTTTTATTTCCTTTGTGGTTTAAGAAATGCTACATTAGAACATAACCATATGATTCAGAATTCAATGTTACATGCATAAGACAAAAGGAACCTCCAATCGTTTATGACTGGATAATCTTGCGACATTGATAAGTTGGTACCTCCATTACTTTGCATAAAAGTACTGCATTCTAACATAACCGTAAAGTGCAAAGTGCAGATAACAAGAGCCTCAATGCTGAAGGGGATGCTGGAATCAATTGGTTTCCTGCCTGGGTGATTGTGGCCTTCATCCTTACAATCAACATCCTACCCAGGAAATTGGCAACAGCACAAACATGTAAAGGGGTAGGTTTTACATGATTTTGTGTGCCCAACTGTCTGCAGACTGGCATGATCCAGTTGGATCACTGACAGGAAGAACCTGCACTGGAACATAAGACATGTGCTACAGTTTTGTTGGTAGCTTTGCAGCCTGGGTGTAGCAAAGATGTAGTAGGATTTGCTGATCATTTGGCTGCTTTGAGAGGCAATAAACCAACCCTCAATTGGATATAAATATTCTTGTCCATAGGATCCGTGATAATATCCAGATATTATTTGAGTGCACTAACAGACTTAAAGTCTACACATTTCCTTGATAGTGGCCCTCTAGTTGCAGTTTGGACATCGCTCTGTGCTATCCATACCCAATAGCCTCTCTTCAGTTGATATTTTGAAGGGATAAGCTCCGGCATAGTAGAGTCACAGTCCTTTTACATACCCAAGAAACATTGCAACCTTTTGATGTTACTGATCCAAGCTATTTTATGAAATCTATCCAAACTAATAACTTCCTGAAGGGTTACCGTGTAAGATGCTAGTTCGGGTGTAGACCTTAGTCTCCTCCAAAACAGAAGTAGGCATAACCTAGCTCTTGAATACATTTTCTTCCTGTATTGAGTTTTAAAGGATATAATAGAGAAGTAGGTATCAAAAGTACAATATTTCTTAGGTAGTTGTCTTCTGAACTAGTCATATTTGTGATATTATCAAAGCCCCAAAGTTCAGCCCCATAAAGCGCCAAGCCCACAGCTTTCAGATTGTAAATCTGTAATGCAGGTGCTACTGGTTTGCGATCAGTAGCACAGTGCTATTTCAATAAGATACCTGCAATTTCCCTATGCTTCATAGTCATTTTATCAATGTTGGGCTTATGTGTCATACTGGCTGTTAGCTTAGTACCCAAATACTCAAAGGCAACCACCTTTTCAACTACATATCCCCCCAGTGAAATCTTCCCCCTATATGATTTGTGTGGGATAATAGGCATCTATTTGGTTATCACTGTATTCACCTCCAGGCTACAATTCGACCAGAAATCTTCTAATCGGTTAAGTCATTTTGGAGTCTGCCTGGAGTTTAGACTCTAATAAGGTGCAACCAACAAAGACAAGTGTAGATATTATTACCTTGGCAAGGGAGGGAGCATCAGCGGGATAAAAAGAAAGGAAGTGGATTAATTCATTAAGAAATAATGGGAATAATGTGGGAGCTAACACACATCCTTGAAGAACGCCCTTATTTACCAGGATGTGGTCAGTAAGCTGCCCCTGCTTTCCCTAATGTATTTTGGGAAAATGTCTCTCATGTAGGCTGTTAGAAATTGGGACTTTAGTTGGCAGGGTTATGCACCCTCTATAAGTAGGGACCACAAACCTAGTCACAGTAAGTCACAACACAACCTAAATTATCCTGTGCTCACCCTTCAGGTAGCTTGGCACAGAGGAGGCAGGCTTAACTTAGAAGGCAAGTTGTAAAGTATTTGTGGGATAACTCATACAGTAACACAGTGGAAACAGCACAAAAAGACTCCACACCAGTTTAGAAAAACAGAGTATTATTTTATAAATAAAACAAGACAAAAATGAAAAAAATCCAATCCGTAAATGCTGAGATGTGCAATTTTACATATTTTGGAAAAAAGTTTTGCATTGAAGTGCAAAGTGCCAACTGTTGTTATCTGGTTGAGCAAAACAGATAGGGGAGCACTCATGTATATAGATTCCTACATTTTCCCAAGATCAGTTTTAAATCAATTGTTCATGTAGTCAAAATATCCATTTAGACATTGCTTTATACAAAAATGGAAGTAGGTATGTGGATAATTAAGTCAAGTACATCATTTATTAAACATAGACATCCATAACGTCATACATTGATTATCTTACAATACAAAAAATGATATTGACAAATGTACAAATATTTAACCAAAAAGAAATCACAAGTTGTAATAAATATAAAAAATTCTGATAAAAAACAGTCTTCACAAATGTTAACAGGATTCGATCAATAGACAGGGTTGACAGGATACAGCCTGACAGGATTCGAGCAATAGACAGAGTTGAGAGGATACAGCCGACACGTGTTTCGTCCTGCTCTAGGACTTTCTCAAGGCTTTTAACATGAGGAAATACATGTATAAAGATTAAGAGTAAATCAACATATATATTACTCTACAACAAAACCACATACATGTAGACAACACCAAGTGAACAAACTAAACCAAGACCTACACCAAATCACCAAAGAAAATTGCTTTTATTTGAAAAAGAGTGAAAAAAACAAAAATAAGCAAAGAAACACACAGATTGTGGACCCCATTTTAAAAAAACAATCGTGTGTTAGTACAAAATGTGCAGTGAATGAATAGTTCATCAAAAGATGTAGTCCCTTACACTTGTAAGTATAGCTACTAGTATTTAGATGTACCTCTTAATATGTTTTATAATCCACTGCCTTCTATGATGATACTGGTAATCTAAGAAAAAGTACCAACTCTATTTAGCCACATGATCTTCCAATATGTTTGTACCTCAAATAACTAGTCCATCACTTGTACCAACCTTCCAATTAATTAGCAAATATAAGCACCCTTCGTCAACAATATTGATCCAAAGCGTCAATATATTTGGGAACTTCCATCTCAAGTGTGGTCACTTTAATACTCGAAAAATGTATAAATGGCCCCTAGAGAGTATGAAGAAAAAATACACAAAATCACCAGACTACTCGTTGCAACACCAGAAAGCCAAAAATAGATCAATTAGTTAAACATAACTTAGACATTAAAGATATGACTTCCAAGAATTAACCAAATAAGAAGCAATTGAAACTTATAATTGCGCTTATCTGAGACTTTTATTGTTCAGCTTATTGCTCTTTTTTGTTGCTTTGCAAATATCCGATATTTTTAATCTGATGCATTTCAGTTAGAAAGAATTAGCTTTAAGTAAAGTTTAATTACCTTTCTGTTCTGCAAAATTCCGAGCAGATCCTGTGGACGCATGATCTGTGTTTGAACGCTGAATAAACCAAGTGTTTCCTATGCCGGCAAAATATAGTCCAGACTAACTTCAATTGGGATCGTCTAGTGACGTTGTCCCACGGACGCGTCTAGTGATGTTTTCCCATGGACCGCCACCCGTATTTGACAAAAAATGGTCGCCATGTTTAAATTTCGCATGTATGTGTTTTCTATACATCAAATCATAGGAATGCTATTTCAAATACGATTTGAAGCAAGAGAATGAACATACCAAATAATTTTATTGAAAAGCGTACATATTCCCACTTGTAAATCAACATAACACGATGTATTTTGACAAAGTTGATTCAAGTGTAACGACTAATTGCAGCCTCCAACAAATGGGGCCCCAATAAAAACACAGCTAGTGTATAATGAACACCAATTGGCCCACAGCAAATCAGTATTGATAAGCCACTAGCAAACAGTCCACATATAGTATTGATTACCAAGTTGGCGACCATGTCATAATATATCAAAGAGAAAAGCTCAACTAGAAGGAACACAGGAGTCTACCATAAATAGCACCAGTGTCAACAATGTCAGTTAGCTCAATTCTAATTTAGAATCAGTGCATGCAACTCCAGTATTCATGCATAGCCCAACAGGAAATTGAGAGAATATCATGATGTTAGTTACGATCAAACGATAATAAAGTAAGGAAGAGAAGAACTATAGGTAAGAACCACTATGTAAACATCCTAGGATTCAAAGGACAAAGGTTAATTAATCCAATGTAATTCTAAAAGACATTGTTAGTGGTTACTGAATTAACATTTTATCCTTCAACTATTTATGAATAATAAATCATAACCTCAATTTTTCAGATCAAGATAACACATATTGATCATTATGAAACTCATTGTAAGAAATGATGCATTTCATGATCTAAGTTCATGCCTAATTCAATACTTCTGAGTCTAACGATTCACCTAGCCTCATTTTTCCTAAGTTCATTTTCTCGATTTCCCCCTCTCGAATGTAGAATTGTCTGACTAATATCCATGTATTTGATCATAGGAATTTCTAAAGTTGTATGTTCTTTATTGATATGTCTAACAATGGGTGATGAGGGATCATTATTCCTTAAAGAACGCATATGTTCCTGGATCCTCTCTTTCAGAGACCTAATGGTGCTCCCTACATAAATTTGACCACACTCACACAGTAATACGTACACCACGTATTTCGTGTTACAATTTATAAAAGATTGAGGGACTCATTACAACCTCGGCGGTCTTACTAAAAGATCGCCGAGGCTGCTGGAGCCAGAATACTGCCATTGCTGGCGGTATTCCTGGCTCCCTATTAGGACTTTTCCGCTGGGCCAGCAGACGGTAACAGTGTTACTGTCCGCTGGCCCAGCGGAAAAGTCACATCAACATTGCTGCCGGCTCGTAATACAGCCGGCGGCAATGCTTATGTGCAGCGGGTGCAGTAGCACCCGTCGCGCATTTCACTGCCCGAAATTCAGGCAGTATAATGCGCGACGGGGCTGTGCCTGGGGGCCCTTGCACTGCCCATGCCAAGTGCATGGGCAGTGCAGGGGCCCCCAGGGGCACCCCAAGTCCCCCTTGCCGCCAGCCTTTCCATGGCGGTGTTTACCGCCACGGACAGGCTGGCGGTGGGGACTCATAATCCCCAGGGGATTATGACCGCCAGGCGGAAGCTTTGGGTGTCGCTTTGGATCAATCCTGGGGAGATGTATGTCGAGGCTCTGCAGGGAACTGTGCGGCGTATATTTGTGGACCTGGGTGTCACTTTGCATCAATCCTGGGGAGATGTATGTCGAGGCTCTGCAGGACTTAGTGTAGCTGTGTGTGCTTTTGATGGCTTGCAGCTTGCAGCGGTGAGGGTGGCAGCTGAGCAGGGAAAATTTGCTAGGCTTTGAATTCTTTCACAACAGTTCAGATGAACACCACAGAAGGTAGAGAACATTAGGCCCACTTCCAAGGCAGGGCAGACTCACAGCTTTCAGAATCCAGGTGCAGATGGTTCAAGTATTTGATGTCCCTGAGACAAATTATCTATTACAGGTAGGGAAATTGCGAATGGGGCTATTACACCTCCCACATCAACTGGGGCCTCCAGAGATGTAGGGGTTCCCGACATTTCAAGAAATGGCAAAAATAGATTACTACATGGAATATCTAACACTTGGGGGCATTCTACAAGAGAATCATGGTTCATTAGGTCATCGGTGGAAATAGGCTTGGTGGGATCTGGCACAAGGGAAACCCTATGTGGTGGCTTCCTGACAACTTTCTGTTTGAAGAAAGCAGAAAGAGTTTGAATAGCTAGCTCAGGTTTCTCAGCCAGAGCCCCCTCTTTCTTGTTGGGGCTATTGTAGCGTAAAACAGATTCGACCTCTTTGATCAGCAGGTTGATCTCACTAAGAGTACAGTTATTAGATTTCTTTTGCACCTTCCTGTGTTTTGTGGCTCCTTGCCCAGCCCAGGTTCATTCGCTTTACGCTTCACTATTGTTTGCCAGAAGTGGAAGGGAATCGGGACAGAATAAGGTAGTTCCAGTTAGCAAGTAAGGTTCAAAGCAATTCAAATAGATTACAAAGCTGTTGTAATCTGAAATCATTTTTGAGGGAAAAGTATAAAAATTAATTGTGTATCCCTGCCAGAAGAAACTTGCAATGGTTAAAATTGGAACAAAATCCCATATGGAAAATGAGAATGGTAAAATATACTTAAAACAGTAACCATCTATTTAAAACAAGATGAAATTCTATGTCTGTGTTTATAATGTACAGGAAGGGAGTCTATAAACAATTAGCCTCTAGAAGCAGGGAAAAACTTGTTGAACTCAATGTTAGTCTGGGACATACTGATTCTCAAACTTAACCATGTACATATAGTTCACAAATGGCTAGGTATTAATACAAACGGGAGGCCAATGAAGATCTGATGCAGGTGCGGCAAATAGAGTGACCTCCTCCTTAGTCCCACTGTGTGCTGGGACTCATAGGCCCTTATTTATACTTTCTTTAGTGTCATTTTTTGACGCAAAAGTGGCGCAAACTTGCAAAATACAATTGTATTTTGTACTTTTGCGCTGTTTTTGCATCAAAATGTGGCGCTAAAAAAGTATAATTATGTGCCATAGTCTCCTGGCTTATGTTGACAAAGGTTCCTGCGCCGCAGGCTCAATAGATACACTTTATAGCACCATAGAAGATCCAAAGCAGGCGCAGCACATAACGGAACCTCCTCCTTAGTCCCACAGTGTGCTGGAACTTGTAGTGCCCTGACTAATGTTGACAAAGTCTTCTGTGGCACAGGTTCATTAGAGGCACTTTATAGTGCCAATGAAGATTCGCTGCAGATGTGGCATATAGTGGGACCCCTTCTTTAGCCCCACAGTGTGCTGGAACTTGTATTCCCCCGACTAATGCTGACAAAGTCTCCTGTGCCGCAGGATCACTAGATGAACCTTATAGCACCAATGAAGATCTGACGCAGGTGCAGTAAATAGTGGGACCTCATTCTTAGTCACACAGTGTGCTGGGACTCGTAGACTCCCGGCTAATGTTTAAAATGTCTTCTGTGTCACAGATTCCAGATTCAGTAGATGCACTTTATAGCGCCAATGACGATCCAATGCAGGTTAACAGCACATAGGAGGGACCTCCTCCTTAGTGCCACAGTGTGCTGGGACTGATAGTCCCCCGGCTAATGTTGACAAAGTCTCCCATGCCGCGAGTTCAATAGATGCACTTTATAGCACCAATGATTATCCATTGAAGGTGTGGCAAATAGTGGAGCCTCCTCTTAGTCCCATAGTGTTCTGGGACTCCTAATTCCCAAGCTAATGTTGGCAAAGTCTCCCATGCCGTGGGTTAAGGAGTTGCGCTTTATAGCGGCAATGACGATCCATTGTAGGTACAGCAAATAGCGGGACCTCCTCCTTTGTCTGACAGTGTGCTGGCACGTGCAGTCACCCGGCTAAAGTTTAAAATAGAAGGTTTAGGCCAGGCAAGAGGTTTACTTTGCCAGTAAACATGGCAGTGTAAAACTGCACCACAGGCTGCAGTAGCAGGCCTGAGACATGTTTTAATGCCTATTTAAGTGGATGGCAGAATTAATGCTGCAGGCCCACAGTAGCATTTGATTTACCGGCCTTGGGTACATTTAACACCACTTATTAGGGACTTCTATTTGAATTAAAGGTACCTATCAGGTATATGCCAATTGTACCATGCTTTAGAGAGAGAGAACAAGCTTGCTACCACTGGTTAACAGGGAACAAATGCACAGAGTCCTAATGGCAACAAAGACAGGTTTAGAAAGAGAAGGAAAATTCGTGGGACATACCCTGCAGAAAGGGCAGGACCAACAGTAAAATTCAAAAGCTTACCAGGTAGTCAGTGCATGTCCACTTAGACATACTAATGTTGTGAGTAACAGTATCCTTTTTAGGAACAGAGATCGACTTGTTTATTTCAGCGAACAAAACCTAGCTGCATAAAAAGTTAAAGACAAGGGCCCATATTCCTTTTAGTGTTGCTCCACGCTAGCACCGCACAATGGCCCGCAACACTAAAGTCAGATTTAGCAAGCTACACAAGGCCACCTTGCATGGCACCGCATGGCTTGATGTCTGGAGTAACGCAAGGAGGTGCAAATCGCTGCCTTGAATTACTGTGCCACAGGGAGGCATTCCTTGGATAAAGTGCAGGTGTTCCCACACATCCCCCCATGGATTCTGAAGCATTTCCAAATTTCCCAATACTGGTAGATCTGGGGATGCATAAGAGTGCTACGCCTCACTAGGGGAAGTGTAACAAGGAGAAATTTCACCTTGTTTTTTCCTCTCAGGATTGTTTTTGTGCAGGAATCCCATAATTGCAAGACCAGATCACATCTTAATGTGTGGGAACAGCTTTTTTTTATAAATATTTATTACAGGCAGACACATTTTTTTCATTGCAACAACTATTTAAAGTTTCCAAATGAGAAAAACCTGAAGGTTTTAATTATTTGAAAGACCAGAAAACCTCATAGTAAATAACCTAAGCACAACTCCGAGAACATAAGATGAAGAAGCATTTACAAACCTCTTGGCACTTCAAGAGAAAGTCTGCTCTCGAGGTCGGATGATTGGATAGAAAGGACTGGTGGAAAAAGCAGAAAGAACATTGCAAGCTTCAATATAGAAGAAATATTCTGTCCAGTTCTAAAAGCGGTCATTCTTTCGTGATAACCTTTTTTGAAATGGTGATTGTTTTTTTTTCTTGAACATCAATTTGAATACTAGTTAAATATGTATCATTATCACATCTGACAATCTTTCCTGTTATATTCGAATCACTTATGGAGTTTCTTTTATCACCCGGTTGATCACTTATTACAGGCCTATCCTGATATTCTTTCTAAAAAAAATAAAAAAACCTTAGGGACAGCATGATCATCTATATATAATGTGTATCTCTTTATTTATTGCGTTTTTCCTTTTCCTAACTTCTTGGGATTCCTTTTTGCACAACTTTTTTGCACCACTTTCTTGGCTTCCCGGCATTTTTCGTAACATACTTATACTAGACCTCATTATATTATTTAGTCTCATGTAATTTCTTTCTCTATCCAGCCTTGAGAAAGCCCTGGCCTACGCGCCGTTTGGGGCGAAACACGTGTCGGCTGACCTACATTACAACACTCTGGACTTATGAGTATCTACATTTTGTCTCTGTGTTCCTTTCAAATAATTAAATTGACTTTGGAGCAATACTGATGACTGATGAAAATCCTTTGCTTAATAATCATACCTCATCCTTATAAAGGATCCGGAGAAGAACAATCCTATCTACTTAGTGGGTACCTCACCACCATTTGACTTATATTTAAATAATGTATTTAACCATTATATTTTAATGGATCTCGCAGGATTAACACCACACAATGATACACATATATAAGAAACCACCATGAGGTTAAAGCAATTCCAGCACAACTGATTTGGAAAGCTGGTAGGGTCATCACAGTACGACAGGAGTCCCATTTCTTCTTGTTAAAATTAAAGACGGGCAGAAAGGTGATAGTCACCTACTCTAATCAGTCCTCTGTCCTCCACTCCAAAGTCCTTCAACATGAGCACATAATCTGGCAGTAAATGTTATATAGTATGTGTCGTTGCATTCATTTTGCAGCAAAAACTATACTTATGCTTCCAGGCTTGGAAAGAAGCAGATGGGTTTGTTATGGTTCTAAATGAAGGAAAGGCTGTTGGAGCAGAAAGTAAAAAGAAGCATTTTCCCAGACCTTATGGCGAAACCTCCCAAACATTTCAACTGTGACACTTGTTCGACTCTGCTGATGCTGTCATCATTCATCTTGTCCCATCTAACTTCATCATTAGCACAGTCCTGCTATCATACCATTACTGAGTCTCATGAGACTGTGCAGTTTCTTTATGGACTTTAAGTTTGACAGGTCCTACCACTTTCTTTGAAATGGATCCATATATTCATGTTCTTAACTTTAAAGGGGAAATCATTGATTGACTTCTCAACAAAGACTGGAAAACCCCTAACATAATCGATGTCAGCAAAGCAGTCCCTGTTTATATTTCACATGCTTTACTCCACCCACATGTTGTGTTTCTGTATTTTTATTTTCATGTGATTTGTATAGTACATATTGGGACTTGAGTTGCTTCTTAGTGTCTGGGTGTGTTCAGATTGTGGGTGGACATTTATGTGTGGCATGAGTGAGAACCCTAAGGCTGAAAGCATTATGAGTTTCTCACTGTGCCTGCAAGTCCTGCCAGTGGGTCTTTAAGGTGTTCAGACTAAATGCAGATGCAACCCTGGGCCTCTCTGCAGAGTGTGCAGAGTGATGGTCACATATATGCCAATTGCAAATAAAAGAAGTACTGCACATGTGCAGCAGGAAACTGGGCCATGTTCAGTTTTGCATGCCCATCTGGGACACGTGAGGCCAGGTCTGTAGGCTCCTTTCATGCCTATATCTTTTTGAAATTATCCATTTACATACCTCATGTCACCCCTTTCCTCTTCAGCACCAGTTTCCACTCTCTTCTTCTGCACATATTTCCTTTAATCAGTGCAGGCAGCTATTATTGAGCTGGTTCAGGTCCAGCATCAGTGCAATACGTTGAATTTGTCGCTGAATAATTTGTCTGCTTTACTTTCATAGCAACAATCTTTAGAGAAAAGGAGGGTTGTATGTCTGTATGAGTAATTACACTAATGATGTAAGTCCCACTTAATTATTAACTTTTTTATTTCATTCCTTTTATAGCTCTATTTCTCCTACTGTAGGGTGTCAAAGCACTTGATATTACATAAACATATTCTACAGAGACAATAAATCATATAAGTGTGTAGATCAATGTATATGGGGTTTTTATATAAGGCAGTGTGAGATAGGAGGTATAAGAGCAACATATTATATGTAACTGGTAGCCAATATATGCACCTGAGGAGCTGTGCTGCACCAGACTGGGCTCAGGTAACTCGACTGAAAACAGCTGAGACCCTGCCATGGTTGCCTCAGAGGCAGTACCATTGTCACAAGGCCTGTAGTTCCTTCAATCCTGTTTTTCAGCTGTGACACACCTCTGTCAGAGGGCTCCTCTGTCACGGTTGGACAGAACTTACTTAAGGAACATAAGCCCCTGGTTTGAGGTGAAAGATACTGCCTTCCAGCATGACCCCAGCAGCAACATGATGATTGCAGTGATTTAGCACAGCTGTTGCATAGTAGTGCACAGCGGGGCCTGTGGCAGCTGCAGCATTTTCCTCACTTTGGTCATGTTTCTTCCATTGGGATTGGTTGCAAGTACTTCTGTGTGTATGCCTGTGTTTGTAATTACAGCATAGGCCCTGACACCTCCAAATAATCATACTTGAGTTTAGAAGGTGTAGAAAAAAACATGCCTTTAAATGTTGTATATATTTAGTCACATTTGCTGCTTATTCAAAGACAGAGGTCACATTTAAGGCTATGGCGTATGACAAACTGCTGCCTACTTTCTTACACGCTGCCTAGTTTCTTACAAGATAGTTTTGTGTATTTTTCTTTCTCACACTGAAAAGTTAGAGGATTTACTTAGGTGAACTCTGCAATAATTTTGCTTGGTACTATGGGTGGAAAAGCAAAGGCTGTGCAAAGGCATATTTTCCATAACACACAACAAAATATAAATATGTGTAAATTAACATAATTTTGTCAACAAATTAAAAAAGCACAAGTGAAGCACACCTTTTAATAATTTTGAAGTATGATCAAAACACACATTTCTGTAAATGAAATATTTAGTGAAACTAAGGGGGTCATTATGAACATGGTGGTAAACAGCGCCGTGTTTATGCTGGCAGCCTTTTCATAGACCGCCAGCCCCCCCTGAAACACCGCCGGCCTACATTATGCTGGACCGGCAGTCGGGAAAATTGTTTCCACCCACAGGCCCAGCAGAATGCAGGGCCAGGACATTGGCGACAGCTCCACATGGAGTCCCCACCAATGCCGCTGTGCGGCGGGTTCAGCAGCACCCCTCATGCAGATCACTGCCCATAAATCGGGCAGTGATCTGTGCGATGGGGCTGTGCATGGGGGCCCCTGCACTGCCCATGCCCTGGAGCACCCTTTCCGCCAGCCTTTCCCTGGTGGTGGAACCGCCAGGGAAAGGATGGGGGAAACAGGGTACATTATCCGGAGGGCAGCGCTGCTTGCAGCGCTGCCCTGTCAGATAATGTTATCCACCATCGTCATTCTGCCTGTCGACGGTACCCTGGTGGTGGCGGATGGCCGTCACAGGTGGCCCTCCCTATGCTAATAATATGGCGGTTCAGACCATCATGCCAGTGGCGGTCTTTTCTTCCACCGCCGGCATGGCGGTCTGAACCGCCAAGTTCATAATGAGGGCCTAAATTTCCACACATTATCATTTGCACACTACATAGCTTTATAATTAAAACTGTTTTGGCCACTTTAGTGGCCATTACATTGAAAAATGTGCTGCCTGTAATGGACAGTGTGCTACCACACTTTGCTTCTGTAACATTTTTGTAATTTTTTAAACTTTATTGCTTGGTTTTACACATGAGAAAGTGTTGCACATTTGGCAGTAGTCACTCGTTAGTACCTTGAAACCTTGGAAATATCACATATAGGCAATCAGTAAACTTGCTATGACTTTCCTCGTTGCGCCCCTGTGCAGCCCCGGCGAGTTAAAGCAAGATTGCTGATCCTCCAGGAATACGGAGGAACGTCCCGCTCACCTTTCCTCTCATAAATAGCTCTCCATGGAGGTCGGGATCATTCTACATGTACCTTAACAGATCTCTGGCAACCTGCTCACATTTAACGCTGCCAGCAGCGCCCTCTCTGTTGCACATCCCAAGTCCGCGGCATCTCGTAACCTGGCTGTTCACCAGCAGGCACTAAAGGCAACAGATTCCGCTCATCCTTCCTCTTGATCCCGCACAGAGTGAGCGTTCCTTACTGCCCCGCCCAAACCCCGACTGGGCTAGCTAAAACAAAAAAAAGAATAACTGGCCTGCCCCTCATGACCACATTGCTCCAGACACTCTGGGGGCAGACCAGCAGCATGAAGCAGGGGGGTTAGGTTGTGCTTTTGCACTATCAATGATTGATGGTGCGTTTTCACTGGCAGGAGATCTCCATTCACAAATTTGGCACACAAACGGGCAAATAAAGCCCTAATTTGTGAAACCTGCCAGGAGAGTTGTTTCTCGCACAAATGGGAAAAATTTTACCTAATTGTGCAGGGAATATCCCAATCTGGCAACACTGCTTATGAGGAGCTGAAGACCACTACAATGTGGCGCCCCCCTGGGATTCCTTTAGGATGAACGCAATAGCCCTGTTTCTTATCTGGGGTTTCAAACCACGGCAATATGGGGCTATCACAGAATGCCAACACGGTCCGTGAGTTACGAAGTCTAGAGTACTCTCCTGCTTGGTAAGATTCTCTGAGTCCTTCTATAGCATACAGTTTTTTTCCATGTTGTTGCTGATGGGATTTTGTACTTGTACTTACATTCTTTTGTGTATGATTTATATCTATTTTACTGTTTATAGACTGTTGGTGATTCTTAATTTAATTACCTACTAGGTATATGTTATCCTTTACAATTTACCTACCATTATACTATTACCTATTTAGAATATTATTGTTGCTATTTTTTTTTGTTTTTTACGAGGAAGCTTGGTTTTCATTTTCTTAGACATGATCTATATATTTAAATTAAATTACTATGTATGGTTAGTTGATTTTGTCCTCAGATCCTTTAGTTGCAGAAACCTAATAGATGGATAACTGCTATAGTGCTGCATTAGTTGCTTGTAGGGACTTTGGGCATATGTTTTGTATGTAAGGTATGTTGGCAAATGAGGAAGTCATTAGTTAAGGTGGACCACTTTAAATGGATATAATCATTAACAGAGTCCATACAATTGATTTTTTTTTCAAATATATTTTTATTTAACTGTTTGCTGTTTTACATTTGTAGGTCATTTTACAGTAACGTTTTGTCATTATTATACACATCTCTTAAGTTGTCCGCACCACTGTTTTGCTTTGTTTGCATTGTGTTTCACAATTACTTGCTCAATTCAGTAGTTTAATAATACTTGTGTAATATTGCTCCCATCACTTAATCAATCCGACTTTATGGAGACAGTACTTACAGTGCCCCTCGTTACTTTTAATATTGGTGACCTGATAACAGACTTAACTCCACTTCAAACTATATATAGGCTTAATGGCTCATGTGGGTGTGGCTGCTTAACTTCAAAGAGGGGGGGGTTGACATAGAGTTTCATACTATGTAGGAGCGGCCTATCTACTATTCCCCTCCCTCCTTCGTTCTTTTAGTTATTGCGTCCTGTCCTCTGTACTCGCTCCCTCTGCGCCCGGGCCAGCGGGGCTCCTGATGTTCCTCCCATCCTGTTTTCTGGAACTTTCGCTTACAAGCACATCAGGTGACCCTCTCAAGTGGTTCATCCCATCCCCTCAGGTACCATTGGTCCCTTCGTTAGGCCGTCCCATCTTATCACTAGGTTTTCCCACTCCGGGGCGATGGGTGTCTGGCCTCCTCGGCCTTAAGGACCTGCAGTTCAGCTCTGGACCATCTTGTGACATCGCCTCTCCATTCTGTCAATGAAGGGGGTGCATTCGACTTCCAACCCTTCGTAATCAGCCTTTTGTAAAGGGCCAGGGACAGGTCAAGGAAACGACTCTCTACCCTGCTCCATTTGGCACTAGCTCTGAGGCCCAATAGACAAATGTCGGGGGTTGGCCAGAGTTCCGTACCGAACAGCTCCATGAGATTAGTCGTCATCGCCGTCCATCCCCTCTGGAGCATCGTGCATCCCCACATCATATGATCAAAGTCGGGTCCCCCGTCTCCACATCTGGGGCAAGTCCTGGGCTCCCCCCGTATATGCAGTGCAGCCGTTGAACAGTAAGGTATGTTCTATGTAGATAGTTGTATTGTATGTATCTCAGCCTATTGTTGCGTGAGATCACCCCAGGGTAAGCAAGTGCTCTAGTCCACTCTGACTCGGTCAGGTCCCGCCCAATTGTCTTCACCCATTTTTCTCTTAGGGATCGCAGGGGATCCACTGCTACCTCTATCTGGGCCCTGTATATTTTTGCTATTAGGTGAGTTTCCTCTCCCTCTGTCAGCAGGAGGTGCAACACCCCGTGGGGAGCGGGTTCTGCGTTGACCGTGGTCCAATGCTCCTTCAGGGTATGCACCAGCCTTCCAAAGAGTAAAAACTTTCCTATTGGGACCCCCCCGTCTACTACATCAGCAAAGCTCCTCAGCACCCCTCCCTGAATAGCTCCCCCACTGTCTCTATCCCTGCTCTCGTCCAAGGCCCCAAACCCAGTCCCCCTGGCCCCTCCGCTCTCACGTCCAGAGCGACGGCCGCCAGCGGCAGAGCGGGAGAGTATGGTGGCCCCACTCCAGTCCTCCTCTCACATTGTTTCCAGCATCTCATCGCCACATTGTACATTATGTTGCCTCTAATGGGGGCCATCTTCCTGCCCGCCATATTTGCTGTAATCTGAGCTACGTCAATTTCACCGTTTGCGGTGGCCAGGTCCAGCCGCCCCCTACCCGCTAGCCAGCCAGCCACCCATTGTAACTGAGATGCCAGGTAATAGCCTACGAACTCTGTGGTGCCCAGGCCTCCCAACCGCGTCGGCCTACAGATGGTCGAGAGCGCAGTTCTTCTGCGGCCCTCATCCCATATTAGTTCTCTGAGCAAGGCGTTCAACTCTCGGAACCATGCCGCGGGGATCTGTAGTGGTAAGTTAGCAAAATAGTAGAGGAGGCGTGGTAGCATGACCATTTTTAATAGCGCCACTCTGGCCATGATTGTTAGTTTTAATGATCTCCAAAACCCCACCGAGGAGCGCAATGATCTAAGCGTCCTGCCGAGGTTACCGTCCCTAAGATCGTTTAATTTGTGAAATATCTGCATGCCCAAGTATTTAAATGTCCGCGGGGCCCAATTTACGTCAGCTGGGCACGTATCTGGGCGTGCACTGTCTGACATCACGGGGAATACATATGTTTTCCTCCGATTAAGTCGGAGTCCCGATATGCTCCCGAAGTCTTCCAGTATTCCCAATGGCCACGTGAGTCCTCTTGACGCGTCCCTCATGTAAATAAGTATATCATCTGCATACAGGGAGACTATATGTTCGGACGGACCCCAAATAATTCCCTTGCCCACGCCTTCACATCGCAGCTGCGATGCCAGGGGTTCGATTGCCAGGGCAAACAGTAGCGGGGACAAGGGGCAGCCCTGCCTAGTTCCCCTGTATACTGGGTATGCACTGGAGATAATCCTTCCGGTTTTAACTCTTGCTAACGGGGATGAGTACAGCAAGTCCACCCATTTTACCCAGTTCTCCCCCAGCCCCATTTTAAGCATCACAGTCCTTAAATAGTCCCATCTGATGGAATCGAAGGCCTTCTCGAAATCCACCGCGAGTAAGGCTCCCTCTGGCGGTCTCTGATCCCTGGGCATGTGCAAGATCGTAAACACCCTTCTCAGGTTCAGGGAGGTACTACGGCCGGGGACAAAACCATTCTGGTCTGCGTGCACTAACTTTGTCATGAGAGGGAGCAACCGGGCAGCCATTATCTTACTAAGTATTTTGAAGTCACTGTTTAACATTGATAAAGGCCTAAAGTCCGTCACCGGAGCTTCCCTGTCTTTTGTCTTGGGGAGCGGTACCACTAAAGCCTCCCGCATTGTGTGTGGTAGTTCTCCATATTGCAGCGCCTCCGCGTACAACCCTGTCAATTGGGGGGCCAGCAGCAATTTGTATTTTTTATAGAAATCCATGGGGAGACCGTCTGTCCCTGGGGTCTTTCCGGGTGCTAACTATTCTATAGCTTCATTTACTTCCTCTATCGTTACTGGTCCCCCCAGGCTGTCTCTCTCATCTGCGCTCAGTGTTGGTAGTGGGATTTGCTGTAAGTATCTATTGAAAGATTCCATCTGCAATTCGCTGGGTTTCCCGTACAACTGCGAGTAATACTCTCTGAACGCATCGTTTATGGGGCCCGGCCTGAGTCTGCAAGACCCCTCCCCGTCTATTACACATGTGATGGGCTCACCCTGCCCTCCCGGGCGGACCAGCCACGCCAGTAGTCTCCCCGATCTACCCTCTTCCGCATGTAGGGATGCTAAATATTTTTGCCTATCGTGGCACCGGAGTTGCTCTTCAATGCGGGAGTGTTCCCTACAAGCTCGGTTATATTCTTCATTCTCCTGCGCTGTCTTCCCTTGTCCCAACTCCCTCTCGTGCATATCCTTCTCCAGGTCATTCAATTCTTTTTAAGTGTACGCCTCACCCCCACCGACTGCCCCAGGCAGAAGCCCCTCGTCACTACCTTAAGCGCCTCCCATTCTAAGGCCCTAGAGGGAGTAGACCCCTTATTCGTCTCAATATATTCTGCCAAGTGGCCGCGTAGGGCCTCTCTGTACGCCTGGTCCTCAAGTGCCGAGGGAGAAAGCCTCCATGATGGTATAAGGGGTCTATCCTCCGACATCCTCATCGTTATTAACAAGGGATTATGATCAGACAAAGTGCGGGCTAAGTATTCTGAGCGTGTCATATTACTTATCAGGCCTGCTGTGCAGACTACTCTGTCAATTCTGGTATGCACTCGGTGGAGACCCGAGTAGTATGAATATTCACTAGACGTTGGGTGGTGCATTCGCCAGACGTCCGACAACCCCCACGTGTCCAGCCACTCACTCAGCCTTCTGGCTGTTTTGATTGTCACTGCCCCTTGCAGAGGCGGGGTGGACCTGTCCAGATTTGTGTCTAGTACTGCATTGAAGTCCCCCCCTACTAATAGCTCCCCAGCGCTTTGGCGTGTGAGGTGTCTTGATAGGCTCGTCATAAAGGGGACCTGGTCTTGGTTGGGGGCATATATGCAGCTTAAGACTATCGGGATACCTTGTAGCTTCCCTTCCAATATCACGAATCTTCCCTCCCGGTCTATATTGGAAGAGGTCATTATGAAGGGGACCCCCGCTCTGATCCATACTAAAGCGCCCCTTGCATAAGCTGAGTATTCTGTTGCAAACACCTACCCCCTCCACCTGCGCGTTAGCTTCTCTCCCTCTCCAGACACCAGGTGTGTTTCCTGTAGTAATGCCACCTGTACCCCCCTTCTCTTTAAATAAGAGAGTATTTTGTGCCTTTTAGCTGGAGTGCCCATCCCCCTAACATTCCAGGTCAATAAATTATAGTCCGCCATTTCATGATTTCATTCTGGTGACAATACCCCCGCTTCTCCTCCGTCACGAGGATATTTTCCCACATCATCATGTTTTTGCCGCAATCAAATTCCGCCACCCACATTGCCATATTAACTTGTAACTGTGTATCCCAACTCCCCATCCCCAGGGCACCTCCTAACCTGTAGGCTGCCCAGTAAACTATGCAACCGTGCAACTTGTTCAACTTTTGATCAGCAGTACTCGCCATTTTGAATGGGCGAGGTTCTGTTCCGGGGGTGGCCAAGTCCGGAGGGGCCGCCATTACACTTGACATGCCCAGTCCCCGGCGCCTTCCGCAGACCCAGGCTAGCCAAGTTCGTCAGCTGTTTGTGGGGTCACCTTCGGGGCTCGGGCCGAATGCTCCAGGTCTTCCGCAGAGGACACCAACATGTCGTCCGTTTCATTCCCTGAACCTTCCTGGGGGGATGCCTCCCCACCCATGCGTGCTGCCGCTTCCAGTGCTTCCTTCCTGCCTTTCTCTTTCTGTGTTTGTGTGGGCGCCAGTCGTCTGCGGTCTCTGGTCTTCCTTCCCTTCAGGGCTCGGCGAGCATTGCCACCGGTCGGGCCCTCTCCAGTGGGACCCCCTGCCTGGGGGCCACGTGACTCAAGCCATTCCCATGCCTCCTCAGGGGATTGGAGGAATGTTGTCTTCCCTTCCAGCATCACTCTCAATCTGGCTGGGTAGAGTAGCGAATACTGGATTCCCTCCTCTCTTAGGGCTCTCTTAACTGCCAGAAACGAAGACCGCTTGTTTTGCACCTCCAGGGTAAAGTCCGGGAACAGTGTCACCTCCCCATTTGCGACTTTAAATGGGCCAGACTCCCTGGCCCTTTGCAGGAGGGAGTCCCTGTCTCTGTAGTGTAAGAGTTTAGCTATCACGGCCCGGGGGGGTCTCCCCGGAGCAAGGGGCCTCGCCGGCACCCGATGTGCTCGTTCCAGCATGTAGAATGGGGTCAAGCGCCCCGGCGCCACTGCCATACTGAACCATTTCTCCAGAAATTCAACAATGTTCTCCCCCTCAGCTCCCTCCGGGAGGCCCACCATGCGCACATTGTTCCTTCTGTTCCTCCCTTCCGCATCTTCAGCTCTTTTTTCGAGTCGCGCCACTCTGTCAGCCAGGGAGGTCACTTCAGCCCTCAGGTCTTTCTGCTTTGGTGCTATCTCGGCCAGTACAGTTTCTGTCTCTTTGACTCTGTCTGCCAGTTTATGGTGGTCCGCTCTCAGTAGGCTCACCTCCACAGCTACTTGACTGATCTCCCATTGCAACGTTGTTTTGGTGTCTTCGATCGCCCGAGTATTTTATCTAAAGTATCCTGGACTTTGATCTGCATGTGGCCCTGTGGGTCCGAGTCATCGCTTCCGGACTGAGCTGCAGCGTCCATGGTTCTGTTCTTGTGGCGGCTCCTGGGGGGCATCTGATCAACAGCGGACCTCGCCCCGGGCCCCCGACAGCTGCCCCAGCTGTTTCAGTTGTTCCGCTCCGGAATGCCTCTCCCCAGGCGCTCTACGTTTAAGCGCTATCCGTTTCAGCTCCGGGTCCTTTAGCCAGTCGTGGACTCTCAACTGTCACTCTTCATCATGGCACTAAATTTTCTCCCACTTGTCTCCCTTGTTGCACCAGGGACACTTCTGTGCTCAGTCCTACTCCTTTATGGATCTCCAGTACTCCAATGCGCCCGGGGGAGTCCACGGTTCTACCTTTTAGGCAATCCACCCCTCGCTCGCCCCCGGGGGCGCGATCCGCCATCTGCCAGCTTCAACAGTCGGCCCTTTTTCCTCGCTTGCTTCATCCTATCTTCTGGGTTCCTCAGCCCCGGGTACTCATTCAACCCCCATGGGTCACGGGCCGCCTCCGTCCAGGGCCACCCCGATCCGGCCCCCGGCTCGGTCGAACCAGCCACCCTGCATCTAGCTCACCGGTGTCTGCAGGGGTCCACCAGGTCCCGTTATCCCTCGTTCTCTCCGCTTCTTCGGTGTGTACCAGGGCCCAAAGGCCCACCTCAAGTCAAGCGGCCCCGCAGTTTGACCCCGGGTCACGTCGCTACCTCGAAATCGTTCCACACTGCCTCTCTCTCGCTCTTGGCCTCGCTTCGTCCCCAATCCTTCCTAGGGGCCTCGCCCGTGGCCCAGAGTAGCACAACTTCACCACCCGTCAGAGTGCGTCTTCCGCTGGGCCACCAGAACCCAAACGGCATCTCCACCCCAGCTCGTAGTCTCCCCCGGCAACCTCCGCTTTCTTCAGCCTCCGGGTCACCTCAACCTGCAGCCCTGCACGTGGCCGCGGCCCCGATCCCGGGCTTGCCCCCTGTGTTCTTCTGGGGTCGCCCGTATCCAGTGTCTCAGTCTCCGTGCGCCTCTACAGTGCGCGATCTCACCTGGGCCCCCCAGGTCCTCGCCAGCACCTCCGCCGCTGCCGGAGAGCCCGCTTGGTGCCTCCCGCTGTTCTGTGCCGTCCGCGCACTCACCACCTCGATTCGCGGCACCACGCCCAGACCCACGGACTCCGAAGTCCCCGACGGGCAGATTCGGCACCCCCGGGGTCGCCGCAGGGGCCCACACACGCTCGGCCCTCTCCTCTGGTCCACGCAAGGCCTCCGGGCCACCTCAACCTATGGCCCCGCCCAAGGCCGCGACCTCGATCCCATTCCTGCCCCCTGTATTATTCCGGGGCTGCCCGCATCCAGTGGCACAGTCTCCGTGCGCTTCAGCTGTGCGCGATCTCACCTGGGCCCCCTGGCCCCCGCCAGCACCTCCGCCGCCGCCGGAGAGCCCGCTCGGCGCCTACCGCTGTTCTGTGCCGTCCGCGCACTCACCACTTCGGCTCTCGGCACCACGCAAGGCCGAGGCCTCTGCCGCGTGCTCAGACCCGCAGACTCCGAAGTCCCTGACGGGCAGATTCGGCACCCCCGGGGTCGCCGCAGGGGCCCACACACGCTCGGCCCCCTCCTCTGGTCTCGCCCCGCAGCCTGGACCTCATTCGGCCCGGGGAAGGCACGATTTTGACTTTCTACTCGCCGGCCCCTCCGGAGCTAAGAGTTCAGGCGTGCGCCATCTCCGGGTCCTTGGCCACGCCCCCTAGAGTCCATACAATTGAATCTGTTTGGCCAATGACGATATGATTTGAGAAACTTCCTTATTTTCAGGTGAGCTCTAACTTGAGAAATCACTACCTTCTATTCACTTCTGTTGGTTGAGGTCTATTTTCTTATAAATTCACTTTTTCTTTCATGACTCATTTGGTGGTTGCCAAATGTTAGTGGTATGTCACATCTTCTAAAGGTTTGACACAATTAATTTGAGAGTTCACTTCACCAATGATTGTAATTGGGTCAATTTGGCCACAGATTTGAATGCCTATTTACTTATATATTTCAATGGGAATTTTCAGTTCTTACTTTTATAAACTATACTGTACTTCTCTAAGTACTGTTGGAATTATATGTGCCACTTTGTAGTGAGATTGATTTTAGTTTAATTACTGTTTTAGCCCTGATGAAGTCTAATGGAATACAAATGTCCAGAGATGAAACATGTGTTGGTTAGTGTGCAATGGAGATTACAAAGAACAGTTGGCTCATGAACAAAGAACATACGATTGAATGCAAAGGAACTGATTATTGACTGGTGTTGGAGTGCTCAAGATTACCCTTCTCTCCTTCAAAATATGATGCTAAAAGTTTTACTGGTCAGGTATCCTGGCTGCCTGTCTCAATAAGTGCATACTTGGGTTAATACATTTTGGTCAAAAGGGGTCTATCCTTGGCATACAAATGGAAGACCCAATACATACTTGTAGAGTGTCAATAGAGAGGGAAAGAGCATTGGAGGCACCCTTGGCTGTTTCTACTGTTGATTAAACTACGGGTTTTAACCATGTTTATTATGTATATTTTTGCCCTATGTTAGAGCGTTTACGGTTCAGTGGAGGATTCCTGACAGCAGTATCAGATTTATCTAGGTCTCTGCTGGCCAGAGTTTTAGTGAATTGGAATATTACACCAAATCTTAACATATAAGGATGTAGCAAACATGGCCACCCTTTCTCTGTAAAGTTCTTTGTTTTATTTTTGCAGTCTTGTGTGCACCTTAATGAAAAGATCATCTGGTTAAGTTTCAAAGATTATATGCTTTGTATGTTGATGACCTGGTAATTTACAGATCAGATTCAGAGCAAGCCAATACTCTTTTTTTAAAGATGTCTTTCTACAATTTTAAGAACACCAGATCTAAAATTATGGCTTGGAATTCTTCATACACCTCTCCCTAGCTCCATAATGAGTTGAAATATATTACCTTGCGAGGCTAACCAAGAAAATAGTCCCATTATTAAAAAGTGGCATGATTTGCCATTAACCTTGATTGGATAGATCAATATTATAAAAGAGTTCAGTCTACCTAAATATAATTACGTTTATGACAATGTCCACTGTATGGTAACTAGGAATAAAATACAAGCACTTTTTAGTAGCTTTGTGAAGGGACCCAAAGAGGTAAGACTTGCTTGGAAAAAGCTTCACAGGTCTACAAAAATGATCGTTTGGCATCCCCTGACTTGAAAGTTTTTAAATAATAAAAAGTATTATATCACAAGGAAATTGTCTTGGTGAGTTGCAGCGGGGCCTGCTATTTTTAAAAGCAATGCTAGATGTCTATTCAAGTGTTGGCTTCCTATATAAACTCTCTGAGCCCAAATATTTTTTTAAAGGAATCGCCTGAAGGTGCTAAGCAATGCAGCAGAAATCTGGTACAATGTCAGTAATAAAGTGAGCATCCATATTACGGTACATGGCAACAGAAATGCAACTCTTTGGGAGCTCTAGAGTGCCTTTTAAATGGCTTGTCAAACCCACTTCAGGCAGTCAGACCGGGACTTTTGTGAACTTTCTGTTGTTAATGCTGAAAATGTCTAAGGGGGTGATTCTCACCCTGGCGGGCGGCGGAGGCCGCCCGCCAGAGTTCCCCCCTCCAAAATACTGCTCCGCGGTCGTGAGACCGCGGAGGGTATTCTGGCTTTTGCACTGGGCTGGCGGGCGGCCGCCAAAAGGCCGCCCACCAGCCCAGTGCAAAAGAGCCTTCCCACGAGGACACCGGCTCAGAATTGAGCCGGCGGAGTGGGAAGGTGCGACGGGTGCAGTGGCACCCGTCTCGTATTTCAGTGTCTGCAAAGCAGACACTGAAATACAAAGTGGGGCCCTCTTACCAGGGGCCCCACGACAACCCATAATGCCATCCTGTTCCTGGCGGGAGAACCGCCAGGAACAGGATGGCGGTATGGGCTGTCAGAATCCCCATGGCGGCGTAGCGAGCTGCGCCGCCATGGAGGATTCTAAAGGGCAGCGGAAAACCGGCGGGAGACCGCCGGTTTTCCGCATCTGACCGCGGCAAAACCGCTGCGGTCAGAATGCCCTGCGGGGCACCGCCAGCCTGTTGGCGGTGCTCCCGCCAACCCTGGCCCGCCGGGGTCAGAATGACCCCCTAAATGTTTAAGTATTTACAAATACCAATTGGCCAGGGGAAGGATTCTTCTTTGGCTGCTAGCTTAGAGCAATGCTACATAATTTCCTGTAAACTGGAAAAGGAAAGGTCTAAATTGTGTAAATCTTTGTGCAAAGATCCAGGGAAAAAGATACCCCCTGCCGAAAAGTATGGGCCGGAAGCTTGCCAACATTGGTGTATTACGGTAACTAGCAAGCATATTGGTATTGAAAATATCAAATTGTTGCAAACATATTCCCATCCCAGATATGTCAATGCTTCATTTAAGACGTGTGAGCCAATACACTAAAGCCTTTAGTTATTAGTTATTTGTTCTGGCTAAGCATATTCTAGTTTTTTAATGTCAATGGTAAATAGCATGGTGTCTTTATATTGACATGATCACTTGGAGCCGGATCATATGTTTTGCCATGTAGGCAAGTCACCCGCACCATTTTCAGCAAATTACAATCAACTGTGCCCCAGAGAATAAAAATTATTTTTCCGGAGACTGTTTTCTGTTTATATGTAGCTTAGTTGCATATCAAATGATAAGTTCTTTTGTAAGATGATTACGTTTTAATGTAGATATCTTCCTTCAATTCTGGACATGTGGATTATACCCTAGCCGAGAAATTTCATAAAAAAGTATGGAATCCTACACTAATCACTTTGTATCCATGTGTCACAAATTCGGAATATATGTGAAACTTAGGAACGAAAAAAGTACTGTGCTGTACAGTATTTCATCAATGTCCTGTTCGTACCTATCTTACCCATCACATCCTGGTTTCTGTTAAATGGCGCACCTACCACACAGAATACTGTTTTGTTTCTATCTCGTTGTATTTGTAAGGTGGAAACTGGTAGATTCGCTACAATCAAAATAAGTGCAAATAATTAAAAGGTAGCAGGGCTTGCTGAATGTTTTCATTCTTCTTGAAATAATAACAATAATATATAATTCACCTGATAAGATCCAGTAGATAGGGAGAATAACAAGAGCTCAATGGTGGCAAGATAAGACCCACATTGTCTTGACTTTTCAGTCAATAGGAGGTTATGATGTTATAGCCAAGACATTAACAGAATAATGAAGAAGTAAAAAACTGCAGCAACTTTAAAAACATTATTCTCTTAGCAACTGCCATAAGAGATTATTTAGCAGGCTATTTATAGTTTAGCAGGTGTGCCTCTAAACTATTCCGGCAGCAGAGGTCCTGTTCCTGCCAGCCCCACTGCTACCTACTCACCAAAGTAAAATTTCACTTGGTTAATAAACCATTTATGCCTATAATGTGCTGCCAATATGGTGGGTGCACTTTCAGTAAAAAAAAAAAGTCAGATGATCAGACATGTCATGGTGCCCACTTAATAACCTAATACTATTTTTGCATTTACAAAACTAACCCTCACCATCCATTGGTAATTACCCACAAATTATGGGGGTTATTCCAACTTTGGAGGAGGTGGTAATCCGTCCCAAATGTGACGGATTTACCACCAGCCGTATTACGAGTTCCATAGAATATAATGGACTCGTAATACGGCTGGTGGTATATCCGTCACTTTACCCTCACTTTTGGGACGGATTACCACTTCCTCCAAAGTTGGAATAACCCCCTATAGCACTTATGGCGTGTTTAATAACATTATTGATATTATTAGTGATATATTTGCTGTAGCATATTTGACATTAAAACTGTGCATGGTGAGGGCACGAGTTATAGTTACCATAAGGTACGTGTTATAGTTACTTGAGATAACTCTGACTATAACATGCAAAATTCTATGATCTTGTACGTTTAAAATGCAAGCCTAATTGTAACGTCCATGTAACCTTTGTTTTTTTTAGTGAATTTCTATGTTTAAAAAAAAATATATTTTCTAACTGTGGCATCCTTGTAACCAATGTTTTTTTCAGTGAATTTCTATTTTTTTTTAACGTATGGTAATTTTGATTAATATATGTAAATCCAATCACCGACAACCACAGTCTTTGGACGTGCACGGTGGCGGTTGGCCACAGGGCCTGGCCTTTGCTACACTCTCTACAACCACCCAAACTTACACCTTGCACAGCCTTCACCTATGTGAATAGCGGAGGTTGCTCCCAAGACCTGGCCTGCAGCCAGACCTTGCGGACAACCTCCCTAACCACCCAACCCCATGCTGGACATTGTCCTTTGGCTGTACACGATGGGAGGTATATGGTGTTTCTCTGAGTGTCATAATAGGTGTGAGAGAGTGTATCTGTGGGTAAGTAGCTGCCAGATTGTCTGTCTGTGTGTGAGAGTGTGTATATCAGTGTTTTAGTGGGTGTGTCAGTGTGTCTGAGGGTCTGTGAGTGGGTGCATGAGGGTGTCACTGGGTCTGTGAGTGGGTGTGTGAGAGTCACAGTGAGTATGTGAGTAGGTGTGTAACTGTCTCAGTGTGTCTGTGGGTGGGTGCGTGAGGGTTTGACTGGAGCCGTGAGTAAGTGCAGGAGTGTCTCAGTTGGTCTGTGAATTTTGCGAGTAAGTGAGTGGGAGAAATTGATTGAAATAAAGACCAAAAGAGAGAAAGAAAGTGAGGCAGAGAGATAGATTTTTTTTTAGGGTTTGATATCTGATATACTTAGAATGAGATATTTGTGTAAAATTTAAACTCAAAAATCTATTTGGTGTGTTTTAAAAAAAAAAGAATTTAAAAAAAGAACAAAAAGAGTCCAACTGGACTCGAACCCCCAATGCAAAGTTCTGCAACCTTTACACTGAGTTATTGCTTTTAGTGTTTTCATTTTGTTAGCCCTTTGTGAGCTATTTGGGACCGTGAGGGCTGCGGTCCCTATTTATTTATTATTTCTTTTTTCTTTTTATTATTTAAAAAAAAAAGAAAATCCCTTTACAGGCTATCTGGAACCGCGAGGGAGACCGCAAGGGCTCTCATGCAGTCCCAATATATTGAATTTTTTTTTCTTTTAAATAAAAAGCCCTTACGGGCTATGTGGCAGTGTGGGGCAAACCTTAAGGCTTCCCTCATGCTGCCAATGCTTCAGCAAGCAGGGAACTGCTTTGACAGCAGCTCCCTGATTGCTGAAGCATTTCATCTCTGTCCCCTGCACGCATGCAGAAGACAGAGATGAAACTTCAGATTTCTGCTTTAAAGGTCCTGCTGTCAAAACCGGACCTGTTTGCTGTGGCTTGGCTGTGCTATGTCCCGAGGGTGGGCAACCCAGGATGTAGCAAGAGCCAGCCCTGGGGTGGCGGTCACCATGGCCATCAGTGGCTCCATGTGGGATCATGCAGCCCCCCTCCATCAAGAATAGCCCCAGGAGGTGGTGGTCACCCGGGCTTGAGTGACCCATAAGGACACCCTTTCTTTTTTAATGATTTGCCCAGTGGGGGTGATGGTTCCTGGTGCAGCAGGGGGGCTGCACACCCCTGCTCCAAATACAGCATTGCCCCAGGGGGGCGGCAGTCCCCGGGGCAGCAGGGATCTATACAGCCCCCGCAAATAAATTCCATTTTGCAGCCCCAGCATTTATTAAATGGATGGCCCAGGGAGGGGGTGGACACATTTTGAGCTGTCCTTCCCATCCACAACATTTCTGGCAGAGTGGGTTAACACTACTAGTGCCTCCTTCCTTGGCAGTTCTGCCAGTGCTTGTGATACACACGCACAATGTACAATTGAGCTCCTTTTTTAGGTATGCATGCTAGTTTGGGGCTTTGCAATACACAGTAATTTTGTATGTGACACACTTTTCAGGATTGCAAATTGTAGGGCAGTACCTGCTGGGAATTATAGTGCTGTCAGCCCCTGTCCTAAAACAAACATACACAGATGAGGTTCCCCCAGGTGAGTCTAGTTCACATGTGAGATGGCAGACAGTGTTCTTTGGACAGGTGGAGACTGGGCTGGTGATTGGGGTGCCAGTGAAGTTGTCCAAAGGTGAGCAGTGAGCATGCATGCCTTACATTGAGGTGCAATATTTTAGTATTGTGACTTACCCGACTTCACTTCCCCAGGTATTTCTGTCAAGCCCTCAGGATGCAGGATGGCCCAGACCTTCTCCTTCCGAGATGTGAGTTGTAAGGGAGGACGTGGGGGACCACCGCCAATCTTCTGGAGCTGCAACTGGAGCCTTGGTTCCTCTGGAGTCGTTCCACCTCTTCCTGATGTCTTCCCTTGTGCGCAGGGGGTGCCTACAGCATTCACTCTGTTGACGATCCTGTTCTGCTTTCCCTCTTATCTCATAACCGAGCTTACAGATCCTCTCTGGAATGCACTTCTGAGTTTAAAGAAGACATTTATTGTTGTTAATTCCCCACCCACAAGTTCCTGAGAGACGAAATTAGTAGATTGGAAGCACACGTTCAAAAGTAGTCGCAGCAATGAAAGCAAAATATATCAAAGTACTTCTCAGTTGCAATGTGCACAGCAAATATAGGTGAAGACATTTATTATAGCATAACTTCAAAGCAAAGCATAAAAGTCAAAATTTCATCACCGTAGGGCCTATAGCTCAGCTTCATCTTTCTGGGGTCTGCAAGTTGATGACTTCGGTCAACTACGAGAAAGAGATTCTCTACCCAAATGGGAGGTAGGCAACTGACGTCTAGTTCCTGTCTGAAGTCAAGAAGATTTAAATCTAAATCACTGTAGCCCAGAGTCATCCTTAAAAGCAAACTCAGTGTGAGAGCCCAAGAACCTTGGAGCGAGGCCAATTCTCCTGAGCTCACTCGCTCTCAGACCGGATTGCGAGGTAAACACCAAATCTACATGCTCTTATCAGCTAAGGTCTGGTGTGAAGAAAACAGCCTGGTCCATCTTGTGGAAAAACACAGCTTGGAAAAACACAGCTCATCTGCAATGTCTCAACTGCAATGTCTAACCCCACGTTAAAGCCAATAGGCAGCTAACCTAAATAGCAAATGTAGGGGGTCATTCTAACCCTGGCGGACGTCGACCGCCAGGGCTAAAATGACGGGGGCACCGCCAACAGGCTGCCGGTGCCCCGCAGGGCATTCTGACCGCGGCGGTTCGGCCGCGGTCAGAAGTGGAAAACCGGCGGTCTCCCGCCGGTTTTCCGCTGCCCTTCTGAATCCTCAGAAGGGCGGCTGCGCCACCATGGGGATTCAGACACCCCATACCGCCATCCTGTTCCTGGCGGTTCGCCCACCAGGAACAGGATGGCGGTATGGGGTGTCGTGGGGCCCCTGGGGGCTCCTGCAGTGCCCATGCCAATGGCATGGGCACTGCAGGGGCCCCCGTAAGAGGGCCCCACAATGAATTTCACTGTCTGCATTGCAGACAGTGAAATTCGCGACGGGTGCCACTGCACCCGTCGCACCTTCCCACTCCGCCGGCTCCATTCGGAGCCGGGGTCCTCGTGGGAAAGTTGTTTTACACTGGGCTGGCGGGCGGCCTTTTGGCGGTCGCCCGCCAGCCCAGTGTAAAACCCAGAATACCCGCAGCGGTCTAATGACCGCGGTGCGGTATTCTGGAGGGGGGAACTCTGGCGGGCGGCCCCCGCCGCCCGCCAGGGTGAGAATCACCCCCGTAATGTCTAATGTCATGTCAAAGCCAATAGGCAGCTAAGCTGAATACAGAATGTAATGGCTAATGCCATGTCAACGCCAATAGGCAGCTAACCTAAATATCAAATGTAATGTCTAATATCATGTCAAAGCCAATAGGTAGCTAAACTGAATACAGAATGTAATGTCTAATGCCATGTCAAAGCCAGTAGGCAGCTGAACTGAATACAAAATGTAATGGCTAATGCCATGTCAAAGCCAATAGGCAGCTGAACTGAATACAAAATGTAATGGCTAATGCCATGTCAAAGCCAATAGACGGCTAAACTGAATAAAACATATAGGGGGTCATTCCGACACCGGCGGGCGGCGGGTGCCGCCCGCCGGGCGGACACCGCCAGAAGACCGCACCGCGGTCAAATGACCGCGACGGTCATTCTGACTTTCCCGCTGGGTGGGCGGGCGACCGCCAAAAGGCCGCCCGCCCGCCCAGCGGGATAGCCCCAGCAACGATGAAGCCGGCTCCGAATGGAGCCGGCGGAGTTGCTGGTGTGTGACGGGTGCAGTGGCACCCGTCGCGATTTTCAGTGTCTGCTTGGCAGACACTGAAAATCTCAATGGGGCCCTGTTAGGGGGCCCCACGACACCCGTTCCCGCCAGCCTGTTCCTGGCGGTGTAAACCGCCAGGAACAGGCTGGCGGGAAGGGGGTCGGAATCCCCATGGCGGCGCTGCTTGCAGCGCCGCCGTGGAGGATTCCCTGGGGCAGGGAAAAACCGGCGGGAAACCGCCGGTTCCCCTTTTCTGACCGCGGCTTTACCGCCGCGGTCAGAATTGCCCCAGAAGCACCGCCAGCCTGTTGGCGGTGCTTCCTCCGTCCCCGGCCCTGGCGGTCCATGACCGCCAGGGTGGAATGAGGCCCATAATGTGCTTCTGGTGAACATTGAGCAACTAATATGCGCAGTGGTGAAATACAAAGTCATTGGTCAAACACAATTAATAGCATCACAGATCCTTTGCCACATTTCCATTTTCTGTGCAATAGTTGTTTGCTAGAATTGGGTTGCAAATAAATGTTGCTCTACTCTAATAATTTCACCCACAATGACTCTTATCTCATCTTTAGTGAAACTGTGATTTTTCTTTTTTGCCATGGTGTTGTTCAATATAGATTTGGTGGCTACTGGGAAAATGAACAGGTGACAGGGAATACATTGAATAGGGAGGTGCAGATGGTTGTGATGGGGTGTGTGGAGGGTGCGGAGTGTGTGGTTTGGGTAAATTGTAGAGGTGCCTATTCTAGTGGATTTTGAGTTTAGGGAATTTTTTGCTGTCTTGCAGGGCCTTGCAGTGAAAATGCAAAGGACTGTGTTGTTTGATGGGGTGTGTTCTATGGTGTGCTTTGCAGGTGTGTCAGGTGTGGGAATGTGTGTCAGCTGTGTTATTTTCAAATCCATCCGGCCTCCCACACTTACTTAAAAAACAATTTGCCCCAAGGGGGTAGTGGTACTTGGGGCGTGAGGGGCTGCGGCTCCCCGCTCTTATTTGCGCATTTGGCCTGGGGAAGTGGTGGTTACCGGGGCTTATTGAAGCCTAAGGAGGAAAGCTCTGTAGGCCACCCTCCTCGGTGGTGCCCCTGGAACCTTTCTCACACAGGGGAAATTGTTAAAAAAGCGCTAGAGTGCACATTTAAAAAACAATTTCTGAAAAGTCTGCCGATTTTTCTGATGTTTTAAAAACAAAAAGAGCTTTTTTGCCCTCACGGGTCCCTCAGAAACCCAACACCAGGGCTAAGGGGTTAGTATAACTCTACCCTTGCCTGTTTTCTTTATTTTTGTCTTTTTTTCCTGGGACTTGGCTGAAGCTGAGTCCCAAGTTGCCTGCCAACACTTCCTTGCTGAAGTGTTGGTAGCCAGTTGGCAGCCAAGCAGATATCAGCACAGGGACAGTCCCTAAATATCTATATTTTTTTGCCTTACATTTCTCCGAACTTACTGAACAGATTTACCCCAAATCACAGAAACTGCGATCTCTGGACAGAATCTAGCTTCGTGTCAAATTTGGTGTAATTCGGTTCAGTGATTTGTGCTGTAGGCACAAATGTTATTAGGAAAACAAAAAACACATATGTATATTTATTTATATGCTCAACTACAAAGGCAACGCCAATGACTGCAGCCGCACCACACTCTGCAACATCCATGCTCTCCAACAGGACAGGAAATCTCCAACACAGCCGGGTTAATTGAAGGAAATTTGATAAATAATAGCAAAACCACAAGACAAGACCAATGTGTCACAGTTAAATGCCTTAAATTGGACACCGAAATCCACAACTTCTCTTGTTTCAAATGGTCCTTCTTCCATTCCTCATTCTGGCCTCCAAAACAGCAAGACCATTATTGAACTCCCCTACAGTGTCAGTATATCTAAACAGGTGCCATTTTAGGATTAGCACGGTGATTAATGCATCTAAAGTGGCTGTTAGAAATGAGGTCTCTAGTTGGCAGAGGTGTACATCCTTGTCCAAATAGGGACCACAATCCCAGTCAGGGTGAGTCACGCACAGTCCAAACTATCCTGTGCCCACCCTCTGGAAGCTTGGCACTGATTAGTCAGGATTCACTTAGAAATCAATGTGTAAAGCATGTGTGCAATAAATCATAGAGTAACACTGTGAAAACACCACAAAAATACACCACACAGGTTTAGAAAAATATACAATATTTATCTGGTTATATTAAGGTCAAAACAATAATGATTCAATAAGCACAAGTTGAGATATCCCTTTTGCAGGATTAAAAAGAGTCTTAAATCTTAAAAATCAACAGTTGTCTCTTGGTTTCATAAAGTACCTAGTTTGTGTAAAAAATAGCACAACCGGAGATCGTAGAGGTGAATATGCGTGGAAAAATAGGGTGTGTGTTGGATTTTCCAGCATGGCACAGGCGATGCGTCATTTGGTTCCTCACTGCCATGCAGGGATCTTTTTAACACCCAGGGACGATGTGGGGAAATACTGGGCTTGTGGGAAAAAGTTACAGGTATTGCATCGATCCGGTAGGTGATGCGTTAACTTTTCTGTCACACGGCAGGCGCTGCATTGATTCTTCACTCGGGAAGTCAGTCTGCATCATTCCGGTTTGGCTGTGCATTGATCTGGTAGGCTGTGTGTCGAATTTCTGTCCACAAGCCAGGCGCTTTGTTGATTCTTCACTCAGGAAGTCGGGCTACATCGTTCTGGTTCTGCTGTGCGGAGATTTCTTGGTCGCAAAGCGACTGTGCATCACTTCCGGCAGGCTGTGCATCGCTTTTCAATGCACAAGGAGTTTCCAGAAGAGATGAAGTCTTTTTGACCCTCAGACTTCAGAAAAAAGGAGGCAAGCTCAATCCAAGCCCTTGGAGAGCACTTCTCAGCAAAATCAGAGGGCAGCAAGGCAGCTGGGTAACAGCAGGGCAGCAGTTCTTCTCAGCAAAGCAGTCCAGATGTGCCCTTTGGGCAGTCAGGCAGCTCCTCTTGACAGGTTGCAGGTACAAGTCCATAAGTGTCTAATTTGATGGGGTCAGAGACCCAGTTTACATACCCAAAAATACCTTTGAAGTGGGGCAGACTTCAAATAGTGGTTTTGAGGTGCATAAGCTCTCCTTTCAGTACAGGTCTGCCTGCCAGGGTCCCAGTAGGGGGTTTGGCAGTCCATTGTGTGAGGGCAGGCCACTGCCTTTGAAATGTAAGTGTCAGATCCTCCACCCTTCCAGCCCAGGAAGACCCATTAAGTATGCAGATGAGTTCAGGTGTGACTGAGTATCTTGTGTTTGTCTGGGTGAAATGCACAAGGAAGCTGTCAACTAGCCCAGCCCAGACGTTAATTGGAGACAGACTGTAAGGCACAGATGGATTTTAAGTGCAGACAAATGCTCACTTTCTAAAAATGGCATTTCTAAAATAGTAATATACAATCCAACCTCACCAATGAGCAGGATTATCTATTACCATTCTGGCCATAGTAAATGTGACCTGGTTACCCCTTTCTGATCAGAATCTACTACTCAAACAGTAAATGAGGGTAGCCCTAATGCTAGACTATGAAAGGAGCAGGCCGCACAGTAGTAGAAAATGAATTTAGGAGTTTTCCACTACTAGGACATGTAAAACACACATGTACATGTCCTGCCTGTTGTCTACACAGCACCCTGCCCTATGGGTTACCTAGGGCCTACCATAGGGGTGACTTATATGTAGAAAAAGGGGAGTTTAAGGCTTGGCAAGTACTTTGAAATGCCAAGTCGAAGTGGCAGTGAAACCGCACACACAGGCCTTGCAATGGCAAGCCTGAGACATGGTTAAGGGGCTATGTATGTGGGTGGCACAACCTGTGCTTCAGGCCCACTAGTAGCATTTAATTTACAGGCCCGAGCACATGTAGTGCACTTTACTAGGGACTTACAAGTAAATCAAATTTGCCAATTGGGAAAGAACCAATGTTACCATGTTTAAGGGAGAGAGCATATGCACTTTAGCACTGGTTAGCAGTGGTAAAGTGTGCAGAGTCCTAAAACCAGCAAAAACAGTGTCAGAAAAGTGGAGGGAAGTAGGCAAAAAGTTGGAGGATGACCACCCTAAGGCTGTCAGGTCTAACAGTGACCAAGTACCGATTGGACCCACCTAATGATAACAATTTTAACAATGGTTTGGAAATGTATTCTTGTCAGATCCAAATATAACATTTTTAGATTCATCATCATTTTGTAATTAAATACCGCAACATAAGTATGCTGTGATATCCTTTTCTCTGTGAATCAACCAGATACATGACTTCATCCCGATTTAAATTGAAATTGTTGACAACTCCACATGATTTAAAAATTATCATAATGTATCGTAGCAGGGGTACAAATGCTATTAAGCCATTCAAATGATGACCGAAGTATTGCACCAATCCCTAAAATGAACATATTCTGATTCTAATCATTCATTACAAAAGTATAAATCTACCTGTTAAATAAAGTGTTATGTATTGTGCAATTATGATTACGAAAAAGGGTCATAATAAAGCCATAATATCCCAAATATGAATATAATTACCTCTGCGTTCGTTACAAGTATAAATAAAGTACTATGTGCTGTGCCAAAGGTCAAAGGTCAATTGACAACTGTTATGTCTTCACATATCAAACCATCAAAAAATGATAGTAATAAACGGACCATATATATCAATAATGTGTTTTTACTTTCTTTTTTTTTAAAATTGGATAGATAAATATCACATGAATAACAATAAAAACATTGCTTTAGCCCCAAGTACAATTTTATACACTAAAGGATCCTGTGCGGATCCAGAATTAAAATTAGAAAGAAAATTAGATAATAACGTGCTATGTCGTATGCAATGTAAAAGTATCATTGAGGTATATATAATGACTACCATATTCTCACACTTTTATCTTCCAACTAAATATTAGTGGTCCATAGTGACAAGTCATCATATCAGTTGATCTGAAATGTCAAAACATCTTATATTATCACTCCAATATTTCATGAACACCAAAATTTAATGTAATCTGGATGGCCTCCAACTTTAACTGAACTCTGTGGGAAAGAGATTGCTCTCACATGTTGAAAAGGGCATCCAAGAAAATCTCCACCCATGTGAAATAAAAAAAAAAAACACACGGCATCCTAAGACTAATTGGACAGTGCAGAAACAATCCATGTATGAACTATATATTCAAATAGAGGCAAGCAACAGCGCTAGATATTTCATTGTTCATCAATCATTTACTTTTGAAGGCACCCTGCAAGGCATATATAGTCTTGCAGCTAAAGCCAAAGGATGATATGAGGAAGTCTCTGCAGGAAACTAAACATTATAAATGTACATGTAGTTCAGGGTAAAGATTGTGCCCCCATGTTTTTTCTGTTCCTAATTCCTGATCCTATAATCAACTTGGACTCAGCCCTGCGTAACTTCAATTCACAATCACCCTGATGTGGATGGCGTTTTACATGTTTTATACCCTAGAATTTCAATTTTGCCTGGATCGCCATTAACTTCTTCCAATAAATGTATATATATATATAGAGAGAGAGAGAGAGAGATAGATATAAAACCTAGTGGTGGTCGCCAGTAAGTAGTTATAGTTAGGACCTAGTTTCTATAGATAGATTCTTTTTTGTTTTGCTAATAACTTTGTAGCCGTTTGATGAATCTTCACAAAATTTTCCAAGAAAATACAAATGCTCAAATCAACAACTGTCTGGAAAGTTTTGGGGTGATCTGTCAAGCAAGGGCCGACAAAAAAAGGGGGCCAAAAATGCATTTTCCCCATTCGTTTTTCTATAGGGATTTTTAACAGCGTCGGAGCCAAAACCACAGGATAGAATTACACCACACCTGGCAGAAAGGTAGCTCTTGGTCTACAAAGAGCCCTTTTTGTTATTTGGTGCATATCCAATAAGGTAAGTTTTTGAGAAATGAAAGAAAATCCAAATTTGTATATTTAGGGACACAAAGGATTTGTGACCCCTCCCTATCTCGTGCTGAGATCTGATTGGCTGCCTACACTTCAACAAAGAAGTGTTGGCATCCATGTTGGGACTTGGATTGAGGCAGGTCTCACAAAAAAATGTAAAAAAGAACCCTTAGCTCTGGTTTTGGGATCCCAGAGGGAACTCCTTAGGGTTCCAAAAAATGTTTTTTTTATTTTCGCCTTGAATCGTGGCATATCCGTGGAAACGAATTGCGTGCTCCCGCACTGTGTCTTTTTTAAGCCCTCGGTGGGCAATGTCCTGTGGCCATTGTTTATTTGTAAATGGATGGTCGCCCGGCATTCCCTGTTGCTCCGGAAACAGCCACATTCTCAGGGAAAAAGTTTAATTTGTGTGGGGAAGGCCTGTTGGCCTCTCACAAAGCCCTGGGGACCACAACCTCCTGAGGGCATCAACTTATTGAGATGCAGGGGAGCCGCCTGCCCTGCCCCTGCAGCTGCAGGGACCACCACCTCCCCAGGACTTTTATCAAAATTAATGTGAGCCCTGGGGACCACCACCTCCCTGGGGCTATAATAAAAAAGTGAAAGGGGTCCGTTTTGGACCCCCAAGGACCACCACGTTCTGGGGCATTGTTATTTGGAGGGGGGCTGCCTGGCCCCCCTTCTAGAAGTCAATTATGCCCCTGTGGACCACCACCTGCTAGGGTTGTCTCCTGCTATGTCCCGGGCTGACCAACCCAAGGACATAGCTGTTTGTTTTTCCTTGGTGGGAGCTAGCTGCTTCTACCAAGCAAATACAAACAAAGTCCGCTTTCTGACAGCTGGATTAGTCTGTAGTAAGTAGCACAATGAGAAGGTACTGGGTTCATTTTGCCACCCATGCACTGTAGCACTACAGTCAGCAAGTGTTAAGCCACCCATCTACTTGGCCCAAATAATCTTACCACAGCTCCAACCTAGTTCTTTTCGAACACTCTTCAGGCTTGGTTGGGTAACAGTATCTCTTCTCAGGTGCGTATGTAGCTTGCTGGTGTGCCATGAGCACGTTTATGATATTTTGAGACAGAGTTGGCTGACAGTTGGTGTCACTGTCTGGCAGTTAATTAAAAAGAGTAGTCCCATTCACAGCAAACACAGGGAATTTTCCCCTTCAGCTTTCTCTTCATCTTATTTGTCTGTCAAATTACTGATCATGCTGTAATGTGGGAACTTATCTTAAATTGCGTTACCCTAACATGACCTGCGTGACACTTGGCAGGACTGAGGCACAAACAAAAGGGAAAGAAACAGGAAGAAAAAGGACAGAGAGGCACAAAAAGAGAGTAAGAAAACAGACAGAAAAAAAAGCACAGAGGAGCACAAACAGAGGGGAAGAAAACAGACAGAAAGGCAGAAACAGAGGGCAGAAACGAGCAGAAAGGCAGAAACAGGGGGCAGGGAACAAGCATAAAACTACCAGAAATGGACAAACAGAGGGCATGAAATGGACAGAAAGGCATACCTAGAGGGCAGAAACTAGCATAAGTGCACTAATAGAGGGCAAGAGACAAGTAGTGGGAAAAAAAGGAAGAAATGGGCAGAAAGACACAAACAGAGGGCAGGAAATGAGCAGAAAGTGGCCAGAGGGGCAGATAGAGGGGACAGGAAATGGGCAGAAAGGCACACACAGAAGGCAAGAGATGAGGAGAAAGGCACAAACAGAGGGCAAAAAACAAGGAGAAAACGTGCAGAGGAGCATAAAAAGAAGGCAAGAAATGGACAGAGAAGGACAAACAGAAGGCAAGAAATGAGCAGAATGATGACACTGAGTTGGCTGATTATAGGCTGTTGGTTGCAGAGCCCTGCCGCAGGCCAAGCATGGTGTGGGGTAGGTTGGTTATAGAGGGTTGGCCGAAGGACTAGGCCGCAGGCAGTGAGTAGAAGTGGTTGGATTAACATATAGTTATTAAATTCACTTTACATTCAGAAAACCCTAGAAATTCACTGTAAAAAGAAAGGTTACAGGGATATTATAGTTAGGAAATAGAATTTAAAAAACATAGCAATTCACAAAAAAAAAAAAAAAAAACAACAGTTACAAGGACGTTATAGTTGGGTTCTGAATTTACTCATAGAAAACCATAGATATTCAGCAGTTATAGTTAGAGTTATTTCAAGTAACTATAACTTGCGCCCTAGGGTAACTATACCTCACACTCTCACCATGCACTGCTAATTAGCCCAGATATTTCAGCACTTGTGACAACTTTCAAACATCATTAAAAATATCAATGAAACATTAGAATTCACATTTATGAAGGGAAAACTGTGCATGGTGATGGCGCGACACATAGTTACCTTAAGGCGCAAGATATAGACACTTGAAATAAATCTAACCATAACTGCTGAATTTCTATGGTTTTCTAGGAGTAAATTCAGAACCTACCTAAAACATCCTTGTATCCTTTGTTTTTTTCAGTGATATATATATATATATATATATATATTTACACACACATATATATATATATATATAGTTATTACATTGTTGCTATAGTGAGAGCCCTGTTCAATGGAAACGACAACTGACTTTTGATTTTGCTTTGCTGCTTGCTATTTTGCACTAAAAACTAAACAAACATTAGGCTTCCAAATGTATTGTGTTTTATTTTTAACAGATGGTGCATTGTGGCATTGGAGATGCCTCCAGCAAGAGAGGCAAGGAAGGCTGGACCAGACTGCACACATGGACCCCAAGCACCAGATAGTAAAAAAGAGAATTTTCTCCAGCGGCAGTGGAGGGGAGAACGGTCAAACACGAGACCTGATAATTGGCAAAAGAAAACAACTGTAGCACAAACCGAAATTTTAGGTAAAAGTTGACTAGAATTTACTGTTTGGTTTCTGTGAAATCACGCATGGCTTGATTTGTTTGGGAGTACTGTATTGTCAAAAAGGGTTCACACAAATGTTGTCAGGGTAGGAGATGATGGGAAGGATAAAAGAAAAATGGTTGTGCAGGTCGAAATGGGAAGAGCTCAGTAGAATGAAACAGGACTATTATTATGGGTGAGGCGGCTGTAGAAACAGTGCAGTAATGAGGAAGATAGGCAGGAATGCCAAAACTCAAGCCATAGACCCTTGAAGGATGAATTGGTGACAATAACAACCCTCTGATCTAGACTCTCATCAACTTCATGAGCCTTTCTAGGTTGTGACTGCAGGGATGTCAAATGCATGGGGATCTTTGGGTGAAGGCGCTTAATACTTCCCCTTTTACCCCTCCACAAGGGAACCCTGTTCTGTTTTCTGTTTCCTTCCCCACCCTCCACAGGATGAGCTATGGACAGAAGGCCTGCACACCCTTTTTCCCTTCTACCATGAACGAATGATTGATTGAATGAATGAATGAATGAATGAATGACTGGCCAAATTAATGAATGAATGGAACCTTTACTGTCAAATAATTGTTTTTAGTACAAAACCCTAATACAATTGCTAGGGTACATGGTGTTTAAAATTCTGAAATAAATATTAAATAAATGTAAAACAATAATAAAATCATGATATAGAAAAACAGTTAAGCAAAGATGGTGTAATTGGGCCTCTTCTCGCGCCCTGGATGCAGTCCATTGTCCAATCTTTTTATCTCAGTGTGCAGGATATTAATAAATTTGCCAAATGGAACTAGGCCCATTGGTCTGTTTATGTTTAGACGGAAAGCACATGCTTCTTTACAAGGGGAGATCCCCTCAATTTAAAACATTAGCCTCAATATGGAGCGGCGAGCTGCTAGGACCACAGGGCAGCAACATAAGAGGTGAAACTTCGAGGCCCAGATTTAAAAGAAAATGACAGAGTGTGACGCTGCGCCACATTTGGCAGCACCGCGCTCCGTCATTTTCAAAATGCAGGTATGCGCCATATTTAATTGAATACGGCACACCCCTGTGTTGCCTCCAGCACCTATTTGGCTGCAGACTGCCAATGAAGCCACCCTTGCGCCATGGTGCAAGGATGGCTGTGCTGCCGGGGAGATTGTTTTTGTGAAGGAAGGGACACCTTCCTGCTATCAAACAATCTTCAATGGCAATTTGCTCATTCGATGTGTGCTGCAGAATGCAGCACACATATAAAGACCAAAAAACGAGGAGAAATGAAAGCATGTCGCCTCGTTGTGCAGTGCCGTAAATTGTGGCACTGCCTCAGGTTTAAGAAAACTCGTAAATCTGTGGAAGCATCAAAGGCAATGGGTGTTGCTGTGGCATGCCCCTTCAATGCAAATCGCTGCGTGTGAAGGGGCTGTATTTACAAAATGGCGTTACTGCCACCTTGTAAGTACGGCACAGTGCATAGTGCCACCGAAGTGTCACTAAAAGTGACTCTCTGGTGGCGATAGGGCCTTTTAAATCTGACTCTGAATATTTCCGGTAGTCACAAAACCTGCAGCCATTCCAACTAGCCTTGGTTACCCAATTAGTCCTGTTCTCTTGAATTGGTCATACCATGAATCTTACACAGAGTATTAGGTGTCAGGTAGATCTTCTTAATGCCTCTTTTAAAAAAGGTTGAATCTTAATCATCTTGTAAGAGCGGATAATATTGTGTGCATATGGTGCATCCTGAATTTGTTCCAGGTCTGCCTTTCGAGAAATGGCCAGAAACTGTTTCTTGAGCTTTGATTTATTAGCCTGGATACTTATGCACAGTGTATTTACTGTCTCGAGGCTGACCGATAGGTCATTGGCAGCTTTTATTAGGTATCCTACCCAGGAGTTGTTTGAGGCTGTGAAAATCTCCAGTAAGACACTTTTAGAGGTCCTGGGTCTGCTTTGGCAGGGCAGTGTGGTATTTGATGTGGGACGACTTGTATTCTAGGTCTTGTCTGTTTAGATCAAACTCAAAACAGAGTATCAATTGCCTTGTATTGTTCAGTAAATTAAGAATTTGCCTATAAACTGTCAAATGGACTTTAGTGCTACCCACCATTTCCCTGGGTAAGCTAAGTGGCACAGAAGGTGGTGGGTAGTAGTTTTACTCAAACAAGTCATAAGATTGATTCGGCGAAAAGGACTATGTAGATGTGTATATAGTTTGCAAAGGGCCTGTGCTGAGGCTTTCTTTGTCAAAGACTGTAGGTGCGTGTTAGTCTTACAATTGTCCAAAAACCATACACCAAGGTAATTGTATTTTGTTGTATTATAAATCTTTAAATACCCCAACTTGAATGTCTGTTTGGATTTATGTTTATATTTACCAAATATCATGATATTTGCTTTCCCGGTGCTAGTGCGCCTTTTCCTAAGTAAGTAAACTTACAAGGGGACATGTATAGGTCGATGAATCTTTTGGATCGCATAGAGTATCCTAGTTAAGCGGTAACCAATGGAACATCAATAAACATCATAATCGACAAATAAAACCATTAAGAACCTTTAACTAACAAGAAAAATACCATCACTCTCTACAAGGTTAATTGTTTTTATTCTCTATTTTTTACAATTCTAATCAACACCTTTATTTCGACTTTATTGTTAATCAAACCTTATTAGCATCATGAGCAACAAGTTCACCAAGTGTTATTGATAAGTGAAAGCAATCATCCACATAAGTCAGCAAATCCTTTAATCATTGAATAATTCAGCAATGCAAGTCAGTCAGTTAATGTCACCACTAAGTCACCCTTGTCAGCCTACCTATCTCAAATTAGCATCAGCATGTGGGTCGTCATGTGGGTCGTCATGCGAAAACAATTTAGTCAAAAATGGGTAATTCGGAAAATCTATCTAAGAGAGAAAACATTTTAAAAAACAGCACAGTTGGTACCTAGAAGAAAAAGCACACATTAGTCAGTCAACATTTTATAGCTACCTATCCAAGATTGATCAGAAGGAGTCAGTCTTCGTCTCCAGGTCATCAGTCATCAGCAAGTATCAGGCTCACAGAGAGTAAGCCCAATTAGCAGCACTTTGGACAGCATCTTCCGACGTCATCAACTTTCGCCTTCTCTGCTCTCTTTTTCCTTCTTGTGTCATGACTTTTTATTAGAGTCTCTCAGTCCGTCCCACAAATTGCTAATTGGTCAACCTTATCAGGGGTTATGATTCTAACCTTGTTTTGCACTTGTTTGCATCAGTTCAAGCATCAAGTTCCATTAATATGATTGGTCCTTCTATCGATTAGGACATCATCCGGCTCTTCAGTTAATTAAATTGTTGCCCACAGCCTTTTAGTCAGTGCTTCCATTGTTCAAGTCCTGGGAAAGAACATTTAGCCTCTCTACACATAATTGTGTCAGTTTGTTCTGATTGTCTCCTGTCTGCTGGTACATTGCAGAAAATTCTAGCAGAGCTCATCTGAACTCTGTACAGTTCAAGGTCCTTTTCTCCAATTCCAGTCCTCGGCAGCTGATTGCGTCTCCACAGTGAAGCAAGCATGTTAGGAAAAACTATTCCCAAGTAACATGTCCCATACCATCCAGCAGGAAGACAGTAATAAGCATTAAGTCCACAAATATAATAGATTCCAGGAATCACATGGTCTGCACCATTCAGCATAAATGTCCACTTACTCTGAAACAGAAACACATGCCTATATTCACTCGTTCCCACAAATAAAGTGTCAGTGCATGATTTTGGCCTATATATATAAAGCTTTTCTACATGTACTGCATGTAAAGCTAATTTCCCTTGTGTTTTAATAGTGGTGTAAGCATAATCATTCTTGTAAATTCTCTTCTCTAACCCTTTCTCTAGTTTTTCTTTTAGTGCTTTTCTCCTGTCGTCAGTAGGCCCAATAAAGCTCTTTTCTATAGGTGTTAATAAGCAAGTCAAATTGTTAAGATGCGCATAAGCCATGCCAAAGGTCAGTTTAGGCTCAAAGAATCCTCCAACTAATACTGTATCATGATCTTTAGCTATCTTACTCAAATATCTAATTATAGGAACAAAAGAAAATACCATATCATAATTTGAGTAAAAATATTGAATATACTCCTGATTATAGAATCGAGTTAGTAGCAAACTACAAGTTATACCGTGAATCAGAGGTAGACTATGGTAAGTGACCCCTTCTTCCACAGATGAAGTTATTTGTGCACACAGAAGACAACAAGACAATCCCTTGCATTCATTGTTTCCACATACTCACTCAATAAATGATGAAAGACGTTAGAAGACAGCTCTCCCTTTGCATTAGTATAATCATGCAAATATTGCTCATCCAATTTAAACTTCTTTATAGCTGTTAGTGTAGTAGTCTCCAGAACAGATGTAACCTTAGCTTCTCTCACCTCATGGATTGACATTCCCACAATCATTATTATAAACAATATTCCACACACAATTGCCACTCCTACACTCAAATATCTACAATACCTAATGTGCCTAGTGTTGTTATCTAATTTAGCCATGATCTGTAAAGAATCATAAATCAGAATTTATACTCCTGAATAATATGCAAAACGAAAAAATTAAAAAAAATTAAAAATATACGTATGTTTCACGCTTCACATAGCAGGACCCATTTACTTCCTTTGTCATGATCGGTTAGCAGCGGGTCATCTCCAGGATTTTAAGTGTCATATCAGGCTATCAGTGTCTTTTCCAGTAAATCAATAAACTCAATTTCTTTTTCTTTTGCTCAATGATTCATTCTATTAATTTTCTCCTTCAGGTTGCACCAAAATACTGATTTAGAACTTCTCTATCAAAACAAATATTTTCGACTTGCTACTCTCTTCCTTTTCATCCTCCTTTCTCCTGTCAATTCTCCATCACTCAATTCATCTTTCTTTGTGGTGTCTACTTCTTCCTCTATTGTCTCATTTGTGACCAAGTCCTTTTTCTTGCCTATTTGAGACTCAGGCCATTGATCTCCTTTTCTTGCCCCTTCTGTCAACAATCTCTTCAAGATCTGACTTTTCTCCTTCACCTTGTCTGAAGTGCTTTCTCTTTATGGACCTGCAATGGGTTCTGGAGGAGTCAGATCCTTTTGGCTTTGACCTGTCTCAACTCTTTCCCCCTCAGGCTCTGCCACTTGGTCTTCTTGTGTTTCAGTACTCTTGGTTCTCGTGAGGACCTCTCCTGTGAATGGATCTCTTGTCACTTCTGTTGGATTGATTTCTCAATCTTCCTCCTGAATTCCCACACCCTCGTCTCTTACTGGGGTGATTGATTCTTCTTCTGCCAATTCTGGGTCTACTTCCGGCTAAACCTGCTCCGGTTCTGGTTCAGGTAGAACTATTCGTTTTGCAGCTGCTGACGTTCTCAGCAACACTTCTTCATGATCCTGAGGACTCACCACTTCTTTTATATGGCTTTAATGTATCCAGTTAGGCAAACCTGCACACTTCACAGCTGTTGTAGTTGTCAGCACCACTTGATATGGACCGCCCCATCTTGGCTCTAGGAAAGACTTTTGCACATGCTTTTTGATCACAACCCAATCTCCCGGTCTGAGGTTGTGGCCTGGGTCATAGATAGGTGGCAGGGTAACTGCTTGTACCTGCTGAGAAAAAGATCGAACAACATCAGCTAGACCCTTGCAGTAATCCAACACCATATCATCTGTAATATTGACAAGAACATTGACTGGTATTGCTGGCAATCTTATTGCTTTTTTCATAAGAATATCATGCGGGGACAATCCTGTCTTCCTGTAAGGTATATTTCTCATTGACATCAACACTAAAGGCAAAGCATCCGGCCATTTCAGATTTGTGGCAGCACACATTTTGGCAATTCTTGATTTCAGGGTACCATTTATTTGCTCTACAAGTCCTGACTCCTCTGGACGATAGCTGCAGTGGAGCTTCTGTTCAATGTTTAGTGCTGCACACAAGAGCTTAATCACTTCGTTATTGAAGTGTGTTCCCCTATCTGATTCTAAAGAGATCGGAATTTGAACCTTGGTATCAGTTCTCTAAGGAGTAACTTTGCAACTGTGAGACTATAATTTCTGCTGGTGGGGTATGCTTCAATCCAATGGCTAAACACACATACAATCACCAACATGTACTTCAGTCCACCACATGCAGGCATCTTAATGAAATCCAATTGCATTCTGCTGAATGGTCCTCCTGCTCTTCCAAAGTGGCTCCGATTTACCACTGTCCCTTTTCCCATGTTTAGTTGCTGACAGATCACACATCTGTGACATACTGCTTCAGCTGCTTGCCTACATTTCGGATTGGACCAATCAACCTTGAACAGCCTAATCATGGCATCCCTTCCGATGTGTGCCGAGCCACCTGAGTCAACAGACAATTCGGCAATACCATCTGACCCTCCTCAGATACCTAGATCTCATCTGGTCTTTGTACACATTTCAATTTTGTCCACATTTTTTTCTCTTCCTTGTCTGCATTTACTTGCAATGTTTTTAATTCTTCTAGAGTATCGGTTATTTTCAGTGCAAAACTTGTACAACTGGTCTCTTCTTCTGGCATCAATTCCCACTTGTCCTTGAATGATATACATTTCAGGGCGCAAAACATTGCAACCTGATCTGCATACCCATTTCCAAGGAAATATAATCTGGCGTTTTTTGATGCGCACTGCATTTTACTACAGCAATCTCTTCAGGTAATTGAATTGCATACAGTAATTCTTTTATCCTGTCACCATTTCATACTGGGGTTCCACCTGAGGTCATGAAACCTCTTTGTGACCGACCACAGTTGACCAAAATCATGAACAAATCCATACTATCAGTGTATATTGTCACTCATAGCCTGGTAGAAACATAACAAGCTCTAGTAAGAGCCACCAGTTCTGACACTTATGGTGAATATACACCAGGAAGCCAAGATGCTTCTCGGGTTCCTGTGATAGTACATACAGCATATCCTGCTCTCAAGGTGCCTGTTCCATCTCTAAGGCATGAACCATCAACACAGACAATTTGATCATTTTCTTCTAACCGAGTATCTCTGATATCCGGTCTAGGATTTGTACATAACTCAGTCACTTCGAGACAATCATTTTCTATATCCTCCTCTTTTTCAGTTTCAACAGTTTCACTTGGCAATAACGTTGCTGGATTCAACACTGTACATCTTTTCAAAGTGACATTTGGAGCTCCCAATATGCTTGTCTTATACCTTGTCAGTCTGGCCCCCGTTAAATGTTGTGTTTTCGTTCTTGTCAGTAAAATTTCAACAGAATGTGGTACCATTACCGTCACTGGGTATCCCATGATCACCCCTTCACATTGGGAAAGACTTTGACCAACTGTGTCTACTGCTCGCAGACAACCTGGTAAAGCTGCTGCAACCGGGTCCAAGGTAGCTGAAAAATAGGCTACAGGGCGATAAGCACCTCCATGGACCTGTGTCAAAACAAACAAAGAACAAGCATCCCGTTCATGACAAAACAATGTGAAAGGCTTTGTGTAATCAGGCATTCCCAATGCTGGAGCTTTGCACAAACCCTCTCTCAATTCAATGAAAGCCCTCATTAGATCCTCATCTAGGCTAATGGGATCTGTAACTCCTTTGTGTGTCAACTGCTGTAGGGGTTTTGCTATTTCAGCAAAATTCTGAATCCATTGTCTACAGTACCCTACCATTCCCAAAAACATGCGCACATCTTTCTGGGAAGTAGGGGGATTCTCTGCAAAATCATTGTAATCCTTTCTCTGGAAATTCTTCTCAGCCCTTTCTCAATTTGAAGACCCAAATATTTGACAGACTTGTGGCAATACTGCAACTTCACAGGTGAGACCTTGTGTCCAAAGTCTGCCAAATGATTCAACAGGGCAATTGAGTTGTGCTTACACTCGTCCCTTGTTCTGCAGGCAATCAATAAGTCATCAATGTACTGCACAAGAGTCGATTGGCAGGGTAATTCCAATGACTCCAAATTCTTCTTCAAAATCTGATTAAACAAGTATGGTGACTCCGTATACCCTTGTGGAAGCCTGCACCAGCTATAGACTTTATCTAGGAATTTGAAACTGAAAAGAAACTGACTATCCTCATGAAGTGGCACTGAAAAGAAAGCTTGTCAACACCGTGAACCATTCTGCCTCACAAGAAGTCTGAAACAGTATCAATGCTGGATTGGGCACAATCGTTCAACACTTAACCACCATGTAATTCACTTTTCGCAAGTCCTGCACAAACCATACCTTTCCACAAGGCTTTTTCAATCCCACTTTGGGTGAATTACATGGACTACTCAACACTTCCCTTAGAACTCCCTGCTTCAGGAAGTCTCCAATTATCTGGGCCACTTTCATCATCACGTCCTGTGCCATGTTATACTGTGGAAGTTTCAGGAACTCAACATTCGGCTTCAAAGTGATAGGTTTTACTCTTTTGATTAATCCCACTTCTTTCCCTGTCAAATCCCAAACTTTCTCCCTTACTGTTCCCTGCAGGTCTGCATGCAACTCCTTCAGTGTGAACATTGGAAAGATTTCAATCAATGGGTATTCTTCGTGAGCATTATTAAGTACCATGGCTGACACCTGCTCTTCCTCATCATCACTATTTGTCTGATCCTCTATTCCTGCATCTGTGCAATTTAAGGAATATTTGGTCTTGCACTCTCTGCCTAACAAAGACACGGGACTTGAGTAACACACCACAAATCTATGCAATCCCAAATAATTTCCAATTTCAACTTGCTCCGGTTCTGTGATAGGGTTTGTTAACAGTCTATTTTCCAATCCCACGACCTGAACTGTCCTGCCGGAAAGGGGTAAATCTGGTACTTCCACACTCCTCACTGTAAACCAGGAATGAGACCTTCTGTCCCATTACTTTTTCCTTCACAAAAGGCCCTCTCTGATCTACTTCTAGGGCCGCAGCAAGGATGCAAGCTCCTTCATCTGAACTGTCACTCATCATTTCATCGTTTATTTCATCCTCACTGTGAAATGGGAACTGGTGTACTGTATTGTTACTATTGTCTGGTCTCTGACCTGTGACTTGTTGAGTAAGCATAGCTTGTTGCTGCTCCATCGGTGCTTGGGGTATGTGCATTTGCTGTCTAGGCACCACAGAAATCTGCTGCTGTACTGGTGTTAAGGAAGTAAATTGTGCTCGAGGCACCTGCAACTGTTGTATAGGCAAGAAATTCTGACCTCGATTTTGAGCATTCGGAACTATGCTCCTCATTCTTGGGATTCTTACAGTTTGAACTGCACCAACATCGCCTTGCTGAACCATTCCTTCCTTCCTGCACCATCAATGGGCACTCCCACTTCTAGTGTCCCACGTTTCCGCACAATTGACATGGCAACATCTCATGCCCTGCATGTCATTCTGAACAACCACAGTGCTTAGATCTGGACTACGCATCATATCCATCCCACGTCCTCTACCCCTCACTAGAGGTTGAAACACGATGGCTCTCTTTTGCGGCTGCATCGGCGGCACTAAAGCTCATTGTACTCCTGATTTTGCTGCCTTAATCTGCATCACCATTGCCTTTTCTTTTAACTTCTTTTGTTTCAATTCAATCTCATCGCTACAATATTTAGCATACTGCAACACCTCATCAATCGACTTTGCCTGCCAGCAAATCAAGTGATTCTTAATCATCTGCCCTACTTCAGGTCTCAATCCTACAACAAATCTAAACACAAAATTCAACATGTCTTTTGGTTTGACCGGTGTTCTCCTTGAAAGCCTTTAACAACCTTTCATAATAAGTATGTATTGACTCCTTAGTTTCCTGGACTCCCCTGTCAATCCTCTGCCAATCACTGTTTTTAGGAGAAATCCTAGTTTTCAGGAACTCAATCACCTTATAATAGTTTTTCATTACCTCGGTTGATGATGCACTTGTAATCTTGTTCCTTTCAGGTTCACTTGTTGGCCAGTCTACTGCCCTCTTACATTCGACCCATAAGTCGGAATGGCACAACTATCTCGAATAAGGTATTCAAGTCCTCCCACAAACACTTAGAGAGTTTCACGAACCTCTCAGTCTGTTGATACCATTCAACTGGCTTCTCTCTCAATCTGGGATAATCGTTTGTAAAAGACAATATGTCACTTCGGTACCACAGGACATGAACAAATTGACCCCCTGGAATCTCTCTGATCGGAAGCATTTTATTTTACTTTTTTTTTTTTACCCAAGAGAATGCAGCAACAAATTCAGAATTTCAAGCAACAAATCTTGTTTCATTGTACATGAGAGAGTAACAAAACATAACATACCATAACATAACAAAAAGGGGCGCCTTCAATAGGCTGTGCGAGCGATGCTGCATGACCTTTTAGCTAACCAGCTACCCAGTGCTCCCCACGTAGCTTGTCCCTTTCGTCTCCCTTCTTTCCCTTTGCGCTCATAAAGAGCAAGTTCCAGTTGGTAAGTTGAGAGAAGGCGGTCTAGCCATGTTTGAAATGGGGGGGACTGTTGATCCAGCCAAGCCGCAGATATACAAAGACGATAAACTGACATAATTGCAAACACAAACCTAGACATATGAGGTTCGATCGATTCGGATACCCCGAATATTACTACCCCCGGGGTTAATTCAACATCTTGACTAGTGACTTCTTTAATAAACTGCTCCACCTTCTCCCGCAACATGGATAACTTTGTACATGTGGCATACATATGTGGAAGGTCGGCACCATGCAACTGACATCTTGGACACTGTATCCCCTCTGCCCGACCCCACTTTAATAGTTTCCCTGGAGTGAAGTAAAGATCAAAAATTGTTTTATAATGTTGTGCCTGAAGGGACGCTGAATTCAAGATGCTGCAACCCAATCCTAGGGAGTCATAAAAGAGTGTATCTTTCACATTAAGCTTCACACACCATTTTTCACTATACTTCGCCAGATCGTCTGGTAATTCATCATTCTACCTAGCATAGGCAAACCTTATTGTAATCTTATTACTAAATATCATTGTTTCTAACAAAGTACACTTGGCAAAGCCTACCACACCACCAGTTTTCTTGTGAATAAAATCCCTCACTTGCAGATACTTAAAGAAGCCCTTATGATCTAACCCAAATTTCACACATATGTTCTCAAAGGTAATGACTGTCGATCCTTCAAAAAAATCTCCTAATCTTAGTATTCCCTGCCGGTTCCACCTCGCCATATATTTGCTCCAAATATCTCAGGAAGCGAGGGATTGTTCATAATCAAGGTGTAATAATTATACCTCCCAAGCCCCATTCTTTTACGCAGAGGGTCCCAGCATCTAAAGGTGGAAAATACAGTTTTGAATCGTACCTTTTTGAAATACCTGGGTTCCAGAAATGGCAACAAAGCACCATTTGCAACGGGGCCGATTGATAATTCATAAGTATTCGGGACATCATTTTTGCCCTGTGTAAACCTACAGTTATTGAACAAGGGGTGCATGTACTGCAATGCAGCAGCCAACTGATACAGTTTAAGATTAGGGAGAGACCAGCCACCCTTCTCCCTAGGCAGTAAATACTGGCCCACCTAATTTTACCATAAAACCAGATAAACCTCATTATTAGTTGATCCATCATCTTAAACCACGATTTATCAAACTCTAATGAGATGGCACGAAATAGATATAGCACTTTGGGAAGGAGCATCATCTTTACCATATTACACCGCTCCATAATCGTCATATGTAAGTTATTCCATCTGTAAAGACTATCTCTAGCACTATTAACTATAGGCATAAGATTATATCGAACTATACGCTCCACCTGCGGGTAGATATCAATCCCCAGGTAGACTGCGTGGTCTACTCTACGTGTATTCGTCGAACTGCAGTACTCATTTAATACTATTTGTTTCTTATCTTTATTAAGTAAGTATCCGGACACAATCCCGAAACTCTCTGCCGCGCTCTCCATTTCCACTAAAGCCAAATCTGGATTGTCAGTAATAATGGCTATGTCATCTGCATATGCCAAATTTTTTGTGCCCCACCCATTGCGAACCACCAGTTGAATATTTCTGTTTTTTTCCAAACATCGCAAGAAAGGATCAAGATAAAATGCAAATAAATAAGGCGAGCATGGACATCCCTGCAGAGTGCCCACTCGATTTTAAAATCACTTGAGTAACTACCACCCATTTGTATTCGAGCCCTTGGGTTTCTATACAGGGCCTTAATGGCTGTGATGAATCTTTCCCCTAGGCCATATATCCATAATGTTTGCCACAGGTACACCCAGTTCACTCTATTGAATGCTTTCTCTGAATCCAACAGAACCATAGCCATAGGTTCCTCTGCCACATGTGTAGCATTAAATCATTCTATTACCCTTCTAATATGATCTGTTGTATCCCTCCCTGGAATGAACCCATGTTGGAGACTGATACCAGCTTGCCAATGTGGACAGACAAGCGGGTTGCCAATATTTTAGAATAGATTTTCACATCACTATTTATTAGAGTGATTGGGCGGTATGAGCTTAAACTAAGCAGATCCTTGTTTTTATTTAAAACATCACTATGTTTGCAGTGCCCCAGGATGGTGGAGGATTACCCCCTTGCTGCACTTGTATTAACACTCTCAGCATAACTGGTAAGAGCATAGCCTTCAAGCGTTTATATAACTCAAGCAGGATACCATCAGGACCTGCAGCCTTCCCATTCGGAAGTGCCCTCAGTGCTTCCTCCAGTTCTTCCACTGTAGGCTCCTGTCGTAATGCTCCTTGCTCCTCTGAAGTAATCCTACCACCTGGAGCCTCAACCATCCATCTAACAGGCTATCCCATACCCATGAGAGTGTCAGTATACAATTCTCCATAGTATTGCCGAAAGGCTTCCCAAATTTCATCGGAGCCGGTTACTATCAGCCCTACTTTATTTCGGATTCTCAAAACTGCCCCGATAGATCTTCTCTGGCAGGTTCGTACTGCTAGAATATGCCCCACTTTCTCACTGTATTCATAGCACTCGCTCCGCCTAGCCAAATATTTTGCTGCAATCTTTTCCATCGTGCCCTTATCAAGTAACATTTTGACTATCGCTATCTGATGAAAGGCATTCTCGATGCCCATGCCAGACTCAACCGCCCGAATAAGCTGTTCTTCTGCTGAATGTAGTTTTCCCACTAGTTCCTCAGCCTGAGCCACTATCAATTTCTGTTGTCTAATACAAAAACTGAGTGTATCCCCTCTTATCACTGCCTTTAATGTATCCCACACAATTTCCAGTGGGGCAGTCCCCATATAAACTACCAAGAATTCTCTCAGCCGCTTACGCATATGCTGGATATACAAAGGGTCATTCAGCAGAGCTCTTTCAAATGTCCAATCACTTCTAGGTCTCTGCCAGCCCGTTAACTTAACCTCCAAAAGCAGCGGGTTATGATCTGCCACATATCGGGGATATAACAAAATTTCCAGCCCCTCCAGGAAACTAGATGAAATGAGAAAGTAATCTAAACGTGCAAACCTCCTGGGAGTAGCTCAGAAATAGGTATATCCCGGGTTTGGCCATTTCAACATTGGCCATACATCTACCAATCCCACTTCCCTTTGCATATTCTTGAGGGTTTTGAAGACCCTAGGTTTACGTCCCGGATAACTCTTGTTCGTAACTGTGGTTAGATTCTGCGGTCCGTCCCATGACCCGTTTATATTCAGGTCTCCATAGACAATATATAGAGCGGGCCACACTGCTAGTTCTGTCGAAATAAAATCAAATGTAGGATCGTCATCTATCGAGCCATACACTGTACATAGCGTAAATCTTGCTTTATCCAATAAGCATTCCATAATCACCCATCTCCCAAACGAGTCAGCCTTCCACCGGGGAGCAGCACATTTATTATTACTTGCTAAGATAGCAACCGACTTTGTTTTAAACTTCTGCTCAGTGCATCCTAACCGCCTCAAACCCAGAGTCTCCAACAAAGCTTTATCAGAGTTTTCTATATGAGTCTCCTGCAAACAATAAATGTCTGCCTTTAACATTTTCAGATCTTGAGATGTTTTTCTCCTCTTACGGGGATTGTTTAAACCACATATGTTAATAGTCGCTATACGCAGTGCAGCCATTAAAATACTGCGGAGTAATTTTGCACCAATAGACCATCTTTCTGAGACATCGTCTCCCTATCCTCACAGCTATTCTTATAGGTCAACCTCTGTCTCTTTAATGCCTTCCTCATACCAGAAACTCTGGGCACAGAGACAACTAGTACTCGGTAAGTTTGCCCTTGACCACACTCTCTTGGGTACCTATTTCCCCTTATTTCCCTGATTCCCCTCCACAACCCCTACCCACCCACCACCCAACCAACCCCTGCCATCCTCACCCCTGCCTCCCTTCCTGCCACCCTTCCATCCTCCTGACCACCCTCCACCCCACCACCACCGATGGACCTAGTTGGAACCTCCTCCCCCTACCCTGATGAGCAATCAGACCACCACTGGCCTGAATGTTGGTGCCACATAGGTGGAAGCCGCTGGCCCTCCCCCGGACTGCTGTGTTATGATTTCATATGCCAGCCCTGCCGCCAAAAAAACTATTGTCACCGCGGAGCTAATCCCTCACTTCTTTACACCTTGAACCCCCAGCAGGTAATCTTTTGCCTGGACTTCTGAAGTAAACATTTTAACCTTTCCATTGACCACTGTTTTTAAGCGATCGGGGGCCAACAGATAGGCCCCCCTCCTTTATACTGAAACTGTTTAATCATCTGCCGGAGCCGCCATCTTCACTCCACAGTAGTATGACAATAATCTGGGCGAGTAAAAAAGGTTACCCCATCTACGCTGCGTGGAGCGTCTGGGCTCTTGGATATTTAGTTTCAGCTGTACGACCACCCTCCCGACGAACTGCCGGAAATCTATGAACCCGCTGAACCTCAGTCTCCCAGTCCCAATTAGTGAGCTCTGGGAAGGCGACCAGTAAGATCTTGATCATGTAGACCCGGATATCGTTACCCTCCACCCCTTCGCCAATGCCAAGGAAACGTAAGTTATTTCTCCTCTGCCGATTCTCATGATCTTCAAGTTTCCACAGTATATCAGCCAATTGTCCATCCTGTGATGAGGGCGTCGACATCCGCCTCCAATGCCCTCGTTCTTTCCTCATTGTATTTAGCTTTGCCTTGATTTCAATACATGATTTTGAAACCTTACGAACAGTACCTTGCAGGTGCTTTGTGGCGATCCGTGCACGACAGTTCTCTGCCCTGGTCTCTGTTTGGAGCTCCTTAATTGAGTCATTTATTGATTATAATATCCCTGACTCTGCACTAGTAGTGCTTATACTAACAGCCGGGGCACCTGTGCTCCCTTCGATGCCCCTACCGGCGATCAACTAATCGTCCGCGACAGGCGCCTCCTTTAGTTTGATACTTTCATAGTCCCATTTAAGTGTCTTATTGCTGTTGAATGTGGAGAATTCGGTGCTCTCACTGGGACCAGATCGTGCTTTTCCGCACTTGCGATGTCACTGTTGTTGTCGCACCGTGGTCTCCCTGGTTGGTGATATACTCCCGCTCTCGGAGAATATGCTGCTACCAAATTCACTATGATTATGCTCACAATTGGTAAGATCAGACTTCTCTGTTAAAGAATAGAATTTATTGCCACCGTCCTTAGCCCATTCAGGAGCTTTTATACATGTTCCGTTTTTTTGGGTTCCTGCTAGCGGTTTTAGAACCACATGATTTGAGCCCCCCGCACACATTTCAACAGATATGTCACCCACATCGCGCATCACCGGCACACTACCTATGGTTCAACCCATTGTGTTTGGTAGGTCCTTTCACTAGCAGGTAAGTCACTGTCCTCCTTGTTTGGTGCTTTTGAATCATCTCTTTCACCCCGAACACCTAGCAGGTCGGCAGCAGCACCATCATCTCCTTGCAGCATGGATGGGAGAGGTCCACTTCCTTCCGTATGAACCCTCTCCCCGCTAGTTAAAAGACATGTTTCTTTTACAGCTGGATAGTTGTCTGCTAGAGGGGGCCCGATATACTCTGTCTTGCTTTCTTGCGACCCTGCTGACAGAAAAGATGTGATCATAGGCTGCATTTTATCCCTCCCCCTAACATCCACGGGGGATACCATCATCATCCTTAGCATCTTTACCAGGGCCTACGGTGGGTTTTCCACTCAATTTAACTGCCGTTGAATTACGGTGCCTTCCTGCAACTGTTGTGTCCCCTTTGTCTTTCGCACTACCCGGGCACCCTCACCCTTATCGCCAGAGTTCCGAATAGTTTTTGGTGCCATGTTCGTTTTTAGGGCGACTGGGAGCGTGTTAACCAGTTCACCAAATCTAGTAGCGATATCGTGCTCTGTGTCAACCACCTTAGAACGGACCTCGCAACACGGCTCGGCGACAGCCAGGAGTCTGCATAAATTTGCCCAACAGTGCCCAACCTGAGAGCAAGTGTGGTCAACATTAGACACCCTCCACCGCCGCCAAGTCAACAATAACGGCGTGAACGGTGTAAGCGTTCAGCAATTCCAACCCCAAGCCTTGTGAGTGGGGGGCGCTCTCTGAGTTTCCAGATCACGATCAAACCAACAAAGAGCCAGGGGTAAGGGAGCAGCGCACTAATTTCCAGCGGGACGCTGCACCGCTTTCTTCCAATCTGACGCCTTTAAAGCATTCCTTGAGGCACGGCTCGGCCCGGAGTCAACACAGTTTTAGTCCAGATGCGCCCAGCAAGCAAATAAACAATTAGGCTATTGCGTATGCCTCTTATTACTCCACTCGCGCTTCCAGCTCAGAGCTTTGCTGCTACCTTTAAAGGAGTTAAAACACTTCACATTCCACACATCGATTGCTGCAAAGCGAAGAGCTAAAAAAGGCAGTAGCGCGGTGATTCCAGTAGCGCAGCTTCTCCTCCTTCGGTCAGCCGCTCCGCATACTGCCAGCATCCAGGGCAGGCGGAGACTAACGGCCGTCAGCTACGTCGACACCATCTTGCTCAATCCTGTATTCCGGAAGCATTTAACAGATTCCCCCTTCTCTGCTCCCTCTGTTTCTTCTTGAGAATCTCGTTTTCATTTCTCTCTCTTCCTTGCCCATCTGCCTTCCCACTTTTCTAATGCTCCCCAAATTTGCGCACTCTGCAGCAAGTCCCTCAAATGTGCTTTCATTCCAGCTGATCTCATGTGTTCAAAATCTTTTGCCTCAAAATCTAATCTGTAACTTCGTCTCAAATGTTTCGTTGTTTTAAGATTAATTTCATGCTTCTCTGCTACTCCCGCTAATTTCTGGTGTATTTTCCCTACTTCTTTTGTAATCCTTGGGCATAAATACCTCAGCTCTTCTTCAGTGTAGGATTCTAACTTATTCAATCACATTGTTCCCTCGACTAATTCATTTGCTTCGATATTTTGTCCCACTCTGTTCAACTGATCTTCCCCTTTTGATGCACCTTGCGAAGAATTTCAACTGTCCAGCCAACTAGTTAACTGCTGAGCTGTTAAGCCTTGTAATGAGATATTACTCGCATTCGGGACTGGCAGCTGCTGTGCCACTGTACCCGAGGCTTGTGGAGTCAGAAGTCTCAAGCTTTGATTTGCATTAGAGACGTTTAACACATCTGGCAATGTTACAAGTGGACTAAAATCCGTAGGAGATCCGAGCTCACCAGGACAAGGTCCTGAAGATGATGTTGAGTGCATTGAATCTTCCACTCCTCTTCTCACCAAACTTTGTGACATCTCAGTCTGTTCCCCTGCTTCTGTTTTCTTCTGTGCATGAAGAGGTACCGCTGGACCAACCGTGATCGGTAACGATATTGCATCTGGGGCTGCCCTAGCACCTCCACCCTGGGTGAATGGTACTCCCATTGCCTGGTTCATAACTGGTGTGAGGTCTACCGAAGTCCCTGTCAACGGATTAAACTTTGACATTCCCTGCATCTGTGCTGGTGGCAATAACGTTGGTGTCAGGTCAGTCTGGACTAACATTGGCTTTGGAAGCACCTGCTCCCTCAGGACTAAGATATTTGAAACAGTCTCAAGAACTGGCACATCTGGATAAACCCTTGTTACCGAAAGTGTATGTACCTACGCCTGAGCTACAGCACTTGTTCCTGCGACTGGTGTACTCTGTACTGCCCCTGGTAATTGTCCTCCTTCTGCTTGTACAGCTCCCACAGCTCCCTGTGATGTTCCAGGAGTGGCAGGAGGGGCTGTAGCACTAGTCCCTGGACCCCTGCATAGGTCGTCATAGGTGGAGGTCTATCTCTCAGCAACTGTGTAATCAGATCCACAACATCAGAATCATTATCATCCACATAAGACTTCTTCCTTTTCTTTTTCTCCTCACTCTCTTCTTCCTCGGCATTATCCCCTTTGACTGAATCATCACCTTCTGTGATTGCTGGGAACATCTTAATCTCTTTCATAGTAGCCATCCTCCATTTCTTTTGCTTCCAATCCCACCCATCTTCTGCTAGTGACTTTTCTATCTTCTTCACCCTTCTGTTGAACTTTAGTTCTTCCTGCTATCTGGCCACTAACTCCCAAACAGTTAAAGCCTCAAATTTTGCCGGTCTCTCTAACGACCTCATGTCATACAGTGATAATCGCAACTAGTCCAAATTTCTCAGATTGAACATTCCATGCTCTGGAAAACCTAATGTCCCTTGATTATTAGTCAATTTACTCCATTGCTTTAACCAAAGACACAAAGCTATACCTTTTTCTGTCATTACGATATGCACCAGAGTATCCTCCGGGGGGTTGTTTCCCCCACTGATGCCTTGATGTATGAATCACCCTTCATCGCACTCTTAAATGCCTTGAAAAACTTCATTTTGCCTGTTTTGTGTACTACAAATTCAATAAATTAAATAACTTTTACTCCCAAGATTCCCTTCACCCGTTTTCTCAACCAATTGCCTCTCACGGATGGCTGCCAATCTGGTTGCAGCTCTTCTCACTAACCGACCTATCCCAGCGTGGCACACACTGATGTCACACTGACTCACAGCAGCTGACAAAGTCTTGCAGCTTGTCCTCCACGACTCAATTCCACTCAACTAATGCAATTTATTGCGAGCGTCCTCACCAAATAATAACTAAAACAAACCTGCTGGTTTACTACAGGAAGGGACACAATCGCCTAAGGGACCTTATGGATTTTCACTAACGGCACTTTCAGGCTCTTTAGCTATTCCTTGTTCTCAGTCCCCCACATTCGCAAGTAAATTCGACCTGCAAACTTTACTCTTAACTGATCAATGGGTCTGTCCTGGTGCACATAGGACTCGCCAAATCTCAGTTAAAGCTTCTCTTACTCGTCTAACTTTCACTCTGACTTGTTGATCACGCCCGATCAACCTACTAAACCAGAAAGATTACAACATATAACCAAGTGTCTCCTACACTTGTCTTAGACCATGCAGGGTCCATACATCACCAACAACCACGTGGACAATTTTTTAGCACAAAGCGCCACACACATATGAAGTTTGATGACTTCCCTACTCTCACACTTTGGAGTACGCACACTCCTACTAACCCTGAACTGGAGTACACAGACCCCCTACTTTTACCTCACACACATCACAATTCACCTGCGATTTTTCTTAAGCCAGTGCAAGCACAATCTACTACTCTCATACTATCTCAAAACACGCCGAGAACATACTCAATCTTCCCACAGGATCCAGGATCTGGGAAAGTCATTTTTGGGTTTGAAGGGACATCATCTTTGCTACCATTGACATTTTGGAAAACCAAATTCACGCCTCATAAAATTCAAACAATTATACTCAACTTTAAACTACTACCATACCCACTAGTCCCACCTAACTAGTTCCATAAGGAAACTAACCATCAAGCTGCTACCAAAAACTGCTAGCGCACCTTGTCCTTAGTAACTAAACTTATAAGGGGACGCATATAGGTCGATGAATTTTTTGGATCGCATAGAGTATCCTAGTTAAGCGATAACCAATGGAACATCAATAAACATCATAATCGACAAATAAAAACATTAAGAAACTTTACCTAACAAGAAAAATACCATCTCTGTCAAAAAGGTTAATCGTTTTTATTCCCTATTTGTTACAATTCTAATAAACACCTTTATTTCGACTTTATTGTTAATCAAACTTTATTAGCATCATAAGTCAGCAAATCCTTTAATCATTGAATAATTCAGCAATGCAAGTCAGTCAGTCTACTGTCACCACGAAGTCACCCTTGTCAGCCTACCTAACTCAAATTAGCATCAGCATGTGGGTCTTCATGTGAAAACAATTTAGTAAAAAAAAATTAATTTGGAAAATCTATCTAAGAGAGAAAACAGTTAAAATAACAGCGCACTTGGTACCTAGAAGAAAAAGCACACATTAGTCAGTCAACATTTTATAGCTACCTATCCAAGATAGATCAGCAACGAGTCAGTCTTCGTCTCCAGGTCATCAGTCATCAGCAAGTGTCAGGCTCACAGAGAGTAAGCCCAATTATCAGCACTTCGGACTTCCGATGTCATCAACTTTTGCCTTCTCTGCTCTCTTTTGCCTTGTTGTGTCATGACTTTTTCTTAAGGTCTCTCAGTACGTCCACAAATTGCTAATTGGTCAACCTCATTAGGGGTTATGATTCTAACCTATAGATTTTGTTTACCACTTGTTTGCGTCGGTTCAAGCATCAAGTTCGATTATTATGATAGGTCTTTCTGTCGATGAAGACATCATCCGGCTCTTCAGGTAATGAAATTGTTGCCCACAGTCTTTTAGTCAGTGCTTCCATTGTTCAAGTCCTGGGAAAGTATATTTAGCCTACTCTACACATATATCATCAATTATGGCATATTAATACAAAGTTTTTATAATTCACATTATTTTAGTACGTGGGCACATTTTACTCATTGCACATTATTTTCAATTATTAGTTTAGTTTTTCATTATTTCTCATTAGTATGTGTACGCGAATCATTAGAATATTCTCATATTAGCATATCTGCTCCAGCACCAGCATAGGCTATAAACTTGTTTCCGTAATTGTAAAGATTGGGTTTATCCAGTGTTCACTGCAACCCATTTCTGGTATGGTCCAGAATGGTCAGGTTGTCTGCATATTGTAGTTTGTCAAGTCTGTGTGCAAATCCATGGTGGAATTGTTTTGGGTTTGGATATGGCTCCACCCAAGTCAGCTGTGGAGAAGTTGAACAAGATGGATCCCAACAAGCAAACCTGTTTCAAGCCATGGGATGTTGGTATTTCAGATGTAGTTTTATTTCCGTAGCCTCCGTAGCCTAGCTTGACATGGCCAATGTATTCAAATACAGAGAAATAATTGCCTTCAAAAGATAGTGAGAAATGCCTAGCCGAGCTAGCTTTGACCATAGTATTTTACAGTCCACACCATCAAATGTGGCAGAATAGTCTATACAGCACGTGAGGAGTAGGGGACTGAAGACCTGCAAGGTGCTGTGAACCAGACATGATAAGGCAACCGTATTGTTTGTTGTTGATCGTTTAGGCCTAAACCCAGTTTAATAGTATAAGATTAAGTTTTCCCTCAGTTATCCAAGCTTCTACTTCTTAAAATAGTGTCTTGGCATATGCTTTAGCCCCTAAATCTAGCAAGGCTATTAATCACCAGGCAGATGGATCAGGGTTTGAATCTTTTTTGTGAAGCAATAGAAGTATAGATTCTCTCGATGAGTATGGAATTTGACCTGATTGAAAACAGTGGTGGTAAAAAGGAGAGACTATATTGGCCCAGTAGTCTGTGTCAACCCTAAATACGCAGCCTGGCAGACCGTTGTGACATGGTGACCTGTTTTCTCAGATTTATTTTAAAACCTTACATACAGCTGGATTCCTGAACATGTTCAGGCTGTAGTTGGAACAGTTATTCTGTGTGTTGACCAAGATCCCTCTTTCGTTATTTCCACTCAAGAATCCTGGAGTTGGAACATGTAGGCCTGTAGTTCTTTCATTGATTTTATTTACTCCTTCAAATTCACTTGGCCCTATTGTCTTGTTCATACCCCCATGTTCTTTATACAAGTCTTCCATATTTTTAAATCAATTTTTCCATGGAGACTCCAATACCTGTACCGTTGCACTGTGATTTATTTTGTTGACATATTGCAAAATCTAACCTGATTATGTAGCGCTACGAGGGAGTGAGAATGTGCCCATTCCATTCCCATTCAGTACTTAGCCTTGACGGTCTCTGCCAATTTACGATGTGAGTTTCTTAGGTCGCATACCCTAAATTGGAACTGTGTATATGTATTTATTATTTTTATTGTATGCTCTCAACGCTATTTTAGTAGCTTGGTGTTTTCCCTATTGTCCTCCATGTGCCGTGGAATACTGGAAGCCCGCAGGTGGGCTTTATTTGCTCAACTGATTTAATGTTTTCCTTTTAACGTTTAGTACACGGATTCCGTCATGTCACTCCAAGATGGTTGATGGATTGCTAAATGGAAAGCCACCTGATCTCCAGGCCAGCTACAAGTCGTTTGCCATTGATTGAACCTGGACAGGCTCATATTACCCAACGTGAGCCATTTTAATAATACGTGGTTCTCTTCTCCAAGGTACTTTGCAGTGAAGTTCATTTGTATGGCTACTCGGATAAATATCCCAAGACACTTTTCCTCTGAGAGGTGTTCACTGGATCTATGTTGCATAATGTCATATGCCTTGTATGTGCAGTTTATGGCCCCACTTGCAAAAGTGTAATCCAAGGTGGACCTGTCTCTGTAGGTATATAGAGGTGCCATTTCCTGCCTTACCAGGTGATTGCTCATCTGCAACAGAGCTAGATTGTTTGTGTTAGTAAAATCGATCATAATTCCCTCTGGATTAGCCTTTAAATTCAGTTTTGGTCCATGGAAAGAGATAGGACGAGTTTTGAAAGATTAAAGTCTTCTGTTTCAATGATCTCCGATAATGGCTGTGCACAAAGAAGATTCTCCAACACTTCAGAGTAATCAACCAGTTTTGTTTCCATGTGGATAGTGAGAGCTACATTGATCAAAAATATAGAACTAGATTTACCATTGACGCAACACCCATTAATTATTATGGCTTGTACCCCTACGCTATTTGTTTCAGCTTCTCTCAATTCAAGGTTTCATGTTGAGGCAACATATGTAGAGAAGCCTCCGGATGGGCGCCCAAGGTGCTTGTGTTTCCATGCACATACCTGAAGCTCATGAAAGACTATTAGTGGGGGAGGATCAACTGCCCAAGTTCCCTGCAACCATATAATATTTCTGCTTCTTATGAACTGGAAAGCCTCCAGGGTGTCAGTATGCGACTAAGGCCAGCCACATTCCATGATAATAATGTGACCTATTATTTAAAAGGTTTAGCCATCTCTTACGGGCTTACTAAGTTTAGGGCTAAGATTGCCCACCTTCGCCCTTCACTAGTGGTTGATGCTAATGGTACAACTCTATCCATGCAGGTGATTTCCCTCTTGATCTTGCATGTAGTGGTAAAAGGAGGTGAGAAGGCTTACGGCCATTGTGCAACCTTTGCTTTGTGAGTAGGGTTAAGAGTTTGTCTTGGGTGTGGCCTGCATCAGTGCAGCTAGCCAGCTCTAGGTTGGCTCTTTTCTCACAGGTTGATTGAAATAGTTAATTCGCTTGCCTTTATGCTCCTTGCCACAGTTGACCCAGATCGGGGTGTTATTATATACCCCAGGGTGTGACGTGCTATGAGCACTCTTTAGAATATTGGGAGGATGGTCAGATTTGTCAGAGCCCCTGATGGTCTTGCTGACGTTATCCAATATATACATGATTATGTTTGTTTTACTTCGCAAATTTCAATGCCCCATTGTTCGAATACAGCACGTTCCCTCCAGATGTGAGATCCGGATCCCAGTTGTCTCCTCTTGTGGAGAGCAGTAGGAATGCACGAACTGAACTCTATTTATGTCGTCCAAGTGAATGTGTTAAAGAGGGAATGTGCTGTAGTAGGCACAAGATGCTTGCTGTATTTAATACCCCCCCCCCCCAGGTATATAACGGCTGCAGGATGAGTTGAGCCATTGTACCACCATGGCCCCTCTTCGTAGTTAGCAAAGGCAAATTATGAGTGCTGCCGTCTGTTGGTGATCTCACTGTAACTAGAGTACTTCTGCTAATGTCTCTTGATGCCTGCTTAGACAAATGTTCCGGATTGTTCATTTGAGTGGATGACTGAATGGGCCCCTGTCAGCTTCAGCATCATTGGCGAAGTCCTTAAATCTCGTGGTAATTGATAATTCTACTGCTTCTGATAGCTTAGTCGTTCTTGTGAGTTAGTATTTCCCGAGATTGCCGTGTTGTTAAACACGTGCGTGTACTTCGGGGCTGAAGTGCGGCTTGTGCTTCAGCTTGCATTTTGCGGTGTTTCAGCCGTATGAGTCCTCGTCATTCGAAGGCTGCAGGGTGTTGTGGTCCCATTAGGGCCTAGATCATTGTTGACTACTGGGTGTATAGATTCATCCCTCGGCATGGCTACATATGTGTGTTTGATCTATTTTGCAGTTTACTGAAGATTGGAAACGTTTTTAATTGGGTTTGGTTGCTATAGTTGGGTATATTAGTCAGCCTTTAATTATGTAGCTTGTTGGCTGTATTAGCTGTGTCAGTATTGTACTAGACTGTTGATTTTGTGCATCCATTTCATTCCCTAAGTTGCACCCTTCAATTAGGTTTTCTTGTGCCATTGGAGGATTTGGGGGTAGCAGCAGGTTTGTAGTGTCTGGGCTATAAGTCATCCATCCTGCTTTCCAGTCCTGGGTATCTTTGGGCAGTTCTTTGGTTACTGCTGTTGGTCCGTATTTGGGTTTATTATCGTTTGTCACCTTAAGGTTATCCACATGTAATTAAAGTAGCTCGGGAGCATATTTAAGAGCCCTTACACCGCCTTAGCACCGCCTTAGTGTCATTTTTTGGCACTAAGTCGGTGCTAAGGAGGCCTTTTACCCCACACCATATTTACAAAGTGGCGCAATGCATGCATTGCTCCACTTTGTATGACCTTGTGCGACATTATGCCTGCACCAGGCATAATGTATGCAAGGGGGCGTTCCAGTGCTAGGAGGCCAGCAAAAATGGTGAAGTTAAATTTAACAGATTTCACTGCACCATTTTTAGCATCATTTCTAACTCCTGCTCTGAGCAGGCATTAAAATGATGCACGCATAGAAGCCTATGGGCCTCCATGCACTTTGCTACACTAGCATCAAATATTTTGAGGCTAGGTAGCAAAGCGCCACAAGAGCATCATAAACGTTGATGCCATTGTACATTGTACTAACAACCTCCATAGTCCGCCTTATTATAAATACGGCGCAACCATGGTGTCGTTAGGTGCTGGTAGGGGAGCGTTGAAAAAGTGACACATCAGCTCTGGTTCGCTCTAGTTCGCCACTTTTTCTTAAAAATGGGCCACAGTGTTTCTACAATACATGTGCAAGCACAGCTCATGGTATCACAGTTCTGTTTGGTTGCATTAACTTTTGTTTCAAGTTGAGCAATCTTGAGTCTATGTTTGACATGGCGTTAGCTGCTGATTGCATCAGATCGACCTGAAATTCAAGTTTGTGCGATTGCCATGTAATAGTGTTTTTTTGCTGCCAGCAGAAGTTAGTTAATTGATAGGAAAATAGCATCAGTTGTGGAGTCGCAATAATGTTTTGGAGTGGACAGAAGGGGCCACTCCACAGTAGCAGAGGAGCCTTGCACTGCTAAAAAAATGCCCCCCAAAATGCCCCAGAACTGAAAAATAAAAGGGTAATAAAGCATCACCAATTTATTTTCCAGCACCCCATCATGCATAGAGTGTCAGTACGGGGTGGGGGAATTGCTGCTGAGTGACAGCAGCAGGGAGCTGTGCACTTTAGTTTAAACTGCTCATGTCCCTTTGGCCAGCCGCCTTGCGACGGACAGCCTGACATGCACACTTTAAAATTCTTTTAAGACAGCTTGGTTATAGAAAGCACAGGCCTCCAGTGCTCTTGTTAGCACTGAGAGAGGCTGCTCCTTCCAATCCTGATGCTCCTTTTATGCTAGTTCCCAGCATGAAGGCAGTACCAGGATTTATCAGTGCAGTTTCCTGATCCCTCGTTGGAGCTTCCAGGACCATGAAGAGAGGAAAGGGGGATGCCCTGTGGAGAGGAAGACGCCATCAGATAAGTGCCTTTAAAAAAAAAGAATATATTATTGTACCCTCCACCCACTGTAAATACAAGCCAGCTGACACTGGGAGTGGACCTCTTTATGTTTGTCTCAGTGATAAAATCTGGTGCCAGTTGTTCTATCACTTCTAACATTTTAGCCTCTGATTCGTTCAATTGAAATCTTACAGGTTCCCTTAAGTGAAGGTCCTTTGGCTTTGGTGTGGTGGCTGTGCTGTTTACCTGAACTACATCTGGTTCTTCCGGATTATGTTTTTGATGTACCTGTGCCACCGTCTTTCTGATTTAGCCATGTTGATCCAAAGGATTATGATTAATAGGAGGCAAAAGATTATTAGATAGAGGAGGTTGAAGAGGAATTAAATGCGCTGTTGAGTACTGTTTTATTGTAGCTGGATCATCCTTTTCCCTAGTTGCCCAGTCTCCTTCTTGTATCCACTAAAAAAGAGCTTTAGTTGGATGGCACTAGTGGTTTGGTTCACTGCAAAGGGGTCTAGCGACCGATTGGTCTCGTCTATCAGTCCTACTTTTGGCTGGTTACCAGTGTCTAGATTATGTTTCGCAAAGTATTGTTTAATTGGAACAGTGTCGTTTTTAAGGACCATGCTGTTCCTACTTGCTCTAAAAGAACGAGCCTCCGGGGATTTCTATAGTTGCTGTTTTTCCATCTTTACTATTAGTTTTGGAGTTTCCCGCAGTACTCGGTTACCTGTGGTAGCTCTTCTGTTTGTAAGGGGTCGTGTTTGTTTGCACCACATTATGGAGATTTGATTTACAATTTTCCAGCCTTGGAGCCAAGCCCAGAAAGGTGAACAAGTCTCCAGCCACTGCACTCGTGTTTTGGTGTAACCTTTCCTGATTCCTTAGTAGACATTGGCGCATCAGCCTTGATTTGAGAAACTGGTCCTGAATACAGTTCAGGTGGTGTTGCCGCCTTCTCTATGAGTAATCTACTTCAGAGAGCACAAGTCAAACACAATTTAGATGGGTCTTATAGAGGATGATATCAAGATGGCTGAAATGTAAGTATTTTAAGTATGTAGCGCCACAAAGGAGGAGGAACGGGGTATGGTATTACACTTTTGAAGCTTGAGATTTGAAAGCGCAAGAGTTGTAAGCTGCGAGACACAAATGGCGGATCTCACAGCTCCTCTCCTAATGCTCAATGCAGGGACACAGTGAGGGTACGAGTCGCAATGCACAAGCAGGGTGCATTGAAAATAATGCGGCAGCGATGGGTAACAATAGGCAGTGCTGAAGGAGGGCCTGAAAAATGAGCAAAAAGCAGGCAATCTACGGGCAGTCTCCACCATGTGAGCAAGCCTCACTAGCCTAACATTAGCCAACGCCACTCACCACAGGTTACCCCCAAGTGTCTATGCTCTTACTGCCTAGCCTCTCTGGTGTCCCACAGCAATCAAGTCCCTCCGTCTGCTCTTCTGTAAAGCTCTGTACATCTCTATTGTTCGACAGTCCGGCTGAGAACCTTTACAGCTCCTGGTGAGCTGGGTTGCAGGCCATCTGTCAAAGGTTTCCTGCTACTCTACTGTTCTGTTTTTACTTGCATCCAGCATTCTGCTCAGCCGCACCCCCACTTCCTCCTCAGTCAATATTCAGTCTCTATCTGGACACTGATATGGACCCTTGCAGCTCCTTGGTAGGGGCTCAAACATAGTATTAAAGTGCAATGAAACTCGTGTGTGTGGGAGGGGGGTTTGATTACTTGTAAACCCAGAGCTTGACTGTACTGACTGTACTGTGAGAACTTACGATGGGGTTGGACTGTCTAAACACAGTAAGCCCCCACTGGAATGAACTCCTGCCTATACTATGAATCACCAATATGGTAAACGTACATTAAGAAGTGGGTGGAACTCACTAATGAGGCCAGAAAAAAGTCCTTTCTAGAACCTGTTACCTTTGACATAGAGAGATTAGCTAATCTGCAGAAGAGGTTGAATGACCTAAAAAATAAAGTAGACACCAAATAGTGATCACTGCTTCTCCAGTGGCTTGAGGACATGCCCGAGTGCAAACACAAATCTCAATCCTCGGGCATGAAAGAGACCCAGGCGAAGTTTGAATACCACATTAGCCTCCTAAGAGATAGGGTAAGGACTTGTACCCCAACTGATGAGCCTCCTCCCCTCCTATTCCCCCAATCTTTGATTTGAAATAGAAGAAAGAGAGTGATGACACGAGGGAGGTGGATTTTTTTAACACATTTCTCAAGCTGGCTGATGGGGCTGTGGTCATATCTGGAGTTGCACCTGATAACAAAGCAGTGTATGCGGGACCACCGGCAGCTAGAGCACAAGAAGGTGGTCTACTCTGGTTCAATATATTGAAGATTTACTGTTGGCTTCTGTTACTCCAGATCAGTGCAAGGAGAACTCAGTCTGTCTCCTCATTGAATTGGTTATGAAAGGACATACGTTTTCAAACAAAAAACTGCAGTTTTCTCTTCACCAAGTGACATATCTTGGCCATGAGATTTCTGCTGGTGAGCGCCATCTGTCCTCTAAAGAACTTGGAGCCGTTTGTAAATTGCCCTAGTCTTTAGCTGTTTTCTAAATACTTCTCTTTTTTAATGGTAGCATACTCTAGGTAATGGATTTTAGAATTTGCTGACATGGCTATATTTTTAAAATAATTTGTCAGAAAAGATAGCCCTGAACCCTTGCACTGTTCTACTGAAGCCAAGGATGCATTTGTAAAGATAAAGTAAGCAATGAACTCTGCACTCGCTTTGGTACTCCCTGATTATGTTAAACCTTTTACTTTGTATTGTCATGAGTGTGATGGATTTGCACTTGGGTTGTTGGTTCAAAGTCACAGAAATCAGAAGATGCTTAGAGCCTGTTATTCCTCAACTTTGGGCCTGGTTGCGACTGGGCTTCCCCATGTTTACCGTTGTGGCTGCAGCTTGCAATAGTCATTGAATCCACTGACTAAATTATGCTAAATTCCCCATTAACTGCTGCCCACTCCTTGGTTGCACTTCCTCTCAGTACAAAAGCTCAGCATCTGTTCTTGGCTCAGCTGTCTCAATATGAAATATTATTGTCGTCTGTCTCTCATTTAACTTTGTCCAGTTATCCCCATTTGAATCCTGCTTCAGCTGTGCCTACCAGTAAGGATGGGCACCCACATGATTCTATCCTAATAACTGTCATCATGCACGTATTGATTTGACTGATGTGCCGTGCAATGATCGTGAACGAATTTATTTTGCCTAAGGCCACTTTGACCCAAATTGGCCCAAGCAAAGTGTTAATTTGCCCATGTGATTAATTGTCGCCTCAGAGTCTGCTTCACTTTACCTTCTGCCAGTTTTATATTGATTTTTTAAAGAGGATGTCAGTTCCTCTGAAGGAGAAAGTGGTATTAGAAGATGTACTGAAGCACTATCTTATTTGCAACAGTTAAATTCCCCCACTCTCTGTAGTAGTATTTGTTCCTTCTTAAAGGGTGCTACTGGCAAAAGAAAACAAATGTCATTTTAATCTCAAGCAGCTCTAGTCGCACTTTGTCTCTTTATTAGATGCTAACACTGGGGTATCTTTATAGACGGGTTTGTTAAGGCTCTAGTGTTTTAATCCTCTACGAAATTAATCCTAGTTATTTCACCAATAAGTTTTAATTATTCTGTGTTTTTAATGTTTATTTTTATTATGTATTTACTTATTATTGCTTATTAATTTTTTGAGCATGTGTGGATGTGATAATGTTTTAAAATTTCGTACGGTGCATTTATGGTTGCTTTTTGCTGCCGAAATACAGTATTCTCAAATCGATTTATTTTGTGGATGGTTCCTGTCTTATGAATGATGACGGTACTCCAGTTGTTGGCTTTGTTGCTTGCACTATATTAAGAGCTGTAGTACGCTAATGGTGAATTGCGCCAAAATGACAGAGCTCATTGCACTTACTCATGCTTGTATCATAGCCAAGGAAAATACCTTAACTGTGTACAATGACTCAAAGTATGAATTTGGAGTACAGAATGACTTTGGACTCCTTTGGATGCATAGGGGATTCCTGACCTCGGCAAGGACTCCCATGAAAAATGGGCAGTATGTTCAAAATCCATTTAATGTTTTGCAATTATCAGCAAGTTGGCTGTGGTAAAATGTGAAGCACACCAACACATTCATGATGATGATTCAATATAAAGGGGCATATTTATGTGAGGCTTGCACTACCATTGCGCCAAACGTTTTGATGCAACAGCAGCAAAATCACTACTCCATATCTATGAGACTCCGCATTTGTCCAAATACTGCATTTTTTAAGGCTTGCATCGGGCAAAAGCTGTGTATAAACCAGCAGCGCCATGCAGAAATTAAAATATGTAACGTTCCTCCATAAAATATCAATCAAAACAAACACAATGATAGTTATGGGTTTGGCAATGTGTGACGGTTGGAATGAATGCAGCCTGCAAAGCCTGAAATGAGCCAAAATGTCTGCTCATCGGTAACCCAGGAGCAGGAAATGATGCAGAGGCTGTGGTACAAAAATCTGAACATCAAAAAACACTTTGGTAAGCTCAACTATGCCATGTAAGTTGTGATCCTGTAGCTTGGCATTGCAGGGAGACCACCACCACATAGGCAGGAAAGGAGGAGGAAGCAAGTGTTCCGGCAGTGCATCCACCTCATCAACCTCTGAAAGGAGGTGATAAATCTGTTGCCACCAACTGCCAGGCCCACCAGCATTCTTGCCAAGGTGAAACTGATGTCTGTTCTCACAATGGGGGCCTCTAGGTCGTTATAGGTTACAATCGCAAGAGCATCCCAATCTCAGCATTCTCAAGCCACATCAATGATGACAGACTCAAGGCATAGAGGTACAGATTCCCCTACAAGGTACAATCATATAAATACATTATAAAAAATAAAGTATTGTTTCCTGGTCTGTGCTAGAAAGCTACCTGGATTTTCAACAGTGTGTCCTACACACTCATGGCCCATATTGCCATTACCTATGTGTCCGTCTAAGTTCAGCATTATTTGTCTGACAAAAAGCATTTGTTGAAGGGTGACAGCAAACTGTATAATTCACCATGTCACATGTTACAAAATAAAAACATGTAAGCATCAATTTGCATCCTCAAAGTAAGTGAACAAAACAAATGCTGGGTCAAAGTAATGTAGACAAGCAACAACATTCAGAAATTCCAAGAGGACATATATATATGCTTGTGTGTTAATCAGATGGCCACTGTCCAAATCCACCTAGTGCTGAATGTATATGATACAAAATTGGACCTCTACTTTATCTCTGTGCACATGTAGTAAGTGCACAGAACTTAGAGTTGCCCACAACTTTCAGCAATACCTATCACAGTAATCGCCTGCCTCAACATGAAAGTCAGCATGTGGAAGTGTCCAATGAATCAGGTCATGGACAACAATAGCATTGTCATAGATAATTGGATGAGGCATATGAAACTGTATTTATAGCCCATAAAGTTCTATACTGTAAGAAATATCAATTAGTCAGTCAGTATACATAACTAGCATGTACAGGTATGTGTCTGTAAAAATGTACATAATAACTAACATATATTTTTTTCTAATTTCAGCTAATTAAGGTTAGGGTCTGCAGCCATGGGTCATGACCCCACTCCCACATACCCAGAAGGAGACTGAAAAAAGGTACAACCAAGCACTGACCAGGACTCAGAATGTTGTGGAATGGGCATTCATTTTTTTGAAGTCCAAGTTTTGGTACCTGGATATGCCTGGGGGGGAGATTGTTCTACTCACCCCTATGGCGTGCAAGATCATCTTGGTATGTGCTATATTACACAACGCTTGTGTCCGGACAAATGTGGCATGGAACTTTGATCCAGAAGAGAGTAAGCCAATGGAGTAGGAGGACAATGTTAGAGACCTCCAACGCACAATGGCAGGATGTCAGTGACACAATACATTTGTGCCAAATGTCCTCCCCTAATAGTTTTCCACAATGGACAAAAGGTAAAAAAAATCTTCAATGTTCAACATGAAAATATATGTTTGAATTCATTCAATATGCTGTCTGTATGTCACAGTCAAAGTAAACAACAAGTGAATCACATCTTCCCATCTAGGAGCAGGCGTAAACTTGTGTCAATCATGTTGTCGGGCCCGTTAAGCAACATGGCGCCATGGCTCTAAATATTCAGTCAACCAATACAGCAATGCAATGTGATGCAGTGTACTGCATGTAAAGGCAGGTCTGGCTTGCCACATAACCAAATCTAAATAGTACATTTCTGTCCTCACGCTCTTCAGTAGAGTAGTGCTGCACATTTATCAGTCTTGCTGTGTTCTGCAGCAGCAAAGTGTGTTTCTTATGCTGCTCAATGAGTGTTGCAACACAAATCACCTAATATGTCCATAACTGTGACAAATCACTTAGTGCAGTGTGTCTCCCCAATGTGGTAGTATGCAGAAAGGCAGCACTTTACAGAAGCAAATGTTATAGCACATACATTCACAGATCATGATTGCCAGTTGTCATGGGCAGAGTCCAAGTAAGATGAGCACAAGTTCAAATTTTGTTTGTACAAAATGCCTACATGCATGTGTGTGGATCCTCAAAACACTACACACGTGAGTCAGTTCCTGGTCACATTGTCATATACACCATTTAAGGCGACAGTTGTCAAAATACATATTACACAGACACTCACAGCAATGTGATGAGACTCAAAGTCCTGTAACACAACCATTTGAGTAGATGACATTGCAATGTGAGTAATTTCCCTAAGAATTATGACAATGGAAATGGTTTTTCAAACATCACAACATCAAAGAATACAGAGATGTGAAGAGTGTGAAGTGTCTATGTTAAAGGTCAGATAAAACTATTTGTGTATACACAACAACTCTTTGAACATGGGGCCTCATTTACAAGAAGCTGGTGTACGATCTGTGCACCAGTTTTCTTGCACCTCCTGGCCCCTCCAACAATGCCCTGGGAGTGCTGTATTTATCAAACAGTGCTCCATAGCACACAGTGTCCACAACTGCATCCTAAATTCAGACGCAGTTGTGGCATTAATTCTTAGTATTGCTGGACAGCGTCAAAAATGTTGACGCTAGTCCAGCAGTGCTAAGGGGGCCCCATTGAAAACAGCACAGCATCACTATAACGCCTGCCCTGAGCAGGCGTTAAAAAAATCACGCTGTGACAGTGCAGAATGGTGCATTGAAATCTTGTAGATTTCACTGCGCCGTTATTGCAGGGCTTTTTCCTGGGGAACACCTACCTTGCAGGCATTATACCTGGCGCTATGGCGATGTCACACAATCCTTGTAAATGAGGCCCATAGTTTGATGTAGGAATTTGGGTGTGAACTAACCTGTGCATGGCAAAAGTAGTTTACCTCTGACCTAGGTGTACAAGTGCATAGTTGAGGGGATCACAAAACCATTATCATACCAAAGGGAAAATATGAGTTGAGCAACTGCCATTACATATGCCTCTGCCAGGGAATGCAGTCTTCTTTGACCAGGAGGGAGATACAAAGACCTGTCCTCAGAGTAGATGTAAGACAATGCAGTGATTTGAAAAAAATGGTGTCACTCATGATTAATGACACATGTCTGGGCTACTCAAGCTGGCTTTGTTAAGCTCAAACAATAGACAAATAGATTTTCGTAGCACATTTACCATGTCGAATTGTGCAAGTGGCACACATGTTGGTTCAGAAATATAGCCTTGAGTGCAGGTTTAGCTTTAACATCACATTAGATGATACTTGCCAAGCTTTCTGTGCAAATACATGGCTGCCTGACAAACACATGTGCCATATTGGAACTACGCCATATTGTGAAAATTCCAGTAAATGTGTAAGAAGGCTAAAACATATCAATCAATCAGGTTTTTGTTGAATGTAACTACTCACCCCCAAAAGGGTCTCAAGGCCCTGCAGGGGGAGGGGTGTAGCGTCCATCAGTTGGAGGTTCTTCAAAAAACCATGTCTTTATCTCCTTAGTGAATTTGAGGAGGGGGTATTCTGTCTGAGGACGAGCGGAAGGACATTCAAGGCTGTGGCCGCGAGGTGGGAGGAACAGTGTCCAGCTGGTCTTGTTTTCTTGATTAGGGGTACTTCTGCTACAGAAAGCTGGGCTGAGCGTAGGGTCCTGTAGGGTTCATGGAAGTTGAGTCGCCTGTTCAAGTATGCTGGTCCGGTGTTGTGGAGGGCTTTGTGTGCGTAGGTGAGGATCTTGAAGGTGATTCTTTTCTCTATGGGAAGCCAGTGTAGTGTGCGCAGGTGTTGAGAGATGTAGCAGTGTTGAGGTAGGTCGAAGACCAGTCTGGCGGCGGCGTTCTGGATGTTCTGTAGTTTTCAGGTGAGTTTATTGTTGACCCAGTGTAGAGCACGTTGCCGTAATCTAATCTGCTGATAATGAGGGCATGTGTGACAGTCTTTCTGTGTTCGAGGGGGATCCATTTGAAGGTCTTGCGTAGGAGGCAGAGGGTGCGGAAGCAGGTGGATGTGACCTAGTTGATTTGGCAGTCCATGCTGAGTTTGGAGTGCAGGATGATCCCGAGGTTACTGGCTTGGTTCGTGGGGTTGGGCAGGCTTACGGGGGTGGGTGGCCACCAGGAGTCGTTCCACGCATTGGGATGAGGGCTCATGATGAGTGTCTGTGTTGGGTTTGTTGGATAGGGAGAGGATGAGTTGGGTGTCGTCGGCGTAGGAGACATTGTTGATTCCGTGGCTTCTGATGATGTCTGCCAGCGGGGCCATGTCGATAAAAAGCGTAGGCCTGAGGGAGGACCCCTTGGGAACTCTGCAGGTGGTAGGTGTTAGGTCTGAGAGGAAGGGGCGAGTCTCACTCGTTGAGTTCTGCCTGAGAGGAAGGAGTCGATCTAGTTGAGGGCCTTGTCTCTGATGCCGGATTTGTGGAGTCTGCGTTTCAGGGTGTGGTGGGAGACTGTGTTGAAGGCCGGCGAGAGGTCTAGCAAGATGAGTGCCACTGTTTGTCCCTTGTCCAACAGAGAGCGGATGTCGTCTGTTGTGGCCAGGAGGGCCTTTTCGGTGGTACGTTTTTTTCTGAATCCAGATTGTGAGGCATCTAGAATGTTGTGGTCATCGATGAAAGTAGCGAGTTGGCTGTTGATTGCTTTCTCAATGACTTTCACTGGAAATGGGAGCAGGGAGATGGGCCTGAAATTCTTGAGGTCGGTGGTGTCTGCAGAGGGATTTTTGAGTAGGGGGTTGATCTTGGCATGCTTCCAGTTGTCGGGCAAGGAGGCATCAGCTAGGGAGCAGTTGATGGTGAGGCAGAGTTTGGGAGCGATGATGTCAGCGGCTCTGTTGAAGATGTGGGGGGCATGGGTCCAAGGGTGTCCCGGAGTGTATGAACTTCATTGTCTTCAGTGTATCTTCAGTGGTGAGGGGGGTCCAGTTAGTGATTGTTGGTTTGTTGGTGTCAGATTCCGGTGGAGGGGGTTCTGCGCGTAGGTTGTCCTAGTTGAAGCTGTCATATATGGTCTTGACTTTGTGGTGGAAGTAATTGTTGAGTCTGTCGCTGAGGTCCTGTAAGGGTGGGATGTACATTGCTTCACTGGTGGGTTGGGTGAACCCCTAATGATGCTGAAGAGTTCCTTGCTGTTGTGTGCATGTGAGGAGATTCTGTCTTGTATTACTTTCCTTTTAGTCCTTCTGATGAGTTTGTGGTGTGCGGTGGTGGTGGCTCTGAAGTTGCTTTGCGCTTCTGTGGATTTGGTGTTTCTCCAGATTTTCTCGAGGCATCGGCAAGTGCGTCTGGATTCTCTGAGTTCTGTGGTGAGACCAGTTGGCTTTCTTAGCGTGGGTGCTGTTCCTTTTGAGGGGGGCTATAGTGTTGGCGCAGCTGGTGATCCATTGGTGGAAGGTGCATGCTGTGGTGTTCGGGTCATCATTGTGTGCTATGGAGGGAGCAGAGTTGGCGAGGATGGCTGTGAGCTGGTCATTGTTGATTCTAGCCCTGGTTCTGCAAGATGGTTGGTGCTGAGGTCTGAGGACGGTGGGTATGCTGAAAGTGAAATGGATGCATCGATGGTCTGTCCATGGAAGTTCAGAGGTGTGGCTGAAGGTGAGGGAGGTTCCTGTGGTGAAGATGGGATCCAGGGTGTGTCCTGCTGAGTGCATTGGTTCCGTCACGATCTGTCGGAGCCCTATGCTGTGGAGGTTGTCTAGGAGGAGTGCGTGGTTGGGGTCTTGTAGGTTGTCGAGGTGGAAGTTGAGGTCTCCCAGTAGGGTGTAGCTGGTGGCTGAGATGGCTTGTGTGGTGATACAGTCAGTGATGGAGTCGGCGAAGGCTGCACAGTAGATGAGAGTTCCCCTGGGGGTGGATGTCGGGCTGCTTTGTAGTTGAAAATGAAGGTGTTCTTTCAGACTTGTGGGGTCTTCAGAGTGTGTGCTCAGATGGATGTTAGAGGTGTGGACTATGGCCATCCAACCCCCAGGGGCGGCTGGGGCGGTCTTTCCTGGTGATCTTGTATTCTTGGGGAATGGCGATGGTGATGTCTGGGCTTGAGGTGGTGTTGGTCTAGGTCTTGGTGAGGAAGGCGACGTCCGGGGTGGTTCTGTCAAGGAGGTCCCAGATTTCGGTGGCGTGTTTATGGAGGTAGCGGATGTTGAGCAGGATGCATTTTAGGGTCTTCGGTGACGGAGTGTTATTGTTGGTGGTTGTGCTGGGTCTAAGGTATTGGTGGTGGTTTAGGATTGGCAGCAGCGAGGCAGCTGAAGGGTCATTGGGTATCGGCTGGTGATGCAAGCTTGCAGTTGTTGTTGCATCCTGGGTTGAGTGTGAGGAGAGCTGCTGGTGTGTAGAGGTGGCTTGTGGGAGGTCCAGGGGTTCTGGCGCTGGCCAAGGTCAGGTCCCGGACAGGGGCAGACAGTCTTGCCTTTGGTGCACCTGCACAGCGGCTGTCACTAAGTAGAGAGAGGCGGGAGGAGAGGACAGCTGGGAGGCGGGAGTGGGAAAAACAGCGAAAAAAAGGGGGGCGGCCGTGGGGGCAGCAGCAGTGAGGAGGGGAGGGAGAGAGTTGGGGAACGAGTGAGAGAGAAAAGAGAGAGAGAGCAAGAAAAAGGAAAAATGAGAGGAAAAATCACAATAAAAGTGCAGAGAAAGAGACAGAGCAATAGAGTAAGAGAGAGGCCGAGGACCGGCTGGCAGCCTAGCAGAAGAGCAAAGCTCTCCCACTAGACACTAGGGATGAGGTGCAGGCAGGAGCCTGCGGGTGGTGGAGGGCCTCGAACTCTAGAATGGGTCAGGGTTTAGACTGACACGGGCTGCACTTGATGGAGGAACTGCACGGAGGCAGAGCAAATCACTGACAAGATCAGTGGGGTTGCTCTTCCTACCTTGCAGCGCTCGTCATTAAGTGGGAAGAGGGGGGAGGAGAGGACAGCTGGGAGGCGGGAGCAGGAAAAACTGCACCGAAAAAGGGGGGCGTGCTGCGGGGGCAGCAGTGGCGGGGAGGAGGTGAGATAGAGAGTTGGGAACGAGTGAGAGAGAGATAGCAAGAGAAAGGAAAAATGAGAGGAATAATCACAATGAAAGTGCAGAGAAAGAGACAGAGCAACAGAGAAAGAGAGGCAAGGGCCGGTGGGCAGCCTAGGAGAAGAGAAAAGGTCTCCCACTAGACACCAGGGATAGGGGCCGAGGCAGGAGCCTGCGAGTGATGGAGGGCCTCGAACTCCTGACCGGGGTCAGGGTTCAGACCGACATGGGCCGCACTTGATGGAGGAGCTGCATGGAGGCAGAGCAACTTACTGACAAGGTCATACACTGTAGATGGGTTAAGATCCAGCCTTTCTCGGGGCTTTTCCAAATGTGTGTTGTATCCATAACACATCTGATGCAGGGAATCCTTGAAGTTTGACTGAATAAAGAGTATTGGGCAGAAAATGGGATACATTAGTGTTGCACATAGGCGTAGTAATGCAGATACACGATATAACTCCCACATCATAGGAGTTACTTACATCTATCCTAACCTACTACAAACCAAAAAAGGTAAATAAACATGAAAATGTCTCATTACATTACAATATTTACTTGGCTTCCCTCACAATAAATTGTCACTCAATTTGTCACACTTAAGAAGGTAGAATGTCACACATAAGCACACACTGACCACTGAAAAGTCTCACATAAGCAAATTTATAACTTATCTGGTAAAAAATCAAGACCAATGAAAGTGTGCCCATGGTATGTTTTCCTGCATAGCACAACTTTCTACAGTGGATCAGAGACAATAGGCCAGTTACATGGCGTATTGAACCAGTTGCGCCGGTCGTATGCCATGCATCAAAGCCAATGTGTGGAAAAAACTCCATAAGTGCTAATGCATTGTGTGTTCATTACGCAATAGCAATTTCAGCACCGCCGTTGCATCATAAAAAATTATACATTTGTCAAAAACAAGCAGGATACACCCAGGAAGGGATGCAACAGGTGTGGCAAGCTGCATACTAGAAAGTGTGAAGTAACTTTCACTTTCTCTTACCCTCCTGTTACTTTGTGTAGTGTGCTGGAGATGTTTTGAGAGTGTCTGCGCAATTGTAGAGTGTTTTCGTGTTGTCAATGTGTCCTCTGTCATCATCTTGTGTTTTTGTCATACCTTTTTGTACTTTTTCATTGTTTTTTATAAATATTTGTCATTGTATTGCTGGGAGTTTGTCTTTTTGGGCTTTAATCTTTTAGAGGAAGCTATAGTTGTTAGGGGGAGATTCTTGGGGTTTAGTGTATACTTTGTAGTGTATACTTTTTCAGAGCCTGAGTTGAGAGGACTAATATGGTTAATCGTCCATTACCTGCCCAGGATGCTGGCAGCTGGGAGTGGGGGGAAGGGTGATCCAGGGCTACCCTGCTAAGGATAAGAAGGATTGGTAAGAGCATGTACGCTGGCACCACTAGAAAACATTTAAGGTAGATCAGATCACAGTCCGGATAAAGCATAGATGGGCTGATATTGTTGCATTGAAAGCTGATCTCATCAACCTCCTTGGACTAGAAATTGGCGGACTCAAAGGTATGTATGTATGTCCTTCTGCATTATGTGATGTTGCTTTACCAGTAACGCCGAGCATAAATATGGATTGAACATTTGTGTAGTTTTTTTCAGATGCAAGATGTATTTCAGGATACAGTAATATAAGGCAATGAGGTAAATTAACTAAACTTTGTGTGCCTTGGAGTGGCAACATTAATCAAACATAAAGCAAGCACAGGGCCAGTTGCTATATTTCCATACCCTGGTACAAGGGGTGGTTTAATGTTTAGTGGGTGGCAATTATAAATGAAAGTGCATGAAATTATGAGCATTTCCTTAGGTAGCATACATGAATACCCAGGGGATGCTTCCTATTTGCCAGAGCACACACTGGTGAAGACTAAGCAGGAGATATAAGTCCCAACTTCATTTATGTGAAAACCTTCATTTGTGCTGCACCTGTACACAGATTTATATGCCTTATGAATATCTATATGTGCGGAACGGCATGTTATTCTGGGCAACACCAAAACAGTATGGCCCAGATTTAAGAAAGGTGGCACTTCGCATCGTGAAGAGACACTTTTCTTTCACCCTGCACCTCACTGCGCCTCCCTAATGCCACCATGTGTGCGCCATATTTAAGATACGGTGCACCATGGCAGTAATAGGAACAATAGCGTCATTTTTTTGACACTATTGTAGTGCTTTGCTCCACTAGCGTCAAAAAGTATGACACCAGTGGAGAAAACTACAAGCAGACCCATTGATTCCAATGGGTGCATCGTTAAAAATGACCCCAAAAATGGGAAATCTTCTTGATTTAATTGTGCCGTTTTTGCGGGCCTCCTTGTACTGTAATGCCCCCTTTGCAGACATTAGGCATGGTGCATGCATTATGTGGCACAGAGGGTCGCAAAGTGGGGCAATTCATGCATTGTGCCACTTTGTAGATATGGTGCTGCATTTTTGGCCATCTAACGCCACATTCCCGTCAGAAAAAGTATGTTAATGTGCTGTTAGATGGCGCAAGGCCATCCTTAAATGTGGGCCTATACCTCCTGACAAGGCATTCATCCTTGCACTAAGTTGGAAGGTGTAATGATTTAACACTAGTCAACACTCTGTGCACCACTTCCAGTAAACACTATGGCTTTTACAGTGTCATCTACGGTGTGTACCTGTCTTTTTCTATCATAAAAACACTTAGTCAATCCTAGTGTCAATGTTGTCACCGACGTGTCATGGTACAATGGAGTCTGACATGAATCTGGCCCGCATTACTAATTACATCACATGATTAAGGCATGCTTCATGCATATGATGAAGGGTACATCTGAACTTCATCATCCAGCCAGCTAAGGCCAAGTAAATTAGCTGTGTCCAATAGTCTGATCATATTTAGGTATGTGAGTCTAAGCTGTTGCAGAAATCTGAAACACTAGGATAGCCTGGTTTCTAAGATATAAATGTAAGCATATGTGAAAGGACTATTTACAATGCAATGTCCAAAATCATGTCTTCTAGATGAACATCTACCATTTATTTGTGGAGAGGTGGACTCCTTCCAGGACCCCAATGCTACCACTGAGTGTTATAAGTACATGTAAGTAGCATTTTGAAGTCTGTGTGTGATCTATGTGACATGTAACACTGTGATGTGCTGTGGGAGGTAGCACTCACCCACTATCAATTAGCTGTCACTGTGTGAAACAGAGCAGAACCTACACACAGGTTCATTAGGAAGGAACAAGCATGAATATCATTGTGAATGTAGGGTGTATGTGAGCATGCCCACAGGATCTAAGGGCCTGATTTAGATGTTAGTGGTAATGTTCCCATCATTGAATTTGTGACTGAAAATCCATCTGCTGCATGTCTATTCACCTATCATATTTAGAAGTTGGCAGTCCCATAGATGAAACCCTACATTCATATCGCCATCTCTGCCAAGAAACAATGCCTGAGTCAAGGAATAGGAAAAGTGGATGCCAACGGGACCCCAGCCACAGCGAAACCCCAGACACCCTTCCCGCCATGCAGATTAGGATGTGCCTTGCAGCCAAGAAAAAGTGGTGGTCGAACTACACTTATGAGTAAGCAGATTAGGGCAAAAGGGGTGAAAACCTAACTTTTTTTCCCATTCCACCACATCTTGAAAACACCTGCTCGCACTGCTACCACCCCCCCCCCCCCCCTGGTGCCAGACTCAAAGTTAGTGACTCTTCATTGCCAGGGTATGTTGGGTGGGCACCGCAGAGGAGGTCATGCCACTGCAAGCATGTACATGCCACAGTAATTTTTTAAAATCCCTGTGACAGGCATACTTTAGGGAGACAATTGTGTTGCACATATCTGGAGACTCACTGGAACAACACACATACTTCACACATACACAACTGTCATTGTGGTATCATAATTCATTGAAAAATGAATGCTGGCACCACAGTGACGGTGCACTCACACTGGAAAATACATGTGTGCACCTTGCCAAGGGGCATGTATGGGTAGGTTTGTGTTATTGGTTGTTTGTGCAATTCAGAATCTATATGTGTGTGTGGATTGACTGTTTGAGGTGGAGGGAGCTGGAGTGGAAGGTATGGTTGTGTCTGTATGAGTGTCACAGGCATGTGAGACCGATGTTGTTGTGTATGTTGTGTTGCTGTGTGGAACATTCAGAAGCATGTTGTTGTGTGGCAGACATTGTCATGATGTGTGTAGTTGTGCTTGTGTGTGAGTGTGTCTGTGTAGCTGAGTGTGTGGTTGTGTAGGTAGTCGTGGTTGTGTCGTGTATGGGTGCATTATCAATGGTGTGGCAATGTTGTGTCAAGGATGTATGTCAATGTGTATTTTTAACATGTATGTGTTGTGTTTGAATTGTAATGGATGATGGTGTGTACTTGTTGTGTTGTGTAGTGTGTAGTACAGGAGGACACCTGCAGCTAAGGTAGAGTGTGTGAGCCTCTGCCATCGTATGAAGTACACTGAGTCCCGCAGCTGTCTTCCTCCGTCTGCAATCCATCAACAGTCCTCTGGTTGCGGAGCTGTGACATCTAAATACGGCAGGCAGAACACCATAAACTTGATGGTGTCCTTGGGTCCGATGCAGTTTGGTGGTAGCACCCTCCAGATTTAAATCAGGTTCTAATTATCTGTACGTTTGTGTTTATGTTTGCACATCTATAGAAATGTGGCTTTAGGTCCTGTAACCATCATCTGGTGCTGAATGTGTTCACCACTTACAAATTAGCTCGCACAATTGGCACAAACCTAAACAATCAGATTTCAACATATGTTGCAGCAAGGTGAAATGTGTGTTACTAAGCAGGTCTGGGCTAAATGGCCTTTCCATATGGACAAAGGCCTTTAGAGAGTCTTAAAATGTGAGTAGGAATTGGCAATTAGAGATTTTGTATTTGCGATTTCCAAAGTACCTGTACAAAGCATTTCCTAAAAGTGGAATGGGGAGTTAGGAAATTAAATTACCATTGATTCCAAGTCAGTGGTCACCATGTGCAATTTCAACAAATGCACCCAAAATGCATTTTGAAAGTTACATGTAGCACTCAAAGCCCCAAGGGCATTGTGTTCGTTACATGTTCCCCACCTGTTTTTGGAGTGCACCAAGGGGGGCCTTAGGGCCATGGGCACCCTTGGAATTGCATTTCCTAATTTGCGATTTCCTTCACAAATTAGGAAATGCAAAACCATTCCTCCCTATGGGGCATTAGGCCCATTGGAAGGAACGGCTTAGAATTTCTTCAATGGAGATTTCCTAAAAGCGATTCCTACTCTGTAGGAATCGTTATTAGGAAATCACTATTTTTGTACATTGCATTTTGCATTTCATTAATAGAGATTTCCAAAAAAGTTGCTATTTAGGAAATGCAAAATTAACATTTTGTACATCTGACCCCAACTGCTTAGGATAAGTTTAGTTTAGTTCAGTTTTAGCTTTTAACAGTTTTTATAGGTAACTGTATTTATATATTTTTTCCCTCTTTCTAAGGTTTTTAGTGGGTGGGGGTTGATGTTTAGTATTTGTTAAAAAAAAAAAAAAATTGTTTATGTTTACATGTGTAGTTAGTTTATGCTTAGGTGTAGTTGCTGTTTGTATTATGTCAATCTATTTGTGTTAAGGGGGGTTATTGTTTACCATGTTATTTCTGTTTAGTGTTTAAGATAGGTTAGGATAAGTTAAATTAATGTAAGGTACTGTTAAGGTTATTTAGTTTAGGATAGGCGAAGTACCTGCGCCAGACCAAAGACCTTACCTTCAGGAAACTTCTCAAGACCTGACTGATCGAGCAGTAGCAGCACCTCCTCCCCCATTTCCACCCCCTTCCTCAGCACCTTGAGAACCTCATGGGTGAGTAGTGAGCTTTACAAATTCCTGATTGATTGAAGTAGGTAGTTTAGGATAAGTCTACATAGTATAAGGTAATATTTAGGTTAGATAGTGTAGGATAGGTAGTTGTAATTTGATTAAACACATTTGTTATCAGTGCAACTTTGAAAATTTTTACATCATCATCATTGTATCATTCTGAGTTTATAACATTGAGTATGTTGAGTTAAGTACATGATATATCTATTGCCCTGCAGACTTTAAAGGTATATGCCGTTTTGAGAGAGGCCTATGGTCAACAGTTAGTAGATCTCACATTTTAGTCCCTTAAGGACTATTTGACATATGTAATGCATTGTAAGTGGCTGTCTTAGTATGATTTGACACACAGCCCAGCGCAGGTAGTCGCCTACTGTAGCATTGTGAGTGAAAGACATACAGCATGTAAACATTGGATGTTTAAGTCACAACAGATTACAGATTACAGGCTGTGCTGGGACACATACTGGTGACTGCCACTAACCCATACATCCTTGCACCATTGTGTCAGTAGGTAATTATTGTTACCTGGTTACAAATCATGACTGTAGCCCCTTCCTGCCTGTAGAACCTCAATTATCCATAGCATTGAGTACTTGCTATGTGTGGCACTACATGCATGTATCTTTGTGCAACTACTTGCAAAGATTGCAAATACCAAAAGTCTCCCATTTCCTCTTACCCTGGAGAGGTGTTGATTTGTTTAAGGGTCTGTGCTCTGGCTCCTAATCAGTAATATGTGTTTATATTGTACAGTTGATGCCATGTGTGGTTACACTCACATTCAATACATGTGAGTCCTCTCAGGGTCAGAGGGACAAATTGACCCTATGCATCCCAGTGTACCTGTCAACACCATTTATCATTCAAAACAGGCCCCCCCAAAAAAATAGATGCATTTCATGAATATTAACATCCAAGATGTTGGACATTACCTTGTACATCCTTGTGCAGCATAGGTATGATGCTAATTCAGAAGGAGTCTGGACGTGAGTATCTACATATTATCAGTGCAAGTATATTTTAAGCTCTTTTGGGTCTCTTCAATGTAAGCATTGAGGCTATCCTATGTGCTTGATCACGTTGTCATGTTCACTGAGCTAGAAATGTGTGGATGAGTGAAGCAGTGTTATTGGCTCAGTGCCTCACAGGCCCAATTTTGTGTTTGGAAAGACCTTTTTCACTGTGTGCCAGTCAAGTAACTGACACCTATTTTCACATCATTATGTTCAATTGGTAAACAAGGCATTCTGCATAATGCCATGGCAGTGGATTACATGATGTTTGGACATATACAACAACAGCAGGTGATAGTGATGTTAGCTCAATCTCCTTGAGATGCTAAGAAGTTGATTTTGTATGTGCACATAAACCATGGTATAAGTAGTCCTTTCTTCAACAGACATTCAGCACTCAGGTTTATAGCAGTAAATTTATTTACAATTGTGGGTTGGACAGCAGGAGGAATTTTACATTGTTTTAGGCAACAAAATGAATAGTGAGCAAATGATGTCCAGACAGAGTCCATTTGGGACACATGTCATGTGACATATAGAGGTGATGCGATCCAAATTGCCATTAGGGAAGGTCGGCCTCTTCACCAGTCCCCAAGTGGATAAGATTCACTGGTGCACAAGAGAAAAGTTACAGTTTTGGGTAACAGAAGAAGTGGCATGATGATAGACACAGGACCACTGGTGAACTGACCAGGGCAAATATTATGTGGCAGTTCTTCAATGGAAATTTGAGAAGTCCACGCCTTCCTCCTCTGATGGTGTTGCACCTCACCTACAGTTGGTGGTGTTTGTGAGTGGGATATCAGAGGCAAACACATGTCAGGGATAAAAGATGAGGCTTCCCTGCCCCCTTCAGAATTTGTCTGTGCCAGCAAGAAAGGCAGCACAGCACTGACAAGGGTCTGATGGCTTCTTAGCAATGCAACAACCTCTCTATGGGGGCACCATTGCTCCACTGTAGGAGTACAACTTGCGCGTCATAGATGCTATGATGTTAATAATGGTCATCAGCTTTGAGGAAACCTCACTGGTGTCAGATGTTGAGGCCTCCCTTCTTACCTCTGTCTCATGACACCAGTAATGTCAGATAGAGACTCATCCATACTATGAATGCAAGTGTAATTTCATTTCCTCAGATGTATCCTTATTGGGATACGGTCTCCTTCTAGGATGCCTGCTATGGTCTCTATTTCCTCCCAAACCTCATCAACTATCTGCTGCTTGTTTCATTCCACTCGCCATTGGACGATAACTTGGGGGGTCCTCGGAGTCCACAGCTAGACTTCGACTGGCACATCAGGCATTTTCCATGGGTGGCAGTTCCTCTGGAGACCCTGCTATCAGAAGTAAGTCCAGAACAGAAATTCCTAAGGCTTTTATCTTGGAATATAGCAGGTGCAAAATCATTACTGGAAAATAGCCTCCCACCTAAAGCCTTGCACCTTATGGACATAATTGCCCTCCAGGAAACCTTGTCACAACAGGACCTTCCATTGTTGGGCTTTATGTGCCAACAAATAAAGGCAGTCAAACATAAGCGACATGGAATGCCCAGTGGAGGACTAGCAGTTTATTTTTCACTAGATCTAAAGATAGACATAGAAGAGATCCCTCAAGAGGACTTGGACTGCCAAGTGGTAAAACTTACTAATTGGGCCTTAAATGATAGACCACCATTGCTGCTGGTTAACACATACATTCACCCTATTTCTTCCCGTAAGCGGGATGCAAAAAAAAGATTACTGGTAATCATCACTAATTACCACCAACTTAACTCTGACTGGGCTATTATCTGGACAGGAGACTTTAGTTGAAACCTACTTAAGGCCCAAGAGGATGATGAAATATTAAGCATTAACAACTCATGCTGGAATGTTCCGACACAGAAGACACTGAATTTTAAACAGCGTGACCAGCAGGGAGAACAGTTAATAACTTATTTGGAATATCTTAAACTGCGTACCCTAATTGGAAGATTTCCAGGCGACTCTCCACATTTTATGGTCCACAGTTGCGGTCTATTATAGACTATACCTTAGACACATTACCTTTGATCCTGCTGGTTTGACAATTTGAAATAAATTACAGCACATGTAGTGATCACTACTGTTAAATACTTACCTTAGGGTCCTTTCCACCTGTTCACCTGCAAGCACTTGTACAGGTGGGTCCCATAGAAACAACAAATCTAAAGAGACTACGTTGGTCATCAGATACAATGGTAGCCTTAGCATTGATTATGCAGGATAGCCTTAACACTCAAGTTCATGCACTGGAAGCCTGGGAAAATTTTAGAAGGAAAATGTTTTATCAGTATTTCACCCTTATTCTATCTCGGCCTCTCCTACATGCCAGTCAAATTAACTTGGCCCATCATTTGAAACTATATAATTCTCTTAAGAAAGTCCAAAGGAAATGGACAAAACATCTGAAGGCATGTCCAGGGAATCAACATCTTTGGGAACAACTGAAGAGTGCTAAAAAGGAATACAAAAAACAAACATGGAAGGAAAAAGCTGTAGGTAAGAGACTCTTCTGGTTAAAGCTAATACACGTTGCAAAAGATAAAAATCCCAGGAAATTCTGTGAAATTATTAATCATTTAAACACCCAAGGAAATTTGATCAATAATTCAAATATTACTGAGAATGACTGGGTGAATTATGTTAAGACAATGTTTTCAAAAAATCATCAAATTAGTTGAAACAGCACTCCAGCAACAGTGCGGTCAGTAACCAGGGGACATAACTCCCAATCCATGGCAACCAACAAAGAAGCTGTTGATCTAACTTTGTCTTCTGACAGCGCATGTAAAATTATCCTTAAGGCCCGCCTAAAAGGGTCTCCCAGGCCTAATGGCCTACCTCAAGCCATCTTCAAAGAAGAAGCAGTCTTTTGGTCCGAGGTGTTAAGTTCCCTATATCAGAAAGTCAGACTGAGTGGGGTAATCCCTGAGAGTTGGCGAGGCTCCATTATAAACCCGATTTACAAGGGCGGCAATAGGGACAGCCCTGCCAATTACAGGTTAATTGCCCTTCTTGATGCAGGGGCAACAAACTATGCCGCTCTGTTTCATGCTGAACTAACAGTCTGGTCAGATAAACACAACATCATCCCCTCTGGGGCATTAGGCCCATTGGAAGGAACGGCTTAGAATTTCTTCAATGGAGATTTCCTAAAAGCGATTCCTACTCTGTAGGAATCGTTATTAGGAAATCACTATTTTTGTACATTGCATTTTGCATTTCATTAATAGAGATTTCCAAAAAAGTTGCTATTTAGGAAATGCAAAATTAACATTTTGTACATCTGACCCCAACTGCTTAGGATAAGTTTAGTTTAGTTCAGTTTTAGCTTTTAACAGTTTTTATAGGTAACTGTATTTATATATTTTTTCCCTCTTTCTAAGGTTTTTAGTGGGTGGGGGTTGATGTTTAGTATTTGTTAAAAAAAAAAAAAAATTGTTTATGTTTACATGTGTAGTTAGTTTATGCTTAGGTGTAGTTGCTGTTTGTATTATGTCAATCTATTTGTGTTAAGGGGGGTTATTGTTTACCATGTTATTTCTGTTTAGTGTTTAAGATAGGTTAGGATAAGTTAAATTAATGTAAGGTACTGTTAAGGTTATTTAGTTTAGGATAGGCGAAGTACCTGCGCCAGACCAAAGACCTTACCTTCAGGAAACTTCTCAAGACCTGACTGATCGAGCAGTAGCAGCACCTCCTCCCCCATTTCCACCCCCTTCCTCAGCACCTTGAGAACCTCATGGGTGAGTAGTGAGCTTTACAAATTCCTGATTGATTGAAGTAGGTAGTTTAGGATAAATCTACATAGTATAAGGTAATATTTAGGTTAGATAGTGTAGGATAGGTAGTTGTAATTTGATTAAACACATTTGTTATCAGTGCAACTTTGAAAATTTTTACATCATCATCATTGTATCATTCTGAGTTTATAACATTGAGTATGTTGAGTTAAGTACATGATATATCTATTGCCCTGCAGACTTTAAAGGTATATGCCGTTTTGAGAGAGGCCTATGGTCAACAGTTAGTAGATCTCACATTTTAGTCCCTTAAGGACTATTTGACATATGTAATGCATTGTAAGTGGCTGTCTTAGTATGATTTGACACACAGCCCAGCGCAGGTAGTCGCCTACTGTAGCATTGTGAGTGAAAGACATACAGCATGTAAACATTGGATGTTTAAGTCACAACAGATTACAGATTACAGGCTGTGCTGGGACACATACTGGTGACTGCCACTAACCCATACATCCTTGCACCATTGTGTCAGTAGGTAATTATTGTTACCTGGTTACAAATCATGACTGTAGCCCCTCCCTGCCTGTAGAACCTCAATTATCCATAGCATTGAGTACTTGCTATGTGTGGCACTACATGCATGTATCTTTGTGCAACTACTTGCAAAGATTGCAAATACCAAAAGTCTCCCATTTCCTCTTACCCTGGAGAGGTGTTGATTTGTTTAAGGGTCTGTGCTCTGGCTCCTAATCAGTAATATGTGTTTATATTGTACAGTTGATGCCATGTGTGGTTACACTCACATTCAATACATGTGAGTCCTCTCAGGGTCAGAGGGACAAATTGACCCTATGCATCCCAGTGTACCTGTCAACACCATTTATCATTCAAAACAGGCCCCCCCAAAAAAATAGATGCATTTCATGAATATTAACATCCAAGATGTTGGACATTACCTTGTACATCCTTGTGCAGCATAGGTATGATGCTAATTCAGAAGGAGTCTGGACGTGAGTATCTACATATTATCAGTGCAAGTATATTTTAAGCTCTTTTGGGTCTCTTCAATGTAAGCATTGAGGCTATCCTATGTGCTTGATCACGTTGTCATGTTCACTGAGCTAGAAATGTGTGGATGAGTGAAGCAGTGTTATTGGCTCAGTGCCTCACAGGCCCAATTTTGTGTTTGGAAAGACCTTTTTCACTGTGTGCCAGTCAAGTAACTGACACCTATTTTCACATCATTATGTTCAATTGGTAAACAAGGCATTCTGCATAATGCCATGGCAGTGGATTACATGATGTTTGGACATATACAACAACAGCAGGTGATAGTGATGTTAGCTCAATCTCCTTGAGATGCTAAGAAGTTGATTTTGTATGTGCACATAAACCATGGTATAAGTAGTCCTTTCTTCAACAGACATTCAGCACTCAGGTTTATAGCAGTAAATTTATTTACAATTGTGGGTTGGACAGCAGGAGGAATTTTACATTGTTTTAGGCAACAAAATGAATAGTGAGCAAATGATGTCCAGACAGAGTCCATTTGGGACACATGTCATGTGACATATAGAGGTGATGCGATCCAAATTGCCATTAGGGAAGGTCGGCCTCTTCACCAGTCCCCAAGTGGATAAGATTCACTGGTGCACAAGAGAAAAGTTACAGTTTTGGGTAACAGAAGAAGTGGCATGATGATAGACACAGGACCACTGGTGAACTGTCCAGGGCAAATATTATGTGGCAGTTCTTCAATGGAAATTTGAGAAGTCCACGCCTTCCTCCTCTGATGGTGTTGCACCTCACCTACAGTTGGTGGTGTTTGTGAGTGGGATATCAGAGGCAAACACATGTCAGGGATAAAAGATGAGGCTTCCCTGCCCCCTTCAGAATTTGTCTGTGCCAGCAAGAAAGGCAGCACAGCACTGACAAGGGTCTGATGGCTTCTTAGCAATGCAACAACCTCTCTATGGGGGCACCATTGCTCCACTGTAGGAGTACAACTTGCGCGTCATAGATGCTATGATGTTAATAATGGTCATCAGCTTTGAGGAAACCTCACTGGTGTCAGATGTTGAGGCCTCCCTTCTTACCTCTGTCTCATGACACCAGTAATGTCAGATAGAGACTCATCCATACTATGAATGCAAGTGTAATTTCATTTCCTCAGATGTATCCTTATTGGGATACGGTCTCCTTCTAGGATGCCTGCTATGGTCTCTATTTCCTCCCAAACCTCATCAACTATCTGCTGCTTGTTTCATTCCACTCGCCATTGGACGATAACTTGGGGGGTCCTCGGAGTCCACAGCTAGACTTCGACTGGCACATCAGGCATTTTCCATGGGTGGCAGTTCCTCTGGAGACCCTGCTATCAGAAGTAAGTCCAGAACAGAAATTCCTAAGGCTTTTATCTTGGAATATAGCAGGTGCAAAATCATTACTGGAAAATAGCCTCCCACCTAAAGCCTTGCACCTTATGGACATAATTGCCCTCCAGGAAACCTTGTCACAACAGGACCTTCCATTGTTGGGCTTTATGTGCCAACAAATAAAGGCAGTCAAACATAAGCGACATGGAATGCCCAGTGGAGGACTAGCAGTTTATTTTTCACTAGATCTAAAGATAGACATAGAAGAGATCCCTCAAGAGGACTTGGACTGCCAAGTGGTAAAACTTACTAATTGGGCCTTAAATGATAGACCACCATTGCTGCTGGTTAACACATACATTCACCCTATTTCTTCCCGTAAGCGGGATGCAAAAAAAAGATTACTGGTAATCATCACTAATTACCACCAACTTAACTCTGACTGGGCTATTATCTGGACAGGAGACTTTAGTTGAAACCTACTTAAGGCCCAAGAGGATGATGAAATATTAAGCATTAACAACTCATGCTGGAATGTTCCGACACAGAAGACACTGAATTTTAAACAGCGTGACCAGCAGGGAGAACAGTTAATAACTTATTTGGAATATCTTAAACTGCGTACCCTAATTGGAAGATTTCCAGGCGACTCTCCACATTTTATGGTCCACAGTTGCGGTCTATTATAGACTATACCTTAGACACATTACCTTTGATCCTGCTGGTTTGACAATTTGAAATAAATTACAGCACATGTAGTGATCACTACTGTTAAATACTTACCTTAGGGTCCTTTCCACCTGTTCACCTGCAAGCACTTGTACAGGTGGGTCCCATAGAAACAACAAATCTAAAGAGACTACATTGGTCATCAGATACAATGGTAGCCTTAGCATTGATTATGCAGGATAGCCTTAACACTCAAGTTCATGCACTGGAAGCCTGGGAAAATTTTAGAAGGAAAATGTTTTATCAGTATTTCACCCTTATTCTATCTCGGCCTCTCCTACATGACAGTCAAATTAACTTGGCCCATCATTTGAAACTATATAATTCTCTTAAGAAAGTCCAAAGGAAATGGACAAAACATCTGAAGGCATGTCCAGGGAATCAACATCTTTGGGAACAACTGAAGAGTGCTAAAAAGGAATACAAAAAACAAACATGGAAGGAAAAAGCTGTAGGTAAGAGACTCTTCTGGTTAAAGCTAATACACGTTGCAAAAGATAAAAATCCCAGGAAATTCTGTGAAATTATTAATCATTTAAACACCCAAGGAAATTTGATCAATAATTCAAATATTACTGAGAATGACTGGGTGAATTATGTTAAGACAATGTTTTCAAAAAATCATCAAATTAGTTGAAACAGCACTCCAGCAACAGTGCGGTCAGTAACCAGGGGACATAACTCCCAGTCCATGGCAACCAACAAAGAAGCTGTTGATCTAACTTTGTCTTCTGACAGCGCATGTAAAATTATCCTTAAGGCCCGCCTAAAAGGGTCTCCCAGGCCTAATGGCCTACCTCAAGCCATCTTCAAAGAAGAAGCAGTCTTTTGGTCCGAGGTGTTAAGTTCCCTATATCAGAAAGTCAGACTGAGTGGGGTAATCCCTGAGAGTTGGCGAGGCTCCATTATAAACCCGATTTACAAGGGCGGCAATAGGGACAGCCCTGCCAATTACAGGTTAATTGCCCTTCTTGATGCAGGGGCAACAAACTATGCCGCTCTGTTTCATGCTGAACTAACAGTCTGGTCAGATAAACACAACATCATCCCCTCTAGTCAAACAGGCTTTAGGAAAGGGGTAGGCACCATGACATATTTAATGATAACTTCCTTCCTCGCAGAGCAGAGTTGACAGCCACACAGAAGGTTATACCTCTGTTTTATTGAGTTCAAGGCTGCCTTTCACCGAGTGATTAGACATTTGTCCTTGAGTAAATTAAAGCAATGGGGTCTCCCAGGGCCTAACTTGAATGCAATAATTTCATTATATTCTCATACATGGGTCCGAATAAATATTGCACAAGGCTTTCCAGGAAAATGGTTACAGCCTCAGGTTTGAAACAAGGCTGTATGCTTGCTCCACACTTACCTAATTTATTCATGGTAGATCTCTCCCCGGCCCTGGATGCTGGAAACGTTTATCCTCCCTGCCTGGGAGTGATTTTGTTAACACATCTATTATATGCATACAACCTGGTCCTGTTTGGTTGTACGAAGGTGGGCCTCCAAAGATCCTTAAAAATTCTGGACAACTACGTCAACTCTAATCAACAAGAAATCAATGTGTCATAATCTAAACTACTGTTGATAGGTTGTTGGCAGATTCCTACAGTTCGGATGTCAATAAGTATTGTTTTGTTGGAAACAGTGCCATATTACAAATATCTGGGAGTATATTTAGATTCTCCAGGCACCTTCAGTCAACAGAAAAATATATATATCAAAAAGCAACAGTTTTAATTTATGCCTCTCTCTTTTGGCAAAACGGCTAGAGGGCCCCTCATTCCATCCGTTGTTAACTGTTATTCCTTCTCGATTGCTCCCTACACTTATTTACACCAGAGTGGCAATGCATGGTTTGGAAGCAATACTTATAGACAAAATCCAGCTTAAGGTATATAGACAAGTTTTCAAATTACCACAATCAGCCTTGCCAGCGCAGCTTCATTTAGAATTTGTGTTAGTTCAGCAAGATCTGGCAGCAAAAGTTGAGGTGGTAAAGACTTGGTATAAAATCAGTTGTTCGGCTGATAAATTAAACAGCACCCTTTGGTTGGCTTTAGAAACTGACTGGCAGTCAGTCTACAATAAATATCTACAGTCATCTATCAGCCAACTACATCTGCAGGAGCTGGGGGAGGTAGCACCTTTTTATGATTCATTCAAAAGAGGTGCTCACAAAGCTAGTAAATCCTTGTCTTTCATTCAAGATAAAACTAAATTTAGCACTTGTTCCTACGCATGGATGATCATAAAGCACTCTGTCAAACTAGAGCCAGCTCCATATCTCTCCATACCCTACTCGTCATTAATGAAACACCAGCTAATGATAATGCAATTGGGCAATTTGTCAACTACAGCAAACTTTCCAGTATGAAGGAATCCCGGCCCAGAGCAATGCAGGCATTGCACACGCCACAAGGAAGACCTCATTCATATAACTTGTGTTTGTCCCGGTCTGTATGACCTTTGAAGGAGGCTTCTTAAGAGAATGTTTAAAGATAAAGGTGTCCGAACTTATAAAGCAGCCATGGTAGCTTGTTTCAATCTACACGATCCGCAGTTAAAGTGCAAGTTTATTAGGTTCATGGCTTCAGCGCGGCAACAAAACTGTTACACATGTTTTAGCACAGTGGAGTGTTTATTAAATTACTCAATATTTAATCCCTTTGAACTAATAGCCGCTATCTTTGTTAGTATTTACTAATGACACAGCACTCGCACTTTGGCCATTGGTGCTGGGGGACTATTACGGCTGTTGAGTGCATAGTGCACCAAAAGCACTTTAGCTTGACCTTATGTTTAATAGGCTAAAAACATGATGTGTTGTACTACAGATATCGGGGTGATAGGTAAATCAAGCATATTAGCCTGATTAAACCTTTATAAGTTTTAAGAGCAGTTTTTGGATTGTTTTAATCTTTAGGCAATTAATTAATGGGTCATAAGAGCCAAGCACCTGCACTTTTGGCCTCTAGAGCCTAGGTGGTCCGCAGGCAGTTAAAAAGTAAATTTGCTGTGCACACTCTAATCTAAAAGCAACCCAAAGACGTTAATATTTAGACAATCTTTTTTAAGATGTTTATTTTTGTAAAGGAATTTTAATTGTAGCATAATGTATTTAACACATATGTAACATGCACAATTGTTATGGTTTTAATTAACTGAAACAAATAATCAAATGCTGTCACCCCTTGCCATGCCTGGAGAAGGAGACTATGTAGTCCAAGAGTTGCTGAAATGTGTCATCATTAATGTGGGGGCAGAATGTTATCACCAATAGGTTGGTCATCCGGGACAGGCTGCAGACAGGAGGTGTTGTTTCTCCATTTGCAATGAAATTAGATATTTTAATGGTGATCTATGATGGATGTTACCAATAATAATTTTAGTGACAAATAGTCTTTATTATTATTCACTTTATGTTACACATTGATGTGTAACATAAAGTGAGTGAAGGAAGCAAAGTTATACTATTTTTGCTGTCCAAATAGCAATGACTGCACATTGTTCACACAGACACTGTGTGGCAAGAGGGCTATTTTGTGTCATTGCACACATTGCAGGGCCGTTACATAGCTGCGGGTCTATCTTGCCTGAAAGGGTGAATGCATGTATGGTCCCCAGGTACCTTGGTGTTAGACGTATTTTTATATCATGCTTATAATGATATAAGGTTCACTTATTCACACTACAACTGAGAACATTGCACCACTGCACCAGGGTACCTGCATTCCTTCTAGCCATTACTCAGCCCACAGCTCCTGACAAAGTAATGTTAGTTTGCTCATTTATTTGTTTTGGTCCAGCACTCTGTTTTTCACACAGTACACTTCGTCAATCTGCCAAGCAGTGCTGTGTTGCATGCAATTTGTGCAATCATGTGGCCAAGGGGTCATACTTGACAGACATCCATTCAACTCTACACAACAAGCAGCCTTGCTACACTGCAGGCATGGGTAAGGACATGTACTTACCATGATTTACTTATTTGTGTACTCAGGTGATTTGCGAGCACACGCAGTCATCTCCAGAGTCTAGACTAATAGGCATTGTGAACCATCTCTGAAGGGGATAAGCACCATCACACTTGTAAATATGCAACCACTGAAGCTCACCCCATTTTGTCATTACCCCAGTTGGCCCCCTGCAGAGTATCACAGATCTCTTCGCTCAGCCCTGCTCACTTGCACCTGTACATGACTTCTCTGTCAATCATAATTTGGGCCCGGGGCCAGGAATTACTCTCAGACACTGATGACACCGAGATCAGACATTGACTCTTGAGAATTGCAAACACAACCTACATTAGTGACAATATGCAATTGGCCAACATGCCTACCTTAATGTCAGAGCTACGGCTCATGGTGAACCTGACAAGATAGTAGTGATGATTATCTCTAGCAGTTACCTACCTTGGTTGCCCACATGACTTCACCCTCTAACTATCCCCAAAACCTACCCATCATCATGGCCACTTGGCTCATCCTGTCACTTCACAATTCCCTGCTGTTTACCGTCTTCCTGCTCTGACATATGTACCATAGGCAAACTTTTCTGCTTACACCTCCCTCTGACACCTGCTACTCTTTCTGCTATGTCCACTTCACATGTCAAATGTAGTGCATTAATGCCCTCTTCTACACCATCACTTCGCAGCTACTGCATAAGTGCAACAATATCAAAAAATAGCAGTGCATAACTGTCACTCAGATTGCCTTGCGGCACACCCATCACCCCTCTCCTCCTTCGGTTCCAGTGGCTAAAGAATTCAGAGACACTGCTAGTTCAATGTGTTCAGCCACACCTACATGGCACTACACTACTAGGGACGCACCAAGCTCACCCACCCAGTTGTGACTTGCTGGGATTCCTTGGGGCAGGGCGGCATGCAGGGGGGCAATTAATAACTTTTTTTTAGAAGTAATAGAAAAAACGTACCTCCACTCCGGAGCCTCTCCTCTGCTGCATGCAGGCACAGGCTCACAACCTGCCTTGCGGCCAATCCTGATGCTACTCAAAGCAGCGCCATGTTTGGTTGGGAGCACCCAGCCTGGCCGCTCCCAGGCAGACTGGGAGCCTGTGAAGGCTCTCTCAAGCCCAGCAACTGTGTTGCTATGCTGAAGAGAGCCCTGTGCACATGTGTGTTTGGCTGGCCAGAGACTGCCGGCCAAACACATATGCATTCTGAGGGAAGTGCACAGTGCACTCCCCTCTGCTCATCAACCCTCATGCCCCGCCCCTTTCACAAGGAAAGGATAATAAACACAGTTTATCATCCTTTCCTTGTGAAAGGATTTGCTGCGGTTGCTGCTGGCGAGGGGGGGGTGTGACGCTCCTCCGTCCTTAGGGAGGAGCCAACCCTGCACACACCATCTATGCTTCCCACAAACACTCATGGACCTCTGGTGTGCATCACTTGCATTCACCCCAACTCCCAATGTTCAATTCTACAAGACAGGAGGTAGTTTGGTCTCCAACATGACAGACAACACCTGTGAGATCTGAACCAGCACATCAGGACAGCTGCTTGCAAAGTGGCTTCATGCTAGTGACTGTGCACATGGCTCTTCACATGATCCCACTGGAGATAATCTAAATACTCAACCCCTCGATCCCCTCTCAGATGAAACTTTGATACTATGGCAACCCCAGTCCATTAATTTACACTCCACTTTTGGCTGCGTAGCCCCAAGACAAACACATTTGCCTCATGGTGCTAGAGGGTCTGTATTATCACAGTAAGGTTAGGCAGGTTTCTCATGTCCATGCATGATATGCTGCTCCAGTACAGGTTTTTGCTTTGTATTGTTGGACTTGTAGTCCTGGTCACTCCTATTAACCATTAGCCCACAAGTTGCAGTATTCAACTTGCACTGGGGCAGCATGTGAGCATGAACATGAGTCACTTGGCTGAGCTGGACTGGACTTGAAAAATTGTTGCTGGGCAAAAAACGAATATTTATGTGATGTAGGGATTGACACGTTAGAAAATCCTGCCCTTTCCCTTGCACACAGAGCAGCGCAGCAAAGTGTGTTACTGCACTGCATGGCATGTTTAACCATATTGTTCCTTGGTGACACTTACCCTGTAGACCATCCTGGTCCTCAACCACAGCACAGTCCTGTCCTGTAACTCCTGCCACCAACTCAGTTGGGATGATTGATGCCACCTGCTCCTCCAATTAATCCAACTTCTCTTGGTCCTCAGGTCCTCATCCGGTCTGCATGGCTGCCCTCAGGTTCTTAGCTAGTTTCTCCTTGTCTTGCGCTTATACTCATGCCACCTTTTTTGAGCTTCGACACTGTCCTATTTCCTGAGCAAACATTGTTGAGTCCATATTTATACTTTTTTTGGCACAAACTTACAAAATATAATTGTATTATGCTCTGCTTTTGTGTCAAACAATGACGCTATTGTGGTGCAAAAAAAGTATACATCTGGGCCTGGATCTCTTCCATTATTTACTGCCAATTGGGTTCCTTCTTCTCTAATGGCAATTTGGAGGGGGCAAAGAGAAGGTGTTCATGTTGTGTCCCCTCATCTATAAATATTTGGTTCTTCTCCTGACTGAAATTGGTCTTCCTCTTCTTTCTCCTCTGGCCTGCTATCCGGTCATCTTGGCTGTCGTTGTGATTGCTGCACTCCTGACTTGTAGATGCTGTTGCCTCCCTTGCTGCATTTGTTGTGGTTTGCTTTTCTGATTTTTGTATGCATTTTTTGCATCCTGCTATGCAATGCACTCCTACTTGTCGCATTGCTGATTTGCGGCACTTCCAAGTGCTTTATGACAATCAAATCTGCTTTGCATCATGTAAGGACCAGTTGCCTTATGCCACATTGTGTCATTTATTTGGATGTGCCAACATTTTTGACGCAGCTTAGGACCTTATGACACGGTGCACCAGGCGGTCCAGTGGTTCCATAGATACAGCACATCCATGTTGCAAGGAAATTGCATGTTTTTATCACAATGCTGACTCAATGCATTGTTGCATCACTTCTCATTAATCTGGCCCAAAATGTCTAAACTGATTCTGCTGCTACATATGCTGTCTTTGATAAAATTGCTGATGTTGCTATGCATGTTGTGAAAACAGACATATTTCTTGTACTAACAAAAAAGGAGTTGTCCCAATTGCACAAGCAAGCATCTGAAAATGAAAAGCAACCCTGGCTGAAGCAATAATGTAAAAGAGACGCTGAAGGTATTTGGAGAGACAACATTGGATGAGCAGTTGCACCTAAATTTCTTCTATCTAATCTTGCCAGGTTGTACCATAGAGCAGCTCAGGTTGGTATGGAAGACATGATCCCTGCCGCTGCAGCCTACAGCCTAACTCCTGTGCCACATTCAATGCTGGGAAAAAGAGGTTAACATCAGCAAAATTGTGTGCCTTTGTCAGGCAAACGTAATGAGAAATGTTTTCATTTTTCCTCTTTATTTCCCTGTGCATATATGCTGCAATCTACAGTACACATGCAAAGTGAGAACAACCTTAAAGCATAGTATTTGTACTGGAAGGTGCCCTTTCCAGCACAAATCCATGATTCCCCTTTCCAGCACAAATCCATGATTCCCCCAATGCAGACACCCTTTCACCATGGAGCAGGAGTATCCGCTTTGGTGCATGTTAGCCAAAAGTGCAGCAGCGCACAGGAGAGCAGAGAGTGTCTGATCTTAGTATATATGGTGCTGTTATGCCCGCTCATATTCATACACACAGCACACCACATTTACTTGCTGGGCTGCATTGTATTAGCTCTATGTAATTCTGGGCCTGTACTCTTAGGTTGGGTGGAAGCATACCCCTGAGCCTGTGCTGAAGCTGTCACTGATGCTAAACAATTACACAGTGACGTTATCCCTGAGTTTAGAATCCCACACTGGAATGACAGTGATAAATGGTCATATTTTGTGTTTGCAGTAATACAGTCAGTGTAGGAGGCTGGCTCTCTAGGTAGTGTGCAACCCCAGACACACTGTGCAGAGAGTCCAGGCAAAGTACACTGTAGTTAACAGAGGTAAAAACTAGACCGCCTAATGCTCAAATTTTTATGGTAGCTTGGTCAAGCAGTTAGACTAACTTTGTAGAAGTGCAAAGCATTTGTTATACTCATAATATCAATAAATGAGAACACGCACTCTAAAGAATATCTCAAAACCAATTTCTGAAAATACTTCAGGCTTTGATAAGGTTTTTAAGACCAAGATCATCAAAATCGGGTAAGTACTTTTTAAGTTATTAAGTTTTAAAGTTTAGAAAATGTTTCAATTTTGTGCATAGTTACGCACCATAGGAATCCATGGAGAAATAATTTAAAAATGCATATAAAATCAGACAATGCATTTATCAATGTCTCCTTATGCAGATATGTTGAGGTCATTTGTGGGCCCTGTGGACCAGCTGGAGAAGTTCAGGCAGCTCCCGGTTTTGGCAGGCCCAGCTGCAGAAAGCAATTGGAGATGGTGCAAGGCCACAGCGGGGGACCACAAGGAAAAACACAGCGAAGTTGGAATTCAAGGTGAGTTTGGTGGGTCCCCTTGGAGTATTGAGGTCACAAGGGGTGGGGGACCCTTAGAACACAGCTGGATCTTCTGTGCAAGGCACAGGGCAGCCAGGTGCAGAGTGATCGGTAAGCCAGGAGATGTGTGCAAACGTGCCCTTGGGAACAGGATGTAGGTTGCAAGGGTCAGCAGGGGCACTCTGATGGGAAGTCCTATTGTTTTCTGAGGTGCCTCAACTGGGGCTTCCTCCTGGTCCTTTTCAGTCCGGAATGGACTAATCCTTCTGGGTGTCCAACATGAAGTGACCAGTACCTAGGGATATTGCATAGTTTAGCCCCTGGAGGTTTCAGTGCCGCCAAACTTTCCACACTGTCACTGTGGTCCGACAGGTGAAATTTGGTCTGGCTGTTGTGTCCAGTTCCTTGGTCAGCAGCCAGTCAAGGAACAGTACTTCACAGGTCCTTTGGTCTTTGCTGCAGGAGAGTGATGCCTTCACTCTGAAGGGAGATCTTCGGTGCTTTTTAGAAGAGTGGAGGTCGTCTAGGGGTTGGTAGTGCCTGGCTGATGCCTGAGCTACCCCTCAGCATCAATTGATGAATCCTGGGTGCAGCAGGCAGGGTTTGGCACCTTCTTGGTGCAGCACGAGTTCTCGAGCCTTGGGTCTTCTTTGCTGCTGGTCTTCATTTGTCCTTTGGTCCTGAATCTCTGGTCTCGGGTGCCCACTAAAAAGAGTATTTACCTATTAATGACCAATGACTCATCTACCTTAGGGTGGCTACACCCAGTAAGTGGCCACTTCCTGTGGGCAGAGTTCACATCCCTACGCCTGATTGACTATTTTCCTTCCATGCAAGATTGAGGGAGATTAAATGGATGGGTCATCTTGCATGCAACATCATAGGGGTGGTGCAAGCTGGGGCTGACAACTCCTCCTATCCTTGGTGTGTTTCCCACCATTGCTCCTACCAAAACTGGAGTGTTTACAATGGGAGCAGCAATCTGCTGCTAGCAGCAGTCTTGGGGGGTCGCACTTCAAAGGCGGTAAGCCCTTTGAAGCTCGCTAGCAGGAAAGTGCACATTCCTGAGGAGGGAGTTGTGACCCAGGAAGGACTTTTTCTGGGACCCAGAGAGCAGGAGCTCTCACTCCAGGGTTCTATAATATTGTCTGGTGGTGGTAGGCTGGTTATGACCAGCCAGTAACCATGCCAGTGTTAGTTAGCTTTGCAGGGGTCACCTCTAAGGTGACCCCTGGATATATTTTGCAACAAATACAACACTGGTACCAGATTGGATTTATCATTCTGAGTTGTTTGATACCAAACAACCTAGGGTTCAGAGTAGCCACCATAAAGCTGTGAAACTCATACGGGCCAGTGTCCAGCACATGCAGTTAAAAAGGCTGCTCACTTTCATTTCAATACTCATTCCATTTCACCTAATTTCGCTTTATCCTCCCTCTCCACCAATGTAGATTTCATGTGGACACTTCTATTTGCTACAGATTTCACTATTTCTGTCAGAATCCACTGTAATTCCTGAAACACTTGATTCTATGTGCTAGCACTACATCTCTTACTCGTTGAATTAGTCATGTGTATTTTTAATGTGGTGTCTAACCCAATGACCATGCAGTCCTGTTCTATAATTTAATTTCAGCAATGCTTAACTCAAACAGACATACCTGTCTGTCAGTATTAAGAATCAATAATTGTTCTCCTCAATGTCTCTTGTTAATTTCTGTATTCCGATTCCCAAAAGACTAAGGGCATCATTTACAAAAACTGACGCATCACTGTGTTGCGGCAGCAATGCATAAAAATGACTTGTACATTGCTACATCACAAGAAAACTCCATGGGTGCACCGTATTTAAGGTACAGTGCACCATGGTGTAAAGTTCGTAATGCTTAAAAAAAAGTTGACACATCCGTGGGAGTGATGTTGCAGTGGAAACAAAAATATTGGAAACAAAAATAATGCAAGGAACGTTTGACCTCAGCAATGCAACAAAAACTACTTTAGCATCACTTTTCAGTGCAAGATGTGTCAAAAATGTGCAAAAAATGATGTATCTGCAAACAAAATTGCACACTTTATAGAAGGCAGCAATGGAGCAGAGAGCAGAAGCCAGGAAAACAACCCCAAGGCAAGAGGAATAGGAAGAAGTGCAACTTCAGTTAGGAGGAGAATGGCACCTTGATCACTGAGGTGACAGAGTACCAATACCAGCTCTTTGTCACCTCTAAATTGCCACTAGGCAAGAAGGAGTCTGTTTGGTAGACCATAGTCTCAAGTCTCTCCAATGGGTGGTTTGCCCACTGCTTTATCCTGGGGAGTGCAAAGCCACAGTCTTTCAAGTGGATAACAGTCTCCACTGGTTCTGGAGGGGGCATTGTGCCCAGAGTGCTTCATCCTGCCAAGGACTGGGGTAGTGGATGCTTTTCTCCACTGGTTCTGGAGGGGGTTTGTGCCCAGAGTGCTTCATCCTGCCAAGGACTGGGGTAGTGGATGCTTTTCTCCACTGGTTCTGGAGGGGGCATTGTGCACAGAGTGCCTCATCCTGCCAAGGACTGGGGTAGTGGATGCTTTTCTCCACTGGTTCTGGAGGGGGCTTTGTGCCCAGAGTGCTTCACATGCAGTGTGGCAGGTCCCATTCCCTCACCTGGGTGTGTGTGCCATGAGATTGCCTGGGAACAGGTAGCATGATACTCCATGGAGGCAGAAACACTCTCCACACTGCTGCGACCTCGCCTGCCACCTGCAGGTACAAATAGTGCTGAATGTCATGCCTCATGTATGCTGTGCAGGGTCTTGGACATCTCCTGCAGCCTCAGACAGCTGGCCACTGGGGATGAAAGCCATGTCAGCTGTGGTGGCACTGTCTGAGCACGTCGCGGGGCTGGTGGCGGTGGTTGCACATGCCCATGGGGGACTCTGTATAGACCCATTTCATGCACAGCTGGAACCCATGGGAGCCTGACTAGGTGTAGAGGGCAAATACCACCTTTGGGGTTGGAGCGGGACTGAGCCTGCACATCAATGGATCTACCTTTGCACGTCTGCCCTGGCCTAGGGGAACCCACAGCCCACCTCCCCCACCTCAAGCGCCCATCAAAATCAGGATATGCCACCGCCAGGATCCGGTACATCAAGGGGGATCATGGTGCAACGGGCACCCTGTCCACGTTGGGAGGCCATCCCCAGCTGGGCCTCCGTCGTCTTCTTGCTCCAGCGGCGCAGGTCCTCCCATCTTTTCCAGCAGTGGGTGCTCCGTCTATGGTAGACCCCCAGTGTCCACACTCCCTTGGCGATGGCACGCCAAACACCCTTCTTCTGGTGGGCGCTGACCTAGAGGAATAGTGAAGTAAAAAAGGATGTTACCCTCCCGTACAGTTCTTCTCACACATTGGCCACAAACCTCCCACCCTGTCCCAGAAAAACATACACTCACCATCCTCACATGCTGGCCTGTCCCCCACCCCCGTCTCTTCCATCCACGACACTCCATACAATCATGTCCCATCCACCATTCACACATTTCACTCACCTGTTTGTCTGGAGGACCATAGAGTAGCGTGTACCAGTTTCTTCAACTCCTCCGCAGTGAAGGCAGGGGCCCTTTCCCCAGACACAGTAGCCATAGTCGCTTCCAGACGCAGGTCACAGCAGCACTTGCAATGTAGGTACTCTCCTGTTGAAGTTCAGGTATCAAGTGAGGGAACAGATAGTCACCACCAGCGTACATCGTCATTGGCTCCTGGAACCCATAGGGCCCAATGATAACCAATGCTGAATTGCGCAGCGGTCCTCTACCGCCTACCGCGGTGCTGAAAAACGCCAGCGCAGTTACCTCATTTCCCCTTGTCCCTCCTTAAAGTTCAGGCAGCCGCCATTTCAGGGGGGCACATGGCAGGCCAACTAACTGCGTCACACCTATTTAGGCCAGGAATACAGACAGACAAAGGCACACAGAGGGAATTTCACGATTGTGCTAAACAGCCTTGTGAAACCTATGTGGTGTATGACCCTCTGCTCACCCTTCGCCTTCATAGGGCACCACTGCTGGGGCAGGTGATGAGTAGGCGGCATCCTCCGGTGTACAGATCCCTGGTGGACCTGTCGACAATGGAAGACAGACACATCATTATCACTTACAGACTTGATCGTGCAACAACCCAGGAACTGTGTGTCCAGTTGGATCCAGACCCGATGTCAGCTATCCCCCATCCCACAGGAATCCCCCCTCTAGTGTAGGTCCTGACAGTGCTCTATTTTCTGGCAAGTGGGTCCTTTCAAACAACAGTGGCCATGGCATCAGGGATGTCAGAGCCAATGTTCTCTAAAGTGTTGTCCAGAGTATTATCTGCCCTGCTGAAACACATGTGCAGCTACATCGTTTTCCCTCAGGTGGAGGATCTGCCCACAGTGAAAGGTGACTTTTATGCCCTGGGACATATCTCCAAAATCATTGGTGCCATTGATGGTAGACATGTAGCACCTGTCCCCCGCAAGAGTGAACAGGTGTACAGAAACCGGAAAACCTACCATTCTATGAATGTGCAGATGGTGTATTTGGCAGACCAGTACATCTCCCATGTGAATGCCAAGTATCCTGGCTCAGTGCATGACGCTTACATTTTGAGGAATAGCAACATCCCTTATGTGATGGGGCAACTCCAGAGGCATCGTGTGTGGCTAATAAGTGAGCCTATGGTCCCCACACAGTTTAAATCGATGTCTGGGTACGGGAGATTCCCTAATGTTTGGAGGATGTCTAACAGTTGTCCCTCGATATCTGCAGGTGACTCTGGTTACCCCAACCTGTCATGGCTACTGACCCCAGTGAGGAATCCCAGGAAAAGAGCAGAGGAATGCTAAAATGAGGCACATGGGTGAACTAGGAGGATAATAGAGTGCACCTTCGGCCTCCTGAAGGCCAGATTCCGGTGCCTCCATCTGACACGTGGCTCCCTATACTACTCACCGAAGAAGGTGTGCCGGATCATCATGGCATCATGGCTGTATGTTGCACAAACTGGCTTTGCGATGCCAGGTGCATTTTCTGCAGGAGGATGGGTCTGATGCTGGATGCTGGTCTTGTGACAACTGTGGAGCCTGTGGACTTTGAAGAAGAGGAGGCAGAAGAAGAAGATATAGACAACCGAAACAACATCATCATGCAATACGTCCAGTGAGACACAGGTAAGAGGATGGCACTGCTTCACACATCTCATACTACTGTAGGACATAGCATAAATCTTTTTACCTCTGTGTATGGACCCTGACATATCACTTTGCCTTTAATTTCACAGATCTGGGTCCCACTTAGTTCCCTCTGCTATGTTTACTGCTGCCCAACAACTGTGTTCCATTGTTATGTGAACATGAACATTGACATTGCTATATTTCTGAGAGGTTGCGATTACGCATTTGTGAAAGTACAGACTGACTCCAGATTGACTTGTGATTCAAGGGTGTTTATTTCTGTGCTAATAAGTGGAGGTGTGCAATGGGATGGGGTGATGGTGGAGGAATGTCCATGGTAGAGTTCAGTCTCTTGGTCTCACAGGTACATTGTCCAAGGGGGCATAGGAAGGAGGGCAATGGCAGTTTAAGGTGGACAGGGTGACAAAGGAGGGTCTCATTTCCTGGCGGGGGTCTTGGCAATGTTCTCTGTCTCGTTCCTGGATCTCAGGGACCATTTGCGGGGTGGTTCTCCTTCTGCAGGGGGTGAGGTGCTGGTGGCCTGTTGGCCCTGTGGCAGTGCCTCCTGTCCGCTAGCGCCGGCGGAGGTGGAGGGCTGTTCATCGTTCAGGATAGTGTCAGGGGCCCGTTTGTGTGCCACTGTGTCCCTCATGGTGTTGGCCAAGTCTGCCAGCACCCCTTCAATGGTGACCAGGGTGGTGTTAATGGACTTCAAGTCCTCCCTGATCCCAAGGTAGTTTTCCTCCTGCAGCCGCTGGGTATCCTGAAACTTGGCCAGAACCGTGCCCAAGGTCTCCTGGGAATGGTGGTATGCTCCCAGGATGCTGGAGAGTGCCTCGTGGAGAGTGGGTTCCCTGGGCCTGTCCTCCCCCTGTCGCACAGCAGTCCTCCCAGCTTTCCTGTTGTCCTGTGCCTCTGTCCCCTGAACCTTGTGCCCACTGACCCCATGTCTCTGATTGTCTTGCGTTGGTGGGTTTGCCTGGGGTCCCTGTAGTGGTGGACACACTGCTGATTGACATGTCCTGGGGACAGAGGGATGGGCCCACTGGGTGGGTGCTGTGGTGGTGTTTCCGGAGAGGGGAGGGTCTGTGGTGGTTTGTGACTGTGGCAGGGGAACCGACTGGCCAGAGGTCCCTGATGGGCCGTGCTGGTCATCTTGATCCAGGCATGCAGAGCTGCTGTCATCACTGTGGGCCTCTTCTGTGGGGGGGACTGGATATCTCTGGCACCTCCTGTACGGTGACGTTGGGTATGGGTTCTGTTGTAAATGCAGAGTTTTAGTATCTGTGTGTGCCATCTTGTGCATTGGGTGAGTTACCCTCTACTCCTGTGTTTGCATTATTGTGTTTGCCCTTGTGTGATTAGTGTTTTGGGGTCTGGGTGGGTATCTGTACTGGAAATGCTTTGGTGATGGGGGTCCATGCATATGTGTTGCATGCAGGGCTTGGTATTGGGATGGGTGGGTTGTGATAGTGGGCATATGTGGGGTGTTGGAGTGATGGGGTGAGGGTGAGGGTTGGGGTATGTGATGGCATGCAGGTTGAGTGGGGGGATATGGTAGTTAAGATATGACTTACCAGAGTCCATCCTCCTGCTACTCCTGCGAGGCCCTCAGGATGCAGTATTGCCAAGACTTGCTCCTCCCGTGTTGTTAGTTTTGGGGGAGGAGGTGGGGGTCCACCGCTAGTCCTCTGAACAGCAATTTGGTGGCTGGATACCACTGAACGCACCTTCCCCAGTAGGTCGTTCCACCTCTTCCTGATGTCATCCCGTGTTCTTGGATGCTGTCCCACTGCGTTGACCCTGTCAATGATTTTCCGCCATAGCTCCATCTTCCTAGCAGTGGAGGTGTGCTGCACCTGTGATCTGAATAGCTGTGGCTCTACCCAGATGATTTCCTCCACCATGACCCTGAGCTCCTCCTCAGAAAACCTGGGGCGTCTTTGAGGTGCCATAATGTGGTGTGGGTGATGTGTGAGGTGATGTTTGTTGTGCTGTGTGATGTGTTGTGTTGGGGTGTGTTGTTTGAGGTGCGTGGATGTTGTATGAGTGATGGTGTTGTGTGCCTGTGGATGCTGGTGATGTGTTTGCTATTCTCTCTCTCTCAGCTTTTTCAAAAACATTTCGTTGTAAGGGTTTGTGGGTAATGTGGGTGTGTGTTTTATAGTGGTATGAGTGTGTGGGTGTGGTGTGTGTATGTGTATCAGGTGTGTGTGTTTCGAATTGTCCAATGTAGTTGTGTTTTGTACGTGTGTGTGTATTTTGAGCGCATCGGTGTGTACCGCCAATGAATTATCGCGGTTGAAAGACCGCCACGTTGATTCGTGGGCCATGATAGTGTGGGCATATTCTGTATTGTGGCGGATTCCGAGATGTGGGTCGTAATACCTGTAGCTGATTTCTGCCACGGTATGTTGGCGGCCTTCAGCATGGCGGTCAGTGGGATTTACCACCAGGGTTGTAATGAGAGCCTTAGTCGGCCACCACAAAGGACAGGAGTCAGTGAGGGTTGGAAACTGAGGTGAATGTGCCAAGTAATATTGCAAACTTGGGTAGGTACATATCACAAATTCCAACACTTATACCATGTGGGGTACAGCTTGAGCCATAGCCCTCAATAACAGCCAGCAATGTGAGTCACTTGGATATGGTCACACATATTGTTGGTGCTGTAGGCACATGAGAGTCAATGTATGATCTGGATTCCTTCACTCTTCAGCATTAAGTTGAGTCCCTGGTACAAAATGAGGAGTGGCAGAGGAGTCATGTGCATATACAAGTTAGCAATGCTGAGTCAAATGATGTGTGGTACTATGCAAATACCCAACTCCGGCAATTATCATCTGGGGTGTACGTGCTACCACTGTAGCTAGTGTGACTGGGCCAATTCCCTCAGAGTTGGCACACAGTGTCCAATGTCCACAAATATGGAGGTAAATGTGTATGTAATGAAATCACATGAATATACACAAATATTAAATATATACGATAAGTACATGCCCTCTCACGTTCCTACAAAGTAGAAAGGTTGGTAGGTGTGTACATGAGTGCAGGATATGTGTGAAAAACTCAGCCCTTTGCCACATGAAGGCCCAAAGTGCATGGAAGACAGCACGATCAGGCAGAGTGCCTAATTCATGACTAGACCCACTTCACTTGCACAGGAGCTGTTGGCTGAATACTGGCCACAGGAAATGCAGGAACCGCACCCTGGGGACTATGTACAATGTGCACAGTAATCGTGTCAAGATGTCAAAATACAATCAGGTTAGGCATCATGAAAAAGAATGCAAATCATCATGGCAGATGTGGATCTTATCATACGTGCAGGAATGGTAGGCCCAGTTATACTCTGTTTTCGCCAGATTTGCATAATTTATTTTGGCGCAAATACAGCGCAAACCTAATTCCATATTTATACTTTGGCGCTAGACCCGTCCAGTGCCAAAGTTATGGAGCTTGAGTCATTTTTTTGTACGTGAAAACCTACCTTGTGCTAATGGCATGCAGGGTAGGTGTTCCATTGCAAAAAATTACTCTAAGGCATGTGCGCCATATTTATCCTCTGGCCTCAAAATGACGCACAGGAGGAGGTGGGCCTTAAAACAAGGCTCCCAGCCTGATTTGCACCGTTGTTTAATGCCTGGGTCAAGGCAGGCGTTAAGGGACCTATGGGCTCATTTCCATGGTGGGAGACGATGGAAGCAGTCCACAGGTGCCATTCCCTGCACCCAGGGACACCCCCTGCCACTCTCGCCCACCCCTGGAGGACACCCATGGATGGAGGGACCCATCCATGGTGAGTGCAGGTAAGTGCAGGTAAGGATATATATATTTTTTAAAGTGGCATAGGGGAGCCTAACTTGGGCTCCTTACATGCCACTGTGCCCAGTGGCCATGCACAGGGGACAGGAGTCCCCTGGGCATGGCCATTGGACAGGGGGGCATAACTCCTGTCTTTGCTAACACAGGAGTCATTGCCATAAGGCTTTTGCGCCAAAAAATGGCGCTAGTCAGGTTTGAGCCAACATTTTTGACTCTAACCTGACTTGCACCATTCTTTGGCGCACAACCCCCAGTTATCCCTTCGCATCCACTGCCCGGTTACCGTCATTTATTTTGACGCTAAGCTAGCAGCAGTGCCGGCTAACGTCATTCCATTAATAAGGCGCCTGCCTGGAGCGTTGGAATGGCGTTAGCCGGCGGTAAACTTTTTGACGCAAATCTGCCCAAACGCTGATTTGCGGCAAAAAAGTATAAATATGGGCCAAAAAGTCAGCCTTGTAACACAGTGGTTGCATAAACAATGCAGAGATAATGCCATCTGAAAGGCAACTTCAATACAACTAGGACTCAATACCTCTGGGTAACAGATATCCTCAGTGTTGAACTTAAAATTAAATGGTAAATGGTAGCAAGTAAGATTTTCAACCAGATTACTCATGTCAACTTCTGCAGGGGCAGCTGCCTGTCCTGGATGAGGATGTTGCTGAGGATGGCAGCCTGCCAACCATTGACCAACACACCCACCAGCAAATTCTGGCCTTTTTCGATACACCATCACCGAATGCAGGAACGGCCAACAGCACTGCGGGATCTCCAGAGGATCCATCCATCATCCCAAAAAACACCACCTGCCAGGCCATCCCCCAGCCCTGGACTTACAAGAACCCCCAAGTTGAATTCTAACATTGTGCAGTAAGAGTCCAGTGGGAGACGGTAAATGAGATGCAGGTGGAGATGGAGACCGTGGTGGGCAACCTAGAGGCAGTCCATAGGTGCCTTGGTTCCAATAAGGACACCTCAGCAACTATTAGAGGAACATACCCTCTGCTCCATTGCCTTGAACAGTTCCTGGCTGACATTGCTGGTGTTATGAGGCACAGGCATGAAGCTGCTCTGCCAAAGTGGCGCCAGTGAGGTTGTCAAACTGCTGGATGTGATCTGCAACATCGTGGAGTTCATGGAGCAGAAGCAGGATACCTACATAGCAACAATGGGCACCTACCACCTTAGCGTTGTTGGCAAACCAGCAGGCCCTTCTTAGTGCAGTTCTTCCTCAATTGTTGGCACAGATAAATGCTGCTGTAGAGAGGAGATCCACATCTTCAGCTTCCAATGTGTGTGTGCGTCTGTCACCCCCACCCACGGGATGCACCACGCAAATCAGAGGAGTTAGATGTGCACTTCACTTTTTTTTACAGAAAAATCACCCAGTAGCATTTCTCTGTGCCAAATGCCCAGTTTCTCCCTTGCCCAGTGCTGATGACAATGCCAGTGTACTTCCCAACTGGTAGTGTCCTCAATTTGCTGTAGCACCTGTTGATCTCACCTATATCTGCACTTTTGATGTGGCCTATCGTCTCTATTGGCAATGTGCTCCTCCTCACTGAAAAACACCTCTCCTCCACATGTCTTATTCAATGTATCCCAGATGGAATCTGTCTGGACTCTGTCTGGACAACCTATGGCTCACTAACAGTGTGGGGTTTAAACTGCAAGGACTGCCACTTGCTCCTTGCTCCTTGGTTCACATGTCAATAAAATAGCTTACAAGAACCATCGTTTTTTATGTCTATTCATGTTCGTGCAGAGTAGACCATGGTGGATGTGCTACCCCTAAATATAGAACCTATTATCGAAAGGAACTGTGTTCAATAGACCCCTGCCAAAATCTGCACAGGCTGAGGGCAACATTATGTGTGAACCTAATGTGCATCTAAACTAGCAAGTAGTTACCCAAGGTCACATGCATGAAGTGGTACAATTAGCAATCAGTCAATGGTAAGACTTAATTAATTGAATGTCCATGTGGTGGACACTTGCATGGATACTAGCCAGCAAACAACACTGCTGTGACAAGCAAATGATGCAAGGGAAAATGTGTAGGTAGTTGGCATCAGTGTATAGAGTACAATCTGCACAGAATACTAAGTAAAATCTGCACAGAAAACTCACAATTGTTTGACATGATCAACCATCTAATATATGTAGCATGAGTCACACACACACTGCAATAGTATGGGAATACCTGTTTTTCCCCATGTGTCCATTCACAGCAGGTGTGCCAATTACATCATCCAATCATGTGTGAGGATCCCTTACCTCAATCTATTGCAAGCCTCACAGGATTGGTTCCATAGGTATTACACCTACTCACACAGGTAAACAAGCACTGCTTGGAAAACCCACAGCATGTGTCTAATACCACTGAACAATATAGGTCAACTCCTATGCTGTTAATCACAAAGCAGTTGTTAAAGTAGCTAACACATATTATTAATATCTAATACAGTATTTTCAATCTAAAGCTAACTACTCTATCTTATCTTACCTATCCTAAATTAATTAATTCTAAACAAACCCAACCTATCTAACCTAAACTAACTTATCTTAAAACTACCTTAACATACCTACACTTAACTTACCTAATCTTACACATAAACCACACTAGACATGTTACATACCAAACTCCCACTTAAGACACATAGGCCCTCATTCCGAGCCTGGCGGGCGGCGGAGGCCGCCCGCCAGGCTTCCCCCCTCCGAAATACCGCTCCGCGGTCGTAAGACCGCGGAGGGTATTCCGAGTTTTCCCCTGGGCTGGCGGGCGGTCTTCACAAGACCGCCCGCCAGCCCAGGGGAAAACTCCCTTCCCACGATGACGCCAGCTCGTAATAGAGCCGGCGGAGTGGGAAGGTGCGACGGGTGCAGTTGCACCCGTCGCGTATTTCAGTGTCTGCTTTGCAGACACTGAAATACTTTTAGGGGCCCTCTTACAGGGGCCCCTGCCGTGCCCATGCCATAGGCATGGGCACGGCAGGGGCCCCCAGGGGCCCCGCGACTCCCCCTCCCGCCATCCGGTTCCCGGCGGGAGAACCGCCAGGAACTGGATGGCGGGAGGGGGAGTCGGAATCCCCATGCCGGCGCAGCATGCTGCGCCGGCTTGGAGGATTCCTTTGGGGCAGCGGGAAACCGGCGGGAGACCGCCGGTTTCCCTTCTCTGACCGCGGCTGAGCCGCCGCGGTCAGAATGCCCCGCGGGGCACCGCCGGCCTGTCGGCGGTGCCACCGCGTCCCACGGCCCTGGCGGACTTGTTCCGCCAGGGTCGTAATGACCCCCATAGGCTCTCACTACAACCCTGGCGGTAAATGCCACCTACTGCTGTTCTGACGGCCGCCAACATACCGTGACCGCGGCGCTATTCTGCCACAGGTATTATGACCCACAATGAGAATACCGCCACTATACAGACACCCACACAAGTCCGCCAGCCCAAAGGTCAGTGATAAACTGGTGATAGCCAAACCCACACCGCTACGCCAACAGGAATACGCCCACAGTATCATGACCCACGAATCACTGCAGCAGTCTTTCTATCATGGTAAACCATTGGCGGTACACACCGCCTCGCTCAAAATACACACACACTTACAAAACTACACCACACTGGACAATTCAAACTACACACACCTGACACACATACACACACCACACTCACACACCCAATCCAATATAAAACACACACCCACATTACACACAACCCTTTACAGTGAAAAAAAGAGAGCAAGCAGAGAGAGACAGTCGAGGAGCACCCACTCAATCAGAGGCACAGAACACCATCACCCAAACACTATTCATGCACATCACAGCATACACCCCACACATACTCACACATATCACTCACACCACATCCATGGCACCCCAAAGACACTCCAGGTTTTCAAAGGAGGAGCCAAGGGTCATGGTGGAGGAAATCATCCGGGTAGAGCCACAGCTATTCGGATCACGGGTGCAGCAGACATCCATTGCAAGGAAGATGGAGCTATGGTGTAGGATCGTGGACAGGGTCGATGCCGTGGAACAGCACCCAAGAACCAGGGATGACATTAGGAAGAGGTGGAACGACCTACGGGGGAAGGTGTGTTCCTTGGTTGCAAGACACCAGGTAGCAGTACAGAGGACTGGCGGTGGACCCCCACCTCCTCCCCCACAAATAACAACATGGGAGGAGCAAGTCTTGGCAATCATGCATCCTGAGGGCCTGGCAGGAGTAGCAGGAGGACTGGACTCTGGTAAGTCAACTCTTTACTACTTTATCCCCCACCCGACCTGCATGCCATCACATACAACAACCCCTACCCTCACCCCCATCACTCCACCACCTCACATATACCCTACCATCACAACCCACACATCCCAATACCAAGCCCTGCATGCAACACCAATACATGGACACCCATCACAGACCTGCATAGAAACTAATCACCCCAGCATGCCCAGTAGAGAGACTCACCCAGCCCACAAAATCACCACTCACACAAGGCCAAGCCGACAGCGAAATCACAATCATAGAAGGAAACACACCCATTCACAATATGGCCCACCCAGATACATTATCAATGCATCTGCATCCCATACTCAATGTCACCGGAGAGGAGGTGCCAGCTACAATCAGTCTCCCCCCCCGAAGAGGCCCACAGTGACAACAGCAGCTCTGCACGCCTGGATCACGATGACCAACCTGGCCCATCAGGCACCTCTGGACAGTCAGGTACCCAGCCACAATCACAACCCACCACAGATCCTCCCCCCTCAGGAAACACCAGCACAGCACCCACCCAGCGGGCCAATCCCTCTGTCCCCAAGACACGTCAATCAGCAGTGTGTCCATCACTACAGGGACCCCAGGCAACCCCACAAACACAGGACGATACGGGACCTGGGGTCAGTGGCAGTGGGCACACGGTTCAGGGGACAGAGGCACAGGGTAACAGGGAAGCTGGGAGGACTGCTGTGCGACAGGGGGAGGACAGGCCCAGGGAACCCACTCTCCACGAGGCACTCGCCAACATCCTGGGAGCATACCACCATTCCCAGGACATGATAGGCCAGATACTGGCCAAGTTGCAGGAGACCCAGTGGCTGCAGGAGGGACAGTACCTGGGGATCAGGGAGGACATAACAAAAATATATACCATCCTGGTCACCATTGCAGGGGTGCTGGCTGACATGGGCAAGACCATGAGGGTGGCAGTGGCACAACAAAGGGACGTTTACACTAGCCAAACCGAGGAACAGCCTTCCACCTCCACCGGCGCTAGTGGACAGGAGGCACCACCACTGGAACAACAGGCCACCAGCACCTCACCCCCTGCAGAATGAGAACCACCCCACAAATGGTCTCTGCGATCCATGGAGAAGCCAGAGAACATTGCCAAGACCCCGCCAGGAAATAGGACTCTCCTGATTGTCACCCTTCTGTCCCACTCTGTTACCCTGTCTACCTTGAACTGCCATTGCTCCCCTTCTTGTGAACCCCTGGACAATGTACCTGTGATACCAAGAGACTGGACTCTACCATGGACTTTCCTCCACCATCACCCCAGCCCTTTGCACATACCCCCATACTTATGAGCACCTAACTAAACACCCTTGAAACAAAAAACAATCTGGAGTCAGTCTAATGATTCAATAATGTATTAGTACAACGTTATCAAAACATTGCAACGCAAATGTACAGTGAAATATACTACAGGCTGACCTTTTGTGGGCAGCAGTACATATAGCAGGAGCCAGAATGGGCTACAGAGATCTGAAAATAGAGATTCCAAAGGGAACAGTCAGTGGCCATAGACAAAGGGAAAAAGGCTGCCTTGTACAATGTCCAACAGATAACTGAAATGTAAAGTGGAGTTACAGTGTCTTACCTGTGTGTCACTGGAAGTACTGGAAGTACTGCTGTATTATATTTGTTCTGTTGTCCACATCTTCTTCCTCTGCCTCCTCTTCCTCACTGTCCACAGGCTCCAACACTGCTGCAAGACCATCTCCAGGCACATCCTCCTTCAGAAAAGGCACCTGCCGTCTCAAGGCCAGGTTGTGCAACATGCAACATGCAACTATGATCTGGCACACCTTCCTGGGTGAGTAGTACAGGGATCCATCTGTCAGATGGAGGCACCGGAACCTGGCGTTCAGGGGGCCGAAGGTCCTTTCAATGATCCTCCTTGTACACCCATGTGCCTCACTGTAACGTTCATCTGCCCTTGTCCTGGCATTCTTCACTGAGGTCAGTAGCCATGAGAGATTGGGGTAACCAGAGTCACCTGTAAATATGGAGGGACAACTACTACACACACACTAACCCTTAGGGAAAATCTCATACCCAGACACCAACATATACTGGGTAGGGCCCTTTGGCTCACCTATTAGACACACCCGGTGCCTCTGGAGTTGGCCCATCGCAGATGGGATGCTGTTATTCCGCAATGTAAAGGCATCATGCACAGAGCCAGGTCACTTGGCATTCACATGGGAGAAGTACTGGTCCGCCAAACACAGTGACTGCACATTCATTGAGTGATAGCTTTTTCTATTCCTGAAAATGTGTTCATTTCTCCGGGGGAGGGGGGACAAATGCCACATCTGTACCATCAATGGCACCAATGATGTTGGGGATATGTCCCAGGGCATAAAAGTCAGCCTTCACTGTGGCCAATTCATCCACCTGGGGGAACACGATGTAGCTGTGCATGTGTTTCAGCAGGGCAGACAACACTCTGGTCCACACATTGGAGAACATTGGCTGAGACATCCCTGATGCCATGGCCACTGTAGTTTGAAAGGAACCACTTGCCAGGAAATGGAGCACTGACAGGACCTGCACTAGAGGGGGGATACCTGAGGGCTGGCGGATAGCTGACATAAGGTCTGGCTCCAATTGGGCACACAGTTCTTGGATTGTGGCACAATCAAGTCTGTATGTTATGATAATGTGTCTGTACTTCATAGTCGCAAGGTCCAAAAGGGTCTGTACACCGTAGGATGCTGCCATCTCATATTCTGCCTCCGTGGTTGAATGCTATGGAAGAGAACTGTGAGAAGAGTTTCATATTCACACATCTATTGCACTAATGTTGATGTATTTACTTTACAGAAACAGTATGTAAACTCGAGAGTCAGTTGATGTGCCAATGTCTGCTGTGACGCAGTTAGGTGCCATACCCTGTGCCCCTCTGAAATGGCAGCTGCCTGACCTGTGATTAGGGACAAGTGGAAATGAGGTAATTGCGCTGGCGTTGTGCGCCGTCGCGGTAGGTGGTCAATGACTGTGGCGCAACTTTGCATTGGTTATTATTGGGCCCTATGGGTTCCAGGAGCCAATGGCGATGTCCGCCAGCGGTGACGGTACACATCGCCGCGGACGTGACCGTCATTTTCTAACTATTCACTCACTTGCTACCTGACCTTCAGCAGGAGAGTACCTACACTTCAAGTACTGCATCCCACATGGGCCTGGAGGCTGAATCCACCGAGGGTGAAGGCATCAGTGGGATGGAGGGCGAGGGGAGAACCACTACGGGCATAGGAGGGGAGACCACAGACAGCGACTCCTCCTCCGATGGAAGCTCCCTGGTGGTGGCCGACACCTCTGTGCCCACCCCAACAACAGGTATAGCCGCCACCCCCCTTACGAGCACCGCCCTCCTAGCAGCCCCTCAGCGTGTTTCTCGTGCCTGCTCACCCAGGAGGGTGGGCATCTCCTTCACCCCAGGCACCTCAGGCCCTGCCCCAGTCAGCCCTGCTGCCCTCAGTGAGGAGGCTATTGACCTCCTGAGATACCTCTCTGTTGGGCAGTCAGCCATACTAAATGCCATCCAGGGTGTAGCAGGGCACTTGCAACAAACAAATGCATACCTGGAGGGCATTCACTCTGGCGTGGCGGCCCAACAGAGAGCATTTCATGCTCTGGCCTCAGCACTAATGGCAGCCCTTGTTCCTCTGTCTAGCCTCCCCCCTCCAACTTCCTCTACCCAGACCCAATCCCCTCAACACCAGCCTATCCCAAGCACGCCTTCAGACCAGCATTCACCCAAATCACCACACAAAAGTGGCTCAGGGAAACATAAGCACCACACTTCATTTCACAGGCACTCACACACGCACCATGCCCATGCAAACACACCGACATCCACTGCCTCCACTGTGTCCCCCTCCTCCTCACTGTCCACCTCCCTCCCACTAGCATCTCCACTCTCAACTGCATGCACTACATCTTCATCCACTACATCCAGAACCAGCACACCCATCACAACACATCCCTCACGAGCAGTCACCGCTCCTACAACAATGCACACGTACCCTGTGTCCTCTTCAGGTGTGTCTGGGACCCCTCTTCCCAAAGTATAGAAATGCAAGCACCCACCCACCCAACAGCCATCCACCTCACAACAGCATCCAGCCCATGTACCTTCGCCCAAACTCAACAGACAGACACCTCCTACAACCACTCCCTCTTCCTCCACTCACAAACCCTCTCCTTCTTCCCATTGCAGTGTGTTTAAAAAATTGTTACTGGCAAACATCGACCTGTTCCCTACGCCTCCCCCCGTCCTTCCCCTCATCCCAGGGTGTGCAGATCCCAGGCCAGCACCTCAACCACCAAGTCGGCGAATTCTGCGGTACCTGCAACTTCCAGAGGATCGAAGGGGGCACCCGTCAGACCAGGCAGTGTGCCACTGACCCCTACAAAGGACCAAACCATTCCTCCACCTGCCAAGGTGAAGGAGGGGCCAGCATGCAGCACGGCCAAGGAGAACGACCCACCCAGCAAGGCCTCCTCCAAAACTCCAGCTGACAGTGCCAAGGTCCTAGCAGCATCTGCCAAAGTGAGGAAGGGGCAGAAAAGCCAAGGCAAGGCATTTCAGGCCTCGGAGGTTCCAGGTGAGGGCCTGGTGCCCACCATCAAAACCGACAGCCCCGCCACCTGTACCGCGGCCACCACCGCCACAAGCACTACTGCAAGCACTGCCACTTGCCCCCTCACCTGGCCTGCCGCTGCCACCACTACTGTGAGCAGCAGCATCCCCAGTGGGCAGCCGTCCGAGGCTGCAGGAGATGAGCTGGTGCTTTTCTCCACCACCGGCAGCTCCAGCACCTGCACCACGGCCAGCACCACCAGCATCCCGCCGCAAGCATCGCCGCAAGCACTGCCACCTGCACCACTGACAGCAGGACTACTACCAGCAGCTGCAGCCCCAGTGTGCGTTCGTCCGAGGCTGCAGGCGACGGCCTTGAGCCTCCCACCACCACTGGAAGTACTCCCAACAGCACTGGCACTACCACCAGTTTGCAGCCTTAGTCACCGCAGGATGGAGTGTGATCCTGTCTCCATGGAGTATCATGCTACCTGTTCCCTGTAAATCTCGTGCCTCAGACACCCAGGTGAGGAAATGTGAACTGCCACACCCCAAGTGCTGCTTCACTGGGCAGAAAGGCCCCTCCAGAACCAGTGGAGAAAGGCATCCACTCACCCTATCCTTGGCAGGATGAAGCAGACTGGGCATAAGGGCCCCTCCAGAACTAGTGGAGAAATGCATCCACCCACCCTATCCTTGGCAGGATGAAGCAGACTGGGCACAATGCCCCCTCCAGAACCAGTGTAGAAATGTACCCACTCACCCTATCCTTGGCAGGATGAAGCACACTGGGCACAAGGCCCCCTCCAGAACCAGTGGAGAAATGCATCCACTCACCCTATCCTTGGTAGGATGAAGCACACTGAACACACGGCCCCCTCCAGAACCAGTGGAGAAATGCATCCACCCACCCTATCCTTGGCAGGATGAAGCAGACTGGGCACAAGGCCCCCTCCATAACCAGTGGACAAATGCATCCACTCACCCTATCCTTGGCAGGATGAAGCACACTGGGCACAAAGCCCCCTCCAGAACCAGTGGAGAAGCCATCCACTTGAGAGACATGAGAGACTGTGGCTTTGCACTCCCCAGGACCTAGCAGTGGGCAAACCACCCACTAGAGAGACTGTGGCCTTGCACTCCCCAGGACGAAGCAGTGGGCAAACCACGCACTAGAGAGACTTGAGAGACTGTGGCTTTGCACTCCCCAAGACCTAGCAGTGGGCAAACCACCCACTAGAGAGACTGTGGCCTTGCACTTCCCAGGACCAAGCAGTGGGCAACCCACCCACTTGAGAGACTTGAGAGACTTGAGAGACTGTGGCTTTGCACTCCCCAGGACCTAGCAGTGGGCATGGAGCCCCCTCGAGGAGTACTAGCATTATTTCATAGTGGTCTGTGCACGTTCCCAACACGTCCACCACTGAACAGCTCCAAGACTCTGATAGATAAATCACAGAGACTGAGAGAGTTCAAGAGGGGAAGAGGGGATTAGGAAGGGAACAGCTGGGAAGGAGACCTGTAGTAAGAAAAAGGTTAGAACACACAATATGAAAATTATATTTCTTGAAATCAATACTAGACTATGATTCTAAGCCTAGTCACTCTGAAAACATGAACAATCTAAGAGTTAAGTTTAAAATGACTAAGTTTCAAGATGGCAGGATACCTGTAAGGGAATCAAGATGAATTAAATGAAAACTTTCTTATTCAAGTACTTTCCTTTACATGAGAATCAGAAAAAACATTCTGACTAAATTTTAAACCAGTCATATAAATCCTGTTTTGAGAGTGTATGCTAGGACCATACAATATTGCATCTAGAAACTCTGGCCTTCTGTGTACTCTAAAAATGTTTCAACACAAATTGCGCATATTGCAGCTCACAATAAATAACAAGATCAAAGTACAATGAAACGAATCACACTTCTTTTGCCGATTCTTAAGCCACCATGTAAATGTCAAGAAATGGTAGCGCGCAATGAACAACAAAGTTAAATCCTCATGAAACGAGTTGCAAGTCTTGCCAATTCGTAAAACATCATGTAAATGTCAAGAAATAGTAGCACGCAATGGACAACAATGTTTAAACACCATAAACGAATCGCGCATCTTGCCGATACTTAAGCCACCATGCCAATGTCAAGAAATGGTAGCACACAATGAAATCTGTTACTCATTTAAGAATTAAACCAAGAATATGAAAATTCTCAATAACGGTGTCGGAACAGTCCAACCACCGTCTTACCGCCTGGAACAATGATCACCAATGAAGGATGAAGGGAAGAAGACTGGAAGATCCAAATAGGCCGCCGGGACAGGGGCTCAGGAAGAAGCTGCTGCTCTGCACCGGGACCTCTGAATAGTGAACACTGGGAGTTGTGCTGGCTCTCTTTTATAGAGTCTTGGCCCAGCCCAGAACAACGCCCAGGCATGTTGCAGGGAAAGTCTCTGGAAGGCCCTGGAAAGGGGCCACACCCTAACACACTCTGAAAACCTGCAGCAATACATTGCAAAGGAACAGTATTTGTAAGCATATTAAAAATAAGTTTTCGGGATTGAACTCTGCAATGCAAAAGGTTAAACCACAACATATCAGCACAATGCATAAATTACGTTGTTTTGAGAGTGCAGGGTTTTTGCATTTTTGTCACCAATAGAGCACGTACTGCTCTGGTGTTGACACCTACATGTTGCTTCAGTTCAGCCAGGTCATTCATGGCCTGCAGTTTAAAGGCAAATGGCTGTCCTGAGGGTTGGTGGTTGTGGCTGTGTAGCACTCAGTGATGGATCTGTAAAGGTCTTGGGTCCTGATCCATCACCCCCACCATGGGGAACATTTTTGACATGGCTGAATCCTGCCATGACTGGTTGTTGTTGAGCTTGTGATTTGGCATCCTATGTGATGGTGGCCCTTTCCTCCACATACATGTGGCTCATCCTCTGGTATGCCCAGGCACCATGTCTGAGGAGGAGGTAACGGTCCAGCCTGATCCCATGAGCCCTGGCCTGCTCTGGCATCATATTCAAGAGGTAGTGGATGATCAGCCACAGGAGGTCCCTAAATTCCTACTAAGACTGTTTACGGGACCTGCCCCTCCCTGACATGTCACTGCCAATAAAAAACAGCCTACCAAACAAACTACCTAAACTTACAACTACCCGCATCCCCAAAACTATAAACTCCTATTCAAACGAACACCTGACAAAGCACTACACAAAACAGTACAAAATGAAATGACTACAAAAAAATGATACTTTTAGGACACAACAGGGGCAGCATAGGCACCAACTAGACCAAGACACATCACAAAACTTTCCAGCAACCAAATGTACACAATCAACAGCCAGCACAGACAAAAATACTGTAGGGGAAAGTGGAAGTAACTTCACACTTCCATTACATAATTTCCTGGGTGGATGCATCACATTTTCTCCAAATGCGTAGTTTTTTCTGAAGCATCCATGCAGAATTTGCCAATGCGTGATTGATGCAAAACGCATGTCAAATCACAATGCTTCATATGTGATGCCCAGGCACCATGTCTGAGGAGGAGGTAATGGTCCAGCCTGATCCCATGAGCCCTGGCCTGCTCTGGCATCATGTTGTGTGTTGAAGAGGATGAAAATATGTATCAGACTTATCTGTGCTGTACCCATTTGATTCAACATTAGTCTTAAGACAACAGAAACATCACATGTGGCATGTTCTGACCCTAAATTGACACTTGGGATAGTAAAAGGTACAGATACTCTTTTGAAATATAACCTTCTCCAATTCTAATGATGCAAAGGTACTCATGTTTCAAGATTGTAGGTATATAAACATGGCAATGTATGCCCAAATATACATGTACATATAACATTACTGAGACTGCTTTGTAAATGTGATGTTATATGCACAAGGAATGGAACACATACTCACTCAAGTTACTCCCTGGGGTGATTGAATCAGCATGCAATAGTGTAGAGACATAGATTGATGGGGTCTTGCTATCCTCTCTTCATGCTGGCCCGTTGGACATGTCTACAATTATTGATGCATATAACCACATGGAACCATATAACAGGGCCAAACAATTGAAATACAAGCAGAAACTTGTGCCGCTATCCATACCCTAGTGTCTGCCCCTACAAACCTGTTTGGATTGCACGCTTGATGCACATAATCTTCACCCACAGCCATGTGATGAGTGTGTGCTTGAATGTTGTCGTTCTCATATGTATAAGTATCCTGTGCTGTACCTTGCATGTCTTGGGCTAGAGTTCATCGAGGATGACATTATTTAAGCTGACCATGTATGGGTAATGCCACCAGCAATGTGTAATGACCTGTATGCTGACCACACAGTACAGACAGGCATGTGTCTTGTACACATTTTCATTTCACTTCCAAAAATATTAGAATTGTATGGCTTGTAGGTCATTGGGCAGATAAGGACAAGAGTCAGTCCTTTTAATGCATTACTGTTGCTGGACTGATCCCATGTGGCATATCTAGTCATGCCCAATCTGTCTGCCCTGAAGTAGGAGTCCTCAGATCCCGCGTGGCCTTAACTTAGAAAAAGACCATACATTTCCATTTGTACAACTACACTAGCAACATGCAAAAGAGGGCAGATTGGAGTTGACCAGGACAAAGGCTATTATGTGTATTATGGCCTTGTACAGCCTCATTAAGGAATATTAAGAATTTTCAAACTTACATGTATGGGGCAAATTGTCAGGGGTGCAACAAACAACCTGGCCAACATGTGACGTGATAACATGAGTGTGCTCCCCTTGCAGCATACATGGAGGTTGGGCCACACACTTCAAGTTCAGTAATGACCTGGCAGGCCATGTGACAACACTCCACACACATTGCTGGATGGATCCCAAAGCACCGTAGAGCCTACCCTGCACTGCATAGTCTGTTTTTGTCAGTGCTGGGCCACAGTGACCATTGCTCTGTGACATGTTTTTTGCCTAACAGAGTTGGCCTGTAGCATGGCATACTACCCCCAAAACATTTCTGGAACTCAAGTCATAACATCAAAGACAGATGTTTGTCAAAGAGACACATCTACAAACTATTTGCATATATGTACTTACCAACAGGCTTACCAACTTACATGCCCAGATGACCAATAAGATCAACCTCCTGACTGATGACATCCTTCCATCTGTCTTTAATCTGATCAATGGTTCTGTCCACTCCATGTACGCGGTTCAGATGAGACTGCACTTTTGACCATCACTCCTTCCTTTCATGTGTATGGTATCCCCTGCTGACCCTCCCCCCTGGGGCCATCATATTCAAGAGGTAGTGGATGATCAGCCACAGGAGGTCCCCAAATTCCTACTAAGACTGTTTACGGGACCTGCCCCTCCCTGACATGTCACTGTCAATAAAAAACAGCCTACCAAACAAACTACCTAAACTTACAACTACCCGCATCCCAAAAACTATAAACTCCTATTCAAACGAACACCTGACAAAGCGCTACACAAAACAGTACAAAATGAATTGACAACAAAAAAATGATACTTTTAGGACACAACAGGGGCAGCATAGGCACCAACTGGACCAAGACACATCACCAAACATTCCAGCAACCAATGTACACAACCAACAGCCAGCACAGACAAAAATACTGTAGGGGAAAGTGAAAGTAACTTCACACTTCCATTGCATCATTTCCTGGGTGGATGCATCACATTTTCTCCAAATGCGTAGTTTTTTCTGAAGCATCCATGCAAAATTTGCCAATGCGTGATTGATGCAAAACGCATGTCAAATCACAATGCTTCATATGTGATGCATTGTTGTGAATGCAGGTCTTCCGGATGGCACAGCGGGTGCAATGCATCACGCATTAGGCGAATGCCTCTGTTTCAGTTGTGTGTTTTACAGTGTAGTGTATTGTATAATGCATGAATACACTCCCATGGATCGGGGATTTGGTTGTAAATTTCTGAGCTGACATGCTTGATGACTTGGAAAGTGCTGAACACGTATGTTGATAGTGCACATAAGTGTGACTCCTTGTGTTCATGGGGCCTCATTTACGTGTTTTTGCTGCAGCGAAGCACACCTAGTCACTTTGCTGTGCTACCCTTCATCAAAATGAAAGGGCAGGAATGTGCCATATTATTGAAATGCAGCACATTCCTGTCCCTTCTGCCTGTACTGGCGCACAAACTGGTACCTAGCGCCAACACAGGAATCCTTTCACTATTGTGGCAGGATTTCTGCGTTGTTGGTACAATTGTTTTTGTGCATTAATGGGCACCGTCCTACACACAAGCAATCAATGGATTTGTTTTCCTTTTTCTATATGTGCTGCTGAATGCAGAAAGAGGTACAAATGAGGAGAAATAAAGTTATTGCTCCTTGTTACGCCTCCCCTGAGGAGGCACAAAGTTTTGACTCATTCCCAGGTTTACAGGTCCTAGTAAACATGGGTATGTGTCAAAACCCAATGGAACACCTCCCTGATGCAGGGTAAGGCAAAGCAGCGCTTTGCTTTGCCTTGCTTTACTCCATATCTATGAAGCCATAAAAAAGCCACACAGGGTGGCTTTGTGTTGCCTCATAGATATGATTGAGAGGCCTGCACCACAGGAGTGTCATAAAAAGTGACATACAGCAGCACAGGCCTCTTGTAAATTAGCCCCATGGTGAGAAAACAGATGCCGCACTGCTATGCAAATGATATCCACATTGTCATACATTATTGTAGGTATACTTGCAGTTTGTACTATCTGTCTGCATTACCGACAAAGTATGTGCTACAGGCCTAAAACACACTACAGAGCACGTTACATCCATCTCATATATTGACTGTCTAGCTGTGTATTGTTTTTTGCAAGGCCTATAGGTCACCTACTCATAAGTGCATGACATCATATAGCAGACTATATTGTACACCATGTGATGTACTGGGATGCACAAATCTACTACCTGGGCTTGGTGTCTGGCACAATATGAGTGCCACGTGCAATTTACACTTTCAGAAATGGGTCAGCCAAAACAGTTAGAACTTTCCTGGTTCTTCACAAGGCCTGCTAGAGTAGGCCTAACCAATATGATGTCAAAGTAGGCATCTGTTTGGCATTTCTGTGTATCATAGTTCTTGGCACCAGGGAGGGCTAACGTGAACTAAGAATGTGGGTAGGCACTCACACCAGATGGTCAAATGTGCACTTATTGACATGTTACGCCACTGTGACCTGAGATGCGTCACTACATTCTACTTTGCCAGGAATTTCATCACATGTAGGTATACCTTTACTTCAACTTGTCTATTAAATTTGCTTTGTGTCCTGGACAAGTTAGCGACAAGTTAGCACACATGTATGGAGTTCTAGGAGTCACATCATTGTTTTTTTCAGAGTAAGACAGAGCAACACAGACACATCCGTTCCTGCATGTAAGAGTTCATCCTTGCCTTTGGGTCAGGTGTGACTGCATTGTGGCTAGGTAGCCAATCCAGCACCGGCACAGGTTATGACTCCACATTTATTAGTGTTTTGTGAGATGTGATGCTGATGTGCCTATGCTCTTGCAAACATTTGTGTTGCATATGTGAACTAACTGGGTTCCACTGTGTGGTCCTGAAAATCATATGGGCCTCTGTTCACAGTGACAGGACAATCAGATCACTATACTGTCCTCCATGAGTGTAACACAGTAAAAATATGTAATAACGTATGACAAACACACTCAGGGGGTCATTCCAACCCTGGCGGTCGGTGATAAAGCGGCGGCCAACCCGCCAACAGACAGGCGGTCAAAAAAAAGGAATTCTGACCCTGGCGGGAACCACCAACACAGCCCGCCACTTTAACACTCCGACCGCCACGGCGGGACAGACAAACAGCGCGGCGGTCACCGCCGACAGGCAGGCGGCAGACAATGTACCGCCCACCCTATCACAACTCACCAATCCGCCACCTTTTCCGGGGCGGGAGCCCCGCCGATAAAAACACGGCGGAAACAGACTACGAACAGGAAAACGCTCACCTCTACACACTCCACGAGGAAGGAGGACAGCATGGAACCCGAATTAAACATCCTACCAGCTATTGTCTACCTGCTCATCTACCAGGAGTACGAACGCCGGCGCAGACGACAACGGTGAGTACTGCACCTACGACACAGGGGAGGGGGGAGGAGGAAAGCTTACGGGCACACACATGCGCCATACACCCACCCCCCCAACCCAAATACCTACATCCCAATGCAGAGCAACAAGTCAGAGTGACACCCCCCAAACCCACCGGAATAATGCAAAGACACAATTAAAATGATCTATAAAATATATGTATAAATAGCTCCACTGAAGGTATGGGAAATATGCTATATGAAAGATACAAAATAAGGAATGAACATAGTCAAAAATATATACATAGGCAATAAGTCCTGCCCATTCTGTCAAAGTTCCATAGTCCGTGGGCCAATGTGCACAAACACATGGGCAAAGCCCACACAGGAGACCAGATACCATTGGAGAGAACACTGCTGGGGCATCAGATGATAAAACTACAGGCACCTCAGGGGGAAGGGAAGGGGGGGCACCTCAGCCACATGAGTCCACGACGCCACATCCACGAGGGGCCTCCATGCCCACTGTACCATCCTGGGGAGTGCAAAGCCACAGTCTCACAAGTCTCTACAGTGGGTGGCTTGCCCACTGTGCCATCCTGGGGAGTGCAAAGCCACAGTCTCTCAAGTCTCTACAGTGGGTGGCTTGCCCACTGTTCCATCCTGGGAAGTGCCAAGCCACAGTCCATCAGATGGATTACCGACTCCACTGTTAATGGAGGAGGCATGGTGCCCAGAGTGCTTCGTGAAGCCCTGCTCAACACAGAACCGGCACTGTCAATGGGCCAGCAGTGCTTGAGACGGCGTTGCCCAGCGGAGCGGTGCTTGAAAGGAAGGGCCCAGCGGAGCGGTGCTTGACAGAAAGGGCCCAGCGGAGCGGTGCAGAGACGGCGGGGCCCAGCGGAGCGGTGCTTGAGATGAATGGCCCAGCGGAGCGGTGCTTGAGATGAATGGCCCAGCGGAGCGGTGCTTGAGATGAAGGGCCCTGCGGAGCGGTGCTTGAGATGAATGGCCCAGCGGAGCGGTGCTTGAGACGAAGGGCCCAGCGGAGCGGTGCTTGACAGGAAGGGCCCAGCGGAGCGGTGCAGAGACGGCGGGGCCCAGCGGAGCGGTGCTTGACAGGAAGGGCCCAGCGGAGCGGTGCTTGACAGGAAGAGCCCAGCGGAGCGGTGCAGAGACGGCGGGGCCCAGCGGAGCAGTGCTTGAGATGAATGGCCCAGCGAAGCAGTGCTTGAGATGAATGGCCCAGCGGAGCGGTGCTTGAGATGAAGGGCCCAGCGGAGCGGTGCTTGAGATGAATGGCCCAGCGGAGCGGTGCTTGAGATGAAGGGCCCAGCGGAGCGGTGCTTGAGATGAATGGCCCAGCGGAGCGGTGCTTGAGATGAAGGGCCCAGGGGAGCGGTGCTTGAGATGAAGGGCCCAGCGGAGCGGTGCTTGAGATGAAGGGCCCAGCGGAGCGGTGCTTGAGATGAAGGGCCCAGCGGAGCGGTGCTTGAGATGAAGGGCCCAGCGGAGCGGTGCTTGAGATGAAGGGCCCAGCGGAGCGGTGCTTGAGATGAAGGGCCCAGCGGAGCGGTGCAGAGACGGCGGGGCCCAGCAGAGCGGTGCTTGACAGGAAGGGCCCAGCGGAGCGGTGCAGAGACAGCGGGGCCCAGCGGAGCGGTGCTTGAGATGAATGGCCCACCGGAGCGGTGCAGAGACGGCGGGGCCCAGCGGAGCGGTGCTTTACAGGATGGGCCCAGCGGAGCGGTGCTTGACAGGAAGGGCCCAGCGGAGCGGTGCAGAGACGGCGGGGCCCAGCGGAGCGGTGCTTGACAGGAAGGGCCCAGCGGAGCGGTGCTTGACAGGAAGGGCCCAGCGGAGCGGTGCTTTTCACGGCGGGCCCATGTTCAGCGGTGCTTCTCCCGGCGGGGCCCTGTTCAGCGGTTCTTGTCACGGCGGGGCCCTGTTCAGCGGTTCTTGTCACGGCGGGGCCCTGTTCAGCGGTGCTTCTCCCGGCGGGGCCCTGTTCAACGGTTCTTGTCACGGCGGGGCCCTGTTCAGCGGTGCTTCTCCCGGCGGGGCCCTGTTCAGCGGTTCTTGTCACGGCGGGGCCCTGTTCAGCGGTTCTTGTCACGGCGGGGCCCTGTTCAGCGATTCTTGTCACGGCGGGGCCCTGTTCAGCGGTTCTTGTCCCGGCGGGGCCCTGTTCAGCGATTCTTGTCACGGCGGGCCCCTGTTCAGCGGTTCTTGTCACGGCGGGGCCCTGTTCAGCCGTTCTTGTCACGGCGGGCCCCTGTTCAGCGGTTCTTGTCACGGCGGGGCCCTGTTCAGCGGTTCTTGTCACGGCGGGGCCCTGTTCAGCGGTTCTTGTCACGGCGGGGCCCTGTTCAGCGGTTCTTGTCACGGCGGGGCCCTGTTCAGCGGTTCTTGTCACGGCGGGCCCCTGTTCAGCGGTTCTTGTTCCGGCGGGGCCCTGTTCAGCGGTTCTTGTCACGGCGGGGCCCTGTTCAGCAGTGCTTCTCCCGGCGGGGCCCTGTTCAGCGGTTCTTGTCACGGTGGGCCCCTGTTCAGTGGTTCTTGTCACGGCGGGGCCCTGTTCAGCAGTTCTTGTCACGGCGGGGCCCTGTTCAGCGGTGCTTCTCCCGGCGGGGCCCTGTTCAGCGGTTCTTGACACGGCGGGCCCCTGTTCAGCAGTTCTTGTCACGGCGGGCCCCTGTTCAGCGGTTCTTGTCACGGCGGGCCCATGTTCAGCGGTTCTTGTCCCGGCGGGGCCCTGTTCATCGGTGCTTCTCCCAGCGGGGCCCTGTTCAGCGGTGCTTGTCCTGTGTTTCTAGGGAGCCAGACCTGGCCAAGACTTCCCGCTCAGTCGCCATCCGACCTTGCGGTCGCGGGGCCCTCCTGTGATGGAGTCCTGGGCCCGTGGGTGTCGTCCGTCACAACCGGAATGGGGCTGGTGGGGCCCTCCTGGGCAGCTCGCCTGCTGCCTGACTTCTCCACCCTGCTGCCCTTGCCCTCCATCGCTGAAGCTCTGTGGCCCTTGCCTCCCTTGGATGATGTGGCAGGTGACGGGGCAAGGCTACTGTCCTTGGTGGCAGCCGTCTCAGGCTTGTCGCGTCGGCCCTTTTTTTTTCTTCGTCCTCTTCCCAGGGGGTGGGCTGGCTGTCCCCTTGCTGCTGGCCGATGTTCCTGCCCTAGGAGCTGGTGGACTCCAATAGCCCTGCACTATGGTCACAGTAGATGCAGGGCTGGTGGTGGCTGAGGTGTTTTTTTTACTTTTACCAGATAGAGGGGGTGAGTCAGTGATTGGAACGAGCTCAAGGTTGGAAAGGAAAAGGACTTGGGAAGGACAGGGATGGGTAGGTGTAGTGGGTATGGGAGTGGAGGAAGAGGATGTGGTTGTAGGAGAGTCAAGTGTGCTGTCTTTGGGTGCAGGTGCTTGTGACGGAGGCTGTCGTGAGGTGGATGGCTGTTGGGTGGCTGGCTGCCTGCGTTTGTGTGGTTTGGAAGAGGGGGTGACAGACACACTGGGAGAGGACACAGGGGACGTGTAAATGGCAGTGGGGGTGGTGACTGCACGTGTGCGGACTGTAATGGAGGGTGTGCTGGTGATGGAAGTACTGGCTGATGGTGGTGTGCATGCAGGTGTGAGTGGAGAAGTCACAGGGAGGGAGAAGGGAGATGAGGAGGTGGGGGACACAGAGGTGGTAGTGACTGTTGGCATGTCCTCATCTGGATGTTGCTTGGGTGAATGCTTGTGGGATCTGTGGTGCTTATGTCTGGATGAGCTGCCCTTGGGTGTAGAGGTGTGTGCAGGCTGGTCTGATGGTGTGGATGGGATAGGCAGAGGAACAGGAGACTGGGACTGGGTGGAGGGAGTCAGAAGAGGGAGGCTGGAGACAGGGACAATGGCTGCCGTCAGTGCTGAGGCCAGAGCATTGAACGATCGCTGATGGGCAGCCTGACCCGAATGAATGCCCTCCAGGTATGCATTGCTCCGATGCACCTCCCTTTCTACACCCTGGATGGCATTCAAAAGGGTAGACTGCCCAACAATGAGTGTCCTGAGGAGGTCAATGACCTCCTCACTGAGGGCAGCAGGGGTAACTGGGGCAGGGCCTGAGGTGCCTGGGGCAAAGGAGATGCCTGCCTTCCTGGCCGAGCGGGCACGGAGCGAAGGCTGAGGGGCTGCTGGGAGGGCGGGGCTGGTGCGCTGGGTGGCGGCTGTATCTGTTGTGGCGGTGGGCACGGATGTTGCCGCCACCGCTAGGGAGCTCCCTTCCGAGGACGTGTCGGTGTCGCTGACGTCTCCACGGGTCCCCGTTGTGGAGCTCCACTCGCCCTCCGTCTCACTGGTGTACTCGGAGTCTGTTGTATGGCCATCCGGGGCCATGTGAGATGCAGCTCCCTCGTGCCCCGATGCCACTTCTCCTCCGCCTGATGATGCTAATGCACACATGAACAGGAAGACAAAGAAAATGGGGGGGGGGAGAAATGAAGACAGGTTGAGTGCATGCATTGGCAACACCGTTGTCGGAGAGGACAGACACAGAAGCCCCCTGCACTAGGCCGCGCAATCGGGGTACACTACTCAGTTATTGTGACTAGGCCTACAGGTCTATGGACGACAAATGCACACATGGGTGAGGCCGGACCATGGATAGCTGTACTTGGCACCCTACAGAGGTGGGGGGCGGGGGCACAGGGCCGTGTCTAACGGAGGGGCCTAGCCTACAGAATGCGCCCTGGCCTAGAGATAGCCACAGCCCTCCTCCCCCACCCAGACACCTTCACTGCGCGCAAAGATAGCAGAATGTGCTGATACTCACCCCCTTGTGTCTGCTGTGATGTCCTCACGCGCCCATCCAAATCGGGGTAGGCCACCGCCAGGATCCGGGACATCGGGGGGTCAATTGGCGGCTGGCACCCCTCCTACGTTGGGAGGCCATCCCCAGCAGAGACTCGGCGGTCTTTCTGGTCCCGCGGCGGATGTCCTCCCACCTCTTTCGGCAGTGGGTGCCCCGTCTGTTGTGGACCCCCAGGGCCCGGACGTCCTTGGCGATGGCACGCCAAATGTCGATCTTGTGATGAGCGCTGACATGTACAGGGTGGTAAAGGAAATCGCATCAGTTTTCTGCCTGGTCAATGTGAGTGGCCCCCCCCTCCCCAACCTTGCCATGTGGCACATGCTCTCATCTTTCATGCGTGGCACTCCTCATTCGCTCCCCTCCCCGCCATCTTACATACAACCCACTCAACACAGGCATAGCCCATTCAACGTGCACCCTGTGTACTAACCTGTTGGTCTGGAGGACCGTAGAGTAGCGCATACTGGGGGAGGACCCCATCAACAAGTTTCTCCAATTCTTCGGAAGTGAAGGCAGGGGCCCTTTCCCCAGTCGCAGCAGCCATTGTATCTCCCAGACCGAGGACACAGCAGCACTTGCAGTATAGGTCCTCTCCTGTGGATGATCAGGTCTCGAGTGATGAAGCAGTTAGAAAATGGCGGTCACGCCCGCGGCGGTGCGTACCGCGGCAGTGCGTACCGCGACCGCCGGCGCACATCGTCATTGGCTCCTGAGACCCATAGGGTTCAATGTTAACCAATGCTGCTTTGCGCCGTGGTCTTCGACCGCCTACCGCCACGGTGTGCCACGCCAGCGCAGTGACCTCACATCCCACTGTCACACTTCACAGGTCAGGCAGCCGCCATTTCAAGGGCCCACATGGCATAATTTCTACTGCGTCACACAGGCCTAGGCCTTGCATTGCCACTCATACAAGCCATTCAATGCATAGCGATTTGTGTACTGTGCAAGCTGTGTGAACGAACCTGTGGGTTGCTTGACTCTGTGCTCCATGTTGTCCTTCCTAGGCACCGTCCTCTGGGACTTGCGAGGAGAAGGATGAATTCTCCCGTGTACCGACCGCTGGTGGACCTTTCGACAATGGAAGAACAACATATCATACTTACATACAGGCTTGACAGAGCAACTATACATGAACTATGTGCCCAGCTGGAGCCAGACCTGATGTCCCCCATCCGCCAACCCACAGGGATTCCCCCTCTGGTGCAGGTTCTGTCAGTACTCCATTTTTGGGCAAGTGGGTCTTTTCAGACAACAGTGGCCATATCATCTGGGATGTCTCAGCCTATGTTTTCTAAGGTTTTGTCCAGAGTGTTGTCTGCCCTGATGAAATACATGTGGAGCTACATTATTTTCCCTGAGGTGGGCGAATTGGCTACAGTGAAGGGTGATTTCTATGCCCTTGGACATATCCCCAACATCATTGGTGCCATTGATGGGACCCATGTGGCTTTGGTTCCCCCCAAAGAAAGTGAGCAGGTGTACATAAACAGAAAAAGTTATCATTCGATGAATGTCCAGGTGGTCTGTTTGGCTGACCAGTACATCTCCCATGTAAATGCCAAGTTCCCTGGGTCAGTGCATGACACGTATGTCATGCGAAATAGCAGCATCCCTTATGTGATGGAACAGCTACAGAGACACCGTGTGTGGCTAATTGGTGACTCTGGTTACCCCAACCTGTCGTGGCTACTGACCCCAGTGAGGAATCCCCGGACCAGGGCAGAGGAACGGTACAATGAGGCCCATGGGCGAACTAGGAGGATCATAGAAAGGACCTTCGGGGTCCTGAAGGCCAGGTTTAGGTGCCTGCATATGACAGAGGGATCCCTAATGTACTCACCAAAGAAGGTGTGCCATATCATCGTGGCCTGCTGTATGCTTCACAATCTTGCTTTGCGACGCCAGGCGCCTTTTCTGCAGGAGGATGGTCCAGATGGTGGTGTTGTAGCAGCTGTGGAGCCTGTGGAGAGTGAAGAGGAGGAAGACAACAGGGACGACACGGACAACAGGGATACAGTCATACAACAATATTTTCAGTAGCACACAGGTAAGAATCACCCACGCCATTTTACATTTACTTAAGGCCTCATGCGTCTCCACTGTCTGTGTTTCCCCCCAGTTCCTGTTAACTGATTTGTGACTTTCCCTTCCCTTTTCAGAGCTGTATGACCCACTGCCTGACTTCAGCTTTGTTTGCCCATGGACTAAAGCTTATTGAAATTGGTATGTTGTCATCACAAAGTAACTGGACATTATTGCACCGTTATGTGTAATACAATTGTTAAGAATACAAGCAGACTCCTGTTATTTTAAGTGCAATAAGTGATTTATTTTAAGTGCTACATAAAGGTACATGATTGTAAAACGGTGATGGGTGGGGGTGGAGTAATGTCCATGGCAGAGTCCAGTTCTCAGTTGCACAGGTGCATTGTCCATATGCCTGTGGAAGGATGGAGCAGGGGCAGTTAAAGGTTGGACAGGGTGACAATGTGGGACAGTGGGATGACATAAGGGGGTATCTTAGGCTGGCGGGGTCTTGCAATCCTACTCTGTCTTCTTGTGAGATCTCAGGTTCCGCTTGCGGGGTGGTTCTTCTTCTGCAGGAGGTGGGGTTCTGGTGGCCTGTTGTTGTGTGGGGGCCTCCTGTCCACTAGCGCCGGCGGAGGTGGTAGGCTGTTCCTGGCCTGGGCTAGTGACAAGGGCCCTTTGGGGTGCCACATGGTCCCGCAATGTGGAGACTATCTGGGTAAGGGCCACGACGATGGTCCCCATTGCGGAACAGATGTTACTCAGTTCCTCTCTGAACCCCATGTACCGTTCCTCCTGCAGTGCCTGGATCTCCTGGAACCGGGCCAGTACCGTCGCCATCGTCTCCTGGGAGTGGTGGTAAGCTCCCATGATGGAGGAGAGGGCCTCTTGGAGAGTCAGTTCCCTGGGCCTGTCCCCCCCCTGTCGCACAGCAGCCCTCCCAGTTCCCCTGTGTTCCTAGACCTCTGTCCCCTGGACGGTGTGCCCACTACCACTGCCCCCAGGTCCCTGTTGTTGTTGGGGTGGTGGGTCAACCTGGGTGCCCTGTAGTGGTGGACACACCGCTGATTGATGTGTCCTGGAGACAGAGGCATGGGCCCGCTGGGTGGGAGCTGTGCTGGTGTTCCCAGAGGGGGTTGGGTCTGGTGTAGCCTGTGGCTGTCTGTGGGGAACCGACTGTCCAGAGGTCCCCGATGGGCCGGGCTGGTCATCTGGGTCCAGGGAGTCAGAGCTGCTGTCATCGCTGGGGGCCTCTTCTGGGGGTGGGATGGACATCTCTGGACCCTCCGTGGCGGTGTGGTGGCGTTCGGGTCCTGCAGGGGTATAAAGGTATGGGTATTGCTTCTGTGTGTGGCATTTCGTGTGATGGGTGGGTATCCGTGTACCCAAGTGCAGGCATTCCCTTTTGGGGGCTTTTGTGAGGGTGGCTTGTGGGGGTGATGTGTGTGTGTGCAGTGGGCATGCTTTGGTGATGGGTGTCCATGCTTTGTGGTTGCATGCAGGGCTTGGTGTTGGGATGGGTGGGTTGTGATGGTGAGCCTTTTGCTAGGAGTTGGTGTGATGGGGGTGAGGGTGGGGGTATGATTTGGCATGCAGGTGGGGTGGGGGTGGGAAGCAGTAGTGAAGATTTGACTTACCAGAGTCCGTTCCTCCGCCTACTCCTGCGAGGCCCTCAGGATGCAGGATGTGCAACACTTCCTCCTCCCATGCTGTAAATTCTGGGGGAGTAGGTGGGGGTCCGCCGCCAGTCTTCTGCACCGCAATGTTGTGCCTTGATACCATGGAACGCACCTTCCCCCGTAGGTCGTTCCAGCGCTTCCTTATGTCATCCCGATTGCGTGGATGCTGTCCCACCGCGTTGACCCTGTCCACAATCCTTTGCCATAGCTCCATCTTCCTGGCAATTGTGGTGTGCTGCACCTGTGCCCCGAAGAGCTGGGGCTCGACACGGACTATTTCCTCCACCATGACCCTGAGTTCGGCGTCAGTGAACCTGGGGTGTCTTTGGGGTGCCATGGGGTGGTGTGGATGAGGTGTGGGGTGGCGTTTGTGGTGATGAGTGTGGTGCGTGTGGTGGTGTGTGGTGTTTGGTGCGTGGATTCTGTGTGGGTGATGGTGTTGTGTGCCTCTGTGTTGTGGGATTCTCTATTCTGTGCTCTCTCTCTAGCCTTCGTCAATAATTTTGGGTCGTAGGGGTTTGTGGGTGATGTGGGTGTGTGTTTTATATTGTGTTGGGTGTGTGGGAGTGCTGTTAGTATGTGTATCAGGTGTGCGTGTTTCAAACTGACCAATGTGGCTGAGTTTTCTATGTGTGTGTGTATTTTGACCGCGGCGGTGTGTACCGCCAATGGAATCCCACGTTTGAACGACCGCAGCGTGGATTTGTGGGTCGGAATGGTATGGGCGTATTTCTGTTGGCGTGACGGTGGAGGTTTGGTCATTGCCATATTTTCGCTGACTTTTGGTGTGGCGGACTTTTGTGGATGTCGGGTTTTTGGCGGTTTGCAAGTTGCGGGTCAGAATGACCGTGGCGGTTTACCGCGGCCGCGGCGGTGTTATGGCAGTCTTCTGACCGGCGGTAAGCACCTTTTACCGCCGAGGTCAGAATGACCCCCTCAGTCACTGCACACTGTTTACATTAAAACTCCCTTTGGATTATAGTATGATGTCTGACAGTCAGTACGCAGTTGCACAACATGTACAAAATGTTCCACATTGGTACCTTTGGTGTGAGTCTTCCACACACATGCATTTTGCACATGTTGTCAAAATGCACACATGATCCAAAACATTTCCTGGCATGGGAATGACACATAACTACAGAACTTTGTGATGGGACAAATTCTAATAGGTGAGATGTCAGTGTATACATGCTTACAGTGACTGTAAAATGAAAGTCCTTACACAAAGGTACTGTTCATTCCTTTATTTACATGTGTGCACACTTTTTTGAACAAAAAATCAGTCTTGGATTTAGGGCCATTCAACAGAATCAGTCTTCATTGAAAATATTTTGCACAATGGTGTTCCTTTGTCGAGTCACAGCAATTGTGCCTACATTTTTCCCTCTGTCCTCAACTTAATCATCATCCTCATCTGGTGGTTTCTGCTCCTCGTGGTACTGGCCCCGTGGGATATTTGTCAGCACACAGATATTGTGCAAGATACATCGAGGCAGGATGATTTTGCAAACTGTAGGGCTGGGGGGAGTATAGCAGTTGGCCACCGGACATATCCAGGCAGTGGAAACAAGACTTGAGTAGGCCAAAAGTCCATTCAACGATGTCCCTGATCTCGCCCAGTGCTTTGTTGAAGGTGTGCTGGTCCTATGTTTAGGGATGTGTATATGTGGTCATTACCCAGGCCTGCAAAACATACCTTTGGTCAGCTGAAAAGACAAAGGGAGAAATGTCAGTCAACGCTCATGGTGATTGATCAACTCACATTCAAGTACGTGTCCATTATGTGTACTGAATGACTATTACACATTCCTACCACTATTGTACCCTATTGATAACATTGAGATTAGAACCTTAATCCGACCTCCAGTCCTGTGATTGAAACATGTTCATGCACTGGTACTTTTGACAGTGCCACAATGGGACACAACACATTTGGGCTGTAGCTGAGTGTGAAAGGTGTTCTGTAGGTTCATTGCCACTGTAAGTGACAGTATGTAGTTTATAAATTGGGGTTTGATGTCATCTATAGGCAGTCATTGCCAGTATGGACCTGTTTCACATGCAGACATATATGTGTCCCTATGGAACCACTGATGTTTCAGCTGCACTACCTACCAAAGTTGAGAGTTCAAATTATTTACTTCCTTTAGGAAGTGTGATCTGATTGGTACATGGGGTGCTTTCTATACAGGTTCCCTAGTCTGGCTTACATGACATATCCCACATACCTTGGGATTTAAAGTTGGACACACAGATATCTGCTGTGGCAGCCCTTTTATGCACACATTTTGTAGTTGAGCTTGCAAGACTGTTCTGTCTGGCCCATCTATTATGCTAAAGCAAATGCATAATTTTCTACACCTGGGTTACCGATACACAGACATTTTGATGCGTTTGGACTACTGCGCAACACTTACCAGGGATGCTTCACTCTTTCGTAAACTTGTTAATCCAGGTGTTTTTTCTTACAGTGGAAATTACACAGGAAAGTCTACCTTGAATATATCAATAGGTGACACAGCCGGTTCAGACGCAGGTGCATTTTGACACAGAACTGCTAAAAGTGAGGCATCAGCCTAGATGAGTCACCTTGTAAATGTGAAGTTCTGGCTGCATACCAATGTGTCAAAAAATGTATGCATTGGCAGTGCTAGCTCCTTGTAAATAAATGTAGGAAGCCGGTCGGGTGTGTAGTGGGTACCTAAGGTACTTACACCTTATATCAGCTCCAGGTATCCCCTATTAGTGGAGTGCAGGCAGAATCTATAAGCCAGGCTCTCTATAGGTAGCTGTGGACGAGCAGCCAAGGCTTATCTAGAAGATGTGCAAAGCTCATGCAATACCACTGTCGTGACATAGCACTTACACACACAAAATAATACACTCAGTGTTACAAAAATAAAGGTACTTTATTATGGTAACACAACACCAAAATTTCTATAGAGGAGAAACCCCCTTAGAAGCTAAGTAATACACAAGATATATACACTAGTTGTCAGAAATAGGAATACGAACAATTAGAAAACAGTGCAAATAGTGTAAAACACAATAGAGAACAGTGGACCTAGGGGGAGCACAAACCATATACTAAACAACTGGTGTGTGTAAAGAGTTGCTGGGGGTATGAGGAGAGCATAAAGGTAAGTACCAACACACCCCCCAGTAACCAGAAAAGCAGGAGGAAATTACTAGAATTTCCCCAGAACACCCACTTCGAAGAAAAGAAGAGGATTGCAAAACCCAGAGATGAATGCAAGAGACCAGTGGTGGATTCCTGAAGACGAAGACCTGTGGAAAGAGGGGTCCAAGTCCAGAAGACACAGCAGAGTCCAGTGGGGGCAGGAGCCCCTACCCACCAAGCTGAGGATTGCAGGAGTTGGTTGATGGTGCAAAAGGGAAGTCAGCACTGCAGCACTGGAGTTGGAGTTGAGTTACTGGAGGATGCAGGTGATGTCCCATGCCGGAAGGAAGATTGCAGTTGGGTTTGCGTGTCCCGATTCCACCAACGACCCTTGGCACAGGTGAAACTTGCAGTTAGCGGAAAGTGGTGCTGCCGGGGACCAGCAAGGCCCAGGAGGACTCAACCCAGGAGTGGGTGTCAGAGGGGACCCTCAGCGTTGCAGAGAGCCCATGGAAGCACAGGCAGCACACACAGGAGTCCCACAGGATGGGGACACAGAAGGTGCAAATGGAGCCCATGTAGCACTACAAAAAGAAGTCCCACATCGCAGGAGAGTCACTCAGGGAGCTGTGCGCAGCAAGAAAGAGTGCTGGAGGCTAGATCTACACGAAGACTGAAGACCCCTTGGAAGAAGTGACAACAAGCCTTAGCAGCTGCAAAGGACACAGTGCATGGAGGTACTGTCCTGCGTAGGAAGTTAAGGGCTTACCTCCCCCAAGTTGGACAGCTGGTAGAGATGATCATCTGGACCACTTCTGACCACCACCTGTGTTGCAGGATCGACACAGCTCTTCAGGAGGGGATCCATGCAGCCGGTCATTGTTGCTGTTGGTGCCTGCAGATGCAGTGGAGTGACTCCTTCACTCCAAAGGAGATTCCTTCTTCTATCCTCTGCAGACTGAAGATGGGCTGTCCTCAGAGGATGCATGATGGAGAAATGTTGCAAAAGCTGGAAGGAGCCAGGGAAACAATATTTCAGGCAAAGTCTTCATCTCTGTTGCAGATTGTTGGGTCCTGGAGAGTCCAGATGCACTTTCTTTGGTCAGAAGTCAAAGTAAGGGATGCAGAGGAATCCTGCTGGAATCTTTCAAGCTGAATCTGAGGAACCATCCAAAAGAGAGATGCTAAATAGCCCTGAAAAGGGGACTGGTCACCTAGCTTGGTGACCACCTATCAGGAGGGGGCTCTGATATCACCTGTCTGGCCTGGCCAATCAGATGCTCCCAGAGTTCCCTGATAACCTTGGATTCAAGATGGCTGAACCCTGGGACCCTCTGGAGGAGCTCTGGGCACCACCCCCTGAGGTGGTGATGGACATTGTCCAGTTTTACACCAGAGCAGGGACTGGAGGTCCCTGAACTGGCGTAGACTGATTTATGCATAGAGGGCACCAAATGTGCCATTCAAAGCATACCTGTGGCTTGGGGAGGCTACCCTTCCCAAGCCATGTACCACCTATTTCCAAAGGGAGAGGGTGTAACACCCCCCTTCCAAAGGAAATCCTGTGTTCCTCCTTCCTGGGCTTGAGCTGCTCAAGCAACAGGAGGGCAGAAACCTGTCTGTGAGGTTGCAGCAGCTGGGGCTGCCTGGAAAACCTCAGAAGTCTGTGAAAGCAATGCCGGATGTCCTCTAAGGCGCCCCAGAGTACATGGAATCATACAACCAATACTTGCAAAAGTATTGGGGTATGATTCCAACATGTTTGATACCAAACATGCCTAGGTTCAGAGTTACCATTATGTAGCTGGACATAGGTAGTGACCTATGTCCAGTACATGGGTAAAATGGTGTCCCCGCACTCACAAAGTCCAGGAAAGTGGGTCTGGAGTTTGTGGGGGCACCTCTGCTAGTGCAAGGGTGCCCACACATACAGGTACATGCACTCTGTCCTCTGGGCTGAGAGGGCCTACCATAGGGGTGATTTATGGTACAGTTACCTATAGTGAAAATGGGTACATGCACCCGGTTCACACAGACTGCAATAGCAGGCCTGCAGAACCATTTGCATGGGCTCCCTATGGGTGGCAGAATAACAGCTGCAGCCCATAGGGATCCCCTGCAAACCCAATGCCCTGGGTACCTAGGTACCATACTCTAGGGGCTTACATGGGGCACCAGTATGCCAATTGTGGGATGAATACAGAGTTTTGGGAGAGAGATCATAATCACTGGAGACCTGATTAGCAAGATCCCGGTGAACACAGTCAAACCCACTGATATCAGGCTGGAAAAGAGAGGAACCATGCCAAGAAAGAGGGTACTTTCCTACAATAAGCCCCTAAATTTTTCCTGCGCTCTATCTCATTTTTTTCCCCTACTTTTAGAATACTAGAATTTAGCTCTTGCAAAGTGTGTTTCTTCTTGGGAACCTAACAGGACATATTGGTGTTCACGATCATCAGTAGAGCAATCTTTTTGTCCTCATCCGCTGTCATAGAGAAATGCTGTATTTCTTTTCTTAAGGTATCACTGGTGGCTGCTGCAGCTTCTGCTGCAGTGCCCATTTGAATTCTTTCTGTAGCTGTGATTTGCTGATGTCACTGTAACGTGGATAATCTTCACCTGTATTTTCCATTTCATCTGAGTGCACTTGGCTTTTGATTCTCTTGGTCACAGTCCAACAGTGCTTAGTTAGTTACGTTACAGTTTTCTCTACAATCTGGACCTGTTTCATCTCTGCCACATTCTGGAACTTTATCAAGCTGGCTTGACCCCATTGCTTTTTCCTCATAAAGCAGGACTGTCTCAAACATCGGTTGGATTTCATCTCACGGTCTTTGTTTTCTGTCCTAGCAGAAACCTGTTGTTCATTTCCAGGTCCTACAGTCTGCTGTGACAACCCTTTTTCTGCATGTTGTTTCATGTCAGTTGAGCATGATAAGGGAACCAGCTCACTCACTCCTTGTAGCAGCAATTCACTCAGCACTTGCAAGTGACACAATACAAAAGTAGATTCCAGAACATTCTTTAATTAAGCACTTGTATCCTTCATTCACGAATCTGCCATGGGAAAAGTATGCAAAGGCAATGGCTTCCTTCCTATAAAGCTATCTGCTTCCCCTTGTCCACTGGGCATGCTTGTTACGTCTTCATGAAAAGGTGAATGCCTAACCATGGATGGTGTCCGTACTCATAATCAGACAGATCCCTGACTCTGCAATTCCTTCCAAACTGTTGCATTATCTTGTGCAACTAACTTCCAATCCCTTATCTACTCCTCCCCTATGACATTACACCTCAGTTTCAAAATCAAATTTTATGGACAAAATACATCACTAAAACAATAAAACTCTTGAACCTTTCAGCACTTTAAGTCTTCATTTTAAAATGTTCAATAGTAGTTCTGCAGCAACCATGTTCAGGTGTTTTCTGACATTAAGGCGCATAGAAATCCTAGATCTCTTATAGATCCCTTTATCTTTCTTCAAATTTGCACACACACATCAACTAAGCTAATTTAACTCCCACATGACATCGTGATTCTTGCACAGCCAAAACCCTTTATAATACAAATGTCTTTATAGTTTCTGTTCTCAGGTATGAGATATCTTACCTGATTAAAGCCTACTATTTCCTCTTGCATGGCAACTGGGCATATGTCTGTATATATACTGAAGGAACATGGTTCTACACCCGCGCTGGAGAGGACCTTACCAGATCCATCTCATCATGAACACTGCTGTTTAATGTTGAAGCCTTGCAACCTGGATCCTCTCTTCTCACTGCAAGCATCCTGGTCCTCCTAGAGGTGGCCGTGCTCTTGCTTCTGCTTCATGGCCTGGGTGTTTCCAAATTATCTACTAACACTGCTTCTAATACAGCCTGCTCACTTGGTTGTGGGTCAAAGTTTCCGTACCAACCTCCTCTGCCTACTCTTCAACCACTTGATGGTGCCCCACCAGCCTCTCCTCAATACTGCCTAAATGAGAGTAGGCAGCCTCTTCCCTCTGGATACCGAATTTCTCTGTGAGTCTGGCCTGCTACTATCATTGCTGCTGTGAGCATCTGGCTGATGGAGGGGTACATCCCTGCGAAATAATTCCAGGAGTTAACTGTGCTGGAACTCTTCAGGTGCAAAATCATCACTCAGCCTATAAACTCCTATCTATTGGTGCTGGAAAAGATCAGGCAGACTGGTTCTCTTGCTCTTGTTGCGTTTACATGCACATGCGTGTTCACATGGGAAATACTGCTTCCATTGACCAGAGTCCCATGTAGGTTTCTTGACACTTGCCTACAGCTTTTCCACATCAGAAAGACCAGCAGAGTGTGCTGGCATCGCCCCCTCTTCTTTCCAAGGCCTTGAAAAGAGCAACAATCTTTTTAATCACAACATGGCAGACGCAACTCATCTCACAATGACTGAGCAAAGATTTAGTGCAAGCAAAAAGTTTTCAGTATTTTGTTGGGCACAGCAAATGGGATCTAACAACGGAGAGCATTCCTTTTGCTTCACCTCCCTTTGAGTACCTTCCCCATGGACTGTTGTTTCACAAATGCCACCCCCAAGGTGGTCATGCATATTTCATCTGCAGTTTACAAGTTTAGAAGAAAAATTGACATCTTTGAAGAAAATGTGAATTCCACCGCATGTGCTTCAAGATTAGCAACAGAACAGTTGGATGCCCATGCCAAAATGTTGACTCAAAGTAGAATGGCTTTAGGTTATCTCTTAGCTGCAAAGGGGGTCTATGCAATTTTATAGACTGATGTGAGACTTAATTCTCCTTCCCAACACGTCTCTTATCATTCACAAGCTATTAGATATTATTACGTAGGGTGTAAAAAAACGATGAGATAACACAACACTACAACCTCAGTACTAGTACCATCGGCGCACAGCTAGGGGAGGTTTTCAGTCCTGGAGGTATGGAGATGTTTGGTCCATTGTTGGTATTATCCGGTGGTATTATGCTACTACACTGACTTTGTGCAACATTGAGCACTTTTGTTAAGATAAAAGCACTGCCAATACTTTTAAGCTTGCTATTTCTCTAGATAATGAGGGAAGTTATCAAGATGACATTATTAAAGAGTTGAAGAGATTGTATTGGATTGAAGTGCTTTAAACCAGTGTTTCCTCTCACAAAAAGGGGGACTGTTAAAACATACTTAAATCTAACTGTATTATGATAAGATATACCAGAGAAGAGAAACGCTAACAACTGTTTAAATAAACACGAATGCATGCACAATAATTCAAAAATGAATGTTGTCTTCCATTTGTCTGAAGCTTTCTATGTAACTGCATTGTTCACAAATGTTTTTTGACCATAGCAGGTCCAAAAGTCACAGTGTTCCATATTGTACATTTCACATTTTCCAGTAGCTTAAGCATTCTTTCAAACCTGGAAAAGGAAACAGGATTTCTTGAAAATTATGCCGCCAGAAATGTACACATGAATGATATTGCTCCTTGAAGGCTGCCCTTCATTTCTTTGAGGAGCAGATCCTCACACCTGCCCATTAGATACGTTTTAATTGGGAATAACAAGTTTCTATCAGGTGCTCATGTGCACTAACTTGTATGGAGAGAAAATTGTATATGTGCTAAATTGATTTTACATAGTTTTAGCAGGTAGCTCCAACTGACCATTTTCTAGTAAGAGGTATGGTCAGTTGAAATGACAGTATTTTTTTTTATTTTGCTTTTCTGTTTGTTGTTTTACATTCATTGCTAAATAGGCTTTCCAAAATTTTGTGTTTTTTTTTAGCGCTACTCCAATGTCAATCTGCCACCTCTCCTCATAATTGGGTTCACTTCATGTAAACCATGGCACACCGAGACAGGAATGGTGCCCAAACATGCAGAAAAAAAATCCCTAGATGCTGGGAGAAAAATATCAGCATAAGTTAAACATTGGCTTAGTTTTTTTTACAAAGGTAGATCAGCTGATGTTGGGTTTTCTCTTGGATAAAAAGTGTCAACTAGTATGCCTTGCAACCATGGAGTGGTGGACATAGCCTCATTGTTGCTTTTCACCAAAGCAGCAGCCTGCTATATAATAAATGAGGCTCTCAGGGGCATATTTATACTCCGTTTGCTCCGAAATTGCGTCGTTTTTTTTGACGCAATTTCGACGCAAAACTAACTCCATATTTATACTTTGGCGTTAGACGCGTCTAGCGCCAAAGTCCATGGAGTTAGTGTCATTTTTTAGCGTGGACACCTACTTTGCGTTAATTATATGCAAGGTAGGCGTTCCCGTCTAAAAAATCGACTCCGAGGCATGTGCGTGGGATTTATACTCCCGGGCAAAAATCACGCCCGGGAGTGGGCGGGTCAAAAAAAATGACGTACGGCCGCTTTTGCGCTGTTTTTTAGCGCCTGCAAAAGGCAGGCGTTAAGGGACCTGTGGGCTCTGAAGGAGCCCAGAGGTGCCCCCCCATGCCCCCAGGGACACCCCCTGTCACCCATGCCCACCCCAGGAGGACACCCAAGGCTGGAGGGACCCATCCCAGGGACATTAAGGTAAGTTCAGGTAAGTGTTTTTTTTTTGGTGGCATAGGGGGGCCTGATTTGTGCCCCCCTACATGCCACTATGCCCAATGACCATGCCCAGGGGACAGAAGTCCCCTGGGAATGACCATTGGGCAAGGGGGCATGACTCCTGTCTTTGCTAAGACAGGAGTCATTTCTATGGGGGTAGGGAGTGAAAATAAATGGCGCAAATCAGGTTGAGGCGAAAAAATTGCCTCAACCTGACTTGCCCCATTTCTTGACGCCCAAGCTCCATATCCCCCTACGCCGGCGCTGCCTGGTGTACGTCGTTTTTTTTAACGCACACCAGACGGCGCCGTCGGCTAACGCCGGCTAACGTCATTCAATAAATACGGCGCCCGCATGGCGCTTCAGAATGGCGTTAGCCGGCGCTAATTATTTTGACGCAAAACTGCGTTGGCGCAGTTTTGCATCAAAAAGTATAAATATGGGCCTCAGTCTCTTATGAGACCACACACCAGGATAGAACACCTAGGGCAATATGGCTTTATTCTTTAAAGTGCTCATTGTTTTCCATTTTAGCTCTGAGCAAATGTTTTGATATTTAAGGTAGTTCACGCTAAGCTTTCCGATTTTTTTTTTTTTCACAAAAGATATCTAGGCCACATTTGCTCACAGGTTGGGACTTGTAAAGGGTGTGTGTGTTCCACTGGAGGCAACTGAGAAAATATCTGCAAATCTATTTTTTCAAAAAAAATGAAAAAAATGCTATGTATGTACGCTTGTATACGTTTTTCTAAAAATGGAGTGAACAAAATGATTGCCATGCTATCACTGCCCTGCTCCCAATTTTCAGAAACAAGTAAAGTACTAGAAAAAATGTTTTCCCTACATTATTTTTCTCTCTACTAAGTGTAAGTCGATACTTCTTCTTTTAGTGTTGCTTACAGTTTTTGAGAGAAGAGGTGTAAAACTAATTGTTGAACCTTTCACTCTACACATTTCTGAAAGCTACATAAAATTGTGAAAGAATGGAAAAAATATAGAAATAAATGTCATTGGTTTCATCTGTACTTGCTTCTGCTGAGAGCTGATCTACTAAAGTAATATACAATTATGTGAGGCATGATCTTGGCTGCAGAGAGATGGGCCCTAATTATGACATTGGCGGTAATTGCTGCTTACCATCGTGCTGACGGCTGCCAATTTATCGCCGCACTGGTGAGTATCCGTTTACCATATTATGATACACACACACACCAATCCAACAGAATACAGCCACATACACAAATCCGCCAGACCAAAGGTCAGTGGAAAAGTGGCGGTCCCAAAACAAACACCGTTACACCAACAGAACAACACCCATCACATTATGACCCACGAATCACCACGGCGGACATTCAACAGCGGTAAACCATTGGCAGTACATACCGCTACCCTAACAATGGACACCCACAGAAAAAAACAACACCACATTGGGCAATTCAAACAACACAATCCTGACACCCATACACACACCACACTCACACACCCACACCACTATAAAACACCCAGCCACATTACCCACAACCCTTTACAAATACAAATCATTGCCACAAGACTGAGACCAAGACCACTGTGACAACTAGACACACACACCACTCACACCCACACAACCCTCATGCACTCCACATCACACACCCCAACACATTACCCAACAAACCCTCACCAACACACATCACAAACACCCATGGCACCACAAAGGCACCCCTGTTTCACTGCGGAGGAGTTAACGGTCATGGTGGAGAAAATAGTCGGGCTAGAGCCACAGCTATTTAGAGCACAGGTGCAGCAGACATCAATAGCAAGAAAGATGGAGCTATGGCGGAGAATCGTGGACAGGGTCAACACCGTGGGACAGCACCCAAGAACAAGGGACGACATCAGGAAGAGGTGAAACGACCCACGGGGAAGGTACGTTCCATTGGAGCAAGACACCCGCTCGCTATACAGAGAACTGGCTGTGGACCCCCACCTCCTCCCCCACAACTCAAAGCATGGGAGAAGCAGGTACTGGCAATACTGCATCCTAAGGGACTCACCAGAGTTGGTGGAGAACTGGACACTGGTAAGTCAACTTTTAACAATGATCACGCCCCTACCTGCATGCCATCACACACACACACCCTCACTCCCATCACTCCACTCCATCCCACACACTCCACCATCACATCACACTAATCCCAATGCCAAACCCTGCATGCTGTACCAATGCATGGACATCCCTCCCAGCCCTGCATGGACACTCATCACCAAAGTATGCACAGCATAGGGAAACTATCATAACCACTATACACCAACATACACAAGCAAAAGCTGGCAGGGGAACACCAACCATAGAGGGGAAGCTACAGAAGCACAAATGTCAGACACCTGAAGCATAATACATCATTTACATTCCCACAGGTACCCCAGCCAATGTCACTGCAGAGGAGGTGCCACCACTATCCAGTCCCCCAGCAGAAGAGGCCCATAGTGATGACAGTAACGCTAGACTTCAGGATCTGGACGATCTACCTGGCCCATCAGGGACCACTGGACAGTGGGTCACCGAAGCCCAGTCACAGACAACCACATAGCCTCTCCCATCAGGAACTAACACCACAGCAACCACCCAGTATACCCACACCTCTGTCGCCAGGACATGTAAATCAGCATTGTGCCCACCTGTACAGGGACCCCAGGCCACGCCTCGTACACAAGACAATCAGAGACCTGGGGTCAGTGGCAGTGGGCTCACAGTTTAGGGGACAGATGCACAGGCCAACAGGGACACTGGGATCAAATCAAATCATTAGCATTTGTAAAGCGCGCTACTCACCCGTGCGGGTCTCAAGGCGCTAGGGGGGAAAGGGGGGGTTATCGCTGCTCGAACAGCCAAGTCTTTAGGAGTCTCCGGAAAGCGGAGTGGTCCTGGGTGGTCCTTAGGCTGGTGGGGAGGGAGTTCCAGGTCTTGGCCGCCAGGAAGGAGAAAGATCTCCCACCCGCCGTGGAGCGGCGGGTGCGAGGGACGGCAGCAAGTGCGAGGCCAGCGGAGCGGAGGGGGCGGGTGGGGACGTAGAAGCTGAGGCGTCTGTTGAGGTATTCCGGTCCCTTGTTGTGGAGGGCTTTGTGTGCGTGGGTGAGAAGACGGAAGGTGATCCTTTTGCTGACTGGGAGCCAATGCAGGTGTCTCAGGTGTGCGGAGATGTGGCTGTTGCGGGGTACGTCGAGGATGAGGCGGGCCGAGGCGTTTTGGATGCGTTGCAGGCGGTTTTGGAGTTTGGCTGTGGTCCCGGCGTAGAGGGTGTTGCCGTAGTCCAGGCGACTCGTGACAAGGGCGTGGGTCACGGTTTTTCTGGTGTCGGCGGGGATCCAGCGGAAGATCTTGCGGAGCATGCGGAGAGTGAGGAAGCAGGCGGAGGACACGGCGTTGACTTGCTTGGTCATGGTGAGAAGAGGGTCCAAGATGAAGCCGAGGTTGCGGGCGTGGTCTGCGGGGGTCGGTGCGGTGCCGAGGGCCGTGGGCCACCAGGAGTCGTCCCAGGCGGACGGGGTGTTGCCGAGGATGAGGACTTCCGTTTTTTCAGAGTTCAGCTTTAGGCGGCTGAGCCTCATCCAATCTGCGACGTCCTTCATACCCTCTTGTAGGTTGGTCTTGGCGCTGGCGGGGTCCTTGGTGAGGGAGAGTACAAGTTGGGTGTCGTCGGCGTAGGAGGTGATGATGATGTCGTGCTTGCGTACGATGTCGGCGAGGGGGCTCATGTAGACATTGAAGAGTGTCGGGCTGAGCGATGAGCCTTGAGGTACGCCGCAGATGATCTTGGTGGGTTCTGAGCGAAACGGAGGGAGGTAAACTCTTTGGGAGCGGTTAGCGAGGAAGGAGGCGATCCAGTCCAGGGCCTGGCCTTGGATCCCGGTGGAGCGTAGGCGGGTGATTAGGGTGCGGTGACAGACGGTGTCAAAGGCAGCCGAGAGGTCGAGGAGAATGAGGGCGACTGTTTCACCGTTGTCCATCAGGGTTCTGATGTCGTCTGTGACTGAGATGAGGGCGGTTTCCGTGCTGTGGTTGGTTCGGAATCCGGTTTGTGAAGGGTCGAGCAGGTTGTTGTCTTCCAGGAAGGTGGTCAGCTGTTTGTTGACGGTCTTTTCTATTACCTTGGCTGGGAAAGGTAGAAGAGAGATGGGGCGGAAGTTTTTCAGGTCGCTTGGGTCAGCCGTAGGTTTCTTTAGTAGGGCGTTGACTTCAGCGTGCTTCCAGCATTCGGGGAAGGTAGCAGAAGAAAAAGAAGAGTTGATGACGGTCTGGAGGTGCGGGGCGATGATGTCGTCGGCTTTGTTAAAGATGAAGTGCGGGCAGGGGTCCGAAGGGGCGCCGGAGTGGATAGAGTTCATGATGGATTTGGTTTCTTCCGTGTTGATGTGGGTCCAGTTGTTGAGGGTGATGTCCGGGGAAGCGGGTTCAGTGGTGTATGGTTGGGTCTGGTGTCCGAAGCTGTCGTGGAGGTCGCTGATCTTGCGATGGAAGAAAGTGGCGAGGGATTCGCACAAATCCTGTGAGGGCGTGACGGCGTTGGCGCTGGCGCTGGGGTTGGAGAACTCTTTGACGATGCTGAAGAGTTCTCTGCTGTTGTGGCTGTTTTTGTCTAGTCTGTCGGTGAAAAAGTTCCTTTTGGCAGTGCGGATCAGGTGGTGGTGTTCGCGTGTAGCGTTCTTGAGGGCGGTCATGTTGTCAGCGGTGTGGTCCTTGCGCCAGGCCTTCTCAAGGGCACGACAAGTTTTCTTTGATTCTTTGAGGGTGTCAGAGAACCAGAGAGGTTTTTTGGTGTTGGTCTGTCGATGCGTGCGTTTGAGGGGAGCAAGGTTGTCAGCGCAGTTGGAGATCCAGTTTGTGAGGTTGAGAGCTGCGTCGTTGGGGTCGGTGGTGAGGGTGGGTTGGTTGGCGGCGAGAGCGGAGAAGAGTTGCTCTACAGAGACTGCTGTAGGCCAGGGGGAGGACAGGACTAGGGAACCGACTCTCCAGGAGGCACTTGCAGAGATCCTGGGAGCCTACCAACATTCCCAGGACACGATGGGCCAGCTCTTAGACAACATGCAGGAGAAAAGGCAGCTGCAGGAGGGACAGTATCAGAGGATCAGGGAGGACTTGCAGGCCATTTACACCACCTTGGTCTCCATAGCAGGGTTGCTTGCAGACATGGCCAACATCATGAGGGAGGAAGTATCACACCAGTGGGCCCCTACCACTAGCCAGTCATCTGAACACCCCTCCACTTCCGCTGCCACTAGTGGCCAGGAGGCCCCCCCCAGGACCAACAGGCCACCGGCATCCCTCCCCCTGCAGAAGGTGAACCACCCCACAAAAGTTCCCTGCGAATCAGACAGAAGCCAAAGACACTTGCCATGACCACAGCCAGGAAATTAGACTCTCCTGATTGTCCCCCTTGTGTCCCACTCAGTCACCTTGTCCACCTTGAACTGCCATTGCTCCCCTTCCTATGTCCCCAGGGACAATGCAAATGTGCTACAAACTGGAACAATACCCTGGACTTTCCATCATCATCACCCCATTCCATTGCACTTGCCCCTCTATATTTTAGCACTACAATAAACACCCTTGGACAAAACTTGACTACTAGTATTTTATGTATTGCAAATTTGTATTGATTGAAACAGCTACCACCATTGCAAATGAACTGTAAATAGAATAAGCATAGAATTAATGAGCTGCAACTGGCTGTTGTGATCACACCAGGAGAGTGTGCCATATCACCAACATCTGCCAAATGAATATCCAGAGGTAACAGTAAGTAGGGCAAAGAAGTGGGTAATGCCAGCATGGCAATGCCACACTGAATACAACAATAGTCATAGAAATGTAAAGGTGCACTGTCTCACCTGTGTGTCATTGGAAGTATCACAGATGTTCTGTTGTCGACATCCTCATCCTCTGCCTCCTCATCCTCACTGTCCTCAGGGTCCACTGCTGCCACAGGGGCATCTCCAGTCTCCTACTCCTGCAGAAAAGGTACATGCCGTCTGAGGGCCTGGATGTGCAACAAGCAGCATGCCACTACTATCTGGCAAACCTTCTTGGGTGAAAAGCACAGGGACCTGTTAGATGGAGGCACCTGAACCTGGCCTTCAGGAGGCCAAAGGTCCTTTCAATTATCCTTCTGGTTTGCCCATGTGCCTCATTATCATTTAGCCACACACTATCCTATAAGGCTAACATCATAGGCATGCACCAACATATACTGGGTGGGAACCAGGGCTCACATATTAGCCACACCCTCTGTCTCTGTAGTTGGGCCATCACATTTGGGACGCTGCTATTCCTCAGGACAATGGCATCATGCACCGACCCTGGACACTAAGAATTGACTTGGGAGATGTACTGGTCCGCCAAGCACACCATCTGCACATTCATGAAGTGGAAACTCTTACGATTCCTGAACACCTGTTCATTCTGAGGGGGGCACAAATGCAATATGTGCTCCGTCAATGGAAACAACTATATTGGGGATATGTCCCATTGCATAGAATGGCCAAATCCTCAACCTGGGGGAATGCAATGTAGCTGCACATGTGTTTTAGAAGGGCAGACAACACACTGGTTGGCACGTTTGAGAACATTGGCTGTGACATTCCTGCTGCCAGGCCCACTGTCACTTGGAAATAACCAGTTGCCAGGAAATGGAGCACTGATAGCACAAGAGGGGAGATACTAGTGAGGTGAAGGATAGCAGAGATCAGGTCAGGCTCCAATTGGGCACACATCTCTGTGATTGTGGTCCTGTCCAGTCTATAGGTGAGTATTATGTGCTTGTCCTCCAGTGTAGCCAAGTCCACCAGGGGTCTGTACACAGGGGTATGTCTCCATCTCCTATTCATCTGCAGCAGTAGGTATCTAAGGGACACAAGAGTGAGTAGGCTGTCACAAACTGAACAATGGAGCCACAACAGCAGTCCGTAATGTGCAAACATGTTATGGGACAGTGTAATTAGTGAAGAATGTGCTGAGTTATCCTGTGATGCAGCAATAATCGATAGGCCTCTTCACCCCCCCGAAATGGCGACTGCCTGTCCTGTGCGTAGGGACAGGTGGAAGTAAGGTAATGCCGCTTACGTTGTGCGCCGTGGCAGTAGGCGGTCGTGAAACGCCATGCAATTCTGCATTGGTTAATATTGGGCCCTATGGGGTACAGTGGCCAATGGTGATCTACGCCGGCGGAGACGATATGCACTGCTGCAGTTGTGACGGCCATTTTCTATCTGATTCCTCACTTGTTTCCTGATCTTCCGTAGGAGAGGGCCTGCACTGCATGTGCTGCTGTGACCCGTGTTTGGAACCTACCATGGCCCTTGTGACCAGGGAAAGGGCCCCAGCCTTAATTTTTGAGGAGTTGGAGTGACTGGTGGATGGGGTCCTAGCCCAGTACGGACTGCTGTATGGTCCTCCAGACCAACAGGTGAGTACACCTTGTGCACAATGCATGTGGCATGGATTCTTGGAGTTATGTGTGAATGCCTCATGTAAGGGGGTGGGTGGATGTCCTCTTGGCGGTGTACATGTTGTGGGCTGGGCTATGTGTGCCAATGGAGATGCAAATGGGTATGGTGGGCCATTTGTGTGACAGGCTGGACTGTTTGTCTAATGGTATTCTCCTGTCTGTATTGCCTCTGCAGGTCAGCGCCGATCAAAAGAAGGGAATATGGTGTGCCATTGCCAAGGACGTGTGGACCCTGGGGGTCTATGGCAGGTGGAGCACCCACTGTCAGAAATGGTGGGAAGCCTTTAGACGCTGGGCACGAAAGACCACGGAGGCCCAGCTGGGGATGGCCTCCCAACGAGGAAAGGCTGCCTGTCGAACCCTGACCCCCAGATGGCCTGCATACTGATAGTGGCCTACCCTGAGCTGGATGGGCGCTTGAGGGCATCACAGCAGCCACAAGGGGGTGAGTACAGTGGCTATCATTACAACTTAGGGCTGATGGGGTGGTATCCGGTGGTGGTTGTGTGTCCTTGGGTGCCCCTAGGTTAAGCCAGACATAACAGCGCAGGTCCTCTGGTGGCTAATGGGAAATACTGCTTACCTAACTTGTTAGTATTCACTCCTGGGCAGGGCTGCGTAGGTCCCAGGTGTGCTACAGTTGGCGGTGTGTGCCCCTCCTCATTCCTTGGTGACTAGCCATTTCACTGGTAGTGCCATGCATAGTGCGTAGGCCTGTTCCCTGTGTGTGAGGGTGCTGTGTACGCTAACGGAGGTGTTGGTGCAGTCATTGACCCTGTGTATCAATTTGTCTCTCTCGCCCCCTTTCTTGTTTTGTCATCCTGTCCTTATGTGCATTAACATCATCTGGCAGAGGAACAGAGGCACCACCGACGTTGAGGGCACCAGTGGGACGGAGGGCGAGGGGAGCAACACGGCAGAGACTGGAGGGGACAGCACAGACTCCGATACCTCCTCTGATGGGAGCTCCATTGTGGTGGCGGGCACCTCTGTGGCCACCCCAGGTCCAGGAACAGCCGCCAGCCCCTTACCAGCACTGCCCTCCCAGTAGCCCCTCAGCGAGTTGCCCGTGCCCCCTCACCCAGGAGGGTGGGCATCTCCTTCGCCCCAGGCATCTCAGGCCCTGCCCCACTGAGCCCTTCTTCCCTGAGTGAGGAGGCTATTGACTTCCTGAGATCCATCTCTGTAGGGCAAACAACCATTGTGAACAAATAGGAGGGCATTCACAGTGGATTGGCGGCCCAAAAGAGGTTGATTCAGGCTCTGGCCTCCTCTCTGATGGCAGCCATTGTCCCTGTTTCAACCGTCCCCCCCTCCAACTTCCACTTCCCAGTCCCATTCTCCTCAACCCCAGCCCATCCCAAGCACACCGGCATACGAGCATGCACACAAGACAACACCCAGGAGTGTCACAGGCAAACACAAGCACCACACTTAATCCCACAGGCACTCACACAAACACCATTCAGTTGCACACATGACAACATCAACTATCTCCACTCTCTCCCCCTCCTTCTCCTCTGCTTCCCACCCAGTTGCGTCTACACTCACACCAATATCCACTACCAGCATTATACCACACCAAACAGAACACGCACCTCACTGGCAGACACCTCGACAACATTCATGCACGCGTCCCCGGTGTCCTCTCCCACAGTGTCTGTTCCCCCCTCCTAAAGTACACAAACACAAGCACTCAGACACCCAACAGCCATTCACCCCATGCACCTGCACCCAAATCCAGCAGACAAACACCTCCAACAACCACCCCCATTACTCCTCCCTCTTCCCGCCCCAATATCCCTAAAAAGCTTTTCCTTTCCGCAATTGACCTCTTCCCTACCCCTACCCCCGTCCTGCACGTATGGGCAGTAGCCCAGCACCTCAGCCAAACAGTCCACGGGCCCAGTGGTAGCACCACCTACTCATGGTGGTAAAGATTCCAGGCCAACAATACTGAAGGGGAAGGAGTCTGCACCAACTGAAAAGAAGGGGAAGGAGCCTGCACCAGCTGCAAAGAGGGGAAGGAGCCTGCACCAGCTGGAAAGAAGGGAAAGGAGCCTGCACCAGCTGAAAAGAAGGGGAAGGAGGCTGCAACAGCTGGAAAGGAGCAGAAGGAGTCTGCACCAGCTGCAAAGAAGGGGAAGGAGCCTGCATCAGCAGGCAGATGGGGGAAGAGCCCATCCACCAGTGCATGGAAGGGTAAGGGATCCCCAACCAATGAGCAGGAGGAGAGGAGGCATTCCACGCCAGCGGAAGCTGCCAGTCAAAGACCGCCACCACCAGCAGTCACAGTGCCCCCACCACCAGCCATGGTTGTGCAGCCATCAGAGTGTGCAGGGGCTGAGCAGGAGCCTCCCACAACCACCACCACAGTGCTGCCATCAGAGGGTGCAGGGGCTGAGCAGGAGCCTCCACCAACTACCACCACAGGGCGGCCATCAGAGGGTACAGGGGCTGAGCAGGAGCCTCCCATAACCACCACCACAGTGCAGCCATCACTGCAGGTGGACGCCATATAGTCCAGCCTCCAAGGGCTGCTGTGTGGCCTGCCCCCACCAGAACCAGTAGGCAAGACACTCACTTGAGAGACTGTGGCCTTGCACTCCCCAGGACAAAGAGCAATGGGCATGTTGCCCCCTCCGGGACCAGTGGGCAAGACACCCACTTGAAAGACTGTGGCCTTGCACTCCCCAGGACAAAGCACAGGGCATGTTGTCCCCTCCAGACCCAGTGCACTTGTTCCCGCATCCAGCTGAGGTGGCCCTCTCTCCCCCTGAGGTGCCTGCCTATTTGACAACTGATGCCCCTGCAGTGTTCTATCTGGACTGGTGCAGGATTCATGTGGGGCCTTGGACTGTGCCCTGTGGCCATGTGGGCCCTTTGAACTATGAACTGGGCAGTGTCCCTCTTTCATACAAGTGTACAGATCTGTTTCATGGCCAAATCGGATTGTTGATTTTATTGTTGGACTGATTACACTGATTTATGTAAATTCCTGTTGCCTCTGCATTATTCTGCAGATTTTTATGGTCAATTTGTGTTTGTAATGCATATGGTTGTGTGTATGGTGTGTGAATGTCGGGTGTGTGTGGTGCGTGTGTGTGTGTGTGTCACTCTCTTTTTTCTTCCCACCCTCCCTTGTGTGCTAGGCAGCTGTACTCACCATCATGGTCTTCGCTGGTGTTGGTGTTCCAGGTGGGGCATAACGTAGAAGATCATCGGAAAGACTTACAGTTCGGGTTCCATGGCAGTGTGGTTCTTCCCTGTATCTCCAATGGTGAGTCCTTTCTCTTCAGTGATGTGTTACTGCCAGGCTTTTGATGGCATTGGTACCACCCTGGAAAAGGTGGCAGAATCGTGTGTTTAAATATGGTGGGCGGTACTTTGTCTTCTGCCTGGCTATAGGCAGATACCGCCATGGTGACTGTTATTTCTGCCCGGGTGGTCGGTGTGGTACATTGGCTGTCTATTGGAGATATCACCGCCATGGTCATAATTTGGCGGTAATTACCGCCAGCCTGTTGGTGGTATTACTGCCATTTTATCACCAACCACCAGGGTCGTAATGAGGGCTATAGTGTTTGTTGACTTTCCAAGAACACACGATCCTGAGAGCCGTCAATGGAGCTGCAGCTTTTAGTAACATTTTGTTGTGTTTCCACAAGGTATTAGGTAAAATCTAATGAATCAAAAATTGTTATGAAGAAAAGGTATCTATTTTTTTTTAAATATGGCCAATAATCTGAGTTCAGGATTGGGGGTTATTCGTACCACTTTGAATTTGGAATTACATATTATTATTATTATTATTATTATTATTATTATTGGTAGTAGTAGTAGTAGTAGTAATAGTAGTAGTAGTGATATAATTATGAAGCACTCTTGTGCTACAATCTTGATGCTAGGAGCATAAAAAAGAAATGTAATTAACACAAAAAACAAACTTATTGAAAAGAGATCCAACAAAGGACATCACAACCCAGGGAACCAGGGTTCAGACCCTACTACCCCCAAGGACAGGAAACGATGATACTAGAATGGAGTGAATAGGTAGGCTATAACCGCTCTTTTAATAACTGTAAAGTTAGAGATAACACAAAGCTCCATAAGCAGGTAACTCCGAAGCCTAGGGCACAGGACTCAGAATGATCTCATGCCTTCCCTCAAAAAAATTCAAAAGCTCAGAAGCACTGGATCACAGAGGCCTAACTGGGCAGCATGAGATCACCATGCTAGAGAGAAATGTGGGATTGGTTTTATGAAAGACTGTGAATGAAATAGCAGAATTATGTTTCTAATGCACATCCAGTATTGGATGTGTCCAGCCCCATCAGTGCTTCAACTGCTGTATGGTCAGATGCTCTTTTGTGAACTCTTACTTACATTTCAAAGCCAAACATGGAGAGAAGTTCAACAGATAACAATAGTCCCATTATGAATTGTTTTCACAGTCTCCTATTGCCCTGCACAGGAAAGTTCCAAAAGCACACCTTTGAAGCAATAATATTTTTTATATGAATTATAGTGATTCTTGATGTGTTTAGGTGGGGAAGCTGTAGTATTTGACCCTGCAATTACCACTCATCTAACTTAATCTAACAGCATCAACCATTATTGTAAATTGCCTTTCTGAGGAAATCCTGAGTGGTGTAATTCGTATGAATCCCTGTGCTTTGTCCTGATCCAGACCATCCTCCTAATGTCAAACTTTGGCTAAAACCATAGAAGTAACTTATATTACTGTGAGGTAAAGTTGCAGAATGTGTGGGGATTGTTAAAAGTTTGACCGCAAAGCGTATCACACATTTCCCAATCAGAACGCTAACCAACTTGTGGGGATGGGTCTATCGTATTAGATGAATGAAAACTGTGACCCTGTGAAGCCATTGTCATATTTACATGGTCATAGTTTAGTCTTCTCTTGTCACATAACCCATCTACATATGTGAGTTAACATTTTCAACAAAAGTGTGGGAATTTGGAAATGCTTATTTCGGAGTTTTCCTGTAACTTAAATGAGTGGAACTTCATATTTGTCAACGAAGCTTTGATATTTTTAGGGTATTCTATGTATGTAAACGTGCAGGGATCCACACAAGCCACAATATCTTAGATTTTCCTGGGTTTCCATTTTTCAGAATTTCCCCAGGTTGGTATGTTTCCTTTGGTGGTGGCTGACATAGGACTTAAACACTGCACCCATCCTCCATTGAAACAAAGAGGAAATTGATTTTTGGTGTAGTTTTCATATTGGCAATGCAATTCTTGGTATGAAAACATAGTGAGATCCTTGCAAGCCACAGCATCATTGACAGATGTCTACTTAATTGAATTGATTGGGTATTGAACTTTTCCTAGGTGATAGCCCACCTCAGATCCAAATAGCCAACACCCTTCAAAACAGGGCTGTTATAATTCTAAGTAAGCTTAAGGCTTCCAAAGGAGGAAACAGGCTCAAAAGCATCGTCGAAATTCCCTTTCAAATTGCCCCTTTCAGCACTCGTCCTTACAATTTTGTCAGGCACTTCTTTCCAGGCTATGCTGGTGATTCAGTATTTGTGGCTGACGACAGCTGGGTGTGATTTCCTGACTATATTTTGCTGTTTTGCTGTTTTGCTGTTTTTCAGTTGTGGTTAAGTATGCCTTCTGATGCTGTCTTTTGCCACAAGATAACCTGATAGTGTGAGCCAAGCTAGCGTTTTGCTATATTAGAAATATCTCACCATTTCAGAAATATATCCAGAATCCTCGTTCTTTCCTTTTATTACTTTGTAATCCTTGCTGGGTATGGCTTTGACTTCTCTAGTAATTTACCAAATCATTATGGAGACCATTTACTTCCTATTTTGTTTCACTTTTCTTTTTCAGGTCATTCCTATCTAAAAAATATAAAAGGAAACAGGCCTTTCTGACTAATATGTAGATGCTCCTCTTTAAAGAAACCTTCATCACAAATCAATAATATTCAACAGTAAGCTTCTACTTCCAGAAACCAGCTACCCCTTCTATCACTTTTTGATTATGTGCCTGCCCTTGACCTTGTACAACACTCCGCTGCCTTTTGGCTAGACTTGTTCTATTCATTACACAATATTTGGACAAGAAATATCCCTTGCAAGGTGATGGATGTGCCTCCTGCCCTGAGTGCCCCAACTGTAATAATGTCTGACTCCCTGATGCTGATTTTTGTTGTCATGGCCAAACAGGGGCCATACGTGTGTGCCATGACATTGACCTTTGTCCCGGATTGTGGTCTTTTGAAATCAGGAGGGGTACCCACATTTTTAACCTCATAATGGTGCAAGAATACTGCCTTTGCCAAACGTTAAGCAGCATGAGAACAGTGGTTGCAGCACACCCTGAAGTAATCAGTAGAGGTGAACAGGTCCTTTTTACCTCTGGCATTGGAGTGGGGCTATAGGCTCGCTCAATTAAAGTTGTGCTGCTGCGTGCTTAGCTCACCCTTGGCCTACATCAGTTTGATGTGCAGTGCACCCAGCACATGTGTGTTATACATGTGCTTGCTGTGTGTGTGCCTGAGAATGGTACAATACATAAAAGATTCTGGTTCCATCTTTGGAGACCCAGGGCTAACTGAAGGAACATAAGGAGGTAGATAAATCCCCCCCAAACAGTTTGTGAATGGATGCATTGATGAGAGCTGGGTGGGACATACTGGAGGAAGGGAGAGCCAGATGGCTCTTCGGGACCGTTCATAGAGTGCTCTTTGAGTCAGAGAGCGGTCACTGAGAAGGGGCCTGGGCACATCTCAAGGAGATGGGACTGATAAGAGAATCAGGGAGTGGGGCTGAGGCCCTGGGGTAACCTCTTGATTAACATATCATTAAAATTGACATCAAGGTGTGACCCTTTAGTCACCCCCATAGTCTGTGTTGGGGGGCTGTCAGATATTGAGCCGCTCCTACTGTGACAGACTTCTTTCGAAGGAAGGGCAAGGCAGAGGTGTGGACACTTCAAAAGAAAGCAGGCTGGCAACATGAGCTTTAAAGACTCAGGGGCATATTTACTAGAAATTGGCATAGGGCAGCACCACAAGCCTTTTTGTTGTGCTGCCCTATGCCAATTTGAAAGGGCAGGAATGCACTGTATTTACAAGAAATAAAGCATTTCTGTCCTTTTAGCCTGCTCCGGTGCACTATTTGGTGCCTAGCGCCAATGCAGGCACCCTTGCACCATGGTACAAGGGTGTTTGCATTGCTGACAGGATTGTTTTCTGTGCAGGAAGGGACACCTTCCTGCACAGAAACAATCCATGGAGTGTTTTCCACTTTCTGTGTGTGCTGCAGAATGAGGAAAAAACAAGGAGAAATAAAGATATTGTTGATGCATTCCCAGGTTTACAGAGCCTTGTAAATCTTGTTTTGCATCAAAACCCATTGGTGTTGTGTAGCAAAAACCCACCCCCATGCCCATGAAACATCCCCCTGAGAAAGTGTAAGGCAATGCAGCATCTTGCTCTGCATTGCCTTACACCATATCTATGAGGCCATGAAAAGCCAAGCAAAGTGGCTTTGCATGGCTTGTTGATATGGGTCCGTAGTCTGCACCACTGGTGAGTCACAAAAAGTGACACACCAGCAGTTCAATGGGCTTTAAAAGATCCCCCTGAGACTTTGAATCACATTTAGAGGCATTTTAACAAGGAATTAGTGTAGGCAGCACCGCAAACCTTTCTGCTGCGGAGCCCTATGCCAATTAGAAGGGCAGAAATGCACTATATTTACAGAAGATATGGTGCATTTCTGTTCTTTCTCCCTGTGCTGGCACACAAATTGCTACCCAGGGCCAAAACACGCACCCTTGCACCTTGGTGTAAGTACAAAAACAATCCAGAGAGGCTTTTTTTCTTTCTATGCAAGAAGCAGAATGCAGCCCACATAGAAAGAGGAAACAACGAGAAAAAATAAAGACATATCTTTTCATTGCACCTGCCCTTGAGGAGGCGTACAGTTTAGAAGCATTCCCAGGTTTACAGATTCTTGTTAATCTGTGAATGAGTCAAAACCCATGAGTGTTGCGTGGGAACACCCTCCACACCTTCTATGTTACACCTCCCTCACACAGGATAAGGCAACGTAGTGACTTGTGCTGCACTGCCTTACAACATATCTACAAGGCCATGAAAAGGCACACAAAGTGGCTTTGTGTGGCCTTGTAGATATGGGACTGCACTATGCGCTGCTGGTGCATCATTTTTTGCGATGCACCAGCAGTACATAGGGCTTGTAAATATGCCCCTTGGTATCTGGAAACTGACTACAAGAAGTGCTTGACACCCCTAAAATGCTCAACTATCAACTAGCTAGTCAGGCTTTGTGAAGAGTATTCTGCAAGACTTCCACTTGTGACCAGGACTGGGGACCAAAGCCTGTTAGCCTCTGAGGGAATCCAAGAATTCCTTCACTTGAGCCTGGAGCACCAGCACCTACTTGCTTGCCAAGACCAGTGTGCCCTGTGTGGAAGAGAAGAGCATTGAGGAAGTAGAGTCCAGTGGGGAATCCTGGTGAGTGGATTGCCTTGGTGAAGTGTGACAACATGGCTGCTGCACTGATTGGGTCATTGCTGTGTGCAGGGAAAGTCAAGCGACCCCCATTTGCAAGAGGAGGGTCACCATGGAATGAACTGTGAGTGATGCTGCACTGAATGGGTCATCACCAGTGTGCAGTGTGAAGTTGGTGACCCTGAATGTCAGGAGGGGCTGCTGTGAAGAGTGCTGGCATCTCGTAGCCTGTGTGCAGTGTTAGACTGGCTACCCCATATGCCAGGGTGGGTCGCCATGGAGACGTCGATGTGTCGATCAGGCCAGAGTTCATGTGCAGCGGAATGACCAAGCAAGAAGTATGGGCTGGTTGGGATAATCATCGGAGCAGAGAGACTGCTGTGGTGACCTAGCAGGTCTGAGCCGTGACTGAGGACAAGCGCCAGGATTGTCACACCCATCCTCCCACTACCGGGGGGAAGAACCATAGAGCTTACACAGCATAAAGGAGCTGCAATGACCACCCCACCACCACTGCACAACCATGTATGGTTAACTTTAGGACAGCCACGCACAGTGCGCCTGGGGCCTGGCCTACATGAGAATGAATTACTGGAGACTACTGCGTAGCTCCAATGCCTGCAGAGGGGGCTCACTCAGAGACTTTGGTCACTCCAATCCTGTTGGGGAGGGTAAGACTGATTTCGGGACAGATGGCCCTGAGGAAACTTGTTGCCTGATAGCGCAGCAACGATAGAACACTTTCGACTTTACAATAGTACTGGTGTGGAACTCCTAAGACTCAGACTACCATTTGGGCTTAACCTGAATGTCGCCTACAGTAAATGAACAATAACCACTACCACTTGCTTTAGGAGAGTTGGACTCAGGAACCTGACCATGAAATACTACAGTCCTGATCTCAGAGGACTGTATGTATTGTTTTGTAAGTATAATAGTGTATTACTTTGCACACTACCAAAAACATACTAAAAATACATATTCAACCTTTTAGTATATTTTGGTGTATGTAACTTTCATACTCCTGGTGCGTAAAATTTGAAGGAGTTCCTAAATGGCAATATTTGAAAATGACATGAGAATTACATTTTGGATTGTACCTTTTGGGCTAGATGTATCAAAGCTTTTTGCATTCGCAAACGGAGCGAACGGCCGATAGCGTTTCCTTAAAATTGCAACCCCATTTAGAGAATTGCAAATTGCAATTCTATAAATAAGAAATCGCAAATAAGGAGTCCTTATTTGCGATTTCTTAGGCACATGTAACAAGCTTTTCCTGAATGCGAATTGTGCATTAAGGAATCGCTATTAACACCAAATTCAATTTGGTGGTAACCATATGCGAATTTTAAAAATGTAGTTTTTAAATTGACAGTAACGCACACATGCCCCTTTGGCATGTGTGCATCTTACATGTCCTAAAATAATTTTTGGGGATGCAGCAGAGGGGGCCTTAGGCTCCCAGCACCCTGGGGTTTGCATTTCCCAAATTGTGAATTCCAGTTAGGAATTTGCAATTTGGGAAATGCCAAAAAATCTCAATTATGTGGGAATGAGGTCAGAATCGCAATTTGCGATTCGGTAATAGCATTTGCGATTTTAAGAAATCGCTATAACTGAATCGCAAAAATGATACATACCATTTTGCATTTCTAAAATAGCGATTTCTTAAAAATCGCCATTATTGAATCGCAAAATGGTCTGATGATACATCTGGCCCTTTGTCTTTAAAAAAGAGGTGATTCCTCAAAACATGTTGGCTGTACATGAACAAAATGTGTGTAAAACAGAAACTTGCATTAATATCATTTCAGCAAATAAAGAATATAATTGGAATCAAACAGTAACTGAATGGGACTCTAAAAAACATTTTCAACTCCCTGTAGGATATTTTGTAATGTGATGCACCATTGGAGTATTGATGCAGGAGGGATAACGGCACCAGGCTATTGATGCCTTTTCACCCTATTGTTGATACAATATTTTACTTTGTGGTTGTATATGAATACCCTTTTTTTCATAAAAGCAAGTATTTGACTAGACAAACATTTATTGCTGCTGCTGTGCATATTTTGAGTTGTGAGCGTGTGTTCAGCCCCCTGTATCTACTTTGCCCCACAAGAAGCTTTGGACTGACAAACATACACTACTACAAAGAGTCAAGTGCTAAAGAGGTTCTTGGCTCGGTTACTTAGGACCCATAGTATGATGGGCTCCTGAAAATCAGGAGTAGATGTACTCTGCCCCCTTGTTTCAGTCCAGTAACCCTGGCTTGCCTGCTTGCCCTGTGACCTTCTCATCCCCTTCATTCTGAGAGCAGACCTCAACTCCCTACCTGGGGCATGTACTACATTTCTGCTCAGCTTTGACGCTTGTGGCTTGTAGTTTAGTAGATCTACTGATTGATATGGACCAGAGATTTAAAAAATAGTTTACTTTACCATTTTTCTTTAATGTCTGATTGAAGAAGAATTCACACTCTGTATAGGGAGCATTTATTGTCCACTTCAGAAGTCACTACATCTTCCATGCACAGCTATTTACTCCTCATATTACATCTCAGATGACATCTTCTATTGTCATCTTTGATTTCATCACTGCAACATTTACAATAAAGTTATTGATAAGAAAAATGTGCATGGCAAGGGCGCAAGTTATAGTTACTTGAAATAACTCTATATCAGCTGGATTTTTATGGTTTTGTACGAATAAATTCAGAACCTAATGTCCCTGTAACCTTTGATTTTTTCAGGGAATATATATATATATATGTGCTTATTAATGTTTTTTATTCATATCTATGGCATTGATTACAGGTGAGTTGTGGAAATAACTATTTCTGCACAAACACCTGAGTTGGTTCAGGGATCACAATTGTAAGTGGTATTATATTTATTGCATCTAGTAATTACCATGTGCAAAAACGCCTGCATCCCACAGAATTTTTTTTTCATGACAAACCTGCTGTGAGTTACTGGAGATAAAAGAGACCCTTAAAGGCCTGACTTTGTGGATTTATGTTAGGCCACATTTTCACTGACTCACCTGAGAATAGGCTTGAATTATTGCGCCAAATACATTTGGTACACTGTGATGCTAGATTTCAATGGATGTGATCATTTTCTCATCCAAAACCGGGGCACCCGAATTCAAGATTCTATGGGGGTCATTCCGACCTCGGCGGTCTTTTCAATAGACCGCCGAGGGACCGCCGTACGGAAGACCGCCAGTGCTGGCGGTCTTCCGCATGGGCCATTCTTTCTGTTGGCAGCGCTCCGCCCGTTTCCGGACGAAGAGCCGCCAACAGCCATACTGGCGGCAGGCGGGGAAGTGGAGGTAGCTCCACCTCCACCGCCACGCCAACAGAACACCGCCCAGCGAATCATGACCTGTGATTCGCAGTGGTGGTGTTCTGTTGGCGTGGCGGTGTCGGCGGAGCTGCCCGTTCCCTCCCGGAGGATCACCAGGAACAGGTAAGGTGATCGTCCGCTAGGGAAGGGGGGTGGGGGGGGTGTTGTGAGTTGTGTGCGTGCATGGGGGTGTGAGTGTGTGTATATTGAGGGGGCGTGTGAATGCGTGCATGAATGCGGGGGTGTGTGTATGTGCATGAATGCGTGCATGAATGCGGGGGGTGTGTGTATGTGCATGAATGCGTGCATGAATGTGGGGGGGTGTGTGTATGTGCATGAATGTGTGCATGAATGCGGGGGGGTGTGTGTATGTGCATGAATGCGTGCCTGTATGTGTGTATGTGTGTGTATATGTTGGGGATCGGGGTGGGGGACGGGGGTCCTGCAACCTTTTGGGAGTGGCAGGGGTGGTGGGGGGGTAGGGGAGGGAGTCGGGGTGGGGGTTGGGGGTGGGGGAGACCCCTATCAGTGCCAGGGAAGGGATTCCCTGGCACTGATAGTGCTTACCGCCATGGATTGCATGGCGGTCCCCAACCGCATGAAATCCATGGAAGTAAGACGGGGTCAGGCGGGTTGGAATACCGCCGGCAGTATGTGACGACCGCCGGGCTGGAGACCCAGGTCTCCAGCCCGGCGGTCGTTACCGCCGTGGTGGTCGGAACGGTGAAGCGGCGGCTGACCATGGCGGTAACCGCCATGGTCAGAATACATGAAAAAAGACCGCCAGCCTGTTTGCGGTCTTACCGCCGCTTCACCGCCGACCGCCAGGGTCAGAATGACCCCTAAATCTCTTACCAATACATGACCTCAAGCATAATGTATTCAACAAATATGGGGACTAGAGAACGTATTCAAAAACTAATATAGTTGTGAGAGAGGCCGATAATCAAATATTCACCGGGGGACTACGGTTGCTGATAGTGGCTGAAATTGCCTGGGGAAACTCCAGGGGAGAATGAGAACTTACCAGTGGAATTAGGCATACTATTCATGATTCCCATAGTATTTTCTTATTTCTCAGTAGAATCTCAGTTCTGCTTTAAACACATGTAACTCCACGTCCTCAGCGTTCTTGGTCACCAGTAGTTAAAAGTCTAGGGGCGGACTTACCAAGTGAATTACCATGTCACCTCACCTGGAATGAGGCCTATTATAGGATGTTACGTGTGTCTACACGTTCTGGATGTAACTCTTGAGCTTTCACATTGGCCTTGGAAGCAATTTAGCTTGAACATGAGGTATAGATAAGAATTGCACACACCCGTACTAGGAAGGCGGTGTACGTTCATCCTGTTGGATTTCCATGGTTGTATATGGCCATGAATGTTCCTGCTGGAGAGAGAGATCGGGTTTTCTATGGAGGCAGTTTAGATTCGCCATATACTAGTGCAGGGAGGTTAATATGCCTGATTCAGAGATTAGATTTGTTTTTTATGTTGATAGCTGAGTGGATCAGCAAAGCCCGCCTTTACCAACACTGTAAAACAAATGACGTGTATGTGAGAGGGGACTATAGAGAAATGAGGAGTGCTTTTTCTGGGTGGTAGTGAAGGAATCCGAGGAGGCGGTCATGTGTGGAATGGGGCGACGGGGGCAAAAAAGATTGTCGCATGGAGCCCACGAGCGCTAAAGCCAGCTCTGATCACACCACTCCCTCTCTGGCTCTTTCAATATTCATGCTACACATAAAATTGTCGTGGCACATGGAGGCCTAAATAACCACAATTCATGCATTGACGCCCATACACCTCTCTAGGAGGAGATTCAGCAGTTGCCACGGTCAAATTTTTTCAAGATCCAACAGAAATAATGAAAAAGCATTACAATTCTTAAACATCCTCCCCTAAAGATTTCTAATAGAATAACTCCAAATACAAACAATCAGGCTAAGTGACTGAAATAAATGGGAGAGACGAGAAAAAAGAAAAAAAAAGAAAAAGAAATATATAAAATATTTTCCTCTCTTTGCCTCCTCCCCCTCTCCCCTCCCTTTCCTTCCCTTCCTTTTTACGCACAATTATATACCATTGTCTAATTCCCCCAAATCCGTGAGAACATTCTACCCCTGCCCACTCTGCTAGTGTATCTCATTTCCTGATTTCTGACCTGTGTCATTTTACTCAACCATTCTTGAGGGCTGGGAGTTAGATTGCCATAGTCACATTCAACTAAAACAAACTAATGTGCCGCTACAATATGACTTGTTTGACCCATCACAGTAGACAAAGTTTTTAGGGAGCAATAACTTTAGCAGTATGTTAGTCTTTACCTCCTATGTTGAAACACATAAAGCACAATCTTGTCCCTGTCATTCCTTCAAGACTTCCTTGTCCAAGAAGCTACTGGAATGTGAGCAGCACACAGCACTTTGTTGTGCTTGTGGAGGTTTAAACATCAAGGGACTTCATTTATTCTTGTCATGGATGACTACTGAATGTGATTTAATTTATAGTAAAGAAGTTCAGTTAACTCTGAGGTTGAGGAATTCAAGCACAGTCCGATGAGAAAATTGAGATACACATGCATTCTGTTTGCACGTTCATATCACCTGGCCTTCTCCAGTGATAGAAGAGTAGGTCCAGATGTACTCATTTTTGTGCGCATCAATCAACGTTTGTGCACAATATTTTTGTACACAGAATCCCAGCGAGCATAGTGCTAGACTGCATTGAGTAGCACAAAACACTTGAGAAATCCCAGCGAGCATAGTGCTAGACTGCATTGCCTAGCACGAAACGCTTGAAAATGAATTTCAAAATGGACATGCACCACCACCCAAAGGAGTCAATGCAATATCATATCTACTCAAGTCTAGCAAAGTAGTGTGGCCTTCTGTTGGGTGGAATACTACAGGCAAAAGAAAAACTGATTCAAACAAATAGAAAAAACGTTGTGTTGGGCGATATTGTGTATAAGATTTGTGAAAGGTACACATATTACATGTTTTACAGTTGGGGGTTCATCTGCATGGAAACATTTGTACTCAAGGATTTGCCTCGAGTACAGAAATCATGCAACATATCCCTGACAGCCTTTGTGCCATAGAACTATGCAAATTGTATTTTAACATTGCTCTTGCAGAGCATTATTTTCTTTGCTTGGTTGATGAATCCCTGCGCTATTTTTGCCCAGTGCTGATTTACGCATATCTCAGTAAATTGGCCTAACCTTGTGCCTCGTAAGGAGAGATAGCTAAACTATTACTGTATATAAGGAAAAAACATAAGAAGAGCGCCGTGCCCCATTGTTTACACTGTTTCCGATTGAATTTAAATCAAGCCAGGGTATTCTTGAGGCCTTGAAAGGTGAACTCTTTACTAACACATTGGGACACATTCAGTGGCACAGTCTGTTTAGTGTAAAGGCCATTTATTTAGGACAGGATTGCAACTTGTACATAACTTTTAACTTGCCAACAAAACCCCACTTTAGGAACCCCACCCTTTTAATTTCTCCTTGATCATCCTTTTCACTGATTCCTTCACTTTTCACTTCCATTCCCTCAAACATATGCCTTATCCTTTCATGCCCTACCTGCTTGGGGCATCCCCCACACTCTCATCCTTCACCTGCTTCTTTTTCCCCCTGGAAGAGTGGCCGGCCAGCATCTGACTCTCCACCCTCCCCCATCTACTGCCTCGCAAATTGGTCACAACCTGCCCTATCTGGTGTTCAAATCCCCACACCTACACTCTCCTCCAATAACTAAAAACCCACAACAGACTCTCACCATATCTTCTTCCTTCTGCAGGGTGGGTGGGTGGCCAGCTTCCAAACCGCGCAATGAGCTAGCATGGAAGAGGCCGGTCCCTCCCCCTCAGCCCTATAAACACCCTCCCTTTGTTCAACCCCCACTTACCTTTGCCCAATCCCGTCCGCCTCCCGCCACTTCCTCTCCCGAACATTCAGGCGAGAGCCTAGACCGTGTCTGCTGTCCGCAGGACTCTCCATTCCTTTTGTGATATAATTACCAACGCTGGTAATGGCAAATCTGTGGAATTCACAAAGAAATCAAATACGTGTTTTCATTCTTTTTATTTGGAAAGAGTAAAAAGATGGGCAATTCCTCGCAAGCAGACATGCAGTTTACGCCTAATGGAGGCCACCATTTATTCATATAACTTTTGACTTTCCACTCATAACTCTCAGTTATTCACACTGTGTCTCCACGTACAAGTCTATGGGCAATTTTTTATGGAATGTTAATGTATTGTTTATTTCTTACTTACACAGTTAGGTTTTGATAATTCTTGAAACGTGGCATGGATCTGTGATAGAGAAAAGTAGCCATATCGTACATTTTGTGTTACTGATGGCAGTGGTGTAGCTGGGTGTGCCTGTGGCAAGCAGAGTTGCTGACTCTGCTTTGTCATGGGTAATGGGTATACTGTTGTAGCATCAGGTCGAAAAGTAAAGAAAGTAATGCAAAAATCCTTAAATTACTGTATTATTTTTGTATTTCCTCCATGTTGTTGGGTTCTATGCATTTCAGGTCCTCTTGCGGTGCCAACTATTGCTATGAAGTGTCGTCCTCAGGAGCCAATACTCTTTATACTGCAGTGGTACACACCTAAAACTTAGCAGCATTATGTATGCATTCACTAGTACTGCCAGAAATGCTCCTCCTCGATGTCTAGGCCACAAGCCCTCAAGGACCTATGCGTAGAAGTCACTCTGAGAACTGGAAAACTTTGTAGCACATCACTGAACAAGGTTCGGAAACATTAATATGGCACATATGCTTTCTTCATCAGAAATGTCTGATACAGTATGGTTCATTTTGAAAAGGTTTATTAGAAAGGTAAATAGATATCAGACAGTCCAAAGGTCCTGGTCGCAAACTGAATATTGTAGTACATTTACTAATACTAAAATAGGACTTCTGATGTGTCACAAAACGGTATTCACACACACCGGCACGCAGCGATCTCCGCCTCATCTTCTCCTATCATTTCTGTGCAGAATGTCCTGGTGCTGAGTACATTAAGGCCCTCATTACAACCCTTGCGGTCGGTGTTAAAGCGGCTGTAATACCGCCAACAGGCCAGGGGTAAAAAAAATGGGATCACGACCATGGCGGAAACCGCCAACACAGACAGCCATTTTAACACTCTGACTGCCACAGTGGTAGCAACCAACACTGCGGCGGTCACCACCAACAGGCAGGATGAAGACATTTTACCACCCACTGTATTAACACAGGCCTATCCGCTAGCTTTTCCGGGGCAGTACCAATGCCATCAAAAGCACGGCAGAAACAGAGTTTGGAAGGGAAACCACTCACCGCTCGACACTCAACGAAGAACCAGGACGCCATGGAGCCCAAGCTGCAGGTCCTGATAATGCTGGCCTACCTCCTCATCTACCAGGAACACCAAAGACGGCAGCAACAATGACAGTGAGAACTGCACCTAATACACAGGGGATGGGGGAGGAAAAAGAGAGTGACACACACACGCAACGCCCCCACCCTCACCCACAACACCATACACACAAACAGATCCAACAACATTACAGATACACCCCTTAACCCCCTGGAAGAACGCAAGGACAAAAGGAATTGAGTCAAACCAGTGTTATTTTAGAAAAAGGCAGATATACTACAGAATTTGAAAAACAGTATTTACACAAATATACACCATGTATAGAAGTCCGTACATTGTCCTTCACAAATGTTCATGGGCCACTGGACCAAAAATCATGGGCCAAGCCCATACTTCCCCCTGGCCTCAATACGGAGAGAACTATGCAGGGGCATCAGGTCGAAAACACACAGGCATCTCAGGGGGATGGGGAAAGGGGGGGCACCTCAGCCTGAAAATGGAAGAAAGCCACTGCTCCTCGAGGGGGCTCCATGCCCACAGCGATGTCCTGGGGAGTGCAAGGCCACAGTCTCTGAAGTGGGTGGTTTGCCCACTGCTTGGTCCTGGGGAGTGCAAAGCCACAGTCTCTCAAGTCTCTCAAGTGGGTGGTTTGCTCACTGCTTGGTCCTGGGGAGTGTAAGGCTACAGTTTCTCAAGTGGATGGCTTCTCCACTGGTTCTGGAGGGGGCTTTGTGCCCAGAGTGCCTCATCCTGCCAAGGATAGGGTGAGTGGATGCATACCTTCACTGGTTCTGGAGGGGGCTTTGTGCCCAGAGTGCTTCATCCTGCCAAGGATAGGTTGAGTGGATGCATATCTCCACTGGTGCTGGAGGGGGCTTTGTGCCCAGTGTGCTTCATCCTGGCATGGAGGGGGTGAGTGGATGCATGTCTCCACTGATTCTGGAGGGGGCTTTGTGCCCAGTGTGCTTCATCCTGCCAAGGAGGGGGTGAGTGGATGCATATCTCCACTGGTTCTGGAGGGGGCTTGGTGCTCAGTGATGCAGTACTTGGGATGTGCCAGTACACATTCCCTCACCTGGGTGTCTGAGGCACGAGATTTGGAGGGAACAGGTAGCATGATATTTCATGGAGGCAGGGCTAGACTCCATCCTGCGGCGGCTAAGGCTGCTAAGTAGTGGTAGTGCCGGTGCTGGTGCTGCCAGTGGTGGTGGGAGGCTCCAGATCATCTCCTGCAGCCGTGGACCACCGCCCACTGGGGCTGCTGGTGCTGGTACTAGTCCTGCTGTCTGTGGTGCAGGTGGCGGTGCTTGCGGCGGTGCTTGTGGAGGGGATCCTGGTGGTGCTGGCCGTGGTGCAGGTGCCGGTGCTGCCAGTGGTGGAGGGAGGCTCCAGCCCTTGTCCTGCAGCCTCGGACGCTGCTGCTGACAGTAGTGGTGGCAGCAGGGGTGCAGGTGGCGGTGCTTGCGGCGGGGCTGCTGGCCATGCTGCACGTGGTGCAGGTGGCTGGCTGGCTGTTCTGCTGGTGGGCACCAGGCTTTCACCTGCATCCTCTGTCGGCTAAAGTGCCTTGCCTTTGATTTTCTTCCCCTTCCTCACCTTGGCAGATGCTGTTGTGCCCTTGGCTCTGTCAGCAGGAGGTTTGGAGGAGGCCTTGCTGGGTGGGTCGTGCTCTTTGCCCTTGCTGCATGCTGGCCCCTTCTTCACCTTGTCAGGTGGCGGAATGGTTAGATCCTTTGCAGGGGTTGGTGGTACACTGGCTTTCCTGACGGTGCCCCCTTTGAGCCACTGGTAGTTGCAGGTTCCACATCGGATGGCGACTTGGTGGCTGAGGTGCTGGGCTGGGTTCTGGACACCCTGGCCCGAGGGTAAGGACAGGGGGAGGGGTAGGGAACAGGTCAAAGTTTGCCAGGAAAAGTTTTTTAGACACACTGGGGCAGCACGATGGAGAGGGTTTGGCAGTGGAGGAAGAGGCAGTGGTTGTAGGAGGTGTCTTTCTGCTGAGTTTGGGAGAAGGTGCATGGGCTGGATGCTGTTGTGAGGTGGATGGCTGTTGGGTAGGTGGGTGGTTGTGTTTGTGTACTTTGGAAGGAGGGGTCACAGACACACTGGGAGAGGACACAGGGGACGTGTGCATGGTTGTGGGGGTGGTGACTGCCAGTGAGGGGTGTGTTGTGATGGGCGTGCTGGTGATGGAGGTAGTGGATGAGAATATAGTGTATGCAGGTGTGAGTGGAGACAATACTGGGAGGAAGGTGGATGAAGAGGAGGAGGGGGACACAGTGGAGGAAGTGGATGTTGGTGTGTCTGCATGGGTATGGTGCTTGTGTGAGTGCCTGTGAGATGAAGTGTGCTGCTTATGTTTGCCTGAGCCACCTTTGTGTGTTGATTTGGGTGAATGCTGGTCTGAAGGTGTGCTTGGGATGGGCTGGGTTTGAGGGGATTGGGTCTGGGTAGAGGAAGTTGGAGGGGGGAGGCTGGACACAGGAACAAGGGCAGCCATCAGTGCTGAGTCCAGAGCCTGAAATGCTCTCTGTTGGGCCGCCACACCAGAGTGAATGCCCTCCAGGTATGCATTTGTTTGTTACAAATGCCTCTCCAGACCCTGGATGGCATTCAAAATGGTTGACTGCCCTACAATGAGGGATCTCAGGAGGTCAATAGCTTCCTCGGTGTGGGCAGCAGGACTGACTGGGACAGGGCCTGAGGTGCCTGGAGCGAAGGAGATGCCCAGCCTCTTGGGTGAGCGGGCACGGGAAATACGGTGAGGGGCTGCTGGGAGGGCAGTACTGGTAGGGGGTGGCGGCTGTACCTGTTGTTGGGGTGGGCATAGAGGTGTCCGCCACCACCAGGGAGCTTCCATCGGAGGAGGAGACGCTGTCTGTGGTCTCCTCTCCTGTCCCCGTCGTGGTGCTCCCCTCGCCCTCCGTCCCACTGGTGCCATCACCCTCGGTGGATTTGGCCTCCAGGACCATGTGGGATGCAGCTCCGTCCGTCGCCGGTGCCTCTGCTCCTCTGCCAGATGATGCTAAGGCACACAACAACAGGGTGACAAAACAAAAAGGGGGGGGAGAAACAGAGGATATACTTGGTCAATGCCAGCAACACCATTAGCGTTGCCGTACACAACACACAGGGAGCAGCCGTATGCACTAGGTCATGCTCTACCAGTTACATAGCTAGTCACCAGCCCATGGGGTACATTGCGTAACGCCATTAGCTGCACAACTGAAAGCCACAGGACCCTCCCCAGTAGTAGGTGCCCACTAACACAATTGGGGTAGGAGTGCTTCAGAGCCTGCCCAACAAGGGCCTTACCCTGCCGTCTGCGCCTTGGCCCAGGGGCACCCATAGCCCACATCTTCCTCCCAGGTAACTCTTAACATGCGCAAAGTCTGGATTCAGCATCTGTACCCCCCCTGTGGCTGCTGTGATGCCCTCAAGCACCCATCCAAATCCGGATAGGCCATGCCAGGATGCGGAACATCAGGGGGGTCATGGTGCGACGGGCACCCCTTCCTCGTTGGGAGGACAGACCTAGCTGCGCCTCCGCCATCTTCTTTGCCCAGCGGTGCAGGTCCTCATACCTTTTGTGGCAGAGGGTGCTCCGCCTGTGAAAGACCCCCAGGATCCGCACCTCCTTGGCGATGGCACGCCAAATACTCTTTTTCTGATTGGTGCTGACCTGCAGGGCAAAGACAGCAGAAAAGGGAATTATTTACCCATCCTGAACATCATACTCATTGCCCACCAGATCCCACACATCCCCTGACGCACGTACATTGACCACCTTACATGCTGCACTCTGGCCAGGACCCCTCTGCCCCCTCTACATGTGGGTTACACACACAGCAGTCCATACATTCATGGCCCAAGCATCATTCTCACAGTGTACTCACCTGTTTGTCTGGAGGACCGTAGAGTAATGTGTACTGGGGTAGGACCCCATCCACCAGTTTCTCCAACTCCTCCACAGTGAAGGCAGGGGCGATTTCCCCAGACACATGAGCCATGGTCGCTTCTAGACACAGGTCACAGCAGCACTTGCAGTGTAGGTCCTCTCCTGTTGAAGGTCAGGTAGCAAGTGAGTGAAGAGATAGAAAATGCCGGTGACATCCGCGGCGGTGCGTACCTTCACCACTGGCGTACATCGCCATTGGCTCCTGGAACCCATAGGGCCCAATGATAACCAATGCGATTTTGCACGGCGGTCATCGACTGCCTACCGCGATGGCGCACAAAGCCAGAACAATTATCTAATTTCAACTTGTCCCTCCTCACAGGTCAGGCAGCCACCATTTCAGGGGGGCACAGGGCATGGCACCTAACTGCATCACCGCAGACATTGGCACATCAACGGACTCTCGACCTCACATACTGTTCCTGTAAAGCCAACAATTCATCATTAGTGCAATGTAAGTGTGAATATGACTCTCTGCTCACCATTCTCTCCCATAGGCTTCAACCGCTGAGGCAGAATATAAGATGGCGGCATCCTCCGGTGTACAGACCCCTGGTGGACCTAGCGGCAATGGAGGACAGACACATTATCATTACCTACAGACTTGATCGTGCCACAATCCAAGAACTGTGTGCCCAATTGGAGCCAGACCTGATGTCTGGTATCCGCCAACCTACAGTATCCCCCCTCTCGTGCAGGTCCTGTCAGTGCTCCAATTCCTGGCAAGTGGGTCCTTTCAAACAACAGTGGTCATGGCATCAGGGATGTCTCAGCCAATGTTCTCCAACGTGTTGACCAGACTGTTGTCTGCCCTGCTTAAACACATGCGCAGCTACATCGTGTTCCCCCAGGTGGAGGATTTGGCCACAGTGAAAGCTGACTTGTATGCCCTGGGACATATCCCCAACATCATTGGTGCCATTAATGGTACACATGTGGCATTTGTTTCCTCCCCCCCGGAGAAATGAACAAGTTTACAGGAATAGAAAAAGCTATCACTCAATGAATGTCCACATGGTGTGTTTGGCGGACCAGTATATCTCCCATGTGAATGCCATGTTTCTTGAGGAATAGCAGCATCCCATATGTGATGAGCCAACTCCGGAGGAACCGGGTGTGGCTAATAGGTGAGCCAAAGTTCCCCACACAGTATGTGCAGCTGTCTGGGTATGGGGTTGTCCCTAAGGGTTAGTGTGTGTCTAACAGTTGTTCCTCGATATTTGCACTTGACTCTGGTTACCCCAACCTCTCATGGTTACTGACCCCAGTGAGGAATGCCAGGACAAGGGCAGAGGAACAGTACAATGAGGCACATGGGTGTGCAAGGAGGATTATAGAAAGAACCTTCAGCCTCCTGAAGGCCAAATTCCGGTGTTTCCATTTGACAGGTGAATCCCTGTACTATTCACCCAAGAAGGTGTGCCAGATAATCGTTGCATGTTGCACAACCTGGCCTTGAGACGCCAGGTGCCTTTTCTGCAGGAGGATGTGCCTGGAGATGGTCTTGTGGCAGCGGTAGAGCCTGTGGACAGTGAGGAAGAGGAGGCAGAGGAAGAAGATGTTGACAATAGAACCAATATTATTTGGCAGTACTTCCAGTGACACACAGGTAGGACACTGGAACTTCATTTCAGTTATCTGTTGGGCATTGTACAAGGCAGCCTGTTTCCTAATGTCTATGGCCACTGACTGTACCCCTTGCCATCTCCATTTTCAGATCTCTGTGCCCCACTCTGGTTCCTGCTAGGTGTACTGCTGCCCACCAGAGGTCATCCTAAAGTATATTTCACTGTACGTTTGAGTTGCAATGCTTTGATAATGTTGTACTAATACATATTTGAATCACTTGACAGACTCCAAATTGGTGTTTGTTCCAAGGGTGTTTTTTGTTGAGTACAGGGGGTGGTATAAGGTGCTGGGCTGATGGTGGAAGGAAGTTCAGGGTAGAGTCCAGTCTCTTGGTATCACAGGTGCATTGTCCAAATGGCATAGGAAGGGGATTAATGGCAGTTTCCAGGTGGACACGGTGACAGTGTGGGACACAAGGGTGACAATCAGGAGAGTCTTATTTCCTGGCGGGGGTCTTGGCAATGTTCTCTGTCTTCTGCCTGGATCGCAGGGACCATTTGCGGTGTGGTTCTCCTTCTGCAGGGGGTGGGGTGCTGGTGGCCTGTTGGTCCTGTGGCGGGGCCTCCTGTCCACTAGCGCCGGCGGAGGTGGAGGGCTGTTTCTCAGTTTGCCTAGTGTCAGGTGCATGTTGTTGTACCACTGCCTCCCTCATGGTCTTGCCCATGTCTGCCAGCACCCCTGCAATGGTGACCAGGATGGTGTATTATTTGTTAGGTCCTCCCTGATCCCCAGGTACTGTCCCTCCTGCAGGCGCTGGGTCTCCTGCAGCTTGGCCAGTATCTGGCCCATCGTCTCCTGGGAATGGTGGTATGCTCCCAGGATGTTGGAGAGTGCCTCGTGGAGAGTGGGTTCCCTGGGCCTGTCCTCCCCCTGTCGCACAGCAGTCCTTCCAGCTTCCCTGTTGTCCTGTGCCTCTGTCCCCTGAACCGTGTGCCTACTGCCGCTGTCCCTGATCGTTCTGTGTTTGTGGGGCGGCCTGGGGTCCCTGTAGTGGTAGACACACTGCTGATTGACATGTCCTGGGGACAGTGGCATGGGCCCACTGGGTGGGTACTGTGCTGGTGTTTCCTGAGGGGGGAGGCTCTGTGGTGGGTTGGGACTGTGGCAGGGGAACCGACTGTCCAGACGTCCTGGATGGGTCAGGTTGGTCATCGAGATCCAGGCGTGCAGAGCTGCTGTCGTCACTGTGGGCCTCTTCTGGGGTGGGGCTGAATGCAGCTGGCACCTCCTCTGCTGTGACGTTGAGTATGGGTCCTGTGGGGATGCAAATGCAGTGTTATTGTATCTGTGTGGGCCATATTGTGCATGGATGTGTTTTCCTCTATGATTGTGATTTCCCTGTCAGCTTGGCCTTGTGTGAGTGGTGATTTACTGGGCATGCTGTGATGATGGGTTTCCATGCAGGTCTGTGATGGGGGTCCATGCATTGGTGTTGCATGCAGGGCTTGGTATTGGGATGGGTGGGTTGTGATGGTGGGGTATATGTGAGGTGATGGAGTGATGGGAGTGAGAGTAAGGGTAGGGGCATGTGATGGCATGCGGGTAGGGTTGGGTATATAATAGTAAAGATATGACTTACCAGAGTCCAGTCTTCCTGTTACTTCTGCGAGGCCTTCAAAATGCATTATTACCAAGACTTGCTCCTCCCATGTTGTTAGTTGTGGGGGAGGAGGTGCGGTCCACAACCAGTCCTCTGTACGGCTACCTGGTGTCTTCCTACCATGGAACGCACCTTCCCCCGTAGGTCGTTCCACCTCTTCCTGATGTCATCCCTTGTTCTGGGGTGCTGTCCCATGGCATTGACCCTGTCCACTATTCTCCACCATAGCTCCATCCTCCTAGCTATGGACGTCTGCTGCACCTGTGATCCGAAAAGCTGTGACTCTACTCAGATGATTTCCTCCACCATGACCCTTAGCTCCTCCTCAGAAAACCTGGGGTGTCTTTGGGGTGCCATGGATGTGGTGTGAGTGATTTGTGTGAGGATGTGTGGGGTGATGTGTGGGGTGATGCGTTGCGGTGTATGCTGTGATGTGCGTGGATGGTGTTTGGGTGATGGTGTTCTGTGCCTCTTATTCATTGGGTGCTCCTGCCTTGTCTATCTCTGTGTGCTATTGTTTTTTTCACTGTAAGTGGTTGTGGGCAATGTGGCTGTGTGTTTTATAGTGGTGTGAGTGTGTGGGTGTGGTGTGTGTATATGTGTCAGGCGTGTGTAGTTTGAATTGTCCAATGTGGTGGTGTTTTGAAAATGTATGTGTATTTTGAGCGCGGCGGTGTGCACCGCCAATAGTTTACCGTGGTTGAAAGACCGCTGCGTTGATTCGTGGGTCGTGATGCTGTGGGCGTGACGGTGTGGGTTTTGCTATCATCAGTTTATCACTGACCTTTGGTCTGGGGAACTTGTGTGGGTGTCTATATAGTGGCGGACTTCTCAGTGTGGGTCATAATACCCATAGTGGAATACTGCTGCGGTCACGGTATCGTGGCGGCCGTCAGCATGGTGGTAGGTGGCATTTACCGCCATGGTTGTAATGACGGCCTAAATGCGGGTGGGACAGTGGCGGTGCTCAGAAATGGCAGTGCCTACTACAAAATGGGAGGGATTTAGGGGCCAGGAGTGGTCAAGGAAGGGTTAAGGGGAACTCTACCAATAAAATCATAGGATCTTTGCTATTCACAAACTGCACTTCTTACATTATTACAGGCAGAAAGTCCCAAAACTGTAGCAAAAGTACACCAGCTCGGCCTTGGAGCACGTCCAGCACCACACATGGCCAACCACTAGTACTGCAACACACTCCTACAGAAAATAATGGAGTTAAAAAAAAAGCTAAAACAATACATTGCAACATAAAGGAACTTTTTTTGGCTTTTTGAACATTCTAATTAGTGAAACTGCGCATGAAATCCTGTGCAATTTACTATATGTTTTCTTTTCGTGATCCAAGCTTTTTATATTTTGCAAATTAAATTCTGTTGAATTTTATAACAACACTATTTTTATTATGATCATATTTTGTTTCTTAAAAAAGAAGCTCTGTTCAATGTTATAACAAGGATAATTATTTATTTTTAAAATATTTTTCTCTTGAAAGCAGGTGCTGTTGAATTATATAACAAAGCTTAGAACTATGCATGCCTTAACTATGTTGGAGACCACTTTTGTTGATTTGTCCCTCATTTTGAGGGTCAATTATTTGAGGAGAAGGAGGAAAGAGGGGGCTTACAGTAAAAGGATCAACATCTTCGGGTGTCCAGGAAATCGGTCATTGCCAGATACACATCTCACTTGATGTGGTCTTTGACATGGCTGCTGACTAGGAGCAGAAGTATGACTCACCTAAAACCCATTTACAGCCTATCCCTGCCTATGCCAAAATACAGACTTCGCTCCATTGCATGGCCAATGGATCTTTCCAGAGGGTCACCTGTGACAATTTTGTCATTTCACAGACAAGTCAGTCTTGATGTTTGCATCAGATATTGAGATGCATCAACAGAAAAGTGCACCAGTGCACCGCCATGCAACTGGTGGAAAGGTAAAAGATAGCTAGGAAATCCTATGCATTCTGAATCATCCTCTCACCACAACACCATTCTCCATCCAGGTGTTTCTTAGAATAATCTAACCCCCAACATGGCTGAGTGATTAGATGAGAAGACCCCGCCATTTACCAATGGGGAATTGAAGATTATTAGTGAGGGGGTCATCTACAAGTACCCTCATTCTTTATGGTGGTTTGAAGATCTATCTGAATAATGCAGTATGGACCAAAATCTGGTGCAACATTGCCATGCGCTGCAGTGTAGTGAGATGGTCACATCTGTCTGAGTATCTTCTATCGTAAGCACTGGAGGACCCTTGTTGTTGGGCCTCATAAAAGGCCAATGATATTCTGGGCTTGTCCTCTCAGTCACGTTCTCGGTACCCTCACAAGAGTGGTATCCTGTCATGTGTCAATTTTAACTTTGTTCTAAACTTCCATGTAGTATTTAAACTTGTGTTGTGAAAGGACTGAAAGATTAAAATGTCTAGTATGCATTTATAGTTGTAGTTGTGCACTTATTGGCAATCATCTGGTCTTGTTATTATAAAAATGCTTTTAAAGTTCTATTTTTAGTGACAGAAAAGCAGTTAAGAAACAACCTCTTGCATTTTGTGAACTTTAGTGCATATGGTGCTGATATCATGTTCCTTTCCCTTACGGACTGCCCACCATCTATTTTGCACGTGTTACATTCATAATTCATAAAATAAATTTATATATTGGCATTTGTGTTCCGCAAAAAGCACAATAAGATATACTCCTCCAGAATGCTTTGTTGCCTTGAACAAATAAAATCTAATCTCTACAGAGCAATATTTCAATGATGTTGCAGATCATCCTTTTTTTCTTTAAACACTAAATCAGTCAAATAAATAGGCTCTTAGCACTACATGTTCTTCTCCTTTGAATGCCTCATTCCAAAGATTTTCTTCAAATTGTCAATTCTACCTATATGGAATGGCAAAAAATGTGTAATAAACCAATAGATACCTACCGTTTTTTTAAGGATTGCAAGAAATTTCTTCTATTTAGGGACAAAATATCCCTTTAAAATAAAGTTATGTAGATACGCAGTAGTGAACATAAGAATTCAAAATGTCACTGTTTTCTCACATTCTTTTTCAGTGGTCAGAGCTCGCCAAGTTTCATTACAACTAGAACTGAGGCATGGAAGAAGATCCTTGACTGCAAAGCGGTAACAGCCATTTTCCAATATCAGTAAAGAGGAGAAAGCCACAAGTGCATCCACCTAGAGACAAAAAAGATCTGCCACCAAAAGAATATGGGTGGAGGCTCAAGAGGGAACTGGAGGGGTGGGGAAGGTAAACACCACCACACAGGTGGAACGATATCATGGGGCTCCACCTGCCCTTCAACAACAAAAACTTTTGGTGTCTGAAGAGCAGACTCCGCTATCATCTGTGCCAGCACCTTGCCCCTCATTAACTTCAGAGGCCCCCATTCCATCTTAGCATCCAACTGCACCCCGTCACATATCATCTTCTCCCAATTCTTGCCTAGAATGACACTAACAGTTGAGAGATACTTCAGCCCACAATGCTCCACAGTGTTCTTGTGTAGTCCACTTCCTTCCCCCAAAATATGTGTCTTTGTCCGCTTTCAAGATGGTCCTAAGGCCTACTGGAGAGGTTCAGGGACCGATCTCTTGGGATACCCAAGTCTTAGTTGTGGAGGTCCACATATTACAGCTCTGAACTTTAACTGGCCTCAGACCTCCTTCACAGCAGGTCTTACATCACATTTGCCTCCCCATTTGACACCTCCTTCTGTTGTCCTATCTCCCGGAACATCAGTGATGCCTGATACCTGGTCCTATCACAGCCATCCATTTAGCTTCCAAGTTAAAGGAGGACTTCACTATCAATGTAGTGAAAACAGAGAGCAAGAATGGGCAAGGACTTTTGACCCCAAGTCAAAAACATGATTCAGACACCAACTCTTGCTTGGGAGAATGATATTATTACTTTTTTGGGCAGTTGGCTCAATTTTTGGACTACTTATGGATTTTGACCTTTTCTGTTTGCATATAGTCTTTTTTCCTTGATTTTTACTGACATGTTGTTATTAATTTCCCTCCGTTTTAAGCCTGCATTTTATTTAAGTTTGCTCTCTTTTCAGGAACAGATTTTAGTTTCCTCAAACGTCATGTATTTTTAATAAGATTGTTGGTTTGAAAATCTATTAAAAACTACCTAAATCTCAAAAAGTCTTCATGCTATTTACAAACTTTGCAGATTAATGCACTGGGTTAGCAAAAAGAAATGATTAGTTATTTAGAAGATTCTTTCACTTTCAGAATTACATTTTTAAATGCCTTACACTTTGAAGGTAAATAAAGAAGCAGAAGTACAAAATGCTTTAATTTTTAGTAAATGCAACATGAAACATTCAACAGATGAAAATTAGACACTGGTTTGTCAAGAAACACGTATATCTGGTTTTATTAATAAAAATGATTGCTATAGCTATATTAGGTAATAAGGTTGCTATTTTTCACACATCAAAATGTATTTTTGACATTTTCTGCTACTGCTCCGCCTATGCAATGATACTGGTGAGACTGATTCAGACTGTGCTTGTATTGTGAGTGGTTGGGTTGACGGTGCTGGAGGTTTGTGGTAAAGCATGACCGGGCCAGCGTAGAGCCTCCAGTTTAGATTGCTCATTTTAACCTAGCCCTTCTTTCTGAAAGAACGTGATGCCTTAGTATTATGATTGTCCTCATGATTGTCCTTTGGAGACAGCTCCTTAATTGCAGACATATCATTGCATTGCTTGGCACCTCTGACACGGTGCAATATGAATGGTGCTTTTGGTATAAAAGCTGCCTGTGTGCTACATTCGGCAGAGGTCCAGCTTTACTGGGATATTCATGGAATGCTGTACACTGTGACCAAGATGCAGCTCTGCTGACTGACATTAATTCTGCAAGGGGCAATAGCCTGCAATACACCAGACTGGTTTCCTGCTACATCTTACCCAGGTATAGAGGTGGGGGGGTGAATATATTCCAATTGACCTGTAGAGAGTACTCTCACTATCCTCTGGATAGTGTGGGTAGTAACAGATTGGAGTATACCAACACAATAACATTATCATGGCTGAACTGTTGATCTTTTTCACCATTTTTATAATGCTGGTTATCATGCTTTGTTTCATATGCCAAATAATTGCAGCCCATGCTTTTTATGCAAAAGTATGATTGTTGCAATAAATGTTAGAAAATACATTTGTGCGTCTTTCTTGTGTCTCATCTTGGGTTGCAGAATGACAACAAAAGGGTAGATCTGTTTCCATGATTTCCTTGGGAATCTGAGTAGTCATGTTTGAGGTTACAAACACCATCTGGTACCCTGGTAAGTTTAGGGGTTCAGATGGGGCACTGTGAGTTAGCTAGAAATTATATCAACATGTCCAGATGGTGTAGACAGACTGAGTACCTGTATCCTGATGCCTATATTGACCTGATATACAGCCCTACTTAATTCCTAGGGACCTTGTAATATGGTGCACCAACAATGTAGGTCAGGTACTTATTTAATGCGTCTCCAGAGTAGTTGGTATGTGGGCCCAGGGTCCCTTTTTCACCTACAACAGAGATATCCTAGGTGTTAGGGATTAATCTTCCTCAGCTGAATAAGAAACTTCTATTTTAGTCTGTAGGTTGTTTAAGTTTGAAAGTTTAACCCCTCGGGTGCCCGGGACGAGGTGGTTACGTCTGCTGCCATGGTGCTCAGGCACCAGGGACATAACCACCTTGTCCTGCTATGGGCCCTTAGGAGGAGCGCTAGCTCTCTCCCCGGGGGCCTGGCACCCCCTTCCCTGGGCAGGAATGGAAGGGGAATTGCTTCCTCTTCCACCCCTGCCCCCCTGCCCCTCCTGACCGCCATGGCGTCTGAGGATTTCAGCACACAATTGCACGCAGACCTCATCAGAGGCCGCCTCCACGGTGCTGAAAGCATTTCTACTCTGATCACGTGGAGGGGGTGAGAGAGGCATGAAAGGAGAGTAAAGACCTTTCCTCTCCTTTCATGTCTCTCTGCATTTCTGCTGCCCGATCCCGATGCGATCAGGCAGCAGAAATGCCCACTAGACACCAGGCAATTTCTTTTTTTTAGGTTATAGTCATGAGGGGAGCGACCCCTTAGGCAAGGGTCACCCCCTAGTGGGACAAATTAATTTAAGGACAGTTCTGCCTCCCCCGGGGGCAGATTGGCCCATTATAATTACGCCGATTTGCCCCCGGGGGGGCAGAGACCCCTAGACACCAGAGATATATATATTTTTGTTTAGTTTATTTTTTATATGTGGGGAGTGACTCCTTACGCAAGGGTCACTCCACTGGGGGCAAATTGTCTTTAGACCATTTCTGGACAGCAGCCTATTTTTATTAGGCCAATCTGCCCCCAAGGGGGGCAAAAACCACTAGACACCAGGGATATATTTTTTTAATGTTGTTGAATAAGGGGAGCTGTCCCTTGGTCAATTGCCGCTCTGCAAGGGGGTAACATATTTTTAGGCCTTTTCTGCCCCCCCGGTGGCAGATCGGCCTATTATAATTAGGTCGATCTGTCCCTGGGGCGGCAGAAACCCCTAGACACCAGGGATCTTTTTTTTGTGTTTATTTTGTGCTTGACATGTGGGGAGCAACTCCTTAGGCAAGGCTTCCTCCCCTGGGGGGGCAATTTTTTTTAGGCCATTTGTGCCCCCCTTGGGGGCAGATTGACCTACTTTTATTAGGCCAATCTGCCTCCAAGGGGGGCAGAAACCACTAGGCCCGGGGATTTTTTTGTGCCAATTTCATGCAAGGGGAGCGATCACTTAGGAAAGGGTTGCTCCCCTGGGGGGGGGTCAAATTTATTTTAGTCCATTTCTGTTCCCCTTAGGGGTAGAAACCACTTAGGCACAAGGGAATGGTGTGTGTGTATGTGTGTGTTTTCTTTGGGGGGCAGCATATTACTGTTGGCCATGTCTGCCCCCCTTGGAGGTAGATTGGCCTATTCTTTGGAAGGTCAATCAGCCCTCAAGGTGGGCAGAAAGCTCACCAGAGATCAGGTAAGATTTTTTCTTTTTTTAAAGGGTGGAGGTATGGCCATACCCCTACCCCAAATAAATGGGGCCAAAGTTGTTCTGCCCACCGGTGGCAATTACCCCTGATTCACTTCCTGGGGGGAGAGAAAACATACTAGATGCCAGGGAATTTAAAAAAGAAAAATAGCGGGTGATGGCTACTAACCAGTATGGGCATGGTTATGCCCCCACCCCAACTAAAGGGGATAATATTCTTTCAGCTCTCCCCCGCACACTAAAACATCTTATCCCACAGCAAGCAAGAGGACATTTGATTATTTTGGGTTTTGGTTTTACATTTGGGACATGAGAGCTTGGCTAACTCTCAAAATCATCCCACTTGGAATAATGAGGGCTGCACTTTTTGGAATTTGGGACTCTGCTATGTAGAAAAATCCACAAGACCTAGACACATCTGAAAACTAAACATCCGGGTGAGTCCAGGGTGGTGTGCTTCACATGCACCTGTACCATTTTCTTACCCACAATGCCCTGCAAACCTCCAACTATGGTGGAAATTACACATGTTTCCCATATTTGTGTGGTAGAACCTTCCAGAATCTGCAGGAATACACAAAATTCCTTCCACCCAGCATTGTCTTATATATACCAATGCAAATTCTGCCCCAATTGTCAGCCTAAAAATGTTTTTTTCCAAACTGCCCTTTTGGAACCGCTTTGGTTCCCCCTAGATTTCAGCATGTTTTTTTTCTCTTCACTGTCACACGCTCTTGGCTCACCTACCCAAGTGAGGTATAATTTTTACCAGGAGACTAAGGTGAACATTGGGTGGTCGAAAATTTGTCCCGGGGTAGTGATCCCACACAGAAATGTGAGGAAAATGTGATTTTTTAGCTAAATTTGAGGATTCTGGGCAAGAAAGCACTGGGAGATCCACGCAAGTCTCACTTCCCTGGACTCCCTTGGGTGTCTAGTTTTTAGAAATGTCTGGGTTTAGTAGGATTCCCTGTATGGCTGCTGAGCCCAGGACCAAAAATGCAGGTGCCCCTCCCCCGCAAAAGCAGGTTGTTTTATGTTTGATAATTTTGATGTGTCCAGATAGTGTTTTGGGGCATTTCGTTTTGCGGGCACTAGGCCTACCCACACAAGTGAGGTACCATTTTTATTGGGAGACTTGGGGAAACACTGGGTGGAAGGAAATTTGTGGTTCCTCTCAGATTCCAGGACTTTTTGTCACTGAAATGAGAGGAAAAATTGTTTTTCTGGCCATATTTTACGGTTTGCAGAAGATCCTGGGAAACAGAACCTGGAGAGAGCCCCACAAGTCACCCCATCTTGGATTCCCCTATGTGTCTAGTTTTAAAAAATGCATAGGTTTTGTAGGTTTCCCTAGGTGCCGGCTGAGCTAGAGGCCAAAATCCACAGTTAGGCACTTTGCAAAAAACTGCTGTTTTCTTTTGGAAAATGTGATGTGTCCACGTTGTGTTTTGAGGTATTTCCTGTTGTGGGCAGTAAGCCTACCCACCCAAGTGAGGTACCATTTTTATTGGGAAACTTGGGGAACAGTGGGTGGAAGGAAATTTGTGGCTTCTCTCAGATTCCAGAACTTTCTGTCACCGAAATGTGAAGAAAAAGTGGGGTTTTTTGGCCAAATTCTGAGGTTTGCAAACGATTCTGGGTAACAGAACCTGGTGAGAGCCCCACAAGTCACCCAATCTTAGATTCCCCTAGGTGTCTAGTTTTCAAAAATGCACAGGTTTGGTAGGTTTTTCTAGGTGCCGGCTGAGCTAGAGATCAAAATCCACAAGTAGGTACTTTCCAAAAAACACATCAATTTTCAATGTAAAAATGTGATGTGTCCATATTGAGTTTCCTGTCGCGGGCGTTAGGCCTATCCACACAAGTGAGGTACCATTTGTATTGGGAGACTTGGAGGAACACAGAATAGCAGAACAACTGTCATTGCCCCTTGTATTTCTCTACATTTTTACCTTCCAAATGTAAGACAGTATGTAAAATAGACGTCTATTTGAGAATTGCCCTGTAATTCACATGCTAGTATGAGGACTCCAGAATTCAGAGATGTGCAAATAACCACTGCTTATCAACACCTTATGTTATGCCCATTTTGGAAATACAAAGGTTTTCTTGATATCTTTTTTTTCTTCTTTATATTTCACCAAATGAATTGCTGTATACCCTGTATAGAATGAAAACCAATTGCAAGGTGCAGCTCATTTATTGGCTCTGGTTAACTAGGGTTCTTCATGAACCTACAATCCCTATATATCCCCACAACTAGAATAGTCCAGCAGACGTAACGGTATATTGCTTTAAAAGATCTGACATCGCAAGAAAAAGTTACAGAGTATAACATGTAGACAAATGGCTGTTTTTTTACCTTAATTTCAATATTTTGTTATTTCAGCTGTTATTTTCTGTAGGAAAACCTTGTAGGATCTACACAAATGACCCCTTGCTGAATTAAGAACTTCGTCTATATTTCAGTAATGTCTATCTTTCTGGGATCCAGCATTAGTTTCACACCCATTTCTGTCACTAACTGGAAGGAGGCGAAAGCACAAAAAATAGTAAAAGTGGGATATGTCCCAGTAAAATGCCAAAATTGTGTTGACTATGTGGTTTTCTGATTCAAGTCTGACTGTTCCTGAAAGCTGGGAAGATGTTGATTTTAGCACCGCAAATGTTTTGTTGATGCCATTTTCAGGGAAAAAAAAACACAAGCCTTCTTCTGCAGCCCTTTTTACCATTTATTTAAAAAACTTTTTTTTGTATTTTGGCTATTGTCTTGGTCTCCTCCAGGGAAGCACACAAAGTCTGGGTATCTCTAGAATCCCTAGGATGTTGGAAAAAAAGGACGCAAATTTGGCCTGGGTAGCTTATATGGACAAAAAACTATGAGGGCCTAAGCGCGAACCACCCCAAATAGTCAAAAAAGGCATGGCACCTGAGAGGGAAAAGACCTGGCAGCACAGGGGGTTAAAAGCATCACCCCACTATGGTATTCCCTCTCTGAATTCCATTCTTTAACCAGTTCCTTGAATTGGATGACGGTGAGCGATCTGATGCCACAGTGCTCATGTGCATAAGACAGCTCCCCGCTGTCCATGCACATGGGGTATGAAATCCGTCTGGTGCCCGTACCGGAGAGATTTGTTTTACAAGGGAACATCCTCTAGAGCTGGAGGCCGATCTGCTCATTTCACTTTCTGTGCACCCGAACACCGATTCAGATGGGAGAACTGTCATTGGAAAGAGGAGAATATCCCCTTTCCAATGGTTCCATTCTCTAGTGGAGCTTATCTTGGGAATTGCCACAGACGTGCGATCCCCAAGAAGGGATCCACTCCACTAGACACCAGGGAGAGAGAGCAGCCCCTTTGGCAAGGGCTTTTGCTCCCCTATTATTCTTAAATTGTCATTATGTTATTCTGCCCCCCCAGGGGGCAGAAAGCCCACTAGCACACAAGGGAATTTTTTTTTATTAGATTAAGGGTGGTGGCGGGTGATGATGGCCCTGTCAATGCCCCTACCCCTCAAAAAATGGGCACAGCTTTTCTGCCCTCCCAGGGGCAACCGCTACACATACACTACCCAAACAAATCCTGGTACCTCGTGGGATTTCTGCCTGGGGGTGGGTGCAGAAAGGCTGTGCTGATTTCTTTTTTTTGGGAGGGGTGAGGGCAATGCCCATTCTGGGCAGACTCCACCCCTTGATGAATAAAAAGAACCTGTTCCCTAATAGGCTGTCTGCCCCCTGGGGGGGGCAGAAAGAATTGTGCCACTTTTTGGGAGTGGTGTAGGCAATGAAATGTTCATTGAGTGCAGAACCCATCTCTAGATATAGGTAAAAAATCCCTGGTTCCTCGTGGGCTTTCTGCCCCAAGGGGGCAAATGAGGGGCTATTGCCCTCATCTGCCCCTGAGGCGGTCAGAAAGAATAAATATGCCCAAATTATTAAGGGGAGAGCTAAAGGTGCCCAAGGTGCCACTCCCCCCTCCCTGGTGTCTAGTGGGTGGATCCCTGCTTGGAGATCACCCTCCCGAGGCACTCCCCAAGCAGAGATCCACTAGAGAGGGATACTAGTAGAAAGGGAAGATTCTTCCCTTTCCAATGATACCTCTCCCTTCTGCGTCGCTGTCTGGGTGCTGAGATAGCCCCCAGAGCACTGAGGCAGTAAAAGTGAAATGACGTGAGTGTGCTGCACGTGCTAATCATCAATTTACTGAAGCAAAAAAAAAAAATCCCCATCTCTCAAGGCTGTTTCTTTCAGAAGGGAATGCCTCTGGTGCCTGCACTAGAGGGATTTCAAGTGCTGTGTCCGCAGATGGCCTGGAACCATCCTACACACGTGAGCACTGTAACATCAGACGGCTCCCAGCATTCTGACACATGGAACCAGTTAAACAGATAATACCAAGTAGGCACCTGAGACTTCTGAAAAATGCTGGTACAATTAAGAAACCGGGATAAAACATGGTGGATCTCTGCAGCCAGAGTCCACTGAAATTTGCTATAAGTTATGTAACTGGAATACAATTATACAGTCTGATAGGTATCAGTATACTAATACACTTCCTTCCTTGTTCCTTTCAGAACTCACCAGACAAACGCTCTGAGAGAGGAGAATAACCAGAATGCAGGCATGAAGAGTATGTGAAACAAAAACACGCATCTGACATAATCATTAAAAAAAAATAGAAACTTCCACAACAAAAATCCCAGTTCAAAAAGAAGAGAATGGCTGGTATTACAGCTACATACACCCCACATATTGAGAATGCTCCTTCAGAACAAGAGGTGGGCATTGACACTCCTAGACAATGCAACACAGGTCACCATAGCATGCTGGAATCTTCATGAGTTTCTGTTTTTGAGAGAAACTAGTAACTTTTTTTCAAGTTGAAACCCCAATTCACAGGGTGAACTCTTCTGACAGACTTTATAAATTGGATATCCAAATTAAGGGTGACATTCTGCATACCATCAGATTAAGTTTCTGGGAAAATGTAACACATACTTATGACATTCTCTTGGCAGAGGTAGATTGGCCACCTGAATTTGTTAGCAAAGTCCCACAAGGAGAAGACTTAATATTACTCTCCGTTCTTGTCCCTGAAGCAGTTGAACAAGTGTATGCCAAAGACTGGGCTCTTGCACAGCCACCTACATTATACTGTAATCATGTAGGTTGAGTTAAGGATTCCCCTTTCCACATAATATCTGTACACTCTAGCCCACAAGTGCAACCACAATATCCAATTAAAGAAAAAGACGCTTTGGAGGAAATTCTTTCACAATTAGAATACCAGGGAGTAACTGAACAATTTGTGTCTCCTATGAATAATCTTCTTTTTCCTGTAATGAAACCAGTTCATTCCTATTCCATAGTCTTAGACTGCAGACATCTAAACAGTCACACACAACTTTTGTGATCCGAAATTCACACAGTATGGCTTTAATGAACAATATAGTCTGTAAAAAATATTAAATGACTTTGGACATTTCCAATGGGTTTAGTGTGTGAAATCAGAGATCTATCCACTTTATCTCCCTGGAAATTCAGCAATATTTTTATCAATCTCCTCAATGGAATAAGAACAGTCTTGGTTTGTTTCCTGCCCAAGTAATCTCAATGTTAGAAGAAATTGATTCAGAAGCATTTTCCTACATTGATGACATCTATCTGATCTACGATGGCCTGAACACACATTTGGCAAGAGTAGATTGTAGAGTACTGAGATTTGCCGAATACAGCAACAAATTCAATTTCCAAAAATCAAAAATTGCTTTTCTCGGGTTCTGTTTTTGGCATACAAGCTGTCCAATGAATGCAAAAGGATTGTGCTCCATCTCCTTAAAAAATGTGCTCTCTTACAATCACCAAATACCATAAAAAAGCTACAATCACTGTTAGGCTTTCTGAATTTATATCAGATTATGCACAGTGGGTTCAACCTTTGAATGATTGAACTCACCCAGATTTTTCTGGTAAGCATTCATTGGACATTAGAACATACATAAATTCTCAGATCACTGGAAACTGACATGCATGTATCTAGAGATTACATACTTGTGTCAACACAACCAATCTAGTGGTAGGCATCATTACAGGATCCACTGGCTATATACCTATGTCACCTTCAACAAGGGTGACACAGTGCTAATTGCAAAAAAATCACGTTTACATTCCAATGCTGAAGTGCATTTTGCATCTGTTAAAAGCATACTGACTGTAATTCAGATGGCTGTCATAAAAGAAATACCATTAGCTCAGGGGAACACATAATTGTTGTAACCCCCGTTCCGCTCTGGCTGTCACCAAGATGAGCATTCCTAATGTGAAAGCCTTACATCTGAGATGGATCCAATAGGACACTTCCCTGACAGCTATTGATGTAGACTATGGCCCTCATTACAACCCTGGCGGTCGGTGTTAAAGGGGCAGTAAGACCGCCAACAGGCCGGCGAAAAATAAAATGGAATCAGGACCATGGCGGAAACCGCCAGCATGGACAGCCACTTTAACACTCCAACCGCCACGGCGGTACAAACAAACACCGCAGTGGCAACCGCCAACAGACAGGCGGAAGACAATGTACCGCTCACAGTATTACAACAGGCCAATCCGCCACCTTCTCCGGGGCGGGCTCAACGCGAACAAAAACATGACAGAAACAGGACTTGGAAGGGAAAACGCTCACCTCAACACACCCCACGAGGAACCAGGACGCCATGGAGCCAGAACTCCATATTCTACCTGCCTTTGTCTTCCTCCTCCTCTACCAGGAGCACGAATGCCGGCGGCGAAGACCATGGTGAGTACTGCACCTACGACACTGGGGAGGGGGGAGGGAAAAGAGAATGACACACACACGCAACACGCAACATCCCCACCCTCACCCACTACAACACACACACTAATACATGTTGATACATTACAGTTACACCCCCCAATACCCCCAGAAAAATGCAAAGACAAAAGGAAATGATTGTAACGATTGTAATCAATTAAAATCCAGTACTCAATAATATATATACACTATTAACAAATATATGCACCAAGAATTCAAGTCCAGGTACTGCACCATTGATAGTCCGTGGACCACTGGGCCCAAAATGCATGGGCGAAGCCTACACAAGATACCTGATCAAAACGGAGAGAACACCGCAGGGACATCAGATAGAAATACAACAGGCACCTCAGGGGGAAGGGAAGGGGGGGCACCTCAGCTGGATGAGTGCACGACGCAAGATCCACGAGGGGGCTCCATGCCCACTGCTGTATCCTGGGGAGTGCAAAGCCACAGTCTTTCAAGTCTCTCCAGTGGGTGGGTTGCCCACTGCTTTATCCTGGGGAGTGCAAAGCCACAGTCTCACAAGTCTCTCCAGTGGGTGGTTTGCCCACTGCTTTATCCTGGAGAGTGCAAAGCCACAGTCTTTCAAGTCTCTCCAGTGGGTGGTTTGCCCACTGCTTTATCCTGGGGAGTGCAAAGCAACAGTCTCTCCAGTGGGTGGTTTGCCCACTGCTTTATCCTGGGGAGTGCAAAGCCACAGTCTCACAAGTCTCTCCAATGGGTGGTTTGCCCACTGCTTTATCCTGGGGAGTGCAAAGCCACAGTCTCACAAGTCTCTCCAGTGGGTGGTTTGCCCACTGTTTTATCCTGGGGAGTGCCAAGCCACAGTCTCACATGTGGATAACAGTCTTCACTGGTTCTGGAGGGGGCTTTGTGCCCAGAGTGATTCATCCTGCCAAGGACTGAGTTAGTGGATTCCTTTCTCCACTGGTTCTGGAGGGGGCTTTGTGCCCAGAGCTCTTCATCCTGCCAAGGACAGAGGTAGTGGATAAAAGTCTCCACTGGTTCTGAAGGGGGATTTGTGCCCAGAGTGCTTCATCCGGCCAAGGACAGAGGTAGTGGATAACAGTCTCCACTGGTTCTGGAGGGGGCTTTGTGCCCAGAGTGCTTCATCCTGCCAAGGACAGAAGTAGTGGATGCCTTTCTCCACTGGTTCTGGAGGGGGCTTTGTGCCCAGAGTGCTTCATCCAGCTCGTGGCGGCCTCAGTAGCGGGGGTGCTTGCGGCGCTCATTGGCCTGCGGTGCTGGTGAGTGGCTCAGTGAGCGTGCTGGTGGTGGAGAGCCCTTGGTGGCAGGTGTTTTGTCCTTCACACTCCGGGCAGTGGCCAACTTCTTATGCTTCTGAGGTGGGGGACTGTCTGTGGTGTGGCTCCTTGGCACACTGGCTGCCCTGCTGCTTGGCGCACTCCAGAAGCCGGTTACTGCTGGCATCACTGTTCCCGCTGATGTGGTATCTGAGGTGCTGGGTTGGGACCTGGAAAGGCGTGCCGTAGGGGACAGAAGGGGTGGGGGAGGTGAGGGGAAGAGGTCAAGGTTGGGCAGCAAAAGTTTTTTAGACACACTAGGACGGGTAGATGGAGGGGGTTTGGGAGTGGAGGAACAGGTAGTGGTTGTAGGAGGTGTACGTTTGCTGACTTTGGGTGAAGGTGCATGGGCTGGAGGCTGTCGTGAGGTGGATGGCTGTTGGGTGGGTGTGTTACTGCGTTTGTGTACCTTGGGAGGGGTGCTCACAGACACACTGGGAGAGGACACAGGGGATGTGTGAATGGTAGTGGGGGTGGTGAGTGCACGTGAGCGGTGTGTGGTGATGGGTGTGCTGGTGATGGACATAGTGGCTGAAGATGTAGTGCATGCAGCTGTGAGTGGAGACGTGACAGGGAGGGAGGAGGGAGATGTGGAGGAGGGGGACACAGTGGAGGCAGTGGCTGTTGGTATGTCTGCATGGGTATGATGCTTGTGTGAGTGCTTGTGGGATGTGTGGTGCTTATGTTTTCCTGAGCTTCCCTTGTGTGTTGAGGTGTGTGCATGCTAGTCTGATGGTGTGCTTGGGATAGGCTGAGGTACAGGGGTTTGGGTCTGGGTGGAGGAAGTTGGAGGGGGGAGGCTGGACACAGGGGCAATGGCTGCCATCAGTGTTGAGGCCAGGGACTGAAAAGCTTGTTGTTGGGCTGCCTGACCAGATTGAATGCCCTCCAGGTATGCATTGGTCTGTTGCAACTGCCTCTCTACACCCTGGATGGCATTCAGAATGGCAGACTGCCCAACAGTGAGGGATCTGAGGAGGTCAATGGCCTCCTCACTGAGGGCAGCAGGGCTGACAGGGGCAGGGGCTGAGATGCCTGGGGCAAAGGAGATTCCCACCCTCCTGGCTGAGGGGCTGCTGGTAGGGCAGTGCTGGTAGGGGGGGTGGCGGCTGTACCTGTAGATGCGGGGGGCACAGAGGGGCCCGCCACCACAAGGCAACTCCCATCAGAGGAGGAATCCGTGTAGCTGGTCTCAGCTCCTGTCCCCGCCGTGGAGCTCCCCTCGCCCTCCGTCCCACTGGTGGCTTCAGACTCCGTTGTCTCGCCCTCCAGGGCCATGTGGGATGCAGCTCCCTCCTGATCCGGTACCACTGCTCCTCCGCCTGATGATGCTATTGCACACAAGAACAGTGAGACCAAAAAAAGGGGGGGGAGATCGAAGAAAGACATGTTGAGTGCATGCAATACTGCTACTGTTGGCGGACACTACAGACACAGAAGACCTCTGCACTACGACGTGCACTTAGAGTTCTCTAATTAATAACAGGGACATGGGATACGAGGCCTATGCCCAATTGCTGCACACATAGAAGTCACACGAGCCTGACTAGGTGTAGTTGGCTCTGAACACTGGTGGGGTGGGGTGCCACATGGCCTGCCTTACGAAGGGACCTTGCCTACTAAACTCGCCATGGCCTAGGGGAACCCACAGCCCACCTCCACCACCCAGACACCTCGTAATGCGTGCTGATTCAGCTGAATGAGAGTGTACTCACCCCCTTGTGGCTCCTGTGATGCTCTCAAGTGCCCATCCAACTCCGGATACGCCACCGCCAGGATCTGGAACATCAGGGGGCTCATGGTGGGCACCCCTCCAGCGGCGAATGTCTTCCTATCTTTTCCGGCAGTGGGTGCTCCGTCTGTGGTGGACCCCCAGGGTCCGGACGTCCTTGGCGATGGCACGCCAAATATCCTTCTTCTGGTGGGTGCTGCACTACAGGAATAGTACAGGGGAAAAGGAGAAGATATAACCATCCAGACCGTCACAGTCATTGGCCCGCATTCCTACCCTTGCCATGACGCACATGCACTCACCGTCGTTTCATTCACGCCTCATTCTCCCCCCCTATCTTCCATCCACACCACTCCACACAGGCATTGCCCATACAGCATGCTCACAGTGTACTTACCTGTTTGTCTGGAGGACCGTAGAGTAGTGTGTACTGGGGGAGGACCCCATCCACTAGTTTCTCCAACTCCTCTGTGGTGAAGGCAGGGGCCCTTTCCCCAGACACATGAGCCATTGTCTCTTCCAGACCGAGGTCACAGCAGCACTTGCAGTGTATCTCCTCTCCTGTCAAAGATCAGGTATCAAGTGAGTGAGCAGATAGAAAATGGCGGTCACATCCGCGGCGGTGCGTACCGTCACCGCCGGCATAAATCGTCATTGTTCCTGGAACCCATAGGGTCCAATGTTAACCAACGCAGTATTGCGCTGCGGCCTACAACCGCCTACCGCGATGGTGTACAACGCCAGCGCAGTTACCTCATATCCCCTTGTCCCACATTACAGGTCAGGCAGCCGCCATTTCAGGGGGGCCACATGGCATTATTTTTAAATGCGTCACACATATCTAGGCCTTGCATACACATTAAGACAGGGACATAGTGGATTGAAAAATGTGTGCATTAAAGTTGTGTTTTTGTACCTCAGTGTTGGCTGACCCTCTGCTCGCTGTTCTCCTCCATAGAGCATGTCCGCTGGGGCAGGTGAGGAGATTTCGGCATTCTCAGGTGTACAGACCGCTGGTGGACCTGTCGACAATGGAAGAGCGACATGTAATTGTCAGCTACAGACTGGACAGTGCCACAATCCTGGAACTGTGTGCCCAGTTGGAGCCGGACCTGATGTCAGCTATCCGCCATCCCACAGGTATCCCCCCTCTAGTGCAGGTGCTGTCAGTACTCCATTTCCTGGCAAGTGGATCTTTTCAGACAACAGTGTTCATAGCATCAGGGATGTCCCAGCCTATGTTCTCCAACGTGTTGTCCAGAGTGTTGTCTGCCCTGCTGAAACACATGCGCAGCTACATCGGTTTCACTCAGGTGGAGGATTTACCTACAGTGAAAGGTGACTTCTATGCCCTGGGACATATCCCCAACATCATAGGTGCCATTGATGGGACACATGTGGCCTTGGTCCCCCCGCAGGAGTGAACAGGTGTACAGAAACCGGAAGAGTTCCCATTCTATGAATCTGCAGATGATGTGTTTGGCCGACCAGTACATCTCCCATGTGAATGCCAAGTTTCCTGGCTCAGTGCATGATGCTTACATTCTGAGGAACAGCAGCATCCCTTAAGTGATGGGGCAACTCCAGAGGCACTGTGTGTGGCTATTAGGTGAGGACATGGACCCTATACAGTGTGACTAGGTGTCTGGGGTTGTCCCTATGGGTTAGTGTGTGTGTAACAGTTGTCCCTTGACATTTGCAGGTGAATCTGGTTACCCCAACCTGTCATGGTTACTGAACCCAGAGAGAAATCCTAGGACAAGAGCAGAGGAATGCTACAAGGAGGCCCATGGGCGAACTAGGAGGGTTATAGAGAGGACCTTCGGCATCCTGAAGGCCAGGTTCAGGTGCCTCCATATGACAGGTGTTTCCCTATTCTACTCACCAAAGAAGGTGTGCCAGATCATCGTGGCCTGCTGTATGCTTCACATCTTGGCTTTGCGACGACAGGTGCCTTTTCTGCAGGAGCATGGTCCAGATGGAGGTCTTGTGGCAGCTGTGGAGCCTGTGGACAGTGAAGACGAGGAAGCAGAAGAAGAGGATATCGACAACAGAAACACAGTGATTCATCAATACTTCCAGTGAGACACAGGTAAGAAGACATCACTGCCTGCTACATCTGATACACTTGTTCTACCTCTCATCTGTCTGTCACTTTCACCCAGTTTATGGACCCTGAGTTGTCACTTTCCCTTTCAATTTCACAGATGTGGGTCCCACTGTGTTACATCTGGTTTGTTTCCTCATGGACCAGAGCTGTGTGACATAGGTATGTTGACAATGCAATGGATATTGCATTTTGCCTCTGTTATTGCACATACACATTTTCGAAAGCACAGACTGACTCCAGATAGTTTTGTGATTTAAGGGTGTTTATTTAAGTGCTAAACAGTGGAGGGGGTTGTAAAATGGTCAGGGGTGATGGTGGAGGAATGTCCATGGCAGAGTCCAGTCTGTTAGTCTCACAGGTGCATTGTCCAAAGGGTCATAGGAAGTGGAGCTGGGGTAGTTGATGGATGGACAGGGTGACAAAGTGGGACAAAAGGATGACAATCAGGGTGGTCTCATTTCTTCTCGGGGTCTTGGCATTGTTCTCTGTCTTTGTCCTGGATCTCAGGGACCGCTTGCAGGGTGGTTCTCCATCTGCAGGGGGTGGGGTGCTGGTGTCATGGTCCTGTGGTGGTGCCTCCTGTCCACTAGCGCCGGCGGAGGTGGTGGGCAGTTCATCGTCCAGGCTAGTGTCAGGGGCCACTTGTTGTGCCACAGTGTCCCTCCTGGTGTTGAAGAGTTCCTTCAGCACCCCTACAATGGTGCCCAGGGTGGTATTGACGGATTTGAGTTCCTCCCTGAACCCCAAATACTATTTCTCCTGCAGCCGCTGGGTCTCCTGAAACTTGGCCAGTACCGTTGCCATCGTCTCCTGGGAATGGTGGTAGGCTCCCATGATGTTGGAGAGGGCCTCGTGGAGAGTGGGTTCCCGGGGCCAGTCCTCCCCTTGTTGCACAGCAGCCCTCCCAGTTCCCCTGTGTTCCTGGGCCTCTCTCTCCTGAACCGTGTGTCCACTGCCACTGCCCCCAGGTCCCTGCTGTTGTTGGGGTGGTGAGTTAGCCTGGGTTCCCTGTAGTGATGGACACACTGCTGCTTGACGTGTCCTGGGGACAGAGGTAAGGGCCCGCTGGGTGGGTGCTGTGCTGGTGTTTCCAGAGGGAGGAGGCTCTGTTGTCTCTTGTGCCAGTGTGAGGGGAACCGACTGTCCCGAGGTCCCAGATGGGCCGGTCTGGTCATCTAGATCCAGTTGGACAGAGCTGCGGTCATCACTGTGGGCCTCTTCTGTGGGTGGAGTGAACATGTCTGGAACCTCCTGTCCGGTGATGTTGGGTAGGGGTCCTGCAGGGGTGTAAAGGCATAATTATTGCATCTGTGTGTGCCATGGTGTGCAATGGGTGGGTGACCCTGTACCCCAGTGCTTGTATTTTTGTGTAGGACCTTGTGTGCTAATTGTTTAGGGGTATGTGGGGGTATTTGCAGTGGCCATGCATTGGTGATGGGTGTCCATGCTTTGGTGTTGCATGCAGGGCTTCGTGTTGGGATGGGTGGTTTGTGATAGTGGGACATATGTGAGAAGTTGGAGTGATGGGGGTGAGGGCAAGGGTGGGGGTATGTGATAGCATGCAGGTAGGGTGGGAGATGAAGTAGTTAAAGATTTGACTTACCAGAGTCCATTCCTCCAGCTACTCCTGCGAGGCCCTCAGGATGCAGTATAGCCAAGACCTGCTCCTCCCATGCTGTTAGTTGTGGGGGAGGAGGTGGGGGTCCGCCGCCAGTCCTCTGAACCGCAATGTGGTGTCTTGAGACCATGGAACGTACCTTCCCCCGTAGGTCGTTCCACCTCTTCCTGATGTCATCCCTAGTTCTTGGGTGCTGTCCCACTGCATTGACCCTGTCCACGATTCTGCGCCATAGCTCCATCTTCCTAGCTATGTTGGTGTGCTGCACCTGTGATCCGAATAGCTGTGGCTCTACCCGGATGATTTCCTCCACCATGACCCTGAGCTCCTCCTCAGAAAACCTAGGGTGTCTTTACAGTGCCATGGGGTGGTGTGGGTGATGTGTGAGGTGGTGTGTGTTGTAATGTGTGGGGTGACGTTTAGGGGTGTGTGGTGTTTTGTACATGAATGTGTATGTGTGATGGTGTTGTGTGCCTCTGTATGGTGAGGTTGTCTTTGCTGTGCTGTCTCTCTGGCCTTTGTCAGAATTTCTGGTCGTAAGGGTTTGTGGGTGATGTGGGTATGTGTTTTATATTGGATTGGGTGTGTGGGTGTGGTGTGTGTATGTGTATCAGGTGTCTGTATCTGGAATTGTCCAATGTGGTAGTGTTTTGTAAGAGTGTGTGTATTTGGAGCGCGGTGGTGTGTACCGCCAATGGAATACTGCATTTGAAAGACCACAGCGTGGATTCGTGGGTCGTGATAGTGTGGGCGTATTCCTGTTGGCGTGACGGTGGAGGTTTTGTTATCACCAGTTTATCACTGACCTTTGGTGTGGCGGACTTATGTGGGTGTGTGGATTTTGGCAGATTCCGAGCTGTGGGTCGTAATAGCTGTGGCGGAATTCCATGGCCACGGTGGTGTGTTGGCGGTCTTCTGCACGGCGGTAAGCTGCATTTACCGCCAATGTTGTAATGACCCCCTATGTCTTTGACCCCAGTTTGCAGACTCAAGAATTCCTTCAGTATAAACAAGAATACCCTGCGTCCACTGATAATTTGCCTCTTGATCAGTATAATGAAATAATATATACTGATAGTTCGGCTCCGTCCACTGTTAAACCCACACTAAACAGCATTATTCTGCTACATGCACAGCAGTATGTGGTGTCATAAAAAATGGAGTATTTCATGCAGAAAACACTTTTATACACTCCTTAGGACATTTTACCATCAAGCTGGTTAAATTGAAAGCACTGATTCTGGCATTGTAGAGTATGAATCCTGCATTCCCCACACTCATAGTGTGTGATTCCTATATCTGTGCCAAGTAGTACAATGAAAATTTACATTATTGGCATTTGAATGGATGCAGATACTCTGTAGGGAACACTATCAAGCTTAAACTGCTTTGGGAACAGGTGGCTCAACTTAAAGATTGCTTGCCACAGGCTCATGTAATTCACACATTGAGTTATTGACATGTTGGAACACATGTTGCAGGGAATTCATTGGTTGATGAAGCCACAAAAGCAGTGGTCCAGACTGTAGTAGTAGCTGTGATCACTCATTCTCACCTCAGGGTGGATAACGACATCATGGCTGCTGTCACTGCTTTACACAGTGGCTCTCAATTACCTAAAACATATCCAGCAAAATACTCCTATCTGTTGAGTGCCCAAAACATTCCTTTTGCCTGCATACTCTGGGTGGGGGATCAAGTGATACCCAACCAAGACCACCGGCTAGAATTAATTATTGCAGCACATTAGGGGTTAGCGTCTGCTCATGCTGGTGTGGCGGCTACAGTTTCCTTACTACAGAAACACTATTGGTAGCATGGTCTGCGCAAGCAGACAAAACAATATGTTCTCAGTTGTGACATTTGTCAGCAAATTAGGGGTTCCGCAGCAGCTCTCCCATCACATGCACCCCTATTAGTTTCAAACTAAACTCTCCAATATGTGTATTTGGATCACTGTGAACCTCTGATCTCAGATGATGCATTTACATGTATTCTGTTGGCCGTAAATTAATGTTCTAGATTGATATGGGAGTGGCCAGAGCGATCAGCTGACACTCAAATTGTTAGTAAAGATTTGCTCATCTTTGGTTAAGACATATGCAGTAGCAGCATCCCACTTGGTCCACAGACCTGCATTTTCCTCTAAGGCTTACAGGGATACCATGGAAACCCTGGGTGTTGCTGTGCATTATTCCTCTCCCTATCATCCTCAGGGAAATTCAATAGGCAAAAGGAGGAACCATTACTTAAAGCATTCATTAGCAACTTTAGTTTTAGACTTAGGTCATAATTGGCTGCATCATGGAGCTCAGAGATGTTTAAATAATCTGCTTAGAAGATCTTTCGGAGGCCGTACCCCCGATGAGGTCCCTGGCAGAGTGGCAGCAGACATGCCTTTTGATATCAATGAATGTTTTGTTGACGTACAGAAATTACAAGACTCCTGAGATGAGCACTCAAATGAAATTACCAAACATTCTGCCAATGATGAAGTGAAAGTGCAACCTCCATCTTCTGACTGGTTTCTTGAAGTTGGGGATCGAGATTGAGAGAATATAACAGGTAAGGAGGAATTTGCCCCATCATACCGCACACAGGTAGCAGTTCTTGACATTCAAGGTACCAGAACGGTGATCTTGCCTCTGCCTGCTGTTGTGAAAACAAAAGATTTGTTTCAATTGTCCCACTCAAGCTACACCATGTGGCGAGTCCTACAGACTAGTCCACAAGGGATCCTGGGTAGTTTCCTGCCTCCTCTCTCTGCCCTGCAGGAGATCTCTTTACTAGCAATAAGTAAGATGAGTATTGCTTCTCCCTTGTTGGGGAATTCAGATGCTAAATTTCCACTAGCTATTGTTGCAACTGCCAATACAGCATGCTCCATGTGTTAGTCTACAGTTTTCACCTGCTGTTTCTAATAATGAAGTTGTTTATTACCAACCACCTTTGGAAGAGTCTACCAGTTCTCCTTTACCATGTGAGGTTCCAGTTTTTGCACAGATTGCATTTGGTTATTTTTCTGACATTGATGATTTCTTTACACACTCCTCACACACTTCCCCACAAGGAGTACATGCATTTCTTCTTTGGCTGAAACAGGCTCATCTAATTACCCCTTCTCCCTATATTTGGATTGTCATTTCCTCTTTTCCTCCTAATTTTGATTGAATTTGTTATAGATTTCTTCTTGATTTTGAATACCTTTCAGAATGTACTGCTCCTAAACTGGTAGCCGAGGTGTTAAAATCTTATTCTTCCTCACACACTGTGCAAAGATACCTGTCCCTGATGAATATTTCTGCATTTCCTGTCTTTGATGGGATGTGATTGTGTTGTATAAGTTCCCATGTGATGTTTTTGGTCCCACAGAAACATTAAAAATACAATATTTATTTAAAATAGATGTGGACAACATCATTATTACTGGTGCCATTGCCGATGAATGGGACGTGGAGACTGTAAGAAGCATGCTTTCTGAATTGAAAAGTTACACTTTATTTGAAACTAATGATTTGTATTTGAATTCTGCAAATGATGGTATAGTGTTTTATTATTGTCATTTTGCTCATCACTATTTATACAGAACTAGTTCTCCAAGTGCAGTTTTTAATTACACACAATGGGAACATCGCCCAACATCACCATATTGTAGTTCAAAAACATATTTGAGAAAGTTTGCAAATTTTACAGGACACCCCCCATTAGGCCCGAGTTCTTATTATTATTGTAAGGTTACCCCCTCTGCAGTGAAGAAAAACATGCTGACCCAAACTAAATTGATTTATTAGGACTTTTTTATATGCCAACTGATTCTACAGGGTTGTAAGTATTGGAAGGAGAATATTGATTTTAAATCAATTTGTGTAACACACCATTGACAAATACAGAACATTGATGCTTTGTTTAGAGCCTGTTTCATACCTAATAATAATAATAATAATAATAATAATAATAATGATAATACAACTTGAAGAGCGCATGGCTACTTTAACGAAGTGTCCCAGCGTTAGAATGCTGACTACGGGAAGTAAAGCAGCTCACTGACTAGGAGGTACTTACACAGATATAAGAGCCAAGTTTTCTGCTTTTTCCTGGAAAATCGTTTCAGACGGGGCTAGCCGAAGTTCTGAGGGTAATGAATTCTACATTTTTGGTGCCAGCTGACTAAAGGTGCAGCCACTAATTATGGCTTTTTGAATTTTGAAATGAAGCCCTGTTTTGCAGCAACAATCTTAGTTTTCTAGTTGGGGCATAAGGAGCAATCATGGACTGTAAATAGGTGGGGCCTGAGAGCCTTGAAGGAGTGACAAAGAGCCTTAAAGTTACATCTTTGTTTCACTGGCAGCAAGTAGTTTCAATGTGGCACTAATATAGGTGCATCTAGGATGTCCAAGCAGTGTCCGAGCTGCTGCATTCTAGACCCGCTAAAGCCTATTCAACTGCGATAGGAAAACGCCCAGGTAGCGAACATTACAGTTGTTTAATCTGGAAATAACCAGAGCCTTTACTACTGTTGTTTGCATGGAATCAGGGAGGCAATAGGGGATTTTCTTCAGAGAGCTTAACATCCTAAAACACTTTCCTGCTAGGGCATTGCAAAAAGAATAATTTCTCACCAAAACAGATGCACAGGTTCTTAACCTTGGGCTTAAGAAGTGGTGAAGGACCTAGACTGTTAGGCCACCAAGCGGTGGACAAGATGTTCAGATATGTGCCCAATACCGAGACCTCAGTCTTCCTGGCTGTTAGAAATGGGGTCTTTGGTTGACAGTGAGGTTACCCCTGTTCAAGCAAGGACCCTCACTCTAGTCAGGGTAAAAGAGAATCACCCTCGGCTAACCCCTGCTTACCCCCTTGGTAGCTTGGCAGAGCAGTAGGCTTAACTTCAGAGTGCTAGGTGTAAAGTATTTGTACCAACACACACAGTAACTTAATGAAAACCATACAAAATGACACAACACCAGTTTAGAAAAATAGGGAATATGTATCTAAACAAAACAAGACTAAAACGACAAGAATCCGACATGCACAAGTCAAGTTATGAATTTTTAAAGATTAAAGTAAAAAATAGCGCTTAGCAACACAAAATGCTTCGATGAGTTGTTAACACGGCATCGTGACGGAGTCGTTCACAACAAGCCGACACCAGCGGCACTGGACACGGAGTCTCCTAGAACCCCAAGTACAGTACCTTCGGTGAAGAGTGAAAACAAGTCGATGCGCGAAGTCGGGGATAGCAGCGTCTGTGCGAAACGTTGAATCTGCGCACTTCGAGCGGCGTTGGTCATGACGTGGTGCAGCGATTTCCATGGAGTTGTGGACTTCAGCGGGGCTGCAGCGGCATCAGGCCTGTAAAGGTCGTCGCGTTCCAGCAAAGATCACGGAGTCGGTTGCAGGCGGCGTCGCCGGATTCAGCAGCGGCGTTGGTCCGAAGTCGATTTCCTAGGATTTCCACCAGCTTTCCTTTCAAGGGCCCAGGGACAGGATAGGGCACCCCTTGTCAGAGCAGGAGTCTTCTCCCTCCAGAGACTCCAAGTGCTGGCAGAGAGAAGTGTTTTCTGTCCCTGAGACTTCAAACAACAGGACCAAGCTCTAAATCACTCACCAGGGGGTTGGAGACGGCATTGTGTGAGGACAGGCTCATCCCTTTCAGGTGTAAGTGACCAATCCTCCCCTCCCTCCTAGCACAGATGGCTCCTCAGGAAATGCAGACTATACTCCCTTTGTGTCACTGTCTAGTGTGAGGTGCAACCAGCCCAACTGTCAAACTGACCCAGACAGGGAATTCACAAACAGGAAGAGTCACAGAAATGGCATAAGCAAGAACATGCTCACTTTCTAAAAGTGGCATTTTCAAACACACAATCTTAAAATCAACTTTACTAAAAGATGTATTTTTAAATTGTGAGCTCAGAGACCCCAAATTCCACACGTCCATCTGCTCCCAAAAGGAATCTACACTTTAATCAGATTCAAAGGTAGCCCTCATGTTAACCTATGAGAGGGACAGGCCTTGCAACAGTGAAAAACAAATTTAGCAATATTTCACTGTCAGGACATATGAAACACATTACTATATGTCCTACTTTAACCATACCCTGCACTCTGTCCTTGGGGCTACCTATTGCCTACCTTAGGGGTGCCTTACATGTAAGAAAAGGGAACGTTTAGGCCTGGCAAGTGGGTACACTTGCCAAGTCGAATTTACAGTTAAAACTGCACATCCAGACATTGCAGTAGCAGGTCTGAGACATGATTACAGAGCTACTTATGTGGGTGGCACAACCAGTGCTGCAGGCCCACTAGTAGCATTTGATTTATAGGCCCTGGTACAATGAGAGGCAGGAGGCAAAAAGATTGGGGATGACCCTGCATAAGCAAAAAAGTCCAACACTGGCATTTAGCTTCAAGAAGTTAAAATACATCCAAGTAGCAATCTCTGACAAACATGTGTGGAGGGAAGACGCATTGAGATTGCTGTTCTTAAATATGGTGATGACAATTTGAGTGTCATCAGGAAATGAAATGATGGTAAAGCCATAGCGCTCAATGACCACAGCCAAAGGGCTAACAAAAACATTAAAAAGGGTAGGGATCAAGGAAGACCCCTGTGGCACTCATTGTGGCATACAGCGAACCATTGAACAAAAAGGTTTTTATGAAACCTGAACAGTGCGTCCCTATAAAAAGGAGGTCAGCAGGTGCAATGCTTTGCCACCAATGACAAATGATTTTCCTTAACAAAAGAGTGCAACAAACAACTTGCATGGGTCTGACTAAAATTTAAGAAATTAGTACAGCTAGCCTTTCCTCCTTTGCACGTTTTGACAATTGGCAACATTTTGCAAACTTCATGGACAAGCTTCTAAATTACATGATTCAGAATGGTATATATAATTCTTTCATTTCAGGTCCAGATGGGTGGTTAGTGCTGACTTAGACACTAATGGTTGTCATGCACGTTTTGTGAACTCCTTGGGTTTTAAAGCTAGCAGACCAGACCCCCGAATTTTGCAGTCACCACACTCCGGAGCAGTCATAACCTATAGCGTAGGAAAATTATGGCAGCAATTTTTCCAACATTCCACATTAGCTGAAGTTAAAGAGCACCTATCTCTCCTTTCTGGATGACATGGATTTACACAATTTATAGTTAGGTCTTAGATCACCATGTCCAAAAAGCTTCCTGTACGCCATATATGATGGGATTTTGGAAAATTCTCAGCAAGACACTGCTAAATGAATAAGACATTTTGAGAGGGAAAATTTTGAAAAAGCATTTGCTGTTGTGGACAATGGCATGACTGTGCTGTCACTCATATTTATTCTTTAAATGACATAGTATCAGCTGTATTCGATATTATACAGAATGACATGTCTCTCTTACAGCATGTACAAAGTCAGTTGAGATTGATTATGCAACCGAGTTGGACAGTGCTGTTTTTAAAATCAAACTGCGTTGCATGGAAATATCTGAATGCAACAGAGGTTTTTTTGCTATATATTTTAACACGCATACAGATCCTGATGGTGAAAAAAAGATGCAACTTATAATTAAGCTTTTAGAACAATTAGCCCTTTCCATAGCTAAGACATCTTCTGCTGGGTGGTTGATCCATGGATATATATCATTACCAATCTCTACATTTCAGTTTACATCTTGTCTGTAAAATTCTCAAGTAGACAGTAGGCAGATAGGGGGATAGGTTAGTTCACAAGTCCTGGGTTTTACCTTTCAATTACAAATGTGTGAGTGAGGAAACTAAAATCTTCCTTAGAGGAAGGATGTAAAACTTCATTCAGCCTTTGTAAACAGGTGACAGTGTATGGTGCAAGGATTGCCAATTTGGAATGCTATCTGAAAGGTGCACCATTCTCCTTGATTCACCCAGTGTTCCAATTATTCTTGAATGGGAGTTATATGGTCCTGAATGACCAAGGTTGTTGTGGGATGAAACCAGGTATCCCATACGTGGTGACAGCCTCCATAATAGTGATCTACTATAACAAGCTGTTATTTCCATCGCATGTTTTTAGAGAAATTACCTTATGACCTTCCATCAGTCTTTTTAATGCTAAGCTTGATAAGCTGAGCAGACTGAAAGTTTTATTGTTTCTTTAACATCTGCCTCAGATACTTTCGATCTCCAAGTTGCATTGACCTCTTCTGAAGATGATGGCTACTATGCGCAAACTTGAAGCAACATTTTTGTGGATTTGTTTACCAAATATTTAATGCTTTGAATACCGCATGAGTGGGACACTTTTTTAAGGTGACTGGGCCTGCCTTTGTGAGCACATTCCAGACTGTATTTCGAGTGATGCTGTCCTGTCTACACTCTGTGGTTTAAAGTGCTTTTGGAGGCATGTCAGTTGTGTTATTTCTAGTCATTGCTTTTTAGGTCCTATTTTTGTTGATCTGCAATGGATGTTCCACCTTGAGGCCAAATGGTGATGAATCTGCCACATGTCCTTCTGTGTCATGAGACCATGATACAGTACTTTGGAATATCTTTGCTTCAGGAACTGAATGTGAACTGATCTTTGACCTTTAGACCTGTGTGGTTACAATGTGTACAGCCTGGGTTCCAATGTCTACTCTGCCCTTTCCAGTGTCCACTGGATTTTTGTCTGGCCATGCAATTGGTTCCTTCTTTGAATATGGATCTGCATGTGCGCCCATTGAGAACCCACCTTCTGTCATTTCCTATGAGACTCAGTTTCTGCTAGATTCATACTATGCGCCAACAATTCTCGTTGATATGGATGCTTCTGCACCTGGATTCCTGGGTTCTGGATCTAATTTTGCGGATACACTACTGGCTGTCTCGCCTTCAGCATCTGTGGAGTGACCATGTTTGTTCATTGTAACTTGCTTCTCAGGCCACAGTGGATCTGTCATGTTCAGTTGCAGGTTCCCATCTGGATACCATTGACTTTGAACGAGGAAACATTTTGAGAGCATCCTAAACTTTTGATTCGGACCCTTGTTTCAAAGAAATTCGTTTTTTTTCATTTTATTGGCTTTTTTAATTGCCATATTTTTTAATATGGGTTTTGCTTGGTTTTATTATTAAAGTGCATTTATGTTTTAAAAATATATTAATTTAATATTTATATTTTAGCCTAGTTTTAATGCTTTTTATTTTACTTTGAGTTAAGTCTCCAACAGTCAAGGGAAAAGTATGGTAAAGCACAACTGTAGGAGGCTGGCCTGGATTGTAGTGGGTACCTAAAGTACTTATACCTTACACCAGGTCCAGTTATCCCTCATTAGTGAAATGTAGGCAGGGTTCTAGCAGCTTAGGCTGTCTAGGGGTAGCTGTAGCAGAGCAGCCAAGGCTGAACTAGGAGACATGCAAAGCTCCTGCAATAGCACCATAGTTACACAGTACTTGTACACAATAAAAGACAATACTCAGTGTTACCTATTTTAGTGACACAAGGCCAAAAATATCTTAGAGACAATACTCCTTCTGGAGGTAAGTATTATACACAATATATACACTAATAACTAAAATCAGGTAAGTAAACAGTCATAGAGTATTGCAAACAGTAGAAAATACAATAGATTACGATGGGTCTAGGGGCAACACAAACCATATACTAAAATAGTGAAATGCGAATGTCGAATTCCCCCCTAGGCAGGTGTAGTGTGTAGAGGGGCGAAAGGAGTGTAGGAAAACACCAAAGGTAAGTAAAATACCCCACCTTAGAGCACAGGAAAGCAGGAATAAAGTGCAGCAAGTTTCTTCAGAAAACACTACAAGTCGTGATGAAGAATTATGCAAGAACCAAGCAAGACTGCAAGCACCAAACAATGGATTCCTTGACCGGAAGAGCTGTGGAGAGAGGAGACCAAGTCCAGAAGTCAAAGAAGAGTCCGGGAAGAACAGGAGCCCCTGCTAACCTGGAAGAAGGTGCAACAGTGGATTCTCCAGTTAGAAAACAAGTACAGAAATGCACCTAAGAAGATAGCTGTGGGTTCCTGCTTGGTGCAAGAGATGTCCCACGTCGAGTTGTTGGATGCAGGCTGCTTGCATTGCTGATTCTGCCAACAAGCCTTGGTTCAAGCAAATACACGTTTTTTGTGAAAGAGGAGCTGCCTGGACCCAGGAGGGACCTGGGGGTCTCAACTTGGACTGAGGAGACAGAGGGGGCTCTCAGCACTTCAAAGAGCCCTTGGAAGACCAGGCAGCACCCACAGGAGTCCCAGAACATGGGGACAAAGAAGGTGCAAAGTGTGGTCATCACAGCACTACACTGAAGGGCCTCACACCACCAGAGAACACAGGGAGCTGTGCGTATCAGGATGAAGTGCTGCAGACCTGTGCTACGCTGTGCATGAAGAACTTTTGGAAGAAGTGCACATAAGCCCAAGAAGCTGCTGAAGACGCAGTGCAAAGGGGTACTGTTGCAGCACAGGGAGGCAAGCTCGTACCTCCACCAAATTTGGACAGCTGGACCTTTGGACAGTCTGGGTCACTTTGGCCCACCACCTGTGTTTCAGGAAGCACACTCGTTGTCAGGAGAGGGGTCACAGGGTACCGGTTGTCGTCCCAGAAGGGTGCCTGCTGAAGACGGGAAGTGGCTCCGTCACTCCATGGGAGATTCCTTTGGTTCTTCTGGAGCAGCGTGAAGACAGGCAGTCCTCACAGCATGCACACCTTGGAAACTGTTGCAAATTCTGAGTGGAGCTGAAGTTGCAGGTCACAAGAGTCGTCCTGGATACTTTGTTGCAGTTACAGCAGTTCCTGGAGCAGTCTGCGGTTGATCCGATGGTCAGAAGCTGAAGCAGAGGATGCAGAGGAGTCCTGGAGGAATCTTGCAAACCGAATCTGAGGAAACATCCAGAGGAGAGACCCTAAATAGCCCTGAGAGAGGGATTGGCTACCTACCCAGGTATGCACCTATCAGGAGGGGTCTCTGATGTCACCTGCTGGCACTTGCCTCTTAGAGATCCCCAGAGGGTCCCCATACCTTGGAATCCAAGATGGATAATGCCAGGGACACTCTAGAGGAGCTCTGGGCACCACCCCTGCGGTGGTGATGGACAGGGGAGTGGTCACTCCCCTTTCCTTTGTCCAGTTTTGTGCCAGAACAGGGACTGGGGGTCCCTGAACTGGTGTAGACTGGATTAAGCAAAGGAGGGAACGTTTGTGCCCTTCAATAGCATTTCCAGAGGCTCTGGGAAGATACCCCTCCCATGCCTGTAATACCTATTTCCACTTGGAGAGGGTGTAACAGCCCTCTCCTAAAGGAAATACATTGTTCTGCCTTCCTGAGATTGAGCTTCTCAATTCCCAGGAGGGCAGAAACCTGTCTGTGAGGTGGCAGCAGCTGGGGCTGCAGTGGAAACCTCAGAGAGCTGGTTTGGCAGTATTGGGGGTCCATGGTGGAGCCCCCAGGGTGCATGGGATTGGTGCCCCAATACCAGATTTGGATTGGAGGGGTCAATTCCATGATCTTAAAAACCTCACATGGCCATATTCGTAGTTACCATTGTGAAGCTACATATATGTATTGAAATATATGTAGTGCACACTTATAATGGTATACCCACACTCACGAAGTCCGGGGAATTGACCCTGGATGACGTGGGGGCACCTTTACTAGTGCAAGGGTGCCCTCAGACACCGTAACTTTGCACCTACCCTTCAGTAATGAAAGTTAGACATATAGGTGACTTATACATTACTTAATGCAATGAACAATCGCTGTGAAATAGAGTGTGCACTATTTCACTCAGGTAGCAGTGGCAGTCCTGATGAAAGGTTTGTATAAGCTCCTTATGGATGGCAAAAGAATTGCTGCAACCCATAGGGTTCTCCTGGAACCCCAATGCCTTGGATACCTAGGTACCATATACTAGGGACGTATAAGCGAGGTCGAGTTTGCCAATCAGAATTGGAATATGGAGTCACTAAACTGAAGTGACAAATTTGGTAAGTAGAGAGAGCATAAGCTCTGGAGTTCTGGTTAGCAGAACTCCAGTGACACAGTTAAGCATAGTGATAACACACATAGGCCACAAACTATGAGCACTGGGGTCCTAACTAGCAGGATCCCAGTGACACAGGGAAAACACACTGAAAAATAGGTTTTATACTATGAGCACTGGGGTCCTGGTTAGCAGGATCCCAGTGAGACAGTACAAACGCACTGACAAACACTCACAAACAGGCCAAATATGGGAATAACCAGGACAAAAAATGGGGGTAACCATGCTAGAAACAGGCTACTTTCTCACAACGACAGTGTCAGGAATCATGCTTGAACATTTTGTCGAAAGCTACTGGTGTGCAGTAATAACCAGAATACAGTCTCACATGGTACCCCTCTTTGAACCGTGTTTGACACTTGGAGTTTGTTTTCCAGAACATAATTATGCCTGGACTTGTTCCTTCTTAGTTTCCTGATTAAAGTGCACCTGCTAGATCAGTTTCTCAGCACGCTGATGACTCATGACTGAAACATGTGCAGAACCAATCCAACCGGCACCAGAAGCATTCCAAAATAACTCATCATTATGAAGTAAACACAAACCATTTGTCACCACATCCTGAATGACTTATCGTAAGGTGATTAAAAACAATCAGCCACGTGGTTCTAACTGACTTATCACCAGATGGTAAACATATTCAGTAATCACGACCATTCTAAATGACTCATCACAGACCAAAAACATAAATTATTTAAACCCACTCCATCCTTGAACCAGCGATTCCCGTTGAGATTCCAGAGTCTGGCTAAGCCTCCTTTAAATCTTCCAAGTTCAGAGCATCTAGTTGCTGCGAGTAGTTTATTCTGAACCCCGGAACCTTCTTCCTCGACTCCTGAAAAGCTCAATACCTGTAGGAAACAAGAAAAGTCAAGGTTGAAAGGTAAACACTAACCGCAGTGCTGCACAGCATGTGTTGATAAGAAACAGAAATCAGCACAAGCACACGCCCCCGGCCCGTTCAAATGCACTACTATCAGGGTGGCATTGGGTACACTGAGCGTTCCAGAAAGGAACTAATTAGAAAAAGTCAAATATTTTGTCGACAATATACCACGACCAGGTGGACTCAGCCACAATTTACATATAAATGTTCAATCAGGAGGCGCTTCAAGCCAAAAGGTGAGATTCTTTTCATAGCATAACAGTAAGTTAGTGGTGGGAAAATGTTCTTGCATGCATAGTCGGTTTACTGAGACACAATTTGAATAAAAAGTTATTTTACTAAAATAGAATTATGTATCTATCCCTAGAAACAACTCATCCGCACGACTACCAGCACAACTCTTCATATCACTTTCACAATAAACAGCACTTTTCCATCACCCCCCTACAAAAAAATCTTCAGCTGGATACAGGGCCAACTAAAGAACAAAGAGTTAAGAGATGAGTCCTTATCATTCCTGCAACCAAAAAGACCGTTCCATTGATCCTAACAGACAGGGCCAGCTTAGCGCCTCCTTTTTAGGTTGCATATTTTAACTTACCCTTTCCCTCATATGGTGATATTTTACTCAGTTTTTCACTCATGTGATAATGTACTGAGAAAACACTGTTTTGCAGGCCATTTCTTATAAGCGTTACTGCCATTCATTTTGTACACTCCGTCAGAGACTAGGCACACAGAACTTGATACCCTCATATTGTGATTGTCTGTTAGAGGTAGCCTCTTACTTGCAGAAATATCATCGCATCAGTTCCACACCTCTGACACAGTGCTATATGAATGGTGCTTTTGTTATAATAATTGCCTCTGTGTTATATTCAGCAGAGTAGCACTTCTGCTGGAATTATCCAGGAACACTCTGCACTGTGACCGAGATGCAGCCCTGCTAACTCTGATCTGCATTCCTCAAGAGATAATAGCCTGCACTACACAAGACCATCTTCCTGGCTTCCCAGTATATCTAACTGAGGTATGGGGGGTTAGGCTATCCCAAATGATCTGGCACAGGGTACTCCCATTATGCTCTTGTCAGTGTATGTAGTAACAGATAGGAGTGTGCCAACTCAATACTATTATTATAGTGGAACTGTTTATCTTTTTCACCATTTTCATAATGCTGGTTAGCATAATTTGTGTAATTTGCCTAATCGCAGCTCATGCTTTTTAAGGAAGTATATGATTTCTACAATAAATGTTTGAAAATACATTTTCATATTTTTCTTGTGTCTCATCTTGGGTGCTCAGAGTGACAATGAAAGGGTAGATCTCCTTCCACAATTTCCTTGGAAATCTGAGTAGTCATGTTTGAGATTGCAAATCCCATCTGGTAACCTGGTAAATTTTGGAGTTTGGATGGGGCACTGTGAGTTGGCTAGGAATTGTGTTAACATTTCCTGATGATATAGACTGACTGAGTCCCTATATCCTGATATTTATGTTGACCTGATATACAGTCCTACTCAATTTGTAAGAACCGTATAACAGGTTGAGGTAATAGAGATGGGGCAGGTGGTTGTAGCAGAGGTGTGAGGTTGGCAAGTGGTATGTCCCCCCACATTGAGATGCTGCTTCTGTAGAATCTCCTGCATGGGTTGTGAAGAGCAACATTGACATTTATTTCTTGTTGCTTTTATTATCTTTATGGCATGTAGCCTCCCACTGTCTTCCCTAAAACTCCAATAATGTCCTTGATGCATCTTTGCCATGTCTTGGTAGCATTTTGGAACACTCTCTAAGGCACTGGTCTGCCTGTCAGTCATCTGATGGAGTCCTTTAATTGTGGCAGCTATCACTTGAAGAGCAGTCCCCATTCCATGAATATTTGCCTGCACATTAGACTGCTATTGGTAAAACTGATCCTCTGAAAAAGCAGCACTAGACAATGTCAACATCTTCTGCATAAATAACCCTCTGGCAAGGCCATTAGGTTGTCCAGCACAGAGAGTGTGCAATCTGGGTGGTTATAGGTGAGATATGATGAATGGTGGGATAACTGTTACTCACCAGGGATGTTTGCTTCATCAAATGATTGAGAGGAGACCAGAGAGGCACCTTTATGGGAGGAGTGTTAATGAGATTGTACCAGGGGATCCCTGTTAGTTGAGGGCTGTGTGAAGGTGATTTTTCAAAGGTGGAACGCACATCAGTGGCTACTTAGCTAATGGCCAAGGACTAGGAAGCAGCAGAAGTAAGTTAAGAGGAGCACTGTTCCTGTCTGTGACGTGGCTTTCTTGAAGATGTTCTTTGTGAGGTCATCAGTGTCATCCTCCCTGATCTGCTCTTGCCCCTCTTCCTTTTCGTATTGTCAAAAGATGCTGGTCGATGGCATTGTTGCTTTCAAAAGGATTGGATCCTGTCATTATATTGGCTGCCCTTCTCTTCTTGTTGATGGTTCAACATCATCGTCCAGGAAAATGATCCTCGTGCCTGGATGAAGAAAGATGTTACCAGTTGAAGTACATCAAATTCAGTTTTTTTCTGTATTTTAACACACCACTTTAATAAATGTTATTCTGTGAATAAATAATAAAGTTATGGGCATATTTATACTCTGTTTGCACCGAATTAGCGTAATATTTGTACTCTAATTCGTGCTGTCTAGCGCCAACTTTATGGAGTTAAAGTCATTTTTGGGACGTGGGAACCTACCTTGCCCTAATGAGATGCAAGGTAGGCGTTCCCATGCAAAGAATGACTCTATGACCTTAACGCCATATTTATACTCCCATGCAAAAATGGTGCACAGGAGGGAGCAGAGGTCAAAAAAGCTTGCTTTGCCCCATTTTTTAACACCTCGGTCAGGGCAGGCGTTGGGGGACCTGTGGGCCTATTTCCATGGTGGAACACCATGGAATAAGCCCACACGTGCCCTCCCCTGGCCCCAGGGACACCCCCACCCATAGCAGAGGGACAGTGGAGGATGGGGACTACATCCCAGGTAAGTACAGGTAAGTATTTTATTTTATTTTTTAAAATGCCATAGGGGGCCCTGAAATGGGCCCCCACACAAGGCACAGGATGCAACAGCCATGCCCAGGGGACCCTGGTCCCCTGTGCTGGCCATTGGGTTGATTGGCATGACTCCTGTCTTTTCTAAGACAGGAGTCATGTGGTATGGATGGTTTTGTGTCAGAAAATGACTCTAGGCAGGTTAGAGTCAATATTTTTTACTCTAACCTGCCTAACATTATTTTTTGGTGCAATACGCCCTTCTTCCATACTGCCAGCCCCACCTGACTAACATATTTTTTTTTACACTATACTACCCTTTGCACCAGCTTGCACCATTCCTTAAATATGGCGCCGGCTGCAATGGTGCAAGACGGTGCTAAACATTTTGGTGCAAAACTGCATTAGTGCGAGCGAGACATTCATAGGGGCAAGTCATTGTAAATAATACAAAAAGATGCTATTTATATGGGTTTAATGCTCATTTTGAGACAAAAAAGATTGTTCTCGTGAAAGTTATAATAAGCCCTGATTAATATCTAATAGCTCTAGACTTACATTCACAAATGTATGGAAAATTTTGTAAGACAATAAGAATTGCATTACATATTGAGTATGGTGTGTATTAGGATGTGTGACAAAAGACATTCAGCTACCCTGTCAGTAATAAAACAATAGGGTAGATCCTAAGGCAAAAGAGCAGAAATTCAGCCTACCTGTGTCTACCATCTGTCACCTTTGTAGTACCAGTCAGGGGTTTAGTGCCAGGAACAGAAGTTGATATCGTGGCAGGATGGAAGAACAAAGGAACCTAAAAAGGTTAAAATGCAAATATGAGTATGTAATGGGGAACAAGATAAATCTCAAGGTTACTTTAGACTACAATTAAAGGACAATCATGAACACATTGTCAATGATACTATTAGTTTAACAAAGAAAGTGGGAGAATTAATCCATTGTGTGTTAGTCAGATTGTTAGCATATGGGCATACCTGTGTGTAGGTGGGCAGTATAAAAATAATATTATGGCAAATAGGAATGTATGGCTTGAGTTAAAGTGTGTTTTTGAAGGTTATATATGTGATGTGTGCCTAACAATTCAGGGATGAGTGAAGGACAAACATGGGTGAATGGCCGTTGCTTTATTTTTAGTGAGATAAAGGGATTCATAATCATCCCTGGCACCACATTAGTATTGTTGGAATGAGGCAGCCCACTAAGCACGTGGGGGTGCATTGTGAAGAGTACAGCCTCCTTGAGTGGATGAGAAAGAGTTGGGATCATCAAGGTGGCCCTCCAGGAAGAACTTCTGCCAGCTAAATCCTGGAGAAGTTCTCTACCTGAATCCTCTCATCCTACCAATTCTTTTTTTAGTATTGCCACTGGTGTGTACCTCCTTCCAAAATGCATTAATAAAGTCTGTCACCTTCTGCCATAAGGCTGCTTTCTGTATTCCATTGAGAGTGAATAGCAGCTGCCCATGTAGTTTTTTGTAATGTACCAGAAATCTGACTTCAAAATTTCCTTTCATCTTCTGAAGTGTAGTTTGCACCTTCCCGGTAAACATGCATTCACTTGGTCATTGGCTACTCAGATAAAGATAAAAATATATGAGGAGCTATGGGATACTATTTCCGATGCCTGCTTGAACAAAGTGTACAGGTGAGTAAATGGAAGGTTGAGATTGTCTAATAAGAACAACTCTATAAAAGTGGAACTTAGGGTAGTACTTTTAAAGATCTAATAAGGCCTCTTAAAAGGGGAGACTTTATGCATGAATACTGGATATGCCAAAATATCCAAAGAAGATTGTATCTGGTAAAGCTCTACCACGAACCAACACATACACGGAAGAAAACTATATCAAACTTGCAGATCAAAGATTTGAACTCCAGAATGACAATTTCAGTTTTTTATCACTTCAAGGTCTATAACATAGGAACCTATGTGTTGCATAATAAAGCTGAAAGCAAAATGCCTGTAGAAGAAGGTGCTACATTAAAGCAAGATATTTAATTTTGTTACTAATTTATTATTATTATTATTATTATTATTATTATTATTATTATTATTAAGCCCTATTTTACAACATAACATGAATCCCCATGCAATTGTTTGGAGCAGATGTAGAATGTCTGATGTTTCAAAACTTTGAAACATTTCAAGAGCATTTTCCATCTGCGATTTGAAAGTTTTACTAAGCAGAGACCGAAAGTGATCAACTACTAAGCTGGAGGCGCATCAGTTTTGTAGCAAGTATGGGAAATGATCTCTAAATGCAGCAGAAATTATTAAGTCTCAATTATTCATGCTGCCACTGATTACCTTTCACACAACTGACAAGCCCAGTCACCATATTTAGATGAGATACTTACTCGACAGACAGCCCTAGAGCGAGCAATTAATAATTAAGTACAAGTTGATGATAATTACATGATAACTTTATTGACCAAAGTCAGAGGAAGATGTGATGTGTGTCTCATCCATTAGTTGTGAATGATGATGTTCAAAGTACAATGTATCCTGCGACTGATACAAACAACCATTAATAAGTTATTTCAATATTAGTTCCATTGGTTGCCGGTGCCAGGAGTGCTGGAAGGATTCAGTGATGGGAATCGATCAAATAAAGTCACAGCAGGATCGTTTTCAGTTTCAATATGTTGTTGAAATTTGGAACAATTTTTTCTTGAAAATTTAGTCGATTTCGTTTATCTCATTTTAAGACACTTTGCTATTTTCCAACGTAGTCTCTAAGAACTGAAATATTTCCCAAACATTCCTTTTGATAACCACACTAAAATGGCACTATCAGCGCTCATTGTAAGTTTATAGATGCAAATAATGATTTAGTCCGGCTCCTGTAAAATGGAAGCATTATAGTAAATAAATCTCTGCATCGATTAAAGGCTCTGAAAAGGAAAATTCAAAGTATCTTCCTTTTTACAACATTAATTTTGTAAAATATATGTCTATCTAAGGAGACTTCATGATTGGCAGTACCAGTATAAAGGGACGGCACACGTTCACAATTTTTAAGTTTAGACATATATGAAAAGCTGACTGGATTTATTACTTAATGTGCACGTAAATCCAAAGTATGGTCCACTTCAATGTTACACTCACATTCTACAAGAGGACTAAAGGATACACCTATGCTTTGACCATGGGGGTTTTAACTTAGGTCCTGATTACGACCTTGGAGGATGGGATATTCCATCACATACGTGACAGATATTCTGTCTGCCATATTGCAAGTTCCATTATATCCTATGGGACATGTAAAATGGTGGGTGGTTTGTGATGGAGTATCCCATCCGTGAAGTTCTTAATCAGGCCCGTAGTTTGTGAAAGCTAATGTAAAAAAAGTAGCACCCATTAATATTCACCACTTATATCATCCTTCATAATGCAGTGCTCGGTACTGCTCTAAATGCATGAAAGTGGTTACCATCATCACAACTATGTAACATACACAGGAAGTCCCTACAGTGAGGGATTCTTCCTCTAGTAGGAATAAAAAAGGAAGAACCCCAACCTTTCTATGACTGTAAGCAAACGGGTGTCGCCAATGGGGACACCTCATTATAAAATACAAAACGTGCATTCACACATCAGGATGCCTTTGCATGGTGTAGTGTTTTGTTCTGCGTGAAATACTACTTAAGGGACTGCAGTTTTTTAAAATAAAATTTGGGGGGGGGGAAGAATTCCGATGTGGAATAGTGCTTTGCACAATGACTACATCCTCCAGGGTGATTCCAGTTTCCACCTGGACAACTTCAACACCTCATCCCTAAAAGAGAACCTTGCCAGCATCGGAATCAAACAACTGGTCACCCCCTCAATGCACTCAGCAGGATACAGGCTCAACCCCAACTTCTTCGCCAGCCACAAAATCTCTGTCAGCCACAACTCCAAACTCCTGTGGACCAACCACCACTGCATCTACTTCTCCTTCACCAAACCCACCCATTACCACCACATCATCTACCTCCTGAGCGGAAGCTGGAACAATGTCACCGGAGACCAACTCACCACCACCCTCTGCAACAAACCACTTCCGACCTCCACGGACGCTATCACATCTGCACGCCTCCTCCATTGATGGATCTCCAAATGCACCAGTACTCTGGCCCCCTTCAAAAAACCATCTGGCAAACAGACCACTGAGGAAGCTAGCCGGCTGGTTCTCCCTCACCCTCTAAGAGTCAAAACACACCTGTAGATGACTCAAGAGATGATGGAGGTACAGCAAGACCCTGGAAGACGACGGAACAGCTGTCACATAATACCACCACCTCATCAGAGCCACAAAGAAAACCACCATTAAAGAACAAATCAATGCCAACGCCCACAACAGCAAAGAACTCTGTACTGTGATCAAAGAATTCACCAAATCTAGCACTGACACCACCGACATCCCCCCATCTCAAGCCCTTTCCAACAACCTCACTATCTTGTTCCACCTCAAGATATCCAACATCTACGTCAGCTTCACAACACACGACCGACCAGCCCCACCTGCAATCGCCGCACCCAAAGGTTCCAGATCCCAACCCACCCTGACCAACTGGACAACCCTCACCACCAATGACACCCTATGGATCATGAAGACCGTCCACTCCAGAGCACCCTCTGAACCACCACACCTTCAACCAAGCCAGTGATACCATTGCCCCCAAGATCTGCCACACCTCCAACTGCTCTACCAAGACCATCACCTCCCTGAAGACTGGCAACTGCAGAGATCAACCCCCTGTTGATAAAATCCTCCGCAGACCCGACAGACCTGAAGAACTACAGACCTATTTCTCTGCTCCCCTTTCCAGCCATTGTGAAAGCCAAAAATTCCCAACTCACCGAATTCATCAAGACCAATCACATCCTGGACCCCTTCCAATCAGGCTTCAGATGCAACCACAGCACTGAGACTGCTCTCCCCACCACAACGTACGACAACCACAATCTCTTGGCCATAGGTGAAACCGGAGCCCACATCCTCCTGGGCCTCTAAGACACCTTCAACAGCGTCTCCCATCACACCCTCTGCACAAAACTCCACGATGCCGGCATTCATGATAAAGCCCTAGAATGGATCTTCTCCTACCTCACCAGCCGAACCCAGAGGGTCAGACTCCCACCATTCACATCTGAACCTACAAAGATCAGCTGTGGCGTCCCCCAAGGCTCCTCCCTGAGCCCCACCCTCTTCAACATCTACATGTCCCCACTAGCAGACATCATCAGAAACAACAGACTCAACATTGTCTCATACGCTGATGACACTTAGCTGAACCTCTCCCTCACTGATGAACCTACAGTCCCGAAGACCAACTTCCACAACAAGATGAAGGCAGTCGCCGCCTGGAGGAAAGACAGCTACCTCAAGCCCAACTCTCCCAAGACAGAAGTCCTCATCTTGGGAAACATCCCCTCCACCTGGGATGACTTCTGGTGAACCACAGTGCTCGGAGTTCCCCCCCACACTGACCGACCACAGACGTAACGCCGGCTTCATCCTCGACTCCTCACTCTCTAGGAACCACCAAGTCAACACCATCTCGTCCTCCTCCTTCCTCACTCTCTGCCTGCTTTGAAAGATTTTAAGATTTTCAAGTGGATCCCCATCAAGTCCAGAAGAACAGTCATCCAGGCACTCGTCAGCAGCAAGCAAGACTACGACAGCGCACGCTACGCAGGCACGACACAGAAGCTCCAAATGAAGATGCAAAGAATCCAGAACGCTGCTGCTAGACTTATCCTGGACATCCCTTGCCACATCTCTGAGCACCTGAGAGACCTACACTGGCTCCCGACCAGCAAAAGAATAGCCTTCAAGCTCCTCACACGCGCATCAGGGCCCTCCACAACATCGAACATGCATACCTCAACCACAGACTCGACTTCCACATGTCCAGCAGACAACTCTACTCCACTCACCTGGGCTTGGCCACTGTCCCATGAATCTGAAAGACCACAGCAGGAGAAAGATCCTTCTCCTACCTCACCGCTAAAACCTGGAACGCTCTTTCTCTTCATCTCCAACAATCTCCCTCTCTACCTCAATTCAGGAAGGACCTCAAGAACTGACTCTTTGACTGTAATGGCCATTCAGCTCTTTGACTCAGCAACATAACCCCCACCAAGTGGAGATTAGTGGTCCTCTACAAGAACCCTGAATTATATTTATTGAGGTGCAGGAACCCCCAGATCCAATGTTACCAGTTGGAAAATCCAGCAAATAAAATTGGTTTAAGAAAGAGCTACATTGCAGACCAGTCCTATTGCCAGACCTCCAAATGGCCATCAGCCAAGCCACACGGGATCATTCAATGCTCCCCTTGCCAGTCATCATTCCCACTTCCCTTGACCCCACACTCAGCATGCTGCAGCTTAGCTCCTCACACGCGCATCAGGGCCCTCCACAACATCGAACATGCATACCTCAACCACAGACTCGCCTTCCACATGTCCAGCAGACAACGCTACTCCACTCACCTGGGCTTGGCCACTGTCCCATGAATCTGAAAGACCACAGCAGGAGAAAGATCCTTCTCCTACCTCACCGCTAAAACCTGGAACTCTCTTTCTCTTCATCTCCAACTATCTCCCTCTCTACCTCAATTCAGGAAGGACCTCAAGAACTGACTCTTTGACTGTACTGGCCATTCAGCTCTTTGACTCAGCAACATAACCCCCACCAAGTGGAGATTAGTGGTGCTCTACAAGAACCCTGAATGATATTTATTGAGGTGCAGGAACCCCCAGATCCAATGTTACCAGTTGGAAAATCCAGCAAATAAAATTGGTTTAAGAAAGAGCTACATTGCAGACCAGTCCTATTGCCAGACCTCCAAATGGCCATCAGCCAAGCCACACGGGATCATTCAATGCTCCCCTTGCCAGTCATCATTCCCACTTCCCTTGACCCCACACTCAGCATGCTGCAGCTTAGTTATGTAAATATTGGAAATTTGTTGTTAAATCTTCCAGCCTTAGAGTGGTTTTCCCCCTAACTTGTTGCTTAAACCCTCCATTTTACTATGTGCACTTTACCACTTGTAATCAGTGGTAAAGTGATTGTGCTCGTATTCCTAAGCATGGTAATATTGGCTATCCCCAATTAACAATTTGAATGTACTTATAAGTACCTAATAAAATCCATTACATGTGCGCAGGGCCTGTAAATTAAATGTTGCTTTGGGCCTGCAGCACTGATTGTGAAACCCACTTAAGTAGCCCTGTGCCAGGCCTCAGGCCTGCCAATGCAGAGTCTGTGCGTGTAAGTCTAAACCGCCATGTCAACCTGGTAAAATAACCCTTTTGCATTGCCCAACCCTTCCCTTTTTGAGCATACAAGTTACCCCTAAGGTAAGCCCTGGAAAACCCAGAGGACAGGGTGCAATGCATTTAAAAGTTATGACATGTACTTTTAAGTTTTACATGTCCTGGTACTGAAAAACTCCTAAAATCATTTTTCACTGCGACAAGGCCTATGTCTCTCTTAGAATAACATTGGGATAACTTTTTTAATCTTATACATTTAATTCCAAATCTGGAAGAGATAAACCTTTCGAGTTTGGTGTCTCTGGATCGCAATTTAAGATCACAATTTATGGTGTTGTCAGATTTTAGACTGTAATTCTGAAAATGCCACTTTTAAAAAGTTGATATTTTCTGCCTTCAATCATTTGGTACCTGCTGCCTGTCTCTGAGTACTGGTCTGGTGTGGGTGACAGCTGGACTTTGTGTATTCCCTCTAGACAATCACACACAATGGGAGGTAAGGTGTGACTTGATGGGCCATCCTGGGAAGATGAGAGGGAGGACCTGGGCTCAGTCTCACTTACACCAGAATAGGATGTGTCTTGTTCCCACACAAGGGCTGCATAACCCTCTGTAGTGAGTCTTGAGCAAGGACAGGAAGGGCACGACCCCTGTGCACTTAACCCCTTCGCTGCCAGGCCTTTTCCCCCTCAGGTGCCAAGCCCTTTTTCAGCTATTTGGGGCAGATCGTGCTTAGGCCCTCATAACTTTTTGTCCACATAATCTACCCAAATCAAATTTGCGTCCTTTTTTTCCAACATCCTAGGGATTCTAGAGGTACCCAGACTTTGTGGGTTCCACTGAAGGAGACCAAGAAATTAGCCAAAATACAGCAAAAAGTTGTTTTTTTTAATGGAAAAAGGGCTGCAGAAGAAGGCTCGTGGGTTTTCCCCTGAAAATGGCATCAACAAAGGGTTTGCAGTGATAAAATCACCATCTTCCCAGCTTTCAGGAACAGGCAGACTTGAATTAGAAAACCCCATTTACAACACAAGTTTGGCATTTTACTAGGACATACCCAATTTGTACTATTTTTTGTGCTTTCAGCCTCATTCCACTTAGTGATAGAAATGGGTGTGAAACTAATGCTGGATCCCAGAGAGCTAAACATTTCTAAAACGTAGACAAAATTCTGAATACAGCAAGGTGTCATTTGTGTAGATCCTACAAGGGTTTCCTACAGAAAATAACAGCTGAAATAAACAAATATTGAAATTGAGGTGCAAAAAACAACAATTTTTCTCAATGTTTTACTCTGTAACTTTTTCCTGCAATGTCAGATTTTTGAAAGCAGTATACCATTACATCTGCCGGACTCTTTTGGTTACGGGGATATATAGGGCTTGTAGGTCCATCAAGAACTCTAGGTACCCAGAGCCAATAAATGAGCTGCACCTTGTAATGGGTTTTCATTCTATACCGGGTACATAGCAATTCATTTGCTGAAATATAAAGAGTGAAAAATAGGTATCAAAAAAACCTTTGTATTTCCAAAATGGGCACAAGAAAAGGTGTTGAGACGCAGTGGTTTTTTGCCCATCTCTGAATTACGGGGTGCCCATACTAGCATGAGAATTACAGGACATTTCTCAATTACACTTCTTTTTTACACACTGTCCTACATTTGGAAGGAAAAAGTGAAGAGAAAGAGAAGAGGCAATAACACTTGTTTTGCTACTCTGTGTTTCCCCAAGTCTCCCGATAAAAATGGTACCTCACTTGCCTGGGTAGGCCTAATGCTAGCTACAGGAAATGCAACATGGACACATCAAATTTTTACATTGAAATCTGATGTGTTTTTTGCAAAGTGCCTAGCTGTAGATTGTGGACTCTAGCTCAGCCGGTACCTATGAAAACCTAGCAAACCTGCGCATTTTTGAAAACTAGACACCTAGGGGAATCCAAGATGGGGTGACTTGTGGGGTTCTGACCGGGCTCTGTTACCCAGAATCCTTCGCAAAACTCAAGATTTGGCCAAAAAACACTTTTTTCTCTCATTTCGGTGACAGAAAGTTCTGGAATCTGAGAGGAGCCACAAATTTCCATCCACCCAGCATTTCCCCAAGTCTCCAGATAAAATTGATACCTCACTTGTGTGGGTAGGCCTAGCGCCCGCAACAGGAAATGTCCCAAAGCACAACATGGAGACATCACATTTTCCCAAAGAAAACAGAGGTGTTTTTTGCAAAGTGCGTACCTGTGGATTTTGGCCTCTAGCTCAGCTGGCACCTGGGGAACCCTACCAAACCTGTGCATTTTTTAAAACTAGACACCTAGGGGAATCCAAGATGGGGTGACTTATGGGGCTCTCATCGGGCTCTGTTACCCAGAATCCTTTGCAAAACTCAAGATTTGGCCAAAAAACACTTTTGTCTCTCATTTCGGTGACAGAAAGTTCTGGAATCTGAGAGGAGCCACAAATGTCCATCCACCCAGCATTTCCCCAAGTCTCCAGATAAAATTGATACCTCACTTGTGTGGGTAGGCCTAGCGCCCGCAACAGGAAATGCCCCAAAGCACAACATGGAGACATCAAATTTTTCCACAGAAAACAGAGGTGTTTTTTACAAACTGCCTACCTGTGGATTTTGACCTGTAGCTCAGCCGGCACCTTGGGAAACCTAGCAAACCAGCGCATTTTTGAAAACTAGACACATAGGGTAATCCAAGATGGGGTGACTTGTGGGGCTCTGACTAGGTTCTGTTACCCAGAATTCTTTGCAAACCTCAAAACTTGGCCCCCAAAATGTTTTTCCTCTCATTTCGGTGACAGAAAGTTCTGGAATCTGAGAGGAGCCACAAATTTCCTTCCACCCAGCGTTCCCCCAAGTCTCCCGATAAAAATTGGTACCTCACTTGTGGGGGTAGGCCTAGTTCCCGCGACAGGAAATACCCCAAAACACTATCTGGACACATTAAAATTATCAAATACAAAACTACCTGTTTTTGCCGGGAGGTGGGGGTTGCAACCTGTGGTTTTGGTCCTGGGCTCAGCAGCCATCTAGGGAAACCTATCAAATCTAGACATTTCCGAAAACTAGACACCTGAGGGAGTCCAGGGAGGTGTGACTTGCGTGGATCCCCCAATGATTTCTTACCCAGAATCCTCAGCAAACCACAAATTTTGCTAAAAAAAACACTTTTTCCCACATTTCTGTGTGGGATCACCGCACAGGGACAAAGGGCCAGATGTAGCATAAATAAAAATTGCGACTCGCATTTTGCGAGTTGATGCGACTCGCAAAATGCGAGTCGCAAATTGGATTGTCAGAAAAAAAAGCGATCCGATTTTGCGACTCGCAGCCGGACTCGCAACGCTGTGTGTGAGTCCGCAGTTTGCGAGGTCGCTGTTTGCGAGTGTGCAAAAAACGAACTCGCAATTAGCGAGTGGGTGTCGCAAATTGCGATTACCTTCAAAATTGCTTGCAGGTGCAGCAGAACACTCCAGAAAGCATACCAGAACACTCTGGAAACACTTCCTGGCACATGATGATGACATCACAGCCAGGAAGTTAACAAATACACCTGGGAGGAGGCAGGACCACACCCTTTTATAACTGCCATTCTTCACACTGAACAAGCAGCAGCAGCCATGGAGGGAACCCCACGAAAAAGAAAAATCAAATTTTCTGAGAGGGAGCTGGAGGTGCTGACTGAGGAATGCTGTCAGCACCATGATGAGCTCTTTGGGAGAGCAGCCCTCACTGTTCCTGAGGCAACCAAAAAGAAACTCTGGCAGGACATGCAAGAAAACATTAATTCCCTGGGTGTGAGCCACAGGACAATTGAGGACATAAAGAAGAGGTGGTATGACCTCCGCTCCCGGACCAAGGAGAGGGTGGCAGAAAGGCTCCGGGAGATGAGAGGCACTGGAGGGGGACCATCATCTGTGCCACCACCCACACCCCTGGAAGAAAGGGTTGAGGAAACATTTGAGCAGGAGGCAGTGTGTGGATTTGGGGACCTGGACACCTCAGAGCCCAGCACATCAACCGGTGAGTACCATGTGATAAGCCTGTACCCCTTTCAATGTCATACCCACCCACCATGTACACAGGTGCATGCACAACCAAATTAGCTCCATTTCAGGGTAGAAAAAGCCAGAATGATGCATTATGGGAAATGTAGTCAAAGAGGCAGTTCAAAGGCAAATGTTTATTAGGAATTGTGCAATAGATACTAGACACTGACAGTGTGTTCCCCATGTCCCACAGGTCTCCAGCAAGACACACCCAACACCCCAACCCCCCAGGCCCAGGAGGACACCCCAGGACCCGCCAGCACCCCCACCTGCACAGTCAGCAGCATTCCTGCAGTGGTAACGCCTGCTGCAACAATCACGCCAGGAGCTGCCCCAGCAACAGGCAGGGAGGATACAGGTGTGAGCACAGGGCAGCCAACGCTGCGCAGACGGCGCAGGGCAAGACCATCTGGATCCGGGATACTTCCTCCAACCAGCAGTGAGGCACATCTGCTGCGGGGTCAGCGCCTGCAGGACAGAACATTGGGCAGGATAAGTGGTGTGCTGCACCGCTTTGTTAGACACAACCATGGAAGCATGCAGCACCTCACCAGACGCATGGACCAGATGTGCCAGAACACTGGGGACATTGCCCTTGCCATCAGGGAACTGGCGGCCGGACTGCTGGGCCAGGCAGAGGCTGGGCGGCGCAGAGATCGCCAGATAATGCTAAGACTGGACATCGATCGGCAGGCTAGCCATCAATACAACAGGCCTGTCGAGGAGGACAGTTGGCCTGCAAATAGAGATGGGCCATTTTGCTGGGGATGTTGCCAGGGGCCTGGGACGTCTCACCCACATAGTTGAACTTATGGAGACACGGGAGATGTCGAGGGCCACCGGGGAAACACCCCAAGACAGTGAGGAGGGCTCAACAGTGAGCAGTGTCTCTGCCACTGACAGTAGGGTGCTGAGGAGTGGTAGGCACAGCACCATGGACGCAGCAGGGACCAGCCAGGATGGCAGGAGGGGCAGGAGATCATAGACAACAGCCAGGACAGATTAATGTGGCACATGGCGTTAATGTGCCACATGACTGGTTGGCATTTTCCTGCCCATGGACAATTTCACCTTGTATATAGTTTCTTCATGACATTAATAAAACAGTTATTTTTGTTCCACTTAACAAATGGAGTTTTTGGTTAATAGGTGAGTATGGTGGGAGTTGACACGTACCGTCCAAAATATTGCGTTGCAATGTGGTCCCGTCTCAGTCTGCCTTGATTAGCTAGACTCCTATCCCCATGAAGGCGATGTGGTTGTTCTTGCTCTTCATCATCAGGATCTAGGTCTGCAGGGGTGAGAGGTAGCCCACGTCGGGTGGCTATGTTGTGGAGGATGGCGCATGCGACCACAATTTTGAAAGCGGTAATGGGGGTGTATTGGAGGGCGCCTCCACTGCGGTGGAGGCATCTGAATCTTGCCTTCAGCAGTCCGAAGGTGCGCTCGATCAGGTTCCTGGTCCTCTTATGCGCACTGTTCTATTGCCTCTCTGATTCAGTTCTGGGTGTTAAAAACGGAGTCATGATCCAAGGCCTGAGAGCATATGCACTGTCACCTGTTGGGCACAAAAGTACACTGTTAGGAAGTCCAGATAGCCATGCACAGTGACCAGTGTGTATGTCTGCAAATGTCTGTGGCTCTACCTAGGAGGTAACCGTCTCCAAATTCCCCACGTTCCAGGCGTTGATGTATCCCACTATGCCTAAAAATGTATGAGTCATGGGTACTGCCAGGAAACTTAGCTACGATGTCCGTGATGACATAATGGGCATCACAAACAACCTGTATGTTGAGTGAGTGGGTACACTTCCTGTTGCGGAAAATGTGTTCCAGATTAGCAGGGGGGCATATTTGAATGTGTGTCCCATCTACACACCCTATGACATGAGGAAAGTGGGCAATGCGGTAAAAGTCCAGCTTGGTGCTGTTAATTTCTGCCTCATTCCTTGGTAAGTATATGAAGTGAGACATGTGCGTGACTAAGGCATCTAGGAATGCCCTGAGGAACCTTGACACTGCACTTTGGGATACCCCACCTGCCACGGCAATGACCCCCTGATAGCTCCCTGAGGCCAAGAGGTGCAGTGCGCATAGTACTTGCACATGCGTAGGGATGGCGCAGCCACGCAGAGTCTTGTGTTCTAGCTGTGGTTTCAGTAAATCTATTAATTCTAGAAAGGCTGTGCTGCTAAGGCGGTATTTGTCATAGATCTCCTCTTCAATTTGCTGAAAAAGAGTCTGCCTGGTTCTATATATCTTCTCCTGTCTGTGGCCCCTCCTCCTCCTCTGCTGGGCTGCGTAGACTCTCCTCCTCACTGCTATCAGGTATATCTCCGCCATCTTGAGTAAGCCAGATGCCTTCTGGGTCCCCTTTTATACTTTGGTAATGGTTACCACCTGCTCTGAGTTAGTGGTAAATGGGACATGCAAACTGGGCTTTTTGCGACTAGTCGCAATTTGCGAGTTGCAATTGCATATGGGTTGCGACTCGCAAATTGCGACTTGCAATTTGCGGGTCGCAAAATGGGGTCGCACCGGATGCGACTCGCAAACGGGTCCCATTGCTTTTTGCGAGTCGGAAATGGGCTTTTTGCATCCCATTTCCGATTTTGCACTGTCGCAAATTGCGATTCGGCCCGTTTGCGAGTCGCAATCGTTTGCTACATCTGGCCCAAAGTTCTTACCACCCAACGTTTCCCTCAGTCTCCCAGTAAAAATGATACCTCACTTGTGTAGGTAGGCGAAGTGCCTGTGACAGGGAAGAGACAAAAACATGTCGAAATTGAGGGGGAACCAAAGCGGGTCCAAAAGGACAGTTTGAAAAAAAACATTTTTAGGCTGACAAGTGCAGCAGAAGTTTTATCGGTATAGATGGGACAATGTTGGATGGTAGGAATGTTTTGGATTCCTGCAGATTCCGGAAGGTTCCATCACACAAATTTGGGAAAAATATGTTATGTCCAGCAAAGTTGGAGGTTTGCAGGGCATTGTGGGTAAGAAAATGGTGTAGGGTGCATGTGAAGCACACCACCCTGGAATCAACCAGAGGTTTAGTTTTCAGATGTGTCTGGGTCTTGTGGAGTTTTGTACATGACAGTGTCCCAAAGTCAAAAAAGTGCAGCCCTCACCATTCCAAGTGGGACAGTTTTGAGTTACCAATCTCTCATGGCCCAAATGTAAAACCAAATCCCGAAATAATCAAATGTCTTCTTGCTTGTCGTGTCTTCTTGCTTGTCGTGGGATAAGATGTTTTAGTGTGCGGGGGGAGAGCTGAAACACTGTTAACCCCTTCAGTTGGGGTGGGGGCATAACCAGGCCCATACTGGTTGGTAGCCACCACCCCACTTATTTTTTTTTAAATTCCATGCCATCTAGTGAACTTTCTGCCCTCCGGGGTGTGGCTAGGGGGTAATTGCCCCATTTGTCCACTGTTGGGCAGAACAACTTTGGCCCCATTTATTTGGGGTGGGGTTATGGCCATACCCCCACCCTCCTATGTTGAAAAAAAATCTTCCCTGGTCTCTGATGGGCTGTCCAAAAGTATGTCCAACAGTAATGTGCCCCCATGGGGAGCGATCCTTGCTTAAGGGGCAGCCCCCCCAAACAAAACACACACATACCAATCCCTGGTGTCTAGTGATTTCTGCATCCCTTGGGGGCAGATTGGCCCATCAAAAATAGACTGATCTGCCCCCAGGCGGGCAGAAATGGCCTAAATACAATTTGCCCCCCAGGGGAGCGACCTTTGCTGAGGGGCCCACTCCCCATACATAAAAACATAAAGTGAATAAAAATATATTTATATCCCTAGTGTTAGAGGTTTCTGCCCCCCCCCCCCGGAGGCAGATCTGCCTAATTATATTAGGCAGATCTGCCTCCAAGGGGGGGCAGAAAAGGCCTAAAAATATTTTGCCCGCCCGGGGAGCTGCCCTTGCCCAAGGGGCCGCTCCCCTTATGCGTAAGGATAATAAAAAAAAAAACCTCCCTAGTGTCTGGGCAGATAGGCCTAATTATATTAGGCCGATCTGACCTCGGGGGGCAGAAATTGCCTAAAAACTATTTGGCACCCCAGGGAGCGACACTTGCCGAAGGGGTCGCTCCCTACACATAAAAGAAGAAAAAAAAATGATCCCTGGTGTCTAGGGGTTTTCCGCCTCCCCTGGAGGAAGATCGGCTTAGTTGTATTAGGCTGATCTGCCCCTGGGGGTGCAGAAATGGCCTAGAAACAATTTGGCCCCCCAGGGAGCGAGCCTTGCTGAAGAAGTCACTCCCTAAACAGGGGTTTTCTGCCCCCTTGGGGGCAGAAACACAGTAAAATGTATTTTCCCCCCCAGGGAGCGGTCCTTACCCAAGGGGTCGCTCCCCTTACACATAAGTATAAGATAAAAAAAATATCCCTGGTGTCTAGTGGTTTCTGCTCCCCCTGGGGGCAGATCGGCCCAATTATATTAGGCCGATCTACCCCTAGGGGGGCAGAAATGGCCTAGAAACAATTTGGCCCCCCAGGGAGTGACCCTTGCTGAAGGAGTCACTCCCTAAACATAAAAGAAAAAAAAAAACTGGTGTTTAGGGTTTTCTGCTCCCTCAGTGGCAGAAACGGCCTAAAATGTATTTGCCCCCCTGGGGAGCAGCCCGTAACCAAGGGGCCGCTCCCCTTATACGTAAGTATTATATGTAAGTATATGATAAAAATCAATTCCCTGGTGTCTAGTGGTTTCTGCCCGCGGGGGCGGAATTGCCCTAGAAACAATTTGGCCCCCCAGGGAGTGACCCTTGCTGAAGGGGTTGCTCCCTAAACATAAAAGAAAAAAAAAATCCCTGGTGTCTAGGGAGTTTTCTGCCCCCAGTGGAGGCAGAAATGGCTTAAAAATGATTTGCCCCCCTGAGGAGCGGCCCTTACCACGGGAACTGCTCCCCTTATACGTAAGTATATAATAAAAAAAAAATCCCTTGTGTCTAGTGGTTTCTGCCCCCGGGGAGGCAGAAGTGGCCCAGAAACAATTTGGCCCCGAGGGAGCAACCCTTGCTGAAGGGGTCACTCCCTAAACATAAAAGAAAAAAGAAAAAGAAAAAATCCCTGGTCTAGGGGGTTTTCTGCCCCAGGGGGGCCAGAAATGGCCTAAAAATTATTTGCCCCCAGGGAGCATCCCTTGCTCAAGGGGCCGCTCCCCTTATGTTCATTTAAAAAAAAAAAAAAAAATCCCTGGTGTCTAGTGGGCATTTCTGCTGCCCGATCACATCGCGTTCGGGCAGCAGAAATGCTTGTAGAGACATGAAAGGAAAGGAAAGGCCTTTCCTTTCATGTCTCTGCTGGCCTCCTCCTCCAAAGCGGAAGAGAAATACTGAGCATTTTTCTTCTGCAATCGCGCTGGAAGCATGCTTCCAGTGCGATGGGAGGTGACCTCTGATGAGGTCAGCACGCTTTTGTGTGCTGACATCATCAGACGTCACTGGGGGGTTGGGTGTGGAAGGGGAAGCGATTCCCCTTCCAGCCCTGACCTGGCGGGGTGTGGGGGTGACCCTGGGGGGGAGGGCTAGCGCTTCCCACGAGGGCCGGTAAATAGACGTAATGGTTATGTCCATGGCGCCTCACAGGCGCAGCCATGGACGTAACCATTACGTCCATGGTGTGCAAGGGGTTAAAAGGCTTGTCTTTGAAATCTGCCCCACAACGAAGGCCCAACTGACTTCAATAGATATCTGGCTGGCCACCTGTTCCAAAGTCTCAGGGACATAAAAAACTTCCAACCCCCCTGTTCCTGGACTCTGCCCTTTGTGAGTCTGCTCTGCAAAGTGGAGCCATCCCTAGACCTGGTCCCTTGAATGTGGGCCTAAGGTGTTTGCTGCAGCAAATCATATGCATCCTCTGCTGTGGGAGCAGGATTGACACATCACAGCTGTTCCTTAGTAACAGAACCAATGCATCACCTCTACTGCATGGGTCAGAAACAACGCTACTAGACTCGCATCACCATCTTGGGACTAGAGCAATGCCTTCAGAACTGTCACTGTGACACCTTTCCTGGTGCAAGGTCCTCACATCCCTGTCGACAGGGCAACCTCAATGATGAACCAAAGCTCCGTATTGCAGGCTCAGGGACTATCAGAACCAACGTATTGCATCATCTGCACAACGTATCCCCGACACCGATCATCACATTGCAAGCCCCGGCGCCTGGAACCAATGCAGTCCTCCGTAACCAGGATTCAAGGTACTTTGGTTCAGGGGACCTAACTGGGTCCCAGTAGCCAGCCCTCACTCCATTGCAATCGGCCTGAACTTTTGACTTCCCTGAAATTGCGACTCCATTTAGGGAATTGGAAATTGCGATTCTCTAAATAGGAAATCGTAAATAGGGAATTCCTATTTGTGATTTCGAAAGCACTTGTATCATACATTTCCTAAATGCGAATTGGGCATTTAGGAAATACAATTAGAACCAAATCCAATTTGGTGGTAACTATGTGAAATTTAAAAAATGCATGAAATATGCATTTTTTTTAAAATGACATGTAGTGCACACATGCCCCTATGGCATGTGGGCGCTTCACATGTCCACTGATATTTTTTGTGGGTTCATCAAAGGGGGCTTCAGGCCCTGAGCACCCTGGGAATTGCATTACCTCTTTTGGAAATTCCTAACAGGAATTCATAAATTCGTAAATGCAAAACCATTTGCACCTATGGGCCTGCAGGCCCATAGGGATGAATGGAGTCCCATTCCCTATTGCGATTCGGTAATAGCGATTGAGACTTTTAAGAAATCGCTATTACCGAATTGCAATTTTCATACATCCCATTTAGCATTTCTTAAATAGAGGCTTCTTAAAAATTGCTATTTAGGAAATGCAAACCGGGATAATTATACAACTAGACCTTATTGCATGAGCCTTGACAACTTTCTTTTTGTAACTGAGAATTGTGACTTTTTTTTTACTAATAGTGTAATTATTTGTACTAATAGTGTTTACGCAATTCAGTGCTATGATTACTTTATGAGTGAGTTTACTTACTTTCTTTTGGCATTGCAATTCATTTTATGTTAATAGTGATTATGCAGTTCAGTGCTAGGAATACTCTATATGTGAGTTGTCTTGCTTTTGGTATTGCAATTTGTTTTATGTTGTAGTTTTACCATAGAAAACCTAATGTGAACGTGCAGATTCTTGAAAGAGACTTGCAGGACTTCCTAATTTGGTTAGAGACATTCAGATTTTGTCACATTTTTTGCATATTAATCAGTAAGAAGAGAGAGAGGGCCAAGTTATTGATATTACCAGGTGAAGGTGCTGTCATAACCAAATTAGACTAAATTAATGAGATCAGTGCATGCCTTTTTGAATGCTGTTTAATGAGACCAGTGCATGCTTCATTGAATGTTGTGAAAGAGTCTCTTAATAGCACATAGCTTTGCCAATACTGTAATTCATCACAGAAAGGCAACTTCCAGGAGCTCCTCTGACAGTCCTCCATAACACGAAGAACCACATCCGGCTGTCTCTGGTGAAAAGGAGTGTGGTGTTTCTTTCTCTATTTTTCCAAATCCCCTTCCTTTTTGCGGCACCTGCCGGGACTCCTGGTGCAATCAGCAGCACCAAGAGGTGCCTCAGGAGGTTGGGAGAAGAGTCATCACTCCTGTAGACAGCTTGGTTTTCAGGTGAGTGGCCGCACCACAAAAATTGGCCAATCCATAGAGCGGTGCACAGACACATCATGGTGCCCTCACTTTACTCCTAACTGCCATGTAAACTCCACAGAAAGACGCGTCAACTGGGCAGATAGACACCTCAGGGATCATCCTTAGGGGTGGGGTGGATTTGGAAGGGGTTGGTCTTGGGATTGTTAGGTGTGGCCTGCTTTTTGGGAGAGGTTGGCTTGTTCCTGGGGTGGAGAGGTGAGGATGCTTGCAGGGGGGCATGGGAGGTAAAAGGGAGGGGCTGGGAGGTGGGTTTGGGCCTATTGGGTTTGGGAAAGGGTGGAGGGAGCAGGGTAAAGGTTGAGGTCAAAAATGAAAATGTCTTAGGCACACTGGAACAGTCATCAAAAGGGAATAGATGTTTTGGAGGTCAAGTGAGTGGTTGTCTATTGTGTTGGTGTGGATGATGTGGGTGCGTGCTTCTGAGAGGTATGCTTGTGTTTGGTGGCTGTCTTTTTGGTGCGTAAGTGAGTGTTTTTGTGTTGCTTCGGGTCTGGGATGTGGAGGTGCTGGGGGGGTGGAGTGGTGGATGTTTGTCTTTTGGGGTGGTAACTGAAGGTATGCTAGATGTGATGGATGACTGTGTGCCTGTTGTTGTGGTGTCTGTGGGTAGGGTACTCGTGGTGCATGTCTGGGGTCTATTGAGGTGAAGTCTGTGGGTAAGCTGCGTATGGTGGATGTGTCACTGACTGTTGGTGCAGTGCCTGTGGGTATGCAGGATGTTGTGTGTGTAATGCTGGGGTGGTGGGGTGGTGCTTGTGTTTGTCTGTGCTTCTCTTGTGTGTTGAGGTAGATGGGTGTAGATCTGTCTGTGTACTTTGGGTAGGTAGGGTACGGGGAATTTTGATTGGGAAGAGGGAGGTGGAGGGTGGACGGAAGGTAAGGGGTGACTGGCTGACGTCAGTAAGGAGGCCAGAGCCTGAAAAGATCATTGTTGGCCAGCCATTGCACCATGAATGTCTTCCAGGAATGCATTTGTCTGTTTTAGCTGAGCTACCAATCCCTAGATGGCATTCACAGTGGCTGAATGATCCACAGTGATACTTCTCAGGAGGCCAATAGCCTCCTCGCTGAGGGCAGCAGGGGTAACATGGGCTTGGGCAGAGGTACCTGTGGCAAAGGAGATGCCCACCCCCTTGGGTGAGCAGGCACAGCCAACTGGATCTGGAACAACAAGGAGGGCAGAGTTAGAATGGGAGTTGCAGGGAAAGAAATATTACAGGGGGATGCTGCAATGAGTTTGCCACCACTAGAGAGTGTCCACTGGAAGAAGAATCTGATGACGATGAGGATGTTCCAATCTCTTCTGTGGCATTCCCATCACCCTCCAGGCCAGTGGATTCCTCTGTGTCTGTTGTGTCTTGTCCTGAGGTCCTGGGGCCAGATGCTTCCCAACTTGGCTGTGCCCTCTCCCCTTCACTTGTCAGTGCTGATGATACAAATGTAAAGAGAAACAGGGTCATCACATGTCCATTATCACACTTCAACAGCAACTCTGATTAGAAAACACTACTAGTATAGCAATTAGGCCCCAGCAGCAAACTCCACCTAAGTGCCCCCTACATATACCATACCAAATGCATGCATGCCATCTGAACTGTCAACAGTTGCTTACAAGAAATTCATGTTCCCAGACAGCTACAATTGCATGGCTGAAGTTGTGCAATCACAGTAACCATTCAATAAGTAGGAGACACCATCGCCCTCAAACCTTTGCCCCATGGAGCGCACCTAAGTTAACTGGAAGCATACAATAGTAGGCCAATGCCAAACACATTTCCACAGATTTCACAGAAAGTCATGCACACTTCTATTTGTCACATACATAATGACCCAACAACAACAAATTATGCTATAATATCCTGCTGTGTTGATGACAATAGTACAATAGCCGAGAGAAGTGTTGTAAATCAGTAGAGATTAGATTAAGCATTAGCAGAAGACATCTTGGCCCGTATTTATACTTTTTTTGCGCCGCATTTGCGTCGTTTTTTGACGCAAAAACGGCGCAAACTTGCAAAATACCATTGTATTTTGTAGGTTTGCGCCGTTTTGTGTCAAAAAGCGGCGCAAATGCTGCGCTAAAAAAAGTATAAATACGGGCCCTTGTATTTAGCAACTATTGTGAACATTTTGCGGAATCCATTTTGTATTCATGACTGCCATTTTCTCTGCCATGTGCTCGCCATGTGCTCTGTCCTACCTTTCTGTTAACTACTCTTGAAAATCTGTCTAGTGACAAGTTATATTTAGCATCTCCCACTTTTGCACATGCCCAGTAACATCTACAGCTACATCTACAGCTGTTAGTAATCAGTAACAGACAGTAATGTGTCAACTAGTCCTTGAAAACTGTTAGCCCCTCCTACCTGTCGACTGTGCATTTCCATATGACCTTATATGTATGTAAGTCTTGCTTCTATAATTGCACTACCTTCTTTTAGCCCCTGCGTGGGTATAAAAGGACCATGCTCTCTTAGTTCAGTGTGCTACTTTAAAGATTACCGAAGGGTGCTGTTTGAACTGTAGTACCATCTCATGGGGTTTAATAAACTTTGTCTTTTATTTCAGTTTCTGTGCCAACTTCTTCCTATATGGTCTGAGGACTTTGTGCAGAGGAGGGCGAACCCCTTGCACTAGCAGGCCTTGCTGAGGCTTACTTTGACAAATTGGCGCCCAAACAGGGACTCATCGGCGACTCGGACGCCCGACGGATTGGTCGCGATGAAGAATTGGGATCTCGCTGCGGACGATCAATGCCTGAGGAGAACCGAATCTTGGCAACCACGCAGTTTTTCCCTTCTTTCTGATTTGACCATCCAGGTGGCGCCGGTCCTGGACTGAGATCCTTTTTGTTCATTCATCATGCAGTGACCATTTGGTCGATTTTAGAACTTGGCAGTTGGAACCTGGACGCACTGTGATTGGTAAGAGCCGTTTTACGGCACTTGCTGTGGGTTTTGATGCCTTTGTTTGGTAATGAAGTTTAGCACCACTTACTGTGGCTCTCGTGTTTTGGGTGACTAGTCAATTTGTGTCCTTTGAATTGATATATACATTTCAATTTATTTAGGCAGGTAATGAGGAGATTTTTCTCCAATTTAATTTTGATTTGAACGGCACATTAAGTGCTACTTTGATTATAATATTGTATATTCTGCACTATTTTTGGTATGCCTGTTTTTAGCGCACTTCATAGGATGTGTTGCTTTTGTAAAGTTACCAATTTGAGACTGGAAGAATCGCAACCGGCACCCCCAGAGGGGATGCCCAATAGAGATATGTATGTTAAACATGGTCTTTCTTCTATAATGTACAGCACATTATGGAATAAATACACTCGGGTGGATCCTGAGTTACGTTGGCCTATGCATAGGTCATTTGATTTGCGAAAGATTGAGTATGTGGAACAATGTATGTGTAAGCGACGGTCTAGGCAAGTTATGTTTGACTGTGTACGAATGTGGGAGAAAGAAGTGCGTGGACGGGTGAAGCGTGAGCAAGCCTTGCTTGAGAAAGAGCAGCGGAAGAATGTATATGCGAAAGCATTGGAAATGAGAAAGAAAGAAATAAATGACTTAAAGAAGCTAGAAGAGAAAGAACATAAATCACAGGTAACTGGCCAATACACTGTTAGGCAACCTCTCTATCCTATCCTTAGTAAACCACACGATGATTGTTTGTTACTAGATCGCCCTCCATCTCCGTATGTCGTTCCTTCTGCCCATCCTGAGTTAGCTGAGGTCTCCGGTTCGGAGCAACAGAAGATACGAGACAGTCGCTCTATGTAGCCTGCTGACCGTGCGTCTGAGCTTAGATCTATTGCTCGTAAAACAATTCGTAGCGTTGTCTCTGCTTCTGAAATTTTAGACAACATGAAAGGGTGGACGGAAAAGGAGCAGCTATATTTTACTGAGGCATTTGGCACAGAAGTTATTGAACTATTTCAGAAATATTCTGATGAGTTAGAGCCCGATGATGTAGCAGCTCATCATAAGCAAATGCGTGATGGTCTTTTTATTTTCTCCCAGGTGGCTGATGCAATCAGGCATTTGGTAAAATTATGCGTTGTGGCTGTCCGTTTGCAAGAGGACAAAAGGGCCGTGGACGTAGTTGCACCGACATCTCAGACCGGCGAGGTGCAAGCTTCCATCTTCGGAACAGATAAGACTATGATAGTTCATGCGAAACCAATGCGGGAGGCCGCGCATTTGTATGTTCCTCCTAAAGGATTGGGTACAAGTGATGATAAAACTTCTGTTGATGCTAAGGGTTATTTTATTTTATTTTATTTATAATTGGGTGTATACTCCTTGGAATAGGGCAGATGTAATGGCACTTAAAACATTGGCTCAGGATATTCAGGGCCTAGATGAAGCATGAACGATCATGCTAGGGTTGATGCTAATGTACGAGGGCAGGATGGGTTTAACACTTTTGATAGACAGAACCAATACCAGATGTCTAACTATGTGCAGCCTGATTTCCAAGATTCTACTTATGCATAGGATTGCCTAGGATTGGGTAAGGAATCAGTTGAAGTTCCAGTAGATCAGAGGGGTCCCTATGTAACAGCACATGTTTTGGGTTCTACTGATCAGTTTCTGGTTGATACAGGAGCTACTCGTATCGTCTTGTCTAAACAATTGATTCCAAGGCTCCCCTCTCTGGCTTACCCATTACATCGATAGGTTTCGATGGAACACCTTCCCCTAGCCCATTGTCACAACCACTAGCATTCCATGATGATAAAGTTACTGCTCCATGTCCATTTTTGCTTTCTCCAAATACACCAGACAATATTGTGGGTCTTGATATGCTCAAGTATTTCAGGGCTACAATACGATGCTCTCCTGAAGGGGTGCGTGTTATTTTGAATGATAATCATCCTGTGATGGAAAGAGTTTGTCTTGTCAAAGAGGATATTGCATTAGCTTCACTCCCTAGTACTTTGTGGGCTACTTCAGATACTGATGTGGGACAAATGATTATTCCACTGGTACATATTAGTGTCAAGGAGGGAGTTGTATTGCCACGTTTGCCTCAATACAAAATTTCACAGTAGGGCAAAGAAGGACTCACACGAATTGTGCATGATCTTATTGCAGTTGGAATTGTTGAGGAAGTTCCGTATAATGTTTGTAACAGTCCGATTCTTCCCATTGAGAAAAAGGATACTGATACTAGGATTTACTGATTCATTATTGATTTATGAGAAGTCAATAAGATTGTGGTACCACAATATCCTGTGGTATCTGACATCACGACACTTCTTACTTTGGTTCCTCCGACAGCAACTACGTTCTCTGTGATAGACTTGAAGAATGCTTTCTTTTCGATCCCTATTCATCCTGACAGCCGATATTTGTTTGGTTTTACTTTGAATAAACAATTGTATAGATTTTGCAGAGTTCCTCAAGGCTATACTGAGAGTCCTAGTATTTATAGTCAATCGTTAAAACGACAACTTGATTCTTTTGTTTTGCCTGAAGGTGTGGCTCTCATACAATCTGTTGATTATATTTTGTTGGCAGCTGATACCCCTGAGCAATGTGAAAAGTGCACTTTGTCCTTACCTTCTTTTCTTGCTTCACACCATCATAAAGTGTCACAAAAGAAATTGCAATATTGTAGACCAAAGGTAACCTATTTAGGTCACCTTTTGTCTAAGGAGGGCCGTGCACTTACATCAGATCATATTCAAGCAATTTTAGACACACCAGTACCCTCTACTCAGAAAGATGTTCATTCATTCCTTGGTCTTACTTCTTTTTGTAGGCAATGGATATTTTCACACATTGTCAAACCTTTGCTAGCACTTTTGACTAAAGATACTCCAATGTCCCTCCCATGGACAGATGAATGTGAGACTGCTTTCCGGCAGCTACGACAAGCCCTTTGTTCAGCACCAGTGTTATGTACTCCAGATTACACGAAGTCTTTTGCACTTTACGTACATGAAAAAGATGGATGTGCATTGTCAGTTTTAGTACAGATACATGGCGATAAGCAGCGTCCCTGTGCATATTTATCAGCAGTACTTGATCCTGTTGCTCGAGCGTTGCCTGGGTGTTTTCGTTCAGGTGCCGCAACAGCTGTGCCAATACATCAGAGTGAAGGGATAGTTTTGTCACATAAGCTGTTGGTGTTAGTACCCCATGCGGTTGATGCTCTTTTAAATCAAACAAAGATGCAACATTTAACTAGCGCTCGCCTGACAGGATATGAATTGACATTGCTGGCTCCTCACATTACTGGATTGGATGATGAGGGCTGTTGGCGGAATAAGCAGATGGATAAATGGAAATTGCCTATAGCTTTTGTACAACCTATGGTTCAGATGGCACATGGGCTGGCACATGTTGGAGCTTCAACAATAACGAAGTTGCTTACGCAAGTTTGGGAGCATCTAGAAATTTCCAGTACAGCTAAGAGAGTAGTACAGTCTTGTTTGATCTGTTTACAATACAATCCTGGAAAAAGGACACAAACTCCTGCGGGAGGGTTTGCTACACCAACTGGACCTTTCAAAGTTCTACAAATGGATTATATTCAGCTTGAATGCTGCAACAAGTTAAAGTATGTCTTAGTGGTGGTATGTGCCTTTAGTAAATGGATAGAGGCGTACCCCACAAAGGATAATACTGCCATTACCACAGCGAAGGTGCTTTTGAAATAATTTTTTGGTGTTTGCAGACTTTTATGGAATGATAACAGACCTCATTTTTTGGGGGAAGTTATTAAGTATGTCCTGAAAGGATTAGGGATCAAACAGAAGTTCCATGCGGTTTTCCACCCACAATCAGCAGGGTTGGTGGAAAGGTATAATGCTACTTTGAAGCTGAAGTTAGCAAAGATACAGGCTTCCACATCCTTAACTAGGCCGGATGCATTACCGTTGGCATTATTGTCTATTAGGTCAGTGCCGCACTCTCGAATAGGCCTTACTCCCTATGAAATAGTATTTGGAAGGCCAGTGAACATTTGGGGAGTTCCTAAGCCAAATTCTGTATATGATGTACCTTGTGTCCTGATGAATGATTATTTGGCACAGTTAACCGACAATTTGGTTTCTATTCATCAACAGGTTCGAGAAGCACTTCCTGACAGATCTACTGGTGAAGGCCATGAACTCCGACCTGGTGACCAGGTGATGATTAAGTCCTTTGAAAGATCAAGCAGCTTGGAACCAAGGTGGCGAGGCCCAGAGCAGGTGCTCCTTGCGACAAGGAAAGCATTTCAAGTGACTAACCAAAAGAATTGGGTCCATAGTACCCACTGAAAGTGGGTGCCTCCTACCTTGGTGGAACCTGCTGTGCTGACCGATCATCAAGAGATTTTGACTATGGAGAAAGGCCGTGCTATATCACCTGACGAATCTGCAGAGTTCTTACCAGGACATACGATTTCTGGAATGTCGTGATATAATTTGAGACCGAGGAAAGACCCCGTAGTGCTGGAGAAAACTGGTTGAGCTACCACTCTGGGTTAGTGAAACGGAGAGCCAATGTGGCAAGGGGGGGATCAGACAGGCATTAGAGTAGTGACACCCGCCTTGGCCCGTGGTGAAGAAATCAGCGGCTGCCCAGGGATAAGAGCTCCAACGATTGTTTTTAATTAATGTCTGAAAGGGTCGATTATCACTGTTGCTAAAATGAATAACAAACTGATCATTAGTACTATGGGGTTTGTTGTTGTTTTGGTGGTTATAGCAATAATCACCTGGTTTGTTGAAAAGAAGGCTCCTGCTCATGAGTTTTTTGTTGCCATTACTCCAGTACCAGTGGATCACTATTACTTTATGCTTCCCTATCAGGAGGAGAAGCACCGTCAATCGTACTTCAATAATACTTTCATTCAGATGTTGCATCATACTCACAATGCTACAAATACTACTAACTGTTGGGTATGTGGAATGATACCTGTGCATCAAAAGAAAGGAGGAACACCTTTCATTCCTCTTCCTTTTTCCCTCAATGGTTCTTGTCAAGCTTGGTATACGCTTTTGTTTACATCTGGAAAACATACAGAGGGTGAACTTCTTTTTCACCTTAATAAAGTATGCTACCAAGACAAAGATGGGTATCCCCAAGCCAAAGGAACTAAATGGGAATGGGAAGAGTATCAACCGGACAATGTTTCAATACCATGGGGGTCATTCTGACCCTGGCGGCCGGTGATAAAGCGGCAGCCAACCCGCCAACAGGCAGGCGGTCAGAAAAAAGGTATTCTGACCCTGGCGGGAACCGCCAACACAGCCCGCCACTTCAAAACTCCGACCGCCACGGCGGGACAGACAAACAGCTCGGCGGTCACCGCCAACAGACAGGCGGCAGACAAAGTACCGCCCACCCTATCACGACCCACCAATCCGCCACCTTTTCCGGGGCGGGAGCCCCGCCGATAAAAACACGGCGGAAACAGACTACGAACGGGAAAACGCACACCTAGACACACTCCACAAGGAAGGAGGACAGCATGGAGCCCGAATTACACATCCTACCGGCTATTGTCTACCTGCTCATCTACCACGAGTACGAACGCCGGCGCAGACGACAACGGTGAGTACTGCACCTACAACACAGGGGAGGGGGGAGGAGGAAAGCTTACGGGCACACACATATGCGACCCCCCCCCCACTATTTACACACCAATGCAGAGCACAAAGTCACAGTGACACCACCCAAACCCCCCGGAATAATGCAAAGACATAATTAAAGTGAGAAACAAAATTTATGTATATAAGAGGTTCTTTGAAGTCATGGTAAAATAGCAAAATGAATAGTAAAAAAAAAAGTAAGAAAATAACGAAACCGATAAACATAGGCAATAAGTCCTGCACAGTCACCTAAATTTCCACTGTCCGTGTGCCAAAGTGGATCAACACATGGGCAAAGCCCACACAGGAGACCTGAGTCCGTTGGAGAGAACACTGCTGGGGCATCAGATGACAAAACAACAGGCACCTCAGGGGGAAGGAAAGGGGGGGCACCTCAGCCACATGAGTCCACGACGCCAGATCCACGAAGGGTCCACCATGCCCACTGTGCCATCCTGGGGAGTGCAAAGCCACAGTCTCACAAGTCTCTACAGTGGGTGGGTTGCCCACCGTGCCATCCTGGGGAGTGCAAAGCCACAGTCTCACAAGTCTCTACAGTGGGTGGGTTGCCCACTGTGCCATCCTGGGGAGTGCAAAGCCACAGTCTCACAAGTCTCTACAGTGGGTGGGTTGCCCACCGTGCCATCCTGGGGAGTGCAAAGCCACAGTCTCACAAGTCTCTACAGTGGGTGGGTTGCCCACTGTTACATCCTGGGGAGTGCAAAGCCACAGTCCATCAGGTGGATTACAGAGACCACTGGTCATGGAGGAGACATGGTGGGCAGAGTGCGGCGTGAAGGCCTGCCCGACACAGAACCGGGACTGCCAATGGGCCAGCGGTGCTTGAGACGTCGGGGCCCAGCGGAGCGGTGCTTGAAAGGAAGGGCCCAGCGGAGCGGTGCTTGAGACGGCGGTGCCCAGCGGAGCGGTGCTTGACAGGAAGGGCCCAGCGGAGCGGTGCTTGAGACGGCGGTGCCCAGCGGAGCGGTGCTTGACAGGAAGGGCCCAGCGGAGCGGTGCTTGAGACGGCGGGGCCCAGCAGAGCGGTGCTTGACAGGAAGGGCCCAGCGGAGCGGTGCTTGAGACGGCGGGGCCCAGCGGAGCGGTGCTTGACAGGAAGGGCCCAGCGGAGCGGTGCTTGAGACGGCGGGGCCCAGCGGAGCGGTGCTTGAAAGGAAGGGCCCAGCGGAGCGGTGCTTGAGACAGCGGGGCCCAGCGGAGCGGTGCTTGAGACGGCGGGGCCCAGCGGAGCGGTGCTTGACAGGAAGGGCCCAGCGGAGCGGTGCTTGACAGGAAGGGCCCAGCGGAGCGGTGTCTTTCTGCACGGCGGGGCCCTCTTCAGCGGTGTCTTTCTGCACGGCGGGCCCTCTTCAGCGATGTCTTTCTGCACAGCGGGGCCCTCGTCAGCGGTGTCTTTCTGCACGGCGGGGCCCTCTTCAGCGGTAACTTTCTGCACGGCGGGGCCCTCTTCAGCGGTGCCTCTCTGCACGGCAGGGCCCTCTTCAGCGGTGCCTCTCTGCACGGCCGGGCCCTCTTCAGCGGTGCTTGTCCAGTCATCCCAGGGAGCCAGACGTGGCCAGGACTCCCTGCTTAGTCGCCCTCCGACCGTGCAGTTGCTGGACCCTTCTGTGACGGAGTCCTGGGCCCGTGGGTGTCCTCCCTCACACCCGGGATGGGGCTTGTGGGGCCCTCCTGGTCCGCGCCCCTGGTCCGCGCTCCTGGTCCGCGCCCACGCCCCGCGTCCTGGTCTGACTTCTCCGCCCTGCTGCCCTTGCCCTCCTTCGATGCGACTCTCTGGCCCTTGCCTCCCCTGGATGTTGTGGCAGGTGAGGGCCCAGGACTTCGCTCCTTGGGGGCAGCCGTGTCAGTCTTCTCGCGTCGGCCCCTGATTTTATGGGTCCTCTTCCCAGGGGGGGGGCTGGCTGTTCCCTTGCTGCTGGCCGATGTATCTGTGCTGGGGAAGGGTGGACTCCAAAACCCCTGCACAACGGTGACAGTCGAAGCAGGGCTGGTGGTGGCTGAGGTGCTCTTGGGACTCTTAGCAGATGGAGGGGGTGGGTCAGGTGGGGCAAAGAGGTTAAGTTTGGAGAGGTAAAGTTTTTTAGGACCAATGTAAAGGGTAGGTGTAGTGGGTATGGGAGTGGAGGAAGAGGATGTGGTTGTAGGAGAGTCAGGTGTGCTGTCTTTGGGTGCAGGTGCTTGTGACGTAGGCTGTCGTGAGGTGGTTGGCTGTTGGGTGGGTGGCTGCCTGCGTTTGTGTGTCTTGGAAGAGGGGGTGACAGACACAGTGGGAGAAGACACAGGGGACGTGTAAATGGCAGGGGGGGTGGTGACTGCACGTGTGCGGATTGTACTGGAGGGTGTGCTGGTGATGGAAGTACTGGCTGATGGTGGTGTGCATGCAGGTGTGAGTGGAGACGTCACAGGGAGGGAGGAGGGAGACGAGGAGGTGGGGGACACAGGGGTGGTAGTGACTGTTGGCATGTCTGCATCTGGGTGTTGCTTGGGTGAATGCTTGTGTGATCTGTGGTGCTTATGTCTGGATGAGCTGCCCTTGGGTGTTGAGGTGTGTGCAGGCTGGTCTGATGGTGTGGATGGGATAGGCTGAGGAACAGGAGACAGAGACAGGGTGGAGGCAGATAGAAGAGGGAGGCTGGAAACAGGGACAATGGCTGCCGTCAGTGCTGAGGCCAGAGCATTGAACGATCGTTGATGGGCAGCCTGACCCGAATGAATGCCCTCCAGGTATGCATTGCTCCGATGCACCTCCCTCTCTACCCCCTGGATGGCATTCAAAAGGGTAGACTGCCCAACAATGAGCGTCCTGAGGAGGTCAATGACCTCCGCACTGAGGGCAGCAGGGGTAACGGGGACAGGGCCTGAGGTGCCTGGGGCGAAGGAGATGCCCGCCTTCTTGGGCGAGCGGGCACGGAGCGAAGGCTGAGGGGCTGCTGGGAGGGCGGAGCTGGCGCGCTGGGTGGCGGCTGTACCTGTAGAGGCGGGGGGCCCAGATGTTGCCGCCACCGCTAGGGAGCTCCCTTCCGAGGACGTGTCGGTGTCGCTGGTGTCACCACGGGTCCCCATTGTGGTGCTCTCCTCACCCTCCGTATCACTGGTGACCTCGGTGTCTGTACCATGGCCCACCGGGGCCTTGTGAGTTGCAGCTCCCTCGTGCTCCGATGCCAATTCTCCTCCACCTGATGATGCTAATGCACACATGCACAAGAAGACAAAGAAAAAGGGTGGGGGGAGAAATAAAAACAGGTTGAGTGCATGCATTGTCAACACCGTTGGCGGAGAGGACAGACACAGGAGCCTCATGCACTGCTCCGTGCAATCGGGGTACACTACTCAGTACTTGTGACTAGGCCAACAGGTCTGTGGACAACATATGCGCACATGGGTGATGCAGGACCATGGATTGCTGTACTTGGCACCCTACAGAGGTGGGGGGCAGGGGCACAGGGCCATGCCTAAAGGAGGGGACTACACTACAGAAAGCGCCCTGGCCTAATGTCACCCACAGCCCTCCTCCCCCACCCAGACACCTCAACTGCGCGTAAAGATAGCAGCATGTGCTGGTACTCACGCCCTTGTGTCTGCTGTGATGTCCTCACGCGCCCATCCAATTCGGGGTAGGCCACCGCCAGGATCCGGGACATCAGGGGGGTCAAGGTACGAATAGCACCCCTCCTACGTTGGGAGGCCATCCCCAGCAGTGACTCGCCGGTCTTCCTGGTCCCGCGGCGGATGTCCTCCCACCTCTTTCGGCAGTGGGTGCCCCGTCTTGTGTGGACCCCCAGGGCCCGGACTTCCTTGGCGATGGCACGCCAAATGTCAACTTTCTGATGGGCGCTGACCTATTTGACATGTACGGGGTGGGAAAGGAAATTTCAACATTTTTCTGCATGTTAGATGTGATTGCCCCCCCCTCCCCAACCCTGCCATGTGGCACACGCTCTCATCTGTCGTGCCTTGCACTCCTCATTCGCTCCCCACCCCACCATCTTACATCCACCATACACGACCCAGGCATAGCCCATTCAACGTGCACCCAGTGTACTTACCTGTTGGTCTGGAGGACCGTAGAGTAGCGCATTCTGGGGTAGGACCCCGTCCACAAGTTTCTCCAACTCTTCTGAAGTGAAGGCAGGGGCCCTTTCCCCAGTCGCAGCAGCCATTGTCTCTACCAGACCGAGGTCACAGCAGCACTTGCAGTATAGGTCCTCTCCTGTGGATGATCAGGTCTCGAGTGATTAAGCATATAGAAAATGGCGGTCACGCCCTTGGCGGTGCGTACCACGGCGGTGCGTACCGCGACCGCCGGCGCACATCGTCATTGGCTCCTGAGACCCATAGGGTTCAATGTTAACCAATGCTGCTTTGCGCCGCGGTCTTCGACCGCCTACCGCCACGGTGAGCCACGCCAGCGCAGTGACCTCACATCCCACTGTCACACTTCACAGGTCAGGCAGCCGCCATTTCAAGGGCCCACATGGCCTGATTTCTACTGCGTCACACAGGCCTAGGCCTTGCATTGCCACTCATACAAGCCATTCAAAGCATAGCGAATCGTGTAATGTGCAAGCTGTGGGAACGAACCTGAGGGTTGCTTGACTCTGTGCTCCATGTTGTCCTTCCTAGGCACCGTCCGCTGGGACTTGCGAGGAGAAGGATGAATCCTCCCGTGTACCGACCGCTGGTGGACCTGTCGACAATGGAAGAACGACATATTATACTTCGATACCGACTTGACCGAGCCACTATACATGAACTGTGTGCCCAACTGGAGCCAGACCTGATGTCCCCCATCCGCCAACCCACAGGGATTCCCCCTCTGGTGCAGGTTCTGTCAGTACTCCATTTTTTGGCTAGTGGCTCTTTTCAGACAACAGTGGCCATGTCATCAGGGATGTCTCAGCCTATGTTTTCTAAGGTTTTGTCCAGAGTGTTGTCTGCCCTGATGAAATACATGCGGAGATACATTGTTTTCCCTGAGGAGGGTGATTTGGCCACTGTGAAGGGTGATTTCTATGCCCTTGGACATATCCCCAACATCATTGGGGCCATTGATGGGACCCATGTGGCTTTAGTACCCCCAAAAGACGATGAGCAGGTGTACAGAAATAGAAAAAGTTACCATTCGATGAATGTCCAGGTGGTCTGTTTGGCTGACCAGTACATCTCCCATGTAAATGCCAAGTTCCCTGGGTCAGTGCATGACGCGTATGTCATGCGAAATAGCAGCATCCCTTATGTGATGGAACAGCTACAGAGACACCGTGTGTGGCTAATAGGTGACTCTGGTTACCCCAACCTGCCTTGGCTATTGACCCCAGTGAGGAATCCCCGGACCAGGGCAGAGGAACGGTACAATGAGGCCCATGGGCGAACTAGGAGGATCATAGAAAGGACCTTCGGGGTCCTGAAGGCCAGGTTTAGGTGCCTGCATATGACAGGGGGATCCCTCATGTACTCACCAAAGAAGGTGTGTCATATCGTCGTGGCCTGCTGTATGCTTCACAATCTTGCATTGCGACGCCAGGTGCCTTTCCTGCAGGAGGATGGTCCAGATGGTGGTGTTGTAGCAGCTGTGGAGCCTGTGGAGAGTGAAGAGGAGGAAGACGACGGGGACGACACGGACAACAGGGACACAGTTATACAACAGTATTTTCAGTAGCACCCAGGTAAGAATCACCCACGCCTTTTTACATTTACTTCTGGCCTCCTGCATCTCTACTTTCTGTGTTTCCCCCCAGTTCCTTTTAACTGATTTTTGACTTTCCCTTCCCTTTTCAGAGCTGTATGACCCACAGCGTGACTTCTGCTTTGTTTGCCCATGGACTAAAGCTTATTGACATTGGTATGTTGTCATCACAATGTAAAAGAACATTATAGCACCATCATGTGTAATACATTTGTAAAGAATACAAGCAGACTCCTGACATTTGAAGTGCAATTGGTGATTTATTTTAAGTGCTGCGTATAGGTCCGTGATAGTAATACGGTGATGGGTGGGGGTGGAGTCATGTCCATGGCAGAGTCCAGTTCTCAGTAGCACAGGTGCGATGTCCATATGCCTGTGGAAGGATGGAGCAGGGGCAGTTCAAGGTTGGACAGGGTGCCAATGTGGGACAGTGGGATGACATCAGGGGGTATCTTAGGCTGGCGGGGGTCTTGGCATCCTACTCTGTCTTCTTGTGTGATCTCAGGTTCCGCTTGCAGGCTGGTTGATCTTCAGCAGGAGGTGGGGTTCTGGTGGCCTGTTGGGGTGTGGGGGCCTCCTGTCCACTTGCGCCGGCGGAGGTGGTAGGCTGTTCGTCGTCCGGGCTGGTGACAGGGGCCCTTTGGGGTGCCACATGGTCCCGCAATGTGGTGACTATCTGGTTGAGGGCCAGGACGATGGTCCCCATTGCGGTCCCGATGTGCCGGAGTTCTTCTCTGAACCCCATGTACCGTTCCTCTTGCTGTGCCTGGATCTCCTGGACCCTGGCCAGTACCGTCGCCATCGTCTCCTGGGAGCGGTGGTATGCTCCCATGATGGTGGTGAGGGCCTCTTGGAGAGTGGGTTCCCTGGGCCGGTCAACCCCCTCTGGCACAGCAGCCCTCCCAGTTGCCCTGTTTCCCCGGGCCTCTGTCCCCTGGACAGTGTGCCCACTACCACTGCCCCCAGGTCCCTGTTGTTGTTGGGGTGGTGGGTCAGCCTGGGTGCCCTGTAGTGGCGGACACACCGCTGATTGACGTGTCCTGGAGACAGTGGCATGGGCCCGCTGGGTGGGAGCTGTGCTGGTATTCCCAGAGGGGGTTGGGTCTGCTGCGGCCTGTGTCTGTGTGTGGGGAACCGACTGTCCAGAGGTCCCCGATGGTCCAGGCTGGTTATCAGGTTCCAGGTCGACAGAGCTGCTGTCATCACTGGGGGCCTGTTCTGGGGGCGGGATGGACAAATCTGGACCCTCCTGGCCGGTGTGTTGGCGTTCGGGCCCTGCAGGGGTAAAAGAGTATGGTTATTGCTTCTGTGTGTGCAATGGCGTGCGATTTGTGGGTGCCCTTGTCCCCCAGTGCTGGCATTTCCTTGTGGGAGGAGTTGTGAGGGTGGTTTGGGGGGGGTTGGGTATGTGCAGTGGTCATGCTTGGGTGATGGGTGTCCATGGTTTGTGTTGGCATTCAGGGATTGGTGTTGGGTTGGGTGGTTTGTGCTGGTGAGACATTGGCAGGGTGGAAGTGTGCTGGGGGTTGGGTGTGAGGGTGGGGGTGCGGGTTGGCATGCTGGTGGTTGGGGGGGGGTGAAGTATTTGGGATTCGACTTACCAGAGTCCATTCCTCCACCTACTCCAGCGAGGCCCGCAGGATGCAGGATGTTCAAGACCTCTTGCTCCCATGATGTGAATTCGGGTGGAGTGGGTGGGGGTCCGCCGCCAGTCTTCTGCACAGCGATGTTGTGTCTTGACACCATCGACCGCACCTTCCCCCGTAGGTCGTTCCACCGCTTTCAGATGTCTTCCCGGTTTCTGGGATGCTGTCCCACAGCGTTGACCCTGTCAACGATCCTTTGCCAAAGCTCCGTCTTCCTGGCTATTGTGGTGTGCTGCACCTGTGTGCCGAATAGCTGGGGCTCTACCCTGATTATTTCCTCCACCATTACCCTGAGTTCTTGGTCCGAGAACCTGGGGTGTCTTTGGGGTGCCATGGGGTGGTGTGGGGTGGTGTTTGTGGTGATGAGTGTGGTGTGTGTGGTGGTGTGTGGTGGTTTGTGCGTGGGTGTGGTGTGGGTGATGATGTTGTGTTCCTCTGTGTGTTGGGGTTTGCGTTAGCTGTGCTCTCTCTCTCTCTCTCTCTCTCTCTCTCACCTCCTCTCCGAATTTCCAGTAGTGGGGGTTTGTGGGTGATGTGGGTGTGTGTTTTATAGTTGATTGGATGTGTGGGTGTGGTGTGTGTATGTGTTTCAGGTGTGTGTATTTCTAATTGTCCAATGTGGCTGTGTTTTGTAAAGGAGGGTGTATTTTGACCGTGGCGGTGTGTACCGCCAATGAAAGACCGCGGTTGAAAGACCGCCGCGTGGATTCGTGGGTCGTAATGGCATGGGCGTGTTCGTTTGGCGTGACGGTGGAGGTTTGGTCATCTCCAGTTTAGCAATGACCGCTGATGCGGCGGCCTTCCGTGGATGTCGGGTTTTTGGCGGTTTTGAAGTTGTGGGTCAGAATGACCGTGGCGGTTTGCCGCGGCAGTAGAATGGCGGACTTCTGACCGGCGGTAAGAGCCTTTTACCGCCAGGGTCAGAATGACCCCCCATATGTCTTCACAAATATAAGAGACTCTGACAAGAAAGAACAATTTGTGATTTCTGTTACAAAAACTAAAGCAGATTTATGTATACGTAGCAATGGGCGAATTCCAGTGGGATAAGTGATTGTACCTTGATTTTAACTATTGAGGGTGTAAATAATAGTAGTTTTACAGCTTCACATAATACATATTTTGTTTGTGGTAACTATGGATATTACCAACTACCTGTTGGGTGGTCAGGTGTGTGTTATGTATCTTTTCTATTACCCCCTGTGTTTTTGACCCCAGCATCATATCATCGAGATTTTAAACTGTTCAATGACATCATTAAAAATAGATATAAAAGGACAATAAGTACAAATGAGGTAGACCAAACGGACACTAGCCTGCAACAATATGTTGATTTTAATTTAGGGTTGCTCTCCTTTGTGGGTGCTGCGTTAAACAGTAGAAAAGTGAGACGATTGACTAGGGTTGTGGAAGCTGTTACCAATCAGGCAGCTCTGGCACTTGGGAATATTACTGAGGAGCTCCAAATTGCGAGGATTGTAGCACTCCAAAATCGTGTGGTACTAGATGTGATATTAGCTGATCGAGGTGGTGCATGTCGCATCATCGGTAGTAGTTGCTGCGTTTTCATTCCAGATCACTCACCTTCAGTATATGATGCAATATCTAAATTGCATAAAATTGCTGCAGAAATCCACACAGAGACTGGTACTTGGACTTTTTCTGGATGGTTTTGGGCTCTTGTTTCCGCTTGGGGCTGGAAACTACTGACTATCCTGTGTGTAATGATTGAAATATTTTTCACATGCTGTATCTGTATTCAGTGTGGTCCAATGTTCTGCTCCATGTGTATTACTGCTTGTATGCCTACCAAAAGAAATATTACGGAAATGAAAGCCCGACACATGTTAGATAAGGAAATAGCTGAAATGATGAGCATAAATATACAAGATGAATATTTAGATTATCCCAGAAAGAAGAATGTCTTCAGCTAATGCTGAAAGGGTTGTCTGTTGTAAGTCAGTAGCAATTAGATTAAGCATTAGCAGAAGACATCTTGTATTTAGCAACTATTGTGAACATTTCGCAGAATCCATTTTGTATTCATGGCAGCCATTTTCTCTGCCATGTGCTTGCCATGTGCTCAGTCCTACCTTTCTGTTAACTACTCTTGAAAATCTGTCTAGTGACAAGTTATATTTAGCATCTCCCACTTTCGTACATGCCCAGTAAGATCTGCAGCTGTTAGTAATCAGTTACAGACATTAATGTGTCAACTAGTCCTTGAAAACTGTTAGCCCCTCCTACCTGTCGACTGTGCATTTCCATATGATCTTATATGTATGTAAGTCTTGCTTCTATAATTGCACTACCTTCTTTTAGCCCCTGCGTGGGTATAAAAGGACCATGCTCTCTTAGTTCAGTGTGCTACTTTAAACATTACCGAAGGGTGCTGTTTGAACTGTAGTACCATCTCATGGGGTTTAATAAACTTTGTCTTTTATTTCAGTTTTTGTGCCAACTTCTTCCTATATGGTCTGAGGACTTTGTGCAGAGAAGGGCTAACCCCTTGCACTAGTAGGCCTTGCTGAGGCTTACTTCGACAGAAGGTGACATGGAAATACCGATGTCACACTGGAAACATACCAACAATGCACACTTCACCAAGTGATATTTGTCCCAATAGAGTCATAGAGGTAGTATAAATGTTGCTCAGATATGCCACACATGTGGCATGGAAATGGACACTGTAGACATCATGTGCAATATGCCAGGGAGAGATGTCCCCAAAATACACAACTCACTGAATTAGCAAGCACCAGGCTAATCACCACTAATGTCTGGTACCCCTTACAATGACATATTGCAAGTGCATCAGTAGACACCATTAGTCTCTTGGATGTTGGAGAGGCCTTGATATGTGCAAGTACTTGTTGAAGGCCTTAACATGTTGTGCGATTGGAAGCTACATTATTGTTCCATTATGATCATGCAGAACCAGATGTCCGTCTGTGGATGAATGCTTGTACTCTAAAACATGTGATTTCAACATAACTACAAGTCACTCCATGAAGCTGGCCAACAGTCAGGGCACAAACCTTACCCATTAATCTTGTGCGCTGCGCTTTTCCACTTGATGCCACATGAAGGGCACAGATATTCACATTGTGGCTCTGAACTCTATGCCTACCCGTCATGTCCCTCATTGCTTCTGCAGTTGTATGTGCAAAATGACTTGCTATGATGGGTGAGGGTATGTGTCAGCCAATAAACAATGGTAACACACTCCTGTCTGTGGTGCAGCATGAAATGTACTTCCATTGTAAATGTACTATTCCACAGTTTGCCGTGCACATGTATGTGAGGGAATAAAGTCATCATCCCATCAACATAGGTAGACCATGCATGAAACAGCAGCTTACAAATGTTTTTCAAAAGAGAAAGGGGCACATGCTGACATATTGACACAAGAAATATTGGCAACAGAGAAGACACATAAATCATATTAATGGACATTCCCCACTTACTAATGGAAAGTAATGACCTATAGCTGCATCCAAAGAACACTGTAGGCTCTGCCACATGTATTTCAGACATCTTTACATTAAAGACTGCAACAAGGCAGCAGCACCCATGATACACTGAAGACAACTAGCCTCTGTGTGGCAGATGCCTACATACACATTTACCCAGGCACATGGCTGAGGACAGTAATCCAACACCTACTTACCTTTGGTAGGTAACATTTAGGAGTAGCAGTCTGTTGCATAGATATAACACACACCATTACAACAAACAGTAGTTGTTTGATCAATGTACCCGGCCATATGTCATCCCTGCAAAGCAGGTGACTTGTGGATTCTACCCAGCTGTGTACTAGGTCCCTGGACCAAAATGCAAGGCACATCAGTATGCACCACATGACATGTCTACACAAACAATCACTCCTCTACTCTGTGACACATAGCTCATCCCTATTTGTCAGGGGGAGCAGTCAGAATCTGACTCGTTCACTTGCCAATGTGACAGGCAGGAATATGCCTGTACTCACCCCTTGTAGCTGCTGTGCTGCCCTCAAATCCCCATCAAACTCTGGATAGGCAACCACCAGAATGTGGGCCATTAGGGGGGTCACGGTCTGATGGGCACCCCGTCCACGTCAGGAGGACATCTCCATCTGGACCTCAGCAATCTTCCAGGCCCAGTGTTTCAGACCCTCCTACCTTTTCCTGTAATGGGCTCTTTGCCGGCTGCGGACTTCAGGGTCCGCACCTTCTTGGCAATGGCTCTCTATAATCCTTTCTTTTAATGGGCATTGACCTGCATGGATACAAAAGACAAATCAAAAGATTATGATCACAAGTTCATCACAAATGGTTGAGCCACATACATGTTAGTTACCTCAAGCTAGGACTTTACTATTTGTCAACATTTCCCAAGTGTGAAACATACAAGCCAATAAGTACAGAGGCAAAAGAACAGACATATATTTCTCCATCAGCAGATTAACACGCTACACTGCTCAGGCCCTACAATGACTATGCAAGCACATTGACATCATGTAGTCCATGCTCTAGCAACCTGACTGTTATGTGAGCCTCTGTGAAACACATCACACCTATGTGGCTTCTGAAGGGTAAACTCCTTAGGCATGATTGGACCAACACATTCACAAACTGTGAGAGTGACTCATTGCCTATAGTCCCTGTAGGCAACTGCCAGAGTACAAACTCAAACATTACACATGGGTAACATTGAAGGGACTGGCATTGTGGGCACAGAAATTGTCTTTCCTGTCCATATGTGGACATGTGCCATAACAAAGGTAGACTCATGCCAGTTCAGGGGTTGGGGTTCTGTGGTATGTACTTGCACCACAGAACACTACTTTGAACATATGTGCCCATCCTACAGAGGTGGCATCCAACAAAGGCATGTGTTGTACTGTTGCTGCTAAGTGACCAAGCTACTGAGTCGCATATCAGGGCCTCCTATGAATCTACACACTGGCTGCACTGTGGGACTGTTGGTTAAGCAATAAGCCTGTACAAAACACATATGACCTCTGTGAAGGTGACAACAGATCTGTAGGAGTATGGGACCTGTCAGGAGTCAAAGAGACACATTGATAATGCTGCTAAGTGCACATATGGCTTATATAAATAACTTACCTCTGTACTCCTTCCTAATCTAATCAAAGGAACGAGGCATTCTGGGCAGGATTTGCCACTAGAGCCTCAAATTGGCAACATGACAGGATCTGCTGGGATACAGTGAGGGTGCACAGTGCCACAGTTGCATACCCCAGCCTAGAGGAGGACCCATAATGGGAGCTGCAATTGGCAGCCCTTGGTCTCTGCAGGCTGAGCATACAGAACCTACTTTGCACTCCATTCTCATCACTTCCAGGCATGACATTACATCATGTAGCTAACAGCAATGTGGCATGTGGTGTGTGTGGCAACCTGGAGGGCAGAGTGAGTCATGATATGCTTTCCAAACAACAGTTTAGCAAGGGCCGATGCGTTAACCAATCTCTGTGGCACCATACACTTTGCTCACATGACTCTCAACTGATTAATACAACATGTATACTCAGTTCATGCTGTCATGCAAATGCATTTTGCCTGACATTTACAAGGAAAGAAGTGTTGGTGGACGGCAGTAATGTCTCCTCACCTCATTATGTATATCCAAAACAAGGAGGCTCCAGGAACCAAAAAAACTCACACAACACAATGTGACTGAACTTAACAGATGGCACTGGCCACCAAAACCTGCACATTGTCCCTCCCATGAATGCCACACAGACTGCAACAACAGTCACATGATTAGTCAACCAGGCACGCATGACCACATTGTAGCCTTTGAGCTGGGAAAGGATGGTGAATTACAGAGAAAATTGTCCACATGATGTGCTTACCTGCTCCTCTGGTGCACCATAGAGCTGTTCATACAGGGCTAGGACCTCACCCACTAGTCTCTCCAGCTCCTCTGGAGTTAAGGCAGGGGCCCTATCACCTACTGCATGGAACATGATTGCTCTCAGAATTTTAGAGAGAGTTTGTGTTTACTTGCTCTTAGAGGTGGTACACAGCAGCTCAGGTAGAGGACGTCTTTCTGGCAGCAATGTCAGGAGCCAAGTGAATGAATTTGCAGAACATGGTGGTCACGTCCACCACGTATGCGGTCCTCACCGCCGGTGGACACAGCCATTGGCTTGCGACTATCACGGGCAACAATATTAGCCTATCACTGTGCCTGCCGCTTTTGCAGCCACCTACCGCCTTGACGACTTGTACAGGCAGTCACAGGCGGTTCCTAATGTCCAGTTGAGTAGTTCAGGCAGCTACCATTTTGGATGCCTGAAATGCCATATTGGGCTTCACAAACTGTCACACCTCCAAAATTGTTACTTGGAGCTCACAAATGTGTTTATCCTGTCTTGTCATGTAGGTTTCCTATTCAAACACCATTGTAGTGTGTTGCAAGGAACTGATGGCATTTAACAGTGGGCAGGGCCGGCTCTATGGTGGTGTGACTGGTGCCACCGCACCGGGTGCTGACTTTGAGAGAGGGCACTGTGTTTGCAATGATATTATAGTTATAAAATCCCCTGATGCAGCGTTTATTTCCAATGTGAATTTTCAGGCAACAATAAAAATGTCAAGAAAAATCTGGAGGTTAATTTTCTTCCAGGACAGGGTTCGGAGTTTTCTCTAGTGGAAGTTTTAAGGTAGCATAGTGGGTTAATGTGCCTCCTGCAAAGAAAGTGTACCATGTAGATCATAAATTGCATATGACACATATGGATCAGTGGGTTACTGCTTTAGTCAGAGAGGTACTTTTGTTACTATTAGCTTAGAAGTTAAAATCCTAATATAGAACAGTAAGCTATTAATAGTCATCAAATAACTGCATGCATTCCTCAAAGCATAAATCATCACTTTAACATCCCTCTAAGTGCTAAGGTACTAAGACATTGTGAATCCGGTTGACTGAAATGGAACAGGTATGTTTCTCAAATCTCATGTCATTACAAACAGTAGCATCTGAACCTGTCACATAAGGGAAAGCTGCTAACCACAGTATGCACATGGCTCTAGCCAAATGTCACTGTCACCTATTGGAAGCAGATGTCACAATAATACATGTAACATTGCACCTCTCACATAAATAGGTCGAGCAGCCACTATGACTACTGACACCACTAAAGAGACTGCCACAATCCTATGAATGAATCCCTCAGTTAGGACACCACTCCTGGACGTGTGGACGTTGATGATGGTTCTGGCCCATCAGGGCAACCTGATCAGATGACACCAGTGAGCCTCACCCTGACCACATCTACTCCTCCTAGCCCCGTGGCCTCAACATATCAGGCAGCCAGTCGCCCCCAAACCTGTGTCCCAAGTACAGTCACTAACATCTTTTCCCCCCAGTCCAAGTTCCTGGGTCACCGTCAGCCAACTCCTACAATGAAGGACTTGGAATCAGAGAAAGGGGGCAGGCTGCACCAAGGGCATAGGTAATGGGGGTAGGGTTCGTGGGAGGGATGGTGTGGCCCAGTGACAAGAAGCTGCTGGTGATACTCCTGGACTGGACACCATCAGCCAAGTCCTGGGAGCTGAGAACCAGTCCCAAGGCGTGATGTGATGGGCCAGGTACTTACCGAACTCTGGAAGATAAAGTGGCTGCAGACGGACTTCCACTGGGAAGTCATGGAATAGTAGGAGGCCTCCAACACTATCTTGGCCCCCCTAACAAGGGTGTTCAAAGAGATCAGCAGTACCTTGATCAGGGACTGTGAACAACAAAATACCCCTTCCTGATGCCCAACAATACCAGCCCCTTCAACATCTGTGGCATCCACTGGAAGGGAGGCGCTGACAGGGGAAGCACATGCCTCAGACACCAACCACTGCCAAGAAGTGATCTCTTCCTGATGCAACTCCTTTGTGTGCCACATATTCACTCTGTTTACTGGCCTTTTACCACTTTCCATCTGCCATGGTAGTAAGACCCTAGACTCTGGACTTCAAATATTTTGGCATATACCCTATTGATTACATCCACCGTGACTGATCACTTCCCCTTACATTTTTCAGGGTTTCACAATAATTCCATGCACATATCTAAATAAATACACATATCACAAAAACACTGCCAACTAACTTTGGAATGTCGAATGTTAAACCTATGTAATGCACACAAGGAAGATATACAATGGTAATCGAAGGAGGGAGAGGTCTCAGGTAGTGTCATGCTGAGGATGACTAGCAACAAAATGTCACAAGAGTCTGGTCACACTAAACATTTTATTGTACTGTATTGCACATAGGCTGTTAAAAGGTCTGGACTGCCACAATGAAGAATGTCTGACCCACATTGAGTCAGGCTAGATATCCCAAAGGGACCATCCCCTAGACCACAGAATAGAATAGGCCAGCAAATTAGTGGATGGTGTCACCAGCTTGAGTCTTACCATACCAAAACAGGTCTGCCAACTCTACATACACCAGGGCACAGCACAATGGCAGTACATTATTTCTTGATTCTAGGTCCGTTCTTTTAAAAATACCAACCATCTGGTGGTATGATGCTAACCTGTGTCAGTATTGGGGCAGAGGCACTCTGACCTTCTATGTGCAAACACATTGACAGCCTCACAAAGATCATACAGGATCACTGTACAAACAAGGTGAAGAGAGAATGCATGGATTGCACTGGGTGACATGTAGCAAGTCCACATGGTCAAACACATTAAACTATTGGCCCATCGCACCACTACTCATAAGTGTATTGTGCACTTCAGATCTCACCCAACCCACTGGTCAGGCTCCCTTGACACAGGGCCCATACACCCCAAATCTGTGATCAACATTACCTGGATTAATCCATGTCCACTTCACATGTCAGAACAGCTACAGCTACCTGCCAATGTCACAACTGTGAAATGCACACATGAGGATGGCATGATGAAGAGACCTGGGTGAAAATTTGGAATATGGGGGAGTTAAGGCATGCAAACTCATACATATGACCCTCACCACATTATGGGGGTCATTACAACCCTGGCGGACGGTGTTAAAGTGGCGGTAAGACCGCCCACAGGCTGGCGGTCTTTTTTTTAGTATTATGACCATGGCGGTTACCGCCATAGTCATACGCCGCTTCTCCGTTCCGCCCGCCAGGGCGGAGATGACCGCAGGGCTGGAGACCTGGGTCTCCAGCCCGGCGGCCGTCACAATACTGCCGCCGGTATTTTGACCCAGCTTACCGCTGTGGATTTCCAGCGGTAGGAACCGCCATGAAATCCATGCCGGTAAGCACTATCAGTGCCAGGGAACTCCTTCCCTGGCACTGATATGGGTCTCCCCCACCCTCACAACAACTCCCTCCCCTACACCCCCCACCACTCCTGCTACCCCCCAAAGGTGGCAGGGGCCCCCTCCCCACCCCCCAACATCACATAACTCACACACACACGACACGCATGCAGGCACCACCAACACACACACGCACATTCACCGACATACATGTCTACATCCACACACTCACACAGTCAGACACGCATACCCATATACAGACATACACGCACACATCCATACAGACATACATACAGACATACACGCACTCATTCCCAAAACACGCAACACACCCGCAAGCATACACGCACTCACACACCCCCTCTACATACACAGATGCACACCCCCATGCACCCACACAACACACAACACCCCACCAACCTCCTCCCCTAACGGATGATCGACTTACCTGTTCCATCGATCCTCCGGGAGGGGACGGGAGCCTGGGGGTTGCTCCGCCGACACCACACCGCCAACAGAACACCGCCGCGCCGAATCACAGGACGTGATTCACTGGGCGGTGTTCTATTGGCCTGGCAGTGGAGGTGGAGTAACTTCCCGTTGGCTGTTGGCGGCTCTCCATCGGAAAAAGGACGGAGAGCAGCCAACAGTCATAATACGCCGAGCAGCTAACCGCCACGGCGGTCCCTCTGCGGTCTTGTTAAAAGACCGCCGAGGTTGTAATGACCCCCTATTTCACAAATGTAGGAGGCTGGACAGGTTTGTAGTGAGTACCAAGGGGTACTTACACCTTGCACCAGGCCCAGGTATCCCTTATTAGTGTATAGGGTATCTAGCAGCTTAGGCTGATAAATAATGGTAGCTTAGCAGAGCAGCTTAGGCTGAACTAGGAGACGAGTGAAGCTCCTACAGTACCACTAGTGTCATATGCACAATATCATAAGAAAACACAATACACAGATATACTAAAAATAAAGGTACTTTATTTTTATGACAATATGCCAAAAGTATCTCAGTGAGTACCCTCAGTATGAGGATAGCAAATATACACAAGATATATGTACACAATACCAAAAATATGCAGTATAGTATTAGAAAACAGTGCAAACAATGTATAGTTACAATAGGATGCAATGGGGACACATAGGGGCAACACAAACCATATACTCCAAAAGTGGAATGCGAACCACGAATGGACCCCAAACCTATGTGACCTTGTAGAGGGTCACTGGGACTGTAAGAAAACAGTGAGGGTTAGAAAAATAGCCCACCCCAAGACCCTGAAAAGTGAGTGCAAAGTGCACTAAAGTTCCCCAAAGAGCACAGAAGTCGTGATAGGGGAATTTTGCAGGAAAGACCAAAACCAGCAATGCAACAACGATGGATTTCCAGACAAGGGTACCTGTGGAACAAGGGGACCAAGTCCAAAAGTCACGACCAAGTCGAGAGTGGGCAGATGCCTAGGAAATGCCAGCTGTGGGTGCAAAGAAGCTGCTACTAGGCAGTAGAAGCTGAGGATTCTGCAGGAACGACAAGGGCTAGAAACTTCCCCTTTGGAGGATAGATGTCCCACGCCGTGGAGAGTTGTGCAGAAGTGTTTTCCTGAAGAAAGACTGCAAACAAGCCTTGTTAGCTGCAAGTCGTGCGGTTAAGGTTTTTGGATGCTGCTGTGGCCCAGGAGGGACCAGGATGTCGCCAATTGCGTCAGGAGACAGAGGGGGCGCCCAGCAAGACAAGGAGCCCTCTCAAAAGCAGGCAGCACCCACAGAAGTGCTGGAACAAGCACTACAATGTGGAGTGAAACGGTGCTCACCCGAAGTTGCACAAAGGAGTCCCATGCCGCCGGAGGACAACTCAGGAGGTCGTGCAATGCAGGTTAGAGTGCCGTGGACCCAGGCTTGGCTGTGCACAAAGGATTCCCTCCGAAAGTGCACAGGAGCCGGAGCAGCTGCAAAAGACGAGGTTCCCAGCAATGCAGTCTGGCGCGGGGAGGCAAGGACTTACCTCCACCAAACGTGGACTGAAGAGTCACTGGACTGTGGGAGTCACTTGGACAGGGTTGCTGGATTCAAGGGACCTTGCTCGTCGTGCTGAGAGGAGACCCAGGGGACTGGTGATGCAGTTCTTTGGTGCCTGCGGTTGCCGGGGGACGATTCCGTCGACCCACGGGAGATTTCTTCTGAGCTTCTAGTGCAGAGAGGAGGCAGACTACCCCCACAGCATGCACCACCAGGAAAGCAGTCGAGAAGGCGGCAGGATCAGCGTTACAGAGTTGCAGTAGTCGTCTTCGCTACTTTGTTGCAGTTTTGCAGGCTTCCAGCACGGTCAGCAGTCGATTCCTTGGCAGAAGGTGAAGAGAGAGATGCAGAGGAACTCGGATGAGCTCTTGCATTCGTTATCTAAGGAATTCCCCAAAGCAGAGACCCTAAATAGCCAGAAAAGAGGGTTTGGCTACTTAGGAGAGAAGATAGGCTAGCAACACCTGGAGGAGCCTATCAGAAGGAGTCTCTGACGTCACCTGCTGGCCCTGGCCACTCAGAGCAGTCCAGTGTGCCAGCAGCACCTCTGTTTCCTAGATGGCAGAGGTCTGGAGCACACTGGAGGAGCTCTGGGGAGTGGTCACTCCCCTTTCCTTTGTCCAGTTTCGCGCCAGAGCAGGCCTGAGGGGTCCCTGAACCGGTGTAGACTGGCTTATGCAGAAATGGGCACCATGTGTGCCCATGAAAGCATTTCCAGAGGCTGGGGGAGGCTACTCCTCCCCTGCATTAACACCATTTTCCAAAGGGAGAGGGTGTAACACCCTCTGTCTGAGGAAGTCCTTTGTTCTGCCTTCCTGGTCCAAGCCTGGCTGGACCCCAGGAGGGCAGAAACCTGTCTGAGGGGTTGGCAGCAGCTGCAGTGAAACCCCTGAAAAGGCAGTTTGGCAGTACCCGGGTCTGTGCTACAGACCCGTGGGTTCATGGGATTGTGCCAACAATGCCAGGATGGCATAGAGGGGGCAATTCCATGATCATACACATGTTACATGGCCATATTCGGAGTTACCATTGTGAAGCTACACATAGGTAGTGACCTATATGTAGTGCACGCGTGTAATGGTGTCCCCGCACTCACAAAGTCCGGGGAATTGGCCCTGAACAATGTGGGGGCACCTTGGCTAGTGCCAGGGTGCCCACACACTAAGTAACGTAGCACCCAACCTTTACCAGGTAAAGGTTAGACATATAGGTGACTTATAAGTTACTTAAGTGCAGTGTAAAATGGCTGTGAAATAACGTGGACGTTATTTCACTCAGGCTGCAGTGGCAGGCCTGTGTAAGAATTGTCAGAGCTCCCTATGGGTGGCAAAAGAAATGCTGCAGCCCATAGGGATCTCCTGGAACCCCAATACCCTGGGTACCTCAGTACCATATACTAGGGAAATATAAGGGTGTTCCAGTATGCCAATGTAAATTGGTAAAATTGGTCACTAGCCTGTTAGTGACAATTTGAAAGAAATGAGAGAGCATAACCACTGAGGTTCTGGTTAGCAGAGCCTCAGTGAGACAGTTAGGCATCACACAAGGAACACATACCTATAGGTCACAAACATATGAGCACTGGGGTCCTGGCTAGCAGGGTCCCAGTGACACATAACAAACATACTGAAAACATAGGGTTTTCACTATGAGCACTGGGTCCAGGATACCAGTGAGACAGTGAAAACACCCTGACATACACTCACAAACAGGCCAAAAGTGGGGGTAACAAAGGCTAGAAAGAGGCTACTTTCTCACACAACCCCCTCCCCCCCAAACGAAGGACAATAAGGCTAACCTTGGCCAGTTGAGACTTTATTGTCTAAGTGGTGATAAGTAGAGAGTAGCTCTGCAATAGACTGGTTACTCCCTTTATCATCCACTATATGGTTACCACCCTGTGGGGATGTAAACCACCCTGTTTGAAGTTTTTTAGCTAAGCAACAATGTGAAGATGTATTTTCAGAGTTTCTATCAGTAAATTTTAGTTTAGAGCAGTGGGAATTGTCCACTGAACCTATTTGTAGTGATGAAAATGCCAGACAGGGATGCTGTCTCAGTAAAGCCATAGCTGGGCAAAAACTTTGTCCATATGGCTGGAAGAGAGAACAGGGATGCTGTTTCTCTTGATTTGGAGCAGGGCAGGGATGCTGTCCTATGAGCCCCACACTAGGGCAGGGATGCTGTCCTAAGTGTTGTGAGGCAGTGCAGGGTTTCTGCACTAAAGTTTCTCTGGGAGGGTTGGAGGGATGCTCCATGTTAACTAAAATGGTGCTCTTTTTCTCACCAATGTTAGTTATCCCACAGAGAGGTACTTCTACCTCAGGGAGTACAGCTTTGCCAGCTGATGATTCCTTTGGAACAGGTGCCACCCCAGGAGAGGTTTCTCCCACCACAGGAATGATATCCTGATTGGCAGGGTGGTTAGGGGATACTGTGATACCCTTTTTACCTGTTGTTGGAGAGGGATCCTGAGTTTTCAGGCCTTCTCTCCTTTGCTTTTTCATTTCAGTAGAAATGAGAGGGAACAATTCCTCTGGGATGCCCAGCATGGCTGCATGGGCATAAAACTCTACATCAGCCCAACCTGAGGCCTCTAGGTCATTACCTAAGAGACAGTCTACAGGTAAGCTGGGTGATACCACCACCTGCTTAGGGCCAGTAACTCCACCCCAACTAAACTGAATTATAGCTAAAGGAAGAAACTTAGTGGAGTTATGGACATCAATAATCTTATATTGTTGTCCAATGATGTGTTGTTCAGGAGCCACTAGGTTTTCAGTCACCAAAGTGATACTGGCACCTGTGTCCCTGTAGGCCAAGGCCTCAACACCATTTATTGAAACTGTCTGCCTGTACTTATCCATTGTAAGGGGACAAGCAGCCAGTGTGGCAAGGCCAATGCCACTAGGTGTGACAGAAACTGTCTTGGGACTGACTACCCCAGTTTCTATTATGGACCCATAAGTGAACCCAACTACACCCTTAACTTGACTGTTGCCAGCAGTCCCACCACTAGTACCACTACTGCTAGGGGCACTAGAGCTTGATGTATTAGTGGTGGTAGGCTCAGGGGGTTTACCTGGACAGGACTTATCCCCTGGCCTATGGCCTCTGTTTTTACACACAAAGCACCAAGGCTTTTTAATGTGTGTGGGTTGAGAAGAAGAGGAATAATTTATTTTATCCCCACCCTCTGAAGAGTGTTTAAGATTTGAAGTGGGATCTTTGGTTTTACCCAGTCCAGTGTGCCAGCAGCACCTCTGTTTCCAAGATGGCAGAGGTCTGGAGCACACTGGAGGAGCTCTGGGCACCTCCCAGGGGAGGTGCAGGTCAGGGGAGTAGTCACTCCCATTTCCTTTGTCCAGTTTCGCGCCAGAGCAGGGCTGAGGGGTCCCTGAACCGGTGTAGACTGCCTTATGCAGAAATGGGCACCATAAGTAACTTAGCACCCAACCTTTACCAGGTAAAGGTTAGACATATAGGTGACTTATAAGTTACTTAAGTGCAGTGTAAAATGGCTGTGAAATAACGTGGATGTTATTTCACTCAGGCTGCAGTGGCAGGCCTGTGTAAGAATTGTCAGAGCTCCTTATGGGTGGCAAAAGAAATGCTGCAGCCCATAGGGATCTCCTGGAACCCCAATACCCTGGGTACCTCAGTACCATATACTAGGGAATTATAAGGGTGTTCCAGTATGCCAATGTAAATTGGTAAAATTGGTCACTAGCCTGTTAGTGACAATTTGAAAGAAATGAGAGAGCATAACCACTGAGGTTCTGGTTAGCAGAGCCTCAGTGAGACAGTTAGGCATCACACAGGGAACACATACCTATAGGTCACAAACTTATGAGCACTGGGGTCCTGGCTAGCAGGGTCCCAGTGACACATAACAAACATACTGAAAACATAGGGTTTTCACTATGAGCACTGGGTCCTGGCTAGCAGGATACCAGTGAGACAGTGAAAACACCCTGACATACACTCACAAACAGGCCAAAAGTGGGGGTAACAAAGGCTAGAAAGAGGCTACTTTCTCACAACAAAGTACTGTAGTTACACTCACATTAGAATGAGACTGACACAAACAAAGCAGATCATAAAGGTAATTACATGTCCTAGTCTGACTTAGGCAGGAACGCTTGGCTATAAACTGCATAACATGGGATGCCCTGTCTTTAGCTGGAAATAACCCCACTCAACACATCCTGACCCCCACGCTTCCCCAGACAGTCACATAAATCACATCAACTGACATACTTAAACTCAAGTGAAGTAGTGATTGATGAGATCTGACAGTTAGGGAGTCATTACAACATTGGCGGTAAAAGCAGCTTACCACCATCCAGAAGACCTACAAAACACTGTTGCGGCCGCGGAATTCCGCCACAGCTATTATGACGCACATCTCGGAATCCGCCGAAATTCAGACACCCACACTACTCCGCCACACCAAAGGTCAGTGTTAAACTGGCGATAACAATTCCTCCACCGTCACGCCAACAGAAACACGCCCATGCTATCACTACCCACGAATCCACGCGACGGTCTTTCAACCGCGGTATTCCATTGGCGGTACACACCGCCGCGCTCAAAATACACACACATCTCCAAAACACCGCCACATTGGACAATTCCAAATACACACACCTGATACACTTACAAACACCACTCCCACACACCCAATTCAATATAAAACACACACCCACATCACCCACAAACCCCTACGACCACAATTCACGAACAAAGGCCAGAGAGACAGAGAGCACAGCAATTGAGATCCCCACCACACAGAGGCACACAACACCATCACCCATACAACATTCCACGCACAAAACACCACACACCACTACACATCACCACACACATCAACACTTACACCACCCCACACATCACCCACACCACCCCATGTCACGTCAAAGACACTCCCGGTTTTCCGTGGAGGAGCTCAGGGTCATGGTGGAGGAAATCCTATGGGTAGAGCCACAGCTATTTGGCTCACAGGTGCAGCACACCTCCATAGCCAGGAAGATGGAGCTATGGTGCAGAATCGTGGACAGGGTCAACGCTGTGGGACAGCATCCAAGAAATCGGGAGGACATCAGGAAGAGGTGGAACAACCTACGGGGAAAGGTGCATTCTGTGGTCTCCAGGCACAACATTGCGGTACAGCGGACTGGCGGCGGACCCCCACCTCCTCCCCCACAACTAACAACATGGGAGGAGCAGGTATTGACCATCATGCATCCAGAGGGCCTAAGAGGAGTCGGTGGAGGAATGGACACTGGTAAGACAAATCTTAACTATCATATCCCCCACCTTACCTGCATGCTATCACACCCCCCCACCCTCACCCCCTCCCCTATCACCCCAAATCCTCACTAATGTACTAATAACACAAACCACTCATCCCAACACAAAGCCCTGCATGACACAACTAAGCATGGTCACCCCTTACCAAAGCATGCACACTGCACATACTGAGAACAACCCCCTAACCATCATCACACAAACCCACACACAGGAATGCTTGCACTGGGGTACACGCACACCCACCCATTGCACACCATTACACACACACATGCAATAATCATGCTCTCATATCCCTGCAGGACCACTAAGGAACGTCACCACACCGGAGGGTTCAGACATCTCCACTCCACCCACAGAAGAGGCCCACAGTGACGACAGCAGCTCTGCCCTAATGGATCCTGATGACCAGCCCGGACCATCGTTGGCCTCGGGACAGTCGGTTCCCCTTGCACAGGCACAGCCCAACACTGACCTTCCACCCTCTGGTAGCACCCACCCAGCGGGCCCATACCTCCGTACCCAGGAAACGTCAATCAGCGGTGTGTCCACCACTACAGGGAACCCAGGATAACCCACCACCCCAACAACAACAGGGACCTGGCGGCAGTGGTAGTGGTAGTGGGCACACGGTCCAGGGGACGGAGGCACAGGAACACAGGGGAACTAGGAGGGCTGTTGTGCGACAGGGGGCGGACAGGCCAAGGGAACCCACTCTCCACGAGGCCCTCTCCTCCATCATGGGAGCATACCACCACTCCCAGGAGACGATGGCGACGGTCCTGGCCAAGTTTCAGGAGACCCAGCGCCTGCAGGAGGAGCAGTATTTGGGGTTCAGGGAGGAGCTCAGAACCATCAGCTCCGCCCTGGGCACCATCGTAGGGGTGCTGAAGGACATACAAAAGACCATGAGGGACACAGTGGCAGTCCAAGGGGACCCTGACACTATCCTGGACGATGAACTGCCCACCACCTCCGCTGGCGATAGTGGACAGGACGCCCCACCACAGGACCACCACACCAGCACCCCACCCCCTCCAGACGGACAACCACCACGCAAGCGGTCCCTGAGATCCAGGAACAGGACAGAGCAAGATGGCAAGACCCCGTCAGGAAATGAGACCACCCTGATTGTCCTCCCACTGTCCCAATTTGTTACCCTGTCCATACTTTAACTGTCCCAGCTCCACTTCCTATGCCCATATGGGCAGTGCACCTGTGTGACCCATAGACTGGACTCTGCCATGGACATTCCTCCACCATCCCCCATCACCATTTTACAACCCCCCTCCATTTTTGAGCACTTAAATAAACACCCTTGAACCACAAAACAATCTGGAGTCAGTCTGTGATTTGGTAAATTTGTATTATCAATGACAATGTCAAAATGCGTTTTCAATTGTAAAGCCAACATACCTATGTCACACATCACAAGTCCTTGAAGGATGCAAGCAGATGACACACGTTGGTAACCACACCTGTGAAACCGTAATGGAAAGGTACAACTCAGTGACCAAATAGTGCTATGGAATGACAGACATGATAGAGGTAGAAGTGTGAAAGTGAGTGTAATGGTAAAAAAGAAATGTTCTCACCTGTGTGTCACTGGAAATATTGCTGTATGACTGACTCCCTGTTGTCTATGTCTTCTTCCTCAGCTTCATCCTCATCACTGTCCACAGGCTCCACAGGCTCCACAGCTGCCACAACACCGCCATCTGGACCATCCTCCTGCAGAAAAGGCACCTGTCGTCGCAAAGCAAGATTGTGAAGCATCGAGCAGGCGATGATGATCTGGCACACCTTCTTCGGTGAGTAGAATAGGGAACCACCTGTCATATGGAGGCACCTGAACCTGGCCTTCAGGAGGCCGAAGGTGCGTTCGATCACCCTCCTAGTCCGCCCATGGGCCTCATTGTAGCGTTGCTCTGCCCTGGTCCTGGGATTCCTCACTGGGGTCAATAGCCATGACAGGTTGGGGTAACCAGAGTCCCCTAATAGCCACACACGGTGCCTCTGGAGTTGACCCATCACATACGGGATACTGCTATTCCGCAGGATGTAGGCGTCATGCACAGAGCCAGGAACATAGCATTTACCTGGGAGATGTACTGGTCTGCCAAACATACCATCTGTACATTCATCTAATGATAACTCTTCCGGTTCCTGTACACCTGTTCACTCCTGTGGGGGGGGACCAGAGCTACGTGGGTGCAATCAATAGCACCTATCATGTTGGGGACATGTCCCAGGGCATAGAAGTCACCTTTCACTGTAGCCAAATCCTCCTGAGGGAAAACGATGTAGCTCCTTACGTGTTTCAGCAGGGCAGACAACACTCTGGACAACACGTTGGAAAACATAGGCTGGGACATCCCTGATGCAATGGCCACTGTTGTCTGAAAAGACCTACTTGCACGGAAATGGAGCACTGACAGAACCTGCACGTCAGGGGGGATTCCAGTGGGATGGCGGATTGGTGACATCAGGTCTGGCTCCAACTGGGTACATAGTTCCTGGATAGTGGCACGGTCAAACCTGTAGGTGATGATTAAATGTCGCTCCTCCATTGTCAACAGGTCCACCAGCGGTCGTTACACCGGAGGATTCCGCCATCTTCTCAAATGTCCAAGCTGACGGTGCCTAGGAAGGACAACAGCGACCACAGAGTCAACAAATTTCCAGGTATTTACCCACAGATACACAGAACACGACACCAAACACAAAACTCTTCCTGTATGTGTGTTGAGTGTAGGCCTAGGTATGTGTGACGCAGTAGTAAATGAAGCCATGTGGGCCCCTGAAATGGTGGCTGCCTGACCTCTAAAATGGGACAATGGGGTGTGAGGTATCTGCGCTGGCGTTGTACCCCGTCGCGGTAGGCGGTCGTAGACCGCGGCGCAATGCTGCATTAGTTAACATTGGACCCTATGGGTCCCAGGAGCCAATGATGAAGTGCGCTGGTGGTGATGATACGCACCGCCGCGGACGTCACCGCCGCGGACATGACCGCCACTTTCTATCTGTTCAATCACTCGATACCTGATCTTCGACAGGAGAGGACCTACACTGCAAGTGCTGCTGTGACCTCGGTCTGGAAGAGACAATGGCTGCTGCGTCTGGGGAAAGGGCCCCTGCCTTCACTGCTCAGGAGTTGGAGAAGCTCGTGGACGGGGTACTCCCCAGTACACGCTACTCTACGGTCCTCCAGACCAACAGGTAAGTACCAAGGGAGCAGGTTGTATGGGCTATGCCTGGGTGGAGAGGGCTGGTTGTAAGAAGGAAGGGGGCAGAGTTCAGGGAACATGAAGGACTGTGAATGCATGTGCCACATGGCAAGGGTAGGGATAGGGGCCACTCACATCGACGGTGCAGTTGGTAATGACTTTTCTTCTTCCCCTGTGCATGTCATGTAGGTCAGCGCCCACCAGAAGAAGGACATTTGGCATGCCATTGCCAAGGACGTCCGGTCCCTGGGGGTCCACCAGAGACGGGGCACCCACTGCCGGAAAAGATGGGAGGACATTCGCCGCTGGAGCAAGAAGACAGCGGAGGCTCAGCTGGGGATGGCCTCCCAACGTGGGAGGGGTGCCCGTCACACCATGACCCCCTGATGTTCAGGATCCTGGCGGTGGCCTACCCGGAGTTGGATGGGCGCTTGAGGGCATCACAGCAGACACAAGGGGTTGAGTACACTCTCATTCTGGGGACTTTGCGCGAAGTGGAGGGGTCTGGGTGGGGGAGGAGGGATGTGGGTTTCCCTAGGCCAGGGCGACTTACATAGGCTAGGCCCCTCTGTTTTGCAGGCCATGTGCCACTCCACCCCACCTCAGTAGAGGGCCAAGTACAGGTATACATGCCCCTGTGGCATCCATGTGTGCAGATGTCCACCATAGCCATGTAGGCCAGATCCCAGGAATTGCATCTGCAGTGGCCAAGAGCACAGCGTAGTGCAGGGGGCTGCTGTGTCTGTATTGTCAACGGTAGCGGAAAGCCATGCACTCAACCTGTCTTTCTTCTGTCGTTCCCCCCCTTTTTCTTCTCTCCCTGTTCTTTTGTGCACCAGCATCATCAGGTGGAGGTAAAGTGGCACCGGAGCACGAGGGAGCTGCATCCCACATGGCCATGGAGGGCCACACCACGGACTCAGAATACACCAGTGGGACGGAGGGTGAGGGGAGCTTCACATCGGTCACCGGATCACCAACCAGCGACACGGATTCGTCCGCCGATGGGAGCTTGTAGGAGGCTGGACTGGCTTGTAGTGAGTACCAAGGGGTACTTGCACCTTGCACCAGGCCCAGTTATCCCTTATTAGTGTATAGGGTGTCTAGCAGCTTAGGCTGATAGATAATGGTAGCTTAGCAGAGCAGCTTAGGCTGAACTAGGAGACGTGTGAAGCTACTACAGTACCACCTAGTGTCATATGCACAATATCATAAGAAAACACAATACACAGTTATACTAAAAATAAAGGTACTTTATTTTTATGACAGTATGCCAAAGTATCTCAGAGTGTACCCTCAGTGTGAGGATAGGAAATATACACAAGATATATATACACAATACCAGAAATATGCAGTATAGTCTTAGAAAACAGTGCAAACAATGTATAGTTACAATAGGATGCAATGGGGACACATAGGGATAGGGGCAACACAAACCATATACTCCAAAAGTGGAATGCGAACCACGAATGGACCCCAAACCTATGTGACCTTGTAGAGGGTCGCTGGGACTATTAGAAAATAGTGAGGGTTAGAAAAATAGCCCACCCCAAGACCCTGAAAAGTGAGTGCAAAGTGCACTAAAGTTCCCCAAAGGACAAAGAAGTTGTGATAGGGGAATAAGGCAGGAAAGACACCAACCAACAATGCAACAACGCTGGATTTCCAATCTGGGGTACCTGTGGAACAAGGGGACCAAGTCCAAAAGTCACAAGCAAGTCGGAGATGGGCAGATGCCCAGGAAATGCCAGCTGCGGGAGCAAAGAAGCTTCTACTGGACTGAAGAAGCTGCGGTTTCTGCAAAAACGCAAAGGGCTAGAGACTTCCCCTTTGGAGGATAGATTTCACTCGCTTTATAGAGTCGTACAGAAGTGTTTTCCCGCCGAAAGAACGCCAACAAGCCTTGCTAGCTGCAAATCATGCGGTTAGTGTTTTTGGACGCTGCTGCGGCCCAGAAGGGACCAGAAGGTCGCAAATTGGACCAGGAGGTAGAGGGGACGTCGCGCAAGAAATGGAGCCCTCTTAGCAGCAGGTAGCACCCAGAGAAGTGCCAGAAACAGGCACTACAAGGATGCGTGAAACGGTGCTCACCCGAAGTTACACAAAGAGTCCCACGTCGCCGGAGACCAACTTAGAAAGTCGTGCAATGCAGGTTAGAGTGCCGTAGACCCAGGCTTGGCTGTGCATGAAGGATTTCTGCCGGAAGTGCACAGGGGCCGGAGTAGCTGCAAAAGTCACGGTTCCCAGCAATGCAGTCTAGCGAGGTGAGGCAAGGACTTACCTCCACCAAACTTGGACTGAAGAGTCACTGGACTGTGGGAGTCACTTGGACAGAGTTGCTGGATTCGAGGGACCTCGCTCGTCGTGCTGAGAGGAGACCCAAGGGACCGGTAATACAGCTTTTTGGTGCCTGCTGTTGCAGGGGGACGATTCCGTCGATCCACGGGAGATTTCTTCGGAGCTTCTAGTGCAGAGAGGAGGCAGACTACCCCCACAGCATGCACCACCAGGAAAACAGTCGAGAAGGCGGCCGGATCAGCGTTACAGAGTTGCAACACTCGTCTTTGCTACTATGTTGCAGGTTTGCAGGCTTCCAGAGCGGTCAGCAGTCGATTCCTTGGCAGAAGGTGAAGAGAGAGATGCAGAGGAACTCGGATGAGCTCTTGCATTCGTTATCTAAGGAATCCCAAGAGACAGAGACCCTAAATAGCCAGAAAAGAGGGTTTGGCTACCTAGGAGAGAGGATAGGCTAGCAACACCTGAAGGAGCCTATCACAAGGAGTCTCTGACGTCACCTGGTGGCACTGGCCACTCAGAGCAGTCCAGTGTGCCAGCAGCACCTCTGTTTCCAAGATGGCAGAGGTCTGGAGCACACTGGAGGAGCTCTGGGCACCTCCCAGGGGAGGTACAGGTCAGGGGAGTGGTCACTCCCCTTTCCTTTGTCCAGTTTCGCGCCAGAGCAGGGCTAAGGGGTCCCTGAACCGGTGTAGACTGGCTTATGCAGAATTGGGCACATCTGTGCCCAAGAAAGCATTTCCAGAGGCTGGGGGAGACTACTCCTCCCCTGCCTTCACACCATTTTCCAAAGGGAGAGGGTGTCACACCCTCTCTCAGAGGAAGTCCTTTGTTCTGCCATCCTGGGCCAGGCCTGGCTGGACCTCAGGAGGGCATCTGCCTGTCTGAGGGGTTGGCAGCAGCAGCAGCTGCTGTGAAACCCCGGGAAAAGCAGTTTGGCAGTACCAGGGTCTGTGCTACAGACCACTGGGATCATGGGATTGTGCCAACTATGCCAGGATGGTATAGAGGGGGCAATTCCATGATCATAGACATATTACATGGCCATATTCGGAGTTACCATTGTGAAACTACATATAGGTAGTGACCTATATGTAGTGCACGCGTGTAATGGTGTCCCCGCACTCACAAAGTCCGGGGAATTGGCCCTGAACAATGTGGGGGCACCTTGGCTAGTGCCAGGGTGCCCTCACACTAAGTAACTTAGCACCCAACCTTTACCAGGTAAAGGTTAGACATATAGGTGACTTATAAGTTACTTAAGTGCAGTGTAAAATGGCTGTGAAATAACGTGGACGTTATTTCACTCAGGCTGCAGTGGCAGGCCTGTGTAGGATTTGTCAGAGCTCCCTATGGGTGGCAAAAGAAATGCTGCAGCCCATAGGGATCTCCTGGAACCCCAATACCCTGGGTACCTGAGTACCATATACTAGGGAATTATAAGGGTGTTCCAGTAAGCCAATGTAAATTGGTAAAATTGGTCACTAGCCTGTCAGTGACAATTTAAAAGAAATGAGAGAGCATAACCACTGAGGTTCTGATTAGCAGAGCCTCAGTGAGACAGTTAGTCACTACACAGGTAACACATTCAGGCACACTTATGAGCACTGGGGCCCTGGTGAACAGGGTCCCAGTGACACATACAACTAAAACAACATATATACAGTAAAAAATGGGGGTAACATGCCAGGCAAGATGGTACTTTCCTACACAACCCCCCCCAAACGAAGGACAATAAGACTAGCCATGACCTGATGAGTCTTCATTGTCTAAGTGGAAATATCTGGAGAGTCCATCTGCATTGGAGTGGGTACTCCCAGGTCTATGTTCCACTGTATAGTCCATTCCCTGTAGGGATATGGACCACCTCAACAATTTAGGATTTTCACCTTTCATTTGTTTTAGCCAAAGTAGAGGTTTGTGGTCTGTCTGAACAATGAAGTGAGTGCCAAACAGGTATGGCCTCAACTTCTTCAGAGCCCAGACCACAGCAAAGGCCTCCCTCTCTATGGCAGACCAACGCTTTTCTCTAGGGGTCAACCTCCTACTAATAAAAGCAACAGGTTGATCCTGGCCCTCAGAATTAAGTTGTGATAGGACTGCCCCTACTCCTAATTCAGATGCATCAGTTTGGACATAGAATTTTTTAGAGTAACAAGGGCTTTTCAGGACAGGTGCAGAGCACATGGCCTGCTTCAGCTCCTCAAAAGCTTTCTGACAGCTAGCTGTCCACAATACCTTTTTAGGCATCTTTTTGGATGTGAGGTCATTAAGAGGGGCTGCAATGGAGCCATAGTTCTTAATGAACCTCCTGTAATACCCAGTGAGACCTGAGTCTGAGTGGTAGGGGGAACCCAATCAATAATTGTTTGGATTTTCCCCTGAAGTGGTGCAATCTGTTCCCCACCAACAAGGTGTCCCAAATAAACCACCTTCCCCTGCCCTATCTGGCACTTTGAAGCCTTGATAGTGAGGCCTGCCTTTTGCAGGGCCTCCAAAACTTTCCATAGGTGGACCAGGTGATCATCCCAGCTGGAGCTAAAGACAGCTATATCGTCCAAATATGCTGCACTGAAAGCTTCCAGCCCTTGCAGGACTGTGTTCACCAACCTTTGAAAAGTGGCAGGTGCATTTTTCAAACCAAAAGGCATTACTGTAAATTGGTAATGGCCTCCAATGGTTGAAAATGCGGTTTTAGGTTTAGCATCTTCTGACAAATTGATCTGCCAATACCCTGCAGTCAAATCAAAAGTGCTTAGATACTTGGCAGATGCCAGTGTATCTATGAGCTCATCTGCCCTGGGTATAGGGTGAGCATCAGTTTTGGTTACAAGGTTGAGACCTCTATAGTCTACACAAAACCGCATTTCCTTCTTTCCATCTTTGGAATGGGGTTTTGGTACAAGTACCACAGGAGAAGCCCATGGACTTTCAGAGTGCTCAACCACTCCCAGCTCTAACATTTTCTGCACCTCTTGCTTTATGCAGTCCCTGACATGGTCAGGCTGCCTATAGATCTTACTTTTGACAGGTAAACTGTCTCCAGTATCTATAGTGTGCTCACACCAAGAGGTGGTACCTGGCACAGTAGAGAAGAGTTCAGAGAATTGATCTAGGAGATTTATGCAATGGTCTTTCTGCTCAGCAGTAAGACAATCAGCCAAAACTACACCTTCCACAAGAGCATCTTGTTCTGTGGAAGAGAAGAGATCAGGTAGAGGATCACTGTCTTCTTCCTGTCCCTCATCAGTTGCCATGAGCAGGGTGAGATCAGCCCTGTCATAGTAGGGTTTCAGGCGATTGACATGGAGCACCCTAAGGGGACTCCTGGCAGTGCCTAAGTCAACTAAGTAGGTGACTTCACCCTTCTTTTCAACAATTATGTGGGGTCCACTCCATTTATCTTGGAGTGCTCTTGGGGCCACAGGCTCCAAGACCCACACTTTCTGCCCTGGTTTGTACTGAACCAAAACAGCCTTCTGATCATGCCATTGCTTCTGGAGCTCTTGGCTGGCCTGAAGGTTTTTACTGGCCTTTTTCATATACTCAGCCATCCTTGATCTGAGGCCAAGTACATAATCCACAATATCTTGCTTAGAAGCTTTTAAAGGTTGTTCCCAACCCTCCTTTACAAGTGTGAGTGGACCCCTAACAGGGTGTCCAAAAAGAAGTTCAAAGGGGCTGAAGCCCACTCCTTTCTGGGGTACCTCCCTGTAGGCAAAAAGGAGGCATGGTAACAGGATATCCCATCTCCTGCGGAGTTTTTCAGGGAGACCTATAATCATGCCTTTGAGAGTTTTATTAAATCTCTCCACCAGTCCATTTGTTTGTGGATGATAGGGTGTGGTGAACTTGTAAGTTACACCACACTCCTTCCACATGGCCTTTAAGTATGCAGACATGAAATTGCTTCCTCTGTCTGATACTACTTCCTTTGGGAAGCCCACCCTGGAAAATATTCCCAGGAGGGCCTTTGCCACTGCAGGAGCTGTAGTGGTCCTTAAAGGAATTGCTTCAGGATATCTTGTGGCATGGTCCACTACCACCAAGATAAACCTATTGCCTGAAGCAGTAGGAGGGTCAAGGGGGCCAACTATGTCAACCCCTACCCTTTCAAAGGGTACCCCAACCACAGGCAGTGGAATAAGGGGTGCCTTTGGAGTGCCACCTGTTTTGCCACTGGCTTGACAGGTTTCACAGGACTTACAAAAATCTTTTGTGTCCTCAGACATCCTAGTCCAATGAAACAAGGGAACCAGTCTGTCCCAAGTTTTCATTTGTCCCAGGTGCCCAGCTAGGGGAATGTCGTGTGCAAGAGTTAGGAGGAACGTTCTGTACTCCTGAGGGATCACTAATCTCCTGGCAGTTCCAGGTTTAGGATCCCTTGCCTCAGTGTACAAGAGGTTGTCCTCCCAGTAAACTCTGTGAGAGTCACTGACATCCCCATTAGCTTGTTTGACAGCTTGCTGTCTTAGACCCTCTAATGTGGGACAGGTTTGCTGTGCCACACTCAGCTCCTCCCTGGCAGCCCCCCCTTCACCCAAAAGCTCAGCAGTGTCTGCTTGAAGCTCCTCTGGTGTAGGTTCTGCACAGGGAGGGAATTCTTCTTCCTCAGAAGTAGAATCCACTGTAGAGGGAGGGATAGTAGGAAGTGGTTTGCTTCTACTAGCCCTAGCTTTAGGGAGCACTTGGTCCATTGTTCCAGGATCCAAGCTTCCCTGTCCTTTTTGCTTTTTGGCCTGAGCCCTTGTTAAAGCAAAAATATGCCCTGGGATGTCCAGCATTGCTGCATGGGCCTCCAACTCCACATCTGACCAAGCTGATGTCTCCAAATCATTCCCTAATAGACAGTCTACAGGTAAATCTGAAGCTACCACAACTTTCTTTGGACCAGTAACCCCCCCCCCCAGTTGAGATTTACAACAGCCATGGGGTGGCTAAGTGTGTTGTTGTGAGCATCGGTTACTTGGTACTGGTGACCAAGTAGGTGTTGTTCAGGGTGGACCAGTTTCTCTATGACCATAGTTACACTGGCTCCAGTGTCCCTGTAGGCCTGAACCTCAACACCATTTATTAGGGGTAGCTGCTTGTACTTATCCATATTAAGGGGACAAGCAACTAAGGTGGCTAAATCAATAGCCCCCTCAGAGACTAACACAGCCTCTGTGGCCTCCCTAACAAGGCCAACCCCAACTAAGTTACCAATAGTGAGCCCAGCTACTCCCTTGGATTGGCTATTAGTAAGTTTGCTCCCACCACCACTGCTATTAGTAGGGACACTAGGTGTAGCAGTAGGGGTTGTAGTGGTAGGAGGCTTGGTGCCTTTCTTTGGACAACTGGGATCTATTGTCCAATGGCCTTTTATTTTACATAAATAGCACCATGGTTTCTTTTCTTTGTTTTGATTAGAAGAGGATTTGGGCCCACCACCCCCACCAGAGTGTTTTTGTGGGCCTGATGAAGACATTTTTAGATTTGTCCCCACCCTTGTCAGAAGACTTACCATCCTTCTTCTTGTTGCCATCTTTGTCACCCCCTGTATGAACTTTTCTGTTCACCCTTGTTCTGACCCATTTGTCTGCCTTCTTTCCCAATTCTTGGGGAGAGGTCAGATCAGAGTCCACCAAGTACTGGTGCAACAAATCAGACACACAATTATTAAGAATATGCTCTCTCAGGATCAAGTTATACAGGCTGTCATAATCAGTAACTTTACTGCCATGTAACCACCCCTCCAAGGCCTTCACTGAATGGTCAATGAAATCAACCCAGTCTTGTGAAGACTCCTTTTTGGTCTCTCTGAACTTTATCCTGTATTGTTCAGTGGTTAAGCCATAACCATCCAGGAGTGCATTCTTAAGAACTTTGTAATCATTAGCTTCATTTTCTTTTACAGTAAGGAGCCTATCCCTACCTTTTCCACTAAATGATAGCCATAGGATAGCAGCCCACTGCCTTTGGGGGACATCCTGTACAGCACAGGCCCTCTCAAGTGCAGCAAACCACTTGTTAATGTCATCCCCCTCCTTATAAGGGGGAACTATCTTATGCAGATTCCTGGAATCATGCTCTTTTGCAGGATGACTATGGGGAATACTGCTGCTGCCACCATGGGTTTCTAAATCCAGTTTCTGTCTCTCCTTCTCTACTTCTAAAGTCTGTCTATCCAAATCCAGCTGTTGCTTCTTGAGCTTCAGTCTGGTTTGTTCCACTCTCAATCTATTGAGCTCCCTTTCTAACAATCTGTCATCAGGGTGGGTGGGAGGGACATGCCTTGAAGCAGAAGTATGGTGAGAATGGACAGAAGGAGACCTGTCCCTTACAGAGGGCACCCTAACAGCTTGGCTAACAGAAACATCAGTACCACTGTGGTGAGAATAAATGCTTTTGCTATGATGTGAGACAACACTATTTGTATGGTGTGACTCAACATCATTACCAACTATGCTAGACTGTCTAGTAATGGGCAGGCTAGGAAGTTTCTTTCCTGAATCTTTTCCTTGGGGAGTCACTGGATCAGATTGGGAACCATTAGCTACTTTTTCAACAGATGGGGCACTTCTTGCCTTATCTTGTTCTCTAAGCATGTTTAGTAACAATTCCAAGGAAGGATTCTTCCCTACACTCAAACCTCTCTCTATGCAGAGACTCCTTGCTCCTTTCCAGCTAAGGTGATCATATGCAAGTTTGGACAGATCAACATTTTGGCCTGGGCCAGACATTTTTAGAGAGAGTTAAAGTGATAGAAAAAGAGAAAAAAGTTTGTCAGAGCTTTTAGAAAGACAGAGAAAAAAAACTTTTAAAACTTTTTAGAACTTTTTAGAAAGTTAGAAGTACTTTTCAGCACTTTGAAAAGAGTGAAAAGAGGAAATGCAAAACTTTTTGGCAATGTGTATATACACTGAACTTGTTTTGTATATTTTTCTCTTATGAAAAGTACAATGACAAGAGTGGTAAGTAGTCTCAAAGCACTTATCCCACCGCTGCACAACCAATGTAGGAGGCTGGACTGGCTTGTAGTGAGTAACAAGGGGTACTTGCACCTTGCACCAGGCCCAGTTATCCCTTATTAGTGTATAGGGTGTCTAGCAGCTTAGGCTGATAGATAATGGTAGCTTAGCAGAGCAGCTTAGGCTGAAGTAGGAGACGTGTGAAGCTACTACAGTACCACCTAGTGTCATATGCACAATATCATAAGAAAACACAATACACAGTTATACTAAAAATAAAGGTACTTTATTTTTATGACAATATGCCAAAGTATCTCAGAGTGTACCCTCAGTGTGAGGATAGGAAATATACACAAGATATATATACACAATACCAGAAATATGCAGTATAGTCTTAGAAAACAGAGCAAACAATGTATAGTTACAATAGGATGCAATGGGGACACATAGGGATAGGGGCAACACAAACCATATACTCCAAAAGTGAAATGCGAACCACAAATGGACCCCAAACCTATGTGACCTTGTAGAGGGTCGCTGGTACTATTAGAAAATAGTGAGGGTTAGAAAAATAGCCCACCCCAAGACCCTGAAAAGTGAGTGCAAAGTGCACTAAAGTTCCCCAAAGGACAAAGAAGTCGTGATAGGGGAATAAGGCAGGAAAGACACCAACCAACAATGCAACAACACTGGATTTCCAATCTGGGATACCTGTGGAACAAGGGGACCAAGTCCAAAAGTCACAAGCAAGTCGGAGATGCCCAGGAAATGCCAGCTGCGGGTGCAAAGAAGCTTCGACTGGACTGAAGGAGCTGTGGTTTCTGCAGGAACGCAAAGGGCTAGAGACTTCCCCTTTGGAGGACGGATTTCTCTCGCCTTGTAGAGTCGTGCAGAAGTGTTTTCCCGCCAAAAGAATGCCAACAAGCCTTGCTAGCTGCAAATTGTGCAGTTAACGTTTTTGGACGCTGCTGCGGCCCAGGAGGGACCAGGAGGTTGCAAATTGGACCAGGAGGTAGAGGGGACGTCAAGCAAAAAAAGGAGCCCTCTTAGCAGCAGGTAGCACCCGGAGAAGTGCCAGAAACAGGCACTACAAGGATGCGTGAAACGGTGCTCACCCGAAGTTACACAAAGGAGTCCCACGTCGCCGGAGACCAACTTAGAAAGTCGTGCAATGCAGGTTAGAGTGCCGTGGACCCAGGCTTGGCTGTGCACGAAGGATTTCTGCCGGAAGTGCACAGGGGCCGGAGTAGCTGCAAAAGTCACGGTTCCCAGCAATGCAGTCTAGCGAGGTGAGGCAAGGACTTACCTCCACCAAACTTGGACTGAAGAGTCACTGGACTGTGGGAGTCACTTGGACAGAGTTGCTGGATTCGAGGGACCTCGCTCGTCATGCTGAGAGGAGACCCAAGGGACCGGTAATGCAGCTTTTTGGTGCCTGCGGTTGCAGGGGGACGATTCCGTCAACCCACTGGAGATTTCTTCGGAGCTTCTAGTGCAGAGAGGAGGCAGACTACCCCCACAGCATGCACCACCAGGAAAACAGTCGAGAAGGCGGCAGGATCAGCGTTACAGAATTGCAGTAGTCGTCTTTGCTACTATGTTGCAGGTTTGCAGGCTTCCAGCGCGGTCAGCAGTCGATTCCTTGGCAGAAGGTGAAGAGAGAGATGCAGAGGAACTCGGATGAGCTCTTGCATTCGTTATCTAAGGAATCCCAAGAGACAGAGACCCTAAATAGCCAGAAAAGAGGGTTTGGCTACCTAGGAGAGAGGATAGGCTAGCAACACCTGAAGGAGCCTATCACAAGGAGTCTCTGACGTCACCTGGTGGCACTGGCCACTCAGAGCAGTCCAGTGTGCCAGCAGCACCTCTGTTTCCAAGATGGCAGAGGTCTGGAGCACACTGGAGGAGCTCTGGGCACCTCCCAGGGGAGTTACAGGTCAGGGGAGTGGTCACTCCCCTTTCCTTTGTCCAGTTTCGCGCCAGAGCAGGGCTAAGGGGTCCCTGAACCGGTGTAGACTGGCTTATGCAGAATTGGGCACATCTGTGCCCAAGAAAGCATTTCCAGAAGCTGGGGGAGGCTACTCCTCCCCTGCCTTCACACCATTTTCCAAAGGGAGAGGGTGTCACACCCTCTCTCAGAGGAAGTCCTTTGTTCTGCCATCCTGGGCCAGGCCTGGCTGGACCCCAGGAGGGCAGCTGCCTGTCTGAGGGGTTGGCAGGAGCAGCAGCTGCAGTGAAACCCCGGGAAAAGCAGTTTGGCAGTACCAGGGTCTGTGCTACAGACCACTGGGATCATGGGATTGTGCCAACTATGCCAGGATGGTATAGAGGGGGCAATTCCATGATCATAGACATATTACATGGCCATATTCGGAGTTACCATTGTGAAGCTACATATAGGTAGTGACCTATATGTAGTGCACGCGTGTTATGGTGTCCCCGCACTCACAAAGTCCGGGGAATTGGCCCTGAACAATGTGGGGGCACCTTGGCTAGTGCCAGGGTTCCCTCACACTAAGGGGGTCATTCTGACCCTGGCGGTCGGTGACCGCCAGGGTCACCGACCACGGGAGCACCGCCAACAGGCTGGCGGTGCTCAGTCGAGCATTCTGACCGCGGCGGTTCAGCCGCGGTCAGAAACGGAAAGTCGGCGGTCTCCCGCCGACTTTCCGCTGCTCGGGAGATTCCTCCATGGCGGCGGAGCGCGCTCCGCCGCCATGGGGATTCTGACACCCCCTACTGCCATCCTGTTCCTGGCGGGTCTCCCGCCAGGAACAGGATGGCGGTAGGGGGTGCCGCGGGGCCCCTGGGGGCCCCTGCAGTGCCCATGCCATTGGCATGGGCACTGCAGGGGCCCCCGTAAGAGGGCCCCACAAAGTATTTCAGTGTCTGCAAAGCAGACACTGAAATACGCGACGGGTGCAACAGCACCCGTCGCACCTTCCCACTACGCCGGCTCCATTCGGAGCCGGCGTCCTCGTGGGAAGGTAGATTTGCCCTGGGCTGGTGGGCGGCCTTTTGGCGGCCGCCCGCCAGCCCAGGGCAAATCTCAAAATACCCTCAGCGCTCTTGCGACCGCGGAGTGGTATTTTGTCGGGGGAAGACTGGCGGGGGGCCTCCGCCGCCCGCCAGTCTCAGAATCACCCCTTAAGTAACTTAGCACCCAACCTTTACCAGGTAAAGGTTAGACATATAGGTGACTTATAAGTTACTTAAGTGCAGTGTAAAATGGCTGTGAAATAACGTGGACGTTATTTCACTCAGGCTGCAGTGGCAGGCCTGTGTAAGATTTGTCAGAGCTCCCTATGGGTGGCAAAAGAAATGCTGCAGCCCATAGGGATCTCCTGGAACCCCAATACCCTGGGTACCTGAGTACCATATACTAGGGAATTATAAGGGTGTTCCAGTAAGCCAATGTAAATTGGTAAAATTGGTCACTAGCCTGTCAGTGACAATTTAAAAGAAATGAGAGAGCATAACCACTGAGGTTCTGATTAGCAGAGCCTCAGTGAGACAGTTAGTCACTACACAGGTAACACATTCAGGCACACTTATGAGCACTGGGGCCCTGGTGAACAGGGTCCCAGTGACACATACAACTAAAACAACATATATACAGTGAAAAATGGGGGTAACATGCCAGGCAAGATGGTACTTTCCTACAGAGCTCCCTTGTGGTGGTGGCACCATCTGTGCCCCCCACTTCTACAGGTACAGCCGCCACCTCCCCTACCAGCACCGTTCTCCAAGCAGCCCCTCAGCGTTCACCCCGGGCCCGCTCACCCAGGAGGGTTGGCATCACCTTTGCCCCAGGCACCTCAGCCCCTGCCCCTGTCACCCCTGCTGCCCTCAGTGAGGAGGCCATTGACCTCCTCAGGTCACTCACTGTTGGGCAGTCTACCATTGTGAATGCCATTCAGGGTGTAGAAAGGGAGTTGCAACACACTAATGCATTCCTGGAGGGCATTCATTCTGGTCAGGCTGCCCATCATCGAACCCTGCAATCTCTGGCCTCAGCACTGATGGCAGCCATTGTCCCTGTGTCTAGCCTCCCCCCTCCAACTTCCTCCACCCAGACCCAATCCCCTGTGCCCCAGCCTATCCCAAGCACACCATCAAACAAGCATGCATACACCTCAACACACACAAGTAGCTCAGGCAAACATAGGCACCACACAACCCACAGGCACTCACGCAAGCATCACCCACATACAGACACAGCAACATCCACTGCCTCCACTGTGTCCCCCTCCTCGTCATCTCCCTCCCAGTGTCGTCTACACTCTCACCTGCATGCACTACATCTACAGGCACTATGACTCGCACCAGAACACCCAGCACCGCACCCCTCTCACCTGCACTCACCACCCCCACTACCATTTACATGTCCCCTGTGTCCTCTCCCAGTGTGTCTGTGACGCCCCCTCCCAAAGTACACAAATGCGGGCACCCACACACCCAACATCCATCCACCTCACGACAGCCTCCAGTACCTGCACCTGCACCCAAAACACCTAAAGTTACACCTCCTACAACCACCTCCTCTTCCTCCACTCCCAGACCCTCTCCAGCTACCCATCCCAGTCTTCGTCAGCAACTCTTCCTCAGCAACGTTGACCTCTTTGCCCCCACCCCCACCCCTCCAATTCTTAAGTCCTGTAGTAGCACCTCAGCCAAAAAAACTCCAGGACCTGTGGTGCATGTTCAAGGTGTGTGGAGTGCACCGGCCACCAGGGCAGCCAGTGTGATACGGAGCCAAAGCACTGCCAGTCCTCCCCCTGTAAAACACCTCAAGTTGGAAAGTGGCCGATGGGACAGGGTGAAGACTCCTGGCGGCAAAACTGCTCACAAGGGTCCCAGGGGGATTGCAGAGTCAGCTGTGACTCCTCCAAAGGTGGTGAGGGGCCAGAAGAAGTCTGCACAGTCTGGTAAGAGCAGCACGGCGGAGAAGGGCGCCATCCTCCCCGGTGGTGGGACGCCACCGCCAGCACCATCGTCACTGGTCAGAGTCAGTGCCCAGGAGGGCAGCAGTATCATCACTGGTCAGGAGACCCCCGGCGGAGTCAGTGCCCAGGAGGGCAGCAGTATCGTCACTGGTCAGGAGACCACCGCCGGAGTCAGTGCCCAGGAGGGCAGCAGTATTGTCAATGGTCAGGAGACCACCGCCAGAGTCAGTGCCCAGGAGGGCCCTGGCAGCCACAGCCCCGCTGGGCAATGAGGGACAGTCATGCCACACACCAATGCACAGGTCAGAGACCGCCATGGCAAAGCACTGCTGCTCAAGGAAAACACAGCTGAACAGGTCAGAGACTGCCATGGCAAAGCACCGCTGAACAGGGCAAAGCACCGCTGAACAGGTCAGAGACCGCCATGGCAAAGCACCGCTGAACAGGGCAAAGCACTGCTGAACAGGTCAGAGACCGCCATGGCAAAGCACCGCTGAACAGGGCAAAGCACAGCTGAACAGGTCAGAGACCGCCATGGCAAAGCACCGCTGAACAGGTCAGAGACTGCCATGGCAAAGCACCGCTGCACAAGGAAAACACCGCTAAACAGGTCAGAGACCGCCATGGCAAAGCACAGCTGAACAGGGCAAAGCAGCGCTGAACATGTCAGAGCCCACCATTGCAAAGCACCGCTGAACAGGGCAAAGCACCGCTGAACAGGTCAGAGACCGCCATGGCAAAGCACCGCTGAACAGTGCAAAGCACTGCTGAACAGGTTAGAGACTGCCATGGCAAAGCACCGCTGAACAGGGCAAAGCACCGCTGAACAGGTCAGAGACCGCCATGGCAAAGCACCGCTGAACAGGGCAAAGCACCGCTAAACAAGGAAAACACCACCACATCAAGCATTGTTATCCCATGTGCAGCTGGGACAGTGACGGAACAGGAACCGTCACAGGGAGCCTGATGCAGTCTGGGCACCATTCCCCCTCCAGAACCAGTGGAGACATGCATCCACTCCATCTGTCCTTAACAGGATGAAGCACTCTGGGCACCATTCCCCCTCCAGGACCAGTGGAGACATGCATCCACTCCGTCTGTCCTTAACAGGATGAAGCACTCTGGGCACCAGTCCCCCTCCAGAACCAGTGGAGACTGTTATCCACTTGAGAGACTGTGGCTTTGCACTCCCCAGGATGGTACAGTGGGCAACCCACCCACTGTAGAGACTTGAGAGACTGTGGCTTTGCACTCCCCAGGATGGTACAGTGGGTAAACCACCCACTGTAGAGTCTTGAGAGACTGTGGCTTCGCACTCCCCAGGATGGTACAGTGGGCACCAGTCCCCCTCCAGAACCAGTGGAGACTGTTATCCACTTGAGAGACTGTGGCTTCGCACTCCCCAGGATGGTACAGTGGGCAAACCACCCACTGTAGAGACTTGAGAGACTGTGGCTTCACACTCCCCAGGATGGTACAGTGGGCAATCCACCCACTGTAGAGACTTGAGAGACTGTGGCTTCGCACTCCCCAGGATGGTACAGTGGGCAAACCACCCACTGTAGAGACTTGAGAGACTGTGGCTTTGCACTCCCCAGGATGGTACAGTGGGCAACCCACCCACTGTAGAGACTTGAGAGACTGTGGCTTTGCACCCCCCAGGATGGTACAGTGGGTAAACCACCCACTGTAGAGACTTGAGAGACTGTGGCTTTGCACTCCCCAGGATACATCAATGGGCATGGAGCCCCGCCGTGGATCTGGCGGGGTGCTGTAATCCGGCTGAGGTGCCCCCCTTCCCTTCCCCCTGAGGTGCCTGTTGTATTTCTATCTGATGCCCCTGCAGTGTTCTCTCCGTTTGTGGACAGGTATCTAGTGTGGGCCTCGCCCATGCATTTTTGGACCAGTGGTGCATGAACATTGATATGTGCATACCTGCACTACTTCTCGTAATGTATATAATTTTGAATGTGTATATATATATGTATGTATTTGGAACTGTATTTTGATACATTACACTGTTTGAACTGATTTCCTTTTGTCTTTGCATTCTTCCGGGGGGGTTGTGGGTTGTTACTGTGATGTTTGGAAATGCATTGGTGTGTGTGTTGTAATGTGCGAGGGTGGGGGTGGGGGTGTTGCGTGTGTGTGTCCCTGACTTTTGCCTCCCCCCTCCCCTATGTCGTAGGTGCAGTAATTACCGTTGTCTTCGGCGCCGCCATTGCTGATGTTCATAGATGAGAAGGAAGACAAGGGCAGGGAGTATTTGGAATTCCGGCTCCATGGTGTCCTCCTTCCTCGTGGAGTATGTTGAGGTGAGCGTTTTCCCATTGCAAAAGCTGTTTCCGCCGTGTTTTTTTCCACGGTGAATCTGCCCCGAAAAAAGGTGGCGGATTGGCGGAATGTGATACTGTGGGCGGTACATTGCCTTCCGCCTGTCTGTTGGCGGTAACCGCCGCGCTGCTTGTCTGTACTGCCGTGGCGGGCGGTGTGTTAAAGTGGCTGTCTATGTTGGCGGTTTCCTCCACGGTCATAATTCCCTTTTTTTGTCCGCCAGCCTGTTTGCGGTATTACCGCACCTTTAACACTGTCCGCCAGGGTTGTAATGACCCCCTTAGTCTTCACCTTCCTCTTCATGACTGTCATCCTCACAGTGGCACTGCTAGCTCCCCCACATCTGGTATACATGGCATGTTTCCCTCAGGGCAATGTTGTGTAGCATGCAGTAGGCCACAATGATCTTCCCTTGTCCAGACAGCAAAATCTGGCTTTTGCGGAGCCCAAAAGCTCGCTTCACAACACACTGTGTTCTTACATGGGCATCGTTGAAGTGGACTTCCCCATGCGTAGTTGAGTTCCTCACCGGGGTCAACAACCATGGACTGTTTGGGTATGCACACCCCCTGTAAGGAAATACGACATATGTGCAACTATGAATCCCTCTCATCATCTTCATAGCAACAGGTATTGCCTGAGAAATATTACATGATATATGTGACTTACCAATCAGCCAGGCCATCTCTGGGTACAGTTGTAACATCAGTTGTGTAATTGCGCTCTTCTTCATGATGAAGGCATCATGGACTGAACCCAAATAATGGGCATGCACCTGTGAAATGTAGAGGTCCGCCAAACAAACAACCCAAACATTGATGGAATGGAAATTCTTCCTGTTCTGATAGATTTGAACATTGCCATGCGGTGGAACCAAGGCTACGTGTGTACCATCGATGGCTCCCACCACATGTGGGATGTGTGCCAAACCACAGAAGTCAGCCTTCACATGGGCAAAATCCTCATGTTGTGGAAATTGGATGTAGCCTTCCAAGTGTTTCAACATTGCTATGAGTACATCCTTCAATACTATACTGAAAGTAGGCTGAGACATCCTAGCAGATAGTGCAACTGTATTCTGGAAGGACCCCGTGTCCAGGAAGTGCAACACTGCTATGACGACTTGTGTGATGGGTGGTATGCTATTTGGATGACTAATGGCAGGTATCACATCGAGCTCCAACTGACAACAGAGATCCAAGATTGCCAATTCAGGTGGTAGATTTGGATGATGTGTCTGTCTTCCATGGCCTGAAGGTCTGCTACTGGACGGTACAAAGTAGGATAACTGATCCTTTCCCTCCCTGGGTTCCTATGTGGGACAAAATATGAGTATAAGCATCATTTAATCTGTCCCTTGCAACATACCTATGTGCATGTCATTCACAAACTGTGACAAGGCATGTCAGAAATGGAGGACATAATACACAGTACACATCAACACTGTCAATCACACAGAAGTAACATGTTTTCCCCTTGCATTCCCAAAACTGTGTAAACATCATCTACCTGGAGAGGAACTATTTGTGCATGAGACTTGCCACTCAGACTGTGAGTTTACATCATATAACATAATTTTGATGAGGGTGGCTGTGTCCCAGAGTAAGTAGCCATATGTGCATAGAGTATGCCCAAAATGGTATAAAAGTAGAAGGACCTACATGCCAGGACAAGACCAGCACTCACCACTAGCATTATCAAACATTTTTGTACTTGTGATGCATTTTGTTTGGCCATAAACTGCATTTTATGTCCCTAAAATGATGGCTGCCTGACCCACTCTACTGGACATTGTGAACCGTCCTCGACCACCGCCGAAAGTCATCATTTCAGTAAGCAGATGCTACCATGACAGACACCTCCATCAGCCAACGTTGCCAGTGGTAGTCTTCCGCCAATGGCTGTGTCCGCCGGAGGTGACGGTTGTGTACGTGGCAGATGTGACCCCCATGTTCTACAACATCCCTCACCTGACACTGCTGTCAGCAAGACCTCCACAACCTGAGCTGCTATGTACCGCCTCTGAGAGCAATCATGCTACGTCTAGCAGGTGATAGGGCCCCAACCTTCTCTCTGGAGGAGGTTAAGAAGCTTGTGGAGGAAGTCATACCCTTGTATGACCAGCTTTATAGTACACAAGAGGAGCAGTTAAGTGCCTCCTGTACACCATTTTAAACTGTACTTCACCATATTTCTACTCCTCACAGGCTAGATTGAGGCAATGGTGAACAGTATGTAAAGTCAGGGCCTTGGGTGTGCCGTTGGTGTGGTGTCAATGGGAGACTTATTGCGAATGTAACGTGGATCAGTGGCAGATGTTGAGGCATCTGACTAATATGTGTTTTGAGTGTACCATGTTGTTCCTTATGTGGGACTCCTCAGCCATGCCCATACAACACTTGACACATGGATGTCGACAATGTGATAGCACATGTACATCCATGACAGCATGCCCACTGTTGCAAAAGGCGGCAGGACCTGAGATGCTGGACCTGGAAGATTGTGGAGGCCCAGTTGGGGCTGTCCTCCCAATGTGGGTGGGATACTGGTTGGACCATGACCCCCCTGATGGCCTGCATTCTGGAGACGGCCTACCTAGAGCTGAATGGGAGTTTGGGGGCAGCACAGCAGCCATAAGGAGGTGAGTACGCAGTGCATTCCTGCCTGTCCCATTGTGAGGTGAATGAGTCGGGTACAGACTGCTCCCACTGACAATGAGTGTTGATCCATGTGTTACACAGTTGATGGGAGATTGTTTGTGTTGTCATGTGATGTGTATCAAACTGGGGTACCTTGCAATCTGAACCTGCAACCTAGTACAAAAATGTTATAATTCCCTAAGGCAATTCCTCTCCAGGGTCAACAAATGGCTATATGTAGGGAATAATCATGCACTATTTATTTTTTGGATGGGTGTGATTTCTGACACACTGATCACTTCCTCTGAATGTCACAGACAATAGATAAGTGGTTGAGGGATCACTGTCATTTGCTTTGTGTCTGGGAATATGTGTATGCAAACATCTGCCACCCAGAAGCAGGTGATCTTCCATGTATGATTGATGATGGTGCCTCGCAGGAGTTTGTGATAAATTACTGCCCAGCATAGATGTGAAATGCTTACATGGCTACAGGCCTGCAGGTGTAGAAAAGTACTTTCCCTTGGTAAGTGGGGAATGTCCATCGACAAGAATTATGTCTCATGACTGTAGCCAACATACCATTGAGCCCACGTGTCAGCATGTGTTAATTTCTCTTAGGGATGCATTCCTTTCTGCAATGGCATGCATGTTCTACCCATGTTGATTGGATAATGTATGTAGTCACACACTTATATAAGTGCATAGAAAACAGTTAATATATTGGTACAATTACAAGGATGGTCCATTTCATGTTGTGCCAAAGACAGGAGTGTGCCACCTTTGGTTACCATTTGACTGATACCTTCCTGCGTCACAGTATGCCATTTGGCATGTTTGACTGCAGTTACACTGAGGAACATGGCAGGTATACCATGATTGTGGAACAACTTTGTGTTTCTCATGCCCTTGATGTGGCATCCTGTTGATTAGTGCACTGAACCTCTGTGGTGATTGGGGATTGTGCCCTGACTGTAGGTATGCATCATGGAGTGACTTGCAATGATGTTGACATCACATGTGTTTGGGTTGAGCATTCATCCACAGACAGATGGCAGGCGTGCCACTTCTGAGATGTAGGTAGTGACGTGGCTTCACATTGGACAATGGGTTGGGTTCCTTCTATTGGTCATTGCAGGTTCTGTGACTCCCCAACATGCAAGGAACAAATGTTTACTACAGACACACTCAGATGATGTCATTGTGATTGGTGTCAGACATTAGTGGTGGCGATCCTATGGCTTCCTGATTAATTGTTATGCATTTTCTCGAGACATCTCCCACTGATATATTATGCCTGACATCAATGTTGGTCCTTTTTATTTCGCATGTAAGGCCTCCCTGGGTGACCTTGCTACTACCTCCTCAACTCAGTTGGGACAGGTGTAATTTATTGAGCTGTATATTGTTGGTATGTGTCCATTGTGACATGGGTTTTTCCATGTAACCTCCTACAGAACATGGCAGATAGGAATCTGATTTAGCTGGTTTTCATTGGCATAATTTCTAATTGTTGGTACATCATGTAAGTGCAAGTTAGATGTGTGCTTTTGCTTGTGTGTGAAATACGGTAGAGTACTTTAAAGTGGGATACCATTGTTGGCTACGAGATGACTGGGGTCTGCTGCATGTGGTACATCTTGGAGGATGGAAAGGTCACCTAGTTGTGGGTACGTTTTTGTGGTTGCTAGACTTCATCCATTCAGTTTTGGTTTGAGAACCAGATTTTCTGGTGAGTAACTTTGGTAAATCCAGATGGCATGCATGCATATGTGATGGCACATGAATGTGCCACTTAGTTGAATGTTTTGCTGGGGCTAGTTGGAATGATGGTACTGTCTGTCAACAGTTGTTGTTGAAGGGTAGTCATGTACTTGTTATGACCCTATTGCTCTTTGTATTCGCAGCATCAGCAGAGGAAGTCGAAGGAGACGGGGCCTAACCGAGGGGGGCAGCATCTGGTCATGGGACCTCGGGTCAAAATATAACCTATACAGAGGGACCCAGTGGCCTGGAGGGTCAGGGGAGTCCCAAGGTGGAGACTGCGACATCACCATCATAGGATTCCTCCTCCAGTGGCCACTCCCTAGTGGCTGACCCATCGGGATCCCCCGTACCATCCTTGTCCGCCACCCCCATTCTAACACCACCCTCCCTGTTGCTCCCCACCCAGTTGGCATGCCTGCTCACCCAAGGAGCTGGGTGTCTCCTTTGCCACAGGTACCTCTGCCCCAGCCTCTGTCACCCCTGCTATCCTCAGTCATCAGTGTGGAGACTATTGACCTGCTGAGAACGATCTTTGTGGGTCAGTCAGACATTGTGATTGCCATCCAGGGACTGGCGACACAACTCTAACAGACAAACGCATTCCTGAAGGACATTGATGGTGCTAATGCTGGCCTACAGAGATCCTGTTAGGCTCTGACCTCCACACTGACTGCAGCCAGTCAGCCCCGACCTTCTGTACCCCCTCCATCTCCCTCTTCCCAGAACAAACACCCCCTTTCCCAGACCTACCCAAAGCACACAAATAGACTCTAAAGCAACTACCTCAATAGACAAGGGTAGCACACACAAACACACGCACCACAAGACACATCAACAGGCACACAGCCAATATTCACCCACAGACACAGCAACAGTCACAACTTTCCCTGACACCACCACCTCCCCCGGCATCACACATACAACATCAAGCCTACTTACAGGCACCACATCAACAGTCACTGATACAGCAACCACAACCATTCTACCTGCAGACACCACTGTAACAGACCCTCTAACATCCACCTCAATCACCACACCTGCAGACATCACAACTACAGACATACATACATCCAGCACATCTATCATACCTGCAGTCACCACTCCAGCAGACAGCCACCCATCTACCACGGCATCCCTCAGCACCTCCACCTCCTAAGCCCAAGGCACATAAACACCCTCACTCATCTACCTAACAGACACCCAGTACACACAAGCATGCCTCCCACAAGCACTCACCCATGATATTGTCACCTACACGTCATACGACCACTCCTTTAACTTCAAAATCACATCCCCCTTCTGATGACTGCCCCCTTGTGTCCAGGAAGATTTTCCTGTATGACCTTGGCCTTAACCCTGCCCTCCCCCATACCACACCCAAAATGTCCTCTGTGTTGTCCAATGCTTTCCCTTCCACCTCAGAGGCCTCCCCTAGACGCCTACAAGCACCCATAGCCCTCCCCTGCCAAGGAAAAGTCCACCCCTATCAAGAAGAAGCCCCCTCTCCCAAGCCCAACACCCCCTCCTAAGTCCAACCCCCCACATTTGGAGAATCCCTAATGTGCCTGCCTGCCCCCTTGATGCTCCTTTCTATGGAGGTTACGTGGCAGTCAGGAGTCAAGTAGGGGCACAACACTGTGCCATTTAGGTAAAATTGATGGACTGGCCTTTGGCCTTGGACGTTCTGATTTTTTACAGTTAATAAACCCAAACACTTGTTTATTTTGGGGTACACCTTTGTCCTGCAATTCCTTTTCTAGCTTTATGTAGATCCTGAGTGACTTTTAGTAGTGCGCTTGCAGTTGTGTGCATATGAGCCTGCTTGCTGCTCCTCGGGGTGTTGTTTGTAGTATGTGAGTTTGTGCTCAGTGATGGTGTCGCCCAAGAGGAGGTTATATGTTGTGTGTGTTGTGTGTGTATAATTGCAATGTTGGTATTGTGACATTTTGCAGTGTTTGTTGTGGTATGTATTTCTCATGGTGTGATCAGTGTGGGCATGTATGGTGTTGGACTTGTCCTCATGATATAGCTTCTGTACTTGTGTTATGTGTATCATCTTGCGTGTTGCATGTGCAGACATGGGTTGTGTGCAGTTGGTTCCTGTAGAGGTCTGTCCCATGCATTAGTAGTTGTGGCACTTTGTTGACTTGCCCTTCCCAATTATTTAACTGTGCATGACAAATGTTTTCAGTATTATTTGTCCCTATGACCAATGTAGGGCCGTTTCCTTAGGACATGTTGATTGAAAGTCCTCTTGGGAGTGCAGTCTCCTTCCCTGGGTATCCCAGTTGGCCCTATCCCATATATAGATAGGAGTAGTTGTGAAGTTGTTCCTGGTGTATTTGTCTCTCTGTGTTTTGTGCATGCCATTATGCTACCATTGTGGTGTGATGTGTGTGTTGTGTGAGTCAATTGCAGGGTTATTTACTGGTGGTGTTGTTTGTGTTCACTGCCAGAGAGGTTGAGATATGTGTTGTATGTGGGGACAGTCCCTGGCCAGTGTTGGATGTGAGTGTGTAAGTTGTATTTGTATATGTGCTGTAGGCATGTTGTTGTTGCTGTTTGCAACAATGTTGTGCAGCTTTCAGTTTCCCTGTGCCTGAGCTGTGTGGCCGTGTGTATTTGTGTGGTGTTGAAGTGCAGTGTGTGTGTGCTGGCCAAAGTGTGCATACTGTGAGTGTGTATGTGTCTGTGTTGCTGTGTGTCAGTGGGTGTGTCTTACATAAAACGTGTGCCTGCTGCCCGTGGCGTGCCCCCTATGAAATTTTTGCTGGCGCTTCATGCAGTTTTAGGGTTATTGATACATGAAGGTGTGTGATGGGTAAACAGAGGCTCCACCGGCCTGTTTGTACTTGATTGTGACTGCAGTGGTCTGTGCTGCCTTGCAGTGGTGGGGGAGCACAGCGGTCTTCTGTGGGTACGACTGCCAAACTTCTAATAAAGCGGTCTGCTCCGCCAGACCATTGGCGGTCAGACCGCCACCTCCAACACTGTGGTCAGAGAACCACAAAACTCATAATCAGCCCCTCAGACAGAATTCCTGATACTTGCCAAGAACAACAATCACAAGTAACTGAAAACCTGGCTCAAAGACGTGAACCATGACAGCTTTGAACCCCAACATTACCCCAGTGCCAAGTCACTTAGATTCAGCCTTGATGCCAACTTTAACCTCGATGAGTACAATTCCCCCCAAAAATAAAGGTGGTTTTGGGCAAGTTGTCTCTTTTAAGTAAGGTCAGTTTATTGCCCTCAGAAAGCAAAGTCAGGCCTGCTGATCGAGAATTCATACTCTTGCATTATGATGTTGGAAACTGTCGCTGTGCGACCTCACAGACTCCCCACTTCTCACCCTAAGGACGTCCTATAACTGGTAGCAAATCTCATCAAGACCCAGAAGAAATATCATTGCACCGCCTACATCCTGGTTGAAGTCCACTGCCACCTGCTTGGAGCCGGCACCAAGATACAACAGGCTGCTTTATTTACAAAAAACATGATTACCAGCACCCTGCTTTTCTAGCTGACAAGCTCACTATCTCTGGTGGCCCTCAATACACCTCCAGTTAAGATCCTATCAGAGTGGAGAAAAAGAGGTGTGAAAACAAGGCAGAAGCTATGCACCTGTGATCTCGAACAAAATCCTTATATCCATCTGAATCAACTCAACCTTGCTCCTGATTAGAAAAGTGCTTCAGACTCACCTCCTTAGAGAACACTACATTATGCTGCAGCATCATTACAGTTCTACTCCTAGTCTTCAGCTATTACTCCAATCACTCATTCATTGTATTCTTGTGATTGACCCATTCTGCTGCCTTTTTTACTAGGTTTGCCTTATACAAATACTACATTGATATACAACTATATACATACATGTAATATCAATCTTCTTTTTAACTGCATTTTCTCCACCTTCACCAATATTGTTCTGTCTGAATAATGTTGGGACACTGGTTGTCTGTGTTTGAATTTTGTTTTGAACTCTTAATTTCCAGCATTTTGTGTCTCAATTATTCTTTGAAAGGAGATTCCTCCATCCACCTCCTTTGTTTTTCTGTCTGCAAAGGGCACTGACACCTGCTCTTCATGGAGAGGCAGTATATAATATCATGAATTGATAAATACCTCAATAAGTGAATACATAAATACATATACATGTAAGTAAATAAACAAAAGCTACCCAGGCTACTTAAATTAAATTTGGGTATAATGAATTAGATATCTAACAAATCACCACGTTTGTCACAATAATTATATAGTTACATGGATTTGGAAACTAGTGGTACTGTAACTTCATTATTTCATTACCAGTCTTGTATACTGCATTGTAATGTGCCAGACCAATATAGGATTAACATAGTATTATAATATAAAACATGAAAAAGCAGGATCCATCTGATTATGTTGAGGACACTAGAGTAGTGATGCCCTTAGTGTGAGTTTGATAATCTTTATGGGCAGAGAGATTAGTGAGTGTAATTAAGCATGCAAATACCTCAACTCCAGCTGCCAGCCCATACTAATTGAGACATCAGTAGTAAAAGAGTACCACATAAATTAAGTTAAAAAATAAGGCCCATAAAGACCTAAAACACAATAGAACTGTACTAGAGTGACTTAGAGCAAGAAACACTTCCTCACCTATCGAGTACTAAAAGGAAGTCTTAAAATGAGCAGGTAACAAATTTGAAATATCTTATTTTGCAAGTAATGTCAAATGCACAAAACTATCTCTTTTGTCTCCAACAAATAAAAAATGGAAGAAGAAGGTGTGCAAGTGCACTACAGATCCTTCTAACCTGTATATTATAGAGCTCAAGATAATTTGACATTGTGCACTTATATAGTTTAAAAGAGGTACACATTCCAATACCTAATCACTGGCACTTTGCTCTGTACAGCCAACATCATTAGTCATCAAATCACACAGGGATCACAGCTGTGAGAGAGACTCACCCCAGAGCACAGTGTGGTGTGCAGCATCCAGTGCCTTTGTGGTCGGAGAACAATCACGACATTGGATTTTTAAATGCCTTGATCAGATCACTCTTTTTTTTGTAAAGTCTACACAAAACGTATCATAGAATCCCTCTTCAAACAGTCATTCATTTAGAACTTGACTTACTTTGCTGGCTCACGTCTCGACTGTCTGAAAGCTATTGCTGATGGCATATGTTCCTTTTGTTCCACAAGAGGAATTACTCTGGAAGTATAATTGCACAATATAGTGAGATAATTATTGTTCTGTGCAATTGTCTTCAATATCCTTTTACCCATCATGTATGCTTAATAAAATTTACACACCCAAGTTCTTTATTTTTCATACATTTCACCTTGTTTCTGCATTCCATACTTGGAGTTTCAATTCAACTGTAGATTACTTTGTCATATATAAAGAAACAAATGTTCTCTTTCACCCTACTATAATACCACTGATATATACAATAACATAAACATTCCCACTTACTGATCAAAGTGACACTTCATTGACCAACCACTTATCTCCTGTATCAACCAAGGTTAACAACACATTGTCTCTGTTTATTTGTCCATGTATTATTCTAGCTCATCACCCTGACTGGATTTAGCTGAGTCTTGCCACAAGAACCATGTCAAATCTTTGCTCAGAACAAATTAGAAGATGTCCATCAAATCATTAGGTCAAAGAAACCGGATACATTTGTCTGGAATCATCTTTGCACACTGAAATAATGAAGAGGAGATTTTTGGCTTCAATATAGTTCATATATTTGTATTTATGCTGTTTTTCCCAGCACTGCTTTCTGTCTTACATACCAGTTGTCTCCAGGTTTCACTGAACGCTCAGTTTTGTAAGTTAAACCTGTGGGTTGTTGTTGTTTTTTTAGGATAGAATCGGTGGTGTTTTTTGGGTTTGTCCAGTGTAGGTTTGGTCTTAGTTGTTTTAAAACATTTTTTTTAGTTCTTATTTCTGTGGGTACCGTTTAATTTAAAATAACTTTAAAAAATGCTTTAAAAAATTCCACAATTTCATTTTTTGAAATTTCAACTTATATATTTAAAAATGGATACTTTAAAAAAATATATTGGGGTTCATATCTTTTTGTGATATTTTTTATATGTTTGAGTTATGAGTTTAGTGATTTGTTAAGTAGTTTTTTATATTATTTTTACTTCAATAATTTAGATTTTTTTTGTTTTTAAAATATTGTGCCTTATTAAGAGTCTGGTGCTCGAAGGACCGCTAGACTCGCAGCAGGGTCCGGATTGCTGCACTCCATGAGGTCTGCCCGCGACATTACGACTCTAGGGGTCGGACCGACTTGGGACCACCATCAGCGCCGAAAATATGGTTCCCGATGGGCTGATGGTCGAAACTCCTGGTCAGTCACATTGGTGTGAACTCAGTACTGCCATGCTGATCACAACTCCTGTTTCCACCAACTTTTTCATGACAGGAACCCCGCCATGAAAAGGCTGGTGGAAACCCAGTTCTGGGGGCCACAGGGTGGCCCCTGCACTGCCCATGCCTCTGGCATGGGCAGTATAGGGCCCCTCTGCCCAGGACCTTAGGGATGCACACTGTCTGGTACGGCAGGCATTGTGTATTCTGAGGGCCTCTGTGCGATGGCATTGACCTCAGCTCCATTAAGAGCCATTGAGTTTGGAGTTTGCGGGTAGGAGAGCCTGTCTGCCAAACTCCGGACAGGGTGGCCGTAGTGGCGACCACCCCACTAGACCTATTAGGAGTTTACCACTAGCGGGAAACAGGCTATAGCATTGTCTCCAGCTCGCAGACAGCAGACAATGAACATTGCAACGGTGCCAGTCACGGGAATCCCTGCACTGTCCATGTCAAGTGCATGGCCAGTGTAGGGGCCCACCGGTTCTCCACTAGCCTTTTCATGGCGGTGAAACCGCCATGAAAAATCTTGCAGAAAACAAGGTTGTAATCTGCAGGGCATAGCTACATGAAGCGCTGCTCTGACTGATTATGATCTCCGCCACAGCGAGGCAGTCATGGATCATGGATCTTTATGTGGCAGTTAGACCATCACAGCAGCGGCAGTCCTGACTGCCACTGCAGGGCTGGTGGTCTGAAGACTGCCAGTCTTGTAATGAGGCCCTAAATCTTATCACTTTTATTTTTATACTTTTCCTGTTTTTTATTGGTTTGGAGTGAGATCAGTAAATCTCACCCCTTCGATTATGCCCTTCCTTCAATGTTTGTGAACCTGGATTTAGAATAGTTAATCTCAGTCTCTTTAATTTACACACTCTCTATAATTATTGTTTTACCACAGTCAAAATAGTAAATTTCAACTCTTTTTATTTTTCCACTTCCCTAATTTTAATTAAAAAGTACTTATAATAGATAATCTTGCCTCCTTAATTTACAAAATTTCTTCAATGATTGTTGTAATAACATTGTACTAATAAATCCCACTGCTTTTGTCTATGCAATTACCCTCATTTTCTTTTCTTTGGGATTCTAACTGTAAATATTACACCTTTCTTGTACTCTCTTTCATCAAGGGATGTGAGACTTGAGTTAAATTAGCATGCTATTGTTTTTATTATTTTTTAAAATCTTTTTGCATGCTATATTTTTGAAGCAGCTGTCTTGATTATAGATATTTCTACATTTACTGTGTTTGTTACTGTCAATATTTTGGTTGTAGATATTTTTTCGTTTACATGAAAGGTATGGAAAGCATGCATTCCTATTGAGCCTTCAGGAGTCTTGGGGCTTTGTGATTTTCAGGTGCTAGAATGCAGCAAAGCACTCGGGAGGACTGTGGGCTACTATGGGCCCATCACTTTAACGCCTTCCCTGAACAGGAGTTAAAAATGATGTAAAAAATGTCAGGGAAATCTTGTAGATTCAACTGAACCATTTTTTGCGGCCTCCTTATGTGAGAGCGTCCCCTTGCATACATTATACCTAGCACAGGTATAATGTGGCATAAGGGAGTTACAAAGTGGTGCAGTGCTAGCATTGCACCACTTTCTAAGTAAGGCTAAGGAGAATGTTCTCCTTAACGCCACATTAGCATAAAAAATTACCCTAGTGTGGCGCTAAGAGGCACTAGGGCTTCGTAAATATGGTCCTTATTTTTTGCGAGGTTGTGCATCATTTTCCATAGCACCAAAGCTCACTCCAAAGTTATTTCAGTAGTCTGAGAATGTGCCAGTAAAAGCCACTGCCACATGAATCACTTTGTTATATAAGACATTGGTCACAATTTAGACAATTTGAGGGAGGCACACTTGCATCAGGCCATTCTGAAGCTTTGCATTTCCGTAGTGTGAATGAAATCTAGTTTTCTGTGTAGCATTCACTGCTTTTACGAACTCTGGTGGTCATTACAACCTCAGCGGTCTTTTTACAAGAGGGACCGCCGTGCTGAAGACCGCCAGTGCAGGCGTTTTTCCGCTTGGCGCATTGTGACCGCTGGCAGCCCTCCGTCCTTTTCCAGACGGAGAGCTGCCAGCAGCCATACTGGCGGACGGCGGGGAAGTGGAGGTAGCTCCACCTCCACCGCCCCATCAACAGAACATCGCCCACCGAATCACGTCCTGTGATTCGGCGTGGCGGTGTTCTGTTGACGGGGTGCTGGCGGCGGAGCTGCCCCCATGGATCCCGTCCCCTCCCGGAGGATCAATGGACCAGGTACGTTGATCATCCGTTAGGAGAGGGGGGTGGGGGGTGTTGTGTGATGTGTGGGTGCATGGGGGTGTGCGTGTGTGCATGTAGAGGGGGGGTGTGAGTGCGTGTATGCATGCGGGGGTGTTGTGTGTTTGGAAATGAGTGCATGTCTGTATGTATGTCTGTATGGATGTGTGCGTGTATGTCTGAATGTGGGTGTGTGCGTATGACTGTGTGGGTGGCTGTTGGCATGTATGTTTGTGTGTGCGGGTATATGTGTTGGTGGTACCTTGGTGCGTGTCGGGTGTGAATGTGTAATGTAATGTTGGTGGTAGGGGTGGGGAGGGGGGTCCTGCCACCTTTGAGGGTGGCAGGGGTGGTGGTAAGGTGTAGGGGAAGGACTCGGGGTGGGGGAGACCCCTATCAGTGCCAGGGAAGGGATTCCCTGGCACTGATAGTGTTCACCGCCATGGATTTCATGCCGGTTCCTAACCCAATGAAATCCATGGCGGTCAGCCGGGTCATGATACCGCCGGCAGTATTGTGACGACCGCCGGGCTGGAGACCCTGGTCTCCAGCCCAGCGGTCGTCTCCGCCCTAGCGGTCGGATCAGAGAAGTGGCGGATGACCATGGCGGTAACCGCCATGGTCATAATTCCCACATTTTTACCGCCAGCCTGTTGGCGGTAAGACTGCCGCTTCTCCGCCAACCTCCAGGGTTGTAATGTGGGCCTCTGTTTTTATAAACAAGGTAACTGAGGTCAACACATTAATAATTTGATCAAGTGGAGAAGGCTGGAATCAAACGTATTCCATTTGGTTCTGATATCTGCAGCTTAACAGCTGGACTGAAGCTTTTTCCCACTTCATCTCGGAGGAGTTACTACAGGCCATCAACAGCCATTAACATCCAATGCACCACTAATAGACCATCGAAGAAATAACAGAATGATGGCTACAAATGTTAGACCTGGTATTTTAAATCTGTTGACGCATTCCTTAAGGTAGTCATTTTTTACAACACATTAAATCAAGAAGAGGTCATTTTTTCTGTTCTCAATTTTTCCACATGTCCTCGACCACAAAAAGTTGAAAGAGGTGAACAGATTTTTTAGTATAGCTGCAGTTGATATATTCTCACACTATGGGCTTGAGATATATTGCTTCCTATTCGCTAGGTTATGATTTCTCTCTCACTACCTTTCTCTCTTTCTGACTTAAGTGAGTGGTGCCAGTTCCCTGTCCTGCTTCTCTGCTTCTCTGCAGCTTGAGACCTTATAACGTTTGGTAATCTCAATACCCTCTTACTCACAACAGCTATGGTCATGATCCTCTTCCCTTTTTTTGATAGCTGCATAACTGGAAAGTATATCAAAGTGATCTTCACAAATCTGGTTACAAAATGGATTCCTATGTGAAATCACGGCAGTCAAAATGCTGCTATAAGGTATGAGGTTTCCATTTGGGCACCTGGTGCTTGTTTAAATAAAGAAAACGGTAAAAGAAAAAAAGTTGCTACTTCAGCCTGTGAGCAGAAATGTTTTGCATTATAACACGTTAAAAATGTTAGCATTCAAGGGAGGGAGAACAAAGGTGTGACACATGCTTCTTGTTGCGTGAAAGAACCGAGTCAAGAAGGATTGCTAATTTTGGGGCATAGTGAAGAAAAAGTGCAGTGCCACTTTTCTTGTTCCCCTTAGCGCCCCCCTACTGACACCATGTGTACACAGTATTTAAAATATGGAACACCATGGCAAAGGGAGGGGGCAATAGCATCATTATTTTTTGACGCTATTGATGTACTCTGCTGGGGTAGCACCAACATTTTGATGCTACTCCTGCAGAGTACATAGTGGCCCACTGTAATCAATGGTATGCCCCTTTTAATGCCTGCTCTAAGTAGGCATTAAAAGTGGCAAAAAAGACACAAGGAAATCTCTTAGATTTCCTTGCGCCATTATTATGTCCCCCCCAAAGGGAGAACACCCGCTTTGCATACATTATGCCTGATGCAAGCATAATGTAGCACAATGGGTTACAAAGTGGCACAATGCATGCATTGTGCCATTTTGTAAATATGTTGCAGCGTTTTTGGCCTTCTAACGATACACCAATGTCAAAAAATGACACTAATGTGGTGTAAGAATGGTTCTAGGGGCTCTTAAATATGCCCCTCAATTTATGTATTGCTTGGAAAAGCCTGACAGAAGAGCTTCATCACTACTGAAGACGACTGTTTGCTGCACTCTCACAGCCAGATTTTAGGGAAAATGATGGTGTGCATCGCTGCGCCACATTTGGCAGTGTCGCACACCGTGATTTTCACAACACAGGGATGCACTGTACTTAACAGAATATGGCACACCCCTGTGTTTTCCCCATCACTGGTGCTGAATTTGCTGTTGTTCACCAATGCAGCAACCCTTGCACCATTGTTCAAGGTTGGCTTAGTTGAGGGGGAGATTGTTTTTGTGCAGGAAGGAACACCTTCCTGCAGAAAAACAATCTTAAATGGTGGTTTGCTCTTAAGCACACATGGAAAGAGCAAAAAACAGGGAGAAATGAAAGCACTTCTCCTTGTTGCGCCCTTCTAACACCATCACTGGGGTGGCGTTAGATTTTGGCACTGCCTCAGGTTTAAGAAAACTTAAACTAAATCTGGGGCAGCATCCAAATGCAATGGGTGTTGCTTTGGCATGCCCACTGAAAGTGACGCTCCGGTGGCATAAGGGGCTCATAAATATGCCCCTCTTCCTCCATTATTCAACAGCATATTGACCCACTTTCTTGAGGTTGGAAGAGTCTGTAAAGACATCGGCAAACCCCCAGCAAGATTCAAAATGACTGCTTGGTACCACACTCTCACAAGAATGACGTGACCCAATCTATTACAGTACTGAAAGGGAGGAGATATGCAGTGGTGGTTCGCCGGATGCACAATGGGCATGTCGGGGCACGGAGGGTGGATGAGGAGAATAAAACTGCTCTGCTCTGTGCAGCATCAGGATTGGCTGGGAGCACCCTGGTGCATAGTTTATTATCCTTTTCTTTGAAAGGATTTGCAGCTGCCGCTGCTGGCGGCAGGGGGTGACGCTCCTCCGCCCTAATGGAGGAGCCACCCATGGAGATATGGCCTACTGGTCATCCATAGGAGAGGAGACATGGCTCTACGACCCAAACTGTAAACTTTGAAACTGTGAAGCCAGGTTTGAGTCAAAAGCTCGGCTCAACATGTTGTCATTATGGGCAGATCCTTTAATCTTTCCGTACCTAAAAAATATGTAATATTATCTGTTGCTCGACTAAAGTGCTCTAATGCCCTTCGACTGAGTCCGCAATATATAAAAACGCAAAAAAAATACCATATAAACTTGTATTTCCAGAGCAACATTAGACGATGGAGGCTTCATTTGTGGATCATACTACTTTAAGACGATGAGCATTCGCAAAAAGAGCTTGTCTGCTGCTTGGTGATTGACACCTCCCAATTCATTAAACAAAATGTATTCAAACATAGGATCGACTTGTTTTACTCTGCCAAGGAAATTTGCCAGCTTGCCTAATCTGAACAGAGTCCAGCATACATCAACAACCCGGGGAACAGCAGCAAAAAGTTAGGGGAGACCACATCAAGGATGCCAAGTCTAGCAGAATAGATCAGTTCTGCATGGGCTTTTCAGTGGGAATGCCTACTTTCCATATGATTAAGGTAATCTGATGCAGCCCACAGTTGAAGAAGTAAAAAATGGTGCAGGACAGGGAAAAGTGACACATTTCACAGAATGGATCACTTCGTGAATATGGAGCAGTGAATGCACCATCACTGCACCAAAAGAAATTGATGCACCGACTGCACAAGCTCCTTGTAAATATGGCTTATGGCCAAAGCATTTTGCCACATTCCTAGGCTTACAACTTCTTGGAAATCTGAGAATGGGTCAAAATCCATGAGAGTTGCATGGGAACACCCACATACAGTCCATGGAACGCCTTCCCAGGACAGAGTAACACAATGCAGTGATTGGTGCTGTATTGTGTTACTCCAGATTTATGAAGCCACACAAGGACACCTTAAGTTGGTCTTGCATGGCTTCATAAATCTGCCTCAGGAGTTGTGTCGCTCTTGCACCACATTATGTGGTGCAATAGCAAAGCAACCAGGTTTGTAAATATGGCACTAAGGGGCTGATTGACAAACAGCAGCCCCAGTCATGGCAGAGGCTCTGCACTCTTGCAGAATCTCTGCAATGAGTAACTGAAGTGAGGAATTCCACCCCAAGTGAGGAGACTCATCCACAACTGTGGAGACTCTTTGTGAATTGGATGCCTCATTATCAATTTAGAATAGGTGGTAGCAGTTCAGGTACCTCCTGAGAACATGTCATTGTTTATGGGCTCAATTTTCACAACACATTTATAATGGGATCTGTCACATCAAGCATGAGATCATAAATGTTGCTTTTAGTGTTAGTTTAAATCAAGTCAGTAGTTTAATTTGATTAAAATATATTATAATGAAAACATAAACAATAATTAATATAAAACATTACATCATCCTATAACACAGCTTTTTTAAAGACAGGCAAATCGATCAGTAAGCTATTGATATATGAATGGTGGTTTTGCTATAGTGTTTGCACATCAAACAACATATGACAATTGGTGTAAATGAAGGCCAAAAAAGGAGGGTTGTTTAGAGCTGAAGCAGTCACTAAAGATGGTGCTTGCCTGGTTTCAGCACCCTACCACCAAGGATGAAAACCTCTGCCCGAGACAGAATCCCAATCCTGTTTATATTGTGTAGGAGAGGTACTGAATCACTCAAAGAAGTCCTGTTGTTGTTTAGAAGAACCTCGATACATCAACAGTATTAAGGGACAACTGTGTAAAACGTTCTTGACTTTATTCTTCTATTATCTTCAATATATCAACACAATAAACTCTTCCAAAGGCAGCCGACACATGTTTCATCTACAATACTTTTTCAAGGCTATTTGTTTGATGTGTGAATCTGTAGTCCGAAAGGCCATGTCTCTGTAATGTCCAAAACAGATCTGGATGGTGAAACACATAAGTCATACAAGTAAACGTCCAATAGATAAGGCAAGTAAGTTCTGCACCCCCAATAGTTATGGAAAGCATCTGGCCCTCCAACACTGCCCAAGTACGAGGTTAATATCCAGCAGTTCAATAGTATAGAGTCATACCAAAAGTGGCGAACATTTCACAAGACCATGATAAGCCCCGCTATGGGTAGCCACTGATATTTCAAGACAAGTTATTTTGGACGAAACACATGTTGGCTGCTTTTGAAGTGATTCATTGTACTGATGTATTGAAGATAATTGAAGAATAAAGTCAGGAATGTTCTAAACTGTTGTCCTTTTACACTGTTGATGTGTCACGTTTCTTCTAAACAACAACATGACTTCTTCCTGTTCTTCGGTACCTCTTTGACATGATGGATGAGCTATGTTTGTCCTTAATATAACCGCAAGAACCAGAAAATGCCCCCCTGCATGGTGAATCAAAAAGGTTGGAAACATTGACAAATATGCAAGAGCAAATCTACAGCTAGTATAATTTTCAGATTTCAACCAGGGTACAGGATATTTGAGCTGAACAGATATATAAGAACTAGAAGAGAACAAAAAGTGAATTATTCTTTCAGTTGAACTAAGATCACTGGGACACAAATGTAAAGATTCTGATTCAGCCCAATCTTTAAAAAAAGATAGTGTATAGTTAGCACTCCTCAGCCTAAACCTTGTTAGTAATAGGTTTAGCTCACAGGTATTAAGAATTAATCAAGTAGGATTATAAGAATTGAGTCGTGGTTAGAAGAATAAAATACTGTACAGATGGCTTCTGCATCTCAGTCATGCTTAGATGAATAAAATACTGTACAGATTGCTTCTGAATATCAGTGATATCCATAAAAAATGATTTTTTAGTGTGAAGATACGTAACTAAAATCTATCCTTTTCCCAATTTTGTAAAGGGTTTCTGTTCAGCTGTGTAGCGGAGTTAACCCAAAAAGCAAACCAGAAGAGGTGCTAACTTGTTCTAGGTAACTTAAATTCAGTGGCTCATGACAAGAAAAATGGGACATACTGTAAACTAAATCTAAAAATCATCTCCAAATTCTATTGTCCTCTATCTGTAGAACACTGATGTTGGTGAAACCTCCGACCCTGGCATTATAAGACACAGTAGAAATACACTTGTCATTGTTTATATCCAACATGTGTTTCCATCATTTGTAGACTCACTTAGATAAAAGATGAAAAATAGCCCATTATTATTGAATACATCTGAGCCTCTGTGTTCGTAGTAAATGGGCCCACCTCAAAGAATTGTCAAAAATTATTCCAAGATTTGAGAAATGTTGAATAATCTGAAAATATGATTTTGAAAGAAAAAAGTGCTAGAAGCCCTGGTCTTTGAAGCAGTGGTTAAAAGTAGGTCTTCCAAATATTAGTATCCTGCTCAAAGTTAACCATTCATTATACATAACTATTAATTAAGCTCTTTTGTCCATTGACTGTGTGTTCCCTAACTGCAATGCCAATACATACAACAAAGCTATAGTCATTTTTCTACCTAAGCAAGGAGTATACTGTCCCTTTCCCTTTAAAAATGCCTGACAGTTATTGTTATATAAGTTGACTTTTAGATTTTATTTTGTAATCAAAATGACATTTTAACCTTTTGTTTCCACGAAAGTATGAATATTTACGTGTATTTATATTTAGCTCAGAATATCTATAGGAAGAGACCCTTTTGTTTTGCTAATAACATTGGCACCATTTGACAAATCTTCACAAACTTTAAAAAAAGAAGTAGTTTATCGAAGTCAGCTCCTTTGTGGAACGTTTTAGGGTAGTCTCTCAAACTGGAGCACAGAAAATAGAGAATGCCTTGAAACATGTTTTTCCCATGTGAATTCCCATATTAAGAAGCGAAACAGAAAACAATTATGAACAGAATTACACCTAATCTAGCTAGATATTTACCAGGAAGCATGATTTTTGTGATTTGATGTAAATCTGTTCAGTCATTTTTGAGAACTGAAGCTTCAAAGTAGCTGTCCAGTTGGTCGTGTGGGATTACCACAGTACTCCAGCAATCTGATGTGCTGGCTGCAACATCAGAAGAAATTTTGCAACTGACAGTCCCCATGTCCTGAAAATTAAGGTATAATGGGCAAGGAAGGGCTACCTTGGCCCCCTGGCCCTTGTGCAGCCAAAATAAAAATCAAAACATTTTTTACATGTCACAGGTCCCTCTGTACTTCTGACATAGCGAGGCCCTGATATGGTACTGAGGGTCACTTGCAGGTCCCAGTGCGGCTGCCCCACTGGTCTTGCTGGAGTACTGCAAGACTGTGCAAGCATTAAAAAGAAAAGCTTGGAATTTCCTTCAGTAAGTTGGAGAGCTGCTAGTGCAGTGGAGCTGTAGAAGTACTGTGGTACAGAGAATAACACATTTAAAAAATGGAAAATATGGGTTGACCATCCATGGGGTGTTGCCTAACTGAGGGGGGGGGGGTTGCTAGCAATGGTGCTTTGGCAGCCCTGGGGGGATTGGTTGCAGGAGCTGGTCCCCACCATGGATTGTTTATGACCTCATGTATTACATCACTCATGACATGTTAAATGACATTATTGATAACATCACTGATGACATCATACAATCATTGTGACACCATCAAAAAGAATGCCATTCAACATTTGAGTGATGTAATATTATGTAACTTGTGAAGTCATAAGCAGTGCATGTTGGGGTGCATATTACAGTTAGCTCAAAACTATAACTGGACATTTCAGCATTGTTATGGTTAAGTCAGTTCCTATCTTATTTCAACACTTACCTATAAACCACTTTAACCCTTAATTATTTCAGTGAATTGCTGCAATTTATTTAGATTAGCTAAGAACGTATCACCATACCTATCTATAACATCACTTTAATCTTTAGTGTTTTCCCATCAATTTCTGTAGTTTTTGGACCATATTCAAAGTTGAACATATGCCTAAACCCCCTCGGGTAACCTGCACCAAAACCATCCAAACGTTTCCGGCCAGACCCTGTGCCCATTCCTGCACACATGTACATCTGTTTAGGGTCACCAGGGGTCTCATTTGCGACCCCTGGCTTGCCCCTTGTGACCTCTGGCACTGATTGTGTGACCTCTGACCTCAGAGGTGGCAAACAGATAGTCTGAGGAACACATAGGTAGATTGTCCTTATTCCTTACGGCTTTTGGGGCTCCACACTGTTTTCACTTATTTTATTATCACAGTAATTGTGAATAATATTGCATTGTACACTTTTAGTGTAATAGGAAACGATGTACAATTAATTGGAATATGACCGTCCCTGGAAGCTGTAGTAAGTAAAAAATACTTTTAAATCCAGGTTGTGTGCGTGTTTGCGGGTTAGTGTGTGTTTACATGAAAGAGAGTGTGTGTGTAAGTGTGCATGTGTGTGTAAGTGTAAATGTGTGTGTATGTGTAAGGATGTGAGTGTGAGTGAAATTTAAGTTTAAAGGGTGTGTGATGTCACTTCCATTACCCTGGCATTTTGGTGAATTGATGTTCATGCCTGCAGAGATGCCCAACCCCCACTAATGTGCGACCTTCCCAAATAAAAAGGCCAGAACCTTCTGTCTTCTGGGAACTAAGTAAACCATTGTAGCACTAGACTCAAATTCTCTCAAGGTAGTGAGGAAGACTAGTTTAATGCCTACTCAGGGAAGGTGGTACCCCAGTCCACAGGTATGAAACAAACAACAACCCATAAATCATTGTCCAGACTGTGCTTTTATTTGTAATAAGGAAATGTACTTTATTATTGCAAACACGTATCAATACTGTGCATTAATTTACAAATATGTAGAAGTATGTAAGAGGAAATCCCTAGAGTGACACAATCTATACATTTCTCATCACTAGTAAATCCTGAAGCCTAAGATCATTGTACCCTCCTATATAACAGAGTGTAGTTATCAAGAGGGAAGCTTACTGGCCTAGTCAGGTTGTCACCACATTCATAAAAGCAGGAATTTAACCAAAACAACACTACAACTGCTAAGGATGTTATCAACTTACAATAACTGACTATTAACCTTGTGATAATTAATAGAAAATTATAATGACCTTCACTAAGCCATATAAAGTATTGTAGCCAATTTTGTCATTGTAAGTATAACTTTTAATACATTAATCTTTCAATTTCTGTAAAGATTTCCTTATTAGAGGTGACTTGTGACACAATTGTTAGGTTGTTAGAAATTAGGTATCTGCTGTGATAATGTATGACTACTGAGTACTGATGTCACAATGCCTGCTGCCAGAGGTGGTACCTAAGGTGAAAGTCAGGTCACATAGCATATTTAAAGCTTCAATTAAAAAAAAAAAAAAATTCTGTGTTCTGCTCTGTTTTTCTAGATAAATAGTGATAAGCAGAGAGGAGATATTTACGGCAACAATTTTTGCATGCCCTATGTAGATATAAAACAAATATAATCTCTCTGCATGTTTCTTCACATTTTGAGCTACACCACTTTTCTTTTAAATTTGACTTGTATTAAACATTTTCTATTTTCTTTTTGCAACAATTCTCTAACTTCTTTTGGTATGTTTAACTTTGTACTAGGGATTCTGCTTGTATTCCTTATGTTTGCAAACATGCTATCTCTTTCATATGAAATAGCAACACACCAAGGTTAAGTTGATTGCGGACAGTGATGGTGTGACCATGTATTATAAGGATAAAATACCCCCTGACATACATTATAAATATATTATAAGTCGCCTTAGAGTTCCATGACCCTGAAATGTACTTGCTCTTCAGCTTCCTCTATGTGGTCATGGAACGCCGCTCAACTGTAATAACATATTACCCTTGAGTTCCGATGTCACAATGCCTGATGCCAGAGCTTGCAGCCAATGCGAAAGGCTGGTCATGGAATGTGATAAAAGCTGTGCTTTAAAAATAATGAAAACAAAAGTTTGTTTTTCTAGATGAATAGTGATAAGGAGATCAGAGATATTTATACCATCGTGTTGATTTTTTCCACACATTAAGCAATGATAAGAAATATAGAATCTATCTACATACTTGTACACATTCTGAATTAGAACATTTTTAAATGTAACGTGCATTAAACCAATGCTAATATCTTTTTGCAACACATATCTGTTTTTGATGTGTTTAATTTTGTACTAGAGATTATATTTTTATTCTTCATGTTTACAAACATACTACCTTTAACCTATGAAAGGGCAAAACATTTGGGATCTAACTGATTTATTGGAAGGATTGCGACCATGTCAATCAACAACTTTTTTCCGACGCAAGAGAGCAATAAAAGTACATAACACAAATAAATACGATTGTTTTTAAAAACATAATAAAAACAAGAACGCAACACATTCAGTACGAGGTACATACAAATCACAGTGAATTGTCCTGAGAAAAAGCCATGATAAGGCATGTCAACTATCCACAGACTAAAACAAGAATCAGAGAGTGCCACAACGGGTCTTGCATTCCCAAGAGCCAAGATTATTTCCAAAAATCTGCATTCATCCAATATGGTACAAAAGAAGACAAATAAAATCATTAGTTTTATATATATATATATATATACCTTTAACTGCAGCCTGAAAGCAATTCAATGGTTCCCTATGTCATCCAGGTGTCTAAGAATGCAATCCAATTTGGGGATCCTGCAAAATGTTGCTGATGTCCATAAAGTGCAGGATATATAAAAAAAGATAAACAATATTCTAATGGGGCTGTTGAACCTCAATAGGTTACCCACTTAGAATCTGCCAGCCCTAAAAGCTTTCAGTCTAATGTGCCAGATTGACCGCAGAAAGTTGGAAACTGAATAGATAATGGAACACCTACTGTCTGACTTGCAGATTCTTAAAGCTATAAGCTGGTTTTCATTGTGAAAAAGCCTTAAAAAAGGGACAATTCAACTGGCATGCTGCTTTGCATAGATGTTGCAGAAAAACAAAATATTCTTCATTTTCAACAATCAGACATCCCAAAGGACATAAATTATTAGAGGGGCCAGTGCCTTTACACCATACAACAGGAAAAGAAGCCAACGGGAGAGTCCCTAGTCTAAACTTGATATACTGCCAAAAACAATATTCCAATAGCTTAATCAAACAATTTCCTTTGTGTTTGCTCCAATGGATGAAGGACTCAACCTTTAGTTTGACAGTCCAAGCTTGAACAGCCACGTTTTTACATGGAAAACCAGGGAATCAAGGAAGTTGAGTGGTTAACAACTATCTCCCTGAGATACCCTCTGTGCAGAGCCAATTGCTTGGTGGACCAAAGTCAGGTCCAATAGAAAATGGGCTTCAAACAAGCTATATCATATATATTTATCTGAGATTTATATCTACCCTCTGGTATAGTATTGGAGCGCTTTTTGGTAGTCTCAGCAAAGATTTGATTAAAGAATTTTCACCCAGATCTAGTAGAACAAGGTTACTATAGCTCCAAAATGCATCCCCACATAACATTGTCCCATAAATGTGTGCCTTATAGATCTCTACGACTGGCGGAATTGGGTGTGAGGCTACCCTATTGACAAGTTGAAGTATGGACCTTACTCTGTGCTTGAAGAACAGGGCACTTTTTCCAATCTGCACCAGCCAGTTATGAGAGTCGCTAAATCTCACACCCAAATAGTCAAATTTGCTTACCCTTTCCAGTCTGACAGCTTCCAAGGTCAGTTCCCTCTAATTCACTTATGGTGACTGAATGTCATCCACTTGGTTTTGTTACTGTTTATTTCCAAGCCATGGTCCTTACAAAATAATGCCAAGGACATTGTGTAATCCAGTCAAGGTTTTAGAAAGGCGAAGGGTATTGTCAGCAAAAAGCACACTCAGACCTTTTAACCCTGCGACTTTTAGGGAATCAGTCCGACAATCCATGAGGTGAGAAATGCACCCATCAATGAATAGCAGAAATAGTGTGGGTGCCAAAACACAGCCCTGGAGGATATGGCACCAAATGGAAATATCAGCGCTTGTTTCTCCACCAGAGCCCCATCTAACCCTGGCAAAATTCCTTGCATATAGTTGTTGAATCAGGGATAATAGTCCAAGTGGGACCCCGATTTTCCTTCATACTTTCCACAGCTTGGCATGACCATGTTATATTAGGAATAAAGCTCCCCTACTCTAGATTATAAGGATATTGCAAACCACCTCAAAGTACTATGTCATTGTAAAGAAACTTGTCCTTCAGCCTTCGTCATCTGTTTGGTCACAAAACATCTTGGTATCCTTATAATGTATGGCAGATGATACTTTATACCATATGTAATTGTAATACAGTATAAATATGAGCTTTTCTTTTCCTTCTAACATCACAACAAGAGTCCAGAAACCCCAGAGTTTCTTAGCAACAATCCTAGCTCAAGGCGGGCTTGAAGTTGCGTAAAAACATTCTTTGTCACCAATTTATGGTATTAAGGAGGCTTAGTGTGACTTAAAAACAAACAAATTGGGGCCTCCTGTGGAGACTGTCATGCTCACCATCATTTGAATGTACATTGGTGGTGCCTCTGCCCTCTCATGGGTGCCATAAGCAGAATACGCATGCTTTGACACCCTGTCAAGGGCTTAAGTAGTGCACTGCTCAATACTATGCAAGGGCAGCCCTATCTTTTTATAGGCAGAGGCCCCGCAGTAGTAAAATACTGCTAGTAAAATGTCTTTGTGAGTAGTAAACAACCATAAGCTTAAACAAAAGTGTAATTTACCTTTGTGAATCAGGCCCCCAGTGTTTTGAGTGGTAGTTAAGGTTGACTTGGTATGGCAGAGTTGAGGCCAAGCAACTTGGCTTGGAATTTCTCAACTTTTTCATTTTTTATTTATAAAAGTCACTGTTAAGATATTACTTAACTTCTCTACATTACCACGCTTTCCATGATAGATTTTCGAAGATTTTTTTATTTTTGTATTTGTTGGTGTATGATGTTGGTTGTATTGATAACTTATAGTCAATACAATATATTAAGATTGTGGGTGTATTCATAGAGGATGTGGATATATTATGGTGAATATGTTATTGTGTGATAGTGGATATTTTGGAGTATAATGTTGGCTTTTTGGATGTAGGTGGGTGTGTTGGCATATGTAATTAACTGTGCAGATTTACGATGAAGAGTGAGTTGGGGCATGGTACTGAGTATTTTGGCATATGATGGTGTCCACGTAGGTGCATGGTAGTCTTATGTGGGCATTTGCTGTTGGTTTAGTGAAGGCATGATGTGGGCTTGTTATTTCGAATGTTGGTTATGTTGAAATATGATGGTGATGATAAAGGTGGAGGTAATGGTAGTGTGCTGATAATCGTGGTAACCCCTGCCGCTGCGTCCCTGCGGCCCGCCCCCTCGCACCCCTATTCGCATCTCCCTCCCGCCTCCCAGCTGCTCCTCCCTCCCTCCTCCCTTCTTAATGGCAGTCGCTGCGCGTCGAGGGTGAGCAACCTCTGACCTACCTTTGGCCAGGAGCTCGCTCCCCCACGATTGCAGCACCACCTTGCTGCCTCTGTGTCCCCAACCCCCGCCCAATCTTCTGATTGCGTGTTCGAGGCCCTCCTCCACCCGCAGGCACCTGCCTGCGCATCATCGCTGGTGTCTAGTGGGCTTCTGGTAAGCGTCGTTAGACCTCTGCTTTAGAACTTCTTGCTTTCTGTGCTCTGTTTTTATTTGTGCCTTGTCCATCTGTCCTATTTCACTCTTTGTGCTTGTGCCTGTTTCTTGCCCCGTGTTATAATTGTGCCATATCCTTCTGTCTGATTTTACTCTTTGTGCTTGTGCCTGTTTCTTGCCCCGTGTTATTATTGTGCTGTATCTTTCTGTCTGATTTTACTCTTTGTGCTTGTGCCTGTTTCTTGCCCCGTGTTATTATATTGCCGTGTCCTTCTGTCTTATTTCACCATTTGTGCTAGTGCCTGTCTTTTGCCCCTTGCTTTACTGAGCCGTGTCCATCTGTTTTTGTTCCACTCTCTTCACCTTCACCTGCTTTTGCCGCTTACCGCTCCCCTGCTGCTGCGTCCCTGCGGCCCGCCCCCTTCACGCCCCCATTCGCCTCTCCCTCCTGCCTCCCAGCTGCTCCTCCCTTCCTCCTCCCTTCTTAATGGTGGTCGATGCGCGTCGAGGGAGAGCGACCTCTGACCTACCTTTGGCCAGGAGCTCGCTACCCCATGATCGCAGCACCACCTTGCTGCCTCCCTGTCCCCGACCCCCGCCCACGCTGCTGATCGCGTGTTTGAGGCCCTCCTCCACCCACAGGCACCCGCCTGCGCCTCATCCCTGGTGTCTAGTGGGCTTCTGGTAAGCGTCGCTAGAACTCTGCTTTAGTACTTCTTGCTTTCTGTGCTCTGTTTTTATTTGTGCCGTGTCCATCTGTCCTATTTCACTCTTTGTGCTTGTGCCTGTTTCTTGCCCCATGTTATTATTCAGCCGTATCCTTCTGTCTGATTTTACTCTTTGTGCTTATACCTGTTTCTTGCCCCGTGTTATTATTGTGCTGTGTCCTTCTGTCTGATTCTACTCTTTGTGCTTGTGCCTGTTTCTTGCCCCGTGTTATTATTGTGCCGTGTTCTTCTATCTTATTTCACCCTTTGTGCTAGTGCCCGTCTTTTGCCCCTTGCTTTACTGAGCCATGTCCATCTGTTTTTGTTCCACTCTTTTCACCTTCACCTGCTTTTGCCCCTTGTGTGCTCCCCCGACCTGGCTCTCTCTGAGCCGCTCACCGCTCCCCTGCCGCTGTGTCCCTGCGGCCCCGCCCCCTCACGCCCCCATTCGCCTCTCCCTCCCGCCTCCCAGCTGCTCCTCCCTCCCTCCTCCCTTCTTAATGGCGGTCTCTGCGCGTCTGCGCCGCTGGTGCACCAGAGGCACGCCAGCGGCAAGTTCGTCTGTGCCCGTCCGTGCCTGGACCGCGCCCAGCGCCACCCCCCCTTGTCCTCGGGACCCCCGCACATCCGGACGTCGCTACACGGCCAGCAACCTCATCACCTTCAACCCCGGCCACAACACTGATTGCTTCCAAACCACTCCAAGGAACAACTTTGGTCCCTTCTCCGGCCACACCTGCAAATTCACCTGCGAAAAAACAGAGAAACCCCTCAAAGCCGGATCCAACCAGCTCCACTGCATACTCCTCAACACCCGCTCTGCACGAAAGCACGCCATCGCACTCTGGGACCTGCTCGACACCACCGCCCCAGACGTAGCAGTCCTGACCGAAACCTGGTGGAACGATTCCTCGGCACCCGTGCACTGCCCTCCACAGACTACGTCCTCCTCGGAGACCTCAATTTCCACCTAGAAAACAACAACGACCCCAACTCCACCACACTGATTGCCAACCTTGCCAACCTCGGACTCTGACAACTCGTCACCACACCCATCCACATCGCCGACCACATGCTTGATCCCATCTTCACCCAAGCGCCCACGTCACCTTCGACCACACCACCGAACTCTTCTGGACCGACCACCACTGTATCCATTGCACCTTCAAGAAACAAACCAAGCACCACCGCCCCCAAAAACTACCTCACCGCTGCTGGAGCAAAGACACCGCAGAACAACTCAACAATACCCTCACCAAGAACCCTCCCACCGACCCCACCAACCCAGACACTGCCGCTCTCAAACTCAGACAGTGGATCACCAACTGCGCCAACTCCCTACCGCCGCTCAAGAACCCACCCAACAACCAAGCCTGCAAAAAAGCCACTTGGTTCACCGACGAGCTCCAAGCCTCCAAACGCGACTGCCGGAAACTAAAAAAGAAATGGCTCCACGAACGCACCCCCGACAACCACACAGCCCTCAAGGACGCCTCCCGCAGGCACCACCAACTCATCAGAACAACCAAGAGATCCTCCTTCAAAGACTGCCTAGATAACAACGCACACGACAGCAAAGAGCTCTTCAACGTCGTGAAAGAACTCTCCAACCTGAGCACCAACGTCAACGAAATCCCACCATCTCAAGTACTCTGCGACTCTCTGTCCACCTACTTCCTCCAGAAAATCATGACATCCACAACAGCTTCTCCACCACAACCATGCTAGACCCCATCCACGCAAGCACCACCCACACCAACCACCTGACCTCCTGGACCAACGTCAACGACACAGAGACACTCAAGATCATGAATTCCATCCACTCAGGATCTCCATCGGACCCATGCCCTCACCACGTTTACAACAAAGCCGACGCAATCATCACCCTCCAACTACGGAAGGCCATCAATATCTCCTTCGAATCAGCAACTTTCCCGGAAAGCTGGGAGCATGCCGAAATCCTGAAGAAGCCCAAAGCTAACACTCAAGATCTCAAAAACTTCCTTCCCATCTCCCTGCTCACATTCCCGGCAAAGGTCATCGAAAAAGTCACCAACACGCAACCGACCCACCACCTCGAAGAAAACAACATCCTGGACCCCTCCCAGTCAGGGTTCAGACGGAACCACAGCACTGAGACCGCCCTCCGAGCCGCCACAGACGACATCAGATGGCAACTGGACAACAGAGAAACATCAGCCCTCATCCTCCTGGAGCTATCTGCCACCTTCGACACAGTCTGCCACCTCACCCTTATAGCCGGCCTCTTCGAAGCCAGAATACAAGACAAAGCCCTCGACTGGATTGCGTCCTTCCACCACGGCCGAACCCAAAGGGTACGCCTCCCCCCCTTCCGATCCAAAGCCACCGACATCATCTGCGGCATTCCCCAAGGCTCCTTCCTCAGCCCGACACTGTTCAATATCTACATGGCCCCCTCGCACAACTGGCCCGCCAATACGACCTCAACATCATCTCCTACACCGATGACACACAGCTCATCCTCTCCCTCACCAAAGACCCGCACACCGCCAAAACCAACCTCCACAAGGGCATGAAGGCCATAGCCGAATGGATGAGAAACAGCTGGCTGAAGCTGAATTCAGACAAGACGGAGGTCCTCATCCTCAGACCCACCCCCTCAGCCTGGGACAACTCGTGGTGGCCGACCACACTGGGAACCCCTCCAACTCCCACCAACCATGCACGCAATCGAGGCTTCATCCTCGACTCCTCCCTCTCCATGTCCAAACAGGTCAACGCAGTCTCCTCATCCTGCTACAACACCCTCCGCATGCTCCGCAGGATCTACAAGTGGATCCCGACCGAAACAAGAAGAACCGTGACACAGGCCCTCGTCAGCAGCAAGCTAGACTATGGAAACGCACTATACACAGGCATCCCTGCCAAACACCTACGATGCCTCCAGCGCATCCAAAATGCCTCCGCCCGACTGATCCTCAACGTATCCCACCGCAACCACATCTCCCACCACCTGAGAGACCTTTACTGGCTCCCCGTAGACAAGAGGATAACTTTCAAGCTACTCACCCACGCACACAAGGCCCTCCACAACACCGGACCTGCCTACCTAAACAGCAGGCTCAGCTTCTACACCCCCACCCGCCAGCTCCGCTCCTCTAACCTCACCCTGGCCGCCGTCCCCCGCATCCAGTGAAAGACCTCCAGCGGCAGATCCTTCTCCTACCTCGCCACCAAGACCTGGAACTCCCTCCCCACCAAGCTACGCCAGACCCAAGACCTTCTTGCATTCAGAAGACTCCTCAAAACTTGGCTCTTCGATCAGTAGCAGCACCCTTCCCCCAGCGCCTTGAAACCCTCACGGGTACGTAGTGCACTTTATAAATTTTCTGATTGATTGATTGATAGTGGTATTGGTGATGGTGGTAATGATTCTGGTGGTAATGCCCCTGAGGAGTTTATATGAAGCATGCACCACAAAAAATCTTTTGAAAAGTCTGTTGTGTGCAGTCACCTGACGAGAGTGATAAAAAAATCTGTAGTGAGGTTTGCTAGCAGAACCACCAGTCCTAATGCTCAATGTGTTTCTATTTTTAATCCCACTCAACGGCAAACACCAGGAAAGGTTTACAAAATGTTTTGTGGTGTTGGATGGGGGTCAGCATATTTGTACTGGAGCATTACAGAACTCTATCCATACAATGCGAGGGAAGGAGGTTTTTTGATAAGTATTTCTCATGTCGTACACATGTGTTTTCCCTTATCCTTCTCATATTGCCAAGGCAGAAAAGGGGCCCTCAATTCTAAACCTCACTATTCCTCCATGGCTGCTCAATGCAGGTGCAGGCCATGAAGAAGTGGATGAGGGGCTTCCAGCATCTTCTCACTATTCTCAACTGCAGAAAATGTGCACGGGTTGGTGCCAGTTTCCCCACTCATTCATGGCCCAGTCAATGCTGCAGGTCACGGAGGCGGCGGTAGATCTGCTGACCCTCTCCCCCTTCTGCAACCAGAAATAAAATGTAAACAGGGTGTAAGATCTGCTGCAAGTTACCTGTTCCTTGCTGATGTTGTCTGTATTATGGTGTTTGTTATGTCGACATAGGACAGCGGGTGTGTTAGCTTATGATGGTAGGCATCTTGGCATATGGTATTGCTTGTATTGGCATATGCTTGTTGTGTGGATGAATGATATGGATGTATTATTGCATTATGTTGGCTATCAGCATGTATGTTATTTGGTGTGTTGGCGTATGTTGATAGGTGTGTTGTGATATGATTTTATATATGAGGATGTGTGCTGTTGAATGTGTTGGTGCACAATCTTGATGTGTGCAAACGTTTTTGAAGGGCAAGTCTTGTGCTGATGGATGTGTTGTCATATAATGTTAATTGTGAGGATATTTGATGGTCGGTATAGTTGTGTATCATGGCAAGCATTTTGGTGAGGGTTTTGGTTGTGTCCCTGAATTATGTAGATTGTGCTGGTATATGACATTGGATGTGTTAGCCTATGTTGGTTATGTGATCATATGTTGGTTGTGTTGGTTCATGATGGTTGGTGTGTTGGTGTATGGTCTCAGTGTGCAGATTTATAGTGGTCTGTGTGTTCTGATAGTGTGTGATACTGTATGGATAATGACAATGCTGATGCTGGGAATGGTGGTAGAGGTGCTGGTTGTAAATATAATAATGATAACATGAATGGCAACGGCTGTAATGCTGCGACTGATGATAAAGGGGGTGATGGTAGTAATAATGGAAGAGCCAGTGGTAATGGTGAAGTGGTAATGGTATGGGTGGTAATGGTGGTGGAAGTGATGGAAATTATGCTAGTGGCAATGACGGTGTTAATGGCAGTGGCTGTAGTACTTGTGGTGCTAATGATGGTAATGTTATTTGGGGTAGCAATATTGGTGGTGTTAAAGATGACATTGGGTTGGATAATCATGGAGTAAATTGTGGCTATAGCAGTGGTGGTTTTATTGATCATACTGGGAATGATGTTGGTGTTAGAAGTGTTGCTAATTATAATGTTGGTGGCAATGATGGTAGTGGTACTGGCATTGCTTATAATGGGGGGTCATTTTGTTGGTTGTGATCATGTGAAAACAGTAGTGCTAGTGGTAGCTATAGCGGTAGTAGTAATCAGGTGGTGGTAATGGTGATGGTAAAGGTGGCATAATGGTGGTCCTGATAACAGTGATTCGTATGGCAATGTTGGTGACTGTAATGCTGGTGCTAATGATGAACATGTTAATTGGGAAGGTAATGGTGGTTGTGGAAATGGTAGTGCCTGTATTGCTGTCCCATGGACATACCCCATCTCAGAAAATATTTTTTATCTCTCCCAGGGTTCATGAATATTGGAAGGTATTTGGAAAACAGAGTCCCAGGCATTGATGGGGTCATTATTTCCCCCCCTCCCCCAACACCTGGGCACAATTATTTGTTTTGACTCTCTAAATATTTAGGAAAAGAATTCCGTATCATTGTGAAGATTAAGAGAGATTTAAAAACAAATGTTCTAGGATGGGAGAGCTTTAATATGGGTGAGGTAGCATCAGTGCAGGGACCTACCCCTCCACCATGCCCAAGGGTTAGAAGCATTATCTAATTACTACTCCGCCATGTACAAAGGTGGGAATAGTGTGTCTTCCCAGTTCCCATCTGGCTCACTTACTTCATTACGTCAACCTTAAGCAATGGCTGACCTCCTTCTGCTGTGTGGCACTGAGGAGAGATGATTTGCCGCCCACTTCTACACCTTGCTCCCAATTGTAAACAGGGTGTAAGGGTAGATGTCAGCAGCTCTCTCCTCCACGGCCAATAAAATGTGCAAGCTATGAGGAGTAGGATAGCACTCTTGCCCTACCCACAGAACTGTGCAGCTCATAAAGGAATGGAGCAGCTGCTAGTTGCTTTAAGGGCTATTTTTACATTTCCTCTCATCCTGAAATATTGAGGTGGCTTTTTGCACATAATTCCTAGACAAGTGAGTTATAGATTGAGTGAAGAGCCCCTACACTTGAGCAATGCATGGGATTTAGGACATTCTTCCCACTCACACATGAGCAAGGCAATGAGGGTTTGGGGTAAACTCCCTCATAACTGGAGAAGCCAAGGGTGGTAGTTAGAATGTTCCCACCCCCTCACTCTTAGGCTAGGAGAGGGGTTTATTTTTTTAGGCCCCTTCACAACGCTGAACCAATTTTCACCACATCAGTAGGCTAACTGGAGTGTCATTTCAAGGTCTGGGTTCCGGTAATTCCTTTTTGTTTTTCTCTCTATCCAACATCTCAAACAGGTAAGGGAGAGATATTCATAAGTATGCAAGGGTGTGAGTTATGGTACGTGTAGCATATAATAAGTGAAAAATTGCAGGGGAGGGCGCAGGGTTCGATTGGAAACAAAGGGAGCATTACTTCACTTAAAAGTGTTTTTTTGCATTGAATTCCTTATGTTTTCCCCATGGAACGATGTAATTGTTTGTACCACATGAACTATAACTGTGCAAAACATCTCCTTTAAAGGGAAGTTAAGTTTTCATCTGTTCATAAGAGTTAAATCTGTTTCAGCGTTATGAACAGATGAATTCATAACCCCTATCTAACGTGTATAAGGAAACCTCTGAATTCTTGTTACAATAAAGTTAAAGTGTGGTTTAGTTGCAAAATATTACATAACATATCCTCTTCAATTGAGGGCTGTGCTTCTGGGGAGGGAAACAATACAAAGGATGTTTCATTTCTAAAATTACTCATTCTTCACAATGTAATTGTGTATTTTTCTGTTCATTTTACTATGGACTTTGTTGGAAAAAAGCTTAAACTTGTAATATAAAAAACACCTACTACTAACATGGGCAATGTGGTCCCATATTGCATCTCGGGATTCTAGTAACAATCACGAGGTACTCAGCTATGATGCCACCAGAAGCTCTTCATGGCAATACAGGACCATATTGTAATCAGCAGTTTTAGGGACAGAACAAAATAGATGTTAATTCTCGGATTAAATGTGTTGAATCAACTGAACACAAACATAACACATTGACATGAGCTGCTACGTAAATCAATGGATTATTTACTCAGCTCACAGATAATCAATCGGCCCAATCTTATCCTTCACTGAACTCAAATTGTTATGTTGTTGCTAAACAATTTTCTTGAGCCAATACATGAGCACTGGTAATGTGATTTGTGATTATTTGATTGAGTGAAAACCAAGACTCCTGCTGCTAAACGGTTGGAGGCATGCGGCACTGAAATACTCATGAACACAAAGTGTGCCGCAAATGTTGTACTCATAAAACAAGCGTTGTGGTGTAATCAAATAAAGACAATGTAATGTGAATTATTTGTCATGTACTGTGAGCTCACATGATTGATTGCATAGTTCCCTTTCAGACTTTCAAGGAAATCTTACAAATACACAAGAGGCATGGATGGCTATATTGTTTTATGCTAGGTTGTTTTCAGTATGCACCAACACATTACTGGTCGGAATGTCATAAGCAGTAGGTGGCGGGGGGAGGCGGGGCACAAGTTATATTTATCTCAGATAACTATAACTGGTGACTTCCAGTGTTTTTTAGTTTGAAATGTTATGTTTAACTTACATTTTCAACTAACTATAACCTCATTTTAACACTTGATGTTTTAAATTCTTTTCAAAGTTTTTTTTTTTTTTTTAACCTTAAGTAAGATATTATTTTCGTACCTAACTATAATCTCACTTTAAACTTTGTTGTTTTCAGTGAGTTTCTAGGGCATATTACATTTTTTGACATAAAGTAAGATATTATTACAGTATCTAATTGTATATACTCAGGTCTTGACTACATAATTATGCTTCAGTATGTGGAGGAACTAGGTACCCCACAAAGACCGCTGTGCAAGGAGTAGTCTGTGCCTAGTAAGACAACTGTACCAGGCAAAGTCTGTATATACCAGGATTTAGTGACAAACTGGCTGTCCACAAGGATCCCTGTGCAGGGCAAAGACTTTGTGCAGTAGGGTTTGGGGGGGCCCTGCTCTCTTTCCAAAGGCCACTGTACAGTGTGCAGTATTTGATTAGAAGGGTTTGGTGATGGACTACCCTCTTTGTAAAGACTGCCACCCAGGGTGAACTCTTTGCATAGTAGAGTATGATGAGGGAGTGGCCTCTCCGTAATGACTGCTGCTTTGTGCATAGTAGGTCTTGGTAAAGGACCGTACTCTCCATGAAGCCTGCTGTGCTACGTGAAGTCTTTGTGTAGTATGGTTTGGCGAGGGACTAGCCTTTGTTATCAGGATGCCAGTTAAATTAAAGCAGGTCTACTGGCTTTGTCCAGGGGTCAACACATCAATAGATAAATGGAAACCTATTGGCTTCGTCAAAGGGTAATCAAATAATTCAACAAGCCAAGCCTATTGACTTTGTCAAGGGGTGACCACATCACTATACAAAGCAAGATAATGGCCTTTGTCAATAGTTTCCCATCTCATTATATAAAGTCAAGCTGTTGGGCCTGGCACCTTCTGCAGGGTCACCCCCAACCTTTTTGACTTCCTTCTCCTATTTTTGCTGAGTTTGTTTTTGCTGGCCTTAGGACTTAACTCACTTTACCACTGCTAACCAGGGCTAAAGTGTTTGTGCTCTCTCCTTTTAATGAGTTAGATTGGCCAATACTCAATTGGCATATTTAATTTACTTGTAAGGCCCTTGTAATTGGCACTCCATATGCCCAGGTCCTGTAAATTAAATGCTACTAGTGGGCATTCAGCACTGGTTGTGACACCCACTTAAGAAGCCCTTTCAAACATGTCTCAAGCCTGCAGTTACAGAGCCTGTGTGTGCAGTTTAAACTGTAATTATCACCTGGTAAATTAAACATTTTGCTGTGCCCAAACCTTCCTTTTTAATAAGTGTGTCACCTCTAGGGCAGGCCCTAATCATCCCGGAGGGCAAGGTGCAATGTATTTGAAGAGTAAGACACATCCATTTTGTTGGCTTTGTCAACAACAGTAAGCACTATCAAAGTCTTTCTTTTACAAAAGCTCCAGTTCTCAGAATAATTAAAACACCATCAACGTTTCCTTGGGTTATGTTACATATAACTCAGGAAACATAGTTTTACTTTTAAAAATGATCTCTGATGGGCTGTTGCACTCCCTGGCCAGAGTGGGGCACCAGACACCACAAAGACAAATGATTCCCAGCCCCCGTGGCCCTACTTGCTCCCAGCACCCAACCCCTATCAAGTTTGACAGCATGGGAGCCGGCATTCTGTTTTAGTTTCCACCAGATGGGAGCCCCTATTGGTTTTGGTTCCCACTGGCAGGAGCCAGACTCTACTCCTGCCCGGTCTAACTGTGTTGAGGGAAGGCAGGGAGCCCTGCAGCTGGCACAATTCCTCCTGCTCAACACATGGGCAAGGGGGATGCACAGCATGCCCACTTTACTGATTGTGTGTTCCAGGGGATAGGTTCCTCCGGACCAACTTTGTAATTGGCCAAGGGGATGGGCCCCCAGGACACAAAACTGCAATCAACCCAGGATATGCAGTCTCTGGACCATAACTTCACACGAGGTGTTGCACCCCCTCTACAAAACATGTAACAAAATGCACCTACCCTGGGCCCTGGCCCAACCTGGGCGTATTTAAGCAATTGTACAACAGTTGTATTTTGTTTCATGTTTTTAACCACAGCCCTTCGGGTGAAAAGCATGATCCCAGTAAAAATATATATATTCTTTAGATCCAGGGGAGGTTCCTCTTGTACCCTCCTTCAAGGGCTAAGGGGCGGGGTATCCCTACACGGTCCCTTCATCTTATTTTTATAAAATATTTTCGGGGCAAGAGAATGAATCCCCAATCCTGCAATTGCTACCGCAACAATTATTTTCATGTTGCAGCCAGGCAATTGGTGTACCTGCTCTGAACCAACCCCCTTAAGTCAATCAGAAGGCTTAATTTGTGAATTTTAGCCAAATGTTCTGGATATAAATACAGTTTGAACCTTAATTTCTCACAAACTACTGGACAGAAATACATCATATCTAACAAGTATGCTTTCTGGGTAAAGATCTTGATCTCGTTCAAATTTGGTGTAATTCTGTTCAGCCATTTGGGCTATAAGCACTGTTTAAAATTCCCATTGAAATCACATGAAGAAATTGGGTTTTAGAACCCTCTTATTTCTTAACCCTTGCTTGACAGATTACCCCAAAACTTTCCAGAAAATAAATCAGGATGATAAACATTTTGTTTTAAAAAAGGTTTCAAAACGATTCATCAAACTACGCCAAAGTTATTAGCAAACCAAAAAGTCAATTTCCTATTGTAACTAGGTCTGACTTATAACTACACAATGGCAAACCCCATTGTGTAATAGATAGATAGATAGATAGATAGATAGATAGATAGATAGATAGATAGATAGATAGATAGATAGATAGATAGATAGATAGATAGTCAAATCACATAGGTGTGTCATTTAGAACAGTAAAGTTTTAATTATATGCATATATACTTACTTGTTGATATGTTGGTAGTCGATGTTCTGAATTTAATATTTTTTTATATCACTATGAAAAATGCATACAACTTCCTCTGCTCAGTTTCATGATCCATTGGCACTTCTGACTATGTTTATAACAACCCACTGGAAACACAATATTTATACTGCTCCCAGGTTAGTCTCAGAATTGTGTCCACAGTGGAAGTGGGTGACCGATCCCAATCGCTCATGGTTTGTAACAGAATTCACTAGCCATTGTCATTTCTAAGAGACTTGGCAAATTTGGTAAAAGGGCATGACCCCCATGTAATAGTATTGCTGCAGGATGTGTCCCTCCATTGATAATACGGAATGGTCTTTATGGCCCATTCAGTAATACAATCCTACAGCAATGGAAACAATCTGCACAAAATTAGCACGTTGTTGATTGTGCACTAGTTTTATGTCCAGCAACCTTCGCTTGGTGTTACATTTAGGTAGATTGCAGAAACAAATGTAGGCTATTGAAGAGTGGCACTTAAAATATTTGTATCTTTCCATCGTATGTATTGAATAAAAATACAGCTCATCTGGACCAGTGCAAACCAAACCCTTCTAGAAGGAATATGAAGGTAGTCAAGTAAAGTGGTGACCACACCTCCACAGAGCAAAAACATATTTAAGAAGAACTTTCTGTAACATAAGCAGGTCAATGAGTATAATGATTGTGCTTTAGATTATCGAGTACAAGAATATCATGACACACTAATATCATGGACGAAATATTGAAGGACAAAATATTGAAAGAAAAGTGCATTTAATAAGTATAGATTCACTATTCTTAATTCCAAATCTATGTACTTTGAAGACATACATAGGACATCAAGCCACATATATGTAGATCTTGGTATAGAAAATCCAAACATACTTACCCTTCGATATTTTGTCCACCAATATTCTGTCTTCTATATTGGTGTCCAGTCATATTTTGGAACCACACAATCTACACAAGATTATGTTATGAAGAGTCTTTTGTGTGCCATCCTGTCACATTCTTTAGACGAAAACACCCCTCTAGAGTCAAGCTAAAGTAGTAAAAATCCTGCTATGCCACTTTTTAGTTATGGCCATCAACCACAAGTCGCTTTTTATAAATTAGGGTAATGCTTAAAATGGAAATGTGGAATTGCAGCACCAAATGCACCCAGAGCAAAGTGGAAATCTATGTGGCTAGGTTGTTTGGTGCATTTCCATGAAAATTAAGCAACACAGCCTCTTATGTTGGGATCTCTTATATAATCAATAGAAATTATGTAGCTCTGCCACACTTTACAACCATGCAGTGGGAGGCATTGTGCCTCAGATAATACTATTTGTGATAAATGGTCTGTACAATACTTCCAGGACCCATTTATACCATTACCAGCTGTCATTATGAAAGGCCTTCAGCTTCCTGACACCTCTGGGTGGGACCTGAATCAGTCCATAATGGTGACCTGATGGTGACACAGCCTGACAACATTAGGAGTACTGCAGCAACTGACACCATCACTCCTCAGGAGGATTGCCAGTTATATTCATTGTGAAAGTGATGAAATAGGAACAATGGTGAAACTTTGGATCTGCTACAGGAGTTGGGGTGTTATTACTTTGCATCAATTCATTTTTCAGTGCATTTAGTTATGATACAATCTACTGCCCTATCATAGAGAAACTATGATTTCCATAGTGAGATTGTAAGAATATATAAATTGCATAGGGACCTTATTTAGAGTTTTCCGAATGGGATACTTCATTGCAAATGTGCCAGATGTCTTGTCCTCTGTATTAGAAGTGCAGTATAGGCTACAACAATTGTACAACTGTGCTCTGGATATCTATCACATTATGATGGTGTTTCCCATCCACCAAACTCCAAGTACACTAGTTTTCCTAATCGACATTCCTGGTGGGCTTTGCTGTGCTGTGAATTTTTCTACCTTTAAATTTCAAAGATGCCTTTAACTGTAGGTGGATGATTGGTTCGCTGTTCCGAATTTTCAAATCCTTTAACTAAATTAACATTGACTTACCATCATTTTATCCCACGTGACACAAAAGCACTTGAGAAAAGTGCCACATACATATTCCATTCTTGCTCATCAGAAAACATTCAACTGTTTAAAGTTATTCTCTTTCCGTGACAATAAAAAAGAATTGATTGGTACTAAGGTCATCAAGCGGCAATAAATATATTTTTAGTTCCATGTACATCAATGAGTACTCTTAAGATGGAGGTATCCATACATTTCTGTGGTATCCTTGCTCACAGTAGAGCCCTCTTTGTTTGCTTTTATTAACCCTGCTGCCACTGCATTTCTAAACACTTGGGGGAAGGTATATTCCATAATCAGAAGTTGGGACTGTCTGGTTGCAATCCATTAGCGTTAAGCTGGGAAGTGCCCAACTTGAGTTACATGTGGCTCATTGAGGCAAGCTTACCTGAAACAAGCACATGGGAAACATGAGAGTGAAGACGTACAACAATTACAGGGCAACACTTTGGGCAGATATCTCTAATCAGCAAGAACTAAGTTGTTCTTTGAAAAACATTGCAAAGAAGTTTACCACCAGACCTGTCTAGATTGGTGTGGCGTCCAGACATTGGCTTTATTGCAAGTGTGTCAGCCATGAGTAAATCTTACACTTGTTATTTTGTTTCATGCATATCAGACTTCATAAGTGCTCGTTAGTTCCAATCTTTCTTCGTGAGGGAGTGAAGTTTGTGCAAAAAGTCTGCTTTTCTTGCAACACAGACAAAATAGCCGTAAATAATTTGCTGTATACCAATTTGTTTAGGGGTCTGGTATGCAGAAGGAAACACACCTTTAAAAAAATGTTTTAAATAAGCCAACGTTTTAAGTAACGGTCTTTCCATATTAGCGGCTGCAGATTGTTGTATTTAGATTTATAAATGCCTTGAGACCTTCTACAATTATAAGCTAATAATTGACATAATATATTGGTATTGTTCATTCTATTTTTCTTTCAGCAATTGAATTTAATAATTTCATTTTTTTAGATACTAATAGCAATTCTTGCCATCCAATAAATTGTCTGATAAATACACCATGATCCTAAAATGCATTTCTTAGTCTGTAGAGACAACATATACTGAATACCTAAATATACTACGTGGTTGAAAATAGCTAATAATGTCGCTCTACTGTCTGTTAGTCATCAACCATCATCCTTAACTTTAACGCAGAGGCCTTAATTATGAGTTGGGCTATATTGCTGACCCCGGTAAATTCACATTCGCTGAGGTGCAGTATTTACCGGGTGCAGTAAATACATCACATTCTGACCACTTCTTTGAAACATTTAGACTTGAACTTTTTCCACATTGGATTCTGAAGGAATGGAAGTTTACAGCACACTGTTACTTTGTAAAGTTAGGCAGGCTTGACCTGCCAAATGTCGCCAGTGGGGCAGTAGTAAAGCAAAGGTGTCATTACTGCATTACTCAGAATTCTGAGCACTCTGCAATTTCCTAGTTTCACTAATATCCTTAACTCACCCTCGCCTTGTAATGAAAACCTAACTAGGAAAACTTTAGTTGTTCCACTACTTATTTTTTAAGTAACTAGAGGGATATTTTTGACTGCGGCAGCAGATCGACACATTGAATCTGCCTTCCAATACTACACATTTTAAAGTTTTGATCTGTTCTATACATTCTGATACCATTGCGAACTCGTTTTCGGGTAATCACACCATTTATTTGTTTTGTCAAGATAAACATCCGTATGTCCAATCCAAAGAAGAAGCAGTTCACTTAAAAAATATATTGATGATAATATCATCCTTGGGCGTGCTTTCATGAATTTTATATGCCAGGAAAAAATTGAAAATTAAATTATAATGTTTATAAAAAATATTATTTTATTATATAGATGAGCCGCATCCTAACAAAACTGGAAGAGTAATCTTTACGAGCATTAGCATATTTCAGCCACTTTTTTATAAACTGCAAATAATCTGCTGGTCATATTTTAACATATAGTCCTTCTTAACAGTGATTTAGCACAGTTCATAAAGACGTTTTCAACTTTCAGTGGTTATTGATTGTAACTATGCTCCACTATTATACATACGGCCAGTAGGCAATAATATACAGTTAGATAAAGGGGTAAAAGGTTTTAAGGAGGATTAAACATGCTTAACCTTGGTGGCGTGACCTGAGCTGCCTGGCCAAACTCAGAATACGTGCATGCGTGTGTTGTGCATAACAAACTATTTCCAACATTGAGTACAAAATGAAGAAACAGCAATTTCTCCACCAATTTTATGTAAACGAATAACATTATATAAGGACATACATGCAACAATAAAGAAAAACAACTATAAGTCCTCTTCGGGAATTGGCACCACATGGTGGTATCAGGTAACTCACTTGATTTTTCCTAGGCAGGTGTAAAAACATTTTATGGTTGTTATTTTCTTCTTCAGGGCTTCAGCACTGGGTATGAGTTGTACAGGACTTTGCACAGAAAGGCCCTGTTGTGACATTGGATACGGGTAACTAGTCAGTGCTACATAGGTTCCACCATGCCCTCCATTTTTACTGAAAGATTCGATAGTTTGGGATACTTTTCAGCTATCTAAATCTTACAAATACGCACAGGAAGAATACAATAGAATGGGAAGCTTCCTGAGTGTCAAGGTCCATTCCTTCATAAATGAAACTCAATAACTCTAGTGTCCTTCCATTTTCAACACAGGCATTTCACATGTTGTTAGCAATTGGGATTTTCTGGTTCTCAGAGTATGTACCCTGTACAAGCAGGAACCCCAGTCCTAGTCAGGGTAAGTCAGATACACACTAAAAGACAACTTTTGCTCTTCCTTTGGTAGCTTGGCACAGAGCAGTCAGTCTTATCTAAAGAGGCACTGTGTAAAGTATTTGAGTACCACACACACACAGTAACACCATGAAAACACCAAAAAACTTCACACCAGGTGTGAGAAATAGATTATGAGTTTATAAATAATTGAAGACCAAAATGTCAAAAGTCCAATAAGCAGAAGTCAAGCTATGAATTTTTAAAGAATATAAAGAATTCTAGCACTTAGAAGCAATAAGCCCCAACGGGGGTTATCTCGTTATGCTGGACCAGGGCAAAATCACCAGTTTAGGCTGACTGTGATGGAGTGCAGGCTGGGGAGAAGAGCCAAGTAGGCCCAGTGAACAGAGTACCTTGATCCTGGTTGCAACAGTGAGATGCGGGCTGATAAGTCAAGGCCAGTTCCACAGTAGAGGTGATTTGCTGATTTCTTCATGCAGTAGTGGTGATGTGTCCATTCTGATTACAGAGCACCAAGCAGAGAGGTGCTGGTTCCGAGGTGCAATGTATTGGGATTCCTCCGCACAATCAAGAGGATGCATCAATTTTCTTCACGCACTGGTAGCAATGTGTTGGTTCTGATGACAGGGTGCGGAGCCGAGAGGTGCTGGTTCCAGCCCTGCCAAGTACCACGCATTTGGGGTTAGACTATCAATTTTTATTGCTTGTGCCCTTGTCACTACATTAAAATGCATTGGTCACATGTATATAACTCTATATCACACATTGGGAATCATGAACAGCTTCAAACAAACAGTCTAATGTGAAGCATTTAATCTCAGCACTGTTGCTCTGCTTGCAAAGCAATTTACCCTGCCAGTGGGCCTGAAGGACTTGCTGTTATGGTGACACTGCACATGGGAATACATTGTATCTTTCCCATGTGCAAACACAGATCAGGCTCCCTCTCTCTATGAGACAGGTGTGGCTGCTAGATCTTCCGGCAAAGTCTAATTGTGTGTCTGTGAGTAAAGAGATTTGTTTCCTGTAGTCTCTGGTTGGCGAGGGCAGCAGCCCAAGTGGGTAAGAAGTAATGCGATAGGCGTTATTCATACAAAGTGTTTAAAAATGTAGGGTCTGTGCCACTTGCCACCCAAAGACACACTGTTTTAACCCAAGCTATGTTTCAATGTATTTGTTTTACTGACACCCAAGAGGAAGGAGAATTCTTTGTGATTTTAGCAGCGATTTTATTGATTGAGAACGAGGATTACACTTAAGTAACTTTTTTCTATATCATAGTCAGTACTTAATTTGTGGAAGCGGTTGTTGGCACTAGCAGACAGAACAGCTGCAGCAGCCCATCCTGATAGACCACATGGTAAAAATTCTCAGAGCTCAGCATGCTTTCTTGTTGCCCTGGCCATGTGCAGTGCTACAGGTCCATATCACTTCATCTGAAGGACTTAATTAATCCACTAGCAGCAGCAGAACACACAGGGGGTCATTCCGACCCCGACGGTCGGCTGAAGCCGCCCACCGGGCGGGAACCGCTAGAAGACCGGTCATTCTGACCTTCCCGCTGGGCCGGCGGGCGACCGCCAGAAGGCCGCCCGCCGGCCCAGCGGGAAAGCCCCTTCAACAATGAAGCCGGCTCCGAATGGAGCCGGCGGAGTTGAAGGGGTGCGACGGGTGCAGTGGCACCCGTCGCGATTTTCAGTGTCTGCTAGGCAGACACTGAAAATCATTATGGGGCCCTGTTAGGGGGCCCCTGCACTGCCCATGCCCCACGACACCCGTTCCCACCATCCTGTTCCTGGCGGTTTTTACCGCCAGGACCAGGATGGCGGGAAGGGGGTCGGAATCCCCATGGCGGTGCTGCGAGCAGCGCCACCATGGAGGATTCTTTGGGGCAGGGGTAAACCGGCGGGAAACCGCCGGTTGCCCTTTTCTGACCGCACCTTTACCGCCGCGGTCAGAATTGCCCATGAAGCACCGCCAGGTTGTTGGCGGTGCTTCCGCAGCACTCTGCACTGGCGGTTTTCAACCGCCAGGGTCAGAATGACCGCCACAGTGTCCTATTTACTGCATGCACGCAGTAGCCTGACTCTGTGCAGAAGCCCTTAGTCCTTGCCCAGGTGGTCAGACTCCCCAGGTACCCACATTGGATGGTTGTAAGCAACTACAGATGCTGCTGTGGCTGTTGACGTTCAATAGACTTATTGATCTCAGAAGACTGTGAGATCCAAAAGTTTACAGACCAATTGGTTTCTGGTGGACCCTGTTTCCTGCTAAGACCCTTGTCCCTGGCTATCTGTGGTCTGTGACAGTACTTTGTGGAGCTATCCTGCAGTTGCTGCTTCTGCCAGAGTAAGAGGGCAAAGACTGGACTTTGTGTGCCTTCCGTCTTGAGATGAAATCTCCAAGGGCTTGATTTAGAGCTTGCCTCCTGTTGTTTGAAGTCTCAGGGACAGCAAACACTTCTCTCAGCCAGCACCTGGAGTCTCTGGAGAGACTCCTACTCTGCCCTGTGGTGCCCATCCAGTTCCTGGGACCCTGAAAGGAGAAGCTGGCAACCTAAGGACAAGGAAGTCCACACACAGAGCGCTGTGCAGGGAAAAGATCGACGTGACTCCGATCTGCGGCGGAACAAACAATGCGCCACCGGCTCCGCAGCTGAGAAACGACACTCGCAGGAAATGCAACCGCAGAATCGACGCACGGAGCAGGAGAAACGAAGCAAAGCATCGCTGACGGAGGCTGGGAGATCACAACCCACGCTACAGAGTTTTCGGATCATCGTGCGGCTCAAGTACTGCTGTGCGTGGAAAAACAACGCAAGGTCTGCCCGGACCCGAGAGTGCTGACCGGATCAACGCATCGCTCTCCTGCAGAGAGAAGAAACGACGTGCCCGACCTGGCGAAAGTAGAAACAACGCGCAGTCCCGCTCGTCAGTGGAATCAACACCTCGCAAGCCCTTTTTGACGCACACTCGCCAGTGCGGGGTTATTTTTGACACGCCCAATGTACTTTTTCATGCTGACAGCGTTAGTGTGTGTTTAAAACTACTTAAAGACTCTTTTTGCATTTTTATTGATAACTTGACTTGTGTATTGTGGATTTGTGTAATTTTGGTCTAGTTTTGTTTGGATAAATATTTCCTATTTTTCTAAACTAGGGTTGTTTAATTTTGTAGTGTTTTCATTAAGTTACTTTGTGTGTTGATACAAATACTTTACACCTAGCACTCTGAAGTTAAGCCTTCTGTTCTGCCAAGCTACCAAGGGAGTAAGCAGGGGTTAGCTGAGGGTGATTCTCTTTTACCCACACTAGAGTGAGGGTCCTTGCTTGAACTGGGGGTAACCTGACAGTCAACCAAGGACCCCATTTCTAATAGTCACATACACAAAGCACAGAGCAAGCACTTGGAACACAGCAAGGGCCATATCAATGTGGTGCCAGACATGACAAACTCAAAACTCACGCTGAAAATGCTAAGCAGCTGCTTTCAAGTGCACAGAAATATTTTTCACAAATTTGCTCTATATACAGACAAAGTAAAGTTCTATGCTGGAAGTTTTCACGATGTTCACACTTTGGTGCACTTCCACTAGATCGATTATATTTTGGTTGTACTGCACATCATTTTTACACATATTCTTTTAAATATGGGGTCTATGTGGACCTCTGCCATGGGAATGGTGCAATACATGTTGGAAGCTTTGTAGGTTTATGTCATAGGTCCTGTGCTATAATGCTAGGAGGGAAGTGGGTTACAGTCTGGAAGATGGTATGTTACACCGTGTGCTTGAAAAAGATGACTGGCATACAGATGGGGCTTTGCATGGAAGTTAATGGAGGTTTCGAGCTTAGGGACGATTCTTTACATGGGGAATTTTTGAAATAGGGGTAATGATTTATGCCAATGCAGCTGGATGAAGCTGTGCATTGCCACTGAGAGCCAGACAAGTTATCTCTGACATGAAAGCTCAGTACATTTTAGGAGATGAAAGAGAGGTGCAACTTCGAACATGCACTGACATTTGCAGACTGCGATTAGATGATCTGAGAAATGCATGATAACGCTGCTACTGATATTGTTCATTGTTGGAGTTATGTTAGTATACTATCTGGGTATGTATTTACCAACACTTCTTACGCTAAAAGTCAGCACTTTGAAGTGACACAAGATGTTTATTGCACACCTACCAACGTATTTAATGGGGTGGTAGGTCAGGTTTTGCTATGGTAAGGAAGAAGCTGACATTATCCATTTGTTCACCACCCATTGCAAAATATAGGACTGGAGTCTTATTTTTTAGGAATTGCAATTTCAACAAGAGCTCTGTTAATGTTGTCTGCCAGAAGACAAGCCCTACAAATTACCACACATCAAGGTTTAGACTAATGTATTTTAGTGCTGGTGTCCTTGTCACTGCACTAAAACGCATTAGTCACCAATCTTAAAGTGCCCTGGGACTTCCCCAGGAATGTACAGTAGTAATAGTAGTATAGTAATAAAGTGAGCTGGCATTGAGTTTGCTTTCCTGTGCTGACATTGGTGAGTGCACAGCACAGTGCTTATTACACTATAAACAATCAGTGATCCAGCCCTGCCAAGTACCACACATCAGACGTTAGACTAATGCATTTCAGTTTGGCGGTCCACATCATCGTACTGAAATCAAAATCATGCAATATTGTGCCTCTCATCTGTCAAGCTGGAGCTCTATAATGCACTAATATTGAAAACTGCAGTCAGTGGCAGCGCTCAGTGTGCACTGCTGCCTGCAGGCTTGGGGGCTGGCTCATTTGCTTGCTAGCTGCTACTAGTACTGTGCTACAATGTTTAACACACCACATCCGATGGGCGACAACAGGCAGCATACCTTAGTGATGTCAATTGGAGTCACTTACAATGCCCAATGGCTACTACGGAGACAGTGAGTGTGAATCCCAGTATTGTCATACTCACTTAAGAAGGTGGGTGACCTTTCTCCGTTGGATTTGTCCTGCCGCCTGCAGTGCAAGCTGGCAAAATTTGAAGCTATTTGGCAGCTTGCTGTGGAGTGTGGGTGCATGCAGGGCCGGACACCTAAGCCTCGCACCAGTGTGGGTGACAGATGACTCGCCTCTGTGAGCCTGCTCAGCTGGCAACCTGTACCAATGGGAGCTTGCTGCTTTCACTGCAGCTGGCAGTATATAAATCCAACAGATGACCTGACTGACTCTGACCTGACCACACCCGTCGGGCTGCTGCTGAAGATGTCCTTTTGAAATAACGAGACTGGTGCAACTGAACTCACAGGTTAGTGTTGTGGCGCAGCCAATCACCTGAAAACCAGGCTGTCTGCAGGGGCGATGACTGTTCTCACCACCATGGGGGTTCCATGTGATATCTGCCAAAGAAGGAGAGTCCACGTCAGGTGGCAATGCATGCTTAAAGGCTTCGGAAGACTCAGCTGGGGATTCCATCTCCCAGGCAGCCTGAATGTATTGGTTTGGCTTTTATGTTGTGACACGGCCACTCACCTGAAAACCAGGCTGTCTGCAGGGACAATGACTGTTCTCCTAACCTCCTAAGGCACCTCTCGGTGCTGCTAAGTGCAACATGAGCCACCGGCAGGTGCCCCAAAAGGGAAAGGGATTTGGAAAAAGAGAGAAAGAAACACTGCACTCCTCTTCACCAGGTCCGCCCGGGTGCGCTTCTTTGAGTTATGGAGGACTGTCAGTGGAGCCCCTGGAAGTTGACTTTCTGTGATGAATTACGGTATTGGTAAAGCTATATGCTATTTAGAGACTGTTTCACAACATTCAATAGAGAATGCACTGGTCTCATTAAACAGCATTCAAAAAGGCATGCACTGATCTCAATAAATGCGTTTAATTTGGTTATCTCAGCATATTCACCTGGTAATATCAGCAACTAGGCCCTCTCTCTTTCCTCACGGATTAATATATGCAAAACATGACGGAATCTGAATGTCGCTAAATAAATTAGGCAGTTCTGCAAGTCTCTTTCATGGATCTGCACTTTCACATTTGGTTTTCTGTGATCAAACTACAACATAAAATGAGTTGCAATAGCAAAAGCAAGAAAACTCACATATAGAGTATTCCTAGCACTGAATTGCATAATCACTATTAACATAAAATAAATTGAAATTCGAAAAGCAAATAAACATAAATTAATCCTAGCATTGAATTGCATAATCACTATTAGTACAAAAAATAAACAAGTGGAGGCTAGTGAAGTTCTGTCACAGTTCTCAGCTTCAAAACAAAAACTGTCAAGGCCCTAGCGCTAAACCTGCTCCACTTATCTGACAGAGTGTGTTCTTTTCAGGAGATCTCTGCTGAGGCTCTTTGCTGCCAGCTGAGTCAAGAGGGCATCGGATGGGGCCTGGAGGGAATTCCACAGTGCAGAGGGCTTTCCTTACCAGTCATGAAGAAAGCCAAGCAGAATCGTGTGCACAGTAAGAGTACTTATAGCCAGCATGACTCATGTTTTGAAAACACGAGGCAGCTACTCCCTGGAGACCTTGGGAGCATGGTGGTTGCCTTCTAACCAATAAACAAGTGAACTTGACACATTTAGAAGCAGGAGGACTTGACACAGTCACATGTGTTAAACAAGCACTGGTGAAAACAACTATATAGTGCAACAAGCACTGGTAACATCAAGTACATATCAAACATTGACAATATCTATCCAGAAATGCAGATAGTACAATGACATTACAAACAACCAAGTGGTGCTACACACACTTGATTAAAACAACACCCATGAGGATGTTGACAAATTAGGCAGAGTTGTTGGATCCTGACTGTTCCCTCCACCAAAGCTCTCTGAAGGGGGCGACGATTGTTTGGATAAAGGAGATGGTATAAGTGAACGAGGCATGGAACATGGATGGCAGAAGTAGATTCTCATGAATTGTCCTCAGGCCCATAACCTTTCCATATTATCTACTTTCCAGGCAAGTAGATAATATAAAACCCCCTGAATGCATTTAGAATCCAGGACTTTTGCAACTTCAAACTCCCACTGGCCATGAACCTTGACCAGGGGCGGGGATAGTAGTGGACGTGTGGTAGTGACATAAGGGCAGAGAAGGGAAATGTGGAAAACTGGATGTATTTTCAAGTCATCAGGTAGTGTAATTTGCACAGCTACAGGGTTTATTATCCTGGAAATGTAGAAAGGACCAAGGAAACGTGGATTGAGCTTTTTAGATCCTGCTATATGGCAGTTCTTAGTGGATTACCAGACCTGATCCCCAGGTTGATAAGTAGGAGCTGGTCTTCTAAGTTTATCTGCTTGCTTTTTTGACTTGTGCCTGGTAAATTTCTAGATGATGTTGCACATGGAGTTGGATGTTGTAAATCTTGGTATGATGTTCCTGTACTGAGGGGACTTTTACTGTTACTCGCATGTCCATTATTGGAAGCATTTGTGAGTGGAAACCAAATAGACAGTAAAAGGGTGATTAGCCGGTCACAGCATGAATGCTATTATTATACACAAATTCCAGGAGGGGCAAGGCCTTATCTCATTCTGGACTAAGTGGAGATTAAACTCCCCAGGATCTGTTCCAGTGACTAGTTGGCACTCTCCGACTGACTGTCCGTCTGTGGGTGATAGGCAGAGGACATACATATGTCTACCCCTAATGAGGAACAGAAACTGCACCAAAAACGAGAAACAAATTGGGTTACCACAGCCAGATTCTATTGAGAAAGCTAGACCATCTAATCGAACGATATGTTGCATAAACAGAGCTGAGAGTTCTCTGGCTGAAGGAAGAGTTTTCAAGGGTATGAAATGGCCCTTTGTGGTCAGGTAGTATACTACTACCCAGATAACTGAATGCCCACTTCAAGGTGGGTGATCTGTAATGAAGTCAATGCTAACAGTATGCCATGGGGCTGGTGGGACAGGCATAGGTTGCAAAAGACTTATTGGGGGGTATGTGGAGTTTTAGCTTGAATGCAGGTAGGTCAATTCTGGACATAATCTTTGACATCTTGTGCAAAGGTAGGCCACCAAAAATGTTGTTGGCACAATTCTAAGCTCTTTTTCTCCCCAAATTGGCCAGCTAGAACGGAATCATGTCCTCAATGTAATACAGTATACCGTAGTTCTTGTGTGGGAATAAAAAGTGGGTCTAAGTGGTAAGGTAATCCCTCGTATTCAGTGATTCTGGGATGGTAAAACTTGTGGGAAGAACATAGCACTAACATTTTGTCTGTCGAAATGATAGGTTTATCATGGCCGCTGTTTTGGTCAGTTGAAGAGAACCCCCTTCCCCAAAGGGTTTCTGCCTTTTGTTGGGCTCTCCCTGGTCTATAAGTGATAACAAAATCAAATTTATTAAAAAACAATAACCTGCATAGCTGTTTTGGAGTTAAGGCCTTAGTGGTTTGGAATAATTGGAGATTGCGGTGATCGTTGTAAATGGTAACAGTATGTCTGACTCCCAAGAGGTGATGGTGCCATTCTTGAAAAGCGAGCTTGATCGCTGAGAGCTAACCAATAAACAAGTGAACTTGACACATTTAGAAGCATGAGGACTTGACACAGTCACAGCATAATGTTTTCTGCTGGTAGCAGCTTCTAAGAGAAGTATGTCACCAGATGAAAATGCCCAGACTCAGCATCTCGTTGGGAGAGAACACCACCCACCACTACCTGGGACGCAACAGCTTCTACAAAAAATGGCTGGGACGGATCAGGGTGATGGAGAATGGGGGCTTCAGTAAAAGCATTTTTAGTGACTGAAAGGCTTCCTCAGCTTGAGAATCACACAGAAAAGGAACACCTTTTTTCACCAAGCGTGTGATTGGTGACACTATCATGGAAAATTGTGGAATAAAGCACCTGTAAAAACTGGCAAAGCCAAGAAAGCCCTAATTTTCCTTATTTGATTGTGGAGCTTCCCAGTTCAGAATAGCCTGCATCTTGTTTTTGTCCATAGCAAACCCATCAGGAGATATGACATATACCAAAAACTCAACTGTTTTGGCATGACACACACACTTCTCTAATATGGCATATAAGTGGTGTTTGCGTAATTTCTGAAGAACTTCCCTTACATGTCTTGTATGTTCCTCTGGGGTAAATGAATAGATCAGAATGTTGTCTTGTCAACTATTAAACAGATGTCCAGGAAATCTTGTAACACCTCATTTATAAAAAATTGGAACGCCCCAGGGACATTATACAGGCAAAAGGGCATCACTATATTTTCAAAGAGCCCAAACTTGGTCCAGAATGCTGACTTCCATTCGTCACCCTCTAATACACGGATCAAATGATATGCCCTCCTCAAGTCAAATTTGGTGTAGATGGTGGAGTTAGGCACTTGATCCAAAAGAACCAGTATTAGAGAGAGTGGTAGTGTTTTTTGATTGTCACCTTGTTTACTGCACGGTAATCTACACAGGTGAGCAAATCGCCATCCTTCTTAGGTACAAAAACAAAAGCGAAGATACTGGTGATGTAGATTGGCAGATAAAACCTTAGTCCAATAACACATCAAGGTAAGTGTGAAGGTATTGAGTTTCTGGCTCAGACAGAGCGTATACTCTGCTGCATGGTAACATAGCTGTAGGGATCAGGTCAATATGACAATCGGAAGATTGCTGTGGTGGTAATTGGGGAGCCTGTTGTTCACTGAAGATGTCATGAAAGTCCCGGTAAGGACCAGGTAAGGCCTGTGAGTCAGGGACAGAAGCAGCAAGCGTTGATACGCAGTGCAAGAGTGTCACCAGTTGAGATGGTTCTTGATAGCAGGAATGCCAGCAGTGCTTCAAGTCCAAAGTGACCATCCTAGATACCCAATCTATTTTTGGGTTGTGTACCTGGAGCCATGGGATACCTAAAAACTGGAGTATCAATGCCAGCAAAGTCAAGAGGGCAGCGGTTGGGGCCTGGAGAGAATTTCAGAGTGCAGAGGGCTTTCCTTACCAGACAGGAAGAAAGCCAAGCAGAGTCATGTGCACAGCAAGAGCCAGCTTGACTCATGTTTTTGAAAACAGGAGGCAGCTGCTCCTTGGGGGCATGGTGGTTGCCTGGTAACCAATAAACAAGTAAACCTGACAACATTCAGAAGCAAGAGGACTTGGCAAAGCCACATGTGTTCAACAAGCATTTGTGAAAGCAACTATATAGTGCAACAAGCATTGGTAACATTAAATACATATCAAACATTTGCATTATCTATCCAGAAATGCAGACAGTACAATTACATGAAAAGCAAACCCATGGTGCTACACGCATATGATTATAACAATGCCCTGAGGATGTTGACAAATTAGGCAGAGTTGTAGGGTTCTGACAGTTAGTAGCCAGCAGGGCGCAAGACCTCAGCCGGTGTGGATGGCCACTCAGTGATTTTTATAGTAACTGAGATGTGACTCTTCTTGAAATATTACAGCCTGCCTCGCTGTGACCTAATGTGTGCCTCACTGTTACAGCCTCTCGTTTGATTTAGCTCACGAGAGAGAGTCACTCATAGTTATTGAAATGTCACTCATAATCACACTGAAATCAGGAAAAAGCCCCACATAGCAATCCTAAACCTTAGCATGTGTGTGCTTCCACGGTACGATGCCCTGGGCTTCTATGCACAGTTGAGGGGATGCATCCGTCTCTCCAAGCTGTTGTGATGGTGATGCACAGTTCCTAGTGTTGAACTCTCGACTTCATGGCGTCGGTCCAGAGAGTGATATGCCGGTCTTACCCCCACAACAGCGATGATGCACCATTTCTGCTCCAAGCAGACTGGACACATGTCGATTACTCTGGTGCAAGTATCTAGGTCAACTTCCATTGAACCAGGCACAGTTGCAGAGGTAGAGACTTTGATGTCCCTGAGTCTCACGCAACAGGAGGCAAGCCAGCAAACCTTTGGAAATCACTTCAGCTGCAAGGAAGAGTCCTGCTCTCCCTCAGCAGGGTCAGAGAGCAGTGGGGCTTCAGCACAGCAGTTCTTCTGACAGAGTCCAGTTATAGGTCCAGAAGTATCTGATTTGGTGGGGTCAGAGACACAGTATTTAAACCTGGTTTTGGCTTTGAAGTGGCTTGAAGTCAGGCATGAAGTGGGGTGTGACTTCAAAGAAGGGTCTTTGAAGTGCACATAGGTCCTTTCTTCTTAGCACTGGTTCCAGACTATCAGTAAATGGGAATCAGCTCTTTGTGTGGGTGACAGGCACTGCATAGTCATGTGTAAGTGACAGCCCCCCCTCGATTCATGCCAAGGAAGAGCCATCAGAATGCAGATGAGTGATCAGACACACCTAACCTCTTCCTACGGTTGTAGTCATCTAGAGGGAATGCACAAAGTGTAGCTGTTCCCCACCCCAGATGTGTATTGGAGACAGGCTGCAGGCACACGTAGCTGATAAATGCTCCCTTTCTAAAATTGGCATTTCTAACATAGTAATGTTAAATCCGACTTTACCTGTAAAGAGGATTTATCATTACTATTCCAATGATATGAAACATAATTCATCTACTCCTTCTCAATCAGAAATTACATCATCAAAGTGTAATAAGGAATTCCAAATGTTAACCAATGAGAGGAGTAGGCCTCAAAGTAGTGAAACACAAATGTGGGTGTTTTTTGCTAGCAGGACATGCAAAGCTTAAAAGTACATGCCCTACCTATTACTTACACAGGGCCCTGCCTTACAGGCTACCTAAGGCCTACCTCAGGGGTGACGGGTAATAAAAGGGGCGGTCAAGGCTTGCAGAGGGTTTTGAATGCCAAGTCAAAATTGCAGTAAAGCTGCACACACAGGCTCTGCAGGAAAAGGCTTGAAACATATTTAAAGGGTTTCTTGTTGTGGGTAACACAAGTAGTGATACAGCCCCCTAGTAGCATTTAATTTACATGCCCTGTGTATATGGTATACCACTTTACAAGGGACTTACAATTAAATTAAATATGCCAGTTGGGTGTACACCAAGGTTACCATGTTGGGAGAGAAGCACATGCACATTAGCACTGGTCAGCAAAGGTGAAATGCAATTAGTTCTAAATCCAGAACAGAAAAGGGGGAATTTAAAATATTTGGGGTGACCCTTCAGAGAGGGCCATTTTCCACCACAACACTCTCCAGACTAAAGCCAGGGTAGGCAAATCAATAACTTGATGGCCTTCTCTGCTTAGGTCAAAGGAACATGGACAATTGCCACTACTGTAGTGGTTCTTGACAATTCTATGCCTCTCTGAATCTAGTTGGTTCTCTCTGTCTTTACTCTCTGGGGTCACTGGGCTTATCAATGAAGAACCCTTCTCCTCTCCTGTGGACCCCATCTGTGCAGCACCCAACTTTAACTTGCTCACAGATGCGTCCCAGTGGGAAGGCAGTACCACCATGGCCACCAAAGTGATGTGGCCCTTTACCCCTCTTGGGTCTGACTTCTGGCCCAAACCAAGGGAAAATTCTGTCCACAAGGACAAAAACCACTAGAGACCACTGACAGCTGTCAGTGTCAAGAGCCAGGTCACAGGCCATTAAGTGTTCCTTGACCTCTGAAGTTTCTCAGAGTGAGAGGTTGTAGCCCTAAGAGACTTTTCCCTTCTCCCTCCCACAAGTTCAGGGTTGGTATCCTGACACTGGTCCTTCAGCCAAGGATCTTTACCCTTAGGCCTAACAAGCCAGGACTTCCAGGGAAGTGCAACTACCTCCCCAAAGGGAAACACATTCTGTATACATTGTGCAAGAGTCTGCCTAATGCAGGTTCCCCACCCTCTGTCCCTTTGACAGTGTATGGAGCCCCCGCAGGCCAGAAGTGTCCTCACCGGGGTCAGTCTTGGGGTGCTCTGATCTCAGAGCTGGAAACCCTGACTTGGTCTTCCCAATGTGGAGTGTTTCTACCTCTTGCCCATATCTCTCAACCACCCTACTCTTTGCTGTGGAGTGGTACCCTCAGAAGACAGAACGAGTAGTGTACCTATGGTGGCCACCCCGTCAGCTCTTCTGACACTGTAGAGCTCTCATCAGTGGGTGGACTCTTAGTACAGACCATGTCACCCTGCTTGTGCCCCCTTTGGGAACAATCCAAACTCTGGGGCTAGAAATAGGACACCATGGGCCAATGCCTACCCCCACCACTCCTCCTACTCTTGGAAGGGATATGGGACCCTTTTCTCCCAACCCCCCCTCCCCCTACTGGGACCTGTCTGGGTCACTGTGTACCTCCCGCTCACTCTGTCGAAGGGAACCTGAGCCAGACCCTTTAGGATCACTCCCAATTTCCTTTTTCAGACACCCTGGTATTCACCCGGAGGTCTGCCTCCTTTTCAAGTTCCTTGGGGTCAGAGAACTTACAATCAACCAAGTGCTGCTGAATCTCTGGAAAACAGTAGCCGACAAAATCCTCCAAGGACTTTTGAGACAGTTTTTGGCTGTCCCTGAATTTCAACTTGCAAACTTCTAGGGTGAATTCAAACTTCCTGACAATGACCTCCTCCATGGTGGGATACCTCAACCTGTCCCCCTTCTCATGGGCCAGCAGGGTATCCCGCCCTTCACCAGGCATATGACTCCAAAGGTAAGCTCGCCAATCCTCCCCAGGGATCCTGTATACTTCTAGAGCTACTTCATGTGTCTGAAACCACTTGTCTATGTCATCCCCCTTCTTGACGTCAGGCATTAAGTCTCTGGATAAATGGACTCTTTTGTCTGCACTGGACACAGTAGTTTTACTGCCACCATTTTTGCTAGACTCTAACAGCTGTTTGGCCTTCATGTCCAGCTGCTTGAGACTCAGTTCATGAGCCAACAAGACATTTTCCTCCTCTAAGGCTCTCTCACCCTAAGTGTCCCTCTCCTCTGCAGCCAGCTGGGCCAGTTGCAACCTCAGGTCCCACTCAGCCTGTCTGTCATTGAACTCCTCAGGGAACAGGGTTTGGTAGCAGACACTGCTTCCTTCACAGGATCCAGCAAGGATCTGTATCTCTGAGGGCCCCCTCCCTCATCTAGAGATTTTGCCCAGTCATTTCTCTGCTCCTCACCTCCTTCTCAGGGCAATTGGCCTCTCGGGGCCCTAATTTTGAGGTCAGATAGAACCAGGGGTTTGCATTCTTGAGAGTGCTGAAGCAGTGTTGTTCAGTCTGTTCCTGTGGTGCACATAGCATTCTGTAGACCTTCTCCCAGGCTTTAAGGGCTATCTGGTACTCAAACTTTGGTTCACCCCTGGAGTTTTTCAGTCCCCTCTCTGCACAGCTTCCTCAGCTAAGCCATGCTGTAGCTTTCAATAGTGTTGACGTTTAGCTCCATATGTGACTGCCCCTGGTAGATACACTGCTCCCTGCTACAGACTCTGTATCTTGATTCTCTTTCTGGGGACAGGGAGTCCTCCCTTCAGCTCAGGGTTTTCCTCCTCTGTTGATGCTTGTAACCTTCTGACTTCTTCATAGGATTGAAGGGCTATCTTTAGATCTTTTTTCAAAGCTTTACTGCCCACATTCAGCCCCCTCCTTCAGCTCACTCACAGTGTAGTTTGCTAGGTAGTTGAGCTCCATAGGCATTCTTACAAGGTATCACAAGTGCAACAACAAAAGAGACCCAAGTTGATGAAGGCGAAACAGGAGTCATATCTAGAAAAAATGACCAATTGAGAGAAAAAAGAAAAGTTAAAATGTGTAATGGTCTTAAGTACGGATAGCAGTGAACACTGAGCTACAATAAGGTATTGCACAAACACAAGTCCTATCCTCACAGCTGATCAACAATGTTAGGCATTGGGGTTTCTTGTTGTGATGGTATGTACCCTGTACAAGCAGGGACCCCATTCAAAGTCAGGGTAAGTCAGATGCACACTAAAAGATAATCTGTGCTCACCCTCTGGAATCTTGGCACACAGCAGTCAGGCTCACCTAAAGATGCAATGTGTAAAGTATTTATGCGCAACACACACACACACACAGTAACATAAGAAAGCACCACAAAAAGACTCCGCACCAGGTTGGAAAAATAGAGCATGTTTTTATAAATAGTTCAAGACCAATATGACACAAATCCAATAAACAGAAAATGAGTTATGAATTTTGAAGGAATAAAAAGAGCACTAGCACTTAGAAGCAATAAGGGCCAATGGGGGTGATCTAGTCGCACTGGATCAGGGCAAAGTAAACAGTTCAGACTGACCGAAAAGGAGCGTAGCCTGGGAACAAGAGCCATGTAGGCCCGGTGAACAGAGTACATTGATCCTAGTCTCCACAGCGAGATGCAGAGTGGAGGCGAGTGATACATTGAGCAATGCATTGAGGTTGAGGCGTCAGTCAAGGTGACACATTGATTTTCTTCACACAGTGGTGGTGATGCATTGCTTCCGGGAATGGGGTGCTGTGAGGTGCTCATTTTGAAGAGTGATGTCCTGGGTTTTTCCATGCAGTCAAGGGGATGTGTTGATTTTCTTCACACACTGGTGGTAATGTGTCAGTTCCCATGACGGGCACCCAGCCAAAAGGTGCTAGTTCAGAGGTGTGAGGTGCATGGCTCAGGGTATTGGGCTCTCGAAGGTGAGGCACCGGTCCTACTCTTGCAACAGTGTTAATGCACTGGTTCTGCTCCAAGTAGACTGGGACATGTTGATTTCTCTGGTGCAGGTATCAATATCTACTTCCAGTGAACCAGTCACAGGAGCGTTGGAGAGATTTTGATGTCCTTGAGTCTCAAGCAACAGAGGGCAAGCCCTTGGGGATCACTTCAGTTGCAAAGCAGAGTACAGCTCTCCCTCAGCAGGGTCAGAAAGCAGTAAGTCCCAGGGCAGCACAACAGAAAAGCAGGCCTTCCAGGTCAGTAGTCCAGCAGAGTAAGAGTCCTTTATGTAGCACAGCAGTTCCTCTCACAGCATCCATTGTTAGGTCCAGAAGTGACTGATTTGGTGGGGTCAGTACTTATACCCAATTGTGCATCTGAAGTGAGAATGACTTCAAAGAAGGGTCCTTGAAGTTCACAGAGGTAATTTATTCCTAGTCCTGGCTCCGGACTATCAATAGGGGTAATAAGCCCTTTCTGTGGGGACAGGAACTGCATAGTCAGGTGTAAGTGTCAGTTCCTAACTCCCTTCCTGCCTAGAAAGAGCTATCAGAATGCAGATGAGTGCTCAGACACACCTAACCTTCATGTGATTGTGGCTTTCTAGAGGTTATGCAGTGTAGTTGTCACCCACTTCAGATGTGTATTGGAGACAGGCTGCAGGTACACAGAGCTGCAAGAACAGATAAATGTCCCCTTTCTAAAGGTGGCATTTCTAAAATATTAATGTTAAATCCGACTTTACCAGTAAAGAGCATTTAGCATTATCATTCCAATTAAATGAAATATGACATAGCCACTTCTTCTCAATGAGGAATTACAGCTTAAAAGTGTAATAAGGTGTTATCCTATGAGAGGGGTAGGCCTCAAAGTAGTGAAACTTGAATTTGGATGGTTTTCACTAGCAGGACATGCAAAACCTAAATGTATGTGCCCTACCTTTTACTTACACAGCTCTCTGCCTTACGGCATACCTGGGGCCTACCTTGGGGTGACATGTGTAATAATATGGATGCTTACGGCTTGGCAAAGGGTTTTAAATGCAAAGTCAAAGTGGCAGTAGAACTGCACACACAGGCTCTGCAGTGGCAGGCCTGAGACATGTTTAAAGGGCTTCTTGTGTAGGTGGCACAAGCAGTGCTGCAGGCCCAATAGTAGCATTTAGTTTACAGGCCCTGTGTGTATATGGTATACCACTTTACATGGTACTTACATGTAAATTAAATATGCCATTTGTGTATACACCAATGTTATCATATTTAGAAGAGAAGCACACACACTTGAGCACTGGTCATCAGAGGTAACGTGCACACATTCCTAAAGCCAACAAGAACAAGCTCAATAAAAAAAGAAGAGGAAGGCTACAAGTTTGAGGTGACTCTCAGAGAAGGACATTTTCCAACATATGTCTTTATAACAGAAAAAATCCCTGTTGGAATTCCTTGCAGACAGAAAGTACAAGTAAGGCTACTTCACTTAATGGAACTCTCATAACAGAGTGCTTACCACATCTTTTCCAAAAGAGTTCAAACCTTAATGGCTTCACCTAATTTTCCTGTTTCTAACCTGCCAGAATTTAACAAATTCCAACACCCATAAACTAAATGGCACCTATCCCAGATAATATATATGCAATTATCTATTGAATTATTTTCCCTGAAAATGCATTAAAAAATAAATAGGTAATTTCTGAAATGTGAAAACAGACATATCAGTTTGAATAATTACTTGGTTTAACCAAAACTGAAGTATGCCACAGAAATCAACTAGATCGTAGTAAACTGAGAGGCAGATTTACAAAAAATAGTGGAAGGCAGCAAACATAGTACGTGCACTGCATTGCGCTAGGGGAAGAGAGCATCACAAAGTTATACTTACTTAATATGGCCTGCTGCTGCTCTCTTCCCCTGCACTGGCACTATGTAAGGCTGCCTAATACCACACACATGCACACCTTCACAACATAGTGCAAAAGGGGTGTGTGTGATGTCCAGCATGCACACACACTTTTGTACTCGAATAGTGCCCATAAATGTTTTGAAACATTTCACACATTGGCCATGTGCAGTACATTGCAGCACACCAGCAATCTATCAAATGTAAGGAGGAAAGAAGTAATTTCTCAGGCTTTGCACCTGTCTCAAGTAGGTGTTATGATTTTTTACGCACAGCTAGGTGTAACCCTGACAATATTTTTAGATCTGACTATCTCTCCAGAATCATGGATAGTAGCATTGGAATGACCAAGTGGATTGCCCACTTTTCTCAAAAGTTGGGTAAAGAGCTATTTAAGCACCTTTAATTTCACTTTTCCAGTGCAAAAACATTTTGCACTGAAAAATAAATACCATATCAAGACTTTGTGCATCACTTTGCATAACCTTGCGCAGCACAAAGGGGGTCATTCTGGCCCTGGCGGTAAAATCCGTCAGGGCCAACGACCGCGGGAGCACCGCCAACAGGCTGGCGGTGCTCCCATGGGCATTCTGACCGCGGCGGTACAGCCGCGGTCAGAAACGGAAAACCGGCGGTGTATCGCCGGTTTCCCGCTGCCCTGGAGAATCCTCCATGGCGGCGCAGCTTGCTGCGCCGCCATGGGGATTCCGACCTCCATACCGCCATCCTGTTCCTGGAGGTTTTGGCCGCCAGGAACAGAATGGCAGTATGGGGTGTCGTGGGCCCCTGGGGGCCCCTGCAGTGACCATGCCAATGGCATGGGCACTGCAGGGGCCCCCGTAACAGGGCCCCACAAAGATTTTCAGTGTCTGCCATGCAGACACTGAAAATCGCGACGGGTGCAACTGCACCCGTCGCACCCCTTCCACTCCGCCGGCTCCATTCGGAGCCGGCATCCTCATGGAAGGGTGTTTCCCGCTGGGCTGGCGGGCGGCCTTCTGGCGGTCGCCCGCCAGCCCAGCGGGAAACCCAGAATACCAGCGGCGGTCTTTTGACCGCGCAGCGGTATTCTGGCGGTTCCAGCCAGGCCGGCGGCTTCCGCCGCTGGCCGGGGTCAGAATGACCCCCAAAGTTTTGCTATTCTGACCCTGAGGTTTTAGTAATGCCCTATTACTTACCTGTAATCTTCATTACGCTGGTCCTGTTGTCCTCGTCCCATTAATCGCAAAGTGGAGATTGTCCAACCCCATGACAGAAAAAAGAACCTGAGGAATGCTGGACCCCTAGCCCCCACCCTCTTCCCAGGAAGCACTTAAGTGTACTTACCATGCATGGCAGAAGGCCAAGAGAAGACACCGCTACAGTCTGAGAGGGGCCCAAACCCAGGGCACTGTGAACACAGCAACCACCAGGAAGCCTAAAAGACAAAACCATAGGCGGACCAGGACAGCAAAGCTGGTCAGTAAATACAATGCCAGGGACCCCTAGGTGACTACCCTGGGAGGGGGCAAGAACACCCATACAAAATCTGTGTGGAAACAGGCCCCAAGGAAGGCAAATCATGAGAGGGAACCTACTGATACCTGGCCAAATAGATCAAGAACCTATGGGAATAAACAGCAGCACACACCCTTCTGCAGGCCCACCAAAAGTTCCTTCACCTAGAAGAAATGCAGGAACCAGACGTACAGGTAGGGATAGAGATGACAACCTCAGAGATGAAGAGATGCCACCAGGGTTATCTCCATTGCAGTGAACATCCGTGGAGCAGCACGGAGACCCAGAGACAACACTGCAAGCTGAAATGTGTGCACCGGAGACAGAAGCTCAGAAAAACCGCTGCGACTACAAAAGGACTAGTACATGAGAACAGGCCTTCCCGAGATCCAGAGCAATAGCTATACACCGCTAGAGCAATTAACCACCACATTGGACCCATCTCGAAAGACACATGGTGGACAAACTTCGAATCCAACATGCAAAATCCAAACCAGGTGGAAGACCCCTGGCACCAAGTCCACCCAAGAAACATGAGAGTAGAACCCCTGTCCTATCTCCAGAGGGGGAACCACAACAAACATCTGCATCCAAAAAAGGGAAAGAAGGGTGTAAGGGAGGCCACAGAGTCCAACGCCCCTCCAGAGGACAGAGGAATCTCCCAAACTCATCCTATAGCTGGCCTGAACAAAGCCTAACCAAACATCAGAAGGAGACGCCATCCACGTCTGAAGAACCAGCTGAAATTGGCTTCCAGCCACCAGAACCTGCACCACCAAACCCTAGACAGTAACATGGCTTGGGAGGCAGAGGCCCATATGTCTGCTGCCCGACCCACCGAGCTGGAAACCCCTACGGAGACACCCAAAAAATGGCCTCACAGGGTGCTGACACAGGAGAGACATGCTCTGAGAGAAAGGCCTGCCCAAGCACCGGGCTTCAGAGATGAAGACAAAGTAATATCCATGAAAAGCCCACACAGTTGATAGACTATTCCAGAAATAGACAACACTGAACCCTAAACACAAACCTTAAATCCTTAAGCCATCTGAGCAGCATCCAGCCGTTAATCCTGCAAGACCAGAAGGCGACGGACCGCAATATAGGTCCTTCCTGCCAGAGCTATAGCACAACCCCATCCAAGGAATAGCAAAGAGAAAGTGCACCTGCTGATCAAAACACTTCAGAACAATCAGAGGACTCAACCAAGGCCCACACAAAGGCAAGCAGTCCAAGAACAGGGACTGAGCCACCCAAGACCCAAAGAAATCAGCTTGAAGACTCAGCTGAGCCCCTAAATACACTGTCCTGAGGGAGCCATGCATCTTTGCAACCACAAGACCACAGAAATTGGCACAAAAGCACAGACAATGAAACCTTTAGAACGTCCATTTCTTGAAACCCCACAATACAAGAAACTAGGTGATCCAGCCCTGGCACACAGTTTTAAATGTGGGGGCACATCCACAGACAGCCCTGGAACAGAAGCCTCACCACAGTGTGATGGTCTGTGACAGAGACTGCTACAGCATGGAAATTCCGAAAGGAATGTACCTGACAGTGAAGGCCATGTAAAGGAGATCATGTCCCAATACAGTCCTGAAAGAGAACCCACACCTCACAGTATGAGGGACTGCAATCATGACAAGTACATCCCATCTCAAGTAAAGGGTCCCAAAGGAGGCACCAGAGGCGACCACCCCCCCTCCACCCCTTCCTACCAAGCATGGAAGGAGAAGAAAACGGGGGGAGGCAAAAGAAGAGGAAACACCTCCAAGTGCCTTTGTTCAGGGGAATGTCACCCCTCAACAGCCGACACTCCACAAGAATAAACATTAAACAAAGAAGACAAATCTGCCAGTACGCGGCACTTATCCCAGATCCCACAGGTCTACATGGTGCTGCAAAGGCGAGGAATGGCTAGTGAACCATCTTGTGCTGAACCCTCATCACCCAGCATGAGAGTTTGTGACATAGACCATTAAGCTCCAGATGCCACTGCACAAAACACCAGAAATCGGAGAAGCCGAAGGAGAGGCATCGTGCCCTGCGCACATGCACACCAACACCATGACCCAGCAGGAAGTCAGGCAAGCCCCAGGCTTCCTGCTTCCAGCGCGTGTCATATGGCAGGACCACACTCGCATTCCAATAAGCACAGTGGCCCGGGCAAGAAAACAGCACCATCACCAGCTGTACCCAGGCCAGAAACAAGTGTCCCCCAGCAAGCCCAGCAGGCCAAGGGACGCTCAACCAGAATCACAATCCAGAAACCAGCAACCGCCCAAGCCCAGCAGGAGCAGCTCCTGCTACTCCTTGGTCAATTCTGTTGAAAGACAGAAAAAAGAACAGGAGGAATGCTGGGTAAGTAGGCTTAAGTACTACCTGTGTAGAGGTATGGAGGCAGGGGATCTAGCATTGCTCGGGTTCTTTTTTCTGTTGTGGAGATAGACTCACCATCCACCCCACATCTTACATATCGTATTACTGAGTTTTCTGAGTTAAAAAAAAAAAATGCTTTTTAGACTTGCAGTGTCCCTTGTGGACCCCTGCACCAAGGCTAGGGGCTCAGGGTGTCCCTACCCAGGCCTCATTTCTTTTTTGTCTTTCTTTGTGGACTTGCTTGAAGCTGAGTCCCAAAATGGCTGCCAACACTGGGATAACTAGATCTGCAGAGGATCTGTGTTGCTAGCTACCTATATTTTTTAACCTTCAAAACTGCTCAGCGGATTTACACCAAATCACAAAAAGCACAATCTGCGGAAGAAGATCTAGCTTTCTGCCAAATTTGGTGTAATAGTTCCAATCAGCGCTTTGGGCTGTAAACGTGTCGAAAGATCCTAAGGGACAATGAATGGAGAACATGAATTTTGGGACCCCCTCTTTTTCTTGTTCCCTGCTTGACAGATCACCCCAAAACTTTCAAGACAACAGTTGAACCATCCAAAGTATGCGTTGTGAAAATTTTGTAAAGGTTCGACAAGCAGCACAAAAGTTATTTGACAAACAAAAACAAACACTCTTCCTGTGGCGACTAGGTCCTGATTATAACTACCTATTGGTGACGAAGTAAAAAAAAAAAAAATGATAACTTAAATAAATATAAACATATATATATATACATATATATATATATGTGTGTGTGTGTAAATAACCTAGTGGCTGTCGTCAATAGGTACTTATAGTTAGGACCTAGTTTCTATAGATAGAGTATTTTTTTTTGGTTTGGCTAATAACTTTCATGCTGTTTGATGAATCTTCGCAAAATTTTCCCAAAAATGTAATGCTCACTTCAGCTACTGGCTGGAAATTTTCAGGGTGATCTGTAAAGTGGGGGCTGAGAAAAAGGGGGGTCCCAAAACACGTTTTACCCATTCATTATGCCATAGGGTTTTAGAACAGAGATAACGCCCAAACCACTGGACGGAATTACACCAAATTTAGCAGAAAGGTAGTTCTCAATCCAGAAAGAGCCCTTTGTGTTATTTGGTGTAATTCTATTGAGAAGTTGTTGAGAAATTAAAGGAAATCCAAATTTATATATGTTGGGGCGTGCAGGATTTGAGACCCCTCCTGATCTCGTGCTGAGATCTGATTGGCTGCCAACACTTCAAAAAGGAAGCTTTGGCATCCAGGTTCAGACTAGGGTTCAGCCAAGTCCCACAAAAAAAGAATAAAAAACAAAAGGGGCCGGATCACAGACACCCTGATCCCTTAGCTCGGGTGCTCGGGTCCCAAAGCGGCCCAGCTCCCTGGGCTAAAAAAGCTTTTTTTTCTTTTTTTATTTCACCACAATTTGCAACAGAACAGTGAAAACTAACAAAAAACTGAAGTATGGGCTACTGCACTTAGTAATCCTGAAACCCCTGGGTGTGCCAATTCCCAGGGACATTGCTCACATAATGCAGGAGGGCACCCAGCCCCCTAGGGAGCCCTGGGGACTGTAATGCAGGGGCTGCCCACCCCCCTTGCAGCCTCGGGGACTGCCACCTCTATGGGGTTGAATCTAATTGTATGCGGGGTGCCTGTGCAGCCCCACCACAGAGAGCACCACCTCCCCAGGGCTATTCACAAATTGTGTGCGGGTAGGCCGCGCAGCTCCCCAGTCCCATGGACCACCACATCCCCAGGGCTATTAACAAATTATATGCAGGGGGAAGTGTGGCCCCATGGTAGCCCAGGGACCACCACCTCCCCAGGGAAAACACTAAAAAATGGAAAGGGGGTCGATTTCAGATCCCGTACAGCCCCAAGTACCACCACCTCCCCAATACTATAGTCATGGGAGGGGGCAGTGTGGCCTCACTCGAGGAGCCACTGATAGCCCTGGGGACTGCTACGTTCCAGGGCCAGCTCCTGCAATGTCCCAGAGTCCCTATGCCCGGGACATAGCTGTTTGCTGTGGCTTTGAAGCTACCGCCAAGTCACAGCAAACACTATTCAACGATGAAGGGAGAGCTGTGAAACAGAGAGGCAGGCAGGCACACTGCTCTTCCAGAGAGGGAGCTGCTACTGCTCTCACAGAAAGGGAGCTGCTTCAGCAGCTCCCTCTCTCTGACAGCAATACTGGTTCCCACAGGAGGTGGGGAGCCAACTGGAACCATGCGGGCTGTCAGGCTCCTCCCACAGTCTCCAACATTGTAACCAGGTGCCCTGGGGGGGCACCCATGTCACATGGCCAGGCCACAGAGATGGGTGTTCCCAGGACCAAGATCGGCCCTGGTGAGTGGGGCCACATGACCCCCTCCCAAAAAAAAAAATTATAATAATTAGGCTGGGTCCAGGGGGATGGGGTCCCCGTGGCCCAGATCGTCCTTGAGAGTGGCCCATGTGCACCCCTAAAAAAAAAATATTTAGGCCAGTCCCGGAGAGATGGGGTCCCCAGGGCCTAGATCGGTCTAGGGAGGGGTGCCATGCAGCTCCCCTCCCCCTAAAGAAATACATTTTAGCAGCCCGGGCACTGGAATATGGGCAGGCCAGACTCTGCAGCCAGCACCCCTAACCACCCACCTCCATGTGCGCACAGCCCTTTGGGTGTGCACATAGGTGTTACAGGTGTGAGAGTGGCTGTGAGAGTGTGAAAGTGGGTGCACACGTGTCTTAGTAGATCTGTGAGCTGGTGCATCAGTGTCTGTGTGGGTCTGTGAGTAAGTGTGTGAGGGTTTTAGTGGGTCTGTGAGTGGGTGTGTGAGAGTCAGAGTAGGTCTGTGAGCGGTGGGTGCGTATAACTATAACTTGTGCCCTAAGGTAACTATAACTCATGTCCTCCCCATGCACTGCTAACGACCCCAAATTACTCCAAATATTGAAGAAAAAAATGTGCATGGCAAGGGCACGAGTTATGGTTACCTTAGGGCACAAGTTATAGTTACTTGAGATAACTCTAACTATAACTGGTGAATTTCTGTGGATTCGAACGTTTAGAATCATATATATATATATATATACATATGTATATATATATATATATATATATACATATATGTGGCCAATTGAAAGCTCCAGGACGAAATGAGTCGCCATATTTCCTGTTTGCACCTCGCACATTTAGAATTAAAGAAAGAAGAAAATAAATGGAATTCCTCATCTTTGACTTGGTAGGGCTGTTGTTATTCTCTTCGATTTGACCTAGGGAATTTACTGAGAGGTGATTGTAGGATAACATGATAACCAATATATATATATATATATATATATATATATATATATATATATATATATATATTCACTTAAAAAACAAAGGTTAAAGGGTTTTTATAGTTAGGCTCACATTCTACACGTACAAAACCATAGAAATTCACCACTTATAGTTAGAGTTACCTCAAGTAACTCGTGCACCCACCATGCACAGTTTTTTCATCAAAAATGTTACTGCAAATATTACTTTGATATTATCAATGACGTTATCAAAGATGTCATGAGTGCTGTAATTTGTGGGTTAAATAGCAGGGTATGACCAGGTCGCGAGTTGTAGTTACCTTAGGGCACCAGTTATAGTTACTTGAGGTAACTCTAATGATGAATTTCTATGGTTTTGTATGCTTCAAATGTGAGCCTAACTATAACATCCCTGTAACCTTTGTTTTTTTAAGTGAATTTCTATGTTTTTTTAAAATTTCTATTTCTTAACTTTAACGTCCCTGTAACCTTTGTTTTTTTCTGTGAAATTCTATGATTTTTTAATGATTTTTTTACGTATAGTAATGTTCATTAATATATGTTGATCCACCCACCTCAACGCATGGCCTTTGGCCATGTGTGGTGGTGATTGTCCACAGGGCCTGGCCTGCGGTCAGACCCTGAGGCTAACACAATAAAAGCACCTAACCTTTCACTGTGCACAGCCATCACCCATGCACAGTGGAAGTTGCCCGCAAGACCTTACCTGCAACCAGACCCTTCGGCCAACCCTCATAACCACCCATTCCCTTTCTGTGCACAGCCCTTTTGCTATGCACACAGGAGTTGGCCGCAGCTGCTATGGGTGTGAGAATAGGTGTGCGAGGGTATATCTGGGGGTGAGAGTGGCTGTGAGAGTGTCTGTCTGGGTATGAGAGTGCATACACCAGTGTTTTAGTGGGTGCATCAGTGTGTGGACGGGTCTGTAAGTGAGTGCTTGAGGGTGTCAGTGGGTCTGTGAGGGGGTGTTTAAGAGTCTGAGAGGATCTGTTGATGGGTGCATAACTATCTGAGTGGGTCTGTGAGTGGGTGCGTGAGGGTCTGACTGGGGATGTGAGTGGGTGCAAGAGGGTCTGGGTGGGTCTGTGAGTGGGTGTGTGAGTGTCGGAGTGGGTCTGTAAGTGGGTGCACAACTGTCTGAGTGGGTGTGTGAGTTGAAGAAAGATTGAAAGAGATAGAGAGAAAGAGAGAGAGAAAGAGAGAGAGAAAGAGACACAAAGAGAGTGAAATGAAGAGAGGTACAGAGTTTTTAGGCTTTGATATATGATAAACTTAAGATGAGATATTTCTGAGCAAATTGAAAAGAAAAATGTATTTGTCATAAAGAGTTAGATGACTTTTCAGTTCGAGGCTTAAACATTTGTAGTTAAAAAAAGAGGCAAACGAGTCTGGCTGGACTTGAACCCTCAAAGCTCAGTGTGAAGGTCTGTGACTTTCAAATTGAGGTATTATTTTTTACAATTTTCTTTAGTCCTTTGTGGGCTATCTGGGACTATGGGAGAGCCCTCAAGGTCTCCCCGTAGACCCTACAGTTTTTAAAATATTTTCTTTATTTTATAACAAGCCCTTTATAGGCTATCAAGGACCACAAGGGGTGGCTCAAGGCCTCCCCTGTGGTCCCATTGCTTCAGCAGCCAAGGAGCTGCTTCAAGTAGCAACTCTGTGGTTGCTGAAGCAAACCTTTCATCTCTGTTCCCTGCATCCAAACCTGCAGTCCCTGGGGTCACCAGTGGCTCTATGAGGGCGGCATGCAGCTCCCCTCCAACCAATAATTCCCCATGCGGTGGTGATCCCCGGGGCTGCGGGGGCCACACTGCCTCGCACACAATATTTGGAATGTCCCAGGGAGGTGGTGCTCCCCAAGGCTGCTAGGGGCAGTATAGGCCACGTTCAAATCAATAAAATGACGCCTCAGGAGCTGGTGGTCCCTGGGGCTGTAGAGGAAGCCAACGCACCTTCCCCACAAAATTCTTGCATTTTGCCCCAGGGAGGTGGTGGTCCCCACGGGGTGAGGGCTGTTGGCCTCACTGCATAAATGACATTAATCACCCTGGGGAGATGGTGGTCCCCGGGGCAGTGGGGTGGCCAGGAGTCCCCTCCTATTAATAAGGAAACAGTGCCCCCAGGACTTGGCCTTCCTGGAGGCTTATTCAGAAACAAGCATGGGAGCCACATTTTTTTTTTTTTCATTTTTACCATACATTTGTGACCCTGTCGCAATTCTGAGGTAGAATATGTTTTTTTTAATGTTTTTTAGCTGGGGGGGTTTCCCTTTGAGACAACAGCATCAGGGCTAAGGGGTCAGGGTGTTCATACCCTGGCCCCTTTTGTATTTGTTACTCTTCTTTTCTGGGACTCGACTGAAGCCAGTCCCATCATGGCTGCCAACACTTCCATTTTGAAGTGTTGGCACCCTGTCAGTTCTCAGCACAAGATCGGGAGGGGTCACGAATACTTTGAGTCCCTATGTATATATCTATAAATATATATATATATATATATATATATATATATATATATAAATATATATATATACAAATTTGGATTTCCTTAACTTTCTCAAAAACTACTAAATGGATTTACACTAAAAAACAAAAATGGCTCTTTCTGGACCAAGAGCTACCTTTCTGCCAAATGTGGTGTAATTCCATCCAGTAGTTTTTGTGTTATTGCTGTTCAATTTTTCCAATGGGAATTAACAATGGAAACACTATAAATTCTACCTCCCCCTTTACCTTGGCCCCCACTTGACGGATCACTCTGAAACCTTCCAGACATCAGCTTATGTTACTGTCAAATTGTGGGGGGAAATTTTGTGAAGATTTGTCATGCGGTGTCAAAGATATAGGCAAGCTAAAAACTGATTTTTCTATAGAAGCTATGTCATAACTATAATATATATAGATATATGTATATATATCTATATATCTATATATACACATAAATCGTCCAGCCAGTGAAATGTTAATCAAACCACACAAAGTAGAAGAATTAATATGCTCGCTCAGAACAGATGCAGCAGTATCTTTTATTTGGGACACGAAGAAGGAGTGTATCAGCCTCCCAGCCCTGATCACATGACAATCAGAGAATCCATACTGCATGACAAAATGCCACACATAAAGAAAGGACTCATGTTAAAATATAAAATCAAGCGCCATCTTGGAACGATGACATTTCATACAGAGCTCATTGGAAATAAGAAAGTAATACAATGTTGAGTCACTTACATCAATGATTGTCAAATAACAATCCTCTTGTAAGTCTACAGATAAAATGTTTTTCCTTAAAAAAAAAAAAGCATTTGCAATGCAATAGGTCTCACGTTTGCTCAAGTTAGAGCTATTACCGTTGTAAATTTCTAACTGGAACTTTCTTGGCACATAAATAAAAAATGAAACTGTTGACATAAGCGAGCCAATTCAAAGTGACGCTATGAGTGTGAAGGCTAGAGACAAAAGGAAAAAGAAGTTCGCTTGGAGTCAAAGTTATCAGCAATAGTGAAATTATCCATGTAACAGGGTCGATGGCCAACGGGGTAACAAAACCGCTCTAAGGAGGTACAGATTTAGGGCAGTTATCAATGAAAACAAAGGATTTTTGTTAGGCAACCCCTAGAACGAGTGATAGTGATGGGCGTGAGGTGGGCGTGGTTAAAATCCCAGATGCATACTAACACATTGGAAAACCAGTGCGTGTGTGCTGCTATGCTCGACCTAAAAATGAAAGTCCGTAAAACCATATTGTGCATTTACAAGATTGTGAAGCATAGGTTTCCCCAACTCAGTACTCAGCAAAAGTTCAGGTACATAGTTATCACAAGTCCCTTGCACACACAAACAAAGTATATTTCATCACCGGAGTATCAGATTGGAACGGAAAAAATCATCCTGGATCCTGTAGAATTCATTGCTGAATGTCAGAAACCAAACCAAGGGGACAATGTCCAGTGCAGAATGAAGGATAACACAAACGTAAAGAGAACATACAGATAGGGATTGCTGGGGAGCACTCCTGTCAGGACATATCCTGCAAAGTAGTTCTAATAATGAAAAGCTTTAATACCTGGTACTCCAAAAACATATTGCAATCCTAGACTCTTGCTAGTCAATGAATAAAAAGTAAAAAAAAAAATCGCCTCATCGCCTCCAACAAAAGAGAAGCCCTTATTTTCTCTTGTACATAAAATCATATGTACATATCACAAAGAAACTCACTCTAGATTCTTTCTTTTGGAGGGGCAAGATCCTGTTGTCTCCCACTTTCCAGGTTCAGAGACCTGCTCCAAAATGTAGTTTGACTGTAGAATTCTGCCACTATAGTGCATCTCTTGAAAGTGTCTGTCTATGGGTTAACGGGCATCCCTGTTGTCAATATCCCTCATATGATCTAGGACTCTCTTTTAGTTCGGGCGTATAGTGTTCCCTATATAGCTTTTCTTACATCAACATTCCAGACCATAGATCAAACTAGAGCTGTCCATAAGAAAATGTCTTATCAGCTTGGTGACTTTTCCATAGGGTGCAGGGAACTCTTACATGACAGAGCTATTCTTGCAGGCTTTGCACCTACCACATGGATAGAAACCTCTGAGATCACTCAGCCTCTCTTCCTTTTCTAAAGTAATATCATGGGGCATGGCCAAGATGGCAGCAGCTTAGGATTTCTACTTCACTCCTCCGAAGCACATGGAGACGGGGCCCCTTAGCACCATACCATCATGCGGGCCATCCTCTGACTGCCCTGCATTGGGGATAGCATGGCCCAGGCTCTGAGTGTGCTCCCGGACATCCTGTCTGGCCGGCCCATGAAGTGAGAGGTGAACCAATAGAACTAAAAGGATGGGAGTATGACCTCAACATATCTGCGCTGCTAATGGGGGCCTCCAACATCACATTGAGGTTAATCTGCCACCCTGCACCTGCACTGCCTGCAACACACCTGCCTCACTGCAACTGACTGTGGCACATTGCCATACCTGCAACATCTCCATGAGGGTGGAGACTTGGCCAGAGCGCACCACACCAGAGGGCCCACCCCACTAAAAATTCTTCACCAACCTACAGCGAGGAGTGCTCTCCAGCTGCCATGTTGGAAGTTCTACCCTACTCTGAAGTTCATACTCCAATAACAAAGATGAAGCCAGCAAGCAGATTGGCTGATAATGTCCTTGAGCCCCAGGCCAGATCACACAGGTGAGTCCCCCAGCCTGAATAAATGCAACTCAGAGCTATACTGTGAGAAAACAGGGCTGATTGCAGAGGCCCCCTAACTTTTTTGCCCCCATTTTTCACTTTTTGCTAGTGTTTCCTGACTCTGAGGGTGCCCTGGGTACTGCTAACCAGCCCCAGGGCCGTGCTCTGTATAAAATAAGTATGGAAATTAGGCTAATTATAATTGGCTATTTCAACCTACCTATAAGTCCTAAGTATATGGTAGGGCATGTAGGTTTAGGTACCCCAGCATAGGTAGTGCACCCAGAGGTGCACTGCTGAAGTGCCCAGGGCCATTTTGAAGGCAGGCCTGCCTTGCTGGCTGCTTTTAAATTAAAGTTACACGCAAATTTGACTTTGGAATTAAAAGTACTTCCAAAGTCTTAAACTACCTTATATTTACATATGTCACCTCTAAGGTGTGCCCTGTGTGTCACTAGGATTGAATGCCATGTAAGTATAAGCAGGGTGCCTCATAAAAATTGATTTATAAGCCCTGGTGATATAAAATGGCCAAATTCATTTTTCCCTCACTGTATTAAATAGATTCCATAGGCTAAAATGGGGAGACTTTATTTTAATTAACAAAGTCCCCCTAAGTGTCTGATGCCTCAGGTTTGCTATTAAATTAATTGTCATAATAAGTCCCCCAACTTACTCTACCTGAAAAGATGCGAACTTCATCTCTGTAGTGCCCTTTTCTGATTGGTCAGCCTCTGGCAGCCTGGCCAGGCTGCCTTGATGAGGAATGAAGTGGCCTGGGCTGAACACAAAGGATGTGCCTTCTGGAGGAGAACTACCTCAGCAGATGGGGAAGCAGGAAGGGGGAGGACTGCCAAACTGGTCTTCAAAGGCAGGAAGGACATTTGGAGCAACCCAGCACCTCCCTCACATCCTACAACCCCAGACAATTAAGTGCCCTCGATTAGATTAGGAGAGAGCAGGAGAGGGGTGTGTTTAGAAATTTTAGCCACATCAGTGGGTGGGTTCAGCCAGGTGTAACCTCCAAAAATCAGTTCCAACCATGATGGAGTTTTGAAGTGTTGTATAGCCATTGTAGTTATAGCTCCATGCACGTTATTTTAGCACACTAGGCCCATTTGCGGTCTTGTTTTATTTCTCTCTATCTAGCTGTTCTTTGCCTAGGCCAGCACAGTGTTCTTAAACAAGCACTCTATGCTTGTCTCAAGGCTGCAGTAAGATAGGTTGCCGGTAGACGTGGTAACGTTTTGTCTCTGGTATTCATAGAAACATACACATCCTAACGTAGGGACATTTTCTCAAAACATCAGCTGTTTTATTATAAAAACACTTCCCTGTCCCATACACGTTAGAGGGAGATTTCAGACAGATGACGACAACTGTATGCTGATTGCTTAACGCTTCGCTACAGCTGCTTATGCAGACTTCAGGCATTACTCAGGTATGGGGGATGATGCCTTCCCAGGGGAACCTAAAGGGCAGAACTAGAACTTAACATGCTGTGCTCTAATATAGCCTAGGTAAGAATTAGTCTATTGACTCCAGTGACAATATGGTAGCATTATTTCTATGCTTTACTCTCCTTGTCACAGTTGTAATCCTGTCAAGCTTTATTGTCCTGGTTATTGCAGTACATGCTTTATTGTCAAAGATGCAGTTGCTTCATTAAAACATTATACTGCCTCTGCTTGTCCTTGGATATGTGAGACTATTGTAACTGAGAGAAATGGATGGCATCTGAGTGACCACGATTTCCCTGAGGAGTCAATTGTGTCATGTGCTCGGCTGCCCAATCATCCCTACTTTTGGGTAGAGATGAGGCATTGCTAGTTGGCTGGAGCAAAACCCGGATTAGGCCGACAGGTGTCACCTGTAGTGGGTTAGACTCAGTCCCCCACACAGCAGGCGATTCTGCTGCTCAAATCCAGTAGTCTCATTAGAATAATGAGAGCCTATGCAACAGAAGAATGTTGCTCCCTGCGACCTATTTTTACCACACTTCCCAGGAAGTGGTCATCACAGGGCGAAGGACTCTGCATCTTATTGGATAACCAGGAACCCCCTGTTTTTCACCCAGGAGCAAGGATAAATATGGCAGAGCTGCACCCACATCTCAAATCTCTACCAGATCCCTTCTGGAAGAAGATACTGGAGAAGAAGGACTGCCCTGCTGGACCCCTGGCCCGCACCTGGGCACTGCACTCACAAGGACTGCACCAGATCCACCCTTTGGGCTTCAACAAGGAAAGGACTTTGCCTTGCTTTTGCAACTCCAGGAGTGGACTCCCTGATTGCTACAGGTACAAAAGAGCTGCCCAGTGTCCCCTGAATCAAGTCCTGCAAGCAGAGCCCAGCTAACCAGCATCCAGTGGTCATTTGAGGATTCTGACCAGGTGCATTCTGGGAATTGTAGTCCCAACTCCCAAGGAGCAACTCAGAGCTTCTGGACCCTTGGATCGAGTTGTAGACACTTCAAGGGCCCAAGAAGGACACCCGGAAGAAGATCCAGAAATCAGAGACATTTGGAGCAACTTCATAAGTTGAAGAGGTGCATTTTGGGAGTTGTAGTCCCAGACCCCACAAGGCAAAGCAGAGCCTCTGGGCCCGTGGCTGGTGCTGTGGACCACTTTCCTGAATCAAGAAACATTTCTGAAATTAAGTGTGAGTGTTACCTCGTGGGTGGCCTGAACTCTAGACTTTGTCCCTTTCCAGTGACCTTTTTAACCCTTTGAACCCTAGTTGCTTCTGTGCGCTGGAAAACATTAATTCCTTAAAAATTCATATCTCCGGTTCCCCTTATCCGATTATAATCATTTTGGTGTCATTTTAAAGATAAAGATAAAATCTATTGTTATAAATTGTGTTGGATTTTTATTGTGTTTTGTGTTTACCTATTTACTGATTTGTGATTTTTAAATGCTTTACCCACTTGTTGCCTAAGTTAAGCCTTGTCGTTCGTTGCCAAGCTTCCAAAGATTGAGCAGGGTTTAATTTCTGGAGACCTAACTGGACCTAAGTGGGGGTTAGTGGCCTATTGCTAGGTGAAGGTAATTACCTGCCCTTACCAATAATCCACTTTGCAACATATACATGGATGTCAATGCCCCAGTTAGCCCCCAGGTGTCAGAGATTTTTCAATACAGACACCCACATTAGGTGGTGCAGCAGACACCTACCCACCCAGAGGGGGACCATGTGCCTCCCAAGCACTGAAGAAAGACCAAGCACTGGCACACACAGTACACGTGCCCTATCATTGCAGAGTGTGCAGCGAATGAGGACCCACAAGGGGACTAAGATATGGTGTTAGTGTGGGGAAAGAAAGAACACAAACTTAAGGACATGCTAATCTACAGTACAAACACACCTGCCAAGGCCAGCAGGCAGAGCCAACAGGTCCCGACCTCTGGGCCACGCAACAGCAGTGAAGCGCCCATTGCACGGTCATTCATGGATTCCCTGTTCTCCCCGTGAGAGGACCTCCAAGCAGTCAAACAGGACCTATCATGGAACATCCTAGAGGTGCTTCAAGAGCTGAAGGTGATGGAGGATAGGGTCTCTACACTGGAGGACAATGTCATGGCATGGGGGGAAAAACTCAAACACCTGCAAAAAGAGGCCCTCTGCAGCAGTCCGTTCTTCAGGCCCATGTAGAAGACTTGGAGAACCACTCTTGTAGAAGTAACATCTGCATTGTAAGAGCTCCTGCAGAGATAGAAGGCTCTGACATAATCTGTCACATATAGGCACTCTTTCACCAAATCCAGGGTGCAGATCAATAGAAATTCATAAAACTCGATCGCACGCACAGAGTGGGCCACATAAATGGGGACTGCGCACACTCCCGGGACATATTAGCATGTGTCCAAGACTTCCAGCTCAAAGAAAATATCATACGTCTGGCAAGGAACACCCACTCTGTTCTCTTCAAGATATAAAAAGTGGCACTATACCAATACCTCTCTGCCCTGATACTTAAAAGCACAGAGAATTCAAACCAGGCATGGAGTTCCTCAGAAATAAGGGGGAAACACACAGCTGGGGCTACCCATTTTGAATCATCTTCCGTTGGGAGGACAAGCTCCACCAAGTTAGGGCATTGGAAGACTCACATCGCCTCCAGAACATCCTAGATGACACCTCCAACTTGTCGCCTAAGAGACCCCACAGAAATTCAGAAGGGCAGGAGCACCATTGGTGCCAAACCAGGAACACAGCAAAGCCTGTGCCCTGACCCCACAATCATAGCTCTCCAATGACAACACATCATTAACAGCCTAACAGGAGACACCGACAAAGCAGAAGCAGGCTGACCCTGCCATTGGCCCAGATGCATGAACAAACATCCTGTCTGTTCCTAACTAACCCTCGGTCCGCCATGGCATTGGTGGTGGGTGGGCAAAGGATTATTGGACACTACTCTAGATGTGGATGGGCTTACTCTCAATCCTGGATTCACTCCTCAGACATCTCAATCCAACTCAGATGTTCACTAGACTTCGTTATTTTTATGTTTATATTATTATTAAATGGAGGGAATGGACTGTACTCACACTAAGTACTGAACCACTCAGGACCCTGAAAACACTGCACTTACCCTACAATATACCTTCACATCCCAGTAGGCCTGCTAAAGACACCTCCACATCACAGAGTGGGGATGCACCAACACATGCTTTCCTTCCCCCATATGCACATGACCCCTTAAAATAATCAGCTTCAACAACCCAACCAAGAAAAAGGCAGTGCTTTAAATGCTGGAGCAGTCTGGACGGAGATGGTTCTCATCTAAGAAACTCACCTGGTGACCCAAGCCTGGCTTAGAATGGGATTGCAACATTTCATACACCAATACTTCTCATCTGATCCCACCAAGAAAGGGGCAGGGTGGCCATTGTGTACTCTGACTCCTTCCGAAGAATGATCATGACGAAGGTGGCTGAGATACAGGGTAGAGTACTGGCTGTACATGTCTAAGTCCAGGGGTTCCATTTCACATTAGCAACCATTTACTCACCAAATGACAGCCAGGGGAAGTTCCTTAAACAAGCAGTCCTAGGCACTTTAGAATTGCCTGACCAAGCAATTATTATAGATTGGGATCTTAACCTGGTAATAAACAATGACTTAGACAGATCTGGACAGAATTTCTATCAAACAGGAGCTGTGTCAAAGGGGGGAAGAGACTGGCTACATGAGGTGGGGCTAGGTGACATGTGGAGACTTGAGCACCCAAACACCATAGATATTACTCCCCCACCCCTAGAACTTATGCCAGCATTGACCATTTTCTCAGCTCTCTGGCAATACAGTCTGTGGGGAAAAAGTCCTCTGCATGGGAAAGACATGTGCCCTTGCCCTGAGTGCCCCCACTATAATGTTGCCTGGATCGCTAATGCTGAATCTTTTTGTCATAGGCAAACATGAATCATGTGTGTATGCCATGACATAGGCCTGTCTCGTGAATTGGGGTCTTGTTGAACCAAGAGGGATGACCAAAGTGCTACCCTCACAGTGATGGATGGGTATCGCCTTTACCACGAGTTAAGGAGCACAAGTATAGTGGGGGCTGCATACCATGTAGTAATCAGTAGTACTGAATAGGACCTTTGTATCCTGTGTCACTGGAGTGATGCCTACAGGCTCACTCACCTTGTAGAAGTTCCACTGCTGAGTTCTTAACTCCCCCTTGGCCTACATCATGTAAGATGCGGAGTGCTGGGCAGCTCAGGTCTAGTGACTGCACTGGTTGTATGTGTGCCTGGAAGGGTACAGTACAAGAATGGAGCAGTACTGTGCAGTGCACGTGTGGTTAGAACATGCACTGGGTGTAAGTATGCCTGGGAAGAATACATTACAAGCAACATTTAGTGCTGTGCAATGTCTGTGCAGAGAAAGCATGTGCTGGGTGTATGTGTGCTTGCATGAAGTACAATACATGAAGGGTGAAGTTTTGTCTAGCACACATAATAGGTGTGTGTACTGGCAGTGTGTTTTATTTGACAATCATTATTTATGTATGTGATGCAACATTGTGTTATTTTCTTATTTCCTATGAGCTCTGTATGAAATGTAATCATTTCAAGGTGGCGACAAATTGGATATTATAAGGCATTTTTTATGCTTGGCACTTTATTATGCATTCTCTTTATTATGCATTCTCTGGCCGGGAGGCCAAACGTGCCTTCTTCTTGTCCCCAATAATACACACACACACCCACGCATATATGGGAAAAATCTATGTATGCATGTATGTTATGCAATGGGCATATTTCTAATATTTATTGCTGCATTGCACCACATCTCATATGTTTTCGTCAACGTAGATAAAAAACCTTTACATTAAAAAGTGAACCAAATGCTTAGTCATCTCATTTGTATGGGCAGGGAACCATCTCGGCATCTCAGTGTCCTTCAAACACTCCTTAACTCTTGGCTGAGCTCTTACAATATAGACTATGTCCAGGGAGGTATATTGTCTCCTTCTATCTTGGAAGCTACATTAGTCCAGCACATGTTTACTAGCTAAAAATTGCAAAGGGATGGCAATGATGCTCTAGTGTGCTTGGGCCATGCCTCCATTGAAGTCAGGGCCTCACAAAGCGCATAGATCTTGCTTATTGCAGAAAGAACCTTAGACCACCTCGTGGCATCATGTGACTTTTATCCCGGATAGCCATGCCCACCATAGAATGTGGCCTTCGAGCCTGATTCAGAGTTTGGTGGTACCATGAAATCCTCTGAAAAGAGACCCCTGGTGGAAATTGCTCCTCCAAATGGATTTTGTGTTGAAGGAAATGCCACTATTGAATTCACCTCCAGATTGAACACCTCCTTTAGAGATAAGAGACTTTTTAGTAACTGCTCAACACCAAATAAAATGCTTAGTCGGTAACACAGACTAAAGACTCTCTGTTCTCATGTTCGTTTGAATATTTTACTCTGGAATTACTAAGGAGGAACTATGCAGTTTCTGCTTCTGGATGAATAGATGTTGATTTCGGCTCCTCGTAGCACAGCACCGTTGATCACTGCTTCGGCCCTGTCAGTATGGATCCAGTGCAAACAAGCTTATCTCTAGTTTGAGGGGGAGATTAACACATCTATCACCACTGACAATGAGTGTCATAATACCGTACATTTAAAAAAAAAATAGAATTAACTAGTATAAACTTTTTGGAATAAGGCCCTGTTTTTAATGGTGCGAGTAATAACACCACAGGTGCAAACTTCCATTTACGTCCAAAATGGAATTGTAAAGTGGGTACCAATTGCATTTCTTTGCTCTCGCCATTCGCAGATTTAAAAAAAATGCCAGCAAATATGAAAACTGTTATTTTGCACAATGATAATGAACACAAATATTTGCAAATTGAATGCGCTACCCCATTCCTTGATGGCAAACTTCAGCCAAGTGGATATTGCTCATCCAGAAATTTGAAGTCCGTTCACTAATTCAGGATAACACAAGTTTGCAACAGTTATTTGCCGCCCCATTTGGGATCATGGCCCCTAATATTGTTGGTGTGACTTCTGCGTCCGGTCGTGTACCTCTTTACCATCCACAGAAACTACAGTACAAAAATACATCTAGTGGACTCACGTGACTATGCAAGACACACCAGTGTACTAATAATTTCCTAATTATTTCCTGCTAGAAAGTTACGTCCCTCCCAAAGTCTTGCTTCATAGTTATTTAGGGATGTCCCTTAAAATGTTTACCGTCTCTCTTCCGTTAACTTAAAAAATATATTTTCTCTCCATGTATTCTTTAAAAATTCGTTGCTGTGGGTTGTTTCCACTCTCATTGCATGTTTGCTTTGGTTGCTTTTCGTTTTGTTATACAGGGTAAGTTGTTATTTATTTAGTGTACACATTTGATATATTTCACAAATTGGGGGGTATTTGTGTTTTATTTTCTTTGAACAAACCGATTTCTATAGTGCTCTTGATCCTTTAAGTACTTCTTAGTTTCTTTCCCTTCTTTGTCATATTTTTCACAGCTTATCTTCTCTTTTATCTTCTGCATTCTGTGGATCTTATGTGCGTGTTTTAATTGAGAGCAAATCACTTCGCTATACTGCTTTTAAATTACATCCTGTTAAACTGAAATGGCTTGCAATTTGGAAGATAATATGGTTACACTTAAAAACCTAGATTTCTACTATCAGTGGGCGCATCTCAGGCAATGTTTTAATTTGCCATCTGAAAATAATCACTCTATTCATACTTGTCATATTGTGACTCTGTGCCAGTAATTTAATGTTGTATCTCTTTATGCAAATTACTGTCAGACAAAATGGGCAGGCATTTTTTATGACCCACCCTAACAGTTTGATAGTTTACTGCACAATGTACGTATAGCAACGTGTCCAACGTTGCTTTTGTAGAACCAGGGCCCATATTTATACTTTTTGACGCTAAACTGCGCTAACGCAGTTTAGCGTCAAAAAATTTAGCGCCGTCTAACGCCATTCTGAAGCGCCATGCGGGCGCCGTATTTATGGAATGGCGTTAGCCGGCGCTAGCAGACCGGCGCTGCCTGGTGTGCGTGGAAAAAAACCACGTAGACCAGGCAGCGCCGGCGTAGGGGGAAAATGGCGTTAGGGCGTCTTAAAATGGGGCAAGTCAGGTTGAGGCAAAAAAATCGCCTCAACCCGATTTGCGCCATTATTTTCGCCGCCCAGACGCCATTTAAATGACTCCTGTCTTAGTAAAGACAGGAGTCATGCCCCCTTGCCCAATGGCCATGCCCAGGGGACTTATGTCCCCTGGGCATGGTCATTGGGCATAGTGGCATGTAGGGGGGCACAAATAAGGCCCCCCTATGCCACCCAAAAAAAATTAAAAAATATAAAAAATTATACTTACCTGAACTTACCTGAATGTCCCTGGGGTGGGTCCCTCCATCCTTGGGTGTCCTCCTGGGGTGGGCAGGGGTGGCAGGGGGGGTCCCTGGGGGCAGGGAAGGGCACCTGTGGGCTCATTTTGAGCCCACAGGCCCCTTAACGCCTACCCTGACCCAGGCGTTAAATAGTGGCGCAAATGCCGGGTTTTTTGACCCGCCACCTCCCGGGCGTGACTTTTGCCCGGGAGTATAAATACGACGCATTTGCGTCGCCGTCATTTTTTTAGACGGGAACGCCTTCCTTGCATCTCATTAACGCAAGGAAGGCGTTCACGCAAAAAAATGACACTATTTGCCCATACTTTGGCGCTAGACGCGTCTAACGCCAAAGTATAAATATGGCGTTAGTTTTGCGCCGAATTTGCGTCGAAAAAAACGACGCTAATTCGGCGCAAACGGAGTATAAATACGGGCCCAGGTACCGATAACAGAGGAGTGGAAGGGTGCTCGATGTATGTTGTATTATTCTGGCATTCTGCTATGCTATGTTATGTTGTATTTTGTTATAATGCTATGCTGCTGTTTGTTATGTTATGTTGTCATGTTATGTTACACTGCTATGATTTAATGTTATAATACGGTGAGTTATTCTGCTATGATGTCATGTTATATCTGTGCAGCCTAGCTCTGATCAGTTACATTGTAAATACTGCCGATTTCTGTTCTTCCAGCAGGGCATTTTCCACGGGGTGTTTTCATCCCCCAACCACCTTTGGTAAACGTGGATGGTTTAGAAAGGGTGTTGGGTGTGCCAAAAGAGCTTTGCTCTTGACTGGAATGAATAAATAGAGTTTTAACTTGTAATCTCCATTATTACAGAGTTATTCTGATAGGGAGAATCCATAAAAATACAGTTATCGCTTTCTGACTTTTTCTAGATTACAATGGATATTTTGTTGAACAGTAATAAGCAGGAACGCAGGCGTCTAGGCAGCTGAAAGTTGTTAAACAAGACTCTTTCTGACTAGCACAAAGAGGTAAACAATGGCGTGTGAAGAAAGTATTACCGGCACTTCCACCACATAAGTCATCTACATGTGTTCATTTAATAAACAGAAGACGGCTTTATTATACGCATTTGATTTCCATATGCAATTGCCTCTTATCTGTCACTTTTATCTAAACAGGGTGCTTTATTACAAATAATGGAAGGCGGAAATAAGATTCAGTGCAGGGATCCAGAAAACTCATTTAATGTCGCGCGCAGTCAAAATCAAGATTTCTTTATTTGTAGTAACAACGCTGTTAAATCAGAAATTACCCTCCCTTTCTGCGTGCCCCTCTTCCTCTACAATTCAGTTGTATGATCATAAATTGTCGAGTGCAATGACTTGTCTCCTCCACTTTCCACACTGGTCAAGACAGATTAAAACCCCGGCATACCACAGCCAGTCTCAGCATACTATTAGCATATATATGAGATTTGAGACATTTTCTAATATTCTCCACCAGAAGTCATCTGTCAGCCAGGTGATGAATTATAAAAACTCTTAGCTTGTTTAGAAAAAAAGATGTACGGTAGGTGGGGGCGCGAAAAAGAGAGGAAGAGAGAAGACAAACACGGAGGTCCTACAGTGTCATTTTATTTTCTCCGACGCCCCTCCCCCTTTTGAGTTAGGACCCAAACTATGCATTAACTTCAATAAAAATAGCCTTAATGTCACCGATCAGTATACGTTTTCGCAAGCGGTAGCAACAAATGAGAATGAAAGATTCTGATTATATCCTCAGTGGCTCGGAGCTGGAGGCAGCCATTTAAATCCAAGCAGATATATTTCAAAGAAGCACAGAGTGGGGGTGGAAAAACATACATAAAATATATATATATATATATATATATATATATATATATATATATATATACACATAAATATATATATATATATATATATATATATATATATATATATATATATATATATATATATATATACACCTCAAGCAGGAAATATGTTTAAAAATATGTATAAGCAATTAAGCAATGCAAGAAATACTGCATGTCCGATTGGCGTTGCAATGTCTTTTAAGTCCCCAACATCTAAATTGTTAATCAACCTTAAACGTTCTTTATCGCTTCACTTGCGCCTCCAGTTTATATGCGTGTTGGGTAAAGGACTTTGAGGGAAACAATTTTGTGTGAGGATAACTGCTCGTTCACTCAGAAATATTCTTCGCCGAATCAAAAAGCTGGAGTTAATTTTTATCTAAATTAAAGCGTAAGTAAAATAATAGTAACAAGTGACATTCCATATCGCGTCGAGGTTTGCTGCTGGTGTTTCTAAGCAATGTAAATAACAAATCTTACTCCTGGCTTTTTTTTCATTTGCACTGTTTAGTTATCTCGGAAGGATAAAAGTTTACGTGGCTTTATCGGAATTTCAATGTGTGATGTGTCAACAGCGAGCATTTAACTCACCGAGCCCTCTTGCCTAAACAACGTTATTTCACTAATGTATTGGCTATAGGTATGAAGGGAATTATTAGGGTTTATTGTCTCATCAATAAATACCACCTCTTAGTGTAGGTGCACGTTTTGTTGCCATATTGGTAGCTTCAGAGTATCAAGGCAAGCTTTTGACCTAATGTTGTATACATATTTAGATCTTTCAAAATCAGGAATGGGACAGTGACGTGACCACAGGTAGTTAGCAGTGTGAAGAAAACGTGTTTAATACAAGTAGACATTCCCGTCATACCGGGGCACGTTCCAGCCACACTTGTGGTTTAAGCTTACAGTAACACTGTAGCATGTGTGTGCCGACTACAACTACATCTAAGGGTGGGAGTACAGAAGACCCTCGACTACATCATGGATGGGAGTTCAGAAGAGTCCCATAATTGCAGCCAGGGCTGGCTATAGCGCTGGTGGCGTCCTGTGTAACAGTCTTTTTTGGAGACCCCCCCACCTCATGACCACCTCCTCGAATTCATTCACTACCACCCGGGGCAAATGTGCCCCTCATCTCTCCATAGCCCAGTGTCCTAATAAAGGCCCCTGCAACCCCTATGGTGCGGGTGGGCACCCAGCTCCAGTGGGCCCTCCTCAGCACAGTACACAATGCAGGGGGATCAGGCCCCTAACTGGGTCCAGGGAAGAGGGCCCCCATACAGGTACTTTGCAAGGAGGGGGTACTTCAGTTTCATTAAGCCACTGCCATAGGCCCCCTTTCACAGACATCTAATTTTTTTAAAGCACCTGTAAAGGCTGGCTTTACTAATCCACTCAGATATCCACATTAAATATAATTCTGTTCTTTGCAGCAGGCAAATAAACCCTCTCCTCTACCTTATGGTGAGTCAAAGCTGCAATAGACAAAACTCCCATCTCTCTCCCTAGCAGAAACATTAAACACAAAATGTATCTGGGCATTTTTATTTTATGGCAAGACCGGAGGCTCCTATTATGCTATTCTTTTCTTGTTTTTATCAATAGCAGCAGTCAAGACAAAAACTACAAATCCCAGAAGGGAAACGTAACTAGGCCAATGGGAGAAAATGAGTAGTCCATGTATATCCACCAATCAAATGGAATCATACCCCTAAATACTCCTCTTGACTGTGAACAGCCCACTTTTCTTGCTGCTCGCAGTCAAGATAAGTATTAAAAAAGTTTGTTGTTAATATTACAAATGTTTATTTGCTTCACTGTTAAAGTTTAAATGCTCTTCATTGCTTGTGCTTTGTCCGTTCTGTTTCTTTTAGTTCAGTTTGTAGCCGTACTGTTCTATGTGCATCTTCCCTCGCATGCGTTCTATTGTTTCCCTAACCGACGTTTCTCTCACTGCGTAGCCATTTGCGGTTGACGTTTGAGAGAAACATCGCAACGGTGCTTTCTGGTGCTTTCCGCTCTTCTCACCTGTCTTTGCTTTGTTTTGCTGCTGGTGGCTCTTCATTTTCAGCCTTTGGTCTGCTGGTGACTCATGGGGTTTTCCTCTACATGGACCATCCCCTTTTCTCCACCCATAGCAGAGCCAAATTGTTTTTTTCCTCCAGTGGAGGAAATATTTAACCCCTCATAACCACTGTATTTCTGCTTTGTTTTTTTCAACCTGTTACGATGGAAACCGATAGTTCTCCTATAGCTAAAGCTATGAATGAGGAGGAAGAGTTGGTGAATAAACAATTGAATGATTTTATACAACTTTCTGTAGAACAGGCTGTTTCAGCTTCTATAAACAAATTATCAAAAAATTTGGAAAATTCTGTCCTAAGCCTGGTATCCAAGACGATTTTGTCCCAGTCCTCGGGGATAGCAGAAAACGCCTATTATCCAAAAGTATTCCTAAGGTGGCATTGGTTGGTGAGGTTTCCTCACAAAAGTCAGAGGACGCAGCTCCTCGTAGGTCTCACTTAAGGGAGGGGTTTTCAACCAAAAATAAATTTTCTCTTAAATGTTCCAAAAAATCCAAACACATTACTGCGCCTATTGTGATTTCTAGTATCCAAGATACTGATGATGACATGCCAGATACTGTCTCTGATGCAGACAAATCAAATAATGATGATGTGGATACTGTGTTTTCTCCTCCTCCTAAGAAAGTGAAGCTTTCAGCGCAAGAGTCTGTTAACCCTCTGGTAGTTATTGACTCGGAAGGGTTCCCATGTTTAACCCAAATGACATTCACCATCCGCACTCCACAGAATGGTTTCCTGCGGACCATGTGGGGGATTATATCGCTTCTAGACTACGCACTTACCTGGACAAACAAACTAGAGCTAAACTCTGCTCTGAGTGCCCTCGCCCTTCTCTGCACTCCAAAATAACCTCTACTCCAGCCATTGATCCTTCTCTTATTAAATTTTTTACTAAATTTGGCAAGAATCCACGTAAGGCTGTTGACAAAGCTTGGTCCACTTGCCAGGACAAACTTTTGGATGTTGTGGGTCTGTTGACTTGCATATTTGATTTGGCAGAAGCTGCTCGTTTGGATAATTCTTCTATTTACCCAGTTGATTTGTCCTTATGGGTTCAGCGGTCCATATGTCTCTTGAGGAATGCCAATGCTGCAATCACTCGCAAACAGAGAAAAGGTCTCCTGAAGCTTGTCCCCAAACTTGTCAACCTGGCGGTATCAGACCGCTGGCATCAAAGCGGATGGCCTCCTTTTTGGGGATTCCTCTATCAAGGAGCTAAGCAAATACGTGGCAACTTTTGCCTCATTAGACAAAGCCCAACAATCCCTCAAAAATATGTTTACCAATCAGGTTTTTGCCAGGGCCAGCAGAGGCAGGAACCGCTTTGCCCGGCGCTCCTACAACAACCAGGGTACCCAGGGTGCCTTCAATACCTACTACCAGGGATACAGGCCACAGTTCTACCCTCAGAGAGGTTTCTGCAACAAAGGCAACAGAGGCTCCAGATTCTCATCCCAAACTAGTAAGTCCCTCTTCTGGCCTTCCTATTGTAGGAGGTCGCCTTTTATTGTTTCTACCAAAATGGCAGTCGATTACAGCAGATCCATGGGTACTAGACACTGTTCAGGGTTACACTATTGAGATTTACTCAAAGCCTGTTCAGCTAGTGTTTCCTCATCCTCCCAAATTCTCTGTAGAAATGGCAAATTTGATTTAGGCAGAAATCCAGTCTTTAGAAACACTCAATTGCCCCTTGCCAGTTAGACCATTCAGGTTTCATCAGTTCAATTTTCCTACTTCAAAAGAGGAACAAAAAGATGCGTCCAGTCATCAACTTGAAACATTTCAACCAGTTTGTTGTTTATCATCATTTCAAAATGGAGACGATTTTCCAACTCAGGGATTCTCTCCTTCAAGGCAATTGGATGGTTCGCTTAGACCTCCAGGATGCATATCTTTCCGTTCCCATGCATCCAGATTCCAGAAATGTCTTACAGTTCGAATGGTCAAACCAAAGGTACCATTTTTCCTCCCTTCCTTTCGGCCTCTCTTCTGCACCTTGGTGTTTCACAAAGCTCATGAGACTGGTTGTAGCTTTCCTCAGAGCTCAGGGAGTCAGGTTATTCATTTATCACAAACCAAAACCTTTCTTCTCTCCAATCTCATGTCCTGTTAACTTGTACCCTCCGGTCAGATCTAGGTTTTCTCATAAACAACGAAAAGTCCTCTGTGGTTCCGGTCCAACGGATAGACTTTTTAGGTTTTCTCGTGGACTCCATCTCCACCACTCTTCATCTTCCGTCCGCAAAAGTAAAATTCATAAAGTCCGAGATTCTTCAAACTTTGCGCAAGTCTTTGATATCCCTAAGATCATTAGCAAGGTTAGTCGTTCTTCTTTCCTCTTCAATTTAGGCCATCTTTCCAAGTCCTCTCCATTACAGAGCCCTTCAAAGACTCAAAATATGTCATCTCCAAAAGGGTCTGGCTTACTAAGACAACATCGTCTTAGATCAGGATTTTCACACAGAACTCCAATGGTGGATAGACCATTTAGCCGCCTGGAACGGCAGGACTATTTTTGCATCAGCCCCAGATCTAGTATTAGAATGCGAAGCAACCCGTTCTAGGTGGGGAGTCCGGTGTGGGCGAATCTCTGCTGGGGGCACATGGTCTCTAGAGGAGTCCAAGTTGGCCATCGACTGTTTAGAGATGCTTGCCTGCTCTTTTGCGATAAAAAGCATAGCAAGAGACAAGGTTTGTTGCTCAGTTCTTCTCAGTATGGACAACATATAGGCGGTCAGTTATATCATCCACCTGGGAGGCACAAAATCCAAACCTTTAGCGGAATTAGCAAAAGGGTTTTGGGAGTTTTGTCTTCAAAAAAGGATCCCGGTCCATGCAGAATATATTCCAGGCAATCTGAAGACGGTAGCAGACTGGCATTCACGTTACCTTCAAGATTCAAGCGATTGGAGACTTAGGGCCACATGTAGCAATTTCCGAATTTGCGATTCGGAAATTACGAGTCGGTGCGACTCGCAATTTCTGAATCGCAAATTCGGATGCAGAACGGTGTCTCAGACACTGTCTGCGAATCGCTATGGGGTCGCAAAGACCCACCTCATTAATATTAATGAGGTGGATCGCATTTTGCGACCCCACAGGGATGGTGGCCTGCTGGAGACAGCAGACCTCCATGTCTGTGACTGCTTTTTAAATAAAGCAGTTTTTATTTTTTGCATTGCAGTCCATTTTCCTTAAAGGAAAACGAGTTGCAATACAAAAAAAATAACAAAACCATTTGGTTTTGTTTTTGTTTTTTCAGAGTAGGCAGTGGTCCACTGGACCACTGCCTGCTCTGAAAAAACATATTTGGCAACATTCACAAAGGGGAAGGGGTCCCCCGGGGAGCCCTTCCCTTTTGCGAATGGGTCACCACCAGTGTGACACTGGCAGTAACTGCGAATTGATTTGCGACCGCGTTCGCGGTCACAAAGCAATTTAGCATCGCGGTGCAAGTTGCATTCGCATTTTGCGAGTCAGTACAGACTCGCAAAATGTGAATGAACTCCACGATGCGCATTTTGCATGGCGCAAACTGCAATTTTGCGAAATGCTACCTGCATCTGGCCCTAAATCCCTTAGTTTTCAAGGCTATTTCTCGCAAATTGGGTCCTTTCCAAATAGATCTTTTTGAGTCTCTCCTCAATGCTCAACTACCCCAATTTTTCAGTTGGTGCCCAGATCCCTTAGCTCTAGCCTTCAATGCTTTCTCACAGGATTGGTCAATATCTCTCAACTATGCTTTTCCTCCATTTATCATGATAGGCAGATTTTTAGCCCAGGTCAGACGTCAACAGGAAGTGGTGGTCCTCATAGCACCCTTTTGGCAATCCCAAGTGTGGTTCCCTTCCCTTCCCTTCTGGAGTTGGCAATAGACTTCCCTTTTCTCCTTCCCTCCTTTCCAGACCTCCTCACCAATCCCCTCGGTGCTCCTCACAATTTGATTTTAGAAAATCTTCTCACCCTCTCAGCATGGAAATTATCAGGGATTCCCAACCAGTCCCTACCATTTCGGCAAAAGCTTCAAGCTTCATCGAACACTGGTGGGCTACAGGTACAAAGAAGGCATACAGGTCAGCATTGACCTTATGGCATAGCTGGTGCATGGGAAAATGTATTAATTCCCTTTCAGTGGATATAACCTTTATCGTTAATTTCCTTGCAGCTGAAGCTAGTAAAGGTAAGTCTTATCATACTATCAATCTGTACAGGTGTGAGAAAACAGGGCTGATTGCAGAGGCCCCATAACTTTTTGCCCCCATTTTCCACTTTTTGCTGGTGTTTTCCTGACTTTAAAGGTGCCCTGGGTACTGCTAACCAGTCCCAGGGCCTGTGCTCTGTGTAAAATGGATATGCAAATTAGGCTAATTATACTTGGCTAAGTTAACCTACCTATAAGTCCCTAGTATATGGTAGGGCATGTAGGTTTAGGGACCACAGCATAGGTGGTGCACACCTAGGTGCATTGCTGAGGTGCCCAGTGTCATTTTAAAAGCAAGCCTGCCTTGCTGGCTGCTTTTAAATTAAAGTTATATGCAAATTCGACTTTGGAATTAAAGGTACTTCCAAAGTCTTAAACTACCTTATTTTTACATATAAGTCACCCCTAAAGTGTGCCCTATGTGCCCCTAGGGCTGGGTGCCATGTAACTATAAGCAGGGACTTCATAAAAATAGATTTATAAGCCCTGGTGAGGTAAAAACAGCCAAATTCGTTTTTCCCTCATTGAAGTAAATGGCCTTCATAGGCTAGAATGGGCAGACTTTATTTTAAATGTTAAAGTCTCCTTAAATGTTGCATACCAAGAATTTGGTATCAAATTAATTGTTGTAATAAATCCTACAACTTCCAGTTGTTGGATTTAATATAACTAGTTCAGGTAAAAAGTTTAGATTTTACCTAAAAAGTTGCCAATTTCAGCTCTGCATTGTTTTTGCTGCTGTGCTCTGATTGGCCAGCCTGCAGCAGCTTCTGCCAGGCTACCTTGATGAGGTGTGAAGTGGCCTGACTTCACACAAAGGAATGTGCTTGGGGGAGAGAATCTCCCCTCAGCAGATGGTGAGGCAGGAAGGGGGAGGGCTGCCAAACTGGTCTTCAAAGGCAGAGAAGGACATTTGGAGCACCCAGCAACACCCCCACATCCTGCAACCCCAGACAATTAGGTGCCCCCTTGATTAGATTAGGAGAGGGCAGGAGAGGGGTGTGTTTATGATTTTTAGCCACACCAGTGGGTGGGCTCAGCCAGATGTAACCTCCAAAAATCAGATTCATCCATGTTGGATTTTTAGAGACTGTTGCCTTCTGGGATGGATTTTTGCCACACTTCCCAGGAAGTGGTCATCACAGGGGGACGACCCTGTCCCTGATTGGAGAACCAGGGCCCCCCTGCTTTTCACCCAGGAGCAAGGATAAAACTGGCAGACCTGCACCCACGCCTCAGATCCCTACCAGATTTCAACAAGAAAAGAACTTAAGGAGAAGAAGGACTGCCCTGCTGGACCCCTGGCCTGCACCTGGAACCTGCACTCAGAAGGACTGCACCAGCTGCACACTTGGGCTTCACCACAAGAAGGACTTTGCCTGGCTTCAACTGGTTCAAGGAGGGACTCCCTGTTTGCTACAGGTGAAAAATTGCTAAACCAGTGTCCCCTGCACCAACTCCTGAAGAAAGCGACCAGCTGACCACTGTCCAGTGGCCAAAAAGGAGTTTGCGCCAGGTGCATTCTGGGAGTTGAAGTCCGCACCCCCCAAGGACCATCACAGAACTTCTGGACCCTTGGGGTGAGGTGTGGACCCCAAAAGAACCTTAAAAGAACATCTGGGTGAAGCCCCAGAAGTTTGTAAAAGATTTGAGAATTTTTGGAAAAAAGCTCCAGAGAGGGACCGACCCGCCGCGGAAATTCTAGCCGGCTTGCCTCAACCGCGACCCGGCCTGACTTCGTGGTTCGTCCCGGTAAAGAAAAACATCCAAAAAAGAGACTAAGTCCGAACGTAAAAAGTTGAACGGGACCTCCCAGCCATCGTATCCGAGAAGGGCTCCATGGACGTCGGATCAAGATCCAGGTTTACATCTCGAAAAAAACGACTAAGTCCGAAGGTAAAAGTCTCCACCGAGGAAACCCACATCGCGTATCCGGACAAGGGCTCCAGGAGGTCGGATTCAACTGGCAGGTTTGTCCCGGTGAAGAAAAACTTCAAAATAAAGACTAAGTCAGAAGGTAACTTTTTAACCGAGGCCTCCCGCGACCTGTAGCCGAGCAGGGCTCCATCGCGGTCGGCCTGAAAGTTTGACTTTGCCCCGGTCGAGGTGCAACCAGATGACCCGATTGGCGCTTTTTGTTTCTAAGCGCTAGAAAAGTAATAATTCTTTAAAAATTCCTATCTCCGGTTCCCCTGAACCGATTTTAATCGTTTTTGTGTCATTTTAAAGATAAAAATATAAACTATTTTTATAAATTGGTTTTGGATTTTTAAACTGTTTCCTGTGTTTTATTTAATTACTGTTTTGTGATATTTGAATGCTTTACACTTTGTCTCCTAAGTTAAGCCTTGACGCTCGTTGCCAAGCTACCAAGGGTTGAGCTGGGATTAATTTACTGAGACCTAACTGTACCTATGTGGAGGTTAGTGGCTTGTTGCTAGGTGTAGGTACCTACCTGCCCTACCAATAACCCATTTTCCAACAACAGGTCAACTATTTCTTCTCATCTTTACATTAATGGAAAGCCAGTCGGTGAACATTCTCTGGTCTGTTGTCTGTTAAAGGGAGTAAAGTTTTCCAATCCTCCTTTACCTAAATATAGTTCTTTGTGGGATGTTAATGTTGTCTTTAATCTCTTCTTAGCATGGCCAGATAATACCATGCTCCCGTTGAAAAAGTTGTCAGCTAAACTTGCTGTGTTACTATGCCTTGTTTCTTTCAAACGCCTTTTAGATGTTAGAGCCCTTGACATTACTGCTCATCATTTTACTCCTTCAGCTGTCTTATTTAATGTCCATAGATGTACTCAAACTAATTTGGCAACTGTTTTTTATCCTTATTTTCCTGACCACCCTAAACTTTGTGTAGGTCAATGTCTAAAGATATATGAACAAAAGACAGCCAGTTTGAGATCTTCCTCAGCATCCCAACTCCTGATTTCTTTCAAGAGACCCTTTAAGCCTGTTTCCTTCCCAACTCTGGCCCGTTGGGTAAAGTGGGTTAAGTCTTTGGTGGTTATTTTTGTTTTTTTGTCCTCATCTCACTGACCCGTGCCAATTATGAGAGGATCCATTTCTGTTTACCCCAGGTATCTAGCCCCCTAATATCAACGGGCCATTCCACCTGGCGCTCTTTTCTACGGATCCCCTTCTAACCTTGGAAAATCCTTCCCATCTCCACCCAATATCCTGAATGGACAGTAGGTCTAGATGTACCGAGGGGGGGATAAGATATAATCATCGGACTTCGTAACCAAACTAACGAATCAAGTAAGACTTTGACAAATAATTTCCCATCCCACCCAAAAAACATCTCTTTTACTAATCGGCCCGGCTCTGTCCAGTTTATATAATCGATCTATCGAGTTCAGCCACTCCTGCACTGTAGGAGGTTGTGGACATATCCAGTTATGGCAAATTTGCCGCCGGGCAATAAGCATCAAAACAAACAAAAATCGTTGCTGTGATTGGTCTCTCAGCTCCCAAACTCCAAATAACACTAAAGCAGAATTCAATGTTATTTCTTCCCCAAATATCCTATTTAAGACATGCTGCACATATACCCAATAATTAGCTAAGCCAGGACAATCCCAGAACATATGAATATCGTCCGCATCAGTGCCTTCACATCATCAAATTTTTTCTGGATTCTACTTATACGGGATAACCTTGCTGGGGTCCAATACACTCTGTGCAATGTAAACAAATGATTCCTCCTCATTGCTGCTGATTTAACCGTATTCCAAAGAATTTAGCATGATTTTTGCCACATCGATATTATATCCATATTTGGGAACACCTCTCCCCATTTCTAGGGCGGGAGGGGGGGATCCTCCTCAACTGCCTCCATCAAGGCTTGATACCAGAAAGCAATTTCCTTAGGTAGAGGTCTCTGAATTAATTTCTCTTCCCAACAAGATCTACCAATTTCTCCTTCTTGTAAGGATTTAATCCAGCTAGCCAACTGATAGTACTTAAATTTAGAGATGGACCCTCCTGCTCTCTCCAGAAATGTGACCCATGGTATCAAGTTTGCACCTTCTATAATCTGTCCCCATCGTAGTACCCCACTCGCTTTCAGTGGATTTGATAATTTATCATGAAGACATACCGGGGTGCCAGGTGAGTCCCATATTGGAGCTGAACCAGAATAATACGCTATCCGCAATAGGTTGCGAATCTGTAGACAGATTTTACAGGCCTGCCGTAAAATCTTAAGTCTAACGTTTTTGAAAAAACTTGGGTGGCCAAATTTATACAGAAAAAACTCAGCCCCTTCCTCCGCATATGCAGTCAATGCTGCCCACATTGGGGTATATTCTGACTTTTTATTTAAAAGAATTCTACTATTCTCAAATTGAAAAGCCAAATAATACTTATAAAAATCAGGTGTTGCTAACCCCCCACGATCCTTCCTCTTCCATAACTTTTTCCAAGATATCCTTATTCCCTTTTGTGCCCAGACAAACGAGGACATGTCTCCCTGCAAGTTTATGAACCACTTGCTCTTAAATTCCAACGGGATAGTATTAAATAAAAAGGTGAATTTTGGCAGAATTATCATTTTAAAAATGTTAGATCTACCTATTAAAGACAGCGGGAGAGCCGCCCATGTTCTAAGGAGTTTCTTGGCCTCAAAATGAATTTTCTCAAAATTTATCCTTGCCAAATCCCCCAAATCTTTTGCGATCTGGACTCCTAAATATCTAATTTCCTGTTTAACTAGCGGGGATTCATATGACATATTCCAACACATAGGGTGTCATTCTGACCCTGACGGTCTACGACCGTCAGGGCCACGAATGACGGAAGCACTGCCAACAGGCTGGCGGTGCTTCCTTGCCCATTCTGACCGCGGCGGTAAAGCCGCGGTCAGAAAACCGGGGCCGGCGGTTTCCCCCCGATTTAGCCTCGGTTGGGCGAATCCGCCATGGCAGAGCAGCAAGCAGCGCTGCCATGGGGATTCTGACCCCCTTCCCGCCAGCCTGTTTCTGGCGGTTGTCACCACCAGGAAGAGGCTGGCGGGAACGGGTGTCCTGGGGCCCCTTTGGGGCCCCTGCACTGCCCATGCCATTGGCATGGGCAGTGCAGGGGCCCCCTAACAGGGCCCCAGCCAGCTTTTCACTGTCTGCCTAGCAGACAGTGAAAAGCGTGACGGGTGCAACTGCACCCGTCGCACGGCCGCAACACCGCCGGCTCCATTCGGGGCCGGCTCCTGTGTTGCAGCCCTCCTTCCCGCTGGGCCGGCGGGCGCTAACATAGTTAGCGCCTGCCGGCCCAGCGGGAAGGTCTGAATGCCGTCAGCGGTCTTTTGACCGCGTAGCGGCCAATTGGCGGTTCCCGTCTGGCGGGCGGCGACCGCCGCCCGCCAGAGTAGGAATGAGGGCCATAATCTCTGTCTTCTCGACATTAACATTATAACCTGACATTCTTCCAAAACCTTCTATCGCCAATTTTATTGAGGGAAGTGAAAAAGAAAGATCCCTAGTGTAAATCATGAGATCGTCCGCATATAATGCAACCTTCTTCTCCCAGCTCTTACTCTGAAAGGGAAGAATTTCCCCGTTGTTTCTAAGCAGTATTGCTAGCGGCTCAATATATAAATCAAATAACAAAGGGGACAAAGGGCAGCCCTGACGCGTCCCTCTGAGAATGGCTACTTCTTGTGAAAGCACATCGTTAATCAGAATTCTCGCTGTTGGTAACCTGTATAGTTCATTAACTGCTCTAATAAAAGTAGTCCCTAATCCAAACCTTTCCATAACCACCTGCAAAAATAGCCTGTTTACCTGATCAAATGCCTTGGCTGTGTCAAAAGTTATTATTGCTAGAGGAAGCCTCTCTGCTAAAGCCAAATCCATTGCCGCCAACAAATCATGAACTAATTCCTGTAGCTGTCTACCTTTAATGAACCCTTTCTGATCTGGATGGACTAATCCCGGCATAACCTTCCCCAGCCTTTTGGATAACAAACTTGTATAAATTGTATAGTCTGAGTTCAGTAGTGAAATAGGCCGATAAGAAGAGCACTGTGTTGGATCCTTACAAGGCTTCAAAATCAAACAGATTACCACCTCTGTCCAAGAGCTTGGTGCATGCCCCCCTTCCAAGAGCATATGGTTAAACATTTTCAATAAAACCGGGATTAATTCTTCCCTCAGTACCAAGTATAGCTCGTTCGGGAGATCGTCTGGGCCCGATGCCTTTCCTCTCTTCAAACCCTTAAAAATTTCAATTAATTCAGACCCGGTTAACTCTCCTTCTAAAAGATGTAGTGCTGAGCTCTCCAGACATGGCAGCCTAACCGTGGCCAAGAAATCCCTAACCTGCTCCTCAGAGTTCCGCAACTCATCTGAATACAGGTTTTGGAAAAAAGAAACAAAAGCAGCTTCTATTTCTGATCTTTCTACACAAATCTGCCCGGTAATCTTAGACCTAATTGAAGAGATGTGTTTTTTTGAATGGTCAGATTTTACCTTCCAAGCTAGTAATTTACTGCACCCTTCCCCGTATTCATAATGCACATACTGACTAGCTTCCCATTTCTTTCTTTCTTGAGCTTCTAATAAGCACTCTACTTTCAAGTAGGCTTCCTCATGTTGTTGCTCAAGTAACATTAATTGATCCTTATTCCCCATTTCCTGTGCGGTCTGTATAGAATCCTGCAAAATCGCTATTCTGGTCTCGACATTACATAATTTCTCTCTCTCCTCCCTGCACCTAAATACAGCCAAATTAATCAACCTCCCCCTTATATAGGCTTTATATGCATCCCAAACTATTTGCAAACTAGCAGACCCCTGATTCACTTAAAAAAACTCTATTGTATCTTTTCTTAATGTCTCGATAATCAGGTCATCCAATAATAGTGAACGACTTATTGTACATCGGAGCCTAGTAACTTGCGCCGTGAAAGAGAGATACAACTTAACAGCCGCATGATCTGATAGATGTGCCGGGCATGTGCTATTGAGGAAACATTTCCTATCAGGCTATTCTGCAACAACAACAAAATCTATTCTGGACTTATGCCCATATTTCTTGTCATGAAAAGTAAATCTGGGTCCTACACCCCCTCAACTTGCCACACATCCACCAACCCCAGGTCGGTTATTGCCTGTTTAACCAATAACCTACATCTAGGGGAATTAGCTGTCACCCGGGTAGTGGATTTGTCCAAGACCAAATTCAACAATATATTAAAATCCCCACCTAACACAACTGGGTGTTTAGTTTTCAGAAGAAGTTTATACAGTTCTTTAAATGAAGTAGAATCATCTGTATTGGGACCATACTAACCTGCGATCGTGAGCCATAAACCAAAGAAACAAACCTCAGCCACCACCCATCTACCCTTTGAGTCAACGTGCACCATCCCTATGCATAATGCCTTCACTAATTTTTCTTTAAAAAGAATAGCAACGCCTTTCATCGGGCACGACTGATTGGTCACTATACCCCGCGATATCCACCGTGTATTTTCAAACACGTTTTCCCATTCTTCTTGTGAGAGATGCGTCTCTTGTAATATAATCACATCTTCCTCCGTCTGCCTAAGAAACTCCAAAATCTTCCTTCTTCTACGCTTGACCCTGAGCCCGTCGATATTCCATGAGCTTATTTTTAATAGTAAGCCCTCCTGGTTACCCATCCTCTAAAAAGGAAAATAAATAAAATTTCTTGGATCCTCCCCTTCTTAATTCGTGAAAAACCCATTTGAGGACATTTATATTTTTTTACTTTTTTCCCCCTATGCTCCCACACCCAAAACAACACATTCCCCAAACCCCACCAAATCCCCTTATACCCCTATCCCAACCACCCGTGGGAACCCTCCCCACTTTTAATAGGACAACCATTGTTATCCCATAGAGCCCTCCGCACACCGGGCTTTCTTCAGTCATACCAATACAATTACATTATTGCGACGACTTAATCTGTTCTATAAAGGCCCTAACCTCCTCTGGCTCTCTTATATTATGAGTTTTATTCTGCCACATAATCCGCAGGGCCGCCGGAAACCTTAACTGCACCGTTGCCCCAAGGGAGCGAAGCTCTTCATTGATTTTCCCAGCTCCCACTGTCTGTCCAAAGTCACTCTGGAGACATCTGACCGTATTCTGAAGGACCAATCATCCTTAACAAAGTTTCCCACCTTCAAAGCCTCAGACAAAATCTTCTCTTTTATTGAGTAAGTGGCAAAGTTCACTAGGATTCTTTTAGGGGATTTCCTTCCCGCGTTCTTTTTGAACGGGTCTCGGTGTATCCTTTGAATTTCATCCTCCACTTTCAGGTGTGCTAAACCCAGCATTGTGTCTTTTATCAGTGAAACCAAATAACCCTTGAGGTCCGCTCCTTCTGCCCCCTCCGGTACTCCAAGAACTCTAATATTGTTTCTTCTCATGTTGTTCTCTAAAAACTCTAGTTTATCCTGTAGAGCCTTCTCCCCACACTTGAGATACAAAATATCTTGAGAGTTGGCCAGCACCTGGCTTTTCTGCTGCTCCTTGGCCTCCTCCACCTTGCCAACCCGATCTGTTAACTGATTGATCTTCTTCTCCAAAATCATGCACGCTTCCTGTATCTTAGCCTGAGATCAGAGATCTCAAACTTCTCCCGAATCTCCTTCGTAAGGGAAAGTAAAAGCTCATACACTCCCCCATCACTGGGCTCCAGAAGGGCTGAGGCATTAGGCTCCACGAGGGGGCCCTGTACGGACAAGGAATCTTCCTTGCCCCTTAAAGAGCTACCCCCTATTGTAGTTAACTGGGCCATCTGTGCCTCCCGCTGCTCCAGGGAGTCCCGTTCCAGTACCGCTGAGCCCCCTGAGGCCGATTGTAATTCTGTAGGGGCCGGAGAAATCTCACTTATTTCCTCCACGCCTGGCTGGAAGTATTTAGTTATAGACCCTGGGGTAACACTTTTCCCCCCTGAGCCTCCTCCTGTATTGTTCTCCATTTCCCCCAGACTCCCCTTTGCTCGAGATTGACCTCTCCTTTTAGTTGAACATATATTGTCCGTGGTTATATTGCACTCCGGCCCTCGAGATCCCGGCTTCCCTTTCTGTATTGTCCCCAGCTTACCAGTACCAACCTGAGGACCTTTCAAATAGTGCTTAACCGGTGACATTAATGCTGGAGCAGTTGTCTCTCCTCCTTTCTTCTTTACTTCTGTTAAGTCCGCTCCAGTGGTGTTCTTGGACCTCGAAGACCGCACCTTATCGCCTCACTCCACACACCTGAGGCTGAACAGAACCTCCTACACCTCTCTCTGCATAAGCCATCATTTGTGCCTTTTCCTGCCGCGACCGTGGCCCGAACAAGGATATGGGTCAGATTTAAATATGGTGAGTACACCTTCTCACTGTCTATCTGGCAGGGAGGGAAGGAGAAAAGGTTTTCCAGAACCCCCCCCCGGCAGAGGCCAGACTCACCTTGGGTCTTCCACCTGCTTAGAGAGACAATAATTTCCCAGTCTATGTCTCCTGAGAAGAAGTCTTACCTCCAGGATGTAAAATACTGCCCAGAGAAATAAACCTTCTGTGAAGTTCCAAATCCAGGAGCCAAAAAAAAAAAACCTCTGATCAGAATTCCTGAGAGGTAGGGGTTTAACAAAAAGAATATCCAGAGGTAGGGGTCTAACAAAAAGAATATCCGTAAGGCAGAAAAGCGCGTTTACAGCGCTCACAAACAATTATCTCCAAGCTCCTGAGCCACCGGCACTAGCGCTGCCTCAGCGCACCCGGCGAGCCCCTCCTCTTCCTCCTACGTCACGTCGTGTCAGCTCTCCCGGTGCCGGAGGACTCGCGGCTCAGCTACCTAGCTGGCCGCCATGTTCCCGTCTGTTCGTGGGCCGCGCTCCCGAGGGGATCCAGCTGTGCTTTGGTGGTTATTGACACTTCTTCTTTTTGGGCCCATTCTGCTAGGGGTGCTATGGCTTCCAAAGCCTTTTGGGCTGGCTCTCGTTTGGAGGACATTCTCAAATCAGCCGACTGGTCTAATGACAATGTGTATAAAATGTTCCATTGTAAACCAGTACAGCATGCCTCTTTAACAAACATTAATTTGGTTTAAACTCGCATAATAGGAGTCTCCGGTCTTGCCATAAAATGTAGATTTTCCTAGTAATTTATGAAGGAAAGTCTTGATTTTATTAAAGACACAGAGGCGAGTATTATCCTGAATCAACATAATTCCATATTTGTTTTTCCCTCCCTTTCAGCATCATCTACTCCTTCACAAGCATCCTCATGAACATCATCTTCCAGCTAGCAATCACTGGACTTTTCCTGCAGCTCTGCCTCTTCAGCATTATCTACTACAACCAGATATACTACCGAGAGAGCGTAGCTTATATAATCTATTTAACATGAAATGTTTATGAACTAATGTATAATAATGCCATATAGAAACTGTATTAGTGTATTTTTGCTAAAACGTGCGCTTGAAATGTGACCACGGGGAGTGGCCGTCAATGTATACGTGGACTAATAGAAATGACTAATGTTATGTTAGAGAATGGTTTTATACTAATTATTGGTGATTATGATATGCTAAATAAATCTTGTAGGCCTTAAGTTAGCATGAGCCGAAGCCTAGCTGCCTGGCTCTCATATTAAATGTGTTTTTCTAAACGTGCAGTGTGCTGACTTGCAAAAGGACATGAACTCTTGTTTTCCTTCAAACTAGGAGCTGAATGTAACTATAGTAGATCCGTTCTCATGAAATTCATATTGCTTGTAGAAATGTTTTAGTCAAAATGCAACTGTGTAAATTAGTATAATGTACAAGGTCGTTCAAACCGGTACAGACAATAGAGCTACTGACCAAAAGATGTGCAAAGAATTAGAGAAGGATGAAATCATACCGGATGTGCTACCTCTGAAGACGTCAATCATATGGACCAATAAAATTCTTATGAACTAATGTGGGGTGAAAGATTAAATGACGTAATCTGTTTTTAATTGGCTAAAGATAGTGGGGTACAACAATTATCCATTCAAGTTTTAGGGGAATGTACAATGAAAAAGGGATGAAAACCCATGACACGGGGAGCCATTTAGATGGGTTAGGGAAATGCTATTGATTTGATCCAGAAACTTTGTCACTCTGTTTGATGACTTATATGGTTTTACTTAAACCATCCTTTTCCTTAGATTGCCCATTTACACTTTACCTCCTTATGAGGGAAGTGCCCCTATCTTCCCCGAGAGCTGAATCGTTGGCTGATGGTGAATAGACTGATGTCCTGAAGACGAAGACTAAGCCTTAGTGCTGACCTAAACCTTGGAGGGTAACTATGACAATGAAATTGTGATTTGTCTGTTTGCTTTTCATTTCTAGGTACCAACTGCTTACTTTTGACAGAGACCATAGCTAGATGTTTTCCAAATTGGTGTTCTAAATTGTTTTGCATGAAGCCCAACATGCCAATGCTAATCAGTGGTTAGGACAGGGGTTCACTAAACTGATGCAAATAGACAAACGACTGAATCAATGCTTTGTTGAACTGATGCATTGATGACACTCTGCTGAAATCAATCTATGTTGACACTGTGTTATGTTCTATTTATTGCTTACCTTGCTTTGATAAAGTCTTATTCGAGTTGCCAAATTATAACAATGTTATTGAGTGTTTTGGTTTTGAAATTAACACACCTGCTTTTAAAATTGTAATTAATAGGGAATAAAACTCATACAATTCTACTAAACTGGTGTGATTATTTATGACTGCAAGGTCATGGTGGTGTCTTGAGTTGATTAATGTCTTTGACTAAAGTGAAATGCATTGTGGTAATAAATATTGATGACATTATTGAAGGACGCGTTATCAGTTCTGGTAGCAGAGCGACGGTTGGGCCCTTTGGGGCCCTAGGACGGAGAATTATTGTTTAGATTCCTTTTCTGAGATAATGCAAATTGGAGAAATGATGAGTTTCTAAATTCCCCATGACTTTCCCAGGATCTCGGAGCCTGCCTAAGTGAGTTGGGAATGTTCTCGGCGTTTTAGCATGTTTGGTGTAGAATTCGCGCTTGCTCAGCTAATGCATTTTGCAGGTGATTGTGAAGCTTGTGCATGATTAAGTCTGGTAATGTTGTTTAAGGAGGAGTGGGCGTACTCCACACTATGAGAGTAGGGAAGTCGACGTACTTCATATGAGTGTGGCGCTTTGTGTTAAAAAATTATCCACGTGGTTGGTTGTTAATGTATTGACCCGTCGGGGTCTAGGACTCCGGAGTATATTGACAAGTGTAGGAGACATTTGGGTTTATGTTGTAATTTGTGCGGTTTAAATAGGTCAATCGGGCATGGTTGAGAAGTCGAGTCTGAGTCTAAATGTGTGAGTGAAACCTTCGATGGAGATTTGGTAAGTTCTATAGTGCACTAGGATAAACCATTGACAAGTCGAGAGTAGGATTTGCGGGTCGAATTCTGCTTGCGAAACCGGGAGCTGAGAAGGAGAGACTAGCGGCCGAGGCTTCAAGTGAAATCTCTGTAAATTTCGGAAGCGAATGTTTAACCCTTCCTGTAGTAAACCGAAAATTTGAAATGTCATTGTTATTAAAGGTGCTTGCAATATATTGCATTAGTTTGGTGTAAATTTCAGTGAGAGGATGACAAGCCGCAAGACTTTGTCAGCTGCAGTGTGTGAGTGTGACATCAGTGGTACCGCGCCAGGATAGGTCAGTTGCCGAGAGGGGTCACGCACGGATTGGCAGCCGTCCATGAGAGGAAATAGGTTGAGAAAGGTGGGTGAAGAGTGTCCTGGGAATTAAAGTCACTTCCTGATTAAATACAAACAAAAGAAAAGACGCAAAGAAGAATTTTATCAAGGCTTTTAAGAGCACTCTGAAAGGAGACGCATATATTATGGCGAGTGAGGGGGAACCTACACCGCCTGAGGGTACTCCAGCTTACATAGTAATGGAGGAAAAGGGAGTTGCGCCTTGCTTGTGGATAAAACAGTGGCGCAAATTAACAGAGAAGGAGGGATGTTTAGCGTTTCCGGAACATGGAACGTTCAATACAAGAATTTTAGAAAACTTGAGTTGGATGTTAAGTGTACAAAAGCCACCTCCAAGGCCTGCTCAGTACGAGGCACTAGCAGTCTGGGATTTAATGGCTATTAAACAAAGACAGCAGAAATTCGAGAGGAGAATGAGAAGAGCCGAGAAGACTTTAGCTGAGGCTAGATGGAACAATGAGAGTAAGATGTGGAGAAGGGGAATAGTTGACGGACTCAAACTGTTTCAGGCAATAACACAAGAAGACGAGACATAGGGAAAGAAAGCCACTTGTAAGACAGATAAGGACTCTAGCAATCCAAAAGAGACTAAGAGGTCTTGGATAGAAGAAGATGACTCGGACGATGAAGAGTTTCTTAATCAGTTGTTGCATGATCGTCCGCCACCTTATGCAGTAGACGACAATGCCCGAGCACTAGTGCGGGTCCTGGGAACCAGACGGAGGAGAAGGGAGTTACAGATACAGTATAGACTGGTGATACAGGTTTGATACAGAATGGTGTCAGTGTACCCACTGCGCCAGACATGCAGATACAGTTGCAACCTCCGCCACAGATACACAGAATCTATCCAGACGTCTCAGTACTAGAGACTACTACGAATCTAATAGTGCCGCCTGATCCCATATATACAAAATCGAGGTTAGTGCAGGTTGAGCCAACTCCGCAATTGCTGCCACAGCTGCAGCAACAGCTGATTCCAGGGTATAGTCCAGCAGCAGGACATCCGTTTGCACCTGCACCAGCCACATTGAGCCAAGCTTCGGGAGTTACTGCTCCGCGGGGTTTGGGACCAGGTCAGACACCAGCTGCTATATCATTACCAATGTCTGTTGGACCACCTGTTCCACTATATGCGCAGGGTAAACCTGACACATGTGATCAAGGGGTGGGGACCCAGGAAATAATAAGAGGAGGGTTCACAGGAACCCCCAATCAATATCACCAAGATCACAATCAGCCGAACACCTCAGATCTCTCTTAGATCTTAGCCCGCTCGGGGCTCCTTTGGAGGCAATGAGACAAGTAGGGTCAAGTGTGCTAGCCCCACAGACAATGAGTGTGGATGCGTCACAAACACCATTGATGCAGTCAGGAAATATCTTGTTGCAAGGCTTTTCTGTGCAGCAGCTAAACGAGTGGCTGGGAAATAACAAAACCTCACAACCTGCTATAGTGACCGCAGAGAGATCAGAGAGAGATGCTTACCTAAACTTTGTAAGACTGGGTGTGGAAGCTGCTGAACTAGTGGAAGGGACAATAGGGGTAAACAGATTAGAATCATACACAGAAGCAGAGTTGAGGTATCTGTGCCCCAAAATCACGAAAGAAGTGGCAAGGTGCATCAGAGGTTGGCGAACCTGGCAGACAAATATAATATTGATATTGAGAATACTAAACATTTGAAAAGAAGTTACAGACTGGACTTTGACTCTAAAGATTTTGGTCACATGAGGTCGGCCGGAATAAAAGCACATCTTAAAGAAATACTGCAAAGTGCGCAGATCGCAGATCTGGGGAGCCTTAGAAAAGTGTGAAGGCAGATGGGCAAATAAAAGAGATAACGAGAAAGGTGACAGTCTGGGATCAAGCCAGACTAAAGCCTCACCGGACACTGGGACAGTAAAAATATTACCAATGAGAGAAACAGCTGGATGGGGTTCTAGTCCATGTACCGTGGTCTAGGGGAGACATTCTGTGTTTCACAAATGATTACCCCAGGTTGAGGGAGAAACCGATAGAGTGGTATCAGCAGACGGACAGGGTTGTGAAGCTTGTAAAGTGTCTCTGGGAGGACTTGAATACCTTGTTTGAGATCATTGTTCCACCTGATTTATGGCTTGAGTGCAAGAGAGGTGTGGATTGGCCGACACAGGAACCGGCAAGAGATAAGGTGACTGGAGCACCATCTGAGGAGGTGATGAAGTACTATCATAAGGTGATTGAATTTTTGAAACAGAAAGTGTCGCCGAAAGTGACTGGCAGAAAATCGACCGGACCTCACAGGAGGTTAACGAGTCAATCCATGCTTATTATGAGAGGTTGTTGAAAGCGTTCAAACATTACAGTGGCACTGAGACTATTGAGCCGAAAGACATGAACCATCTTGTGTTTAGATTTGTTGAAGGGCTGAGACCAGAGGTTAGCCAGATGATTAAGAATCATTTGATCTGTTGGCAAGCGAAGCCGATTGATGAGGTGTTGCAGTATGCAAAATACTGTAGTGACGAGATTGAGCTTCAGCAGAGAAAGTTAAAGGAGAAAGTGATGGTGATGCAGATTAAAGGCAGTGTAGGCAGGTATGCTGGGGAATGGAATCCAACAGATGTTACAGCAGCAACCGCAAGGGAATGGTGTGTTTCAGGCGCAACCGAGAGGCCGAGGTCGAGGTTTTGTGAATTGCGGTCCAGACTTAAATACTGTTGTGGTTCAAAATGATGTACAAGGGATGAAAAAGATGTCATCATGTTACGTGTGCGGGGCGTGAGGCATTGGAAGCGGGAATGCCCCAATGTGGTGCATGATGATGTTGTTCAACAAAGCACTGATGTCGGTACATTTCAAAATGTGAGGGGTCCAAAATCAGAACTTCCAGAATAACATAGTTCAGATTCAGGGGCTACAGCCTATGCAGCAAATACAAATGCTACGTATTCAACCGGCACAAATGCAGCAGGTACAACAGCAGGTTCCAATGGTACCTAGACAGCAAATGCAATTACCATTAGCGCCAATGGGACAGCAACAGGTGAAGCTTCCTCAGCAGGTCACAGGCCAAATGATGAGTCAAAATAACACAGTACAGCAGTTCCCATTGCGTGGTGAGGATGGAATGAACGATGAATGGTCGGATGACAGTTCAGACAGTGAGGAGTGTAGGCTTGCAGCGTCCCTAGAAGTAGATCAGAGGGGACCCTATGTAGAGGGAAAAGTGATGGGTCACAAGGTTTTATTCTTAGTCGATACAGGAGCTACACGCTCTACAGTCAGAAGTGCAGAGGTTCCAAAATTGCCACTTTCAGGGCGTACCATAAGGGTGGTGGGAGTGGCAAACCAGTACTTGACAAATCCGATTACTGACCCGGTTCAAGTTGAAATTGGCAACTTCCAGGGACTGCATAAAGTTTGTAGTCTGTGATTCCAGTCCTGTGTCCCTACTGGGAAGAGACTTACTGTGCAAGACGAAATGTTCAATTACCTGTTCTAATGAAGGGATTGAAGTGCAACCAAATAGTGATGATGAGGGGGATGATGGGTAATCTACAAAATCAGAAACAGAGACCGCAAATGAAGATTACCCTCCGATAACCTTATTCCCGATGCTTGCAGTGGCTGACTTACCAGCTGAGTTGCAGGGAACAGTGACAGAGAAAGTGTGGGACCTGACAGGAAAGGAAGTGGGACTGATAAAAGGAGTTGAGCCGGTTAAAGTACAAGTTAAGCCGAACGCAGTGTTTCCCCAGGTGCCGCAGTACCACATGGCACAATATATCCTTATTCAGGTGTCGCAGATAATTGCGGATTTTGTAAAGCAAGGAGTTCTGAAGGAGGTATTGAGCAGCCCATGTAATTCACCAAAAATGGGTCTGAAAAAACCTTGTGTAAAGGTTCGAATTGTGCAGGACTTGAGGAAAATAAACGAGATTGTGGTAAAATGTTGCCCTATAGTGCCGAATCCAGCAGTGATTATGTTCCAGGTTCCGTGTGATGCAGAGTGGTTCACAGTTGTAGATCTGTCACAAGCGTTCTTTTCGGTGCCTCTTCATGAGGACAGTCAATTCTTATTCAGTTTCAAATTCCTGGACAAGGTGTACAGTTGGTTCAGAATTCCTCAAGGGTTTTCTGAGTCACCTTCCATCTTCAATCAAATATTAAAGAAGGACTTAGAGTCATTGGAGCTGCCTTTCAGTTCAACTCTGGTACAATACATTGATGACTTGCTGATTGCGTCCAGAACGAAAGATGACTTCAGGTATGACACAATAGCCTTACTGAACCATTTGGGAAAGAACGGACATAAAGTATCCCCAAAGAAACTGCAATACTGTCAGAAAGAGGTGAAGTACTTAGGACACTTGATTGAGAAAGGGTCCAGGAGAATATCAAAAGAAAGGGTGACAGCTATACTGCAGATGAATCCCCCGACAACAAAGAGAGATGTCAGAATGTTTTTGGGAATGGTGGGCTACTGTCGTCAGTGGATTCCTAACTTTTCGATTATCTCTAAACCATTGATAAAGCTGACAGGCAAGGAAACTAACCATGATCCGTATACCATAATTTTGTCTGAGGAAGAGCTTGAGTCATTCATGGAATTGTGAGAGTGCATGTGTAGGGCACCAGCCTTAGGTATGCCTGATTATACAAAACCTTTTCTACTGTTTTGTCATGAACGTGATGCTTGTTCTTTGTCTGTCTTAACACAGGTCCATGGAGGTGCAAACCGCCCTGTAGCATATTTTTCAGCTACTTTAGACCCAGTCGCAGCAGCCTTACCGGGTTGTTTGCACGCAGTTGCAGCAGTTGGTCACAGCCTCAAACAGTGTGAAGGCATAGTGATGGGACATCCCTTAACAGTAATGGTTCCGCATTCAGTTGAGATTCTATTGACCCAAACTAAAAATCATCACATGACAAATGCCCGACTTACGTGATATGAGACAATTATTCTGGGGTCACTTAATGTCTCTCTGAAAAGATGTACTGTATTGAACCCGGCAACTCTACTTCCTGTTGAAAATACTGAGATTAATAACACAGAAGAGGTGGAGCACGACTGTCTTGAGGTAACAGAATTATGCACCAAACCCAGACCTGACATTAAAGATACACAGTTAGAAGAAAATGACTGCATTATGTTTGTTGATGGATCCTGCTTGAGAGACTCAGTCGGAATACTAAGAGCCGGTTATGCTGTGTGTATAATCACCGGTATTATAGAAGCCTCCTGGCTCGAAAGAGTGTATTCCACACAAGTGGCTGAATTGATTGCCCTTACTAAGGCATGCCACGCAGGTGCAAACCTGAAAGTCACTATCTACATGGACAGCAGGTTCGGATTCAGAATCGTACATGATTTTGGCCAATTGTGGTCACAGACGGGTTTTATGACCTCTTCTGGTTCACCAGTGAAAAATGGCAAACAGATTAAGGTTTTGTTGCATGCGATTCAGTTACCTCTTGAAATGCAATGCTCATGTTAAGTCACAAGACTTTGTGTCAATGGGAAACGGCTATGCAGATCAAGTCGCAAGGTTTTGTGCATTGAACTGTATATCGTTCAAGGATCAGTGGGAATTGTTACCGCAAACTGAAAATGAGACGTGCTTAAATTTTGCATTAAGAGTTATTGACACATTAGGGGCCGTATTTATACTCTGGTTGCGCCGAATTTGCGTTGTTTTTTTTGACGCAAATTCGACGCTAAACTAACGCCAACTAACGCCATATTTATACTATGGCGTTAGACGCTTCGGGCGCCAAAGTGCCCGGAGTGTGCGTCATTTTTTAGCGTGAACCCCTTCCTTGCGTTAATGATATGCAAGGGAGGCGTTCCCGTCTAAAAAAATGACTCCCAGGCCTTTACGTGGAATTTATACTCCCGGGCAAAAATGACGCCCGGGAGTGGGCGTGGCCAAAAACGGCGCATTTGCGCCGCTTTTTAACGCCTGGGTCAGGGATGGCGTTAAGGGACAAGTGGGCTCAAAATGAGCCCAGAGTGCCCTCCCCTGCCCCCAGGGACCCCCCCTGCCACCCTTGCCCACCCCAGGAGGACACCCAAGGATGGAGGGACCCATCCCAGAGACATTAAGGTAAGTTCAGGTAAGTATTTTTTTATTTATTTTTTGTGGCATAGGGGGGCCTGATTTGTGCCCCCCTACATGCCACTATGCCCAATGACCATGCCCAGGGGACATAAGTCCCCTGGGCATGGCCATTGGGCAAGGGGGCATGACTCCTATCTTTACAATGATAGGAGTCATGTTGATGGGGGATGGGCGTCGAAAAAAAATGGCGCAAGTCGGGTTAAGACGATTTTTTAGCGTCAACCGGACTTGCGCCATTTTAAGACGCCCTAACGTCATTTTTTCCCAACGCCGGCGCTGCCTGGTGTACGTGGTTTTTTTCCACGCACACCAGGCAGCGCCGGTCTGATTGCGCCGTCTAACGCCATTCCATAAATACGGCACCCGCATGGCGCTTCAGAATGGCGTTAGACGGCGCAAAATATTTTGACGCTAAACTGCGTTAGCGCAGTTTAGCGTCAAAAAGTATAAATATGGGCCTCAATGTGTACAAAGGGCAGACGACTTGTGGGTCTCAGAGGAGGGGAAGCTGGTTTTGCCAAACAGCCTTTTGTCACAGTTTGCAAGGCTTTATCATGGGCAGGCACATCTTGGGAGAGACGCAATGATCAGATTGTTCAAAATTGACTGGTTCAATCCAAAATTCAGACAAGCCGCAGAGGTTACCTGTCACAGGTGCATCATCTGTCAACAGATGAATGCAGGAAAAGGAACTGTGGTGACTTTGAGCCACATAGGGAGAGCTGAAGGTCCGTTTAGCAAGATGCAGATGGATTTCATTGAGATGCCTGTATGTGGAGGCTTGAGATATGTGTTGGTGATTGTGTGTGTTTTCAGTCACTGGATTGAAGCCTATCCTACACGTAGAAATGACAGTCTCACAGTTGCAAAGCTGTTGCTCAGAGAATTAAAACCTGGGTTTGGATTTCCGGTCTCTTTGGAATCAGATAGGGGCAGACACTTCGACAATGAGATGATAAAGCTCTTGTGTGCCGCACTAGACATTGAACAAAAGCTGCATTGTAGCTACTGTCCCGAAGCATCAGGACTAGTGGAACAGATGAATGGTACCCTGAAGTCGAGAATGGCAAAAATGTGCGCAGCTACCAATATGAAATGGCCAGATGCATTGCCTTTAGTGCTGATGTCAATGCGAAACACACCTGATAAGAAGACAGGACTATCCCCCCATGAGATACTCATGGACAAAGCTATGAGGTTACCCGCGGTACCTGCAAATGCTCTTGTGAATATCACAGATTATATGGTGTTGGACTACTGCAAGGGTTTGGCTTACGTGATCCACTCTTTTTGCTACCAGGTGGAGGCTAACACATTGCCACCGATCAGTGATCCAGGTCACACCCTGCAAGCCGGTGACTGGGTGGTTGTCAAGAAGCATGTAAGGAAGTCGTGTTTGGAGCAGCAGTGGAAGGGGCCATATCAAGTGATACTGACAACAACCACTGCTGTGAAATATGCAGGCGTTCCAAACTGGATACAAGCCAGTCACAAAAAAGAAGGTAACATGTCCAACTGATGAGGAACTTGAAGTGTCTGAAACAACAACTCCCGAGAAGGAAGTCTCAGGGACGGAGAGTCTTCTAAGGGGAACTGGGACTGCAGGAGAGCCCACTGAGGACGGCCTAGTCCCTCAAGCAGTAAACGAGTTCGAGAGAGTTGACGGTGAGCCTATCTCAGTAGAGGCAGCAGGAGAACTAAGTCAAGGGGAGGTTCTCCCAGAAGTAGACGGATACGGGTTAGAGATTGAACCCGTTACAGATCCAGAAGAAGAGGGGGAAAGAACAGAAGGAGGTCAAAGCACACTGACACCTCCTGAGCCAGTTGCTGATCCGTCAAGAGAAAACACCATAGCACAAGAGGAGGGTGCTGTTCAGCGCCCTGAAATGCCAAGCAGGAAGAAAACGCATAAAGGTGATAACTGGCCAAAGAAACAAGCTGCAAGGGAAAAGATCGTTCCAGGTGAAACAATAGAGGAAGAAATCGATACAACCAGAAAAGAGGATCTAAGTGAAGGAGAGCTGTAGAGTGAACGCAGGCTGAAAAGAAAGAAAGTCGCAAATAGAAGGTACGCAGGTCCTGAATGGGCATATGCAACAACATCTGAATGGCAACAAGAATTCTTAGCAATTTGTTTTGATCGAGAAGTGCCAGGCCAATACTACGGAACCTGAAATCAATCAGAGAAAGAGACTGTGTTAAAATTGAAATTGAAATCGAAAGCTGAGAAAAGAGACTTATAAATTACCGGATGTGACATTTAAAACCTGAATTGACTCTGCGAACCGATTACGACAAGCTGCTAAACTTGATTTGACAAAATGGTCCTGTGGTGAGTGAAATGCTGTAAATACACGCTGAGGAAAAGGAGAGAATTTGCATTAAGAAGAAAAAAAAAAGAGAGCTTTTAAATTGTCCTCAAGTTGATTGTTTGTTTTGAGCTATTCTGCTATCTGATTCTTTACAGATCATGGCTTACACTAGAGGTAGTAGCAAAAAGGGTAAAGTATGTGGTTTGTTAAGCATTATCTTAGGTATTGTGTGTGCAATAATAATTATAGGTGTGATTGTGGGAATGCCATGGTTGAATAAGAAAGTGACTAACAATACTTAAAAACCTGAGACTGCTATATTAACACTGTGGGAAAAGTTTGAGCAAGGTACATAATATTTGCACAAGGGAACTAATTCAAAGGGGGAACTCTCTACTAATGTCTTCTATCGCTTACTGAATGAGTATGTTGATACTATGGATGCGAGAAACTGTTATGTGTGCACAAAGATTCCTTTGTCAGTACAAGAGGGGGTCACCTACCATAGTCTTCCTTTAACCTACGGGATAAGCTGTAGTTTGCTACTAAAAAGGTTCTATGACCAGGAACATGTGCAATATTTTTATTCTAATTTGGATGTAGTATTTTTCTTTTGTGACTGTGATTGAGTTTCTGAACAAATTAGCTAAGGAGCATAGTATAAAATTAGTTAGAGGTGTTATGTACTGCGCTGGACTTCTCACCTCTGGATACCGGGTTGGCAAATACACCAAGTCTTCTACAGGTTCTGGATACTCCCAGATAAGGGCGACCCCTTCTAGTAGCCACGGTGCCGCTTCACAGACTACACCAAAGCAGACCGTTCCCTCCAGAAGGAGTCCCAGAGGGAAAAAACCCCAACAATGGGGAAAAAACCTCAATCAGGAACTCCTGAAGAAAAAAACAGGACTAAACAACAGGAAACAAAAATAGGCAAAAAATCTCCCAAGGCAAAAGCAGGAACAAAGAACAGGCAAAAATCTCCCAAGGCAAAAGCAGGAACAAAGAACAGGAGCGAACAGCACATCCAGAAGGAAGTGTTTGCAACCCAAGGTGGAACAAGACTGACTGACTTATATACTGAGAAAAGGGAAGTGACATCACATGGAAAAGGAAAGAACACCATCTTGAATTGGGAAGAGCCCATTGATCAGTAGAGGAAAAAGAAAGTAGTATAAAAGAAAAACAGAGCATGCTGGGACAAAAACACGAAGAAGACAAGATGGACACAACATGGATAGAGATAGGTAAAAAGACCCACCAAAAACAAAAAGAAGAAAAAAGGGCTACAGGTAAGTGTAGCGCGACCGGGAGCGAAATATATGCTTCCCAGAATGTGTAGTCAAAAAACACGGGGAACGGCGCTCCGAGTATCAGTAGGGCGTTCCATCCGCGAGGACAGAAAGAGACACCGCATCTGAGCGCGGCGTTACAGTAGGTCCCCTCCCCGAGGCACCAGGTTTGTCAGGATGACTGTCAAAAAACAGGCCGACCAAACGGGGAGCATGGACGGAGGAAGCATCCTCCCAAGAACAGTCACTGAGAGGGTATCCTTTCCAATGGACCAAAAACTGTAGTTTGCGTCGATAAATTCTGGAGTCACAGATTTCTTGGACTTCATACTCAGGCTGTCCGTTAATAGAAAGAGGAGGCGGACGCTGGAACTGGCGATGGTATGGATCAGGAATGAAGAGTTTTAACTGGGACACATGGAAAACAGGATGAACCCTCCAGGTATGAGGTAAGCTGAGACGCACAACTACAGGATTCAGGACTTGCAAAATCCGAAAAGGTCCATAAAAATGTGGCTTGAACTTATTGGTGGAAAACCGGGAAGGTAGGACTCTGGAAGAAAGCCACACCTTGTGGCCCACTTGATACAAAGGTGCGGCTTGTCGATAACGATCCGCCTTTCGTTTCATTGCTTGTTTCGAAGCAAGGAGAGTTGTGTGAAGTAGGCCCTGGATTCGACGGATCTGTCGTGAAAAAGAAGTGACAGCAGGCACAGAAGAGGATGTTCGGGAAACAGTAGTGAAAGTCCTCGGATGAAATCCATAGGTACAATAAAAGGGTGTGGTCTTGGTCACACTATGTATTGTGTTGTTATAGGAGAACTCGGCAAGAGCAAGATACTCCGACCAATTGCTTTGTGTGGCATTGCAGTAACATCTCAGATACTGCTGAAGTTCTTGATTCACTCTTTCAGTTTGCCCATTAGTTTGTGGATGGAAACCAGAGGATAAAGAAATCTCAATGTTAAATAAGGCACAAAAAGCCCTCCAGAAACGTGATACATATTGAGGTTCTCAGTCTGAAATGACGTCTTGCGAAAGACCATGGAGGCGAAAAATATCCCGCAGAAAAATGCGACTCATTTCTGGGGCCATTGGTAGTTTCTTCAAGGCTGAGAAATGGGCCATCTTGGTGAATGAATCTATGGTCACCATGATTACTTGGTTACCAGAGGAGGTAGGTAGAGAGCATATGAAATCCGTGGATATAGTACACAAAGGAGCGGAAGGAACCGGTAAATGTCTTAATAAACCTGCCACCTTAGTTTGGGTTGTCTTAGTCTGAGCACAGACTGGGCATGCTGACACATAGGTCTCAGTGTCTGTCTTAAGCGAAGGCCACCAAAAAGATCGCTGTAGCAGCTCCTGGGTCTTCCTGATTCCTCGATGACCGGCTATAGGAGAATCATGGCACATTTGTAGAGCTTCTGTCTGCACTTTCTTGGTAGGTAGAAAAAGAGCATGTTGATGATAGAAGTAGTTGTTCTTCTTCTGCAAAAAAGGAGTCACTCTATCCCATTCTGAAGCAGACAGAAACTGGTACTCGGATTGAACGAGTTCTTGAAAAGATTGAGTAGCTCCGATGATTCTGCTAGACTCAATAAGAGGTGGAGTGGAGCTCTGGGCTATGTCAGGATATCTGCGGGATAAGGCATCTGCTACTGAATTCTGGGAACCAGGTATGTACGTGATCACGAAATCGTACTGGCTAAAGAAGAAAGCCCATCAAGCCTGACGACTATTGCAACACTGAAAACTCCGAAGACATTGGAGATTACGATGATCAGTCCTGGCTTCAAAAGGCTCTCTGGAACCCATCAAAAAATGCCTCCATTCTTTACAAGCTACTTTGAGCGCAAGTAGTTCTCGTTCCAGTACAGAGTAATTGCGTTCAGCCTCTGATAGGATATGAGACAGATAAAAGATAGGATGTTCCAGTCCATCGTTGTCTTGTTTTTGTAGCAGAACTGCCCCAATAGCTCTGTCGGAGGCATCAGTCACAACGATAAATTTCTTGGTATTGTCAGGATGACGCAACACAGGTGCTTGGGTAAAGGCTGTCTTCAATTCTTGAAACGCGCTTTCAGCATCCTTGGTCCAAATGAAACCCTTCTTCAGGTTCTCTTTCTTAATTATTTGTGTTATGAAACTTTGTAGGTGGGCAAAGTTCTGAATAAACTGACAATAAAAGTTTGATAAACCAAGGAAACATTACGTTTCCTTAATGGAAGTTGAAGAAGGCCAATCTAATATGGCACTGACCTTGTCAGGATCTTTGGATATTCCGTGTTGATTAATACAGAACCCCAAATACTTTACTTCAGATTTATGGAACTCACACTTCTCAGGTTTACAAAACAATTGTTTTTTCTTGAGTCTTTCCAGGACTTGCAGGACATGATTTATATGTTGCTCAGGATCACAGGAATATATGAAGATATCATCCAAATAAATGACTACATATTGGTTGAGTACATCAGAGAACACTGAATCCATAAATCGTTGAAAAACAGAAGGGGCGTTGGTCAGTCCAAAACACATAACGCGGTACTCATAGTGCCCAAAAGGGGTACAGAAAGCTGTCTTCCATTCATCTCCTTCCTTGATCCGAAGGAGATGATAGGCACCCTGTAAGTCTAATTTGGTAAATATCTTGGCTCCTTGAATGGCATCTAATACATCTCTCATTAAAGGCAGCGGATATCGATCCTTAATTGTTATTCTGTTGAGTTCACGAAAGTCAACACACGGGCGCAGATCCTTGGTCTTCTTTGGGACGAAGAAAAGAGGAGCCCAACCGGGGACGTGGAAGGAGCAATCAAACCGTTGTGCAAGTTATCGTCTAAATATTCCTTTAGCACCTTCTTTTCTTGGTCTGTCAGAGAATACATTCGACCAAAAGGGACGACTTCATCCGGAATTAAAGGAATAGCACAGTCATAACTGCGATGAGGTGGCAAAAGAGGATTACTAGGTTTCTGAAAAATCCTGATATATTCCTGATAACAATCTGGAACTCCCTGGATCATATTGATAGAGTTAGTTGACTGACAGGACCTTTTGGGAGTCCAATAAGAAGTAGTGGAATAACAATTCCGTTGACAAAATGAAGACGTTAGGGATATAGTTCTTGTTTCCCAATTGATATAGGGGTTGTGTTGGGCTAACCAGGGTATTCCCAAAATCATGATGTAATTTGGAGAGGCTATGAGATCAAAGGCAACATGTTCTTGATGCCCCCCAAATGTCAAACAAAGAGTAGGAGTTGAGGCCACCACAGGTCCTGAGGTTAACGGAGACCCATCCACTGTGTGAACCTGCTCAGGAGTCCCTTTAAGAATGCGGGGAATTCCTTTACTCGTAGCCCAGGTCTCATCCAGATAGAGTCCACTGGCTCCAGAATCAAGAAGAGCCAGAAGGTGTTCTTCTTGATCTTGTGAACTTTGTAACTTGACCGAGATGATAAACAGGGTGGACATGCTTTCTTTGGAGGAACATATTGATGATACTTCAGCTCCTCCCGTCTCCTTCCTCCTTACAGGGGACGGGAGCTGGCATTTCCCGCAGGTCTTGAGGGACATACCGGACAGCTACGGATCAGGTGGCCAGCCTTACCACAGTACAGACAAAGTCCCTTTAGTCATTTTTCCTCTCTTTCTGACTCTGTCAATGGCCCACAAACCAGATCTATCTGCATGGGTTCTTTAGGGGGAGTTGGAAGGGCTTAGGATGGAATAGCTTCCGTTCGCCGACTGCTAGCACGAAAGGTACCAGACTGGTATGGAGCTCGCGTTCTATGTCTCTCAATCTTGCGCTCTCGAAGTCTATATTCGATATTCATAGATTGATCCATTAATTCCTTCAAAGAACAAGCTGGAGAAGATTGTACAAGCTCATCTTTAATTTCTTCCTGCAGGCCTCGGCGGAAAAGTGTTATGAAGGTGCGTTCCACCCAGGAGGTTTCAGCTGCCAGCTGTTTGAAGCTGGTTATATACTGCAGAACATCCTGATTACCCTGCTGAATGTCACATAAGGCTTCTTCAATTGCTGCTTCTACCCCAGGTCTCTCAAACATTTGTTTGAAAAGAGTCAGAAAAGCAGAATAATTAGCCAGGACTGGGTCTTCTGCAGAAACCAGAGGAGTCGCCCAAGCTAGCGCCGGACCAGACAAGGCGCTGATCAGATAGCCCACCTTAGCTTTATCTGAAGAAAACTGGAGTGAACGAAAGGCAAAGAAAACTGTCAGGGCGTCCAAAAATTCCTTCATCTTTAGAGGATCTCCAGAATATCCAGGAGTAGTGGCAGATACGGGTGGTATGTCCATTGATCGGAAAGACAAGACCTGTCGTAGCGCAGTGTTCTCTGCCCGTAACTGTTGTAACTCTTGGGCTTGTTGTTGGACAGTCTGCAACATGGCTTGAGCATTTTCTGACGCCTCTCCCTGTGGATCTTCCATGGCGATCTCGCAACGTGGAATCTTTTGGCGTTGCAATCTGTTACGTACTGCGCTGGACTTCTCACCTCTGGATACCGGGTTGGCAAATACACCAAGTCTTCTACAGGTTCTGGATACTCCCAGATAAGGGCGACCCCTTCTAGTAGCCACGGTGCCGCTTGACAGGCTACGCCAAAGCAGACCGTACCCTCCAGAAGGAGTCCCAGAGGGAAAAAACCCCAACAGTGGGGAAAAAACCTCAAACAGGAACTCCTGAAGAAAAACGAGAAAAAAACAGGACTAAACAACAGGAAACAAAAATAGGCAAAAAATCTCCCAAGGCAAAAGCAGGAACAAAGAACAGGCAAAAATCTCCAAAGGCAAAAGCAGGAACAAAGAACAGGCAAAAATCTCCCAAGGCAAAAGCATGAACAAAGAACAGGCAAAAATCTCCCAAGGCAAAAGCAGGAACAAAGAACAGGAGCGAAGAGCACATCCAGAAGGAAGTGTTTGCAACGCAAGGTGGAACAAGACTGACTGACTTATATACTGAGAAAAGGGAAGAGACATCACAGGAAAAGAAAAGGACACCATCTTGAATTGGGAAGAGCCCATAGATCAGTAAAGGAAAAAGAAAGTAGTATAAAAGAAAAACAGGGCATGCTGGGACAAAAACACAAAGAAGACAAGATGGACACAACATGGACAGAGACAGGTAAAAAGTCCAGACAAACCCACCAAGAACAAAAAGAAGAAAAAATGTCTACAGGTAAGTGTAGCGCGACCGGGAGCCAAATATATGCTTCCCAGAATGTGTAGTCAAAAAACACGGGGAACGGCGCTCCGAGTATCAGTAGGGCGTTCCATCCGCGAGGACAGAAAGAGACGCCGCATCTGAGCGCGGCATTACAAGAGGTTTCTTTGAGCCGACACTATCATTTGGGACAGCTTATGCACATCGCAACAATCTGACCTGCTTATTAACACCTGTAGAGAAAAGCTTTTTAGATCACACTGATGATAGACGCAAAGCACTGAAAGAAAGATTAGAAAAGGGATTAGAAAAACGCACATATGCAAATGATTATGCTTACACCGCAATAAAGACTTAGGGCAAATTAGCTATAGATGCATTACATGTAGGAAGGCTTTGTATATATAGGCCAAAATCTGATCATGATACTTTATTTGTGGGAACGAGTAAATGCAGGCATGTGTTTTTGTTTCAGAGTAAGTGGACATTCATATTAAATGGACAAGATACAGCTATCCCTGGTATCTATTATATTTGTGGGCTTAATGCTTATTACCGTCTCCCTAAGGGATGGTATGGGACATGGTATTTGGGGATAGTTTTCCCAAAGATATACCAGATTGATGACTTAAAGCAAATACCTAAAATGTCTGAATTACAACATGCTAGACAAAAATGAGAAACAGCGGCTGCTGTCGTTGGTGACATATTTGGAGCCATAATTCCTTCAATAGGGGTTATCATAAACTCCATAAAGATTTGAAAGTTGTCTACTATTGTGGATAACATGCTGACAAACTTCACAGGGGCTATACTCCTGATGGATACTGAATTTGCTGCGGAAAGAGCTATGACTCTTCAAATTCGGCTTGCTCTAGACATTCTTTTAGCAAAGAGCGGCGGAGTCTGTAAGATGCTTAACGAGCACCATTGCTGCTCGTTTATTCCGGACAATAGCAAAAAGATTAGAGGTATTGCCAGAGTAGGGAGCTGGTTTAGTAATATTTGGAACGGGGTTCTTGCAAAAATATTAGGGAGTCTATTAATTGTCTTGATTTGTTTATTGGGTTTATGAGGAGCATGCAAAATTAATGAAAGAATTAGAAGAAATTGGACAAAACAAAGTAAAAGAAACAAATAAAATGAAAGGGAGAAAATGTTTAATGAAATTTGGGAAAGTTCACACAAAGGGCAAGATGTTGAAATGCGCATTATTTGCAAAGTGAAAAATTAAAAGTGAAAGGTTGAAAGGGAAAAGTTTGAGTGATGACGAACGTCATCAGAGGAGGGACTGAGAGAGCATAACTTATATAATCTATTTAACATGAAATGTTTATGAACTAATGTATAATAATGCCATATAGAAACTGTATTAGTGTATTTTTGCTAAAACGTGAGCTTGAAATGTGACCACAGGGAGTGGCCGCCAATGTATACGTGGACTAATAGAAATGACTGATGTTATGTTAGAGAATGGTTTTATACTAATTATTGGTGATATAAATCTTGTAGGCCTTAAGTTAGCATGAGCCGAAGCCTAGCTGCCTGGCTCTCATATTAAATGTGTTTTTCTAAACGTGCAGTGTGCTGACTTGCAAAAGGACATGAACTCTTGTTTTCCTTCAAACTAGGAGCTGAATGTAACTATAGTAGATCCGTTCTCATGAAATTCATATTGCTTGTAGAAATGTTTTAGTCAAAATGCAACTGCGTAAATTAGTATAATGTACAAGGTCGTTCAAACCGGTACAGACAATGGAGCTACTGACCAAAAGATGTGCAAAGAATTACAGAAGGATGAAATCATACCGGACGTGCTACCTCTGAAGACGTCAATAATATGGACCAATATAATTCTTGTGAACTAATGTGGGGTGAAAGATTAACTGACGTAATCTTTTTTTAATTGGCTAAAGATAGTGGGGTACAACAATTATTCAATCAAGTTTCAGGGGAATGTACAATGAAAAAGGGATAAAAACCCATGACACGGGGAGCCATTTAGATGGGTTAGGGAAATGCTATCGATTTGATCCAGAAACTTTGTCACACTGTTTGATGACATATGGTTTTACTTAAACCATCCTTTTCCTTAGATTGCCCATTTACACTTTATCTCCTTATGAGGGAAGTGCCCCTATTTTCCCCGAGAGCTGAATCGTTGGCTGATGGTGAATAGACTGATGTCCTGAAGACGAAGACTGAGCCTGAGTGCTGACCTAAACCTTGGAGGGTAACTATGACAATGAAATTGTGATTTGTCTGTTTGATTTTCCTTTCTAGGTACCAACTGCTTACTTTTGACAGAGACCATAGCTAGATGTTTTACAAATTGGTGTTCTAAATTGTTTTGCATGAAGCCAAACATGCCAATGCTAATCAGTAGTTAGGACAGGGGTTCACTAAACTGACGCAAATAGACAAACAACTGAATCAATGCTTTGTTGAACTGACGCGTTGATGACACTCTGCTGAAATCAATCTATGTTGACACTGTGTTATGTTCTAGTAATTGCTTACCTTGCTTTGATAAAGTCTTATTCGAGTTGCCAAATTATGACAATGTTAATGAGTGTTTTGGTTCTGAGATTAACAAACCTGCTTTTAGAATTGTAATTAATAGGGAATAAAACTCATAAAATTCTACTAAACTGGTGTGATTATTCATGACTGCAAGGTCATGGTGGTGTCTTGAGTTGATTAATGTCTTTGACTAAAGTGAAATGCATTGTGGTAATAAATATTGATGACATTATTGACGTATTGATTGACATATTGATTAGCTATCTCGTCCTAAGGTGTCTCTCAACTGAGTCAAAAGATTAATTGGCCTAAACGAGTCCTGATGTGTAGTAAGTTATCACACAAGGACGCGTTATCACTACTTTTCTCCAGATCCAAGCCTCCGTTGATGAACTTTTTCAAGCTCTGTTAGCTTTGGTTATGGATATTTGCATTGTTTGTTCCATCTTACCTTTTTTTTTTTTTTTTACTTTTTAACCCTTGCACAAGTAAAGAAGGCTGTTCACAGTCAAGATGAGTATTTTGGGTTATGATGCCCTGTGATTGGTGGATATACATGGACTACTCATTTTCTCCCATTGTCCTCATTACGTTTGCCTTCTGGGATTTGAAGTTTTTGTCTTGACTGCTGCTTTTGATTAAAACAAGAAAAAAATAGCATAATACTTGCCTCCGTGTCTTTAATAAAATTAAGACTTTCCTTCATAAATTACTAGGAAAATCGACATTGTTTCCTGAAGGCTAAACGCACAAGGAATGTTTCAGCCAGTGCTTTTAAATCGCAAATTTCCTATGTTATTACCAAACACAATGCCCCGTGGGGGGCTGCACCCAATGCGACGGCACCGCTTGCACCACCCTAAAGCCGGCCCTGATTGCAGCAAGTGTAGGCGCCTTGTTCTTACATCCCCAGAGCAGCAATTTTGTATTACAGAAGGGGCCGCAAAAACTTGTGTATTTTACACTAATGCAATATTATGGTGTGTCCCTCATTTGCATTGGCGAGTTGACACATGTAACTGAGGGAACACCTTACCACCAGAAACCAATGGAAGCATATTTGTGACATCAAGATGGCAGCATCCTCTACAAAGTAAACAGTGGAGACTTTTTTTCAATTTGATTGAAGGTAATTTGTAAAATACAAGTTTTTGCTCCATGAACTGACTTGTGAATGGGTAGAATACTGGAATAATAGGCCTTTAATTTCTTGCTCAGTAAGTGATGAAAATGTACTCTCCCTTTAATCACCGGCATAACCATCTTTTCCTGTAAACCTGTCAATGAAGACAGATTCTGCACAGAGAACTACTTTTAACTATACAAAAAACATTTAGGCCCTGATTTATACTTTTTGGTGCAAAACTGCAAAAAATGCACTTTTGCACCAAAAGGTTTAGCACCGGCTCGCACCATTTCTGTGCACCATCCGGGCACCATATTTATGGAATGGTGCAAGCTGGTGCAAAGGGTAGGCTAGCGTCAACAAAAATTACATTAGTTGGGTGGGGCTGGCGGTATGGAAGAAGGAGGTTTTGCACAAAAAAATGACATTAGACAGGAAAGAGTAAAAAAAAAAAATACTCTAACCAGATTAGCATCATTTTATGGTGCTAAATCTACCATGCCACATGACTCCTGCCTTAGAAATGGCCAGAACAGGACAAGGATCCCCTGGGCATGGCCTTTGCACCCTGTGCCATGTATGGGGGCCCAATTTCAGGGCCGCTGTGGCACTTTAAAAAATAAAATAAAATACTTACCTGTACAAACATGTACTTACCTGGGAAGGGGTCCCCCATACTCCACTGTCTCTCTGGTGTGGGTGGGGGTGTCCCTGGGGCCTATGGAGGGCACCTGTGGGCTTATTCCATTGTGTTCCACCATGGAAATAGGCCCACAGGTCCCCTAACACTTTCCCTGACCCAGGTGTTAAAAAATGGGTCAAAACAAGCTTTGCGCCATTTTTGGACCCTTCCTCACTCCCATGCACCATTTTTCCACGGGAGTATAAATATGGCGTTAAGGCCATAGAGTAATTTTTTGCACGGGAACGCCTACCTTGCATCTCATTAAGGCAAGGTAGGTAGGTTTCCACGTTCAAAAAATGACTTTAACTCCATAAATATGGTGCTAGACGGGTCTAGCGCCGTAGTATAAATATGGAGTTAGTTTTGCACCGAATTAGAGTACAAAAAATGACACTAATTCGGTGCAGAGTATGAATATGCCCCTTACTATGCAAAAGAAATAATATAGACTTATTGCGCCAGACCTTCGATCTTGAGCCTTGCTGCATACTGATGGATTAAAACCACAGTTTCATTTTTCACTCAATGTCTTTACATTGTAGAAACTATTAATCAAAACTAATTTGACACTGTAACTATGGAACAGGGCGCACGATCTCAATATGGTCTCAGCTTGAAGTAATGGCAAATGTTCGAGCTGGCCTTTTCAAGCACCACTATAAAATAAAAACAAATCATCTCAATACTATCTGTTGTGCTTCACCAAAATATAATTTAATGAGCGGATTAAATATTTGGTACGTGATTGGAGCAAAAATGTGGTCATTTTTTAAACTCTATACTATAGTGCATTTTAATCATTCATTTTGTTAGGGTGTCTTGACATTTTGAAATATTGGTTTTGTTATGGTGTCTTGACTTTTTGTAATATATTTTACTGTGAATATAATTGTCACAGCATCAGTTTGACCTGGCACACAAAATATACTTCGATTATCTATAGTAACCAAACACTATAATTGGGGGGAGGGGCATTTTGGAGTTTGGGTTTAAAGATTTTTTTAAACGTTTCTATATTTTCAACATATCGTCTTTGCCAGTAAACTCAATTTTGTCAACTATCTCTAGGGGCATAACTCGTAACTGCAGTCCTTTCGGTGCCGGGGTGGGGGCACTCTTCACGAGACCCCCATTTAGCCTAGAGTTACAAATATCTGTGAGATATGAGGACTGGGGGCCCTTCATCACATTCCACAGCTGGCCCAGTTATTCTCTACCATTTTCTGTTATGCCATTGCCTCTCTTCAATTGAATAGTCCATGGATACATTCTCCTCCTGTTTTCTGAAATGTTCACGCTGAAACTAAGGACATTTATTTGTTAAATCTCATGTCCCTAGCTAACAGATATCAACCATGAGAACAGTTTTTTTACATGTTTTAGGCTACCATTTTAAAGTCCACGAGCCGGTAACTACGGTATAACAGTTTTTGGATTGTCTGCGACGACCTCCGACAGTTTAGATTATCTATGAATCGCTAATGCTCTCCTCATCAATCATTAGCTCAAGTGCTGCTTGTCTCGAGTCCCATGTTTGACTACTGCGCCGGAGGTGCTTTGAGATTGGCATTGTTTTGCAACATGACTATGCTAAAACAGATTCATTCATTTTCACTTCCCCCAAGCCCTCCAGGAGATTTGTGGGGCATGGTACTATTTCAGACTCAGAAATAAATTTTGTAATTAAGGTAACAAAATGTTCTATTGTACATTATGTTATTGTATGTTGCCCTTTACGGTTTAAAAAACGAATCCGGTTTTGTTTGCTTATTCTTATTATATTTCGTAACCCATAATTTTGGATGCACCATCATGTGTTACAGGAGTGACAAAAACAAGACATATTTGTATTAACTTTGCTCATGTAAGGTGAAGCATCTAAATTATATCACTGAAGGTGCATTCACAGTAGAAAGTTAGAAATTCATATGTATATTTGTACTCTGATTTTTGTATTATGGTGAAACTGCATATAATCATGTTTCATTTGTAATTCTTGTTTCTATTTATAATTGTAAGATGTGCTTATCACTATGTATTTCAAATGTACATTAATGCTTTAACAAGTTAGCAAAACCAAAGGTCTAACATTTGATTTTTTATGTCTAACCTTCAAGATGGATTGCAATATTCTATTTTTGCAACAGTGTTCAAGAGAGTCTACAGTTAATGAAATGTATGTCAGCTCTGGTATGTACAGAGGGTGTGGGAGAATATTTTGTCAAGGACAAAAGAACACTACTGAACTGAGAAGAAAAGATTCCTTTTTGTGTATCAGACACCAAGATGTGATCAAGGACATCCTGATGTCCAGCTTTTGAGATGTGAGGTTCAATGGGAGTTCCTAATTTCAACAGTGCAAGTAAGGCAGAAAACTACTGATGTGGAGGATAAATACTTCTCAAAGGTTCTGTAGCTTTAATTGGTATTCATCTAGTTAGATAAGAGCAGATTCCCCTGAGACTTGATGGGGTACAGAACTCTCTACTCTTTATTTCTTTGTGTAGCTTTATGCCATATACACCCCTCTATCAGAACTTCTATTGAGGTTTCTGTGATGCTTACATTTTCCTACACTTCTTGGGACTTCATTAGGATTTCCCTGTAGCTTAATAGGATACTTATATTCACTTTGTTTCTCCAATGATTAGGCAAGAGGACCGCAATTTATATACAGATCATTGGATTCTGTTTCTCATCTTTTGTATTGCTTCAACTGAGATTCTCACATACCTTATGCTTATATGAGTTAACCTCATTTGATGCTTTACTTCACCTTTGGTTATTTTGTACTTATATAGCATGTCCTTGAGATTCATTCATATAAGTTTAGCTCTAACCTTGTAATAAACTTTTTAACCTTGTCATCAGTCTCGTGGATTTAATGTGTGAAAATATGAGTTACACTGTTAACTCATTTGAAGGGTTTGTTTTACTCTCCCTTACCCCTCGAGCACCTCAAAAAGGTTTATCAGAAGAAGAGAAGCAAAAATATGGGCTGCAGGCTTCATCAAATGGTAGCAACGTGAGGATGATTTGGGTCTAGAAGTAATGAGAGATTGAACCTTCTATTATAGATTAGATAATCCCTAAAGCCCAGTCCCTAGTGCCCATATCCAGAATTTGGAAGATTGACAGAGATCTGGAGATTCAGGTGACATTCTTGTCAGTGGAGAAGTGAGTATTAATATGGTTGTGAATTGCAGTGGTTCATGCTGAGCTTGTAGTGTTTTGTGGAGTCTGGATTGTGGTTTGCAGAGATGCATTGAATGGTATGTGAGTTTGGTGCTCAATAAAAGAAGATGAAGTTGTTATCGGGTCCAACGTGACTCAAGATCCTGGGATAGTATTAAAAAGTGTAGAAGACACTATATTGTGATTGTCCGCTACATTTGGTGGTGCTTGTCACGAGACATCGTCGCTAGCACAGTTAAGATCTGGACATTATCTTTGTGTGAATGTGAGATGTGGTTGGTATAGTGGAAACGAACACGCAGGGTGACTCTCTACCAATCTGAATGATACCCGCAGGTCGAGGTTTTGTTTGAAATGCTTGTTGACTCTTGTGTGATTGGATACTATCAGTTCTTTAGTGAAGCAGACAAAGGTTATTTTTTATTGTATTTTGTTACACGTGTTTGATGCTGAGAAGAGTGAGTGCATGTATGCAGATTGTAGAAGAGGGTGAGCCGCTGCAAAGAGCAAGATTGATGTCACAGTGTGCTGCGCTGGTATTGGTTGGTTGGTGTAGTACTGCCCTGTTTGTCTATGACACAAGGGGTTGCTCTGCAATTGATTGTCACTGCTGAACGAGAATTGTAGACAAAGATGTTTTTCCTGGTCCAGAACAAAATTCTATGTGTGATTATTGATATTTGATTGAAAGATTAATTGTTTTCAAGTCAAACAAGATTTATTTAGAGGGAATATGCCTGTACCCAGTAGAGAAGGAGAAGAGGTGCCACCCAAACATATCCTAGGTCATTATATGGCAATAAATGTAAAGCTCCACACATGTATTTAGCTTGGTCAATGACACAAGATCACATAAAAGGAAATTGTGTAGATGTTTCCATGTTATGGGACATTCAATCTGAGAATTATTGAAAACTTGAAGGAGGTATATTACAAGATAAAACCACCTCCTAGACCTGCACAATATGAGATGCTGAATGCTTGGTAATGTGCTGTTCATGCTAGACAGAAATAAAAGGGAAGAGATTGAATAGCAGTGTGTACTTATGCAGATGCTAGATGGGATTCCGAACAAAAGTGGTGGAGAGCTAACATGATAGAGGGAGTTAGATTGTATCCAGATTTAACGAGGGAAACATGCAAGAGAGAGAAAGAAAAGAAAAAAGAGAGGAAAGTGAAGGATGAAAAGCGAAAGAAGGTAGAGTGAGATCAGTGACAGTGATTTTGGTGATAGCTTCTTGGATGTATCATTGTCAGAATGTCCACCTCTGTTTAATGAAAACTGAGTGGATGGTGGAGGTAGCATTTATGATAGCGGGAATCTTGTATTAGCTATTGCCCCAATAATTGTGCATTGTGAACCATTGGGGGAAGGTTCAGGAAATTGTGTTCCTGGTAACCCTATGATCACAAACACTGCAAATGCTTTTACTGTCTCAGTTACTATTGATCCTGTGGTCCCCGTGTATAAGCTGATTTCCCGAGAGTGAGAACTTATAATTTGACTGTCCCTCCCATAGCTGGTCCTTCAGGTAATGCTGTTGTGAGTCCCAGTATGAGAGGATTTTTCCCCTATTCCCAACAAACACAAGTTCTTCCTTTGTGACAAGTGCTAATTCAACTTTAAAGGGGTATAGTTCCTTAGGTACATATCAGAGAATGCCAACTTCTGGTACACATTTATGGGAGCAGCCTTTAATTTCTAGAAGTGGTACTCACAGAAATGCGAAAATGTCTAAGGCCCCTGTAGTGTCTCGGAGTCGCAGTGCTGAGGAAATAGAAGAGCAGGTGAAAGCTTTTAATACTAAAACTCCTTCGAGTGATAGAGGGAGCTCTGAGTTGAGTCAGGTAATGATTTAGTCACCTATGAAATTGAACTTGGTGGAGGTGGCCAAATTTAAGTTAGAATTTGATGAGATGATTAGTGGGAATCCTGAAGTGACCAGTTTAGACTCTTACCATGAAAATGAGCTATGTTAATGTGCAAGGATTTAACCAGAAGTGCAGGACAAGTATATGACAAACTGTCTGAGTTAGCTCAGATATATGAAATAAACTTTTAAAGGACCAAAGCCCTGTAGAAGAGTTGCAGTGTATGCTTTAATAAGGAAGACATAGACTGTATGAAAACTAGGATTGGGCAGAACTCACAGAGTTCTACTCCACAGAATTCTATTTTACAGAGCGTCAAATCACTAGGGGCATGTTTACAAGCCCCAACACTACCAGATCATCACTTTTTGTGATGCTGCAGTGGTGCTGTGCACTGCACCATATTTACCAGGCAGCGCTAAGCCCCTTTTAGTGGCTTAATGCCACCTTGGAAATATATACCGCTTCGATGCAGTTTTCTGTGGCAGAGGGATGTGCTATAGGTGTTCCACCGCAACACCCATTGCTTTTGATGCTGCCCCAGATTTACAAGAATCCCTACATCTGTGGCAGCACCAAAAACTAATGCCACCCGAGGGGTAGCGTTAGCATCGCGCAACACAGGTAATTACTTTGATTTCTCCTCATTTTTGCTTTCTCCATGTGGGCTGCATTCTGCAACACACTTAGAATGAGCAAAACACCATAAATGATTGTTTATGTGCAGGAAGGTGTTCCTTCCTGCACATTAAAAATCATTCAATAATGATGATTTGCTACTTCTAGGTGTGCTGCAGAATGCAACACACATAGAAATGCTGAATTGCCACTGTAGATTTGGGACACCTTCCTACACTTAAACAATCATTCCCTACAATGCAGATACTCTTGAATTTTGGTGCAAGGATGTCGGCATTGGCCATGGCAGCTAAATTTAGTGCCAGGAGTAGAGGAAACACAGGGCTGTGCTGTATTTTTGTAAATATGGTGCATCCCTGCATTTCAGAACTGACACAGTGTGGTGCTGCCAATTTTGGCACAGCGGTGCACTGCACCAGTTCCTTGTAAATCTGGCCCCAATTTTTTTTTAACAAGGGCTCCATTTTGCCAGGAGTGATCCTAGACCAAGGTGCCAGCATGGAGGCAGCCAGCTGGCTGAAGAACATTTCTCTGCACCTGGCCACTGAGAATGGCCATGCCACAGTGGGGAAACTGCTATTCCAGAGTAGCTCAGACCACCTTGGGTGCACCCTGTGGAATCAAACAGCAAAGGATTTGGCACCTCAGAGCATGATTGAAGGAGCATTACATTTAATAGGTGGAAGTAAAAATGGCAAAGTACTCAATGTTATTAAATTAGAGGCAATAGCACATAGGCCCGTATTTATACTTTTTTTGCGCGGCATTTGCGTAGTTTTTTGACGCAAAAACGGCGCAAACTTGCAAAATACCATTGTATTTTGTAGGTTTGCGCCGTTTTGCGTCAAAAAGCGGCACAAATGCGGCGCTAAAAAAAGTATAAATACGGGCCTTAGTGTGTCAGCACTGTCTGAAATATGGGCCATCAAGAGACATCAAAAAGTGAGAGCTGAAAAGATTGTCATGTAAACTTATGTCTGTCCCCTTCCAAGTAAAAAGACAATGGACTAATTTTGGTTCCCGGTGAGAGGCAAAATGGTTGTAACTCCGGATCCAAAGTGCTCCAAATACTCCAGCTCTGATATCTGCTTCTTTCAAGGCAGGGATATCTAGGGCAGCCTTGTTTTTAACATTGTTGTCCTTTTTGAGAATTTTGTCTCTACCAAAATTGTTTTAAATTCAAGACTGAGCATTGTGCCAGCTTTTATATAAATAGGGTTACCCCTTCCACATCGAACAAGCTCCACAAACGACTCCATGGACTTTAATTGAGCCATAACATTTCTTTCAAGTTTTGTTCTAAAGAGAGAAATGAAGAAAAAGTGCAACTGTAGTAAGATTATATTAGAGCAGCTTAATTCAGTTTATAGATTGTTAAAATTATGAGCCTGTAAGTGAGTTACAAACCAAAGCCCTTCAATGATTTGATATGATTGATGCCTCTGGGCCATGCATTCCCAGGATTTAAAAAGAAGGTTGTAGGCACAGTGAGATTAAGTGATTTGCCACAGGATGTGGACTCTGATGCTGAGACTTGAACGTGGTTCCACCTGGCTTTGAAGTCAGTAGGTCAGGCTCTTAAACCACATTGATGCCCAAACGGACTCAAAGAATGTCCTCCTTGTTAATAGGAAAATAGTATTGTATGTAGGTGCACTGACCAGGCCTTTATGGGTACTGATCACCGGGATCACTCTTCATGGGGTGGGAAAGACAGCAGATAGACATCTAATGCCTCGGGGACTACAAACACAAACATCACACCAGGGTTAAAAGTTGCCAAAGGATTGCTAGATGGGAGGGGAAACAAGTAAACAATGGGATACAAACAAAGCCAAGCATTACAAACAACCAAGCCCAAGAAAATACCATATTCCAACAAAGAACACTAAAGAACCCAGGCCCAAACTTACCCACTGAAACAGGAAAAAATGTAAATAAACCAACTCACCCAGGGTTCATGCTAGGCCTCCCCATGCCAAGCATTTGGCCACCCATCCTAGAACATCTCCTCCCACTGTGATTCATACCAGAGAATGTGGTGAATGTATTGATCTGCATATGATACCAGCTGTAAGCGCTGATACTGGGCAGAGTCACTGAATACGTCCAAATAGAAGCAGCTCTGACTAAAACAGAACAGGAACTAATTGTTACTGACTGTATCGCCCACTCCTACTTATTTTCCTGAGTGTCCCACCCTCCTGCTACCCCACCATTAGGAGTTTCAAACCGGCACCAATCATTATGTATTGTCCTCACAGGATCTTCAATCTCCCCAGCCTTCAACAGTTTACTAGCTTTTCAGTTAAAAAGACTGCCAGTAATCCTGCCCAGTAAACTTTGCTACACAGCGGAATGCAGAGTTTTTCCCAAACTGTGTGCTCTCTTTGTTTCAGAGATGAAAATACAAAATAAAGAGCTAATTCAAAACACCTGGAAATGGAATGAGTTAGATAAATGGGAACATTGATGGGCGAGAAAGAAAGACCTGAAGAAACAGACAGGGGAACCACCTCCTCCTATAGAAGGAGAAGTGAGCACATCAATTTTCCTGTTGAGAGAAGTGCCAGGTAGAGGTTATGTTCATGTGCCTTGTAGCATAAGTGATCTTGCACCATTTACTAATGATTTTCTGAAGCTGAGGGAAAAGCCAGTAGAGTGGTACAAGTAGGTTGAGCGATTATGAAGATTTCACAAGTTTTGTGGGTCGAATTGAATACTGTTCAAACTGTGGTTCTGACTTACTTGTGGGATGATAGTCCTTGAATGGCCTGAGTCAGAACTGTTGGGAAGCCTAGTGACGAAAGGCCCATCACCACAAGTGATGAAAAAGTATCAGCAGGTGATGACATTCCTGAAGTCAAAGGTGTCTCCCAAAGATATTGATGGGATCAAAATTGACAGAACAACTCAAAACCTAAAGAGTCAATTCATGCTTACTATGAGAGATTGTTGCAGGTGTTCAAACAGTATAGTTAAATTGAAATGTTTGAACTAAAGGGTATGGAACATTTAGTTTCGAGGCTTGTGACAGGATGAAGACCTGAAATTAACATGATGATTCAGCAGCATTTGATTCTTTGGCAGAACAAATCAGTTGATGAGATCTTGAGGTATGCGATCTACTGCAGCAATGAAATAGAGATGAAACAGAAGAAACTAAGGGCCTGATTTAAGAAAGTGGTGCTGCACCAAGTGCAGTGCCACTTTTTTTGTCCTCTATAGCGCCTCTTAACGCCACCATGTGTGCGCCGTATCTAAGATAAGGCATACACACTTGGCGGTAATTAGGGGAACTGCATCAAAATCTTTGATGGTAGTTCAGAGCTTTGCAGGATTAACGTAAACATTTTTTACACTAATCCTGCAAAGCCCATTGAGGTCCATTGTAAACAAACCAACTCTGAGCAGGCATTAAAAGTGCTGAAAAAAATGATGCAAAGAAATTTCTTGCCATTTTTTTGACCCCCCTAATGGAGGAACACTTCCTTTGCATACGTTATGACTGGCACAGACATGATATAGCGCAATGGGTTACAAAGGGGTGCAATGCATGCATTGCACCACTTTGTAAATTTGGTGCGCCATGTTTGGCCTTGTTGGGCCACATTAATCTAAAAAACAATTATGCTAATGTGGCGCAAAGAGGAGGTAGGGGCTCTTAAATCTGCCTCTAAAGGAGAAGTTAATAGTTACTCAGATGATGGCTGCTCGGAGAAATAGACAGATCCAGCCTTTTTTAGGGAATGTGGGCACTATGCAGGGAGTGTATCAGCAGGGAGCTACTATGATGCAGGGTAGAGGTTGAGGTGTCCCAGTTGGGCCTGTTACAGGGATGGATGTGAGTAGTCTGAAGAAGACAAACCCTTGTCATTTTTGCAAAAAATTGGGGAATTGGAAGAGGAAGTGTTGTCTTAAACCAGCTAATCAACTCCATAATTCAGGGTTTGTACAGCGCCAGGGTAACAACCCCGTATAGATGCAAAATGTGCAAAGACAGGGAGTGTAATATTTTTACATGCCAAAAGCTCCAGGGATGCAGGTTTCAAAACACCTGATGCCACAGCGAATTGCCAATTGCCTTAGATTGAATTCTAAACAAGTTCTAAATGCGAATTTGACTGCATTCCAAGATAATAATCCCTTCCACCTGAGAGCTATGCCACTGATCAGCCAGCCTGACGGTGCCTGAGGGGCAGCAAGATTGCATACTTGCAGCAGTCTTAGAGTTAGACCTGAGTGGTCCATTCGTAGATGGTGAGGTGAATGGCCACTCGTTGTCATTTTTGGCTGACACTGGCACTACCTGTTCTACTTTGAGAACAGTAGAAGTCCCAAGCCTACCCTTTTTTGAAAAAATGATCCAAGTTATAGGAGTTGCAAATAAACAAATGACAACCCCAGAATCAACAGAAGTACCTGTGAAAATAGGGTCCTTTGAGGAGAATCACCAATTTGTGGTGTGTGATTCTAGTCCAATGAGCCTCTTGGGGAGAGTTCTTCTTTGGAAGCTCAACTGTGTTAAGCTATTGTATGCTGAAAGGTGTTGAAATGCAAACAGAATCATGAGGATGTTGCCTTCAAAATGGTGAATGATGATTCTTACACTGCATTGTTTACCATGATGAGCACTGATGACTTGCCGCCAGACCTTAAAGATGGAGTCATGTCTGAATGTTTGGGATTTTTCAGGAAAGGACATCAGGTTGATCAAAGGTGTTGAACCCATTAGAATCACAGTAGAGTTGAATGCTGAGTATCCAAGAACACCCCAATGTAATTTGACACCTGAAATGATTGCTGGGATAACTCCAGCAATTGAATGGATAATATAACAAGGTCTTTTGAAAGAGACCATGGGGAGTCCATACAATTTATCCATTATGGGCTTACAGAAGCCAGGTGGTAAGTATTTCATTGTTTATGACCTGAGGAAAGCGAACAACATTATTGTTCACTGTTGTCTTGTGGAACAGAATCCAGCTGTGATCCTGTTTCAGATTCCATGTGAAGCCTAGTGGTTTACGGTTATTGATTTGTGCTAGGCATTCTTTTCTATACCCCTGCACGAGGACAGTCAGTTTCCGTTAGTATTTTGGTTTGGCAATCATATTTTGGCATGGTGCCGAGTCCCACAAGGGTATACTGGGAGTCCTTCCATCTTCAACCAGATTCTCAAGAAGAATCTGGAGTCCTTGGTCATACCCTGTCTCTCAGCCCTGGTTCAATATATTGATTACCCACTGGTGGTGTTGAATACTAAAGAAACTTGTAAGTAAGATATCATTTTGTTGTTGAACTACTTAGCTGTGAATGAACATAAAGTGTCCCCAAACAAGTTGAAATACTCTCAGAAAGAGGTTTATTCCATTGATAAAGGAGTAAAGAAAGTGTCACAAGAGAGGATTTTGGCAATTATGAAAATGAATCTGCTAACTACCCAGAGTGAAGTCAGGATTTTTTGGGAATGGTAGACTACTGAAACCATTGGATACCCAACTTTTCCCTAGCGACCAAGCCTTTAAAGAGGCTGAAACCCAATGTTGTGTCTGATCTGCATGTCTCTGCATTGAAAGGGAAGGTTGCACTCTCCCAGTGCTTACACAGTTACACCCAAATGTCAGACAGCCTGTGGCCTATTTTTCTGCTACTCCTGATCATGTAGCTTCTGTGCTGCCAGGTTGCCTTATAGCAGTGGCAGCTATCAGTGCCAGCATAGAGAGGTGTAAAAATATAGTCATGGGTCACCCACTAACTGTTTATGTTCCCCATTCTGTGAAGTTACTGTTGACAAGGACCAGAACACACCATTTAACAAGTAGCCACCTTACTAAGCATGAACAACCCATACTTGCAGCAGAAATAAGTGTCTGTCAAATGCTCTGCTTTTCTAAATCCTGTTACACTGTTACCTATGCCAGACAATAAAAATGATGATTGTGAAGTGGAGCATGACTGTCTGATTGTCACTGAACTATGCACCAAGCCGAGACCAGATATACGAGATGAGCCACTACCCGAGGCTGATTCTGTGCTATATGTGGATGATTCGTATTTACAAGACCATGGAGGAAGTTTGAGAGCTGAAGGTGCTGTCCGTGCAATTTTCAGGAGTTGTTGAAGCATCCTGGCTTCAAGGAAAATGCTCAGCACAAGTGGTTGAATTGATTGCTCTTACTATGGCCTGCTGTGTTTCAGACTAGCTGAAAGTGACAATTTTAAACAATAGTCAGTACGGCTTTGGTGTTGTGTATCATTTCAGACAGCTGTGGCCTCAGAGTGGTTTATGACATCTTCTGGATCTTCTATCCAGAATGGTGAACATGTGAGGAATCTTCTTGAAGTGTCACAGTTGCCTGAACAGGTTGCAGTGGTCAAGTGCTGTGCACATGATCATGTAACACTGGGCAATAAATATGCTGATAAGGTAGCAAAGTACTGTGCTCAGAATGCCTGTACCTTTACTGTTTGAGGGAATGGATGAGACCAACTACAACCTTTCGTTAAGAACTGCAGATAACCGGGAATAGGTAAAGAAACTTAAGAAAGAGTTGTCAGAAGAAGAACAAGAGAGTTGGGTCAGAGCGGGTTGTGTCAAGAGAGAGGATGATGACATTTGGGTTGCAATGGATTTAAGACCTGCGTTGCCAAATAGTTTGCTGCCCGCAATCGCTAGGCATTTTCATGGTCCAGATCATGTTGCTAGAGATGCCACAGTGTAATTGTTTAGGCAAATGGGGTTTAATCTCCAGTTCAGAATGATGGCTGAAGCATTGTGTCACAGGTGTGTTGTGTGCCAGCAGAAACATGTTGGATAGAGAACTGCTGTAAAACTAAGGGCCAGATTTATAAGGCCCTAGCACCACTGGAGCATCACTTTTTGTGACGTTCCGATGGGCCTGTGCAGTGTTCCACTTTTACAAGGAGGCACAAATCCACTTTTTGTCTTTAACTGTACATTGTAAACATGAGCCCCTCCGACACAGTTTTCTGCGCCAGAGGAGTGTACAAAAGGTTTGCTGTAGGCATTCCACCACAGTACCATTACTTTTGATGCTGCCCCATATTTATAAGAAGGCATAAATCTGTGGCAGTGCCAAAAACTCATACAACTCTTGGGGTGGCGTTAGCACGACACAGCGAGGTGGAATACTTGTATTCCTCCTCGTTTTCGCTTTTTCGATGTGTGCTGCATTCTTTTTTTTTTTGTGTTGTAATTAGTTTTTATTATTATTCATATTCCATAACATTGTAAATAGAGCAAATAACAGGCCTGTAAGATTTGAGTACACCCTACACCTTAAAGTCCGGCAATACCGCACAGGAAATGTCAAGCATATTAGAAAAGATAAACACTTTGGTTTGTAATAATGTCCAAAAGATCCTGGGTACTTCATGTCTATATCTAAGGCACAAAACTGCAACTGAGGTACAATAAATAGAATAACCATAGCGAAGTAGCACAATAGTAGAGTAGTACAATACAACAATACAATAGTGCAAGAAAACAGTAACACAATAATGTAATAGTAATACAATACGCAATACTACAATATTCCTCCCCCGTCCCCCTTCAGGCCCCATTGTAGGGCAAGGATAGAACAAACCTTCCATCCCTAGCTACCCCTCCCCTAAGTGTCTCAGAGCTCCATTACCCAACGATTAGGTTGAATACAGGAGGATGGGGAGCACGAGGATGTCCCACGGGGATGGTTAATTATGGATAAGAGACAACAATGTAGGCCCTCCAGACTAGAGACACGAGCTGATGACATAGAACAGTGGTCTGAGCGGCCCCCATGGAAAGGGGGAGGAAGGTCTCAAAGGGGGACATAGAGGGGGCAGAGCGGAGGAGGAATAAGGCCCCATTGATAGCAAAGCGGGGGAGAAGAGTAGATGTCTCTGGGTAACGGCATGAATTAGCATGGGTGAGGTTACGGTTTTGGGGGGTATCTGAAGAAAAAGGTATATATAAAGCAAGAAAAGTAAATAGAAAGAAGCATAGCTATGGGTTGGTAATAATAGTGGAAACAGAAGTGATAGGGAAAGGAGAGGGTGTTCGTGAAAGAAAAATGGAAGGAGAGAGCGAGAGTAAAAGTGAGAGTGAGAATACAGGAAGCAGCGATGTAGATGGAGATGATAATGAGAATGGTAATTTTAATTGTGGTGACCGAGGGGGGGGATGAACAGGACAAATGGTAGGGGCAGGGGGCGCATTCAAGAAGGATTGTCACGAGCAAGCTAAGTGACGAAAATAGCGGAGGGGGTGGAGAAGTGAAGGAAGGAAGGGAAAACCTTTATTGCCCCATATTGGTGCCCTGTCATGTATTTGGGGATCCACTTTCAGTAAGCAGTGTGCCTGCCACCATGAATTTCGCATGGCTCTGATCATAGGATTGGTGGTACGGTGGGGTGCCGGATCTACGTTATAGAGCACCTGGAGTCCAGATGTGGAACGCAAGAGTGTCCATTCCACTTCCACCCAAAGTGCGGTTCCTGCCCTCTGGGGAGTAAAAAGACCATCTGCGGGAGATGTAATGCTAGGGTATAGTGTTTCACTGAGGGAAGACCCAAACCCCCAAACTCACGTCTGGCGAGCAAAGCGGCTCTAGGTAACCGTGGACGCATGGACCCCCAGACGAAAGCCCGGATGCGACGATCTATCTCTCGAAGGAGAGATGAAGGCATTCGAAAGGGTAGCATGCCCAGGACGTATAGAAATCGCTGTAAGGTCACCATTCGTACCGCCTGCACCCTTCCCCACATAGAGAGGCTCAGATGTGTCCATTTCTCAAAATCTCATTTCATACTTCCAAGCAGTGGGTCCAAATTGTCAGCGACCATTTTGTCCAAACCTCTGTTAATGTAAATGCCCAGATAATGAAGATGGGACTTTTTCCATTTGACTGAGAATCCCTGAACTGAAGCGCTTACTGTTACTGGGGATAATGGTAGAGCCTCACTCTTATCTCAATTGATCCGATAGCCCGAAAGATGTTCAAATTCCAATAAGATAGCTCTGAGGGCTGGTAGGGAGTTAGGTAGGTTGGTGAGGGTGAGTAAAATATCATCAGCATATAAGTAAATGGTAGAACAGCCTCCAGGGACCGATATTCCGGATATAAGATTGGAACTGTGAATTGTTGCCGCTAAGGGTTCTATGGCTAGTAGGAATAATAACAGGGATAGGGGGCAGCCCTAACGAGTCCCTCTGTTGACTGCGAAGGTGTCTGATAGAAACTCGCCGCAGTTTACCTGGGCTGTCGGGGAGTCATACAACAAACACACTCTGTTGATGAAACTAGTCCCTAGACCAAAACGTTTTAGTGTTTCGAAGAGGTGCCACCACTCTATTCTATCAAATGCTTTCTCACCGTCCAGTGAGAGGACAAGGGCTTACTCTTGTGAATACCGAGCCGTCCAGATGGCATGGAGTAGTGTATGGAGGTGATTCCTCAATGAGCGGCCAGGTATGAAACCAACTTGAGTGTGATGAACCAGGGAGGGAATGACCTTCTTGAGGCGGGATGCCAAGATCCCTGCCAAGATCTTGATATCTCCATTGAGGAGGGATATGGGATGATAGCTACTGCAATGAAGAGGATCCTTACCCGGCTTGGGTAGAACTATGATGGAGGCTTTGTTGGAGAGGGGGTGCAAAGAACCCTTCTGATCAGCCCCCCCGAAATGCCTCATATAAGGCATCTATGGTATCTGCCCCAGTCCATTTATAGAATTCTGATGTAAACCCATCCTTACCAGGCACCTTGTGATATAGGAGGTTGGCTATCGCCTGCTTTATCTCCTCCTTGCTGATGTCACCCTCCAGGAGCGCTCTGCCCTCATCCGAGAGGCATGGTATATTTGTCCTCTCGAGGAAGGCATCCAAACAACCAGTGTCTTCAGTTATTTCTGGGGTGTATAGGGCCTGTTAAAAATGACCAAACTCCTCTGAGATTGCCTGAGGGTGCGTAAAATGTGCCATCGGATCTGCGTAAGGCTGGTATGGCCAATGCCGCCTCCTTTTGATAGAGTTGAGCGGCAGACAGGCGACCCGCCTTTTCTCCGTGCTCATGGTGGCGACCTCTCAGCCGATGTAAGGCATATTCTGCCAGTGATGTATAGAGGAAGTTGAGCTCCATTTTGGCTATTTCCAGGTGACGACGGGTGGACGGACTGGGGTTTAGGGTGTATTCACGAGTGGTCTGGGCGATGCAATCTTCCAGTTTTATCTGTTGATCGTGCCTTTGGGCATTGGAAATGGCCATGTCTCTCAGGAGCTGTCCTCTGATCATTGCCTTCGCCGCTGCCTACAGTAGCTGGGGCGAAGAGACCGAACCTTTAGTGTTCTGAAGATGGGTGGCAATGTGGGATCTAAGTTGTTCCTTTCCCTTTGGGGTTCGGTATCTGGAGTTTTGGAGATGCCAAGGCTTACGACCGGGTGAGGCCATCCCCAGCTCCAGGGCCAAAAAAACTGGAGAATGGTCAGACAGTGCGGCTGGAAGAATTTCAGACATTCGAATCGTTTGTAATAACCGATGATTAATCAGAAAGTAGTCTAGCCAGGATTGAGTCCCATGGGCCGTGGAAACAAAGGTGTATTCTCGGTCGGATGGATGGGAAAGGCGCCAGTGGTCCAAAAGACCATGGTCCGACAGGACGTCCCTTATGAGGGCCCGATCTGCATTATTGCCCGCATCGAGACCACTTGATCGATCCAAGATGGCATCCTGTACTAGGTACCAGTCCCCACCCATCAGGTTTTGGGAGGCGCCGATCTCTGTCAGGAGCCGATTAAGGGAAAGGAAAAAATAACATTTGGAGCCTGTGGGAGCATGGATAGTACCAACACAAATTGTGGAGGAGCCCAGGGTGAGCTTGGCGAGGACGTAACGCCCCTCCAGGTCACACCACGTCTTAAGAAGCCTGAACTGCAGGGATCGACGAATGAGTAAAGCGATATGTGCTGCATTCTGAAGAACACATAAAAAGAGAAAAAGGCCATAAATTAATGTTTATGTGCAGGAAGGTGTCCCTTCCTGCACAGAAACAATCATTCAAAAATGTTGATTTGCTATTCCTATGTGTGCTGCATTTGCAGTACACATAGAAGTTCTGAATCAACATTGTAGATTGTTTATGTACAGGAAGGGCCACCTTCCTGCACATAAACAATCAATCCCCTCTATGCAGACACTCTTGCAGTAGGGTGCAAGCATGCCTGCATTGGCAGCTAAATTTAGCACCGGCATAGAGGGAAACACAAGGGTTCACTGTATTTTAGTAAATATGGTACATAGTATTGTATTGTTTTGTACTGTAGTATTTATAGAGCGTGTTCCGGCTGTAGCATTGAAGCGCTAGGGAGATAAGAGACTGTCAATCAGGGGAAACCAAATTGAGGCAGTGAATCACAGAGAGCAAATGAGGAGACCTACTGCCTAACACGAAAACAATCAGGTCTTAAGTTGTTTCCTAAAACGGAGATAGGTCTCCTCCAGCCTAATATGGGATAGAAGGGTATTCCATAGTTTTGCAGCCTCTACGGAAAAGGCTTTGTACCCCCATCGAGCCTGATGGAAATGGGGTACAGAGATCAGCTGTGAATTCGCCGATCTAATCTGATGGCACGGCAGATAGGGCTGTAAAACAGAGCTCAAGTAAGAGCAGCCCTCCTGGTGATAGGCTTTATATGTAAGGCACAATGTTTTGAATTTGATCCATTTTTCAACAGGTAGCCAGTGGAGCCTTTTAAGGCTCCCACTGGCCAAAGCAGCGAGAGGTAGGTCCAAAACCAGGTGAGCCGCCGCGTTCTAAATGAGCTGAAGTCTTTGAAGGGCGGCCTTGCTAATATTCAGCATGGGAGCGTTGCAATAATCCAGTTTAGAAATAACCAGGGTTAAAATAACAGTCTGTTTAAGTTCCTCCTGAAGAAAAGGAAATATTTTCTTTAGCATTTTCATAGACCAATAACATGATCTAACCGTCTGGTTAACTTGTTGCTCAAAAGATAGAGTTATTTCAAATATGATACCTAGATTCCTGACCGACAAACTTGGAGCTGGGCAATCGTTGCAAGAACGTGAGCTCCATGCCCAAAAAAAGAATTTCAGTCTTGTCTCCGTTCATTTTGAGCCAATTATGGCTCATCCAGCTATTGATCCTCCAGATGTAGTCATGGAATCTGTCTGCCACCTCCTCCCAATTCTGGTTCACAGGAATGATTACCTTAGTATAATCTGCATAGGATACCACATGGAAGCCAAAAGAGCATACTAGTTTGGCCAGTGGAACGACATAAAGATTGAACAGAGTAGGGCTGAGTGACGACCCTTGTGGGACACCACAGGGGAGTTGGAATGGTGCAGCCTTAAAGTCGCCACAGCTCACCGTTATAGGTCTGTCAGTCAGAAAAGATTTCAGAATATTGAGCGCCTTGCCTCTTACTCCAGCCTGATAGAGCCACTGGAGCAGGAGATGGGGCGATATGGTGTCAAACGCCTTGGAAAGATCCAATAAGATAAGAATGGCTCCTTCTCCCATATCCACATTTCTCCGAATAATGTCCGTAGTGGATGACAGAGCCGACTCTGTGCTGTGAGCTTGGCAAAACCCATGTTGAGATGGGTCAAGTGCACCACTTGCCTGGAGAAAAGCAGCCAGTTAGATATTGAGATGTTTTTCTAATATCTTGGCTGTGGTGGGTAATGGGGAGATAGGGCATAAATTTGTCAGGTCCCTGCATTTCTAAAGTGACACAGGCAGCACTGCAAATTTTGTCACTGTGCTGCGCCACTTTTGAGTAAATCTGTCCCCAAATCACCTAGGAATTTCAGGAGATCCCTTTAAGAGGATGCAGTTGGATTTTATCAAGATGTCTGTGTGTCACAGGCTGAGATGTGTCCTGGTGGTTGTGGCATCTTCTTGCGTTGGGTTGAAGCTTACCCAACCAGAAGTAATGGCAGTCTTACTGCAGCCAAATTGTTGTTAAGAGAACTGATTCCCAGGTTGGAACCTTGACTTCACTAGAGTCAGACCAATGGGCTCATTTGAATAATGAGGTCCTGAGATTGTTATGCACAGCATGGCAAATAGAACAGAGACTAAATTGCAGCTGTAGACCTGATGCTTCAGGTCTTGTTGAACAGGTTAATCGGACACTGAAATCCAGATTGCCAAAGGTATGTGCTTTTGTGTATTTGAACTCGCCTGATACTTTGCCTCTTGCGCTGATGAGACCTTGCTGTGTACCTCATCTGAAGGTGGGACTGTCTCCCAATGAGATAATCATGGCCAGAGCTATGAGATTTCCAGCTTTTTCTGCAAATGCACTTGTGAACATTACAGATATTATGATCCTTGATTAATGCAAAGGGCTAGCTGACGTGGTGCGTTCGGTGTTTCATCAGTTCAGAGCAGTCACAGACCCTGCACATCAAGAACAGTACTGTGATCTCACTTCCGGCAGCTGGATCCAGTTGAAGAACACATAAGAAAGACAGATTTGGAGCCTCGTTGGAATGGGCTGTACCAAGTCATCTTGGTGACAACAACACCTGTGAAGTGTGGATGTCTCCCTAACTGGATAGACGTTTCCCATGCTTGCAGAGTTGAGTGTCCCCTTGATGTGAAAGCACCTGTCCCAGAAGTACCAGTGGTGACAGAGAGACAATGGGAGCAGGTTAGTCAAGCTGTCGGGGATCAGAGAGATCAATGAGAGCTTGAAACAGCACATGCTTGGTCTGAGGAAGGTCTGGAGAGATCTACAGTTGAAGCTGAGATGACAGAATGTCTCTCTGTAGTGATGAATGAGGCAACTTCAGAGTCATACCCTGACAAAGGACTTAGTACTGTGAGAAAGTGAGTGGTGACTGGAGACTGTTGGCCCAGAAGACAAGAAAGAGGAAACCTGAGTTTACCTAAGGAGCATGTACCTCAAACAATACCAAGGGACACTAAGAACCCTGATCTAAGTGAAAGTGAAAACAAAGGATTGCAACTGAGGAGATCTAAAACAACTATAGTGCCCTTTTGGAGGTACTCTTCACCTGAACAGACATTCTTTGCTGCAAATGACAGAGAGATACAGTTTGGGGAATTTTGGGATAACACTGCAGATCCAACTGAACTTCCTTGAACTGAGCGTTTTGCTCAAATTCTACTTTGACTTTTCTGTGCTGTTGGATAGACTAAGACATTTCACTCTGCATGTGATTATTAGTGAATTTGAACTGTGTGTGATTTGGAGACTTTGAATTAAGAAGTGTACGAAGGCCCAACTCTGCAGAAGAAGAGAGGGTTGCCCTTTAGAAGAACATGAAGTAGGGCTAAGGAGAGGTTTGCCCTTTAGAAGAACATGAAATAGGGGTAAGGAAGACTCACAAAGACCTTGTAAATAAATCTGTTGTAATTCATGATATGGACTTTGCTTTGCCACTTTTCACTAGTGAAACTGAAGTGAATCATTAATGCTCCTGCATTTTATTAAACAGGTTTGAATTTAGAGAAATCATGGAACCTGGAAATAATACCACTAGTAGACGTAGATACATATTTACAGGAGTTTCATTTATAATAAGAATTGATTTGCTGATAGGGATGAATTTATCTACAGAGTCTAGTATAGAGAACGTTAGCTATACAAGTGCCATAATACTCCATTTCCTACCAACAATGGAATGTCCTTACTAAATGAGAAAGATGTAGACACCTATAGAGGGGATCTTTCATCAAATGCTTACTTTAAATTGCCTATGAGTATATAGATACTATGGATGCAGGGGATTGCTACAATTGTACGCAATTACCTGCTTCAGTATCACAAGACATCACTTATCATCACATTTTTATGACATATGGAGTTTCCTGTAGTCTTTTATTGAGTATATTTTTTAGACAGGTTAGTTTTCAATATTATTTCTCAAATTATGACTTAGGGCTTGGTTTATAATTTGGTGGATGTGTTACTCCATCACACACATGGCGGATATCCCGTCTGCTGTATTATGATGTTCATAGGATATAATGGCATCATAATATGGTGGATGGGATATCCGTGATGTTTGTGATGGAGTAACCCCATCTGACAAACTCTAATTCAGGCCCTTAGTTCTTCCAGAAATTCCTTTGTTCAACATCTGAATAAAACTCTTGTTTCAAAGGTGCAAAAAAAGCAGGTAAATATTTTGTAACTGTCACCTGCATATGAATACAAACATAATTTGATCTGTGGCATGACAGAAATAGAGAAGACGTTTCTTTTTTTTTTTTTTAAGTTTCAAAAGTTTTATTAAGAATATATAAGGCGATACATACAGCATATAAACAAACTGTTTAGCTTTCAAAACATTGTTTTTGTTCTTTTACCACAATTATTTCCATTGTGAGCATATATGCATGTGCTGTCAGGTAAGTAAAAATTTCCAGTTGCATAGTTGAGTTTTGTACCCTTATTTTGAAGAAAAGTGGAGAACAGGTGGGGGGGTGGTATACGGAGGGGGAGCGAGGATAGGGTTGTGTGGGAGGGGTTGATCTTGGTATGGGGGAGAGACAAAATAGTCATATGAAATGGGTTTGGTAGAGAAGGGGGAAGAAAGAGGAAGAAAGAGGAAGGGTATTCGCGGGGGAATGTAGAATGAAGAGACTCGAGATAGGCAGGGGGTCTTTGTATCCTGAGACTAGCTTGTTCAGGCCTAAGAGTAGATCGTTCTGTACTGCTCCGTCTGTAGCAAGTTATTATCTAGGGGTAGATAGTATGTATGTTAGATATGGTAAGGTCGGTTAGAGAGTGTCTACGTCTTATGTGCGTTGATTTCTCAGTCCTTGTTTGTGTTAGGAAGCGACTTGTATTACTATGTTGGGTAGTTCAGGGTCTCGTGCATATGACAAAATTAAAGGCCTGTGGATTGATAGAGAGAGAGAAAAAAGAGAGAAAGGGGAGAGGATAGCGTAGCTAGGGAGAGAGAGAGGGGACAGTAGGAGATTAAATGTGTTTCTGGAGTCTAGGATTCTCAGAGGGTGATTGGTAATTGATATTCCCTAATCATTGATCATTGAACATTGATCATCCGTTGGTCATCCACCAGCCGCTTCATGGTCTCTTCAAGAATGAGCGCCAGACCTCCTCAAATTGTTCTGCTTGGTCCTGTAGGTTATAAATCACTCGTTCATGGGTAGCCGTTTGATACATGGCCGTCATCCATTCTATGGGTGTGGGGGCAATGCTAGATCTCCAGTGCCGGAGTATGCATATTTTGGCCGTGGCAAGCGCCGTGTGGATTAATCGTTTATGTGCCCGCGATAGGGAGGGATACGGACGAATGTCATGTAGAATGATAAATGCTGGTGGGGTCGGTTTTGGTATCTGTATGAAGTCCGATAAGGCGAGGCGTACCGCGTCCCATAGTGACTGTACCGTTGGACAGTGGCATAGAATATGAAGTTGGTCACAATATGGCTCTGTACATCTCCAACAGTTCGCGTGAGGTATCAGCCCTGCCCTGAAGAGTTTAACGGGGGTCCAGTACCACCCCTGAAGGATTTAAAATAGGCAAAATTTCAGGCGTGCTTCAGGTACGCCCCTGTCGAGGGATTCTAGTATGTCTGGCCATTCTTCGTCCGTGTAGGTTATCTCTAGTATATCCTGCCACTTTAAGCGTAGTCGTTCAAGTAAAGGCTGAGAGTAAAGGTGGTTAGTTAATTCGGCATAGAGGCCAGCCAAGATGCCTTTTTGTCGACCCCATTTCTGAAGATAGGTGACGATGGGTGAGGTTTTGAGCATCCACGGGGGGTTCCTAATGTTCTCCGCATACAGTGTTTGAGCTGTAGATATCGCCACTCCTGGTTACTTTGGATGCCGAATTCTTCCTGGAGGGAGGCGAATGTGCGGAAGCTATCTCCATCTATTATGTGAGATATATTGTGGATACCTACCTCGGACCATTGGGGCCATCTGAGAATATTCCCTCCTATTTTAATGCTTTTATTCCCTGCTATGGGAGCCTGAGTATGCAGGGAGGGGTGTACTCCTAGTAGTCGATGGGCTCTGCACCACGCTGTGTTTGTAGCCTTGAGGATGGGGTTAGCTAAGGGAACATGGTCGGCGTATGTTCTTCCCATCTTCGTATACTGTCCATATAGGAGTTTCTCTGTGATCACCCATTGCGGTGGATCGGCTATATCCTGAAGTGTATATATTAGCTGTGAGAGTTGTAGGGCCAGAGAGTATTGTTCTACCAAGAGTAGTCCTAATCCTCTGTAGAGCCGTCGTGCCAGTATTATTGCAGGTTTCAGTCTTGGGCGTGAGGAGCCCCAGACGAAGGCCCTTATGGATGCGTCTATTAATCAGAGTGAGGAAAGAGGTATCTGTAGGGGGAGCATGCCTAGCACGTATGTGAAGCGTGGTAAGGTGACCATTCTGACTGCCTGTGTCCTGCCCACATGGACAGGCCTAGTAGGGACCATTTGGCAAAGTCTTGTTTCATTTTAGATATAAGGGGGTCTATGTTGTCCCTGACCATATGTTCTGGACCTCTGTTAATGAACGTTCCTAAATATTTAAGGTGGGTCGGGGTCCATTTGAATTGGAGGCCATGTATCGCTGCCCTCGTCGTTATGCGGGATAATGGTAGTGCCTCACTTTTATCCCAGTTTACCCGATATCCGGATAGGGATGCGAAGTCTTCTATAGTGGAAAGTAGTTCTGGGAGCGAGGTTTCTAGATCGGACATTGTTAACAGAATGTCGTCTGTGTAGAGATATATTTTGGATATGCCCCCGGTGATATGGATCCCTTTTATTTGGTGAGAATTTCGTATGGTGGCAGCTAGGGGTTCCATGGCCAATAAAAATAAAAGTGGCGACAAGGGGCATCCCTGGCGTGTGCCCCTTCCGATAGGGAATGGGTCTGACATGATGCCCCCACAGTTAACCTGTGCTGTGGGACGGTCATATAATAAACGCACTTTAGAGATAAATTGTTCCCCCAGGCCAAAATGCTTCATGGTTGTGAATAGGTAGGACCACTCAATGCGGTCGAATGCTTTCTCCGCGTCTAGGGAAAGGGCTAGGGCTTCGTCAGGTAATTGTATGGATTCTAACAGTGTATGGCAAAGAGTTCGCATATGATTTCTGGAGGTACGGCCTGGTACAAATCCTACTTGGGTATTGTGAATCAATGATGGTATCACCTTGCGTAGCCGCGCTGCTAGAACACTGGCTAGGAGTTTGACATCCCCATTCAAAAGGGAGATAGGACGGTAACTGCCGCAAAGAAGTCGGTCTCTCCCTGGCTTAGGCAAGAGGACAATCGTGGCTTTATTGGATAGAGCGCCCAGGGAGCCTTCTTGACATGCTTCCGTCAGTGCTTCATGTACTGCGGTTATTGCCTCTTCCCCAGCCCATTTATAGAATTCCGCAGGGAATCCGTCCTCTCCTGGTGATTTATGGTAGGGGAGGCTTGTTATAACTTGGATTATCTCTTCTTTGCTTATGTTACCGTCCAAGAGGGCCCTGCCTGCCTCAGACAGACGGGGAAGATTGGCCGCGGTAAGGAATGTCTCCATTTGTGTTTGATCTGTCGTTGTTTCAGGAGTGTACAAATGTCGGTAGTACTTGGCGAACTCGTTTACAATGTCTTGTGGGCGAGTTAGTACTGCTCCTGAAGAAGATGTTATGGCCGCAATGGCAGAGGCTGCCTCTCTTTGTCGGAGCTGCGCCGCTAGGAGGCGACCTGCTTTTTCCCCTTGTTCGTAATGGCGGCCTCGCAATTTTTGCAGTGCGTATTCCGCCTGAGATGTATAGAGTTCATTGTGTGACATGCGGGCCTGTTCTAAGGCGTGTCGCAGCCTAGGGGATGGTTGGGCAGTATATTGTTTAGTGAGGTCCTGTATCGTGGTCTCTAAGGTGGTTTGGCGGGCTATTCTGTCTTTGTTGGCCAGTGCTGCATCTCGCATCATATTCCCTCTTAGGGTTGCTTTTGCTGCCGCCCATAGGATCCTTTTTGAGGATACAGTGCCTGTATTCTCGGCCATGTATGTAGCTACATGAGCTTTTAATTGTTCCTTCCCTTGGGGAGAGCGATATCTGTGTACAGCCAATCGCCATGGTTTACGACCAGAGAAGGAGAGTCCCATCTGGATCCGGATTAGTATTGGGGAGTGATCTGAGAGCCCGCTATCTAGGATGCAGGTGTCATGTATATGAGGGATTACAGTGTGTGATACTAAGAAATAATCCAGACGCGATTGGGTGCCATGGACGGTGGATAGGAAAGTATGGGCCAGATGTACGAAAAAATCAAATTGCGAGTTGCAATTTGCGAGTCCTTCCGACTCGCAAATTGCAACTCGCAATTTGGTATGCAGTACGGTGTCTCAGACACCGACTGCAACTCGCTATGGGGTCGCAATGACCCACCTCATGAATATTCATGAGGTGGGTCGCAAATTGCGGCGCCATAGCGAGTATAGGCACTCACTAACATGGAGGCCTGCTGTAGTCAGCAGGCCTCCATGTTAGCGACCTGCTTTTAAATAAAGCATTTTTTTTTTTTTTTTAAATGTAGCCCGTTTTCCCTAAGGGAAAACGAGCTGCATTTCAAAAAATCCGAAACCTTTTGTTTCGGTTTTTTCAGGGCAGGGAGTGGTCCCTTGGACCACTCCCTGCCCTGAAAAAATGTTTTGGGGTCCATTCACAAAGGGGAAGGGGTCCCATGGGGACCCCTTCCCGTTTGCGAATGGGTTACCATCCACTTCAAGTGGATGGTAACTGCGACTCCATTTGCGACCGCATACGCGGTCACAAATGGAATTGCATACCATTGCGAATCGCAAATAGGAAGGGAACACCCCTTCCTATTTGCGATTCGGAAATGCATTTTGCGAGTCGGATCTGACTCGCAAAATGCATTTCAACATAGCAAAGTGGCTTTTGCGAGTCGCAAACGGCGTTTTTCGCCGTTTGCGACTCGCAAAACCCTTGCTACATCTGGCCCTATATTCCTTATCTTTCGGGTGTTGTATTCTCCAGCAGTCCACCAGACCGACGGCGGTGGTCAGGTCTGTCAGAAGCGCTCTGTCGTGATTGTTACATATCAACAGGGCCTGTCCTATCCATTATGGCGTCTTGGACGAGATTCCAGTCTCCCCCGATTATGTATAGAGTAGTTCCGATTTCTGTCAGGAGGCGATTTAGCTGTCGAAGGAATGGGCGTTTGGGGCCGGTTGGTGCGTAAATGGATCCCACGCATAAAACAGTGTCCCCTAGTTTTAGTTTAGCAAATATATACCTTCCTTCCGTTTCATTCCAGGTTTTAATGATAGTGACCGGGAGGGATTTACGTACTAGTATTGCCACTCCACATTTGCGGGGTCCGTTACTTCCAGATTCCTGACTCGTCGGACGGCAGCTGAAGGCAACCCTCCCTACCCAATCCCGTTTAAGTTTACTGGATTCCAGAGTGTCAAGGTGTGTCTCTTGAATCAGAGCTATATCTGTTTTTTTGGATTGAAGATAGGACAGTATCTTTTTCCGCTTAACATAGCTCGTCATGCCGTGTACATTCCAAGAGAGTATGCGTAATGGTCGCGTCGCTTGAGGGTGGGACTTCGACATATTGGATAATTGTGAGTAAGCACCCTCATTCCGGGGTTGGTGTTGGTGGGGGGGGGAGGGAGGGTGGGAGATATTGACTTAGTTGGTAGAGTGGGGGTTGTGTTTCGATATGATACGGTGTTTTATTTTATACGGGGATTAGCGGCTGGTGGAGGCCAAGGGAGTCCTCTGGAGAAGAAAGAGAAAAGAGAGGAGAGGGTGAAGGAAGAGAGGCAATATAAGGAGGATGAGAGCCAGATGGAGGGGAAATATGAGGGGAAAAGAAGACAAGGGGAAATGAGAGGGAGAAGAAAAGAGGGAGAAGGAGGGGGAAGGAATGGATGCGTGTGCTAAAGTTGAAATTGAGAGTATAGCAAGAGAGCGTGCAATTTGGGGGAAGAAGCGGAGAAGGATAGGGATGAGGGAGGTTAGGAGTCCAACATCCTTCGTTCATTAGGTCTGTAAACGGCGGGACCGATTTCTCTCGGAGCTCACGTGCTGTCGGGCGATCTCGATCGGGGGGGGCGAGGGGGGAAATAACAGACAGACAGTTATCGATATGTCGGTGATAAGGAGGGGTGGGGGGTACACAGCAGTGCTTATGTTTATGTTTATGTATCGGGAAGTGGGTCTGTTCATCAGTGGTTAGTGGCTAGTGTATTAGTTATATAACTAAAGTGTATATTGGCAGAAGTAATGGTCGGTTAATAACTATAGTACCTGGGCGGCGCTGGAGAGGAGGGGGGGTGTCGGGTGTTGATGGGGTATGGTGTTTAGGATGTTGTGCCTAGTACTTGATGTTGTATGGTATCGTAGGGTGTTTAAAAGTTCATAAGATAGGGTCGTAAATTAAAGTAGGGACTGGGCAGACAGAAAGACCGAGTCCGGCTGGCGAGGGCGGGGGTAGGGCGAAGGAGGGGGGGGAAAGAGCTCAAACAGAGTATTACAGTTCTCGCGTATGCATGGGTACATAAAGATACCAATATACAGTATAATATAATACTTCCTGAGCATTTCTATTCAACTATAACACTGCCTCGTCTCGTCTCGCCTTACAACTTTTCAATGACATATTAGGTTGATCAACATAACATATCCTGGTATCTTATCACATTATCATGTTAGGAGCCATTATGCCAAGCGTCTCTCTATTAATCGTAGGATAGGTAATGAGTGTAGCTGAGCCCCGGATTACGCGAGGATAATGCGTATCTCGTCCTATTACTAACTCCTTGCCGTGTATTATTACATCATAATACTGACCTACTACGGTCTTACTTGGTATGTGCCACTATCATAGTCGTTCTATTGTAGATGGTAGGTTAAGATAGTGATAATGATTAGGATGGAGGTAGGTACGAACATCTGGGGAAAGGAATAGATAATAGTTTATAATTCACGTTGTGATGTTATAATGTGGTGCAGAGTGGCAGTGTAGAATGTCATATTATTTTGCTTTGTTATGCGGTATTATGTTATATTATGTCCTCGTGTTCTATTTTTTATTTTTTTTCCCCAGTTTCTTATTGTAGAATAAAGTAAAGTCAAGTAATGGGAGCTTTGATATGTCTCAGGTTATATCATATTGTGTGTCCCTGTATTGGAATTAATTTATCTTTACGTGGTCTAGTCCCATCCCTTAGGGTGATAATGGGGGCTAAACGGTTCTAATGTCAGCGCTGGTCGAGTGTGGTGTGTATTAGGGAGGTTTCACATACTTTGTTATTTACTACCGTGAGATATTTTGTAGTGTGTGGAATATAAGGTAAGTTCATGATAGTTAATTAGTGTTTATTTTTGTTATCTGTTTAATGCCCCTGTTACCTTGTTACCTTGTTATAGGTTTATAGGGTCGGGACCGGGACCTTATTCAACATACAGGGAGTTGGTGGGGTCTGATCCCTGTTCTAATAATCATCATCTGTTGTGTACTGAGGGCAAATAACGATTTACTGGTAGTTTTCCGTTATAGGGCCTCAGCTCTAGTCATAAAGAGCATAGGTTTTTCATGTATCTGGTTTTAACATTGATACTAGCAGTCTTAGACAATTACAATAGTAAAACACATATGATCTGGAAAGGTACTCATCCTTCCGCAGAGTCTATAGTTGTTATTTTCGACTCTCAAGCGATAGTCCCACAAGTCGTCTTGTCACGTTACCTTCTCAAGAAGACCCAGTTGTAGGCTTTAAAGGGGAGCGGGATTTGTCTCTTTCCGATAATTGGGTGTGGGTTACTACTGCGTGTAAAATCTGACCCCTGTCATCATATGATCTGGTTAGTCTCTCCATGTCTCTACCTCTATGACTGGCTCCGGTGTCGTGTAGGGCCGTCTTCACCTTTTCTATTCCCGAGTGGGGGGTTTCGGCCCTATCACTGCCTCTTACAATGTCATGCTCACTGTCTGTGTTGAGAGAGTCCATAGGCTGGGATTGGAAAGAGTCAAGGAAGAGTCTCAATTCGTCGGGGTTATAAAAGTCCTTGGATACTCCATTTTTGGTAACCCACATTCTTGCAGGGTCAAAGAGACCGTATTTCATCTCTAGTTTGCAAAGCCAGGGTCGTAGGGCTAGGAAAGCCTTTCCACGTTCGTTGGTTTCCTTGGAGTAATCGGCGGTTATTCGGATCTCGTGCTGGTCTATTCGGAAAGGGCCGTGGTTGCGTGCTACTTGGAGTATTTGTCGGGTTTGATCATGCCGCAGCAAGCATGCGATGATTGGGCGGGGCCTTGAGGAGTTGTCAGAGCGTTTTGGGCCTATCCTGTGTGCCCGTTAGAATTCTAACGGCGGGTCAAAGTCCAATGAAATCATTTTTGGAAGAGTGGAGGTCAGAAAAGCCTGCATATCCGAGCCTTCTTCGTTTTCCGGGATCCCAAGTACGCGGATATTGTCTCTCCGGCTCCTATCCTCCATGTCCGTTAGTTTGCTCCTGAGGTAGATGAAGTCTTGTTCTCGCTCCTGAGACGTGTTGATCTGCGTCTCTAGTGATCCCATGCGTTGCTCTAGCCCTGTCACTCTAGATTGAAAGCCTGCAATGTCAGATCGCATGGATTTGGTTTCTAGTGTCAATGAAGTTATAGAGGCGTCCATCCCCTCTATGCGGCGGCTGACGGTGGTGATCTCTTGTAGTATCCTGTCCATAGTCGTGGATTGATCTTTATCAGACATCGTGGTGGACTCGTTTAAAGGTGGAGATGTTTGAGGGTTTATCTTCGTGGGGGTTAGGCGTTTGTGTTGTAGCGCTTCTGAGAATAATAGTTGTCGTGCAGGCTTGCTGACAGGTTTATGGTTCGGTTTGTTGCCGGGCATCGCCTCAATTGTCCACAGAGTCTGGCCACGTGGGGCCCGAGATTCCCTCCGTAGATTCCGATAAGGATATAGATGTTCGGTGGCTTACACTGGTGCCAGTCCTCTCCCTTCTCCTGTATCTCTGTTCTCTTGGCTCCCTCTGGCTCTCTTCATCTCCGATGCCCCTCCAGTCGCTCACCCCTCTCGTCTCCTCGCCCCCACGTGCCTCCCGTCGTGCCCCTCTGCCCTCCTCAGTATTAGTTGTCTGGAGGGAGGTTGGCGAAAGTTTATTATCCCAGCGGGAGGGTTTTTGTTGTCCCTCTGTGATGGAAAAGAGGGGAGAAGTCGTGCCTCTGCCTCCAGCGATGCCGTTCTTAGTTTGGAGAGATTCGATCCTACCTCTCTGACCGGGTTTCTCTCCCGGCTGTCGAAGGGGCCGCACCCCTTTGCTGCGTCTCCCCGTCTCCCTGTGGGGGGTCGAAGGTCTACGGGTGTGTGTTGGCGTTGTAGGGAGATGGATGCGGGTCGTCACGGCTCCCGCAGTCCCTGCGGCCTGTTCAGCTTGCTCCTTGCCGCTGCGGGCACACCGTCCCCGGTCTTCCGAAGACGCAACTCCGCCCCTTTTCTCAGGCCTTATCGGCCTGGGGCGTGTCGCGAGTTTCCTGCCTTGCGTCCCGCTCCTACGGGGTCCCCGGACATGATTCCGTGTCGCCGCTGTTGTAGGGGTGGAGGGGCACCGAATCCGGTGTGTTGTCCGGCTGTCTTCTCGCCCCCGTCGCCCCTCCGGGACCGCCTCGGCACGGAGCTCTCGCTCTAAGCGGCCATCTTGTTTCGTGGCCCGGCCACGCCCCCAGAGAAGACGTTTCTGAAAAGAAGGGATCTAAAGTCTAAGTCTGAAATAGATAAGGACCTTAAGAGACAGCACAGATAGAATAGGGAAGAAATTGAACATCAATGAAGTGAACTCAATCAGCAGTAGCTTTAGATTGGCAGCATAAAGGAAAGTTGAGCATACTTATTGACCAAAGTTATTTGGATCAATTGTTTATTGCAAAGAGTGAACGTGAACACATCTTTATGAATAGAGGAAATAATTAATTCTTTTTAAATGGAAAGGATCCGGTGATTCCTAGAGTAAACTTTATTTGTGGAAAGAATGATTATTTCATATTGCACAATGGATGGGATGGTACATGTTATTTAGGTATACTGTTCCCGAAGATTTATCAAGTGGAACCTTTTAATGATCCTGTATGGGAAACAACATTTTGAATTTGAAGAAGTGTTAGTGCTTGAGAAGTGGCAGGAGATATTTTTGGTGCATTGATTCCATCTGTAGGTGTGATTCTGAATGATTTGAAAATTAGAAAGCTGTCAACTATAGTGGATAAACTGGCAACGAGTACAGCAAGTTTCTTATTGACTGCAAATACTGAGATGTTAGCGATAAGATCTATGATTTTATAGAACAGACTTGTGTTAGATCTTCTTGTAAAAAAGGATAGAGTCTGCTGGATGCTAAAAGTAAAATGCTGTAGCAATGCTGTACTTACTTCCCAGACAAAAGTAAGGATTTGAAGAAGTACATTCAGAACATTACTAGCTTGAAGAAGGATTTGGAAGTGTTGGAAGCAACAGGTGTATAGGAGGCTATTAGAGATGAGGTTGCTGCTGCTGGCAGATAGAAATATGGTAAGTGGGACTGTGGTTTTTGTTCTGAAACCATTGTTGCCTATTGCCATCTGTGCAATAGTTTTAGTTGCTGGTTTCAGAATTTTTCAGAGGATGAAAGCTAAACAGGCAGTGAAAAGAAAGAGAGTGGATGTGCAGCATGAAGAGAGTCAGAGTAAATATTATGATGACCTGAAGTGTCTGGAAGAGCCTAGATGACAATTGATGAAAATTAGAAGGTTTTAGTCAGTCTCACTGAAGGATTTTGTCATGCTTGTGATGATTTAATTCATCATCAGAGGGAGATTGATAATACATAATTTTGGTTGCACCGTTATGTGTTACAGAAGTGACATGATAATGCAATCAACAGTATATTTGTTATATGTCCTCACGTTACTATTGCAAGGTGTACCATCTTAACTATATCACTGAACGTGCATTCACAGTAGAGAATTGGAAATTCACATGTATATATATTTGTACTCTGATTTTCATATTATGGTGAAACTGCATATAATCATGTTTCATTTGTATTTCGTCTTTCCATTTATAATTGCAAGATGTACTTATAACCAGGTATTTCGAATGTGCATAAATGTTTTAACAAGATAGCATAACAAAAAGCCTAAAACATTTGGGGGCTTATTTATAGTCCGTTTGCGCCGGATTTGCGTCGTTTATTTTTACGCAAATTCGCCGCAAAACTAACTCCATATTTATACTCTGGCGTTAGACGCGTCTAGCGCCAAAGTCCATGGAGTTTGCGTCACTTTTTAGCGTGGATACCTACTTTGCGTTAATGATATGCAAGGTAGGCATTCCTGTCAAAAAAATTTACTCCGAGGCATGTGCGCCGTATTTACACTCCCGGGCAAAAATCACGCCCAGGAGTGGGCGGGTAAAAAAAAATGACATCCAGCCGCTTTTGCGTTGTTTTTTAGCGCCTGGTCAGGGCAGGCGTTAAGGGACCTGTGGGCTTGGAAGGAGCCCAGAGGTGCCCTCCCATGCCCCCAGGGACCCCCCCTGTCACCCTTGTCCACCCCAGGAGGACGCCTAAGGATGGAGGGACCCATCCCAGGGAATATAAGGTAAGTTCAGGTAAGTAATTTTTTTTTTTGTGGCATAGGGGGGCCTGATTTGTGCCCCCCTACATGCCACTATGCCCAATGACCATGCCCAGGGGACAGAAGTCCCCTGGGCATGGCCATTGGGCAAGGGAGTCATTTCAATGGGGGTTGGGAGTTAAAAAATATGGCGCAAATCGGGTTGAGGCGAAAATTTTGCCTCAGCCTGACTTGCCCCATGTTTTGGCGCCCAAACTCCATATTCCCCTACGCCGGCACTGCCTGGTGTACGTAATTTTTTTTCACGCACACCAGGCAGCTCTGCCGGCTAACGCCGGCTAACGTCATTGAATAAATACGGCGCCCGCATGGCGCTTCAGAATGGCGTTAGCCGGCGTTAGATTTTTTGACGCACAACTGCGTTGGCGCAGTTGTGCGTCGAAAAGTATAAATATGGCCCTTGATTTCTTATGTCTAACCTTCAACATGGAGTTTTGCTCACAACAAAATATTCTATTTTTGCAGATGTGTTTGTGAAAGTCTCCAGTTAATGAAAGGCATGCTGTGTGTATTGAAGATAGTGGGTTTGGGAGGATATTTTGGCAAGGACAAAAGAGCACTAATAAACTGTGAAGAAAAGACTCCTGTTCGTGAACTGGACAGCAAGAGATGCTCAAGGACATCCTGATGCCCAATTTAAGGGATGTGAGGTCTGACAGGAGTTGGCAATTTAAAAAATATGGCCCTTGATTTCTTATGTCTAACCTTCAACATGGAGTTTTGCTCACAACAAAATATTCTATTTTTGCAGATGTGTTTGTGAAAGTCTACAGTTAATGAAAGGCATGCTGTGTGTATTGAAGATAGTGGGTTTGGGAGGATATTTTGGCAAGGACAAAAGAGCACTAATAAACTGTGAAGAAAAGACTCCTGTTCGTGAACTGGACAGCAAGAGATGCTCAAGGACATCCTGATGCCCAATTTAAGGGATGTGAGGTCTGACAGGAGTTGGCAATTTAAAAAGTGCGAGGACGATTGAAAACTACTGGTGTGGATGACGTAGCCTTCTCAAAAGTTCTGTGGCTTTAATGTTATTCACCTACTTAGACGAGAGCAGATTACATTGAAACTTTGAGTGGTACCAACCTCTCTACTCTTTATTCCTTTGTTTGGATTTATGCCATAACCACCTCATTATCAGAACTTCTACTGAGGTTTCTGTGATTCTTACACTTTTGTAGAATTCCCAAGACTTAATTAAGATTTCTCTATACCTAAGTTTAGGGTACTTAGATTAAATTAGTTTCTCTAATGATCAGGCAATAGGACCATAATGTAGATACTGATCACCAGCTTCTGTTTCCTATCTTCTGTATTGCTCCATCTGAGATTCTCATATGCCTTATACTTATACGATTTCATCTCATTGAACTCTTTACTTTACCGTTGGTGATTTTGTACTTTTATAGCATGTTCTTGAGATTAATTTACATACGGTTGGCTCTAAATGTGTAATTAACTTTTTAACCTTATCCTCCATCTCCTGGATTTAATGTGTGATCAAATGGGTTACGCTGTTAATTGATTTGAAGAGTTTGTTTAACTCTCCTTTATCCTATTGTACCCCAAAAAAGGTCCTTTGGAAGAGGAGAAGCAAGAAGATGGGCTTGGGTATCATCATATTGTTTATTTATTTATGGGAAGATGATCATGTCAAATACATAAATTTAAAGCTGTGCTAGTAAAATGCTAATAGGTATGAGTTGTGAGTGTGAGAGACACATAGGGCCATATTTATACTTTTTGACGCAAAACTGCGCTGCTGCAGTTTTGCGTCAAATATTTTACCGCCGGCTAACGCCATTTCGTAGCGCCGTGCGGGTGTCAAATTTATACTTTGACGCACGGCGGCGCAATCAACAGGTGGGAGTAATTTTTTTTTACGCACATCGCGGCGTCAAGTCGTAAAGGAAAATGACGTTAATGCAGCGTAAATGACTGTGGGTCGATTTACGACACCGCAACCCGGATATGCGCCGTTTTTTTGGACGCAATAGCGTCAAAAATACCCGCGAACACTGCCCTTTCAGCAGAGGAGAGCCAAAATGGATGCCACTACAGACCCCAGGAAAATGACAGCAGACCAGGAACCAGCCAAGACGATCCATAAAAGAACCAGGACATATATATAAAAAAAAGAAAGTGTTGCTTCAGTGCAGAGCAGCAGGAATCCTGGTTAAAGAGGTGACGGAACACCAGCACCAACTGTTTATCACCTCTAAGTTGCCAATCAGTAGGAGAGAGGCCATATGGCAAAAAATTGTTGACAAGATCAACAGTGTGGCTGAAGTACGCAGAACAGTCACTGAGTGTAAGAAACGCTGGCATGACTGCAAACGCACGACAAAGGAAAAAATGGCCAGGAACAGGAAGGCAGCACTGAAGACTGGAGGTGGGAGTCCAGCACACCAGGAGGCCCTGGACCACATGGAGGAGATGGTTGCAGCCGTCATCCCCGAGGAGATCGTCACAGGGATTCAAGGACAGGACAGTGCAGACTACCACGAGACAACGCACATGCAGGGTAAGTCGCATGGGGATTAAAAATACAATAATGTTGACTGTAAGCAGGGGGGAAATACCTACTACACATTGCATGTAAGTCATCATATACACGGAGTGGCATGGGTAAAGGGGCACAGCAGGGGCGCATGGCCTGCACAAACATAAGCTGGGGCACATCTTTACACTACACCAACAACAGTCCCATGGGGGCATCCTGTCATGCCAACAATTGAGCAAAGGGAAAGCCTCGACAGGAGGGAAGGCCACTACGTCAAACTTACACCCTGGCACTCGTCAGCCAAAATATCTCCTACATTAACTAGGGCCCTATCAGCAATCCTCTAGCCAAAACAACAACTGCAATGTAACTGCAACAACAGTTGACACTACCACTTCTGATCTCTGTGCAGCTATAGTAGCCAATGACAGTAACCTCCCCATGGAACATACATACCTAAATTAGGGGGTGAGGATGACATCTGCAACAATCCCCTGAAACAAGACAAAGGCCCTAGTACACTCAAATGTCAATGCCCATAGTTGTCACATACATCAGCCAAACTAAACAACAATAGGAGCGACACAGCACTAAGGACACACCCATGCTGCATATGTCAGGGTCCTTCCCGTGCCTGGCAAACAAGGCAATATCACAAATGTCATACTGCTCAGACAACAGCATTGAGGAGGGGACACATGCAACTGGTCACTGAAATACACCTGCACAGTCAGAGGGAGAATTAGGACACTGATACGATAATCAGGGCAATCCAATGTAACACACATTACCCAACATCAGCAGGACACATTAACAATGTCAACATCCATATCACATCATAACATTGCCATGCATAGGAAATGCCACATGTCAATTACATTTAAGTCAATGTGAACAATCAGGGATTGGGGCAGGTCCTGAGAGGCAATTGTGCTGCCAGGACCATCAGAACACCCACAGCCAGTGAAAGGTCTCACCATGAGAATGGATATACACGGAGGGTTGAGTAGGATAAAAAGCTGGCTATTCTCTATTTGGTATAAAGCAACACCAAGAGGCAAGTAGGCAGACAAGTCTGATAACTCAATACCATACATGTGACACACAGGTGGGCCATAGGCCTATAACAGTGCCCATATGAAGGACAGCAGATACCAATACCAAACAAGATCACAAAGTGAATTCATCAAAAGGCAGGCATGTTACGTCAAAATTTTTACAACACAGACACACTAATTGTACCCTGTTTCATTGCAGAGGAAGATGGATCTCCTGCCGATATGCCTGTCCCACATTTCCCTGATGACATGGATGACGAGCCCATAAACATTCCCCAGGAGACCATCCAAAAGGTCCTTGAAACCCTCCAGACCCCACCTTCAGTCACAAGGAGGAGCACATAACAAGCAGCCATCACAGAAGAACCACCCACCACCCCAATTGCAAGACCTGCCAGCTCCTACACAGCTGAGGACTCTGACGACACTGGCACCAGCTTTGAAAGAACTGTAGTTGGAGTACAGCGGGAGCTGGCCAAGGAGGTGCGGGTGGGGATGCAAAATATGGCAGCCAGCCTTGAGGGGGTGCGCTCGTGCATGATGTCATCTGCAGATCTGGCAGCAGCTATGCAAGCCCTAACATCCATACTGCAAGGACTACAAGAAACTGTCAAGGAATTCACCACTGCAGTAAGGGAGTTGCCACAACACCTCGCACCCCAAACTTTCCACTGCATGCACAATTGCAATCATGACTTCCTCAGGGCTGACCTGGCTGCCTACCATCGTGATGTAGCTGCTATTCTCAAAAACCAGCAGGCCCTCCTTGCTGCAGTACTGCCCTTAAGACCTTCACAGGGAGCAGCCACCGGGATGTCTGACTCCACGTCTTCTAACACTGAGGTGTGTGTTGCCCCTTCACAACCAACAACAAGGACAAAGCAGGGAACACACATATCAGAAGAAGAAGACATGGAACAGATCACATTCACACAGAAGAGTACCCGGAAGCACTAGTCCCTGCACCATGGCCTACTTTGACCAAGGTCCTACGTTTTGTCAATTGCCAGTCTCACTACAACTATACTCAATGACTGTTCTGCTAACCACTGTATAACTTGTCAGCATTGCCAGTGAATGTCTCTCTCCTACTAATTGGCAAATCCTGTCCCTCTGCACAGTCGGTAACATCACCCCAGCATGTCAGGAGCATCATCCACACCCCTTCTGTAGGATCACCATGTAAGATTTCACTAGAACGGACTCAGCAAACATGGACAACGTACATATTGCACTACAGCACCTATCAATAAATAGCACTTGCACACCTAATATGTCTCTGTGTAATTTGACACATCAACTGTGCAGTAGATAACTCAAAAGTGCTTGTGTGACAACCATGTAGCTTGTCAATACAACTGTCCCGACATCATGTAGTCTGATACATCTGTGCAGTGGCCAGGATTGCATCATAGCCTGCCCATCCTGAGGAGAATAACTGATGAAGGGAGAAACCACACACAATCATGCTGTGTTGGACAGAATAATGCTCCATCAATAGAAATCAAAGTCAACTAATGGTGGCTGATAAATGTTGTCACCATGAAATACTAATACATTGAATTATGCAGTCTAATCTAAGCAAACACAACTAAACACAGCATCAATCAACCTTTCTGAGTAAACTTCCAAATAGGTACTCATGCTGTTTTTTTGCACACATGATCTATGTCTGTAATGAAGACGAGAAGACAAGAGTGTTAACAACACCTCATCTTCAAAGATGTCCCTGAACATCACACTGCAGTCCAACCTAAAAAATTCCCCACAATACCAAGTCTGGAAGCACACTTTGTGATGTACAAAACATACTCATCAACACAAATCCTTTGTGATCCATGTAAACTCCAAAAGTTGGTTCTATCAAATGGTGGATACTTACCAAGTTAGCACAGGGGTAGCTGCCATTTTAAACCTCTTATTTCTTTGGTTTGTAGCTTAGGACACAAATGTCATAGAACAACAATCACCTACACTGATGGCAAGGCCATGATCAAGTAGCAGTTAACACATAATGCAAAGGGTTAACTATATATTTATTCATAAGTAATCACACCAGAGGCAACTAAGGGAAAAGTCATACCTACACTAATCTAACCTGACTACTCCTAACCCACAACTGTCCCTAACTAACCTAAGCTAAACTTACTCTACACATATAACGAATCGATCTAAACATCAACCCCCCACCCACCATTATGAGACAGGACACATGCAGGACAACACATACTAACCTACACACATACTGTACTATCCTAAACAATCATATATTTTTTGGAGATTTTTATTTTATTTATATTTATTTCTTTTTTTTTCTTTTTCTTTTTCTAAACAGACAGGAAGCCCAACATTGACACCCACCCACCCACACACTTAATAATGAAAAGTATAAAGAATAAGGACCCTCCTCCCTAACACTAACTAAGCTAACAACCTATACTAACCTAACACTAATCCCCCAAGCCCACTAATCATGATAAAAAGGAAAGTGGAGGGAGGGGAGGGATACATTTAAATAGACCATATCAGTCCTAGAGGTTGGCCCTCCGGAGGGTCCGCCTGATGGACCTGACCCGCTTTTTTATGTAGGCCACATCCTGGCTCCGCTTGTCCACCTTCCTAATGAACTTGTCCATTTTGCAGTCCAAAGCCTGTAATGCCGCAAGGTTAATTGGAGGTTCTGCTGCTGTCTGGGTCCCAGCAGAGGTGCTCTGTGTGGGTGTTGAGCGTAGCCCACTGGACTGTCCTGCAGCTCTTATAATGCTGGGTCCTGGTTGTGCTGCAGAGGCAGGGACAACTGTCCCCGCTGTTGCTGGGGCCACTTGGGGAGAACTGGTGGTTGTGGTGGTGGTGGCTGTAGTGGGCAACGTTAGGCCACCCTGTGGTGAAGCCCACCATGCTCTGGAGGCCCGATCTGCCTGATATTTTCGGGCCATCCGTCGGAACCCCGACTGCACCTGCAGGATGTGTCGGTACCTCATGGCCCGCCTCTCAAATTCATGCCTCTGTGCGGCACTCATGTTTGCAGCTGTGAAGAGAAAAGGCAATTATTTACCATAGGAAATGCATTGTGTGGAATAGCACAATGGGTCTATCGGAAATTAGTTTTACTGTAGTTGTAACAGCTCATATCACCATATAGATCATTGAAAGTCTCAGAGGAAGTACATGGGAAGCCTGCATACACAGGTCATCTCACACATAGCATATACAATTATCTACATGATGGGTGACATCAGCCTAAACTTCTCATCATAAAAATTACAAATGCAGCCTACATTCATGCTGCACCTCCTCCGCCTATTGCCTGGACTCCATATGTCAGTGTATGTGATAACAATCACAACCCTCAAGATCTGCAATTTGTAATTGGATTTGCTAGTATAGAACTCATGTGCCATAACCGAGTGTGTACACTAGGTTCAAAACAAAGTTTCAAATGGTCATAAGTATGTGTAACATACTGGTTGCTACAGTCCTAGGTACCCTATTCCCAAACACATGGCTGTCTTTGAGGGGGGGTGGGAAGAACAACCAACAATCCCAAAATCGATGCACACCCAGGAGTGTATAGAAAGCTCAACATGTTTTTGCCTCCACACACACACCACCAGTGAAGGGCTATCAACAAATCGGAGTCAGCTAAACCTTGTCCTATCCAAGGTCCACACATGTCAAAATGTACTGACCTAGGCCAACATCACATACTTCCAGTGAGGCATATTTTTCTACAGACACAGAGGAGCAAGAACACCCATGATCATGAATAGCATGTACACCTAGGCCGTTGTACTGTAGTCCCACACACTTCTAGTACAACTTGTGGAAGTACATGCCCCCAGAAGATCCAACCTACAGTGTACTCAGTACATCGTTTACTAGGGAAGCAGCAGATTTCAGACAAGCCATTTGCAGAAGCTATCTGGGAGAATGTCAGTCTGACATGCAGACTCAGTCCGAGACGAGTCCCAGAGCAACTCTTACATTAACTAGTGTATTCCACATGACTCACCCCATTTCCCATAGCGGGCGCTACAGGAATGGCCTACAGACCCAAATTCTGACAAATGCATAAGCATAGGTCAACTCAAAATTAAGTGATAACTGAAATCCCACTAATGGAACAAGACTAATGATTGGGCAGCGCATCAAACCTTGCAATGTGTTCAACACACAGTAGTCCATCACGCATCACCAGAAAACATAAAAAATACCACACATGCAACACTCACTCTAGGTGTCGGGGTCCTCAAAATGAGCCACCTCTCCCACTGTGTACGGTGCAGGTCCACCTGTAAAGCATGGAAGAAAGAATATACTCAGAATCCGTGCACTGACAAACAATTGCAAATACAAAGACAATGTGATAATATGACATGAGTAATGAAACACTTTCACACATGCTCATACTACATGGAATTATTCATGCGCAACATTTACATCGGATGAGTCTCCTGCTACAGTTACACACACTACTACACACATGCAGTGGCCCGGACTGTCATGTGGTGGCAAAGATGCACCTCCATTAGTATGCACCAACAATATAGGTGTGCATTCATCTTATCATGTCCATCCAAGAGAGACATCCAAAAGCTGGTTACTTGAGGACTGCCTGACCTCTCAAACAGCCTATGTGGTCATGACACATATGTGACTGATAGGTACATGGTACAGAGGGCCAGGTACTTTGGCAATACCTCATGTTGTTACAGTTTCATACATTGATGTGTCCAAACAATGGTGATTGGCACCAAACATAGATGTTTGTACCCTAGTCCATACCTTTGGACTGCCATCCCTGTTCTGATTTGGGCACAAGTGACAATAAATACCTGTCTAAAATGTTAGCTGAGAGCACTTGAGTCCTTAACAAATATGGTTCATGCTCAGATCAGGCATGTAACAATTAAATGTGAAGGAGCACATTTATCACGACAAGGCATGGCACTTCCAAGAACATTTTCCCTACACACCAACCAGACACACATGTGACATATGTGTGGACAAGATCGCCAACTTCAATTGACGTGAAGGCAGCACTAATTTTCAGCATCATGTAGGGTTTACAAATGTCAGTCTAGCTATAGCGTCAACATAAGTAGGTATGATGTTTCTACATCCATATTTCACTGGCTATTGTGACCTGTAGAGTCCTAATTGCGTCATTAATGTGTCGCTTGTCTGACACAAAGGCGGCACTACATTACATTCTGCTACAGGAAACCGGAATGTGTAGAAAACATGAGCTACCTGACTGCTAGCATTTGTCATCCTTCACATTGTGCATCAATTACCCTGTATGTTTCCCTAGCATTACACACAGTCAGCTACTTATCTGGCAGATTGTGTAACAATCATCACATGTCACAACACAGCTTTAAATTGTGCACATTTAAATGATCTGTACTCACCAACATGTCCACCAATCCTGATTCCCAGGTGGTCCAGCAGATCTTGCTCCCTGGAGATCAGATCAGCCCAGCGGTGCTTCAATTGATGGTCATTCCTTTGGCTACCATATAGACGCACCAAGTGATGGCGCACCTTCCCCCACCGGACTTTACGGGCCTCCGTGTGATACCCCTGTATCACCCTATCCCCAGCCTCCAGCATAAGTGGGAGGAAATGGCAAACAAGCCATATAAACCCCCCCAATTCCTCCTCACCCATCCTGTAAAGCCGTGGCCTACCAGACATGTCAGCACTGAAAAAGGGGAAAAAGTAGTCGAAAAAAGGAAAAGGGGGAAATGGGGAAAGGTAGAGTGGGGAAATACAAAGAAAACTTAAGAAGAAGAGCCCAACTATCCCCTATATTACAGTACCCACAACAGACTCCCACAGACAATAAATACAACACTGGACTTGACAAATTATGACAACACAGACTCAGACAGTATTCTACAACAAGACAATGATGACAAAAGCACAAGTGAGATGGCACACTGGACACAAAAGCACTAATACACAGGACATCACTTTGCACACAGCCACTCAGTCTAGAATAATCTGAGACTGCAAAGTGAAAGTGAAAGTACACCCACTGTACAGATTCTGTAAACAGGATATCCTATTACATCACATCCTGCATAAAATGGCTGCCGTTTTTTTCCACTATGCGTCATATTTTCACGAATACAGCTTGTGCATCATATTTTTTGACACACAGGAGTGCAAATAATGCAGAGTCAAAAAAAATGTCATTATTGGGATATAATATTTGTTTGAGGCATATTTTACAGTTCTAGAGTTGAAAATTAAGCCGCAGCAAAATATGATATCTATTTATGAAAAATATATTTGACTCAGCATTATCTGCACTCATGTGCGTCAAAAATAATGACGCACAAGCTGTATGCGTGGAAATATGTAGCATAATGGAAAAAAACGGAGGCCATGTTATGCAGGATATTATGATATCTATTTATCAAATATATTTTTGACTCTGCATTATCTGCATTCCTGTGCGTCAAAAATTATGACGCACAAGCTGTATGTGTGGAAATATGACGCATTATGACAAATATGCCTTTCATTTGTCCAATTGAGAAATGAATTTTGTCATGACCAAACGGTGCTAAGTGATAAACTTTGGGGTTAGCTATAGCAAATGTCCCTTATAGGATGTGTAGAAGGTATTCACAGTGCAATAGTAATGATTGGCCAGAATGGATATTACTCATAATTGTACACATATGTAGGTAATTGCTGATTGCTAATTTCAAATTATGAATGAGATACCAGGATGTATTCCTTAGCAAAATTGTGTCCACATGTATCAAGCTATTCAAAATTGGATAAAGGCCAATTAGGTTGTGCAATTGTCCCCTAAACATTTTTTGGGGGTAACCATGTCCTATTTACAGTTAAATTTATCTAAAATGTGTTTCACTTTTGACATGTAGGGCACACATGCGCCTTATGCATGTGTGTGCTTCACATGTGCATAAAAAATGTATATTTGGGGGGCAGCAGAGTGGGACTTAGGCCCCCAGCACCCTGGGGTTTGCTCTTCCAGACTTGCAACTTTATCCAAGGGTTTCCCAAATTCAGTAATGCTAAACCATCTGCAGCAGGCCCATGGAAGCAAATTGGGTATGATTCACTGTTTGCTAATCTGTAATCCCATTTGATTCTTTGGAGAATTCTGACATACTATTTTGCATTGATTTTATAGCAAAATCTCAACGTTCCTTATGTCATGATAGCAAATAGGTTGTTGATGTATGTGGCCCTTTATGCATTACCTGGTTTAGAGGCATGTTTCATTCATGTTTCATTCTTCCTGCTAGGTTACATCTGGGACACTACTGTGATGGGCTGCTTGCAACCATTTTGTTGATTGGATGGTACATGTACATGTGTGTGTTCCAATATTGATCCAGTATCAATTGTCAAGGTGTATGTTGTCACTGTATCGCCCAGGTCTCATCATGAGTTAGTGGCAGCCAATCGTGTATCCAATGAGTATCGTTTGTAGCAAAATTTGAGAAAAGTCATTGAGGACATGGTCACCTACATGTTGATGGTCCCACCCTGTCACTGAAGACGTGTAATGAGATTTTCAACTGGGCAACCTTGGTGTGCTGAGTGAGAGAATGTCTCAGGTGTCTGGATCCGGCATGTGTCATTGCTACATTTGTACTCAAGTTGGCCTCTGTGGATGGTAATGTATCAGCCAACATCATAGCCTCTGTGCAGAAGTAAATGGCTGGTATTCAGCACACACAACTCATCTTTATTATTTGAACAATGTAACTCTGCGTCACCATCAAACGCTATGGTCCAGGTACACTGTCACACTTTGTAGTTTAGGCATTAATGAGGGCCAGACAACGGAAGGGCCATGATTTAGCTATTCAAGGGCATTGTCACAAATATGATACAAATAACAGTCAGATGATGCAATATTATGTATTTGAGTATAAATTGATGAGGCTAATGACAAATTAGTGTCTGAGGTACAAGAGGTTCTGGACAGCACGTGTGGTCCATAGGTGGACCCCAGGTATCTTTAGGGTGACCCACGGACAGGTGCCAGTCAGGCTGACAGGATGCTGGGTCAATCAGGAGCCAGTTCTTTCAGAAATTACATGATCAGTGGTCTGACTAGGACTGGTCAGAGGGAGCAGTAGACAGTTGACATGTCTCACTGTGTATGTCCTGTGTTGTTTTGAAGGTGACACATGAAACCATATACAGTGTTACACGGCAACATTAGTAGCAATGCTTAGTGATGTAATTGCCCAAATGCCAACATCTATGCTGTAGGAGGCATCAGCAGGGACGGGGCATGTACATTTGGGTGGTGTGCATGGAGAGGATCACTGGTGTGGCCTCCATCAGTGTCTCACTAGTCCTGTCAGATGAGATTTGCTGAAAATTAGCCTACAGTACCTTTCACACGAGAATCAAACTACAGGTGATACCAGGCCTTAAAAACTCCAAGCCAGTGTATTATAGGAGCTGAGTTCCATGCAGTGAGATGGTACTATGACAATGGTAGGCATAGGAAAGGGTGTGGCACACTGGATGACTCTTGTGAGTGTATGTGTGTAGATGAGGGAATCTCAGTGTACACATATCAGCATTCCAGGGACCTCTTCAGACAGGTGGAGTGTGACCAGCCGCAGGTGTGTGTAATGTTTTTAGAAAAGGGCTGACATGTTGATGGGTAGTGATGTGCTGGATGCTTGTCATAGGTGTAGCACTTGTGCTGTGTATGTTCTGCTTATGTGTAACTCTAGTGACAGATAGTCATTGCAAAGATAGTAAGTAGTTGGAATTACTGTTGCCAAGAGTCTGGTAATACATTCCTGTTCCTGAAGCATAAGCATGTGAACTGCCTGATGTATGAGGCCTGTTTTCCCCTAGTTGAGTGGTGGTTTTTTAGTTGTGTGCCATCTGCTGCGATGATCCATGTTTCCTACATGTATGTGTGTCATATGTGTGGTCCTCAGCTATTGGCCTTCAAAGGTGAACTGTACAGGATGTCAGTCATTTACATTGTGTGTGTATGTGACCATTGTATGGTGGCCATTACATTTGTAGTCTATTTTTCTGTGTCCTGATTGTTATATCATGATTGCTCAATGAGCCGACATTCTTCTTCTGATATTTCAAGCTAAAGGTGGGCAGAAATGAATAGTCCAAACCATGATGTGGTGTTTGTTATCAGTGTTTATTTACAATAGTGCATTAAGTGGTGGTGGTGATATTTATGAAAAGAAATTATTTACAATCTGTTGGCGCCTACGCACTCCAGCAGCCGTGGTTGGTTGTTCCCCCTCCTGTTGCAGGCCTGCATCCTCCTCTTCTTCGTCTTCAGGCATGTATGGGTCTGGTTCGAGAAGGGGAATGTTCCTTTTGACACAAATGTTGTGCAATATTGCACATGTGAGTATGATCCTACAGACCATCTCAGGGGAATATAGTAGGCTACCACCAGTGATGTCGAGGCAGCGGAACCTTGACTTGAGGATGCCGAAGGTCCGCTCGACAATGCTGCATGTCCTCTTATGGGTGTCGTTGTATGCCCGCTCTGCAGCAGTACTCGGGTTCCCAAATGGTGTCATTAGCCATGGCTGGATGCCATACCCCTGATCAGCTGAAAGAAAAAAACAGAATGGGATCATGTTGATGTAGCTTGCATAATTGAAAAGACCGTCCATGGCAGTAGTTGTCTTGTGTTGTCTGTGACTCTTTTGTGTACTGATGTGACATCCTATACTTGTAGGCTATACCATCTGCATTGTGTTTTTACCTTGGCTGGGCACGTGTTTGTCTGATAACCGTTTGTCATCAGTATGTTTAGTGATTTTCAGTGCAGTGTGCCCTCCATAGCATTGTGACTTGTGATACAGGTGTCCTTGTGTCTTCACTTGGGGTGAGTAGATAGTTCAATGTAGAGTTTAATTTATAAGTGTTGTTAGCACGTTCATATGGAAGTACCCTGGACATTCCATACCTTTAGACTTAGGCAATGTATTAATGTAAAGACTTACAATTTGCAAGGTGACATTTAGGCAACCACACTCATTGACATATTCACATTAGGCTGTACAGTAATTTCCGATGTGTGACAGGTTCAATGGTGAGTTAAGAAACATGGCTAGTGATGTCAGGACCTCTGTATGTTCCTGTCTAGATGTTGCTGTTGTGGTGTATGTGTTGTGTGTCCTAGTGGGTTGCTGTGCAGTGTGTATATAAGTAGGTTTTTGTACTTACCAACAAGTAGTCCATTGCCATACCGTCCATCCTGGAAGTGTTGGTTGATGGTACAGTGACGGAAGATGAATGAGTCATGTACACTCCCAGGATATTTAGCCACGATGTTGGTGATCAATCCCTGGTGATCGACTATGGCCTGCACGTTGATTGAATGTGTGTGCTTCCTGTTGCGGTAGAGGTGTTCAGTCGCAGCAGGTGGCACAAGGCGTACATGTGTGCAGTCGATTGCACCAAGGACGTGTGGTAAGCCACTGATTGCGTAGAACCCCTGTTTAGTTTCCTGCTGCTTCTGCAGTGTATTAGGGAAGCAGATGTGGCGGGGTGTCAGTCGAATGATGGCATCCAGTACTTTTGGCAGAAATGCGGAGAATGATGGTTGTGATATTCCGCCAACCAGGGCACCAATTGTTTGAAATGAGCCACTTGCCAGCATGTGGAGTACGGCAAGCAGCTTTGTTTCTGTTGGTATGGTGCGGGGTGTCACCAAAGTGGGGGCCAACTGCTGTTCAATGTTTCGCAGCAGCTGCTGGATAGCCTGCCAGTTCAACCGGTACCTCTGTATGATGTCGTGTTCCCTGAGGCCCTGAAGGGTTGTTCTTGGGCGGAATATCCTCTCCTGCCTTCTGTGCTGCCTTTGTGGTCCCTGCTGGTGTTGTGGTAGTTGCTGTTGTTGCTGCTGGGCTCTGCGTCTACGTGCACGCTGGATAAGTATCACCTCCATGTCTCCCTGTTGCTGCTCTGCTGCTCTGCTGCTCTGCTGCTCTGCTGTTTGTTCTGTGTGTTCTGATTAAATACAGGTGTGTTTGCCCCATTTTAACGCCTGCCCTGACCCAGGAGTTAAATTTTGACGCAAATCGGGCTGTGCAACATTTTCTGGCTCCGCCTCCCGGACGAGCGTCATTTTTGCCCAGAAGCATAAATACGACGCACGGCCGTTTGCGTCATTTTTTGGACGGGAACGCCTACCCTGCATATCATTAACGCAGGGCGGGTTGCCGCATCCAAGAAATGACGCACACAGCGGAATTGTGTCATCCGCGGGCTCGGGCGTCAGATTTTAAATATGGGGCAACATTTGCGCTGATTGTGCGTAAAAAAATTTGGTGCACAATCCGCGCAAACGGAGTTTAAATATGCCCCATAATTTGTGAGATTTGTGAGTTGTATATGTCATGTGCAAAGGGCATGTGAAATTAGAGGGATATTCCTATACCTCCCTAACAGTAAACATCATAACCCATATTTATACATTTTTAGCGCCGAATTTGCATCATTTTTTGATGCAAACGCTGCGCAGACTTATAAAATACAATTATATTTTGTACGTTTGCGCTGCTTTTGCATCAAAAAATGATGCAAATGCGGTGCTAAAAAAGTATAAATATGGGCCTAAGATTTCAAATAGTGTATAATAAGGAACACAGTAGCCCTAACTCACGCATTAAGGTAACCATAACTTGCACCCCAGCCATGCACAGTTATCTCCTCAGTAATTTGACTGCTAATGTTTCATTTATATTTTAAATAATATTATAAAAGTTGTCATGAGTGCAGTAATATATGGAGTAATTAGCAGTCCATGGTGAGGGTGTAAGTTATAGTTACATTAGAGTGTGAGTTATAGTTATTTGAAATACTTCTAACTAAAACTGATGGATTTCTATGGTATTGTGCAAATAAATTCAGAACCTAACTATAACACACCTGTAACCTTTGTTTTTTTCTATGAACTTCTGTTTTTTAATGTAAAGTAATTTAAATTACATTAATCCAACCACTGCCACGGACGGCCTGTGGCCAGGCCCTGCAGCCAATACCCAATAACCACACAACCCTGCACCGCACACAGATGTTGGTAATGCACTGCAGAGGTTGGCCTTTACCAACCCATATACTTACCCATTGATGAACTTTTGAAAAACCCTTAAAACCCACCTGAACCACTGAAATATTTTGACAAATTGAGAAAAACATGTGTTCGAGAAGTAAAAATAGTGATATCACCTTTCTGTTTGTACCTTAAATATTTTAAGTTGAAAAGAACTCAAAGCTGAAAAATGACTAGTGACTAGACTGGAACCCTCAGCCTTCTCTGTGAGGGTCGCAGAGATTAACCACTAGGCCTCAGGTGAATCCTTGCTGCGCAATGTCCAGACATTTCTATGACATTCAATCCAAAGTTGGTGGTGGGAAAAAGACATAAATGTTCCATCACTAGGAATGTTTAGCTTTCAAAACATAAGTAAATAAATAGACATACTGACATAAGATACCAGGATTTGAACCTTCAACCTACTGAGTGGAAGTACAAGATCTTTACCAGTGGCCGGAGGTGACTCTGTTCTACTGTGCATCAAAACGTAAGTATAAAATTTGTAGCAAACACTTTGCTAGTGTGACACTCTGAAATAATTATATTGAGAGTCTGTTAAGGATGTAAATGTTCCATCACTAGGACTTTTTTTAACATTCAAAACATAAGTAAATAAACAGAAACACTGACATGAGATAACAAGATGTGATCCTTCAACCGAGTTGCATCTTTACCAATAATCCTGAGGTGACTGTTCTGCTGAGCATCAAAACGTAATTATAACATTTGTAGCAAACATCTTGCTAGTGTGCCGCTTTGAAGTTCTCTTGAGAGACTAAAGCAATAACTATTTCTCTCTCTCCCGCTTCCATCCCATTATGGGATGGAAGCGGGAGAAAGAGAGAAACTGACAGAACCACGAGTGGAGCCTCAAGGCCCGCAGTCCCAGCCGTCTCCCGTATCCTGCAGGAGTCAGCATTGCTCCCGCAAGAAGGGAGCTGCTTTAAATAGCAGCTCCCTCCTTGAGGAAGGAACGTTTTCATCTCTTTTCCTGCACCAGTGTTAGCATGCAGGGAAAGAGAGAAAAACTCCACATTCAGCAAGTGGGAACTGTTTGACATCTCCCGCTTGTGAGTGGTTCTGCCGATGACGTCATCAGTGATGCCATTTGAGATGACATCAGTGATGTCACTGACTACGTCATGAATGATGTAATATGTGATGTCATAAGCAGTGGATTGCAGGGGTGCAAGTTATAGTTAGCTCAGGTAACTATAACAGCTGACTTTCTCTGGTTTTGTTGAAGTAGATTCTGGACCTAAGTATAACGTCCCTGTAACTTTTGTTTTTTTCAGTGAATGTCTAAGGTTTCTTTAATTCTCTTTCCTAACTATAACATCCTTAAAACCTTTGTTTTTTTTTGTGAATTTCTATGTTTTTTTTAAATTCTATTTCCTAACTATAACATCCCTGGAACCTTTGTTTTTTTCAGTGAGTTTCTATGTTTTTTTAACATATGGTAGTTTTCTTTAATATACATTAATCCAACCACTGCCGTGCATGGCCTAAGAGAGTTGGCCACAACATATCTCTCTTTGTGTGATAATAGGTGTAAGAGGGTGATCTTGCTAGGGATTGGCTGTGATAGTCTCTGTCTGGGTGTGCGAGTGCATGCATCATTGTCGTAGTGGGTGTGTCATTGTCTGAGTGGGTCTGTGAGAGGGTTCTTGAGGCTCTGAGTGGTCTGTGAGTGGGTATATAAGTGTCTCAGTGGGTCTGCGAATGGGTGCATCAAAGTCTGATTGGGTCTGTGAGTGGGAGCATGAGGGTCTGAGAGGATTTGAGAGTCGGTGCTTGATGATCTGATTGGGTCTGTGAGTGGATGCATCACTGTCTGTGTGGGTCTGTGAGTGGATGTGTCAGTGTCTGTGTGGGTCTGTGAATGGGTGTGTAAAGGTTTGAGTGAGTTCATGAGGGTCTCAAAGGGTCTGTGAGTGGGGGCATCAGTGTCTGAGTGGGTCTATGAGTGGATGTGTCAGTGTCTGTTTGGGTCTGTGAATGGATGTGTGAGGGTCTGAATTGGCCTGGAAGAGGGGGCATGAGGGTCTGAGTGGATTTGTGAATAGGTGTGTGAGGGTCTGAATGGGGGAATGAGTGGGTGCATGAGGGACTATGTGGGTCTATGAGTGGGTGAGTCAGTGAGTGGGTGCGTCAGTCTCTTAGTGGGTCTGTGAGTGGGTGCATGAGGCTCTGAGTGGTCTGTGATTGGGTGTATGACTGCCTCAGTTGGTCTGTGTATGGGTGCATCAGTGTCTCACTGGGTCCGTGAATGGGTGCACCAGTGTCTGAGTGGGTCTGTGAGTGGGTGCATCAGTGTCTGAGTGGGTGCCTTGGTGGGTGCAGGAGTCTCTGATTGCATGAATAAGTGAATTAATTAGAGTATGAATGAGTCTGTGGGTTCTCCTCCAAATGTTTTCATATTTGTGAACAACTTGCAAATAATATGTGAAAATTCATGAAAATTCACAAATTTTCACAAATATTGCACATGGTGACGCAAAATTATTTTAAAAACTGAATTTGCACCAAAAACACACCTATATCACATCCCTGGTATTAGGGTACCTCCACCCTGTCCCCTTAAGCCACTTTCAATTTGGATTTTAAACCCTCGGGACCATGTCCAGTGAAATAAAATGGCGGCCGCAATATTCTAGTCAAGCTGTGGTCAGCCAATTACAGTGCTTCTTTTCGCATGTCTATTTCTGAAAATTCACAAATGTTTGCAAATTATTCACAAATCCAGATATACAATTTGGATTTTCTTTAATATGTCAAAAACTACTGATTGAATTTACACCAAATAAGACAAAGTGTAATCTGTGTACAGAAACCTAGCTTTCTGGCAAATTTAGTGTAAATCCGTCAAGTGGTTCAGGCTGTAGTAATGCCTAAAGGTCAAATGGGAATTGACATCGGAAACACATCTTTTTGGACCCCCACTTTTTCTCGGCCTCCACTTGACAGATCACCCCAAAACATTCCATGTCAAACAAGAATAACCAGGGCATTTTTTGGAAAGTTTTGTGAAGATTTGTCAAGCAGTGCCAGTATCTTTAGGACTACAGAGTCTGTGCACATAAAAAGATAGGACTGTCCTATCATTTTTGTGTGTGGAGACTTTGCAGTCCCAAAGATACTATTCGTAAAATACCTTTGTGAATAACAAACAATTATAAACTTACACAAAAGTATAAATTTACCTTTGTGAACTATTCCCTATACCTTATACCTTTAAATTTACACAACCAATTTAGATCTCCTACTAAAATGGACCCTTTATACCACATAATCTATATTTCCAACACATTATCTACATCCATTCAGCTATTTGCATGTGTCACTTTAAACAGTTCTCTATCACATGCCACGCCTCTCCACTGCACTGTATAGCACACCATTGCTCTCTATAATATTACTCCACTGTACGAAACCCCACTTCACTGTCCAACAATGAAGTCTACTCTATGACACTCCATGCCACTAAACTCTATGACACTCCATTCCACTAAACGACATGCCATTCCACTCTACCACACGCCACTCCATTCTACGACATGTCATTCTACTCCAATCTACTCCACCCCACCCCACTCTAAGGAATCTTAGTTCACTGTATGCCACTCCACCCTACATACCTTAGGTCCTATTCACAAAGGTAAACTTACATTTTTGGTCTAAGTTTAGATCAAAAGTGTAAGTTTACAAGTGTTAGGAATTCACAAAGGTAAGTTACGAACAGTATCCTTACGTTCACACTCGGGGCAGAGCATCCATACTTGGGGAGGATGATCCGTAGTCAGGGAGGAGCGTCTGGAGTTGGCCTGGAGCCCAATGACTGGCAACAGGAAATTACACAGAGGAAATGCAAGACAGGAAGTTGCAGGCAGCCATTTTGTTGTCATTCTGAGCAATCCTCTTCCCACAGACAGGATCCTCTGCCATCCTGCTGCTCTGTAAAACTTAACTGCCCCCAACATGGCTGAGAGAGCTTAGACCTGGTAAGTGCATGGACCCTATACTCTGGGTAGTAGCATGGTGTGAGTGGTGACTGAGCTGTACCAACATGTATCACACGTCACTATGTACACATTCTGATCAATTGCTTCAGCAGTCATGTGGCCAATACCCCATTGAAGCACATTGGAAGCACTGAACACCCTCGACCTTGTTGTAGTGGTCGAAACACTAAAGGGGAAATAGCCATACCTCTAGAATGCACATGAGGGTATGCATTGCTAATACCATGACTGGTAAAGCAAGGGCCTCATCACTACTGAGTGCAAGGGAAAAGGGATGGTCCAGGAACTGTCCAGTTGAGGTACTGGGTTTTTCAGAACCGGTACTGATCCGGTAACCCAGCGGTGCCAGGGTACACCCAAAGACCTCGGGTACTTTCCTGATTCAGACTACAGAAACTCAGAGTCTTCTAGGTGAAGTCAAAGATCGAATTTATTGGCTGCAACCAATTGACAAGTGTCCTAGAAGTACAACAGCACGATTTGTATGTTCTCAGGAGACTGTGTTTCAATGCAAAGTCAGGTTTCCTTATATACAGTTTTTTAAGCTTCAGGCAAACATTCTTGACATTTTGGTTGGTCATTCACATGTTTTCACTACAAAGGAAAAAACAGTGTCATGATGAAACCTCATATTTCATGTCATCCAACCCATAATAAATTACCCGGCAAGGCCTAGTATTTTACATCAGATAAGTGTGGACCCCTAATAAAAACGGGCACCTCCCCCTCGTAAAGTAAGAAGAAGAAAAGAGCAGGTGCAGGTGTAAGCAAGTTAGGCAGGGTGTGTGAGCGATAATAAGGGTTTTATGGCCTGGTGTGCCTTGATGCTATCTGATTCGGCCACTGGGAGAGGGACTGACCAAACAGGTTTGGCCTGAGGCAATGGTTCCAGCTTGCCCAGGTCAGAGAAAAGTCAATCAAGGTGTACATGTCCTTGGAATCAAATCTGACTGTATTATAAGCCTATGTGAGGGCAACTTTTAAAAATGGCTGCCGTGTATAAAATGGGAGCCACGAGTGCAGGACGAAAATGGCGATTTCGAGGTGAAAACGCTGCTGGAATTGAGCGAAAATGCTCATGCTTAGTGTACTAGTCATTATCGGTCTTTTGATACTAAAATCGTACTGCTGTGGCAAAGTAAATTACATGGGTCCAGAATTTTTAGAACCACAAACCCTCCTTTTGCCCTTACATAGGTAATAAACCTATTCTCATGCTAATCTGAGTCCAGGTCTATGTTTATAAGGCCATGGAGATGTTGCTGGAGCAAAATTCTAGTACTTGGTAACTCTCTCTGGACAGGTCTCCTCGAACATGAAGTGCACAAAAGGCCACATATGGCAGGACAAAATAAGGAATATCTCTATCTGCAGTAGGTGGCATAAGATCACACACCCAACAATTAGTGATGTTCACTACTAACTAGTGTTGATGCAGAAGCTGTACAAAATAATTGCTTACAAATTCTGATCTTCTAACCTGCTCATGTTCAGGAAAAGGGTGAAAAGAGTGCAAAGAAACAATAGTAGGAAAAGACATAGGTTGGGAAGTGGGTGCAGAAGTCAATTGAGTAGAGAAAAACAATCCCACCCATAAATGACAACGTCATGTTTAGAAGACACTAGAAAACACGTTATTAAGAACATATAGACAATGGGAGAAAGTAGTGACCACTATTTACAAATGAAATAATAATTTTTCACAACCCTAACCAAAAAGCAAATCCGAAAATTATCTAGTAAAATTTTTAGGGCTCCTCTGCATTTCAGTAATTTTTGTATGTTCAGGTGGAACAGTGGTGACTCTCATCAATGCTCTAAGGTGAAAAGGGGGTACTCTTTCCACAGAAAATGGACTTTATTCTGCTTTTACTAAACAGAATAGTACTTTAAAACAATGCCAGCAAAACAATCAGTCTCCTAACACCTAGTCTATACAATCACACGGAAACCTCTTGTGAAACCAACTATGCCCAGAGTCCGTTCAAAAAGCCTCTCTGGCAGGCTTCTATTGTCCATCAAATTTTATTTTGTTGTTTTCTTTCGCATGGGCCTCTCAATTCAGGCCTCTTCGTGAGAAAAGTACTGCTTTAGTTGGAGTGCCCTCCTGGCAAACACCCACAGCTCACTCGAAAGTCTCAATGTCTTAAAGCAATGCACCAGTGTCTCTCCTCTGTGGCAGACACTACAAACAATGTGCTCTTCATTGATCAAGGGCATAAATCATCTCGTGCAGACCCAAGCACCATTAATTGGGAAATAGCTCAAGCTCAGCAGCACTTTCAGACTCCAACACTCATTATTTAGTGTCAGAGGACGCTCAAGCTGCTCTTTCATGGGCACCAAAATATAGTGCCTTTTTCCAAACTTGAAATCTCCGGTGCACTGCCCTTCTTCCGTTGGAGCAAAGAAAAGGGGGTGTGTGGCCAAAACTCAGGCCAAGGGGCTCAAGGGATTGCACACTGTCAGAGGTTACCAGCACATGACAGGTAGAGAAATGAAACCTCAAAACAGCCCTGCCATCAACAACAGGAATCCTTCTCTTTAGTTCTTTTACACTGAAACTTTGGTTTTGTGATGTCCAACGCCGTCTGATGGAGCAAGTACGATATCATGCGCTGGCGATCGCTGTCCAGCTTTGCTACTTCCTGGGTGCTGAGACTGTAGGGCCAAGACGTCCGTCTTTCATCTGTAGCTGTCACTGATGGGAATTAGGCTTAAATCAATGTCCTGCAGGTTATTATGACTTGATACCCGCAGAATCTAGTGACGTAGGAAGTGTGCCACAGCTGTTAGTTTCCTTCAATTTAGTACAAAAACAGTTCATGGTTTTTAACAAGGGGACTGCAAGCAGGTGGTCTGCAATCTTCAAAGGAGTAGCCATACACCATGGGCATAAAATACAAAGACAAAGGCAGAAGGGCAAAACAGGGTCTCTAGCATCTTTAATTGGGTTCTCTCCATTATTCTCTGCCATCTATAGCTACATGCGAATTCTATCTGAATGGATTTCCTCACACAGTGGCATTGTCTAATAGGGTAAACACATATTTGCCTCAATGATTAAGTCTAGGTGTTCCTCCTTACCTTAGAACATCTCAATGGAGAAATCACATGATACCGATTATCAGGGACATGTAGAAACCTTCCTTTAAAAACTGTGCATCAGGTGCACTATGCAATACACAGGCTAATAGTCAAATGTGCAAACAAAAAGACAAGAACTAGAGGGTCCTGATATTTGCATGATTAGGACACATCTGATCCCACAAAAAATTAAAGTAGCAGGAACAGAAGGGAACCGAAAACCAAATTAAAATAGACATTGAAAATTCGTCATGTTCAAAAAGGTAAACATAAGATATCTCCTATTGAGATGGAAAACTTGTCTTACTATAATATTGAGTCAGTTAACCAGTCTATCGCTACCCTGACAGTCAGGCTGGAAAACATTGAAGCAGGCAAATTCTTGAAAACCAGTCTGGTCATACCAAAGGGAATTATACATAACATGGGGGTCCCTGGTACATCACTGCAGTCTGGAAATGTGAACCTGAACAATACATCAATAATAATAAAAGGGCTGACTGGTGAAAGGAATTCGAAAAAGAGAAATGGGACTAGGACATAGCTAAAATTTCAATAACTAAGCATGGTGCGACATTGGTCAGGGGAAGTAACCAAAGAAAAAATCTATAGAAAGAACAACAAATTTTATTTGGGTGATAGTCAGGCATGTGACACAACACCAAGAGTACGGGTGATACACAAAGGCCAAAGTTACACAAATTTTAACTCTACCGTTGGCGACTACACCATATACGGTACTCCTAGCTAATGTTTCAGTTCCTTCTTCAGGAAAAAATTAAAACCTGGTTTTCTTTTAAGGAACGAAAGCCATATGCTACTTAGGAAACAGAACATCATTAACTAATGTAATATAGAAATTAGGCCACCTTGAGTCACAGATCTATAATTTCATCCTTAGGTCCAATCAAGGATACATAAATGTAGGGCTGCCTGTTCCTTTAAGGGAAGGGACAGTAACGTGACTAACTGCAGGTGACACACTTTGATCCTGTATATCTCTTTTTATTTTCCTTCAATACCATTATAGCCAAATAGACATTCACTGGTGAAGTGTTGTCTTTTATGTTCACAGCATGAAATATCATTATCTGTGGAATTTAGTAACCAGAACAAGTTCAACCAACTGTTGCGTAGCGATGGGCATCGTCATGACCATCCCCTCACAACACAGGAGAGCTTGTAATAGTATCAAAAGCAGCAACAAACATGCAAAAAACAAATAAAAAAATAATAAAAATGCACAAAACGTCAAGCCATCAGATATACTTGCTGTGTATCAAGCACAAAAAGCATAGACAAAACAATAGCATGTGTGAATAAGCGGTGACACACAACACCATGTCATGTACTTTATGCACTGTAAACCTGCAGCCCAAAACCCAATATTTGGGCCTGTTTAATTTGTCAGGTTTAACATCCTTACCCTCCTTTTGACAGTAGATCACCAGGCAATGGAAATCTGCTGTCAAATATAACTTTACTGTTTCTCTTCTAACATACAGGACCAGCAAGAACAATTCATGATAGGACCAAATACATGAAAATAAATTTCCATTACTTAACTGTTACCCTCGTGTCAGTTACTTCGCAACATCAAGCCACTATAGTTTTACCTTTCTAAAAGTAAAAATTGTTACACTGACACTCCATATTAATTTGGCACCTACAATTTCCACTGTGAAAAATAAGTCTTAATTGGCAAATCGTTCTCATTAAGGCATGTAGCCTCCAAAATTTTAGAAAAGGGCTGCATCTTATTTTCTGTCTAAGACTTAATGCAACACTTTGTTTTCTGTCAAATAAAAGCAACTAGCAGGCATAATTTTATTTTTTTAGAGCGGAGACGCAAATGTATCAGTTCTGCAGAGCATTTAACATGATGTTGGGACTTTCGAAGAAACCCCTTTTTTTATATTTTCCCTTTGGAATTAAGTTCTTTAATTGTATTGATGTTCTTCTGGAGAAACCAGAAATCCCACTTTTAGAGGCCCGGTAGGGTCATTCTGCATTTCACAGAGACAAGGCCCTAATTTAAAAGGTCACAAGTGTCAACATGACAGCCTCCTCCATTGTTTATGGGAAAACTAAAGATAGCATCTCAGCAGCATGACTTGAGCCAGCCTCTGTAGCTCTCCTAGCTTCTGCCACTCTGAATCTGTCAAAGACAGTATGCCTTCCTATTTTCCTTCTAACCTGCAATAATTCACTCTATTTAAAAAAAAAAAAAAAATTCCTTTTTAGGCGCTAAAAAAATTATCTCTATTTCCAGATTATTAAACTACATTTACTGTGAATAATTCACAAACCTTAATAACACACATACCAGTTGTTAGAATAAATGCTTGTTGCAATCCCATGCAATGGTACATATTTCATCAACCTCGAATGAATGAACGTCTCAGTAGGCCCAGCTGAAGTTAGAACCTTCAACCTTGATATTAAAACAAGCCTTTGTACTGGCACATTGACTCATTGAATCATAAGAAGGCACAACCTGCAAATATATATCAAACCTAAATGTATGCATTTACTGAAGCCTGAGACATTTTAAAAAGTACTCTGAATGAAAGAAAATGCAGTTTGAACAGTGCTTTTGCCCAAAATCGACTTTGATATTTTAGGCATTAAAAAATCAATATCCTACAATTTTCTTGCATAATATGCATTACCAGAATGTCTATTACACAATCCATGAGTCAGCCATTGAAAATATTAACTTATACTTTATAGAAATGAGCTTGTTTGCTCCTGCGCCAAGGGAAAATTGCACATACAAATGTCATTTTAGCGGTGCAACATAACTTAAATTAAATTTTAATGTAAGGAGGTCATAGTATAGGTATTAAGCTTTATAAATATTAAAAAACGATTTTGAAAGGCACTTATTTTTTAAATAATTTTTCCATAATTAATAATTTTCTTTTAAAAAAAACAACAACAACAAAAAATAATTATTCTTTTTTTGGTGATAATTCCACATATAAAAGCAAGCTGCATCCCTTGCCTATTATTTGGGATACATTAACTCACAAGCCTAAGCGCATAAGCCTAACTTGAAATGCGTCACATTTTTGCGCCACTTTCATTTAAAAGGAAGGTTATGCAAAATTCCACCCATGTTTAACTGGGAAAGTGCTGGCTGAATTGAAAATAGATAATTTCGTTTTTTTTTGGGGGGGCCCTATTTATATCTATTGAATGTGTTTTCTAATTTATTAAGCATTTAACGGCAGTTTTGTATATGTGCACAATTGCTCATTCTATAAATTAAAGAGCAACATATAGCTATGTTAGCACATCACATGGTTCATTTCTGGATTTTTTCTAAGTTTCTACTTAATATTAATTAACCAACATTTTACTTAACAAACTGTAAACATCAAGAAGACCCACAAACACACATTGAGCTCATTTCAGATATAAACAGAAAACACTCAGTACACACAATACAAACGCGCTTTAGCCATTTTTCATAAATAGCGCCGTCGCAATTTACTTACAGAACCGTTTGCAGATCCTAGTTGTAAGTCATATTTACAAGAAAAAAAAAAAAAACTTTTCTCAATTATTTCCAAGAATAGCGGACCCATACTTTATTAAACGTGATGGGGCCCACTCCGTGCTTCACATATAGTTCATAGGTTGGAGTTCCAATCGGAGGAACCGGACATGAGTCCTCCAACCGGGAGTCCCTTTTACAACCAAGACAAAACAAATTTCCAAGTCTGCTAAGACCAGGCATCTTCGCTCACTAGTCTAGCTTCAAACTTCAAAGGATTATCGTTTACGATAGTCTCGTGAATACACGAGTCCTTTGGCTTTGGTACTTGCAAGTTCCAAATCAAAGTGATCCCAAAGGGATACCAAACCAAATGTCCAATTAAGGACCAAACCAAGTGTCCAACTAAGGACCAAACCAAGGCCCGTATTTATACTCCGTTTGCGCCGAATTAGCGTCGTTTTTTTCGACGCAAATTTGGCGCAAAACTAACGCCATATTTATACTTTGGCGTTAGACGCGTCTAGCGCCAAAGTATGGGCAAATAGCGTCATTTTTTTGCGTGAACGCCTTCCTTGCGTTAATGAGATGCAAGGAAGGCGTTCCCGTCTAAAAAAAATGACGGCGACGCAAATGCGTCGTATTTATACTCCCGGGCAAAAGTCACGCCCGGGAGGTGGCGGGTCAAAAAACCCCGCATTTGCGCCACTATTTAACGCCTGGGTCAGGGTAGGCGTTAAGGGGCCTGTGGGCTCAAAATGAGCCCACAGGTGCCCTCCCCTGCCCCAGGGACCCTCCCTGCCACCCCTGCCAACCCCAGGAGGACACCCAAGGATGGAGGGACCCACCCCAGGGACATTCAGGTAAGTTCAGGTAAGTATAATTTTTTATATATTTTTTTTTTTTTGGGTGGCATAGGGGGGCCTTATTTGTGCCCCCCTACATGCCACTATGCCCAATGACCATGCCCAGGGGACATATGTCCCTTGGGCATGGCCATTGGGCAAGGGGGCATGACTCCTGTCTTTACTAAGACAGGAGTCATTTAAATGGCGTCTGGGCGTCGAAAATAATGGCGCAAATCGGGTTGAGGCGATTTTTTTGCCTCAACCTGACTTGCCCCATTTTAAGACGCCCTAACGCCATTTTCCCCCTACGCCGGCGCTGCCTGGTCTACGTGGTTTTTTTCCACGCACACCAGGCAGCGCCGGTCTGCTAGCGCCGGCTAACGCCATTCCATAAATACGGCGCCCGCATGGCGCTTCAGAATGGCGTTAGACGGCGCAAAATTTGTTGACGCTAAACTGCGTTAGCGCAGTTTAGCGTCAAAAAGTATAAATATGGGCCCAAGTGTCCAACTAAGGACCAAACCAAGTGTCCAACTAAGGACTGGGAGACGCTCCACTTATACTTAACTGAAAATATCAATGACGTCACCAGAAGACTCGTCTTATCGTTTCGCTCTACCAAAAATCAAGGGTCCAAATCAGGGCGATAGCCAGGGCAGCAGTCCTTCATAGCCGTCGGGAAGCGGGGAACCTCGCAACAAAGACTTTCGGACCACGTCGACATGCAGGGGTCGATGAAGTGGCGGCCTTCCTCCAGAATTTTCACACGAAGCTCCCCACGGACCTCAGGCTTGGACCGGTACCGCTGGTATCGCCCCACATTGGGCGCCAACTGAGGTACTGGGTTTTTCAGAACCGGTACTGATCCGGTAACCCAGCGGTGCCAGGGTACACCCAAAGACCTCGGGTACTTTCCTGATTCAGACTACAGAAACTCAGAGTCTTCTAGGTGAAGTCAAAGATCGAATTTATTGGCTGCAACCAATTGACAAGTGTCCTAGAAGTACAACAGCACGATTTGTATGTTCTCAGGAGACTGTGTTTCAATGCAAAGTCAGGTTTCCTTATATACAGTTTTTTAAGCTTCAGGCAAACATTCTTGACATTTTGGTTGGTCATTCACATGTTTTCACTACAAAGGAAAAAACAGTGTCATGATGAAACCTCATATTTCATGTCATCCAACCCATAATAAATTACCTGGCAAGGCCTAGTATTTTACATCAGATAAGTGTGGACCCCTAATAAAAACGGGCACCTCCCCCTCGTAAAGTAAGAAGAAGAAAAGAGCAGGTGCAGGTGTGAGCAAGTTAGGCAGGGTGTGTGAGCGATAATAAGGGTTTTATGGCCTGGTGTGCCTTGATGCTATCTGATTCGGCCACTGGGAGAGGGACTGACCAAACAGGTTTGGCCTGAGGCAATGGTTCCAGCTTGCCCAGGTCAGAGAAAAGTCAATCAAGGTGTACATGTCCTTGGAATCAAATCTGACTGTATTATAAGCCTATGTGAGGGCAACTTTTAAAAATGGCTGCCGTGTATAAAATGGGAGCCATGAGTGCAGGACGAAAATGGCGATTTCGAGGTGAAAACGCTGCTGGAATTGAGCGAAAATGCTCATGCTTAGTGTACTAGTCATTATCGGTCTTTTGATACTAAAATCGTACTGCTGTGGCAAAGTAAATTACATGGGTCCAGAATTTTTAGAACCACACAGTGTTGGGTCAGGACATCACTTTTTATATTGCATGGTTACTTGCATGCCTTTGATGTATTTCTCACATGTATTGTTAGATATTATCACAGCAATTGCTGCAGCAGTCATAAGGCCAATGCCCCTTTGGAGCACATTGGAAGCACTGTGCATCCTGGGACTTGTAGTGTTCAAAATACTACAGGGGAAATAGGCATACGTCTTGCATGCATTTGAAGGTATGCAATGTCAACACCATGACTGGTGAAGCAAGGGCCTTGTCACTGCTGAGTGCAAGAGCAAAGGGATGGCCCAGTCTCTTTCCCATATGAGGTCAAGAGGTAATGTTTTGTATTGTGGTTACTTGCATGCCTTTGTTGTGTCTTTTATCAGTGTGAAGTTTAATGTCATGTACCTTGGAGTAATGGCTGACTTTGGAATACTTGTCTCATACAAAATGTTACTAACATTTCCAAGGATAAACAATTGCATGTATTCACAGCAGTGGCTTGAACGTCTGATGTAAAATTTAGCTAGCTGATCTATTTTGTCACACATGCCAACTAGTGTGTAGCAACACCCGGCAGTCTTGACCTGTCAAATGTGAAACATGCCATGTAGATTGGCTGATAATGTCAGGGATCCACCAATACACGTACCAACAGCTTAACAAAGGTCAATACCAAGGGCTGGTTATTACAGGTATGTCCATTCAAGCATTTATGTGGACTCAGAGCATGTGACACCACAGATAACATGCAACAGTTTGATACTACCAATTCTACAATTTACAGGGTTTTCATACTAATACTTTGGGGTAACCAGCCCCATCCAGACTGTATTCCATCTCCACTTGCAGACACACTTGTGAAAATGACTAGGTAGTGAGGACTGGGAACCCTTGAACCGATTTAGCAAGGCCATATGAACTTCTGTCCATTCTTTCACACATAAAACTTTTATGGCCCATCAGAATATGGCCTAGATATTGCAATTTTGCTCAAAGATAAGCTTTTTCAATACTAAAGGGCATACTACCCACAACTGTGACAGATATTGAAGTGTGGGTAACATCTGGGCATCTCCGTGATAGTACACATACATTTTGGATCTGTCACTTGATATTGGTCAGTGAGATAAACGGAGTAGAGCCAGCACTTGTTTTGATACTCATGTACCTTGCCTATATTTGTACACCAAATACATAATGTTCTCAATTCTATTTCAGTGGACCCAGCTGGCCTGGAACACCAAGAAGAGGACCGGAGACAGAGACAAGCTTCCTGGGGCTTTTGGCAGGAACGGCATTTGTCTTCAACAGAAGAAGAGGAAGGGGAGGAGGGGCCAACAACATCAGGAGGCAGGGAGAGTGCACCCACCTGGACATACTCAGCTGAGAGTGAACAGGTGGAGGCTGCAGAAACTGTAGGACGGCCTGAGAAATGGACACCTCTTGGCAGGGGGAAAATTCTAAAACTCTGACCTGCCGGAAGTGACCTCACCACAGGGAATTCAAACACCTGACCGCTCTCTACCACATGGTGCTTCCAGTCCCTCAGGGCACGCAGCTGCCACCCCTGCCACCAGTCCCCCTCTGAGTGCCTGCCAGAGTCCCAGGAGGAGCTTGCATGTCCCCACACACCACATCCCTCTTGTGGTACTGTAGCCTTTCTCTGTGTTGTCACATCTGTGGCTGCATCCCAGGTAGGGATGGTGGCAGCTGAGGGAGAGCAGGTAATCTGCTGTCAGATCCCACAGCAGGTCCATGAGGAAGTACGTGGGATCCGCCAGGACTTTGCCCAGAACTTCACTGCCCTCAATGCCAGCATCACTTCCTTGGGTGCAGCCATAATGGCCCGGTCTCGGCGTCCATCCCATACAACCCTCCATGTCTTGTCTCCCTGTTCATCTTCCCACACTGTTTCCCCTAATACCACCCATACAACCCGTGTGTCTCAGTCCCGTGGGGGTTCAGGTCTTCCAACAGACAGCCAGAGGATGTCACTAGCGCAGAGGATCTTATTGTCATTGCAAAGGAACTGGACTTGATATCGTGACTGTGACTGGAATTTTCATTCGTCCCCTGTACATAGACTGACTACCCTGATATTTCCTGACATGTTATTGTTTTGTCCAACCCTCTCCATGTCCCCTGCCCCTACTCCATGAAGAGCAGTAAATGATTTAGTTTCTCCCTTTCCAACGAACAGTTTTTGTTTTATTTATTGGAATATTATGAGGTGAGGATAGTTGTGATGGGGCACTTTTCCTTGGTTTCTTTGTTGCAGTTGGGTGCAACTCCTGTAAAGGGGGAGGGTCTACCTCAACAGGGGGTGGAGATCCTTGTACAAGGAGGGGTTGTACCTGGACAGGGGGTGGTGATCCCTGTAGGGGGGTACCTGGACAGGGATTGTCAGACCCAGTACAGAGAGAAGACGTGAATGTGCAGTAGAGGGCCTATGCAAGCGGTGTGTTCCCTTTGTGGATTGCTGTGGGTCTGATCCAGGTTCCCTGGCCAGGGGTTGGGGGTGAGATGGTGCAGGTAGATGTCTTGACTACCCTCCATGCATTGACTGTGAAGGATTTGGTATCTTTTTAATTATGTCCTCCATCATCTTTATAGCCAATGCATGGTGTCTTGCACTTTCGTCCCTCTGTATGACCATTGCTAGCGTGCCTGGTCCTTAGTAAGTAAACTTACAAGGGGACACGTATAGGTCGATTAACCTTTTGAATCGCATGGAGTATCCTAGCCATGTAGGGACCACCGTAATGGTAGTTGACATCAATAATCAAGATACATTCTATGAAAAACATCTTTAAGCCATAATACTCAAGAATAACCACTACTCAGGAAAAGGGTTAACATGTTTTATTCCCTATTGCTTACAATTCTAATAACCTGTTAATTCAATCTTTATTCAAATCAATTCTTTATTAATTCATCAGTTAAAAGACATAGGGGGTCATTACGACCTCAGCGGTCTTTTTGCAAGACCGCCGAGGTACCGCCGTACTGAAGACTGCCAGTGGTGGCGGTCTTCCGCGCCGCGTATTATGACCGCTGGCAGGCTGCCGTCCTTTTTTGTACAGAAAGCCGCCAGCAGCCATACTGGCGGACGGCGGGAAAGTGGAGGTTGCTCAACCTCCACCGCCACGTCAACAGAACACCGCCCACTGAATCACGTCCCATGATTCGGTGTGGCAGTGTTCTGGTGACGGTATTCTGGTGGCGGAGCTGTCCCCTTGGATCCTGTCCCCTCCCGGAGGATCAACGGGCAAGGTAATTTGTTTGTCCGTTAGGGAAGGGGGTGGGTGGGTGTTGTGTGTCGTGTGTGTGCATGGGGGTGTGCGTGTGAGAGTGTAGAGGGGGTGAGTGAGTGTATGCGTGCGGGGGTGGTGTGTGTATGGGAAATGTGTGCGGGTCCGACGGTGTGCATGTCTGTTTGTATGTGTGCAGGTATTTGTTGTCGGGGTGTATGTGTGCGTGTAGGGGTGTGTGTATGTGCATGTTGGGGGTGTGTGCATGTAGGGGTGTGTATATGTGCATGTTCGGGGTCGGGGAGGGGGGTGTGCCACCTTTGGGGGGTGGTAGGGAGTGTACGGGGAGGACTCGTGGGGGGTAGCGGGGTGGGGGAGGCCCTATCAGTGCCAGGGAAGGAATTCCCTGGCACTGATAGTGCCGCAGTTCCCAACCACCCGAGATCCATGGCGGTATGCAGGGTACTGATACCGTCGGTGGTCTAGTGACGACCGCCGGGCTGGAGACCGCAATCTCCAGCCCAGCGGTCTTCACCGCCATGGCGGACGGAATGGTGAAGTGGCGGATGACCGCCGCGGTCATAATTCAATTTTTTTTCCCGCCGGTCTGTTTGCGGTCTCACCGCCGCCTTACCACCGACCGCCAGGGTCGTAATGACCCCCATTATTTCTTGAAGAAAACATATGCAGCAAAGCAACACCATAAGCTATGAATATCAGCATTAATAATGTACTTCAGCAATTAAGTTTGTCAGTCATTTGTCACTGTCTACGTCACCCCTAACAACCCACCTAACCAAGATTAGCATTAGCATGTGGGTCTTCATGCAAAAACAATTTAGAGAAAACATCAGTTTAGAAAAATTCTACCTAAATGATAATCTTTATAAATCAGCGCAGTTGGTACCTAGAAGAAAAGACACAAAATTATCAGTCACATTTTAATAGCTACCTATCCAAGATGGATCAGCAACAAGTCAGTCTTCGTCTTCAGGTCATCAAATACTCAGCTACAGATCAGTCTCACAGAGTATGAACCCAATATCAGCACCTCGGACAGCGTCTCCTGACGTCATCAATTTTCTTCCTGCAGTTCTGATTCCTCACCCCTTGTCATGACTTTTTATTAGAGTTTCCCAGTCCATCCCACTAATTGCTAATTGGTCAATTGGTTGGAAGATATGACTCTAACCTATAGTTTTTATTTACCAAATCGTATTCTTATATTTCACAAAACACTGATTGGTTCTTCTTGCAATGAGGACATCATCCAGCTCTTCAGGTATCAAAATTGTTGCACATGGCTCTCTAGTCAGTGCTTCCATTGTTGAAGTCCTGGGAAAGTACATTTAGCCTACAATACACATAATTGTTTCAAATTGTCTTCACCATCTCCTGTCTGTCGGTACATTGCAGAATGTTCTAGCTAAGCGACTTTAACTCTGAGCGCTTCAAGGTCTCTGTCACCACTTACCAGTCCTTTGCAAGGCGTTCAAATTCTCAATGTTCAGAGCGAGCAAGGCCCAGTGAAACTAGGCCTCTGGTACAGCTAACTTAATAATACAAAACAAAGGTTATACATTTCATTATGATATATTACTATATTTTTCTAATATTTTTCCTTATTTCATGTATTTTAGTCACTTTAGTACAGATGGTGATCACTCCCTGAGGACACATTTTTAAATATGCACATTATTTTCTACTATTAATTTCTCTGTGCATTTTTCTCATTAGTATACACACATATAAGTCATTAATACATTTCTTAATTAACATATCTACTCCATCAGTCCCTCCTCTGATGACTAAATATGTCATCACACCTTTCTTGTCAACACTCTATAATTCTGTCTCAGATATATTTTGCTTTTTCCTTGAATTTTCCCGATAAATTTGTCTCCTAGGTGGTTCTTCCCTCCTCTGTTCATTCTTAGATTTCCTTAATTTTATATTTTGCCATAACTTGCATGTACCCTATAATCCTAATATGGGAACAATCACAATGAATATTCCCTGGACAATTTTCCATAATACCCCATTCCAAAGTTGACTAAACCAATTTCCCACAGAGGCAAATCCATTTCCAACTTTTTCCCAAACCCCTGGTTCCTTCAAATACTTCAAATCCTTGCTTGAATTAGTTAAGTTAGTAAGTAAGTCTCTTATCTCCTTATCATTCTCTGGAATGTAGGAACAACAATGCCTAGCATTAATCATTTTACAGACTCTGCCGTCTTTCGCCAAAACTATGTCTAAAGCAAGCCTATTTTGAAGTGTCATAGCTCTATCCGCAGCCAATTCAGTATTTAACAGGAGTATTGCCACTGTAAAGTTTGTCAGCATGTTTTCCACAATAGAAGACAACTTTTGTATCTTAATTGCATTCAGAATAACTCCTACAGATGGAATTACTGCACCAAAAGTATCTCCCAAAATTGCATCAGAGGTTTCCCTCCTCTGTCGCTCATGATGTAATTCATTCACTTTCAGAATTTTCTTTAAATCATCTATCTAATAGATTTTAGGGAAAACTATACCCAAATACCATGTCCCATACCATCCTCTAGGAAGACAGTAATAAGCATTAAGTCCACAAATATAGTAGATTCCAGGAATCGCAGAGTCCTGACCATTCAGCATAAAAGTCCATTTACACTGAAACAAAAACACATGCCTACATTCACTCGTTCCCACAAATAAGGTGTCAGTGCGTGCTTTTGGTCTATATATACAAAGCTTCCCTACATGTAATGCATCTAAAGCTAGTTTCCCTTGCATTTTAATAGCAGTGTAAGCATAATCATTCTTATAAGTCTTTTTCTCTAACCCCTTCTCTAGCCTCTCCTTCAATGTCTTCCTTCTGTCATGAGTATGCCCTATAAAGCTCTTTTCTAATGGGTTTAGTAAGCAGGTTAAATTGTTTTGATGCACATAAGCAGTTCCAAATGTTAGTGTTGGCTCAAAGAATCCCCTAACTAATACTATATCATGCTCTCTAGCTACTTTCCTCAAATATCTAATAATAGGAACAAAGGAAAACACAACTTTATGATTGGAATAAAAATATTGGATATACTCTTGGTTATAAAATCTGGTTAGTAGCAGACTACAAGCTATGCCATAGGTTAAAGGCAAGCTATGGTACGTAACCCCTTCTTCCACAGAGTGAGGAATTTGCATACACACAAGACAACTTCTTGCTTCCATTGCCTCCACATACTCACTCAACAACCGATAGAACACATTAGAAGAAAGATCTCCTTGTGCATTAGTATAATCATGCAAATATTTTTTATCTAACTTAAACTTCTCTAAAGCTGTTACTGTAGTAGTTTCAGGAACAGAAGCAATAGTAGCCTCCTTCATTTCATGAACAGACATCCCCACAATCATTATTATGAACATTATTCCACACATAATTGCCTCTCCAACACTCATGTACCTACAACATCTAATATATCTAATGCAATTATTTAATTCAGCCATAATCTGTAAGGAATCAGAAAGCAGAAATAACTCTTATTTAAAGTGCAACAGGAAAAATCAAAATTGAAAAAATCTAAATGTTTCTTTCTCACAGTTCAGTTTAACAATCAGGAACCCTTTTCTCCTTTGTCAAAAATCGTTTAGCAGCTTGTCACATCCAGGTTTTCAAATGTCATATCAGGTTATCAATGTCTTTTCCGGCTTCTTTCAACAGTCTCTTTTTAGGTTTTTCTTCAGATTAGCTCAACAACTCAGTCTATTGATTCCCTTCAGGTTGCATCAAAGAACTGATTTGGAACATCTCTGTCAAAGCAAAAGGACATGAACTCGTTTTGCCACTCACTTGTTGCTGCACATGCCCACTCAGGACCTGCGTATCTTCAACTTGCTACTCTCTTTCTTTCAACCTTCGTTCTCCACCTAATTCTCCTTCACTTAATTTGTCTTTTCTCGGAGTGTCCACTTATTCCTCTATTGGTTCATTTATAACCAATTATTTCTTCTTTCCAAATTGTCTCCTTTTCTTGTTCCTTCTGTCAATAGCCTCTTCAGAATTTGACTCTTCTCTTTTCCTCTTTCTATGGTGTTTTCTCTTGATGGACCTGCAACAGGTTCAGGAGGAGTTGGACCACCTTGACTTTGATTCGACTCAACTCTTTCCCCCACTTGATCTTGCACTTGCTCTGTTTGTGTTTCAGTACCGTCTGCTTCTGGGAGAACTATTCCTGTGCTCAGTTCTCAGGCTGCATCTGTTGAGTTAGGCTCTTGCTCATCCTCCTGTATTTCTGCACTTTTGTCTCTCACTGGGGTAATTGACCCTTCTTCTGCCAGCTCCGGGTCAATTTCAGGTTCGGCTTGTTCCGGTTCTGGCTCATGTACAAATACCTGTTTTGCTGCTGTTGGTGCTTTCAACAACACTTCTTCATGTTCTTGCGGACTGACCACTCTCTTTGTATGACTTGCATGTATCCAGTTCGGCAAGCCTGCATACTTCACAGCTGTTGTAGTTGTCAGCACCACCTTGTATGTACCCTTCCAACGTGGCTCTAATCAAGTCTTTTGAACATGCTTTTTGATGACGACCCAATCTCCAGCTCTCAGAATGTGACCTGTGTCATGAATGGGTGGCAGGGTGACAGCCTACACCTGCTGAGAGAAAGATCAAACCACATCAGCCAGACCCTTGTAGTAGTCCAACACCACATCATCTGTAATATTGGCAAGAGCATTAGCTGGAATTGCTGGCAACCTCGGTGCTCTGCCCATGAGAATCTCATGGGGTGACAGTCCTGTCTTCCTGTCAAGAATATTTCGCATTGACATCAATACCAAAGGTAATGAGTCTGGCCATTTCAGATTTGTTGCTGTACACATTCTGGCAATTCTTGATTTCAGTGTACCATTAATTTGCTCTACAAGTCCTGATGCTTCTGGATGGTAACTGCAATGCAAGTTCTGCTCAATGTTTAATGCTTCACATAAGAGTTTAATCACTTTGTTATTGAAGTGTGTTCACCTATCTGATTCTAAAGAAATCGGAAATCCGAACCGTAGTACTAACTCTCCAAGCAACATCTTTGCTACTGTGAGACTATCATTCCTTCGGGTGGGATATGCTTCAATCCAATGACTAAAGACACACACAGTCACCAACACGTACTTCAATCCACCACATGCAGGCATTTTAATGAAATCTAACTGCATTCTGCTGAATGGTCCTCCTGCTCTTCCAATGTGGCTCAAATTTACCACTGTCCCTTTCCCCACATTTAGTTGCTGGCGGATTGCACATCAATGACATACTGCCTCTGCTGCTCGTCTGAATTTTGGATTAAACCAATCAACTTTAAACAGCATAACCTTGGCATATCTTCCAATATGTGCTTGGCCATGGTAGTAACGGGCCATCTGAGTCAACAAACAGTTTGGCAGCACCATCTGACCCTGCTCAGAAACCCAAATCTCATCAGGTCTTTGTACACACTTGAACTTCACCTAAAGCTTTTTTCTTCCTTGTCTGCATTTTCCAGCAATGTTTTCAATTCTTCTAGTGTATCAATTACTTTCAAAGCAAAACGTGCACAGTTATTTTCTTCTTCAGGCATTAACTCCCACTTGTTATTAAACGATATGCAGTTAAATGCGCAAAACCTTGCGTCTTGATCCGCATATCCATTTCCCAATAAAATATAATCCTGTGTCTTTTGGTGTGCACTGCATTTTACCACAGCAATTTCTTCAGGTAACTGTATTGCGTACAACAACTCTTTTATTTGGTCGCCATTTCTCACAGGGTTCCAGTAGAGGTCATAAAACCTTGCTGCGGTCACAACTGACCAAAATCATGAACAATTTCAAATTAATATTGACTATCAGTATAAATTGTAACTCTTAATCTTGCAGAGACATAGCAGGCTCTACTAAGAGCTACTAATTCTGCTACTTGTGCAGAGTATACACCTGGAAGCCATGAAGCTTCTAATGTGCCTGTAATTGTGCACACGGCATATCCTGCTCTCAGTGTGCCCGTTCCATCTTTGAGACACGAACCATCAACAAAGACAATTTGGCAATTTTCTTCTAAATGCGTGTCTCTAATATCATGCCTCTGTTTTGTGCACAGCTCAGTTACCTGAAGACAATCATGCTCAATGTCTTCTTTTTCAATTTCAACAGTATCACTTGGAAGCAAAGTCGCTGGATTCAACACTGTACATCTTTTCAATATTACATTTGGAGCACCCAATATGCTCGTCTCATACCATGTCAGCGATATTGCATCTGGGGCCGCCCTAACACTTGCACTTTGCGGGAACGTTACCCCCATTGCCTGGTTCATGGCTGATGTAATATCTGACTGAATTCCTGTCAGTGGTGTAAACTTCAGCAAATCCTGCGCCTGTGCTGACGGTAATAATATTGGTGTTGGATCTGTCTGAACCAGCATTGGCTTCGGAAGCACTTGCTCCCTCGGTACCATTATGCTCGAGACTGTCTCAAGAACTGGCACATCTGGATAAATTCTCTGCACCAAGGGTGGATGTATTTGCACTTGGACTAGAGTAGTAGTTCCTGCATTAGGTGTACTCTGTACTACCCCTGGTATTTGTCTGACTTCTGCCTGTACAGCTCCCTCGCCATTCTGGGTTTGTGCCGGAGCAGCTGTAGTGGCAATGGCACTTGTGCCTGGACCCCCTGAATAGGTCGTTAAAGGTGGAGGTCGATCTCTTAACAGCTGCGTAATGAGATCCTCAACATCAGAATCTTCATCATCAACATAAGACTTTCTCTTTTTCTTTCTTCCTGCACTTTCATCCTCTTTAGCACTATCTTCCTTCTCTGCCTCATCTCCCTCTGTAATTGCAGGAAACAATTTAACATTCTGTATTGTCACTGCTCTCCCTTTCTTCTGCTCCCAATCCCACCTAGCTTCAGCTAAAGATTTCTCTACTCACTTCATCCTCCTTCTGAACTTCATCTCTTGTTGTTTTTTGGCCACTAGCTCCCAAACCGCTAAAGCTTCACACTGTGTTGGTCTTGGTAAAGGCTTCATGTCATACAATGACATTTGCAATTGATGCAAAATTCTCAAAATAAACGTTCCATGCTCCTGATACCATAAAGACCCTTGGTTTTGATTTAACTTACACCATTCCTTCAACCACAAACACAGTGGTATACCTTGCTCCCCCATCACAATATAAGCCAGAGTATTTTCAGGTGGGGTCGGCTCCCCCACTGACGCTTGAATGTAAGTATCACCCTTCATCGCACTCTTAAATGCCTTGAAGAACTTAATTTTGTCTGCTTTGTTTACTTTGACTCAATAATGAAATGACTGTTACTCTCAAGATTACCTTCACCTCCTTACTCAACCTATTGCCTCTTACATACAGCTGCCAATCCGCTTGCGACCTTTCTCACTAACCAACCTATCCCAGCGTGGCACACTCTGACGTCACACTCATACACAGCGGCTGACAAAGTCTTGTGGCTCGTTCTCCTACTTCGATTCACGCAACTAATGCAACTTATTGCGAGCACCTTAACCAAATAATAACTTAAACAAACCCACTGGTTTACTACAGGAAGGCGTACGATCACTTCAGAGACCTTACGGATTTTCACCAATGGCTCTCTTGGCTCATATAGCCATTCCATCTCCCACATTCGCAAGCAAAATTGGCCCCTCAAATTTTACTCTCAACTGATCAATGGGTCTGTCCTGGTGCACATAGAACTCGCCCAATCTCAGTTGAAATTTATTTTACTCAGTTCTCATACACACCGATTTGTTGACCATGCCCAATCAACCTACTAAACCAGACAGATTACAACATATAACCAAGTGTCTCCTCCACTTGTCAATATACTCCGGAGTCTTAGATCACGCAGGATCCATACATCACCAACAACCACAGGATAATTTTTTAGCACAAAGCGCCTCACACATATGAAGTTCGACGACTTCCCTACTCTCATACCATGGAGTACGCACACTCCTACTAACCTCAGCTGGAGTATGCAGACTCCCTACTTACCTCACATACATCACAATTCACCTGTGATTTGCTTAAGCCTGTGCAAGCGCAACCTATCACTTTCATACTATCTCAAAAATGCCAAGAACATTCCCAACTTTACTAGCAGAATCCAGGATCTGGGAAAGTCATTTCTGGGCTTAAGGGGACATCATCCTTGCTACAATTGCCATTTCAGAAAAACAAAATTCAAATCTCATGAAAATACGAACAACCAACCCTAACTTAGACTAGTGCCATAACCGATAATCACCACATAACTAGTTCTTCAAAGAAACTAACCATCAAGCTGCTACCAAAAACTGCTAGCGCGCTCGGTCCTTAGTAAGTACATTTACAAGGGGACGCGTATAGGTCGATGTACCTTTTGAATCGCATGGAGTATTCTAGCCATGTAGTGACCACCTTAATGGTAGTTGACATCAATAATCAAGATACTTTCTATGAAAAACAACTTTAAACCATAATACTCAAGAATAACCACTACTCAGGAAAAGGGTTAAACCCAATATCAGCACCTCAGACAGCGTCTCCTGACGTCATAAATTTTCTTCCCCCAGTTTTGATTCCTCACACCTTGTCATGACTTTTTATTAGGGTCTCCTAGTCGATTCCGCTAATTGCTAACTGGTTAATCGGTCAGAAGATATGACTCTAACCTATAGATTTTATTTCCCAAATCGTATTCCTAGATTTCACAAAACTCTGATTGGTTCTTCTCGCAATGAGGACATCATCAGGCTCATCAGGTATCAAAATGGTTGCCCATGGCTCTCTAGTCAGTGCTTCAATTGTTCAAGTCCTGGGAAAGTACATTTAGCCTACATTACACATAATTGTTTCAAATTGTCTTCACCATCTCCTGTCCGTCGGTAAATTGCAGAATGTTCTAGCTAAGCAACTGGAACTCTGAGCGCTTCAAGGTCTCTGTCTCCACTTACGAGTCCTTTGCAAGGCGTTCAAATTCTCCATGTTCAGAGCGAGCAAGGCCCAGTGAAAACTAGGCCTCTAATACAGCTAACTTAATAATACAAAACAAAGGTTATACATTTCATTATGATATATTACTACATTTTTCTCATATTTTTCATTATTTCACATATTTTAATCACTTTAGTACAGATGGTGATCACTCCCCGAGGGCACATTTCTAAACATGCACATTATTTTCTACTATTAATTTCTCTATGCATTTTTCTCATTAGTATTCATACATATAAGTCATTAATAAATGTCTTAACTAACATATCTGCTCCATCACCATGATGCCATACATCCTCTTCCCCATGTTGTCCCAGGATCTATCTATCCTCTCCAACATCTGGGTCATTTTGTGCACCATCTGTGGGGGGAGTCGGCGCATGTCCTGTAGTGAGGCAGACATGTCCGACAGTGTAACCACAATGGGACAAATATCATGCCGCACATCTGCCTGCTGCTGGGAAAATCATTCTAACACTCTCTGATATCAAAATATGCTAGCCCTCACTGACTGAGATGGCCTTGGAAGTGACCATCATGCCCACCAGCAAGGTGGTGGCAAATGGGAGCTTGTTAGAAGGAGAAATGTGCGTAGGGGCTACCTGCTCCTCACCAGGGCTGGCATGTTCCTTAGTTATTGGAGTGAAGCTCTGAGAGACACTGTCAGGATAAGAGAGTGTAGGGGAACCAACACGTCTGACCTGGATGTGAGGGCTGTGAAGAGGTGAGGTTTCATTTGGGGTAGGTGGGGAATGGGCAATCCTATGGGGTGTAGGAGGAGGCACCATGCCAACCACAGCAGATGTGGATTTAGTAAGTAATCTGCATGGGCCACATTTGTGGTGCTGGGATATGCTTGCACATCACTTGCAGTCAAGCTCTGATATTCTGCCTTCTCTACTGCCTTCTCTTTTCCTTGTGTGCTGGCAGCTGACAAAACAGCTTGGAAGAGGAGTGGGTTCTGCCTTTGGATTGCCTGGCACCCGGCCCTGGTTGATTGTGCTTCCTACCAACTCAAGTCATTCGCCTCACCACCTATGAGACAGAGGTTGCAACAGGCTAAGTAATTGGCTTACAGCATGATGTGGTGCAATATAAAGATTGAGTCAACTAATCTTCACATCAACGGATGTACCACATGCGACCTGGTTTGTGTGCCCTTAGACATGATAGCTCACACTTTGACATTGAGATGTATAATGCAGATGTACGATGCAAATACAACTCACCGGTTCTCAGCACAGGTCTGTGTGGTGTTGTGATCCCCTTAGAAGTCAGCTGCCTGACCGGGCTCCTTGGATGTGTTGCAGAAGAACTGGTCAGTGATCCAGCAGCATTGAAAGAAGTGAAAATATGGTTACTGTTCCTTTTACACACTAACTAGGGAAGAGTGCTAAAACGGCAATATCTGCTCATCCCCTTCGACAAGATTTTGGTTCTTGTTGATGGGTAGGGTATCAATGGATGACACTATATGGCTGACTTACCTGATTGAGGAATGGTAGTGGGTTTCACTGCTACAGCCAGGATGTCTCCCAAACCCCTTAATCCCCGGATGTTGTCATTTGAATCACTGAAGTGGTCCTGGCAGCAGCTGCAATGTAGCATACATAACCATTACTGAGTGCAAAGGATGGTGGTAATGAATCTACATGTGCATGTCAGAGGTATGGACCAGTGATCTACCAGTTAAAGGCAGTCCTCATATCACTCAGGTATCACAATTATAGGCAAACATTTAATTGTTGATTATTGAGAGCTGAGAGGCAGTATTCATTTGGTATCATGCACTGGCTACCTTTGGATACATCTATATTTTGGCATCATGCATCCTATGTATGATGTGGTGTCTGTGATGTGTATACGGGTCTTCCAGAACATGCAGGGCTGTCTGATCTTTGCATATCAGATTTAGTCAGTACATTGACAAGTAAATGTATGACATACACAATTATCTAACAAGGTACAGATAACATTTATTTGGATACACCCTCCAACATAGCTATGTTTGTACTGTGAGGACAGCAACTTCTGCTGTGTACTTCTTATTTGGCTTGTGTTTCCAATGTATGTGTACAACATCATGGTTTATTTTACATGCTACTTTATACTTTCATGTACAGCACGCAACATGTAGTCCTCTATTCATGAGTTCACCCATTTGTGATCATGGTGGCAAAGTAAAATAAACATAGATCTAGGATCCCACAAATTGCTAAAGTGGAAAAGCTGGGATGATCCCCACAGATACTGTTTTCACATTGTGTAGTTCAGCCACTAGATGTGTAAGCTTCCCCCTCTATCCTCAACTTGCCAACCACAACAACACTTCCAAACTGCAAGCCTGCTGGTATCAGTACCATACTTACCAACATCATTAAATTAGCTTTTGTGCCCTGGAATTTAGTAAGCAAGTATCCATGTAAAGGACTCAGAAATAGGTTGTGCCTCCATTTCTACATGCTGTACTTGGGGACAAATGTATAAGCCCCACAAGGCACCGGAGGATCACTCATTGTGAAACTCCAGTTGTACACACCAGTAGATCATGTCTACGAGACCAGGCCTCTTGGAATGTGTCAAGACTGAACAAGTCACTGTGTTGCCTAACTCTGCACTTGAGTCACATTCCATGAACAAAGGGGATACTTGTGACACTTCCCCAGATTGATAAAAACCATGTATACCTGTGAGAGCACAAACACCTTGATCAATTTGAGGGGAGGCATACAGTTTTGCCACATATTGACTTGCTTCATTACCCAATCAATATCCACCTACACAAGGGGCATATGTATAGGTAACTACTGTATATATGCATTATTGGTAGACCTTTCATTGGCCAACATGTCAGGTTGTGGTATACTGTTGTGGTCCATATAGGAGCATATGGGGGTGAGTGACAACAGTGACATTCAATCAATCAATCAATCAATCAGGAATTTTCAAAGCGCACTACTCACCCATGAGGTTCTCAAGGCGCTGACGAGGTGGGGGGAAGGGGAAGAGGTGCTGCTACTACTCGAACAGCCAGGTCTTGAGAAGATTCCTGAAGGTAAGGAGGTCTTTGGTCTGGTGGAGGTGGGTGGGAAGAGTGTTCCATGGTAGACACACTTCACATACTGCTGACATTTACACCACAGTTTAGGGGCATTAGCATTTGGGAAAGTCATTTTTATATTTCCTTACCAGTGACTGACAGCCACCCAGTGTTTGATCCCTGACCTGATATCACACCCCTACATATTGCAGAGGTCACTGCAGGCTGTTCTTTTCTGGACAATGTCACAGGGCCTACAATGATATGTGTGTCTTAAGTTATCATACTAGCACATGTGATGCACAACATTACCCAGTTCAGTTCACAGGTTTACCACAGTTCATGAATCATGTGTACTGTGACTTAACTGCTTACAATATAGGAGATGATGCCCTCCCCTGGCCATATCTACATACCAGTATGTGCTGATGGTATGGGTCTTTGTGCTCCATGATATTGAGCCCCTAATGGTGCAGTGACCTGTGCTCCTGTGTGTGACTGTCCTCTGGTTCTGTGTTGCAACAAAAGGGAAAGGTCATCAAACACAACCAAGATCTCTGCTTATGTGCCACCTGCCACAATACTATACATTTGCATCTACATGCCAACAGCAGTGGTAAATAAATGAGGGACATGCACCAGTGTTAAGTGGATGAGGCAGCAGTGACGGGCCACTGTTTTGGACTGAGGTATTGTAATTTACAATTGCCATTACAAAGGATTCTGGTACTTGTAGTGTTATGGACTTTCTGAGACACATGAGGGTGAGAGACTCCATACAGATTGCACTTGCTTGGGACACCATTCATGGTCACATTTTTAGAGTATCACAAGCATTATTCATTTGGTGTCAATGTTAGTATCATTGCATTTTATTTGGCACCACATTGCGTGCATCAGTCACAGGCAGCCCATGGAGCAGGTGGGGGTCTATGGTGGAGAGGACATCTCTCTCAATTGGGGTGAGTCGGAGGTGGGCTCCCGTTTGTACACCAGGGAGAGCTCTAGCCACCTCAATCCTGGTGTATGTTTCCTTCACCCTCCTCTTCTCATCCCGCCACTTCTTCTTGGTGTCATTAACAGCCCGGATGTCTTCCCCCATGCCACTCCACTCTAGGCTATTTGACTTCATGCCTCTCCATTCTATGCCTCTCTAATGTATGCCACTCCTCTCTACAACACTCTGCTCTACGCCACTCCACTCTATGCTATTCACCTCTAAGCCACTCAACTTTATGCCACTCTACTGTACCAGATTCAAATCTATGCCACTCCAATCTATGCTTTTTCTCCTATAGGCTATTTGATTCTTCACCACTCTATACTGCTCCCCTCTACCCTACTCCACTCTATGATATTCTACTCTATGCCACTCCACCCTACGTCATTTCAATCTATGCTTCTCCACTCGACTATTTCACTGTGCACCACTCCCCTCTATGCCACTCTACTATATGCTACTTTATACTGCACCACTCCACTCTACTCGTTTCCACTTTATGACACTTAACTTTACACTATTGTATACCAGTCCACTCTATACCACTCCAGTGTATGCTATATGACTCTATGCCACTCCATTCTACACTACCCTCCTAAATGCCACTGCATTCTACACCACTCTACTTTATGCTACCATACTCTATGCTATCTCACTATATTCCAATCAACATTGTGTACTGTATGCCACTACACTCTATGCTATTCCACTGCATGCCATTCCACTGTACGCAACTCCACACTATTCCACTGTATGCCACTACAATATATGCCACTCCGTTCCACTTCTCTCCACCCTATGCTATTTCACTCTACACCACTCCACTTTACTTTAGGCCAATCAATTCATCACCACTCCACTCTACACCACTGCTATCTATGCTATTCTTCTTTATGTCAATGCACTCAATGCCACACAACTATACACCACTCCAGTTTATGCAATCCACTCTATACTACTCTGCTGTATCCCAATCCACTCTCCAGCACCCCACTCCACACAACTCCACTCTAATCTATTCCACTCTATGCCACTCGAGTATGCACCTCTCCACTCTATAATACTCCACTGTATGGTATTCTACTTCACACCACTTGACTATACGCCACTTTCTCTATGCTACTCTACTCTACTCTACTGCACTCCACTTTATACCAGTCAACTGTATGCCTCACCACTCTATGCCACTGTACTGTATGCCACTCCACTCTACAGCAGTCCACTATATACGACTCCACTGTAAGCTATTCCATTTTATGCCACTTGACTCTTTGCCACTTTATGCTCCCCCACTCAACACATTTCTACTCCATGCCATACCACTCTATGGGGGTCATTCTGACCGGTCCAGGGTTGGCGGGAGCACCGCCAACAGGCTGGCGGTGCCCCGCAGGGCATTCTGACCGCGGCGGTTTGGCCGCGGTCAGAAGTGGAAAACCGGCGGTCTCCCGCCGGTTTTCCGCTGCCCAAAAGAATCCGCCATGGCGGCGCAGCTTGCTGCGCCGCCATGGGGATTCTGACAGCCCATACCGCCGTCCTGTTCCTGGCGGTTCGCCCGCCAGGAACAGGATGGCAGTATGGGTTGTCGTGGGGCCCCTGGGGGCCCCTGCAGTGCCCATGCCAATGGCATGGGCACTGCAGGGGCCCCCATTAGAGGGCCCCACAAAGAATTTCACTGTCTGCATTGCAGACAGTGAAATTCGCAACGGGTGCCACTGAACCCGTTGCACCTTCCCACTCCGCCGGCTCAATTCTGAGCCGGCGTCCTCGTGGGAAGGGTGTTTTGCACTGGGCTGGCGGGCGGCCTTTTGGCGGTCGCCCGCCAGCCCAGTGCAAAACCCAAAATACCCTCAGCGGTCTTTCGACCGCGGAGTGGTATTTTGGAGGGGGGAACTCTGGCGGGCGGCCTCCGCCGCCCGTCAGAGTCAGAATCACCCCCTATGTAACTCTGCTCTATGCTATTCACTCTACTCCACTCAACTGCATGCCATTCTATGCCACTTCACTCTACTCTATTCCACTCTATGCCATTCCACTCTAAACCACTCCACCCTATGCTTTGCTACTCTATGCCACTCCACTCTATGCCACTCCACTCTATGTCACTCAACTCTATACAATTCTACTCTAGGCAACTCCACTCTATACCAGTCCACTTTACTCCACTACAGTCTATGCTATTCCACTCTGAGTCACTTCACTATATGCCACTCCACTCTTTGACAATTCTCTCTGTCACTTGACTCTGCACTATTCTATTCTACACCACTCCACTTTACACCACTCTACTGTATGCCACTCCTCTCTATGCAACTCCACTCTGCACCACTCCACTATATTCCATTTCACTCCACTATATCGTATTCCACTCTACATCACTCCACTGTATGCCACTCCACGGTGTGCCACTTCACTCTATGCCATTCCATTCTGTGATTCTCCACTCTACTCCACTCTACCTATGCCACTCAACTTTACCCAATTCTACTGCACACCACTCCAATGTATGCTGATCCACTCAACACCACTCTGCTCTACTCCACTCCAGTGTATGCCAGTCCACTGTACGACAACCCACTGTATGTCACTCCACTCATGATATTCTACTCTACACCACTTTACTCTACACCACTCTACCCCACTCCACTCTATGCTATTCCACTCTGTGACACTCCACTCTCTACCAATCCACTCTATGCCGCTCAACTCTACACCACACCACTCTACTTCACTCCATGACACTTCACTTTATGACACTAAACTGTATAACACTGTCCTCCACTACACTCTATAAAACTGGGTTTAACAACAATCTGCTTGAACACACTCAATTCTGCAATTCAAAATATTTTTTTATTACATTTTTTTTTAAAACATTGAAATTAATTGTAAAAAACAAAGGTTCAAACTTAATTATAGTTAGGAAAACTGTACGTATTGTGTCTATACAAACCAATCTTAAACTACACAAACACTAGACTAGAAATATTGGAGCTGCTCTCCGTCTTACCCTAGGAACTACCCAGCAGTTCTCTCTTCTGTTTTGAATAATTTATGCGTCACTCTAAGCCTGATAGGGTGTTGTATTTACATATATATATATATATATTTATATAAATAAATTCCTTTCAGGGTTAAAGTGACGCGTAAATTATGCAAAAAAGAATAGAGAACTCTGGATAGTTCCCAAGTTTAGGTGGAGAGCAGCTCCAGTGAGGATCACCCTGCAACACCAGCGACACTTCTAGATTTGCTCACCTCAAATGTCTGTTTATCTAGCAAGGTTTAAGCATAGGATCAGCACGTGCTATCCACGCCGAGCAAGATAAGGACAAAGGGGGTCATTCTGACCCTGGCAACGACCGCGGAACCACCGCCAACAGGCTGGCGGTGCTTCCTGGGCCATTCTGACCGCGGCGGTAAAGCCGCGGTCAGAAAAGGGGAACCGGCGGTTTCCCGCCGGTTTACCCCTGGCCCAGGGAATCCGCCATGGCGGCGCTGCTTGCAGCGCCGGCATGGGGATTCCGACCCCCTTCCCGCCATCCCAAAAACCGCCAGGAACAGGAAGGCGGGAATGGGTGTTGTGGGGCCCCTGGGGGCCCCTGCACTACCCATGCCACTGGCATGGGCAGTGCAGGGGCCCCCTAACAGGGCCCCACAAAGATTTTCAGTGTCTGCGTTGCAGACACTGAAAATCGCGACGGGTGCCACTGCACCCGTCGCACCCCAGCAACTCCGCCGGCTCCATTCGGAGCCGGCTTCATCGTTGCTGGGGCTTTCCCGCTGGGCTGGCGGGCGGCCTTTTGGCGGTCGCCCGCCCGCCCAGCGGGAAAGTCAGAATGACCGCCGCGGTCATTTGACCGCGGTACGGTCTTTTGGCGGTCTCCGCCCGGCGGGCGGCGCCCGCCACCCACCGGGGTCGGAATGACCTCCAAAGTCTTTTACCTATTGTGCAGCAAAGTCTTTAAGCATAGGTCACAGTGTCAACCTTGCCGAGCTGTAAAATGACAAAAGCCATCTACCACTCCAGGCACAGTATTACAGCTTTGGACTGGTAAAATACCATCTAAGACAACCTGGAATGAGCAAAAGCAACCCCCAACACATGTTTCGCTCTCATTGAAGCTTATCAGAGAGGTTTAGCTTTGTTCAGACTCAAGGGAGCACCCAGTATAAATCAAAACTAATCCCTTTCAGGGTTAGAGTGATGCATAAATTATGCAAAAAAGAATAGAGAACTTTGGGTAGTTCCCAAGTTTAGGTGGAGAGCAGCTCCAGTAAGGAGCACCCTGCAACACCAGCAACACTCTAGATTTCCTCACCTCAAATGTCTGTTTATCTAGCAAAGTTTTTAAGCATAGGATCAATACAGTGCTATCCACTCCGAGCTAGATAAGAACAAAGGGCCAGATGTGGCAAATGTTTTTTTTTTTACCCATTCTGTGTCTATGGGAAAATGTGTTTGTACATATGGCCCAAAGTCTTTTGCCTATTGTACAGCAAAGTCTTCAAGCATAGGTTTGACACAGTGTCAACCTTGCCAAGCTGTTAAATGACAAAAGCCATCTATTGCTGAGGTGGGTTTATGATTGTAGAATGGTGGGTGTTTTTACATTTGAAGTACTGATAAGACTGATACCTGGTCAAGACTCTTACGTAATTGTAGGCCTAGATGATAAATTCTACTTCCCCTGTGGAGTTGGAAGAGTTTTGGCAACATGTTCTAACCAAATTCTGCTGATGCCACATTGTGAGAAAACTGGGCTGATTTTTAGAGAGGCCCCTAACTTTTTGCCCCTATTTTTCACTTTTTGCTGGTGTTTTCCTGACTCTGATGGTGCCCTGGGTATTGCCAACAAGTCTCAGGGCCTGTGTTCCGTGTAAAATAACTATGCAAACAGGCTAATTATAATTGGCTATGTCAACCTAACTATAAATCCCTAGTCTATGGTAGGGCATGTAGCTTTAGGGACCCCAGCAGAGGTGGGGCACCCAGAGGGGCATTGCTGAGATGCCTAGTGTTATTTTAAGGGCAGACCTGCCTTGCTGGCTGCTTTTAAAGTAATAAAGTAAAGTTATATGCAAATTTGACCTTGGAATTAAAAGTACTTACAAATTCCTAAACTACCTTACATTTACATAAAACGCACTCCTAAGGTGTGCCCTAGGTGCCCCCATGCTTGGGTGCAGTGAAACTATAAGCAGGGACCTTATAAAATATGTTTTATAAGCTCTGGGGAGGCCAAATTTGTTTTGTTCCCCTCATTGTAGTGAATAGGCTCCATAGCCTAAAATGAGGAGACTTTATTTTAATCAATACAGTCTCCAAAAGAGCTAGATATGATAAGTTTGGTCTCACACTGATTGTTATAATACATGCAACACTTTTTCATTATTGGACTTAACATAAGTAGTTCAGGGAAAGAGTTTTAGAACTCTTCCTAAAAGTTACCAGTTTCAGCTCTATAGTACCCTTCTCTGATTGACCTGCCCCTGGCAGACTGGCTAGCCTGCCTTGATGAGGTGTGAAGTAGCCAGGGCTGAACACAAGGGAAGTGCCTGGGGGAGGAGATCTGCTTCAGCACATGGTGAAAAAGGATGGGGGGAGAGTATCAAAACTGGACTTCAAAGGAGGGTAGAGCATTTGTAGCACCTCAGGACCTCCCATATTTCCTGCAAACCCAGAAAACCAGGTGCCCTCTTGATTGGATTAGGAGAGGGCAATAGAGGAGTGTGTTAGGGATTTTTAGCCACACTAGTAGGTGGGCTCAGCCAGATCTAACTTCCAAAATTCAGTTTCTGCCATTTTGGATTTTTTAAAAATGTTTCTCCCGGTGATTGATTTCTGCCACACTTCCCAGGAAGTGGTCATCCAAGAGGGCAGTGGCATGCTTGTGATTAGACAGTTGCCCCCCCTGCTTTTCATCCCCGGAACAAAGATACATTTGGCAGAGCTTCCCCCAGACCTCAGTTCCTGAATGCTGGAAAAAGATACTGGAGAAGAAGGACTGTGCTGCTGGGCCCCTGCCCTGCACCTAGACACTGCACTCACAAGGACTGCAGCAGCTACACACTTTGGGCTTCAACAAGAAAAGCCTTTGCCTTGCTTCTGAAACTCCAGGAACTGACTCCTGTAAGCTACAGCTACAAAGGAGCTGCCCAGAGTCCTCTGCACCAAGTCCTGCAAGTAGATCCCAGCTGACCAACGTCCAGTGGCCATTTGAGGATTCTGCCAAATGCATTCTGGGAATTGTAGTCTCAACTCCCAGGGAGCATCTCATTGCTTCTGGAACCTTGGATCAAGTTGCGGACACTTCAAGGATCCAAAAAGGACCTCTGGAAAAAGATCCATGAGTCTGGAGACATTTGGAGAAACTGTTATATACATCTCAAGTTGAAGAGGTGCATTGTGGGAGTTGTAGTCCCAGACCCAAACAGGCAAACCAGAGCCTCTAAACCTATGCCTGGTGCTGTGGACCACTTTCCTGTATCAAGTGACCTTTGGTAACCCTTTGAGTGCTATTTGCTTCTATGCGCTAGAGAACATTTATTCCTTCAAAATGTATATATCTGTCACCCCTTATCTGATTTAAATCATTTGGGTGTCATTTTAAAGATACAAATATAATCTATTTTCATAAATTGATGTTAGATTTTTATTGTGTTTTATTTTTTACTGTTTTGTGAATTTTAAAAGCTTTACACATGTGTCTCCTAAGTTAAGCTTTGCCACTCTTTGCCAAGCTACCAAGGGTTGAGCTGGGTTTAATTATTTGAGACTTAACTGGACCTAAGTGGGGGTTATTGGCCTATTGATAAGTATAGGTACTTACCTGCCCTTACCAGTAATCCACTTTCCAACACATGTGGTGGATTTTTTTCTTGTGTGTGGCACGCCAATGGTAAATTGGCGACGGCGACCTAAAATTTGTGTCCCCTAGCTTGATTTGTGTGCGCTAAGAGATTTTCCCAACACGGGTGGCCATGGGCAGTTGCTACCATAGAAAATCTACTCAAGTGGCAGAAAAACCAGCTCGAGCAGCCCTGCCCTCCAGCATCCTGTATGGTGCTGATTTCTGCCCACTTTAGGAACTCAATGGAATTTCACAGAATTTTTATGTAACTCCACAGAATTTCGCAGAGTAAAACTCTGCAAATTCCACTCAGTCCCACTTAACTGTAAACAACTTGCCAGCTTCCTTGATGAAATATGAGCACAGCAATGATATCAATAGTAGCTTCATTAGAAATGTGATATGTCTTGTCAACATCAATATCATGTCAGATGTTATAGATGTTAGTTAAACATTATTTATTTTGAGATGTATTCTGTGATTTATGTATGATTTCATGGACATTCCATTGTAGGGGACTCAGTTATAGTTCAAGGCGTGGACCACAATTCATAATTCATGAACTTCAGTGATTTTGGTTAGGCAATGGAGCCAAAATATCACTTTAACTGTGGATTTTGCACAGAATTGTTTTTGTTTCTTTTTGATGAAAAGCTAAAAATATTTGCAGTACATGAAAAAATTACTTTCTTTTATATGTTTTAAGTGAATTTTAGGCTTTCTTTTTAAAAGTGATATATTCATAAGTTATTTCCAATGTTTTGCTGCTGCTGGTAAGTGAGGGGTGTTAGTGAATGATAATGCCTTTGTATAATTGTGTAACCTACCAGCAGTTGTACATGGCCTTCATCAACAAATAGCAGTATTGTACCACAGGCTCTGCTTAAACTCCCCAGAGTTATTACCACTGCATGTAGCCTCTGGTAATATACAGGGGGGATTGTGCAGGCAACCACCGTCCCATATAGCTAACTGCCAGCTGCACAACCAGTTTGCAATATAAACCCAATTCTGCTATTTCAGTCTTCAAACAAATCTGCCAAATGGCATCAGAGATGTCACAAAGTGAACACTCTTTTGCCTTTTTTAATGGTGCCTCTTTTGCTGGCTCTGTATGGAACTCAACAAATCAGCAGTGAGTAAACATGCTCAATATTTGCCAACTTTTGTGTAGGCCTGTCAAACGGCATCAAAGTTATTAGAAAATTAAATCATTTTTTCAACCCCAATTACATTTACTTCTCCCCCACTTCAGACCTTGTTGAAACATGAGTTCCCTTTACTGTGCTTAGCTTGGCAACTTGCAAATCTTAATGAAGATTTAATAAAACGTGTCAAAGCAATGCTGGTTGAAGAATTTTTTACACCCCTTTTGCAAGAAACCTGAGTTGGGCCACACCACAACGAATTTTTAACAGGCTGTGTTTCATGTCCTTTGTGTTAAAATAAGTGAATGTGGTCCTCCAACACCTTTTATCATTGTATTATGTAAACTAGATTCTGGAGGGTGAATGTGTCATAAGAACTTCTGCATCACCCAGCAACCAAAACAGTGCATAGACCATGTCTTAAATTAGCGCTTGCGGTGTTCACTTTATGTGATACAATTCTAAGGGCCTGATTACAACTTTGGCGGAGGGGGTTAATCCGTCGCAAATGTGACGGATATCCCGCCCACCGTATTACAAGTTCGATAGGATATAATGGACTCGTATATGGTGGGCGGGATATCCGTTGCATTTGGGACGGATTATCCCCCTCTGCCAAAGTTGTAATCAGGCCCTCAGTTTCAAACATTCTACCAAATTTCATGCAGGTTTCCTAAGCAGCACCACAGTTGTTAACTACTGGGAATATGTTCCCCCTGTTTGATGTTCTCCTCCAACCTTGATGGATCTGCACAAAACTTGATATACCAGCTGAATAATAAACATGATGAATGGCTGTCAAATTTCATGTGGAATAATCAAAATATGCCATAGTTATTATCAAATGACCCCTCATTGATTGTCCATTTAACTATGCCCAACTGAATGATCTTCACAAATTTAAAAGCACCAAGAGTCAGCTAAACAAGTGGAGTAAGGCATTTCTAAAATGAACACGGTGTTGCCCACTCAATACCTTTCTCACTTTTTTCAAATGCTAATATCTCAAAAGTTCTAATGTTATGCCAAGTGTATCACTGATGCTGCTGTAGTTGACAGCAACATTTCTTATAGGTGCTAAAATGGGAAACTATGTTTTTTTTTAGACCCTTGTAAACGTTTCCCCACGCAAATCCATATGAATACTGGTAAGCTGAAAATTAATTGTATATATGAAGGGAGTGCCAAACTACATACAGATTCATTCATGTGGGCCAAAGTTATGAGTAAAATAAAAACATACACAATGACATGGTGGGCTGAAGCATAATCACACAGTTGCTGTCAGCGACTGTGTAATATATAATTATTATGCAGATGCCAAGAGTGTTTTATGCTATTTATTCTCCTTGATGAGTGTGGGGAGGGGCTGTGACTCATGATAGGGAAAGTGGGTCATGATGTTGCACTCTGCCTTTGACAATGCTAATAAAAAGCATATTGCACTGTGCACATCTGCACATTTGGATTATGCATTGTCACTATTTCATAAGTAATTTGAAAAAAGGATGTCACGTAAACCAAGATGGACTGATATGAGCACCCCTTATAACTATTAGCAGAACTGTGTGAGATAGTAAACATTGTCTTACTCATGATAGTTTTGAAGTATTAGCATGGAATCCGACCATTGTACTGAAGCAATACTTGAGCAAATGTTTATATTATTAAAGTTTCAGTAGCAGGCACATTTATTATGTAGTTCAGGATGGCCCTCTTACTGGATGCTAGATAACTATCGATGCTTTTGACGGAATATACAGTAATCTCAGAAACAAATTTTTGCAAGGAACCTTGTATAAGTCAAACAGTTCAAAAGTTATAAGAGAGGTCCCATGAAATTCAGTAAAATGTGATTTCATGAGAAATGCATATTCTAGTAAACTGTTGAATGGATGGGCTTTAAATCTTTATGACGCAGTGATCTTTTGTTTATTCGAGGGCATATATATCAAAGTTGTGTGTCACCCTTGTGCAACGCAAGAGGATGCAAGGGCAATGTAAAATCTAAATGAGATTTATCAAGCCATGAAAGGTCATCTTGGGTGGCCCTGAGTGGCTTGATAAATCTAGAGTAATGTGAGGAAGAGCAAATCACTACCTTGCATTAATCTGCGGCAGGCTGACGTGCCATGGGTGAAGAGTGGGTGTTCTCATGCATCCAACCCATGGATTCTGACACATTCCAAGATTTTACAACATTGCTAGACCTGGGAATTCACTAGAATTGTATGCCTACCCACCAGAGGTGCAACAAAAAGAAATATCTTTGTTTCTCCTAGTCGTTTCCTCTTTCTAAGTGCGTTGCACTCTGCAGCAAACGAAGAAAATGCTGCCTTGTAGTGCATTAATTTGTATAAATATGGCCCTCAGTGTGGATTATTGTTTGGGGTAAATCCTGTTCAGCTTTTTGATTTGTAGATATAGGGTGAAAAGTCTAGAGATCATATCACCCAAGTGTATATATATTCAATGAAAAAAACAAGTGTTAAAGCTTTGTTCTAGTTAGGAAAATCTATTTTTGCAATACAAACTATGTTTAAACTACACAAACTTAAAACATTCTGTATATATTTTTTAAACATTCTATATATGTTTATCATTAGTGGTTAGCAAGCTGAAAGGGTATGTCACAAGGTCTGCAACTGATAATAAATTGAAGGTAGTGGCTAAATTGTAAATGAGTTACAATCCTAACTTTAGAATTTTTTAAGTTTGTTTAACTGAAACTTGGTTTGTAGAGGGAAAATACGGTCTTCTTCCTTGGCCCTTCTTACAATACATGTCTAACAAAGTGAATTCACTTTGTTAGACATGTATTGTAAGAAGGGCCAAGAAAGAAGACCGCGAAGGTTGAAACGCGTTGCCCTATGTTTCTGCTTTATGGAATTTTTTGAATAAATGAAGACCATCATATTTTTGTAAGGAGTGCCAGACTTTGATTTTTATATATTGTGTTTTCGGAGATATATATATATATATATATATATATATATATATATATATATATATACACACCAATTCACCATCCACTCACCAAGGACGTGACGGACACTCCAGAATCGCCAACATACATTTATTTACTCAAAGTATGTCTCCACCAATGCGTTTCAGCCATAGCCTTTAATAAAAAAAAAAATCACTGAAGATATATATATATATATATATATATATATATATATATATATATATACTGCACCAACTCCTCACTGTAAAAAGGATGTGCTCGGACACTTGGCATAATTGCATATGTTTAATAAAATGATGCCTCCTCAGAAACGCATTTCAGCCATAGCCTTGATCATGTGTGGGACGGCTATTTGATTTGCATATTAAATACCCTCAAAATATGAACATAAATGACAGACTAACACACATATTAAAACAATACAAAAAAAGGGTGGCCGCCATCTTGGAATGTCGTACATAATATATCCTTCAGTATAGATAGTTCTGTACCATCTGTGTCCTAAACTGTGAAAACTATTTAAATATATAGGAAAATTATTATATGGAAAACACTGCTTACAATAAATAAACAGGTTAATAAGCTCATTCCTACAATATAACAAAATATCTCAAATAAGAAATACATGTTCTAATGAGTAATCTCCAATTCTCTTATGTTTCCACAGCCAAGTTCACCCACCATATTAATATCAATACTACCTAATATACACAATCCACATTATCTTACTCCACCCTACAATTTAAAAAACATCAAACCAAACCACAACCCACACCATGTAAAAGAGTAAACACACCTAATGTGCACTAATAATCTCAAAAATTACCCATTAGAGGTCAAAAAAGTGTCAATCTACCTTTAATTATTTAACCCAAATGAACATTAATTTCTTCACGGGAGTTCAAACCCAAGGGACTTAAAGTATTTAATCTATCCATCTATCCATTGGCGAAATAATGGAAACACCATTTGAATAAATATTACCTCCTGGGAGTGCGGTGGCAGTGTACATTTGTGTGATGGATAATTTTGGGGATATTGGTCCATCCCTAACACCTGCAAGTGCATACCTTGCTTTCAAGGTAGACTCACATTAAAGCCGCACTCAAACCTTCATTATCCAAGCATTTTTATTCGGGTGCAAACACCTAGCATGTAGTGAAGCAGAAATATTGGGAACCCAAAACTTGAAAGCCGTAGACCCTCACATTAATGATCATGAAGCCTTTCCTTCAAACCGAAGTCTAGATTCTGTCTCTTCTTACCTCCAGGCAATAAAGCTGATGTATTTTATGACGCAGTAATCACATAATTGGAGAAAATAAATCAAAAATAAGAAAAATGGACAAAGAAAGTTAAACTTGACACTTGCTGAAAGAAGAGGTTTGTAGAGTCTAAAATTGAATGACTCCATAATAATAAAATCAGCAGACAAATGAGGTAACGTATTGCCACTCAATAAGGAGGAAGCAGAGAGACAACTAACAGATGTGAGGAGATATAAAAAGCTAGAATATAACCAATTAATATTATGATCATGAATTATAATAAAAAGCGTGAAGGATGGAATAACAAACTATTATTTAATGATGATGAATATGAGCTCTTGAAGGCGTCAAACCCAACAATACAAACAATATATTTGTTATCAAAAATCCACAAAACTTTGATCAATCAACCAGGAAGACCGATAGTATTGGGTTGTGGATCTATTGTAGAAAATATGTCAAAAGACATTGATTATTATTTAGCGCCCATTGTCAAAACACTTCCCTCAAATATTCAGGACACTGGTGACTTCCTGCGTAGAATATTAGACATTGAATGGTAACAAAACGTTTTATTAATAACCATTGATGTAGTTTCACTATATACATACATTAAGCACTATGTTGGCTTACATGCAGTAGATGATTTTCTTAAACAGAGAAGTAACACACAAAAGAAACACTCTGCCATGCTCCTGGAGATGATTGAAATTTATCCATGTCACAATATTTTTCTTTTCATTTGTCAATTATCCCAACAAATGTGTGGGACAGCACTTGGAATTTCCTTCTCCTCCATCTATGCAAATCTCACAATGGGCTGGGGGGAGAAGGAGGTTGCTTGGCATGAAAAACATGAACAACATCTGGATAAATTGATAATATCGTTAAGGCATATTGATGATCTCTTCCTGATCTGAAATGGAACAGGACAACAATTTAGAAAGTAGTTTCAAGAACTTAACAATAAACAGTATGGCCTGGATTTCACTTACAATGTGAGTTATAAACAATTGAGTTTCTAGACATCAGGGTATTTGTGCAGGAGAATACACTAGAAAAAACCTTGTATAGGAATCCCACAGCTACCAATAGCATATTACATGGCACAGGTTTTCACCCTAAAACACTCAACAACAGTATTCCATATGGAGAGTCTGTTCTTACATAATGGAACTGTTCGCAAAAGGAAGACACAGAAGTCCAGCTCAAAGAAGTAAAAAAAGAGGTTCTACCAGAGAGGATATTTGTGATTCAGTATTGAAGAGGGATCAGCAAAGGTGGGTTAGAAGACTCAGACACATATTCTTATAAACACAGAATTGAAGGCAAATGCAACAAAAAAAGAACAGCATGACACAAAGATGATAACAACCTGTAGCAAAGAAAGTGCTGAAATCTAAAGAGCTTTCAAAAAACCTTGGAAGATTTTGCTTGGTGATAACAACATTGCGAGACTGGTTGGGAAACATCCATGTTTCACTTATAGAAAAATGAAATCCCTCAAGGAGATAATGGTGCACAGCCATTTGGTAGACCAAGGACCAAACAATTGACTCATTGACTGCAGTAAGGGATTTGTGAAATGTACCATGCGGTAGGCATGTACTAAAAGTTTGACATGGAAGACTGTCTTGGATTTCAAGGGTGCACAAATTCAAATAGAATCAAGAATAACATGCATTGCCACCTTTGTGATTTATCTTATCAAATGCCTTTGTAGATTAAAATATGTTGGCAGCACTACATGCCCCATCAAAAAACACATATTGGAGCATATGAGAGCTTCACAGCATGAAGATATGAGCTATGCAATGGACAAACATTACGCAACCTCCCATGAAGAGGATTGGAGAATAATGCAGTATTACGGATTGCACAAATATAGAAAAATTACAGCGGTGGAGACAAAACATTGCAACTCAGCGGGCTTGAGAGTAGGTACATAATGAGACTGCACACCAAGATACCTTTTGGTCTTAAAGCAGATGAGGGACTTCATATACACTTGAAAAAACATATAATTCACCTGTTAAAAGTAAGGTCTAGGTAATTCCCAAAAGATCACCTGAAGACAGTAGAAACATTGATTTTAGTTTGACTGCCTTATATTTGGATCAGACAGAAAAATTGATGTTCTAATGATTATACTGTTCATAAAAATGAGGTCGCTCATGCATTATTGAAAGAAGGATGAGTCCTCCTATGGGAAGCACAATACATGACGGGCACTGTAAAGGTCGGACCAAGAGGAAATCATAGGTTAATCATACACAAAAACAGAATACCCTTGGATGTATGGCATCAGCCTAATCACATTAGGCTTTGGTTTTATAAATTTTTCTGCAGTATCACTTAGTCCATAAATAACATTGGACTGGCCCTAATATATGCGGAGCAGCAATCTTAACATACATACATGACATACATATGCGTGATATCTGTAAAAACATTAAGGACGCTTTGTGAATAGTGTTTCACTTGTTTCCAAACACATAACAATTTTTAAATATGACCATGGGCACACAGCCCTGAACACTGGGATAAATGGGGGCACTCAGCCTAATTTGGAGGGTACGCACAACAATAAATAATAACATAATTAATGGCATAGGGTTTTCTGCCAAGGGCAATTCCTCCTTGACTATGTAATGATGCAAGTAGGCATGTAGTGTAGTTATCTGGAAAAGTGGAAACAAGATTGTAAATATATAACAAACATAGGTATATCACTATGTTTCCTCAAACGTCTGGTCTTTTAAATGTGGTTAGTGATGTTTTTTGTTGTTTTATTTAATTTACTACATGTCCCAGAATGTTTCATTGTTGGCAGGTGGGACAGCTGGTTTAAATAATGTTGTTGACCGTGATCAAGACTCACCTGAGTTGAAATGCATAAAAGGTGTTTGCTCTCAAATACGAATGCTTGGATAATGAAGGTTGGAGTGCGGCTGTGACATTTGTCTAACTTGAAAGAAGTATATTGGGGATATTGATTTTTCCCCTCTGCCTGCACTGATAGTTGAGTACGACCCAAAAATAATGTGAAGACCGCTTTGTCTTAAAAAAAAAAAATATATATATATACATTCCATAATCCAGATCTGATTCAAAAAGCACGCGCAACACAATAGACTTCCAAATCAATTTTGCAGGAACAACACGAGTGGTGATCATTCCGGCCAGAGCCTTTGACTGCCCACAGAGATGATCTCAATACAGAGTGTTCTTAAAGGAAAACAATCCTCTACTCTCAACATAGAATATAAACAACAATATGTCATTTGAGATTATTATTCAACAGGTTTCCTTTAAATTGTATTACAAATTCACCTATCAATCTTAGCAACCTTCCTCTCATTCTTAAAATTTACTTCCCTTTTTTCCTAACATATAATTTTCATGTATTTATTTTATTTAACATGCTCCTATGCTTTCACTATAATTTTGAAATTTTGAAATTTAAATTGTAATTTTTTTCTGAAGTGAATATGAAATCATGTAACCAATCATACCCATTGCTGTTTCATCTGTTCATATTGTGTGCACCAGCTTTGGCAGTCATAATTCATAAAGTGCATAAGAATGTAGAGCTTTATATCTCAATGAGGATTAGTAATCAATGCATAGGGGCCCGCACTACCTTCTACTCGGAAAGTAATAAATTATCTTGGTTTCTTTTATGGTCAACCCATCATAGTATTCCGTATAACAGATTTACAGTTCATGAGCACTACATTCTTGATCCATTTCCATTGAAAACAAATCTTAAATATATTACTAATACTATTGAAGTCTGACTGTACATGACCTTAATACCAATTGTACATCTAAGAACATTAATAAACATATTCATAAAAATAATCCTAAAAATATTCCTAGGCAAAGTACACACTAATCTTGTCGCCCCCCCCCACCCAACGGGACCAACCACCATATTCACTTAGGCATATTCATTATTTATAAGCATGAATACATTTGGTCATTTCCAGACTAATCAGAGGAATGCCCTAATGAGAAAACAGGTACTCAATATCTTAAAGAAATGACAACCCCCAAGTAATATATACTATAAAGTGCAAGATGCATCGAGCACTACCTGTAATGTTAGAGTGCAATATGCAGTTACGTGCAAATCACAATAATGTGCAATATGCAAATAAGTGTAATTGCTACCACAAAGTGCAGCAATGCAAAAATTGCTCAAGCCCAGGGGTTTATACATTTATCCATTGGATTAATCTGCCCTAAGCTTTTGCACGCACCTAATTGAAGAATTTGTTATACAGCAGTACCACTTAAACGATCTGATAAAAAATCAATTGCAAATGGTAAAGTAGCAAGTCCTATTTCATCATCTTGTGTAGAAGCCCCCCCCCATTTACTGTTGAATTCCAAGGGCTGCTTTCTTTTCTACTTCCCGGAAATAAAATATCTACTGTTCAGGTCCATTCTCTGTTCATGTCCTATAAAAACTTGCACTCCCTGTAATACTAGAGTGCAATATGAAGTTACGTGCAAATCACAATAAAGTGCAATGTGCAAATAGGTGCAGCCATAACCATAACATGTATCAGTGCAAGAACATGTTCTGGCTTCTGTCTTTGTGTATTGATCAACCTGATTACGTTCTATTAGACTTCCTGGAAAAAGAATGCCTGCTGTTGTGGTCCGTACTCTGTTCATGCCCTAATAAACTTGCACTGCCTATAATACTGAAGTGCAGAATGCAGTTAAGTGCAAATCGCAATAAAGTACAATGTGCAAATAAGGGTAGCCACAACCATAAAGTGCAGCAGTGCAAGAACATGTTCAGTGTTCAGGCTTTATACATGGATCCACCTAGTTTGTCTGCTCTGAACTGGTACACACACCTAGTCCAAAAAGTTTAAAAATAGTATACAACAGTACTACTTGGACAATCTCATAAACTGTGTTATACAGTAGATTGTAGTGGTAGGTCATACAGTATTGAAAAGTGATGTATATGACAGTAGAGTAGAGTGACATGCAGTGTAGTTGATCTTTGTACAGTGGTACACAGTAAGTACAGTCCTATGCAGTGGAGTGAAGGGGTATAGACAGGAGTAAGGTGTGTGAGAGTGGCATACAATGTAGTAGAGTGTAGTAGAGTGGAGTTGCATAGAGTACAGTAAAATGTAAAACAGTAGTGCTGCATAGAGTGGATTATTGTATAGTAGTGTAGCATGAAGGAAAGTCATGTGCAGTGGAGTACAGTCAAGTGGAATGGTGTAACATAGTGTGGAGTGAAGTACAATATAGTGTATTGATGTGTCGTAGAGTAGAGTGTACTGACACAGAGTGGGTTCTAAACTATTATAAATTGGAGAGGATTCTCATACAGTAGAGTGGTGTGCTATGTCATACAGAAAAGTGCTGTATAGTGGAATAGAATGTTGAACATTTGAGTGTATGAGCATAGAGGATTAACAGAAAGTGGAGTAGCGTGCAATGGAATAGTGTACAGAGGAATACTGTATAGTGGACTGTATAAGAGTGGAGCGGCATAGAGTGGAATAGCATACAGTAGACTGGTGTAGAGTGGAGTGGTGTAGAGTGGAGTAAGGCAAAGTGGATTAGCATATAGTAGGGCGGCACACATTGAAGTAGCTTAGTGTATAGTGGAAAAAACCCATATAAACTGGAGTACTATCTCATACAGTAAAGTGGAGAGCTGTATTGTCTAGTGTTGGAAACTGTCATAGAGTGGAGTAGAGTGTTCTATAATAGAGTATACAGGCATAGAGTTGCGTGCAAATTTTAACAGTGGAGTATACGGGGACAGAGTGGAGTAGAGTCTAGTAGAATGGCATAAAGTGTAGAAGAGTTTTGTAGAGTGCAGTTATATAGAGTGGAGGACAGTAAACTGGAGTAGCCTAGAGTGGGGTGACATAAAGTGGCATATGGTGAAGTGGTTTAGACTGGAGTGGGGAATTGTAGGGTGAGATACATTGTTATTGCAGAGAGTGGATAGGGGAACAATGGAGTGGGGTAGAGTGACATACCATAGAGTAGAGGGGCAAAGATTGAAGTTGCATACAGTAGAATGGATTAGCATAGATTAGAATAGTATAGAGTACAGAGGATTGCCGCAGAGTAGAAAAGCATAGGCTGGAATAACGTAGAGTACAACAGTTTAGTGTGGAGTGGGGTACAGTGAAGTGGCATAGACTGGAGTAATGTGCAGTGGAGTAGTGTAGAGTAGTGTAGAGTGAAGCAGAACATAGTGGAGTGGCATAGAGTGGATTGGTATAGAGCGGAGTTGTGCCCAGTGGCCAAGAATAGAATAGAGTGGTGTAGAGTGGAGTGGTATACACTGGAGTGGCATAGAGTGTAGTAGTGTATTGTAGAGTAGCATAGAGTAGAATAGCTCACACTGGAGTAGAGTACAGTGAAGTGCGGTATAATGAAGTGGTGTAGACTCAAATGGCATACACTGGGATGGGGTTAAGTGTAATAGCATAGAGTGGAGTGGTGCACTGTGAAATAGCATCCAATGGAATAACATATAGTGGAGTGGTATAGAATGCAGTAGCATACAGTGGAGTGGCATACGGTAAAACAGCATCCAGTGGAAAAGCCTACAGTGGAATTGGGTAGAGTGGAATAGAATATACTGGACTGGCATATAGCAGAATGGCATACAGTAGAGTGTAATAAACCAAATAGGCATAGAATGTAGTTCCATAGAGTGGTGTAATAGAGTAGAGTGGAATGCCACAGAGTGTAGTTTTGTACAGTTTAATAGCGTAGAATGGAGTGTTGTAAAGTGGATTGGTGTAGAGTGTAATAGTATATAATAGAGTAGTGTAGAGTGGAGTGGCATATAATGGAGTGGCCTGCAGTGGCATGGAGTAAAGTCCAATTAAATAGCATAGAATGAAATGCCATAGAATGGAGGGCAATACACTGGAGTGGCATAGAGTGAAGAAGTGCATAGTGAAGTGGAATAGCATAGAGTAGAGAGGCATGTTTGAATGATATAAAGTGGAATACCTTATACTGGAGTAGCTTACAGCTGAATGGCACCCAGTGGAGTGACATACACTGAAGAGGGGTCCAATCGAATAGCATAGAATGAAGTGGTGTAGAGTGGAGTACCATACATTGGAGTGGCATAGCGTGGAGTAGTGTACATTGAAGTATTATGCAGTGAAATAGTGTGCTGTGGAGTGTTGTTGAGTTGAGTGGCAGACAGTGAAATAGAGTAGGGTAGAGTGGCATACATTAGAATGGTGCAGAGTGGAATAGCGCATAGTGGAATAGCATCCAGTGGAGTGGTGAACATTGAGGTGAAGTTTTCTGAAGTGGCTTACATTGGCATTGCGTACAGTGTGGTAGCATAGAGTGGAGTGCCATAGAGTGGAAGAGCATATCGTGGAGTGGCCACAGTAACATGAAGCAGCAGAGTAGATTATGGTGTGCAGAATAACCCAAAATAGCGACTTGCGCTGCCTTGCATTTCTTCAGGTTTTCCAATCAACGCATGTTCACGAAAGGGCTTACATTCTTTTGTAAATTTGACTTAAGTATTGCATTGCCAATGCAACAACATAAGAGACACAAGGTTATGATAATCTAATAATACAGTGAGAATGCACAGTCAGCTTCCTTCACACCTTTTGTGTGTTTAGGGTTAGGGCATGAGATAAAGGAAAGTAGTTGGTCTCTACCTATTACTACTTTATTTGAGTGCAATAGGTAGGGAAATGTATTTATATATATAAAATACATTTGTGAAAATCTGTGAAAGAACTGCAGTGACAGCTATCACTAAGTTTAAATGGCTTATAACTTAAAGAAAACTTACCCCACTTAACTGCAGTACACAACAAGCATATTCTCTACAACATTATGGGGGTGATTCTCACCCTGGCGGGCGGCGGAGGTCGCCCGCCAGAGTTCCCCCCTCCAGAATACCGCACCGCGGTCATTAGACCGCTGCGGGTATTCTGGGTTTTACACTGGGCTGGCGGGCGACCGCCAAAAGGCCGCCTGCCAGCCCAGTGTAAAACAACCTTCCCACGAGGATGCCGGCTCCGAATGGAGCAGGCGGAGTGGGAAGGTGCGACGGGTGCAGTGGCACCCGTCGCGAATTTCACTGTCTGCAATGCAGACACTGAAATTCATTGTGGGGCCCTCTTACGGGGGCCCCTGCAGTGCCCATGCCATTGGCATGGGCACTGCAGGGGCCCCAAGGGGCCCCACGACACCCCATACCGCCATCCTGTTCCTGGCGGGCGAACCGCCAGGAACAGGATGGCGGTATGGGGTGTCTGAATCCCCATGGTGGCGCAGCGAGCTGCGCCGCCATGGAGGATTCAGAAGGGCAGCGGAAAGGCCGCCCGCCAGCCCAGTGTAAAACAACCTTCCCACGAGGACGCCGGCGGAGTGGGAAGGTGCGACGGGTGCAGTGGCACCCGTCGCGAATTTCACTGTCTGCAATGCAGACAGTGAAATTCATTGTGGGGCCCTCTTACGGGGGCCCCTGCAGTGCCCATGCCATTGGCAGGGCAGGAACAGGATGGCGGTATGGGGCGGTACGGGGTGTCCGGGAGACCGCCGGTTTTCCACTTCTGACCGCGGCCGAACCGCCGCGGTCAGAATGCCCTGCGGGGCACCGCCAGCCTGTTGGCGGTGCCCCCGTCATTTTAGCCCTGGCGGTCGACGACCGCCAGGGTTAGAATGACCCCCTATGTATAATCTTGTCTAATTACATGTAACCCATGTTCCCGCTAAATTCAAATACAATAGTGTATGGAGAAAGAATTTGTGGAAAAATGCAGTTTGGTACCCCTTTTGTCTTTGCACTCCCTTAAGGATTCACCACAAAAATGCACATCTTCCCAAAATGTAGAGAACGGCATAGGTTTGGAAAGGTTTGTGGTGATTCTTCAAATGGGTGGACACTTATTAGGGAGCTAACATCCTAGGAATTCCTAGAATTATTTGGGAATATTATGTATAATTATAAAGTGGCAATCATATCTAATGTATTTTCATTATTTTTATCTATTGTAATTGTTATGTATTTGTTTACTGGTTTACAAAACCATGCCACCATAAATGTGCCTTTTAGTTGTTCATTAGTAATTCTGAAACTTTATATATGCAATCTAGTTTCTTTTTTGCTACTTTTTGTAGAATTGTGCTACATATGTTGCCCAAGGTAAATGAAAGCCAATTATTGTTGTTCTAAGAATTAAGATTAAAAAAAAATTCTAACTAATGGTGGATTGTCATGTCCTCCATATAGTAGTTTGTGGAGCACACTGCTAGGTCACTTTTCCATTTTGTTACACAGGAGTACATAAGGAAGATGATTTGGCTTGTTGGACACAGCTTTATTTTGTGAGCCAGAGAGCATACAAAGAAACCATACGTACAGTAGGATGTATTCTATTTGTTACATAACTGTTCCATGAGCATGTAACTATAAATGGGTCCTTCAGTTGTTTATGTAAGAAATCTGAAACTTTGCATCTGTAGTCTAATTTATTTTGTGGGCTTCCTTGCTACTTTTAGTAGTATTAGGCTCCAAGAGATCACTAAGATATAAAGCCTTACAACTTACGAACCTACTATTCTATTCTACTTACCTGCAGTAACTAAAAGAATTATCTGAGCATCCTAACATATAATGCTGCCAAATTTCAGCAAAATCTGACTGGTCATTTTTTCTTGCTATGTCATATGTAAAGGTTTATGTAAAATCTATTGGATATTAAGCCTGTTTTGGGACCCCCTTATTTTTCACCTCCTTGACCAAACACCATGAAACTTTCAGTCCTCTGACAATGGAATGGGAACAGGACACCTCCAAAGTTTTGTGGACATTCATCAAAAGGGTGCATAGTTGTTAAGGGACAAGAATGAGAAAAAACCCTACATCTGTTCACCCTAACTATAACTACAGGGTGGCTACTGCCACTCTAAAATATATGCATACACATTTTGGAATTACAAAAACTGACGGGCACTCTAGGGTGTTGGCAGACTCCATTTTTTATTGTGCAACTTAGGTCCAACATGTTTTCACATGCATGAGCCTTTGTCAAGGTGAATGAGTCCACCATCTTTCAAAATAAATAAATCAATGTGCATAGAAATAGAAGAGCTAGAATTAATGATTGAGTGCAGACTCCTGCAAAAACAAAGGCCCGTATTTATACTTTTTTAGCGCCACATTTGCTTCATTTTTTTACGCAAAATCGGCGCTAACTTACAAAGTACAATTGTACTAAATAAAGTATAATTGTACTAAAAAAAGTATAAATATGGGCCAAAACGTCTATATACTTCAAAGCCATAACAATTGATTCAATAGCAACAATAATATCTCAAATGAGCTAATATCCTGGTATTTACATAATCAGCAATGTGTACATAGGAATGAACAAGAGAGAAGTGTTCATCAAAGACAGAAAAGTGAGGCTTTTAAAAAGACAATCAATTCATTGGAAGTGGTTATTCACAAACTAATCAGTACCTACAATTTGAAATTCACTTTTAAGTTGACCAAGAATGATACTGAATTTCTGGATGTGAAGCTGAGTGGGACAGATGCCACTATATACACAGGCCTACATAGGAAGGATACAACTGGAAATAGTGCCCTCCACTTTAAAAGCAACCGCCCAAAAAACCTTATTAATTGCATGCCTTAATTGGAAATGTTACACATAGATGGAGTATCCGAAAGAAAAGACACACAAGTGATGCACACACCTGACCCACTTCTTTGATACACTTCACAATGCCTGTTACAGATACAATATATCTGATGCATGAATCTCACTTGTATGACAGATAGACACACTCCATGACATCCAATGCTGCAAACACTAACATGCATACTTCACATAATATAGATGTTTGAACATACTCTTAAAGATACACATTTTGACTTTTAAAACACACATACTAATAAAACACACAAACTCTTGACTGCTAACTAGGTCTGAGGAAAATGTTTTTTGTGCAGTATAATTTGCAATTTTTTTACATTTTTCTTTATGCTTGTTACACAAGATTCCAGGAATATGATATTATACTGTGCATCACAATTACTCCATATTTGCAGCAAAGGTTTAACACAGGAGTCCGAAAACATCATGAATGAACATAATGCAAGTGACTGTCTCTTGTGGTATTTGTGTTTTTGCCAATATTTCTTTAGTGCAAACTATGTCCTTGCTTCCAAAATGGATGCAAGAATGCATTTTGCACCAAAATATATCATTAATTGTCCTATTTGCATTCTGTGTAGATACATTTAATTTTGCGTAATTTACTAAAAATTGCATGTAAGTACACAAACACAAATTAATCACATTTCTCACATAACTAGTATACCCACACTCCTGACTTTGTATGCACTCAGACTCCTATACAAAACAGACCAAGATTATGGATACGCACACTCCACTAGCCTTAATAAATACTCCTGACTTCCATCACAAACTGATGAAAGACAGATGCTCTCCTGACTGTATATTAATTCAGAACAATAGAGATACATCTGATTGATACAAACACTCCACAGCACTTGAACCATATATTCCATGCAGCACACTTACACACACACTTACACACACACACACACACAATACATAGATCACTCTGTACAGAAGCCTAATTCCTGACTCCATACCCCTGGCTTTACATGCAGTTGAAAGACAGACATTCCTGACTACTGACAGACATTTATAAGCACAAACACATTCATGACTCTATATACATTTGAACTGATATATGTGCTCAGCACATATGATGGTTAGACAACACCCTATATGGACATTACAAGCAAGATAGACACACATTCCCTGTGATACAATTGTTTATACACACTTTGAAAAAACGGATACTCATGGCTTATGGCACATCCGCTCATTAAACACACGTGTTTCTGAATTGATATACAGTCAGACTGATTTTACTCTTAAACCACACACCAGATATACAAATTCCACAAGTATGTATAATACAAAGCACACACACTGAAAAGCACAAATAAACTATCAGACTGAAACACAAATAACACACTCTTCTGAAACCAACACACAGATAATACATTTTTAACACAAATTTCAGACTTCATATTCATGCTCGACAGAAACACACACGCTCTTAAATCATGATTCTATTTACACTCAAAATGATCAACATGACCAACAAACATGGTAGATACAAACATATTCATTGACACCCAACACAATAATTATATGCAATACATACACATAACACATGCAATATACATGCTTGCTGGATACGAGGGTAACACATACTCTTGACTGTCTACTCCACTATACAGATTCTTCTGAAAAAATACAGGCCCTCATTATGACATTGCCGCCAACATACCGCCTCCGCAGCGGATATCCGTTCACCATATTATAACACACACACCAATCTGCCACTATTCAGCCACAGTCACAAGTCCGCCACCCCAAAGGTCAGTAATAAACTGGCAGTATCAAAACCCACACCGTTATGCCAACAGAACAACGCCCACCACATCATGACCCACGCTGGACATTCAATGGTGGTAAACCATTGGTGGTACATACCGCCGCACTCAAAAAACACACACATACAAAACAACACTATAGCGTCACTTTAAGTAACACACACCTGACACCCATACACAGACCACACCCACACAACCACACCACTATAAAACACACAGCCACATTACCCACAACCCTTATGAATACAATCCATTGGGAGGAGACAGACACCACGACTACAGACAAAACAAGAGCCACATACCACCTACACATATACACCACCCAGGCTCCCCGCATCACACACCCCAATACATCACCCTACACACCTTCACAACTCACACAACACCCATGACACCACAAAGACACCCCAGATTCTCAGAGGAGGAGCTAAGGGTCAAGGTGGAGGAAATCATCAGGGTAGAGCCTAAGCTATTTGGAGCACAGGTGCAGCAGATATCCATTGCTAGGAAGATGGAGCTATGGGGGAAGAGGAAGTCATCAGGGTAGAGCCTAAGCTATTTGGAGCACAGGTGCAGCAGATATCCATTGCTGGGAAGATGGAGCTATGGGGGAGGATCATGGACAGGGTCAATGTCGTGGGACAGCACCCCAGAACAAGGGATGACATCAGGAAGAGGTGGAACCACCTACGGGGCAAGGTGCGTTCCGTAGCAGCAAGACACCAACTTGCTGTACAGAGGACTGGCAGTGGACCTCCACCTCCTCCCCCACAGCTAACAACATGGGAGGAGCAAGTCTTGGCAGTCATGCATTTTGAGGCCTGGCCGGAGTAGCAGGAGGACTGGACTCTGGTAAGTCAACTCTATACTACTATCACCCCCCTACCTGCATGCCATCACATACCCTCACCCTAACTCCCATCAGTCCACCACCTCACACACCCCCACCATCACATCTCACTCATCCCAGTGCCAAGCTCTGCATGCCATACCAATGCATGGACACCACTCACAGACCTGCATGGACACCTATCACTAAAGCATTCACACTAGAGAGAACTAATCATCTCACCATACACCAACATACACAAGTGAAAGCTCCCAGGGCGAATACAAACAAAGAGGGCAACCCACCAATGCACAATATATTAAACACAGAAACAATAACACAGCATTTACATCCCCACAGGTATCCCAGCCAATGTCAGCGGAGAAGAGATGCCAGCAATATCCAGTCCCACAAATGAAGAGGCCCACAGTGATGACAGCAACTCTGGTTGCCTGGATCCGGATGACCAACCTGGCCTATCAGGGACCTCTAGACAGTCGGTTAACCAGGCACAGTCACACACCACCACAGAGCCTCCCCCATCTGGAAACACCACCACAGCTCCCACCCAGTGTACCCATACCTCTATCCCCAGGACACATCAATCAGCAGTGTGTCCACCACTACAAGGACCCCAGGCCACACCTTATACCCAAGACAATCAGGGACCTGGGATCAGTGGCAGTGGGCACACGGTTCAGGAGACAGAGGCACAGGCCAAGAGGGAAACTGGGAGGGGTGCTGTGCGCCAGGGGGAGGAAAGGCCCTGGGACCAACTCTGCAGGAGGCACTTGCAGAGAGACTGGGAGCCATCCAACATTCCCAGGATACGCTGTGCCAGATCCTGGACAAACGTGCAGGAGAACAGGTGGCTGCAGGAGGGACAGTAGAAGTGGATAAGGCAGGACTTGCAGGCCATCAACACCACCCTGGTCTCCATAGCAAGGGTGCTGGCAGACATGGCCAATATCTTGAGAGAGGCAGTTTCACAACAGCTGTCCCCTGCCAGTAGCCAGACATCTGAACTGCCTTCCACCTCCGCTGCTGCTAGTGGGCAGGAGGCCCCGCCACAGGACCAATAGATGAAAAGCACCCCTCCCCCTGCATAAGGTGAACCACCACGCAAACATTCCCTGTGATCCAGACAGAAGCCAGAGACTATTGCCAAGACCCCCACCATGAAATGAGACTCTCCTGATTGTCACCCTTGTGTCACACTCTGTCACCCTGTCCACCTTGAACTGCCATTGCTCCCATTCCTATGTCCCCTTGAACAATGCACCTGTGCACCAAATAGACTGGAACAATACCCTGGACTTTCCTCCATCATCACCCCATCCCAATGAACTTACCCCTCTTCTTCTTAGCACTTCAATAAGCACCCTTTGAAAGTATGGAGTATGTCAAACTTATTTAAGTATGTATTCGTTTAACCAGGTTCAAACATTGCAATTCAACTGTACAGTAATGTTCACATAGGAAAGACCTGTAGTTGGCTGCAGTGATCACACCAGGAGCGATAGTGGGGAACCAACATCTGCAAAATGAGTTGCCAAAGGGTACAGTGAGAGGGCAAAGAAGTGGGAAATAATGGCATGCCAGTGCCAAAGATAATGACAATGAAATGTGAAGTAACACTGTCTTACCTGTGTGTCATTGGAAGTATTGTCATATCACCGCTGTTCTGTTGTCTTCATCCTCATCATCTGCCTCCTCATCCTTACTGTCCACAGGTTCTACTGCTGCTACACAGCCATCTCCAGCCTCCTGCAGAAAACGCACATGGTGTCACAAGGCAAGGTTGTACAACATGCAGCATGCCACGATGATCTGGCAGACCTTCTTGGGTGAGTAGCACAGGGATCTCCCAGTTAGATGGAGGCACCTGAACCTGGCCTCCAGGAGGCCAAAGGTACATTTGATTATCCTTCTTGTTCGCCCATGTACCTCATTGTACCATTCTTCTGCCCTTGTCCTGGCATTCCTCAAAGGGGTCAATAGCCATGATATGTTGGGGTAACCTGAGTCACCTCCAAATATCAAGGTACAACATTTAGGCACACACTATCCTATATGGCCCACACCATACCCATACACCAACATCAACTGGGTGGGAACCAGGGCTCACCTATTAGCCACACCCTGTGCCTCTGTAGTAGTGCCATCACATTTGGGATGCTGCTATTCCTCAGGATAAAGGCATCATGCACTGCCCCGGGATACTTAGCATTGACATGGGAGATGTACTGGTCTGCCAAGCACACCATCTGTACATTCATGGAGTGGAAATTCTTACAATTTCTGAACACCTGTTCATTTTGCCAGGGGGGGACAAATGCAATATGAGTTCATCAATCACCCCAATTATGTTGGGGATATGTCCCATTACATAGAAGTCAGCCTTCACTGTGGCCAAATCCTCCACCTGGGAAAACAATGTAGCTGCACATGTGTTTAATCAGGGCAGACAACACTCTTGCCAGCACGTTTGAGAACATTGGCTGTTACATTCCTGCTGCCAAGCCCACTGTCACTTGGAAGAACCAGTTGCCAAGAAATGGAGCACAGATATGATTTGCACAAGAGGGGGGATCACAGTGGGGTGATGGATAGCAGATATCAAGTCAGGCTCCATTTGGGCACACAGCTCTGTGATTGTGGCCCTGTCAAGTCTACAGGTGAGGATAATGTGCCTGTCCTCCATTGTTGACAAGTCCACCAGGGGTCTGTACATGGGGGTATGTCTCTATCCCCTATTCATCTGCAGCGATTGCAGTCTAAAGGACAAAAGAGTAAGGAGCCAGTCACAAACTGAACATCGGACCCACAATGGTACAATGCATGATGTTAATTTTTTATGGTTAAGTGGTATTTGGCTTGTAAGTCCTATTTTGAAGTGTGACGCAGTTGTTATCCAAGGCCTGCCACCCTCTGAAATGTTGTCCACCTGTCCTGTGTGGAGGGACAGGTGGAAGTGAGGTAATTCCACTGACATTGTGCGCTGTGCGGGAGGCAGTCGGGGACTGCCGTGCAACTCCTCATTGGTTAACATTGGACCCTATGGGGTACAGTTGCCAATGGTGATGTACGCTGGTGGTGATGGTATGCACCGCCGTGGACGTGACTGCTATTTTCTATCTGATCACTCACTTGCTACCTGACCTTCAGCAGGACAGGACCTACACCGCGTGTGCTGCTGTGACCTGTGTCTGGAACCTACCATGGCTCGTGTGACTGGGGAAAGGGCCCCTGCCTTCCCCTCAGCGGAGTTGGAGCGACTGGTGGATGGGATCCTACCCCAGTATGGACTGCTGTATGTTCCTCCAGACCAACAGGTGAGTACACTGTGAACATGATGCATGTGGCATGAATGGATGGAGTGGTGTGTGTAAAGGCCTTGTGTTATGTCCCCTGGGTGGCTTATAATTTGTGTGCTGGGCCATGTGTGTGTAAATGGTGGTGTGAAGGGGTATGGTGGGCCATAAGTGTAACAGGCAGGATGGTCTGACTAATATCATTTCCTGGTTGTATTTCTCTGCAGGTCAGCGCCTATCAAAAGAAGGGTATATGGCGTACCATCGCCAAGGATGTGTAGACCCTGGGGGTCTACGGCAGGCGGAGCAGCCACTGTCGGGAACGGTGGGAGGACCTGAGATGCTGGGCATGGAAGACGGTAGAGGCCCAGCTGGGGATAGCATCCCAATGAGGAAGGGGTGTCCCCGTTGAACCCTGACCCCCCTGATGGCCCGATGGCCTATCTGGAGCTGGATGGGCTCTATAGGGCATCACAGCAGCCACAAGGGGGTGAGTACAGTACCCATCATTACAACTTATGCATGGTAGGGTGCTACCCGGGTGGGGAATGTGTGTCAGTGGGTGCCCCTAGGCCAGGCCTGATATTGCAGAGTAGGTCCCATGTTGACCAGGGTTCTGAAGTGATAATCATGCTACCTAGCTCGTAGGCATCCACAACTGGTCAGGGCTGTGTGGGTCCCAGGTGTGCAGCATTTGGCGGTTTATGGCCATCCCCATGTCTTGGTGGCTATCATTATAACTGGTAGTACAATGTATAGTGCGTAGGGCTGTTCCCTGTGTGCCCCATTTAGCCCTGCTGCCCTGAGTGAGGAGGCTATTGACCTCCTGAGATCCCTCTCTGTAGGGCAGTCAACCATTATGAATGCCATCCAGGGGCTGGCAGCCCAGATGCAACAGACTAATGCATTCCTGGAGGGTATTCACACCTGCTTGGAGGTCCAACAGAGATCAATCCAGGCTCTGGCCTCGTGTCTGATGGCGACCATTGTCCCTGTTTCCACCCTCCAACCTCTTCTTACCAATCCCATTCCCCTCAACCCCAACCTATCTCAAGCACACAGGCAGACGAGCATGCACACAAGACAACACACAAGAGTGGCACAGGCAAACACAGACAGCACACATCATCCCACAGGCACTCACACAAACACCATCCACATTCAGACATATCAACATCCACAATTTCCACTGTCGCCCCCTCCTCCACCTCCTCCACCTCCCTCCCAGTTGTGTCTACAGTCACACCTGCATGTACTACATCCTCATCCACTACCAGCATTACCACCACAACTAGCAGAACACACACCTCACTGGCAGACACCTCCACAACAGCTATGCACGCGTCCCCTGTGTCCTCTCCCACCATGTCTGTCACCACCCTCCCAAAGTACACAAACGCAAGCACTCAGACACCCAACAGCCATCCACCTCACAACAGCATCCAGCCCATGCACCTGCATTCAAACACAGCAGACACCTCCTACAACCACTCTGTCTTCCTCCACTCCCAAACCTTCTCCCTCTTCTCGCCTGAATGTCCCTAAGACGTTTTCCCTCTCCACCCTTGACCTCTTCCCTCCCCCTGCCCCCCTGTCCTTCACATCTGGCCAGGGTGGCAAAAACCCAGGCAAGCACCTCAGCCACCCAGTCCACTGGCCCAGTAATCTCTACTCCCACTTGTGGTGGGAAAGGATCCCGGGCACATGTCCAGAGGTTGAAGGAGCCTGCACCAGGCAGCCTCAAGGAAAGGGTGCCTGCCCCAGCTGCTACCAGGAAGGGCAAGGAGCCTGCCCTAGCTGCTGCCAGGAAGGGCAAGGAGCCTACCCCAGCTGCTGCCAGGAAAACCAAGGAGCCTGCCCCAGCTGCTGCCAGGAAGAGCAAGGAGCCACCCCAGCTGCTGCCAGGAAGGGCAAGGAGCCAGCGATGGCAGGCAGGAAGGACAAGGGGCCTGATGTAATGACTCAGACGGAGCCCCCACCACCAACCATGGTTATGCAGCTGTCTGAGGCTGTAGGAGATGGGCTGGAGCTCCCCCCACCACCACCAGCAGCAGCACCACCACCACCAGTGGGCTTCAGGGGATGGGCTAGAGCTTCCCCCTACCACCACCAGCAGCTGCAGCAGCACCACCACCACGAGTGGGCAGCCATCCGAGGCTGCAGGGGATGGGCTGGAGTTCCCCCCCCAGCAGCAGCAGCACCACTACCACCACCAGTGGGCAGCCATCCAAGGCTGCAGGGGATGGGCTGGGGCTTACCCCCACCACCACCAGCAGCAGCAACACCACTACCACCACTGAGTAGCCGTCACCGCCAGCGGACAGTATGTAGTCCTGCCTTCATGGGCTGCTGTGCCGCCTGCCCCCTGCAAATCCAGTGGGTATGACACCCACCTAAGAGACTGTGACATTCCACTCCCCAGGATCAAGAGCACAGGGCACAATGCCCCCTCCAGAACCAGTGGGTAAGACACCGACCAACCCCAGCCTCCCAAGGACCAAGAGCACAGGGCATGATACCCCCTCCAGAACCAGTGGGTAAGACACCCACCAACCCCAGACTCCCCAGGATCAAGAGCACAGGGCACGATGCCCCCTCCAGAACCAGTGGGTAAGACACCCACCAACCTCAGCCTCCCCAGGATCAAGAGCACAGGACATGTCACCGACTTGATAGACTGTGGCCTTGCACTCCCCAGGACAGAGCACAGGCTTGTTGCCCCCTCCAGAGCCAGTGTGGAAGTCACCCACTTGAGAGACTGTGGCCTTGCACTCCCCAGGACCCGGCACAGGGCATGTTGCCTTCTCCAGAGCCAGTGGTGTTGTTCCATCTGCCGGCTGAGGTGCCCCCCGTTCCCCGTCCCCCTGAGGTGTCTGCCTATTTTCCAACTGATGCTGCTGCAGTGTTCTCTACGTGTTGGTGCAGAGAACAAGTGGGGCTCTGGACTTTGGCCTGTGGCCCACGCACAATGAGGACTCGGCAGTGTCCCTTGAACTGTACATATGTATATACCAGTTACATTGTATTTTTTTATTTCTACTGTGTTGATATTATTACTCTCACTTTGCACATTATTTGCAGTTCGGGTTCCATGACGGCCTGGTTCCTTCCCGTGTCTCCAAAGGTGAGTCCTTTGAGTTCTGTGCTCTGTTTCTGCCAGGCTTTTGATGTCGTTGGTGCCGCCCCGGAAGAGGTGGCGGTTGCCTGTCTCATAATACGGTGGGTGGAATATTGACTTCTGCCTGACTGTAGGCGGCTACTGCCGTGGTGCCTGTTGTTTCTGCCCTGCGGTCAGTGTTGTAAAGTGGCTGTCTATCCGAGTTCTCACTGCCATGGTCATAATTTGGTTGTAGTTACCGCCAGCCTGTTGGCAGGATTAACACCACTTTATCACCGACTGCCAGGGTTGTAATGAGGCCCACAGTCTCCAGAGGACAACACCACTGATTTCTGACAAACACAATGATAATACTGTGGCATTGTTGACTTCTTATAGACTGAAACTGACACAAACAGCTGATACGCCAATTCCATGTAATGCAAACTAGTGTGAACCAAACTTCTAATACCTATTCACTAATTGCAATACATGCATCAACCCAGTACCCTCATAACACACACTTCTAACTTCATACTTATGACTTTATACACTTTTGAAAGGCACACTCTTCTGCCGCACACACTTATAAAATCATACACATTGATGGCTCTGTATAAATTCAAACTGGTAACATGCATGTCTGATTCTATGCATAAACCCCACATAAACTAACATCTCCTTACACATTTTGAGCAACTACTGTCTCATTAAACAACTTCACACACAAGCACTTCTGAATAACAACTTTATATTCACTCAGACTGTTTTATACATAGATTAATATATACAGTTTACATACATGATGGATACAAACCCCCCCTTGATATCTGATAGATTAAATATGGATGGATGAACTTGGTTATATTAGATTTCTCACTCAGGCTGAGAGACACCTGCCCGCTAGCAGTGGGAAACCCATTGGGTAATTGGGTGGTGTAAGAACTCAATAAAAATAATAATAATAATAATGTACTCTTATGGCCAGAGCTGCTGATGTATGATCTGGGGAACCAGGTTCCATTCCTTGTGTTGGCTCTATGCAAATCACTTAATCTTCCGTGCTTAAAATAAAATTAATATGACTAAGTCATGGAAACTGGTGCTATTGTAATGCTCTCTATCGTTGGGCAGTGTTCATGCCTTATAACACTACAAAATATATGTCAAGAGTGTGCTATTGTGCCTCATTTTAACGCAAAAATGTATATTAAACCTTCCCCCCTACTCCGCTGCTGAAGGGGTTTTTCAAATTGATAGAAGCATTTGTATCAACACAAAGATTCTTCCTGTGCTTTTATTGAACTTATGCACCAGGACAGCACCACACTCCGAAAAGTGTTCCAGCTCCAGTGCACTTAACTATCTGCCACTTTTATGGTTGATCAATATCTTGGCCACAGTTGGATAAACACACAGTGTAGGTTGTGGTCAGGGTTGTGACATTTACAAACAATGGTAGAGTATTATTTTGGTAATTCACGGCATTTTATAAGCATGTCTTCTATCACATTAAAAAAAAAAATATATATCCGCCAGCTGATGTTTATTAGAACCCACACTCAACTCACACCCAGCATGCATAATTCATCTGGTAAAGGCACCTGTCTCATGCAGGGTTAACACACACTCTTGACTTATTACACCCCATAACAGTGGGGGAAATGACATTCACATCCTTCAGACTATACCCGAAGTATGGAGAAATTGAACATCTCACACACACACACACACACACACACACATATATATATATATATATATATATATATAGAGTGCATGGCAAGGGTTCGAGTTATGGCTACCTTAGTGCGTAAGTTATAGCTACTTGAGATAACTCTAACAGGTGAATTTCCATGGTTTTGTATGTTTAAAATTGTAACATAACTGTAACATGCCTGTAATCTTTGTATTTTTAGTGAATTTCTGAGGTGTTTTTAAGTCTTTTTCCTGACTATAACGTCCCTCTAACCTTTGTTTTTTTCAGTGAATTTCTAGGTTTTTTCAAACTACAAGTAAGATGCCCATCCCAATGCACAGTGCGGGGGTTTGACACCTGGCCTGGCTCTCTAATTTCATTGTTAACTGCAGTAGCATCAGTAGAAAGTGCTTTCAGTTTTCCACTTTGATTCCATTAAGATGGCATTCAGATGTGCCACACTTTTAACATAAATTAAGAATGTTAGCAATCTAGTTGCTTTTTAGAACACTGTAAGCTACTGATCACCAGGGAGTTAAGTGGCAGTCTGATGCTTGTGTTAAAAGTGCATGTTGCAGTCCTCATATCAGAATGCTTTAATGAAATAGAAAACAAAGATATTTGAGCACTCACTTAAAGCATGTTCTAATTTTTCTTTCTACAGCACAAGCCATAATTTCTATGACAAAATTAAACCCCTCATTTTGTTCCTTTCTATATTAAATGTTCTAAGATTTACAAGTTTGATTCAATCAATATTACTTCAGGTGTGCCACACTTTTGTCATAATTAAGACTGTTAATGCTCTAGTTGTTCTTCAGAACACTCTCAGAGGCTGCAGTAGACCTCAAGGGAGTGATCTGACAAGCTAGTCCTGTTGGAAGTATAACAGAAAGATATTTTAGAACTCACTGAAAACATGTCCTAATTTTTGTTTCTAGGGCACTAACCATAATTTTTATGACAAAGTAAACCCCCTCATGTTGTTCCTTTCTAAATTAAATGTTTTACGTTTTACCATTTTGATTCAATCAAGAAGGCTTCAGGTGTGCCACACAATTGTCATTATTAAGGCTGTTAGTGCTTTAGTTTTTCTTTTGAACACTCTGGGAGGCTGCAGTAGAAGACAGGGAAATCAACTGAAAGGCTGCTCCTGTTGGAAGTACATGTTTTACTGAGAATGTCTGACTTCCTTTTCATATTGCTGAGAAGTATAGTGTGAATTTACAAAACATCTGCTCTCATTTAAGCTTCTGGAGCACCTTCCATAACATTTATGGGAAAATCATGAGAAAACAGTTTTCTCTTAAACATGATTCATGAAAGTCCAGTGGGGTAAAACACACATAATTCCTCAAATTAGAATGGCGCCATCAACAAATTATTTATATTGTAACTAAAATGTGTTATCACCCTTTATCGGTTGTTCTTTTTGTGCCATTCAAAATGCATTTCAATGGGGTGCTATCATGTATATTAGCCTCAAGATGGCTGCATCATTTTCTGGTTGAGGAGCTGACAGCCAATCAGATCTCATCATGAGATCTCAGCGTAGGCTCTGCCCAGATATACAAATTTGGTTTTACTTTAATATTTCATAAATTACTTAATGGATTTAAACCAAATTAAAAACTACCTGATCTGTGTATCGAAAGCTACCTTTCTGCCAAACTTGGTGTAATTCCATCCAGCAGTGCGGCTGTAGTCGTGGTCGAAACCCCTGTTGAAATTAAAATGGGAAACACACTTTTTTGACCCCCCCTTTTTATACACCCCGCCTGACGGATCTCCTTGAAAAAACAAGACCTTCAGCACACTTTTTGGAAAATGTCAGTAAGAGTTGTCAAATGACACCAAAGATAAAGGCAAGTCGAAAAGCATGCTTTTTCAATGAAAACTATAGGTCTGATTACGAGTTTGGTGGTCCCAAAAAGACTGCTGCACTGGCGATGCAATGACCGCCGTATAACGATGTGTCCTGTCAAGCTAAAGTTGTGACTGCCAGCAGCATGGTGGTCTACTATCTTGGTGATCCATACTCTGGTGCGGTCAGCATCAAGGCCAACTGCTGAGCCTATTACAAACACAAAGCCAACGTGGTGGTCCCCATGAGATGGTTAGCCAACGGTAAGTGACCGCTGCAGTGTGGGTTCAGAAAAACAACATATAAAAGCCCATTGATGAATTCAAAAACAACACAGATGATAATCATGGGCCCAGTGGAGAAACCTGTAAAGTACACAATAAAAGACACCCTTTCACAGACCATGATCCTTTGCATCTCCACTGCAACCAAGATTTGATTACTCATAAGAGAGACAAAGAACCCCTTTGTTTTCACTGTCCCTAAAACCCCTTTCACACACTTTTCTCCATTTACTCGCCATAACACTTTCCTTTTGTAAGTAACTCCCTGTCACCCACTTTATTCCCCAACCATTTCATGCTCCAAAAATCCCTGTTTTTCACAGGATGAGTTGAGAATCATGCTGGATGAAATTATAACAGTACAACCACAAGTGTTTTGAGCACATATCCAGCACACTCCTCTCAGTAGGAAAAATAAACTGTGGCAAAGGATCGTCAACAAAGTGAATGCTGTAGGCACTACCCTGCATACAAAGGAGAACATTAGTAAGAGGTGGAATGACCTTAGAGGCAAGATGCATTCCCTGGCCACCAGGCAACAGATGGAGGCCATACTACATCCTGAGGGCTTGACAGGAATACCTAGGGTAGCGGAGTCTGGTAAGTTGTTGGACCTGGCCCTTTTTGCAGGGTCATCCCCAAACTTTTTTCCTCCTTCCTCCTATTTTTCCTGACCTGTTTTGTTGGCTTTAGAACTCTTAGCACTTTACAACTGCTAAACAGTGCTAAAGTGTGTATGCTCTCTGTGTAAACTGTACTGTTGATTGGTTTATCCATGATTGACATATTTGATTTACTGGAAAGTACCTAGTAAAGTGCACTAGAGGTGCCCAGGGCCTGTAAATCAAATGCTACTAGTGGACCTGTGGCACTGGTTGTGCCACCCACATAAGTAGCCCTGTAATCATGTCTCAGCCCTGCCACTGCAGTTCGACTTGGAAAGTGCCCCCACGTGCCAGGCCTAACTATTCCCTTCTCCTATATATAAGACACCCCTAAGATAGGCCCTAGGTAGCCTTATGGGCAGGGTGCAGTGTATGGTTAAGTTAGGACATATACTAATGTGTTTTATATGTCCTGACAGTGATATACTGCCAGATTCGGTTTTTACTGTTGTAAGGCCTATCTCTCTCAAAAGTTAACCTGGGGGCTTCCTTTAAACATGATTAAATTGTAGATTCCCTTTGGGAGCAGATAGACATGTGGAGTTTGGGACCTCTGAACTCACAATTAAAGAATACATCTTTTAGTCAAGTTCGTTTTCAGATTGTGTGTTTGAAAATGCCACTTTTAGAAAGTGGGCATTTTCTTGTTTAAACCATTTTTGTGACTCTGCCTGTTTGTGGATTCCCTGTCTGGGTAGTTTGACAGTTGGGCTGTTTGCACCTCACTCCAAACAGTGACACAAAGAGGGCTGGGGTGTAGCCTGCATATTCTGATGATCCATCTGTGCTAGGAGGGAGGGGAAGAGTGGTCACTCGCACCTGAAAGGGATGTGCCTGCCCTCACACAATGTAGTCTCCAACCCCCTTGTGTGTGTCTGAGGCCTTGCCTGGGCAAGGCAGGATTTCACAAACAAGTGAGACTTTCCTTTGAAGTAAGCCTGCTTCAAAGGTCAAAATGGATATAAGAGGAGCACCCCAAAACCACACACTTCAGACACTTCTTGGCAAGACACTCTACCTCACAGACACTTTTGGACAAGAAATCTGCTGGTGAAGAATCCCTCGACCAGACCTGCCAAGAGGAACTGCCTGGCTGCCCAATGAACTCACCGGGAGTGATTTTCTGAGGACTGCTGCCTTGCTGTTGCCCTGCTGCCTTGCTGCTCTCTGGTTGTGCTGAGAAGAGCTCTCCAAGGGCTTGGATAGAGCTTGCCTCCTGTTCCCTGAAGTCTCAGGACCAAAAAGACTTCACTCCAGCAACTGGACTCCTTGTGCAGTGAAAATTCGATGCACAGCCTGCTAAAAACAATGTACAGAGAAATTCACTGCACACCGAACCGGAACGACGCAGCCTGACTTCGCAAGGAGAAGATCAACGCAGCGCATGTGTTGCTACTGATACTTCGACGCACGGAGCACCGGATCGACGCACAGCCGACCCAGGACAACGCAGCCTGACTTCCAGGGAGGAATTGACACATCGCCTGCCGTGTGGGAGAAATTTCCACGCAACGCCCACTGGATTGATGCAGCGCTTGTGACTTTGCTCCTCAAGCTCAGAATTCCACGCACCATTCCCAGGGTGCCAGAAAACCCAGCAACCCGAAGAGGAACCAAGTCCACCTGCCAGAAACCGATGCAAGTCGGTGTGCGAAGTGGTGAAACCGACGCACACTTTCCCGTTTTCCACGCATCGACTCCTCTGCGGTCCCTTGCGAGGATTTTGAATGCAAACCAGGTACTTTGTGCTTGCAAGAGATCTTTATTGTTTTTAAGAGACATTCATTTGTTTTTAAAATACTTAAGACACTTTGGCCCTCATTCTGACCCTGGCGGTCGGTGATAATGCGGCGGCCAAGCCGCCAACAGGCCGGCGGTCCAAAATATGCAATTCTGACCCTGGCGGGAACCGCCAACACAGCCCGCCGCATTAACACTCCGCCCGCCATGGCGGAACAAACAAACAGCGCGGCGGTCTTCGCCAACAGCCAGGCGGCAGACAATGTACCGCCCACCCTATCACGACCCACCAATCCGCCACCTTTTCCGGGGCGGGAGCACCGCCGATAAAAACACGGCGGAAACAGACTACGAACGGGAAAACGCTCACCTCTACACACTCCACGCGAGATTCCGGCAGTATGGAACCCGAGCTGCAGGTCATCCCCGCACTCCTATACCTGCTCATATACCAGGAGCACGCCCGGCGGCGCGGAAGACATCGGTGAGTACTGCACCTACGACACAGGGGAGGGAAAAGATTACCGGCACACACCCACCCACCCACACCCACTACAACACACACATCAATGCATTCCCACAGATCACTGTCACAACCCACAAACCCCCCCCCGAAATAATGCAAAGACCAAAAGAAGAGATCATAAACGGGCAGATATATTGAAATATGGACACCAGTAATCCCAATAAATAAATAAACTATGTACAAAATATATACAGCTACTAAATGTAGTCCAACCACTGTCCGTGGACCACAGGGGTCCTGTGCAAAGGGGCAAGGCCCAGTCCCACGACAAGAACTCCACGGAGAGAACACTGCAGGGGCATCAGAAAGAAAATAGACAGGCACCTCAGGGGGAAGGGAAGGGGGGGCACCTCAGCCACTTGAGTACACGACGCCAGATCCACGAGGGGACTCCATGACCACTGGGCCATCCTGGGGAGTGCAAAGCCACAGTCCATACAGTCCATACAGTGGGTGGCCTGCCCACTGGGCCATCCTGGGGAGTGCAAAGCCACAGTCCATACAGTCCATACAGTGGGTGGCCTGCCCACTGGGCCATCCTGGGGAGTGCAAAGCCACAGTCCAAACAGTCCATAACAGACCCCACTGCCACTGGAGGAGGCATGTTGGCCAGAGGACATCCTGCAGCCCTGCCCGAGATAGATCCTGCCCTGCCACGTCTGCCAAAGGGCCAGCGGTTCTTGCCTGGAAGGGCCCAGTTCAGCGCCTCTTGCCTTGAAGGGCCCAGTTCAGCGGGTCTTGCCTTGAAGGGCCCAGTTCAGCGGTTCTTGAGACGGCGGGGCCCAGTTCAGCGGTTCTTGAGACGGCGGGGCCCAGTTCAGCGGTTCTTGAGACGGCGGGGCCCAGCGGAGCGGTGCTTGAGACGGCGGGGCCCAGCGGAGCGGTGCTTGAGACGGCGGGGCCCAGCGGAGCGGTGCTTGAGACGGCGGGGCCCAGTTCAGCGGTTCTTGAGACGGCGGGGCCCAGTTCAGCGGTTCTTGAGACGGCGGGGCCCAGTTCAGCGGTTCTTGAGACGGCGGGGCCCAGTTCAGCGGTGCTTGAGACGGCGGGGCCCAGCGGAGCGGTTCTTGAGACGGCGGGGCCCAGCGGAGCGGTGCTTGAGACGGCGGGGCCCAGCGGAGCGGTGCTTGAGACGGCGGGGCCCAGCGGAGCGGTGCTTGAGACGGCGGGGCCCAGCGGAGCGGTGCTTGAGACGGCGGGGCCCAGTTCAGCGGTTCTTGAGACGGCGGGGCCCAGTTCAGCGGTGCTTGAGACGGCGGGGCCCAGCGGAGCGGTGCTTGAGACGGCGGGGCCCAGTTCAGCGGTTCTTGAGACGGCGGGGCCCAGTTCAGCGGTTCTTGAGACGGCGGGGCCCAGTTCAGCGGTTCTTGAGACGGCGGGGCCCAGTTCAGCGGTGCTTGAGACGGCGGGGCCCAGCGGAGCGGTTCTTGAGACGGCGGGGCCCAGCGGAGCAGTGCTTGAGACGGCGGGGCCCAGTGGAGCGGTGCTTGAGACGGCGGGGCCCAGTTCAGCGGTTCTTGAGACGGCGGGGCCCAGGGGAGCGGTGCTTGAGAAGGCGGGGCCCAGTTCAGCGGTTCTTGAGACGGCGGGGCCCAGGGGAGCGGTGCTTGAGACGGCGGGGCCCAGCGGAGCGGTTCTTGAGACGGCGGCCGGTCTATGGCCAACTGCTCATTGGCTGGTGGTGCCCTCCTGGGCAGCGGGGATGGTGCTCCTTCAATGCCCACCTGGGCTGTGGGTGGTGGGGCCCTCCTGGCCAGCTGGGCTGGGTCCTCCCTGGGCAGCGGCTATGGGGGTGGTGGGCTCCTCCTGGGCAGCAGGCCTGCTGCCTGACCTCTCCGACTTGCTGCCCTTGCCCTCCTTAGTCGGGAGTCTGTGGCCCTTTCCTCCCTTTGGAGCTGTGGCTGGTGACTGTCTCTGGGTGGTGTCCGGGGGGGATGTAGAAGCCGGGCTCCTGCGGCGCCCCTTCCGCCTTCTGCTCCTCTTCCCAGGGGGTGGGCTGGCTGTCCCCTTGCTGCTGGGCGAAGATCCAGACATGCGGGCTGGTGGGCTCCAATACCCCTGCACCCTTGTCAAGGGGGCTGCAGGGCTGGTGGTGGCTGAGGTGCTCTTCTTACCCCGACGAGAAGGAGGGGGGGGCTCAGGGTCAGGAAAGAAGTTAGCAGTGGCGAGGAAGAGTTTCTTGGGACAATGGAGAGTGGTAGGTACAGTGGGATCGGGAGTGGAGGGAGAGGATGTGGTGGTAGGTGAGTCACGTTTGCTGTCTTTGGGTGCAGGAGGGATAGGCTGTCGTGAGGTGGATGGCTGTTGGGTGGGTGGGTGGCTGCGTTTGTGTGGTGTGGAAGAGGGGGTGACAGACACAGTGGGAGAGGACACAGGGGACGTGTAAATGGCAGTGGGGGTGGTGACTGCACGTGTGCGGACTGGAGTGGAGGGTGTGCTGGTGATGGAAACACTGGCTGATGGTGAGGTGAATGGAGGTGTGAGTGTAGACGTCACAGGGAGGGAGGAGGGAGACGAGGAGGTGGGGGTCACAGAGGTGGTAGTGACTGTTGGCATGTCTGCATCGGAATGTTGCGTGTGTGAATGTCTGCGTGATCTGTGGTGCTTATGTTTGGATGAGCTTCTCTTGGGTGTTGAGGTGTGTGCAGGCTGGTCTGATGGTGTGGGTGGGACAGGCAGAGGAACAGGAGACTGGGAGGAGGGAGTTAGTAGAGGGAGGCAGGAGACAGGGACAATGGCTGCCGTCAGTGCTGAGGCCAGAGCCTGGAACGATCGCTGATGGGCAGCCTGACCCGAATGAATGCCCTCCAGGTACGCATTGCTGCGATGAACCTCCCTCTCCACCCCCTGGATGGCATTCAAAAGGGTAGTCTGCCCAACAATGAGCGTTCAGAGGAGGTCAATGACCTCCTCACTGAGGGCAGCGGGGGTAACAGGGGCAGGGCCTGAGGTGCCTGGGGCGAAGGAGATGCCCGGCTTCCTGGCAGAGCGGGCACGGGGCGAACGCTGAGGGGCTGCTGGGAGGGCGGAGATGGTGCGCTGGGTGGCGGCTGTACCTGTAATGGCGGGGGGCATGGATGGTGCCACCCCCGCAAGGGAGCTCCCTTCCGAGGACGTGTCCGTGTCGCTGCAGGGTCCAGTCGTCCCCGTCGTGGAGCTCCCCTCGCCCTCCGTCTCACTGGTCCAGTCTGACTCTGTGGCATGGCCCTCCTGGGCCATGTGAGATGCAGCTCCCTCCTGCCCCGATGCCACTTCTCCTCCGCCTGATGATGCTGATGCACACAAGCACAGAAAGACAAACAAAAAGGGGGGGGAGAGAGAAATAAAGGGATATTGAGTACATGGATCTCCGGTACAGTTAGCGGACATGACAGACACAGATGCCCCCTGCACTAAGTTGCGCACTTGGGGTCCGCTACGCATTCCGTGGAACATGCCCTACACGCCTAGAGTTGACAACTGCACCCATGGATGACACGGCCCAGGGATGGCTGTACTGACAAACTACTGAGGGTGGTGGCTGGGGACACAGGGGCTTACGGGGGTGCCCAGCCTACAGATATCGCCCTGGCCTAGGGGGACCCACAGCCCTCCTCCCCCACCCAGACACCTCCACTGCGCGACAACAGAGTAGATAATGCTTGTACTCACCCCCTTGTGTCTGCTGTGCTGCCCTCACGCGCCCATCCAAATCAGGGTAGGCCACCGCCAGGATCTGGGACATCAGGGGGGTCAGTTGACGGCAGGCACCCCGCCTACGTTGGGAGGCCATCCCCAGCACTCGGCGGTCTTCTTGGTCCCGCGGCGGATGTCCTCCCACCTCTTGCGGCAGTGGGTGCCCCGTCGATGGTGGACCCCCAGGGTCCGGACTTCCTTGGCGATGGCACGCCAAATCCCGATCTTCTCATGGGCGCGGACCTATGTGACACGTACAGGGAGGGAGAAATACCACGTTCAAGTTTGTCTGCATTTTCCTTGCCAGTGGCCCAACGCCCCCCATCCCCGCCAGGCCCCCCGCCATGCCCCCCGCCATGCCCCCCGCCAGGCCCAACATGCCCCCCCATCCCCGCCAGGCCCCCCGCCAGCCCCAACATGCCCCCCCATCCCCGCCAGGCCCCCCGCCAGCCCCAACATGCCCCCCCATCCCCACCATGCTCCCCGCCATGCCCCCCGCCATGCCCCCCGCCAGGCCCAACATGCCCCCCCATCCCCGCCAGGCCCCCCGCCAGCCCCAACATGCCCCCCCATCCCCGCCATGCCCCCCGCCATGCCCCCCGCCAGGCCCAACATGCCCCCCATCCCCGCCAGGCCCCCCGCCATGCCCCCCGCCAGGCCCAACATGCCCCCCATCCCCGCCAGGCCCAACGCCCCCCATCCCCGCCAGGCCCCCCGCCATGCCCCCCGCCATGCCCCCCGCCAGGCCCAACATGCCCCCCATCCCCGCCAGGCCCCCCGCCATGCCCCCGCCAGGCCCCCCGCCAGGCCCAACATGCTCCCCATCACCGCCAGGCCCCCCACCATGCCCCCGCCAGGCCCAACATGCCCCCCATCCCCGCCAGGCCCCCCGCCAGGCCCAATGCCCCCCATCCCCGCCAGGCCCCCCGCCATGCCCCCCGCCAGGCCCAACGCCCCCCATCCCCGCCAGGCCCCCCGCCATGCCCCCCGCCATGCCCCCCGCCAGGCCCAACATGCCCCCCATCCCCGCCAGGCCCCCCGCCATGCCCCCCGCCAGGCCCAACATGCCCCCCATCCCCGCCAGGCCCCCGCCAGGCCCAACGCCCCCCATCCCCGCCAGGCCCCCCGCCAGCCCCAACATGCCCCCCCATCCCCGCCAGGCCCCCAAGCCAGCCAGTGGCCCCAAATCCAGATTGAATTAAACTCACTTGTTGGTCTGGAGGACCGTAGAGTAGCGCATACTGGGGGAGGACCCCATCCACAAGTTTCTCCAACTCCTCTCCAGTGAAGGCAGGGGCCCTTTCCCCAGGCGCAGCAGCCATTGTCCCTTCCAGACCGAGGTCACAGCAACACTTGCAGTATAGGTCCTCTCCTGTGAAAGTTCAAGTCGCAAGTGGATAAGTAGATAGAAAATGGCGGTCACGTCCGTGGCGGTGCGTACCGCGGTGGTGCGTCCCGCCACCGCCGGCGCCCTTCGCCATTGGCTCCTGAAACCCATAGGCTTCAATGTTAACCAATGCGGCTTCGCGCCGCGGTCTTCGCCCGCCGCCCGCCGCGGTGTGCCACGCCAGCGCATTGACCTTACATCCCATTGTCACACTTCACAGGTCAGGCAGCCGCCATTTCCAGGGCCCACATGGCTCAATTTCAACTGCGTCACACAGGCCTAGGCCTTGCATAGCCACTCAGACACGCCATTCACTGCATAGAGAATCGTTTACTGTGCTAGCTGTGAGTACGTACCTGTGGGTTGCTTGACTGTGTGCTCCATGTTGTCCTTCCTAGGCACCGTCCGCTGGGTTTGGCGAGGAGACGGATGAATCCTCCCGTGTACCGACCGCTGGTGGACCTGTCGACAATGGAAGAACGCCACATTATCCTGACCTACCGTCTTAACCGTGCCACTATACATGAACTGTGTGCCCAGCTGGAGCCCGACCTGATGTCCCCCATCCGCCAACCCACAGGGATTCCCCCTCTGGTGCAGGTCATGTCAGTACTCCATTTCTTGGCAAGTGGTTCATTTCAGACAACAGTGGGAATTGCTTCTGGGATGTCTCAGCCCATGTTTTCGAAGGTGTTATCCAGAGTGTTGTCTGCCCTGATGAAATACGTGAGGAGCTACATCATTTTCCCTGAGGTGGGCGAATTGGCTACAGTGAAGGGTGATTTCTATGCCCTTGGACATATTCCCAACGTCATTGGTGCCATTGATGGGACCCATGTGGCTTTGGTTCCCCCAAGAGACAGGGAGCAGGTGTACAGGAACAGAAAAAGTTACCATTCAATGAACATCCAGGTGGTGTGTTTGGCTGACCAGTACATCTCGCATGTAAATGCCAAATTCCATGGGTCAGTGCATGACGCCTACATCCTGAGGAATAGCAGCATCCCTTAAGTGATGGAACAGCTAGAGAGACACCGTGTATGGCTAGTGGGGGACTCTGGGTACCCCAACCTGTCGTGGCTACTGACCCCAGTAAGGAATCCCCGGACCAGGGCAGAGGAACGGTACAATGAGGCCCATGGGCGTACTAGGAGGGTGATCGAACGCACCTTTGGCCTCCTAAAGGCCAGGTTTCGGTGCCTGCATATGACAGGTGGATCCCTAATGTACTCACCTAAGAAGGTGTGTCACATCATCGTGGCCTGCTGCATGCTTCACAACCTGGCTTTGCGATGCCAGGTGCCTTTCCTGCAGGAGGATGGTCGAGACGGTGGTGTTGTGGCAGCGGTGGAACCTGAGGAGAGTGACGAGGAGGAAGACGACGGGGCTGAAACAGACAACAGGGACAGAATCATTGAACAGTACTTCCAATAGGACACAGGTAACAATTCAAAGATAATTTAGTAAATGTGAACTACTCTCCTGCATCTCTGCTGCCTGTCTATTTGCCCCAGTGTATGATGACTGAGTTGTGGCTTTTCCCTCCCTATTTCAGATCTGGGGTCCCCACTACGAGTCCTGTGCTTCGTTTCCCCATGGACTACAGCTTTGTGGCAGCTGTTTGTTGACTTCACCATATACAAGGACATATTTGCACTGTCATGTCAATTACAATATATTGAAATCACAGCCAGACTCCAGATAGTTTTGTGCAAAATAGGTGTTTATTTAAGTGCTCAAAATGGGATGGGTGGTTTCAAGTGGGTGGGGGCTATGGTGAAGGAATGTCCATGGCAGAGTCCAGAGTAACAGTCACACAGGTGCATTGTCCAGAGGCCTGTGGAGAGATGGAGCATGGGCAGTTCAAGGATGGACAGGGTGACAATGTGGGACAGTGGGATGACATCAGGTGGTATCCATTGCTGGCGGGGGTCTTGACATCCTACTCTGTCTTCTTGCGAGATCTCAGGGCCCTCTTGCGGGGTGGTTCTTCTCCTGCAGGAGGTGGGGGTCTGGTGGGCTGCTGCTGTGCGGGGGCCTCCTGTCAACTAGCGCCGGCGGAGGTGGTTGGCTGTTCTTGGTCCAGGCTAGTGGCAGGGGCCCTTGGGTGTTGTTGAGTGTCCGTCCTGGTGTTGACGAGGTCCTGCAGCAGCCCTACCATGGTAACCAGGGTGGAGGTGAGGGCTCTGATGTCCTCCCTGTACCCCCGATAGTGTTCCTCCTGCAGTACCTGGATCTCCTGGAACCGGGCCAGTACCGTCGCCATCGTCTCCTGGGAGCGGTTGTATGCTCCCATGATGGTGGTGAGGGCCACGTGGAGAGTGGGTTCCCTGGGCCCGTCCCCCCCCTGTCGCACAGCTGCCCTCCGAGTTGCCCTGTTTCCCTGGGCCTCTGCCCCCTGGCCGGTGTGCCCACTACCACTGCCCCCAGGTCCCTGTTGTTGTTGGGGTGGTGGGTTATCCTGGGTGCCCTGTAGTGGTAGACACACCGCAGATTGACGCGCCCTGGAGACAGAGGCATGGGCCCGCTGGGTGGGAGCTGTGCTGGTGTTCCCAGAGGGGTTGGGGTCTGTAGTGGCCTGGGCCTGTGTGAGGGGAACCGACTGTCCAGAGGTCCCCGATGGTCCGGGCTGGTCATCGGTGTCCAGGTCGACAGAGCTGCTGTCATCGCTGACGGCCTCTTGGGTGGGGGGTGTGGAGAATTCTGGGCCCTCCGCGGCGGTGTGTTGACGGTCGGGTCCTGAAGGGGTATAGAGGTATGGTTATAGTTTCAATGTGTGGCATATGGGTGTATCTGTGGGTTCCCGTGTCCCCAAGTGCTGGCATTCGTGTGTGGGGGCTTTGGTGAGGGTGGCTTGTGGGGGGGATGTGTATATGCATTGGGCATGCTTTGGTGATGGGTGTCCATGCTTAGTGGACGCATGCAGGCCTAGGTTTTGGGATGTGTGGGTTGTGATGGTGAGACATTGGCAGGGAATAGGTGTGCTGGGGGTGGGGGTGAGGATGGTGGTGGGGGTGAGGATGGTGGTGGGGTGAGGGTGGGGGTGAGGATGGGGGTGGGGGTGAGGGTGGGGTTCGAGGATGGGGGTGAGGGTTGGGGTATGATTTGGCATGCAGGTGGGGGGGAAGCAGTAGTGAAGCTTCAACTTACCAGTATCCATTCCTCCGCCGACTCCTGCGAGGCCGTCAGGATGCAGGATGTTCAAGACTTCCTCCTCCCATGATGTAAATTGTGGGGGTTGAGGTGGGGGTCCTCCGCCAGTCTTCTGCACGGCGATGTTGTGCCTGGATACCATGGAACGCACCTTCCCCCGTAGGTCGTTCCATCGCTTCCTGATGTCTTCCCGATTTCTGGGGTGCTGTCCCACAGCGTTGACCCTGTCGACAATCCGCTGCCATAGCTCCGTCCTCCGGGCAATGCTGGTGTATTGTATCTGTGTGCCGAACAGCTGGGGCTCTACCCGAACGATTTCCTCCACCATGACCCTGAGTTCTTCGTCGGAGAAGCGGGGGTGTCTTTGGGGTGCCATGGGGTGGTGTGTATGATGTGTGGGGTGGAGTATGTGTAGTTAAGTGTGTTGAGTGTGGTGGTGTGTGTTGTTTTGTGTGTGGATAGTGTGTGGGTGATGGTGTGTAGTGGCTGTGGCTGCTAGTTTGTGGATGGTGGTGTCTCGCTCTGGCCTTCTTTCAGAATTTTTTGGCGTAGGGGTTTGTGGGTGATGTGGGTGTGTGTTTTATATTGTATTGTGTGTGTGGGAGTGGTGTGTGTATGTGTATCAGGTGTGTGGGATTCAAATCGTCCAATGTGGCTGAGTTTTGTTCGTTTGTGTGTATTCTGACCGCGGCGGTGTGTCCCGCCAATGGAATACCGCGTTTGAATGACCGCCGCGTGGATTCGTGGGTCGTAATGGCATGGGCGTATTTCTGTTGGCGTGACGGTGGAGGTTTTGTCACCTCCACTTTTCCGCCGACCGCTGGTCTGGCGGTCTGTTGTGGCTGTCGGATTTTCGGAGGTTTGCCTTCTGCGGGTCAGAATGACCGTGGCGGGTTTCCGCGACCGCGGCGGGATTATGGAGGATTTCTGACCGGCGGTAGGCGCCTTTTACCGCCGAGGTCAGAATGACCACCTTTATATCACTTTTACAGTGATATCTCGACATTTACTTATTGCATTTTAATCGTTTTGACCCGCATCTTATCAGATAAATATTACATATTTTTCTAAAAACGGTGTTGTGTATTTTTGTGGTGCTATATGGTGGTATTGTATGATTTATTGCACAAATACTTTACACATTGCCTTCTAAGTCAAGCCTGACTGCTCAGTGCCAAGCTACCAGAGGGTGGGCACAGCATAATTTGGAGTGTGTATGCCTTACCCTTACTAGAGTGAGGGTCCTTGCTTGGACAGGGGGTAACCTGACTGCCAACGGCCTGAGAGGCAAGGTGTATTCCTTGGCCGCCAGGCAACATTTAGAGGTCATACTACATCCTGAGGGCTTAACAGGAATACCTAGGGTAGTGGAGTCTGGTATGTTATAACACAAAAACTGTTGCTAAACTGCAATGTCCTGCATGCTCACAGCTCAGATTTTGTCACAGTGTCTTTCATTGACTTTAACAACGTTCAGTACTGAGAGTATCTGAGATGTAAGACTGTCAATGTATATTGTTGGACCTTATATCACAGCTACCAAGACTCATCACATGCCTTAAGTTGAAATGGTGCCTGTAATTGTTGCAAAATCTAAAAATCATCCTAGGATTCATAGTATGGCTCACATTCTAGTATGGCTCACCAAGTAAATGTATGTTCCAACCTAAATGCAGTCTGGCTACAGATTTGTAATGGCCAACATTTGTCAAGTGTAGAGAAAGTGACTGGAGGGCAAATCCCAGGAGCCCATGTTTCTGTAACTCCATCTACTAGTCCAGTGTTCACTTGCCCAAATATACCTGTTTGTTAATTCTCAAATGAAGTTTACTCACCTGAGAGGAAACCGTTAGTCAAGTGTTGGGAGGTAGAGGGAGTGACCTGACTGCAACTCCCAGGAGGCCCTGTTTCTGTGATTCTATCCACCAGCCCAGTGTTCACTTGCCCAAATACACCTGTTTGTTAACTCTCAAATGACATTTGCTAACCTGAAAGGGAACTATTAGTCAAGTGTTGGGAAGTTGAGGGAGTGACCTGATTGCAATTCCCAGGAGGCCCTATCCCTGTCATTCCAACCACCAGCCCAGTGTCCACTTGCCCAAATACACCTGTTTGTTAACTCTCAAATAACCTTTACTCACCTGGAAGGATACAATTTGTAAAGTATGGGGAAGAAGAGAGAGTAACCTGACTACAAAGCACAATAGGCCCTGTGTCTCTAACTTCAACTACCAGCCCAGTGTCTATTTGCTAAGATATACTGGTTTGTTAATTCTCAAATGAAGTTTACTCACTTCAGAGGATATCATTGGAAGGAAAGTTCTCCTTTATGCCCTGGTCAACCCTAAACATTTTGGCTGAAGCAGCTGGTTACTGACTCTGACTGCACCCTGTGCACGGCTAACCAGTCCCAGGACCAGTGCTTTGTGTAAAATGGATCAAGCAAATTAGGCTAATTATAATTGGCTTTATCATAATATATGGTAGGGCATGTAGGTTTAGGGACCCCAGCATGGGTAGTGCACCTATAGGTGCATTGTTGAGGTGCCCAGTGACATGTTAAAGGCAAGCCCGCCTTGCTCAATGGCTTTTAAATTAAAGTTGACCCCAAATTCGACTTTGGAATTAAAAGCACTTCAAAAGTCTTAAAACTACCTTACTTTTACATATAGGTCACCCCTAAGGTGTGCCCAAAGTGTCCCCATCATTGGGTGCAATGTAAGTATGTCATCATCAAAGAAACTTTATTCGGTTGTTTTTAGCAATCATAAAAGTCATTTTACATAAAAAACTATTTTCAGCAGGAAAAGGAATACAAAGAGTAAAATACATATAAATATGAATATGAATATAAACAGGTAAAATTAAAAAATTTAAAAAAGAAATGAAAATGAATGAACAGTTTGATTAAGAGGAGTAATAAGAAAGGCCTCGAATATAGTACTTGGAAATCTCACCCATTTGCCTGAAGACATTTTCTGGCCTTAATCACTGAACACAGGAACAAAGCTAATCCGTTACAAACCATGATAGATGGAAGAGATAAAAGATACAAGAAAGCTGGACAACATTGTTAAAAATGCATTAATTTTAAAAGTGGTATCACAAACGTTTTCCTAAAAGTTGAGTAATATTTGCAAAAGAAAAGTCTGTGCATTGTATTTTGGTCAGAGACATTATCACAGGGACATTTTTCCAATTGTGGAGACCAATCATTAATCAGGTGGAAGCTAACGAGGCTGTGAAAGGACTCTAGTCTCAAACGCGTAAGGACAAACCGATGTCTTGGGTTCGTGACTTTGCATAAGTATGGTTCCATGGCATTTGTTTGTTGTATCATATGGTTTCTCCTGACACTATATTTGTTTGCCTCCACGTCCCATCTCAATTCAGCCAGATGGGTGAGGCAAGTATTTTTCAGATCTTTCCTGGAGATTGTTTTCAATTCATCTGGGGTAAAAAACAGCTCAGGGTGGCCTCATTTAATAAGAAAGTGCTTTATATAATTTAGCCATGGAATTTTGGACGAGTAAGTAAGTGCTAGGGCATCTACTATAATAGTCCTGTTCAACCTCGCAGGATCTGAAGTCCATACTTTATGCCAAAGTAGGATTGGTTGAACACGAATGAGATCTGTAAGGTATTTTACTCCCATTTCTGAATGGCATACTACTGTTGATGTTGATTGCGGGACACTTAGGACTGTTTTCAGGAGAGCGTTTTCTGTCATCTGTAAAGTAGTGCAGTCTCGATATCCCCAAAGTCCGGCCCCGTACAGTGCTACTGAGACACATTTCGCATTGTAAAGAGTCATCATGTCTTTGGGAATTACTCTCCCCACCCTTTTAGAGAAGTTTTTTACCATCATAACGGTTTTCGCAAATAACAATTTTCTCGCTTTTATGGCTTGTACCCATGTACCTTTATCATCAAAAATGATACCTAAGTATGGAAATGTCCCTGTGTTTACACCTTTTAAGGCTATATGGCAATTTTTTGTGCTGCATCTAGAATATGTCATAGAAAAAGTTTTAGTATGATTGATTTTGGGGCCCAAAACATCCATGCAGTTATCAAAGGTTGTAACTAATCTTTGCAGAGCAACTGGGGTGCGGGCCATCAAAACGGCATCATCCGCATACAGGAGGGATGGAATCTTCCGAAAGCCTACTTGTGGAAGATCACTATAGGCATCAGAAAGGGTCCCCTCTAAGCCGTTAATATACAAAGCGAACAATAGGGGAGCTAACACGCATCCTTGACGCACCCCTCGTTCAATGGGGAAAGATGAAGTACATTCCCCTTGACGCCCATAGCGAACCTTAGCGTTTGCGCCAGCATGCAATTCCCTAATAAAATGGACTATGGTGGTATCAACCCCCGAGTCCAGCAAAATGGGCCACAATTTTGAATGCACCACACAATCGAATGCGGAAGTTAAATCGACAAATGCAAGGTATAATACTCCGGGCTTGGCCCTTGTATATTTACCAAGTATGATCTCTAAGTTAAGAGCCTGTTCCGTTGTCCTTATGCCAGCCCTGAACCCGTATTGTAGATCAGAGAGGATATGATTTTCCTCCATCCAATCTTGTAGTCTGTTTAGGATGATGCGTCCCGCAATCTTTGCAAGTGTGTCAAGCAGTGAAATAGGACGGTAACATGCAGGATTATGGCGATCTCCCTTTTTATAGATTGGAATAATTATTGACTCAGCCCAGGTCGAGATGAAAGTAGTTGAACAACAGGCGCGTAGCACCTGCGTCAATAGTGGACCCCAAAGAGAGGTATTAGATTTATAGATATCAACTGGAACTCCATCTGGGCCTGGGGCTTTCCTGCTTTTACTTGCGTTTATAGCGTCAGTGACCTCATTTAAAGTAAATGGTAAGATGGGTCATTGGAGTCTAGTTTAGGGTGATTTATTTCTAGTGCCAAATTTTCTGAGGAGTAAATAGCAGAAAAGAAGGCAACCCACTCTTCTTCCGTGATGGCAATTTCAATTTTGGGTATTTCTTCATCACATAGGAGCGGTGAATTCACAATTTTCCAGAATTTTACATTATCGCTCCGGGTGCTCGCATCATAGAGGGATTGCAATGCCTCATTTTTTAAGTTATGTTTCCTCTTCTTTATGGCATTTTTATACTCCTTCCTCTTTAAACTTAGTTGGCGTTTATCCGGGTTTTGTGAATGTATGTAACTTTTTAAGTTCTTACGGGCTTGTGTGCATTCGGCGTTAAACCAGCCTTTACCTTCTTTCGCTTTCGGTTTATTAAAAGTTGCTTTAAGAGACTGTTTTATACCAGCCGTAGTTACCATAAAGGCCTCAATATGGTCTTGTGGACACGTGTTGTCTGCAAGGCAAATATTACATTCGTTAGCATGATTGGTCACTAGTTGGTTCATAAAACCTGTGGGTTCAATATCTGACCACCGGATGGTGTAACCATTTCTTGCTCCTAATTCAATATTTCCCACTATCTCTTCCGTGTCCCTGTGTATAAAGGTGTGTTGGCGAAATGTAAGGCCTAAGATTTGAGGGTTATGGTCGCTGAATATGGTGTCTTGAATGTTATAATCAAGTACATAATGAAAGAGATTGTTGGAAAATAGAATAAAATCAATTATCGTGTTGGTTTGCCTACCGTTAAAGGTGGGTTTCAGTTGTGGCCTACCCTGAGTGAGGGAATTGCATAAGATGAGGTCGAGACTAAATAGAACTTCATTCAACAAGTTGCTTGAGTTGTTGTGAATGAAGTGTAATAAATTGTTTTCACCATCAGGGGTGTGGGGGCAGTAGCCCTTAGTTGAGCTGGGGCACAGGTATATGTTAAAATCACCTCCCCACACAATATAAGATTGTTTATTTGAGGAGTCACATACTCGGTCTATGTCATCCTGAAGGAGGTTAAGTATTAATCGAAGATCTTGAAAAGGTACATTATTATAGAAATTAATGACCACCAGTTGTGCAATATTTTTTAAATGACATGAAATCACTTGGTAGAATGTATTAGATATTAAAGCAATGTCCTTGATTATATCACATTTGTTCGATATAAAGGTGCACAAGCCACCCTTAGCCCTGCCCCGTGCCAAAGGAACGGCAGGAGTATGTAGTGTCCTGTAGCCATTTATATGAATCGGATTCACAGACTAGGTCTCTTGGAGACATACCCAGGGAAAATACTGAATGTATTCTAGCCAGACCTCTTTCTCCACTTTAGATCGGAGGCCAGCCACATTCCAGAATAAGAAAGAAAGATGGTCTTTATGCATTGTTCTAGCCTGATCAACAGAAGACTTGTCAATTATCTGAGTTTTCCCTGAGGTAGTAATGGTTTCTGTGCCTACCAAAGGAGTCAGGGCACAGGTAAAAGTTTTTTTGGGGGAGGGCTCTTGATAAGGATTCATCATTGACAGATTGCCTAGAAGAGGGTTCCATGTTCGATCGTTCTTCTCCATTGTCTGCTACTGGATTATCTACAGCCAGATGGGTGTGGTCCGATATTTCTGTAAGGTGCTTGAGTCTACAAGGTTCCTTGTTGGATAATAGTCAATCAGTATCTTCCATACTGAGCCCCCAAAATTTGTTCGGGGTGGAGATCATATATTGTGACTCAGGCCTGGTTCTATGATCCTCAAGACAAGGGCCAGGTCTTTCATAGTTTTGGGTGCTTGTATAAAAGAAACCCAGAGGAAGCAGGGCAACACCATGGTCGGTAATCTGATGTGGACTTAAGTTCCTTAAGATATCTTTGACCAACGTAGGGGTTATAAATGAAAGAAGTACACAATTACCCTTGAATATTTTATGGTTTCTTCCCACCCATTTTACCCTTCTGACCATCTTGATGTCTTCAAAAAGTTTGTTTGTCAGGCCAGGTTTTAGACGAGTTGCAATCCAGTGCAGGGCCTTGTTCCTCAGAGCTGCCCATGATTCCCCCCCTGGTCCAGTTAAATGGGGACATTGGCAAGAACTGCCACGTAAGGGGTTGCCGCAGGCGGGAGGTCAAGTATATCTCTCTCGGTTAAAGGGGCACCCTGGTAAACTTTAGGAGTGATTACGTGTTCCCTTCTTTTTGGCGGTATTTTGTGGGGTTGGGCATTGCCAGTTCTTTCAGGTGAGGCACAAGGGTCGGCTTGTCTTTGGGTAATCTGTAAAGTCGATGATTGGGCCTGATGCGTTAAAGGAGGTCTGACGTTAAAATCAGAATAACAAAGCTGTTGTGCAGTTGGGGATGAAGGGTTTATTAATTGTGGTTTCAGTGTTTTAAGTAGATAATCCATTTTCCCCTCCAATTGAGTTAGACGTTCCATTACTTGATCAAAACGTGTACTAACTAATTTTTCTAGAGCAGTCAGTGTCTCTGCGGTATTAGTTTTCCCTTTCACTATATGAGGTTTATTCTTATGGTCAGATTTTTGATTTTGGGGGCAGATTTGAGCATTTTGGATACATACATTGGATTGTACTTTCGAAGAGCCATGTCTAGCGTTCACAGGCGGCTCTTGTTTGGATGGGACATCCTTCCTTGCTGGTTGGGGTTTCCTCTTACGTTTTGGTGAGGGAGGATGGTCATCACCATCTGAGATTGTGTCAATTATGTCTTGGATACAGCCATTAGTAATTTTAGACTGGGTTTCACTTCCAAAAAGTTTTGCCAGATGTTCAGGGATTGTTATTAAGGAGGGAGAGTTAGGGATTACTAATGACTTATTCTGGGTGAGTATTTTCCCCTCAACATTGGTGATCTGTTTGTGGATTTCTCCCATTGCTCCAGAGATGAATTTCAGGATTGACCTGTGTTTTTTTTTTATGGAATGTCATTTACACTGGGTTGTTTCCTTTTCCCCATTATTACTGGCTGCCTTAAGAACAAAAGTTCTGCGATAATTATTTACTAAGAGAAAGTACACTTAAGAGGTGGAATAACAGACTGCTGCGTTTTTTTAAAAAGATGGAAACAAGAGAGGCGAGATGCAGGCTACAGAAGTATAGTCACGGAGGGCCAAGGGAGAGAGACACAGTACCTTTTTTGGGAATATGAATACCAGATCCTGGGGTCGCGAAGAAGATCTCAGGGGGGTGGCCCAGCCCAGCCTCTGCCGGCCGCTGACAGGTGCAGGACGGGCCTGCCCTTGGCCCGCGCGCGTCCCGCGAGCGGGAGCGCAAGAAGGGAATTTAAAGGGCTCCTGCCCGATTGAGATGCTTGCCACTGGTGCCGCGTCCGAAAACACGCTTCACGCCGAGCGGGAGCGCGAGAAGGGAATTTAAAGGGCTCCTGCCCGATTGTGATGCTTGCCGCTGGTGCCGCCTCCGAAAACGCGCTTCCCGCCGAGCGGGAGCGCGAGAAGGGAATTTAAAGGGCTCCTGCCCGATTGTGATGCTTGCCGCTGGTGCCACCTCCGAAAACGCGCTTCCGTGCAATGTAAGTATAAGCAGGAGCGTTATAAAATATGTTTTATAAGCCCTGGTGAGGGGAAAATAGCTAAATTAATTTTCCCTCATTGTAGTGAATGGGCTCCATATGCTAACATAGGGAATCTTTATTTGTAACCAATAAAGTCTCAAAAGGATCTAGATATATTATAAGTTTAGTTTCAAATTTATTGGTATAATAATTCTAACAACTTGCCATTGTTGAATTAAATATAACTAACTCAGGGAAAGAGTTTTAGAACTTTACCTGAAAATTGACAACTTCAGCCCTGTAGTGCCCTTCTTTGATTGGTCAGCCTCTGGCAGCCTGGCCAGGCTGCATTGATGAGGTGTGAAGTGGCCTGGGCTGAGGACAAAGGAAGTGCCTGGGGCAGAATAACTGCCTTAGCAGATGGTGAAACAGGATGGGTAAGAGCAGCTAAACTGTACTTCAAAGGAGGGAGGGACATTTTGGCCAGCAACAGGCCCTCCCCATTTCCTGCAAAACCAGACAGCCCGATTCCCCCCTGATTAGATTAGAATAAGGGTAGTAAGGGGCATGTTAAGAGAAACTTAGCCACACCAGTGGGTGTGCTCAGCGAGACCTAACCTCTGAGATTGAATTTCTGCCATTTAGGATTTTTGAAGAATGTTGCTCCCTGGGATTGATTTTTGCCACACTTTCCAAGAGTGGTCATTGATGAATGTGGTGGCCTTCCTGTGAGTGGACAGTTGCTCCCAGCTGCTTTCCATCCTAGAAGCAAGGATAAATATGGCAGAGCTGCACCCACACTTCCCTACAAGGCACAACAGCAAGAAGAAGCAGGTCTTTCCTGCTGGACCACTGACTTGACCTGGAAACTGCAGTCTGAAGGATTGCACCAGCTGCACAATTGGGCTTTACAACAAGAAGGACTTTGCCTGTCTTCAACTGGTTCAAGAAGGGACTCCCTGTTTGCTACAGGCAGAAAATAGCTGACCAGAGTCCCTTGCACCAAGCCTTGAAGAAACTGACCAGCTGACCACTGTCCTGTGGTCATTTTGGATTTGAGCCAGGATTGTTCTGGGAGTTGGAGTCCTAAAACTGAAGGAGCAACTCAGAGCTTCTAGAACCTTTGGGTGAGCTTTGGACTCCTAAAGGACCTTCAAAGAACTTCTGAAAAATATCCAGATGTTTGAAGAAGATTGTAGAACCTTTGGAAAAAAGCTCCATAAGTGGACCGACCCAACTTTGTGAGTCAAGCTGGCTTACATCGACTGTAACCCAGCCTCACTTGCAGGTGCAACCTCCTGAAAAGCTCCGGAGCCCCAGACTTCCAGGATTTCCCCAGTGGTCCTGGAAAGGCAATTGCACGACATTGACGTCGTCTGACATCGGAGAGAAAAAGCTTCAAAAAAGTGACAAACTCTGAAAATAAAAAGTTGGCAGCATACCCGTGGAGGGTCCCAGGGAGGTTGGATCCAATTTCAAGTTCGGCCTGGACAAAAATTTCCATCAGGAAAAAATGTCTAAGTCCGATAGTCGAAATCTTCACCGAGGACTCCTGCAACGCATATCCGAAGAGAGCTCCAGAGAGGTCGGATCCAAATTGCAACTTTGTCCCAGTAGAAACTCGTTCTGAAAAAAGGACTAAGTCAGAAGGTAAAACTTCACTGTAGCTGAGCAGGGTTCCATTGCAGTTGGCTTCAAACTTTTTCTTTGCTCCGGTCGAGTGTGACCACATGTCCATATTGACACTTTTACTTTCTATGTGCTACAAAAGCTTTATTCTCAAAAAATTCATATCTCCGGTTCCCTTTATTGAATTGTTCTCATTTTAGTGTCATTTTAAAGATAGAAATATCATCTATTTTTATAAATTGAACTTGGATTTTTATTGTGTTTTGTGTTTTACTTCTTTACTGTTCTGTGATTTTTAAATGCTTTACTCACCTGTCTCCTAAGTTAACCCTAACTGCTCGTTGCCAAGCTACCAAGAGATTGAGCTGGGATTAATTTATTGAGAACTGACACTGACTGAACCTACTGGGGGAGTTAGCAGCCTATTGACAAGTGTAGGTACTCACCTGCCCTTACCAATAATCCACTTTCCAATACCCCTAAAAAAGGTTTCCTGTTAGACTTTGCCCTTAGCTCTGTGAAACCTCCTCCCTAAATCAAAAGGACCCTTCTCACATCTCAACCCATTCCTTCCACGCCCAAGTCTTCCTCTGTTATACCTGTCCCCTCCCACCCTGAAACCAGCCTTACCCCTCTCACCCCAAAGAAGCCCACCCCTACCAAAGTTAAGGTCACCCCTCCCAAAGTTAACCCTCCCCTTCCAATTCTAAACCCACCCATCTTAAATCTGACCCCAACCCACTCATGGGAGATCATTGAGGTGCCTGGCATGCCCACTTGATGGCCCTTCCTGTGGAAGTTTCTGTGCCATTGGTCAGTGAGTCAAGTTGTGGTGCACAGCAGTGCACAATGACTTGTATTTGTGGGATGGCTATTAACGCATTTAAAAGTTCTGTTAATTAACAAAGGCTGTTTTTTGGGTACACATTTGTCCTGCTTTTACCTTTTTACCTTTTCACTGTTCAGAATAATCTGTGATGTATGCATACAGTGAGCAACTTGGAGCAACACTGACACACCCACTATGACACAGATGCACCCACTGTCACACCCAGACAGACACTCTCAAAGCCACTCTCACCCCCAGATACACCCTCTCACACCTATTCTCATGCTCAAAGAGACAGGTCCCTGCCAATTCTTGTCTCATGTGGCAAAAGGGTCGTGGGGTTGGGTGATTAGTTGGGTTGGCCACAGGGTCTGGCTACAGCCCTGGCCTAGCAAACAACTTCTAGCATGCATGGTGCAAGGGTGGGTGCTTATAGGGGGTTGGTCTTATGGCCTGTGACCAACCGCTACTGCACACGGCTAAAGGCCATGCATGGTGGTGGTTGAATTAAAGACTTACTATACATTAAAAAGCCATAGAAATTCACTGAAAAAACAAAGGCTACAGGGACATTATAGTTAGGAAATATAGGGGGTCATTCTGACTCCCGCCGGCCGCGGTAACCGCAGGGCCGGCGGGAGCCGCCGAATGACCGCACTGCGGTCATATGATCGCGGCGGCCATTCTGTTTTTCCCGCTGGGCTGGCGGGCGACCGCCAGAAGGCCGCCCGCCAGCCCAGCAGGAAACCCCCTTCCATGAGGATGCCGGCTCCGAATGGAGCCGGTGGAGTGGAAGGGGTGCGACGGGTGCAGTTGCACCCGTCGCAATTTTCAGTGTCTGCTTAGCAGACACTGAAAATCTTGGTGGGGCCCCCAGGGGCCCCACAACACCCGTTACCGCCAGAGCCAGGCTGGCGGTAAGGGGGTCGGAATCCCCATGGCGGCGCTGCTTGCAGCGCCGCCATGGAGGATTCCCTTGGGCAGCGGGAAACCGACTGGACACCGCCGGTTTCCCGTTTCTGACCGCGGCTGTACCGCCGCGGTCAGAATGCCCATGGGAGCACCGCCAGCCTGTTGGCGGTGCTCCCGCGGTCGCTGGCCCTGGCGGTCCATGACCGCCAGGGTCAGAATGACCCCCATAATTTTTTGTGAAACATAGAAATTCACGTAAAAAAAACATAGGTTACAGGGACTTTACAGTTAGGCTCACATTTTAAACACACAATACCATAGCAATTCACCTGTTATATTTAGAGTTATCTCAAGTAACTATAACTTGTGCCCTAAGGTATCTATAACGTATGCCCCCGCCATGCACTGCTAATCACCCCACAAATTATGGCACTCATAACACCTATGATAACATCATTAATAATATCAATGTAATATTTCAGTAAAATGTTTTACGAAAAAACTGTGCAATGCGGGGGGCGATTTATAGTCAAAAAGACACAAAATGCAGAGGCACCATTCCAGGAAAACATTCAAGCATTTATTCACTATGTATGCAACAGCTCCCACAAAATCCTCCTGATGCTTTTCGGCTGAAATGCCTTAATCATAGGTAAGTAGTTACAGGTCTACACAAAACCAGTGCTTTTAACTTGTGACACACATGACTTGATAATCGCAAAATATGTTTCCCATAGTGCACCATATTCAAGTTCATGTTCTTTTTCAGTGCATTAGTCCATAAAGCTGCTGTGCTTATTATATTATATCATCAACCACCAGGAAATTTTGAACTGTGATAGGAGAGGTAAAATACCACCCTCCCATCCCTTCCTCACCTCCATACTTTAATGTCTTGGATAAATGCCGTGTTTCTGTAGGAGGTCACTGCCCCTAGAGGGCAGCCTCAGCTCCAATGGCAAAGCATCCATTGTAACATCAGTAATTTATATATAGATATATATATACACCTAACTATAACTACCTATATACAAATATATATATATATATATATATGTATGTATGTATATATATATATATATATATATATATATATATATATATATATATACATGTATATATTTTTTTCAATGAAAAGCTGCATGCCATTCTCACATCACAAAAAATGTCATTGAAAGCAGTGGAGCCTAAAGACTCCAGCTGCTTTCAATTTGATCAGTGGTTGAGATCACTCAATCCCCAATCTGGATATCCAAGAATCACCCATTTTGAATGGAAGCCTCCCAGTGAAATTCCATTTAGGTATCTCTGCAGGGCAGCAATCCCTAAATAGAAATCCACTCCAAAAGACCACCAAGGAAAAAATCATGGAGCAAGCTTCCCCCACCTTCTCCCCCCACAGCATCAGCTACTGTATCCCCAACCAACGGCCTTTTTCACACCACAGGGAAGATTGTGGGATTTCCCCAATCAACTTGCCTATGTCTCCTGACCCCTTTATACCAAATCTGCTGCCCTTGGGTTCATAAATCCCACTAGACAACAATAAAAATGTTTTTCAAAAGAAAAGGAAAGGGGGTGTCATCGGGCTGGCCCAAACCCTCTGTGCCTTATACAATATTTGCTGCCCCCCAACCAGGCAGAAAGCAGCTTTACCTCGAATCTGCCTGCCCTCAGGTGGGGGAAGAGGCAGAAAACACACAAGACACCAAGGAAATGTTTTTCTGTGAAAAAAAGAAAGAGACTGGGTCTGGCCCCGCACTCTTGGGCTTAGATAATCTTTTTGCCCACCTGGCAAAATAATTAGTGGTTTAACCCAATCTGCTTTATTTGGGGAGCATAAAGTCCCTTAAAATTCAGTGAAATGTTGAAAAATGTAGGGAAGTAAGGTGCGATCAGCTCATTTGGCATCAAACTGCTCCCCACCTTTAATCTGCCCGACGGGACAGCGAGAAAGCCCACAAGAAACTAAGGAAATGTAATACATAAGAATTAAATGGGGAGTGGCATATCTGGTATCAGGCTGTCCCAATACCTCTTGACCCCTAAACAATATTTCCATCACCCTGGTGGAAGGGGGGTAAGTGGGTGATTTAACCATATACGCTTGCACTAGAGGAACAGCATCCCCCATGGCAAGTGGGAGAAAATGTTATTTTATTTAGATGAAATTTTGACATATGAGTCAGCAGTCGCTTCCCCTTTGAGAGCTTTTTCTGCCTCTCTTGAGGAAAAGAATGACAATCTGCTGTCCGAATGTCTTGCACAATGCCAACAATGGCTAGCGTCCCACAACATTCCTTTTTTGGATACCAATCCTTGGTTTCTAGAGGACTTTCTACTATGTGGGGAAGGAAGTGTGCCGGAAAACCATTCAGTCTAAGGGGACAGAAAGAACACTTTTTGGCTATGTCTTTATTTACCAAAATTTCGATAAAAAATAGAATGCTCAGTGCTGAATGCTAAAGAGAAAATGCAATCGACATGACTCAAAGGGCCATATTTATACTTTTTGAAGCAAAACTGCGCCGACAAATTTTACCGCCGGCTAACGCCATTTCTTAGCGCCGTTCGGGCGTCAAATTTATACTTTGACGCACGACGGTGCAAACCACAGGTGTGAGTCATTTTTTTTTTATTCAAACCAATGCGTCACGTCGTAAAGAAAAACGATGTTAATGAGGCGAAAATGACTGTGAGCCGGTTTACGACGTTGAAAACCGGAAACGCGCCTTTTTTTATGCAATTGCGTCAATAAGGGGCTCAAAAGCAGCAAAATGTGCTAAGGAGAACCAAAATGGATCCCAGATGCTTGCACAGACCCCAGGAAGATGACAACCGACCAGGAACCAGCCAGGAGGACCCACACAAGACCCAGGACAGGGAGAAGAAGAAAAGAAAGTGTCACTTCAGTGCAGAGGAGCAGGAAATTCTGGTGAAAGAGGTGATGGATCACCAGCACCAACTGTTTGTCACCCCAAAGTTGCCAATTAGTAGGAGAAAGGCAATATGGCAACAAATTGTTGACAAGATCAAAAAATATATATTTGTTTAGGATAGTATAGTGTGTGTTTAGGTTAGTATCTGTTGTCCTCCATGTGTCCCGTCTCATAAGGGGGGTGGAGGGTTGATGTTTAGAACGCTTCGTTACATGTGATAAGTAAGTTTAGGTTACGTTAGTTAGGGACAGTTGTGGGTAATGAGTAGTCAGGGTAGATTAGGGTAGGTAAGACTTTTCCATCAGTTTCCTCTTCTGTGATAACCATTTAATAAATACATAGTGAACCCTTTACAGTATGTGTTAAATGCGTGTTGATCATGGCCTTGGCATTAGTGTACATGAATTTTGTACTATTACATTTGTGTCCTATGCTACGAACAAATCCCAACTCAGCTGTAAGATTGGCAGCTACCCCAGAGCTACCTTGCAAAGATTCCACCATTCGTTGCAACCACTAATCACAGTTAATGTGGATTCCAACGTGTTTTTGACGATAAGTATGTTTTCTAAGTCACAAACAGTGCTTCCAGACTTGGTATTGGGGGAACAGTTTTAGGTCTGACTGCAGTGTGATGTTCAAGGACACCCTTATAACATGAGTTGTCGTAAGCACTCTTGTAGTATAGTCTTCATGACTCACATAGATCATTTGTGACACTGTTCAGCATGACTACCTATTTGGATATAAACTCAGACACCTTCATTCATGTAGTTTTTGGAGTGTTTGCTTAGATTTGCGTGCACTGTTATATGTGTTAGTATTGCATGGTGACAACATTTTGTGCCACTATTTGATGACTTAGATATCCCTTGAGGGAGCATTATTCTGTCCAACACAGCATGATGGTGTATGGTTTCTCACTCCATAAGATATTACCCTCAGGAAGAGCAGAGTATGATGCAATCCTGGCCAATGCGCAGATTTATCTGACTACATAATTTCAGGACAGTTGTATTGACAAGCTACTGTATATCACAGGAGGCACATTTCAGTTATCTACTGCACAGTTGATGTGTCACATTACACAGAGACAGATTTGTTGTGTAGGTGCTATTTATTGAAAAGTGCTGTAGTGCTATATGTACATTGTCCATGATTGTGAGTCCATTATAGTGACATCTTCCATTGTGATCCTACACAAGTGATAAAGGAAAATGCATTTGACATGCTGGGGTGATGTTTCAGACAGTGCAGAGGGACAGGAGTTTCCAATGATTAAGAGAGAGACAAGCACTGGGCAGGCAGACAAGATATACAGTGGTTAGCAGAACAGTCATTGAGTAGAGTTGTAGTAAGACTGGCATGTTTCAAAACACAGGACCTTGGTAATAGTTGGCCATGTGCCAGGGACTAGTGCTTCCGGGTACTTTAAATGTGAATGTGATCTGTTCCATGTCTTCTTCTTTTGATGTGTGTGTTGTCTCCTCTGTCCTTGGTGGTGGTGGTTGTGAAGGGGCAACACACACCTCAGTGTTAGAAGACGTGGAGTCAGCCATCCCGGTCGCTGCTACCTGTGAATGTCTTAAGGGCAGTACTGAAGCAAGGAGGATCTGCTGATTCTTAAGAATAGCAGCCACATCACGATGGTAGGCAGCCAGGCAGCCCTGAGGGGTTCAATGTTGCATTCCTGCATGTGTTGACATGATTGCTGTTGTAGGTGTTGGGTCAACTGTATTACAGCTGTGCTGATTTCCTTCAACCTTTTTTCAAGTTCCTGCAAGATAGTTGTTCGCCCTTGCATAGCTGCTGCCTGTTCCTCAGTTGACATCATGTACGAACGCACCCCCTCTAGGCTGGCTGCCATAGTTTGCATCCCCACCCGCACCTCATTGGCCAGCTCCCGCTGTACCCCAACTACAGTTCTCTCAAAGCTGGTGCCTGCGTCGTCTGAGTCCTCAGCTGTATTGGAACTGGCAGGTCTTACAATTGGGGTGGTGGGTGGGTCCTCTGTGTTGGCTGCTTGTTCTGTGCTCCTCCTTGTGACGGATGGTGGGGTCTGGAGGCTTCCAAGGACATCTTGGATGGTCTGCTGGTAAATGCTTGTCAGCTCGTCATCCATGTCATCAGGGTATTCTGGGACAGGCATATCCGCAGGAGATCCATCATCCTCTGCAATGAAATGGGGTACAATTAGTGTGTCTGTGTTGTGGCATTAGTGATGTGACATACCTGCCTTGTGATGAATTCACATTGTGATCTTATTTCGTGTTCATTGCTCCAGTCTTTCAGATGGGCATTCTACCAGGCCTATGGCCCACCTGCATGTCACAGGTATTGTGTTAAGTTATTAGACGTGTCGCCATCATCTCCTCTAGGTGTTTGTTCTGGCCAAATTGTGATTTACCACCTTCTTGTTCTACTCAACCCTCCGTTTACATCCATTCTCATGGTGAGAACTTTCACTGGCTGTGGGTGCTCTGATGGCACTGGCAGCACACTTAACAATCTGGACCTGCCCCTGTCTCTGATCTTTCACATCCACTTATATGTAGCTGACATGTAGCGGATCCTATGCATAGCATTGGTATGGCACGATATGGATGTTGGCATTCAAGGAACGTATTCAGGAGCATGTGAGAGCCATTAGAAACCTTAACACTACTTACCCATTGGCTGTACACTTCAATACTCTACATGGTGAGAGGGATCTCACCAGGGTCAGGTTTCATGGAATGGCTCATGTTGCCAGATCACCCAGATGGGGTGACAGAACCAAGGATCTACGAAAGTGTGAGGCGAAATGGATTTTAAAACTTCGTGCAGTGGAACAGGGACTCAACACTGATCACGAAATGCATTTTTTCCTTACCTAAAATGGGACAATGACCCGGGGGCTCCGGGGTCATTATAACATCATCACACTACATTGCACAAATGTATGTTTATACTCACGCATGTCTATTATAACTAGTGTTTAACTCTTTACTAATACTAACTTGCTAGCACCAGGCACTGAACTTTTGACAGCAAACGATATCATCTCTTACCTTAACTGGGGTCACACGAGGGGGCTATTTGGCCTTCGCACTAAATACCATGTTGTTTCACATTTCTGTTTAAACTCATGTATGTATATTTAACTACTATTCGAATTCTGTGCCATTACTTTCTAACCAGGACTGTTGACACATTTTCACAGTGTATTCCCCTATGGGACATCTTTTAGAATAACATTGTTAACTTTGATATGTACATACTTAAGATTGCGTTGTATACTATCTACCCCTATCACCTCCGTCACCAGCATGCTCACTATGAATGGTTTCTTTCCTTCTAACATAATCTTGTAGAGTGAATACCCCACGACACAATAAACATTTTCCACTTTTTCCTTATATATCTTTCCATTCTAAGATGGCCGCCACTCTCTCATACCTATACTCCCATCCGCTATCGTCTATAGACTAGTCCTTCTGCTCTCTCGATGCCCACCTATCCTATTTAACAGCACGAGCGCGTAGCATCGGTTACACCGAGACGCGCTCGAGCTTTATTGACGACCGCTTCACCACTGTTACAGGTATGTTCGAACCCGCTCTCACGCGGGTGCCGCACCTCGGCTCCCCGTTCTTAAACTTAACGTTGCACTTAGCTCACTGCGCTTTCCCCATGCAGTTCGTCTACTTTACGAATTAAATAGCGTCTCTGACTGGCCTGGGGCTATCCCATTTACCGTTCACTGCACCAGTACTGTTTCTTATTGAATCTCAAACTCTACTTAAGGAAGTGTACTTAGTTATCTTGCCTCACGCTAGACTTAGATGTCTTCTCACTACCGGCTGGCGTCCCCCTCAGCTTTCTGCGCCCACGCAGAAGGATATCTAGAACTTTTATTTCCTAGTAACATATCTGTTTACTGTGGTGCCCTTTCCAGCCACTTCTTGTCCTTCCCACGCGCTAATACCTATGACACCAATATTCGTTCTTTCAGTTTAACATCCACAAACGTTAATTTCTCATTTAGAACATTGTCATGACTCCTTTTTTTGTGACACACTGAGTACATTACTTGATACTCTGCGGACCAAGTCCTCACCTGCGCTTTGATTCTTTTTGGCTTTTAACCAACTTGGCTTACTACGCAATAATTATGGCGCTTAGACATTTCCCCCTTATTGTCTGCCTTGGCTATTTAGATTGCCCGTAAGTTTATTATTTAGCAAGTCACCATTAGTCTATTCTACACTGTCTTACGCTTACTCTGTTACCATCTTAGGGTCCTGAACCGAGGCTTATCAAGGCCCACCTTGCCCACCTGCTTCTTACTGGATCGCTTGTTACCTACTTTCAGCCATTCACATCAATACTACTTGCGCTCAACTCCATCGACTCTACTTACTTCTCATCTCTTGGCCAATTGGCCCAGGTATGACCTTTTACCTCCCCACCCTTCTGTATTTACGACTCTGTCCCCTACCCCCTTTCACTCCATTATCTGGACCTCACTTACGAATCACTCTTCGTGGGGACAACACTATGGGTAATTCATCAAAGTCTTACACACGATTATTATTAAATGTCCGTTCACTTCTACTTCTCCCCCTTTCTTTCCTGTCATTTCCTATACATTATGGATTACTGTTCACATTTCTCGCTACGGTTTGCCATGCCTGCTGATTTTATTTCACGGACATGGATGTGCTCACTCAATCACTTGGTTTTAGTTTTACACGGGCACCTGTCCCTTGTGGACTTTAGACTAAGCCTACTTACCCAAGAACATTTCCCACATATCTTTGTACAACATTTACTGTTTTACAGCCTTGATAAAGTCACTTGTGTGACGAAACACGTGTTGGCTGTTTCCTGTTGACAACGCAAGTTTGTGGCATATTGAGTCTACAAATAAAGACACTCACATCACCAACTGAGGACTTCTCAAATTTGTCATCCACATCCGGAACTTGGACACCAGGGACACTTGTCCCTAATACGAACTGTAATCATATTATACTGTGTGCCGTGGTCATATTGTTGTTGTTACCATTGTGTACTTGTTACACTTATTTGTGCATATTGGGGTAGTTAGGCACCCGACCCATCGGGCACCAATGTTTCACTTTCACTGACTCTCTCTACTACATTTATTGCCACTCCACGAAAGTGCGGCTGCTCTCACCCTTACTACCTGGCATTTGTAATGTGTACAGCTGATGTTAGGGAATGTGTGGTACATTGGATTGCCCTGATAGTCGTAGCAGTGACCTATTTCCTCCTCTGACTGTGCAGGTGTATTTTAGTGACCAGTTACATGTGTCCTCCCCTCAATGCTGTTGTCTGAGCAGTATGACATTTGGGATGTTACATTGTGACCCAGGCACAGGATGGACCCTGACATATGCAGCATGGGTGTTACCTTAGTGCTGTGTAGCTCCTACTGTTGATGACATTGGCTGATGTTTGCGACAACTATGGGCATTGACATTTGACAGGACTGGGGCCTTTGTCTTGTTTCAGGGGATTATTGGAGTTGACATCCTCAACCCTCTAATTTAGGTGTGTAAGATCCATAGGGAAGTTACTACCATTGGCTACTTGAGCTACACACAGCGGAGGAGGTAGTGACAATTGTTGTCACTGTTACATTCCAGTTGTCGGTATGGCTAGAGGTTGTTAATTGGGCCCTAGTTAATGTAGGGGGTATAGTGGCTGACGTGTGCCAGGATGTCAGTTTGACATTGTGCCCTTCCCTCCTGGCGTGGCTTTACCTTTGCTCCATCGTTGGCATGGTAGCATGCCCCCATGGGACTGTTGTTGGTGTAGTGTTATGGTGTGCCCCAGCTTCTCTCTGTGCAGGCCATGCCCCCATGCCAACCCCTTTACCCATACCACTCCATGTATATGATGACTTCCATGCATTTTTTGGTCTGTATCCCCCCCGCTTACAGTTGACATTAGTGCATTTTAATTCCCCATGCGACATACCCTGCATGTGCGTTGTCTCCTGGTAGTCTGCGCGGTCCTGTCCTTGAATCCCTCTGACGATCTCCTCAGGGATGACAGCTGCGACCATCTCCTCCATGTGGTCCAGGGCCTCCTGGTGTGCTGGACTCCCACCTCTAGTCTGCAGTGCTGCCTTCCTGTTTCTGGCCATCTTTTCCTTGGTCCTGCGCTTGCAGTCATGCCAGCGTTTCTTGCACTCGATGACTGTTCTGCGTACTTCTGCCACATTGTTAATCTTGTCAACAATTTGTTGCCAGATAGCCTCTCTCCTACTGATTGGCAACTTTGAGGTGACAAACAGTTGGTGCTGGTGTTCCGTCAACTCTTTAACCAGAATCTCCTGTTCCTCTGCCCTGAAGCGACAATTTCTTTTCTTCTTAAAAGTGTCCTGGTTCTTGTGTGGGTCCTCCTGGCTGGTTCCTGGTCTGATGTCATCTTCCTGGGGTCTGTACAGGCATCTGGGATCCATTTTGGCTCTCCTCTGCTGAAATGGCTGTGTTCGTGGGGAATTTTGACGGGAATTATATTTCAATTGTTTCATCACCCCGAGAGATATAGCCTTAATTTGTGCTTTTGAATGTGCACTCTGTGCATGTAGTACAGAGTTGCAGGCTGTTGGCTTTATGTGGAATCTGGAAAAAATATAGTCAATGTATCTATCCCAGTACAGAATATTCTTTAAGGTATCTGGCGGGCAGGTAAACCAAAGGTGGTTTCTCTCAAAATCTCTCATGAAGAGATTAGAATATGAGGGACAGAATTTATCCCCCATAGCAACTCCTTGTATTTGTCTATACCAGTTTCCATTGTGCAGAATCACATTGTATTCTAGCACAAGCCTAGTGAGGTCCAATAGCATCAAGACTCTTAAACAATCTACTGCCAGACATTACAACATAAATTTGGTTGGAAGTTTTGCTCTCTTCTATTTCTTTCAATTTACAGTCAGTATGAGTCAATCCAGGACTTCCCAATTTCTAGTGCCACATGCAATTAAATTGCTGTAAATAAAAAATAGGTCCGATCAGTTTTGTACTCACAGGACCAATGGAAAAGTACAGAAAGCCACCATCCCTGTAAAACTGTAGTGGGTAGAGAATTGCGACCCACTATGATTCGTTATTTTGAAACTGACCTATCAATACATATGTTGGTTCATGATACCGCAGTTTTCAAATAATACTGGGCCCAAATTGCGATCAATATTTAGAGACCAGTGATTAGTACATCTGTCACCTTGCTGACTATTTTATTGCTATGTATGTAGGGCTAGAGGGGACATTTCATCAGGTTTATTCATGAGATGTTTTGCCAGTCTGACATATATTTTTAACCCTGCTGTGTCTCATAGGGTACATGTGCAGCAAAGACGTCTTGCCTAGAGAAAGGTAATTTGTTCTTTTGAATACAAGACAGAAGGAAGTTATACTTTCTCTCAGAATACCAATTGTGAATTTAAGCTGCATTTGTTCCAACTGTAAACTTATATTGTAACATTTTGAATCAAAGTTCACTACATTAAGCTGAATACTGAATATGGAATTTTAACAAGCTTGCTTCCAAGGTATCTACAATATGGCCTCTCCAATCTTCAGCAACATTCCTGAGTAGAGGAAGTAAATTTTTAGGAATTGCAATTACCTGCTGCATTGCCTAAGTGAAAAAAACACACCATCAATGTAACATAGCTCTTTTGTTTATAATGAGTCTAAGCATGTTGGGATACATGCCAAGCATTACTCTTCGTTCCTTTGCACTTTAGTTTGGGAAAAATATTAGTGATTGTATTCCCTGTGCTGCCTTGTTATACTTGATTATCTTACCTGTTTTCCAATAGATTTGCTCACACCCACAGTGGAAACTGTGGTGCCATGGACAGTGATAAGGCACAAATAGAAAATTAAAATCAAATTACTGATTACTAACATAAGAATTGTTTGCTAGGCCCAGAAACTGATTTTGCTTTAACCTTTAAAAGCATGCTCTGAACTTTATGTAACCCATGCTGCATGATTTACAGATCTCACTAGGCTGGCCCATATTTCTTAAAAATATTTCTTCTGTAACCTCTACTTAAATTGAAAGATGCTACAAACTTTTCTTAAAATAATAGAAACAGTATTAACTACATCCTTACCCACCTACTAAACTGCTTTGGTATGTGCTGATGTGTTTTTAGAAATAATAACTGCTAGTGTGATAGAACCATTAACCTTATATGAATAATGGGAATTGAGATGGTGTTATTCTTATGTATGCAAAATTGTTCTTGCAGAGGTGAAGGAATACATGTGAAAGTAAGTATGAGTATCCAATCCCTGCTGTTGATCAAGAGAAGCATTGTTTAGTTCTGCAACATCTCAATAAATATATATATTTGTTTATAAATGTAAAAATCTAAATAATTATAAAAGTGTCCTAGAAAAAGAGCAGAGTGGAAAAGTGGAAAGAGTTCAATTGTAAGCATGAAAGGCAACCACGGCGGCTTCTGCTTTGGGCCATTACTTGTCCTACTGCTGCCACTGTTGGAGCTGAGAGCCAAAGGTGACCAGAGAACAATATACAGCAACTTATAGCTATAAAAAGAAAGAAAAGATTGTTGATGATGACACCACTAAGTTGACTGCATTAGCTAAGGAGAGCAAGTTTGAGTGTAGAAAACTATGTGAGAGCCACCCTGATTCAGAGCTATTAGATACAACAAAGTTATTCATTCTGCTTCATATATTGCATTGAAGCTGAAGGAGAGTCAATAAATTGTTCTACTCTGTTCTACTCTGTTTCAGAGTAGAATGATAGCTGTAAGCACATGAGATAAATGTGAGAACTGTAGTTAACGTAACAGACTGAATGTTGTTTTCTAACTTGCTCATACTATGAGGCAGTATTCCTCAACTTGTTACAATCTGTAAGACAGAGACTGACAGAGTGGGAGAGATTCAGGACACACTTCATATGTATTTCTGTAACCTTTTGTTTTGATTAAGAAAATTATTTTAATTCATTTAAGTCAATACTTCAAAACTATTAAACCGTACTTTATTGACTTTAACTGACTTACTAAATAAGTTTGTATTTTGAAATTATTGTTTGCAGCTTATTCAATTTCTTACAGCCACTCTCAGAAAAAGATCCAATTGAGGGTCCAGACAAGGAGTAAGTGGTAACAGGGAAAAATTAACAATTGGTAAATCAAACTGTAATGGTGTATTTCGTAAAGTGGGCACTGCACCCAGCAGTTAATCTGGTAGCAGAGGGAATGGTTGAGTGCTAGGGAGAAAATTAAGATGCAAAAACGATTAAAAAGGATGCTAGTTAGAGAGATAGAAGAGACTCCTCCAGAGGGAACACCAGTGCACAATACGATTGTGGAGCAAAGATTACATACTTGGCTATGGCTTTGAGAATGGAGTAGAATTACAGAAAAGAGGCTGATTTGAGTTTTCCCAGATGGGGAACATTTAATTTGGCAATAATCTGACAATTGAGGGAAATCCTCTATGATTTGAAGCCACCCGCTAGACCCAACCAGTTTGAAGTATTATGTCAATGGGAGGAAATGGCTTTAAAACTGGAAAGGGAGAGATACACTAGAAGAACTAAAAGAGCTTTAAGGAATTATGCAGCTGCAATTTGGGGTCAAAAGGCAGAAGTGTGGAGGAAAAGCATAGCCAAAGGGACAAGACTATGCCCTATGCATACAAAGGAAGAGCAGAAAAGACCATAAGATGATGAAAGACCACCTAGAAAGAAGTTTTAAGGGGAAGGCAAGGTACAGGAAGAACAGAAGACAGATGCTGACACTGATTCAGGAGAATCGTTAAGGAGGGAGGAAGTCGCCGAAGAGAGACACAAACACTTGCCAGTGTTGCAGCTAAGCCGAGAGTCTGGAAACAGCACTGGAGAGGTAAACCAGTCTTAGAACTGTTGGAGTCCTGGATGGGTTTTGCATCTTGCATTCTGGACGAGTGAGGAGACACAAGGAGATGCGAGCCAGGGAGGCCGCAGCTGCTCCATGAAGCTGCTCTGCGTGGCCTGCTTGCACACTGTGCCCAAGGTGAGTGGTGTTACGATGATGGGGGGTTGTGGGATAGTGGTGCAGTGCAGGGTTTAGGGCCGAGGGTGATATCACTTGACCAGGAGAGCTGTGAGGGTAGAGTTGAGGCAGAGGCAGGGCCCAGGTAGAAGCTGGATAGGGCTGGATTCAGGAAATTACATGTTATCAAAGCGTCCTCCACCTTATGTTGAATCCTCAGTGGAGAATGCTAGAAGTAATTTGACAAGTGCCACTGTACCTATGGATACTGTAGTCTCTTAGCTTAATAGTCATGTGCAAACCCTGATGCCCGTATTTATACCATCTGTAATGAGACAAATAATACAGTCCAAGGTAATAACAGCCCAACCAATTATTCCACAGTCTGTTGGTACGCAACCCTTGACACAGCAAGCAATAGTTACTACTCTTGCTCAGGTTGGGGCCTCCAATTCAATACCTCCAGCTGAGGTGCCAGTTTGTCAGGTTAAAGTTAATCAGACTACTGGACTAGTTACACAACAGACTGCATCTACACAGGATATACCTTCTGTAGAGATTCAGCAACCTGAGCTTCAGTGGATACTCTGGTAAACAAGCTTGTCCTGACTTCACAGAATTCACAAATTGTGGTATGGACACCACCACAAAATGTTATGTCTTTGGGAGAGGGAACTCATTTTGCCTGTACAGCACAACCAATACAGGCAGAGGAATCATCTAGGGAATGATGGGTCCTAGAATGACTACAGTAAGTCATTAAAAAGTATGGGAAGACAGAAGAAGTAGAAAAAACTAGCACTAGTGTAGTTAGTGCTGAGACTGGACCAGAAACAGAAAATGAAAGGTTAATGAATCTTCCACAATGGAAAATAGAATTAGAAGAAATCTTAAGAGGGTGCTCACATCTTAAACATATTGAACAATATCAAGAAATAAATATGATATAAACACTTCAAAGAGCGTACATCTTTGGATGAGCTTTAGGGTATAGCTAGATGACAAATTTATTGAAAAAATGTACACATCAGGATTGTGAATACATCTTACAGAATAGGTGAAATGTGTATGCAAATGGAGCAAAATGGAGACGTATAGAAATAAGTGGACACAAAAGCAGGAAAAGGAAAGGAAACTAGCTGAGGAAGCTAAGGAGAAAACAAAAGAAAACACTTCTGCATGTCCCTTGAGAGAAACACCGAGTGGGACATACATTCTTGTGCCATGGAGCAGAGGAGACCTTTTGTCATTTACCAACAATTTCCCCTAATTAGGAGAAAGTCCAGTGCAATGGTATACTCAGGTCGAAAGGCTTTTAAAATTGTCAAAAGTTTTGTGGGTTGAGTTAGATACTTCTTTCAAATTTGTGGTGCTGAGTGATTTGTGTGCTGCATTTAAGGCTGCAGTTCAATGTCCAACCTCAGAGCTTCAGAGCGAATTTGGCGCAAATGCACCATCTCCTGTAGTGAGACTAAATATATTGAAACAATCAAGTTTTTAAAGAGGGCGATTCCTCCCAAGGATCTGAATTATTTAAAGTTAATTAGGAAAAAGGAATAAGGAAGGTGTCCAAAGACAGGTTTGAAATTATTTTTAAAATAAGCATTCTGAAAACACAGAAAGAGGTGAGAATGTTTCTTGTAATAGTTGGATACTGTAGGCAATGGATACCCGACTTTTCCTTGGTGGCAAAACCTTTACTGAGGATGACTCATAAAGACTTTACTTATCTAATTCCACGGGACAACAAATACATGAAAGCATTCCTGGAGTTGCAATAAAGTCTGTGCCCCAACCTCCATTGGGAATGCCAGATTATACTGAAGAATTTACTCTGTTCTGCAGTGAGAAAGAAGGGTGTGTTCTCTCACGGCTAACCCAAATTAATGGAAGCTACAAAACACCAATTTCATGCTTCTCTGTGACTCTTTATCCTGTGGCGGCTGCTTTGCCTGGGTGCTTGAAAGCATTGGCAGCAGTGAGCACCAGTCTTGAGAAATGTGAACATATAGTGATGGGATTTCCTTTGACTGTTATGGTCCCACATTCAGTTGAGGTGTTACTAACCAAAACTAAAACTCAGCACCTTATGAATTTGCAACTCACCAAATATGAGCAACAAATATTTTCTGGAAAGAATATTGTGTTAAAAAGATGTCATGTTTTAAATCCCAGTACTCTGTTGCCAATACCTGAAATAAATTAGTAAGATCATTATGAACATGATTGTCTTGTTGTCACAGATTTGTGCACCAAACCCAGAGCAGATATAAAAGATAAACCATTGATTAGCCCAGGTTATGTCCTTTTTGTAGATGGCTCATGCTTGAGAACAAATGAAGGGTGCTTAAGAGCAGCCTATACGGTCTGCACTATTCAAGGAACAGTTGAAGCATCATGGCTGCAAGGAATTACATTGGCTCAAGTAGTAGAACTGATTGCTCTCATTAGAGCCTGCAAACAAACCAGTGAAGAAAGAGTGACAATTTTTATAGATATTCAATATGGGTTTGGTGTTGTTCATGTCTATGGGCAATTGTGGTCACAGTGAGGTTTCATGACCTCTTGGAATGCCTATTAGAAATGAGCAATGTGTGAAAGATCTATTTGAGGCTTTACAAGAACCCATAGAAATAGCCATTGTAAAATGTGCAGAGCACAGGAATGATTGTAGCAATGTTACAATCGGCAACAGATATGCTGGTGGAGTGGCACATTACTGTGTGACTATGGCCCTCATTATGAGTTTGGCAGTCTTTTGGCGAGATGGCCATGATGGCGGATGCCAAAAGACTGCCATTGTTCGCGGTATCCCACCTGCCATAATAAGAGTCCACAATGAGGACCTCCAAAAAACAACCACAAATCCAGCACCACCATGCTGACAACTTTCCGCCCTCCATATTATAATCCACAAATCAGCACAGCGGTCCTTCCATGGCAGAAAACGTTTGGCGTCTAAACTGCCGTGGACTGAACATACTCCTGTCAGAAGAAAACACCACACTGGACAGTTCGAAAACCCCAAACCTGACACACACCAGACACATCCACTCACAGCACTATATAACACACCAACACACAACCCACAAGTCGTAGTGTTAAAAACAACTGACTGAGAGATGAGAGCGGCCACAGTCACTAAGCTAGCACCTATATACTAGAGGCGCATATACACTTCACAGTCTTCACACACCACACAACTGCACCACCAACACAATACATACATCACAACTACACACAAACATCACAACCTACCAGCACTCACAGACATCCTCACACCACCAAGCACCCTACACTGCACACTACACACACACACACACACACTCCCACTCACAACATAACCACTATGTCATGTCAAAAGCTCCCATGTTTCACTGACTATATGTCTCCGCCGCCCACCAGAATCAGAATCACCCCCATAGATTTCATGTGGTCTGATTGCACAAATGTTGGATTCCTAGGACAAATACTTGTGGGGATGCAGCCTTCCTAACTATGGGTTGGTACTGGTCATGGTAAGTGCCCTGGGAGATCCCTGATGTGTCACCATGGTGTGCATATGGCATGTATGACAAAGCCCTTGCTTGTCCTCTGCTGCATTGCTGACTGACTGCTGACATCATGTCGACATGGATAGTTGGGGTACTTAAGATGGCCTATGATTCTTACAGCTTGGCCTGGCTATTAGGTTGTGGCAGAATAGGAGTGGCGTGGGTATTGCATGGCATATAGGCCCTCATTACAACCCTGGCGGTCGGTGTTAAAGCGGTGGTAATACCGCAAACAGGACGGTGGAAAAAAAAATGGGATTACGACTGTGGCGGAAACCGGCAACATAGACAGGCACTTTAACACTCCGACCACCCCAGCAGTAGAAACAAACAGCGCGGCGGACACCGCCAACAGACAAGCGGGAGACAAAGTACCGCCCCCTGTATTACAAGAGACCTATCCGCCACCTTTTCCGGGGCAGAATCAACGCTATCAAAAGCACGGTGGAAACACTACACAGAAGGGAAAACACTCACCTCTCAACACCCAACAAGGAACCAGGATGCCATGGAGCCCGAAATACACATACTGCCCATGTTGGCTTACCTCCTCTTCTAGCAGGAGTACGAACGGCGGCGGCGGTGACCACGGTGAGTACTGCACCTACAACACAGGGGAGGGGGGGAGGAAAAAGAGTGACACACACACACACAACACCCCCACCCTCACCCTCACATACAACAACATACACACAAATACATGCAACAACATTACATATACACCCCCCACCCCCTGGAAGAACGCAAGGACAAAAGGAAATGATTGTAACCATTAAAAATCCATTATTCAAAAGTCAAAATTCAGTATATACAAATATGTACACCAACTACACAAGTCTGGATAGTGTACTGATCATTGTCCGTTGACCACTGGGCCCAAAATGCATGGGTGAGGCCCACACATGATACCTGACTGGAAACGGAGAGAACACTGCTGGGGTATTAGATCGAAAATATACAGGCACCTCAGGGGGAGGGGGAAGGGGGCACCTCAGCCTGATGAACGAACAACGCCACTGCCGCACGAGGGGGCTCCATGCCCAATGTTGTATCCCGGGGAGTGCAAAGCCACAGTCTCACAAGTCTCTCCAGTGGGTGGGTTGCCCACTGCTTTATCCTGGGGAGTGCAAAGCCACAGTCTCCCAAGTCTCTCCAGTGGTTGGTTTGCCCACTGCTTTATCCTGGGGAGTGCAAAGCCACAGTCTCTCAAGTCTCTCCAGTGGGTGGTTTGCCCACTGCTTTATCCTGGGGAGTGCAAAGCCACAGTATCTCAAGTCTCTCCAGTGGGTGGTTTGCCCACTGCTTGGTCGTGGGGAGTGCAAAGTCACAGTCTCTCAAGTCTCTCCAGTGAGTGGTTTGCCCACTGCTTTATGCTGGGGAGTGCAAAGCCACAGTCTCTGAAGTGGATGCCTTTCTCCACTGGTTCTGGAGGGGGCCTGGTGCCCAGAGTGCTTCATCCTGCCAAGGTCTGAGGTAGAGGATGCCTTTCTCCACTGGTTCTGGCGGGGGCCTGGTGCCCAGATGGCTTCATCCTGCCAAGGACTGAGGTAGTGGATGCATTTCTCCACTGGTTCTGGAGGAGGCCTGGTGCCCAGAGTGCTCCATGTGCACTGTGGCCGGTACAATTCCCTCACCTGGGTGTGCGTGCCACGAGATTTGCGAGGTTCAGGTAGCGTGATATGCCATGGAGGCAGCGACATACCCCACACTGCTGTGGCTGCGCCTTCCACCTTCAGGTGTAAACAGTGATGGAAGAAATGCCTCATATAAGCTACCAGGGTCCGGGAACTCTCCTCCAGCCTCAGACGACTGACCACTGGGGAGGGTAGCCATGTCAGCGGTGGTGCCTGTGTCCGAGGACACCGTGGGCAGTAGCGGTGCTTGCGGTGGTGTCTGTTGCACAGTGCTTGCGGCGGTGCTGGTGACGGTGCTGGCGGCGGTACATGGGTCAGCACCTGCAGAGGGACACAGCAGGATGTTTCCTGCAGCCTCGGATGGCTGCCCACTGGGGACTGTCGCTGAGTCTGTAGACTTGCCGGGAGCGGTGCAGGTGGAGGTGCATTTGGCAGTGCAGGTGGCGGCTGTGGTGGCGGTGCAGCTAGCGGTGTTCGCCGCCGTACAGGTTGGCGTGGTCGTGTACAGAAAGTGTGACACTGGTCCCTCAGTCGGTGCCACCATGCCCTCTCCTGACCTGCTCTTTAGCTTTTGGCCCTTCCCCAGCTTTGATGGTGCCGCAGTTGTCTTGCCACTCTCCCCTTTGGTTTTTGCTGAGCCCTTGGTGGCTGGTACTTTCGCCTTCTCCCTCGGGATGTGGGCACCTTTTTCACCTTGGCAGGTGGCGAAATGTCCTTACCCTCGCTACGTGGCACACTGGCAGCCCTGATGTGTGGTGCACTTGATGACCCCGCAGTTGCTCACACCACTGTGCCTGGGGATTTGGTGGGTGAGATGCTGTGCTGGGACCTGCAAATCCTGGCCCTATGGGAAGGACGGGGTAGGTGTAGGGAAGAGGTCAATGTTAGCCAGGAAGAGTTTCTTAGACACACTGGGACGGGAAGATGGAGGGGGTTTGGGAGTGGAGGTAGAGGTAGTGCTTGTAGGAGGTGTACGTCTGCTGAATTTGGGTGAAGGTGCATGGGCCGGAGGCTGTTGCTAGGTGGATGGCTGTTGGGTGGGTGTTTGCCTGCATTTGTGTACTTTGGGAGGAGGACTCACTGACACCCTGGGAGAGGACACTGGGGATGTGTGAATGGTAGTGGGTGAGGTTAGTGCACGTGGGAGCGGTGTGTGGTGATGGGCGTGCTGGTGATGGAGGCAGTGGCTGAGGATGTAGTGCATGCAGGTGTGAGTGGAGATGAGACAGGGAGGGAGGAGGAGGACGTGGAGGAGGGGGACGCAGTAGAGGCAGTGGATGTTGCTGTGTCTGCATGTGGATGGTGCTTATGTGAGTGCCTATTGGATGTGTGGTGCTTTTGTTTGCCTGAGCCACTCTTGTGTGTTGATGAGCGTGCATGCTGGTCTGATGGTGTGCTTGGGATAGGCTGAGGTACAGGGGATTGGGTCTGGGTGAAGGAAGTTGGAGGGGGGAGGACACAGGGACAATGGCTGCCATCAGTGCTGAGGCCAGAGCCTGAAATGCTCTCTGTTGGGCTGCTTGCCCAGAATGAATGCACTCCAGGTATGCATTTGTTTGTTGCAAGTGCCTCTCTTCACCCTGGATGGCATTCACAATCGTTGATTGCCCAACAGTGAGGGATCTCAGGAGGAGCAGGGCATGAGGTGCCTGGAGCGAAGGAGATGCCCACCCTCCTGGGTGACGGGCATGGGACACACGCTGAGGGGCTGCTGGGAGCGCAGTGCTGGTGGGGGGTGGTGGCTGTACCTGTTGATGCAGTGGGCACAGAGGTGCCTGCCACCGCAAGGGAGCTCCCATCAGAGGAGGAGTCGTTGTCACTGATGTCTGCTGTCTGCTCCTGTTCCTGCCATGGAGCTCCCCTCCCCTCGCCCTCCGTCCCACTGGTGGCTTCAGACTCCGTTGTTTCACCCTCCAGGGCCAAGTGGGTTGCAGCTCCCTCCTGCTCCGGTGCCATTGCTCCTCTGCCTGATGATGCTATTGCACACAAGAAAAAGGAGGACACAAAAAGGTGGGGAAAGACAGAAGAAAGACATGTTGAGTGCATGCAACACCACTACCGTTGGCGGACACAACACACAGGGAGCAGCCCTCTGCACTATGCCATGCACTAAGAGTTCCTAGAAATTTCAGCAGACCATGGGGTACGAGGCCTAAGACCAATTGCTGGACACCTGGAAGTCACAGGAGCCTGACTTGGTGTAGATGGCTCTTACCACTGGTGGGGTTGGGGTGCCACATAGCCTGCCTCACAAGGGACCTTGCCTACCAAGTTCGCCCTGGCCTAGGGGAACCCACTGCCCACCTCCCCCACCCAAACACCTCATAATGCATGCAGAGACAGCTGAATGAGAGTGTACTCACCCCTTGTGGCTGCTGTGATGCCCTCAAGTGCCCATCCGACTCCGGCCTCCGCCGTCTTCTTTCTCCAGCTGTGCAGGTCCTCCCATCTTTTATGGCAGTGGGTGCTCCGTCTGTGGTAGAACCCCAGGGTGCGGACGTCCTTAGCGATGGCACGCCAAGTACCCTTCTTTTGGTGGGCGTTTACGTAGAGGAATGGTACAGGGGGAAAGGAAATTACTTACCCGTCTGGACCATCATACTCATTGCCCCCCAGTTCCCACCCTTGCCCTGACGCACATATACTCACCATCCGCACATGCAGGCCTCAGCCCCTCCCCCATGTATCTTCCATCCACACCACTCAAAACAGGCATTGCCCAGGCATCATGCTCACAGTGTACTCACCTGTTTGCCTGGAGGACCGTACAGTTGCGTGTACTGGGGGAGTACCCCATCCACTAGATTCTCCAGCTCCTCTGAAGTGAAGGCAGGGGCCCTTTCCCCAGACACAAGAGCCATCGTCGCTTCCAGACTGAAGTCACAGCAGCACTTGCAGTGTAGGTCCTCTCCTGTTGAATGTCAGGTATCAAGTGAGGGAACAGACAGAAAATGGCGGTCGTGTCCGCGGTGGTGTGTACTGTCACTGCCGGCGTACATCGTCATTGGCTCCTGGGACACATAGGGCCCAATGTTAACCAATGCAGAATTGCACCGCAGTCTTCGACCGCCCACCGCGACGGTGTAGAACACCAGCCCAGTTACCTCATATCCCCCTATCCCACCTTACAGGTCTGGCAGCCGCCATTTCAGGAGGCCAAATGGGATGGATGTTAACTGCGTCACACCTATCTAGGCCGGGAATATAGGCAGATACCGACACATTGAGGATTAATAACGTTTCTGAAAATAAGACATTGTGATACCTCAGTGTTGGATGACTCTGCTCGCTGTTCTCCTCCATAGGGCACGTCCGCTGCGGCAGGTGATGAGATGGCGGCATACTCCGCTGTACAGACCCCTGGTGAAGCTGTCGACAATGGAAGAGAGACACATCCTAGTCACATACAGACTTGATTGTGCAACAATCCAGGAACTGTGTGCCCAGTTGGAGCCGGACCTGATGTCAGCTATTCGCCATCCCACAGGATGGTGCAGGTCATGTCAGTACTCCATTTCCTGGCCAGTGGGTATTTTCAAACAACAGTGGCCATGGCATCAGGGATGTCCCAGCCAATGTTCTCTAACGTGTTGTCTGCCCTGCTGAAACACATGCACAGCTACATCATTTTCCCTCAGGTGGAGGATTTGCCCACAGTGAAAGGTGACTTCTATGCCCTGGGACATATCCAAACATCATTGGTGCCATTGATGGTACACATGTGGCATTTGTACCCACCCCCCACAGAAATGAACAGGTGTACAGAACCGGAAGAGCTAACATTCTATGAATGTGCAGATGGTGTGTTTGGCAGACCAGTACATCTCCCATGTGAATGCCGAGAATCCTGGCTCTGTGCATGCCGCTTACATTTTGAGGAATAGCAGCATCCCTTATGTGATGGGCCAACACCAGAGGCACCGTGTGTGGCTAATAGGTGAGGGCAAGGTCCCAATACAGTTGACACAGGTGTTTGGGTCTGGGGCTGTCCCTAAGGGTTAGTGTGTGTCTAACAGTTGTCCCTCGACATTTGCAGGTGACTCTGGTTACCCAAACCTGTCATGGCTGCTGATCCCAGTGAGGAATCCCAGGACAAGGGCAGAGGAACGCTACAATGAGGCACATGGGCGAACTAGGAGGGTGATCGAACACACCTTTGGCCTCCTGAAGGCCAGATTCCGGTGCCTCCATCTGACAGGTGGCTCCCTATACTACTCACCGAAGAAGGTGTGCCAGATAATCGTGGCCTGCTGTATGCTGCACAACCTGGGTTTGCAACACCAGGTGCTTTTTCTGCAGGAGGATGGGACAGATGTTGGTCTTGTGGCAGCTATGGAGCCTGTGGATAGTGAAGAAGAGGTAGAAGAAGAGGATAGCGACAAACAAAACAACATCATCATGCAATACTTCCAGTGAGACACAAGTAAGAAGATGCCATTGCTTCCCACATCTCATTCTATTGTTAGAATAAGCAGAAGTGTGTCATTTTCATTTAGTGTATGGACCCTGACCTGTCACTTTGACTTTCCATTTCACAGATCTGGGTACCACTTTGTCCCCTCTGCTATGCTTACGTCTGGCCTACAGCTGTATACATTGGTATGTGAACAAGTAAATTGACATTGCTATATTCCATAGTTATTGCAATTACACATTTGTGAAAGCACAGACAGATCCCACTTTGTGCCCTCTGCTATGTTTACTTCTGGTGCACAGCTGTGTTACATTGGTATGTGAACAAGTAAATTGACATTGCTATATTCCATAGTTATTGTAATTACACATTTGTGAAAGCACAGACTGACTCCAGATTGTTTTGTGATTGAAGTGTGTTTACTGCTGTGCTAATAAGTGGAGGGGGTTGTAAAATGGGCTGGGGGGATGGTGGAGGAATGTCCATGGTGGAGTCCAGTCTATTTGTTTCACAAGTGCATTGTCCAAAGGGGCATAGTGCATTGTCCAAAGGGGCATAGGAAGTGGAGCAATGGCAGTTTAAGGATGGACAGGGTGACATAGTGGGGCAGAAGGGTGACATTCAGGGGGGGTCTGATTTCCTAGTGGGGGTCTTGGCAATGTTCTCTGTCTTGTTCCTGGATTTCAGGGACCGTTTGCGGGGTGGTTCTCCATCTGCAGGGGGTGGGGTGCTGGTGTCTTGTTGTTCCTGTGGCGGTGCCTCCTGTCCAATAGAGCCAGCAGGAGTGGAGGGGTGTTCATCGTCCAGGCTAGTGTCAGGGGCCCGTTGGTGTGCCACTGTGTCCCTCCTGGTGTTGACAAGGTCTGCCAGCACCCCTGCAATGGCGACCAGGGTGGTGTTAATGGACTTCAAGTCCTCTCTGATTCCAAGGTAGTGTTCCTCCTGCAGCCGCAGAGTCTCCTGAAACTTGGCCAGTACCGTTGCCATCGTCTCCTGGGAATGATGGTAAGCTCCCATGATGTTGGAGAGTGTCTCGTGGAGAGTGGGTTCCCTGGGCCTGTCCTCCCCGTGTCACACAGCAGTCCTCACAGTTTCTCTTTTATCCTGTGCCTCTGTCCCCTGAACCGTGTGCCCACTGCCACTGCCCCCACGTCCCTGATTTTTTTGGGTTGGTGGGTTTGCCTGGGTTCCCTGTAGTGGTGGACACACTACTGATTGACGTGTCCTGGGAACAGAGGGATGGGCCCTCTGGGTGGGTGCTGTTCTGGTGCTTCCTGAGGTGGGAGGCTCTGTGGTGGCTTGTGACAGTGTCAGGGGAACCGACTGTCCCGATGTCCCAGATGGACCGGACTGGTCATCTTGATCCAGTTGTGCAGAGCTGCTGTCATCACTGTGGCCCCCTTCTGTGGGGGGACTGGATATATCTGGCACCTCCTGTCCTGTGACGTTGGGTAGGGGTCCTGTTGGGGTGTAAATGCATGATTATTGTATCTGTGTGTGCCATCATGTGCAATGGGTGGTTGACCCTCTACTCCAGTGCATGCATTAGTGGCTTGGTCCTTGTGTGATTGGTGATTTTGGTCATGAGTGAGTGTCTATGCGATGGTATGCAGGTGGCGTGGGGAGACAAGGTAGTAAAGATTTTTGTCTTACCAGAGTCCAGTCCTTCTGCTACTCTTGCGAGGCCCTCAGGATGCAGTATTGCCAAGACTTGCTCCTCCCATGTTGTTAGTTGTGGGGGTCCACGCCAGTCCTCTGTACAGCAATCTGGTGTCTGGAGACCACAGAACGCACCTTCCCCTGTAGGTCGTGCCACCTCTTTCTGATGTCATCCCTAGTTCTTGGATGCTGCCCCACTGTGTTTACCCTGTCGTCAATTTTGCACCATAGCTCCATCTTCCTAGCAATGGAGGTCTGCTGCACCTGTGATCCAAATAGCTTTGGCTCTACCCGGACGGTTTCCTCCACCATGACCCTGAGCTCCTCCTCAGAGAACCTGGGGTGTCGTTGAGGTGCCATGATGTGGTGTGGGTGATGTGTGAGATGGTGTATGTTGTGATGTGTGAGGGTGTGTGTTGGTGTGTATTGTTTGAGGTATGTGGATGTTGTGTAAGTGATGGTGTTGTGTGTCTGTGGATGCTGGTGTTGTTTTAGGTAGTGTCTCTCTCTGGTGTGCTTTAAAAATTCTGGTAGTAAGGGTTTGTGGGTGATGTGGTGTGTGCTTTATATTGGATTGGGTGTGTGGGTGTGGGTTGTGTATGTGTATTAGGTGTGTGTATTTCGAATTGTCCAATGTGGTTGTGTTTTGTATATATGTGTGTATTTTGAGCGTGGTAGTGTGTACCGCCAATGGATTACCGCGGTTGAAAGACCGTCACATTGATTCGTGGGTCGTGATTCTGTGGGAGTATTCCTGTTGGCGTGATGGTGTAGGTTTTGTTATCGCCAGTTTATCACTGACCTTTGGTGTGGCAGACTTGTGTGGGTGTCTGTATTGTGGCGGATTCCGAGCTGAAGGGTCGTAATACCTGTAACGGAATTCAGCAGCAGCAGCGGTATGTTGGCGGTCTTCTGCACGGCAGTAAGCGGGATTTACCGCCAGGGTTGTAATGAGGGCCATAGTGTGTTGATGTGACTGAACTGTCTCCTCAGGCTGCTTATGTGGTGGTGGAATGTGTCGTAGGTGTACTGGCAGTGATGTTTGTCCATGTGTGCCTTGGACATGCAAAAGAATTGCCACCTGAGATGTGTGTCCTCGGACCTCAGTTACAGGGTTTGCCAATTGATGTATGGTGTATGAGGGTGGAGTTGTCATGGTGCGTAGTCCAACTGGTGTAACTGCATGTGTGGTGGCATGGGAAATGGTTCATGATGTGGTATGTGTGTTCCAGAGGTACATCAGTTGTGCAATAGCAATCAGTGCATGTGATAGTTTGTTTTACATGTGATACATGGCCAATTGTGGATGCATTTAGCTGTTTGTGGAGTGGTCATATATGTGTTTTGTGCCAGCAGCTCTGGCTCTGTGATGGGATCTGACTACTCACATGGCCAAACCACGCATTCACATAGTACACATCTGATGTGAAGTGTTTGGTTGTCTGACTGGCAATAGCAATATCTGTGTTGTCCTCCATGATGGCAGCACTATACTGAGTGGCCATCCATGTGTAAGTAGAGGTAGGTGGTGGGTGCTTAGTGAGTGGAGTTTTCTTCTCTGTCATGGACATATTCCAGAGGACATGGACTAATCACATGTTGACACTTTAGAGGCCTGCAGCGTTCTGTTGTGTCAGCTGCACATCCAATGGGTGACAGGTGAATAGAGAGGTAAGATGTGTATTCAGGCATAGTATTGATAGTGCATCCAGGGCATGCTGTGGCAGCTTAAGAGGGCCTCTCTGGTTGTGGTGAATCGATCTGGGACCACCCCAGCACCATCTTTATCTGCCACCTCCCTTACTAGCACCACCCACCCTGTGCCTCCCCACCCAGTTGTCCGTGCCTGCTGTCCCAGCAGGGTGGGTGTCACCTTCACCACAAGCACCTCTGCCCTTGCCCCAATCAGCCCTTCTGCTTTCAGTGACGGTGCTATTGACCTCCAGAGGTCCCTCTCTGTGGGTCAGTCAATCATTGTGAATGCCATCCAGGGACTAGCAGCTCAAGTACAATAGACCACTGTGTTTCTTGAGGGCATTCATGGTGCCATGTCTGGCCTCTAGAGATCCTTTCAGGCTCTGGCCTCCTCACTGATGGCAGCCAGTGTCCCTTTGTCTACCGTCCCCCCTCCACCTATCTCCTCCCAATCCCAAAGCCCTCTTCCCACACCCATGCAGAGTACACATTCACACAGGCATGCATCCACCTCAACAAACACTGTTGGCACTGACCAACACAAGCACCACAAGACCCACCACTGGCATTCACACAGACAACACCCTCCTGCAGACACAACAACATACACTCCCTGCACAGACTCCCACAATACCTCTTTCTTCACAGACACTACATCTGACACTCCTGCAGCCAGTACATTATTGTTTGCAGATCCAGCCACTTGTCCCATCTTATCCACAGTCACCACAATATCAGGCCCTCAGACATCCACCCCAGTCACCACATCGGCACTCACCACAACTACCAACACACCCACATGCACAACATGTACCATACATGCATGCACCACCCCAGCATGGCATCTCCCAGCACCTCTCCCCACCTCCTCCCAAAACACCTAAACATGTGCACTTACCCACCTAACAGACACCCAGCACAAACATGCATTTCATGCACACACCTACACTCAAGACACCCACAAAGACACATCTTACCACCACTCTCCCTCATTTCCCATGACCGCCCCTGTGTGCAAAAAAAAGTTGCTTGTATGAGTGTTCCCTGTTCCCTACCCCTCTCCCACCCAGTGAGACCCCGAAGCGTTCTGTGTTCCTTCCTAAGTCCAGCCCTTCCACCTCCCCTGCCACCCCTGCTAGTACCCATGCCCCTCCCCCTGCCAAAAAGTCAACCCTCCAAGGCCAAATATCCCTCTCCCAAGGCCAGACTCAAGAACCCCACCACCCAAAACCATACCCAAGGACCCTCCTCCCAAGCCCAAACCTCCCCTTTAAAACTCCCATTGCCACTGAGGTACCTGCCTGCCCCCTTGATGCCCCTACCCTGTGGAGGTCAATTTGCAGCCAGGAGTCAAGTTGGGGCACAGTGAGGTGTCTAATTTGCCTTTGGCACATCGGACATTGGACTGGCCTAAGGCCTTGTACTGTACATAGTTATCTCTATAATTGAATTTCAAGATTTAATACATCTGGGCCAACAAGATGTTAGCATCCATCCTACACTATTTGTCCCACCTATCTTTCTACATGTTGGTTTTGTGTTTGTGGTCCTTAGTTTGTGTGTGTGTGACATGTGGGTGTGTTGGTTGTGTGTGCTGATGTGCATGGCTTACATGTGTATGTGAGGTCCTGCCTTAAGTCCCGCTGTGTTAGGTGTGTATTGTGAGTGGGATATGATTGTGTAGTTACATTCATGGGTATAGCTATATTGTATATTGTTTGTGGTGAGATGTGTTGTGGTGGTATTGTGTGCCATTGTGTGGTTTTTGTGTGTCCGTCCATGTGTGTGGAGATGGCTAGAAACAAAGATTGGGTGTGAGCAATAATCAACCACCACTGAAAAAAGTCAAAGAGGAGGAAGAATCAAGTGGTGCTAGCGGAACATAAGATACATGAAACACACAGAGAAGATCAAAAAGAACACGAGTACCTTGTTGAAGATATTTATAATCATAAACGGACTTAGTATCTGGGGCAAATACTAAACATACCCATCTCTGATATACTTGAATGGAGAAAAGATCTACCAGATCCTCCCTGAGAGAAAAAGAGAAAAATGCTCTTGAAAGAAAATGAGAAATGTGAAGTTGCAAAAGACATTGAGCGAACAAACAAAAATAAGTAGAAATAATAATTTTTTTAGCTAGGGTAGAGATTACGAAGAACAAATTTAGGTGTAACGGTTGAGAAAAATACAGAGTAGATTTAGGGATTGTCTAACGAATATTGAACTAACAAAAGAAATAAAGAAAATTTTACTGACTGACTAACTTAACACAAGAAAGAAGATTTGAAAAAAAAAAATATATATATATATATATATATATATTATTTAATCTATCTAATTGTTATTGTTGCTACTATTTACAGAATTAAGTTGGTAGTAGATCTGATAGAAGCAAAAATGTGCATTCTAACTAGAACTAGAGTTTTGATATTCCTAGGGACTTTTCCTATGATGATGTTATTAATAGCTATAGTCATTAATCTAGTGATTTATTTCACACCTGAAACCAGAAGACAATGGCGGTCAATCCAACCGCGGCGGGTGGCGGTAGCCGCCCGCCTGGCGGGAACCGCCGAATGACCGCACCGCGGTCAAAAGACCGCTGCAGTCATTCTGTCTTTCCCGCTGGGCCGGCGGGCGACCGCCAAAAGGCCGCCCGCCGGCCCTGCGGGAAAGACCCAGCAACGATGAAGCCGGCTCCGAATGGAGCCGGCGGAGTTGCTGGAGTGCGACGGGTGCAGTGGCACCCGTCGCGATATTCAGTGTCTGCAAAGCAGACACTGAAAATCATTATGGGGCCCTGTTAGGGGGCCCCTGCACTGCCCATGCCAGTGGCATGGGCAGTGCAGGGGCCCCCAGGGGCCCCACGACACCCGTTTCCGCCATCCTGTGGCGGGAAGGGGGTCGGAATCCCCATGGGCGCTGAGGATTGCCTGGGCCAGGGGATAACCGGCGGGAAACCGCCGGTTCACCTTTTCTGACCGCGGCTTTACCGCCGCGGTCAGAATGGCCCAGGAAGCACCGCCAGCCTGTTGCCGGTGCTTCCGCGGTCCCTGGCCCTGGCGGTCATGGATCGCCAGGGTCGGAATGACCCCCAATATCTTTCTCACAGAATGCAACATGTCATTCCACAATAGGCAAAGAAAAACTGAAACATCCTTTGTAGAACATGTTAAAGATGATTATGTGACAAATGTTTAAACAAGATTAGTACAAGAATACACTAGGGCCTTAGATATTAAGGACTGTTTGGTTTTTGCACACATGCCTTGTTCAGTCGATGAACAAGACTCATGTCTTCTCATACCTTTCATTTATGCCACTTCTTACAGTATAGTGCTTAACTTAGTATCTAGATTGCAACATTTTGAATATAACTTTTTGAATTAGGAAATGGTGCTTTTTAAAGTACCACTTATGAAAGACATTAACTTACATTCATTAGCTCAGGAGACAGCTTGGCACTATTTAAGACCCTATTTCCCTGTAAATACAGATATAGCACATGAAAGAAATTTAACATGCAAAATGAGTAAACAATAGAAAGCTTTTATACAAATGTTAGAAGAACGAAATTAGAGACTTACAAAGGCTGAGCACAATAAGAACGATGTGCGAAAGAATGTACTGAAGGGAGAGGAAGACGAATTCAGGAAAAAGACAACTGTACCTAAACTAAGGTTAGACTGAAATTTATGTCTGTATAAATGAAGAATACAAGGGGAGAAAGGACAAGTGGAAAACAGAAGATGTGAACATACACTTGAGCTATCAGTAGATGAATGATAAAATGTGAAGAGAATGACCCAGCCATACTAGGAGTATATTTTATTTTTGGAACAAATGCTTATTTCAAATTACCTGCATTTTGGAAAGGAATATGTTATGTAGGATTAATATTTCCTAAAATGAATCATGTAGATCCTTTAGATGCACTGACAGTGACACCAGCAACTAGAAGATATATAAGAAGTGTGAATGGAGGGACACAAATGGTGGGAGGCATATTTGGGGCAGTCATTTGTGCTGTGGGAGTACTAAAGATAGAAAGATAAGAAAACTATCCACAGTAACAGACAGATTAGCTACAAGTACATCTGGAGCTTTATTGCTAGAAAACACTGAGCTTCTTGTGGTTAGATCAATGGTTTTACAAAATCAATATGCTTTAGACATTCTTTTGGCTGAAAATGGTGGAGTCTGTAAAATATTAAGAATTTAAAATTGCTGCAATTATATTCCAGATGAAAAAAAAAATGATAAAGACATATGCAATTAGCATTACTGATTAGAATTTTGATTTAGAACCTTTGGGGACTCCAACTATAGCCTAAAGTGTCTATATAGGACTTGTGAAAGTATGAACATGGTTAAAGGGAAAAGGAGGTGAAATCATTAGCTATAAACTAAATCCAATTATATTAAAGTGTATCATATCTCTTTATTGCTTCTGCACAATAATAATGGTACTAATGAAGAACCACAGAGAAAAGGGAAACGTCCTGAACAACAACTCTGGAACAACGATTACATCTATAATGGAAGTGTAACTATGCTTTCCGGAACAACGACTAGCTTTTTCTCTGCCTTAACCATGCATGTGCTGAACTATGCATATGCGTGGTTAAGGCAGAGAAAGAGGCAGAGTGGATCGAGAGAGGATGCAGTCAGGTAAGTGGGATTAGGGCAGGGTGGGGGGTAGTTTTTGGGGTTGGGATGGATTAAGGGCTTCGGGGTAGTTTGGTTTTAAGGGGCATGGTTAGGGGATCATAGTAGTTGGTCAGGTAAGTGGAGTTAGGCAAGGGTTAAGGGGTTGTTTTTAGGGGTGTTGAAGATTAAAAACTTGGGTCGGAGTAGGGTGGTCAGGGCAGTTTGGTTTTTAGGGGAGGGGTGGGGGATTGGAATAGTTTTGTTTTTAGTGGTGGGACGGGGGATTGGAGTAGTTTGGTTTTTAGGGGTGGGGAGGGGGATCAGGGTAGTATTGTTTTTAGGGGCGGGGTGGGGCATCAGGTAGTTTGGTTTTTAGGGGTGGGGGATTGGGGTTGTTTTGTTTTTAGGTGCAGGGGTGGGGAGATCAGGGAAGTTTTGTTTTTAGGGGTAGGGTGGTGGGTCGGTTGTTTTTAGGGCAGGTGGGGGGTCGGGGAAGGTTTTGGGGCTCAGGGTGGGTGGTGGGTGTTGGTTTTGTTTTTAGGGGCAGGGGTGGGTGGTCAGGGTAGTTTTGTTTTTAGGGATGGAGTGGGGGGTCAGGTTAGTTTTGTTTTTTGGGGCAAGGAGGGGGTCAGTTGTTTTTAGGGCTGGTAGGGGCTTGGGAAATGTTTTAGGGCTCAGGAAGGGTGGGGGTGTTGGGGTACTTTTGTTTTTAGGGTGGGTTTTAAAAAAAGAATGAAAAAGGATTTAGAAATGAGTGAGTGAGAAATTTAAGAGATTGAAAGAAAAAGAAAAGTTAAAGCGAAAAAGACAAGAATCTAAAATAATTGAATAATGAATCATTGAAGTAGTTTTATGATGGTTCCAAACCATCACCGGGGGGATTGATGAGACCCAGTAGAAAATTAAAACCTAATTAGTTATTACTAACGTAAGGATGGATTGCTAGGCCCAGAAACTGTCCTTGCTTTCACCTTTAAAAGCATTATCTGAACTTTATGGAACCCATCTTGCATGATTTGCAGATCTCGCTAAGCTGGCACATGTTTATATTAAATGTTTCTTCTGTAACCTCTACTTGACCTGGAAGATGCTGCAAACTTTTCTTAAAACAACAGAACCAGTATTAACGACATTCTACTAAACTGTTATGTTATGCGCTGACATATCTTTAGAAATAATAACTGCTTGAATGATAGAAACATTACATTTTATGAAAAATGGGAATTGAGGTGGTATTACACCTAAGCATGTAAAATTGTTCTTGCAGAAGTGAAGGACTATGTGTGAAAGGAATTTGAGTACCCAAACCCTGCTATTGATCTAGAGAAGCATTGTTTAATTCTGTAACATCTCAGGAAATATATATCTTTGTTAATAAATGTAACAATCAAAATAACTATAAAAAGTGTCCCACAGAAAGTGTGAAAGAGAGGAGAGAATTTGATTGTGAGGATGACAGACGACCACAGTGGCTTCTGTTGTGGGCCATTGCTCCTTCTACCGCTGCCTCTGTTGGAGCTGAAAGCAAAAGGTGACCAGAGAACATTATACACCAGCCTAGCTATAGAAAGACAGAGATCATACTTAACAGTAATGGAACTATGCTGACTGCATTAGCTAAGGAGAGCAAGTTTGAGTGTAGAAAACTTTGGGAGAGTGACCCGGCTTCAGAGCTATTAGATACAACAGAGTTAATCATTCCTTGGCAGACATTGTATTGAAGCTGAAAGAGAGTCAATACATTGTTTCAAAATAAAATGATAGCTGTAAGCACATGAGACAGATAAATGTGAGAACTGCAGTTAAGGTAACAGACTGGATGTTTTAACTTTCCAAGACTATGAGACAGTATTTTTCAACGTATTACATTCTGCAAGACAGAGACAGACAGAGTGGGGACAGATTCAGGACACCCATCAGGTGTGTTTCTGTCACCTTTTGTTTTGATCAATTAAACTGTATTAATTAATTTAAATAAATACTTTAAAACTACTAAAACTCTTTATTTACTCTACAAAACTGGCTTACTAGGTACGTTTGTATTTTGAAATTATTGTTTGCAGCTTGTTACATTTCTTACAGTAACACTCAGATAAAGATCCAAATTTAGGGTCCAGACAAAGAGTCAGCGGTAGCAGGGAAAAATTGACAATTGGTAAATCAAACTGTAATGGTGTATTTAGTAATGCGAGCAGTGCAACCAGCAGCAGACATAATAGGACAAGCCTCTCACCCAGTGAGCTGTCCTTTAGACCATTGGTACACCCATCTCCTACAACCGTCACCGTCAAGTAAGAAAAAAGTGGAGTTGGGTATTGGCGCCCTCACTCCAGTTTATCCCACTACCCAAGTCTCTGGGTCATCACTGACCACAGCATGACCTGCACTTCACCCAACACATCTGAAGCTACCCTTGTGCTACCCATTTTCTGAAAGGAGCAGCAATTTTGTTTCATATATGGGTTTGTGCTCTTGTGTTAGAGAAGGTACAATACTGGCTCTCTACTTTATCTGCTTACCTTTCTACATTTTGAATATGAAGACAGCAACTTGCAACAACACACAATACCTTATTTTCAGAAAATGATGTTGCTTCCTGCTATAATAAATATGTTCCTCTCACATAGGGTACTCCACGCTGATTTTCTCTTTGCACATGAATGACCTTATTGACTGCTCAGCAATCCCTGCAGTACCACTGCAATTTAGATGTTGTGGGCCCTCATACTTTACTCTAAATCAAACTCACAAAGTACTGAAATAATTAGGCAAAAAACCTAGTTGTATAGATAAGTGTATTTGATCTGATGAGGCACACTATTGCCTAGTTACAAGTGAAATAAGTCACAGCATGCATACGATAGAAGGCCTGGTTAATGTATGTGATGGAAAATATCACTGTGTCATTTTGGAGAAAAACAGAATTTGTTTTGTACTAAATTATTAAGAAGAAGCATATATAACCATAGAATTATGAAATGTTATCTGAAATGTGACAGTTGTGTGAACTCCACACAAATGCATCTGCATTTGAGGGGATAAGGAACTTTTACATGTCACTTCTATTAAGCCAATATTTCTCAAAGGTGGAGCTTCATTTTCAGACAGTACAGCCTGGAGCAGTGACCAAGGTTTGCCTCCTTCTGTTTGTGCTTTCTAAAATGATATACTAACGCATATTAATACCGGGCTAAAATAATTGACATTACGTAATGCATTTGAAAAAGCTGTCTCTTGGTTCTGCACTGAGTCTGTGGAGCCCATCATAATAGGGCCCAGAGCTTCAACTACTGATGACAAAACTATTTGCTTCAGCATGCAACCAGTGTCCATAGTTGTTTGATAAACACATTGGGGCACAATCGCAAAATGCATTTTGTAATACATTCAATAGTACTGGAATAGTACTACTCACTTGTTAGAAAATGCTATTTACTAACCTACACATGGATATCTCTCTCCTCTATTTTTTCAGTGTAGAGGCAGCCACCCGGACTGGGGAGATCTCCACACACATATCTTACCCCTACCTTTTAGTAGTAAATGTAGGAAGGACAGGTGAGTTATTGAAAAATGGAGAATGCATACTACTAAATGGGAGAGTTTTGAAAGGAGTGCAGAGGGTTAAGTGAGGGCTAGGAAGAGGTTTATAGTGGTACATGAACTTACTCACAAAAGAGTAATCCCCTTCCTAGCCAAAAATTGCAGTACTAACATTACTGCAACCAAAAAGAACTTAAAGCAGTCATAAATGGACTCCAGCTCAGACCTGGAGTAAGTCTAGTGCCACATATGGCTAACCAGTGCTACTGCTACACCTTCCCATTGTAAATAATTGTGGCAGGGGTTTAAATAGAAAATAATGTTAGAATAAATTAATTTAGATCAACTTAAAAACAATATATAGAAAGAGAGAGATGGATATATATATATATATATAATTTAATCATAAGCAAATATATGTAAATAAAAATATTTTATTATAAAGTAAAAACATTTTAAATTTAAAAACATACAAAAATAATTTACATTTATTCTATTCTTAACTTTCATAATTTGTTGATAAATAAATATAAGCATTTTATTCTATGTTGATTTTTTTTAATAGAACTTTAAAAACACTCAATTAGTATATTATCATTATATTAATTAAATATTTCCTTCAAAATATATGAAATAGTTTTGCAGCTTTTATTTTGTTCTATATTTAAAATAAATATATGCAATTATTTTACATTACTATTTATCATAACATATTTGTACCAGTTTTTTAAAGTGTAATATTGTTTTAACTACTTCCTATACTTAATCATATGAAGATCCCCTCCCTGGTTTTAGAGATCTCCATCTAAGCGTGACAAATTACAAGTACCAACTATCTTGAACACAGGGGGTGGAGAAATACAAGTCTGCACTTTGCAGTAAATTTATACTCATATGGCGAATAGCCAAAACATGAAAATATACTGTAAAGTGTGAGAGTAAATTTACATAATTTGCATATGTAGATTCACTACTGTAAATTTACCTTTGTGAATAGCCCCATTGACTTCGACTTTGTGGTTCAGAATCGGTCTGAGCCAAATTGTCCTGTAAAATAGTTTCTTACACAACACAATTATGGGTAGATGATCAAAGTTTCAAGACAAGAACATTAAAATGAAAGCAAGCCTTTTTATGGCAAATCTACCTAGTGTGCACATCCACAGTATTTTACAAATAAAGTCCAAAATCCTGGTGATCTTGCCAAAAACAGAGTTTACTATAACCACCATTGAATAAACTTTTCATGCCTCTTTCACAGGAAGAAATCTCCGACAGACAGTGCCATAGAAATGAAACATGAGCGGCAACTCACATTGCAAAGGATGGCACTATTTATTTTCATATTCATGTGCATCAGTCTTTTAGCCTACGCTCAGTTACCTTTTTTTTCATGCTAATGTGGCATTAAGGAGGCATTTTAATTCCGCCATATTTACAAACTGGTACAATGCATGCATTGTGCCACATTGTAAACCTGTGTGCCACATTATGCCTGGCACAGGCATAATGTATGCAAAGTGGGTGTTCTGCTGAAGGGAGGCCCAAAAAATGGCACAGTGAAATCTACAAATAATCACTGTACCATTTTCTGTATAATTTCTTGAAGCCTGCCTTACGCAGGCTTTAAAGTGACACTTCAATTTTTTGTAATGGGCCTAAAAACAAAGTGACCAAAAAGCACAAAGTGCAATTTAGGGTCAGCTGGTTGCGTTAGATTGGGAAAAGTCACACATTCAGAGTTATCTTCTGATTTGGGTGCAAAGAGTTCCATTTGTGGTGAAGAAGGCTGTGAAAAGTGGGTAGAGTGTTGTAGATGGTCATCGCTGTAGCATGAATAGCAGGCCAGCCAAAATGGGCTATCTTTGTTGTAGCGTGAAGAGACGCTCAGATGTTGGAGATGGTGGTTGCTGTAGCTCTGCGTTGGTGTTCACCACAGGCTGTTGTGGCTGCAGCACAATGTGCTGCTCTCACATTGCTGGTCATCGCTGGTGGTTGACTTCAATAGCGGCTCTCACTGGAGCTACGCATTGGCAGCCATCATGGATGGTAGAGACTTGCTGCAAACGGGTATATTCATAGTTGTGAGGAGCCCGAACTTTGGGATTTTCACCTTTACTTCAGGAGGAGTACACTATGATGCCATTCAAGGTTCTTGGGCCTGGGACAGCACTTCCTAAAGGTAAGAGGCAGACTCTAGCTGGGACCAGCAGGACTCAGACAAGTCCTGCTGGAGGTCCAGGGAGGTCCAGTTGCAGCAGGGCAGCTGAGTAGTTGCGGGCAGCCCTCTGAAGCTTGTTGTATACCTGTAGCTCACACAGGAGGTCAATCAACTGACCCTTGGAGTCACTCTGGTTAGCCTGGGATGAAGGTAAGCAGGTCCAACCGTCCACCTCAGACAGCAAGGTAGTACTTCAGGAAGGAGGGCAGTCCTATGGAAGCAGAGCAGTGATTCTGTAACTTCACAGGTCTATGAGTGTTCTGATGAGTTGTTCTGGACTTATATCTGGTGCCAGCATTTGTGTGAGGGGGATCGCCCTGTTCTACCCCCACATCTGGTTCTGGAAAGCTCTTCCCCTTTCCCTGGCAATGTGAATTTCATTTCAGGTAAAGGGAAAGATGATTCCTCTTAGAATCACAATCAAAGTCGGATTTTTTACAGAGTGGGCAGTAGGGGTAAATCAGTGGGGCAAATAGTGAGGCTAGCAGCCTCATTACTTTCACTACTTTTAGCTTAAGCTAGGAGGCTGTAATCTATGTTATATATTAGTAAAAATCAGCTCCCCAAAATCAAAGTGCACCTACACCTACACCTACACCTACACCTAGTAGTATATCTCTAAATTCTCTACGTGTTTCTGGTACAGATGAGGACTGTGTGGCTTCTAGATCTCTCTTTTACTGTGGCTAACTAGCCACCACAGTTTGCACTTTTGCCAGTATTATTCATGCACATCAATTAAGGGTAGTATAGGGTAACTGCTGCCACACCACAGTTTGTTCTTTGGTACCCCTCTATCAATCAATCAGTGATTTCTAAAGTTTGGCTAATCAACCGTAGAGTCTCAAGGCACTGTTTGTGGGTATGCTGCTCAGTCGAAGTGACTGATCTTGGGGTCCTTCCTGAACTGCTTCAGTGATGTGGTCTGCCTGTGTTTGAGAGGTAGCGTGTTCCAAGTCCCGGCTGCAAGGTAGGAGAAGGATCTTCCTCCTGCTGTGCTTTTCCAGATCTTATTAACGGCTGCTAGGGCAAGCCGGGAAGAATGGAGTTGTATGTTGGGTATGTAGAAGGCGAGTCGGTGGTTGAGGTATGCCAGTCCTATGTTGTGTAGTGCCTTGTAGGTATGGATTAGGAGTTTGTATGTGATATGCTTGTTGACTGGGAGCCAGTGTAGCCCTCTGAGGTGGGAGGAGATGTGGCTATGTTGGGGGATGTCCAGGATGAGGCTGGCTGCTGCATTTTGGATTCTCAGTAGTCTTGATTGTAGTTACCTGGTGATGCCGACATAGAGTACCCCTGAAAATACCTTTGCTTACCCTGCTCTTGGGTCTTAAAGGCAGACACAGGAACAGAAAGGAAGCTGGGCTCTAAAATCCATCTTAAATTTGAGTAGGTTTCTCTCCTAGGCCGAGTATATACAGGTATTGTAGGGGTATGTGTGAGAGGGGGGTCACCCGGATAATATCTCTTGAGTCAATAGCTGTGTGATATTACTTCTGATGGACTTGGCAACTTAGTGGATTGATTCCAGATCATCAGTGTAAGCACACTTTGTATCTCCCTTGGTGTCTATGTTGTTTGAGTTATACATGTACTGTATCGTGGAAGTGGCAGAAACCAATGTTGGGTCTCCTTTGCACTGTGTCCATCACATGCAATTCATGCAACAAGGTGTTAGACCTGACATCCTTGGTGCAGTATTCACCAAAACATTTTTGTTTTCCCTTCTCTGTTTTGCTGATTTCATTTTTGCTGGCTTTTGGACTTTGCCCACTTTTCTACTGCTAACCAATGCTGCAGTGCATGTGTTCATTCCTTCAAACATGGTGCAATTTGCCTAACCTAATTTACTTGTATGTCCCTATTTAATGGTACTACATTGACCCAGGGCATGTAGCCTTTAAAAACATGCTTAAGGTCTGCCACTGCAGCCTATACTGCACTTTTAAACTGCCATTGTGGCCTGGCAAAATAAATAAACATTTTACCCGGTCTAAACCTTCCTTTCTAATACATATAAGTCCGCTCTAAGTAAGGCCCTAAAGGCTCGTAGGGCAGGTACATTGTATGTAAAAAGTAGGGCACATGGGTTTATGTTTTGCGTGTCCTGACAGTGAAAAAGTTGTTTTCTTCTGTTGCAAGGCCTATCTCTTTCACTGACTATAACTGCATTACCTGAATTATATTTAATATGCCAAGACATGGAACTTCCTCCCCACCAACATACACAAGACCCACGACCTCCTAACTTTCAGAAAGCACCTAAAAACTTGGCTTTTTGAGCAATAATCCCCCCCCAGCACCTTGAAACCCTACCGGGTGAGTAGCGTGCTTAATAAATTTGATTGATTGATTGATCAATTGATTGTGAGAACTTTGGAATGGGAGAAGATAGAGCTATGCAGTTTTCACTCAAATGCATGATAATTTAAAATCCACTTTAATAGTAAAGTCTGATTTTAAGTCACAATTCTGAGAATTCCTCTTTGAGAAAGTTGGCATTTTCTTGTCCTCACCATGTGTGCCTTCTGCGTGTGTCCTGGGTCATATGACTGTGAATGGCTCTGCTATTGGGGTTTGTGTATTGCTTCTGGACAGTAACACAAAGGGGGCTTAGGTGTGGACAGGATGGGCCATCCTTCCAGGAAGACTAGGAAAGGTTGTGCCAAGATCCACTTCCCCTTCAAAGGGCTTTGCCTCCTGCACACACAAAGGAATCTGACACCAGGCATGACATGTATTTTGTCACCCCAGACAGTTTGGAGCATTGACAGGGAAAGAGGAAGAACGTTCCAGAACCAGATGTGGGGGTAGGACAGGGAGACCCCCACACAAAAGCTGACACTAGATATAAATCCAGAACAACTCATCAGAACACTCCTAGACCTGTGAAGTTACAGAAGCACTGCTCTGGTTCCAGAGGAGTGCCATCCTGCCTGGACTACCTTGCTGTCTTAGAAGGAAGGTTGAACCTGCTTCACCTCCAACATGATATGTCTGAGTCCTGCTTGTCCCAGCTCAATTGAGCCCCTTATCTTTAGGAAGTGCCGTCCCAGGCCCTTGGCTGGAATCATAGTGTACTCCTCCTGAAGTAAAGATGAAAATCCCAAAGTTTGGGCTCCTCACAACTTTGAATAGGCCTGTTCACAGCAAGACTCTGCCATCCATGAAGACTGCCAATGTGAGCTCCAGTGAGATCTGATCTTCAAGTCAACCAACCGATATGACCAGCAGTGTGAGAGCTGCACATTGTGCTGCAACAACAACAGCCTGTGGTGAGCACCAATTCACAACTACAGCAATGACCGTCTCCAACATCTGAGCGGCTCTTCATGCTACAGCAAAGACAGCCTGCAATGTCTGGCCTGCAAATCATGCTACAGCGACGACCATCCACAACACTCTATCTGCTTTTCAAGGCATTCTCCACCACAAATGGAACTCTTTGCACCAAACTCAGACGATAACTCTTCAGCGGGACAAAATTGGTCCCTGCATGTGACCTGCATTCCATTGCAGTTCACCTGAATGTGTGACTTTCCCCAAATCTAGTGCAATCAGCCAGCTGACCGGCAATTAAGTTCCTCCCAATCAGTATGTCCGGACATTTTGCTTTGTGGTTTTAGGGACTATTTTCACTGAAAATGTTAAAACTGAATATTTCTGGTTCTACTAATTGGATATAAGTTGTTCTGACATAATTTTATTGTCTAAAATGTACTCTGTCTAAATTGGTCTGTGATTCTTCTAGTGTTGTGTTTTCAAATATAGAAAAGTCCTCCTTTTTGCCCTGGTCAACTCTAAACTTTTTGGACAGATACTGATGGTTACTGACTCTTCGCTGTGCCCTGGGTACTGCTTACCAGTCCCAGGGCCAGTGCTCTGTGTAGAGTAGATATGCAAATTAGGCTAATTATTATTAGCAATATTAACCTACCCATAAGTTCCCAGTATATGATAGGGAATGTAGGTTTAGGTACCCCAGCATAGGTAGTGCACCCATAGATGCACTGCTGAGGTGCCCAGTGTCATTTTAAAGGCATGCCTGACTTGCTGGCTGCTTTTCAGCTAAAGTTATGTGCAAATTCGACTTTCAAAATTAAAAGTACTTCCAAAGTATTAAACTACCTTATTTTGACATGGAAGTCACCCCTAAGGTGTGCCCTATGTGCCCCTAGGGTTAGGTGCCATGTAACTATAAGCAGGGACGTTGTAAAAATAGTTTTATAAGTCCTTGTGAGGGAAAATAGCCAAATTTGCTTTTCCTTCACTGTAGTGAATGGCCTCCATAGGCTAGAAAGGGGAGACTTTATTTTAATTTACAAAGTCCCCTTAAATGTCAGATACCTCACCGTTGGTATCAAATTATTTGCTACAATGAATCCCACAACTTACAATTATTGGATTTAATATAACTTGTTCAGGTAAAGAGTTTTAAACTCTACCTAAAAAGTTCCCAACTTCAGCCCTGTAATGCCCTTCTCTGATTGGCCAACCTCTGGCAGCCTGGCCAGGCTGCCTTGATGAGGTGTGAAGTGGCCTGTGCTGAACACAAAGAGATGTGCCTGGCGGAGGAGAACTCCCCTCAGCAGATGGAGAAGCAGGAAGGGGAAGTGCTGCCAAACTGGTCTTCAAAAGCAGGAAAGAACATGTGGAGCAACCCAGCATCTCCCTCACATCCTGCAAACCCAGATAATTAGGGGCCCCCTTGATTAGATTAGGAGAGGGCAGGAGAGGGGTGTGTTTAGGATTTTTAGCCACACCAGTGGATGGGCGCAGCCAGATGTAACCTCAAAAAATCTGTTTCAGCCATAATGGATTTTTGAGGAATGTTGCTCCCTGGGATTGATTTTTGCCACACTTCCCAGTAAGTAGTCATCACAGGGGGATGGACCCTGCATCTGATTGGAGAACCAGGACCTGTTTTTCACACAGGAGCAAGGATGAAACTGGCAGAGCTGCACCCACTCCTCAGATCACTACAAGGAGGAACATCAGAAGAAGAAGGACTGTCCGACCCCTGACCTGCACCTGGACACTGCACTTAGAAAGACTGCACCAGCTGCACACTTGGCCTTCACCACAAGAAGGACTTTGTCTGGCTTCAACTGGTTCAAGGAGGGACTCCCTGTTTTCTACAGGTGAAAACTTGCTAACCAGAATCCCCTGCACCAACTCCTGAAGAAATTGACCAGCTAACCACTGTCCAGTGGGCAATTTAGAGTTTGTGCCCGGTACATACTGGGAGTTGCGGTCTGCACCCTCAAGGAGCAACTCAGAGCTTCTGGAACCTTGGAATGAGCTGTGGACACCAAATTAACCTTAAAAGACCTTCTGGAAGAAGATCCAGAAGTTTGGAGAACTTTTTGGAAAAATCTCCACAAAGGGACTGACCCGCCGCGGCAACTCAAGCCGGCTTGCCTCTACTGCGACCCGGCCTGACTTGCAGGTTTGTCCCAGTGAAGAAAATCTCTGAAAAAGTGACTACGTCCGAACGTAGAAAGTTGACTGGGACCTCACAGGCAGTGTATCCGAACAGGGCTCCAGGGACGTCGGATCAAGATTCAAATTTTCATCTTGGAAAATCGTCTAATTACAAACGTAGAAATCTTTACCAAGTATTCCCGCGATGAGTATCCGAGGAAGGGCTCCAGGAGGTCAGAGTGGACCGGCGACTTGGTCCGAAGGTAGACTTTTGACAAAGGCCTCCTGCTTGCTGTAGCCAAGCAGGGCTCCATCGCGGTCGGCCTTAGACTTGAACTTTGTCCTGGTTGAGGTGCGAATAGATGACCAGATTGGCACTATTCCTTTCTAAGCGCTAAAAAACATTATTTCTTTAAAAATTCATATCTCCAGCTCCCTTTATCCAATTTTATCCGTTTTGGTGTTGTTTTAAAGATACAAATATTTCATATTTTTCTAAAATGGTTTTGGATTTTTAAACTGTTTCCTGTGTTTTATGTAATTACTGTTTTGTGATACTTTAATGCTTTACGCTTTGTCTCCTAACTTAAGCCTTGTCGCTGGTTACCAAGCTACCAAGGGTTGATCTGGGGTTAATTTACTGAGACCTAACTGAACCTAGTGGGGGTTAGTGGCCTATTGCTAAGTGTAGGTACTTACCTCCCCTTACTAATAGCCCATTTTCCAATATCAATTTATTACTGTTTGTGTGCTGCATAAAAACTCTACAAATTGCATCTAAGTTAAGCCTGATTGATTTGTGCCAAGCTACCAGAGGGTGATTCACAGGATAATTTAGTGATTGTTGGTTCACCCTGACAAGGATTATGATTGAGAACTCCCCACCCAAACACTTACCTAATTTCGTTCCCTTAATGCAGCTCTCACCTCCATGGGAGATTCTTGATACTATTTTTTACACTTGCAAGTCATATTTGCGACTTTTTTGTAGCTAGAGGCACATGACTATTACTATGCACCCAATTGCAGTCTGGTCAAAGCTACATGAACACCATCTGAGCTCCCATATTCACTCTTTAGTTGCATGATAAATCCACACAACCCAGTCCGTTAGAAACCCATTACTATGTCTAGTGATTCTGAGTAAAGTAGCATATATACATATTTTGTAGAATCAATATTTTTAAAAGAATTTACTATTATTGTAGGATAAATTTGCAATATTACTTTTGAGAACATGTTAAATGAAGATAATATTAGCAGTTCATATCTGCTAAGGCAAGGAAGTCAGACACTTTCTGTATACCGTGCAGAGGATGCAATTGCTAGAAAAAGATGAGAGAATTGTGACTTGGCAAAGTAATCTTGCAGCCTGAATAAACACTAGTAATTGAGATTTCTAAAATGCGTTTTCTGCTCCAAGAAGGATGACTTGGTAGTTTGCCAAATTTGTAAATGCAATCTTAGCATTTTCACAAAGTGGAGTTCGATCACCTCTGTTGGCTTGACTCGGTACTGCACATGTATTCTTACTAACACATTTCAAGAAGGAGATAAAGTACAATGTCATCCAGAAATAATCTGTCCATGCTGAAATATAAGCAAAAAATTGCATTTTACTGCAAGTCAAATGAAGATTTGAAGATTTTTTTTACCTAATATGAGCGTATATCCTGTTTAACTTTTCTGTAATTGTTTTATTCCCACTACGTTGCATTTTTGATATGCAGAGTGAGAAAAAAAATAAAGCTTTTGACCTCGAGTCTGTTGACTTCAAAACAAAACTTTAGTTGGGTAAAACACAATTCTATATTGAGTCAGTTTTGTGGTCAATTAACCTTTCTTTTGTCTTCAACCTTTGTCGGTTGACTTCAAAACAACAGTGTTTATGAATCAATATTTTAAGTCTATTTTGTGGTTAATTAAGATTCATTTTTTTATTTTCAGTGTAACATTACTAGAATTAATTTTATGTAGCTCACACCAATGATCATCATCAGTAGTTATAAAAATAAAAGTGAGTTAGCAAAATTGAGACAATGAAGTGTAACATGTGGGAAAGGGCAAAATGCACGCGTGGAAAGGCTCTAAAAGAGGATTTACTTAAATCGCTATTAAATATAAAAAGAGTGCACAAAGACGCTGCTCATGGGAAGTCGGCAATTGGTCTCTCAAACAGAGCATAAGTGAATGAGTTAGTCCTGACCGTTCGATAGTGCTCTCTATCCCAGCCCTAGTCTGTACGCACCAGACTATGACGAATTCCAGAAATTGGACGGGGAGAACAATAACCATTCATACGTATTGACTTCTGTGCTCTTAATGTGAATTGATTTTATAACAAGGAAGCAGCATTTTGATGGCTCCTTCTGTAAAACCTATTGTTTATGCATAAATATATGCATAAAGTACGTTAGAGTCGGGTTCCACTTTGTGCACTGCTGACTAGGACTATGCAAAGCAGAATCTGCCTTTGATGCTCAGATTTCACTAAGGGCCTGTGGCTCCTTGTGTCACACAAGGTGAAGCCATCCAACACAAGCCCTTAAGTCAAATTTACTAAGTCACACAAAGGAACCTTGCATGTCCCTGCATGGCTTAGTAAATCTAGAGTAGTGCATGGCAGCGGAAGTTGCTGTGTTGTGTTACTCTGTGTTGGGTATGCATTCCATGGGTGGAGTGTGGACGTTCCCATTTATCCACCCATAGATTTGGTCACATTCCCAGACTTACTAAGAATAGTAAACCTGGGAATACATCAAAATGGAACACCTTTCCAACATAAGTGCAACAAGAAGAATAATGTTTATTTCTCGTTATTTCCCCTTTCTACATGTGTCACATCTTAGTCGATATGGTGTATTCCTGCTCTCTCCCTGTCACACAGTGCAGTAAGTTGTCTTGCTGTGTTATGTATCCTTTAAGTAAATCTTTGCCTTTCTTTACACCTCCTTGGAAATGGGGCACAATGAGTGTGTCTCCACTCATGCTTCTTGAAAGGTGGGCATGCAGCACTCCCGGAGAATTACGTAGCTGCCTGTAGTTTTTAGTATTATTTTATGTCTGTGAAAAACACACATTCTTTCAAATATGTAATGTCTGTAATCATTTTGAAGATTTTCTGTGATTGTTTTGTGACTTTGTTGCAATTGGGTTCAACCCAATCAGTATGTCTGGGCATTTTGCTTTTTCAGACACATGGCTTTTGACTTTCAAAAGTGGGTGAGTCTCACTACAAGTATCTCACCCACCGTAATCACATGGCAAATGGATGGTGCATGTTTACTGCCAGTGTCCACGTTTTAAGATAAGGCCGCTGCGATCCAGGAAGGGTTAGGGGCAATTGGCTAGTTGCAAGTAAACATGTGTGCACACGTGTGTACATGTGTGCGGGCTGAGCATGGGAGACTACTGTTGTGCACAGCCCAGAAACTGTGCTCAGGAAGCCTGGTGCAATGGGGACTCCGCAGTATTGGATTTTCACATGAGATAGGCCTTATAATGTTAGTCTTCTCTAATAGGGAAAGTCAGTGTGATTTACTGTTTTGTCTATAGTGACCTTTTATCAGACACATACAGGAATAGAACTGTCTTATAGTGCAGATTCTCTCCCCTTTGGCCTTCAGAGACCACTGACACCTTGAACTGGGGTGCAACCTTTTTGGAAACATCAATGATGTTATTTCCAAAATGATATCTATGCACTTTATTGTTCATTCAAATATTTTGTATTTCTCTGGCTCAGCTCAGGATCAGAGCCCATGCCTTTTGACACCCTGCTGTGCACAGTTGATTACATTTCTCTCCAGCAGCAGGAACGAAGGCTGCCCCACACAAACGGAGCAACTAACAGCACTTCACCTAGCTCCTGAGAAGGAAAGGGGTGGGGCAGAATAATCTGCCTCAATCACTCAGCTGTCACACTGTACCAGGGATTGGCCTGCCCAAGCCCACCAAACAAAGGAGAGAGCCTAGACAACTGAAGCCAACCACCGGGGGGGCTCTCTTTGAACTTTTATTGTGCAAGTCCCTGAGAGTGATGTCAGCGAAGGGAGGAGCTGAGACCTCAGGAGCAGATGTGGCCAATGTCTCTTGGATGACACCACTCTGAACTGTCCCAGCATGCTGAGCAGGAGGGCTGGAACAAGGGTGGAGAGGTGATGTGGCACCATAAGTATTGGCCAGGGTTTCCTGACTTATGAAGCCTTCCTCTCCCATTTGAAAACTCTTGCACAAGGGGAAGACTCATGTCTGTGGATTTTGTTGCACTTTGCTGCTGACATGGGACTACCATGGAGAACTGGATCATGGGACTACAATGGAGAACTGAAAGAAGGAACCCCCTGATGCCCACAAAGGATTAAGGAATCTGCCCATTTGACCCCATGACAAGTGGGCCTCCCCAAGCACCTGTGAGACTGCCCTCCTTATGCCCACTGAGGACCAGTTGGGGTAAAGTCCTGGAACTTTATTGGCAGAAACCAAGATCAGGAGGAGAGCAGACACAGGGAGCCAGGAGATCCAGCTTCAGAAGTGAACTGGTCTCCTGTAGCTACAGCTGCTGGCTACGACTTGCAACTAGGAGGAAAATGAGCCCTAGATCATCAAAATCGACCTAACAGGGCCAGAGTTATAGCATTTTGAATTTGGAGACCGTTGACCTTTTACTTGCCAATGAAGTGTGTGGGGATTCGCTGCCATTTCCTACTTTACCCCCAGGATGGAGAGGGTCAGGACCCAAGAGTTAGGGCATGATTTATTTCTCAGTGTGGGGGCATGTGTGGGCCTCCCATTGTACTACCCGGGGACCCTATCCCCTGAGTGTACTTATCATCAAGGGGCCTAGGACCCCACTGTTGACTCCCGAAGGCCAAGCATGATGGGGGGTGCTGCTGCACCTCCCCCAGTGGTGGTGGCCGTGCCCCTGCTCCATGTGCTCGTGTCTGGGGGGACCGGGGCAGACACTTCAGAAGGATGCACACTACCTGCAGCAGCAGGCAGGGAGAGAGATGCTGCCGGTTCCCACGGCGGGACTTAGAGGTGCAGGCCACGTGGGAGCTGGTGGGATTGTGAGGAGTAGGCAACCTCTACTGCTCCCAATGAAATGGTGGCATAGCAATGCCCAAGTGGGAATGGGCAATCCCCCCAAAAAAAAACAGCTAACAGCAGGAGACATGCTGCTATGATATTCACTGCTCCTGAGGTCCTATAATGCCTTGCAGGTCCTGACTGTTTGTGCTCTAATTTTGGTTGTTTCTCCCTTCATGATGGCCCCAGAATGGTGGGCTTACCACCAGCAACATCAGGAAGTATGCAGCTTTACCCAAGATAGACTTCAGAAGGCCCTGCCCTAAGCTTAGTGGGACTCAAAAGTAAAAAACCTCACCAGGATTTTCCTTATATTTCCAAGGCTGGAGCCTTTGCTCCATAGCTGGGAGTGCTGCACTCTTTAGGGGCTATGTCTGTGTTTGCAGGTGAAATGGCATGGAAAGCCTGTACATGGTAAAAGGAAATACAGGCCTTGAAGCACCCTCTATGGTCGTTACAATGTGATTCCCTCTAGGGGCTGCTTTTATAATTGCAGTTTGATGGATAAAAATGTGTAAAAAATACCCACACACAGGTTTCACTCATTAGAAATGCTTTATTATTTCCCATATTGATGACAATGATTACTGCTCACAGCACATTTAGTTTACTATAATAAGTGCATGCATGCAGAATTATTATTTTTGATGATTGCATCTATGTACAAAATGGTGATTTTAACATATGGGTTGTTGCTTTTGAACCTTGATAAACCAATAGACTACCTTTATATGATTGTGTGACCCCTGTAGGTGTGAAAGGTGATTATGCAATATCATAAATGGTATTTTCCAGTTACCAATGTACATATTTGTAAATTATTGCTTAGGATTTAGTAGTGTGAGTGTGTTAAATGTACTTATTTTTCTATAGAAAAGGTACTGACTGGACAATCATTTTTTGAGTGTTAGTTTTGCATGCCAGTGAATGATGATTACTAACCCACACTATCGCCCCTGAGTATGCCTTAGACAGGTCTGCTTCACTACCCTGAGAGAGTCAGACAATGGGGTGCTTGGTTCCAAATAAGGACAATTGAGGACCTATTACTTGTCCAGGCTTTGTGTAGTACAGACACACACCTGTATTATACACATATGTATGTATATATACATGTACACAAACACACACATATTTCATTGTACTCACAGACAGGGAGCTGCTCAACATGCCTGCCTGGGAGAGCAATAGTTTTCTCTGTTCCCCTGCATGCAGCAGATGAGAGCTGTTTGTCAGCTCTGAGTTCCTGGAACCAGAGTGTTTGCTCTGATTTGGTAGGAGCTGTCAAAGCTCCCGCCAAGTCAGAGCAAACAGCTATGTCCTGAGGGTGGGCACCCCGGGACAAAGCATGAGCTCGCCCTGGGGGGTGGTTGTCACAAGGACCATCATTGTCTCCCTGAGGGTGGCCCCCTCCAACTCATAGAGCCCTGGGAAGGTAGCGATCCCCTGGGCAGAGAATCTGTGTTTGACCCCCTGTCTATGTGAAAGGGGCAGGCAGCATTTCAATACAAAATCTGGTCCAGGGAGGTGGTGGTCACTGGGTCTGTGGGGGCTCAGCAGCCCCCCTGCATTTTATTACCAATTCTACCTGGGGAGGTGGTGGTACTTGGGGCTGCCGGGAGGGGAAGTGCTGGGTATCCCCCCTGCATTGCATTAAGATATCAGCCCCAGGGAGCTACCAGTCCCCGGTGTGGCAGGTGGCCCTGCATTTGATTAAACGTTAGCCCCAGGGTGGTGGAGGTCCCTGGGGCTGCAGGGGGCCAATGAGCCCCTCGCATTTTCATTAAGATATCAAACCCAGTGGCTGCGGGGGGCAGGTGGCTCCCCTGCATTTGAAAAGACATTAGCCCATGGGGAGGTGGCGGTGCCCAGGACTGCGGGGGGGGTCTTGCAGCCCCACCCACACATTTGATTAAACATTAGCCTTTGGGATTTGAGATGTCATGAAGGATGTAATATATGAGATCATAAGCAGTGCATTGCGGGGGTGTAAGTTATAGCTAGGGCTAATTATAATTGCTGAATTTCTATGGGTTTGTGAGGCTAAATTTAGTACCTAACTCTGTAACCTTTGTTTTTTCAGTGAACTTCTAAGTTTTTTAATTTTTTTTATTTCCTAACTATAACCTCCATGTAACCTTTGGGATTTTTCAGTGAATTTCGATGTTTTTTTTTAACCGAGTGTGAGGTTGTCCATAGGGTCTGGCCTATAGCCAGGCCCTATATCCAACCTCCTGTATTGTTCCTAGTGCACAGTACAAGTGAAAAAGAATTAATAGACTGTTTGAAAATGTGGCAAAAAGGAAGCAGAAAATGAAGGATGTAATCACTAAACAGAGGAGAAAAACTGAAGTCAAAGCAGTGAGAATGAGGGAAAAATATAAAGAAGAAAATTAAAATGACCAGGATAAATCAATAATACAGTACTGATACCTTAAACATAAGTAATATTACTGCATTTTCTTATTGTTTTAATTTTTTTTTCAGATCTGCAGATCCTCTTCAGAACTGTAGATGGTCGACAGGTCATACTCTGTGGTTTATTTTCTGATCATGTGATCTGAATGAATCCACAGATTCCCATCTGTGGATTCGCCAAATAAAAAAAAAAAATGTAGGTACACAGGAGCCCCTGTATTAAATTATAGCATATTGGTGAGCATATTTGAAACCTTATAAATGATTCTCTTTATTTATTCCTACACAAATGAGGTGTTTTAATATTACGGCAAATCCCCGGATTTGTAACGCAAGCCGCAGATTCGCTCATAGTCAAAAATTAAAGCTTCCCTTCTATTGCTTAATGTTCAACCACAACAAATTCTTTGAAAAGACAATACCCAAAGGAGTAATTTTGTATTCTTTCTCTTATTGGAGAAAGGTGCAAACCTTTTAGCAGAAGCAAAATTATGGCAGAAGCGAATGCTCCAGCTGTTTCTCTGGGACCAGAAGAAGAAAGTAATGCACAGGATGAGGCTGGTTCTTCTAGGAAGGAGAGCAATGTTTAAGTCTGGTTTACAGTACCATCAGGCAAAAAGAAGGTGTGTGTTCATCATGTACAATGTAAGCTGTGTGAAAACAAAGCTTTCCAGAGGCACTATGAAAAAATATGGTTATGGTACATCCTCAATGTGGAATCATATTATGAGCAACATTGTATGTGCTTATTTACGAGTGTTCAGGGAGAGAGCAAACTCTGCAACTGATCCTGGTGCGCCAACATCTGTCCTTGGACAACTTCCTGCTCAGATTACGATTCCAGCAACCTGCAGTCAGCGAAAAGACATGGGGGGTCATTACAACATTGGTGGTAAAAGGCACTTACCGCCGTGCAGAAGACCGCCAATACACCGCCGCGGCCGCGGAATCCCACCACAGCTATTATGACCAACATCTCGGAATCCGCCGAAATTCCGACACCCACACAACACCGCCACACCAAAGGTCAGTGATAAACTGGCAAAAACAAAACCTCCACCTCCACGCCAACAGAAACACTCCAATGCTATTACGACCCAAGAATCCACGCGGCGGTCTTTCAACCGCAGTATTCCATTGGCGGTACACACCGTCGCGCTCAAAATACACACACATCTCCAAAACACCGCCACATTGGACAATTCCAAATACACACACCTGACACACATACAAACACCACTCCCACACACCCAACACAATATAAAACACACACCCACATCACCCACAAACCCCTACAACCACAAATTAGAGACGAAGGCCAGAGAGACTGCACAGCCAAGACAACACCACCATACAGAGGCACACAACACCATCACCCAACCCACATCCATGCACAAAACACCACACACCACTACACATCACCACACACAGCAACACTCACACCGCCCCACACATCACACACACCACCCCATGTCACGCCAAAGACACCCCCGCTTCTCCGAGGAGGAGCTCAGGGTCATGGTGGAGGAAATCCTACAGGTAGAGCCACAGCTATTTGGCTCACAGGTACAGCACACACCAATAGCCAGGAAGATGGAGCTATGGCGAAAAATAGTCGACAGGGTCAACGCAGTGGGACAGCACCCAAGAAATAGGGAGGACATCAGGAAGAGGTGGAACGACCTATGTGGGAAGGTGCGTTCAACGGTCTCCAGACACAACAACGCGGTTCAGCGGACTGGCGGCGGACCCCCACTTCCTCCCTCACAACTAACAACATGGGAGGAGCAATTCTTGACCATCATGCATCCTGAGGGCCTCACAGGAGTCGGTGGAGGATGGGACACTGGTAAGTCAAATCTTAACTGTCATATCCCCCACCCTACCTGCATGCTATCACACACCCCCACCCTCACCCCCTCCCCTATCACCCCAAATCCTCAATAATGTACTAATAACACAAACCACACATCCCAACACCAAGCCCTGCATGACACAACTAAGCATGGACACCCAGCACTAAAGCATGCCCACTGCACACACCTTTACAACCCCCTAAACCACCATCACACAAGCTCCCACACAGGAATGCTTGCACTGGGGTACATGCTCACCCACCCATTGCACACCATTACACACACATGCAATAATCATGCTCTTATGCCCCTGCAGGAACCCGAAGGACCGTCACAACACCAGAGGGTCCAGACAACACCACTCCACCCTCAGAAGAGGCCCACAGTGACGAGAGCAGCTCTGCCCCACTGGATCCTGATGACCAGAACAGACCATCGTGGGCCTCGGGACAGTCAGTTCCCCTTGCACAAGCACAGCCCAACACCGACCTTCCACCCTCTGGTAACACCAGCACAGCACCCACCCAGCGGGCCCAAACCTCCCTACCCAGGACAGGTCAATCAGCGGTGTGTCCACCACTACAGGGAACCCAGGGTAACCCACCACCTCAACAACAACAGGGACCTGGGGGCAGTGGTAGTGGGCACACGGTCCAGGGGACGGAGGCACAGGAACACAGGGGAACTGGGAGGGCTGCTGTGCGACAGGGGGCGGACAGGCCAAGGGAACCCACTCTCCACAAGGCCCTATCCTCCATCATGGGAGCATACCACAACTCCCAGGAGATGATGGCGACGGTCCTGGACAAGTTACAGGAGACCCTGCACCTGCAGGAGGAACAGTATTTGGGGTTCAGGGAGGAGCTCAGGACCATCAGCTCCGCCCTGGGCACCATCGTAGGGGTGCTGAAGGACATACAGCAGACCTTGAGGGACACCGTGGCACTCCAAGGGGCCCCCGACACTAGCCAGGACGATGAACTGCCCACCACCTCCGCCGGCGCTAGTGGACAGGACGCCCCGCCACAGGACCACCACACCAGCACCCCACCCCCTGCAGACGGACAACCACCACACAAGTGGTCCCTGAGATCCAGGAACAGGACAGAGCAAGATGGCAAGACCCACGCCAGGAAATGAGACCACCTTGTTTGTCCTCCCACTGTCCCACCTTGTTACCCTGTCCATACTTAAACTGCCCCAGCTCCACTTCCTATGTCCAGATGGGCAGTGCACCTGTGAGACTAATAGACTGGACTCTGCCATGGACATTCCCCCACCATCACCCATCACCATTTTACCACCACCTCCAATAATTAGCACTTCAATAAACACCCTTGAAACACAAAACAATCTGGAGTCAGTCTGTGATTTAGTAAATATGTATTATCAATGACAGTGTGATAATACGTTTCCTATTGTAAAGCTAACATACCTATGTCACACATCACAAGTACTTGAAGGATGCAAGCAGATGACACGTTGGTAACCACACCTGTGAAACAGTAATCGAAAGGTACAACTCAGTTACCAAATAGTGGTTGAAACCGACAGACAGGAAAGAGGTAGACCTGTGAAAGTTAATGTAATGTCAAACATGAAAATGTTCTCACCTGTTTGTCACTGGAAATATTGCTGTATGACTGACTCCCTGTTGTCGTTGTCTACTTCCTCAGCTTCCTCCTCACTGTCCACAAGCTCCACAGCTGCTACAACACCGTCATCTGGATCATCCTCCTGCAGAAAAGGCAGCTGGCGTCACAAAGCCAGATTATGAAGCATGGAGCAGGCGATGATGATCTCGCACACCTTCTTCGGTGAGTAGAATAGGGATCCACCTGTCATATGGAGGCACCTGAACCTGGCTTTCAGGAGGCCGAAGGTGCGTTAGATCACCCTCCTAGTCCGCCCATGGGCCTCATTGTACCGTTCCTCTGCCCTGGTCCTGGGATTCCTCACTGGGGTCAATAGCCAGGAAAGGTTGGGGTAACCAGAGTCCCCCAATAGCCATACACGGTGCCTCTGGAGTTGACCCATCATTTCAGGGATGCTGCTATTCCGCAGGATGTAGGCGTCATGCACAGAGCCAGGGCCATTGCATTTACCTGTGAGATGTACTGGTCTGCCAAACAGACCAACTGAACATTCATAGAATGATAACTCTTCATGTTCCTGTACACCTGTTCACTCCTGTGGGGGGGGACCAGAGCTACATGGGTCCCATCAATGGCACCTATGACGTTGGGGATATGTCCAAGGGCATAGAAGTCACCTTTAACTGTAGGCAAATCTGCCACCTCAGGAAAAATGATGTATCTCCTTACGTGTTTCAGCAGGGCAGACAACACTCTGGACAGCACGTTGGAAAACATAGGCTTGGACATCCCTGATGCCATGGCCACTGTTGTCTGAAAAGACCCACTTGCAAGGAAATGGAGCACTGACAGCACCTGCTCGTCAGGGGGGATTCCAGTCGGATTGGTGACATCAGATCTGGCTCCAACTGGGTACATAGTTCCTGGATTGTGGCACGGTCAAACCGGTAGGTAACGATGACATGTCGCTCTTCCATTGTCAACAGGTCCACCAGCGGTCGGTACACCGGAGGATTCCGCCATCTTCTCACATGTCCCAGCTGACGGTGCCAACGAAGGACAACAGCGACGAATCAGTCATAATTCCTCCAGGTATGTACCCACAGTTACACACAAGACTACACCACTCACAAATCCCTTCCTGTATGTGTGTTGAGTGTAGGCCTAGCTATGTGTGACGCAGAAGTAAATGAAGCCATGTGGGCCCCTGAAATGGCAGCTGCCTGACCTCTAAACTGGGACAATGGGATTGTGGGGTAACTGCGCTGGCGTTGCACACCGTCGCGGTAGGCGGTCGTAGACCGCGGCGCAATTTCTGCATTGGTTAACATTGGACCCTATGGGTCCCAGGAGCCAATGAACAAGTGCGCCGGCGGTAAAGATGCGCACCGCCGTGGACGTCACCGCCACGGACGTCACCGCCATTTTCTATGTGTTCAATCACTAGATACCTGACCTTCGACAGGAGAGGACCTACACTGCAAGTGCTGCTGTGACCTCGGTCTGGAAGCGACGATGGCTGCTGCGTCTGGGGAAAGGGCCCCTGCCTTCACTGCACAGGAGTTGGAGAAACTGGTAGGCGGGGTCCTCCCCCAGTACACGCTACTCTACGGTCCTCCAGACCAACAGGTTAGTACACAGGGAGCACGTTGTATGGGCTAGGCCTGGGTGAAGAGGGCTGGTTGGATGAGGGAAGGGGGCAGAGTTCATAGAACATTTATGCATGGTAACGAATGGGCCACATGGCCAGAGTTGGGAGGGGGGCACTCACATCGACGGTGCAGTTGGTAATGACTGTTCCTCTTTCCTTTTGCATGTCATGTAGGTCAGCGCCCACCAGAAGAGGGACATTTGGCGTGCCATCGCCAAGGAGGTCCGGACCCTGGGGGCCCACCAGAGACGAGGCACCCACTGCCAGAAAAGATGGGAGGAAATTCGCCGCTGCAGCAAGAAGACGGCGGAGGCTCAGCTGGGGATGGCCTCCCAACGTGGGAGGGGTGCCCGTCGCACCATGACCCCCCTGATGTTCCGGATCCTGGCGGTGGCCTACCCAGAGTTGGATGGGCGCTTGAGGGCATCACAGCAGACACAAGGGGGTAAGTACAACCTCATTCTGCGGACTTTGCACGCAGTGGGGGGTCTGGGTGGGGGAGGAGGCCTGTGGGTGTACCTAGGCTAGGGTGAGTTTCGTAGGCTAGGCCCCTCCGTAATGCAGGCCATGTGGCACTCTACCCCACCTCAGCAGAGTGCCAAGTACAGGTATAGTTGCCCCTGTGGCATCCATGTGTGCAGATGTCCACCATAGCCATGTAGGCCATATCCCAGAGATTGCATGTGCAGAGGGCAGGAGCCCGGCGTAATGCAGGGGGCTGCTGTGTCTGTCTTGTCCGCCAACGGTAGCGGTATGCCATGCACTGAAAAACTCCCTTTCTTCTGTCTCCCCCCCTTTTTCTGCTCTCCCTGTCCTTTTTTACATCAGCATCATCAGGCGGAGGTACAGTGGCACCGGAGCACGAGGGAGCTGCATCCCACATGGCCATGGAGGGCCACACCACGGACTCAGAATGCACCAGTGGGACGGAGGGCGAGGGGAGCTTCACGTCAGCCACTGGATCACCAAGCAGCGACGCAGACTCGTTCGCCGATGGGGGCTCCCTTGTGGTGGCGGCACCATCTGTGCGCCCCACTTCTACACGTACAGCTGCCACCTCCCCTACCAGCACCCCCCTCCCAGCAGCCCCTCAGTGTTCGCCCATGCCCGCTCACCCAGGAGGGTGGGCATCACCTTCGCCCCAGGGACCTCAGCCCCTGCCCCGTCACCCCAGCTGCCCTCAGTGAGGAGGCCATTGACCTCCTCAGGTCACTCACTGTTGGGCAGTCTACCATTGTGAATGCCATCCAGGGTGTAGAACGAGAGTTGCAACACGGTAATGCATTCCTGGAGGGCATTCATTCTGGTCAGGCTATCTTTCAGCGAACCCTGCAATCTCTGGCCTCAGCACTGATGGAAGCCGTTGTCCCTGTGTCCAGCCTCCCCCCTCCAACCTCCTCCACCCAGACCCAATCTCCTGTACCCCAGCCCATCCCAAGCACACCTACAGACCAGCATGCACACAAGTCAGCACACACAAGTAGCTCAAACAAACATAAGCACCACACAACCCACAGACACTCACGCAAGCCTCACCCACGTACAGACACAGCAACATCCACTGCCTCCACTGTGTCCCCCTCCTCCTCTTCTCCCTTCTCCCTCCCAGTCTCGTCTACACACAAACCTGCATGCACCACATCTACAGGCACCATGAACCGCACAAGGAGACCCAGCACCACGAGCCGCTCACCTGCACTCACCACCTCCACGGCCATTTACACGTCCCCTGTGTCCTCTCCCAGTGTGTCTGTGATGCCCCCTCCCAAAGTACACAAACGCGGGCACCCACACACCCAACATCCATCCACCTCATGACAGCCTCCAGTACCTGCACCTGCACCCAAAACACCTAAAGTGACACCTCCGACAACCACCTCCTCTTCCTCCACTCCCAGACCCCCTCCAACTACCCATCCCAGTGTACGTCAGAAACTGTCCCTCTGTAAAGTTGACCTTTTTGCTCCCACCCCCCCTCCAATTCATCAGTCCCGTCGTAGCGCCTCAGCCAAAAAGCCTCCAATACCAGTGGTGCCTGTTCAAGGTTTGTGGAGTGCACCGGCCACCAGGGCAGGCAGTGTGACCCGGAGCCAAGGCACTGGCAGCCCACCCCCTGTAAAGGCTCTAAAATTAGAGATTGGACGACAGGACTGTGTGAAGACTCCTGGTGGGAAAACAACTCACATGGGTTCCAAGGGGATTGGAGAGTCAGCTGTGACTCCACTAAAGGTGGAGAAGGGCCAGAGGAAGTCTGCCCAGCCTGTTGTGAGTGTCACGGCGGAGAAGGGCGCCATCATTCCCGGCGGTCGAGACACAACCGCCAGCACCGTCGTCACTGGTCAGGAGACCACCGCCAGAGTCACAGGCCAGGAGGGCCCAGGTATCGTCACTGGTCAGGAGACCACCGCTGGAGTCACAGCCCAGGAGGGCCCAAGTATCGTCACTGGTCAGGAGACCACCGCCGGAGTGACAGCCCAGGAGGGCCCAAGTATCATCACTGGTCAGGAGACCACCGCCGGAGTCACAGCCCTGGAGGGCCCAAGTATCGTCACTGGTCAGGAGACCACTGCCGGAGTCACAGCCCAGGAGGGCCCAAGTATCGTCAGTGGTCAGGAGACCATCGCCAGAGTCACAGCCCAGGAGGGCCCAAGTATCGTCACTGGTCAGGAGACCACCACCGGAGTCAGTGCCTAGGAGGGCCACGGCTGCCACAGCCAAGGTGGGCTATGATGGAACGTCATGCCACACACCAATGCCCAGTGTAGGGAACGTCATGCCACACACCAATGACCAGTGTAGGGAACGTCATGCCACACACCAATGTCCGTACCAGAACCGCCATGGCAAAGCACAGCTGAACAGTCCAAAGACCGCCATAGCAAAGCACCGCTGAACAGGACAAAGACCGCCATGGCAAAGCACCGCTGAACAGTCCAAAGACCGCCATGGCAAAGCACCGCTGAACAATCCAAAGACCGCCATAGCAAAGCACCGCTGAACAGGGCAAAGACCGCCATGGCAAAGCACTGCTGAACAGTCCAAAGACCGCCATGGCAAAGCACTGCTGAACAGGGCAAAGACCGCCATGGCAAAGCACAGCTGAACAGGGCAAAGACCGCCATGGCAAAGCACTGCTGAACAGGGCAAAGACCGCAATGGTGAAGACCGCTGAACAGGGCAAAGACCGCCATGGCAAAGCACCGCTGAACAGGGCAAAGACCGCCAAGGCAAAGCACCGCTGAACAGGAAAAAGACCGCCATGGCAAAGCACCGCTGAACAGTGCAAAGACCGCAATGGTGAAGAGCGCTGAACAGGGCAAAGACCGCAATGGTGAAGACCGCTGAACAGGGCAAAGACCGCCATGGTGAAGACCTCTGAACAGGGCATGCACCGGGTAGGAATGAATGGGCCGCCACATCTGGCATCCTTATCCCATGTGCAGCTGGGACAGTGACAGGACAGGAACTTTCACAGGGAGACTCATCCAGTCTGGGCACCAATCCCCCCCAGAACCAGTGGAGAATGTTATCGACTTGTGAGACTGTGGCTTTGCACTCCCCAGGATGGCACAGTGGGCAACCCACCCACTGTAGAGACTTGTAAGACTGTTGCTTTGCACTCCCCAGGATGGCACAGTGGGCAAGCCACCCACTGTAGAGACTTGTGAGACTGTGGCTTTGCACTCCCCAGGATGGCACAGTGGGCAAGCCACTCACTGTAGAGACTTGTGAGACTGTGGCTTTGCACTCCCCAGGATGGCACAGTGGGCAACCCACCCACTGTAGGGACTTGTGAGACTGTGGCTTTGCACTCCCCAGGATGGAACAGTGGGCATGGAGCCCCGTCGTGGATCTGGCTTTGCACTCATCCGGCTGAGGTGCCCCCCTTTCCCTTCCCCCTGAGGTGCCTGTAGTATTTCCATCTGATGCCCCGGCAGTGTTCTCTCCGATTGCGGTCAGGTATCTTTTGTGGAGCTCGCCCATGCATTTTTGGACTGTTGGTGCACGAACATTGTTATGTACATATCTGCACTACTTCTCGTAATGTATATATTTCTGACTGAATTTCGTAGATATCTGTATATTTTTGTAAGACATGTATATTGCTACATTACAATGTTTGAACAGATTTTGCTTTGTCTTTTCATTCTTCCGGGGGGATTGTGGGTTGTTACTGTGATTTTTGTGGACGCATTGGTGTGTATGTTGTATTATGCGAGGTTGGGGGTGGGGGTGTTTGGTGGGTGTCCCCCTAACTTTTGCCTCCACCCTCCCCCATGTCGTAGGTGCAGTACTCACGTTGTCTTCGGCGCCTACGTAGATGATGGTCATAGAGGAGCAGAAAGACAAGGGCAGGGAGTATTTGGAGTTCCGAGTCCATGGAGTCCTCGTTCCTCGTGGGATGTGTTGAGGTGAGCGGTTTCCCATTGCAGAAACTGTTTCCGCCGTGTTTTTATCCACGGTGAATCCGCCCCGGAAAAGGTGGCGGATTGGCGGGTTGTAATACTATCGGCGGTACATTGCGTTCCGCCTGTCTGTTGGCGGTGACCGCCGCGCTGCTTGTCTGTACCGCCGTGGCGGGTGGTGTGTTAAAGTGACTGTCTTTTTTGGGGTTTCCGCCAGGGTCATAATTCTATTCTTTTATCCGCCGCACTGTTTGCGGTATTACTGCAGCTTTAACACCGTCTGCCAGGGTTGTAATGACCCCCCATGGTTATTCAATGTGTCAAGTGCCAAGAGCTTGTTGCAAAGCAAAATGATAATATCACAACAATGTTACAAACGGTGAACAATAATCATTGCTATTTTTTTTCTTTTCTTGTGAGTGTTCAGAAAAAATTAAGACGCTACTTTTTTCAGTATACAACAGTTTTGCATTCAATTTGCTCATTTGCAGTTTTTGCATTTAACCTAGTCCTTTTTTTAAAACAAAAAAGAAAAAGAAGAAAAAGTTGGTTATCAAAAATATTTTTTGAAAAAAGGTTCTTGTTAGAACCGCCATATTTTCCATAAAAAGAGTGGTATGGCTCCCTATTACTTTGTGCCTGTGTATTTCACTGTGTGTATCAGTGAGTATATGGAGGTATTAGTGTATGAATCAGTGTATGGATGAGCGTATTAATGTATGCATGACTGTGTGTTTGGGTGTGTTTGTCTATGCATTACTGTATGTCTGGTTGGGTTAGTGTATGTGTCAATGTGTGCCTGGGTGTGTCAATGTATGCATGTGTGTGAGCCTGCGTATGTTAGTATATGAATTACTGTGTGTCTAGGTGTGTTAGTGTATGTATTCTTGTGTGACTGGGTGTGTTGGTGTATGTATCAGTGTGTGCCTATGTGATTTAGTGTATGTATCACTGTGAGCCTAAGTGTGTTAGAGTGTGTATCAGTATGTGCCTGTGTATGTTAGTGCATGCAAGAGTATGCACCTGGATGTGTCAGTGTATGTATCAGTGTGAGCCTGGGTGTGTTAGTGTATGAATGAGTGTCTGTTTGGGTGTGCTAGTGTATGCATGAGTGAGAGCCTGGGTGTGTTAGTGAATGTTTCAATGTGTATCTGGATGTGTCAGTGTATGCATCAGTGTGAGCCTGGCTGCGTTGTTGTATGTTTTTGTGTGTGTCTGGGTGTGTTAGGGAATGCATCAGTGAGTGTCTGGGTGTGTCAGTGTATCTGTTAGTGTGTCACTGGGTGCGTTAGTGTATGTATCAATGTGTGCCTATGCGTTTTAGTGTATGTACCAGTGTGTGTCTGGGTGCGTTACTGTATGTATCAGTGTATTTCTGTATGTTAGTGCGTACAAGAGTGTGTGCCTGGATGTATCATTGTGAGTCTGTGTGTTAGTGTATGAATGAGTGTCTTTTTGGTTGTATTAGTGTATCCATTCATTTGAGCCTGGGTGTGTAAGTGCATGTATCAGTGTTTATCTAGGTGTCTCAGTGTATGTATCAGTGCATGCCTGGATGTGTCAGTTTATGTATCAATGCCTGTGGATGTGTTGGGTCATGCATCAGTGTGTTCTTGGGTGTGTCAGTGTGTGTATCAGTGTCTTCTAGCTGTGTTAGAGTATGTATTAGGGTTTGCCTTGGCATGTCCGTATGCGTGTTACTGTGTGCTTTGATGTGTCAGTATATGCATTCATGTTTGCCTGGGTTTGTAAGCTTATGTATGAGTATTTCCATGGGGTGTCATTGTTTCTGTATGCCTGGCTGTGTTTTATTAGTGTCCATTGGTGTATCAGTATAATTATCTATGTGTCATTTGGTATATTTATGGACGGTGTATGAATAAACAAAGTGTATTTAGTTACCTACATTACTGCAGTAAATAGGTCTTTTAATCTAAAAGGAGAGAAAAGATAAATAGAAGTCAAAGTTTCATATTATAAATATTTCTATTAAAATTTCACAATCTGTAATAAAAAAATATTGTTAACAATACAACACAAGAAATGTATATAATTGGGTAGCAATTATACATATTATGTAAGCATCTCATGTCCACTGATTCACTGTTCCCAGCTTCTATACTTTTACACCATAAATGAAGTATGTTATATAGATACTGATCACCGAACAGTGGGGGAAGGGGGGACAATCATATAGACTGCAAAACAAACCCTAGGTACATAGCATGTTATTATAAATTAACATTACTATACATTACACTCACTGCAAATAATTACCTAATTGTTTTATCTATACTTGTTAAGTAATGTAATACACATGAGGTTAATGTAAGTATTCTTCTATATTAACAGTGTTATAATGCAATTAACATGTATGAACAATAGCAGTAGATGAAAAGCCTTATAAAGACATCACCCTTGGTAAGCCACAAGATGTTGTAAGATCTGGTAATTCATTAAACAGAAGCAGAGTATGTCAGTGTTCTAATTCTTTTAAAAATTTCACAACTGTACTTAAAATGTGTCCGATTGTAATGTTCTTCTTACAATTTTCTATCCATTCAGTTTAACATTTTAAAAATATATACAATATCCAAAAATATGTTAAAGTTTAATAGGTTTAGCAATATTCCTTTCTCCATTAAGTAGCTTTTTGTCATCGTTTGTAGTTTGTGATCTCTGTTTCCAATTTGGTGTCGTTGTTGTAATACATCATTTGATCATAAACATATGGATCATAAAAGACACATCATACAAATGATACTACATAATAAAGATGAATACATAAAAATACAAAGACATATAATAAAACAATGAAATCAGCTAACAATAGTAGTAATTCATCTAAAAATAATCCCACTCCCCAAGGCACTAAAGCTGTGACATCCAGAAGCATTCCTCACAGCTAATAACACAAAAGATGATGCACAACTGCGCCAGCTAACGTAATTTCTTTCCATCATGCATGCGCCATATTTACAAAACAGCATAATATGGCAGTAAGAAAAGGCTAGTGTCAAAAGAAATTACGCTAGACATTGCAACATGTCTCAGAAAAATATCGCTAGTGCCGGAAAAGTGGCACTAGCCTGATTAGAGGCATGGTTTTTGACGCTAGCCATGCTAACATCGCTTACAGACTTAAAAGCGTCAAAAAAGCCTGCAAAAACACCAAACAGAAACCAAAAGGTGATACAATGGAGAAGTCAGGACAGGAGGGACCCCTGAGAGACCCCAATCAGCCCAGTACAAGCCAGGATGTCCAGACAGACTCCCAGGAGAAGGGGAAAAGGAAGAGGATATGTAGGTTCAGTGAGGAGGAGACCAACATCTTGATTACAGAGGTGACGGAGCATCAACACAAGCTCTTTGTCACCTCTAAATTGCCAATAAGTAGGAACGATGCAGTATGGCAGTCCATAGTCAACAGTGTGGCAGAGTTGAAGAGGACTGTGACAGATTGTAAGAAGTGCTGGTGCGACTGCAAGCACAGAACAAAAGAGTAGGTGGCAAGCAACCGAAAGGCAGAATTGCAGACCAGTGGTGTAAATGCTGCACCCCAGGAGGAGCTTGATGAGTGGGAAGAGATGGTGGCAGCAGTTACCCCTGCGGAGTTGGTGACCGAAGTCCAGGGACAGGACACTGCAGGATATGATGTGCAACAACAAACACAGGGTAAGTTGCAGTGGGGGGCAATTCTGTAACTAACAAATGGCAGAAGGAGGAGGCACATAGGAGGCATTGTATGCATGCAAAAGGGTTGCATGGGGGCACAATAATGGCGAAACACCAAATACATGTAATGTGCACTGACCCCCCAACATATGCACAGACCACTTCTCAACCCCCACATCACTCCCTTCACTGCATCCAACTGAACCAACTGGACTTGTTCAACTCTTATTGGCCATCATGTACCTGGCTTTTTATGGAGGGTGAGGCAGCAAGGGCTGGGATACACCACTAGGAAAGGGCAGAAATGCAATGTACACACAACATATGGGACATTTCTGTCATTATCATCTGTGCTGGTGGAAATGTTTCTGCCATGTACCTACGCAGACACACTTGCACCATGCTGCAAGGCTGCCTGTGTTTTGGGGATGATTGCTGTTGTGCATGTGGGTACCTTACTGCACAACAACAGGTGCATGTGATGTTTCTGCCTTACTATGTGTGATGTACAATGCAGCACTGAGAGAAACATGACATTACTGAGAAAAACAAAGATTAAACTCACCCTCTTGTCACTTCTACATCAACTCTGAAGTGGAGTATGAAACTGCAGCATTCCCAGATGTGAAATTCTGGGAAGGGTTCAGAAGGTGGGTGGGTTACATGTGTGTAAACGTGTAGATCTGGCAATGCAACAGATTCTGTATGTTTCCATGGGTGTTGCATGGGAACACACCAAGCAATATCCATGGCACACAACTGACAGACAGTCTAATGCATGAAAGGTGTCCATGTGAGGAACCTCAAGAAAAGCTATGCAAGATGGCTTAGACTGGACTTATAAATGTGGACAGGCAGATTGTGTCATGACACACTTGCACAAAAAAATGACACCCTATAGGCCCATAAATGAGGGGCTTGATGTGCTGCTCTGCTCCATGTAAATAATGCACCATGAGTAATGACCTGCCGGCTCATGTGAACAGCTAGTACATATCAACATTGTCATATCTCCATCTATTTGCCGTAGGATGATGAAAAACCTCATGGCCAGCTGCCTGTCCTGGACTTTTCCGATGATGGCAATGACCAGCTACAAAACATCAATCCCAACAATCTCCATCAGATACTGGGTTCCATCCAGACACTATCTCCGGTCGCAGGGAGCACATACAGCATTGTGGGGTTTCCAAATGAACCACCCAACAGAGAACACACCATCTGCCCACCCACCCAGAGGACTCCCAGGACCCAGACATCATCTTCCAAACTACAGCAGTAGGAGTTCAGCTGGAGCTGGCACAGCATTTGTGGGTGGGGATGGAGACCATGGCAGGAAACCTAGTGTGACTCCATAGGTGCCTCATTCTAAATAATGACAACTCTACTGTCTTCACAGGCACCCACTCTTTGCTATGTGGACTCCAGCAGTCCCTGGCCAACATCGCTGGTGTCCTCAGGCTGAGGCTTTTACAAATGCCCTCCAAAAGTGGCACCAGAGTGATTGGCAACAGACTGGGGGCTATTCAAACCGTCTTGGAGTCCATGCAACAGATGCTAGCCTCCCTCATTGGCAACCTGACAGCCTATCACTGTGACGTTGCTGCTGTGTTGAGAAACCAGCAGTACCTCCTTGCTACAGTGATCCCTTTCATCTTTCCACAGATTACGGCTACCGGGACTTTTGAATATACATCTCCAGCCCCTGATGTGTGTGTGCCTCCCTCCACATCAGCACTAGCATCACCCATGGCATGGAAGGCGCCACACACATCAGAGGATGAAGATGTGAAAGGAACATCATTCAGCCGCAAAACCACCCAGTAGCTCCAGTCTGTGGCACATGGACAGTTTCTCTTTTGCTCTGTGCTTAAGATCATTCCAGTGTTGCAACATCTATCAACATCCCCTCTTCACTTTCCCACTGTTGACCAATCACACATGTGGACTGTCATTGTGGCCAATCCTGCATAATGGCAATGTGATCACCTCCTCACTGATGCACTCCTCTCCTACCCATGTCTTGGGATCTTTCATGGGGCCATTCTCCTGTGTACCCTACTGTACTACAAATATCATGATTGCACATGTAAATAAATACACTGATAAAATATCAATTGTGTTGAATCTGTGCCTGAGGCAGTAACTTTGTGAACTGTATGCTCTGTGTAAAGCCTATACACTGAGGGGCCTATTTACAAAACAAAATAGTTCTGCGCAGTGCCACTAGCAATGTAGCTATACTGAGCTGTGTCATTTCCAAAACACAGGTTTTGCTGTATGTAATAGGATACTGGGCAACCATGTGTTTTCACTAGCACTGGCACACTTGCACCATATTGCATGGGTGCCTTCATTGCAAGGAATGGTTGTTTATGTGCAGGAAGTTGTCTCTTCCTGCACATAAACAATCAGCAATGACTCCTTGCTCCTACTATGTTTGCTGCACAATGCAGCACACAATCAATAGCAAAAATGAGGAGAAGTAATAGTCTGTTTCCCTGTTGTACCCTGTTAACCCCACCCCATGGGTAACATCATTCTTTTGGCACTGCCTCAGGTCTACATTCCATTGTAAATCTGAGGCAGCACCAAAAGCAATGGGCGTTGCATCAGTACGCCCACAGCAACACCCATTGCACTCCCCTCTGCCACAGAAATCTGCATTGAGGGTATCCATTTATACAATTCCTTGTTAAGCCACACAAAGTGGCTTAATGCCACCTTTCAAATAAGTGAGAGAGCACAGTGTCACTGGATCATCACAAACGAGAAGCTGTGGTGGCACTAGGGACTAATCGATATGCCCCTGAGTACTTTCCTAAGGGATATGTGTGGATTTGTGACATACACAGAATCACACACACTGACTGCAACATGATTGAGTTGACTGATAGCTATGTGCACTAGCAAGTTTTACCTGAGTATCGCAAGAATGCCATGTGACAGTTAGCATGCATGTATTGCGAGAGCTGACACAAATCACTACACAAGCGACTGGGCCAAGCAAGCATGGTAGCAACAGTAAAACATTGATGTGACAATTAAATGATGCATGTGTAAGACTATGAGGGGCAGCCCTGGATGTCTTAGTAACAAAACCTAGATTTAGGGGGAGTGCAATGACAACAACAGAATGACAATGCAATACACAATAGTTCAAAACACAGAGAAATGCTGTATGAATACCTGCTTTGGTATGTTTGTCACATGCATTGCTTAAAAATGTCTGGAGTTGATGAAGTGACACCATTGCCAACCTGACATTAACTTGACCATGAGTGATACACATAGTCACACATGTAGCTAACTACTGATTGCAAAGGCATGTGCCTAACATGACCTGTGCAGACATGCTACCACCTACGCAGTGCATCATGATGGAGGTCATACATTAGGAAACAACTAAATTTAATTAAACTACAAATCTTAGCCTAAAAAAACCTAGACAAACTAACCTACCTATACTTACCTAAACTACCCTATCTTATCCTAACTGATTCCTAAACTATCCCTAAATCCTCTACTAATACTATACATTTAAAGCCACAAGATAAACATCCATCCCCCTCTTAATATATATCTGTAGACAAGGACAACAGTAACTACAGCTAACCATTGACTAACTAAACATATAGCCTAAACAATCAAACATTTGTGGTATTTTTTCAAACATTTAATTATTTTTTGTATATTTATTTATTTTTTAAGACACATACTCAAAACATCATCCACCAACATACCAAAAAAAGAGTTAACCACACCCAAAGAAAAAATATTAATATATCCGGCAACTAATCTATACTATGCTAATTTATCAAACCCTAGCTATATAAATACCCCTACTATGTACAAAAATATATACAGTGGGAAGAGAAGTTCAGTTTATCGGCATCATTGTCCACCTCAGTGCCTCATCACATGACCCATGATCTCCCTGAGCAGTGTCAGGATTAGATTTTTCTGGTGCTTCAGTCTGGCTATGCAATACTTCTTTTCCGCAAATTCTGTGTGTAATTCCTGCACATAGGGTGGTTCCACTATTATTGGTGCAGCCTGCGGACCTGTTGGGGCACTTGTAGTCATAGCAGGTGTTGAAGGTCCAGCGCCTGTAGAACTAACCCTGCCTGTTGCCACATACCTGCCTGCTTGGGTGGACCCCCTTGAGGGAAGGCTTTCCAAGACCCCAAAGCACACTCCCTCTCATAGAGGTGCCCCATCCTCCGGTATCCCTTTGAGCTCTAGAGTATGTTGCAGTAGCATTCCATGTGCTTCTCGAACTGGCACCTCCGGGATTGGATTATGTTAGCAGCTGCAACATGAATGGGACATGTCAGCCAATTGTATATTAGGCATATTAACAACACACTTGCAATGAGTACACCATCTGCAGTTGTAACATATTGGCCCGCATAAATCACAATGCAATCCAGAAGGGCAAGGGTAACACACATATCCATACCAACCATCATCTCCACATTGTTCATGTCCAAGGTATCAAGGCTAGCTATTGTTCCACAATAACATTGAAACATCTTGGAAAATCTTCAAAGGACCATATCACCATTGACTAAGATTGTCATACGCATCAGCCATGTGACCATAGTAGGTCACACTCATCATGCTGGATTGCTCATCAATGACTGTCATGCTTGTGCAAGTGAGCTCAGATAGATTGGCATCTACCTAACTCACCTAAGCAAGGACTGCAAGTTAAATGTGGTCCCACAACAGTTTGAGCCTCAAAAGGCAAGGACAGATGTCGGACACATTGCTACATGCAAAACTGGATGTGACAGGTATCATATGTGAAATGGAGCGTGGAGGAGTTACTCATGTCACGCAGAGGAGCATAACACTACTCTCATATTGACACAGGTCAATACCTGGTGAGCTGTCCCAAGACTGGCTGCATAGTCCCAGAGTAACTTGATTTCTCCCACTATGCTACCCACTGGCTGTAGATGCGTGCAAAACTCTGGTTAGCGTGTTGCACAACAGCTCACAGCACCACCATCTCATATGTGGATGCATGCATGCCCAACACCTTATCTGCACAGGTATCTTGGGACAGCACTAGCTAATTCTGTACATTGTGTGAATATGTTTGCAACACATCATGGATACTTTCTGGACTACTACGATCTGATGTGTTGGGTTTGATGGCCTGTCTTATGTCAATGTAGCATGGGGAACCCTCTGGTCAAACACACATGACAAGATCAGTGAGGACGATATGGATTGTCCATTTTGCAACGTACGACACAGATTATGGGGCATCACACCACAATGGTGGCCAAAACTTTGGCATTTTCAAGTGTGGTATGTTGACCACTGTCCTGCTAATCTTAAGGAACTATTCACATGGCCATGAATCACACCATGACCTGAGTTACTTTGTGCTATATGTGGCCACCTTGCATATATGTGTAGGACCCTTTACTTCTGCCACAAGTCTATACTGTCATCACTGTTTTTGGACTCATGTACTATGTCCAACATTTCCAGGGCCCTTGTAGCCCATGTTGCCACCAGTGCATATTTTTTCTTGGAATGCACATCCTATGCACAACTGCAACCATACAGTCCACATACATGTTTAGCCTACAATGATAGTAGTAGCATACATGCACTTGGCACACAGCATTACATGCAAGATACAACAGCACACACACTACTTGCACTGCAAATCACACATACAGATTGTGACTCACTGGTTGCATCGGGGTCTCTGAAGCTTGCCACCTCTCCAATAGTGTATGGCTGCGGTCCATCTGCAAGAGGGAACATGAGACATAGCACTGTGAATGTTGCACAATGTACACTAATGACAACTATTGCACATTAGACATATTTTGTTAATGGTCATAGTATACTTAGGTTAATGAATACTCAATTAGGCCATTATACATGTCTCGGTGACATACATTGGTAGGGCAGGCTGACATGTACACAAATGTGCTGGAACATGACATACATGTCATTGATATAGTGTCAACATTTTGCAGATGATGTTCTACTGCACCATTTTCCAAGCATAGCTAATTGTGATGTCACTCTGCACATACTTGACTCACAGGACACACTCAGCCATAACTCCCTTTACTCCTGCGTCATTTTGAAAATCACATGTACATGACTATGCAACATACAACAGTAGTCAGGTACTTAGTGGACATGGACGCATGTTCCTGGTAACCATGTACCCTTCCATCATGGCACAGTTGTGTCGGCATTGGTGCACAAGTGACTTTAGTGCCAACACCCAGGGGACAAGGACATGAATATGCCATTTGTTTTCTTAATGGTGCATTGCTGCCCTTGTCATGGATGGATGTCCAGTAGCCCTGTATCACTCTTGCCCCATGGCCACCATATGGGGAGGTAATGTGTGACCAGCCATAGGAAGCCACACAATTCTTCTACACTGAGGTGACAGGCCCTTCCCTTCCCTGACATGTCCTTACAGAAACCCACTGTACCCTTACCAAAACAAAAATGACCCCAAACTACCCCCAACTGACCGAACTGACAGAAGTACCTCAAAGACAAACACCTGACAATAGAATCACAGCACAATGAAAATAACAAATGTGCAGGACAAAACAGACGTTAGGAATACTATGGAGACAGAAGACAGCACAAAAGACGCCTCTGACTGCAGTCTCAAACACAGCTTACAAAACACAGCACCTCTCTCCAACACAGACAAAAAGACTGTGATTGAAAAAGAAAGTCAAAGTAAATTTTTTGTTCCTGGTGCCCAGCATGGCAGATCCATTACCTCACTTTCTGTGGTGATGCATTACTTCTTTGACAATGTGTAAAAATGTTTTAGGCTACACACCAGTGTGTAATTTTTTTATGTCACACGACAATGAAACATGGGCCAGTTCCGACGTGTCACATGGGATGCGTCATTTTTGCCAGATGCAATGGCTTCAAAAAGCATGCATTGGGGCAGTGCATAAATCTTTTTACACACAAGGACTGTAATATGTGACAAGCTGTATGTTGTCCTGTGGAAATCATTTTTACATGTTTTCTGTCATGTGAATTGTTGTGTCGCCTATGAATAGTTCAGCTCAACATACTCCTCACTTTCCATGGGTCCAAGGTATGTCTTGTAAGTCTACATGGGTGATGGTACATCCCTTACTGGGACCAGATGATGCATAGGCCACATTTCATATGAGTCATGGTTCATGACAACTTCATAGGGTGGTCTCTTGTGCCAACTATATGGCATATTTACAAGTACATTGCACCACTTATTGCACTGCAGCGTCATTTATTTTATGCTGCGGTGACACTAAACAGGCCCTCACCCTACGCCATATTAACAAAGAGGCACAATGCTAGCATTGTGCCCCTTTGTAAACCCATTGTGCTACATCGTACCTGCACCATGTATTATGTGTGCATTCCCCGCAGGGATGCCCAAAAACAATTGTGCAGGAAAAATTACAAGATCTCATGGTGCCATTCTAGCATCACTTTTTAAAGGCTGCCTACTTCAGGTGTTAGACTGATGCTAGTTCTATATCCTTCGGGCCTACCTGAGCTTTACTGGTCTAGCACAATTCTTTTGGGTGCTAGTTCAGCAAAGTGCCACAACTGTGCCCCACATTTTTGCATAGTTGTGCTAATGAGCACCATGGTACACTGTATTGTAAATACAGCGCTACCCTGGTGTTGTTAGGGGGAGTAGGCCAGTGGAAGGAAACTGGCATACCATAGTCACCAGTTCCTTGTTACTATGTCCCTATGTGTTGGCACCTCAGTCCATTGTTTAGTTTACCCCAGGGATGCAATGGACTAGCCATGGAATGTGGCCCATACACCTACATGTAGGACTGCGCACACGTCAAACAATATATGCTGCATCCCAGAGTACAGGCAGCAGACTGTCTCACAAGGGGGGGTGGTTACAACGTATGGTGCTGGCAAGTGTGGTGATCTCATTTCAAGCCGCTAGCTTGACAGGAGCATCACTATTAACCACCTTCCTGTCTTCCCAGGTGGACAATATGTTTACTGTTAGTGTACATATGTGAGGTACATGCATTATTGGGATCAGACTACACAGATGACGCATTGCCACAGCTTGTGTAGCCACCCAGCTTTGGATAGCTGACCCATGTGCTCAACATGTTCAAAAACATAATACCCTTGCTAAGAATATATTGTGGGATGCTGCTGACTTTCCCTGAATTGTAGCCAGCTTACCCACACCTATGACAGTGTTTTTGTGTAAATATCTAATGTGTGTCCAAAGGAGCAGACATCCGGCTGTCATGCAACATGAATAACTTACAGTTCCCCATGTAGGCAAGTGTTGGGATGTGCTGGACAGACGTACCATGGATGTGTTTCTCATGCCGTGCATGTGGTTGGCTTGTGTTCTCTGTGAATTCTTCTGTCTACTACATTGGTATGTCTGGGCTATTAGTTCAACAAACTTCATGATCCATTCATGGGTCATAGGGCTCCTTCAGAACAATACATTTGCTCACATCAATGAATAACATGCTACCCTCTGTAGATACATTGCTACTGTTTGCAAGTGTTAAGAGGTGGTTTACCCAAACACCAGGCACTATGATGCATCTTAGCATTTCTACACAGAGCCTGGGGCACCTAGGGGGATGTTAAGGTTGCATTTTGTGACAATGTTTTTGCAACATACACTTTGACAGAACAATTAGTTGTACATAGTTTTGCACAGACTTCCCTTGTAGCACACAGTGTGCATGGCATGCTGCCCCCAGCCAGGGATGGCAGGCTACACATCAAGGCGCACTCAAGTGCAGGTATCCAAACGTACGACTACACTCCCCTGCCCTATTATCTAGTAGGGACTTACAGGTTGTTGATGTCAGTGTTGCCCTATTATCTATTAGGGACTTACATGTGATTTATGTCTGCTGTGCCCTGTTAACTACTTGGGACTTACAGGTAGGGACCTAAAGGTTGTTGATGTGAGTCTTGCCCTATTATCTACTAGGGACTTACAGGCGATTTATGTCTGCCTTACCCTATTATCTACTAGGGGATTACAGGTTGGTGATATCAGCCTTGCCCTATCATTTACTAGGGACTTACAGGTGATTTATGGCAGCCTTGATTTATTATCTACTAGGGACTTACATGAGTCTGTAAATTGGGATGGTAGATGTGCCATTTTTGCATTGGTACTCCATTGTAGGTAGTGGGACAGGAACATGTCTGCAGACCTTGGGTACAAACAGTGTGAGTTCACACACCCATCACTCATACTTTTTTGCAGTGGGCAAGAACACAAGAGAACTTGCTGAAAGTGCGATCGGGTTTGTAAGTAGCCTGCACAATGTGTGTGCTTATGTGTGTTATCTTACATATCTTCAATGTTTTGTGGGGTGACTTTTTTAAGGATGTGTAGACATTCACACATGTTGAGGCCAGATTGTGTATGATTGTGTAGGCCTCAAGTGCCACATTATTGGTACTGTTTGGACAATTGGTGCATGCTCCTCATCCTCCTCACACTCACTGTCCAGTCCTTCATGCATGCTTATATTTCGTACATGGTATATTTGCCAATGAACATTGGTGGTCATTACGACCTTGGCAGTATAAGGCGCTTACCGCCGTGCAGAAGACCGCCAATACACCGCCGCGGCCGCGGTAGACCGCCACAGCTATTATGACACACATCTCGGAATCCGCCGAAATTCAGACACCCACACAACACCGCCACACCAAAGGTCAGCGATAAACATGCGTAAACAAATCCTCCACCTCCACGCCAACAGAAACACGCCCATGCTATTACAACCCACGAATCCACGCGGCGGTCTTTCAACCGCGGTATTCCATTGGCGGTACACACCGCCGCGCTCAAAATACACACACATCTCCAAAACACCGCCACATTGGACAATTCCAAATACACACACCTGATACACATACACACACCACTCCCACACACCAAACACAATATAAAACACACACCAACATCACACACAAACCCTTACAACCACAATTTCTGAGAGAAGGCCAGAGAGAGACAGCACAGAATAGAGAACCCCATCACACAGAGGCACACTACACCATCACCCACACAACACCCACACACAAAACACCACATACCACTACACTCACCACACTCATCAACACATACACCACCCCACACATCACACACACCACCCCATGGCACGCCAAAGACACCCCCGCTTCTCCGAGGAGGAGCTCAGGGTCATGTTCGAGGAAATCCTACGGGTAGAGCCACAGCTATTTGGCTCACAGGTACAGCACATATCAATAGCCAGGAAGATGGAGCTATGGCAAAGAATAGTCGACAGGGTCAATGCTGTGGGACAGCACCCAAGAAATAGGGAGGACATCAGGAAGAGGTGGAACGACCTACGGGGGAACGTGCGTTCCACGGTATCCAGGCACCACATTGCGGTACAGCAGACTGGCGGCGGACCCCCACCTCCTCCCCCACAACTAACAACATGGGAGGAGCAAGTCTTGTCCATCTTGCATCCTGAGGGCCTCGCAGGAGTCGTTGGAGGAACGGACACTGGTAAGTCAAATTTCAACTATCATATCCCCCACCCTACCTGCATGCTATCACACCCCCCCACCCTCACACCCTCCCCTATCACTCCAAATCCTCACCTATCTACCTATGACACCAACCACCCATCCCAACCACAAAACCTGCATGATCTAACTAAGCATGGATACCCATCACTAAAGCATGTCCACTGCACAGACCCACAACACCCCCCAACTATCACCACACAATCCCCCACACAGGAATGCCTACACTGGGGTACACGCACACCCAAACATTGCACATCATGAAACACGCACATGCAATAATCATGTACTCATACCCCCGCAGGAACCCGAAGGAACGTCACCACACCAGAGGGTCCAGACAATACCACTCCACCCCCAGAAGAGGCCCACAGTGACGACAGCAGCTCTGCCCCACTGGATCTTGATGACCAGCCCGGACCATCGTGGGCCTCAGGACAGTCGGTTCCCCTTGCCCAGCCACAGCCCAACACCGAACTGCCACCCTCTGGGAACACCAGCACAGCACCCACCCAGCGGCCCCAAACCTCCCTACCCAGGACAGGTCAATCAGCGGTGTGTCCACCACTACAGGGCACCCAGGCTAACCCACCACCCCAACAACAACAGGGACCTGGGGGCAGTGGTAGTGGGCACACGGTCCAGGGGATGGAGGCACAGGAAGACAGGGGAACTGAGAGGGCTGCTGTGCGACAGAGGGAGGACAGGCCAAGGGAACCTACTCTCAACGAGGCCCTCTCCTCCATCATGGGAGCATACCACCATTCCTAAGAGACGATGGCAACGGTACTGGACAAGTTGCAGGAGACCCTGCGTCTGCAGGAGGAACAGTATTTGGGGTTCAGGGAGGAGCTCAGGACCAACGGCTCTGCCCTGGGCACCATTGTAGGGGTGCTGACAGACATTCAAAAGACCTTGAAGGACACCGTGGCACTCCCAGGGGCCCCTGACACTAGCCACGACGATGAAATGCCCACCACCTCCGCCGGCGCTAGTGGACAGGAGGCACCGCCACAGGACCAACACACCAGCACCCCATCCCCTGCAGACGGACCACCACCATGCAAGCGGGCCCTGAGATCCAGGAACAGGACAGAGCAAGATGGCAAGACCCCGCCAGGAAATAAGACCACCCTGATCGTCCTCCCACTGTCCCACTTTGTTACCCTGTCCAAATCGGAACTGCCCCAGCTCCACTTCCAATGGCCAGATGTGCAACGTACCTGTGAGACTAATAGACTGGACTCTGCCATGGACATTCCTCCACCATCACCCATCCCCATTTCACAACCCCCCTTCATTGTTATGCACCTAAATAAACACCCTTGAAACACTACTAAAACTGGAGTCAGTCAATGATTGTGAACTTTGTATTGTCAATTACAGTGTTAAAAAAGGTTACCCATTGGAAGGCCAACATACCAATGTCACACATCACAAGTCTTTCAAGGGTGCAAGCTGTTGACACGTAGGTTACCACAATAGTGAAACTGAAATGGAAGGGGACAACTCAGTTAACAAATAGGGAGTGAAATGTAGGTACAGGATAGAGGTAGACGTGTGAAAGTTAATAATATGTGAAACATGAAAATGTACTCACCTGTGTCTCACTGAAAATATTGCTGTATGACTGACTCCCTGTTGTCGTTTTCATCTTCATCAGCTTCCTACTCATCACTGTCCACAGGCTATACAGGCTCCCCCGCTGCAACAACACCGTCATCTGGATCATCCTCCTGCAGAAAAGGCACCTGGCGTTGCAATGCCAAGTTATGGAGCATGGAGCAGGCGATGATGATGTCACACACCTTCTTCGGTGAGTAGAATACGGATCCACCAGTCATATGGAGGCACCTGAACCTGGCCTTAAGAAGGCCAAAGGTGCGTTTGATTACCCTCCTAGTCCGCCCATGGGCATTATTGTACCGTTCCTCTGCCCTGGTCCTGGGATTCCTCACTGGGGTCAATAGCCAGGACAGGTTGGGGTAACCAGAGTCCCCCAATAGCCATACACGGTGCCTCTGGAGTTGACCCATCATTTCAGGGATGCTGCTATTCCGCAGGATGTAGGCGTCATGCACAGAGCCAGGGGACATAGTATTTACCTGCGAGATGTACTGGTCTGCCAAACAGACCATCTGTACATTCATAGAATGATAACTCTTCCTGTTCCTGTACACCTGTTCATTCCTGCGGGGGGGACCAGAGCTACATGGGTCCCATCGATTGCACCTATGACGTTGGGGATATGTCCAAGGGCATAGAAATCACCTTTCACTGTAGGCAAATCCTCCACCTCAGGGAAAATGATGTATCTCCTTATGTGTTTCAGCAGGGCAGACAACACTCTGGACAAGACGTTGGAAAACATAGGCTGGGACATCCCTGATGCCATGGCCACTGTTGTCTGAAAAGACCGACTTGCAAGGAAATGCAGCACTGACAGCACCTGCACGTCAGGGGGGATTCCAGTCGGATGTTGGATTGGTGACATCAGGTCTGGCTCCAACTGGGTACATAGTTCCTGGATTGTGGCACGGTCAAACCGGTAGGTCATGATGACATGTCGCTCTTCCATTGTCAACAGGTCCACCAGCGGTCGGTACACCGGCGGATTCCGCCATCTTCCAATATGTCCCAACTGACGGTGCCTAAGAAGGACAACAGTGAAGAAACTGTCACTATTCCTCCAGGTATGTACCCACAGTCACACACAAGAATACAACAGACAATTAACCCATCCGGGAAAGGTTTTGAGTGTAGGCCTCGGTATGTGTGACGCAGTAGTAATTGAAGCCATGTGGGCCCCTGAAATGGCGGCTGCCTGACCTCTAAACTGGGACAATGGGATTGTGGGGTAACTGCGCTGGCGTTGGACACCGTCGCGGTAGGCAGTCGTAGAGCGCGGCGCAATGCTGCATTGGTTAACATTGGACCCTATTGGTCCCAGGAGCCAATGAACAGGTGCGCCGCCGGTGATGATGCGCACCGCCGCGGACGTCACCGCCGCGGACGTCACCACCATTTTCTATCTCTTCAATCACTAGATACCTGACCTTCGACAGGAGAGGACCTATACTGCTAGTGCTGCTGTGACCTTGGTCTGGAAGCGACGATGGCTGCTGCGTCTGGGGAAAGGGCCCCTGCCTTCACTGCACAGGAGTTGGAGAAACTTGTGGATGGGGTCCTTCCCCAGTACACGCTACTCTACGGTCCTCCAGACCAACAGGTTAGTACACAGGGAGCACGTTGGATGGGCTAGGCTTGGGTGGAGAGGGCTGGGTGGATGAGGGAAGGGGGCAGAGTACATAGAACAGTTATTCATGGGGATGAATGGGCCACAGGGATAGAGTTGGGGGGGGGCAATCACAACGACGGTGCAGTAGGTAATGACTGTCCTCTTTCCTTTTGCATGTCATGTAGGTCAGCGCCCACCAGAAGAGGGACATTTGGCGTGCCATCGCTAAGGAAGTCCAGACCCTGGGGGCCCACCAGAGACGGGGCACCCACTGCCGTAAGAGATGGGAGGACATTCGCCGCTGCAGCAAGAAGACGGCGGAGGCTCAGCTGGGGATGGCCTCCCAACGTGGGAGGGGTGCCCGTCGCACCATGACCCCCCTGATGTTCCGGATCCTGGCGGTGGCCTACCCGGAGTTGGATGGGCGCTTAAGGACATCACAGCAGACACAAGGGGGTGAGTACTACCTCATCATATGGACTTTGCGTGCAGTGGAGGTGTCTGGGTGGGGGTGGTGGGTTGTGGGTGTCCCTAGGCCAGGGCGAGTTAGGTAGGCAAGGCCCCTCCGTTATGTAGGCCATGTGGCATCTCTCCCCCAGCTCAAAACAGAGGGAAGTTGATGTGTAGTTGCCCCTTTGCCATCCATGTGGGCAGATTACTACCATTGCCATGTAGGCCATTTCCCAGAAATAGCATGTGCAGAGGTCAGGATCACGGCGTAATGAATGGGGCTGCTGCGTCTGTCTTGTCCGCCAACGGTAGCGGTATGCCATGCACTAAAACTCTCTTTGTTCTGTCTCCCCCCTTTTCCTGCTCTCCCTGTCCTTTTGTAGATCAGCATCAACAGGCGGAGGTACAGTGGCACCGGAGCACGAGGGAGCTGCATCCCACATGTCCATGGAGGGCCACACCACAGACTCTGAATTCACCAGTGGGACGGAGGGCGAAGGGAGCTTCACGTCGGCCACCAGATCACCATCCAGTGACACGGACTCGTCCGCCGATGGGAGCTCCCCTGTGGTGGCGGCACCATCTGTGCGCCCCACTTTTACAGTTACAGCCGCCACCTCCCCCACCAGCACCGCCCTCCCAGCAGCCCCTCAGCGTGTGTCCCGTGCCCGCTCACCCAGGAGGGTGGGCATCACCTTCGCCCCAGGCACCTCAGGCCCTGCCCCAGTCACCCCTGCTGCCCTCAGTGAGGAGGCCATTGACCTCCTCAGGTCACTCACTGTTGGGCAGTCTACCATTGTGAATGCCATCCAGGGTGTAGAACGAGAGTTGAAACATGGTAATGCATTCCTGGAAGGCATTCATTCTGGTCTGGCTGTCCTTCAGCGAACCCTGCAATCTCTGGCTTCAGCACTGATGGCAGCCATTGTCCCTGTGTCCAGCCTCCCCACTCCAACCTCCTCCACCCAGACCCAATCCCCTGTACCCCAGCCCATCCCAAGCACACCTACAGACCAGCAGGCACACAAGTCAACACACACAAGTAGCTCAAGCAAACATAGGCACCACACACACCACAGGCACTCACACAAGCATCACACCCATACAGACACAGCAACATCCACTGTCTCCATTGTGTCCCCCTCCTCCTCTTATCTCTCCTCCCTCCTAGTCTCGTCTACACACACACCTGCATGCACCACATCCACAGGCACTAGGACTCGCACCAGGACACCCAGCACCACAAGCCGCTCACCTGCACTCACCACCTCCACTGCCATTTACACGTCCCCTGTGTCCTCTCCCAGTGTGTCTGTGACGCCCCCTCCCAAAGTACACAAACGCCGGCAATCACTCACCCAACATCCATCCACCTCACGACAGCCTCCAGTACCTGCACCTGCACCCAAAACACCTAAAGTGACACCTCCTACAACCACCTCCTCTACCTCCACTCCCAGACCCCCTCCAACTACCCATCCCAGTGTCCGTCAGAAACTGTCCCTCTGTCAAATTGACCTGTTTGCCCCCACCCTCCCCTCCAGTTCATCAGTCCCATCGTAGCGCCTCAGCCAAAAAGCCTCCAGTACCAGTGGTGTGTGTTCCAGGTTTTTGGAGTGCACCGTCCACCAGGGCAGGCAGTAGGACCCGGAGCCAAGGCACTGTCAGCCCACCCCCTGTAAAGGCACCGAAATTGGAGAGTGGACGACGGGACCGTGTCAAGACTCCTGGTGGGACAACAAGTGAAATGGGATCCAAGGCGATTGGTGAGTCAGCTGTAACTCCAAAGAAGGTGGGGAAGGTTCCGAGGAAGTCTGCCCAGCCTGTTGTGAGTGTCACGCCGGAGAAGTGCGCCATCATTTCTGGCGGTCCAGACACAACCGCCAGCACCGTCGTTACTGGTCAGGAGACCACCGCCAGAGTCATTGCCCAGGATGGCCCAAGTATCGTCACTGGTCCAGAGACCACCGCCAGAGTCACATCCCAGGAGGGCTAAAGTATCGTCACTGGTCCAGAGACCACCGCCAGAGTCACAGCCCAGGAGGGCCCAAGTATCGTCACTGGTCCAGAGACCACCGCCAGAGTCACATCCCAGGAGGGCTAAAGTATCGTCACTGGTCCAGAGACCACCGCCAGAGTCACAGCCCAGGAGGGCTCAAGTATCGTTACTGGTCAGGAGACCACCTCCACCGCCGGAGTCACAGCCCAGGAGGGCCAGAGTATCGTTACTGGTCAGGAGACCACCGCCAGAGTCATTGCCCAGGAGGGCCAGAGTATCGTTACTGGTCAGGAGACCACCGACAGAGTCAGTGCCCAGGAGGGCCCGAGTATCGTTACTGGTCAGGAGACCACTGCCAGAGTCAGTGCCCAGGAGGGACCAGGATCCCACAGCCCCGCAGGGCGATGATGGAACGTCATGCCACACCCCAATGTCCAGTGTGGAGTTCGTCATGCCACACCCCAATGTCCAGTGTGGAGTTCGTCATGCCACACCCCAATGTCCAGTGTGGAGTTCGTCATGCCACATACCAATGTCCAGTGTGGAGTTCGTCATGCCACACACCAATGTCAGTATCTGAACCGCCATCTCATGCTACCGCTGAACAGTCCATAGCCAGCCATGGCAAAGCACCGCTTAACAAGGCCAAGACTGCCATGGCAAAGCCAGCCATGGCAAAGCACCGCTGAACAAGGCCAAGACCGCCATGGTGAAGACCGCTGAACAGTCCATAGCCAGCCATGGCAAAGCACCACTGAACAAGGCCAAGACCGCCATGGTGAAGACCGCTGAACAGTCCATAGCCAGCCATGGCAATGCACCGCTGAACAAGGCCAAGACCGCCATGGCAAAGCACCGCTGAACAGTCCATAGCCAGCCATGGCAATGCACCGCTGAACAACGCCAAGACCGCCATGGTGAAGACCGCTGTACAGTCCTTAGCCAGCCATGGCAATGAACTGCTGAACAAGGCCAAGACCGCCATGGTGAAGACCGCTGAACAGTCCATAGCCAGCCATGGCAATGCACCGCTGAACAAGGCCAAGACCGCCATGGCAAAGCACCGCTGAACAAGGCCAAGACCGCCATGGTGAAGACCGCTGATGAGGGCAAACACAGTGTGGGTATGAATATGCCGCCACATCAGGCATCCTTCTCCCATGTGCAGCTGGGACAGTGACAGGACAGGAACTTTCACGGGGAGACTCATCCAGTCTGGCCACCAGTCCCACCCAGTACCAGTTGAGAACTGCATCTACTTGCGTCAATGTGGCTTTGCACTCCCCAGGATGGTCCAGTGGGCAACCCACCCACTGTAAATACTTGAGAGACTGTGGCTTTGCACTCCCCAGGATTGAACAGTGGTCAACCCACCCACTGTAGAGACTTGAGAGACTGTGGCTTTGCACTCCCCAGGATTAAACAGTGGGCAAACCACCCAATGTAAAAACTTGAGAGACTGTGGCTTTGCACTCCCCAGGATTGTTCAGTGGGCAACCCACCCACTGTAGAGACTTTAGAGACTGTGGCTTTGCACTCCCCAGGATGGCACAGTGGGCAACCCACCCACTGTAGAGACTTGAGAACCTGTGGCTTTGCACTCCCCAGGATGGCACAGTGGGCAACCCACCCACTGTAGAGACTTGAGAGACTGTGGCTTTGCACTCCCCAGGATGGCACAGTGGGCAACCCACCCACTGTAGAGACTTGAGAGACTGTGGCTTTGCACTCCCCAGGATACATCAATGGGCATGGAGCCCCGTCGTGGATCTGGCTTTGCAGTCATGTGGCTGAGGTGCCCCCCTTCCCTTCCCCCTGAGCTGCCTGTAGTGTTTCAATCTGATGCCCTGGCAGTGTTCTCTCGGATTTTGGTCAGGTATCTATTGTGGGCCTCGCCCATGCATTTTTGGACTGTTGGTGCACGGACATTGTTGTGTACATATCTGCACTACTTCTTGTATTGTATATATAAATATGACAGATTTCGAGATATGATTCAGTATATTTTTATATGACATGTATATTGGCACATTACAATATTTGAACGGATCTCGCTTTGTCTTTGCATTCTTCCGGGGGGATTGTGGGTTGTTATTGTTCTTTTTGTGACTGCATTGGTGTGTATGTTGTAATATGCGAGGGTGGGGGTGTTTGGTGGGTCCCCCCCTAACTTTTGCCTCCCCCGTGTCGTAGATGCAGTACTCACCGGTATGTTCTGCGCCTACGTCGCTGTTGTTCGTACAGGAGCAGAAAGACAAGGGCAAGTAGTATTTGGAGTTCCGGCTCCATGGAGTCGTCGTTCCTCGTGGAGTGTGTTGAGGTGAGCGTTTTCCCATAGCAAAGGCTGTTTCCGCCGTGTTTTTATCCACGGTGAATCCGCCACGGAAAAGGTGGCGGATTGGTGTGTTGTAATAGTGTGGGCGGTACTTTGTCTCCCGCCTGTCTGTTGGCGGTGACCGCCACGCTGTTTGTCTGTACCGCCGTGGCGGGCGAAGTGTTAAAGTGGCGGTCTTTGTTGGAGGTTACCGCCAGGGTCGTAATTCCCTTTTTTTTTCGCCGGCCTGTTTGCGGTATTACTCCACCTTTTACACCGTCCGCCAGGGTTGTAATGACCCCCATTGAGTTTTCTACAGGGCAAGCAATATTTGCCATAGCATATCCATTGTATGCAGGATGAGTGACTGACACCCACACATCTTCAGACTACAGCCACAACACTTGTGTAGTCTGTGAGTCCCCTCCACAAAGTAGCTGTGTCAGTTCAGTACAGGAGTGTCTCACCTGTCCTTCAATGGGCACTCACAAACAGCTGCTGCCAACATCCTTTATCAGATGCACAATGAGTGTGTGTGGATTGTATGAATAGTCCTGACAGCTATAGGTAAAACACGCATGTGGAAATATGTCTGTGTCTTGATTGACACATGGAATTTGCCAAGGGTATGAAACATGTTGTGACATCGTTTGACATACTTATGTGATGATAACTGATTTGAGTAAGACAGGCCTAAATATACTGGTGCAGTGCCCTTTGCATGTCACACACTATTTGTCATACATGTGAGTGCTACTGAGGGGTCTGTTATGAGTTGTCACTTGTGATTAAGAAAATTTTGCAGACAAGGCGTGGTGAACATAGGAGTCCCCCCCCCAGTAAATTAAGGCATCTGAAACAGGACTTCAGAATGCCGAATGCCCACTTAACAACATTACTATTTCAGATATGTGCCTGATTGTATGCCTTCTCCGTATTGCTCTGCAGGTTTCCAAATGGTGTCATCACCCACAGCTGGATGCCATATCCTTGGTAAGCTGATATAGAAGAGGAGAGACAGTTTCAGGCTTGCCCTTGTATTTCTTTCCAACTGGTCTTGCACAGTATTTGTCTATGAAGTAGAACTACAGACTTGCATATGGCATTGTGTGGTTTCCTGTTTGCATGCATGATTGCAATTGTGTGTGGTGGTGCACTTTCCAATCAAGGGTATAGGCTCAGGGGCATGGTGATTGTGTGATTAGCATGGCATGACAGTTCACCCATGCAAGATGTGAGTGATTTTGCAGATTGTTGCACGTTTCCAATAACATGTGACCTGCTGATGAGCCATGTTGTGTGAGTTTTCACCTAGCTTGTGTTGTGTGTGCCATGAGACGGGTGTTGTGCCCCATCGATGTGGTACACATCTCTTCCACATAGAGCTAGTATCCATATTTCCTGGCTGGCATGCATGTGTATGTGTAGACATCATGCAAAGTGTGGCATGGTAGCTTAAGATGAATTGCCACGTATGTGGCTAATTTACAAGCCCCTGTGGCACAGGACAGGGGAGGAATTGTCTTGCAGCACCATCCCACACCACTGGGAAAGGCCAGCAATGTGCCATATCTACTAGATACAGTGTAGTTCTGTCCTCACCCCATGCGCTGGCAATGAGTCAGCTACCAACCTCCAATGTAAGTACCCATGCACCATGGTGCCCAATTGCCTGTGTTTTCGAGGTGATTGCTTATGTGCAGGAAGGTGTACCATCCTGTACATGACTAATCAATAATGTTGATCTACTCTTTCTATGTGTGCTTCAGAATGCATTACACATAGGAAAGGGAAACATCAAGAAATTCAAGTATTTCTCAACATTGCACCATGGTAATGCCACCCCTACAGTGCCCTTATTTGTTGGTGCTGCCTGAGGTTTACATTTTTCCGTAAATGTAGGGCTGCCCCAAAATGCAATGTGTGTTTTGTGATGGCACGCCCACAGCACCACCTATTGCACACCCCATCCACATTAAGTGAAGCGTGTGAAGGGGCCGCATTTACAAGACGGAATTAAGATACAAAAAGTGGCTTAACACCACCTTGTAAATGTGGAGCGGGAATTGCTCGACCAGAGCATCAGTAAAAGTAATGCTCCATTGGTGCTAGGGTCTTGTACTTAGGGTCCTATGTGAGGGTGATGTGCATTAGATGTATGGAGTGATGCATGTTGCATATGTGTTCATTATCAGTCATTCAGGAGTCACTATCCATGTGTGCGGAGACTGGTGTGTGTAATATTTGCCCATATGTCTTGTTTGTTGTATGTGTTATGTAGTATCTTCTAGCTTACCTAAGAGTAGGCCATTGCCATATTGTCCATCCTGGTAGCGTTGGTTGATAATGGAATGCCAGAAGGTATAAGGATCATGCATGATGCCAGAATATTTTGCCAGCACATTGGTAAAGTGCCCCCGATGGTCTACAATGGCCTGTACATTAATGGAGTCTGTGTGCTTCCTGCTTCAATAAAGATGTTCTGCTGCAGCTGAAGGCACGAGTTGCACATGCGTGCAATCCATGGCAATCAACACATATGGAAACCCAACAGTTGAATAAAATCCTTGTTTTGTCTCCTGCTGCAGTTGCTGTGTGCTGGTGAAGATGATGTGTCAAGGAGTAAGTCAGATAATGGCATTCAGTACAGATGGCAGGAAAGCAAAGAAGGATGGCTGTGATATTCTACCCACTCCTGCTGCAGCCATCTGAAAGGAGTCAGAGGCCAGCATGTGCAGTACAGCAATGAGCTTTGTCAGGGGTGATATAGTTGTCATCCTGTCAACTCTTGCCATGATTGTGGGTGCACTATGGTGGAGCAGCTGGACAATGGACTCCTGCTTTGAACAGTAATATTTATTGACATCTTCTCTGAGGCCAACAATAGACATCCGTTGGCGATGGATTTGCTCTCTTCTCCTGTACTGTCTTTGTGTTTGCTGTTGTGATGATGGTTAATGAGGTGGAGCTGGTGGTGATTTCCGTCATCGTTGTCATCCTCTCAGTGTGCCTAGCTGGAGCAGTAGCAGGTCCATGTGATCCTGTGGATTGCCACAGTGGTTTGTGTGTTCTTTTCTTATATACATGTGCCTGTGGGTCATTTTAATGCCAGGTCTGACTAAGCATTGAAATGTTGACTCTAATAAGAGCTAGCATCCTTTTTACTTGGCACGCCTCTTTTTTGGTGAGGCCTGTAAGTATGACAGTAGCTGGCTATCATCATTTTTTAGGAGGGACCACCTACTCTGCATATCATTGTCAGTAGATGGCGCAGGGTGAAGCGGTGCTCCTTAAATCTGACACACACCTAGAAAAAGTAGGGCTAGACAGGTCTAGTGCCATTTTGTAACAAGGGTGCTGAGTTAGTGCCACTGTTGTGCCAGCATAAATGGTGCAACAGCAGTGCAAACTCCTTGCAAATATGTTTAAAATAGCATTGATTTGAGTATGTGTACAGCTGTTTTTAATAATTATCCACTCGCAATACATATCAAAAACCCCTCAAGCTGGATGAGCAAACTTGACAATCCTATTTGCTAGGTACAGGGATCAAGAGCAGGCATCATAAACCTAACCGCCAAATATGGGTACTGGCAAACCCTAGCAATATATTGCCCATTGATACTAATGCAGCACTTGTTTGTGCATTTAGGGCTACATATCATAATAGTAGTCTTCGACAAATTGGTCTTCAAATCTAACTCCTCCATAAAGTTAACAAAGGACATAGACAGCAGTTTCAGGCTATCAGCAGCCCTAGCCAGTAGCACAGCATTGTCCGCATAGAGCAGTGCTGGCATTGGCTTCCACATACAATAGGAGCATCAGCCCCCACAATACCTAGGGTAGAATATATAACAAAAAAAGGATTGGTTTGAGCATGCATCCTTACTGCACACCTCACCTAACAACAAAGTTTGAGGTGCACTCATTATCACTCCCAAACCTAACGGCTCACTTCGAGACCCAATGAAGATTATGAAAGAATGCAACAAGATCAGCCTCCACCACAGCAGCTGTTAACGCGGTCCACAATTTATACTGATTCATGCAATCAATCCGCTAGGCAAGTCCCTGAACATCATCTAGATGGAGGTGTAGCCACCTTATATTTTGCAACCAACAAGTGGAGAGTTAGGCACTGTTCCCCAGATTCGAATCCCTTTCAAAACCCATACAGTGCTGGAGAGATACCATTGTTACACATAACCCAGTCCAGTAGACAGCCCAAAACAACTCACTCAATTAGCTTTGTTACAGAACAAAGGAGTGAAATGTAACGATAACATACAGGGATATCGTGCTTGCCCTTCCTTAATTTGGGAACGATAACCGACTCTCGCCACATCTAAGGGGTACCAGACTTACATACAGAATTAAATACAATAGTAAGTAAGGGGGACCCAAATTCTGGGTTAGCCTTAAATAGATCCATAGGAACCCCATCCTGCCAAGGGGCCTTACTTGCCGGACTAGTGTAAATGGCACTGAGAACCTCCCCCTCAGAAAAAGTTATTCCCAGTGTCACGATAGCTACGCAAGTCCCATCAGCCTCCTAGCTGGGACAACACAAATAATTATTACTGAAATGCTCCATCCAGGAGTCAGAACTAATGTAGGTAGCTACTATATCGGGGATCCCCCATAACTGAGTCAGCCCTGACTTGTTTCCAAATTTCTTAGATATTCTTCAACTGGAAAGCTACCATCAAATTGTCCTATTTCTCCGCCTGCAGCTCAACCTTCATTCCTTTGAGAGCAAGTTTGTAATCATCTCTGCAAGCTCTAATAAGCCCCTGAACTCACGTGCTCGGCTTCAAAGCATGGTGCAGATTATCTCTGGCAACTTTGCTAGCCCTATCAAACCAGGACTTCTTCTTTCCCCTCGTAGCACCAAGGGGTTTAGATAGTGCCCCTTTAACATAGTCTGTAAGGATTTTAAAGATCTCGAGAACCTCAAGTGGCTCCCTGACCTCCGAGCAACACCCTTCAACACTAGTAGCGCACTCCCTTTACAAATTAGACAGAAGGTTTCCTATGTTAGCAGAATGCCAAATTAGACACAAACCCCCATCCTTAATAGTCAATAGTAAATTTGTGTTTTTGGACTTCACCCTCTTGATGCCTATATTGATCGAGAGTGCAAGGGGGTTATGATCACTACATAATGTAAGAATCATCCTCCCATCAGAAAGCATTTGGCATAGAATAAAAAATCTAGTCTATGAAAGACTCCCCCCTCACCCCATAAAAGTAGAGCTAGGAACAGGGAACTGCAGTGGGATAGCAGTGATCAGATCAGAGATGAGCAGCCTGGGGTACAAGAAACGCCCCCTAGCATCCTCGAGATTGCCATTACTAGTGTCATCCATATGTGAATCACAGCCACCAAATGAGGTAGTCAAGGACTGGTTGTTACATAACGCTAAAATCAAATAAAAAGGGCCCAGAGAATCTGCATGTTTCACAACCAAGTCCCCGCTTAACAAACACAGCGTTCCTAGCATAGTGTTATCCTTGGTTGTGAAATCATTATTTAAAAAATTAATCATATGCATAATATTCTCAGAGGCCCACCTAACCTTGAAAAATTGCATGAATACCTTTCACACTACAACAGGAATGATTTTGCAACAAAGGCCTAATTTGACCCACACCACGACCCCCCTTTGGTGTGTCATGAGTCTAAGGGAGAGGCACAGAGGTTAATAGACTAATATCCTTCAAAGTTGGCATGATCACAGGTCCATGTATCCTGAAGAAACACAGATTTCAAAACCCCTACCAAAGGCCACCCAATATTCCATGTGCAATTTTGCCTGGATGCTTGCCACATTCCAGCTTAAAAAAAATCCAACTTGGATTTACCATAGACTTCTGAGATGAATAACCTTGCTCCCACCTGCATCTTGATAGTATATATGAGGGATCAAACCCGCCATCTCATCACAGTTCACATTCCCCACCAAATAGGAGCAATCTCTTCCCACAATCAAACAACAGGCTAGCTGTGAGCGCTATAAGACCCTTCAAGCTGAGTAACCAAAACTGCACCTTTGGCATCCCCATGATCCATAGCACTATGCTTACTAGGTATATAGACCCCATTATCACAATTATCACAATTAGTGAGTCAACAAGTATCATCCAGATTTGTGAGTGGGGTAAATCTATTCCCTCAAAGGTATTGGGGTATTTCAGAAATTTTAGATGTAGGCTGCATTGCTACACCATCAACGATAAAAGGCTCAGTATGCTTGTAAAAAAAGCCTAACAGGAGAGTCCTTATATGATGTGTTCATGGCAAACCAAATGAAGCTTTAAAAAGAATATCACATGCCACAGTAGGCCTACAAAGGTTTATAATAATACAATCCCCTTTCCACTTCCGGGGCAAAGGGCCAGTTCCACCCACCCTATACACAAAAATGATTTCATCACGAAAATTAAATAGAGGACCCACTTGGTTATGAAGTCAATGTGCAACATTATGTTTGAGGTCCACAGTATTTACGTAGACACCTTCCCCCAACACAAGAACATTATCAAGAATGACCACATATGGGCAAGAGGCTGCAGGTAAATTAATCACAGTAACCATAGAGCAGCTGTTTTTTTTTTCAATTGCCTGAGATATTGCTACAGCAGCCCCCCAATTTCCTTATCCTTAATTGTTTCAGCCAAATCCCGCCATTGGAAGGAAACCATGAACTTCATAGAGGGGGATGGACAGCCCCCAGCCCTGGTCTCACCAGTCTTTGGATACCCATAAATTCCACTAAGGACTGATTGATCATTGTCCTGGGGATGTAACCGCTTGGTCTCAGATATACTAATTGGAGCATTAAAAGCAGCAGGGCCATTGGTCGTCTTTTCCTCCAGCCTGTTGCATATAGAAGATACCTTCACTTCCATAGCAGATAGACGCTCAAACAGTGGGCAAAGCTTAGTCTCCAGTAGGTTGTCCATCTGCACACTAATACTATCCCAAAGCAAGGAAGACATAGGGGCACCAGTAGCCAAGTCAGGTAGTGTTATGGCATCCCCTATAGTAACAGTTTTGTGCTGAGCATTTCTACTAGTGCCTGAGGTTTTCTGCCTCTTGGCTGCCGAGTACAAAAGGGGTAGCGTGTGTCACAGTCAACCGTTACTAGGAGACATCCTTCATCTCATCCTTCTCCCCTTCTTTAGGTTCATCATAGTCAGAGGCTACTCCAGCCTTTGTCGTGGGCCCAAGAGGGGACGATCCCTCAGGTTACCCCCGGGGCTGTCCTGAAGCTGACTTGCACCAGGTCATACATCCAAGTGGGTAGCAGGGACCAATGACTGGGCACTCAAAACTTCTGCAGAGAATGAAAGCCTACGTTCAGCCAAATCAATCTCTTTCATTATGATATCCACCGCCCTTACTAAAAAATCAACAATAGTGGTGCAAACAGGAGCCACAGCTCTGGTACCCACTTTATGTTTCCCCATTGCACAAATATTCAAGCTTGGGCCACAGCCAGCAATACATAGCCAAATCAAAGCACAGTCATTAAATATGGTGGAAAAGAGGCTCACAACAGTACCCGCGGTGAAGAAAGATCCAAAGTCGATCTGTGAGAGATAAAAAAAATTAAAGAATAAGTGGCCACAAGGGGTGGCCCAGCCTAGCCTCTTTCAAGCTATGACAGGTGAAGACGGGCCAAGTCTTGGCCTGGGCAAGTCCTTTACATTGGGAGCCCATGATGTGTTTTTGTAGCACTGGGTGCTGGTGAGTCAGGTTCCTCCCAGGGGTCCAATGGTGATTCCTCCTGGTGTAGACAAAGCTGCAAAGCTGTGACGTGCAGTCCCTTAGCAGCAGCATCCTTAATGCCCCCACACAGCGGACACCTATGCCATGCTTTTGTAGTATTGGTGCTGGTGAGTCATGTTCCTCCTCGGAGTCCAATGGTGATGCCTCCTGGCGCAGGCAAAGCTGGGACATGCAGTCCCTTAGCAGCGTCCTCCTTAATGTCCCCAATTTAGTAGTATCTCTGTTGTTTTGTTCTAAGAGTAAGTGAATTTCAACATTTGGAATCCCTTATGAAGACACCACCCTTAGTAGGCCCTGTAATATCTTAACCTATTGTATTCAAAGTCTCATAAGTGTACTATTACATTTATTTCTGCAGTAATCTTCCTTAGAACTTTGGTTCAAGAAAGAAAATGTAACAATAAGGTGGTTTACAGGGTAATATCTGCTTGAATGTAAGCTTGCTGTCATTACAGTCTGTCCATCCAGTTGTATTTTTTAAGTAGATGGTGTAGTGTCCAGATGTAATACTTACTCAATGAAAAATAATCGCTAAACAGCTATCTGTTTCACCAGAAATAGAGATTTGTGCAGCTTAAAAATTTGCAAATTGTGTTTCCAATTTAGTTTCATCTGCAGTGTTGTAGTATTAGGATGATATATTTGCCATTTCTTTTCATATTCAAAGTTGATAGAAGATCTGAGTTATATTTTGTGCAGGTGTTATTCTGTGATGCAGACTGGTAGAGTTAAATAGATACATTTTTCTAAACCCATTGGAGTTTTTAAAGATAAATAACAATTTTCACAGTTATTCTGCCATAAGTAACTTAGTCCAACTAGGTCATCAATAGGTACCATCTCTTCTTCAAAAATACCAAGTATGACAATCAAGAATTCTTGTGCATCTTTTTGGTTGCTTTGAGTCAAGTGTACAGATTCAGTGCAAAATCTCGAATACAAGATGCAGAATATGTTTTTGTTCTATCACTGCACAAGCATTCTAACAAAGTAAACAGCTGAGAGCACAATCTTTTATCCTTTTTTCTGTTTAACTGCATAAACCAGAGGAGGTAAAGAAAATAGTGCATTGAGAACTACAATGGCATAGCAGTTGACTCCTGAGAGATTTGAGAACTGGTAACCAACAATTTCACCAGTATTTTAGTATATTTTTCCTCCAATAGTTCTTTCTTCTCTTTTTTCTTCTTTTTTCTAAGGAGTTTCACTATAATCTTTTGAAATCTTTTGTTCCGCTAAAATTCTAGGCTTTTCTTAAACTGGCCACGGTCCTAAATGAAGAGCACACAGGCTTCTCAAATAGTTGTACTCCATCCCACAGCTCGATTCAGCATTTACTTTACTATCGTCAAACCAGACAAAGTTCTAACCTGTGACAAAGCTACATATGACTTACCTTCCTTGAATATGGTGCTACCAATGTTAATAAGTGCTGCATCTACACATAAACCTAGAAAATTTGTATTGTTATAGCACATGCTAGAGATACCATAAACTGCTTTCTGCCAACATACAAATCTCTTACAAGCAAAAAAACGTACAACAGACTTTGCTACCTGCTTTACTCCTTGAAGTTGATCAAACTTAACAGCTGGGTATGCAACCTCATTTTTGTTCAGGCACAAAATGAAATCAATTATTTTAACCATGACTCCATTAAATAAGCCTGCCTCAGCATTTAAATTATGCCACAACATTAACCGACAGTTTTTACAAACTAGTAAACCCTTTGTTAATCCCACAGTTTTGGAAACAGACTTCTCCAAAGAATTCAGTTTTGGTTGTAGCTTTTCAGTCAACACTACTGTCACTCCTTGGTGTTACACTTGACCAAATATTGTGAGATCCAATATTTGTTCTTTCTCCAATTGTAGCAATTGTTCATTTAAAGAGGTGCATTCTTGAAGAGCAGACACACAATGGAATTTTGCAGCTAAATAAATAAAATAATTTGCTGTGACGCAGAATTTTTGGAAGAAAATATGTTCTTTATAAGTCACGTTTTCAAGCAGCATTTTCCTTCTATTGCTATTCCTACTTTAATATCCTTCTAAATATGTCCATATTGCACATCAGATGCTTGACACAGGTTTATAATTTATTCTTAGTATTGGAAATTCAACCACATGTTTATATTTCTAATACTTCCTAAATAATTTCAAGTTTCTTCATGTAAAAGTGTCCTAAACACAGCATGTCCTATCACTGTGATAAGTTGCAGTAAATCGCTATGCCTTCCTCCAAAAAGTCCATCATACTCTATCTTCAATATCTGTTGCATTCTCAAATGTACAAAGGGGAGCATTATGTTTGAAACCATGCTCTTCTCATCAACGATTAAAAGATTTAGGTGGTCATTCCAACCTTGGCGGTAAAAGCCGCTTACCGCTGTCAGAAGACCGCCAACATACCGCCGCGGCCGCGGTAAACCGCCACGGTCATTCTGACGCACAACAGGCAAACCGCCAAAATACAGACATCCACAAAAGTCCGCAACACTAAAGGGCAGCGAGAAACTGGCGATGACCAAACCTCCACCGTCACGCAAACAGAAATACGCCCACACTATCACGACACACGAATCCACGCGGCGGTCTTTCAAGCGCGGTATACTATTGTCGGTACACATCGGCGCGCTCATAATACACACACACTTACAAAACACAGCCACATTGGACAATTACAAATACACACACCTGATACACATACACACACCACTCCCACACACCCATTACAATATAAAACACACCCCCACATCACCCACAAACCCCCACTGCTACAGAATCGTGACCACGCACGGAGAAAAAGAGAACTGAGCACCCAGACGCGCATTTTACTTTCACCCAGCAATATTTCCACGCACTTCACACAACACACCAATACACATCACCACACAATCCACCCCACACATCACCCACACCACCCCATGGCACCACAAAGACACCCCAGGTTCTCGGAGGATGAACTCAGGGTCATGGTGGAGGAAATTGTACGGGTAGAGCCACAGCTCTTCGGGACACAGGTGCAGCACACCACCATTGCCAGGAAGATGGAGCTATGGAGCAGAATAGTCGATAGGGTCAACGCTGTTGGACAGCACCCAAGAAATAGGGACGACATCAGGAAGCGGTGGAACGACCTACGGGGGAAGGTGCGTTCAATGGTATCCAGGCACAACATCCCGGTGCAGCGGACTGGCGGCGGATCCCCACCTCCTCCCCCAGAATTCACAACATGGGAGGAGCAGGTCTTGGCAATCCTGCATCCTGAGGACCTCGCAGGAGTATCTGGAGGAATGGACTCTGGTAAGTCTCATCTTCACTACTTCATACCCCCACCCCACCAGCATGCCAACTCATACCCCCACCCTCACCCTCACCCCCATCACATCCTGCTCCTTGCAAATGTCTCCCCATCACAGCCCACCCATCCCAACCCCAAGCCCTGCATGCAACCACAAAGCATGGACACCCATCAACAAAGCATGCCCACTGCACATACCCATCCCCCCAAACCACTGTCACAAAAGCCCCCACACGGGAATGCCAGCACTGGGGTACACGGGCACCCACCCATTACACGCTATGGCACACACAAATGCAATAACCATACTTTTATACCCCTGCAGGACCCGAACACCACTTCACCGCGCAGGAGGGTCCACAAATGTCCACTCCACCCCCAGAAGAGGCCCACAGTGAGGACAGCACCTCTGTCGACCTGGATCTAGATGACCAGCCTGGCCCATCTGGGACCTCTGGACAGTCGGTTCCCCTCAGACAGCCACAGCCCATAGCAGACCTTCCCCCCTCTGGGAACACCAGCACAGCACCCACCCAGCGGGCCCATCCCTCCGTCCCCAGGACACGTCAATCAGCGGTGTGTCCACCACTACAGGGCATCCAGGTTAACCCACCACCCCAACAACAACAGGAACCTGGGGGCAGTGGTAGTGGGCACACGGTCTAGGAGACAGAGGCCCAGGGAAACAGGGGAACTGGGAGGGCTGCTGTGCGACAGGGGGGGGACAGGCCCAGGGAACCCACTCTCCATGAGTCCCTCTCCTCCATCATGGGAGCCTACCACCACTCCCAGGAATCGATGGCGACGGTCCTGGCCAGGTTTCAGGAGATCCAGCTTCTGCAGGAGGAACAGTATTTGGGCTTCAGGGAGGAACTACGAAACATCAGTTCCGCCCTGGCCACCATTGTAGGGGCTCTGAATCAGGTAGTCACCACATTGCGGAACACTGTGGCACCACAAAGGGCCCCTGACACTAGCATGGACCAAGAACTGCCTACCACCTCTGCCGGCGCTAGTGGACAGGAGGCCCCGCCACAGGACCAACAGGCCACCAGCACCCCACCCCCTGCAGAAGGAGAACCAGCCTGCAAGCGGGCCTTGAGATCCAGGAAGAAGACAGAGTAAGATGCCAAGACCCCCGCCAGGAAAGGATACCTCCCTGATTGTCATCCCACTATCCCACATTGACACCCTGTCCATCCTTATACTGCCCATGCTCCACTTTCCACAGGCATTTGGACAATGCACCTGTGATACTAATAGTCTGGACTCTGCCATGGACAATCCTCCACCATCACCCCTCACCGATTTGCAATCACCCACCAATATAGAGCACTGAAATAAACACAGTTATTGTACAAAACAATCAGGAGTCTGGCTGTGAGTTTGTACAAATGTATTAGACATTACCGTGCCAAAAATGCATATTTACATTGTGATGCCAACATACCACTGTCACAGAGCTGTAGTCCATGGGGAAACAAAGCAGATGTCATGCAGTGGGGCCCACATCTCTGAAATTGGAAGGGAAAGTCACAACTCAGTTACCATACACTGGTGGAAAAGGTCAGACAGGAGAGAGGAGTAGGGGTTAAGTATATGTAATATGCCGGGTTGGAATCTTACCTGTGTGTCATTGAAAATACTGCTGTATTACTGCGTTCCTGTTGTCTATGTCGTCCTCTTCGGCTTCCTCGTCTTCACTCTCCACAGGCTCCACAGGCTCCACAGCTGCTACAACACCACCATCCGGACCATCCTCCTGCAGAAAAGGCACCTGGCGTCGCAAAGCCAGGTTGTGAAGCATACAGCAGGCCACGATGATCTGGCACACCTTCTTTGGTGAGTACAATAGGGATCCACCTGTCATATGGAGGCACCTGAACCTGGCCTTCAGGAGCCCGGAGGTCCGCTCGGTCACCCTCCTAGTTCGCCCATGGGCCTCATTGTAGCGTTCCTCTGCCCTTGTCCTGGGATTCCTCACTGGGGTCAGTAGCCATGACAGATTGGGGTAACCCGAGTCACCAATTAGCCACACACGTTGCCTCTGGAGTTGACCCATCACGTAAGGGATGCTGCTATTCCGCATGATGTATGCGTCATGCACTGAGCCAGGGAACTTAGCATTAACATGGGAGATGTACTGGTCTGCCAAACACACCATCTGTACATTCATAGAATGATAACTCTTCCTGTTTCTGTACACTTGTTCACTCCTGCTGGGGGGTACTAAAGCCACATGGGTCCCATCAATGGCACCTATGATGTTGGGGATATGTCCAAGGGCATAGAAATCACCCTTCACTGTAGGCAAATCCCCCACCTCAGGGAAAACGATGTAGCTCTGCATGTGTTTCAGCAGGGCAGACAACACTCTGGACAACACCTTGGAAAACATAGGCTGGGACATCCCTGATGATATGGCCACTGTTGTTTGAAATGACCCACTTGCAAAGAAATGAAGCACTGACAGCACCTGCACTAGAGGGGGGATCCCTGTGGGTTGGCGGATTGGTGACATCAGGTCTGGCTCCAGCTGGGCACACAGTTCATGAATAAGGGCTCGGTCAAGCCTGTATGTCAGTATGACATGTCTTTCCTCCATTGTCGACAGGTCTACCAGCGGTCTGTACACGGGAAGATTCCTCCATCTCCTCGCATGTCCCAGCGGACGGTGCCTATGAAGGACAACAGCGAGCACAGAGTCAATCAACACACAGGTACTTAACCACAGCTTGCACTAAACACGATTCCCAATGCATTGAATGGCTTGTATGAGTGTTGATGCAAGGCGTAGGTATGTGTGACGCAGTAAAAAGTAAGCCATGTGGGCCCTTGAAATGGCGGCTGCCTGACCTGTGAAGTGCGACATGGGGATGTGAGGTAAATGCGCTGGTGTGGCACACCGTGGCGGTAGGGGGTCAAAGACCGCGGCGCAAATCAGCATTGGTTATCATTGAACCCTATAGGTCTCAGGAGCCAATGACGATGTGTGCCGGCAGTCACGGTACGCACCGCCGCGGGCGTGACCGCCATTTTCTATCAGCTTAATCACTCGATACCTGATCTTTGACAGGAGAGGACCTACACTGCAAGTGCTGCTGTGACCTCGGTCTGGAAGAGACAATGGCTCATGCGACTGGGGAAAGGGCCCCTGCCTTCACTGCTCAGGAGTTGGAGAAACTCGTGGATGGGGTCCTCCCCCAGTATGCACTACTCTACGGTCCTCCAGACCAACAGGTAAGTACACTGAGGCCATGCTTAGTGGCCAATGCCTGTGTTGAGTGGGGTGGATGAAAGATGGTGGGGAGGGGAGCGATTGAGGCATGCATCAAACGACGGATGAGAGCATGTGCCACATGGCAAGGGTAGGGATGGGGGGCCACTCACATTGAGGGTGCAGAAGGTGATGACTCTTTTTCTCCCCCTGTACATTTCACATAGGTCAGCGCCCACCAGAAGATTGATATTTGGCGTGCCATCGCCAAGGACGTCCGGAACCTGGGGGTCCACCAGAGACGGGGCACCCACTGCCAGAAGAGATGGGAGGACATCCGACGCTGGAGCAGGAAGACAGCGGAGGCTCAGCTGGGGATGGCCTCCCAACATGGGAGGGGTGCCAGTCGGACTTTGACCCCCCTGATGTTCCGGATCCTGGCGGTGGCCTACCCCGATTTGGATGGGCGCGTGAGGACATCACAGCAGACACAAGGCGGTGAGTACACTCTTATTCTGGTGACTTTGCGTGCAGTTGAGGTGTCTGGGTGGGGGAGGAGGGCTGTGGGTCTCCCTAGGCCAGGGCGAGTTCTGTGGGCTAGGCCCCTCCGTAAGGCATGGCCCTGTGCCCCCGCCCCCCACCTCTGTAGGGTGCCAAGTACAGCTATTCATGGCCCTGTGTCATCTATGTGTGCAGATGTTGTCCATAGGCTTGTAGGCCATGTCCCACGGATTGAGTAGTGGACCCCAAGTGCGCGGCGTAGTGCAGGGGGCTTCTGTGTCTGTCCTGTCCGCCAACGGTGTCGCCAATGCATGCACTCAACATGTCTTTATTTTCTCCCCCTCCCCTTTTTTGTGTTTTTCCTGTTCATGTGTGCATTAGCATCATCAGGCGGAGGAGAAGTGGCATCGGAGCACGAGGGTGGTGCATCCCACATGGCCATGGAGGGCCATGCAACAGATTCCGATTCCACCAGTGGGACAGAGGGCGAGGGGAGCTCCACAGCGGGGTCTCGGGCAGACATAAGTGACACGGACTCGTCCTCTGAAGGGAGCTCCCTTGTGGTGGCGGCAACATCTGTGCCCCCCGCAACAACAGGTAACAGCCGCCAACCAGCGCACCAGCACCGCCCTCCCAGCAGCCCCTCAGCGTTTGCCCCGTGCCCGCTCACCCAGGAAGGTGGGCCTCTCCTTCGCCCCAGGCACCTCAGGCCCTGCCCCAGTCACCCCTGCTGCCCTCAGTGAGGAGATCATTGACCTCCTGAGGACGTTCACTGTTGGGCAGTCTACCATATTGAATGCCATCCAGGGTGTTGAAAGAGAGGTGCACCAGAGTAATGCATACCTGGAGGGCATTCATTCTGGTCAGGCTGCCCTTCAGCGATCGTTCAACACTCCGGCCTCAGCACTGATGACAGCCATTGTCCCTGTCTCTAACCTCCCCCCTCCAACTTCCTCCACCCAGACCCTATCACCTGTACCTCTGCCTATCCCAGACACACCATCCGACCAGCCTGCACACACCTCAACACCCAAGGGAAGCTCAGGCAGACATAAGCACCACACATCACACAGGCATTCACACAAGCAACATCCACATACAGACATACCAACACCCACTGCCTCCACTGTGTCCCCCTCCTCCTCGTCTCCCTCCTCCCTCCCTGTCACGTCTCCACTCACACCTGCATGCACTACATCTTCAGCCACTATGTCCATCACCAGCACGCACACCAGCACCCCCCGCACACGTGCAGTCACCACCCCCACTGCCATTTACAGGTCCCCTGTGTCCTCTCCCAGTGTGTCTGTGACCCCCTCTTCCAAGATACACAAACGCAGGCAGCCACCCACCCAACAGCCATCCACCTCACGACAGCCTCCAGCCCAAGCACCTGCACCCATAGACACCAGACTTCAAACTCCTACAACCACATCCTCTTCCTCCACTCCCATACCCACTACACCTACCCCTCCCATTGCTCCTAAAAAGCTTTTCCTGTCCAAACTTAACCTCTTTCCACCAACTCCCCCACCCCGTCCATGTCATAGGACTCCAGTAAGCACCTCAGCCACCACAAAACCGGGCCCTGTCATGACAGTCTGCCATGGACTATGGAGTCCCCCACCCTCCAGGGCAGCCAGTTCAGTACGGAGCCAAGGCACGGGCAGCCCACCCCCGGAGAAACAATCAAAGATAGGCAGTGGCCGGCGCGAGAGGGCCAAGACACCAGGCACAAAAACCCCTACCATGGCTCCGGCAGGAGGTGTGGAGACAGCAGTCACACCGCCCAAGGTGGGGAAGGGCCACAGGCGATCAGGGACGGCTGGGAAGGGCAGCACGCCCGGCAAGACCGCCATCAGCCCAGCTGGCCAGGAGGGCCCCACCAGCCCCATCCCAGGTGGGCAGGAGGCCACCAACATGCCTGGCACTGCAGCCCAGGAGGGCCCCGCCAGCCACAGGACAGATGGGCAGGAAGGCACCGCCAGCCACAGGACAAATGGGCAGGAAGGCACCGCCAGCCACAGGACAGGTGGCAAATGAGCTCAATGCCATGGCCAGATCCGCTGAACTGGGCCCTTCATGTCAAGCACCGCTGAACTGGGCCCTTCATCTCAAGCACCGCTGAACTGGGCCCTTCATCTCAAGCACCGCTGAACTGGGCCCTTCATCTCAAACACCGCTGAACTGGGCACCGCCGTCTCAAGCACCGCTGAACTGGGCCCTTCATGTCAAGCACCGCTGAACTGGGCCCTTCATCCCAAGCACCGCTGAACTGGGCCCTTCATCTCAAGCACCGCTGAACTGGGCACCGCCGTCTCAAGCACCGCTGAACTGGGCACTGCCGTCTCAAGCACCGCTGAACTGGGCACCGCCGTCTCAAGCACCGCTGAACTGGGCCCTTCATGTCAAGCACCGCTGAACTGGGCCCTTCATATCAAGCACCGCTGAACTGGGCACCGCCGTCTCAAGCACCGCTGAACTGGGCACCGCCGTCTCAAGCACCGCTGAACTGGGCACCGCCGTCTCAAGCACCGCTGAACTGGGCCCTTCATGACAAGCACCGCTGAACTGGGCCCTTCATCTCAAGCACCGCTGAACTGGGCACCGCCGTCTCAAGCACGGCTGAACTGGGCACCGCCGCCTCAAGCACCGCTGAACTGGGCCCTTCATGTCAAGCACCGCTGAACTGGGCCCTTCATCTCAAGCACCGCTGAACTGGGCCCTTCATCTCAAGCACCGCTGAACTGGGCACCGCCGTCTCAAGCACGGCTGAACTGGCCACCGCCGTCTCAAGCACCACTGAACTGGGCACCGCCATCTCAAGCACCGCTGAACTGGGCACCACCGTCTCAAGCACCGCTGAACTGGGCCCTTCATGTCAAGCACCGCTGAACTGGGCTCTTCATCTCAAGCACCGCTGAACTGGGCCCTTCATCTCAAGCACCGCTGAACTGGGCACTACCGTCTCAAGCACCGCTGACCTGGGCCCTTCATGTCAAGCACCGCTGAACTGGGCCCTTCATCCCAAGCACCGCTGAACTGGGCCCTTCATCTCAAGCACCGCTGAACTGGGCACCGCCGTCTCAAGCACCGCTGAACTGGGCACCGCCGTCTCAAGCACCGATGAACTGGGCACCGCTGTCTCAAGCACCGCTGAACTGGGCCCTTCATATCAAGCACCGCTGAACTGGGCACCGCCGTCTCAAGCACCGCTGAACTGGGCCCTTCATGTCAAGCACCGCTGAACTGGGCCCTTCATCCCAAGCACCGCTGAACTGGGCCCTTCATCTCAAACACCGTTGAACTGGGCACCGCCGTCTCAAGTACTGCTGAACTGGGCACCGCCGTCTCGAGCACCGCTAAACTGGGCAGCGCCGTCTCAAGCACCGCTGAACTGGGCCCTTCATGTCAAGCACCGCTGAACTGGGCCCTTCATCTCAAGCACCGCTGAACTGGGCCCTTCATGTCAAGCACCGCTGAACTGGGCCCTTCATCTCAAGCACCGTTGAACTGGGCCCTTCATCTCAAGCACCGCTGAACTGGGCACCGCCGTCTCAAGCACCGCTGAACTGGGCCCTTCATGTCAAGCACCGCTGAACTGGGCCCTTCATCCCAAGCACTGCTGAACTGGGCCCTTCATCTCAAGCACCGCTGAACTGGGCACCACCGTCTCAAGCACCACTGAACTGGGCACCGCCGTCTCAAGCACCGCTGAACTGGGCACCGCCATCTCAAGCACCGCTGAACTGGGCCCTTCATGTCAAGCACCGCTGAACTGGGCCCTTCATCTCAAGCACCGCTGAACTGGGCACCGCCGTCTCAAGCACCACTGAACTGGGCACCGCCGTCTCAAGCACCGCTGAACTGGGCACTTCATCTCAAGCACCGCTGAACCATGAGCGCCAGGGGCTGGCCCGCATCTTAGTCGGGCAGGGCTGCACGAAGCAGTCTGGGCACCAGGCCCCACCCAGAACCAGTGGAGACTGTTATCCACTTGTGAGACTGTGGCTTTGCACTCTCCAGGATTGAACAGTGGGCAACCCACCCACTTGTGAAACTTGAGAGACTGTGGCTTTGTACTCCCCAGGATGGAACAGTGGGCAACCCACCCACTGTAGAGACTTGAGAGACTGTGGCTTTGCACTCCCCAGGATTGAACAGTGGCCATGGAGGCCCCTCGTGGATCTGGCGTCGTGGACTCATCTGGCTGAGGTGCCCCACCTTCCCTTCCCCCTGAGGTGCCTGTAGTTTTGCTATCTGATGCCCCTGCAGTGTTCTCTCCATTGGAGTCAGGTATCTTGTGTGGGCTTTGCCCATGTGATTTGGGCCCAGTGGTCCACGAACAATACATGCTACAATGCTCGGACTTGTACATTTATGTATATAACAGTTTTTGATGTAGAATTATATATTTAAGCCAGTAATACAATATATTCCTATGTTTAGAATAATTTCATTTTGTGTTTGCATTCTTCCGAGGGGTTTGGGGGGTGTCACTCTGATGTGTTGCTACGCATTGATGGGTGTGTTGTAGTGGGTGAGGGTGGGTGTGTCGCGTATGTGTGTACCCGTAATATTTTCTCCACCCCCCTCCCCTGTGTCATAGGTGCAGTACTCACCGTTGTCTTTTGCGCCGGCGTTCGTGCTCCTGGTAGAGGAGTAGGAACACAATCGCTGGGAGTATGTGGAGTTCAGGTTCCATGCTGTCCTTATTCGTCGTGGGCTGCATGGAGGTGAGCGTTTTCCCTTCGAAATGTCTGTTTCCGCCGTGTTTTTATCGGCTGGGCTACCACCCCGGAAAAGGTGGCGGATTGGTAGGTTGTGATAGGGTGGGTGGTACATTGTCTCCCGCCTGTCTGTTGGAGGTGAATGCCACGCTGTTTGTTTGTGCCGCCGTGGCGGGCGGTGTGGTAATGTGGCGGTCTCTGTTGGCGGTTTCCGCCAGGGTCGGAATTCCATTTTTTTACCCGCCAGCCTGTTTGCGGTTTGGCCGCTGGTTTAACACCGACCGCCAGGGTTGGAATGAGGGCCTTAATTTCTTCAAAACTCTGGACACTTCATGACACATTTTACCAGATAACCTTTGGTATTACAGTTTATTGTTGCATTCAACAGGTAGCATAAGTAGATGATGCAATGTACTTCCTTTGATGTTGTGTACAGCTCATCCAGTAGGTGCTGTTACAACATACAATATGGTGTTGGTAGTCCTCTGTAAATAAGTGGTTAGAACGTGGATTAAAAAGCTTTTCCCAGTGCCAGCTTTTCCTCTGGCATACAAAAGAATTGACTCAAAAGTTGAACATTTACATTGATTATTTTTGTGGAGGAATTCATGAATTATTTTAGCTATGACTTCCATATATATTTCTTTCTACTCATCATTCAGTTGTTCAACTAACTGTTCCAAGTCAACATATTCTTCTCTTGCTTTTTGCATTGCTGTCTCAACCACATTCTTCCCTATGGCACTTCATTTTTTATTATTGGCTGTACAAGGGGATCTTGACTGAGAGGTCTGGAACTCGGGCTGCTTTGTGAACTATCCCTTGCTATCTCAGTAGCAATTGTTTCCTCTTGTACAATTTCTACCTTTAACATTTTCAGGTAGTTGGGAAATATTGGACACTCAGGCCCTGATTCATACTTTTACACACAAAAATGTGTTAGCGCAGTTTTGCATGTAAAGGTATGGTGCAGGCTAGCGCCATTCTTGGATGCCGGCCGGGTGCCATATTTAAGGAATGGCGCTAGCCTGTGGTAATGCCCGGTTAGCGTCATTATAAATTACGATAACCGGGTGGGGGAGGCTTAGCGGGAACCGGAGGTTGTGCTCCGGATTATGGCGCTACACTGTAAAAAAAAATGAGTAACACCATTTCTTTGGCACACAAGCCCCATGGACATGGTTCCTGTCTTAGTAAAGACAGGAGTCATGCCCACCACCCCGATGACCATGCCCAGATTAGGGCCCGAGAGTGGAAAAAAAAGATATACTTACCAGGACCTACCTGGGATGGGTTCCCCTTCCTGCGGTTTCCCTCTGGTGTGGGTGGGGGTGGGTGGGGGTGTCCCTGGTGCCAGGGAAGGGCACCTGTGGGCTCCTTCCATGGTCTCTGACCATTGGAAACATGCCCACAGGTCCCCTAACACCTGCCCTGACCCAGGTATTTGACCCCTTCTCCCCCGTACATGATTTTAGCATAGGGGATAAATATGGTGCTAAGGCCATAGAGCCATTCTTTGCACTGGAACACCTACCTTGCCTCTCATTGACGCAAGGTAGGTTTCCACTTCCAAAAAATGACTTTAACTCCAGACCTTTGGTGCTAGACGGGTCTAGCGCCAAAGTGTAACTATGTAGTTTGTTTTGCACCAAATTTGCATAAAACAATGACACAAATTCAGCGCAAAAACAAGAATAAATATGCCCCTCAGTGCTGTCTTTCACAGCATTAAAAGAGTCCCTGTTGCAGTCATATTGCCCAAGTAAATCCATTTCAGAATGCCAAAGTTTAAATAGCTGGTGAAGGGCTAAGTAGAAAAATCATTTTTTTTCTCACCAGTTTGACAAATGCATTTTCTATGGTTTATTAAGATACCTTTTATCTGCCGAGCCAAACAACAATTGCAACCACCTACAGCATATTTCCCATCATCGATGTTTTCCATCACAGTGTTTCCGTATTTATGGTGTTGCAGAATTACGGAAGACACATATTTTCGAGGTGTGGACTTCTTCTCAGATAGTAGGTAACTAGCACATTTGTTTTTACAATATCTGTACTCTTTGGATTGAATTCTACTAGGTACTGAATTTCTACAAAAGACTTCAAGACTCTGTTTCATGTGTTGGCAAGGCCTAAAATAACCCAAACAGTTCCCCTAGACTTTGAGTACAAGCTAGCTGAACTCAACCTGTTATAGCACTCAAAGGAACATATCTCCCTATGCGAAAGCATTTTCAAGCTGCAACTGTACAATATTTTGAATAGAGATATTTCTGCAGAAATCTCCTCCCATATTTCCTTCATCTCTGTTTTCTCTGAGTTTGTAAGTGACATAGCGAGAAACAGCAATTGAGTTGTCTGCAACAAACTCTTTGTCCATATCGCATTGCATAGTTTCAGAATAGCAGGTTTATGATCATTAATATATTTGGAGGCCTCTGATCTTCTCAGGTTATATGTATAGTATTTTCCTTTACATCTGTATCTTCAGTGACAATACTTGGCACATCTGTGTGTTTGAAAGTGTAGAACTTGCTGTCTTAGGTTTTTGTTACTATTCTCATCTGAGACGGTGCCTGCAACAAATTATTCTATGAAGGATAGTAAACACATCACTATCGGTTCCAAATGTAGATGCATCATTTATTCATAAGAGCATGTGAATATGAGGAGGACCTCTCGAGTGGTATTTTGTTTCGCCCCAAAAAATTGCAACTTCTCCAAGAGAAGGATTTGTTCTATTACATATAACACCCAGCATTGCTTGAATTATTAAAATACCTACATACATTAGCAGGATCCAAAGAGCAAAGTTCTCCTGCTGTCTTCAAATTAGGATCCCTAATGTTAGAGTTTGCTTCTCTTAGAAATTGAAAGAAATCATCCCATTCATATTCTGCTCAACTAAGTGTCACAAACTGAGTAGGTGCACCTAAGTTTCGGAGCGTATAATTACGTTCTCCATGACTACTATACCAATATTCATTAGTTCTACGTTGACAAGCCATCAAATTTATTAAGTTATACTCCAGATTTTCATCTTTTCCTAATATTTTATCAACAAACTCCCTTTCAGAAAGATTTTGCATCTTAACTCCTGTCTTTAGAACATTGCTCACAGCATAAGACAGCCCTCACAAGTCACTTTTTAAATAACAGGTGGAATATATATGGAATATAGTGGTGAAACATAGGAACCTATTAATATATTCCTGTTGACCTGTACTCTGCTGGTGGTATTTGTACAGACCGGTCATCATGTCACCCACCTAGTCCTGTGGGAAATAGCTGGGGAAAACAGCAGGCCTCTAAAGTTTTTCCTACACGCTCATTGGAGTTCCTCTAGCTTGCTTCATTTCAAAAAGATTAATGGCCTCTCTCCAACAGCTTCTGTGGAATGAAGTGAATGACTTCTGTAATCCTCAAATATTTCTTCTACCTTTTGTTTACCCAATTTTTCTATTTGTACACTTGATTGCAGAACATCATCATCAATACAAGTTACATCTCTAGTAACATCAACATTTTTGTAAAATATTATTTTCTTTCAAGTGTAATGTGTTTTTTTCATGTTACTCATGTTTACTAACTCTTGCCAGTTTGTGGGTACTCCATTTACTAGAATAATGAGTCGTTCATCCAAATCTCTCTCTACAACCACAGTGTCAACATTTTTGTATTTTTAAATCTAAAGGTGAATAGGCAACTCGTCCTTTAAGTCCCTTCTATAGCTCTGTTGGTGGTAGTTTCCCTGTCTCCGGTTCCATTGTAACTATTGCTCGAAATGGATGGACAGTTTGTTTTAGAATTGATTAATAAACATTTAATTGTTGAAGTTCTTCTGGGATTGATACTAATTCTAATTTGTTATGTATTGCTCTAGCTGTCATTTTTTATCCTCTGATTTATCATAACAAGGCTTACACATTGTTTGCTTCCTGGATAAATCACAGTGAACTTCTACAAACAGATATGCATAAAATTCCTACACCTATCTCTGTTATCTTGCACAGTTTTTGAAAATACAACCATATTATAAGTTTAGTTTTTGTAGTGAGTGCAGCAGTAACAAATACAAACATACTCATGTTTCTTAGAACACCGGTCATCATGTCACCCACCTAGTCCTGTGGGAAATAGCTGGGGAAAACAGCAGGCCTCTAAAGTTTTTCCTACACGCTCATTGGAGTTCCTCTAGCTTGCTTCATTTCAAAAAGATCAATGGCCTCTCTCCAACAGCTTCTGTGGAATGAAGTGAATGACTTCTGTAATCCTCATATATTTCTTCTACCTTTTGTTTACCCAATTTTTATATTTGTACACTTGATTGCAGAACATCATCATCAATACAAGTTACATCTCTAGTAACATCAACATTTTTGTAAAATATTATTTTCTTTCAAGTGTAATGTGTTTTTTTCATGTTACTCATGTTTACTAACTCTTGCCAGTTTGTGGTTACTCCATTTACTAGAATAATGAGTCGTTCATCCAAATCTCTCTCTACAACCGCAGTGTCAAAATTTTGTATTTTTAAATCTAAAGGTGAATAGGCAACTCATCTTTTAAGTCCCTTCTATAGCTCTGTTGGTGGTAGTTGCCCTGTCTTCGGTTCCATTGTAACTATTGCTCGAAATGGATGGACAGTTTGTTTTAGAATTGATTAATAAACATTTAATTGTTGAAGTTCTTCTGGGATTGATACTAATTCTAATTTGTTATGTATTGCTCTAGCTGTCATTTTTTATCCTCTGATTTATCATAACAAGGCTTACACATTGTTTGCTTCCTGGATAAATCACAGTGAACTTCTACAAACAGATATGCATAAAATTCCTACACCTATCTCTGTTATCTTGCACAGTTTTTGAAAATACAACCATATTATAAGTTTAGTTTTTGTAGTGAGTGCAGCAGTAACAAATACAAACATACTCATGTTTCTCAGAACATAGTGCAATTAACTTTCCTCTGTTTTCCAAATTTTTAAATGGTAATCTCTGTGGACTGTTGCTCTATGCTTCCAGTAGCTACTTCCTCATTTTCCTTACACTTCTCTTCAGGACCAAAGAAACAAAACTGAATGTCTTCACAAACTTTCTCTACCTCTGCCATAGTGCCATGCAATAGAGCTCTGCTCATTTCTCCTTACTAAACTTTGTAATTTTGGATGATGCACAGCTAACATTTTAATCTGATGAAAAGTGTTTTTACACATTTTCTTTGAAAAACATACCAGTGAATGGCCTAGTAAATTAATGTATTCCCTAACTTTCCATGGATCTAATCCTTGCAACGTAATCATTTTCTGTTTCAGACTTCCTGAAAATTCTCTTAAGAAAGTTCTCAATTTATAAATTGATTCCTGACGGATAGTACAAATACTGCTACATTTCCACTTGTACAGAGGAGCCTGTTTATGCCTTCTTTGTACCTCTTCCGCTATGACTTCTCTATACTCTTAAGAACTATGGGGCATACTTACAAGCCCCTAGCATCACCAGACCATCACTTTTCTTTTTGTGATGCTCTGATGGCGCTGTGCCCTGACCATATTTACAAGGAGGCGCTAATCCACTTTTTGTGGCTTAACACAGCCTTGTAAATATGGGCCCCTCCAACACAGTTTTCTGTGGCACAGTGGCGTGCAAAGGGTGTTGCTGTGGGCATACCTATGCAACCCCCATTGCTTTTGACACTGCCCCAGGTTTACAAAAGGAAATATAAATCTGAGGCAGCACCAAAAACTAATGCTTCCCCAGGGGTGGCGTTAGAGTGGCACCACAGGAAGAAATACTTGTGCAGCACACATCGGACAAGCAAAATGTCATTATTTATTGTTTATGTGCAGAAAGGGACACCTTCCTGCACATACACAATTATTCCCTGCAACGCAGGCCCCCTTGCACTGTGGTGCAAGGGTGCCTGTGTTGGGGCTAGACAGCTAATTTTAGCTCCTGAGGTAGGAGAAACACAGGGGTGCACCTTTTTTTCTCAATACGGTGCATCCCTGCATTTCTGAAATTATGCAGCATGGCATTGCCAATTTTGGCACAGCACCGCACTGTTATTTTTCTATTGGAGTTCTGTCTTTTGCTTCATAGCAGTGACCAGCAGTGTCAACTGCCTGTACTAACATATTCTCTGGAAAATAACTCTCATCAAAAAATTGTTCTGTACTAGATGTGTGCATCAATTTACCTTTAAATATTATGAAAAAATATTTTTGTCAATACGTCTTTTTCTTAATGCTCTTTTCCTCATGCACACCACTGTTTCATCTGGTGTCTTCATTCTGTTCAATGTTAAAATAAAAAGCTTCCTCTCCACAAAAAATGTTTTCTCAGTTAGACTCTCCATGTGTTGCTTTTGCTTAAGAAAAACACTTTTTCCCTTATACTTTTTCATTTTCTTCCACAAATTTTGAATTATTTTCTTTCCAAATATTTTTACTCTTAACTCCTTAAACTGTTTCTGTCTCCAAGTCAAAGTCTCTGGTTTATTTTTAGAATTTCCTAATTTTAATATCATGCACCTCTTTCTCTTTGTCAGTACATTTCAAAGTTTTCGTTTTAAAAGATGTCTTCCCCTTGTTTGCATTTTACGGCATTTAAAAAGAAAATCTTTTTATTTTTACTACTGGCTGTTTTTTTCCTCTGTACATTTTCCACCTTATCTTCAGTTTTACTGTCAGTTTTAACCCCTTCGCTACCAGGCTGTTTCCCCCTCAGGTGCCAGGCCTTTTTTGGCTATTGGGGGCAGTTTGCACTTAGGCCCTCATTCCTTTTGTTCACATAAGCTACCCACGCCAAATTTGCGTCCTTTTTTTCCAACATCCTAGGGATTCTAGAGGTACCCAGAGTTTGTGGGTTCCCATGAAGGAGACAAAGAAATTAGCCAAAATACAACTAAATCTTTTTTTTTTTTTAAATGGGGAAAAGGGCTGCAGAAGAAGGCTTGTGATTTTTGCCTGAAAATGGCATCCTCAAAGGGTTTGCAGTGCTAAAATCACCATCTTCCCAGCTTTCAGGAACAGGCAGACTTGAATCAGAAATCCACATTTTTCAACACAATTTTGCCATTTTACTGGGACATGCCCCATTTTTACTATTTTTTATGCTTTTACTCTCCTTCTAGTTAGCAACAGAAATGGGCCTGAAACCAATGCTGGATCGTGGAGAGCTAAACATTTCTGAAAAGTAGACAAAATACTGAATTCAGCAAGGGGTCATTTATGTAGATCTTACGAGGTTTTCCTACAGAAAATAACAGATGAAATAAAATAATATTGAAATTGAGCTGAAAAAAACAGCCATTTCTCTCCACGTTTTACTCTGTAACTTTTTCCTGCGATGTCAGATTTGTGAAAGCAATATACCATTACGTCTACTGGACACGTCTGGTTGCAGGGATATTTAGGGCTTGTAGGTTCACCAAGAACCCTAGGTACCCAGAGAAAATAAAGGAACTGCAACTTGCCTGGTATACAACAATTTATTTGGTGAAATATAAATAGTGAAAAATAGGTATCAAGGAAACCTCTGAATTTCTGAAACGGGCACAAGATAAGGTGCTGATAAGCAGTGGTTATTTGCACATCTCTGAATTCTGGGGTCCCCATACTAGCATGTGATTTGCAAGGCATTTCTCAAATAGACTCATTTTTTACACACTGTCTTACATTTGAAAGGAAAAAATGTAGAGAAAGACAAAGGGCAATATCTTTTTTTTGTTGCTATTCTGTCTTCCCCCAAGTCTCCCAATAAAAATGGTACCTTACTTGCGTAGGTAGGCCTAATGCTCGCGACAGGAAACGCAACATGGACACATCACATTTTTACAATGAAATCTGACGTGTTTTTTGCAAAGTGACTAGCTGTCGATTTTGGCCTCTAGCTCAGCTGGCATCTAGGGAAACCTACCAAATGTGTGCATTTCTGAAAACTAGACACTTAGGAGAATCCAGGATGGGGTGCCTTGTGGGGCTCTCACCAGGTTATATTACCCAGAATCCTTTGCAAACCTCAAAAAACGGCCAAAAACCACTTTTTCCTCACATTTCGGCGACAGAAAGTGCTGGAATCCGAGAGGGGCCGCACATTTCTTTCCACCCACCATTTCCCCAAGTCTCCCAAAAAAAATAGTACCTCACTTGTATGGGTAGACCTAGTGCTCGTGACAGGAAATGCCACAAAACACAACATGGACACATCCCATTTTCCAAAAGAAAACAGAGCTGTTTTTTGCAAAGTGCCTCCTTTGCAAACCTCAAAATAATTTGGCCAAAAAACACTTTTTCCTCACATTTTGGTGATTTAAAGTTCTGGAATCTAAGAGGATCCACACATTTCCTTCCACCCAGCGCTTCCCTAAGTCTCCTGATAAAAATGGTACCTCACTTGTGTGGGTATGGCTAGTGCCCGCGAAAGGAAATGCCCCAAAATACTATCTTGACACATCAAAATGATCAAATACGAAGCTACCTGTTTTTGCAGGGAGCACCTGCGTTTTTGTCCTTGAGCGCAGCAGCCATATAGGGAAATCTACCAAGCGCAAATATTTCTGAAAACTAGACACCCAAAGGAATCCAGGGAGGTGTGACTTGCGTGGATCCTCCAGTGCTTTTTTACCCAGAATCCTCAGCAAACCTCAAATTTAGCAAAAAAATCACATTTTCCCCCCATTTCTGTATGGGATCAGTGCACTGGGACAAATTTCTAACCACCCAACGTTCCCCTCAGTCTCCCGGTAAAAATGATACATCACTTTTGTAGGTGGGCCAAGTGCCTGTGACAGGGAAGAGCCAAAAACATGTTGAAATTGAGGGGGAACCAAGTGGGCCCTAAAGGGCAGTTTGAAAAAAAACATTTTTAAGCTGACATGTGGGGCAGCATTTTTATTGGTATAGATGCCACAATGCTGGGTGCTAGGAATTTTGTGGATTCCTGCAGATTCCAGAAGGTTCCATCACAAAAATGTGGGAACAATGTGTCAGTTCTAGCAAAGTTGGAGGTTTGCATGGCATTGTGGGTAAGAAAATGGTGCGGGTTCATGTGAAGCACACCACTGTGAACTCACCCAGATGTTTAGTTTTTAAATGTGTCTAGGGCTTGTGGATTTCTCTACATGGCAGCATCTCAAAGTCCAAAAAGTGAAGCCCTCACCATTCGAAGTGGGATGATTTTAGATTTAGATAAGCTCTCATGGCCCAATTGTAAAACCAAAATCCAAAATAATCAAATGTCCTCTTGCTTGCCGTGGGATAAAATGTTTTAGTTTGCGGGGGAGAGCTGAAAGACTTACTCCCTTCAGTTGGGGTGGGGGCTTTCTGCCCCCGTGGGGAGTGGATCTGGAGTAATTGCCCCATCTGCCCTCCGGTGGGCAGAACAACTTTGACCCCATTTATTTTGGGTGGGGGTATGACCATACCCCCACCTTTTTGTTTTAATCTTCCCTGGTCTCTGGCAGGCTTTCTGCCCCCCTGGGGGGTAAATGTGCCTTCTAAAAATATGTTGCTCTGTCCCCAAGGAGGGCAGATTCGACCAATAGTAATGTGCCCCAATGGGGAGCGACCCTTGCCCAAGGGTCTGCCCCCCAAACAAAACACACACAGGCACACACACCAATCCCTGGTGCCTAAGGGGTTTCTGCCCTCCCCGGGGGCAGATTGGCCTAATAGAAATAGGCCGATCAGCCCCCAAGGTAAGCAGAAAGGTCTAAAATAAATCCCCCCCCCCCCCAGGGGAACGACCCTTGCCTAAGGGGTCTCTTCCCTTGCGTGAAATTGACTCAAAAAAATAAATATCTCTGGTGTCTAGTGGTTTCTGCCCCGTAGAGAAGCAGTAATGGCCTAGAGTATTTTTGCCCCCAGGGGAGCGACCCTTGCCTAAGAGGTCACTCCACACATAAAAAAAAGAAAAAAAAAATCTCTGGTGCCTAGAGGTTTCGGCCTAATTACAATAGGCTGATCTGCCCCCAAGGGGGGCAGAAATGGCCTAAAAATCATGTGAAACTGACAAAAAAAATGTTGGGGGCAGATTGGCCTAATAAAAATACGCTGATCTGCCCCCAAGGGGGACAGAAATGGCCCAGAGTTAATTTCCCCCCAGGGGAGTGACCCTTGCCTAAGGGATTGCTCCCTACATATAAAACAAAATCCACAAACAAAAAAAAAGATCCCTGGTGACTAATTATATTAGGACGATCTGCCCCAGGGGGGGCAGAAATGGCTGTAAAATAATTTCCCCCCTGGCGAGCAGCCCTTGCCCAAGGGGCCGCTCCCCTTATGGATATAAAATAAAAAAAAGAAACTCCCTGGTGTCTAGTGGGCATTTCTGCTGCCCGATCTCATCACGATCGGACAGCAGAAATGCTGAGAGAGACATTAAAGTAGAGGAAAGGCCTTTCCTCTCCTTTCATGCCTCTCTCGCCCCCTCCACGTGATCGGAGGAGAAATGTTTTTGCATTTCTCCTCTGATCCGCGCTGAAAGCTGACCTGAGCTTCCAACGTGGAGGGGGAAGCCTCTGATGACATCAGCGCATGATGTCATCAGATGCCACAGAGGGTTGGGAGGGTGGTGATGGAAGGGGAAGAGATTCCCTTTCCATCCCTGCCCAGGAGAGGGGGTTTCCAGGCCCGGGGGGGATCGCTAGCGCCCCCCAGAGGGCCCATAGCAGGGCGAGCTGGTCTCGTCCACATCACCAGAGCATTGTGGCTGAGGGCGAGATCAGCTCGTCCTGGGCACCGTAGGGGTTAACCAGGTAGTACTGTGGCTTCTATTTCTTTCTGCGTTGTGTTTTGTTAGACATTGTGAATTTTCTTATTTAATTGGAAGTAGATAACTGGAAAACAAATAAACAATACATTTAGCTCTACAGACCAAGACTTATGAAGCAGGTTTTCTAATACTAAGTCCAGTTGACAGTAAAACTGCTAAATTACGCTGTACAGTAGTAGGCCTGAACCATGTTTGAAGTACTCCTTCTCTGGATGGGTGACTAGGTGATGTTAGTACTTGTCTACATATCTGAGTGATGGTATCAGTCCTTTTATGGGTGTGTCAGCAGATGTTTAAATAAGTAGAAGTTTAAGTAAATATAACTTTAATAACTATGGGTCTCTAAATATACATGTAAGCAAGGATATCACCTGGGTTTGCCAGCATATGCATCGGTGTGTGCCTGGGTATTGTAGTGTATGCATCAGTTTGTGCCTGGGTATCTCAATATATATACCAGTATGTGTCTGGGTATCGTAGTGTATGCATCAGTGTGTGCCTGGGCATATTGGTGCATGCATTTGCCTATGCTTGGGTATGTCAGTGTAAACCTCTTTGTTTACCTGCATTTGTCACTGTCTGCATCAATGTATATCTGATCTGTCAGTCTAACTATTAGAAGGACATGTTTTGCCTCTTAATCACAAACCACACTCATCTATGGCCTACCTAAGGGTTGAATTTTGTGTGACAAAAGGGGAGCGTAAAGCTGGACAAACAGCCCTTCTAAGGGCAAGCCAACCTCACTGTAAAACTGTACAATTAGGCTCACCATTAGTAGGCCCAAATCATGTTTAAAGGACAACCTCTCTGAATAAGTAACTAGGTTATGAGAGTACTTATATTGGAGTGACTTATCATTTGCCAAATAGGTGTCATACTGCAGCATATATAGCTGCTGAAATTGACGCACCCCTTGCGGGACGTGGGTTGTTGCTCTGCATTGCCTGGGGACAGGACTTCACTTCCCGTCTCTCCTAGGCCCGGACGCATCCTGAAATTGACGCGCCCCTCGCGGGACGCGTGTTGTTGCTCTGCATTGCCCGGGGACAGGACTTCACTTCCCGGCTCTCCCAGGCCCGGCCGCATCCTGAAATTGACGCGCCCCTCGCGGGACACGGGACGCACCTGGGTGCGTGCCCGGGCCAAGCCCGTCTTCGCCCGTCATCATCCGATCGAGGCCAGGCAGGGCCTAATATCTTGGCAGAGGATCAAGCTACAAGTAAGAGTTGTGACTTATTCTATATTGGGTTGTTATATATTACCCACTGGTACTATGAGGAAAAGGAAGGCTGCTGACCTGCCTGTGCCCTGGAATGATATAAAAAAACAGAAAAAAAGTCCTAGGAAATTAGTTAATATGGCTACAGGTTTTGTCCCAAAATCATTTAATGAGATTGATTTATTATTTGAGGAAGTGGAGGCCATCTTGAAAGGCAATATGGACACAAATGGAGCCTTGTCTTTAAAAAAGGCTTCGACACAAGCCAGGAAAATTCCAGAGTTTTTTAATAAGAAGATGAAGAGGGGACAAACCTCAGACCCTGCCATTCAGGCTGATGGAGAAGTTTTGTCCAACATAAGTGATATTACCCTATCTGCATCTCAGGGAATTGTGTGTAGTACTTCTAACTCTTCACCTAGATGGGGGGTAATCCCTGTAGAGGATGCAATAATCATACCTGTCCCGTTGAGCCCTGAGGTAAGGGTGGTTCCCAATATATTATGCACCAATCAGTTTGGCCCCCTGGCTGAGGAAGGTGACTTATTTATGGATCATGTGCAATCCTTGTCTGAGCCAGTTACTGAGGATGTCACTTCATCTAACACCCCTATTATTACCACTGGTTTGGAGCAACCTGTTAGCGAAGCCAAAGTGGCTCTTATTTTACAGAGGGTTGATGAAGTCAGGAACCTGGTTTTGCAATCAGTAAAATTAATGAAGAGAAAAATGGCACATCAATGTGGATGTAAATGTCAACAGGGCAAGGTGGCGGGAAAGAGGGATACCAAGCTTGTTAAGTTAATTCCCTCTACTAATATCTCCTGTGGGGGGGCAGTAAACTTTCCCCAAAGTGAGGGATTACCTTTGCCTAATATAGAGGTTAATCAATCAAACCCTGCAAATAATTTTACGAACGAGCGGTTGGGTCCTAACAGTACATCCACGAGTAGGGATTTCATGGAGAATTGTGTTTGTAATGTTGCTCGCCCTGTTGCCCCCCTGAGTAGGCAAATACCAAGGGGGTGTGAAATTATTGCTAAAACAGCAGGCAAGGGGGTTGAAACCTCTACCGCTGCAAACAGGTTACTAGAATTCCCCCCATCAGCGATTCTTCCTCCTGTAATGATCCTAGTGGCCTAGCAACAACGATAAAAAATCTAGGTACTAAGTGTGGAGATAACACTATTTTCATGATTGATGTTCTCAAGTTGCCATCAGGTTCAGTTGAGGACCAGGAACCTCGGATTAATAAGGTTAGCCATTGGTTACGCTCCCAATGGAATTGCCTTTCAGTCATACGCTCAGATATTTCCAAAGCAAAGAGATGGAGCCCTCCGGGGTCTAATTTCGATATAATTTCGATTCAGTTCTTTGACAAGATATTGGTGGATCAACTTATTGCATTTGACTTACGTACTTGTCAGTACAGGGGGCTGGAAAAGGGAGATATTACTCTTGCGCTGAAACTTGATGGTGCAAGCCAGGCTGATATTTATGGACATATGGTCTACCAATGCGAGAGGGATTCCCTGGTGCCAGCTGGGAACCCGTGGTCTAAACCAGTATGACTAACCACAACTCAAGAAGTATTCTATAGGGGCAATTCTGAGGTGTCACATATGAAGGGACCCGTCGGGACTATTATGAATGAGATGATCATAGAGGATGCCAGTCCACAGACATATGGAACTGAGCAAGTTAACTATGGTTTATCAATAATGACTTGGAACCTAGCTGGTCTTGTGAGGAAATTGGATGATCCATAACTGATATTCCTGTGACCCCCAGTACTTATGATGCGGGACAGGACCTTTCATCTTCATTGGACATGAACCTTGCCATCAACTCTATAGGAGAGGGTCCTTATGACCCTGAGGACTATATTCATTTTTCTATGGAAGAAACCCTTGATTCAATTAATTCTCTAAAACCTGGTAAAGCTCCAGGACCGGAAAAGATTCCAGGTGATCTTTATAGATCTGAACCAGTTATATGGACCTGGTATATAAATTCACTTTCAAAGAAAATTGCTGAAGGGGGCCAAATTCCGATTACTTGGAAGGGGGCAGAAATTGTTCCTATTTACAAAAAGGGTAATGTAAACCTCCCAATCAACTATAGACCGATTAGTCTTATAGATAATTTACAAAAAATCTTTGCAAAACTACTTTTAGGAAGACTAACGAGTTGGGTTATTGACCACCAGATTCTTTCTCCCCTCCAGGCGGGGTATTGACCCAGAACTAGTACGGCGGATCAGGTTTTTAGGCTGGCTATCTTACATTGGAAATATGTAGTTCTTGCTAAGCAAACCTTGTATGTTGTTTTTGTTGACTTGCGATCTGCTTTTGACTTAGTCCCAAGTGAGAAGCTAAGGGAAGTGCTACATAGAATAAGGACCCCAGTCAGTATAATTTAAATATTAAAGCGATTGCATGAAGACACATACGCGCAAGTGAGATGGGGCAACCAAGGCGTACTGACTGATAAAAACCCCATTCATAGGGGAGTTCGCCAGGGCTGTGTGATGGCCTCTCTTCTGTTCTCCCTTTTTATCAATGAGGTGGTGCAGGACATGATTGCATGCCAGAATGATGCCCCCACCTTAAATGCTCAGAAAATTCCTATCCTCCTTTTTACTGACGATTCACTTCTCATTTCAAAGACCCCAATGGGCCTACAAATCCTTGTCAATAGATTTAACTTATTTTGTCGGAATTATGGTCTGGAGCTGAATTTTAATAAAACTAAATTGATGGTATTTCACCCTGGATTACTGAAGAAATGTACTATTACACTGGATGGAGATCCCTTGAATAAGGTTAGTTCTATTGACTATTTGGGCGTGAGGCTTTCAAATAAACTACACTGGGAAGAACAGATCAGCAAAAGTATGGGACTCCTACAGCATAGAGCAGCATCTGTACTGCGCTTCTACAGGAGCACGACTGCTAAAGCTGTATCCCCAGCGATTAAGAGCTATGTGGCTAAGGCACAGGGAGCTGCTGTTTATGATGCAGAGGTATGGGGACCCTATAACAGCAATAGACTAACTGTGGGTGAGAAGAACTTTGTGAGGGCTCTGTTTTCATCCCCTCCCAGTACCCCACTGACTCCAATGTTTTTTTTTACTTGGGTCTAAATCGAATAGCTGATCTAATCACCATAAGACCTCTATTATATTGGGTAAGGCTCTGGACTGTTCCCGAATTGGATGTATACAAGACCTCACTTCTTGAATTGTTAAGGTGCTCGAATTCGGCTACTATTCCATGGGTTAAGCACATGCTTAATCCAGCTGGTTTTGCACTTTGGTCTTTGGAGATTTTTGGGAGAATTCCCATCAACTAGAGAAATCCCACACAAAACTTCTGAAATCTGTATATTGGTCTCATGTAAGAAATGATTGTATTTGTCGCAAATCCAATGGACGATTAACTAACCTTTTTATCGATTTTAAGTGGTACCCACAGTTTGAACCCTACTTAGATATAATACCTGATTTATTAGACAAGAGACTATGGGGGTCATTCTGACCCCGGCGAGCGGCGGGAGCCGCCCGCCTGGAGGGAACCGCCGAATGACCGCACCGCGGTCAAAAGACCGCGGCGGCCCTTCTGGCTTTCCCGCTGGGCCAGCGGGAAACCCCCCTCAACAATGAAGCCGGCTCCGAATGGAGCCGGCGGAGTTGTAGGGGTGCGACGGGTGCAGTGGCAAAGCAGACACTGAAAATCATTATGGGGCCCTGTTAGGGGGCCCCACGACACCCGTTCCCACCATCCTGTTCCTGGCGGTTAAAACCGCCAGGAACAGGATGGCGGGAAGGGGGTTGGAATCCCCATGGCGGCGCTGCAAGCAGCGCCGCCATGGAGGATTCCCTGGGCCAGGGGTAAACCGGCGGGAAACTGCCGGTTCCCCTTTTCTGACCGCGGCTTTACCGGCGCGGTCAGAAGGGCCCAAGAAGCACCGCCAGCCTGTTGGCGGTGCTTCCTCTGCCCTCTGCCCTGGCGGTTTCAAACCGCCAGGGTCAGAATGAGGGCCTATATGCTAGATTTCGCTTTGGGTCCCTACCGTTGAAGTCTTTGACGAGTAGTTGGGGATCAACCGCCACGTCCGATATATGCCCTGTGTGTGGTGATACCTCTGAAACAGTAGATAATTTTATGTTTTTTTGTCCTGATTATTCATCCCTTACGTCCAAATGGATCTGCAAAATCTGTCGGGAAATGAAGATGAGTAAATTTGCTCTAGCCTTGAGGATTTTAAAAAGCCATAGGTCCAATGTGTAAATTTATGCCGTTAGCAAGTTTTTAGTAGCAGCATGGTATGTACGTAACTCTTATGTAATCAATGAGTTTTAAAGAAGATTGGATGGGATTTTTGACTGGACAATTGGGTTTTAAACAAATTGTTAGCTATTAGTTTTAAACTTGGATTGTACTAGTTTTATATTCTTTTTATGAAATTTATATTGTTTGTGTGGTTTTAGCTTAATGCTCTTGTAAATAGTATGTTTAATTCAGTAAAACTAAGAAGGACATGTCAACAAGCAACAAAGTTATGATAGTAGTTGAGTACAGATCAGAGTGACTCTATCAGTTAGCAACTAGCTATGATCTAGCACCATAGATATCTGACATGTGAATAAATGAATATATGCTTCCTTCATGTTTAACTGTATGTTGGAGTGGATCTATCCTTTAATAAATGTGTATGTGTCTTGCAGTATCGGTGGGAGTCTGCATATAAACTTCGATCAGGTCTGCTGGTGCTAAGGTCACTCAATGAAAGTCAGAACATTTTTACTTTTTAAGGAGAAAAGATTCTGCCCTGTTACCTAGCTACAACATAGTTGAGCTGTTATTTGTGGCTGAGGGGTGTTATGTTTCTGTAAAAAAGTCAAGCTGGCAGTAAATGTTCACACCTTAGCTCTGCAGTACTACACCCAAAGCATGTTTAAAGGACTACTTCTGTGAATGAGCATCCAGATTCCATAAGTACTTCACTATATATTGTAGAGACTGTATTACTACCCAACTACCTTTGACATGGCTCCCTACATATCTGCTCTATGGTCTGTGCATCATTGTGTAACTGTCTCTTTCTGTATCTAAGTGGGTGTGAGAAAAGCTTTATTCTTTTCTAAATAGATATGTGACTTTCGCTTTGAGTTGGACATTACCTGTATGTGGCTAGCCATATAAGTATGGACATGCACATGTAAGTTTGTAAAACTCAGTACAACATGTTTAATCTTTTAATCACAAATCACTGTTCTCTCTGCCTAGCTACAACTTAGCTCAGGGTAAGGTTTTCTATAGTGAAACAAAAGAGGAAGGCTCATCAAGCAGCTTTTCTATTTCCAAGTAAATCCTTTAATTATGTCATTGGTAAGTTTTCTAATCTTCTTTTTATTAATCACAAACCTTCTATTTATATATTTTTTTTATTTTATCAGTGTTAGACCTGACATCCTTGGTGTGGTCTCCCCTGTTTTTTTGCCCCTGCTTCCCATGTTTTGACTGTGTGCTGGACTCTGTTTTTGCTGTTTTGGGTACTGTGGGCATTTTACCACTGCTGACCAGTGGAAGTGCCCCTGTGTAAATTGTATAGGTAATTGCTTTTCAATGATTGGCATATTTTATTTTCTAGTAAGTCCCTAATAAAGAGTGTTAGAGGTGCCCAGGGCATGTAAATCAAATGCTACGAGTGGGCCTGCAGCACTGGTTGTACCACCCACATGAGTAGCTCTGTGTGTGCAGCTATAACCTGCCAATTCGACCTGGCAAGTGTACACACTTGCCAGGCTCAAACCTTCCCTTTTTACATATGTTAGGCACCCCTAAAGTAGGTTCTAGGGAGCCCCATGGGCAGGGTATAGTGAACGTTAAAGGAGGGACATTTACTGATGTGTTTTTACATGTCTTAACAGTGAAATACTGCCATATTCGGTTTTCACTGTTGCACAGCCTATCTCTCTCATACGTTAACATGGGGGCTGCCTTTAAATAACTTTTTAGTGCAGTTTCCCTTTAGGAGCAGATGGAAATATGGAGTTTGGTGTCTCTGAACTCACAATTTTAAAATATATCTTTTGGTGACGTTGGTTTTGAAATTGTTAGTTTGAAAATGCCACTTTTAGGAAGTAGGCATTTTCTCGTTTAAAACATTCTGTGACTCTGCCTGTTTGTGGATTCCCTGTCGGGATCAGTTGGGCTGTTTGTGAATCCCCTCTAGAAAGTGAGACAAAGGGAGCTGGGGTGTAGCTTGCATATTCTGATGGTTCATCTGAGCTAGAGTGGAGGGAAGAGTGGCCATTTACACCTGAATAGGCTGTGCCTGCCCTCCCACAATGCAGTCTCCAAACCCTTGGTATGTATCTGGGGCCTGGCCTAGGCAAGGTAGGATCCTGTAAACAATAGAGACTTTCCTTTGAAGTCTTCCTACTTCAAAGGCAGAAAGGGGTATAAGTAGTGGACCCAAACCCCCAGATTTTTAGATTACTTCTGGAATCAAGAGGTACCTCAGCCAAGGAGAAGAGCTAGAGGAGGAGTACTGCCCCTTTGCCTGTGACTGTGCTTTGCTAGGTTGGCGTTGCAATTGCTGCTTCTGCCTGAAAGAGGGCAAAGTCTGGACTTCGTAGTTCATTCTTGCTTCGGAATAATCTCCAAGGGCTTGAATTGAGCTTGCCTCCTGTTTTGAAGTCTCATGACCATCAGAGACTTCCTCTGCCAGCACTTTGACTCTCTGTTGGAAACTCCTGCCCTGCCAAGTGGTGCCCTGTCCAGTCTCCGGGCCCTTGAGAGGTGAAGTTGGCAGAACAAGGACTAAACTCAATGAACAGGACACTGTGTGGGACATTTTCGACACACCACCTGCACCTGAAAAACGATTTGCCATCCGCTTCACGGCTAAAATCGATGGGCCACCTGCATCACAGCTGGAAGATCAATGCATTGCGGCTAGGGAAACAACGCAACACCAGCTTGCGGATGCTGATAATGACGCAAACCCCAGGAAGCACAGTTTTCCAATACCGTGCGACCGGATTTCACAAGCATCATCAGTGGACGTCAAAGTCATTGTGACCCTGTGTGGATCCAAGGTGTCCTGTCTGGAAATTGATGCATCGCTCTCATGCGAGGGAGAAAAACAATGCATCAGCGACCCAACCGGAGAAAGAAATGACACATAGCCTCACTTGCGAGTAAGGAATCAATGCATTGCTGACTTTTCCGACACACGCTTACCTGTGTGGCTTTATTTTTGATGCAAACCAAGTGCTTTGTGTAAAATCAACATGTCTATTGTTTTCTGTGGAGTAAGACTCTTATTCTTTGGAAAAATTATATCTTGAATTTCGTATGTTGAATTTTTGTCATTTTGGTCTTGATTTAGATAAATATTACTTTTTTTCTAAACTGGTGTGTTGTCCATTTTGTAGTGTTTTCACTTAATTAATGTGTGTGTTGGTACATATACTTTACACATTGCCTTTGAGATAAGCCTGACTGCTTGTGCCAAGCTACCAAGGGGGTGGCAGGGGTTATCTTGAGTGTGTACCTTCATTGCCCTGACTAGAGTGAGGATTCCTGCTTGGACAGAGTGAAAACTGACTGCCAACCAGAGACCCCATTTCCAACAATCAACATGCTGCTCCCTTTCATTCACCTTATTTATGCTCATTCCATTAAAAAAAACTGCATTTCACTACACATTCCTGCTAAGCGAGCTTGTTGGAGTAGAAGTTTGTCTTTCAGTATCAGTTAGAATTTCTTCTCACTGAAAAATATGCAAAAAACATGTAGAAGAATGAGACAACACTCTCATACCAGGCAAATATTGATGGCAACATTTTCAACATTGCTTTCAATGTTACTCAATCAGAAAACAAATCACAATATACTTTTCATATTAAACTTATGTTATACCAGTTGTGACTGGCTTCTATAGTTAACCATTTCAAACACTCCTCAAAAGAAAGTCCAATTCTACAGGGATTTTTGCTTAATTTGCAGCCCCACCATGGTGCTCAGCAGCCCCCCCCCCATGTAACTTCACGGCAGAGCCGTGGATCCGTGCAAAAATACAAATTTAGTTTTGCAATGTACTCAAAAACAACTCCATATATACAGCTCATTCTATTAAAAAAAAAAATTCTCGCCAAATAATGCTTATAATGACTTTTTACCAGCAGATTTCCCACAACAAAGTCACAGTCTAGTCTTTCTCAATTCCACCCCTTCATGTGGTAATGTAGCTCTGCTACCATAGTAATTGCAACATTCTGTTGCAGCAGAAGGTTACAAGTTCATAACAGTTTCTGAGTGCACCATGCTTACTTCTAAACCAAATGTAGGAGGTGTGGTTGACTTTTTGAAACAATATTTGTGTCATAAGCACCAATAGATTTTTGTAATTTCTCTGAAGCCAATCCAATAGTCACTTACTTTTTTACACAGTATCATTTCCTAGCCTCATGACCAAACATATATACAACAGCCAATCAAATGTGTTCTTTCAAATTTTAACTATTAGACTCCAATTCAACTGCATTTCATTTGAAAACTGCCTGATTCAACTGTAGTTTTCTCCTGTGTGGAACTCCAGCTTCTGTGCAGAATGCTCAGAGTATGTATTGTGCGACATAGTTTTGTGTTTTGGGCCAGAGAGAGTGCTAGAAATAGTGGCATTGATGGGGTCCTGGGTTTATTTAATGGGGCTATTACAGTTTTGGCCTGAAAGGGTTAAAGTGACATCAATTGCTGATTTTGTTTGAAACCATTAAGGATTGCCAACATCCTGATATTATGATTGTGCACTGTGGTAGCAATGACCTGGGCACAGTTACTGTGGTAGGATTGAAATCCTAATAAGGGATGCCTTTGTTAAGCCAATGACACTTTTCCCACACACTGCCTTTGTTTTTGCTAACATTTGCCAAAGGCAGAAGAAGAAACGGTCAAATGAATACTATCCATAAATAGACAAATTCAATACAACTGTTTCTGCATGTTTCTGAGACCATAACATGGGCTCTATATACCATAATCATTTACAGTTTTATGTGGTTGGTAAATACATAAGTGATGGAGTTTACTTAACAGACAAAGGTAACAGGGTGTCCCTGCAGAATGTGAATCATTCCAAATCCACAGATCCATCCTCAGTTCTTGAAAATTCCAAATAATAGAAATATTCAAAATTTTACACTCATTTGTAATTGTTGCACCACATTTATAATAAGCCAGTAAGCCAGTGGGGTTAGGGAAATTCTTCCCTGACCCCTAAATCAGCATGCATTCCAGTATAAACAAATATATATATATACATATATATATATACAGAGCAAGTAACTTTGGTGCCGTTGGACAAATCTTCATGACATTTTCAAAACTTATACTCTGGTCAGTCCAGCTGCTGTGTTGAAGGTTTGGGGTGATCCGTCATGAGGGGGACGAAACAAAATGAGAGTCTCAAACACTTTCCCCCATTTTTATGTCAATGGGATTTTTCAAATTTCTGAACATGACTACAGCCCGAACCGTTGAAAGGAATTGCACCGATGAAAGGAATTGCACCAAAGTTAACAGAAAGAACACTTTTTGTATTTTGGTGTAAATCCCTTCACTAATTCTTTAAATATGAAGGAAAATTCTTTCTTACTTTTTTTTTTTTTTAAAGGCAGTTTCCTGCCCTTTTCTTTCACTCAAGCCCCTGGATGGGCCAGGTACTGGGGAATGCCAAATATAAGGAGTGGGCACATGGGGCTGCCCTCCTTTGCTTGCTGAAGCCCCGGGGATCGTCACCTCCCCAGGGCAATTATTAGATTGCATGCAAAGGGGCCGCGTGGCACCTTGCCTCAGGTATCACCATCTCCCAGAGGAAAAATGCTTTAGTACATGTAGAGGGGGTCTGCCATCAACCTGAGGCAAAATAGTAACAACACGTGGGGGCTGCTCTGCCCCCCCACAGCCCTGGGGACCACCACTTTCCCGAGACACTATAGTAATGACATGCCTAGCCCTCCTGCAGCCTCGTGGACCACCACCTCCCTGTGGCAAATATTTAGTTATGTGTGGGGGGCCACAGGGCCCCCCACAGCCATGGAGACCACCACCTCCCCAGCTCTAAAATAAAATAAGATTATTTTGGACCACCAGCCCCGGGGACAACCACCACCCCAGGGTAATACACATTGAAGGGGGGGCCACGCAGCCTCCCTTGAGGAGCCAATGATGGCCCTCAGGACTGCCACCCCAAAGGTCCAGCTCCTCCTATGTCCCGGGGTGCCAACTGACAGGACATAGCTGTTTGATCTATCTTGGTTTGCTTTGACAGCTCCCATCAAGTCAGAGCAAACACTTCACAAGGCTGTAACACACATAGAAAGTGAAAAAAACATGGAGAAGAAAAGATTTGTCTCCTTGTTACGGCATCGTTTGGAAGACATAGTCATTTCACACAATGACAGGTTTACAAACCTTTGTAAATCTGGTATTGCGCGAAATCCATGAATGGATGTATGGGAACACCCATGTTCACCCATGAATGAAATGTAGTGCAGTTGCACATGCAATGTAGCTCATGCAATGTAGGCTGTTTCATTGTGTTAAAAAAAATTTGCAAACCCATGCAAGGTGCTCCAAATCACCCCTTGCATGGCTTTGTATTTATCTACTGCCTTTTTGCATTATGGGTGCACCACAAAAAGGGTGCAACCATAACACAAAATTTGAGTAAATCTGGTCCCAGGAGTTGGATCACTGTTATGAACAGTACAAGAAGAACCAGGACCAAGGAGTCTGTGACAGTAAGTCACCTTGGGTTGTGGAATCAAACAGGCTGAAGAGCCCCGATCCGTCTCTCCAGTCCCCCAGGGGGACGAGTGAGGGAATCATGTCGGTACGTATCAGGGAGTGTACTGATGTAGGAGGATGTGAAAAAAAGGCTGACAAAGAGCAGCGAGAAAGAAAGGATGTCAACTTGAGGGGACTGGAAGGGAGATGGCACAGTGAGGGAGAAAACCAGCATCAATGAGACAACAAGGAAAATACTTAACTGGCAGGCAGGACAAAGGAGATAAGCCCAAGAAACAGAGGAGCAGACAGAGAACACACCGATGTGGAGAAATGCGGGAGACATGAAGGGGCCTGCCGCATCCCAGGTGGGACGTGTCTTGTCCAGGTACATGATCGCTTGCCCAGCAAAATAACTCCAGTGATAAGGAGGGCAGGGATTGGAGGAGGGAAGTTGTGGAGGATGAGGGGTACACCAGACTAGGCAAGGAAGTCCTTTCTAATCTCCTAGTGCACACTGACCCACTGAGAACCCCCATGTTCACAAAGGTCTCCTTTGGGTGAAGATGGTGTGGCTTGAAAGCCAGGACACAAACGTGGTGACAGTCTAATTTTTGTTTGGTGGCACACAAGGAAAACCCTCACCCACAAAACCCTCCCTCTTTGCATGCACAATGAGAATTATGTAAAAAAGGGACACTTACCTAACCACATGTTTTTTTTATTCTTACGCTCTCTGAACCCGCATGTCGGTGGTTGCTGAGAGCACAAGAAGGCCCTGTAGAAGAAAAGACACTAAATTAGAAAACCACGAAACAAGAAAAGGACTACAAACTGGATGGATCACAGACATTAATGTTTGAAAACCTTGTGAATGTCACAGAATAAATAGGTTATCAACTTTGTACCACCTCCCTGACTGAACTGACTATGTAATTGGAACCTAGAGGACTTTGTCCTCTGTGGCGACCCTATCACAGAGTCCTAATTCACGAGGTCCACAGTAACAGAGGTCAGAGTGGACCAGCAACAAATGGATGGGGTGAAAGAGGACCAGGAGAAACAGAGCAAGCATTACCAGGATCAGGGTGCGAAGGATGAGGAGGACAAGTAGGATGTGGAACATTGGGATTAGAGGTTAGTGAACCACATTTCAAAGGTAAAGAAGGACCTGGGGTAGGAGGCCTTGAAGTACTGAAGCAAGAAGATCAGAAGGTCTAGGAGGGTCAGAGAGCACAGACCTGGAAAATAGGAAGGAAGAGGACCAGGGTTAGGAGTACCAGAACCAGTTAAACAGATCCAAGGTAACCCGTGTCACAAGAATAATATAGAAAATGAACAGGGGCAGGAAAACAAGGACCACAAAGATCAGATCAAGGAGGACAAGGTTGTCGGAATCTGAAGGATTAGGAACTGGAAGACGATAACCCGGAAGACTCAGGGCTAGCAGGACATGGAGGCTATGCAGGATGATGAGGAACAGAAATGACCAGGAAGTCTGGGCCCGTAGGACAGGAATCAAGAAGATCCATGAGGGTCAGATTCAGGAGGACCCTAAACCAGGATGGCAAACACTTCATGAACCAGGGTGACCGACAACAAGGAAACTAGAATGACCAGAGTCAAGGGAACTACGAAGACCGGGCCCAGGAGGACCAATAAGAGGCCTGTGACAGAGGGCACCAGGGCTGGATGGACAAAAAAGGTGAAGCAGATAACCAGGTGAAATGAAGGAGTAGTAGACTTAGAATGAAGCAGTAGGATGCTATAGCATTTCCAAGCCATGCAGTGCAGTTTTATCTCTTTAATTTAGTTAAAGTTTTCTTATTCTGGGAAGGCATTGAAATAATCTAACTCCTTCACTCCTTCATCCTCAAACTCTCACAATGATTATACGGAGAACATTTAAAATGTTTCGATGAGTTTCCCCAATACATTCTTTGTTAATTCCACAACTACTACAGCAGTAACCTAAACATAAAATAATCATTTGATTAGCAACCTATGTCACACAGAAAGTGACCTGTTGAAAGACTGAATACATCTTATTTACAAGAAGGAAATATATGAAGCACTGATACTCAACCACAGCACACCTTTTTGGCTATTCTTGTTGGCTTTGAATGAAATCAGTGCTAAACTATTTGTTAACAAAACTGTAAAGTAATAACAAGAGAATACTCCATAGACTCACATTTGAAACATCAACTGTGTCAACAAGTCTGTAATGGCAATGCCACCATTTAAGAATCCCATATTTGGGAATCACATTATGCAAGGCACTTTCTTGATTCAGGGTCTCTTTTACTTCTTTTTAAAGGAAGGAGACTCAAATGGCAATGTCTTTGCCAACCATGAATTCAGTCATATATATTATTTACTCACCCAAAATAACTCCAAAAGCATCGGACAAGAACATTGACGGACATTTGGCTTGGTATATAGACTGTACTTTTTAAAGATATATTTGGTCTATCTTCCTTCTGTCATGAGATTGGTAAGAAGCCTCTCAATTTTACTGCATTGGTGACTTGCATAAAGGGCCCAATTAGATTGCTTCTCTTTTGAAAAAATCCTACAGAGTTCTGGCCTTCGTTTTTACAAATCAGTTTTCAGGTGTTTTAAAAGATTTGTTTAATTGAACTAAACAGAAATTCTAAACCCAGAATACACTAATTTGTTGAATGAAAACTCTTACCAGAAAAAGGTCTTAGGATAACATGGAGCCTTTTTGTATTTCTGTATCAGGCCCTGGTTCCTTCCTCTGGCTTTGAGAGAAAGCATGAGTACATACCTCAAGAAGAAAGAAACAGCTTCAACTAATCCTGCAAGAGATTTAAGTTGTTTTTCTTTTAAAGGATCATTTATGAAGTATGTGGTAGCTCCGCAATGGGGTTTCAAATTGCAGTGTTGTGGCCCTTGGTATAATGGAATGGCATTCTGTTACGACCTTTCAATCTATGAGTTAATTCTGGTGTCTGCCATTCCATCTTTCACCATTTTCCAACCACATATTGTTCCCTTTCACCCTGTCCACTTTTTGGGAATGTAACCATCTAGACACTTTTTCCTCACCACTAGTTCTCACCCAGGCTCCTTCTTCAACACAATGGTTTTTTTTCCAGTCTGTTGTTGTGTTTCTTCACATACCTTCTCTGAAATATTTTATCCTATCGACTCAAGCAGGTATAACCTTGATACATGAAACTGATCCTCTCAACAAGTAGAATGGCATTTTCTTGGTAACTGAACGAGGAGTGTTACGTTAGCTCCAAAGCACGTTTCTGATTTTGTTTTTGCAGTCTAATCCAGACTCCACAGCCAGCTACACATACTTTCTGACTACTCTATTAAAGTGCTCCACAAGACCTTTTTTCAGGGATGGTATACTGCTGTTCTGTAGTTAATGATTAATTCTATGATTCTGCAAACATTTTTTAAATTTTCCTGCCACAAACTATGGACCATTGTCTGACACTAATCACTCTGGCCACCGTTCCCTCCTAAACACTTCATCACAGAACATTACCATTTCAGAAGCTCTCATCTCCTTGGTGAAAGCCACCTCAGGGCACATGGAGTAATAATCCACTAGTACCACAGCTTACCTGCCCTTTAATCCTCTGCTATGAAATGTACCACATATGCCTTTTCCTACCCTCTGAGTGGAAACTCTGTGACTTTGATTGGAGTCTTAACTGTGGTATTGGACTTGTCACTACATACACACATGAAACATTCCCACACAAACTTCTCTATCTCTTCATCAGTTCCTGAACATTTATGGAATGCCGCAAGCTGGTTCAAAGGATGGGCTAGCGGAAAAAAAAGAAGAAGTTTTGTACCAAAAAATTACATTAGGTTGGTTAGGTGCAAAAAAATGGCTCCAACCAGACTGGCATCATTTTCTGATGCAAAACCATCTATAGCACATAACTCCTGTCTTAAATAAGGCAGAAGTCATGCCCACCAACCCAGTTGCCAGCACAGGGGACCAGTGTCCCCTGGGCATGGCCATTGCATCCTGTGGCAAGCAGGGGACCCCAGGTTGGGCCCGATGGCACTTTAATAGAAAAAAAATACTTACCTCTACTTACCCTACTTACCTGGGTCCCCCACCCTTCGGTGTCTCTCTGGTGTTGGTGGGGGTGTTCCTGAGGCTTTAGGAGAGCACCTGTGGACCCATTCTAAGGTGTTCAACCATGGAAATGGGTCCATAGGTCCTCTAATGCCTCGTCTGACCCAGGTGTTAAATATTCATGCAAAGCCATTAGGTAGGTTCACGCAACTAAAAGAGGGTGCAAGCTCCAATATTTTGACATCAGACTGGTCTAACTTCAAAATATAAATATAGAGTTAGTTTTGCTCCATTTTGCTCCAAATTTGTCTAAAAAAAATGATGCAAATTCAGTGCAAATGGAATATAAATATGCCCCTTGGAACCACCAACCTTCCACAACTCCTAATACCATCATCGACAACCGACAACTCAGTCTAAACCTTCATGTAGTCACATACTGGCCAATCTGCATTAATGACTTTAGCCTGAGATAGGTTGGAAATAACTACTTGGAGAATTTTGGACTTTAACATGGCTTGCTTCTATTCATGCTCCAAAATGGCCCCTTTGCCCAATTCTCCCACACTGGCCACCTCAAAATCCTTAGGTTCATGCTGCCTCTGAATAGGCAAACACAACAAACAGTCTGTGTTCACATTCTTCATGGCAATTTGATTTAATGTTATATTCTTGTGAACAGAAAAGCCACTTGGCAATCCTGGGAGTTCTCTGTCAGCTTCACTAGTGGAAAGTAACTGTACCATTGGCTTGTGGTCAATCCACAGCTCAAACTGAACTCCTCAGTCAGGCTGTACACCCCACCAGCAAGCCAAAGCCTCCTTCTCTATAGTAAAGTATTCATCTTCTGCCCCCCTATAAAGTATGCAACATACATGTAACCACCTCTTCCTTGTTACCCTTCTGCTGCAGCAGTACCCCTCCTAGGATGCATGCACTGGCATCTGTTACCACTGTATGTCTGTATTGAGGGGCAAACGGTTTTACAACCACTGCTTTGACACTGGCACTCTCCACATTCTAAAAACGCCAGTTGACACTCTCTGGTCCACTCATAACTTGCTCCCTTCTTAATGAGCAAGTGCAACATATGTACTTTGCCTCAAAATTGTTCCACAAACTTCAAATAATGTCTAGCTAAGCCCAAAAAAGAGAGACGTTGTTCTTTGTCAATTGGCAAAGGTACTTTTTCAATAGCCTCCAACAGATTGACCTTAGGCTGAATAGCATCACATAACAGTGTGTGCCCCAAATGCTTCACTACCTGCACACAAAATTTGCATTTTTCCTTGCTCAATGCTTTTTCATGTTTCCGCAGAACAGTTTTTAACACATCATCATGTCTCACTTTATCAGAACCCCATAACAGGATGTCATCATGAAAGTACAACACCTCAGGCTCCCTGAGGTGTAATGAAGGACATGAGATATTTTGAGAAAGGGTGCAACCTCACCTGATGCTAAGCACTGGATGAATCTAAAGATGAGAACTACATGGCATTTCTAGTGCTCACTAACATTTTATTTATGCATGGAAGGGGAAGATGGTCAAACCATATGCACTCATTGAGGTCTCTGATGTCTACACACATTGTTCATTTACCATTAGATTTAGTCACCAAGACCACGGTGCTGAGCCACTCAGACACCTCTATAGGTTCAATCATCCCTGAAGCACATAACCAATCTAACTCTTCCTTCAGTGGATTTCTTAATGTCAGTGGCACATTCCTCATTTTATGTACTTTGGACAAACCTCCTTTTTCAAAATAATACGATGCTCGAATTTCTCCAAATACCTAAACAGTTGGCAAATAAACTAGGATATTTGTTGCTCCAGAACTCACTGCAAGAACTGCTTTCAGTGAGGAGTACTTGGTCAGGTTGATTGGGATTTAGAATCATACCAAGAGTGTTTTGCTCCTTCCATCTCCCAAGCACTTTCCCTTTCTCACCCACATACACTTTCGGAAAAGCAAGTTTTCCCTTGTATTCCAAAGTAACCATGAAGTATCCCAACATGGGTATTTTAACGCCACAGTAATCTTCTGTCTCCACATCTGCAGTAAGCAAATCACAACTGGATATCCTTCTCCACATGATTTGATCTATTAACGTATATAGAGAACATGAATCGCCCCACATGTACATTTCTTTGCCACTGATTTTTTCCTGACATCTCAGTAAACCTTCCCTAATGTCACCAACAATACATGCCTGCTGACCACCATCATTTAGTACCAGTATCATCAGATGAGTTTTCGCTCGAACCCTATCCACAAGCTGCATCTTGTACCACATTTACCTTTTTACTACTTCCACACACTTCCATTTTACACATCCTTGAAAAGTGCCCAATTTGCTTGCACTTAAAGCACTGAGCTTTAGTGGCAGGATAAGAGTCATATTCCGCCAAGTGTCTCCCACTCCCACAATGATAACAAGTTAATTTAACTAATTGCCCTCTAAAAGGTAACAAAGTTCCAGTGTAATCTTTCTGCTAGCTGGATGCCTTTGAGGTTTTTTACACCACATGAACATTGTCAATATTAGTCTTCTCTTTTCCTTGCCTTCTCTTCAGCTTCTTCACTTATCTAAAGGTGTTCTCCATTCGTCAAGCTATTGTGTTAGTCTTATCAAGAGAAGGATTTTTTAATCCTAGGAGCTTTTTGTGAATCTTTCTCAAATTGTCCTATTTATAAACTGGTCTTGTATAATATCCTTATGCAAATCTTTGAACCTGAAAATTCCTGCTGATGTTCTTAAAAAATTTAAATATGCTATTCTCACTCTCTCCTGGCTAGTAGGCCCAAGAGAAAATCTTACGCCTTTCCTAATACATTGCTTACTTTTTTCCCATAGTTTTTTTCTGAAGTTCTCATAGCATCACCACACTCATCCTCTAGTCATCATTGTTCTGATTATTCACAGGGATAGGTGAGGTTTTCAGCACCTTCCTTCCTTCTACCCCAAGCCTGTGTTTCAAAACAGCGAACTTTTGCTATAGACAGGATAGATCACCCCCACTCCCTCCTAACAGGTCTCGAATGACCCTCTCCAGTCTTCCCATGGTATCACTGGATGCCCAGGATTTTGTAATAACTTTGGAGGAGGCGTGATTGATTGCATTTCCAGTATGAAAAAAATCTCAATGCTGATCTCTCACTCTATTCTCTTCTATTTCTATTTGGGGTGCTGTTGCAAACTTTCCTATAAACCAAATACATCATAAACTAAAATAAAGTAGCCACCACTGTTACTCGCTTATCCAAAAACAAATAAATAAAATAATGAAAGTAGACACAATTGTCGCTCTGCTGTAATTATTCAAAACAAATAAATTAAATAAAGAAGGTAGTCACCATTGTCACTGCTGGAAATTTGTTTTATCTCTTAGTCCTCTCTCTAGGTTTGATAAAAGAACTGCAAATCCCATCAAAATGTTGCAGTATAATACCTTTTACAGTGTTCATGCGGCAAAGCTTGGAATGGGTGGAGCCAAATATTAATCCATCTATGATTTTTTTAAAGGCAATAGCAAAGTAGAGTACTTCGTTGGACTCACAATATGTAAGATGCCTCTGCAGCGTGCCACATTTCTTTTTTCTAAACTATGGCCCTAATTAAAACCTCGGCGTCCTTCTTAGAAGATCATCGAGGCAGCGGGCCCCAGAATACCACCAGTGCTGTTGGTATTTCTGGCTCCCTATTTCGACTTTTCTGCTGGGCCAGCGGATGGTAACAGTGTTTCCATCCACTGGCCCAGCAGAAAAGTCACATCAACATTGCTGCCGCTCGTAATAGAGCTGGCAGCAATGCTGATGTGCAGCGGTTGCAGTAGCACCCGTTGTGCATTTCACTGCCCAAAATTCGGGCAGTGAAATGCGCAATGTGGTTATGCCTGGGGACCCCTGCACTGTGAATGCCAAGTGCATGGGCAGTGCAGGGGCCCCCAGGGGAACCCCAAGTCCCCCTTACCGCCAGCCTTTCCATGGTGGTGTTTACCGCCGTGGCCAGGCTGGAAGTCGGGTGCTCATAATCCCCAGGGAAGTGGTGCTTGGCGAAAGCCTGGCGGTATAGTGGGGGGGCGGCGGTATGGCCGTGGCTATAGCACCACGGTCATAATAGCTGGCGGAACACCACTGTGATACTGCCAGCTTACTGCCGGCTGTCAGGGTTGTAATGAGGCCCTATATGTTTCTTCTTGACATATGCTGCCCCACCCTCGCATCTTGTAAAAACAATATCTTCAGCACTCGCTTGTGTGAGACCCACACTGAATCTGAAAGTATATGACAGAGCAGTGCCTGTTTCTGAAAGTGGCCTAGAACAAGAACTCAAATGAGCCGTCACAGTTCGGCACCCACATAAGAACAGTGTTTACTCATGCGGGGGTCACATATTAAAAAAAGTGTGTTATTAATTAAAAGAAACAGGCCACTCTTGATCGGGTGAATTCTACACCCCTCAACAATCTTTCCCCAAACTTGCCTTCTAATGTTCATAAACATAAACAGCATGCTGCTTCAGGGTAGTGCAGTCTCAATTCAGCTCCCAACTTGAAGTCAATTACTGTCTTTGCCCATTGCTGGATATGTATGACAATTACTTCACTTCAAAGTAATTTTTCAGGGCTTGGCACCTCAGGACCAGGAGCATCAACAAACTTCCATTTTTGTTGCCAATATTAAGAGGTAAAACACCGCATATGTGATAGATTTATTGTTCTTCAAGCCCAGCGTTCACTAACCCCTTGCAGATCAGGCCAGATCACATTTCCAATGTTCTGGAATTCCATACACATCTAGAATACCAATAGTAACTAGATCACAACAGGTCAATAGAAAGACATAAACGTTTGTCTTTGAAGCATGTTCACATAGTTACACTTCTTGATTCCTGAAGTATGTCTCCCCTAATTCAAATTGCAACAGCATCTTTTCAAACACAAGGAATATATTGGTTTATGGCTGTATTGCCATCCTTTTCAGTTGACTGTTGCTAAACCTGTCTCTGCAAATTATCAATTTGCAGGAAACTGCAATGCAACTTTCTATTTCAGCCTTGCACATCTGATGGCATTAATGATGATCTTATTATTTTGTGAGGTGCTGATTTTGGTGTTGTAGTAGGTGCAATATTTGCTTCCACTCATAAATCTGTTGGTGCATAAATCCTACTATTGGATACATTTTTAAGTGTTATTGTGCTGCATGCATAATTAACACAGCTCTAACAGGGAATCATGTTTGTTTTTATTGCTTTCTATGATAATTATACTTTTTGGTTAGCAAGGCCCAGTGCAGCTAGCTTGTTATGTTATTATAACGTACAATATTCTTTGTCACCTACTACTCTTTTACTCTATCATCTATTTGTCGTGAACCCACAGCAGGATCTTGTTTTTCTAATATGGTTTACTAACCAAAGTTTAAGATGACAATGCAGCACCATGTTACACATTTTTGGCTACAGAAGTAGTACTCCAGTTATATTACTTAATATTACTTTACTTATACACCAGTGCTACTGAACAATCTGTATCGCAAGATCACTTAGCCCGCTCGTCCTATCTCCTGTGTGTAAAGATCTACACCATAATTACAAAGATCTCTGCATATGGAGGTGTATGCCTTTGAAGTAAATGTGGGAACAAGAGGGAATGGCAGGAAAATGGCTAGACTTTACTACTAAATGGGTGGGATTTGTAAAATGTAAGGAAGGGCTCACAAAGAGACATGCAAATAGTGAAACACACAGAAAATAGTAAGTCAAATGCTATTCACAAACATTTAATTTAAATCTACTATAGTATGTGTGCTGCTATACAGGCTCAAAACTACTCTATGCAAGCCTTGGAATAAATAAAGCACCGCACATGGCAGTTCACTGGTACTACAATACACTCCTATAGATCTCATTAGCAAAGGAATAACAATAACAATACAGAGAGAAAATAGGAGAATAAAGAGAAAACGTCTTTTGAGTGTCAAAAAATTATTTTATAATGCCATTGTGTAAAGTGGTTAATATAATTTTGAAATTATAAACAATATTTTTCAGGTAGAATCAATATAGTTACTGCAGTGCTTCAAACACATGTCACACACTTTCTATTGTAATGAAAGAGAGAGTGAGCAATCAGCATTCTGGAACACTCATCTGCAGCTGAGAGTCATTGTAACACCAACCTATCACACATACGATGTCCACATAAGAAAACAATACAGACCAAAAAACATGAACTTTCCATGTGTTACAACCTATTAAACTTGTATCTTCAACACCAATCAATATCTTGTAGTGATGTCTCCATATGTCACATCGCAAGATGCCCTCCAAGACACAAGTTTTGTTCTTGCGATCCTCAATAATCCCAATCATATATCCCCAATATTTTGCAATGCTCTCCTGCCCTCGATTTATGCTTAATACCTCATTTTTCTGGATACCATCTAGTTTACTTTGGGCCACAACTTTTTCAAGATAGGCCAAAATGTTGTGAGACCACCTTAATCATGTGAGATAGCAGCCATTTTGGGAGTCGTTCACTATTTAAACCATTTCTAAAAAACCCTGAAAGCAGCTTGGCTTTAGTTACTGAAAGAAGGAAGCAGTACGCATTAAGAGCTTAGTTGGTAGTGTGCTTATATCCCAATATCCTGTCTTAGTGGCCTTGCATGGCTCTCACATAGCACCCTGGATCTACCAAAAAAGAAAGTAAAAAAAAGAGTCATGAACACAAATCACTTGGTCAGGTTAGTGCAGCAAACAAAATTAATGTTTTGATTTCTTTTAAATGACATAACTGAGGTTAAAGATCTTAGCACAGCTGAACAGAAATTGTTACTGAGAAGAAAACTGTTAATGTCACACAAAAGGATGTAATTTTTGTGAATTTTGAGCAATTAAACCTACACAAGATAAAGGAAACTTATGATCAAGAGTCTGCAAAAACAGCAGGATGAATGCATCCACAAAGCAATTAATTGTTTTTTTAAGATTTGCTGGTAAGACATCTCACTAATGGAAATCATTGACATAACGAATTAAAAATATAATTACTGTATGCCAAAAAAATGTAGTTGAGAGGACAATTTAGTTAATGAAGGAAAAAACACAGAAGTGTGTGAGAATAACTCCAGTCTTGTTCTTCTTCTCCCACTCTCCTTTCCTTCCTATACTATACTTTAAGGTGTTTGGAAGAAAGCTTAGAGGGGGTTTGGAGGATGCATGTTGCTCCCACGGTGGGTCAGAAAGTAAACAGATGAGTGGAGCCTTGACACCATGTCAGTGAATAACTTTGTAGGTTTTCCCCTCTTTTTCAGGTACAATGGTTTGAGGAGGAGCAAAAACATTTACAGGCAGAACAGCAACATCTTTGGCATGTCCAGGAAAGCATATTTGCTATATACTACATCTCTCCAGATGTGAATTTGACATGGTTGTAGACTGGGAGCAGAAGCCCAAATCACATCCAATCTACTACCAGCCAGCACCTGGACATGTAAAACTACTGACTGCACTCCATTTCCTTGCCACTAGATGGCTAGTGAGGACACCATGGCATCTCACAGACTGCCAGTCATGGTGTTTGTGACTTGTACTGAGATGCATCACTTTCTGAGTGCACCAGTTTATTGCCATGCAGACAAACTGGTGGAAAAGCAACAGGTGACAAGGACATTTTATGCTATTGGTGTCTTCACTACAGTAATAGATGCCATTGATTACACCTCACCCCGCCACAGGGAGCACCATTTCTGCAACAGTCGACTCTGGCAGTCTATAAACATACAAGATGTCTGCAATGCCAGGGTCCTGCAGCACTAACATGGTTGTTGCCTTTTCAAGAAGTGCATAACACAGATAGGTTTTCTGGCAGTCATCTCCTGCTTGTTAGGTGGTTTCCCTGGAGTTCAGTGATATATGGCTAATAGGTATGTTTTTAAAACTCATACTGGGGATGTATGTTTGTCTAAGTAATGGAATTTTAAGTATGGTCACTTTTAAATTCACCATTTCAATATGCATCCCTGTACATATATCAGTGTTTGCCAGCATGTATAGATTGTCAGTGTTTTTTACAATGACCACACATTAAAAAAATGTATTACATATTTATTGTAGGTGATGCTGAGTTTGCTGGTTTAAATTCCCCGTCTCTTACTTTTTTGCCAATAACTTAGAAATCACCCATTTTTTAATAATAGTATTCAATTATATGTTTGGCCATTCACCTATTCAAGGACTACTCTACAAGAATAAGTGATGTTAGTAGAGTTTCACATGACAAAGGCTACATGGGCTAATCATACATTATTAAGCTTAAAAATGGGACAACTTAGCACTTTAATGTATTTCTGTACAAATGGCAGGTGATGGATGTAAGTCTTTCTCCAGCTAGATAGCAGGAGTGTCAGTACTGACCAGCTGGGTACCTCAGAAGCAGAAGCTAGACCCAACGCCCCGTCACCAATATCCACCAAGATCCCAACAAGGTGGTAAGTGGAAGTAGACAAAAATAAGAGAGACTGCCTCGTGCGGGAATTTTTCAGTGCCATGCTTCTCTGATGCTAAATGGAACAGCTGCCTATAAGAGAAGACAAACATAAACATACCATTTGCATTTAACTAGATGGTAATTTAATGAAAGGCTATTTCTATTCAATATACATTGATGTTTCATACCCCCTTAGAGAAAAACTTGTGCCCCTTTCTTCCTCCTAATAATTATGTCACCGATTAATTCACTTTTAAATCTCTACTATCGTAATAGAGGATTTAACATTGAGACAGTATAACAAAGTATTTGTTGTAGTATTTGAGTGAGTGGTGCAGTCTGAAAGTAAGGATTGCAATTGCTGTAAAGGTATTTTTCCTTCAGACATGGAAATAATGTCAAATCATGAAAATATTATACTCTTCTCTAAAACAAATGTTTTGCCAGGACAAATAAAATGTAAAGGTTTCCGTGAATAATTTGTAGTAATGATGAAAAACTTGCTATCTTCAAAGTGAATATCTCTTGCAATTAGAATTTCACTTCCTGACCTTCCAAATTTATTATATGCTGAACTGAGACACAAACTCCCTATGAACTGTGGGTGCTGCAAGGTACAGAAAATACTTGCAGTAGGATGAACTGAGACACTACTCCTGTATACATGAGCTTCTTGCCAAGAACAAGCCCATAAGTGTTCCTGATGACAGAAGTTTTTTCTGTGAGGAAAAACGTGCATGCTGAAGCAATGCTACCAGGACCTCAAAAGGTACAGTTGCCTTCCAAGGCAAGGACCTGCATCATTAGCCGAATATCCAGCTTGTGCTCAAACTCTAGACTGCTGACCTCCTTCGGATGTCCATCATCTTTGAATTCTCAAAGTCAAAGCGTGCTGCAAACACTCAAAGAATGGCGTTCAACAAAGGTTTTGCAGATGGTCTTCCATGCCAAAAATAGATATATCACCAGGCTCTTGTCAGTCTTTGGTGTCTTGTACTTTGATACAGCTAAGTTCTAGTTCCTGCTATGGAACTCCTGACAGTACGTTCCTCCAAAGAGGGCCTCCCCAGATTAGACTTCTTGGGGTACATCTTATGAAAGGCATTTATCAACCTGGGGGCATGTACATTCACATTGGGTTCCCAGGATCGCTCCTCCAGACCAAAACCTCTCTACTCTACCAAATAGTAAAGTTTTCCTTTTGCCATCTTGGAATCGGATATTCTGATAACTTCAAATTCTTCTCTTGAATTAACATTGATAGAGGTTAGGGACTTAGGTATTCTCATACCTGGGAGGGTCCTTTTTTACAGTGATACATGAAATACGGGATAGATCTTCATCTAAGCTGGGAGCTGAAGCTTTACAGTGACTGGATGTATCCTTTCTATTTCCTTAAGGGACCTATGTATCTGGGATGAATTTCCCTAATACCCTTTGATTGCAAATGACGAGTCAAAAGCCACACCTGATCTCCTTTCTAAAAATCTGCTCTCACCCTTCTATTTTTATCTGCATATTTTTTATAAGAAGCCTTTTTTTCAACAGGTTTTCTTTAGCAGACTGATAGACCTCTTGCAGATTAGTGGCTCTCTTTTCTACCTCTGGGACTGAACCTTCCTCCTTGCCTAGCCAGTAGAATAATGTACAGAGTTACTGTATGCAAATTCTGCAGACCAAATCAAATCAGGCCAATCACGCTCCTGATCCAGAAGATATAGACACAAATATTGCTCCAACTCCTGTTTGAAACGTTTAGTTTGTCCATCAGTTTCTGGATGGTAACTTGTGGAGAACTGAGTATCCATTCCTAACCTGTGCGCAAAGGATTTCCAAAACATGGACACAAATTGCGACCCCCGATCTGAAAACACCACCTTTGAAATTCCACAAACCCTTACTATGTGTTGTATAAACAGTTGAGCCAACTATGGGTCCTTAGGTACGGACTTTAAGGGAATGAAATTACTCATCTTAGTAAAAAGATCAACAAAAAACAAAATTGCATTAAACCCTTGACTTGAGAGAAGATCTACAATTAGGTCCATGGATACAGTTTGCCAAGAGTAAGGCACTATCAGCAATGGTTGTAACAATCCTGGGGGGCTTGTCTATCAGACTTCCCTTTCAAGCACTTGTCACAAGTTGACACATATTGCCTATTTTGAGTATCCATGCTGGGCCACCAGAACTGTCTTTTGATTAAATCTGTAGTCTTCTTTCTACCCTTGTGCCCAGCCATTGGGTCATCATGACAGGTCTTCAACTCCATTTTTTGTAGTTTCTTAGTGGGCAGATATAGAGCATGTCTATGAAACAGGAGACCATTTTCAATCTTTCTTTCTGGATCTGGTTTCACCCAATCTTTAATTTATTTTTCTGTTAGTTCTTCTTGTCTCTCTCATGTAACAACTTGCGTAGAACACAAACTTGGTGGATGGAATAATGGGTTCTGATTTTGGAGCCTTAACTTCATCTTCCTCATTTAAAAGAGATAATGCATCAGCTTTACAATTTGTGGCTCCTGGCTTATAAGTAATTACAAAACTGAAATCTGAAAAATAGAGAGCCCATCTTAATTGACAGAGTGTCAAGGTCTTAGCAGATTTCAAGAACTGAAGATTGAAATGGTCAATAAAAACTGTTACAATATGTTTGGCTCCTAGTAGATAATGTTTCCAATCTCTAAAAGCATCCTTAACTGCCAACATTTCTCTATCTGCAATTGAATAATTATTTTCTGCATTTGTCAGATCAATAAGCTACTCAATATAACTGTCCTGTTTGTTTATTTGTCTGAGAGAGTACTCCCTTAGTAGCATGGCCCAATGCATCTGTTTCTACAAAAAAGGTCTCTTCTGGATTTCAATGCATCACAATGGGGGCTGGTGTCAACTTCAATTTAAGAAACTGAAAAGCTGTATCTGTTTCTTCAATCCATTGGAATTTAACACCATTTTTCAATAACTGAGAGATGGGACTTATTATGGTTGAAAAATTGTGAATGAAGTTTGAAAAGTCAAAAAACCTTGAACATCTTTAACACTCTTTGGAGTGGGCCAATCTCGGATGGCTGAATTCTTAGAAGAATCTATGGAAACTCCATTAGAGGATATCACAAAACCTAAAAATTCTAGAAAGGAACATGTTTCCAATTGCACATAAAGATGATTTTCTTACAGTTTCTGTAGAATATAGCCTTAGAACCCGCCGTAGCGGGCTCTACCGGCCATTAAAGGCCCGCTCCCGTGTTAAAGGCCTGAGCCGAAGGTTCTAAGGCTATTAGAACATTCTGCTATTCAGGGCAGAATATTCTATTACATAAAACAAATCCCTCACGAAGCCCAAGGGGATTAAAATCCCCTCAGGCTCCGTGAGGCTTTGTTCACAGCTCTTGCTGTTAACAAAGAGAACATTGGAATGTTGGAGCTCCGGGCTTTTACCGGCCAGTAAAAGCCCGGAGCACTCCATTGTTTTCAATGGAGCTACCAACATTCCAATGTTCTAATACTTCTTACATGCTTCGTTTGTTCTCCTTTACTTTAAAAAAAGATCTGAATGTCATCAAGATAGACTACAGCTACTCGGTCCAAGTACTGTCTTAATACATCATTCACCAAATGCTGGTATCCTGCAGGAGCATTGCACAGTCCGTAAGGCATGCCCTGGTATTAGTAGAGGCCATATTTCATCAGAAAAACTGTTTTCCATTCATCTCCTTCGACTACTCTCACCAAATGGTATGCTCCTCTCCAATATAATTTAGTGAATATTTTTGCACCTTTCACTTGATCTAATAACTCTGAGATCAATGGTAGAGATTATCTATTCTTACTTGGTTCAATACTCTATAATCTATACAGGTGCAAAGATTTCCATCCTTCTTCGGAATTAAAAATAAAGAAGAGACTGAGGATTGAGAAGGACAAATGAATCCATACTCCAAATATTCCTCAATATATTTCTTGGGATATTGATTTTCTGCCTCCGTCAAGGCGTAGATACTTCTAGAAGGTATGATTGCTCCTGGTTCTAATTCTATCTTGCAATCATAGTCTCAAAGAGGAGGCATCGTTTCTGCATTCTGTTTGTCAAACACACTTGCCAGAACCCGAAACTCTACAGGTATCGCTTTTAGAGCCATGACACAAATTGTGCAGTGTCGCGAAGCCAACTCTGTGGCAGGAGAGCAGATAATCTTCTCAAACTTATTCTGAAAGCATAGTTACTTACAATACTTAGAATTCGATTCCACTGTGCGCTTCTCCCATTCAATCTGTGGGCCCTCCAATAGAACCCATCTCCGTAGGTTCTTCTACTGAGGAATGATCTGCCTTACTAATTTCCATTTTGACTCTGTCAAACTGGGGAGGAGAAGGACGGAAATCTCTTCTTTCTTTTCAGATCACCTTTCACTTGATCTGTGATCTATCTGAAGCACCAAATCTATTAAGTCTGAAAGTTCTTGAGGTTCATTTGGAATTTGAGGTAAAGCGTCTTTGAGTTCATCCTTGAGTCCACAATAAAAAAATTGCTGCATCCTTAATCTCAGGCCATTCTGTTTCTACAATTAATTTATTGAATTGTGCCAAATATGAAATTCAATCTGGATTTTCTTGTCTTAGTTCTAATAGCTCATTATCTGTTGCTTGGTAGGCCGTACGTCTCTCAAAGACCCTGAGGAATTTTAACTTGAACCTGTAAAAATCATAAAGAATGGTGTCATTCCTAGCTTTAATAGCCAAAGCCACAGCATCTCCACTCAAATAAGACAGTATGAAGGCAACTTTAGATTGATCCTCCAAAAACCCTATTGATCTGCATAGAAAGTGTAGTGAACACTGTGTCAAAAATATCAGTGTCTTTTGTGGATCCCCATTGAAATGTTCTGGATGGGCCAACTGAATAATTAGGAAAAGATAGTGAACCACCTGAGTGGAACTCCCTGCAGCGTGTGTGAACAAACTCTTGGGCACATTTTCTGAATCTTTAAAGAGAGGTGGAGGTTTAGCCATTAATTCATCTATCTTTTGTAAAAGATAGTGAGAGTCAATGAGACCAAATCCTCAGGATGTAAGGTTGTTGTCAATAGGCCCACCCCCTGGCAGCTCCGACTCTACAAGCTATAACAGCGCAGAGTTTTAGAGTGGCCAAGTGGGGGTAGGGAATTAGGGAAGGGAACAGCTGGGAAGGAGACCTTTGAAGACAAGAAACACAGATCTCAAACAGAAAATATCAATCATAGATTCTTTTGAAAATAAATCTGTAGACCATAAATGATTACCCTTCGTAATCCTCTTGAATGGAGGGTTAGTTTAGAATTCCCTAAAAGAAATGTTAATTCACACTTCCAGTAATTCAACAACACAATTTCAAATTGTAGCTTTAAATCATACTGTTCACCAAACAATTTGCCATTGCATTCAATAGGCTTTTAACTCTAACATTTATTTACACATTAGAATTCTTCTGTGAATTCGAATGTTATGTAATTTGCCTTTTTTTTCTTCTTGCTGCTAAATCAGAGAGTTCAAATTGAAACTTGTTTTGTTTTGCATGGTTGAGAGAAAAGACAGCAGTTATATATCTGCTAATGGCAAAAATAACCCTAACTTGACCTTTTTAAAGTAGCTATTAAGTATGGACTGTGTATCTGCTAATGGCAAAAATAATCTTAACTTGACCTTTTTAAAGTAGCTATTAAGTATGGACTCCTAATGTTACCAAAGAATAACAACTTTGACTGAATACAAAGTAACAAGAAAATGAATAAAACTTTGACTGAATACAAAGTAACAAGAAAACGGATGATGGAATTTTGGAGAAGAGACCACCACCCATCCTACCGTCCCAAGTTTAGGCCAAACTCTCTTTTAAAACTCCAGACAAGGAAATTCCAAGTGACTTTCAGGAACCAGATGTCAGAAAAGAAGAGCTTCAATCCAAATTGAAGCACACCAAAACAGGAGCTCTGATGCTTGTAAGAACTCCAGAATAGTGAGCACTGAGGACTGGGTGTGGCTGATTAAATAGAGGTGCCCCGCCCATGGAGCCACACCCAAGATGCCCTGCCCAAGATGGCCACTGCAAGAACAAATGGGACTTAAGGTCCCCTCCAGCACTCTGAGGATGAAACAAAGGCGCGCACAAAGCGTTTGAAACATTCACCCACTTCCTCCAAACACTACACACTGCACATATAGTGCAGAGATACCTGAATCCAAAGACAATTCTCGATCCCTAAACAAATCAAGAACTAGTCATTACAAACATAGTATGCTCTTTTAGATATTTAGACATGACAGCATGTAGGTAACCTCCGTCCTGATGATGGATACCAAATAGGAGCAGGTCCTAGAGCGCACACCGCTGTGATGTTGACAGTGAGTTTCTACTTAGGATCTTTTTATATCTTCTTTTAAACTTTTTTTCTGTTCTATAGTATTATTTAATTGTTTTTGAAAGTTATCTAAAATCTCTACTAAGGCTTTTACATCTAAATCCTTCACCATCTTCTGCTCAGGTGGAATCACCTGAACTGGCACTTCAATCTGTCAGGAGTGTAAGTACTGAACAGCTGGGCTTCTCAGGAGCAGAAGCTAGACCCAATGCCCCTTCAGCAATATCCATCCAGACCCTATATTACAGTCGGTGCCAGATATCAACAAGTGGGAAAGGGGAAGTGAAAAAAAATAAGAGAGACTGCCTTGCAAGAGAATTCTTCGCTTGTATGCTTCACTGGTGCTAAATGTAACAGCTACCTGTAAGGGAAGACAAACATAAACATACCAATTGTTTTTAACTAGATGCTAATTTCATGAAATGCAATTTCTTTTCAATATGTATCAATGTTTCATTTACACGTAGAGCAAGACTTGTGCCCTTCTCTTTCTCTTAATAATTCTGTCACCAATAAATTCAATTTTACATCTCTACTAACGTAACGGAGAATTTAACATTGTGACAGTATAACAAATTGGTTGTAGTATTTGAGTGAGTGGTACAGCATGAAAGTGAGGATTTCAATTGCTGTAAGGGTATTTTTCCTTCAGACACGAAAACAATGTCAAATCGTGAAAATATTATAGTCTTCAATAAAACGAATGTTTTGCCAGGACAAATAGACTGCAAAGTTTAATGTGAATAATTTGTCTTAATCCTGAAAAACTTGTTACCTTGAAACTGAATGTCTTTTGCAAATAGAATTTCTCTTTTTGACCTTCCAAAGTTATTAAATGCTGAACTGAGACTCAGACCCCCTATAAACTGTGTGTGGCGTAAGTTACAGAGAATACTTGTGGTACGACAAACTGAGGCGCTACTCCAATATACATGAGACTCTTACTAAAAACATGCCCATAAGTTTCCTGATAACGGAAGTCGTGCCTGTGAGGAAAAACACCCATGCTGAAGAGATGCTACCAGCACCTCAAAAGAAACAGTTGAAGTGTGCCACCTTCCAAGGCGACCGCCTGCATCATGAGTAGGATATCCAGCTCATGCTCAAAAACTAGACTGATGACCTCCTTGGGACATCCACCATCTTTGAATTCTTGAAGTCCAAGCATGTTGCAAACCAATGGAGATATCGCCGGGCTCTTCTCAGTCTTTGGTGTCTTGAACTTCAATACAGGTAAGTTCTAGTTCCTGTTATTGAATTCCTGACACTAATTCACTGAAGAGCCACATTCCACTCTTGTCATATTTACCAAATCAGAGTCTTTTTGATGGTCATCCTCTGCTACTTCTATTAGCTGTTGCTTGGAAGTTCAGGCACTCATCCTTTGGTTCGGGCATCTTTCAGTTCAAAAACGTATTATATGAAAACCCTCAATCCCGCAATATTCTTTCTCCTCAGTATGAAATGACATTTATTTGTAAAGGCATCTAGATTGGTGCTGAATTTCTAAACAACATAATATAGAGAAGACAATCATAGAGTGCATGATTAGAATTTAAAGCATATTAAAGGTGGAAAACTCTACATTTAGATAATATGTGTGTAGACTTTCCATATGTCTCTTCAAGAAGTGGATAGAAGTAAAACAGTCCCACAAACCTGGTAAAATTGATTGTAGCTCCCAATGCATTAAATATGGAATTGAGGTGTAGTAAAGTCAGACGGTTGGGAGTAACTGAAGACCAAATCAACTTTAAACACCAGAGAACTTTCTGACATACTGGGCAGAGGGCTCAGTAAAACTGTGTTATTTGTGCATATCTTTTCTGTCTAAAGCTCTCATCTGTGATCATCATCCTGCAATGGTAGAAAAACAATATGCTCTTAAATTATTAGTTGGAGCTGGAAAAACAGGCTCTTTGACCCATGCCTTAATTCCATCCACTAAGCACAGACAATCACGAATGTGATGGTTTCTCTAGTTATTACAATGCAATTTAGATGTGTTATAACTTCTTTGTACCCTTTTTAGTGAGACATCAAGATGTGGTGCATGATCATTCAAAAATAAAATTACGACTATGGTAATACTTCTTGTTTCTGGCATGCTATTTCTGCTGTAATGTGGTTTGCATGATTTAAACATCTAGGTAGGGTTAGCTTTACACCATTTTCACTGGAATTATGGTACAATTGATGGGAAGGTAAATAGGAATGCACCTGGCAGGGGAACATTGAGTTTGCTGGGGGTGGGGGCTATACATCCTCATTGCCTTCCCACTTTGCTCAAGTGAAATTTCATGTGAGAATGCAGAAGCTAAATGGCTATTTCTAGATTTTGCCATGGTAGAAAAATGACTCTAAGAAGGAAATCATCACACACAAGTGGTATGTGTAAAGTGCATTGCCCATTCTAGGGTTTAGGTAGGCAATAATAGAAATAAATAGTACCACTCCATATACTTGATGTAGTTAAGGATTGGGTGCAATGTAGGTCTATTGTGTGTCCTTCAAGAATGAACAAAGAAAGGGTAACTCCTAGTAGCCACAGTGTCACACCACAGAAAATAATATATGTGTAAATTGATGAGTGACTGCTTCAGTGCGTCACTTCTATGAAGAATGATCCTTAAGGGAAAAAGCCTTCTTTAGGAACTTGTGTAGATCTTGATTGATTATATATAAAACGTGAAAATCTGAAAGGCAACAAAATCACCCTGATAACAGGAGAAAGAAGCAAGATAAAAGGTCCCGGGTCAGATGAGGCACAATGTCATTGATTAAAAAAAAATTGATATATGTGCAAAGTGATGAGTGACTGCTTCAGTGTGTCACCTCTAGGAAGAATGATCCTCGAGGGAAAAAGCCTTCTTCAGGAATTTGTGTAGATCTTGATTGATTATGTAGAATAAGTGAAAATCTGAAAGGTAACAAAATCACCCTGATAACAGGAGAAATAAGCAAGATAACAGGTTCGGGGTCAGATGAGGCACAATGTCATTGATTCAAAATTGCATAAAAAGAAAAATAATTAAAAGAAATAAGCAAAAATTACAATTGTCATAGATCATGGAGCTAAATCAGGGATAAAAAAGTTTAGCAGAAGGGAGCTGAACATGACTAAAATTATCAAAAGCAAGTATGCAACACTCTATACAATGCTCTTAGGAATAATAACTTCACCCTCCACAATCAACGTCAGCACGCATTGTTCTCTTTAATCACGGATCAACACACAGATTACACCTATGAACATTAAAGGTAAAACTCTGGACTGCATACTGATTTCAGAAACATCCACACACTCCTTACCTACAACTGTCTTTTTACCGCCGACTATGCCATCACACACATTTGGGTCAGTATCCTTCATGCCCCACCAATTACTACAGTCCATTTGTTTGAAAGGAAACACCCACCTAATTCCTTTTGCAGCATTTTCAGAGCAAATCTACAATGAAATCACACCTTTGCAACAAACGTTATTTGAAAAATATAATCATGTCCTGATTCTTTGGATGTCTGAATATAATTAAGAAAAATATTGTCCAACATAAATATAGTGCCCTTAATATTGTTTACAGGACGATTGAGAATCTAGGTGTAAATCTTCTATTCTTAACTTCATTGATGCAATATTTTCATAAACAATATTTAAGACTATATATTCCTTTCAAACAATATCCTATTTAGGAAGTTCTGATACCATATATCTGAAATAAACGTTATGTACTCATTATTCCCCATATTTTCTACTCAACTGCCTTTTGCCCACCACCCTGGACCACAACTTGCATATACACTTGATAACTATAGTACACAAACTTCTTCATAGATTTTTCAAAACAATGCCAACATAAATGTATTAGCATATTAAGAAGCCAATTATACACTCTCAGTGTGCATTGACAATGCCAAAGCAGTCAACATCTAAAACATCATCACCTTACTGCAAACCCATCCACAACAACTGCAATGCAGAACTAACAAATGACTCACCCTGCCATGCACAATATTCACACTATCACCTCTCTGCAAAAATATTGCACCCTATGTATCATCTAAAAACACCACCCTGCTAAAATTTCACTGCTCTGCCTCTCCCAGCTTCATCCCTATAGGCTTTAACCGCACTTCGCTAGACTCTCTGACTTGAAATAAACCACTAAGCTTAGTGGATTAAGAATATCTACTAACTATCCATGCACTCCATTGATCTTATCAGTCCTCAAACTAACAAACATATGGCCTGATTTATGAAAAGTTAGTTCCTCCATTATGTCATTTTTTGATGCAAAAGTGGCGCAAACTTACAAAATATAATTATATGATGTAAAGGTGGCTCTAAACTTTCATAAATCAGGCCCACAATCTTCTCTCCTTCCAGGCACTGCTATGCCTTACCGCTTTTTGAAATCATCACTTAAGCCACTCACCTAAATATGGTAAATACCTTCCTGCAAAATTTTCCAATGCCTTGTTTTTAACCGTCTTACACTATGTCTAACTTTAACAATGTTCTCAACATTCTCCAATCAGGATGTTTTACTCCACAGAAATAGCCCTCTCCTAAATGCGAACATCTCTACTATGAGTCACAAATAGATTATGTTGGAAAGTGGATTATTGGTAAGGGCAGGTAAATACCTAGACTTAGCAATAGGCCACAAACCCCAACTAGGTCTAATCAGGGTCTCAATAAATTAACCCTGCTCAACCCTTGGTAGCTTGGCAACGAGCAGCTAGCCTTAACTTAGGAACCAGGGGCCAGATGCAGGAAACGTTTAGCGAGTCGCAAGCGGCAAAAAGTGCTGTTTGCGACTCGCTAAACGCATTTCCCTATGCAGAAATGCATATTGCGAGTCGGGACCGACTCGCAATATGCATTTCAGAATTGCAATTAGGAAGGGGTGTTCCCTTCCTATTTGCGATTCGGAGTGGCATGCAATACCATTTGCGACTGCATATGCGGTCGCAAAGGGTATCGCAGTTACCATCCACTTCAAGTGGATGGTAACCCACTCGCAAATTGGAAGGGGTCCCCATGGGACCCCTTCCACTTTGTGAATGGACCCAAAATTATTTTATTACCGAAACTAAAGGTTTCATTTTTTTTTTTAAGTGCAGCTCGTTTTCCTTTAAGGAAAACGGGCTACACTTAAAAAAAAAAAACTGCTTTATTGATAAAGCAGTCACGAACATTGAGGTCTGCTGACGACAGCAGGCCTTCATGTTTGCGAGTGCCTAGATTCGCTATGGGGCCGCAATTTGCGACCCACCTCATTAATATTAATGAGGTGGGTCATTGCGACCCCATAGCGAGTTGCAGACGGTGTCTGAGACACCGTTCTGCATTGGAAATTGCGACTTGCAATTTGCGAGTCGCTCCGACTCGCAAATTGCAAGTCGCAATTTCCAGATTTGCTACATCTGGCCCCAGGTGTTTAAAGCATTTAAAAATCACAAAACAGCAAATAAGTAAAACACAAAACACAATAAAAATCCACACCAATTTATAAAAATAAAATGACACTAAAATAACAATAATCTGATAAAGGGAACTAGAGATATGATTTTTTAAAGATTGAGGCCCTCATTAAAACCCTGGTGGTCGGAGTTAAAGTGGCAGTAATACTGCCAACAGGAAGGCGGTAACAAAACTAGAATCATGACCACAGCGGAAACCACCAACAGATATAACCACTCTAACACTCTGACCGCCACGGCAGTAGCAACAAACACCGCAGCGGTAACCGCCAACAGCAAAGCGGAAGACCATGTACCGCCCACCCCATTACAACACACCCATCCATAAGCTTTTCCGAGGCGGTACCAACGCCATCAAAAGTATGGCGGAAACAGTACTTTAAAGGGAAACCATTCACCTCTTGACACTCAGGGAAGAACCAGGACGCCATGGAGCCCAAGCTGCAGGCCGTCCCCATGCTGGGGTTTCTTCTCATATAACAGGAGTACCAACAGCGGCGACGACCACCACAGTGAGTACTGCACCTAGCACATAGGAGAGGGGGGAGGAAAAAGAAAGTGACACACACACACGCAACACGAAACACCACCACCCCCAACACCATACACACAAACACATGCAACATTACATATACACCATGTAACCCTCAGAAATAACGCAAGAACAAAAGTAATTGAGTCAAATGATTGTTATATTAGAAATAGTTAGAAATACGTTAATAATTCAAAAACAGTATTTACAAGAATATACAATATGTACATAAGGCGGTACATTGTCCATTCAAAATGTCAGTGGCCCACTGGGCCAAAACACATAGGCCAAGCCCACACTTGACTCCTGCCTCAATACGGAGAGAACACTGCAGGGGCATCAGGTCGAAAACACACAGGCACCTCATGGGAACGGGGATGGGGGGCCTCAGCCGGAAGATGGTACAATGCCACTGCTCCTGGAGGGGGCTACATGCCCACAGCGATGTCCAGGGGAATGCAAAGCCACAGTCTCTCAATTGGGTGGTTTGCCCACTGCTTGTTCCTGGGGAGTGCAAAACCACAGTCTCTCTAGTGTGTACTAGTTTTCCACTGATTCTGGAGGGGGCTTTGTGCCCAGTGTGCTTAATCCTGCCAAGGATAGGGTGAGTGGATGCCTTCTTCCACTTGTTCTGGAGGGGGCTTGGTGCCCATTGTGCTTTATCCTGCCAAAGATAGGGTGAGTGGGTGCCTTCTTCCATTGGTTCTGAAGGGGGCTTGGTGCCCAGTGTGCTTCATTGTTCCAAGGATAGGGTGAGTGGATGCCTTCTTCTACTGGTTCTGGAGGGGGCTTGGTGCCCAATGTGCTTCATCCTGCCAAGGATAGGGAGAGTGGATGCTTTCTTCCACTGGTTCGGGAGGGGGCTTTATGCCCATTGTGCTTCATCCTGTCAAGGATAGGGTGAGTGGATGCCATCTTCCACTGGTTCTGGAGGATGCTTGGTGCCCAGAGATGCAGCACATGGGGTGTGGAAGGTCACAGTCACTCACCTGGGTGTCAGATCCACACAATTTTCTGTGGGCAGGATGCATGACACACCATAGATGCATGACTGCAGTCCATCCACTGACGGGGACGGCTGTACAGTGGTTGCTGTGCCGGTGCAGGTGGCAGTGCTGCCAGTGGTGGGGGGAGGCTCCAGCCCTTCCACTGCAGCCTCAGACGGCTGCCAACTGGGGCTGCTGCTGGTGGCGGTGCTGTCCATGGTGCAGGTGGCGCTGCTGTCCGCAGGGCAGCTGGCGGTGGTGGTCGCAGTGCAGTTGGCAGTACAGCTGGCGGTGCTGCCAGTGGAGGGGAAGGCTCCAGTCCTTCCCCTGCAGCCTCGGATGGCTGAAGTGCCCTGCCTGGTGGTCTGAGCCCCTTCCTGCCCTTGACAGATGGTGGTGCCTCCTTGCTTCTGCCAGCCGGAGTCTTTGCCTTGGCCTTGCTGGCTGGTTGTGCCTCCTTCTCCTTGCTGGATGCTCTCCCTTTTTTGCCCTTTCCTGGTGGTGGAACCTTCTTGTCCTTGGCAGGTGTTGGTGGCACACTGGCTGGCCTGACGGGTGCCTCCTTAGAGCCTCTCTGAGCTCCAGAAACCACAGCAGACTTGGACTTGGTGGCTGAGGTGCTGGGCTGGGTTCTGGCCACCCTAGCCCGAGGTGAAGGACATGTGGGGGGTAAGGAATAGGTCAATGCTGGCAAAGAAAAGCTTCGTAGGGACACTGGGGCAGGAAGAGGGTGAAGGTTTGGGAGTGGAGGAAGAGGGAGTGGTTGTAGGAGGTGTCAGTCTGCTGTGTTTGGGTGCATGAGCTGGATGCTGTTGTGAGGTGGATGGCTGTTGGGTGTGTGTGTGTTTGTGTACTGTGGGAGGAGGGGTCACAGACACAGTGGGAGAGGACACAGAGGACATGTGCATGGATGTGAGGGTGATGACTGCCAGTGAGGGGTGTGTAGTGATAGGCGTGCTGCTGATGGAGGTAGTGGATGAGGATGTAGTGCATGCAGGTGTGAGTGGAGACGCTACCGGGAGGGAGGTGGACAAGGAGGAGGAGGGGCACACAGTGGAGGCAGTGGATGTTGGAGTGTCTGCTTCTGGATGGTGCTTGTGTGACTGCCTGTGGGATGATGTGTGGTGCTTGTGTTTGCCTCAGCCACTTTTGTGTGTTGATTTGGGTGAATGCTGGTCTGAAGTTGTTCTTGGGATAGGTGGGGGTTGAGGGGATTGGGACTGGGTAGAGGAAGTTGGAGGGGGAGGGTGGAGACAGGGACAATGGCTGCCATCAGTGCGGAGGCCGGAGACACACTTGGTCAACGCCAGCAACACCACTACTGTTGGCGTACACAACACACAGGAAGATGCCCTATGCTCTAGGCCATGCACTACCAATTACACAGCTAGTCACCAGCCCATGGGGTACAATGCTTAATGCCATGAGCTGCACACCTGAAACCCTCAGGACCCTGCCCAAGAGTAGATGCCCACTAACACTATTGGGGTTGGAGTGCTTCAGAGCCTGCCCAACAAGGGACCTACCCTGCCAGTTCGCCCTGGTCTAGAGGCACCCACAGGCCACATCCCCCACCCAGGTAAAACCTTGACGCGCATAAAGTCATGATTCTGAATCTGTACTTACCCCCTTGTGGCTGCTGTGATGCCCTTAAGTACCCATCCAACTCCGGATAGGCCAGTGCCAGGATGCGGAACATAAGGGGTGCCTGTTATGACAGGCACCCCTTCCTCTGCCATCTTCCTTGCCCAGTGGCGCAGGTCCTCCCGCCGTCTGTCGCAGTGGGTGCTTCGCCTGTCAAAGACCCCCAGGGTCAGCACCTCCTTGGTGATTGCACGCCAAATACCCTTTTTCTGATGGGCACTGACCTGCAGGGAAATATGCATAGAAAAAATTGATTAGTCATACCGTCTGGATTGTTATACTCAAGTCCCACAATATCCCTCCCAACCCCTTACGCACAGACATTGACCACCAGACATGCAGCACTCTACCCAGGACCCCTCAGCCCCCCCTACACGAGGCATACACACACAGCACTCCATACTTCATGGCCCATGCATCATGCTCACAGTGTACTCAACTGTTTGTCTGGAGGACCATAGAGTGAAGTATACTGGGGTAGGACCCCATCCAACATTCTCTCCAACTCCTCCGAAGTGAAGGCGGGGGCCCCTTTCCCAGACACTCGATCCATTGTCGCTTCCAGACACAGGTCACAGCAGCACTTGCAATATAGGTCCTCTCCTGTTGAAGGTCAAGTAGCAAGTGATTGAACAGTTAGAAAATGGCGATCATGTCTGCGGCGGTGCATACCGTCACCGCCGGCGTACATCGCCATTGGCTCCTAGAACACATAGGGCTCAATGATAACCAATGCGAAGTTGAGCAGCGGTTGTTGACCGCTGACCGCAACAGTGCACAACGCCAGAGGAATTACTTCATTTCCACTTGTCTCTCCTCAGAGGTCAGGCAGCCATCATTTCAGGGGGGCACATGCCATGGCACCTAACTGCGTCACAGCAGACATTGACACGTCAACTGATTTTCGATTTCACATACTGTTTCTGTAAAGGAAGAAATGCATTGTTATTGTAACATAGGTGTGATTATGACCCTCTGCTCACCGTTTTCCACTCTAGAGTTCAACCACTGAGGATGAATAGGAGATGGAGACATCCTCCCGTGTACAGACCCCGTGTGGACCTGGCAACTATGGAGGACAGACACATTATCCTTACCTACAGACTTGATAGGGCCACAATCCAAGAACTGTGTGCCCAATTGGAGCCAGACCTGATTTCAGGTCCTGTCAGTGCTCCATTTCCTGGCAAGTGGTTCCTTCCAAACAACAGTGGCCATGGCATCAGGGATATCTCAGCAAATGTTCTCCAACGTGTTGACCAGAGTGTTGTCTGCCCTGCCCTGCTGAAACACATGCGCAGCTACATCGTAGTCCCCCAGGTGGAGGATTGGCCACAGTGAAAGCTGACTTTTATGCCCTGGGACATATCCCCAACATCATTAGAGCCATCGATGGTACCCATGTAGCATTTGTCCCCCCTTGAGAAATGAACAAGTGTTCAGGAATAGAAAAAGCTAGCACTCTCTGAATGTGCAGATGGTGTGTTTGGCGGACCAGTACATCTCCCATGTGAATGCCAAGTATCCTGGCTCTGTGCATGACGCCTTTATCTAGATGAATAGCAGCATCCCATATGTGATGGCTCAACTCCAGAGGTGCCGGGTGTGGCTAATAGGTGAGCCCAAATTCCCTACCCAGTATATGTTGGTGTATGGGTATGGGGTTGTCCCTAAGGGTGAGTGTGTGGCTAACAGGTACCCCTCGATATTTGTAGGTGACTCTGGTTACCCCAACCTCTCATGGCTATAGACCCCAGGGAGGAATGCCAACACAAGGGCAGAGGACCGTTACAATGAGTCACACAGGAGAACAAGGAGGATAATTGAGAGAACCTTCGGCCTCCTGAAGGCCAGGTTCAGGTGCCTCCATCTGACTGGTGGATCTCTGTATTACTCACCCAAGAAGGTGTGCCAGATCATCGTTGCATGTTGCATGTTGCACAACCTAGCCTTGAGACGCCAGGTGCCTTTTCTGCAGGAGGATGAGCCTGGAGATGGTCTTATGGCAGCGGTGGAGCCTGTGGACAGTGAGGAAGAGTAGGCAGACGTTGAAGATGTGGACAACAGAAGTTCTCTCATACAGCAGTACTTCCTGTGACACACATGTGAGACACTGTAACTTCACTTTGGAATGCAGTTTTCTGTTGGACATTGAAAATGGCAGCATGATTTCCCTATGTCTATGGCCACTTATTGTACCCTTTGGTATCTCTATTTTCAGATCTCTGTGCCCCACTCTGGCCCCTGGTGTTTTTACTGTTGCCCACTACAGGTCATACCAATGTATATATAACTGTACATATGAATTGCAATGTTTACAGATTGTTGTACTAATACATATTGCAATCAATTGACAGACTCCAGGCTTGTATTTGTTCCAAGGGTGTTTATTTAAGTGCTAAGAGGTTGAGGGAATAGTGGAATGGGCTGGGTTGATGGTGGAGGAATGTCCAGATAGAGTCCAGTCTCTTTGTATCACAGGTGCATTGTCCAATGGGACATAGAAAGGAGAGCAAGATGGACAGGGTATCAGAGTGGGACACAAGGGTGACAATCAGGAGAGTCTTATTTCCTGGCAGGGGTCTTGGCAATGTTCTCTGGTTTCTGCCAGGATCATAGGGACCATTTGCAGGGTGGTTCTCCTTCTGCAGGGGGTGCGGTGCTGGTGGCCTGTTGTTCCAGTAGTGGGGCCTCCTGTCCACTAGTGACGGCGGAGGTGGAGGGCTGTTCTTCGGTGTGGCTAGTGTCAGGGGCCCGTTGGTGTACCACTGCCTCCCTCATGGTGTTGGCCATATCAGCTAGCACCCCTGCAATGGTGACCACGATGGTGTGGATGTGTTTGAGGTCCTCCCTGATCCCCAGGTACTGTCCATACTGCAGCCGCTGGGTCTCCTGCAACTTGGCCAGTATCTGGCCCAAGGTCTCCTGGGAATGGTGGTATGCTTCCAGGATCCCTGCAAGTGCCTCATGGAGAGTTGGTTCCATGGGCCTGTCCTCCCCCTGTTGCACAGCAGTCCTCCCAGCTTCCCTGTCATCCTGTGTCTCTGTCCCCTGAACCTTGTGTCCACTACCCCTGACCCCAGGTCCCGGATTGTCTTGGGTTTGTGGGATTGCCAGGGGTCCCTGGAGTGGTGGACACACTGCTGATTGACGTGTCCTGGGGAAGGTGGTATGGGCCTGCTGGGTGGGTGCTGTGCTGGTGTTTCCTGAGGGGGGAGGGTCTGTGGTGGTATGGGACTGTGGCAGGGTAACCAACTGTCTAGAGGTCCCTGATGGGCCAGGTTGGTCATCGTGTTCCAGGCGTGCAGAGCTGCTGTCATCACTATGGGCCTCTTCTGTGGGGGGACTGGATGTTGGTGGCACCTCCTCATCGGTGACATTGAGTGGGGGTCCTGTAGGAATGTACATGCAGTGTTATTGTATCTGCGTGTGCCATCTTGTGCATGGATGTGTTTCCTTGTATGGTTGTGATAGCCCTGTCAGCTTTGCCTTGTCTTCGTGATGATTTTGTGGGCTAGGTGATTGTCTCTAATGGGCATGCTTTAGTTATGGGTGTCCATGCAGGTCTGTAATGGGTGTCCATGCATTGGTGTAGCATGCAGGGCGTGGTATTGGGATGGGTGGGTTGTGATAGAGGGGTATATGTGAGGAGGTGGAGTGATGGGGGTAAGGATAGGGGTAGGAGTTTGTGATGGCATGCAGGTAGGGTGGGGGATATAGTGATAGAAATGTGACTTACCAGAGTCTAGTCCTCCTGCTACTCCTGCCAGGCCCTCAGGATGCATGATCACCAAGACTTGCTCCTCCCATGTTGGTAGTTGTGGGGGAGGAGGTGGGGGTCCACCGCCAGTCCTCTGTATAGCTACCTGGTGTCTTGCAACCACAGAACGCACCTTCCCCCGTAGGTCATTCCACCTCTTCCTGATGTCATCCCTTGTTCTGGGGTGCTGTCCACAGCATCGACCCTGTCTACGATCCTCTGCCATAGCTCCATCTTCCTTGCAATGGAAGTCTGCTGCACCTGTGATCCGAATAGCTGTGGCTCTACCCGGATGATTTCTTCAAGATTTTCTGGACCCGGATGAAGTCACAATTCGCATCTGACCTCCCGGGAGCCCTCTTCGGATACGCGTTGCAGGACACTTCGGTCAAGGATTCTACATTTGGACTTAAACAATTTTTCATGATGCAAATCTTCATCCGGGACCAAGTCGAAATTGAAGCCGACCTCCCTGGAGCCCTCCTCTGATCCACTGCGTGGGACGCCTCAGTCAACTTTTTACGCTCAGACTTAAAAACCTTCTTGGAGATTTTTTTCTCTGACATCGGACAACCCTCCACAGCAAGCCCATGTTGAGTCGCCATAGTTGGATTGCCTTTTCATGAGCCCCTCATGAAATCCTGGCAGTCTGAGGCTCCAGAGCTTTTCAGCTGGATGAACCTGCAAGTCAGGCTGTGTCGCAGTCGACGTAAGCCAACTTGACTCAGGATGTCGAGTCGGTCCACTTATGCAGCTTTTTTTCCAGAATTGCTCCAAATTTCTCCAAACTTCTGGATCTTTTTCCAGAAGTTCCTCATAGGTTCTTTAGGAGTCCACAACTCATCCCAAAGTTACAGAATCTCTGAGTTTCTCCTTGAGGGTTAGGACTCTAACTCCTAAAATGCACCTGGCTCAAATCCAATCCAAAAATGACCACTAGTCACTGGTCAGCTAGTCAGTTTCTTCAGGGCTTGATGTAGGGGACTCTGGTCAGCTATTTTCTACCTGTAGCATACAGGGAGCCCCTTCTTGAAGCAGTAGAAGCCAGGCAAAGTCCTTTTTGTGGTAAAGCCCAAGTGTACAGCTGGTGCAGTCCTCCTGAGTACAGTGTCCAGGTACAGGCCAGGGAACCAGCAGGGGAGTCCTTCTTCTTGACTTGTTCCTGCAGGGATCTGAAGTAGGGTGCAGTCTGCCAATGTTATCCTTGCTCCTGGGTGAAGAGTAGGGGGGGGCCTCTGTCCAGTTACATGCAGGCCACCACCCTCTTGAGTGACCGCTTCCTTGGAAGTGTGGCAAATATCAATCCCAGGGAACAGCATTCCTCCAAAGTCCAAGACAGCAAAAATTCAATCTTAGGGCCTGATTCACAACGGTAAACATAGATGAGAAGTGTAAGTTTACACTAAAAGTCTAAGTTTAGACCTAAAGTCTAACTTTACTTATGGTGAAGTTAGATCTTTGGTCTAAGTTGAGACTTTTGGTCTGAAGTTGACACTGTTGACAGTCCTTATTTACCATCCCACTTTAAGACCCATGACATCACTGGCTCTGCACTCGTGGTTTTCTTCCAACCATTCTGATCTGCTGCACAGCAATCCAAACACTCTCCAACTCCATCATCACCTTCTGGTCTTCACTTTTGGTTTCTACTGCAGTTTTTGTGTAGATGATACCAAAAATCATCTGCTCATTTACTATTCTACTATTTCAACACTCCTCTCTCACTTTTTGGCAATGGGTCCCCTCTTGCTCCCTTTGATGAATTTAACAGACTGCATTCCTATGCTATCTATCTCTAGTCCTAGTTCTATTTTCCTGTTCTCACATTGAATTTTGCCCCCTGAGAAAGCAATATTAATGCCCTTTTCATTCTTTCTTTGCATCTAAACTCTTTCACCACCCTCACAGCCTCTGCAAAAGCACTGGTACAAGATACATGCATAATGTGTCCATATATCCCATTCCACAGGGCCAAAGCACTGATCTATTCACTAGGACTCAGCAACCTGGACTCCTCAAATAATCTACTAGTGCACCTTTATCTTCATTCGTTCTCTGTTTGGGACAAAGTCTTAATATTGATCACCAGAACCTTACAATCTATGCAGACATGCTTTGATATCATGGTATCATCATAGGTTATTGGCCTTCTCCTGAAAACTGTACATTTTATAAACTTCTCACACTGGTCTACAAAGCCGTCCATGGGGCATCCCCAAACTTCCTATTTGATATATGCATGTAAATGTTATTTCTATAGTGCTAACCATGTCAAAAGGCAGAAGAGAGCTGTACATGTTCAAAGGCGAGCCTACAGTCAGTGATTAATAGTAAAAGAACTGGGTTATGGATAGTTAGTGCGTTGTGAAATAATATTCTTTGAACAGGTGAACCCTCAACTCTTTCCTAAATTGGAGCAGCATTGTAGTGATTTTGATGGACACAGGGATGTTGTTGCAGATTCTGCATGCATAGATGGAAAAGGTCTGTTGTCTTGTTTTGTTTTCTGCTTATTAGTCTGCATTTTGATGGTATGATGGCTGTACCGAGAACTACCAGAGATAGTGAGCTTGTCCACAAGATTGGTTTGTAAATGATGCAGCTGGTTTGGAATATGGTCAGGGCTTCCGACGGAGTTCCACCAGGGTGAGGGTGATGTGGTCATATTTCTTCAGACTCTGGATCGGAGGTTCTGCAGTGTGTAATATGTCCCTAAAGGGTGCCAGTGTGCAGTCCAGGAGGCCCTGGAGTAGGACATCTCCCACATTCAGATGTGAGGGTATAAGGGCTTGAACAGCACTTCTGAAGTCATTTTCTAGAAGAAATGGTTTGATTTTCTTTAGAAGAGAGAGCTGGTATCAGGCCCTCCTTACTTTTTTCGCAATGTGTTCCTTGAGAGAGAGGTTGATATCAGAGTTGGGGTTCAAAGCTTTCGAAGATCATGTAATTGAGCGAGGTTTTCATTATAACTTATTTGTTGTTCTTGGCAAATAATAGGAAATTTCAGGTAGGTGCTTGACCTCCAGGATGATGTGAAAGCAGTGTTTGAAGCATAGATGTCTGAAGAAGAGGAAACTTTCAAGTAGATTTGTGTATCATCTGAATATTGGTGAATCTTGATGCTGGTATTGGTGAGTAGAGCACCAAGTGATTCTATGCAAAAGTTGAAGATGACAGGAGACAGTATGGAACCCTGGGAGTATCAACATGTGATAGGGTTCATTTGTGACCTGGAGGTGCCCATGTGAAAAAATTAGTGTTAGTTACAAAAGTAGGAGGGGAACAAGTGAAGGATATTTGTAGTGAATCCCATTTGTGACTTGAGGTTGCATATCGGGATGATATGGTCAACTGTGTTGTGTGCAAATGTATCAGAGAGGTCAGCAATATCAGGAGGTAGGGGTCATCTTCATCTGTGGTCAAGAGGGTAATTTTCATGATATATAAGGTGGCAGCCTCCAAGCTGCAGTGTGATCTGAAGCGAGGCTGGTAGTCATGAAGAAGATGGTTAGCAATTATGTCATCTTGGAGCTTTTATAATGATATTCCCAATGAATGGTGGGTGAGTGCTGGGCCGGTAATTGGCATAGTCATCAGAGTCTAATGTAGATTTACCTACGAGTGGAAGGATATGGTCAGGATTGAAAGCTTCTGGGAAGATGCCCTGAGTGAAGGAGGCATGGACAAGGGTAAGAAGGGTAAGAGTGCACTCAAAGAGAAAGCGTTCACAAAGTACAATAATAAGACATCATCTTCATAAGAAGTGGCTTTTAAGGGTGTTGAGTATGTCAGCCGGATCTGAGAGAACTAGGAATTTGAAGGCTGACCATTTGGGGATCCTATAGGAAACAGTGTGTGAGAGGGATGAAGAAAACTTGGAATCGTTGATGTACTGTCAGGCGTTCTGTATGTTTTTACTGAAGACGTTTGAGGAATAGGTGGGTCCAGCTATGATGCTGTGGTTGGTTGTGCTCTGATATCCTAGCCTGCTTCATTCCCACCTGAATTCAAGATATGCTACTAATTTAACAGAAACCTTCCTACACCTTTTCAAGATCCCTTTTTTTTCTATTTGGTCTCCATCACTGAAACTCAATTCTAAAGTCTATTTAGTCCAGAATCTCACAACAGAAATTCAAAGTACCCCTACAATAACACCTCTTGTCACACATAGGTAAAAAATACAATAGCTCTTTGTCAACCCACCAAACAATACAAATATGTTAATAGGCAGAAACAACTTGCAAGGGTAGGAAAACTGTCGTCTGACCCATCATGTGTGTGGTATGTTTTAGTTTGTATTGTACCGAGAATTCTGAATATCCTTGCATGATCTTGCATACAAGGACATTTTCTAACTCATACCATACTCAATAAAGCCTGTATTTGTAAACCAGTAAACCACCTATCCTGTTTTCTATCAATGTACTTTAAACTGGCTTAAAATCAAAACTAACATTAGTTCTTATGAGTTTTTTTTTTTTTAAGCCCCTATTTCACTATTTTCTACGGGAGGGTGTTGTAGTACCCGTGGTTGGCCATGTATAGGGCTGACATTACTATAAATGTGTAATTTACTACAAATGTGTACGCCACTACAAAAGTACAGTTTGTGAATACCAAAAAGTAGTAAACATACTTAAAAAGTGTAAACGTACTCAAAATTCCAGTCTGTGAATCAGGCCCTATGTTGCATCCTCCTCTCGTTGGCTACTTGAAATAATTTACAGAAATAATTATGGATAGCTTTCAGACTCCTCAATCTACATTTAAGCCCTGGAAGTCCTAGTGCACAAATGTCATTTGGTATAATCAAAGATGGCACACATTCCTTCAATCTAGCCATCTCCACTGTCTATAGCTAGTTACATTCTCAGTGAAGAGTGTATTAAAAAAGGCAAATGACAATGATATAGGATTTGCTTGGCAGCCCTCATCCACCAAACTCTACCTACAAGTGAAAGCGAATACCTTGTCAGCCCTATTTTAGGTAACACTTCAAAAGAGCATATGAAATGTATATATGACTCCACTCAACCACAAATGCTTACTCATAGAAGTTGCTGTTACGACCTGATAAATTATCCAAGATGTATAGCTGAGGAGGCGTTACTGCCATAGTCAGGAAGCTTTCTGATGATTGAATTGAATGCCATTTAAATAATAATGTTAATTAAACATGCACAGAGGTCTGGGCAGATATGCAGCCCTGGGTTGGGTAGCACACACTCTTGCTCCCATATGAGCGAGGTGGGTTTAGAGTTCCTCACTTCCATTTCATCTTAACTGAGCAGTTTCAATTTGCTCACTACTGGTACCATGCAGATGTGCACCTTCAATACTCTAAGCCCTAAATAGACCATCCTGCCCAAACACTGTTACGCATGATACTCCCCAATGGGCTCCCACTCGACCAGTCAGACATACAAACCCTGTCCACCACCAGCTGGGCTTGGCGGAGACTTACCCAGCTCCTGAGTGGTGAGCTTCTCTATTACCCTGTGCTGCCCTAGCGGACAATCACTGGCTTCTCATAACACAGGAAAAACTAATCCAGCACCCACTGAAGCCACACGCCTTTCATACTTTTGGAGACCTATTCCCAGACTGACATTTATTCTCTCTAGAAGAAGATGTTGATTCACAAATGCTACACATATTGATTGTTTCATACTAAAATATCTCCAAAGCACCCTGCCAGCTCAGATGCCATCATACCCACTGGCCCCTGAAGAGTTTACTTCAATGACTCTAGTAATTACAAACAACGATGGATGCAAGCTCATTTCCAAGCTATACCACACATGCATGACCCTTCTGTCCCCTCATGATGAGAAACTTAGGGACACTTGGGAAAAGGATTTGGGGAAGCCCCTCCCTGATAATATTTGGTATGCTTGCTGTGCTCGAATACACTTCATCTCCCCCCAACCACCGTCATAAACTCATACATTATAAGTTTTTATGAAGAGTCTATGTCACACCTACTACACTGGCATGTCTCGACCCCACCAGGTTACCTAACTGCCCTAAATGACACACTGCTGGGGAGGATTTTGCTCATATGATGTTGACATGAAGTCATGTTGGAACCTTTTGGAGAGAAGTATTCAACTGTTAAGACTTGATGACAAACATCACACCTGAACCCGATCCTTTATTAGGATTGCTTGGCTATGTTCAAGGTATACCTGTCGCGCCGCAAGCATGGGCCGCCGCGGCGCAACACTCTGAGACCACGGGGGAAGCCGCGGCTCGATTAAAGGGTCGCGGCACTCGCCGCGGCCCTTTTCTCCGGCCGCGGATTACTGGGCAGACGCGGCAAGACCAGAGAACCCGAATCGGGTCACGGTCCTTGCCGCGCTTGCCGCGTAAAGTATAAATAGCGCCTTGGGATTCCCGGTATCCCCTCCTTACACCACTTACCGGTCACACAAGCAAAAGCCGGATGCCTGCACATGATTATCTTTTATGCATGCTTTTCCCCTTCCCAGCATGCTGTTCACTTCCTCTCTTCCCTGCATGCATTGTTTCTCTTTTTCAGGCACATGTTCTCTATTCTTAGTTATGACCTCTTCCCCAATCCAAGATGGTGGTATTACTACTTCCTGTTTTCCACTTCCCTTCTAGGGGTATATAAGGGGAATCTAGCTTATTTCTCATTGCGTTGCAACACTCCTGTGGTGGTAGTCACGCTCCGGCTGGTTTCCTCTTGTGGGGCCAGTTGTTCTTGATCTGTCTTTCGTCTCCAGAATTCCTGAATTCCAGAATCTTCAGTCCTAACGTCCTTGTGTACTCCTTCTGTTTCAGGGAGTTCCTGTTGGAGGTTTTTTGCCCTTTTGGGGTTTTTCCTCTTTGACTCCTTCTGGAGGGCACGGACTGTAGTGGCTTACTATTGTCAGACAGCACCGTGGGTACCGGAAGGGGTCGCCCCTACCGCAGCCAAAGCAGGACCTGCAGGAACCGGGGCCGCTCACCACCTCTCTCCAACGTCGACAGTAAGCCCAGGGTGAATCGTGACAGATTGCAACGCCCAAAACTCCAGTTGCAGTCGGGAACCATGGAGAATCCAGTGATGAGTACAGAACCAACAAGCCAAACCCTGCTCCTGACTATTCAACAACAGGCTCAAGAACTCCAACAGCTACGTACCAAAAACAATGTCTACCGACAAGCCTTCGCCTCTAGAACCACTGATGTTCCTACGGTCTCCGCCACTACACCTTGTTTCTCCGGGGATCCTAACAAATTAAGAGAATTCCTGGATGCCTTGACGGTCTATTTTGCATTTCGCCCCTCACAATTTATGCAAGACAAGACCAAGGTGGGGTATTTGATTAGTGCCCTATCTGGCCCAGCCTTAGCATGGGCAACTCCTTTAGTGACAAGCAACGACCCTAGCTTGTCTAATTATTCCAGCTTTGTCACTACCTTTAAGCAGATGTTTGAGCGCCCTGGACTCGAGTCTTCAGCAGAAGAAGCTCTCTGCGATATTCATCAAGGAAATCAGGACGTATTACAATACATCACTCGTTTCAGACAATTGTCAGCAGAGACTTCATGGGTGGAACGTACCTTGGTGACCCTGTTTCGCAGGGGTCTCAGAGAGGACATTAAGGACGAACTGGTGCACTCTGCCAGAATAGAGAATCTTAAGGGGTTAATGGATCAGACCTTGACAATAGAATATCGGTTAAATGAGCAAAGAATGGAGAGAAAAAAGAGTCGCTTACCATCACATTCTGTGACGTCCCGCACCCTTCCTCATCGTGCCGAAGAGGTTCGTCCTGAAACTAAGGGTGCTACCAATGAAGAGTCTATGCAAATCGATACGACTCGAGGGCCATTATCATCTAGTGAATGAGATAACAGACGAAGGTAGGGACTTTGTCTGTATTGTGGTGCGGCTGGTCATCTAATTCGCACATGTCCTGTCCGTCCAGCCAAGCCTTTGGGAAACGCCAATTCCCGTCCTCAGTGGGAAGGGTGAGGACGGGATATTGCGAAATACCTTCCGTTTGTTCCTCAAGGGAGGAAGGAACTGCTCTTTTCTTTTTACCCGTTGTCCTCCACTTAACTGATGGCCGGGAAGAAAGAGCTCTGGCTTTGTTGGACTGTGGAGCCAGTGGTATCTACCTAGATGAAGCATGGGCCATGGAAAGACATATTTTGCAAATACCTAAGGAAATACCAGAACAGGTCCACACGGTGGATGGGTCACTCTTGGCCTCAGGACCAGTACAGTATACCACCCCTACCTTATGTCTCCAATTCGGGAAACATCAAGAAAACCTTTCTTTTGATTTAATTTCTTCACCACATCACGTTATGATCCTGGGAATTCCATGGCTCACTCGGCATAACCCTTACATTAACTGGGAAACAAGAACCATTTCTTTATCCTCTCACTTCTGCCAACACCACTGCTACTTAGCAGGAGACTATTGGTCCCCAAAGAGTCTCTTAACAGCACCCCCTAAGATGGGATGTTCTATTAACGTCCTACAGGGAGTACCCAGACATTATCAAGAATATGTCGATGTATTCCAGAAACCAGAAAGACCTGAACTGCCACCCCATAGAGAATACGATTGCGCCATTCCTTTGGAGCCAGATGCTGTGGTTCCTTTTGGGCGAATGTACTCTCTAACAGAACCTGAGAAGCAGATCCTTAAGGAATACCTAGAGGAGAACATACAGAGTGGATTGATTGCTCCCTCCTCTTCACCTGCAGGGGCTCCTCTCTTTTTTGTGCCTAAGAAGACGAAAGACTTGCGTACCTGTATTGATTTTAGAGGATTAAACAAAATCACTCCGAAGGATCGGTATCCGCTACCTCTTATTAAGGACATTCTAGAAGCTGTCAGAGGGGCAAAAAGATTCACCAAGTTGGATCTTAGAGGAGCATACCATCTTTTAAGGATAAAGGAAGGGGATGAGTGGAAGACCGCCTTCAGAACACTTTTCGGTCACTATGAATACCGAGTAATGCCATTTGGGCTCACCAATGCCCCCTCCATTTTTCAAAGATTCATGGACTCTATTTTTTCCGATATTCTACAGCAAACAGTGGTTGTTTATCTAGATGACATTTTAATTTTCTCTGTTCACCCAGAACAACACACTAAACATGTTCTCCAAGTCCTAGAGAGACTCAGACAACACCATTTATTCTGTAAACCAGAGAAATGCGAGTTTGATCGAACAGAGGTAAAATACTTGGGATATTGCATTAACCAAACTGGGGTTGCCATGGATTCAGATAAAGGTCAAGCTATTCTGGATTGGCCGTCCCCCTCTTCCATCAAAGAAACTCAGGGGGTCATTCTGACCTCGGCGGTAAAAGGCTCTTACCGCCTGTCAGAAGTCCGCCATTCTACCGCCGCGGCCGCGGTAAACCGCCACGGTCATTCTGACCCACAACTGCCAAACCGCCAAAAACCCGACATCCACGGAAGGCCGCCTCATCAGCGGTCAGTGATAAACTGGAGATGACCAAACCTCCACCGTTACGCCAACACAAACACGCCCATGCCATTACGACCCACAAATCCACGCGGCGGTCTTTCAACCGCGGTATTCCATTGGCGGTACACACCGCCGCGGTCAAAATACACACACCTTTACAAAACACAGCCACATTGGACAATTCGAAATACACACACCTGATACACATACACACACCACACCCACACATCCAATCAACTATAAAACACACCCCCACATCACCCACAAACCCCCACTACTAGAAATTCGGAGAGAAGGCGAGAGAGAGAGAGAGAGAGCACAGCTATCGAAAACCCCAACACACAGAGGAACACAACATCATCACCCACACTACATCCACGCACAAAACACCACACACCACCACACACACCACACTCATCACCACAAACACCACCCCACACCACCCCATGGCACCCCAAAGACACCCCAGGTTCTCGGACCAAGAACTCAGGGTCATGGTGGAGGAAATAATTAGGGTAGAGCCCCAGCTATTCGGCACACAGGTGCAGCACACCACAATAGCCAGGAAGGCGGAGCTATGGCAAAGGATCGTCGACAGGGTCAACGCTGTGGGACAGCATCCCAGAAACCGGGAAGACATCCGAAAGCGCTGGAACGACCTACGGGGGAAGGTGCGGTCGATGGTGTCAAGACACAACATCGCTGTGCAGAAGACTGGCGGCGGACCCCCACCCACTCCACCCGAATTCACAGCATGGGAGCAAGAGGTCTTGAACATCCTGCATCCTGAGAGCCTCGCTGGAGTAGGCGGAGGAATGGACTCTGGTAAGTCTAATCCCAACTACTTCACCCCCCCCAACCACCAGCATGCCAACCCACACCCCCACCCTCACCCCCAACCCCCCAGCACACATCCTCCCTGCCAATGTCTCACCAGCACAACCCACCCAACACAACACCAATCGCTGAATGCCAACACAAACCATGGACACCCATCACCCAAGCATGACCACTGCACATACCCATCCCCCCCACAAACCACCCTCCCAACTCCTCCCAAAAGGGAATGCCAGCACTGGAGGACAAGGGCACCCACAAATCGCACGCCATGGCACACACAGAAGCAATAACCATACTCTTTTACCCCTGCAGGGCCCGAACGCCAACACACCGGCCAGGAGGGTCCAGATTTGTCCATCCCGCCCCCAGAACAGGCCCCCAGTGATGACAGCAGCTCTGTCGACCTAGAACCTGATGACCAGCCCGGACCATCGGGGACCTCTGGACAGTCGGTTCCCCACACACAGACACAGGCCACAGCAGACCCAACCCCCTCTGGGAATACCAGCACAGCTCCCAGCCAACGGGCCCATGCCTCTGTCTCCAGGACGCGTCAATCAGCGGTGTGTCCGCCACTACAGGGCACCCAGGCTGACCCACCACCCCAACAACAACAGGGAACTGGGGGCAGTGGTAGTGGGCAAACCGTCCAGGGGACAGAGGCCCGAGGAAACAGGGCAACTGGGAGGGCTGCTGTGCGAGAGGGGGTTGACCGGCCCAGGGAACCCACTCTCCAAGAGGCCCTCACCACCATCATGGGAGCATACCACCGCTCCCAGGAGACGATGGCGACGGTACTGGCCAGGTTCCAGGAGATCCAGGCACAGCAGGAGGAACAGTACATGGGTTTCAGAGACGAACTCAGGAACATCGGTACCTCAATGGGGACAATCGTCCTGGCCCTCAACCAGATAGTCACCACATTGCGGGACCATGTGGCACCCCAAAGGGCCCCTGTCACCAGCCCGGACGACGAACAGCCTACCACCTCCGCCGGCGCTAGTGGACAGGAGGCCCCCACACCACGACAGGCCACCAGAACCCCACCTCCTGCTGAAGATCAACCACCCCGCAAGCGGAACCTGAGATCACACAAGAAGACAGAGTAGGATGCCAAGACCCCCGCCAGCAAACGATACCCCCTAATGTCATCCCACTGTCCCACATTGTCACCCTGTCCAACCTTGAACTGCCCCTGCTCCATCCTTCCACAGGCATATGGGCAATGCACCTGTGCTACTGAGAACTGGACTCTGACATGGACATTACTCCACCCCCACCCATCACCGTTTTACTATCATGGACCTATACGCAGCACTTAAAATAAATCACCAATTGCACTTCAAATGTCAGGAGTCTGCTTGTATTCTTTACAAATGTATTACACATAACGGTGCAATAATGTTCATTTACATTGTGATGACAACATACCAGTGTCAATAAGCATTAGTCCATGGGCAAACAAAGCAGAAGTCACGCTGTGGGTCATACAGCTCTGAAAAGGGTAGGGAAAGTCAAAAATCAGTGAAAAGGAACTGGGGGGAAACACAGAAAGTAGAGATGCAGGAGGCCAGAAGTAAATGTAAAATGGCGTGGGTGATTCTTACCTGTGTGCTACTGAAAATACTGTTGTATAACTGTGTCCCTGTTGTCCGTGTCGTCCCCGTCGTCTTCCTCCTCTTCACTCTCCACAGGCTCCACAGCTGCTACAACACCACCATCTGGACCATCCTCCTGCAGGAAAGGCACCTGGCGTCGCAATGCAAGATTGTGAAGCATACAGCAGGCCACGATGATATGACACACCTTCTTTGGTGAGTACATGAGGGATCCCCCTGTCATATGCAGGCACCTAAACCTGGCCTTCAGGACCCCGAAGGTCCGTTCTATAATCCTCCTAGTTCGCCCATGTGCCTCATTGTACCGTTCCTCTGCCCTGGTCCGGGGATTCCTCACTGGGGTCAATAGCCAAGGCAGGTTGGGGTAACCAGAGTCACCTATTAGCCACACACGGTGTCTCTGTAGCTGTTCCATCACATAAGGGATGCTGCTATTTCGCATGACATACGCGTCATGCACTGACCCCGGGAACTTGGCATTTAGATGGGAGATGTACTGGTCAGCCAAACAGACCACCTGGACATTCATCTAATGGTAATATTTTCTATTTCTGTACACCTGCTCATTGTCTTTTGGGGGCACTAAAGCCACATGGGTCCCATCAATGGCACCAATGTTGTTGGGGATATGTCCAAGGGCATAGAAATCACCCTTCACAGTGGCCAAATCACCCTCCTCAGGGAAAACAATGTATCTCCGCATGTATTTCATCAGGGCAGACAACACTCTGGACAAAACCTTAGAAAACATAGGCTGAGACATCCCTGATGACATGGCCACTGTTGTCTGAAAAGACCCACTTGCCAAAAAATGGAGTACTGACAGAACCTGCACCAGAGGGGGAATCCCTGTGGGTTGGTGGATGGGGGACATCAGGTCTGGCTCTAGCTGGGCACACAGTTCATGTACAGTGGCTCGGTCAAGTCAGTATCGAAGTATAATATGTCGTTCTTCCATTGTCGACAGGTCCACCAGCGGTCGGTACACAGGAGGATTCATCCTTCTCCTCGCAAGTCCCAGCGGACGGTGCCTAGGAAGGACAACATGGAGCACAGAGTCAAGCAACCCACAGGTTCGTTCCCACAGCTTGCACAGTACACGATTCGCTATGCATTGAAAGGCTTGTATGAGTGGCAATGCAAGGCCTAGGCCTGTGTGACGCAGTAGAAATCATGCCATGTGGGCCCTTGAAATGGCGGCTGCCTGACCTGTGAAGTGTGACAGTGGGATGTGAGGTCACTGCGCTGGCGTGGCACACCGTGGCGGTAGGCGGTCGAAGACCGTGGCGCAAAGCAGCATTGGTTAACATTGAACCCTATGGGTCTCAGGAGCCAATGACGATGTGCGCCGGCGGTCGCGGTACGCACCGCCACGGGCGTGACCGCCATTTTCTATCTGCTTAATCACTCGAGACCTGATCATCCACAGGAGAGGACCTATACTGCAAGTGCTGCTGTGAGCTCGGTCTGGAAGAGACAATGGCTGCTGCGACTGGGGAAAGGGCCCCTGCCTTCACTTCAGAAGAGTTGGAGAAACTTGTGGATGGGGTCCTGCCCCAGTATGCGCTACTCTACGGTCCTCCAGACCAACAGGTAAGTACACTGGGTGCACGTTGAATGGGCTATGCCTGGGTTGTGTATGGTGGATGTAAGATGGTGGGGTGGGGAGCGAATGAGGAGTGCAAGGCACGACAGATGAGAGCATGTGCCACATGGCAGGGTGGGGAGGGGGGGGCAATCACATCTAACATGCAGAAAAATGTGGAAATTTCCTTTCCCACCCTGTACATGTCAAATAGGTCAGCGCCCATCAGAAAGTCGACATTTGGCGTGCCATCGCCAAGGAAGTCCGGGACCTGGGGGTCCACAACAGACGGGGCACCCACTGCCGAAAGAGGTGGGAGGACATCCGCCGCGGGACCAGGAAGACCGCCGAGTCACTGCTGGGGATGGCCTCCCAACGTAGGAGGGGTGCCAGTCGTACCTTGACCCCCCTGATGTCCCGGATCCTGGTGGTGGCCTACCCCGATTTGGATGGGCGCGTGAGGACATCACAGTAGACACAAGGGAGTACCAGCACATTCTGCTATCTTTACACGCAGTGGAGGCGTCTGGGTGGGGGAGGAGGGCTGTGGGTGACATTAGGCCAGGGCGCTTTCTGTAGTGTAGTCCCCTCCTTTAGGCATGGCCCTGTGCCCCCGCCCCCCACCTCTGTAGGGTGCCAAGTACAGCAATCCATGGTCCAGCATCACCCATGTGCGCATTTGTTGTCCATAGACCTGTTGGCCTAGTCACAAATACTGAGTAGTGTACCCCGATTGCGCGGCGTAGTGCATGAGGCTCCTGTGTCTGTCCTCTCCGCCAACGGTGTTGACAATGCATGCACTCAACCTGTTTTTATTTCTCCCCCCACCCTTTTTCTTTATCTTCTTGTGTATGTGTGCATTAGCATCATCAGGCGGAGGAGAATTGGCATCGGAGCACGAGGGAGCTGCAACTCACAAGGCCCCGGTGGGCCATGGTACAGACACCGAGGTCACCAGTGATACGGAGGGCGAGGGGAGCACCACAACGGGGACCCGTGGTGACACCAGTGACACCGACACGTCCTCGGAAGGGAGCTCCCTAGCGGTGGCGGCAACATCCGGGCCCCCGCCTCTACAGGTACAGCCGCCACCCAGCGCACCAGCTCCGCCCTCCCAGCAGCCCCTCAGTCTTCGCTCCGTGCCCGCTCGCCCAAGAAGGCGGGCATCTCCTTCGCCCCAGGCACCTCAGGCCCTGCCCATGTTAGCCCTGCTGCCCTCAGTGAGGAGGTCATTGACCTCCTACAGACCATCATTGTTGGGCAGTCTACCCTTTTGAATGCCATCCAGGGGGTAGAGAGGGAGGTGCATCGGAGCAATGCATACCTGGAGGGCATTCATTCGGGTCAGGCTGCCCATCAACGATCGTTCAATGCTCTGGCCTCAGCACTGACGGCAGGCATTGTCCCTGTTTCCAGCCTCCCTCTTCTAACTGCCTCCACCCTGTCTCTGTCTCCTGTTCCTCAGCCTATCCCATCCACACCATCAGACCAGCCTGCACACACCTCAACACCCAAGGGCAGCTCATCCAGACATAAGCACCACAGATCACACAAGCATTCACCCAAGCAACACCCAGATGCAGACATGCCAACAGTCACTACCACCCCTGTGTCCCCCTCCTCCTCGTCTCCCTCCTCCCTCCCTGTGACATCTCCACTCACACCTGCATGCACACCACCATCAGCCAGTACTTCCATCACCAGCACACCCTCCAGTACAGTCCGCACACGTGCAGTCACCACCCCCACTGCCATTTACACGTCCCCTGTGTCCTCTCCCACTGTGTCTGACACCCCCTCTTCCAAGACACACAAACGCAGGCAGCCACCCACCCAACAGCCAACCACCTCACGACAGCCTACGTCACAAGCACCTGCACCCAAAGACAGCACACCTGACTCTCCTACAACCACATCCTCTTCCTCCACTCCCATACCCACTACACCTACCCTTTACATTGGTCCTAAAAAACTTTACCTCTCCAAACTTAACCTCTTTGCCCCACCTGACCCACCCCCTCCATCTGCTAAGAGTCCCAAGAGCACCTCAGCCACCACCAGCCCTGCTTCAAGTGTCACCATTGTGCACGGGTTTTGGAGTCCACCCTTTCCCAGCACTGATACATCGGCCAGCAGCAAGGGGACAGCCAGCCCCCCCCTGGAAAGAGGACCCGTAAAATCAAGGGCCGCCGCGAGAAGACTGACACGGCTGCCCCCAAGGAGCAAAGTCCTGGGCCGTCACCTGCCACAACATCCAGGGGAGGCAAGGGCTAGAGAGCCCCATCGAAGGAGGGCAAGGGCAGCAGGGTGGAGAAGTCAGCCAGCAGGGGCGCGGACCAGGAGGGCCTCACAAGCACCATCCCGGGTGTGAGGGAGGACACCCACGGGCCCAGGACTCCGTCACAGAAGGGTCCAGCAACTGCATGGTCGGAGGGCGACTAAGCAGGGAGTCCTGGCCAGGTCTGGCTCCCTTGAATGACTGGACAAGCACCGCTGAAGAGGGCCCCGCCGTGCAGAAAGGCACCGCTGAAGAGGGCCCCGCCGTGCAGAAAGGCACCGCTGAAGAGGGCCCCGCCGTGCAGAAAGACACCGCTGAAGAGGGCCCCGCCGTGCAGAAAGACACCGCTTAAGAGGGCCCGGCCGTGCAGAAAGGCACCGCTCCACTGGGCCCTTCCTGTCAAGCACCGCTCCGCTGGGCCCTTCCTGTCAAGCACCGCTCCACTGGGTCCTTCCTGTCAAGCACCGCTCCGCTGGGCCCCGCCGTCTCAAGCACCGCTCCGCTGGGCCCTTCCTGTCAAGCACCGCTCCGCTGGGCCCCGCCGTCTCAAGCACCGCTCCGCTGGGCCCTTCCTGTCAAGCACCGCTCCGCTGGGCCCCGCCGTCTCTAGCAGCGCTCCGCTGGGCCCTTCCTGTCAAGCACCGCTCCGCTGGGCCCCGCCGTCTCAAGCACCGCTCCGCTGGGCCCTTCCTGTCAAGCACCGCTGGCCCATTGACAGTGCCAGTTCTGTGTCGAGCTAGTGTTCACGCTGCACTCGGGGCACCCTGCCTCCTCCATTACCTGTGGAGTCTGTGATCCACCTGATGGCCTGTGTCTCTGCACTCCCCAGGATGGCACAGTGGGCAGACCACCCACTGTAGAGACTTGTGAGACTGTGGCTTTGCACTCCCCAGGATGGCACAGTGGGCATGGTGGACCCTTCGTGGATCTGGCGTCGTGGACTCATGTGGCTGAGGTGCCCCCCCTTCCCTTCCCCTGAGGTGCCTGTAGTTTTGTCATCTGATGCCCCAGCAGTGTTCTCTCCAACGGACTCAGGTCTCCTGTGTGGGCTTTGCCCATGTGTTGATACACTTTGGCCCACGGACAGTGGAAATTTAAGTGACTGTGCAGGACTTATTGCCTATGTTTATCGGTTTCGCAATGTTCTTACTTGATTTTTTACAATTCATATTGCTATTTTACCATGACTTCAAAGAACCTCTTTTATACATAAATGTTGTTTCTCACTTTAATTATGTCTTTGCATTATTCCGGGGGGTTTGGGTGGTGTCACTGTGACTTGGTGCTCTGCATTGGTGTGTAGATAGTTGGGGGGGGGGGGCGCATATGTGTGTGCCCGTAAGCTTTCCTCCTCCCCCCTCCCCTGTGTCGTAGGTGCAGTACTCACCGTTGTCGCCTGCGCCGGCGTTCGTACTCGTGGTAGATGAGCAGGTAGACAATAGCTGGTAGGATGTTTAATTCGGGTTCCATGCTGTTCTCCGTCCTCATGGAGTGTGTAAAGGTGAGCGTTTTCCCGTTCGTAGTCTGTTTCCGCCGTGTTTTTATCGGCGGGGCTCCCGCCCCGGAAAAGGTGGCGGATTGGTGAGTTGTGATAGGGTGGGCGGTACATTGTCTGCCGCCTGCCTGTTGGCGGTGACCGCCGCGCTGTTTGTCTGTCCCGCCGTGGCGGTCGGAGTGTTAAAGTGGCGGCCTGTGTTGGCGGTTCCCGCCAGGGTCAGAATACCTTTTTTTTGACCGCCTGCCTGTTGGCGGGTTGGCCTCCGCTTTATCACCGACCGCCAGGGTTGGAATGACTCCCTCAGTGTTTTTTGGGATTGGCCAATTTCTATCGACAATTTATAGCGGACTTTGCCCAGAGAACCAGTTACATTACTCAAACCCTTAAAAAAGACAATCTAAGGAAGGGTTTTTGTTGGACACAAGACACAGAGTTAGCTTTTCAAGAATTAAAGAAAGCCTTCATTCAAGCTCCCATTTTACGGCACCCAGACACCAACAAACATTTCATCGTTGTCGCAGACGCCTCCGAGAGAGCCATAGGGGCTGCCTTACTACAGAAACAAGACGATGATGAGTTAGAGCACCCTGTATTCTACCTTTCACACATCTTATCCGATTCAGAGCGGAACTATTCAGTGTTAGAACAAGAGTTACTCGCCTTCAAGACCGCATGCACGGAATGGAGACACTTCCTGATGGGCTCGAAAGAACCCTTTAAAGCCCGGACAGATCACCGAAACGTACAATGATTGAGAAATTTTCAGGCACATATTTATACTTTTTGACGCACAACTGCGCCAACGCAGTTGTGTGTCAAACATTTTACCGCCGGCTAACGCCATTCCAACGTGCCATGCGTGCGCCTTATTAATGGAATGACGTTAGCCGGCGCTGCGGACTGGTGTGCGTAAAAAAAAATGACTCACAACAGTCAGCGCCGGCGTATGGGAAAATGGGGGTTGTGCGTCATAAAATGGTGCACGTCAGGTCTGAGGCAAAATTCAGGCCTCAAACCGGATTTGCGCCATTTGTTTTGATGCCCAACCTCCATTGACATGACTCCTGTCTTAGCAAAGACAGGAGTCATGCCCCCTTGCCCAATGGCCATGCCCAGGGGACTTATGTCCCCTGGGCATGGTCATTGGGCATAGTGGCATGTAGGGGGGCCCAAATCAGGCCCCCCTATGCCAAAAAATAAATCGGAAAAAAATACTTACCCGAACTTACCTTTACTTCCCTGGGATGGGTCCCTCCATCCTTGGATGTCCTCCTGGGGTGGGCAAGGGTGGCAGGGGGTGTCCCTGGGGGCAGGGGAGGGCACCTCTGGGCTCCTTCCGAGCCCACAGGTCCCTTAACGCCTGTCCTGACCCAGGCGTTAAAAAACGGCGCACATCAGGCTGTGCGCCGTTTTTTAAGGCCCACCCCCTCCTGTGCGTCAAAATTACGCCAGAGTATAAATAAGGGGCACAGGCCTTAAAGTCATTTTTTGGAAGGGAACGCCTACCTTCCATATAATTAACGCAAGGCTGGTTCCCCCTTCCAAAAAATGACGCACATGATGGAATTTTGATGCCCGCGGGGTCGGACGTCAAAGTATAAATATGGGGCAGGGTTTGCGCCGATTGTGCATCAAAAATTTTGACGCACATTCGGCGCATACAGAGTATAAATATGCCCCTCAGTGTCAAAATAGCTGGCAGGCTCGATGGGCTTTCTTTTTTAGTAAATATGATTTTTACATCACATACTTCCCTGGTTCTCAGAATATCCTGGCCGATGATTTGTCTCGGCGTTACCCTGAGTGTAGCGATTCTCCTGTACAGAACCTATTTGAAAGGAACAAGATCATTGGTTTAGTACAGACATTTCTAGACCAGGTCAAGTCCGAATATTCCCGTCTGGAAACTACAGAGATGAACAAGTTGCACCCGCAACTTCATATAGATCAAGGATACTATTACCATAACAAAGCCCTGTTCTTACCCACTAAGTTAGTCCAGACAGAAGCCTTACGTATGTGCCAGGATTCCCCCATCGCAGGTCATCGCGGAATGAAAGCTACCCAAGAGCTTCTGCTTCGCTCCTTCTGGTGGCCCACTCTCAAGGCGGATACTGAAGACTATGTGCCATCCTGTCCTATATGTGCACAAGCCAAGACACCCCGTACTAAACCAGTATGATTACTTCGCCCATTACCTGTTCCCCCAGGTCCATGGCACACTATCTCCACTGATTTTATGTGATCTTTACCCTCTTCAGTGGGAAATCAAGTAATTATGGTGACCGTTGACTCCTTCACTAAGATGGCTCATTTCACGGCGTTAAGAAAACTACCAACGGCAAAGGAATTAAGCCAAATCTTTACACAAGAGATCTTTCGGCTTCATGGATTACCTCAGGTCATTATCTCGGATCAGGGTCCCCAATATATCTCCCGATTCTGGAAACAATTCTGTAAGACCCTGGGAATAGAAGTGGCCTTATCATCAGGGTTCCATCCTCAAACTAATGGACAGACGGAACGATTAAATCAAGGCCTCGAACAATATTTACGCAGCTTCTGAAATGCTACGCAGAGTAATTGGTCTACCTATTTACCACTTGCAGAATTCTCCTACAACAACTCAATACACAGTGCCTCGAAAGTCTCCCCTTTCTATGGATCTTACGGTTTCCATCCCAAGGCCTTCCCAACTCCCCTGAAAGATACTTCCAGTCTTCCTGCCATCTCCTCCTATGTTCGGCAACTACGTGGTGTCCAACGTGTTATCCATTCTAACCTTGTGGCCACTAAGTCACGCATGAAAAGGATGGCTGATAAAAGACGTTGTGAGGATCCACAGTATCAGGTCCACGATAAGGTTTGGTTCTCCTCTAGATTTTTACCTCTCCGACTTACCCAGAACAAATTTAAACCTCTTTATTATGGTCCATTCCTGATTCTCCAGAAGATTAATCCAGTGTCTGTGTGTCTTCGTCTGCCCCAGACATGGAAGATACATCCTGTGTTCCATGTCTCTCAACTCAAACCTTACCTTCCTGATCCTTTTCACAGACAATTCTCCTATCCTCCCCCTCTGTTGATTGATAATGTGCCCGAATATGAGGTCCAGGAAATCTGTGACTCTCGGTTTTTCCATGGACGCCTCCAATATCTTATTCATTGGAAAGGCTACCATATGAGTAAGTGTTCCTGGGAAGATGCCCTTTCAGTTAATGCCCCTCTTTTGGTCCGTCGCTTTTTCCGGCTTTTCCCTCACAAACCTGGGGCCTCGGGGGGGACCTACTGTCGTGCCGCGGTGCAAACACGGGCCGCCGTGGTGCAACACTCTGAGGCCGCGGGGGAAGCCGTGGCTCGATTCAAGGGTCGCGGCACTCGCCGCGGCCCTTTTCTCCGGCCGCGGATTCCTGAGCAGACGCGGCATGACCGGAGAACCCGAATCGGGTCACGGTCCTTGCCGCGCTTGCCGCGTTAAGTATAAATAGCGCCTTGGGATTCCCGGTACCCCCTCCTTACACCACTTACCGGTCACACAAGCAAAAGCCGGATGCCTGCACATGATTATCTTTTATGCATGCTTTTCCCCTTTCCAGCATGCTGTTCACTTCCTCTCTTCCCTGCATGCATTGTTTCTCTTTTTCAGGCGCATGCTCTCTATTCTTAGTTATGACCTCTTCCCCAATCCAAGATGGTGGTATTACTACTTCCTGTTTTCCACTTCCTGTCTAGGGGTATATAAGGGGAATCTAGCTTCTTTCTCATTGTGTTGCAACACTCCTGTGGTGGTAGTCACGCTCCGGCTGGTTTACTCTTGTGGGGCCAGTTGTTCTTGATCTGTCTTCCGTCTCCAGAATCCCTGAATTCCAGAATCTTCAGTCCTAACGTCCTTGTGTCCTCCTTCTGTTTCAGGGAGTTCCTGTTGGAGGTTTTTTGCCCTTTTGGGGTTTTTCCTCTGGGACTCCTTCTGGAGGGCACGGACTGTAGTGGCTTACTATTCTCAAACAGCACCGTGGCTACTGGAAGGGGTCGCCCCTACCTCTGCCAAAGCAGGACCTGCAGGAACCCGGGCCGCTCACCACCTCTCTCCAACCTCGACGGTAAGCCCAGGGTGAATCGTGACAATACCTGCAACTATCCTGCGATTAATTGCCATTACACTACTTATGGCCAAATGCAAGATCACCCTCTAGTGGTGGGGGGAGCAGCAGAAGCTCACCCACAGTTAAGCACTGGATAAAGAGTTTTTTAAACTGTGACACTACCAGCAAACTGGAAGCTTCCCTCCAACCCCCAACCTCCAGAAAGGAAGACATTTGGCAGTTTCTGAGAGATAACCTACTGACCTCTGAAATCCCAGTGCTAGACTCTTAACTTTGGGTGTTCCCTGGATGCATCCTCAAAGAACCTTATGGACTTTAGCCCAAATCGGAAAGCACTGCCTTACGTATCTGGCCCCACTACCTCGACTACCGATAGTACTTCCCTTTCATGTACCAGGACTTGCCGTCATCACCACAACACTTGTTGACCCAGATTCTCAAAGGTTTAACATCAGCTTAGCATTACTTTTGTAACACTAATCCAATGCAATACTTTTTGTGGGATTTAAAAAGCAACGCAAATTGGTATTTGCTCTGGTTTGTGTGGCAAAATAATGCCATGCAGGGAGAAACTCTGCTCTGCATTACTTTGCGTCAAGGGGGCATTACAAGTGTGGTACATGGGCATTCCTCTGCAATCACCCATGCCTTTTGATGGTAAACCATATCCTGAAACAGCAGTCGAAAGAGTTTAACACAAAACATTAATGCTGCTGAAAAGCAGTTGTTAAATGGAGAAATGTCTTCTTTCTTTTCCAACTTTGCATGTCTGCTGCACTGTACAGCAAACTTATAAAATTGGAAAAGCATTTCCACTTGTCTAGGCATAGTATTTTGTACAGGGCGTCTATCTTTCCAATACAAAACCTATGCTAGACTCTCTCACACACCCTAGCAGTATGGCGCTAAGGTGTGCACCTGCCGCACAGCAGCTGAAATATGCACCACTGCTACGGAGAGGGGAAGAAAGAGACATATCTATTTGAGTATGGTACTCTATTGCTCCCTCCCTGTGACGCAGCACAGCATAGCATTTTTGGCTGCTGCGCTGCGTTGCCAGACACCACTCAGAATCTGGGCCAATGTTGCTAATGTCTTCTACACTGCTTCATTATGTAACGTATTTTATACTACTCCACCTGCTCGGGGCTACCTTTGTTATGTATATGAGATGAAAAAAATAGAAATAAAGTCTTATAAAAACTTTTGCAAAGGATTTGGGAAGTATATAAGACTGGTTGCCTCTCCTATAGACAGTTTACCCTACCCCAAAGCAAATAGATTTTAGATAGTTGTAGCACTCTTCTAGGATATAGTGCTCAATCTGGAGCAAACATCTGGCATGGCTTTCGATCTTGGTTTGTACCTTTTTTTGTCTAAATTAACCATGTAAAATGAAATGAGATTTTTTTGTTACTAAATAGTTTAATTTCTAAACTATTAATTAACACAAGTCAATGGTGTGATTGGAATGTGACACATTTCATTTCTGATTACTAACGTAACATTTATAGACGACTCCAATTAAGTGGTACATTAAGAAACGATGAAGTTGGTAACATGCAGTGGTGAACGCTGAGATGACATGGGTGAAGCACATTAGGTGGAATGTGTGCTCCTTTCTCCTCACAAAAAGTTAACAAACATCAAAAATGCATTGAGGTCGATTTCACGGACTGTAGTATCTATCGTAATTTTTTTTTTACAAGATGCAATGCATTTTTAAACCTTTCAATTGAACAACTAACGGGTTGAAAATAATAAATATGATGACCTATGCATATGGCAATTGTAAAAAATTTTTTTATTTTTGGTGGACTCTGGGAAGATTATTTTTATATATATATATATATATATATATATATATATATATATATATATATATATATATATATATATATATATGTATGTATATATATATATATATATATATATAGATAGATATCACAGTAGTAAAGTGAAGAAATGATTCCTGAAAGTCCTTCCCATTACTCAAAATTTAAGACTTGCTTCGGTCAGGGAACACTGCTTAAAGGAGAGGTAACCGTTTTTCTGACTACATGAAACTCTTAGGCCCAGATCTGAGAAGGCCTAGCTCCTCTTTTCCCCACATTAGCGTCATTGTTTTATAATGCTAATGTGGCTAAATGAGGCTGAACTTGCTGCGCCAGATTTACAAAGTAGCGCAAAGCATGCATTGTACCACTTTGTAACCTCTTGCGCCACATTGTACCTGCGCCAGGCATAACAAATACAAAGGGGGCGTTCTCCCATTAGGGGGACTGCAAAAATGGTGCAGTGGAATCTATGAGATTCCACTGCTTCCATTTTAGCTGCTATTTTTAACGACTGGACAGAGCAGATGTTAAAAGGAGGCATACCATTATTTTCAATAGGGCCCTACATACCGTGCCAGATGAGCACCAACATTTTTGGCGCTAATCCTGCAATGTACTACAATGGCGTCAAAAATTATGATGCTAATGTCCCCAACCTGCATTATGGTGCGCTGTATTTAAATATGGCACACATATGGTGGCTTTAGGGGGCGCTAAGGGGTGCAAGAAAAGTGACGTTGCATGTAATGCAGCACCACTTTTCTTAAATTTGGGCCTTAATGTGATAAATCATTCTCCTCCCCATAAAAACTTTTAATTCTTAAGCATACATTTTTATTGGTGTTGAAACTCCACCCACAAGTCTCCTTGTTGTTGCAGCTGCTGTTAGCGATTACTTAGTGCAGGTAGTTGCGGTTGGGAGGCACCTGGCAGGGGCGGCTCCTCCGCTAAGGTGGAGGAGTATCACTCCACTGGTTTATCCAAAAAGGACAAATAAAATGAAACCGTACAGTACGTTATTATCATTTTATTTTCCCTTGTAGGGCGGGGAGGGGCTGGGCTGGATGGAGGGGGCCCGAGGAGGGCTATGTGCACACAAAGGCCCATATTTATACTTTTTTTGTGCCGCATTTGTGCTGCTTTTTGATGCAAAAGCAGCGCATACTTACAAAATGCAATTGTACTTTGTACGTTTGTGCCACTTTGCGTCAAAAAAATGATGCAAATGCGGTGCTAAAAAAGTATAAATATGGGCCAAAGTGCGCAAGTCTTTTTGGCCGGCTGTGTTCAGCCGGCCAAAAAGACATGCACACTGTGCATGTTCTCTACCCGGCTGTATAACACAGCCAGGTGGAGAATATGCACAAGCTACAATTGCCAGTCTGAGCGGTGAAGCAGGCCGCTCAAACCATTAACGTTGTGATTGGCTGGGAGCGTATGCAGCCAGAAAGAGGAAGAGGATGGAGGGGAGACGCACGGGTCTCTCCTTGAAGGTAAGTGTTGTTTTTTGACTATTTATTTTTTTAACGCCCCCGTCCCTTTGCACTCTGTCCTGCCCCACCACCCCGGTTCAGTGGCAGCCGCTACTTGTGCTGGTTTCATTTTATGACCCAAGCATTATTTCCATCACCAGACTTTGACTCAGAGCCAATGAGGAAAGGTCAGAAAAGAGAGGAAGAGAAAAATGGCAAAACAGTGACCGACAGAGAAGGCAAGGCAAAGTTGCGAATCAACCTGCAGGAGTGAGGTAGAGAAGGGAAGTGTAGGGTGGTGGAAGAAAGACGCCTGAGGTGGAATCAGGTGTAGACAGAATTCGTATTCAGCAACTCCAATATACAACAACACCCTCGAAAGACTCCTAAGTAAATTCTTAGGCCCCTACATTTTATTTTTCTTTCCACTAATGAAGCACTGTACCCAGACTACCCATTGAGGGAAATCCTACTGAAAAGACCCATGGGAGTGCTCAGAAGATTTTACATCCTATTATAGATTTATATGAGCGCTACTGAAAAAAGACCAAATTTAATTGTAGAAGTGAAATCTGCAGGAGGAGTTGCGTAGCCCACTATGGCCTATCTTTGATCTTTGGACAGTGGTGCCTTTATCTCCTCAAGACCTAAAGCCACTACAGTGATGTCAACGTGAAGGCATCGCACTCTTCTGTTCTTCCGATGACCAGGGAGCTTCTTGGTGATATGTAGTATTCAAGAATGTCCTTTAGGGGCTCACGCCTTAAAATATTCAGGCCATTAGAAATGTAGCCATTTCCCTGTTCTTCGGGCTTGAGCAGCTATCATTGGATATATGTCATACCAAAATCACTAAACAATAGGCAACTGGGGCAACAATCATGGCCAAAAAGCCAATATAAAGTAAACGATGTTTTTACTTTCTCTGATGTTCATGCAAAACCAATTCATTACTACAGTGAAAAAATCCAATAATAAAAATAACTCATTCAATAATTGCTGCCTCACCTTTCATTGCCTTGGTTGCTGAATTGCATTATATTGCACCACTTTCTATATCAATGTTATAAAGGGTATTTGATGAAGACAAAAAAAAAGAACATTTCCAGGTGCCTGCCCCATCCTGCAGAGCAAAGGATCTCTATAGAAGAAGCCTGGGGTATTTGCCAATAGAAGGATTTCATGCCTTCGTTAATTAAACGAACAAAGCAGAGATGCACCAGACTATATCCAACAAAAGAGCGTCTTCTAATAAAAAGTAATAGACAATTTCCCGCATTCAATTCTTTTGAATACTATTACACAAGATAATAGAGTTTTAGAAATAGGAGTGCTAGCAGGCTGTCACAGGAAGCGTATCTTATACTTTTTTGATTAAATGACTAAGTGCAGCAGGCTGTGTCCTATCTTTCCCTCGCGCATCTCTTGGAATGTATTATTTTACATTTTGATTGAAGTGATGTCACCTGCAGACACAAGCCTGGCCAGTCCAGTGTAATTGAATCAGCCTGGGTTGTTTACTCTGGTGATCTACAGTGGTGCTCTGCTTGTTCTAACACTGAGCATATAAAAGATAACCCCGTGTTTAACAAGCAGCTGATTGGATCTGCTTTTAAAAACAGCACGCCGAATTGGGGTGAATTGAGGACCAAAAAATAATAATATTAAGTAAAGCGTTAGGGAAAAAAACGGAACAAAACATAAAATACATAAATTAAGAAGCGGCACCATCTGCAAAACTTTTCATGTGTGACTTTAAGTTTCAATAAATAATTTTCTCATGGGTTCAGTGCCAGATGCGAACAACTTTGATTGACAACATTCAAATGACGGTTAATGGGAACTTGTACAATGCAAAATGCTTTTTTTCACGCTCTCTTCGTATGTCGGTTTGAGCGCCTGCTATTTTGTGTCTTTTTCGTCCACGTGTACCAAGAATTGTATTGGGTGTTTCCCTATTATTGTGTAGTGATACGGCACGTTTGAAGTACAGAAGACGGCATTTTCTCCTCGGATATGTTTACGCCTCCCTAGTTGCTTTCCTCACTGTTAATTCTTTGATTGCGTACATTGCACTTCGACATTTTTATAGATGCTCTCAAATGCACGAGGGGGAATTACATGGAATTGTTCTAGTGCAACTTTAGGCTAAAATTTTCCCTCATGGGTTAGCGCAAAGTAAGATTTTCACTGACAAGTCCAACCAACAATTGTCTTGACAAAATCAGTGTGATAGTCTAATAATGATTTGAACAAGACAATTTGTATTAATTACATGATGAAATAGAAGAAAGCAATAATGTAATCTAGAGTATCAGATCAAGCATTTATCCACTAAATATTGCTATTCTTTGAAAAAGATGCAGCAGCCTTTTTTCATGTATTAATGCAGACTTTGATTTCTTTTGCTGCTATATTTTGAGAAGTTGTGGAAATAATCTGCTAAAACTGCATGCTTACCTTTGCTACCTACTTTTATGAGGAGTGCTTGTGTTCCTAATGTTTATAAAAAATAGAATAAAACTATTTTAGGATTACAAACTGCAAAGTATCTATGTGCATGGACGAATGACAACATTGAATGGTCGGCATTAGGGAGAGTCGACTATAGGTTTAATATACATTTGCTATAAATGTGCTCTGTAAGATGTTGGTACTCATATTTTAGAATCATTCTCACTCTAGTTATTAAAACCTAATTTCAAGAAGCCAAATGACAAGAGCCAACAACAAATCAATCAGAGGATGAAATGCCAAATTTCCAACAATTGCGAGAATCCAAAAAACTATGTCCACATTTTCATCTCGAGTTTGGTAGATTTAGGCATAAAACCCCACAATTGTTTAGAATTAACATTAATCCGGAGCACGGTTCACAAAAGGATGCCAAAGTGAAGTTTAGACACATAAGTGTGTACTACGCATTTGTAATATGTGAATGGCAGTGAAACATTGGCATAACTCGTGGGATGACAAACGTATTTAAGATTACACGATGTAGAAATGTTTGGAACATTCTCTATTGATATTTTATCCTCATAAATGGAAATATAAAATGTGAAATGGGGGTAGGGAACTGACAAACTATATTGGGGAGTGTCTCAAGCCTTGCTGCAGCATTAGGCCCTATGTTTCAGGCTCATAAAATCATTGGTCTGTGATTTTTGTTGGGTGAATAAGGTTCATAGAGAGAACATTCTATCTCTTCTCTACATCATCAGTCGATTGACAACCGAAATGAGGCTCTTTATTTCCAAACTACAGCACACATTACTCGCCCTTACCTTTATTATTTCGTCTAGGCACACTCTCCTTTCTAGTTGCTCAAGCACTCTGCATTTGATATTAAAATGAGGTATGATCATTAATATCAGATAGAACATTAGTTTGAATTAATTTCATTATATACATTTGGAAGGGCATTCTCAACTGTGTGAAACTGTTCCTGTTTCATTTATCAAAATACTCACTTCCCCCAAAAAAATAACTGACATAAATTGCAGAGAAAGTGTGGGCCCAGTGGTCACCCCTCATAAATAAGACTTAGGAATCATCAGACTACGTATAAAAGTGAAATCCTTGAGACGAAATGAGATGAGCCAGTCCAAATATGTCATACCAAGACTGGATAACTGTGAACAACCCTGAAGTAATCTGCAATATTTTGCTTAATTGGAGACGTAAATGGGACCGCGTCAACTTCTTCGAAATGATCACTTGGTACATAGTCAAACCAGTTCCCCAGTTCCCCCTCCACACATTCAGTTGCACAAAGACAATAATTTTCTTGTGTGCCTTCATTTCCATAAGCATTTTAAATATGTTTAACTGATTACTCCCATCCTAAAAGTTTTAGGACAGATACCCCAGGAAGGAAGGTGGTTTGGGAGATGGTGAGAAATGTATCAGGGAAGTTGTGGCTATCATCATGAGATAATTTTTAGTTCTAGATTTGCAAGTAATCAGGTAATTTGTAAATATCTATAAGTCCCATACTTTTAAAAATAGGATTCTTCTGCAATTGGAAATCCAGGAGAAATTACATTAGCCAGAGTGGATTGTCCCATGCAATATCTGGTGACAAAATACCCTGAGTTGAGCAGAGCCCATTGACTTCAGGCCTCAGTTTCATTTTCTAAACTGCTAGACCGTCCTTCCATAGTTATACGTTTTCTGGTGGCTATCTTGTGATTATATTTTTTCTATCATCTGAAATATTTACCCACAAGAATATAGTTCGTGTCTGGCAAGTAAATAATTGAATATTTAGGGGCATATTTATACTCCGTTTGTGCCGAATTTGCATCGTTTTTTTCGACGCAAATTCGACGCAAAACGAACTCCATATTTATACTTTGGCGTTAGACGCGTCTAGCGCCAAAGTTCATGGAGTTAGCGTCATTTTTTTGCGTGAACACCTTCCTTGACGCCCGGGAGTGAGCGGGACTAAAAAACCTGCATTTGCGCCGGATTTTTGCGCCTGGGTCAGGGCAGGCGTTAAGGGACCTGTGGGCTCAGAATGAGCCCAGAGGTGCCCTCCCCTGCCCCCAGGGACACCCCCTGCCACCCTTGCCCACCCCAGGAGGACACCCAAGGATGGAGGGACCGATCCCAGGGAAGAAAAGGTAAGTTGTGGTAAGTATTTTTTTTAATTTTTTTTTGTGGCATGGGGGGCCTGATTTGTGCCCCCCTACATGCCACTGTGCCCAATAACCATGCCCAGGGGACATAAGTCCCCTGGGCATGGCCATTGGGCAAGGGGGCATGACTCCTGTCTTTGCTAAGACAGGAGTCATGTTAATGGCGTCTGGGCGCCAACAAAAAATGGCGCAAATCGTGTTAAGACGATTTTTTTGCCTCAGCCTGACTTGCCCCATTTTTGGACGCCCAAACGCCATTTTTCCCTACGCCGGCGCTGCCTGGTGTACGTGGTTTTTTTTCACGCACACCAGGCAGCGCCGGTCGGCTAACGCCGGCTAACGCCATTCAATAAATACGGCGCCCGCATGGCGCTTCAGAATGGCGTTAGCCGGCGCTAATTATTTTGGTGCAAAACTGCGTTACCGCAGTTTTGCGTCAAAAAGTATAAATATGGCCCTTAATATTTCACCTCAAATTTTTCCCTCCAAAATTTGTGCCAACATTTTCACGTCGAAAATGCACATAGTTATATTTGTGTTACTATACAGTAACAACGTTGTGCGCTGAGCGTACTTGCAGAATACCAGTACGAGGTTAAAAACAAATAGGTAGTACACAGTCCAAATATGTGATTCACGGATATACTACTTTACGATGTTATTCCGAATGTGCCGCAGAATATGTGGTTCATTGCCCTTTGTCACAATTTCTAAAATACTTTGCTTTCGCCTAGCTCTGAGCATAAAAGTTTCTTCTGGTAAGGAGTTGATCATTTGTTCGGTGTGTAAACAGTTCATATCGCCTTGGTGAATTGAGGTGCGTGGCTACCTGATAACTAATGTGTGAATTGAAACGGCAGCCAGGGCCTGACCTGTTAATTATTTTATGCATTAGGAAAGTACCTTGAAAAGGGAATCGAAGTCAAAGCAATATTTTATAGAGAACCTGTGTTAATGGATCGCATTTGAAGCGACTTTACCAGTAGGCTTCAAATCATAGAAGAAGTCAGCTGAAAAGCTGTTGGATTATTGGTGGGGAGACTGCCTGGACACGTACAGGTAATATCGGTGTGACATTACCAAAGCAAGCATTATTTTATTCATGTTGACTGGGGGCAACATTGGGAAGAGCACAATCATCAATCAAAGGTCTTGGAATTGACTCCTTGCTAAAGCATCCTCGTTTGGTACCAGCACCTCACCAGAGAGTTGAACATTGTCCAATGAAAAATTGAGTGATTTGTACACCACAAGTTTGATTTCGAATAAGGTTGGCTCAGTCTTCCATCCTTCTGAAGTAAGTAAATTGAGAAATGAAACAAGTGTGACGCAAAATACTATATAAAAACAAGTTATATTTAAAAATATTAAAGGTGTACAAAGTTTTGCAAGGGGGAGTGTGGTGATACAAATGTTGGTGTTTGGTGTGTAGATTCATAGGGAGGAGTTACACAGCCCACTAGTAGAGTCTCGATCTTTACCATTTAAATCACAGCCTTCTCGGATGCCTCCAATTATGAATCTGTAAAGAACAAGTGTGACTTTCAGATTACCTCCCTTATTCCTCTTGAAATTAAGAGTGGATTCAGTTGTCGTCCATACACATGCATATACCTAGTCAAGCATCCTGAAATTCTAGGCACTGAAGTAATTTGTGAACCAGTGACAGGGCCAAGGCCTGTGGTACTGTAAGAAATTGGTTGTTGTTTGCAGAGAATACAACTCTACTCAAGCAGGAAACACAATCCATATCAGGGTGAAGTCACAAGCAAACCCCAAATTAACCTCTGTGCATCCCTCTGTTACCTTGACACACATTATCTAGGCTCAACTTACAGGCAATGTGTAAAGCATTTGTGCAATATATCATACAGTAGCACGATGAGAACATATTGCAAAAGGATCCCATACAAGAATTAGGAAAATAATTCACTTTTTGATAAATAAAACAAGACCAATACAACCGTGAGGACCTTTTGGACCCAACTTGGTTCCCCCTGTTTTTAGCTTCATTTAATATTTTCTACACTTTAGCTTCACTGCTTTTAGCAATGACATTTTACATGCATTTCTTGTATGATATTCTTTTAGGAATATTAAGTACAAGTTGCTTTTTAAGTTAGGCTTTGCAGGACATGTAATCAATACTTTCTTTTCAAGGGTAAGAACACTGTACACAATAGCCCCGTTCTTGTGTTGCCCATTCAATTGACAGCTTCTAACATCTAGACACAGCATTACATCAGAGCCATACTTCCAACACAGTATGGCTTTATTACATAAATGGTGCACTGACCTGAAAGGGGCAGAGGGGCATTCCAGCCACGACCATCCTGGGACGAATGCTATGTTCGACATGCAGCTCTAGTGGTGCTAATCTCCCAGCTTCCCAAAATGATTGCTCCCTACACCACAGGCTAACTTCTTACAGGTATGGGACTAAGGCTAATCCTTTATATTGCACCAGGCAGAAGGGTGCACCCTCTATGCTCTCAGTATAGTCTTAGGGTTAGGAAGGAACCCCCAGAAGCTTTAGAACTAATTTATAATGGTTGGGTTATTCATTGTCTTTACCATGTTCATAATACTGGTAACTTTGCTTTTTTAATTTGCTTATTATCGCAGCTCATTCTCTCTATGCAAGACTTTGACTGTTTCAGTGAAAGCATTGAAAACATATGTTGTATCTCTCTTGTGTTTCACTGTGACATGCACAGGGGCATCCTATTCCATTGAAAATAGTGCAAAAAAGCAGAAATCACTAACTTTGGATATCTGGGCATGCCGGACAGGACAAAGTCATAAGTTCAGGCCAACTACAATGGAATGTTGGCTGGCTACATGTACCAAATTAGGCCCATTAAGCAAGAGTATCTTAAATCCTGGTTGAGGAGTGTTGTAAGGTCCCTCACTGATGATGCGACGTGCAGCCAAGGTGATCTGCCAGCAGTGTGCCAGTCCTATGGAGCTCTGAGGTTGCAATACAAGGCCCTGTATCATTACTGAGGAGCCAGTCAACAAGGGCTTGTGATGCGAAGTCCTGCATTAAGGATGCATCAAGGCAATGCATCAATTCCGAGGAATTATGAGGCTGCGAAGAGAGAAGTTGCATCGTCACCGAGTCTGCATCAATGAGAGATTTGTGATGCGAAGACCTGTGTTAGGAAAGCTTTGTACAGGTGGCAGTTCTGGTGCAGGCTTCGGGGTAGATGTGGAGTCCTTGCACTGAGAGAACGCTTGCAGCAGAGGTGATGCATTAGTTTTGCTTGGTACTGGTCTGTGGAGCAGAATATGCGCATCAGTTCTGCTGGATCCACAGATGAGCTGGCAGAACACCCTTAAAAGTAAATTAAATATGCCCATTGGGGATAAGCCAATGTTACCATATTGTAAGTGAGCACGTGCACTTTAGCACTGGTTAGCAGTGATACAGTGTGCAGAGTCCCAAGGTCAGTAAAAATGAGATCAGCAAAAATAAGAGGAGTGAAGGTGAAACGTTTGAGGAAAATTCACCCTAAGGCTGACAGGTCTCACATGTACTCATTAGGAAGTACTAGAAGATCCAGGGTCATTAGTGGACAAGTTCCTCAGTATCCAATATGTTTCACTATAGAATGAACAAGCTGATCAACCAACATTTGCAGGACTGAATGGTTCTCTTCAGAATATGCTTTTTTGTAGGTATTCAAGCTTTAGATACAACAATGAGTTCTGAAAATTATTATAAACATGATAAAAATGTTCTTCTTTACAGGAGGTTTAATGGTTATTAAATATCACAGAGTCCTTCTGGTTCAACAAAGAATATTGTAGTAAATGAGAGGGACTGGTAGAATGAATCAGTCCTAGTGTACAGCCTCCCTAAACTTGAATCCTAAACAACAAAGTACACTGTTCTGAGTCATGGAGTCCTATTCTAACCCAAGTAGGGCAAACTTCCAGGCCATTTAGACACTCAACTGTCAAAAGCAAGAGCCCTCACCCACCAATAGGTGGCATGCTTCATCATCAGGCTTTGCTCCACATTGGGCCAGCAATGCAATGCCCAACGAGTCTCTCAGGGGGGGATCTTTACCAGAGATCTTTTGATCTTTTTATGCCAATGTGCCCTACATGAATATATTCAAACTTTGGATTAAGCAAGGTAAAGGACTGGAATGTGTGCTGGCAAAATTGACTATAAGCCGTACAAAAAATGTTTATTACTGCTCAAGCGGCCTATGTTAAGGTTATAAACAAGAGGAAGGGGCCTGGGAAAATAATGTTTCTGCCCTCTCTGTGTAGAACTGTGTAAACAAACCTTCATACTCCAGTGCTATGATCAGCATGTTTCATGCCTTTAAATGTCCAAATGGATCATGCAGTGTTTCATTAGGACCTCATACGTAAGCCAAACAATAAGCTGAAAGTGTATTTATAATGTAATTTATTTAAGTGTCATGTGGACCCTCCTAAGTTAACAAACAGCCCCCTTAGGAATTCGCATGTCATCGGACTGCTGCAAATTTTGGTCATGGCAGTCCTCAGTGGGCAACCAACCTGCAAGCTGGAAACTCAACAAAGAATATCATCAACTACTTTACTAAGAGAATATAGTAATATAATACATGGCATTCTCTAATCCCTCTATAGATGCCTATCTCTAATTTCTTTATAATCAGTGTTAGAAATGGGGTCTCTAGTTGGCACTGTCTGCACCCTGTCTAAGTATTGAGTCTCACTCTAGTCAGGGTAAGGGAGTCACACACTTAAGATAATCCCTGCTCACCCTCTTGGTGGCTTGGTTCAAGCAGTCAGGCTTATCTTAGAGGTAATGTGTAAAGTATTTGTAAACATTGAGCAATACAGTGAATACACAAGCAAAGATATCACTTTTGAAAGATTAAAAGATTAAAAGCAGCTGTAGTTGCTTGAAATTAATTAATCTAATGACTGAGGCAAAGTACCTGAGATGCGTCAAAAAACAAAGATGATGCGAGTTGCAGGGGAGGTGATGCACCAAAAGAGCCAGAAATATGTCTGAAACTTATTGCCGCAGGGAAGGTGATGCATTGGTTCCTTAGTGCTAGACAGGGGAGGTGGAGGTGATGTGTCGTTTGCGGCATGAAGTGTCACTCCCTTACTACGGTGCTATGTCAATTAAGAAAATGTTGCCCAGGGACGATGTGTTGGTGATGCGTTAAAAGTCAAGTTGCAATGATCTTACAGTGATGAAGCAGGTGCTGTGTCGGGGTCATGGTGCTGTGTCACAGACTCCAGTGATGTGGTGCTCAAAACGCATGCACCGGTAACTCTTCTGACACACTGTGCTAGAAAGCTGAGGCCTGCATGGAAAATCTCCTTCAATTACCCAGGCTGGTTTTGGCACCACTTGGCAGAACAGGGCTCTCAGCAGAGGAGCCCAGGCACTGGCAGATGAAGTCTTTGATGTACCTGAGACTTCTTAAAGGGAGGCAAGCTCAACTCAAGCCCTTGAAGAAACCTAGGAAAGCAGAAAGTAGAACGAAAATTCCAGTCCTTTCACTCCCAGGAACTACACAGCAAGCAGCAGTCCAGCAAAACAAAGCAACAGGCAGAGTGGCAGTCCCTCTTCCAGCATCCAGCTTTTGTTCCTGGCAGAATGTCTTCAGTCTAGAAGTGTTCTAATTTTGTGGGGTCAGAGGTCCAGTACTTATACCCATTTCTGGTCTTTGAAGTAGGCAAACTTTAAAGAGAAGTCTATGTAGTGCTCAAGACCCTGCCTTTCCTCCCCTGGCCCCAGTCACACACCAGGGGGTCGGAGACTGCTTTGTGTAAGGGCAGGTGCAACCCTATTCAGGTGCAAGTGGCAACTCCTCCCACCACTTTAGCTCAAAAAGACCCATCAGGAAATGCATGCCACACCTTATTGCCCTTTTTGTGACTGTCTAGAGTGAACAGCCCAACTTACATTGTAACCTAAACATGTGTACCACAGACAGGCAAAAGCACATAATGGTTAAGCAAGAAAATGCCCACTTCCAAGTGTCATTTTCAAACGTTCAATTTATAAACCAACTTCACTACAAGAAGCATTTCTAAATTGTGAGTTTAGAGACCCCAAACTCCACATCTCTATCCGCTCCCAATGGGAAATTACACTTAAAAGCTATTTTAAGTCGATCCCCGTGTTACCCTATGGGAGAGATAGTTGTTGCAATCATGAAAATCAAATTTAGCAGTATTTCACTATCAGGCCATGTTAAACACACCAGTACATCTCCTACCTTTTACATACACTGCACTCGTCCCATGGGGCTGCCTTGGGCCTACTGTAGTGGTGACTTACATGTAGTAAGATAGAAGGTTTGGGTCTGGCAAGTGAATTCACTTGCCAGGCCTATCACCCTTGCACCCCACTGAAACCTGGAAGAAAAGGTGATTTGTGGCAGCCTGAAATGTGACATTCTATGGCCTCTCAGGGGAAGTTGTGGCAGCAAGTCTCCCCCTTTACTCTTTTTAGCAAAATGTCTCATACACACACATAAACAGAGAATGAGACACAGGATGGTTTTCAATACATTTATTGAAAAAACTGTAATCTATGATAAAATATATGAGCTGCAATTATTAGGGCGATGAGGAATAACAGTATTGGAATAGTGGAGACCAGAGAGAAAAAAATAAACAGTCTCAACATTTTGGAAAAGCATACATAGATGAATTCTACCCAACCCCTAACTCCTAAGTGGGAACATAGCAGTGATCGCCCAATCTGTCCTTACTTAGTCCATGAGAAGAGCACCCAGCCCCATTACCTGAAGGATAGAAGTCTGCCCGCTGTCTCCGGAGGTTGGCTTGTAGAGACAAGGCCAAGGACAATTAATCAATCAATTAAGGATTTGTAGAGTGCGGCTAATCACCCATAGGGTCTCAAGGTGCTGTATGTGGGTGTGATGCTCAGTCGAAGAGCCAGGTCTTGAGGTCCTTCCTGAAGTGCTTCAGCGATATGGTCTGCCTGAGATTGAGGGGTAGTGTGTTCCATGTCTGGGCTGCTAGGTAGGAGAAGAATCTTCCTCCTGCTGTACTTTTCTGGATCTTGGGGATGGTTGCAAGCGCAAGCTGGGAGGAACAGAGACATCTGTTGGGTACATAGAAGATGGGGCGGTGGTTGAGATATGCCAGTCCTATGTTGTGTAGTGGCTTGTGGGTGTGGATCAGGAGTTTGTATGTGATGTGCTTATTACCTGGAAGCCAGTGTAGATCTCTGAAGTGGGAGGAGATGCAGCTGTGTCGGCGGATGTCCAGGATGAGTCTGGTTGCTGCATCCTGGACTCTTTGTAGTCTTGATGGAAGTTTCTTGGTGATGTCAGCATAGAGTGAGTTGCACTAGTCCAGTTTACTAGTGATGAGTGCATGGGTGACTGTCTTCCTTGTGTCCGGGGGAATCCATTTGAAAATCTACCGCAGGAGCCGGTGGGTGTGAAAGTATGACAAAGAGAAAGCATTGACCTGTCCTCTCATCAATAGAGAGGAGTCCAGGATAATGCCCATGTTGCACGCATGGTCAGTGGTGGGGATGGGGGCTTTACCCAGAGCGGTAGGCCACCAGGAGTCGTTCCAGGCAGAAGGGGTGGAGCCGTTCCAGGCAGAAGGGGTGGAGCCGATCATGAAGATCACTGTCTTGTCTGAATTGAGCTTGAGGCACCTGGCCTCCATCCAGGCAGTGACTACTCTCATCCCATTGTGGAAATTTCTGCCCCATCTCCCTTCTGCCTTTCCCAGCCAAAGTAATAGAGAAGACCGTCAACAAACAGCTGTCCACCTTCCTGGAAGACAACAACCTGCTCGACCCCTCACAGACCGGATTCCGAACCAACCACAGCACTGAAACCGCCCTCATCTCAGTCACAGACGACATCAGAACCCTGATGGACAACGGTGAAACAGTCGCCCTCATTCTTCTCGACCTCTCGGCTGCCTTTGACACCGTCTGTCACCGCACCCTAATCACCCGCTCCACCGGGATCCAAGACCAGGCCCTGGACTGGATCGCCTCCTTCCTCGTAAACCGCTCCCAAAGAGTCTACCTCCCTCCGTTTCGCTCAGAACCCACTGAGATCATCTGCGGCGTACCTCAAAGCTCATCAAAAGGATACACTACCATTTTTGTAACAGGGCTCTAGTAGCTGCCACACCAGCATGGGTAGAAGGAACACCCTCATGATCTGCTTTCATGAGATCTGGTCTCTGATCTTGGTTGGGGATCACACAACTACTCAACCCTGGAATTGTTGCAAATGCAATATTTTAGGCACTCTGGTGATAGGTATATTTAGCAGGGTATGCTTATGGTATGAGCTTGGCATCAGCCGAGGCTTTCACTGCAGTCATCTCATTGTCCAGTCTCATGTGAGAATGAGTACTTGCAACAATAGAAGCCATAGCTTCTGCGGATTTGGCAGCTTCGTCAGCCAAAGTGTTTCCTACAACGCATACTCCTACATGCTGGTGGCCCAATATATGCACTACATGAGCTCTTGGTAGTCTGTTCTTAAGATAAGCTACTCTCTCCCACACATTTTTGTGTTTAATAATGTTTCCTTTTGAATCTCTGAACCTGTTCAGATGCCAATTATGTAAGTTATCATTGTAGGACTGGACACAGTAACAGGAATGACACAAAAATAAGGTGGATTGTTCAGGATCCATAAGTGCCAGGGTTAAAGCTTTGAGCTCAGCAAGTTGTGCAGTGCAGTCCACTAGGGTCTGCATGTAAGTATATTGAGGGTGGAAAGTGCCATCTCTCATGTCTCCACTAACTGCTGCACAAGCAGCAGAATACTAATCTTTTGTACCTACTACTGGTTGTGCAGAACCGTCAGTGTAACTGATTGTTCTGTATTGATCAAGAGGCATGCTATTAGAGGGCACAGGGAACTCAAGTTCTTACTGTTGGGGTTTTTAGTTCTGTGGTTTGGGGTCAAAAACTTAATCAACATCAGTTGCAGTTAGGGAGGTTGCCCATTGAATCCAGTGTGGATGTAAAGCTTTTGTATTTGGGACACTAGTATTGGTAACCACCTCGAAGGCTGGCACTGGGTACCAAACATAATGCATTTCCCTTGGGCAAGTGACCTCTCCTTAATGACAGCCATCTGCTCAGGAGTCAGTATTTTTTCTGTTGGTGAAAATTGTTGTTCTGCATTGGGGTACAAATGTGATTTGAAAGCTTTGGGTGCCATGCCACCATTGTTGAATGTGACATAGGTGAACCCAATGGCTCCAGGAATTATTCTCTTGACCATATTTGTTTTCTGGTCTTGTGTGTGTAAGTGTTGTGCTTCTAGCAGATTTTGCTGCAAATCTTTGTGTGTGCATGTATGCTCTGGTGTCCAGTGTTTGCTTAAAAAAGCTGGACAATTTAAATCATAAAGTGGTTTTATGTGTGCATAATCTAGAATGTATGTTCTGCCAAAATAAAAGAAATCCAGCAAGGACCGCAGTTTCTTGATGGTGTTTGGAGGTTGAATATAAGTGTACTTTTCAAGAAAGTGCAGGGCTAGGGTTTTTCCTTCATCAGATAGTTTGTATCCTAGAAATAGGCCACTTAGGAATGCAGTTTTGATTTCTTAAAGTTACATTTGTAGTCTTGGGCAGTGAATCCTAAAATGATGTGATCCACCCAAGCCAAGTATGCATTGATGTCGGCATCTGTTAAGAATATGTCATCGACATAAGACAATGCCTCTGGATCAGTATCCTGTAGTAATGATGTTACATGTCCTGAAAATGAGTGGTTGGGTTTTGCTACAAGGAATAGCAGGTGATTCATTGCAGAGTCATAGGCCCATATTTATACTTTTTGATGCAAAATTGCGCCAACGCAGTTTTGCATACATTTTTTTAATGACGGCTAACTGCATTTCTTTGCAGCGCTCAGGTGTCAAATTTATATTTTGAAGCTTGGTGGCGCAAACCACTGGTGTGAGTCATTTTTTTTTACTCAAACCAATGCGTCACGTTGTAAAGAAAAACAATGTTAACGCGGCAAAAATGACTTTGATCTGGTTTATGACATCGCAAACTGGATAAGCGCCTTTTTTTGCCGTAATTGCGTCAAAAAGCGGCGCAAACACAGCAAAATGTATAAAGGAGAGCCTAAATGGATCCCAGAAGCTTTGAGAGACCCCAGGAAGATGACAACCGGCCAGGAACCAGCCAGGAGGACCCACACAAGACCCAGGAGAGGGAGAAGAAGAAAAGGAAGTGTTGGTTCAGTGCAGAGGAGCAGGAAATATTGGTAAAAGAGGTGACGGAACACCAGCACCAACTTTTTGTCACCTCCAAATTGCCAATTAGTAGGAGAGAGGCAATTCGGCAACAAATTGTTGACAAGATAAACAGTGTGGCAGAAGTACGGAGAACAGTCATCAAGTGCAAGAAACGCTGGCATGACTGCAAGCGCAGGACCAAGGAAAAGATGGCCAGGAACATGAAGGCAGCACTGCAGACTGCAGGTGGGAGTCCAGCACCGCAGGAGGCCCTGGACCACATGGAGGAGATGGTGGCAGCCCTCATCCCTGAGGAGATCGTCACAGGGATTCAAGGACAGAAAAGAACAGACTACTAGGAAACAACACAGATGCAGGGTAAGTGGCATGGGTAACTAAAATATCTACATGTTAACTGTAAGTGGTGGGGACATACCTACTACACAATGCATGTAAGTCATGATAATCAGGGAGTGGAAAGGGCAAAGGGGCATGGCACGGGGGCATGGGCTGTGCAGGACAAACCTGGGGCACAGTACAACACTACACCAACAACCTTTGCATTGGGGTATGCTGCCATGCCAAGGATGTTTGAAAGGTAAAGCCAGTCCAGGAGGGTAGGGTACAACGTAAAACTGGCCTGCTGTCCCACAACAGCTTGTATTCTCGCTACATGAACTAGGCCTCAATTAACAGTCTCAGGTCATATCCGCAAGTGGAATTTAACATTGACAACAGGTCCCACTACCACCTCTGCTGTGTGTGCAGGTCAAGTAGCTAATGGCAGCTACGTGCCCATGGATCAAACAAACCTGAATTAGAAGGTTCAGGATGACAACATTATCAATCCCCTTTAATCAATAAAAATGTGCCAATCTTGTTAAATGTGAATGTCCATAGTCGCTACAAACATCAGCCATTGTCATAAACATTATGAAGTACACAGCAGTAATGTCATACCCATGCTGCACATGCCAGGGTCCACCCTGTGCCTGGGTCACAATAGCTGCAGTGACACCATGCAACATCCCAACTGTCATACTGCTCAGACAACAGCATTGAGGGGGAGGACATATGTTTCTGGCTAGTGAAACACACCCTCACAGTCAGAAGAGGAAATGAAACACTGCAAGCACCATCAGTGCAATCCAATGTAGCACACATTCCCCAACATCAACATTACACACTACCAATGCTGACATCTGTATTGTGCCATGCTAATGCTATACATAGTGTTTGCTAGGTCTCAGCAACATATAGCTGGATGTGAAATATCAGAGACTGGGTCAGTTCCAGATTGTTTAGTGTGATGCAATGCCATCAGAACACCCACAGCCAGTGCAAGGCCACAACATGAGAATGGAAGTAGACAGAGGGTTGAGTTGTACAATAAGGTGGAAACATACAATTTGGGCAGAACCTACACCTAGACTATGTGACGCAGACAATTCTCCAAACTGCCCACGCTACATGTGGCATGCAGGTGGGGCATAGGCCTGAGAGAATGCTGATTTTAAAGACAGAAACAATGAACAGGAACCAAGATCACAATGTGCAACTAATAGGAAGTCAGACATGTCACGTTACAAATGCCACAACACAGACACACTAATTGTACTATATCTCATTGCAGAGGATGATGGCTCTCCTGGGGATATGCCTGTTTTGGGCTTCCCTGATGACATGGATGATGAGCTGACAAACATCAGCCAGCAGACCCTCCAAGATGTCCTTGGAACCCTCCAGACCCCACCGTCAGTCGCAAGGAGGAGCACAGAAGTAGCAGCCATCACAGAGGAACCACCCCAATTGTACTACCTGACAGCTCCAACCCAGCTGAGGACTCTGACGACACTGGCACCAGCTTTGAGAGGACTATAGTTGGAGTACAGCGGGAGCTGGCAAAGGAGGTGGGGTGGGGATGCAAAATATGGCAGCCAGCCAAGAGGGGGTGAGTTTCTGCATAATGTCATCTGCAGAACAGGCAGCAGCCGTGCAAGGGCGAACATCAATCTTGCAAGAACTTCAACAAAGTGTGAAGGAAATCAGCACAGCAGTAAGGGAGTTGACACAACACCTCCAACAACAAACCTTTCAACGCCTGCACAAATGCAATATTGACCCACTCAGGGACGACCTGGCTACATACCACAGTGATGTAGATGCTATCCTTAAGAACCAGCAGCTCCTCCTTGCTACAGTACTGCCCTTAATAGCCCCACAGTTGGGAGCTACCGGGATTTCTGACTCCACGTCTTCAAACACTGAAGTGTGTGTTGCCCCATCGATCCCACCACCACCAAGGGCAGAGGAGACAACACACACATCAGAAGATGAAGACGTGGAATAGATCACCTTCACCCGTAAGAGTACCTGGTAGCACTAGTTCCTGCCACATGGGCACTTATAACCAAGGTCCTGTGCTTTGTAACATGCCAGTCTTGCAACAGGCGCTCACAAGCACTGTTCTCCAGCCCACTGTTTACCTTAACACACAATCTCTGATTGTCTCTCACTACCTCATTGGCAATTCATGTCCCTCTGCACTGTATGCCACTTCCAATGACATGTCCTTTTGCACTTGTGTAGTATCACAATAGAAGGCGTCACACTAATGGACTCACAATCATGGACTATGTAAATATTGCACTACAGCACTTTAAAATAAATAGCACTTACACAACCACTTTGTCTCTGTGTAATGTGACACATCGACCGTAAGGGAGATTAGTGATGTTTGCCTCATGTCCATGCCCATAGAATGTCAATACAACTGCCCTGAAAGATTGTGGGCTGATAACTATGCACTGTGGTCTGGATTGTACCATCATCTGCCCTTCATGAGGGTCAAATCTGAAGTAAATAGAAACATTACAGTATAATGCTGTGTTGGACAGAATAAGTCTTCTTCAAGGGATGTCTAAGCAGAAAATCATTGTCTTCAAAATTTTTCTCAAGACAATGTTTAGGTTTGTGACATTTGACTCAAAAGTTTCATCACACACACCACACAGCAGGAATGGATGTGTACGAGTGTGCGGACAAATAAGTAACCTGGAAGTACAATTTAAGAAATGATAGGTGTGAGTTATGTATACTATACTACATGAGATTATACCATCACTCACCTTATCAGGGTTCACATGAACATCAGACGTACCACAGTGTCCTCAATACCAAATCTGGTCTCAAAGTATGACAGATTGAAAACATACATCCAAAAGTAAATACACATTGGGAACCATAGTAACCTTGAGTGGTGGGTGCAATGGATGGCAGCTGCTTAGAGAAGTAGCTTTGGTGTAGCTGCCAATGTGACAGCTCAATTGGGATTTGGATGCAGGACGGAACACAAATGCAAATACTAAATTGACACTGTCCACCCATGCCAAGGCCCTGATCCCCAAGCATATGACACATACTGTAAAGGAGTACCTACGTATTTATTTAACTGTAAAAATAGAATGCTAAAACTAGGGTAAACACCTTAACTAACGTAACCTATCCTAACTACTCATTACCCACAACTGGCCCTAACTACCCTAAACTTACTCATCACATTTAACTAAACATTCTAAACATCAACCCCCCACGCCCCCTTATATGACGGGACACATGGAGGACAACATATACTAACCTAAACACATACTATCTTATACTAAACAAATATATATATATATATATATATATATATATATATATATATATATATATATAAATATATATATATATATATATATTTTTTTTTAATACACAAAAACCCCAACATCATCTCCCACCCACCCACCCACAAAAAAAACACAAGTAAAAATATACCCTCCACTCCCAACCCACTAATACTAAGTTAACAGCCTATTCTAACCTAACACTAACCCCCTAAACCAACTAACTATAAGAACCAGGAAAGAGGAGGGAGGGGAGGGAATCATGGCTGAGGGTCTCCAAGTCACAAGTTTGCCCTCCGCAGGGTCTTCTTAATCCCACACACTCCCTTGTTGATCTGGAACACCTCCTGATGCAACCTGTCCAGTCGGCACATCATCCGTTGCATGTCACGTTGCATTGCATGAAATTCCACATTGTAAATAACTGCAGCAGAGGTGGTCTGTGTGCCAGTTGTGGAGTGTTGTGCAGTTGCTGGTGCCATGCTTGGAGGGGGAGGTGCAGAGGCTGCTGGCAGTGATCCAGGACGGAGAATGTTGATGGACCTGCTGTGCTGGCTGTCATCCTTACTGCCAGTTGGGTTGTAGTGGTGGTGCTGGTTGGGGCGGCTGTTGTGAACACAGATGAGCCTCCTTGGGCAAATGTCCTCCACACCTCTGAGGCTCTTTCCTGGCGATAACGCCATGCCATGTGGCGGAACACAGACTCTACATCCAGAATGTGTTGGTAACGCATCGCCCTCCTCTGAAATTCGTGGATCTGGTTAGCATCCATATTGGCTGCTGTTAAAATAGATAAAGCCAAACATTAGTTACATCTTTGTATGTTATAGCTACTGATGATAATCAAAAAATACATCTAATGTAGCTGAAATAGGCCATATCACCGTACGGATCACAGATTCTCCCTGAGGAAGTACATGGCAACGCAGCCTACACATGTCCTATCTAACAGCACAGCAATGCTCAAAAAGATGTGTACATAATTAATTGCTCTAAGTATCATTGTTCTGCCATTAGTCACATAACAAATGCTGTAAGTCCTCCACATGTGACAGGCCAACTAATAACTATCTTCTGGATGACAATCAAGGGCCACAAGATCTGTGATTTGTAAATTGAATTGCCAGGATGCTATGCAGTTGCTAATCTAGAGTGGGTATCCTAGGTTGGAACAAATGAATTACAGAATTACATGTCTTTGTGCTACACTTGGATCCTCGCACCCAGCTCCACATATTTCATGACCCTAAGCCTGTGCCTCGGGGGGAATGGATAAGCAACACATACTTTCAAACATCAAGGACATCAAGGAAGCTTTGGACAGCTGTACATGGATTTAGTCAGTCCACCACAGGTAAGGAGGGTGTCCAACTAGGATAGACACAAACCTTGGACAATCCCATCCACATTTATGTTTGTGATTGCAGACAATTGTCAACATCATTTGATACCACCAATACCTGTCCTACCACAAGCAGATAGATGCAAGCACCCATCTGGGCATGAGCTGCATGCATACCTATAACATTGTACTCAAGTGCCACATACACGTGGCACAACATGTGGAGCTAGATGCTGCTAGGAAGTCAAACATACAGTCTAACATGTTCATTAGTGAACAGGGAGGCTCAAGTCTGTGGGTAATACTTTGGCATCCCTATTCTGTGTGATTCAGGGTATAACTTGCTGACTAAATCATGAAAATGGCCCTCTCCAATTTTTCATTACAAGAAATGTAACAACAAATGTCACCCTGTTCACATGGCCATGCCTACAGGTCTGCACTACAATCCCAAAATATGACTCTACGCCACTGATTGTCCAACTCAAATATGGAAAAATAAGTCAAACTCCAGTTAAGTCACATATCAGATCATGTGCCAGCACATCATACCTTGCTATGTGTCCAACACACAGGAGTCAGTCACACAACAGATGCAAACACAACACAGGACTAAAATATCAACACTTACTGGATATATCTGGGTCTGCAAATCAAGCCACTTCTCCAATTGTGTAAGGGGCAGGTCCACCTGTAAAGCATGAAAGGGTGAAATGTGCTCAGTGTCTTTGCACTGTACAACACTTTAAAGAAATTCCTCTTTGTGACATTATATCTGAAAGTTCAGCCCCTCAGGCATGATGATACTCCAACATACATACCACTGCAAACATGCATAGACCCTGTCACTCCAGTGAGTGATACACACACATATGCACACATGCAGTGGCTCTATCATGTGGTGACAAACATGATTCCTCAATTGGTTGCAGACTCATTTATAGAGTGTACTCCATTTCATCATTTGTTGTTATGAGAGACATGCAAAGCCACATTCCAGGTGCACTGCAATACCAGTCAGTCAGGTATTGTGGCTTATGCATCAAGGGACAATCAGTTACTGTGTGATGCTCATGTGGTTTGAGTTAAGCTCATGATTTATTATGCTTTCTATGGTGCCTTACATGTGGGCCTGTGTTGTGTGTAGGTTACATATGCTACTTTTACAGTGTCCCCAGAGTCACAGATGCCCCCTATGACACCATAATGGCAGGGATCCTGTGCGTTACTTGATGACAATCTGATGCTAAACATGGATTGGCCAATTTTCGAAATTAGTACATCAAAGAAATATATGCTGACAGTGTATATTTTGGTCATCCATGACAGAATGCATGGGCACAGGCGTAGTCATTGCACCTGAAATGTGTCACTCATTGCCCTGTGTACCCATATTGGGTATTGGAATTCACAGTTAGACACATCATCATCTTACATTAGCCAAGCTGGGAGATCAGCGGGGATACAGCAAACTGACACTGTCCCATTATTCAAACAGGGTTTAGAAAATGTCCTACTGTGTCAATCATGATGATGTATGTTTGAATTTGTATGTACCTTGGGAATGGCAGCAGTCACCGGAATGCTGGTCTTCTGATCTTAGCAAACACCCATGGCTGTGATAGCCTTCATACTGGGAAGTTAGCTATTGTGCATATGCTGCACTAGATCAGCAGGGGTGTACCAAACGTAAAGTAGCAAAGAATTTGGGAACTTTATATGTATGATGGAATTGGTCCGGTGTCCCTTGTACAACATCATGCAAGTTATACATTGTGACCATGCATTCCCCAACTTCAGTTATCCCATGATGACCTAATAACTTATGAGAAGTGCATGGCTATAAAGTAACACAGATGGCAAATGCATCAGCTCAGTTCCAGCTATTGTGCCCAAGACCAATTTAAAACACACAGGAACAATGAACAGAGGGCTGGGATATTTGTTATTCCTCAATTTGTATCATTTGCTTCATTTTTTATGCTACAGCTATGGAAAGTAGCACCAAACATTTAGATCCGAACCTGTGTGCATTACTTTGGCATCCCTTTCTAATTTAATTGCAGCACAAACCAAGTCAAACTATAGTTGGGGACCACATTCATTCATTGCTTTAGCTTGTGAAAAACATCTCTTTTCTGGTACACTCACAGGCCATGGATAAAACATATGTTTGAGCCGCATTACCATCATCTATTGACTTGAAAGCATCACTAATTTACAAGATCAAGTTTTGTTTTGTAAGTTTGTGCAGCTGTTGTGTCAACAAATGATGGTAATGTGTAGCAATTATTGTATAACTCAGGGCCACTGTATGTTTAACTTGCATTCCGCATGTCCAAAAACATTGCCTGCAGCATATCAACAAATCTGCTACTGTCACGACAGAGCATTTAAATATGCACATTACTCTGAATTGCACTCACCAACAGGACCACCAATCACAACACCCAGGTGGTCCAGCAGGTCTTGCTCTGTGGCAACAAGGTCAGCCCAGTGGTGCTTCAGTTGGTGGTTGTTGCGCGGTGTGTTGAAAATGCAACGCAGATGGTACAGCACCTTGGACCACCTGAGCCTCCTCACCTCCGTGTGATACCCCTGTATCACCCTGCCACCTGCTTCAGTCATCAGGGGTAGGAAGTGGCACACCAGCCAAATGAATGCCCCCAGCTCCTCCTCACCCGTTCTCCCCAGATGTGTCCTACCCAACATGACAGAAATAATAGTACTAATACAGGGTACAGAGGAAAATACTGTAAAGGGAAAGGAGGGAGGAAAATGAAAGTAAAGTAACCCACAAACAGCCCAACTATCCCCAAACTAACAATATCCACTACAGACTCCTAACAGTACAAAGTCAAAATTAGACACCAAATAAGACAAATAGACACTTACAATGAACAACTGAGACAATTACAAATAAAACAGATGACAAATAGGATGTAACACAGGAGACAAAAGCATAAATTGAACAGACAAAGCTCTAAGCACAGCCACACAGTCTAGAAAAATCACAGACTGCAAACTGAAAGTGGAAGTACGCCCACTATACAATTTCTGTAAACAGGATATCCAATTACATCAATTCCTGCCTGCCTCAAATGCAGTGCATTTTTATTATGATGCATCAAACTTTTATGATGCTTACAGTCTGTGCATCCATTTTTTTTTACGCAGATGCTTAAAAATTACCCCGCATTCATAGTTCCAAATATTTTGAATTGGTAACCAATTTCATGGGGTACAGTGTAGGAATTACCGCTCGGGGCCAATGGATGAATAATGGCTGTGAGCGTCATTTTTCAACACATATGAGGCGATTTTTGACGCCTAAGGGTCTTTTTTGACGTATTTGCTTCAAAATATATGTCTTTTACTGTGTTTGTGTCACTTCTCACAGTTTTTACGTACACGACAGCTGTAACTGTACAGAGATAAGCTATTTGCACCTGCATTGTGTATTCCAGTGTTTGGGCACATGTGGCAGACCACACTACTGGGGACCATGATACTCATGTTGATGTACCAGATGAGCACTCTTCACTGACGCAATAGATACCCAAACTTTTTTAATACAAATTAGTATTACCCAGTTTGAGCAGATTGCGCGTCAATGGAGGATAGCAATGCTACGCAACTTAATACTTTAACTCATTGCCTGTGTGTCAATGTCTGTGAATTGGCTATTTCAAAATTTGTTAGGCCTCTGTGTGAACGTCACAAGACGTGCTTTCATTACTGTGCTTGTATGCATGTGTTGTAAATGTGGATAACCAACACAAACTATTCAAGGTAGATATGAGTCAGGATATGTGTTTGTCATACATGTAGCATCTAATGCTGTGTGAACTGCACTGACTTTTGGGACAATACATCTCCTATGACAAACTATGCACAGGATAGATAGAGGAGGGTTTATAATGGCAATCAGTAAGCCATCATTTGTACAGGAATGTTGGATACTACATCCTGGTAACTTTTTTGTATACTAGCCATGAGTCAGTCATTTGAAAATGCTATGTAGGTACAGTGTTTGTGGCACAGAGTCAGAAAACAATCCAAAAATGTAATGTCACTCCACAGTTTGAGTCCTATATATGACCTATGTTTCTCGTGTGGCAGTGGAGGACCAACAGACCAAGCTGCATGTGTTCACATATTTTCAGTGGTTAATTGCACAAAGGTGTCCAGTTCAAGTGTGTGGCAATGTGTACCCCATGTCATTATTGTCCTCCATGTTGTCACTGTTACGTGCATGTCTACTCATGAGTCTGTGGATACATTCCCTGCATTAGCAGAGTATCCTTCAAAGCAGAATGAACTGAAAGCCAAAGGGGAATCGACAACACACATGGGGATATTTGAGCTATGGCACTGCAGAAGTTTTATGAGGCTGACAACCTGGCAACCTTGGTGTGCTCACAAACGTAATGGATCAGTAAATAGAACCTGGCAGCTTTCATTACAACATTTGTACACAGGGTGGTATTGAAAATTCCCACTGCAATAGGGAATATCAGTGCCTCTGTGCTGATTAATCTCACAGCTAGTCACCACGCAACCACCATCATTGGGTTGCAGCCAATGTGAATCTGTGTGTGGACTGTGAGGGCACAAACATGTTTTGTCCATACATGCACATTAGCAAACATTGTTTTTTGTGCTGGAGGCACCATTCCCAACCGATGCATACAGCCATAGTACACTGTCACTGTTTGTCACTCATGCATACATGAAATATAGGCAAGGGATAGTGCAGGGATTAGGCTATTTGAATACATGTCCCAGACCTTGATCCCATATGTAAACTGATTAAACTATACAATTAATTTGTGGACTCTTCGTAGACTTACCAGACACAATACTTCAAGAGGAAAGTGAGGGCATGGAAAGCAACTATGAGAGAAATGTAGCCACAGGGAACCTCTATGGTAACACAAAGACAGGTAACAATCAGGCTAACAGGATGCACGCTCTGTCAGGAACTAGGAAAAGCCTGAACAACACTGTGGAAAATTAAAACTGGATTTGTGCTGTGGACTGCAACGTTACACAATAACCCAAGGGCTGTGTTACACAAGTGGTTTATACGGCAATACACAACAAGGATATTCAGAAAATGGCAGCTTCTAAGCCATTCCAGGCAGCAGCAATGGCAGTGCAAGTTCAAATGGCTGGTCTGCATGGAAGTGCTCACAGGTGTGGGGAGCTTCAGTCTCTCAGAAGTCCTGTAGGTGTGAATCCAGTTCAAAGGACCAACAGTACCTTTCACATGGGATGCAATAGACAGGTGATTACAGGTCCTACAGACTATCAGGCAGTGCATTTTGGGACCTGCAGTCCTTGTAGTCAGATGAACTAGGACTATGGCATGCCATATTAAAGAGGGAAGCACACTGGAGTCAGAATGTGAGTCTGGATGTGTTTAGATGATGGATTACAGGGTACAAATAGTCCTTTTACAGGGCCACCTAGAGAAAGGTGGGGAATGACTGAATAAATTCCTGTGACAGAATTTATAACCTGGGATGGCATGCACAGGGCATGTCTTGTGAGCAATGCTTGTCATACTTGGGGCACTCGTGCTATCCAATTGCAGCTTACATGGACTTCTTGTCGCACATGCTGCTTGCAGAGATAGCTGATGTTACACTTACTACTGTTTAGGGTGTGGTTATACATTCCTGTTACTAATGCAATTGCAAATCTACTGCCTCATGTATAAAGCAGGTTTTTTACTTGTGATTGATGGTGTCTTAGTTGTGTGCCATATGCTGCAATGAACTATGTTGCCAACATGGATGTTTCCCATAGTTGTGCTACTCTGACATTGCCCTTCAAATGTGAAATGAACCCCATATATGTCATTTACACTGTGTGTGAAGTTGGATGTACATTCATACCCAACAAATGTGATATGGCTTTTTCAGTATCCTAATCTGGATTACTGCACTGCTTCATGAGGCTAAACTCAGATTGTGATTCCTAGGGATCATGTGATGCATAAATAATTACCCAGAGCATGATTTAGTGATTAGATTAGGTGTTTAATGAGATATGGTAAGAAAGTGGTGATGGTGACTGTAGTCAAAAGAAGTTTTGTACAATGTGTTGTCTCCGACGCAATCCTGCAGCAGTGTTTGGATGGTCCCCCTCATGTTAATGGACAGCATCCTCCTCTTCCTCCTCTTCAGGCATTTGTGGGTCTGGTTCATAGAGGGGAATGTTCCTACTTACACATATATTGTGCAGGATGGCACACCTGAGAATGATCTTGCAGATCATTTCTGGTGAATATAAGAGGCTGCCTCCGGTGAAGTCGAGGCACCTGAATCTTGACTTCAGGATGCCAAAGATCCTCTCTACTATGGTGCGTGTCCTCCAATGTGCTTCATTATAGGCACGCTGTGCTGCAGTGCTTGGGTTTGCAAATAGGGTCATGATCAATGGCTGGATCCCAAACCACTGATCAGCTGAAAGAGAAAATGAGTAAAAAAGCTTGATGGAGTTGCACCATGATTATCACTTTGCATAGCAGTTGTTATCTTGTGTTGTCTGTGACTTATCTGTGTTTGTGTTATTGTGTGAAATCCTAGGCTTCTAGGATGTAGTATCAGCATTGGGTTGTTTCATTATCTGAACTGGTGTTTGGCTGATTGACCGGATGTTAGCGGTATTTATGTAGACTTGCAGTCCATTGTGTACTCACATGCATTATGTCATGTGAAAGAGGTGTCCATGTGTCTTAACTGAGGGTGACATGATACTTCCAAACACAGAATCAATTCCACAGTGGTGGTAACACGGTTGCATCTATATGGCCTGAACATCCCATCCAATGTAACATATGCAATAGAATTTGTTACACATCAGTGAGGCCCTTTGATTTGGCTAGGTGACAATGTACAACACATCTCCATAAGTTGGCAGCACTGAAGTGTTGACAACTGACATATCACAAATATCTCATGTGTGACAAGCTCTATGCAAACCTATTTTTTTGCCCTCACCGAGTTGGCTTATGTTCAAACGTGTACCTACACTACTGAACCTGGTCCACGTAATGTGTCTAACTTGGTTGTAGGGGTGAAGATTTAATTGTAAGAAGGTCCATATGCCTGTATATCTGTTGTGTGTATGTGTAATTCTCTCAACCTGTATGTGTAGCAAAGTGCACTTTGCAATATTGTCACATCAATATGTGTTCTTTGCACAGTCCACTTGCTTATTGGTAGTGGGCAATGTCAGCCCAGGAGTGATGTGAGATGTTGGTACAGCCTCAATTATTCCATGTCCCATTCATTAGAGTCATCATGCTATGTGTGTCATGGTGTTTGACCTGCAGCGAAACACATTGCATACCCCATAAACAGGACATATTGGTTGGAAGGGTGTGTGATTGAGTGTTATTGATGTGATGTTGGAAGATTCATCTTCCAAGTTGTACTGCCAGTTAAGGCCATGTCATTGTCACTGTGTGATTTTAAATTGTTCCCTTGTGTCTCTGGAGTGGCATCTGTTGTTATTTGCATCTGTCATTTGTCCCTAGGTGTGTATCCCATTGGGTCAGGATTTCAAACATGACTAGCAGTGTCACAACCTCTGTGTCTTCCTGGCCACGTGTCAATGTAGTGGTGTATGTGTTGTGTGTCCTACAGGGTTGCTGTGCAGTGTGTATATAACTGGGTTTCTGTACTTACCAACAAGTAGGCCATTTCCATAATGTCCATCCTGGAAGTGTTGATTGATGGTGCAGTGGTGGAAGTTGAATGAATCATGTACACTCCCAGGATACTTTGCCACAATATTGGTGATCAAACCCCGGTGATCCACAATGGCCTGCACATTGATGGAGTGTGTGTGCTTCCTGTTGCGCTATAGATGCTCGGTTGCAGCAGGTGGCACAATCCATACATGTGTGCAGTCAATGGCACCAAGCACATTTGGGAAGCCGTTGATTTGGTGCTGTGTGTTGGGGAAGCTGATGTGGCGGGGTGTGAGGGAGATGATGGCATCCAGTACCTTGGGTAGGAAGGCAGAGAATGAGGACTGTGAGATCCCGGCAACCAAGTCACCAGTGGTTTGAAAAGGGCCACTTGCCAACATGTGGAAGACAGCTAGCAGCTTGGTCTCTGGTGGAATGATGTGGGGTGTCTGCAAACTGGGTGTTGTAGGAGGCTGGACTGGCTTGTAGTGAGTACCTAGGGGTACTTGCACCTTGCACCAGGCCCAGTTATCCCTTATTAGTGTATAGGGTGTCTAGCAGCTTAGGCTGATAGATAATGGTAGCTTAGCAGAGCAGCTTAGGCTGAACTAGGAGACGTGTGAAGCTACTACAGTACCACTTAGTGTCATATGCACAATATCATAAGAATACACAGTTATACTAAAAATAAAGGTACTTTATTTTTATGACAATATGCCAAAGTATCTCAGAGTGTACCCTCAGTGAGAGGATAGGAAATATACACAAGATATATATACACAATACCAAAAATATGCAGTATAGTCTTAGAAAACAGTGCAAACAATGGGATGCAATGGAGACACATAGGGATAGGGGCAACACAAACCATATACTCCAGAAGTGGAATGTGAACCACGAATGGACCCCAAACCTATGTGACCTTGTAGAGGGTCGCTGGGACTATTAGAAAATAGTGAGGGTTAGAAAAATAGGCCACCCCAAGACCCTGAAAAGTGAGTGCAAAGTGCACTAAAGTTCCCCAAAGGACAAAGAAGTCGTGATAGGGGAATAAGGCAGGAAAGACAAAAACCAACAATGCAACAACGCTGGATTTCCAATCTGGGGTACCTGTGGAACAAGGTGACCAAGTCCAAAAGTCACAAGCAAGTCGGAGATGGGCAGATGCCCAGGAAATGCCAGCTGCGGGTGCAAAGGAGCTTCTACTGGACAGAAGAAGCTGTGGTTCCTGCAGGAATGCAAAGGGCTAGAGACTTCCCCTTTGGAGGACGGATCCCTCTCGCTATGTAGAGTCGTGCAAAAGTGTTTTCCCGCCGAAAGAACGCCAATAAGCCTTGCTAGCTGCAAATCATGCAGTTAGCATTTTTGGACACTGCTGTGGCCCAGGAGGTTGCAAATTAGACCAGGAGGTAGAGGGGACGTCAAGCAAGACAAGGAGCCCTCTTAGCAGCAGGTAGCACCTGAAGAAGTGCCAGAAACAGGCACTACAAGGATGTGTGAAACAGTGCTCACCCGAAGTTACACAAAGGAGTCCCACGTTGCCGGAGACCAACTTAGAAAGTTGTGCAATGTAGGTTAGAGTGCCATGGAGCCAGGCTTGGCTGTGCACAGGGATTTCCGCCGGAAGTGCACAGGGGCCGGAGTAGCTGCAAAAGTCACAGTTCCCAGCAATGCAGTCTAGCGAGGTGACGCATGGACTTACCTCCACCAAACTTGGACTGAAGAGTCACTGGACTGTGGGAGTCACTTGGACAGAGTTGCTGGATTCGAGGGACCTCGCTCGTCATGCTGAGAGGAGATCCAAGGGACCGGTAATGCAGCTTTTTGGTGCTGCGGTTGCAGGGGGACGATTCCGTCGACCCACAGGAGATTTCTTCGGAGCTTCTAGTGCAGAGAGGAGGCAGACTACCCCCACAGCATGCACCACCAGGAAAACAGTCGAGAAGGCGGCAGGATCAGCGTTACAGAGTTGCAGTAGTCGTTTTAGCTACTTTGTTGCAGTTTTGCAGGCTTCCAGCGCGGTCAGCAGTCGATTCCTTGGCAGAACGTGAAGAGATAGATGAAGAGGAACACGGGTGAGCTCTTGCATTCGTTATCTAAGGAATCCCAAGAGACAGAGACCCTAAATAGCCAGAAAAGAGGGTTTGGCTACCTAGGAGAGAGGATAGGCTAGCAACACCTGAAGGAGCCTATCAGAAGGAGTCTCTGACGTCACCTGGTGGCACTGGCCACTCAGAGCAGTCCAGTGTGCCAGCAGCACCTCTGTTTCCAAGATGGCAGAGGTCTGGAGCACACTGGAGGAGCTCTGGGCACCTCCCAGGGGAGGTACAGGTCAGGGGAGTGGTCACTCCCCTTTCCTTTGTCCAGTTTCGCGCCAGAGCAGGGCTAAGGGGTCCCTGAACCGGTGTAGACTGGCTTATGCAGAAATGGGCACCAAATGTGCCCATGAAAGCATTTCCAGAGGCTGGGGGAGGCTACTCCTCCCCTGCCTTCACACCATTTTCCAAAGGGAGAGGGTGTAACACCCTCTCTCAGAGGAAGTCCTTTGTTCTGCCATCCTGGGCCAGGCCTGGCTGGACCCCAGGAGGGCAGAAGCCTGTCTGAGGGGTTGGCAGCAGCTGCAGCTGCAGTGAAACCCCGGGAAAGGCAGTTTGGCAGTACCAGGGTCTGTGCTACAGACCACTGGGATCATGGGATTGTGCCAACTATGCCAGGATGGTATAGAGGGGGAAATTCCATGATCATAGACATGTTACATGGCCATATTCGGAGTTACCATGGTGAAGCTACATATAGGTACTGACCTATATGTAGTGCACGCGTGTAATGGTGTCCCCGCACTCACAAAGTCCGTGGAATTGGCCCTGAACAATGTGGGGGCACCTTGGCTAGTTCCAGGGTGCCCACACACTAAGTAACTTTGCACCTAACCTTTACCAGGTAAAGGTTAGACATATAGGTGACTTATAAGTTACTTAAGTGCAGTGTAAAATGGCTGTGAAATAACGTGGACGTTATTTCACTCAGGCTGCAGTGGCAGGCCTGTGTAAGAATTGTCAGAGCTCCCTATGGGTGGCAAAAGAAATGCTGCAGCCCATAGGGATCTCCTGGAACCCCAATACCCTGGGTACCTAGTACCATATACTAGGGAATTATAAGGGTGTTCCAGTAAGCCAATGTAAATTGGTAAAATTGGTCACTAGCCTGTTAGTGACAATTTGAAAGAAATGAGAGAGCATAACCACTGAGGTTCTGGTTAGCAGAGCCTCAGTGAGACAGTTAGGCACCACACAGGGAACACATACATATAGGCCACAAACTTATGAGCACTGGGGTCCTGACTAGCAGGGTCCCAGTGACACATAACAAACATACTGAAAACCTAGGGTTTTCACTATGAGCACTGGGCCCTGGCTAGCAGGATCCCAGTGAGACAGTGAAAACACCCTGACATACACTCACAAACAGGCCAAAAGTGGGGGTAACAAGGCTAGAAAGAGGCTACTTTCTCACAGGTGTCAACTGTGGCTCGATGTGGCGCAACAGCTGCTGTATGGCTTGCCAGTTATGCTGTACCTCTGGATGATGTCATGTTCCCTGAGGCCCAGAAGTGTTGTCCTGGCCCGGAATATCCTCTCCTGCCTTCTGCGTTGCCTTTGGGGTCCCTGCTGGTGTGGTGGAAGCTGCTGCTGTTGGTCCAGTGCTCTTCGTGCATGCTGGATGAATAGCATCTCCATATCTTCCTTTTGCAGCTATGATGTTGCCTCTGTGTGTTTTCCTTAAGTACTGGTGTGTTTGTCCCATTTTAACACCTGCCCTGACCCAGGTGTTAATTTTTGACGCAAATCGGGCTGTGCACCATTTTCTGACTCCGCCTCCCAGCCGTGCAGGATTTTTGCGCGGTTGGATATGTATGGCGCACGGGTGTTTAAGTCATTTTTTGGACTGGAACACCTACCGTGCATGTCATTAATGCAAGGCAGTTTACCGCATTCAGAAAATGATGCACACAGAGGAATTTTGGTGTTTGCAGGCTCGGGCGTCAAAGTATAGATATGGTGTTAGGTTTGCGCCAAATTTGCATATTTTTTTTTTACGCCAATTCATCGCAGACAGAGTATAAATATACCCCAAAGGGTGCAATTATTCCTTGGTACTCAAGTTGTGTGAGAATCTCTCTCATGGGTGCTTTAGCTTCATGTTTAATTGGATAGTGACGTTGTATCTATGGAATAGATCTAATTGGTATTATGTGGTAGAGGGAATCCCTATCCCACCGCTATGTGATTGCTATAAAGCACAGGAACCTGTGCCAAAGCCCAATCAGCATAAAAATAACAGATGATGGACGGAATGCTGAACAATGCAAACATTCAACCCCAGTCACAAAGATCTGGGTTTCATCCATCGTTTTTTTTGCTCACCATACCACCCCAGTTTGGACCCATCTTGGGATGATTACAAAAGCAACCATTATTTTCTCAGATGTTTTACCTTTTTTGCTGGACTTATTCTCTGAAACCAGAGAATTATGAAGGAATTGATTTTGATTGCAAGCAAGCAAACAGCTTTGATGAGCTTTGTCGCTACACTCTCTGTTACTGAAAACAAAAAGCACTGTGCTGTATGTGGTGGTGAGCCGTGTTACATTTTCCATTTTGAACTCTGGTGGAGCATAGACTTACAATAAATATTTGGTTTATGATGTAAATCTTACCTCCTTATCAGGACAAAATGTCCCCGCCCTTACTGGGCCCAAGGAAGATGGACCTTGGATATAAGTAAGAATTAATCAAGAACTGTAAATCAAATCAGTGTATTCATCAGTTATAATGTCAATCTCTGGGTGTCAATGATTAGAGTTGGTATGAGTTTCCAAGCTTTATTTGAAATCTTTTAGTAACTATATTTTTATTGATCACCATCAGAATATCAATCAAATGTTAATCAATATAAATCATTAATATCAGATCAAGTTTATAAAGAGTGCCCCATAAAGGAAAAGTCCTATTCTAGCTATGAGAATGAGAGAAAATCATTATGCAGAACCCATCTGTAAATTCAAGAGGTGAACGGATGTAGCTTTTAGGATAAAAATCTCAAATCATAAAAATAATCTCAAATCATAAAGCAGAACTTAAGAGAGGTTCAATAAACTTAGTAGAGTCTAAGAGCAGAATAGATTTAGGCCAGGGGAAAAAAGAGTATCTCAGAATGAATCTGAGAAGCATCAGCAAAGAGTTTGGGGCAGAATAGATCTGCAGTGAAGACCCCCTCTACTTTATGAACACACATCTTTATGCAGTCTTAACATCATCAGTTAGCAAATATTTGTGCAAATCCTCAGCAGCTCATTCAATCAGGCGGCGGTGTCATCATGGGAACAGTAAAGCATTTGTTGCCTAAGCAGTCTAAAGACAATTACTCACAATATTAAACTTCTAGAGAGACACAATAAGATACACAGTTAGCAAGTTAGGGTACAATTCCCACCATTAACTTACTACAAGACAAACACAGTTCATGGTTAAGCCTCTACATTACAGCATTAGGCAATGGGTTTCTCACCCATACAAATTAAATGTATTATTGTTCAAATGAAACATTCTATGGAAATGAACTAAACATTTTAATAAATGTTTATATTCTATGAAAACTATACCTATTGGAAGGTCAATATCTAACAAGTTCTCTTGAATTATGTATTTCTCAGCACACTTGCATCATTGAAAATGTAACATATCACATTCCTAACCTAAGTCACGGTGAAATAAAATAAAATAAAATGCATTGTGCAGTCTGTTTACCTAAATACATGTAACTGTGAAAGCCTAGTGTTCTCACTTGCTTTTAAAATTCAGCTTTTCCTCTAAGGCCTACACAATTTATTATTAAATGTTAATTGCATACATTTTCATTGTTTAAAACTCATTTGCAACTTCCCCCTTTCATGATTTCTAACCATCATAACATAATTCACAGATAATTTTCAAAGCTCACTCTCATCTTCAGCTGAGTCTTTTCTCTGGCTTTTTAAATGTTTTCTTTGCTTTTGGTTCTGATATTCTTTGCTAATGCAATCATTTAATTGTATATATGCACTTATTTATTTCTCTGCTTTTCTTCATTTGGAATCATGTTTTGATAGCTGTGTATACCCAGTCGTCATTCAAACAAAACTTAATTCGACCAAGACCATAAAAGCGTGACGAAACACAATGCAGTGAAAAACAATAAGAATAAAATCAACTGTCAATACAAACAATTAAGTTCATTATACCAATAAAAGATGCATCGCAACCATCCATATACAATAAGGCTGAGCATGAAATAGACGACTTAGAGTAATAATTTTTCCGTATGCTAGAGTCTGATCTAATATAATCTAAAATAGCATGCCAAAGATAGGAAGATCCTAGACATTGTAAATAGATCAGTCACTCGACGTGGCCCCTCATACCCTTATTACATAAGCCAGGGGTAAGAAAGGTGAGACTGGGTACAGAATACAAGGGACAAAATGGCTAGTGCAATGCGAGGAAAATTAACACATGGACAAGGTGACATGGCCGTATACCATGACTCTGTCTGTGATATGCCAGATAACGCTTTTTAATACATAGCTTATGCCTGGCCTCAATACTACTAGGGTTATCAAATAGCTCACATAAGCCCAGCTTAGAAAAAGAGGCTTTCACAGATAAAAACCATGGTGTGGAATCAATACCTTGTGGGCTAAGGCAATCGGTGATGCACATTCTAGTTAAACCACCTTCATATGTGCACCATACTTTCATGTATAACAGTAGCAGGACCAAACCAGTCAGATCTTCCAAAAATGGGATCTGTAGCACTTCATGACATATAAAATTAGCAGTCCCTTTGTAGGCTGATAACAGTCTATAGGTAAAGCCATTTTCAACCCTTTGAAGAATATCCCTATTGCTGGAACCCTACAGGCCCGCACGTAAGTGCCCACTACTAAACATTTATGCTTAAGTTTTGTATACTTCTAACATAGGCAGGAAACCAACATCCATTTACATTAAGGCTGAGCATGAAATAGATGACTTAGATTCATACTTTTTCCGTATGCTAGAGACTGATCAAACGTAATCAAAAATAGCATGGCAATGATAGGAAGATTCTAGACATTGTAAATAGATCAGTCCCTCGACATGGCCCCTCAAGCCTTTATGACATAAGCCAGGGCTAAGAAAGGTGAGACTGGGCACAGAATACAAGGGACAAAATGGCTTGTACAAGGCAAGGAAAGTTCTCACACAGACAAGGCGACAGGGCCGTATACCATGACTCTGACAAAGAGAAACCAAACTTACAGTGCAACAACCCCAATCTTAGAAGAGTTACCCAATGGCGATGAGAGAGGTTGGTGATCCAGCTTAAATACTGTTCCAAAGATCGTATTGTAGATAATACCACATATTTGATGATCGAGGACATTGCAATACCACTTCAATACAGTTATCCCTGTGATACACCAGATAACGCTTTTTAACACATAGCTTATGTCTGCCCTCAATACTACTAGGGTTATCAAATAGCTCACATAAGCCCAGCTTAGAAAAAGAGGCTTTCACATATGAAAACCATGGTGTGGAATCAATACCTTGTGGACTAAGGCAATCTGTGATGCACGTTCTAGTTAAACCAGCTTCATATGTGACCATACTTTCATGCATAACAATAGCAGGACCAAACCGGTCAGATCGTTCAAAAAGTGGAGCCATAGCACTTTTAGACATATCAAATTTGCAGTACCTTTGTAGGATGATAACAGTCTACCGGTGAAGCCATTTTCAACTGTTTAAAGAATATCCGTATTGCTGGAAACCCACAGGCCCGCACCGTAAGTGCCCACTACTAAACATTTAAGCTTAAGTTTTGTATACTCCTAACATAGGCAGGAAACAAACAACCACAATTATTACAGGTACTAATATAGCCTTGAGGATTCCTGCTCCTGATGTTGCAATCCAATTGTGTTTTGCAGAAACTCCCTTTGAGAGTGGTTTCTAATTGTTCTTAATCAAGTTTTATCTCAGAAATGTTCTCTGCATATTTTACCATTTTTTACTTGTTACTCTCTTCAGGTATATATGTGCAACAATTGTCTATTGTCAGCACTTTGTAGACCACCTTTTTCTGAAAGTAAAATGTCTGAAGCATATCTATCTTGTAAAACCATTGATCTAATGTTGGTGTTTTCAACAAAAGATCCAGAACTGCTAGTTGCCACTTTGCCCACTAATGATAAAAGCTTTCTAATCTTTTCATCTGCTGGTATGATAGCTCCAAATATGCCTCAACTAATTCTGTTCCCTCCTTTACTCCACATGTGTATCTGTGTGCAGGTGTCACGGTTAAAGCATCTAAACTTTGTGCATGATACATTTCAGGATAAAGCTACCCTACATAACAAATATTCTTCTAATCAGCAGGTAATCTGAAACATGCATTCCCTCCACAGAGAAAGTAAACTCCAAATATAGTTGTATCATCTCCCTGTAGAATCTGCCATGAACCTCTTGATAATTTGAATGTATGTTCACAATTAGTATTTCCTACATGACTCTTTCTGTTTTTAAATCTTCTTTTGGAAACACATACTTTTCCCTTTTGCCTTTTCTCTATCTTTAGTTCTGGATAAAACATTTTTTTTCTGTATTCATCTTCCTCCCTTTTCCAAACATTCTTCAAAACATTCTCATGTTTATTAGTACTGCGTGCAAAGTGTGTGCTCTCTTCTAACATAATGGTAAATGTTTTCTGTCATGGATTCTTTAAGCAGGTTAGTTTAATTATACATGCCTTAGCAATGTCTATGCAAAGAAAAGATCTGAAATAATGTCAAGCTATCTCCATTTAATTTGCCTCTGGATGTAAATTCATGCTTTTCAGCAAAGGTACTTTGGAAAGAAGTTTGTCAAAGTTAGAGTAAAAATATTCAAAGTGTTGTTGTCTGTAAACTACACAAAATAAAAAAAACTGTTTGAAGTAGCATATGAAAGAAGAATGTGATGATATGCCACCTTCTCATCAGCCAATGAAGGTAACTGTGCACATACATAACAATCCTTTGCTGCTATAGTTCATGTATAGTCTTGAATTAATCTAAAATAAATTTTTTTTAATAATCCTTCATGTAATCTACAAATGAAGCCTTCAACTTATCCTCATCTATGTCAGGTAAAGATGCCATGTTAGTAAATGAGAATACAGATTTCTCTGTCTCTGGTGTAAAGTGTAACAATAATAATACTGTTATAGCTAATAAAACTACTAATACAAATGTAATACCTCTAAAAATCTTGCATTTAGGTCTGGTTAGAACACACATACCTAAAGTCAGATCTTGTAAAATGAGAAGTGTAGTGCAAGTGTTAATTCTTTGCTTTCTAAGTTACTTATTTGAGCAAACAGTCTATTTTTCGTCTTTTTTTTGTAATTCATTTAGTTTCTCGTAGGTTTTTTTTTTTTTTACAGCAGTCTTCGTATAGTCTTTCCAAACCCTACTCTATGTCCTTTTAAAATGCTATCCCCACTCTTCTACTGCAGTATTGGTCCTAGATAAATCTTCTTAATTCTAGTTGATTAGCAACATACAATTTTTTTTATTTCTGTCTATTAGCACAGTTAATGTAATTTATTTTCAACAGCTTTTCCTTAACTAAAATTCAGGACAACTTTAAGGTGGCTCAGGTAGGCCCATATTGATACTTTTTTAGTGTCACGTTTGTGTCATTTTTTGACACAAAAGCAGCGCAAACTTACAAAATATAGTTGAATTTTTTAAGTTTGTGCCGCTTTTGCGTCAAAAAATGATGCAAATGAGGTGCTAGGAAAGTATAAATCTGGGCCGTAGTTCTTTACTCCAGTCAAGGAAATCTGATATTGGATCACCAGTGTTCTCTGTTCTGGCTCGTAGAACACTATTTTTTCATGCAGATACTTGTTCTCTTGGTATGCGAAGCATGCACCCAGTTTGGTACTCCAGCACATTTAACAGCAGTGTGTGTTAATAGGATCACCTGGTAGAGGCCTTTCCACCTTGGCTCCAAATAAAACTTTCTCACATGTTTCTTAACGAGTACCCAGTCCCCTGGGTTTAAATCGTGGCACTGCTCTTGATGCAGATTTGCAGTGACAGCTTCAACCTGGCGGGAGAGAGTGGGTGGGGTTTCACTTTTGATAGCACACAACAGTAGCAGTGGAGCGAGCAAGCGCAGGTCATCTAGGCCCAAGTGTGCATGTTGGGTTGGGCAGCAACCTTTCTAATGCCAGCCCGATATGCGCACTAGAGGCTTCTCTTTACCTGCATTTGAGGGACTGAGGGTTGATCAAAGCCACAACCCCGAGTCTCCTAATGAGTGGTGAGTTTGCCTGCACAAGCCAATCCTGGTGCTGCTCTCAGGAGTAGCATCTGGATTGGCTGCCAATCTAGACGCTGCTCCTGAGAGCAGTGCCAGGTGCCAGAAAGGTTCCTAGGCTTAGGCCCCTGCTCAGTATGCAGATATAATGGCAGCGCATGATTGGCAATTTCTGACGCTGTTGCTGGGCAGGGCTGCTCAGCCAGTGTCTCTTCCCTCTCTTTGTGCAAAACCAAATGTTGTTTGCACAAGGGTGCGAGGGAGAGACTATATGGATGGACCAGAATGACCACCACACCTTGTGACCTCTGCTGTGGCAAGTCGGATTTTTGTCCTGACTCCGTCTGTCAGAGCATTGTATGAGTGCAGTTCATCTCTACTAGTGTGAGCAATTTAGGTGAGCTGGGTGTGTGTGCCTGACACACCACTGTATGGTCATGCAGCTGGCAGCTTTCTAAAAAAATCTTTACTTTAAAAAGATAAAGTATTAGGGCTATCACATACTGTACACAGCAGCGAAATCATAAAGAGGGTAGAAAAAAGAAAGGTAGTGAATGCAGTGCACGTTCATCTTTGGTTCCTTCCTTGTCTCATAAAAAAGCTTTCTAACATTGAAACCATTCATTTTATTGACAGAATATAAACATTCACAGTCCCCGGGTCAGTGGGAGTGCTTTCATGGGCGCTTACCCAATCCTTCAACATACATGATTATATGACCATCAATCACATGCATGACAATGTATTTGTGATTCTAATGAATGATGCACCAGCATTAATTTGCTCTGATACCACTGCTCCTCAGTCTGTAAATAAATATCCTTCCTCACATTCTAGGCACAAAAGGTAATGCAGACTTTATGAATGCTATGTATTGGGATCATAGATAGATATAGCTTGCTTAGATGCTTCATTGAGAATAAAGTCATTGCGCTAATTCACACACACAATTCTACTTTCCATATTTATGCCACTCCTTAGAATATGTTTCCGTGCTCTTCTGTCCTGTCCTAAATTGTGATTTTATAATGTGTAATATGTTATGATGAAAATACACTGATCTATCTCACGTATAGGAAATACACTAAGATGCTTGTTTCCTCTTCGCCATATACGAGTCTGAAGACAGGGTGTAGTGCAAATAAATAAGGCTGCAGAGTTATGTTCTTAAAAAGCAGCCTTAAGCAGTGCTGACACTGGCATAAAAAATAACCTATTTGGGATGCACCCCTTTTCTCTGCATCTTTAATGTCTACTGTAATATAACACATGTGCATTCCGGACAGGTGCACCAGGTACGTGTCAGACCGAATGCGAGTGAGGACTCTGCGAGGAATATAGCAAAGCAGTCTCATCTCCCCATTCCCCTGGCCTCTTCAGTGCACCAAATGACTAAACATTGGCGCTTATTTATACCTTCTTAGCGCAGCATTTGCGTAATTTTTTTATGAAAAAGCAGTGCAAACTTGCAAAATACAATTGTATTTTGTAAGTTTGTGCTGTTTTTGTGTCAAAAAGCGGGCAAATGCGGTGCTAAAAAAGTATAAATATGGGCCATTGTTTGTATAAGGGTGTGAACTTAGAGATGAGACTAGGTGGCATGGAGACCACATCTTGTGACCTCTCTGTGGCCACTGCCAGGTTCGAAGTCACATTTTTCTTGACTCTAAGGCTGAAACTCATCACATTGACATTCTGTGATCCAGTGGTCCAAGTGTGGTGGTGGGGGGTGGAAATCTGAAGAGCACGACATGAAAAGGCAACTTTCAGCTTCTGAAGTAAGGCACAAGTCTGAGTCACCTTTGTTGTGAAACTGAGAGAGGGTTAGACAGCTAAACAAGGATTCATGCCAGTGTGCCAGGTTGTCTGAAAGAAACGTATTAATCTGTAAATGTCTACAACTGATCAATCTGCAAGTGTAAAGGGTGTCTGGATTTTGGAAGCAGTACTGGCTGAGTCTAATTGATGATGGACACTCTTGAAGCTTCCTGATACACGTGTATACTTTTTGAGAGGTATTATAAGGGAGCTACCAACTGCAATTTAAAGTGTGCGCTTTCAAAACACTGTGAACTGTGAAGTGTCTGCTTTTAAAGGACAGCCATTAACAAAAGTGCACTGCATACCATCTGCAAAAAATCAATATTTTGGTAACACTTTTTATCTTAAACCTTTTTGTGCTCACAGTGCTTACTGTCACAGACTGGGACCTTGCAGCATTAAACAAATACAATTCACCATTCTCCACTGCTCCAACCAATTATGTAGCTCTCTGGTGCAGTGTATTAACTAACAGAGGTTTCATAATGTACAATAGTGGATTTCCCACTGATTAACTTAACTGGTATTTCATTTTCATTTAAGCTGAGCGTTATTTTATATGAAGTTACCAGAAGGTGAAAGACTGAAAAAAGTTACAGAATATTTAGTTTAGAGCCATGCCCTCAGGTTCACTCACTGTGCCCCCTTGAGCACAGCATCACAGTTCCCATGCTTTTTAATGCACTTTGACCACTGGTGTGATGATAAGAATTAAAGGGCATTTCTTCTTATGAAGTGGGGCTCAGTGATTGAATCAGGTGAGCTGGGTGCCTGCCTCATATGAATGTAGGTCCCTGTCACATATTCGAGTTAACATTAACCCATTAAATACACACAGCAACGCAGCCATTTCGCAGTCCGTAACACACAATCAGCAAAAGGGGCGCATTGAACATCAGTTGACTTGTGAAACAGAACCACTGAAAATAAAAAACAAAATGGACTTGAGAGGAGTAAGCATGACTGAAACATTGACAAACTGAGACAGTCATAGAAACACATATTCACTGTGCAAGGCATGCATAGTTTAGTTTGCCACATGGTGATCAGGCAGGCTGCAGGCCTCTATGTGTAGCAGTCTGCCCTCTATGTTTCCTGAAGAGCATGACAGACTGACTGCTTTAGGATTACTTTTGATTTCTAATGCGAGTGAGTGTCGAGAACCCTCAAACTTGCCATGTAATAACAGCAAAAAGTACAGAAAAGCTAGTGTAGTGCTGGTAAAGAAGTATCCACAATGGAAAAAGCAATATCCTTCCTGGAGAAAGGTTTGTCGAGTCGTGCTACTCATGTTGCAAGGAAAATGCGGAAGAAAGGAATCCAAGATGGACGACGAGAAGTTCAAATGTTAAGTGACCAGATATTCAGATTCCTCACGATTAAATGGAAGTCTGTGGACCTGGAAGGAGGGAAGCTATTCGTAGCTTTTGAGGATCTTAGATCCACATTTGACTTGGTCCCACGCCAAAGGCTGTGGGAGGTACTGGATAGAGTAGGACTCCCATGCACGCTATTAAATACAATCAAAAGCTTGTATAATAAGACCTTTGCTAAAATTAGATGGGGAGCAAATGGGGAAGTAACAAGACAGATACCAATTAAAAGGGGAGTGAGACAAGGGTGCATTTTGGCCCCAACCCTCTTCTTAATATTTATAAATGCTTGTATTCCTTATCTATTTGCCTGCGACACTGATGCCCCCAAACTAGGGGGGGTGAAGACACCATGCCTGCTCTTTGCGGACGATACATTATTGTTATCTCAAACTTCTTCTGGTTTAACAAACTTACCCCAAAAATTCACTGTTCTTCTGTAATGACCACGGCCTTGAAGTTAATTCTACGAAAACAAAGTATATGATCTTTGGTGATAACAAACATAAAGTAAGAAAGAGAATCTTTACGGAAGGGGTAGAGTTGGAGAGAGTTGCTGAATTTGTGTATTTGGGGGTTAGACTGGAGGATACGCATAGATGGCAGGCTCAGATAACGAGGGCACATATGTCTCTGAAGAAGAACCTGGGTGGTGTTCTGAGATTTGCAAATAGGTCCCCTAGGTTCGCAATCACTCCAGCAATGGAAATATACAAGCTACAAGCAAGAGGGAGTGCTCTGTATGGAGCAGAGCTATGGGGACATGGTAATCTGAAGGATTTGGAGATTGCTGAAAACTCTTTTATAAAGTCTATCCTCAGAATACCCACTAGTTCCCCTACGTTGCCTGTCTGCATGGACGTGAACTTAGACTCTATTGCAAATATAGCAGCGCTGAAACCAAAATTATACTGGATCAGAATATGGTCCCTGGACACACTTAGCCCATATAGGACATGGCTGAAAGCTCTGATTAGTGAGAACTACACAGGAAAAATCCCTTGGTGCAATTACGTTAGAGCTAGTCTGACCAAACTGGGGTTGGCCCATTTTTGGATGGTCCCTTATGATCTACCCAAAAACGCGGTACATATTGTACAGAATGTATATTGGCGGTGGCTAAAATTGGGAAAACTAGCAGAGGTCCCTTTAGGTAGTTTGACAGATAAGTTTACATCAGTCAAATGTCACCACGAGTTTGAATCGTATATGGATCTGACTACATTCCCTCGAGCCCGCGCCCTTTACATCAGATTCAGGCTAGGCTCGTTACCGCTACATTCTTTCACCTGTACTTGGTCTAAAGATGATCCTTATGCCAATTTCTGCCCAATGGGCTGCGGCCTTCCCGAATGTAGTGCACACGTACTATTCCATTCTCCTGCTTATGATAAACAACGAATCAAATGGATTGTACCTCTTTGTAGAATCATGGGCTTCCAGAATTGGTTTGCTGCCCTTAGAAATTTTATGTCAAATACCCAGGGCGTGGTGGCATTTGCCTTAGCCAGCTACTTAGATTAAATTTGGCGTGCTAGAACACAAATGCTAAAGGTATCTCATAAATAGGAGCCTATAATGGGAATGCTTTGTACTTTCATCCTATTTATCGTTTTTAACTAGGAATATATTTGTTCTATGATATTTATTATGAAAAAATTTAAATTTTTGCACGATTTTATAATATGGCACGATTTTTAAAGGGAAAATGTTTTATATTCTAGGACTTTTATACATAGTTTATTTTTGTAAAATTGCGAATTTGTGATGCGCTTTTATGGTATTTGTGTTTTACCGAAATAAAGCTAACAAAGATAAAAAAAAAATTAAAAAAAGAAGTTGTCTTTCTAGTGCTGCACTCAAATTCGTTGCTATGATTCGCGTGTGCTGCTAGAGAGCTTCGCACTTCTACTGTGTCCTGACAGGAATCCAGATGTGTTGAGAGAGCCCTCATTATGAGGTTAATGTTTTCTGAGGCAAACTTGGCTTTGCATGCATGTCACGGACTATTCGAGTTAACTACAGATAATATTTAATTGCTTAGAAGCAGAGGCAGTGACAGAACGTTTTTGCAGCCTACAAATTACTTTCCGGCTGGAAGTTTTTCTTGTGAACATTGAAAGAATATACAAATATTATCAATTTTACTGGAGAGTATAAACACGACAAGTTTAAAGAAGTCTACAGATTATTCTTAACAGAAAAGATAAACATAAAACAGACAACAGGAAATACACTCTTCACACATTATACTATCATACTTCACATATGTATACAGATGTATATATATATATATATATATATATATATATTCAAAATTATGTATGAACGTGCATTCAAACAAACTCAAAATATATGTATCCGTATTAAGGTTGTAAAGTAAGCTAATCTTCACTTAGAAAAATCAGGGAACAACTTCTAAGAAAACTATTTACTAAAAACTTCTATTATTCAACATTCAACAGTAATAGGGAAAGAGAGAGGTAAAATCCTAAGGGAGCCCAGGGTAAGAGACTGAGAAATAATTATTAAGTGAACCTATTAAGTAGCAAATGTAAATGAACGATGTGGTTACAATAGTGTGTCCCTAGTAATTGTAATTTTCCAGGCGCTGTTATCCAGTTGAGATAAAAAAGTGAATGGCAGACTGAGTATTAGAAGAAACATCATCTCTGAGGCAGTCTCTCTAAACCCCATTCCCCTTGCCCCCTCCAGGGTGCTCAAAATGGAGATTCTATTTCTTTGTCAGTATTCTGGGTTGGGACTGAGGATTTCTATTCTGCTCCTGAGGAGATCGCACCAAGGTACTCTAACAGTGAGTGTGTAATGTGCAGTGTCCTAAATGTTGGTCTTATAATGCATATTAGGATCAAATGCAACCTGCTGGTCCTCCTCAGCTGCGGAGGTGGTCAGTGGTGTAAGATTCACAACAAAAGTTATTGTCATGTTTTATTAGACATAAGTGTATTCAAGACAAAGGCCCAACATGTAGGTCTCCCTTTTTTCACAAAGGAGACCTGTGTCTGCACCCATTTGTGTATGCATGGTCGCAGTGCTCTAACTTAAACCATCCTTCTTCTCTCCTATTGTAGTGAGTGGTCAGAATGTAAAATCATTGGGCACTTAGCATCATGCTCCTGTAGTTTGTTTTCCTCTCATTGAGTATATCCTTTCTCATACCACTCCCTGTACCACAGCAAGATTGTCGCACACTTCATGCTACAAAATCCTCTCATTTTTAATAGTGATTAATAGCTAATGCCTATGTTGATTTGCCATGCCAACAATAAAACTAGGGATATTTTTCAAAGATTTTTTTTTTCACCTAATAGTATGCATTATCTTGGCTGTGACATATAATTTATGTGTTTGGTTGACATTACTAACATGTTATATTTTTCTTTTCAGCATCTGGTAAAGCCTGACAAACTTTACCTAATTTCTGGGCAAAGAACAAGAGGGTACAGAACCCAACCTCCTTGCCTGCTCTTGAATCCCTACAGCACAACAATTCCAGCGTTTAAGGGAAATGAGGAAGCCAATGCTATATTATTTTTACATGGTGGTTAAGGGATATGTATGTAGTCTACAAAGTAGATGAGGAGGGTACACATCAATAGCAATGTGAGGCATGGAACTGTGTAATTGATATTGAAAGATAGATTGTAATGTTGGGTGTTCCACTGAAGACAATAAATTGGCTCATGGATTATAATGGCTGGTATAAGCCTTCTGCTCCAACATTCAAACATTTCTCTTTCTGTTTGTCCCATTTTAACTTAGAATACTCTACCCTCAGTGGATGGAATGCAATAATAGCTTTATAGCCCAGCTGCCTCTGGATATACCGGTTGTTATAGGCCCACCTGTAGCTCAAGATATATGCCTCTCCTTCAGGGTCTTCAGCAACCAGTATTGCACACCGAGGCAGTAATATAACAGACATGTTGTGCAAAGGGGAGCTGTTAGAGACATATTGCATTAACGCAGAAGACATGCATTTATACAGAACTATGAGTTTTGTGTTTGCACCAAACCTTATACATTGTACATTGATTATTGTCAGGTAACTTTAATATTGGTAAGAAACCATGAATAAAGTAGAGCAATTACTTGCAAATCCATTCCATGGACTGAGTCATGAAGATAAACACACTGTAAAAAAATTAAAACCTGACCGGCCAGATCTAACACTGCACCAAAGTGCCCAAGACAGAGGGAAGACTTACAAATGAACATTCTCTAACACCTGGTACACACAACTTGGTTTGCTTACAAGGAGTACTTCAACAGATGCTCTGTTCTGTTATCTTTTCTTGCTGTTTGGTGGTGACATTCCTTGGACAAAAAAAAGAGTAACAGACTTGAAGCACTTGTTAGATAAAATAAAGAAGCATGCACACTCAAGAATCTACATGGTAAACCTGACGCAACTGGGAATGTTGGGAGACACATCAATTCAAGCCCACATAAGAGACGTGTACCACCAATCAATGAAGAAACACAATGAAGCAGTTGAAAGAAGTAGACACACACTGTCAAAAATAATTGATTGCTTTAGTTTCTGTGGTGTTTTGAACTGGCCTTATGAGGGTATGATGAATCTGAAAGTGTCTTAAATTCAGGTATATTCAGAGGCCTGGGAGATTTAATAGCAAGCATAGACAGTGAAATGGAAGTATGTTTAGAAAGTGCTACAGCATTTAAAGCCACTTCTAAAACAATACAAAATTAACTCTTTGAGTGCATGCTAGAGATTGTGAGAAACTATTTCATCCAACAGTTGAAAAACACTGACTTTCTGGCAATTCGGGCTGGTTACACCACTGGTGTGGCCACTAAAACACAGTCCATATTATTCTTTTGGTATCTTGACAATGACAATAAAGTTGTGGCAAGGTTCTATGGTTTCACACATTTAAGAGAGTCTAGTGCAGATACCATTACTTCAGCTATAGTACATGAAATTAACTTTATTTTTTCGATACCAGCCTCAAAAACATATTGCAAAAAGCTATGATGGTGCTTCAGTAATGAGTGAAATCTTTTGTGTAGTACAAAAAAATATAGAGATGTGCACCCTGATGCCCACTATGTGCACTGTTATGTCCATCAGCTTAATCTTAAACCGTAGCAAAGATTTCTGAGGCACAAATTTTCTTTTTGGACGTAGGAGGCATGCAGCATTCTTCTCACGTTCCCCCAAAAGAACAGAAGTACTTCAGGAAATTGTGGCCAGAAGGCTTCCAAAAGGATCCCCAACCTGAAACTTTCACATACGTACAATCAACCTAATATTCCAATACAGGATTGATCTTGAGGAATGTTTCAACACCATAGAAGCCAATGTTGACTGAATCCAAAAGTCTGAATGAGGCTTTTGGATTTGCTAGCATACTATAAGACAGAGAGTTTCAGTTATTTCTGTTTTTATTTCATGAAATAATGTCTTTTATCTACATATTATAAACCAGTTACAAAAACGTGAAATATATACTATCTTTGTGCAAAGAGCTACCAGTCAGTTTGTCACCAGCATGAACAAAGCAAGAGAAGGGATTGACAATTTAGACAGCAAATGGCCAAATGATTCTAGCTTCTCAAACTGCAGGAAAAATATTTGTAGTCTGGTATGAATTGCAAAGGAGATGTATGACAATATAGTTGTGCATGTAAAAGAACATTTTTTTTTACAAAGCATTTGGTGAGTGCCACATTACTGTAAAATGATCAGTTTGCAAACTAATATATTTTCTTCCCTGAACCAGCACTGAGGCTGGGGAAGCTTATCCTATGCTCAGCAAAGAGAATCTGAGAACTTAGTTAACTGTACTGTACTCAATACATGTGTATTGGGAGGGCGCTGGTGCCATTTGTTTGCTCACTTTAATTCAAAAACCTAATATGGAAAAGTCACTTACAGAGGCAGTGGCTTTACTAACAATAGTCATTACCACTCCAATGACAACTTCAGAGTCAAAGCGCTGTTTTTCTACTTTAAACAGAATCAAGACATTTCTCAGGAACACCATGATTGAGGAACAACTGAATGCTTCAACAATGCTCTCTATAGAGAGAGACCTTGTTAAAAGAATCCCAAACTTTAATGTTCAAGTCATTGAGAAGTTTGTAGCTTTTAAAGACAGACATGTTGATTTTATCTACAAAAAGGTAAAAAAATTCAGTCATAACATTTCCTAAATGCTGCTAGTGGGTGACCTCCTCAGTTGTTCCTCATTTGCTATACAGATATTGGAGACACTGAAATCACTGGTGTATGCCTGACTTTAATCCGTCTAATGTTTACTTTATGGTTGGTTGCTCCCAATGAGACATACATGGGCATATTTATACTTTGTTTGCAGCATTTTAGCATTATATTTTTTTATGTTAAAACATCGCAAACTTAACTCCATATTTGTATTTTGATGCTAGATCTGTCTAGCATCAAAATATTGCTTCAATGAGATGCAAGGTAGGCATTCCCATTCAAACAATGACGCTAAGCCCTTACTGCAATATTTATCCCAAGTGCAAAAATAACGCATGGGTGGGAAGGAAACCCAAATAATGATGCTAAGCTTGCTTAACGTGATTAGTTAGCGCCTGGTTCAGACCAGGCATTAATGTACCTGTGGATCCATTTCCATGGCCAAACACCATGGAATGGGCCCACAGGTGCCCACCCCAAGCCCCAGGAACACCTCCACCCACACCAGAGGGACACCATCAGATGGGGGACCTATCCCAGGTGAGTAAAGTAAGTATTTTTAAATATATTTTAAAGTGCCATTGGGGGCCCTTACATGAGGCCTTCTGCCTATCACTGGGTGCAATGGCCATGCTCAGGGGACACTGGTCCCCTGTGCAGGCCATTGGGGTGGTGAGCATGACTCCTGTCTACGACACGAGTCATTTTTGGTTGGTTGTGCATCAGGAAATTACGCTAGGGTGGGTACTGCTATTATTTTTGCTGTTAACCAGCCTACTGCCATTTACTGTCGCACAACCTCCTTTTCCCATACCACCACCCCCACCCGGCTAGCATTTTCTTTTACGCTGGCCCAACCTTAGCGCCGGCTTGAGCCATTCCTTAAATATGGCACCCAGCTGGTGCTGTAGAATGGCGCAAGCTGGCACTAAACTTTTTGATGCAAAACTGTATTAGTGCGGATTTGCATCAAAAAGTATAAATCTAAGCCACGGTGCCTTGTAGGGTACCCTACGTCCTTTTAATATTTATTCCTTGCACTTTATTCCCAGCACTGTGTCAAGTCCAAAAAATAATAGTAGCTTGTATTTCCTCAGTAGATTTAATTTCTAAAGGTAAATCAATAAATAAATAAATTTGTGAGGTATTCAGCATTGTTATCTCACAGTCTGTTATGAAGTTCTGTGGCTATGCTGAATAAGCAGCTAGCCACGTTATTATCATGTGAAATCTCTTTATTGATGTCATAACTACACTTTCACAATTGCTTTACTAAAATGTTTGCTTTTTCAAATTTTCTTGAAAATGCACAATATGCCCACTCTTTTTTCAAAATTTTCTTGAGGGGGAGAATACCCTAGAAATCCCCCCTATACTCATCAGGTTCGTTCACTACACTACACTTGCTTGCAACAGTGCACTCAGCTGCAAATTTTACATCCCACCACTTTCAAATGTCACCAGCCACCACTGACTTTAACATGATCCTCCAGTGGGACCAATCCCAGTTCAGAGTTGCATACTGTAAGAGGGAAGCTATTTGGAACTGAGAGAAGCTTCCTTCAAAAGTAATTTTAGGTCAATTGCAGATTGAAAGTTTCACAATAACCCCATTCTCCAGCACCAAATATTGGCAGTAAAAGGCAGTTAGCGTGGGAGATTTTCAACATTGCACCCAGTGGTTTTCTGCTCCATCAGATGGATGCAGGAACTATTAAAATCAAAGGGGATACCCAGGGTACGTAAAAGTACTAACATTCAATAGTTTTTCCTATTTAAAAATGTAAAAACTGATATTTAGGCACTGTGGAGGAAGGCCCAGTAACCATTACATGGGCTTTATAAATGTTAGTTTTTAAGCCCAACCCCTTCATGAACAAAAATAACCCATTTAACAGTTTTTGCAAACCTACATCTTTATAGATATTAAAACACAATCATCAACATACAACAGAGTAGGAAGTTTCCTATGACTAACTTTAGGAGGGTCTGGCTCCACTGTATGAAGTTTTTTTTTAGGTCATTTAAACAGCGACAGAATAAAAATAGGGCCAAAGCACAGCCTTGCCTAACACCAACTATAATATCAAAAGCGTCAGGAAGCTCAGCACTTTTCCCATACCTTACACTCGCTGTTACCCTGTCATGCATCTGAGCTAAAAAATGGACCGAGGCCAAGTGAAAAGCCATATCAAGCATGATGGACCACAGATTCCCTCAGCCCACCCAATCAAAACACGCTCAAAGATACATAGAATCCAGATGGATACTCCAGCTGCTGCCCACAGTATACTTAGAAATCAGGATATGAAGATTGAAACATTGTTCCACAGTACCAATGCCTTGCCTGAACCCATTTGAAGTTCTGAGAAACATCCTTTATCCACAACCCACATCTCTAGTCTCTTCAGAAGGATTCTCCCCATGAGTTTACATGTGGTATTAGGGGCGCCTGCTTTAGCTACAGATCTCAGAACATTTGCTATCAATGGGGCCCAGAGTTTATGTTTGTCTAAGAAAATGTCAACAAGGACCCCATCTGGGCCTGGGGCCTTGTATCTCCTTGACCGATTCAAAGCAGAAGTCATCTCCCCATAAGTTGCTAGATTTAAGAACAGTTTCTTAAAAATATTATTTATAGAGGACTATCCACTTCCTCACTACTACAGTACACGGCCGAGAAATACTGAACCCAATCTTGAGGAAGAATGTTGACACCTGTGGGGGTATTATGTTCCTCATTCAAAAACAAATCATTAACTACTTTCCAAAACAAAAGGGCATTTCTAATTATACTTGCTCTATAAAGTTTGCCCCAATCATTTCTCACAATTTTCCTCTGTAATACAGTAGGTTTGTATGTACGTCTAAGGTGCACCACCAACTCAGTGCACCCACAAGGTTTCTATGAGACCTAGAGCATTTATTACAAAACCACCGGTGGCCTTTGGGTTCAGCTTCTTTCCATTTTGAGGTCAAAAATCCCAGAAGCGAATTACAAACTGTTTGAAAAGTGCTTAAAACCTCACTGGGGGGAAGAGTGCCATTTAAACAATTTAAGACTTGGTCCCCCAATTCCTTCAGTAATGCCCTATGAACACGGGGATAGTCAACTGTTGCCCCCTTGTGGGTGATATCCCTGTTTTTGGCGTATACTACAGGGGCAGTAGCTACACTGAGAGGGGATGAGAAGACCTTACCAGTATCAATAAGCAAAAACAGTGAGTAGTGGTCACGTAGCCCTTCATACAATATTCCAAAGCTTCTGACCTGTGGCTTATTAGACTGGGAGAGTTCAATAAAATCTTTCAAGCTCACTTTCCCTCTCTAGAGGAAGGATATCTAGGCCCTCAATATGACATTGGCGGTAAATCCCACTTTCTGTCACGCTGACCGCCACCAACATACCGCTGCAGACATCCGTTCACCATATTATGACACGTACTCACCAATCCGTCATTATTCAGCCACAGACACAAGTCCGCCACACGAAAGGTCAGTGATAAACTGGCGGTATCAAAACCCACACTGTTACGCCAACAGAACAAGGCCCACCACATTATGACCCACGAATCACAGTGGCAGACATTCAATGGTGGTAAACCATTGGAGGTACATACCGCCGCACTCACAATACACTCACACATACAAAACAACACCACATTGGACAATTCAAACAACACACACCTGACACCCATACAAACACCACACCCACACACCCACACCACTATAAAACACACACACACATTACCCACAACCCTTTACGACTACAAACCAATGGCACAAGACAGACACCACGACCACAGACAAGACCAGAGCCACACACCACCATCATCTATATACCACCCACGCACCCCACATCACACACCCCAACACATCAACCTACACACCCTCACCCACACAACTCACACAACACCCATGGCACCACAAAGACACCCCAGATTCCCAGAGGAGGAGTTAAGGGTCATGGTGGAGGAAATCATCAGGGTAGAGGCACAGCTATTTGGAGCACAGTTACAACAGATATCCATTGCTAGGAAGATGCAGCTATGGTGAAGGATCGTGGACAGGGTCAATGCCTGGGACAGCACCCAAGAACCAGGGAAGACATCTGGAAGAGGTGGAAGAGGAGGTACGTTCCATTGCAGCAAGACACCAAATCGATGTATAGAGGTCTGGCGGTGGACCCCCACCTCCTCCCACACAACTAACAGCATGGAAGGAGCAAGTCTTGGCAATCCTGCATCCTGAGGGCCTGGCCGGAGCAGCAGGTGGATTGGACTCTGGTAAGGCATCTCTTTACTACTATCACCCCCCTACCTGCATGCCATCACATAGCCCCACCCTCACCCTTACTCCAATCACTCCACAGCCTCCCACCCCCTCCACCATCACATATCATTCATCCCAAGGCCAAGCCCTGAATGCCATACCAATGCATGGACACCATTCACAGACCTGCATGGACACCTATCACTAAAGCATGCACACTAGAGAGAATTAGCTAGCCCACCACATACCAGCTTGCACAAGTGAAAGCTGCCAGGGCAAATACAACCAAACAGGGCAACCCACTGATGCATAATATGTCACAAACAGAAACAATAACACTGCCTTTACATCCCCGCATGAGCCCCAGCCAATTTCAGTGGCACAGAGGTGCCAGCACTATCCAGTCCCCCCACAGAAGAGGCCCACAGTGATGACAGCAACTCTGGTCACCTGGATCTGGATGACCAACCTGGACCGCTGGACAGTCGGTTACCCAGGTCCAGTCACAAACCACCCCAGAGCCTCCCCCCATCAGGAAACAACACCACAGCACCCACCCAGTGTACCCATACCTCTGTCCCCAGGACATGTCAATCAGCAGTGTGTCCACCACTACAGGGACCCCTGGCTAAACCTCGCACCTAAGATAATCAGGGACCTGGGGGTCAGTGGGCACACAGTTCAGGGTACAGAGGCACAGGACAACAGGGACACTGGGAGGAGCATTGTGTGTCAGGAGGAGGACAGGCCCAGGTAACAGACTCTCAAGGAGGCACTCACTGAGATCCTGGGCACATACCAACATTCCCAGGATACACTGGACCAGATCCTGGCCAATGTGCAGGAGAACAGACGGCTGCAGGAGGGACAGTACCAGGAGATCAGGGAGAACTTGCAGGTCATTAACACCACCCTGGTCTCCATTGAAGGGGTGCTGGCAGACATGGCCAACATTATGAGGGAGGCAGTCTTATGACAGCGGGCCCCTGCCACTAGCTAGACATCTGAACTGCCTTCCACCTCCGCTGCCGCTAGTGGACAGGAGGCCCTGCCATAGGACCCACAGGCCACCAGCATCCCTCCCCTACAGAAGGAGAAGCACCCCACAAACATTCCTTGCAATCCAGGCAGAAGCCAGAGAATATGGCCAAGACCCCCACCAGGAAATGATACTCTCCTGATTGTCACCCTTGTGTCCTACTCTGTCACCCTGTACACCTTGAACTGCCATTGCTCCCCTTCCTATGCCCCCTTGAGTAATGCACCTGTGTTAACAATAGACTGGAACAATACACTAGACTTTCCTCCATCATCACCCCAGCCCATTGCACTTGCCCCTCTACTTCTTAGCACTTAAATAAACACCCTTTGAAAAAATACAAGTATGGAGTATGTTGCACTTATTTTAGTATGTATTCGTTTAACCAGGTTCAAACATTGCAATTCCACTGTACAGTAATGTTCAAATGGGAAAGACCAGTAGTTGGCAGCAGTGATCACACCAGGAGTGATAGTGGGGCACCGACATCTGCAAAATGAGTTTCCAAAGGGTACAGTGAGTGGTCATACACGTGGGAAATAACAGCATGCCAGTAACAAAGACAAACCATAAAATGACAATGACATATGAAGTAACACTGTCTTACCTGTGTGTCATAGGAAGTATTGTTGAATAACTGCAGTTCTGTTGTCCTCATCCTCATTCTCTGCCTCCTCATCTTCACTGTCCACAGGGTCCACTGCTGCCACATGGCCATATCCAGCCTCCTCCTCCTGCTGAAAAGGCACATGGTGTCTTAGGGCCAGGTTGTGCAACATGCAGCATGCCACAATTATCTGGCAGACCTTCTTGGGTGAGTAGCACAGGGATCCACCAGTTAGATGGAGGCACCGAAACTTGGCCTTCAGGAGCCCGCAGGGATGTTCAATAATCCTTCTTGTTCATCCATGTGCCTCATTATAACGTTCTTCTGCCGTTGTCCTGGGATTCCTCACAGGGGTCACTAGCCATGATAGGTTTGGGTAACCAGAGTCAACCACACCATATCCAAACCCCAACATATACTGGGTGGGAACCAGGGCCCACCTATTAGCCACACCCTGTGCCTCTGTAGTTGGGTCATCATATTTGGGATGCTGCTATTCCTCAGGATAAAGGCATCATGCACTGACCCTGGATACTTAGCACTGACATGAGAGATGTACTGGTCTGCCAAACACACCATCTGGACATTCATTGAGTGAAAACTCTTTTGATTTCTGAACACCTGTTAATTTTGTCGTGGGGGACAAATGCAATATGTGTACCATCAATTGCCCCAATGTTGTTGGGGATATGTCCCATTGCATAGAAGTCAGCTTTCACTGTGGCTAAATTCTCCACCTGGGGGAAAACAATGTAGCTGCACATGTGTTTATTCAGGGCAGACAACACTCTTATCAGCCCTATTGAGAACATTGGCTGTGACATTCCTGCTGCCAAACCCAATGTCACTTGCAAAGAAGCAGTTGCCAAGAAATGGAGCACAGATAGGACTTGCACAAGAGGGGGGATCCCAGTAAGGTGACAGATAGCATATATTAGGTCAGACTCCAATTGGGCACACAGCTCTGTGATTGTGGCCCTGTCAAGTCTATAGGTGAGGATGATGTGCCTGTCCTCCATTGTTGCCAAATCCACCAGGGGTCTGGACACAGGGGTATGTCTCCATTTCCTATTCATCCGCAGCAGTAGAAAATCTATGGGGCAAAAGAGTGAGGAGTTGGTCACAAACTGTACATCATAGCCACAACAGTATAATGCATGATGTTAACTTTTAAGGTATAAGTGGCATTTGTCCTGTAGGTCCAATTTTGAACTGTGACACACTTATTATCCAGGTCCTGCCCCCCCCCCCAAAATGGCATCCGCCTGTCCTGTGTGGAGGAACAGATGGAACTGAGGTAATTCCACTGACGTTGTGCGCCATTGCGGTAGGCGGTTGGGAACCGCTGTGCAACTCCTCATTGGTTATTATTGGGCCCTATGGGGTACAGTGGCCAATGGTGATGTACGCCGGCGGTGACGGTATGCACTACGCGGACGTGACTGCCATTTTCTTTCTGATCACTCACCTGCTACCTGACCTTCAACAGGAGAGGACCTACACTGCATGTGCTGCTGTGAAATGTGTCTGAAACCTACCATGGCTTTTGTGACTGAGGAAGGGCCCCTTCCTTCACCTTGGCGGAGTTGGAGTGACTGGTGGACGGGGTCCTACCCCAGTACGGACTGCTGTATGGGCCTCCAGACCAACAGGTGAGTCACTGTGAGCACGATGCATGAGGCATGAATGCATAGAGTGGTGTGTGTGAAGGCCCCATGTAGGGGGGGGTAGCTGGATGTCTCCTGTGCGGCGTGCAGCTTGTGTGCTGGGCCCTGTGTGTGCAAATGGCAATGTGAAGGGTTATGGTGGGCCATAAGTGTAACAGGCAGGATTGTCTGACTGATACCTTTTCCTGTGGTATATTTCTCTGCAGGTCAACACCCATCAAAAGAAGGATGTATGGTGTGCCATCGCTAAGGATGTGCAGACTCTGGGGGTCTATGGCAGGCGGAGCACCCACTGTCAGAACCGGTGGGAGGACCTGAGATGCTGGGCAAGAAACACCGCGGAGGACCAGCTGGGTATGGCCTCCTAACGAGGAAGGGGTGTCAGTCGAACCCTGACCCTCCTGATGGCTCGCATACTGGCGGTGGCCTATCCAGAGCTGGATGAGCACTTGAGGGCATCACAGCAGCCACAAGGGGGTGAGTACAGTTCCCATCATTAAAATGTACACATGGTAGGGGGGTACCAGAGTGGTGGATGTGTGTCAGTGGGTGCCCCTAGGCCAGGCCGGACCTTGCAGAGTAGGTCCCATGTTGGGCAGGGTTCTGAAGTGATAATCCTGCTACCTAGCTTGTTGGCATCCACTACTGGTCAGGGCTGCGTGGGTCCCAGGTGTGCTGAAGTTGGTGGTATGTACCCATCTCCATGCTATGGTGGCTAGCATTATTACTGGTAGTGCATTGCTTTGTGCGTAGGGCTGTTCCCTGTGTGTGACAGTGGTGTGTACGCCAAAGGTGGTGTTGGTGCAGCCATTGACCAAGTGCATCCTTTGTCTCTTCTCCCCCTATTTTGTTTTTGTCACCCTGTCCTTATGTGCATTAGCATCATCTGGCAGAGAAGCAGAGGCAGCGGCGACAGAGGGAGCTGCATCCCACAGGACCCAGGAGGCAGAGTCCACCGACGGTGAGGGCACCAGTGGGACGGAGGGCAAGGGGAGCACCACGGCGGAGTAAGGATGGGACAGTTCTGACACAGATACACCCTCCGATGGAAGCTCCCTAGTGGTGCTGGATACTTCTGTGACCACCCCAGCTACAGGTACAGCTGCCACCCCCTTACCATCACCGCCCTCCAAGCACCCCCTCAGCGAGTTGCCGTTGCACGCTCACCCAGGAGGGTGGGCATCTCCTTCGCCCCAGGCACCTCAGGCCCTGCCCTAGTTGGCCTTGCTGACCTGAGTGAGGAGGATATTGACCTCCTGATATCCATCTCTGTAGGGCAGTCAACCGTGGTGAATGCCATCCAGGGGCTGGCAGCCCAAATGCAACAGACTAATGCATTCCTGGAGTGCATTTGCTCTGGCTTGGCGACCCAACAGCGATCAATCCAGGCTATGGCTTCCTCTCTGATGACAGCCATTGTCCCTGTTTCCACCCTCCCCCCTCCAAACTTCCTCTTCCCAATCCCATTCCCCTAAACCACAACCTATCCCAAGCACACAGGCAGACGAGCATGCACACAAGACAACACACAAGAGTGGCACAGGCAAACACAAGCACTACAGTTCATCCCACAGGCACTCACACAAACACCATCCAGATGCAGACACACCAACACCCACTGCCTCCACTGTGTCCCCCTCCTCCTCCTCCTCCACCTCCCTCCCAGTTCTGTCTACACTCACACCTGCATGCACTACACTATCATCCAATACCACGATCACCACCACACTTAGCAGAACATACACCTCACTTGCAGACACTACTACAAAAGTCATGCACATATCCCCTGTGCCTCTTCCACTGTCTGTCCCCCCCTCCCAAGGTACACAACCGCAAACACTCAGACACCCTATAGCTATCCACCTCACAACAGCATCCAGCCCACGCACCTGCACCCAAACACAGCAGACATACACCTCCTACAACTACTCCCTCTTCCTCCACTCCCAGACCATCTCCCTCTGCCCACCCCAGTGTTCCTAAGAAGCTTTTCCTCTCCACCACTGACCTCTTCCCTATCCCTCCCCCCGTTATTCACGTCTGGCCAGGGTCCCAAAAACCTCAGCCTCCCAGTCCATGGGACCAGTAGTCTCCACACCCACTCGTGGTGGGAAAGGATCCAGAGCACCAGCCAGCCTCAAAGAAAGTGTGCCTGCCCAAGCTGCTGCCCGGAAGGGCAAAGAGCCTGCCCCAGTTGCTGCCCGGAAGGTCAAAGAGCCTGCCCCAGCTGCTGCCCGGAAAGGCAAAGAGCCTGTCCCAGCTGCTGCCTGGAAGGGCAAGGAGCCTGCCCCTCACCACATCCTCCCCAGGATCAGAACACAGGGCGTGATGGCCCCTCCAGAACCAGTGGGCAAGTCACCTACTTGAGAGAATGTGGGCTTACACTCCCCAGTACCAAGCACAGGGCATGTTGCCCCCTCCAGAGCATGTGGGCAAGTCACCTACTTGAGAGACTGTGGCCTTGCACTCCCCAGGACCAAGCACAGGACATGTTGCCCCCTCCAGGACCATTGGTGTTGTTCCATCTGCCAGGTGAGGTGCCCCATGTTTCCCATCCCACTGAGGTGCCTGCCTATTTTCCAACTGATGGCCATGTAGTATTCTCTCTGTGTTGGTGCAGGTGACAAGTGGGGCTTTGGACTTTGCCCGGTGTCCCACGCACATTGAAGTCTGGGCAGTGTCCCTTGAACTGTACATATGAATATACCATTAGACTGATTTTTCGTATTTCTACTGTATTTATATTATTACACTCACTTTCATCAATTCCTGTAGTCCTTGCATTATTCCTGTATTTTTGTTTTATTACTGCATCTGATTATCTGTATGGTGTTGGGGGTGGGAGGGTGTGTTGTGCGTGTTTGTGTATGTCACTCTCTTTTTCCTCCCTCCTTTTCCTGTGTGCTAGGTGGCTGTACTCACCGTGGTCGTCTTCACCGTTGTTGGTGCTTGTGGTGGAGCAGGACATAGAAAATCTTTGGGAAGATCTGAAGTTCAGGCTCCATGGCGGCATCATTGTTCCCTGTGTCTCACAAGGTGAGTCCTTTCCCTTCTGTGTTCTGTTTCCACCAGGCTTTTGATGTCGTTGGTACCACACTCGGAAAAGGTGGTGGATTCATGTCTCTTAATATGGTGGGCAGAACATTGACTTCCGCCAGGCTGTAGACAGCTACCGCCGTGGTGGCTGTTCTTTCCGCCCTGGCAGTCGGTGTGGTAAAGTGTCTGTCTGTCTGAGTTCGCACCGCCATGGTCATAATTTGGCGATAGTTACCGCCAGCCTGTTGGCGGTATTACCGCCACTTTATCACCGACCGCCAGGGTTGTAATGAGTGCCATAGTCTCCAGTGGGTTGTTCAATGAGATACATTATTAGATAAAGGGACAGACTACATAACGTTGAGTTAAAAAGATCGCCACAGGAAGTGTGCTCAAAGTGGGTGGGATCATCAGTGTCCCAGACAGGCACATCACATACATTTGAGGCTCTGTTACTTCACAACTTACAAGTAAAGTCACCTCCCAAATAATAAAACAGTCAGTTGTGAGATCATCCAATACAGAATTCAGAGAATTATCAAGCGAGATAGCTATGCCCACAATTGTCAAACAAAAGTTACTATGATAAAAATTAACTGTAACAAGAACTAGTTTATCATCAAATAAGATGATTATGACTTGCAAGTGAGAGACTCTAAATAGGTGTTAAGAATCCTCCTATTGAGGCAGTAGAAAATATGGTAAGGAGGCCCCCTTTGTTTTGACCACCTGTTAATATTTCAGCAGGGGTATGAACAGAGTGAAACCCATCAATATAAACTGCCTCTGTAGACCAGGTCTCTTGCAAACATATTATGTCATACATTGTGACCAAATTTAACCAGTCCTCATTTTTAACCTTATTTGTAACACCAGCCACATTTGAAAATAAACATTTAAAATCATGATTTGCTAATGTGACTGACTGTTGAGAAGCCATAATGGATGCTAACAACTTTGCAGAAGCTGACACCCTATTGGTGTGCATACATGAGCCCTTGCTACCACTGATACAGTGAGTGGATGATGGGCTAAAAGGGGTAGAAGGGTGTGATACTCATGCAACCTCAAGCGACACAGTAGGAGATCCCAAGCCATCTGTTTCTTGAAGATCCTGATTGATAGATAGATATCAGTCAATCAACCTGTTCCAGAGTAGAAACGTGGTTGGATGTGGGGACATTATACACATTGCGACCAGGCAAGTTATCATGTACAGATTTTGATGCCCAGACAGCAGGAGATATATAAAAGTACCCACAAAGGGACTGCCTTTACAGTTCCTACTGGAAAATGGACCCAAGCAAAGTACTCCAACAGCGAACCCGCAATTGACTTCTGTGCAGAATGTACAACAATACAATATCCCTCCCTCACTTTTTGGCTGAGCGCCAACCAGTGCATCCATTTCACATTGATAATAGCATCAAAATAAAGGTCGTAATTATACAGATCTGAGTTTTCGGTAAGCCAGCGTATAGCCTTGTTCTTCAGTTGATCACAGACTTCCTCCGGGGCTTGTGTGAGAGCAGTGACTTTTATCAAAACTACAACCAGTGGGGTAGCCCCTTGGGGGAGATGGAGTACTCTTGCCCTGTTAAAAATTTCCTCCTAAGTGTCAAGGGTGATGTACTTATTTCCCCATTAACTAGAGTAGTAGAGGGAATGGGAATGGATGGACTTGTACCCTTGACAAGCTGGACAACTGGGGGCACAGACTAAATTAGTCCTTCATGATGAGGAAATTGCAGCAGTTTCTGCAGATGGGTGTTGGGGTGCCACAGTAACAGACTTCTGCTGAGTTTGGCTGAGGGCAAGGATTTTCTCCACTTCAGTCTCCAGTTTATCCTGTTTTTTCCAGATTGGCGTGAGAAGCTCTTTGACAGAAGCTGTCAGATTTTGCAAACAGAAGCCCATAAAGGATCAGCTAAAGAGGAGGTCAATGGTGCTTACTGGCCCAGGGCTAGATGGAGCTTCGGCCATCCTCTGCGCTTCCTCTTCTGCTTAGCGCACAGTGAGCGTACCAATGTGGGAGGAACTGGGAATAATGAAACTCAGCCAAGAGGAGGAAGCCCCAGAGGGAGGCACTTCCAGAGCTGAAACAGATCTGGATCTTTCTGCTTCAATTGGACCCACAGCCACATTTTCAACTGTGGTTCCATCTGTTCCAGGAAGCCCATCTGGGTCAGCAAGATCCAAAGACAAACACCTTTCAGCCAGAACAATTTTTTCTGAGATCTCTCAACTGCCCTTGCAAAAAAAGAGTCTATTGGAGTGTGATTGGTGCCCGTCACTGTGGTAGCACTCACAGCCTTTCTTCGGCCTATTGTGCTTGGAGGTACCCTGCCACTTGAAAAGTTATAATATTAATGAATTAATATCAGCAGGGTTTCAAAGTACCAAAGCAGGAGAGTACAAAGCAGCTCCTGTAGAAAGAGCAAGGCACTTAATCCGGAGGCACAGCAAATCCACTGCAAAACCAGATTCCTAGATGCAGGAGATGATGTAGATAAGCCTTAAGATGAAGGCACTAGGATCAAGAGACCAGGCCCAACCCAGACTCATCCTGCCATGGACAGGCACAAATGGGCCCTCTCCTGGCCCGGTCTTCACCAGGACATGCAACCCAGGCATATTCCGTGCATTTCCTGTACGGTGGGAGAACAGGCGCTTTATAGCATTGGGGGCCGAGAGGCTTCCCTCCTTGCTGGCCCCTCCGCCTTGGCTCCTGGATTATTGGACACTGAGTCCCTCAGTCGAAACACAGGTGAAAAACCTCCCATGCCGCAGGAGAACAACAGGCGCTTTATAGCATCACAGGAGAGAGGCTTCCCTCCTTGACTCATGGATAATGGGACAGCAAACTCTCAGTCCAAACACAGGTGCAAAATGTCCCTGTGAATGTTCCATTAAATGTGCAGGCCAGAATTGTCAAAACATGCTACTTCATTTGTGTACCTGTTACCTATTGTGACATATCCATTGGCACCCCAGTGAGCTGCACATTTAACAACAACAATTTCAGATGGGAGCTATGAAGCTTCTAATTTTCTTCTGACATGCTTGCCGTTTTGTTAGGCGAACTAGAAGATGTCATGAATCCTCTCTGTGACCATAACTGAATGAAGTCATAGATCACACAAAGCCATACTGACTATCTTTATAAAAATAGTAACTCTCATTTGGGCTGTAAACTGGCAAGCTCTGGTGAGTGCAATCAGTTCTGCAACTTGTACTGAGGTAACACCTTGAAGCCATGAAGCTTCCACAATGTTTTGAATTAAGCAAACAGCATAAGCTGCCCTCAGCGAATCATCATTTGGTGTTAAACATGACCCATCAACAAATAGCACATAATCAGGTCTAATTAAAGGCTTATCATTTATGTTGGGTCTTGGCTTGGTGCATAAAGCTGTGACATCTAGGCAGTCATGTTTACAATTATGAGATACTTTACTTTCAGGCGGGGTAATAGTGTACTGTGGCGCAAAACTTTACAGTGCTTTAATGTCACATTGTCAGAAGTGAGAATTTGCTGCCCATACTTGGTTAATCTGGAAATAGTCATGCACTGGGTTTTGGATCTGGAAAGCAAAACCTCAGCCGAGTGATGGACCATAACAGTTAAAGGATGTCATGTCATTATGCTTTCACGTCTCTTGAGACTGATGCTTATGGCCACTACTGATTTCAGACAAACAGGCAGCCCTGCGGCAACGGGGTCAAGGATATTTGAAACATAAGCCATTGATCTCCTTGTATTGCCGTGCAATTGAGAAAGCACTGATAGAGCGCAGCCCTCCCTCTCACTGCAAAACAAGGTAAAACAGTTACTGTAATCAGGCACTCCTAATGCCAGAGCATGGCACAGACTTTCTCTCTGCTCTAGGTAAGCGTTCATGCATTCATTATCCCATGGAAGTGGATCAGGCACATTTCTGTGTGTCAGCCTTAGTAAAGGCTTTCTCACCAGTGAAAAATTAGAAATCCACTGTATACAGCAGCCAACCATTCCCAGAAACATTCTGATTTCTCTTTGCATTTTCGGAGGACCCATCAGTAGAATTGCCTCCTCTCTTTCTTGTTAATATTTTCTTGTTCCTTTTTCAATGATTCATCCCAAATAAAGGACTTCTCTCTGACTTCTGCAGTATACTGAAAGACATTTTGGCCCTCATTATAACATTGGCCGCAAATGGCACCTACCCCCACGGCGACGGCCACCAACATACCGTCGCCATGGCTACCGACTGTCTACCAAGTTATGACCATAACCGGAAATCTGGCAGAAGGCTGGTAGAATTCTGGCTACGGTCATGGCGGCAGACGGCGGTAAGGTGGCGCTGCTGCCAGAAGCAGCGCCACACCAGGAGAACGCTGCCGACCATATCATGAGTCATGATAAGGCCTGGCGGTGTTTTGCTGGTGGACGCTGCTGCTGGCAGCAGCACCGCATCCTGTCTCCTGCTGGAGGATCCCTGCAAACATGTAAGTCAGGTTCTCCGACAGGAGAGGGGGTGTGGAGAGTTGTGTGCATGTGTGGGGGTGTGTGTGACTGTTTTTGAATGTGTGCATGTGTGTGTAATGCGTGTGTGCATAAATGGGTGTGTGTGTACGTGCATGTTGTGTCTTGTGATTGCATGTTTGCCTGGATGTATGTTAGTGAGTGTTGCTGTGAGTGTGTATGAATGTATGCATGTGCGTATGGGATGCGTGTATATGTCCCGGGGGTCAGGTGGGGGAGGACTGTGGGGAGGGGGACAGGGGTGGAGGAGACCCCTATTAGTGCCAGGGAAGGAGTTCCCTGGCACTGATAGTGCCTACCGCCATGGTTTTCGTGGCAGTACAGAAACCACAGAAACCACAGAAACCACGGCGGTGGGCGGGGTCAAAATGCCATGGGTGGCCTAGTGAAGGCTCCAGCCCGGAGGTCATTACCGCCGCGGCAGTCAGTGTGTTGACTTGGCGGTTTGGCTTTGGCCAAACCGCCAATGTCATAATAGTGGCAGTAAGTACTGCCAGCCTGTTGGCAGTACTACCACCACTATTACACTGACCGCCAGGGTCATAATGACCCCCTTTATGTCTATTCTCAGTTTGGTAATTTAAAAGAACAATGGCATCCTGTTTACAAGCTTCTCTTGTGCTTGGTGTTACAAGTAGGTCTTGAATTGAGAAGAAAGCCTGACTAAGATTCACAACAAAGAACCATTCTGCTGCACAGAGAATTTGGTAAACAACAGCTGGATTTGGTACCACAGGCCAATATGGGATTACTGTTTTGTTAACCTTTCTCAAATCTTGGGATATCCTAAATTTATCATTGGGCTTCCATAATCCCATAATCAGTGATTTGCATGGACTCTCGATTATCTCTCTCAATATCACTTTTTGCAACGTCTTCAATTATTGGTGTTATCTCTGCTATTATTTTTGGGTCATGTGTATGGTGGTGTTCTCAGGAAAATGTTATTGGGCTTAATTGTGATAAGCACTGGTTCTACACCCTTGATTAGTCCTATGTATTTCCTTGTGAAATCCCACACTTCTGGATTTACAGTCTCTTTCAAGTCAGAGGGAAATTCCTCCACTGTTCTCATTGGGTAAAGCCCTACAGGATCTTGTCGTGCTAACTTAAATTCAACATCCTAATTATGCGTCTACAACTTAACCCCATTAAGAGTGCAATAGATTATGCAATTTAGATTGTGCAACAAGCAGGACTTGTGCTCTCTTCAAATGACCCTATTTATACCGGACCCTCTTCTGAAATTGGATTTGTAATCTGTTTATTTGTAACTCCTACAACATGGATCTTCTTTCTCAAGAGGGATAGGTGTGGATCTTCTGCTATCTCAACAGTGGGTAGCTCCACTGTCAATTAGAAATTACACAGGGTGGCCATTTACCTCACCTTCTACAAATGGTATACTCTGGTCTACCTCAAAGACTGTGTCAAGTACCTAATCTGCCTACCTTCTCATGTACCATCATTGTGATGTTTCAGAGTCAAAGCTTTCACTGTCTATCAACTGCTGAAGCGCATTTTGACTCTGAGCCTGAAATTAATTTGTATTCACTCAGGGTATCTGATTCATGTTAATTTTAAGAGTACCCACATTCTGTTGAACCACTGGGGCTTGTGGGTCCTGCATCATTGAAACTTGAGTTTGTGCCAGCACTTGAATTTGCTGAACAGGCATATTTTGCCTTTCCATCTGATTTCCTCCTTGATTTTGATTATTGGAATTCATTCTATCTGGATTAAGCCTACAATCCCTCTTCCAATACCCAATCTTGTTACAGAAGTGACGAGGAGTCATCTTCTTCAACATTGCAACATCTACACCAGTAATTGGATCAATCTGAACTCCTCCACCTCTACTCCATGAAACAACCGTACCTCTTTGAACACCTTGCAATCCAGCATGAAACCCAATCCCTTCCATGCTGTTTTCAAAAACGACACCATGCACTGCACCAACATTTTCAGAAGTGAGAATTTGCTAACCATATTTGGATAATATGGACTTCATCTTATACTGGATTTTTGTTCTGGTAAGCAAATACTCAACTGAGTAACTGATCCTGAAAACCTTTCTGTGCCAACTTCGTCTGTGCCAGCATAAACATTTGCTTAACCTTTTTCTGATTCATTTCCTGTTTATCACTACAGCACTTTGCATATTTTAGACTCTCATCCAACCACTTTGTCTGTCAACAAATCACATTCTGCTGTATATGCTGACTCTTCTGTGGTCTCAAGCTGAGAACACACTGTGAAATAAAGAATCCCATATCATTCATCTCATGATGCTTTCGACCTGTATGCTGCTGAAATGCTTTCAACAACTTCTCATAATACACATGCACAAACTCTTTAATCTCCTGTTGAATCCTGTTCAACCTTATATAATCAAATCCTTTGGAGGTACTCTTCCTTTCAAGAAATTAATCACCTTATTGTGTTTATCCACCACAGTAGGTGATGGTGCATTAGTGTGAGAATCTCTTGATGGCTCTGAATGTGGACAATGTACAGCAAATTTACATTCAGAACACAAATCATTTGGAACAACAATATCAAAGACTGTGTTCAATTCAGTCCACAACACTTTCAAAATCTTTACACATTTTTCGACCTAAGCATACTACTGCATAGAGATTTCTCTCAACTTGGGAAAATTGTTCATAAATGCCGCAAGACCTCCTCTGCTGCTAGGCACATGAACATACCCTCCACCTGGTATTTCTCTTAATGGATAAGCCGAAGCTTCTCCATCATCTGTATGTGAATTTCTCTTTATTTCAGCCATCTCTGTTGATTTATTTTTCTTTTCATGTTTCTTTGCATGTTTGCTTTCTAACTTCTCAAACTCACTCTAATTGTGGAAGCATTTCACTAATTCAGTAATATGCAACCGCATTTCTGAAGAACGCATTGTCTCAGCTGGTTCATCATCCTAATGTACCTGGAACTTTTCTGCACTGGGATGCTTTTGGAGAGCTCAACTTCATATTTATTTGCTAATTCAGTCAACTTGTCATGTACAGTTGCAGCTCTCATAGTAATTACTTTGCACAAATCATTTGCTAATTATCTTGGTATTAATTCACATATTCAGTGTTTTCAATCTCGGAACACTTAGGCCCTCATTACAACCCTGGCGGTCAGTGTTAAAGCAGTGGTAATACCGCCAACAGGCTGGCGGTAAAAAAAAATGGGATCACGACCACGGTGGACACCGCCAACATAGACAGCCACTTTAACACTCCGACCGCCACGGAGGTAGCAACAAACACCACAGCGGTAACCGCCAACAGACAGGCGGAAGACAATGTACTGCCCACCCCATCACAACCCGCCAATCCGCCAGCTTTTCCGGGGTGGTACCAACACCATCAAAAGCACAGCAGAAAAAGGATTTGGAAGGGAAACCAATCACCGATTGACACAAACGAAGAACCAGGATGCCCATGGAGCCCGAGCTGCAGGTCCTGCCCATGTTGGTCTACCTCCTCATCTACCAGCAATACAAAAGGCGCGGCGACGACCACGGTGAGTACAGCACCTAGTACACAGGGGAGGGGGAAGGAAAAAGACAGTGACACACACATGCAACACGCAACACCCCCACCCCCACCCTCACCCACAACACCATACAGACAAAAACATGCATCAACATTACATTTACACCACGAAACCCCCTGGAAAAATGCAAGGACAAAAGGAATAGAGTCAAATCAGTGATATATTAGAAATAGGCAGATATACGTAATAAATAGAAAAAAAGTATTTACAAAAATATACAATATGTACATAAGGCAGTACACTGTCCATTCAAAATGTCCGTGGGCCACTGGGCCAAAAATCATGGGCCAAGCCCACACTTGACTCCTGCCTCAATACAGAGAGAACACTGCAGGGGCATCAGGTCGAAAACACACAGGCACCTCTGGGGGATTGGGAAGGGGGGCACCTTAGCCGGAAGATGGAATAACGCCACTGCTCCTGAAGAGGGCTCCATGCCCACTGCTTGGTCCTGGGGAGTACAAAGCTACAGTCTCTCAAGTCTCTCAAGTGGGTGGGTTGCCCACTGTTTGGTCCTGGGGAGTGCAAAGCCACAGTCTCTTAAGTGGGTGATTTGCCCACTGCTTGGTCCTGGGGAATGCAAAGCCACGGTCTCTCAAGTGGGTCGGTTGCCCACTGCTTGGTCCTGGGGAGTGCAAAGCCACAGTCTCTCTAGTGGGTGCCTTTCTCCACTGATTCTGGAGGGGGCTTTGTGCCCAGTGTGCTTCATCCTGCTAAGGATTGGGTGAGTGGATGCCTTTCTCCCCTGGTTCTGGAGGGGGCTTTGTGCCCAGTGTGCTTCATCCTGCCAAGGACTGGGTGAGTGGATGCCTTTCTCTACTGGTTCTGGAGGGAGCATTGTGCCCAGTGTACTTCATCCTGCCAAGGATTGGGTGAGTGGATGCATATCTCCACTGGTTCTGGAGGGGGCGTTGTGCCCAGTGATGCAACACTTGGGGTGTGGCAGTTCACCTGGGAGTCTGAGGCACGAGATTTGCAGGAACCAGGTAGCCTGATAGTCCATGGAAGCAGGGCTAGACTCCATCCTGCAGCGGCTAAGGCTGCATACCGGTTGTAGTGCCGGTGGGGATGCTGTCAGTGGTGGTGAGAGGCTCCAGCCCTTCTTCTGCAGCCTTGGTGGCTGCCCACTGGGGCTGCTGCTGCTGGTAGTGGTGCTACTGTCAGCGGTGCAGTTGTTGGTGCTTGCGGCAGTGCCTGCGGCAGTGCGAGGAACAGCAGTGAAGGTGGCGGTGCTGGCCGTGGTGCAGGTGCCGGTGCTGCCAGTGGTGGGTGGAGGCCCCAGCCCTTCTCCTGCAGCCTCGGACAGCTGCCCACTGGGGCTCCTGCTGCTGACAGTAGTGGTGCTTGCGGCGGTGCAGGTGGCAGTGCTTGTGGCAGTGCTAGCGCCGGGGCTCCTGCCGGTGCTGGCTATGGTGCAGGTGGCGGTTGTGCTAGTAGCCACCAGTCCTTCACCTGCAGCCTCCGACGGCTGACGTGCCTTACCTGGTGTTTTTTGCCCCTTCCTCACCTTGGCAGATGGTGGTGTCACCTTAGTCTGGCAGCTGGAGTCTTTGAGGTGGCCTTGCTGGGTGGTTGGTGTTCCTTCCCATTGATGCATGCTGTCCACCTCTTCACCTTGGCAGGTGGCGGAATGGTTTTGTCCTTGGCAGGTGTTGGTGGCATACTGGCCGGGCTGACGGGTGCCCCCTTTGAGCCTCTGTTAGCTGCAGGAACCACAGCGGATGTCGACTTGAAGGCTGAGGAGCTGGGCTGGGTTCTGGACACCCTGGCCCGAGGGAAAGGACGGGGGAGGGGTAGGGAAGAGGTCAATGTTTGTCAGGAAAAGCTTCTTAGAGACACTGGGGCGGGAAGAGGGAGAGGGTTTGGAGTGGAGGAAGAGGGAGTGGTTGTAGGAGGTGTCTGCTGTGTTTGGGTAGAGCTGCATGGGATGGATTCTGTTGTGAGGTGGATGGCTGTTGGGTGGGTGGGTGCTTGGTTTTTTGTACTTTGGAAGGAGGGGTCACAGACACACTGGGAGAGGACACAGGGTACGTGTGCATGGATGTGGGGGTGGTGAATGCCAGTGAGGGGTGTGTTATGATGTGCGTGCTGGTGATGGAGGTAGTGGATGAGGATGTAGTGCATGCAGGTGTGATTGGAGACGCTACTGGGAGGGAGGTGGATGATGAGGAGGAGGGGGACACAGTAGAGGCAGTGGATGTTGGTGTGTCTGCATGGGGATGGTGCTTGTGTGAATGCCTGTGAGATGAAGTGTGGTGCTTGTGTTTGCCTGAGCCACTTTTGTGCGGTGATTTGGGTGAATGCTGGTCTGAAGGTGTGCTTGGGATAGGCTGGGGTTGAGGGGATTGGGACTGGGTAGAGGAAGTTGGAGGGGGAGGCTAGAGACAGGGACAAGGGCTGCCATCAGGGAGGAGGTCAGAGCCTGAAATCCTCTCTGTTGGGCGGCCACGCCAGAGTGAATTCCCTCCAGGTATGCATTTGTTTGTTGCAAATGCCTCTCGACACCCTGGATGGCATTCAGAATGGTTGACTGCCCAACAGTGAGGGATCTCAAGAGGTCCATAGCCTCCTCACTAAGGGCAGCAGGGCTGACTGGGGCAGGGCCTGAGGTGCCTGGGGCGAAGGAGATGCTCTCCCCCCTGGGTGAGTGGGCACGGGAAACACGCTGAGGGAATGCTGGGAGGGCAGTGCTGGTGGGGGGGGTGGCAGCTGTACCTGTTGTTGGGGTGGGCAGAGAGGTGTCTGCCACCGCCAGGGATCATCCATCGGAGGAGGAGTCGCTGTCTGTGGTGTCCCCTCCTGTTCCCGTCATGATGCTCCCCTCGCCCTCCGTCCCACTGGTGCCCTCACTGTTGGTGGATTCTGCCTCCAGGCCCATGTGGGATGCAGCACCCTCCGTCTCTGGTGCCTCTGTTCCTCTGCCAGATGATGCTAATGCACACAAGGACAGGGTGATAAACAAAAAGGGGGAGAGAGACAGAGGATAGACTTGGTCAATGCCAGCAGCACCACCACCATTGGCGTACACAACACACAGGGAGCAGCCCTATGCACTAGGCCATGCACTACGAGTTACTAAGATAGTCACCAGCCCATGGGGTACAATGCCTACTGATATCAGCTGCACACCTGAAACCAACAGGACCCTGCCCAGTAGTAGATGCTCACTAACACCATTGGGGTAGGAGTGTTCCAGAGCTTGCCCAACAAGGGACCTACCCTGCCTTCTTTGGCCTGGCGGGCACCCACAGCCCACATCCCCACCCAAGTAAGCCTTAACGGGTGCAAAGTCAGGATTCAGAATCTGTACTCACTCCCTTGTGGCTGCTGTGATGCCTTCAAGTGCCCATCCAACTCTGGATAGGCCTCCGCCAGGATGCGGAACATCAGGGGGGTCACAGTGTGACAGGCACCCCTTCCTCATTGGGAGGCCAGCCCCAGCTGGGCCTCTGCCGTCTTCTTTGCCCATCGGTGCAGGTCCTCCCACCGTTTGCAGCAGTAGGTGCTCCACCTGTCAAAGACCCCCAGGGTCCGCACCTCCTTGGCAATGGCACGCCAAATACCCTTTTACTGGTGGGTGCTGACCTGAATGGAAAAGACAGCAGAAAAGGGAATTAGTCAACCGTCCGGACCGTCACAGTCATGGCCCACGAGATCCCTCCCATCCCCTGATGCGCATACATTGACCACCATACATGCAGCACTCTGGCCAGGTCGCCTCAGCCATCCCACATATGGCTTGCACACACAGCAATCCCTACATTCATGGCCCACGCATCATGCTCACAGTGTACTCACCTGTTTGTCTGGAGGACCGTAGAGTAACGTGTACTGGGGTAAGACCCCATCCACCAGTTTCTCCAACTCCTCCACAGTGAATGCAGAGGCCCTTTCCCCAGACACATGAGCCATTGTCGCTTCCAGACACAGGTCACAACAGCACTTGCAGTGTAGGTCCTCTCCTGTAGAAGGTCAGGTAGCAAGTGAGTGAACAGATAGAAAATGGCGGTCACATCCGCGGTGGTGCGTACCGTCACTGCCGGGGTACATCGTCATTGGATCCTGGAACCCAGAGGTCCCAATGATAACCAATGCGAAGTTGCGTGGCGCTCTTCGACTGCCCACCGCAACGGCGCACAATGCCAGCAGAATTACCTCATTTCCACTTGTCCCTCCTCACAGGTCAGGCAGCCGCCATTTCAGGGGGGCACAAGGCATGGCACCTAACTGCGTCACAGCAGACATTGGCACAGGAACTTATTTTCGGATTCACATACTGGTTCTGTAAAGGAAAAAATGAATCATTAGTGCAATAGATGTGTGAATATGACCCACTGATCACCGTCTTCTTCCATAGGCTTCAACCGCTGAGGCTGAATATGAGATGGCGACATCCTCCTGTGTACAGATACCTGGTGGATCTTGCAACAATGGAGGACAGACACATTGTCATAACATACAGACTTGATCGGGCCACAATCCAAGAACTGTGTGCCCAATTGGAGCCAAACCTGATGTCAGCTATCTGCCAGCCCACAGGTATCCCCCCTCTAGTGCAGGTCCAGTCACTGCTCCATTTCCTGGCAAGTGGTTCCTTCCAAACTATGGTGGCCATGGCATCAGGTATGTCTCAGCCAATGTTCTCCAAGGTGTTGACCAGAATGTTGTTAGCCCTGCTGAAACACATGCGCAGCTACTTCGTATTCCCCCAGGTGGAGGATTTGGCCACAGTGAAAGCTGACTTTTATGCCCTGGGACATATGCCCAACATCATTGGTGCCATTGATGGTACATGTGTGGCATTTGTTGTCCCCCCCCCGGAGAAATGAACAAGTTTTCAGGAATAGAAAAATCTATCACTCTATGAATGTGCAGATGGTGTGTTTGGCAGACCAGTACATCTCCCATGTGAATGCCAAGTATCCTGGCTCTGTGCATGATGCCCTTATCTTGAGGAATAGCAGTATCCTATATGTGATGGGCCAACTCCAGAGGCACAGGGTGTGGCTAATAGGTGAGCCCAAGGTCTCCACTCAGTATAAGTAGGTGTCTGGGTATGGGTTTGTCCCTAAGGGTTAGTGTGTGTCTAACAGTTGTCCCTCGATATTTGCAGGTGACTCTGGTTACCCCAACCTCTCATGGCTACTGACCCTATTGAGGAATGCCAGGACAAGGGCAGAGGAATGTTATAATGAGGCACATGGGTGAACAAGGAGGATTATTGAAAGATCGTTCGGCCTCCTGAAGGCCACGTTCAGGTGCCTCCATCTGACAGGTGGATCCTGTACTACTCACCCAGGAAGGTGTGCCAGATTATCTTTGTATGTTGCATGTTGCACAACCTGGCCTTGAGATGCCAGGTACCTTTTCTGCAGGGGGATGAGCCTGGAGATGGTCTTGTGACAGTGGTGGAGACTGTGGACAGTGAGGAAGAAGAGGAAGAGGAAGAAGGTGGGGACAACAGAAGTAATATAATACAGCAGTACTTCCAGTGACACACAGGTAAGACACTGTAACTTCACTTTACATTTCAGTTTTCTGTTGGACATTGTACATGGCTGCCTGATTTCCCTATGTCTATAGCCACTTACTGTACCCTTTGGCATCTGTGGCCCACTTTGGCTCATCGTGTGTTTACTGCTGCCCACTAAAGGTCATTCCAATGAAAATGTAACTGTACATATGACTTGCTATGCTTTGATAATGTTGTACTAATACATATTTGAATCGTTTGACTACAGATTTGTATTTGTTCCAAGGGTGTTTACTTAAGTGCTCATAAGTAGAGGGGGATGTGCAATGCGCTGGGGTGATGGTGGAGGAAAGTCTAGGGTAGAGTCCAGCCTATTTGTATCACAGGTGAATTGTCTAAGGGGGCATAGGAAGTGGAGCAATGGCAGTTCAAGGTGGACAGGGTGACAGAGTGGGACAGAAGGGTGACAATCAGGAGAGTCTCATTTCCTGGCAGCAGTCTTGGCAATGTTCTCTGGCTTCTGCCTGGATCTCAGGGACCGTTGGCAGGGTGGTTCTCCTTCTGCAGGGGGTAGGGTGCTGGTGGCTTATTGGTCCTGTGGCGGGGCCTCCTGTTCACTAGTACCAGCGGAGGTGGAGGGTTGTTCTTTGGTGTGGCTAGTGTCAGGGTTCCTTTGTTGTGCCACTGCCTCCCTCATGGTCTTGCCCATGTCAGCCAGCACCCCTGCATTGGTGACCAAGATGGTGTAGATGTTTTTTAGGTCATCCCTGATCCCCAGGTACTGTCCCTCATGTCTCATGACACTTGTACAGTATCTGGCCCATGGTCTCCTGGGAATGGTGTTATGCTCCCAGGATGTTGGTTAGTGCCTCCTGGAGAGTCGGTTCCCTGGGCCTGTCCTCCCCGTCACACAGTAATCCCCCCAGCTTCCCTGTTGTCCTGTGACTCTGTCCCCTGAACCGTGTGCCCACTGCCACTGATCCCAGGTCGCTGATTGTCCTGTGTTTGTGGGGTTGCTGGGGTCCCTGTAGTGGTGGACACACTGCTGATTGATGTGTCCAGGGGACAGTGGCATGGGCCCGCTGGGTGGGTGCTGTGCTGGTGTTTCTTGCTGAGGGAGGCTCTGTGGTGGGTTGGGACTGTGGCAGGGTAACCAACTGTCCGGAGGTCCCTGATGGGCCAGGTTGGTCATCCTGATCCAGGAGTGCAGAGCTGCTGTCATCACTGTGGGCCTCTTCTGGGGGGGGACTGGATGTTGCTGGCAACTCCTCTCCGGTGACATTGAGTAGAGGTCCTGTGGGGATGCAAATGTAGTGTTAATTTTTCTGCATGTGCCATCTTGTGCATGGGTATGTTTCCCACTATGGTTGTTATTCCCAAGGCAGCTTTGGCTTGTGTGAGTTGTGCTTGGTTTGGCTAAGCGATTGTCACTTGTGTGGATGCTGTGGTGATGGATGTTAGTGCAGGTCTGTGATGGAGCTCCATGAATTGGTTTTGCATGCAGGGCTTGGTATTGGGATGGGTGGCTTGTGATAGTGGGGTATATGTGAGGTGGTGGAGTGATGGGGTGAGGGTAGGAGTAGGAGTTTTTGATGACATGCAGGTAGGGTGGGAGATATAGTAGTAAAGATTCGACTTACCAAAGTCCAGTCCTCCTGCTACTCATGCAAGGCCCTCAGGATGCATTATTGCCAAGACTTGTTCCTCCCATGTTGTTAGTTATGGGGGAGGAGGTGGGGGTCCACCGCCAGTCCTCTGTACTGCTACCTGGTGTCTTGCAACCATGGAATGCACCTTCCCCCGTATGTCGTTCTACCTCTTCCTGGTGTCATCCCTTGATCTTGGATGCTGTCCCACGGCATTGACCCTGTCCACGATTCTCCCCAATAGCTCCATCTTCCTAGCAATGGACATCTGCTGTACCTGTGATCCAAATAGCTGTGGCTCTACCTGGATGATATCCTCCACCATGACCTTTAGCTCCTCCTCTGAAAACCTGGGATGTCTTTGGGGTGCCATGGATGTGGTGTGAGTGATATGTGTGCTGGTGTGTGGGGTGCTGTGTTGTGGTGTGTGGTGTGAGGTGCGTGGATGTTGTATGGGTGAGGGTGTTTTGTAGCTCTGATTGAGTGGGTGCTCCTGGCTTCTATCTCTCTCACTTGTCAAAATGTTTGGGTCGTAAAGGGTTGGGGGTAATGTGGGCGAGTGTTTTATAGTGGTGTGAGTGTGTGGGTGTGGTGTGTTTATGTGTGTCAGGTGTGTGTAGTTTGAATTGTCCAACATGGTGGAGTTTTGTAAGTGTGTGTGTATTTTGAGCGTGGCGGTGTTTACTGCCAATGGTTTACCGCGGTTGAAAGACTGCCGCAGTGATTCGTGGGTCGTGATACTGTGGGCGTATGCCTGTTGGCGTAACTGTGCGGGTTTTGGTACGCCAGTTTATCACTGACCTTTGGTCTGGCAGACTTGTGTGGGTGTCTGTATAGTGGTGGATTTCTCTGTGTGGGTCATAATACCCGTAGCGGAATACCGCAGTGGTCATGGTATGCTGGCGGCCGTCAGCACGGCGGTAGGCGGAATTTTACCACCAAGGTTGTCATGAGGGCCTTAATGTCCTCTCTTTTTCTGCACTCAGACTAGTACTTGGGCTTCCTGCACTCTGTCTTTGTACTAGTTCTGGCAGCTTCCTCAAATCATGGAGGAGAAATGCCATCTTCAAGCAAATTTGCCCAACCCTGTGCTGTCTGTGTTAAAGGCAATTATCCTTCCGTCCCCTAATGATTGAATGGTCTGTGATGTTATTGATACAAATATCTATTAGTTCTATGAGGGTGGATTAAACCCTGTCATTAGCGTTCCTTCAGCAACTCTTTGGGCTGCTGCATTTGGGACTATATTAATCAGAGCATTTAGCGTGCAAACCTCTACTGGTTGTGCTGTGATAACCCTAGCAACAGGTGCTGGAACAGTCACAATATAAGCAGTAACACCTGTAGGCATCACTGCCTGCACAGTCTCAACTTGGGCAGGCACATTGTTAGGTATCACGGTTGTACAACAGGCTGTGTCATAACAGGCTGTGCCATCATGGCGGTGCTACAATGGATTATGCTACAACAGGCTGAGCTACAAAAGGCTGGGTCATTGGTTCTGCTCTTTCACTTTGATATATATTTGGATGCACAAGGGCTGTAGCCACTCTCCACTGACTTGTCATCGTTCCATCATTATTTGCCACAGAAGCCACATAGAGTGGTGGACATGCAGCCAATAATTCATCCAAAATTTAGGGGGTCATTACCACCCTGGCGGACGGCGGAGAAGCGGCGGTAAGACCGCCAACAGGCTGGCGGTCAAATTTTTGCAATTATGACCATGGCAGTTACCGCCATGGTCATCCGCCGCTTCTCCGTTCCGCCCGCTGGGCTGGAGACCTGGGTCTCCAGCCCGGCAGTCGTCACTATACCGCCGGCAGTATTTGGACCCGGCTGACCGCCATGGATTTCATGCGGTTTGGAACCGCCATGAAATCCATGGCGGTAAGCACTATCAGTGCCAGGGAATTCCTTCCCTGGCACTGATAGGGCTCTCCCCCACCCCGACTCCCTCCCCTACACCCCCCACCACCCCTGCCACCACCCAAAGGTGGCAGGGACCCCCTCCCCACCTCGACCCCCAACATCACATCACTCGTTCACACACGACACGCACGCAGGCACCACCACCACACATACACGCACACACACCGACATACATGCCAACATCCACACACACAGTCAGACACGCACACCCACATTCAAACATACACGCACACATCCATACAGACATACCTACAGACATACACGCATTCATTCCCAAACACACAACACCCCCGCAAGCATACATGCACTCACACACCCCCTCTACATACACACACGCACACCCCCAGGTACGCACACAACATCCCCCCACCCCCCTCCCCTAACGGACAATCGACTCACCTGGTCCGTCGATCACAGGACGTGATTCGGTGGGCGGTGTTCTGTTGACGTGGCGGTGGAGGTGGAGCAACCTCCACTTCCCCGCCGACCACCAGTATGGCTGTTGGCGGCTCTCCATCCGAAAAAGGACGGAGAGCTGCCAACAGTCATAATACGCCGAGCAGAAAACCGCCACCACTGCAGGTCTTCAGCACGCCGGCCCCTCGGCAGTCTTGGCAAAACACCGCCGAGGTCAAAATGACCCCATAATCTCCAGAATCAGTATCAGTGTCTGATTTAATTTAATCTTTTGTCTTTTTCCCCTTTAATCTTTTTATTTTGGGGGTTTTGAGCTTTTTCAGATTGCTCATTCTTCTCATTTGTAATTTCAGGGTGCAATCTAGTTCTTTCTATTACATTCTTTCTCTACTTTTGCTGTTGCTCATCCCATATTGCATCTGTGTAATTTCTCATTGCTCTCTTTCTAGACTTTGGTATTTCTATCCCTAGTGTGGTCCAACTTCTCCCAAGCACGTAGTGCTTCAAATTGTGTAGGTCTAGGAAGAGGCTTCATGTCACAAAGCATTTCTCGTAGTCTGTTTTTAATTCTCTAATTAGATGTACGCCATCTAGGAAAGCTCATTGGACCCTCTTTCTCATTGATATTGCACCACTGGCAAAGCCATACACATGTGTGTAACCCTTCCTCATTCATCATATGATAAGTAGCGGTACTGTCAGGATGTGCCTCTTCATCTTTCCATACTAAAAAATCACAATTTCAAATGTAAATCAAAAATGGCAAACAATAAGATATAAATCTTCAATCTTTTGATTCTGTTAAGTATACATAAATTTTCAGTAAGCCCATCTCCCACTCTCGGTGTGGCTCTGCCCACCAAATTATCAATCACTGCATGGCTGTCAATGCAGCTTAACCAATCTCAGTGTGGCATTTCACACCAACTGTTCAATACCAGCACTGCAATTTCTTCCTATTCACACAAAGCATCAATTCAACTAATCTATGCAACATAAAATAACAGTCATTGTCTGCCCCTTCTGAAGAAAACAGAAAGAGAGATACAACAACTGGAATATTTACATTTTTACAACTGCTGACTTTTCTCAATCAAAAAGATGCTCTGACGCACACCAGTTAAATCTCTACCAGCTGGAAATCACCTGGAACAATGCAGGGTCAACTTTGCGCATCAGGTTCCACTAACATTGGCCAATATTAGTATACAATCACAACAGATTGTTACTGTCCTTGTCTCAAAAGTGCAGTCAACAATGTCTCACAACCCGTACCACAAATCATAATGCAGACAATAATAGACATAAATTAAAACTTTATTTGTCTACCCCAGGATCTTGGACTACTTTGTAAGAACATCTTTATCTTCTTCAGTAAAAGTGCATAAGCACCAGTAATTCATAGGCTTCAATAATTCATTCAGCACACACACACACCAATACCAACACTTGAGTAAAATCACAATAATCAATAATCAATCATCGACAATCAATTTTGACACATAACCCTATTGATACTCACAATTGAATTAAAGGTTCTGCAACCTGTAACCGCCTCAGAAAACTGCACTCCATCAATCTTCATGCTCCAACTTTGGGCCATAGGACATGAGCATTTATCTATCTCGGGCAAACTTTAATCATTACATCTCCTCTTTCTCATTACATAAACTAGCCTTTTTCTAACAACTTTGGTGAAGCATGGATTTTAAATAAATATTTGGTTTACGGTGTAAAGCTTACTCATCAGACAGAAAGTCCCCACTGTTACTGGGCCAAAGGCAAACGGACCTTTGACATAATTGAGAATTAATCAGGATCTGTAAATCAAATCAAGATATTCATCACAGTTACAATTTCAATATTTGGGAGTCAATAATGCAAGATAGTGTGAATTTCATACTTTACTTTCAATCTTTTAGTAAATAATTCTTTGTTGTTCAGCATCAGAATATCAATCAAATGCTAATCAAAATAAATCATTAATATCAGAGCAAGTGCAGAACGTGTATTCTATAAAGGAAAAGCCCTATTCCAGCAATGGGGAATGAGAGAAAAGCATCAGTCAGGACTTACGAAAGAGCTCTAAATTTAGAGAAGAAAGAATGTAGCTGTTAGAGAAAAATCTCAAATCATAAAGCAGAACTTCCTATAAAGAGAGTTTCGAGAAACTCAGTTGAGTCTCAAAGCAGTATATATTCAGAGCAGGGAGATAAAGACTCTCTCAGAACGAATCTGAGAAGTGTCAGCAAAGAGTCTTGGCCGAAATGGATCCAAAGTGAAAGCCTCCTCGCCTCTAGGAACATGCATCTTTACAAAGTCTTGATTTCAACCAGTCACAACAAATAGTTGTAATCCTCATCAGTTCATTAAATCAGGCGGTAGTGTCATCATAGGAACAGGACATCTTCTGCCCTCTAGTAGTCTAAAGACAATGACTTGCAGTATTAAACTTCTGGAGAAGCATATTAAATTAAATGATACATTTAGGAAGTGAAGGTACAATTTCCACCATTTTCTTACTACAAGTCAAAACAGTTCCTGGTTAGGCCTCTACATTACAGCATTAGGCAATGGGTTTCTCACCCATCTAAATTAAATATACTATTGTTCACATGAAACACTCTATGGAAATTAGCTAAACATCTTAATACATAATTATGTCGTCTGAAAACTATGCCTATGGGAAGGTCCAAATCTAACAATTTATCTTGAAACATGCATTTCGCAGCACATTTTTATCACTGAAAATATTAAATATCACATTTCTTACCAAGGTCAGAGTAAACGAAAAGACAAGAAAATGCATTGTGAAGCTTAAATACAGCTAACTGTGAAAGCCCTGTGCTCTCACTTTCTTTTAAAATGCAGCATGTCTTCTTGAGGACCTATACGTTTTATTTCTACAAGTTAATTGCATTTGTTTAAATAATTTAAAATACATTTCCAAACTTGGCACCCTTTTGGTTAGACTACTTCTCTGGCCTCCTAGAACACTGAATTGTTTTTATTTTGGTCTGTCTGTCGTAGTTATGATGTATTGCTTCTGTATTAGCAACATAATTGGTAATACCTTGCAACTTGAGAATTATTGAAAGCAGATTCAAAATCAGCCTTCAATCCAAAGAGATCTTACATTTCTAATGTTGTCTGATTTATATGGTGAAACAAATTGCAGCCAGGCCTTGCATAGATTTGAGCTCTTACAGTTTAGTAATCATTGTATAATATTCATCTTTAGGAAGTATTAACAGCTTCGTCTAAGCCTTTGCTTTTGTGCTATCTGTTCTACATGTAGTGTCTGTGAAAAGTGCTCTGTCATAGACTTTTCTTGTGCAATAGTGTGTGTTGTGCAAATTGCTTTTTTCAAATGCCGGGCAGTTCCATGATATTCTCTTGTGCCTGGCTGTAGTGTCAATGAGTCTTCATAAATTGACAATAAAACGCTATTGAACTTTTTACAGCTCATAACATTTATAATTGCCAGCCTTAGGTCAAATGAAACAATTGTTTTGATAAAACTGCTACTATAAATTACATATTTTTAAATATGATCTGGGAGCCCCCTTTGATTCTATGTCAATGTTTGTAGCATCATCTGTTCTAGGTGGTAAAACGTTCATATCTGAGAGTTCAGCATTATATCTAGAGACTGAATTAGAAATAGTTTTTCCTCAAGTTCGTTCGAGGTCTGTCGGCCCACAAGAAAAGAGACTGCATTGTTACTGGCACCCCAGTAACTCCATTAATGAAATTACAACAGCTTTTGAGACACCAGAGAGCATGTTAAAACTGCAATACTCCTTGGCCTGATTAGCAAGGGCTTTTATGTGCCTAGTCAACATCTGATATTTCCTATTTTTAATTGGAATTCTACATTTACAGAACCAGGGTCTTTGAGTCAAACAGCACATGTTCAGCCAGGCAGCTCTGCATGGAAGACAAACTTCTATTAGAACGGGTAGGGAAAAAAGAGGAAAGGCGTGAGGCTGTGGGGTTGCAAAAGTAACAGTAAATCTAGAAAATAGAACTTTGTGGGTTCATCCAAATCTTAAACATGCATGTTAAAATGTGCATTTTGAATGATGATGAACACCCCTTTAGCCCCCCCACCCCTTTTGTTTGGATTGACAGAAAATACATTTTGTCTTGGAGCCAATTATTTTTATGGGGCGAGAATCACAGGAAGACATACAAAGTGCAAATCACACTTTCACACAACCCAGAGAAGTGACATTTCCTCAGAAGAATGTCAAGTTTTTGTGCTTTTGTGGGGATGCATCAAAAGATTACGAATAAAACAAATCAGAAGTCCTAGATGGATTACATTTAATTATCTTTTCTAGATTTCAAAAGCTGTTTGCAATTTAAATCCAAACAAATTAATTGTAAATGAAAAAACAAAGCTGTATCCTCTATCTCAGAACCATGGGCTTGCATTGGCCCATTCATATTGTGACCTGTATCTTTTTATAAAATGCAGAACACTCTTCATAACATAACATACCAACGCTTTGGGGAATCCAAGATGGCGACCGGATTTTCCGGCTGATCGCCACCACCGCTCTAGCCCATCCCCTGTCTGCACGCGGCTCTCACTCAACCGCCGCGAAAGCCGTGGATGCCGCAGACGCCGTGCGCCTGCAGCACGGACCGCTGCAGGCGTTTTATGGTTTTCTGCCGGCTCCCCCAAGGATCGTGGCCACGAGGGCAAGCACCGGAGGGTGCCGTAATAAGAATTGAGCGCAGCGCTCGCCCTAGAGCTGCGCTCTTTCTCCACCCGACCGAGCGAGCCCCCCACCGTTTTTTGGCGGTAGCAGTTGGAGTGTGGGACGTCGGGATGGCGGCAAAGCCGAGCAGGACCCCTTGCTCCTTACGGGCACGCCAGAATCAAGACCCAGGAGGAACCAGAAAGGACAAAAAGTTACCGGTCCCCAGATTGAAGGAACACAGCAATCTTTACGCGAAGGGGGCCCTGCAGAAGACAACCTATATGGAAAAGGACACATGGAACTCGGTTCCAACAATGTTTACCAGCATGAAGCAAATGCCCATGGAAAAGGCAGCACGTGACTCGCAATCCAGTGTGCCAGGAGTCGATGGTGGGCAGGTATCTGTTGCAGCTATGTCTCTTGAAGTACTTACTCCTAAATGTGATGCAGGGGAGATGGAGCCAGCCAGCTTAGAGACTACCAGTACAAGCCCAGGAAATAGCGGGGAGGTGGTGGTTCCCCCCCTGGTGGGGGCAAGAAATCATCTGACCAGGAGCCCAAGGAGCTAAAGCAAGGGCTTCGGGAGTCTAATCCAGAGAAATGCGATGTACAATCTCGTGCCTTAAGCAGCAAGGCGCACGCGCAACAGGCTGAGGGTATGGCCAAGCACTTAACGACACATGAGACTATTGCACCAGCCTCGGCCCAGAGGGGGAAAGAGGCAAAACCAGCAAACAGTGATCTGGGGCCATTTGATGCAGCAGAAAGCTTTTTTTCTCTCTCCGATTAGTCTAGAGATTCAGACTTAGATGAGGAAATCCCTTTAACAGACTCAGATATTGAAGGCAGCTCCGCAGCAAGTATCTGGGTGTCTAACTACTCAACATGTAGAAGAAAATCATTTGAGCAGACTGGTGCTAGATGCAACTCAGGGGCTAAGCTTAGGAGGGACCCGCTTAATCCTCAAGAAGAGGATGGTGAAATGCAGTGGGATTATACTGCTACTCAACAGGCTTTTTTGAAAAGAGATTTGGCCTGCAACACTATAGTGGCCCCTCCTACAGATGGCCCTGCAGAGCCTCCCTCGTTGGATCTTTTTTAACGGAAAATGGTTCAGAATCATGAACAGGCTCAGAGGGAGAGCAGGAAAATGAAATCAGCAAATAGACAGCTACAACTATCCATCACAAAAGTGTTTAAATCCTGCCAGGACATTGGTGCACGCTTCGCCTCCATGGAGACTCGTACTGAGGAGTTGGAGACTGAAGTTAGGGCAGCAACAGCGCAGACGACAACACAAGGGCAACAGATCTCGGATATTCAATGGGAACTGGAAGACGCGGAAAACCGCCAGCGGCGGAATAATTTGAGGATTTTGGTATAGCGGAGGACCTCGAGGGGCAGGATACCAGGGCCTACATAGCTTTACTTTTCAAGAAAGCATTCCCAGATCTTACTGGGTGGGATTGGGAAAAGGAGATTCAGAGAGCACACCGTTTTCCGTTAATGAAGAAAAAACAGTCATCGACTTCTACTGGTAGAGACCAGAGCTATCCACTGGCTATTATAGTGTATTTTGGGAATTTTTTATTGAGACAGGCAGTGTTTGAAAAGACTCGCCCCAATTCAAAGGTGATGGTGGAAGGTGTATCATTCTTTACTAGGCCAGACTTTGCGCATGCCACTGTAGAGAGACGGTGGCGACTCAGGCAGATGATTGCTCAATTCCAAGAGTTGGGGGCGGAAGCCTACTTGTTAAGCCCTGCGCGTCTAAAAGTCATCTATAAAACAACTACAAGATTTTTTCTCTCAGAAATCAAGGCAGGGGAATATGTACAGCAATTGAAAACCGGCCAAGCCCAGGGGGTACGGGAGAAGGGGGGGATGGTTTGTCTTAAATGACCATTTATATGTAAGTGTATGTGATAGTGATTGGGGGCAGGCAACTCCCCCTTTTTCTCTTTTCTCTATTCTCTATTCCCCTTTTTTTTCCTGTGTATCTATTCATTTTTCTTTCCATTAGTTTTTTCTTTTTTTCTTTCTCGATTGTTCCTGGTCGAGGGCATTGATTGGGAGGGTGAAGAAGAGGGGCTGCGTGCAAGGATTTGTAAGGCATAAATGTGTGAAGGTATTTCATATATGGGTGGGCTAACGGGACTGGCAAACACCATCTTACAGGCTTAGGAGCCTGGCGATTCCATTTGTAGGGGCAAGGGTCGGGGTGGGTTAGAGGAGGGCGGAATCTCTTTTTAGGGGTAGGGGTGTGGGTTAGAGGGGGATGGGGGGCACAGGGACAAAAGGGAAAATCGGACACACGACAGGGGGAGTGGGGATGGTGCTCATCAGTGGAAAAGGGGTCAGGTCATGAAAGCAGCAAAGTTGAATGGGGCGTACAGGGGACCCAGAAGGATCAACATCCTTAAAAATGGGGCAGGAAAGTGAATTACGTATTGCCACAGTAAATGTCTGTGGGCTCAATAATAATAAAAAGCGACAGCTTGTAGGAGAGGTTTTCAAGTCATGGAACGTTGATATTATTTGTATGCAGGAGACACATATTCCAGGCACACAAAAGCAGCTAATGGAGTTTTATGGGTGGAATCTAGTGGCTTTTACACATCAACACACAGCCACTATAGGGGTTGAGATATTAACTCGGATCAGAACTTTGGTTATACATAAACAATTTGCTGATAAATTCGGCAGGGTGGCTCTGTTGGAGTGTTCGGTTAAGGGGCTAAGGTTCACTATATGCTCCATTTATGGATCCAACACAGATGATCTAGAGATACTGGAATTACTTAACTTAGAACTTATGACTTGGGCAGCACCTGTTATAATGTGTGGAGATTTCAATATACATCTAGATAATAAAGAACCCATTCAGGAACAAACGCTCTACATGGGTAGAAAGAATAAAGTCTTTAGGGCACTTCAGGCATTGGCCATTAATCATGGCTTGAAGCAGGATCCAGGGTTCACCTTTTTCTCTGCCCCACATAAGAAGCTAGTCAGGTTAGACTACTTTTTTGTGACAGCATCCCTACAAAATCAAATAAGGGTCAATAGACTCCCAAGAATCATATCAGATCATAACCCACTGGTATTGGCTATGGAGATTGGGAGAAAGGGCCCGCAACCTTGATCTTGGACATTTGATAGGTCACTATTAGCTGATCCAGGATATATCCCAAAAATGAAGGAATGGATCCCGGAATTCTTCAAGATAAATCAGGGCTCTGCTTCTTGCCAGACAGTATGGGATGCATTTAAAGCTGCTGTCCGAGGAGAAACCCTGAGCTATGGGTTAAGAAAGGAGAAAATACGCATGGATCAGTTAGAACTAATTCAGACAAAGTTGGCGATAGCGGAGCAGCGACTAGGGGAGGCGATCTGTAGTAGAGTAGAGATTTCTGTTATTTTGTGTGAGGTAAATATCATTAAGGCAGAAGCCACTAGGATTTTTATGGATTAGGTTGCTGCAAAATTTTTGGTATATCACCAGAAATGCTATGAGTATAGTGGGAAAGTTGGCCAACAGCTGGCCTTAAGAATAAGACAAAAGCAGGTATTTGGGAACATTAAAAGCTTAATGAATGAAGAGGGGCGGTTGGTACACAACGGCCCAGAGATCATGGAAGCCTTTAGACAATTCTATCAAAAATTATATACTCAGGAAGAACAGCCCCAAGAAGAGGAGGGGATTGGTGCTACGGCTAATGAGATACTAGGCCAATTGAGTGAGGAAGATAAGGCAGCTTTAGAAGCGCCCATGACATTGGAGGAATTGGATACAGCAACCCGCGCTCTGGCAAGCGGGAAGGCGGCGGGGGGGATCTAATTCCACTAGAATTTTATAAAGCTTTTTTTGTGGAGATATGTAAACAGCTGCTTAGCCTATTTATCGAAGAACAGGCAGGGGCCCCTCAACCGGCCTCCTGGGGGGAAGCCAAGATAGTAGTTTTTCTGAAAAAGGACAAGGAACCCTGCCTGCCTGGTTCATATCGCCCAATTTCGTTAATTAACAGCGATGCCAAAATGTATGCTAAAATACTTAGTAGCCGACTGAGTTTGGTAATCTCAGGATTAGTATCTCCATGGCAGCATGGCTTTATCCCGGGAAAGAGCACAGCAGATCATATAAGACGGGTTATCGCATTACTTGACGCTAGTGCAACGGCCAATTTTCCCATGGCAGTAATTCTGCTAGATGCAGAAAAAGCCTTCGATCGGGTTCACTGGCCCTTTTTATGGGCTGTCCTGTGCAAAAACAACATCAGTCCTGGGTTTGTTAAAGCAATTCAACAGCTCTACCACAAACCAACGGCTACGATACAAGTTGCCAGGCTAAAATCGGCTTCAATCAGTATTCAGAGAGGTACGCGACAAGGTTGTCCGTGTTCACCATTGCTTTTTGCGCTATATATCGACCCCTTGATCAGGAGAATGATCAGTAATGATCGGATCATTCCAGTCTCATTGAAAGGGGGGTGCACCAAGATCATACCATATGCAGACGATATTGCGGTGGTTACCACGGATCCCAGGACTGCTATATTGGAAATAGAGCAGGAAGCCCTACAGTTTGGGAAAAGGTCTGGCTATTTGTTGAACAAAAGCAAATGCCAAATGTTGGTGAATGAATCTGTAGACTTCAAGGATGAGCGGGTACAGACACAGGTTCAATATTTAGGTGTTAAACTTACAGCAAACCTCGAATGAAGTGGTGAAAATAAACATGGACCCGATTTTAACGAAGACTAGGAAAGATCTTGCTCGCATTAATAACCTACACTTATCACTCATGGGACGTTGCAATGTGATTAAAATGGTGTTTTTACCTAAAGTACTCTATCTTTTTAGAACAATTCCGCAAGAGATTGGGCAGGACTGGTTCAAACTAATAGAGGGATTGGTTAATAGCTTTATTTGGTCCTATACAAAGCCACGCCGGGCCTTCCACTATATTACTCTTCCAAGAGATAAAGGTGGGTGGGCACTCCCCAATTTTAAACTTTATTATCTGACAGCAGTGCTGCAGTATGCACAGACACTTTATGTTACGGATAGATCCGGCCAGACGCCCTCCCTTCGATATATACCCTGATTCTGGGCACAGATGCAGTTTTCTTGCGGATTTTGGAACCCAACTATTACATAAAGGTTAAATTCAAGGTAATTTATTCTGCATTTAAAGTATGGACTCAGGTTAAGCGCAAGATAGGTATAGGAAGAATTTGCTACTATACTCCTCTGTGGAATACTCCAACGTTTCCAGCGATATTTAAAGACCACTATTGTTTGAGGTGGAGTAGTCGTGGCATCCATAAAGTTGGGGACCTTTTCATTCTGGCAGCCACTTCAAATCATTTGAGGATCTAAGCGTGGAATTTGCGCTGGAAAAAAGAGATTTTTTTTTTTACAGATTAGAGCTTTTCTACTAACCAGTATGACTCAAGGTTGGCGCATAGATAAAATTAAGCAAATGGAGGTTTCGAGACACCCCCCTAGCTGCGGCATTAAAAACCTGTATCCACTGCTTTTAAGTACTATACAGGATGACCTGGTCTTACTTGTCTAAAAATGGGAAGGACGGGTTGGAGCTAAAGAAGCAGAGGTTTGCGAGTCTATTGAAATGGCACGGATGGTCTTACTGTCTGCGGGCCCGCAAGCTCAACATTTGATGGTATTGCATAATCTATATTATACACCTGCTAAAATTGCGAGCTGGGGTAAAACGGTGGGAATTATTTGTCCATGATGTGGTTGCCCGAAAGCAGATCTTTGCCATATGTTCTTTGAGTGTGCAAAATTGGAAAGTTTGATTACCGGTATATCCGATATATTGAAGAAAATCTTGAAACAGGCAACCTATCTGACACCTCAAATGGTTTTGTTGGGAGTTGATCACTCAGTCTGTAATAATCGAGATAGATACTTCCTGTTTATTGCAATGTCGGTATTTCGTAGCTGCATAGCATCTTTTTGGTGGGATGTAGATCCCCCACGGTTCAATCAATGGCTTTCACGACTTTTATCTATGTATAATCTGGAAAATAGCCTGCATGAATTAAAAGGAGCCGCGGCCGGCAAAACGGTCACTAGAGTTTGGGCACCCCTTGTTGCATGGCTCCTGGGCCCCGAGAATATCTTAGCTAAAAAATGAATTCTATATGAGACCTCAAAAATTACAAAGTATGATAACTGATTAGAATGCTTCTCTCTTCTTATGTTTCCGTGCTGTAAACATGTACCCCGCTGTGTGTTCTAATAAAAAAAAATATATATATATAACATACCAATATCTGAGAGCACAGCAAGATTTTGCGATAGCAGATTGGGCAGAAGGGAAAACCATTTCAAGTAACCCTTTCTCCTATCTCTAGGCTGTCAGGTGGAGCATATTATCAACATGACTTATTTTAGATCTGGCATAGAAATAACTTTAGCTTTATTGCCAGCCCAATATAATACAAAATCATAAATAAAAAATATTTACATGTATGAATACCATCCATACACATAACCACCTGGGGTCAGACCTCTGCATCAATGAGCCTGTTAAACGATCATTGAAATTGTGTTTACAGCCACACCAGTGTTCAGAATAGGTAGGTTCACTTCAGCCACAAGCTCCCTTGCACTATGGGTAATGGAATGTTTATTGACCACTTCGTAAACTACTTAAAAAGAAGTGCACTTTCCTGCCAGAGCTGATGGTCAATAGTTTACTTTGACAATTACTTTCTATCTATGTTTTATATGTTCTTTTTTGTTCTCCTTGTGTGTTTAAACTATGTCTTCAGATTGCAGTCACTCAAAGCCAATAGAAGCATGGATTAAACCTAAATGGGATTCAATGTCAGAAATAAGTACACAAGCTTAGAAGGAAGCTTGTTCTATTTAAATTTACATGCAAAAGTTATGGTTTTTCATTTAACGTTTTTGTTACAAACAAATGGCTGCCACACTCTGTCAGCAATGTGTTTTCTTTTTTCTTCCTATTTCATTTTATGGCATATGCTTGTGATAACAATTAAACATATAACAACCACCTCAGCTTGCAAATACCAGACTTATTGACTTTGCCAATTCTCCTTTATTAATGTTACTGAACTTAATTTCATTATTTCTAAGACGTCATTGTTCATTCCATCTTGTAATATTATTATTTATACTGTACTGAGTAAATACATTGTATTGATTATGTGTGAAATATATGTTATTGACTGAAAAAGAGATGGCTTCCTGGAAAGGGAATGCACATGAGCTACGACTCTGCATCATGATGAATATATTATATTATCATATTTGAGTGTATCTGAAAGTGAATACCAGGGGTGGCTCCCTTGCAATGGTCTTAGACCCGCCAAATACACATGCACACTTAGGTTTCTCCAGCCTGGCTGTGTTGATCAGCTGGGCTGGAGAAACTGCACAGCCCCCAGGGCAGTGTCTGAGCAGCAGCCCAAGCCACTCAGACCAATCCTGATGCTCCATTCATGCTAAAACCAGGATTATTGGAGTGAATGCTGGGGCACCAGAAGAAGAGCAGAGGAGCGAGGCGTCAGGAGGTGACGGGAACAGGTACCTTTTTTTAAATTATTTTTGTATTCCCCCGTACCTCCCCCCCAACCGCCCCAGCTCTTGAGATTTGCGGTGGCCTCCGCTGAGTAATATAGGTATCTTCTTGAGTTTCGTCTTCAGATAACCTTATCATCTATCTCTATCAGGTGTGTTTTCCATTCACTCAATGGGTGGGAATCACCTTGATAGTTATTTCATTGAAGTCATTATACAAATTATTTTAGTAAGTGGTTCAAGTTATTTATTGATGACATTGATATATCCCAGCATTTTAGAGGGTTGCAAGTCCAGGACAGCTCCAGATTCTTGCCTAATTGTGATATTAAGATGGAGGCGTTAGCCTACTGTGGGCTATGTTTGCCAAGAAAGTGCCTGAATGTACATACATCGTAGGATTCCACCATTAATTTGAGTAGATTTTAACTGTAAGATGGTTCAGAGAAAAACTTTGTGAATATATTTCACATTACATATTGTTGCTCAAATATGAATTTACCTGGAAAAAAACAAAAGACAAGAGGCATCTGACAAAACAGGAACAGTTAGTTTAATTAAACACTACGGCCAGGAAAACAATTACAGAAAAGGGGTCTGAGGACTGTCTCAAAGTACAATTGATCTCAGTGGTGTTTTATAGATTTCTCTGGGCACCACAGAACTTTTTGACTTTTTTTTTTAGATGAAGAATGTGAGCAGTTCTCCTGGAGTTGTAAATAATGTCCCTGATGCCAAATGCAATTGTGTGGACTCAATGAGGGCCAATGGGTAATGAGTCCAGATGTCCGGCTTGAGGGGCATGTGATTGCGACACGTTCCTGTGCGTGCTGTGTTCTGATTGGCTCAGTGTTCCTAATTTTAAGTGGCATCTAACTTTATGGTGATGTGTGCACCCCTCCAGCCATGTGTGCTTTATTGGGGTCAATCTCCTGGGATCATTGTGGTGTCACTGTACTCATGTGTGGGATTGATATGAGTTTTCTGTTCTCACATTTTTCTGCTGGCTACGTGCTGCCCCACCCCTGACCTGTCAATCAGTAACCTCAAGGCTAGGTCTCAGAGTTTGCCTGACCAGGTATTTCTGGGTCAGGGTTGATGGAGAGTTCATGATGGATGAATTTGATAATAGTGATGCAATTTTGTTTTTATATGTGAACGTCTCATGGTGCACATCAACATCAACTTTTTCAATATTAAAGTACTAACTGCAGTAGGTATGCAAACTAACATAGTTGTATCTTGGAACTAGACTCTCTTTTATAAAGACATCCCTAGATGAAGATACGGTTAGGTTCCATTTTAAAAGTGGAATTATGCTCTGGGCCTCTATTATTCACTATATATTGGCAGATGATCCAAATTACTTCAGTATCAAAATCAGGTCCATGATCAAGATGACTTCTTTCTGCTTCTATCATGTAGGTAACTCCATAAAGTGGAGTGGTCAGCAAAACAAAGGAAGCATCAGATTGGCATTTCTTGTGAATTAATTAATAATATGGTCGTGACAGGGATAAAAAGATAATGACCTTTGAAGACTTGAACAACCCAACAAAGAAAGAGAAGTCTAATTTCTATTCATGTCTACCTATACATATATAGTGCAGAGGAAAGACATCTCAGGAATTTCTAACCACAGGTAATAACCCAAAGCCAGGTTCAACTCTCATACATATGTCTTTTAATTACTAACTGATTGAGGGTAGGGCTTTTTATTCCAGAGCCTACATTTCCTCTAGAAGCTACTTGGACAAAAGAAATTAATTAAATAGCAATAATAATGGACCTGACCCTATCATCAAGCTTTTACCACTCTTAACTATTCCCTTGTAATTTCGGAGCTTTTTAAAAAGAATTGCTACTGCCCTAATATCTGCAGTTTGTATATTGCAATCTAAAATAATGCAAATTGTATGTTATGTTATATATGTACACCACTCAAAAAATTAACCAAATTATATCCAGATGCTGTGCAAGTAAACAACTGTGAGAAAAGAAGAGGAAGAAAAATGTAGTAAAAAAGTTAGAACTTTAAAGCTCTCTGGAAGAAGGGTACTATATGTTCTTTTCTAATAAATCGGGAGAGTGCATTCCAGTGTCTGTGGCCAATGAGAGCAAATATCTACCCCCCATTTGTTAAGGGAACTGTAAGAAGCATGGCATATAGGTGCCTGTTGTTGGATATCTTCTGGGCATATACCTTTGACTCTCTGAGATACCATGAGGCCTTAATAATGATGTCAATATTGTCACATGTTCCCAGCAAATATTTCAGAAAGAAATGTATCTGGCGGTCTTGCAATTCATGCAAGTCATATCTTTTGATATGTACTATTTACAGTCCAAATAACAGAAACAGGTGATTTTATTTTCCTATGCAATAATGCACCTGACTACCTAGGAAAGGGTGATTATTTCAAGCTTAATAATGGCATGTGTAGAAGTATCAAGTCTTCACCATTAGTGTCAATAACAAAAAATGCTAAAACATTCCTATACTTATGGATAATTAAAGGCTCAAAGAATTACTTAAGAGCCAATTTTGGCAAGGGAAACTTTAAATAAATCACATTTCAAACAAAATATGCTGTACTATCTGCTTAAATACCAGTGAAGTCATTGCTCATTGTGGACATCAACTCTTTTATCTACATTGCATAATGAAGAGTGGACAGAGGATGAGAAGGAATGGGAGGTATTTTTACTTAGCGCTACTAGTCAGGTGGACAAATTAAAATAATTGGGAGTGGAGCATAGGTGACAAATAGAGAAACAGGACTATTGACTGGATTGGACAGTACACTAGATGTGTTAGTATAGAGAGTTCAAGTGTGTCAGCCTCCAAAGATAAATTGAAGGATAGGGTGAGGTATCAGAGAATGAGAGTGATAATTTAACATAAGTTTGATTGACCTTTATAAACGTTTCTCATTCTTGTCTTGAATAAAATGTACATGCTTGGTTCTATGTCAAAATCCATTTACCGTTCTGCAGTTCCTTCTAGCCCTTAGCATCTACAGATCAATAATAAATGTATAACTCACTTAATCATCACTGAGAAAAAACCTTACTCCTGGCCCTACTCAGAGCAGGTGAAGATGGCACACATAAACCCCTCTTCTGCTTCATCCACATTCAACACAAAAATTCATTTCTTATAAAATACATTTCTGACTACAAAATGGAGACTAATAACACATTCATAAACCTTGTAGCTATATTAATGTGCTATATCTTCCATTCCTTTCTCCTGGAAAGGTCTTTAGGGTTTTTCTCAAGCACTCATATTTTGTATTCTTATTTTTGATATAGGATACTTCTCACTGGATTTGACCTATCAACTAGCCCAAACACACTGTACCCTTGTCATCATCATGAACATCATCTTCATTGTGAGACACATTTTCAGCACTCAGTATTGATTAGAACAACCAAGCTTCCTCAACACAAGAAGAAATTGAATCTAGGTCATTGATTGCAAGATGATGACAACAAAGCATAATGCCTGTCCAATTGATCAAATGTCAGGTACATGAAAAGTACTGATTAGATCTTTAATATAAGCTGTGTTCCTTTGAATTTGACAAACAAAGTTTTAGTTGTATGAAAAAAACAAGGATGATATTATCTCCATGCTAGATAAACTTTCATGGAAAAGCAGATAGCTCCGAAGCAACATCAGATCATATATGTGTCATATAAGCAGAAGCAGAAGATTTATGCTCATACTAAAGCTAGGGCATTTCCCATATGCTCAGTAAATATTGGACTCACACATATGACAAAATATCAATTAATGTTGAATTAGAGCCGCTAAACATAAGAGGGTGTATCTTCATCATAAGACCTGATTGGCTTCCAATGGCTAAAATTAAAATAAGGTCATAATTCCTCACCACTGCAAGGAAGATCTTATTGAACTAACAATGGAAAAAAGCCAACAAGTTTATGGCCTATTAGATGTGGACCTCAGATCTTCTTATCCTCTTCTTGAACCCTTGCCGACATCTCAATAAGAGGCTTCCCACAACACACGGTTTCACAACTCGAGAACAAAAAATAGTTATCTAAAAATGCCTATCATTAAATGATAATTAAAGGATGCCAAGCACTCTTACTACCAGATGTACAGTTTTTACTCCTGGGTTTAGAAATATTGAGTACAGGAACCCTAATAAGATACCCATAGAATTGTCTAACTTGTGTAAAAACTCTCATCCTGATGGAGAGAATGAATAGTAGTTTTGAATGATGCTGTTGAGACAGATAACTATCATGAGATTCAATGACTGAGGCTTTATAAGGGAACATCAATAGAGGTCATGTCTAAGGATGTCATAAGTCCCCTGGAATCAAGAAATTAGAGACAGGCTTTTATACATGAATTATTTGATATATGCGTTGTTAGGTTATTAAGATGAGAGGGTGATCATAATTCACACGTAGCAGAAATGGGACAAATGAGGATTGATTTTCTATGCAGCCTCAAAGGTAATCTCTAAATAAACCAGGGTTTATGACAGCCAATACCAATCGTACTTGTATAGGATGGGACCAAATGTTGGGATGTAAGATCTAGCTGCTGTAAAAAACAAAATCTTAAATATTTTCCAACCAACTTTTGGAATTATCAAAAGACTGGTTTGATGAAAAATGAAAACAGGCATCAAACCATTATCCAAAACAGCTAGACACAAGTGCCCAGATTCATGAGAACTGATGCATCACTCCGGCAACACAGTGATACATCAGAACAACTTGTGGTGAAATACTTTGTAGTGACATGGAGGAGCCACATTTATGGTACCACGCACCATGTCGTAAGGCCCTAGGGTGCCCTTAAAAACTTTGATGCATCAGTAGGAAGGATGCTGTACAGTGTCGTAAAGCACAGTTTTGTAAAGCATCTGCTCCAAATGTGGCGCAAAGCTCATTTGCAGCTCTGTGGTGGGTTCACTGGGGAATAGAGGATGTTTGTTTATGTGAAAGACAACAACAAAAAACGAGTGGGTAAGTCTTTCATTAACCTCTTAATTATCTTAGACTTCCCGAGTTATCTGGAGAACGGAAAAACACACAAAAAATATAATTCAATGTCCTTTTCCTCTTGGGCTTGTTTGTGTCTAGGATTTTCTCAGATTTTCCTTTGACCTTGCTTGGTATTTGTTATTGGTTCTTTCTGTAAATGCTCTGTTCTTTTTCTCTTCTTTAGGAAACTCGTCGTATAGCGGGACGAGAAAAAAGAAAAGAACACCGAAAACACAAAGGTAAGTGGGATTGTTTAACCTATGTACTTGTTGTTAGCTTTTGGTGAGGGAGGGGAAAAAAGAAGAGAGGATTGGTCGGTGGAGTGTATTAGAGGGGAGCAGGAAGGAATGGCGAAGAAAAGTTATATCCCGGGTGATAGGAAAAAACGAGTGCGTATACAATTGATTGTGACACGTTGGTGAAATCAGGTCCCTTAAACCAGGTCTGTCTTTATCCCTGTTCCCGACCTTTCCTATACCCTTACTGTTTTCCTGGTATCTCGCCTCCTCCCCTTCCTACCGGTCCCTCGTCCCGTCTCTCCCTTCCCCGCCTCCACAGTAACCACCCCACCCCGGTATCGGGGAGGCACGCACGCACCTGGAAATGCCATGTCCCTCCAGGGACGTGGCTGGGTTCTTCGTTTTGTCATGTGTTCGGTTCGGGGTGTCCACTTCCCGCAGCATCTTGATGCGTCGGTGACAACACATCTTCCTCTTTGTTCTCTGTAGTCACGACTTGGGTTCCTCTTTGACTTCCCTGGGTGGTATTGTTTCTTCTTTTCTTACATCTCTCCTCTCTGGCGTTTTTTCCTCCTCTGTCTGCTCCTCTCGTCTTCTGTTCCCCGTTTGAAATACTGCCTGCCAGATTTTCGGATTGATGCTCTGGCCGTCAACTCTCTCCACAGTACCACCGGGAGACTAACACAACGGCCCGTCTTGCTTTCCCGAGACAGGGATATCGTGACCCTTTCCCCCCGGCTCGTAAAGCATTTTCACGTGCTGCAAATCAGATTTGCATCAAATTGGAGGGTGTTGTGCAACTGAAAAGCCTAAAAAGTGACACATTTTAAAAAAAAGTTTAGCAAACAACAAAAGCAAGAAATTGAAAGAGCTACAAGCACAAGCATTGAGAGCAACAACCCCAACACCAGTCAAGATGTCCAGACAGAAGTCCAGGGGAAGAGGAAGAGCAATTTAAGTGAGGAGGACGATAAGAAAGGAACACCTTCTCTTTGTCACCTCCAAATTGCCATTATGGAAGAAGGAAGCCATTTGGCAGTCCAGAGTGGGTAAGGTCACCAGTGTGGTCAAACAAAAAGGACTGTGCCTGAGCAGAAAGAAAGGTGGTATGATTATAAGGGCAGGACCGAAGAGAAACTGGCCAAGAACCTGAGGGCAGCCAAGCGGAAAGGACCAGAGTACCTTAAGGAGTTGAACCCACTGGAGGACAGGTGATGTCAGTCATTCGAAGTTAATGGCAGGAATTTGCAGACAGGACAGTGCTGCAGTTGATGAGCAGGGTTATCTACAGGGTAAGTGCCAGCAATAAACAATATGATTATATGTGCTGGTCCATGTTTATGCCCCCTATGGTGCAGGCCAGCACAGCAAGTCACCTTAGAGCTCTGCTCTGCATCACAGAGAAAGGGCAGGAATGGACCATAGTTATACAATACAAGGCATTCCTGTCCTGTCCCCCTGCACTGGGATACCTTTCTGTACAAACACAATCCTTAGAGGCTTTGGGCCAGATGTATCAAGATTCAAGTTAGCGATTCTCAAATTGCGATTTTTAAGAAATCGCAATTTAAGAAATGTAAAAAGCGATGTATCAAAATAGAAAATCGCTAAGCGATTTCTTAAAATTCGGAAACGTAATTTGCAAGATGCAAATACCGAATAGCAAAACAATTTGTGATTCGGTAATTGAAAATCGCAAATTGCGAAAACGGCAAACCGGAGCAGCCTGATGACATCACAACCAGGAAGTGAGTCATCCCATGCTGTTTCCAGGAGCCACACCCACAGGAGCAGGGAGAGAGACACAGCCCAGCACCAGGGAGTCAGCATTGTGAGTAAGCCAGGACCAAACTGCAACATGGCCAATGCTGGAAATGGGAAGGAGAAGGGAGACAGGAAGAGGAAGCTAAATTTAGTGAGGCAGAATTGGAGGTGCTCATTGAGGAGGCTGTTGGGAACCATGATAGACTATTTGGAAAAAACTCACTCCAAGTACCTGAGAGGGAGAAGCGGAAACTCTGGTCTGACATTATCACAAAAATATGCGCAGTGGGTGTTGCGCAGAGGTCTGTGGAGGAGATACACAAGCAATGGTATGACTTGCGGTCCCGTCCCAAGGAGAGGGTGGCCAGCAGGCTTATGGAGGCAAGGAGCAACGGAGGCGGACCATCCACCCAGACACAGTCCACCCCTATGGAATACCTGGTGGAGTCCACATTGCTTCCAAAAGCTGTCAGTGGTGTAACTGACATTGACACCTCAGGGACACCCAGCACTAGCAAAGGTAAGGCCAGTAATTATGTGTATCCCCACATGTGAATGTACAAATGTCCCTTAGGGAATAGAACAGAGCTTGATGCACAGTGAAAAGTAGTCCATGTCACATCTTACATACAGCACAACAATGACTTATGGGAGTGGTAGTACACAACACTAAGGTGAATACACAACATAAATAGCAAGATAGTGGTCAGCCACATAGAGGAACACCACAAACGACTCAGGGTGACACAATTTAATTGTACATTTAAAGCCACACTGTTGAAATCTGTGAAAAATGCCAGAACTTACATGCTGCACATTGTCCTTGCAGATGACTCGGTCCCTGCTGCTGCAGGATCTGAAAAAGTGGGGGAAGCAGAAACACAGCCACAGTCTGACTCTAATACCAGTGAATCATACAGTCAATATTGTTCTGACTAGACACAGGGCAAGGGTGTTACCACTCCCAGAGTCTAACCTGGACTCAGATGAGATGCCAGAACACGAACTCACAGCACCACCAGAGGCGAATCCCACAGGGAGACAGGCAGTCTCTGCACCAGCGCTAGCACCAGTCAGCTCCCCCTCAGGAGGTGCCACGATGCAGGCAGACAGTGCACAGTAGAAGGAGTGGTCCCATCAATCTTTAGCAGCCTTGAAGCTTCCATGCTGTAGGTGCAGTGCCTTCAATGCAAACAATTGAAGTCACTGCACAGAGAGTTTTTGTCCCACAATAGCAATATGGGGTTACTACACAAGCAGTTGGAGACTCTGATTGAGGGACAGCAAACAGCTGCTGAAAATACCAAGGTGACACAGGCCATTGGGGAACTCTGCACTGAGATACGGCAGGAGTGCGTCAGCCAGCGCAGGCCCATCCCCAATATTTGGGGAGGTTTGAGAGCTTCTGTAGATCCGTCAATTGGCTAGTTCTGCAGCCCTGATATCACGGTGTGCCGTTGCCACACAGGTGGAGAAGGCAAATTGCAGTCAGGACATTGCACAGGGCTTGGTGCAAACAACCAACATACTGGATGCCATGCAAACAGCACACATTGCCACAACCAGTGAACTGGGTGTTGGGGACAGTAAGGAGTCCTCTAACCTCAGCAGTCTGACAGTCCCTGTGATTGATCCGAGGCATCACAGTGCCAGACACAGTACTGCATGTGAACCTGCAACTAAAGGTGCCAGCGAGCTCGCCGAGCGGAGTGCGTGGACATAAGAAGTGATGTTGAGGGCTACAGGGTACCACTTACACATGTACAAATACAATCGTGCTATGATGCTAATAGTGTGACACTGTGAATTGTTAATGTCTGCCCATTGTGAATAGCTATGTCCTAATGACACATTGTTTACCTGAAGTTAAGGTAATAAAGATGGTAACTACAGAAATACATTTCATTTGAGTGGTTTTGTCATTATTTACATCAAAAATGGTTGCGCGTGATGGCAGCACGTCTTTGCCTGCCCTCTGCTGCACTGGTCCTGTCTGCTGGTGGAGGGAGTGGTAATGGATCATCATCCTCATCTGAGTCAGGCTCCATGAGTTCCACTGGTATGCTCCTGGTGGTTGCTATGTTGTGCAAGATAGCACAAGTGGCCACAATTTTGCATGTCGTCTCTGGGCTGTACTGTAGTGCACCTCCACTCTTATGTATGCACCTGAAGCAGCTCTTCAGCAGCCCAAAGGTGCGCTCCACCACATTGCGGGCTGCCCTATGTGCAGCACTGTACCTCCTCTCTGCTTGAGTTGCAGGGCTCAGGTAGGGCGTTAGCATATAGGTGCACACAGCGTAGGCACTGTCTCCTGAATGCACAGAGAGTGAAATGAGTACATGTGCTGTTTGACGTCACGCTTCCATCAATGCATTATTCTGAACTATCAAATTAGCTAGTAGGTATCCTTCCCCAAACTCCCTAGCTAGCAGTCTTGTGTGTATCCCGCTGTGGCGAAAGATGTAGGCGTCATGTGTGCTCCCTGGGTATCTGGCCACAACATCAGTAATGATGTAGGAGGCATTGCATATCACCTGTATGTTCATAGAATGATAGTGTTTTCGGTTGCGATACACATACTCGCTGACCGATGGTGGACAGATGTCTACATGTGTCCCATCGATGGCACCTAGGACATGTGGGAACTGTGCTATCTGGTAGAAATTAACTTTATTTTGCTGTAATGCCTGTGGGGTGTTGGGGAATCTTAAGTAAAGTTGTATTCTGCTCAGCATGGCATTGAGAAATGCGTTGACAAATCTTGAGAGGGTACTCTGTGATACCCCTCCAGCTGCTGCTATGACCCCTTGATAGCTCCCTGAGGCTAGTATGTGCTGGTAGCATTGTACCTGCACATGGGTGGGTATGCTATTGGTCCTGTGTGTTGTGCGCTGCAGCATGGGTTGCAGCTCAGCAATCAGGTCAAGTATCATGGCTGAGTTTAACCTGTATTTCTCGGAAATTTCCTCCTCAGTCTGGTCAAAAAGGGTTATGCGCACTCTGAAAATGCGCTCCTGTCTCCTCCTCTCTCTCCACAAACCTGCCAAGATCCTCATTCTCCTCACCATGATGTAGAGTGCAGCCATTGCGGAAGAGGATCTGATGCATTCTGGGCCTCTTTATATAGGTTGCACCTGGATACCAACTGGTTTCAGTTCATGGTAAATTGCATGTGCAAACGCCATTCTGCGAATAATCGCAAATTGCGATTTTTTGCTGCATCGCATTGCGAATCCGTATCTGCGTGTTGCTATCTGTGTATCACAAATAGCGTCGAGATTTTGCAGATCGCTATCTGTGACTCCCTAATCTCTATCTCAATTAGCGTTTCGCAAATTGCGAATCGGTACATCACATCGTTATTTGCGATACGCTGTTTGCGACACACTAATGTATGTCTCATTCGCAAAAAATCGCTATTTTAGCGATTTCTTTTTTTTGATCTGTGAATGCCTTTCATACATCGGAAATGGCATTTTTGCATTTGCAAATGGACATTCGCACCGTTTGTGAATGCACAAATGTTTCATACATCTGGCCCTATGTCCACTTTCCATGTCTGCTACAGAATGCAGCACACATTGAAAGATGATAAAACAAAGAGAAATAAACATATTTCTCCTTGTTAACCTCTCCTCGGGCGGCTATTTTTTTGTTTATTTCCAGGTTTACAAGTTCTTGTATATCCGGTAATGTATCAAAATACATGGATGTTGCACGGGAATAACCATGCAACCTCCATGGAAATGCCTCCTTGGTCCAGAGTAATGTAACACAGAGATTTGCACTGTGTGATACTACTCAAGAATTATTTAGCCATGCAAGGCCATGATACTTCACATAAATGTCAGTTGTTTTTGCCAAGGGAAAATGTATCCTGTGCAGCTCAGCCACGTTTCTCATGTCCATGTGTAACATGCTGCCCCAGTCCAGGTTGTCCTTTGGATCCTGCAGCTTGTAGACTAATGTTTAACAAGAGTGAGCAGGACAGCAAGTACCACAACACAAAAAAGCTGGAATGGTGCAGCACATCATCAGAAATCTGCCCAACCATACTGTGACAATACCGGTTCTCTTGTACCATGAGGCAAATGTTGGTGTCTTGGTGTGACCCATCCAGAAGTGGAATGTGAAAGAATGGAATAGAATGTTGACAGAGGATATACATTTCACCTGACAGGGTATCCATGGCATCAGTATATGGAGTATTTCCCAGTGGGTTTATGGGAAGGGCCATGTGTACAGTCACTAGCATTAAACCATAACAGATATCAAAGGTGTTGTCTGTCATTTTAGAGATAACACTATCTCTTGTCTTGTACAAATGAAAAATGGGCATGGGGGAGAATACAAGGGATGCACGCTAGAGATCCATAATTGCATGTTGTAAGCATAGATTGTGTGAGAGTATGGTGCATCCCTGGTGGTGAGGTGTCTTGACGTTGTAGCTGAGCATATTGAAATGTCAGTGGGTATGAATGAGGAGACACTGGATTTAAGAAAGAGAGGGGTGATGTTTATGGGGCAAGGTAGCCTCAGTTACAGTCATGCACAGCTTCTTTTTGATAATATTTCACCTGCATAGTACCTGGGAAGAACTGTTGTCGAAGAGGGCATTAGTACACTACATTCAATTTTGGTCTGACTATGCTACATATGTCAAAGCAGGAGGAAGTTAAACAGGGAAATGTGAAGTGATAAGATGTATCTGTTGTCTAGGATGATGGCCATGTTTTAGGGATGGTTGGAAGGTTATGTGTCTGAGACTAGTTATGTTGGCAACCAGGTAAGTAAATGGTACATATAATCATCTCTGGTCTCTTGTGAGGTTTGGCATGAGCCATAGTTCTGACATACAGGATGGGCATCTTGGCCATTTGTATATTGTACCTAATGTTGGTTATGTTTGTGTTCTGAGAGAGCCACTGTATGATCTGAGTATTTCAGAGTAAGTCCTGACACTAGGCCAAAATGATGTATGACAGAGGAGTCATGAGTGAACAGATGTATGATACTCTACAGAGCAACAACTTGGCAAATTACAAAATGTTGATAAGTAGAAATATTAGTATGTTTACAAGTATGATGGTGCATAACCCCTTCAGAGATAGTTCACAGTGTATATTGGTCTGCACTCTGGAGATTTTTGTGTGTGTTAGGAAATCACAGGAGTGCACACAAATAAGTAAACCATGGTTATTACACGTCCTTACCCAGTCCAACAGTAGTGTAAGCCTGCTTACCCTGTAAAGGTCGTGTGGATGTGTGTCATTTATGAGACCTTGGCACACATGAATGCAAAAATTGCATGCAATACAACTCTGCAAGGCAGATTGGTGTGCTGTACAGTCCAAATGGAAGAGTGATGTACAAAAATTTATAGTTAAGCAAACCAATAGCACATTTTCAGTAGCTGTGGGTTGAGTAATGGCCACAGGGAATACAGGCACCCTGGTGACAGGATGCAGTGTTCTCAGCAGTGGTGTTAGTAAGTGAGCATTAGATCAATATAGCTATGACATTACAAAAGAATCCTGCTGCATACTAAATGGCGTCATTACTTGCACCCACCCTTTCAGCCCGGAGCGGCCAGGACAGGCCAGCAAGCTGTGTAACTATCTTGCAATCTGTGCAATAACACACAAATGACTCCCTTGTAATACAGTAGTTGTGTAAACGATGTATTGATATCTCCATTTGAAAAGCTAAAATAGTGAAACTTGGCTACATTCCTTCTTAATAACACACATTTATATGTAGCATAATGTGAAGGTTAAGAAAGTATGTTTGTCTTCTATACTACTATTGATAACATCTATTATAGGTCATTGTAAAAATAAATATCATTTTTTGCAGATGGGCAATCAACACCTTCTGTACAGTGGTCTATCCTGGATCACCCACCTGTTTGTGATTACCTCCTCCCCACATGGATGATGACACCTTCTTGCAACTCCTGGATTCCATACAATCTCCTTCTCTGGACCTAGCAAGGGATGACAGCATTGCAGGATCCCTAGATGAACCACCACCCACAGAAAATGCCCCATCTGCCAGTCAGTGCACATCTGTGGACTCCGAGGACCCCCAAGTTGTCTTCCAAAGGTGAGAGGTAGGAATCCAGCAGTAGATGGTTGATGAGGTATGTGCAGGAATGGAGACCATAGCAGCCACGCTAAAAGGAGTCAGCATGTGTCTGAGCCCCAGTAAGGGTATAGCTAAGGCTATTACAAACACCTAGACTTTGAGTGATATGTCCACAGCTGACATTGCTAGTGTCCTGATAGAGAGGGAACAACATCAACCCTCTACTCCTGACATCAGTGAAGTGACCATGCAGCTGGTTGTGATCCGTAACATCATGAAACCCACGGAGCGCAAGTTGGACTCCTAAATAACAATAATGGATGAACTCAATTGCAACATTGTTGCTTTGCTGGCAAGCCATTGAGCCCTTGTCAGGGATTTGCTGGCTGCCCGACTGACCCAGACAAATGATGCAGGAGACAGCGAAGCCACATCTTCTGCCTCTGGTATGTGCATGCCTCGGATGACTCTCACACAAAGATCACCAACTGCAGGAGATGTACAACACTCATCAGAGGAGGAAGATGTGGATTTCTCCAATTTCCGTCAGAGAACTGATAGGTAACATTTGCCTGTGCTCCCTGATAGTTCCCCGGTGGTCCTGTGTCTATCATCACACTACCACTTCTGTTACCCAGAACTGCCACTTTGTGCACATGCTAATCTTATCCACCTGTGGACTTGTGAAGTGGCCTACGTTCCCTAATGTCAATTTGTATCTTTTCACTCTGTCCGGGCATCCTTTGTTGACTTTTTTCTAGTGTTGCCTCAAAAACATGTAAAATTGCTTGTGGTGTGTTCATATACAACCTACTGTCTTGTCTCTCAATAAGTCTGAGCTACAGACATCATCACCTACTCTTGTTGTAAATGGCCAAACATCATGTACATACACTGCCATTACAATATGTAGAATGTCTTGTCTGCCAGTTGAAAGTCATGGTGTGAAAATAAGCTTAAGTTACTGGATTAGCACACAGTGAAAAGGCCTAAATAAACACACAAATGTGTGCATGGTCAAAATGGGGCCTGTGAGCATGTCAGAAAATGAAAATGTTTCACATATTTCTAGTTCTGTGAACATTACAATGTCAAGAAGCACGCATACAGCCTCAATGCTTACACTGAAGAGATCTTAAAGATTTTTAAATATGCTTACCCTGATAATATGAAGATGTTCATGGCCATACCCCTCCAGACTTACCATCATACCTGTGCAGCACAACGATGTACAAGGTAAGTCCAACACCTTGCATGTCAGTGTACATGAAATGCAAAATCATATTATGAGAGGTCCATTTACTAATGATAAATAGTACAGAAAGGTCTGCTGGAATGTGTAGGACAAATGTGTTCCCCTGTCCCTGAGAGAACTCACATGTACTGAGTGTGAGTGTAACCACACATGACACCAATTGTACAATATACACACATATTACTGATTTAAAGGAAGAGTACAGACTTAGGTAAAAAGCAACATCTCCCCAGGCTAAGAGGAAATGGTTGAATTATGTGTTCAAAATATTGCACACAGTTAAATGCATGTGATGCCACACTCAGCAAATACTCAATGTCAAGGATGATTGAAGTTCTCCTGGCAGGTGGGGCCTGATACATGATTTGCAACCAGGTAACAACAAGTACTTAAGTGCAAAATAGTGCAAGGGTGTGCGTGTTAGTGGCAGGCACCAGTGTGTGTCCCAGCACAGCCTGTATCCTGTAATATCTTGGTCACAAAATCATCCACACTAAACATGGTGTATCTCTTTCACATACAGTGCTACAGTGGGTGAGTATCTGTGTTTGGCTGTGTGTCAAATCACACTAAGATGACCACTTACAATGCATTAAGATTGTCAAGTAGTCCTTAAGTGACTCATGTGTGTAAAACACTACCTGTTGACCATAGAACTCTCACAAAATAGCATACACCTTTAAAGACTGCAAGGCGATAGCTGCATCATGTACACAATTCAACATAGTCAATGTTAGAAACTCACAATGATGCATTAATTACAAGGTTGTGAAAGTCTAAAAGGGTTTACTAAAGATGTACCTATGTAAGAAAACTAAACCTACCTAAACTATACTACAGAACCTAAACACATCCTTTTTGTATTTAAACTTACCATTTATTAACTACATCGATCTATCCTAAACTAACTATCCTTAACACTACCTAACACTAGCTTAACTTATCCTACAGTTAAATAATAAATACAAATGACATTAAACATCCATGTCCCACTACATTAACACTCATAGAATGACACAATACAAACATCAACTACACCTACACATACTATCACCTTTCTCAGTTCCTTTATTAGTGTATATTGCAATACATAATACCTTCTCCTGGGCCTCCTGACCCATCCGGGTCTTTGATATGTGTCTACTCGGATAGCTGCTGGGATTGGTGTCTGGGGTGACTGTCGCTGGTTTGAGCCTGTTCTGTCCTATCTAGTGGCAGATGTTGCCACTGCAGGTGTGTATGTCAAGGGACGTCCTAGGACCCCATTGCTTTATCACATTCATAAAGCTCGTGCATCATCCTGTATGTCTTCAAGACATTCTTATTGTGGTGGTAACAATCACGTCACATTTCAAGCGTTCTTGCCTCTCCAACTGTTATGTTGTCTAGGGTGATAATGAAAAAAACAGTTAGCCCATGCAGTACATGTACATGATGTCTGTGAGAAATAGTCTGAACAAGACTGTGAGCTGAGCAGGTCGGCACTGCTGTAGTGAGTGAGGAAACTAATGATTAATTTAGTTTTGGTAATGTGGCATGCTTGGCCTTTCCATTTAATGCACCACACTGCATCACATTGCATTTCTGTTTGGATGGAATTAATTAATGAGAGGCATGGCCTCATGTTACTCAACGGGTCTGATGACATGATTGTAACCTTTTGATCCATTATTCTAGTTGACGAGATTCGGGTGCCTTGATGTTTACTGTGACCATTGGGCCCTGATCATCTGGGTTGAAATCACATGGAACATTTATCTCCACACATGTTGTGGAGGATGGCACAAATTAGTATCATTTTGCATACCATAGGGGCCGAGTATAGCAATCTGCTCCCTGAAACATCCAGTATCTGAAGCAGGACTTCAGTACATCAAAAGCGTGTTCTACGATATTTCAAGTCTTTACCAGTGCCTGGTTGTACTGTTGTTTGAGATCAGTCTGGGGATGTGCTATTTGGGATCATGACTGATGGCTGAAGACCATACTCTTGGTCAGCTGAAAGTCAAAAACAAATTACATATGTCAATGATTTTGCTCTTTGATTCAGCGACATTCCTGTCCATGTGTGTTACGTATACTGAATAACTTAAACAAGTTTCTTACAGTATTTCACAATATGTGTTACATATACAGTTGGACATAGGTTTACACATATATCTTCTAGTTCTCTGTGTAAAAGCAAATGATGACCATTGTTTGATACCTTGGACACTTCTACATCCCAACATTCATGTTTCTCCAGTAGCCTACAGGGATGGGTACTTAGCGATCTTCTTGATCAATCCATGTCATGTGCAATCACTACATGTGTTAAGTGACAGATTATTGATAAGGGTTTTTGGACAGTTGGTCCTCCCTTCATAGGTAGTGATATGGCCAACATGTTAGACACTCACACATACCTATGTCTAAGCAAAACTGCTAATGTTGTTGGTGGCCTACATGACAGTGACACAGCCATTTAGTAGTTCACTTACTTAAACATGTGATTTTGGTGCATAAATGTGGTGTGGTTCAAACATATAACATGTATTGTTATCCAATTTATTGTCAGCATTTACCAATGGTTTTTGACTCAGAAATTGTCATGATGTTCTTTCATTGACATATTGTTGTATGGGACACAAGGATGTTGTTACAAGTACCTGTCTACTACAAGCCTAGACACAATACTTTGATTTTTAACATGTATGTGTATGACTTTAATTTGTAAGGGAATCTGTGCTTTCATTCCTTGACTGTCATCATTGCTGTTGCCACTGAATGTTGACATTGGTATCCTGAGTACCCTGCAATGTCTTTAACAGGTTGCATTTTAATGTATGTTCATGACTAATGTATGACATTTTTGACAGCATTGTGAAAGACCTTGTGAGTTTCACATCACTGTATTCAAATGCATTTAATTGGGTGACTTACACCACAAAACTGGTGAACTATCATGTTGCGCTTAATCCCGATGGATATGTTTTTACCTACAATGTCAATATGGGTGAGGCTTTTTTCTGTTTTGTACTGTCGGCGTCACAAAGTTACAAAGTATTTATATTTAAACTTTTTTGGGGTTGACACTTACATTGCATATACTTCTTCCAGTGTTGCTCCTGTAACTTTGGACAACATACAAGTACACTTGCATGCGTGACATGTTTATTCATTACCACTGTATTTTTATCACACCATTCAAAATGTGGACCTTTGACTGATACCAAGAGTAGGCACACCATTGAAGAGACACTCATCTAACAACTATCTATTGTGTGGTCTTTGTACTCTGTGACGGGCCGACACTGCCTCGGTCTGACCCGCCATACCCCTAGGGCACCGGCACTTTCGACATTCCCGACCCTGATATCCTCCGGTCGGCTACCGATCAGGTTGGACTTCTGGGTGACGGCAGGCAGAAACAGGACCTTCACGCCGTCACCAGGGAGGGAAAGAGGGGAAAAGAACTCAGCGGCGACAGAGGAGGAGAAGGCGGGAAAGAACTCAGCGGTGACAGAGGAGGAGAAGTCGGAGACGAACTCGGCGGCGGCAACGGAAGGGAAAGCAGGAGCAATCTTGGTGGCGTTTTTGCAGGGGAGAGCGAGAAAGACACCAGGACCTCCAGCTGCACCACGAGATGCAGTGGATGACCAGGAGGCAGTACACCCGAACTCCGGCCACGCTTTGGGGAGAGCGTGGCCTTGGCAGGTGCGTGGGGCAGGTATCACTAGTAGTAGGGAGGTGGAGGGGAAAAGGGAGGGGAAGTAAAACTAAGGAGCGGTTACCGGTTGGGGCATAGGAGTTCTTTGTTGTCTGGTTATTTATTTTGTCTTTCTTTGTTTGTTGTTTGTTTTCCCCAATATTATTATTTTTTATTATTTTTTGTTGTTACAAGACACCAGGAGAGGGATAGCTCCAGATAGTCAAGAGTAGCATAGGAAGAGCGCGACCCCCTCCCCGAAACAAAAGGAAGGTACCTAAGACTATCTTCCAGTATAAGTCTTGTTCTACTGCAAGGAAAAGGAAGAAAGTAAAGGCTCAGATTAAGAAAACAGACTCTGAGAAAGATGGAAAGAAAGGAAAAAGAAAAAAAAACCAAAGAGCAGAGAAAAATAAAGAAAGAAAATAGGAAAAAGAGAGGAAACAGAATAGAAAGAAAACAAAAAAAGAAAGAAAAGAAAAAACACTCACCAGGCCAACTACTGTTTTCTGTCTCTGTTTTCCTTCAACAAGTGCCTCCTGGGAGCCCACCTGGAAAGAAGATGAGAGATGAACACACGTTGAAGAACGGCCGAACAACGTAACATACAAGCAAAGAGTTACCTGTTATCTTAAATAAAGACTGCAAGTGTACTATCTGACCACGGGCTTACTGTCATCATGGCGCAACCCCTATTACATACATACTCCTATGGACTTGTTTGGCATACACATGGTTGATGTGATTCAATAACCAATGCAGATGATGTGGTTCCGTTCATTCATACAAAGTGGAGTGACAAACTACTGCTCACAGATATAGCTACTAACATTGACAGATTGGTGTAGGAATGTCAGTATGTGAAATCACTAGCTATGTGTTGCTGTATCTTGTTCCCACTATATGCATGATTATAGAGGCCAGGATTTAGGAAGGTGGCAGAGTGCAGGGCATCAAGTCACCTGTCTACACTAGACTGAGGCACTGGGAAAAGGCAATGTTTCTCAGTATTTTGGCCATATATCACTTTCCACGACTTGCACACAGTGGGTAGCTAGCACAAATATAGGCACCCTTGCACCATGGTGCAAGGGTGCCTGTGTTGCGTGCAGAATACTTTTGTGCAGGAAAAGACACAACCATTAGAGGCATAGTCAACGATGTTTGTGTGCTATAGGAAGCAGTAGTCACTTCAGGGTCTTCAGTTATTTATCCTTCTTACACATCAGCCGGGGGGGGGCACTCGTTTTTGTATGCATTCCCAGGTTTCCCTTATTTAGTACTTATGTCATCAACCATGACAGTTTAATGGAAACACCCACATACTACACATGGGGCATCTCCAGTGCAAACAGTGATGGAACACAACATTATGCACTTAGTTGCATTATTTCTACATGCTTTGACATTGAAAACCACACAGAAGTGCTTTGTGTGCCTTGACACATCAGAGTTAGGGATTTGCATCACACATGTACCATGATGCATGATGCAAGTTTGAAATACACCCCTTAAATAGATGGTCCTTGCTATGTCAATAGACTCTGATATGGCTATTCTGTCATACATTTCTACATACATATTATAAGGTGTATTTGTAGGCAACTGGACCTCTATGTAGGGTGCAAAACAAGGCACACTGTGGAGAGGGTCCAGGCAACCACACATTGGTTTACAGAGGTAAAGTCTAGACCACCTAATGCTCTAGTTGTTATGGCAGCTTGGTCGAGCAGTTAGGCTAATCTTGGAGAAGTGCAAAAAGCATTTATTATACTCACAGTACCAATACATGAAGATACACACTCAAAAGAATAACTTGAGACCAATTTACAAAAATACTTCAGATTTGTATGTCTTTTTTTAAGACTAAGATCATCAAAATCAGGTAAGTACTTTTTAAGTTATGAATTTTCAAAGTTTAGAAAATATCTCAGTTCTGTGCGTAATTACACACCATAAGAATCAATAGAGCGGTATTTTAAAAATGCATACAAAAACAGGCAATGCATTTACCAATGTCTCCTTTTGCAGATAGGTCAAGGTCATCGGTGGGCCCTGTGGACCAGCTGGAGAAGATTGGCCTGCTCCTTGTTTCAGCAGAAGCAGCTGCAGAAAGTCCACTGCTGGGGACCACTTGGAAAAGACTGCACAGGTGGACCTCAAGGTGAGTCCGGTGGGTCCCCTTGGAGTGTTGAGGTCGCAAGGGGTGGGGGACCCATAGAACACAGTGGGATCTATGGTGCAGGGCACTGGGCAGCTGGGTGCAGAGCAAATCAGTGAGCCGGGAGTTGTGCGCAAAGGTGCCCTTGGAAGCAGGGAGTATGTAATTTTAAAGGTCACTTGCAGGTCAGCAGGGGCACTCTGGTGGGAGATCCTGGTGTTTTCTGAAATCTGCCGGCTGGGGCTTCCTCCTTGTCCTTTTTCAGTTTGGAGTTGACTGTCCCTCTGGGTGTCTGATGTTGAGTGACCAGTACCTGGGGGTATTGCACTGTTCAGCCACTGGAGGATGCAATGCCACCACACTTGTCACACTGGTAGGTTGTGTCCTCTTGGTCCATCAGGTAAAATGTGGTCTGGCAGTAGCATCCACCTCACTTCAGGGTTCCAGAATCTTGTCTGGTGGTGGCAGGATTGGCAGGATGGTTGGGACCAGCCAGCAACCATGCTATTGTGTGTTAGCTTTGCAGGGGTCACCTCTATTGTGCCCCCTGGGAACATTTTGCAATAAATCCAATACTGGTACCACTTTGGATTTATCATTCTGAGTTGTTTGATACCAAACAACCCAGGGTTAAAAGTGCTCATCATGTAGCTGTGAAACTCATACTGACAAGTGCCTAGCACATACATTTAAAATGGCTGCTGTGTTCACTTACTATATCCTAGGTTTTGAAAGGACAGAGTAGGGGCATATTGCTCTTGCATCTATGCCCACACACAGAGTATAGTACACCCTGGCTTAGGGCTGTAAGGTCTGCCAGAGGGGTGGCCTGCCTATATTGCAGGCAGTGTATAGTGGTCAGGTTACACAGGCTGTGTGCCATGTTGAGTCTGCTTTTTGGGATTGCACCAGGATACTGAGCCTGCAATGGCAGTGCTGGGTGCATCTGAATGCATGGCACTCGAGGGTGGCACAATCTGTGCTGATGTCCTTAAGGGCCTACCCTTAGTTCCCCATGCCCTGGCTATCTAAGTACCATTTATTAAGGACGTACAGTGGCAGCTAAGGGTGTTGCCAATTATGTTAATGCATGACAAAAGCTTTGGGAAAGAGATCTAGCCCAGGTAACCGGGTTAGCAGGGGTCCTGGGCACTAACAACTTTGTGACCACAACAAATACCAAGCAAAAAATGGGGGCTAACCATGATAAAAGAGAACTTTTCTCACACAACCCCCAAAAACAAAAGAGGATAAGACTACCCTTTCTCTAGTGAGTCTTCATCATCTAACTAGAAGAACCTAGAAAGGCCATCTGTATTGGTATGGGCAGCCCCAGGTCTGTGTTCCACTTGAAAGCCCATTCGCTGTAGGCATATAGACCACCTATGCAGGTTACACAGGCTGTGTGCCATGTTGCGTCTGCCTTTTGGGATTGCACCAGTGTTAGAAATGGGGTCTTTGGTAAGCAGTCAGGTTACCCCATGTCCAAGAAAGGACCCTCACTCTAGTCAGGGTAAGTCACACACAATCCAAATTATCCTGTGCCCACCCTCTGGTAGCTTGGCACTGAGCAGTCAGGCTTAACTTAGAAGGCAATGTGTAAAGTATTTGTGCAATAAATCATGCAATAACACAGTAGAATACCACAAAAATACACCACACAGTGTTTAGAGAAATATATAATATTTATCTGATAAGATGCAGGTCAAAACAATTAAGATGTGATAAGTATATGTTGAAATATCACTGTAAAAATTATATAAAGTGTCTTTAGTCTCTTAAAAGTAATACATGTCTCTTGCAAGTACAAAGTAGCTGATTTGCATTCAAAATCTCCACTCGGAACCACAGTGGAGTAGATGTGTGGAAAACAGGGAGCTATGCGTCGATTTCTCAGGTCGCACACGGCGATGCATCATTTATTTTTCAGGGAGGGAAGGTGTTGCATCGATTTCCGGTGCTCGGTCTTGGATCATCTTCGGGTTGCAGGGTTTTCGGACTCGCCGGGGTGATGCGTAGAAATATGGCAATGAGAGGATGAAGTCACAGGGGCTGCATCGATCCGGTGGGCGTTGCGTGGAAATTTCTACTGCGCGGCAGGTGCTGTGTCGATTCCTCTCTGGAAGTCAGGCTGCGTCATTCCGGCTCGGCTGTGCATCAATCCAGTGGGCCATGCATCGAATTTCTGGTCACTACGCTGGCGTAATCTTCTCAATGCGAAGTCGGGCTGCATCATTGCAGTTCGGCGTGTGGTGAAGTTTTCACCACGATGCAGGCTGTGTGTAATTTCTGGCAGGCTGTGTGTTGATTTTTGCCGCACCAGGAGTTCTTCTTTCAGAGATGAAGTCTTTTTGGTCCTGAGACTTCCGGGAACAGGAGGCAAGCTCTATCCAAGCCCTTGGAGAGCACTTCTCAGCACAGCCAGAGAGCAGCAAGGCAGGGGGCAACAGCAAGGCAGCAGTCCTTCACAGAAAGCAACCAGGTGAGTCCTTTGGACAGCCAGGCAGTTCTTCTTGGCAAGTTGCAGGTTCTGGTTCAGGTTCTCTCCTCCAGGAAGTGTCTTGATGAAGTAGAGTGTCTACCTCAGAAGTGTCTGAGTTGGTAGGGGCAGAGGCCCTAGTTAAATACCCAAATGTGCCTTTGAAGTGGGGTAGACTTCAAAGAGTGGCTTAGAAGTGCACAAGGTCCCCTTTTTAGTTCAATCCTGTCTGCCAGGGTCCTATTAAGGGGTATGGCAGTCGTTTGTGTGAGGGCAGGCTACTGTCCTTTGACATGTAAGTGTCAGGCCTTCCACCCTCCCAGCCCAGACAGACCCATTCAAAATGCAGATGTATGCAAGTGAGGCTGCGCATCCTGTGTTTGGGGTTTGTCTGAATGAAAGCACAAGGGAGCCGTCAACTGAACCTAGCCAGGAATGGATTGTAAGGCACAGAAGGATTTCAGTGCAGAGAAAGGCTCACTTTCTAAAAATGGCATTTCTAAAATAGTAATATTAAATCCAACTTCACCAGTCAGCAGGAATTTGTATTACCATTCTGGTCATACTAAATATGACCTTCCTACTCCTTTCAGATCAGAAGCTACCATTTAAACAGTATATGAGGGTAGTCCTAATGATAGCCTATGAAAGGAGCAGGCCTCATAGCAGTGCAAAACTAATTTAGGAGTTTTACACCACCAGGACATGTAAACTACACAGGTACGTGTCTTGCCTTTGGTCTACACAGCACCCTGCCCTATGTGTTACCTAGGGCCTACCTTAGGGGTGACTTATGTGTAAAAAAAAAGGGGAGTTTTAGGCTTGGCAAGTACTTTTAAATGCCAAGTCAAATTGGCAGTGAAACTACACACACACAGGCTTTGCAGTGGCAGGCCTGAGACATTGTTAAGGGGCTACTTAACCGTTTCTGTGCCTTGGACGAGGTGACCTCGTCTAAGGCTACAGTTTCCATGTGCCTTGGACGAGGTCACCTCGTCCAAAGCACGGGAACTTGGGGGAGCGCTAGCGCGCCCCCCCTGTGCACCCCGCTCTCCCCCCCAAGGCGGGGATGGAAGGGGAAGACCTTCCACCCCCGACCGCCCCACCCCCTTGTGACGTCAGCGCGCGAGCGCGCGCTGTTTTGTCACAGGGGCCTCCCCCATCACGTTGGAAGCTCTGCTTCCAGCGCGATTGAAAGAGAAATGCAAAGCATTTCTCTTTCAATCACTGGGGGAAGCCCGGAGAGGCTTCAAAGGGAAGGAAATGTATTTCCTTCCCTTTGAAGTCTCTCCCAGGGTTTCAAAAGCCCCAGGGGGGGCAGAAACCTCTTGGCACCAAGGATCTTTTTTTTTTTTTCCTTTTGTTATGTTTTTTTTTTTTTTTAGGTGGGGAGCGACCCCTTAGGCAAGGGTCGCTCCCCTAGGGGGCAAATTATATTTAGGCCATTTCTGCCCCCCTTGGGGGCAGATTGGCCTATTTTGATGAGGCCAATCTGCACCCAAGGGGGGCAGAAACCACTAGACACCATGGAGTTTTTTTTCTTTACGTGAATTTCACGCAAGGGGAGCGACCCCTTAGGCAAGGGTCGCTCCCTGTGGGGGGGAAATTATTTTAGGCCATTTCTGCCCCCCTGGAGGCAGATCGGCCTATTATTAGCTAGAGCTAGAGGCCAAAATCCACAGGTAGGCACTTTGCAAAAAACACCTCTGTTTTCTGTGAAAAAATATGTTGTGTCCACGTTGTGTTTTGGGCCATTTCCTTTCGTGGGCGCTAGGCCTACCTACAGAAGTGAGGTACCATTTTTATCGAGAGACTTAGGGGAACGCTGGGTGGAAGGAAATTTGTGGCTCCCCTCAGATTCCAGAACTTTTTGTCACCGAAATGAGAGGAAAAAGTGTTTTTTTGGCCAAATTTTGATGTTTGCAAAGGATTCTGGGTAACATAACCTGGTCAGAGACCCGCAAGTCACCCCATCTTGGATTCCCCTGGGTTTCTAGTTTTCAAAAATGCGCTGGTTTGCTAGGTTTCCCCAGGTGCCGTCTGAGCTACAGGCCAAAATCCACAGGTAGGCACTGTTTTCCACGAAAAAATGTGATGTGTCCACGTTGTGTTTTGTGCCATTTCCTTTCGTGGGCGCTAGTCCTACCCACACAAGTGAGGTATCATTTTTATCGGGAGACTTGCGGGAACGCTGGGTGGAAGGAAATTTGTGGCTCCTCTCTGATTCTAGAACTTTCTGTCACCAAAATGTGAGGAAAATGTGTTTTTTTAGCCAAATTTTGAGGTTTGCAAAGGATTCTGGGTAACAAAACCTGGTCAGAGCCCCACAAGTCACCCCATCTTGGATTCCCCTAGGTCTCTAGTTTTCAAACATGCGCTGGTTTGCTAGGTTTCCCCAGGTGCCGGCTGAGCTACAGGCTGAAATCCACAGGTAGGCACTTTGCAAAAAACACCTCTGTTTTCTTTCAGAAAATGTGATGTGTGCACGTTGCGTTTTGGGGCATTTCTTGTCGCGGGCGCTAGGCCTACCCACACAAGTGAGGTATCATTTTTATCGGGAGACTTGGGGGAACGCTGGGTGGAAGGACATTTGTGCCTCCTCTCTGATTCCAGAACTTTCTGTCACAGAAATATGAGGAACATGTGTTTTTTTAGCCAAAATTTGAGGTTTGCAAAGGATTCTGTGTAACAAAACCTTGTCAGAGCCCCACAAGTCACCCCATCTTGGATTCCCCTAGGTCTCTAGTTTTCAGAAATGCACAGGTTTGGTAGGTTTCCCTAGCTGCCGGCTGAGCTAGAGGCCAAAATCTACAGGTAGGCACTTTGCAAAAAATAGCTCTGTTTTCTGTCAAAGAATTTGATGTGTCCACGTTGTGCTTTGGGGCATTTCCTGTTGCGGGCGCTAGGCCTACCCACACAAGTGAGGTATCATTTTTATCGGGAGACTTGGGGGAACGCTGGGTGAAAGGAAATTTGTGCCTCCTCTCAGATTGCAGAACTTTCTGCCACAGAAATATGAGGAACATGTGTTTTTTTAGCCAAATTGTGAGGTTTGCAAAGGATTCTGGGTAACAGAACCTGGTCAGAGCCCCACAAGTCACCCCATCTTGGATTCCCCTAGGTCTCTAGTTTTCAGAAATGCACAGGTTTGGTAGGTTTCCCTAGGTGCCGGCTGAGCTAGAGGCCAAAATCTACAGGTAGGCACTTTGCAAAAAACAGCTCTGTTTTCTGTCAAAAAATGGGATGTGTCCACGTTGTGCTTTGGGGCATTTCCTGTTGCGGGCGCTAGGCCTACCCACACAAGTGAGGTATCATTTTTATCGGGAGACTTGGGGGAACGCTGGGTGGAAGGAAATTTGTGCCTCCTCTCAGATTCCAGAACTTTCTGCCACAGAAATGTGAGGAACATGTGTTTTTTTAGCCAAATTATGAGGGTTGCAAAGGATTCTGGGTAACAGAACCAGGTCAGAGTCCCACAAGTCACCCCATCTTGGATTCCCCTAGGTCTCTAGTTTTCAAACATGCACAGGTTTGGTAGGTTTCCCTAGGTGCCGGCTGAGCTAGAGGCCAAAATCTACAGGTAGGCACTTTGCAAAAAACACCTCTGTTTTCCTTAAAAAAAATGGGATGTGTCCACGTTGCATTTTGGGGCGTTTCCTGTCGCGGGCGCTAGGCCTACCCACACAAGTGAGGTATCATTTTTATCGGGAGACTTGGGGGAACATAGACTAGCAAAACAAGTGTTATTGCCCCTTGTCTTTCTCTACATTTTTTCCTTCCAAATATAGGAGAGTGTGTAAAAAAGACATCTATTTGAGAAATGCCCTGTAATTCACATGCTAGTATGGTCACCCCAGAAATCAGAGATGTGCAAATAACCACTGCTCCTCACCATCTTATCCTGTGCCCTTTTTGGAAATACAAAGGTTTTCTTGATAGCTATTATTTACTCTTTATATTTCAGCAAATGAATTGCTGTATACCCGGTATGGAAGGAAAACACACTGCAGGGTGTAGCTCATTTATTGGCTCTGGGTGCCTAGGGTTCTTGATGAAACTACAAGCCCTATATATCCCCGCAACCATAGGAGTTCAGCAGACGTAACGGTATATTGCTTTCGATAATCTGACATTGCAATAAAAAGTTACAGAGTAAAACGTAGAGAAAAATTGATGTTTTTTTACCTCAATTTCAATATTCTTCTTTTTCAGTTGTTATTTTCTGTAGGAAACCCTTGTAGGATCTACACAAAGGACCCCTTGCTGAATTCAAAATGTTGTCTACTTTTCAGAAATGTTTAGGTTTCTGGGATTCAGCATTGGTTTCATGCCCATTTGTGTCACTGACTGGAAGGAGGCTGAAAGCACAAAAAATTGTAAAAATGGGGTATGTCCCAGTAAAATGTCAAATTTGTGTTGAAAAATTGGGTTTTCTGATTCAAGTCTGCCTGTTCCTGAAAGCTGGGAATCTGGTGAGTTTAGCACCGCAAACCCTTTGTTGATGCCATTTTCAGGAGAAAAACCACAAGCCTTCTTCTGCATCCACTTTTTCCCATTTTTTTGAAAAAAAACAAAATTTTCACTGTATTATGGCTAATTTCTTGGCCTCCTTCAGAGGAACCCACAAAGTCTGGGTACCTCTAGAATCCCTAGGATGTTGGAAAAAAAGGACGCAAATTTGGCTTGGTTAGCTTATGTGGACAAAAAGTTATGAGGGCCTAAACGCGAACTGCCCCAAATAGGCAAAAAAAGGCCTAGCACAGGAGGGGGAAAAGGCCTGGCAGCGAAGGGGTTACGTGGGTGGCACAATCAGTGCTGCAGGCCCACTAGTAGCATTTAATTAACAGGCCTTTGACACATGTAGTGCACTTTACTAGGGACTTATAAGTACATTAAATAATCCAATTGGGCATGATCCAATGTCATAATGTTTAAAGGGAGAGAGCATATGCAATTTAGCACTGGTTAGCAGTGGTAAAGTGCGTAGAGTCCTAAAACCAGCAAAAACAGTATCCAAAAAGTGGAGGGAGGCAGGTAAAACGTTAGGGGGTCACCACCCTAAGAATGTCAGGTCTAACAACCAGAATACTGAGCCTGCAATGGCAGTGCTGGGTGCACCTGGACGCATGGCACTTGAGGGTGCACAATCTATGCTGATGTCCTTAAGGGCCTTCCCTTAGTACTCCATGCCTTGAGTACCTAAGTACCATTTACTAAGGACCTATAGTGGCAGCTAAGGGTGTTGCCAATTATGTTAATGCATCACAACAGATTTGGGGAAGAGATTTAGCCCAGGGAACCTGGTTGGCAGGGGCCCTGGGCACTAATAACTTTGAGACCACATCAAATACCAAGCAAAAAGTAGGGGCTAACCATAATAAAAGTGCACTTTTCTCACCTCCCCCCAAAACAAGAGAGAATGAGACTACCCTTTCTCTAGTGAGTCTTCATCATCTAAGTGGAAGAATCAGGAAAGGTCATCTGCATTGGCATGGGCAGTCCCAGGACTGTGTAAGCATGTAGATCACCTAAGCAGTTTGGAGTTTTCACCTTTCATCTACTGTAGCCATTGGAGAGGTTCAGAATGAACTATGAAGTGAGAGCCAAACAGGTATGGCCTCAGCTTCTTCAGGGCCCAAACCACAGCAAAGGCTCCCCTCTCTATGGCACTAAATTTATGTTCCCTATGCAGTAGTCTTCTGCTTTGAAAAGCAACAGACTGGTGATGTCCTTCATCTTTTTTCTGGGCTAGGACCATGCCTACCCCCAGTTTGAGGCATCAGTTTGGGCAGTAAACTGCCTGGAGTAGTCTGGAGCTTGTAGGACTGGAGCAGACCACATAGCATTCTTCAGAGAGTCAAAGGCCTTTGGACAACTCACTGTCCAGTTAAACATTTTGGGCATTTTCTTAATTCTGTGGGGGTGGGGGGGGGGGCACTATGGTGCCATAATCCTTCACAAATAATTGGTAATACTCAGTCAAGCCAAGGAATTCCCTGACTTGAGTCTGGGTTGTGAGAGCTACCCAAGCCAGAATGGTCCGAATCTTGGGATGGGGGCGATGAACTTGACCTCCACCAACCAGGTGGCCCATGTGAACAACTTTACCCTGCCCTACATGGCACCTATGGCCTTGGTAGTGAGGCCTGCCTTCCACAGAGCCTCAAGAACCATCCCTAGGTGGATCAGGTGATCCTGCTAGGTGGAGCTATAGACAGCCAGGTAATATGCACTAAAGGAATCCAGTCCAGCAAGGACTTGCTTCACCAACCTTTTGAAGGTGGCAGGTGCAATCTTTAATCCAAAGGGCATAGCAGTGAACTAGGAGTGGAGATTGCTGGCCTCTCTTGCTCCTGGGGTCAGGCCAATCTGCCAGTACCCTGATGTTAAATAAAATGTACTCATATATTTGGCTATCCCTTGTCAGTCTATGAGCTCATCAGCTTCTGGGATTGGGAATGCATAAGTTTTTGTCACAGAACTGAGGCCCCTGTAATTCACACAAACCTTATTTCCTTATTCTCTCCTTTAGGGTGAGGATTGAGGATTAAAACTACTGGGCTAGCCCAGGGACTCTGAAGGTTCAATGACTCCCAATTCAAACCCCTTTTTGACTTCTGCTTGTATGCTTTCTCTGACATGCTCTGACTGTCTGTAAATGTTGTTATTGACAGGCAAGCTGTCACCAGTGTCCACATCATGGGTACACCAATCAGGCTTCCCAGGGGTCAAGGAAAATAATTCATTATACTGGTCAGGACTTGGCTGCAATCAGCCTGCTATTGTTCTGAGAAAGTGTCTGATAAGACCACTCCATCCACAGAACCATCTAGTGGGTTGCTGGAGGGGAGATCAGGGAGAAGCTCACTTTCTTCTTCTTGTCCCTCATCTGTAACCATGAGCATGGTCACATCAGCTCATTCAAATAGGGTTCTAGGTGGTTGACATGTATAATTCTATTGAGATTTTTGCAAATGCCTAAGTCCACCAAGTATGTGACTTCCCCTTTCCTTTCAAGTATGGGATACGGCCCGTACCATTTGTCCTGGAGTATCTTTGAGGCAACAGTATCCAACACCCAAACTTTCTGCTCTGGGTGGAACTCCACCATAGGAGCTTTGGGTCATACCAGAGTTTTTGCAGCTTCTGGCTGGCCTGAAGATTTTGGCTGGCTTTTTCCATGTTCTCTGCCATCCTAGAACATAGGTCAAGTCTATAGTCAACTATGCCTTGTTTTAGCTCTTTGAGAGGTCTCTTCCAGCCTTCCCTTCAAAGAATTAATGGTCCCCTAACAAGATGCCCAAAGAAAACTTCAAATAGAGAGAATCCTACTCCCTTTTGTGGCACTTCCCTGTAGGCAAAAAGCAGACATGGAAGTAAAACATCCCATCTCCTTCAGAGTTTTTCAGAAACTCCTCCAATCATGCCTTTTAGGGTCTGGTAAATCTTTCAACCAACCCATTTGTTTGTGGGTATTATGGGGTTGTGAACATATAAGTCACACCACATTTCATCCACATGTGTTTTTAAGTATGCAGACATGAAGTCAGAACCCCTGTTTGACCCTATCTCCTTTGAGGACCCTACTCTGATACAAATACCCAGGTGGGTTTCTGCTACTGTAACAGCAGTGATGGTCCTAAGGGGTATAGCCTCAAGGTATCTTGTGGCATGATCCAGTACCACCAGAATGTATCTGTGTCCTGATGCTATTTGAGGGTCAAGTGGGCCAACAATGTCAACACCTGGCCTTTCAAAGGGAACCCAAACACAGGTAGTGGCATTAAGGGAACCTTTAAGTGTCCACCTGCCTTACCACTGGCTTGATAGAGCAGGACTGACAAAGGTTCTTCACTTTTTGGGACATTCCAGCTAAGTAAAAGTGGTTCACCAACTTACTCCAAGTTCTATTGTGGCCCAGATGCCTAGCTAGGGGAATGTGATGGGCTAGAGTGAGGAGAAACTCTCTGAACAGCTGAGGTACTACCACTCTCTGGTTGCACAGGATTCAGGTATCTGGCCTCAGTGAACAGGAGCCCATCCTCTCAATAATCCCTGTGGGTACCACTGGCACTACCCTTTTCTTCCTGTGCAACTTGTAGCCTCAGGCCTTCAAGAGTGGGACAGGTTCTTGGCCCCAGGCATAGATCCTGCTAGAAGGTCCTCTGTGTCCAAGAGCTCTGGGTGGTAAGGCCCAAGCTCTGCAGGCTCTGTTCCCTCTGGGAATGGCAAATCCTTTTCCTGGGAAGAGGGGTTCTGACTTGTGATCTGATTGGACGCTGTTTGCCCAGTCTGCCTGCCTCTTCTCTTGGAAGGCTGGTCCACTATTTCAGAATCTATCTCTCTTTTTCTCTCTGAAGTTTACTCTGTGCCCTAGTCTTGACACAGACCCATTCTGGGATCCCAAGCATGGCTGCATGGATATCAGTTCTACTTCAGCCCAAGGGGAATGCTCTAGGTCATTTCTAAGCATGCAAACTACTGGGATGGATGAGGATACAACCACTTTTTTCTACCCTACTACTCCCCTCATTCAAAGGTTACCATAGTCATGGGATGGATCTTTGCCTCATTGTCGGCATTGGTGACAGTATAATACGTCTCTACCAGGAACCTGTGTTTCTCAGGGCTTCAACCTTCTCTCCATTAATCAAAGGGTGCTGCCTGTATTTTTTCATATGACTTTGCCAGTCACCACAGGATAGTGCTATCTCTCCCTCAGTGACTAATGTTGCCTCTATGGGGGTCACTTACATGGCCAGTTAATAGCTGTCAGGATACTTCAATTCGATTTCCTCAGAAGCAGAAGATAACTCCTCAGTCCCGACCCAAGCTACTCACAACGAATATTAATCCTTCGTGCTGAGTACCCCGGAGGGGGAAAGGGGAATGGGATGGTAGAGAGACTGCCACAGAGATGATGAACGCCAGTACTCAGTCTGCCTCTTCACATCTAAGATTGGATACAGCACCTGCAAGAGTCACAGTCGCAATTACTAGGGACATACAACATCAGTTTTTCACTTTCTACTCTCAACACTTAATTTTCTTTAATTCTATTATTTCTTCACTCACCCTGAGTTCTCTGTAGCCTTGCTTCTCTCTATAAATGATAGCTCTTCTTATAAAAATGCTTATTACTGATTCTGGAAGAACTTCTCAACCTTTGTTAGAGATTGGTTTTATGATGCTATATATATATATATATATATATAGTTGGTGATAATGCGTTCTTCAAATCAGCTGATGTTATTTAATTTCTCCTGTTTTATTGTGACTTCTGTCAATACTTGTATTTGTAAATGCTTGTTTATTAAAGTTCGTTTCTCCTTTCTTACTTTGACATTTGTTGATAACTTGTATTTGTAAATGCTTGTTTATTACAGTTAGTTTCTCCTTCCTTACTTTGACATCTGTCGATAACTTGTAGTTGTAAATGCTTGTTTATTTAAGTTTGTTTCTCTTTTAAACTCTATTTTGGTTTATTACCATTGAATTTGTAAATGCTTATTTGTTAACATTTCGTTTCTCCTTTAAACTTGGCCTTTGTTTATAACCTTGACATTTGTAGATGCTTGCTCTTTTAAAGTTCGTTTTTTCTTTGACTTTAATATCTTAAACAAGAACCTTGTAAACATAAGGTTAATTCATACATTAACTCTGTAGCCTTGCCGACTTCCACGGGAACGGTCTACTATCAAACTCTTCGAATAAACCTTGACAATATTTATCCGTTTTCTGTAATATAATCTTCAAATGTAATTTTACCTCACAGAAGTTTCTGTTCTGAAGCGCGCTCTCTCTCCACACAGCTGATTCCTGTCAGACCTCAGTTGAAGTGCAAGGCTTCCAGCTGGAGAGCTCGTAACCTAGCAACCAACCGATTGCAAGACTAGAACTGTAACTAACCTTCAGGACTCACAGCGGCCATCTTGGATCGTCTTTTCTTGATTCTTCCTTTGAAATAAGCACAAGATTACTCTGCAAACCTTCTTCCAGTTTGGGATTTGCTGTCTCCACTGAGGATATCTCTTTGCTTTTCTCATGCACTTCTTTGATTTGACTTGGCAAGTTTGTGTGGTCATGACTGTACTCCCCCTCAAGGAACAGTTCTCCAATTTAGGTTTGCTTGGGTAGGTTCTATGAAAGTTTCTCACTAATCTTGAAGCATGTACATACTCGTGCGGCTCCCAGGATCGTTCCTCTGGACCATAACCTTTCCAATCAATTAGATAATAAAGCTGGCCATTACGGATTTTGGAATCTAAGATTTGATTGACCTCATACTCTTCTGCAGAGCTAATCTGGATAGGAATTGGAGGGGAGTTTTGACGTAAATTTGGAGGACTGTTCTTTAACAAGGAGACATGGAAAACAGGATGTATCTTTAGATGAGCTGGCAACTGCAATTTAACTGCCACTGGATTGATCATCTTGTCAACTTTGAATGGGCCTATAAATCGTGGCTGAAATTTGCGATTTCCTTTGAGATGTAAATGACGAGTGGATAACCAAACTTTGTCTCCTTTCGAATAAATGGGGCTCTCTCTTCTTTTTCTATCATCCTGAGTTTTTGAGTCTTTTGCTTGAATGATGTTTTTTCTAGCCCTAACTAACGTGGTCTGCAAATCCCTCACCATCTCTTCTACTGCAGGCACTGAATCATCTTCTTTACCCAACATTACATTAGGATGTCTACCATGGTTCAGATAAAAGGGGGTGAACCCAGTGGTGGAATGAACAGCATTATTGTAAGCAAATTCAGCTGCCCACATCAACTCGGGCCATTCCTTCTCTTTATCGAATAAATTGAGTCTTAAATACTGTTCTAACTCTTGATTCACTCTCTCTGTTTGCCCATCGGTTTCAGGATGGTAACTGGTAGAGTAACGAGAATCAATTCCTAATCTTTTACTAAAGGCCTTCCAAAAGGGAGAAACAAATTGGGACCCCCTGTCTGAAACTAGAATTTTTGGGATACCATGGGCGCGTACTATGTGTTGTGTAAACAACTGTGCAACCTGTGGGACTCGAGGGATTTCTTTCAAAGGAATGAAATGCGCCATTTTAGTGAAAGTGTCTACAAAAACTAGGATAGTGTTAAAACCTTGGCTACTAGGGAGGTCCACTATAAGATCCATAGTAACAGTATGCCAGGCATGGGGTGCAGTGGGCAACGGTCTTAACAGACCTTGTGAAGCTGTTCTATTTGATTTTCCTCTTTGACATTTGTCACAAGTTGACACATATTGTCTTATCTGAGTTTTCATTTTTGGCCACCAAAATTCTCGTTGTATTAGATTTTGAGTCTTTTGAATTCCTTTGTGTCCAGCCAATTGATCGTCATGATAAGCCTGAAGAATTTTTTCTTGCAGCTCCACAGTCGGAACATACAGTGCACCTTTAAAGTATGGCAAACCTTTTTTGATTTCTCTTCCTTGGCCTTCTTTGGACCACTTCAGCATTCCTTCGAATGTTAAGTTTTCTTGAATTTCTTTGGTTACATTTTCATACAATATGGCAGATATGAACTTCTCTTGTGGAATAATCAATTCTTTTTCTGGAAGCTCTTTAACTGCACCGGTATCAATTCGAGATAAAGCATCTGCCTTCCCATTTACTTTTCCTGGTCTGAAAGTGATAACAAAATCAAAGTCTGCAAAATATAGGGACCAACGCAGTTGTCTAGCTGTTAGAGTTCGAGCTGATTTTAAAAACTGTAAATTTGGGTGGTCAGTGTAAATGGTCACTTTATGCTTAGCTCCCAAAATGTAATGCCTCCACTCATGAAAAGTTTCTTTGACTGCCAATAGCTCCTTATTCGCAATTTAATAATTTATCTCTGGTGGAGTTAATTTTCGAGAGAAATAGGCCACTGGATGTAATTGACCTGTATCTTTATGACGCTGGGAAAGGATACCTCCTATGGCAACATCTGAAGAATCTGCCTCCACATAATATGGCTCATCTGGATAGGGGTGGAGCAAGATTTGAGCTGAGATGAAGGAATCCTTCAAAAAATTAAAAGCATTTTCAGCTTCTTTTGTCCACTCAAACTTCACTCCTTTCTTCAACAATCGAGTAATGGGTGTAACTGTTTGAGAAAAATTGGATATGAATCTTCGATAAAAATTAGCGAACCCCAAGAAACTCTGGATCTCTTTGACATTGCAAGGAGAAGGCCAATGTTGCACTGTCTTTATCTTGGCAGGATCCATACTAACTCCTTCTGGTGACAAAATGAATCCTAAGAACTCAACTCGTTCCACATGAAATGCACACTTCTCCAATTTTACATAGAGATGGTTTTCTTGCAACCTTGTGAGGCTGGATCGAACATGGGAAATGTGCTCCTGTAGATTGTCGGAAATGATTAAAATGTAATCTATATAAACCATGGCAATCCGGTCGAGGAATTCTCGTAATATATCATTAACGAAATGCTGGAAGGCAGCGGGAGCATTGCATAACCCATAAGGCATCACTTGATATTCAAATAATCTGTATCGAGTCCGAAAAGCATCCCCTGAAGCCACTCGAATCAAATGATATGCTCCTCGCAGGTCCAATTTGGTGTAGATTCTAGCATTCTTTACTTGATCTAATAAAACTGACACTAAAGGCAGTGGGTATTGATTCTTTATGGTAACCTGATTGAGGGCTCGATAATCAATGCAAGTTCGAAGACTCCCATCCTTCTTTGGTATGAAAAATAGTGGGGATGACACTGGAGATTCAGAAGGACGAATAAAACCATTAGCAAGATATTGATCCAAATACTCCTTTAAATGTTGATTCTCTGCTTCGGTCAATGTGTATATTCTGCTACATGGCAATATCGCACCTGGCTCCTGTTCAATTTTGCAGTCGTAGGGTCGATGTGGTGGCAATTTCTCAGCCTCCTTTTCATCAAAAACGGCGACTAAATCCTCATATTCTTTTGGGATTTCTGCTGTCTTTAGTGCACAGATCATTGAAGAGTGTGATGATAAACAGGCCGCTTGGGACTTGGTGGACACTTCCACTCCATCATGAAAGCAATTCTCTTTGCAGTAAGAGGAATTCATCTTGATCGTTCTTTTGCTCCAATCAATTTGTGGATTATGTTCTGTAAGCCAGGGCAGACCCAAAATGAGTTGAAATTGTGGAGCATCTATCAAATTAAAGATTATCTGCTCCTGATGTCCACCAAAACCTTGCATCTGAATTGGTTCGGTCTCATGGGAAATGGGTCCTGAAGAAAGATTGGTTCCATCCACAGCTCTTACTACTTCCAAAGTAGATTTCTTGATAAATCGAATACCCATTTTACGAGCGTATTTGATATCACAGAAGTTGCCCGTAGCTCCAGAGTCTATCATAACTGAGATTCCTTGAATTTCCTTCTCAAGGGTCTTAACTGATACTGTTTGTACCAAATGTGGCGCTGCGGTTTGTAAGGTATTCGCCACTCGTTGATCTAAAGGAGTTGTCTTGGGTTCTGCGTTCATCAGGGCAACTCCCTCTACTGATGAAGCTGGCCTTTTCCCGACTGAAGAGCTTTGGGTTTCTTGGGACAGTTTTTAACAAAATGCCCAGATGCACCGCAATATAAACATAGTTGATTCACTCTTCTTTTCTCTTTTTCTTCCTTAGATAAAGGACCTCGGATGGAACCAATTTGCATTGGTTCTTCTATCATTATCCCTTCTCCGGCTCTCGTATGATCATTTCTTACATGATCAATTCTCAGGGGAAATGGTCGATACTCTCTTCTCTTTTCTGCTCTTCGTTCAGTTAACCGGTGGTCAATCTGTAACACAAGATCAATTAACTCCGAAATTTCGGTGGGTCTATTTGGAACTTGTGCTAAGGCATCTTTCAATTCATCTCTCAGTCCACGATAAAATATGGCGGCTCTTTTTGACTCCGGCCAGGCAGTCTCTACAATGAGTTTATTGAAATGAGCCAGAGAGGCTACTAGATCTTTATTACCTTGCCTGATTTCCAGTAGTTCATTGTCAGTGGCTTGAGCTGCAGTTCGCCAATCAAATATTCTTAAGAACTCTTCCTTGAAATTTTGGAAATTATATAAAACAGGATCATTTCTGGAAATTATTGGCATGGACCATGCGGCCGCATCTCCTGTCAGATAAGACAACATAAATGCCACTTTGGACTGGTCTTCGGAAAAAATGACTGGTCTACATAAAAAATGCAATGAGCATTGGGTCAGAAAAATCTGTGCCTTATTTGGATCCCCACCAAAGCGCTCTAGTTGAGCCAAAGGAATAATAGGGGAAACCGCATGGATTACTTGAGTGGATATACCTGCAGACTGTGAAGGGCTAGGGATTTGTGAAAACACAGATTCATTTGATTTAGCGGTGTTCCCTAACTCATTTATTCGCTGTTTTATTTGGACTGTTTCTTCTATGGTGTTATTTAATTGTTTCTGTAACCCTTCCAAAACGGTGGCTAATGCTTTTATATCAATTCCTTCTGCCATTCTGCTCAGGAGGAAATCTGTTTTTTCCCTAAAATTAGGGTGATGGCACTTCAATCTGTCAGGATACTTCAATTCGATTTCCTCAGAAGCAGAAGATAACTCCTCAGTCCCAACCCGAGCTACTCACAGTGAATATTAATCCTTCGTGCTGAGTACCCCGGAGGGGGAAAGGGGAATGGGATGGTAGAGAGACTGCCACAGAGATGATGAACGCCAGTACTCAGTCTAACTCTTCACATCTAAGATTGGATACAGCACCTGCAAGAGTCACAGTCGCAATTACTAGGGACATACAACATCAGTTTTTCACTTTCTACTCTCAACACTTAATTCTCTTTAATTCTATTATTTCTTCACTCACCCTGAGTTCTCTGTAGCCTTGCTACTCTCTATAAATGATAGCTCTTCTTAAAAAAATGCTTATTACTGATTCTGGAAGAACTTCTCAACCTTTGTTAGAGATTGGTTTTATGATGCTATATATATATATATAGTTGGTGATAATGCGTTCTTCAAATCAGATGATGTTATTTAATTTCTCCTGTCTTATTGTGACTTCTGTCAATACTTGTATTTGTAAATGCTTGTTTATTAAAGTTTGTTTCTCCTTTCTTACTTCGACATTTGTTGATAACTTGTATTTGTAAATGCTTGTTTATTACAGTTAGTTTCTCCTTCCTTACTTCGACATCTGTCGATAACTTGTAGTTGTAAATGCTTGTTTATTTAAGTTCGTTTCTCTTTTAAACTCTATTTTGGTTTATTACCATTGAATTTGTAAATGCTTATTTGTTAACAGTTCGTTTCTCCTTTAAACTTGGCCTTTGTTTATAACCTTGACATTTGTAGATGCTTGATCTTTTAAAGTTCGTTTTTTCTTTGACTTTAATATCTTAAACAAGAACCTTGTAAACATAAGGTTAATTCATACATTAACTCTGTAGCCTTGCCGACTTCCACGGGAACGGTCTACTATCAAACTCTTCGAATAAACCTTGACAATATTTATCCGTTTTCTGTAATATAATCTTCAAATGTAATTTTACCTCACAGGAGTTTCTGTTCTGAAACGCGCTCTCCCTCCACACAGTTGATTCCTGTCAGACCTCAGTTGAAGTGCAAGGCTTCCAGCTGGAGAGCTCGTAACCTAGCAACCAACCGATTGCAAGACTAGAACTGTAACTAACCTTCAGGACTCACAGCGGCCATCTTGGATCTTCTCTTCTTGATTCTTCCTTTGAAATAAGCGCAAGATTACTCTGCAAACCTTCTTCCAGTTTGGGCTTTGCTGTCTCCACTGAGGATATCGCTTTGCTTTTCTCATGCACTTCTTTGATTTGACTTGGCAAGTTTGTGTGGTCATGACAATAGCTCTGATCCCATCTGGAGATTAGCAACTGTATTTACTGCAGGTTGGCTACAGAAATTAATTTTGTTTTTACAGCTAGGGTCTCCAGTTTCGTGGCCTCTGTTCTTGCAGTCATAGCACCAAGCCTTGTTGGGATCAAAGTGATCTTCTTTGTACTCACCCTTAGACTGTGAGGAGTATCTGGGCCAATCCTCCTGTGCAGGTTTTTAGGGGCCTTGGGAAGACTCTTTATTTTTTGTTTTGGCTCCCATCTTTTCTTTTGGGAGCTTTTTGGCCTGTTTCTTTTGGTTTTCTCGACCAGTGGTAGTTTTGGTTACCCTTGTTTTGACACAGTGGTCTGCCTTCTTCCCCAACTCTTGAGGCGAAAGTGTACCTTAGTCTACCAGGTTTTGATGTACCTCTCATTGTAACAATTACTCAGCAGATGTTCTTTTATGAATAGGTTATACAGCCTATCATAATCTTGTACCTTGTTACCTGCTAACCAACTACCCAGACTTTTTTATTAAATAGTCCACAAACTCATCCCAAGTTAGGCTGTGGGTTTTTGAGCCTCCCTTAACTTAATGCACTACTCTTCAGTTGTAAATCTAAAGCCCTCAATCAGGGTACCCTTCATAAGGTCATAGAATTTAGAATCTGCCTCATTCAGTGTCAGGAGCTTATACCTGCACCTTCCTGAGAATAACTCCCACAACAGTGTGTCCCAGTGTTTTTTTCTCAATTTCCCACCCAATGAAGGCTTTTTCAAAAGTAGAAAACCATTTCACTATAGCATCTCCTTCTGTGAAGGGGAGTACAACTCCTTTTGGGAGTTTAAGTTGAAAGGCCACTCTTTCAATACTGGGATGCTGCCACCAAAGATAGGTCCTAGGCACAACCCTTTTCTCTTTGCTTCAGTTTCCAAAAGCTGACTCTCTAAGGTCAGTCTTTTGGTCAGCCTGGCTAAAGCCAGGTCTTCCTCTCTGGGTACACTTATGATAGGGGAAGAGGAGCTACCTTAATCCCCAATATCCACTGGTTTTCCTCTACTTCACCATCTACTTCCTCTGTGGAGTTGTTTTTTTCATGCTGAGCTACCAGGAATCTAAGCTGGTAAACTTTAGGATGTTTTCCAGTAGGAACTGTGTACAGCCTGCACTGCTTCCTTAACTGGGCATAACAATATGCTTGGTAAGGGTCCAGGTCGATCTCCTGGCTCTGGTTGTCTGAATCTGACATGGTTACTTTGCTAAAGTAGGTACCTTTATAGAAATTTGGAAACCCTTTTTGGATAAGCCCAACTAAAGTAGGGACCTTTAATTTCTAACTATTGTTGTAGGGACCTAACCAGGGCCCTAGCAGTTAGTAAAAAAAAAAAATGAAAAATTCTAGCAAATTGATGGAAATGCAAATAAATTAAAGACAATTTGGAGAGCTACTGATGTGCTCCCAAATTGACAAGTGGTATTAGCAAATGCAAAGTCTTTATTCCACTGCTAAGGCACTAAGGCGCTCATTATGAATATGGCCTATCTGGGCCGCCTTGCCGGCGGTGGTGTCAATTACCGCCACTGGCATGGCGGTCCAGACCGCCATATATTAAATGTGGCAGAACAGCCAATTTTGAAACTCTGCCACTGCCAAACTTTTACTACCAGGCAGCCTGGCAGTGGCAGAGTTTCATATCCGACAAGGCAGCGCTGCAAGCAGCACTGCCTGCCGGATAATGAGTCAGGTTCCACCAGCCTTTCCCTGGTGGTTTATACCACCAGGGAAAGGCTGGCAGAATGGGTAATTCGGGCCCCCCTAGGGGCCCCTGCCAATGCACTTGGCATAGGCAGTGCAGAGGCCCCCATGCACAGCCCCATCGCACATTTCACTGCCTGATTTACTGGCAGTGAAATGTGCGATGGGTGCTACTGCACCCACTGCACTGCTACATTGCCTCCGGCTCCATTTGGAGCCGGCGTCAATGTTCAGGCCCTGCATGCAGCTGGGCTAGCTGGCAGAAACACTGTTTCCGCCCACCGGCCCTGCTGAATGTTCTTTATGAGGCCGACGAGGGGTTCTGCCTGCTGACGGTCTTCTGTTGACCGTCAGCACCGAGTTCGTAATGAGGGCCCAAATGTAGAATGCTCGCTGTCTATGCAGTGTGCAAAACCAGGCACACTGTGTAAAGGGTTTGTGCAACCACATGCTGGTTTACAGAGGTAAAAACTAGACCACCTAATGCTTTATATGGTAGCTTGGTCGAGCAGTTAGGCTTATCTTGGAGAAGTGCAAAGCATTTGTTGTGCTCACAGTATCAATAAATGTAGACGCACTCAAAAGAACAACACAAGACCAATTTACAAAAAAAACAGATTTTTGAAAAAGTGTTAAGACAAAGATCATTAAAATCAAGTTAGTACCTTTTAAGGTATGAATTTTCAAAGTTTAGAATATATCTCAGTTCTGTGCGTAATTAATCATCGTAGGAATCAATGGAGAGATACTTTAAAAATGCATATAAAATCAGGCAATGCATTTACCAATAGTTCCTTTTGCAGATAGGTTGAGGTAATTGGTGGGCTCTGTGGACCAGCTGGAGAAGTTTGGCAGGCGCAGCTGCAGAAAGTCATTGGGGATGGTGCAAGACCATTGTGGGGAACCACTTGGAAAAGCACAGCACAGGTGGATTTCAAGATGAGTCTGGTGGGTTACCTTGGAGTGTTGAGGTCAAAAGGGGTGGAGGGCCTCTAGAACAGAGCTGGATCTTTGATGGAGGGCACAGGGTGGCTGGCTGCAGAGAAAATTGGTGACCCAGGAGCTGTGCACAAAGGTGCCCTTGGAAGCAGGAGGTAGGTTGATTTGAGGGTTGCTTGCAGGTCAGCAGGGGCACTCTGGTGGGAGGTCCTGATATTTTCTGAAGTCCCTTGATGGGAGCTTCCTCCTAGACCTTTTCCGTTCACAATAGACTGTCCTTCTGTGTGTCCAGTGTTGAGTGACCCAAAACTGGGGCTATTGACAATTCGACCTCTGGAGATTGCAGTGCCACCCTACCTGTTACACTGGCAGGTTTTGTCCTTGTGGTCCATCAGGTGAAATTTGGTCTGGGTATGCCATCCAGTTCCTTGGTCAGCAGCCGTTCAGTGGACTGGACTTCACTGGTGTTTTGGTTTTTGTTATAATAGAGTGATGCCTTCACCCAGAAAGGATATTTTCAGTGATTTTTAGAAGAGTGGAGGTCCTCTGAGGGTTTGTAGAGTCTGCCTGATGTCTGAGCAGCCCCTCAGCAGTGATTGTCAGGTTCTGGGTGCAGCAGGAAGGGTTTGACATTGTCTTTTTGATGCAGCAGGACTTCAATTCTAGAGCCTTTGGTCTTCTTTGTTGCTGGTCTTCTTTTGTCCTTGAAATCTCAAGTTTGGTCTAGGGTTGCCCACTAATTACTGTATTTAGTGGGCGTTTAGGTGAGTACCTAGGAGTGCCCGATGGGTCATCTACCTTAGGGTGGCTACACCCACTAGGAGACAGCTCCCTGTGGGCAAAAGTCACTTCCCTACACTTGATTACCTATTTACCTTCAATGCAAGATAGAGGAAAATAAAATGGAGGAATCACCACACATGCTAAACCTTAGGCGTGGTGCAAGCTTGGGCTGACCACTCCTCCTCTCCTTTGTGTGACTTTGTGCCCTTGCTCCAGCCAAAAGTGAGGGTTTGCAATGAGGTGGCCATCTGCTGTAGCAGCAGGATTGGGGTTTGACTTTCAAAGGTGGCAAGCCCTTTGAAACTCACTAGCAAGGCTGTGCACATTCCTGAGGAGGGAGGTATGACACCTACACCCAGTAATGGCTTTGTTCTTGGACCAAGAGAGCAGGAGCTCTTACCCCACGGTTCCACAATCTTGTCTGGTAGTGGCAGGCTGGTTGTAAACACCCAGCACCCATGCCACTGTTAGTTAGCTTTGCAGGGGTCATGTCTAAGGTGGCCCCTGGGTACATTTTGCAATAAATCCAATACTGTTACCACTTTGGATTTATTCTGAGTTGTTTGATACTGAACAAACCAGGGTTCAGAGTGCCCATCATGTAGCTGTGAAGCTTGTACTGACCAGTGTCCAGCACGTGCATTTAAAATGGCTGGTTTGTTCACTTACTATGTCCTAGGTTTGGCAAGGACACAGTAGGGGCCTATTGCTCATGCATCTTTACCCACACATACAGTATCGTGCGCCATGCCTTAGGGCTGGAAGGCATGCCAGAGGGGTGACTCACCTGCTGTGTGCCATGTTGAGTTTACCTTTTAGTATTGCACCAGGACATTCGGCCTGCAATTGTATTGCTGGGTGCATCTGGATGCATGACACTTAAGGGTGGCACAATCGGGGCTGCTACCCTCTTGGGCCTACCCTTAGTACCCCATGCCCTGGATACCCAAGTACCTTTAATTAGGCCTTAAAATAAAAGTTAAAGGTGTTGCCAACTGTGCTAATACATCACAACAGTTTTGGGAAAGGGATCTTACCCAGGAAACCTGGTATGCAGGGGTCCGGGCACTAACAACTTTGAGACCACATCAAATACCATGAAAAGGTGGGGGCTAACCATGAAAAAGGAGGCCTTTTCTCACAGATACACACAATTACTCACATACTATATGTTAGAAGTAGTATCACTCATTAGTAGTACAGAAAGTATACTATTTTAACTTTTATAGTATCTTTGTATATATCCTTAACACACAAACGTTTAGGAACTTTTAGAAACCACTTATTAGATGATGTAACCAGTGGTACCTCCAGTGATGGCATATGAGTGATGTATTATGTGAGGTCAGTGCATTACCGGAGTGCAAGGTATAATTAGCTCAGGTAACTATAACTGCTGAATTTCAATGGTTTTGTACGAGTGAAATGTGAGCCTAACTGTAACATCCCTGTAACCTACAGATATATATCCGCCACTCCCTTCCTCTATGCCAAGAAGGTACAGGCAGTCCATAAAAGTAGTATGCAACAAAGTTTAATCCTCAATATGCAGACAAATCATACAACAGAACTCGTCTCAGCAACTCCTTGCCTTTGCAAGCCTCCATGTCACAATTTTTCCGTGACATTTAACCCTTCACTAGATTACACCTAAAATGCTTCATTCTTTTTACACATTTGTACAGCTGGGTTAGGCATTCCAATTATGTAATTATAAATAAATAACAGCATGTGGATAAGAGCTTAGAGCCATTTTAAAAAATGAGGACGTCTTACTTAGTAGCATGTGAAGGACGTGCAAGCAGCAATAATAAATGAAGTTAAGTATAGTGTGATCAATGGAATTCCTGTGGACGTGAGAGAGGGGGCGATAGACTATAACTTGTGCCCCCAATGTGCATAGTTTTTTTCATCAAACTTTTTTATGCCAATATTACATTGATAATATCAATGATGTTATCAAAGATGTCATGAGTGCTGTAATTTGGGGGTAATTAGGAATGCATGGCAAGGACTCGAGTTATGGTTACCTTAGGACGCGAGTTATAGTTACTTGAAATAACTCTAACTATACCAGGTGAATTTAAATAGATTTGTACCTTTAAAAACAGTGCCTAACTATAACATCCCTGTAACCTTTATTTTTTAAATTGAATTTCGATTTTTTTAATGTAAAGTTATTTTCTGTACTAAATGTTTATCCAAACACCATCACACACTGCCTTTGGTGTGAGCAGCAATGGTTGACCACAGGGCCTGACCTGTGGCTTGGCCCAGCGGCCAACCCCTATAACCACCCAACCCAGCACAGTGCATGGCCAAAGGCCATGCACAGCTGTGGTTAGCAACAGAGCCTGGCTTGCAGCTAGGCCCTATTGCCAACCCCTATAACCACCAAACCAGCACCAAGGCTAACAGCAAATCATCCTGCATGCACCCAAACACAAGCTGCACACTACCGTTAGTATCAAATTCTTCTTGCAGCGAGGTGTGTGATTTTATTTGCAGTGATTCATCAGTGTCAGAGATTTCACTCATCTCAACACTGGATTTTCTTCTTACTATATTCATAATTTTGGTTTGTGACTCATTCCCTTTCTGACTCTTCCAATCATCAAACTTTTATGCAAATTAAATTATACAGCAGAAAGCACGGTAATTCAATAGAGATAAAATTGATTATGACACTGGACAGATATTCTAACTCATGAAGAGTTAAAGAGAATCAACATCACTGATGCACAACACGTCCTGGCTCTCAGAACTACTAGAACATTCAAAGCTCTTCCCAATATGATTTTGATGTTTCAATTCAAACTATTTCTTCAATTTAAATTTTCTAAATAATTTGAAAAAGTCAATTCGAATCTCAGCATAGTAGATCTATTGATATCACTACTATTCCCCAAATTAGAGAACATAACCTAAGGGATTTTTTCCCTGTGGACATTGTAAGGCTTGTCACATTAGTATTATGCATAAAGAATATCAAACATGTATACCAGGAAATATGAGGCAGATTTCTCATTTTTTGACCTGTAGTACTCCATTTACAATCTATAAACTAGAATGCCCTTGTCACAGGTGGTATGTGGGTAGTACAAAACATAGGCCCTCATTACAACCCTGGCGGTCGGTGGTAAAGCAGCAGTAAAACCGGCAACAGGCCGGCGGAAAAAAAAATTGAATCATGAAAATGGCAGAAACCGCCAACATAGACAACCACTTTAACACTCTGACCGCCATGGCGGTACAAACAAACAGCATGGCGGTCACTGCCAACAGACAGGCAGAAGACAAAGTACCGCCCACACTATTATGACAGGCCAATCCGCCACCATTTCCGGGGCTAATTCAACGCGAACAAAAACACGGCGGAAACAGGACTTGGAAGGGAAAACACTCACCTCTACACACCCCACGAGGAACCCAGACGCCATGGAGCCTGAATTCCAAATACTCCCTGCGATAGTCTTCCTGCTCCTCTACCAGATCGAAATAAAAAATGCACCTCAGGGGGAAGGGAGGGGGGCACCTCAGCCGGATGAGTGCACGACGCCAGCACCGCGAGGGGGCTCCATACCCATTGATGTATCCTGGGGAATGCAGAGCCACAGTCTCTCAAGTCTCTCCAGTGGGTGGTTTGCCCACTGCTTTATCCTGGGGAGTGCAAAGCCACAGTCTCTCAAGTCTCTCCAGTGGGTGGGTTGCCCACTGCTTTATCCTGGGGAGTGCAAAGCCACAGTCTCTCAAGTATCTCCAGTGGGTGGGTTGCCCACTGCTTTATCCTGGGGAGTGCAAAGCCACAGTCTCTCAAGTCTCTCCAGTGGGTGATTTGCCCACTGCTTTATCCTGGGCAGTGCAAAGCCACAGTCTCTCAAGTCTCTCCAGTGGGTGGTTTGCCCACTGCTTCATCCTGGGGAGTGCAAAGCCACGGTCTCTCAGGTGGATGCCGTTCTCCACTGGTTCTGGAGGGGGCCTTGTGCCCAGAGTGCTTCATCCTGCCAAGGACTGAGGTAGTGGATGTGAATCTCCACTGGTTCTGGAGGGGGCTTGGTGCCCAGAGTGCTTCATCCTGCCAAGGTCTGAGGTAGTGGATGTGAATCTTCACTGGTTCTGCAGGGGGCTTGGTGCCCAGAGTGCTTCATCCTGCCAAGGACTGAGGTAGTGGATGTGACACTTCACTGACGGTGGGGCAACATCGAAGCTGCCCAGGCCCCTGGAACTGACCACCAGCCTCATACGAATTACCACTGGGGATGGCAGCCATGTCTGCGGTGGTGCCACTGGCTCAGGATGTCGCATGGCCGCTGGCGGTGCTTGCGGCGGGGTCAGTAGCGGCGGTGCTTGCAGCGGTCATTGGTGCGGCAGTGCTTGCGGCGGTCATTGGGCCGGCGGTGCTGGTGGCGGCCTCACTGACTGCATTGCAGGTGGCTGGCTCACTGACTGTCGTGCTGGTGGCTGGCTCACTGACTGCCGTGCTGGTGGCTGGCTCACTGACTGCCGTGCTGGCGGCGGTGTCAGTAGCGGCGGTGCTGGTGGCAGGCTCACAGACTGCAGTGCTGGCGGTGGTGTGAGTAGCGGCGGTGCTGGTGGCGGGCTCACTGACTGAGGTGCTGCTGAAGGGCCCAGTGTATCTGGTGCTGGTGAAGGGCTCAGTATCTGGGGTGCTGGCGGCGGTGTCCGTGGCAGCAGTGTATGTGGCGGTGCCGGTGGTGGTCTTGTCTGCCGTGAAGGTTGGCGGTGAGGTTGACTTGCCTTTCTTTTTCAGGACCTTCCCCACCTTGGATGGTGGCGCAGCTGTCTTGCCACTCCCAACTATTGTCTTGGCTGAGCCCTTGGTGGCAGGTATTTTGGCCTTCTCCCTCCGGGATGTGGGCATGTTCTTCTGTTTTGGAAGTGGGGTAATGTCCTTGGACTCGCTCCTTGGGACACTGGCAGCCCTGTTGCTTAGCGCACTCCAAAATCAGGATTATGCTGGCACCACTGTGCCCGGTGATGTGGTGGCTGAGGCACTGGGTGGGGCCTGGAAAGGCGGGCCCTAGGGGATGGATGGGAGGGAGGTGTAGGGAAGAGGTCAACATTTGAGACGAAAAGCTTTTTTGACACACTGGGATGGATAGATGGAGGGGTTTTGGACTGGAGGAAGAGATAGTGGTTGTAGAAGGCGTTCGTATGCTGACTTTGGGTGAAGGTGCATGGGCTGGAGGCTGTCGTGAGGTGGATGGCTGTTGGGTTGGTGTGTGACTGCGATTGTGTAGTTTGGGAGGAGGGCTCACAGACACACTGGGAGAGGACACAGGGGATGTGTGAATGGTAGTGGGGGTGGTGAGTACAAATGAGCAGTGTGTGGTGATGGGCATGGTGGTGATGGAGGTAGTGGCCGAAGATTTAGTGCATGCAGGTGTGAGTGGAGATGTGACAGGGAGGGAGGAGGGAGACGTGGAGGAGGGGGACACAGTGGAGGCAGTGGATGTTGGTATGTGTGCATGGATATGATGCTTGTGTGAGTGCTTGTGGGATGTGTGGTGCTTATGCTTGCCAGAGCCACCCTTGTGTGTTGAGGTGTGTGCATGCTGGTCTGATGGTGTGCTTGGGATAGGCTGAGGTACTGGGGATTGGGTCTGGGTGGAGGAAGTTGGAGGGGGATGCTGGACACAGGGACAATGGCTGCCATCAGTGCAGAGGCCCGAGCCTGAAATGCTCGCTGTTGGGCTGCCTGGCCAGAATGAATGCCCTCCAGGTATGCATTTGTCTGTGGCAACTGCCTCTCTACACCCTGGATGGCATCCAGAATGGTAGACTGCCCAACAGTGAGGGATCTCAGGAGGTCAATAGCCTCCTCACTGAGGCCAGCAAGACTGACTGAGGCAGGGCCTGAGGTGCCTGGGGCGAAGGAGATGCCCACCCTCCTGGGTGAGCGGCCATGGGACACACGCTGAGGGGCAGCTGGAAGGGCGGTGCTGGTAGGGGGGATGGCGGCTGTAGCTGTAGATGCGGTGGGCACAGAGGGGCCCGCCACCACAATGGAGCTCCCATCAGAGGAAGAGTCTGTGTCGCTGGTCGCAGCTCCTGTTCCCGCCGTGGAGCTCCCCTCACCCTCCGTCCCACTGGTGAATTCAGACTCTGTTGTCTGGCCCTCCAGGGCCATGTGGGATGCAGCTCCCTCCTGCTCCAGTGGCACAGCTCCTCCGCCTGATGATGCTAATGCCCACAAGAACAGGGAGACCACAAAAAGGGTGGTGGAAGAAAGACATGTTCAGTGCATACAATACCGCTACCATCGGCAGACACTACAGACACAGCAGCTCTCTGCATTACGCCATGCAATTAGAGTTCCCTAATTAATCACAGGGACATGGGGCACATGGTCTATGCCCGATTGCTGCACACATGGAAGTCGCAGGAGCCTGACTAGGTGTAGATGGCTCTTTCCACTGGTGGGGATGGGGTGCCACTTAGCCTGCCTCACAAAGGGTCCTTGCCTACAAACCTCGCCCTAGCCTAGGGTAACCCACTGCCCACCTCCCCCACCCAGACACCTCCAATGCGCGCAGTCACCCCCTTGTGGCTGCTGTGATGCCCTCAAGCACCCATCCAACTCCGGATACGCCACCGCCAGGATCCGGAAAATCAGGGGGGTCATGGTGCGACGGGCACCCCTCCCATGTTGGGAGGCCATCCCCAGCTGGGCCTCTGCTGTCTTCTTGCTCCAGGGGCAAAGGTCCTCCCATCTTTTACGGCAGTGGGTGCTCCGTCTGTGGTGGACCCCCAGGGTCCGGATGTCCTTGGCGATGGCACGCCAAATATCCTTCTTCTGGTAGGCGCTGACCGAGAGGAATAGTACAGGGGATAATGTAAAACATTTACCGTCCGGACCATCACAGTCATTGTCCCACGTTCCCACCCTTGCCCTGACGCACATACACTCACCGTCCGATCATGCAGGCCTCATCTCCCCCTGTATCTTCCATCCACACCACTCCAAACAGGCATTGCCCATACAGCATGCTCAAAGTGTACTGACCTGTTTGTCTGGAGGACCGTAGAGTAGCGTGTACTGGGGGAGGACCCCATCCACTAGTTTATCCAACTCCTCCGAAGTGAAGGCAGGGGCCCTTTCCCCAGACACATGAGCCATTGTCGCTTCCAGAATGAGGTCACAGCAGCACTTGCAGTGTAGGTCCTCTCCTGTCGCAATTCAGGTATCAAGTGAGTGAACAGAGAGAAAATGGCGGTCACGTCCACGATGGTGCGTACCGTCACCGCCGGCATATATCGTCATTGGCTCCTGGAACCCATAGGTCCCAATGTTAACCAATGCAGGATTGCGCCACAGTTTTCGACCGCCTACCGCGTCGGTGTACAACACCGGCGCAGTTACATCATATCTCCTTGTCCCACATTACAGGTCAGGCAGCCACCATTTCAGGGGGCCACATGGCATCAATTTTTAATGCGTCACACATATATAGGCCTTGCATATACATAGAGACAGACACATAGCTTATTGACAAATGTGTGCAATAAAATTATTTTTTTACTACCTCAGTGTTGGCTGACTCTCTGCTCGCTGTTCTCCTCCATAGGGCATGTCATCCTCCGGTGTACAGACCGCTGGTGGACTGGTGGACCTGTCGACAATGGAAGAGAGACCTGTAATAGTCACCTACAGACTTGACCGAGCCACAATCCAGGAACAGTGTGCCCAGTTGGAGCCAGACCTGATGTCAGCTATCCGCCATCCCACAGGAATCCCCCCTCTAGTGCAGGTCCTGTCAGTTCTCCATTTCCAGGCAAGTGAGTCTTTTCAAACAACAGTGGCCATAGCATCAGGGATGTCCCAGCCTATGTTCTCCAATGTGTTGTCCAGAGTGTTATCTGCCCTGCTGAAACACATGCGCAGCTACATCGTGTTCCCTCAGGTGGAGGATTTGCCTACAGTGAAAGGTGACTTCTATGCTCTGGGACATATCCCCAACATCATTGGTGCCATTGATGGGACACATGTGGCCTTGCCCCCCCCCCCCCGCAGGAGTGAACAGGTGTACAGAAACCGGAAGAGCTACCGTTCAATGAATGTGCAGATGCTGTGTTTGGCCGACCAGTACATCTCCCATGTGAACGCCAAGTTTCCAGGCTCAGTGCATGACGCTTACATTCTGAGGAATAGCAGCATCCCTTCTGTGATGGGGCAAGTCCAGAGGCACCGTGTGTGGCTAATAGGTGAGGACAAGGACCCTATACCCTGTGAATAGTTGTCCGGGTCTGGGGTTGTCCCTAAGGGTTAGTGTGTGTCCAACAGATTTCCCTCAACATTTGCAGGTGACTCTGGTTACCCCAACCTGGTTACCCCAACCTGTCATGGCTACTGACCCCAGTGAGAAATCCCAGGACAAGGGCAGATGAACGCTACAATAAGGCAAATGGGTGGACTAGGAGGATAATAGAGTGCACCTTCGGCCTCCTGAAGGCCAGGTTCCGGTGCCTCCATATGACAGGTGGTTCCCTACACTACTCACCAAAGAAGGTGTGCCAGATCATCGTGGCCTGCTGTATGCCGCACAACTTGGCTTTGCGACGACAGATGCCTTTTCTGCAGGAGGATGGTCCAGAAGGAGGTCTTTGGCAGCTGTGGAGGCTGTGGACAGTGAAGAAGAGGAGGCAGAAGACGAGGACATACACAACAGAAACAACGTGATCCAGCAATACTTCCAGTGAGACACAGGTAAGAAGACATCACTGCCTCCTACATGTGATAAAATTGTTAGACCTATCATCTGTCTGTCACTTTCACCCAGTGTATGGACCCTGAATTGTCACTTTGCCTTTCCCTTTCACAGATGTGGCTCCCACTGTGTGACCTCTGCTATGTCACCTCATGGACTAGAGCTGTGTGACATAGGTATGTTGACAATAGAATGGACATTGCTATTTTCCTCAGTTATTGCAAATACACATTTGTGAAAGCACAGACTGACTCCAGATTGTTTTGTGATTCAAGGGTGTTTATTTAAGTGCTTAATAGTGGAGGGGGTTGTAAAATGGTCAGGGGTGATGGTGGAGGAATGTCCATGGCAGGGTCCAGTTATTAGTCTCACAGGTGCATTGTCCAAAGGGGCATAGGAAGTGGAGCTAGGGCAGTTTAAGGATGGACAGGGTGACAAAGTGGGACAGAAGGATGACATTCAGGGTGGTCTCATTTTAGGCAGGGGTCGTGGCATTGTTCTCTGTCTTTGTCCTGGATCTCAGGGACTGCTTGCGGGGTGGTTTTCCATCTTCAGCGGGTGGAGTGCTGGTGTTGTGGTCCTGTGGCGTTGCCTCCTGTCCACTAGCGCCGGCGGAGGTGGTGGGCAGTTCATCGTCCAGGCTAGTGTCAGGGTCCCCTTGTTGTGCCACAGTGTCCCTCCTGGTGGTCACAAGGTCCTTCAGCACCCCTACAATGGTGGCCAGGGTAGTATTGATTTCTGAACTGAGTATTGATTGATGGACTTGAGTTCCTCCCTGAGCCCCAAATACTGTTCCTCCTGCAGCCGCTGGGTCTCCTAAAACTTGGCCAGTACCGTTGCCATCGTCTCCTGGGAATGATGGTACGCTCCCATGATGTTGGAGAGGGCCTCGTGGCGAGTGGGTTCCCTGGGACAGACCTCCCCCTGTCACACAGCAGACCTCCCAGTTCCCCGGTTTTCCTGGGCCTCTGTCCCCTGAACCGTGTGCCCACTGCCACTGCCCCCAGGTTCCTGCTGTTCTTTGGTTTGTGGGTTTGCCTGGGTTCCCTGTAGTGGTGGACACACTGCTGCTTGATTTGTCATGGGGACAGAGGTATGGGCCCGCTGGGTGGGTGCTGTGCTGGTGTTTCTTGAGGGGGGAGGCTTTGTGGTGGCCTGTGACTGTGTAAGGGGAACTGACTGTCCCGAGGTCCCAGATGGGCCGGGCTGGTCATCTAGATCCAGTTGGACAGAGCTGCTGTCATCACTGTGGGCCTCTTCTGTGGGGGTGTGGACATGTCTGGAACCTCCTGTCCGGTGACATTGGGTAGGGGTCCTGCAGGGGTGTTATTGCATCTGTCTGTGCCATGGTGTGCAATGGGTGGGTGACCCTGTGACCCTGTACCCCTGTACCCCAGTGCTTACATTCTTGTCTAGGACCTTGTGTAATAATTGTTTTGGGGACTGTGTGTGTATGTGCCGTGGCCATGCATTGGTGATGGGTGTCCATGCTTTGTTGTTGCATGCAGGGCTGGTGTTGGGATGTGTGGTTTGTAATAGTGGGACATGTGTGAGGAGTTGGAGTGATGGGGTGAGGGCGAGGGCGGGGTATGTGATAGCATGCAGGTAGGGTGGGGGATAAGGTAGTTAAGGTTTGACTTACCAGAGTCCATTCCTCCAGCTACTCCTGCAAGGCCCTCAGGATGCAGTATAGCCAAGACCTGCCTCCCATGTTGTTAGTTGTGGGGGAGGAGGTGGGGGTCCGCCGCCAGTCCCCTGAACTGCAATGTGGTGTCTTGAGACCACAGAATGCACCTTACCCGTAGGTTGTTCCACCTCTTCCTGATGTCATCCCGTGTTCTTGGAGCTGTCCCACTGCGTTGACCCTGTCCACGATTCTGTGCCATAGCTCCATCTTCTTAGCTTTGGAGGTGTGCTGCACCTGTGATCCTAATAGCTGTGGCCTACCCGGATGATTTCCTCCACCATGACCCTGAGCTCCTCCTCAGAAAACCTGGGGTGTCTTTGCAGTGCCATGGGGTGGTGTGGGTGATGTGTGAGGTGGTGTGTGTTGTGATTTGTGAGGGGATGTGTTTGTGTGTGTTGTGTGAGGTGCGTGGATGTTGTGTGGGTGATGGTGTTGGGTGCCTGTGGATGCTAGTTTGTTGATGGTGGTGTCTCTCTCTGGCCTTCTGTCGCAATTCTGGTCATAAGGGATTGTGGGTGATATGGGTGTGTGTTTTATATTGTATTGGGTGTGTGGGAGTGGTGTGTGTATGTGTATCAGGTATGTGTATTTGGAATTGTCCTATGTGGTTGTGTTTTGTAAATGTGTGTGTATTTTGAGGTCGGCGGTGTGTACCCCCAATGGTTTACCGAGGTTGAAAGACCGCCGCGTGGATTCGTGGGTCATGATAGTGTGGGCGTATTCCTGTTGGCGTGACGGTGGAGGTTTTGTTATCGCCAGTTCATCACTGACCTTTGGTGTGGCGGACTTGTGTAGGTGTCTGGATTTTGGCGGATTCCGACCTGTGGGTCGTAATAGCTGTAGAGTAATTCCACGGCTGCGGCGATCTTCTTCACGGCGGTAAGCGGGATTTACCGCCAATGTTGTAATGAGGGCCATAGTGTAAAGAAGCGTGTCCTGGAACATATGCGAGCCGTTACATCTAAAGATGTACACTACCCTGTAGCTAGGCATTTTGAACAAGAACATAACTCTGATTGCTCTCTACTGTCATACTTTGCCATTGAACATGTGCATCATATCATAGAGGTGGCAATAGAGACCAAATGTTACGCAAAAATGAATCTAGATATATTCTGGACTTGGAAACTAATATGCCTAAAGGATTGAATTATGGTGAGGACTTGATTACTCACCTAAATGAGGATTAGAAGACTGGTTGATATTGCAACAAATATTTATATGTGCATTTTGCTATATACTTAGATTTTTTATTTTTTGTAATTTGAAGTCAATATCTGTCTGCTCTTCTTTGTGAATGAGGTTTCAGATATGTACAGTTTTTAAGGTGTGTAATCAGTTTATTTCATATTTTTTACAGGAAGTTGGGGGTCGGATGGATGATAATTGGATCCCATTTACCTTCCCTTCCCTTCACCTATTTAGAACTTTCCATGGTGCTTTTGGTGATCGATACGCAGATAAGTATTTTTTGTATATTTATTTCAGCACGTTTTTCAGTTTCTTTGTACTGTTCAATGCCGGTTGAAAATTTAGATAACATCTCAATTTTGTTGTATTTTCTTTACAGGTTTATGGTATTATTTTGAAGTAGGAATATATTTTAAACATCTTATGAACAATTGGTGAACCTGGAATGGGAGTAGTATATATATTTGTATAAACATATTTAGTATTTATTGGCTTTTAGATGATGACAATGTATCTTTATTTATATGAAAGCCGTACATTCTGAGTTAGGTTTAATTTAATGTATTTTTATTCCCCTCCCCTAGAGTTGAGGGCAATATATGCAATATCATTTGCAAACAATTTACATATTTCCTTTGAATGTTAATTGGATAAAATAATTGAAAGATATTTCTTGATAAATTATATTTATGACTTTATATCAATGAATTACTGAAGAATATCTTTTTAGTGTTAGATCAGAAAGAGATTTTATTACGTTTAATTGTTTATGTGCCCTGTTTTCTATTTCTACTTCCTTTATTTAGTCCTATTTCAATGCAACTGAATTTGATCTATTTAACTGTTGTTCGATTGGTGCTGAAATTCACGTGATCAAGGCTGTGTTGACAGCCGAAATGCGTTGTGATTAAAAGCTTTTGCTTTACTGCTTTGAAGTCCTGAGTGCGCGTTCTTCATTGTTTTTTCTTTTGTTGGATGTAATTAAAATTACCGGTCTGCTCTTGCCGGTTTTCACGCCACCTCTCATGGGCCGTCTTTGAGCTCGGAATGAAGTATGATATATATGTATATATATATATATATATATATATATATATATATATATATATATATATATTCACTTAAAAAACAAATGTTACAAAGACGTTATAGTTAGACTCAAATTTTAAGCGTACAAAACTGTAGAAATTCACCTGCTATACTTAGAGTTATTTTAAGTAACTATAACTCATGCCCTAAGGTAACTATAATAATTTGTTGATTGTTTGAACATGAATGACTATAATCTTAAACTCACAACAGAAATCAGTAGAGAAATTATTAAATTTCAAGATATAGAAGCAGAAATACAGGATAATTAGATGTGTACCAGACTATTTAGAAAATCTAAGGCAGAAAATATTATCTTACATGCCCTTTGAGCCTATCCCAAACCATTGAAATGGAGTGTCCCCTACGGAGAACTCCTTAGGTCATGGAGAAACTGCAATACAGAAGAGTCCTTCAGAAGAGAACAATCAACCATGAGTCAGAGATTCACTGAAAGATGATATCCAGAAAGAGTTCGGGAAAAGGCAGTAAGAAGAGTTAAAACAAGAACAAGATTATCCCTACTGTTTGAAGAAAATATCCACACACAAGAGACAGAGGAGGGGCGTGAGATTTATAAAAACATACAATGAAGCCTCTAAGAGTATCAAGAGCATTATATCTAGAAGCTGGCAGATGTTGACATAAGAACCGGTATTACAGAAGGTTATAGAGGACACGCCCAGCAATGTATATAGGAAAGGGATATCCCTGAGTGATCTGTTGATGCATAGTGAATTCAAGAGAGTGCCAACACAAACTTTAGAGGACTTGAAAGGTTTCTATCCCTGCACAAATTTTGAGGGCTGCAGGAATAGGGAATGTGTGAAAGAATATCATGTTCCACATAGTAGGTGTAAAATAGAACTTAAACAATTTATTTATTACAATTCCAGCTTTGTAATTCATGCTTTGGTCTGTCCCTGCGAAAAGCAATATATAGCAAGTACCATCCACCCTGCAAAGAAGTGTATCCTTGAGTACATGAGGGCTATTAAAATTAGAGACAAACATTATTTAGTAGCTTGACATTTTGCCGAACACCATTTCAACAATAGAAATATGCTGAGGTTCTATGCAATTATGCAGGTGTTAAAATAATCTAGAGGAGGTAATAAAGCCTTTCCACTCAGAAGGAGGAAATTCAAATAAATTATAGATTTAGAAACAAAACATCCTACAGGACTAAGGGGGTCATTCTGACCCTGGCGGTCGGCGGTGAAGCGGCGGTAAGACCGCCAACAGGCTGGCGGTCTTTTTTCATGAATTCTGACCATGGCGGTTACCGCCATGGTCAGCCGCCGCTTCACCGTTCCGACCGCCACGGGGGTAACGACCGCAGGGCTGGAGACCTGGGTCTCCAGCCTGGCGGTCGTCACATACCGTCGGCGGTATTCCAACCCGCCTGACCCCGGCTTACCGCCATGGATTTCATGCGGTTGGGGATCGCCATGCAATCCATGGCGGTAAGCACTATCAGTGCCAGGGAATCCCTTCCCTGGCACTGATAGGGGTCTCCCCCACCCCCAACCCCCACCCCGACTCCCTCCCCTAACACCCCCACCACCCCTGCCACCCCCAAAAGGTTGCAGGACCCCCGTCCCCCACCCCAATCCCCAACATATACACACACATACACACATACAGGCATGCATTCATGCACATACACACACACCCCCGCATTCATGCACGCATTCATGCACATACACACACACCACCGCATTCATGCACGCATTCATGCACATACACAAACTCCCCCGCATTCATGCACGCATTCACACGCCCCCTCAATATACACACACGCACACCCCCATGCACGCACACAACTCACAACGCCCCCCCACCCCCCTTCCCTAGCGGACGATCACCTTACCTGTTCCTGGTGATCCTCCGGGAGGGAACGGGCAGCTCCGCCGACACCGCCACGCCAACAGAACACCGCCACAGCGAATCACAGGTCGTCCACTTCCCCGCCTGCCGCCAGTATGGCTGTTGGCGGCTCTTCGTACGGAAATGGGCGGAGCGCTGCCAACAGTCAGAATGGCCCATGCGGAAGACCGCCAGCACTGGCGGTCTTCCGTACGGCGGTCCCTCGGCGGTCTATTGAAAAGACCGCTGAGGTCGGAATGACCCCCTAAATGTGGAAGAAGAGTAAAGCATCAATATAGGAGAATAGGTGGCAGTTGCCTGCCTCTTCCTTCTTTTGGGTCCAAGTACAAAATATGGTTTTAATCAATGTTTTTCTCATTTTCAGGAAGGAGAGGAAGGGGTTTTGGACATAGAAGCCGAAGGTGATACGATCGGCTGCACTTACAACTCCTAACCTTTTCTTCATAAAAGAAACTGAACTCCTCCTGAAAGAGCTAAGATTTTGTTTTATAGTTTTTTGGTGAAAACAATAGAACGTTTGAGTTGAAGTTTTTGAACTATGACCAAGACTTATTGAGGAACATGCAATATTGTTTTCCATGTCTCACTATGAGCAGAATAAGTTCAATGAGGTTGTTTCAGTTTGCAGCTGTTACATGGTCCCTTTAAATTCCTCCTCATCATTGTGGACTGGCAAAACAGGAGGAATTTGGGAGAAACACAGAGGAATGCCAGAGTGAATATTTTAATCAAATCACTATAATTGTGGTGACTTATTCAAGAAATCATATGTTTCTACAAACAAAGTATTGATTTAAAAAATGGAAGTGCTGATAATTTAAATTTTGCATTGTGTGATACATGTTACTCAAACTTAAGCAAGATGCCTATCGTATGTTTATGCAAGGTCAGTCAACCCTAAGACAATACACAATGGCACCCTCAGGATTGTGAAGAGTTGAGTCCTTTGTTTATGTTTCCACAGAAAACACTTTCATACATTGTATATAGTGACCACATATGAGGATGCTAGTATCATAATCAAGACTTTCTGAGGTTGAAAAATGTCATTTGGGGAATAAACATCAGGTCACAGCACACCTGAGGGTGCAATTTCTTTATTGCAGAGAAACTGAAACTATATATGTATATTCACTGACACATCCAAAGATTGCAGGGATGTTAACGTTAGGAAAAATAATTTAAATAATAGAAATTCACTTTTAAAAAATCAAATGTTACAGGAATGTTAGACTCCCATTTTACATCTACAAAATAATAGAATTTCACCTGTTGTAGTTAGAGTTATTTCAAGTAACTCTAACTCATGCCCTAAGGTAACTATAATTCACACCCCTGTCATGCACAGCTACTTCATCCATAACTTCACTGCAAATGTTAAAGTCACATTATCAATGTTGTTAGCAAAGATGTCATGAGTGCTGTATTGTCTGAGGTAATTAGCAATGCATGGTGAGGACAAGAGTTATGGTTACCTTAGTACACGAGTTATAGATACTCGAAATAATGCTAACAGGGGAATTTTCGATGGTTTTATATGTTTTAAATGTGAGCCTAACTATAACATCCTTGTAACCTTTGTTTTTTAAGTGTATTTCTATGTTTGTAAAATTTTATTACCTAACTATAAAGTCCCTGGACCCTTGTTTTCTTCAGTGAATGTCTATGTTTTTAATGTAATTACTGTATATTAATGCAACCACTGCCAGAGCAGGTTGGCCACATACAGCCTTTGACCATGCGCCATGAGGGCTGGCTGCAGGGCCTGCAACCAACCCTCTATAACCATCCAAACCCGCTCCATGCACTACTTTTCGCCATGCAGGTCCTGGACTGTGGTTGGGTGGTTATAGGGGGTTGTCTGCAGCACAAAGATTTTGCTGCGGTCAACCCCCTATAACCACCCAACTCCATGCCACGCACAGCCTTTGGGTTGTGCACAGGGGGGTTGGCTTCAGGGCCTGGCCTGTGGCCAGAACTTCCAGCCAACGCCCTCTAACTACCACACATTGCGCCATGCACGTGGGGTTTTGGCCGCAGATCATGGCCTGGAGTTGGATGGTTATAAGGGTTTGGTTACAGTTATGGCCAAAGGGAATGTTACAAAGGCTCACTCAGCTAAATAAGCAGCCTGATGTTAGATCAGGACCCTGTATGGATTGTCCTGAAAAAGACAGGGGTAAAACGCATTGTCCACCATTCATTTTAACATAGGATCTTTAAATCCCTACAGCCCGGACCGCTGAATGGAATTACTCCAAATTTGGCAGGAAGCTAGATCTTGGTGCACATATTGTGCTTTTTGTAATTTGGTGTAAATCAGTTCAGTGGTCTCTGAGATATTCAAGGAGAAAAATATAGATATCTAAGGTCACAGATCCTCTATAGAATCAACTGTCCCTGTGGTGATATCTGATTGGTTGTCAACACTTCCGCAAGGAAGTGTTGGCAGTCAGTTTGGGACTCAGCTTCAGTTGAGTCCCACAAAACAAAATAAAAAAAGGAACCAGGTTAGTGATACCTTGAGCCCCTAGCCTTGGTGCAAGTGTCCCCCAATCAACTTTTTAAAAAGAAATCTCAGAAAAATCTGTGAATTAATCCGCAGATTTTTCTGAAATAAAAAGAAAAATGCCATCCCCTGCACTTTTGAATTATTTTGCCTCTGGGTGGGCCAGGTCCTAGGGGAATTATCAGTGTCAGGAAAACTATTGCCAATAGTCTTAAGTTCTTCCCTCAGCAAGAACGATTCCCCTTTTACCCACGTTGGTTGCAGCAGCGTCCTCACTCCCGGTGGCTCTTGTGGAGGCTGTTCTTAGAACTAGCTTCTACAGGTTTAACTGCACTCAATGTGGTGGCCACAAATCTTTGTGAGGTGAGCGCTCTAGGGTTTCTACCTTAGTCTTGTGCTGAAGCTTCCCTCCAGCTGTTTCACTCTGGGAGCTGTGCACTTCAACTGTCATCCTGAGGAGAATGAGCAGTGTTCCTGAGGCACTTCGTTTCATAGAGGATTCTTCCAGTTTTGAGTAATTAATTATTTTTCTTGTTACGGTGTGCACACCATCTACTTTTTCCCTTCTGTAGAAGCTGAATTTCTTTCTTCTTCCAACAACTGGCTATGAGCTTTCTGAGGAGGATTCCTTTTGGCTTAACAGAACTTCAAGCAACTCCAGTAAGGAATCCTTTTGTATGATTTCCAGACTTGCCAATATATATGTGTACATATACTGTATATTAAAAAACTCTTCGCCTTGCAGACTTGCCAGTCTTAGAGACAAACCTCAGTGCTCAGATTAATTCCTAGAGACCGTGACAGAGAAAACTGAACCTTGAGAAAGAGTTTTCATTTCCTGTAAATTATATTAGTAGATTGTAAATTTGTGAACCTTTGAACTGTTCTCCAGGGAACCTTGGATACCTCTGACTCCTGGAGAATAGAAGATATTGAGTTAACATTGTTCTCTTAGAGAGAGGCTAGTCTCTCAAAAGATCCAGGTTAGGAGAACATAGAATTGGATGAATGGGAATGGCTGAAAAGTTCAATGCGCAGTAGGAATGTGCTTATCTATGCTCTTATCACCTGACTGCAGGTCCTTCCTTTAAAGAAATCCAATAAGAAGAAAGGTTCAGGTTACAGAAGCACAAACTGAATATCCTAACTCTAAGTGGGAAACAGAGGCTGGAACTGGATCTCGAGGTAGTCTCTCTTTTTCTTTTCCCATTCCCCTTTCCCTCTAGCAGATGCAGGGTTCAGATAATTAGTAAAGTCTGAGCATGCATCTGTTGGAGGGTGGTTGGGTAAAAGGCATCTGCTCCTGTGGAAGTTTGATTTAATGGGTAATCTCCTGAAAATCAGCTCATAAAAGGAAAGGGGCACATGGGACCCCCCCCTTCCAGAGCTTTTAGTAGCACTGGGGACCACCACCTCCTTGGGGCTATGATTACAAATTATACAGGGTGTCATGTAGCACCCTCATGCCCCAAGACCACTACCTGCCCAGGCTAAAGATATTGTTGTAACAGTAGGGGGGTCTTGCAAACCTCCCCACCCCAGGGACCGCTACATTCTCACTACAAAAAATCAAGAATGCGGGGGGTTGTGTGGGACCCCGTGTCCCAGGGACCACCACCACCCCAGTACAAAAAAATATAGGAGTAAGTATGGGGTGTTCTCTGGACGCCCCTGGGCACCAGAGACCACCAGCTCCACAGGGTTAGTAAAAGAAATTAGGAGGGGGTCTGTCACAGAACCTCAGCCCCAGGATCCACCTCCTCCACATGGAAAATTTCAGAAAATTGAAGCCCCCTCTTGGAGCCAAGGATGGCCCTGATGACCACCACACCCCAGGTACAGCTCCTGCTAGGTTCTGAGATGCTTGAGGTAGCTGATTGCTTTTTGCTTGGTGTGAGCTGCCAGCTCCCAACAAGCAAATGCAAACATAATCAGCTCTTGCTTGCTGAAAGTGGCATTTTCATCTGTTTTCCTTCACACAAGCATGGCACAGGCTATTTAAAGCAGCTAAACAAAATATATACACAGTTCCAAAATAAGAAAGAAACACGAGGGTTATGGTTTTAAGGGTAGGTTTCCAAAAACAAGAAGGGGGAGCAATGTGCTCGAAGCAAGAGCCCTCACTCACCATCCGGTGACATGCTTCATCATAGGGCTATGCTCCTCGTCAGGCCGGCACTGCAATGCCTGACGGGCCCCACAGAGGGGCTCTTTGCCGGAGATCTTTAGACAGTTGGTGTAAAGCCGGTCAAGTAGTGAAAAAAGAGGATTGGTAGAGAAAAGATTAAAAATGACTAGGGGTAAAAAAACTATTTATTCTGATATTTAAACCCCTGGCATGGTTAAAAACATCGTTTAGGGATATGAGCAATTCCGATAACGAACGAGACTCCTCCATGCTAACTAGTTACGCGACCCCCAGCTAGACATTATTTTACCATATCCCTAAACAATGTTTTTAACCATGCCAGGGGTTTAAATATCAGACACAAGTCCGATGGCTCAACGCATCCACAATAGGAAAGAGGGAGGCAGGAGCACAGATCAATGGTAGGTAGAAGAAAAAGGGTGCGAAGCTCATCGAAGAGGGCCAGGAAAGTCAGCATTGCCTTCTACCAACCACTACCATCCTCATTCGCCATTGCTCACCACAGGACGTAGTCACGGTCAACATTCAGCTGTGTTCAGCTATGATCATATAGCGAGGTGCAGAATACACACAGGCTGCCACGTCCACTTGACCTGCCGTGTGTATGAGTAACAGTAAAGAGGAAGGGCAACCAGTGGCAATCAGGTGACAGACAATGGTTGCAAAAATGCCAGGAGTATGGGACAAAAGAAAAAGGACAACTGACTTCTCCTGGTCAATCTTCGCATCTGCGGCTCAGTACATCAGAAGATCAAAAGCATCAGTAGCCAGCAGTCTGAGGATGAGGCATGGAGAGAGTCCAAGGGTCCGAAAGAGTCCGTCTGAAAGCCGTCATCCATCAGCAGCCACCATCATCCTTACCCAGCATCAGCCCGAGCATCCGGTAAACCAGTCAGTTAGGCGGTCTGTTTAGAGCTCGTATTCAGATGCGGCATTGAGCTTGAGTCAGGTACCAGGGTGCGAGAGGTGCACATTAGCTAAAGACTCTAGACACTGAAGTCTTTCTTTTAATAACAAAACTATCTCCTAAGGATAACAATTCCTGCAGCTGGTATAGTTCTCAAGCTCACGTTTATTGGATATTCTCAGGTCAACACATGCTTCATGACACAAGTCGCTTCTTCAAGGCCAGTACAAATGAAATGTCTGAATTTCAATAATCAAAATGCAGTCTTGACAAACCATAATTCTAAGAAAAAAAATAATGGAATTCAACAACATGGTGATCATGCTATTAACATCCATATAAAGAAATGTATGTAGACCATGAGTAAGGTATTAATACATTACAATGTAATATCAGGAGTTAAATTGCCAACAATCATAACATCATAATCGTGCAGATAAGTGGAAGCAGTGGTAGGGCAGTAACATCATTTTTTAGGTCTGTGTGTCAAGCTTGATTCTTTGACCTCTGTATCCCTGTTGTTCTCTTTGGGTGCACACCAGTGGCCACGTCAGCCCACGGTCACCTTCATCACTCCTCTCCCTGATTGAAAGAGGTATATGGTTTCTAAGCTGCATGCCCAGCTTTTGGATCTAGAGGTTAAAAATGCAGTAGCAGTCAGGGACACAAAAAAAATGACCAAGCACTTAATTTATTTGTAATTAGTGAATCTCAAACATATTCTTGACCGAGGACTAAAAGAGGAAGTTGTGAATAAGTTTCATAACAACAAGACTCTCCAATATGAATATGGAGAACAGGTCACTAAAGTTCTGGCATTTCGGATCACAGAAAGGAGACATAATAATAGTACTAAATGTATCAAGGACAAGGAGGGTTCCCTTCATTATGGCATACAGGTCATAGGCAGGCAGTTTTGTGATTTTCATAAAGACATTTATGGCCAGCTAGCTCTAACTTCTTAGTCATCTATTGCTGGGTACATACAGAAGTCCTGCTTGTTACAACTGGACCCACATCAGGCCTTAGGATTGGAGGCAGATATCACTATTCAGGAATTAGAGCATGCAAAAAAATCTCTTTCCTCTGGTAAGGCTGTGGGGAAAGACACTTTTCCCTTGGAGTCCTATAAGTTATTTAGGGAAACACTTCTTCCTCTAGTTATGAGGTTAGTATCTTATATTGATACTGAGGGAACAGTTCCGGAGTCTTTGAAGTCCAATACAGCTGTTTTCCTTAAGACCCCTCAGGAAAGGGGATCGTACCAACCTATCTCTCTTATTAATACAGATGCAAAAATATTTGCCAAAATTCCAGTGGCCAGATTGGCCGCTCTCCTGCAACACATTGTCTCTTTGAAGCAGCATGGATTTGTTCCTGGCAGTGATACTACCTACCACACCAATACTGATGTAACTAGAACTACTGTTAGTACTGTAGGCATGAGTTTATTAGACACCGAAAAGGCACTTGATCAGGTCTCATGGCCCTTTCTCTGGTCAGTCATGTCTGCAGTTGGAATCGCACAACAATTTAAATCTCAGGTTAGGTCCTTGTATAAAGATCCTGTGGCCATATCGATCATGGACGGCTATAGCTCACCACTTTTCCACATACAAAGGGGCACATGCCAGGGTTGCCCACTATCACCATTATTAATAGCACTTTGCACTGAGCCCTATCTCCAAATGCTTACTTTCAACCTCCTGATCTAGCTGGTAGTATTAAATGGGGTACAACTGCAGCTTAGAGACTATGTGGACAATGTGGCTGTTTACATTTCAACCCCCCTGAATCTATTGAATAAATCTCGGATGAAACAGACAGGTTTGGAATGGGGTCCAGCTATAAGCTTAACCTTTCAAAGACTTTTCTTAGCCATCATTCAGAATGTCCTGCTTCTGTTATCACCTCAGTAGCTATCTATCTTGGGGTTAAGATTTGTGCCAATATAGCTCGCATACTGAGGTTGAACTATAACTCCCCCTTGAAGTCTGTTAGTCTTAAATTGGGATCATGGAGTTGTCTCCCACTGTTTTATAGGGCAATGTAATATCGTTACAATGAACATTCTTCCTAAATTTCTTTATTTTTTTTGCTCTGTCCTGCTGCATGTGCCTGACTCATTTCTGTAAGCGACTTGAGTGGCTCATAGGAAGTTTTATATGGGGCTATAAAAGAGTTAAATGGGTGATACGTCTAATGAAACTACTGGCTAATCAGGGTGGCTCTCTACTTTCTGATTGTAAGCTATATTTTTGGGCAGCCTTTGGAATGCATATTCAGAATCTACTCTCACATAATAATCATGATTCACTTGCACTAAACTAGCAAATGGTTTTTGCTTTAGGTTATTTCTCTGCAGAAGGTCGGTCCCAAACTATTTTAAATGGGTGTGATTTATGATCATTAAGGATATTTATCTTATCTGGAGGGAAATCTGCACTAAATGTGCTGTGCCACCGACACAATCATTCACTTCCATAACATGGTGGTCAAGTGGTAGTCTAACTTAGCCTGAAAAACCTTGTGACATCTTTTAGAGGTACCTGGGCTGTATACTTTCTCAGCCATTCAAGCATGTTATGGCCTTCCATAACAATCTTTCTTCAAATACCTACATATTTGCGATTATTTACTATGCAGGCAGGTAAATCTAAACGAATTAGGCTGTTCAGATATTTTGAAGTATTTCTATATAGCTCTCGATAAATTATCAATCAGAACAATTTATAAAATTATGACTGCTTACTTGGAGGATGGGTGGTTTTCGCTCACAGTAAAGTGGTGTAAACTGCTTGTTACGGACATATCTTTAGATTACATCGCAGAGGTATTTGACATTGTGACATTCAGTTTTCTCTGTCAATCATAAAATGCAACAATTTCAAACTATGTGTATTTTCTATTAATCTCAAGAAAAAGATTTATATATGTGCCGGAGCTACACTTAATAACAGGACTAGCCGCTCCAGGTGTTGAACCTCCTCTGCGGATATGTTCACATGCTCCCCAAATGTCCCTTCCTTAAAAATTTCTGGACTGCAATTTCCGAACATCTTATGCTTCATCTGGGGTACAAAGTGTAGCTAACTAAGAAAGATGTTATAATGGCTTACAAATGTTTCATTCACCCGAGAGATTCGCTGGTGGTTGCAATTGAAATCGCTGTGGCTTTGCATTGTCAGAGCTTGGATTCATCCTACACCACCTACTGTTTCAGAATGGTGGTCCAGGTTTAGCCAAATTTATGAAAGGAAACATCTATACTTAAGACCAAAGGGACTAAACGATGCCAATGCCTTAGGAATATTTGGGCCAGCTTTTTCACTGATGAATAAGACTTCAGTTTTTTTCTATTTTGCTTTTTTACCTTAATTAGTTAGGAAATTAATTTGCTATAGTACCTTTATGTGCTTTTCAATACTTGTGTGTAAATATATCAGATTTTTGTCACAAAGGAAACTATGCAACTCAGTTAAAATGAAGATATATGGTTTATTGTAAAAAAGTATTGCTAGCACGCCTGGTCCTTAGTATGTAAACTTACAAGGGGACGCGTATAGGCTGATGGACCTTTTGGATCGCATGGAGTATCCTAGCTATGTAGTAATCGATGAACATCAATAATCAAAGTACATATCAATGGTCAATAAACAAAACACTAATCATCAATCATTAATGTCAACATTTCATGAATAACCACAACTCAGTTATACGTTTTATCAATTTTATTTCCCTATTAGTTACAATACTAGCTCTTAAGGTTAATTCAAACTTTATTCAATCAGCTCAGAATTAGTTCATTAATGATCACCAATAACGTAATATAATCAGAACTTGAGCAAACTTATGCTCATGCTTCAGCATAAGCAATCAAAGATGAATGTATTGACATTAATAGCAGAGTTCAGCAATCAGTTTGTCAATCATTTGTCACCCAAAAGAAACCTTACCTAACCCAAATTAGCATTAGCATGTGAGACTTCATGCAAAAACAATGTAGAAACTTGAATTTAGAAAACATCTAGCTAAAAGAAAAATTTATTGAAACAGCGCAGTCGGTACCTAGAAAGAAAAGCACAAAGTTAACAGTCACATTGTCATAGCTACCTATCCACAGAATGGATCAGCAACAAAGTCAGTCTTCGTCTTCAGGTCATCAGTCGATCAGCAATGCATTAGACTCTCAAGCACATAAGCCCAATGACAGAATCTCGAATCACGTATCTTGACGTCATCAATTCTCCACTCACATCTGATCATTGCATCTGAAGTTTTAGCCCCTTGTCATGACTTTTTATTAGAGTTTTTCAGTCCATCCCCCTAATTCCTAATTGGTCAGTCAATCACCAGTTATTACCCTAACCAATAATATTATTTTTGCAAATCTATGAATTCTAATATTTCACCTTACTCAGTTCATTGATTGGTTCACTGTACAATGTCCTCATCATCCGGCTCATCAGGTATTGAAAATGTTGCATCTTCTTCTCCAGTCAGTGCTTCTATTCGAGTCCTGGGAAAGTACAGCAAGTCTGCTCTACACAACAAAGTTGTTACATATCCTAGTCCCTCATCTCCTGTTTGTCGCTATATTGCAGAAAATTCTAGCTCAGCAGATTTTATTACCGTATGCAGTTCAGGGAGACAGTTCAATGCACCAGCTTCTCTGCAGTGAGCTAGAAATTCAGCCTCTGTATGAGACCTGGCGACTAGGCCACAACTTCGGCTAAGTTAACTCTGCAATATAATGCAAAACAGAGGTTATACATCTTAATATGACATACTACTACATTATTTTTGTTCATTTTCAATATTTTATGCATTTTTTATCATTTTAGTACAAGTTCGTATAAGTTGGCTGCCACTCTCTATTATTTCCAATTGCATATATTTAACAGTATAAACATTTTGGTACTCTCCATATTTGCACTCAATTTTTTGTACTTTACATTATATATGTGTAAAGTCCATATTTTTGCTATGAATGTTTTGACAATTATATCTTTGTGTCACAATACCTTGTGGTCACATTCTGACATACAAACTTGTAGACTTTGAGATAACTGTTAGGCAGCCAAGGGAAGAAGTGGTGCATCAGCCTGTGGTTCCTTCCCCCCGGCTTCTTTTGACTTAGGGTATGTTGCACTGTACAAGGCGTTCATAGCAGCAACATCACAATGACTTCACTTAAAAGTCAAATCACCCCGGGCAAAATAATTTATGCCTGTAAATGACCATGCACAGTGAAAGCAGTAGATAGCATTGGTGTCAGGGACTGCCAGTAATATTGTAGTCTGTTCATGAGACATTATTCCATTCTGAAGAAGTAGAAAAGTAACTTTTTTTCACTATTTTACAGAGTTGTAAGGTAAGAGAGTAATTTACTTGTTCTGGGATGCCAAGGCTCCGAACCTCTCCATCCAGCAGCACGCATGGTTTGAAAATACAGAAGGGGGAGAAATTGCAGAGCCACTGCAGCATTAGACCCAGAAATTGAATAACTTACCCAGGGTCCTGTCCTAAATTCTTGAAACATCCTACACTGAATGCAATGCCTGCACCAACAAGACAAACAAATGATCAGGAGATGGGATATGTGAAAATGTTCCCTCATAATTTCTACCATCAAGCTTTCGAGGCATTGCAGGGAAAGGGGTAGTTGTAGAACACAACACTTTGTAGGGACTGGAGGAGGAACGGATCGGAACGAAGACAGCTGCATCAACTACACAAATGCCCTCTTCAGAACGTAATTAGATTGTTTTAAAGGGAATACTGTTAAAATGAATGCAATTAGCTGTAGGGAACGTGTTAGGAAAACTCCTGAAATCTGAATTACAATACAGGGTGCTGTAAACTTTTAAGAGTGCTATATGTAGCTATGTCCTCTTTTGGCTAGTTGTTCACTTCTCTGGATAGGATGGTAAAAGGTGAAGTATTAATTGCACCCAGTAAATACTGAAATCCTGGGGTCTGTTAATACTTTATAATCCATGTTTATCACTTGGGAAATTGCGTGTAGAAAGGCTGTATACTGCATTGAATTCGGCATATAGCTGTTTTTTCCTTCATATTTAGGCAAATTGCAGTAGGCTTGACCTGTGAATTTTGTGAGGAAAATAATGGGGGAGGGGGGGTCGGTGTTTATTACAAAACTAGAAATTCTGACACATGTCCAAACTCCAGTTTTCTCAGAGACTGTAATTTATCCCCACCATAAAATGAGGACCTACATCTTGTGCTTGTATATGGAATAGGATCAAATTAATTATTAACGGCATATGCTTTCATTTGTTTATGAACTATGTATTACATGATTCCAAATAACCTAGCAAATACTACAAGTTTTCCCTCGTGTGAGAAGTTTTTCAAGTCCTTGTTTGAACTTTCCATTATGCTAATGATACCTTTGCTTTTTTCTTCATACATTAAGGACTACAAGTATCAGAAACCACACAGAAAAATATATAGGGTCAAATATTTCACCTGTACACAGGGAACGTCACCTTTGTTATGTGGGATAAATACGTTTTTTTACATGTGTTTACTTTTGCCTTCAAATCTTTTTGTAGTCTTGTTTTTATTTACGTATGCGTTGTCTGTGTACAGAAAGGGCATTCTCGGTGGCATCACATAGTTATGTAGAAGGTTCTTTGTCTATGTTTTCCCCAGTGGTGAATGCTGGATAAAAGTTGGGTTGATAATATCACAATATCACAAGGTTAACGTTGTTTTTTACTGTCATGTTCTGGAGGTATACATCATCATTAAATTGTAGTTCCAGATTTCTTTATTAAATTAAGTATGTGCCCGTGTCTGCCCTAGACACAAGCATTCCCTTGAAACCTACGTGTAAATAATGAAAACATAAAAACTATAGATTCCTTTCGCCTCTAAAGCAGGTTAATAGTTTAATTGCACACGCTTATTACTACAGTAAAAAAAAGCCTGCATACCTGGCAAGCAATGTCGGCTAACAGAGACTTTCAAACGCGCCAGTGTTTCTACACAAGTAACGTGGGTCAATTGCAAAAGGGATAACCATTATGATTAAATCATTAAAATTTCGTCTATGCTTCACAGAGCATAGAGAAAATTAACTTCCCACCAACCTCATTTTTCTGCTGAACATGAAATAATGATTTTCTGCCAGTATAATTACAAAGCTAACATCTGATAGAGTCAGCATCCAGGGGGGATTATCACATGCATGAGTATTAGACCTCATTACCAGCTTGACTGCAAAATTATTACATCTTGTAATTGGATGGTGAGATTTATACACAGATTGGCCCGGTTCTCTGTAAGATTGTAATTACAAGCTTCGTTGGTTTGCTACTTATCACACGGCGCAGGAGGAGGCGAAAACAAGCAGAGGAAAGACCATTTCATTAAGCCATAACCCCATCAAGGGAGGGGCACTGTAACATCCCGGTATTTATTAGGCCAAACAGAGCTGTTTGCAGAAGGGGAGGCCATTTATTACCGCCTGACAAATGGGATTTCATTTATTTAACCTCGGTGATCTATTTCAGTAAAATGTACAAACGAGCCATCTATTTTATGATTCCAAAGTCAACGCCTCAATTATCTAAAGGCTAACTGACTGTTAAAGCACCCATCTGTTAGGATGAATTCAATGATTTAATTTGCTTCATGTTGCTGAATGACTCAGTAGAGGAAGGGGCGGAGGAGGTTCCACACGGCATTAGAGTGATTCTGAGAGCTGCCTTCTCCACGCATGTGTGGTGTGCTTGTCTGTGGCATGAGCCAATGAGAGAGAGACTAAGACAGAAAGACAGGGACCGAGAACGAATTTCTTAATCCTTCTGCACAATACAAGAAGGCGATCAATAGCGGCTTAAATTTTATGAGACAAGGAGTTAAGTTGTTCAGCTCGCGCCAGAACACCTTTGTTCTCCCGTAACAAGTAATCTCTGAGGCAGAATTAATATTGACAAGCCGGCTCCTTTGTAGCTAATTTTGCGAGGCGCCTCAACCAATAAGGAGGCCGGCAGTAATAGAGTTGTTATTAGAGTTCATTATAAAAGCTGTGGATCAATGGCTGCAGAGTGAGACGGAGGACATACCGCACGCGGAATCCATATGCACGCACAAGGAAACGAAGCCGCTTTTAACGTCCTTGCGATAATTTATTTCTCATTTTCTCTGCAACGTTTTAATTTACTTTTAATTAAGGTTTAAAAGTTCCTTTCGCCAGTGATTTTTCTTTTCTCTCATATGAAAGTTCAAGTCATGTTTTGACTCTTTTAGAAGAATTTCTGCAAAGCAATATCCTATTGATTCTCATGTGTCTCTTAATAAACATCAAGAAGAATCGTTTACCCCAACAGTTTGTAAGGGGCAGCCTCACTGTAAATACAGTGGGCATGACTGACCGAACATTTTGGTCTGTTAATGTGGGTTTATGGACACAAAATGGCTTCATTTATGTCATTCAGGAATTCAAATAAGGATTCCTTACACTGTTGCAATGGGCTTGAGTCATTCTTCTTCCAGGGTGGAATAAGGAACAGATTAACTCCAACCTTCTGGAGGATGCAGGGATAAATGCTTCTCTGTGGGGATAAATGTTTTCCCCTCCGAGAAATGAAATAAAATAAAAGACCTATTTTCAAATCGTGCTGCATTCCTATACGCATTTACACATTGGGGAAATTAGGGGCAGTGCTTAATTTGAGCCAGTGGTTGCAGATAGAGTGGAACCTATTTTCTGCAACTGGCTTTGATCCAGAGCAAGATAAAGAAAAACTCCAAAGGGGGGAAGAACGAGGAAAAGATTGGTGGAAAACACTGACAGCAGGAGAAAGCAAAGAATGGTAAAATTATGTACTTTTTAGATAAAGACTCAGCGTTTGATGTGAATTAAAGAGGCATGATGTGGTATTCTGCACCATAACCTCCAATAATGTCAGCAGACACCTTCTGAGCAAAACTTTGGGGGCCAGCAATTATTCTTTTACAAATTGAGCACTGACTCGGGCCTGGGGGAAATCTCTAATTATCTTCCAGGTAATATACCTACAAAACTGCACAAGGTGCAGGTTAACTCACTCACTGCTGGGAATGATTGTGAATTCCTTAATGTAATAAATCTGCATCTTTTCGAACAACTACTACTATGGATGCAAAAGTGCTGCTTTTCTTTGTAAATCAGGTTTTCAGACTGGTTCACCTGAAATCTGAGCCCAGATTCTCAAAAATAAAGTTGGAACATTTGCAGTAGGAAAAAAGCACTTCACAATTTTTTGGCTGCACTTGGTGTGGTCCTAGGCCCGGTTTACAGTCAGAGAGAGAGAAAGTGGGCTAGTTATGAGTGCAAGTACAGCACTCACTGTTTCAAGGCAATTGTTCATGTAGTGGTCTGGTAAGTGAGAGGTGCTCTGTGATACATCAGTCTGATGAGTTATGTGGGCATAGGTACAAAGGCCTCTTGGGCCTGGCTCTTTTTGCAGGGTCATCCTCAAATCTTTGCCTCTTTCCTCCTATTTTTTCTGACCAGTTTTTGTTGGCTTTACGACTCTAGGCTCTTTACCACTGCTAACCAGTGCTATAGTGCATATGCTCTCTGTCTAAATTGTATTGGTGACTGGTTTATCCACGATTAGCATATTTGGCTTACTGGTAGGTCCCTATTAAAGTGCAGTGTAGGCTCCCAGAGCGTGTACATAAAATGCTACAAGTGGGCCTGCAGCACTTATTGCACCACCCACATTAGTAACCCTGTAAACATGTCTCAGACCTGCCACTGCAGTGTCTGTGTGTGCATTCTTGTACTGCCAATTCGACTTGGCAAATGTACCCACTTGCCAGGCCCAAACCTACATGTAAGTCACCACTAAGGTAGGTACTATGTAGTCCCATGGGCAGGGTGCAAGGTATTTAAAAGGTAGGGCAAGTACTGTTGTGTTTCACATGTCCTCATAGTGAAATACTGCCAAATTCGGTTTTTACTATTGCAAGGCCTATCTCCCACATAGATTACCATGGGGGCTGCCTTTAAATATCTTCTAAGTGCAGTTTTCCATTGGGAGCTGATGAAGATGTGGAGTTTGGAGTCTCTGAACTCACAATTTAAAAATACAGTTTTTGGTAAAGTTGATTTTTAGATTGTCAGTTTGAAAATGCCACTTTTGGAAAGTGGGTATTTTCTTGCTTAACCATTCTGTGCCTCTGCTTGCTTGTGCAAGCCACGTCTGGGTCAGACTGACAGTTGGGCTGTTTGTAAATTCCCTCTAGACAGTGATACCAAGGGAGCTAGGGAGCGTCCTGCATATCCTGATTTGTCTCTTGGGGTAGAGTGAGGAGATAGGAGCTGATACCTGCACCTGGGAAGACTCTGCCTATCCTTAACCCATGCAGTCTCTGACACCCTGGTGTGTTTCTGGGGACAAGCCTGGGCAAGGCAGGATCTTGTAAACAACAAAGACTTTCCTTTGAACCTTGCCTACTTCAAAGGTAGAAATAGGTAGTGGACTCAAAACCCCCGATATTTAGAACACTTCTGGATCAAGAGGATGCTCTGCCAAGGAAAAGAGCTGAAAAGCTGGAGGAGGAGTACTGTCCCTTTACTTTGTGTGCTTTGCTGGGTTGGCCTGCAGGTGCTGTTTCTGCCTTGGTGAGGACAAAGACTGGACTTTGCTGTGTATCCTGCTTCTGAAGTTTCTCCAAGGGCTTGGACTGAGTGCGCCTCCTGTTAATAAGTCTCAGGGACAGCAAAGACTTGACCTACCAGCCTCTGGGTTCACTTGCTTTGATCCCTAACTCACCAGGTGGTGCTTATATTAGTTTCTGGACCCTTTGGAGTGAAAGCTGGTGAAAAACCAATTTCACAGACTTTGGTCAACGACCGGACTGATGCTGTTGCCTGACCCTGTGATGCCACCTGCAACCAAAGCCTTGGTTCTAGAGTGCTACGACCCCAACTGACATCACAGGCCTGACGCCGCAGCAGCCGCTGGTGTCCCATGACTTTGTGAGTCCTGAGTTCCGTGTCACTGATGTCCATGGTACCTAACTCCGCCGTGGCACCTACAGCCCCGTGGTGTGACCGTAACCCCGTGAGGTCACCCCACCACATCTTGACCCACCGGACATCGACCCCACTGGAGCACAAGGAGCCAACGCTTTGCACTGACGCTACCTCATCTACACTGCTCTGCAGCAAGGACCCGAAGCTTTGCACCGATTCCTCCACTCCACTGCTCCTCAGCATCAGAACCGATTTGCACTGGATGCAGCGACACCTCACTTCCCTGACTCTGTGCACTGACTTGTTTCCTCAATTTCAAAAGGTACTGTTCTCGGGTGTCCGTGTGACTCTGTGACAAGCACCACTGGCGTCAGATTGTTGGAAACAACTCAATTGCAATGCAGTGATAACAACAAATTGAAGCATTTGTGTTTTTAAGCGTTATGTTCAAGTGGATTTTTCCAGTTTTGGTCTTAATTTACTCAGATAAATGTTGGCTATTTTTCTAAACTGGTGTTGTGTCCCTTTTGTAGTGTTTTCACTGTATTACTGTGTGTATTGGTACAAATACTTTACATATTTCCTCTGAGATAAGCCAGACTGCTTGTGCCAAGCTAGCAAGGGGGCAAGCAGGGGTTATCTAAGGAGTGTAACTCCCTTACCCTGACTAGAGTGAGGGTCCCTGCTTGGACAGAGTGCAAACTGACTGCCAAACAGAGACTCCCATTTTTAACAAGGCCAGATAATGTTTGGACTAGTAAGAAGAAGGTAAGGTCCCACTGAATGAATGAAATTATTAATGTCTGCTTGCCATAAATTCAGTGAAGTTCATGAAAGGAACCGCGAAAAGAACCTTTGTTTCTCCAATTTGAGTTTTATTTTGGAAGACAAGTAATTCTCGGTTGAGATACAACAGGATGGATCCCTCAGAAAAGAAGAAACTCAGCCAACACGTGTTTCGCCACACAGGCGCGTACACCAGTGCTTTCTCAAGGCTGAAAAAGAGAAGCGACATACGACTCGGAAAATAGTTCAATTATATTGAAAAAAGACTATAAGGAGAGAAAGCAACACCAAAATGTGAAACCCAAGGTCCGTAAGGAAGATCGTGCAACGAAGAACATTAATCTTCATTCCAGGGAAGGCTTGTTGGAGATCCAAGAGAATGAGAAGTAGAAAACTTAAAAGGAAAAGTAATTACAGATGCTGTTTGGTGTGGCCATTGCAGGCTGAAATAGGTGCAATAAAGCGAATGAGAAATAACAAGAACATGCAAAAGTCACCTAAAAATTGTTAGAAAAGGTGTGGCCGGAAAAAGTAAAAATATATGATAAAAAAGTAATCTTGAAACAGTGATGATAGTGCTAGTGCTGACACTGAAGTCGGGGTAGGAGAGTTATAGAGTTGTTCTCATAAGCATTACACAGAGAAAAGGATACAATTGTAACAAAATAAATAAATGAAACATACCATACTGTGTAGACAATATTTGGCTTGCAAAATAATCGTCTGTATAGACAATATTTCATTAGATAGTCTGCAAAATGAATACATATGGTCCACTTGTAACATTTTCATAATAAAGGAAGTACCATTGGTAGTCCACAGATAATGTCTTAAAGAAAAAGAAATCAATCAAAATAATGGTGCCTCATATTACATGGCTTGCTGAAGAACAACAACTATTTTCAAAATCAAGAACACTTATGGTATGTTGTATACTCATAATTTGACAACCAGAAGGCTCATTTTAATACATCAGAGGAGAAAGCCTTGCTATTAGGTCACTTACTTGATGACTTTCAAACTTAGAGTGACATTGATAATATTGGTCACCAAACAAATACAAATCAATCAGTCGATCAATCATTCAGTCAGTCAGTGCTTTTATAGTGAAGCTACTCACCCATAAGGGTCTCAAGGCACTAGGGTGGTTGAGTAGCTACCATCAGTGATGTGGTTCTCCAAAAAGCTCCTTCGTGAAGTTGAGGAAGGAGGTAGTTTGTCTGAGGTGAAGCAGGAGGGTGATCCAGGCCATGGCTGCGATGTGGGAGAAAGAGCGACCCCCTGTTCTTGATTTCCTGATGCAGGTACTTCAGCGAGGTAGAGCTGGGATGATTGGAGGGTCCAGCGGGGTACATGGACGTTTAGTTGGCTGCTAAGGTAGGCTGGTCCAGTGTCATGGAGGGCTTTGTGGGCGTAGATGAAGATCTTTTTTCTATTGGAAGCCAGTGAAGTGTTGTGGCAGTGTTGGGGCAGTTCAATGACCAGCCTGGCGGCAACGTTGTGGAAATGCTATAGTCTGCAGGTGAGCTTCTTGTTGATCCCGGTGTAGAGCGCATTGTCCAGTCTGCTGGTGATAAGGGTATGTGTGACGGTCTTTCTGTGTTCCAGGGGGATCCATTTGAAGGTCTTGTACAGGAGGCGAAGGGTGTAGAAGGAGGTGGATGTGACTGAGCTGATTTGGTGGTCCATGTTGAGTTTGGCGTCTAGGATGATCCCAAGGTTTCGGGCTTAGTTCGTGGGGGTTTCCGAGAGTGGGTGGCCACCATGAGTCATTCCATGCGTCGGATTGTGGGCCCATGATGAAAACTTCCGTTTTGTTTGTGTTGAGTTGGAGGCAGCTGTTTTTCATCCAGTTGGATACTGCTCCCATGCCTTTGCTGAAGTTGTGTCTGGCTGTGTTGGGTTCGTTGGATAGGGAGAGGATGAGTTGGGTGTTGTCGGCGTAGGAGACAATGTTGATTCTGTAGCTCCTGACAATGGCGGCCAGTGGGGTCATGTAGATGTTGAACAGAGTAGGGCTGAGGGATGGTCCCTGGGGGACTACATAGGTGATGGGTGTGGGGTCCGAGATGAAGGAGGCGAGTCTCACTCGTTGGGTTCTGCTGGAGAGGAAGGAGTGGATCCAGTCAAGGACTTTGTCTCTGATGCCAACTTTGTGAAGTCTGCGTATCAGGGTGTACTGGGAGACTGTGTCGAAAGCCGCCAATAGGTCTAGCAGGATGAGTGCCGCTGTCTCTCCCTTGTCCAACAGGGAGCGGGTGTCGTCGGTTGAGGCCAGGAGGGCTGTTTCGTTGCTGTGTTTTTTTTCGGAATACAGATTGGGAGGCGTTGAGAATGTCGAGGACTTCGAAGAACGTGGTGAGTTGGCTGTTGATGGGTTTCTCGATGACTTTAGCTGGGAATGGGAGCAGTGTAATGGCCTGAAGTTTTTGAGGTCAGTGGGGTCTGCCAAGGGTTTCTTGAGGAGGGGGTTGATCTCGGCATGTTTCCAGTCATCGGGGAAGGAGGCGTCAGCTAGGGAGCGGTTGATGGTGAGATGGAGCTTGGGGCGATGATGTCAGCGGCTCTGTTGAAGAAGTGGTGGGGGCATTGATCCGTGGGGGCGGCTTCGTTGTTGAGGGGGATCCAGTTAGATTGTTGGTTTGTTGGTTTCAGGTTCCGGTGGAGGGGTTTCTGCACCTGAGTTGTCCTCGCTGAGGTTGTCATAGATGGTTTTGATTTTGTGGTGGAAGTAGGTGTTGAGTCTGTCGCAGAAGTTTTGTGAGGGTGGGATGTCTGTTGTTTCACAGCGGGAAACTCAGAATTACCGCGGCGGTCTTCTGACCGCGCAGCGGTATTCTGACGGCGGAACTTTGGTGGGCGGCCTCTGCCGCCCGCCAAAGTCAGAATGACCCCCTAAATCTCAGATTGGACAACCCGGTGCAGTAGCCAGCTAAGCAGACTATTTCATAAGAAATACTACAAAGGGCTCTGCAGAGGATTTCAAAGCTACCAGCTTCCTGAAAACCATAAAACCGTGCATCTGTCTCTCACACTTCTTCATCCACCACACTGCTTCCCTGAATCTCATAACATGATAACCGCTTCTTGGTGGTTGCCACACATGACATGGAAACACTTCCCACATAGGATGAAACTAAAGATAACATCATTCAAACCACATATCCAACAGAGTATAGTGAGCTACCGATGTAGGCAAGCTCTTCAGCCCACCAAAGAAGGATAGTAAGCACTTCATAAATGCTGCAGTACAATAGAATACAATAAAATACTGTCATGGATACCAATAGCAACAGAAGACCCCAGGCATTTTATTTAAGAATGACTGGCAAACTCCTGAGAGGTATCTGGATTGGTGGCAATTATTCTTTGTGTAGCTGATTTGCAAAAGATTGTCAGAGAACTTCTTATATCATTGTGTAAGAATGGTGTTTTAACATGCAAATAATAAATACCGTCATAAAAAACACAAACCCAGACTACTACCTCTGCATGTAGGCGCCCTTCTGCTATGATTTGTCCACAGAAGGAATCTAATGGGGACAACCATCTTCTCATAATACCTACTTATCGAGAGAAGAAATCTGGATAGCAGGAACAACGGAAGGCCAAGGTTGCTAACAAATATTTTTCTCCATTGTTAAATTCTCTACTCATCTATTCTGCTTCCTTTGGAGACTGATACATGTGAACTTGTATGAAATTTCATTAGAAGGAAGGCCCTAGGACCCACGTCACTTCCTCAAGACCTCAACATTGGATGACAGGTTAGTGGCAAGTCCTCTGAGGAGTATGGAACATTAGTATGAATATCACACAATGTTACGCAATTAGCAGTGTCAAACATGTAATATAGTGTATTATGTATTGCATTCCATTAGTGGGAACAAAATCTCATCCAAATTTGAATTAATAGTTGGTTTGAATAGAAATGCTTTACTTTTAACCTCCTGTTAAATTGTTTGCACATTAAGGCACATTCCATCTGGACACCACCCATTTTAACGCAGTATGCTCACCACATTTCATACTTATTTTTGACAGAACTTGTGTTCCCATGACATTATGTAGGAAAAGAGGACCCTATTAAATGTACAGAACATTTTGACAATAATACAAATCTTAGCCAGTTACTCCAGGTCAAGATGATGCCTTACTATGCACCATTCTAGATACTGCTTTCCATAGCAATAACAAAATTAGGACTCTACTCAGCATGTTGCTGTCCAAGACAGATAATCATCGGTCCTACGAAGCAAGAGCATTTTTAGATCAAGCTAAGGCAACCTAACCCTGATGAAACAGTCATCATCTGCTAAACAGGCATATGGGTTTAATATATATGTCCTTGTCTATGCTGTTTAATGGGCATACTGGGAGATGTGCAGTGGTTGTTTTCAGTCAAAATATAAACAACCCTCCTCACAGTTCAAACAAAAAGGCAGATGATCTTCTGCATTTATGGTCACACCAAGCCATAGGAATTCTAAATTGCCTATGCAATACTTACACAATATGAGCAGAAGTGTACATTAAAATTATTTAACTTATAAAAGTATATTTCTACTACCATAGATTTTTATTTCTCACATTTGATGAAAGTCCAGTTACAGCATTAAAGTGAATGGAACATAATCCTCTGAACAAGGGCTTTCTCTTATGAAAATACAACGGGGAGTTAAGTATCAGCACTAACGTATTTTCATACCGTTAAGTATCAGCACTAACATATTAGCATACAGATATGATGTTCTACCCACAAAAGGTTTAACAGGAGACATGCATGATAAAAAATAATACGGAAATTGGTAAGGAGCATTTGAGCCAAATTAGTTTGTACAGTATATACAACTGAAAACAGCTATTCTTTGAATATGGTGGAAAGTTCCACCACTAACGTTGTGCACAGAGAGACACTAAGCAAAGATTGAGGAGTTATTTTGAAAAATCTTTCTCATTTGTCAATTGCCATCCCTTAGGAGCACTCTTGCTGCATGATGGAGCCCCTTTTACTACTGTGCAAAAGGGTTGTTGGTGGTCCTTATGCTAATATGGCAGATCCAAAACCAATTTAATCTCTTGTTTATTATAAAACAGGAATCATCACTCCTCAGCTCTACAGTGCCACCTTCAACTGCTGCTCTCACCTCACTATATTCCACCTGCGAATCCTTCGTAACATTCTAGAATACATAGAACCCACGACTTCCAATGAGGACTAACATCGCCACAAGGCTATACCATTATCTCTTCCCCCTTTTTAAAACATTTTAAACAATCGCAGTTGCCCCCCTAAATAAGAAAATCATGGTACAAAATTAAAAATAAAAACCAAAATATGCATATAGGAAAAATACCTAAACAAAACTCAGGGATTTAAGAACTACACACCACAACTGATAAAAATACCACACAAGAACAGCATTGTGTGAGGCTGGCTCTCTATATAGTGTACAAAAATGACGTGCACTGTGTAGAGAGTCCAAGCAACCCCACCTTGGTATCCAGAGGTAAAAAGCAGACAACCTAGTGCTCTGCTTTTGTGCTAGTGTGGGTAAGCAGTTAGGCTAATCCAAGCGATGTACTAAGTATTTGTTGTACTCACATTATCAATAAATGTGGACACGCAATAGGAAAAATAACTTGAAACAAATTTACAAAAATACTTCAGATGTTTATAAAATTTCTAAGAGCAAGATTATCAATATACAGTAAGTACTTTTTTAGTTATGATTTTTCAAAGCTTATAAAATGTTCTGTTTTGGCCGTAATTATGCACCATAGGAATCAATGGGAAAAAATAAAAAATGCATACATAATCAGGCAATGCTCTCACAGGCGTCAATTTCTATGTTTGGGTCAAGATCATTGAGAGGCCCTATGGGTCAACTGGAAAAGTTCAGGCGGTTCCCGGTTCAAGCGGGAGCAGCAGCTGAAGGTCTTGGAGCTGGCGCCCAAAGGAGAAGGGGGACACTTAGAAACACACTGCACAGAGGGACTTAAAGGTAGGTCTGCTGGGTCCCCTTTGGAGGGTGGATATCACAAGGGCATGGGGACCCCTAGAGCACAGCTGGTTGGTCGGTGCATGTGCCAGGGAGGCCAGGTGCAGTGCAGATAGAAGAGCCTTGCATTGGTCATCTTGAAGTCCTTGCGGTCAGGGGCAGGCATAGTTGAGGGAGGATTGCACTTCAGCTGGGCAAATCGGGTGTCCTGAAGTCCCTTGACTGGTGGTTGCTCCTGTGCTTTTGGGAGTCCGGAATGGACTATTTTTCTGGGTGTCTCACGTAGGGAATCCAGTACCACAGGTAGTGGTAACCTCAGCCCTAGAAAGTCCTATTGCCACTAAACTTGGCACAGTGGCAGGTCTTGTCCTCCAGGGCTGTTGAATGGATTTCAGCTGGGCTCTAGGTTTGGGTCATTGGTCAGTTGCATGCCACTAAACTGGACTTCACGGGTTCTTTGCCTGCAGGGTGCAGGAGAATGATACCTTCACACAGAGGGAGGTTCTTGGTAATTTTTAGAAGGCTGGAGGTGCTCTGGGGTTTTGTAGAGTCCTTCAGGTTTCCAGGCTACGCCTCCGCAGTGATGGTTGAGTCTTTGGAGCAGCAGACAGGGGTTGGCATCTTTTTCTTTGTGTGCTGGTGCAGGGTGCCTTCCTGGGAGAGGAAAAGTGACACCTCCACCCAAGAAAGGCTTTGTGTTCTGACTCCTGAGAGCAATGGCTCTCACCCCAGGAGTCCAGTCGGTAACCATGCCAGGGCTGTTAGGGTTTACATGGGCACCTCTAAGGTTCCCTCTGTGTACATTTTATAATAAATCCTGCAGTGCCATCAGTGTGGGTTTATTATTCTGATTTGTTTGATACCAAACAACTCAGGGTTCAGAGATGCCATCTTGTAGCTGGGGAACTTGTAATGACCAGTGTCCAGCAAATGTATTTGCTATGGCTTCTCTGTACACTTACTTTGCATACGTTTGGGCAAAGACACAGTAGAGGCATATTTGCTCATGCACACATATCCCCTCACATGTATCATAGTGCACCCTGCCTTAGGGCTGCAAGGACTGCCAGAGGGGTGACTTACCTATATTGCATGCAGTGTTAGTGGGCATGGCACTCTTGGTGAGTGGTAAGTTGAGTTTGCAGCTTTGGGTAAACCTTGTCATGCACTTGCAACAGCAGTCTGCAGGAGGCTGGCGTAGGACCTCTCAGAGTGGTACCCTTTTCAGTACTCATGGCCTAGGTACCAGGTGTACAATCTACAAAAGGACTTACAAGGGTGGCTGAAGTGTCAATCACAGCACAGTTTTGGGGAAAGAGATCTGGACCTGGGAACCTGTTTAGGACACTTACAGTTTGTAACCACATCATGTTCCAGGCAAAAAGTGTGGGGGTCCTGCAATCAGAACCCCGCTCCCTACAAGCATCAAAAGAAAGTATAAGCTTAAATACCGTATGAAGAGAGCAGATTTACAAGAAGTAAACAGTAATGATCTGCAGTCAAAGATCATAATCTGTATTTCCTTGATACCGGTACAATATGGGAAGATTTGCGCAATGATTCCCCACTAGTGATACCCTGAAACCTCCTATAATTTGTGATAGTAACATTTTCGTGATTGACAGCTGTAGGAGGCTGGTTCTCTATATAGTGTACAATAAAGATGTGCACTGTTTAGAGAGCCCAAGAAACCACACTTTGGTATCCAGAGGTAAAAAGCAGACAACCTAATGCTCCTTTTTTGTGGTTGTGTGGGCGAGCAGTTAGGCTAATCTTGGAGATGTGCTAAGCATTTGTTAACCTCACAGTATCAATAAATGTGGACAGACACTCAGAAGAATAACTTGAGGCCACTTTACAAAAATACTTCAGATTTTTATAAAATTTTCTAGATCAAGGTCATCAAATTTGGGTAAGTACTGCTTGAGTCATAATTTTTCAAAATGTAGAAAATATAGGCCCTCATTATGACATTGGCGGTAAATCCCACTTACTGCCACGCTGACTGCCGCCAACTTACCACCACCGTGCCGGATATATATATATATATATATATATATATATATATATATATATACACAAACTTTATTCGACTTTCAACAAGTCATAAAAGTCATAAAAGTCTCCAATTATAATACATTTCAATATATAATAATAAAATTGAATAAATAAAGTAGTAAAAGAATAAAAACACACAACAATGAACTATCTGATGTGTCGATAAAAACCCTATCACAGTAAATTACAATTACATCACCGCCCCCATAGATTTCCTTATCTTTAATACAGAACATAAAAAGTTAGCCAGAGTTCCACACATCTCTAAAGAGGATAGTGACTGGAGGCAGGCGTAAGCTGTGCGACACTGGGGGAGATTAATTGACCTTAAGAGTGGGACTACTAGGCACTTCCTCTGGTAGGCATAAAAATTGCAGAATAGAACCACATGGATTGTGGATTGAGGTGCCTTTGCATCACAGGGGCATGGTTATAGCGTGGTGGACCAATCGTTCATAGTTGGAAATGAAACTAGGCGATGAAACGTATCTAGCCTGAATCTGGTAAGAACGTAACGATGATGAAGGTGTACCACGTTTGCCAGGTACGGCTGCATACCCTCAACCGTCAAAATTATTTGGTTATGAATGACGGTGTTTTTTTTTAATTCAGCCCCCCAACGTATATCTTCTAGATACTTTAATGCCAGGACGCTCAGGTCCTTCCTGGATATTTTCCTCAGCGAAACTGGGTTTGTATAGTAGATTTTATTGCCCATTTTTTCTAAAAAGGTCATAATGTATTTTAACCATGGTACCCTCGATTTATATAATGACTTCATGCAATCGGTCAGGATGGCCTTATTTAAACCGGTATGTTCCGAGGTCCAAACTTTATGCCATAATAATAGTGGCTGGATCTTTCTCAAGTCTACAATAAAGGGGATCCCCAGTTCCTAATGAATGACGTACGATGAAGTGCCATTTGGTACCCTCAGCAAATGTCTTAGAAAATCATTTTCCACTGTCTGTACCAAGTCACAGTTTGTATGTCCCCAAATTCCTGCCCCATACATGACGGCCGGGATACACTTGGCTTTATAGATCTTTATCATGTTTGGCGGTGTAATCCCCCCAAGCCTTTTAGAAAAAAGTCGTAATGCCATCGTTGTTTTGATCAGGTGTACTCTCTTCGTCTTCCTACAGTTGGCCCAAGAACCCAGCTTATCGAACATTATGCCCAAGTAAGAAAAGGTTTGCGCGATTTCGATCTTCCTCTCCGCAATGATGATGTAATAAGTCTTACCGCGCTTCCCTCCACAGTTCATGATAAAGGTTTTGGAGCGATTGACAGTAAGACCCAGCTGTGACATATATGTGATGCAGGTTGTTAGGAGTTTTTGGAGAGCTATTGGGGTCCTGGCCATTAATACTGCGTCGTCTGCGTAAAGTAATGCCGGAACGGCTCGGTTGTCTATATGGGGTAGATCTTTACAATTAGTAGCCAGTTCTTTATCTAGGTTATTTATATACATTGAAAACAGGAACGGAGCGAGAACGCAGCCTTGGCGCACTCCTCTGTATAGACCAAAGGGGCGAGTACATTCCCCTTTTAGCCCATACCTCACTCTTGCTCTGCACCCTGTGTACATTTCGTGCATAAATTGAGCTAAGGCTGGTTCTACCCCCATGCTATTTAAAATGTCCCATAATGTATCATGAATTACACAGTCTAAAGCCGATGATAAGTCAATAAAGGCCAGGTACAGATTGCCTGCTCTGATTTTAGTATACTTTCCAATAATGAGGCTTAAATTTAAACTTTGCTCCACTGTTCCGATTCCTTTCTGGAATCCATACTGGACCGGGGATAAAACGTTCTTTTCTTCCACCCATGATTGCAGCGTATTCAGGATTATTCTCCCCGCTAATTTAGCTGTTGTGTCCAGCAGGGAGATTGGCCTGTAACAGGCTGGATTAAGGCGGTCACCCTTTTTGTATATTGGAATAATGTTAGATTCTCTCCAAGATGGTAGGGGTCCGCATATGCAAATAGCCCTCAATGTCTGCGTCAGTGCAGGCCCCCACAGCTCAATATTGGCCTTGAATATGTTGATCGGAACACCATCGGGGCCCGGCGCTTTCCCTGATTTGCTTAGTATTATAGCTTCCTCTACCTCCTGAAGACTAAATTGGGGGGTTATAACCATGCGCGGACCTTCCTGTGAATCATGATCATGTGTGCGGTCTGTTGTGCCACTCGTCAATGAATATGTTTTAGAGAAATGCGCAACCCAGTCTTCTTCGGAGATCGCAATTTCCATCCTAGGAATGTCTCTGTCCCCTAGCACGGGGGAATTTATTGTCTGCCAAAAAAGTATATTATCTTTCTTACGACTTGCTATGTGGAGAGTTTCCCACAAGGTTGTTTTCATAATCAGTTTCCTTTCTTTTATTGCTGTCTTATATTCCTGTCTGCGTTTACGTATATCACTTAAGCACCTTTTTGGGGCATTTAGAGCCTTTTTCAGTCTCTTATGTGCTTGGGTACAGTCATGGTCAAACCATCCGCACGTCCTTTTTTTCCCTATCTTACTACTTCTAATAGTGAGGGCTTCTTTTATAGTTTGAGTAATCAACGTAAACGCACTTAGACATTGCCCTGGATGTGTGTTCTCTCTTAGACAGTCTGCGAAAGCATGTTTACATTGGCATATTAACTGTTTCAACAAAGACTTGGGGTCTGTCTGTGACCACTTTATACTGCATCCATTGCGCGGCACCAATTCAATATCGTCTACCAGTGTAATACTATCCTCCCTAGCTGCTAAAAGGGGGGATAGTAAGAGATTCATGCTCTGGGGGTAGTGATCACTAATTGCGATGTCATGCAAAGTGTAATTTGTGAGATAGTGTGCGAAGTGAGTTGACATTAGGACATAATCGATCACAGTATTTGCGCCCCTTCCATTATACGTTGGTTTAAACTGTGATTCGTCCAAAAATAATTCATTTACAAAGGATAGGTTATAGGTTTGAGCATATAGATTCATTTCATCTCCTTGAGTGTTATAAGAGAAATGAAGGCTTGAACCTACACCTTCCGAGTCCCAACCACATATCTTATCAGAAGTTTCTTTGCACGGATGGATGTTAAAATCACAACCCCAAATCAGTAGGATCTCACGGTTGGTTTTTTCACATATTTTTTTTAGGTCATTTCCCATTTCCAATAGAATATTAGAGAATTCTCCTGGAGCAACATTGTTATAAAAATTAATAATGACTAAAGGGGTCTTGTGGTCCACGTTACTCTCTATCAATTGGTAGTATGGACCCATAAATTGCAACTCTAAATTCTGTAAGGATAACTTATTGGAAATATATGTGCACAGTCCCCCTTTAGGTCTACCATACCTAGACTGCTCGGCAGGAGTATGAAATGTTTTGTAGCCATTTAGATGGACAGGAGTTAAAAGCCATGTCTCTTGTAGGCAAACACATGAATAGTTTTCTAAAAAATTAGCCCAGGTCTCATTGCCTAACTTATTAGTTAGACCTGCAATATTCCAAAATAGTAAGACTATTTCTGGTTAAAATTCTGTTTAAAATTGCAGTGGTGGTCCTTTGGGGAATGAGGAGGGATATCGCCGCGGGTTGTGTTTGGTATATTTCTGGAAACATTGCACTGATTTAGATGAGATAGTATCTCGTTCCTCATAGGAACCATTGTATGCGATGTGCCTTCCTTTTGTAGGTACGTCCCTGGTGTATGTATTATCTGGGCTACTCTATCAAAGAGACATTGGCGGTAAATCCCACTTACTGCCACGCTGACTGCCGCCAACTTACCACCACCGTGGCGGATATCCGTTCACCATATTATGACAGACACACACCGATTCGTCAGCATTCAGCCACATACACAAATCTGCCAGCGCAAAGGTCAGTGATAAACTGGCAGTATCAAAACCCACACCGTAATCCAACAGAACAACCCCCATCACATTATTACCCACACATCGCCACAGTGGATATTCAATGGTGGTAAACCATTGGCAGTACATACCATTGCACTCAAAATGGACACACACAAACAAAACAACACCACATTGGACATTTCAAACAACACACACCTGACACCCGTACGCATACCACACCCACACACCCAAACTACTATAAAACACCCACCCACATTACCCACAACCCTTTACCATTTCAAACCATTGCCAGCAGAGACATCAAGACCACTGACACAACTAGAGCCACACACTACTCACACCTATACACCACTCACGCACACTACATGACACACCCCAACACATTACCCAACACACCCTCACCTATACACCTCACACAACACCCATGGCACCACAAAGACACCCCTGTTTCACAGAGGAGGAGATAAATGTCATGGTGGAGGAAATTATCAGGGTATAGCCACAGTTATTTGGAATACAAGTGCAGCAGATATTGATTGCTAGGAAGATGGAGCTATGGCGGAGAATCGTGGACAAGTTCAACACCGTGGGACAGCACCCAAGAACTAGGGATGACATCAGGAAGAGGTGGAACGACCAACGGGGGAAGGTATGTTCCATTGCAGCAAGACACCAGCTCGCTGTAAAGAAGACTGGCAGTAGACCCTGACCTCCTCCCCCACAACTAACAGCATGGGAGGAGCAAGTCTTGGCAATCCTGAGGGCCTGGCCAGAGTTGGAGGAGGACTGGACTCTGATACGTCAACTCTCCACTACTACTACCCACCTACCTGCATGCCATCACATACCCCCACCCTCAGTCCCATCACTCCACTCCATCCCACACACCCCACCATCACATCTCACTAATCCCAATGCCAAGCCCTGCATGCTGTACCAATGCATGGACACCACTCACAGCCCTGCATGGGCACTCATCACTAAAGCATGCACACCATAGAGAACTAACTATCCCACCATACACCAACATACACAAGTGAAAGCTGCCAGGGCAAATCCAACCAAAGAGGGCAAGCTAGGGATGCACAATATTTCAGACACAGAAACCAAAACACATCATTTACATCCCCACAGGCCACACCTCATACCCAAGACAATCAGGGACCTAGGGTCAGTAGCAGTGGGCACATGGTTCAGGGGACAGAGGCACAGGCCAACAGGGAAACTGGAAGGAGTGCTGTGCGCCCTTGGAAGGACAGGCCTAGGGAACCGATTCTCCAGGAGGCACTTGCAGAAATCCTGGGAGCCTATCAATATTCCCAGGAAATGATGGGCCAGATCCTGGACAATTTGCAAGAGAACAGGTGGCTGCAGGAGAGACAGTACCAGGGGATCAGGGAGGACTTGCAGGATACCAACAACACCCTGATCTCCACAGCAGCGGTGCTGGCAGACATGGGCAATATTATGAGTGAGGTAGTCTCACAACAGCAGGCCCCTGAAACTAGCCAGACATCTGAACAGCCTTCCACTTCCGCTACCACTAGTGGACAGGAGGCCCCACCACAGGAGTCACAGGCCACCAGCACCCATCCCCCTGCAGAAGGAGAACTACCCCGCAAACGTTCCCTGCGATCCAGACAGAAGCCAGAGACACTTGTCAAGCCCCCCTCCAGGAAATGAGACTCTCCTGATTGTCACCCTTGTGCCCCACCCTGTCACCCTTTCCACCTTGAACTGCCAATGCACCCCTTCCCATGTCACCTTGGACAATGCACCTGTGCTACAAACAGACTGGAATAATACCCTGGACTTTCCTCCATCATCACCCCATCCCTTTGCACTTGCCCCTCAATATTTTAGCACTTCAATAAACACCCGTGAAAAAAAAAGAATTTTGGAGTATGTCATGTTTATCAAATACGTATTCATTGAAACAGGCACAAACATTGCAAATCAACTACACAGAAAATGAGCATAGATTAATGACCTGTAGCTGGCTGCAGTGATCACACCAGGAGTATATGTGAGGTCACCAACATTCGGAAAATGAATTGCCAGAGGGAACAGTAAGTGGGCATAGAAGTGGGAAATATCAGCATGCCATTGCCACAGAAATGTAAACAAATGTCATTGAAATGCAAAGTAACACTGTCCTACCTGTGTGTCATTGGAAGAATTGTCTGATCACAGATGTTCTGTTGTCCTCATCCGCATCTTCTGCCTCCTCATCCCCCCTGTCCACAGGGTCCACTGCAGCCAAATGGGCATCTCCAGCCTCCTTCTCCTGCAGGAATGGGACATGGCATCTGAGGACCAGGTTATGCAACATGCAGCATGCCACCTGGCAGACCTTCTAGGGTGAGTAGATGGAGGCCCCAGAACCTGGCCTTCAGGAGGCCAAAGGTCCTTTCAATTATCCTTCTGGTTAGCCTGTTCTTCTGCCCTTGTCCTGGCATTCCTCACAGGGGTCAGCAGCCATAATAGGTTGGGGTAAACAGAGTCACCTGAAATATTGAGGGACAACATTTAGCCACACACTATCCCATATGGCCCACACCATACCCATACACCAACATATACTGGGTGGGAACCAGAGCTCACCAATTATCCACACCCTTGCCTCTAACTGAGCCATCACATTTGGCATGCTGCTATTCCTCAGGACAGAGGCATCATGCACCGACCCAGGATACTTAGCATTGATGTGGGAGATATACTGGTCTGCAAGCCACACCTTCTGTACATTCATAGAGTGGAAATTCCTCGGATTCCTGAACACCTGTTCATTCTGGTGGGGGGGGGCAAATGCAATATGTGTTCCATCAATCGCCCCAACTATGTGGGGGATATGTCCCATTGCATAGAACTCGCCCTTCACTGTGGCCAAATCTTCATCCTGAAGGAAAACAATGTAGCTGCACATGTGTTTAATCAGGGCAGATAACACTCTTGTCAGCACTATTGAAAACATTGGTTGTGACATTCCTGTTGCCAAGCCCACTGTCACTTGGAAAGAACCAGTTGCCAGGAAATGAAGCACTGATAGCACTTGCACAAGATTTGGGATCCCAGTGGGTTGACGGATAGCAGACATCAGGTCAGGCTCCATTTGGGCACACAGCTCTGTTATTGTGGCCCTGTCCAGTCTATAGATGAGGATAATGTGCCTGTCCTCCAGTGTTGCCAAGTCCACCAGGAATCTCTACACTGGGATATGTCTCCATCTCCTATTCATCCACAGCAGTAGGAATCTAAGGGACACAAGAGTGAGGAACCGGTCACAAACTGAACAATGGAGCTACAACAGAAGTTTGCATCCGGTAAACTTGTAATGGGTCATTGTGATTTGTCCAGTATGTCCTAATATCTCCTGTGACGCAGCATTATTCAAGGGCCTGCCCCCCTCCCCCGAAATGGTGTCCGCCTGTCCTGTGTGGAGGGACAGATGGAAGTGAGGTATTTCCGCTGACATTGTGCGCCGTTGCGGGAGGCGGCTGGGAACCGCCGTGCAACTCCTCATTAGTTATAATTGGGCCCTATGGGTTACAGTAGCCAATGTTGATCAACGCCGGAGGTCACGATATGCACCACCGCGGCCGTGACTGCCATTTTCTATCTGATTCATCACTTGCTACCTGACCTTCCATAGGAGAGGACCTACACTGCTTGTGCTGCTGTGACCTGTGTCTGGAACCTACCATGGCCTATGTGATAGGGGAAAGGGCCCCAGCCTTCACTTCGGAGGAGTTGGAAAGACTGGTGGATGGGGTCCTATCCCAGTATGGACTGCTGTATGGGCCTTCAACCCAACAGGTGAGTGCACTGTGGGCACGATGCATGTGGCATGAATGCATGGAGTTGTGTTTGTGAAAGGCCTTGTGGAAAAGGGTGGGTGGATGTCCTCTGGGCGGTGTACAGGTTGTGTGCTGGGCCATGTGTGTGTAAATGGTGATGGAAACGGGTATGGTGAGCCATGTGTTTAACAGACAGGACTGTTTGTCTAAATCTATTTTCCTGTGTGTATTGCCTCTGCAGGTCAGCACCCATCAAAAGAAGAGTATATGGCGTGCCATCGCTAAGGAGGTGCCAACCCTGGGGGTCTGTGGCAGGCGGAGCACCCACTGTCGCAAACGGTGGGAGGACCTGAGACGCTGGGCACAGAAGATGGTGGCGGCCCAGCTGGAAATGGCCTCCCAATGAGGAAGGGATGCCCATCAAACCTTGACCCCCCCGATGGCCCGCATACTGGCGGTGGCCTATCCAGAGCTGGATGGGCGCTTGAGGGAATCACAGCAGTCACAAGGGGGTGAGTACAGTGCCCATCATTAAAACTTACGCATGGTAGGGTGGTATCCGGGTGGGGGATGTGTGTAAGTGGGTGCCCCTAGGCCAGGCCTGACCTTGCAGCGTAGGTCCCCTGGTGGCTAGGGTTCAGAAAGGAAAATCTTGCAACCTACCTCGTAGACATCCACTAGTGGTCAGGGCTGCGTGGGTCCCAGGTGTGCTGCATTAGGCGGTGTGTGCCCCACCCCATGCCTTGGCTGCTAACTTTTTCTCTGGCAGTGCAATGGGAAATTGCGTGGGGCTGTTGCCCTTGTGTCAGGGTGCTGTGAATGCAACAGTGGTGTTGGTGCAACCATTGACCAAGTGTATCCTTTCGTCTCTCCCCCCCCGTTTTAGTTTTGTCATCCTGTCCTTATGTACATTAGCATCATCTGGCGGAGGAGCAAGGCACCGATGACGGAGGGAGCTGCACCCCACAGGACCCAGGAGGCAGAGTCCACTGATGGTGAGGGCACCAGTGGGACAGAGGGTGAGGGGAGCATCATGGCGGAGACTGGAGGGGACAGTTCTGACACAGGTACCTTCTCTGATGGAAGCTCCCTGGTGGTGGCGGACACTTCTGTGACCACCCCAGCTACATGTACAGCCACCACCCCTGTACCTGCAATGCCCTCCTAGTAGCTCCTCATCGAGTTGCCCGTGCCTGCTCACCCAGGAGGGTGGGCATCTCCTTTGCCCCAGGCACCTCAAGCCCTGCCCCAGTGAGCCCTGCTGTCCTGAGTGAGGAGGCTATTGACTTCCTGAGATACATCTCTATAGGGCAGTCAACTATTGTGAATGTCATCCAGGGGCTGGCAGCCCAGATGCAACAATCTAATGCATTCCAGTAGGGCATTCATACTGGACTGGCGACCCAACAGAGATTGATTCAGGTTCTTGTCTCCTCTCTGATGGCAGCCATTGTCCCTTTTTCTACCATCCCTCCTCCAACTTCCACTACCCATTCCCACTCCCCTCAACCCCAACCCATCCCAAGCACACATACAGACGAGCATGCACACAAGACAACACCAAAGAGTGTCACAGGCAAACACAAGCACCACACTTCCTCCCACAGGCAGTCACACAAACACCATCCAGTTGCAGACACACCAACATCTACTATATCCACTGTCTCTTCCTCCTCCTCCTCCTCCACCTCCCACCCAGTTCCATCCACACTCACACCTGCATGCACTACATCATCATCCACTACCAGCATCACCACACCAAGCAGAACACACACCTCACGGGCAGACACCTCCACAACAGACATGCACACGTCCCCTGTGTCCTCACCCACTGTGTCTATCCCCCCTCCTAAAATACACAAATACAAGCACTCAGACACCCAACAGCCATCCACCTCACAACAGCATACAGCCCATGCACCTACACCCAAAAGCAGCAGACACCTCCAACGACCACTCCCTCATCCTTCACTCCATTCTTTCTCCCTCCTCCCACCCAATGTCTCTAAAAAATGGTTCCTATCCACCATTGACCTCTTCCCTACCCCTCAACCCCGTCCTGCACTTATGGGCAAGGTAGGAAGAACCCAGCCAAGAACCTCACCCACACAGTCCACGGGCCCAATCGTCACCACACCCACTCACGGTGGAAAGGGATCCAGGCCACATGTCCTGAAGGGGATGGAGCCTGCACCAGGCAGCCTAAAGGGAAAGGAGCCTGCATCAGGAGGCAGAAAGATCAAGGAGCCAGGCAACAAGGGAAAGAAGTGGGCCCCAGCAGCCAAGAAGATAAAAGAGACTGCACTAGCAGGCAGGAAGACCAAGGGGCCTGGGCCAGGAACTGTGATGGAGCCCCCACTACCAACCATGGTTGTGCAGCTGTCCGAGGTCACAGGGGATGGGTGGGAGCCTCCCTCCCCCTGTAGCACCACCACTGTGCAGCCCCCGGAGGTTGCAGGGGATGGGCAGGAGCCTCCCCCCACCAACAGCACCACCACTGTGCAGCCATCTGAGGTTGCAGGAGATGGGCAGGAGCCTCCCCTCACCAGCAGCACCACCACTGTGCAGCCATCAGAGGTTGCGGGGGATGGGCATGAGCCTCCCCCCCACCAACAGCACCACCATTGTGCAGCCATCACCGCTGGCTGAGGGTATGTAATCCTGCCTCCATGGGCTGCAGTGCAGCCTGCTTCCTCCAAAGCCAGTGGGTATGACACCCACCTGAGAGACTATGGCCCATCACACCCCAGGATTAAGCACAGGACAGGTTGTCCCCTCCAGAACCAGTGGGTATGACACCCCCTGAGAGACTGTGGCCAATCACTCCCCAGGACCAAGCACAAGGCATGTTGCCCCCTCCAGAACCAGTGGTCTTGTTACATCTCCCGGCTGAGGTGCCCCCATCCCCCATCCCCCTGAGGTGCCTGCCTATTTACCAACTGATGCCCCTGCAGTGTTCTCTCCGTGTTGAAGCAGGTGACAATTGTGGCATTGGGCTTTGGCCTGTGGCCATGTGGCCTACGCAAATTATGGACTGGGCTGTGTCCCTTTTTCTGTACATATGTATATATCTATTATCTTGCCTAACTTATTATTCATACTGTGTTGATCTCATTACATTCACTTTTGCGAAATTATTTTGTCCTTGCATTATTCAGCCGAGTGACGGGGTAAAAAAATTTTTTTGTAATGCATTTTGTTGTGTGTATTGTGTATGTGTGTGGGGTGTGTGTTGTGCATGTGTGTGTGTCACTCTCATTTTCCTCCCCCCCTTGTGTGCTAGGCGGCTGTTCTCACTGTCGTCGTCTTTGCTGGCGTTGGTGTTCGTGGTGGAGCAGAATGTAGAATATTATCGGGAAGACATGCAGTTCAGGTTCCATGACATCGTAGTACTTTCCTGGGTCTCCAATGGTGCGTCCTTTCCCTTCTGACCTCAGTTTCCACCAGGCTTTTGATGTCGTTGGTACCACCCCGGAAAAGGTGGTGGTTTCCAGGGTCTTAATATGGTGGATGGAACATTGATTTCCTCCTGGCTGTAGGTTGCTACTGCCGTGGTGGCTGTTGTTTCCACCCTGGCGGTCGGTGTGGTACATTAGCTGTCTTTCAGAGATCTTTCCGCCATGGTCATAATTTGGAGGTAGTTACTGCTGGCCTGTTGATGGTATTACCACCACTTTATCACCGACCGCCAGGGTCGTAACGAGGGCCATAGTCTTTTTGTCCGTAATTACACACCATAGGAATGAAAGGAAAAACTTTAACAACACATTGGTTGAAGTCATTAAGATGTCCTCTTGGTCAGCTGGAGCAGTTGGGGGCAGTTCCCAATTCAAGTGGGATCAGCGGCGGAAAGTCTTGGAGCTTTTGCAGAAGAGAGAAGGGGACCACTTGGAAACACAATGGACAGATTGAGTTAAAAGTAAGTTCATTGGGTCCCCTTGGAGTGTAGTTATTGCAAGGGCTTAGGGACCCCTAGAGCACAGCTGATTTTCTAATGCAGGGGCTAGGGAGGTCAGGTGAAGTGCAGATAGGTCAGCCAAGGGTCATGCATCAGGGTGTCCTTGGATCCAAGTGCAGGTCACTTTGAGGGTAGATTATAGGTCAGGAGGGCAACTCTGGGGGTAGTTCTTTAGTGTCCTGAAGTCTCTTGACTGGTGCTTGCTTCTGGTCCTCTGAGAGTCTGGAGTGGACTTTCCCTCTGTGTGTGTAAAGTTGGGGGTCCAGTACCCCAGATATTGGGACATTCGGGTCCTGAAGGTTGCATTGCCACTAATCTTTGCACACTGGTCGGCTTTGTCCCTCAGCTCTGCCAGGTGGATTTTGGTCAAGCTTCTGTGTCCAGTTCATTGGTCAGTTGTCAGTCAGTGAACTGGACTTCACTGTTGTTTTTGCCTGCAGTGTGCAGGGAGTGATGCTTTCACTCAGAGAGAGGTTTTTCATCCATAACCCTCATTGTCTATTTTTCTACCATCCAATATGGAGGAAAATTAAATGAAGTGGTCACCTTGATTGCCATACATGAGGAGTAATGCAGGCTGGAGGTGGCCACTCCTCTTACTCTGGCCATGTTCTCACACTGGTTTTCCCACTCAAAGTGGGGGAAAACCATTGAGTGGCCAACTGCTGCTAGCAGCAGAATCAGAGTTCGAATTTCAAAGGCAGTAAAGCCTTTGAAGGTGACCGCTGGTGCAGGGTTCCTGGCTGGGGAGCAGGATTAACACCTCCACCCAGGAAAGGCTTTGTGTTCTGGCTCCTGATAGAAGGGTCTGTCACCCTAGGAGTACAGAATTCTGTCTGGTGGAGGCAGGCTAGTAGAACCCAGTCAGGAACCATGCCAGATTGTACAGGGGGTACCTCTGATGTACCTTCTGGGTACAGTTTGCAAAAAATCCAACACTGGCATCAGCGTGGGTTTATTATTCTGAGTTGTTTGATACAAAACAAAACAATATTCAGAGAGGCCACCATGTAGCTGGGAAACTCGTAATGACCAGTGTCCAGTGCATGCATGTGCCAAGGCTTTCCTGTACACTTACCATGTCTTAAGGTTTTGCAATGACACAGCAGGGGCATATTTGCTCATGCACACATATGCCCTCACATGTATTATAGTGCACCCTGCTATAGGGCTGTAAGGCCCGCCAAAAGGGTGACTTACCTATAGTGCATGCAGTGTTAGTGGACATGGCACTCTGGTGTGGGGCGTCTCAGAGTGGCACAATTGGTACCCATGCCCTAGGTACCGGGTGTACCATTTACCAGGGACTTACAAGGATGGCTGAAGTGCCAATACATAGTACAGTTTTGGGGAAAGAGATCTGGCCCTGGCACTTACAGTTTGAAATCACACCATTTTCCAGGCAAAAAGTGTGGGGCTATCATGTCAAAAGAGCAAAAGAGGCCCTTTCTCCCAACAGCCAGATTTGTTTCAATGGGACCATCTTTCACAACATTTTCAACATTCCACTACTGCCCCTGTTGAATTCTAACTACATTAACACATACCTTCTCAATAACTACCAGACAGCCATACCTTTAATCTCCTTTATTTTAACAAATCCTGGCTTCTAGACCTTTATGATGTTCCCTGCTTGGTAAATAACATGTTTAACATGTTTCCTGATGTCATATTCAGATTTATAATTTTTGGGGGTCTCACCACTCTCTTACTAACAATTTCATCGATACTATCTACAATCACTTCTTTTTTTAGCCACTTTACTATCCATGCAGGGGAAAAGTATAGCTGTGGGCTTACGACCTCTTAACAACTCAAATGGTGAAATCTTTCTTACAGAATGAGGAGTTGTGTGGTAGAACCATAATGGAGATTTTACAATTGCATGTTTGTTATTCTTACCCCACACAACACAATCAGTCCAAACCTGGTTCATGCGCTTAACAAGACCATCATTGTGAAGATGATAGAGGAAACTTCTGAGATGTTTAATATCGCATTCTCTTAAAAAACCACAACTGCCTTTTTAGCTGTTTGATCATCCCTAAACAGTGTTTCAGGCCATTTTCTATAATAATCCATTAACACAAAAGCATAACAATATTGTGGTGACAGAAACTGAAAAGGACCTACCATATCAATACCTACTTTAACCCTGCTTTAGTTAGAAATTCAATAGGAGTAAGAGGTTAATTACTGACCACAAGTCTTTTTTTCATTCAGAGTTGCTACAAAACAAAAGAATATGTGGAAGCCCTCCAAAAAACAATCTGACTCTCTTCAATGTGCAACCCTGCCCCTCTTAAGCATTCAAAATTAGATTTGTGTAGAATGCCACTGGTAGCACCATCTTCTCACCTCTCAAAACAACCCCAACTTCCACTGATAACTCTTCTCAAACTTTGACAATGTGTTTAATGCTAGCATGAGCATTCTTCTCATTTGGTCACCCTTCTTGAACATATTCTTGAACCTTCTTTAAAGTTTCATCATCTTTACTGGCAGTCTTCCACTCAAATTCAGAACATGCATAAAATTGACAAAGGTCTATGACAGCAATAAAGCAACCCTCAAGATCCTCCTCTGGGTTTAATGTTTCTTCACTCCCCAATGGTAGTCTGGATACAAAATCAGCCCTGACATTATTTTTTCCAAATATATCTCTCACAACAACAATTTCGTGAAGATGTTCATTTGCCAACCTTGTAATATGAGGAGTAGCAAACTTAACCACATTACTATCCAAAATCTACATTTATAGCTTGTAGTCTGTTTGAAAAATACGCTTTCCTACCTGAATGTAACAGCAACATTTCTCAATCGCCCAAAAACATGTCAAAAGCTCCTTTTCAATGACAGAGTAATGTACCTCCACATCCCTAAGCATCCTGGAAGCATAACACACGGACAATTCTCGCACTTCTGCTTTTTAAGTAAGTACTACACCCAAACCATAATTGCTACCATCTACAGTAATTATGCACTGAAGCTTTAGATCATTTAGCTTAAGAGTTCTTGCATTACTAATTTCCCTTCTCACACATTCTTTTTATGATACTTGTCATCCTACTGGAACGGATTAGTCATCTTGAGAATGTGTGTCATATTCTTCATTTTAGAAGAATAGTCAGGAATAAACTTCATATATAACTCGAACAGACCAATAAATGAGCCAACACATCTTTATCTTTGAGAACATGACCATCCACAACAGTTTTCACCAACCCAGCCCTCGGGACCACAACATCACTTGGAATCACATGAGCCAAAAACTCAGTCTGTTTACGCATTGATTCACAATTCTATTTTGTGACCACAATGCCTCTATCTCCAAAGATCTTTAATACTTTATGTAGAACTCTATGATGCTTCTGCAAACTCTTTGGATACAACAAAACATCAACCGTCACCTCTTCAGTTTTTTCCTGCAAACTGAACATGACCCTTTAGAAGACAGATTCAGCAGATGCTAAACCAAAAGGCACGTAACAATACTGGAATGGTCCCAAAGGTGAATTAAATGCAGTAAAATGACTAGAAGATTCATCTACCCTGACTTGATGGTAGGCTGATGTGAAGTCAATTTTAGTAAACCATTCAACCTCACCCAATTTTTCCAACAGCTCACTTATATTAAGAAGGGAATGGGAATCAATCCAAATTCATTTATTAAGGCTGCGTAAGTACACGCACAATTTTACATCTCCTTTTTTTCTGTGCAGTCACTAGAGATGATAGCATAAAGAGGATTCAACAGGTTCAATGACTCCTTTGTCTAATAACTGTTTTAATTAATTTGTCTAGATTATCTCTCAAACTAGATGGGGCACTACGCTTTGTGTTTAATGATTATAGCTCTATCCATTACCCTAATTGTGTCTGAAACATTAATTTTCCCTAATGCAATAGCAAACACCGAAGGAAATACTAAAGACAGACTTTTTGACTCTGTATGCCCCTTAGCCACCAATACTTGGTCTTTGGTACCAGGTTTGAGCACAATACCAAACAATCTTGGTTGAAACCAACAAAGTAAACTGAGATCTTTGACCACAACATAAATCATTTCTTGTATTCTTCATCCTTTGAATTCCAAAACATCCTCAATATATGCTTCTAAAAATGTTTTCTTCTTCATCTCAAACATGAGATCTATCCGGAGAAGATAATCTCCTATCACCCTATGTCTCATGGAAAAGTTCTGAGGTAGTTATAGTTATTCCTGCACTGGAATCTACCAATAAATGTAGACAATTTTCACCAACTACAATATCAACATAAGGATCAACACTTTCGACTGGATCACCTGTGACAATATCCTTGTCTGAAACCATTAACACCATGTCTTTGAAAGCATGTACAAGTTGGTCTGCTGCCAAAGCATCATTTGGACTATCATTAACACTTGCCACTTTTGTTGAACTATTTCAAGGACTTCTGCAAACCTTTTAAAAATGCCCCATCTAGAATAAATCCTACACATTCCATTTCTAGCAGAACATTGTCCCCCTTTTAAATGAGATGGGTTACCAGAGCTAAAACATGTGCAGGGTTGTTTAAAAAACCTTAATCTGTGGACTTACATTCCTTCTTAAGCGTGTAATATTAAAATTGCACATTCCTTTTCTTCAATTCTTTAATGAATATATTTGATAATTCAATACTCTTTGCTAATCTGGTAACCTCTTCAAGAGTAGGATCGCCCATGGTGAGAAAATTGTGTTGAATATATTTATCACGACAATGACCAACAAACTGCTTTCTAACCTGCACCTTGCAGTTGTCTCAGTGAACGAGTGGGCAGAAAAAAGTTGCAGTGGCAATACAGTTAACTTAAAGCACCTCACCGAGCTGTTGCGAAACACTGAATGGTAGCAGTAGAATGGGAAAAAATAGTCTGCAATTGTACCTGTGATACTGGAAAGGATGTTGGGGGTGCAAGGGCTGAAAAACCCATGTAGTGACATTGTCAAGTCAGACTTGGGAATCATAGAGCAAATGAGACTTCAAGTTCCTTGTTTTAATCTTTTATTTTTATTCTAATATAAGTTTTGGTTGTTCCTGTAGGAACTTTCTTGATGGAGGGCATTTGAGGAACAGGTAGTTCAGTAGCTTGCAAGGTCCTATCTTCCAAAGAGGGAATTCAAGATAATGCTGGTCTTCCTGTAAAGGGCTTAGCAGATTCTTCCCCTTTCATTATTTTTCTTTTAACTATGCAATCTGGATCAACGAGGGAGCTATGGAAATATAAAAGGCCCGTATTTATACTTTTTTAGCGCGCGGCTGCGTCATTTTTTTACGCAAAAGCAGCGCAAACTTGCAAAATTCAATTGGATTTTGTACGTTTACACCACTTTTGCGTCAAAAAGCGGTGCAGATGCGGCGCTAAAAAAGTATAAATACGGGCCGAATTATCTGATGATTAATACTGCACCAGAGCCGAAAGCTACATGGCCATTTCTGCTGATAATGAGTCTGGCTGGGCTCAAAGTTAAACTGGCCTTTTTTTGTGATAAAGCTCCCTTCCACACAGTGCCTAGAGAAAAAAATAACTCACTGGAAGTGAGGTACCTATTGGTTATTTTTTTGGCAAAAATAAACACAAACTTTCAGAGTTTGTTTTAAAAATTAAAAAGTTTGGTGAATGGCTGTCAAACCAATGGCAGCTGTACACTAAACATTTTGGGGTATATTTATACTTTTTGCCGCAAAACTGCACAAAAGCAGTTTTGGGGCAAAAAGTATAGTGCTGCTTGCGTCATTCCAAAGTGCAAGACGGGCGCCAAATTTATGGAATCCCACAAGCAGGTGCTCAGGGTGGACTCACGTCAGAAAAAATGCTGTTAGCCGGGTGGCGGTAGGGGGAAGGGAGTTTTGCCTCAAAAAATGACTCTAGGCCAGGTAGAGGCAAAAAAATGCCTCTAACCAGCCTAGCATCATTTTCTGATGCAAAACCATCCACACCACATGACTCCTGTCTTAGAAAAGACAGCAGTGATGCCCACCACCCCAATGGCCAGCACAGGGGACCACAAGATGGCCAGACAGATTCTGGGCCCCCGTCAAAAACCCAAATAATCTCTTTCTGGGCTAGTGTGCTTACCATCTCAAAAGGCTTTTCTGAAGCCCACCCACAGCGTTGCATGGCCATTTCCTATGATGGAATCCTCACAGACAACCACAAAGATGACCTGCCAAGGGCACAGTCTTCTCTGTACCAGGATCAGGAAATGGAAGGAATTTTACAACATTTTTATATTTGAGGGAAATGGACAAACTTTGTGTAGGAAGTTGGCTCTGTATGTGCTATTTCAAAGTAAGGAATAGCATGCACAGAGTCCAAGGGTTCCCCTTAGAGGTAAGATAGTGGCAAA